>NC_083876.1:15000000-20000000 GCF_032452875.1 Bos javanicus
AACAGCAATGATACAAACACAAGTAATAATACACTTCACCACACCACACCACACTCACACACACACACACACACACACACTCATGAACTGGTTCTGAACTTGCAAAGTACTTGACTGTGAAAATGTTTAAATTCAATTAAGCTTTGCATGATGTCATTTTATGTCTTGGCAACAAAGTATCAAAATTTACTGACCCCTATTCTCTATGCATTACAACCTCTGTTGAATTATAAAGGGCCACTTGGCAGCATCACTCCACAATTTAAATCGACTGCACACTTGAATAGAGCGTGAGTCTGACATTAATGGTTCTAAAATTCCAAAAGCTTTACAATACACACAGACACACACAAATAAGTAAAACTCTGTTTTTAGAATTCCATATATTATTTCCATTTTATTTCACATTCAAATTGTTCCCTGAAATTGGCTTCAGGGCTTTGTTTTTGCAAACCTTTAGAGGCCCGGGCCCTGTGATAACTAGGAGATGGCTTCTGCTTTTTGTTTGTTTCCTGCACATGAAGCAAATTTGGAGTTCGATAGAAGCAAATGACAATTGGTAAACTATTTCCTATTTCAGAAAAGAGCTTTTGCAAAATAATTACGGTGGAACAAGGCCTACTTAATTTCATTTACAATTAGGAAGTAAGGCAGTGGCTTTGGAGAGGTAGTGATCCAGCCCCTTCTCCCCACCCCCCAACCCCAATCTTACTGGTTCAACTGATGAGTCTACTTTCTCGAAGCAAAAATGGCTCTAGAGGTCAGGCCCTGCCTCAGGCCCAGCATTCTCCACCAGGCGCGTAACATACAGTAGTTTTGCTAGTTTTTCTATGTTCCGGCCTCAAAACAAATCCACAAAATAGGAAAGACACATGGCTATTAGTTGATTATTTTATGAACAAGATATCGAAAACTCCAGTTAGTACACACAGCGAGTGGGCAGGGACAGACAGCAGCAGTAGCATCTGCTCGACCTACCCCCTCCGCCACTGCCCTCAGCCCTTCCCCCCTCCAGGAGAGGTAGCGCTGCTGGCTGCAGATTTCTTCAGCTCTATTTTCATAGACTGAGTCTCAGCTCGAGGCTCGAATTTGGTCAGATTTCCTGCTCCTGGGGCTGCCACTACTGGCTTTCCTGCTTTCATACCTTTTGACATAGGAATGCGGGTGGGTGTAGGCCGCTGGGCTGACCCGTCTTGTCCCGACTGCAAGAGAAGAAAAGACAGAGACACAAGGGCCGCGTTGGTGAGTCTCCCCCTGGAAATGGCATCATCTGAACATAAGCACACCACAGGACCACCCACAGATGAGTCCGCCCCAGAGAAGATTGTTGTTAGAAAGTTGGAGTTGCTTGCGGTCTAGTCCACTTTCCCCTTTTCCCTCTCCCTGAACATCTATGCCCAGTGTCTTTCTGTTCTCAAGCCCCCGACTTTCACTCCTGTTTCACAGAAAAATACAGGCCACCCTGCATACACTCGGGCATTTGTATCCCTCCTGTCCTCAAACCACCTCCACTTCCTTTAGATGAAGCAGCTCTCCTTTCCCCTCCTAATGAGGCTAACTCTTCTCTTTTTTGTCACTGTTGACCACATCCTCCGTTTTGTTTTTTTGGCCTTGTGTCAGGGCATGCTAGATCTAAGTTCCCTGATCATGAATCAGACCCCATGCCCTCTGCAGCAGAACCGTGGAGTCCTAACCACTGGACCGCCAGGGGATTTCCTTACACCCTCCTTCTTGAAACAACACAGTGACCTTGGTTCGTTTCCAAGGCTAACCATTCAACACCATGGTAATCCAAGTCTATGCCTCAACCATTGATGCCAAAGAAGCTGAAGTTAACAGGTTCTGTGAAGACCTACAAGCCTTATAGAACTAACACCAAAAAGAGATGTCCTTTTCATCATAGGAGATTGGAATGCAAAAGTTGAAGTCAAGAGATACCTGGATTAACAGGTAAATTTGGCCTTGGAGTGCAAAATGAAGCAGGGAAAAAGCTAACAGAGTTCTGCCACAAGAACACACAGGTCATAGCAAACACCCTCTTCCAACAACACAGATGATTCCTTCTTGAAGGAGTTCCTAAAACTCTCCTGCTGTGATATCTTACTTGGGTCTCACCCATCGCCCTCTTGTCCCTGACTCCTTTTCATTCTCAAAAATGGCTCCCAGTTCCAGTTTGCCTGCCTTATAAATGTGGGTATCACCATGCTCCATCCTCAGTCCTCTTCTTATTTTCCACACTCACCCCGAAAATTACCTGAGTTGTCACCCACGTGTGTCTGAGACACTGAACCTTGAGCCATCAGTTCAGTTCAGTTCAGTCACTCAGTTGTGTCCAACTCTTTGTGACCCCATGGACTGCAGCACACCAGGCTTCCCTATCCATCACCAACTCCTAAAGCTTGATCAAACTCATGTCCATCCAGTCAGTGATGCCATCCAACCATCTCATCCTCTGTCGTCCCCTTCTCCTCCTGCCTTCAATCTGTCCCAGCATCAGTGTCTTTTCCAATGAATCAGTTCTTCGCATCAGGTGGCCAAAGTATTGGAGCTTCAGCTTCAGCTTCAGCATCAGTCCTTCCAATGAATATTCAGGACTGATTTCTTTTTAGGATTAACTGGTTTGATCTCCTTGCAGTCCAAGGGACTCTCAAGAATCTTCTCCAGCACCACAGTTAAAAGCATCAATTATTTGGTGCTCAGCTTTCTTCATGGTCCAATTCTCACATCACAGGGCTCTCCTTAAATGCAGATCCAGGTTTCTAACCACATTTCCAGGGTACCTGAGGCATCTCAATTATAACATGCCCCAAACGTTATTTATCTTCTTACTCGAACAGCAATCCCCCGGGTTTCTCGTTTTATCTACCCCTACGGCCAAGCCAGAAACCTCCGAGCTGCCCTCTGAACTCAATGTCATGAAATCTTCAATTCTGTCTTCAGTATATCTCTGTGGCAACCCTCTCCAGTATTCTTGCCTGGAAAATCCCATCGACAGAGGAGGCTGGAAGGCTACAGTCCAAAGGGTCGCAAAGAGTCGGACATGACTAAGCATGCACACGTGCACATCCTCATTTTCACTCCCACAGTTCAAGCGCACATCTCCAGCCTAGAGAACTGCAACCATATCTCTTCCCTCAGCCTCTGCTTCCTCCAACTGATCCTTTAAATTGCTTTATAAACATATCTAAAACAGAAATAATGTCATTTAAAAAACTACTACCCTGTTTATGGCTCCCTTTGCCTCCTCTCTGAAATTAAATGTCAATTCCATAATAAGATACATGCATCTTCAGCATCTGATCCCGGTGTGCATCTCCTCTTCTGCTCCTGCAGGGTTCCCAGGTCCGGCTGCTGCAGCCCAAAGGGATGGCTCACTGTCCCCCATGCGACATCTCCCCACACTGCCAACCCTGTGCACATGCTGCCCTCTCTCCTTATCTGTGAACACCTCTGCCCTCGGGGAAGACTTCTCCGCTGGTTCCTTTGTACACCACGCCCTCACAGAACCACTAGGTAGGTTCCAATCCTGCCTCTCCCACTAAGCCAAGAACTTCAAAAGTCCTCTCTACAGTCAGCACCCTACCTGGTGCCTAAAGTGCAGCTAAAATTGCACAAATGATCTAGTCACACTATTCATCCCAAACTTCTTGTTGACCTCGATTCTATGGAAGCTGATCTACCTAAAGTACTTGGGCCAGCATTTAGGCCTTAGAAATCTTAGACAGTTGTTTTAAAGTTCTACTTGCATATGGGCTTTAATCAGTAATCCAAAATGTTATTCCAGAAAGGAGGGCTATCTCGATCTGACCCTTAAAATGGGAATAAGATGTTCTAGCAGAAACTTTGCTCTAAATCACAACAATTACACCTCCGCTAACTTTTATAAAAAAATCCAATCGATGCTGTGTTGTTTTAAAAAAACAGTATTGAACCATTTGAGAAGGGTGAGCAGTTCTGAATGATATTTAGCTCCTGTAGAGCCAATAACAAAAAGCCTGACCGACAAAGCAGTTCGTAAGTACTTCACTCTTTGAAGCCTGTTCTGGTCTATGCTTGTGCACAGAGAATTAAAGTAAATTATAGTGAAGATACAGGCAAATAAGCCAGTTTCTACACTTAAATAAGAAGCTTCTTGTCTTTTTAAGACTCTAATATCTGCTGTAGAACTTGCTCAGAGATTAGGGATCACAATTTCTAGTCTATTAGCTTAAATTAATATCTAAATAATACATCATCTTCTATAATTTCATCTACCAATTGTTCCCAATAAATGAAGAAAATCACTGGAGGTATTTTGAAAAACATAATTTATTTTTAAGTTCTGGCCTTTATACTTTGGACATGCTTTCCTATAATCCATTTAGCCTTCCAGCTGGTTTTAACTAAATATTTATCAAGCACCTGCTCTCTGCACTGTACTATTAATAAAATACAGTGTTTAGACATATAAATTCACTTCTTTTTTAATTTACAAAAATTTTTTGATAGCATAATCTTTTAATCTTACCTTTCAAGGGAAGTATGACTATGACCATACATAAATGAATATCAAATGTCTCAGGTTCTAAAAATATAACCCAGGAATAGCTTTCATTTTTTTGCACATTGGCCAGTTTCTTCCAGCCTCTATTTTAAAAAATACTTTAAACATTAAAAATCAAAATTTCAACCTTATTATTAGCATAAGCTGAGGTGGCAAAAGGCCATCTTTGCAAGAGGGTTTCGGAGTCAACATGATTTAAGTGAAAAAAAGAAATTATCCCTCACAATTAGCTCAAATGAATAAAATAGGAGGTTCCTTTTTATTCTCATTTCTTGATGTAGACAGTCTCTTGGGAAACATCCGGTAGTGGGTTCGGCGGAGGAGAGACATGTGCTTTGGTTGCCTTTGGGACACTGGGTTATTCTGTTTTCACTTCCCTGCCTGACCCCCGCATTGGCCTGAACGAGGAACCCCCCTCTACTCACCACTGACTGGGTTCCTCTGGCTGATGAAGTCGTGACCGGGGTAATGGTGATGGTGCTGGTCACTTTGCTCGCACCAGGGCGGGGTGAGAGGTGGTTCCTGGGCGAGCGAAGGACGGTGCCGGTGGACACCTCCTTCTCAGCCGTCACGTTGACCGGTCGGACAGTGATCACCGGACTCGCCCCTTCAGCCGAAGTCCCCGGGCCTCGCTTAAACTGGGAGCCTAGGTGAATGTGGATTTTGTTGTCTTCCGTGGTTATGATATTGGCATTGGCGTTGTATTTCCGGACTGGGGTTGGTCCAGGCTGCTTCTCTGGGGTGACCTTGAGGACCGTCCTTCCCACGGGCATTTCCTGGGATTCGGGAGGGACATTGATGTCCGTCGGGGCTGCCGATGTGGACACGGTCATGATCTGGATGGGGGACGTGGGCCGGTCGGCAAACGCCCCCCTCCCGCCCTCTGGGGTCTTCTCCCTAGAAAAGGTGGTGATGGTGACTGGGGACATGGCTCTCTCCGGGCCGAGGGTAGCGTCTGCGCCTTTCTGCTTCTGAGACAGGACGTTTGGGGAGGGGATGATGGTGATCCTCGGCTTCTGATTGCCCAGGGTGGGGATGACGGTGGTGCTTGAGAAGAACTCTTCTGCCGTGGGGCTGGTGATCTCCAGAGTGGCGGTGCTGTTCTCGTGGTCCGGGGTCACGCGAATGTGCAGCGGCTGGCCCTGCTTGGGCGAGAGGACCAGCTCTCCCGGGTGCCCTGGGCTGGCACTGGCTCGGGGCCCCTTCTCTGGAGCCACCGGGGGCCCGTTCTCCCTCTTCCTCATCCACGGGATCCAGGACTTCCTCATGGTGAGCTCGTTGGCCGCGGGCGGATACCTGTCTAGAACCGACGAACGTTCCAGAGGCTTCTTCAGTCCTACCTGGCGAAGGTTGCTCATGATGTGGTTTTCTTCCTGAAAGGATTTCCGAATGAACACGGCCGGTGTGTCCTCCTCCGCAGCCTCGCTGCCTAGGGCATCCGTCTGCACGCCCGTGGATGTCACGGGAACGTCCACCATCCTGCGCCCGTTCACGCTGGGTCGCAAGGCGCGACTGTACCGCTTGGACAGCTCCAGCTCTTTGGTCAGATGGAGGACCTCCTGGCCCATGCTTTTGTTCTTATTTTCTTCTTCCATAAACCTCTGTTGAAGGACAGAGTAATCCACCTGGAGCTGAGAAAGCTGATCTTCTTTGTTCATCAGTTCGTGAATCTTCTCTTTAAGAGCTTGGACCTCAGCTTTTAAATCACGACTTTTGGCTTCTTCCAGCCGAAATCTGTGTCTCAGCTCGGCTTCTTGGCTCACGGCCTCGCCTTTCTCTATGGCTTTGTTCTTGGCGATTTGGTGTTTGATCTCCTCCAGTTGCTGAGAGAGGAAATTGGCCTTATCCTGCTCGGTTCTAAATTTCTGCTCCAGCTGGTCATACTCATCCTCCGTCTTCATCAAGTCCCCTTCCACCACCTCCAGTTGTTGGAGACGGTTCTTCAGTCTCTCAATTTCCAGTGTTAGTTCCTTAATTTTGTTATCTTCGGGGCCGGTGAGCTCAGGTCCTTTTCGAGACCTTCCTCTTGTTATTTCTCTCTCCACTTCCTCTATTCCATCAAGTCTCTTCTTTAATAAGTCCACACTGCAGCTTAATTCAGAGGATTTTTCTTCTTCACTTTTCAGTTTGCCTATTAACTCATCTCTCTCTTTCGTTAAATTGTATACCTTTTCCTCCATTTCAGATTTCAGTTTTAAAAGCTTCTTACTTTCTTCGATGAGTTTTTCCGTGACGTCCATAACCTTTCCTTGCTCCACCTTAAAATTTTTGTTGAGTCCATCCACTTTTTTCTCCTCTTGCTTTATTTTTTCCATCATATTTTTCCTTTCATCCACCAGCATCACGGTAAAGGACTTCAACTTTGTAAGATCATCTTTGAGGCTTAATTCAGCCTTTTCCAATCGACTTTCAGAACATTCCAGTTCTTTAACCCGACTCTTGACCACCTCCAATTCGTTGAGCAGGTCCTTGGTTAAGTTCTTTTCTTTCTCCAGATTTAAGTGCAGCTGGGTGCACTCGGATTTACTCTTGCTGAATGCTTCTTCCAATTTCTCCAGTTCCGACATTCTCTTCTGTAACTTCTCAACTTCAAGTTTGAGCTCCCGGCTATGGTGTTCTTCCTCCTGCAGTTTCTTCCTCAGTTCCCGGCACTGGGACTCGGTTTTCGTGATCTCTTCGTCTTTACCCTCCATCTCAAGCACGCGCTTCCGTAGATTTTCCACTTCTGCCATGAGGCTGGAGTTGCCGCATTCCCCTTTGGCGATCTTATCTCTTAGTTCCTGAAGCTCTTCTTCTGCCTTCTGAAGGTTCTTGTTGGTCTCTTCCAACTCTTCGATTCTCTGAGTCAGGCCAACCAGCTTGAGTCTGAGTTGTCTGTTGTGAGACTCCTGACTGGCCAACTTAGCATTCATCTCTTCATGCTCCTGGGAAAACCTTGATGCCTTGTGTTCGAAGTCCACTTCCAACTTGAGCAATTTCTGCCTGTCTTCTTTGGACTTGGCAGTGATGGCTTTGAGCTTTTCTTCCTCTTCCCTCAGTTTCTGAGTCAGGTCCTGTACTTTCTGGCTCTGCAGGCCAAGCTGCTCGATATGCATTTGCCTTTCATCCACCAGCATGAGTGCGAAGGACTTGAGTTTCACAAGCTCATCTCTCAGTTTGTTGAGCCGCTTAGCATTTTCCTTTTCTTTGCGGGCTTGGTAAGCTTTTTCCTGTTCAAGGAGTTTTTTCAACCTAGAAAACAAAATATATTAAAATATCCTATTTTATTACATGATATTTTATTTCTGATATGTTTTTATACATATTAGAAGATTGCGTGCATGCTAAGTCTCTTCAGTCGTGTCCAACTCTTTGTGACCCTATGGACTGTAGCCCACCTGGCTCCTCTGTCCATGGGATTCTCCAGGCAAGAATACTGGAGTGTGTCACCATGCCCTCCTCCAGGGGATCTTCCCAACCCAGGGATCCAACCCATGTCTCTTAGGTCTTCTGCATTGGCAGGCAGGTTCTTTACCACTAGCACCACCTGGGAAGCCCATTAAAAGATTAATCAGCAGTAAGATTGTCTTAGATATGAACCAAAAATAAAATGTTATTATAATAAATCCCCTGTCAATTACTGAAATATGAAGGTTTAACACATAGCCATAAACCAAACCAACCAGAAGTCAGGATGCTGGCTACCCATAGTAAGGGGTAGCAACTAGAAGGGTGCCTGGAGAGGGCTTTTCACTAGTTTCTGTTCCATAATCTGCGTGCCTTTTACACAGAATTATTCAGCTTCTGAAATTTCAGTAAGTTGAACCCTGATGAGTACCTTTCTATATATATGTTATACTTCAATAATATAACGATGGAGTAAAATTTAGGTTTTGCAATAATAATGACTATTTATGTAGAATTTTCTGTATTCTAGGCAGTAGTCTTTACGTATCCTCATGGCAAGCCTCTGAGGCAGCCTCTGCCACGGTCATCCAAAGGAAGAGTCAGAAAGGAATGGGTCTGGGGTCTCATGTGGTACAGCCCAGGATACTTACTCTTCACCTCGCATTGTAAGACTTCAAAAGATAAATTTACTTTAACTGAAAGGGAAGACTCAGAAAAGAAGATGCTTTGGGTTTCCTTGTATTGTATGACAGGAGCAGGGCAAGACAAGCTTTCTGATAGAGAGCCGAGCTACATAACTGACTTTAGTTAACACCAGGGCTGGCACAGCATCTTGTCTCTGTTTTCTGATTTAAACATTTCCTTTTAGATTGAGAGCCAGGTAGGGAGGAAACACAAATTCCTATCAATCCAAAAAGATGTGGCAGTCACAGGAATTACTGTTGTATATGCATGAAATGCATTTTCTCTATGGTGGTGGTGGTGTTTAGTTGCTAAATCATGTCTGACTCTTTGCAACCCCATAGACTACAGTACTGTAACACGCCTGGCTCCTCTGTCCGTTTGATTTCACAGGCAAGAATACTGGAGTGGGTTGCCATTTCCTTCTCCAGGGTTATGGTGTTAATGTATAGATTTTAATGTTAATGTATAGCTTTAAAAAGTAGAAATATAAGTAGACCAAAGTATATTTACAGTACTTATGGCTGTCAGTTAGCTTACACCAATTTTTAACAGTTCTTTTCAATTATCCTTAAAACAAAGTTAATATAATATTTACCATATGTAGTATAAGAATGCATTTAGTAATTTATGCTTATATGAGAAGCAAGTTATAAACAACCACTAATGTATTTGTTGTAATTACATTTTTTTCTTTCAATATATTTTGAACTTTATTTATTATGAAAGATTTATTTCATAATTAGATGAACTTGGATTAGATTAGATTTACTTGGATAACAGCTAATCTGACAGCTGATAACAGCTAACAGAAGTTAATAGTGTCATATTGAACTGTGCAAGAAATGATTGAACATACACAGAGTAACTATAATCAAACCCAGTGTCAGATAGTTACTATAGACATAGCTCAGCTCATGTCATTAAGTTTTTTTCATAGAATTTATTTCTATAAAATATACCGTTGTATCTAAGCATCTATTAACTGAAATGGGTAACTTCCAAACTCATTACGGCTTTATTTATAAAATAAGACAAAAATATTATTTTCAAATCCATGAGTTGAATGAGTAATACTGTAATAGCTTCACTAATTGTGGTTCGTACATGTGTAAAAGGGCATTTTATTGATTATCTGATCTTTTTACTTGGCGTCAAAACAACTGAAATGTTACCTTACTGTAGAATAAGAGACTTCAGGGGATATTTTCAAATTCCTTGACCTCACTAAATTGTTAGAGACAAATTCCTTTAAAATATCACTATTCTCAAGTTTAAGGCTTAAAGTGTTGAAATTTCTAAAGGTAGTTGTTGAAGAATCTTATGCGTCTGTGCTATGAGAGGCAGAGAGCTAGAATGGCTAAAACATAGATTTTGGGGTCAGACACAACTGTATCTGAATCCTGGCTGAACTGAAACACTTGACCCTATGTTTTCTAGGCTGTAAAGGAAGGTGAAATGGATAAATGGATACTAATACCTCCCTCACAGGATGTTCTAAAGACTGAGAGATGGTAAAGTGACTGACACACAGACTCAACACATGGATGTAATAAAACACAAAACAAATATAAGAACTAGAGGGCACAATATTTCCTCCACATGGGAAGTCTGTTCAGTGCTTTTTGTGTTTAATCTGTAAGTATTTTTACATCATTATCTTGACTTTGATAGTAAAACCTGGGGCAGTGATGTTTCAACCAGAGAAAAGCATAGCATTTTCTGCTCAGTAGATAATTCTGTGAGCCAAGGGCATAACCTTAGATCTTGGCTCCATAAAACCACATTTTTCAGGTCCTCTTACCTGTGACTAGTTCTCTTTTTCTAGGCCCATTAAACTTTCTCTCCTTCCCTCTTCTTTCACATTTTAAGCCATTCTCATTTTTTAAGGGCTTCCCTTGTAGCTCAGCTGATCAAGAATCTGCCTGCAATGCAGGAGACTTGGGTTCAATCCCTGGGTTGGGAGGACCCCCTGGAGAAGGAAAAGGCTACCCACTCCAGTATTCTGGCCTGCAGAATTCCATGGACTATACAGTCCATGGGGTTGCAAGGAGTCAGACACCACTGAGTGACTTTCACTTTTACTTTCATCCTTTAAAGTGGGCCTAACAGAAAATACACAACCCATTCTCTGTAGGCTCCCAAAGCCCAGTTTCCCAGTTGGTGTAGCTGAGGGTTAGATCCAGGACTTGGTAGACTTGTGTGGCTCAGTCAGGACACTCTGCCAACAGTCTTTCTGCACAGAGACCTGCATTCGAGTGTCTGTAGGCAGGGCATTGGGGATGGGAAGAATGAACTGCGAAGACTTTGCAAAAGATAATGTGGACTTTGTGACTGCTCACTCACTGGCAGGAAGAGAAAGAGAGAGAAAGTTCCTTCAGTCCTTTAGGTCTGAATAATTGCAAATAGTAGTGCCTTTAATAGAAGCAGGAAAAGAGATGAGAAAGGGTATTGGCAGAAATTGAGAGTTGAAGCAACAGTAACTTGCAAAGTATACCAGACAATAGTTAACAATACTATACTGTAAACTTAAAAATTTTAAGATGGTAGATCTTGGGTTTTTATTTCAATAAGGGAAGTGACAGTCCCTTAAACATGGGAATAAATATGATCACCAAAGGAGAAACTATGCACAGAGAGAAAAAGGAAAGGATGGAGGAAAAAACTTTGGGAAACGCCCAGAAATAAAGGGCAAAAGAAGGAGAAGGAGCTATGGGAACACATGTCCAGAGAGGGGGAGAGGGGACTGAGGTGGGGAGATATAATTTTCTTCAAATTATATCTGAAGAAAAAAACATTAAGAAAAAGCCCTGGAGAGTTTTCTAAGATGTCAGATAAAGGGAGAGAGTTGTAAACAAATACAAAGTGGAATGGAGAGAAAGGCGCAAGGGGAGACCCATGGAACAACACAGGAGCGCCAAAGAAAGAGAGGGCTTGTCTCCACCGACCTGCCCTCTCAGTCAATTTTGGCATTCCATTTTCAGGTGGCTTTTTTTTTTTTCTTCTCCCATATCTACAAATCCTCCTTTTTACATTAAACAAGCATTGAGAAGCATTATTATACCATTGTGCACATTTCACAAACCATAACGACTATGGCATATTATGTTTCTATTTCAAACAATTTTCTAATAGTTACACTTTTACATTGTACTTTAAACACTTAATTTGTTCTACATTACATTATACTCTTTCCACGTAATTACATTATTGAAAGAGCAAATTAAGAGGATTTTGGTGCTTTATGTGCCCACTGGTCTTACTACCTCCCTCTGCTCTCTTTTCTATCCGTCTTGCCTTTCTTCAACCATACCCTGGCTCTGAACATATTAACATTAAAAGGAAACAAACCAGAAGACCAAGACTAAGAAAGTGAATTAGTGCCCTAATTCTCATCAGCAGTTGCAAGCAGAGCATTAAGTATTCTGAAATCAAATTTATTCTTGGCAAGTTCTTAATTTTCTGCAAACATTTTATCTTATTTAGAGGACAAAAGGAAGACAATAATCTAATAGATTCTTCATAATTCTCTTGCCTTTCTTAATAACTATTCTTAAATGTATTCCTCATTTCTCTTTCATACCCAATAAAACTATTTTTTTTAACTTACAAATTTGTTATTTATAAACATGTCCAGAAATTCAATAATTTTTGTTAAGAAGATGTTAAAAGTATAGGCTGAAATGTTCTGTTTATGAGGTACACATTTTTCAAGACTCATCAAAACATATAATTAAAATTGGTGAATTTTGTAATATATAAATTATATCTGAAGAAAAAAACATATTAAGAAAAAGCCCTGGAAAGTTTTCTAAGATGTCAGATAAAGGGAGAAAATTGTAAACAAATATAAAAGAGTGGCTTAAAATATGGTAGAAAACATAAAATAGGTTTATTAATCTTAAGGCAGAAAGAGGTGAAAGCGGAATTTGAAAAAATTAAGAGAAGGCAGCCGTGATTTTCAGATGAGTTTGGACTGACAAGAAAACTTGTTCTGGGAAAATAATGTTTCAGGCACTAGAAAACCTTTAGTTCTAAAATTAGTTCTAAAATTTCAAGAGGCTCTTAAAAGCACATCCCAAACTCAAATTTTTGCTAATATTTAATTTTTTAAAAAATAAGAGATAAGAAGAAAGGTGTTCTGATAATAAAACATTTTATTTACCAAGCATCTAATATAATACATCCTTGGCTGTGTTAAGTGTTTTTATTAGTTGATTTCATTTTTATAACAATCCTTTGAGCAAAGGTTACTCATTACTATACTGTTTTATAAACAGGGAAGTTATTTGACTTAATCAAGGGAACAGGACTAAGAAGGTAAGATTGGGATTTTGGACCAGATCTGTTTGACCACAGTGCTTTTAACAATAATGTTATTCCTCAAGTAGGTATTGCTTGGAGAGCTGAAGTTTGCAAGACTGTTTAGGTTGCATGCGTGCGTGCTAAGTCGCTTCAGTCGTGTCCCACTCTGTGCGACCCTATGGACTGCAGCCCCCAGGCTCCTCTGTCCATGCAGATTCTCCAGCAAGAATATTGAGTGGGTTGCCATGCCCTCCTTCAGGAATCAAAACCACATTTCTTACGTATCCTGTTCTGGCAGGTGGGTTAATTATCGCTAGTGCCACCTGGGAAGCCCGTTTGTTTAGGTTAATTGTGTCTTATTTGATTTAGCCTATCTTTCTGGAATTGTCAAGATCCTCCTTGAACGTTTCATCACCCAGTGTATCAGTTTGTATCCAGAATTTTGTCAATGGAAACATGACCCCGGTGATTAATTAAAGGACAGGTCAATGCACAAAGCACTTTAAATACATTCAGGCTCTCCCTGCTGCTGACATCAACGTGTTCAGCAGCAGGGACGTCATCACCGGGCACCCACAAGCCTGCGGGGCTGTTTTTCATCATCTTCCTGAGCTCCCAGTCCTCCCCATGTGCCTGTTCCAACCACATCTTCCTCACATCAGTCACTACAACCAAATTCTCCCAGATGTTTGGGTCCCAGATCTAGAGTCATCCTTGAGTCCTGGGCATCCTCATTCAGTTCTTCAACAAATCTTGTCAACTCTACCTTCAAACTACAGATCTACAAAATACAATCTACAGATGAATGCTTCTTACATTTTTAAAAGCTTGTAAAACATAACTAAGAAGAGGCAGATACCGTATGTGGCCTGCTAAGTCTAAAGTAGGCAGTAGAAACAGTTTAGTTAATAAATGAATAATGGTAGAATACATAAAGAGGCAATTATAAAATATCACCATTTTGCAATCCTCAGTGAAATAATGGGCATAGGCAAGGCTCATCAATGTTTCCTAAAAAATAGCCAGATACTGTGTACATACGTGTAGACCTCCACCCAAGAAATATTCTTACCAAAAAATTGAACCTGAATCAGATTGAGCTTCACAGGGGCAAGAAACATACTAAATGACATTATGATGATACAATCAGGAAAATTCAAAATGTAGAGTCTATACAGTTAAAAAATCTAGTTTCTTTAATAAATCCCAAGAAGAAAGAGCTTGGGAGTTGAAACTATGGATTAAAAGAAATTGAATTAAAAGAAATTGAATGAGAATTGTTTCAATTCTCATCCAAATTTTTTAAAAACTGAGATAATTGGAAAAATTATGTTAAGGAATTATTATTAAATTTTAGGTATGATAAAGGATCTTGACAATGTTTTCAAAAGAATCTTTATATTTTAGAAATACATATTGAAATATTTACAAATGAAATGATATTTCTGGAATTCATATGAAAAATCATCTAGGGGAGTTAGGATAGATGAAACCAGATTGGTCATAAACTGATTAATTGTTGAAGTTAAGCACACGGGGGTTCATTATACTATTCTTTCTGTTTTTGTAAATTTTTTGAAATTTTCCATAATAAAACTTAACCCCTTATTATAGTCCTTAGCCTTTGTCCACCCAAGTCTCAGCTAGTTTGGAGACTAGTCAGATTTTCTCTTTCCTTACAGTACCACGTGACTCTCCTATTATTCTGATTGTGGGTGATTTTTTCATTCATTTCTATGTTTATTAAGGTAAGCTTGTTGAAGACTCTGACTTTTTCTTGCTTATTGGGATCCATTTACACTTACTCAAACTAATGCCAGGAAAAGCAGCTCATTCTGCACTGTTCCACAGATATTTGTTAATTTCTTTCCTTTTAGAGTCGAAAAATAAATTGTTTTGGAGGAAAAGGGGGAAATGAAAGATTTTTTTAAGCCTTCTCCTGCTTTTCCATCTTTGAGATAAACACCTTCCCTGAAACAATTGTCAGTCTCTCCTCCTAAAGACTCAGGGCCGCACTGGACTATATTCATTCTCACTTTTTTCCTTGGAAGTAAAGCATGTAAGATTTCACAGATCTTTTTCTCCATCTTTCTTGGCACTCCCACTTTTTCAACCATTTCTCCAGACTTGTCAGTGTTAGCTCCAGACCCGCAATTCTAATTCTCTGTCTCTTGTCTCTCCGTTGTCACTTGTCACTATCTTAATCCCTCAGACCCCATTTGAAACTCTGATGTCATCCTAGGTTTGTTTCTCATCCAGACCATGCTAATTTCCCTGCTCACTGTTTCCTTCCCCTCCACTATTTTTGCTCTTCACCTCTCCTTGTGTATATGTCTCTCTGTTTTTGTTTTTCAAGAAAAAACACAGGTTAAACTAGCAAGGGCATGATAGTAATTAGAAATGAATAAACCTCAGGAGTCAAGCTTGCCTACAGTTTGAAGTCTTAAATCACGTGCATTTTCCCCCCAACTAGAACATATCAGTTCTGTTCAGTTCAGTCACTCACTTGTGTCCGAGTCCTTGTGACCCCATGTACTGCAGCACGCCAGACCTCCCTGTCCATCACCAACTCCCAGAGTTTACTCAAACCCATGTCCATTGAGTCAGTGATGCCATTCAACCATCTCATCCTCTGTCGTCCCCTTCTCCTTCCGCCTTCAATCATTCCCAGCATCAGGGTCTTTTCAAATGAATCAGTTCTTCGAATCAGGCGGCCAAAATATTGGAGTTTCAGCTGCAGCATCAGTCCTTCCAATGAATATTCAGGACTGATTTCCTTTAGGATGGACTGGTTGGATCTCCTTGCAGTCCAACGGACTCTCAAGAGTCTTTTCCAACACTACAGTTTAAAAGCATCAATTCTTCAGTGCTCAGTTTTCTTTATAGTCCAACTCTCACTTTGTTGGCAAAGTAATGTCTCTGCTTTTTAATATGCTGTCTAGGTTGGTCATAACTTTTCTTCCAAGGAGTAAGTGTTTTTTTAATTTCATGGCTGCAGTCACCATCTGCAGTTACTTTGGAGCCCAAAATAATAAAGTCTGACACTGTTTCCACTGTTTCCCCATCTATTTGCCCTGAAGTGATGGGACTGGACACCATGATCTTTGTTTTCTGAATGTTGAGCTTTAAGCCAACTTTTTCACTCTCCTCTTTCACTTTCATCAAGAGGCTCTTTAGTTCTCCTTTGCTTTATATAGTTCAGAACTAAGTAGCTTGGTGGGCTTCCCAGGTGGTGCAGTGGTCAAGAATTCGCCAGCCAATACAGCATATGCAGGAGAGGCGGGTTCGATCAGGTTCAGATACGTCAGGAAGATCCTCTGGAGTAGGAAACGGCAACCCACTCTAGTATTCTTGCCAGGATAATCCCATGGACAGAGAAGACTGGTGGGCTACAATCCATGGGCTCACAAAGTCAGACATGAATGAGCGACTGAGCGCACACACACAATCTATCTTTAAAAGCCACAACTGGCAGCAACTGAAAGGCATGAGAAGCTCATGGCTGATAACAAATTCTTCTTCTTAAAGATGGTGACATTTCCTCCTACTAGGTGAGCACACGCTCGGTGCTTGGCAACATTTGGTAGCAACCAGACGCCACTGTAAAATTCGAATTTAGTCTTCATGAAAATCTAGTAAGATGCTAATTTAAATTTACAAATGCTATATTCAGAAATAAATCACTTACTATATTACTAGTATAATAAATTACTCTCAGTAACAGTAGAAATTAAAGTCTAGGAAATTATTTATTTTTGCCCGAAACCATTGAAACAACTGTTTTTCCCCTGTTAATTTGCTGCCCAACAGAGGCTTATATTTGAGAATCACTGAGAACACGCTTTCTGTTCCTACATTCCGGTACAAAGCTCTCTGACTCACGTAGAAGGTAGCTAGGATTCACTAATTCACTCAATAATTCAAAAAAAATGGGTTATAAAACATTATCATCATAAAACAGTGTATCAGGTGCTTGGAATAAAAAAATAAATAAATTGCAATGCTCTGTAAGAAATACCATTTGTGCTCTGAATTCAGGCTCCTCCATGCAACGGTGGTTAAAGCGGTCAGAGGTTAAAGCGTCTGCCTGCAATGTGGGAGACCTGGGTTCGATCCCTGGGTCGGGAAGATCCCCTGGAGAAGGAAATGGCAACCCACTCCAGTATTCTTGCCTGGAGAATCCTATGGATGGAGGAGCCTGGTAGGCTACAGTCCATGGGGTCGCAAAGAGTTGGACATGACTGAGCGACTTCACTTCACTTCTTCACTTCATGCGATGGTGGAGATGCGATTGGAGGAAGTCATTGTTCATGTTCCTGTAACTGTTTTTCCAGTCGCGATACCCTGCTGTGGGAGCAGCCCATATGGCCCCTTTGGGGGAAATACATTAGGGTCACCCTCCTCCCTTGGGAACCAGGCCTGGCTTGATATGCCAAATGAGGACCGGATTTTGGCCCCATTGCTTTCTGGTCAGGAGCTGCCATCTGCATAGCCACACACTATCAGCCCAGGTCCTCTTCTGTCTCATCCTTCAGATTTTGGTTCACACCTCCTTCCCAGAGAGGCCTTCTCTAGTTAGCCTTTTGAAAACGGCTTTCCTGGCCACACCCCATTGGGACTCCCTGTTTCCCTGTCTGAAAGGATCTGCTTCCTTTATTCGTGTACTTAGACGCTGTCTTTCCATCGCTGCACAAAACAAAAGCACTGTAAGAGCAGAGTCCAGGGCTGAACACTAGCCCTTCTCCTATAGCACCTAACACACAGTAGGTGCTCAACCAGTATTTGTACAATGAGTGAATAAACAAAGGTCGTTCTGATGAAGAATGGAAAAAACACTGTGCCCCATAAAGGGCAAAGAGCATGCAAATGCAAGAAAATAGAACAGCTGAAATTCAGTTCAGAACAGTAGTCAACCTCAGTACACACAGTAGGAGGTGGGACAATGTCAAGAGATGAGACTCCTGTGGAAGACAGAGGTCAGATCATCAGTTTGGATGTGACTCCTAAGGAGTCAGGCACCATCCTGAGGGTTATACAGACTTCTTGAAGGACTTTAAGAACAGTGATAACAGAGAATTTCAGAGGAGAGTGAAAAAGTTGGCTTAAAGCTCAACATTCAGAAAACAAAGATCATGGCATCTGGTCCCATCACTTCATGGGAAATAGATGGGGAAACAGTGGAAACAGTGTCAGACTTTATTTTGGGGGGCTCCAAAATCACTGCAGATGGTAACTGCAGCCATGAAATTAAAAGACGCTTACTCCTTAGAAGGAAAGTTATGACCAACCTAGATAGCATATTCAAAAGCAGAGACATTACTTTGCCAACAAAGGTCCATCTAGTCAAGGCTATGGTTTTTCCTGTGGTCATGTATGGATGTGAGAGTTGGACTGTGAAGAAAGCTGAGTGCCAAAGAATTGATGCTTTTGAACTGTGGTGTTGGAGAAGACTCTTGAGAGTCGCTTGGACTGCAAGGAGATCCAACCAGTCCATTCTGAAGGAGATCAGCCCTGGGATTTCTTTGGAAGGAATGATGCTAAAGCTGAAACTCCAGTACTTTGGCCACCTCATGCAAACAGTTGACTCATTGGAAAAGACTCTGATGCTGGGAGGGATTGGGGGCAGGAGGAGAAGGGGACAACAGAGGATGAGATGGCTGGATGGCATCGCTGACTCGATGGACCTGAGTCTGAGTGAACTCCGGGAGTTGGTGATGAACAGGGAGGCCTGGCGTGCTGCGATTCATGGGGTCACAAAGAGTCGGACACGACTGAGCGACTGAACTGAACTGTCATTTCCGAGCTAACCCTCTGTTCAGTGTGGTAGTTCTGAGTACATGCTCTAGAGCCAAACTATCCGGTTTGCATCTCACTCTGCACCATCCTAACTTAATCAAGTTTCTTAATTTCTTTCTTCTTCAGTTTTCTTCTGTATCAAAGCGCGATAATAGTATCTGAGCACAGGGTCATTGTCAGATCACATAAATTTTTACATGTAAAGGGATAAGTACATAATAAATGTTAGATACTATTAGCAACAATGCTAAGTTGAAACTCACTGCCAATCTGTATTCCCTGTCTCTCCACTTGAACAAATGTTCCAAAGCTATTGGAGGTGGGTGCCTCTACTATGCAGGAAAGATCATCTCATTCTTGAAACCTGAGAATGCTGTTGTTTCTTTGTGGACACAGATGAGCAGTTTCTACCCACAGTGTGTTATTGTGTAAGTTGCTCAGTCATGTCCTACTTTGTGCGACCCCATGGACTGTTGCTCACCAGGCTCCTCTGTCCTTGGGATTTTCCAGGTAAGAATATCATTTATTGTGTTTTCATATTCCTTAATTTGGTCAACGGAGGAGGCAATGGCACCCACTCCAGTACTCTTGCTTGGAAAATCCCATGGACAGAGGAGCCTGTTAGGCTGCAATCCACGGGGTCACTAAGAGTCGGACACAACTGAGCGACTTCACTTTCACTTTTCACTTTCATGCATTGGAGAAGGAAATGGCAGCCCATTCCAGTGTTCTTGCCTGGAGAATGCCTGGGCTGCCTGGGCTGCCGTCTACGGGGCGCACAGAGTCGGACACAACTGAAGTGACTTAGCATAATTTGGTCAAAATACTACTCACACAACTTCAGGTTGATCAGATAACAGTAGGAAGAAGATGTTATTCTTTCCCTTTGATGTTGATGAAGAGTCAGCCAGGTGCCTACATTTACTGAAAGATTTTCAGGAGGAACAGAAAAAGCCATGAAGCAGAGAAATTTGTCTGTAACTGTGTGGCCTTGAGCTCTTTCTTCCAAGTGGCCCCTCACCCTAACCCAAAGATCCATTCCATCCCCAAAGAAGGTGTCACCAAGGTGCATCACAGCTAATTATGGGATGCGGCCTCTAGGTAACGAGGCTTTCCTGATGGCTCAGTAGTAAAGAATCCGCCTGCCAATGCAGGAGATGCGGGAGCCTCAGGTTCCAACCTGGGATGGAGAAGATCCCCTGGAAAAGGAAATGGCAACCCACTCCAGAATTCTTGCCTGGGAAATCCCATGGACAAAGGAGCTTGGCAGGCTACAGTCCACAGTGTTGAAAAGAGTTGGATAAGACTTAGCGACTGAGCATGTATGCCTCTAGGTAACCCTGTGCATTATCACAAGAAATACTAACCCTCAGACAATAAGCTAAAGGGAGTGATTTACCAGGGAAGCCAGAGTGGGGAGGGTTTTGAGGTCCCTGAAACCTCAGTATGAGGGGTCCTCCCACAGGCTAGAGAGGCCTCTCCTGTGTTCACTTAGAACTTGCAGGGAGGGATGGAGCCGAAGTCAGATTTCCTGAGCCTATTCAAACAAGTTGAAGATAATCCATAAGGGTACACACACACTCCATTTTACCACTTTACTCTGTACATGTATTTATAGATTGCTGGGCAAAAGTCACATTTTAAGCTCATATATTATGGGAACTCACAATATAAAAACATGTCCTGTGGCAAAGCCTTTTATTAAGATATGATTCATCTGTCTCTTGGGTAAGTCTATTTTCATAAATAAGATTTGTTTAATATAGACATGAAATAAGCAGCAAATTAACTTAAGTACATAAATCACTGATAGCAGTGAATTCACATACATTTATTTACTCAGAAAAATAACCCTCTCCCTTTAGAAAATGCCAATGGAATTTATTGCCATTGTATCCAAAAGTCTTTTTAAAAGTTTTAAAATATAAGCATATGTGAAATTTCATTAAATACTTTAAAAATTATTTTAGCATATATCTAATAATTACTTTATCCAGTTTTCAAGTAACTTTAAAGCTAATTTTAAAAATAATAAGTCAAAACAAATAAAGTTCCAACACTCAGACTTAATTTTTGTATTGATCCTATTGTTGATCAAGAAAAAAAGAAATGTGCCGTGCCCTTCTGTTGTGGAAAGGATATTTAGTCTTACAAGCAAACAGAAATTCATCCAGTCACATGGAATTAAGAATACAGGCAGATCAATGCAGTGAACCCAAGATTTTCATCACAGTTGAATTCAAGATTTTCGTCACTTTAAACACAGAGATAAAACATTAACAATCAATGTTACACAAAATTAAATCTACACAAATGAAAACCATACCATCTGCCCTTATGTTCAAATTTCTGTACAACAGATTATATGGATCTGAAATCATGCTATAAGAATTTGATTAAGACCAAATGAAGGCTCTTCTTTTCTTTTCTTTTTGTGAAAGACACTACCTTCTAGCCCTATTGAATGCTAAATATAAGCTATTTGTTTTTATATACTCTGCTAAATTCAGACAGTGCTTTTTGGCAGTATGAAAAATTACTAAAGCTGAACTTTTTACACAACTGTTTAACACGGTCCGAATTTTAATGCCATTTACACTTTAAAATAAAACCTCCTGTTTTATTTTAAAACCTCCTGTTTTTATTTTGCTTTGTTATTCTTGTTATCACTGCCACACTGACTGTTTCAGCATAAACACAGCTTTCTTTAGATCACTGCGCAATCCAATTCATTGCCAACTTTTGCAAGCCTTCTCCACATGTGCAAAGAGAGATCTGCAGAAAGTCCACATAACAAGAACAACAAAATCTTTGAAAATAATATTTTCACCTCAAATTAGTTTTTTGCTCCCCAAGAAATCATGAGTTAAAAGAGACATTTATAGCACATGGAAAGGTTGTTAAAAGCCTTCAGAACACATTAGTAGGACTGCTGGCAGCAAGATAAGAGATGTTTCCATTCTTATACAAACTCCCCAAGTTTCTGTAGGGTGAGATTAACTGTTCCCTCCATAGAAAACCAGGAGCACGCTTCATACCACAACGTGCTTCTTGGCCATTTCCAATCAAGGAGCCTGAGGTGCCAAGGAAAGTCACAGTAAGCTGGTCATTTTCAAGGGCTGTCACCGTCCACACTCAGAAAAACCTGTCGCCGAAAGTTGAAAAGGTTATGGAGTCCTTACAGCCCTTGTCAGCTCTAGAAGTGTCCCGTCTCAGCTTCCAAGATGCTCTTTGCACAAGACTGAGAAATGAGTTTACTGCCAAGGAAGCCTATGAACAAATGAAACGCGCATGGACCGAAGTAACTAGAGTCGCTTAAATCAAAACAGATCTTGACCTCCTTACCTTAATACTAGGAAGCGTGGTAGCTTTTGTTTTTGTTTTTTGTTTTGTTTGGTTTTTTAAGAGGTACTGAAGTTTGTTCAACAGCAGCTCAGCCCCCTACTCCAAAGGGAATTAACCGTCACATTCCAGGCCTGTCATCAGAACAATGAAAGGTGAATGTTGTGCAAAACAGCCTGAGACCACTAACTGGTGACGTCATTCTTCCCTCTAGGGTTCATTATTGTGCAGATTTACTCTGGTCTGAGAAAAGGGGTGGAGCTGCCTGGGACAGGCGGGGAAGGCAGCTCTTAAGAAGCAAAATCAGTGAATGGGAATTACGTTCCACCCTGAGGGAAGCTCCCTGGGGAGGGCACCAAAGGGGAGGAGGAGGAAAAAGTTAAAGAAAGGACATGCATAAAATGTCAAATGGGCCTCACTCCGGATTTTTCAAACTACTTAAACGCCATACAGTTCTATTCAACCCACCCTGGAATTTAAATAAGCAGGGATTCCACTGGAGCCTTATCTACAATTCAGCCAAGAGGAGGGGATTCACGTTTCAACCAAAGTGCTGGTTAATTTATGTGTTATCTAAACGAAAACACTACAGAGTGTGCCAAAGAATGCCAAGTACCCATTAGTTTAAGAATCATTGTGTCTTGAAAAAAATATTTACCTGTATTTCTTTCTTTCTTATAAGTGTTGAAATGGCAAAAAAAAAAAAAAAAAAAACAACTATGGCCATTCACACACATTCACACAAAGTCAGTGAATACATTCAGCCAAATTTCAAGGAGTATCTGTGACATTTATGTATTGTTTCTCAAAATCTTCAATCACCTTCAGGACAGTTTTCTCTCTTTTATTTCCTCTTTCTTCCTCCCTCCCTTTCTTTCTTTTTTCTTTCATTCTTTCTTTTTTTCCTTGTTTCCTTTCTTCTTTCTTTCCTGAATCTGCATGAGTATTCAGTCAAAAAGCCATTAGGTAACTTAGAAGTTCCAGTATAATTTTTTCTAACCAATATGCATACAATATGCATATCATTTGTGTTAAATTATATTTTTATTATAGAATAAAAGCATAATACCAGATAAATTAGTCACACTAACTTTAAAGTTAACGATGAAATGCTTGCAGAGCATTTTGAAATCCTCAAATAACTTTCTATTATATAAATATAAGCTATTATGTTCTGGCATAGAGAAAAATATGAAGGAAAAATAGTTAAAGATAAATGTTTTCCTACCTCCCTGATGTTCACTCATGCTTTCTGCTTTAAGAACTTGTCTATCTTCTTAACAGCATGAATTAAGTATAAAGATTAGTGCATGCTGTAGGGTTGCAGTTCTGAATAAATGTGTTTTGATTATCAAGTTATTTTGGTAAAAGTTACGTAAAGCAGCATTCATGATTAAGGTAAGATTACAGATACTGAACCAGTTAGTTGTTGTTTATGGTTTTTTTGTTTTTAAAATTTTTAGAGGGTTCTTCCAAACTGTTTTCACATTGATAGGAAATTCAAGAAGAAAAGAAGGAACTGTAGCCATCACCTGTTGTACAAAAGTTCTTGTGAGTGTTGCAGAAAGGGGCTTCTTGGCAACTAATAGACCCAAGACTGAATCTTGTTTTGGTATCTACTTGATAGGTCACTGAGAATATGTTTCATAACTCCACTGGCTTCAGTTTATCCAGCTGTATAACAGGGATATGGGTTCTAACTTACAGGGTTATTATGAGAATTAGGTAGAACAATGTGGCCAAGGACACAGAATCTGATAATAGATAGTAATATGCTTACTGCTAAGTGACTTCAGTCGTGTCCGACTCTGTGTGACCCCATAGACGGCAGCCCACCAGGCTCCCCCGTCCCTGGGATTCTCCAGGCAAGAACACTGGAGTGGGTTGCCATTTCCTTCTCCAAGTAATATGCTTATGCACAGTTTATTCATGCTGAAAATGGGAGGCACTTGGCAAAAATACAAAATTGTAGTTTAAATTTGACACAGACAACACAAATCCACGCTGAAAAGGGAATGAAAGTGTCAGTATTGATTACATAGTCAAGTGGTATCTTGCATTCAGTCTGCGTAAGTGGTAGTCCCAGGACTTCCCTGGTGGCTCAGACTGTAAAGCCTCTGCCTACAATGCAGGAGACCCGGGTTCGATCCCTGCATTGAGAAGATCCTCTGGCGAAGGAAATGGCAACCCACTCCAGTATTCTTGCCTGGAAAAATCCCATGGACGGAGGAGCCTGGTAGGCTACAGTCTATGAGGTCGCAAAGAGTCGGACACGACTGAGCGACTTCACTTTCACTTTCAGGAGTCATTGATTACATTAAAAACCATATCAAATCAGGGACTTCCCTGGTGGTCCAATGGTTAAAAGTCCATCTTCCAATGCAAGGGACATGGGTTCAATCCCAGGTTGGGGAACTAATATCCCACAAGCTATAGGGCAACTAAGCCTATGCTCCGCAACAAAAGCATGACTCAGCAAACACCAAGAGCAGCCTTTTGAGATATATATATCTCAAATCAATATGTAGAGACATATGATGTTAATAGCAAGAGAAAAAAGTCAACTCATAGATTTGAAAAATCATTAAAACAATGCCATAAGTGTCAATCACAGAAGCAATTTTTTTTTTCTTTCTGGCTTAATACCACTAAATAGTTAACATTCAAAATTAATTTAAAGTCTTCAGATTAAGACTCTCCTAAAATAGCTGTATTTATCATAATTAATTAAGATTATCTAGACAAATGATGTTACTTATTAGAAGCTTCTTGGAATGAGAGGAAATGTTTAACTGAGCAATCAGATCTGATCAGTCAGATCAGTTGCTCAGTCATGTCTGACTCTTTGCGACCCCATGAATCGCAGCACGCCAGGCCTCCCTGTCCATCACCAACTCCCAGAGTTCACTCAGACTCACGTCCATCGAGTCAGTGATGCCATCCAGCCATCTCATCCTCTGCCGTCCCCTTCTCCTCCTGCCCCCAATCCCTCCCAGCATTAGAGTCTTTTCCAATGAGTCAACTCTTCGCATGAGATGGCCAAAGTACTGGAGTTTCAGCTTTAGCATCATTCCTTCCAAAGAAATCCCAGGGCTGATGTCCTTCAGAATGGACTGGTTGGATCTCCTTGCAGTCCAAGGGACTCTCAAGAGTCTTCTCCAACACCACAGTTCAAAAGCATCAATTCTTCGGCACTCAGCCTTCTTCACAGTCCAACTCTCACATCCATACATGACCACAGGAAAAACCATAGCCTTGACTAGACGAACCTTTATTGGCCAAGTAATGTCTCTGCCTTTGAACATGCTATCTAGGTTGGTCAATGAGCAATAGAACCCTCTTTAAAGAGGGTCACAGTAGCTGTTAATAGAAATGTCCCACTATTGGATCCTGAAGGAGAGGGACCACATCTTTTTTTTTTTTTTTTTAAGCTTTATTTAGATATAATTTGGAAGCAACAGTTAGAACTGGACATGGAACAACAGACTGGTTCCAAATAGGAAAAGGAGTACGTCAAGGCTGTATATTGTCACCCTGCTTATTTAACTTCTACGCAGAGTACATCATGAGAAACACTGGGCTGGAAGAAGCATAAGCTGGAATCAAGATTGCCGGGAGAAATATCAATAACCTCAGATATGCAGATGACACCACCCTTATGGCAGAAAGTGAAGAGGAACTAAAAAGCCTCTTGATGAAAGTGAAAGAGGAGAGTGAAAAAGTTGGCTTAAAGCTCAACATTCAGAAAATGAAGATAATGCATCTGGTCCCATCACTTCCTGGGAAATAGATGGGGAAACAGTGTCAGACTTTATTTTTGGGGCTCCAAAATCACTGAAGATGATGATTGCAGCCATGAAATTAAAAGATGCTTACTCCTTGGAAGGAAAGTTATGACCAACCTAGATAGCATATTCAAAAGCAGAGACATTACTTTGCCAACAAAAGTCCATCTAGTCAAGACTATGGTTTTTCCTGTGGTCATGTATGGATGTGAGAGTTGGACTGTGAAGAAAGCTGAGCGCCAAAGAATTGATGCTTTTGATTTGTGGTGTTGGAGAAGACTCTTGAGAGTCCCTTGGACTGCAAGGAGATCCAACCAGTCCATTCTGAAGGAGATTAGCCCTGGGATTTCTTTGGAAAGAATGATGCTAAAGCTGAAACTCCAGTACTTTGGCTACCTCATGCGAAGTGCTGACTCACTGGAAAAGACTCTAATGCTGGGAGGGATTGGGGGCAGGAGGAGAAGGGGACAACAGAAGATGAGATGGCTGGATGGCATCAACGACTTGAGGGACGTGAGTCTCAGTGAACTCCGGGAGTTGGTGATGGACAGGGAGGCCTGGCGTGCTGCAATTCATGGGGTCGCAGAGTTGGACATGACTAAGCGACTGAAATGAACTGAACTGAACTGAATTGACAAATAAAATTGTAAGATATTTAAATTGTACATCCTGGTGACTTGATATACATTGTGAAAGATTTCCCCCATCTGGTTCATCAACAGATCTCTCAAATCTCTCTCTTTTTTTTTGGTGAAAATGTTTTAGTTGTATTTTCTTAACAAATTTCAACTTTACAATACAGTGTTGTCAATCACAGTCCTCAATGTTTTATATTATATTCTCAGGCATTACTCAGCTTATAGCTGAAAGTTTGTACCCTTTTACTAACCCCTCCCTATTTCCCCACCCGCTCAACTCATGGCAACCAGTCTTCTACTTACAGTTTCTATGAGTTGACCTTTTTTTTTTTTTTTACATTCCACACATAAGAGCTATCATGCAGTATTTATCTTTGTCTGGCTTATTTCACTTAGCATAATGCTCTTAAGGTTCATCCATGTCATCCAAAATGACAAATGTCCTTTTTTTCTCATGGCTGAATGGTAATATTTCATTATGTACATATGTATATCACATCTCTTTATCTTCTTTATCCATTCACCCTTTGATGGACACGTAGGTTGTTTCCATGTCTTGGCTACTGGGAACAATGCTGCAGTGAATGTGGGGGTGCAGTTATCTCTCTGATATCCTATCTTCATTTCCTTCATTTCCCACCCAGAAGTGGGATTGGTGGGTCATACGGTAGTTCTATTTTTAATTTTTTTGAGGGACTTTCCTACTATTTTCCTTAGTATGAAAGTGAAAGTCTTAGTTACTCAGTCATGTCTGACTCTTAGTGACCCCAGAGACTGTAGCCCGTCAGGCTTCTCTGTCCATGGAATTCTTCAGGCAAGAACACTGGAGTGGGTTGCCATATCCCACTCCATAGAGGGTAAAGCAATTTACATTCCCACCGACAGGGATTCCTTTTTTCTATATCTCTGCCAACAATTATCTCTTCTCTTTTTGATTGTAGCAAATCTAACAGGTATGAGAAAATATCACACTGTTATTTTCATCTGTGTTTCCCCATTGATTATTGCATTCACTCATTCTGAGTTGGCTGCCCATCAAGAACCAGGAATTGTATTAGGCACAGGGGATGTGGTGCAAATAGGACAGACAAGAAATATATAAATATATTTGGTCTTCATCTTGATTCTGGCACAGAACTCCTAAAACCCTTAGAATTTTCTAAAGGTGTCTTGTTATGTTAATGAGGTATCTTTTGGAAAGCCTTAGGTAACCTAAGGATTAGGACTGGTTGTCAAGGAACCAATCCCATGATCAGAGGGTTAGGATTTTCAGTCCCACCCATTGGACGCTTCAGTTCAGTTCAGTCACTCAGTCGTGTCTGATACTTTGCCATCCCATGGACTGCAGCATGCCAGGCTTCCCTGTCCATCACCAACTCCAGGAGCTTGCTCAAACTCATGTCCATCCAGTCAGTGATGCCATCCAACCATCTCATCCTCTATCAACCCTTTCTCTTGCCTTCAATGATTCCCAGCATCAGGGTCTTCTAATGAGTCGGCTCTTTGAGTCAGATGGTCAAAGTATTGGAGCTTCAGCTTCATCTCAGCCCTTCCAACGAATATTCAGGACTGGTTCCCTTTAGGATGGACTGGTTTGATCTTGCAGTCCAAGGAACTCTCAAGAGTCTTTGCCAACATCACCATTCAAAAGCAGCAATTCTTTGGTGCTCAGCGTTCTTTATGGTCCAGCTCTCATATCCATACATGACTACTGGAAAAACCATAGCTTTGACCAGATGGTCCTTTGTCGGTAAAATAATGGACCCTTGAGGGAGGGGAAAGGGGAATGGAGATTGAGCTCAATTGCTAATGGCTAAAGATATAGCTGACTCTTTGCGACCCCATGAATCGCAGCAAGCCAGGCCTCCCTGTCCATCACCATCTCCCGGAGTTCACTCAAATTCATGTCCATCGAGTCGGTGATGCCATCCAGCCATCTCATCCTCTGTCGTCCCCTTTTCCTCCTGCCCCCAATCCCTCCCAGCATCAGTGTCTTTTCCAATGAGTCAACTCTTCGCATAAGGTGGCCAAAGTACTGGAGTTTCAGCTTTAGCATCATTCCTTCCAAAGAACACCCAGGACTGATCTCCTTGAGAATGGACTGGTTGGATCTCCTTGCAGTCCAAGGGACTCTCAAGAGTCTTCTCCAACACCACAGTTCAAAAGCATCAATTCTTTGGCACTCAGCTTTCTTCACAGTCCAATTCCCGCATCCATACATGACCACAGGAAAAACCATAGCCTTGACTAGACAAACCTTTGTTGGCAAAGTAATGATTTCATGGCTCCAATCACCATCTGCAGTGATTTTGGAGCCCCCAAAATAAAGTCCGACACTCTTTCCACTGTTTCCCCATCTATTTCCCATGAAGTGATGGGACCGGATGCCATGATCTTCGTTTTCTGAATGTTGAGCTTTAAGCCAACTTTTTCACTCTCCTCTTTCACTTTCATCAAGAGGCTTTTTAGTTCCTCTTCACTTCTGCCATAAGGGTGGTGTCATCTTCATATCTGAGGTTACTGATATTTCTCCCGGCAGTTTTGATTCCAGCTCTTGCTTCTTCCAGCCCAGCATTTTTCATGATGTACTCTGCATAGAAGTTAAATAAGCAGGGTGACAATATACAGCCTTGACGTACTCCTTTTCCTATTTGGAACCAGTCTGTTGTTCCATGTCCAGTTCTAACTGTTGCTTCCTGACCTGCATATAGGTTTCTCAAGAGGAAGGTCAGGTGGTCTGGTATTCCCATCTCTTGAAGAATTTCCCACAGTTTATTGTGATCCACACAGTCAAAGGCTTTGGCATAATCAATAAAAGAGAAATAGATGCTTTTCTGGAACTCTCTTCCTTTTTCAATGATCCAGCAGATGTTGGCAATTTGATCTCTGGTTCCTCTGCCTTTTCTAAAACCAGCTTGAACATCTGGAAGTTCATGGTTCACGTACTGCTGAAGCCTGGCTTGGAGAATTTTGAGCATTACTTTACTAGCGTGTGAGATGAGTGCAATTGTGCGGTAGTTTGAGCATTCTTTGGCATTGCCTTTCTTTGGGATTGGAATGAAAACTGACCTTTTCCAGTCCTGTGGCCACTACTGAGTTTTCCAAATTTGCTGGCATATTGAGTGCAGCACTTTCACAGCATCATCTTTCAGGATTTGAGATAGCTCAACTGGAATGCCATCACCTCCACTAGCTTTGTTCATAGTGATGCTTTCCAAGGTCCACTTGACTTCACATTCCAGGATGTCTGGCTCTAGGTCAGTGATCACACCATTGTGATTATCTTGGTCATGAAGATCTTTTTTGTACAGTTCTTCTGTGTATTCTTGCCACCTCTTCTTAATATCTTCTGCTTCTGTTAGGTCCATACCATTTCTGTCCTTTATCGAGCCCATCTTTGCATGAAATATTCCCTTGGTATCTCTAATTTTCTTGAAGAGATCTCTAGTCTTTCCCATTGTGTTGTTTCCTCTATTTCTTTGCATTGATCACTGAGGAAGGCTTTCTTATCTCTTCTTGCTATTCTTTGGAACTCTGCATTCAGATGCTTATCTCTTTCCTTTTCTCCTTTGTTTTTCGCTTCTCTTCTTTTCACAGCTATTTGTAAGGCCTCCCCAGACAGTCATTTTATTTTTTTGCATTTCTTTTCCACGGGGATGGTCTTGATCCCTATCTCCTGTACAATGTCACGAACCTCATTCCATAGTTCATCAGGCACTCTATCTATCAGATCTAGGCCCTTAAATCTATTTCTCACTTCCACTGTATAATCATAAGGGATTTGATTTAGGTCATACCTGAATGGTCTAGTAGTTTTCCCTACTTTCTTCAATTTAAGCCTGAATTTGGTAATAAGGAGCTCATGATCTGAGCCATAGTCAGCTCCTGGTCTTGTTTTTGCTGACTGTATAGAGCTTCTTCATCTTTGGCTGCAAAGAATATAATCAATCTGATTTCAGTGTTGACCATCTGGTGATGTCCATGTGTAGAGTCTTCTCTTGTGTTGTTGGAAGAGGGTGTTTGCTATGACCAGTGTGTTCTCTTGGCAAAACTCTATTAGCCTTTGCCCTGCTTCATTCCGTATTCCAAGGCCAAATTTGCCTGTTACTCCAGGTGTTTCTTGACATCCTACTTTTGCATTCCAGTCCCTTATAGTGAAAAGGACATCTTTTTTGGGTGTTAGTTCTAAAAGATCTTGTAGGTCTTCATAGAACCGTTCAACTTCAACTTTTCCAGCATTACTGGTTGGGGCATAGACTTGGATTACTGTGATATTGAATGGGTTGCCTTGGAAACGAACAGAGATCATTCTGTTGTTTTTGAGATTGCATCCAAGTACTGCATTTCGGACTCCTTGCCCACAGTAGTAGTAGTAGTAGATATAGTAGATATAATGGTCATCTGAGTTAAATTCACCCATTCCAGTCCATTTTAGTTCACTGATTCCTAGAATGTTGATGTTCACTCTTGCCATCTCCTGTTTGACCACTTCCAATTTGCCTTGATTCATGGACCTGACATTCCAGGTTCCTATGCAATATTGCTCTTTACAGTATCAGACCTTGCTTCTATCACCAGTCACATCCACAACTGGGTATTGTTTTTGCTTTGGCTCCATCCCTTTATTCTTTCTGGAGTTGTTTCTTCACTGATCTCCAGTAGCATATTGGGCACCTACTGGCCTGGGGAGTTCCTCTTTCAGTATCCTATCATTTTGCCTTTTCATACTGTTCATGGGGTTCTCAAGGCAAGAATACTGAAGTGGTTTGCCATTCCCTTCTCCAGTGGACCACATTCTGTCAGACCTCTCCACCATGACCCGCCTGTCTTGGGTGGCCCCACAGGGCATGGCTTAGTTTCATTGAGTTAGACAAGGCTGTGGTCCTAGTGTGATTAGATTGACTAGTTTTCTGTAATTGTGGTTTGGGCTGCGACAGTGCACAAGCGCGGGAGGCTGCGACGGCGCACAAGTGCAGCAGAGAAGAGCTACCCAACGTCCGAGGTCAGGGGCAGAAGCTGAAAAGACCCCATGCCTGAGGGGCGGCAGCCAAGAGGAGCTACCCCACGTCTGAGGCCAGGGGCGGCAGCCGGGAGGAGCTACCCCCAGCCAGAGGCCAGGGGCAGCGGCCGAGAGGAGCAACCCCAAGTCCAAGGAGCAGTGGCTGTGTGGGTGCAGGAGGGCCTAGAGGAGCTACTCCATGTTCAAGGTCAGGAGGGGTGGCGGTGAGGAGGTACCCCTCATCCAAGGTAAGGAGCAGTGGCTGCACTTTGCTGGAGCAGCTGTGAAGAGATACCCCACGTCCAAGGTAAGAGAAACCCAAGTAAGATGGTAGGTGCTGCAAGAGGGCATCAGAGCACAGATGTAATTAAGCCACCATAAAAGCCGCAAAGGATGAAGCATCCGTTTTGGTGAACATGTGGTGATTTGGAAAGAGTGGCACACTTGGAGAGGGCTGAATCTGCCTGCAATGCAGGAGACCTGAGTTCAATCCCTGGGTAAGGAAGATCCCCTGGAGAAGGGAATGGCTATCCCACTCCAGAATTCTTACCGAGAATTCCACAGATAGAAGAGCCTGGTGGGCTACAGTCCATAGGGTCAAAAAGAGTCAGACATGGCTCTGTGACTAACACTTTCACTAATAAGTATTAATAAAATGTTTCTCTGAATTCTGTGCAAATTAATGGAACCCAAGGAGAAGTTTATTGAAATCTCCAATCTATAAATTCTTGGTCAGAAACACAAATGAACAGGAGATGAGAGAACATGTTTCCTGAACATTTCTGAAAAAGATCTAGTTTAGCATATGGCAAGCTGGAAATTTCTCAATGTGTGGGTGATCACTGGGCCTGCCAATTCATTATGCTTTCATCACAAGAGACACATTCTGCAGCAGTGGGGGTTGTGTTCCAGAACTCTTAGATGTGGATATCCTGGGGGGGTTGGAGTGGCAGGCTGGGAGAAGAAAGTCATAGGACAGGACGTGCTAGAAGCATTGCACTTGCATTCCTTAGTTGGGGCAGAACTTTCTTCCAAGATCTCTCTCTGGAGTTTTGGTCAGGGTGTACCAAGTCCAGGCAGTAGTTTTGTACACAATTATCTCCTTCTTTGGGAGAAATATAATCCAAAATTTCTCAAATATTGCAAATTACAGAAGTCAGACAAATCTGTGAGCCTTGGAGAGCTGAGAAAATCAGAGAGAACTAGAGGAAAGAATGATGGGTATAAATAAGTAGGTAAAGTTAGAACATGTGCATCATTAGAATACTGCAGGATTTGGTGACATTCAACCCTGAATATTCATTGGAAGGACTGATGTTGAAGCTGAAGCTCCAATAGTTTGGCCACCTGATGCAAAGAGCTGACTCTTTGGAAAAGACCCTAATGCTCAGAAAGATTGAAGGCAAAAGGAGAAGAGGACAACAGAGGATGAGATGATTAGATAGCATTACCAACTAATGGACATGAATTTGAGCAAACTCTGGGAGACAGTGAAGGACAGGGAAGCCTGGCGTGCTGCAGTCCATGGATTGCAAAGAGTCAGACATAATTTAGCGACTGAACAACAACAACACATAAACCAGAGCATTCCCCTTTTCCAATAGCCCATTTGGTGTGGAGCAGTCAGAGGTCACCACTTCAAGCTTCCTTCACATTTCAGGTCAGACACAATTACATCCTTAAGCATTTCAGAATGAAATAAATAACAGTAATTCTTAGTGAACTCCTGTAGGATAATTAAGAGCTACACAGAAAATTTAATGCCAATCCTCTTAGGCACAGTAGTTCTGAACTAAAGAGGAATGAGTTAAGATTAAGTAAAGTTGACCTGTAGTTAGTTTGCAGTTGAAGCTCACATTCAGCCCCTCACTCTTATTTGAATAGTTTCTTAGCTAAGAGTTCACATCCAAGAACTGAATATGTTACGCATTGAGCATGAAAGACCAAGGTTTTGATTAACCTTTTCTGTTTAAACTTTTCATCACCATGAAGTACTTTCCAAACACAAGCATTCTTGGAAAAAGAGTGCACACTTGGTCAAGGAGCCAGAAAGGAGCAACCCCCTGAACACTGAAAACACACCTTCCCAAATTCCAACTCCCTTTTTGAAATCCAGGATTTGTAATGCAAATCTGAGTACCTTCCTCCATCCTGGAAAAAATTAATAGTCATTCATCATCAGTGCAAAGAAACAGCACATTTTCCCAGTACTTTCTTAACTCTTTCCTGGAGTATGAATTTGTGCCCCTCGCCCTTCCCCCCCAAAAAAAAACAACCACTTTTGCCTGGTATTTATTATGGCTGCCCATTTAGGGCAATATTCCCAAGGCTTTTTATTCCAGAATAATCTTACCTATTACTTTTCAATACTTTATTTTGTCCATGATGCTGAAATAAACCATTAGCTCAATTAAAAACTCAATCCAACTAACTTGGAATCCGGGGACCAAAATCAGCCAATTGGTTCTTGGAAATGCTCACTTTTAACCCAGTTGTTTTTGCAACCTTGATTCAGGTGTTTTCTCTGGAACTTACATATCTCACTAATCCTTCAATTAGCTAAAAAGAATCTGTAGATTTTTATTTTGTATTTTCTCACTTATAGAATGCCTGTCAGAATCCATCAATTACCTGGTATTACAACTGCCTGAATTACAATGGACAGTCTCAGTGTATTGATAGATCAGAAATAATTTTTTAAAATCTGTCACTACCTTAGGAAATTATTCACTATATTTTGCCACTTGGGTAGACTCTGAGGCTATAGTTATTGACTGAAAATCTGCCAATTAAAGTTCCATTCTAGCTGAGCTGTTTGATATTTCCTAATGATTTTTTTGGTGTGTTTCTTTTTTTTTTAAACAGGTTTTAAATTTTATTTTATTTTTAAACTTTACAATATTGTATTAGTTTTGCCAAATATCGAAATGAATCCGCCACAGGTATACCCGAGTTCCCCATCCTGAACCCTCCTCCCTCCTCCCTCCCCTACCCTCCCTCTGGGTCATCCCAGTGCACCAGCCCCAAGCATCCAGTACTGTGCATCGAACCTGGACTGGCGACTCGTTTCATACATGATATTATACATGTTTCAATGCTATTATCCCAAATCTCCCCACCCTCTCCCTCTCCCACAGAGTCCATACGACTGATCTATACATCGGTGTCTCTTTTGTAGTCTCGTATACAGGGTTATTGTTACCATCTTTCTAAATTCCATATATATGCGTTAGTATACTGTATTGGTGTTTTTCTTTCTGGCTTACTTCACTCTGTATAATAGGTTCCAGTTTCATCCATCTCATTAGAACTGATTCAAATGTATTCTTTTTAATGGCTGAGTAATACTCCATTGTGTATATGTACCACAGCTTTCTTATCCATTCATCTGCTGATGGACATCTAGGTTGCTTCCATGTCCTGGCTATTATAAACAGTGCTGCGATGAACATTGGGGTACATGTGTCTCTTTCCCTTCTGGTTTCCTCAGTGTGTATCCCCAGCAGTGGGATTGCTGGATCATAAGGCAGTTCTATTTCCAGTTTTTTAAGGAATCTCCACACTGTTCTCCATAGTGGCTGTACTAGTTTGCATTCCCACCAACAGTGTAAGAGAGTTCCCTTTTCTCCACACCCTCTCCAGCATTTATTGCTTGTAGACTTTTGGATCGCAGCCATTCTGACTGGCGTGAAATGGTACCTCATAGTGGTTTTGATTTGCATTTCTCTGATAATGAGTGATGTTGAGCATCTTTTCATGTGTTTGTTAGCCATCTGTATGTTTTCTTTGGAGAAATGTCTATTTAGTTCTTTGGCCCATTTTTTGATTGGGTCATTTATTTTTCTGGAGTTGAGCTGTAGGAGTTGCTTGTATATTTTTGAGATTAGTTGTTTGTCAGTTGCTTCATTTGCTATTATTTTCTCCCATTCTGAAGGCTGCCTTTTCACCTTGCTAATAGTTTCCTTTGTTGTGCATAAGCTTTTAAGTTTAACTAGGTCCCATTTGTTTATTTTTGCTTTTATTTCCAATATTCTGGGAGGTGGGTCATAGAGGATCCTGCTGTGATGTATGTCGGAGAGTGTTTTGCCTATGTTCTCCTCTAGGAGTTTTATAGTTTCTGGTCTTACATTTAGATCTTTAATCCATTTTGAGTTTATTTTTGTGTAAGGTGTTAGAAAGTGTTCTAGTTTCATTCTTTTACAAGTGGTTGACCAGTTTTCCCAGCACCACTTGTTAAAGAGATTGTCTTTAATCCATTGTATATTCTTGCCTCCTTTGTCAAAGATAAGGTGTCCGTATGTGTGTGGATTTATCTCTGGGCTTTCTATTTTGTTCCATTGATCAATATTTCTGTCTTTGTGCCAGTACCATACTGTCTTGATAACTGTGGCTTTGTAATAGAGCCTGAAGTCAGGCAGGTTGATTCCTCCAGTTCCATTCTTCTTTCTCAAGATCGCTTTGGCTATTCGAGGTTTTTTGTATTTCCATACAAATTGTGAAATTATTTGTTCTAGCTCTGTGAAGAATACCGTTGGTAGCTTGATAGGGATTGCATTGAATCTATAAATTGCTTTGGGTGGTGTGTTTCTTAAAACTTCCCATCTGCTCTAGTTCCTGAGAGCTTTCAGATTAGAGTTTTTATTTTCATACATATACTGTACCACTTACAATCAACTTTTTTACCCCCAAATTATAAGCTAAATCTGCATTAACTTTCAAAATAAGTGAATTTGTATCCAGACTCCATTTAATAATCCATAATAACTTCTCTAAAAAATACATTTAAATCCCTCAGTTCGATAATTAGGTATAACTCTTTAGATTAGCTTTGTTTTTTTTTCTCATTGTTTTATGCAGCTATTGGGGAAAGAAAATAATTATTCCCCAAGTTATTCAGTAAGTCAGTCCAAACTGGGCTTAAGCTTTTATTCTTTTCACTAAATAAAATGTGTTGTCATTTCTTTTTAATGTATTAATTTTTTAACATACAAAGTTATAGAAAAATAGCTGTAAATTTATGACCTCCACAAAGTTACTATAGTAGTTTTTCTTCCAAAGGATACCTAGAGTTACCACGTATTTTACTTCTCATAAAATTTTATGTGGCTAAAAATCATAATACTGCTTTTTTTTTTTTTTAGAAAATCATTTTCCTGCTATATATTTTATTCTTCAAATATATATTTTTTATTACATGGGATTTATCTATCCTTTGGAACCTTAAAAAGTAAATGCTAAATCTTCCCTTGAGATGAACCACAGCTGTTAAATTGATGGTTCTCCTGAAATGGTAGAAACCAAGTCAGGACAGAAAAATATAACCTTGGCTACAATATGAGCAAGTATCCTCATGTTTACAAATAAGTTACCTATCCTATAATTAAAATGACTATAATTTAGTAATTAGCCGTTACTAAGAGGCCCATTACTGAGACCCATTAATAAGAGCCATTACTAAGAGATCAGTTTTTTCCAAACTGATTTGGAATGCTATCTTTAACATATATTAAATTTCTATATGTACTATAATCTATTTCATAAATACATCAGCTCCACTGACCTGTCCGTTCATGTACCAATGCCACACTATTTTACTTACTGTGGTTTTAATATGGGATTTTTTTTTTCTGGCAACTTTTTTCCTGGAAACTTTTCTTCTCTTTTTTTGTTTTCATACTTGACTATTCTTGCTTGTGTATTTTTTTATGTGAACTTTGGAATAACTTCATTAGTTCTTATGCTTAAAAAAAAAAAAACCAATGATATTTTTATTAGGAGCACAGTAAGGCTGTGGATTAATATATGGAGATGATGGCTTTACAACGTTAGTTCTCCAGTCCTAGAATGATAAGCCTTTCCGTTGGTCTCAATATTTTACATATCTCTAGGTAGCACTAAAACTTTTTCTTTATGTAGCTCTTTCACATTCTTAAGTTTATTCTTAAATAGTTAATATTTAATACAGTTCATACTATTTTGTCCTTTGGAAATATGAAAACTTGATAGTTGAATATTGACAATATGTAGCTTTAAACTTTGCCACCTCATCTTTTTTTTTCTCAATTTTTATTTGTTTATTTGGCTGTACTGGTCTTTGTTGCTGTTTGTGGGCTTTTTCTAGTTGCTATGTTTGGGCCGTCTCTCTAGCTGTGGTGAGTGTTCTTCTCTTGTGGAGCATGGGCTTTAGAGCACACAGGCTTGGTAGTTGTCTCGAGCTGGCTTCTCCAGTTGCAGCATGAGGGCTCTTTAGTCGCACTGCACAGGTGTTAGTTACCCTGAGGTCTGTGGGATCTTGGTTCCCTGACCAGGGATCGAACTCATGTCCCCTGCATTGGAAGGCGGATTCTTAACCACTGGACCACCAGGGAAGTCCCACTGCCTCATCTTATTGAATTCTCTCTTGGAAGTAGCTTTTCAGTTTTCCTGTAATCTAAATACAAAACAGCAACCCCATGAGACAACAGTAGAGTTTACTTTTCTACTATTTTGCATTGTTCTCAAAATGTCTTAGTTTGAGAAAATGTAAATTGTGATTTAATGGAACTGTCATAGTTTTCTTCTGAGTGTGTTTGATACACTAAGTGTGTCTGAGAGCAGAAGCAATGGCCACCTTTAGGCGTTATACCCTATGCCTTGTGGAAAGGGCTTCATATTCATTGTCTCGTGACCATAAACAACTTTATGAGATAGATTATCCCCATTCTATAGATAAAGAATCAGAGAGGTTGGATACTTGTCCAAGAGTTATCTGACTGGTCTAGTTAGTGGCAGAGTCAGAATTTGAATCCAGGGCTCTCTGGCTCCCAAAGTAAAGCAGGCAGCTTGAGAAAACAACTTGTCCTTAGGTGGCAGATATTGAGGGGTTCTAGTACCACGTAGCTAGAGTAACCCAGGGAAGAAGTCAACTGTGATTGAAGAAATTAAACTTAGCTCAGATGATCCTCTTAATTTCACAAACATTCCTAAGCACACCCTCAGTACTCTGGTGTGTGTGTGCTGCATGCTCAGTCATATCCGACTCTTTGCAACCCTGTGGACTATAGTCTGCCAGGTTCCTCCATCCATGGAATTTTCCAGGCATGAATACTGGAGTAGGTTGCCATTTCCGCCTCCAGGGGATCTTCCCAACCCAGGGGTCAACCAGCATCTCCTTTTGGCAGCAGATTCTTTATCACTGAGCACCTGGGAAGCCCCCAGTACTCTGGAACCAGCCACGTGCATGTCAGTTAAGTTCTTTCAGTTGTGTCTGACTCTGCAACCCCATGGACTGTAGCCCACGAGGCTCCTCTGTCCATGGGATTCTCCAGGCCAGAATATTAGAGTGGGTTGCCATGTCCTCCTCCAGGGGATCTTCCCGACCCAGGGATGGAACCCGAGTCTCTTATGTCTCCTGTATTGGCAGGTGGGTTCTTTACCACTAGCACCATCTGGGAAACAGTTACTTCTTTCTCCCTAGTACACAGGCACACAGAGGGATTATTACTAATGAACACTGTGCTAACTGCAGGCCTCGAACTCATGTGTGCAAGAAATACGATTATCTTCATATTTCTGTATCTCTTTATTTCTATTATGAGCTCCTATTCCATTTTATCTTTTTTTTTTTTTTTTTAAGTAAAACAGCAGTTCTTTCCTCCTTTATCTCCAAAGCAGGACCAGGCTGAGCCCCTGAGAAATCACGTCTCTGGATTCACTGAAGGATGGGTTGGTCAAGGCGGGGTGTCTGGCTGGAGCAGACACAAGTACATGAGTCGCCGAGGCCCAGCATCTGGCTTCCTGTCTTGGGTCCCCTTCTGCCAGTGGCTGCTCCTGCTGTCCCAGGCCCAGCCGCCTCACCTGCTGTCATCTTACACTGGCCAGCTGCTGCCACCACTGCAGCCTTTGCCCCATCCTACTTTATTTTAGTTAATTCTGGGTACACTCAGAGGTTTTCCTTTGCAAACCTAAAGACTCCTCAGTCAATCAGTGTCCCCTTCAGAACTCCATTTCTGGAGTTGGGGCTGCGTCCTGGGGCCGTCGGGGATGAGGGAAAGGTCACAGAGGCGTCATCCTTCCACGCTGGCATTCTCTGAGGTGCACACTGTGGTCTCTGGCCTCAGCTGTCCTCCTGCTCAAACTGCTGATCCAAATGGGTCACAGTTCTGTTCTCACATCCGGTCCTGAATCAGCTATTCCCATGGCCTTAAAGGGACACAGGGGGAAAAAAATCTAGATATTCCTTTAGGGTGGCAGGATACTGAAGCTATACCAAGCTCTCTCCAACTAGACTCATCAAATACCAAGTTTTATTCTCTTTCTCTTGAGTTATTGGAGAACCACAAGTTTTGCCATGCCCTTTGCTATCTGCCCCCTGAAATTCATATATTGAAGACCTACCCCCCAGTGTGACTGTGTTTGGAGATACAGCTTTATGGAGGTAATAAAGGTTAAATGAAGCCGTAATGGTAGGGTACTAATCCAATAGAACTGGAGGCCCTCTAAGAAGACCTCTCTCCACGTCCATGCGCAGAGAAAAGATTATGTGAGAACACAGTGAGAAGGTGGACGTCTGCAGGTCAGGAAGAGAGGCCTCACCAGACCCTGGCAATTCTGGCACCCTGATCTTGAACGTGCAGCATCTAGAACTGTGAGAAAATAAACTTCTACTGTTTAAGCCACACAGTCTATTTTGTTATGGCAGCCCAAGCAGACCGAGACACTCTTGGACTCTACCTAGTGATGGCTCCATTCTCAAATTCTTCACACCCATGTATCTGGGGTTTATATTTCTCTCCACTTTTCCACCCATACCCCCACACCCCAAGTAAACTCAGAACAGAGCCTCTTCTTTTGCATCGTCTGTTCCTGTGACATTGACTTCTCTTGCTGTCTTGCTCTTCTCTTAAGAGAAGCAGCTTATCTAAACAGGAAAGGAGGAGCGACAAAAATTGAATCAACTTGATTATATATTCTATCTCAAGCTACACATATGTACTCGCTTCTGGAATCCAGGAGGCAAGCTATTGACTTCCCTCCTCCAGCTGTGGCCACTTTCCCTCGAGGCGATAATTTCTCTTGGCTGGCTGCTCAGATGAGGACCGGGTCACAGGGTGACAGAAGAAATTAGGTTAAAAAATCCAATTATTATCACACTGCAGTAAATTCTTATAATGGGGCAAATGAAAAGCTGTAACAATATTAAAATTGAATGACACAGTCTTTGAAGTAGTAAGGGACAGAGTCACCCAGGGAATTCTGGGAAAGAATACCCCAGGATGATTTAATGCAGAAACCTGTCTCCACAGCCACTCAGGCCCTGGGAGAAGTGGAAGACTGTACACCTGCGGAGCATACACCTGCAGCGGCAGTAACTCAAGACCACTCACTTGTGACCCAATTCTGGGCACCTGATCAGGGAGAGGTGTCTACTGAAACCCAGTCCTATGAGGGAGATATTCCTTATTCTTCGAATTTCTGTCTCTGCTGAGTTTTTCCTTTGCTTCTGTTGTCTTTATTTCTTTCTGTTTCATATGCTTCAAGAGAGTGTCTCAATGAGCTAGTTCATCACCATCAACAGAACACACTATTCAGCAGGATTCTCGTGCCGTGCTTCCTCTGAGGCCCTAGCCTCCCTAATGTCTAGGTCACCAAGGTTCAAACCAGCTGCATTAGAGACTCAACAGCCGACAGGTGAGTTTTGTTCACTGCACATTGTTTTATAAATTCCAGTGAACAGTGACTCAGAAGATTTTACTCGAATCAGAGTTCTTCCTTTTCCTGAAAAATCTGAATTGGTGACCCTGAGCCAGGGTCAGCTGGACTGAGCTGGATGGTGACTTCTCCCGGTAGTCAGAGCTGGCTCTGCATCCCGGGAATCCCTCCGTGTCTACAGTGTGTGCTAAACAGCTGGATCTGTGCCCTTCAGCTATTTCCCTGGCACCTAAGGCATCTGAGTGTGTGGCCTCTGTGATTTCTGTCCAGACAGCTGTCCACTTCCGGGCTAACTGGGTGTGACCAGCATTGACAGAGTCATGCAACAGAAAGAAGAAAAGTTCTGTGAAAGAAGCTGCCTCTATTTCTCTCAGAAGAGGCCCCTTCAGTGACTCAGGTATTTAGAGTTTCCAGAACTGTCTGGCAACTTCCTGGAATCAAAAGAGAACAATTTGGTGATTGATTCTGGTCCAGAGAGACGCTGATGAGCTGGCCACCCTTTATCTCTCACATTCAAACTATAGATACATTCTCTATTCTCACGTTTCCTAGGACTTTCCTTTAATAAAGTGTATCAAATAACAGGACTGGTATATTCTTACATGCTAAAATCTTAGGCAGTAAAATATGTTTCTTGCCTGTTGTCTCTCAAGCCCTCCCTTTCAATGTGTTTCCTTTCTCATGGCCAATTTTCTTCAGTTATTATCCCGCCCTTTTGAATAGTATCAGAGTCCTTCTTGGTTCAAGTTCTGTTGCTGTTGTTGTTGTAAAAGTTCAAATATGCTGAATCTAATTAACTAAAATTCTTGGTTAGCCAGGTTAAACGCTCATATCTGGAAAACATCTTCCACCATCCTATCCACAGTAAAATGCAACCATAATTGACATTTAGATTTGAATCTAATCTAATAGGCCCTGAGGTTGTAACATACAGAATTACTCAGGGTACAGCATTATAAGATCCTGAATCATTAAATATGACTTAATTGGATCTTGTGGTATAGTCAACATTTTCATGAAAAAGTAAAATATATTTGAGAAATATTTTCCAAAACAGAAAAAGTAAATTAATTCATATCATAACCTTTGATTAGTTAGAAAATTATGTTGATCAGATAATCAACCTTCCCTGGCATATCTGTTCAAAGTTTTATTACTAAAACTCTGAAGAATCTTAGATCAGAGGCTGTTAATTCAATGAGAACGAGAACTCTATAAAGCTTGGAAAACAATCACATCCACTGAAGGCTTGGCATTTTTGTATAGCTGGGATCTGGTGAAATGAACCTCAAGGGCATTTTTAGTGGGCTTATTCATATTTCATCCATGGAGTGTCCAGTTCAGGATGAGTAGCAGGCTCCTAGCTCCACAGTGCTAATCGTAGATAGGTTAATGACTGGGGTCTTTTAAGAGGACCAACTCCTTTTCCATCTTGCAACTTTGGGAAGTTATCTGAGTCATTGATTGCCTGGTCCCTTTAGGTAAGACACAACATCACTTCCTTTACACAGTTCCCACCTACCCCTCAACACAAATGCCCTAGCTGTGCGAAGTCTAAATCACCTCAACCTCCATCATTTCAATCACATTTTCCAGTAGGATTTGCATATCACAAGGGTAAGAGGAATTGGAAGGTGGAGTTTGGTCCTGGCGTTCTTTCAGAAGGTCAACTGTCAAACTGTGATTGAGTCTCTGAATTCTAATTCCTCTCCTTTCTTAGAAGCTGTCTATTCCTAGTAGTTTTCTTAGTCAGTAGGATATTGATAGTAGGTGGCATATCTCATGATGAGTTAAAATCTATGAATTTGAATCCCGAACCCACAGACAGAATGGATGTGCCATCCAAAGAATCAACATTTTAAGTCATCTTTCCTTCCTCCAAACGTTGGAGAAATGAGGTGTTCATTTCAATCAGAAGATAAGAACTTGGAAGTGCAAAAGGTTTTTTTTTGTTGTTTGTCAGTTTTTACTGTAAGAAATTCAGTTCAAACATTGATTCTTCCAATTAACTGTTGGCAAGTGACCTTGGTGGAAGGAATTTAGTCTGCTTTCCCATCTTCTAAATAGGGATAGTCACTACACTTCATACAGTTTTAAAAGATTTATTTATCTATTTTTAACTCGTTAATTTGGCTGCACTGGGTCTCCTTGTGCCAGCTCTCTCTAGTTTCAGAGAGCGAGGCTCCTCCTGGTTGTGGTCAGGGGCTTCTCATTTTGCTGGCTTCTCTTGTTATGGAGCATGGGTTCCAGAGCAATGGCTCAGCAGTAGTGGTGGTGCCCAGGCTTAGGTGATCCATAACATGTAGAATCTTTCCGGACCAGGGATTGAACCCACATTGGCAGGCAGATTTTTTTTTTTCTTTTTTTACCACAGGACCACCAGGGAAGTCCCTTCATACAGTTTTATAAGGATTAAACAGGACGTGTGTGTGTCCAATGTATCAGGGGTGTCAATGACATCTAACCCACTGCTGCTGCTACTGCTAAGTCACTTCAGTCGTGTCCGACTCTGTGCGACCCCATAGACGGCAGCCCACCAGGCTCCCCCGTCCCGGGGATTCTCCAGGCAAGAACACTGGAGTGGATTGCCATTTCCTTCTCCAATGCATGAAAGTGAAAAGTGAAAGTGAAGTCGCTCAGTCGTGTCCGACTCTTAGTGACCCCATGGACTGCATCCTACCAGGCTCCTCCATCCATGGGATTTTCCAGGCAAGAGTACTGGAGTGGGGTGCCATCGCTTTCTCCATCTAATCCACTAGTGAGCAGCATAAAGCCTCGGGCTAAGCACAGACAAGAAGGCTCTGCTGTTTCCTGCCAGTACCTCCCACCTATCGATTACTGTCTGCGTGATCAAACTTGATGGTTTACATGTCAGCAGCGATACTTTTCTACAAAGTGCTACCATGGAGAAAAGTCCATTTTACTGTGATAGAGATAAGCCAGCTAAATCGAAGAAACTTAAGGGAAATATGCCAGGGAACCAGATGTGCATCTTCTATAATGTGAGCCAAGAATATCTCCTAGGATCCCAGGCCACTAGAGTGACTTCACAAACTTGCTCCGGTCATTCCTGGACACAGGCGAGAGCAATGGTGTAGCCTGTCCCCGCTTACCAGGCCTAAAGGAACACCATCAAAACAGGGCTTGAAAATTTCCCCTGTATCAGGCCCCCATTCCTGCATGTGCTAGTTAAGAGATTTCTCTCGAGATGCTGGTTTGTGATTTTTTTTAAAAAAACAAACCTATACTTGGAAGGTTTGCTGCAATACTACACGATGATGTAATTATTTATGTAGGCCCAGTTGAGCCTATAGAATCCAAACGCTTTCAAATTTATAACTCTGGTTAAAGATTTAGACAGCCCTCCTCACGTAATTTACACACACAAACATGTACATACATCCCCCTCAAATATTTCTGTAAGTTCCAAAGTACTTTTTGATGTAACTGTATTCCCTGTATTCTGACATTCTTGAAGCAGCCCTAGAGCAGTGCGTGATTAAAATTAGCAGTCTTTCAGTTCATGCAGAGAATAAAGTTATAAATTCTGAGGGTGATCTCATGTGCTCAGAATTATGTCTTTTAAGGTCAAGCTGACTCAAAATATGGAGACTATAACAGTTAAAAATGGTCTTTATCTTAATGCAATGAAGGATACTTTCATGTATATTGTAAATAGTGCTAGTTAAGCCAGTGCATTCTTTATGCTATTTTCACTTTTTGATTTGGGAATATAACTATTCCCAACTTGGGAATATAACTGTAACTATTTGTAAAAATAAACATGAAGTAAATGATGGTAGTAGATTATGATCAGTCTTTTGACTTAGAGTAAAGGAAGCCCAGAGAAATATATTAGTCCTCTTAGGCACTTAATTTGGAGAAGGCAATGGCACCCCACTCCAGTACTCTTGTCTGGAAAATCCCACGGATGGAGGAACCTGGAAGGCTGCAGTCCATGGGGTCACTGAGGATCGGACACGACTGAGCGACTTCACTTTCACTTTTCACTTTCCACTTTCATGCATTGGAGAAGGCAATGGAAACCCACTCCAGTGTTCTTGCCTGGAGAATCCCAGGGACGGGGAGCCTGGTGGGCTGCCGTCTATAGGGCTGCACAGAGTCAGACACGACTGAAGTGACTTAGCAGCAGCAGCAGCAGCAGCAGCAGCAGGCACTTAATTTGTGAAATTTTTATATAGGATGAACCAAACAACTTCTGAAAAATGAAAAATAACTTCTGCTTCCTTAGTTTTTACACTTTCAGGGTCCAGGTCAGTGGCCACAACAATGGGGAAGCTTGGAGGGGTGCTTTATTTACCTCCGCTATAACCAGCATCGGTCTCCCATCAGAATACATCAGAAGTGGAACACCGGTGTGTGCTACTCAAACTCTGCTCCAAAACAAGTCCCCAGGCTGCTGCTTCCAACAGATGCTGTTCCAAAGCTTCTCCTATCTTGACAGTCTAAAGACACCACTGGTCCTAAAATATCTGCTTATATCCTCCTGATAACCATAATTCTGCCTTTTATTAATAAGATTCTGTGTCATAGTTTGGACATAAGAGCTTGGAGGTGGGGAGCCCACGCATACAAAAAAAACATAAAACAAGCCATTCTGCACAAGGGACTCATTCGTACAGCGGTGCTGGCCCAGTGCCCTGCTCTGTGGTCTCAGTTGAGCCATGTCATTTATCCTGGGCCCCAGTTACTCAGCCTGTAGAATGAGAGACTTGGAAGGGCTGACCTCAGAAGTCTTTTGCAATGCTCGTTAAGCCAAGGCTTTTTTTTTTTTTAACCAAGGATTTCTCTGAATCTTGATTGCTACTGATCCTATCTGCCTGGGTCCCTTTTTATTATCTTTAACCATTTTCCAGAGGATGTGAGAAACACTTACAGAGTCAGTTCAGTTGTTCAGTTGTGTCCAACGCTTTGCAACCCCATGGACTGCAGCACACCAGGCCTCCCTGTCCATCACCAACTCCCAGAGTTTATTCAAACTCATGTCCATTGAGTTGGTGATGCCATCCAACCATTCTCCTCCTGCCTTCAATCTTTCCCAGAATCAGGGGCGTTTCAAATGTAGGACAAGCATAGAAAATGGAGCCTAGATGCAATACATGTCTGGCGAGTCCCCTGGCTTTGCATCCCCTCCTCTGGCCACCCCCTAATCAGAAGCTGTCTAGATGGAGGCAGCCTACAGAGCCGCACCTGCAGTAGAAGCTGGGTGATTCTAAGGACCAAACCACCTGGGCTTATCTCAAGTCTCATTTTTTTCCTTCCCTGACACATGCTCACAGGAAAAACAAAGGGAAATGTTTCTGAAGGAAAGTTCTTGGCTCTCTTTCTCTCTTCTCTTTTTTTCCTCACAAAAGGGACTTTTCTGGAGAAAGAGGGAAGGGAGAGCAAAACAAAAAAGCAAATGAAGTACTTGGAATAGTCTATGCCGGGACTCCCACTCAGGCTTGGAAAAGCCAGCTCTCCGTCAGCAGTAGTCCAGGTGCAGCAGCCACTTGGGGCGCTGGGGCCTCCCTGAGTCACGGCCCAGGGCCTGTGGGGGACAAGCCCCTGGTGACATTGCCCACAGGAAAGCAAGCCCCAGGTCAGCAAACTGCCAGCCCCCATAAGCAGATCTAATTATGATCGCTTACTTCAAAGAAGGATTTAACCCCAAGCAGATTTAGCAGGGTTGCTTCCAAAGGGCAGCAGGATTCCCGGGCCTGACCTTTGAGAAAATCCTAAAGGCTTCACTGCTTCAGGAATTCAGCAAAGCCAGTCACTGTGGCTGCTTCAGAACACAGAGAAATGCAGAGAATGCCACTTTAAGTTATCACAGTCCTCCTAGTGAGGGTGTCTAATTTAGCATAATGAGTGTCTGGTGAGCGTGGACCCACAGCATGTGCGCTGGCAATCAGTTGGGGGCGGGGGGGCTGGACAAGAACACTGACAGGAAAATATATAAAGTACTGAAGTATAACCTATTGAGTCAAAAATACTATTTCAAAGCCATAGAGTAGCTGGACAAGCATGTACTTTTGGTGACATATCCCAGTAGTGCTCATCAATGTATTACTATGAAAAACAGCTTGAGGCATATCATTTTTAAATGCAGTTTTGATTTTTAAAACTTTCTACACAGCACTTTTGTAGGAGGAAATGGCAACCCACTCCAGTATTCTTGCCTGAAGAATCCCATGGACAGAGGAGCTTGGGGGCTACAGTCCATGGGGTCACAAAGAGTCGGACCCGACTGAGGCGACTGAGCAAGTGCACGCACGACACTTTGTTCATGAGAGATCACTGCGTACTTGCTCTGGTAAAATGAAACAACTCAGATGGAGGGGTGGGGAATTGGGATTGTTCGTCTCGAATTGGTCAACATGAAGTTAGAAAATAAATACACTTGGGACAAGCTCACTGTATAATGACTATAAAAGTATTTTGCGAACTATAAAGCTCTCCATCAACTGTTATTATTTCCATGATTCTCATAATACACAGAAATTAGGAAAAGAAAGAAAAAGAAGCAGCTAGGTAAGTACAGTCTCTCCATCCACATGCTTCATTTATATACAACCACTGTAGATGAATTCACCTCAGGCATTTAGCTTAGGTGGGAAATTGCAGAAAAAAGCAGACATATCTCATTCTAGACCAAATGGTTGACAAACAGACCAGAAAATAATTCACACAGCTGTTCTCTAAAATTATTAGATTTCAGATCTTTAAAAGAGATATCAAACAAGTTGCTACTATTAGCTGACCACAGTCCAATACAAGACACCTAGATATACGTGATTTTACACCAACATTAAAATCTTGTTTTCACTACCTATGCTTGAGGTTGGAAAGTTCAGAGAAGTTGAGGAGGTGGAGTTTATTCTGGTTGGTTTCCCCAAAATATCAAATTAGACCATCTATTTATCCAAACATGGAGAAGGAAATGGCAACCCACTCCAGTGTTCTTGCCTGGAGAATCCCAGGGACAGGGGAGCCTCGTGGGCTACCGTCTATGGGGTAGCACAGAGTCGGACACGACTGAAGCGACTTAGCAGCAGCATTTATCCAAACAAGAAGCTGCTAAACTTGAGCCTCTAGGAACAGAAGACAGGCTTAAAACGGGGTGTGTGTGTGTGCGAGCACCTGCATGCGTGCACCAGGTTCCTCTGTCCATGGGATTTTCCAGGATTGGAAAATCCACTGCAAGAATGGAGTGGGTTGCAGTTTATTTCAGGGAGCTTCCCCACCTAGGGATGGAATCTGCATCCCTTGTGTCTCCTGCATTGGAAAGCTGACTTTTTACCAGCTACACCATAAGAGGAGGGTATTACATGTACTACTTCAGCCTTTGCTCCCTCATCCATTTCTCCTCCCTCAAGGGATGTGCCGAGTCCGATAATGAGTAAATATTACCAATAACTTCCAAGAATTTTAACACAAACCTATTCTGTTTCAGGCTTTTAATTACTCTGTTATCAAAGTAACTTTTTCTACAAATAAACTAATATGGGAAGATCAGATCTCCTTTTTGTAACTAAATAGACACAGCAAAGCTGGGACCGGTGAAGCTCTTTCCAAATGGCTCTTATTTGCAAGCCCTAAACACAGACTCGGACACGGTTGGTAACTCAAAGCATCACGATTCAGTGTTATTGGTTCAAAGATCGTGGAATTCACAGATGTAACCATTCAGCTGAAGGAAGGAAAAGGAAAAGAATAAGATAAAAAGAAGATGCTGAAAAAGCTGGATAGTATCAAAGCGTTTCTATTTGAAGTCTCTGCTTCAAACGTGGCAATCCCTGGTCTGAGAAAACTACCTACATATTTGAGGTCTGCTGCGGCTAAGTCGAGTCAGTCGTGTCCTACTCCTAGCGACCCCATAGACTGCAGCCTACCAGGCTCCTCCATCCAAGGGATTTTCCATGCAAGAGTACTGGAGTGGGGTGCCATTGCCTTCTCCATATTTGACGTCCATGGGGTTGCAAAGAGTCGGACACGACTAAGCAACTAACACACATACACTGAATTTTTAAATTTGTTTTGTTTTACACTGAGTTTTTAAGAAGTACGCAACCCTGAGAAAGTTAAGCAGGTAATTCTAGTTAAGTAATTTATAACAACCAAATAGTAAGATTTTCCATAACCGTGTTAAGAATGAATAGGATTCATTTTATTAATAAATGGTTAAATTGAGTAATTTGTTTCTCCGAAGAAGTGGATTTTAACCTCAAAGAGGAAAAATAGATTATTTCTAACAAACGGCAATTAGTAGAGAGGCTTTTCAAACGGAGGTGCTTCGCTGATCAAGTTAAAATGGAAGCTCCCTGAGTATGGCTTTCTGGCTTTTCACATCAGTGTGTCATACTTGTATGAACCCCCAACATGGTCACATTAATAGTTCCAGGCAAAGTCTGTCTCACTCTCTGCAAACCATTCAGAAGTTAGGAATTAGGCCCCAGGCAAGTGTCTCCGGAGCTCCTGGATGGAAATCTGACCCCTGGAGGGAAGTGGGCAGGATGAGAGCGCGCCCCCCAACGAGCATGCGCAGTTACCTCTCCCGCTCCTGCTCCAGCAGGTTGGTGAAATCGTCGCTCTTGTTCATGTAGTCCGTGTGCTTGTGCTTCTCGTTCTCCAGCTCGTACACCGTGCGCCTGTGACACTTTTCAGCCAGAAGCAGCTGCTCTAGCATGCGCCGGTAGGTTTCCTTCTGCTTTTCCTCGAGTCTGTCCAGCTGAGTAAGCCAACATGGGAAAGAATGTAATATTTTATTTCATTTACTTATGACTCTAAATAATAATAATTTGTCTCTTGATTTATCAGGGCTTCCCTGGTGGCTCAGATGGTGAAGAATACGACTGCAAAGCGGGAGACCTGGGTTCAATCCCTGGGTTGGGAAGATCCCCTAGAGGAGGGCATGACAACTCACTCCATTATTCTTGCCTGGAGAATCCCATGGACAGAAGAGTCTGGTGGGCTGCAGTCCATGGGTTCACAAAGAGTGGGACATGACTGAGCAACTAAGCCCAGTGGTTTATTACCTGAAGGGGAGGGCATGGGGTCTGCTATTCTCTGCTTTCCCCCTGATTCCATCATGTTCTCTAGGTCAGCTGACTGTATGAACTAGGTGGTAAGGCTGTAGTAACTTCTGGCCTCTGACCTTTTTCTATGAACCTATGCGTGGTTCCTAAACAGACTTACTGTTTCGATGAGACAGCACAAAGGCCTGTACTCAGAAAGAAAGAGAAGAGCATCCCACCTAATCTCACAAAAATAAAGAGCTCGGCAGGCACATATAACAAATTCCTCCCCTGGTAGAATGAAATTATCATTGCAACCCTTTTTTTTTTTTAAGGCCTGTAGTTAAGTGAATTTCTAGGAAAAGTATGTGAAGGACCCACAATCCTCTCCTTTTAAGAGATACTAAATATAGGGAGAGTCTCAGAATTTGTGGAGAGCACATATCTCAAACTAAGAGATCTTATCAAATATTTTTACAGGACGTTTTGTGCCTGTGTCTCTGGCCAGGCTATAAGATCTCTAAGGCACCATGCCTTGGTCATCTTTTTAGTTCCTGGTGCTTAACACAGAGCTTGGGACAACGTAAGTGTTCAGTAAATGTTTGTTGAATAGGACCCAATCTTACAGTATTGATAGTTCTCCATCCTACTCTCCTCTCCAAACCCTAGTGCAGGAGTTCACAACCCTCAGCACTAGTGACATTTATGGCCAATTAATTCTTATTTCCTGTGCATTGGAGGATGCTCAGCGGCATCCCTGGCCTGTGACCTCTAGATGCTGGTACTAAAACCTGCAGTTGTGACAAAGCTATCCACAAATGTTGTCAGATGTCACCTGAAGGGAAAGTCCCCATGCCCCTCCACCCCCCTGTTGAGAATCACTGTTCTGGGTGAATCAGACATATTTAGGATCCATTCTTTTTTTTTTTAGCTGCACTGGATCTTTGTTGCTGAGGGCAGGCTCTCCCTAATTGTGGAAAGCAGGGGCTACTCTCTAATTGTGATGCTTGAGCTTCTCATTTTAGTGGCTTCCCTTGTTGGGGAGCATGGGCTCTAGAGCATGGGCCCAGTACTTGTGGCACACTGGCTTAGGTGCCCTGCCGCATGTGGTATCCTCCCGGACCAGGGATCGAACCTGTGACCCCTACATTGGCAGATGGATTCTTAACCACTGGATCACCAGGGAAGTCCTAGGATCCATTCTTAATCCCACAGCCAACTCCGTAAGACTCAGTGGAGTAGCTCCGTGGGGATCAGCTCCAGAGCTATTCTTTGGATGTTCCATGTTTGCCCTTCAGTCATAAGGAGGATCTGAGGTTCCCTCCACAATTGTATATATCCCTTCATTGTGAATGAATCATTTGTGGGGCCCAAAGCAAAAGAGATATTACCCCCATAATCCTCAGTGCCTTCTGATTAGACCTCCACCCCCTTGCCTAAGAGCAGGTGACCAACAGACTGGGGAAACCCAGGCGATCTGGTGGCCTGTCATGCCTGAGATCATCAGGGAGGCTAATTGTACTTTTATGTGTTCTGATACATTTCTGCAGTGTAAATGGGACAGTCTATACAAGAGACTTTCTCACTGAGACAGCTCCTATTACAAAATATTCTCCCCAAGCACTCTGCATCTCTCCACGAGTGTGATTTTTACCACATGCTATCGAATTTGTCAAGCATTGCTGGAACATCATCAGAAATGTAGAAGGAGCAACTCTTTCCCCTTTTTGATCCTTCTGACTTCATGAAGCTGAAACTCCAATACCTTGGACACCTGATGAGAAGAGCCGACTCACTGGAAAAGACTGATGCTGGCAAAGATTGAGGGCAACGAGGATAAAGTGGCAACGGAGGATGAGATGGTTGGATGGCATCATCGACTCGATAGACATGAGTTTGTGAACTCCAGGAGTTAGTGAAATACAGGGAAGCCTGGTGTGCCGCAAGTCCATGGGGTTGCAAAGAGTCAGACACCACCAAGCAGCTGAACAACAACTTCGTTGTAAAGTAAGGCCTTCCCTCCTTTTGAGACTATTTGGAAGAACAGCTTCTACCTGTTTCTTGATACCCTGACCCACTCCTCCCTAATGAAGGAAGGGTGACATATTTGAAGGTTATATTTCGGACAGGGAGCTGGGCATTAGAAGTCCAGCTTTTTCATTTCTTAGTTTTGACCCTGTCTACATAAAATGGTACTCTGTGCTCTGAGGGTCCAAACTCTCCCTCACTGCTCCCTCCAGAGTTTAGGAGAGAAGCTGATAGGAAACTGGTGGTGGTGATCTATCTATTTATGTCAATACTAAAGTTAATCTTTCAAGTCATATGTCAGACTCCTGCAGTTATTCCTCCATCCTTTCAAAAGAGGAGAAGATGGGGGCGTTATTAATTGGATGGTTGACTGAAGTATCCAGAGAGAGAGACACTGTCGGGGTATCTAGAGAAAAAACAGCATATGCTGATATTAATTGCTCTGGGGCAGCCTAGGTGGGACCTCTCGGCCCTAGCTTAAATATGTTCTGTCCCTGTGGGCCCTTGGCTGTTCTGTTCTCAGCAGCTACACGCTGGGGCTAGGCCCCGAAGTGGCTGGTGTCAGGGGCCACATTCACCTCACCTGCATCAGCTCTGCTCGACCTCAGTACTGACTGCATAATCAGGAAGATGGTCTTTTTTGTCCCTGAATGCCTATGGAAGGATGCTGAGACGCTGATGCGTACACTGCCTTTTCCACCCAGAACTGCAAACCTAGATTTTAAACCGCAAAGCTAGTAAATTCCTCTTTAGCAACAAAGCATTAGTGTATGAGGATTTAGCTTTCAGTTTTAAATTCTGGATGTAAGAACTGACATGGGTAGCAATAGAGCAGACTTGCCAGACCCTGTGACTCGTTACTTTGTTTGGAACGGCACGGAGCTCCTAGGAGAGAGCTGAGGTGGACTAACCTCCTATATCTGTGTGGCTTGTCCTGAGACTCTGAAGACCGCTCCCATAACTGTGAGCTCTGTAGATTCGTTAATTGTGTACACTGTGTCCCATGGCTTTTGGTTTTCAGGCTCCAAACGGTGGCTCAACCACAGAGGAACAGGAGTTCTTATTACTGAATAGTGAAAGTGAAATGGGCACCGATTCTTTTGGAAATGTAGCTTCCACTTGGATAGAGGTGGAAGGAAAATTGAATGAGATCATCATAGTACCTGAATCAAGTTGGTGGAGAAGTTCAGGGACTTGAGATGGGGAGAAATTTCAGTATGTTTCAGATGAAAGAATCACGATTTAGGAACTGATTTTTAGTCTATTATCAACATAGGGCTAAGGGGAAGAGTATTAAGGAATTTAGGAAGCGAGAAATCTACTTGAAATGGGAGGTCTTAAAAGACCAAAGTGTGTTTACACAGAAGGAAAATGGATCGAAATGCTCTGAAAGATAAAGCTATAGAAAAGGAGATATTTTAGTCCTTGTTGAATCACAGTGGGTGACAGAGGAAGAAGAGACTGGAGAGCCTAGAGAGCAGAGCAACATGACACCCCCCTCCACCAAAAAGAATAGATGAATCAGGATCCAGGAAACACTTGGGGAGCATACTGCAAAACTGCGGAGGTTCTTCATGAGATCACACAGCGCCCTTCTCTTGCAGACTGCAACAGCTATTCAGATTGGTTACATAAAATGTAGACAGACGTAAGAATTAAAACTTGAGAAGATCAGGGTAGGATATTTGAAACAATTTGGGGAGAGTCTCAGGGTGTCAGCTATCCCAGACGGGCTCTGAGTGAACATACACAAGAAACTTGAAGATGTCAATTTTGAGGGAAAGATGAAATGAAAGGGGAGTAGGCCAGGACAGCAGCAGATGTGTCCAAGCACAGGTGTGTTGTGGAAATCTCCTGAGGAGGGATCATCCAACTCAAGAAAGTAAAAGTAGATAAGATTTGTGTTAAACAAGGGTTCCTCTTGGCAGACTCGTCACTCCTTGGTTTTGCTTCTCTCATGGAGGGTGACCACACGATGCACAGTGTGGAAGGTAATATACAGAAAACAAATGTCTGAGTCTGAAAGCATCGGGTGTGTGTGTGTGTGTGTGTGTGTGTGCGTGCACATGCTCAGTTGCTCAGTTGTGTCTGACTCTTTTGCAACCCCTTTGACTGTAGCCTTCCAGTCTCCTCTGTCCATGGAATTTTCCAGACAAGAATGCTGAGGTGGGTTGCCATCTCCTATGCCAGGGGATCTTCCTGACCCAGGGATTGAACCCATGTCTCTTGAATCTCCTGCCTTGGCAGGTGGATTCTTCACCACTGGCGCCACCTGGGAAGCCTGAAACCACAGGGTAAGTAGAGGCAAAAAAAGATAAAAAGGAAAAAACTCTACAGCCCCTAAAATAGTGATGGAGGAAGAGGGGGACCATTTGAAAAACTAGTCAAAATGTTGAAGACAACAATACCAGTAAAACTCAGCTGAGCCTTCCTACTGGAGAAAAGTTGTGACAAAAGGCAATACTTTTGTTGCCTTGAGTAGGACAAGTTACTTAAGAATTAGAAAGTTCAAACATAAGAGAGAAGGGAAGTTCTGAGGAATGGTCACCTGGGTACGGTATGGTTCCCACTTGGCAGTAAGGCAGGGAGGTTTCAGAAAGTCACCTGGGAGAAGGGGTGCTACCCCTGAAATAAGGGGGCAGTAAGAAAAACCACTGGTATGAGATGGGTTGCCTAGTTCTGGGCATTGTTAATGAAAAAAGCAAATGATTTCAGAGGTTTTAAACATTCAGGTGGGAAGACCTAGGCATATAGGATGTCACCACTCAAACATCCCTGAGCTTTGAAAAAAGAGAGATGTGTTTCAAGTGTCACTCAGGGCAAGGATAGTACATGCAAACAGATTCCTCCACCCCACCCAAGGTTCGCCATGCCCCACAATTATTAAGCTCTTGATGGTGGCAGACTCCATCTGATGGGACAGCTTCCCCCACGCTGACTAGCATCCTGTCAGAGCTAAAGATTTTCTCTATCCATCCTCCTTTCCTCAGACATCCCCAAAATCTCTGCTTCAGTCTTGGTAAGAGTAACATGAGTCTGCGTTATGCTGAGTCCTGAGGTCAAGAAATCATTCCTCTTGAGATAAATTGACCTTGGAGCTGGGGCTTTTCTTGCATTTTTAATAATTTATGAATGCGAGATTGATACTATGGTAACTGCATGTGTCCTAATAATCTTTAGCCTCTTTGAATAAACAGAATAGAGGAGGTCAGGATATATTCATTCATCTTTGAAAATGCCTCAGATTAAAATCCCTCTGGCTAAGGCTAAGCAGAATAAGAATTTGGGAAGGAAAGAAACCGAAAGCTTAATTTCTTTGAAATTTTGCTTAAGAATTAAGAATTTTGATATCTTAGAATTTAATGTACAAGGAAGTTCTGGGGGATTTAATATTCTCTGTTTAATTTCTCCCCAGATACCTGGCAAGGGGGGGAATCTACCATGTTGGGTTCACTGCTTAACCTTTAATGGGTTCTGTTGGATGACCTAGTTGGGCCTAATTTGGTATGAAAAGTAGAATGAGCAGTGGTTTTTGGCTTGAGGTACAGCATGACTTCTGGGCTTCCCAGGTGGCCCTAGCCGTAAAGAACCCACCTGCTAATGCAGGAGACATAAGAGACACAGGTTCGATCCCTGGGTTGGGAAGGTCCCTTTGAGGAGGGCATGGCAACCCTCTCCAATATTCTTGCCTGGAGAATACCATGGACAGAGGAACATGATGGGTTACAGTCCATAGGTTCACAAAGAGTCAGACAGGACTGAATTAACATGAATGCATGCAGATACAGCATGACTTCTAGGAACAAAAGCTAGACTATCTGCTCATAGTCCCAGGAGGTAATGGAACAGTGACATATGAGATTCTTGCATCATGAACTTGGAAGCAACTCCCTTGCTCCTGAGTAGCAAGAACTTGATTATAAAGCCCAAAGGGTTAAGAAACCAAAAATCTATAAATGGTAGGGGAATCTTTTCTCCTTGCAGCATCCTCTTTCTCTCGTTTTTGCCAGTGTTGGGAAAAGTAGCTTCTGTTTTTCCCTCTTCCTCATCATTCACTCCTCCCCAGGGAAGAACAATGCTTCAGACTGTTGAGCGGGGAAGGAACCAAGAAGCATCATCATGTGGGCGGGAGGCAGTGATTCTGGGTGTGTGTGCTCTGAAGACCTACCTCTCCCCTTAGGGGTCATTCCAAGCTCTAACTTGGGAGAAAAGAATTAAGATGCCCAAATGATGCTCTTTAACCAAGCCGAGTTCTTCAATCCAGGTGGTTATAATAACAATATAAAATTGATCTTTCCCCTGTGTCTTTTACTCCTCACATCCCTCCAAGTTGGGAACTGATAAAGAGTGTGAGCAATTATCACCCTCAGCTCCCAGCAAATACTGATATTTGTTGAGTAGCTATTATGTTCCAGAAACTATGTTAAAAGTTTTCCAGGCATTGCTTCATTTAGTCCTTGCAAGTCCATGAGACGTACACGTGACAGAGAACCCCAAAGCTTAAAGAGCGGAAGTGACCTGAACAAGCCAGGGATTATCTCAGATGTGAAATTGGATCCAGCCAGTTGACTCTATCCTATCATAATATGCATGCGTGCTAACTCACTTCAGGTGTGTCTGACTCTTTGTGACCCTATGAACTATAGCCTGCCAGGCTCCTCTGCCCATGGGATTCCCCAGGCAAGAATATGGAGTGGGTTGCCATGCCCTCCTCCAGGGGATCTTCCCGACCCAGGGATCGAACACACATCTCTTATGTCTCCTGCATTGGCAGGTGGGTTCTTTACATCTAGCGCCACCTGGGAAGCCCATCCTATCATATAATTCTCTCTTATTGTTTAGAGAAAAGATGAGAACAGAACTCCAGTTCATTCTTGTTGCAGAAATTACAAAATTGTGGAGCCATCAATCTGTTGTGAATACATTCTAAAGCAGATCTTTCTGAGATCTGTCAAACTAAGTTGCTGCAAAGGCTTGTCTTAAGTTAAATTACAACAACTTGCTTCATACTTTTCATTTCTGTGTTCATTATTCATTTATAATACTAATTTCACATCTATGATTTTTTTTACATGAATTCCAAAGGGTCAGTATGTCTAGATCCATCAACTGGTTCTCTGATTCTGCATCCAAATCCAACTTTGACGTGAGAGTATTTTTAACATGTACTTTTAACATTATGAGTAATTAACAGCAAGAGTTTCTAATACAGTCCTGTATAAAAATGATTAAATATTGTCCTATTAGATTCCCTGCTCTAAACCTTCCATTGGGATTTTGCCTCAACTTTTATGTTTTAGCCACTCACATGAGACCATTTAAATTATGACCAAGTCTTTTATAAGATATAAAAACCAAGTGGCTTTATAACCATAAATATCAATAATAAAAATCAATTTAGTTTTAGGCTACCAGTTTGATAATAATCTGAAAATGCAATGCTAAAACCCATAAGCACCTCAAAATTTTATACATATCACCTGTAAAAGAATAAAAAACTGAAGAGCAGGTAACTGTCATAACCACATGAGAAATATATTTTGGGCTTTAAGTACATTTAAGAAAATACTTCTACAATTCTTATCAGTGAACTGTATCCACAATAATTCATGAATTATTAAATTATACTTTAATTCTAGATTGAAATTAGTCACTGAGTTAGTCACTCAGTCTTGTCCGACTCTTTGTAACCCCATGGACTATAACCCACTAGATTCCTCTGTCCATGGTATTCTCCAGGCAAGAATACTGGAGTGGGTTGCCATTCCCTTCTGCAGGGGATCTTCCTCACCCAGGGGTCAAACCCAAGTATCCTGCATTGCAGGCAGATTCTTTACCATCTGAGCCACCAGGGAATAGGGCATCTTAAATAAATGTTTGCCTTTGAAAGGAAATGTTGAAGTGTGTCAAATGGAAGGATGCAGAGACCTCCCTTTGAGGCTCCCTGCTGGGGGACTTGTAGGGGTAAGTTTTTACCTCTGAGATGGGTTTCTCATACACATCTTCTCCTATGGACTTCTCCTGGGCCAGGATGGCGTCTCGGTGCAGGACCCGGAGCACTTTCTCTGGCTCCGCAGACCCGTAATGAGCCTCCAGAACCTCAGGCTTAGTTTTCTCCGTCTTCAGCATGTGGATCACATCTTCCCTGGCCTGTGATGGAAAGCACAGCAAGGTCAAACGGTTGACAACATGTATCCTTTGCCGGGCTCACAAAATCAACACGGAGTTTATTGAATATATCCCGTGTCTCGTCACGGTTATTGGCAAATCCACTGGGTGCTTTTTGTTCTTTTTTTTTTTTTTTTTTTTTTTACCAAAAGCAGATTGGCAAGCAGATACTCTGCTTCAGGTTGCTAGGAAGCAGGCATGCAGAGAAAAGGGTTTGTGCTAATATTAACTACATAAAAATTGCTGTAAGTAGAAATGATTCTGAGAAGGGGGAGGACTGCTCCTAGGGGTACTTAGCCCATTTCAGTGCTCATGAGGTCAACGACGATGTAAAGTTTTCTATTTATGCCCTCAATGTAGTACTCAAATCTGGCTTAAAATAAAACCCTGCTCTCTCCCCTTCTGGTTTTTACTCCATGTGTAATTAACAAAAACAACCTTTATTAGCGATTTCCTGTTTCCCATCAAGTGATCCATCTTGCACAGTAACACATGGTCGGCAGCTCACATGATGCTGGGTGGGGCTTCTCAATTTAATGTATTCCCACTTGAAGGTGAAAAAAATGTGTTTTTATAATACCAAAAGCATTTTGTATTGGGCTATAGTCGATTAACAATGTTGTCGTTTCAGGTGAACAGCAGAGACTCAGCCATACATAAACATGTATATGAAATTTAACTCCTGTGATATCCAGACTGCCAGTCAGAGGAGTCAGGTTGATGGAATGGGAGTTGTTCTTTTGTTTTTTTTAGCAAAATTTTAGTGTCTTGTTCACGCTCTTGAGAAAACCACATGACTATAGGCTTTCAGTCCTATTGACTGTGGTCCGCATCACATAATACAAATATATCTGAATATATTTCCTACTGATGAGGACTGATGAACTTTGTAGCTATGATGGAACTGACATTGACTAAACGTACTCCCATTTGGTTGTATACTTGTTTTTCCAGTAAAGGTGATGGGTACGAAGTACCCTGACTTCATCCCAGCTTGGACCAAAGAACAAACTGGTGGCAACAGAATTTCAGTCTGTGACAGTGGAGGAGATTTTTTTCCCCTATGTGATGCTAATAGTGGGTTTTAAATCATAAACCTGGCTCATTATCACAGCATTCTAAAGAAAGGAGCTAACTCTTATCTCTGAGACAGGACCCCTAGTATAAAGTTTGTCTTTCATGAGATTTCTTGCTTTTATTGCTTTTTCGTAGTCTCTGAATTCATCTAATTCCAAATGGCCAAAGATGAATTTATTACAGAAACGTCAATAGACTGGAATTTGCAGATTTTCCCCATATTGTTTCTGCCACATATACATGTGTTCTTTCAAGACAAAAATGGAAAATATTAATTTTGAAGAAACCAGTGGTTTGGGATTAGTGAGAAAGTGTAAGTCAGAAAATAGTTTAATGGAAAGGCAATGTGTTTCCGTGCAGGGCAAAAGGACAAAGCACAGACACAGCGTCAGGCTAGCTATGCAGCGTTTTTTGCAAATTAGAAAGAGGTGCCTGCTTCTTCCAGGAGTCACAGCTCTGAGTCAGGGTGCAGTCTGCCTAGCGTGAAAAGTGGACTCCTACCGAGTCCTTTGCCAGGCACCCCTGTACAAGGCCCAGCTCCACATCTGTGTATGGTGATCTTGTCCTGAAGGAGTCCAAGGTATGTCCATTGTTATCAGACAGTGTAAACAAAGAGCTTTACAACTGTAAATAGGTAGCTATTTTAGTTTAAAAGTTTAAGCTATCTGGTTCAAAAATATGTAAATATTATTGGTATGTTTCTTTTTAACCAAATCTTTCGAATTCTCTTAGAAGAAAACAACTGATATGAAACACCCATTTCTTCTCTCCCTAAAAAATGTGCTTATGCTTGAACTGTATTGATTGTGATATACTACATATACCACACATTTCATTCTGAGTTCAATTACCCTAGACACCAATTACCAAAGGAAAAGAGGTCATGGTTATGTAACACTGTGCATTATATATTTAGAATCACATTATTCATCAGGAACTAAAAGCTTTTTAATTGCTATAATAATAATCATGGAAGGAATATACATGTTGCCTATAAATCACTGCTATTTAAAATGGTTTAATATGGTAAATCAGTCATTCATAATTCACTAATTAAACCATGGTATCTGTTTCATCAGTGAAATAATGAAGATGTGATCACAATAAATATTTTTTATTACTTTAAACATGACTCAATAATTGAATCATGATTCAATTAAATAAAACCACTTTACATCTCTGCTTTGAGAGTCTTGTTAATTTTTGTAGAAAGGAATGAAATTCAAAGTGTAAGAAAGTTCCTGTTGTTGAACATGACTGTTTTCACGTGGAAGTTTTACCACAAGCAAGCAGTTAAAGTCTTAGGGTTCTGGGTAGCTGTTAAATAAACCACTGTATTTAAAGATGTAAAACAACCAGAGGGAGAAATACTTTGAAGAGAGTTTAAGAAAGGAGAGAGAAGGAGATCAGAGGGAGAAGAGACAATGAAAATGTTTAGTTGACTTAGCCATGATGATGGGGAATGAATAGAAGATTAGGGTATAGAAACAGGCACAGAGGGATCCCATCCTTTCTTCCATCCTACATAGTAACCCTTCCTGCCAAGGGAGGCCTACAGAGTCCAAGAACAAAGATGGCCATGCTGAATTGAAACCGCACTCCAGGAACAATGGGTTGTCTCAACTGGCTGCATAAAGAGCTGATCCAAAACATTTGAGGGCAGCAGAGAGCCGCTCTGCAAAGCCCAGGGCCAACAGGTGAATATGTGATTCATTCACCAAGTGAAAGGTGGGTCTCTGGACTTTGGGGCTTCCCCAGTGGCTTAGCTGTAAAGAATCCACCTGCAAGTCAGGAGCTGCAGGAGGTGTGAGTTCGATCCCTGGGTCGGAAAGATCCCTGGAGGATGGCATGGCAACCCACTCCAGTATTCTTGCCTGGAAAATCCCATGGACAGAGGAGCCTGGTGAGTCCATTGGGTCGCAAAGAACTGGACATGACTGAAGCGGCTTAGCATGCACACACACTGTGGACTTTGCTGTCAAAGTAGGGAGGGAGGCAACAGAATAAGACACAGGAGAGGTGGAGCCCACACAGATGACATAGTTCAAAAGAGGGCTGAATCCAGTCATCCCTTCAATAAATATTTGTGCACATTCAGTATTGGAGATATAATTGCACTCTGAGGCATTGCACTCTAGAGGGAAACCACAAAAACAATTGAAAGACATTTACATTATAACACGGTAAGCCTTAGGACGGAGGAGATATCAAAGACTAAGAACTTCAGAAGAGTCTTTATGACTTGAATCTGAGCTGAGAGGAGGCTTCCTGGAGAAAGTGACATGAAATCTCACATGAGTACTTCAGCTGGATAAAGACAGGTGGAGCTAGGGTAAGACTGTTCTTGGCCAAGGGAAGCCTGTAGGCAAAGGTCAAACTGAATGGATTTAGATGCCTGCGCTGAGGCCACAGGAGGCTAGAGTGATAAACAAGGGACAAGTCATGAAAAGCCTGTAAACCAGATAGTGAGTGTGCGTTTTATCATGAAATAGCAAGAAACCTTGGACTTTCTTTTTGTTTGTTTGTTTGTTTTGTTTGGGCTGAGCTGGGTCTTCATTGCTGTGCCCAGGCTTTCTCTAGTTGCAGTGAGACTAGTCTAGAGACTAGACTACGGGGGCTACTCTGTGGTTGTGGTGTGCAGGCTTCTCACTACGGTGGCTTCTTTTGTTGCGGAACGCAGATTCCAGGTGCATGGGCTTCAGTCGTTGCAGCTTGCAGGCTCAGTAATTGAGGCTCACGTGCTCTAGAGCGTGGGCTCAGTGGTTATGGTGCATGGGCTTTGTTGCTCCTCAGCTTGTGGAATCTTCCCAGAGCAGGGATTGAACCCGTGTCCCCTGCATTGGCAGGCACATTCTTATCCACTGGGCCACCAGGAAAGTCTGAGCCTTGGAATTTCTGAGCCACAGAATTGTGACATGGTCAGATTGGTGTGATAGAAAGCTCATTCCCTGTGTTAAAAACGCACAGATTCTGAATCAGCATGTCTAATGGTGCGATCCAGGAACTGTGATTAATGCAAAGCTGCACTGAGACATCACTGTGTTCATGTGCTTGAGCGTGTTCAACTCTTTGTGACCCCCATGGACTAGAGCCCACCAGAGTCCTCACTGTGTGCATGAGTGCTAAGTCGCTTAAGTCATGCACAACTCTTTGCAACACTGTGGACGGTAGCCTGCCAGGCTCCTCTGTCCCAGGGATTATCCAGACAAGAATATGGGAGTGGGTTGTCATGCCCTTCTCCGGGGGACCTTCCCAACCCAGGGGATCAAACCTAAGTGTCTTTATATCTCCTGCATTGGCTGACAGCTTCTTTACCACTAGCCCCACCTGGAAAGACCAGGCTCCTCACTACTTTAGGTCAATTCAACACCAAAAGCACTTAAATTATCTGCTATGTTAGCTCAAGCCCCCCAGCAGGACCATCTGATTCCCAAGGATGTGCTTGCCCCAGAGGTTTCTCCTGTTCTCATTGGGTCTTCAATCTCACTGATCTTCACCAAGGAATTGTGGTCACTTGAGACCACCAATATAAACCAGGAGGGTTGCAGGGAACTGGTGAAAGTATTTGCTACCTCTGTGCAAATGAAGGTGACCAACTGTCTCATTTTGGGACTAAGAAGAACAAAATCCCACAAAACTGGACTTTGGCAAATCAGGACAGTCCCAGGCAAACTGGGATGAGTTGGTTATGCAAAGGCAAACAGGGAGTGGACAGGAGACTGGATATTCCAAAATGTTCCTACATCTTGCAGGGCAGCCATGATGGACTTACTCTACTCAAGAACTGAATTTCACTGACAGTGTTTCCAGAACTTAGCTTTCTTCAAAGGCACAGTTCCAATGTTGATGACTGTGCCTGGTGACAACTTTAACTATGTTTTAAACTTGTGGGATTTTTTAATCTTTGGGAAAATCCATGATGAGTGAGAGACAATATTTAGTGTTTATGCCCATATGACAAAGCCATTCCGCACTTCTAAATGGGTACATGTCTAACTCTAAGAGGATGGGGAATCAAGATGAGCCACTGAACTTCAAATTCAACACGGTGCCTCCTCTTGAAGCTCTCAGATTAGTTAAAGACTTGGGGTGGGTGGTAAGTAGTTTAAAACTCTTTCAGAACATTGATACAATATTAATATTGACTTGAATGTTTAGGGCAAAACAGAAGACTTAGAAAACATTTGCTTGAGGTGAACAGCTTGGGACAGCTTCTTAGATGGTGCCACCATGATCCCCAGCATGATGGTCCACTTACTTAAGTTGAGAGGGAACACAGCCAGGTAGGAAGTTTGAGATGCCTGCTCCTAACTGCTGACATTGCACACCTCAAACAAGCCATGCCCTGCTAAGAGCGGTTGACCTTGAATGGGGGATATATTTTGAAGACAGAATAAATTTATTTCTATGCTTCTCTGGAAGAAACAGAATGTCACCGTTTTTAAAAACTATCACTTTTTCATATATTTAATTTGCTACCTAAATATGAATATGAATATCACTGCATTGAGCTAAGGGACCCTAGGAAAGATGGTCCTGGAAGACTAACATATACCCATTCTGTAAATACTTCCCCATTCTGGGAACTCAACTCAATGTTCTGTATCTATTTAAATAAGGTAATTTATTAGTTTACTTGGCCTCCTTGTCTCTTAGGCTGTGAGCTGCTTTGAGGTCAGGGACTATATCTACAATGTCTACTAAAAGAGTGCCTGCCTGCATGATAGCAACTCAGTAAATATTTGTTAAAAGAAAGAAAATTAAAATTAATTGATGTAAAGTCAGAGAGGCATAAACTGACACTGAAAAGCTCAGAACAACCTTAACTAGCCTTGTTTAAAAGATCTAAACAATTACATTTTTCAACTTCTGCTCTTCCATCTGACATTCTTGTCTACAGTTTAGGAGTCACTTTCTTCTTCTGAAGTTTATTCCAAAAAGAAAATATGTAAACTGAATAAGGAAAAACAGTGCATTCCATCAGAATGTTACTACAGGAAACAAACTATCTTTAAATCTCATACAAATTGAATTATACTGTTCTTTCTAGTTAGGTAAAATGGAATATTATAAACGTATTAGAAGAATAAAAGCTATGTAATTTATGGTAGTATTAGCTATCACTATAGAAATTAGTGGGGTTTTTTTTTCCTTTTTTTCTCCCCATTTTTTCCCATTTTTTTTCCCTCCTCAATGTTAGAAAGCAAAGGTAACATAATTTGTGCCACAGCAACATACAAGGAGAAGATTCAGACATGGTTAAAGGGCCATTAGGACTAAAAATGTGTGTTTAAGTTTTTCTCTAGAAATTTCTCTCTGTAACTCTATGGTTAATAGTAGCCTAAAAGTCTCTATACAGCTTGTTCATTAAAGATCACTTTTTTGTAGCACTTCAGCTGAACTATCCAAAAAAAAAAGCTTTTATTAAAATATCACTCAAGACAGAGGGGACATATGTATACCTATGGCTGATCCATGTTGATGTATGACAGAAACCAACACAATATTGTGATTATTCTTCAGTTAAAAATACATACATTAAGAAAAAAGAAATATCACAAGCAGAACTTCCCTGGTGATCCAGTGGTTAAGAATCCGTTTGCCAATTTAGGAGACATGGGTTCAAACCCTGGTCCAGTAAGATTCCACATGCCCCGGGGTGGTGAAGCCTGTGTGCCGTAACTACTGAGCAGGCTCTGGAGCCCGAGTTCCACAGTAAGAGAAGCCACGCAATGAGAAGCCTGCACACCACATCAGGGTAGCCCCTGCTCACCACAGCTAGAAAAAGCCCACACACAGCAACAAAAGCCTAGTGTGGCCAAAACTAAATACTAAAATTATGTTTTAAAATCACAAGCAGATGCTATTTTCATATTAAAACTTGCTTACCATGATAGCTTGAATTTATTAAAGGAAAATTCCTCAAAATCCCAATGATTTTTTTGTTTGTTTGTTTTGCAGTAATAGAAGAATCCATTCTAAAGTGCATATGGAATTTCAAGAGACAACAAATGTCCAAAAGGGACAGCCAAAGAGCCAGTCTCAAAAAAGAACAAAATTCAGGTCTCATACTTTATAATTTCGAAACTTGCTACAAAACTACAGCAATCAAAACATTATGATACTGGCATAAATACAGACATTTAGACTGGTAGAACAGAATAGAGATCCCAGAAATAAAACCTCGTATACATAGTCACATGATTTTCAGTAAGAATGTCAAGGCTGTTCAATGGAAAAAGGATAGTCTTTTCAACAAATGACGCTGGGAAAACTGGATACCCAGAATGAAGATGGACCCTTACCTTATACAAAAATTAACTCAAAACAAATAAAAAACCTGAATGGAGAGCTAAAACTCCTAGAAGAAAACATAGGGGAAAAACTTCATGATATTGGATTTGGCAATGATTTCTTGGATATGACACGAAAAGCACAAGCAATAAAAGAAAAAATAGATAAATGGAACTATATCAAAACTTAAAACTTCTGTGTATCAAAGAACAGAATTGACAGAAAAGCAACCCACAGAATGAGAGAAATTATTTGCATATCATGTTTGATAAAGGATTAACATCCAGAATATATATAGAATTGCTATAACTCAACAACAAAATCTGACTTTACAATGGGCAAAGGACCTAAACAGACATTAATTTTTAAAATTTTATTGAAGTATAGTTGAGGTACAATATAAGTCAAAGGTATAAAATATAGTGATTCATAATTTTTTAAGGTTATACTCCATTTATAGTTATATAGAATATTGGCTATATTCCCTATGTTGTACAGTATATCCTTGCAGTTTATGCCTAATAGTTTGCCCCTTTTAATCCCACGCCCTTATACTACCCTTCCCTCCCCCCACTGGTAACCACTAGTTTGTTCTGGATAGATATGAATCTGCCGCTTTTTTGTTGTTGTTATATTCACTAGTTTGTTGTATTTTTTTGATTCCCCATATAAGTGATATCATACAATATTTTTGTCTTTCTCTGCCTGACTTTCACTAGCATAATGCCCTCAGTTCCATCCATGGCATTACAAATGGCAAAATTTAGGGGTTTTTTATGGCTCTGTGTGTGTATGTATGTATATAGGCTCAGTTGTGTCCAACTCTTTGCAACCCTATGGACTATATAGCCAGTCAGGTTCCTCTGTCCATGGAATTTTCCAGGCAAGAATAGTGAGTGGATTGTTATTTCCTACTCCAGGAGATCTTCCCAATCCTGGAGTTGAACCCAAGTCTCTTTATATCTCCTGCATTGGCAGGCAGATTCTTTACCACTGTGCCACCTGGGAAGCCCCTTGCTACATCTTTTTTTATCCATTCATCAACCTAAGTGTTGATGGACATTTAGGTTGCTTCCATATCTTGGAAATTATAAATAATGCTGCTGTGAATGTTGAGGTGCATGTATCTTTTTGAATTAGCATTTTTTTTTTCCGATACACACATGGGGTTGCCAAGGAGTCAGACATTATTTAGCAACTAGTTAACAACAACAAAAACCTAAATAGGTATTTCTAAGGTATACAAATGGCCAGCAAGAACATGAAAGGACACTCAATAGTGCTTATCATTATAGAAGTCAAACCACAGTGAGATACCACTTCACACCCATTTGGATGGCTATCATCAAAAACAGTAACAAGTATCAACAAGGGTATAGAGAAATTGGAGTCCTTGTACACTGTAAAATGATTTAGGTACAATGGAAAACAGTATGGCAGTTTTTCAAAAAATTACAAATAAATTATTGTATTATCCAGTAATTCCACTTCTGGGCATATACCCCAAAGCATTGAAAGCAGGAACACTTACATTTATAGTAGCATTATTCACAATAGCCAAAAGGTGGAAACAACCCAAGTATTCATTGACAGATGAATGGATAAACAATGTGGTCAGTCAGTCAGCCAGTTCAGTTGCTCAGTCATGTCCAACTCTTTGCAACCCCATGGACTGCAGCACGCCAGGCGTCCCTGTCCATCACCAATTCCCAGAGTTTACTCAAACTCCTGTCCATTGAGTTGGTGATGCCATCCAACCATCTCATCTTCTGTTGTCCCCTTCTCCTCCTGCCCTCCATCTTTCCCAGCATCAGGGTCTTTTCCAATGAGTCAGTTTTTCTCATCAGGTGGCCAAAGTATTGGAGTTTCAGCTTCTACATCAGTCCTTCCAATGAATATTCAGGATTGAGTTCCTTTAGGATGGACTGGTTGGATCTCCTTGCTGTCCAAGGGACTCTCAAAAATCCTCTCCAACACCACAATTCAAAAGCATCAATTCTTTGGCACTCAGCTTTCTTTATAGTCCACTCTCACATCCATACATAACTACTGGAAAAACCACAGCTTTGACTAGACAGACCTTTATTGGCAAAGTAATGTCTGCTTTTTAATATGCTGTCTAGGTTGGTCATAACAATGTGATATATACATACAAAGGCTTTCCTGGTGGCTCAAATGGTAAAGAATCTGCCTGCAAGGCAAGAGACCCAGGTTCAATCAAGAAGATCCCCTGGAGAAGGGCATGGCAACTCACTCCAGTATTCTTGTCTAGAGAATTCCATGGACAGAGGAACCTGGTGGGCTACAGCCCAGAGGGTCACAAAGAGTCACACGTGATTGAGTGACGAACACACGTATACATATAATGCAATGTTACTCATCCTTTTTAAAAAAAAGAAATTCGGTCACATGCTCCAACATGGATGAACCTTGAAGACACTATACCAAATGAAATAAGCTAGTCACAAAAGGACAAATACTATACGGTTCCATTTACATGAGGTACTTAGAAAAGTCAAATTCATAGAGACAGAAAGTGGACTGGTGGTTGGCAGGGGCAGGGGGGAAGGAGGATGGACAGTGATTGCTCAGTGGGAACAGAGTTCTGGGTTTGGAAGATGAGAAGCTTTCTGCAGATGGATGGATGGTGGTGATAATACACTAGGTGAATGCATTTAATGCTGATGAATGGTACACTTAAAAATGGTTACAATGGTAAATTTTATATTATGTATATTTTGCCCCAGTTTAAAAAAAATTAGAAGTACCACTTTGTTATCCCCCAAAAAATGCAAATAAGAAAATACAAATCACCCTCAATCCTTTATCTAGAGAATACCACTTTTTTGAATAAAAAGGTAAAATTCCATGTAATAAATTGTAAAAGTACAGTCATATTTTCCTTGTGGTTACTTAGCTGAACATCACAGTCATCCATGGATTTAAACATTTTCATGACTTGTGTGGTTTTTTTTTTTTCTTTTTTACCACATTGGGATATTAATAGCAAGACAGCTGCTATGTCCCAGATTAGAAATTAGATAAGGCCACAGGTTGCCCCCTGCAGTGCTGTGATTCTGTAGTGTATAATTTCTTAAATTCTGAAAGACTGCAGGCTCTTGGTACTGTGCTAATGAAGACCCTGGGCAGAGACCTTAAATGGCCCACCCCTATATGCAATCAGGTCCCACAGACAGGGTCCAGCTTTCTGTGAGCGGGTTGAGAAGCTGAATTCCATAAAACGTGGGCGAAGTGATTGCTAAGGCACAACTACATGGTTTCTCACTGTGGTTATTTATCCAGCTCCGTAAATTTAACCCTCTCAACAGAAGCCAGCCAGAGGAGACGCAGGACTAACAGAGCATCTGTGCAGACGTGACACCACGCGTCTCTCTACAGAGCCCTCTGGTCCAAAGCTGCTATTTATTTATGTAAATTTTGTTCACCTCCCCACTTCATCCTATGATTGTCTCCTCCACAGATGGTCCCTTCAAGAATTTTCTCAAGCTTGAGTGAAATCCCTCTATGTAATCTTGTCTGGAGGATTGACTGACAGGGCTATTTGCATGAGGGACTGAGGCTCTTCCTGGGAAAGAGCTCGTCCCCGGCGGGGGGAGGAAGGGCGCCATTTTGGCCGAAGGACAATAGGGCAGGGTCAGAGGGCAAGGGTCAGTCTGAGTGCAGCCCAGCGCCTGTCACTCCAACGTGCCCCCCAGCTCAGCCCCCTCGACCCACGCCTGGGTCCGAGGGTGAAGGATTGCCCTTAAAGAACCCAGTAAGAACTAGAGGAATTGGTAAATTAGAATGCAGCAGTAAGCAGGAAAGGCGGGAAGGGGCAGCCCCTCTCTGTGTGTGGGGCATCCTGCTCTCAGGATGGACGCATAGGTTGAACCCCCTTCAAGAAGACATCAACTGACAGACACGGAGGAGAGAGCCCTGGATCGCAGACAGCCGTGCGGGCTGTACCTTCAGAACAGCAGGCCTCACTGCAGTAGGCTGGAGGGGGAAAGAGCAGGGGCAAAGGTCAAATGGTAGCCCAGAGCAGGGTGCGCAACACGTGTGGGCCACCCTCTGAGGACTCCCTGCGTGCTGGGGAGAAACCTAAGGGGCCTGGTATCCCCACAGAGCAGGCGGGGGCGGGGGCAGGAGAGGGAGAGGATAGTTTCTTTGATCTTATTTTTATCCTCCCACTGGTGAGGACTGGGAAACACAAGTAATACTCTTTAAAAGAGAAAATATTGCCTGTCAAAAAGATAAGGACATATCGCCTAGATAAAATTTATAGGGGTGGTTTCTTTGAATCGTATAACACGAAATTCCTTTGGATTTGTTGTGCTTTTTGATGTATTCATTTCAGCCTCTGACCTAAGTGAATTCTATATTGATGGCATTTGACCAAATTAGAAAAACTAGAGTTTCATTTTTTGAACAAAAACACAAGAAAATCTCAGCCATTATGAACCTACAGGGCATGAAGTAACTCAAAAATACTTACTTTAAAAAACAGAGATTTTTCCATTGTAGGGGTTTGGGAGTAGGATGAACTCCCATAGTGAATTCATTTAGAATTCAAATGAATTCTGAAGGCCCTCTTAAAGAGAATATAATATGCATAAGATAATGTCTTTTTGAGAACTTGGAATGGTCATTCTAAGTATCAGCTCTTCGGATATACTGAAGATGTTTATTGTTACATGCTTTCTTAACCCACTTGCTTTTTTTGTCTTCATCTTTAAACAAGTTGCTGATGGTAACTTACAGCTAATGTTTTCTCCTACTCAGAGAAGCAGTGCGGTGAAAACAGTATGCAGTTGGGTCTTTTGAGTTGGGCTTCTCTTGTGGCTCAGCTGGTAAAGAACCCGCCTGCAATGTGGGAGACCTAGGTTTAATCCCTGGGTTGGGAAGATCCCCTGGAGAAGGGAAATGCTATCCACTCCAGTATTCTGTCCTAGAGAATTCCTTGGACTGTATAGTGCATGGGGTTGCAAAGAGTCGGACACGACTGAGTGACTTTCACTTTCACCTTTGAATTAGAAACATACATCAGCACTGCTGCTAGTGTGACCTTGAATGAGTGAGTTAGCTTCTCTGAACTCAGTTTCTTCATCTGTAAAATGGGCACAGCAGTAGTTCCTTTACAGATTTTACTTGAGCTGATGTATAAAAGGATCTGGCAAATGTTAGCTACCCTGCCTTTTGTGACCCAGTCACACTATGGTTCTGCTAACGTGACCTTCAGTCGGTTAGCTCTGAACTTCATCTTCCCCATCTGTAAGAAACTGAAATATATGTGACGTGATTAATACAGTGCCTGGAGTACTGTGGCTGCCCAATAAAAGGCAACTTCCTCTTTTTTCTTTTTTCATAGGACTAAATTGACTGATGTGCAACAGCTAGATCTACTGAGCAACACAGCCAAAAGCCTTTCCACAGGGCCTTCCCTGATGGTCCAGCGGTTAAGAATCCACCTTACAGTGCAGAGGACGCAGGTTCAAATCCTAGTCAGGGAACTAAGACCCCCCACCTGCCTCAGGGCAAGTAAGCCCACGAGGCACAGCTAGAGAAGCCCCTGGGAGAAAGCCCGTGTGCCACAATGAAGACCCAGCACAGCAAAAAAAAAAAAAAGCCATTCCACAAACAGCACCAGTTAATCAAAGCCTAAGGCAGTTCTCCTCTTCCCTGTGGCTGTCCGTTTCCTGTGACTCCCCAAACCACTCTTAACAATCCTGTGACTCCCGGGCCTCCGGCTTCCCAGACAATGGCAGCCCCCGCGCCTCCGGACCTCCCGCACAATTTGTTGGTGATTTGAAGGAGCAGCTTCCTGTCTAATTCAAGAATCTGGACTCCACGGTTTATGCTAGAGTCTGCAGTTTCTTCATCACCCGAGTGAAAAGTTTATACTGCAGCAGACATGACTTGACAGTTTTTCCTAAACTTTTCTGGGTATTCTATTTAAAACCTGGCATCAATAAGAAACAATGTCAAACAGCGCATCTTGTGCTAGGACTCGGGCTGGACGCCGGCATTGCCTCTAACTGAAGGTGCAGCCCGAGTCAGGCCCTCTGATTTAGGAAAAGAAAAGGAAGTGAAGAATTAGAAATGTTCATTTCTTATATTGCATCTTTGGTGTTTAACAAAATTCCTGTGAGTTCCTAGTTGGAAAGTCCTTTTTTTTTTTTAAAAGAAAGGAGATCCCTGAAAAAGTCACAGTATCTGTTTGTGATTGGCTAACAGCTTTTATGGACACCATTTGGCTCTCTGCTGCCAAATCTCAGGTTGAAATGCCAAATCTACCCTTTCGAAGAGAGAATGTAGTTGATCACATCTGCTTATACAATTCCCATGCTTTTTCACTCTCGGGCCACATTCAAAATTTTTATTAAGAAAACCTCACGTGTGCTGTTATCTAAGTGCTAGTGCTCTGCGATTTGAGAACAGGTGTAAAATGTGCAGACCTGCCCTTCCCGTCGCCTGATACTTCTCTAATCCTATACTCATCACTTTGTAACCACCATGGCTTGTTCTCTCCCTCTGGGAAAGACTGGGAGGTCAGAAGCCTCTTGTTCTCTTGTGAACCCAGCTGCTAGCACAGGGATCAACTCATTAACTTTGTGAAATGTGTAAGTAAAATGTTTGTATGTGTGTTTTGTGCATGTATCCTCTTTATTTAACACCAATGTCCCGTGTTTCCACTCTTCTAAACATGTATATTTTCTCTTTTGAGGACAGAAGAGTTTCTTTAAAATCTACCTTTTACCTTTCACTTGGGCTTCCCTGGTGACTTTAGTAGGTAAAGAATCCACCTGCAATGTGGGAGACTCCAGTTTGATCCCTGGGTCGGGAAGATTCCCTGGAGGAGGGCATGGCAAACCACTCCAGTATTCTTGCCCAGAGAATCCCATGGACAGAGGAGCCTGGCGGGCTGCAGTTCATGGGGTCGCAAAGAGTTGGGAATGACTGAGCAACTAAGCACAGCACACAGAAAGCTTAGGCCCCAAAGGTGTTAGCTTATTACTTCTGCACATGTTCATGAAATCTCCATCAAATCTTCCCATGATTCAGGTTCCCTGTTGTACACAAGGAACAAATACAAATGAACAGCTGTTGATTTTCATTATCTGCAACAGTTGTTTTCGGTAAAGTTACCACAGATAGTGAATTGGGGCACACAGAACCATTGCTCCTGGGAAAAATGTAGTTAGGTTCCCACAAGTCTCTCATCACAATAATTTCATCATCCATCAGTATATAACCTTGTTTTATGTGTTTCTTTGTTTAAAGAGAGATAAGTGAATGATTGAATGAATATACATTTCCCCCTGACTTTGCAGGGGAAAAGCTTTTTCTCTGAAATGACAAAGAAAAAGATTAGAGATTCCACTTGTTAAAAAAAAAAAATCATAGCTAATTAAGTGCCTACAAAACATGTTTATAACAACTATGATGAACTTCTCTAGTAGCTTAGGGGTAAATAATCTGCCTGTTTTGTAGGAGACATAGGGGACTCAGGTTCGACCCCTGGGTCAGGAATATCCTCTTGAAAAGGAAATGGCTATCCACTCCAGTATTGTTGCCTGGAAAATCCCATGGACAGAGGAGCCGATTCACTATAGTTCATCAGTGCAGTTCAGTTGCTCAGTCGTGTTCAACTCTTTGTGACCCCATGGACTCCAGCATGCCAGGCTTCCCTGTCTATCACCAACTCCCAGAGTTTACTCAAACTCTTCTCCATTGAGTCAGTGATGCCATCCAATCATCTCATCCTCTGTCATCCCCTTCTCCTGATTTCAATCTTTCCCTGCATCAGGGTCTTTTCAGTTCTTCGAATCAGATGGCCAAAGTATTGGAGTTTCAGCTTCAGCATCAGTCCTTCCTTCAGGACTGGTTTCCTTTAGGATTGACCCGTTTGATTTTCTTGCTGTCCAAGGGACTCTCAAAAGTCTTCTCCAACACTGCAGTTCAAAAGCATCAATTCTTCAGTGTTCAGCTTTCTTTATAGTCCAACTCTCATGTCCATATATGTCTACTGGGAAAACCATAGCTTTGACTAGATGGACCTCTGTTGGCAAAGTAATGTCTCTGCTTTTTAATATGCTGTCTAGGTTGGTCATAACTTTTCTTCCAAGGAGCAAGTGTCTTTTTATTTCATGGCTATAATCACCATCTGCAGTGATTTTGGAGCCCCCCCAAAATAAAGTCTGTTACTGTTTCCACTGTTTCCCCATCTATTTACCATGAAGGAATGGAACCAGATGCCATGATCTTAGTTTTTTGAATGTTGAGTTTTAAGCCAACTTTTTCACTCTCTTTCAGTTTCAAGAAGAGGCTCTTTAGTTCTTTGCTTTCTGCCATAAGGGAGGTGCATATCTGAGGTTATTGATATTTCTCCTGGCGATCTTGATTCCAGCTTGTGCTTCTTCCAGCCCAGCATTTCACATGATGTACTCTGCATATAAGTTAAATCAGCAGGGTGGCAATATACAGCCTTGATGTACTCCTTTCCCGATTTGGAACCAGTCTGTTGTTCCATGTCCAGTTCTAATTGTTGCTTCCTGACCTACATGTAGATTTCCCAGGAGGCAGGTTAAGTGGTCTGATATTCCCATCTGTTGAAGGATTTCCACAGTTTGTTGTGATCCACACAGTCAAAGGCTTTGGCATAGTCAATAAAGTAGTAGATGTTTTTCTTGAACTCTCTTGCTTTTTTGATGATCCAACAGATGTTAGCAATTTGATCTCTGGTTCCTCTGCCTTTTCTAAATCCAGCTTGAACATCTGGAAGTTTATGGTTCATGTACTGTTGAAGCCTGGCTTGGAGAATTTTCAGTGTTACTTTGCTAGCATGTGAGATGAATGCAATTGTGCAGTAGTTTGAGCATTCTTTGGCATTGCCTTTCTTTGGGATTGGAATGAAAACTCACCTTTTCCAGTCCTGTGGCCACTGCTAAGTTTTCCATATTTGATATTTGCATATTGAGTGCAGCACTTTCACAGCATCATCTTTTAGGATTTGAAATAGCTCAACTGGAATTCCATCACCTCCACTAGCTCTGTTCCTAGTTACACTTCCTAAAGCCCACTTGACTTCACATTCCAGGATGTCTGGCTCTCGGTGAGGGATCACAGCATTGTGGTTATCTGGGTCATGAAGATCTTTTTTCATAGTTCTTCTGTGTATTCTTGCCACCTCTTCTTAATATCTTCTGCTTCTGTTAGGTCCATACCATTTCTATCCTTTATTGTGCCTATCTTTGCATGAAATGTTCCCTTGGTATCTCTAATTTTCTTGAAGAGATCTCTAATCTTTCCCATTCTATTGTTTTCCTCTATTTTTTGCACTGATCACTGAGGAAGGCTTTCTTATCCCTCCTTGCCATTCTTTGGAACTCTGCATTCAAATGGGTATATCTTTCCTTTTCTCCTTTGCCTTTAGCTTTTCTTCTTTTCTTAGCTATTTGTAAGCCCTCCTCAGACAATCATTTGGCCTTTTGCATTTTTTTCCCCCTTGGGGGTGGTCTTGATCACTGCCTCCTGTACAATGTCACAAACATCTGTCCATAGTTCTTCAGGCACTTTGTCTATCAGATCTAGTCCCTTAAATCTATTTCTCACTTCCACTGTATAACTGTAAGGGATTTGATTTAGGTCATACCTGAATGGTCTAGTCGTTTTCCCTACTTTCTTCAATTTAAGCCTGAATTTGGCAATAAGGAGTTCATATTCTGAGCCACAGTCAGCTCCCAGTCTTGTTTTTGCTAACTGTATAGAGCTTCTCCATCTTTGGCTGCAGAGAATATAATCAATCTGGTTTCAGTATTAACCATCTGGTGACGTTCATGTGTGGAATCTTCTCTCGTGTTTTTGGAAGAGGGTTTTTGCTATGACCCAGTGCATTCTCTTGGCCAAACTCTATTAGCCTTTGCCCTGCTTCATTCTGTATTCCAAGGCCAAACTTGCCTGTTACTCCAGGTATCTCTTGACTTCCTACTTTTGCATTAAAGTGAAGTGAAGTGAAGTGAAGTCGCTCAGTCGTGTCTGACTCTTTGCGACCCCATGGACTGCAGCCTACTGGGCTCCTCTGTCCATGGGATTTTCCCAGCAAGAATACTGGATTGGGTTGCCATTTCCTTCTCCAGGGGAACTTCCCGACCCAGGGATCGAACCCGGGTCTCCTGCATTGTAGGCAGACGCTTTACCCTCTGAGCCACACTAGAAGGTCTTGTAGGTCTTCATAGAGCCATTCAACTTCAGCTTCTTCAGCATCACTGGTTGGGGCATAGACTTGGATTACTCTGATACTGAATGGTTTGCCTTGGAAATGAACAGAGATCATTCAATCGTTTTTGAGGCTGCATCCAAGTAATGCATTTCAGACTCTTTTGTTGACTATGATAGCTACGCCATTTATTCTAAGGGATTCCTGCCCACAGTAGTAGATATAATGGTCATCTGAGTTAAATTCACCCATTCCAGTCCATTTTAGTTTACTGATTCCTAAAATGTCAATGTCACTCTTGCCATCTCCAGAATATATCACACGCATATAATTTAAATAAGCAGGGTGACAGTATACAGCTTTGATGTACTCGTTTCCCAATTTGGAACCAGTCAGTCCTGTCATTTATGAGATTTCACCCAAGTACTGCATTTCAGACTCTTTTGTTGACGATGAGGGTTACTCCATTTCTTCTAAGGATTCTTGCCCACAGTAGTAGATATAATGGTCATCTGAATTAAATTCACCCATTCTCATCTGTTAATGTACAATGGTCTTTTTGAGGTGCACAAACCATTATAAAATATAAAAATTCTTTACCCTTCTCTAAGAACTAATTTTTATGGGCTTCCCTGCTGGCTCAGTGGTAAAGAATCTGCCTGCTAATGGGACTTCCCTGCTGGCTCAGATGGTAAAGCATCTGTCTAGGATGCGGGAGACCTGGGTTCGATCCCTGGGTTGGGAAGATCCCCTGGAGAAGGAAATGGCAATCCACTCCAGTACTATTGCCTGGAAAATCCCTGGACAGAGGAGCCTGGTAGTCTACAGTCCATGGGGTGGCAAAGAGTCGGACACGACTGAGCGACAGGGCTAATGCAGGAAACTTGAGTTCAATCCCTGGGTCAGGAAGATTCCCCTCGAGGAGGAAACGGCAACCACTCCAGTGTTCTTGCCTAGAAAATCCCATGGACAGAGGAGCCTGGTGGGCTACAGTCCATGGGGATCACAAAAGAGTCAGACATGATTTAGTGACTAAACAAACAACAAAGAACTAATTTTCACCCTATTGAGACCAACAGTGCTCTCACTGAGGACACATTTTTCTAAATGATCCATATTGAACTAGTTTTACATTGATAATTAGATACAATGTTTTGTAAAAGAAAGCTCTGGAATGGGTAGTATGAACTCAGAAGAATAAATCTCTAATAGTATAATTTTTCATACTCTGGTACCTAAAATTTTGAAGCAGTTATCTTTCTATCATGTCTAAAATTGCTTATGTAAGTAAACATCTATTCCCACAAACGTCTGTCTCTGTATATGTAATATGAAACTACTATGTATTTTTCAGAGAAGATAGAGTTGAATTTAATAACAACCAATTCTTAAATTATACCCAAGTGTGAACAAAATTATTTTCATGGACATTATTCATTTCTCTTAGCCCCATTCTATAGATGAAGAAAATAAGGCTCAATGGATTAAATAGCTTGCCCAAGGTTACATGATTTGTAAGAAACAGAGTTATCTGATTTCAAAATATTTATTCCTTCCATTACAAGTTGCTCTGGGAGTCAGTACCAGTTTTGTGTGAGAATATGTTATAAACACAAAGCAAGGGAAGACCCTGGAATGAAACTCTCTGGGCACTGTCTCCTGTACTAACATTCATCCACAATTGGTACCACCACCATCTGGTCCCGTTTCCCCACACCACATAACTTGATTGGCTTTCCATGATCCTGCCAATATTTTTTTAGCACTGTCATTTTTTTCGTAATTTCCCTAAAAATGTCACACTTCTCTCTTCAGGCCAGGGTACATGAGGTCAGTGAACCCAGTCCTGCAGATTTCCTTCTCTGACTCTCCAAGACCCCTTGCCAAGCCACCACTGCTGGGAGACAGCCTAGAGTTTGACTTCTTGCAGTGTCCTTTGAAGTAGACAAAATATGCGCTCATGGACATCTGTCTGTTATTTCCTGCACTCGCAGCTTTGTTCTTCTTTATTGCCAGAGAATTCTATGGATGATGTCACTGTTCTCTGAAGAGAACAAGCCATCAGAGCTTTTCACTGACATAATTAATTATCTGTAGCTTGATTCTGAGCCAGAACATTCTCAAGGCACAGCCCCCAAAGAATTAACTCTACTGTGCTTGCTATTCTTAAACTTTTAAAGAGACACGGTACCATATCTTTTTTTTCTCAGCCCCTGATAATGGTATTTTTGTTCAGTGATATCAAGTAACAGAAAGTGAACTGGGGCAGGATTCTATGATTTCACAAGGAAGACCTCCGGTTCAATAGGCAGCAAACTCGAAAGGTCGCTACAGATCAAGTATACAAAGCAAAGCTTTTAGGCTTAGTCTTAAGGGCTACAGGACTGCATCACAATTACTGAATAGACTCTTTGGGGGATCCTGTGAATCTGCAGCTAGAAAAATGAGATTGCAAGCAAAAGGAACCATGTCAAATTATTCACAAGGTGAAAAGTTTCATTTTATCAGGCACAAAGCCCTGAAACATCAGCATATTTAAATTTTACAAGATATAGGAAGTTACCAGAATGATCATATATTTTGAGTTTTCACCTATGTCTTGGTATCATTCTAAGGCAAACTAGCCAGTTCATCAGAAAATGTCACTCACTACTCTGCTGGATTTCAAGATTATGTAAATGAGCTATTGTCTCTTTAAAATTGGGGCTCCATGGGGAAGGATCAACACAGCACATATCTGTGCTCTAAAGGTATCCAGGTCCTGAGTTCTGGTTCCCTCTTCATGGGTGAGTGATAACATAAGATTCAGAAAGTCTCAACTTTCTCAACTTGGGTAGAAAGAGCAGTATCCTTTCTGACTCAAAAAATTTTCTAAGGTTGAAGATTTGAATATGTATGTAACAGTTGCCTCCCCCAAAGGAATTATTATTTATGCCTCTTGCTGCCTTTATTCGGCAAAAACTAGTTTAAATTGTGCTCTCTCTGAATTAGTTTGGTAAATTATCTCTTTAGATCTACTGTCAACATTTTAAAAATTATAATATAAATGTTGATGATTTTGTAAAGATAACATTACAGAATCAAGAGTAAAGGAAAAGTGAAGGTGTATGCCACTTTCTCACAAATTCCACTCCCCAGGGCTAATTCTATGAATAATTTGAAGTGGGTCTTTTCAGGATTGTTTTTCTCTATAAATATGGAAATATAGATGTCAGCACAGACGTACTCTCTCTACCTATCACTCTCTCTCTAGGATTATCGAGAATTTACTATATGCCAGAAAATGTGCAAAGTGTTTTGGAAACATTATCTTGTTTAAACTTCAAAATAACTTTAACAGATAGGTATATTGTTATCACCATTTTGTAGATGAGGGATATGAATTGGTACTAAGCTTGGTAATTTGCCCAAAGTGGGTAGTGTCAGGATAAAAATCTAGGCAGCCTAACTCCAGAGCTGGCAATTATAACTTTATGAATTCTCCCTATGTACCTATTAATACGAGCCTCTCATATATGTACCATTTTATTTTTTCAAATAGAATGGAAAGCTCAAGAATAATAAAATTCTTTTGATGCTAATTTTCATTTCACTGAAACTAACAGTTATGTCTTCCTTATTTGTTTTTCAATAAATTGATTGTCTTTTCTACTTATACATGTCCAGCTCTCAACCGAGTCTTTTTCAGTTTTCTTAATTTTTCCTGCCTGAATCTATAACCCAAAGTTTAAATTAAATACCAGTTATGCCCCGCCCCTCCAATTCTGAAGGAAAGACCAGATAATTGTGTTGAACTAGAATTCCACTGTGTTGAATTTGTTTGAAATAAAGATCTCTACTCTGATTATGCCTGTAGTAATTAAATAAAATCTTTACCAAACATCTCTCTGATTTGTTACCTTCTCTGGATGACAACTGCAGGGCCTGGTTACTGCTTCTTTCCCACCGACATGGGCACAGAGCACAGATGAAGCAGGTAATTGTCTTTCTTCCCTCTCTCCTTCCTCCTTTCCTTGTTTCTTTCTATTTACTCATTTATTAATTTAGCAGCTATGTGTAAAGTTGTTTTGTTTTAGTATTAATTTATTTATTTGGCTGCACCGGTCTTAGTTACAGCATGAAGAATCTTTTATTTGCAGCACATGGGATCTAGTTCCCTGACTGGTAATCGAACCCAGGCCCCCTGCATGGGGAGCTCAAAATCTTAGCCACTGGACCACCAGGGAAGTCTTGTTATTTTGTTAGTTGTTATGATGAACCGCACATGAGTAGGACATAATCCTATTCTTGCATGAAACTTTATAATCCAGAAGGAATGTGAGTTGGGAAGGTAACTGAGAGCTAATTACTCATCAAGCTACCTTTTGAGAAGAAGCGGGGAAGGAAAGTGCTACAGCATAGGGAAGTTAGGAGAAATGAATTTTAATTTCAGTTTTTTGACCAACCTAAATGGCTTCAAGCCATAGCAGAACACTTAATTAATAGGATCACAGGAATTTAGAGTAGGAAAGACCTCAAACCCTTTAATTTATAGCTAACGAAACAGAGGTTCAGAGAAGCCAATGGTCTGCCCAAGGGATACAACTGATTGGTTGTTGATTATATATTGGCTGCCAGGTATCTTGATTCTCAGACCAGAGAGCTCTCCATTATACTAAATCACTAATAAATATGTGGCAACAGTCTCAAGTAGGAATTAACCCATATGCTAATTAATTAGTTTTTAAAGTGTGACCTGATCAGTTTTTTGGCCAAATCAATTTTTTAAATAAACATGTAATGCTGTTGGGCACACTTGAAGGAATCTCGGCATGCTCTAAAATCAATGCCCTAAAAAAATATTTGATATTTCCCTGAAATTTGTTTATATATTCAAATATCTGTTCATGTATTCAAATATTCAAAAATTATTTGTCCACTAGCAATAGGAATATTGATATTGAGCTCAAAATATTGGATTCAACATTTTACCTTATCAGATCAGAGAGTGCATATATAAAGTACTATTTATAGCATGCTTCTTCCCGAATGTGCAGTTTCTACATCAACAATTTTTTTTTTATAGTCCTCTTGAGAGATGTTGGAAAAACTTGATTTTGTTATGTTATCAACAACTACTGCCAATAACCAATCATCAATCAAAGTGGGAAGCACTCTGGTTAAGCATGTTATATATCATTGTTTCATTGCTTGCAGTCCCTGAAGATTTTTTTTTTTTCATGAGTGCCTATCCTTGAACTTGATCTGACAGCATGACATTGATTCTGTTGTTTAAAAATCTCTGCCTTATTAACTTGTATAATGTTTCCATTATATCAGCTTTTTCATAATAAATGACCAAAAACCACTGGCCAAGATTCATATTAATTGCTGGGAACTTTCAGGGAAAAATCTTTGATTATGTAAGAGTAAATAAAATGGCTTATGGTCCCCCTCATCTACTTCAGACCCCTGCTGCTTATCTGTAGTTATCAAATGGCCAAACACTGTTGTTTCAGACAACTGATATGCGTTGACCTCCACTGAGTTTCTGTGGTTAGGAATCTTATCTGAGCTGTCATTATCAGGCTTCATCATCCAAAAGCCAGTGGTCAGATGAAAGCATGGTGAAGATGACTAAACAGAAGAGGCAGGTGGATGACATCAGACAAGCAGTGTTGCCAGATTGCTCAATGCTGAACTCATCATTTCATGTTCTACAGTGGTTAGTCTTAAATAATATGACGGGAATATCCCCAGATTTCCAACTTCAAGGCTAAAAGCATGTAGTCTGAACGGCCTCTTTCTATAGCCACTCTTCACACATGCTTAATACCAAGAGCTAATTTAGCAAAACACCATGGAGCTGCAGCAATATGGGCTCACTCTTTCCAGCTGAAGCCCTAGCGGTCATCTCACAGATGGGGTTATTTGCACGGGGATCAGCTGAAAGGCCTCCATCCCAAGATGACTTAACCACAGCAAAACCTTTTGAAGAATGTCTTCCTGACATGTCTGGTGTGGCTCCTAAGGACTCACTAAAGTCATAAATAAAGAAAACAATTGTGACCTTCTGATATTGCAGCTGCTGAAGTGGAGGCACTCGGTACTTAAGGTACCTACCACAAGTAAAACCCAGAGAAAACTCGTCTCCCTTACCTCTCAGACTCAAGACTGCACTTGGCATCTTTGATAATGCTGTATCTCACCAAATCCCCATCTCCTGAGACCCTTTCACTATGCTCTTTGAAATGCACATTCAACCACAAGCCACTTCTCGGTTCAAAAACTCTTCTGAAAATGTTCCCATCACCTCCTTGCTCTAAAAGCAGTGATTCTCAAATTTGACAGCACACTGGAATCATGTGAAGCCTTTTAAAAAGTACGGATTCCTGTCTTCCACTTTCAGTGGTTATTTATTTGGTGTGGGTGTGGCCTGACCATTTGCAGCCAAGTTTGCGAATTACTTCTCTAAGAGAACCTGGCTCTTCCCTGAAGACCCCACTTCTCTAAGGGCCCTCAGAAGAAGTGGGTAAGTTTCTCTCCCACTCTCCTTAGATTTCTCCTTGTTCCACATCACCACTTCCAAATCATTCTCTCTCCCTTTTCCTTAAAATGTCCTAGCTCTGAATCTCATGACAATATCAGTTTGTATCTTTGTTTGCAGTGACACCATTCACAACCCCAGAGCATTCACTCCCCTTCCTTCCTTGAAGATGTGACCTTCTGGTTTGCTGTTATGCGCTCTAACACTGACTCTGTCAAGTTTCTTGCTGATTTCGGTATTCCCTTAGATGATTATTCTCATTCCCTGACCTCCCAACTCCCCAAACTTCTCTCTTCTAATAATTCTGTCCTCCATACTACTTCAACCCTCACTTCCATGGTCATCTATAGTCCTTGTCATTATTACCAAAAATTGCAACCAACTAGATCCACTGATTTTTATCATATAGTCACTGCCCTTCATACACCCTCCCTACATGTGCCCTTTTCCTTCTTATCCAGCTTCAAACTCAGTCGCATAGCATCCTCAATTTCATGCCCCTTCTCTCACTTACTTGTATTCTCTTGGTCAGATCATGGCCTTGGTTAAATCTAATTCTGGGCTAAGTTCCATCTCTGAGGTACTCGTAGGCAGAAAAAACACATCATGCCAACCAATCTCAATAAAGATTTTTTTTATTGATTTGGCTGTGCCAGGTGTTAGTTGTGTGCTGCGGCAGCATGCGGGATCTTTAGTTGTGGCATGCCAACTCTTAGTTGGGCACGTGAGACCCAGTTCCCTGACCAGAGATCAAACTCGGTGCCCTGCATTGGGAGCATGGAGTCTTAACCACTGGATCACCAGGGAGGTGCCTGATCTCAGTTTAAATTCATGATCACTAACTTGATCCAGGCTGTTAAATTACCAAAAGATCACACTATATCCCTCTCAGTTCATCCAGTTCAGTTCAGTCACTCAGTCGTGTCCGACTCTTTGCGACCCCATGAATCGCAGCACGCCAGGCCTCCCTGTCCATCACCAACTCCCAGAGTTCACTCAAACTCATGTCCATTGAGTCGGTGATGCCATCCAGCCATCTCATCCTCTGTCGTCCCCTTCTCCTCCTGCCCCTAATCCCTCCCAGCATGAGGGTCTTTTCCAATGAATCAACTCTTCGCATGAGGTGGCCAAAGTACTGGAGTTTCAGCTTTAGCATCAGTCCTTCCAATGAACACCCAGAACTGATCTCCTAGTCCACCCTTATTCAGTACAATTTAATAACTTCTCTCGTAGCAAATCCTTCATACATCTTTCCTCTTGCTACCCAGCCCACCAAGAAAATTGAAACAATTATAGGACCACCACAATCGCCCACCATCTCTGTACACTTACTGTATCTTTGTCCATATACACGTAACCTTCTCTTCTGTTACTAGAAGTGAACTGTTTGTGTCCCTAGTTAACACCAAACTTCTTGACTTATCCATTAGATCCTATCCTCTCTTTACGAACTAGGACACAGTTCCAGCCTTTGCCCACCATTAATGTTCTCCATACTAGCTCTTTTCATAAGTATGCAAACATACTGTTATTTCTACCGTCATAATAAAACCCTCTCTTGACTCCTACAATTCCCATTTCATTTTCTCCTTTTCTCTATAATAAAACTCATTGAAAGAGTTGCCTATACTTGCTGCCTCCGATAATCTCTTGTCCCAAATGCGTGGCACTCATTTGAGCCCACTTCAATCAAGTTTCTGTTCCTATCACTCCACTGACACCTCTCTTATCAAGCATATGACCTCCCTGTTGCTAAATTCAGTGGTCAGTTTTCATTCCTCATTTTCTCTGATCCATCAGCAGCGTCTGACACCTGATCTTTCTCTCCACCTTGGAAAACTGCTCACTTTGACTCCAGAAAACTCTGTTTTGCTCATTTCCCTCCAACCTCTCTAGCTGCTCATTCTCATTCTCCTTTACTGATTCTTCCTCCTCATCTTCTCAAACTCTCAGTGCTAGAACTTTCCTCCAGGGCTCAATATTGGACCTCGTATCTTTTCTATCTAAATTTACTTTCATCATGATTTCACCCAGTTTCATGGCATTAAATACCACCCACATACAGGTGATTCCAAACTGATAAGTCCAGACATTTCCCTTGATCTCCAGATGTATATCCAGATGCCTACTGGATGTCTCTCTGTACTTGAATGTCTAACAGCATCTCATGCATAATGCAAAACTACATTTCTGGTCTCTACTTGTCTACTTAGCTCCCCAGATCAGTAGATAAAGAACTGCTGACAAAAGAAAAGATCTCTGCATTTTTCCTATACGCTATACCACTGTCAATACAGTGAAACTAAAACTGGCTTGGAGTTCACAGAAATGGAATGAAAGAAGACACAATGACATTTTAAAATGTTAGACAGTTATTCTGCAAGTATTTAAGTGGCAATACTTCATACATAGAGGTTCTGATTACCATGAACAATGAAAACTATTCAAAAGAAAATAAATGTCTTTTTTTTTTTTAATAACAAAGAGTTTTGGTTTTTAAAATCCTGTAATATCCTTTGAGTATAGTGACCTCTTTTGCTTGCAAGGCATGCGAGATCCTATTTCCCTGACCAGGGGTCGAAGACACATCCCCTGCACTGGAAATGTTAACCACTTAACCACTGGACCATCAGGGAAGTCCCTAGAGTCACCTCTTCTAAAAGTAAATAAGAAAAAGTGTAATTAGAAAAGATTGGTCTTTTCACATATGAAAGTATAGGCCTTGAATAATTTAAACATTGTGGTACTAAAATAGAGAAAGTAGTAGCATAAAACGGAGAAATCTATGGACTAAACTCTAACTCAGAAATCGATTTAAATATTATACTATAGGATAGAAGTGATAATGGACATGCTGCTGCTAAGTCACTTCAGTCATGTCTGACTCTGTGCGACCCCATAGACGGCGGCCCACCAGGCTCCCCCGTCGCTGGGATTCTCCAGGCAAGAACACTGGAGTGGGTTGCCATTTCCTTCTCCAATGCATGAAAGTGAAAAGTGAAAGTGAAGTCGCTCAGTCATATCCAACTCTTAGCGACCCCATGGACTGTAGCCCACCAGGCTCCTCCGTCCACGGGATTTTCCAGGCAAGAGTACTGGAGTGGGGTGCTGTTGCCTTCTCCGGATAATGGACATGGGTCTGAGTAAACTCCAGGAATTGGCGATGGACAGGGTGGCCTGGCGCGATGCAGTCCATGGGGTCGCAAAAAGTCGGACACGACTGAGCTACTGAACTGACATGAAAGTGAATTGTCTCATCTTAAACAAAGAGGAATTCCAGATGGGTAAAATATTTTAATGGGAAAACTGGGGCAGGGGAGAGTACTAGAAGAAAATTTGAAAGAAATCTTTCATAATCCTTTCATAATCTAAGAGTAAGTCAGCCTAAGATTGATACAAACCAGAAATCATAAAGGAAAGACTGATGTCCTACTAATAAGACTAATAATTCTTCATGGCAAGACATGCTGAAAATAAACTCAAAACAAAAATAATGAGATGGGAAAATATTTTACTTACTCATATCATAGGCCAAGAACAAATTTCTTTACTAGCTAAAGTGCTAGTTCTAATAGGGAATGTTCTATTAGGGAAAGATGTTCTAATAGAGAAAGATGTTCTAGTGTTCTAATAGGGAAAGATTTTCAAGGCATATTTGATATTTGAAAAAGGCCAGTTGCAGAACGGTGTATATTATATGCTCCATTTGTGTAAAAAAAAAAAAAACAAGAATATACACATACTTACATACATTATACCTTTTTCTAGCTTTTCAACCATATGTGTGAATTAACTGTTAGAATTTTCAAATAAAATATTTTTAAGTTACCTAGATTTACTGTGGTGATCATCTCACAATAGACATAAATATCAAATCATTACATTGTACAACTGAAACCAGTATCATGCTATATGTCATTTTACCTCAATAACAATAAAAATGAAAGGTAATAAAATTATTTTATCATACAAGAAGCATTTTTAACATAAATATATAAACTTTACCCCTAGAATTACGTTTCTATACCTGGTCTGATTTGGGACCTCAGGTTTACTACTGAATCAGGTCATGGCTCCATGCATACACTTATTTTATAATTAAAAGGTGATTCCTGAGCATGTAACTACAATCAGACTCCACCTTGGAAGAGGCAAAGAAATGACACAATCAAAATAGAAAAACCTCTGAACACCTGGACAGAACAGAACTTCTCTCCTAAGAAAGTCCTCAAGGAAACATGTGAACAAGTTATAACAGGCAATGGAATAAGCTTTTTAGCACAAACTTGTAGGTGTTTGTCTGGAGAATTGCTTTCGCTGCTAAGGACCTTCACTCCATGTGGAAAAATATTAAGAATAGAGTAGGACAAAATCAATGTATACAATTAATGCGATGCTCCCATTAGCCAACGTGGAATGTTAGTACCTTTTAGATCATTTGCCTAACACACAATGAAAGAGAATAGTCCTCAATAAAAAAAGGCTCCCATCATTACTGAGGACAGAACAGACCCACAGACAGGGGGTGCAATGAGAGATGAGCCTGAAGAGGTGAGCAGATGCCCATGCAAGAAGGCCTCTCAGAGCAGCAGGGAGTGTGTGAGTGTTTTCAGCAGAGAAAACTTCACTGATGCGTGTTTTAAAAAGCTCAAGCTAGCCGTGATGTGGAGAACTGTGGGTGACAAGACAGCAGGAAGTACCAGCTAGGAAGCTGTTGCAGTAAACCTTGTGAACGGAGGTAAGGATGCTGAAGCGAGGCACCGACAGTGAAGGTCATGTCCCTGCAGTTATCTCAGGTCAGGGACCCTGTGGCTTTATTCCTCCCCCTGGCATTCCCTCTACTACCCAGGCAGGATTCCATGACTGCCTGTCAGTTGTTCCCTGGTCAGTTGAATCAACTGTCATATGGTGGTAGATAGTCCATGAGAAGGACCAGGTTGTTGATCCACTCTCTGCTATAGAGGACAATGGTGTGATACTATGGCACAAGGCAGTGAAACTCAGGAGGATAAGGAACCTTATGATCATTGTGCCTTGTCTCATAGGTGAAGAAGGGGACCCTATTTCCCTCCCCCTTAAGCAATTAGAGCTCTGGAGAAGGGGAGCGGGAGGGCAATGATCACAGCTTCCTGGGTTCCACTCCTCAGTGATTCAGAAGTGCCTTTTGGTCAGGACATGTAAATTTCTTTTCAGGAGACGTCTGCCCAGTTATTTTGCAGCCAGCAAATCTGGCACTTCAGGCTGGCATGTTAGACCACAACCACCTACAAACAAGTAATATCAGATATTGCAAAGATAAATACTCAGGGCTCACCCTCTGTAGGCAACACTGATCTTATCTGCACACAAGTGATTGTCCTTTGTAAACTCAAAGCCAAGAATTTACATTCCACTTTTTCTTAAAGGGCGTGCACGTTTTGATTGTTTTGGCACACAGTTCGTCTTACACATTGTTCGTTTTCAGGTTTTAAAAAAAGCTTGGTTTTTTTTAAAAAAAGTTACATGTATGTAATTCACATCATACATATATCGCATATTAAATTTTTTCACAGTTCCAGGATGGCAGGGATTATAATGTTGCACTTCAGGGTAGACCCATTTAAGGCTCAGAAACAGTAACACCACTCTTCAAGGGACATTCAGTTTCATTGGTCCAATTGTTGGTTTTGAGCCCATTAGGCTATTTCCTGCATCTGCTCAGGGACCTGCAAACACTTGGTTTATCACTGATTTTCCTCCTAAATTACCTATTCCCCACAGAGCCTTGGACTTGCAAATGTGCTTTCATTATTGCTATTTTTAAAAGGCAGGGGGGAGCAGAGTCTACTAAAATTTGTGCACATTGTTCCTTGTTTCCTTTCAGGCCCTTGATCAGGAAATGTTTAACATGGGAGTAAGTATTGCCAGGGATTAGTGGCTGCTGCTTGGAAAGGGTGATGGAAGTTCTTTCCTGCCAGTACAAAAATATACATCATCAAAGCGCAAGACTGTGTCCACAGACAGGATTACATGTGAGCTGAAAAGACCCAGGTGACAACGTTTTTCTTGAATCAGTCCATATTCTTTCTTTTGCTCATGCACTAATATCACCGTGAAATGATTTCAACAATTCTCATCAGTGCCCTGATTTCTCTTTTAAATACAGATGGTTTGGAGACAAATAGCTCTCTGTTGACAGCCACGTGATTTGAGTCTCTCTGAACCCTTCCTGTGTTTTGAGACTGGTCTATGACTGGTTGACGTGATGCTTATGAAGTCAGATTTCAAATCCCAAGTGAGCCAGTCAACTTTGCAAAGAAAAATTCTCTACACGTTGTCTGTCCTTGAAACCCCATCTGGCAAACCTGAGGATGCCAAGGTCACTCGAGGTTCAGAACAAACCCCCTGAACCATCACCACTGCCCCAGGAAAGGTCTCCTGAAGGTCACTGGAACTGAAACAAGGGAAGATGAGGAAGGAAGTGCCTAAAAAAGGCCATTCTTTATCCACAAAGTCTTTGTCCAGTGAGTTTCAGAAGTATCACCAGAACTGCTCAGAAGAGGGAATAAAAAAGAGGTTACAGGCTGGCCAGGGAATCTGTAAACTGCTAGCAGTTATAAGCAGTGCTGCTACAGTGACATCACACTAATCTGGACGCCATCAGTTTAAATTCAACGTGGTATAGGTATGCAGCTGTGCTTTTGACTCTTAAAAACATTTAATAACTATAAAAATGTGGTATATGAATTTATAAACCAGAAAAAAGCACCTAAACTTAAAGTGAAGATTTTACTTTACTTTTCATGAAAAATGTTTCCAATCACCAGTTAGACGATGGTGTTGGCATCATCACGAGTGGATTCATTAGAAGTGATTGCAACTGTTCAGTTTGTTATAATTCTACCAAGAGCATGAAAAAAGAGCAAATGCAGGTGAGGAGATAAAGCAGTCTCCTGATGATAGGGATAGAGCAGGATAATTAGTTTAGAAATCCCACTAGGGGTTAAAGACAGTAGTGATATTTTAAGGGTGTTTGGGAGGCTGTAGGCTAATGATCTGGGGAAGGAAATGGCAGCCCACTCCAGTATTCTTGCCTGGAGAATCCCGTGGACAGAGGAGCCTGGTGGGCTGCTGTCCATGGGGTCGCACAGAGTCAGACATGACTGAAGCGACTTAGCAGCAGCAGGCTCATGATCACTCAAGAAAAGAATCCAGTATACCACCTTGAAGGAAGACCAGGTGCATCCAAGCACCAGATACACTCAAGCCCCAAACCCTGATAGTTAAAGCACAAGACAACAGATATGGAGTCTGAATTTTGTTACATGAAGTCAGGGATCTAATGGTTCTTGAAGACTAGCATTTCTGCATTGTAGCCAAGACAGGAATATAGAGGAAAGGGGAAAGAAACTCGGTGAAAGGGGACACTGTATTCAAACTGAGATGAATGACCACATTTTAGCATAGGTTACGGTGCTTCGTCACTTCAGTTGTATCCAGCTCTTTGCAACTCCGTGGACTGTAGCCCACCAGGCTCCTCTGTCCCTGGGATTCTCCAGGCAAGAATACTGGAGTGGGTTGCCATGCCCTCCTCCAGGGGATTGAACCGGGGTCTCCTGCATCGCAGGTGGATTCTTTACTGCTGAACCACCCGAGAAGCCCATATGTTTCCACTCTTCTTTTAATATACATATGATTTAAACAGCGCCGTGACAGTCTTGGTTAGATCATATAGGGTCAAAGGAGAAACTAATGATGTAAACCTTGACGTCTACCCCAAAATGAGGAAGATGGTGGTCTTCTCCTCTGCCCACTTTTCTTTGGGTTATGAAAATATAGCCTTTAGTTCTGGGGCTGCATTCCCTGCCTGTATTTTCCATAACTCTCCTATGCTAATAAGCCTTCTCTTTGCCTATCACTTTGCCTCAGGCCGAGTTCTTTCCACAACTAGACAAAAGAACCGTCAGTAAATCCTGACGCCAGGTGAGTGGTTTCAATTAAAAGACAGTAGGTTCAAGTCCCCTCCTAAGTCAGAGATCCTGGGTTCAAGTCCCAGTCTGAGTTTTGGCTGGGTTTAATCTCATCTAAGAAGCAATGTGGTTTCCCTGAAAGGAACCCAAACATCAATTCAAGTTGTCATTTAGCGACCCTCAAAATTATCCCAAGTTGTACATTTTAAAATTAACTGTTTTACATGGAAATAATTCTGCTGGCAAATAGCAGATGCTTCTGATCCTTTATCTGTGAAATGAAGTCCTCTTTTCCAGTGAGTCTGTTCTTCCATTTGGACTACAAAAACAACAGGGGTATACTATTTTTCTGGCACACAATAGCCACTGACTTTAGGGTCAGAAAGGCATGGTACACCTTACTAGGTCATCCTTGGGTGAGTTTCCTTAAGCCAGCTAAGCTTCTATTTATTTCTCGTCTAACTCTTTAGGGCTATTGTGATTATTAAATCAAATATGAAAGTCTTGGCATATGGTCGGCAGCACAGAAAGGAAAATGGCAATATGTATATTATTATTATTTTTCTCTATTTCGTTGTCATTTATTCATTTCTTTAACTTCATTTTATGTTGTTGTCCGATGGCTAGGTCGTGTCCAACTCTGCAACCCCATGGACTATAGCACGCCAGGCTTCCCTGTCCTTCACCATCACCCTGAGTTTACTCAAACCATCGAGTCGGTGATGCCATCCAACCATCTCATCCTCTGTCGTCCCCTTCTCCTGCCTTCAATCTTTCCCAGCATCAGGGTCTTCCAACAATTCAGCTCTTCAAATCTGGTGGCCAAAATATTGGAGCTGCAGCTTCGGCATCAGTCCTTTCAATGAATATTCAGGGATGATTTCCTATGGGATTGACTGGTTTGATCTCCTTACTGTCTTAGGGACTCTCAAGAGTCTTCTCTAACACCACAGTTCGAAAGCATCAATTCTTCCATGCTCAGCCTTCTTTATGGTCCAACTCTCACATCCATACATGACCACTGGAAAAGCCATAGATCTGACTATAAAAAGTTTTAAACATACACCAAAGTGAACAAACTAGTATAATGAAACACTATCCACCTCTTCATATACTTTTTTGGGGGGGGAGGAGAGACTGAAACGTGTCAAAGGATATGCCAGACCCTTTCACCTAGCAATAAGGGGCTGAGGACAATGGGGTTTTCAGGGTACCATCTGGTCCCCAAGTGAGAGACGGTTCTGCCACTAGTATTGGCCTGCACATCCAGTGAGAAAATGCATAAAGTAACACAGGTACCATGAAAGGTAGAAAACAAAACCACAAAGTCCGCTATCACCTGATGCTTCCTTGGAATACTCTCACTCTTGAACACTATGCTGAAGGTTCTGCCAAAGCCAGGATTTAACATGAAATACTTTTAGGAAAAAAAAAAAAATTAAAATAGTAATCCACTTAAAAAAAAAAAAAACTATATTTCCCAATTGGGATGAAAAGTCATTTTCAAAAAGCATTTATCAAGTGCTTTACAGAGTCTATCCTCTAGGAATTTATAATTTAAGATTGTTTATAAAAAGAAAAATATGGACAAGCAGAAGTTTTGTTAAAAATAGTCAAGCGAGACAGAAAATGATGGAGGTGAATGTATCGATGCAAGGAGATTGGAACCTGGATAGGATGGAAGGAGAAAAGGGAGTAGGCATGTAGTCAGGAGAAGACTGGAAAATAAATGACCTAAATATTCCACGTGCAGACTCCCTGGGGGATGGAGACCATGCTGACGGACAACAATTCCATGTCTAAAGAAGCCTAGGAACTCTGGTTATTTCAGCTCCTCTTATGTGGAAAGTGGTCATGCCCCCAACAAGTTGCAGATCGTGGGAAGGCAGAGAGGGAGATTCGGGGATGGGAGCAGGGAGGGGAAAGAGGTGTATAAATCAATCTGGGAAGAAGGTAGGATCAAGTCAACTGAACTAACCTTGATGTAAAAGGATACTTCTCTCTCAGTGAGGACTTCCCTGGTGGCTCAGATGGTAAACTGTCTACCTGCAGTGCAGGAGACCCAGGCTTGATCCCTGGGTTGGGAAGATCCCCTGGAGAAGGAAATGGCAACCCCCTCCAGTACCCTTGCCTGGAAAATCCCACGGAGGGAGGAGCCTGGTAGGCTGCAGTCCATAGGGTTCCAAAGAGTTGGGCATGACTGAGCGACTTCACTTTCCTTTTCTCTCTGCATGAAGGGGAAGGGGAGAAGGGGAAGGTGAAGGGTGGAGATGGGGGAGGATGGAGAGAACTTGAGAAGACCTCCATCGTGTAATTAAGAGAGAAGACCAGAGCATCCGGGAGTTATGAATCAAGGGAGCAAGGGACGGCGTTGTGGGGGGAATATTTGGGGAAGACATCTGTGTCTAACAACTACAAACCTGTTTAGGTGTTCCCTTCCAAGACAGAACAAAACAAACAATAAGCCTCCCCCCATCCCTACTATCTCGATAGCCAGCCCCACCATCTTTCCCCATCAACAAACTTGTCAAGAGCAAAGCCGGCCCAAGCACTTTCCAGACACCAGCAATCTGACACCAACACTCACCATTCCTTTAAAGCTGCACCTTTTGAATGCTGGCTCAATAAAGGGCTGCGCTCTAAGTCTTCTTCCTGAAGTGCTCTCCTTGGCACCCACAAGGCATCAGGTTCAGGTGGTTGAGGTCTGTCTTCCTTTAACTTTAATCATGCCCTCGCTTCGTTTTTGGCCAGTTCTTTTCTCTCTCCCCATCTTTTTTTTTTTAATTTGCCATGCAGTAATTTATTTAGCAATATCTATTATTAATTTCTATTTGCAATTGGATTAGATATATAAATATATCCATGCCTTGCAGTGCATCAGGATGACAAGACAAAGCAAATGAGTGGTTTCCAGTGAAGTCCACTGTATAGGTTTCATGTGAATGATGGCCTTGTTACCAAGTTAACTATGCAAAGCAATTGCTTTGAGTTACATTGAACTGTCATATTGTATGCCGTCTTAATCACAGTTGTTCTCTAAGGCAGTGTCTGTCTTTGGACTTGACTTTTTCTTTTATTCTCTATCCCTTGGCTTCAACGACTATCTCTCCAGGTGAGGGCCCTGTCTGTTGCCCCATTTCTGTGATGCAGCCATTACATGTGGCTATTTAAATTAATTATATTAAATAAAGTTTAAATTTCTGTTCTTCAGCCATCTTAGCCATATTTCAAATCCTGAAAAGCCCCCTGTGGCTAGTGGCTACCGTATAGGACAGAATAGATATAAAACATTTCCTTCTTCATAAAAATCTCTTTGGGACACCACAGGTCTAGACCTGATCTCTCCCCTGAACTTCTGACCTGTCAGTATTCTAACTGACATCTTTCCTGGAATCACACATATATTATGCCCCAAATCCTACTCCATTCAATGCATTTTTCTCATTACAGTGATCTGGCAGAAAGTGAAGAGGAACTAAAAAGCCTCTTGATGAAAGTGAAAGTGGGGAGTGAAAAAGTTGGCTTCAAGCTCAACATTCAGAAAATGAAGATCATGGCATCTGGTCCCATCACTTCATGGGAAATAGATGGGGAAACAGTGGCAGACTTTATTTTCTGGGGCTCCAAAATCACTGAAGATGGTGACTGCAGCCATGAAATTAAAAGACGCTTACTCCTTGGAAGGAAAGTTATGACCAACCTAGATAGCATATTAAAAAGCAGAGACATTACTTTGCCAACAAAGGTCCGTCTAGTCAAGGCTATGGTTTTTCCTGTGGTCATGTATGGATGTGAGAGTTGGACTGTGAAGAAGGCTGAGCGCCGAAGAATTGATGCTTTTGAACTGTGGTGTTGGAGAAGACTCTTGAGAGTCCCTTGGACTGCAAGGAGATCCAACCAGTCCATCCTGAAGGAGATCAGCCCTGGGATTTCTTTGGAAGGAATGATGCTAAAGCTGAAACTCCAGTACTTTGGCCACCTCATGTGAAGAGTTGATTCATTGGAAAAGACTCTGATGCTGGGAGGGATTGGTGGCAGGAGGAGAAGGGGACGACAGAGGATGAGATGGCTGGATGGCATCACTGACTCGATGGACGTGAGTCTGAGTGAACTCTGGGAGTTGGTGATAGACAGGGAGGCCTGGCGTGCTGTGATTCATGGGGTCGCAAAGAGTCGGACATGACTGAGTGACTGAACTGAACTGAACTGATACAAACTCTGATTTCACTGGAGAACATACTCCAAGTAATTGAGAAATATTTACATAGGTGATTTGGATATTAAGATGTAGTTTGTTTACAAATGAGGTCAGTTTCACTGAAAAAAAAATACAGGCTATAGTCATTTATAGGAGAATTCTGTGTCTTTCACATATTACTCCTGTATAGTATTTCCCAATGTCCAGAGTGTCATAAATAATAAAAGATTTATTTTACAGGGCATTTTCTTTATTAATTTTTTTTTTACATTTTTCATAAAATCATGCTTCTCCCCTATAGCATCAATGAGGGTCTTATTCTCACTGCAGAGAAGGCAAATTTCTGATTCTAATAGGAACACTAAAAATATTCTGCCTAACAATGAAAATCAGCGGCCAAAGCTCTTTGCCAAAATACTAACAGTACTACTGGATACATGAGATTCTGAACCATCACATTCAACAAAGATCATATCTGGTCCTGATTTTAATCAGAGAGCAACCTATCTCTTTGCTGCCTCCTAAACTTAGCAAAGACATACCATTCTCAGCATGCTGACCATTTTAGTGGTGTAAGATTTCACTGGGCAGCCTTTCTCAGAGTGACCTCAGCCCCAGATTCTAAATATGGAGCTTATTAAGTACAGGTGAGTCATCAATTTCAAAAGCCAGCAGAGGAACTAAAAACCTCATTCTTCAGAAGTGCAGAGATTCTATGGGAAGTCCTACCATATGACAAATGGAACTCAGGAAAAGAAAAGCCATCTCTAAAGAAAGAAATGATAAATGGCACTCTTGTAGGATAAGCCTATCATGCTTGGGTGCTTTTGGTAATTCCATCTGAACTGACGATTAGCATCCCCAGTGGAGTTATGAAATCTCTTGTTAAAGATGACAGAAAGGTAGAGTCATAGTATTGTAGTAGGAATATCATAAACATTTGGGACCATTACTATTAAATCAATAACACTGTGTATACTAAGAACTCATGCTTTATATAGTTCAAAGTATTTTGCAGACATTAAAAAAATAATCTTATGACTGCCTCACAGGACATACAAATATTAGGATATTCTGAGAACGATCATTAGTTAACAGTAGATAAACAATGATGTCCAGCCCTTTTCTAGGTGCAATGAGGCTCAGGAAAGAAGCAGAAGACACAACCCCTTCTCTCAAGCTGTTTCAGGCAACAGATATAAGTAAGTACATAAAACACGTGGGAAATCTGTATGTGATGGGAACTAAGAGAAATTAGTGTAAGATTGGGGGAGAGATGAATAGGTGGAGCCCAGAGAATTTTTAGAGCAGAGAAAATATTCTGTAAGGTGCTAATAATGGTAGATACGTAACATCATGCATGCTAAGTCATTTCTGTTGTGTTTGACTCTTTGTGACCCCATGGACTGTAGACTGCCAGGCTCCTCTGTCCATAGGATTCTCCAGGCAAGGATACCGGAGTGGGTTGCCGTGCCCTCCTCCAGGGGATCTTCCCAACCTGGGGACCAAACCCACATCTCTGTACTCCTGCATTGGCAGGCAGGATCTTTACCACTAGCATCACCTGGGAGACCCACATATCATCATACATTTTCCAAACCAACGCACACACCAAAGGTGAGCCCTAAGGTAAACTACAGGCCTTGGGTGGTTACAATGTGTCCATGTAGATTTATCAAGTGTAACATGCCCAACCGTACTGGGGGATGTTGATAATATGGGAGGGTATGCCTGTGGGGTGGGGCAGAGGGCATGTATGAAAATCACTGTACCTTCCTCTCAATTTTACTGTGATCCCAAAACTGCTATAAAAAATTTAAATCTTTAATTTAAAAAGGAAAAACAGGAGTATTGACTAGTACATGAGGGAAGTGTAGGATAGAACAAGGACAATACATGTCCTCCTCAGTTTTCGTAAAGATCTTCAGTATCTGTTCTGTAAGTAGTCTTAAGGTCGATAAATATAGAGAAGCCAGGGGAGGTAATAGTATTTGAGATTGTACATGTGAGTGTCTAGATCAGGGCAGGGGGACAATTGAAGGCTGCCTGGTTTGATAGGCAGGGTCAAGTTAAGGAATATAAAAGATAAGCTTTCACGGTTAACGGGAAGCCTGTTAATAAATAGATTTTTACAGACCAGTCTGATCAATTTAGATTTCAATCTGATAGGGTCTAGAGATCTCTTGTAAATTCCTAAGCACCTGCATGACACGATCAGAGAAGCACTTTACAGAAAATAGTCTGGCAGCAATTATCTGCTGACCTTCTGCTCCCCAACCCTCATACTTACTACATGATACAGACTAGCTCTCCACTCCAAATCCCACCATCATCCTCGGAGGTTTCAACACTCATAGCCAATACCCTAACTTCACCATTCCTTGACCTCATTCATTCCAATTGCCTTCACTTCCACTTCCAGGACCGCACCCAAGACTGTACATTAGTAAAACCCACACCGGACAGAAAATTTAGGTGCTAATAGCCCAACTTCATCTTTCCAGCCCTCTCTGGCCCGTCTTCCCATGGACGTGCTCACTCTTCCCAATGTTGCTTCCTTGCTGGACGCCGTCTCGCCAACACACGCCACTTCCTTTAACTTCTGTCTCTCCACTGCATCCACGGAGACGACTTCAGCCCCAGATCCAGAGCTATAAGCTACAGCGCCCCTGTACACTCGGGCATCTAGTCCACTGCACACACCCGGTCCTTCTGCTGGCTGAGTCCTCAACTCCACTCGTTAGGATTCCTGTTTGTCCACAATCTCCTTCCGCTAACACTCCCCTGGGTAGCAATGCAACTGTACATCATTATCCTTAAGACCATGGCTTGGGTCCGGTCTTGTTGCTTTCAGTAGCATAGCACTTTGTCTTTTCCTTGCTGTGAAAACTGAGGCTTTGGGCACATCTCCCTCAGTTGCCCACCCTTCCTCTACAAATGGTGTATTTATCCCCACCCATTCTTCTTCCTTCTCTCTGTCACAGAAGAGGAAGTCTCACCCTACTTTTCAAGGGCAAACCCCAAGGTCAGCCTCCAAACCATACTTTTAATTCCCTCCCTCCTGCCTCCTTTAAGACTTTGGTTCATCACAAATCCTTGCTGTTTGCTGTATCTTTGACCCTGCTCTTTTTTGGTCCCATAACCCTTTAACCCATAAAACACAGTAAAGTCTGTTTCATCATTCAAAATACTCCCTTCACTTGAGTTTCCTTCTAGCTACCATTCTATCGTTCTCCTCCTTCATTACCTAAGGTTTTCCAAATAATATCTACATTGGCTGACTGTAGCCACCACAACAGCCCAGAAAGTGGGAAGTACACAGACAGGGGGGCTTCCCAGGTGGCGCTAGTGGTAAAGAACCCACCTGCCAATGCAGGAGATGCAAGAGACGTGAGTTCCAATCCTTGGGTCGGGAAGATCCCCTGGGGGAGGCAATGGCAACCCACTCCAGTGTTCTGGCCTGGAGAATCCCATGGACAGAGGAGCCTGGTGGGCTATAGTTAGACACGACTGAAGCGACTTGGCATGCAGGCACGCAGGCAGGGAGTAAGCTACAGCTCAGAGTTAATGCTAATAAGGTCAAGTACCAAACATTTCCCTGCAGGATTTTTCATTCAAGTCACACTGTTTCAGTCTTTTACTTTTTAATACTCCCATGTCTCACTTAAAGCCCAGAAGTAGAGCAAAGCAACATGGTGATTTCAAAGCAGGAGGTCAACAAATGTACTAACGGCATACTCTGTGCCAGACAAATGATTTACTACAGTGTGAAAGAGAAGGGAAATTTGGCTTATTTGCCTGGGTCCAAAAAAAAAAAGATCCGATTAACTCTTCAAGAAAAAAATTCATGGATTTTCATTAGAACATGTTACTCTATTTCTTTAACTTCCCTTCACTTCTCAAACCACTGACAATAGACTTACACTCAGTGAAACTTCTCCAGCAAATGTTCCCAATGACCTCCAGACCCATAAACCCAACAAACACCTTTCAATCACATCCAGCTGAAATTCTCTGTTGATTTGACTGACACAATTTCTTTCCTCTTCTTGACAATCTTGACTCCTTTGGCTTCTGCATCCTCCACTCCTCTGGGATCCTCACACCTTCTGACTGTTGTTTTTCAGATGCCTTATTTGTGGTCTCCAAATAGAGCTGTAGTTTTACTTCCACCAAATACTTCTCCACAGATGGGAGACCATTCACAATGAACATGACCCATACTTGTCCACCTGCTGTCTGTTTGATTCTGCCAAGTTAGTTCCTATGCTCCTCTGTGCCTGTCCAAGACCTACAATTCTTGGAGATCTAATTCTTCAGTGAAGCTTTTCTTAACTCATCTCCTGGGATTTTCACAATCTTTCCCATGTTTGTACTCCCTAATATGCTTTACAGCAGGGGAAGAGATAGTTAGATCGTATTACCAACTCAATGGACATGAATCTGAGCAAACTCTAGGAGACGGTGAAGGACAGGGAAGCCTGGCATGCTGCCGTCCATAAGGTTGCAAAGAGTCAGGAACGACTTGATGACTGAACAACAGCACCAGGCGACTTGGTGACTGAACAACGACAACAGCAATTTGCATTGCAGCTACCCCCAAAAATATACATTCTCATCTGTCCTACCAGATCATGAGCTCTTTCCTCATGACTGCCATGAGGAAAAACCATGCCAAAAACCATGCTTGGCACATAGCAGGAGTTCATCAAATTTTAGCTACGAGTATTATTATTACTCACTTTTGCATTTTTCAGGCTTCCAGTAGTGCAATGTTTCTTAAATATTGCAAGATCAATCGATTTTAAATTCGTTAATTAAAGCCCTAAGAATGACTGGCTTCCCTAGTGGCTCAGACAGTAAAGTGTCTGCCTGCAATTTGGGAGACCTGGGTTTGATACCTGAGTCAGGAAGATCCCCTGGAGAAGGAAATGGCAACCCACTCCAGTACTCTTGCCTGGAAAATCCCATGGATGGAGGAGCTTGGCAGGCTACAGTCCCTGGGGTCGCAAAGAGTCAGACATGACTGAGTGACTTCACTTTCACTAAGAATGAATAAACTCTGTTGGTGAGAAAAAGAGAGTGGACAGAGGGATCACCTATAGTAGGTAGGAGAGGGGTTAAAGAAAAGAGAGAAAGTGAACAATAAAGAAAATGGCTGGAACCCCCAAAGGAGAGAATAGAGGAAACATCTAACAATCCACAAGCATATTATCGATTTCATAAATTACCTTGGAAATACAACAACTTCTTCTGCCAGGCATCCAAATGAAGGAAGATTTCTCGGTGTGTGGTGTGATTGCCTCTGACTCAGCCTGGCAAACACCAAAGCCCAGGGGAGTGTTGGTGATAGGGATAGAATATGGTATTGATGTCTCTGAGCTGTGGTGTTGGAGAAGACTCTTGAGAGTCCCTTGGACTTTAAGGAGATCCAACCAGTCAATCCTAAAGGAATTCAGTCCTGAATGTTCATTGGAAGGACTGATGTTGATGCTGAAGCTCCATTACTTAGCCATCTGATGTAAAGAGCCGACTCATTGAAAAAGACCTTGATGCTGGGAAAGACTGAAGACAGGAGGAGAAGGGGGCAACAGATGATGAGATGGTTGGATGGCATCACCCACTCAATGGACATGAGTTTGATCAAGCTCCAGGAGTTGATGAAGGACAGGGAAGCCTGGCACGCTGCAGTCCATGGGGTCATAAAGAATCAGACACGACTGAGCAACTGAACAACAATGGTAGTTATTACACGGGTAGCTACAGAAGTCCCAGGAGGGGACAATAGATAGAGAGGGAAACCTAGGAAACTTGGAAGACCACTATAAGTTAATGATCACTCAAGAAAACTGTTGGAATGTCATGGAATGAAATAGCCTTGCTTAACTATAAAGCCAAAAATAAAAGTATGAGTTATGCTAGATGGAAGAAAAATGTCACCACGCTTCTACTGATTTGAATACAAATGATACCACTCTAATGGCAGAAAGTGAAGAAGAACTAAAGAGCCTCTTAATGAGGGGGAAGGAGGAGAATGAAAAAGCCAGCTTAAAACTCAATGTTAAAAAAAATAAGATTATGTCATCCAGTCTATTTGCCATCAAGAGATGGCAAATAGAAAAGGAAAAGGAGGAAGCGGTGACAAGTTTCCTTCCTTGGGCTCTAAAATCACTGCAGATGGTGATCGCAGCCATGATATTAGAAGACAACTGCTTCTTGGCAGGAAAGCTATGACAAACCTGGACAGAGCGTTAAAAAGTAAAGACATCACTTTGCCGACAAAGGCCTGTATAGTCAAGGGAATGGCCTTTCCAGCTGCCATGTACCGATGTGAGAGCTGGACCATAAAGAAGGCAGAATGCTGAAGAATTGATGTTTTCAAACTGTGGTGTTGGAGAAGACTCTTGAGCGTCCCTTCAACAGCAAGGAGATCAAACCGGTCAATCTTAAGGGAAATTAACCCTGAGTACTCATTGGAAGGACTGAGGCTGAAGCTGAAGCTCCAAAACTTTGACCACCCGATGCGAACAGCCAACTCATTGGAGAAGATCTCGATGCTGGGGAAGATTGAAGGCAGAAAGAGAAGAGGACAACAGAGAATGAGATGGTTGGATGGTATCACCGATTCAACGGATATGAACTTGGGCAAACTTGGGAGATGGTGAGAGCCAGGGAAGCCTGGAGTGCTGTAGTCCAGGGGGTCATGAGGAGTCAGACACAACTTGGTGACTGAACAACAACAATGAAAATCCTAGTTTGACCTCATAGGGTCAGACACTCTCCTGTCTCTCCTGTCTCTCCTGTCTGATCCCTAGCTCCTCCTTCGTATCTAGAAGCCTCACTCCTTGAAGAAAGTGATCTTCCCCCTTCCCCGCTTCCTTTGACTATAAAACTGTAGCCCACTTAATCCTCAGGGCAGAGCTCCCCAACCTGCCCACTTGCGTCTCTTACAAGCAACCTATATTAATAAATCTATATATTTTCTATCACTTTGCCTCTTGCTGAATTCCTTCTATGCTGGGACACAAAGCACTTGAGCCTCAGTAAGTCCAGACAGCAGGTGAGTGATCCCAATTAAATGACAGTGGGTTGGAGTCCCACGCAGCGTTTTGCCCAGGTCTGAGTCCCAGGACATGGGTTTAAGTCCCAATCTGAGGTGCACTGTTCAAGGGGTGCCTTGTCAAATTACATTATCTAATAAGCCTATTCTCTGAGCCTCCTTATACACAGGTAGAAGAGAACTACCTACATAGACAAGAGGGAAAAAAATGATGAAACCCAATTTGAGTTTTGTTTTTCTAATAGTATTTGAGTGGCTATGTCAAGGAAATTTACTGTATAAAAAAGCTAGCTATTTTTTGCATCAAGAAAAATAATTAGTATTCTCTTTTTGAATTATCCTACAAGAATATCCTTCTGCCAAGTATTCTGTATTATGGCTTTTTGATGTGAGTACCATTTCCTTTGAACTTTGGTTGTTTTTAGTTCAGCCAAATTGACTGGCTTCTTAAAAGTGCTATTTTTGGACAAATACAAGGGGAAATTAATCATAATGCCCAAATGATGGCCTGGGAGTACTATTTCATTATTTTCAGTTTAGTCTGGGAAATATGTAACCAGTTTTTCACCCAGAGAAATAAAAATGTTTCAATTTATTAGAAAGTACATGTTACTGGAAGCAGTCGAGGACAGAAGTGTAATCATGGAAACTATTCCAGCTGCTTCTATGCAGGCAATGCCGTCTGACATTGTGCTGAAATGACAAGCTTGCATCTGCTAAGGTGTGGCTTGAAAAGTCTGGAAGGCTGTCCCTGTTGACGACCAGGGGCATGACATCACCAGTTCCAGACAAGACTCCTTAAAATGCAAAAATCCCTGCGAGGGGCAACTCCATTTCTAACGTACACCTTTAGGGTGAACTTCAGGAGTTCCCTGGACACCTCTTACTGACAAAAAGCAAGCAGACAAACAGCAACAACAACAAGGAAAACCCAGCAAGTTTGCAAATTTTGCAAAAAGCCAGCGCTAACAATAAAGGTCGTTCTGTCTATAAGGTTGATTCAACAGATTCCCACAGATTACATACAACAGATTCCAAAGGCCACGGAGCACTGATACCAGAAAACACAGAAAATTGTCGGTAGTGTTCAGAACCCTGGCTGCAGAGATGAAGAGAATGAGAGAGATCACAAAGAAGTTTGACAAAGAGAAAATTGGCATGAAGCGTATGAGTGAAACTGCATCTCCTCCTTTGCCTGCAAGTCACTTCCAAGGTACATCTCCTACAGGCAATAGAAGTCGCTTTAGTCATGTCCAGCTCTTGGCGATCCCATGGACTGTAGCCCACCAGGCTCCTCTGTCCATGGGATTCTCCAGGCAAGAACACTGGAGTGGGTTTCTATGCCTTCCTCCAGGTGATCTTCCTGACCCAAGCATCAAACCTGCACCTCTTGGTGAGTCTACTTGAAAGAAATCCTGGAGACAGAAGAATAAATATAAAGGCCCTGGATACCCCACTTTCACATCCTCTGATTGGAAAAGACTATTAAAGGAGGGACACTGGACTGAGAGAAAGGGAAGCTAGATTTGGAGTAAATGTTAACTAAATTGCGGTGCCATCTTGGGCAAGTCAGCTAACTCATTTGAGTGTCAGTTTCACATTTGTAATATAAAGGAGGTGGGTAGACACCTCAGAGCTGCTTGTCAGCCCTGATACTTTATAGAATCTTGGACCACCACCTGCAGAGGAAGGTGTTTGAGTCATTTCACAGCTGCTTCACAAAGGGAGGGTGATAGGTAGCCTTTGAAGCTCTGGGAGACAACTCGCTAAAAGCTCATAAAATACTCATCAAGCTGCAGAGCACACAGGCCTGAGCTGTGGGTCCCTAAACTCTCTGCCTCTCTTTCAGCACCAGATCTTTTTTCAGATAGACCTTTTTTTCCCCCTTGTCTCTAGTGTGGCAAACCTGCTACGTAGCTGTCACATTTCCACCAGCCCACTCACATTTGCTGACGCCGACTGCCTCCCACTCTCAGCTACAACACACACTCACCCTCCTGTGACAGGAGCTCTAAATAACGGAACACTCTCATTTTTAAGGAGTCTAGTATTGTGAAATCTACATTTACAAGAGCATGTACTTATGTTTGCATGTGTGTGCATAGCAATGCACATGGGGGATGGATGACTTGCTTTGCAAATGAATTCACCGTGGCATTCCTTACAATATCAAGTTCATTTCTCTTTTACCTCCACTGCCTCTCCTACAAATATCTTACACTCTTTCCTTATTTATTGCTGCTCAGGAATACATCTTGTGTAAGGTAAGGTATCCTGTATTCACAAAGGTTAAGGGAGAGCAAAATGCACTTCTTTGTAGCCTTCTGACTAATTTCTTTGTCCCAGGTGTGTGGACTTTTATTTTGCATATCCAGGCTCTAGAACTATATCTGGCTATACCACCAACTAAATACAGTCCACAGTCTACCATGATATAACAGCCTTTCTACAGAAATTATTAGAGTCTAGAAAAACCATAAGCTTCACATAAGCCACCAGGTCTGGAAGAAATAAGCTGATGACATTCCTTTGTAATGATTTCTTAGATTATGTTGTATCTCCCACTCAGGTCAATAGCTGTATTCTGGGGGCAGCTTAAAAATTTGGACTAATACATTCTGTCTCCTGACACAATAAACATTAATAGGCTGAATAATAACCACATTTCTGGCAGTGGTGAAGCTATTTTTAGTAATGGTGGTGCTCTGGAAAATTTCATCTTTTGCTTTGAAATGCAAAGGTGATTTTTCTCAGCCCATAAATGGTAAGCTCAAGCATGCTCGATTGTTTTTAATTTGAGTTTTGCATGTTTTCTATTTCTCTTTACCCCAGGGGTTTCCTTATCTGAGGGCACACACAGATTAGAACAGGAACAGATCAGATCCCCTTGTTTAGGGTAAGTTGCAAATAATATGTCTGGTACTAAGGGCACCAAACAAAGGCTTCATCTCATTCAATTGTTAGTGTTCCCCTCGAGGCTTAGGCAAGCTAAGAGCCTAACAAAAACAAGAAGGAAAACAGCAACCTCACTCTTAAGTCATCCTCTCCTCAAAAAAAAAAAAAAAAAGTTATTGTTTTCCCACTTCCAGAAATATAATTTTCCAGGGTTCAGAAACTCAGGAGAATCCCAGCTCCCTTTTAAGTGCTTAAAAACATTCTCTTAATGGGGGACTTGGCAGCCACAGAAGGCGGGAGGATGGGCAGTATTAAGTGCCCAGGATCAAGCATCAGAAGGCCTAAGATGACATCTGGTCAACCCATTAACCCTTCTGGGCCTGTTTCCTCATTATAAATTATAGATAATGACACCCACATTTTTATTGAGATCAAATGAGATAATAGAGTTGAAAATGCTTTGTGGAAGGATTAGGTTTTCACAGCATTATGTTCTGCTTACTTGAGTGCATCTCAACTCCTATGACGCTGTAGAAAATTAAAGCTGAGAGTCACCCCCAAAATGAGAAAAGTGTAAGACTGCTTTAAATGAAATTTCCTTCTCTTTCTCTCTCCCTCTCTTCTTCCCTCTGTCTCTTCATCTCTCTTTTCCCCCTACCTCCTAGAAAAAAGCAAAAGTAACAACTGATCTTAGCTCTGCCTTCTAAGCGGAGAAGGCGATGGCACCCCACTCCAGTACTCTTGCCTGGAAAATCCCATGAACGGAGGAGCCTGGTGCGCTACAGTCCATGGGGTCGCAAAGAGTCGGATACGACTGAGCAACTTCCCTTTCACTTTTCACTTTCATGCATTGGAGAAGGAAATGGCAACCCACTCCAGTGTTCTTGCCTGGAGAATCCCAGGGACGGGGGAGCCTGGTGACCTGCTGTCTATGGGGTCACACAGAGTCGGACACGACTGAAGTGACTTAGCAGCAGCAGCAGCTGCCTTCTAAGAGTCATGAATTTGGACTTCCCTGGTGGTCTAGTGGTTAAGAATCCACTTGCCAGTGCAGGGGACACGGGTTCAAATCCTGGTCCAGGAAGATTCCACATGCCTCAGAACAACTAAGCCGGTATGCCACAACTTCTGCAGCCTGCTCACCCTAGAGCCCGCGAGCCACTGCGACAAGGAGCCCACTCACCAAAACTTGAGAATAGTCTTCCCTTAATGCAACTAGAGAAAAGCCTGCAATCAGCAACAAAGACCCAGAGCAGCCATAAATAAATAAAAATAACTTAAAAAAAACAAGAATCATGACTTTTCCTCAGTTTGCAATCATAGCCAGTGGCCCTAAATTAGATAACCTCATTGATTACCTACTACCAAATGCTATTAGTAAATTATTACCAAAAACACGTCATGTAATTAGGGAGCTTAGTGTGGTTGTGTACATATGCTGTATTTAAAATGAACAACTGACAAGGACCTACTGTATAGCACGTGGAACTTTGCTCAGTGTTACATAGCAGCCTGGATGGGAGGGGAGTTTGGGGGAGAATGGACACATTCTGTATGGATGGCTGAGTCCCTTCACTGTTCATCACAACATTGTTACTCAGCTCTACCCCCACGCAAATTAAAAAGCTCAAAAAAAAAAAAAAATGTCATGAAAAAATTTTCTGCTTCTAGAGAAGCTTGACATTGAAATCAGCTCTATCCATTTATCCGTTCATTCAACAAGAATGTATTCAGTGAAACTTGCGCCAGGCACTAGGGGTTTAGGAATGAACAAGAAAAACATTCACTTCCCCACGAAGTTCACAATCCAAGGAGGGAGACAGGTTCACGGTCTCTTATTTTACAGCTTCAAACGAAAAACACAACAACTGAGAAAATTTGACTCTACCTGTAGCTCCCCTTCCATTATACTGAGTAGCTGGATGAGATCTTCCTTGGACAACTCCAAGGATTTCTTACTTTTCCGTTCACTTTCTCCAGATGGTTTTAGGTGTCGTTTGACAGTTCCCGAAGCCATGACATCCTCCTCCTTTCTGTTGGATTTGTTCTTCTTTTTCGTGTCTTCTGAGAGACTTTTATCAGCAGCGTTGCTGATGGTGGAGGTCTTGGGGCAGGAGACATGCCCGTTGGATGAACTTTCACCGCCCTGGTTTCGGGATCGCATTCCCACCTACAGCACATGAGAAAGGAGATGTCTTTACCACCACTGAAATGATTTTTGCCTGACTGCTTAGCAATGAATAGCGGCTTTAAAACGTCACCAAGAAAGAAAAACCAGGAGATCAATCTCCAGTCAGCTTCCTTATAGCTTTAATGATCACATCATTAGAAACTTCAGGAAAATACTTGGACCAGTCTTCAGAGGAAAATGAAAATGTGATTCTAACGTCACAAACATCTGCAGCCGAGTAATAGGGATCAACGTCAAGCAGCGCTAATTCACGCTGATGGTAGGTATCTTCGATAGGCTGGGATAACAATGACACTTTACCTATTATGGTCGCCCTTCCCCAAAACATGACCCAGGGCTAATAATGAGAAAAACATCAGACCCGTCCCAACTGAGAAACACTTCAAAATGCCTGACCCATGATCTTTAAAACTAATCAGGTCATGGAAAACAAGGAAAATCTGAATAATTGTCACCGCCAAGAGGAAGCTAAGGGCACATGACAACTAAATGATGTAATGTGGCATCTGGATGGGATCCTGAAACGGAAAAAAGACATTAGGGGAAAATTGAGGAAACATGAATAAAACATGGACTTTAGTCAATAATAATGCATCACTATTTGTTCATCAATTATAACATACGTACCATATTAACATGAGGTTTTAATTATAGAGGTAACTGGGTGTGGGGTCTATGGGATCCCCCAGTATTATCTTTGCAAGAATTCTGTGAATCTCAAGGTTTTTGTAACATAAAAAGTTTACTTTTTTAAGTGATTCTAAATTATCTATCAGAAAATGCAAACCTCAAACCTTGCCAAGAACAAGTCAGAAGTCACAATATGCAGAAAAAGCCACATGGAGTCGGGGGAGGGGACTTGAAGTGAAGAGAGAAAAGGGGAAACGCCAAGGGAAGAGGGCGGGGTAGTTTTTAGTGATATGGGACTCTACTTTTCCATGAACTCTTTTTCAAAATTGAGTGTTGTTGCTGTTCTTTTCTAATGTCAGTCATTTTACAGTAATAAAAGTACAAAGGATTGGGAGGAAAAGACCACCTTCAAAATCAAGATTTTTAAAAAATATGCTGAGGTAAAATAAAGAAAAAAACAAAACAGCAATTAATTTGTCCATGGGGAACTCACTTGAGTCATTCTATTTTGAATGTTTATGCAGTCTCTAAGCAAAAGAACTTGATTAACAGATACATTGCAAACAAACACACTGAGCTCAAAGGCAAGGCCTCTAATCTAAATTCAGGGAAGATCCCTCTGATATCCTGGGGGCTGTACTACAAAATTTGCCTAAATCCTTAAATATAGGAGCTTAGTGCATGGGTTTATTTAAAACTCACAGTATAAATAGTTCTTCCCTTGAACAGCTCAGCAGCAAGGTTTTCATTACCCATTCCAGATAAAATACAGAGACTTCTTTTCTGGAAGTAAATTTCCTTTATGAACCCAACCATAGTTAAGAAACCAAGAAAAGCTTTTCAAAACGCCAGGCTTATAATAGAAAAATAAACACACAGCGTGATGTTTCCTTTTAGATAGCGAACACTTAATTCTTCTAAGAAATCTTGAAATCTACATTCATGCTCCTTTTTTGAATGGAACGCTTACAACAAAATGGACCCTTGTGTGTGTGTGTGTGTGAACTTTCTATAGCACCCTAATTTTGAAGACTATAAACCGGAGAAGTGGTCCTTAACACCAGCGCCATGTTTTCTGCTTCATTCAGTGATTAGGTCCTAAAATTTTAGAGCATCCTCTGTGCTTCCTTGGTGAACAAAGAATAGATGCTCTTTGTAACGGAAGCCAGAGCACTTCAGAACAGACCTACTGTATTTCATCACAGCTTGTTTGCAGGCAGAGTGGGCTGACTTAAGTCCCAAGCCAAAAAAATGAAAAGATGTGACAAATAGTTTTGAAGGGGAGCATATTATACCACCCCCAAATATACCTCTTTGGCATACTGATGACTTCAAGCTCATTATTTTTTAAGAAACAACAGGGACCTGTGAAGCTCTGAAACCTGGGTAGAAATTACCCTTTCCTAAGACATATTTTGGAGAAGGAAATGGCAACCCACTCCAGCGTTCTTGCCTGAGAATCCCAGGGACGGTGGAGCCTGGTGGACTGACGTCTATGGGCTCGCACAGAGTCGGACACGACTGAAGCGACTTAGCAGCAGCAGCAGCAAGACGTACTTATATTTATAAGAAAGCCTCCATTTGTAAGGGTTTCTCCCTGGCTATACCAGGAAGAGAACTATAACTCTAAAATCTCTAGAAACTCTTAACTGATACAGAAGGCAGTGACTCAAATCTGAATTTACTATGCTTTCCTTGTTTACTGTGCTTTCCTGGTAACTCTCATAAGTGGCTCAACATCTTTCTTTTGCCTTTAGCTGAAGCTGGTATATAAGGTAATGGCTTGGTCATTTCGGAGAGTTACTCGGTTTTCCTGTGTCTCTCCCATGTAAACAGGAGGTACGCATGTCATTAAACTTGTATTTGTGTCCTCCTATTAATCTGTCTTTTTAATACAGGGATATAACAGCCAAAGACCTTAGAAGAGTAAAGCAAAAATTATTTTTCTTCCCCCACAGTTTCAAACTTAACTCCTGACACAGCACAACTAAGACACATGGGCTCCCCAAATTGAATTGTGATTCCCCGTGACTCCATGCCACATGTGCACTTCTTTGATCTAAAACAATTTTCTCTTAAGGCTCTTTGGGATGGAACATCAAATATTGATCTAACAACTTCAATTTAGAACACGCGTTAATGGAAGTTCCAGGCAGTATTTCCCAAGGTGGTAACGTTTTAAACTTAATCATACACAGCCTTAATCACACACAACATTTGTATTTGACTCTAACATGTGCTTATGTCTTATTTTCCTGGATTTCCTGTATCTTTTATAGAATCTATGGCATTAGGATATTTGTAAAATAAGACTAATGCATAACTCTCTATATATTACATGCCCTTAATTATATTTGCAAACACATGGGAAAATGGCATTTACCTAGTACCAACTCTATATCTGGGCTTCCCTAGTAGCTTAGCTCGGAGAAGGCAATGGCACCCCACTCCAGTACTCTTGCCTGGAAAATCCCATGGATGGAGGACCCTGGTGGGCTGCAGTCCATGGGGTCTCGAAGAGTCAGATGCGACTGAGATACTTCACTTTCACTTTCACTCATTGGAGAAGGCAATGGCAACCCACTCCAGTGTTCTTGCCTGGAGAATCCCAGGGACGGGGAGCTTGGTGGGCTGCCGTCTATGGGGTCGCACAGAGTCAGACACGACTGAAGCGACTTAGCAGCAGCAGCAGTAGCTTAGTTGGTAAAGAATCCGCCTGCAATGCAGAAGACCCTGGTTCGATTCCTGGGTTGGGAAGATCCCCTGGAGATGTGATAGGCTACCCACTCTGGTATTCTTGGGCTTCCCTGGTGGCTCAGATGGTAAAGAATCCACCTGCAATGCAGCAGACCAGGGTTCAGTCCCTGGTTCGGGATGATCCCCTGGAGAAGGGGTTGGCAACCCACTCTAGTATTCTTGCCTGGAGAATCCCTATGGACAGAGGAGCCTGGTGGGCTATAGTTCAGGGGGTTCCAAAGAGTCAGACATGAGTAAGCAACTAAGCACAGCACACACAGCAATTCTATATTTAATTGTTTCTAAACAATCTCAGTCTAATATTAAAGCTAAGCAAGATCCTGTGGGGCTTTCCCAGGTACAAAAGTCCATTCATGTTCCCCATTTCTTGTTTGTAGAAAAAAGGCTTCTCTGTCCTAGGCCTTCTCTGAGTGCCAAAGAGCAGACTCAACCAATTAGGGAATTGAGGGATGGCAGAAGCAAAGAGTCAAGCTAGAAAAGTAATGATAGGGATTTCTCTGGCATTCCAGTGGTGGGGAGCCTGCCTTGCATTGCAGGGGAAGCAGTTTCGATCTCTGGTTGGAAATCTAAGATGCCACCTGCCTCAGAGCAAGTAAGCCCTTGAGCTGCAGCTACTGAGCCCATGCTCTGGAGTCCACACTCCACAACTAAAGAGTCTGTGAGCTGAAACGGAAGATCCCACATGATGCAATGAAGATCCTGTGTCCTGCAACTAAGACCCAGATAAATAAATATTTTTTTAAAAGTAATTATACCTTAAACAATAATTCAGCAATAAAACATAATCCTAGCTCCTCCTCAAGGGACACACAGAAAATGTGATACATATTTTTGAGTTGTTATGCAGAAACTAAGATCTCCCCCTACTCCCAGGCGGAGGGTGGTAACTACATGCTGACCAGCAGGTAGACCCCAGATTGTTTAGAACTAGAAGGTTGACGATGAAGATTCCTGAAACATCACCCCATTACCTCACCACCAACCAACCAGAGGAAAGTCATGCACCCTACAACACTCACCCCAAATGTTACCTTAGGAAAACCTTCCCTGAAAACCATTGGGGAGTTTGAGTCCTTTGAGCATAAGCCACCCATTCTGCTGTGGGACCCTGCAACAAATGTGCACTTTCCTTCACCATAAAATGGTGTCAGTAGATTGGCTCTGCTGTGCAATGGGCAAGTGGACTCGAGTTTAGTTCAGCAACAATATTAATACTTTTAAATAAAATGTTTATAGTATTATTAGCCTTTATAGAATTAATAGAATTACATTAACTAATGAAGATTATAGATTGAATTACTTGTAGGATTTTTACAGAAAAAAAACATATTTTAGAATTATCTAATTGTTTTATATCACTAATCAGGTCAAAAGCTTGAGTTCTCTATTCTCTTTCACACTAATTCACTTTTGCTGATGAAATATCGCATGTGCTAGACCTGTGATGTTAATTCTGTCTTAACAAGTATTTTTTTCTCTGTGACACTGAAATGTCACATTAATTACTTTTGCTTTGACACGTGCACACAGATTTTAGTCCTTTCCTAGTCATCCTAGTCCTTTTTAGTCCTTTTCCAGTGATTAAATATCTTTTTCTGGATCACACTTCTAGTGAATAGAAGACCTAGGATTTGAACCAGGTGAGACTCTGAATAAGGTCTTCTATCTTTACCTCCACAACAAAATCAGCAGTCAGCACCTGTTCTATCTCAGAACTGCAAAAGTACTCAGAGACAGCAAACCAGTCAAGAAATGTTTTAGGACGGAAATGGACAACGTGTAAGAGGGAGAAAAACTTAAGTTGTCCATAGTGTAACCAAGTCTGCCCTCAATAATATCCACTTTAAACCACTTTATTCTCTCAGTAAGACAAAGTATCCAGATAAGAATACTTTCCAGACTTTCATGTTTCACATTTAGTGATATTTAGACTCTTCTTGGGATTCCCAGGTGGCTCAGTGGTAAAGAATCCGCCTGTCCATGTAGGAGTTGCAGGAGACTTGGATTCAATCCCTGGGACAGGAAGATCCCCTGGAGCAGGGTATGGCAACCCACTCCAGTACTCTTGCCTAGAAAATCCCTTGAACAGGGGAGCCTGGTTGGCTACAGTCCATGAGGTCGCAAAGAGTCAGATGCATATGTATGCATACTCTTCCTTATTTTAGCAGCTCTCACTTACTGTTTCTTAAGTGTTAAACAATGTGCTAAGCATTTTACATTATACAGCATCTCATTAAAATTAACATTCACATCAGCACTAGTAGGTGCTATTATTCTCAGTTTACAGATGAGGTCATTGAGATTTAAAGAGATTAAATATCTTTTTCTGGATCACACAGCTACTCCTAGTGAATAGAAGACCTAGGATTTGAATCCATGTGTGATTCTGAATAACTACTCTCTATATGGCTTTTTCCTAAGTTCTTAAACAGATGCAAATTAGAAGGGGAGGGATTACCCTGGGAAGCAGATGACTCAGAAAGTTTTACAAATGTTTTCTAAAATAATATTCTTTCACTTTATATCCCAGAGTTGGAGAAATCCATCTATCTGTCCTCCTCCATAGGCACTCTTGCAAAAATCACACAGCCACTGAAATTAGGTTGCTAAGCAAAAATACGCTTTCCGAAATCATTAACCTGCTGCAGAACTTGTATAATGATGAATCATTTAAAAGCCTTTCTGAGAAGCAACTAGGCTAATTATTAAGGATACAGGTTATGAAAACAGATTGCAGTCTGAACAGGGATCATTACAGACTTAATGTGTTAAAAGTCCCAGAGCTGAACAATAGTAAACATTTAGTCAGAGTTGGCCAAGTTCTATCCTTAATGCTCACAGGGGTAGCAGGAGGTAACAGAAAAGGCATCTGGCACTCTGTAGGCCTCTTAGTATTTGGTTGGCGGGGGCAGAATACATGACTACCAAATATGCCACTTTAGCATACGGATTTTTTTGAGCTGAAGGCAATCAAAACCCAGCAGATTCAGGTAAAGCTCTCCTCCTCTTCATCAACTGCCTAAATTTACACTGGAAAGGGGGCTATACCAGGAGGAGAGCTATCACCAGAGATACCTTTTCACCAAAGAAACATAACTGATAACACGGCAAAATCTGTTTTTCAAACCTTTCCTCTGCCTTCGTGTGAATGGTCTTCCTCACCTTCGTATCCGAAGACCCTCACCCCTTTCCTTAGCTCAAGATTTTATACAAGGTTCAGTTACCTGGCTGCTGTTGAAGTCTCAGCTTTTCATGGGACTACTGGTGGGGCCAGTGGTAAAGAACCTGTCTGTAACGCAGGAGACGGTAAGAGACTCGGGTTCGATTCCTGGGTCAGGAAAATCCCCTGGAGGAGAAAATGGCAACCTACTGCAGTATTCTTGCCTGAAGAATCCTAAGGACAGAGGAGCCTGGCAGGCACAGTCCATATGGTTGAAAGGAGTTGAAGCTACTTAACAAACACATACACTGTACATATAACATTAAACTTGGTTTTCTCCTATTTCTCCAGGCCAGAATACTGGAGTGGATAGCCATTCCCTTCTCCAGGGGATCTTCTCAACCCAGGGATAGATCACAGTTCTGCTTTGCAGATGGATTCTTTACCATCTGAGCCACCAGGGAAGCTTCTTTCTCCAATTATTCTATCTTATATCAATTTCATTACTAAACCAGCCAAGGCAGGGCTTCCCATGTGGTCCGATGGTTGAGACTTCATTTTCTAGTGTAGGGGGTACAGGTTCAACCCCTGGTTAGGGAACTAAGATCCCACACGCCTTGTGGCCAAAAAACCAAAGCAAAACACAGAAGTAACACTGCAACAAATTCAACACAAGACTTTAAAAAAATGGTCCACACCCCCCCCAAAAAATTATTTAACAAATAAATAAATATCAGCCAAAGAACCTAAAAAGAGAGAAGAGAGAATTTTTCCCCTCCCCTTCAGTTTAATGGCTGCAAGCATGGGACATGTAAATAACAAACTTTCTGAACGAAGCCAAGAATGCCTTTGGTTCATCTCAGTGTGTATCCTTTCAAGAAAGTCAAGACTCACATCAGATTTGGAACTTTTTTTTTTTAAGTGTTATTTGAGGCACAGGTTCTTCTACTTAATAAGCAAATTATCCCAACATAATTCATGAAATACACTTTCTCTTCTCTTCATAGTAATTAGTCAGCAATATTTTGCATAGAATTCTCTGATTCGCATGTGAAGAAAAGAAAGAAAGACCAAATTTTATCCCAAACCTCCCTCTTCTATGTCTTTTATGTCAGCATGTACTGTCAGATGAATACTATCCTAGGAATCAGAAGATATTTATAACAATTTTGACTAATTTGTATGGAACTAATAAGTATTTTTAGAGCCTTTGAACAAGTCGAAAGAGAATGAAAGAGGGAAAAGTCTACAGCAATTAAAGGCTCACTCTAGCTTCCATCTTTATTAGCTCCTATAAGACTTGACTTTGAATTTTCCTTAACAGTCTCACTCCTGCTCGAACCTTCCAGGTTTATCTTTCCATGTTACTATTCAACATTGGTCACAATATTCTCCATCCCTACCACCAAGAAAAACTTCTTTTCTGTACAAGTTAGGTCTTGGCATCATTCCTTTACTTGTTAAGTATCCAACTCCTATCTGTTCCTGATTTTACTTACATTCTTTTTTAAGAACCTACCCAGTACACAGGGTGAGCTAGCACAATAGTTTTATTTATATAACTTCAACTTTTTAATTATTTGATAGAATTATAAATATGACATATAGTAAAAGGGAAAGCACAGAATTACAGATAGTGTACTTTTGACAGTGTAGCTTGGCAAAAAGCTTCCTGCAAGTGCGGCTTCCAGAAAATCAGCCTGGATCTTTTAGACATAAATGACAGTGCCCACAGCACACAAGACTAAAGGCAAAAGAAAACACTGTTCTAGTTTCATGTGAAGTTTAAGATGCAAAAGACCAATCAGATCAACTAGTTTATCCTCTATCAATGCCAGATGATTCCCTCTGTAGATCTAGTTACTTGGTTAAGTCCAGTTAGAAATGTTCCAGCTCAGGAAATGTTCAAACGTTTCTCAGAAGACTGTTCATTCTAACAGCACAGATTGTTAATAAATTTTTCTAGGTTTGCCCTTAAATTTTCTTTACAATTTTCTTTCATTTTCATAATCTTATTTATATAGCAAGCCACATCAAATGGTATTTCATTTCTCATTATCTACACTCATAATAGCCTCAAAATAAACTAAGCTTTTGTTTATGTAAAACATTTTCATTCGACTAGGACAGCTCTATCCAGACCAACTGAAAATTCTTCTAAATAATTTCACAAAATATTAGAATTCAAGGAAGAGGATTCTCTTGGAGTCACGACAGTGATGTTGTAACCAAAAGTTTGAGGAAAATATTATAACTGTGGCAAAATAGAAAAATATTATTCTACTCTAGCCTAAAACCATGGTGCAATATTTTATGAAGTTCTGCTTAATATTTTTCAAGGAAGATAATAGCAGACCTGGAAAAGGTTTCCAGAAAAAAAAAACAAAAACAGAAAATAACAAAAGAATAGATCAGGAAACTGCCATGAAATAAGAAAAAAAAATTTTAGTTATATATTGAATCTGAAAGGATATACAATTTGAGGGTGTTAAAGCTTGAATGTAAAATAGATTGGCCTCTCTTATCATCGTGTTGATAAAAGAGGGTTTTGGTTTACCTCTTTATACTAATTGCTAGCATTTATAACAAGGCTTGAGATTTTTTTTTTCTTTTTTCTTTTCTCCACAGAAACAAGGCTACTGTCAACTGTATAAAAGAGAAAAGCCTTTAAATATCCAGAAATATACTATTATATAAAGTAATGATAACATATAACAGTTTTTGACATTTTCAATATCAATGACTCATTCTTGAACCTCAAATACATTTAAAGCATCTTTATAGTCATAATACTTTATTATAATTCTGATGTCATTATTCTACTAGACATAGAACATAATATATAGGTATTGGTTATATAAGAAGGTTATATAAGACCTTCCTTCAAATTTAAGTGATTAAGATAACTCTAGTTTTCTGGTAAATTTTACCTATATTCTCTCTACTTGACCACGATAATTTGTTTAGACATTTAAACAGTACCTGTGGCCTCTGAAGAATGTCACCATTTAGTTTAATTAAAGTTGCTTAATATTTGTTTTATCTGACAAAGAAAACATCTCTGGAAAATTACCAGGCTCTTGGTTAGCCAGAGTTAGAATTCCTTTCTGTATTTCATCACTTCTGAAAAGGCCCACAAACTACGAGTCAGTCATTTCCTTTCACTCACAAAAGAGCCAGGAAGAAAAATACCTTAGGCTTTCTCTCAGCAGTCTATATGTGATGAATTGTTCTTAAATATTACTTCTATTCACAATAATAGTAACTGACTTTTACTAAGGAGCTTATGCTCTGAACACTGGGTGAAGTGTCTGTCATAGCTAGTATCATCTCATAGAATCCTAATAACAATCCATAAAGCAGAGGCTATAATTACTTCTCTTAAAAAGATAAGGAAAGTGAGGCTTAGAGAGATTTAGACATTTGCCCAAAATAGCATAGCCAGTACCTGGGAACGCCTGAACGAGAACACAGGGTAGTTTGCCATTCTCTACATTCAAGGAGAACCCAAAAGTCAGCTTTAATCTCCAGATCAGAACCACTGCAACACAAATACACTGGTAGCCCTCCCTGCCCGGGGCTGATATAAGTTTAGTTATGGGGTATAGCATCCAGCAAACAGTCTCAAGCAACAATTAATACAGAATTCCACTATTTCCACAGACTTTTTTCTTCAATTTCTACTTGTGTAATACCTTGTTCTTCTAAGACCACATTCTTTCCACCCTGCTCCCCTGACACTGTCTTTCAACTGCTCAGAGCCTGAGACTCTCAAAGGAGCTGAGAAATAACTCTGACCTTGCAGTTTTTTGACTTAGGACTCCTTGAATTGGAAAAGTCACTGACTCCAGGAATACAACAAACACTATACAGTTGGATATGAATTGAAATGGTTTTTTAACTTAGGCAAATTAGGAAAAATTCCAGTTTGCACAGTAGCTGATTATTCTAGTCAGCCAAGGTCTCCTGTTAGGAAACAAAAAGTTTGTCTTTATGAAAGAAATATTCTCAAACAATTTAACTGCATTTTTCAAGAAACCCAAGCCATATCACAATTGCTGGATGTTAATAAAATGGGTTAAACTCCATGGGGAGAAAGACATACACTGGTTTGGATGATATCATGGCTTCATGCTGACAAGGGAGAAGATGGAACATTGCACAGATCACCCCATCCATATGCTGACGATGACTTCATGCATTCTAATTGCCTCTACTATGTCAATTGTATTCAGGTGTCCTTTAAATGCCTTATATTTTAAATGTTTCAAACATTTCTTAACATAAAAGAACAACCTAAAATCTGTTGTAATGTAGCGAGTCATGGGTTATGTTTGTTTTAAACTTCTTCTGACTTCAGTCTTTTCTTAGAATCCCTGAGCATCCCTTCCTTGGGATAGATCAGGGTATTCAGAGTGTAGGGAGTCAAAACTAAGAACAAATAGCACAACTATTGTACTTTATAAACCAAGCCAAGAGAAAAGTAAGAATGGTTCCTATTGAAACATACACTATCATAGTTCATGCAACTGAAACCATGATTGTCAAAGATGTCTGCCTGATGTTCAAAGATTCTCTTCACTCTGACGCTGTGTGAAGAGGCTATGTATTCTATGGCAATCAACCAAATTTCATTAACTTAGTTGCTACGCTTATGCAAAAAAGCTGGCAAGTACAGTCAAGAGGAGAACTTTGTGATTAGCTAATTAAGGTGCATTAGAAGTTGGCTCTATCTAAAATGCCACGCTACCACAATGCAGAAGTTTCAGTCTCACTGTGTGGGCAGGAAGTATGTAAGACGATGAGTCACCACCTTTCGGAATAATTTTCTCAAATACACAATGGCCCCTAGCCCCGTCTCTTCTCCACCCTTCAGTCATCCTATCTCAGCACACCCTAACCCTAACCCTAACCCACCCAGCTCCAAAGCAGACCTAAAGGTGTCCAGTGACCTCACATATTAACATCCTCAGCATTTGTTTTTCTAAAATGCTGCATCTTCTCAAAGATGTCTGCCATTAACCCCAAGGAATCAAGAGATCCAACTCCCCACTTGTAATCCCTTAAATTCTTTTTCTTCTTTAAAATGAGGATAATAATGTCTGTTCCACCCACTGTGTGTCTGTAAAATCGTAACGCCTGTTTTACTCTCTGTCTGTGTGAAAGTATTTACTAGCAGTGGTAAAGCAGGAAGCATTAATTTATGGCAGATTAACCACTGGGGTCATCAAACACCTCTCAGTGCCCCATTGTAGGTCCCACCAGAGTTAGGCACTTTATTTTCAGCTCTGATCATATCATAGAAGTCAGCAAACTTTTTCTGTAAAGGGGTAAATATTAAATATTCTGGGCTTTGCAGGCCATGTGGTCTGTATTCCATTTTCTGGGCTCCAAAATCACTGCAGATGGTGACTGCAGCCATGAAATTAAAAGACGCTTACTCCTTGGAAGAAAAGTTATGACCAACCTAGGCAGCATATTAAAAAGCAGAGACATTACTTTGCTAACAAAGGTCCATCTAGTCAAGGCTATGGTTTTTCCAGTGGTCATGTATGGATGTGAGAGTTGGACTATAAAGAAAGCTGAGTGCCGAAGAATTGATGCTTTTGAACTGTGGTGTTGGAGAAGACTCTTGAGAGTCCCTGGGACTGCAAGGAGATCCAACCAGTCCATCCTAAAGGAGATCAGTACTGGGTGTTCATTGGAAGGACTGATGCTAAAGCTGAAACTCCAATACTTTGGCCACCTGATGCGAAGAGTTGACTCATTGGAAAACACCCTGATGCTGGGAAAGATTGAGGGCAGGAGGAGAAGGGGATGACAGAGAATGAGATGGCTGGATGGCATCACTGACTCAATGGACACGGGTTTGGGTGGACTCCAGGAGTTAGTGATGGACAGGGAGGCCTGGCGTGCTGCAGTCCATGGGGTCACAAAGAGTCGGACACAACTGAGTGACTGAACTGAACTGAAATGAACTGACTGTATCATGAAGGCAGCCACAGACAATATATAAATGGTTGGGTGGGGCATGTTTGATTCCTAGTCCTTAGTTGGCAACCCTGATTTAGACTGTGTGACAAATATGATTGATGGATGCATTTAAATTGGGAAAAACTCACTCCCTACTCAGAAATTTCCCTATACAGAAATTAAAAAAAAAAAAAAACGATGGAAATAGAGAGAAGAAAAAAAATAGGGAAAAAATAGTGTAGTAGCTATGCCATCTACCTACGCATTCTCTTCCTCTCTTGCAGGTAAGTTGAGGAAGGACAGCTTAACCTGGTCCTTTCCTTTCCTTCACGAAGTTTGAGGAACCTAAGGCAGAAGAAACTGACAGGCTGAAATTTGAGAGGAGGATTCCCGCTGGCACTAGTCATATCATGAGACACAGACAGAGAATAGAGATTTAGCAGCAAGTGCCTGCTAAGCAGATGATGGAGACTTAAAAGTGAAAGCTGCTCAGGCGTGTCCAACTCTTTGTGATCCCATGGACCATACAGTCCATGGAATTCTCCAGGCCAGAATACTATGGTGGGCAGCCTTTCCCTTCTCCAGGAGATCTTCCCAACCCAGGGATCAAACCCAGGTCTCCTGCATTGCAGGCGGATTCTTTACCAGCTGAGCCACAAGGGAAGCTAAGGTTGTGAGTAGGGCTTCCCTGACAGCTCAGTTGGTAAAGAATCCACCTGCAATGTGGGAGACCCTGGTTCGATTTCTGGGTCAGGAAGATCCTCTGGAAAAGGGATAGGCTACCCACTCCAGTATTCTTGGCTTCCCTGGTGGCTCAGCTGATGGAGACTGATGCCCACTAAGTGTGTGGAAGAGACAAAGAAGTGGAGATACACATGCCCAGCAACGGTGGACACGAGAGCCAGGAGGGACGGCCGGGGAAATAACGGAAGAGTCATGAGGCAGGGGTCTTCACAGCAGATCACTCAAACAGGATGAGAAGGAAGGCGCAGCTACCCTCAGGGAATCTGCAGCATTGGAGAGAGTCACAGAGAGACATGAAACAGCCCAGAAAGAGCTGCAGCCCAGCTGGGAGATGACAACTACGAGCATGGTAACTGGGTCCGCAGGTGTGTGACCTGTGCAGTTGTACGAATTTGATTTGATTTGTTGTTGTTGTTCGGTTGCTAACTCATTTCCAACTCTTTGAGACCCCAGAGACTGCAGCACACCAGGATTCCCTGTCCTTCACTATCTCCCAGAGTTTGCTCAGATTCTTGTCCATTGAGTTGCTGATGCTATCTAACCATCACATCCTCTGCTGCCCCCTTCTCCTGTTGCCTTCAATCTTTCCCAGCATCAGGGTCTTTTCCAATGATTCGACTCTTTGCATCAGGTGGGCAAAGTATTGGAGCTTCAGCTCCAGCATCAGTCCTTCCAATGAATGTTCAGGGTTGATTTCCTTTAGGATTGATTGGTTTGATCTTCTCAGATTCCAAAGGACTCTCAACAGTCTTATCCAGCACCACAATTCTTCAGTGCTCAGCCTTCATTATGGTCCAACTCTCACATCCATGCATGACTACTAGAAAAATCATAGCTTTGACTATATGGACCTTTGTCAGAAAAGTGCTGTCTTCGCTTTTGAATATGCCTCCTAAGTTTGTCATAGCTTTTCTTCCAAGGAGCAAGAGTCTTTTCATTTCATAGCTACAGGCAATGATTTTGGAGCCCAAGAAAATAAAATCTGTCACTGCTTCTACTTTTTCGCCATCTACTTGCCATGAAGTGATAGGACCAGATGCCATGATCTTTGTTTTTAGACTGCTGAGTTTTAAGCCAGCTTTTTCACTTTCCTCTTCCATACTCATCAACAGGCTCTTTAGTTCCTCTTCACTTTCTGCCATTAGAGTGGTATCATCTGCATGTCTGAGGTTGTTGATGTTTCTCCCAGCAATCTTGATTTCAGCTTGTGATTCATCTACCTGGCATTTTTCTCCAGATGTACTCTGCATATGAGTTAAACAAACAGGGTGAAAACAGCCTTGTCATAATCCTTTTCAATTTTGAACCAGTCAGTTGTGCCATGTCCGGTTCTAACTGTTGCTTCTTGACCCACATATAGGTTTCTCAGGAGACAGTTAAGGTGGTCTGGTAGTCCCATCTCTTTCAGAATTTTCCACAGTTTGTCATGATTGACATAGACGGAGGCTTTACTGTAGTCAGTGAAGCAGAAGTAGATGTTTTTCTGGAATTCCTCTGCTTTCTCTATGATCTAATGAAGGTTGGCAATTTGATCTCTAGTACCTCTGCCTTTTCTAAATCTAGCTTGTACATTTGGAAGTTTTCAGTTCATGTACTGCTGAAGCCTAGCTTGAAGGATTTTGAGCATTACCTTGCTAGCATGTGAAATGAGCACAATTCTATAGTAGTTTGAACATTCATTGGCATTGCCCTTCTTTGGGATTGGAATGAAAACTGACCTTTTCAAGTCCTATGGCCACTGCTGAGTTTTCCAAATTTGTTGACATATTGAGTGCAGCACTTTAACAGCATAATCTTTTAGGATTTAAAATAGCTCAACTAGAATTCCATCACCTCCACTAGCTTTGTTCATAGTAATGCTTCCTAAGGCCCACTTGACTTCACACTCCAGGATGTCAGGCTCTAGGTGAGTGACCACACCACTGTGGTTATCTGGGTCATTAAGACCTTTTTTGTACAGTTCTTCTGTGTATCCTTGCCACCTCTTTTTAATCTCATCTGCTTCTGTTAGGTCCTTACCATTTCTGTCCTTTATTGTGCCCATCCTTGTGTGAAAAGTTTCCTTGGTATCTCCAATTTTCTTGAAGAGATCTCTGATCTTTCTCATTGTACTGTTTTCCTCTACTTCTTTGCACTGTTCATTTAAGAAGGCCTTCTTATGTCTCCAGGCTTCCCTGGTGGCTCACCTGGTAAAGACTCTGCCCACAATGTGGGAGACCTGGGTTCGATCCCTCGGTTGGGAAGATCCCTTGGAGAAAGGAACAGCTACCCACTCCAGTATTCTGACCTGGAGAATTCCGTGGGCTGTGTAGTCCATGGGGTCGCAAGAGTTGGACACAACTGAGCGACTTTGACTTTCTTATCTCTCCTTGCTATACTCTGGAATGCTGCATTCAGTTGGGTATACTTTTCCTTCTCCCTTGCCTTTCACTTCTCTTCTTTCCTCCGCTATGTGTAAAGCCTCCTCAGACAACTACTTGGCCTTCGTGCATCTCTTTTTCTTGGGGATGGTTTTGGTCATCCCCTACTGCACAATGTTACGAACCTCCATCCATAATTCTTCGGGCACTCTGTCTGCCAGATCTAATCCCTTGAATTTACTCATCACCTCCACTATAAAATCTTAAGGGATTTCATTTAGTTCATACCTGAATGGCCTAGTGGTTTTCCCTACTTCAATTTTTCCCTTCTTCAATTTAAGCCTGAATCTTGCAATAAGGAACTGATGATCTGAGCCACAGTCAGCTCCAGGTCTTATTTTTGTTGACTGTACAGAACTTCTCTACTTGGTTTAATGTTCTGCTATTGCTGCTTTTAAATTCTTGATTTTTTAAACTCGAGGCCCCACATTTCCATTATGTCTTGGCTCCCCTAAATTTTGTGTCCAGTGCTGACAGCAGCAGGGCCATCTCTCTGGACCAGGCATGAACGCCAGCAGACCCCCACCCCCAGAAGAAGCACAGTGTCTGTGGGACACCAAATATGAAGGAGGAACATTCAGCTGGAGGAAAGGAAAAGCGGAAATGGAATTCTGATTCATTCTAGGATTTAGCCATCATATTGAATATACCAGAAAATAAATTCACCTGATAAAATTGGATTTAGCAGGAAACAGCCAGGTTAAGATCTCTGCTTCAGGTGGGGATGGGAGGCAAGGAGAATGAGAAGAGGGAGCCAAAGAGTGAGGAAAGCTGAGTTCAGTCACAATGAAATGAAGTATTAGAATTACGTCCTTGAGTTTTACAGGGTGTGTTGGCTGTGAAATATAACACTGGTTACAGTTTTATAAGCCATAAAGTACCACAGGACTTTCGGGCAATATATGTAAAGGAATTTTCCTTTAAATCATGTTGCTATTGCCCCTGCTCTGGTTTTGAAAAAGAAAAGCAGGGAATAGACTCGTACAAGGGCAGGGGAGCCAGAGCTCAAGTCTTCCAGGAAAGAAGAGATCGCACAGCACCTGGGAGAGGAGGCAGATGTAGAGAGGAGACAGGCTTCTCCTGAGCCACCAGGGAAGTCCTTTAAAAATGAAAATTAAAGGAGTAATAAAGAACTTAAAAATTAAAAAAAAAAAAGTTTAATTAAAAAAAAGAAATCTCTGTCCTGAGGCCCCGCTGCCTTCCCTGCCTGCATTTCACTTTCCTCTCTAGGCAGCTTTCCTGTTTTCCCAGTAGGCTCCTCCTTGTGCCTTTCATTGAAATTATAAAAATCAGATCCCACTGATCTTATTCTAATCCATAGGGGGCTTTCCCAGCCCAGACTTGCCTGGGGTGTTCCCCAATCCCAAACCTGACCCATCCATCAAACTCCAAGTCTTCTGGGTTCTAAGGACATAGTTAAGAAATCACCTGGCTGGATTTAATCCCATCGCAGCATCAGTACCTAACTCTGTATTTTTCAGTCTTTATTAACCCTAGTGAACATTTGAAATTAAGGGAATTAGTCATTTAAAAAAGATCTGATTGAAGGTTTTGACAGTTTTTCTTTAAACCAAACCACTAGGTGATTTTCCTCTATAAAATAAATCATGGCAGAGGGAGGGTAAGAAGCACTTTGGGAACGTATTTTTTTTCTTCTCTCTTGTTTTTGTTTAGTTACTAACTTTTGTCTGATTCTTTTGACTCCATGGACTGTAGTCTCCCAGGCTCCTCTGTCCACTGGATTTCCGAGGCAAGAATACTAGAGTGGGTTTCCATTTCCTTCTCCAGGGTTTCTTCCCAGCCCTGGGATCAAACCCACATCTCCTACATTGGCAGGTGGATCCTTTACCCCTGAATCACCAGGAACACACATAATTACACAATTCCTCTTTCTCCACTACTAAATGCCAACATCCTCTTTGGTGTCCTAGCCCAATATTCTTTCTTTGGAGAGCCAAGATGAACCCAACATTGACACAGCAGACAGGTCTTGCCTCCTAACACCTGGCGCTGAAGCTAGGGTTGGGGAGAGTGGGGTTGGGGGAGGCATGGAATCCAGGGTTACACCAGCGGCCAGGGCTCCGGGAACACACTGCCAGTAGAGGAGCACTTCTGCAAGTCCAGGGCAGTGATTCTCACACTTCAGAATCACCAGAAGTGTATATTAACACACAGACTACTGGTCCCCATGTCCAGAGTTTCTGATTCCACGGGCCTGGAGAAGGCAATGGCACCCCACTCCAGTACTCTTGCCTGGAAAATCCCATGGACGGAGGACCTTGGTAGGCTGCAGTCCATGGGGTTGCTAAGAGTCAGACATGACTGAGTGACTTCACTTTCACTTTTCACTTTCATGCATTGGAGAAGGAAATGGCAACCCACTCCAGTGTTCTTGCCTGGAGAATCCCAGGGACGGTGGAGCCTGATGGGCTGCCGTCTATGGAGTTGCACAGAGTCGGACACGACTGAAGCAACTTAGCAGCAGCAGCAGCAGCAGAATGGGCCTGAGAGCTTGCATTTCTAATGCATCCCAGGCAATGCTGTTGCTGCTGGCCCCAGGCCCACACATGGAGCACCCACACCCTAGGGCTAAGATGGGCCCAGAACATTGCAAAGGGGCCTCAGAATATCTACCTACTTCAGCTAGAAACTCTCTGCTTTCCCATAACTAAACTAGAAATAGTTGACTTGGCTGGAAAAAATGTTACTTGTAACTGTTTACATGACTGATGACATGGCTGATTATCATTCATCTTCCAACAGAGGCCCTGTTTGAGCGTTTAGATTTGTGGGGTTACAAAGAGGCCAAAACCCTTTTGCAGATATAGGGTGTATATGTATATTTAACAAGACATTTTTTATCAGAAGACTCATGAATAATCTACATTTTCAGATGTTTTACTGAAACAAATCAGAAGATCTGGCACTACTGAGCCATCTTTTCACATATCAACGTTTAGCTGGGGTTGAGTGGTGGCTGACCCACTGAGATGAAGAATTTACTCACTAGGTCACACATGTCCTTACCACTTTCCATTACCTCTTGAACCCTGAGACCCAGGAATCAATCGCTATATATTTATTACTATAGTTGCACTCTTTTTCTTCTAGTACCAAAGGAGAAGAGAGTTACATCGAGAAAGTTTCATGCTTCAAGAAAACAAATATTTAGTACTGACTACTCCTACGACTGAACATGCCAACACTCTGATAGCTTTACTTGTTTCTACCCACCTGTCTTCTGAATCCATCTGAGTCTGAGTCTAGCCTGGATAAGCCTGGATGGCAAGCAGAAATGCATGGTTAGGGACTAGAGACAAGAAGCAGACTCTTGGGAATTTCATGGTGGTCCAGTGGCTGAGACTCCATGTTCCAAATGTTAGGGGGCCTGGATTCAATCCCTGGTCAGGGAACTAGATTCCACACACCACAACTAAAGATCCTGCCGGCCACAACGAAGATCATGTGCTGGCACAGTCAAATAAATAAATAAATATTTTTTTAAAAAGCAAATATAGGTTAAATCAATCTAAAATGCAGACACTCAGGTTATTGGCGGCGGGGTGGGGTGGGCAGGGAAGCAGACTCTTGAGTGGGATGGTCAAAAAAACGATCTAAAAAGGAATTATCCAAAAAGAAGAAGCTGCAACATCACAAGCTTGATGGAGGACAAGGTCACTTAGCCAGGGGAAAGAAAATGTTGTGCGTGGCCGGAATATGCCCCCATGATGCTGATACAGACATGCAGCCAAAGTAGTGGCTGATGGGGGCTGCAGTGAAGGTATGCGTGGAAAAAAAGGCGTGAACCAGGAGAGGATCTGTGAGGAGCTGGGGCCTTGCTTTGAGAACCAGCAAAGCAAGAGGCAGAGGGAGGATCTGGGGAACTTCTGCAGTGTCCTGTTGGAACCAGCAGAGGCATCAATAGGTAGTCAGGCTATCTCAGGGGTAGGACAGTGGGCGGCCTGAGAGTCCACCCCAGGGGACCACCTCTTGAGTTAAGCTGAGCAGGGAGGAGGTTCAGAAATTGTGTGTGTATATGCATGCTCAGTCATGTCCAACTGTTTATGACCCTATCAACTGTAGCCCACCAGACACCTCTATCCATGGGAATTTCCAGGCAAGAATATTGGAGCAAGTTGCCAGTTCCTACTCCAGGGTATCTTCCTGACCCAGGGATCAAACCCACATCTCTTCACCACTGTGCCATCTGTAATTATTTAGGTAGGAACTAAGACAAGGAAATTCCATGCTGATCTCATACTGTTCACTCCCTGGCTTTCTCAGCTTGAGAACTTTGGGCTATATTTCATCCCACAGACTTTTTTGTGCACCACTATACCAAATAACAAGCACACAAAAACTATGCTGGGTGCCAGGATACACACACACACACACACACACACACACACACACAGAGAGAAAAACATGTTCCTTCCCTCAACAATGTCATGGTCCGAAATAGTGGTCTATAAATTTTTTAACAGTTCAATCCATTCTTTAAAAATGTAATCACTTATCCTAATGTTTGTAAATGTATCTAAAAAGTATATCTCATGTTAATCTTCTAATGTATTGAGCGTATTATAAATTATATCCTGAAATAGAAAAAACCTAACTAAATAAACAACAAACATTATCAATAAATATAATGGAAGCTCATACCCCAATGACTTTTCATGTGATAATTGATCTACCAAACAGATATTTAAACAGATTTTAAAAATAAAAGGAAGCTTAGGAAAGGCTTTAATAGCTATCTTAGATCTGAGGAGTGACTGGTCACGATCTTGAATAACTCCTTAGACCACGAAGAAATTGGAAATGTGCACAGATGAGACGGTTAACCGGGACAGAGGGACAGGCTATGAGGACCAACCACTGCTCAGATCACGGTGCTTGAGTGGGGCCCTGGGGGATGAGTGAACTCTTTTCGGGGAGAGGAGAGAGTATAAACAAAAGTCCGTAGCTGTTCAGTGGCCTGATGTGGACTTAGGAGGACTTCAAAATGGAGAACAAATGCAGCAAAATGCTAATTATGTGCGTCACAAAACGTAACGGATTAACTCAAGTGAGTCCCGTCTGATAATAAGACTGCACTCTGTGTTGGCACGTTCAGCCTTCAGTTTGTCCCTCGCATGGCACTGTTATTCTTTCACATCAGAAAAAATAAAAGTGAACCTTGGTGGTCGCCATGGTAACTAAAATGTGGGAGTGAGGGCATTGGAAGGTCAAGGAATGTTCTATAGTTATGCATGGAGAAAGTACAAAACACAGGTTATTTTTAATTTTGGCTCTGCTCCTATGATTTTCATGTCTGAAAATTAAGATGTACATAAATAGTAAAGTCTGTTTCTCATGCAGTCATGAGAAAAAATACTTTCCCAGTAATTCAATACAACCTCCTTATTTTGTTGATGTTTCATTTTCATCAGCTGCCATTCAAGCCAACAAAAATGCCCACAGTGAGTATTTTCCAAATTTGTAACCAGGGAGGGTGGAGGGTGTCCTTCACCCTCCTTCCCCTCGCTTTCTGTCCTCCTCTGTTCTTTGTACACTAGCATGACTCACCGTCCGCAGGACACAGACTGGGGATTGCTTTTCTAGGAGTGGTGATGTGTTTGCTTTCGGTCACCCATATTCTCTCATCTAATGACACTTGTGGCCGAGGACAGAGATGTGCCAGGCAGCTGCCACACCAGAGTGGGGAGGTGACGTAGCTTGTGAACCCCGGGTTTTCCCCCACACGGGGCCCAGCCAGCTGTCCCAGCAGAGAAGAACCTGATGACTGGACTCCAGGGCCAACTGAGGGGAAGGGCCTGATGCTGCTCTGGCCTCTCCACACCTCTGCTCAGAGGAAATGTGCCCAAGGACTAGCAGGAGCAGAAGAATAAATATAAAACAGAAAGAAAAAGAAACATCAAGACCTCAGAAGATAAGAGAAATTTTAAGAGATTTTACCTCTGAAAAATCTCTCACAATACTTTATGCAAAAAATGGTGACAGAGTGAATCGTGTGAAAATAGTTTCTCTTCAGGAGAAGGAAATGGCAACTCACTCCAGTGTTCTTGCCTGGAGAACAAAGGATTACAAATAGTTGGATTTTGCTTAAACAAAAGCCCTCACCAAGGACACAGATTTAGGGATTATCTATGTCTCTGTAGATTTCACTTAGATTATAAACCAGTCACAACTTATACTTGGCAGGCTGTTTAGGTTTTACCAAAACAACCCCGCTGTTCTCGTGAAATCATTTTGTCACTTGTATATTTATAAATGCCGCACCCTCCATATGAGTGTGCCACTGAAAAGGAAATTGTAGAACTGACCTTTCTTTGTCACTTTAAAATGTAGTCTTCAAAACCAAATGTAAAGATAGAATTCATGTTACCGCCATCAGTGAAATTATTTTCAGGATCCACTTTCTTATTTTCATTCAGTACATACTCATTACACAATTCCATGGTGCCAGGCCTGGGTAAAGGAAAGGCCTGTTGCGGGCATCTGTGCCATCATGCACTCACCGTCTAGTGAAGTTGTCCAGTTGAGTAGGTGAGTCACGAAGGGAGCTGGAGAAACTCGGAAGACCTTTCACCTATATTATCTGATTGGCTGAGTTATTTCCAGGTTTAAATTTTTTTTTAATTTTAGTATATTAATTTTTAAGTTTTTAAAAAATTTAGTATATTAATTTTTTAAAAAAGAGTCAATACTTCTATCTCAAAGTCAATTCCACAAAAATGTTTCTGAGCACAGTCCCCATGTAAGGCAGTATAGGTTTCATCCACAGTGGCTCAAAGAGAGAGATCTTCAATGTAATCTTTCAAAACATGAAAAATGCACTCTATATTCCAGCAGTTGATTTTTCCAAGGCACAAAATTATATCATACATGCACTGGTGACTCAGTGGTCCCTGTAACTTTGTCCTCTTCTCTCCCAAGGAGTATGTTAAGTCACTGGGAATTTCTTTGCTTTTTTTTTTAATCTTAGAATGTGAAGGAGTGGATAGGTGATTGTTTGGAGCCTAACCAACAGTTAAATCACGTCTCATCAAATTCGGATTCCACATTTCTGTGCTGTTGCCATTCCACAGACAAGAGAACTTAAAATCAGGTCCTGTGGCAGCAAAGCTATGGCCTCTCAAAGTCTGCTCCCACCCATGACTGGGGACCTCCAGACTCTCTTCAAAGACCCTCACTCAGCTGTTTCTAGAAGTCCCCAGTGGAAGGGGTGGGTAACGGTTCATTAACGCTATTCTGAAAGCTAGCGGGAGATTTGCTGACACTGCCCTGTGTCTTGCTCTTGCTGCCCGTGGCCTCTGCTGTCGTCAGTGAAGCTGCCGTGAAGTTCTCAAAGGCAACAAAGGAGAGATTGCAGGAAGAGCATACGCCTCAAATTTTAACCCCGAAGCTCAGGTACCAACCAAACTTCCCACACACGGAAGGCAATGTTAGAGTCAGAATCTCTGATGCTTTTGAAGTCCTTAAATCATTGAGGCCCCAAGAGTCACAGAAGTCACTGCACATAAAGCCACCACATGGGACTGTGGATGCACCAAAGTTGGGAGCAAGGGAGTCTCCTGAGACGACAGGAGACATAGTGGGAGTAACATGATTGAAAGTGGGAACCAGGGGTTACAAGCGATATCATAAAGCTGTATTTGCTTAAAAACCACACTTTTATGGTTTATAACATTGATTCTTATTTGGTGCTTCTTTAAAGGGCTGCTCATGGAGAATACACGTGAGATAAAGCCCTGTCCCCCAGATACCTTTTGATGATGGCACAGGTGGAGAAATCATCTATTGCTAGCTCCCTTTGGAATGTCATCTTGTGCCCCAAATGAGCTTCCCTGGTGGCTCAGATGGTAAGGAATCTGCCTGCAGTGTGGGAGATCTGAGTTCGATCCTTGGGTCAGGAAGATCCCCTGGAGAAGAGAATGGCAACCCACTCCAGGATTCTTGCCTGGAGAGTTCCACGGACAGAGGAGCCTGGCGGGCTACGAACCACGGAGCGGGTCGGGGGCGGCGAAGAGGCAGACACGACTGAGCAACTAACACTTTCACATTTTCACTTTCCCTTGTGTCCATAGTGTGTCTGACATCTGGTGAGGTTTTGCTGGACATTGGCAGAAATCCTTCAGATACAGATTAAGGACAAAAAGCAGTAATGTGCTGGTAAGCCAACTCTTCAGAGAAAGGAAAAGAAAATCCTTGACTCGTAGGTAGCATTTGCAGATTTCCATGGTGTAAATTCCCCCATCGGGGCCAAGTTCAAGGTACCAACATAACATCACTGAACACAGCCAGTGCCACTTGGCTCCAGCACAGGACTGAGGAAGGGCCAAGTGACTGCTACAGCCTCACTCCCTGGCTCTTGCTTCTCCCCGCAGACAGAATCAGATTGGAAAAATTTCCCTGCATTCCTACACTAAATATGATGAAGGCTGAAGTAAGAAGTGAGAAAGAAGGCAACCGGTTATCAGACAGACCTAGCATGAATTGCCTTTAATGGACCCTCTGTCTGCCTGACAAGGATAATAAGCACATTCTGACCTCAGTCCCAGGAAGGCAGTGTTGCAAAGCAGACAGAGAAGCAGGAAGAAGGGGAAACAATCAGAAGGAGAAGAATTTGTCTTCTTAAAGCATGTGACAGTAAGCTAGGGAGAAAACACATGAGTTTGTACGGACAAAATTAAAGCAAATGGCCTCTTGCGAAGAAAATGGGGTGGATTTTGAACTGAAGCCAATGTTTTGGTTTTGGTTGCTTTTCTTTTATTAGAAATACAGCTAAGTTCATAAGGATACTGGCTCTCTCATCTTCCTCACACTCCTCTGCTTCAGCAGTCCTCTTGGCCAGAGATGCCTCATGGGAAAGCCCGGTTAACAGTTCCTGATGTGTTGACGCAGTGAGGGATCTCTACGGAGATGCTCGCTGTGAGGTAACTGCCTCGAGCACAGTCCAAAAGATGACGTCAAAGATATGTACAAGCAAACAGTGACCTTGAAGGCCGCTAATGCATCTGATGGACTATGCAGAGCAGTACTCACTGGTCATGAGCTTCATGATTTGCTGAGGATATATTTGAGCCGGGGAAAGAACTGTGGTCAAGAACCAAGAATTAGTCATCAGGAAGGTTGGCTAAGAAGCTAACTGGACGTTCCAAAGAAATTAACTGCTCACGGAACATGTCAAAAAACGTAACTACTTGCTTTGTGCCTCAGTTTCTCCATCTAAGACAGCAGATAACTAGCTGTTATCCTTTTCAGAGGGGTAAGCTATGAGATTTCCTGAATTAATTATTTTCTGAATTGATTAATTTATTAATTAAAAGGATAGATTTTAGAGACCAGGCCCAATGAATGATGGTTGTCTTAGCCAAGTCACATTGTAATGATTCCTGCATTATCTCTGTTAACATTCTACGACTGGGGCAGGCTGACAGTCCAAAGACAACCAGTTTTACTGACATGAACCCAAGAATACGCTTCTTCCAGCTGTGCTAGGTTGTATGCCTGCCAGTAGATCCTTTGGGGCACAAAATATTAATCAAAGAGGGTTAATGCTTCGTCATAGGCTGCTTGTCAATAGTGAAGCTACAGAAGATATAGCCTTAGAATCTTTGTCATTCACTGAGCTATGGGATAAACCCAACATCCAGACTTCATACTTTAGAGTGAGACTATTCACAGTACATGATGAGCAAATTCAGCCCATAGACTTTGCTTTTCTCATCTTCTTCTCCTTTATTCCATGGGGTTTTGATTAGAAAGCTTTAGATAAATTTAACCCAAGTAAAGAATAAAAACAGAAACAGAAATAAAAATAGAAATGAAAATTATACTTATTTTTGTCTGCATATTACAGCTTTGGTATACTTATGATCCCACAAGATCATAAATTGCTTGAGGGCAAAAACTTGCTAATTCACTTTTGTAAACCCTGAAGCAATTAGCACAGGTCTTACACAAAATTTATGGGCAATATATGTGTAATTGCATTAAAAGAAGGGGGGAAAAGGCAAGATTTGAGAAAATGCAATGGACATCAGCATATTATACTTGATCTCCTAGAAACATTGGCCCCATTCTGGCTGAAATAAATTGAAGGAAGCAAAAAAAAATGTAGACTGATGTCTCAAAAAGTCCTCAGAAATCATAAGGACCCTGTAGAATGATGCTTCTACTCATGGGCTCTTCATTCAGAAGATGGAGAATTTACAGGATTTCTCAAATATTACAGAGAAAACAGGAAAACCAAAAAGTTGCTGAAAGGTTCAGAAACTAGATGAATTTTGAATGACTCCAAAGGAAAGCTCTGCTGGAGATGGGGATTACAGACAGGCTGCTGACCAACTTGCCAGACTAATATTACCTTCTCCCCAAATACCCTCTAAACGAAATACTCCAGACCTCTAAATACTCACCCTCAGCATGTTAACCCAGAGGCCCTACATCATAGCAGTTCCCCAGCTTGTTGAGAGAAGGACAACTAAAAGCTTGTGAGAAAAGGCAAAAGGAATAATGAGCAACTATGGTCATGACTGGGGATTCCCTGGTGGCTCAGCTGGCAGAGAATCTGCCTGCAATGCAAGAGACCTGGATTCGATCCCTGGGTTGGAAAGATCCCCTGGAGAAGGGAAAGGTTACCTACTCCAGTATTCTGGCCTGGAGAATTCCATGGACTGTATAGTCCATGTGGTCGCAAAGAGTCAGACACGACTGAGCGACTTTCACTACCACTATGGTTATGACTGGAGTGTGCAAACCTGTTGTTCTCTGTCTTTTAAAATACAGAACAATACCACCATGTGCAAGCATAGTAGAAGTCCTTAAAGCACGCAGGAGGGCTGACAAGAAACAACGAAAAGTAAGCTAATCCTGACACTGTAGAACTAGTAGACTATGTTCACCTCTTGGTATTAGTCAAGCATATCAATTTTGAAAAGGATTTAGATAAATAAATGGATGTTCAGAGGATGCATGCATGCTCAGTCGCTTCAGTCATGTCCAACTCTGCAACCCCACGGACTGTAGGCTGCCAGGCTCCTCTGTCCACAGAGATTCTCCAGGCAAGAACACTGGAGTGGGTTGCCACGCCCTCCTCCAGGGGATCTTCCTGACCCAGGGATCAAACCCACATCTCTTACTTCTCCTGCATTGGCAGGCAGGTTCTTTACCACTAGCACACCTGTGAAGCCCTGATCAGTGGATAAAAGGATGCTAAAAAGAAGGCTATGCATGGCACTAGCTTTTGAGTGTAATGTCCTAAAAAGCAACTGCCACACCCTTCTCGAAAGGTCATTGAGGATCTGTTATGGTTTGAATGTTTGTATTCCATAAGTGAAAAGTGAAAGTCATTCAGTCGTGTCCGACTCTTTGCAACCCCATGTTTGCAACCCTATAGCCTGCTAGGCTCCTCTGTCTATGGGATTCTCAAGGCCATAATACTGGAGTGGGTAGCCATTCCCCTCTCCAGGGGATCCTCCCAACCCAAGGATTGAATCCAGGTCCCTACATTGCAGGTGGATTCTCTACTGTCTGAGCCACCAGGGAAGCATAATGTCAATGTGACAGAGTTAGGTGGTGGGGCCTTTAGGTGCATAGATCATGAAGATCAGTTCAGTTCAGTTGCTTAGTTGTGTCCAACTCTTTGCGACCCCATGGACTGCAGCATACCAGGTTTCCCTGTCCTGGAGCTTGCTCAAACTCATGTCCATCGAGTCAGTGATGCCATCCAACCATCTCATCCTCTGTCATCCCCTTTTCCTCCCACCTTCAACCTTTCCCAGCATCAGGGTCTTTTCCAAGGAGTCAGTTCTTCATATCAGCTGGCCAAAGTATTGAAGCTTCAGCTTCAGCATCAGTCCTTCCAATGAATATTCAGGACTGGTTTCCTTTAGAATGGATTGGTTGGATCTCCTTGCAGTCCAAGGACTCTCAAGAGTCTTCTCCAACAGCACCATTCAAAAGCATCAACTCTTTGGTGCTCAGCTTTCTTTATGGCCCAACTCTCACATCCATACATGACTACTGGAAAAACCATAGCTTTGACAAGACAGACCTTCGTCAGCAAAGTAATGTCTCTGCTTTTAATATCATGAAGATGGAGCCCTCCATTTTCATCCTAACACTGTAGAACTAGTGGAATATATTCACCCCTTGGTATTATACTCAAAGGTTAGTGCCGTGCTTAGCCTTCTTTTTAGCATCCTGTTAATCCACTGATTGGGGTATCACAGGTGGTGCTAGTGGTAAATGGGAAAAGTGCTCTCTCTTATAAGAGATCCCACAGAGCCCTCAGCCTCTTCCACATGGAAAAAAAAAAAAAAAAACACAGCAGGGAGATGTCAGCTGTCTGCAACCCCAAAGAGAGCCCTCACCAGAACCTGGCTGTTCTGTCACTTGGGTCTTGGACTTCCAGCCTCCAGAATTGTGAGAAATACATTTCTGTTGTTTGTGAGCTACCCAGGCTCTGTTGTACTAAGACAGGGAGCCCTGTGCAAAATAGAGCTCTGGGTTAGAGGGACCACACATCTGAACTACGGCACACTAACACTGGAGTACACACTAGGCCATTGCTAAGTAATTCTCAGTTAAAGAGGAAAAACGTGTCATCAAACCTGCCCTGTTATATACACCAGTCAACACATATTTCTTAAAAATCTTCTGAATCAAAGTGCTATGGACATCCTCTCTCATCTGTGTCAGTTTAGAAAATACATGAATTGGTATGACCATGTGTTATTGCTCTGACGGTTTACTTTTCCTGTGAAAAGTAAATATATATGTATAATAACATCAAGTAAATGATAAAAAATGGGCTTCCCTTGTGGCTCAGATGGTAAGGAATCTGCCTGCAATGCAGGAGACCCAGGTTCAACCCCTGGGTTGGGAAGATCCCCTGGCAAAGGGAATGGCTACGCACCCCAGTATTCTTGCCTGGAGAATTCCACAGACAGAGGAGTCTAGAGGGCTTTAGTCCATGAGGGCACAAAGAGTTGGATATGACTGAGCAACTAACACACACACAATGATATAAAGAGACAGAGAGAAAAAATTTCTAGGGCTGTTTTTTTTTTCAGACAAAATTCATTTTGAAAATGTGCTGCGGGCTCTTTTGACAACTTTTGTGTAAATCTAAAATTATTTCAAAACAAAAGGTAAAAAATACATTGTGGAAAATGCAAAAATGAGATATAAATGATCTTCTAAGTGCAAAAATGAGATATGAACTGATCTAAAATGAGCTATGACTTGGAGCTTAAGTGCAAGTCAATACAATTCTAAGAACCTGGAAATTCAGGATTCCATCTGCCTTCCCTATCCTTCAGGACAAGTCAGCCTGTTTACTGCCAGGCCTCTGCCAGTGCGGGAAGTAGAGGATAAATTGCAGATGAAGAGAGGTTTCACTGTGGCTGAGCTTACTGGAGATATTTAACGTGTGTACCCTTAAAAGCTGCACAAGCAGCGACAGGGAAAGACTGAGACCCATCGACATAGTGTAATGGCAGGCAGGATCAGCTTCTTCAATGAAGAATCATGACTCCATGATGTTGAGGACCCACTGAGAACATCCCCTGCCACCAATTTGTCACTCTAGACTTTGACTCCCCTGACTTCTTTTAAGAAACTGGTGTGATTCTGGTCAGAATGGTCATCATTAAAAAGTCTACAAATAACAAATGCTGGAGAAAAGGGAACTCTCCTCCACTACTAGTGGGAATTAAATGTGTGAAGCCATGCCGCTATGGAAAACAGTATGGAGATTCCTCAGAAAACTGAAAATAGAAGTATCATATGATCCACAATCCCACTCCTGGGCATATAACCAGGCAAAACTATGATTCAGAAAGATACATGCACTCCTGTGTTTATGGCTCCATGATTCTCGGGAGCCAAGACATGGAAACAACCTAAACGTCCATTGACAGGTAGATGGATAAGGAAGATACATACATATGTACAGTGGAATACTACTCAGCCATGAAAAATAACGAAATAATACCCTTTGCAACAACATGGATGGAACTAGAGATTATCATACTAACTGAGGTAAGTCAGAAAGAGAAAGACAGACAACATATGACATCATTTATCACAGATGTAGAAAGCAGACTGGTGGTTGCATTGGGGGAGGAGGTTGGGGGAGGGATGAATGGGAGGTTCGGCTTAGCAGATGTAAGGTTTATATATAGAATGGATAAACAACAAGGTCCTATTGTATATCATACATTCAGTATCCTATAATAAACACTATATTCAATATCCTGTAATAAACCATAACAGGAAATAATACTTCAAAAGATGTATATATGTGTAACTGAACCACTTCACTGTATGGCAGGAGTTGACACAACTCTGTAAATCAACTATACTTCAATTTAAAAAAAAGAAATGGACATGATTGACAAGGGAAACTTGTTCCATTCTCCATTCCATTTCTCTTATATTTTTTCCCCAAACCCTCATCCACATAAATTCATATCTGCACATGTGCAGACCTTTAGCTGCTGCTACCAGTGGAATAGCCCCTCCTGCATTCCTTGAAGACCCAGATGATGAATAGAGGACCAAGGAGCTCCCCTAAGAGCCATCTTTTCACCATTAGATAAAATGGTAATAGTTAAGCTATAGAATACGCTTACTCCTTGGAAGAAAAGTTATGACCAACCTAGATAGCATATTGAAAAGCAGAGACATTACTTTGCCAACAAAGGTCCATCTAGTCAAAGCTATGGTTTTTCCAGTACTCATGTATGGATGTGAGAGTTGGACTGTGAAGAAAGCTGAGCGCCGAAGAATTGATGCTTTTGAACTGTAGTGTTGGAGAAGACTCTTCAGAGTCCCTTGGACTGCAAGGAGATCCAACCAGTCCATCCTGAAGGAGATCAGCCCTGGGTGTTCTTTGGAAAGAATGATACTAAAGCTGAAACTCCAGTACTTTGGCCACCTCATGCAAAGAGTTGACTCATTGGAAAAGACTCTGATGCTGGGAGGGATTGGGGGCAGGAGGAAAAGGGGACGACAGAGGATGAGATGGCTGGATGGCATCACCGACTCAATGGACGTGAGTTTGAGTGAACTCCGGGAGATGGTGATGGACAGGGAGGCCTGGCGTGCTGCGATTCATGGGGTCACAAAGAGTCGGACACGACTGAGTGACTGAACTGAACTGAAGCTATAGAATGACTCTATAATTGTTGTGGTTCACAATGAGAAATTTTGAAATAAAAGTGGAAAGTTTCTGGACTTCCCTGGTGGTCCAGTGGCCAAGAATCCACCTGCCAATGTAGGGGACAGGTTGCAATCCTGGTCCAGGAAGATCCCATATGTCTCAGGGCAACTAAACCCACATACCATGACTGCTGAAGCCCAGATGCTGTAAAATCCAAGCTTCACAACAAGAGAAGCCCCTGCAATGAGAAGTCTGTACACCTCAATCAGAGAGTAGCCCCATTCACCACAACTAGAAAAAGCCCGCATAAAGCAATGAAGACCCCATGCAGTCAAAAATAAATTAATTAATTAAATAAAAGTGGAAAGTTTCTTCATTGGGAAAATGATTCCCTCACTCATTTCTCCAGTTTTTGGATCAAATTAAAAATGAAGACTATTAGAAGATTTGCAGTTACAAGTCATTATGCTCCTGAGATAGCCATTAAACAAAAATTAAAAGTGAACTCATAGGTGTTTTTCTAAGCAATTGTATTCTCCAAATTACACTGTTTGAAGCTCTTTATAAAATCACGACGCAAAAGCAATCAACAGAAGGAAAAGCAAATATTTATATTTATGTTAAAAGCATTAGAATTATAAGTATCAATTTTAAATATACCATATGAAGGAAGTAAACAATCTTTAAATGCTTTTCAAAGATCTGTAGTCAATTTATTCCCTGTCATTCACTAGCTCATTTCCCAGCTACATGCTTCAAATTTTTCTGAAAAATGTAAAGAAGTGTTTTGGTAACTTATAATCTAATGTGATTTCAAGGGGAAAAAATGGAAGAAATATATATTGCATGCTGATTCCCAGAAATACCACTGACTTGTGTGACATTGGACAACTCACTTCACCTCTTTGTGCCTCATTTGTAAAATAATGGTATTGTGCTTAATTAGAAGTTGTTAACTGGCACCCCTTTGGACTAGATCTGGGCTATTTCTTAGCCCAGCATGTTTTAAAAATTGGTAAAAATTACACATTCAAATCCAAATTCCTGATTTCTCTATAAAATTATAAGGTCAGCAACAGTGAGCTTATATCTCATGTGGAAGCAAAGGCTGTCACTGAATAGCAGCTGTCCTTTGTAGATAAGGCATTGGGTCTTTGAGTTATTAATACTTAGCTGCCTGTTTAGCAACTAAGTTTCTGATGAAATAGATGACCTCAAGTTTCTTTCAGCTCTAATATTCCCATACTGAAGGTGAGTCATATAGCAAAAGGGCTTCCCAGTTGGCAACAGTGGTAAAGAATCCATTTGCCAATGCAGGAGACATAAGAGTCGCAGGTTCGATTCCTGGGGTCAGGAAGATCCCCTGGAGGAGGGCCTGGCAACCCACTCCAGTATTCTTGCCTGGAGAATCCCATTGACAGAGGAGCCTGTCCAGAGGGCTACGGTCCAAAGGGTCACAAAGAGTCAGACATGACTGAAGCGATTTAGCATGCACGAATATAGCAAAAAGTCCATTCAACCTCTCTAAGCTTCAGCTCTATTGGAACACGGGGATAAGAATTATCTCTGACTACCTTTGGAGAGACAGAATGAAATTGTGGATGGTGACTGCTTCACCCAGTTCCATGCACGTAGAAAGTGCTTGATAAACAGCAGAGGTAAGAGCATAATGACTCAAATTCAATTCTTCTCTGATGGCTGATCCAATCTAAATCACCATTGACATTCTGCTGCTTCTCTTCCAAGTGCACCATTGGTCCCATCCCAAACCAAATATTTGCCTCTAATCTTCAGATACACTTGGTTCAGTTAATAATAAACAGGTGGAGATTCCTGGATGAGGTGCAGCAATGTAAAGAAAACAATGTTAAGTGTCTCGAGTTTTCACAGTCCCCATTTCTGACTGAACTAGCTGTCAATACGGGATTCGCTGTAAGCTTTGATGCTACTTACCGCTCTTGCCAGGTACACAGTGTACCACCGGTTATTATTGTTAAACACAAGTAACAGAGAGCTCACGCTGGGCTTCTCTTTCATGCAAAGGCCACCAGCGAGCCCTAGAGAGCGAGCTCCCACGGGAGCATCTGTCATAGTGTCCCTGCCGCTTCAAGTTACTCTGAAGTCACTCACATACAGTGAGTCACCCTGTCGCTCACTAGCTCATTTCCTCAGCCACACACCTCATCTATCAGACTGCTTGATTAATCTCGGAGCCGAAGCCAGCCTGTTCCCATATGTGATTGCCACAGATGCGCCCATACTTTAAAGACTCATATCTAATTTTGACAAACATATAACATTGCTGTATGTGTACAATTGTTGCAAAAAAATTTTTTTTCTAATTTCTATCCAACAATACTTTAGGTTAGAAAAATATAAGAAAAATAAGATAATCTGTACCCTCCTCAGAGTTTGTTTGATTGGGATTTTTACCCACAACTGGGTGTTATTCATATGACCTCAGAGCATGCGGCATTCCGCTGACTTTCAGCCCAGCTGAAGGCTGAACCTGAGGCAGATGGCAATGGGGCTGCCAGAGGGAAGCCCGCAGTCAACGTGGTCAGACTTCCATCCTCTAACTGGATCCCCTCTCCTCCCAACTGCACAACGACCACCCTCCCCCAAGCGTCAGTCCCTCCACCTCATACTCTGCAGAGCTCTCAGAGAAAGAGATTTAACACAGAAGTGTCTGTGTCACTCCCCTGCTCAAGACTCTTAAGTCATTTGCTACTACCCAAAAGTAGATCCCAGGCTTCCCTGGTGGCTCAGATGGTAAAGAATCCACCTGTGATGCAGGAGACCTAGATTCCATCCCTGGGTTGGGAAGATCCCCTGGAGAAGGAAATGGCAACCCACTCCAGTATTCTTGCCTGGAGAATTCCAGGGACAGAGGAAACTCGCAGGGTCACAAAGAATCAGACACAACTGAGTGACGAACACAACACAAAAAATAAATCCTACAGTCCTGCATGACCTAGACCCCGTCAAGCTCTCTGCATCTTCTTCCTGTCCTTGCCCTCAGAGAACCAAGCCCAGCTCTCTTCCTGAACACACTACCTTTTCTCCAGGCCTGTGGACCTCTTCTCCTCACCGTTAATTCCACTCTTCCTTCAAGTGTCAACTCTTGCGTGGTTCCCTTAGGAAAACTTAGCTGCCTCTTTCTTTACTCTCCTGAATGTTGTTCACACGTAACTATGGCAACCACCATGCTTATTTGCCTATGTGTGAGCTTCCTGAAAGCAGGAACCAAATCTTTAAATATTTTCACTCTGAACCCCTAATACAGTGTTCAGCATATTGTAGGCAACTGGATATTTGCTGACTGTTGAATAAATGAACCTGCTTTGTTTCCATGGCCTATAGATTTACAGATTCCATTCTGTAAAGTCATAAGCCTGTTCTTATTACCACTACAACTAATTAACAGTGTATTTCTGCACATCTTTCATTTCAAATACATTTTGCTTTCATTTATTCCTTTGGGGCAGTTTATCTGTTGTGCTTTAATATCTATTAACAACAACAAACTGTGTGATCCCATCAATACAGTGAGATCATTATTTTGCTGAATCTTACAACATGAAACTTTCTAAGCATCCATAGTATATTTGTTATGAAATTTAGAGGATGATTATGCCACAGAGTACTTTGAGAATTACTTTAAAAATATATAATCAGACTAGTTAGATGACAAAGATTAAAAAATTAAGAGATGTTTACTTATAATCATCCAGTTCTAAAAAAAAAAAAAAATCACACAATTTCTGTTTTCTGAATCTATTGATAGAGCTCAATTTTTATGAAAGTCCCCTCCTTGTTCCATTCACCATTTAAATCTTTTCACAACTAAAGGCATGCACTCTGCTAACCACTATGGAGAAGCAGGGTTTGCAGCTGCAATCATTATAAAATATAATAAACCCTTACATTAAGTGAGCCAAAGCCTGAATTCTTTACAGTGACATAACTGTTTCTTCTTAGTTAAATTCTGAAGATGTAACCACTACCTACCTTGGTGAAATCGCCCTCTTGCATGTTTAGCCCGAAACTGAAATGAGCTAACCTACGTTTCATAATCATTCACGGAGAAAATTGTGGCTGTAGAGAACGGCATGCTGTCTGTGAACGCGACCATGCCCCTCAGTGGTTTCAAACCCACAGTGGCTTCTTTAGTGGTAAACATTTAGTTTACCTGGGTTCACACCCTTGACTTTCACTTGGACAAACCTGAAAGCCCCAGCGAGCTAGAACTGCCAACTTTTGCATAGTTTTCTATCCACAACCATCAATCTCTCCCTGGCAATAAAAGGAGACTAAACCTTGGTTTGCCCCAGCGTCACCTGGAAGATGATGAATCTTTCGTTGCCTCTGAGCCAAGGATGACGTTACCCAGCAAAGTAAACTCGGTGTACAACGTTCTACCAGTTCTGTAATTTGGGGAGCTGGATTCTCTACACACAATATGGCATATTTCCTGGAGAGGCTAATGGAGCCAAGTGTCTGCCCAGTGATTTAAAACACCTTCCCTTTTGGTTTTTTACTGTTCAGTGTCCATTCCCTTGGTTAACATTGGTGTCATATCAAATGAAGTCACCAAACCTCAGGGAGGAGACAACTTGCCTCCAAATAAAGTAGCGTATTATGCTGAGGCGATGTTTGGTCAGAGCTGAAAAAGAATGCCTGGGGCACAAAGCTGGTATGAACACAGCTGGTCTACAGATGTGTGCAGTGTTCATTAAGAACCTAGACTGTACATATTTTAAGCTAAAATCAGGTTTCAATTAGGTAAGGATATGGGCTCAGATGGTAAATAATCTGCCTGCAATGTGGGAGACCTGGGTTCAGTCCCTGGGTTGGGAAGATCCCCTGGAGGAGGGCATGGCAACCCACTCTGCTATTCTTGCCAGGAGAATCCCCATGGACAGAGGAGCCTGGAGGGCTACAGTCCATGGGGTCACAAAGAGTCGGATATGACTGAGAGACTAAGAACACACACATATAAGAGAGAAAATGACTGTACACATGTATAACCAGATTATTAGATTTCTTTGAAGAAATCTTGTTTTGTTTCTTTTCTGACAAGAAACACTTAATAAAATTGATATACAATGCCCTGAGAATCATTGGCAATTTATCTTCTTCCTTTGTTTTTAATTGGCAGGAAGCATTTTCAATGAAAACTGCAGTTTACCATGCATGTGAGCTAGAGTCAAGAACTGGTTTTTCAAATCTCAAAACTTTGGGCAAGGGCAATGTCAACTAAGGGAAACTTTGCGGGGGTGGGGCCTAAGTTCCACCAATCACGTGAAGAGGAGTACTTCCCATCCGCGGGTTTATAGACTTGAGATCTGCTTTATCACGCTGATGTTAATTTAAATATTCATAGGACAGAATAAAAGATGAAGGTTAGTTATCTAGGGAATAAAGAATAGTAAATTTTGAAATAGTAATGGGACCTATTAAAAAGCAGAGACATTACTTTGCCAACAAAGGTCCGTCTAGTCAAGGCTATGGTTTTTCCTGTGGTCATGTATGGATGTGAGAGTTGGACTGTGAAGAAAGCTGAGTGCAGAAGAATTGATGCTTTGGAACTGTCTTTGGAGAAGACTCTTGAGAGTCCCTTGGACTGCAAGGAGATCCAACCAGTCCATTCTAAAGGAGATCAGTCCCGGGTATTCTTTGGAAGGACTGATGCTAAAGCTGAAACTCCAATACTTTGGCCACCTCATGCGAAGAGCTGACTCATTGGAAAAGACTCTGATGCTGGGAGGGATTGGGGGCAAGAGGAGAAGGGGATGACAGAGGATGAGATGGCTGGATGGCATCACCGACTCCATGGACATGAGTGAACTCCGGGAGTTGGTGATGGACAGGGAGGCCTGGCATGCTGCGATTCATGGGGTCGCAAAGAGTCGGACACGACTGAGCGACTGAACTGAACTGAACTGAATGGGGCCTAAGAGGAGCTGGAGTTATTTCTGTGATCAAGGAAGCTTTGATCAAGGAAGCTTTGAAAAAATCTTCATGTTACAATTTTGGGTGTGCCCTCAGGTAAGCATCCATGTGAGGTTACATGAACAAAGTGTTTTCTTTTTTTGGCTACACCAGGTCTTAGTTGCAGCACAAGGGACCTTTCTTGTGCTGATCTTTCGGGCACTGACTCTCTAGTTGTGGCACGGATTTAGTAGTGGTGGCATGGGGGCTGTCTAGTTGTAGCACACAGTCTCAGGTGCTCCAAGGCATGTGGGATCTTAGTTCCCCAACCAGGGATCAAGTCCCCTGCATTGTAAAGTGGATTCTTAACCATTGGATCCCCTGGAGAAGGAAATGGCAACCCACTCCAGTTTTCTGACCTGGAGAATCCCATGGACAGAGGAGCCTGGCAGACTACAGTCCATGCAGTCACAAAGAGTCAGACACAACTGAAGCAACTTAGCACAGACCACCGGGGAAGTCCCCAACAAACTGTATTTTAAAACCTACACAGACCCAGATATTGTCACAGATGCAAATTGGGCCTCTCTTCCAATTCTTTGAAGACTGAGTTCTTGAGGAAATCAAACTAGGTGTCCATATGGAAGAAAGGGAATTATCTCAGCATTCCTCAACATTTTTCTAATAGAAAAAGAATTTAAATAGTTGTAATATTGAACTCTTTCCACAGAGAGCTGTTCTCTGCAGAGTAACACCTTCTAAAACAAATGAGGAGAAAAAATATCTTTGTAATTTTACTTCAAAGACAGCATTCCAGAAACTAAATAAATTAGAAAATCAGTGTGCGTTTCAACTTTCAAATTAGTAATTACATTTCCTTTAACCTGGGCTGGTAAATACACAGCATGAGTTTTGTCAGACCTCTCTCCCAGATCATGAATTGGCTGTGCCATTTTTGGCTGTTGAGCCTGAATACATTTCCAGAATTCGCATCACTTCACCTGAATCACCTCGACTAGTAGATTGGAGTTCCTAGTCACAGAATATATGTTTAACATTTCTGTTCTCAATTCCTTTAAAATCAAAGTGATTAATTTTTATGTGCTGTGTGTGCGAGTGCTAAGTCGTTTCAGTCGTGTCTGACTCTGTGTGACCCTATGGACCATGATCAGCCAGACTCCTCTGTCTATGGGATTCTCCAGGCAAGAATACTAGAGTGAGTTGCCATGCCCTCCTCCAGGGGATCTTCCCGACCCAGGGATTGAACCCATCTCTCTTACATCTCCTGCATCAATAGGCAGGTTTTTTACCACTAGCATTACCTGGGAAGCCCTTTTCTGTGCTACCACTCTGTAAATTAGGTAGCAAGTACATTCTTTCATGGCTGATTCATGTTGAGGCTAACAGAAAACAACAAAATTCTGTAAAGTAATTATCCTTCCATTAAAAAATAAATAAAAATTAAAAAAATGATGCCTAAGTAGTCTGGCTAAACACATGGCTGATCAAACCTCACCAAGGACACAGTAGTGAAGGAAACAATGATGCTTATTCGACTGCTGTGGTGAAAGTTCTGAGAAAGACACTCCCCAGAATGCCTGACTGTATCTGCAACTCTCACCTTATATCTAACTCAAAGGCTGAAGTTACGAGCGTTGATGACTCATTAGGAATCATCAGTGGAGTCTGGGATTTCACTCAGAGCAATATGACAACCAGTTAGAACCTATTACTCTGGAACAAAATGCACATAATTCTGAGTACTAAGTTGATATATCGAATTACTCTAAAAGAGAATTCATTGGTGGCATTATTAAAAAATCACAAAACATTTATAGACCACCTCTTAATTAATGTTATCAATTTACACCACTTTGGAATAATATAAGTCCAAATTAGTAATATAAGTCATACTAGTAGACTTTTTGTTCCATGTTGAGGCAGAGAATGAGAGGGAAAAACATGCTTGAGGACAATTTTTTTAAAAAGCCATTGACTTGCTATGTTTAAGTTGGTTTATTACTTTGAAATGTGGATGCTGCATAAATGTTATAAACAAAATTCAAAGGCAAACTACAAAATAGAAACATTAGTTACAGGTACTATTTACAAATATGTCATTAATATACTTATTAATTATTAATATGAGAATGGTATCAACAATTAAAGATAATTATTAAAGAGCTCCTATAAATCAAAAACACTAATACATTAAAAAGTAGGAAAAGAGCATCAACAGTTGATTCACAAAGAGAATAAATGAACTTCTCCTCTAACATGAAAATACATTTAATTTCATACATATACAAAAGTACATTTAGAAAATTAGTGAAATTTACAGCAGAACAACAAGAACATACTATTAACAGAGATAGAGTTAGAAAACTAATTGCTGGTGAGGGTATGTGAGATGAGTACTCATACACAAGTCAGGAAAATGTAAATTGATATGAGGTAGCACATATAACAAACTCCTCTTCTTTCTGCAAAGTAGCTTGACAAATTGTATAAAGGCCTCTCAAAATAGTCATTCATTTTTATCTGATAATCCCAACTTCTGAGCCTTTATTCTTAAGATATAATTAAAGATGCAACCAGAAATTTATTCACAAGGATTCTTATCAGTGTTTCAATAATAGTATTAGATTCAAAATCCCAGAGCAGTAGAGATGACATATTAATGCTGCTGCTGCTAATTAATAGATGACCAATAATGTGGAAATCATTAAGTAAATTATGGTTATTGATTGACTGATAAGGTTCATTAATTCATAAAATAAGAATTACATATGAAACTGTATCTATAGTATAATGCTAATTTTGTGACTATAGTAGCTAAGTTACTCAAAAGGACAGAATTTAGGAAATACATCAAATTATTCTGCAATTATTTATGGGTGGTGAAATTGTGCATGGTTTTTTTCTTTGTACTTATTTTTTCCAAATAGTCTAGAGTAAACATATATTACTTTGGCATTAAAATGTCGCTTTTAAAAGTAAGATATGAAAATGTCATATTGTTATGAGCGAGAGGGACAAACAGAAGGATGAAAGGACTCACGAAGAATATTTTGTATTGTTTTGTTGTGTCTCTTTTTTTTGGCCAAGTCCTGGCATGTGGGATCTTCGCTCCCTGAGCAGGAATGGAACCCATGCCCCTTGTGTTGGAAGTGTAGAGTCCTCACCACCGGACCACCAGAGAATTTATTGACAAGGAATGTTGATGACTGAAATTCTGGTGTAATTTACTATAAAATATGCACAGTAATTCCCAGCAAGGCATGTGTGATGACATAGCAGTCTTCCCACCACAATAAAGCCAAGAGTAATTCACACGTCACCCGGTCATCTGGAATTACTCTGTGTAGAGTTTAGGCTATCTCTTCTTCTCTTGTTCTTCTCTTCCTACTCTCTTTCCTTTAAGTTCTCTTCTTACTTGAAGTCTCATCTCCCCCATGAAATCTTTATGCACCTCAATGAACTGCAGCCTCTCTTCCACTAGAAATCTAGAGTATACATTGTCTATATCTCTCATTTCACACTTAAACTTTATTGTCCTGTTTTTTAGTCTTTATTTATTTTTTTTTTACCTTGGAGATTTTGATGCCCCAACTGGATTTTTAAATTCCACCAAGAAAGAGAGAATATTGAAAATTCTTTTGTAGCCCTATTCAGTCCTTCAAGAAATATCTCATGAGCACATAGTATGTGCTAGACATGAGCTCCCCCCAATCTACTGGGAGAGCCTGATACTTGGTGCCATTCATACTCAGTGCAATCTGCAACAAACTGTGACAACATAATGCAAGGAGTGCTGCGCTCAGTATGCCAGCAAATTTGGAAAACTCAGCAATGGCCGCAGGACTGGGAAAGGTCAGTTTTCATTCCAATCCCAAAGAAAGGTAATGTCAAAGAATGCTCAAACTACCGCACAATTGCACTCATCTCACACGCTAGTAAAGTCATGCTCAAAATTCTCCAAGCCAGGCTTCAGCAATATGTGAACCATGAACTTCCAGATGTTCAAGCTGGTTTTAGAAAGGTAGAGGAACCAGAGATCAAATTGCCAGCATCCACTGGATCATGGAAAAAGCAAGAGAGTTCCAGAAAAACATCTATTTCTGCTTTATTGACTATGCCAAAGCCTTTGACTGTGTGGATCACAATAAACTGGAAAATTCTGAAAGAGATGGGAATACCAGATCACCTGACCTGCCTCGTGAGAAACCTATATACAGGTCAGGAAGCAACAGTTAGAACTGGACATGGAACAACAGACTGGTTCCAAATAGGAAAAGGAGTTCGTCAAGGCTGTATATTGTCACCCTGCTTATTTAACTTATATGCAGAGTACATCATGAGGAACGTTGGGCTGGAGGAAGCACAAGCTGGAATCAAGATTGCCGGGAGAAATCTCAATAACCTCAGAAATGCAGATGACACCACCCTTATGGCAGAAAGTGAAGAAGAACTAAAGAGCTTCTTGATGAAAGTGAAAGAGGAAGGTGAAAAAGTTGGCTTAAAACTCAATATTCAGAAAACTAAGATCATGGCATCCAGTCCCATCACTTCATGGGAAATAGATGGGGAAACAGTGGAAACAGTGGCTGACTTTATTTTTCTGGGCTCCAAAATCACTGCGGATGGTGATTGCAGCCATGAAATTAAAAGATGCTTGCTCCTTGGAAGGAAAGTTATGACCAATCTATACAGCATATTAAAAAGCAGAGACATTACTTTGCCAACAAAGGTCCATCTAGTCAAGGCTATGGTTCTTCCTGTGGTCATGTATGGATGTGAGAGTTGGACTGTGAAGAAAGCTGAGAGCCGAAGAATTGATGCTTTTGAACTGTGGTGTTGGAGAAGACTCTTGAGAGTCCTTTGGACTGCAAGGAGATCCAACCAGTCCATCCTAAAGGAGATCAGTCCTGGGTGTTCATTGGAGGGACTGATGCTGAAGCTGAAACTCCAATACTTTGGCCACCTGATGCGGAGAGCTGATTCATTTGAAAACACTCTAATGCTGGGAAAGATTGGGGGCAGGAGGAGAAGGGGACGACAGAGGATGAATGGTTGGATAGCATCACCGACTCAGTGGACATGGCTTTGGGTGGACTCTGGGAGTTGGTGATGGACAGGGAGGCTTGGCATGCTGCAGTTCATGTGGTCACAAAGAGTCGGACACCACTGAGCGACTGAACTGAACTGAATGAAGTAATGAAGACAGAAATGACAAAGAACAAGGTATTTATTTTCTATTGCTGCCATGACAAATCACCAGAAAATTGAACACAGAACAACATTCATTTATTAGCTCAGAGCTTTTGGGTCAGAAATCTGGGTGTGGTGTAGTTCAGGTAGGTCTTCTGTTTAGAGTCTCACAAGAATAAAATCAAGGTGTCAGCATGGTTGCATTCCTTACTGGAAGTTCTGGGGAAGAATCCACTTCCAAACTTATTCAGGTTGTCGGCAGAATCCAGTTTCTTGAACTTGTGGGAGTGGGGTCCCTGTGTCTTTGTTGGGTTTCTGCTGGGAGGCTCTTAACTGCCTAAAGGACTCTCTTTGATTCTTGCACAAGGCTCCTTACAGCTCAATACCAGCAACAGTACATTGAATCCTTCTCATACTTGGACATCTCTCTGACATCTTTTCCTGCATCTTTCTTGCCTCCCATTGGAAAAAATTTCTCTGCTTTTAAGGATGCATGGGAATAAGTTAGGTCTACCTGAATGATCCAGGATAATCTCCCCAATTTCAGGTCCGTAACCTTAATTACATCTGCAAAGTCTCTTTGCCTTATAGCAAAATGTATTCATAGGAACCAGAGATTAAGGTGTAGACATCTCTGAGGGCTGTGCTGCCTACCACAAGTAGTAATAACAAGGAACAAGTGTATGGAATACTCCAGACTGAAATGATGGACTCAAGAAATTTAACTGAATCTCAATGTTTTCTCTTCTTAGGAGAAACATTTCTGCTATGAGCCTGATTCCCTGATAACCGGATCTAGAACACATTGGTGACCTTTTGTTTGGCAATGTTTTGAATTAGCAGAAACCATTTTGAGCCATAGCTGAGTTTTTTCCCAATTACCTACATTCCAATTTTATTGGTTCGACTAATTTATTCTCATTTTTGTCCTAACATCCATGAGATGCTGAGAAACCCAAGGAACAAGAGAAGTTTGTCTGGGTTGTGTTGCGGGCAAGGAAATTTGAGCTGTGTGTTACCTCATAACACTGAATTATGCAATTTCTCCACAAGACGAGATCAGCTCCTGTGCTAAATAAAAAGAGCACCTGGGATGTGGGAGCATTAGAGAATGCTGTCTGGCCTCTTCGGGAATGGAAAGAACAGAGTGGTCAACGACTCATCCCGTGGGACCACAAACAGACTTTCAAGAGATTGCAGAGGGGACAATGCCAAATTCATATGACAGACAGCTCTTTAATGCTTGTACAGTGCCACTTATTCATCTGAGAAGGCAAAAGGAAATGCTTTCAACCCTGATCCCAGACACAGAAAGGAGCCCAGGTTCACGCCCCTCCTTGCCAAGAACAGAGTGCCACTCAACTTCATCTTGCCCATGAGATGAACCAGCCACCCAGGCCTGTAAATGACATCACATCTTGAGGGGTGAAGAAAATAAAACTGTGGGATTTTTCCCCTAGCATGACATGCATTCACAGTCCATTTCCACCGCAATGTCTGAGCACTAATGTTAGCTGGGAAGAAAGATAATAAAGAAGAAAATTTTTCAGTAGTTGATATTTGATTTGGGGAGGCAATCAAATTAGAAAATGTAGGCAGAGGTGTTTTGTGAATTTGAAGCAGAAAGATGCTTTTTAAAAAGATGGTTGCAATTACTATGCTCAATTCCAACTTGTTTATCTCATCAATGAGGTGACTGACTCTAGAATAGCCTGACTTTCTCAGGATCATGTCCTTGCCCTATTCTAAGAACTGTCAAGGGTTATCGATCACCCATTAGGGGGAAAAAAATTAAATCTTTTAAATTTTCATTCAAGTCTTTTTCATCTTGATTCAGATTATCTTTAACATCAAATCACCAGTTAATTACTGAACAGCTACTAAGGTCACTCAGATGGTAAAGAATCTGCTGCAGTGCAGGAGACCCAGGTTCTATCCTTGGGTTGGGAAGATCCCCTGGAGAAGGGAATGGCAGACCACTCCAGTATTCTTGCCTGGAGAATTCCATGGACAGAGGAGCCTGGTGGGGTACAGTCCATGGGGTCACAAAGAGTTGGACATGACTGAGTGACTAACACTTTCACTTCATTTTTTTTCAGGTGCTGTGGGCATAGGTGGAATCACTAAATTTGTTTTATTTCTTAAAATATGTTCTATTTCCCACAGGAGCAAAAACTCTATTTAAACTCATCTGCTTAACTATACTCTAAGCTGACCCTTGGTTTTCCACCTTGGCATCTTTATCTGTGCCATCTCACTCCCCTAAAATGCTCTCCTACTTTACTGCTGCTGCTGCTAAGTCGCTTCAGTCATGTCCGACTCTGTGTGACCCCATAGACAGCAGCCCACCAGGCTCCCCCATCCCTGGGATTCTGCAGGCAAGAACACTGGAGTGGGTTGCCATTTCCTTCTCCAATGCATGAAAGTGAAAAATGAAAGTGAAGTCGCTCAGTCATTTCCGACTCTTCACAACCCCATGGACTGCAGCCTACCAGGCTCCTCCGTCCATTGGATTTTCCAGGCAAGAGTACTGGAGTGAGGTGCCAGTGCCTTTTCCACTCCTCCTTCACTATCTCTTTCAAACCCTTACCCATCCTCCCAATGCAGCTTGAACATTCTTTTAGGACGCTTCCCCAAACACTACTAGACCAGTGGTCTCCAACAAGGGCAAATTTCCTTCTCAGGGGACATTTCCCAATGTCTGGGGACATTTTTGATGATCATAATGGGTGGAGGGTGCTACTAGTTTCCATAGATAAAGGCCAGGGATAGTGCCAAACATCCTGTACTGCATCGGTCAGCCCCATGACCAAGACTTCTCCAGCCCAAAATGTCAGGAATGCTTAGGGCAAGCCACCCTGTATGAGAATAAAGTCAAAGCTCCTCCTCAACTCCTATAACACAGAATGCGTGAACAATCTTTTAGCATTTAGCATAAATTTTGTGTTCTTTTTCTACTTTCTCTGTCAGCATGTATACTTTTCCTAAGTGATTTGGAAGTTTGTAAAAGACAGGAATAACTTCATGCTGTTATGTCCTTCCACGTTTGATCTCATGCCTATAGCAAGCCCTGAAAAAACTCTGTCAAGAACAGTGTTAAAATACACTTTACATCTGCATCTCCATCCTTTCCCTGCAAATAGATGCATCAGTACCATTTTTCTAGGTTCCGTGTATGTGCATTAATATATGATAGTTTTCTCTTTCTGACTCACTTCACTCTGTATAACAGGCTCTAGGTACACTGTGTGCTATGCTTAGTTGCTCGGTTGTGTCTGACTCTTTGTAACCCCATGGACTGTGCCTGCCAGGCTCTTCGGTCCATGGGGATTCTCTAGGTTCGTGAGAAGTCACCATATAAAAGTCAGGGAGCCCAGCCTGGCACTCTGTGATGACATGGGGTGTGGGGGGGCGGCGGGGGAGGGCTCAAGAGGGAAGGGATATATGTATAATTATGGCTGATTCAACTCTGTGCGACCCCATAGATGGCAGCCCACCAGGCTCCTCTGTCCCTGGGATTCTCCAGGCAAGAATATAGGAGTGGTTGCCATTTCCTTCTCCAATGCATGCATGCATGTTAAGTCGCTTTAGTCGTGTCCAACTCTATGCGACCCCATGGATAGCAGCCCACCAGGCTCCTCTGTCCACAGGATTCTACCCTAACAAAGCTGAAAATATTATTTTTTAGAACAAATATTTCTATGAACACAAGATTAACCAAATGGGAAATATTTCTAAGATTCTATTCTATTGGGTGCCTGGCCTATCCTTATAACTAATCCAAAAGACTCTAGGCAGAACAGAACCACGTCTTCATTAAACTTTTTACTAGACAGAGATTTTGAGTGGGGGGAAGGGGAAGAAGTGATTTTGCTCCCAGATAGGGTTGCCACATTTAGCAGATGAAAATACTGGAGGCCCAGTTAAATCTGAATTTCAGATAAAGAACAAGAAGGGCTTTTAAATAAGCACTTCATATGAAATTATTTATTTACTCTCACAACAACTTTAAAAGATAGGTATGGGCTTTGCAGGTGGCTCTAGTGGTAAAGAACACACCTGACGATGCAGGAGACATAAGAACCGCAGGTTTGACCCCTGGGTCGGGAAGATCCCCTGGAGGAGGGCATGGCAACCCACTCCAGTATTCTTGCCTGGAAAAATCCCATGGACAGAGGAGCCTGGTGGGCTACAGTCCATAGAGTCACACGAAGTTGGACACAACTGAAGGATCTTAGCACACACGCATTATGCATGGATGGAGCTTTGAGAGGTTAAACAGATTTTCTCAGACTCAAAGCTGACAAGAAATGGATTTGAATCCAGGTCTGACTTCAGAGTCCAGTGGCTTGAAAATTCTGATATTTACCAAGTCAAAACATACTTCTCAATGTCATCAAAATAAAGTTTTTAATATAAATACATCCCATTCAGAAAAACATATTTAAAATTCATTCATTTTCTTATTTAATGTTCACATTTTACTGTTGTTGCTTTTTTTGTTCAGTTGTTCAGTCATGTCCGAATTTCTGCGACCCTATGGAGTGCAGCATGCCAGGCTTCCCTGTCCTTCACCATCTCCAGGAGCTTGCTCAAACTCATGTCCAGTAAGTTGGTGATGCCATCCAACCATCTCATCCTCTGTCATCTCCTTCTCCTCCTGCCTTCAATCTTTCCCAGCATTAGGGTCTTTTCTAATGAATCGGCTCTTTGCATCAGGTGGCCAAATTATTGGAGCTTCGGCTTCAGCATCAGTTCTTCCAATGAAACCAGCATCCTGTATTTTAGCTGATTAACTATCTGCAAGGGACATTTGGCAAAGTCTAGGAAATGGCAACCCACTCCAGTGTTCTTGCCTGGAGAATCCCGGGGCGGTGGAGCCTGGTGGGCTGCCGTCTATGGGGTTGCACAGAGTCGGACACGACTGAAGCGACTTAGCAGCAGCAGCAGCAGAGATAGTTTTGGGTGTCAAGACTAGGGAGGATGGGGCTTCCCAGGTGGCACAGTGGTAAAGAATCTGGCTGCCAATGCAGGGGACACAGGTTCCATCCTGGGTCCAAGAAGATCCAACATGCTGCAGAGCAGCTAGGCCCATGCACCACAACTACGGAGCCTGGGGACTGTAACTACTGAAGCCCGCGTGCCCTAGACCCTGCTTTCTGCAGCAAGAGAAAACGCTGCAATGAGAAGTCCTTGCGCTGCAACCAGAGAGTGGCCCACGCTCACTGCAACTAGGGAAAACCCTGCATGGTGACAAAGACCCAACACGGCCAAAATAAATAAAATTATTTTAAAAAAAGACCAGGAAGAATGGGGTCTTCCCTGGAGGTCCAGTGGTTATGATTCCATGCTTCCACTGCAGGAGGTACGGGTTCCATTCTGGTCAGGTAACTAAGATCCCACATGCAGCACTGTGTGGACCCCAAAAAATTAGTGAAAAAAAAAAAAAACATTAAGGAGTATGCTACTGGCATGGGTAAACGTCAGGGCTGCGAAACATCCTACAGTACATAGGACAGCCCACCACAACAAAGAACTGTCTAGTCCAAAATGGCAGCAGTCAAGCTTGAAAAATTCCGATCTAGAATCACCTTTCAGAACATCTAATCTGCCCTCTTCTTTTAGCATGAGAGGAACAGAAGACCCAAGGGACTTCAAGACTCAAGCTCTAAGCCTCACCACTAATTACTTGCAAAGTTGGTCAACTTGGAGGCACAGCCAGAACACTAGTTCCATTTCTGTGTGGCCCGGAAATGTTACCTACTAAAGCAGATACACTTAAGCCTTCCAAGTGTATTCCTTCAGGCTTCTCCAATAGAGAACACCAGTCAAGCCCCTGGGTGGCCTCTGGCTGGGAGGAAAAGGAGGTATAGGGCTTGGGACGAAATTTTTGTTCAAATATTTTTCCAGATCTTTTTCCCCAAACTTAATTTTATTTATAGGAAAGGAAGGGATGAGTGAAATTTCTGGCTTGGAATGAGTTACAATTGTGCCTCTTCCCTCCCCACCCCACTCTCACTTTTTCTTTGACCTACAAAGGTACATTGTTTGAGTCTTGGAGAGAGCTTAACTTTCCGTTTTCAAGATCTCTCTGCTCTTGGATGAGGGAAATGGCTTAAATGGAAAGCAACCCAAAGAAGTTATTAAGCATTACAAAGGGAAAATGAGGTTATTGATGAAACATACTAGAGATTATTTGGGGGGTGGCCAAATGTCAGAGGCCTGTGGAATAACACGAAGCGGTGTACTGAAAATGTATTCAGACGTCAATTCTTGCCACATAAGGTTTGCCTGGAGGCCCCAAAGCAAGCAGCATGGCTCATCAAAGTGCAGAGCCGGCCAAGATAATCCAATGACCTAAGAATCTAATGACACTATACTCTGTCTCTGATCCCGCTTGGTTGTATTTTAACAGACCAATTTTTATTGCTTCTCTTCTGTGAGTGTCTGTGATGATTCCCCACCACTGGCTTACTGAAAATTTTTTTCCTTAATTATGACTTGAGGTTTCTCGAATGCAGTTTTTAAAAATGTTCATTCAGCACGTTATTAATTATTAATATGATTTTTTGGCAGGTCTGAAGAGGAGTAATTGCTTTAACCACATCATCTAACTAAGGAAATACTCATCTTACAAAAAGAATTTTTACATGAAACATAAAAATGAATTTAAGAAAGGCATATACTATTGGAGATTTGGGGGAGTTTCTCACTTCCTTCCCAGTCTGCTCAGCTCATTGTCAAGCTTGCAAACAAAAGTTTAAAACTTTGCCTTATCCTTGCCCTTTCCAGCCCTGGTACAACTAACTTCTGAATCAACTGCTTTTTAAAATACTCTTGGAACATTCACTCTGTCGTTGTTATTTATATTAACATCCACATTCCCTTGTGTGCCCTGCTTAGTCGCTTCAGTTGTGTCCACCTCTTTGCATGGTATCCGTGGACTGTAGCCCGCCAGGCTCCTCTGTCCATGGGATTCTCCAGGGGAACCTAGAACCTATTATACAAAGTGAAGTAAGTCAGAAACAGAAAGATAAATACCATATTCTAATGCATATATACAGAATCTAGAAAAATGGTACTGAAGAATTTATTTACAGGACAGCACTGGAGAAACAGAGAATAGACTGTTTCTCTGGAACAGTAGATAGATAGATATCCATGTCCACAGATAGATGGACATGGGGAGAGGGGAGGAGAGGGTGAGATGTACGGAAAGAGTAACATGGAAACTTACATTACCATATGTAAAATAGATAGCCAATGGAAATTTGCTGTATGGCTGCCGCTGCTGCTAAGTCGCTTCAGTCGTGTCCGACTCTGGGCGACCCCATAGATGGCAGCCCACCAGGCTCCCCGGTCCCTGGAATTCTCCAGGCAAGAACACTGGAGTGGGTTGCCATTTCCTTCTCCAATGCATGAAAGTGAAAAGTGAAAAGTGAAAAGTGAAAGTGAAGTCGCTCAGTTGTGTCTGACTCTTAGCGACCCCATGGACTGCAGCCTGCCAGGCTCCTCCATCCATGGGATTTTCCAGGCAAGAGTACTGGAGTGGGGTGCCATTGCCTTCTCCGCTGTATGGCTAAGAAAGTCAAACAGGGGCTCTGCATCAATCTAGAGGGGTGTGGTGGGGAGGGAAATGGGAGGGAGGTTCAAAAGGGAGGGGATATATGTATACCTATGGCTGATTCAGGGTGAGGTTTGACAGAAAACAAAATTCTGTAAAGCAATTATCCTTCAATAAAAAAAAAATAAATTATTTAAAAAAAATAATACTGGAGTGGGTTACCATGCCAAGAATGCCAAGATCCTCCTCCAGGGGATCTTCTCCACCCAGGAACCAAACCTACGCCTCTGTGTCTGCTGCATTGCGGACAGATTCTTTACCCAATGAGCCACCTGGGAAGCTCCCCATATTTCCTTACAGACACATAATTTTCAGTTCCTTTTTTTTACTAGGGTGCATTTTAATAGGATGCATTTCAACAGCAGCCTTGCAATTGTCAGATGGTTCTTGTCTCTTAATATTTAGGTTACCTGTATACTTTGCATTCCCAAGAGAAATAGAAGATAATTTTCAGACTCCTCAAGACAGTTGTGCATTTCCTAGAAGGCAACATTCCCAAATATTTACACTAACTCCAATCAAATGTTATTTTGAGAAGTAAATGCTGCTGACTCGTGGTTCTAATTTTCATCTTATTTGGGAAACACTTGGGCCCCAACACAGCCAGTGGAGAAGGTAGTGGTCCTATGACTAGGAGCCCCCAGAATTGCCTCTGCCAGTGGCTCCGGACCTAAAAGACAATAGGAAATCTCCCCAGCCCAACAGATTAAAGCATGTCTAATGATTCTCTGCTAAGAATCACAAGTATCTGTTGCATCCCACAACTATAACCTTCTTCAAAGAATATGAGGCACCATCAAGTTGAGTAGAATTGCCATACCTCTTTGCTACACAGCAAATATTTAAAAATTTTAAAGAGATTAAATTATTTCCCCAGAACTTAATACCTTTTGGAGAAAGTCACCTTCCTGCCATTCTAAAGACACTCAACTCTAAACACTTTTTTGATGACTTAAGATCATTTCATGTACATATATATATTTTAAAAAAGAAACAATGCCCTGAGGAAAATCTGTCATGTCCTAAGCAAATAGCTGAATATTGTCCAGGAGTAACATTAGATATTAAATTACTTCTGAAGTTGAGAATTCAGTATCAACAAATTATTTTACAAAGCAAAGACCTTAGAATTTCAGCTATCTTGGAGGGAAGTAATTATCAGAATAATTAATAATGATTTTCATTTTCCAGTAAGGCTTGACTCAATACCCAAATGAAAAGTTCTTTCCAAAATGAAAATTCATCAACTATTTCTGAGATGCCACTGTGAATCCCAGAAAATATGTTTTTATACACATCATCTCAGAAGATAACAAAGGCCATATGGCCAAATTCAGTATACTGAAATTCATAGACTGAGCTCCTCTGCATGTTAAAAAAATAAAAATCATTAGAATACTTGTTAGAGTTTTAATTTTCCAGCTTTTGTGGACATGATTTATTTATAAGAGAGATAAGATGTGTTGATAAAAATAGAACCGGTCCAAACAAGCTGATTTATGAAGAATTATTTAGTGCTTTCAAGTTTTTCTGTGGCCAAAATGTTGGGTATATAACTCATGTGGTGTTTACTGCAACAGCTGCCCCCACCTCCCTTTCTATCTGAACTTTCAGCTTTGTTACAGTCATCTCAACAAACCTCATTCCCGTAAATTAGATCTCTCCTACTCTTTGTTTTTTGCTTTGTGGGTTTTTTAATCTCTTTAATTCCTCTGCCCATTTTTTAAATATTTACTTATTTTTGGCTGCATCGAGTCTTAGTTGATGGCACCCAGGCTCTGTAGTTGTGGCTCGAGGACTCTGCAGTTGTGGTGCGTGAGCTTTGTTGTTCTGTGGCATGTAGGACCTTAGTTCCCTGACCAAGAATTGAACCCATGTCCCTTCCATTGGAAGGCAGATTCTTAACCACTGGACCACCAGGGAAGTCCCCCTCTCCTATTCTTTGAATCTAGTTTTAGAGAACTTCAACCCACCAAAAATTCATAATAATAACAATAGCTAACATATACAGCCCTACTACGCCCTGGGCATTGCCCTAAGCTAAATCGTCTTGCGTGATGATCAGAGCTAGCTTACAAAGTGGGACCATTACCCAGATGAGGAAACTGAGGCACAGAGAAGTTAAGTCCTTTGTGTAATATTGCTGCTGCTAGAAACCCAGGCAGTTGGGTTCCAAAGTCCATTATTTTACTGCCTATTTAACATCATAGACATATGACATCATAACATTTGACAAACCCAAAAAAGGTACTAAAAAGCAGAGACATTACATTGCCAACAAAGGTCCGTATAGTCAAAGCTCTGGTCATGTATGGTTGTGAGAGTTGGACCATAAAGAAGGCTGAGCACCCAAGAATTGATGCTTTTGAACCGTGGTGTTGGAGAAGACTCTTGAGAGTCCCTTGGACTGCAAGGGGATCAAACCAGTCCATTCTAAAGGAAATCAGTCCTGAATATTCATTGGAAGGACTGATGCTAAAGCTGAAGCTATAGCTTCAGCTGAGGTGAAGAGCTTTTGACCACGTGATGCAAAGAGCCGACTCATTAGAAAAGACCCTGATGCTGGGAAAGACTGAAGGCAGGAGAAGAAGGGGACGACAGAGGATGAGATGGTTGGATGGAATCACTGACTCAATAGACATGAGTTTGAGCAAGCTCCAGGAGATGGCGAAGAACAGGGAAGCCTGGCGTGCTACAGTCCATGGGTCCCAAAGAGTCAGACACGACTGAGTGTCTGAACAAAAACAACAACATAACAAAAGAATATTTATTGACTTGGACCTAGAATTTTCCTTTTGTCTAAAATTATGTTTACATATAATGGGAGCATATTTTTTTAACTCAACACAACATTATGAATATTTTTCAAAGCCTTCATAGAACAAAGAGAAAAACTACATCTATTATTCTTAAAGCACAGAGCCAATTGAGAAGCTTGTCCTGATTGGGATATCATTTCCCTCAGGAAACTTGCAGTCTGAGATACATGGTATACTAAGAGTCATGGCTGGACTAGAATTTGATCCTAGATCCTAGGGGCATGGGCAATTATTTAATTTCTCTGGACCCCTTTTATTCTCTGATTTTCAAAACAAGGGTGTTAAATGAGGTAATCTCCAGATTCTTTGCACTGAGGCGTCTGGATTCTTACTGAGCATTGCATTAGCAAGTGTGAAGTGTGTGCATGTGACACACAGGCTTTTTGGAAGATAAGACAGGGTGTGAATGATCAGGTAGGGTAACAGCAGCAGGCAGAAGGCACCTATGTGAACTTTCAGGGGGCTGTGGGGGACAGTGGCTTGTGCAGAGGCGTGGCAGCCCCGAGGTAATCAGGGCGTGATGAGCTGTTGGCAGTGCCCCTTCCCAGTCTGTGCATCTTTACCTCTCTGCCTGCACCCTTGTTCACAGCCCACATTTGACACAATCCTTCCTGTCACTTCTATTTCTCGCCCCACCACCAGTGTGAAGCCCACAAGGACCTGCCCTTTCTGAATATCTCATTTCTTTAGGGCCCGGCTTCAGATACATTACAATCAGAAGTGATGTTTGAAACATTTAACCACCAATCAGAACGATGCCAGCTACAGGGCTGAAGTGCGGTTTTGAGGCTCCCTGCGGCCTAAGTTAGAATGCTCTTGTTTCTGCATCGTAGAGAGGCCCAGAGACTCCCGGGGGAGGGGCCGCACAGCTGCAATGGCAGGGTCACCAGCCAAATGGGAGCTCACTGGCTCCATTAGAACAGACAGCAGCTGTAAACAATCAGTTCACCCATCCTGGCACGTACCAACTTAGTATAAACTCTGCCAAGAGCAAAAATAATTGAAAAGAAGATTAAATCTTTATCAGTCAAATCATATATACGCAAGCATACATCTGTGTGTGCTTGTGTATATGTGCATACCCAGACCAGTAGACATGGATATATATAGCTGCGCACAGCACCTGCTTCAAAAAATCCCCTTCTGCCCTCACTCTAAACTCTAGAAAATTCTCTCTGAAACTCAAGCTTAGCCTACTGCCAGGCTTTGTTTTCACTTTACTGTCACCCCAGCTATCTGGGGTGCTGCAGTGGGACAGTTTCACATCAGTGGCCACCACCCCTTTACTCGCTCCTCCTTTCTAGTAACATGTGCGGCATTTCCTCTTCTCCTCCACCTCCATTGGGACCACAGCAGCTCTAGAGCCATCTAGGTGGTGAGAGGAGGCTTCAGGAGAGGGGGCTACTGGCTAGGGAAGGGTTAAAGATAGTGGCTACTCAAACTTTTGGTTATTTTCCATTGTCACATGACCTCATCTGTATGTGAGAGCTTCACAGTGGCAACAGAATAAAAGATGAGTACATTGTGGGACTTCCTGGTGGTGCAGTAGTTAGGATTCTGTACTTCCACATGGGCTGTGGGTTTGATCCTTGGTAGGGAAACTAAGATCTCACATGACCTATAGGGTGGCAAAACAAACATACAAAATGAGCACATTGTATGTGAGAAAAGTACAGTCAAAACATTTAATGTGTGGTACAGAGTAAGGGCTTCCCAGGCGGCACTAGTGGTAAGGAACCTGTCTGCCGAGGGCAGGGTTGGGAAGATCCCCAGAGAAGGAAATGGCAACCCACTCCAGTATTCTTGCCTGGGAAATCCCATGGACAGAGGAGCCTGGTGAGCTACAGTCCACGGGGTCACAGACTTGAACATGACTGCACACACACACACATCCAATATGCAGAATAAGCAACTAATCACTGACTTATCTTGTTCTATTTTTACCTAACTGGCCACAGGGTGTGTGGATTTTAAGTGTGGGGAGGGTTAGGGATGAGCCTAAAGAGAAAGAAAGAGAGTTAGCTAATTATGCTCAAGTATAAATTTAGTAAACGTATTTTTAACATAAATATCTAGTTTGGGATTATGCAATTAAGAAAGCAAATCAGCTGAAAATAAACATACTAAATGAGTTCTCTATGTTAACTTATGATTCTTCTAAAACTTCCAAAACTTAAACAGCTTTCTGGGTATCATTAAACAAGGATCCTTGTGCATAACATGGGCCACTATGATATATTTGATTTAGAAAACAGCCAAAAAACACGAGTCTTAACAAAAGAGAAACGTTAGTAAAAGCATTATGAGTTAAACCCAGAATAAACTCTCTAATGTTTATCTTAGTTTACTCATATTAATTCCTTTAGCTCTTATGACTCTTACTGAGAGTTGATGAACTTTTTCTTATTTTATTTCTTTATCCAGAGATGTTTATAAATGGCCACACTTCTGAAAGAAGGTGCTAATTGAGTTGTTCATATTAGGACTGGTGAGTATTTATTTAACAACAAACTGGAGATAAAAGCAAAGTGGTGAAAGAGGACAGCTGAAAAAAACTGCTGTGCTTCTGTGTGTTTTTTTTTTTTAATCCATGTTTTATCAATTAAAGCTACAGAAAACTATCTTGAGGTCTAAATATTTAAAAGGAAATATTATGCTTCGTAGAGGTCATTCTGGCATAGATCATGGACTGTTTCACGTCTGCCCATAAGAATCCAAGACATCAGACCATTGACGTCATCCTTTTAAGGTTATAAGGCTCCACAGTTTTGATTAACTCAGGCCTGATGCTCAAATACTTACCTTTAATTATTTCATTCTTTTAAATTAACAGCAAAACTTTCTACCCTAAGACTTAAAAAGAAATTATTTATGCTGCAATGATAAATAAAATATACTTAAAGTACAGTACTTTGGGTTTAACTGCTAAAAATATTCGGAGAAGGCGATGGCACCCCACTCCAGTACTCTTGCCTGGAAAACCCCATGGACGCGGGAGCCTGGTGGGCTGCAGTCCATGGGGTCACAAAGAGTCGGACACGACTGAGCGACTTCACTTTCACTTTATGCATTGGAGAAGGAAATGGCAACCCACTCCAGTGTTCTTGCCTGGAGAATCCCAGGGACGGGGAGCCTGGTGGGCTGCCATCTATGGGGTCGCACAGAGTCGGACACGACTGAAGCAACTTAGCAGCAGCAGCAGCAGCAGTTAAAAATATTATGAGGCTGGGAGGAAAAAAATACCAGTATATATCCTAATATGGCATCAACATTAACAATAATAACAACAACAAAAAACCGCTAAAGTGCTTTCTGCAAAAATCACAGAAAAACCCTGTGCCTGAAGAGGGCACATCTCCATGCCGGTACATCCCCGCCTGCAGGGAAACATTTCCTTTTTTAAAGTCAAAATTAAGGCCTGGATATTTTGTGAATGGTTGCAAAGCAAAATTTATGGACAGGTCTTCTCCTAGCTCTTGCTAAGATCAAAATGATGACATCTTTATCCCATCTCACAGCTGACAAATTATCACCTTCTGATGTACAAAAACTTGCAGTTAGTTCACAAACAGAAAATATATTTCCTTGCCTATCAGTAACACTATTTCCCTCCCAGATTGTTCTCCCAATCAGGACGTGCTTATCCAGTAGCCTATTCAACTACTTTAACAGACATCCTAAATCGTGGGATGTCCGAAATTCAGTTTCTGGTCTTTCCCTTAAGGTGCTCCTCCTCAGATTTCCCTGGCTCTGTGAATGGCATCTCCATCTTTCTGGTTGCTAGGCTGAAAACTCTGGAATCCTAACTGACCACTCCCTTTCTCCAATATCCACTTCTAACTCACCCAGATATTTATTGTTGCACTTGCACAGTACATCAGGGTCTGACCACTTCTTACCACTACCACCCTAGACCCAGCCACCATCAGCTTCCCCACAACCCCACCAAATATTGCAACAGCCTCCAACTGGTCTTTCTGCTACTGTCCTTGTACCACTGCAGTGTCTTCTTGACACAGAAGCTACACTGAATCTTTTAAAACTTTTCAGATCATGTTCCTTCTCTGGTCCAACCATCTGGGAGTCAAAGTTCTTACAATGGCCTGCAAGACCCTATTGATCTGTTCATCTGTTACCTCTCGGAGCCCTTCTCCAGCTACCCTCTCACTCCAGCCACTTATCTTGCTATTTCTCAAACGTGATGCTCATGCCCCCAACATAGGCCTGTGCCTTGGTATTCTCTCTGCCTGGAATACTCCTTGCCCAAATGTTCGTTTACCTTACTCCACACCTCTTTCAAGCCTTTACTCAAATGTCACCTTCTCAGTGAGGCATATCCTGACCACCCTATTTATAATTATAATCCATATTTCTCTACCCACACCCAGCACTCCTGATTCCTCTTACTCTGCTTTATATTTTATTTTTCATAGTATTTGTCACCTTAAAACTTGTGGTATGACTTACTTATTTATTATGCTTATTATTTATACTACCCCCCACATTCTGGCATATAAGTTCCACTAGAAAAGTGATATTTGTCTGCTTAGGTTACTTATATATCCCAAGACTTTGAAGCAGTAACTAGTACATGACAGATATTTGATAAATATTTGTTGAATTCATAAGTGGATGAATAAATGCTATGCTTTATCAAATTCACCACTGTTCTTCATATCTGTATTCATTCATACATTCATTTACCAAAAATGTTATCTATCACCCAGTGTGTGTGTGGGTGCTTACGAAGTTGCTTCAGTCATGTCCAACTGTTTGCAACCCTATGGACCTTAGCCCAGACCAGGCTCCTCTGTCCATGGGATACTCCAGGCATGAATACTGAAGTAGGCTGCCATGCCCTCCTTCGGGGGATCTTCCCAACCCATGGATAGAACCCCGTCTCTTACTTTGCCCACACTGGCCGGCAGGTTCTTCACCACTAGCACCGTCTGGGAAGACCCGAGCACCCAGTACCTAGTCTATATTTAGTGTGCATCCATACTCCATTTTCCCCTTAGACAGTCAAAACTCTGGGATCACATTTGATATACTAATCTACAGAGAGAAAACTATTGGAATGGGAAGAATCTAAATGAAGAGGTTATCTAGCTCAGAATTGTCCAATGGCGCATTCTGTGATGACAAAAATGGTCTATATCTGTGCTGTCTGCTGCAGAAGGCACTAGTCACATAGACTTAAGCACTTGACATACAACTGGTATAACTAAAGAACTGAATTTTTATTTTGCGCTGAGTAATTTAAATTTAAACAGCCACATGTGGCTAATGGGTCTTACAGTGGACAGCACTATTTCATCCCTCTGCCTCCACCTAGAACTTTCCCTAAGATACCCAAGGCAGGTGGTTAGCTCTACTACTTTCTTTCTCTCATAAAAGATGACTAGCAACTAATTACTATCACTTATATCATTTCTATGATTCATAAATATCTCTTCTTTCACAATTATTGTTATTTTGTCAACTGAGTTTTGATAATATACTCATCAGTTTATAAAACATGAAAACTTCAGGATTTACCCTCTAAACCCAACAGCACATTCTATCTACTTCACTATCTGCATGCCATAATTTAATTTTCTAACTTTATTGTACAGCTTTACCAGGGTATTGTAATTGGTGTACAATGAATTGTGCATATTTCAAGAGAAGAATTTGATGAGTTTTGATGTAAGTATATATCCAGGGAACCATCCCCATATATATTTTAAAATTCAAATGACCAGCCCCAATGCTGACCCACAGGACACCATTGTGTACACTGGGGGAATGAGCACATTTTCTCTGCCAGGAAACATACTACAGTGGAAAGTGGTGAGCTCAACTTCAGCTCTCATCTACCTTCTCAGCCAGAGCCTTCATACAGTGAACAACACACACGACCATAAATGGCAGTCCTGAAAACTGGTCTCTTAAACTTATTTTTAAAACATCCTCCTAAGGTTTTAAAAAGCATGCTGGTGTCCATTTCAAGGTGACAGAATGGGAATAGATTATAGCCTGTTCTTCTCACTGCGAACTTAAGATTTTAGAAAGGACTTTTTAAATCCATATAACTGGAAAATAGTATCAACCTTTGGAGGATCATAAACTTTAAGAAAACACTGGAAGACAGAAAGAAGATGGGATTAAAATGAAGATTTTAAACCACAGCTTAAAACAAGAATAGGAGAGTGCTACCAAAAATGTTAGGAATGAATAGCAAGGACAAGAGAGTTTGGGGACAGTTTGACTATCAGAGAACAGTAGCACAAATAGCCAAGAAGTTTGGACTGTGAAAACCCCCTCTACCAACCCAGGCTACTATGAGTCAAAGAGCAGAAGCAACAATTGTTGCCTTCAGCTGAAAGCAATGAGTATGGGAAATTAGGTCAAAGAAGCAAAGCACCATCTTAGATGTCCTGGATGGCTGCAGCTACCCACGAGGATGGAGCCACCGCCTCACCCACCAGAAGCTGGCCTCTGAGGCACTTCACCCAGTGGCAGCCCTGTACCTCCTACATACTCTTGAAAACAGACTGATTTCAGATTTCCAGCATCAAATCTTAACCCTGTGTCTAAGCAGCTGCAAGTATATACAGAATGGACTGCCCAACCAGGAGTCTCAACTGCAGGAACAAACACTCAGGAATAATTATTAGCAGAAGGCCAATATCATTAAAAAGAAATGAGTTCTTTGTTTTAAAAAAAGGGAAGAACTTACATAAAGGAATCAAGATTAATAAAGAAGTCATAATAAAACTTTATAGAGTATCCATAAGGATATTTGTTTAGTCTCTAAGTTCTGTCTGACTTTTTTGTGGCCTCATGGACTGTAACCTGTAAGGCTTTTCTGTGAGGATATTAAATCCATAGAAAATGAATAATTAGAAATAACTGAACAGCTATTAAAATTTTGATCATTGAAATAGAATACTCAATAAGGGGTCAAAGAATGGACAGAGTCCAAGAACAAATTTCTTAACTATAATATTAATTTCTTTCAGAATGCATGAAAAGGTGATGAAGGGGTATAATATAAAATAAAAATTAAGAATCATGTAAAATAGACCCAAATATCCAATCACTCATCTAAGAGATATTAGAAGTAGTAAAGGAAAGTAATATATACATTAGTCACAATTTAAGGACTAGCCAAGCACTGAGTAAGATAAACTTTTAAAACTCACACCTAGACATTATTTTAACATTTCAGAAGACTGAGAATAAAGGAAACAAATCCTAAAATCTGTAGGAAAGAAAAAAAAATGCTCTACAGAGAATCTTCTTAACAATAGCGGGGGGCGGGTAGTTAAACCTACAATTTTATACCCAACCAAACTATCATTCAAGTGTGACGATGGAACATGAAGGAGTCAGTAAGTTTGCCATTTATAATAACTCTTTGAAATAATTACCCCATTTAAAATAAAAATAAATATAGTACTAAGGAAGCAATGGTGAACAAAGAAATCCATTAAGTTATATTGTTAATCCTGGTTAAGTTTTGATTAAAAAAAAAAAAAGATAATTTTTACCATAACAATGTAGACCTAAAGGTCCAAATAATGTCAACGTGGGGGAAATGGTAATGAAAGGAAATGCTTCAGATAAAATTGAGGTATACAGAGATTTCATTTTGTTCAATGAATATAGAGAGACACTGATAAACTCTAGACATCAATAGAAAATATATTAAGTTGAACGCTTTAAAAATTGAATAGCAATTACTAGAAAAACCAATATAATCTTTACACTATCAGGAAAAAAGTAGAAAATTATTAAATCAACACAAAAAAGGAAGAAAAAAACTGAAAACAATATTCAAATACATAACCTAAGTTTACCATGCCCATGAAATTTTGTAGGAAATTATTACCAACCCTTTAAAAAATAGAAATTCATATTTTACATAAACAAGAATGGAAAGATATGAGAAGCTACTAACCTACTTAAGTATGGGTCATAAGCTTACCCAAAATTCAAAATAAGATCATATAATGAAAAAAAAATTTAATAGCAAAACATGGATGCAGAAATGCTAAATAAAATATTACAAATGTAAATTCATCAATCCATTAAAAGAATAATGCACTAGTATCAGGCAAGTTTTATCCAAGGAATGTAAGGATAGCTTTTTCTAATAATGAACAACCATTGTAATTCACTAGCTTAGTCACATGATTTAGGAGAAAAATAATTTCAGTGATGCTCCAAAGATTCAAGTGTAGAAATATATATATATATATATAGTTGTGTGTGTGTGCATATGCATGTTGTGTGTCTGTGTGTATGAAAGCTAAGAACAAAGCAAAACTTCTTTAATTTGATCAAAGGTATCTACCTGAAAAATATAGCAAAGATGAAACTAACTAGAAACATTATCTTTAAGCTCAGGGACAGAACATGAATGCTATTGCTACTGTTCAATATCAAACTGGACATCCTAGCCAATGGAATAAAATAAGTAAAACCATAGTAGGTGGTATAAATATTGGAAAGTAAGAGATAAATTACTATTAGTTATAAAGGACATGATAATCTAGCTAGAAAACTAAAGGTGCTTAGATGAAAAACTACTGTAACTAAGGAGAAAGTTCAATTAAATGGAAAGAGACAAAATCAACATTTAAAAATTAACTACTTTTCTATACTATTGGTATCAACACTTTTCAAAATTTAAGTGGGGAGGGGGCAATCACATTCCCAATAGCAACAGAAATTAAATTATAAGGTCCTTAGGAATAAGCTTAATAGAAATAATTAAAGCCTTTATGGCTCAGATGGTAAAGAATCTGCCTGCAGTGAGAGAGACCTGGGTTGGAAACCTGGGTTGGAAAGATCCCCTGGAAGAAGGCACGGCAACCCACTTCAGTATTCTTCCTTGGAGAATCCCCATGGACAGAGCAGCCTGGAGGGCTACAATCCACGGATTCACAAAGAGTTGGACATAACTAAGTAGCTAAGCGTGACACATGAAAAAAATTACAAAACTTTATGGAAAAAATATAAAGTGGCCTGAATAAGGGAGGAAATTTACCACATGCATAGATGAAAATCTCAATGTTTTTAAAATATAAATTATTTTCAAATGAATATATAATTTCAATGTAATCCTATTCAAAATCCAACTAGAATTTTTATTAAGTTTTAAAGTTTATATAGAAGATTGTATGAACAATGGTAACTAAAGTCATTTTTTAAAAAAAGAAACACAAAGAAAAGCAACTTGTTGTAATACTGGGTTGGACAAAAATTCGTTCAATTTTTTTCCCCAAGATGGCTCCAGTAGCACTGAGTTTTATTTAACTTCATTCAAAACTAATTTTGTTAGATTCTATTGTGATAGCTGCACTAAAAAAAAAAAAATTATCAAAATTGATGAATTTTTATGTAGCTATTTTAATATTGAAGATGGGAGAAAAAAGCAACATTTTCAGCATATTATGCTTTATTATTTCAAGAAAGATAAAAACACAACTGAAATACAAAAAAACAGATTTGTGCAGTGTATGGAGAAGGTACTGTGGCTGATCGAACATGTCAAAAGTGGCTTGTGAAGTTTCGTGCTGGAGATTTCTTGCTGGACAGTGCAAGAACTGGTAAACCAGTTGACGTTGATAGCAATCAAATGGAGACATTAACTGAGAATAATCACTGTTATACCACAGGAGACAGCCAGTATACTCCAAATATCCAAATCAAGCCTTGAAAAGCATTTGCACCAGCTTGGTTATGTTAATCGCATTGATGTTTGGGTTTCACATAAGTTAAGTGAAAAAACCTTCTTGACCATATTTCTGCATGCAATTCTCCATTGCAATGTAATGAAAATGTTCCATTTTTAAAAGAAATTGTGATGGGCAATGAAAAATGGATATTATACAGTAATGTGGAATGGAAGAGATTGTGGGACAAGCAAAATGAACCACCACCAACCACATCAAAGGCCAGTCTTTATCCAAAGAAGGTGGTTTTGGAATTGGAAGGGCGTACTCTATTATGAACGCCTTTTAGAAAACTGAATGATTAATTCTAACAAGTACTCGCCCAGTTAGACCAACTGAAAGCAGCACTCAATGAAAAGTGCCCAGATTTAGTCAACAGAAAATGTATAATCTTCCATCAGGGTAATACAAAACTCCAGGTTTCTTTGATGACCAGGCAAATACTGTAACAGCTTGGCTGGGAAGTTCTGATTCATTATTCACCAGATATTGAACCTTCAGATTTCCATTTATTTCAGTCTTTACAAAATCCTGTTAGTGAAAAAAATTTCAATGCCCTGGAAGACTGTAAAAGGCACCTGGAACAGTTCTTTGCTCAAAAAGATAAAAAGTTTTGGCAAGATGGAATTGTGAAGTTGCCTGAAAAAATGTCAGAAGGCAATGGAACAAAATGGTGCATACATTGTTCTATAAAGTTCCATAAAGTGAAAATGAAAAATGTGTCTTTTATTTTTGCCTTAAAGCTGAAGGAACTTTGGGGTCAACCCATTAGATATCAAGCATATTAGAAATCTATAGCAATTAGAACTCTGAGATATTAATGTTTAATATAAACACAATAGAGTCCAGAAACAGGCCCACATACAAATGGGAATTTATTATACCAGGTACTCATTAATAATAAAGACCTTATACTGGCACAAAAACAGACTTGTAGGTCAATGGAACAAAATAAAGAGCCCAGAAATAAACCCACCCACCTACACTCAGTTAAGCTGACAAAGGAGGCAAGAATATACAATGAAGAAAAGACAGTGTTTTCAACAAGCGGTGGTGGGAAAATTGGACAGCTACATGTAAATCAATGAAATTAGAATAGTTCTTGACACCAAACACCACAAAAATAATCTCAGAATGGTTTAAGACCTAAATATAGGACATGATACCCTAGAAGATAACATAGGCAAAGCATTCTCATATATAAATCATAGCAATATTATCTTAGTTCAGTCTCCCAAGGCAAAAGAAATAAAAGCAAAGATAAACAAAGGGGACATAATCAAACACTAAGCCTTTGCACAGCAAAGGACACCGTCACCAAAATGAAAAGACTACCTATTAAATGGGAGAAAATGTTTGAAAATGATGCAACTGATGAGAGGATAAAATTCAAAATATACAAAGAGCTCATACAATATCAAAAAATACAAACAACCCAATCAAAAAATGAGCAGAAGATCTCAATAAGCATTTCTCCAAAGAAGACGTGAAGGCAAAAAGGCACATGAAATGATACCCAACACCTCTAATTTTTAGAGAAATGCAAATCAAAACTACATTGAGGTATCACTTCATGCCAGTCAGAATTGCCATCATTAAAAAGCCCACAAACAATAAATGCTGGAGAGGGTGTGGAGAAAGGGGAACCCCCTTGCACTGCTGATGGGAAAGTAAATTGATACAACCACTATGGAGAACAGTATAGAGGGTCCTTAAACATCTAAAAGTAGAGCTACCTTGTGATCCAGCAATCCCATTACTAGACATGTATTCAGAAAAGATGAAAAATCTAATCGAAAAGATACATACACCTCAATGTTCATAGCAGCACTATTTATAATAGCCAAGACATGGAAGCAACCTACGTGTCCATCAACAGATATATATGGGCTTCCTGGGTGGCTCAGCAGTAAAGAATCCACCTGTGATGTACAAGACACAGGAGATGCCACAAGTTCAATCCCTGGGTCAGGAAGATCTCTGGGAGGAGGACATGGCAACCACTCCAGTATTCTTGCCTCGGAGAATCCCATGGACAGAGGAGCCTGGCAGGCTACTGTCCACAGGGTTGTGAAGAGTCAGACAAGACCGAAGCGACTGAGCACATATACTTATATACATACAAATATTACTCAGCATGTGTATATAAGAAACTATTAGAAGAAAATATAGGCAAATATGTGCAACCTCGGAGTCAAGAAAACCATCTGAAATAATATACAAAAGAGCAAAAGTCATAAAAGAAAGTATAGTAAATTTGACTAAAAATGACTAAAAATTTAAAAACCTAAATGACCAAAGCATATTAAAAGTTAGAAGGCAAGCAGCATAGACAACAACAAAGGGTTAGAATTAATAAGTCACTTAAAGAAAGAAAAAGCCCAAACTAATTGAAAAATGGGCCAAGGGTATAAATTGGTAATTCACAGAAGAAGTAATAAAAATGGTCAAGCTTTATATAAACTGTTTCTCAACCTCATTTTAACAGAGGAAATTAAAATTCAGTGAGTACACTCATACACAGCTGGAGAGAATATAAGTACAAGGACAGCCATTAAGAGTTGATTTTTGCATAACATATCATCCTAAAATCCTACTGTTAATAGCTCCCCCAGAGAGCTACATGCCCAAGGGAGAAAGTATAAGGATCTTCACTGGAATGTTATTTGCAATAGTGAAAAATTCAAAGCAACCTAAATATTCATGACAAGAGGAATGTCTAAATAAATAATTGTGCACCCTTTCTGTGGAACATCATGCTGTAACTTTCTAAAAATGAGGTGGACCTGTAAGTACTGACATGAAAAACTGTCTAAGTCATATTATTAAGTGAAATAATGGAGCCATCATTTATGTTAAAATACATATGCACACAGATAGGGGCAACCCCATGGAGAAAAATCTAGAAGCATTGTTAATGGTGACTGTTTCAAGGGAGAGGGCTAAGACAGCGGGCATTGGAGAAGGGACTAATCAGAGGTACTTTCGTTCGATCTATTAAGTTCTGATTTTTAACAAGGAGAATCTACTACTGAGGAAATTTTAAATGGTTTTTAATGTGCAATCTATTTTTAACATGCGTCACAAATGTGGAAGTGATGAAGTTATAATAAACTGTAAACTAAGTTGCTTTAAACCAGTGAAATGAATGGAACAACAGTCATTAAAATCTAGGCTATTTCTTTCTTTATTTACGCTTTCTTCCTTTTATTCACAGTACTAGAGCATCCAAAGAAACCTCATGTCACATCATATTCTTCACCCTCTGGTCTTAAAAAAAAATGAAAAGTCATCTTGGGTGGGGCTTTATTTTTTGTGGCTGTTTTCGGGATGAGGTTTGAATTACCCACCCAGGATGCTGTGACGAAAGCGCTCTTTCATTTCTAATATGATTCCTCTGGAAGCAAGAGTCATCCTCTCAATGCAATTATAACATGTGAATGTTAATTTAACAGAATAGGCCTTCTCAAGTCTTACTTTAATACACATTGGGAGAAAAATTTTGTAATTTAAGAATGACTTGTTTTTTTAGAACTCTGACTCTCACATTTACTGTTTTTGATAGGATGTTTAAAAAAAACGGGTTGAATTTGGCTTTTAGTATGAAATGTAAAACCATGAAGGCCAAACATACAAACATTTATTTCTTGATAACCACAAGTGGCCTATGATTAAGACAGAACCTGATAATTTAAGGAAAATTAACTTGTCTAAAGTGAGAACAGAGAATAATTCATGAATGTACTCATTTTTCTTTCTCCTTCCCCATTAGTCTACATTGGTCTTTAGCTCTGACATGTAAACCAGTAGGAAAACATTAACTCTGGTCAATGGACTGAATGGATTTATTTAAGAAGAAATATTTAAAGAACTAAAAGCATCAAATTATCTCCACAACACATATATTGGTCACAGAGACAAAATATAAAATACATCATAAATCTTACTTCTTCCAAAAACCTCATCTCAAGCCCCATAGATATTGAAAGAAACAGCACATATCCAAATTTCGAAGTGTCTTAGCCACATTTTTACCTTTCTTTTCCCATCACTTATTTCAATATTTTCTTACCTTTTTAACTAACATCTATATCCTACAGGGAAGACTGTGGGCAACAGCAGAGCTTTGGGCCTTTTCGATCAGTAGAGTCTGGATTCGAAATCAGGTATTTCTAATTTCAATCAGGTATTTCTATTTTCAAAATGACTAAATATGAGAAGATTATGTGCTGATGTTGCTTTTAACTTAATAGAAGACCCCTGAGGAAGGACGTATCTGAATTTGCTTTGCTGTCTCCAAAGTGCCTATTTATGATACAACACTGTAGGTCCTAAAAATATGTGACAAGTAAATGAATAATGAAAGCAAAATTCAAATTAAAATTACTAAATATTCAATGGAATTTTAAGAAAAGGAAACTACAGTAATAGAAAAGTAATAAGTAGGAAGTTAATTTTTAAAAAATTAAAATGAAAGCACTGAGTTTATTATTAACTATTACATTTAAAGGAAAATAATGGAGCCTCTCCTGAAAGCCATTTCTATTTATAATAATCAATAGCCAAATATGATATAGGTGGAAATTGAATGTTAGGAATTTTCCCTGCCTTCATACAACAGTTTCTCAGAGAAATTTTAATCACCACAACAGCCTCCAAATGGGAAGTTGATTTATTCAAAAAGATCTCAACAAGGACAAGCAAAGGGTTTATGGTCCTTTAACTTCTTTTATATAAGTTAAAACACAGGAATTGAGGAACTTGAAGACTGCTGTGCAGAGTAGGGCATCTGGAGGTTCCCCTGTGATAGCACCAATCTTCCTGGTCTTCAACCTCTACAAACGTACCCCACTCTACTGAGGTCATTTAAGATGCTTCCTGTTGCTATTTCTAAAGATGTTTTATGTCCTCTTGCCTTCACTCCCTTTCCTGGGGGCTGTAATCTTTAATTAGAAAAGGTAGGAAAATATTGGAATAATTGTAGAGAAAAGTAAAAATACTACCCAGACTGAACTTAGCAACGTGCTGTTTCTTCCAATCTCTATGTTTCAGAAACTTAGAACAGTCCCTACCTCTGTGCACAGATAATTGATGACAACCCCAGCATGTTTCTCTGAGTTTACAAAGACGAGGCGAATGGAAGGTCAGCTTTTCAGGTAGCCCTGGTCAACAGGACCAAGCCCCAAGCGTGCCCAAGATACATTTCTGCAGTTACTACATTTATAACTATACTGGTTTCTATTTAAAATCATATAATGCTAAATGACAAGTCAAAAAAAAAATACCGTCTTGGAGAATATATCTGTTCTTTCTTCCAAATTCAGTAAAATACTCACTAAGAGCTATTTCAATCTTTCTTTTTTAAAAAATGTGTTCTTAAGACATTTTCATGCCCATCGTATTACTTATTAAAGAATTTCACCCGATTTACTTAGTGAACATTTGGAATGATTAGACATATTTACATTCACATAGAGATTTTAATTTCAAAAACCTATTTATTGTTGAAATACTACAGGCACTGCAAGGAAGCTTACCAGTTTGATACTGGAAGAACTAGTTTGTAGTTAATTTTAACAAAATGTCTTTTTCTCACTAGGCCCCAAATAAAATTTTCTGGCAAAGTATATTTTGTGTTCCTCTGGGGCTGTGGTAACAGCTTAATTTTATATGATCCCTATATATGTCAAAGTGTGTAGAAATGTCTTACCATTTCTATAGTTAACAAAAAATAAAACATAAATATCCTGGAGGTGGTGAAAGCTAAACACTGCTCTTGAAAAAAAAAAAAAAAACATAATATGTTATAATTAACCAAACTTACCAACTGAGAGAAAAATTCAGCTGATTGCTATGGTAATTTTCAAGTGTTGACATATATCCAGAGTCCATCATTCTGAAATGGTTGAGGGACAGTTGGCCACATTTTTGTTCACAAAATGAAAATACTGTGGAGCAGAAAAGAACTCCTTAAGGTAGGACAGTTCAAGTCAGAGCATTAGCCATGTGACACAGTTTATAGGCAATAAGCCCACTTTTCACTGACAGATGGAAATAGGTTCATTTACTTCACAGGAATACTAAGATCGTGCATGTGCATGCTAAGTCGCTTCAGTCGTGTCCGATTCATTGCAATCCTATGGACTGTAGCCCTCTGGGCTTCTCTGTCCATGGGATTCTCCAGGCAAAAATACTGGAGTGGGTTGCCATGCCCTCCTCCAGGGGCTCTTCCTGACCCAGGGATTTAACCAGCATTACATTGGTAGGCAGATTCTTTACCTCTGAGCAACCAGTCCATACTAAGTTCAATAACTAACAAATAGAAAACACTGGAAAAGTTAATATATTTTAGTGAATTTCTTTTCTGTAGTTTCTAGGGGTAAGCTTGGTGAGAATCCATAATATTCCAAAATACTCAATTTTTAAACCACTTGCAGCATAAGCAGCTGAATTATATCCTGTGTTTACTGAATATCCACTCCATGTAGTCTAGCCACATGTCAAGTTTGTAAGGGAAAACAAACGAGATACATCTCTGCCTTCAAGAACTTCCAATTAAATGGGATATAAAACAACAAGGTGAAAATGAGCAAACAAACAAGAAGGTATAAAATCAAATACAAAATGGAAAATAATTACTTGCCAAAATGTATAGACCAGATGAAAAGTGCCATGAAGGAACAAAGGTAAGGAATCAGAAAGTCCTATTTATTACAAGGAAAGTGTGAGGTGTAAGTTTTTTGTGGGTTTTTTTTGTAGGTTTCTTTTTTTTTAACTGAAGTATAGTTGATTTACAATGTTGTGCTGATCTCTGCTGTACAGCAGTGACTCAGTTATACACATATATACCATAAAAAAGAATGAAATAATGCCATTTGCAGCAACAGGGATGCAACTAGAGATTATCTTACTAAGTGAAGTAACTCAGAGAAAGACAAATACCATATGAAAATCAGCTTTTGGTTTGGGTTTTTAAATAGACTTTGAAAGACGAACAACATTTAAAGAGATACTGTATGTATGACTGAGTCCCCTCACTGTTCAACTGAAACTATCACAACACTGTTAATCAGCTACACCCCAATATAAAATAAAAGTTTAAAATAAACAAATAAAGAGATACAAACACCAAAGGATTTAAGTAAGATGTTCACCAAGACTGGTGCTTGCTAGTAAAATGGCACTTTACCTCACAAGCAAATCTCTTGTTCTGCCAAGGTCCCACTGGAAGCTAAGTTAGAACTAGTCATATTTAGGATTCGACAAAGATTATTGTTGGAATATGACAGAATGTTCTGGTTATATTTATTAGATGATAGAACTCAACTGAAAGAAAAGAAATGGCCTACACTATTCTGTTTCATGAAGATTTTAACACCAACTGAGTTCAGATCAGCTAAAGAAATGAGCTTTCTCAACCAGAGGCAATTTCATCTCTCAAAGGTTATTTCTTTTAACATCTGAAGACATTTTTGGTTGTCACAACTTAGAGTGGGAAGTGCTACTGGTATATTGTGGGTAAAAACCAAGGATACACAAACATCCTACAACATACACGACAAACCTCCACTACAAAGAACTATCCAACATATGTATCCCTATGGCTGATTCATGTTGTTTGGCAGAAACCAACAAAATTCTGTAAAGCAATTATCCTTCAATTAAAAAATAACTAAAATTTTTTAAAAAGGAAAAAAGATTTATCCAACACAAAATGTCCGTTGCTTTGAGGTTGAGACACACTGAACTAGACCACAAGGGCAATCAGTGGGGAGATGTCCTATCACAGTTTATGCAACAAAATAGGCTGGATGAAGATAAAGAAAAAAAAATGATGTTACAGTTATGAAGGATAGAAACATGTGGAAATCCAAACTTATGGTACAGTCTTCTTGTGTCATTAAAGTTATAACACCGGTGTCAAAGATTTTGGAGGGGCGTTAAAAAAATGTTTCGTGATGCAAGAATGTATAGTGGGGAAAAGACAGCCTCTTTAAAAAATGATGTTGGAAAACCTGGATAGCCAGGTGCAAAAGAATGAAACTGGACCACTTTCTTATCAGATCAGATCAGTCGCTCAGTCGCGTCCGACTCTTTGCGACCCCATGAATCGCAGCACGCCAGACCTCCTTATCCATCACCAACTCCCGGAGTTCACTGAGACTCACGTCCATCGAGTCAGTGATGCCATCCAGCCATCTCATCCTCTGTCGTCCCCTTCTCCTCCTGCCCCCAATCCCTCCCAGCATCAGAGTCTTTTCCAATGAGTCAACTCTTCGCATGAGGTGGCCAAAGTACTGAAGTTTCAGCTTTAGCATCATTCCTTTCAAAGAAATCCCAGGGCTGATCTCCTTCAGAATGGACTGGTTGGATCTCCTTGCAGTCCAAGGGACTCTCAAGAGTCTTCTCCAACACCACAGTTCAAAAGCGTCAATTCTTCGGCGCTCAGCCTTCTTCACAGTCCAACTCTCACATCCATATGTGACCAGAGGAAAAACCATAGCCTTGACTAGACGGACCTTTGTTGGCAAAGTACCATACCCCAAAATTAACTCAAAATGGATTAAAGACCTGAAACCATAAACCTAGAAGACCTGAAACCATAAACATACAAGAAAGAGGCAGTGCCATTTATTGATGAGGCTGTATTTGCCCCATTGTATATTCTTGCCTTCATTGTCAAAAATAAGGTACCCATAGGTGCATGGGTTTATTTCTGGGCTTTCTATCTATATTTCTGTTTTGGTGCCAGTACCATACCATCTTGATGACTGTAGCTTTGTAGTGTAATCTGAAGTCAGGAAAGTGGATTCCTCCAGCTCCATTCTTTCTCAAGACTACTTTGGCTATTCAGGGTCTTTTGTGTTTCCACGTGAATTCTGAATTTTTTGTTCCAGTTCTGTGAAAAATGCCATTGATAATTTGATAGGGATCACATTGAATCTGTAAATTGCATTTGGTAGTATAGTCATTTTCACAACATTGATTCTTCCTAACCAGGAACATGGAATATCTCTCCATCTGTTTATGTCATCTTTGATTTCTTTCATGAGTGCCTTATAATTTTCTATGTACAGTTCGTTTCCTTAGTTAAGTTTATTCCTAGATATTTCTTTTTGTTGCAATGGTGAATGGGATTGATTCCTTAATTTCTCTTTCTGATTTTTCATTGTTAGTATATAAAAATGCAAGTGATTTCTGTGTATTTATTTTGTATCCTGCAACTTTGTTAAATTCACTGATTAGCTCTAATAATTTTCTGATACTGTCTTTAGGGTTTTCTATGTAGAGTATCATGTCATCCTCAAACATTGAGAGCTTTACTTTTTCTTTTCCAATCTGGATTCCTTTCTTTTTCTTCTCTGATTGCTGTAACTAGGACTTCCAGAACTCTGTTCAATAAAAGTGGTGAAAATGGACACCCTTGTCTTGTTCCTGATCTTAGAGGGAATGCTTTCAGTTTTTCATCATTGAGAATAATAACAAGTAGACTTGTTATATATGACCTTTACTATGTTGAGGTGAGTTCCTACTATGCCATTTTTTGAAGAGTTTTAATCATAAATGGGTGCTGAATTTTGTCAAAGGCTTTTTCTGCAAATATTGAGATTATCATATGGTTTTTAATCTTTCAATTTGTTAATATGGTATATCACATTGATTGATTTGTGTATATTGAAGAATTCTTGCATCCCTGGAATAATCCAAACTTGATCATGGTGTATGAGCTTTCTGTTGTGTTGCTGAATTCTGTTTGCTAAAATTTTGTTGAGGATTTTTGCATATATGTTCATTAGTGATATTGGCCTATAATTTTCTTTTTTTGTGTTGTCTTTGTCTGGTTTTGGTATCAGGGTGATGGTGGCCTCGTAGAACGAGTTTGGGAATGTTCCTTCCTCTGCAATTTAGTGAAAGAGTTTTAGAAGGATAGGCATTAGCTCCTCTCTAAATGTTTGGTAGAATTCTCCTGTGAAGTCATCTGGTCCTGGGCTTTTGTTTTTGGGGGAGATTTTTGATGACAGCTTCAATTTCAGTGCTTGTAATTGGGTTGTTCATAATTTCTACTTCTTCCTGGTTCAGTCTTGGAAGACAGAACTTTTCTAAGAATCTGTCCATTTCTTCCAGGTTATCCGTTTTACTGCCACATAGTTGTTCATAATAGTCTCTTATGATCCTTTGTATTTCTGCATTGACTGTTGCAACCTCTCCTTTTTCATTTCTAATTTTGTTGATTTGATTCTTCTCTCTTTTTTTCTTGATGAGTCTGGCTAAAGTTTTGTCAATTTTGTGTATCTTCTCAAAGAACAGCTTTTAGTTTTATTAATTTCTACTATTGCTTCTTTCATTTCGTTTTCATTTATTTCTGCTCAGATCTTTATGACTTCTTTCCTTGTACTAATTTTGGGGGGTTTTGTTCTTCTTTTTCCAGTTGCTTTAGGTGTAAAGTTAGGCTGTCTATTTGATGTTTTTCTTGTTTCTTGAGGCAGGATTATGTTGCCATAAACTTTCCTCTAAGAACTGCTTTTGCTGCATCCCATAGTTTTGAGTTGTTATGTTTTCATTGTCATTTGTTTCTAGAATTTTTTGATTTCCCTTTTGATTTCTTCAGTAACCTGTTGATTATTTAGAAACATGTTGTTTAATCTCCACGTGTTTGTGTTTCTTACAGTTTTTTTTCTTGTAATTGATACCTAGTCTCATAACATTGTGGTCGGAGAAGATCCTTGATCTGATTTCAATTTTCCTAAATTTATTGAGGTTTGATTTGTGACCTAAGATGTGGTCTCTCCTGGAGAATGTTCCATGTGCACTTGAGAAGAAGGTGTATTCTTCTGTGTTGGATGAAATGTCCTGAAGATATCAATGAGATCCATATCATCTAAAGTATCATTTAAGACTTGTGTTTCCTTATTAATTTTCCGTTTTGATGATCTGTCCATTGGTGTGAGTGGGGTTTTAAAGTCTCCTACTATTACTGTGTTACAGTAAATTTCTCCTTTTATGTCTGTTAATGTTTGTCTTATGTATTGAGGTGCTCCAATGTTGGGTGCATAGATATTTACAATTGTTATGTCTTCCTCTTGGATTGATCCCTTGATCATTATGTAGTGTCCTTCCTTATCTTTTGTAATCTTCTTTATTTTAAGGTCTATTTTGTCTGATATGAGGATTGCTACACCAGCTTTCTTTTGCTTCCCATCTGCATGGAATATATTTTTCCATCCTCTCACTTTCAGTCTATATGTGTCTTTAGGCCTGAAGTGGATTTCTTGTAGACAACATATATATGGGTCTTGTTTTTGTATCCATTCAGCAAATCTGTGTCTTTCGGTTGGAGCATTTAATCCATTTACATTTAAAGTAATTATTGATTTATATATATATATATATATATATATATATATATATATATATATTCCTATTGGCATTTTCTTAATTGTTTGGGGTTGATTTGTAGATCTTTTTTCTTCTCTTGTATTTCTTGACAATATAAGTCCCTTTAACATTTGTTGTAAAGCTGGTTTGGTGGTTTGTCCGAAAAGCTTTTTATTTCTCCATCAGTTTTGAATGAGATCTTTGCCAGGTATAATAATCTTGGTTGTAGATTTTTTCCTTTCAGTACTTTAAATATATCCTGCCATTTCCTTTTGGCCTGCAGAGTTTCTGCTGAAAGATCAGCTTTTAAGCATATGGTGTTTCCCTTGTATGTTACTTGCTGCATCTCCCTTGCCACTTTTAATATTCTTTCTTTGTGTTTAGTCTTTGTTAGTTTGATTACTATGTGTCTTGGCATGTTTCTCATTGGGTTTATCCTGTATAGGACTCTTTGTGCCTTTTGGATTTGATTGACTATTTCCTCTTCCATGTTGGAGAAATTTTCAACTATAACCTCTTCAAAAATTTTCTCATAACCTTTCTTTTTCTCTTCTTCTTCTGGGACCCCTATAATTCAAATGTTGGTGCATTTGATTTTGTCCCAGAGGTCTCTAAGACTATCCTCAGTTCTTTTCATGCTTTTTATTTTATTCTGCTCTTCAGAAGTTATTTCCACCATTTTATCTTCCAGCTCACTGATTCATTCTTCTACTTCAGATATTCTGCTATTGATTCCTTCTAGAGTATTTCTAATTTCAGTAATTGTGTTGTTTGTATGTTTATTCTTTAATTCTTCTAGGTCTTTGTTAATTGATTCTTGCATTTTCTCCATTTTGTTTTCAAGGTTTTTGATCATCTTTACTATCATTATTCTGAATTCTTTTTCAGGTGGTATGCCTATTTCCTCTTCATTTATTTGGACTTCTGCATTTCTAGTTTGTTCCTTCATTTGTGTAGTACTTCTCTGCCTTTTCATTATTCTTTTTTAACTTATTATGTTTGAGGTCTCCTTTTCCTAGGCTTCAAAGTTGAATTCTTTCTTCCTTTTGGTTTCCGCCCTCCTAAGATTGGTCCAGTGGTTTGTGTAAGCTTCATATAGGGTGAGATTCATGCTGATTTTTGTTTGTTTGTTTTTCCTCTGATGGGCAAGGCTGAGTGATGTGGCGATCCTGTCTGCTGATGACTGGGTTTGTATTTTTGTTTTGTTTGTTGTTTAGATGAGGCATCCTGCACAGGGTGCTACTGGTGGTTGGGTGATGCTTAGTCTTGTATTCAAGTGGTTTCCTTTGCGTGAGTTCTCACTATTTGATACTCCCTAGGGTTAGTTCTCTGGTAGTCTAGGCTCCTGGAGTCAGTTCTCCCACTCCAAAGGCTCAGGGCTTGATCTCTGGTCAGGAATGAAGATTCCACAAGTGGTTTGTTACAGCATTAAGTGAGATTAAAACAAATATCCCAAAACAAGTAACAAAAAATGAACCCCAGACAAATGGCAGTTATAAAATCAGGCAAATAATAATTAAAATAATGGAATATACACATATACATACACACCCATGAACAAAATCAAAACAGTCCAACAAAAATAAAGTACAGTTGATTGACCCAGAGAACAAAGGAAATAAAAAATTATATTTACCAGTTAAGAACAAAACTAACTGAAGCACAAACTGGAAAACAAAACCAAAGCAAGGTGCCAAGTGGAAAATAAGGCAATGAAAACAAAGCTAACAAATATGTTGAAAGGAAAGGAAAGAAAGAATAGTTATCAAAGTTAAACAGAGGTAGATAAAGAAGATTTATACACATTAAAGATTAACTGCAAGGGGAAAAGAACAGTGGGAAAAGCAAACAGAGGAATATATGTAGAAAAACAATAATAGGCTTTAAAAATTAAAATTTAAAAAAAAGAGAGAAAAGAAAAAAAAATGGAAAACTCCACAGAACTGCAAAAGCCCAATGTAGAGGCAGAGGTTTATAACAACAATAAAAAATGTGACTGAGAAAGAAAAGAAAGAAAAAAGCTCAAAAGCTTAATTAGATTTCACAGTGCCAATAAAACTGACAACTACAACAGAGTGGGGTTGGGGGGAGTAAAAAGGAAAAAAAGTCCAAAAGAATCTATAGAACAAGTGAAAATATCAGAATAATAAATGTTTTTCTTGGGTCACTGCTGTCAGAGTCCTCTCCCTCACTGGGAGTCACAGTCCACCTCACCTCCCTAGGATGCCCTCCAACACTGTGCTGATCTCTGGACCTTCTGTGGGGGCAGTTCAGATTCTAATCTGGTCCTACTCATGTGTGTTCTTGCTTCCAATATCCACAGCCATCAGAACTAGAGTGCTTTCTTATGTGGGAGCTCTCAATGACCTTTTATATATTCCATAGACATGAGTCTGCCTAGTTGATCATGTGGATTTAATCTGCAGCTGGTGGAAAGGTTTTGGGTCTTCTTCCTGGGCCACACTGCCCCTGGATTTCAATTGTGGTTTTCTTTCCACCTCTGCATGTGGGTCATCCACTGCAGTTTGCTCCTGAGGCTGCCCTGGAGAATGTGGGTTTGCCCCTGTGAGGGCCAGTTGTGGAGGTGGTGCAGCTGCTTGGGTCACAGGGGTTCTGGCAGCACCAGGTACTCAGGGGACTTGGCAGCTAGGGCAGCAGGGTATGGCAACTAGAAGGGTACTGTGCTCTAGAAGGGTATGGCAACCAGTATTGGCCAATATGCTGCAGTATTCTTGCCTGGAGAGCCCTCCGTCCCTGACAGAGAAGCCTGGCAGGCCACAGTCTACAGGGTCACAAAGAGTTGAACACTACCAATGCGACCCTGTGTGCATAGATGCAAGACTCTTTTTGCCTGTGGCAGCTCTGCCCCAGTGAGAATTGAGCATGAAGGTGGCACAGCTGCTGGCTTGCGGGAACCCTGGCAGAGTCAAGTGTGCTGGGACACAGACTGCCTCCACCGCAGGAGTTATGGCCCTATCAGGGTCTTTTTCTGAGCCTCCTATAGCTGGCGATCAGAAGGTCTCTTTGGCCAGTCTTTCTCCATAGCTCTGCTGGTTCAGGCACTTAGAGGGCTCCCTTGCCTGCGGTCCTTCTCTGTTGTTCGGCACATCAGGCACATAGAGGGGCCCCCTGGCTGGAGTCCTACTTTGTAATTTGGCACATCAGGCACTTAAAGGGGCACCCTGGGTCGGGTCCTACTCTATAGTGCCTCAGGTGTTTGATGGGCCAACCTCTCTATTCTTCATCTGTGGATGCTGGCATGTTGGGGGAGAGAGAGGCTATGGTGATGGCTCCACCCACTATGCGTGACTCAGCTGTATTGCCTTGCTTCCATGGCTGCCTGGCTTTCCTCCACAGGTATTTCCCACCACGATCTCCTCCTCCACATCCCCTCAATCTGTCTCTCCACAGTAAACAGCAACCCTTGCCCTGGGATTGCTCCACAACCACTAAACCCCAGGTCCTAGCTGCTGTGCCTTCCAGGGAACCTGTACCCCTGTCTGGGGTATGTATGGCTGCAGCAGAGACTGATTCTCATTCTATTTAGGCTGCCACAGATCAGCTGTTTCACTCTCAGCCTTAAATGTTTCTCCTCTGACTCAGACAGTTGCCCCGCTGTGGGGATCGGACCCCTGCTTCAGTTCCCCCACCTGCCGAGGGCAGGTCCGGTCCTACTAACGCTCCTGTTTTCCCCCTAGTTCCTTCATCCTACTGAGTTTTGTGTGGTTCTATATATTCTTTTTCCACTGGTCAGGGATTCCTGTCCACTCCCTGCTGGTGTTCTGCATGCACGTCTGTGCCTGGAGGTGTATTCCTGAATAATCTGTGGAGAGAGATGCACTCCACGTCCACCTACTCCTCTGCCATCTTTTTCTCTCCCTCCCTCATGCACTCTTGTTGGGAATGTAAATTGGTGCAACCACTATGGAAAACTGTATGGAGTTTCCTCAAAAAATTGAAAATAGAGCTACCATATGATCTAGTAATTTCACTTCTAGGTATCTAACTAAAGAAGATGAAAACACTAATTCTATAAGATCTGAGTCCCTATGTTCACTGAAACATTATTTATAATGACCAAGGTATGGCAACAACTTAAGTGTCCATTGATAGATGAATGGATAAAGATGTGATATATGTATGTGCATATATAGATGCATGCTTACTGTAGAAATTTTTAAGTCATATATTTATCCAGAGATGATCATTGCTAACACTTGGAATGTAGTCTTCTAATTTTTCCAATAGAATCTTAAAGTAGATATTTTTGTAATATATTTTTTTATTAAATAGTCACTTTTTCAAATTTGATGTCAAAACAACTTAAATTCATTCTTTTCCTGATTAAGAAGACTCTGCTATTAAAGATATATGTTTGCCTCTAAGTTTTCACTACAATAAAAAGGCTGCACTCATATAGCTGTTATTCATTAAATGTCTGCAGTTAAGAACCTATGCTGTATTTAAAGCCACTTCTCACTCCCCCAAGTGGTTATCATATGGTAACTAGATCCAACAATCTTTGCCTTCCAGCATAGTCCATGCATGCAAACAGAGGGACGGAAGTAGGATCTCTCTGCTGTAACTTGGTACCCCTGAGCTCCGTTTCCTCCCAGGCAGCGTTTCCTGGGGAGGTCTGCAGTTAACATGGAGGCAGTGGGTGAGCTGTCCACTTGGTTCCCCAGAGGAGGCACAGAGCTTCCATGAGACTAATCTATTCATTAGCTATTTTAAGAAGATAATATCAGACCAAAGTTTAATTGACCTCCTTTTTATAGTGAGTGCAATTAAAAGTTTCCTATAAAATGGATCTCAAGTATAAATCAACTTTATTTGAACTGTAAGTCACACACAGTCTAGGCTGGTCAGTTGTTCTAGGCTGGTAGCATAGTTCTAGATAAGCAGGTAAGGATTTGATGTCACCAAATGTGGTTAGCCTTCCACGAAGAAAATTTTATTTTATAACCTGAACTAATCACAAGGAGAATCTGACGTAAAGCAATGGGTGGCTCAGTGCTAACTCAATTCCTCTCCTGAAATTGCCTTATACTTCTTGCTGTATTTGTGGTGGCCTGACATTGCCCACCACCCCATGATTCTCTACATAGGATTACCCAGCACATGGTAATAATATAATCCAGTATTACATTATTATGTCACATATAATATTAATACAGTATTAAAATAATAAGAATATTTTCTGTGGTTTAACAAGGTAAAATGGCTTTGAATATTGCTTATTTTTTGATTCTGATATCTTTACAGGTAATTTTTTTTCATAGGGAATTCTGTGTACAAATCAACCCTATCAAATATCAGAAAATCCATGAGAGAAAAAAATTATTTCATGGGCTTACACCTTGGTTTTCTAAAATATAAGGTAAGCCCTTATGTTTTCAGTTCAGTTCAGTTCAGTCGATCAGTCGTGTCTGACTCTTTGCGACCCCATGAATCGCAGCACGCCAGGCCTCCCTGTCCATTACCAAGTCCCGGAGTTCACTCAAACTCATGTCCATTAAGTCGGTGATGTCATCCAGCCATCTCATCCTCTGTTGTCCCCTTCTCCTCCTGCCCCCAATCCCTCCCAGCATCAGAGTCTTTTCCAATGAGTCAGCTCTTCACATGAGGTGGCCAAAGTATTGGAGTTTCAGCTTGAGCATCATTCCTTCCAAAGAACATCCGGGACTGATCTCCTTTAGAATGGACTGGTTTTATAACTCTCTTTTTAAATAAAGCACTCATGAAAAATTTCTGGAATTTATTTGAGGATTTTACATAACCAAGATTCTGACCTTTTCTTGGTATATTAAACACCCTGTACAATCATTGTACTTATACCATGTTCTTCTAATCTGTTAATGGAGTAGACACTATTCCCCCTTAAGTCACCAAATTCCAGAATAGAAAAACAAACATTAGAAACTGAGAGGAGAGTCAAGTCAGACCGTCTCCTTGTTCCCAAGCATCTAGTCTGACCTCCCACATAGAGTGGTAATTTGTGCTTCAATCTCTGCTCTGTTGTACCACAATCTAGCAGAAATGGCAGTTCCCGGTTCCAAGATGGATATTTCTCAGGGAATGAATGGGAATGGAAAATAAATCTTGAGGTTGAAGGTTAATTATCGACAAAAATTATCCTTTGGCAATAACAACTTTCTCTGTAATATTAACAAAAGTGTCTTATGTAGTTTTGATGTATATTAATCTTGAAAGATGTTCTAAGACTGGCTGAAGCAGAAGAAATGACAGAAAGAGGGTTCTGAAAAGAAAATAAAGAGGAATGAATGAAGAATAAGCCCAGAAAGCATGGGAAATTGAAGGAGAGGACAGAAGTCATACATATCAGGGTCTGAATCCAGATGGGGAGGGAAAAAAGAGGAAACAGAACTCCCACAATCAGAGTGTAAGTATGAAAGGGAGGGTATGAGGGATGATAAAGAAGCAAAGATGTGACTTCTCTGGTGGTCCAATGGTTAAGACTCCTTGCTTCCAATGCAGGGGATGCAGGTTCCACCCCTGGTGGGGAAACTAAGATTGCACATGCCACACGGCGAGGCCACACACACACACACACAAAAGCAGCAGCAAAGAGATGAGCATGTCTTTGTATTGGCTGTTTAAAGAAAGTGGGCTTCCTTGGTGGCTCAGATGGTAAAGGATGGTAAAGCAGGGTCTCCTGCTATGAGGAGACCCAGGTTCAATCCCTGGGTCAGGAAGATCCCCTGGAGAAGGAAATGGCAACCCGTTCCAGTACTCTTGCCTGGACCATTCCATGGATGGAGGAGCCTGATGGTCTACAGTCCATGGGGTCACAAAGAATCAGACATGACTGAACAACTTCACTTTCAAAGAAAGGAGGGCTACAAAAGGAGAAGTGATGAATTCGTTGAATAATGCATTGCTAGTTAAATCACCAAATAGAAGTTGGAGATTCCGCATAATTGTGCTATTATTCTCACTTACATTCTAATTAACAGAATTATATATAATGTGTAGGCTCACTTTATCTGGGGGTATGAGAGAAGTAAAGGGAACTCATTCACTTGTACCCAATGTACGAAAAAGAACACTCAGAAGGACCACCATAGAAACAAAGCACCGCTCTCGTCTCAGCACATCTGTTATAGGACCGAACGACACAAGACGGTGTGAGATGCTTACTGCCTACCTTTACTCTGGGAAATCTTTCAGAAGTGGCTTTTTCCAAAAAAGGACTTCCCCAGAACAAAGCACAACAATATTAGCACAGAAGGTCTGGGTGTGGTTTTACTCACATCACTGCTCCCTTCGTGTTCACAAAATGTTTCTGCTCTCAGACCAGTGAGAAGTAGCTGAGCACCACAGGCATCAGGTACCAGCCTCACGAGACCCCTCACAGGATACATGCACACCACAAACCACTCTCCAGCTAGCTTCCCTCCATCCTCTGGAATAACAGACAGAACTGACGACGAGAGAGCTGTTGGTCTTCCAAAATGCCCAACATCTAGAGTGCCAGAGGCAGGATGAGACAGAAACCACGAACTCCTACCCAACAAGTATCTTGGGAATTAACCCAAGACCGATAATGTTCTGGCTTCCAGGAAGATAAGCAGCACAATGCTGTGGCTTATCTATGAATTCCTATATCCGAATTAACAAGCTATATGACTTTAGCTTCCCTGGTGGCTCAGATGGTAAAGAATCCCTGCAATGTGGGAGACCTGGGTTTGATCCCTTGGTTGGGAAGATACCCTGGAAGAGGGCATGGCAACCCACTCGAGTATTCCTGCCTGGAGAATCCCCATGGACAGAGGAGCCTGGCAGGCTACAGGCCATGGGGTCACAGAGAGTCGGACAAGACTGAGCAACTAAGAACAGCACATGACTTCAAGAAAGATCAACTTTCTGGTCTCAGTCTCCTCATTTCATAAAAAGCAGCCGAGTCAATCATCTCTTAGCATCCATCAGTATCTAAAAATATTATGGTAAACATTTTTTTCAGAGTAATTCGTGAGTTTAGCAGATTGCCGAAAACTTGAGCCTTAGTATCCTTTTCCTGGATCAGTTTAATCCTGTAATTCTAATGAGCTTAAGCAGTTTTATGTCATGATCAAAGGCAAGGATTCCTTACTCTAGCTCTCTGTTTGATCTACCTGCCTCTTGGTCCCCCCACTCTCATGATCCAGTCAGATGTGTCCATTTTGGATATTGGTTTCTGTTTTGATAATAACATTACTCAGGAAATACACAGCCATCAGGATGTTCTTGGCACTTCAGTGATTAGGCAGAATGGACTTCTGTGATTAGGTAGGCTTATTTCCACAATTCTAATTGAGTAAGATTCCTCCTAGGAAATCCTATCGAGCTACCGAGAATGAAGTATGTGGGCTTTTCTTTATAATAAGAGCCTCTAGGTCTGCCAAATTTTTAGAAGTCAGTAGGCAGTATTTGAGAACAACAAGAGGAAAAGAGAACAATGCATTCTCAAAAGCATCACATGTGTTTGGACTCTTATTTTTCAAAATGGAAATGGCCTTATTTTTTTTTTCTGATTATTAAGATTTTTACCACATATTGTCAAATTGCCTTTCAGGAAGCTCGCCCTAGTTGATTTTCCCACCAGCATTCCACAGTGGCGACTTCCTCACACCCTCACCAGACAGGTATCAGATTCTGTGTGTCTTTGTCAATCCATTGGTGAAAACAATACTATTTCTTTTCATTTGAATTTTTAATTATCAGTGAGGTTAGTTTTCACACATTTATTACAAGTTGTTTACTTATGCTGTTTGTCCATTTTTCTTTTGTTGTGTCTCTTTTGCTTTATTCGTGTAAAAGAGCTCTTTATACTAAGGATATTTGTTCTTAATTATTTTTGTTCATGAGGTGTTTTTTTTTTCCTGCATAAAAGTTTTCACTCTGCTTTAAGGAATAAAATATTTTAGTCTTTTGCTTTACTGGTTTTTTTTTGCCCTGTTTAGGAAGTTCTTTCTTACCTCATCTATATATATATATATTTTTTTTTTCATGTATTTCACGCTCAATTGTAAATTTCTGGTGAATTTAAGTGTATTTTGGTATGTATTTTGGTAGAAAGGGTGACTTAGAGATTTCATTTTTTTCCAGTTATTTCAAACCCATTGACTGAAAAATCCAAATTTTCTTTTCTGATTTGAAATGTCTCTCCTTTCTAACACTAAACTCTTTATATACAGGTTTCTGGAGTTCTGACTGTTTTCCTTTGATCTCCTCATCTGATGTGAACTTATTCTGACACCACTACCAAAGTGTTTTTAATGAGTGTGGTTTCAAAATTCATTTTATTATGTGGTAAGGCAATGCTCCCAACTTGTACTTCAAAAATTTCCTGGCTATTCACACAAGATTCTTGCTCCAACAGCAGTTGGGCACTTGAAGTGAAGTGCTGAATATATGTAAGTATTTTTCAAAGTGCACAAACTTGTGAAAGCCCTAAAGCAAATAATTTTATAGGAAACATCCATCCCTCCCTTTTAGACTTATTAAGATTAGTCACTGCTATTTTTTTCCAACCGTGCAGTCTATAGGATCTTAGTTCTCAGACCAGAGATTGCACGCACACCCTCGGCAGTGAGAGCACAGTGTTCTAACCACTGGACTGCCAGGAGATTCCCATTAAGATTGCTCACTGCTTTGAAAGAATGCTCGGGGTATAGGTGGTGTTGGGCATCAAGAATTTTCTAGCCCACAAGATGCATATTTGGCTTGCATATTATGGCCACAACGGTTTTAAGTGTGATGAAAATGTGTGCATCCTCTTTATCACACTATTCTTAAAAACGTTAAAATTATCATATATGTGGAAAGAATGCAACTTATAAGCGCCCCACTGTTCGTAAAGCTATGTGGACTTGTTGAAACTAATCAGTTATTGAGCCTTTCAGTCACATTCATTTCCTCTGCCTGCCCTTAGACCTTGTTTGTCAGTTCCTATCTTGCTTTCAGCCTCTAGGGTCCCCTTTCCTCACAGCAAGAGTCACTTTATCACCCCCATCTATGATCTCTGAGTCAATTACTCACTACCCCAAACCAGGTGAGTGCTCCCACCGTCTCCTTCACTCCCTAGTCATCTGGCATTGAAATTGCCATTGGTTTTACCTGGAACCCAGGTAGAGAGTAGAGACCATATGCTCTTCACCATTGTACGAAATCCCTAGCTCAGTCCCTGACACAGGCAAATTTCAGTAATATTTAGTGAGTGGGCGAACACTACAAACTAAATGTGACACAGGAGGGATACAAAGAGCTCTAGCCCAGGACTCTGGAATTTAACATCATCTTAATTGTTCCAACATTGCATTAGAATCTCTAGGACTGCTCCTCCTCCACGGTGATTCTGTCCCTGAACCCCACATTCCTGCTTTCTTCCCTGGTCCTGCGGAAAGGCTTGCCCCACCTGCCTACCAGAATACCCCATAACCTCAGGTTAGATCCTCAGATGCCAGGTGTTAGCTTGAACTCCTTGTCATTTAATGCCACAGCATTTGGAGCCTGTGTACCTGTTCTTAGTTAGCTACGTGCGTAGGCTTTGTCTGATGGAGCCTAAGATATGTTCTTCATGTCTTAGAGTGGACTGTATGCCTCTCACTTCCGAATCAGTTGCTTTCATACGGCCCAAATCCTTTTAATTGCACACAATGCATGCTACACAACTCTTTGCGACCCCACGGACTGCATCCCTTCAGGTTCCTCTGTCCATGGCATTCTCCAGGCAAGAATAGGATCTCCTGGAGGAGGGCATGGCAACCCACTCCAGTACTTTTGCCTTGAGAATCCCATGAATGGAGAAGCCTGGAGGGCTGCGGTCCATGGGGTTGCACAGAGTTGGACATGACTGAGCTACTAAACACACGAGTGCATGAGTGCAAAGTTACTTCAGTCGTGTCCAACTCTTTGCCACCCTGTGAGCCACAGAAGCCGGCCAGGCTCCTCCGTCCATAGGGTTCTCCAGGCAGGAATACTGGAGTGTGTTGTCATCCCCTCCAGGGGATCTTTCCAACTCAGGGATGGAACTCGAATCTTTTATGTTTCCTGCATCAGCAGGTGGGTTCTTTACCACTAGCACCAACTGGGAAGCTCTGCCCCACAATAGTAATGACAGCACTGTTGAGGCCCAACTCCTATGAAACATCTGGGAACAGAAATCAGAATAACAATCCAGATATAAATCAAATTGTAAGATTTTTAACCATACATTCATACTATGTGGAAAAACAAGAGCTCTTTTTTTTCCCTCTAATATCTCTCTCAAAAGGACAAAATTTTTCACTTTCTGGGAAACCACAAGTCACTTTCATCTGGTTTTCCCCCTAGTCCTCGCCTCTTTTTGAGTTCAACATTTCACGTGTTCATTTTGGGGAGATTCCATTGCAATACATCATCAGGAACACATGTGTTCCGCTGGGACCTTATTCCCTGGAAGATGTGAACAGTGATGTAAATAACAGTATCATTGGAATTCGGAGTAAGTAGTGCAGGAAAGAAGGTTATGGTGAAATGAGGCAAAATCGGGCAACTATAATCAATATTTCCTCTTGGGGTAATGCAGAGAGTACTGATGCTGATAGAGAACTTCAGCGGTATTCATCAGCTGGAGCTGTCAGCAGAACATTAATTAAATGGCAGCTGTTGCTTTACCACTTGTAGGGGAGGGGAGCAATGCTGACTCCAAAATAGATTTCCGAGGATGAGAACATTTCCAGCTAGTAAACCAAATAAGAGCCCGGTTCTGGTTTTTTTTTTTTTTTATGAGTTTTGCAGCACATGAGTGAAGAGATGAGGAACTATTCGACTTGCGTTGATAGTTAGGTCTTATGCCACTACATTTAAAGTAAGAGTTCTAGTCGGCTGTTGGAAATACACACGTATCATGCTAATCGCAGCTACAGAGTCTAGCTTCGCTTCCACTCAGTTAAAGATTCATTATTCTCTGATGCTCTAATGAATATTTAAGATGTCTGTTGATGTTTAACTTGTAAAAAAAACAATATGTGGCCATTAAAGGTTTAGAAGCAGAGAAATAAACGACGTTGGTCACAGATTGTTATTCTCATGTTTTTATAAAATTATGCTCCATCCAATTACTGATCAAAACTGCTCAGTAATGTTTATTCCTCAATTCCATGATATTTAACAGATTTACCTTATTGAGTACTTGTTTTGTGCCACGTGCTAAAAAGAGTCCAAGTCATACCTGGATCTATTTATCACATTAGTGTTTTAAATTTACATGTAAATATTTATCATGGACTATTTTTAATAAATCTTTACTTTTTGTTGACTTACTATTGCTCTGAGAAATAGGTGCTACAGAATTTGCCATTGGTGATTTTCAACTTGGTAAAATTCATTCAACAGACAATGCATATAGATTTTCCCCAAGGTATGAAAACGCCTTCTCTATAGAATTTCAAACTTACAGAATCAATCAGAAAATTAATTCCATATATATGACCTAAAAATGTAGACTTCAAGAGGTCTTTGGAATACAATGACCCTCCGGCCAATCAATTCCATGGGACCAGCTTGTTTCCAGCACACCTGCTGCGATAGAAGTGAAGTGATTAATCCCTTCCTGTTGTTGATGTCATGAGAAGTTAGGGGGTGGTATGAAAGTCCAGACTGGGGGAATCCCAGGGAAAACAGTGAACACAGCCAAACTCACAGCATTAGGGGGAAAGTCAAGGTCTGAACAAGAGAGTAAAGTCTGCGGTTAGAATTTCCATGTAAAGGTAAGAACTATGTGTCCGAAGTTAAGACAGAAAAGATTATATTGGTCTGCAAAAGAAAGACAGAATGAAAGTAACAGTCACTGGGGAAAACGGAATACATTGGAACAGCCCCTAAGAGACTGGGTTGCCTCCAACTGGCCCACTTATTGGGAAAATAAAGAGTGCAAGGACCCAATCTCTAGTCAAGCAGCGGACCAATTAGTGGGACTCAGAGCACCAAGGCCAGCCGCCACAAGACCCCTGATGCTGAAACAGGGAAGCAGCTGCCGTTCAACACCTTACATTCTCAGAGTTGGCTCCAGAACAGCAAAGTGATTAAAAGATTAAGAGCACAAGCTGAGGAGTCCAGTTGCCCGGACTCTAATCACAAATCCACCACCTGCTTGTTGGAGGGCCTTTGGCGGTTCCCTCCGCATCCTCATCTGTAGAATGTAGCGCATATGGATATCTACCTCATATCCGCTTGTTAGTGCCTAATGTATAGAACACACTCATTAAATATCAGCTACTTTGTTGTTTATTATGATCATGTGATAGAAAATTTAATAAACTAGGACTCTGTAACTTCCACCAAATGACCTCTCTTTCCCCTTCCTAATACTTTCTTCTTTAAAATGAAAAGACTGTGCTAGATAACTGGTTCTCAACCCTGGATGTACATTAAAATCAAATAAAAGCTTCTAAAATAGGTCTGTCCTTGGGCATCCACTCAGGTTAGCTTGAATCAGAACCTCTGGGGCTCTGCCTGGACATCTGCACTTTGCAAGCATCCCAAGTGATTCTGCTGGACACAGAGCATTCAGGACTGCAGACTTAAGGGCCTGATGACCCAGAGGGAGCTCAGAGTCTAGTGGTTTCCACTCTCTTTGGTATGGGTGACCCCAGGACCAAAGCTGCTTAATCATCAACAATCTGAGACTTAGAGCCCCCATTCCTGCTCAAAATGAGACCAGGTATGGCAGTGCCGAGAGCTAGAAGCCTCACAGAATGTCTTAATTATCACATAGCTTGGGAGCCAGGAGGAATTTAGAATAATTGAATGAGAAAAAAAAAGGACTTCCAGAAGCCAACCAGTGAAGCCCTTTTTCTCCAAAGGACATAAGCACTAATTCTTTCCCTCCGTTGACACTGTTATACCTTTTTACATAAAGACAGGGAGGACAAAAGAGAAATTCTTGGTTTGTTGTAAGAAAGTCAGGAGAGATCACGTGAATGAAAAAGAACACCTTGATGAAATGTATCACTGCCTCTACTTTGGATTAACTAGATCCCTGCCACAGAGCAGAGAGTGTATGTGCTCTAGGTTTTTAGCCTGTCAAGTCAGTAGTGCACAAGTCCTGGGTGCTCACCAGCACTGAGCAAGCAGGAGCAGGGGCTGGGGTGTGTTAGTATAGTTGTGACAAGATGCTGTTTGTAATTCATAGAATAGAACTTCTCATGACACTAGGGACGCATGCTGCTATATGTTTACTTCACATGAAACGTTCACCTTCCTGGGATATTCAATCCCACCACCTAGGATATTTGATACACTGAAAAAGTAGAGTATTTATGGCTACTAGCATAAGAAATGGAGAAGGCAATGGCACCCCACTCTAGTACTCCTGCCTGGAAAACCCCATGGATGGAGGAGCCTGGCAGGCTGCAGTCCATGGGATCGCTGAGGGTCGGACACAACTTGAGCGACTTCACCTTCACTTTTCACTTTCCTGCATTGGAGAAGGAAATGGCAACCCACTCCAGTGTTCTTGCCTGGAGAATCCCAGGGACGGGGGAACCTGGTGGGCTGCCGTCTATGGGGTCACACAGAGTTGGACACGACTGAAGTGACTTAGCAGCAGCATAAGAAAATGCAAAGCATTATCCTCTCCATCAAAACTGTATTAGAGCTGCTCTCCTTTTATTATTACTTCAGACAATGCAAAAGTTAAGTGCCATACAAGCAAACATAAACTCAGAATTTCCAATTCTATCCAGACAGATTTTTAGCATCATTTTTAACTCTCGGTTTTATTTTGGGGGGTATAGTTGATTTACAGTGTTGTACTACTTTCAGGTAACTTTTGGTTTGAATAAAGATAAAGGAATTAAACAGAATAACCAATAAAACATCTCATACCACTGTTCCACTGTAACAAACCACTGACTGTAAGATATCAGGTAATTTTCCTTAAACTACAGCACGCTCTCTGGTTTTCAGAAGGAACAACATGCTGCCAGATTGACAACTCATTACCTAAGCAAAGTCGCTGGGAGCCAGTAAGAGCTCTCATGGGCTTCCCGGGTGGCGCTAGTGGTAAAGAACACACCTGCCAATGCAGGAGACATAAGGGATGCCAGTTTGATCCCAGCAACAGGAAGATTCCCTGGAGGAGGGCATGGCAACCCACTCTAGTAGTCTTGCCTAGAGAATTCCACGGACAGAGGAGCCTGGCAGGCCACAGTCCTTAGGGTCATCAAGAGCTGGACAAGACTGAAGTGACTTAGCATGCACAAGAGATCTTATACAGAATGAGACTTTCTGTCCCCTTCCTCACTGTTTCCCCCAACTAACTTACACACACCACCAAAGGCTTCTTCCAGAATTACTGCTACCAGCAGCTGGAATAAGTATGTTGCAGGACTCTCTCTTGCACCACTTAACAAATGGAATGCCCATGACCAAGACAGAGATCTGCAGAGCACTTCATGACAATAGAAGGTGGAGTTCTAACTTGTCAACAGGAGCAACAACATACCAAAACCTCCAACAGCATCAAAGGATTTGGCTATGATAGCACACATAATAGATCATACATTCAAACACTCCAAGGCCTCCTCTTTCAGAGAAACATCTCAGCAGTGTAGAAGCTGAACAGTGCATTGTGCCATCGCCACTGGAATAAGAGTTTCTGTGTTCCAAAGACCCCAGGCCTATCTCCTCCTGAGCTGCCCAATTCCAGTGGCCACTGCAGCTTCTGGCTTCACTTCAGGACTCACGAGAAGAGCCCCAAATGGACCTTCAACCTTGAGTCTCTTTGTTTTTTGTCCTTCGGACTTCAGACTGCAGGGGCAGCTGACCCCCTGCAGGGTCACATCTCACCAAAACCTCTTGAAACAGGAGGGAAGAGGGCAGGGCACAACTTTTGAAAGAATGGCATAGCCCAAGAACACAACATAAAACAATTAGAATCAAACGAGTCCAAGATGTCAGACAAAGCAAAGCTAAATGACATACCCAGAGGTGCCATGACAGTTCCAAGGCACCATCAAAGGGCCAAAAAAGTGGGCAGTAGCCCAATTCCTGGACATCTCCTCCCCTTCCCCAAAATAATTGGAATAATCCTCCCACTCTTTAGCCTATGAAATTACCCAGCCCAGAAAAACTAACCATGTCACATTTCATGGCCTTCTACTTGCCCTCTGCAATGGCCCACACTCTGCCTGTGGAGTGTGTTTCTCTATGAATAAATCTACTTCTTACCTATCACTTTGTCTCCCACTGAATTCTTTCTGTGATAAGACATAAGAACCGGAGCTTCATTACTATGCCTTTTGGGCTGGGTTCAAGTCCCGATCTTAGGTAAAGGGCTTCAGCCTCACAGTCATTGAAGTACAGATCCTCCTTGAACAGCTGCCTCCTTTACAAGAAAGTGGTGAAAATATGGACTAAATAAAGGCAAATTGCCCAGATTTGAATCTCAAACCTACCATCAAGTTACTTGTCATTTATAGCCCTAATTTTTCTAATCCACAAAACAAGAGATAAAAATAGTGCCTCATCAGGCTGTTATGAGGAGTAAATAAAATCATCCGAAATGCCTGGCACAGAATAATCTCCAGTGTCTGCTATTATTATGATCACTTATGCATACTAAATCATTATGCACAGCTCTATCGTAAAACGTTATGTAGATAATGTATATTAAAAAGTACCTATTATTATCATTATATTGTCTTTTGTATCACTATAAAACAATTGGGATTCAGATGTCCCAGTCATTAGCTGGAACACCTGGCATTCTGGGCAACTATCTACGGAATGAACAGAATATGGAAGGTGGGGATTTGTCACCGAAGTTGAGGGGCCCCTGAGGAGTAAATTCTACCAAAGCAGCTGGCTTCCTTGAGGGCCAAACAAGCAGGCTGGGACCAGAGCAACTGGCCTGGTGGCATCCAAACCAGAAGATGAGCTCTATCAAGCCAGCATGTGAAAGTCAAGCTTGTGTGTAAAGGCCACGCCCTCATCCAAATTCCAGGCTGCCCTTGAAGCATGTGTCACTCACTAAACAGTTAATGAAACACAAAGAGCCCTGAATATCTCCAGTGTCACATTGCAAGACTTATAGAATAATTAGGAAAAATCTGAGCTGGCAGAAGTCTTCCTGGCTTGCACTGGCAGGCAGACCATCTTTGTTTTTCATTAGTGTGTGTTGTCGTCACAGTAACTGCAAGCCTCCAAATACAGGCCCGGGCTGTCATTTCCTCGTGTACTTAGGCTGCCACACTGAAATAGCATTATGAACTCAGCAATGCCTCTTCCTTTCCTGTTGTGCTGTGGTGCCTCAGTCAAAGAAGCAGGCCCTAAAATGAGTTACTGAAGACATAAGTATATTAAAGAGATATAAAGAAAAATAAAGTTCATTTATCCCTATTACTGTATTGACTATGACTCATGTGTATGTCAGGGTAGGGGGGGAATCTTATTTTTGCAAAGATCTTTTAGATAAACAAGGCAAGTTGGCAGTAACTTGATTGTCTTGGTGATGTCAGGAGTCTACTGTTTTCAATCAAATTGTCTTTTGGCTTCAAATCTGTAGCAAATCATTTTTTAAAGACTGCATTTGGCCAACTCTAATATGTCCACTTCATGGCTTTCTTTCACCTTTTCCTTACAAAGATAAGCAACAGATAATTCACTACTTCAAAGTAACTTGGAAAGACTGCTGCTGCTGCTGCTGCTAAGTTGCTTCAGTCGTGTCCCACTCTGTGTGACCCCACAGACGGCAGCCCACCAGGCTTCCCCGTCCCTGGGATTCTCCAGGCAAGAACACTGGAGTGGGTTGCCATTTCCTTCTCCAATACATGAAAGTGAAAAGTGAAAGTGAAGTCGCTCAGTTGTGTCTGACTCTTAGCGACCCCATGGACTGCAGCCTACCAGGCTCCTCCGTCCATGGGATTTTCCAGGCAAGAGTACTGGAGTGGGGTGCCATTGCCTTCTCTGTCGGAAAGACTGGAAGATTGCAATTACAATTATTGAAAAAGCAAAAATAAACTACTTTCAAGTGTAGACATAGGTCTTTGGCCAGTGAAGCAAAAACCATCCTCATCTATGTTTTGATGAAGGCGCTGGATGACAGCATTAAAGCAAAAACAGAAAAGTCCCTGAACCTTAAGGGCTCAATGAAAGTCAGACCACTTGAGATAAATTCTGCATTAGCTTTAAAAATTCTTGTTAAAGTCTGTCTCTCACAGACCTCGGGAACACATAAATCACACAATATTATGCACGTTGACACTATTTCCCAAAAAGGAAACACAACACCAACCTTCTCTTGACTTTTCAGTGCTGCTGTGGCTTAAACAAAGCTCTCGGGGACTAGAGTGCTGGTTAATATCGTGTTTCTTCATCTTTTTGCTGGGAGTTTCTCAAGTTCTGCAATCAGCTGGTCAAAAGCCAACTAGAGCTGCCCAATTCATGTTGGACTTTCCTAATTCTAAGTTCTTACACAACTCACTGCCTAGCCTTTGAAATTACACTGCCTTAGCTGCCATCATGAGGAAAGCTGTATTCTGCCTGCAGCCTTGTCTCCTCTCTGAATAGGACTGACCATTTAAGGAAAAAGAAGAACATGATCCAGTACATTTTCCTGAGGTTCCCATATTTTTGCTCTAGAATCTTTATAATGTATTCTATAAAGCCAGCAAATTTCTCTTATTATTTTCTTCCTTTTCTTTCCTTCCTTTCCTTTTTCTTTCTTTCTAAAACAAGGTCTTCACTAGAGAATGATCATTCTGAAATTCAATTTGCTTTATCTTTTAGAAACTCATCCTTTCGATCACAAAAAATAAAGCTAAATGGATAGGTCTAAACTGTAAGTACCCCGCATAAGGTTTGTTGGCACTAAAGTTACTAAGAAACTTCTCCACTTATAAGAGTGCTTCATATATTTTTGGTTAAGTTAAATACACAGAATAATAAGCAGCCCATAACATACTTGTACATCTTTATAATGGAACACTTTTTTTTTTGCCTTGGAATATATTTTCTTGTCATGTTTAAGAAGAATGACTAGGATTAAGGGCAATAAACAGCAAGAATCCACTTGTATTTGGTGAGGTTGAACGTAGTGTAAAATGACCTTTTCAGTCTTTTCATTTTTATCTGTTACTAGGTTAGTAAAACAAAACATCTAAAGGAATAAATAAAGAGCGATAAATTTAATAATATATCCCTCCTTGAAGGAGGAAGTCTCCCTTACACACATTACCAAGCACCGTTGGCTATAAAAGAGACACCCAAACTCTACGTATAAACACACTTTATCTCCAACTGCAAATATAGAAACCAGGGTACCGTCTATGCTGTGCATGATTTCTTGGCCTTCTTAGTAATAATTCTATAAGACAGCGCACTGCTGAGTGAGAAGGGAGGGACTGAAATATAAATTCCATACTAAACTATTGGCTGGAGCTCAAATCATGTCTTCTTAGAATACTCAGCCACAAAATATGTCACTAACAGGATTCCACATTTGAACAATATATTCTTCCACCTTTCCTATGATCTATGAATTTGATTTGACAGAGGAAATGATAACTATATTTAAGGCGTAGTAATAGAGAAAGAATAACTTAAATTTATTGAAAAGTATTGGGAAAATATAAGTTTTATTAACTCATTTAATTTTCCAAACAACTCTGAGGAAGATAGCATTATTATTCCCATTTTACAGATGAGAAAACTGAGACACAGGGGGTAATTTGCCCAGGGGCATGGTGAGCTGAAATCTGAATCCAGGCCATCTGACTTCCCTATGCAATTAGCCTTTTCTGTCACCTCCACGTCCATGACATAACCTTTCTGTTAGCTCTTCAACTCAGACACAGTATAAGGAAACAAAACATATATTTTTTTAAGGAAACAAAATGTATTTTATCAGCTTAGCTTTTATTCTATTGCTGTATATCTTAAAATAATTAATTTATAAACAAATGTATGTTGCAGGTTTTTAAATGTTATTTTTCTAATAAGGTGTTACCAATTTTAAACTTTTTTGCTGAAATATTAGTAGATCTCAACCTAAGCTTACCATTCACTTCCCATGATAATGCTTTTTTAAAACTTACATGTTAGGAGACAAATAAGTGAAAATGTTGATTAAACAAGCTCTATAAAATTCTGTTTCTTAGGGTACCTGTTTTGTGAAGAAATGCCCATCTTTCAAAAAAGATAATTAGCATTACTTTAGAATGTATTGGAGAAGGCAATGGCACCCCACTCCAGTACTCTTGCCTGGAAAATCCCATGGGCGGAGGAGCCTGGTGGGCTGCAATCCGTGGGGTTTCGAAGAGTCGGACACGACTGAGTGACTTCACTTTCACTTTTCACTTTCATGCACTGGAGAAGGAAATGGCAACCCACTCCAGTGTTCTTGCCTGGAGAATCCCAGGGACGGGGAAGCCTGGTGGGCTGCCCTCTATGGGGTCGCACAGAGTCGGACACGACTGAAGTTACTTAGCAGCAGAATGTATATTTTACCACAAAGTTTCACTTCTAAAGAATAAGTAAGGGACTTCCCTGGTGGTCCAGTGGCTCAGATTCTGCATTTCCAATGCAGGGGGCTTGAGTTCAACCCCTGGTCAGGGAACTAGATCCCACACGCCACAACTAAAGATCTCACATGCTACAACTAAGACTCAGTGCAGCCAAATGAATAAATAATTTAAAAGAATAAGTAAAAATCATAACCACCAAGAAAGCACTGTTAAATGAATATATTAAATACCTCATATATTTCATTGGGAAAATCCCATAGTGGTTCTTGCTGAACACCCATTTAAAAGAGTAATTTTAACTTCCTTGGTTATGTCAAAATATAAAGAGAATGCTTTTCTTTTGGTGAACACAGAAAAACATTCGTTCAAAATCAGGATTCACACTTTATCTCACACAGAAAGGCTATAAGTGATTTAAAATAAAACTGAGAAATGTCTCTCTTTAAAATATCGAGGGAAATTTTTTAAAAGATAAGCACGATATTTAAACATTTTAATGTTCAAGGCCAGATTTTAATTCATGATGATCCACAAATGGAAGGAATTATGATTTAAATGAATAGTGCCAAAAGTAACTATAAATAGAATCTGGTACCAAAAGACAATAAAAGTATATAAGTCACAGTATTTTGAAGTCTAAGTATATACACAGGAGACGCATGTATATTTACACATATGTATATATATATGTATGTATATATATGTATGTATATATATATATATACATACACACACATACATACAGTCTTTATATGTCCCCCTTCCTATTTCCTTCTTGAGGTGTACATTATCTCCACAATCAAGTATATGAGCATAGTTACAATCACTTGTAATTTTTCTGTGCTCGTTAAACTATGAAGACCTTTCTTGAGAAATTTTTGAGACAAAAAGCTATTAACTACATTTATAGTGGCTTGTCTTAATTTTATACTAATCTATATGCTCTCTCATGCTCATCATTAGAAATCCAGAGTGAAAACTGTTCATAGAACATCCACAAGACGCATGGCACGGAACAGCTTCAGAGCCAAAGGGTGTTTAGGATAATGCCTTGTACCTGGTCGCTTTCATAAAATTGTTCTGAATTTAAAGAGGTAAACCCCATTCTGTGTATGCATGCGTGCTCAGATACTTCAGTCCTGTCTGATTCTTTGCAACCCAATGTACTGTAGCCTGCCAGACTCCTCTGTCCATGGGGATTCTTCAGGCAAGAATACTAGAGTGGGTTGCCATACCCTCTTCCAGAGGATCTTCCTGACCCAGGGATTGAACCTGCATCTCCTGCATTGCAGGTGGATTCTTTACCCTCTGGGCGACCTGGGAAACCCAAACCCCACTCCAAAAAACCCTAGTTCTAATAGAGCACTAAAGATCCAAACTAAGAGGGAATCACTTCTAACAGGTATGCCCCAGGAAATCACCGTGAAAGGGGAAGCCACTGCTGTGAGTTTTAAATAGTGGACAAAGTGTCTTCAGGAAAGGGGAGGAAAAGTGTTCCAGGCAGGAGGGCACAAGATGGGCAGAGGCAGGGCACTGAAAGGCACGGTATGCAGGTGTTTGGAGAAGGGCCTGAAATCTGACCTATCTGAAGCAGAGGGACATTTGTTGTTGAGTAGTGGGAGCTGAGACTGGAAAAGTTAAGTACGTGCCAGATGATGGAAGGTTTTCAAAATACCCAGCCTAGGTGTTTGGCAGCAACTAGAAGTCAAAGAAGATAACTGAGGAGTAGAAGAGACAAGCACAGGAAAATTAACCCCACAGTCATGGGGTAGTTGGGGGGCTTCCCACGTAGCTCAGTGGTTAAGAATCCACCTGCCAAGCAGGAGATGAGGGTTCGATCCCTGGGTTGGGAAAATCCCCTGTAGAAGGAAATGACAACCCACTCCAGTATTCTTGCCTGGGAAATCTCATGTACAGGGGAGTTTAGGGGGCTACAGTCCATGGGGTGGAAAAGAGTCAAAAGACACAACTTAGCGACTAAACAACCACAGCGTGTGCAAGGTGGTTTGCATGGTAATGAGGGGGGGAAGTGCAGCAGAACTGTCTTGATACACACCAGACCCAGGATGAAGGGAATAGATCTTACGGTGGTGGAGACACAGCAGTGAAATCTCTTATGGTGAAGGGGAAAGGGACGACTCCAAAATAACACGGAAATGTGAACTTGAGTGAACAAGAGAACACAATCTATGCAGTCGATTGTTCATATACTGGAGGAAAGCACGTGCTCTAACCTGAGCTATTTTTGATTCTCAAGGGTAAACTTACAGTCATGAAGACAATGATACTCAAAACTCAGTCCATCAGGAAACATGGCTTTCACTCAGAGCCAAATGCTGCACTCCGTTATCCTCACACTGTTCCACCAACTCCAAAAGAAATTACCCGCCTCCAAAACCTACTACTGGCAGATTTTGGCAGTACACATACATTTGTAAGCCAACAGTGTGACCCTTCCTAAGATCAAAACAAGAAAAATGTAAAGCATTTAGTTCAGATTTTTCAAAACTCTTTAAAGACAAAGATGCTGCATCTCCACTAAAGTATTAGAAGTTTCATTCTCTGACACCAACTTTCAACAGAATACATGATTAGCTGCATTTACTTTGTAAACTAATGGCACAATCAGAGTCGTGAAATATAATACATACTGAAATGATGTGCTGTTTCATTTTTCTGAGCATATGATATACAACCTTTAATTAGTTTTTCTTAACATTCTTAACATTTACTGGAAGAGTTGATACATTCTGGTCAACAATGTGTTCAAAACTGGCCTTGGGTAAATTATTTCTCTAAAGTTGACAAAATAGACTCAACTGGTTTTTTAAATGTGCATTTGTATCTTCTTTGAAATTATCCTTGGTTTAGAATATTCAAACAATCATGTTCAACTAGAGGAACAAACTTCTTATGCAAATCCAACCCAACTACAGACACAAGTTATCAACTAACCACGTCATCAATGTGCAGCCATAACTTTTGTCAGAGTCAGTGTGATATTGATCACTCTAAGCAATTCTGATAAAACTGCAGGGCAAGTCCTGGAAGCAAAGACAATGCAACAGATGAAAAGAGGATGTCCTTCACACTATGGTGAACACGTTCATACTCCAATATGTGCAACTTAAGAAAGAATTTTTCTAATACACTCAATTTGAGTTTTAAAAATCAGGATGTATCTTATCTGTATACAAGCAATTACTCAAAAACCACACACAGAAAATAACATTCTCCTGCATAGTTTATATTCAACAACTGCAAAAGCAGTGATTTGAAACCACGCATATCTTGTGCCCCGTCAGAAGCGCTTGGGGTGACTGTAATGTAACGAGGTCAGAACTAGCACAAGGTGTACCAGTGTAATCAGAGACGGCGGGTAAGGGAGAAGCGGCAGGGCAAAAGTACAGCAACACAAACACACACAGGACTTCCCTCTCATTTACCGCACGAGCTGCTCAGCGAGTTTCATTACATGAAAGTGCTTTTGCTTCTAGGGAAAATATCCCCTCCATTGGTTAGCCATCCTCACTGCGAAAGGACTGTGAAGTTGTCCTTTGTCAGATTTCTGTTACCTGCCAGAAAATGATCACTTGGCAGAAATACTTTGATGGCTATTAAAGCATCATAACGATCTTTGTGTTTAAAAAGCGATCGGGTAATTCTGAGAAAGAGATGACTTTCTGATTCTTTAAAAAACAATTCAGTGATTGTCCTCAGTTTCAAATGTGTTATCAGGTAGTGGAACAGTGAGACTCAAAGGAAACAGACAACACAGAGTCAGAGAGAGCTCTCTTCTTGTGGAAGCAGAAATGTCTTAAGAGAGTTAAGTAGCTGTGCATTTCAGTCTTACCTGACTGGCAGGCAGCTCGTCTAAACCAAAGGTACGTCCTTTACGGAGGTAGCTTATCCTTTGAAGAACCCAGTGGCTTGCCCCACAGCCCAAGAGAGACTGGAGTCCTGGAAAACCATCCAGCCCAAAAGAATACAGAGGAAAAAGCTTTCCCACTTTTCTTTCCTAGGACTAGCCAATAGCTGAAGTCATGCAGGAAACGGAGTAGTAGAGAAGGGAAAGCGGCTCCTTCTCCCTGAAATCCCGATCAGCAGCAATTGGAGGCTGTTGTATCTCTCCCACCCAGACTTTTGTTTAAAAGTTTTTTCAACTGTTGCTAGGTGTTGTTGGGTTTCTGAGATTAGGTTTCTCGTCTTCTGCTCCCTTCACAGCACTGTCAGAGCTATGACTTTGTCGAGGAGCTGAGCTCGCGTGTGCTATATTTAACCAGTGTTCTCAGCAAGTCAAGCCTGTCAACAGCTGAGAAGTTTGGAGCCGGCTCTGCTCAGTTCCTCGGCAGCCGGGTTATCAGTGGATACGGCTCTGCTCGCCCCGGAAAAGATTGCGGGGAAACGGCAGACCCTTTTAAGGACTGCTGCTCATGACACAGACATAATTATTGCTGGAAGCCCTTAAACGCCGAGTGTGATTTGGAACTCAGGTTTTTAAAATCAGAAAAGAAGCAGTGGCAGTTGCCTCGAGCAGAGCAATTTACCAAAGCAATATTCTCCTCAATTAGGCTTTCTGAGATCAACCTTCTTGGATAGAAAAGTCTTAAAACAAACAAACAAACTGTAAGGCGATCGTTGGGGAAATTCACAGTAAGAGATCAGTCCCAAGCAATTGTTTCCATTGATGTGTTACATACACATTGAAATTACATTCATAACTGTCATCGCAGACGTAATCAGCTTTTATACCTGACTGTTATTAAGGTAGTTTTATCATAAAGGAATGTCTGTAACATAACGTTTTTGAAAGGAAAATCTTAGTGTTCTTCTTGAGATCATTCATTCAAAGCAAGAAATGGAGAAGGCTCCAGGAAAACCAGGACTTGAGACACCTCTGGTTGTTCACAGCCTTGTCTAATCATTAACCCTCGAGTCTCCAAAACCAGAGTGGTCACTTCTACCCAGAACTCCAAAATGAAGAATGCCTTCAGATATTTTTATTTGCTTTATTCTATGTCAGAAAATAACACTAATCTGTCAAGATTAAGAATCATGAAAAAATGTGTGTTTAAGGCTATTCTCGGAAATGGCTTACTAATTGCCCATGTGGAATTAACAGTAAGAGGAGCTAAGAGAAGGAAGGGAGACAGACAGACAGACACACACACACACACACTATTGGCTAACACATGAGAATATTGCCCTGACAAAAAAAATCTCATCAAAATCACTAAAAGTGTTGACCCCTTTCCTAAGACAATTTTATCAGTTTAAAGGTATCCTTTCTTTTGACTTGGAAACTAAATTTGGACCAAGGAGGCATGTAACGGCATAGATTTAATATTTTAAGTACTACATACTTGCAGCAAGAGGCTTATATGCTGGAGAACCCTAATGTCTGTCTGGGAAAGGCTGCCACTTTTCACAAGGGGTGTGTGTATCCTTCTTTTTAAAGAAATGACACTGACCTTCAATGCTAGCTGATCGTACACCTCAACCTATTAGAAAATGTCTCAGCTGTTCCCATGCCATCCACCTCACTAACAGCATTCATCTTCTTTCCCTTATTTATTTAGTGCTATTCACATATAAAATTTATTTAGTACTTTTACTGCATTAATTTAGTACACATAAATACATTATTTAGTACATATATTTAGTACTAATTCATTTAGTACTACTTATGACATTATGTAGTACTATTTACTACATATAAAGTTTATTTAGTACTATCCACATAAAAAAGCAGAGACATTAGTTTGCCAGCAAAGGTCCCTATAGTCAAAGCTATGGTTTTTCCAGTAGTCATGTATGGATGTGAGAGTTGGACCGTAAAGAGGACTGGACACTGAAGAATTGATGCTTTTGAACTGTGGTCTTGGAGAAGACTCTTGGGAGTCCCTCAGACTGCAAGGAGATCAAACCAGTCAATCCTAAAGGAAATCGATCCTAACTATTCATTGGAAGGACTAATGCTAAAGCTGAAGCTCTAATACTTTGGCCACCTGATGTGAAAATCTGACTCATTAGAAAAGACCCTGATGCTGGGAAAGTTTGAAGGCAGGAGGAGAAGGGGATGACAGAGGATGAGATGGTTGGATGGCTTCACCAACTCAATGGACAGGAGTTTGAGCAAGCTCTGGGAGATGGTGAAGGACAGGGAAACCTGGCTTGCTGCAATCCATGGGGTTGCAAAGAGTCAGACAGGACTGAGTAACTGAACAACAACAATGAATAAAATTTCGTTTGTTCAGATTCTTAGTACATCTGGGTCTGGGCCAACCTTGATTTTTTTAAAAAGACTTCTATTAAGATGAAAGCATTCTTATCAACTATACTACAATGGAAAAAAAAGATGAAAGCATTCTTAAAAGAAATTAGCTTCCAAAACGCTAATGGATCTTTCAGAGATAATCTATCCACAGGCTTCTAATAGGAAATGGAAGTGTGCGACAGGGCTATGAGACCGTTTAGAACCACTAGGAGAACTTTGTGAAACATTACAAAGGGGTGGGCTGTGGGGAGATCATTGTTCGAAAAATGCCCACATGCCACACATAGGCCACATGCAATGGCCCCCAATTCCCTAAAGAGGACTTGGGGAATGTATATTTCATACCTCCTGGGAGTTCACTTTACCAATTTCCCCAGTCCAAAAGGAAGCAGAGAAGCAAGTTAGCCAAAGTCAAGAAAAACAGGGGCAATAACCCACTTTGCCTTTATCATCTAGATACTTCCATTATGAGAGAGAGAGTTATTTCTTTCTTCCTTAACCATCTAAACAATCACAAGTTTTAGTGGGGTCTTTTTCCTTTTCTTATGAAAACCTAGTCCCCACTGCTGTTTTCTTTAACCTTTGGACTAGCTGTTCATTGTCCGCTGTTAGCTATTTTTAAAACGTGGTGAGATGCAACAATATAGAGAGTATTTCGTATAATTAGATACTGTTGCTACCTTCAAATCATGTTCTTTAATTACGGTAACTTGTGTGCTGGTTTGACTTGGAACTTCATCAGTCTCTCTCTCATTCTCTTTCACACAGACAGACAGACAGGCTCACACACACACAAACACACACACACTCTCTCTCTCTATAAAGTGAATCTATTTTGAAGCCTTCCCTCCCACCCCCTGGGAATGATTATTCAGACAAAAGCATTTCCTTCATTATCCACAGAGGAAGTAGTGCCATTAGGAACTATTAGAGATTTGTGTTTTGTATACAGTCAACAAGGAACTGATTTTTCAGCCCATATTCTTTTTTTTTTTTTTTCCATATTCTTAATGTATTACCATTCAGCTGCATTTTTTCCCAGTCTTAAGTGTGAGCATTCTGAGAAGCTCTGATAAACTTACAACTAAAGCTGAATTTTCCAACTTCAAGAATGAATTATGATGAAACTTCTTGGTAAGAAGATAGATTAATGTTACCAGTGAGAAAAAAAGCAGATGAAACAAATAGAGGATTTGGCACATTATGCCTACAACCATTTCTAAAACCAAAATTTACCACATGGTTCATTTTAAGAGGCACAGTGATTTTTAAGTTAAAATTCTGTTATTTAATATATGCAGTGAAGAGAAAAATAGACCTTGACTTGGAAACAATGTTCAGGGCAACTGGGGGTTGGGGAGTGCAGCTCACAAGGGGAGTTTCCAAACATGGTCTGTACCACATATTAGCTGGTTTAAGACTGAAATATAAGCTCCCAGGAAGCACAGAATGTTTCCTGTTTGTTCCTTACTGAATACTCAAACACCTAGAGTCGTGTGTTCAATAAGTAAGGATGATTGAAAGAGCAAGCGAACATACAATAGATTAAAGAAAAGATGGAGAAAACTTTAGAGCATATTATCTATAAACTTACAGAAAATGCATTCTGGGCTCTTTGGACAGAGTGTCATTATTAGCTGCATGTTCAAAGTTGTAAAAAGAAAGACTTATAATATTTTTAAATTTCAAGGAAAAGTAATAGAATTCAAGATAGTAATAAAAATGCCCATGCAGAGTTCTAAGCCCGCCTAGCATATACAAACCTATTTAAATCTACTAATAACCCAGTGAGGTGGGTATTATTATTACCCCTCCTTTTACAGATAAGAAAATTGAGGCATAGAAATATTAAGTAACTTGTCCAAGGTCACAAGTTAGTAAGTAACAAAGACAGGATTTGAACTAGGGAATCTGGTTCCAAAAAGTTGTGGCCTATTCTTAACAGTCACTGAGAGTCAAAACATATAGACTTCTCCACATTGTACCTGAATATATATGCTTCTGAGAAAAAAAAATACACTTAAAATTTCACAGCTTTGAGGCAGATTGAAAAAAGTGGCATAATTTCATGATCAGCATAGTAAAAGAATAGTTTATTGGAACTGAAGTCTTGTTGAATACCAGAAAAGAGAAAATTGGACTGAAAAGAAGATAATTGCTTTGAGGGGGAAAAAAAAGTCTATTTTTAAGCAAAGGATATGAGCTGTTCAGTATTCTCTCTAAAACAAACAATGCGTGATGAATGAGTTCACTGCTCAGTGAAATTCTAAAACTGCATTCTAAAAATATAATTCTGGTCTATGGTTTGATAAGCAATTGAAAAATGTTTGTGAGCTATGCATTCATAACCAAAACTTCTCAAAGACAAAAATAATGGGGATGGAGGGAGTACTATACATTAGCTAGTTCTTTGGAGAAGGCAATGGCACCCCACTCCAGTACTGTTGCCTGGAAAATCCCATGGATGGAGGAGCCTGGTAGGCTGCAGTCCATGGGGTCGCTAAGAGTCAGACACGACTGAGCGACTTCACTTTCACTTTTCACTTTCCTGCATTGGAGAAGGAAATGGCAACCCACTCCAGTGTTCTTGCCTGGAGAATCCCAGGGACGGGGGAGCCTAGTGGGCTGCCATCTATGGGGTCGCACAGAGTCGGACATGACTGAAGTGACTTAGCAGTTCTTTGATATCAAAATGATATTCTGATACATTTGCTATGGTCAGGTTTTACAATTTTCAAATAGTTGCATTTTCTGTTAATCTAGCTATGGTTCTATTTAGATTTTATTAAACTTTAAACGATATAGTACTGATACATATATTGCAGTATCTACATTCATAATAGAATAACTACTCTGTCCTACTTACAAATAAAATAGTATCACACCTATATCTATTCATAAAATTATTCAACTAAATTATTTTCCCAATAGCTTCAGAAAAAAAGAGAGGCAAGACTAAGTTCTAAAAGTTACAAGATAATAATATTTTTGCACTGGATGAAGCACAGGCTGGAATCAACATTGCTGGGAGAAATAGCAATAACCTCAGACATTCAGATGACACCATCCTTATGGCAGAAAGTGAAGAGGAACTAAAGAGCCTCTGGATGAAAGGAGAGAGAAGAAGCTGGCTTAAAACTCAATATTCAAAAAACTAAGATCATGGCATCTGGTCCCATCACTTCATGGCAAAAAGATGGGGAAACAATGAAAACAATGACAGACTTTATTTTCTCAGGCTCCAAAATCACTGCAGATGGTTACTGCAGCTGTGAAATTAAAAGATGCTTGCTCCTTGGAAGAAAAGCTATGACCAATCTAGACAGCATATTAAAAAACAGAGACATTACTTTGCCGACAAAGGTCCATCTAGTCAAAACTATGGTTTTTCCAGTAGTCATGTATGGATGTGAGAGTCTGACCATAAAGAAGGCTAAGTGCCAAAGAATTGATGCTTTTGAACTGTGGTGTTGGAGAAGACTCTTGAAAGTCCTTTGGACTGCAAGGAGATCCAACCAGTCCATCCTAAAGGAAATCAGTCCTGAATACTCATTGGAAGGACTGATGCTGAAGCAGAAGCTCCAATACTTTGGCCACCTGATGCGAAGAAGTGACTCATTGGAGAAGACCCTGATACTGGGAAAGATTGAAGGCAGGAGGAGAAGGGGACAACACAGGATGAAATGGTTGGATGGCATCACCAACTAGCGGACATGAGTTTGAGCAAGCTTCGGGAGTTGGTGACGGACAGGGAAGCCTGGCATGCTGCAGTCCATGGGATCGCAAGGAGTCGGACATGACTGAGCGACTGAACTGAACTGAGCACAGTAAGCAGTTTACATGCGTGTATTAGACACTAAAATCCCTACTTCCCTGTTTATGTGCTTGAAAGTAGGTTAGTAGAACTTAACCCTGAGAGTTACGATAAGACCATGTTCTGCATATGCATACGATTCACAAGCATCTTATTTTTTGACAAGGTCAGATAGCATTTGCCTGAGTGTGTTTCCTTCTTCCTTTCCTATTCTAGAGTCATCCCCCACTGTTGCTCGATACTCTAAATCTCAGTTGTAATGAATAAATTTTAACAAAACTTTCAATGGAATGAGATATTTCCTCTCCAAGAAATAGACACAGAATAGGAAAACCAGTGACTGGGGGCAACGAAGCCATGCAAAATAATGCGCTTTTCTCCATAAAGCTTATGGGTTTGTATAGATACACACTTTGTAGATAATTATAGTTAACTGGAAAAAAAAAAAATGAAAGCACGGTAGTTAAGACCTCTGACTCTGGAGTCAGGCAAAGCTAGTTTGAATTAAGACTGCACTGCTTTATTACCTGTGTGAACTTAGCAAATTATTTTATTTTACACAAGCCTCCTTTTCCCGTTCTGTAAGATTAATAAAAGAAGTTAAGACTGTTCATAAGAAGCAAACACTAGAAACTCCCCAAATGCTTTCTACAACGGAATGGTTACACTGTGGCACAAATTGGACAACAGCATTCTATACAGTAATGAGGATGAACATATAAAAATACAGATAAATCACTCAAGCAAAATGTTAAATGAAAGAAGCCAGACCCCAAACAGTAAGTGCCCTGTGTGAGTCCATACATACCAAGTTCAAAGACAGGCAGAACTAGTCTCTGGGGCTGGAACGCGAGATAATAGTTACCCTTGGGTGGTGGGGACACAGCTGGAAATGGACAGGGGGCCTTCTGTGGTACTGCTGATGTTCTAGATGTACCAATGCATTCAATTTGCAAAAATATTAAGCCGTACACATATGATTTATGTATTTTTTGTCTGAATATTGCTGCTGCTGCTGCTGCTAAGTCGCTTCAGTCGTGTCCGACTCTGTGCGACCCCATAGATGGCAGCCCACCAGGCTCCCCCATCCCTGGGGTTCTCCAGGCAAGAACACTGGAGTGGGTTGCCATTTAGTAAAAAAATTTTTAATTAAAATAATTTTAACTATATAATTCCTAAGAGTTCATATCTTCTGAAATATTTACAGATAAAATAAAATGATATCTGGAATTTCCTGCAAAACAATGTAGTGTGAGGGGAGGGAAAGAAGTGGGGAGAGGCTAATGAAACAAGGCTGGCCATAATCTGACAGTTATTGAACTGTGCAATGGGTATTCATCACAGCATTCTCTCTACTCTCACACTTAAGTTTCCTATAATAAAATGTCTTCAAAATGGTGCTTACTGTCAGACACATAAGTAGATATTCAATAAATGCTAGTTATTCTTTTCATTATTAATATTAATGTGACTGTCATCTTAAAATATCTCTATGAACTGAACTCTTTGGATCCAAGTGAGTCTTTACTTGGAAAACACATGGAATTCCCCTGATGTCATGACCTAACTAAGAAGACAACTGGATTAATATTAAAGACACACTATTAGGGACTGAGATCAAAAGTTGAAAGAGAAAAGAGCAAGGAAAGTAAAAAAAGTCCTGCCTGAGGCAAATTAGTCCTTAAACCACGGGGGAAACAGGCTTCATTCTTGCTTTCATCAACATATGGATTTGCCTATCTGATAATGAAAGGGAAAACTGTCAAGAAAGTAAGATGTCTAGGCTTTAAAAGCTGTAGGCCAATAGACGTGGTTACTAACAGGAAATGTTGTTACAAGGGTGGAAGACTCAGGGTGAACAATGCTCAGAAATACTTAAAATTGATTATCCATTTATAGCTGAGCAGGCCCTCATGTGCATAATATTTGCATTCTTTACCCCTTTCATCTGAAAATGTGGTAATAATTCATCTGGGAGAGCTGGAACAAATAATCAGGGATAGGAAAGTGTTTTGAAATGATAAAATAACTAAAACTTGTACTTCAAAGCTTTCCTTTTAGACACCTACCTTGATGACTATGAGGTAAGTCAGCCATATGATGAAATGATGAAGAAAGTTCTTTAAATGCCTACTATCAAATAAATATAAAAATCGGAATGTACAGAATATAGAAATCAAAATCATTAGTTAGAGTGAGATCATAAAAAAGAAAATGAACATCCTAAAGCAATTGTTTTTTAAGGCAAACTTAACTCTATACCTTAATTATACATTCCTTGGTTATCCCTCAGTCACGTCTGACTCTTTGCAGCTCCATAGGCTATTCAGTCCATAGAATTCTCCAGGTCAGAATACTGGAGTGAGAAGCCTTTCCCTTCTCCAGGGGATCTTCCCAACCCAGGGATCAAACCCAGGTCTCCCACATCACAGGCGGATTCTTCACCAGCTGAGCCACAGGAAAGTCCAAGAATACTGGAATGCGTAGCATTTCCCTTCTCCAGGGGATCTTCCAACCCAGGAATCGAACCAAGGTCTCCTGCTTTGCAGGCAGATTCTTTACCAACTGAACGATCAGGAAAGCCCAATTATAAATTCCTTGTAGAATTTTTAGCCATAAAAATAACATTGCAGAAGAATATTATTTAATGAATCAGAAAGAAATTCCCCCAAATTTAAGTGAAAACAGCAGATAATAAAATAGCATTAATGAATTATTGTATTATCACATGGCAGTAGATATATTGAAAATAGATATGATACAGATATAAATATTCCATCCCACACCATGACATGTATTTCTACAGAAATACATACAGATATATGTATATATGTGTATGTATATCTGTAATATATAAATGACAATAATTATAATCTTTTCCTGTGTTTTCTAATTTTTTAATTGGTGTTTTATTTTCACAGTAAAAAAATAAGATTACTTAAAATCATTTTTCATTGGTGATTTTCCAGGATTTTGCTGAGGTGGGACTTGAAGACCTGTGTTTGGTATGACTTGCCTTTCTTGTTACTATTCAGGATTTCAATAAACCAGCCCTAGGATAACGTAATGATTGAACAAAAGAACGCAGCTGACTTTTGTCTGGTGTGGGTCTGGCATTCATTAATTGAGTTCCTCTCAATATTTGCTCACAAATAAGGAAAAGAAAAAGGTCATATTTTCATGATTCTTCAAAATGAACTACAGTTGCTTTGCATGCTTTTTCTACTTTATTATCCTTACAAATGTCTTCATTCTTCATACCATTACATCATTGCATTTGCTTCTCTAACTTTCTCCCATGACATTTTCCCTCTGAGCCATAGATTGTGTCTGGGCTCTGCCTGGACATTCTGCATGGTGCCGGGAGGAAATATTTTCAGTTTTGGGGCTTACCTGAGGAAAGGTTCCAGCCATTGTGCTGCCATAGACTGAGGGCGACTGGGGACAGAGAAACACTTTTTGCTCTCCCCCAGCAATATCTGGAATATGACATCAGTATCTGAATATGTCTCATGGTAGACAGAGCCCTGGGAAAAAGGACAATTTGCTCTGACTTCAACTAGTGAATGATGTTTTTTAAATGACTTCATCCCTCTAAGCCTGTCTCTTCCATGGGCAAGTGGAGATAATGGAATTTCATCTGCACACCACCCCCCCCATCCCTCGGTACCCTCGGTACCCTCCACCCCTGTGCCAGTCATGTTACACGAGCTAACGGTGAGCCAGTGCCCTAAGAGTACGCATGGAGCGCGAGCGGGAACAGGGGCTCACCGCCGTCTATTTCCACTACCTAAAATCATTTTCATTGCCTGAAATCAGTTTTGTTAACTAAAATGTGTTCCTTGTTAGAAACATAAACATCTTCTTTACAAAACATAATTTACTGCCTAGGCTTTTCTGCAACTTTCTAAACTGTTGAAAACACCGTAAACCATGTAAAATTAGGAAAGCAGGAATGTTTTTCAAAACTACTGATTAAATTAGTTGTAGCCTTGCTTAAGGGGAGAAAAAAAAAAAAAGTTACCGTTTCCAGGCCAAATTTTGCTCCTTTATGCCAACAAATAGTATTCTAATCCTCTGTGTGTGCTTAGAAATCCTGCCATCTGTAAAGCAGGTGCATTTGAATGTAAATTTGACTGACAGCCTTTGTCAGAAAGTGAATGCATGCGTTATGGAAGCAGTGGACCTAAGCCACACACCCCATCTCTGCACCTCCAGATGTTTTCAGATTGTAAACAACTAGAGGGAATGAGAGGACAGGCTTTGAGGAGGGAGCTGACGGTGAGTGGTGACAGACGCATAGCTCATCTCAGTGCCAGTTCAGACCTGCAGGCAAGAAGGCTGGTCCAAACGAGGCCAGCCTCCTCAAGAACACATGACCTCTCTATTTGCCTTTGTGGACTTCGATCACAATTTGCTGTAGAACTTATGTAATAAGCAAATGGGGAGCATTTCCTCTGTGTGAGGCATTTCCTCTCTGTGATGGTTTTCGGTTGAGAGTCTTTCCGTCCTCCCCCCACACCCCCCGACAGGACATTTGGCAACATCTGGAGACATTTTTGGTTGTCACAACTGAGGAATGTTACTGGCAGCCAGTGGGCAGAGGCCAGGGATGCTGCTAAATATCCTACAATGCACAGGACAGCTGCCCAGAGCAAAGAATTATCCAGCCAGAGTGTCAACAGTACCAGGGTTGAAAAACCCGGCAAGCAGTAGAGGATTAAAGACAAGGATACAGAAGGAACTGCCTTCAAGAGCTTAGAGTCTGGCAATGAAGATGAGGCAGATATACAACAAAATAAGCAAAGCAAGAAGGGTTATAAAAACTAGACAGAGGAAAGATTACTTCAAACTTCAGGAGTCAGAGGAAACTTTGAAAAAGTAAAACTGTAAATATCCATCTTAACATTCCGATAATAACTAAACATAAAAGAGTTACTTATTTTTATAATTCTGTTTTCTATAATAAGTTAACCACCAAATACTTAGAGAAAATATGCCCTCTGTCCCTGAAACTGAGCTTCCCTGGTGGCTCAGACGGTTAAAGCATCTGCTTGCAATGCAGGAGACCCGGGTTCGATCCCTGGGTCGGGAAGATCCTCTGGAGAAGGAAATGGCAATCCACTCCAGAACTCTTGCCTGGAAAATTCCAAAGATGAAGGAGACTTGTAGTCCGGGGGTTGCAGAGTTGGACATGACTGAGCAACTTCACTTTATCCCTGAAAGTACATTAAATTCCCTGGAAAAATGAGTAAAACAGAGTCACCATCCTCTGGCACTCAGAGTAGAGTTACATCTCCAAATGCATGTTAACATTATCAAGATTCATTTCTCCAAAGATATCATGAGAGTAAATTATGTACAAACACTGTGTGTAGCACAAAACTTAAGCAGGCAATGTTCCTTCCCTTGTAGAACATATTATCTCTTGTGGGGAAGAGACAGAAATCAAACCAGCAAATGCTGATTTCAGTGTGTGACTTCTATTTCTAAAAATATTAGACTATCCTCCAAAAATCCTGAAAATCTCCTCCAACAAAGCACCTGGAAATGCTAGCTAAAATATCACTAACATTCTTTTTGAAAACCAGCTGAGCATGAAAGGAACCAGGGGAAACCAGTAAGTGCCAAAAACAAAGAGGGAAATGAAAGCAAGAACAGGGAATGTAAACTGACAACGAGATCCCTGGGGTTTGAGAAGCGGGGTGTATTAGTCTCAAAAACCAAGAGATCTTTTTTACTGAAATAGGATATGAAGCCCCAGATCTCTGAGATTAAGATCTGGAAGTGAGACCCCTGAATAAAGCTAGGATACTTGAACTTCAAAAAAAAAAAAGAAAGAAAGAAAGAAAATAGGAGACATAGGGAAATAAGAAGGAAGCTTATCCATCTTGGCCTGGGCTGGACCAGGGAAAAAAATAGTCTGTGCTGAGAGTTCATTACCATAGCCAGGTTTAGGTAGGTTTGATGAGCAAATGTACATCACTCAGGTTATCTGAGAAACCCCAATTCAAGATGTCACTGTAAGAAGTTCCAGATTGGTGATCCCCACTGATTATCTGTCCATCCATCCAGTCTGCCCTCGGGGCGAGCTACATACGTCCCTGCAGGGCTCGTCACAGAACATGGTCATCCATCCTTCCTCCTTCCCCTCATCTCTTAATCTCACTGCCCAGGAATGATACCTAGCAAGTACAGCTTCGTATAGTCCTTGTCTCGGGTATTGCTTTCCAGGTTGCTGTTCAGTTGCTAAGTCATGTCTGACTCTTTATGACCTCATGGACTGCAGCATGCCAGGCTTCACTATCTCCTAGAGTTTGCTCAAACTCAAGTCCATGGGTGACTCAAACTCATGAGTTGGTAATGCCATCCAACCATCTCAGCCACTGTTGCCCCCTTCTCCTCCTGCCCTCAATCTTTCACCTTCATCAAAAGGCTCTTTAGTTCCTCTTCACTTTCTGCCATTAGAGTGGTAACATCTGCATATCAGAGGCTATTGATATTTCTCCCAGCAATCTTCATTCCAGCTTGTGATTCATCCAGCCCGACATTTCTTGTGATATACTCTGTGTAGAATTTAAAGAATTTAAAATAAACAGGGTGACAATATACAGCCTTGACATACTCCTTTCTCAGTTTTGAACCAGTCCATTGTTCCATGTCGAGTTCTGTTGCTTTTTGATCAGCATACAGGTTTCTCAGGAGGCAGGTAAGGGAGTCTGGTATTCCCATCTCTTAGAAAATTTTCCACAGTTCGTTGTGATCCAAACAGTCAAAGGCTTTAGCGTAGTCAGTGAAGCAGAAGTAGATGTTTTTCTGGAATTCCAGGTAACCTGAGCTAAATTGAGGACTCTTGTAAGAGAAAGCTTATTTGAGGAACTGCTGTTTTAACCTGAGACCTGGAGGGTAAGAAGGCCATGCGGACTATAGCAGAGAGGAGTAATCCATGTCCAAAGGCTCTCATGTGGAAGAAAGCACAGAACCTTCAAGAAACATAAACAAGGCCACAGCAGGACAGAACATAGGACAGAGGAGTCTGGAAAGCTACATTGAGTCCAGTCATGTAGAACAGAGGTCTCGGGCCTGGATCTGGTTCACAGCTGTGTGTGTGTGTGTCTGTGTGTGTGTGTGTCTGTGTGTCTGTGCGTGCGTGTATATTTATTAGCTGCCAGAAGTTGAAAATGAGATATTGCATAATAATTTCTGAATTTGCCAAAAATTTGAAAGATTTGCCAGCAGTGGGCCTGTATTCTTACATGGCAACCATCAGCTGGACGCATCCCGCAAGGTGATGGTTGTCTCAAGACAAGGCCTGTGACCATTGTCCCAACCTAGCCTTTTTCATTCATTTGTGTTGCTAATGTGGCCTCCATGGGAGGTTGAGTTTGTAGCTCCTAATTTAGAGCTTTATAGGTTATGGGTTAAAAAAAAAAAAAAGTTAGATTTTATTCTAAGACAAGGATAGTCCTTGAAGTATTTTAAGCAAGAGAATGATGTGTTCTGATGTATATACACTCCATTCACTGTAAGGGGTCGGGGGGAAGACTGGAGAGGACCAAAAACAGAAAAGAGGATACAAATGTGAAGACTATTGCAAGAATCTGGGTGAAAGATCACAGTGGCTTGAAATAGAGAGGTAGCGAAAGAAATGAATATGAGAAAACGGTTTAAAGGGTGTTTTGAAAGTAGAAAATGTAGTATTTGTTGATATATTAGATGCTGAAGATGAAAGAATCAAAAATAACTTGTATTCGGAACTCCCTGGCAGTCCAGCAGATAGGACTCAGCACTTTCACTGCAGGGCCTGGGTTCAATCCCTGGTCAGGGAACTGAGGTCCTGCAAGCCGTAAAGTGTGATCAAACCAAACCAAAACAAAACAAAACAAAAAGATTTACAGTATGGCATCTGGTCCCATCACTTCATGGGAAATAGATGGGGAAACAGTGGAAAGAGTGTCAGACTTTATTTTGGGGGCTCCAAAATCACTGCAGATGGTGATTGCAGCCATGAAATTAAAAGACGCTTACTCCTTGGAAGAAAAGTTATGACCAACCTTGATAGCATTTTGAAAAGCAGAGACATTACTTTGCCAACAAAGGTTCGTCTAGTCAAGGCTATGGTTTTTCCTGTGTCATGTATGGATGTGAGAGTTGGACTGTGAAGAAAGCTGAGCGCCGAAGAATTGATGCTTTTGAACTGTGGTGTTGGAGAAGACTCTTGGCACTCCCTTGGACTGCAAGGAGATCCAACCAGTCCATTCTGAAGGAGATCAGCCCTGGGATTTCTTTGGAAGGAATGATGCTAAAGCTGAAACTCCAGTACTTTGGGCACCTCATGCAAAGAGTTGACTCATTGGAAAAGATTCTGATGCTGGGAGGGACTGGAGGCAGGAGGAGAAGGGGACGACAGAGGATGAGATGGCTGGATGGCATCACTGACTCGATGGACGTGAGTCTGAGTGAACTCCGGGAGTTGGTGATGGACAGGGAGGCTTGGCATGCTGCGATTCATGGGGTCGCAAAGAGTCGGACACGACTGAGCGACTGAACTGACTGAACTGAACTGAACACTTTGAGCTGGAGTCATCCTTGATGTGGTCTCTTAGCTGACTATAAATGTGGCAGCATTCCCTGGCTGACAGAGCTCGAGCTCAGCTCCCAGCAGGGCTGTAGGCGGCCCACATGATGGCATTGCCTACATCCAACCATCTGGCCCCATAGCCCACCTCCTGCTCTTCTTCAGAACCTCTTACATCTCAGCGGACTCCACGGCGAGGCTGACGATAGAATTTATCAGCTGCATTGAGACACTCATGAGAGCGACAGAAAGGTATATTATAATTACAGGGGAACACCTGGGGTAAACTAGGGCAGTCTCAAACTGGGACACAGGGCAAGCCCACCAGTTCTCAAAGTAGCCACTTTGCCTGTTCCCTTTCAGAATTTCAAGAGCTCCTTGAATTTATTTATGCAACAACGGATGGGGGAGGGGTCTTTGGAAGAGCTAAACTTTGAGCATCCCACTAGGGACATTGCACAGCCAAGTTCAGTCTGTCAGGGCTGAGTCCCATGTTAGCTCAAAAGACAATCGCCTTCAGATCATAATGGGAGTAGCCTCCCACACAGCTATTTAACACAGCCCCTCCTCCTCCAGGAAAGCTCCAGGAAGGACATGGCTCAGATGCCACATATGTGTGTATGCTAAGTTGCTTCAGTCGTGTCCGACTCTTTTCGACCCCATGGACTATAGCCTGCCAGGCTCCCCTGTCCATGGGATTCTCCAGGCAAGAACACTGAAGTGGGTTGCCATGCCCTCCTCCAGGGGCTCTTTAGTCTCCTGCATTGGCTGGCAGGTTCTTTACCACCAGGATCGTCTGGGAAGCCTGGCTCGGATACCACAGGGGAAGCTATCTCCTCTTTACTGTGGGAAAACTCTGTGACCCAGGTTCCCCAGATTTTCTTTCTAGGAAGTTAAATCACAGCTAAAGAAGCTGGGAAAAACCCTCAACTTCAAAAAGCCTTGCAGTCAACGCCACTGTCTTACTAAAGAAGCCCAGTGCCAGCATCTCCTCCTGGAACTCTAGATCTCAAGACTCAGCTTTAGAAGGAGAAGACTTTAAATGGAAAACAATTTCAGGGAAGGGCTGGAAATGAAATGCATTGGCTTAACATTTGCAAAATAAAATAACTAACATACAGAAGGTGTTCATTCTCAGCCATGTTCTGTGAGAAAGTACTTAATGCCTTCAAAATTAAGATTCTTTACATAGACTTGATAAGCCAAATAAACAGATGCCTCTGTCAGATACTCTGTCAAGATTCAGCTGATCCTCAGAGGTCAAGGTTCAGCTGATTTTAGAACTAAGATCCTGTTCTAAATACCCTGTGTTTCTCTGATCTTATCTTTGACAAGCTAAAAAGTAAATTTTTTAAAGAATTGAAGTATAGTTGATTTACAATGTTGTACTAATTCATGCTGTACAGAAAAGTGACTCAGTTATACACATATATATCTTTTTTAATATTCTTTTCCATTATGGTTTATCCCTGGAGATTGAATACAGTTCCCTGTGCTACACAGATTCGCAGACACAGAGAGCAGACTCATGGCTGCCAAGTGAGAAGGGGCAAAGGAGAGGGACTGACTGGGAGTTTGGGGTTAGTAGATGCAAACAATTGCATTTGGAATGGACAAACAACAAAAAGTATTTTATATCAGGTTTGCACTTAGGGCTTTGTTTACTCATTTAAGTATCTCAAACCTAAACCGCAAGTTTTAATGTTTTAGAGTGGCATTAAATGGTTTTCCAAAATTGAGCGGGGATTATTAAAAGGTCCCCAAATCTTGTGATGTTTCACATTTTAATGGGTTCTAGTGCCAGGTGGTGGCAACCATTGCATTTCATGTATATCGTTATTTTAGTTGACTTTGGATAAACCTGAGTAAAGAAAAGTTCTCTCTACCAATGTGCAAGTTTCCAAACATAAGCAGAGAAGTACAGAAATGCTGAGTAATCAGAGTTACGGAAGGACCAAATAAGAAGAGGCCAGGTGGAGTTTGTCTGGAAAGGTTTTATAATGCCTCTGTGATTAACAAACCTAAGGAAAACATCTGAAGCTTCTTTGAAATGCTAAGAATGAACTATTGGGGAACAACTGTGCTTCAAAGAGTAGCAAAGTATGTGAGGCCATATCTCATGGGGTAGGGGGAAGGAATTCTATACCCTCAATAAATTATTTAGAAAGGAGTAGAAGGTTGAGTTGGACAAATTTAGAAGAGCTTCTATTAATTCATCAACTCAAACTATTCCCTCCAAAGCCTAAATCCCTGGATTCCCAAAGGAAGTTCCTGGGACTTTGTGCTGCACACTGGATAGTCTCAGAAATGCATTTCCGGATCAGATGGGACTTAAAGAAAGGAAACTGTATGGAAACCTAGATAGTTCTGTAAAATATCTTTAGATGCTTCATATGTATGAAAAGGGGCTTAAGAAATGAAGTAAAGGAGGAAACATTCTGCTTTATAAATTATAATAACATTATCAACACACATTCATTGAGTATCAACAAGGAGCAAGACTTGATCCTAGAAACAAAAAGTTGTAAGTTTGTCCCTCTTGTCAAGATATTTCATCTCACTGATGTGACAGATAGAGAATTAGAAGGCACACAATTGTCATAAAGTCAACACAACAGAATTAGGACAAAGGATCGTAAATATTCTTCTCTAATGCAAGAGCTTGGGAGGAAGACAAACTTTTTGAAAGGTTTGGTTAGAGTCAAAAATGCAGACAGATAATCATTAGACAAAGAGTACACCACACACATAACAAAGACTAGCCATTTCTCAAATCTTCTTGATTATGAGGACAGAAATTATGCACGTGATTGAAATACACCTATAAGAGTCTCAAGTTTTATAGTCAAATTTCAAAAATCTCACACTCTCTTACATCATGCATCCATCTCCCCAAATCACGGGGCCTAACTGGAGTTTCACCAATCACTTGACTAAAAATTATTTTATAATCACAAGGTGGTACTATCTGCAAGCTGGTGTCACTGGGAGAAAGAGCCTGGCCACCATTAAAAAGGCAAGAAGGTGGGGTTTCTCACTGGTCCATGTTTGTGGCGACCTACAATCGATAACTTAAGAAGCCCCCTCTGGCAGTCCCCTACATCTCTCCGCTTCTAAGCTAATTCATTGACTGTTTGCCTCTCTTCCTCCCACTGAATAAACTCTACTTCTTTGATTGAAAAGAAGAGTGAAAGGGACATGAATGAAAATCATCACAGGGAGTCCTACAATTCCATATATAATAAATTATAAGAATAAGTACAGGCCCCCTCCTCTCCTCCCTGAGCTCCCAACAGCTCCACCCAAAGGCCAAGGGGCAAAAATCCGCTTTTCCACAGTCACCCTAATGCAACCTCCCCTCCCACCCCCACACTCCATTTTCCTGCTTCCTCCATCACCAATGGAGCACCAAGCAAGCAGTAGATGGAAGAGCCTTGCCACGTGTCACATATGCACCAGACAGCTGTGTGTGATTGGACGGTGAAAAGATCGTCTCCCCCATTGCTGCTCTAGGAACCTATTGAGACCTGACGCTGGGATTTCCATCAGGCTGACTATACAGCCATCTGCTCAGGTCACTACAGAAGAGCAGTAGACCCCTGGGAGAGTGGACCATCCCCCCTCAAGGAACAGGCAGCCTGGGCCAGCACCCACCATCTGGGTAGCTTCAGTTCAGTCCCTCAGTCATATCCGACTCTTTACAACCCCATGAAGTGCAGCATGCTAGGCCTCCCTGTCCATCACCAACTCCTGGAGTTTACTCAAACTCATGTCCATAGCGTCGGTGATGCCATCCAACCATCTCATCCTCTGTGGTCCCCTTCTCCTCCCACCTTCAATCTCTCCTACCATCGGGATCTTTTCCAATGAGTCAGTTCTTCGCATCAGGTGGCCAAAGTATTGGAGTATCAGTTTCAGCATCAGTCCTAAATATTCGGGACTGATTTCCTTTAGGATGGACTGGTTAGATCTCCTTGCAGTCCAAGGGACTCTCAAGAGTCTTCTCCAACACCACAGTTCAAAAGCATCAATTCTTCGGCGCTCAGCTTTCTTTGTAGTCTAACTCTCACATCCATACATGACTACTGGAGAAACCATAGCTTTGACCAGATGGACTTTTGTTGGCAAAGTAATGTCTCTGCTTTTGAATATGCTGTCTAGGTTGGTCATAACTTTCCTTCCAAGGAGTAAGCGTCTTTTAATTTCATGGCTGCAGTCACCATCTCAAGTGATTTCAGGGCCCAAAAAATAAAGTCAGCCACTGTTCCCACAGTTTCCTAATCTCTTTGCCATGAAGTGATGGGACTGAATGCCATGATCTTAGTTTTCTGAATGTGGAGCTATAAACCAACTTTTTCACTCTCCCCTTTCACTTTCATCAAGAGGCTCTTTAGTTCTTCTCTATGTAGCTTAGAGCCCCCCAAAGCAGCATTTTCTTAAAATATAGCTCCAGATTGTATGCCATTGCTTATGATCTGAGAACAGAATCCCTTGTGTGATATATCAGCAGACTGGTGACTTTCAGGCATTTTACTTTCTAGAATTTATTAAATGTTCTTATTCTTATAATTTATTATGTATAGAATTGTAGAACTCCCTGTGGCGACTTTCATTCATTTCCCTTTCACTCTCCTTTCCAATCAATGAAGCAGTAGAGTTTATTCAGTAGGGGGAAGAAGAGAGGCAAGCGATCAATTAATTAGCTAAGTCTCCATTCAAATATACGCTATTGAAAAAAATCATTCCCAGGTGATACTAGTGGTAAAGAACCTGCCTGCCAATGCAGGAGACATAAGAGACGCAAGTTCGATCCTTGGTTCAGGAAGATCCCCTGGGGGAAGAAAGGGCAACCCACTCAGTGTTCTTGCCTGGAGAATCCCATGGGCAAAGGAGCCTGGAAGGCTACAATCCTTAGAGTCGCAAAGAGTCAGACACAACTGAAGCAACTTAGCACGCACGTTGAAAAACCAAGACACTGACGTCTACGAATGTACAAAAATATGAGTGAGAGCAGAAAAAGTGCTGGATAAGTATGTGGTTGCGTGAAGAAGATGTGGTGAAGAGAAGAGAGGTGGTGACATCCAAGCCTTTGTCAATAGCACGTAAATAGCTCTGTGACTCAACTTCAGTGAAAGACACCAGATAGGTGGACAGGTTCATATCCTGTCCTCTCTCTGTGGTTAATGAGATTTACAAGAAGCCCAATCAAGCCTAAAATAGATGCTGTACTACCAAGATGTGGCAGACAGTGCTGCTTGGACACTGAGCCTCCTTCTCCCCTTTCCCATAGTAACTGACCTGTCGCTGGACACTGATCACCCAGCTGGCCGGCGTCCCCAGATTCCCCTGCAGTGAGACAAGGCTTCGTGACCAAGCTCTCTCTTGAGAGCAGGAACGATGCGGCCACTTCTGGGTCTGGCTAAGCCTGAGGCAATGGGAGAACAGTCTTCTCCCCTCTTTTCTGCCTCCCACTGGCTGGAACCTAGACATGGCACATTCTACTTTGATCACGTAAACAAAGACATCACCCTCATGTCTCCTCCTGCTCCTACTGTGGAGCAGCAGGATAGAAGGAACCTGCTTCCCTGAATGTGAGGTCTGTGAATCTGTCCTGCTGAATCCTGGACTAATACATAAGAAGGAAATATCTTCATTCTTTAAACCACTGCATTTGGGATTTTTTTTTTTAAAGCAGCTTAGCTATGCTAACTAATTCAGAAGAGAAAGTATGTTATAAAGGGAAAAGTGTAGTGTTCAAAAACAACATCTTCTAATAAAAGGTAGTTTAACTTTTTATTTCCATAGCTATCTTTTATTAATTGTTGTTTAGTCCCTAAGGTGTGTCTGACTCTTTTGAGACCCCATGGACTGTAACCCGCTAGGCTCCTCTGTCCGTGGGATTCTCTAGGCAAGAATACTGGAATGGGTAGCCATTTTCTTCTCCAGGGGATCTTCCTGACCCAGGGATTGAACTTGTGTCTCCTGCATTGGCAGCAGATTCTTTACCACTGAGCCAACAGGGAATCCTCATCTTTTGCTGGAGCCTGGGAAAACATTGTGCTAGAAGGCACATTAGTGCCCAGCCCACATTCCTGAGGAATTTTCGGTGTGCTCCATGAGATTCTGACATTGCCATCGGCATCCCACAGGGCTGCTGTTCGGGTGCAGGACAAAGTGCTAAGAAAGTAATACCCCAGGGAGAAGCCCTCAACCAGTGGCCTCCCAGAAGCTGGTGTATTAATATCCCAACTCCCTCACTCCTCAGGTGGAAATTTCTAAGGTGTGTGCTTTGCACCATTTTCCCTACAGAATTAAGCTCTGGGTGCCTTTTGTGTAGCCAATTGACCCACGGACAGACTTTTTATTGGTTACCCCCCATCACTAGATTCCTTCCTCCACTTCCCTTCTCTGAACTTCCAAGCAAACTGTTTCACTGGAGTCCTTGCCTTACGATCTGCTTCTGGGAGAACCCAAATTCAGACAGCCAGACTTCATATTTGCCATCTCAGCTAAAACAGTCTCCAACATAGCTATTATTTTTAGACAGGGATTATGCTATTTTATGGGTGAAGAAATCAAACTTATGAGAGGATAATAGACCAATAGTTGGTGTTAGAACTAAAATTAAAACCCAGGAGTGTGTCACTCAAAAGTTTACAAGTTCTAATACACTTTACTCCGCTTGAAGTGGAAGTTTTCCAATTATATGTGGGTATGTTGTTTTTGATGTTCATTCGCAAAGTCATTCTGACTCTTTGCGACCCCATGGACTGCAGCACACCAGGCTCCCCTGTCCTTCACTATCTCCCAGAGTTTGCTCAAATTCATGTCCACTGAGTCGGTGATGCTATCTAATCATCTCATCCTCTGTCATCCCCTTCTCCTTTTGCCTTCAATCTTTTCCAGCATCAGGGTCTTTTCCAACGAGTCGGCTCTTTGCATCAGGTGGCCAAAGTATTGGGGCTTCAGCTTCAGCATCAGTCCTTCCAGTGAATATTCAGGGTATATTTTCTTTAGAATTGACTGGTTTGTTCTCCTTGCAGTCCCAGGGACTCTCAAGAGTCTTCTCCAGCACAATTCGAAAGTATCAATTCTTGCACTCAGCCTTTACAGTCCAACTCTCACATTCGTACGTGAACTGGAAAAACCAGAGCTTCGACTATAAGGACCTTTGTCGGCAAAGTGATGTCTCTGTTTTTTAATGTGCTGTCCAGGTTTGTCATAGCTTTTGTCCAGGTTCTGTCACAGTTTTTCTTCCTCCTCCAGTGGGCAGCGTTTTGTTAGAATTCTTCACTATCATCTGTTTGTCTTGGGTGGCCCTGCACAGCACTGCTTGTAGCTTCATTGAGTCATGCAAGCCCCTTCGGCACAAGGCTGTGATCCATGAAGAGGAACTATTGGGATAACTTTTAGTAGATGATGATGTTGGCAGTTTTATGGTTGGAGGATATATTTCAGGGAAATTAGACGAAACAGTTTCTTACAGCAGCCTATAATATTTGTTTTCAATAAAACACTTATGATAACATTTTGTTAAACAGACGTTTTTAGCCTGAACAGAAATCAAAACAGGTAGTTTTAGGCTACTTGCTGACACAAATTTACTTGGTACTTTTTAGTTAGTCAAATTCTGACCAGAGGTAATTCTGTTGAATAAACCTGCTTCTTAAGACGGCCCATATGTATTCTTTCTGAGAGCAACCTAGGTCTGCTCCTGTTCCCATTAACATCAAGACTTGCCCAGAGAAAAGGATAGTGGGTGAATACACATCAAGGTATAAATAATTCACAAGGCTTAGGGCTCAGGAGTTGTATTTGAACAAAGAATTCAATTTCTCTACTATAGAATTAATAGAACTCTGGTTTTAGAGTTTCAGAAGTTAGTCAACAAATAAAATTTAGAGATATATGATGAGGCTGGAGAAGGAAATGGCCACCCACTCCAGTATTCTTGTCTGGGAAATCCCATGGACCGAGAAGCCCGGTGGACTACAGTCCATGGTGTGGCAACGAGTCGGACACGACTTAGCAACTTCAATGACAAGAAATATGATGAGACAAAGTTAACTTTCCTACGCTTTTCCTCATACAAGTTCTCCCAAGACTAATTCCATGTAAAGCCGGCATACACAGAAGATAGGAAAAATCTGAGGAAATAACAGTTACTTTATACTCGTGTTTGCAATTGAATCTGTGCATTCTTTTAGATTTTTAGTTAACCGTCTGCCAGGAAAAACCCTGCAAGGTTGTCACACACAGACAGTATACTAGGTTAATAGAATATTGTAAACAGCATGGAAGAATTACAAGATCTTAGAGGGGAAAAAAGCTGTCTGTTTGCTCTTCGCCACCACTAGATATAATCTAAACATTGCATTCCTTAAAGGATATGCAATATCAATTACATTCATCTAGGCGATAGCCTGCCTCTCCTGGTCTTAACTAAACGCCGCGGCATGATCTTAAGCTTTAGTTATTTGAGGTAAACAAACGCCTCACGCTTGCTTCAGTTGAAGCTAAGGTCAATATGGGCGGCCCTGGAGGAGAATACTAATATCTAACAACACTGATTATCTACAGAAAGTGTTTAAGGAATCCAATCCTACCCATGTTGATGTCAGATTTTTATAGGGAACATTACATCACATAAAATCTGAAAATGAAAGGAAGCCAGAATAAACAGAGCTGTGCATCAGAACGTCTTAAGCCTCATGGCAGACACAGTTTAACCAATGTAGCTATATTTGTATAACTTTTACCAGGACTGTGGTAATAAAACAGAACTCAGCTAATTGGAACACACTTATCTTACTTATAAAAGTGTACAAAATTTTATATACACATGCAAATAAAAAAAAAACTTTGCCTATCTCTAGAAATGTATATGCTTTTCATTTGTCCAATGACTCACACATGAGATTTTTATAGTTTAATTAAATAATGGAATGTCTCTCTATCAGTTTAGTTGCTCAGTCGTGTCCGACTCTCTGCGACCCCTTAGACTGCAGTAGGCAAGGCTTCCCTGTCCATCACCAACTGCCAGAGCTTGTTCAAACTCATGTCAATTGAGTCAGTGATGCCATCCGGCCATCTCATCCTCTGTCGTCCCCTTCTCCTCCAGCCTTCAATCTTTCCCAGCATCAGGGTTTTTTCCAATGAGTCACTTCTTTGCATCAGGTGGCCAAAGTATTGGAGTTTCAGCTTCAGCATCAGTCCTTCCAATGACTATTCAGGACTAATTTTCTTTACCATTGACTGGTTTGATGTCCTTGCAGTCCAAAGGACTCTCAAGAGTCTTCTCCAACACCACAGTTCAAAAGCATCAATTCTTTGGCACTTAGCCTGCTTTATGGTCCAACTCTCACATCCATACATGACTAATGGAAAAACCATAGCTTTGACTAGACGGACCTTTCTGGCAAAGTAATGTCTCTGCTTTTTAATATGCTGTCTAGGTTGATCATAGCTTTTCTTCCAAGGAGCAAGAGTCATTTTATTTCATGGCTGCAGTCACCATCTGCAGTGATTTTGGAGCCCCCCAAAATAAAGCCTATTACTGTTTCCTTTGTATCCCCATCTATGTGCCATGAAGTGATGGGACCAGATGCCATGATCTTAGTTTTCTGAATGTTGAGCTTTAAGCCAACTTTTTCACTCTCCTCTTTCACTTTCATCAAGAGACTTTTTAGTTCTTCTTTGCTTTCTGCCATAAAGCTGGTGTCAGCTGCGTATCTGAGGTTACTGATATTTCTCCCAGCAATCTTGATTCCAGCTTGTGCTTCATCCAGCCTGGCTGGATGTACTCTAATGTACTCTGTACTTTCACATGATGTATTCTGCATATTAGTTAAATAAGCAGAGTCACAATATACAGCCTTGACACACTCCTTTCCGAATTTGGAACAAGTCTATTGTTCTATGTCTGGTTCTAATGGTTGATTCTTGACCTGCACACAGATTTCTCAAGAGGCAGGTAAAGTGGTCTGCTATTGCCATCTCTTTCAGGATTTTCTACAGTATATTGTGATCCACACAGTCAAAGGCTTTGGCATAGTCAATAAAGCAGAAGTAGATGTTTTTCTTGAACTCTCTTGGTATTTTGAAAATCCAGCAGATATTGGCAATTTGATCTCTGGTTCCTCTGCCTTTTGTAAATCCAGCTTGAACATCTGGAATTTCACGGTTCATGTACCACTGAAGCCTGGTTGGAGAATTTTCAGTGTTACTTTGCTAGTATGTGAAATAAGTGCAATTGTGCAGTAGTTTGAACAATCTTTGACATTGCCTTTCTTTGGGATTGGAATGAAAACTGACCTTTTCCAGTCCTGTGGTCACTGCTGAATTTTCCAAATTTGCTGGCAAATTTGCAGCACTTTCACAGCATCATCTTTTAGCATTTGAAATAGCTCTACTGGAATTCCATCATCTCCACTAGCTTTGTTCGAAGTGATGCTTCCTAAGGCCCACTTGACTTTACATTCCAGGACATCTGGCTCTAGGTGAGTGATCACACCATCATGGTTATCATGGATCATGAAGATCTTTTTTGTATAGTTCTTCTGTGTATTCTTGCCACCTCTCATATCTTCCACTTCTGTTAGGTCCATACCATTTCTGTCCTTTATTGAGCCCATCTCTGCATGAAATATTGCCTTGGTATCCCTAATTTTCTTGAAGAGATCTCTAGTCTTTCCCATTCTGTTGTTTTCCTCTATTTCTTTGCATTGATCACTGAGGAAGGCTTTCTTAACTCTCCTCGCTATTCTTTGGAACTCTGCATTCAGATGGGTATATCTTTCCTTTTCTCCTCTGCCATTGGCTTCTCTTCTTTTCTCAGCTATTTGTAAGGCCTTCTCAGACAACCGTTTTGCCTTTTTGTATTTCTTTTTCTTGGGGATGATCTTGGTCCCCACCTCCTATGCAATGTCATGAACCACCATCCGCAGTTCTTCAGACATTCTATCAGATCTAATCCCTTGAATCTATTTTGTCACTTTCACTGTATAATTGTAAGGGATTTGATTTAGGTCACACCTGAATGGTCTAGTGGTTTTCCCTACGTTTTTCAATTTCAGTCTGAATTTGACAATAAGGAGTTCATGATCTGAGCCACAGTCTGCTCCCAGTCTTGTTTTTGCTGACTGTACAGAGTTTATCCATCTTCAGCTGCAATATATACTAAATGTATTTAAAAATAGTTCAAAAATAAATATTTATTCAACATTCTATAGCATATCCTCATTTTAAGCCCTCAAAACTTAAATATTATTTCTTGAGGATGTCATATTGAGCTTTGAAACAAAGATAAATATCAAGCGCTCCAGTAATGGGATAGCGGTGTTGTGATTATGTGGTTGGTGTTTTTCTTTTAAATTTTCAATTACTGATGATACAAACAAGTGTTCACAAGATAAATGATATGATCTCTTGGGTTTACTTTAAAATGTTTCAGATACTTGGAAAAATAAAGGTTGGAGAGAATAGATGGAACAATAGTGCAGAATGCTGGCAATTATTGAAGCTGAAACAAGAATATAAATGGGCTCATTATATTAGTCTCTCTTCTTTTGTGTATTTTTTTAAATTTCCAGAATAAAAATGTGAAACAAAGAGATATTTTGACCAAATAAAAATCACACAGTCTCTATTTAAAAGAGAAAGGAACGGTAACAGTAAGATAAATCAATTTATATCAGTAAGGATGATGTAATTTTGATTTTATGCTTTAAAATGCTCACATTAGTTACTTTCTATGATATAATTAACTTAACAGAAAGTGTTAGTCACTCAGTTGTGTCCGATTCTTTACGACCCCATGGATTGTAGCCTACCGAGCTTCTCTGTCCTTGGAATTCTCCAGGCAAGAAACTGGAGTGAGTAGCATTCCCTTCTCCAGGGGATCTTCCTGACCAAAGGATTGAACCCAGGTCTCCTGCCTTGCACCTGGATTCTTTACTGTCTGAGCCACCAGGGAAGCCCAAGAATTACCTTAGCATGGATCTAAACAGCTTTAATTACATACAGAGACTCCAAATTTTTATTATGTTCAAATGCAATGTTAGATATTTATATCAATAAAAAGTGAAGTTGGGAATAAAAATATGAGCTTTTTTAGAAACGTGAAACTGTCTTATGTTCATCAGTTCTGAACTGGGCTTGCAAGCTTGCACACCCTCTGAGGTGACGAGGAGGACTCTCCCAAGAAATGCCAGGCAGCGGTACATCAATCTTGCTGCAGTTCCCTTTGCACAAAAGAAGTTCTGGGCATTTTTCTGACAGAAGATTTTTAGGCACTATTTATTGACATATTTTCAAGCATATGGGCAATAATATGTAATAATTACTAAATAATATCCTTTGTTTGCAGCATGCAAGAGAAGGGCTACCAGGTGGTTCAGTGGTAAAGAATCCGCCTGCCAATGTAGGAGACACGGGTTCCATCCCTGGGTTGGGAAGATCCCCTGGAGAAGGAAATGGCTACCCACTCCAGTATTCTTTCATGGAGAATTCCATGGACAGAGGAGCCTGGTGGGCTGCAGTCCATGGGGTCGCAAAAGAGTCAGAGATGACTTAGACTAAAGCAATAACAACAACAAATGCAGGAGAAATGGAACTACCTGTTCATAGCAGATAAGTAATAAAATTTTATCTTAGTTTATATGATTTTAATAATAGTGTTTGTGGTCTATACAAGATTTTATCTACATATGAGGCAGAAGATTCTTAAAATTAAACACGTTTGTTTTTCAACAAAATCAGTTGCTTCACCATCATACACACTAACCTGAACGCAGATGCTGCTTCTTATGTTAGTGGGTAGTGTTTGACTGCCACCTGGTGGCTGGCCTCCTCCTCACACAGGGATTTTCCTCTGACCCTCTGGCATGGGGCAACCTTACACCAACCTGACCCTCCAAATGCTAAATTAGAATAAGACATTTTTTGCAAGACAGATACACCATTCTGCCCAAATAGCAGACTCCTGAACTTTCTAACACAGTAAGACATATATTTTGAAATATATAACCAGTTCTGTTCTATAATGGTCAAATATGTTCTACTAATACAAAAGCAGAAAGGCAAAAACATTCATGGTTATTTGTTATTTTTAGATAATCCATTGTGTTTTAACATCTTAATTTAGTTGCATGAGTCACCAAAGGATTAGGAAATTTGGAATCAGAAAACCAGAAAATCAGAAAACTAAAATCACATGTTTAGTGTGACCTTTGAGCTAGCAAAGGAAGTTATCCTTGTTTTGAGTAGAAAAAGATAATTTTGAAATATTCACTTTTTTCCTCCATACTTTCTTGCCTCCCCCATGCCCCAGTAAGAGAGCTGTTAAGAGAACAAAAAAGAAAAAAAATCAACATTCAGTGCATTCTGGGTCATCAGGTAGGCAGCCATAAAGTTTACACCATATAAGTCTATTGAGAAAATAGTAGACTCTTTGCGACCCTATGGACTGTAGCCCGCCAGGCTCCTCTGTCCATGGGATTCTCCAGGCAAGAATACTGGAGTGGGTTGCCATGCTCTCCTCCAGGGGATCTTCCCCACCCAGGGATCAAACCCACATCTCTTATGTCTCCTGCATTGGCAAGTAGGTTCTTTACTTCCCATCTGGGAAGCCCAGAAGCAAATATGTCCTATCAACTCCTTCCTCTGCCTAAGAGAGGAAATATGAGGTCACCTGGACCCTAAGGTGGCGGGCAAAAGCCTGAGGTGGAGGGGTCTGGAGACACCTGGCTCATCCTCACGGGACCACAGGGAAAGGAGGAAGGTCAGAGTCAGATGTGGGCAGCACCACCGGTGCTCAAAATTGTGTGGCTTGCAGAATTTCTTCTACCAGATATTATTCTTCCTTCTCATTTCTAGATCAAAAAAGTTAACAGAGAGATTGGTACACCCATCATCCTGTCAGATCATTGCTTTCGATTTCTGAAACACCAAATGCGTTTTCTGCTGCCATTTCCTTCCCTAACCCATCGTCTGACCTGAATTTTCTTCTATTCTAAAGTGAAGTGAAGTGAGAGTCGCTCAGTCGTGTCCGACTCTTTGTGACCCCGTGGACTATACAGTCCATGGAATTCTTCATGCCAGAATACTAGAGTGGGTAGCCTGTCCCTTCTCCAGGAGAATCTTCCCCACCCAGGGATCTAACCCAGGTCTCCCGCATTGCCGGCAGATTCCTTACCAGCTGAGCCACAAGGGAAGCCCAAGAATAGTGGAGTGGGCAGCCTATCCCTTCTCCAGCAGATCTTCCTGACCCAGGAATATGAACTCGGGTCTCCTGCATTGCAGGAGATTCTTTTCCAACGGACCTATTCACCCAATAGGACACAAACTTCCTGCTGCCTTCATTTTCATCACATACTCCTATCCATGCGTCAGTCACAGATCCACAGCTCTTGCCCACTTCCATGTCTTCCTCCTCTCGAAGTCATATTCATCCTCTTATTTCACTCTTTCACACTATCCTGTATGCTCTGTGAGTCCAAATATTCCCCGCCCGGGAGACCCTTTCCCTCTCCCTCACACCCTTCATTCACATGTGGTGCCTACCTTGTTATTCCCATCTGCCTACAGATCAGTGGTCCTCAACCTTGACTGTAACGAGAATCACACTGAGAGGTTTTTTTTAAATGTTCTCTCTTAAACACAGAGAATTCTGATTTAATAAGTCTAGAAAGGAGTAAGGTGGATCAGTATATTTCAAATGCTCACCAAGTGATTTTAATTTGGGCCAGGTTACACACAGCGGCAAAGGCCCCATGCAGCGAGAAACAGATAATTAAGTTATAAAACCAAACAGAAAAAGGAATTCATTCATACAACTTTTGAACCCATTACTCTATGTGCTTCATAGGATACATTCTAAGGACAAAAAAAAAGAAATGTTAAGATTTTGCTTGGTATTGCCTTGTTAGTAGTGATATTGTATTGAAACTCTTGAAACTATTTTACATACTTTTTTGGACATTCTAAATAAGTTAACATTACTGCTACTAATGAACGAAGATTTTCATTGTAAAAAATTTAGCATATATATTAAAAAAAAATAAGAATAAACACTGAAATGTTCATTTTGATTTGTATTATTAATTTTTAAATTAAATGAGGACAATTTCTAACACATGAAATTAGGATTATATCCAATTCCAGAAAATAACTTTTCCGAGCGACTTTTTCTTTCAGTTTTATTGAGATATAACAGACATGCAACGCTGTGTAAGTTTAAGGTGTACAGCATAATGACTTGACTTACATACATCATGGAATGATGACCACAATAAGTTCAGTGAACATCCATCATATCATATAGATACAAAACAGAAGAAAAAACAAGTTGTTTTTCTTATGTTGAGAACTCAGAATTTACACTCTTAACAACTTTCATATATAACATCAACAGTGGTAATTCCATTTTTTGTATTGTACATCATATCTTTAGGACTTACTTATAACCGGAAGTGAAAGGTTGTTGTTGAATCATGCGAATACACCGGGATTCTTGGCCCCCGGAGGAGAAGAATTCAGTCCGGGGCCAGAGACGACGCTTGATCACTCAGAGCTTTTGTGTGATAAAGTTTTATTAAAATATAAAGGAGATAGAGAAAGCTTCTGACATAGGCATCAGAAGGGGGCAGAAAGAGTACCCGCTTGCTAGTGTTAACAATGAAGTTATATATTCCAAAGAATGTCTGGAGGTTGTAAAGACCTCATCAGACCTACTCCCATAATTTACATTTTAAGATAACAGAATTAGCCAGAAGGTTTAATCCAAAGACTGTCGTCAGGCAGGATACATTATTGTTATATAATCCTAAGGAATGTAGAGAAGGACAAAAAGTTTGTCCTTTTTTCCTCCTTGAGAATTCCAGACCCCTCTCTTCTTGGGGACCCCTACACTCCCTATCAACCTGCCTAGGAAATGACTCTCTCAGAAGTTTGTACCTTTTGACTGCCTTCACCCAATTCCCCCTCTCCCTATCCCTTACCTCTGGTAACCACAAATCTTGTCTCTTTTCTATTAGTTTTTTGGTTTGTTTGTTTTGGAAGTATAATTGACTGACAACAGTGATTCACAATACAGTGATATTTGTATATACTACAAACTGATGACACAAGTCTAATTACTATCTGTTATCAAACAAGTTATTATAGTATTATTAACTATATTCCCTATGCTGTGCATTACGTTCATGTGATGTATTTATTTCATAACTAGAAGTCTATATCTCTTAATCTCCCTTATCTATTTCACTTATCCCTGCAACCCCCTCCCCTCTGGCAACCACCTATTTGTTCTCTGTATTTATGAGTCAGATTGATTATGTCCTTTACAACCAACGATTGAGAAGCTTATACAGTCAGTAAAAACAAGACCTGGATCAGACTGTGGCTCAGACTCATCAACTCCTTATTGCAAAAATTCCAGATTAAATTGAAGAAAGTAGAGAAAAACCACTAGGCTATTCAGTTATGACCTAAATCAAATCCCTTATGATAATACAGTGGAGGTGATGAGTTGATTCAAGGGATTAGATCTGGTAGACAGAGTGCCTGAAGAACTATGGATGGAAGTTCATAACATTGTACAGGAGGAGGAGACCGAAACCATTTCCAAGATAAAGAAATACAAGAAGGCAAAGTGGCTGTCTGAGGAGGCCTTACAAAGAGCTGAGAATAAAAGAGAAGTAAAAGGCAAAGGAGAAAGGGAAAGATATACCCAGTTGAATGCAGAGTTCCAGAGAATAGCAAGGAGAGATAAGGCTTTCTTCAATGAACAATGCAAAGATATAGAGGAAAAAATAGAATGGGAAAGATCTTGTCAAGAAAATTGGAGATATCAAGGGAACATTTTATGCAAGGATGGGCATGAGAAAGGACAGAAACCACAAACCTAACGAAAGGAGAAGAGACTGAGAAGAGGTGGCAAGAATACACAGAACTTACCAAAAAAGGTCTTAATGACCCAAATAACCACAATGATGTGGTCGCTCACCTAGAACCAGACATCCTGGAGTGTGAGGTCAGTGGGCCTTAGCAAGCATTACTGTGAACAAAGCTAGTGGAAATGACAGAAATTCATCTGAGCTAAAAGATAATCCTATTAAAAGATAATCCTGTTAAAGTGCTGCACTCAATATGCCAGCAAATTTGGAAAACTCAGCAGTGGCCACAGGATTGAAAAGGTCAGTTTTCATTACAATCCTAAAGAATGTTCAAACTATGGTACAACTGCACTCATTTAATGACAACCCACTCCACTGTTCTTGCCTGGAGAATCCCAGGAACGGGGAAGCCTTGTAGGCTGCCATCTATGGGGTCGCACAGAGTCGGACACAACTGAAGCGACTTAGCAGCAGTAGCACACGCTAGCAAGGTTATGTTCAAAATCCTTCAAGCTAGGCATCAGCAGTATGTGAACTGAGAAATTCCAGATGTACAAGCTGGATTTAGAAAAGGCAGAAGAACCAGAGATCAAACTGCCGACATTCGTTGGATCATAGAGAAAGCAGAGGAATTCCAGAAAAATATCTATTTCTGCTTCATTGACTACACTAAAGCTTTTGACTGTGTGGATCACAACAAACTGTGGAAAATTCTTAAGGACATGAGAGTACCAGACCACATTATTTGTCTTCTGAGAAACCTGTATGTGGGTCAAAAAGTAGCAATCGGAACAATGGACTGATTCAAAACTGGGAAAGGAGTACAAGACTGTATATTGTCACCCTACTTATTTAATTTCTTTGCAGAGTATATCATGCAAAATGCTGAGCTGGATGAATCACAAACTGGAATCAAGATTGCCAGGAGAAATATCAACAACTTCAGATATGCAGATGAATACCACTCTAATGGCTGAAAGTAAAGAGGAACTAAAGAGCCTCTTGATGAAAGTGAAGGAGCAGAGTGAAAAAGCTGACTTGAATCTCAACATTCAAAAAACTAAGATCATTGTATCTGGTCCCATCACTTAATGGCAAATAGATGGGGAAAAAATAGAAGCAGTGACAGACTTTATTTTCTTGGGCTCCAAAGTCACTGCAGACAGTGACTTCAGCCATGAAATTATAAGACGCTTGCTCCTTGAGAGGAAAGCTATCACAAACCTAAACAGTGTTTTATAAAGCAGAGACATTATTTTGCTGACAAAGATCCATCTAGTCAAAGCTATGGTTTTTCCAGTAGTCATGTACGGATGTGAGAGCCAGATCATAAAGAAGTCTGAGCACCAAAGAATTGATGCTTTTGAATTGTGGTGCTGGAGAAGACTCTTGAGAGTCCCTTGGACTGCAGGGAGATAAAACTAGTCCATCCTAAAGGAAATCAACCCTGAATATTCATTGGAAGAACTGAAGTTGAAGCTCTAATATTTTGGTCACCTGATGCGAAGAGCCAACTCATTGGGAAAAATGTTGATGCTGGAAAAGACTGAAGGGAAGAAGAGAAGGGGGCGGCAGAGGATGAGATGGTTAAACGGCATCAGGGACTCAATGGACATGAGTTTGAGCAAACTCTGGGAGATAGTGGAGGACAGAGGAGCCTGGTGTGCTACATTGCATGGAGTCACAAAGAGTTGGACATGACTTAGTGATTGAACAACAACATCTATGAGTCTATTTCTGTTTTGTTATCTTTGTTCACTTGTTTTTTAGATTCCATATGTAAGTAATATTAATAATATTTGTCTTCCACTGACTTATCTCACTTAGCACAATACCCTCTAGGTCTACCGATGTTGTTTGAAAATGGAAAAATTTATTCCTTATTGGCTGAGTAATATCTAAGTGACTTTAAAATACTAAATGTGATTGTACACCTTTAGAGAGATATACCCTGGATATAGCTAAGGATGAAAATACCCTATACCCTAAGGATGAAAATAACCAAAAAAAAGTTCATCAACTATTTTCAGTAATTGTACTGTGGACAGTAGTGTTATTCTGAGATACTTATGGAGATAATTATGCATGTAATGCATGATAAAGCAAATGGGTAATTAGATGACATGCTAATCCTTTCATTCTTGGTGTCACTGAGAACCAGAATTCTTGACATGAGAGAGAAGAAATTAAAATGTCAGACAGAGCAGTTAGCAAAAACCCCATAATCTTAAACTTGGATATATTATTATAACTCAGTATATCATTCTTCTTAAAAAGAAATTCCTGGCTCTCTCTACTGGAAAGGCCTAGAAACAACGATTATCCCATTGGCAATGAGCATTCCTAGGGCAGAGACCGTGTTAACTGAAATCCCATTTCACACTGAAAGAAACCAGTGTTTCTTTGGGGGAAGTGGTCCGTTCCAGGTTTAGGACAGAGAAAAATATAAGATGAGACTGAAATATTTTACACCACAAGGCAAGGAGATGCTCAAGGACTAGTGAAGTAGTGTCTTGATTTGAAGAGCCTTCCACTGGCTCAATCTGGGATAACCTGAGCATCAAAGAGACTAAAACCAGTGAAGGGTTAAAGCATGTCAAATTAAAAATGGAGTCCCTGAAGGTACTCAAAAGAAGTAGAGTGAGCAGAGGGGAAAAAAGAGTGGGAGGGAAAAACTCTTCCTGATAGAGAAATGACAATGAATGACTCTGAAGGATTGAAAGAATTTTTTAAAACTAACCATTTTGCCTTCCCCAACGTAATAATTAATTTAGGCAAAAGTCATTAATGGATGATAAAATGACAGGCTAAAAATTGATAAGGAACAGTATATTTGCATGGTCTCTAAGTTCTAACTTCAAAGAGGAAAATACACCTTCAAAATAGAGCCATCTGGTTAGTCTGCCCTTAGCTAAGTGATCACATTGTGCACCACTGATAATGAGATAAAGGACTTGCTGAGCCTCTTGTGCAAAGCAGTAAGTGCACATCAACTGTGATTCTGCTCTGCCAGAAATGTTTAATCTAAGTCTCATCAAAGGACACCAAAGAGCAATGTGAGACGTTCCAAATGACAACTACATCGTCTGTACTCTCCAAACACAGTGGTGTCATAAAAATCCACACAAGCTGTAGAGAATGTTCTAGGTTAGATCACATAGCAAGAAAATATAATGCATCATCCTTGATCATAGCCTGAGTCAAAAAATCAAAACCAGTTATGAGTTACTTTGGGTACAATTGGGGAAATTCTAATATGAGCTGTATGTACTCAGTCGCTTCAGCTGTGTCTGACTCTTTGAGACCCTATGGACTCTAGCCCGTGGTGGGACTCTAACTCCTCTGTCCATGGGCTTCTCCAGGCAAGAATACTGGAGTGGGTTGCCATGCCTTCCTCCACGGGATCTTCCCGACCCAGGGAATGAACCTGTGTCTCTTAAGTCTCCTGTATTGGCAGGCAGGTTCTTTACCACTTGCAATACCTGAAGTTAGATGATATTATTAAAGCATTGTTTTCTTAGATATGATAATGGTAGGAGAATGTTCTTATTCTTAGAAAATGAATGCTGAGTGTCATGATGCCTTCCACTTATCTTCAAATGGATTAGCATGTGTGTATATACATATATATGCACACATATATATAAATTATCCATAGATAAAATATATAGTTCACATATTAACATACATAATATATGTAATATATAGAATTTAGAGAAAGATGGGTGTTCATTGTACTTGTCTTTCAAATTCCAGTAAGTTTAAAAATTTTCAAAATAAAAAATTGGAGGGGAAAAGCCCTATGTTATTTCCTAGGACTGTTACAAAATTGAAAGCTTATGTGAGGCAAAAAAGAGAAGCCTACAAATACCGTGAGTTTTGAAAGATGGGGGTGTCACTAGAGATTAGGAAAGATGTCATGGAAGGGAATGCATTTTTAAGTGTAAGGGTTTTGAGTTAGGAAGGACCTTATAAATCATCTAATTCCACTCCCTCCTTCTGAAGACACGACAACTGAGAGGCGACAGGGCTCATGAAATGTTTAGCACAAAGCTGTGAAATCTAAAGCACTGAGTCCATGGTGGTTTTCCCATGAATCTGCTTATTGAGCAATTCCTATACACAAGCCACCCTACTTCCCATCTCAGATGGGCCCAGAAGGACATTCTAAATAAGGAAAAGCACGTAGAAGTTAATCATTACAAGTTCCCAAATAAAATTTAAATGCTAGAAAAATTGCTGGCCTTGAAGATAGAAAGGGTTCCTGGGCAACTTCTAGAAACTGGGAATGCACTCAGCTGACAACCAGCTAGGAAGTGGAGTCAGCTTCAGCCCATGACCACAGGAAACTGCATTCTGCCAACAATCTATTAATAAATAAGTACAAAAAAAGGCTTCTCCCCTAAATTCTCTAGAAAAGAATGGAGACCTATTGACACCTTGACATCAGCCCAGTGAGACGCATACTAGACATCTGACCTGTAGAACTGCAATATAATAAATTTGTGTTGTTTTTTTTTTTTAAAAAAAAGATTTGATTGAGCAAAAACAGGAACACAGGAATATAACACCACTGCAACACAGGAAGCATTAAAAGACTGATGAAAATCCCATGGGTTTTAAGCTTTTGTATTTGGGATGTTCATCCCAAATAAAAGCAAATTCAATTTATAAAATTTAAGTTTTTGTTTCTCATATATAATATCTGTACTACTCTGGAGAATTTTAAAGTTATTCCAAGTTTTATTGATGCTTCTTTTCCCAAGATGTGTATTCAGTTGGGCATGTAACCTTAGTTAGATAGTGGCTATAGATTGTCATCATCAGCTCCTATATGGAAAAATGTATTTTCAAAGTTAATGAAAGCCATGATTAGTATTTTTTGATTGACAGTTATGCCTTTTAATTGTAAAGCCATATAAAAATGAGCAACATATAATGAAGTAGTCTCGTGGCATGAATAAGGATGGTCCAGTACATTAGAAAAGAAATTTTAATTTTTAGGTGATTGGATTAAGGATTGATAAATACATGCATCATTTTTTTTCTCACTTGGCTAAGTCATAAATCTAATTTTGAAATTCAACTAACCTCATTCAAACCTCTGTTACTAGTTTTCAAATCTAAAGTAGAGCAATATTAACATAACAGATACTTATAGAGGTTGTTAATGAAAGACAACAAGAGCAAATGGAAAGATTATGAAATAAAATAATAGGTGGAAACTCTTACCACAGCCACTGTCACTGCTTTCCAAAAGCTTCTGGGCATTGTATTTTGCTAAGGAATTCAAAGATGGAAAACTTTAGAAATCGTTTCTCTATTTTGAAGTGTACAACCGAAAACTGTGCTCAAATTGTCTTCCCTTGGGTAGTTCAGAGGCAAAGTAAGATGACAGTGCACAATATTTCCATCCAGTTGGCAAGGTTTCACTGTACATCCAGCCTATCGAATACATTACTTTAATTATGTTTTGGTGTGGGAAGTATTGTCTCATACCCAAGCAGGCTCTTTATTTGGTCAGACTGGAGATTCAGAGAAAAACAAGTCAGACAATTTTCATTTTTTTATTTGTGGGCGTCAAGTCTGCATTGAGGAAATATTTGTCATGCTCACCGCATTTTTGTCATATACTTGTTTCACAGAGCCAGTGTACAACTTCACAGAGGGAAGAATGGCTGCTGTGTCTCACCCTGAGAAATGCTCACTGCCACCCATCTGCACGTCTAGGGGATCGCCAAGCCAATCTTCCTGAAACAACTTTTCAATTCTGAATCTTGCCCCAAATTTCCCAAGGTTTCGCTTTTGTCTTCTGCCTGAAATCCAAGCTCTCCAACCTGCCTCTAGTGATTCCCCTCCCACCAAAAACACCCCAAAACACGGCCAAAAAGTCCACCTCTGTCCCTTTGCTTGTCCTGCTGTGACTGCTTAGAATGGCTGTTACCCCTAATCATCTCTCAAGACCCAACTAAAGGCCTCTCTCATTCACAGGAACTTTCCCGATCCTTGTGTTCACACACTAACTGTCTCTGAATGCCCATAGTATCTCATCTGAACTTCTTTTTTTCTTTTTGGCATTTAATAAAATTCTCCCTTGGACCCTTGCCATTTTTATGATCCACTTTCTACTCTGGTTGTTGGAAAATTGTAACTGTATGCCACAGGAGCAGTAATGATTGTTAAACCTTTGGTAGATGGCATTATTGTGTGCGGTTATTCACTCCCTCTTTCTTCATGAATAAAATGTTTCCCCCGTCCCTTTTACTATGGGCTCAAGACATCTGACTTGCTTTAGCCAATGGAACGTTTTGCTATGTAGTACTTCCAAACAGAAGTTCTTGAAGAATTGAAAGATTTCAAAACTCTTCTAGCTTCTGTGCCCTCTGTCATCAGAAAAGCATAAGGCTTTCCTTTAGTTTAGGTCTCAAAATAAGGATACAGGTAGAGGTCGCTCAGCTTGCAGTCTGGAGTAAAATCACATCGAAACAGTAGCTGACAAGATGAACCTGAAAAAGAAAGAAATATTTGTTATTGTAAACCATTGAAAATTTGAGATTGCTTACCATATAGTGAAAGCTGATGGATATAATACCTAATATTTTGTAAACACTATGTCCTATATCCACAATATCTCATTTAACTGATAAAATAATCCTATGTGTTACATACTTTATTATTCCCTTTTTATAGGTGGGAAAGCAATGATGAGAAAGCAATACAACAGAAGTAAAGTAACTAATCTAAAACACACAAAGCTGTAAGATTTTAGAATCAGACACATCTAGCTCAGAAGTTAGATTCTACCACTTATCAAATATAGTGTCAAAGTCATAATACAATTGCACTAAAAATCAGTCACATGTAAAACAGAGATACAGTTAAGCTCTTCTCACAGCATAATACTAAGGGCTATTGGGGGATTAAATAATGTGTGAATTACCAAATGATTTAATGAGCAAGTAAGTCTTAATTTACATCATCCCTAAATTAGACCCTGAGATAAACACTTGATGTGAGTAGTTTAGAAAGCTTCACAAAGCTTTTTTTGTGAAGAAGTAGGGAATGAGATAAAGGATAAGAACAGTCAATTAAATAGCTTAAAATTTGGAGAAGTTTTGGGGAAACAGACTCAATCACACTACGATACCATGTGGAATATGACTCAGATGGCCAAATTAGATCCTATCAGGATCTTTCACAAATAACTTTTAAAAACTCTGTACAAAAAAAAAAAAAAAAGACAAATAAGAAAAACTGGAAAGTGAAGTCACTGGAAAGTGAACAAGCAGATTCTGGAAGAATCAAAACTTGGAAGAAGGATCAGAAGAGGATGAGTTTTCCATCGTTACAAATTTTACCCTGAGGGCAGACCGAAGTTAGCACTGCACAGCATGCCTAAAACTCTAATAGAAAACAGTTCTTCTGGCCTAAAGAATTAGCAGATGGAATTTAGAGCACAGGTCCTGAAAAGTTGAGAGGATGAGGAGAAAGATGTGAGCCAGGAAGAGAGAGTCCTGAATTCTATTTATAAACTCTGCTCAAGTCTCTGACCTGGGACATATATGAAAGGAGCAGACTCCAATACCTCAGCTAAAGGCAAAATAGGGGTTTGAAGCTGCTGTCCAAGAAAATGTTTTAACAGTTTGAGTTTGGCCAAGTTAATTTCTCACTTTAAAAAATTGGGGAACTCTTTGGAGAAATACAATATAGAGTCTTTACTACAGAACATCCCACAATGTCTAGCATAAAATCCAAAATTGCTCAACTTGTGAAGAATCAGGAAAATGTGACCTATTTTCAAGAGACAAGACCATGAACCACGTCTGGTCTCAAAATGATCTAAATGTTGAAATTAGCAGACATGGATTTTAAAAGCAGATTTTATAACTCTGCTCATTGAAATAAGAGAAAATATGCTTGTATTAATGAAGATGTAAAGAATCTCAGCAGGGAAAAAAAGAGAAACTATTTAAAAAGAACCAAAAGAAAATTCCTGAACTTAAAAAAATGCAGTTTTGAAACTAAAATCTCACTGAACAGACTTAACAGCAAATTGGATATGACAGAAAAATCAGTGAACTTGAAAACAGATAGAAAGTATCCAATCTGAAGGACAAAAATATTTTTTAAGATTTTTTTTTTTTTTTTTTTTTAGGGAATTCCCTGGTGGTTCAGTCAGGACTCTGCACTTTCACTGCAGAGGACCAGAGTTCAGTCCCTGGTCAGAGAACTAATATCCTGAAAGGCACATGGTGCAGCCAATTTAAAAAGTGCTTTTTAAAATTAAACTACTTTTTAAGTTCCAGAGTCTTGGAAACCTGTAGAGCAGTAATGGAAATTTAACATACTTATATCAGGCTCCCAAAAGGAAAGCATAGAGAAAAAGGGGAAGAAAAAAATGTTCGAAATATAAAGGCCCCAAAAGTCTAAATCTAGTAAAAGACAAAAATGTAGGAACTCAAGATGCTCAGAAAGAAAAATACAAAGAAGAGTACACTTGGGGATTCTCTGGTGCCCCAGAGTTTAGGGTTCCACACTTCCAAAACTGGGAAATGCAGATTGCTTCCTAAAGCAATCACAGTATAGATACCTGGTCAGGGAACTTAGATCCTACAAGCCAGGCAACCCCATCCTCCCAAAAAGAAAAGTACACCTGCACACATCATAGTCAAACTGCTAGAAAGCAACATTGAAGAGAAAATCTCAAAAGCAGCCAGAGAAACATGACACATTGCCAGAAGGGGGACAACCATTTGGCTACACATTGACTTCTTACCAGAAGCTAGAGAGATCAGAAGACAGTGAGACAATATCTTTAATGTACTGAAAGAAAAAATAAGCTGTCAATTTAGAACTCTATATCCAGTGAAAACGTCTTTCAACCATAAAGGCAAAATAAAGACATTTTCATACAACAGAAAACTAAAAGAAATTCACTACAAGAAATGCGTTTAAATTTTTTTCTGTAGGTTGAAAGAAAAATGAAATCAAATGGAAACTCAAATCTTCAGGAACAAATGAAGAGCTTTATATATTGTTACTATGGGTAAATATGAAAGGCTACTTTTTCCTCTCTTAAAAAAAAATACATGACCATTTAAAACACATATTAATCATTGTTTTGTGGGATTTATAATACATGTAGATGTAATACATATGACATTTATAACATAAAAGATACTGGAGGGGAAAGTTAATTGATTTATAAGAAAGTTTCATGGTTTATACATTTTTATGTCAAGCAGTCACCAAAAAAAAAAAAAAAAATGATGTTAAGAGGTCTAGCTAAAAAGTCTGTAGATAAATAAAATAGAATTATTTAAAATATCCAAATATCAAAAAGAAGGCAGACAAGGAAGGAAAGAGGAATAATATAGGACACAAGCAGAAAACTCTTCTGCTGCAAATGTCTAAAAACTCTCAACAAATTTAATAAACATCTTTTTTAGATGCATAATTGAGCTCTCCAAAAAGGGACCAGAAACTAAAAATCCAAGTGACAATCGAGTGACTCAATGCTACAGCTACAGGGGTGGTGGGGGAGGGGGGAGTGAAATTTCCAGGTGGACAGGAAAAGATTGTACAACCCAACAGCTTTGTGACTCCTTGGTTGATAAAGGAATTTAGTTCCCATAACTGCCCATCTGCAAGGTGGTGCCCTTCCACTAAGACATTCTTGGCCTCTCCTTTGTTCTCCAAGTCCCTGTCTAACTGGAGATTCTGCCTCTGTCATGTTTCTTTTTTTTATAACCAACAGAAAACCGACATGGGGGTTGGGGAAGGGTGAGTGTGGAGAAGTCCTGGACCTGACTCGAATTCAAATAGGGTGATTTGCCCGAGTGCTTAGACATGTCCGACCCTTTGCAACACTTTGGACAGTAGCCTGCCAGGCTCCTATGTCTGTGGGGTTTTCCAAGCAAGAATACTGGAGCAGGTTGCCATTTCCTTCTCCAAAGGGATCTTCCTGACCCAGGGATCAAACCTGCATCTCCTGTGTTTCCTGCATTGCAGGTGGCATTCTTTACCTGCTGAGCCACTGGGGAAACCCAGGGTGACATGCCTTTTCCTAAAGCAATCACACAGGGGACACAATATTCTGATTTTCCATTTAAATTATATTCCCACTCCTGGAACAAAGGGGGAGATCAATACCACTTAAGCTATTGTAGCAGACAATTTAGACTTCTGTCTCATCACCTTGTCCCTCTTATCTCAGCTTCAACTGTGATAGAAACTTCTGTGCATCCTGAACCCATCCCACCTCAAGCAATTTGCCTTGTGTTTCTGTACTAAAGGCTTTCCAAAGCTTTCCAAACCCACACACACGCACAGGCTAGAAACACAGAGGAATTAGCATCCCTAGTTGCAATGTTCAGCCAAATAGAGATGAGGACAACAGATTAATTCCCCAACATCCCAGCTCAGAGGATCTTTGTAAGGGTTGAAACCCAGTTGCTCACAGTAACCAGTTTGGTAACTCATTCTTAATCGGCTTTTCCTCATTCCATATGTCATTCTTCCTACTCCCTCTCTCCTTGAAATTACCTCCCAAGTAGGCCACCTGCACCAAGCCCTAATCTTAAACTGTTTAGGGGAATCAGCTATGTGGATTATGTAATTATTATGTAATAAGTTATGTGGATTAGAAGTAAGATGGAGGATGATTTCTCTAAAAAAAACTAGAACATGATCACTGAAACGGTGAGTGTATCTGAGTAACACGAAACGACAAAAGTCTACCACAAACCTACAATCCCCCAGCCTTCTCCCACCTACTAAGAGGAGATCAAGCTTTCTCATCTACTCTAGAGAGACTCCCAAGAGCCTTGCACAGTCTCTGGCCTGAGTGGTAAAAGGTGACAAAATGTGGATACTGATTCAGGTCCTCTTTTTTTCTTTTTTCCCCTAAAGTCATGCAAACTCAAATTCATCATCTTTGTGTTCTTCTGAGGGTCGTTTCCACTAAAATATTCATCTCTTTTCAACCTCTGCTGCCGGGGACCAGCCCCGGCTGATCCAGGGTATTCGAAGCGGGGACGGCGTCGGCGACCTATTTATTTAAATATTTTATCAAAGATATAAAGAGTAATAGGATGAGGATAGCTCAGTAGGAAAATTTAGTGGAGAAAAGAGGCTGAGTAGCTTGGTTTACGCAGGAGACCAATAAAACTTCAAGACAAGAAGTTTGCACCGCTTACGTAGGCCACAGGCGTCCTTCCGTGCTCCCGAAGGAGAGGAGACACTGAGGCCTCCCTGGTCAGATCTTAGAAGCCCAGGCATAATTAGCAAGCATGGCGGGTTCCACGCTCCAGATGGAGACTCAGCCAGAATTTGAGAGAGAGAGCGACATGGGGAGACCAAGTTTCAGTGAACAAGGCCCGCACTTTATTTTCCAAAGTAGTTTTTATACCTTAAATTGTGCATAGAGGATAATGGGGGAAGGGGTGGAGTCATGCAAGGACAGCAGCTCCTGGTCCTAATAGAAGCCAGGCTTTCAAACTTATCATATGCAAAAGTTCAGGTGAATTACATCATCTTCTGGCCAGGAGGCCTGTTAATATTTTAAGAAACTTATCTTTCTCTAAAGGTGATTATTTCAAAGTCAGGCACCAGCCTCCAAAAAATATTGGACAAAGCTGCATTCCTATACGGCAAAGGTGGGTGGGCTCAATCAAGAAAAAAATTAACTCAAGGGTCCAAGGTTACAAACATTGAGGCTACTACTTACATTTCTGTATACCCATTATATCAATCAATACACTGCCAAGGACACAGTAGGTAAGGGATATGGAAACTTAGCAGCAAACATTGACCCAACAAGTGAAAATCCCTTCACCAATACAATTTCTAATCAATCTTTTAACTACTCAAAAGAATCTGTGTTTAGACAGTTTAGAGCATCTCCTGCCTCTCACAGTTGGGAGGCTCTGAACAGTCACATGTGGCCAGAAAAACCTATTCAGGCAGGCTAGAGGATTTCCAAAGGAGTTTGTAGGTTGAAACACTGTCACACCCAGGAATTATTAACTGGAGCTGTAAGCTAACTCTCTTTTCAGAGAGAGGTAGTGGGGGACAGCCCCCGTAAAGTCAGAGGTGTAGGTGAAAGCACAAAGCAGAAAGTAGGCAGACTCTGGTTTTGGGGGTAGATGCTCGAGAATTTCCAGGGAGACTCCTGAGGCTTGATCCCGCCTTTGCGTATGCTGAGCCTCCTTCCTCATGACCTTTGCCACAGGCGGAGCTCGCTCCCCGCACTCTGCCTCATTTTTGGCTGCTTGTACAGCTTGTGCTGGCTCCCAAAATGTTTGTGCTTATCTCTGGCAGAATCAGCTTTGAAGATAGGGCTCTGTTCAGTTTACCTTGATTTTATTGCCTTTTGATTAGTCTCCTTAACCAGGAAGTCCAAAAAAAGTAAAACAGTATCTTTCCTTTCTTCTCCAGTGTCAGACTTGGATCTGACAAGTTGTACAGGATCCAGAGAATGCAAATGAGAACCAACAGTGCAGGAATTTGTACACTGTTGATGGGAATGTAAATTGATGCAGCCACTATGGAAAACAGTATGAAGCGCCCTCAAAGAAACTAAAAATCGAGTTGCCATGTGATCCAGCAATACCACTCCTGGGCATATATCTGTAAAAAACTCTAATTTGAAAAAATTCATGCACTCCAACGTTCCTAGCAGCACTATTTACAATAGCCAAGACATGGAAGCAAACGAAATGTCCATTAACACATGAATGGATAAAGATGCAATATATATGCACAATGGAATATTAATAAGCCACAAAAAGAATGAAATACTTGATGGGAAATAGATGGGGAAACAGTGGAAACAGTGTCAGACTTTATTTTTTGGCTCTCCAAAATCACTACAGATGGTGGTCGCAGCCATGAATTAAAAGACGCTTACTCCTTGGAAGGAAAGTTATGACCAACCTAGATAGCATATTGAAAAGCAGAGACGTTACTTTGCCAACAAAGGTCCATCTAGTCAAGGCTATGGTTTTTCCAGTAGTCATGTATGGATGTGAGAGTTAGACTGTGAAGAAAGCTGAGCACCGAAGAATTGATGCTTTTGAACTGTGGTGTTCGAGAAGACTCTTGAGAGTCCCTTGGACTGCAAGGAGATCCAACCAGTCCATCCTAAAGGAGGTCAGTCCTGGGTGTTCACTGGAAGGACTGATGTTGAAGCTGAAACTCCAATCCTTTGGCCGCCTGATGAGAAGAGCTGACTCACTGGAAAAGACCCTGATGCTGGGAGGGACTGGGGATAGGAGGAGAAGGGGATGACAGAGGATGAGATGGCTGGATGGCATCACCGACTCAATGGACATGACTTTCTGTAAACTCCGGGAATTGGTGATGTACAGGGAGGCCTGGCATGCTGCAGTTCATGGGGTCACAAAGAGTCGGACACGACTGAGCAACTGAACTGAACTGAACCGAAAATGAATGAAATGATGCAATTTGCTACCTTGGATGGACATAGAGATGACCATACTAAGTGAAGTAAGTCAGAAAGATAAAAACAAATATCATATAATATCACTTCTATGTGGTATCTAAAATATAACTCAAATGAACTTACAAAATGAAAAGACTCAAGGACATAGCAAACAAATTTATGATTACTGAGGGGGAAAGGGGGTAGGGATGTATAAATTAAGATTTGGGATTAGCAGATACAAGCTACTGTGAGCAAAATAAACAATGAGGTCCTCCTGTATAGCAGAGGGAACTATATTCAGTATCCTATAATAAACCATAATAAAACAAAATATAAAAATATCAAATAAATCCAAACTGAGATGGTCTATGAAATAAATGGTTTTTATTCTTCCAAACTGTCAGTCAAGAGCAAAGAAGACAAAAAACAGTTCCAGATTAAAGGAGACCAAAGACACATAACTACTGAATGCTTACATGTGATTCTGGGCTAGATCTTGGGCTAGAAGCAAAAAAAAGTTATGTAAAGGACATTATTGGGACAATTGACAAAACTGGAGTATGAATTATAGATAAAAGCATTGTATCAATTAACTTTTTTAAGTTTAATAACTGTACTGTGGCTTTGTAGGAAGATATCTTTGTGCTTTGGAAATTGGCACTGGGGTGTGAAGAAGTAAAGGGGTGTGAGCCATACAGCCTACTCAAAAATAAAATTCTGAAATGAATTTATTAACAGACACAAAAGTGGCCACCCGGACAAAACTCATTTGAATTACCATTTTCTACAACTACAGAGTTGTAAAATTTCTCTGTTAAAGAAAATGAAAGGAGAAAAACACTGTAGAGAAGAAAACTTTGAAAGCTATACTAGACAATACATAGAATTCATTGAAATTAAACCCACTAATCCTTTTTAGTCCATTTCAAATATTTTCTCTAACAATCTCCTTTGTCCACCCTTGTGATCATAATAATCTCAAAAATTACTTTTGTACACATCAAAAAAGTTTCATCTCCTATTATACAGTGAAGTGAGTCAGAAAGAGAAAGAGAAATATCGTATTCTAACATATATATACAGAATCTAGAAAAATGGTATCTGAAGAATTTATTTACAGGGCAACAGTGGAGAGATAGACATAAAGAATAGACTTATGGACATGGGGAGAGGGGAGGAGAGGGTGAGATGTATGGAAAGAGTAACATGGAAACTTACATTACTATATGCAAAATAGATAGCTGATGGGAATTTGCTGTATGGCTCAGGAAACTCAAACAGGGGCTCTGTATCAACCTAGGGGGTGAGATGTGGAGGGAGATGGGAAGGAGTTTCAAAAGGGAGGGATTCATGTTGAGGTTTGACAGAAAACAGCAAAATTCTGTAAAGCAATTATCCTTCAATAAAAATAAATTAATTTTTTTAAAAAAGGGTCATCTCATTAGCATTGGCCTAATTATTCACACAGATGTAGGGCTTCCTGGGTAGCTCAGTGGTAAAGAATCTGCCTGCCAGTGCAGGAGACCCAAGATCGATCTCTGAGTCAGGAAGATTCCCTAGAGAAGGAAATGTCAAGCCACTCCAGTAATCTTGCCGGGAAAATCCCATGGACAGAGGAACCTGGCAAGCCACAGTCCATGGGGTCACAAAAGAGTCAGACATGACAATGATTAAACAACAACAACATATAAAAAAGGCTCATCTCATTAGGTTTGGCCTAATTATTCACATAGATGTAGCAAGTACTAATTAGCCATACAGGCCTCCTTGAGATCTTGCAATCCCACAGCCATATGGTATTGAACAAGTAGTAAGGCTGCCATATTAACTTCTTTCTGGACATTTTCACAAGGAATCTCGGACTGAACTTCTAAAAGCCATTCATTTGCTCTCCTGAGATTATGAAATGAGGCCTAGGAAGTTCCCTTCACCATATTAAACCTGAAACATCTACAAATTTGGGTGAATTTCTCTCTGCTGCTGCTGCTAAGTCGCTTCAGTCGTGTCCAACTCTTTGCGACCTTTGTTGTCAAAGTAATGTCTCTGCTTTTCAATATGCTATCTAGGTTGGTCATAATTTTCCTTCCAAGGAGTAAGTCTTTTAACTTCATGACTGCAATCACCATCTACAGTGATTTCAGAGCCCAAAAAAATGAAGTCTGCCACTGTTTCCCCATCTATTTCCCATGAAGTGGTGGGACCAGATGCCATGATCTTCGTTTTCTGAATGTTGAGCTTTAAGCCAACTTTTTCACTCTCCTCTTTCACTTTCATCAAGAGGCTTTTTACTTCCTCTTCACTTTCTGCCATAAGGGTGGTGTCATCTGCATATCTGAGGTTATTGATATTTCTCCTGGCAATCTTGATTCCAGCTTGTGCTTCTTCCAGCACAGCATTTCTCATGATGTACTCTGCGTCTAAGTTAAATAAGCAGGGTGACAATATACAGCCTTGACATACTCCTTTTCCTATTTGGAACCAGTCTGTTGTTACATGTCCAGTTCTAAATGTTGCTTCCTGACCTGCATACAGATTTCTCAAGAGGCAGGTCAGGTGGCCTGGTATTCCCACCTCTTTCAGAATTGCCCAACTATAGGCTGATGTAAACATTCTGAGCTCACTTAGAGTAGGTTAGGCTAAGCTATGATGTTTAGTAGGTTAAGTATATTAAATACATTTTCAACTTATGATATTTTTAACATATGATGGCTTATTGGGACATACCCTTATGATAGGGTGAGGAAGATCTGAACTTCTGTTTCTAGGGATATTTCTTTCTGTATGTGAAAGTATGACAGTGAAAGTGTTAGTCACTCCAGTTCAGTTCAGTTCAGTCGCGCAGTCATGTCCGACTCTTTGCGACCCCATGAATCACAGCACGCCAGGCCTTCCTGTCCATCACCAACCTTGGAAGGAAAGTTATGACCAACATAGATAGCATATTGAAAAGCAGAGATATTACTTTGCCAACAAAGGTCCGTCTAGTCAAGGCTATGGTTTTTCCTGTGGTCACGTATGGATGTGAGAGTTGGACTGTGAAGAAGGCTGAGCGCTGAAGAATTGATGCTTTTCAACTGTGGTGTTGGAGAGGACTCTTGAGAGTCCCTTGGACTGCAAGGAGATCCAACCAGTCCATTCTGAAGGAGATCAGCCCTGGGATTTCTTTGGAAGGAATGATGCTAAAGCTGAAACTCCAGTTACTCAGTCATGTCCAACTCTGCAGCCCCATGGACTGTAGCCAGGAAGGCTCCTCTGTCCATGGGAATATTCCAGGCAAGAATACTGGAGTGGGTTGCCCTGCCCTCTCCCAGGGGATCTTCCCACCTAGGAATTGAACTTGGGTTTCCTGCGTTGCAGGCAGATACTTTACCATCTGAGCTACAAGGGTATCCCCTATTCTGTATATTTTATGTAAATTAAACCATGAGCATGTAAATTAAATATGTGACCTATTGTGTCTGATATTTCCACTTACCATAATATATTAAGGTACCTCCATGTTGTAGCATGAATCTATACTTCATTTTTCTGCATGTGGCTGAATAATATACCATTGAATGGACATACCACATTTTGTACATCCATTCCTCAGCCCATGGACATGTGCACTGCTTCCACTTTTTCATTATTATGAATAATACTGCTATGAACATTCATGCCCAAGTTTTTGTTTGTACAGAAGTTTTCATTTCTCTTGAGGGTGTATCTAGAGGTGAAATTGCTGGGTCATATATATTTACCTTTTTGAGGAATTTCCAAGCTGTTTTCCAATGATGTACCATCCTACATTCCCACCTTCAATATATAATGGTTCCAGTTCCTCTGCACCCTCACCAACATGTGTCATTGTCTTTTTTATTATACCCAGTGAGTGTGAAGTGATATCTCATTGTGAGTTTGATTTGCATTTCACCAATACTTTGGTCACCTGATGCAAAGAACCTACTCATTGAAAAAGATCCTGATGCTGGGAGAGATTGAAGGCAAAAAGAGAAGGGGGCGGTAGAGGGTGAGATGATTAGAGACCATCACTGACTCAATGGACATGAATTTGAGAAAACTCTGGGAGATAGTGAAAGACAGGAAAGCCTGGTGTGCAGTCCATGGGGTTGCACAGAGTAAACATGACTTAGCAACTGAACAACAGCAACAAATACTAATAATGTTGAGCATCCTTTCAGTGGGTGTTTAAGAGTCATTTGTACACCACCTTTGAAAAATGTCTATTCTGATCTCTTGCCCATTCTAAACTGCAATTTGTCTTTTTATTTTTGAATTATAAGAAATTTTTATATATTCTGGGTACTATACATTTATCAGATGTATGATTTGCAATTATTTCTTCTGTAAATTGTCATTTTGCTTTCTTGGGTCCTTGGAAGCACAATTTTTAATTCTGACGTCTAATTTATGTATTTTTTCTTTTATTGCTTCCGTTTTTTTAAGTATAATTTATTTAGAATATTATGTTAATTTCAGTTATACATGTTGACCCAGTATTTTATAGATTATATGTCATTAAAAGTTATTTAAAATGATGGTTATAATTCTCTGTGATGTTCAATGTATCTTTGTTGCTTAACTATTTTATACATAGTGGTTTGTATTAATTACTCTCATACTCCATTTTGCCCCTCTTCCCTTCCCTTTTCCCCACTAGCAAACACAAATTTGCTTTCTATACCTGTGCGTCTTTTTTTATTTTGCTATATACATTCATTTTTTTTTCCAGTCAATGAAGTAGAGTTTATTTTCAAATAATTTACCATCCACTGAAATTCCTTTAGACCATAGAATTTTTAAAAATCCATAGAATTTAAATGATTTTTATGTTCAGATAACTGTTAGCACAAGTTACCTGTAAAAGGGCTTCCTAGGTTGCACCAGTGGTAAAGAACCCACCTGCCAATGCAGAAGACATAAAGAGAGGTGGGTTCAATCCCTAGGTCAGGAAAATCCCTGGAGAAGGAAATGTAACCCATTCCAGTGTTCTTGCCTGGAGAATCCCTGGACAGAGGAGCCCGGCAGGCTACAGTCCACAATCTGGACTTAGACTTCACATATGAGTGATATCATACAGTATTTCTCTCTCTTATTTTGCTGAGCATGATATTTTCTAGGTCCACCAACATTGCTTCAAATTTCATTCTTTTTTGGCTGAGTAGTACTCCATTGTATATGTATATAACACATCTTCCTTATCCATTCATCTGCTGATGGACACTTAGGTTGTTTCCATATATTAGCTACTGTAAACAATGCTGCAGTGAACATCGAGATGTGTGTATATTTTTGAATTAGTATTTTCTTTGAATAGGTACTCAGAAGTGGAATTGCTAGATCTTATGGTAGTTCTATTTTTAATTTTTTAAGGAAATGCCATACTGTCTTCAATAGTGGTTGCACCAATTTACATTCTTATCAACAGTGTGCAAGGATTCCCTTTTCTCCACATCCTCACCAACATTCGTTATTTGTAGACTGATGATAACCATTCTGATGGGTGTGATGTAATATCTCATTGTTGTTTTGATTGAATTTCCCTGAAAATTAGCAATGTTGACCATGTTTTTATGTAACTTTTAGCCATCTGTATGTCTTCTTTGGAAAAATTCAAAGAATTATTCAGATCTTTGCCCATTTCTTTGTTTATTTGACATTGAGTTGTATGAGTTGCCTATATATTTTGAATACTAACCCCTAAGTGGTTGTATCATTTGCAAATATGGTATCCCATTCAGTAGATTGTCTTTTTGCTTAGTCAATAGTTTCTTTTGCTGTGCAAAAGCTTTTTAAGTTTCAGTTCAGTTCAGTCACTCAGTTGTGTCCGACTCTGCAATCCCATGAATTGCAGCACGCCAGGCCTCCCTGTCCCTCACCATCTCCCGGAGTTGATTCAAACTCACGTCCATCGAGTCAGTGATGCCATCCAGCCATCTCATCCTCTGTCGTCCCCTTTTCCTCCTGTCCCCAAACCCTCCCAGCATCAGAGTCTTTTCCAATGAGTCAACTCTTAGCATGAGGTGGCCAAAGTACTGGAGTTTCAGCTTTAGCATCATTCCTTCCAAGTTTAGCTAGGTCCCATTTGTTTATTTTTGCTTTTGATTCCTTTATCTTCAGAGACAGATCAAAAAAAGGTATTGCTACAATTAATGTCAAAGAGTATTCTGCCTATGTTCTCTGTTGGCTGGTTTATGGTTTCATATCTTACATTTAGGTCTTTCACACGTTCTGAGTTTATTTTTTTGTATGGTGTGAGGAAATGTTCTAATCTCATTATTTTACATGAAACTGTCAAGTTTTCCTAGAACCAATTATTCAAAAGACTGTATCTTCTCCATTGTACGTTCTTGCCTCCTTTCTCATAGATTAATTGACTATACATGGGTAAGTTTATTTCTGGACTCTATTCTGTTCCATTGATCTACGTGTCTATTTTTTTTAACCAATACCAAGCTGTTTTGATTACTGTAGTTTTGTAGTATATTCTGAAATCTGGGAAGGTGATACATACGGTTTTGTTCTTTTTTTCTCAAAATTGCTTTGGCAATTTGAGGTCTTCTGTGGTTCCATGTAAATCTTAGGATTATTTGTTTGAGTTCTATGGAAAATATCATGTGTATTTTGATAGAGATTGCATTAAAGCTGCAGACTGCTTTTGGTAGTATGGCCATTTTAACAACATTAATTCTTCCAATCCAAAAGCATGGGATATCTTTCCATTTCTTAGAGCTGGAGCCAAGTGTAGAGCAGGGATTGCCCACTGTTTGGTGGCATCACAGCCCTACAACGAGTGGGGTTGATCACAAGTTGCTGGAGTGGAAGCCCTGAGGGTCTGGCCCAAGCTGACTCTGTTTCCTTTAAGTGTGTGCTTTCCCATTTTCCAGCACCAGGACCTTTGCCCAAGAGGAGGGAAGTGCTAAAGCAAGCAGGGCTCATTCACGTTCTCAGTTCGTGTCAGCCACAGACAGTTCTAAACTGTCTCCAATGAACAGTCTGTACAGGCAGCAGGAATTGTTTTCTTTGCTCTGCTCAAATGCAGCCTTAAATCCAAGTCTCCTTTCTGCCTCACAGCTGATCACTTCCCTCAGCCTCTGCCGCCCCTGCCCTGTTCTGGAGCTGCCCTGCAGGGCAGGTGGGGCCCAAGTGGACTCATGGTATGTATCTGGGCATGAGGTGTGATGGAGCAGCCATCATCAGAGATCTAGGCAGCTTCTGACGCACCCCTTGGGTGAAAGATGTTCAGTCATGTATGACTCTTTGTGGCCCCGTGGACTATACAGTCCATGACATTCTCCATGCCAGAATACTGGAGTGGGTAACCGTTCCCTTCTCCACAGGATCTTCCCAACCCAGGTATCAAACTCAGGTCTCCTGCATTGCAGGCACATTCTTTACCAGCTAAACCTAGATGCCAACAATGGCTAGTGTCACCCCACTTGGATTCCGTGCTGGGATCAGGCAGCCTCTGCATCCCAAAGAAAAATGTGAGTTTTCTCCCCAGTCATAGTACCTGTAACCCTAGGTTCTGTGCCACCCATGTGATGAGGAGTAAGCAGTGGTGGAACATTTGCTCAGCTCGGGTTGGGGCATGTGTCAAGAAGGTCAGGGAAATCCACAGCCTTTGGAGCAGTCCTCTAATCACACTCACCACCCTGCATCAGGGGCAAGGCAGCACATGAGCTCCACAGAAGCAGAGTCCAGGCTTCCCACAGCCCTCCTGTTAGTCCCAGTCATCTTCCAAACAGCCACGGGGGCTTGTTGTCCCCATGTAGGACCCCAGGACTGGGGCATCAGATCTGAGGCTGTCACTGCTCACTCCCCAGGGCAGGTATCTATCTGTACAGTCTCCTTTTCCCTCCGAGTCCCCTCCCAGAGACACAGGTCCCAACCTGATTGCTTTTCTTCCCTTCCAACCTGATTACATGTATACCTTTCCTACAGCTTTGGTTGTACCGGCATCTTTTTGACAGTTTCCAATTAATTTTCAGTGAGAACTGTTCCACATGTAGATGTGTATTTTTTGTGTTCATGAAGGGAGGTGAGTTCTTGTCCTCTGTTCCACCATCTCTTCTCTTGCTTCTGGTTTTGGTGTCATAGCTAAAAGATCACTCATCACCTAATCCAAAGTCATAAAGATTTAGACTTGTATTTTCCTTTAAGAGTTTTCAAGTTTTGGTTCTCAGCAAGAGTTTTTTAATTCAAGGAGGGTGTCTATGAGACTCAGAAATAATTTTTAAATATTTCATTTCATTTACATAAGGAGAATCTAATAAATCACAGATTAAAGATAACTTACAAAGAAAAATAAATGGCTTTTTCCTATGTCCAATAAATATAGAACATTGAAACAATAATACTTCATTATTTCATTTTAAAATGAAATTTCCCATACATTCATTTGACCTATTTAATTCTTATTCTGCTTAATCTTGAGGGTAAAACATTTTGTGGACTGAAGGGGCATTACATAGATTACACAGAATATAAAGAAAAGTCTTTCATATTGCCATTTGACAAATGCATCAGTCAGTAAATCAAGAAAGCAAGCCCTTTGAAACATGATGAACTATGCCAAAATTTTAACATATTTCATAGCTTCTTTTCCAACTTAGATGTTATAAGCCAAGGCAAATAAAATTCACTTTCAAAGTTTCATATCTTAGAACACACTGATACTTTAGGACTGTCTTTTTCTCTCTTATATTCTTATAAGTGTGCACTGAAGCTTTCCAGAAGCTGCATGACATATGATATCACAGATTGAAAGCTGAAAGAGATAGGAGACTCAAGCTGAGTCCCATTAGCCAGACATCAGAGATTTACAAAAATTTAAAGTAAATCAACTCTTCTCATTAATTTTTTTAAAATACAGTTCTCGTTAAATATGTTACTTAGGTGAGCATGAAATCAGTTCATTATTGCTATTTTCAAAAATCAAATATTTAAAAGATTTATTGGCTTTAGTTTCTAATATGGTAAATGCTGACAAATGTAACCTACTTAGACAAAAGCTCATTCATTGTGCTTTTAAATATTCAGAATGTAAAAGGATCCTGAGACAAAAGGATTTGATCATCTCTTCATTAAGATAAAACTATTCTCTTTTTCCTTGAAAAAGAAAGCACATAAACCTTTATATTTCTCACCAATCTTCATAGTATAGTTTCAGCTACTCATATTAATTATAACTTTCAACCAAAATAGTTAACTTCCATTTCACATATAAAATTGAAGGACCATAAATAATTGAAAATTATTTAATATAAATAAGCATGAACCAAACCAGCAAAGCTCATAAACATACATAACACAACTTTTTACAACAACTATACACATTCTTTTCATATCTTATTGTAGTAAATGTGAACATATTCATTAACATGACCCAAAGATATAGCCTCTCTATAGCATATTTTTTAAAAAACAAAAAACATATAAACTTAAGATATTGTTTAGTAACCAAAATTTCAGAATTGTATCTTAGTTAGAAGCTATTTAGGTATCCCAAGAGTAAACCACAAATTAGGCTAATGTTAGTTTAAAGTTTTAAACTACCCAAAGATCTTGGAAATTATGTTTAAATTGGCACAGTACAAAAACTTAATTATTATTAATATATATAAATAGTTAGTCAAGATCATAATTCACATTTTATTGCACACAAATTTATATTTTTTATATTCTTAAACATTATAGGGGGGTGTGTGTGTGTGCTCAGTTGTGTCTGACTTCTTGTGACCCCATGGACTGTAGCCTGCCAGGCTCCTCTGTTCATGAGATTTTTCAGGCAAGAAAATTGGAGTGGATTGCCATTTCCTCCTCCCGGGGATCATCACAACCCAGGGACTGAACCAACGTCTTCTGTGTCTCCTGCACTGCAGTCAGATTCTTTACTACTGAGACCCTGGGAAGCCCATAGAGGCTAATATTTATTTGATTAGAAAACCTATATAAGTTTAGGAAAAACAAACTCAAGTAAAATAAACATATCAATACTGATAAATCAAGAAAATATATGGTTGTTATTTAAATTAATATTACAAAATTAAACTAATCTCATTGCCAAAGAGTTTTGTTAATTATGTGAACTAAAATTCTTAAAACATTCTGAAATTTGCAGTTTCTGTAAGAATTCTTTTTAAGCTTAGCATATTAAAAATGTTAGTAGTTCAGCATTTTTATTTTATGGGAATTTTAGGAACATTTTATTTATATAAGTATTATCTAACTCTATAAATCAATAAGAACAAAGTTTCTTAAAGAGCTTGCACAATCTAATTTATTAATATTCTCCAGAGATAAGGAAACATTTAATAGTCACGAAATAAGAGTATAGGGCCTTTTCTGTATTACAGAGATATAAACACACAGGCACATAGGCATAAATAGACATAGAAAACAGTTTCAGTTCAACAGCTTTAGGGTAAACATAGAAACACAAAAACAGCAGTGCAGATATCAAGGAGTTGTTCTTCTCAGTGAGCATAAATATTCTAAATTGCTTTGAACTCAAAATAGATAGACACACACAAAAAAAGACTAAAAAAAAATTTTCCTTTTATCTGTCACATCATGGCAAAAAAATTGCTATCATCCATCTACAGAGATCATCAAACAGACCATACCGTGAGATCAAATTCTCAATCATTACTGCCACCAACAAGAAATGTTTATTTGTCAGGTGCAAACCCCAAACAAAAACAAGGCAAAATATCAGCAAGGGAAAAACCTAGGAAAACGGAGAAATAGCCAAATTAAAGTTCTACTGTCACTTGGAATTATTCCAGGATCCAAGAAAAGCAATTCCTGCACTTAAGTAACCCATGAAATGCACTTTTCAAGCAATGCAGTTCACCTGGTTTTGTCATTGGGAAATTCAGCGGATGACCACCAAAGCTTTTAAGGATTATTTTTTTAAAGGTAAAGTTATGACTATCATACAAATATAAAATTAATACATATCAAAGATTTAACTCATTGATTGATGAGAGAACCAGTATGATGTTGCAAATGGTTCCAAAAAGAATCTAAAGAACAAATACTGATATGGGAATAGATATAGCATCAAAAATACTAAAATAAATTTGCTAATAGATATAAAAATGAGCCTAGAAGTTGGGGTGGAGAAGGAAATCAGTTGCCTTTCACCAGACAAAATTCATATTCATAACTTTCCGTTTTCTCCATCTTACAGTATCTGTAATAGCTCTGTTACAGACAGTGAAAGATACAGACTGGTACTGAATCAGCCAACATGGAAGAGTTCACTGAAGGATGCTTAATGTTCCATTGCAAAGACAGTCGGTAATATTTTTTCTTTCTTTCCTCTTTCCCTTTTCAAAGTCTTTCACAATTTTGCCTGACAAGCCATGAAATGCTGTTGAGACATAGGGCAGAGTAAGAAAACATTTTATGTAAGGATGTGGACAATTCTCCACTATTGTTTTCAATGTTTATTTCATTCATTTCTTTATTTTTGGCTGCACTGGGCCTTTGTTGCTGCAAGAGGGCTTTTTCTGTTACAGTGAGAGGGAGCTACTCTCTAGTTTTGGTCCATGGGCTTCTCATTGCAGTGGCTTCTCTTGTGGGGCACAAGCCCTGGGGCACAGGCTTCAGTAGGTGCTGTGTACAGGCTTAGATGCTCTGCAGCCTGCAGAATCTTCCCAGACTAGGGATCGCGCCTGTGTCCCCTGCACTGGCAGGCAGATTCTCAACCACTGGACCACAAGCAAAGTCCTCCACTATTATTAAGTCATAAAAAAAGTAAGGAACAGAGGTGGTCGCATAAGTGTGAAAAGAACGTGGGAATAGAGAATATATACCTTTTGATATATATATGATTAACATATCTCTGGAACGATTTTTTAAATACTAACACAATCAGTTTTTTCTGGCAAGGGAAATGGAGTGATGAGGGATTACTGATGAGAAGAAGTATATTTATATAAGTACATATATGTATGTGTATATGTATACATATATATATCCTCTATAGTAATATGTACAAATATGTGTGTATATATATATATTTCTATGTCATATATATCCTTTTATGTTTTATTATATGTATATCTATGTCCTATGTTTTTCTATTTGGAAACTTAAAATTATATTTCCTAGTCAATAAAGTAATATTTTTAAAGAAAAAATAACATAAGGCCTACATATTTCTATTTTTCAAGTAATCATAGTAACCCTTTTCTTTTTAGAGACTCTTTTCCTTACCTACTTCTGAATTCTTCATATTTGTTTTTATAAAAATAAGACATATTACTGAATAATCATATTTTTAGAAGTCAATTTTCATTAAAATCTCACAGCAAAAACTTTGAATATCATAGGCAAACACTTAAGAATACCTTGATGGTTAAAATGGGCAAATTTTACATTATGTATATTTTAGCAAGATTTAGAAAAAAAAGAATATTTGTGTTTTTCAGCTGCCAAGATGACTCTCTACCCTGCAATGTCTGGACTGAGTGTCTCCATAACAGATAATTTTCTCCCTGTATTTGTCAGATGCAGGATGTGTGAAGAATGCTGCCATAGATAAAACCTCAGAGGAGGCTAAGAAGAGAAGCTGACATCCAGGAAAATCTCCCCAAAGCAGGGCCTGGCACATTATAGCAGATCAATAAATCTTTATTGAATGAATTAATGAATTACCTGTAATCATCATGTAGCACTGTTTCCATATTTGAAATCCTTGATCTTTTCATCCATTATTTATCCCGCTTCTCTGCTCCATCAGCCAGAGATGAATTTGTCCTAAGCCTTGCAAGGTAAGTCCTTTTGGATTCCATTTACAAGGATAAAGAAGTATTCAAATAGTTTCTGAACAGAGGATGAATCCAAGAGACTGACTTACTCCTACCTCTTATAAAGATTTTGAAAAAGCTCTTTGAGCCTCCAGGAATTCTCTCATAAATTCTCTGTGCACTTCTTATGGTAATAATCTTCCCTTCCAGTCTGGCAGTGAATGCAATTTAACCTAAAAATATCAGAGAAAGACAAAGGTAATATTTTGTCTCCTCAGTGACTCTGCAAAGAACAGTTATGTTCTAAGAAAAGTCTTAGAGCACGAAAAACTTAAAACACACAAACCTCAAACTTTTCCTAAATGCACTAATATATTCAAATAGTATAAGTCTGACACCAAGTGGTAAAAAATGGTATAAACACTTTAACTAAAAAAATATAACTGGTATTGTTGTTACAGGATATTTGATAGACCAAAAAATTTTTATAGTCAGTGTTATGTACATGTCTAATACTCACCGTCAATACCATCTTCCATCTAATCATATTTTTAAAAGATACATTAAAATTTCTCTCTACATAGAGATGCTGTAAGAATTAAGTTAATTTTTTAAAATTTTCATGTCTAGCCTACAATAAGCACTAACTAAATATTAACTCTTATAATTTCATGTCAGCTAGGTGTTATGGATACTAAGCAACCTGTCCTTTTCCTCAGGGTGCAGGTGTGAGGAAGGGAAACAAAGGGAAACCAAATGAAACCGTGTTAACAGGCACCGTAACAGGCATGTTAAGCATGTTCTGGAAATGTATACGAAAGGCAGAGACCAATTCCTTCTGAGTGTTTTCTCTAAGAACTGCTCCTTCCTCAGATACAGAGCCTTACATTAGAAATCTGTGGCCCTGCTTTCTGTCCATGAATTACTGACCCAGAGTTGGACATCTGTCTCAGGCTGGGACCATCATATGTTTTCTTCTAGGAATTTGCATTTGAGAATTTGATACTTTCATTAATCTGAGATGTCCGCTTGAGCCAAGGATGTAAGCTGTTATCTGGTAAGGTGGTCATGTGAACAGAGAAACAGGAAAAGACTGCCTGAGTTAAAAAAAAAAAAAGAAAGCAAAAGTATAGAAGGAGGCAGAGATGAGAGAATTCACGTGTCACCAGAGAAACAGAAGATCTTTTGAGGAACAAGCTGTGAAGAATCCTAATGGCTTTCCAACACACGGTTCAAGATCTAAAAATGACCTGAACTGTACCCTGACCTTGTGTTTTGAGAGACATCCTTATATCCTTATAATAAATTTGCCTTCCTTGCTAAATCTTGCCTTAGTGAGTCTGTTATTTTCCACTAAAATAATCTTAACTGAGATACCAGATAAGCTCAAACATTAACTTTCTATCCAATATGTTCTTTAGTAATTCAAATTTTATTCTTTTAAATATTTGGATACCAGTTACATGATGTAATTTTATACTAATTTTTCACCAATGAAGTGACTGTATTTTTATAGGATATAAAGGCTATCAATCTTGATTCTTTGTGAGGAAAATATTTATGTAAACTTACAGAGGAAAAAGATCATTTGAACTTAAAATTTTACAAATGTTGTGGTCATTTCACAACATACGTTAGTATCAGATTATCATACTGTGTACCTTAAATGTTCAGTTCAGTTCAGTTCAGTTACTCAGTCGTGTCCGACTCTTTGCAACCCCATGAACCACAGCACACCAGGCCTCCCTGTCCATCACCAACTCCCGGAGTTCACCCAAACGCATGTTCATTGAGTCGGTGATACCATCCAACCATCCAATCCTCTGTCATCCCCTTCTCCTCCTGCCCTCAATCTTTCCCAGCATCAAGGTCTTTTCAAATAAGTCAGCTCTTTGCATCAGGTGGCCAAAGTACTGGAGTTTCAGCTTCAACATCAGTCCTTCCAATGAACACCCAGGACTGATCCCCTTTAGGATGGACTGGTTGGATCTCCTTGCAGTCCAAGGGACTCTCAAGAGTCTTCTCCAACACTACAGTTCAAAAGCATCAATTCTTCAGTGCTCAGCTTTCTTGGTAGTCCAACTATCACATCCATACATGACCACTGGAAAAACCATAGCCTTGACTAGACAGACCTTTGTTGACAATGTCTCTGCTTATCAATATGCTGTCTAGGTTGATCATAAATTTCCTTCCAAGGAGTAAGCGTCTTTTAATTTCATGGCTGTAGTCACCATCTGCAGTGATTTTGGAGCCCAGAAAAATAGAGTCAGCCACTGTTTCTACTGTTTCCCCATCTATTTCCCATGAAGTGATGGGACCGGATGCCATGATCTTCGTTTTCTGAATGTTGAGCTTTAAGCCAACTTTTTCACTCTCCTCTTTCACTTTCATCAAGAGGCTCTTTAGTTCTTCTTCACTTTCTGCCATAAGGATGGTGTCATCTGCATATCTGAGGTTATTGAGATTTCTCCTGGCAATCTTGATTCCAGCTTGTGCTTCTTCCAGCCCAGTGTTTCTCATGATGTACTCTGCATATAAGTTAAATAAACAGGGTGACAATATACAGCCTTGACGAATTCCTTTTCCTATTTGGAACCAGTCTGTTGTTTCATGTCCAGTTCTAACTGACCTGCATATAGGTTTCTTAAGAGGCAGCTCAGGTGGTCTGATATTCCCATCTCTTTCAGAATTTTCCACAGTTTATTGTGATCCACACAAAGGCTTTGGCATAGTCAATAAAGAAGAAATAGATGCTTTTCTGAAACTCTCCACCTTTTTCCATGATCCAGCAGATGTTGGCAATTTGATCTCTGGTTCATCTGCCTTTTCTAAAACCAGCTTGAACATCTGGAGTTCAAGTTCACGGTTCACATATTGCTGAAGCCTGGCTTGGAGAATTTTGAGCATTACTTTACTAGAGTGTGAGATGAGTGCAATTGTGTGGTAGTTTGAGCATTCTTTGGCATTGCCTTTCTTTGGGATTGGAATGAAAACTGACCTTTTCCAGTCCTGTGGCCACTGCTGAGTTTTCCAAATTTGCTGGCATATTGAGTGCAGCACTTTCACAGCATCATCTTTCAGGATTTGAAATAGCTCAACTGGAATTCCATCACCTCCACTAGCTTTGTTCATAGTGATGCTTTCTAAGGCCCACTTGACTTCACATTCTAGGATGTCTGGCTCTAGGTGAGTGATCACACCATCGTGATTATCTGGGTTGTGTATATCTTTTTTATACAGTTCTTCTGTGTATTCTTGCCACCTCTTCTTAATCTCTTCTGCTTCTGTTAGGTCCATACCATTTCTGTCCTTTATTGAGCCCATCTTTGCATGAACTGTTCCCTTGGTATCTCTAATTTTCTTGAAGAGATCTCTGGTCTTTCCCATTCTATTGTTTTCCTCTATTTCTTTGCATTGATTCCTGAGGAAGGCTTTCTTATCTCTCCTTGCTATTCTTTGGAACTCTGCATTCAAATAGGTATATCTTTCCTTTCTCCTTTGCTTTTCACTTCCCTTCTTTTCACAGCTATTTGTAAGGCCTCCTCAGACAGCCATTTTGCTTTTTTGCATTTCTTTTTCTTGGGGATGGTCTTGATCCCTGTCTCCTGTACAGTGTCACGAACCTCCATCCATAGTTCATCAGGCACTCTATCAGATCTAGTCCCTTAAATCTATTTCTCACTTCCACTGTATAATCATAAGGGATTTGATTTAGGTCATACCTGAATGGTCTAGTGGTTTTCTCCACTTTCTTCAATTTCAGTCTGAATTTGGCAATAAGGAGTTCATGATCCGAGCCATAGTCAGCTCCCGGCCTTTTAAGATTACACCAGTAATTTTCTCCAGTTGTTTTGTTCTTCTTAGGTCCAGCCTCCAACCATTCCCTTTCACCTTTATCCTATTTCTTTCTTTGCAAATTGCCCCAAGAGTTCCAAATCTTTCTTCCTCTATTATGGAGCACTAGTCAACAAACTTAATAAGGGATAAGTAAGATAATAACACCTCCAGTTTCACAGGATATGAACTTCTGATTTTCAAACAAAGAATAAAGTAGCTAAGTCCCTCTTTTCCGGAAATCGTTTAAAAGATGCTAAGATAACAAGGAAAGAAATGTGTAACACATCTTTGAGGAGAATAGTGACAGCTAGTATTTAAACCACAATATAGTTGGAGGAGAGGCCAAAACTAGAGAAGATAAACTAAAGCCAGAACGAAAGAGGGGACGTCTGTTGCTGAAAAGCTCAGAAATAACCTGCAATATACATTGCTCACAGGTAAAAAACACATGGTAATCAGATTTCTCAGAGAAACAAGACCAGTAGAATGTTATTTATATACACATATGCATATGAATATTATATATATACATATATTATTATTCTGCTCACAAATATATGAATAAACAGTTTTTTAAATAGGAAATTGTCTCATTCATTTATGGAGGCAAACAAGTCTTGAGATGCGCTGGGTGAGTTAGGAAGCTAGCGACTCAGAGAGACACTGGTTTTGTTTCAGTCTAAGTCTAAAGACCTGTGAACTAGGAGAGGTGTAGGTGTAACGCCCTCCCAAAGGCCAACAGGCTGCAATTCCAAACATATGTTTCTGTCCGTGTAGAAAGGCAGTCACATGAGAAGATTCTTACAGGGGGTGGGGATAGTCTTCTTGTTCTGTTCAGGCCTCCCGCTGATTGAATGAGGCCCATCCACATATGAGGCAATTTTAATCACTCTACTGATTTAAAAGTTAATCTCACCCAAAAATATCCACAGAAACACCCCAAATAATGTTGGACCAAATAGCGTGGCACCTCATGGCTGAGTCAAGTTGACACATAAAATCGACAGATATATTGAGGTATAAAACTGAAGTCACTTGCCAAAAGCGGGAGGCACAGCATACATAGATTTGTAACAAGATCATTCCATTTGTTCAGAAAACAGAAAAAGAAGAGCTAAATGACAAATAAGACAGACAAGCCAAATTTGTAGGAAGGAGTCTGACCTTGTGCAAGTGGGACTGGAAGGCAGGGAGGCAGGAAGGTAGGAAGAAAGGGAGGGAGGGAAACAGGGAGGGGAACTTGGACGGAGATGGGGAGGCAAAGGGAAAGGGAATTTCCAGACCTGGGATGAGCCCTGACGCCCTTTGCACGGAGGCCTCAGCAAGATCTGGACCTAGAAAAATGCACTTGTTTCACAGATGAAAAATAAAAAATGAACCAGAGGAGAATTCATTCTCATGATACTGTATCAGGAAGGGGGTGAGGAAATGAACAGTAAAATAGGGGAGATGAGAAGCATTCTCCAGATAATATTGCTACAGGGCATTTGACAATTACAATAAAATTTTGCCACAAGTTTTAAAACATAATGAATTCATGCTTATATTAAGCAAAAATACAAAACAAAGATGACAGAGCTCTGGAGGGAGACAACAGGACAGTCATAAGCCATTAACTAATAAGCCATTAGCCAATTTAACTAAGAAAAAAGGGATAGGTGAAAGTATAAATACAGAAAATAAGTGGAAAATAATCATAGGTGAAAAAGAAATTAAAATTATCTTGAGACTGATTTGCTCATGTCAAATACATTTTAAAACCCAGATAAAATGGATAATTTTCTGACAGTAAAATTTACCAAAATAGACTCCAGAAAAAGAGAAAATCTAGATAATCAATGATCATAGAGACAAAAAAGACTATTAAAGAGAATGCTCAAGAAAGCAAAACACGCTGCTCACTTGAAACTATCACAACATTGTTAATCAGCTATACCCCAATACAAAATGCTTTTGGTGTTAAAACAAATTAAAAAAAAAAAAAAAGCCCTGATGAACGCACAAGGAAATATTACCACATCTTTAAAGAATAGATTATTACAGTGCTATTTAAATTGTTCTAGGCCATAGAGAAGGAAAGAGCAACATTAATTTTTATGAGTCAAACCAGGCATTGACTCTGAAACTTGATAAAGATCGCATAAAAAAGAAAACTATAGGCCATTACTATTTATAAATGTTAATTCAAAAATGCTAAGCATACTATTAGCAAAGAGAGTCAGTCAGCACATTGAAGGGAAAATACACCACAATCAGTTGTGGTTTACCCTAGGAATGCAAAAATGAAACAATATTTCAGAAAATCTTTCCAAATATGACACAAACCCAGAAATCAGAAAATAAATGGTTTATAAATTCAACCTCTTTTTAAATATCTAAAATATTGCAAATTAAAGCCACTACAAACACAAATACATTGCAGAGCAATAATTCGTATCACTAAAAATGACTAATGTATCTATATTTATATCTGTGTTTTTCTGTGTTTTTTTACATATAAATTTATTTATTTTAATTGCAGGTTAATTACTTTACAATATTGTATTGGTTTTGCCATACATCAACATGAATCCGCCACAGGTATACACGTGTTCCCCATCCTGAACCCGCCACCCACCTCCCTCCCCATACCATCCCTCTGGGTCATCCCAGTGCACCAGCCCCAAGCATCCTGTATCCTGCATCGAACCTGGACTGGCGATTTGTTTCATATATGATATTATACATGTTTCAATGCCATTTTCCCAAATCATCCCACCCTCTCCCTCTCCCACAGAGTCCAAAAGACTGTTCTATACATCTGTGTCTCTTTTGCTGTCTCACATACAGGGTTATCGTTACCATCTTTCTAAATTCCATATATATGTGTTAGTATACTGTATTGGTGTTTTTCTTTCTGGCTTACTTCACTCTATATAATAGGCTCCAGTTTCATCCACCTCATTAGAACTGATTTAAATGTATTCTTCTTAATGGCTAACAAGCTGGTTTTAGAAAAGGCAGAGGAACCAGAGATCAAATTGCCAACATCCGCTGGATCATCGAAACAGCAAGAGAGTTCCAGAAAAACATCTATTTCTGCTTTATTGACTATGCCAAAGCCTTTGACTGTGTGGATCACAATAAACTGTGGAAAATTCTGAAAGAGATGGGAATACCAGAATACCTGATCTGCCTCTTGAGAAATTTGTATGCAGGTCAGGAAGCAACAGTTAGAACTGGACATGGAACAACAGACTGGTTCCAAATAGGAAAAGGAGTTCGTCAAGGCTGTATATTGTCACCCTGTTTATTTAACTTCTATGCAGAGTACATCATGAGAAACGTTGGACTGGAAGAAACACAAGCTGGAATCAAGATTGCCGGGAGAAATCTCAATAACCTCAGATATGCAGATGACACCACCCTTATGGCAGAAAGTGAAGAGGAACTCAAAAGCCTCTTGATGAAAGTGAAAGTGGAGAATGAAAAAGTTGGCTTAAAACTCAACATTCAGAAAACGAACATCATGGCATCCGTTCCCACCACTTCATGGGAAATAGATGGGGAAACAATGGAAACAGTGGAAACAGTGTCAGACTTTATTTTTCTGGGCTCCAAAATCACTACAGATGGTGACTGCGGCCATGAAATTAAAAGACGCTTACTCCTTGGAAGGAAAGTTATGACCAACCTAGATAGCATATTCAAAAGCAAAGACATTACTTTGCCAACAAAGGTTTGTCTAGTCAAGGCTACGGTTTTTCCTGTGGTCATGTATGGATGTGAGAGTTGGACTGTGAAGAAAGCTGAGTGCCGAAGAATTGATGCTTTTGAACTGTGGTGTTGGAGAAGACTCTTGAGAGTCCCTTGGACTGCAAGGAGATCCAACCAGTCCATTCTCAAGGAGATCAGCTCTGGGATTTCTTTGGAAGGAATGATGCTAAAACTGAAACTCCAGTACTTTGGCCACCTTATGTGAAGAGTTAACTCATTGGAAAAGACTCTGATGCTGGGAGGGATTGGGGGCAGGAGGAGAAGGGGACAACAGAGGATGAGATGGCTGGATGGCATCACTGACTCGATGGACGTGAGTCTGAGTGAACTCCGGGAGTTGGTGATGGATAGGGAGGCCTGGTGTGCTGTGATTCATGGGGTCGCAAAGAGTTGTACACGACTGAGCGACTGATGTGATCTGATCTGATCTGACTCCATTGTGTATATGTACCAAAGCTTTCTTATCCATTCATCTGCTGATGGACATCTAGGTTGCTTCCATGTCCTGGCTATTATAAACAGTGCTGCGATGAACATTGGGATACACGTGTCTCTTTCAATTCTGGTTTCCTTGGTGTGTATGCCCAGCAGTGGGATTGCTGGGTCATAAGGCAGTTCTATTCCCAGTTTTTTAAGGAATCTCCATACTGTTCTCCATAGCGGCTGTACTAGTTTGCATTCCCACCAACAGTGTAAGAGGGTTCCCTTTTCTCCACACCCTCTCTATATCTGTGTTTTATAAACTGATAAGAAGCCCAACGACCCTATGGAAAAGTAGGCAAATGATATGAGGAGACAGTTCACTAAAATGTAAATACAAATCACATTTGTATTTACCAAAATTCCTTTACTACAATAAAAGTGGTCTACCCCTCTCATGATAAGAAAATAGCAAAATGACTCTGAGTTAAATTTTCACCTATCATGACGGCAAAGATAAAATTATTGATACACTTTATTTATCAAGCATGACACACTACTGCTAGACAGTAGATTGCCACAACCTGTACGAACTGTCGCACTACTGGAACTTATCCTCCAAGCATATTCATTGATTTGCAAAATGACGGCTGTCCAAGATGAATCACAGCAGTTATTGTTAACACTATTAAAAGTTTAAAAATAACTTAAAAGAGGGAGAGGGTGGGAAGATTTGGGAGAATGGCAATGAAACATGTAAAATATCATGTAGGAAACGAGTTGCCAGTCCAGGTTCGATGCAGGATGCTGGATGCTTGGGGCTGGTGCAAGAGGGATGGTATGGGGATTCGGGATGGGAAACACATGTATACCTGTGGCGGATTCATTTTGATATTTGGCAAAACTAATACAATTATGTAAAGTTTAAAAATAAAATAAAATTAGAAAAAAATAAATAAATAAATAAATAAAAATAACTTAAATGCTCACCAATAGGGTCTAGTTAATAGATGAGAGTGTATCATATAATGTAAGACCAGGCAGCTGGGAAAATGTGGATTTACCATAATTCCCAGAGAATACCATGCAGCTAAATGAATGGATTACTGAGTGAATGAAAGGAAGAAAGGGAGAAAGGAAGCAAGGAAAGGAGGAAATAAGACAGGAAACAGGAAGAGAGCTCCTTGTTTTTACCGATATATCAGTACTTTATATATGTACTGACATGGAGTAATTTCCAAGACATGTTAAATGAAAAAACTAAGGTACACAAAAGTACATATAGTATGCTGAGAAGTGAAAAATGACTTGTCAACATATTAACTTTATTAGGTATATTTCTCTGGAAGAACACCCAAAAAAGTGATAACAATGATTGCCTCTGAGGAGAGAACTCAGAAACTGAGACATTAAAGTAGAAGACATACTGCTTTAATTTTGAATTTATAACCATAGAGTTGTAGAATATACTACCCAAAAAGTATAATAAAAATTTTTATACTTTTAAATTAAAAAAAATAGAATCTATATTCATTAAAAGGTAGTTTGGGTTATAAAGACATATTACCTGCAAAAGAGACTACTAGGAAACTCCCCTCCACCCAAATTGTAATCTATAATAAAACCATAAAAAAAGAAGTAAAGAGATGAGATATTTATGTTCTCTGTTAAGTTTTCCCACTACAGCCATGTCTTGGACTCTATCTGTGCTTTGGTTGTCTTTTCTGATCCATTCTCCACCTTCCCTTGGGTTCAACAGGAGAGTTGAGGGAAAAAAGGATGGTAACATTTGCTTATTTCTTTTCAGCCTCTGCCCTCTAGAGTCCAACCCAAAAAAGGCTGCCTTTGTCTACCACAGGTCACTGCTGCTGCTGCTAAGTCACTTCAGTCATGTCCGACTCTGTGCGACCCCATAGACGGCAGCCCACCAGGCTCCCCCGTCCCTGGGATTCTCCAGGCAAGAACACTGGAGTGGGTTGCCATTTCCTTCTCCAATGCATGAAAGTGAAAAGTGAAAGTGAAGTCGCTCAGTCATGTCTGACCCTCAGCGACCCCATGGACTGCAGCCCTCCAGGCTCCTCCGTCCATGGGATTCTCCAGGCAAGAGTACTGGAGTGGGGTGCCATTGCCTTCTCCAACCACAGGTCACAGCTCCTGTTAAAAGTCCTTCACAAACAGCCTGCTGTGTCCACATACCATTACCAGCCGCTTCATTCTCTCACTATCCCCACGACACCCTCAGTCATGGGGATGGTAGCAGTCCCATCACACTCAGTACAAGGTTACTGCTCTATTTTTTTGTTTTTAATCTTCCTTGTTCCCTAACCACATCTTTGTAAACAGTTCCTTTTTAAAACTGTCCTCAAATTATATAATTACATATGTTATTTCATGGCAAACCCTGACTGATAAATCATTTCAACACTTACCATTAGTTCTTCAACTAATATTTGCTCTGTCTCAACGCTTCTCTTTCTCCCGAGACGCAGTTCAAGGCTCACTTAACTTCACACTGTTATTCTTCTTTCTTCACATTTCACAGAATTGACTAAAATATGTGTATACTCTTAGTTTTCTTCATCTTTTTCTTTTCAACATTCAAATCATCTTGCATGTGGAGGATCATTCTTAAAAGAGAATTTTTCATTTCTTTATAAGTCATTTGAGATGTGCCTGGCCCCAGGTTTTCTACGGCTTTGCCTGACTGAGTGAGGGAGCAGGGTGGAAACTGACATCTCTGTGGTCGGCAGCAGGGCCAGCTTCACAAGCTGGTGACCTGTGTGATCAGACAGGAACCTGTGCTTAGAAGAATCTCACACTTGGTTTAATATAAAGCTCTCACCAACTTGAAAATATCAATATCTTTTGAACAAAGAGCTCTGTATTTTTATTTTTCATTGAGCCTCCCAAAGTGTTTAGACAGTTTTGATAGCAATATTTAAGATGGTCCCCTAAGATCCCACTGCCTGAAAGTCATGCGTATGTGTGTAATCCTCTCACCTTGAGCATGGTTGGACCTCGTGACTTTCTTCCAACCAATAGAATACAGACATAATGATGAAATATCACATCCAAGATGGGGTTACAAAGGGATTATGGTTTCCCCTTGGTTCTCTCTTTCTCTCATTCTGTCTCTCAAGAAGCCACCTACTATGGTGTAAACTGCCCTGTGGAGAGCCCCACATGGGGAGGGACTAATGTCCTCAGCCAGCAACTTACCATCAAGGAGAGTGAGCTTGCAAGCAGACTGTTCCTCAGTCAGGCCTTCAGATGAGACCTCAGCCCTACCCACAATTTGCAGCACGTGAGAAATCTTGAGATAGAGGCACCCAGATAAGCAGTACCTGGACTCTTAGCCCACAAATGCTGTGAGATGATAAGTATTATTTTAAGTTGCTAAATTTTAAAATAATGCATCAAGCAGCAATAGATAACTCATTACAAATCCTTAAGATAAGATCTCTGCCATATGTAATTCTTTAAAAGATTATAGACGTTTTCAATGAGGACATTACAAAAATAAAACATGTCAGTTAATTTTTAGGACTACAAGAATCTGCTCCATACTTGATTCCTGGTACAACCTCACTTTTTCCTGAATCACCCTCTGACAGAACCGCAGCAAAGTCAAATCAATGCCCTCCCCTATCTTTCCTATTATTAATGAAGAAGTATGTACATTGATGGCTGTTTTTCACTTTATTATCCCCAGAACCCCACATTTATATCTTCTGACCTAGGTGAGTACAGCAGTGATCCATTTCCAGAGCTCTAAGCTATTGAGCAGGAGCCACACACTGCTTGTTCTCTGCAAGTTTGTTTTGGGTAACCTTTTGTGACTTCTATGCCATTCACATCCTATGTTTTAGTGCTGATCTTTTGATTCAGAGAAACTAGTTTGGTTATTTTCCAAAGGATAAATAAAATATGAAAATGCAAAACTGCCAGGAGATGTATCACAGTAATCCAAGTATATGCCCCAAACAGTAATACTGAAGAAGCTAAAGTTGAATGGTCATATGAAGACCTACAAGATCTTCTAGAACTAACACCCCAAGAAGATATCCTTTTCATCATAGGAGACTGGAATTCAAAAGTAGGAAGTCAAGAGATACCTGGAGTAATAAGCAAGTTTCATCCTGTAGTACAAAATGAAGCAGGGCAAAGGCTAACATAGTTTTGCCAAGAAAACACAGTAGTCAAAGAAACCTCTTCATCCAACAACACAAGAGACGACTCTACACGTGGACATGACCAGATGGTCAATACTCAAATCAAATTGATTATATTCTTAGCAGCCAAAGATGGAGAATTTCTATACAGTAGGCAAAAACAAGACTGGGAACTGACTGTGGGTCAGATTATGAACTCCTTATTGCAAAATTCAGACTTAAATTGAAGAAAGTAGAAAAAACCACCAAGCCATTCAGGTATGACCTAAATCAAATCCCTTACAATTATTAAGTGGAAGTGACAAGTAGATTCAAAGGATTAGATCTGATAGAGTGACTGAAGAACTGTGGATGGAGGTATGTAACATTGTACAGGAGACAGTGATCAAAACCGTCCACAAAAAAAGAAAAAAGAAAGGCAAAGTGGTTGTTTGAGGAGGTCTTTTAGCTGAGAAAAGAACCAAAAGGCAATGGAGAAAGGGAAAATATACCCATCTGAAAACAGAGTTCCAAAGAATAGCAAGCAAAGATAAGAAATCCGTCCTAAGTGAACAATGCAAAGAAACAGAGGGAAACAATAGACTGGAAAAGACTAGAGATCTCTTCAAGAAAATTAGAGACAGCAAGGAAATGTTTCATGCAAAGAAGGGCACAATAAAGGGTGGAAATGGTATGGACCTAACAGAAGCAGAAGCTATTAAGAAGAGGTGGCAAGAATACATAGAAGAACTGTATGAAAAAGATCTTCATGACCAAGATAATCATGATGGTATGATCACTAACCTAGAGCCAGACATCCTGGAATGCGAAGTCAAGTGGGCCTTAAGAAGCATCACTATGAACAAGCGGAGGTGATGGAATTCCAGTTGAGCTATTTCAAATCCTAAAAGATGATGCCATGAAAGTGCTGCACTCAATATACCAGCAAATTTGGAAAACTCAGCAGTGGCCACAGGACTGAAAAAGTCAGTTTTCATTCCAATCCCAAAGAAAGACAATGCCAAGGTATGTTCAAACTACCACACAATTACATTCATTTCACATGTAAACAAGGTCATGCTCAAAATCCTCCAATATAGACTTCAATGGAATGTGAACCGAGAACTTCCAGATGTTCAAGCTGGATTTAGAAAAGGCAATTTGATTTTCCAGAGATCAAATTGCCAACATCCATTGGATCATAGGGAAAGCAAGAGAATTCCAGAGAAACATCTACTCTGCTTCATTGACTACACTAAAACTTTGACTGTGTATATCACAACAAACTGTGGAAAATTTTAAAGAGATGGAAATACCAGACCAGTTACCTGCCTCCTGAGAAACCTGGGTGCAGGTCAAAAAGCAACAGTTAGACCTGAACATGGAACAACAGATTGTATCAAAATTGGGAAAGGAGTGAGTCAAGACTGTAAATTGTCATCCTTTTATTTAACTTACATGCAGAGTACATCATGTGAAATGCTGGGCTAGATGAATCACAAGCCAGAATCAAGTTTGCTGTGAGAAATATCAATAACCTCAGATATGCAGATGACACCACCCTTATGGCAGAAAGTGAAGAAGAACTGAAGAGCCTCTTGATGAAAGTGAAAGAGGAGAGTGAAAAAGCTGGCTTAATACTCAACCTTCAAAAAACAAAGACTTGGAATCTATCTGGATCCATGACTTCACCGGATATAGATGGGGAAACAACTATACGTTAACATAAAGTCTGTTTTATGTTCTTGGGCTCCAAAATCACTGCAGACGAGGACTGCAACCATGAAATTAAAAGAGGCTTGCTCCCTGGAAGGAAAGCTATGACAAACCCAGAGAGCATACTAAAAAGCAGAGATTTACTCTGCCTACAAAAGTCCATCTAGTCAAAGCTATGGTTTTTCCAGTAGTCATGTACAAATGTGAAAGTTGGACTGTAAAGAAGGCTGAGTGCCAAAGAATTGATGCTTTTGAACTGTGGTGCTGGAGAAGACTCTTGTGTATCCCTTAAACTGCAAGGAAATCAAACCTGTCAATCGCAAAGGAAATCAACCCTGAGTATTGATTGGAATATGGAAGGACTGATGCTGAAGCTGAAGCTCCGATACGTTGCCCACCTGATGCTACGAACTGAATCATTGGAAAAGACCCTGATCCTGGGAAAGACAGAAGGCAGGAGGAGAAGGGGAAGACAGAGGACAAGATACCTGGGTGACATCACCAACTCAATGGGTATGTGGTTGAGCAAGCTCCAGGAGATGGTGAAGGATGGGGAAGCCTGGCTGCACTCCATGCGGTCACAAAGAATCAGACAAGACTCGGTGACTGAACAGCAACGACAACCAGCAGATGTTAAAATTAAGCACATTTTCCTAGGATTCCTGGATAGTGAGTAGTTAAGGGCTGTGTGTGTTATGCTTAGTCACTCAGTCGTGTCTGACTCTTTGGGACCCGTGGACTGTAGCCCACCAGGTCTCTCTGTCCATGGGAATTCTCCAGGCAAGAATACTGGAGTGGGTGCCGCCCTCCTCCAGGGGATCTTCCCAACCCAGGATCGAACCCAGGTCTCCCGCATTGCAGGAGGATTCTTTACTGTCTGAACCACCAGGGAAGCCCAATTCAGGGTTATGCCTAGTTAAAATCACAAACTCTAAGCCAAATGTTGATCATATTGACCCCTGTACTCATTTTCAAACCTAGTTTTTCTGATACAATTTCCCGGGTTATCTCTGCATTAATAACCCCTTATGGCAAAGCAACCTATCCTTTTAAAAGAATTTATCTAACTTGAAACATCAACATAAATTAAACAGTAACAAACCATAGGCACAAATACTATACCCAAAAATATACTTTCTCAGTCTTCTATCAGCCCTGGACTACATTTTTAACTTCTTGCTTTTAATTTCCTATCATGCCTAATCCAGTCTAAAGAAAAGACTGATTTACTAGTAAACCATTGTGGGAGGAAACCAGGTGAGTGGGGAAGGAAGGAATGAGAATTTTATTGACTTGAAAAATAAATGTGATCTTAACATTTTGCTTACAATTTGTTAATTCTATTTTATGCTTTCTTGTTTATCTAATTTTTGTATCTCCAAAGGTAATTTAAACCTTAAATAAATAGAAATTAGTAACATTTTAAAGACACCGAGCATAAGTCTATATGTTTACATACCAATGAAATTATTTGCACCAAAGTTTTTTGAATTGTCAAAAGAAACATATGTAAGGTATTATTTCTATCATAATTATTATTTATATTATCAAAATTGGCCTTCTTGTGACCTATTCTGTATAAAAGAAGTCTTAAATTTAACATCAGATAAAGCAAGGAATTCAGAAATGCACACTTCCTCTATTAAAATTTCATATCTGGAAGTGACTGCTTAGCACATGGGGTTCTCTGGATAGACTTCAAGGGGATTCATAAGCTCTCTTTGCCTTTTTTAGTACCAAGAATATTTTCCTTATTTTAAAAATATCAGCTCAGGCTTAAAACCTAGATATTATATTTGATGAAAACTCACAAAATTATTGCTGTAGTTAAGGTTAAAAAAATAAACAGACCCTGCCATAATGCAGATAAATTCTCTCTTGTGTTCTTTTTCTAGTTTTTCTGTAGCTTTCTCTTGTGCTGGCTTACGTTAACCACCTCTGAAAATCGGTATTCTCTCGTTTGTTAAGGCAGTTACCACAAGGAGAAAGAGGATAAAAAGATCATAGCAACAATGTTTAAGAGGCTGGAAAGGAGATGAATGAGTGGTAACTGCCTTAACAAACAAGAGAATACCGAAACGTAAGCCAGCACAAGAGAAATACAGAAACAGACTCGGTATTCTCTTGTTTGTTAAGGCAGTTACCACTCATTCATCTCCTTTCCAGCCTCTTAAACGTTGTTGCTATGATCCTTTTATCCTCTTTCTCCTTGTGGTTTTAAAAAATCTGCCTACTGTCATTTTAATGGGGTTTGTGGGGGAGAGGAAGTAAATTCTTATTTTCAGTCTGTTGTGTTTAACTGTATGCCTGTGTTCAAGATTTTAAGTCTACAAACGTCACTATTAGGACTAAATATTTCTGCGGCAGCCACAATTCAATCCTTAATTTATCTGCATTATGGAGAAGGCAATGGCACCTCAGTCCAGTATTCTTGCCTGAAAATCCCATGAACTGATGAGCCTGGTAGTCTGCATTAGGGTCTGTTTATTGAGCAACTTTTTAACCTTAACTTTCATGCATTGGAGAAGGAAATGGCAACCCACTCCAGTGTTCTTGCCTGGAGAATGGCAGCCTGGTGGGCTGCCGTCTATGGGGTCACACAGGGTCTGTTTATTTTTTTAACCTTAACTACAGCAGGTTCTCCATAAGCACCTACAATTTCAAACAGCCTTGCATTGCCTTACCATTTAATATGAGCAGATTGCCAAGATCACCAGATATTTGAGGGAAAGTCTCTAACATGAAGACGGTAATGAAAAAACGAAATAAGAAGAACTTGAGATTTAAACAAAATATATGCAGAGGGACTTCCATGGTGGTGGTTCAGTGGTTGAGAGTCTGCCTGCCAATGCAAGGGACATGGGTTCAATCCCTGGTCTGGGAAGATCCCACATGCCATGGAGCAACTGGGCTCGTGTGCCACAACTGCTGAGCCCCCTCTCTCGAGCCCGTGAGCCACAACTACTGAGGCCACAGGCCACAACCACAGGCTGTAGGACCCGAGTACTAGGGCAAGGGAGGCCACCACGGTGAGAAGCCCACGGGCCACAGTGGGGACAGGCTCCCCACTCACCATAACTAGAGGGAACCTGCACACAGCAACAAAGACCCAGCACAGTCAAAAATAAATCTATAAAGACATATGCAGAACGAAGAATAAAACAGTCAGGAATTTATTTTTAGCCTTAGAAGTTAAAAACATAAAATCATCATCTTTTTCTATTCACAACTGTGTAACTGGTTCTAGACAAGCCCTTAGAACATTTAAAACAAACAAATGACACTACAGTCAGACAAAATACACGATTCATTGTTGGATATTAGACAACAAGAGCATACAGGACAGAGATCCCTAAGTAAAGGGAAACACATAAGTGAGTGAACCACAGACGTTTAACCAAACTTTCCCCTGGGAGCACATTCTAGATTGCAGCACAGAGATGTGGGAGCCAAGTAGAACACAGAGGTCTCACTGCCTGTGAGGAAGCAGAGGTCAGAGTTCAGGTCTGCGGAGGCTGGAGTTTGTGGGGGTACAGTGCTGAAGTAAAAGGATTCAAGTAGAGAATGAGCACCACAAATCTACATCAAAGACTCCTTAAGACTAGGGGTAAATGCTAAAGATGAGACAATACAAGACCTGGTAGAGATCAGCTACTGTAGACCTATGAGCTGAGCAGAGGTTGCATAGTCCAAAAGATGACAGAATCCCAACTGCAAGACTGGAGAAACATCACTCGACAGCCTAGGCATTCGACTGAGATCACAGAAAGCCCACACCTTAGAGGTAGGGTAGCTTAAGCTGTAAAGGAAGGGCCGGTCTGTACCTGTCCTAACTGCATTTTTTAAAAAGCCTCAAAAATATCAAGCTCATTTTGCAAGTAAATTGAGTTTAAAAGATACAATCCTCTTTAAAGTAAGAAAATAAAATCTGGATTCACAATGATATACGAACCACAGTGCCCAGTATCAAATTAAAAATTCCTAGGCATACAAAGAAGCACGAAAATATTACTCTAAACAGGAAGAAAACTAAAAGTAGACTCACAAATGGCAAAAATCAGAAAATTAGTAGACAAGGATTTTAAAGAAGATTTCATAAATATATTAATAGATGTAAAGAAAAAGATAACCTATGAGTATAAAGATGGGGGAAATCTCAGTCGAGAAATTTGAAAACTTTACAATAGAAACAATTCTAAAAATGAAAAATACAATATCTGAAAAGAAAATTTTATCACACGGCAGATTAGACATTGCAGAGGAAAAAAATCGGTGAACTTAAAAACGGGGCTGGGGACTTCCCGGGTGGGCCAATGGTTAAGAATCTGCCTTCCAGTGTAGGGGACTGGGGTTTGATCCCAGGCCAGGGAACTAAGGGAGGAGGCAATGGCACCCCACTCCAGTACTCTTGCCTGGAAAATCCCATGGATGGAGGAGCCTGGTAGGCTGCAGGCCATGGGGTCACTAAGAGTCGGACATGACTGAGCGACTTCACTTTCACTTTTCAATTTCATGCATTGGAGATGGAAACGGCAACCTACTCCAGTGTTCTTGCCTGGAGAATCCCAAGGATGGGGGAACCTGGTGGGCTGCCATCTATGGGGTGGCACAGAGTTGGACACGACTGAAGCGACTTAGCAGCAGCAGCAGCAGGGAACTTAGATCCCGCATGCTGCAGGGCAACTAAGTCTGCACATGGCAACTACGGAGTCTTTGCTCTGGAGCCTGCATGGCCACAACTAAGACCTGACTCTGCCAGATAAACAAATGTTTAAAACAAGCACACAAACAAAAGAGGGCAAGGTGCAGTAGTAATACCCAAATCGAAGCACAGAAAGAGACAAGTTGAATACATTTATGAGTTTCTCTGTGACTTGTAGGACAAAATCAAATGGTCTAAAATGTAGTTGAAATCCCAGAAGAGGAAGAAAGGAGATTGAAGCAGGAAAAAAATATTTGAAGAAATAATAGCCAAATTTTTTTCCAAATTTAATGAAAACTATCAACTCATAAATCAAGAAGCTCATTACACTCTGAGTAGTAGAAGCACAACAGAGAATGAGAGCTCTTTGAAGCCACTATCTCAAAGATATATGCTTTCATGTTCACAGTAGCATTATTCATAATAGCCTAGACTTGTAAAGAACCTAAGTGCCTATTGACACGTGAATAAAGAAAATGTGAGATATATATTTTTTCATATATTTGCATTCAATAATATTCATCTACATATATTATTTCACCATTAAAGAGAAGGTAATCTTGCTATTTGCAACAGTATGGACAAGCCTAGAGAGCATTATTCTAAGTGAGATGAGTCAGACAGAGAAAGACAAGTACTGTAACAATCTCACTTACATGTGCAATCTGAAAAAGTGGAACTTGGAGGGTCATTATGCTAAGTGAAGTAAGTCAAACAGAGAAAGACAAGTACTGTATGATATCATCTATGCACATGCGCTCGGGTGCTTCAGTCATGTTCAACTTTTTGTGACCTATGGACTGTGGCCTGCCAGGCATCTCTGTTGATGGGATTTTCCAGGAAAGAATACTGGAGCAGGTTGCCATGTGCTCCTCCAACAGATCTTCCCAACCCAGGGATCGAACCCACTTCTCTTGAATTGCAGGCAGATTCTGTACCACTGAACCACCAGGGAAGCCTGATATCACCTATATTTGGAATGTAAAAAATACAATAGAATACTGAATATAACAAAAAAGAAGGAGACTCACAGCTATATAAAACAGTTACCAGTAAAAATATGGAGAAGCAATGGAAACAGTGAGAGACTTGATCTTCTTGGGCTCCAAAATCATCACAGATGGTGACTGCAGCCATGAAATTAAAAGCTGCTTGCTCCCTGGAAGAAAAGCTATGACCAATTTAGATAGCATATTAAAAAGCAGAGACATTACTTTGCTGAAAAAGGTCCATATAGTCAAAGCTATGGTTTTTCCAGTAGTCATGTACGGATATTAGAGTAGGACCATAAAGAAAGCTGAGTGCTGAAGCACTGATGCTTTTGAACTGTGGTGGTGGAGAAGACTCTTGAGAGTCCCTTGGACTGCAAGATCAAACCAGTCAATTCTAAAAGAAATAAATCCTGAACATTCATCGGAAGGACTGATGCTGAAGCTGCAACTCCAATACTTTGGCCACCTGATACGAAGAGCCGATTCATTAGAAAAGACCCTGATGCTGGGAAAGATTGAAGGCGGGAGGAGAAGGGGACGACAGAGGATGAGATGGTTGGATGGCATCACTGACTCGATGGACATGAGTTTGAGCAAGTTCCAGGAGTTGATGCACAGGGAAGCCTGGAGTGCTGCAGTCCATGGGGTCACAAAGAGTTGGACATGACTGAGCGACTGAACTGAACACAGCTATAGAAAACAAACTAGCAGTTACCAGTAAAAAGAGGGAAGGGGCGAGGAGCAAGATAAGGGCAGGGGAGTAAAAGATAACAAACTATTAAGTATAAAATAAGCTACAAGGATATACTCCTGTATATAGCCAATGTTTTAAAATAACTATGCTGCTGCTGCTGCTAAGTCGCTTCAGTCGTGTCCAACTCTGTGCGACCCCATAGATGGCAGCCCACCAGGCTCCCCCATCCCTGGGATTCTCCAGGCAAGAACACTGGACTGGGTTGCCATTTCCTTCTCCAATGCATGACAGTGAAAAGTGAAAGTGAAGTCGTTCAGTCGTGTCCGACTCTTCGAGACCCCATGGCCTGCAGCCTACCAGGCTCTGCTGTCCATGGGATTTTCCAGGCAAGAGTACTGGAGTGGGCCGCCATTGCCTTCTCCGTATAATAACTATAAATGGAATGTAAACTTTAAATGTGAATCACCATATTGTACACCTGTAACTTATATAATGGGCATGCACGTGTGCATGCTCAGTTACTCAGTCGTGTCCAATTCTTTGTAATCCCATGGACTGTGGCCCACCAGACCCTCTGTCTGGTGGAATTTTTCAGGCAAGAATACTTGAGTAGGTTGCCATTCCTACACCAGGGGATCTTCCCAACCCAGGGATTGAACCCCCATCTCTTGCATCTTCTAGATTGGTAGGTGGATTCTTTACCACTGAGACACCTGGGATAGGGCTTCCCTGTTGGCTCAGCTGGTAAAGAATCTGCCTACAGTGCAGGAGACCTGGGTTCAATCCCTGGGTTGCAAAGGTCCCCTGGAGAAGGGAACAGCTACCCACTCCAGTATTCTGGTCTGGAGAATTCTATGGACTGTATAGTCCATGGGGTTGCAAAGAGTCGGACACGACTGAGTGACTTTCACTTTCTTTCCTTTCCACCTGGGATGGACCAGCTTATATAATATTGTACAGCAATTATACTTCAATTAAAAAAAAAAGGTCTATATGGAAAAACAAAACAAAACTTAGGAATAAAAGCGTACGATGGTGGTTGCCAGGGGCTGTGGGGTGGGGGAAGTGGGGAGATGTTGATCAAACGGTACAAACTTCAGTTATGAGATGAGTAAGTTCTGGGGATCTAATGCACAGTATGCTGACTAAAGGTAACAATCCTGTATTACAAACTTGGAAGTTTCTGAGAAAGTATGTCAAATATTCTCACCACTTGGGCAGAAAGAAAGAATAAATGAAAAGAAAAAAAGATAACTATGTGGGATGATAGAAGTGTTAACTAACCTTATTGTAGCAATCATTTTGCAATATATATATGTATCAAATCATAATGTTGCACCCATTAAACTTACACAATCTTGTAAGTCAATTACACCTCCATAAAACTGGGGAGGGGAGAGTCTCAATAATGAGAAAACCAAGAGAACCACAGCAAAGCATAGTTGAATTATTGAAGACTCAAGACAAAAAACAATTTTACAAACAGCCAGGAGAAAAAAATACATCACTTACAAGGGAAAAATAAAATTATCATTGATTTCTCATAAAAGACAATGCAAGCAAGAAGAGAATAAAATGACATCTTTAAATTGTTAAAAGCAAAAAACTAGAATTCAGCCTCTAATTCTACATTCAGTGAAAATATCCTTCAGAAATATGGTGAAATAAAGATATTTTCAGACACATCCCTGGTGGTCCAGCAGCTAAAGACTCCATGCTCCCAATGCAGCAGGCCCAGGTTCAATCTTTGGTTAGGAAACTAGATGCCACATGCTACAATTAAGAGTTCACATGCCACAACTCAAGAGCCCACATGTCACAGTGAAGATCGAAGGTCTGTGTGCTGCAACTCAGCACAGCCAAATAATTAAAAAAAAGAAAAAAGATATTTTCAGATAAAACAAAACTCAAGAGAATTTGTCAGCAGGAAACCTATACTACAAGAAATGTTAAGGAAATTCTTGAGGCTGATGGAAAATGATATCAAATGGAACCTCAGCTCTAAGGGAAAAAAAGTACAAAAAATAGTAAATGTATTATAGAACAGTAGCTGATACTTTCCCACCTGCCTAAAATCTTATAGAACTGAACTGAATTCATCACCCCATCCCTACTTACTAAATAGAAAAGCAATTTCATCCCACATGTGATGGTAGTCTTTGTATATTGTTCAACAATATACAATCAGACTTGTAAAAAAAAAATAACGAAGTAAAATTTCTAATTAGAATTTATATACATCCTTCAATAGAAAATGGTTGATCTTTGGTGTTATCCCAGGGGATGGGCATTTCCAAATTTGAGACATGTTCATAAGATAGATGAACCGAATAACTGTAATATCTTGCCTGTAACCAATGTATATTATTCCTCCTGGAAGTTTATCCTATTCTGATCTACCTAATAAAGTTCTTATTGTTTGAAAGATTGGGAAGAGGGAAAAGATAGCAGAATTTTAAAATTCAGTAGAAGAGTTGGAATAGAAACTTGACGAAAATCACCCGGACCACAGGAGGGAAAAAAAAAGATGAAATGTAGAACAGAAAAGATTAAGAAAATTAGAGGATCAGTGTAGAAGATTCAACAGCCTTGAGTTGAATAAGAGTATGAGTTTCAGAAAGAAAGAACAGAGAAAAAGAGAAAAGAAAATCTTCAGAGAAATAAGTGAAGAAAACTACTTCTCACAAATTCTAAAATAAAAGATTAATATATCCCCCAGTATAATAAATAAAAAGAGATCCATTCCAAGAAATATCATCATGAAACTTCAGAATAGAGATTCTGGAGTGGGAGAGAAGGACATTTGAAAAGAATCAGGAATCAAGATGTCTGATAACTGTTCAACTGCAACTGCAAAGCCTTCAAAATTCTAAGGAAAATTCATTTCTTCCCCAGAATTACATACCCAGCCAAGCTTCCAAACAAGTGCAAGGATAGAACAAATACATTTTTAGACTTTAAATATCTCAAAGATCTATCTCCTTTTCACTCTGTATTAGTTATCTATTGCAACAAAATAAATTCCCCTAAATTTGTACAGCTTAAGAAAACAAACATTTACTTTCTTCCAATTTCTGTGAGTCAGCAATTCCAGGGTGGGTCAGCTGGGGGTTATAGCTGAGAAGCCCTCGGGTGATCGCAAGTCAAGCCATCATCCAGGGCTGCAGTCAAGTCGTGGCTGCACTTGGGCTGAAGAAGGTGCACCCAAGGTCATTCATGCGCCTGTTGGCTGCTCTCAGGTGCTCACTGGCTGCTACTAGTGAAACAGGACTCTGAGTTCTTGTTCACAGAGCTGAAGAATGGACTTCATGAACACGCCAACACTCATGGTAGCAAGCAAATAGGATTTATTAAAGAGAAGGAAAGCACAAAGTTCTCTGCATAGACACTGAGAAGAGGTAAAGAGTCCCCTAAAGTCAGGACTCACCACAGTTTTTATATACTTAATCTGTACATTTTTGGTTGGCTCCTGTCCTTAAAATACACTATTTCTAACCAATCAATTTAAAGGTCAAGATGCTTAACAATTCTATGGCTTTTCTTGATCCTTAGATTAAGTCGTCACCCTTTTTCATGCCCTCTGGCCATTTTACAATGGATCAGATATATGCTGCTTAAGATTAATGATCAGTTCAGTTCAGTTCAGTTCAATCACTCAGTCGTGTCTAACTCTTTGCGACCCCATGAACTGCAGCACGCCAGGCCTCCCTGTCCACCACCAACTCCCGGAGTTCACTCAGACTCATGTCCATAGAGTCAGTGATGCCATCTAGCCATCTCATCCTCGGTCATCCCCTTCTCCTCCCGCCTCCAATCCCTCCCAGCATCAGGGTCTTTTCCAGTGAGTCACCTCTTCTAATCAGGTGGCCAAAGTACTGGAGTTTCAGCTTCAACATCAGTCCTTCCAATGAACACCCAGGACTGATCCCCTTTAGGATGGACTGGTTGGATCTCCTTGCAGTCCAAGGGACTCTCAAGAGTCTTCTCCAACACCACAGTTCAAAAGCATCAATTCTTTGGCACTCAGCTTTCTTCACAGTCCAACTCTCACATCCATACATGACCACTGGAAAAATCATAGCCTTGACTAGACAGACCTTTGTTGACAAAGTAATGTCTCTGCTTTTGAATATGCTATCTAGGTTGGTTATAACTTTCCTTCCAAGGAGAAAGCGTCTTTTAATGTCATGGCTGTAGTCACCATCTGCAGTGATTTTGGAGCCAAAAAAAAAAAGTCTGTCACTGTTTCCACTTTTCCCCATCTATTTGCCATGAAGTGATGGGACAGATGGCATGATCTTCGCTTTCTGAATGTTGAACTTTAAGCCAACTTTTTCATTCTCCTCTTTCACTTTCATCAACAGGCTTTTGAGTTCCTCTTCAATTTCTGCCATAAGGGTGGTGTCATCTGCATATCTGAGGTTATTGAGATTTCTCCTGGCAATCTTGATTCCAGCTTGTGCTTCTTCCAGCCCAGCGTTTCTCATGATGTACTCTGCATAGAAGTTAAATAAGCAGGGTGACAATATACAGCCTTGACAAACTCCTTTTCCTATTTGGAACCAGTCTGTTGTTCCATGTCTAGTTCTAACTGTTGCTTCCTGACCTGCATACAGGTTTCTCAAGAGGCAGGTCAGGTAGTCTGGTATTCCCATCTCTTTCAGAATTTTCCACAATTTATTGTGATCCAGACAGTCAAAGGCTTTGGCATAGTCAATAAAGCAGAAATAGATGTTTTTCTGGAACTCTCTTGCTGTTTCGATGATCCAGCGGATGTTGGCAATTTGATCTCTGGTTCCTCTGCCTTTTCTAAAACCAGCTTGAACATCTGGAAGTTCACGGTGGACTTCCCTGGTGGCTCAGATTAATGATCACCAGTTGCTTTTCCCTCAGGCATACAGAACAGAAGTTAATTACTGCCCTTCACTGGATCTGATAATTTATCAGACCAAGGACACAGTCCAAGAATTCAGGATAAAGATATAACTTTAGATTAATGGAGCAAGATGTTTGTTGAAAACATGACTAAGGTCTCAGAGTCCTACACTGACTGCCTATCAATTTCTACATTAGTAGGAGATCTCAGTTCCTCAGCACACGGGCCATTATATAACACTGCTCAAAACAAGGCAACTTATCTCCCACCAAGCATGAATTTGAGACAAAGAGGCCAGTTTCCCAAAATAGAAGCTATAATCTTTTATAACCTAATCTCAGAAGTGAAATAACATAACTTTTCTCATATACTGTTGAGTGAAGTTAAAGTGAGTGAAGTCGCTCAGTCGTGTCCAACTCTTTGCGACTCCATGGACTGTAGCCCACCAGGCTCCTCCATCCATGGGATTTTCTAGGCAAGAGTATTGGAGTGGGGTGCCATTTCCTTCTCCAGGGATACTGTTGAGAGAGGACCATAATAGGATGCAAATATTAGGAAATGGGGATCATTAAGGGCTACTTTGGAGGCTGTTTACTACACCTTTTCCTAGACGTTACTGAGGGGTGTATTTCAGCAAACAAGGAAGTAAATCAAGAATGAGAAAGTGTGGGATTCAGAAAAAAAGAGAAAGGCAAAGTGGACCCCTAAGAAAGCAATGAAAAAATGAAAAAGCCCAGGTTGAGGGATTTCCCTGGTCCAGTGGTTAAGAATTCTTACTTCCACGCAGAGGACACAGGTTCGATCCCTGGTCTGGAGAACTTAAATCCTGCATGCCATAAGGCTCAACCAAAAAACCAAAAGCAAAAACCCAGATTAAAGTTGAGTCCAAGATCAGAAACCACCAGCGGAGATCAGAGCAAGAAGATCCAGGTTCAGGAAGGCTGTCACTAAGAAAAACAAGAATTAATTAACTGAGGCAGTGGGAGTGGAATTGGAACATATGGTGCTGAGAATTTTATTTCTAGCAAAATTTGGGAGTAACATTGTGGAAAATATGTTAGAAACTAAACAACTCTGAGACTCAGTATGCTGTTGTGTTGCTATTTTAGTTAGTAAGTTGTGTTTGATTCTTTGCGGCCCCTTGGACTGTATATATATATATATATACTGGCCTTCTCACCCCAGTATACGCTCATTGTAACACATCAGCAAGCCAAGTGACACTCCCACAGGCACCATGACAGTTCCAAGGCTGACCATCAAAGCTCACAAAGTGGGTGATGGCCCAGTCCTGGAAATATCCACTCTTCTCCAAAATAGTTGGAATAATCTTCCCACTCATTAGTCTGTGAAAGTATCCAGCCCACAAAAGCTGACCACACTACATTTCTAGGTGGTATTTGCCCTCTAAGTCAGCCTGCTGTCTCCTCTGTGTAGTGTGTTTCTCCCAAGGCTGCTCTTACCTTTTAAGACAGCCCACCCTCTGTGGAGTGTGTTTCTCTCTAAATAAATCCACTTCTTACCTAAAAAAAAAAAAACTAAGCAACCAAAACCACTTTTAAACTCTAAATTTGGGCTTCCCTGGTAGCTTAGACAGTAAAGAATCTGCCTGCAATGCAGGAGACTGGGGTTTGATCCCTGGGTCAGGAAGATGCCCTGGAGAAGGGAAGGCCTACCTACTCTAGTATTCTTGCCTGTAGAATTCCAGGGACAGAGGAGCATGGTGAGATACAGTCCATTGGGTGGCAGGCTACAGTACATGGGGTCACAGAGTTGGACATGACTGAGCAACTAAATTAAATACATAAATTATAAAAGAAAGGAAGTATAGCCCTAGTATCCCACATAAATAAATTTAAACAATAGAAATTCACCTAACAAATATTATTATTAAATTATTAAAATATTATTATTAAAAAATAGGAGGAGGATTAAAAAGAGAGAAAATGTCTGTGTGGCGGTGCATCTGGATAAGGGTGCTAATTGTCACCTTATCCAGTTGCAAGTCATTAGAAAATATCAACTTAAATATTAGTAAAAGGCTTATGTGTGTTTCTTAGATAAATGGAGGCAAATATCAGAAAAAAGAGCTGGAAGATTTGCAAGTATTTGCCTCTGGGGAGGGAAATTCTGAATGGAACCAGTGAAACAGTGGATAACTACTTTTCTTTTGCCTTATAGAACTATTTGATACTTTAAAACTACCACATACATCTATCTGTAACTTAGGGTTTTTTTTAATGATGCTATTTTTATTTATTTACTGAACACAATTTTAAGTTCAATTCAACTTTAAATTCAGCACTAAGTTAGACATCATTTTTTTTTCTGTTCACCCACAGTAAAACAAATTTATTAGACTGTATACATAGATATTCTGAAAATAAAAGTTTGCACCTTATAAAATATGGTAACAAATGGGAAATTTTATCTTTAGAAACTGAACTGTGTTGTTTATAACAATATCTAAAATGTAATTTTACTATACAGCAGATGTTGTTTTTCGTTTAGTCACTCAGTCGTGTCTTTGTAACCCCATGGACTGTAGCCTGCCAGGCTCTTCTATCCATGGAATTCTCCAGGCAAGAATACTGGAGTGGGTTGCCATTTCCTGTTTCAAGGCATCTTTCCAACCCAGGGATCAACTCGGGTCTCCTGTATTGTAGGCAGATTCTTTACCACCAAGCCACTGTTTTTATAATGGATAATTTCTGAAAATGCTATTACAAAACAAGCAAAAGTGGGTGCTATCCTAGTTTTTCATATAGATATTTAGGAAATATGAATTGAGTTGACCCCCAAAGAGGTCAAAGTATACACTTCAGAGTTTTTAAAAAAAAACTCCTTCTTGCTTTTCCCATAAGCAGCCTGCTGCTGCTGCTGCTAAGTCGCTTCAGTCGTGTCCGACTCTGTGCGACCCCATGGACTGCAGCCCACCAGGCTTTTCCGTGACCTCTAAAACTGGTACACTATTCACTCGACCCAGAAAACTCCACAAAATCATGCAAATCAAGAGGTTCAAATATTCATGTTCACTTTAAAAGCACTCGTGAAGCTGCCCAGGCGATAAAGGGTATGCATATCTGAAAAGCCACCAAGTATCTGAAGGCTGTCACTTTAAAGAAGCAATGTGTGCCATTCCGTTATTACAACAGTGGAGTTGGTAGGTGTACACAGACCAAACAGTGGGGCTGGATGAAGGGTCGGTGGCCCAAAAAAAGCACTGAATTTTTACTGCACATACTCAAAAATGCAGAAAGTAGTGCTGAACTTAAGGGCTTAGATACTTTGGCCACCTGATGCGAAGAGCTGACTCACTGGAAAAGACTCTGATGCTGGGAAAGATTGAGGGCAGGAGGAGAAGGAGATGACAGAGAATGAGTTTGTTGAATGGCATCACCGACTCAATGGACATGAGTTTGGGTGGACTCCGGGAGTTGGTGATGGACAGGGAGGCCTGGCGTGCTGCAGTTCATGGTGTCGCAAAGAGTCGGACACGACTGAGCGACTGAACTGAACTGAACTGAACTGAAGGGCTTAGATGTAGATTCTCTGGTCATTGAGCACATCCAGGTGAACAAAGCCCCAAAGATGTGGCACAGGACTTACAGAGCTCACGGTTGGATCAACCCGTATAAGAGCTCTCCCTGCCACATTGAGACAAGCCTTACTGAAAAAGAATGGATTGTTCCTAAACCAGAAGAGGAGGTTGCACAGAAGAAAAAGATATCCCAGAAGAAACTGAAGAAACAAAAACTTACAGCCTGGGAATAAATGCCACCAAAAAAAAAAAAAGCAAAATAAAAGTGAAAAAAAAAAAAATGCTCCTTCTTAAATGATAATTCACTAAAAGAAACACATACACACATACAAATATTAATTGCCTCTTTAATAATACATCAAGTTACAGAGTTTTGAGATTTATTTTTCATTTATTTAAAAAAAAATCTTATTGGATATAGTTGATTTACAATGTTGTATTAATTTCTGCTGTACAGCAAAGTGAATCAGTTATACACATATTCACACTTTTTTATTAAATAGATTCTTTTCCCATATAAGGCCATTACAGAGTATTGAGTAGAGTTTCTTGTGCTATACAATGGCACCCCACTCCAGTACTCTTGCCTAGAAAATCCATGGACAGAGGAGCCTGGTAGGCTGCAGTCCATGGGGTCGCTAAGAGTCAGACATGACTGAGCGACTTCACTTTCACTTTTTACTTTCATACATTGGAGAAGGAAATGGCAACCCACTCCAGTGTTCTTGCCTGGAGAATCCCAGGGACAGAGGAGCATAATGGGCTGCCGTCTATGGGGTCGCACAGAGTCAGACACGACTGAAGCGACTTAGCAGCAGCAGCAGTGTCAGTCCCAATCTCCCAATTTCTCTCTTGCTCCCACCATAGATTCTAATAGTTAGGAATAATCACACACTTTGCTCATCTTACTGAGTGTAACAGATTCTTTTATTTACTTTGATGTATTAAAAAACAGTTTGTGTCAAGTAACAAAGGAAAAAAGGATGGGAGGGAAGGAGGAAGGGAGCGAGGAAAGAAAGGAAAATGTTTCCGGGAGTACAAATTTTTGAGTGTAGGTCAGGTCATTGCAAAGCAGGTTAGAGAAGAAAGTCTCTGTGCTACAGCAGCCCAGCTGTTGTTCCTGACCCACCCAACAATCAAGCCTGGTAAATGGAGCTCAAGGAGAAACACTAGCCAAGAAGAACCCAAAGTACACTCTTGCCCATTTGCCACACTCAAACAACAGAATAAAGTTGCATAAACTTTACGCAAGGAAAGCGGCAAGTACTGAAGTTGCACTTATCGCCAGAACTTTGGAGTCATCAGGAGTCCTGTTTATTTACAAATCTAACAACTCAATCTATTACTCTCTTAAAAATCAAATTGAAACCTTAGACTCTCCTTCCTCTTCCCCTTCTTCCCCTTCCTATTCACTTCCTTTCCTGTTCCATTCTCTTCTCAGTTCTTCCCATTTTCCTCCCTTCCCTTCTTTGCACAGAGAGATGAGGCGGCGAAGGAGACGTGCAGGGGTCCATCAGCTGCCAACGCCCAAGGAGATGGAGTGTAAGCAGGGATGCCATGCTTACATGCCATGAGGAGGCTCTCAGTGTTAGTGGACGCGCGGGGCCTGGACATGGGGGCGAAGGAGATGGTGACATTGGAGAGTGATACAATGAGAAAATAAACTGATTGAGACAGTCAGCAATTACACTGAAAAGAATTGAAAAATGAAACCTGTATTTCTCACTGTAGGAGAGATACTCATATATAGAGGGAAAGGTAGAAGACCAGAAGCAACCTTGCTGTGCTGAACTGGAAGTACCAGCAAAAGGGCATGTTTTTCAGTTTTCTTCACTGGAGCTGTGTGCAGACTATTCCTTCCTCAGTGAGCAGTGACCTGCTTCACAGTATGGCAGTGCCTGTAGAGATCTCAGTTACAGTAGAAAAGGGGTAAAATATAACTTACTTAAAGATCACTGGCCAAAATCAGGCTAAAAGAATACCATAAGTAAAAATTTTAAAAAGGACAAAAGTAAACAAAGTGAAAAAACATCATATTTATTTACAGGAAAACTGTCCAGAGAATATAAAAGTCATTGCAAATACCATTTACTTCAGTGTATATGTAATTCAGGACTTCCCTGGTGGTTCAGCAGTAAAGAAGCTGCCTGCAATGCAGGAGATGAGGGTTTGATCCCTGAGTCGGGAAGATCCCCCGGAGAAGGAAATGGCAATCCACTCCAGCGTTCTTGCCTGGGAAATCCTATGGATAGAGGAGGCTGGGAGGCTACAGTATTTGGGGTGGCAAGAGTTGGACACGACTTAAGAGACTAAAACACCACCACTGTAAGTAATTCATATGCAATTTCTGTGTACACGCAATACATCATAAAATGTGCTTTGGTATACATGTCATGCTGCCAAATACAATAGAAAAAAGTCTGCACACTGAGTGAAAGAAAAAACTTCCAGTGGGAGTTGAAAACAACATTCTAGCTGGCAGCAAAACTGCACAGCTGGTGTCATTTGGGGAATAAAAGGGAAAAATATTTTGAAAGCCTAGTGATTCCTTTAGATTTTCAAAAAAAGCTCCACTTTCTTCAAAACATCTTTTTTGTGAATTTGAAACCTCATGTTTTGCATTTTCCCCATAGATTTAATAATTCCAGTCAATATTCTAATGGGGTAGTTATATCAGAACTTGAAAAAAATACAATGTTGAAAATCATATATTAGGTGAGAATAGAAAGTAATGACAGGGAAAAATAGCCTTACCAATAATTCAAATATATTACAGAATAACAATATTCTTAAAGGTATAGTGGTAACATAAAGGTATAATGGTAACATTGGAATAAAAGTTTATTCTCCAATAAAAAGTATTGGAGAGTACAGAAATAGATCTTGTTATTGGATTTAAAATAAGATAAAGGAGGAACTGGCTTTCCCAATGGCTCAAGTGGTAAAGAATGCACCTGCAATGCAGGAGACACAAGAGATGCAGGTTTGATCCCTGGGTGGGGAACATGCCCTGGAGGAGGAAATGGCAACCCACTCCAGTACTCTTGCCTGAAAAATCCCATAGACAGAGGAGCCTGAGGGCGCTGCAGTCCATGGGGTCACAAAAGAGTAGGACACGACCGAGCACATATGCATGTACAACAATCAAAATGAAGAGTTACTTAGGTTACTAGTCAGAGGACTGCTAGAAAGAGCAACCCTAACTGGTATTTGGGGAAAATGACAGCCTATTTAGGTCAGGCAGGTCTACTTCTTTGAATATAAATAACCATTCATAACATTTTCTAAAATCAAAGTGGTTGCCATAATCCCACAAATAATGGGATTCTCTTACTGTCTTGTATATGTGACAAGATAAAAGTTATTAACATAGGGGATGCATAGCTCCTTTCCCTCCAACTGCTTCCACAAAGCTCTCTAGGGCTGCCTACTTAAGCTTCTTCTTGCTTTAGGAGTGGAAAAGAAAGGCATAGAAAGAACCGCTGTTCTCAGGGGACTGCATATATCTCAGAGCATATGGCCTGGTGCTCAGAAGCTGGGGCAGTCTAGAGTCTGAGAACAGTCTTGAAGGTTAGGGTAGTGAGAGATCCCTAGGAATTTCAGAGTATTGGTGACAAGAGTGGACAGGGAATTTTATTAAGAGATCCCATGATTTAAGCAATTGGATTCCTTTAAATTTCCAAGAGAGAGATGACTCAAGATTGAAATTTCTTTTGGAGCTGCACGTTAAATATAACCACTCCCACGCTGAACCATGAGAGTCTCCTTTTGCTTTATTATCCTTGTGTTAAACTCTGAATTAGTGAAGGAGTGTCAGTGATTTTTTTTTAAGTATGCATAAAGAAAATAAAAAACAGAATTGAAAAGAAAAACTGGATTTTCAAATAGAACTTATACAAAGAAAAGAGAAACTCTGCACACCGTAGATAAGAGGACTGGAGCTGAAAAGGGCTGGTTTATCTTGACCTACCAGAGCTGGAAGGAAGAATCTAAGTATCAAACTCCCCTTACTTTGCTTTTCACACTTACCAAACATTTTTGATATCTTGCTTACTTTGGTACCAGCAAATGGATGCCAGATAAGATACAAGTAATCCAGCCAGTGGAAACATTGATCTTTAAAAAAAGTTAATAAAGTGATCTTCTAGGATACACAAACACACTGACCTATTATATGTTTGACTAGAGTAAACCAGATACTTGAACGCTGTGATTATTAAAGTTCCAGAACTCTGAAGAACAGAGACCATATCCTGGCCAGCAGTAATTTACCAGAATTTAATGCCAGTCAGTGTGGGCTAAACATCACTACAGATATGAAAACAAAGTATAACAAAGGACAAAAAAATCTCTGATGCAATTATGATCATTAAGAAACTATACCTAGAGTACTGATTTAAAATTCATAGAAGTGCTGTGGAATATTAGTCAGTAATAACAACTCATTCCATTAACTTGTTAACTAATAGTAAGGCCATTTCTTCAAAGAAATTTCACATGTTGGCTGAGGTAATGCTGGTGTCTGCTAACCAAAGCACATTCTTCATGCATTGAAAGCTGATCATCTATTGGTCTACTCAGCCATGCATATTTGAAAGAATAATCACAATAATATTGATCACATTAATCACATTAGTAATAAAGGCCACATCAGTATTAGTATTATTAACAATAATCTCAACAGCCTTGAGTCTGAAGAATATTTGGTGTTTGTTTACACATATATGTATAGTCTAAATCCTCCTGTCACGTGACACATTACAGAATGGACTCAGTCACATAAAGGCTCTAACTTGCAGCCACCTAAATGGGTTTGTTTTCCAAAATACCTAAAGACCCTGCTAAAGACTACTAAGTCATCTCCCATAGTCTGGCATGGATATAGGGACGTTCACCAGGGATTCCAGCATTTTTGTGTATTTTGAAGTTCATGGGTAACATACATTAAGTAAGAAGTATGGCTGAATATTTTTCAAAACAAAGATTAAATTATATACATACAATAAGAATATGTAAATAGCAATACACACACAAGAAGGCATGCAGGCAGGGTGGTTAGTATTCGAAATCAGCACAGGATTACATCATGCTTTTGGATTCTTCTGAGTTTGTTTCACAGACATGCCACATATTTAAAACGATTTTGTGGCGAGGAGTTTAATTTTGATGACTAATGGTTAAAATAACATAACAAAAATGTTAGAAATATCTGGAAAATATAGACTGGTTGTTTTGCACACACTGAGGAGCAGAGGAAACCTGATCTCAGCAGGTGCATGTTAAATGTTAACATCTCACCTCCATTAACAGCAGTATTACCTAAAATAAAGTGTGCATTCAGAATCTTGTGGTGTTTTGATGTTAGAATATTTGGTTCATCATCAGATGAACAATTATTAAGTACCTTCCATGTTCAAATTACTATACTATAGGAGACATAAAGAAATCTATAAAAACACTTCCTGTTTTTAACTAAATTTAGTTGCTTCCAAACTGTAGCTATTTGATGTTCAGTTCAGTTCAGTTGCTCAGTCATGTCCGACTCTGCGACCCCATGAACCGCAGCACGCCAGGCCTCCCTGTCCATCACCAACTCCCAGAGTTCACCCAAACTCACGTCCATCGAGTCGGTGATGCCATCCAGCCATCTCATCCTCTGTTGTCCCCTTCTCCTCTTGCCCCCAATCCCTCCCAGCATTAGGGTCTTTTCCAATGAGTCAACTCTTTGCATGAGGTGGCCAAAGGATTGGAGTTTCAGCTTCAGCTTCAGCTTCAGTCCTTCCAAAGAACCCTGAGGACTGATCTCCTTTAGGATGGACTGGTTGGATCTCCTTGCAGTCCAAAGTTAGTTGATCATATCTCCTGTTTTTATATCCTTTCAGAATAAAAGCTCAATTTTTATATACAATATAATGTCATCATTTTAGCATTAACTGTGTTTTTGTCAATATTTGGTGACATTAAAAAATGTTAAAGATAAGCATTCTTGGAGAGTTTAATATTGTCAGATTGAGATATGAGAGGTTTTTTTTTTAAAAAAAAATAGAGGCAAGAGTATAATTTTGAAAGTGGAGAATTGATGGTGGTTGTACTAACAAGTACATTTAACAAAATGGAGAAGGAAATGGCAACCCACTCCAGTGTTCTTGCCTGGAGAATCCCAGGGACAGGGGAGCCTGGTGGGCTGCCCTCTGTGGGGTCGCACAGAGTCGGACACGACTGAAGCGACTTAGCAGCAGTAGCAGCAGCAGTACTTGTTAAAGAAGGAAAGGCAATGTGCATGAATCATTACAAGTCAACTACTACAGACTGACAACTGAAATAAGCAAACATCCAGGGGCACTGGCTCATTAACATTATTGTAACATGTGTAGTAAATCAATTTACGAGGCAAGAACTACAAAAGTGTCTAGAGAACTTTTCAGATGACTATAACACCATCAATTCAAAATAACTTTTTACTAGGTAACATAAAGGAAAGATACAAAACTCAAAAAGTAGAAAAGGATATATGGTAAAAGGTGAATCTCCCTTCTATCTCAGCTCTCTTCTCAGAAGAAAAGGACTGCTACTAGTTGCTTGCAGCTAAAACCACCTTTTGTATGACCTTAACTTTACTCTTTCCATCCTTCTTGGTTGTCTCCAGCCTTAAGCCATGCACACTTTCTCTACATGGTGTATAAAGAGGACAATATTACAGAGTTCACACTCTGAAACGGACTAACATAATCAGTGTGAAACTGCTAGTTAGCCAACTTGTCAAGATGATGTTAACTTCATGATGATAGAGAACTTCACCCCTTTGTCAAGGTGTATTTCAGAACTGCTGCTGCTGCTAAGTCACTCAGTTGTGTTCCACTCAGTGCAACCCCATAGACGGCAGCCCACCAGGCTCCCCTGTCCCTGGGATTCTCCAGGCAAGAACACTGGAGTGGGTTGCCATTTCCTTCTCCAATGCATGATAGTGGAAAGTGAAAGTGAAGTCGCTCAGTCATGTCCGACCCTCAGCGACCCCATGGACTACAGCCTTCCAGGCTCCTCCATCCATGGGATTTTCCAGGCAAGAGTGGGTTTATCTGAAGTAATCACTATGCCAGAGTGGGTGGAATTAGCCTGATTGGGTTATACAAACCAAGCACGCCCAAAGCCTTGTTGAGGCACCCTCAGGGTCTAGGATCCTAAATCTATTTGTGACATTGACAAAGACATTGAAGAAGACACAACTTCTTTGATTTTAAATTCAGAAAAGCAAAGCAAAATACATGACCGGCCTAAAATTGTGAGGATAAAGTGAGCATATTTATTTATGCAGGCTTAGGTAAAGTTCTTCTATAAACTTAATAGAAAATCATTTAATTGATAAAATTATTTCATATTACAATCTAGTGTTTTAAGTCTGTTATTGCTGCTGCTGCTGCTAAATCGCTTCAGTCGTGTCCGACTCTGTGTGACCCCATAGACGGCAGCCCGCCAGGCGACCCCGTCCCTGGGATTCTCCAGGCAAGAACACTGGAGTGGGTTGCCATTTCCTTCTCCAATGCATGAAAGTGAAAAGTGAAAGTGAAGTCGCTCAGTCGTGTCCGACCCTCAGCGACCCCATGGACTGCAGCCTTCCAGGCTCCTCCATCCATGGGATTTTTCAGGCAGGAGTACTGGAGTGGGGTGCCATTGCCTTCTCCTAAGTCTGTTATTAGGTTAGAGAAATTTCCTAATGATTAAAACAGGTATTCAGAAGAATACTAGGTTTTGTAGTGTATGACCACAAAGCCACTTAGGTTGGAAGATTGATGACTTAAAGATTTTACATTTTACTATTAAAACAGTAAAAAGAAAGAACGAACTGTGAAGATTAAACAAAATATAATGATACAAATGAATGGAAGGGGTTACCCGATGCTTAATTCTGTCACTAAGAAGAGGCCAAGTTAATGCTCAAGGCCTGACCTTATTTCCATATGAGAAAAAAATGTTCACATCACAGTGTACCACTGAAATTCCAGTCCAGGTAGCTTGGCTACAACTTACTGAAACTTTAATAAGCCCAGGCTCCAAAAACAAAAAGACTGCAATTATAACATAATTCAGCAAATGTTTATTGCATATCTATTAAATGTTATATCTAGTTTTACATTGGGTTTGATTTTTCTGCCATTGTGAGGGAAGGTAGAGATTCCTAGATTATTTAAATGTGTCAACTATATCAATAATACTAGAGTAATTGTTTTTGTCAGGTAGCAGATTGAACTGTGGGCCAGTATTTTTTTTCTCTCATTATTACTGAGAGATTTTACTGTAGAAGATTTTACATTATTATAGCAATTTAAAAAATTCCTTTTGAACTCTATGGACTGTAGCTCTCCAGGCCCCTCTCTCCATGGAATTCTCCAGGCAAAAATACTGGATTGGGTAGCCATTCACTTCTCCAGGGATCCTCCTGACCCAGAGATTGAACCTGGGTCTCTTACATTGCAGGCAAATTCTTTACCATCTGAGTCACCAGGCAAGCCCCTTAGGGATAAGCCTACACATTTCTAGTTCATTTCTAAACCCACATATTTCAGACAGATTCTTAATCTATTGAAGACACCAAAGACAGACCTATCCACATGACTTGAAAGAATTAGATCAGGTACTTATATTTTTCTCAAGTTGGCTGATTTAGTGACAACAGCAGGTATGAAGGAAATGGCACAATTCCCTGTCCCCCTATTCCTTTATGCCTGGCCTCAGGGCAGACTGCGCTCACAGTCCACAGCGCCTTCCCAGGGTAGAGAGAAGTGTCTAATGCCTTGATGTTAATGGCTTCTTCAGGACCATGGCTTGTCCATAAGTCATCCACAAAGCCTGACTGGGGAAAGGGGCTAGAGAGGCAAGGTGGGGGTCTCAGTACTGGTGTTTGTAGCCACAGTTCAGATTTCACATAGTACACCCTAGCCTGTTTCTGTTGATCAGAAGCAGGAACTCATCCTACTCTGCCAAGTTCGTTACATAAGTGGCTGGGGCCTTCACATAGTGAACATTCATTCACAGAACCAAACCAAAATTTCAGTAGTATATAGAAAATAGAATACTTTCATGGACATGGGAGTGATGACAAGCATATAATGTTCTCTGATTCACTGTATAATGCATTCCATTCCAAACTAAATAATGACTTTTTCTCAAAAGGAGATAATGATAAACATTCTTTAAGTAGTTCCTGGTTAAAGGCCTGACATATCTTCCCTCTTTATCTAACCTCTAATCTTTATCATAATTTCATAAGAATATAATCTCCAATTTGTCACATTATGGATAAAGGCTGGTATCTATTCTTAATAATATTATACTCTTTGTTTTTCTAATAATTAAAACTGAGGTCATAGTATATGTCTGTATTATAAGCTTAATAGTCACCATATAAGTTCTACATTTTTAATAATTCAAGCTTTTCTTCAAGTTCATAATAATAAAGAAATAGAAAACAGAGGAATCAACTGCAGTTGTCCAAATTCAATTCTGACTTATATACAGTTTTACAACTTACAAGATCATAGAACTTTTTTATTTTCACATCTAAAATTTTAAGTCCTCAAAGATGAAGACTGACAGATGAAGAAAAATATACCAACTGGGCAAGTGCACAATGACCATATTTTTGTTTCCAGAAAACATATATATTTATGAAAACAGTAAGCTAATACTGTTAAACTTTTGAGTTTTGAGGTAAATGTCTTAAAAATATAGTTTTATTTATCTGTTGTGCTCAGTTGCTCAGTCATGGCCGACTTTTTGCGACCCCATGGACTGTAGCCTGCCAGGCTCCTCTGTCCGTGGAATTTCCCGGGTAAGAATACTGCAGTGGGTTGCCATTTCCTTCTCTTTTGTTAGCTTAAAATTATTTGAAAATACTGAAAAATACTAGTTACCTACAATCCAAAAACTACTTAAAATTCCATTAAAAAGAAGACAAAGTCCTCTATATCAACCTTCTAATCTCTTTCATTGGAAATAGCCTACACTACCCAGATTAGCTATATAGACTTATAAATTTATCTTTAAAAATGACATTGAACTAGTCTGTAATTTGGTTTTTCTTATCAATCATGGATGCTTTCCTGAAAAGTACAAATAGATCTACTTCACTGGTAAACAGCTGCAAAGCATTTCATTATGTGCATACTCCATAACATTTTGATCATTGATCTATCCTTGTAATACATTAGTATTTTTGGTAGCTAGTTTATTATGTCTGTGATTACTGAAAACACTGTAGTCCCTTTACACTGGGGTGGGGGAAAAGGTTTTGTAAACTTAGAGGTCACCAAAGCATCTTCTTGAAAAACACAACTTTATAAAATGGCCTACATTTACATCATGTTCTTGAGGAATAAAAGAATCAGAGAACAGAAAGGAATGAGGAACATACACACACATGGATGGAGAAAGAGAAATTATCTTATGTGTTTATATTTATAATGAGACAATATTAAGAAAAATGGATGAGAAAGTTAGCTATAAAACGAGGCTTTTAACCTCACAAGGTGAAGATTTTTAAAGTCTAAAACTCCTGAGTGCAAGTTACCTTTACTTGTTTTGTGTTTTGAAGATTAAATGTGTTGGCTTGCAGAAGAGAGGAAGCAGTTCAAACTGAAAAGTGAAAGTAATGAAAGTTGCAAAACCCTAATCAGCTTGAGCTGGGAGTCAGCATTATAGAACAGCGCTCTCAGAAAATTATGCTGCAAGCCATTACTTCATTCTTTTGCTGCTATTAACTGGAAGCAAGGGCTCAGGAATCAAGAGCCTAAAAGAAGAAAGCCATCAGCAGAGTTCAATAAACAGGAAAAATACAATGATGATCTAGGAAATACATTTCTTCACCATTTTTAGCGCATTATTTCATGTTTAAAAGCTGGTTTCTAGGCCCACTGATTATATCTACCTCTGGGATCATTATCTAGGAAAATGATCGGAGAGTGCGAACCTTCGAGGCTAGATGGATGTGGGCTCAAATCTCAGTTCTATCCTCTTCTAGGTAGGGGGGAAAAACAAAAAAAACCTTGGAAAAGTTATTTAGCCTATCGGGTCTCAGTTTCTCCTCATCAAATAAAAATAACAGTAGATGTTCAGTAAATGTTGGTTATGAGATCTTGATAATATACCTAGTAAATCATACACGGAACACACATACAGTGTGTGTGTGTATAATATATATCTCATATACATAGTACTCCATGTACACACACACAGTGAAATTTTGGCATTTGCAACAACATAGATGGGCTCAGATGGGATTATGCTTAATGAGATAAGCCATACAGTAAAAGACAAATATTGTATTACTTAAAGTGGAATCTAAAAAATACATGAATGAATATTACAAAATAGAAATGGAATCACAGATACAGAGAACAAGCTAGTGTTTACCAGTAGGGAGAGGAAAGGCGGAGGGGCAAGGTAAGGGTGGGGAATCAAGAGGTTAAAACCTCCTATGTGTAAGTAAATGAGCTATAGGAATATATTGTATAGCACAGGTCATATAGCCAATGTTTTATAATAACTTTAAACAGTATAATCTACAAAAATTTTGAATCATTATGTTGTAAACTAATATAAATCAACTACACCTCATTTTAAAAAATTAAATAAAAAATATATACATAGAATTCCAAATTAAAAACTACCTATTATCCCCAAGATATAGTGGGGAGGGGCTTCCCCAGTGGCTCAGTGGTAAAGAATCTGCCTGCAATGCAGGAAACGTGCAAAAGATACAGGTTTGATCCCTAGGTCAGGAAGATTTCCTGGAGAAGGAAATGGCAACCCACTTCAGTACTCTTACCTGGGAAATCCCATGGACAGAGGAGCCTGGCAGGCTATGGTCCATGGGGTCACAAAGAGTGGGACACGACTGAACATCATACATGCAGGCATAAATGCATATATAATAGAGACAAATGGAATAGAACTTTTAAACCCTTGATACATTTTTTGTCAAATGGCTTTCCAGAAAGTTTACTCTTCTTTAAATTAATAGCATCGGTGAATGAGAATGTTCAGCTCACAGTAGCTTCACCAACTTTAAATATACTTAAAATTTTTTGCTAATTTCCTAGTGGGAAAATGGTTATAAATGTGAACTTATAAAAAATAAATACTGGTGGCTGTGAAAAAAAAATAATATATTTCTTGTGGAGGAAGGGCCCATGCAGACAAAAGTGCCTAGGATGCAGGAAAGTAAGAAGTCAGCCCTGATCACCTGAAAACTAATATTTATATAAGTTTATATAAATTGTTGACATTGAAGGTATTAATCTAGAGTTATAATTGTTGACACTGAAGGTACGTGGTAGAAATTGACTATTATAAGAAATGTGTTATTTTGAGGATAAATTCATTTATAATTTTAAAAAATTTGTTTTTCACTTAATCAAAAGTTAAAATTTTTAAACATTAAAATTTTAGCAACTAAACTGCATGATAAAGTCCTAGGGAAAAGACTGGAACATGAAAGAGGGACAGAAAAGCATTGTCTAAAAGAACTGGAAGGAACATGAAGCATAGCAGGATTAAACAAGAGCAAAAATAATCAACAAGTTGAAAGTGAAGTGGAATATTATAATGCAGAAATTACATTCAGTTCAGTTCAGTCGCTCAGTCGTGTCTGACTCTTTGCGACCCCATGGATCGCAGCACGCCAGGCCTCCCTGTCCATCACCAACTCCCGGAGTTCACTCAGACTCACGTCCATCAAGTCAGTGATGCCATCCAGCCATCTCATCCTCTGTCGTCCCTTTCTCCTCCTGCCCCCAATCCCTCCCAGCATCAGAGTCTTTTCCAGTGAGTCAACTCTTCGCATGAGGTGGCCAAAGTACTGGAGTTTCAGTTTTAGCATCATTCCTTCCAAAGAAATCACAGGGCTGATCTCCTTCAGAATGGACTGGTTGGATCTCCTTGCAGTCCAAGGGACTCTCAAGAGTCTTCTCCAACACCACAGTTCAAAGCATCAATTCTTCAGCACTCAGCTTTCTTCACAGTCCAACTCACATCCGTACATGGCCACTGGAAAAACCATAGCCTTGACTAGACGGACCTTTGTTGGCAAAGTAAATTACATTAGATAAACATATAACAAAAACATACACAAGATTCTCATGTATTAAAAACGTTCAAGGTTCATTTCCTTTTATTATTTTTCAAAATTTTTTGCCCACACTGTGCATCTGACACAAATGTACTTTGCCCTTCAAAAACCATCAACCAGACATAATTTGCAGAATCTCTAATTGTCTTTTGAAACTTGTATTTAGTCATGAACTAACCATATGCTTCTAAGTGTAGTGTTTAAAAGAATAAGATTTATAGGTGCATTTTCAAGGAAATATATGTATTAAAAGTGGGTTGCAGGACTACCCTGGCAGTCCAGTGGTTAAGATTCTGCACTTCTAGTTAAGGGGTCATGGTTTCAATCCCTAGTCAGGGAACTAAGATCCTACTTGCTGTGTGGCCTGGTAAACAAACAAAAAACCTGAAAATCCCACGCTCTACCCTGACCTACTGTATCAAAATCTGCATTAAGACATTTTAAAAAATAAAATTGGGTCACTATTCTATTAATAACTATTAAGGTCCACCAGCATAATGTAAGAGTCAGTTTATTCAAGTATAGTTTTACAAACAGCATTTTAAATCTGGCTAAAATAGAGGAAACACCAGCTGTGATACAAAGAATTTATAGCCATAGACAGAGAGGAAGCTGTGTTACTCTGTATCTATATGTATATGTATTACCAATACCACACTTCCTTTTGTCAATTCCTAGGTCAAGTCTTTTCAGCAAAATCTTCAAAGCCAAACCCTGGGTTCATACCTGGACTATTGATCCCTTTTAGGGTATCTTTCCTAAATTTCTACCACAATGTAACTTTGGGCAAAGATATTTTCTGGACCTCTGAAAGGATTATGTTAGTCTTTAAGGAGTCTGGGTTCTAGAACTCTGAAGTTTCCTTGGCAATGATTATTTTAAATATACTGTATCCACTTGTTTATATATACTTGTATTCATCTGAATGTAGAAATGTATTAACCCACTGGTGTAAGACTCTGTAGACACAGATAAAAGGTAAAACATGTTTAAAGGCCCTGAAGTACAAAAGAAGTATTTGAGGAACTGAAGTCAAGTACAAAGCGGTTGGAGCAAAATTAAGAAGTAAAAATGATGCAAGATGAGGTCAGTAAAGTAGGAAGGGAGGGTCTGGTAGATCAATTAAAGGTTTAGGATTTTATCCTAAGAGCAGTGGGAAACCTTTGAATGGTTTTAAACTGAAAGTGCTTTGATCTGATTCATATTAAAGAAAAAAAAAGATTACTGTGGCTTTTGTGTGAGAAATGGATTAGAGGAGGGGCAGAGAGAACAAGGAATGATCTGTTTGAAGTGCTTATTACTGCAGTGTGGCTGAGAGGTGATACATCCTAGGACTAGGGTGGGGCCACTGGGATGGGAAAAAGTACCATAGATTGAAGATGTATTTAATTAAAAAAAAAGAGTCAAGAATGATTTCTAGGTTTCTGGTTTGTGAAGCTGAGTGAATGGCAACACTATTAATGAACAGACAATCCCAGGAGAGCAGTAGCTTTGGGTAGGGTCTCACATTCTTCCATCCTTCCAACGAATCCTGTGAACTCTTTCAGTTCTGTTTTCTTCTGAATTCTACCTGCATAGGATTGTAGCCTCGAAAATGCTGGTCCACTGGTCATTACCACTGATTATTCTTTCTTCAAGGGCTCAGACTGCACATAAACTGAAGGCATTCATGATATGGAGACCCCTGAATACATGATTTTGAAACAGTTTCGGTAGGCCTCACTGCCTGCAAAGCTCTCAACCGTATGGTGTGGTCAAAACATCCCAAAGATTGTAAATTGTAGAATCAGCACATTCTGCTGCAAAGAAGACAAATTCTAGTGGATTAAGGAGAGTGGGAATGTTGAGAAGGCATTAGGGTGTGTTTAGGGATTGTGATGAGATTGCAAATGGTCACAGTGGTTGTGATTGGAGACAGGGATTTTTGAATTACTGTCTCCAGCCACATTACAGGGAGTTTGAAGATAGGTAGGTCCAGGGTTTAACCTTGAGAGCAGGTGACCAGAGTGAGTAAAAAGAGATTGGCAAAGCTATGGATTAGAGTTAGCATTTTAGGCAGCAGTACCCTGTTTTTATTTTCCTTTTTTTCTATATTTTCTTTAATGGAATATTTAGAAAAAATGAAGTAGCTTAATATATCCATTGTAATTACTCATTCACTCAAATCTGAAATAGTCTAATTTTTCTTTATCTTATATACCAGAATTAAACTGTTTAATACAGAAACTAACATGTTCGTTGACATCTGAATGGAATTTGCTAAATTTAAACAATAAAGACACGTTAGGCCTTTTAATAAAAACTGAATGGCTAACTCAGAGAATTGGTTTTGTAATTAGTCATATTTCTAATATCCAAAGGCATCCTCAGTAATATCTCTGAGCTTCAAATTGTATATATAAAAGAGTTAATAATTAAATATTTGTAAATATTCGAAGTATATATTTGCATACATACTAAATACATCTAAGTTTCAGGGATATATCCTAAATCTGAAGTTTTCTAGGCCCCGAATCCTGGATAAAGGGATACATGATACCATCAATTCTTAGTTGATCATATTTATATGGAAGAACAGTGATTTCTGAAAATATCTTTAATTTTATACCTGAATATGGAAACTGATAACTTCACTTGTATTAGTAAATTGCAGACTCATAGAGTAAGAATAAATGAACTGGAAAGGAATCTAGAGACAGTTAATCTAGAGGGTTTCACATTGTGGGTCCCCTGCATCACCAGTGAACTTGTTAAAAATGCAAATCTAAGGCCCACTCCAGACCCAGTGAATCAGAAACTACAGTGGAGGGGCAGAGCAATCTGTTTTAACAAGCCTTTTCAGGTGATTTTGATGCATGCTGAAGTTTGAGACCCATTGGTTTAATCGGTATTTCTCTTTTAAAACTGGAATCAAGGAATACCAAAGAAATAAACTGAAATTCACACTACTTAAAAATAAAATAGTGGACTTTGAAAGATCCTAACTTAGATTGCTTAAAAGACATCTTTTCTGTAACTGCACCTTCTTACTCATTTCATGGGTGTTTTCCACAGCTGCTGTAATAAACTACCATTAATTTGGCAATTTAGAAATTTATTATCTTACAGTTTTGTAGGGGCAGAGGTCCAACATCTGTCTCATTGGGCTGAAATCCAGATGTCAGCTTTGCTCCCTGGAAGCTCTAGGGAAGAATTAGTTTCCTTGCCTTTTCCTGCTTTCAGAGGCCATACATATTCCTAGACTTCTGGCACCTTCTTCCATTTTCAACGCATGTATGGATTTTAAACTCAAAAATTCTTTCCAAAAGTTCATTTTAGAATCTGTACAGATGAGTCCAGTCACCCGCATGTGGCTATGATCTACCAGCCTGAGCAGGATACTGTCATTGGCACAGACTCTTTGCCATAGACCATCACAACTACCATTCAGTCTCCTCAAGCAACAAAAATAGCAAATGATAACATATTCATTATCTCACTCTTACTAAGTCAGGAAAGGTTATTAGTTCATCTTAGGAAAAGACTTTAAAAGAAGTTTTAAACAAAGTTTTTTAATTTATACCTTGGCCTTAGGGCAATTAAAATAGTTCATTCCTTAATTGACTCAGTCATAGTTTTCCTGTATCATTTTAGTTGCTGTTGAATTTTCATGGATATACAGCATACATTTGTGTGTGTGTGTTTTTTTTTTCCAGGGAAGACAGTGAGGGATTTAAGAAAAATGTTCGATTGTTAGACTACACACCAAATGGAGTCATGAGTTTCGTGGTGGGACTATGCCTAACTTCTTTCCTTTTCTGTATTTTCCAAATATTCATTAGTGAACATGACATTTCTTTAATTAAAAAAAAAAAGAAAAACGAACATGACACAGTCACCTGTAGTCACAAGGCCTGAGTGACTGTTAAGGCAGTGGGACGGCTTTTAAAGTTTCAGGTACACAAAAAGACACGATTTAAAAAAAAATTTACACTGTCATCCAAAGGGTACTGTAGCAACTTCCCTGATGAATTACCTTGAAAATATTTTTTTTAACAATGAAGAAGGCCACAAATCACTCTCCACACGTGTGATCGCACTACCTCACTCGACCTTTTCTCTCCAGTTGGCTATGGTCTAAGCCCGAAGGCCTCCTCAAAGGAATGAACTCAGAGTCCTTTCTCAGGCCACCGTGCTGCCACGGAGGCCGAATGCAGCGCCGGCCCGGCCCGCCAGCGACCCGGACCCGGCGTGTGTGGGCCGAGCCGGCGCCGCGCTGGGCCCTCGCCACCGAGGGCCCGGCGGCCGGCGCCACGCGGCGGGGCTCTGCGCGGCGCCGCAGCCTCTCCGCCCGCGCGAGAGCCCGGGCTCCTGAGGGGGAGCCGCGCTGGGGGCGGCGGCGGCGGCGGTGGTGGCTGCGGCGGGGCGGGGGCGGGCGCCGGGCGGCAGCAGCAGCAGCGTCCGTGGGGGAGGAGCGGCGGCGGCGGCGGCGGCTGGAGCTGCTGTGGCGACGGACGCGAGGCGGTGGCAGCTGAGACCCACCCCTGTCCACATGGACAGTCGCAGAGGCCTCGGCTGATGCATTCGCGCCTGGGCGGGGTGGGCGGACGGCCGTAGCGGCGGCGGCGGCACAGGGAGCGGAGGGCCCCGGGGGGCGCCTGTGGGTCGCGGAGGCCTCGCCGCTCCGGCGCGGCCATTTTACGGCCCGGGACCGAGGGAAGCCTATTTGTGTGCTCGCCTTCTGTCCCCCTCTTCCTGCGGGCCCGCGGCTGGGGGAAGCTTCAAGGGCGGCCTAGGCGGGCGGTGGATGGGTAGTCGCGGGCCGAGAGGCACCGGGCCCGGGAAGCGCCGACGCCGCCGTCGCCGCTCGCGTTCGCCCGGCGGGGCCTGAGCCAGCCCAGGCTGCGGGCCTCGCCGCCCGCCCGCGGATAGGCCCCGGGAGCCGGCTGCTTTTGTGTAGGCCCGTCCGGACGAGGCAGCGTCGCCCGCCTCACGGCCGAGTCCTAGGCCCGCAACCCTGCGGCGGCTACCCTCTTGCGGCGCGGCCCCTCATCCTGGCGAACGCGGCGGCGGCGGCGGCGGTGTGGGCCATGGATTAAGGCGGCGGCGGCGGCGGCGTGGGAGGAGGAAGATGGCGGCTGGCAAGAGCGACGGCAGCGCCGGGGAGATTACTTTTCTGGAAGGTACGTCTATTCCTGCCCTTTTGGGGGTTGGGGGTGGGCAGAGACAGGAAAATGTGGGCCCCTGATTCCCGGATATTCGGTGACGGGCGCCGGGTGGGTTTGAGGGGCGGCGGAGGACCGGGGGGGCGGGGGCTCCGGGGCGATGGCTGGGAGGGAAGGTGCTGCGGGGGCGCCGGGTTCGAGTCCGCCCGGGCGAGGGGCTCGGCCGGGAGCCGGGAGGCTGTGAGGGGGCGGCGGTGGACCGGCCGCGAGCCGGAATTTCTGGGCGTCCTCTGAGACTGCACGCGTGCCTTTTTTTTGACATTTTTTTTTTGCTTTCTCTATGCTGGCCTAGGGATGAAAGCCGACTGCGCTCGGCTCTTGTTTGGTGTTTGTGAAAAGTTTCAAGTTGCTAAAAGGTTGGGTGAAATCGGGGGCCAGACCACTTTGGGAGGGGAGACGTAGTTTTCTGGAGCTTGTTGTAACGCACCGCCTCCCCCCCGCCCCGCAGGCCTTTCTGTTTCGCAGAGCTTCAGGCTTCCTTTTGCAGCCAGCATTCAGATTAGGCCTGGCCCTAAGAAATGTGTTTGACTGAACATATTTTAGGAAGTTACCTGGGAAAAGAGAACGAGATACACAATATCAATTTGGGGGGCGTCACCCAAGCTAACAGACAAAGCTCGAGTGATTCCATTTTTATTCACTTGTGAGGAAAATGTTAAACATCTGTTGTAGGTAGACTAAGCCAATGTTAAGAAAAGCTACATATTATTGTTGGAGGTGGTGGTAATGGGTAACAGTATTGGCTCTTTGGCCAAGTAAAAAGATCCCCCAATACAGCTAAATTCGTTGTAGTTGTGGATCAGGAACTGTAATGTTCATTGCTTAATTTGACTGTGGATTCACTGTTTATGCTGGTAATTGGGTTTATTAATCAGTTCGGGAGAGCAGGCCTGTCTGCTGTGCAGTGATTGTTTAAAAAAAAAAAGGATTAACTCCTCTGGATGATTTTGCAAAGATGAATTTCACATGGGAAATAGGCAGTACTTAATTGGAAACATTTCTGAATTAAGATAGTACAAGTTCACTATGGTACAAAGTCCTGTAAGAGGGCGTCAAAAGATGCTTATGCTGTGTTTACAGTTTTCTTAACTGCATTGGGAACAGTGCCTGGAACACAGTAGGTACTCAAGTCCAGTGAACAAATAGAGACCAATAGAAGTGAGTGGGAAAAGAAATATTAATATTCTTAATTCTTCTTCCTTAAAGTATAGCAGAACAAAAAAATCTTTTTTTATCTTGTTATGCAAACCAGCCTTTATTTAAAAATGATGAGAGTTTTATATGAGATTTGTAGTAAGAAGATGTGGAAAGCTTGTGAGTTTTCTTGGTTCACTTCATATTTCTTCCATTCTACCTCCATTCTCATTTGGGCTGATTAGTTACCTGTCAGAGGCTGAGAGTGGTGCAGCTTGTGTTACAGGTGGTGCTATGTGATGAACATTGGGAGGATGGAAGGAGCATAATTAAGGCCAACAGATACAGGGCTCAGGTAAATTTAGAGCTGTTGCTGCTAAGTCACTTCAGTCGTGTTCCACTCTGTGCGACCCCATAGATGGCAGCCCACCAGGCTCCGCCGTCCCTGGGATTCTCCAGGCAAGAACACTGGAGTGGGTTGCCATCTCCTCCAGTGCATGAAAGTGAAAAGTGAAAGTGAAGTCTCTCAGTCATTTCCAACTCTTAGCCACCCCATGGACTGCAGCCTACCAGGCTCCTCCAACCATGGGATTTTCCAGGCAAGAGTACTGAAGTGGGCTCCCATTGCCTTCTTTTGGTTTTAGCTTATTTTGACTTAAGGGTCTATGAATTCCTGTAGTGGAAAAAACTGAGTTTCATCACTTCTTTTTCAGCGTTTGCATAAGCAAGTGAATGGTGCCTTATTTAGAGTATGAGCATAAGGGGCTGATATTTAGTACTACTAAATAAGTGGAATGATATTTAGGACTACTTATATTTTTTTATATTTAATTCTTTTGGTTCTTTATGCTTTTAATGATGAGATACTTCAATATAACTTGCCAAATATTCACTCATCAAATATTTATATCAGCCTACTCTGTGCTAGGCACTTTACCAAAGTAAAGACAGCAGTGCATAAGATAGATAGGGTCCTTTCCTTCCTAGGACTTATATTTTAGTAGGAGGGACTTTTTATAATTAAAAATTAATCCATTTAGAACAATCTTACCGCTTTTTTTTTTTTTTTTGCATAGTTTCCTTCTTTATTTAGATCTGCTCAGACCTGACAGCCTACTTAAAATGTCATGCTGCCGCACTCACATGTACAAACATGGTATTCCTCTGTTTTATTTTTCGTGGTAGCACTTTTCACATGATAAATTTGTCTTCATGTTTTTAAGTCCTATAAAAATACAAGCACCATTAAAGCAATAACTTTTTCTTTTCACCATCATATTTCTTGCACCTGGAGCATCTGTATTTGTTGTTAATGAAATAAACAAGAAGATAGTGTACTAAAGGCTATTTAAGAAATACATAGAAAAAGCCATTTTCCATAGTGTTAAGGTCATGAAAGGCCTTCCTGAGGAGGTCACACGTGTTTTAAGGTAATAACTGTGAGACTAGAGTATGGCAGAGAGGACGATGCCTGTAAAGGTTCCAAGATGATATAGGATTTCATTTGTTTAAAAAAAGATCATTATGGCTGAAATGTAATAAGTAAAGAACACAGTAACAAGCACAGATATGAGAGCAGATCATGAAAGTTCATGAATTTTTATTTGATTCTGAAAAGTAGGAAATCATTGAAAAGTTTGGGGCAATGGAGTTAATGATACAATTTATCTTTTTTAAACAATCACTTTGCACCTGGAGTAAATTAGAGCAGAGTAACAGTAAAAGCAGAGCCATTAGTTAGGAGAATATTGTAGCAGTCTGAAAAACACACAGGCTTGGATTAGGATGGTAGCAGTGGCCATCAGGAAAGAGAAGTGGATAGATGGAAGATCTGTTTGAGAACTTCTTAATGCATTGCATATTGAGGATCAGAGAAAAGCAGGAATCAGAGATGACTCCTAGGGTTTTGGTTTGAGGTTTTGGTGGGGGTGGGGGACTCCATTTATTGAGATGGAATAGAGGAATGAGAAGCTCATAGCTCTGCTTTCATCATCTTAAGTTTGAGGTGCTGGTTTGTCGTCCGTGTTCCAAATACTGCTTTACATTCTCATAAACTGTGAAGTAAAATACTAATTCCAATTCTTTTCCTACCTTCACTAGGGAAAAAGAGAGCTACTGGTTACTATTGTGTTTTATTTTGTCAGTATAGTATCACACTGAAATGGTGTGAATTGAATTAGGCCATTTGTACTGAATTTTTTTCTTCCCCCTCTTTGATTTGTTCCTTTCTCTTCTGTTCACTTAAAGTTGTCTTCTGCCCCTTTCCCTCTTGTGATAGTTTGGGAGGTTTCTTTTGTTCATTCATTCAGTAGATACTTACTGAGCAACTATAATGTTGTAGGTACTGTGCTGAGAGGCAGAGTGGAGGCAGGGGGGATTTCCTGGTGGAGTTTCCAGTCCGGTGAAGAGAGTCAGTAATCAAATAATCATACTTGTAAGTGTAAAATTACAGATGTCAAATACAACAAATGGGGATTATTTATAGTAATGAGAATTTGATCTAACTACGAGCAAAGCTAGTGGAGGTGATGGAATTCCAGTGGAGCTATTTCAAATCCTGGAAGATGATGCTGTGAAAGTGCTGCACTCAGTATGCCAGCAAATTTGGAAAACTCAGCAGTGGCCAGAGGACTGGAAAAGGTCAGTTTTCATTCCAATCCCAAAGAAAGGCAAGGCCAAAGAATGCTCAAACTACCACACAATTGCACTCATCTCACATGCTAGTAAAGTAATGCTCAAAATTCTCCAAGCCAGGCTTCAGCAGTACGTGAACCATGAACTTCCAGATGTTCAAGCTGGTTTTAGAAAAGGCAGAGGAACCAGAGATCAAATTGCCAACATCCACTGGATCATGGAAAAAGGAAGAGAGTTCCAGAAAAGCATCTATTTCTGCTTTATTGACTATGCCAAAGCCTTTGACTGTGTGGATCACAATAAACTGTGGAAAATTCTGAAAGAGATGGGAATACCAGATCACCTGACCTGCCTCTTGAAAAACCTATATGCGGGTCAGGAAGCAATAGTTAGAACTAGACACGGAACAACAGACTAGTTCCAAATAGGAAAAGGAGTACGTAAAGGCTGTATATTATCACCCTGCTTATGTAACTTATATCCAGAGTACATCATAAGAAACGCTGGGCTGGAGGAAGCACAAGCTGGAATCAAGATTGCTGGGAGAAGTATCAGTAACCTCAGATATGCAGATGACACCACTCTTATGGCAGAAAGTGAAGAGGAACTAAAAAACCTCTTGATGAAGGTGAAAGTGGAGAGTGAAAAATTGGCTTAAAACTCAACATTCAGAAAATAAAGATCATGGCATCTGGTCCCATCACTTCATGGGAAATAGATGTGGAAACAGTGGCAGACTTTATTTTTTTTGGCTCCAAAATCACTGCAGATGGTGATTGCAGCCATGAAATTAAAAGATGCTTGCTTCTTGGAAGGAAAGTTAATGACCAACCTAGATAGCATATTCAAAAGCAGAGACATTACTATGCCAACAAAGGTCTGTCTAGTCAAGGCTATGGTTTTTCCTGTGGTCATGTATGGATGTGAAAGTTGGACTGTGAAGAAGGCTGAGCACCGAAGAATTGATGCTTTTGAAGTGTGGTGTTGGAGAAGACTCTTGAGAGTCCCTTGGACAGCAAGGAGATCCAACCAGTCCATTCTGAAGGAGATCAGCTCTGGGATTTCTTTGGAAGGAATAATGCTAAAGCTGAAACTCCAGTACTTTGGCCACCTCATGCGAAGAGTTGACTCACTGGAAGAGACTCTGATGCTGGGAGGGATTGGGGGCAGGAGGAGAAGGGAACGACAGAGGATGAGATGGCTGGATGGCATCACCGACTCAATGGACTTGAGTCTCAGTGAACGCTGGGAGATGGTGATGGACAGGGAGGCCTGGGGTGCTGCATTCATGGGGTTGCAAAGAGTCGGACACGACTAAGGGACTGAAGTGAACTGAGGACAGTTTGGAGGGTGACTAGGAGAGGGAAAGGTGGAGAGAGCGCTTTCTAATCAGGGCGAATGCGATAGAGGAAACATACGTTTAGGGAACTGAGAGGACCATATGGTGGTGGTAAGGAGAGTGTTACAAGAGGAGACTGGGGTTAACATCCTCAGGTTTGTTTCAAAAAAAGTTTGAAGTCTACCGCTTGTAGAATGCTCTAGGGAGGGGCAGAAGAAGGTCAGGGAGGTCAGTTAGGAGACTTGTGGTATAGGGCAAAGGTGCTGCTAGTTAGCTCCTTCTCTTTTGATATTCTCCTTTTCTCACCTGTGGAACCTCTGGCAAGTCTAACTCCTCTCATTTGTTTCTTTTTTTTTTTTTATAGTGCTCTTGTTCATCCTATAATAACTTTCTTTCTCTTTATCTTTTTTCCTCTACAAACTAACTGCCTAACCAATATTTTTTCCCATTTTTTTATCCTTCCCCTTTCATATGTGTGTGTGTCTGTGTGTATTTACTACTTTGTTTTCATTTTGGGCCCCTCTCCCTTTGTGGACTTTGTCTACTAGTTGAAGCGATTGGTCTGAACTACTGCAGTGTTGTCCTCTATCCAGCAAAACTGCTTATGTTTCCAAATGAAAAGTGTTTTCCGTTTTCCCTTAATTATACTTTATTTTTACATACAAGTCAAGTTCAGAATCCAATCCGTTTGTCATTTGTATGGGGGATAGTAAATACTTCACCACATCTCCTGAACTAAAGTACCATTTCTCCTAAATGATTGGCATTCCATGAATATGAATAGGGGCTTTCCAGGTGGTGCTTATTGCAAAATTCAGACTTAAGTTGAAGACAGTAGGGAAAAACCACTAGACCATTCAGGTATGACCTAAATCAGATCCCTTATGATTATACAGTGAAGGTGACAAATAGATTCAAAGGGTTAGATCTGATAGACAAAGTGCCTGAAAAACTATGGATGGAGGTTCATGACCGTGTACAGGAGGCAGTGATCAAAACCATCTACGAGAAAAAGAAATGCCAAAAGGCAAAATGGTTGTCTGACAAGGCCTTACAAATAGCTGAGAAAAGAAGAGCAGCAAAAAGCAAAGGAGAAAAGGAAAGATACACCCATTTGAATGCAGAGTTCAAAAAATAGCAAGGAGAGAGAAAAAAGCCTTCCTCAATGATCAATGCAAAGAAATAAAGGAAAACAACAGAATGGGAAGGACTAAGAGATCTTTTCAAGAAAATTAGAAAAGGGAACATTTGATGCACAGATGGGCACAATAAAAGACTTAAACGGTATGGACCTGACAGAAGAGGAAGATATTAAGAGGTGGCAAGAATACACAGAAGAGCTCTACAAAAAAGATCTTCGTGATCCAGATAACCACGATGGTGTGATCACTCACCTAGAGTTAGACATCCTGGAGTGTGAAGTCAAGTGGGCCTTAGGAAGCATCACTTCAAACAAAGCTAGTGGAGGTGATGGAATTCAAGTAGAGCTATTTCAAGTCCTGGAAGATGATGCTGTGAAAGTGATGTATTCAGTATGCCAGCAAATTTGGAAAACTCAACAGTACCACAGGACTGGAAAAGATGAGTTTTCATTCCAGTCCCAAAGAAGGGCAACGCCAAAAATGTTCAAACTATCGCACAATTGCACTCATCTCACATGGTAGCAAAGTAATGCTCCAAATTCTCCAAGCCAGGCTTCAATAGTACATGAACCGAGAACTTCCAGATGTTCAAGCTGGATTTAGAAAAGACAGAGGAACAGGAGATCAAATTTGTTGGATCACTGAAAAAGCAAGAGAATTCCAGAAAAAAAAAAGTCTGCTTCTGCTTTATTGACTACACCAAAACCTTTGTGTGGATCACAACAAACTGTGCAAAATTCAAGAGGTGAGAATTCCAGACCACCTTAACCTGCCTGCTGAGAAATCTGTGTGGAGGTCAAGAAGCAATCATTAGAACCAGACATGAAACAACAGACTGGTTCCAAATTGGGAAAAGAGTACGTCAAGCTATATATTATCACCCTGATTATTATTTAACCTATATGTAGAATATATCATGCGAATGCTAGGCTGGATGAAGCACAAGCTGGAATCGAGATTGCTGGAAGAAATATCAGTAACCTCAAATATGCAGATGACAGCACTCTTGTAGCAGAAAGTGAAGAGAAACAAAAGAGCCTCTTGATGAAAGTGAATGAGGAGAGTGAAAAAGCTGGTTTAAAACTCAACATTCAAAAAATGAAGATCATGGCATCCAGTCTTGTTTCATGGCAAATAGATGGGGAAACAATGGAAGTAGTGAGAGACTTTATTTTCTTGGGCTCCAAAATCACTGCAGATGGTGACTGCAATATGAAATTGAAAGACGCTTGCTCCCTGGAAGAAAAGCTATGATCAACCTAGAGAGCGTATTAAAAAAACAGAGACATTATTTTGCCGACAAAGGTCTGTCTAGTCAAAGCTATGGTTTTTCTAGTATGTATGGAGGTGAGAGTTGGACCATAAAGAAAGCTGAGCACCGAAGAATTGATGCTTTTGAACTGTGGTGCTGGAGAAGACTCTTGAGAGTCCCTTGGACTGCAAGGAGATCCAACCAGTCCATCCTAAAGGAGCTCAGTCCTGGGTGTTCATTGGAAGGACTGATGTTGAAGCTGAAACACCAATACTTTGGCCACCTGATGCGAAGAAGTGACTCATTGGAAAAGACCCTGATCCTGGGAAAGATTGAGGGCAGGAGAAGAAGGGGATGACAGAGGATGAGATGACTGGATGGCATCACCGACTCAGTGGACATGAGTTTAGGTGGACTCCGGGAGTTGGTGATGGACAGGGAGGCCTGGTGTGCTGCGGTTCATGGGGTCGCAAAGAGTCGGACAAGACTGAGCAACTGAATTGAACTGAAATTGTGATGGTGGTCAAGAACCTGCCTGCCATTGCAGGAGAAATAAGAGACACTGATTTAGTCCCTGTGTCAGTAAGTTCCCCTGGAGAAGATGGCTCCCCACTCCAGTATTCTTGTTTGATAATCCTATGGACAGAGGAGCCTGGCGGGCTACAGCCCATGGGGTTGCAGAGAGTTGGACATGACTGAAGGGACTTAGCACGCTTGCATTGTTGTGAGCAAGGTCTTCAATGTTGGCCTGCTCAGGGGGTCACACCGCAAAGTTCTTCGTTTTAGCCCCACTCCTTCCTCTTTTGATTGTGCTACCGTTAGAATCTGTACCATGGTGTCATTCCTTATTTAGTGCTTTAGCTATGTATATTTCCTAGTTGCATTCTAGTTGACTTGATAAATTCTACTTATCACTTGATTTCATGTACTCACATGAAACAGTCTAGTAGAACCTCACATGAAATGGAAGCAGTTTTCATAAGAGATGCATTGAGAACATGAAGTCAAAAGCCAGAATGCTAGGATTCATCTTCTATAGCTCTATACTTACGGGCACTGCAATCTTGGATAGGTAATTTAACCTCTGTGTTTTCATATCTGTAAAACAAGGATAATAACTGCAGTTGCTTCATAAGGTTGCCCTGAAGATTAAACATGTTAATATATAGTAAACTCTTAGAACAATTCCAGGCATGTAATTCCAAATACTATGTATAAGTTGGTATTATATTTGTTTTCTTAGCAGGTAGAAAAGAGAAAAACTTTTCTTGCTTTTCTGTTCTTAATGCTTGCCTTCTCTCTTATTTGAATTCTAGTTTTACTTTCTTTCACTTACTACCTTTCTTTCCCTAGGTATATTAGCTGATCGTTCTTGATATTCTAGAGTGACTAGTGAGAGAGGAAAAGAGAATGAAGTTATGTATTCTACATCTAGACTTCTATTAATTAGTTGTTATTGTACTGTAATGTTACTGTAATGTTAATACAATAACATTGTATATTGTAATGTATTGTATTGTAATGTTGCCATTACAAAAGTATGTTGACAATTTGAGGAGATCAGGAGGTCTAGAGGGCTTATATGACCTAGAGCAAGTTAGGGCATCAGCAGAACTGGAGCCTGGGACCTGTGCTAGAGCCTTAACCTCCTTCAGCATTCCTTTCCTTCTTTCTTCCCTCCTTTCCTTCTTTATCCCTTTGCTTTCCCATTCTTCTTACCTATTTAATCTTTAGGGGCATGGGGGCTGGACAAGAGAAGGAAAAAATAATAGGGAATTATGGGGACTTAACATTCATTGATTCAATTTGATCTTTCTACGAGGGCAAAAGCCAAAGCCACAGATGTCTTAAGGCCCAACTTCAGAAATTACAGTGTCACTTCTGTCACATTTGATTGGCCAGAAAGCCACAGAGCCAGCTCAGATTCAAGGGGAGGGGAACATCATCAGGAACGGTGGAAAAGAATTTGCAGCCATTTTTCCTCTCGCATACCTCTTTGGTGTTTTGTTCTTGTTGTAGTTTAAATACTTTCAACAGAGTCATATTGTTTCTTGAACTTGAGAACTACAGTTCTTTTGAGATCCAAAAGTTTCTAATTTCTAGACAGATTAGGAAGCTAAAGGAAGACAGAAAAAAAATAGAGCACACATTTGTAACTTTTCTCAAAGATGTAAATAGCAACATAAGTCAGTTCAGTTCAGTCACTCGGTCATATCCGACTCTGTGACCCCATGGACTGCAGCACGCCGGGCTTTCCTGTCCATCACCAACTCACAAAGCTTGATCAAACTCATGTCCATCGAGTCAGTGATCCCATCCAACCATATTACCCTCTGTTGTCCCCTTCTCCTCCTGTCTTCAATCTTCCCCAGCATCAGGGTCTTTTCCAGTGAGTCAGTTTTTCGCATCAGGTGGCCAAAGTATTGGAGTTGCAGCTTCAGCATTAGTCCTTCCAATGAATATTCAGGACTGATTTCCTTTAGAATGGACTGGTTGGATTTCCTCACAGTCCACGGGACTCTCGAGTCTTCTCCAACATCACAGTTCAAAAGCATTAATTCTTCGGCACTCACCTTTATGGTCCAACTCTAACATCCATACATGCCTGCTGGAAAAACCACAGCTTTGACTAGATGGACCTTTGTTGGCAAAGTGATGTCTCTGCTTTTTAATATGCTGTCTAGGTTGGTCATTGTTTTTCTTCCAAGGAGCAAGTATGTTTTAATTTCATGCTGTTATCACCATCCGCAGTGATTTTGGAGCCCAAGAAAATAAAGTCTTCACTGTTTCCATTGTTTCGCCATATGTTTGCCAGGAAGTAATGGGATTGGATGCCATGATCTTCATTTTTTGACTGTTGTTTTAAGCCAACTTTTTCACTGTCCTCTCTTACTTTCATCAGGAGGCTGTTTAGTTCTTCTTCACTTTCTGCTGTAAGGGTAGTGTCATCTGCATATCTGAGGTTATTGGTATTTCTTCTGGCAATCTTGATTCCAGCTTGTGCTTCATCCAGTCTGGCATTTTGAATGATGTGCTCTGCATATAGATTAAATAAGGAGGGTGACAATATACAGCCTTGATGTACTCCTGTCCCAGTTTGGAACCAGTCTGTTGTTCCATGTGTGGTTCTAATGGTTGCTTCTTGACCTGCATACAGATTTCTCAGCAGGCAGGTAAGGTGGTCTGGTATTCCCATCTCTCTAAGAATTTTCCAGTTTGTTGTGATCCATACAGTCAAAGGCTTCAGTGTAGTCAGTGAATCAGAATTAGATGTTTTTCTGGAACTCTCTTGCCTTTTCTATGATCTAGTGGATGTTGTCAATTTGATCTCTGGTTCCTCTGCCTTTTCTAAATCCAGCTTGAACATCTGGAAGTTCATGGTTCACATACTGTTGAAGCCTGGCTTGAGCAGTTTGAACATTACTTCGGTAGTGTGTGAGATGAGTGCAGTTGTGCAGTAGTTTGAACATTCGTTGGCATTGCCTTTCTTTGGGATTGGAATGAAAACTGCAATATCAGTTCAGTCCAGTCCCTCAGTTGTGTCAGACTCTTTGCGACCCCATGAATCGCAGCACGCCAGGCCTCCCTGTCCATCACCAACTTCTGGAGTTCACTCAGACTCACCTCCATCGAGCTGGTGATGCCATCCAGCCATCTCATCCTTTGTCATTCCCTTCTGCTCCTGCCCTAGTCCCTCCCAGCATCAGAGTCTTTTCCAGTGAGTCAACTCTTCACATCAGGTGGCCAAAGTTTTGGAGTTTCAGCCTTAGCATCATTCCTTCCAAAGAAATCCCAGGGCTGATCTCCTTCAGAATGGACTGGTTGGATCTCCTTGCGGTCCAAGGGACTCTCAAGAGTCTTCTCCAACACCACACTTCAGAAGCATCAATTCTTCGGTGCTCAGCTTCCTTCACAGTCCAACTCTCACATCCATACGTGACCACGGGAAAAACCATAGCCTTGACTAGACAGACCTTTGTTGGCAAAGTAATGTCTCTGCTTTTCAATATGCTGTCTAGGTTGGTCATAACTTTTCTTCCAAGGAGTAAGCGTCTTTTAAACTGCAACATAGTCATTGGTTAATTTTTCTTTGATTAGGGACTGATTCAAGAATTTCTGAACAAGCAAGCAAAAGGAAGAAAAGAGGAGTGTTAGAAACCTTTCCTTCCTTTTTTTCTTTCATTCAGTGATATGCTGGAGTTATTGTAATTCTTCTCATTTTTATCACCTAATCTCTTAGAAAATATGGTCACCACTGTTTACAGTACTAAAAATTAAATGTTATTTCAGTACAGAACACAGCAGTTAATCCAGAAAGTCAAAGGCAGGCTATTGATCACAATTACAACCCACTTCAGTTGTGCACTTAAGTCATGTTACTTGGAGTGATGCAACAATGGATGATCCATTATTGTGAACTGCCAATTATGGTTGCCTACATCACCTAAGAAACAGAAAGTAGCTGTGCAGTATCCATTTGACACTAACAACAGTGTTACTTTTAGCCCCCTTTTGGGGGCTACCTTAGTGTTTTGTACTTCTCAGAGCCTTCTGTGTTCATCACCAAAAATTAGGACCTCTTGTCTCCTGTGGATACTAACTTTGAGTACTAAAATTGGAGCAGCCCTAGGCAAGTTGGGACATGTGGACCCTGTGCCTCCTCCCAAGCCAGCAACTACCTTGAGACCATCTGAAACGACAGGCTTGAGAAGTAAGAGAGCAAGCCATATTCTGGTCTTGATTTGGGAGAGTTTTTTTGTTATTTCAAGTACATTTCATGCTTAGATTTTAACAGGAGAGTTTTTTCTTCCCACATTAACGTCATAATCATTGAAATATAGCAAGGAGAAGAAAGCAAACAGTGCTTGTTTATAGTGTATAGCAAATGTACTTTTTTAGTTTTTGGAAAGATTGAAGCCAGTTTTAAGGACAGGAAGAGCGAGAAATTTCCAGAGACTTGTTTGTAGACTATGTAATAACCTTCTTGTCTTTCCTATATTGAAAAAAAGATCTGCAAACTTTCTGCCTCCACAACCTCCTCTGTTTGAATCTGCCAGTAAATCTGCGATATGGTGAAGGTACTCCCTTTACCACCGTGACTTCTGGTGACTCCATCTTCATGGAAACCAGTATTATCTTTGCCTCTGAAACCCCTGTGCCACTGTTTGGATGGGGTGGGATTCCATGTTTTGGCATTTAAACGTTCTTTCTTCAGTTCACATTGGTCTTCATTCTCTATTATCACAGGAAATAAAAAAGAATGATTTAATTTTGTCATTCTAGTAATTAACTCTGCAAATCTTACTCACCTTTCCCTCACAAGTTTTGAGTACCAACTCCTGAGTCTCCTTTGTCTGCACCCTTTATAGGCTTTATACCTGGCTTTCAAGTTTATCTTCTTTTAAGTTTACTATGAACCTGTCATTTTTCTCCTTGTTGAATTTTGCATTTGCACTTTCAGAATTAAACAGTGTTTCGTTGGTCTGTCTCAAGACTATTGAACTCCCCTGCCATCTTGACAGTCTTCTCTCCTTTCCTTGAAGCAGAAGGAACTTTTGGAGCCACCTGTCTCTTGTGATCATTTCTTAAGTTATTCATTTTTTTGGACCTTGTGTACTTAAGATAACTTTTTAGAGTTGTTATTCTGTGTAAAGATATTACCAACTACATTACTTTGGCTTAAGGTACTGATATTTTGATTCCATAGAAGATCAGTATGCTTCCAGCAATACAAGCAGCACCAAACTGCTGCCTGATGTTGGCCTTGGACAGAACTAACTGGATGTCGGCATCCTGCCGAAAGATGCATAGAAACCCATAGAAACTTCTTCAGTGGAATGAAGGAGTAGATAAACTGAGAGAACAGTGAACAGTAGCTTCATCCTGAGGCAAAGAATATTATGGACTGTGGCTCACAGAGAAGTCTAATTTAATATTATTCCCAAGAATATAATATATTCAGGCTTCATTTTCAGATAATATTGGACTGTACTCTGTCTTCTGTATCAAAAAAATAAAGTTGGTTTTTTTTTTTTTTTTTTAGTTTAGGAATTTGAGAAAATCACCTTAGCTGGGTGATTTTCTGCTTTATGTAGGATCTGTGGGAGTTATTCAGTGGTAGCTTGGCTGGCCTGAATGTTCCAAGGTGGCTGTATTCAGATGTCTAATGGGCAGGTTGAAAAGTTGGGCCCTTATTTCTCCATGCAATATAAAGGCCTCTTCATGTGGTCTCTGCAGCAGGGTACCCAGACTTGTAACATGATGGCTTAGGGCTCCAAGACATTGCCTTTGGAGAATCTTGACGGGTTCTTGAGAAAGTTTGGGACTAAAGCATTACAAAGTGAAATGAAGTGAAGTGAAGTCGCTCAGTCGTGTCCGACTCTTTGCAACCTAATGGACTGTAGCCTGCCAGGCTCCTCTGTCCATGGGTTTCTGCAGGCAAGGATACTGGAGTGGGTTTCCATTTTCTCCCCCGGGGATCTTCCCGACTCAGGGCTCAAACCCGTATCTCCTGCTTTGCAGGTGGATTCTTTACCGTTTGAGTCACTGGGAAGCTGGAGATTTCCTGATCTTTGCATTTAATTCTCTCTTTAGGTTTTCTGTTATTGCTTTTATATTTCTAATTTGCAGAAGTTAACTTCTGTGTCAGTGATACTTTTTTTAAAATTCTATTTTTTATTATTTTAAAATGTTACCAGTGACAGTTTAAAAAATTATTAGGAAATACTTCATGTCTGTGTGGAATATAAGGAATAATAGAGCAAAAACTCATATTCTAATTCCTCGCCTAAAGAAAACATTACTAATCCAGTGTTAGTAGAGTGTTAGCTACAGTGAAGCTGGGCTGAACCCTTTCGTTTTTGCATCTTCCTGCCTCCACTCCAGGTGGAATCACCAACCTCTGTTTGGTAGTTATTCCTATACATTGCTTTGTACTTTATGTATATGTCTTTCAACCTGGGTACCCGTACAGATTGTTAGAATATATTATACATCATGCCATACTATATTCTTCTGTAACTTTTCATTCTTACCGCATTGAGAAATTAAATAATGTTGATAAGAATAGCTCTATTTCTTTTTCATAGTATGAATGTATACTGCATTATATTTATGCATTTCCTTTTCTTGTGGAAGTTAGGTTGTATCTGATTTTTGTACTTTTACATACATTGCTAGTATGAATGTCTTAGGATGTCTCATATTGCTACTATGAACTTTTTTTAAGTACATTTCCCTGTGCACATGTGTGTGTTTCTTTGGAGCAGAGGTCAGCAAAGTTTTTCTGTAAAGGGCCAGATAGTGAATATCTTACACTTTGCATTTCAAGCAGTGCTGCCAGTTTAGCAAGAAGGTAGTTATAGATAATGCATAAGCAAATGAGGGTGGCTGTGTGCCAGTAAAACTTTTATAGACACTGAAATTTGAATTTTATATGATTTTCTTGTAACATGAAACATCTTTCTTGTTTGATTTGTTGTTTTTCCCCGCTGAAGTGAAAAGTGAAGTGAAAGTGTTAGTCGTCAGTAACGTCCGACTTTTTGCAACCCCATGGAATGTAGCCTGCCAGACTCCTCTGTCCATGGAATTCTCCAGGCAAGAATACTGGAGTGGGTAGCCATTCCCTTCTCCAGGGGATCTTCCCTAACCCAGGAAATGAAACTGGGTCTCCTGTATTGCAGGTGGAGTCTTTCCTATATGAGCCACCAGGGAAGAGTGTTTTAAAAATGTAAAAGCCATATTCTTAACTCAAGGGCCTTGTAAAATCAAGCAGCTGGCCAGAGGTGGCTGGCCATACTTTGTTTACATCTGATCTAGAGTATTTCTTAGCATTGGAATTATTGGATCATGTATTATTTCAGCTTCACCCTAGATACTGCCAAATTGATCTCCAAAGTGCTTTCACTAGCACTTTTTAAGACTTCCTGTTTATACACATCATCACCCACTTAAGAATGTCTGATGTTTTAGTTTTTGCCAGTCGGAAGGGGTTTATCGGATGGTGATTTGAATTTGTAATACCCCTGTTTATAGTGAGGTTGAGTATCTTTATTGCTGTATTTTAAAAATTTACTCATTGTTCATGCAGTATTAAAATATTGAGTGCCAACCTAGAGTTAATCCCTGTTCTGTTCACTTGTGGTGCTTGAGTAAACTAAAAAGGTAATCTATAAGTTTCTTTTTGTTTTTAGGTTAATTTGTGTATATTTCCTCTATTCTTAATTGCTCATGTCTTCTGCACATTTTGTTTTCTGTTGGAATGTTGGGGTTCTTTATATAGTCTGGGTAGTAAACCTTGGTTGAATTACATGTATTGAGCATACATCTTATGCTCATATATACATATGATATATGTATGTATATATATATACATATGCACATATATACATATATACATAAGATGTATATAAATTTATACATCTTATAAAATTATTGCTTATTTTTTAATGCATAGAATAATTTTATGAGCACATTTTAAAAACAGCGTTTTGGTTTTTTTTTCTTAATATCTTACAGTTTTTGTGATACATGAAATTTAGGTCTTATTGGTCTCTTGTAACTTTACCTGTTTTTTTTATTAATTACTGTTCATTTCTTTGGTTTTTATTATTAGCAGAGTGATAAGTTATCCAGGCTGGGGTAACAGAATTTGAAAATCTACTTTAGTGTATCTGTTTCTTATGTTTTCTTTACATTTAAAAAAAGGTTTTTAAAAAGACTTTATTAAATACTTCCGAATCTGATAGTGGGGTTATCCAGAATATAAAAAGAACTCATAAAACTCGGTAGCAAAACCTCCAAATAATTGAACCAAAAATAGACAAAGGACTTGAATAGACATTTTTTCCAAAGAAGGCCTACAAATGGACAACAGATACATGAAAAGGTGCTTAGCATCACTAATTACTAGGAAAATGTGAATGAAGCCACCATATCATCTGATGCCTTGTAGAATGATTATCATGAAACCATGGTAACCATGCATTGGAGTTGGGATTGTAAAACTGGTATAGCCCCTGTAGAAAACAGTATGGAGGTTCTTCAGGAGATTAAAAGTACAGCGATCTTATGATCTAGTAATTCTACTTACAGGAATATATTTAAAGGAAACAAAAACACTATGTTGAAGAGATATCTGTGCCCCCAATTCATAGCAGTGTTATTTATAATAGCCAAGACATGGAAACAATCTTAAGTGTCCATCAGTGGATAAAGATGTGGATATATATACAGTGGAATATTATTTAGACATGAAAAGAAATGCTACCATATGTGACAACGTGGGTGGACCCTGAGATCATTTTGCTTAGTGAAATAAGAATACTGTGTGATCCCACTTATATGTGTAATCTTTAAAAAAAAAAAGGTTTAAAACGAAACAACAAAAAATCCCAAACTCAGAAAAAAAAAGATCAGATGTGCAATTCTAGAGGTAGGGCAAGGGAGGTAGGGGACTTGGATGAGGGTGCTCCAAGGTCCAAACTTCCAGTTTTAGGTTAGGTAAGTACTGCGGTTGTAATGTAAAAAATTATGGATGGTTATAGTTAATAGTCCTCTATGACATAATTGTTGTTCAGTCGCTCAGTCTGTGTCCGACTCTGCGACCCCATGGACTGCAGCATACCAGGCTTCCCTGTCCTTCAGTATATCCTGGAGTTTGCTCAAACTCACATGCATTGAGTCAGTGATGCCATCCAGCCATCTCATCCTCTGTTGTCGTCTCCTCCTCCCGCCTTCAGTCTTTTCCAGCCTCAGGGTCTTTTCCAATGAGTCGGCTCTTCACATCAGGTGGCCAAAATATTGAAGCTTCAGCATCAGTCCTTAAAATGAATATTCAGGACTGATTTCCTTTAGGATTGCCTGGTTTGATCTCCTTGCTGTCCGAAGGGCTTTCAAGAGTCTTCTCTAGCACCACAATTTAAAAGTATCAGTTCTTTGGCTCTCAGCCTTTTTTATTGTCCAGTCCATCCGTACATGACTACTGGAAAAACCGTAGCTTTGACTAGATAGACCTTTGTTTGCAAAGTAATGTCTCTGCTTTTTAATACACTGTCTAGATTTGTCATAGCTTTTCTTCCAAGGAGCAGGTGTCTTTGAATTTCATGGCTGCAGTCACCATCTGCAGTGATTTTGGAGCCCCCCAAAATAAAAAGTCTGTCACTGTTTCCATTGTTTTCCCATCTATTTGCCATGAAGTGATAGGATCAGATGCCATGATCTTTGTTTTCTGAATATTGAGTTTTAAGCAAGCTTTTTCTCTCTCCTTTTACCTTCATCAAGAGGCTGTTTAATTCCTCTTCACAGTCTACCATAAAGGTGGTGTCATCTACATATCTGAGGTTATTGATATTTCTCCTGGCAGTCTTGATTCCAGCTTGTGCTTCATCCAGTCCGGTGTTTCTCATGATGTACTCTGCATAGAAGTTAAATAAGCAGGGTGACAATATATAGCCTTGATGTACCCCTTTGCCAATTTGGAACCGGTCCGTTGTTCCATGTCTGGTTCAAACTGTTGCTTTTTGACCTGCATACAGGTTTGTCCAGAGGCAGGTGAGGTGGTCTGGAAGAATTTTCCAGTTATTTGTGATCCACGCAGTCAAAGGCTTCAGCATAGTCAGTGAATCAGAAGTAGATATTTTTCTGGAACTCTCTTGCTTTTTCGATGATCCAGTGGATGTTAGCAATTTGATCTCTGGTTCCTCTGCCTTTTCTAAATCCAGCTTGTACATCTGAATGTTCTTGGTTCATGTACTGTTGAAGCCTGGCTTGAAGGATTTTGAGCATGACCTTGCTAGCATGTGGAATGAGTGCAATTGTGTGGTAGTTTGACTTATTTAGAAGTTAAAGTAAATCCTAAGAGTTCTCATCACAAGGAAAAAAACTTTCTTTGTTTTCTTCCTTCCCTTCCTTTTCTTTATTTCATCTGTATGAGATGATAGTTGTTAACTGAGCATATTATGGTAATTGACCGGCATACAGGTTATTTCACAGTATATTTAAGTCAAGTCATTATGCTGTACACCTTGAACTTACACAGTGTTGTTCAGTTATAACTCAGTGAAGCTGGACAGGAATGAACCTGGAGTCTGTCATGCAGAGGGAAGGAAGTCAGAAAAAGCAAAACATATCATATATAAACGCATATATGTGGAATATATATGCATTCCGCATATATTTATATATGTAGAATCTGGAAAAATGGTACTGCTGCTGCTGCTGCTAAGTCGCTTCAGTCGTGTCCAACTCTGTGCGACCCCATAGATGGCAGCCCACCAGGCTCCCCCGTCCCTGGGATTCTCCAGGCAAGAACACTGGAGTGGGTTGCCATTTCCTTCTCCAATGTGTGAAAGTGAAAGTGAAGTCGTCCAGTCATGTCCGACTCTTCGTGACCGCATGGACTGCAGCCCACCAGGCTCCTCCGTCCATTGGATTTTCCAGGCAAGAGTACTGGAGTGGGGTGCCATTGCCTTCTCTGGAAAAATGGTACAGATGAGCTTATTTCCAGAGCAGGAGTAGAGATGCGGACATGGTGAACAGAGGTGGACACGGTGGGGGGATTAGTTGGGAGAGTAGGATTGGCATGTATACATTACCATGCGTAAAATCCTGGCTTAAAGCATGGGAAACTCAGCTCAATGCTCTGTGATGACCTAGAGAGGTGGGATGGGGTGGGGAAGGGAGGTTTATGAGGGAGGGGGGATATATTTTACATACAGTTGATTCACCTCCTTGTACAGCAGAAGGTGACATAACATTGTAAAGCAATTATATTCCAATAAAAAATAAAACTGGGCAGGGAGGACTTTTTTTTCCTAACTATGCAAAAGGTTTACTTAATTTTTTTACTCGTTTTTTAAAGAGAAGTTTTAGGTTCTCAGCAAATTGAGAGAGGAAAGTACAGAGATTTGCCATATACCTCCCACCCCAACACATGCATAGCCTTCACCAATATCAACATCTCTTACCAGAGTGGTACGGCTGCTGCAATTGATAACCCTCCGTTGCCACATCATAGCCTTTCAAGAGTGCATAGTTTACACTATGGTTCACCCATAGACTGCACATTGTGTGGTGTAGTCTGTGAGTTGGGACAAGTGTATAATGACATGTACCATCTTTATTGTATCCCAGAGTATTTTCATTGCCGTAAAAATCTTCATTGTTCTACCTGTATGTTCATCCCTCCATCCCCCACACCCACCTCACCCTGGCAACTACTGAGCTTTTTACTGTCTCCATAGTTTTGCCTATTCACAGTGCCATTTAGGTGAAGTCATACAGTGGGTTTACTTTTCTGGGTTTTGTTTTGTTTTGTTTTCACTGAGTGATAGGCATTTAAGGTTGTTTCATCCTCCATGTCGTTTCATGACTTGGCAACTCCTTCTTTTTTTTCCCCCAAATAATATTTCATGGAATTCACCACAGTTTGTTCATCCACCTACCTACTGAAGGCTATCTTGGTTGCTTCCAAGTTTTGCCAGTTATGATGAAGCTGCTGTAAATATCTGGGTGCGGATTCAGTGTGGATATTAGTTTTTTGCTCCTGTGGGTAAATATCGAGGAGTGTAGTTGTGAACCATATGGTAACAGTGCATTTTGCCTTGTAAGAAACTAAACCTGTACTGTTCTGTATTCTCCCCAGCAGTGAATGAGTGTGCTTGTGCCGCACCCTCACCGCATTTGGTGTTAGGGTTCCCGATTTTGTCGATTTTAATGGATGGGTAGTGGTATCTCATTAGTTTGCATTTCCCTTATGACATATGATGTGAAGAATCTTTTCATATGCTCATTTGCCATGTCTGTATCTTCTTTGGTAAGATGTCTGTTAAGGTCTTTGACTTATTTTTTAATCAGGTTGTTTTTTTTAATCATTGAGTTTTATGTATATTTTGGATAAAGTCCTTTATCAGATTTGTTTTTTTTGCAGATATTTTCTCCCACTCTGTGGCCTGTTTTCTGGTTTTCTTGACAGAGCAAAAGTTTTTAACTGTAATGAAGTCCAGTTTATCAATTCTTTCTTTCGTGGATTATACCTTTGGTGTTTTAGCTAAAGAGTCATCTCCATACCAACTAGATTTTCTCCTGTGTTATCTTCTAGGAGTTTTGTAGTTGTATACTTTACACTTAGGTCTGTGATCCATTTTGAATTAGTTTTTTTTGCTTTAATTTTTGTGAGCGGCGTAAGGTCTGTGTCGAGATTCATTACTTTGCATGTGAACGTGCACCATTTTTCAAAAAGATTATCTTTTGCTCTATTGTGTTGGCCTTTCCAGCCTTGAAAAGCAACAATTGACTATATTTATGTGGCTCTGTTCTGGGCTCTGTATGCTTTTCCACTCATTTACTTGTTCTTCTGCAGATACTACTCTGACTTGATTACTGTGCCTTTATGAGTCTTTGAAGTCAGGTGGTGTCTGTGCTCCAGATTTGTTCTTAAACATTGTGATTGGGCTTCCCTGGTGACTCAGTGGTAAAGAATTCAGCTGTAATGCAGGAGATGCAGGTTTGATCCCTGGGTTGGGAAGATCCACGGAAGAAGAAAATGGCAACCCACTCCGGTATTCTTAGCTGGGAAATCCCATGGTTAGAGGAGCCTGGTGGGCTACAGTCGGAGTCACAAAAAGACTCGGACTAAACAAATATTGTGATGGCTATTCTGAATCTTTTTCCTTTCCATATAAACTTTAGAATCAGTTCCTTAACATTCATAAAATAACTTGCTAAAACTTGGACTGCAGTTGCATTGAATTTATCAAGTTAGAAAGGACTGACATCTTGACGGTATTGAATCTTCCCATCTGTGAACTCAAAGTATCTCTCCATTTATTTAGTTTTTCTTTGATTTCATCCATCAGAGTTTGTAGTTTCCCCTGTGTAGATTTTATATGTATTTTGTTAGCTTTATAGCTAAGTATTTCATGTTTTGGGTGCTAATGTCAGTGTTACTGTGTTTTTAATTTCACATTCACCTTGCTCATTATTGGTATATAGGAAAGTGTAATTTTTTGTATTAACCTTGCATCCTGCGGCTTTACTGTATTTGCTTTTTAGTTCCAAGAGGGTGTTGTGGTTTTTTTTTTTTTTTGAGTGATTTGGATTTTCTACCTAGATGATCATGTCATCTACAAAGTTTTATTTCTTTCTTCCCAATCTGTATCTGTAAATACAACACAGAAGATATATAATCAAATACCTTGTTTATATTATTTTCAGCAAACTATTACCTGCTACTGGAAATAAGAAAAATTGAAGTTTTAATTTTATCTTCACTTATTCCTTCTTGATAGTCTTTCTTTATATACATTCAGATTTCTAACCTACATCATTTTTCTTCCCTTTGAAAAACTTAAAAAAAAAATTTGCAAAACAGCAGCAAGTTCTCTGGATATTTGTCTAAGTCTTATTTTTCCTTTACTACCTGTAGAAGGGAATGGCAAACCATTCTGTTTTCTTGCCTGGAGAATCCCATGGTAGAGGAGCCTGGTTAGGTTGGCACAGAGTCGGACATGACTGAAGCGACTTAACACACTGAAAAATAATATCACAGGGTACAGAGACCCAGAGGCCCCCCGCCCCGTACTTTATACTGTTTCACTCTCCTGTCTTGTTTGCATAATTTCCGAGGAGAATTCAGTTACAGTTCTTACCTTTGGTCCTTTTTAGGTAGTGTGTGTGTGTGTGTGTGGCTGGTGTGTGTGTGTGTGTGTGTGTGTGTGTGTATGTGTGTGTGGTTGGTGGTTGGTGTGTATGTGTGTGTGTGGTTGGTGGTTGGTGTGTGTGTGTGGTTGGTGGTTGGTGTGTGTGTGTGTGTGGGGTTGGTGGGGGTGTGTGTGGGGTGTGTGTGTGTGTGTGTGTGTGTGTGTGTGTGTGTGGGGGGGGGTGTTCCCCGCCCCACCCCCGGGCGTCTTTCAGCATCACCCGCCCACCCCTCCCCCATCCTATCTCTGCCTGTGGTTTGCAAATGATACGCCTGTGTCGACTAAAAAGATGCACAATGTGAGAGCTGTGAGTTAAGTTTTGTTTGAGGCTAAATGAGGACTGCAGCCTGGGAGACAGCACCTCAGATAGCTCTGAGAGACTGATCCAAAGCGGTAATGGGGGATGGTCAGTGTATAAGATTTTGCTGAAAAGGGAGTTCAGCGCAATCAAGTGCTTATTTTACGAAAGGTTTTCTGCTAGTCACAAGGAGCTGATGTCACCATGAAGGGGATTTAGTGCTTTTCTAGATATGAGGAGAGATGCAAGGATTTGGATCGTGAAGTCAGTTCCTGAGAATACCTGATTGTCTGAAGATCTGTTACACCAGGTTCCCTGGAGCACAGAGTTCCTCACTCTCCACCCTGGTGGGTTCTCCTCGGTGGTGCTGAAGGTCAGCAGCCACAGCAGCACAGGGGTCAGTCTCTGCAGAGGCAGGTGGCAAAGGCCCTTGTTGTTCAGTTGCTGGCAGATGTTCTTGGCAAGTGCCAATATGTAGCTGACACCTTGGTGTAGTTTTTTAGATTTATTCTGCCTCAGAACTTCCTGGATCTGTGGTTTGTTGTCTGATGTTAATTTGGGGAAATTCTCACTCTTTTGTTGTTTCAAATATTTTTCCTGTTCCTTTCTTTATTCTCCTTCTAGTATTTCTATTAAACATAGGATACACCTTTTGTACTTCTCCCACAACCCTTGGGCGTTGTTTCTTTTTTTGCCCCCCTTCAGTCAGTTCTCTTTGGTTTCCCTGATTGCTCAATTGGTAAAGAATCCTCCTGCAAATGCAGGAGACCCCGGTTTGATTCCTGGGTCGGGAAGATCCACTGGAGAAGGAAATGGCAACCCACTCCATTATTCTTAGGCTTCCCTTGTGGCTGAGCTGATAAAGAATCTGCCTGCAATGCGGGAGACCTGGGTTTGATCCCTGGGTTGGGAAGATCCCCTGGAGAAGGGAAAGGCTACCCACTCCAGTATTCTGGCCTGGAGAGTTCCATGGACTGTGTAGTCCATGGGGTCACAAAGAGTCGGACACGACTGAGCAGCTTTCACTTTCCCTTTCACTGATATACTCAAGTTCAGAGATTCTTTCCTTAGCTGTGTCCAATCTACTATTAAGCTCATCAGAGGTTACATATTTTTATTTCTAGCATTAATTTTTGGTTCTTAGGATTTTCACCTCTGCTTACATTGCAGAGGTGTTAATTTGTTAATTAACTGTCTGCTGTACTGTCTGCTTTAACCATTTAGAGCCCTTAGCAGAGTAATCACAGTTGTTTAAATTCCCAGCTTGATAATTCCAACATCCATGCCATGTCTGCCTTGATGCTTGTTTATCACATCAAATTGTGTTTTTTGCCTTTTAGTATGTCTTAATAATTTTTTTCCTGATACCTGGACATGATATTCTGGGTAAAAGGAACTACAGGTTTTCGGGTAAGAGGAAGCATTCTACAGTCCTGGGATTGGGTCTGATCTTCAGTTCCATGAGCCTAGGCCTCTAAACTGTGAACTTTACACGTGTTTCTGTGTTTTTCTCTGCTTTTAGGTGGGATGGGATGGCTAGAATGGGCTGGTGTTTGGTATCTCCCTTCTCCCAGTAGGAGTTGTGTCAGTTTAATATAACTTTTGTAGGTTAGGCTCTTTCTTACTCCTGAGGCCTTGTTAAGAACAGAGTCCTCTCTTGCATTTCAAAATGGTTCCTTTTTCCCTTTCCCAGATGGAAGGGGAGGGTGGGGTGGGGTTGGATTTTTCTCCAGTGTTTACTGGGAGAACCTGGTCACGCTCCTGAAGGTGAGACTCACGAGAGTGGGACCCCCTCTTATGACTGGGTGCCTCTGGAGTTTTAATCCTCAGACATGTAAATACTGAACCTCCAACAGTTCGTCAATTTACAGTTGAGACTTTCCTACCAAGGTACTGTGGTAGTTGTAAGATTAGTAGAAAGAATTTTCGTTTGCCCTTAACTTATTTCTCCAAGTATTGATATTTACCATCATTGCTTTATTGTATTCTCTCTCTAACTGTATATGTTTATATATGCTTACTTTTTTTCCCCTGAACTATTTGAAAATAAATTTCAGGCACACTGCTCATTACCCCAACTTACTTCATTGTCCTGCCTCTTCTTCATGTTTTTTGAACTATAGATCCTCTTAAATTACTACAGTGTAGTTATCAAAATCAGAAAATTAACACTAATATAATACTATTGTCTAATCTACAGACTTTATTTCAATTTTTACTAGTTTTGACCTAAAGTGTTCTTTTAGGAAAAAGAAAAATTCTGATTCTGGGTCCAATTTAGGATCACTTACTGCATTTATTAGTCATGTTTCTTCTGTCTTTTTTAATCTGGAAGAGTATTCCAGTCTTTGTCTCTCTGTACATTGACATGTTTAACAGATGTGTGTGTGCACTCAGTCTCTCAGTCATGTCCCACTCTTTGCAACCTCCATCAGGCTCCTCTCTCCATGGGATTCTCCAGACAACACTACTGGAGTGAGTAGCCATTCCTTTCTCCAGGGAATTTTCCCAACCCAGGGATCAAACCCGGGTCTCCTGCATTGCAGGCAGATTCTTCTGAACAGTTTGCCATTTCTGCTCCAGGGGGATCTTCCTGACCCAGGGATGGAACTTGCATCCTGCATCGGCAGGAGGATTTTTTGCCACTACACCACCTGGGAAGCCATAAACTTGACAGTTATTTTGTACTTTGAGTTTGTCTGATGCTTCCTAATGATTAGGTTTAGGTTATGCATTTTTATAAGTAATTTCGCAGTAATGAGCTTCTGTCCTATTTACTGGTGAAATTATCTTTGATGACTTAGTTAAGATGGTTTTTGCCAGGTTTCTCCACTGAAAGGTACTATATTCTCCTTTGTAATTAATATCCTGTGGGGAAGTACTTTGAGACAATATAACAACATATTTCTTACCAGATTTCACCCTTAGAATTAGCTTCTTTCCATTTATTAGCTTCAGCATTCCTGGATGATGTATGCTTTAATCAGTTTTTATTATAATGGTTCCCAAATTATGATTTTCCAGTTGTATCCTTATTATATATTTGTTAATTCACATTCTACTAAATACTTGTTCTTTAAAAAAAAAAAAAACATCAGATTTTCTTCTTACCTTCAGATGCCTTGTGCCTGCAGTTTTTTAGCTCTGGGGCTGTGTACATGAGGGGTTTGCTTCTTGTTTGCTTTCCTCACCTCTTGCAGACGTTTTCTGCCCTCGCCATGCTGTGCCAGCTAGGACCTTCGCTACATAGTTATAGAACTGTTCATGCTGCTTAAGGCGAGAAGGTACAGTGCTTTCCAAAGGGTTTTGTGCAGTAGTTACTCTTTTCTTTTATTCCTTCTGTACTTAGTTTGCTGAGTTTTTATTTTGTGAATCACATTCATGATTTTCAAATGTGAACTCGCTTTTAGAATAAACGGTACTTAGTTGTAATATATTATTATCGCTGTATTTGATTTACTGTTATCTTATTTAGAGTTAGATATCTATCTTCATGAGAGCATGTTCTCATGGCATTTTCCTTCCTTAAATGTTATTATCAGGTTTGGGATAGTCTTCTGACTTAATAAATGAGCTGCAAAATGTTCCTTTTTAAAAATTTTATTCTTCTGGAAAAGTCTAGATCTATTTGTTGGTATTTTTTAAAAGCTTGAAAGAAATTATGGGAGAAGCCTTCTGTGTCTGAATTTTTCTTTTCAGAAAGATTTGTAATAATTCAATTATCTTTTATTGATAGCAATATTCAAAAATTTTTCTTTTGTCAGTTTGGTAATATTTGTGCCCTCACAGGTGTTTGTTTTTTCCTGTAGACAAACTAAATCAGTTCCTATGCATCCATCAGACTTTCATCTTTCATCAGTTAGGTACATCAGTCATCTGCTGTTATCTTCTTTCTGGGTTCTTTCTGTTCTTACAGGTTTCTGATTTTCCCCTTTCGTTTCATTACTGTCATTTTAGTGGAGGTGCATGGAGAAAAATGCAGTATTTAATTTATGTTGCTTAATGGGGAACTCTCTTTAGCCTTTGTATTTCCTTTAACTTTATAAATAGAATACAGTGGATGTCATTTTCCACTCTGATCATTATGAGTGTCAACCATAACAGGACAGCAAAAAGAGCTGATACTCTCAAGGATTTCTGAGGGTTCAAAGTTCTTTTCCTTAGTGCAAGCTGCTCTAAAATTTATATTTTTAGAATTTGCTTGTTTTTTATCATTAATTTTGTTCTAATTGGCAATCATCACTTTCATCAGGTTATTTTTCTCTCACTAATTTATAGGTTCTAGTCTGCTGTCAATTAGGAAATGATATGATTAGACTTGTTAGAATTGTGTGTACAGAACCCTGTTTCCTTTAGGGTGTACACAATGTAAAAACCTCTTGGTTTTTCACTTAGTGGCCTTTATGGTAACTTGTGTGGCTTTGAGTGATAGATACTGGTTGCTGCATTTAGGAGCCTTTATAGACTAGTAATCATCAGAGTTTATTTCGTTCTTCATAACCCTTTTTTTTAAAAAAAACCACAGGTTTATTTTACATTTGGTTTCTGAATATTTTGGAGGGATAATTTTAGATTTATAGAGAAGTTTCAAAGATGTTATAGTTGCTTTGTACTGTTTACCCATCTTCCCCTAATGTTGCCGACTTAGATAATCATATGTTTGTAAATACTAGGAAATTAACAAGGGCATAAACTACAGACTTGACTTGAATTTCACTAGTTATTTCAGTAATGTCTTTTTTCTTTTGTACGATCCAGTCCAGGACTCCACATTGCATTTGGTTGGCGTGTCACCTTTGTCTCTTCTGATCATGTCGATTTCTTTAATCTTCTTTTTTCATAACCTTAACAGTTTTAAACTGTCCTGGTCAGGATTTCCTAAAATGTTCCTCAGTTTGGGTTTATCTGATGTGTTCTCATGACGAAACTGACATGGGTTTTGGGGAAGAAAACAGAGAGCTGAAGTCACATTTTCATCACATCGTATTAAACGTGCTATGAATGTTGTTGTTGAGTCCCTAAGTCATGTCCAACTCTTTGCAACCCCATGAAATGCAGCATGCCAGGCTTCCCTGTCCTTCACCATCTCCCGAAGTTTGCTCAAACTCACATACATTGAGTCTGTGATGCTATCCAACCATCTCACCCTCTGTTGCCCCTTTTTCCTTTTGCTTTCAATCTTTTCTAACATAAAGGTCTTTTTCAATGAGTCGGCCTTCACCTGAGGTGGCCAAAATATTGGAGCTTCAGTTTCAACATCAGTTCTTCCAGTGAATATTCAGGTTGGTGTCCTTTAGGGTTGACCGGTTTGATCTGGCAATCCAAGGGGCTCTCAAAAGTCTTCCAGTACACAATTCAGAAGCCCAAAGTCTTAGGCACTCAGCCTTCTTTATGGTCCAACTCTTACATCCATTCATGATTACTGGAGAAACCACGGCTTTGACTATACGGACCTTTGTTGGCAAAGTGATGTCTCTTCTTTTTAATCCGTTGTCTAGGTTTGTCATAGGTTACCTTTCAGGGAGAAAGCGTCTTTTAATTTCACGGGTGCAGTCATCATCTGCAGTGATTTTGGAGCCCAAGATGATAAAGTCTGCCACTGTTTCCACGTTTTCCCCTTCTGGTTGCCGTGAAGTGGTGGGACTGAATGTTGAGTTTTAAGCCAGCTTTTTCACTCTCTTTCACCCTAATCAAGAGGTTCTTTAGTTTATCTTTGATTTTTACCATTAGAATGGTATTATCTGCATATCTGAGGTTATTGATACTTCACTCAGCAACGTTGATTCCAGCTTGTAATTCATCCCACCTGGCATTTTGCATGATGTATCCTGTATATAAGTTAAATAAGCAGGGTAACAATATACAGTCTTGACATACTCCTTTGTCAATTTTGAACCAGTCTGTTGTTCCATGTCTGGTTTTGACTTGCTTCTTGACCTGCATGCAAGTTTCTCAGAAGGCAGGTAAGGTGGTCTGGTACTCCAATCTCTTTTAAGAATTTTTCACAGTTTGTTGTGATCCACCCAGTCAAAGCTTTATATTTAATGAAACAGAAGTAGGTGTTTCTGTGGGATTCCCTTGCTTTCTCTATAATCCAACAAATGTTGCCAGTTTGATTTCTGGTTCCTCTGCTTTTTGTAAGCTCAGCTTGTATATCTGAAAATTTCTCAGTTCACGTATTGTTGAAGCCTAGCTTGAAGAATATTGAACATTACCTTGCTAGCATGTGAAATGACTGCTGCTGCTGCTGCTAAGTCACTTCCATTGTGTCCAACTCTGTGCGACCCCATAGACAGCAGCCCACCAGGCTTCCCTGTCCCTGGGATTCTCCAGGCAAGAACACTGGAGTGGGTTGCCATTTCCTTCTCCAATGTATGAAAGTGAAAAGTGAAAGTGAAGTCACTCAGTCATGTCCGACTCTGTGCAACCCCATGGACTGCCGCCTACCAGGCTTCTCCGTCCGTGGGATTTTCTAGGCAAGAGTACTGGAGTGGGGTGCCATTGCCTTCTCCGGAAATGAGTGCAGCTGTATGGTAGTTTGAACATTCTTTGGCATTGCCTTTCTTTGGGATTAGAATGAAAACTGACCTTTTCCAGTACTGTGGACATTGCTGAGTTTTCCGTATTTGCTGGCATGTTGAGTGGAGGACTTAATCAGCATCATTTTTAAGGATTTATAATAGCTCAGTTGGAATTCCATCACCTCCACTAGCTTTGTTCATAGTGATGCTTCCTAAGGCCCACTTGACTTTGCATTCCAGGAGGTCTGGCTCTAGGTAAGTAAGCACACCATCACAGTAATCTGGATCATTAAGACTTTTTTGTACAATTCTTCAATGTATACTTGCCACCTCTTCTTAGTCTCTTCTCCTTCTATTAGGTCCTTACCGTTTCTGTCCTTTATCATGCCCATCTTTGCATGAAATGTTTCCTTGGTATCTCCAATTTTCTTGAAGAGATCTCTAGTCTCCCATTCTTTTGTTTCCCTCTATTTCTTTACATTGTTCATTTAAGAAGACTTTCTTCTCTCTCCTTGCTATTCTCTATGCGTGTTGTTGGATATATTTTTCCCTTTCTCCCTTGCCTTTTGCTTGTTCTCTTTTCTCAGCTATTTGTAAAGTCTCCTCAGACAACCACTTTGCCCTCTTGCTTTCCTTTTCTTGGGGATGGTTTTGGTCACTGCCTCCTGTACAGTGTTATGAACCTCCATCCATAGTTCTTCAGACACTCTTTCCACCAGATCTAATCACTTGAATCTATTCATCACCTCCACTGTATAATCATAAGGGATTTGATTTAAGTTATACCTGAAAGGCCTAGTGGTTTTCTTTATTTTCTTCAATTTAAGCCTGAATTTTGCAATAAGGAGTTCACTTGGACTCTTTTCTGCTAAGGCATTCTTGTCCACAGTAGTAGATACAGTGGTCATCTGAATTAAATGCCTGTTCCCGTCCATTTTAGTTCACTGATACCTAAAATGTTGATGTTCACTCTTGCTGCCTCTGCTTGGCCACGTCCAATTTACCTTGATTCATGGTCCTAAGATTCCAGGTTCCGATGCAGTATTCTTTACATCATCGGATTTTATTTTCACCCCGAGGCATATGCACAACTGTGTGTCATTTCCATTTGGCCCATCCTCTGTTCTTTCTGGAGCTATTTCTGTGCTATCTCCCAGTAGCATATTGAGCACTTTCTGACCTGGGGGGCTTATCTCCAGGTGTCATATCTTTTTTGCCTTTTCATACTGTTCGTGGGGTTTTCAAGGCAAGAATATTGAAGTGATTTGTCATTCCCTCCTCCAGTGGAAGTCGTTTTTTCAGAACTCTCCATGGTGACCTGTTCATCTTGGGTGGCCCTGCACAGCATGGTTCATAGCTTCATTGAGTTATGCAAGTGCCTTCACCACGACAAGGCTATGATCCATGAAGGGAATGCTATGAATAAAACATCACTTTTGATGTTAACTTTGATGTTCACTTGATGCAGGTAGTGATTATCAGATTTCTTACTGTTAGTCACCTTTTCCTGTAGTTGACTCATTGGAAGTCAATTACAAGTTCTGTCTCTTAAAGGCAGGGGTTTGTATATGTATTATTTGGAATTCTGTAAGGAAGATGGGTCCCTTCTCCCCATTTATTTATTCAGTTATTTATATAATGAATATTTTATTAGGGGGATTATAATTCAGTACTGTTATCATTTATTTTTGTGAAAATTGTTCCACTTTTGGTGATTGGGAATTTCTTTTAGGTTGTTCTTGAATCCTTTTGAAATTTCCCATCCTTTTTTTTTTGTTTAATTTATTTATTTTAATTGGAGGCTAATTACTTTACACCATCCTTTTTTTTTTTTTTAAACACCTTCTTGCTTTCTGGCCCTACAGAATACTCCAGACTTACCTTGTATTTTTCCTGCTTCATCCTAGAATCAGTCATTTCTCTAGGGAGCTCTGGCTCCTTGTATTGGAGAATGGTATTCAGAAAATAAAATCTGGTTGTAAGCGTGCTTGTTGCTACTAGGATATCACTTGTAGGTGTCTGTATTTGTTTCTGTATCTATTCATCTGTATGTGTATCAAATAAATATAAGTTCATACTGATACTTCTTACTCTAACTTAGCACCACTAGAATGAACAGTTCATTCTAGCTCTCCTCTCTTGCTAATTTATAACTTCTTTTTCTGAAAGAAAAACCTTGCTCCTATTATCTGCTATTTATTTATGTATATTATACATGTAAAGAGGTTTCAGATTTGCTCATGATGACTTCTTTCCACCTACTTCATAATATTTTTGGTTGTAAACTCATATTTTTTGAATTTTTTTGAGACATTGACATTTTAGTTTTTTTAGAGAAGATTTATATTTGATTCTGCTAGTCATTTAGAGGTTTTGGTACTTATGTTTTAGCCTTTACAGTTTTTTACTGTGGGAAAATATACACAACATAAAATTTATTGTTTTAACTGTTTATAAATATACAAATGTAAATTGGCATTAAGTACATTCATAACATTATGTAACTATCACCACTATCCATTTCTAGAACTTTCACATCATCCCAGACAAAAGCTCAGTACCCATTAAAAAATAACTCTACATTCTCCTCTCCCTTCAGCCCCTGGAAACCTCTATTCTACTTGCTCTCAGGATTTGCCTATTTTTAGATATATCATATAAATGGAATAATGCAGTAATTGTCCTTCTGTGTCTGGCATGAGTAAAATGAAAGTGAAAATTGCTGTTGTGTCTCTTTGTGATCCCATGGACTTGTAGCTTGCCAGGCTCCTCTGTCCATGGAGTTCTCCAGGCACAAATACTGGAGTGGGTAGCCGTTCCCTTCTCCAGGGGATCTTCCCAACCCAGGGATCGAACCTAGGTTTCCTGCATTGCAGGCGTATTCTTTACCAGTTGAGCTACCAGGGAAGCCCCATGAGTTAAAATGGGTAAAGCATTTTACTCCTGTTTTCAAGGTTCATCCATGTTGTAGTATGTTAGAGTTCGTTTCTTTATAATTCAAAAAATAAGGCAGAAAATAATCCTCTGTATGTGTATTTGTGAACACAGCACATTTTGTTTATCTGTTCATCTGCTGATGGACATTTGGGTTGTGTCCACCTTCTGACTTCTGTGAATAATGCTGCTGTGAACTTTGGTGTACAAGTTTCAGAGTCCATGCTCTCAGTTGTTTCTGGGTATATTTCTAGAAGTAGGATCACTGATCATAGAGTAGTTCTATGTTTAACTTTCTGAAGAACTGCCAAGCATTTTCCACAATGGCTGTACCATTTTCTATTCCCACAGGTAATGCATAAGAGTTCCAGTTTCTCCACATCCTGACCAACACTTACTGTTTTCCATTAAAAAAAAGAGCTGTCCTAACAAATGTGAAATAGTATCTCATTATATTTTTGCTTTGCACGTCCCTAACATCTTTGTGATATTGTGCATCTTTTCCATTTTAATTATGGACTCTTCTGGGCCATGTAGGTGATGAAAATTCTGGTCCCAAACCTGAGTAACTGTGAGCTCATGTTGAGGTATTCCCTAAACATGAAGCGGAGGTATTCTTTATTTGTCTTTGCATGAATGCATAGTCTCTCAGTCGTGTCCAACTCTTTATGACCCTTTGGACTGTAGCCCGCCAGGCTTCTCTGTCCATGGGCTTTCCCAGGGAAGAATACTGGAGTGGGTTGCCATTTTCTTCCTCTAGGGGATCTTCCCGACCCAGGGATCAAACACTTGTCGCCTGCATTGCTGGTGGATTCTTTATAAGTGCTGAGCCATCAGGGAAGCCCTGTTTGTCTTCAGTTCAATCCCGGAACCCAGAACCAACAGCATGATATTGTAATTATCAATGCCCCCCCATCCCCCACTGCCGTCTCTTTCTTCAGTAAGTTTTTTTTCCGCACTAGTTCAGCCAGTTGGATTGTTGCCCTTCTGGTCTTCAGTCTGACCTTTCATCTTGCTGGGCCCCCCAGAAGTGATCTTCCTAAGCTCTAGGCCTCAGGTTTTTGTTACGTGGCTCCAAAATAAATGCCACCTTCAGAACTTCATTTATTTCTCAGGTTCCCACTTTCTAGTTGTTTATGGCTTCAGGATATTTCAGGCATGCATTTATATGATTTTAATCTCATAGTTAAGCATGTTTGGTGTTCTGATTTGGAGAGGTTTTTTGAACATTGAGCTCTCCCTGATGCTAACCCAAAAAACCTTGGTTTGTTTCTTTTCTGTTAAAATGCAGAGACGGTTGGCTGAGGTAGTAAAAAGGCTGGTGGTCTGGATTTAGTTCTCATTAATAAGGCAAGCAAATTGTTACTAATTTCTAGAACCAGTGATCAAATATGGAGATACAGGGTTGATTTTTATGTATTTCATACATATTTATGTCTTCCTGTCCACATTTTTTATTATATTTTACTGAATTTGAGCTTTTTTCTGTAGCGCATTCACACATATGGACAAGTGTATAAACAGATTTTAATGTGTTCTTTTTCTCTTAGAGGCAGTAGGCAAAAAGCAAACAAAAGAAAATCTTGACTAAGCAAAGAATTTGGCAAATGCTCAATTTTATTTTATATTGAATAGCTCTATTAATGAATATTTATCTGAGTTTGTTTTTATTTCAGCTTTGGCTAGATCAGAATCTAAAAGAGATGGAGGTTTTAAAAATAATTGGAGCTTTGATCATGGAGAAGAAAGTGAAGGAGATACAGATAAAGAGTAAGAATTCTTTTTACCCCCTCAGATATTTTATAAGAATGAAACTTTCATTAGAAAAACAATTTATATTCCATGGAAATATTTTTAAGAGTATGATATTCTTAAGAAAACATTGACTTACAATAGCATTAAGGAAAGAAAAAGCAATTGTTTTATTGGTAAATAATTATGTGGTTATATTTCTTCATCTTTTGCAATGTATAAATATGTACATATTATATGTACATGTAATCTTATGATTAAAAGTTGACCATATTGTGGATTTCCTATTAAAGACATTATTTTTTTTTTTAATATGGCACTCTGTTCAGGTAGTGATAAGAAAAGCCACCATTTACCAGGAGTGAATGAACGCAGATTACGATTCCTGAAGTTTGTAAGAAAGTTTAGTGTCTGTCTTTGCAGTTGAAACTCTCCCCAACCCCCAACCCCATCCCCAACCATGTTCATCATAGATTGCTACCAGAGAAAGCAGAAACCCTATAAATGCTAAACACAGGTGTTGACCCAGACAGAAGTTAAGTGAAGCGTTCATCATACTCTGTTAATGTACTTGGAGTGGCTGCTGTAGATTTTTAAATGGCTTTCATACAACCTTTTGCATGTCATGAGATTTGTATTACAAATTTAGCATTGCTATTAGTTTCTTGGTTATTGATCTGGTTTCTGCTGGCCAGAACAAATAGTAAATTAAGAGATACATAAATATATACACTTAAGTTCTACCAAAACTGCAAGTACTTTTTAGAAATTTTATGCAAGAAGTCTTTCAGAGTATATTGGCTAAGTATTGTAGGCACTTCCCTTCTGTCTGGGCAGCAGCTCCGTTCATCATTACCACTTTAGGTGCCTTCACCTGTGAGATGTTGAATTTGAAGTTAAGTTTTGTTTGAAGGAGAACTTTGAACCAGTAAGTTTCTCACTCAAAATTGGCATTTTTATGGTCTTCTTTCTTTTTATTTCTGATTATTTTTTATTACAGATGTTTGTTACTTAGGTGTTGTTTTGACAAATTGGCATTAAACCCGAAATTGACTAGACCACCTTTGAATGTTAAGATGTTCAGTGTTAAGTTAAAAATTTACAGAAATTGAGTAGACCACCTTTAAATGTTAAGATGTTAAATGTTAAGTTAAAAATGTACCACTTTTTAAACATTTTTGTAAAATGTTTGTAGGAGAGCATTTAAAAAGTTGTATACAAGCAATATTGAAACAGTTTACATCTTTATTTTAATAGCTAAGATTTTAACTAAAAACAGTTTAGCAGAGTTGTCTTCAGAAGGATTTATTTTTACTTTATTTGATAGAATATTTGTCATGTATAAAAATGTGTCTTTTACGGTGCTCCCTGTTCTGTATCCTTCATTTATAAATTACAGTTGGTTTATCATTGTGTTCAGATTAACATGAACTGTTAATAGATACATGATTCTGGTCTTTTAGAATCTGAGGTCAATAATTCTCAGTGAAGGTTTGATACTTCTCAGAATGGTAGAGGTATAACAATTTTATTGGGTTAATACCATTGAAATTACTTTTTTCCATCAACTAAGATTTTCTTAACAGTATGTTTCTTTACTTCTGTTTTGTTTTTGAGTCCTTTCTCCCTAATTTAAAATCCAAGACAGAAAGGAAAAATGAGTGAAAGTAGATGAAATCTGTAGTTAAGATGAAAACAAAAACTACGTGTTCGTTTATGGCAGAGGTCCATAAACAGCCAGTGGGCCCAGTCTGGCCCATCATTGGACTTTGTTATGGTTTTATTGGAACACAGCCACACATTTAGTCTGTGGCTGCTTTCATACTTTAGTTGCAAAGCAAAGATGAGTGGTGGCTTCAGAGGCCATATGGCTTTCAAAATTCTAAAATATTTAGTCTCTGGCCCTTTACAGAAAGTTTGCTGATCTCTGTATTAGGTGAACAAGGAGAATAAAACTTCTGAATTTAATGTATGAGTTGTAATTGTCACTGAAGATTTTTTTCCCCCTTATTTTCTATGTAGTGAGGCAAATCTACTCAGTGTAGATGAAGATGAGGATTCTGAAACCTCAAAAGGAAAAAAGGCAAGTGTTGCTTTTTAATTTTTTTTTTAGGTTATATACTAAAAACTAATACATCAGAAGATTTGTATTTGTGATTGTAAGTCCAAGCCACCCACATTCCCATCCCAGAGGCAAATGGTATTCGTAGCTTCTTGTTTATCTCATCAGAAATATTTTATTTATCACAAAGAAAATCTGTATTCTCATCCCACTTTCTTACTCTTTCTTCACCAGTAGTATATTGTACACACTGTTTGTAATCTTATTTTGTAAAATTAATATATCTTAAGACACCAACCATAAGAGTCCATTAAAATCACCCTCATGCTTTTTAGTCGGAGAAGGCAATGGCACCCCACTCAGTACTCTTGCCTGGAAAATCCCATGGATGGAGGAGCCTGGTAGGCTGCAGTCCATGGGGTCGCTAAGAGTTGGACACGACTGAGCGACTTCACTCTCACTTTTCACTTTCCTGCATTGGAGAAGGAAATGGCAACCCACTCCAGTTGTTCTTGCCTGGAGAATCCCAGGGACGGGGGAGCCTGGTGGGCTGCCATCTATGGGGTCGCACAGAGTCAGACACGACTGAAGCGACTTAGCAGCCGCAGCAGCATTCTTTTCAGTAGGTGCATAATGTTCCAGTGTATGATATATTGCTGTTATCCAACACCAACATATTGAAGGATCTATCAGCTTTCTTCCCCCACTTAAAATAATGTTGCATAAACTAGCCTCTATATGGGTTATTTTGCACATTTATCAGCATATCTGCAGGATAAATTTCTAGAAGTAGAGCTGCTATATCAGGACAGGTACATTTCTAATTTTGTTATACCTGATTTAGACTTTCACCAGCAGTGTCAGAGCATGCCTGTTCCCTCACACTTCAGCAATATTATCATCCTTTTGATCTTTGCAATAAAAAATAGTATCTCAGTGTAGTCTTACTTTGTATTTCTTTTGAATGTAGTTTGAATACCTCACTCATAACACATATAGTCCATTTATTTCCCTTTTGATAATTGTTACTTGATATCTTTTGCCCTTTTTTCCATTTGGTCTTTGGAATACTATTGATTTGTAGACATTCTTTTCATATTGAGTCTCAGACACATTTTCCCACATTTTTGACATCTCTGAAATCTAACTGGATGCCTCTTGTTGAGTTAAAAATGTTTTGTACATTAGTATAGACAGTAATAATGTATCTTATGATGGTTTCTTAGATTTGAGAAAATAATGGTATTTTAAAGAAAGGAGCCCACTGCTGTGATACTAATAATAGTTATTAGTAATTTAAACTACTTTTTTCCTGCTAATTTTTTGTCCTCACTTTTGGTGGTTATTGCCTTGGAGAAAAGATATTTTCTTACATTGTCAAATACAACACTATTTTTCTTTCATAGCTTTTGGGTTGAGTGTCTTGGTTCCTCATGATGTTAATTTAGTAACTTACTTGCTTTATTCTTTTAGACAAATAGTTTCACAATATCAATACAAATATAGTTGCCAATAAAATAAAGTCTTTTTATTTCCTTGTTGGTGGCATATCTCACTAGGTTTATCTCACTAAAAATGTGTATTTAAATTATTGTGTTTTATTTATTTATTTTTTTTAAATTTTATTTTATTTTTAAACTTTACATAATTGTATTAGTTTTGCCAAATATCAAAATGAATCCACCACAGGTATACATGTGTTCCCCATCCTGAACCCTCCTCCCTCCTCCCTCCCCATACCATCCCTCTGGGTCGTCCCTGTGCTCTAGCTCCAAGCATCCAGTATCGTGCATCGAACCTGGACTGGTATCTCATTTCATACATGATATTTTACATGTTTCAATGCCATTCTCCCAAATCTTCCCACCCTCTCCCTCTCCCACAGAGTCCATAAGACTGTTCTATACATCAGTGTCTCTTTTGCTGTCTCGTACAAAGGGTTATTGTTACCATCTTTCTAAATTCCATATATATGCCTTAGTATACTGTAATGGTGTTTTTCCTTCTGGCTTACTTCACTCTGTATAATAGGCTCCAGTTTCATCCACCTCATTAGAACTGATTCAAATGTATTCTTTTTAATGGCTGAGTAATACTCCATTGTGTATATGTACCACAGCTTTCTTATCCATTTGTCTGCTGATAGACATCTAGGTTGCTTCCATGTCCTGGCTATTATAAACAGTGCTGCGATGAACATTGGGGTACACGTGTCTCTTTCCCTTCTGGTTTCCTCAGTGTGTATGCCCAGCAGTGGGATTGCTGGATCATAAGGCAGTTCTATTTCCAGTTTTTTAAGGAATCTCCACACTGTTCTCCATAGTGGCTGTACTAGTTTGCATTCCCACCAACAGTGTAAGAGGGTTCCGTTTTCTCCACACCCTCTCCAGCATTTATTATTTGTAGACTTTTGGATCGCAGCCATTCTGACTGGTGTGAAATGGTACCTCATAGTGGTTTTGATTTGCATTTCTCTGATAATGAGTGATGTTGAGCATCTTTTCATGTGTTTGTTAGCCATCTGTATGTCTTCTTTGGAGAAATGTCTGTTTAGTTCTTTGGCCTATTTTTTGATTGGGTCATTTATTTTTGTGGAGTTGAGCTGTAGGAGTTGCTTGTATATTTTTGAGATTAGTTGTTTGTTAGTTGCTTCATTTGCTATTATTTTCTCCCATTCTGAAGGCTGTCTTTTCACCTTGCTAATAGTTTCCTTTGATGTGCAGAAGCTTTTAAGTTTAATTAGGTCCCATTTGTTTATTTTTGCTTTTATTTCCAATATTCTGGGAGGTGGGTCATAGAGGATCCTGCTGTGATGTATGTCGGAGAGTGTTTTGCCTATGTTCTCCTCTAGGAGTTTTATAGTTTCTGGTCTTACGTTGAGATCTTTAATCCACTTTGAGTTTATTTTTGTGTATGGTGTTAGAAAGTATTCTAGTTTCATTCTTTTACAAGTGGTTGACGAGATTTCCCAGCACCACTTGTTAAAGAGATTGTCTTTAATCCATTGTATATTCTTGCCTCCTTTGTCAAAGATAAGGTGTCCATATGTGCGTGGATTTATCTCTGGGCTTTCTATTTTGTTCCATTGATCTATATTTCTGTCTTTGTGCCAGTACCATACTGTCTTGATAACTGTGGCTTTGTAGTAGAGCCTGAAGTCAGGTAGGTTGATTCCTCCAGTTCCATTCTTCTTTCTTAAGATCGCTTTGGCTATTCGAGGTTTTTTGTATTTCCATACAAATTGTGAAATTATTTGTTCTAGCTCTGTGAAGAATACTGTTGGTAGCTTGATAGGGATTGCATTGAATCTATAAATTGCTTTGGGTAGTATACTCATTTTCACTATATTGATTCTTCCAATCCATGAACATGATAATTTCTCCATCTATTAGTGTCCTCTTTGATTTCTTTCACCAGTGTTTTATAGTTTTCTATATATAGGTCTTTAGTTTCTTTAGGTAGATATATTTATATTCCTAAGTATTTTATTCTTTCCATTGCAATGGTGAATGGAATTGTTTCCTTAATTTCTGTTTCTGTTTTCTCATTATTAGTGTATAGGAATGCAAGGGATTTCTGTGTGTTGATTTTATATCCTGCAACTTTACTGTAGTCATTGATTAGCTCTAGTAATTTTCTGGTGGAGTCTTTAGGGTTTTCTATGTAGAGGATCATGTCATCTGCAAATAGTGAGAGTTTTACTTCTTCTTTTCCAATTTGGATTCCTTTTATTTCTTTTTCTGCTCTGATTGCTGTGGCCAAAACTTCCAAAACTGTGTTGAATAGTAATGGTGAAAGTGGGCATCCTTGTCTTGTTCCTGACTTTAGAAGAAATGCTTTCAATTTTTCACCATTGAGGATAATGTTTGCTGTGGGTTTGTCATATATAGCTTTTATTATGTTGAGGTATGTTCCTTCTATTCCTGCTCTCTGGAGAGTTTTTATCATAAATGGGTGTTGAATTTTGTCAAAGGCTTTCTCTTCATCTATTGAGATAATCATATGGTTTTTATTTTTCAATTTGTTAATGTGGTGTATTACATTGATTGATTTGCAGATATTGAAGAATCCTTGCATCCCTGGGATAAAGCCCACTTGGTCATGGTGTATGATCTTTTTAATGTGTTGTTGGATTCTGATTGCTAGAATTTTGTTAAGGATTTTTGCATCTATGTTCATCAGTGATACTGGCCTGTAGTTTTCTTTTTTTGTGGCATCTTTGTCAGGTTTTGGTATTAGGGTGATGGTGGCCTCATAGAATGAGTTTGGAAGTTTACCTTCCTCTGCAATTTTCTGAAAGAGCTTGAGCAGGATAGGTGTTAGCTCTTCTCTAAATTTTTGGTAGAATTCAGCTGTGAAGCCGTCTGGACCTGGGCTTTTGTTTGCTGGAAGATTTTTGATTACAGTTTCAATTTCCGTGCTTGTGATGGGTCTGTTAAGATTTTCTGTTTCTTCCTGGTCGAGTTTTGGAAAGTTGTACTTTTCTAAGAATTTGTCCATTTCTTCCTCGTTGTCCATTTTATTGGCATATAATTGTTGATAATAGTCTCTTATGATCCTTTGTATTTCTGTGTTGTCTGTTGTGATCTCTCCATTTTCGTTTCTAATTTTATTGATTTGATTTTTCTCCCTTTGTTTTTTGATGAGTCTGGCTAATGGTTTGCCAATTTTATTTATCCTTTCAAAGAACCAGCTTTTGGTTTTGTTGATTTTTGCTATGGTCTCTTTTGTTTCTTTTGCATTTATTTCTGCTCTAATTTTTAAGATTTCTTTCCTTCTACTAACCCTGGGGTTCTTCATTTCTTCCTTTTCTAGTTGCTTTAGGTGTAGAGTTAGGTTATTTATTTGACTTTTTTCTTGTTTTTTGAGGTGTGCCTGTATTGCTATGAACTTTCCCCTTAGGACTGCTTTTACCATGTCCCACAGGTTTTGGGTTGTTGTGTTTTCATTTTCATTCGTTTCTATGCAAATTTTTATTTCTTATTTGATTTCTTCTGTGATTTGTTGGTTATTCAGCAGCTTGTTGTTCAGCCTCCATATGTTGGAATTTTTAATAGTTTTTCTCCTGTATAAATTACTGTGTTTTAAAGACACTTGAAATTATTTTTTCTTGGTTTGTAATTCTACCATTTGGGTGAGAGTTATGCTAATTTATTTATTTAAACCTTTTTTTGTTGCTTTGAGGATATGCTTTTTTAAAAATGTTTTGAATTTAATGTATTTTATAATTATGCAGAAGATGTTTTCATGGTTCCAAAGTCAAATCTGCAAAAGAAGTTTATTCAGAAAAGTCTAACTTTTGTCCTGATTCCCTCTTTTCCCTTCTCTTTTACCCATGGGTAACCTGCTTTAAATATTATATGGCTAAGCCTTCTGTTGTTTTTTTTTTTTAACATTAGAATATGCCACCCTTCTTGAAGAAACCCTCAACATTGTTTGGTATCTTGGTTTTTTACTTGGTAGTGTAGTCTGTAAGATCACTCCATAGCAAAGTATTTTGATATCTTTATCATCTGTTTTATTGCTAGATAGGGGCTTCCCTCATAGCTCAGTTGGCAATGCAGCAGACCCTGGTTTGATTCCTGGGCGGACGCAGAGAAGATCTTCCCGAGGAGATCTGCTGGAGAAGGGATAGGCTCTATAGTATTGCTACTTATTGCTATGTAGTAGTCCAGGGAATAGATGTACTATAGATATACAGATATTAGTTGATAAGCAGAGGTTCTTCTCAGTCTAGGTTTTTGATTTGGGAGGTTTGGCTTGGCTGGTAAAGAATCCGCCTGCAATGCAGGAGACCTGGGTTCAATCCCCGAGTTGGGAAGATCCCCTGAAGAAGGGAAAGGCTACCCACTCTAGCATTCTGGCCTGGAGAATTCCATGGGCTTTATAGTCCATGGAGTTGCAAAGAATCAGACACAACTGAGCCACTTTCACTTTTTTTTTTCTTGCAGATACCCTGCCCCCCCTTTTTAAATAAAGTATTTGCATTGTTACACATTTTTGAGGATGTACATGTTGATATTTATAAAATAAAACTTACACGACACTGTGTATCCTGTGATCTCTAAAGATAGTTCAGATCTGATATTCATCATCATCTGTTTTAAAAATACATGTACAACAACATTGCAAATCAACTATATTTCAGTTTTAAAAAACTTTAAAAATATGTATGCCATCTCCTCTTTTAACAGTTGGAAAATTCATATTGTGCTTTTTTCTCTCAGTCTTAGTTGAGGCCCATAGGATCTTTGGTCTTCAGTGCTGCATGCTGGATCTTTAGTTGTGGCGTGTGAACTCTTGGTTGCAGCGTGTGGGATCTTGTTCCCTGACCACAGGTTAAACCTGGGCTCCCTGAGTTGTGAGCGTGGAGTCTTAGCCACTAGACCACCAGGGAAGTCCCTATATATATATTTTAACTTCACATGATATATTTTTATGCAATTGAAAATATTTTAATTACTCTATCATATTTTATAGATATATGTTTACTGAATAAAAAGATATATACATTTATTGAAATTTAATATTTAATGATCTTGCCACTAAAAGTTGTTAAATATTTTTTTTACTGAATTAAATGATTTATAATTACTAATAAACATGTAATTTATAATTGTTAAATCTATTGAGTAGAGTTATATTGGAAATATATTTCTTAAAATTGATGGCGTTGCTATTTTCTTTCCTTATTCATTTAGTTTATGTATCCATAAATATTAATTGCTATGCTGTAACTTCCAACAGTAATTTTAAGTTTTTTTAGATATGAATGCTGAGAAATCTTGGTCACATAATAGATGGATATAGTGATAATTGCTATAGCATTTATCACTCAGTTCTTTCCTTTTGATTTAAATGGCAGAAATCACATAGTAGAAGCTTCCTTGGTGGTCCAGTCCTTCCAATGCAGGGATTCCGGTTCAGTCCCCAGTTGGGAAACTAAGACCCCACATGATGTGGGGCAGCTAACTAAGCCTGTGTGATGCAACAGAAAGCTTGTGTCATAACTACTGAGCCTTAGTGCTCCAGAGGCTGCCAGTTCCAGGATTCTACTGGAATCCTGTGCACTGCAGTGAAGAACCAGTGCAGCCAAAAAAAAAAGAAATCACATAGCAATGTAATGTAAGTTTGAAAGCTTAACATAATTTGTAATCCAGTCTTTAGATTTGTTGTCTTTCTGAATTTGGGGGAAATATATTAAAAAGACTTTATCAGTACTTAATGTGTCGGACACGACTGAGTGACTTCACTTTCACTTTTCACTTTCCTGCATTGGAGAAGGAAATGGCAACCCACTCCAGTGTTCTTGCCTGGAGAATCCCAGGGACGGGGAGCCTGGTGGGCTTCCGTCTATGGGGTCGCACAGAGTCGGACACGACTGAAGTGACTTAGCAGCAGCAGCAGTAGTTATACTTGTTACTTCCTTTTGTTTTAACCAGATGATCTCAGAAATAACTGAAAATACTGAAATCTTGCTCGTTATTAATTGGCCTTTGCCCATATGGTTTGTAAAATATTTTGTTTTTGTATATTTTCTTAAATTTTGGAACTGCATATTTAGTTCATGTGATCTGTGGAAAATGCTTTCACATCACTTACTTGACAAGGCCATCAGTTAAATCAGATATATTATTGATAAATAAGTAGATTTTTTTTTCAAATATACATGTTTTTATTTCAAATATACATGTTAATTTCCCTCCTTATGATGACATTTTACCATGGAATTCTAGTAGCAAAATACAGCCTTGATTTTGACCTGAATTTTTCTCCCAAATCAAAATCACTGCTTGTAATAAATGTGTGCAAATTTAAATTTTTTTGCGGGGGAGGAGGGCTTTCTTTTCATTGTTCTCACATGATTTTTTTCCTTGGGGCAATGCTTTTCTTGATACTAACTAGAGATATAAAGTCATTAAATGAAAGTTTTCATCACTTTTGCTTTTCCATTTTGTGTTATATTAAATAGTTATTTTAAGAAAATCCTAAGTTGGTCCAGAATACTGTTTTTAACTACAAGTTCAATTTTAACAGAAATATATATAAAACAGGGAAAGATAGGAAACTCTCCTAAGTGCCAAAAGAGGTTCCAGATACCAGTATTTACAAATGTTCTTTTCATGAGGTTTTTAGACTCTTAATACAGTAAGAATTATGTCTTTGGTAAAGTGGAAGAAGTTTACTGTGAAAGTGAAGATGGGAAAGGAGATATTACATGATGCCTTTTCTACAGATGGGTTTTAAATCAATTTTAAGAAAGTGTTAAAGTGGTTGTTGTTCAGTCAGTAAGTCATATCCAAACTTTTTTGCCACCCTGTGGACTGGAGCATGCCAGGCTTCCCTGCCCTCCACTATCTCCTGGAGTTTGCTTAAATTCATTGAGTGAGTGACGCCATCTGACCATCTTATCCTCTGTTGCTGCCTTTGCCTTCAATCTTACCCAGCAGCAGGGTCTTTTTCAGTGTGTCAGCTCTTTGTATTAGGCTGCTGAAGTATTGGAGCTTCAGCTTCAGCATCAATCGTTTCAATGAATATTCAGGACTGATTTCCTTTAGAATTGACTGGTTTGATCTTGCTGTCCAGGGGATTCTCAAGAGTCTTCTGCAGTACCACAGTTAAAAAGCAGCAGTTGTTTGGCGCTCAGCCTTCTTTATGGTCCAGGTCTCACATCTGTATATGACTACTGGAAAAACCATAGCTTTGCCTATACGGACCTTTGTTGGCAAAGTGATGTCTCTGCTTTTTAATATGCTGTCTAGGTTTGCATCGCTTTCCTTCCAAGGAGCAGGCATCTTTTAATTTCATAGCTGCAGTTACCGTTTACAGTTATTTTGGAGCCCATGAAAATAAAATCTGTCACTATTTCCACTTTTTCTCCTTCTATTTTCCATGAAGTGATGGGATTGGATGCCATGATCTTCGTTTTTTGAATGTTGAGTTTTAAGCTAGCTTTTTCACTCTGCTCTTTCATTAAGAGGCTCTTTAGTTCTTCTTCTCTTTCTGCCATAAGGGTGATGTCCTCTGCATATCTAGGGTTATTGATATTTCTTCTGGCAATCTTGATTCCAGCTTGTGCTTCATCCAGTCTGGCATTTCGCATGATATGCTCTGCATATAAATTAAATAAGCAAGGTGACAACATACAGCCTTGGCATACTCCTTTCCAAATTTGGAACCAGTCCATTATTATTCCATGTCCAGTTCTAACTGTTGCTTCTTGATCTACATACAGGTTTCTCAGGAGACAGATAAGGTGGTCTGGTACTCCCATCTCTTTGAGAATTTTCCAGTTTGTTTGATCCACAGAGTCAAAGGCTTTAGTGTAGTCAGTGAAGCAGAAGTAGATGTTTTTCTTTCTCTGTACACCAATGGATGCTGGCAGTTTAATTTCTGGTTTCTCTGCTCTTGTAAACCCATCTTGTAGAATTTCTCAGTTCATGTACTGCTGAAGCCTTGCTTGAAGGATTTGAGCATTACCTTGCTAGTATGTGAAATGAGCGCAGTTGTACAGTAGGAGTTGATTTTCTTAAAATGATCCATATCTGTTGGTCCCTTAGAAAGTCTTTGTGTAAAAGAGTCTCTTTAATAGTGTGGGTAATATATAGGTCCTTATGGGTCATTAGTTTAAACTAATGTAGCCCCTTTACTGTATTTGAAAATGAGTGTAGAATTAGGAGAAAGCCTTTATTTTGGCTCAAAGTGTTTTAGTATTCTTCCCCTTCTCTTTCACAGAATAATCTTTTTGCCTTTGGGTTCCTGCAGTTTCATTGTGCCTCTTTATATAAAGGATGCATGTTTTTTATTAATTCTGAAAAAATTTTGGTCATTATCTAGATATTGCCTTTCCTCATTTTTTCTGGAACTAATTTTATTAGGTATTATTAGACCATCTTTCTTTTATGCCCTTTAATGTATATTTTATGTGTAAAAGAAAAAGGATAAAGGGCCAAAAAAAATTCATTCCTATACCATATTCTATATAGTTTCCTCAGTTGTGTCCTCCAGTTCACTTTTATCTTCAGCTATACCTAATCTGCTGTTTAGTCATTCATTTCTTTTTCTTTTTTTAAAAACAATTTAAATATAATTTGTAGAACTTTTGGTTCTCTTTTAAAATTTTATGTTTTTCATAGTGCCTTGTTCTTTCTGTACTGTTTGTTTCCATTTCAATTTTAAGAATTTCAGAACCTTTAACATATATTTTTAATGTCTTTAATCATTTAATAGATTCCTTTATACTGTCTTATTTTCTGATACTCTTAGATGCTAAATTTCCTGAATACTTTTTTGTTTTTAATTGTCGTCGTGATGTGCGGTAAGCTTGGGAGGAAGATACACATGTTGGTAATTTGCACATTTAGCAGTCCCAGTGAAATAATCATGTCACAAAATAGTATTGTTAACAGTGTTCTAGATAATAGAGAGCAAAACAGACAAGTTTCTTATTCCGGTGGAGCTTATATTCTGGTAACTGGCTGCTTATTAGTTATTAATGATTAATGTTAAAATATAAGGATTAGCAGACCAAGACTCACAGGCCAAATCTGGCCCACAGCCTATGGTCTATGAATTAGAGTATGTTTGTGTGTGTTCAGTTGGTCAGTTGTGTCTCACTCTTTGCAACCCTGTTGACCGTAACTTGCCAGACTCTAATGTCCATGGAATTTCCCACGCAAGAATACTGGAGTGGGTTGCCGTTTCCTCCTCTAGGGGATCTTCCTGAACCAGGGGTCAAACCTGGGTCTCCCACATTGCAGACAGATTCTTTACCACTGAGCCATCAGGGAAGCCCATATTAAAGTAGTTAGAATATCAGGTTTTAGGTCTGCGTATGACGGATGGTTGTGAGAATTCTGAGACTTTGTAATCCACCTAGGGCTTTTCATGTGGACTCTTTGCGACCTGTGAACTGTAGCCCGCTAGCCTCCTCTGTCCATGGGATTCTCCAGGCAAAAATACTGAAGTGGGTTGCCATGCTCTCCTCCAGGGGATCTTACAGACCCAGGAATCAAACCCATGTCTCTTACCATCTCTGCATTAGCAAGTGGGTTCTTTGCTACTACTGCCATGTGGAAACTGAGAGTTAGAGGGGAAGGAAGATTAAAAGTTTTGGGGGGGCCTTTAGACTGAATTGGGGCTTTCCTCATAGCTCAGTTGGTGAAGAATCCTCCTGCAATGCACGAGACCCTGGTTCGATTCCTGGCTCGAGAAGATCCCCTGGAGAAGGGCTAGACTACCCACTCCAGTATTCTGGCCTGGAGAATTCCATGGACTGTATAGTATAGTCCGTGGGGTTGCAGAGTCACACAGGACTGAGCAACTTTCACTTTCACTTTTAGACTGAATAATAGTAGCACTCTCATCCATGAGATGGTCATAAATGGCTCGAACTTTACTTGTTTACAACTTCTCCCAATGATTTGATGTAGATTACCAAAAATACGAATAAAATGAAAGAAAATAAAAATTTATTTATTACATAAAGAGAAGTAGATGTGCCATGCATCTGAAATAATTTATATGTTGTATTTTAATTCAACAGATAGCTCTAAATTTTCTGGCAGCTTTAATTCTATACTGTAGGTTTGTAACTGCATGAGAAGAGAATCTTTTACAAATTTCAGTTCAATTCAGTTCAGTCGCTCAGTCGTGTCTGACTCTTTGCGACCCCATAAATTGCAGCACGCCAGGCCTCCCTGTCCATCACCAACTCCCGGAGTTCACTCAGACTCAACGTCCATCGAGTCAGTGATGCCATCCAGCCGTCTCATCCTCTGTTGTCCCCTTCTCCTCCTGCCCCCATTCCCTCCCAGCATCAGTCTTTTCCAATGAGTCAACTCTTTGCATGAGGTGGCCAAAGTACTGGAGTTTCAGCTTTAGCATCATTCCTTCCAAAGAAATCCCAGGGCTGATCTCCTTCAGAATGGACTGGTTGGATCCCCTTGCTGTCCAAGGGACTCTCAAGAATCTTCTCCAACACCACAGTTCAAAAGCATCAGTTCTTCGGTACTCAGCCTTCTTCACAGTCCAACTCTCACATCCATACATGACCACAGGAAAAACCATAGCCTTGACTAGGCAGACCTTTGTTGGCAAAGTAATGTCTCTGCTTTTGAATATGCTGTCTAGGTTGGACATAACTTTCCTTCCAAGGAGTAAGCGTCTTTTAATTTCATGGCTGCAGTCACCATCTGCAGTGATTTTGGAGCCCCAGAAAATAAAGTCTGACACTGTTTCCACTGTTGCCCTGTCTATTTGCCATGAAGTGATGGGACCGGATGCCATGATCTTCGTCTTCTGAATGTTGAGCTTTAAGCCAACTTTTTCACTCTCCACTTTTACTTTCATCAAGAGGCTTTTTAGTTCCTCTTCACTTTCTGCCATAAGGGTGGTGTCATCTGCATATCTGAGGTTATTGGTATTTCTCCCACCCGTCTTGATCCAGCTTGTGCTTCTTCCAGCACAGTGTTTCTCATGATGTACTCTGCCTGTGATTCTCCTATGGGGTGACATTCCCCCTGCCCCCACCCCCTGCAAGCTACTTTCTAAGTGTAACAGATAGTAAGGGCCCTTTTCTAAGGCAATTTAACAATGCACTAGATGTTTTTCATGAGTTATCTGCAAAACTGAAAGTACTATTTGTCTTACTGCTGACTGTATATAGCTTTTGATAGTAACCTATTGGTAGCAGAATTGGGAAATTTAAGAATTTGTCTTATGCAAATCTTGCTTTAATGATGAACTTTGAGTTGTCTATTGCTATGCCTAAATATTTTCTTAAAAAGGAAATTTGAAAATGTGTTAGCACTTAGTCAGGAAATATGGTTGAATTTGCTGAGTTAAGTGCCTGTATATTGAGTAAGATAATTTTTTATCTTAGGATTAGCTTTCTACATTCATTAACATATAAAGAAATTTTTATTCCTTTGATTTTGAGATTTACGATTTTGAGTGTTAACTTGGAATAACATAGTTTGGGTTTATCTCTTCTGGTGAAGAATTAATATCTATAATTATATTTCCATAATTTATAGTATTTATATTTCTGCAAAATGAAGTGAAGTGAAAGTTGCTTAGTCGTGTCTGACTCTTTGTGACCCCATGGACTGTAGCCTGCCAGGCTCCTCTGTCCATGGGATTCTCCAGGCAACAATACTGGAGAGGGTAGCCATTCCCTTCTCCAGGGGATCTTCCAACCCAGGAATCAAACCCAGGTCTCCTGCATTGCAGGCAGATTCTTTACCATCTGAGCCACTAGGGAAGCCCACATTTCTGCAAGTAACACTATAAAAAATTCCTTACATGCAGTGTAGTATGGGAAAGCATAGGGTTTGTTGTCAGGTCAATACTTTGTTCAAATCCATTTAACTAGTTTAGACAAGTTACTTTGCTTTCTAAGCTCAGTAATCTTTCATAATCTAGGAACAGAGTTCCCATCAAGTTTAAGTGATACGTGGTGAAGAGATTTTGTTGGAGAAAGAGAAAGAGAACTGAAGTGGGAAATCAAATCTGAGCATATTAATCCTGTCATTCAGTTCCGTAGTGTCAAGTAATTTGCCTGATGTTTTAGGTGTAGCTTCTGAATCCCAGTCTGAAGAACTACTGAAATGTATAAAATATGCAGATGAAGTGAGATATTGAGTATATAGTAATTATCATAATGCTGTCTATGTGTGCGTGTGCTCAGTTGTGTCTGACTCTTTGAGACCCTGTGGGCTGTAGCTCGGAAGGTTCCTCTGTCCACGGGATTATCCCAGGAAGAATTCTGGAGTGGGTTACCATTTCCCGCTCCAAGGGATCTTCCTGAACCCAGGGATTGAACCCACGTCTCCTCAGTCTCCTGCATTCGCAGGCAGATTATTTACCACTGAGCCACCACCTCGGAAGCCAAATGCCATAAGCAGTCATTTATTTGTTGTAATTATCCATATATGGAGGGGTGAAATTAAATGGTTAGTCCTAATGGAAATGTCTCAGAATTTTTTTTGGCATGTGCACACTGCTGTATTTATTTTTGGCTGTGCTGGGTCTTCATTGCTGCACAGGGCCTTTCTTTAGTTGCAGCGAGTGAGGCCACTCTTCATTGAGGTGCACAGGCTTGTCATTGCGGTGACTTCTCTAGTTGCGGAGCACAGGCTCTAGGCACTCAGATACGGTAGTTGCAGCACATAGGCTTAGTAGTTGCCACTGCTCTAGGGCCTGCAGGCTTCAGCATTTGTGGCTCAGAGGCTCGTTAGCTGTGTAGTCCCCTTTTCAGCACTATCTGTGAAACCTGGGGACTTGTTAGAAATGCACATTCTCTGGCTCATCCCAAATCTACTGAATCAGAATAAACTGTAAGAGTTGGACACAGCAGTTTGTTTTAACAAACCATCCAGGTAATTGGCTAAAGCCATTGTCCTTATACAGTGATAACTTACAGCTGTATTTGGCTGTCCTGTCCTACAGGTGCATCGAGGCCTGTTACGCAGGGGAAATGTTTATATTTTACTCTCAGGAAAGAGCTATCTTAAGATGCTCCACCCTCATCCCTTTTATTTTTCTCATAATTTTCTCAAATAACTTTGGTGATGCTGAAATGAAAAGGAAATGATATGATAAATACCCATGTTCCTACATATTTGTGTTGTGCTTAAGGGAAAAAAAAGTACTATAGTTGAAATACTCTTAAGTCTGTGCCACTGCCACCCCTTTCCCCCATTTCCAATAGCTGGTATATTTTTACTACTTTTTTTAATAAATGGATTTTCAAATACTTGTTGATAAATTATCTTATTTTGTCACTTCTTGACTCTAACATCTATGGATCTTTTTACAGTTAAATCGTCAATCTGAAATTGTTGCTACTAGTTCTGTTGATCCCTGGAAGACATGTGCAAGACGAAACAAGACCGAAAGTTTAAAACCTTTGAAAGGCAACGCAATTGGACTTAACATGTTGAGCAACAATAAGAAATTGAGGTATAGGCACTTTACTGTACATCCCTACAGAAAAGATAAACGGTTTGACAGCAGAAACTAATTGGCCACGTTTGGTCAATTGGCCCAACCTGTACCTTTTGTTTTTAGAATGGCCCTAATGTGTGAATTCTTTGCTTTGAATTTTGGGACTAGGATGGATTGCAGTGATTTCTTGGTTTGGAATAAAAATATTGAAAGGAAAATTTTGGTACACAAGGATTTCATGAAATGAACTTGCTTTCAAACAGCAAAATCTTGGTCATAAAATTAAAAGTCAAGTCTTCATTGGAAAGTACTTACCAGGATTATCTCAGTGTTGTTGTTGTCAGTCACTAAGTTATGTCCAACACTTTGCCACCCCGTGGACTACAGATTGCCACGCTTCCCTGTCCTTCACCATCTCCTGCAGTTTGCTCACACTCATGTCCATTGAGTCAATGATCCCATCCATTCCTCTCATCCTCTGTTGCCCCCTTCTCCTCCTGCCTTCAGTCTTTCCTAGCATCAGGGTCTTTTCCAGTGAGTTGGCTCCTCTTGTCAAGTGTCCAAAGTATTGGAGCTTCAGCATCAGTCCTTCCAGTGAATTTTCAGAGTTGATTTCCTTTAGGATTGACTGGTTTGATCTCCTTGCTGTCTGAGGGGCTCTTATTTATACTTCCTTATTTTCCCTTGTATTTGGAAGGATTCCATATATAAAACAGATAAATTCCATTTTTGTTTTGAAGAATGCAAATATTTTTTCCCAAATAGTTATCTATTAATTTTGCTTGTACAGTCCTTCATTGACCTGAAAGCTTTCATCTTCATATGAACAAATCAACTTTTACCTTCTGATTCATGCTATTTGGATCTTCTAAAAAAAATAACTCCTCACTCTTAAGTCATAAAGATACTTGCTGCTGCTGCTGCTGCTGCTAAGTCGCTTCAGTCCGACTCTGTTTGACCCCATAGGCAACAGCCCATCAGGCTCCGCCGCCCCTGGGATTCTTCAGGCAAGAACACTGGAGTGGGTTGCCATTTCCTTCTCCAATGCATGAAAGTGGAAAGTGAAAAGTGAAAGTGAAGTCACTCAGTTGTGTCCAACTCTCAGTGATCCCATGGACTGCAGCCTACCAGGCTCCTCCATCCATGGGATTTTCCAGGCAAGAGTACTGGAGTGGGGTGCCATCTCCTTCTCCGATAAAGATACTTAAGTATACATAAAGATCAGTCAGTCAGTTCAGTCGCTCAGTCATGTCCGACTCTTTGTGACCCCATGGAGTACAGCATGCCAGGCCTCTCTGTCCATCTCCAACTCCTGTCTTTACTCAAACTCATGTCTATTGAGTTGGTGATGGCCTCCAACCATCTCAACCTCTATCATCCCCTGCTCCTCCTGCCTTCAATCTTTCCCAACATCAGGGTCTTTTCCAGTGAGTTAATTCTTTGCATCAGGTGGCCAAAGTATTGGAGTGTCAGCTTCAGCATCAGTCCTTCCAATGAATATTCAGGACTGATTTGTTTTAGGATTGACTGATTGGATCTCCTTGCAGTCCAAGGGACTCTCAAGAGTCTTCTCCAATACCACAGTTCAAAAGCATCAGTTCTTCAGCACTCAGCCTTCTTTATGGTCCAACTCTCACATCCATACATGACTACTGGAAAAACCATAGCTTTGACTATATGAGCCTTTGTCAGTGACGTGACATCTCTGCTTTTTAATATGCTGTCTAAATTTGCCGTAGCTTTTCTTCCAAGGAGCAAGCATCTTTTAATTTCATTGCTAGTGTCACCATCCACAGTGATTTTGGAACCCAAGAAAATAAAGTCTGGGCTGTTTCCCTTTCTTCCCCCATCTATTTGCCATGAAGTGATGGGAGCAGATGCCATAATCTTAATTTTCTGAACATTGAGTTTTAAGCCAGCTTTTCACCCTCCTCTTTCACCTTCATCAAGAGTCTCTTTCATTCCTCTTTGCTTTCTGCCATTAGGGTGGTGTCTGAGGTTACTGATATTTCTCCCAACAATGTTGATTCCAACTTGTGCTTTCATCCAGCTCAGCATTTCGCTTGATGGACTCTGCATTTACGTTAAATAAGCAGGGTGACAATACACAGCCTTGACGTATTCCTTTGCCAATTTTGAACCAGTCCATTGTTCCATGTCTGGTTGTATCTGTTGTTCCTTGACCTGCCTACAGGTTTCTTAGGAGGTAGATAAGGTGGTCTGATATTCCCATCTCTTGACGAATTTTCCACAGTTTGTTGTGATCCACACAGTCAAAGTTTTAGAGTAGTCAATGAAGCAGAAGTAGGTGTTTCTCCAAAATTTTCTTGCTTTTTCTGTGATCCAACGGATGTCAGCAGTTTGTGATCTCTGGTTCCTCTGCCTTTTTTACATCCAGCTTGTACATCTGGAAGTTCTTGGTTCACGTACTGTTGAAGCCTAGCTTGAAGGATTTTTAGCCTTACCTTGCTAGTGTGTGAAACGAGTGCAGTTGTATGGTAGTTTGAACATTCTTTGGTATTGCCCTTCTTTGGAATCGGAATAAAATTGACCTTTTCCAGTCCTGTGGCCACTGCTGAGTTTTCCAAATTTGCTGGCATGTTGAGTGCAGCACTTCCATAGCATCATCTTTAAGGATTTGAAATAGCTCAACTGGAATTCTGTCATCTCCAGTAGCTTTGTTCATAGTAATGCTTCCTAAGGCTCACTTGATTTTTACACTCCTGGATGTCTGGCTCTAGGTGAGTGATCTCACCATCATGCTTATCTTGGTTATTAAGACCTATATTGTTGCCACTTCTTCTTAGTCTTAATCTCTTCTGCTTCTGTTCCGTTTCTGTCCTTTATTGAGCCCATCTTTGCATGAACTGTTCCTTTGGTATCTCTAATTTTCTTGAAAACATCTCTAGTCTTTCTCATTCTATTGTTTTCCTCTGTTTCTTTGCATTGTTCACTTAAGAAGGCTTTCTTATCTCTCCTTGCTATCCTTTGGAACTCTGCATTCAGTTGGGTATATCTTTTCCTTCATTTTTTGCCTTTTTCTTCTCCTTTCTCATGTATTTGTAAGGCCTCCTCAGAAAACCATCTTGTCTTCTTGTATTTCCCTTTTGTGGGCATGGTTCTGGTTGCCACAGTGTTATTAACCTCTGTCCATAGTTCTTAAGGTCCTCTATCAGATCTAATCTGTTGAATCTGTTTGTCACTTCCACTGTGTAACTGTAAGGGATTTGACTTAGATCATATATGAATGACCTAGTGGTTTTCTGTATCTACTTTCTTTAAGTCTGAATTTTGCAATAAAGGAGCGCATGATCTGAGCCACAGTCAGCTCCAGATCTTGTTTTTGCTGACTGTTAGGTAGAGTTTCTCGATCTTCGGCTACAAAGAATAAAATCAGTCTGATTTCGGTATTGACCATCTGGTGATGTCCATGTGTAGAGTCTCCTTTTCTGTTGTTTGAAGAGTATGTTTGCTATGACCAGTGAGTTCTCTTGGCAAAACTCTCAGTGAGGCACTCCTTTTCTTTCTTTCTTTTTTTTCCTTAAGATTTCTTATTCTGCTTTTCTTCTAGATATCATTCATCTTTCCTGGTTGTTGTCATAGTGAACCACTGTTACTGATATGATTGGTCTATTGCATATCCCAGAAATAGGATTGAAATCACTGTTTTATTTTTACTTTCTTAGTTTATAAGTCATTTGAGAAACATAAAGGCTAACTAATTTTCAAGTCAGTGGAGAGTCAAAAGTAGAATTTAGCACTTTTAATTTTTTTAATAATTGACACTTATTATTATTTTGGCACATAAGAAAGCTTTGTATATTCATAGTATATAGTTTAAAAGCTTTTTTTCCCTCAATAGATATTCCTAAATAGAGAATAAGAAGAAATATATCTGGATTAATTTACAGGAAATATTACAGTGTGAAATATATGTTTAGGATTCCTCATTTCTGTTCTAATGTTCTACTCTTTACCTTCTTTAATAAACTGGATTGGAAACATTTTGGAGACAAATTCAGAAAGTGGAAACTATTGGAAAACTTAACATGGGCAGTGGGTTTATGTATAAAAAAGTTCTTATAAGTGATTAAGTTTTTTGTGTGTGTCCTCAGATTTTAAAGGATGTATTTTTCTTATGTATATATAATTTTTCCCTGTTTAATTTATTCTTTGTTTCTTGACTCTGCAGTGAAAATACACAAAATACATCATTATGCTCTGGAAGTGTAAGACGTTTTCCTCATGCTAACGCACAGATAGCAATAGTAAAAACAGCAGCCCAAAGGTAAGGATTCTAATTACCATTGTTTAGTATATAGTCCATGAGGTCGCTAAGAGTCGGACATGACTGAGCGACTTCACTTTGACTTTTCACTTTCATGCATTGGAGAAGGCAATGGCAACCCACTCCAGTGTTCTTGCCTGGAGAATCCCAGGGACAGGGGAGCCTGGTGGGCTGCCATCTATGGGGTCTCACAGAGTCGGACACGACTGAAGTGACTTAGCAGCCGGAGCAGTATATACTTATCATCCTCTTTAATAAGAGTTGGTCACTGCCTTTTTTTTTTAAAAGAACCTTTTTTCTTACTTTCTAGAATTTCACTATGTTTCCATTGTCTCTAAAGAGATACTCATGTTTCTGATATAATTCATACCCTACAATTTTTTTATTTTATACCTACTTTTAAATAAATTGCAGTCTGTAAACAGACATTTTAAGTAAAAGCCATTCTGTTGGATTATATTCCTGTTAAATTAAGCTGATTTTTACATTTAACAGAGAGGTCTTCAGCTGGTACTTTAGTTCTGATGAGTAAAACTATAGTTATTACTTTACTTTCTTTGTAAGGTTTATAAGATTTCATAGTATCAAAGTAAATCACATTGTTTTAAACAAGATATTTCTGTGTTTTCATAAATATGACTGTTCTCATTGATCATGAAAGTCCTACTTGAATCTTGAAATAGTTCAAGGAATAGTGTGATAGTTGATGTTCTTAAATGCTTTTGAGGTTTTTCATAACCATTTTTGGATGGTAATGAAGTTTCAGTTGAATTTCAGTTCTTAGTCAATTTCAGCCAACAAAAAATTTTTTAGGCTCCAACAATTACAAAATAATTTATCTCTTTATTTCTTGCATTTTGAATAGTTGCATTACATTTTTATAGCTAGTAAAAGTAAAAGGTTTTTTTTAATATGTGCTAGATGTTCATTTTAAAATATGTACTAGATGTTTTTCTTCAGTCTTTAGACTGCTGATCTAGACTGCTCTTCATTGAGAAAATGTGTCCTGACTCTTAGCCTTGCTGTATTTGCTATAACACAGAGTTTCAACTTAAAAACCTTAAATTTTTCTCATACTTTAGCACAATAAGAAAATCTTTTCTTTGCCTAAATATTTTTCATAGTTTTACTGTAAGATGTTTTAGAAATTCAGCTAAAAAAATGGGCAAATTACTATACATACCAAAAAATTGACTTGCCTTACACATCAAGCTCTGTGGCCTACACATAGCACAACATGAGAAGAAACAATGAAGGCAAAGTAATTAAGGGGAAGGAAGAAGTTTAGAAGGACAGACGCACTGTTTCTCATATACTGATCACATTGATACAATTCATCACTAAGAAAAACCTACTTTCTATTCTGAAAATGAGGTGTAAGTTGAAATACTAATTTATAATCAAGTGATATATTCTACAACCAAGATTATTACTGGTTTAGAAGTTAACTATTAGTTCAGAATTATTTACACTATGCCTTATTCTCCCCATTTCGCCTTTCTTCATTGGTAATGTTAAAAATTAATTTCAGTTTGGGAATTGGCTTGTGTTTTTTTTTAAATTCTGTGTCATGGCACCTCATACCTTGCCATGTATAAGGTATACATTATGCCTCTGTATAAAAATTAGTTTCTGTTAATAGGAGTGGTATTTATTAGTAAAATAATGTTTCTTAGAAAAATAAAAAATGATTTCAAATGTATTTAAAAAACAATCCTGAGTGAAAATACAAGTAAGGACAAGTAGGGGCATTAAGGGAAACCGTGAAGTGTTATGTCTACAGGACAGATTCTCGTTAGGTTTGTCTCTCATAGAATAAATATTTCTTAGTGCTACTGCAGTGTGACTGTCATTAAAAAGATTATGACTTGCAAACACTAGTCATTGAGAGTTTTCCCAATTTCCTTCCTTCAAAAGTTTTGAGTGATTTTATGCGACATACCTATGGCTCAGTGGGTAAAGAATCCACCTGCAGTGCAGGAGACACAGGAGGCGCAGCTTCATTCCCTGGGTTGGGAAGATCCCCTGGAGGAGGAAATGGCAACCCACTCCAGTATTCTTGCCTGGAAAATCCCATGGACAGAGGAGCCTGGTGGGCTAGTGTCCAAAGTGTTGCAAAGAGTGGAACATGATTAAGCATGCAGAATGCTACATACATGTACCTACATACATAGGTACAGAGTAGTCAAAGATGAGTATCACAGTTTTTTCCTTGAAACTCAAGTTTGGTTAGGGTAGAAGACAGAGTAACAAGTAAGCAAATGTTTACCTGGTGAGTACAGTAGCAGTATGCAAAGTATGTGTAGTACAAAGCAGTGAAAAATTCACAAAGGAAGTATTAAAGAAGCTTTTGAGTGTTTTAGCCTTAAGAGAACACTCCATGGGGTAGGAACCACATCTTCAATGAGCATGAAAAAAACCTTCACCCAAGATGATAGCTAGCAAACTTTATTAGTGTAGTGTTGGCACAATTGTCAGGTCTCAGATGTGTAAAAGCACACTGGCTTTTATGGTTTCACCTAATTTTTCTTATTTCCTCACCTCTGCATTTGAAATTAAAGGCAGTGTTACTAGTTGGTGATTCACACACATAATCCATGCCTCCTGGGGTGAGTGGTGTACCTTGTCTTTTAAGTAAATCAGACCTGCATTTTGTATAATTTGTAAGATATTGAAATAAGTACATCACACCTTTCTAATCTAAAAGAAAGGAGTGTTAAAGTATCAAATCAGATTAACTACTATTTGGAGGATATTATGGGTACAGTCTGGTTTCTTACTGCTATTCCAAATGTTAATTCATATTTAAAAGGTAGGTTGTTTATATACTAATAGTGATGGAGATAGTATAGAAAAAAATGAAATGCAGAAAATTAAAAATCTTTATAACTGTACCATTTCCACTCCTAACTTTAACTAGACTTGGAAAAAGAACTTATTTATTGATTTATGTTTTGTTTACATTTTCGCCTTTTTTAAATTTTTATTTAAGGCTAGATAGAAAGACTTAAAAGGACTCTAGAGGAACATGAATGTTTACAAAAGCATATATAATTCATAAATAGGAAAATGGGCTCCTGGAATAAGCAAGATTTCATTATTAATGAAAAGTACCACTTTGACCAAAAGGAAGTCAAAAATCAAAGCATAGATACCAGAATCAATCAGCTTGTTTTCTTTTTAAATTTTAAGAGCAGAAGTAGTCCAAAAGGAACATTAAATCAACAGTTTTACGAAGTCTTACATTACCAATAATGGCTTCCTGTCTCATTTTTTAAAAGCTTTATTCCTTCTTTTATTCTTTCTCTCTCTCTTTCTTTGAATATATAAGCTCTTCTAGGGCAGGGCTTGATAATAAACACATATTGAGGTGAGGAGTATTGGAAAACTACCATAACTCATACTTAAATATCATAGAAAATGCATTTTTTTTCAAGTGTAAGAGACGTGAACATGAATGTATGTATTTTGGGGTTTTGTTTTCTTCGTAACTCCTTTGGTTTATTGGAAAGAACCAAGCCTGTTTCTACTGTGTCTTCTACCTTTCTGTCTGTGGTACTAAACTCTTTTCACAACAGTGAGAACTCTGGGCACAACAGTGTAGAGTAGGAAATGACTAGATTAGGTATTAATGCCTCAGTTTTGGTTTTCATTTTACTTTTCTTAAAAATGTAACACCATAAGAAATAAATACATAAGGACAGACAGATTGAGCTTTTATGTTTATATTTTGTTTCACTTTAATAGGTTTATGATAGATAATTTTCCTTCATTTTTCTGTCATTTGTCCAATATAAATTTATCTTATACAGATTATCACATTTTTTAAATAACAAAAGTAAAATTTCAAATATGGTATTCATATAAGTTTGTAATACTTCTTTTCCTTATCATTAAAAAATTTTTTTAAAGAGATAAATGTTTCTTTTCAATGTTGTTTATGTAAAACCAACTTACCATATTATTTTTTCTTAATTTGCCAGGACTGAATGGATAATTTACTTGTATGCTTCACATGATAGGAATTCAGGAGTTAATATAGGGACTCAGAGATTTTTATTAACTATGTTTTGCTTACAGTTCTGAATATTTATTTTTCTTTGTAATAGGAATAATTGCAGAATGTGACTCTTATTCTAAATTGAGGGTTTTATAAAAACCCTTGAGTAATTGATGTTGATAGCTTTTTAAATTTTCCATGAACTGTGGAAAAGGGTGGACCTTTTATACTTTGGACTTTTGAATAGAGGCCATGATTTTAAGTCCCAGGATTTTTTCTAGTGTCTCCAGCCATATATTTGTATTTAATATAAAGCTTTTGTGGAAAAGTGTCAACCTTAAATTTTTATTTTTGATTTTTTTTGGCTCAGAAGCAAATACAGTTGGACTTCTGTATCTGGAGGTTGCACATCTGTGGATACAACCAACCACAGATTAAAAAATATTCAAGGAAAAAATTCCAGAAAGTTCCAGAAACCAAAACTTGAATTTGCTGGTGCTTGCAACTGTTTATATAACATTTACATTGTATTAGGCACTATAAGTAATTTAGAAATGATTTGCTGTATATGGGAGGAAATACCATACCCTTTTATGTAAGGGACATGAGTACCCACTGTTTTGGTATCTGCATGGGGTCCTAGAACCCATCCCGTACAGATAACCAAGGGACTTCTGTAATCGCTCCTGATAACGGAATTGGGACCTCTAAAAATTGTATAGCTTTTAGAAAATTGTATTGTTCCTTGGAGACTATTGCTGTAACCACTCTAAATAACACATGTCCTAAAATGTTGTATCGTTAAATAAAGCTCTTTCAAGAATTTTTTGACCTTTATACATCCTTTTTTCTTCTTTAAATATGTTTAGATATAAATTAGTTTCTGTACTGACAAAAATTGAAAACCAATTTACATATCTGAGAGGATTGAAAGCACTAGTATATAACATATGTGATGTATTTAAAACAAGTAAATCATAGTTTTGCCTTATTGACTGCACTTACTAAAACTATAGTGATATATCAAAATGAGGTCTTGCCTCTTACGTTTTTTTTCTTTTTCATGTTTTAAGCAGTCTGGACCAAAAGGAAAGGTAAGCTTAATATTGATGAAATTAGAGCATGGATACAACAATAAAATATCATATTATTTATATGCTTTGAAAAATCACTGAATTTGAGTTCATCATTAAGCTTATTAATTATTTTAATAAAAGGAAACATAGCACAACGTGATATTTGATTTACGTGAGTAATATTTCACCATAATTCTCAAAATACATTTTTCCATGAATGATTATTATTTATTTATACTGATGTGTAACTACTTTAAATAAAGTATTTCAGGATCTTAGTAGTAAAATTATTTTCAGTTACATAATATAAATATTTCTTGTTGTATTTTACTGATAATATTTTTGCTTAATACTTTATTAGAGTGAGGTGAAAAATTGAATAGAATACCTTAAGCTTGGAGTTAAAACTCTATTCTGACCCAAAATTTTGTGACAGAATTTTATGATCCTTCTTTGTTCCCTTTGTAATAATTCTAGCAGACACATCATCCTTTAGCAGAAATGTTGAATAATGTAATGTAAATAACATAGAAACAAGTCTTTAAGAACACATTTCTTTGAATAGTGAAATGATTGTAGTTGTTTTGAAGCAAATACCCTTAAGAATAGCTCTCTCCTCAATGTGTATATGTGGAAATTTTTGTGCATGTGCGTATCTTTTTGTCTTGCTTCCCTGAATCTCAGGAACCTTTTATGAATTCTCCCCTCCCAAAACAGGTAAACAACGCTTGTATTAAGACAATACTTTTGTGTCATTGGTGACAGTCAAAAGAAGGGACATTCTATACTTTGATTTAATTGTGTGACTTTGACTCTATACTTTTGTTTAAAGGTGTAGAGGAAGCAAAGAGGACAACTTACAGTGTTTTATAGAATGCTATATATTCCATCTTACTTCATGAACACCAAGTTTCTGAGCTATAAGGTGATTCTGTCAGCAAAAGATTTAGGCATATTATTTTATAATTCTGAAATACCTCACAGTTCTTATATGTTTTAAATGAATGGGTTGTGCAGATATTTTATTACTTATATCCTGGAAAAGAAAATTTGTTCTTCTATTTCTCTTTGAGTAAATTATTATTTCTTGTCAGATATAGATTTTATGTCTTTTAAATTTTTAACTCATAAATGACTCATTTTGGAGAGAAGACCATTAATAAGATTTTTTAATAAAATTGCTGAAGAATATACATTAAATAACTATACAGTCACACATGAACCAGACTGTTGTTTTATAGAAATAAACATTCCTTCCTGTGTGTTATAGTAGATAAAATGCAGGTATTGTTATATTATCAGAATAGTATAGAGCTTAGAGTATTCTCTTTCTCCCAATAGCCTTGGAGAGTTAAACTGATTTTTTCCCCCCACTGTTTTGGCTTCTTAGGCATATTTCTGTTGTGGAAATTTATTCACTGATACATTCAGCAAATGTTTTAGTGACTCTATGTGCCAAGGCACTCTTCTAGGAGCAGACAGAAATCCCTACCCTCTTGGAGCTTGTAGTCTTGTTGGAATAAAACTGGAATAGGAATCAAAAGGTATAGAATTAAGTAACCAGTGTTACCATATAACTTACTCTAAAATGGGAATAATGATATTTGCCCAATTTTGAAGGAGATTTGTGAAGAACAAATGAGATAATAATTTGAAAGTGACATATATTCTGTAAAGTTTGAAATATCTGTAATAGATACTGAAATTCTTTGTCTTTTGTACCAACATTACAGTCAGGGACTAGCATAAAGCAGCAGGTATTTATAAAATATGTAAATACACTGGAGTGCTTTATTTAGCACCTTTGTTACTGTTAGCTTCAATTTAGTCCATTAATCCTTTGGATTCTTACCTAAAATTATTTTATCTTTGTCAGAGTTAAGCTGAGAAATTTTCTGTCAGTAGATTTTACTCTGGAACTATTTTTGACATAAGCCTTTTCCCCTCTCTTCTTACAAGCAAAGTCACATCTTTTTTTCTGACCTTTGAAGAGCAATAGAAAATTTTTTATCCTTATCCCTTAACATATGAAGGACTAAAAATCTCTGAACTAAATGATTGCTTTACAAGAGGATAGCTTATGTAATAAATTGAAAGATAGGAAGTTGTGGAAGGTTAAACTATATACTGGGCACAATGAGGTATATTTTAGGTTTAAAACCAAGCTGGAATAAATAATAAACAATCATTTTAAGGTCCAGAGCTTTCAAACTTAAAAAAATTGCTCCCATTTTTCTTTGTTGTAAGTGACATTGATGACTTAAGTGACTTCTTTTCTGACTCTTGGACAGTGGGTTATGAATACAGTGTACGTGCTGGCACCAGCAGCCTGGGATACTTAATCTGGTATTAGAACTGTTTTTTCCCCCCTCTTTAAGTAGACTGTGACCCATTATGAAATGAGCACATAGTAATTTCAAAAGTTTTAAAAATATTTTATTATAAATAGTATGTTCATATTATACAGAATTTTGAAATAACAGAAAGGTACAAAGGTGAAAAGAATGTAGTGAAAGAATATATGTGAAACACTAGACATGTTTACTTAAATATGGGGTATGTTTGAAAAGACAACTGTTATAATGAAATATTTTATAATACATCATTAGCATCTTTATACATTTCTTTTACAATGTATTTTCCTCTGTCCTTTATATCTAACAGGGGGGTCATAGTAAAAATATAGCTGCATATTCTGAATTTTGGCTTCTAAAAATGATTTTTAATGATCACAGAATAGCTTGTCCTGCAGATATACATAATTTATTTACCCATTAGCCCATGTCTGGTTGTTTTTCACTGTTACATATGACACATTGATGAACAACTTTGTATATAAATTTCTAAATATGTCTCTTAAGATAAATCTCTAGGAAGGATTCTTTATAAATATTTTTAATGTTCTTGATAGGTACTTCCAAACTGTTTTGCAGACAGGTAGTACCAATTTATATTAGCCGTATAAAATACTATCTTGATATCTGAGAAATGAGTATAGCAAGATACTGGATTGTAAGACTAATAGTAATTAAGTTTTTTTAATTCACTCATCAATTGAAGTATATATTGAAAAGATCAAAATTTCATTCATAGTAGAAACTAAAATATTCAATAATAAAATTAATGATGTATAGCTCCCTTATAAATATACCTAAAGAACCCTGATTTGAGGCATATATTTGGTTCCTGGTTGGTTATTTGATAGAGTTGCTCCTTAAGATAAATTTAATGGAGTTTTAGTTAGAAATCCTGTTGACTTTGTTACTTTAGGAAATTTGACCAATTGACTCAAGTTTGTTTCGAAGAGTAAATATTGGAGAAGAGCAACAGTCTTAATTTTGTAAAAAGAGTAAATGAGGGAAGAGAAGAATGACATGCCTTGCCACATAATAAAGCATACTGTGAGGAAAACAGTGGTTGAATATGGAAACGTTAGAAAAGGTCTAAAAAGGAAGAAGGACAGTAAACAGACTAGAGAATCCAGGTGTGGTGAACTTCCGGCTAGCCTGTCTAATCAATAAATGTTTAGTTTACCATGCCTGAATTATATAATTTTCACATAGGCTAATATTTTGAATTCCTTTATGGTGGCTGCATGGTAGCCAATGGTTCAGTTTTGACATTGTCATCCTTGTACTGCAATATTTAGATAATTGTTGGACCTGATAAATACACTTCCAATTACATACTGCCTTTTAGTTATATACATTTATTCCTTCCAACTATTTATCAAGTGCCTGCTATGTTCTAGGCATAAGAATACAGTGATGAACAAAACAGGCAAGACCTCTGTTTTCCTGTAGTTTACATTTTGATGGACAACAACTGATAATGAATAAGTAAAGCACCTAATAAGTTCTGTGTTTAAAAGTACAATTGGATGATGTGATATATTGTGACAATATGGTTTCTTTAGATATTCAGAGAAACTCAGCTACAAAGCTAACGTTTAAGCAAGGACTGACTGAATGTAGACTCAGATACAGTGATCATAGAGATGGCTTCTTCAGATAGGAAAGAGGTGGTACTAAGATATTAATGCTGGCATGAGTAGGTATGTTCAGAGAAAGAAGGAAGGACCACTGTGGCTGGAACTTGGGGAGCAAAGGGGAAAATGTTACGAGGGTTGCTTTAGTAAGGTCAGCTAGAACCCCTAGATCATAAAAGGCTTTGTAAGATGATCTCAAGAGTTTGAGTTTTACATTGGTGCACTCACTGAAAACGTGCAGTGCATTTTAGGTAGAGAAGTGTTACCACCTGATAAATATCTGAGATTTTTTAAAAAATAGTCTTTTATGTATGGTTTATGTGGTTATTTAATTGAGGCTAAACTTGTTTCACTTACCAAATAGAATAGCAGTAATAATCTTTGACTGTTCAAAACTATTAATAGCTCAGCAAAGTCTAGGAATTAGAGAGGTAGAAAGACATAGGTAAAAGGAATCTTATGGCTTTTTAAGGGAGAGGGATTGAATGGGATAGGATGGGGAAGTGAAAGGATTTTAAAGATCTTTATGTCTTTGGGGTGTGTAGAATATCTTGCTTGAGGAAATAGTTGGAATCTTGATACCATGTTAATGAACATAGTATGCAATTGAAGTAAGAGTTGAGACAGGAAAGGTAACTATTGTATTTGTTACATTAACCAGAGGAGAAAAAAATAAATGAAAAGTAATTGTGGGGACTTCCCTGGTGGGCCAGTGACCAAGACTCCGCAATCCCAGTGCAGGGAGTCTGGGTTCGATTCCTGGTCAGGGAACTAGATCCCACATGCCTCAGTTAAGACACATCGCAGCCAAATAAATAAATTTAAAAAGAAAGAAAAGTAATTGTGTAAGTCAGTAAAAATAGGAAAAAAGAGGAAAGAATGAAACAAATATAAAAAACAACTAACTCATAAGGTAAGATGAAAGGAAAACATGAAGTTTATCAGCTGCAATAATTGTGATCAGGTTGAATATGTTTATTAAAAGACAAATATGTTGTTTAAACTCAGCTGTATCATACTATTTATAAGAATCAGCTACTTCTAAAATAATGGTTTGTAAGTAAAGGGTCTCTTGACTCTTAGAGTCAAAAGAGACACAAACAATATGGCAGAAACCAACAGACTATTAGAAAACAATTATCCTCCAATTAAAAATAAGTTAAAGATGCAAACAAAAGAAAAGCATGAGTAGAATTTTAGCAACAAATGAGACCAAATTAAGGATGAGAAGTATTAAATAGGATAAAGGAGTGCATTTCATAATGGACATACTCTGAGAAATGAATAAAGCTCCCCTAAAATATTTAAAATGCAAAAATGTTTTTGGTTAGAGTACAACTTTGGGAAATTTTAGTAAATCTGCAAAAATTTGAAGTTTAAACATAAGTTTGGAATAATGGATTTTAATGGAAAATAGACACATTTAATTTTTGTTATAGAAGTTTACATCTTTTGCAATCAGTTACAGCAGTGGAACAGTTTATAAAGTGAATTATTAAAACCAACTAAAAATAAACCAGCACTCAGATCCTGGTTTCTAATATTCTAATAAAAGGAACCTGGAGAAATGGCTGATTCTAGGGATGGGTTAGAAGAAGGCAATGGCACCCCACTCCAGTACTCTTTTGCTTGGAAAATCCCATGGACACAGGTAGGCTTCAGTCCCTGGGATTGCTAAGAGTTGGACACGACTGAGCGACTTCACTTTCACTTTTTACTTTCATGCATTGGAGAAGGAAATGGCAACCCACTCCAGTGTTCTTGCCTGGAGAATCCCAGGGATGGGGGAACCTGGTGGGCTGCCGTCTATGGGTTCGCACAGAGTCGGACACGACTGATGCGACTTAGCAGCAGCAGGGATGGGTTAGGGAAAACACAAAATAATCTTAGAGTATCTTGTAGTATCAGAATCCAATTCAAAAAACCAAAGGGCGCTTACTTCAACAACACATACACTAAAATTGGAGCAGTACAGAAGATGTTCATGGCCCTTGTACAAGGATAACATGCAGATTGGTGAAGCATTCCATGTTTCTGTAAATTTTATGCCTATTTTATCAGAATTAAAAAGGACAGGAAAGGAACACAAGAGCCAACTGAAAGAGCTCCCAAGGGCCAGAACCAAAACAATTGGATTATAACATAAAGTATAAAATAAATATCCATTGGTGGTACTCGTATAAATAATTGAATAAGTGATTTACTTACTGAACTAACCTAAAATTTTTGTAAGCTGCATAAAATGAATTGGGGGAAATTCACAGCTGCAGAAGAATTCCAAATAAATAATATATGTAGATACTCCCCTCTTCAGGAAGAAATAGAATTGAAACATTGTTTAGTTGCTAAGTTGTGTCCAACTCCTTTGCAACTCCATGGACTGTAGCCCGCCAGGCTTCTCTGTCTACCAGATTTTCCAGGTAAGAATACTGGAGTGGGTTGCTATTTCCTTCTTCAGGGGGTCTGACCCAGGGATCAAACCTGCGTCTTCTGCATTGTGGATTCTTTACTATTGAGACACCAGGGAAGAAGCCTCAGAGTTTAAGTACCCTTGCCTCTCTTGTGGGCTGGACTAATTGAATTTGCTTCCAAATAGAACATTGGAACTGGAAAATAAACTTTGGAGTGGAGAAACCTGACAGACATTACCTTAGCCAAATGATCACAGTTAATCTTACTGGTGTTATAAATCACTGATATCATGTAACCTCTGATAGGATGTGATGAGACATCCACCAAACCTACAGGCTCGGTCTAGTCATGAGTGAAACACCAGACACACGTTGAGGGGTATTCTATGTAATAACTAACTAGTCTCTTCCGAAGTGCCAGGGTCATGAAAAAGAATTTTAGTCTGAGAAATAAAGAAGCTGCTTCTGTAGTGACTCAGATGGTAAAGAATCTGCCTGCAGTACAGAAGACCCAGGTTCAGTCCCTGGGTTGGGAAGATCCCCTGGAGAAGGAAATGGCAACCCACTCCAGTATCCTTGCCTGGAGAATTCTATGGACAGAGGAGCCTGGCAGGCTAGTGTCTGTGCCTAAAGAGTTCCATGGACAGAGGATTCTGGCAGACTACAGTACATGGGGTTGCAAAGAGTCAGACATGACTGAGCCACACACATGCACGCACGCACACCTAGGGAGACAGGATCACTAAAAACAGTGAATCCTAGATTGTATTCTAGAACAAAGAGGATATTAGTAGAAAGTGGAAGAGCTCGTAAAATTCAAACAAAGCCTAGCATTTAGTTAATAGCCATGTGCAAATGTTGATTTTTGGGTCTTTTGACATAGATATGAGGGTGATGAAGGTATTAACATTAGGAAAAACTGGGTAAGGGATATAAGAGAATTCTGAACTATCTTTTCAACCGTTCAGTAAATCTAAATTTGTTCTAAATTTTATTTATTAAAAAAAAAAAAAGACTTCCAAAGCTGAAGCCCATCTAACCTTTAATAAATGGAACATTCTGATGTTATTTAAACAGTTTTGCACAGAAGGGGGAAAAGGTATCTAGTTTTATGCAGCTTGTGAAATATTGGATCCATGATCCATGAAATGAGGTTCTCTAAAACTTACATACAAAACACTTACTCAGAAGCAAAAGAAAGAAGAAAAAATGCTCCCAGTTAGTAGGGACACTTCTCTGCTTCTGCTTGGTTTAAGGTAGGAAAGAAAATCCACTGGGAAATTAAATCCTAGCCTTAAGCATCATACTAGTTTGAAGTTTGAAATTTTTAATGTCTGTTGAGTGTTGGAACCTTTATACTGAGAAATTAACAAAGTTTATTTTTGATTACCTAACAAAAGTTAACACAAGATTATAAAGTTCTTTTAATTCTCTTATTAAACAAATACTTTTATTCTGAAATTCTTGTTTAATTATATTAAAATTAAGGCATGCTTTTACTTCAGTAATTTGCTTATTTTATTTTTTAAAACAAAATTTGCTCTGTATAGGGCAAAGTATAGTAAATATCAGATACAGAGTGGCCATAAGGTTTGGAAATGTTGGCACATGTACATAATTTTTAACATGACAATACATGATGGTCATGGACATTATATGACATATATATTCATTTTGTTCCTCATCAGCAATGCATGGTTCAGTGCACTCTGACAAATAGCAGAGAGCTGAGTGAATTAGTAATCTCTATATATCTGTGATATGTTGTCTTAGATGATTTATACCAGTTATTACCGAATGAACTTGTGTTTATAGCATACCCCAGAATAAGTAAAGCAGGTTTAAATAGACAAAAATCCAAATTATCTGTATTTCCAGATTTTGTGGCCATTATGTCAAATCATTCTGCTTGTTGATAATCCTTAGTATTTAAGAATATCTACTGTTTCTATTGTCCACTGTTTTAATACATAGAGGTTTTGGAGTTTACTATAGTTGTATCATATTTTGCTTCAAATTTATTGCCTCGGTTGTATTTTATAGTTGATATTTTTATTTTTCCAGTGTAGAGTTATAACTGATTGAAAATTGATTGTATATGGATAAGACTATATTATATAATTTTTAGTGTGAACATGTGTAGAATATAAAAACATGTACTTTAGGAGCTGAAAACCTTATTTTTCATAGCACTGGTACTGCTGTCTCTGAGGCAAATTCTCATCTTCACAATTTGTATCCTCACAAAATTTTGACAGTGTGGAAGTGACTCAGTTGGACCACATACTGCTCAATGATAATAATGAAAATACCATTACTTACCAATACTGATGCAGTTTGCTAGGATTTAGATTCTGGTGTTGCTATTTAGTAGTTCTGTGACCATGGGCAAGTTAATTAACCTCATTGTGCCTCAGTTTCCTCATCTGTAAAGTGGTAACAGTAGTATATACTTTATACGGTTATCATGAAGGCCAAAGTAATTAATAGATGCAAAGCACTTAGAACAGTACCTGGCACATTATGCTCACTATTTGCTAGCTGCTATCAAAAGTACACTACTGTCACTACTCTTACTATGTTCTTCTTGTCATTTTCTTATTTTGCTTTCAATTCAGGTGCTTTGACTTTTGCAATATAAAAATATGAAATCCTTATAAGGAAAACTCCTTTAGGATTTTTGTTTAATTTTTGTTGAATTGTATTGCTTTGTGATAGGTTTGATCACTTGTGCAAATGGATTTATAAAGAACAGAATAACCCCTTTTAATTCCCCCATTAAATAATATGAAAATAATTTTGGAGCCTTTCATTTGGATGGGGAAGTAGCTATTTTTAGCTCCCTCGTCTGTTGCACATCTCCTTCTTTAATGGTTTTATCCCATAATTTAGCTATAGGTTTTTTGCTTTTCTCCCAAACTGGTGTATATTTGGACTTCTCTGACATTTTAGGATCCTATTTACTAAGGATTCCTGTTCAGAATTCTGAGAATTGGTTGTGTGTGAAGTCTGACAATGTAATTAATATACTTTTAAAAGTATTAATAACCCCATTATATAGTCACAAATATTCATACTTGTGACTACACAGTATGAATACTTGTTTCATGATTTCTAGTTTTGTATATAGCTTTTTTTTTTTTTTTACTGCTTTTGTAATTATCCTGAAGAACAAGATCAAATTCAGTCTTTATTCCCTTTATTCATTGATTTTTAAATAGCTAGAAACATTTACAGCAAAATAGGGCAGATATTTATTCTAAGCTGAGTAATTTGTTTTATTTCAGAACTGCATGTGACAATGAAATATTACAAGCCTTTCTTTTTTTTTTTTAAAGTTTTTATAAATGGATTATGAAAGTAGTTCCAAAAGAAAAATTCTAAAATTTTGTGCATTGGGGAGATATATGTATCTTCCCAAAGTGACTACTTTGAAAAGATAAATATTTGGATTCATTTATTAAATGTTTATTTGAAAGACTGCCCACTGTTGGCTGGCATAGATTAACAGTTTAAATAAAATATAATCACTGCCCTTAGGGATCTTGTAGTGCATTAAGGTTTAGTATGTTTGTGTGATATAGTGTTATTTTATATTACGTCTTTTTATGTAACAAGCTATGATTTGCTTTTGATAAACATATTGTAAGTATTCCCTCTACTTTTTCATTTTAAAAATATTTTTTTTTCTTTTAGAGTAAAACTATATGAATTTCCTTTTTAGGAAAGAATACCCACCTCATGTCCAAAAATTTGAAAGTAACCCTGTAAGGTTAAGTCGGCCCCAAGGTGTTGGTAAGTGTGCAGTTTTATTTGTTAACACCTGTGAAGGGTTTTGAGTTGTTGTATGAAAGGTAAATTAGGGATGTAGCACTGGCTTTAGAATATTCCCAGTTAGACTAGAAATACATAGACCCATTTCTAATAACTGACTTGAGAATTTCTCATCTGAAATCACTGGAGAATGATTCAGAGAGTACACATTCAGGTGATGATAGTTGGAAGTCTTTTTGATTATATTAGCATTGTTGTTAAATTCAGGATCCAAATATTAACTCTGGATGGGTTATAGCTTCAGAATTTTGTTTTGTTGCACTATGTTATAATCTTAATATAGTGCAACAGTGTTAATTCAGTGGTTGCCTAATATATTCTAAATTTTAGGATCGCAATTATTCTAGACAAGAAAATCACTGAGTTATAAAGAGACCATACCTGATAAAAGTGTGTTAATAGTAGATGTTGAAATATTATTGTAAGTAGAAATTTAATTTACATCGAAACAATTTTTTAAAAATTACTAATAAGAGCAATTAGCATTTATGAAAGCTGTTTCTACCATCAAATTGATGTTCATTATTTAGAGATTTTCAATCTGTGTGTCCATCTTGTTTTCCGCAGGCCTTTGCTTGTGTATTTTTCGGCTTTTTTTAAAAAAAATTGAAGTATACTTTGATTTACATTATTAGTTTTAGGTGTACAGTGTTGTGATTCAGTATTTTTACAGGTTATTGTCCATTAAGTTGTTACAGGATAATGGCTATAATTCCTGTTCTATGGAATATATTCTTGTTGCTTATCTATTTTATGTATAGTAGTTTGTATCTCTTAATCCCATAGGCCTTTTGCTTGTTTTAAATAGCAGTAGTGTCTCTTACTATTCAAAATTGAATGATTTTAAGCAGCTGAGTTTTTCCTGGTTGCCAACAGTTTCTTTTCTTTTTTTTTTTTTAAAGCACCTGTATTTTTCTATAACTTGGATGAAAATCTTTTGTGTATATATAGAACATATTTTATAAAGGGAATATTTGAGACATAGATTCTTTCTTAATAATTTTGCAGTTGTTATGAATGTGAATTAGTATACTTTGTAACGCATAGTTATGCTCACTAGGTTTATTAAATGTGGTAGTAATGACTAGCTTCTTTAACATTCATACCTTAAATCTTTACTGAACTCATACCCCGCACTTGAGCTGAGTCAGATGCTTGACATTGATTATCTGCTTTTATCCTAGTTCCCTACCCAGGATCTCAATAAGCTAAGTCCAACTTTACCTCCGTTTTGTACAGAGGAAGAAATTGAGGTTTGCAGGGATTATATAACTTGCTCAAGGACACAAACTAGTACTGGAATCCAGGTCTATATGATGATAAAGACCACACGTTCTCTTAACCACTGTGCTTTACTATTTTCTCCCTAGATCAAAAAGAAACTTATTTCTGATCCTCAGGGAAGAACTACACAATAGGTACGGTTATCATTCCCTTTCCCCAGATGCATTTCAGTAAGTTAAGTGATTTGGCCTGTTATATGGTTTTAGATATCAGTGAGCCCCAGACATTTTACAAACATTTTTTGTTTATTCAGAGACTTCCCTGGTGGTCCAGTGGTTAAGAATTTGCCTGCAAGTGCAGGGGACACTGGTTAGATCCCTGGTTTGGAAGGATTCCCTATGCCACTGGGCTACTAAGCCCATGAGCTACAGCTACAGAGCCCACCTGTGTAGATAAGGCCGTGCTTTGCAATAAGAGAAGCCACCATGGTGCTAAGCCCAAGCACCGCAGCTGCAGAGTACCACCCCCCATCCCCCACCCGCAAAACTAGAGAAAGTCTGTGTAGCAATGAAGACCCAGGGGAGCCAAAAATAACGAAATTAAAAAAAAAAACTTTGTTGATTCAGTGACATTCACTAAATAGATAAGAATAACCTTTTTTTAAAAACCCTTTTTATTTTAAAATCATTTTAAGTGAATACTGAAAAGTTATAAAACTAGAACTCATTTACCCTTTTCCCAGTTGCTCTTAATGTTAGCATTAACAGCATGTTATAGTTATAGTCATGTTATAGTCATAGTACATTTGCAAATAAGAGATTGTCACTGGTATAACATTTAAACTAAGCAGATAGACATTGGTCTCATTTCACCAGTTTTTCACTGATAACTTTTTTCTGTTCCAAGATCCAGTTTGGTTCTTATATTGGTTACATCTCCTAAGTTTCCTTGATTAATTTGAAGAATACTAGTAGAATGCCTTTCTGTTTGGAAGTTTGAATAATGTTATCTTATGATTTGTTGTTGTTAAGTTGCTCAGTCATGTCTGACTCTGCAACCCCATGGACTGCACTGTTACAGGCTTCCCTGTCCTTCACCACCTCCTGGAGTTTGCTCAAACTCATGTCCATTGAGTTGGTGATGCCATTCAACCATCTCATCCTCTAATGTCCCCTTCTCTTTCTGCCTTCCATCTTTGCCAGCATTAGAGTCTTTTCCAATGAGTCAGCTCTTTGCATCTTATGATTAGATTGAGGCTGTTCATTTTTGGCAAAACTTTCATGAAAGTTAGGTTGTGTCTTTTTCTACACATTATATCAAGGGTTGTATGATGTTGCTTTGTCTTAATTACTGTTAAACATGATCTCCTACTTAGGTAGTTTCTGGTGAGTTCTTCCACCATACAGCTATTTTCCCCTCCTTATTAATCACTTGGGACTCTGACACTATGCAGATACCCTCTTTTTCCTCAAAATTGTGTCCACTGATACTAGCATCTTTTGGTAGCTCTTGCTGGCAACAATTATTACTCAGTGTTTATTAATGGTAGTCTTCTATTTTATTTCTTTTACATGTGTTAACTGAAAATTTTTTATAGGGAAGAGCTGTACTTGCTGCTTTATTTACTTACTCAGTTTGTGCCTGTGGACTCATAATAAAGTGTGTAAATATATATATATATATATATATATATATATATATATGTATGTATATGTATAAATATTACCTGTCCACATGAAACATGTTAGCTTTGGGAGAGGGATATTGGTATATTTAGCTTGTAAAAAAGTGACAGTGTTAGTTGCAGTTGTTCAGTCATGTCCAACTCTTTGCGCCCCCATAGCCTATAGACCTCCAGGCTCCTCTGTTAATGGAATTCCTCAGGCAAGAATAATGGAGTGGGTAGCTAGTCCCTTCTCCAAGGGATCTTCCTGACCCAGGGATTGAACCCTGGACTTGTGTATTACAGGCAGACTCTTTACTGTAGTGACCCCACAAGAGACTGAGCCAGACTTGCCTGCGAGTGTCCAGGAGTCTCTGGCTGAGTTGTGGGTCAACAGAGACCTGCTGCAGAGTCAGGGGCACTGAATACACCAGTCCTGGGAGCTATATAAGTCCTGGTGTGCTGGCATATGTGAACCATGAACTTCCAGATGTTCAAGATGGTTTTAGAAAAGGCAGAGGAACCAGAGATCAAATTGCCAGCATCTGATGGATCATTAAAAAAGCAAGAGAGTTCTAGAAAAACATCTATTTCTGCTTTATTGACTATGCCAAAGCCTTTGACTGTGTGGATCACAGTAAACTGCAAAATTCTGAAATAGATGGGAAAACCAGACCACCTGACCTGCTCTTGAGAAACCTGTATGCAGGTCAGGAAGCAACAGTTAGTACTGGACATGGAACAACAGACTGGTTCCAAATAGGAAAAGGAGTACGTCAAGGCTGTATATTGTCACCCTGCTTATTTAACTTCTATGCAGAGTACATCATGAGAAACACTGGGCTGGAGGAAACACAGGCTGAAATCAAGATTGCCAGGAGAAATATCAATAACCTCAGATACACAGATGACACCACCCTTATGGCAGAAAGTGAAGAAGGACTAAAGAGCCTCTTGATGAGAGTGAAAGAGGAGAGTGAAAAAGTTGGCTTAAAACTCAACATGCAGAAAACTAGGATCATGGCATCCAGTCCCATCACTTCATGGGAAATAGATGGGGAAGCAGTGGAAACAACGGCTGACTTTATTTTCTTGGGATCTAAATCATTGCATATGGTGGCTGCAGCCATGAAATTAAAAGATGCTTGCTCCTTGGAAGAAAAGCTATGATCAACCTAGACAGCGTATTAAAAAGCAGACACATCAATCACTTTGCCAAAAAGGTCCATCTAGTCAAAGCTATGGTCTTTCCACTATAAAGAGAGCTGAGCGCCGAAGAATTGATGCTTTTGAACTGTGGTGTTGGAGGAGACTCTTGAGAGTCTGTTTGACTGCAAGGAGATACAAGTAGTCCATTCTAAAGGAAGTCAGTCCTGAATATTCATTGGAAGGACTGATGCTGAAGCTAAAGCTCCAATACTTTGACCATCTGATGCGAAGAACTGACTCATTTGAAAAGACCCTGATGCTGGAAAAGATTGAAGGCGGGAGGAGAAGGGGATGACAGAGGATGAGATGGTTGGATGGCATCACCATCCAGACGGGCCTGAGTTTGAGCAAGCTCTGGGAGTTGGTAATGGTCAGGGAAGCCTGACGTGCTACAGTCCTTGGGGTTGCAAAGAGTTGGACACGACTAAGCGACTGCACTGAACTGAACTGATAGCTCTTTTGTGTTAGGTCAGTTCAGTTTTGTGTCTCTGCTGCTAAGTCACTTCAGTCGTGTCCGACTCTGTGCAACCCCATAGACGACAGCCCACCAGGCTCCCCTGTCCCCTGGGATTCTCCAGGCAAGAACACCGGAGTGGGTTGCCATTTCCTTCTCCAGTGCAGGAAAGTGAAATGTGAAAGTGAAGTCGCTCAGTCGTGTCCGACTCTTAGCGACCCCATGGACTGCAGCCCACCAGGCTCATCCGTCCATGGGATTTTCTAGGCAAGAGTACTGGAGTGGGGTGCCATTGCCTTCTCCGCAGTTTTGTGTTAGGTAGGTTCATATATACTTGGATATAGTATGAATGATAGGGCTATAATAATGTGTATATTGTTTCATAAAGATTGCGTTTTATTTTAGGATTCCCTTGGAGATAGTTTTTAAAATAAAATTTTCACACCCCAGGATAAGTAGTTAGTGGCATAGCACCTGGAATAATTTTCTCCTTTAAAGGTATCACTATCTTTTTATAGTTCTTAACACTTATGAGGACTTCCTTTATTATTTTTCTCCTTTATTTTGCATTTAAGAGGCATTTAATATGAATTATAGTTATTTATCAGCACTAGGCTAGTAATTACTGATGAACAGTTCTGTACAGTTAAACTGAAACTTGTAAAAATTAAGTATTGGTGTAATTTTTGGACATGTCACATATCCTGTTGATTTTTTGTTTGGTGTTCTTTTTACAGTTTTTCTAAGCATGAAAAATAATGTCTTAAGATCTCTCTTTTTCTTTCTGATTTCTTAAGCTTCCTTTTTGGTTTCCATTCTGATTGTGTGTTCTTATCAGAGAATTAATAGATGTTATATGCTGTCTCTGAGTAAATATTTAATTAAATTCTTAATGTAATTACATTATGATTCTAACTTAAATCATCTGACTTAGCAGTGTTTAACTCATTTGCAGAAGAAATATATCCCCTCATCTTAATCAGTCAAGGTATCTTCTTTTAGTATCTTAACATATATTGATAACTTGCCAGACTTCTGTGCATATATAGCTATTTTTTGATGCATTTATACTGTGTGTATTGTTGTATAACTTGCATCTTGACTGTTATGATATCTGGTTCCTGTACTCTCATTAAGAGATACTGGAATTCCAGAGGAATACCACAATGAAAGACACAATTACAAGAATCAAATGGACTATAGCCAAGTCTCTTATTTTTTAATAGATGTGAGGTGACCCACTATATTTATATAGTATAATTAAATTTTTAATGTTTTGATATTATATATTATGATTAATAATTTAGCACATTTTGTGTATTTTATATTATTTCCTTAGATCACGTCCTTAGAAATAAAATTACAAGGTCAAAGGTTATGTACATTTTAAAGACTTTTGATATGTTTCTGCGAAAATGCTTTCTATAAAGGGTATCAGCACCCAACAGGCATGATCTATGTTTATTTTCTCATATGCTCCTCAGCAGTATTAGATCTTACCATTCTTTCAGGCTTTGCCAGACTGATTGGGAAATAGTATTTGTTTTTTCACATTTCCTCATTAATGACCAGGCATTTTATATGTTAAGTGGATTTGAGTTTCTTCTTTTATTCATGTCTGCCTGTTGTGTTCTTTGCCTAGTGTGTTCTCTGTTTATCACACATATTCAGCATAGCCCAAAGTGATTTTTAAGGAGATTATAATGAGAATATAATATATGACTTTAGTTTTATTTTATAATGAAAATCGGTCATAGTAACAGTGACATGATGGAGAAAACCATTTTTCTAATTTGTCTTTCTCTTTTAAAAGGTGATAAAAATAACTTAAAAGCAAATAAATAACCACACTACTATAATAAAGATAGCTGTTTGTATTCTAACTATCCTTGAGGTATATATTTTCCAGCAGAGCTAAATTTTCAAACAAAAATAAAGGGCTATCCCTGCCCCACCCAACCTCCAACTTCTATTATGAAAATTTTCAAACATACCAAAAAACCGACTTTTAAAAGTGAATTTACATGTACCATATAGATTCTGTAATGAACACTACTGCATTATGTATTTATAAATAAACAATAAGAAATTGAGTGAAAATACACAAAATATATCATTATGCTCTGGAAGTGTAAGATGTTTTTCTCGTGCTAATGCACAGATAGCAATAGTAAAAACAGCAGCTCAAAGGTAAGGATTCTAATTACCATTGTTTAGTATATAGTCCATGAGGTTGCTCAGAGTTGGACATGATTGAGCGACTTCACTTTGACTTTTCACTTTCATGCATTGGAGAAGGCAATGGCAGCCCACTCCGGTGTTCTTGTCTGGAGAATCCCAGGGACGGGGGAGCCTGGTGGGCTGCCATCTATGGGGTCTCACAGAGTCGGACACGACTGAAGCGACTTAGCAGCAGCAGTAGCAGCAGCAGCATTATATATTTGTAAATCTAATCATTTTTATAAATTCATCTTCTTTTTCCAATACATTTAAAATTACGAACACCAGTATAGTTTTACTCCTAAACACTTCAGCAGACATCTGATTTGAGTTCAATATATATTTGTTTTCTTTTGAAATAGAATTTACATATAATGAAATTTAAAAGCCGTAAGTGTACAGTTGAATACATTTTGACAGGTATACACACCTTTCTAACCCAAGGCCCTGGGAACACATAGTGTAAATGATACCATCACTTCAGAATATTCCCTCATGTTCCTACCAGTTACTTCTCATCTCTGCCCCATCATAGGTAACCATTTTCACATAAGTGGAATAATACAGTATGTACACTTTTATGTAAGTCTTCTTTTCCCTCAGGATGAATTTTTGACATTCACCAGTGTTGTTGCGTGCATTAGCAATTTCTTCCTCTTTAGTATTGTATTGTAGGGCTGTAACAGTTTATTTATCAATCTCCTATGATGGATACCTGAGTTATTTCTAGGTTTGTTTGTTTGTTTGTTTTTTATGAGGAAAGCCACTATAAACATTCTTTTTATGGAGGACCATTCTTTTTTAAAGCATAGAATAGATTTTAAAATTTATTCTAAAGAGCCAACCACTTTTACTTATCTCATAATAGCTTCCATATTTACCTTTTCTGCATACCTGGACATAGGGTGGTATATTAAAAAGACATTGAGCTAGAAAATCCACCAGGAAATACTCTAATCTTTTTCTTTTTTTAATCGAAGTATAGTTGATTTACAGTTTTAGTTTCTGGTATACAGCAGAATGATTCAGTTATATGTATAGTATGTGTTCCTTTTCATATTCTTTTCCACTAGATCATTATTAATACAAGATATTGAATATAGTTCTCTGTGCTATATAGTAGGGCCTTATCTTGGTATTTATCTATTTTATATATAGTAGTTTGTATCTGCTAATCCCTAACTCCTAATTTATTTGTCTCATCCCTCTCCCCTTTGTTAATCGTAGATTTGTTTTCTGTGTCTGTGAGTTTGTTTCTGTTTTTTTTTTTAATTGAGTTCATTCGTATCATATTTTAGATTCCACATACATTGATATAAGTGCTGTCATATGATAATTTGTCTGCCTGACTTCGTTTAGTATGAGAAGCTCTAGGTCCATCCATGTTGCTGCAGATGGCATTATTTCATTCTTTTTTTTACGGTGGGGTGGTATTCCTCTGTCTATGTTATACGTTCATCTGTTGATGGACATTTAGCTTGCTTCCATGTCTTGACTATTCTAAATAGTGTTGCTATGAACATTGGAGTGCATGTATTTTTTTTTTTAACTTGCCTTAATGTAAGTTATTTATTTATTCTTATCTGTAATATATATATTTTATTGAAGTAGAGTTGACTTACAATGTTTCAGGTGCAAAGCAAGGTGATTCAGTTATACATATACAATATATTATTTTTGAGATTATTTTCCATTATAGATTATTACAAGATACTGACTATAGTTACCTGTGCTATACAGTACACCTTTGTTTCTTGTTGCATACCTGTTTTTTTAAATTATAAATCTAACATTCTTTTCATATTAAGTCAAACAAGTGGAATCAAAATATCGCAAGGTTTTTAGTTAGGCAAAAGTTGGTAAGTTTTCTAAAATATATATATTATACATGCTATTGGTATGTATGTATACAGAAGCTTTTCTACTACACTTGATAAGAAAGAATATCAAAGGAAGAGATGGAGAAATTGGAAAATATGAAGTGAATGATATGGGAGCATGGGATATGAAATAGCAACAGGGAAACCAACTAGGTAAAAGGAAAACATAACATAGTCCAGTTGTTTTCAAACATGGCTGCTCATTAGAAACGTGTCTGGAGCTTTGGAGGAAAAAAACAAGCATTTGTATTTTTTTTTAAATTCAAAGATAATTCTAATATGCATCTGGATTTTAGGCTTTTCTATTAAACATTAGTTTTGGTTTTTGAAATAGAATTTACATATAATGAAATTTACAAGTCATAAGTGTACAGTTGAATATATTTTGACAGGTATACACACCTTTCTAACCCAAGGCCCTGGGAACACATAGTGTAAATGATATCATCACTTCAGAATATTCCCTCATGTTCAAAAATTTAGAATTGTTATTTTTCTGTTGATCGATCATGATACAGTGGTATTAAGTGAGTGAGAGTTATATAATCACAGTAGTAATAGGTGTTTATCGGTTTTCACAAGAAATAGCCAGACAAAAAATAAAAGATAATTATAATTGCAAGTCATAATGGGAACGTGATTAACCTAACATTATAAAATGACATGCAATTTAGGGGTTCCAGCAGAGTGATGTGGTAAGTGGAAGTGCATTCATGTACTTACTTTCATCCACGTAGCCGGTCTGTGTCTTTTGATTGGTGCATTTAATCCATTTAAGGTAATTATATATGTGTGATCCAACAAAGGTGGCACTAGTCGTAAAAACTCACCTGCCCGTGTAGGAGATGCAAGAGTCATGGGTTTGATCCCTGGGTCACAAGATCCCCTGGAGAAGAGCATCGCCCCCCACTCCAGTGTTCTTGCCTGGAGAATCCCATGGACAGAGGAGCGTGGTGGGCTACAGCCCATGGGGTCGCAAAGAGTCTCCGACTCTGCCAACCCATGCCTCCACAGGAGACCCTTCAGCACTACCAGGCAGTTTTGGTTCAATCTCCTGTGGGTTCACTGTTCTTTTTCTCTGGATCTTGGTGTGGGCAAGGTTTTGTTTGTGCCCTCCAAGACTGGAGTCTCTGTTTCCTCCCGTCCTGTGAAGTCCTGTAGTCAAATCCCACTGGTCTTCAAGGTCATATTCCCTGGGGATTCCCAGTCTTTTTTCAGATCCCTAGGCTTCGAAGCCCAACGTGGAGTTGAGAACCTTCACGACAGTGGGAGAACTTGTTTGGTATTATTGTTCTCCAGTTTGTACATCACCCACTGGCAGGTGTGGGATTTGATTGTATCATGGTTGCCTCCCTCCTACTGTCTCGCTGCAGCTTCTTCTTGGTCTTTGGATGTGGGGTATCTTTTTTTTGGTGGGTTCCAGCGTTCTCCTGTCAGTGGTTGTTCAGCAGCTAGTTGTTATTTTGGTGTCGTCGCTGTAGGAGTACGTCCTACTACGTTGTCTTTAACCAGAAGTCAGCATGTGTCTCTTTGAGCCAGAGTTTTGTCTGGATTGCTAGATCATATAGTAGTAGATCATATAGTAGTTCTAGTTTTAGTTTTTTGAGGAACTCCATACTGCTAACAGTGTAGGAGGGTTTTCTTTTCTCCACACCCTCTCCAGCATTCATTGTTGGTGGACCTTTTAATGATGGCCAGTCTGACTGGTACAGGGTGATACCTCATTGTAGTTTTTTTTTGTTTTTTTTTTAATTGTAAAGAATATTTTATTTAAAAATTTTTAACTTTAGGAAACTTGATTTGCAACATTTTATTGGTTTCTGCCATACAACAACACAAATCAGCCATAATTGTACACATATCCCTTCCCTCCTGAACCTCCCTCCGCTTTTCCCATGCCACCTCTCTAATCATCACAGAGCAGCAGACTGGGCTCCTGTGTTATATAGCAGCTCCTCGCCAGCCATCTGTTTTACACGTGATAGTGTATGTGTGTCAGTGCTGCTTTTTCCATTTGTCCCACTGTGTCCACAAGTCCATTCTCTTCATCTGCATCTCCATTCCTTCCCTGCAAATAGGTTCATCAGTAGCATTTTTCTAGATTCCATATATCTATGTTAAAATATATTTGTTTTTCTCTTTTTGACTTATTTCACTCTGTATAACAGGCTGTAGGTTCATCTACCTCACTGGAACTGACATTTGTTCTTTTTCAAGGCTGAGTAATATTCTGTTGTATGTATGTATCACATCTTCTTTATCCATTCATGTGTAGATGGACATCTAGGTTGCTTCCATGTCCTGGCAGTTGTAAATAGTGTTGCAGTGAACATTGGGGTGCATATGTCTTTTAGAATTGTAGCTTTCTCAGAGTGTATGCCCAGTGGTGGGATTGCTGGGTCATATGGTAGGTTTATTCCTAGATTTTTTTTTTTTTTTTAAAGCACTGTCCATGCTGTTCTTCATAATGGCTGTATCAGTTTACATTCCCACCAGTAGTGTAGAGGGGTTTCCTTTTCTCCACATCCTCTCCAGCATTTATTGCATATTTTTTGATAGTGGTCATTCTGACTGGTGTGAGGTGATACCTCATTGTAGCTTTTGATTTGCACTTCTCTAATAATCTCTAGTAATTAGTGATGTTGAGCATCTTTTCCTGCACCTGTTGGCCATTTGTATGTCTTCTTTGGAGAAATGTCTGTTTTCGTCTTCTGCCTAATTTTTGATTAGGTTGTTTGTTTTGTATGAGCTATTTGTATATTTTGGAAATTAAGCCCTTTTTGGTCACATCATTTGCAAATAATTTCTCCCAGTTCATAGATTGTTTGGCTGATGGTTTCTTTAGCTGTGCAAAAGCTTATTAGTTGGATTAGGTCTCATTGGTTTATTTTTTATTTTTATTTTTTGCTTTTATTTCTGTTGCTTTGGGAGACTGACCTAAGAAAACATTGGTATAATTTATGTCAGAGAATGTTCTGCTTATGTTTTCTTTTAGGAGTTTTATGGTGCCCCATCTTAATCTTGGTGTTTGTTTTGTGTGGTCTTGGATTAATACTCTGTTCACCTTCTCATCCCTAAAAGGTGGTGGGGTGGTGGGATAGGTTTTATCTTAAGTACCTCCCTGGAGTACTTTGAGGGTTTGGAGGCTGTGTCATACATAGCTTAGCAAAAATAACTTTCATAGTCAGCTGCTAAAACTTTCATGAGCCTCTTGTTAGGGATTTGCTGTTTTTTTATACTCATCAAGTTTTAAGTATTTAGCCATTTTATATTTCTGGCTATAACTTGAAATTAGTTAATTTTCACATGAATTATCATAATCTTCATAGTTGTGTTTACCTTAAGATAAAGCTTCATCTTAAAACTTCTAAGTATGTCATTCTTTCTGTTTCTGTCTCTTTCTTTTGGTACCCTATAATCTTGATTGAGGGAGGGGTCAGATTTTAAAATTGTTTTCCTCTGTTGTCTTTTTTTGGGTGCCAAAATTTGTTTTCTTAAAAATTAATAAAATCTTTGAAATCATTTTGTAATAACAATGATACAGAAGTTTCCACATTACAGATATAATCCAGCTGAAAAAGGATATACTAATATATATATAAGCTATTGTAAAATAAGCTTTGGGGGAACATATGAACATTAGGTGTTCAATGTGAATGAACATCTTATATTTCCAGGCAAGGAAATTACTGATTGCTAGCACATTATTTAATTGGGCCTATGAAATGATTACAGGATTGGGCTTGTTAGGCCATAAATGAGGATTAAGTACAATATTGAAGGCAATATTTTAAATGCCATCTTAGGGTGTAAATCTTAGGGTGTAAAGTTGGGAAAGCAGTTTCTTTTTTATCTGATTGGCCAAAATTAGTTTCTCCAGAATTAATTTTCTCAAAGTAATTAGTGAGCCAGTTCATAGTACTGGATTATTTAACATTAGCTCTTTTGGTACTTTGTATATTGGTTCTGGGTTTTTCTTCTGGCATGTGTGTGTGTGTTTAGTTATCTGTTATTTATATATAGTAGTGTATATTTGTCAAGAAGAAAAAGGAACCCTTCTACCTTGTTGGTGGGAATGTAAATTGGTACAGCCACTGTGGAGAACAGTATGGAGCTTCCCTAAAAAACCAAAAACAGAGCTTCCATAAGATCTATCTATCTCACTCCTGAGCATAAACCCAGAGAAAACCACAAAATTCAAAAAGATTCTTGTACCCCAGTGTTCCTTGCAGCACTACCAGCAATAGCCAGAGCATTGTAACAGCCAGAGCAGCAATAGATAGAGCATTGTAACAGCAGTAGCCAGGAAGCAACCTACATGCCCATTGACGCAGAAATGGATAAAGATGTGGTACATACAAACACTGTTTTTCTCTATTATCAATAAACAATTTAATGTTTCTTTCAGGGCTTGGGCCACTCGTTTCTCCCTTGTTAATTATGTGGTAGAGAAAAATGTGACTTAGACATGATGAGATAGCTATAGTGGACAGATGAGTGTGATTATATGATATGGATTGAAATGATAATAGTTTTTAAAATGTCATTCTCTAAGTAGGGTCTGGCAGGAAAATGATATAAAGACATACTTGAACAAAATGATTTGCAAAGATTTTTTAGAGATTACAGAGATTCCTAAAATATGTTTAAAAGGAAAAAGCTCTTTTGTATACATACAAAAATTTAATTAGTGAGACCAAAAAAAGTTGGAGGAGAAAAAAAATCCCATGTCTTAAGACAGCTGTCTCTGTAAATTATATTACGTCAGTAATCGGTTATGTATTCCAAATAACTCTATATTTTCTGAATTCCATATCTTGTCTGCCTCCTTTTTTTTTTAACTTAGTGCCACATTCTAGTTCTTTAATACTCATTTGTATGGAAACTTCTTTTTAGATCTGATCCAATCCATTTAACACCATACCAATGTTAGCCTTCATAGGAATATAACTAACACCTGGATGCTCTGGCTGGAGCAGCTGCTACGTAACCTCAGGTGTTCTTGGGAACAGCTTTTCCTTCCTCTCCCTGGCTGAGTCCTGACATATCTAGATCTGTTACTAAAACTTGTGACATATGATGTTTTGTAATGTGATTCATTAATCCAGTAAACATGTTTTGAGCCCTTGCCTTGTGCAGTTTCTAAACACTGAGAAAACATGTGAGTAAAACATTATTTCTACCTTTTCAGAGCCGACAGTATAATGGAGGAAACAGATCAGTGTAAATAATTAGCAGAGAATAAAATGAGTGCTAATAGAAGTATGGAGAAAGTGCTGTGGAAGCTCTGAGGATGTGCTTCATCATGCATAGTGTGGGCCAGAGGAGCTTCTTAATGAAGAATAGTTTGAATTTACTAGATAAATAGGGAGGACATTGCTTGCAAAGAGAATGACATATATATGAGGGTGAGAAAGAAAATACCCTGGAGAAATGCACTTCTTTGAGGTAGAGTGTTTTTGTTTTTGTTTAAATTAAGACTGGAACATCAATACAAACTTCACCTTGCTAAGATATGGGGTTTAGACTTTTTTCTAAGCTACTGAAATTATTGAAAGATTTTCAGCATTAGGGAGAATGAAATGCCAACCCACTCCAGCATTCTTGCCTGGAAAATCCCATAGACAGAGAAACCTACAGTCTTTGGGGTCACAAAGAGTCAGACATGACTGCGTGACTAACACTTTAAACATTAGAATGATTAGATCATTTGAAAGATCACTTTGGCAGTAGTGGAGAATGATTTGAAGCAAACAAAATTGGAATGAGGGAGATCGATTGAGGCAGGAGTTAAGCATCTGAAATATAGCAGCAGTGGAGTTGTAGAGGAAGGAATGAGTTTAAGACTCTTGACTAGTAGAATTCCCTTGACTGTGAGGAAGGACTCACTGGGACAAGTCAGCGATTACTTAGATTTCTAGCTTCGGTGTCCAGGAAAATACAGGTATTCTGACCGAGCAGATGCCGAGGAGGTGGAACTCTGTGATTGCACCAAGCAACAATAATTGCATGGGTTTCTTAAGACAGTTTTAGAGGATGTTAAAAGATAGGAAAATGGAAATATTTAACATACTTGGGATTATGCAGGTAGAACACTTTTGTTTTAGATTTATTAACTTTTAATGCCTTTTCATTTTATTTTTAATTGGAGGATAATTGCTTTACAATGTTGTGTTGGTTTCTGCCATACAACAACATGAATTAGTCATCAGCGTAGATTCGTTAACTTTTGATTTAGATACATGTTCAGTTTTCTTTGCTGATGAAGTCAAATTGTAATGAATTTTAAATTGTTCTGTTTGGAATTTGTGAAATCGTTTTACAATTCTAATTATGAATTAATTAGAAATGAAATGATTGACTTTACATTGAAAAATAATGACGAAAATTCTCTTTTGTGTGTCTTGAATTTAAAAAACCATTAAATTGAGAATTATTTTCCTTTATCGAAACAGTTGTGCCCAACATTTGAATTCATATTTTTCTCATTACTGATCTAAGAACAGTAACATAGGAAAAAGAAACGTGTGTGTGATTCAGTGCAGAAGGTGCTCTGTTGCCTTAGTAGCACAGAACAAGCTGAAGAGAATATTGGTACACTTGAAAATGGTACACCGTAGAGCGGGTGGAAAGTGATCCTGGTGAAGGACAGACAAGAGCAACCAGGAGATGGCTACTGGCTCTGGCCTAAAGTTCTATTTTTCTCTATTGTACATATTGAAACATTAGTTTCTTTTAGCTAAAACATCATTTGATAATATGAGTTAGTATTTTTTTCATAGTGAAAAATGAGAAATTTATAAAGTTTAATTTTAGTACTTTCCCCCTATTTTGTTTTTTAGATCGTATAATGAAAAAAACAGAAGAGTCTGAATCACACCTGGAGTCTGAAATTAAAAGGAAAGTTGCACAGAAACGTCACAGTAGTACATATCAGTCTACCCCACCTTCTCTGTCTCCTGCTTCCAAAAAATGTTTAACTGATTTAGAGGTGGGTAGAGAAATCATTCTTTGCTGCTAATCAGTTGGTATTTTTATTAATACTATTTTTAGTACTTATTAAATTCTGGTGATCTTTTCAAATAGGATTGGAAGAGAACTGGAAAAGGTTACTTTGGAAAACTTGTCTGCTTTCATTAGGTCATTTTTCAATTGTCACAAGTCCAGAATATATATCTTTCTGAAAAGACGTATGAACACTTCCCTATACCATACTTCACATAATTGCTCTCGATCAGAATTTTTTTAAAATAAAATTCTCATGTATAACCAGAGTACAGCTGTCAAAAATGTTTAATTAATATGGATCCAGAATTATCATCTAATGCACAAACTCCACTCACATTTTCTCTAACCATGTCCTTTATGGAAACAGAATCCAGTTCAGGATCATGTTACATTGAGTTGTGGCGATCTTCAGTCTTCTTTAATCTGGAATAGTTCCTTAATGTTCCTTCGTCATTCGTAACCTTGATATTTGTAAGAAATACAGGCCACTTATTTTGTACCTCAAGTTGAATTGGTCTGCAGGTTCTTCATCATTTATACATTTTTCAAGATTCCTCAGAGGTGATGCTATGATCTTATTGCATCATATCAGGAAGTATATAATGTTGATTTTGACATTATTGCTGATACTCACTTTTATCTTGTTTAAGATGTACTCTTCTAGATTTTTCCAGGTATTTTAGTAGGTGTTTTTAATAGGTATTTCTGTGTACTCAGTCACTCATTTCATGTCTGACTCTGTGACTCTATGGACTATAACCCGCCAGGCTTCTCAGTCCATGGAATTTTCCAGGCAAGAATACTGGAGCAAGTTGCCATTTCCTACTCTAGGGAATCTTCCCGACCCAGGGATCTAACTTGCATCTCCTGCATTGGCAAGCGGATTCTTTACCACTGAGCCACCTGGGAGGTTTCTAGTATTTCTATACTTACTTGTTAATAAGAGTTTTTGCTTATCCCACATTTACCATAGTTTCTATTTTTATCAGCGTGGAGACATGGATTCTTATTTTTCTCAGAAAGGTTATTCTCCACAAGTGTCGTTGTTTATTTTGATGCTCAAATTGCCCTAGATTTGGCCCATGGAAAGTTCTTCAAGCTGGCTGTTTTCTTTTTGACATATCCCCATCATTGTTTGAGTACCTGTCTTCTGGTATAACCAGGTGGTCTAGATTTCTTTGTATTTCTCTGTATCAGCTCTGTAGTCATGCATTTCTCCAAGGAATCATTGTTTGTATAAGTGATTTCGGAAGATATTTGGGCAGTAGTTGTGCTTGTTGCTACTGGGTGTCAAATGTAGGCCCTCTCAGCAGACTGAACTAGGAATATTTGTGTATATACGTGTTAATATTTAGTATATATTAAAATTCATGAGTTTACATTGATAACTCCAATTCTAGTCCAACACCACAGTGTTTATTTTAGCCTTTTGTGCTTTGCATGTTTTTGTAACTCCCTTCTCTGACTGAGAAACCTGTCTTCCATTATCTCCAGTGTATTTGCTCAGTTGGGTTTTCTGTGACCAGTCTTCTGGCACGCAAGCCTAAGGTTGGCTTGGGCTATGCTGTCATCAACCACACTGCTTAGCCCTTTGCTGGACCCCTGGAAAGGAGGAAGAAAGAAGAAAGCTTCTTCCCACACACACACTGTCCTTCCTTGCCTAGGCGTGCCAGCTAAAAGCCTCAGCATTTTTTTTTAACATCGAAAATATATTTTCTTTCTTTTTACTCTTGACTTCTGTGCCACTTATTCTTTTCTTAGTGGAGATAAAGAATAGATTGTAGCCATCCTCTATGTAATTTTAAATTTTTGAACAAGATTAATGGTTTTTCTTTCCATGTATAGTCTGTGAAATTTCACATTACATACTGCTTGTAAGAAAATGAAGTCTTTGGTATTTAATGAGATTATAACAGTGTTCAGAATATTTAACAAAATATGACATTGTCTCAGTGGTGTCTCATGAAAGACATGCTTATTAAGTATACAGGTTATTATTAATGTGTATAGGCTGGCAGATAATATGTGATAATGAGATTTGGATTTATTTTAAAGTGTTCCATTGACCAAAGAAGGGGGAAATGACACTTTAATTAATCTTTGTTTTCTGAAGGAATTTATATTTAACATAAAACTGTTAAGAAAATTTGCTACTTTACTAAAAATAATTGAATAATGTTGAGATTCTAGTCTTTTGATCACCAGGTTGATAAAATTCTTAATCTCTAGTTTTTATCGTGAACAGTGTAATACCATGTTTGGTTAAGCTGATCTGCATTTTGTTCCTAATTGCTGCAAGTAGTTCTAAGATAGGTGTTTCTTAGCCTGTGGATGGCATATGATACTAGCTCATGATATAGTTCTTCTATATTTTAAGATTAAAATTTTTAATAGTAGGGAAGTCTTTTTCTGTTTCAGTATCAATTTTATAAAAGCAAATATGTGAAAGTATTGTTTTTCCATAGGGTTCTTTTTATTGAAATCTACCCTTTATTATAGACACTAAAGTATTGGAGCCAGTCTGAACCCAGCTTGATGATATCCTTGATTCTTAATAAAAGACAGAATTAGCTTACATAGAGCTGACTCCCACTGTAACAAATGAGGGTCTAGTTTTCACATAAATGGATGTGTTTAAAGCCTAGCTAAATGTGGAGATCTATGTTCATCATGAAAATGAGGGGGTTTAGATTTTTTTTTTTTTTTTTAAAGAGATTTATATATTTCATCACGGGGTAGTATGCAGGTAGGGACTGCTCCTTTGTATCTAACCAGTTGTTCACATAACTTATATGCATTCAAAATAGCATAATTGAATTCTTTATGTCTTGGCAGAGGGGGAAAAAAAAGTACAATCTACATATGCCGAGCTGATGATGTACCTATTAAGTTTAATTTTGCCCTGGTTGGTTTTCATTCCTTTGTGTTATCTGGGTAACAAATTTCATTCCTTTTTGTTGTCTGGGGTAGACCCTCAAATAGGTAACATGGTATAATAGAACAGCTTGTCATGGTCAGTTGGGCAAAGTTAGCAATTTCACTGTCAGTTTTTTTCATTCTTTACAGCAAACAGGTAAGTCTAGAGTAGTGGTCTTTATAGGCCGTTTTTGCTTGTGTACATACTTTTGAGTCATAAATTTACATAAAATAAAAATACATAGAACTTAAGCATTCAGTTTGGTGAATTTTGAAATGTAATCCTACACATTTAATCATATATAATTACCACATATCTGTTGGTCCTGCAACTACTTGATGTCTTCTGTCACCTAAAAGAATTTTAAATGATTATATTATCCTCTTATGTATTCTTAAGTTGACATTGAGCATTTTTCATCCTGAATTTAAAAGGTCACATAGGATGTAATAGTTGACACAGTGAAAAGGAATTAACCTTTTAAAATAGAATATTTAGATCAGTCTCCTCATATATGGATCTGGGCACATCCAAATTAATAATGTACACTTCTTAATAGTATATAATTGATTAAAACCATATATTTTATACAAAGTTTGATGAATAGTTTGATGTAAAAGCAAAATGGTTGGAAGTGCATCTTTTAATTAGAGACAGACTATTTTTCTCAATTATTTTATATGTCCCTGGACGAATATTATGTTGCATATTGAAACTGGATGCGGCATCTATTCATGTTTTCCTTCTTATAGATGTAAGTGCTGAAGAAGCTTGTTCACATAAATAGGTACATGAGTATGGAAAGAGCTTTATTACAGTGATATCACCAAATACCTTCAACTCCTTCTACATTATAGGCTTCAAAATCGTATGATACTCTACTGTCAAAAAAACTTCTTTAATGGTATCATAATTGTAAGAGGCCTAGATTGGGCCTTCCTTGAACTATTTTTGTAGCACTGATAATTTAGAAATAAATTATCTTGTAAAAGATTGTCTTAACCAGAACTTAGAATCAATTCATTTTTCCAGCATGTAACATTATCTTTCTGTTTTGTTTGGTGATTTTTTATACCCTAGGGCCATATGCCATTTTAATATTTCAAATGGAAGATGGATTTAGGATTCTTTTTTTTTTTTTTAAAGTATGAGAAGAACAGTTGTGGCAGGTGATACTTTGACATAAGCATAATCAGAGCAGTTTTTAGAAGGGTTATATGTGTGACCTGAACATCTAAATATTGATTACCTTAAGATTATTTATGCCCTGTATGCCTTAGAAAATCTTTATGTAGCCCTTGAGGAATATACATAGTCTGATTTGAAGACTGCTGGACTAGATGGTTTCAAAAATTCCTTCCAGCATTGTGATGCTAAATCCCAAGTAACATTCAGGATTTTGTGGTAGCCATAGCGATGGTGATGAGAAATAGGAGAATAATTTTGAGATTATTGTTGTTGTTGTTCCATGATGTTGAAATAAAATGCCAAAGTCTTTTTTTTTTCCTTTTCTTTCTTTTGCATTTTAAGGTTTCTAAACAGTGTGAATTTTGTCCAAAATGTGGGAAGGAAAAAGAAAATCAGACCAAATGCCAAAGTTGTGGTATTCCTTTTTCCAAGGATTTGCAGAGAAATTGCAGACAAGCTATAACTTTGAATGACTCTGCTGGATTATCATTAAGAACATCAATTCATCAGAATTCTGGAGGACAGAAGTCACAAAACACAATATTACCAGCCAAGAAGTTTTATGGCAACAGTGTGGGAAAGATTCCAATTGATATTATTGTGAGTTGTGATGAGAGTGGACAGAATTATTTACATACTAATGGGAAAGTCATTTTGTCTAGGGCAAAAGTAGCCAAAATCACAAACCTGAAAGAAAGGAAAACAAGCCTGTCAGACCTAAATGATCCAAGTAAGTATTTTACTCTCTTTAGTATTGCTTATATGAGTCTAATATTTTTCACATATATTTTTAATGTGAGCATGAGCATATTTCTGAAGTATAGTTTTAAAAGGCTTTTTGTATTGGTTACATGACATGCTTTTTGGGTAGATTATTAAAACTGCCCATGTAATTGAAAAATAGTAACTGACTTAGACTTTGTCCTTACCCTATCCATTTTAAGTAGTTTTTGAAAAAAAGAGCATAGATCTTGGCCCTAGTCTTAGGTCAGCTGCCAGTTAGAACCAACTTTCTAACTTTGACTCAGTTACTTTAATCTCTCTGATCTGTAAGTGGATATATTTCCTGCCTAGGTAGTGTTATTGAGGGAGTAAATTTAAAAATAACATGAAGTGCCTAGCATAGCTTAATAAAGCATTTGACAAAAGAAAGGACTCTGAAAATTCACTCCCTTACTACTGTTGTTCCTCCTCTAAATCCTTTTCCTGTCTTTATTCACATGTACATATGTGTATGTATATGAAATGCAGTCCTTTTTGTAATAAATAGCATAAGATTGGAAACAGTCATAGACTGATTAAATAAACTTCAGTGTAGGTAGCTGGAAAGGGGGGGAAACTAACTTAATATTGTATAGAATGATTTTTAAGCTGTTTTATCAAATGAGTTAAAGCAAGGTGCAGATCAGAGTTTATAGTATGCTACTCTTTATTTGTGATGGATGCTGCTGCTGCTGCTAAGTCATTTCAGTCGTGTCCGACTTTGTGCAGCCCCATAGACGGCAGCCCACTAGGCTCCCCCGTCCCTGGGATTCTCCAGGCAAGAACACTGGAGTGGGTTGCCATTGCCTTCTCCAATGCATGAAAGTGAAAAGCGAAAGTGAAGTCGCTTTAGTCGTGTCCGACTCTGTGCGACCCCATGGACTGCAGCCCACCAGGCTCCTCCGTCCATGGGATTTTCCAGGCAAGAGTGCTGGAGTGGGGTGCCATTGCCTTCTCCATTTGTGATGGATAGGAGAATTTATATACCTTGTTGGTGGCTTGAACGCACAGAATTATCTCAAATTAATTTAAATTAAAATAATATTGTGGCTGTACATCCTTAATGTTTAAATAAAACTCCAGAGAAATTCCTAACTGGATTCAGTAATTTTATTAATAATAATATTGCTGTTTTTAAATACATATTGGTAAAACAAGCCAGCAATTATATTACTGTCTCCAGAACGCAAGATGTTCAGTATTGGAGAAAATGAATACAAAAGTAAAACCAAAGAAGTAAAAATAACTAACTTTGAATTTGAATTGGAGATAATACTGAAACTTAATCAATATTTTCTATTGAATAGAAAGTATCTCTTAGCTTTACCCATAAAATATGCCTGGAAACAGTAAGCAAACCTTGTATAAAAACAGCTTTAGTTCCCATATCCCATATCTGTGTTTCTGAATACCATTTTCCACTAAAAGGAATCAGAGCTCTTCAGAGAAATGGCTGACTCTAGGTCTGGAACACAAATGTAGGAGATAAATCTCAGTCATTGAGTTGTATCAGGAAGCGTGGAAACAGTCACAAACAACTAAGGGTATGTCAGAAGCACATAGCTAAGATGAAAAGGCTCCTCTCAGTGACCAAGACTGAATCTGCTTGGGCCACAAAAGGAACCATAACTACTATGCATTGAAATATGTGAAATATGTCACAATTAGTTCATAATGATATCCACCTCCTCTCTCACAGAAAAGCTCCACCTTATAAAAGGGATAAAATCAAGTTTTTCAACCTCAAAAATATATCAAGTCCTATTTTAATTCAATGTGAGAAACCTTAACCTATACCAGTATATTAGCTTATTTTCCAAAAGAGCTTGATTTGTAAAGGAATTTCTGTATGATAGCTGTCAAGCCAACACTCTGTTATGTTATGAGGATGTCTATGTTGAATATGAATATTTTATGACACATTTTAATGTTATACCAGTGGAATATTAAATATGTTAATATCATTTGAATATTTCCTAATGGTGAGGTTGTTGTGTAAAATTTTAATGTAAGATATCAATAGAACTCTAAAACTTATTATGCAATTACTGAATATTATTCTGAGCCAGACTTCTGTGCTGGAAACTCAGCTTGCTGAGATTTCCAGGATGAGGGGAACTGGAAGTTAGTAAGACTGAGTTGGTAAGTAAAAAAAAAACAAAGTGAATCTATGTGGTTTTGAGGTGCCTTAAGCAGTTTATTATGAATTAAAACCATAAAGCCTAATTTTGTTTCCCTCCCTTCCAGAAAAACTAAAAACCATATTTCTCAGTAACGTATATAGAAAAAATATTTTCTGTTTTAAGATATTTATTACATGCTTATTGGTCCTGCTTATAAAAGTTTATATACTAACCAGTTTAGTTTGGTTTTTACAATCCTGTGAGGTAGTTACTATTGCAACCCTACTCTATAAATGAGGCAGTCTATGCTTAAGGCTTCTCATTGTTATATACATATGGGCTGTTGGAGTTTAGATTTTTTTTTTAATGATTTTTCTGGTTTCAAAGTCTCTTTTGTTTATATACTTCATCATTCTTAAATTTGTGTTCCTATTAAAATGATTTATTATTATGAAGCTTTTGTTCTGTCTTTGGTGGTCAAATAGTAAATAAAATGTACAGTGTCTCAAGTAGTGATAAATGCTGGTAGAAAAGTGAAGCAGTTCTGGGAAATAGTGACAAGTGTCACAGTGAAGAAGTTTGCAGTTTTAGATCATAGAATTTTAGATAGGTAGGTAGAAAAGTTACTTGATAAAGAAACTTGAATACTGCCTAGAATGAGGTGAGAAAGAAGATAGCCTGATTTCTATGGGAACAAGTTTGGAATGTAAATGCAGAGACCAGTATTAGTCTGCTTAGCTTGCCATAACAGAATACCACAGACTGAGTGGGCTTAAATTTATTGTCTTACAGTTCTGGATGCTGGAAGTCCAAGATTAAGGTGCCATCAGGATTGGTGTCTGGTGGAGGCCTCTCTTTCAGGCTTGCAGACAGCCACCTTCTTGCTGTGTCTTTACATGCCCTTCCTTTTGTGCTTGCACAGAGAGGGAGAGAGATTTCTGGCATCTCTTTTTCCTGTGACACCAGTCCTATCAGATTAAGGCTTCACCTTTAAGACCATGTAACCTTTATTATCTCTCTATAGGCCCTATTTCCACATACAGCCATGTTGGGGATTAGGACTTCAGTATGTGGATTTTAAAGGGACAGAATTTAGTTCATAGCAGACTCTGATGCAGAATTTTAGGTATATACTTATGTAGAATATATTCCATATTTTGTGGAGAATTAAAGCAGTTATAAGAACAGCTCTTTAACTATTATCATCTTTGCATACTCTCTCCCTCTTTGCTTTGTTATTACGGTGACATTGAGCGCAACCCTCATTTACTTTAATAAAACAAGAACTATGTAGTACAGGTCTATCTGTTGTGGCATTGAAGCTTTAAAATAAGTTTTTGATAGAGCAGATATAGAAGTTTTAATGTTCCTGAAGCACAAAAAAATGACTGTAGATTGAACACTAGGCTTACTGTTTAATATGTGCTTCTGTGTAGCTCTTGATAAACAATATAAGCAGTTTTTTTATTTAGAAAAATAAGAATTTTTCTAAAGCTTTTATACGTCAGGTACTATGCTAATAAATCTTTGGCACATTAAATCATTTGTTCCTAAGACTTTGTTGTCCCCTATATCACAGAGGAGAAACTGAGGCAAATGACTAGTAAGTGGCAAGACCCTAACTTTCAAGTGTGTATAAACTGACTTGAAAACTAGGGTCTTGGGCCTTCTAATCTGGCCTGTTACATTTTCTGTTAATAAAATATCACTTCTGAAAAACATTTGAGATTGGATAGCAGAATTAAAAAGATGAATGGTGTGATGCTGGTGGTGATTCCTCTCTGGGACTTGTTATATGACTCAGAAATAATAACTAAGCATTTATGTTTATGATGTATGATAGGGGAAAACAGAATTGCTCCTACAAATTTTTACATTCTTCAACGCATGACTTTCTTTACCAGATAGTATTTTGGACACTGGGAATATAGCAGTAAACAAGGCAATATTCTTGTTCTTTATACTTTATTTTAGTGGGAGAAACAAATGAGTAATGTACATCCACAGCAAAAGACAACAGAAATTTAAATTAGTTAATGTGAATAAGCAAGTACCTGTGTGCTTACTTTAGATTGGGTAGTTAATCAAAAAGTGGTATTTAAACCACTTATTTGATGGCAAAAGTGCAAAAGTGTTAGGAGAATTACAGTCAGAGAGAAACAAGCTGGTGTTGGTGAAACAGAAAGAGGAAAAAATGAAGTAGTATGAGAAAGTAGCCTGGGTCCAAATTACATACATGTATGAACCAGAGTAAGGAGTTAGGATTTTGCAAGTGCAGTATGCTGGCCCTGCAGAATTTGATATAGAGATGAGTTTGAAAAGATTCAGTAATAAGTACATGGTATAAGAGCAAATTACCTTCATGTAATATCTTACCCATGTTCATTTACTCAGCAAGATTTATTGCATATTAGGCATTGGTCCAATAATTTTGGATCAGCTGGTAAAAAATTCACCTGCAATGCAGGAGACCTGGGTTTGGTCCCTGGGTTGGGACGATCCCCTGGAGAAGGGAAAGGCTACCCACTCCAATATTTTGGCCTAGAGAATTCCATGAACTGTATAGTCCGTGGGGTCACAAAGAATCAGACACTACTGAGTGACTTTCACTTCCAGGCACTGGTTCAAGTTCTCCCAAAGACTAGTAATGATATTAGTGATTTCTTGTGTGAGATAAAAATTGTTTGATCACATGCAGTCTTACAGACTTTTTAAATGCATGCTATTTTATGAATAATTTGTATGCAAATTGTCTTCATACCTAAGACTTTCTGGAACTCTGAAATAGACCTAATGATAAACATACAAGTTTTGTTGTAACTTGTCTATGTTTCTCTGTGGGTGATTGTGATGAATTGTAGAATAAATTTTACATTTGTATGTTATATAAAAAATGCCAGTTCTAATGCTCTACAAATTTAACTTTTCATCAAATAGAATGGATTGTATCTTCATTTTTATTAATCTCAGATCAGGAGGAGATCCAAAGCAGATTTGGTATATTTCCAACTTTTGTCATGTACTTACATTTTTAACTGACAAGAATGAAATACCTGAAGTACTTAACACTTTCTTTATAGTCATTTTGTCCAGTGATGATGATGATGATGATGATGACAATGACAGGACTAACAGAAGAGAAAGCATCTCTCCTCAACCTGCTGATTCAGCATGTTCTTCCCCAGCACCATCCACGGGAAAAGTAGAAGCAGCACTAAATGAAAACACTTGTAGAATAGAGCATGAACTAAGAAGCATTCCAGCAGATTCAGAATTAAATACAGTTATATTGCCAAGAAAAGCAAGAATGAAAGACCAGGTACTTTTCACATTTATTAACATTTATTCAGATTTCTCCTTTGATATGTAAATATTTGGGGGGCAAGGATAATTTGGTGGTATCAATAGGAAAAAATGAATTATTCATTAAGTAGAACTTAAAATAACACTGGGAAGATTATTGAAAGAACATTAAAGTATACACAAAAATATATTTTAATTAAAGGCTTAAAGTGTAAAAATTCAACAAAAAGAAACAACATCAACCTTTAGTAAGCAAAATATAAGTGTAAAACATATATTTATATAATCTAGTAGACAGTAAGGTCATTTTAACTTGGGTATATTTCATTAATAGCATAATATGGTTTTAGTATATTTTATGTTTTACAGTAAAATTTTTAAAATATTTAGATGACAAAAGAAATTCTGTCAATCAACAGTAGGTCTAGAAATGAATATTTGTAATGCAGGTAAACTACGCTGATGTCTATAATAAACCAAGAACTTTTAAAAGAAGGAAAAAGAAAATTAAAAAAAATAGGAATAGACCAAAAGAAGAGAAATTCAGATAATAAACCTTTATAGGAAAAGTACATATCAAAGAAAATGAAATATAACCATATACTTAACAAACTTTCACAATTGATGCAAAATCACTTAACACATATATTGGCAAAAATCCAAGGTAAAGGGTACTTTCCTTATATGTTGATGAAAAAAAGGTAAGTTGTGGCCTTTTGGAAAAAGAGTAAAAGTATCTACTAAAATATTTAAAATGTATACTGAATGACCAAGTAATTCATTCCCTAGACTCAAAGGACTCTTTAACCTCCAGTGCTTTGATTATATATATAAATATAATTATTAGCAAACAATCATTTTAATGATTGATACAGAAATTACATTGGGACTTCCCTGGTGGCTCAGAGGTTAAAGCGTCTGCCTGCAATGTGGGAGACCTGGGTTCGATCCCTGGGTTGGGAATATCCCCTGGAGAAGGAAATGGCAACCCACTCCAGTATTCTTGCCTGGAGAATCCCATGGAGAGAGGAGCCTGGTAGGGTACAGTCCACAGGGTCGCAAAGAGTAGGACACGACAGAGACTTCACTTTCACTTTCACAGAAATTACTGAAGAAACTCTAGTATATATGTACCATGGACTATTACTCAGCCACTGTCAATGAAAATTGGAGCTGTATCAATGGCTTAGGATTTTCTACATGGCACTGTTTAGTGAGAATACCAAGATGCAGAAATTACGTGCATATTTTCTTATTTTTGTAAAAAGAACCTAAAAAATAAATTTGTATGTTAAAAAGTTGTATGTATATATGTCAGGAATTTGGAAAGTTGTAGATTAAAATATGAAAACATACATATTTGATTGTTAAGATGGGATCAGTAAGAAATGAAAAAACCAAAAGTAACTATAATTATAGAAAAAATATAGGTTGATAGTTTTAGTGTAATCTTAGGAAATGCCTTTCCAAACATTTCAGCACAAGCAAAGTAATAAATGAAGAGATGAATATATTTGTTTCAATGGAAAGTACAATACAGTGAACCAAAACACCATCCCCAGAATTTAATAGGTAATGCAAATGGGAAAAAATAGTGAAATATGTGACAGTATAAGTTGGTCCTTTACATAGTTTTGATTTCTTAAAAATCAAAAAATAGAAGCAACTATAGAAAAATGAGTAAAGGGTATAAATAAGAGGTGTTTTTTTTTTTTTTAAGTAAGGTACAAAAAAAGAAATTAAAAAATATTTTTAAGTGTTAGATTGCTGGAAATTACCTAACTTAACTATTGAGCTAAGTAAAATCTCATTTGAAGAAATAATTCTAAAGCTAAAGTTTTAAACCTCTCTAATAGATATCTGTTAATAAGCTGGGAAAATATTCATTTTAATCAAGATCTTTTTTTTTTTTTAATGATAAGGATTTTGACATCTTTTAATTACATTTAATTTAAATATATAATTGTAAAGACACTTTTATATTATGATTAATTTGCATTTGGGAATGACTATGAAATCTTAATTTAACAGATCAAGTCATTTAATAGTTTTTAATATATAAAGAACCATCATTTTATAATGTAAATAGCCATTTTCCTAAATTATCAGTTTTCTAAAGAGCTGCTAATTTAATCCAAATACAGCAACTACTACCACTCTTACTAGATAACTTTTATCCAGCATTTTACCATGCATGAAGCACCATGCTAAGCTACTTACATGCATTAGCTCATTTGAGTAAATACTGTTACATTTTAGTTTAGGAAACCAAAATTTTTAGTTTAGAAGTTATTATATAAGTTTTACAAGATCAAATCATTGAAAGGTAGTAAAACTGTGTTTTGAACCCAATTCAAACTGATTTGAACTGTCTGATTTGAGCTGTCTGATTCCTAAAGTACCATTTCTCACTGCTGGGCTGTTACTGGAGCTTCACATAATAACTAGGTAAAGTAGCAAGATGGAACAGGAAGAGTTTACTGTTACTGTTATAAAATCAATAAATACTCATGTAGCACTGTTGAAGTAAAATCAATTTTATGTTTTGATAATTACATTTCTTCTGTTGGGTCTTCTTTGCTATGTCTACTTAGTTTACAGTCTTGTTTTAGTAACTTACTAAGTGAAAAATTTTTTCCTTTTTCAGTTTGGTAATTCTATTATCACCACACCTCTAAAACGTCGCAAAGTGATTTCTCAAGAAACTTTAGTTGATCCTGTATCTTTAAGCTGCCAAAGTTCCTCTGATACCGTAGTTTTAAACTGTCGAAGTATACGAGTAGGAACACTATTCCGACTATTAATAGAACCTGTAATTGTAAGTACACACTATGCTCTTTACTACCAATTATAAGATTCAGAATTTCTTGGCTAAGACTAATATGTGTTAAAATTTATAAGTTAAAATATTTAATAGAACATTGCAATTATTTCAAGATTTCAACTTGCTTTAGGAATATAGACAATTAAAAATAGCTACTCACCATAAAAATTAGTGGGTAAAAACTTGGTCATATGTATTCCGATAAAAAAATTTTTTTAATTATAACATAATATTCAAAGTAGTGCATAATCATTATAGGAAAATGTTTATTCTCACTGAGTTGGAATTCACTCCTGTGTGTTACCATTTTATTCTCATGCCAGCCCAATGCATGAAAACAGTATTTTGAGGAACTTTATGAGAGAAAGAAGAATTGAAAAGCTTTGGGGTCTGCAGAAAAATGTCTTATGACATAGTAACTCCTAGAAATAGATTATTGGACTTTGGTGGCCGCCCAAGAGGCATTGTGCTTTTGAACTAGTTCAGTGTCCAGAGAAGCCAAAGAACTTTCTTTAGTCCCTTTATCTTACCTATCATACCTGTCTCATTCTTATTCTGCTACCACCAGTCCAATTCAAATGTATATTTTCTATTTAAGATTATAACATAATCTCTTTAATCTGCCTTCTAAGTCATATTTTTTTTTTCTTTTTGATGTATCCTATGCATTGTTATCTTCCAATACCACTGTACTTATTTTATAAGGCTTAACTCGGGTGTCCTTAATTCTGTGTTTCCAACTATTTTTTTTAATGAATAGGGGCTGGCATCATTCTCAGTATTGTAAAGGTCAGATGGACAAATGCAGTACATGGATCGCTTTTTCTGCCTTCTATAGGCTAAGTCCCAAAAGCATGTCATTTAGGGTCTCTGTAGCAAAATCTTCCCCAAAAATCTATGATTGTTACTAATTTATCTTATTTTTTAGTTTTGTTTAGATTTTATCAAGATACAGCTAGAAGGTAAGCTGTTGTATGTCCTACTGCTCACTAAAGCTTTGTTTACAGTAAAACACTTTACTGGAATAAAAAATGTTATTTTTAGAATTCACTAAGATAATTAGTTATTACATGCATCATAACAAAGGGCCTTATACCTTAAGAGTGGAAATTTCATACTATAACATCACAGAAGCTATGTTTAAGTTTTTAAGTATTCTTCATTAAAATTCTCTTTGCATCTGGGAAAAAATGTATTTAGATACTTCTTTAAGATCAAAGATTTTTCTTCATTTTCCCACTAAAGTTACCATGTACAAAATATAATAAATATTTGGGGGCTTCCCTGATGGCTCAGATAGTAAAGAATCTGCCTGCAGTGCAGGAGACCCAGGTTCTATCCCTGAGTCAAGAAGGTGCCTTGGAGAAGGGAATGGCTACCCACTCCACTATTCTTGCCTGGAAAATCCTTGGACAGGTTAGTTTGGCAGGCTACAGTCCATGGTGTTTTGGAGTCGGACACAACTGAGCAACTAACACTCTCACTTTCAGTTTTTCATAATAAATATGTACTTTAAAATTGTAATTCCCTACAGTTTCCTCCATTCATGATTTTGCCCTCTTAAGAATTGATTCCTTTTCCATTTCCATTTGTTTTTTCTCCAGAACCAGAAAATGATCCTGTAGGGATTACTTTAAATACCTCTGATCTAACAAAATGTGAATGGTGTAGTGTCCGAAAATTACCAGTAGTGTTTCTTCAGACTAAACCGGCAGTTTATCAGAAGCTGAGCATGCAACTGCAGATGAACATGGAGGATAAAGTTTGGAATGACTGTAAAGGAGTAAATAAGTTAACAAGTAAGTTATGTAGAGCAAAGGTACAATACACTGGTTAGCAGACTGAGTTGATATTGATAGATACCTTAGATATATTCGTCTTACCTACAATCTTGATAATGACATTATAAGATATTACTTCCCTCATTTTATAGAAGAGGAAAAGTCCATAGAAAATGGAAGTTCTGAAGTTAAAGCCCAGGTTTAGCCATTTGGAAAGTTTTCATAATGGGTTGAAACCCCAAAACATACATAGTCTTTATTTAACACTGTATAATCTGAGTAAAATGAGGTGTTTTGTTTTGTTTTAATGTACTGATAGATGTTGTAACTGTAAATCAGCCATCAAGTTGGAATCTTTAAAACTTAGCCCGAATAGAAAGTTTGAAAGTTCAGTAACAGGCCTTCATTTTCTACAATAAATCAATGTGGTTCTCCAGTTTGTTTGTTTCCCTTCTCCCTAACATTTGTGGCATAGTGTGACTAGTTGTAAAATATTTCTCCTCACTAATTGCTCCTTCAGCTTAATGATGAGTAAGTGATAGATAACTATGAAAGCTGCAAGAGTTGGCACATTAGTGAATATTGGTTTTTACAGTTAAATCTGGAGTTACTGCCAATTGACAGCAGTATTGATGGATTATATGTTTAAAACTCAATATACTTGGATCCTATTAGGCGAAATAAATTAGTTACATCTATGAATAGATTCATTCTAGAGCTGCTGCTAGGGTAATGTGTTCTGGTTCCTTTCTCTTAATTGACTGAAGTGACATTGTTAGGTGACAGTATTATTGGTCCTTATTTTAGTATTTATTATATATCCACTGTATGCCAAACACTGTTTTGAACATTTATACCAGGATTTCTGGTGATATTCTTGGAAATAGCTAGTTACTTTTTATTTTAGTATCTATTTACTTATTTTTTTCTTTTAGACTTATAATTATATTGGTTTCTTTTCAGATTTGGAAGAACAATACATAATTCTAATTTTTCAAAATGGCCTTGATCCTCAGGCAAATATGCTATTTGAAAATATTATTACTGACATTGGTATAAAGAATAATGTGTCAAATTTTTTTGTGAAAATTCCCTTTGATGAAGCCAATAGCAGACTTGTTGCCTGCACAAGAACCTATGAAGAGAGCATCAAAGGAAGTTGTGTGCAAAAAGAAAACAAAATTAAAAATGTAATTATTTTTTAAATGGTAACTTTAAAGGGAAATGTGTTTCATTATCATATTGCTTATTTGGAGTTAGCTCTTTTTATTTCCATTTCAGAATTATTTGCTTTTATGTGTAATTTGTAAACTACATGGTGTCAAAACATTTAACGGTGGTGGGTGATTTGTGACACAAATAGTATTTGGTACAAGTCTCGGAAGTATTTTAGTTTCTTTCCACATTCCGTTCTTGTCTTTACTTTTTGTCTCCTTTTCTTTTTCTCTTGTCCCTTTTTCTTCCCCTCACCGCCCCGCCCGCTCCCCGCCCTCAGCATACATATATATGCAGTGCTACATTCAAAGTGACTGGTATTCTAGTTCTTACATTTTGCTAGTGATTCCTATTGGTGACATTGGCTTCAATACAAATAAAGGCATTTTGGTCCCTGATGTATTATACTTTTATGTGTAACATGTGCATACATGGTTGACAACTTGGAAAGGAAGCACATAAACCTTTTGATTCTGACTCTCACCAGTTCTAGAATAACTGATTCTAGAATAATTGATCATGTAGTAGGTAATTCTGAAGCCACCTGAATCAAAGGCCACAATACTATTATAACATACAATATAAGTTATTCAATAAAAATATAACTTAAATACTTGAAATTTGTCTCCTACCACAGCAACTGGAGTTTGCTGACAATTTATTAGAAATACTTAAATGTTGCAGCCTGCCTACAAATTTGGAAATAGGGCTATCCAAGGCATAATATTGGTGAAGTTGAGCAAGACTTCACCAGAAAAGAACTATCCACACAGTTAGTGGGTTGAAGAAAAGAACAGGAGGAGGAAGGGGAACCATTCCCCTTCTTTTGCAGAATTGGCTACAGGAAATAATTCCAGAGGAAGAAAAGAGCAGTTGGAGCCATAAGGCAGCTGTGATGGACTCAGATTTCAATGGAAGGCTCTTTCTTTAAGGACTCCTTGATTCTGGAGAACTGAAGCTCAATGGACTGTGTTCCCTGAGCCTCTGCTCCCATATTCCATGGATTTCCTAGGCACTGAACTTAGGTAGGCCTCCACTTGTAGAAGAAAAAATCCACTATCTGTTCTTTGGATTTTACTAACATAATCTAATTTAATATGGATGGTAGAGATCTTAGACAAGATACCAGAAAACCAGTTACAAAAATTGGAAGTATCATTGTTCTAGAAGCTACAGATAAAAAGAAAGTGGACTCTAGTTTTGCCTGTTTCTTATTTTTAATCCTTTTTAATTGAAAAGCATTCTTGCCTTTATCTTTCTGTTGAAATTTTTTCAAATTGATTTTGTGAACTGGTAATTTAATTTTCCTTACCAGGTGGCCCTTGAATCTAAAATACAACTTAAAAACAAACAAGAATTCCAGTTTTTTGATGATGAGGAAGAAACTGGAGAGAGCCATACCATCTTCATGGGTCCTGTAGAAAAGTGAGAGAATTCCTTTACATTTGCAACACTTAAATTTCTTCTGTTTTATTACATTTCAGTGTTATACAGACCTATTTTTGTTTTGTTTGCTTATATTTTAAAATTTTGTTACAGATTGATAGTATATCCACCACCTCCAGCTAAGGGAGGCATCTCCGTTACTAATGAGGACCTGCATTGTCTAAGTGAAGGAGAATTTTTAAATGATGTTATTATAGACTTTTATTTGAAGTAAGTTAATTTTCTCCTAGCCTTTCAGCAAATTTTTAACACATCATAATGTATATGTTTGTTTTCTAGAGTCAGAGTTGTATTTTGAATTCCATCAATGCCACTTACTGTGTGACATTTCGAAAGTAATGTCTCTGTATGTATTTCTTCATTTTAAAAATGAGAATAATGGGAATGCAAGGGATTTCTGTGTATTAATTTTATATCCTGTGACTTTACTGTATTCATTGATTAGCTTTAGTAATTTCTGATGGCATCTTTAGGCTTTTCTATGTAAAGGATCATGTCATCTGCAGTGAGGGTGTTACTTCTCCTTTTCCAATCTGGATTCCTTTTATTTCTATTTCTTACCTAATTGCTGTGGCTAGGACTTCCAAAACTATGTTGAATGGTAGTGCTGGAGATGGTATGGAGAAAGGGAACCCTCTTACACTGTTTGTGGGATTGCAAACTGGAACAGCCACTATAGAGAAGAAGGTGGAGATTCCTTAAAAAACTGGGTATAGAACCGCCATATGGCCCAGTGGTCCCAGTGCTGGGCATATACCCTGAAGAAACCAGAATTGAAAGAGACACTGTGCTTTCATTGTCAGACCCAGTGTTCATTGCAGCACTATTTACATTAGCTAGAACACAGAAGCAACCTAGATGTCCATCAGCAGATGAATGGATAAAGAAGTTGTACATATACACCATGGAATATTACTCAGCTATAAGAAGGAATGCATTTGAGTCAGTGCTAATGAAGTGGATGAACCTAGAGCCTATTATACAGAGTGAAGTAAGTCAGAAGGAGGAAAACAAATACTGTATATTTAATGCATATATATGCAGTCTGATGAATCTATCTGCAGGGCAGAAAGATGAATATTGTATATTAATGCATATATATGGAACTTAGAAAGATGGTACCAATGGATGATTCTACACGCAGGGCGGCAAAGGAGACACAGATGTAAAGAACAGACGTTTGGACTCAGTGGAAAAAGGAGAGGGTGGGATGATTTGAGAGAATAGCATTAAAATATATACATTACCCTGTGTAAAAATGTCCAGCATGTTTGATGTCCATGCATGAAGCAGGGCACCCAAAGCTGGTGCTCTGTGACAACCTAGAGGGATAGGGTGGGGAGGACTGTGCGAGGGAGGTTCAGGATGTGGGGGAAACATGTATATCTATGGCAAATTCATGTTGATGTGTGGCAAAAACCATCACAATATTGTAATTATCCTCAAAATAAATGAATTTTTTAAATGGGAATAATATCTAAAAGAATCATGAGAATGTACTTGAGATGCACATTTCAGGTGCTATAAAAAATAGCACATGCAAAGTGATCATAGATAGTAGCTTATTACATTGTTACTGTTAGAGTGTTTGGGGCTTCCTTGATGGCTCAGATGGTAAAGAATCTGCCTGAGTGCGGGAGACCCGCGTACTATCCCTGAGTCAGCAAGATCCCCTGAAGAAGGAAATGGCAACCCACTCCAGTATTCTTGCCTGGAAGAGTCCATGGACCAAGGAGCCTGGTGGGCTGTAGTCTCAAAGAGTCAGAGATGACTGAATGATTGAGCACACACACACGCTGTGTTAGAAGTTTATGATTTTATAGGGAATACAAATATGGGATTAAAGTATTGACAGAAGCATTAACATGGTACAAATATAGCAGAAAAAGAAAGCATCATTCTCTTTGGGGGTTGAGAAATGAAGAATCAAGAAGCTTTCCTTGAAGGGCCTACATCATGATCTGGAATACACATACATAACATGTATGTGTAGTGTGTTTATGTATGTATAAACTGTATGTGTTTACTGCTTTGTGATGTAAGATGAATGTGGGTATGAAACAAAACCATCGGTGTGTCTAGTGCTCTCCAATATATTTTGTTTATTCAAATGTGTAATATATATATTTTTAAACTGGTTGTTAAAAGCCCCTGGATTGATTTTTATAGCCTATGATTGCAGCCCACACTTGGGGAAAAGACAGCATTATTATTCACAATGAAAGATTTTGATCAGAAAAGTGACGTGTAATTGTTTCCTTAAGGTCATTTTGACAAGCAGGTTTATTGTGAATGTCTACATGAGAGATGATTTAAGCAAATTCAATTAAGGTGATATAAGAAGCCTAGTTAAGGCATTTCAGTTGCAGTGAAGAAGAAATAATGAAATGTTTTAAGAGGTAGAGTTGTTTAGCAGAAGTCCTGGACTGATCAACTGCCTATTAAGAAGATAAATAAATAGGTGTCAAATAACTCCTAGTTTTCTTACTAGTAAGATGTCCAAATGATTTTGCCACTCACCAAACTGTGATATGACAAAAGGGACCGTATCAGTAAACAATTGTATATATGATTATAGAGGTCAGTTGAGTTCTGACCTAGAGACACATAGAGATAGAAGGCTTTACAGATAGTAGTTTAATTGGGAGAATGGATGAAATTGCACAGTGAGGGATACAGAATGAGAAAAAGGGCTATAAGGACAAACCCTGCAGAGCAGATTTTAAGAGAGAGCGAGTAAGGAGACAATAGATTCTGAAGGTATTTGAGAGGTAAGAATTTTAAAATAAAGATTTGCTGGCAAGAGAAACTGTCCTAGATTTTAAATGCCTAACTTTGCATATGTAGATTCTTTTGAAACCTCACACATATTCAAGGACAAGTTCAAAGTTCTTGATAACTAAAGGATATTATTTCATAAAAATACCCAACAAATCATATGGAAAGATCTTCAGTGTTATTAATCATCAGAGAAATGAACGTCAAAACCACAGTGAGATCTCACCTCACACCCATTAAGTAGGATGGCTGCTTTATTAAAAAAAAAAAAAAAAATCCCCCAAAATAACAAGTATACAAGAGAATGTGAACAAGTTCTAGCCCTGGTACACAGCTGGTTGGAGTATAAGATGGAACAGCCTCTGCAGAAGACAGTGTTGTGGTTCCTCAAGAAATTAAAAATAGAACTGCCATTTGATCCAGCAGCCCTACTTCTGGATACAAAAGAATTGAAGGTAGAGCTATTTTAGAGATGTTTGCATACCCATGTTCATAGTAGCACTATTCATCATAGCTAAAATGTGGAAGTAACACATATGTTCATTGATGGATGAGGTTATAAACAAAATGTGATATATATAATGGAGTATTATTCACCCTTAAAAGGAAGGAAACCCTTCACATGCTTCAGCATGGATGAACCTGAACGCATTATACAGTGTGAAATGAGACCGTCACATAAAGACAAACACTGTATGAATCCACTTACATGAGGAACTGAAGTAGTCAAATTCATAGAAAAGCAAAGAACTGATGACCCAGGGCTGCAGAGCAAGGGAAAATGGAGTTATTGTTTAATGGATATAGAGTTTTCGTTTTGCAAAATAAAGTTTTGGAGATCTGTTTCACACAGTATGAATATACTTAACATTATTGAATTGTACACTTAAAAATGGTTAAGATTGTAAACTGTTGTGCATTTTTTCCATAATTTTTCAAGAGACGTTATGTCTTTATGTATACTACCTTAAGAAACCAAGCAGCTGCAAAATCTTAAGCAATTGTGTAGGACAGTGCTGCCATTATTGGATAAAGTGTTGTATGAATGTCAGCTAGGTCAAGTTTGACAGCACCATTCATGTCATCTTTGTCCTTAGTGATTTTATACCTGCTTGTTCTCTCAGCTCCTGAGAAAGTCATTGATCTCCAGCCATTATTACTGACTTGTCTCTTTCTCCTTAATGTATTGCGAAGCTCTTCTGTTAGGTACATGCATGTTAATGTCTTCTTGGAGAATCAAGCCCCTTTTCATTATATAATATTCCTTTTTATTCTTGATAATCTCCTTGTTTTTAATCCTACTTTGTTCAAAATTAATATAGCAACTCCAGCTTTTTTTTGGTTCATGTTTGCATGATGTATGTTTCTTCATCCTTTTACTTTTAACCTATTTAAGTCTTTATGTTTAAAAAAATTCTTTCTGAAAGCATATAGATGTATCTACAAAATAAGTTCCTATATTTTGTTTACATTTTAGTTTATTGTATTTCATACTAATCTATACTTTTTAGAGTAGAGATTTTATAGTTATTTTTTTGAAATTATTTTCAGTAGGCCTCTTGACAGCATATAGTTAAACTTTAAAGCAAATTTTTTACAATGAACTTACATTATCTACAAGTTCTGCCTTTTCTCATGCAAATTACTATTCCAAATAATCTAACAAAATGCATGATTTTTAAAAAATCTGGGTTTATATTTGTCTCATGATTTTTAGAAGTGAGTTACAAAGAGGAAACTTTTTCAAATTTCACTATTGAAATAAGTAATTCAGTTGCCACCAGAGCTGCTCATTCTTTTCCATTTCTAACTCTACAAGTTAGAAGCAAACCTTTAAACAGTTTGCCATACTTATAAGAGGTAGAAGGGCATTGTATCTAGAGAATGTTAATAAAATACAGAGGGAAAGATATTTTAACTTCATCCTGTAATATAAATTTCATAATTATTAGATTGTCCACCTTATAACAGGTGCATGACTTTCAATATTTAAATGATTTATACATGGAAAGAAAAATTTCAAAGTGAAAGAAATTCCTGTTTTTGTGTGTGTGTGTGTGATAAACTTGGATTTCCCTTTAATTCCAGAATAAGAAACAGCTATTCAAGTTAAAATTAATAATTCTCATACATGTACATGAAAAACCCAGAACTATATATAGTCACAGAAATGTTAATACTTAAGGATGTATATCAGATTAGAGAGACAGAACTAGTTACTTTAAAAGGCTTTTTGAAGTTTTGTTTTTTCACTTTTATGTCCTTAATTCCTATAGGATTTGTTTTTATGCATGGTATCAGATAGAGACTTAATTTCATGTTTTTCAGTGTGGACACATAATTGCCCTGGTATTATTTGTGAAACAGTTCATTCTCTCCCTACCAATGTGAAATCCTGCCTCTGTCATATACTAAGATAACAGTGGCACAGATTTGTTTTCAGGACTCTGTAGTCTGCTCCATTGGCCGTGTACCTGTCCCTGCATCAGTACCACACTGCCATGATTACTATTTCTTTATTCTTGTTATCTAAAAAGGCAATATTCTTCACAAATGTTTTGCATATGCTTGACCTTTTTAATTCTTTCAGATAAATTTTAGTATCAGCCTATCAAATACAGTTTTTAAAATTCTTTTGAGATTTTGATTGTGATCGCACTGAATCAGTTAATCTCAACTGGAGGCAGCTTTGGCCCCAGGGGTTGTTTGACAATGTCTGTGGACATTTTTGGTTCTCACAAAAGGAAAGGATACAATCTAATAGCATCTAGTGGGTAGAGGCCAGAGAGAATGCTAAACACACTACACTGCACAGGACAATCCCAGCAACAAAGAATTATCTGGCTTAAAATGTCAGTGGTGCCAAGCTTGAGGAGCCCGCCACTAAATTTATGCAATTTGGACATGACTGATACTCATATTTTTGAGTATTTCAGTAAAAATATTTTCTGATCTTATAGCCAGCCATCTTGATAAAACTTATTTCTAATACGTCTGTAGATCTTTCTTAAGTTTTCTGTATGAAAATCCTTTCATCTTTAATTTCGTACATTTACAAAAATAAAGCATGGGTCTGTTTATATATGAAGTATAGTCTGTTTTCTTAAGTCACCAAATCCCATTGTTCATTCAGTTCAGTTTACAAAAGAGCCATTGTCATTTTTTTTGGTAAAGCAGCATGGTTCACCCATTATGGTTACAGTCTGTAAGTTCAAGTCTAATTCACTACATGCTCTGTTTTGAATATAAGATGTAGAATTCAGCAGTTGATTTAAACTGTGTCATGAGCTGATTCACTGTCTTATATCCTTTGTGGGGGCACACTGAGTTGCCCTAAAGCAAGAAATCTGTAAGTTATGTCCTTTTTGAGCTTTAGAATTATTGAATATTTTGATTAAAGTGACAGGCCTCAAAGGTGTGCCCTGTGGGTACTTCCTGTTTCTGTGCAAGATTTCACAAGGTTTTCATATGAGCCTCATTTTAATAAGATGAATGTGGCCTTAAGCTTGACTTTGCATAGCTCCTTTGAGGGAGTTTAAGATGTAAACAATTCAATTTAATGTATCATAATTTATCTTTGTAATTTAAAGGACCATATCTATTTGTTTTAATATAGACCTACCTTCAGGAAAAAAACAACTAAAGCAAGGAAAAATTAGAACTGATATAAGATCACTTTAAAGACTAGTCATTGTTACAACCTCACCACTGTACAGGTTCTTTCTGTTTCATTTCTGTTTTTATAAAAAGTAGTCTATGGCTAGGTCATCTATGGTTTATTTAAAGTGTTTAAAACAAAATAATACATAAAGATAGCTTTATTAAGATATAGTGCATATACCATACAGATCACACATTTCAACTGTATAATTCCAGTGGTTTTTAGTGTGTTCAATTTTGAAGCCATCACCATAATTAATACTAGAACATTTTCATCCCTCACAGAATTCAGTACCCATTAGGAGTGACTCCCCATTTCCCTCGAACCTTACTCGCAGCTCTGGCAACCACCAGTCTCCTCACTATGTCTATGGATTTGCATATTCTGAACATTTCATATACATGGAATCATACAATATGTGCTTTTCTGTGGCTAGCTTCTTTCACTTAGCATAACATTTTCAAGGTTCTTTTTATCAAACTACATGCATCAACTTCATTTCTTTTTATTGCTGTGTAATTTTCCATTGTATGGGTATACCACATTTTCCATTCATTGATTGATGAGCATTTCTAGCATTTCTGTTGGCTTTGATAAAGTTTATGTGAATGTTCATAAATGTGCCCTTGTTTAAAAAGATTAGATCTTTCAAGTTCTAGTTTTACTCTTAAATATCATGTTTTATTACTTAGAAATAATCTGATAGTAATCATTGTCTAGAATGTGAAATTTTGTTTATAAAGTCTTTCAGTTTAAAGGAATGGAGATTGGTGGTGAATAGGTATTTGATCACTCTGTTTTTAGTACACAAACTTAAATTCATTCTGTTTGGGATTGCTTCGTATAAAACAGGTATTTGGTGCTTGAAAAATTGAAGAAAGAAGAAGCTGACCGAATTCATATATTCAGTTCTTTTTTCTATAAACGCCTTAATCAAAGGGAGAGGAGAAATATTCATGAAACAACTAATCTATCGTAAGTCAAGCTTTTTGAAAATATTTAATAGATATTGGTAAGCTGCAGTCCATGGGGTCGCTAAGAGTCGGACACGACTGAGCGACTTCACTTTCACTTTTCACTTTCATGCATTGGAGAAGAAAATGGCAACCCACTCCAGTGTTCTTGCCTGGAGAATCCCAGGGACGGGGGAGCCTGGTGGGCTGCCGTCTATGGGGTCGCACAGAGTCGTACATGACTGAAGTGACTTAGCATAGCACAGTAAGTCACTTAAGTTTAACTTAGGAAAAACATCACTTATTTATATTAAAGCAACTTTTTTTCCTTCTAGTCTCAATTAGCAAAATTTATATAGCTTATAATATTTAAAACCCAAAGAATACCTGGGATTCGTAAAGGTTTTAGGTCTAATATGTCGATCAATATTTTCCAAATATATCTGAAAGTTTAAAAAAGGAAAATTACTTGAATCTTATTAAATCTTGAAAGTTATTAAATACCAATTGCTCTGTTTTACCCTACATGTTCCATCTGTAGTATCTTTAACAGTGGAACCTGTGAATCTGTAATATTAATAAGTTCTTTGGATAATAATTCTCAGACAAGGAAACAGTATTCTACATATGAGCCCTGAGTTATTTATAATGCCTTTCCATATAGCGAGTGCATCCAGCTCTAATACTTGTTGGTAATTGGTTACAAGATACACACGAGAGTCCGTTGTTGTTATCAGTGCTATTAAATGTCTTGAATCAATGGCTGTTGTGTACAATATAAATAAATTTTCCACTGTTTCAGTGATATCTAATTTTGTATCTTAGAGTTTATGGTGAAAGAAAGAAAGTGAAAGTCACTCAGTAGTGTCCTACTCTTTGCAACCCCATGGACTATACACTCCATGGAATTCTCCAGGCCAGAATACTGGAGTGGGTAGTCTTTCCCTTGTCCAGGGGATCTTCCCAATCCAGGGATCAAACCCAGGTCTCCTGCATTGCAGGTGAATTCTTTACCAGCGGAGCTATCGGAAGCCCAGAGTTGATGGTAGTGGTTGGTTTTGACCAGTCCTGATAATTTGTCCTGTTTTACCTACTGTAAAACAGTGCTCACTTTCCCTGCTCTCTTCACCTTAGTTCTTATAGGTCACAGTCTGATACACACTCAATATTTTTGCTAAAACCAGTTCTGCAACAATAAGCACCCTAGTAAGAAATAGTAGGAATTAAAGAATCTCTTTCTTCCAGATTCAGTGATGGTCAGTTTCACATCTTCCCAGCTCCATCTCAGATATTTTGCTTTCTTTTCACATCTTGTTAAATCCTCTTATACAGCTGTTTGATCTGTTGACATCTTAATCACTGTAATGTATAAATTGCTGCATATAGGCTGACAACACTGGAAACATTTCAGAAGCTTGATAGTTCTCCTCTTGTCTTACAGAATACAGCAGAAGCGACATGGAAGAGTAAAAACATGGACCCGGCATGTAGATATTTTTGAGAAGGATTTTATTTTTGTACCCCTTAATGAAGCGTGAGTAACAGTTTTCTTTATGTAAATGTGATGGCAATTTTTAGAAAATATGTTTATGAGGTGAATAATTCATCCAGTTTTAAACTTCTTTCTGAAATTTTTTGTATATGTTGATACTTATACTTCTTATTTTATGGATATTAATATACTTTTTCAGTGAATCATGTAAGATATGGAATTTTACAAGTAATAAGAAATCTTCCTAATTTCATTTGATTCATCAGTGTAGAATAATGTCATCTTTTAAAAATGGTACTTGTGGTCTAGGAGACATCCTATAGAAAACACTACCTTGTACAGAATGGTGATTAGGTCACACAGAAGAATTTGGATTTTTAGTTTATAAAACACACTTCGACTCAACCAAAATGAAGAGAAGGTGGCTGGATTTATGTCATTTGCTCACTGAAAACCATGTTTACTACCTGAAGCTATTTCCTAAGAGGTGGTAAACATTTCATGTTATTCTCACCCAGTGACTAGAGAGGCATAGATGTATACCTTAGTATTATTATACAATTTGCACTTGAGAGTTTCTGTATTTCATTTTCTAACTGTCCTGCCCTCCAGCCAAAGACCTCCAGGAATACTCTTGTAATTGGGCAGCATGGGTTTAGTACTTGCATTCAGGGAGAACATATACCATGGCCGACCATAACTGCTCTAAATAAAAATGTGTTTGAAAGAGGCAGTAGCAGAATTTGGTCTTTTTTTTGGTGGTTTGAGGGAAGGTCTAAGGAAGCAGTGGTTTGTTTGGATAAAGAACTCAGTCAGTCGATCAGTTCAGTCGCCCAGTCGTGTCCAACTCTTTGCGACCCCATGCACTGAAGCACACCAGGCCTCCTGTCGATCACCAACTCCCAGAGTTTACTCAATCTCATGTCCATTGAGTCAGTGATGCCAACCAACCGTCTCATCCTCTGTCGTCCCATTCTCCTCCCACCTTCAATCTTCCCAACATCAGGTCTTTTGCAGTGAGTCAGCTCTTTGCATCAGGTAGCCAAAGTATTGGAGTTTCAGATTGAGCATCAGTCCTTCCAATGAATATTCAGGACTGATCTCTTTTAGGATGGACTGGTTGGATCTCCTTGCAGGCCAAGGGACTCTCAAGAGTCTTCTCCAACACCACAGTTCAAAAGCATCAATTCTTTGGTGCTCAGCCTTCTTTGTAGTCCAACTCTCACATCCTTACATGACTACTGGAAAAACCATAGCCTTGACTAGACGGACCTTTGTTGGCAAAGTAATGTCTCTGCTTTTGAATATGCTGTCTAGGTTGGTCATAACTTTTCTTCCAAAGAACAAGCGTCTTTTTATTTCATGGCTGCAGTCACCATCTGCAGTGATTTTGGAGCCCCCAAAAATAAAGTCTGACACTGTTTTAATTGTTTCCCCATCTATTTGCCATGAAGTGATGGGACCAGATGCCATGATCTTAGTTTTCTGAGTGTTGAGTTTTAAGCCAACTTTTTCACTCTCCTCTTTCACTTTCATCAAGAGGCTTTTTAGTTCCTCTTCACTTTCTGCCATAAGGGAGGTGTCATCTGCATATCTGAGGTTATTGATATTTCTCCTGGCAATCTTGATTCCAGCTTGAGCTTCCTCCAGCCCAGTGTTTCTCATGATGTACTCTGCATATAAGTTAAAATAAGCAGGCTGACAATATACAGTCTTGACGTACTCATTTCCCTATTTGGAACCAGTCTGTTACGTCCAGTTCTAACTGTTGCTTTCTGATCTGCATACAGATTTCTCAAGAGGCAGGTCAGGTGGTCTGGTAATTTTCCACAGTTTGTTGTGATCCACACATTTAAAGGCTTTGTATAGTCAACAAAGCAGAAGTAGATGTTTTTCTGGAACTCTCTTGCTTTTTTGATGATCCATCGGATGTTGGCAATTTGATCTCTGGTTCCTCTGCCTTTTCTAAATCTAGCTTGAACATCTGGAAGTTCACAGTTCACGTATCATTGAAGCTTAGCTTGGAGAATTTTCAGCATTTCTTTACTAGCGTGTGAGATAAGTGCAATTGTGCTATAGTTTGAGCATTCTTTGGCATTGCCTTTCTTTGGGATTGGAATAAAAACTGACCTTTTCCAGTCCTGTGGCCACTGCTGAGTTTTCCAAATGTGCTGGCATATTGAGTGCAGCACTTTCACAGCATCATCTTCTAAGACTTGTAATAGCTCAACTGGAATTCCATCATCTCCACTAGCTTTGTTCATTATGATGATTCCCAAAGCACACTTGACTTTGCCTTCCAGAATGTCTGGCTCTAGGTGAGTGATCACACCATCGTGATTATCTGGGTTGTGAATATCTTTTTTGTACAGTTCTTCTGTGTATTCTTGCCACCTTTTCTTAATATCTTCTGCTTCTGTTAGGTCCATACCATTTCTGTCCTTTATTGAGCCCATCTTTCCATAAAATGTTGCCTTGGTATCTCTTGATTTTCTTGAAGAAATCTCGTCTTTTCCATTCTATTGTTTTGCTCTTTTTTTGCATTGATCACTGAGGAAGGCTTTCTTATCTCTCCTTGCTATTCTTTGGAACTCTGCATTCAAATGGGTATATCTTTCCTTTTCTCCATTGCCTTTCACTTCTCTTTTTTTCACAGCTATCTGTAAGGCCTCCTCAGACAACCATTTTGCCTTTTTGCATTTTTCCTTGGGGATGGTCTTGATCCCTGTCACCTGTACAATGTCATGAACTGCCATCCATAGGTCTTCACGCACTGCCTATCAGATCTAATCCCTTGAATCTGTTTGTCTCTTCCAGTGTATAATTGTAAGAGATTTGATTTAGGTCATACCTGAATGGTCTAGTGGTCTTCCCCACTTTCTTCAATTTAAGTCTGAATTTGGCAGTAAGTAGTTCATGATCTGAGTCACAGTCAGCTCCCAGTGTTGTTTCTGCTAACTGTTTAGAGCTTCTCCATCGTTGGCTGCAAAGAATATAATCAGTCTGATTTTGGTATTGACCATCTGGTGATGTCCATGTGTAGAGTCTTCTGTTGTGTTGTTGGAAGAGTGTGTTTGGTATGACCAGATCATTCTCTTGGCAAAACTCTTATCAGACTTTGCTGCTTCGTTCTGTACTCCAAGGCCAAATTTGCCTGTTACTCCAGGTATTTCTTGACTTCTTACTTTTGCATTCCAGTTCCCCATAATGAAAAGGACATCTTTTTTGGGTATTAGTTCTATAAGGTCTTATAGGTCTTCATAGAACCATTCAACTTCAACTTCTTCAGCATTACTGTTCGGGGCATAGACTTGGATTACTGTGATATTGAATGGTTTGCCTTGGTAATGAACAGAGATCATTCTGTCGTTTTTGAGATTGTATCCAAGTACTGCATTTCAGACTCTTTTGTTGACTATGATGGCTACTCCATTTCTTCTCAGGATTCTTGCCCACAGTAGTGGATATCATGGTCATCTGAGTTAAATTCACCCAATCCAGTCCATCTGATTTGTTTGTTGATTCCTAAAGTGTCAATGTTCATCTTGCCATCTCTTATTTGACCACTTCCAATTTGCCTTGATTCATGGACCTAGCATTGCAGGTTCTTATGCAGTATTACTCGTTACAGCTTCGGTGTTTACTTCATCACCAATCACATCCACTACTGGATGTTGTTTTTGTTTTGGCTGTGTCTCTTTATTCTTTCTGGAGTTATTTCTCCATTTATCTCTGGTAGCATATTGGGCACCTACAGACTTGGGGAGTTCATCTTTCAGTGTCCTATCTTTTTGCCTTTTCATACTGTTCCTGGGGTTCTCAAGGCAAGAATACTGAAGTGGTTTGCCATTCCCTTCTCCAGTGGACCATGTTTTGTCAAAACTCTCCACCATGACCCATCTGTCCTGGGTGGCCCTACTTGGCATGGTTCATAGTTTCATTGAGTTAGACAAAGCTGTGGTCCATGTGAGGCTTCCCTGGTGGCTCATACTGTAAAGCATCCATGTGATTAGATTGGTTAGTTTTCTGTGATTGTGGTTTTCAGTCTGTCTTCCCTCTTTTGGAGAAGGTTACAGAAGCTTCCTGATTGGAGAGACTGACTAAGGGGAAACAGGGTCTTGTTCTGATGGGCAGGGCCATGCTCAGTAAATCTGTAGTCCGTTTTCTGTTGCTGGGTGGGGCTGTGTTCCCTCCCTGCTGTTTACCTGGAGCCAAACTCTGGTGGAGGTAACAATGATAATGGCGTCCTCCTTCAAAAGGTCCCATGCCCACACTGCTACACTCAGTGCCCCCTGCCCCTGTGACAGGCCACTGCTTACCCATACCTCCGCAGGAGACACTCACACACAGTTCTGTCTCCGTCTCTGTGGGGTCTCTGGGTCCTGTTGTACACAAGGTATATTTGAGCCCTTTGAGCATCTCTGGTGGGTATGGAGTTTGATTGTAAAGGCGATTTCACCTACCATCTTGCTGGGGCTTCTCCTTTGCCCTTGGACATGGGGTATCTCCTCACAACCGCTCCAGCGGCATGCATTCACTCATTTAGCAAAAAGATATTTGGTATTTTGAAGGGTTGCATTGTGACCTTATATTTGTCTCTGCTAAGACAAATTATGAAATGACCTTGCTTTGTCTCATTTTTATCATGGTTGCAGAGTAACTTTGTTTGAGGTTGGTGTTCTGTAAGATTTTAATGTCTAATACGCCTGTCTGTGCCAAGCTAGCTTCTGAATGTGCTCTCTTTCTCACTATAAAAAACATTTACTATGTAGTATAGTCAGATTCTTTTTATTTAAAATCATGCTTTTCCCCATCATCGGGATGGGGAACACATGTATACCTGTGATGGATTCATTTTGATATTTGGCAAAACTAATACAATTATGTAAAGTTTAAAAATAAAATAAAATTAGAAAAAAAATTAAAAAATAAAAAAATAAAATCATGCTTTAATTATAACACCTATTATTATCTCTAATTAGCCCAGCCAAAGATAGTAGACTAGGTTAAAACATTGGTTATGACTGTAAAGCCCAGCCTCTTCAAAATGATTTGAGTTAAACATAGTATCATAGTATCAATAAAATTTAAAACTAAGTTTAAAATTAATCTTTATAATTTCTTCATTTTCCTCAAAATTAGATTTCTTGACATTAATTTGTCATATCAAGTAGCAAATGAGCTGCCCACTTGGTAAAAGGGAGGGGTATACATGGGAAGCCATTTGTCAGAAATTAATTATAAAAATTTAAAATAAAAATATAATTTGAGGCATATATAATATAGTAATAGAGGCACATCCTTAGTCGTGGTGACTGATGTGGATGGATGCTATGTTTAGTGCTTCGTGTCATCTTGGTTGTCTTGGTGAAAGGTAGCAAGTGAATTAGTTGTGTTCTGCAGAACTGTGCTGTTCGTAGATGGAAGAATAACTTCCAGATCATGAGGGCTTTTTTATAAAGAGGTAAAACTAACTAGATAGGCTGCCCTGTATTCGTCATCTATTTTAATTTTCCTGGTGGTGGTAATTTCTTTAAGCTAAAAGTTGATAAGCTATTTGTTAAAAATTGTTGTAGTAATGGACAAGGAACAGAAATTTGATGTTTGGACCTAATCCAAACATCAAATTAAACTAAGTGAAATTGCCTGTTTTAGCCATGCCTCCCACTAATGGCTTAAGGTCAAGGTATCTGCCATTAAAAGGGATCATAAAAGCAAAACTCTGGCTCTTAGAGGTTGAAAGTAAGGTGAGATGTATCCGATTCAGCTTTCTCTTTACAGCTAGGTGAAGGAAGATTTTTTCCCCAAGTTATTACAACAGAAAAACTATGGCTCATCCATATTATCATAGCTGAAAAATGTTTATAACTGTGATAGACTTCGGTTTCAGCTGTAGGTTGAGAATCACTGTGTTATACCATGTTTAATCAATTTTTAAAGCACATTTTTTCACTTTATAACCTTTCTGAAGTTGAGATGTGACTTAGTGTCAGCTGTGTCTTTGGGCTGAGGAAGTGAGGAAGATGGTGTGCACTCGTCTCCCAGCCTGGCCTTACCTAAGTCCATAGGGTCCTGAGGATTAATAGTTGAGGAGGGAAGCATTTCTCCATCTGGATTTTCAGTACTGAGGATGAAGGCAGCCTCTGTGAACTTTTCTATTTATTGTGTCTAATGAAGAGACATACAGTGCTTCTTAGTATTACCTTGGGGAAATTTAATATTTTGCATAAATAGAATATGCAATAACTTTTGTCTGGGTCAACATTCATTTTTCATACAGCAGATATCTACTGAACTCCATACCCTATGACAGATATTGTGCTTAGCTAATAAATTATCTGACATCTTTAGCCTGTTCATTGGAGTGGGTTGCCATTCCCTTCTCCAGGGAATCTTCCCAACCCAGGGATCAAACTTGGGTCTCCTGCATTACAGGCAGATTGTTTACTGTCTAAGCCACCAGGGAAGACCCGTTCACATAACACTGTGCCTAGCAAATAGTATACCCTTAATAAAATTAGTTAGATTAATGAATATTAGCCACTTTTAGCTGTATAGCTTCTTATTCATAGCTTATATCCTACTGTCAGGAACTATGATGATACCTGAATTCAGCTCTAGCTGGAATTCTATTGATACTTCTGTACTGATAATTAGACTAGATACACTATTTCAATTTAGTGTATTTTATTTCAGTAGAGTATGAGACAAGAATATTATTTTCAGTATTAATAAATCTATATTATTAATGCCTAATAAGTGTTATTAGTATCTGTTAATACCTAATATTAATACTTAATAATATCTAGTTAATATTAACCAAGCTTCCCTGATAGATTCGTTGGCAAAGAATCTGCCTGCAGTGCAGGTGACTCTGGTTCAATTCCTGGGTCAGGAAGATCCCCTGGAGAAGGGATAGGCTACCCACTCCAGTATTCTTGGGCTTCCCTGGTGTCTCAGCTAGTAAAGAATCCACCTGCAATGCAGGAGACCTAGATTTGATCCCTGGGTTGGGAAGATCCCTTGGAGAAGGGAAAGGCTACCCACTCCAGTATTCTGGCTTGGATAATTCCATGGACTGTATAGTCCATGCGGTCGCAAAGAATCAGACACAACTGAGCAACTTTCATTCACTCACTCACCTTATTAATGAGAAAAACACAGATGAAAAGTCTTTAAAAAACTATTATGTACAATATTTAGAAAATGTTCAAACTTATAAAGTCTAATTAGTTAGACTTCTGAAGATATTTTAATGTTGCTGGTTTTTTACCTTTGGCATAAGTAAAACAAAGGAAAGGTAAATGGGAATGATGAATTGCAGTGATGTAATTTACATTTTGTTAAATGCCTGGAAAACGAATTTTTCATTCCAAAAGCAAGAAAATGTTCAAAGGATTGTTTGCAGAAGTGAATGCAGGCTAGGTAATTCTGACAAAAATTATGTTATTTTAAAATAGACATTATACTCTGTTAATGAATCAGTGAGTCTTCAAACAAGTAGATTAACCATCTGAGTCACTGGGAGGCCCTCAGCACATTAAATGCCATCCTGACACCAGGGATGAGTCTGAACCTTGTGGCTGCTCTGTGGATCTAGTGACAGTGACAACAAGGAACAGATAAAGAAACTTTTGGGTGGGATTTTCCAAAAATGCATATGTTAATGTTATTTTATATTAGACAGTAAATTTGTGATTTGAATAAAAATGTTTTTATTTTCACATTAAAAAAAAAGAATTGAAAAAATTGGGCATTCTTAATAAATTTGTTTATAGAAGCTTTAGAAAAAATATTTTAATATTTATTGCCAAATATAATAAACTTTTCTAGTAATATATTCAGTAGTCTCATTTGTTTTTTACAGTGCACACTGGTTTTTGGCCGTTGTTTGTTTCCCTGGTTTGGAAAAACCAAAGTATGAACCTAATCCTCATTACCATGAAAATACAGTCACGCAAAAAAGCTCACCTGTAGAGGACAGTTGTATTTCTTCTCCTTCAGCCAGTGAAATTGACAGATGTTCACAAAACTCTGCTGCCAAGCCTGTAATTAAGAAGATGCTAAACAGAAAGCATTGCATAGCTGTAATTGATTCAAATAATGAACAGGAAGAAAGTGACCCTCGTTACCGGAGAAACATAAGCAGTGTGAAATGTAGTCTGAAAAAAATAAATCATACTGCAAGTGAAAATGAAGAATCGAATAAAGGAGAACCCACATGCCAGAAATTTGTTGATAGGACTGAAAGTGAGAATGGCCTACAGAATGAATATTTAAGTTCTATGCACCATACAGGTATGTTACTAAATATTTCAAAAAAAGAATTCAGAATAAGTTGGATTTTTTAGAAATAGGATTAAAATTTCAGGGTGCACTTTTTCTTAAAGTCAGGTTTATTGTATAAACATTAATTGTATAAACATTAATGTTTATTGTATAAATATATTTAATGTTTATTTACAGTAACAGTTGCTCATAAACATAGCTCAGTGACCTTTGATAAATGTATATAGTCATGTAATCATTATAGCAATTGAGATTTAGAACCTTGCCATTACTCAAAACAATTCTCTTGTGCCCCCTTTATAGTGAGTCTCCTCCCCTCATCCTTACAAAGAGTACAGTTTTAAAATTATAGTACAAGGTCTGCATTTTTCATTTGTAGGAACTTGGACTTGTTTTTATTTCGTAGGAAATTTACTTATTCAGCATAAACAGTAGTTGTACAATCTTAGATCTAAAAGGCAAATTAGTTTGATCTTCTCAATTTACAGATGGGCAAATTGAGATCAACAGGCAAAAAATTAAAGCTTTTTCCTCCAAATAGTTGTTGACATTCAAATTAAAGGTTAGTTCCTGTTCCTCACTCTCTTTCATGGTTTTCAGTGGAAAGAAGGGCACTGGTCCAACCTTTGCTTTTTTATTTGCCTTCAATTCTAATAAATTGTTTCTTTCCTTGAATCAGGTCCATATTACTAGCACTTATTCTAGAAATCTAAGGTTTCTCTTCAGATACTTAAATTTTTTATCAAGTCAAGTCAACTGCAGAATTTCCACTTCAACCTCAAAGTAAAATAGTCCATTTCATGAACTATAGTATACTATATATATAAGATAGCAAACTTAATAAACTGTGAATAGATTTAATACATTCCCTTTGGAGGAAAAAACTCAGTATAAGACATAGAAGAAATTATGTGACCTCAGAAAGAACCTATCAAAAGTTGTGAATGCTGAGCATATTTTGGGTACTTCTACAAGTGTATGTTATTTTAGTAAATCAGAAAGCTGTTGCTGCGTTCTTACAAAAATATTTTTTGTTTGACATGCTCAGCTGCATAAAGCTGATATTAGGCCTATGGATATTGGTCTTTGTGCCTTTTAGCGGGTATAAGATAAGAGGCAAAAGGGGGGAATTTAGCAGATAAAGCAAAAAAGTGCATCAAAACCAAGCAGATAAATGCAGTTGACCCTTGAACAGCATGGGATTTAGGGGTGCTGACCCTCTGACAGTCAAAATCCACCTCTGACTTTATCATCAGCCATTTGTGTCATACCACTGTTCCACATCCACAGACTCACATCCCTGGATTCAGCCAGCCTCGGATTGTACAGTACTGTACTAACCTCTTTCTTGGGCGAAAAAAAAATCCATGTGTAAGTGGACAGTGCAGTTCAAACCTGTGCTGTTCAAGGGTCAACAGTACTTATTTTTATTGCTGACACTCTAATATATTTTATCAGGGAGGAAATGGAATGAAGAAAGGCAAAATAGGTAGTCCCCAAGTCACTGTAATTTTTTTCAGTTTTAGTATTTTAATACTTGAAGAAAAAAGTAATAAAAGGCATTGAATAGCTACATTAACTACCATTTTGCTACACTGAAAGCATTGCTTAGATGGGCACTCTGAAGATTAAGCCTTCAAGGCAGTGTGCACTGTTTTTCACTGCCTTTGAACAAAGTCCTGCCAATTAGTACATGAGAAGATGCTGGATATCATTAGTCATGAGGGAAAAATAAATCAAAACCACAAGCCTATAGAGTGGATTAATGTCTGCTTAAGCCTTTTTATAGAGCGTTGCTAGAATTGGAAAGTCAGATGCCAATAGGTGTTGGTGAGGATGTGGGGAAATTGAAAACTTCATATATTATTAATGTAGGAAGGTAAAATGCTACAGCTTGCTTTGGAAGACAGTTTGACAGTTTCTTAAGAAGTTAGACATAAAGTTATAATATGATCCAGCAGTTCCACTCTTAGATAAATACCCGAGAGAAATAAAAACATATGTCCACACAAAGACTTGGGCATGAACAATTACAGCAGCATTATTCACAACAGCCAAAAGGTAGAAACAACCCAGATGTTCATCAACTGATAGATGGATAATGAAAACATGATATATCTATTTAATGGAATATTATTAGGCCATAAAAAGAAATGAAGTAGTGATACATGTTACAACATGGATGAAACTGAGAACATGTCAAGTTGAAGTAGTCACAGAAGACCACATATTAATGTGAGTCTATTTGTATTAAATCTCTCAAACAGAAAGCCTATAAGAGTAGATTAATGGTTGCTTAAGGCTGCTTGGGGATTGGAGAGGAATATGGGGAAAATGGAGTGATAGCTAAAGGGTTTAGAGGTTTGTTTTTGCTTGTTTGTTTTGAGATTTGAAACATTTTGAAAATGTTTTAAAATTGATTCTGGTGATGGTTGCACACAGTATGTGTAAATATACCAAAACCCACTTAATTGTACACTTTAAGGGGGTGAATTGTATGGCATGTGAATTATATCTCTAGAGAACATTTTTAAAGTTCCTTTTAGATGAATAATTTCATATAGTTTAATATGAATTCAAGTTAAAAAATGAATTAAAATGCATGACTTAGAGCAATGAGACAAAGCCTTAGGGCTTCCTTCTTGTACACAAACCCCAGAAATTCCTAGTGGCCCTTTCCTACAAGTTAGTGTTCTAGTTGAGAAGTAACTGGTTAAATATGAGTATATGTCCCAGTGATTCCTTTAGTTTGCCCTTTCAGTATCTGTTTATTCTTCTTTGAAAATTATAGTTTGTGCTTTGTTGTGTTTTTTTTTTTTTAGTGTTTTTCTATCCTTTTTTAATGTTTTCTTAATCCAGTGATGATACTGTCCCACAGTTCTCTAGAATGGGTTTGTATTTTTTTTAAGGAATGAAGTCTCATTTTTCATCAGATGTTTTCAAGGCCTCACTCACCCAAAAGAACATTGAATAGCCTCAGAGAGGATGGTTTAAGCAGTCTATGCTATATAAAATTATGACATCAAAATTTAAGAAGAGGAGAGCTTGTAAAAATTTTTTGTGATAATGATTTGTACCTTATTGATCTATTTCTGTTTGGTCTGATAGTTGACAGGATTTAAATGAAGCATTTTAGGTAGTTTAAACATAATTTAACCACTGAACACATATAGTCACAAGTGACTTCAATGTAGGTTGACATGCTACAGCAAATAAATAGAATTGTATATTAACACAGGGATTAAGTTTTTAAGATCAGTTGTAGGAAAGTAATAATGTGTGTTGTTATTACTTTGATTTGCTGCTTTTTCAGTTGGGCACCATTTGAAATAGTTATCTTGCGATGTATGGTATCAATACATGAAAAATATGTTTAAATTCTAGAATCACACTTGGTTCGGGATCTTCAGATGATCTCACTATGTGAGAACCTCAGGAACTGGGACTGGTTGTGAGAATAGCTGATTGAGTTACTGCCACTCAATTTATACTAGAGCATTTGTTTACTGAACGAAATAACTGAAGACATTGACTATACTGTATACTTTTCTCTCTTTTTTTACAATGCACATGTGTTTTCTTTTGTATAAAGTTCATGTTTATATGATACAATTTCTGGGTAAAGGGTATAGTTACAAATATTTTGCTACTAAAACAACTTGATTGTAATTACTAATTCTGAATTACCTAAGGATTTAGACAAATTTTACTTAAATATAGGTATTTTAGCTTCAAAACATTAAAATACAAATTTTTAAAAAGATAAATTGTAAAGGTTATTTTTTGCATAATAAAAGGATTAATCATAGGGCTTTATTATTTTAAATAGTATTTTTTTGATCACTACATTTAAACTTAATATATGTTAAATATATATCTTTTCAGGAGCACTTTTATCCTGCTATCTTCCCATCTTGTCTTGCTTAATAATATTAGTATTCTTAATGCTCTTTTAATAACTTGTACTAAATAAGTTAAATCCTGTTTAAAATACCTTGAAGTCATGCTTTTAAAAAACTTGGAAATGGTATTCTCTATAGTAAACAATATTTGTATATTTGGCATCAAAGTTCCTGACTCAGTTTTCATTATTTTTTTAAGTCTTCTCTTTTTTTAAGCTTAATCATTGATTTTTAAGAATTTGGATTCTTAAAAGAGACTTTTAAAATAATTCATTTCAGATATTTCTGTGAGTCATTTTCTTTCATACTACCAGCATCTACATTGGCTTGTGTTGTTTTATTTTATTGAAAAATCTTATGAATATAACCAAACATGAAGGAAGAGTGTACCAAGTTGAAGAGCTTATCCATAACTACTAATATCATTATTTTCACTTTTGTGTTTTTTAAAAATTATTTGTGCAAAAGCAAGCCCATCTTACTATGTTTTAATCATGTTTTTTAATTTGTACAATTTTCTGTATTTTCACAATTTTAATTTCTCACATGTACACAGTATTTCATTTTATGTTCTATATTTGCTGGGTATTCCTGTTACTGAACAGTTATTTTCAAACTATTGTAGTTTCTGTTATTAAAGATATCAAGCATACCTGGCACAAAACCTTTATTTACAGACATGTATTTAAATATACATAAATTTTATAATAAGATGGTAGCTAGTTTTTAATATTTAATGAATTTTAGGGTCTGAGTAATAGAAACAGCTCTGCAAATAGTATGACAGTTCAGGTTTTTAAAAAAGTAACTTATTTTGTATTTGTGATATTATATGCTAATACAAATTTTATATTTGTAATTACTATATAATTGCTAGCATTAATTTTAAGATCATATACTTTTAAGTTATGTGCATATTCTTTTTAAGAATTATGTAATATTTCTTATTGATACAGATGGTTTAAGCAAAATAAGGCTAAACTACAGTGATGAATCAGCGGAAGGTAGTAAAATGCTTGAAGATGAACTCATCGACTTCTCAGAAGATCAGGATAACCAGGTGAAACTTAATGCTTAGTAAGGAGTTCCAATATTTTATATCATTAGAAGTTTTTCTTTGGATTCCTATGCAGTTCCTTCGGGATTGAGTGACATACAGCATTTTCTAAAGTCTAATCACCTAATTAGAGATATGTTTTTTACATATTTGCCACAAGGATTTTTACCCTCAGTAGTGCTGTTTTGTTAGTAGTTAGATTTTATAGTTTCAGTACTAACAGAGGCTGTCTTTTATAGGATGATAGCAGTGATGATGGACTCCTTGCTGATGACAGCTGCAGTTCAGAAATAGGACAGTGGCATTTAAAGCCTACTCTCTGTAAACAGTAAGCGCTCACTGTACATCTTGTAAACCACCTGGTGACTTTTATTCACATACTCTCTTAGAATAAAGTATTAACCATACTGTTTTAACTGAAACAAGTACTTAAGCAAAAATCGCAAAGGCTTTCAGAATCAGTGAGGAAAACCTGGGTCATGCCTACTAATGTCAGGATTGAGTTGGGGAGAATGGAAATCATTTCAGTTCTCCATTTGCCCACTTTCCGTCTCTGTGCAAGCGCATAGAAAGCCACTATTCCTTTTGGATATGTAGTGATTTGAAGCAGGAAAGGGCAAAGAATTTTCATTCAGATTCACGTCGGTAGCATGGGGACTGGAGTTTACACGTTCCATAGCCACTGTGTGAAGGCTGTAGAGTGACTCAGGGCAATCCTAAGAGGCGTGTTCCAGGGAACCTCACACTGAGAGTGAGTCTGTTTTGGTTCTCAGAAGTACATATTCTGAGATCTCTCCAGGGTCTCCAGACTTCAGGGATGAAGTACCTATTTCACTTAATCTCTTCTTGACTTTTTGTAGGAAATCTTGTCTGAAATTCTAGTAACAGCATTTGAAAAGCAAACATCAGTATAAAGGAAAACATAGAGACCTACAGCAGTTAAAAGATTTTCTCCAAATCCCATAAAATGTTAGCCAGGAAGAACCTAGGTCTTAAATCATTTCAGGACTTCCTGTACTACATTAAACTTGCTCACATACTTAGGTTTAAGAACAAAATTTTGAAAATTAAGTGTTTTTTTTATAGTAAGTGTTCTAAAGTGGAATCTTGCCCCAAACAGTGGATTCTAAGCTAATTCTTCTATGTGAAGATTACCTGTTTTGGTATTTAAAATATCAGTAGATTTTTAAAATGGGATTATCTTTCTTCTACTTTTGTGTGGTCTCACTTTTGGTACTTTGGAACAGGAAATGTTCAAATTTTCAGAGTTGTTTTGATTTTGTACTAAATTTTGAAGTATTTTTAGGAACTAGCTATGGAATTTTGGTGAAATATATTCATAACTTAGGTATGGCTAAATTATTACTCTGTAATTCAGTATTTAATATAATCATGGGTAGTTAAGTGTTACTAGGGTGTTTTTGCCTAAAAGGTTTATACCCCCTCCATGTTATTGTTAATGTACATCTTTTTATGCCTTTTAAACATTAATAAAATATTAATATTTGGCCATTTTATTTCAGACCTTGTATCTTACTGATGGACTCACTCAGAGGCCCTTCTCGATCAAATGTTGTCAAAATTCTAAGAGAGTAAGTTCAAAACTCTACCTGTACTTTGTATTCTGGTGGGGATGAGGAAGTATGTATATTTATATGTATGTATGTGTTCTTACTATATACATGTCATTGCAGGTATTTAGAGGTGGAATGGGAAGTTAAAAAAGGAAGCAAAAGAAGTTTTTCCAAAGATGTTATGAAAGGCTCTAATCCAAAAGTACCACAGCAAAACAACTTTAGTGACTGTGGCGTATATGTATTGCAGTATGTAGAGAGCTTTTTTGAGGTGGGTTTCAGTTGGTTGGATCTGACTTAAATACTGAAATGGTGTTTTTGATCTTACGTTAGTGTTAAAGACACAATAATCAAATATTTTGGAGAGATTGAAAACTGCTGTTTCAAAAATTATTCCAGGGAGCAAAAACTCATAAATCGGAGACTATTTAAGACATAAAAAAGGCTGTACTCCATGTAATCCGAATCCACTCACTTCTATCACTGATCAGCTCTTCTCCACTGGCTCTTTTGGCCTTAAAGAAATCTCTGCCATGATTCAGGCTCTATCTTTTTACCTTCTTTTCTTCCCTTCACAGATGTATTTTTGGACACATATTCATTGTCTTCATTTCCACAAATCCTACTTGCTTCTCAAATGTGTGTAATCTGGCTTGACCCTCCCCCTTACACTGGGATTATTCCTGACCTCCCGGCACCATTGACACTGCCGAGCATTCCTTCCTTGTAACACACTCTTCGTTTGACTTTACCGTGCATACCTGTCTTGGATATTCTTTACAGTTTATCTTGACTTCTTCCTCTTCTTAATCCGCCAGCCATTGTGCCATAAGCTCTGTGGATTCCATCACTCAGTGTCACACATGCTGAGTCCTTTAACCCCGGGAGCACTTTCGCAGCTCAGTTCAATAGCATCACTATTCCACAGTGCTGTACCAACCTCTGAGTTGGCCGCCTTTTTTTTTTTTTAATTTATTTATTTTAATTGGAGGCTAATTACAGTATTGTAGTGGTTTTGCCATACATTGACATGAATCCGCCACAGGTATACATGTGTTCCCCATCCTGAAACCCCCTCCCACCTCCCTCCCCATCCCATCCCTCTGGGTCATCCCAGTGCACCAGCCCTGAGCACCCTGTATCACGCATTGAACCTGGACTGGCGATTCGTTTCACATATGATAATTTGCATGTTTCAGTGCCATTCTCTCAAATCATCCCACCCTTGCCTTTTCCCACAGAGTCCAAAAGACTGTTCTATACATCTGTGTCTCTTTTGCTGTCTCACATATAGGGTCATCGTTACCGTCTTTTTAAATTCCATATATATGCATTTAGTATACTGTTAAAATTTTTTTAATGTATTTATTTATTTGTAATTGGAGGATAATTGCTTTACACAAGCTCCCTGTGTTGTACAGCAGCTTCCCACTAGCTACCTGTTTTATACACGGTAGTGTATATACGTCAGTGCCACTTGATCCGTTCCTCTCACCCTGTCCTTCCCCTGCTATGTCCACAAGTCCATTGTCTACAGCTGCGTTTCTAGTCTTCCCCTGCAGACAGCTTCATCAGATTCCATATACATGCGTTAAATATATGGTATTTGTTTTTCTTCTTCTGCCTTCCTTCACTCTGTATGATAAGCTCTAGGTTCATCCACCTCAGTTCAACTGACTAAAATGTATTCCTTTTTATGGCTAATATTCCATTGTGTATATGTACCACAACTTGTTTATCCATTCATCTCTCGATGGACATCTAGGCTGCTTCCATGTCCTGGCTGTTGTAAATAGTGCTTCAGTGAACATTGGGGTACATGTGTCCTTTTGAACTATGGTTTTCTCAGGGTATATGCCCAGTAGTGGGATTGCTGGGTCATGTGGTCATTTTACTCCTTATTTTTTTTTAAGAAATCTCCGTACTGCTCTCCATAGTGCTTGTATCAGTTTACATTCCCACCAACAGTGCACGAGGGTTCCCTTTTTTCTACATCCTCTCTAGCATTTATTGTTTGTAGATTTTTTGATGATGGCCATTCTGACTCGTGTGAGGTGATATCTCATTTTAGTTTTAATTTGCATTTCCCGAATAATGAGTGATGTTGAGCATCTTTTCAAGTGTTTGTTGGCCATCTATATGTCTTCTTTGGAGAAATGTCCGTTTAGGTCTTCTGCCCATTTTTTAATTAGGTTGTTTGTTTTTATGATACTGAAATGCATGAGTTGCTTGTATATTGTGGAGGGTAAATCCTTTGTCAGTTTGCAGTTGTTTTCTCTCATTCTGAGGGCTGTCTTTTCATTTTGTTTATAATTTCCTTTGCTGTGCAAATGCTTTTAAGTTTAATTAAGTCCCATTTGTTTGTTTTTATTTCCATTACTCTGGGAGGTGGGTCAAAGATTTATGTTTGATTTGCTTTGATTTATGTCAAAGAGCACGGTGCCTATGTTTTGCTCTTAAGAGTTTTATAGTTTTTGCCCTTACATTTTGTTCTTTAATCCATTTTGAGTTTATTTTTGGGTATGATGTTAGAAAGTGTTGTAATTTCATTCTTTTACATGTAGCTTGCTGGGCCTGTTGCCGTGTTTTTTCCACAGTTGTCGTCCCAAAACTCAGATTTAATCATGTTACTTTTCTGCTTTAAATCTTATAATGGCTTCCTGTTGCTCTTGAGTTAAAAGACTGGAATCCTTCACATGACCTGCATGCTGTAACTCCTGTCCAAGCTTCTAGCCTTTATACCCTTCTCACTCCAGCATTCTGTGTACCATCTACCTGAATGTCATTTTAGGCTCTCATATTCTCTCTTGCCTCCAGACATTGATACCTATTTCCCTCCCTGGAATATTCTTTCCTGTTGCTTCCATCATTCTTTATTTGACTAATTCCTACTCATTCTTTAGACCTTAGCATAAATATCACATTTTGATACTGTGCTACACCCTTAGGTATGTATTCTCATAGGACTCTCTGCTTTTCCTGTCTTAATACCTGTCACATCCATTGTTTTAATTGTTGAGTTATCTGTCTAGACTGGGGTCAGCAATCCTTTTCATAAGGGGCCAGGTCATAAATATTTTAGGTTCTGTGGTCTGTGCTCTCCATTTTGCTGTTGTGTGTGAAAGAAAAAGCATCCGTAGACAGCATGTAGATGAGTTTCTGTGGTGATGTTCCAATTAGGCTTTGTTTACAAAAACAGGCAATAGGCAGGATTTGACCCACTGGCTGTAGTTTGCTCACCCTTGATCTGTAAGCAGAAATTTTCTTACATCTCTAGTGCCTAGCAAAATGCCTGGCATGTTACTGATTTTTTTTCATTTCTACTCTGGAATGCGTTTGTCATTGAAACTAAAATATTACTTATTATAATTTTCTGATGTGCATTTAATATTTTTATTTTCAGAATCCAATTCTCAATTTTGAATTACCTATGAATCTGGCAAACTGGTTTCCTCCCCCAAGAATGAGAACAAAAAGAGAAGAAATCCGAAACATAATTCTGAAGCTACAGGAAGATCAGAGCAAAGAGAAAAAGAAGCATAAGGACACTTACTCAACAGAAACGTCTTTAGGTGAAGGAGCAGAACAATATATCAATAGCATCTCAGATTGACCATTTCTGATGCTTCTGCGTATTGCCTTCAGAAACTGAGTGACTTTCAACTTTGGGTATAGACAGTAAAGAACTGAAATACTCACTACTCAGAGTGATTTGGAAATGTTAATGATTGTATAAATGTCATATAATTAATTTCCAATGGAGTATGTATTAAGTAAAAGTCTGTAAATATGTTAATGAGGCCAATTTTTCCAGCATTTATAATTATTTTTTTCACTTGTTAGGAAGCTTTTGTTATGTATTTTCTGTTAATAGTACTTAAAACTGCAACTTCTAAACACAAATAAATAAAAAAAATATTTATAGGAGGAAATGATTAATTTGATATTCTTTAGTGAAATTAAATTCTTCAGTGGGTGTGATATATTTCATGGGAATATTCGAGTATCTATGATCTTTTCACTTTTGCATTTGTTTTAAAATAAAACATAAAAATAAGATTAAATTGAAGGCATTTTGAACAAGAAGACATCTTCATATGCTTGTATAGCAGGAAAAAATAACAGGTTTTTTTAACCCAGATACTTCCTTGTGTTTGGAGAACTTGGCCCCAAAAGTGTAATAAATATTGATAATTTTACTCAATTATTTAAGAAGAAGCAAGTCAAAGAAAAATAACTTGGAATTATACTACTACATAATAACTATGTCATATGTTATTCTGAAGTACCTTTCTGAAGATATCAAAAACTCAGGTTAAAACTATTCTGGTAAGTACAGCTTGAATTTCAAGTATCCCATGTTACCTTCCTATATTAAAGTATCTACAATCTGTGTGATATAGTTAATTGATAAACATTTTTAACCTGTGAACACAGAAATTTAAATAGGAATTTACTATTTTTTGTAATGACTTTTGCTATTTTTTCACTGCTCATTTTGTTCTTGTTATTTTGATATACAAAGTACCAGACTTTTTGCACCTGAGTTTTTTAGTGAAAATTATTTTTACATGTAAAAGTACTATCTTTAATCAGTTGCATACTGCAGAAAATAATAGTCTATCTTGAATTGCCCTTTAAAAACACTAAAATGTGGTGGTGTTGACATGTTTACAGTTCATGTAGGAATCTTGCATATATCTGCTGAAACTATTATTTTCAAATGAAATGTTACACATTCTTTCAAATTAACTTTGAGACTTGAAATTATATATTTGAAAAGTCATTTTTTTGTTAAATAATTTAAAAAGCACATATAACAAACATAGTTGAGAATAAAAGAAAGACCATTTTTAATCAGTAGTTACTTTATTTTTAATCTAGCCGTTTCTGGCATTGCAACCCACATTTTAGGCTACTTTATTGAATTTAACAAAGACCATGGATATGTTTGGGGTGGATTTGGGGTGTTGTTAACAACAACCAAAAAAAAAAAAAAAAGAAAAAATCGGCTTTATACACACTCATTAAAGGAAAAATTAAAATGTTAAGTTTCAGGAACATCACCATTAGTGGTATTGATTATGGACTTGTTACTTGGAACTATCTTAACATTTTTATTTGTGATTATATTATTACTTTTTAAGGAATACCCTAGAGCTCTTAGCTCAGATATGAAAAGACAAGTTTATTATTTACTGAATATGGACCAAGAAAGAAATTAAAAAAAAAAAAAAACCTGATGGCAGTACGCAAAACTGCCATATTTTTTTCCACTGTAATGTGTTAGAATTTAAGGTACTGAAAGAACTATTCTAAAATGCTTGTTTGTGTTTCAGTTTCTAATGGTTACATTTTGCACTCTTAATTTTTAAAAAGATAAAAAAATAACCTGTCCCTTGGGCCAGTTCAGTCCATCATGTTTTGACATGAGAAATACAGATATGTCTGTCAACTTTCTAGAGGCAGAGTATCCAGCTGTTTGATCATATTTCTCCCACCCTGTATAAAATTCTATATTTAAAAGTTATGCTAATGACTTTGCTTTGGAGATAAAAATCTTTGGAGACTGCCAGGTTGAGCTCCAAAATTAGAGTTGAGAATCTTTGGTGTGTATGCACATTTACTTGCTAATTGTGTACTCTGGTACTTCTACATGTAGTTTATAGTGGGTATCAACCTTTTAAAATGTATTATTAGTACTCAGAAGTTGTGAAACAGAATTTTAAAGCTTAGAGGTTTGTTACTAGATGCTGAAACTGCATGACAGTATCTGGTGTCTTAACTAATTAGATAGATTTGTTGTATTTGTTTTCTTGTTGGATAGAATAACACTTAATCATTTTTAGAAGGGTTTTAGATTACTTGCCATAAAATTTGTATGTGTCTTAGCTCTTGGTAGTTTACGAGCAAAGTTGGCATTCAATTAGTCCTTTTCCTTTGATGTTGCTAAGACAGCTGAAAACTTAATAGTATTATTTCAGGTTTATATAAACCTAAATCAGTTAAGCATAGTAACCTGTGCTTAAATTATTAGTTAATTAAATGTAGGAGATTTTATTTGAAGGGATGAAATTATATCTTGTTTAAGTCACCAAAATGAATTTCATATTTTTTCTCTTTAAAAAACTATGATCTCTGAGAACTGTAAGATAAAAAAAATAATGTTTTAATTTCCCAGAAGTTAAAAATTATAATTAAAGTCTCAGAAAATTGACTGAAGAGGAATAATAAAGAATATATTTTAATATATATGATCAAGAGTTGGTGGCATAAAGCTTACTGGGATGTAGTAATAGAAAGGGTAATTTAGTTAGACAAAAGCCATCAGAGATGAGGCTGTGTGGTACTGTGTGTCTAGAAGAGATGCAGACAGCAAAGTGGCTCTGACAACAAAGCGGAAGGTGAACTGGGGAAGGACACCACAGACTGTCTAGCCAGGGGACCATCAATGGAGAGCTGACCACTGAATGCAGAGAGGTAGACCAGAGGAGGAAACGTAACCTACTAAACAATGTTCTAAAATACTCCAGTAAGGCTTTCTGGTACGTTTGTCATTTCACTACTCCCAAGAAGAAGTAAAACAGTTACGAAAACTGTTCTTCAAAACTTAAATTTAACCACAGAGGAAGTATTGGTTGATCAAGTGGAAGAAATGTATACCTTGGGGGAAATAGCCTCCCATCTTAATTCTGAAAAGCCAGATGAAGAAATAATGGTAGAATGCCCTGAACTATTAAGGAAATCAGAGAGCAGTGTACTTAGAGGAAAGCTTAGAGGTCTTCACTGTTTTTATCACAAGTCATGCCATACTTACTGTAGATTATAGCAAGGAACATATTATCCAAAAAAGGGTTTTTTAGGAACGTGCATCAGAATTATCTGGGGAGCTTTTCAGAATTCTCATATCTAGGGTCTTTACCCCAGTGGTGCCATGTTCTTTCAGACAGTTCCTCAAGTAATTCTAGTAGGCACCTCCACTGATGTAAAAAGGATTGATATATGTCCCTGGTATCTTTCAAGTTGCTGGTCCCAAAGGTAAAGGCTTGTCTGCATTTTCTTCTCTAAAATGCTTTAAGATACCATTTTACACCTACCTCCCAAATTCTCATTAAGAACTTGATAGGTAAAGTTAATAAATTCCTGTTACTAAACTTTGCAGAATTATAAAGAAATTAAGGTACTCAAAGGTTAGAGCCCAGCAGATACCTTGTTTTTCAAAAGGCACAAAGTAAATTCTGCAAACTACCATCAACTCTTGATAAGATTCTAAAGTGGATTTATTAAATGGATGATTTGTGAACTCTTAATGGTCCACCAGGAGTTAACAGGGCACTATAACCAGGGTTGTTTAGTATTTTAACTAGGATTCTGAACTTGTCAATCCGTAGAATGCAGCCAGACTAACAATTCTCAAAGTGTTTTTGCTGACTCTAGTTTTGAGAGATATAAGTTCTGTGGTTGAATAAGTTTAGAAAAATTTTAAAACAAATTAGGCAGGTTTCTTGGAGCCAATATTCAGAATGATTAAACAAGGGATATACAGAACACAGTATACTAAATTCAGAATTTGACCATATCCTCTTTCTCTTCTCCCACACTGGTTCTCTAAACTTGCTTATAAATACTAGCCATCAGAAGACAGAATTAACTATTTGGGGTGTTTGTGAACTGAACTTTATGAGAAGATGTTTTTGAGACTTATCTGAGGCTGGTTATTTTTTTACATTTTATTTTATTAATACTTGGGTATACGATTTGGAAACTTGAAAATAAATGACTAGTGTCTTGGGGAAATGAAGTTTCATGTGAATCATTCTTTTATAATTAATTAAAAAATTACAGACCTAACTCTCTCTATATAAAGTGGGTTCTTCTAGAGAAAACAGATTTGATGATACCAATTTTTATAAGTCATCAAACTTCCTAAACTCATTCATACACAAGTAGAGATTGTGTAAAAAGATGAACGTGAGCTGAAAGGTTATCTGGAGGCTCTTCCTTCTGTTTACATCTGAATCACTTAACTGCAAGCTTACGCCTCCCCTAATTTCCACTCCATCAGCCTCTAGTTTAGAATTAAATTGAAACCCACAAACTCCATAGCTAGGAACATTTTTTTTCCTTCTGAAGAAATCTGCAAAGAAGTACTCTATTGATTTAATATACTTTCCATATGTTTAATCCCTGAAATAACCGAAAATTAGTTGTTTAAAGCTTGTTATAAAACTTAACTACATTTATCATAATTAACTTTATACATGTTGACAGCAGAGGATTCGATCCAAAACAAATTAGATGAAAGTGTTAGTCACCCAGTCGTGTCTGAGTCTTTGCCACCCCATGGACTGTAGCCTGCCAGGCTCCTCTGTCCATGGAGTTCTCCAAGCAAGAATACTGGAGTGGGTTGCCATTTCTTTCTCCAGGTGGTCTTCCCAACCAGGTATCAAACCTGGGTCTCCTGCTTTGCAGGCAGATTTTTTACTGTCTGAGCCATCAGGGAAGCCCAGAGATGAAACTGATCCTTAAATACAGAAGAAATGCTCTGAGTACCTACTTTTGTACTAGGTATTCAGGGTTTAAAACAGGGAGCCAAACAGATACCATCTTCTCCGCTCATGGAGCTTCCTTATAGTATAATGGAAACACATCTGTTAATCAGCCTCATGAATAAATAATTTTAAATAAGTGCCATGCAGGAAAAGCATACATTGTATGAAGGCTAATCTGGGGAGGTTGGGGACATCGTCCTTGAAGTTGTGACATTTGAACTACTGGTGGACATGAAGTACGGGAGGGCAGAAAAATTGTGCTTGCAGACCGCAAAGTCCGTGAGGCAGGGAGATGTGTAAGCTGTCCTAAATGATGACGGCCTCGTTCAGGTGTGCACGATATGCCAAACATTGTTCCGAACTTTAAATGTGTGAATTCATTTATTTACAATGACTATGAGCTATGTGCTATTACTACTCCCACTTTACAGAAGTACCAGCAGGCCCAAAGACATAGTTTCTCCAGCAAAGCTAGGCACCATCTTGCCCTAGAAGCTAGGTCAACTTGGCTAGATAAAAGAAGATGACAATTAATGCAATGTCCTTATTTTTAAAAGATACCTTATTTCTAAGATGGACTTTTTTTTTTCCTCATTTTAACCTCTGAATTAAGGCTACATCTTACTGAACAAGGAATGAGTTTGCATTGTGTTGGAATCACCTGCAAAGCTCGATAAAACACATATTACTGGGCCTCATCCTCAATTTCTGATTCAGGATTGTCTTCAGTTGAGCCTGCACATTCTCATTTCTAACAACCCATGGAAGACCACACTTCGAGAACCACTGAGGTGTTTCTTATTTAGCATTTGCAGCCATATATGTGAAAACCTCTTGAAGCAGGTAAGACCAAGAGAGCACCAAGCATCGAAGCACCCTAGATTCAGAAAAATACTATGTGAAATTATTTGATGATATCTACTCAATAATACTTTATGTGTAATTACAGTTAAATGTGAATATCTCCAGGGCATGTGATCACACCACACAGCTTAGCTTTTTTTAAAAATGGTTAAATCTAGATTTATCTTTCCTTTATAGCCTCATTTAACAACTTTGTATTTTTCATATATTCTCCATACTCATATAATCTCTATAGAATATGTATAAAGATGTATTAAATGTGTTTTTTATAAAAACTGGGATAACAATATAAACTTTTAAAGCATCTTTCTTCTGTCTGTCAGCAATAACTTGTGAAAATCAAGCCACCTAGTATAATCAAGGTCAAAGTGAATTATAGAAAGAAAATGAAAGTGTTGGTCACTCAATCCTGTCCAACTCTTTGCAACCCTGTGAACTGTAGCCCGCCAGGCTCTTCTGTCATGGAGTTCTCCAGGGAAAAATACTGGAGTGGGTTGCTATTTCCTTCTCCAGGGGGTCTTCCAAACCCGGGGATCAAACCTGGGTCTCCTGTATTGAAGGCAGATTCTTTACCATCTGACCCACCAGTGGTGGACTGTAATTTAGCCATTGTCTTAGCTCTAGCAGTCCGGATAGGCTTGGTTATGTTGTAGTAACAATTCCAAAATCTCAGTGGCTTACTCTTTCCAAAAGCTTTCTCCCTTTGGTCAGGCTACATGTCCAAAAGAGGAAGGCAAGGGAGTTCTGTCCCAGTTACTTGGCTACCCAGATTGAGGAAGCTCTAGGCTGATACAAGCTTTCACAGCCACAACAGAGTAGGAAGGAAGCCTAATGATGAGTAGCACATGAACCCAAAGCTTCTACCCAGAGGGGTGTGTGACTTCCACTCACACTGCCCTGGCCCAAACGTGCTAGGCGATGCTCCTAATTTCACCATGAACAAAGAAGTTCACTCTTACCATAATTCTAAAATGGAATATTTTTAGCTGCTTCCATGACCACCACACTACTGATGGGCTTTCCCTTTATTTCCATGAGCATGTAATATATTTCCCTGTTTGTTTGTTTGTTAGTACACTGATAGTTTTTGCTCTTTGGAGTAGATTCCTAGGGATTACAGGATCAAAGATCCCAGATAGTTTTAAATTTTATAAATATTTTATACTTATTTCCTAAAAGAATGGAAGAATTTACGTTTCCTCCAGAAGTTTATTAAGACACATTTTTCTCTGCATCCCCAGCAGCAGTAAGTATTCTAGCTGTTTTATTTTGCAAGTCTTGTGAACATAAAGCCGTTTTCAGTATTATTTTGATTTGCGTTTCCCTGAGCTCCAGTTTAAATTTGAGTACTTTTTTTCATGACAGCTGTGCTTTTCATTTGTTTACTTTTCCATTGTATTAGTAGGTTTTTTTCTATTAACATTTAAGCTTTCTGCGTATTACACTGTCATCTGTTTTATAAGTGTATCTTTCATAATTATTATTTGTAAGCCTTGTTTACATATTTTTCATACCAGTTTGTTTGTTGGCTGAGCCCTGTGGCATTGGTATCTTGGTTCCCCAAATGGGGATTGAACATGCACCCCCTGCATTGGAAGCATGGAGTCTCAACCACTGGACTGCCAGGGAGGTACTTCATACCAACATTTTAATGTATTTTCTGAGTTTAAAATCTTAGTTAAGAAGCTCCTTCTTGAATCCTGATAGTACACATGGTCACACATATCTTTCAAGATTTTTAGAAAATTTAAGTAATAAAACTGGGGAACTCATTTCTGTGTATGGCAAAAAGATATGGATGTTATATTATTAAATTTGTATTCTTCAAATAGCCATTTGTGCCAGCATTATTTATAAAAACTTTTTAGCATTAAAATGAATTTCCATCTTTGTCATATAATTACTATAACATTAATATTTATTTCTGAAATTTCAATTTTTTTAAGTGGTCTCATTACTCTATTTATGGGGCTTCCCAGGTGGCTCAGTGGTAAAAAATTCACTTGTCAGTGCAGGAGATGTGGGCTCAATCCCTGGGCTGGGAAGATCCCCTCGGGGAGGAAATGGCAACCCACTCCAGTATTCTTGCTTGGATAATCTCATGGACAGAGGAGCCTGGTGGGCTACAGTCCATGGAGTTGCAAAGAGCTAGATGAAATCGAGCCCATGTATGCACATGTGTGCATGCACACACACACACACACACACACACACAATTACTTCATTTATACCTAATAACTATAAGACCTAATATATCTAATAACTATAGTAACTATCTGGGGCTTCCCAAGTGGTGCTAGTGTAAAGAATCTGCCTGCCAATGAAGGAGATGCAAGAGACTCTGGTTTGGTCCCTGGAAAATCCCATAGACAAAGGAGCCTGGTGGGCTACATTCCATAGGGTTGCAAAAAATCAAACATGACTAAACACACACACACACACACACACACAACTATAAAGCACAGTCAGTGACAGCTGTACCCAAAGGAAGTTTATAGACTTAATCCCTTCCATTATTACACAGAAAAATGAAAAATAAAGGTATTTAGAACATGATAGAAAATAGGAACAGAACAATAAAATAACATTTTCTCAAAAAACTATGAAAGAGGAAATTAAGGAAAATGAAAATTAATGAACTAGAACTAACTCTATCACACTACCATTCCCTGGCACAGTTCAGTTCAGTTCAGTTCAGTCGCTCAGTCATGTCCAACTCTTTGTGACCCCTTGGACTCCAGCACGCTAGGCCTCCCTATCCATCACCAACTCTTGGATCTTACTCAAATTCATGTCCATTGAGTCAGTCATGCCATCCAACCATCTCATCCTCTGTCATCCCCTTCTCCTCCTGCCTTCAATCTTTACCAGCAAGAGGGTCTTTTCCAACGAGTCAGTTCTTTGCAGCAGGTGGCCAAAGTATTGGAGTTTCAGCTTCAGCATCAGTCCTTCCAATGAACACTCAGGACTGATTTCCTTTAGGATGGACTGGTTGGATCTCCTTGCAGTCCAAGGGACTCCTAAGAGTCTTCTCCAACACCACAGTTCAAAAGCATCAATTCTTCAATGCTCAGCTTTCTTCATAGTCCAACTCTTACATCCATACATGACTACTGCAAAAACCATAGCCTTGACTAGATGGACCTTTGTTGGCAAAGTAATGTCTCTGCTTTTTAATATGCTGTCTAGGCTGGTCATAACTTTTCTTCCAAGGAGTAAGCGTCTTTTAATTTCATGGCTGCAGTCACCATCTGCAGTGATGTTGGAGCCCCCCAAAATAAAGTCTGTCACTGTTTCCATTGTTTCCCCATCTATTTGCCATGAAGTGATGGGACTGGATGCCATGATCTTAGTTTTCTGAATGTTGAGTTTTATGCCAGCTTTTTCACTCTCCACTTTCACTTTCATCAAGAGGCTTTTTAGTTCCTCTTCATTTTCTGCCATAAGGGTGGTGTCATCTGCATATCTGAGGTTATTGATATTTCTCCCGGCAATCTTGATTCTAGCTTGTGCTTCATCTAATCCTGCATTTCTCATGATGTACTCTGAATATAAGTTAAATAAGCAGGGTTACAATATACAGCCTTGACGTACTCCTTTTCCGATTTGGAACCAGTCTGTTGTTCCAAGCACAAAACCTCCCCAAATCTGGATTTTGGGAAAAGATAATAATTTATCTTTTCTTATCTCAGATAAACTCTGAGCCTGATCAAGGTAAAATGAAAAAAAAAAAAAATAAAAAGGAAAAGGAGAGATATCACAGATACAGTAAGGCTTTACAAAGGGATTTTAATGTGTCATTCTATGACCACAAATTTGAAAGCTTGAAGGAAACAGGCAGAAGTCTTGGAGAGTTAGAATATACTAGAATGGATTCATGAAGTAGACAACTTGATTATATTATGTACAGTTAGAAGATACTGGCAAGGTAGTACAGAGCCACTGTTACATTGCACAAATACCTTATCAATTCTTGGATTTGAATTTTTAAACAGTGAAATCTGAGGTTATTTAAACAATATAGGCCATAAAAATTGGTGAAAAACTCCCAACTCATTTATAAGGCCAGCATACCTTTAATTTAAAAGTTCCAGTGAAGACTGTATTAAAAAGCAACACTAAGGAAGTGCAGTTTGTGCTTCAAGATTGACAAAATTTAAATAAAATATTGATCATTAGAATCCAGTAATAACAAACAAGTGATATCCTATGACCAAGTTCAAGGATGTTCAATATCAGAAAATATATCAACTTAATTGTTATGCCAAAGTTTAAAGGGAGAAATTTATGGGACTGTATAAAAATTCAGTCATTCATAACACAGTATTTAAATGAGAATTGAGAAATCTGTTAAAATACAAATTCCTAATAATAATATATTAAATGATGAAACACAAAAAACTAAAATTTATACTGAGAACTAGATGGCTCTCATACTCTTAAACATTGTTTTTGCACTCAAAACAGATGTAAAAAGACAAGAATATGGGATATCTGGTATAAACTCAGTATAAAGAATGTTTTTTGACTTATTTAAGAAAAGAACTGGTCCATTGCCTGGATAAATGCACAATAAGAATCTAGAAAAGAAATGTGGGAAGAAAATATTCCAGTAATGACCAAGAGATATAAAATACTTAGGAGTAAATTAAACAAGAAAAAGCATATGACCTGAATGAGAAAACTACACAGTTTCATCGATGGCCTCAGAATAAGAGCTAAAGGAATGGAAAACATAATCGTGTTCTCAGACGGGAAGGTATTACACTGTGAAAATGTCAATTCTCTCAAAATTGAACTATTATTCAATTTTATATAATACTGGTAGTGTGTTCTGGATAGATTTAAAATCTCAAAGCTTATATAAAAGTAAAAAAAAAAAAAATCCCTGAGAGAATCCTAGAAAAAAGGTATCAGAATGTATGACAAGTCACTATGAAAAATCAATATTGAATTTGGGAAGGAAGATAGAATAAAAATGAGGTGTGTTCAGAGAAACAGACTGAAGCAGAGGAAGACAGGAGAGATCACATGATAAAGAGATTGTCATAGTGAATGAAGTAAGTCAGATACAGAAAGACAAACATGATACGATATTGCTTACATGTGGCATCTTCTTGACATGAAAGCCATGACGAAGCTAGACAGTGTTTGAAAAGCACTCTGCCAACAAAGGCGCACATAGTCAAGGCTGTGGTCTTCCCAGTGGTCACGTATGGTTGTGAGAGTTGGACCACAAAGAAGGCAGAGCATCAAAGAATCGATGCCTTTGAACTATGGTGCTGGGGAAGACTCCTGAGAGTCCCTTGGACAGCAAGGGGATCAAACCAGTCAGTCTTAAGGTATCAACCCTGAATACTCATTGGAAGGACTGATGCTGAAGCTGAAACTCCAGTATTTTGGTCATCTGATGCAAACAGCTGACTCATTGGAAAAGTCCCCGGATGCTGGGAAAGATTGAGGGCAGAAGGATATCAGGACGTCAGAGGATGAGATGGCTGGATGGCATCACCGATGCAATGGACCTGAACTTGGGCAAACTTCAGGAAATGGTGAGGGACAGGGAAGCCTGGTGTGCTACAGTCCATGGGGTCGCAAAGAGTTGGACACGACTGGGTGACTTAACAGCACATGTGGAATCTAAAAAAAGGGTACAAATGAATTTACCTGGAGAAGGCAATGGCAACCCACTCCAGCACTCTTGCCTGGAAAATCCCATGGTTGGAGGAGCCTGGAAGGCTGCAGTCCATGGGGTCGCTAAGAGTCGGACACGACTGAGCCACTTCACTTTCACTTTTCACTTTCATGCATTGGAGAAGGAAATGGCAACCCACTCCAGTGTTCTTGCCTGGAGAATCCCAGGGATGGGGTAGCCTGGTGGGCTGCCATCTATGGGGTCACACAGAGTCAGACTGAAGTGACTTAGCAGCATGAATTTACCTACAAAATGGAAATAGAGTCACAGAGGTAGAAGACAAACTTATGGTTACCGGGGGGTGAGGGGAGGGGGAGGATAAATTGGGAGATTGGATTGACGTATATACCCTACTATATATACAAAATAGATAACTAATAAGGACCTACTGTGTAGTACCAGGAACTCCACTCAGTATAGTAATAGCCTATATGTGAAACGAATCTAAGAGTGGATATATGCATACCTGATTTACTTTACTGTACACTCGAATCTAGCACATCATCGTAAATCAACTATTCTCCAATAAAAATTTTAAAAGCAAATATGTGTGGGTTTTTAATCATCACACTGTACCCATTAAACTTATACAATGTGAAAAAGAAGAGAGCGAGATACCAGCAACACACAAAGGGTGAAAAGAACAACATAGCAAATATTGAAGTGACCAGTCATCCAATTGTTCATTGTTGCTACTTTTCTACCGGCTGTTCATTTAGGCTGGAGGCTTTAGAATAAACTGCTGCTGTCATCAGCTGTGTCTGAAGTACTAATTAACATTTTATAATAACAGTCCTTCAGTTGTTTTTATCCTTAACTCAATAGAGACCTGGCTATAAATAGGATAACCACAATAACTCTGGGGAGAAATTATTCTCTAGACACAGCACTCGTCACGATTTCTTCAAGTTTCAAGTAACCTACCAAAGCCCCAGGCAAGACTAGGTTCATGTACTAGAGATTATATTCCTTCTGGAAGAGTCAGTGGATGTCAGACGTTTCTTTGCAGGCTTTTTGACAGTGACATCACAGACAAATGTTTTAGATTCTGACCCTGTATAAAGTCCAGTTCTCTATACATTGCCCCCCTGCCCCTGCCCCCTCCCCTCACACCTTGCCTGCGACGTGAATTTGTCACACAAACACACAAACAGAACTGGAAAGTTTCAGGAGGAAACAATTTATATACTCTACGGAGATGCATTATGATAATTTCTGTTTTATTCTTTTTTAAAATGCTCCTTGAAAGCCACTACCTTGATATCATCATCCACAGTTTGAATAACACCAATGTTTTAACTTTATGCACTTCAAAAGATTTAAATACCAAAGAGTAAAATTTTATCTAGTGACAACTTGGATACATTGATATATTCATGTTGCATAAATTATGAAAATTATTTTTGAATTCTCAAATTTTTGTTTAAAAATGTATCACTTATTCGAAGATGACGTTGAACTTTGGAATGTGTGGGGTATATGCTGAGGCAGGATGTTTTCTGATTATTTTCATTATAATTGCTATTGGCAAGATTATATTGCATGACCAATATATTTCTCTACAGACTTTTATTTAAATTTTAGAATGGGCAAAGTATACAAGGAATCTAATAAAATATGAATGACAAACATGAAAATACTTTCAACCTTATTAGTAATCAGAGAATAATTTGTTGTAGGAGTTTATACTGAAACAGCCACTTGGGTAAACAATTTTGTATTATCTAGAAAACTTGAATATTTATAATCTAGAAAGCCACAGTTCTGCGCTCAGATTAATACTCTGGAAATATTTTTGTGTAAAAATGGACTTGGAAACATGTAAAGAATAATACTTATAATAATACTATTCACAATAGCATAGACGGGGAAAAGCCCAAATGTTCATTGGCAGTTGAATGGATAAACTGTGGTTTACGCATATAACGTTAATTCACACAACAGTGAAAATGAATTCCATCCACATGTAACAACATGGATGTTCGATAAAAAACTACTGTGAGCTGAAAACATGTATCAGGAGAATTTACAGTGCAAGATACTATTTCTTTCATGTTAAAAAACATTCAAGGTAAAATTACATTGCATAGGAATTCATATATAAGAAAACAGAAAAGTCAGAAAATTATTAACCTAGAAATCCAGGTTAGGAGATGCCTCTTCGGGGGAAAGTTGAAGTTGTGAGTGCAGTGGGACCCACGATGTACAGACATTTGTTTTAAAATATCCAAAAGCAAAATTAAAAATTTTGTTTGTACCCAGAAATGACCTTAGACATTTTTTTAGAATTTGCTTGAGTTAATTAACTTAGCCAGCCTATCTTCACATTATTAATAAATGTGCAAATATAATATTTATTTCATCTTAGGGATATATTTCTTTGAAAAGACCTAAGTTTTCTCACAGCAATTTTTTTAACAAAAGACTTCAAGAATCATGCCATTTATTTCAATCTGACTCTTCTAAGAGAAAGTAACTAAAACTTCAGAAAGCTAAAAAAAATGCTGAAAATGTCTCGGATTATTTTTTCTTTTTAGAAGATACAAGCTTCTATTTTTAAGTATTACAAACATAACAGAAAAAGTACAAGACCGTAAATGAATGAATGTATAACTCAAAGAATGAGCACCGATGAACCCACCTGAGTCACTGCCGCCCACTCAGGTGAAAACAGAACATTACCAGCATCTCGGAAGCCTTCCACATGCCTCTTCTTAAGCTACCAACCCTTCTTAATGTATCAGTTTGAATTACTAATAAATGCAATAGATTATTTGATTACTGTTCAGCAAACATTCACCACCTGTGCATCCACGTCAGGACCACTCGTCTTGCCCTGCGGATGCTAGACTTGATCATCTAAACTTTTTCACCTAATGGAATGGTGGCAGAAGTACCAGGGTGCCAGTTCTGAGCCGAGGCTTTAGGAATCACAGCAGGTTTCTGACCTCCTGTAGAATGTACCCCCAGGTAGCCACTGGCCCTTAATTTTGATCCCTAGAATGAGACACGTAGAGCAGACCTGAATTTACTAGCAGCCTGAATTAGAGTTGTCCCCGGCAACCTACATACGTGACAGAAAGAAAAATGAATGCTTTTTGCTATATGCCACTGAGATTTTGTTGGTTATAGCAAAGGCTGACTGATAGAACAACCATTTGGTATACTCGATAAAGCATAAGTGAAGGAACTCTGGTTATTACTCTGTGAATCCATTTAAGGCTTTGTTCACTTCAAACTCCTGTTTATTATTAACTGAAGGATAATATTTAACTCTGATGTATATTTAATTAGATACTTCCTGGTCAGAGATTACTTGATACTTCCTTGGTCTATTTCAAGATACTACTATTTTTAAGGCAAGGAAATCAGTCAATGCCAATATTTTCATTTGTTTAAAAAACACTGCTTTCAGAATAATACTGTGTATCACTGATTTGTCTACATAGTACTCCCCACACCGAGTCTTTTTTTTTTAATATTATATACATAGTAATTTTTTGCATTATGCAATATCAACTTTGAATGTTATTTACCTTGAGAAAAGGTACAATTTATTTTCATTTTTATATTTTTTGTAAGATAGCAGCATCATAATGTTTAACTCATATGAAACTGAAGAATTGGTAAAAATAAAAATAAGTATAGTGACAGCTCAATAAATACTGAATTATATGTGAAATGGTAGTTTATATTTCAATGATTATAACCCTGCCTTTCTATAACACAGTTCTAAAATGTTTTAAAAATATTCATTTCTGAAGGACTGTCAAGATTATGGACACATGGCAAATCTCAAGTGTATTCAGCTCAGGTCCATCGCACAAAAGTTTCCTCAATGCATGCCTTTTATGAACCCATTGGACCGGTAGGATCTCGGTGAGCTCACAGACTTGTAAATAAAACATCCTTTATTATTAGGAAGTGTGCTAATGTGGAGACCTGCACAGGGTATGTCAGTGGCCATTAAATGCAGCCAGAGAGTTGAAACTTGTTTATGATATTAACTTCTAAATAAAGATCAGTAAGGCACTGAAAAGGACTAACTTGCAATCAAACTGGGATTAATTTGTAAAGATACAATCTTGAAGATTTTAAACACCGCTAATGTTTTGGTGTGTTTTCTGGGACTATTTAAGCAGGATGTGCAGAACCGACCTTTCCAAATTGTGTCACTGAATATTTTAAGCTGATTATTTATTTAAAGCAAATACGTATGCATAGTTTCCTTTATTTAATTCAAGCTTGTTTTGATAGCTTCTTAAGGCTTCCTTCAATTGGACATTTTGGTTTTTTCATTAAATAATATCCATAAATTCAACTGTAATCATTCATTCATAATAAGCAACAAAAATAGATAATCAACTACTTTGCTCACTATATTCCTAGAAGTACAGCAGAACTTCTGCTACAGCAGAAGACTTCTCTAGACTGGGAAAATTTTTAGAAATTATATGTTTTACACAAATTTTTATGGATTTTTTAAACATTCATATTTCAGCACCTTAGAAGACATTCTATAATTTACTTCTCAAATTAATTTCTAAGTTTAAAACAAAGTTAACTTCAAATAAATTTTATCATTGGTTTTATTTTTAAAGATTTATATTTTTTTTCTCAAATATATTTCAAACTTTTCTAGCATGTAACAAGTTCAAGATTATATGGGCATGTATTCTTACAAATGCATTTATTATTGTTTACATGATCCACACATGGGATTGGTAATGCGCTGTTTGCAAACCTCCATTTAGTTTGCAAAACGTTTTCATTTTTGTATTATCTTATTTAGTCCTTTCCCTGAGGAGGAGGTATCATTATCATTGCTATTTTATTGATGAGCAAATTGAGTCTCAGAGAGATTAAGTGACTTTACAGGTCACAGGCCTGGAACCTAGTTTCTCTTCACATTATTCACCTCAAATTAAATAAGTTTTAATATAATATCACACCTCTAGAGGGGCCTTCACACATTTTTTTTTAAATTTCTACAACTTGATTAATTACATTTGACCCACTGAAATCTGGAAAGAAAAAATAATCATCTTTCCTCTGCTTTTCTTCAAATTATCCCACTTGAGCTGGATATCACAGAATATGGCACATTAGGTGAAACATTATTTTTAAGGCATTTGACAGTTCAGTGAAAGTGTCTGAGGTGATGATCTTTGGTTAGACTACTGTTTCAGTTTTATTTGTTGTTGCTGTTGTTTTTTGCTCTTTTAAACTGCTTTATTAACTTCACAATATATAATGAACATCTCTCCACACCATAGGTGAAGCTGCTGCTGACAGAAACTTAACAGATTGGGTCAAAAACACAACAGTCAGTGAGAAGCCGGTAACAGGAAGCCCACAAGAACCAACACCAAAAGATTTACAACAAAGGTCTGTCACGAACATGTAAGTTTAGGAAGCAGATGTCCCTCTATTAGCATCAGGCATCAAGGCATAAGGCGTAACTCATCATGATGGCCGTGGTGAGGCGGTCAGCACTGACTGCCCGCAGATTATGACTCAACTGCTTCTCCCAAAGCTTTTCCATTAGTTGCCTCACCTCCTTCCCAGTGCTTCCCATATTCTCCTCTCTCACCCTTGCCTGTGGCTCTGCAAGCCTCTGAGCCATGTCCCATCTATAATGCAGAAAGGGCTGCCTACCATGGCAGCACCTACGATTTCCTCTAGGCACACAGCTTCCAAAAGGAGGGCCCAAGGCTCTCCTTTGTTAGCGTCTTGCCCCCTTTCATTCTTGTTTTCAGTCTCCTCGTTGGCATTTTCCATGCCGAGATTTTTTATTGCTTGTTCCTCTTTGGACGCCACTGCTTCTGGGCCTATCCTTGCTGTCTCCTGGTCTTCCCCATCCTTGCTGCAAGAGTGAACACTTCCCCTCCTAGTCACCACCCCGCCCCCAGCCCCAGCACATCCTACTCTTGGGGGCCGCCCCCAGCACACATACCCTCAGGGCCATCAGGAGCAGGGACTGAGAAGAGAGTGGATAACCAAGAATTCTCTCAGCTTTAATTTTAAGACCACTATAACAATTCAGGAAAAACTAGGTGCAAGTTTAAATAAGAAAAACACTGCATAGAAATTTCCAGGATCTAGAATGATGAGATGTGTGTTGATCTGGTTAAGGAATTTTCTTTTAAAGCATCTATTGATAAATAAGAGACCATACCATTGTGTGTGGCTCGGTATGTTAGCAAATTTGGAAAACTCAGCAGTGGCCACAGGACTGGAAAAGGTCAGTTTTCATTCCAATCCCAAAGAAGGGCAATGCAGAAGAATGTACAAACTTACCACACAATTGCACTCATTTCACATGCTAGCAAAGTAATGCTCAAAATCCTTCAAGCTAGGCTTCAGCAGTATGTGAACCAAGAACTTCCAGATATATAAGTTGGGTTTGGAAAAGGCAGAGGAACCAGAGATCAAATTGCCAACATTTGTTGGATCATGGAGAAAGCAAGGGAATTCCAGAAAAACATCTACTTCTGCTTTATTGACTACGCTAAAGCCTTTGACTGTGTGGATCACAACAAACTGTGGAAAATTCTTAGAGATGGGAATATCAGACTACCTTACCTGTCTCCTGAGAAACCTGTATGTGGGTCAAGATGCAACAGTTAGAAGCAGATGTGGAACAACTGATTGGTTCAAAAATTGGAAAGTAGTATGACAAGGCTGTATATTGTTACCCTGCTTATTTAACTTATATGTAGAGCATATCATGTGAAATGCCGGGCTGGATGAATCACAAGCTGGAATCAAGATTGCCAAGAGAAATATCAACAATCTCAGATATGCAGATGATACCACTCTAATGACAGAAACGGTTTTTCCAGCAGTCATGTATAGATGTTAGAGAAGGCTGTGTACCAAGGAATTGATATTTTTGAATTGTAGTGCTGGAGAAGGCTCTTGAGACTCCCTTGGACTGTAACGATATCAGATCTAAAGTCAATTCTAAGGAAAATCAATCCTGAATATTCATTGGAAGGACAGATTCTGAAGCTGAAGTTCCAATACTTTGGCCACCTGATACAAAGAGCTGATTCACAAAAGACTCTGATGTTGAGAAAGGTTAAAGGCAAAAGGAGCGAGGGGCGGCAGAGGATGAGATGGTTAGATAACATCACTGACTCAGTGGACATGAATTTGAGCAGACTCTGGGAGACAGTGGAGGACAGAGGAGCCTGGCATGCTACAGTCCATGGGTTCGCACAGTCAGACATGCCTTAGTGACTGAATGACAACAGCATTAATAAATGAGGTTTTAGCTTTAATTATTGTCCTTTATATAGGAATTATTTCTAACGTATATTAACCTACTTTCTTTCTAGAGAATATGTTCAGGAATGATGCTCAAAACATGATTTAATATTTTTTAAAGATTGTGCTTTTATAGTGATTACATCAAGCATATATTTTTCCTGATAAAGTATGGGAGATACAGGTGTTGATGGTATCTGAGGATTGGCTACATAATACCTGCAGGAAAAAAATCATAAGATGAGCTCTTTAGGGATCTGCTCATTCCCTGTATTTTAGTTCCCTATAAATTCTAGATGATCACCATTAATGCAAACGTGTTAATAACTAAAGCAAATCAAAATTTCTTTCAGAAGCTTTATGTAAATATCTCTTTTATTCTTTACATAATACTTGAGTACCTACTCATTCCTCCTTTGTAGGGTAAGGATAACAGCTGAACTTTCTCTATCAATCAGGTTTCTTTGTGGAAGACAACATAAATGAACTCTGGCTGTAACTTCCCTGATGGTCCAGTGGCTAAGACTCGTGCTTCCAGTATAGAGGGTCCAGGTTCCATCTGTGGTCAAGGAACTAGACCCCGCATGCCACAACTAAAGATCCCGCATGCAGCCAGATACATAAATAAATATTAAAAGGAGACTAAACCTTGGCTAACTTATCTGGAAAAAGGTTGTATTGGAAGAAAAACAGGATGGTGGAGAAGTCGCTGTGTGCAATGGGCAGGGCCATGACCACTGGCACTGTCACAGCCAGACCCCGGTCGCCACAGTGACGCACACCAGTGGGGGTTATCTCTGTATCTTTGCGGCACTCTGTCAGATTCCAAGTTCCACGTGAGTGCATCCAATTGACGGAACCTGGGTCCCATGCCCTGACTGCTCCCTGGTTACCAGAGAGTGGTGACGAGGACGTGAGCCAAACTCAGCTTTCAAACTGCGAAGCAGGCCCTGTTCCCACCATGACTCAAAATTACGGATTCTCCACAAATAGAATGGGAGGTTAGAAATTAGGCAGGTAAAAGGCTCACTGTATGACCTCACAAGACTGGGAAGACCTAGTGGGGGGATCCGTGTAAAGTGCTTGGCACAATGCTGGCACAAGGAGGCAGGTGATCAGTTTCAGCACTGTTATCATTATCAACTCAATGAGGCGGGCAATGCGCTCATCTCTAGGGATAAAACTGTAATAGGGCACATTTCTAACCAAAAGGCTCAATTATTTTGGAAAGCTTTTATAGGCAGAAACAAATATAAAAACATAGTAATAATACCAATAAATAAGTGCTGCTGCTGCTACTGCTGCTAAGTCACTTCAGTCATGTCCGACTCTGTGCGACCCCATAGACGGCAGCCCACCAGGCTTCCCCACCCTGGGATTCTCCAGGCAAGAATACTGGAGTGGGTTGCCATTTCCTTCTCCAGTGCATGAAGGTGAAAATTGAAAGTGAAGTCGCTCAGTCGTGTCCTATTCTGAGCGACCCCATGGACTGCAGCCTACCAGGCTCCTCCATCCATGAGATTTTCCAGGCAAGAGTACTGGAGTGGAGTGCCATTGCTACAGTATAGGTATGACTTATACTGTAAGTCATATACTGTGACTCATATACTGTGACTCATACCTATACTGGAAAAGAAGGGAAAGGAAAACAATTCTGCCCCAGTCAGAACAAAGAATAAAACAGACTGAGTTCTGAATCCTGAGAGCAGCATCATGAAAGGGCTTGGCATGTCTGAATTCCTGTGACTGGGGCAGGTTCAGGATTGTGAAGGGTTCTGTGTATCACCGAAATGAGTGATTTCACTGATTACCAGGACTTGGTAAAGGGGGTGACCTAATCAGACCTGGGGGATGGGGTGACTCTTTAGGAGTTGTGAGAGAGTGGATGAGAGTGAGCAGAGGCAGTGTCAAGAGTTCAGATGGGAGAAGATGACGGCCTGTTCTCAGGGAAGATGAAAAGTAAGACAGCAGCTTAGAGATACTGGGTCGACCAGAAAGTTCATTAAGGGTTTTCTGTAAGATATTATGGGACAACCTGAATGAACTTTTTGGCCAACCCAATAATTTAGTACATAGAATGAACTACATTCAGTGCCTCCCGCACGAGGAGTGAGGAATGGAAGGGATCCTGGGTGACTAAAAAAACCCTACAACTTCTTATGATGAGCGGATGGTCATGCTATCATTATAATGATAGGCAAGGGAATAATTTGAAGCAGTTGGGAGAGGAAAGAGAATGAGTTTCTGCGTGGTCTTTGGCTTGCCTCACATTAAAAGTTGGCATCAAAGAATGCAGCTGAAGCTATTAAATTGACTATCAGTCAGAGAAGGTGGAAAGACTCAGTTAGATACCTATAATATTGATTCCTATCAAAATGAAAGAACCAAATCACAAGATTTTGCATGTGATCTCAGAGGTAGTTCTTGGAGACCCCATCTGTGATAGGAAGTCTGTGGATCTCAGTTTAGGAATCCATGGGATAGCACAAAGAGACTTGGGGAAGAGTCTTACAAATATTCAATGAGTGAGAGCGAAGTTGAAATGTTTACAAACGTAAGTATGGAATACATTGTTAGGATGAGTTCTGGCAGCAGGTAAGATACAGTTATATCCACTATGCTCAGCAACATATGCTGTTTCCTAGAGTTGCCTATTCTCTTGCTGTTTGTTTATCCGCGCGTCCCATTTATTTAATAACAGTAGGCACTGTTAAATGAGATGTGAAGGCCATCATGTCTGGCACCAGGGACACAAAGACAAATTAAGGACACTACCCTGCTCTCAAGGAGCTTACAGTCCAGGTGGGCAGTACTTGTAAACAACTAAAGTACGGATGGGGAAGTGAGTGTTGGAAGATGTACATGCAATAGGTGCTAAGAGAGAGCATCATATTGCACCTCAGTTTTAAAATAAGGTTTTGAGGGAAAATTTCTTGGAGAGGACCAATAGGCTGTATTCTGAAGAATTAACTGTATTTAGTCTGGCAACACTTCAGTTTGTTCTGTACTGCAAGCATTTCAGAAGGGCTTGAATGTAAAGTACAAGAAATGGCAAAAGGCAGTGGGTGGAAATGAAACTAGACAAGAAAGCAGGGCTAAGACAGTAGTCTCAAAGGCCAGCAATTTTCAAGGAAGGTAACTCTGTGAGGAAGCTGTTAGGACAGCTTTATGGATTTTAGCACGGTGATAAACTAGGAAACAATGAAGAGGCATGCAAATTCAATGGAAGAAAAAAAGACAAAGGAGATCCCCACTATGCTAGTCAAACAAAAACAGTTGAAGGATCATATAAGACATCTTAAGGAGTTTGGGCTTCCCTCATAGCTCAGTCGGTAAAGAATCTGCCTGCAATGTAGGAGACCTGGGTTTGATTCCTGGGTCGGGAAGATCCCCTGGAGAAGGAAATGGCAACCCACTCCAGTATTCTTGGCTGGAGAATCCCATGGACAGGGGAGCCTGGTAGGCTACCATCCATGGGGTTGCAAGAGTTGGCACGACTTAGCGACTAAACCACCAAGGAGGTAGTGGAGTGCCGCCACAAGAGTTTACAGAGAGGAATACCTAATCAGGCTTTCATTTTATAAAATGTAAATCTGATGGTACTGTACAGACTGGATTAGAAGCAGACAAGATTGCAGTCTGGGAAATTGGTTTGGCGGCTAAGGCAGCATAAGACGGATGGTGAACGGATGGTGGCCTGAAACAAGATAGCAGTTGTTAGGAAGAGGAACTGGATACACCAGAGAGGCAGGGCTGTTGTTTAGTCACTAAGTCGAGTCAGACTCTTTGCGACCCTATGGTCCGTAGCCCACCAGACTCCTCTGTCAATACTGGAGTGGGTTGCCATTTCCTTCCCCAGGGAATATTCCCCACCAGGGATCAAACCCTCCTTTCCTGTATTGGGCGGAAGGATTCTTTACCTTTGAGGCACCGGGGAAGCCAGAGAAGCAGGGAGCTAGGGGCAAAGAGACAGTATTGAATTGCAAGTGGAGGAGGAAGGGGAGGGAGAGAGAGAGAGAGAGAAAAATCAAGTCCCTACTCATAGTGAGTTGTGTGTATGGGTTTCTATTGGTCTGTCAAAGCCTTTTAATCTTAAATCCAAAATGAAGTCAAAGCAGTGAACTGAAACCATCCACTCCTTTTCGTTTTGAAATCTAATTAAGTTTTACCTCCTGGCAATCTGGAATTAAATTTCTGAGATTGCTGTCAATTATTTCCTTTCTTGGTTTCTCTTCCTCTTTCTTACTTCCCTATTTTATTCTTAATATCTTATGTTTTAACTCTATGCTAAAATACCTCATCATAACTTAGCTTTCCCCCTAGAACTGTGGAACATCTAAATAACTGAAACTTGTCCCCATCACAATCTTGTAGATTTCCCAAAGCTTTCCCAAATTTGTCCTTGATCAGAATCTTGTAGGTTTCCCTTGCTACTTGGAATGTTTCCGGGTTAATGTTCACAGGGTAATTCTCTGTTGTGAGTACGATTAGCTTTTTTTTTTTCCCGTGGAGACTTACAGCATTATAGTCATCATATCATTTTCTTTAAAAAAAAAAAAAAAAGCTTTTTGTCGTAAAGGCAAAACATATTTTCATCATATTAAACTTTCGAATATGACTCACAGGTATGTCACTTGTACAAACAGTAAAACAAACAGATTATATCTGGGTTCTATTAAGTGTATACGGCGGTGGCAGAAGGGCAGAAGAAATGCAAAATTTCCATCTCAGACCCCCGTTCCCAAAAGCAGAACAGCAAGTCTGTTGCACGGGGAGGTGACCACCCTCGTTGGGCAGCTCAGCCCGGGGCTGCGGGGGAGTCCGCCTCCCCCCGCCTCCGCCAAGCGGCCCGGTTCCCCCCAACCCCCCCCTCCCCACCCCGTCCTCTCCACAACTCAGGGTCTTCGCCCTGTCCCCGAACGACTTTCTCCGTCCGGGAACTGATTCCTGCTGCAGCCGGACTGCACCGTCCCTGCACCCACAGTCCGCAGGGGGCTCTGCAGTCGCCGGGAACCACAGCCCCGTGAACCAGGCGGTTTCGCGGGGGCAGGAACTAGGGCTCCGGGCCAGGCAAGGGCCGGCTCCTCCGGGAGCAGCCGAGCGCCCACCAGGTCCGGGAGGCTCGGCGCCGCGGGCTGGAGCTGAGGGGCGGGGCGGCCCTGCGCCGAGCGCGCCTCCTCCCGGCGCGCCCCCGCTTTTGGCGCGCGCGCCCTCCTCCCGGTGCGCGACCCCCTCTCCCGGTGCGCGCCCACCCCGCGCGCGCCCCTCCTCCTGGCGTGCACCCCTTCCCCGCGCGCGCCCCTCCTCCCTGAGCGCGCCCCCTTCCCCGCGCGCGCCCCCTCCTCCCGGCGCGCGCCCCCTTCTCCCGGTGTGCGCGCCCCCTCTCCCGGCGCGCGTCCCCCTCCCTGGCGCGCGCCCCCCCTCCCGGCGCGCGCGCCCGCTCCGCCCGCCGGGCCCGCGGCCTCCCCGCCCCCTCGGGCGCTCCGTAGCCGTGACGTGCGCGCGGCGGGGCCGGGGACTCGGCAGGGCGCCGGCCGGCGGGTGGAGACGGACCCGGGATCTGTCCGAGCAGGAAGCGAGCCGGAGACCGGTCGTCGCCGCCGCCGCCGCCGCCGCCCCGTCCTGGTGCCGGCGCTCGCCGTCGCTGTCTCTTCGCCCTCGTCAGCCCCGCACCCCACCCACCAGCCTTACCGGCGACAGGTAGCCCCGCCGCCGCGCACCTGCCCTCGCGTCCGCATCGGTGAGTGTCCGGGGCGCCCGCGCCTCGCCCTCTGCTGCCTCGCTGTCCGAGCCCGGCCTCGCTTCCAGGCCTCCGCCCGCCGCCCGGGGTCGAAGAGCCGGCTCGGTTCTTCTCCCGAGGACGCCGAGGGTGAAGCAGGTGATGAGTGGGCCCGGGCGGTGGCTGTTCCCGGGAGCTCAGGGCTGGGTCTCATTTCCACACGACAATGAGAGTCTCCTTTCATGGGTTTATCATCACTAAGATACCTTTGTGTATCATCTCTGGCTCCCAGGTTGAAACAGAGCACTCAGGTGTCCAACTCAGACCTGGACGCTCCGTGACAGTTTTCTCTTTCGTCCACGAGCTTAAAATTCAGTGCAAAAAGAGTGCTTTTTGTTCTGTGAGAATCAGCTGCTACTACTATTAATCATATAGGAGCCCGGATTGGGACTATTTAAAGTTGCATTTTTAGTCTTGGGTTAGTCTAGTGTTTTGGGTATGTTAATTTATGTATCTGCTACTGAACAAGAGCTTTTCATATTTGTTAGTTTCCAAAACTCTTTAAAACGATTAAAATTGCTCAAGCTCTGGGATAAGGAAGTAGTTTGAGAGGGTTATTGTTACTCGAGCATCCGTATCAGAAATATTTCCATATAGTTCTAGAAAAAGTGTTACATTTTATCTGGCGTGAAGTTTGTAGTGGAGGAATGCTTAAATCCTAATCTACAGATCTAAGGAGCTAGGAACACTGCCCCAATTTAATAGGCTCCTGTTCATGCTAAGTAAGTTTTCCTGGTTGGTGTGCTCTGACCGTGTAGAGGCAATATAGCTAAGTATCGTCAGGGTTTGAGAGTTTTAAAAAGTGTTATTCTTAAGATTTAGCTGAACACTGTTCACACCATAAAATGTGAATCTTGAACTTGGTCATGGTACAAAGGTTGGCAGCAAAAGGACGTTTCTCTACAAATTAACTAAACTTCTTAGATTCCTTGGCTTGTGGTTTGCCATTGGAAATTGTTTACTGAAAAAATTACCTTGGTGTCTTTTATTATTAATTTTAGTAACACCACAACTTGGTCTATAGCCAGAGCTTGAAACAAAGCAGCCTTTTAAAATAACTCATTGACTTTTAAATATCCAGCTTAATTACTTGCATAGTGGTAAACGAAAGTTATTTTAGTCTTATGCACATTTGCCCAGTCGCACTTGTATGTTCTGTGTGACATGCTATTTATTGTTGGCTTTTAAGTTACATTTTAGTGTTCAAAAACTGACTTTAAGAGGGAGTAATGGAAGTGGTGAGCAACTTCAAGAAAAGATGATGATTAAAAACTCTCTATATAATATTTTAAACTATGTATAATATATATATTTTTCATTAGTGCCTGGAAACATGGACAAGAAAAATGTAATAAGCTGTTGCAGAATTTAATGTAAATCCATGCAAAGTCTTAAAAATATCCTAAGTCGTAACCCGTGGAGCTCATCTGAAATGGATTTTTTCCTCTGTTTATGTTTGTGTGATCAAGTTTTAAAATAACAGTGACCAGGAAATCTGAGAGAAGCTGAGGCCGTTTTCTCATCCTGTTGTGACTTTGCCTGGAGACTGTGGTAGATTATGTAGTCCATTGTTTAGATAACCCGGCTGTCTCCGGGTTCTCAAATACAACTTTCTTTTTTTTTCATTAATTAATTTTTATTGCAGTATAATTGCTTACAGTGTCGTGTTACCTTCTGCTGTACAGCAAAGTGAACCAGCCGTACATATACACATACCCCCTCTCTTGTGGATTTTCCCTCCCATTTAGGACATCACAGTGCTTTAAGGAGAGTTCCCTATTCTGCACAGTATGTTCCCATCAGTTGTCTCTTTTATACGTGGTATCAATTGTGGAGATGCGTCAGTCCCAATCTCCCAATAAAACGCAGCTTTTTAAATAACATTTTAAAGAAATGACCATGAGGTTTGAATAAATATAAGCAGCCCAGACTTTTTTTTTAAGAAAATTTTACAGTCTGCTGATAATCGAAGTACCATGTCTGTTACGTCAAATGTCAGTTTTACAAAGATATTTAACCCTTGTGAATTTTTTATTTCTATATATTAAAACATTTTAAGTAAAAGATGGAAAAAAGGATGATAACTGTAATAAATTCCATACAGTTTATCTGTGATCCTTATGAGATATTTGGTATTAGTATAATTGGTGACTGGCCCTTTAGTAGGATAAAATTGTCATTTATTAGGCATCTGTCATGAGCAGAACAGTGAGGAACTTGATCTACAAAATAATTTTCAAGGTTGGTGGTCTTGTGTGTGCTCGGGTGCTCAGTTGTATCTGACTCTTTGTGATCCTATGGGCTGTAGCCCACCAGGCTCCTCTGTCCATGGAATATTTCAGGCAAGAATAGTGGAGCAGGTTGCCACTTCCTACCAAGGGGATCTTCCTGACCCAGGGATGGAACCTGCATCTCTTGAGTCTCCTGCATTGGCAGGCAGATTGTTTACACTAGCACCACCTGTCCTAACTTGTCCCTTGAGGAAATTTAGGCTCAGAGATTAAATATTTGCTCAAGGTAATGAGGTCCTGTCAATTCCTGAGAGATTCTGGATTCACACTCTAGTCCTCTGACCGTGAAACCTCAGACCTTTCCACCAGAGCAGGTTACCTTGATCTCAGGTGCATTTGGTAGACTGTTCTGGTAAACCTGCAGAACTGGTATTGTGCTAAAGAATGTAACTGCAGATTTGAAGGAGGTATAGAGGCGTGATGTTGAGAAAGACTGGACATGGCCTGTGGAACTAATTTTGAATTCTGTTTCTTCATTCTTAGGTGGACAGCCTTAAACAATGATATGATGTTGCTTTATCATTTTGGGGGTAAATTTCAGAATATTACACGTACTGTGCACTTTTAATTTTGGTGGGTTATAGGAACTAGAATCAGACTGTAATGTAGCACTGGTTTTCATTGTAGCTAAAATGAATAGCATAATATTCTTGGTTAGAACTTAAAAATGAGGTAGACTATTGCCCATAAATACAATAGTTGCCTTTTAAATAATACATAATTAACCGTGTAATACTAAGGGGGGAAATGGTTTTTAGATCATGATTAAATGGTGACCTGTTCGATTAGAACAGTTTTTTTAATGGCCTGTGTTTATTTCAGGACTGTCCCTTGAGCTATAATAGACATAAAGAACAAAAATGAGCACACAAAGTCCACCTTCTGTAGCAAATGAGTCATTTCGGCAGTAGAATGTGGTTGAGTAAATGAGCAGAAAAATGGTAGGAAGGTGGAGTTGGGTGACTTCTGTTACAGGTGTTTATTTGTTTTAAACTGCGGGGAATTTCGCATCTGGAAGATACTCAAATTCAACTGTAAATACAAAACCATCATCCAAGGGCTAAGTGTAAATTATTAATGGATGATCTGTAACACATCTGCTTTTGTGTGTGTATGTGTGTGTGTGTGGATAATCAAGAACTAACTAAAGCTTAATAAGCTTAATTCTGTTTTTGATAATAAGCTTAATTCTGTTTTTGAGGCATATATAATGTTAAGAGGAACCAGGACCGTCTGCGTTTAAAATATTTACACTTTTATTTGACACATTTAGTGGACTGTTAATAATCTTAAAATATAACTATTAGGATATCTTCCTAATTATGGTGTTCAAAGATGAATCTTTTTTTTTTTTCTTATTGAGTAGTGTAAGAATGATACAAAATCACTGCAGATGGTGACTGCAGCCATGAAATTAAAAGACGCTTACTCTTTGGAAGGAAAGTTATGACCAACCTAGATAGCATATTCAAAAGCAGAGACATTACTTGGCCAACAAAGGTCCGACCAGTCAAGCTATGGGTTTTCCTGTGGTCATGTATGGATGTGAGAGTTGGACTGTGAAGAAGGCTGAGTGCCGAAGAATTGATGCTTTTGAACTGTGGTGTTGGAGAAGACTCTTGAGAGTCCCTTGGACTGCAAGGAGATCCAAGCAATCCATTCTGAAGGAGATCAGCCCTGGGATTTCTTTGGAAGGAATGATGCTAAAGCTGAAACTCCAGTACTTTGGCCACCTCATGCGAAGAGTTGACTCATTGGAAAAGACTCTGATGCTGGGAGGGATTGGGGGCAGGAGGAGAAGGGGACGACAGAGGATGAGATGGCTGGATGGCATCACTGACTCGATGGATGTGAGTCTGTGTGAACTCCTGGAGTTGGTGATGGACAGGGAGGCCTGGGGTGCTGCGATTCATGGGATCACAAAGAGTCGGACCTGACTGAGCGACTGAACTGAACTGAACTGAACTGAAGAATGATACAGTGTTTTGAGAAATGACCACAAGTCTGCAAGAGTTCTCCCTGTGAGTACTGAAGCGTGGGAAGTCAAACCGGAAGAACAGATCCAGCTAGAAACCTTGCTAGTGTCAGAGAGAGGGGGAAGGCCTTTTCTATTCACAAAGTAGGCCTCCAGTGAAACCAAAATACCTAGGCACATTCCTCGGGTGATATTCACATGCCTGCCGAGTGATGTGCACAAAGCCGGGCGGCGCTCCCGCAGAACCACAGGCATCGCTCATGTACCTTACGTCACTTGTTCTTTTATTTGAAGGTAACCTGCCGCTTAACCTGTACAGGTAAGGTATTCGATATCGCAGATTTAAAATACTTCTCTTCTAAAGGTGCTTTATGGATCAGCAGCTTTTCCAACCAGTATTTACTGAGGGTCCATTGTGTCTAAATACAGTTGTTAATGGGCACTGGTTCTTCCCTGTCCTGGCAGATCTTTGGATTTAGGGTACAGAAAGTGTGGCGCAGATGTGAAAAGAAAGATAATCAGAAGCATCCACTTAAAACCTGAAGACGCTTACGTCAGAAGTGAACACCTTACACGTGTGGTGCTTTCCCGTTTTGGAATTCGTTTATGTACATTTGGTCCTAGAGAAACTTGATTAAGTAGATGTGGTAAGTTTATTCCTAATCTGCAGATGAGAAAATGGAGACCAAAAAAAAAAAAAAAGTATTGGGTTGGCCAAAACGTTCATTCTGGTGTTTCGTAGCATCTTATGGGAAAACCTGAACTAAACCTAATGGCCACTGCAGTGCTTTGTTCAAGGCCGCATGGGAGGCTGCTTAGGAGCACCCCTGAGAATTGGACCTTCTGCCCTCATATTCCCATAGATCCGCCCTCCTCCAGGTCTCTTAGCTCTTAGGTGTTAGTTGGGGTTAACCTTTCAGTCAGTCAGTTCAGTCGCTCAGTCGTGTCGGACTCTTTCGACCCCATGGACTGCAGCACTCCAGGCTTCCCTGTCCATCGCCAACTCCCTGGTGAATTTACTCAAACTCATGTCCATCAAGTCTGTGATAACATCCAACCATCTCATCCTCTGTCGTCCCCTTCCCCCCTGCCTTCAGTCTTTCCCAGCATCAGGGTCTTTTCCAATGAGTCAGTTCTTCTCATCAGCCTCTCAGCAGTGACTTATTTCATTTTATGGATTTAAGTCAGATGGGTCAGAAAATTCTGAATAATCAGGGTCACTAAAGTGATAATTATTAAATATGTACTTATAAATTGTTTTTCCTTTTTCTTCCTTTTTTTTTTTAAAAATGTGGAAGACGAGCATGATGCATTATTATGGAACTACTCTAACATTTTAACATTTTCAGTAGATTAATGGAGTCATGTTGGTAGTTATCTAGTTGTAGGGTTTTTAAGAGAAAACTGCAATTAGTTTTAAAAAAGGAGAAAAGTATTCTGGGGAAATTTTGAAAATAAATTTTATGACTTGGCACATTGGTACTGATCTGATGGTTATCTTGCTTTTGTAAAGACTCACTAATGAGCTGTCAGGTGTGACTGTGTTGGTATGTATATGCCTTCATTCATTCCACAAATATTTGAGTGTCTATCACGTGGAGGCATGGTTCTAAGTGTCGATAAGGTGATACATTAAAACCAAGTCCTCGTACTGAATGACATTTTATTGTTGTTTTGAATTAAGTTAATTATAGACTCTTCATTCTAGTATGTGATTAACAGGGCTGACCCTAAAGTTGGGAAATACTTGTCAAAGTGGTGCAATTTGAGGGCTACTGAAAGCCTCATTTGCTCTAAAATATTCTATTCTTGGCCTTCAGTCCCCTGAGTCACAGCCCTGTTACCAGTCGACTTTTGGTAAATACTAATATGTTCCACCTTTTTTCACAGTTTCAGGAAACAAGGCTGAGAGAAAAGTAAAGGGAGAAGAGTGGGTTGGCAAAGTATAATTTTAATGGCAGCTATTGTTTATTGAGCGCTTGCCGTGTGTAGGTACTGTCAGACGAGTGCTGTGTGTACCTTAGCTCAGTTAATCACTGGGTTGCTTCAGTGCCCTTGGCATTGTGACTTGTGTCTTGGGAAACAGAGACACAGGCGTGTTAAACTGGCTCGAGCTCCCAGCCAGTACTGGGAGAAGCTGGGACTGAACCCCTTGCTGTCCTCAGTGTGTGGTCGCAGCCGCTCACGTGGCGAGAGTCGACAGACTTGCGTCGTGCTGCCCACAAGTCATGGCACGCTGCGCAGGGGGAAGGGCTTGGTGAGTGAGGGGTGGGCACGGAGGGTCAGGAGAGCTTGTTGGGCGAGTGGGGGGAGTTGGGGGAGGCAGGGTGGGCTGCCGTCTATGGGGTCGCACAGAGTCGGACACGACTGAAGCGACTTAGCAGCAGCAACAGCAGCAGCAGGAGACAAGGTGGGTTTTTGTTGTTGTTGTTGTTTGCCTTACTGTTGACCTCTGACCTGCTTCATTCCAGCCCCCAGGCTCCAGAGTTGCATTTGTGAAAAGGGCTTGCTTATCCAGCCCCAAAGTGGGAAGGCAGGCAGAGGGGAGGGCATCCCGGTTTTGCTTCTTGTTACCAGGGTCACACGGCTTCGCTTCTCTGGGCTTCAGTTTGTCAGATGGAGGCTACAGTATTACCTAGCTGGTGTGGTTCTCATGAGGACTGGATTAGACACTAATACAGCGAAAGCACATAGCTAGGGTACAGTATTATTGTTACCGCGTTGGGGTTTTCCCCATGTTTAACGTGGAATGTTCATCCAAAAGGAAAAACAAGCTATGTATTGGAGATTCAGGTGAAATCTTGAAGGGTTGACTTGTTTTAAGTAGTACTTAAAACAGGTGCACACCACAATTATCTGGGGAACTAGTAAAAACACGTCAGAGAGGTGTGGGTGGGATGTGAGCAATGGCATTTTAATAAGCTTCTCAGTTGATTTATTTGTGCACCAAAATTTGAGAACCACTGGTTGACACCTTTTCTTCATCCTCTGCTTTGGGAGGGTGTTGGCAATAACACCAAAACATTGCTTGGATTAACCAGGCAGCATGTGGTAGAAGGAAGTGAAATATCGGTTACCAGAATCTCTCCATTGATTGTTTTTTTCATTTAAGCTTATTTGGAGCTCACAGCATTTATCTTGAGAGGACAATGCAGTGTTAAATTTCACACGTTAATTGTAGAGAGTATTTCAGCTTATTAACCAGTTTCATTTGGAAGGGAGCTGGTCATGTTTAATTTTTAAATGACTATACAAATAGTAGTGGAGCTTCCCAGATGGAGCTGGTGGTAGAGAATCCACCTGCCAGTGCAGGAGCCATAAAATACTCGGGTTCAGTCCCTGGATCGGGAAGATCCCCTGGAGAAGGAAATGGCAACCCATTCCAGTCTTCTTGCCTGGGGAATCCCATGGACAGAGGAGGCTGGTGGGCTACAGTCCTTGGGGCCACAAAGAGTCAGATACGACTGAGTGCACATGTGTGTACACACACACAGCAGTATTATATAAATAATCCTCATTTAAATCTTAAGACCTTTTTAAACTTTTTAGCTGGATTTCTTTAGATAATGCACTGTTTCTGAATAACCACTCTTGGGCTTATTAGCTACAGCAGGTGAGGTCCCAGCAGGAAGAGATTCCATCCTGGATGGTGCCAGCGAAGAGACTGCAGGGCTTAGAAGCAAACATGGAGTGGGGAGGTACCCAGGGGATAGCAGTGGTGAGAAGCCCTCAGTTCTCCAGAGATCCTGGGAGTAGAGAGCTGGCCTCGAGGAGGAGAAGGGCGGGTGGGAGCCCAGGCTTCAAGGCAGGGAGCAGGGACGTTCCCGGGGCTCTCGGCATCCTCTGTCTTCTGTGTCTTGGCCAGTGGCTTCTGTTATCAGGCAGCTGGGGAGACCAGTTAGCATGGCTCTGAGTAGGGAGCCTTGGGCAGGAGTGGAGCAGAAGAGGGAAGGGGGTGCAGTGGAATGACTCAGGCATCAATTGGAAACTTTGGGATTCTGTTGCATTGCCTTGGTGCATTTTAAATAATTTCTAGTTTTGTGATGCGTCTGCAAAGTACTTGAGACTACCTGTCTTTTACATGCTTTTAGAAAATACTTCCTCATTTAATCAAACAATTAGGAAATTTAATGACCCATATAGCCTGATGAAAAACATAATTTAGGCAGGTTAACATATAGCACTTTAATTCATGTGTTGTTATGCCTTAGTAAGTCTTTCTGAAATTTTCTTCATTGGGTAGTCTTGGTTTGATAGAATGAATGTTTTTCATTAAAAAAAAATCTTTTACTGATTAAGCTTAAAATATTTTGGTAAGATAAGTCCTTTGCCTTCTGGAATTTATACTTCCTATTCACTTGGACTGATAGCAGGAACACCAGAATACAGTTCATAGAAGTAGGACTATTATGAAATAATTGTTCTTCTTCCCCAAGTGCTTTTAAAGACACATTAAATTTCTGTATGAATCTGTCACAGTGTACTGCTATACAGCTGCCTTCTGCTAATGCCAACTTTACCTAGTTAATCTGAATTGTGGCTAAAAGTTTAAACCTCTGGTCTTCACTTTGGATAGATTCCTGAAGATTACTAAAGAAAAAGATTTCTCGCCTTGAAGAGGTGGCGTGAAGATCGCTAGTTTATGAGCATTACTCGAGACAAGGCAATTAGAATAGTTTACATTTCCCGTCTTACGGGTTCCAGGGGAAAGAGTCCAAGATTTTATTCAGATTAAGCAGCAGCTAGACTGGGTCTTATTCACAGCTTCCAAAAAAAGACCAAATTAATCAGTAACCAACACCTAGGTATGAAACTTTAACATACAAATAAATGATACGTCTATGTAAATGTTAAAACTGGGAGGGGGGTTTGGAAAGGGAACAAATAAGTTTCTCAGCTTGTCTTTAAAAGAGTATGGTGGAAAAAATAAACAGGTTTGGAGTAAACAAAATCACACCTGTGCTTGAAAATCATATATTTAGATTTTTTTTTCCTGTAAGTGAGCCTTTTTCTGAAAGGAACGAGTTCAAACTTTTGTGAAATCTTCTGAAAGCATATTGTTTATTTTGATTTGATGCTGATAGAATTAGTATCCCGCAGGAAAGGATCGAGGCTATTGGCTTTTCCTTGTTATGCTCTTTGAATTTCCTTGATTTGAGGATTGAGTTATTCCAGAGAGAACTTTTCTCCCTTTCCTTGTTATTTTTTTTCTAAAATTAGATGAAACAGCTGTGTTTTGGTTTGTGGGCATGATTTGCTGTCTGTTATCCTTTTGGTATTTTGGGGAAGAACAAAGTATGCATGTGTGTGTGTGTTGCGAGGGAATGAATTACTTTCTCTGTGTTTCTGGCCTGTCATTATTGAGTTGAAGATGAGAAGAGCAAGATGATTTATGTATCTGTTGTGCTTGAGGCTGCAAACAGAACTGTGACTTGTGTTGACTGTCCAGATGATGGAGAAAACTATTTTAAAGTGTAAAAATAGTTGTTTTGTATCCACCTGCTAATGAGGAAGTTTGTATTAGTTTGGAGATTTCCAGGGGTGCTAGTCCTGAAGAATCTGCCTGTCAGTGCAGGAGAGGCAGGAGACTCCAGTTTGGTTCCTGGATCGGGAAGATCCCCTGGAGGAGGAAATGGCAACTTTTTCCAGTTTTGTTGCCTGGGAAATTTCCATGGACAGAGAAGAAAGATTTTGTATCAGATGTGGTGGCGAGGGGGAGGGGATGAAGAGAATTGAATGAATTTGAGCATATGACCAAATTCACTTCAGATGGTTTTTTGGCCAACCCAGTAAGTCAGAGAATAAAATCTGAGTCAGAATTTTGTATTTTATAGAGATAGATTCTACTGATGAGTTTGACTGATGAGTTTGCTTTTGAAAGGGGGTGGGTGTGCAGCGTAAATTAGGAATTTGTAAACCAGTTGTTTGTTATGATGATTTTCACGAGTTATTAGCATAAATGGAGATAGCTTGACAGCTGCGTGCAATGTCAGTGTGTCAGAAAGTGGGCTGTTTATTAACAGTGTGCCTCTGAAACTGGCCCAGAATCTCATGCACTTTGGTCCTATTCTCTGCGATCCCGCTGTTTGGCAACAACATTGACCTAGACTATTTTCCGGACCTACAGACACCTGAGTACTTGAGCATGCTTGAGCAGTCAAAGACAGCAGTGTCTCATGATGATGATTGAAGGAGTGGGCCCAGAATGACTCTCCAAGAGTACAGTTCTGGTAGCTCCTGAGGGCCAGTGACGTGCCCCCACTTTGCGAGCCCTATAGTCCTTTCCTCATTAATTCTAATGTGGGCCCTGTGAGGTGGCTCTTCTCACCTCCTTTTGTAGCTGAGAAAACCGAGGTCTAGCAACTTGCCTAGGTGACCCTGTAGTGGGGGCAGGGCTGAAGGCGTCTTCAGGGGGTCTGGATCCGAGCCTCTGTCCCGTTTAGAATGTTAGTTTCCTCTTTTGTGTGTTCTTTTAAAGACTTGAAGCTTTGAGGATTAAGCCACTGTGTCCTTCTCTGTCTAAACGAGGGTGATAACATCCTGACCCTTAGGCAGCAGCGGCGTGGTTTCTCGTCCAGGGCGGATAGGTCCTCTGCGATGCGCTCTGGTGTCCCTGGCCACTAATTCCTGTTGTTCACAGGGCCGCGGCCTCTCGGACTGATGACCGGGGAGACCTTGTGGGCATGTAGAGGCTAAACCATTCTAGATGACTAAATTCCTTAACCACTACCCCTTTCACTTACCTTATTAGTCTGCTTTAAACAAATGTATTGCTGTCAAGTTTTGTATAAGTTAAATAACTAAATTGTAATTTTTTGTTATCCTTGGAAAGCTGCTTGTTTAAAGGATCCCAATAAGTGACTTCTTTTGTAAAGGGAAGAATCCTTTTGTAAAACAAATGATTGTTTTCTAGATTATACTAATAAGTCTGGGTCTTTCACATACGACCTTTGTATAAACACAGACCCGGCTAAACAAACATTTCATATGAATATGCCTAAATTGAGTTTGACTTCATACTGTGTTTGATACTGTTAATAAAAAGGGATTGCAAAAATGGGTTTATTAAGTGCTGTTTGTTGTATTTGTACTAAAATGTACTTTAGTAGGCTTATCAAGACGAAGAATAATGTTTTTTTAAGCAGTGGGTTGAGGTTAAATATATAGCACAACAGTAAATTCTTTTTGTGTCATAAAAATTTATTAGGTAAATGTTAGTGTTCTGTTTAAATGCCAAAGTAAGTGTTTTACATGAGTCTGAAATACATCCTCTAAAAATAACAGATAAAGTTTAGAGTGAGAGTTTATGAAACAGTTGTTATGGTTGAAAAGTGGACAGACTGTTGGTTTGGAATACACAGTTTCATGCAGTCCTTAGTAAAATATTTATTTCCTGTACCTAATACCTTGTTAATGAGGCCGTGAACCCAGTTCCATTGTAATCTGTGTTCTCTCCCTGAACACTCAACAGAGACTGCTCTGTAACCTCCTAGTTAATAGATCCAGTGGCCTCATTTAGATCGTTCTTCTTTTCCAACCTCTTTCAGCTGCTGCTGCTGCTAAGTCTTCCTTGAACTCTTCCTTCTCAGTTCCTATGCTCTTGCACTCTCCCAGATCTCCAACGTTTGCAGTCTAGTTTTTGCTGCTTGATTTTCTCTGCCCATGCCTTTACTGTTCATGTCTCATAAAATCCTGTGCTTGGCACTTTGCTCTACTCGCGCTGTTCTTATTTTTGATAATTATATCAGCTCTCATTTCATGCCGCTTTCCTCTCAGATTGCTTTCTGTGTTATCTTGAGCACCTTTCCAGACTGATGCTCCACAGACATCTTCATGAACTATAGAAATCATCCCTGAACGTATCGTCTTCACAGACACCTTCCCATTTCACATATTTCCTCCCAGAACACCTCCAGGCAGAAGCTGCTTTTCCCCCCGTTTCCCTTACGATCCCCTCCTTAAGCTAGTGGTTCACGCTCAGAACTTCACTCACCTTTCCTCACGTCACTCCTCACACTCTGTGAAGGTCGGCCATCGCTTTCCTGCCCGGGGCCAGGTGCAGCCTCACGCCTGCTCTCCTGCACAGCTCCCTGCATTTGGCCTTTACCCTCGGCGTATGGGCTGCCCTGTGCATTGCCTTTAGAGTTCTCTTTCAGAGTAGACATCTGACTGTAATGATCTCTTCCTCAGTGAGAGTCCCTGTTTACCGCTTTAATACATTGGCAAGTCCAGACGTTTATTGTGGGATTTGACACTCTTTGTGGACTGATCTCTTGGCCCGCTTTTCACCTGCGCATTCGTCACTCTTTGGCCATTGTCCTGTGCCCAGGCCCCATTGACCTGCTCCCCAGACACATCCCGGTTCTCGAATCTCCCTATTCCACTTCAAACAGGCCTTTGTCTGGAATACTTGCCTTTAGTCAGGCTTACCCATCTCTCAGAACCTGCTTGAATTAAATCTTTGAAAGTAGCTTTCCCCAGTTTACTGTTTTGGAAGCATGCCTGTATTATAGTATTCATCACTGGTTATATAATATATGTGTATCTTCTTTCATGCTCCACTACTCTTCCTAGATGGTGAATGACTCAAGTGTGTGAACTGCCAGCAAATGATTTGGCGAGGTTTTATTTAGATCAGCAGATCTTGGGTCTTAGGACTCCTTTATACTCTTTAATTATTGAGGACTCTGTAAAGATTTTGCTTATCTGTTTAGTTATACTTATTGATGTTTGCTGTATTAGAAATTTTAAAAATACTTAATCTGTTTAAAAATAAAAATTTATGCATTTTAGCAGAAATGACATGTTTTATGAAAAACAGTTATTTTCCAAAACACCAATTAGTGAAAAGAGTGCTACTATTTTACACTTTTGTAAAACTCCTTAATGTCTGACAATAGAAGATAGCTCGATTGTCACATCTGCTCATGATTCAGTTTGTTGCATTATTTTGCTTTTTTTTTTTTTGGTTGAACTTTGGATGAAGAAAATCTGGCATCCTACAGATATCTTATTGGGGAAGGAAGTATTAATTTGACCTTGTCAGTAAATTGTGTATATATGCTTCAGTCATTCATCACAACTAAAGATCAGATCAGTCGCTCAGTTGTGTCCGACTCTTTGCGACCCCATGAATCGCAGCACCCCAGGCCTCCCTGTCCATCACCAACTCCCGGAGTTCACTCAGACTCACGTCCATCGAGTCAGTGATGCCATCCAGCCATCTCAGCCTGTGTCGTCCACTTCTCCTCTTGTCCCCAATCCCTCCCAGCATCAGAGTCTTTTCCTATGAGTCAACTCTTCGCATGAGGTGGCCAAAGGACTGGAGTTTCAGCTTTAGCATCATTCCTTCCAAAGAAATCCCAGGGCTGATCTCCTTCACAATGGACTGGTTGGATCTCCTTGCAGTCCAAGGGACTCTCAAGAGTCTTCTCCAACACCACAGTTCAAAAGCATCAATTCTTTGGTGCTCAGCCTTCTTCACAGTCCAACTCTCACATCCATACACGACCACAGGAAAAACCATAGCCTTGACTAGACGAACCTTTGTTGGCCAAGTAATGTCTCTGCTTTTGAATATGCTATCTAGGTTGGTCATAACTTTCCTTCCAAAGAGTAAGCGTCTTTTAATTTCATGGCTGTAGTCACCATCTGTAGTGATTTTGGAGCCCAGAAAAATAAAGTCTGACACTGTTTCAACTGTTTCCCCATCTATTTCCTATGAAGTGATGGGACCAGATGCCATGATCTTTGTTTTCTGAATGTTGAGCTTTAAGCCAACTTTTTCACTCTCCACTTTCACTTTCATCAAGAGGCTTTTGAGTTCCTCTTCACTTTCTGCCATAAGGGTGGTGTCATCTGCATATCTGAGGTTATTGATATTTCTCCCGGCAGTCTTGATTCCAGCTTGTGTTTCTTCCAGTCCACCGTTTCTCATAATGTACTCTGCATATAAGTTAAATTAACAGGGTAACAATATACAGCCTTGACGAGCTCCTTTTCCTATTTGGAAGCAGTCTGTTGTTCCATGTCCAGTTCTAACTGTTGCTTCCTGACCTGCATACAGATTTCTCAAGAGGCAGATCAGGTGGTCTGGTATTCCCATCTCTTTCAGAATTTTCCACAGTTCATTGTGATCCACACAGTCAAAGGCTTTGGCATAATCAATAAAGCAGAAATAGATGCTTTTCTGGAACTCTCTTGCTTTTTCCATGATCCAGCAGATGTTGGCAATTTGATCTCTGGTTCCTCTGCCTTTTCTAAAACCAGCTTGAACGTCAGGAAGTTCACGGTTCACATATTGCTGAAGCCTGGCTTGGAGAATTTTGAGCATTAGTTTACTAGCGTGTGAGATGAGTGCAATTGTGCGGTAGTTTGAGCATTCTTTGGCATTGCCTTTCTTTGGGATTGACCTTTTCCAGTCCTGTGGCTACTGCTGAGTTTTCCAAATTTGCTGGCATATTGAGTACAGCACTTTCACAGCATCATCTTTCAGGATTTGGAATAGCTCAACTGGAATTCCATCACCTCCACTAGCTTTGTTCATAGTGATGCTTTCTAAGGCCCACTTGACTTCACATTCCAGGATGTCTGGCTCTAGGTGAGTGATCACACCATCGTGATTATCTGGGTCATGAAGATCTTTTTTGTACAGTTCTTCTGTGTATTCTTGCCATCTCTTCTTAATATCTTCTGCTTCTGTTAGGTCCATATCGTTTGTGTCCTTTATTGAGCCCATCTTTGCATGAAATGTTCCTTTGGTATCTCTGATTTTCTTGAAGAGATCTCTAGTCTTTCCCATTCTGTTGTTTTCCTCTATTTCTTTGCATTGATTGCTGAAGAAGGCTTTCTTATCTCTTGTTGCTATTCTTTGGAATTCTGCATTCAGATGTTTATATCTTTCCTTTTCTCCTAAATGGTAATTTCTTAAAGTCCCAAGTGAAATTCTAAACCATATCAGTAAATTTTTTGTATCTTGTGACATTAAAATTTGTTATTCAGTTTTGCACTTTAAATGGGTCTTCTCCTTGTATGTGATTTCATAATATAATGTAATGGTCATTTGGAATATACTATTTCCCTGAGTTATGCAGACCTTCAAAATATATGTAATCTCATCAAAAAAGTCAAGTGTTTATACTTCTCCAGGATAAGTTGTTTTATGTTCAAGGTGACACATACAGGTTTTCCTGGATTCTGTTTTCATTTGAATTGTATCATTGTTAAGAAATACTGTCAGTTGCTTTCCTTGATGTGACAGGCTTCACTCAGAAAAACAAAACTTGTTTACCAAAAACTCAAGTTTGAGTTTGTTAGTCAAGGTTTGTTAGTCATTCTTTCCAGTGAAAATAGCGTTTCATGAAAAAACGTCAGTTCCTGAAGACGCTAACTCAGACACTCTTGTGAATGTTTTCCTTGGGGCAACACTGTACTTTGTTTTAGGGTGGAAGTAATTTGTGCACCATCCCCGTGTATATGACAGATTTATATTTGAGGATCAAAATGTCATAAAGTTGGGGCTTCTCCGGTGGCTCAGTGGTAAAGAATCTACCTGTCAATGTAGGAGATGAAGGTTTGATCCCTGGGTGGGGAAGCTCCCCTGGAGAAGGAGATGGCAACACACTCGAGTATTCTTGCCTGGAGAATCCCATGGAAGAGGGGTCTGGGAAGCTACGGGCCACAGGGTCACAAAAGAGTCAGAGTGACTTGACAACAACAGCAACAACTTTGGAGGTTTTATTTTTTTATTGAAATATAGTTGATTTACAATATTGTATTACTGTTGCACAGCAAAGTGATTCAGTTATATATATACACTGCTGCTGCTAAGTCGCTTCAGTCATGTCCGACTCCGTGTGACCTCAGAGACGGCAGCCCACCCGTCTCTGTGATTCTCCAGGCAAGAACACTGGAGTGGGTTGCCATTTCCTTCTCCAATGCATGAAAGTGAAAAGTGAAAGTGAAGTCCCCCAGTTGTGTCCGACCCTCAGCGACCCCATGGACTGCAGCCTACCAGGCTCCTCCGTCCATGGGATTTTCCAGGCAGGAGTACTGGAGTGGGGTGCCATTGCCTTCTCACATACATATATTCTTTTCCATTGTGGTTTATCGTGAGATACTGAATATAGTTCCCAGTGTTAAACAGTAGGACCTTGTTTATCCATTCTGTGTATGAAAGCTTGTATCCGCTAACCCCAGCCTCCCCTCCATCCCTCCCCCAGCTCCCTCCCCATTGGCAGCCTCCTGTCTGTCCTGTGTGTCTGTGAATCTGTTTCATAGATGGGCTCAGATGGGTTAGTTTGTGTCATATTTTAGATTCCACATGTTAGTGATGTCATGTGGTATTTGTTTTTGTCTTTCTGACTTACTTCCTTGGTATGATAATCTCTAGTTTCACATCAGAGGTTAAATGAGGCAGCCTCCTTTTTACTGTGGCAGCCGTGACCGTTAGTACGGTTTGGTTCCCCTGCCTTGATTCTAGCTAAAGTGGTAGAAGTTTTACCCATCATTGGTTCTGCATTATTAGGGCAAATGCCTTAGTATCACTTTGAAAGTTGTTTTGCTGTGTTGACTGCGAGGGTCTCAGAATCTCCAGCAGTCCTTTGGCCACACTTGGAGAACTGCTGGTCTGGATCATTGCCCACTGGAGTTGTGTGTTCAGGTTTTCTGTAGACCTGACGTGGAGATGCCTGGAGAGTTAGAATTAGACATTCAGTTCAGTTCAGTTGCTCAGTCATGTCTGACTCCTTGCGACCCCATGGACCTCAGCACGCCAGGCCTCCCTGTCCATCACCAACTCCCAGAGTTTACTCAAACTCATGTCCTTTGAGTCAGTGGTGCCATCCAACCATCTCATCCTCTGTCGTTCCCTTCCCCTCCAGCCTTCAGTCTTTCCTAGCATCAGACGTTACCTTCAAGTTAATTTAATTCATACTCCTTGTCAAGAAGTTGAGGAATTGCAGCACTATTTACAGTAGCTAGGACGTGGGAGTAATCTAAATGTCCATCCACAGAGGAATGGATAAAGAAGATGTGGCACATGTATACCGTGGAATATTACTCAGCTAAACAAGGAATGATACTGGGTCATTTTTAGTGATGTGGCTGGACCTAGAGTCTGTCATACAGAGTGAAGTAAGTCAGAAAGGGAAAAACATGTGTCATGTATTAATACATATATGTGGGATCTAGAAAAATAGTACAGCTGAACCTCTCTGCAAAGCAGAAAGAGACACAGATGTAGAGGACAAATGTGTGGACACCAAGGGAGTGGGGGAGGTGGTAAACTGGGAGAGTGGGATGGACGAATGTGCGCTGCCACGTGTGAAATGCACAGCTAGTGGGAACCTGGTGTGTGGCTCAGGGAGCTCAGCTCCGCGCTCTGTGGCCATCTAGAGGGGTGGGGTGGAAGTTGGGGGGGTGCATGAGGGGTAGGGGTGGGCTGGGGACTCCTCCAAGGGGGAGGGCATATACGTAAAGATACAGCTGCCTCACGTCACTGTACAGTAGATACTAACACAACATTGTGAAGCAACTATGCTGCTACTGCTGCTGAGTCGCTTCAGTCGTGTCCGACTCTGTGTGACCCCACAGACGGCAGCCCACCAGGCTCCCCCGTCCCTGGGATTCTCCAGGCAAGAACACTGGAGTGGGTTGCCATTGCCTTCTCCAGTGCATGAAAGTGAAAAGTGAAAGTGAAGTCGCTCAGTTGTGCCGACTCTTAGCGACCCCATGGACTGTAGCCTGCCAGGCTCATCCGTCCATGGGGTTTTCCAGGCAAGAGTACCGGAGTGGGGTGCCATTGCCTTCTCCCTTTTTTTCAGCTAGTTGGCTATGAAATGGCTTGCTGTGATCAGATGGAAGATTGGGTGAAAAATTAAGATAATTCAGCAATTAATGTCTAATTACTACTAAGAGAAACCTCTATATACCTTAGTAAAAATGAGTATCATCAGCTTAACATTTGAGATGGTGCAGGATATGATTATATAGAAAATCGAAAAATAATTGAGCATCTTTTGGAGTGTATTTCTTTTAAAAATAATTTTATTGTGGAAGGTTTTAAGCGTATTCAGAAAAGAGCGTGTGCACCACTTTGTACCACTCAGATTCAGCAATTAACAGCTCATTGTTAATCTTATTTTACTTTTTAAAAAAAAAAATGATGTATCATCTAGAAGCACTTCAGTTTGTAGGAAAGAATATTTCTTCACACTTCGTACTTAGAGGAATTGATATCTAAAATAAGTCTGAATTCACCTCTCAGGGGCTTTTTCCTAGCCTAACCAACAAAGCCAGAAACAAACCCTCCTCTTTATACCCTGTCATCTCTGTGTTCTTCTGCTCTCTCTTTCCCTTACGAGCAAATTCTCTGCACGCTGTTTTCTGTTCTTCTTCTGTTCACCCTTTTACTCACTGCAGTGTTATTTCTGCTTCAACTGCTCCCAGATCGCCATTGCCCTTCCCGTTTGCAAATCCACCCGCTTACTTTCAGTTGTCAGCCTCTTCTGAACCAGCTGATGATGAGGACAGCGTTTTCTTGTTCAGACTTCTTTCTCCTTTGGTAACGTACTGTCTCCCAGGGTGCTCCCTTTCTGTCTACTCTTCCCAACTGTCCCTTTCTTTTTCATTCATCCTTTAAAATGCCTTGTTTCTGGCCTCAGTCCTGTTCTCTTTTACTTAATACTAGTGATTCTCTATTCTGTCAGACGTGGGACCCCCTTTTCAAAACAATTGTAAAACTCCATTTACTACATTGAATTAACCTACACATACATGTATATGCATATGTGTATGCATGTATAATTAAAAATATAGTGATGTTACATAAATGAAGTAATTATTATGTATCACAAATATATTTATATTAAACAATATATATTATATAAATTAAATATATTTATATTAATTACATATTACTACACATACTTCAGTATGTGAAGGCTTAGATACTCTTATACTATAATACAGAACAAAGTAATCCATTGCTAACGTCTGTATATAAAACAGTCATGAATGCAGCTACTTCAGTTTAGACTAACATAGAGCTGTGTCATACTGGTGACTCAAATACCATGATCAGCATTGCTCTGTAATAGAATATTCTCCAAAATAAAAAACATCTTCGGTGAGAATCCAGATGAAAGACAGTCTTCTCTCAATTTATGTGATATTTTATTTCGGGAAAACTCAGTAAATGTTAAAACAGTGCAAAAATATTTTAGATATGATTCTCATCTCTACTGTCTTCTCTAAGTTGGCTACTTATTTTGCCTTCTATGTATCATTAATGGCATCAGAATAATTTGAAGTAAAATGTAAAATGCTCTTTATATCCCTTCCCACAGGAGTCATATCAGTTTGAATTGTCCTTCTAGACCTTTGTTTTGGCTGCATTAATTTTATTGGATCATCACCTTTAATTCATTATTGAGTGATTTCAGGTGAAATACTGAAACTTAAATTGAGTAGAAAATACAAATAATTAGTGAAATAATGAAAATATTTATTCTGATGTAAATTTGCAAATGTGATAGTTGTAAATATATGTAGTTCTTTTAAAAATAGCATATGGTTCACAGATTCCACTCAAATTAATAGCAATTCATTGCAACTGATAACAAATTTACTACAGGAATCGTATTTTGTCTCCACAGGTGTTATATTGTTAGCTTTTTAATGGCCATATATGTTGCAAAATGCATAAATAAACCTTTTATCTATACTTTTAGAATATTGAGATCCCAATAATCTGCTCTATTTTGAATATGAGTTTAAATACAAGAATTTTTCTTTATCTTATGAGAGATTTGCCCCAGATGGAGATAATCTAATTTTTACCTTCAAGGAGATTGTGAGTCTCAGAATGAACAGAGGTTAGAAGTAAATTATTGCTGTAAGATATGTTAATTAGTTTTCCACAAAGATATACTAGAGAGAGATTGTCATGAAGATACATAAAGAGGTATGTAGTTGAAAACATGGCCAGAAATAATTTTATCATGTTGTTTATTATTATAGCATTAAATATGTGTTGTGCTCTATTTAGTATCTGCTGGAGTAGGAAACGGCAATCCACCCCAGTATTCTTGCCTGGAAAATTCCGTGGATAGAGAATCCTGGCAGGCTGTAGTCCTTGGAATCTACTCTTTTTTATATGCCTGTAGTTTTATAGACATTTTCCAGTGACTTACATGTGTAATTGAAAGCAAGATATCTTTTAGTTGACTTTTCTGATTTTTTGATGTCACATTGACAGTTTAGCTGAACCTTGACAGGTAACAATATAAAGAATCTAAGTGTTGTAAAAAATGGTAGTGTAGATAGCTTTGCCTAAGAAATATATAGAAACGTAGACTTAGGAGATATCCGTGTAAGTTAGCAATGCTTTTCCTTACAAAAATTTTCTGTGAAAAGGATTCTGCAAAATGCTTTTTTACTGGCCTTTGCTAAAGTGTGTATATATTCCAAGAAATTGATTAATGAACAAAAGGGAAAGAAATGAATGAATGTATGTTTTAACTCACGATACATTTATCTATAATTGTTCCTCATCAGAGCTCCAGTATTTATATTTGGACACCAGATGCTAAATGTTTTCTCTGTGAATAAAATTTAAAGGGAAAAAAATCAGTCAAAATTACAACCTGAACATTAAAATGAAAGCGAAAGTGTTAGTCACTGAGTGTGTCTGACTGTTTGTGACCCCATGGACTGTAGCCCGCCTGGTTCCTCTGTCCATGGAATTCTCAGGCAAGAATACTGGAGTGGGTAGGGGGATTCTCTTCTCCAGGAAAGCTTCCTGACCCAGGGATCAAACCCGGCTTTCCTGTCTTGCAGGCAGACTCGGTCTGAGCCATCAGGGAACTCCAAATTGTGTAAGATAAAGAGATTATATCTGAGGAAGAAAAGGTAGTGGTGAGGACATGACTGAAATTAGTTCAGAGACAGCCTGGAGCACTGGGATTCTGAAGGGCTGGGAACTCATGGAGTCACAACCGTGTGTGGAGAAGTCAGCTCTGTTCAGAAGTGGATGAAGTTACAGATGTATTTTTGGTTGGAGAGGCAGAGTATTGAGAAGTTTCACAGCTTATTGCATTTTTTTTTTTTTCCTGTCAGGTAGACATTAGGTCATCACAAGTTTTTGTAAGGTAAAGGTGATATTGGGGCCTTACTGAAATTCCACAGTTGGGAGATGATATATGGGCTGTGTTAGGGGTCTTGTGATTTTAGGAAACATACAGATAATTAAAGCAAATTGTCCAATTACCTTGTTCAAGGATTTGGATTTTAATTATATTTACTTGACTTTGCAAAAAAAATTTAAATTAATTCCATGAGGTTAGGAAGTAACTATACATTTATCTATATGCTGTTGCTGCTAAGTCACTTCAGTCGTGTCCGACTCTGTGCGACGCCATAGATGGCAGCCCACCAGGCAGCCCCGTCCCTGGGATTCTCCAGGCAAGAACACTGGAATGGGTTGCCGCTTCCTTCTCCAATGCATGAAAGTGAAAAGTCAAAGTAAAGTCGCTCAGTCGTGTCCGACTCTTAGCGACCTCATGGACTGCAGCCTACCAGGCTCCTCCATCCATGGGATTTTCCAGGCAAGAGTACTGGAGTGGGATGCCATTGCCTTCTCCGCATTTATCTATATATGTCTCTTAAAAACAGAGTAAGAAATGGTCATGATTATGACATAGAATCTGTAAAAAGTAAAATAATACCATTGGTGAAAATATTATGCTAGTGATGGTAGTGAAAGGGGAGAATGAAAGAAAGTCTTAGAAACTTGAAATTTCATATTCTGGGAGGGCAGGATGTTTATGTATGGAGGGTATTATAAACACTTGATTGAATTTGCCCAAATTTTGTATAAAATTATGTCTATTCCTCCAGTTATAATAAATAGTAAATAAGAATTCAAATGTTTGGCTTATGAATCCTAAACTTTGCAACTGAACCATTTTGAAGAAACTAGGGTTCAGAATAAGAGCCACATATTTGGAGAAAATTTCAGGGGATTGAAATTGATTAAATTGAAAAAGAAGAATAATGATGTGATTCAGACATGTTTTCAAATACAGAAGACAATGATCACTTATCAGACAGCATTTTTTAGTGGAAACAGAGGAAATCTTGCTTGAGTTGCATTCTGAGGGATTTAGACCAGTATGTTAATTCAGGTTAAGTTTCAGTTCAGTTGCTAAGTCATGTCCAACTTTTGTGACCCCATGGACTGCAACATACCAGGCCTCTCTGTCCATCACCAACTCCTGGAGCTTCCTCAAACTCATGTCCATTGAGTCGGTGATGCCATCCAGCCATCTCGTCCTCTGTCATGCCCTTGTCCTCCTGCCTTCAGTCTTCCCTAACATCAGGGTCTTTTCGAATGAGTTAGTTCTTTGCATCAGGTGACCACAGTACTGGAGTTTAAGCTGCAGCATCAGTCCTTCCAATGAATATTCAGGACTGATCTCCTTTAGGATTGACTGGTTGGACCTCCTTGCTGTCCAAGGGACTCTGAAGAGTTTTCTCCAACACCATAGTTCAAAAGCATCAATTCTTTGGTGCTCAGCCCCATGAGTCGCAGCACACCAGGCCTCCCTGTCCATCACCAACTCCCGGAGTTCACTCAGACTCATGTCCATCGAGTCAGTGATGCCATCCAGCCATCTCATCCTCTGTCGTCCCCTTCTCCTCCTGCCACCAATCCCTCCCAGCATCAGAGTCTTTTCCAATGAGTCAACTCTTCGCATCAGGTGGCCAAAGTACTGGAGTTTCAGCTTTAGCATCATTCCTTCCAAAGACATCCCAGGGCTGATCTCCTTCACAATGGACTGATTGGATCTCCTTGCAGTCCAAGGGACTTTCAAGAGTCTTCTCCAACACCACAGTTCAAAAGCATCAATTCTTTGGCGCTTAGCTTTCTTCACAGTCCAACTCTCACATCCATACATGACCACTGGAGAAACCATAGCCTTGACTAGATGGACCTTTGTTGGTAAAATAATGTCTCTGCTTTTGAATATGCTATCTAGGTTGGTCATAACTTTCCTTCCAAAGAGTAAGCATCTTTTAATTTCATGGCTGCAGTCACCATCTGTAGTGATTTTGGAGCCCAGAAAAATAAAGTCTGACACTGTTTCCACTGTTTCCCCATCTGTTTCCCATGAAGTGATGGGACCGGATGCCATGATCTTTGTTTTTTGAATGTTGAGTTTTAAGCCAACTTTTTCACTCTCCTCTTTCATTTTCATCAAGAGGTTCTTTAGTTCCTCTTCACTTTCTGCCATAAGGGTGGTATCATCTGCATCTCTGAGGTTATGATATTTCTCCTGGCAATCTTGATTCCAGCTTGTGCTTCATGTAGCCCAGCGTTTCACATGATGTACTCTGCATATAAGTTAAATAAGCAGGGTGACAATATACAGCCTTGACCTACTCCTTTACCAATTTGGAACCAGTCTTTTGTTCCATGTCCAACTGTTGCTTTTTGACTTGCATACAGATTTCTCAGGAGGCAGTTCAGGTGGTCTGGTATACCCATCTTTTTTAAGAATTTTCCACAGTTTGTTGTGATCCACACAGTCAAAGGCTTTCGCATAGTCAATAAAGCACAAGTAGATGTTTTTTTCTGGAACTCTCTTGCTTTTTCTGTGATCCAGCAGATGTTGGCAGTTTGATCTCTGGTTGCTCTGTCTTTCTATCACATAGAGATAATCACTATTGTTGGCATATCGTTGGGTGATCGTCTAGTATTTTTTTTGTGTGTATATGTGTGTGCCTATATATTCACAAAAATGAAATTAAACTCCCCTTCCCCATGTCCTTTTTGGAAAGCCTTAAAAATTACATGCATTTCCATTTTTGTACAATGATTTGGGAAATTTCATTTATATACCTGGAATTTATGAGTTGGGTCCTCTGAGTATTGTTGCTGTATAAAGAAAAATAACTACCTTTAGATACCAAAGTGTTGTAGCCCTACTTAATAATTACTTGATAACTTAAGTAGATGAATGTCTATTTATAGCCCAAGGCAAATGTGTTCTTATTATGGTATTATAGGTATCATGTAATACATGTTTATTGTTTTTTAATTTCGTATAACAAAATGGTTGTGAATTGTGTATTTTTCTAAGGATATAATTAAAAAGCATGATAATCCAGTATTTTTGCACCAACTGGGATTAATGAATTTATACTAATTTTGTGTGTTAGTTAGTCATGTCCCACTCTTGGCAACCCCATGGACTATAGCCCATTAGGTTCCTCTGTCCATGGGATTCTCCAGGCAAGAATACTGGAGTGGGTTGCCATTTCCTTCTCCAGGGGGTTTTCCTGACCCAGGGATTGAACCTGGGTCTCCTGCATTGCAGGCAGATTCTTTACTGTCTGAGCCACCAGGGAAGCCCAGATATGAATTATAGCCCTGTGCAAATTTAAAGAATTGTTAGATTTCCTTCTTATAATCCAACAGTTTGAAAAAACTTGCCTTTTACTTTTTTTTTTTAATATTAATAGTGTTTTAATCAATATGGGCTACTTGCTTTTAAGTCATGACCAATTATTCATTGTCTGTTGGCTACTTATGGGCTGAAAAACAAGGTTTTCATGTATCATCTTTATGTTCTCAAGAAAATAGGAACTTAAGTATCCAGTACAGCCCCAGGAATGTTTGTAGTTGCTTTACATAAAGAAAAACAAAAAAAGCTATAATTAGGAAATAATTTTTAACCTCACACTTTGTAAACCAAATTCTCTAACTGGTATTTATGCATTTATGCTGTTAATTCACATTTGGATGATAATCTTTAGTCCTTTAAGACTCTATAAACTTAATTTATCCATCTCCCTATCCATTCACTAATTGTTGGCACCAACTGTGTCTGAGGAACCTTGCTAGGTGTCAGACACTGAATCAGGATGAATTCTGCTCACCACCGTTTATAATATGCCATATAAAGAGCTGCTGCTGCTGCTGCTGCTGCTAAGTCGCTTCAGTCGTGTCCGACTCTGCGACCCCATAGACGGCAGCCCACCAGGCTCCCCCATCCCTGGGTTTCTCCAGGCAGGAACACTGGAGTGGGTTGCTGCCTTTTACTTTTGACATTCTTTTTATTTGCGTAACTTTATGCCACCAAATTGTTGATACCCTTTTAGATTTTTTTTTAAAACCAGTGTTAGAGAATGAATGTAAGTAGTATTTTACGTGGCTATTGACATCTGTAAATATTGAAATATACTGAAGCATCATGGGTGTTTCGTTTTTTACCTTTCAAAAAATGGCTTCTTAAGTAATGGTTAGAATTTTGTGGTGTAATTTAGAGAAACCAAGTTTTCCCCTTTGCCTTTTTTTCGGAGCTAAGTCTTGCAGCTTGTAGAATCTTAGTTCCCCAGACAGGAAGTGAACCTGCACCCTTGGAGTCCTAACCACTGGACGGTCAGGGAATTCTCTCCCTTTATCCGTTAACATCCCCTCTTCCCTGAAACCCTGGGGGATTATTTTGCTCTAAACCGTGCAAGAGTGATGCTTAGTATTATCATTTATACAAGGTAAAGGAGGTGCTGTTTTGCAGTCCTTAGTTTCTGTCCCAAGAGACCATGTGCTCTCTATAGTAAATATGATCCTCGCAGGACTTGAAGCTGTGGCTGCTGGGTTGCCAGTGGTCAGGCTGGAGGCTGCACAGCTGCTGGACTGAGCAAATTCCTGTCCGGTTATCAGCAGGTAGGGAAGAGTGCCTGCAGGTCAGCTCTGGGTCGGGAGTCCAAACAGAAGGTGCTGCTGCCTGGGCTCCGGGCGTGGGGGCTGGGCTGGACTTGGTCCCTTGCTTCGAATGGGATAGGTTGGCAACTGTCCAGATCGGACATATACCTTCTCGGGTTCCAGGCCTACCTTGGCTTGTCTTCCGGCAGCATGCAGAGAGCAGCACCCAGTGGATGCCTGGCCCTGCAGGAGACCCGTCTCCTGCCCTGAGAGCCTTGATGCTGATCTGTGGCCCCTTTGTGAGTGCTGTGACCTCTGGGAGGTCAGGAGGTGCACGTGACCTGTCAAAAGGATCCTCTCCTTTTCCAGTTAGGCTGTTCGAGGCTTGAGCTTTTTCGGTTGTTATTCGTTAATGTTATTTTGTTATTGGTTAACAGTTTTGGTGTTTAGCAATACATTTGTTTGAGGGACTATGGCTTGTGTCAGAAATTCTTAGGACTACTTTTATAGACCCGTGAAGGTGGCTTTTAAATGGCCTTAACTCATGCATTTGTGGGAACAGTAACATTCGCAAGTAGTTTGAGTCCTGACCTGCAGAGCACATTGGCTGTCAGCTGCTCAGTCGTGCCCGCCTCTTTACGACCCCATGGACTGTCCTCTGTCCATGGGCTTCTCCAGGCAAGAATACTGGATGGAGTGGGTTGCCATTTCCTTCTCCAGAGCACATTGGAGTTTTGTTTTATTTTCCTAGAATGTGTAGCATGCTGCTGCTTTAAGGTTTTGTTCTGCTCGGCTTTACTCTGTTTAAAATGGGTCTCCTTTGTCCTGGTCCTTGTCCGTGTTGTGTCCCCCCACCCCAGTCTCACCCAGTCCCTCCCCCTTGAATTCTCTCAGCACTTCTTTTAAGTGTTTCTCTGCAACACTTTTATTTACCTGGTTTATTTACCTGGTCTTTCTCCTTCAGTGAGTTGTGAACACTAGGTTTATTCTTGTGTGTTTAGGACCTAAGACTTGGCCCTGTTTTATTAGATGCTCAGTAAATGTTTATTCAGTGAATAATTGAATCACAAATTTGGACTGCAGATATATTGTCTGCTTCTTTGAAAAAGTTTTTTCTCCAAGTAGAAATTCTAGGTCATCTTGTCAACCTAAAACCTCTTAGAAAATTACTTTAAAGATAACTTAAAAAAAAATTTCCTGATTATTAAAGCAGGTGAGATTGGGATAGTCAAGGGTTTAATGAACCCAGGTACCTATAATATTGCTTAAAAAAAAGAAAAGCCTTGAAACTAATGGTAACGGTAAGAAAGATCTGTTTAAGGAAGGTGAGACTTCAGCTCAAAGAACCCTTTCTTTAATAATTTGGAGGATGTGGTGCAGGATACATGGTGGAGACCAGGTCTGCTTGTTTGCATAACTGTTAGGGTTTGATCAATCATTTTGAAAAATTAGAAAGCTGAATGTAGTAATTTGTGCATATTCCGCCTTTTGACCTGCATCCTGAAGTTTTGTGTACTATTTTTCTTGGCCTGAACAAGTTTACCAAGTAAGAAAGACTGTTGTAAACACACATACATGTATAGAACCAGTTAGAGTTTCCATACAATTTGTTATGTTTTTAAATGAAAGTTACTTTAAAGATAACTCTTTTCTTTCTATTATAAAAGCAGTCACTATCCTTCAGAAAACTTGAAAAATATGAAATGTGTAAAGGAGAAAAGAAAACTCATTTATAATGGCACCAATTAGAAACAAGAAGTATTCATACTTTAATATACATATTTTTAAAACTTTATTAATTAACTCTTATTGTGAAATCAGGTAAGTATTATGCTCCACTTTCTCTTTTCCTAATTAGTGGTAATTTGTCCTACATTTATTTTGGAGCATGGTTGAATAGTTATTTTAAAACTGTAATATTTAATCATTTTTGTTTTATCACACAGTAAAGTCTGATAGTTTGGATTGTTATTAGGGAAATTTTATTTTTTAATTCCTCCATACTCTTTTTTTTTTTTTTCCTTTTGGCTATGCCACACAGCATGTGGGATCTTAGTTCCCTGTCCAGGGATTGAACCCATGTCCCCCACAGTGGAAGTGCAATCTTAACCACTAGGGAAGTCCCATTTCCACTACTCTTTTTTTAAAAAATAATTTATTTAGTTATTTTTTGGCTGTGCTGGGTCTTCATTGCTGCATGCAGGCTCTCTCTAGTTGCAGCAGTTGGGGGCTGCTCTTGGCTGAGGGCTTGGGGGTCACATTTTGGTGGCCGCTCTTGTAGAGCAGGGACTGTAGGCTCCTGGGCTCTGTAGTTGTGGCTCACGGGCTTAATTGTTCCGCGGCATGTGGAATCTTCCCGGAGCAGGGATGGGACCCATGTCCCCTGCTTTGGCAGTCAGTTTCCTAACCACTGGACCACCAGGGCAGTCCTCCTCTGCTCTTTAGTAAAGCCTCATAACATTTTTTTGAGTAATATCTTTTTCAGTGTATTCATTTTAATCAACTAGCAAGTGATTTGCCACAACAAAACAGTATACTTCCAGCTGACATTCCCATGGACACCACCTTTTCTCCCTCTAGAAACCAAGCCTTGTTTTCAGTTTGGTGTGTATACTTCTGTTTCTTTTAGTGTTATTTATAGTTTTATGCTTGTCATTTTGTGTGTGTTTTGTGTATTTTGACATGAGTACTCTGCAAAATGTTTTTCAGTTTTGTTTTTTCATGTAACCACATGACTTATGTGGCCATGTTGGAAGGTTAGATCTACTTTATTGCTTTTAATTTGATGGTTTTCTGTAGTCCAGGTATTATGTAGTTGTTCAGCTATTTTCCTTATTGCTAGATACTTAGACTGTTTGTAGTTTTTCTCTCTTACTTATAATGCTATAGTGAATAGCCTTGGTGTATCCTAAGAAGTGCTGATTCAGAGAATTTACCACTCTGTAGAAGAACTTGATGTTACTGGATTTTAATTTTTAATCAGTGTAATGGGTGAAAAAAAGTATCTTGTTTAATTTTATGTAATAATATCTTTCTTAAGGGGAAATATCAGAATTTAATGATAAAGATGGATAAAATGTGGATTTCTGGTGTAATTCTTTACAGAGACATGTCCGGCTATTTGAAATACAGACTTAGTGTTTGAAAGGTAAAAAAAAAATTGTTTTGAATTCATCATTTTGTATAAAGAAACACTTAACTCCCTACCCCCAATTCATTTTAGTTAGTTTAGGTTTCATTTGACTTGAGCTAAAACACAGGGACAAAAGTATTTTTTGCCTTTCAGTTTTTAGAATCAAATGTTTTAAAGTCTTAAGACCTTGAGAAATGTCCTCAAACTTAAAAAGGTGCAGTTTGTTTAATAAAATATGGAATAAAGATATATTTTTGTGTAGAGGAATGGAGAGATAAGAATACATTTTAGTTTGACAAATAGACAAGCAGTGAATTTACATTAGAATTCAAATACTGTAATTGAGTGTAGCATTTGCAGTGTTAAGTTTAAGCATTTGTACATGTATCAGTGATTTTTGGTTAGCACTGGCATGATCTATATGATAAGCAAACAGAAACAGATACGAGTATGGTATTAAAAGGACCTGATCATAAAGTCGAAGAAGGTGATGGCACCCCACTCCAGTACTCTTGCCTGGAAAATCCCATGGGCGGAGGAGCCTGGTAGGCTTCAGTCCATGGGGTCAGTAAGAGTCGGACATGACTGAGCGACTTGACTTTCACTTTTCACTTTCATGCATTGGAGAAGGAAATGGCAACCCACTCCAGTATTCTTGCCTGGAGAATCCCAGGGACAGGGGGAGCCTGGTGGGCTGCCGTCTATGGGGTCGCACAGAGTCCGACACGACTAAAGCGACTTAGCAGCAGTGGCAGCAGATCATAAAATACCCAGCTAAGTGTGTAAATAGTCCCCTCTGACATGAATTTTACTTTTTTTAAGTGTTTTTCTGTCTCCATTATTTATGGTAGTCAAAGCCTAAAGCATCTTACACATACTGTACAGTACATTTTCTAGTGTATTTTATGATTTCTTAAGAATTGAGCAGCAAATGAATTGTTTACTTCTTTTTAAGGTGTTTAGTTTCATATGACTGATATTGGTTTAGTGAATATAAATAATAGGAATAGCTCTGCCTACACTTTTCTTATTTCCTGGTGGAAAAAAATAATGCTTTAAAAAAGAACCAGAATAAAAGGTAATCTTTCCCCTGTGTTTTTGACTGCCAGTTAACTTTCTTGAATTATTTTTAAAAATTTGATTTTTATTTTATATTGGAGTATAGTTGATGTAGTTGTGTTAGTTTCAGGTATACAACAATACCTTTGTTAATTAAGTTCTTATTAAAAATGCTTTTTTAAAAAAGATGAGCACCTTTATTTATTTCTTTTTAAATTTTTATTTTGTATTGGGGTATAGCCAGTTAACAATGTTGTGATAGTTTTAGGTGAACAGCAAAGGGATTCAGCCATACATGAAAATATATCCGTGCTCCCCCAAGCCGCTTTCCCATCCAGGCTGCCACATAACATTGAGCAGAGTTCCCTGTGCTGTACCGTAGGTCCTTGCTGGTTATCCATTTTACATACAGCAGTGTGTACATGTCCATCCCAGACTGCCTAACTATCCCTTTCCCCTGGCAACCATATGTTAATTTTATAAGTTTTGTGAGCCTCAAGATAAGCACTTTTAAAGCCAGTAGTTGTCTTTCATTGTAATACTTTATTGTAATGTGTCAGTTTTACTTCAGAAACCATTTTGTGATGTTTGTCAACATTTCTGGGTAATGGTAAAACTCATTTTTAAATTAGGACACTGTGAACGTGTGATGTTAAAACTCCACTTAAGCATATTACCAATTTTTTGTTCTTTACGGAGACAAGATATGTTCCGTAGAGATGAACTAGTAATGACACATACCTGCTTTCTTGAAAACTTTTAGCATCTGACACTATCGTTTGTTCAGATTCTAACCTTAACATACAGCTGTTTAGTCATTTGGATTGAAGAGGGCGTTGGCTACATTATTTGATCAACAAATATTTAATAATTCCCTACATACAATACATTCAGTGCTGGCAGTATATGAATAGGCAGGACACGGAAACAGAACTCTAAGTAAAGAGGTTAAAATTTAACAAAGCACGAAACAAAACAGAAACTGATGCTGTTCTGTAAAGCTGAAAGCAGATCTAGAGGAAGGGACACCTGATTGTGAGGATTATCAGGGAGGAGTGCTTTACTTGATTCTTGAAGCTGTGAATAGAAGTAAATGACACATGAATGAAATGAATACTGTAGGGAAAGGGGAGTGTGAATTGCGTGTGTGTGGATGGGCGACTCTTCAACGTGTTTGGGGAGCAGAATACATGAGATGTGTCAAAGCAACCCCAGCAGAAGTTGACCTGTTCAGGCTGGTGAAAGGGAGATCGTCCAGGCTTCCCAGGTTTGCAGGATTGTATGTGTTTCTTCTAGTGTCACTTGGAGAAACTGTTTCTTTGCAAGATAAGATAAGACAGAGGTACGGGAGGGTGAGGCGTCACCTAAACCACCGGAACAAATGAGCAGCAGTGCTGTAGTTCAGTGAGACTAATTATTCTGAGCAGCCTCACTCCAAATATTACAAAGTGCAGGGTGGCTGATGGCGGAGGTCACTTTGCGGTGGGTTTCCCAGTTCTCTGGCTTTAATGGAATTTTCATAAACGCATTTGCTTTGCATTTGGATCTGAATTTGTGCTGGGCATTTTGTTGGATGTTAGTGATAGGTTGAAATACAATTCATATTCATTAATTACCTTAATTTGTATCCGTTTAAAATAGCTTTACGTTGTAGTTTTATTTTGGTTTCTGTCTCTTCCTTACCCTTATATTCAAGGTGACGGTACTCACTCTTCTTCCGCAGAATCTTGGTGTGTTTTTTTTTTTAAACTTTTCTCTATAGCTGGTTAGAAAGAAAAGTAGAAAGATGACTTATGGTTTATCATTTAAATCTGGTGGTGGTTACAGATCTCTCATTTCCCCTTGCCCGCCGTCATTCAGTTTTCAGTGCTGAGTGAGCTGCTGTTTTCCTGGCCAGTGTGTGTTGCCCTGGTTGTTCAGCTTTCATCCTTGCTGGTAGCCCGTCCCAAGATTCATGTTTCTCTTCTCTTCTCTCCCTTTCCCCTTTTCAGCCTGTTTTCCACCTGTCCTTGTTTCCTTGCCCCATGTCTATTATTTCTGTGCTAACTATCTCTTAAGCTGAAAATAGAGATTCTCTGTTTGTCTGACCAAGACTTCTGGCTGTCTTCATGAACCTCTCTGAAGTGGATTTGCTGCAAACCTAGCTTTTCCCAAAGAACAAGCCATAGTCTTAGATATCCTCTGGGGGCTTTTTACTTTTTAGTCTTGCTTTCCTCAAAGTGCCTCTGGTTTTCTCCCAAAGCTTTAGTTTTCTCTGTCCTTTGGGAAACTGCCTGCTGGCATAGGTTCTTGTTTTGATTTCAGATGAGAATTTCTGATTGGATGCACTGACCTGGGAACCCCACTTGTGAAATTAGGACATTGAAACAGCCTTGGTTTCAGCGCGCCTCCATCTCTCCTGCGTTTTGGTGGAGCCCTTTATTGTGCTAATGGAATATTTTACAGAGGGGTGTGCTGTGTGTGCTCATTCACTTCAGTCAGGTCTGACTCTCTGCGATGACACCATGGACTGCAGCCCGCCAGGCTCCTCTGTCCTTGGGGATTCTCCAGGCAAGGATACTGGAGTGGGTTGCCATGCTCTCCTCCAGGGGATCTTCCCAACCCAGGGATTGAACCCACGTCTCTTTAAGTTTCCCACATTGGCAGGTGGGTTTTACCACTAGCACCACCTGGGAAGCCCCTTACAGAGGGGTATTTCCACCCTAAGATGGCATCTCATAGCTGTCCTCCCTGCGTCAGTGGTGCGGACACATGCCATAATCAGACAAGGCCTGGGGCTGTGTCAAGAGGTCAATAAAATCGATTATTTTGACAATAGCAGTAATTCTCTCCTACTCAAGTCTAGGATCTACCCATCTGTGGTCATTTTTATTATCATTTAGCGTTCACTAGCCATTTTGAGAGAGTTAGAAATTTCTCATCTAGACTGGAACACAGTTACATGATCTTGACTCATATTTGTGAATCTCCTAAGTCGGGGACAGAAGAAGGCAGGCATCAGATGTGTTTAAGGGCGGCATCAGATTTCTGCTGTAAGGTGAAGGACCGGGTGGAAAAAGTTGGGATGCGATTCTTGTTCATCAGAGTTTGCCTTCAGTAGGGCCCTGGAGGAAAGACCGTCTACATAAGTGGTTAAGATATCCTGAAGGGATGTATTTATTTGAGGGGTTGGGAGGGAAGTTTGAAATAACTAGGGCTGGGCACAGAGAAATGGAGGTGAAGCTGAAGCCAGACATAGTGTAATAAAATCAGTCTGGGGAAAACCAGCAGACCACAGGGTGTGACAGTAAGAAGAAGACCAGAGAGGGAGAAAGTTTCCTACTTTAGGAGGCAAAGAAAAAGAGAATGCAGCTGGGAAAGAAAGTACCAGCCAACTTGAGATGGAAGAGTACTCATATTTCTGTGGTTTGAAACCATTATAGAGAAAGTGAAAGCTACCTGCTGTTTAATTTGTTAATCCTTGGAACTGGGAGGAGAGACCCACAGTTAACAGTGTAGGGGTCCGTCTGTAACTCATTATGTGTTAATACTCCGTGCATTCTTCTGTCCTCCAAATATGTATTTTTCATCAAGTAAATGTAAATTTTCATTTATTTATCTAGTGGCTTACCCAGTAACTATTTCATTGAGTGCTAACCATGAGATTTTCCCCAAGTTAATCATTTGAAACACAGAGTAGCAATCTTTCTCATCATGAAGAAGAAAGTCATAACTCAGTAACTGGAAATTCTGCTAAAGTGCCTTCTTTGGGGGAAAATAGAATTGTGTAGTAATTAAGATCACAAATTTTTAGCTTGTCAGATTTGTGCATCTTTTTCTTTGTGTTTCATCTTCCTCCCTCCCCCCCACGTTTAAAGTTCTTCCCTGTTCTGAGGTCATAAAGATAATCTCCTGTAAAACTTCCAGAAGCTTTATTGTTTGCTTTTCACATATAGATTTGTAGCTTACCTGTATATAATTTTTGTGTTTGATGTAAAGTAGGTATGAAATTTCATTTTTTCCCAGACGTGTTTCTATTTTTCTAGCAGCATTTGTTGAAAGGGGAACCTGCCCCCTGCGTTGCTTACTCCTCTGGGTTGCTGCTTTTGTTGTTAAGCAGGTGTGCACGTATGCTTCCTGGTGCTCGGATCTGTGGTGTTCCATTGGTCTCTTTGCCCATGTTCCGTTCTCACACTGTCTTGTAGCTTTATAATAAATCTTACCTTCCCATCTCATTCTTCGCAAAGATGTCTTGGCTATTCTTGGCCTTCACATTTCTGTATAAATTCTAGAATCAGGTTGTGAAGTCCTAAAAAAAAGACCTATTGGAATATTAGTTGGGATGCATTGAACGTAGAGGTCACTGAAGAGAACTGACATCTACACTGTTGAGTCTTTAGTGTTGAGTCTTTTCGTCTAGGATCATAACGTGTTGCTTTATTTAGGCCTTTGTTAATTCCTCATGATGGTATTTTATAGTTTGCTCTGTAATAGTCTTACTTGTGTGTGATTTTCTTTTTTAACTTTAATCTCAGACTTTCATAAAAGTTTTTTTTTTTTTCTTTTTAAAATTTTATTTTTAAACTTTACAGTATTGTGTTAGTTTTGCCAAATATTGAAATGAATCCGCCACAGGTATACATGTGTTCCCCATCCTGAACCCTCCTCCCTCCTCCCTCCCCATACCATCCCCTTGGATCATCCCAGTGCACCAGCCCCAAGCATCCAGTATCATGCATCGAACCTGGACTGGCGACTCATTTCATACATGATATTGTACATGTTTCATTGCCATTCTCCCAAATCTTCCCACCCTCTCCCTCTCCCACAGAGTCCATAAGACTGTTCTATACATCAGTGTCTCTTTTGCTGTCTCGTACACAGGGTTATTGTTGCCATCTTTCTAAATTCCATATATATGCGTTAGTATACTGTATTGGTGTTTTTCTTTCTGGCTTACTTCACTCTGTATAATAGGGTCCAGTTTCATCCACCTCATTAGAACTGATTCAAATGTATTCTTTTTAATGGCTGAGTAATACTCCATTGTGTATATGTACCACAGCTTTCTTATCCATTCATCTGCTGATGGACATCTAGGTTGCTTCCATGTCCTGCCTATTATAAACAGTGCTGCGATGAACATTGGGGTACATGTGTCTCTTTCCCTTCTGGTTTCCTCAGTGTGTATGCCCAGCAGTGGGATTGCTGGATCATAAGGTAGTTTTATTTCCAGTTTTTTAAGGAATCTCCACACTGTTCTCCATAGTGGCTGTACTAGTTTGCATTCCCACCAACAGTGTAAGAGGATTCCCTTTTCTCCACACCCTCTCCAGCATTTATTGCTTGTAGACTTTTGGATCGCTCCACCAGAAAATTACTAGAACTAATCAATGATTATAGTAAAGTTGCAGGATATAAAATCAACACACAGAAATCCCTTGCATTCCTATACACTAATAATGAGAAAACAGAAAGAGAAATTAAGGAAACAATTCCATTCACCATTGCAACGGAAAGAATAAAATACTTAGGAATATATCTACCTAAAGAAACTAAAGACCTATATATAGGAAACTATAAAACAGTGGTGAAAGAAATCAAAGAGGACACTAATAGATGGAGAAATATACCATGTTCATGGATTGGAAGAATCAATATAGTGAAAATGGGTATACTACCCAAAGCAATTTATAGAAAAGTTTTAAGAACAGTGTTCTTTACAAAAATTCCTGTATTTTACAAAAATATCCTTTACCAAGATTCCCTAAATGAACACCTTACCACATTTTCTTTATTCCCCTCATAATGCTTACAGACAGAACCCTGTTCCTTTACCCCTAAACACTTCTGTATATATTTCCTAATAACCAAATGTTATCTAAAATTTTCAGATCATAATCAGAGTTCATGCATAGCAAAAATAAACCCCAGATCCTAAGTTGTATTTGGTCATCAAGTTGCTTTAGTCTCCTGTCATCTTTCTTTGTATTTCATGACCTTGAAATTTTTGCATAATTCAAGCTAGCTCTTTTGCATGAAGTCTCTCAGTTTACGTTTGTCTAATGTTTTCTCATGGTGGGATTTAGGCCGTACGTTTTCAGAAGGGGTATGAAGTACTGACTAGAATTTTGATCATTTGATTAAGGTGGTATCTGTCACTTTACATAGAAAGTTACTGTTTCTGCTCTGTAATTAGGTATCTATGGGGGGATGGACATATTCTAAAATAGATTTATTCCTCGGTATTTGGTGCTATTATAAATGGTATCTCAGAAATTGTCTTTTAAAGATTTTTTTTATTGTGGACCATTTTTTAAGGAGTCTTTATTGAATCTGTTACAATACTGCTTCTTGTAATCATGAGGCATGTGGGATCTTAGTTCCCTGACCAGGGACTGAGCCCATGCCCCTTGCATTGGAAGGCAGAGTCTTAACCACTGTACCTCCAGGGAAGTCCCTGGAAATTTTTAATTTTTAAACTATTGTTCATGTGCAAAAATGTCATCCACTCAGTACATTGATCTTTATTTCACACATTTACTTAACTCAGTTATTGTTCCTATAATTTATCTGTAGATTTGAAAAGTATCTTTTTGTATATAGTCAGGTCTGAAAATAAGATTTTTATTGTTTCTTTTCCACCCTCCATGTCTTTTGCTTTTTCCTTGCCTTACTGAATCTGCTAAGACCTCAGCTAAAATGGTGAGGTGGTGGTAACAGGCTCCCTTATTACACAGTGTCTGTTTTTAAAGGAGAAACTTTCTGTGTTTAACCAATACGTATCATTTTTCTTTTTTCATAGTTGGTTAGATCAAATTAAGGAATTTATGTTTTCTTCCTAGTTTTCTGAGGGTCTCTTTTTTTTAAAAAAAATCACAATTGACTGTTGAATTTTACCAGGTGTTTGTAGTGTAAATGAATCCTAATAGTTGATTAAAAAAAATTCAAGTTTACAGAGGTATAGTTTACATACAATAAAATTCAATTTTCAAGGAGTATAGTTTAAGATTTAGAATAGCTCCCTTTCCTCCCAAAGTGCCCCATCCTCAGCTCATGATCCCCTCCACAATCTGATTCCTGTTATTTTAAATTCATTTTGCCTGTAAATGCTATCTAACACTATATATTCCTGGTGTCTTGTGTATTTTTTTTTAATGCTTTTGAGTTTCATTCCTGTTGGCTATCAGCACTTCAGTCTTATTTATTACTGAGTAGTTTTCTATCGTATAGATTTTTGTTTATCTGTTCATCTGTCAATGGTTACTGGAATTGTTTCCAGTTTGTGGCAATTAAAAAAATTGCTGTAAACATTTGGTTATAAGTCTTTTTGTGGCTATTTCTTTTGGGTAAATTCCTAGAAGTAGGATTTCAGATAGTATGGTACACAATATATGAGAGTTCTAGTTGTTCTTCATCCTTACTAACATTTGGGAGTATCATTTTTTAAAATTTTAACCTTTTTAGCGGAGGCATAGTAGTATTTCATTGGGGTTTTAAGGTGTATTTCTCCTATGATTACAGTGTTGATTATTATTTTCTGTGCTGCTTTTGCCATCCATTATACTTTTGAGTATCTTTTCATTGATTTTTAAATATTGAAACAAAGTTGCATTCTTGGAACAAATGAAATATGGTTGTGATACATTGTACTTTTATTTATTACTGGATTTGGTTTGCTGATGTTTGTTTAGGATTTTTGTATCTATGTTTGTGAATTTTATCATCAAGTTTTCTCTTTCGTCAGGATGAATTGTGGAATTCTTTGCATGAGGGCTGTGTAAAATATGTGTTGGTTTAACTCCTTGACTGTTTTCTTTTGAGAAAATACTGGCTAAATGAAGTATATAAGAAAAGTTGAACTATTTTCATATTTTATGACAAACATGTAGGACTAAAAATTTATTTCTGATGCCAATTTTATTTCTGGAGTATACAAGGTATAGTTAGTTCTGCAAATTATGTACGTTGCTCTCTAAATCCCTCTGTGTATTGCAGCATTTATAGAAGGTTTGTTGTGCCCTTGGCTTGAGGATACACATATATGAATCAGATGTCCTCATCATTAGGTGCTTCAGTTTAGGGGGAAGAGCTTAAGTAAACACTAGTATAATAACATTTTCTCATGCTTTATTGGAAGATTTTATGTGGGATAAAGTGGGACCAAATATGAGGAAGAGTAGGGGGAAGAGATTGGGCTGAGGCAGGAGAAGCTTCAGAGAGAGCTGACGCCAGAGCTTTGGTTCTGGAATGATCTTGTCAGAGGAAGCTGATCAAGCAGTGGCTTGGGGAGTATTATGCTTGGGTTGAGGATGGCTGGAGAAGGAGGTGAGAAAAAGTAGTTACCCAAAGAAATAAGCATTTGCCATGCTATTAAAGAAATGAAGACAGTTAAGGCAATGTGATATTCCTTCATATGCAGCGTAGACTTTAACTGAAGACAGTAATGGAAGGTCCTCTGTGTGTTACCACCAGTTCACCTGATGGGCTGAGGGAGGCGGCCAGAGGCTCTGCAGGCTCACTTGCCATCCAGATGACTGGATCAAGGCGCAAGTTGTAATGCGTGTTACGCCTTTCAAACTTGAGCCAGGCTCTGCAGTCCATTGCTGTGTTTCACTGAATCTAAATTCCATCCTGCTGCTGCTGCTAAGTCACTTCAGTTGTGTCTGAGTCTGTGTGACCCCAGAGATGGCAGCCCACCAGGTTCCCCCATCCTTGGGATTCTCCAGGCAAGAACACTGGAGTGGGTTGCCATTTCCTTCTCCAGTGCATGAAAGTGAAAAGTGAAAGGGAAGTCGCTCAGTCTTGTCCTACTACTAGTGACCCCATGGACTGCAGCCCACCAGGCTCCTCTGTCCATGGGATTTGCCAGGCAAGAGTACTGGAGTGGGGTGCCATTGCCTTCTCCGAAATTCCATCCTAATAACCATCAATTCTAAAGTACATAATTATTTTATGTACTGTTGAAAGAGAAAAAAAAAACACTACCAATTAAGTCATGACACACCATTGATTGCTAAATAGATCTTAGTTCTAAACATGTTAGCACGTGAAAAAAGTACATGTTATGATTGTTGAGATATGTGGTATTTCGTTTAATCCTCACAATAACAGTGTTGGTAGGTGTCACTCCTTTGTAAATCACTGTATTGTGGTTTTTCAGAGTGGCTCTTATTGGATATTCAAACCTGTGGTTTTGATTCCTCAAATGCTGAATTACACAACACTATAATTTAGTTAATTGTCCTTTATCATTAAACATTTAGTTTATTTCTAAGATTTTTCTTTGTTTTTCTGTTTTCTTTTTCTCTTCATTGTCTTTTTTTTTTGTAAGTACTTTACAGAATTTAGCTAAACTTCTCATTATTTTCTTAAATATAGATGCCTAGAAATAAGAAAAGTCTAAGCATTCTTAAAACAGCATACAGGATCTTAGTTCCCCAACCAAGAATTGAATCCTTGCCCCTTGCAGTAGAAGCGGGGAGTACTAACCACCAGATCTGCAGGGAAGTCCCTTAAGACTCTTGATATATGTATACAGTTGTATTGCTTTTCAGAACTGTAATACCAGTTTATATTTTTCACAATGATGCTTGAAGATATAAGTTCCATCATAACTTCTTTAACATTAGTTATTACAGTAAAGGTTTTTTTCTAATTCTGTAGACAAGAATGGCATCTCATTTTAATTTGCATTTTTCTGGTTATTAGATTGAAGACTTGTTCACATTAATTTTTATAGGAGCTTATCATTGATGTTAAGTTTCTGGATTTTTTTAATGGTAATAAGTAAATTATAAAGTGAAGATTCAATTATGCAACTGTTATGACATTTTTAATTACTAGATTTATTTTTCTTCTGCAGTAGCATAATGGCCAAATTTTTAATTATAAAAAATAATCGTTATAGTTAGAAAAATTTTGGAGTCCTATTGAATTTCTTATTTTGATCTGTTGCTCAATTTGTGTGTGTGTGTGTGTTTTTTCCTTAGATGAGATTTTATATTTTGAAGAATTAATGAACTTAATATGTATAATGTTTATGATCCTATTAATGGTAGGATAAAATTGTATCTGCTGTGAAACCTGAATCTCTGAAAAAAATTTAAATTATAATGGTATATGATTAAAACATAATAATATATATTACATTAGGTGGTAAAAATAATTTTGGCACTTAATAATAGAGAGATACTGTAAAATCTTTTCCTCTTGATTTTATTCCATTACTAAAAGTACCTCATCAAAGAGTCTGATTTTTCAGCTGATATAAGAATGAAAAAAGTATTTTTCATTTTGATATAAGAATCTTAGATTAATTATGAAGCATTTGGGTTGAACATTTAAAAAGTTTTCCCTTGAGCCACACTATCTGCTGTTTCTGAATGGCTGTCAGCAATCTATTTAGAAGTGCATAGTTGAATCTTTTTGGGGAGCAAACAAAAATTGAGTGTTAAGTAATATATATTAAAATGCAGAATTTTCTTGTGGCTCTGATAGAAACCAATTTTTGAAAGGAAGTTGAAGGGCTGGCACAGTTTAATGGAAAAGCAAATGGATGGACAAAGACTAGCCTTGTTCTAGTGTCCAGTCTTCTATGGCTATGGATGATGAGTCACTTAACTTATCTCTGCCTTTGTTTTTGGAAATGAAGACAATAACATAGGTCATTGATTGTTCATTATTGCAGAAACAGTTAATTCTGATATTCTGCTGGAGAGTTGGTCCACCAGTCTCTGCTGTTACTTGGTTCTTGGTTTTTAAGTTTTGAGTTAAGATGAATTTATTGAACGGCTTGATCCGATCTAGCGTGTTCTGGCCGGTTTTGCTCTGTTGATATTAATGGGGTACACTGGATGATGCCATGGGCTGTCAGTGTCTTGTTAACAAGGTAAAATTAGATTATTCTCTAGAAGATAGGTTGGACTGTATAATTATTTTTACAGAGTTAACAAGGGAGAATTTGTGCCAGAGAATTCAAGATCCTAAACCTGTATTTTTGTCTTGCCGAAAGATGACGTTAATGTTTTCTCTCACGCTTACTCTGCGTGAACGTGCACACACAGCACCACCCCACACATAGTTTCTCTGAAGTTTCCTGCATCTTTCTACATCTGTTTTTATCCAGATGTTGAATCTTAGAATGTAGTATTTGAGAATACTGAAGTAAAGCAAAAATGTAAAAGTTGTAGGCCTTTTGTGGGATTGGTACTATGTGGTGGGCACAGCATGTGAAGAGTGATGGGCAGGAGCAGTGGTTCTGCTGGCTTCTGCTGCTTGTGTTTTTCATTTATTGTGCATTTTCATCTATTGTATGTATTTGAGTATTTCAGTTAACATTTCTGTGAAACTAATTTTCTTTTCATGACTTTAAAATTTAAAAGATACTAAATGGTTTTATTCTACCCTGGGATTAAGCCTCTTTCCTCTTATGGAAAACAATCCCAGTTTTATAATGAGAAGTAGAATACAAGTCACTGAGCTCACCAGAATTTACTTACGTGAAATGCATTTAATTGTGCTCTATCACTTCAGTCGTGGCCAACTCTTTGCAGCTCTATGGACTGTAGCCCACTAGGTTCTTCTGTCCATGGGATTCTCCAGGCAAGAATACTGGAGTGGGTTGCCATGCCCTCCTCCAGGGAACCTTCCCCACCCAGGGATAGAACTCATGTCTCCTGTATCTCCTGCATTGCAGGTGAATTCTTTACTGTTGAGCCATTGGGGAAGCCATTTAATGGCAAACTTTAAAAAATTAAGTTAAGAAAAAACTCTTTAAAAATTGTTAATGTGTTAATATTAAGGCAGTGGTAGATGAGGAATTTCCGGAGAAGGCAATTGCACCCCACTCCAGTACTCCTGCCTGGAAAATCCCATGGATGGAGGAGCCTGGTGGGCTGCAGTCCACGGGGTTGTGAAGAGTCAGACACGACTGAGCGACTTCACTTTCACTTTTCACCTTCATGCATTGGAGAAGGAAATGGCAACCCACTCCAGTGTTCTTGCCTGGAGAATCCCAGGGACGGGGGAGGCTGGTGGGCTGCCATCTATGGGGTCGCACAGAGTCAAACACGACTGAAGTGACTTAGCAGCAGCAGCAGCAGCAGCAGCAGCAGCAGATGAGGAATTTCAGCAAATTTGGATAAAGGAGTATTAAACTGACTTAGTTAAGCAGAGGAATCTATATTCTAAGATCCTGCAGAGACAAAACCCAACAAGAGCAGATTAGATCAAACTGAAGAATCCCTGCGAGGCCTCGGGCTCAGGGATTTTGGTTAGTGCAGAAGTGAGGGTTGGAGGCTCAGGGCAGAGGATGGTGGGCTTGGCCAGAAGTCTGCATGTGAAGAGCTGAGGCCTCCAGTTCCATAACTGTCTCGCCAGAGACAGAGACCTGGTTGTCTGGAAAACGGACCTTTACCCGAGTAAGGTGAACAGATACTGCCAGCGGCTTGTGCCCACAGAGAGGCTGAGTCCTGCCTGGGTTACTGAGAATGAATACTGCCCTCCGGGCGATTACAGAGCTTCTGGTCAGAGCCTTCTCGTGCCTTGTAAACATGAATGGAAAACAAACATGTTGAGGAAAAGCCTTCTCACGAAAAGAGAAAGAACAGAAACAATAGGAAAACACACAGCAACAAGGAAACCAAGACGGTGGAGGGAAATTAGAAATGTGATTACAGAATAAAAATTTCGATGACAGGAATAGAGAGTTGAATGGGGGCATTTAGGTGGAATAAAGAGGTGAGGGATGCATGATAGAAAGGAGGAGAAAGGGAGAGGACTCGGAGGAGCAGCATCAGGTTATAGAACTTTCAGAAAGAGAACAGTGAGGCTTTCTAAAGAAGTAACATTGGAGGATTTGTCACTTTTGTGTGACTTGTGCCCCCAGCGTGAACGTCCTCTCCTGAGTGTATAGCTCAGTGAATCCAAGTACCCCACACCTAACATGTCCTCGGGGAGTTTCAATCCTTGAAGCTTGCAGTTCCGAGGGGATAAGAAAAGGAGTATTAAGTATGGGAAATCTGAAAGGCAGAACAGTCCTTGGATGCTAATTGTTACACCTTTGAAATCCTGAAGAGAAACGACTTTCATCCTAGAATTCAATGTGTGTGTGTGTGTGTGTGTGTGTGTGTGTGTGTGTGTTCAGTCTATCACTGATACGAAGGTGGACGTGAATGGGCTCCAGCGTGTACCCAGGAGGGAAGGGCGCCTCGGTGATGCTGGGTTGCGGGTCCAGAGAGCAGCTGGCTGGGAGGGGAGAGGGGAGGACAGGGCCCTGGGGTTGGTTATATAAGCCTTCTAAAATAGTATATTTGGTTTAAATACTCTGTTCTTAATTTAAAATCAGTTTAATAAAAAAAAGTTAATATAAAGTACGTCATCATGAAGTGCTATCAGTATTGCATAGGACTCTTGGGAAGATTGTAATTCATGCAACTTGAAGTGAGCAGCTTAAACTGACAGAAAAGAAGACCAAAATCAGGGTGAGAAGAAATTCATGAAGAGTACTCAGTGGTTCTAGCGGATTCTATTCCAGACAGTAATTCTTGTGAATTGAGACTAAATTGTAGCTGAGTTGAATTTTAATTGTTGAATAATTACTGTGTAATTTTATGTCCACAAGATGCATATGATTATAAAAATAGTAACTGAGGACAAGAACTACTCTGATTTAAAGTCTTTGGACTCAGTTGACCTTAACAGCTAGGAACTTTACAAATAAAGTTGATACTGTAAAAACTCAAGATTGAATTTTGGTGTAGGTGGAAAGCAGCAGCTTTAAAGGAAACCATTCATAGCTATGTTGGAGTAAAGGCAAAATGCCCAAAGTGCAATGGAGGAGAGAGTTTTCACCCTGAGAGCTGAATAAAAAACAAAACAGCTCACTTACTTTTCACTGTTTAGGGAAACTGAAGCCCTTTAACCCTGGAAGTAGCATTTCTTTGAGGTGTCATGTTTTATGAGCTGGGAAGATGTAGGAATGTTTGGATTGTGTGGTCACTATTTTACAGTTTTAGAATGATTAATTGATTTTGTTTGTGAAAAGTTAACTGTTTAACTCTTTAAGTGCTTTGACAAAAGCATTGTAGTTTCATAAAACACTGTATGAGGGATCATAGCAGTGTATAAATTGTGTTTGTCTCAAGTCTTGCTCAGAAAAATAAAAAATCCAAGTAGATTTTTCCACTCAGGGAAATCCCAATTACAGTGATTTATTTTGCTACTTATACTTTTTAATAAAAATCTACCTTTAAAAAAAAATCTAATTTTCACCTAAACTTTGCCGACTGGTAAATCTTTGTGTTTTTATCCATGTTTTGAGAATCTCTTGTGTTACCCTGTTTCCGTCACTTACTTTTCCAGCACATTTGTGGGAATTGCCTGGTTGGATGGCCAGCAATGAATGTATCTGCTTGGAGGGTGTATGCAGTCCAACAGATTGTAACAGTGTTCTTTTAACTTTGTCTGAAACATCCAGTCAGTTACTAAGCCTGTTCTGTTTTTTTGTCTGTTCATGCATTCACTAATTATTTATTGCTATCTGGTTTCCGTCCTGTTTTGTCATTCTATCTGACGCTGCTTGAATTTGGATTTTTTTTTTCCCCCTCATCATATTGGTTTCTTAAATACAGGCTCTTCTACCAGAACACAGTGATCTTTCTCATGCAGATCTAATCAGATGGCTCTCCATTGCCTGTGGAATAAAGAATTAAGAGTTAAGGCCCTTTATACTTTGGCATGGATCTGTCTTGCCAGCTTTCTTTTTTTTCTCCTCAGTACCCTCCAGTTTCAGTTCCGCAGTTCTGATTTTTTCCTTTTGCTCTTTCATTTGTCTGGAATGCCCATCCCCGATTCTCTACTTGTTGAAATCCTTGGACTTTTGAAACCCAGCTTACATCACTCTACCTAAAGTCACACCCCTGCGTTGACTTCAGTCAGGTAGCCAGAGTCATCCTGTCTTAATGCTCACATATGAGACTATTTTACTTTGGTCTCTGGTCTCTTATTTGTGTAGAACAGCAGGGCCAGGGAAGAACACAGGTGTTTGTAGGCGGGAGAGGAACAAGGATGATAGATCCAGAAGCATTGTGATCATTGTGAATGTCATCAGTGTTTGAAATTTTCAAATTAATGTTTTAAAAAATGTGTAAGCCCTAGGAGTTTATAAGGCAGGCAAATGTAGACTTGTCTATAAAGCAGGAAAATACTTCCTTTGGTTTTTTTTTTTTTTTCCCCCTTCCTAATTTACTTGCTAACAAGGAAGGTTTGTGTAGGTTGGAGTTTGAATCTTTACTTCAAAGAGTTAAGATAGCCACTGGGTCTTGATTTTTTGCCTGTTTGGATGCCTGAGTTAGTGTGCTTAGGTGGAGAAAGGTGAGGAAAGAGAAGATGGTGTAGACTAACTTTACCCACGTTACAACTCTTTGGGGCAGCGTTGCAGTACTGGTTTTCTGACCACCTCCCTCCTCACCCCTGCATTTGGGCACCTGGGATATTGTCATCTTAGTTATTCTCCCCTGACCCTGCTGTGAAATAACTGGTGTGAATTCTTTAAATGGCAGTGGGAGATAACTTTGTAAGTTTTTGGAGTTTTTAGGATGTGTTATGTTTGGTCCATAATTGTTTGATGTTATCTGCTGAAAAAAATTGTATTTTGTAGGAAAGCATGTTTTTAAAATACTTATACAGCTTCATCATCCTATGACTACTTCAAATGGTTAATATTTAAGATAAGTATGCAAAGTGAAGGTGTTAGTTGCTTAGTTGTGTCCGACTCTTTGCGACCCCATGGACTGTAGCCCACCAGGCTCCTCTGTCCATAGACTTCTCCTGGCAAGAATACTGGAGTGGGTTGCCATGCCCTTCTCCAGAGGATCTTCCCGACCCAGGTATCCGACCCAGGTCTCTTGCACTGCAGGCAGATTCTTTACCATTTGAGCTACCTGGGAAGCCACAAGATAAGTATAGTTACGCCAAATATAAAAGTGAGAAGAAATGAAATTAGCTGAATCACTCAATATTCTCCATACGAGTTGTTTTGGAATGGATTTGTCAGAGATTTAACATTTTGGTGCTGTAATGGTTGCGTGTCCTGCTAATGGCTGGTAGTCGAGAAAGAAGAATGACTACTAAAGTCCATAAATGTGTTTCAGTTTGTCCTTCCAAACCTGGTGCAGTTCCTGTTAGAAGATATTATTGAACAGCATATGGTTGACTCAGGCTCCCACCTCATAATCCTAGGACATTTGGTCGAAGTCCGATTTTGTGGAAAAGATTTATTGTTTCTCTTACACTTGCTTGTTTTTTTGTTTTTTTTTTTTTTTTAAACTCAAGTGTCTGAGATATATTTACTTTGTGACTTTAATTAAAAGTTAAAACAGAATTTCTGCTCTGTTGAAAAACTTCTTTCTCTGAGCCTTTGTGGTTATTAAGAGTGTTCTGTTGGAGTCCCAGCTCCGTTGGCAATGAGTTCCACTGCATCAGAGAATGCTTCACAGTCCCACATCCTGTGGAGCAGGACTGCCTGGGTCACAGTGACATTTACCACCTGCTTGGATTCTTGTTTGCTCTGTATTGGAGTCATAGGAGACATGTGACATCAGCCCTTATCTTTAACCCAAGAAAATAGAGAATTTTTTGTGAGGCTGAACAAATGTGAATGGGTTAACATACCATTCAGAAACACCCACCATGAGGTGTGCTCCCTAACGAATCAGTAGCTGGACCTGGGAGCTGCTGAGAAAGTACTGAAGTGCCCACCTCGAGGGCCCTCAGGTCCAAGTGGATCTCCTTAGTCTGCTTTCAGTATTCCAGCAAGCCTGACACTTGCTCTGGTGGGACTGGAATAGGCACCGTAAAGTGTCAGCTTTCTCAGTTTTTGATTTTGAATCTCACTGCAGCGACCTTAGCTATTTTACAGTTGGTGAGACTATAGAATTAATTTGTCAGTTTAACAGATACCTACCTATCTTGTGCCAAGCATTGTTCTGAGCATCTTGATTTATAGCAGTGAATAAAGCCCCTGGATTGAAGAAGCTGATATTCTAAATAACCAAAACATATAATTAGTATGTCAGATGGTGAGTGCTATATGAATTACAAAGTCGAGGGGAGTGTTAAGGGGTGCTGGTTTCGGTGGATGGGTGGGGTTTCTCTTTTAGTGAGATGATGAGGGAAGCCTCCCTGAGAAGATGACAGTGAAGCAAAGTCCTGAAGAAGTTCGGAGAAAGCAGTGTTGTTCACGCAGAGGGTTGCACAGGTAAAGACCAGAGGCCTGAAATAAACGCATGCCTAATGACTCAGCTGGTAAAGAATCTGCCTGCAGTGCAGGAGACCCGAGTTTGATCCCTAGGTTGGAAAGATCCCCTGGAGAAGGGAGTGGCAATCCACTCCAGTATTCTTGCCTGGAGAATTCCATGGACAGAGGAGCCTGGTGGGCTACACCCCATGGGATTGCGAAAGAGTTGGACACGACTGAGCGACTAACACTAATACTGTGTTCAAGCACAGCACAGAGCGGGAGTGGAGTAGGAGGTGGGGTAGCATCAGAGGGGTGGGGTAAGGGAGGGCTTTTGTGAAGGGTCCTGTGGGCCCCTGGGGAGAGTTAGGTGTTCTGTGAGTGGTGGGAGGCATTTGGAGAGAGTGGAGCAGAGATAGGCGCTGGCCTGAGTTATAAAAGGATCCGACTGACCGCTAGGCCAGCCCTGATCCGTGTGGGCGAAGGAGAGAGAAGGTGAGCCCAGTCAGATGCCGCGGCGGCAGTCTTAGCGAGAGGCCGTGTGGATGCAGGCTGGGGTGGGGCCCGTTGCACTGGTGAGACCCTTCCAGGTTCTGGATAGAACTCGAAGATGGAGCCAAGAGGGTTTGCTGAAGGACTAGACAGAGAATGGAGAGAAAGCGGAAAGCTGAGGAGGACTTCAAAGTTTGTGGCTCATACACGAGTGAGGGTGACATTGTCATGTGATGAGAAGAGGACCAAGAGAGGAATGCATCGAAAGGGGAGGTCGGAGGCCACTTTAGGATAGGAGGTGGAGGTGGCTGCCCTTTCCTAAAGAGTGATGCTGAGCGCCGAAGAATGGATGCTTTTGAACTGTGGTGTTGGAGAGGACTCTTGAGAGTCCCTTGGACTACAGGGAGATCCAGCCAGTCAATCCTAAAGGAGATCAGTCCTGGGTGTTCATTGGAAGGACTGATGTTGAAGCTGAAACTCCAATACTTTGGCCACCTGATGCGAAGAGCTGACTCATTTGAGAAGACACTGATGCTGGGAAAGATTGAGGGCAGGAGGAGAAGGGGACGACAGAGGATGAGATGGTTGGATGGAATCACTGACTCCATGGACATGGGTTTGGGTGGACTCCGGGGGTTGGTGATGGACAGAGAGGCCTGGCGTGCTGTGGTTCATGGGGTCGCAAAGAGTCAGACACGACTGAGCGACTGAACTGAACTGAACCTATGCGAAGCAGGCTGTGGGTGTTGGGTGCCTGGAGTGAGGGGAGAGGAGTCAGCTGAGGTGGAAACTTGGGCGTTATCAGCATGTGGTGGGGTAATGCATGAAGCCTTAGGACTAGGTGAAATAAGGCTTGATGAGGGATGAGAGTAGATAAGAGCAAAGGCCCAAGGATTGATTCCCCAAGAGTTTCTGACCTTGAGGAGATAAGGAGAATCCAGCCAGAGAAGTTGAGGCAATCCAGGGAGCACACCAGACGAGCTCAGGATCCTGAAAGCTGTGAGGAGCTGCTTCAGGGGCGAGTCCTAAGCTCTGTCTGTCAGGTGGAGCTGCTGATTTGAGTAAGATGAAGACTGAGCCCTGGTCATGTGTCCTAGCAGTGTGATGGGGTCTCTGGTGACCCTCCAGCGTAGGGATGAAGTCTGCTAAGGCAGGGGCTCAAGAGGTGAGGAGAAGAGTGGAAGTGGAGGCAGTGAGTGTGGACGGTGAATGGGAGGGTAGTCGATTGTGATGAGGGGGAGATGGGTGGGAAGCAGAGATAGCAGCTCTGTCTTTGTGTGGCCCGAGGGGGTAGGATCTGGTGGATAAAAAGAGGAATTTGTCTTAGGTCTGAGGAAGACTCATTCGGTCTCAGTAATGGACGAGAAAGCAGAATATATGGGCACAGATACAGGATGGTAAGTCAATGTGGTGATGAAAACTCGAGGCATGTTTGATTATTTTAAAAAGTGAGAAGAATTGAATTTTTACAGATATTTTGGTAGATACTGTCTTCAAAGCATATTGTAAAGTAGGGTTGGAAGTAGTTGCAGTCAATTAGAATATCTGAACATTCTTATTGCATTATTTTTACTGATGTAGCAGTTTAGAAAGAATAATATAAAAATATAACTGAATTAATAAAATGAAAAAGTCCAGTGAAAAACTCCAGTCCTTTTCATTATCTCTCTGCCTCTCTGTTAGTCATTTAAATGCAGTATTAACTGGCAGACAGAATTAACTCCACGTATGATCGTGTTTTAGTGAAGGGCAGGAAAACCTGGTGTGCTGCAGTTCATGGGGTTGAAAGGAGTTGGACACGACTTAGTGACTGAGCAACAGGAACAGCAGCAATCATCATGTTTGTCTTTCAGCACAGAGCACCCAGACCAAAAAGAAGTTCTAGTTTGTGCTTCCCTGTAGTCTGCCCATTGAAGGATTTAAATCCAAGTTAAGACTTTACAAATAAGAAATAATAAACATTTTAATGTTCATGAAAGCAGTAGTAAGAAGGTTTTCATAAAGCCTTTACATACATATCTTTTAACTTTCATTCGTTTCTTATGCCATTAAAAAACAGATCAGGACAGCACAGGATTATCCAGCCAGGTGTTTCTGCGGGCCTAGTGACTAACATACACCACCACGTGCCGACACCCCTGCCGAGGCAGAGCTGTGTAGCGCAGTGACTATGAATTTGGGCGTAGTTGCACAGGATTCTAATCCTCCACACTCGTTTCTCAGTTGTCTCTATTTGGCTAACTTGCCCAAACTTCCGAACCTCACTTTCGGAACAGGGATGGTAGCTGCCTCCCAGAGCTGTAAAAATGAACTGAGATAACATGTGGGAGTGATTCAGTGTGACGTCTGTGCATAGTGAAGGTCTGGGAAACATTGTGATTCTGTGGTTGCCTTTGACAGGCTGAACTCCATCCCAGCTGTGAGAAGAAAAGTCAGTGTGTCGTCAGTCCCTGTTTTGTGTGATATATGTGTCATGCGTGCACACACACAACCCTAGTTAGTACAATTAAACAAACACACCCTGGGACTTCCCTGGTGGTCCAGTGGGTAAGACTCCATATTCCCAATGCAGGGAGCCCAGGATCGAATCCTGGTCAGGGAGCCAGACCCCACATGCCACAGCTGTGACCTGGTGCAGCAAAAAAAAAAAAACAAAAAACCCAACAAATTCTTAGTCTTATGAATTGCCTGAGAACTTCATTGAGTATCCTGGATTATGTTGGCTCATTTATGGGAGGGTGATAGAAATGACAGTGAAGCAACACCGTCTCCCCTTCCTTTCTAATTTTTGTGTTTCTCTGAGTTTATTCCTCCTGATTCGTTTTGTTTGTTTAATGAGTTCCTGTCTTAGGAGAACGGTGGCCTGAAATGGATTGGACTTGCAGCCATCTCTTAAAACAACTCTGCTGTTCATAAGTGAAAATATTCAACTCCTGTTTTGGGACATTTTTTTTGTCATTGTTCAATTGCTAAGTCGTGTCTGACTCTTTGTGACCCTATGGACTGCAGCACGTAAGGCCTCCCTGTCCATCACCAACTCCCGGTACTTGCTCAAACTCATGTCCATTGGGTCGGTGATGCCATCCAAGCATCCCGCCCTCTGTTGCTCCCTTCTTCTCTTGTCATCTGTCTTTTCCAGCTTCAGGGACTTTTCCAATGAGTTGGCTCTTTGCCTCAGGTGGCCAAAGTGTTAGAGCTTCAGCATCAATCCTTCCAATGAGTATTCAGGGTTGATTTCCCAGAGGGTTCAAATGCCAGAGATGTCACAGATGTGTTTAAAGGCCTGAAGGATGTTCAGACTTCTTATTATCTTGATGAATGATATTGTACAGTCTAGACTGTGGATTTGCTCACACAGAAACTTTTACTTCCTGACAAATCTGAGTCACATGGAACAAGGGCCTGCAATTTAAGCTGCAGAATGTTTTACTTTGAGCAGAGTGGGGCCATTTTACGTAGGTAGGGTGACCTCAGAGAAGGCAGTGGCACCCCACTCCAGTACTCTTGCCTGGAAAATCCCATGGATGGAGGAGCCTGGAAGGCTGCAGTCCATGGGGTCGCTGAGGGTCGGACACAACTGAGCGACTTAACTTTCACTTTTCACTTTCATGCACTGGAGAAGGAGATGGCAACCCACTCCAGTGTTCTTGCCTGGAGAATCCCAGGGATCGGGGAGCCTGGTGGGCTGCCGTCTATGGGGTTGCACAGAGTCGGACAGGACTGAAGTGACTTAGCAGCAGCAGCAGCAGCAGGATGACCCTAGAGAAAAGGCATTTCTTTAACTTGAAGACCAATGTGGCTTCTTGAAATATGATTGTCCTTTTCATTAACCATTTATTAGGAGGCTAACATTTCCTGTTGGTGGAGAAAGTGAAAAAGTCTTCAGTCTTTCACAGACTCCACTTTTGAAAGACCGACAAACTTCCCAGAAGTAGCTTTTAAGTCTAGCACTAATTATCCAGTGGTCGGGATGTAATCATTGGACAATAAATAAAATCTTACTATTAGTCTCAGGGTATGGAAAATTTAAATCACATGGCATAATGAATATCTTGTTGTTCTATTCTGATATTTTAACATCTGTAAAAGAGAATTTGAGCTTCTGAAATAAACTGGGATTTTAATCTCTGAAAAATATAGAACTTTCTTTAGAATGATCTAAATTGTGACCAGCTTATCTTAATGTAGGTTGTCTACATGTATTATTTGAGTGATGTCTAAATTAAAATCAGTTTTGTGATAGTAATTTATGTAGAAGTTCATTTCTTAAATGTAATTATAATTCTTTTTGGAAAATCTTTAAGAACATTACATAACCAGTTCTCATAATTCAGATTATGATTATTTGGAGAAATTTGCCTGATTGTACTGGTTTTCAAATAACCTTATAAGATATCTTAAATATTTAAGATATTAAATATAACCATATGATAACCTTATTAATAAAACATTTGCCTTTATACTCTCTTGTTTGTTAGCTAGTTAATCTTAGCTATACTGGTTAAGCTAAAGTTAACCCTGGTGTTCTGAGGCTACTTCTAAGAATCAATGGGTAGTGGACTTAGCTTTAGACACCAGTGGGCGCATTGGGCTTCCTGAGGTTGTATTTGGAAGTGTTGTATAACCTTTGTAAAAACCATCACTCATTAGGACCGTGGCTGTGATCGACTGGACCTAGCACTACTAAGATCAGGAGAAGTGTCCTAGCTGGCCTACTTGCTCCTTTTTTATGTCTTAGACTAAAAAACATTAGACCTCTGTATTTTCTTATCAATATATAAGCCTAAAACAGTAGCTGGCACTTGGTAGGTACTCAATAAGTACGCACTGAAAAAATAAATGAGTGAGTACCAAAGTTACTTCTTCACTGAGATAGTCAACTTTTAGATCTTGAGATGTTTTCTTATTTTACTTCTTTGTCAAGAGTTTGTATTTAATGGTGGGTATTTTCTTCCCATTGTTAATGAATGTTTATTGCTGATAAAACCAAGATATTCACGATAAATTTTTAATACAAATGTTTAGTGAATTCATAATATACTATTAGAGCAATTAAATAATTCCCATGCTTTATAAATAGCTGAACAGGATTAACAGGGAAATGTTTTCTAGGAAGGCTTTTATTTTTTTATTTTTTCTAATTTTATTTTATTTTTAAACTTTACATAATTGTATTAGTTTTGCCAAATATCAAAATGAATCTGCCACAGGTATACCTGTGTTCCCCATCCCGAACCCTCCTCCCTCCTCCCTCCCCATACCATCCCTCTGGGCCGTCCCAGTGCACCAGCCCCAAGCATCCAGCATCGTGCATCGAACCTGGACTGGCAACTCGTTTCCTACATGATATTTTACATGTTTCATTGCCATTCTCCCAAATCTTCCCACCCTCTCCCTCTCCCACAGAGTCCATAAGACTGTTCTATACATCAGTGTCTCTTTTGCTGTCTCGTACACCGGGTTATTGTTACCATCTTTCTAAATCCCATATATATGCGTTAGTATACTGTATTTATGTTTTTCCTTCTGGCTTACTTCACTCTGTATAATAGGGTCCAGTTTCATCCACCTCATTAGAACTGATTCAAATGTATTCTTTTTAATGGCTGAGTAATACTCCATTGTGTATATGTACCACTGCTTTCTTATCCATTCATCTGCTGATGGACATCTAGGTTGCTTCCATGTCTTGGCTATTATAAACAATGCTGCAATGAACATTGGGGTACATGTGTCTCTTTCCCTTCTGGTTTCCTCAGTGTGTATGCCCAGCAGTGGGGTTGCTGGATCTTTCCAGTTTTTTAAGGAATCTCCACACTGTTCTCCATAGTGGCTGTACTAGTTTGCATTCCCACCAACAGTGTAAGAGGGTTCCCTTTTCTCCACACCCTCTCCAGCATTTATTATTTGTAGACTTTTGGATCGCAGCCATTCTGACTGGTGTGAAATGGTACCTCATAGTGGTTTTGATTTGCATTTCTCTGATAATGAGTGATGTTGAGCATCTTTTCATGTGTTTGTTAGCCATCTGTATGTCTTCTTTGGAGAAATGTCTATTTAGTTCTTTGGCCCATTTTTTGATTGGGTCGTTTATTTTTCTGAAGTTGAGCTGTAGGAGTTGCTTATATATTTTTGAGATTAGTTGTTTGTCGGTTGCTTCATTTGCTATTATTTTCTCCCATTCTGAAGGCTGTCTTTTCACCTTGCTAATAGTTTCCTTTGATGTGCAGAAGCTTTTAAGGTTAATTAGGTCCCATTTGTTTATTTTTGCTTTTATTTCCAATATTCTGGGAGGTGGGTCATAGAGGATCCTGCTGTGATGTATGTCGGAGAGTGTTTTGCCTATGTTCTCCTCTAGGAGTTTTATAGTTTCTGGTCTTACGTTTAGATCTTTAATCCATTTTGAGTTTATTTTTGTGTATGGTGTTAGAAAGTGGTCCATTTTCATTCTTTTACAAGTGGTTGACCAGATTTCCCAGCACCACTTATTAAAGAGATTGTCTTTAATCCATTGTATATTCTTGCCTCCTTTGTCAAAGATAAGGTGTCCATATGTGCGTGGATTTATCTCTGGGCTTTCTATTTTATTCCATTGATCAATATTTCTGTCTTTGTGCCAGTACCATACTGTCTTGATAACTGTGGCTTTGTAGTAGAGCCTGAAGTCAGGTAGGTTGATTCCTCCAGTTCCATTCTTCTTTCTCAAGATCGCTTTGGCTATTCGAGGTTTTTTGTATTTCCATACAAATTGTGAAATTATTTGTTCTAGCTCTGTGAAGAATACTGTTGGTAGCTTGATAGGGATTGCGTTGAATCTATAAATTGCTTTGGGTAGTATACTCATTTTCACTATATTGATTCTTCCAATCCATGAACATGGTATATTTCTCCATCTATTAGTGTCCTCTTTGATTTCTTTCACCAGTGTTTTATAGTTTTCTATATATAGGTCTTTAGTTTCTTTAGGTAGATATATTCCTAAGTATTTTATTCTTTCCGTTGCAATGGTGAATGGAATTGTTTCCTTAATTTCTCTTTCTGTTTTCTCATTATTAGTGTATAGGAATGCAAGGGATTTCTGTGTGTTGATTTTATATCCTGCAACTTTACTATAGTCATTGATTATTTCTAGTAATTTTCTGGTGGAATCTTTAGGGTTTTCTATGTAGAGGATCATGTCATCTGCAAATAGTGAGAGTTTTACTTCTTCTTTTCCAGTTTGGATTCCTTTTATTTCTTTTTCTGCTCTGATTGCTGTGGCCAAAACTTCCAAAACTATGTTGAATAGTAATGGTGAAAGTGGGCGCCCTTGTCTTGTTCCTGACTTTAGAGGAAATGCTTTCAGTTTTTCACCATTGAGGATAATGTTTGCTGTGGGTTTGTCATATGTAGCTTTTATTATGTTGAGGTATGTTCCTTCTATTCCTGCTTTCTGGAGAGTTTTTATCATAAATGGATGTTGAATTTTGTCAAAGGCTTTCTCTGCATCTATTGAGATAATCATATGGTTTTTATTTTTCAATTTGTTAATGTGGTGTATTACATTGATTGATTTGCGGATATTGAAGAATCCTTGCATCCCTGGGATAAAGCCCACTTGATCATGGTGTATGATCTTTTTAATGTGTTGTTGGATTCTGATTGCTAGAATTTTGTTAAGGGTTTTTGCATCTATGTTCATCAGTGATATTGGCCTGTAGTTTTCTTTTTTTGTGGCATCTTTGTCAGGTTTTGGTATTAGGGTGATGGTGGCCTCATAGAATGAGTTTGGAAGTTTACCTTCCTCTGCAATTTTCTGGAAGATTTTGAGCAGGATAGGTGTTAGCTCTTCTCTAAATTTTTGGTAGAATTCAGCTGTGAAGGCATCTGGACCAGGGCTTTTGTTTGCTGGAAGATTTTTGATTACAGTTTCAATTTCCGTGCTTGTGATGGGTCTGTTAAGATTTTCTATTTCTTCCTGGTCCCGTTTTGGAAAGTTGTGCTTTTCTAAGAATTTGTCCATTTCTTCCTCGTTGTCCATTTTATTGGCATATAATTGTTGATAGTAGTCTCTTATGATCCTTTGAATTTCTGTATTGTCTGTTGTGATCTCTCCATTTTCGTTTCTAATTTTGTTGATTTGATTTTTCTCCCTTTGTTTCTTGGTGAGTCTGGCTAATGGTTTGTCAATTTTATTTATCCTTTCAAAGAACCAGCTTTTGGTTTTGTTTATTTTTGCTATGGTCTCTTTTGTTTCTTTTGCATTTATTTCTGCTCTAATTTTTAAGATTTCTTTCCTTCTACTAACCCTGGGGTTCTTCATTTCTTCCTTTTCTAGTTGCTTTAGGTGTAGAGTTAGGTTATTTATTTGACTTTTTTCTTGTTTCTTGAGATGTGCCTGTATTGCTATGAACTTTCCCCTTAGGACTGCTTTTACCGTGTCCCACAGGTTTTGGGTTGTTGTGTTTTCATTTTCATTCGTTTCTATGCAAATTTTGATTTCTTTTTTGATTTCTTCTGTCATTTGTTGGTTATTCAGCAGCTTGTTGTTCAGCCTCCATATGTTGGAATTTTTAATAGTTTTTCTCCTGTAATTGAGATCTAATCTTACTGCATTGTGGTCAGAAAAAATGCTTGGAATGATTTCTATTTTTTTGAATTTACCAAGGCTAGCTTTATGGCCCAGGATGTGATCTATCCTGGAGGAGGTTCCATGTGCGCTTGAGAAAAAGGTGAAATTCATTGTTTTGGGATGAAATGTCCTATAGATATCAATTAGGTCTAACTGGTCTATTGTATCGTTTAAAGTTTGTGTTTCCTTGTTAATTTTCTGTTTAGTTGATCTATCCATAGGTGTAAGTGGGGTATTAAAGTCTCCCACTATTATTGTGTTATTATTAATTTCTCCTTTCATACTTGTTAGCATTTGTCTTACGTACTGTGGTGCTCCCGTGTTGGGTGCATATATATTTATAATTGTTATATCTTCTTCTTGGATTGATCCTTTGATCATTATGTAGTGACCTTCTTTGTCTCTTTTCACAGCCTTTGTTTTAAAGTCTATTTTATCTGATATGAGTATTGCTACTTCTAGGAAGGCTTTTAAAAGATAATTTAGTGACAGAAGGGAAACCTGCTGAAATATTTTTGAGACATTTGCTGTAAAGATAAGTTCTTATGGAACTGAAATGAAATGCTCAATGAAAGATTGTGCTCGATACACACAGAGCACACCAGCCACAGCCAGGAGTTCCCTGGTGCCCAGGTTTCTCAGTGTCTGGACACCAGGGAAGCTAATCGCCTTGAGGATACACTGATACACATGAGAGAAGTTGCCAGTTTAAAGCTTGTGTGCCAAAGGTGCACATAATATTCTTTTGATCAACTGGGCTGGAGCCTGGCCAGATGAAAGAGTAGTCTTTTTAAAAGGCAAATTTGATATATCTGTGCAGCTCCCTTACCCCCAGCTAGAATTTAAGATCCTGGAGGGCAGGGATATTTGCCAGTTTGGTTTACTGCTCTGTTCCAAGTGATTGTTTTACTGTTGGAAGGCTTTCATGAAGCCAGACCACGTCTTTTTTTGTTTGCTTGTTTTGGGCCTGTCATTATGCCCTGAGCGCTTAGCAGTGTGTGGTATATAGTAGGTGGTCAAATAAGTAATAATTTACAGAGTGAATGACTGTGGGAGACGGTCTGTAAGGCTTCTTCTTACCCTGTTTAATGCTTCTTCCTTTTGGGCATCTTGCGCCCACTCTTTCAGCTCAATTCTAAATTAACTTCTGCTCGTGCTCAGTTTCGGATACCCTCGCTACTTAAAACAAGGCATTGTTGTATATCACAGTTACAGAACGTTAAGAGGGTAATCTTTGAAGGTGATGGTGACGTGGCAGGCAGTGACCTGCGTGTGGTGGTTTGGGTCTACGCGTTCTGCTTGGCGTGCATGGTCACTATTGGGATCATCACTGGAGTTGCAGAAAAAAAAAAAGAATATGGATGTGAATGTATTTGTCACCCTAGCCTCCAGTGTATTTGCTCGCTAAGGAGTCTCTTGGTGATAACACTTTTTACTTTTCAACAAAGCCTAAATGAAAAGTTAGGAAAGTACCTCTCAGTGGCTACCGATTACTGTCTGTAGGTTTTTTCTGTTGATTACTGAACTGCTTACTTATAAAAAGCTGCCATCAGGTGAGTACTAAAAATGAGATAATTTTCAGTTGATGATAGTACACTATAGAGCATTCCCTGTCTTCCTGAATAACTTAAAGAATTTCAAGAGTTTTGGATTTGCTTAGCCAGCCCCAGTGCTGCTCATCTTTTCCCTTCGTATTTTGTGTATATGTAGTCAGCTGTTAATGTGCTTATGGTCTCTAGGGCAGTAGCACTCGTTTAAGCGCTCTTCCTGTGCAGGCATCTCAATATGTAAGAGCGTTGATTGCATTGGTGTTCTAAATGGTTTTCTGGGGCCAAATAGTAGTATGTCTAAAAGAAAAAAAAATTTTTTTCCTGGAATGAATAAGTTAAACTTCATTGATGAGAGATAATTTATGTCATAAATAATGAGGATTCCAGAAATAATTAAATAAAGTTTTATTTTAAAAGAGGTTTTGCTCTAGTGAAAACTTTGCCCTTGATGGGCTTCCCTAGTGGCTCAGTTGGTAAAGAATCTGCCTGCAGTGCCTGAGACCCAGGGTTTGATCCCCAGGTCAGGAAGATCCCCTGGAGAAGGAAAAGGAAACCCACTCTAGTACTCTTCTGGGGAATTCCATGGACAGAGAAGTGGGATAGGCTGTAGTCCATGGAATCACAAAGAGTAAAGAGTCAGACACGACTGTGCAGCTAACTTTCACTTTTTTACTTTCCTCTTGATATAAAATAATATTTAATTTAGTAGAAGGGGGATTGAGTGTCTAGCACCCCTCCAGATACAAGTTACAGCATTGACACAGAGTAAGATAAGTTCAGATCAGAATCTGGGCCAGACTGGCTTGGTTCAAAGGCAGTGGGTGTGTTTGATAACGGTGTTCAAAGTAGCTCTTCTGGAGTCATACTGCTCCAGTTTGAATTGGTAATTTGCCTAAGTGTTCTAGGTTGGAAATCATTTTCCCTCAGAATTTTAATGGCATTGCTTTATTAATTTCCTGCTTTCAGTGCTGCTGAAGCCATTTTGATTCATAATCCTTTGGGTATGACTCAGGTTTTTTCCTCCTTTTTCCTCTCATTTCTCTGGAAATGTTCAACATCTCTTTATTTCTAGTGTTCTGAAATTTGACAGTGGTTTTTATTTTTATTTTTTTGAATCTGTTTTCAGTTACTATGTTGAGGATTTAATGGGCATTTTGGTTAGACTGTGGAAAATCAGGCCTTTCAGTTCTGGTGAGTTTTCTTTGGATATTTCAAAGCTTTCTTCCCTCTTTATTTTGAAGGATGCAGGATATCTTCTTTTCCTGGCATTTTGATGCTGAAATCTTTGTCTCATTTTTTGTTTTTTCCTTTTATTTTTCTTCTTTGCCCCCACTTTCTCTTTTTCTCCCCTCCTTGGATTTCTGAAGAAAAAAAATTGCCTCAACTTTATTTTTTGTACCTGCTAATAAGCATTTTGTTTCTGCTATTATGTTCTTAAAGAAAAATTATCTTGACACTTGTTAAGATGACAAATACAGCTTTATTTAGGACCATAAGAGTGTGTTAGATTGCTTGTGCTGGCATAATAAAATACCATAGACTGGGTTGCTTAGACAGCAAACATTTATTTTCTCACACTTAGGGGGCCAGAAGTCTGAGGTCAGGTGCCAGCATGGTTGGAGTCTGGTGAGGACTCTCTCTGGGTTTCAGATAGCTACGTTTCTGCTGGACGCTCACATGGCCTTTCCCTACATATGTACACTGAGGCGGAGAGTTGGCTCTCTTGCCTTTTTTTGTAAGGCTGCCAGTCCTTTTGGGGCTTCCCTGACGACTCAGATGGTAAAGAATCTGCCTACAGTGCAGAGACCTGGGTTCAATCCTGGGGTTGGGAAGATCCCGTGGAGAAGGAAATGGAGACCCACTCCATTATTCTTGCCTGGAGAATTCCAGGGACAGAGGAGCCTGGCAGCTGCAGTCCATGGGGTTGCAAAAAGTTGGGACACGACTGAGTGACTAACACTCCACACTCCACCAGTCCTGTTGGATTTGGATCCTACCTTTATGATGCCATGTAACCAGGATTACCTCCTGAAGGCCCTGTCTCCAAACAGTCACAGGGGGATTACGGCTGCAACATGAATATTCAGAAGAATACAATCCAGTCCACAGCAGACACATACATTCAGTCTATAATAGGGGGTTTACAGTAGGGAGAGAGGCTGGGTTCCACTCTGAATACAGCAAAGACAGCTGGGGACTTGGAGCCAGTGAGCAGGGGTCAGGGGATGCAAAGAACTAAGTGGAAACCGCACGGGTAGGGGATTTCTGCTAAACTGAACTAAAGGGGCTCTTGTTGCAGGCAAGTTAAGGATTTATATATCAGAGGGATGAGGAACTTGATAAGATATCAAGGGTGAGGGAATTTCCCTAAACAGGCTTAGCAGCATTCTTGCTAAACTGGCCTCTGTAGGCCTAACAAGGACCGAATAGACTCTGAAGGCCCATCTGAGGCCTCAGCAGGAAGAGGGCTCAGAGGCTCTGTGAAGTTTGGTCAAGAAGAGAAGTTTTGGTCTGCATACCCTTCATTGTTCCTTGTGTTTCGCTTTCCAGAGACCCTCTGTCGGCTTCCCGAGTGGCTAAGACGGTAAAGAATCTGACTGTAATGTGGGAGACTGGGTTCAACCCCTGGGTCAGGAAGAGCCCCTGGAGGAGGGCATGGCAACCCTCTCCATTATTCTTGCCTGGAGAGTTCCATGGACAGAGGAGCCTGGCAGGCTACAGTCCATGGGGTCACAAAGAGTCGGGCACGCCTGAGTGACTAACACTTTTCTGTCTCCTTCAGAGAAGAACCTCTAGGTTTCTCTTGGGGCGATGATGGGAGACAGCAGGGGTTTGCCCAGTGTATGGAGCGTGTGGCCAGCGTTAGGATGTCTCTCTCAGAGAGCTTCTGTGTAGTCTCCCTTATGTTAGACCTCTTTTCACCCTTGCTCCTAGAAGACTGTAGTTTTAAGTCTTTTGAGTGACAGTGGTATAATTTGAGCTGTCTTTCATCTTTCTTCCTTCCAATCTGGGGTTTGGCTCTTGGGTGTGCTGAGTCAGCTGTCCTCCAGCCACTCACTTCCCAGCTTCCGGAATGTTGTCGTTGTCATCTCCTGGGTTCTCCCCGCCTTGTGGACTGATACCTTTTTAAAGAATCTTTTTGCAGTAGATTTAGGGGTTTGATGAAGGAACAACAGTAGATGTATGCATTTGAGTCTCCTTCAAGTCTATTGTCTTAACTGGGAAGCTGCAGCAAATGGTTCAAAATGGGAAAACAATTTGTATAGTTCCAGGAAATTTGCTGTTCTTTTTTGAACTGTGCAGGTTTTGCTTTACTGTGATTTTCCCCCAGATATTTAATGATTCCTAAATGATCCCTCATGACTGTCCTGTAGTTTCCCTTTGTATGTAGAACTTAACAAGACCATTTTTGAAATTTACTGGTGGCTTTAAAAAGCCTGTGGGGAAATGTAAGGGAAGAAGACAGTGTTGATAGCAACAGTTGGGTGCCATTAGAATGGGGATCTCAACCTTATGTCACTTAATCCTCATAGCAATTCTGTAAGGTAAGTGATATTATCACTTATGGGTAAGGATGAAGATAATGATCAGAGAGATTAACTCACTTATTTAAGAGCTAGTCAGACAGTGGTGGAGCTTCATTTCAAACCTAGACTTTAAGACCTTTCAGTTCCTCCTAGGCAACCAAACTGTGTGAACAGTTCTTTCATTCTCTCAGTGAATGTTGAGTTGCCTGCTTCGTGCTGGGCCTTGGGGCCACAAGAGGACCGTGCCCTGATGCAGCCAGTAAATCATGATCAGACTTAACTTTCAATAGAGTTTCTGGTGGTCTGTGAGTGTTGGCAAGAGTAGGAGTAGGCAGTTAAGTTCATTACAAAAGTCCTGGTAAAAGGCATGCTGGTTTTAACCAGGATGGCAGAGGAGCTACAGAGAAGTGGGTGGATTTCAGATACCTATTGGAGGTAGAGCCTGTAGGATTAGGGGGTATTAAGGATTTGGAAGGAGCTGAAAAAACTGAGAATGACTCCAGGTTGAACTGAACGTTGTTGGTGCCTTTACTGACATAAGGAATGTAGTGGAACAGAGTAATAACACAATACTAATAACAATGTTGCTGCTGCTGCTAAGTCGCTTCAGTCGTGTCCGACTCTGTGGACCCCATGGACGGCAGCCCACCAGGCTCCCCCGTCCCTGGGATTCTCCAGGCAAGAACACTGGAGTGGGTTGCCATTTCCTTCTCCAATGCGTGAAAGTGAAAAGTGAAAGTGAAGTCACTCAGTCGTGTCCGACTCTTAGTGATCCCATGCACTGCAGCCCACCAGGCTCCTCTGTCCATGGAATTTTCCAGGCAAGAGTACTGGAGTGGGGTGCCATTGCTTTCTCCGAATAACAATGTTACATCTGTTACATATCTCCATAAGGAGGAGTCCAGTATGCAGGCAAATACCTGGGTATTCAGTGGTGTTACAGACGGGAGGAGTAAATTTGGGCATCACTTACATATAACTGTTGTTTAGCGGCTAAGTCGTATCTGACTCTTTTGCGACCCCATGGACTATAGCTTGCCAGGCTCCTCCGTCCATGGGATTTCCCAGGCAAGAATACTGGAGTGGATTGCCATTTTCTTTTCCAGGGGATTTTCCCGACAGGGATCACACTCATGTCTCCTGCATTGGCAGGCAGATTCTTTACCACTAAGGCACCAAGGAAGCCCATCACTTACATATAGATTCTATTCAAAGCCCTGGAACTGGATATAATTATTTAGGAAAGGTGTGTAGGTATAGGTGTGGTCATCCAGATCTGAAGCAGTGTTGTTCATTCACTTCTATGGAGAATCCTCAGTTCATTTCTTAACTGTGAATTGCACTTAAATATGATCATGTTTGGAGAAGGAAATGGCAATCCGCTCCAGTATTCTTGCCTGGAAAACCCCATGGACAGAGGAGCCTGGTGGGCTCCAGTCCATGGGGTCACAAGAGTCAGACACGACTTAGCAACTAAACCACCACCACCATGATCACACTGACTGCTTTTCGGACAGCAGATCCCATCATGTAACCATGGCCTGGAAGACATTAACCAGCAAGCACTTTGCCGACTTGCCAACAGTTAGCAGCTTTTCGATTGAACCATGTACCAGACCTCCTTATCCTTCATGAAGGACTAGGCCTGATGAAGAATCCATGGGGGACATCGAAGATTTGAGAATGCCACATGGAAGGAGAGTGTGGGCACAAGCATCTTTAGGTGTCGATAAGTAATGAGGTGCTAGTGTAACTGAGAGTGGGCAGGAGGTAAACACTGTGACCATTGCTCTCTGTTTTGTCCTGCTCGCAGTGCAGTGAGTTCTCTGCAGTCGCCGTTGAAGGAAGGCGGTGGCAGAGTAGGTGTTCCCCTTGGGTGGAGCAGCCTCTGCTGGGTCCTTCTGTGCAATTGGTAAAGGGTGGGGCGAGGATTACCTGTGCAGGGGTACTCCTGCCTTTCTGTGAATTGTGATTTACATGTTAACTGAAAGAAAGATTGTTACAAAAAAAAAAAACAAACTCCAAAGTGATTCATGTTACTTTGTTCCTTTGAAACAGGAGGTTGTGGTAGCTCCCTTTGAAAATGGAGGACGGAAGGCCGGTGTGGGCCCCGCACCCCACAGAGGGGTTTCAGATGGGCAACATCGTGGATATTGGCCCCGACAGCTTAACCATTGAGCCCCTGGGCCAAAAAGGCAAGGTAAGAAGTTTCTCAGAATGATTTCAAAATCTCATTTCTTGGGTATCTCCCTTTTTAATGAAGTAGGTGGTTTTTTTTTTTTTTAGCTCAGATAAAGGGAAGCAGTTTTCTGGGGAGTGAATCATAGTTTTCATTTGATTGAATTAGAGGTACAGACCCCCGGGGGTGGGAGGGAGGGAAATGATATCACTTCCTAAAATCAGATAATAATTTAGTGAGCCTGTAAGTAGCATATTCTTAAGAAATATCTGCATAATAAAATATAAACAATAACATTTTTATTCCTGATGCCATATAACTAAAGTTATGAATATGCATCTGTGATATATTCAATCTGTTACCAAGTAAAAATATGAAAAGTGAATGATATGAAATTTTGCTGTTTGCTTTAGCTTTTGAATAATTTTTAAAATAATTTTAAATTGAAATATAGTTGATTTACAATGTTAATTTCTGCTGTACAGCGAAATGATTAAGTGATACATATATATACATTGTTTTTTATATTCTTTCCCATTATGGTTTATCATAGGATATTGAACCTTGTTGTTTATCCATTCTGTAATTACTTTTTAAAAACTTTTTATTTAGTTAATTTACTGTGTGATTGGAATAAAAATATTTCTATTAAGGAAGGATACTGTATTTAAGTCTTAAACATAACCATCTATTATTGTTTTTTGTTGTAATGGCATTTTTAAACCCTAAAAGCATATTTCTGCTTTGTATACATGGTATCTGTCTCCTTTTAGGCTTAGACACAGACTAGACTGCATAACAAAATGAAAGTCTTGGGGGGAAAGTGACCTGGAGTCTTCATTTTTCATGGAGACTGTAGGGCTTGTTTTGTGGGAGAGCTTCGCTCTTCTTAGTTTAATAAATATTCCTGTTAAGTAGGACTTCTAACTTAAATTTGTTGACATCATTTCTGTTTACTTTAGACTCTGCCAGTGTTCATGAATAATTTATATTCTACTGATACATGGTTAACTAATGCCATATGACTGCCATCCTTCTGGGAACCTTAGAAAAACAAGGTAGATCTCTCATGAGGTCTGTTCACAGAGAAAACTATTCTGTTACTGTAAACAACCCAGGAACCTAAATGCATAATATATAATGTGCCATGTTAGAGGAGGCCAATTAAAGATACCCTCAGGAAAGAAAAGACAGAGTGTTTCTAGTTTTTCCTTTTATTAACAAGTACCTATTTGTACTTAACAATGCAGTACATGTTCTAAAAAAGAAACAATTTTAAAAATGAGCTCAATTATTTGTATATATTTGAAGTTGTAGGGGAGGAAAAATTTTCCTCTACCTTTTTGGATCTCTGGGCCTGAAAATTAAATTGACATAAGACAGAGTCACAGTAGGAACGCATACAACTTCTGTCACATTTTTACATGTACATAGCAGCCTTCACAAGGGAATGAAGAATTAAAGAAGTAACCAGACCAGGAGGCTTTTATGTCTTTTAGACAAAGAAACAACAAATTTGAGAAGAATTGATAAGGCAGGGGCTTTTGGGCTAAGGGTGGTGAATTGTGGACAAGTGGCAGGGAGGGCTGGGGTTAGTCTGACAAGACAGGGTTTTTCTGCCCAGATTGCTCTTGGCCTCCATTCCCTCCCCTGGTGATAAGCATGTCTCTTTCCCCCTGGTAGAGGGAGGGACCTTTCAAGTGGAAGTTTTATCTCTTGCTTTCAGGAATAAAAAGGGTCAGAGTGCACTTGTTACAGCTGCTGTTTCTCAAGTGCTTTTAACTCAAGATTATCAGTATGCCAAAGTAGCGTATTTGGGGGGAAGTGACAGAAATGTAGTGAGGCTTTCTTTGTCCTTCAAAGTCTTTTTTTTTTTTTTTTAATTTTTAATATATTTGTCAGCCCAATAAATCAAAACCATGAAATGAAAAGTAAATTTCCTAGTTACATTCTGTTATATTAATATGTATTCTGTTGTATCCACAAGTATTCAGTTCAAGGATGGAAGAAGCTTGCTTTATGGGTATATGCTTTTTTGTATTTTAAATATTTTATGTGCTTTCTGCTGTGTCTTATTAGTATCAATCAGGTACATGCATAGAATCAATTCAGACACTTAAAATTTAAATTGTGGAATCATAAAAACCCTATGGATTATAGATTATTTATAACTAAAGTTGAAGTTTCTTTTCACCAGAGTTTTTTGAAAGTGCACAAATTCTCAGTGATTTCTTTTAATTCCCCCTCTTCCTACTTCCTGGTCAGAGTCTTAATAAATTATAAAGTGTCATGACAACCATGTGGTTAAAAATATCTGTAAGAGAAGGAGCCTCTTGTGTGGATGATTTGTGGAGTAATGATCATCAGCACTTGAAAATTAAGAAAGTACAGAAAGCAATGGACAAGTTAAACAGATCTGTTTTCTGATACAACAGAAGCGTGGAAGAGGGGGTTAGCTCTCATGCGGAACATGTTTTAGATGATAGCAGTGCCTTTTAAAGTTTTTCAGTTGTGGCACATAGTAAGAAATAGATTTTAAATTGCATTAGGTAGGTGTATTATTCATGTGTGTATATATGTGTACTGATAACAAATAGATATTACATGTCAACAACACACATGTGTGTGTATTCAGATGAAACATCTTTTTCATGTGTGATGGATTCTGATATTTTGATATCTTTTATTCTGTTAAGAACGCCGTCTTGAACCTCTCAGTTGACTTCATGTTCCATATCTGCAGCTGGCTGGCCTTCAGACTAAAGCCCTGAACACGCGGCATTTAAGGGTCAACCTTTCCTTTTCCCAGTCTACATTGCTAGTCTTGTCTTTTGTCGGCCAGCAGTCTCCCTCTCACACTCTTGCCATACCCCTGGTCTTGTGTGCGTTTCTCTTCCTCTTGCAGCCTTCCCCCTCAGTCCTCAGGGATCCGGGTGGTGCTGTGTGTCTCTGCTCACAGTACTACTTTTGCCTGGAATGCCGCTCTCCAAAGCCCTGCGCTCAGCAAACACTAATCCATCTCTCAGGACTGACTGAAGTCACCTCCTTTCTGGAGTTTTCCCACAGATGCTCTGTCTCTTCCTCCTCCTCCCCTGCATTGATTACTCTTTGCTTTGAGGAGTGGTATACATTCTTAACCTCTGTAACACTTTATTGGAGACAGTGGTTTACATTTTCCCCTCCTACTCGACTGTAATCTTCTCAAGTACGGGGGCGGTTTCCTTTGTCCATGTCCTGGGGCTGGATGCCCTGTGTTTGCTGGGTGGTAGATGTTTACTGCAGTCTCTTGAGAGGAGAAGAAGCCTCCTTCCTCTAAGAGAAAACAACTGCCTTAATGAAACTAATTTCCTCTTTCTCCTGAGTAGTGGTAAAGTGGGGAAGAAGGTAGCGGCTGGTGGTCATTTGGGGAATGAAACAAGATGGAGAGAAACTAGGTTTAAGGGCTCCCTGCAGCCCTTTCAGCGCCGGGCTTCCCCTTCTCACTGCAGGAACGCTTTGTCCTGCAGCCCTTTGTCTGATCTCTTAGAGGCTCCAAACGTAACAGAGCCAACACCTGAGTCTGGGGAGGCCTTAGCCCAGTGGCTAAGGCTGTGAATGTGGCACGTGGCCCTGTGACATCGGGAGCTATTTCTGAATGTGTTTTTCCTGTAGAATCATTGTTATAAGTTGTGGATTGTTTTATAGTACCATTAATATACTTAACGTGCATTATAGATTAGTTCTGTACTTGTGATTTATCCTTTAAACCTTCCCTCAAATATAACGTTAAGAACATGTGTGGTGGGTTCCGAATAATTAACTTCTAGATTCTTCAGGGCATAACAGTTTTCTAATTTGGATATGACTTTGAATGGTGGTAGTACAAGCAACCTGGATTTTAAGTTTACTCTGTAAACCGTAGCAGTAGCCTTGTCTTATACTGTTGCATATATATTCATATATAGAATTTATATATATTATTCTAAAATCATTGAGCAGCTTTTCCTTAGAGATTTATTTGATATGGATGTTTCGGATATGGATGGTTCGGAACTTCAACCATAGGAGTAATTGTAGTTGTTTGAGAAATAGAAATGTATAAGCAACTATTAGAATGGCATGGAGAAAATTTAATTCTCTTTAGAGGTAATTTGAGATCATTCTTTCTCTCTTACAAGATACTATCTTAATTCTAAAGTTTCTGCCATAGCATTTATTTAAACCCAAACTTATTCATAGATATCTGTAATTTTATGTACCTAATAGTTTTGGATACTGTTTATATTTTTGACACATTCCTATAGGAATTTGTGTCTAATGTGTTTTACTTAGACAATAACATTAATTAAATTATAGTCTGTTGGTATATTTGATTGATTGGCTGTTACTTTTTCCTTTTTTAAAACAATAAAATTGCTGTATATATAAACATTAAAATTTTTATTTTTTGAAAAGTTATTGAAAAGCATGCCTGTGTAATGTACTATGCAGTATGTTAGTATTAACATACTTCTTGTTTTGTGCCACTCTTGGTGTTAGAGCACAGGATTTTTTTTATTGATTTCTATTATTGATTTTGCATTCATAATAATAATGGATAATATATTTGACTAAAGTTATCCTGCTTTTGTGTTAAAGACTTGTTGAACAGTAGGATCTGGTATTACATCTTAATGAGGAGCATATTATTGCTGTTATTGCAATGTATGCAGACAATTAAGCTCCTTTGACTTCTTTACCATTTATAAGCTTCTAGTTTAATAAGCTCTTGTTTTGTTTTTTTTTAGACATTTTTGGCACTCATAAACCAAGTGTTTCCTGCAGAAGAGGACAGTAAAAAAGATGTGGAAGATAACTGTAAGCATCCATTTGAAAAGCAGTTCTCATCATAGAAAAGGAAACTGTTCCTTCCAAAAATGTATGAGTGATTATATTACAGGGTACTCTCTATCCTGGTTGAGAAGAAATGTAGCCTTTTGATGTGAAGGTTTCTGTGAATGGAGGAGTCCACAGTCATAGATGCATTGGTCTCTCACACATAAACTTTGGTGAAGGAGTCTCTTGAAAGTCTGTTATCTCAGTTGTGTAAATACAGGGAATGGGAATAATTTATTTACTGTGAAGCCTGAACTAAAGATCTCGTGGGCTTTTGTTTTTTGGAAGAGTTTTTTGAACCTCATCTGGAATCAGATTTTTTTTTTTGGTATATGTGGTTCAGTAATTTGGAATTTGAGTCTAAAACAGCCATGTAATGCCTCTGTTTTAAAGAAAAAACATTAAAAAAATACTGTTCAATAAATACCAATTGAAAAAATGATTTCAGAACAGTATATTAAAGTGCAGCATTAGTTTGACTTATAACTGCCTTGGAATTTTTGGTGGAAAAGCAGTAAGGAAAATGAAGCAGTAATCATGTTTCATTTTTTATGTGGCAAGATTTGAGAACCATGTCCAGTTGTCATGGGTTTCATTAAAAGTATCTGACTTTAAAAACCATTTAAAGAAGAGAGGTAAATAAAGGAATGTGTTTTGTCCTTGCTGGTTTTCTCTGGAGTTCACATTTGAGCAAGCCTGCAGGATTCCCATCTAAGATGTGGAATACAAGAGTAATGGTGGGCGTCCAGCGCCCAGATTCTGACTAAGCAGTTAGGAAGCTGGGTGCCTATGGGCAGTTTCTCTCTCTCCTTTGGGCTTCTCTATAGAATGGGAGTAATAATGATTCTGTTTCATACTTAGAGATTATTCATATAAAATGCTTAGCGCAGTGCCTGACCTCTAATAGCCTCTCAGTAAATGGTATCTGTTGTTATTAGGTGTAAGAGACTGGGGGAGAAAAATGTGGAGCTCCCCTCCATTCCAGAATTGCTAGAGAATTTGTCTGATGGGATAATATTTTTCCAATTAGCAGTCAGAACCACAGCAACAGAAAGGAATGAGATTCTGCTGCATCTAAAATGAGAGAGAAAATTTTTTTCTGTTTTAACTTGCTAGGGTATTCAGAATTGGTAGCAGTCCTTTTCATGGATCGAGACAGTGTTTTCTGGCATTCTGTGGTAAGCACCACGAAGAAAGGAGAAAGTAGTCCTAGTGGTGATGGGGTAGTGAGGATGGGGAGGTGTTATTTGAGGGATCGTCTTTGAGCTGACCATAAAGGACAGCTAGATTTTTGACATAGAGATGCAGAGGCATGATATTTGAGTTTGATAAATGGTTTAGTCTGCCTGCAAGTCAGACCATATTAGAGAGAGTTATGGAAAATTGTATGAAAAGGTCAGTCGAGTGCCGGTTTACTAAGGGCCTTGAATACTGGACTTGAATATGGACTTTGGTAGTTGATGGAGACCCACTGATAATTTTTGAGGAAGAAAGAGATTTAGTCAGGGCTCTAGTATAGTTATAAGCTTCCCTAGTGGCTTAGTCATCTATGGGGTCGCACAGAGTCGGATACGACTGAAGCGACTTAGCAGCAGTAGCAGCAGCAGTGACTTAGTAAAGATTCCGCCTGCAGTGCAGGAGATGCAGGAGACCCTGGTTTGAGCCCTGGGTTGCCAGGATCCCCTGGAGAAGGAAGTGACAACCCACTCCAGTACTCTGGCCTGGAAAATTCCATGGACAGAGGAGCCTGGCAGGCTACAGTCCATGCAGTCACAAAGAGCTGGACTCGACTTAGCGACTAAGCCACCAGTAGTGTGGTTAGATGAGAGCCGTGAGCAGTCAGGGTTAGAGAGGAGAGAGACTGGGGCAGTAGACAGGCGGGAGGCCCCTGTGATTACAGAAGCAGTGATGAGACCTGCACTGGGCTTGGGGCTGTGGAATTGGAAAGAAAGGAGAGCCGTTTCAGAGGCTCAGACTGTGTTAGTTGTGAGTGCCTACCCTGAGGCGGGTGCTGTGCTGCACTTTATTACATGTGTAAGGACTTGGAAGTGAGTTCAGAGCAAGGAAGGGAGAGGAGGGTCCTCGTATCCACTCGGCTTACAGAACAGATGAGTGGGGAGTGGTAGTGCTGATGATGGAAACGGAGTGAGTGGGATAAGAGTGGGCTTGTCTGCCTGAGCGTGTGGTGGAAATGTGAAAATGGAGCTCAGCCAACTGTGGGCTGGGGCAGTAAATCAGGCTGGGAGAATTGAGTGTGTCAGAGTGTTAGTGGAACAGACGTCAGAAAAACAGGATTTCTACCCCGATGCTGCTGTTCTAGTTTAAGACACAATAATTTCTCCAGGATTCTTATTTTGTCATGTCAGTTGTGATGCACTGACTGAATGACCTGTTCCTTTCACATTCTAAAATTTCATCTTTTTTATTTTCTGTGAAATTTTGAGCATCAGATTGGATTAGTGTCATCCACTGATCTTTGTTGTGTGAAAAATGTGTGAAGTCAGCACTCTGTGACTTCCTGGTGGTCCGTGGCTGAGTCCACATGCCCGTGCAGGAAGCCTGGTTCTACCCCTGGGCAGGGAACGAGATCCAGCAGGCCGCAACCAAGACCTGGTGTCGCCCTGTAAACAAACAGTAAATATTGTTAAAAATCAGCACTGTCTAAAGTAGTACTGTCTTTCCACTTGTATGGTGCCTGATTTTTTAGCCAACCTTCATTACTGCGTGTGTGTGCTTAGTCACTCAGTCGTGCCCGACTCTTTGCACCCCCATGCACTATAGCCTCCCAGGCTCCTCTGTCCATGGGAGTTCTCCAGGCAAGAATACTGGACTGGGTTTCCGAGCCACCAGGAAAGCCCTTCTCCAGGGGATCTTCCCGACCCAGGGATCGAACCAGGGTCTCCTGCACTGCAGGTGGATGCTTTGCTAGCTGAGCAACCAGGGAAGCCCTCCTAACTGTGTATTCACCTGATCCTCACTGGAGACACTCCTCTTGCTGAAAATTTGTTTAAAAATGTCATTATAACATGTATGTAAGCTAGATGTATTTTAAATCGGCTTTTGGAGTTTATAGTTACCAGGGAAAAGATGGAATTAAACTTAACCTAACAGGTGAATTTTAGCTTGAGTCCAAGTGATTCAGCTTAAGATGGCATTGTTTTATTTTGCTTTTTTTCTTCAGATATCTAATGATTTACAAACTTTCCATCTCAGGTTCATTAATGTATTTAAATGAAGCCACACTACTCCATAATATCAAAGTTCGATACAGTAAAGACAGAATTTATGTAAGTATTTTACCTGTGGTTTAAGTTTTGTGGGGGTTATTATTTTACATGCCGCTGTTTGATTTTGTTGAGCTTGAAATTTTCTTACCAGGAGATCACACTTGACCTGAGCCTGTTGAATGGAGCCTGAGCTCCATGAGGATGAGGATTTTTTCGTAATTTACTCCTCTTAATTCCAGGGCTTAGACCAGGCATGGTACATAGTACTTAAGAAATATTTTTGGAATGAAATAATGAATTCAGGGCATCATCTAATATTTTTCAGCCTTAAATCTACCCAATTTGGTTATTTTAAAAAGCCCTAATTATTTTGAACTTTGATTTTTAAATTTATGGCATACATCTATAGATCTGTTTAATTAATGCACTTTCCACATTGTTCTGCAAAACATTTAAGTCCGACTTAAGGCATACATAATGAAATTAAAAATTTGGATGGCAAAAAATGTAAATTAGAATAGAAGGCAATATGTGAGGAAATTTCGGGAACACTGAAATGCTGATCATGAGCCTGAATAGTTGCAGTATTTGATTCCAAAGAGAGAACTTTCCTAAAAGCCCAGGATATTTAAAAATGAAAGACAGTGCTTCTAATGTATTAAATAGGGTTTGCACCATAGCATTCAAATGAATGCTTAAATGGTGTGTTTTAATGATCATGATTCATTGGGCATGTATGAGGTTTTATTCTAGTTACAGGTTCCTTTGTTGGCTGGAGATAAATTACCCTGCTGTAGCTCTCCTGTTATAAAGATGGGGCTTGTCATTATTTGAAAGAAGAAAACACATGGCTTCTTTGACACTTCCTAGATCAAATGACGTTCTTAATTTTTTATATCACTATCAGTTTGCCTAATTGTACTTACTTAATTCTGACTAAATTACCTTTAGTCTTTGCCATCTGTCCAAGTAGTGACAGCTGGGAAATAGAACTAATCTAGTTAGTCTTTTCCAAAAGAATTTACCCTCGCTTATACACAGTATTAAGTCTTTCCTTTTCTCTTTATTTTTTTCCCCCCCAAAGTCAACTAAATAGTATATTTGAGTTAATATAGATATGGCTATTCTTATTTAGAAATATATTTGGAAGCAAAATTCATTTAATCAGCAGACTAATGTTGAGTATCTAATGTGTGCTAAATGTTTTAGGTACTAAAATAATAAAGTTTTTAAAGTTTGTTTGTTAAAGCAGTTTAACTTGTAACAGGTCAGTAAAAGTTGATATAGCTGTAACCATCTTTCAGGTAGAACTGGCCACTATTTTTTCTTTACATGTCTACATTACTTGGTGGTAGTGAATCAGTTTTACTTACCTGAGCAAATTTTAATTGTTTTAATATCTTTTTCTTAAAGTTTATACATTTTAAACTACCTTTACAGAATCATCTTACTCAACAAAACACAACATTGAGATGGTTGGTTTTTATTTGGAATGATTATGCATAAACTTCTCACCCTGGAATTTTCATTGGTCCATTAATGTTTCCTATGCAACGGCGATGTTCTATTGGCCGACTGTGGCCACTGATAACTGAAGGTTTACATGCAGAATTCATTGTACTTTCATAAAAAGATGAGCACTGCATTTGATCAACAAGTCTCTGCCGAATCACATACCTGATAGAAATAATTACTTATTTGTGAAATGTTAGGTTTTTGTTCCTCGTGTATGAGTCTGCATCACTCTGGAGAATTTTAAAATTATTTCTATTTGTCCTGGCGTTCTTTTCCTAAGATGTACATGCAGTTGGGTGTACAACCTCTGTTAGACAGTGGCTGTTTAGCATCACAGCTCTTGTTTGGAAGACCAGTGTTTTCAAAGTTAATGAAAGCCATTAACTGGTGGGTTTTTGCCTAGCCAGTTATGCCTTTTAGTTATAAAACCATTAAATATCAGCAACACACAAGCAGAATGATTATTACTGTAACATAGGTAAGAGAGTGAAGCAGTTCAGAATAGTTTGAGTTGGATATTTTTATACTTCTCATTGACCAGAATTGCCACCGTTCTCCCTTAGACATTTAACATTTTCCTTGGTTACTAAAGTCTCTCTTACTTTCCTTTTGTTTCCCATGGAAAGATTATTAACTGGAATTTATTTTTCACCCCACCCCAGGAAGCAGGTTTGAGAGCATTCACTGAATTTTAGATTAGCAGGCTGAGAGTTTGGGGTTTCCACATCATTTCCCTTCCATAGCTAGAACAGAAGAGAAAAAAATATGGTCCTGTATGCCCTAGTTTGGTCTGCAAACAAAAACCAATTGCTAAACCACAACTCTCTTTCTACCCACAAAGAATTTTATAAATCCTGTTGGTAGCATTTTGTTTTTCTTTTTGGTCTTTTGAAGCCACGGTGAAATTTCACATTTGAAAGGAAGCTTCATTGCTCATCAAACATTTGGCCCATCAGTGTTCTAGGCAATAGTTAGCATATGGTGTTTTGCAAAGGTCTGGGACCAAGTGGTCACTGCAGAGCTAAATCAATCCTAGGTTTTCAGTGACGGGCATAGACCTTGAGGGTTCCGTGATCTATGCTACACTCTTCAGTGAAGAAAGTAGTCTAGACAAGGAGTACAAATAAGCAACATGCAGGCTGTAGGTATAGAGCAGATGTTGTAAGTGGAGTCAGCAGAAGGTGTCTGAGACAGAGGAGTAGAGGCTCAGCTCTGCGCATGTGGATCTGGTGGTGGTGTCTTGAACCTGGGAGGGCGGGTGGAAGGAGTGTGTTTCCTTTGATGCAAAGGGAGGTCAAGAGAGGCGATTTTGATTTTGGATGTGGCAAGTTTTAGATGCCTGTGGGATAAGAAGATGTAAATATTTATTAAGTGTTGAAGAAATATGGGTCCAATAGAGATCAGGGAATGTTGAGGGCTAGAAATGCAGATTTGGGAGTTCTAGTTACAGAGAGAATTGGGGGTGTCTACTTGCTGTATGTTCTTTCTTTTATGAGCTTTGTTTGATTTTAAATGAAAATAATAATTAGAAAATTTAATGTTTACGCTTTTCCCCCTTAGACCTATGTGGCCAACATTCTGATTGCAGTGAACCCATACTTTGACATACCTAAAATCTATTCTTCAGATTCAATAAAGTCGTACCAAGGAAAATCTCTTGGGACGATGCCACCCCATGTGTTTGCAATCGGTAAGTAATTTCGTTATATCTTAATTTTTATTTCAGTTGTACATACTCATTCAGTTTTTCTTTTGGATTAGTAAAAGACACCATGAATTGAATGTATGAAGGCCTGTGTGCACCTGACTGCGTCACTGTGTTAGGAGCGTGTCGCTCACACAGGGTGGGGAGGAATACTTTTGCTGCTGACTCATGGGGTGGTTGTACCTCGTTACCTTTGTTAATATGCCTGTGTTCTCTTAAGTGCATCTATCCAGTTGAAAGTAGGTCATAATAAAATGTGACCTAATGTTTTTGTTTGACTCCATCTTTAAAGTGTCCTCCTTCCACAACTAAGAAGGAGGCCTAGACCATTTGCTCTTACTCTTACTTGTGAGCGTGTTACCTAGGCTAGAAGGGGGATGTGAGAACAAACACTTTCCCTGCCTTATCCCTCATCAGGGCATTTTAAATTGTAAAGGATGGACAGTGACACATGTTTCATATTTCTGGAGAATCTGCATGGAAGGGCAGCAGCATCTGTCTTTGCCTTTCTTGGGCACTGTCTCTCATCTCGAAGCACTTTAGCTCTGAAAAGCAGAGATAGAGTTGCTTGAGAGGCATCCCCCATAGCTGGTGACTACAAGTACAGAGATGTTAGCTAAGCCTTGAAATTCAGACATAACCAGCAGTTAAATTGTGACACGCTTTGGTTCAGGTTTTTAGCGCAGTTAGTTTCTCTTTGTACCTGTGTTTTGACTTAACTGGGCTTCACCTCCAGATTTGGCTGCACATGTTCTGGGTGCTGCTAAGCAGAGTGAATATGTGCACCAAGTCCAGTGCAGCTGGTTCTATGATGCTCTGATGGGCATCTGCATGTGTTCTATCAGCTGGCGAAATGGTGAGCAGGTTCATCACTAGACAGAGTTATGTGTTTAAAATGTAGTTGCTTACTACTACTAAAAAGTGTTTACAACGATTCCACAGAATTGAGTGAAACAGATTGCTGATGAATTGGTCAAAGGGATGTGAACAGTCTTGCATGAGTTTGCATTGGGTCCTTAGGGAAAAAGCCATCTGTAGAGCCTTCTTCACTGGTACGGGTAGCACCTGCCTGGGGTGAGAAATAGCTGCCTTATAGGGCCCAACTTGTCAGGACCTCACTTTTAATTAAATTTACTTTAATTTAGTCCACTTTAACAGAATCAAATTGTGCTCATCTTGTCTGCAAAGTCCAAAAGATACAGCTTAAATTGTTGGAGGATAATGAAGATAGTTAAAAATTGTATGTATAAATAATGGCATCTCTAAACAATTGAAAGCAGTTAATTTTGCCGTTTTTGAAATGTTGGTAAATTCTGCAAGATGTTTATGTTTAATGGTAGAATTACAGGAGGGAAAAAAAAGCACCACAGATCTGTTGTGCAGTTGTGTTTTCTTTTTTTCTCCAGCAGAAATTTTGGCTGCCAGATTTCTTAATTGTTAGCTTGTTACTTTTTGTTTAATTCTCTGGGGATGTCATTAGTTATGTATAGTGAGCATTTTTCATCTCTCTGAAAATATGTTCTGGTATTAGGAAAAGCTGAGCCACTGCTCATAATATGGAGACATTCTAGTGCAAATACAAGAGTTGTTTATTTGGATTTCATATCAGTTAGCTGTCAGGATAATTGTAGAGAACATTTAAAGTATATACTTATAGAGATGTTTTGAGTACTTTCAAATGATTTTATTTAAAAATTTTGGTAACTGTAAATACACATTTATAATTTCTTTCAGCGCAAGTGCTTTTTGTTAGTAAATGGACTTTCTATCATTTGGAAATTTTTATTTAATACTTTGTTCCTCACTAACAGTGTGGTATTCTTTTGTCTCCAGCTGATAAGGCTTTTCGAGACATGAAGGTGCTCAAGATGAGTCAGTCCATCATTGTATCTGGAGAATCAGGAGCTGGCAAAACGGAAAATACAAAATTTGTTCTAAGGTGAGGAATATTTAGCTGACCTAAAATGTTTTGAACAAGTTGGCTATTTTTAGTTGTGGTAAAAAATATACAGCATAAAATTTACCATTTTCAATATTTCTAAGTGTACAGTTCAGTAGTGCTGAGTACATTCACATTGTTGTTCAGCCAATGTCCAGAACTTTTCATCTTGCAAAACTAAAATCCTATACCCTTTAAACAACTCTGCGTTCCCCCTGACCAACCCAAATGCCAGGCAACCACTGTTCTTACTTCCTGCCTTTTTGATAGTACTCTGGACACCTCATGTAGGTGAAATGTACAACTTTTTGTTTTTCTGTGACTGGTTTTTCCCCCATTAGCATGATGTCCTCAAAGTTCATCCATGTTGAGGCATGTGTTAGAATTTTCCTAATTTTTAAGGAGTAATATTCTGTCATGTTTATATATCACATCTGTTTATCCATTCACTCATCAGTGGGCACTGGGGTTGCTTCCGTCTCTTGACCCTTGTAAAGAGTGTTGCCTTGAACATGATATGAACAAAGAGTTACAAAGATCTCCTTGAGATTTGACCAGATTAACCTTGCATATTTTGCATGCTTTATGACATAGTTTGAAATGGTGGGCTCTGTTTCTGTTACAAAAACAGACACCTTATGTGGAAGCTAAGCTGGAGATTTTTGAAATCTAGCTCTGACATGGTATTCTCAGGAGGATCCTAGAGGAGACCAGTGCTGGTTAGGCAAAGGGAAATCTCCAACCATTCCTTCAAAATCCAACCATTACATTCTGTTTTCAATATTCCTGCTATTAGAGTGGTCAGAATAATTTTTTACCTTAAGTTTATGATGACTGACCTTGTTTCTACGTCCCCGCAGCCCTCCTCCCAGTGTCAAAGATAAATATTTCTATGTGTAATGTATATCATATTTCAGATACAATAGTTGGTTAAAATCAGAATGTTCCCAAAGAGTTCTAAAAAAATAATGCTGATTTAGATGTCAAAAACCATCCAAATAGGATTTTAAATATCAGAAAAGCTATAATAGAATAGTAGGTACATTTAAATACAAATTTATAATATTTAAGTGAGCCATTCCAGTACATGATTCAGGTTTCAATGTTAGATGTGTTAAATAATATTAAAATTAGAAATATAGGCTGCCAGTTCAAGATGGCAGTATAGAAGGACATACACTCATCTCCTCCTGCAAGAGCACCAAACTTGCAGCAATTGTGGAAAAACCATCGACAGGCAGAAGGACATTGGAACCCACCAAAAAAGATACCCTATGTCCAGAGACAAAGAAGAAGCCACAGTGAGACAGTGGGAGGGGCACAATCACAAGAAAATAAAATCCCATTCCTGCCAGGTAGGTGACCCACAAACTGGAGAAAAATAATACTGAAGAAGTTCTCCCACTGTTGTGAAAGTTCTCAACACCACGTCAGGCTACCCAGCCTGGGGACCTGCCAAAGAGACTGGGAATCCCCAGAGAATCTGACCTTGAAGGCCAGGGGGATTTGATTATAGGACTTCCATGGGACTGGGGCAAACAGACTTCAGTCTGCGAGGGCACAAAGTCTCGCATGCACCAAGACCCAGAGGAAAGGAGCAGTGACCCCAGGGGAGATCGAACTAAAACGACCTGCTAGTGTTGGAGGGTCTCCTGTGGAGGTGTCAGTCGGCAAGGGCTCATCACAGAATCAGGAGCACTGACAGCCGCAGTCCTGGAAGGTCCCCCATGGCATAAGCCCTCTTAGAGGTTACCATTAACCCTGCTCTAAAGTCCATGGACACCAGGGCTTGGTCTTCTTAGGCCAAACAACTATCAGGGAGGGAATGTAACTCCACCCATCAGCAGATAATTGGATTAAAGCTTTACTGAGCAAGGCCCTGCCCATCAGAGCAAGACCCAGCATTTCCCATCACCATTCCCTCCAATCAGGAGGCTTACACAAGCCTCTTAGCTTCCTCCATCAGAGGGCAGACAGAAGAAGCAAGAAGACACAGCAGCTAAAACAAAGACCACATTACAGGATGAAAAAGCAGAAAGTTGTGTTCCGGATGAAGGGACAGGATAAAACCCCAGAAAAACAACTAAATGAAGTGGAGATAGGCAACCTTCCAGAAAAAGAATTCAGAATAATGATAGTGAAGATGATCCAGGATATTGGGAAAACAGTGGAGAAGATGCAAGAAATGTTTACCAAAGATCTAGAAGAATAAACAAACAGATAAATAATGCACTAGAAGGAATCAGTAACAGAATAGCTGAGGCAGAAGAATGGATAAATGACCTGGAAGACAGAATGATGGAAGTCACTGCCAGAAAACAGAAGATAGAAAAAAGAATGAAAAGAAATAAAGACAGCCTAAGAGACCTCTAGGACAACCTTAAAGACAACACCATTCACATTATAGGGGTCCCAGAAGAAGAAGAGAGAAAGGACCTGAGAAAATATTTGAAGACATAATAGCTGAAAATTTCCCCAACATGGGAAAGGAAATAGTCAACCAAGTCCAGGAACACAAAGAGTCCCAGGTAGGATAAGCACATAGTAATCAAACTGACAAAAATTAAAGACAAAGATAAAATATTAAAAGGGAAAAATAACATATAGCACACAAGGGAATTCCCATCAGGCTATCAGTTGATTTTTCAACAGAAACTCTGCAAGCCAGAAGGGAATGGCACGATACATTTAAAGTGATGAAGGGAAGAACCTACAACCAAGAATACTCTACCCAGCAAGACTCTCCTTCAGATTTGATGGAGAAATCAAAAGCTTTCCAGATAAGCAAAAGTTAAGAGAATTCAGCAGCACCACATGAGCTTTGGCCTTAAGGTGGCTCCGAGGTTAAAGCATCTGCCTAAATGCGGGAGACTTGGGTTTGATCCCTGGGTTGGGAAGATCCCCTGGAGAAGGAAATGGCAACCCACTCCAGTATTCTTGCGTGGAGAATCCCATGGATGGAGGAGCCTGGTGGGCTACAGTCCATGGGGTTGCAAAGAGTCGAACACGACTGAGCTATTAACACTAACACTAACACTAACTAACACGAGCTTTACCACAATGCTAAAGGAACTTCTCTGGGCAGGAAACACAAGCAAGGAAAAGACCTACAGAAAATAAACCACAAACAATTAAGAAAACAGTAATAGGATCATAGATACTGATAATTACCTTAAATGTAAATAGATTAAATGCACCAACCGAAAGACATAGACTGGCTGGGCAGATGAAAACACGTATACATGTATACACTTCCACTTACGCATCATTCTGCTCGACTCCCCCAAATTGTATATAATTATTTTATAATGTTAGGTTAATCATGTTTCCATTATGACTTACAATTATTTTTTATTTTTTGTCTGGCTATTGATTGTGAAAACTGATAAACATCTTTTACTATTGCTATGTAACTATTACTCACTCAGTACTATTTGTATTATGATTGGTCAACAGAAAAATAATAGAACTCTATATCACCAGAACTATGGTTTAATAGAAAAACCTGTAATCACTTTAAAATCCAGATACATAGCAGAATTATCTTGGAATTTGTTGAAAAATACAAATGCCTAGATATTGCCTCTTTTTTCTCCAGAGCCCAAGATATGTTTCTAATAAGCAGCCATGTTTAAAAACAACTCTATTATATGATGATATATTATTTTTATCTAGTTCGTTTCACTTTTTCTGTTTCATATTCAGTGCTCCCATTTCATTTAGTTTATGTTTTCCAGTTTTTCCACATCTTGTTTTTCTTTTGATGTTCTTTCTCAAGTCTTTAGCAAGTGTAGTAGAAAAGCTTTTATATAAATATATATATATATATAAATAATAGAGAAGGCAATGGCACCCCACTCCAGTACTCTTGCCTGGAAAATTCCATGGACAGAGGAGCCTGGTAGGCTGCAGTCCATGGGATCACTGAGAGTTGGACACGACTGAGTGACTTCACTTTCACTTTTCATTTTAATGCATTGGAGAAGGAAATGGCAACCCACTCCAGTGTTCTTGCCTGGAGAATCCCAGGGACGGGGGAGCCTGGTGGGCTGCCGTCTATGGGGTCGCACAGAGTCGGACACAACTGAAGTGACTTAGCAGCATATGTAAATAATATATATATTTCAGAAAACTTACGAATTTTTGCCTAAAAATTTTATGACAGTTTGATCCCTCTTAGTATCACTTAGTATGACTAGAATGCTAGATTTCTAATTAAAAAAATAGATATGCAACAAACAACAAAGGTTGACTTTATAGCAAAGGGAACTCTAGTCAATACACACTGAGGAAACCAGAAGGGGAAGAGACACGTGTACCCCAATGTTCATCGCAGCACTGTTTATAATAGCCAGGACATGGAAGCAACCTAGATGTCCATCAGCAGATGAATGGATAAGAAAGCTATGGTACATATACACAATGGAGTATTACTCAGCCATTAAAAAGAATACATTGGAATCAGTTCTAATGAGGTGGATGAAACTGGAGCCTACTATACAGAGTGAAGTAAGCCAGAAAGAAAAACACCAATACAGTATACTAATGCATATATATGGAATTTAGAAAGATGGTAACAATAACCCGGTGTACGAGACAGCAAAAGAGACACTGATGTATAGAACAGTCTTTTGGACTCTGTGGGAGAGGGAGAGGGTGGGATGATTTGGGAGAATGGCATTGAAATACGTATAATATCATATATGGAATGAGTCACCAGTCCAGATTCGATGCACGGTACTGGATGCTTGGGGCTGGTGCACTGGGACGACCAAGAGGGATGGTATGGGGAGGGAGGAGGGAGGGTTCAGGATGGGAAACACGTGTATACATGTGGCGGATTCATTTCGATATTTGGCAAAACCAATACAATAGTGTAAAGTTTAAAAATAAAATATAAAAAAATAATCTATAATGGAAAATAATTTCAAAAATAATATGTGTATATGTATAACTGAATCACCTTGCTATGCACTGGAATCATTGTAAATCAACTGTACTTCAATAAAATGTATAAAGAAAAATATTTTTAAAAAGCCATATAATGCATGCAATATCACTGTCATCTAACTTTTTTTTTTATCCTGTATTTTAAACAGGTATCTGACTGAATCCTATGGATCTGGTCAAGACATTGATGATAGAATTGTTGAAGGTGATAGAACTTTTTAAATTCTTATTTTTTATTGTTAGATATGTACTGAAATTAAGAAGAATCCTCTAAGTAGTCTGGAATGTTCTCACAGAGATCAGAAAACTCCAATCTCTTACAAATCTTTGCTCCGTTTTTATCTTGTCATTTAGTTAATGTCGTTTTTCCCCTGACTCCATGTACACACTAAGAGGGCAGAGATTTTATAGATTCAGAATCCCTGGAATAGTACCTGATACATGGCATGTGCATTATCATTTATGGAGCTGTGAGTGAGTGAAAGGAATACATGAAGCCTTCTGGCCTCCTGTGCATTTTGTTGACCTTGTTTTAGTAAAGGAAAAAAGGAGAGGGTTATTTGGAATTGAGGTGCTGGCGGAAATCATTTTAACAAAAGAGTACACTTGGAAGGCAAGAGGCTGTATGTTGATTTCCTTAAGCAGTCAGTGTCTGTATACCCCTTAGACAGTCGTTCCATACCCTGTTTGGACACTGCTGGTCCAGGCAAGTCTGCAGTAGCCTCCGGAGCACAGGTTCCTCTCTGGTCTCCCCTCCTCTAATCTATTCTCTGTGTGGAAGTTAGAATGATCTGTTTTGCTCTAAGCTCTTTATTGGCTTCATATGTCTCTCAGGGTTAAACCTTGCTCTTTGTGGCCAGGTACCTGCCTCTTCTGGTCTGATTGAGTCATTTTTCCTGTGAATCCTCATGCTTTAGTCACATTGGTCTCCTTGTAGTTCTTTGAGGTGTTTCAGGCCTCCTTGACACGTCCCTCACCACTTCCTCACTTTTTCCTACCAGACTGCTGCTGCTGCTGCTGCTGCTAAGTCGCTTCAGTCGTGTCCGACTCTGTGCGACCCCATAGACGGCAGCTCACCAGGCTCCCCCATCCTACCAGACACTCAGTATTTAATAATGATGATGATATTGACATGTGTGGGGTCCATTAAGTGTTGTCTGATTTGCTTAAAATGGGTTACCTAACTTACATCTTCACAGAATACGATGTAGGTAATGTTTTATCCCTGCTCCACAGATGAAAAACTAAGGTAAAAAGAGTCTAAGTGACTTTCTGAAGAGTAAATAGCTCATCAGTTGTGGAGAAGGGACATAAAGACAGACATCTTAATTGCATAATCTACTAAGTGCTCTTTTTAATACTCCTGACATTTAAAAAAAAAAATTTCAGTTGAACAAAGATTTGTCAGGAGCCTTCATGCATTTTACTAAATCATGGCAGGCAGAAGTGACATACACTTTTTCACAATTATGTAAAATATCCATGTACATGAATATAAATTCTACTCTAATAAACATTTTTAAACTTTACATCAATAAGATTTTTCATATTTATTGGTATAATTTTCTAATTTTATGTACAGTTCTCACTGAGGTATGGTTACACACCAAAGTATAATCGCAGTAAAGTGCCTTTAGTGAGAGAATTGTCGTTTAAAATTGAATGAGTAAATAAAAACAAATTAGGGATTAATTTAATGAAATACTAATCAATATTCTGACTTGATTATGTGAGGCGCAGATTCACTTGTGAATTGGATCTAAGCCTAGTTTCTGTCATGGGAACACACTGTGTGATGTGTAACAGGCTGTAGTTGAGGACCAGTGGAAAGGGTTATTCCACATTTTCCTCCAGCCCCTTATTGGAGGATAGTGTATGTTAACTGGCAGGACCATAGACATCTTGAAGTGACATACATGCTAACATTTCTTTCAGTTTTAGTACTTTCTTACTTATTTTAGCAAGTGAAGCAACCTGGGAGTGATCTTTAACTGGATTTGGAGACTAGTTAAGCTATCTACTGTGGACAGACAAAGAGAGATGGACTTTAGACTATTTCATAACAAATATTCGAGCAATAAACATATGAAGCAGTTTATGAGATTGTTGAAGGAATGTGTGAGTAAGAGTGACACTAATCTGGTATAATTATAGTTGAGATTATGGGGAGTACATGAATGGACTCTAGTAACTCAGTAGTGTAGAGTGTATGTGTGTGTGAGAGAGACATTATAAAATGAAGACAATTAAAATTTTACATTTGTTCATTGGTATTTCAAAAATTATTGTTCTGAGAACCTTTTGTAGGTAATTCTATAAACTGAATTTGTTAGGTTTTGTTGGATGTGCATGTATGTTAAATCTGGAGGTTATGTTAATATATATATTTAAAAGTAGGTCAACTAATAACATTTTGCCTGTATTTTATCATAGGAGGTTTGCTGTTTTCTGCTCATGTAGGGCTGATGTGGAAACTATAAAAATATTTAGAGAGTAATTTTTAAAGTTGAGCTATAAATTTTGTAATCTAATGACTTTTGAAAATTTCATCTTTGTCATAACACTTATATTTTCTTTTGATAAATTTTGAATAAATTTTCCATCTCTTGTACTTTAATAGGGCCTGACATAAGGGGAGTCAAGAAATATTTGTGGGATTTGACATTACAAGTGAATTCATTCATGTTAGTTTTTTGAGAATATTTTTCTAGTTATATGTATTTATTAATAAATGGAAACACTATGTATATTACTTTGTAATTTTCCTTCATGTTAATTTTTATGGCATATTTTCATTTCTTTTTTAATAGCTAACCCACTCTTAGAAGCTTTTGGAAATGCAAAGACTGTTCGCAACAATAATAGTAGTCGATTTGGGAAATTTGTAGAAATACATTTCAATGAAAAGGTAAGTGAGAGTGAGTTTTGGGTTAATATATTTGGGAAGTGTTTTTGGAAAAAGCAAAAGGTCTTGATAGAATTGGTAGTGTACTTGAACTCATGGCAAATATGTTAAAATTTTTCTCTTACTATTAGATATTTGGGAGAATATATATGTTCACTGTGATCTCTGTAAATTCTAAAGCTTATGTTTTTTTTAATAGTTATGTGTTTTTCCCCTTTATTTGATAAATATTGCAACCTTCTTTGATAGACAAATGGTTATTAGGAAAGATAGTTTGACACTGGTAGGTTATACTTTAAGACTTCAGATGCAAAACCATAATTTCTCTCTGTTTTGTTTTCTAGAGTTCAGTTGTTGGAGGATTTGTTTCACATTATCTTCTAGAGAAATCTAGGATCTGTGTTCAAGGCAAAGAGGAAAGGAATTATCATATCTTTTATAGGTTATGTGCTGGTGCTTCTGAAGATATTAGGGAAAGACTTCATTTGAGCTCTCCAGATAATTTTCGGGTAGGTTGGATGAAAAGAAATTTCATACAGTTTTTGCAAATTGAATTGTCTTCTATTCTAAAACTTAATTCAGTGGATTTTGATGTCTAGTTACATATAACTTACCTTAAGTTCAGTGTATTGTGAATAGAGTGACTTCTGTAATAAGTGGATCTGTATGGAGGTTTACTGCTCAGTTTATAACACTATATGAGAAGATACATAATGGAGTAGATAAAAGGAAGGATGCTAAACCAGTTATATCAATTGGTTATCAATTTATCTTCAGTAAGTAGTTCATGATAGTTCTGTAATGCTAGCTTTACAGTTACCTTTGACTTACTTACAAAAAAAAAGTTTGACCACTGAATTAATATTAATAAAAGATCCCTACTTGTCTTCCTTAATTCATTTCAACAAATATTTATTGCTTACCCTTTGGGTACCAGGATTGTGACATAGTTAAAAAGATAAATGATACACAGTTCCTGCTTCTGAGCAATTTAGAAACTGGTGGAAAACATGCACACAATTTTGACTGATACGTTAAATGAGTGAGAGAGATGCATAGGAAACTGATAATTTTGGAAAAAACCTTACTGGAACGATTGATGCTTGATCAGAATCCTGAGGAATTTTCAGGTATTAACTAGAGGAGGAAACATGCAAAGGGTATTCCTGGTAGATGCAAAAAGATAAACAAAGAAAGGCAAGAAATAGCTTAAAGCAAAGGACAGGAAGAATGGGAGTTGAAGCTAGAGAGTTTGGTCTTTTTTCTGTAGTTAGTAAAGAGTGGTTAAAGGGTGTTAGGAAGAAAGTTGGATATCAGATCTGTACTTAACTTCAGGTTTAGTATGGAAGATAGCTTTAAGCGGGGGGTGGGGTGGGGTGGTAGAGGAGGGGATGGAGATAAATTGCAACCATGGATAAGTGAGTTGGGAACCTGTCGGTGACATAGCAGTTACTCAATGCCTGAATTTGGTTTAGCGATGGCAGGGTTACTGAGGAGAGGATATGTGAAACAGGAGGTAAAATTGACATGACTTGGAGACTGAATTAGGTAAGGAGAAGGCGGAGTCTGAAATTATTTTCCAGGATTTGATTAGGATAACTGGGTGGCTATAAATACCATGTTGGGGCCAGATGGAAGATTTGTGGTGTGTAGGATGCGTCCAGTTTTGGAGTCTGTGGAATATCCAAGTGGAGCTGTTCAGAAGACTGTTGGGTGGGATAAGATCAGGTCAGAGCTGTGGGGATAGGTTTGTGAGATGTCAGTACACTGATGATAGTTAGAACTGTGAGAGTGAGGAGATGAGATTGTGCAGAGAGATTGCATAATGTAGAATAGCATGTGCCAAGATCCAAACTCTAGAGGTAAAGAGGATGAGTAAGACGAGCTGTCTAAGAAAGGAAGCCCAAGTGGAGTTGCGAGAGAAGCATGAGGAAATCAGGAATGCCAAGGATCACAAGTCAGTGTTCAGTTTCAGGAAGTGGTGACTGGGAGTGGTTAGTGTAATTTACAAGTTCGCAGGTGGAAAATGGCTTCCCTATTTGGGTCGTGAGAATCGTGGGGGGCAAGTCGGAAGTGCAGTTGGTGTAAAGTTCTCCAGGTGATTCTCATAGTCCTTTTTGGCCAGTAGTCCTCCACTTGAGAATCATGACACACATTTATATTTAATGATTGTTCTGTGTGTGTGTTTGCAACCTGGCTTCTTTTTATTACTTCAGTCAATTTCTTTTAATGTATATTTGGACATTTAAAAACTCTGTTGTTCTAAAATGCTGTATAACTGCATCTATGTATGTAGTTCTGCAATGTTTAATCTTCTCCAGTGGTGGTGGTGGTGGTGGTGGTGTAGTCGCTAAGTCATGTCCGACTCCTGTGACCCCACGGACTGTAGCCCTCCTGGCTTTTCTGACCATCGGATTCTCCAGGCGAGAATACTGGCGTGGGTTGCCGTTTCCTTCCCTAGGGGATCTTCCGACCCAGGAATTGAACCCAGGTCTCCTGCATTGCAGGCAGATTCTTTACCAGCTGAGCTATGAGGGAAGCCTTTAACCTTCTCTAGAACTCACCAAATTAATTGGAATTTATTAGTTGCCCACAGTATCTTGATGACAGTAGAAGAGGCATTTCTCTACAGTGACTTTTAGAAAAAGACTATAAATTAATATGACTCACATGGAATTTAATAATGTTGATGTGGCTTTGTCAACACGGAGTTAAGGATAAAGTGACATGCCTGTTGTCTTAACACAGTGTTTCTTTCTACTTGGGGGCTTGGGAACGTGGTTTCTGTGTCTCAGAATGTAGTCTTTCCTGGCACAAGGAAAGCCACCCCAAGAGGGCAGCCTCTGAAACACTTTATCAGGTCAGAGTTTCCTGTCCCTGTGGCGTGACCTAGGGGCATGATTTCCTCTTACAAGGGAGTCCTTTTGGTGGTAAGAGGAAAACTAGAGGAACAGCATTAGCTCTTACTTAAAAACATCTGCCGTCTTGGATCTTCCTCTCTGGCAGGCGGACATGCATCTCTATATTCCTTCCCCCAAATTATCCTGCCTTAGAGTGACTTCGAGTCTTGGTCACTTCATCAGGTTTTTCTCTGGTTTAGTTTAGGCCTCGAATTATAACTCGGGGATAAAGTTGTAAAGACAAAGGAGAAACTGCAGTAGAGTGAACACTTCCCCCGCCCCCCAGATTTTTTCGTCACTGCTGTATACAAATTAGTGACTCTATCCAAATCAGTATACAAAGAATTGTTGAATTACATCTGTTCAAAAACATCCATATTAACTACACATGTATTTTAGAAAATAAAAGGTTAAAAATGCTTGCATTATTCAAAAATTTGAAATATTTTTGCACATGTTCCATGGAAGCGTTCATTATAGTCATGCAGGGATCTTTGAATATTAAGTAAGGCTTGGATAGAATGAGAATGGGTGACTAGAATAGTTACAGCTTTCTAGTTACAGAAAAGTTAGAAGAAACAAGTATTGTTCTTAGATTTTAATATTAAGTCCATCTGTCCAGAAACCTAGTACTTGATAAAAACAGTTGCAGTAGGTGGATAAAATTCTTGCTAGCAAAGAAAACATTAGTTTTGGGTCCATATAGTTAAGCTACTATTATCCTACTAAATAAAAGAGCTCTTTTTTGAAAGTCAGTTGAAAATGCTTACCAGTATTATCCCTTTTATTTTATTCTTTCCCTCAAGATTTTAGTCTGCAAAGAAAAATTCATTGGATATTATTTTCTGGTTTTAACTGTATTTTAATATTTCATTATAATGGTGGGAGATAATGCGTTGATTATCTTCAGTATTTATCCCTAAATCATTCAATTTACTGTAAATTTTTTCTTGATATCTGTATAATTTAATCTTGGAATTCATGTCATGGGAGAGTAGAATCCTGCTGCTAAGTCACTTCAGTCGTGTCCGGCTCTGTGTGACCCCATAGACAGCAGCCCACCAGGCTCCCCCATCCCTGGGATTCTCCAGGGAAGAACACTGGAGTGGGTTGCCATTTCCTTCTCCAGTGCATGAAAGTGAAAAGTGAAAGTGAGGTCGCTCAGTCATGTCTGACTCTTTTCGACCCCATGGACTGCAGCCCACCAGGCTCCTCTGTCCATGGGATTTCCCAGGCAAGAGTACTGGAGTGGGGTGCCATTGCCTTCTCCCTAGTGACCTGATTTAAGAAAAGCTGAGATGTTTAAACAATTTTCTCATCCTGTTCCCTGTGCTCTTCCTTCCTGAACAACCCCCACCTGTTAAATGTGGGTAATAGATTCTGCTGAAGACCAGTACATTATTTTCTTTTCAGTTGTTTCCCTTGTTCTGGGTTTTCAAAGCACTTAATCTTAAATTCTGGGCAGGGAAGTAAATCATTGAGGTAAAAGCTGAAATTGTTATTTGAATACCTGTGAAGGTTCATAAAGCAAATGTAATTTATGTACAGTTAGTGTTAACTGTTGGTCAGTCTGATCTGATGAAAGGCATGTTTTGAAGGACTGATTGTAAAAACCAGAAATTAAGAAACTCAAGGATATTATTTGTTAATTGTTCAGAATTTAAAGTATTATTCAAAATATTAAACCACAGTGTGGGTCATATCTTGTAAAGATTTAAAATTGCTCCCTTTTAAAAGTAGGAAAGCTTTGTGGTACTGTTTTTTTTCTGTTAATCATTTAATTCAACTTTCAGATTAAGAGTTTTACCATCCCTGGTTTGATTAATAGAAGTAAAGTGTTTATGATGTACAGAAGTACTGATTTTAATTGAGAGATTAAATGATAATCAGGTTATGTGTAGAAATGGTTAGCACTTTTGGATAGATTGTATTTGCCTTTGTGTTGTTTTCCTGTGGATAATATTGTTAATGATATTTTAAATTTCTTTGTCATAGTATTTAAACCGAGGCTGCACTAGATACTTTGCTAACAAAGAAACTGACAAACAGATTTTACAGAACCGAAAAACTCCTGAGGTAAAGTAGACTGTTAAAACAAATTATAATCTTTAATGCAAAAAAATTGTGCTGAAAGATACATTCTGTTTTTATTCTGAAGCCCAAGTAAGATTTCTTACTTTAGGCTTATGCATAAAAAACCTTCACAGTCACTCACGCTTCTCTCGCCCTGAAACACTTTATTCCTCTTTTGCTATCTCTAGAAGCTGCAGGTTCTGGGTCTTCTTGGTGGGACCTCAGTGCACTTTTTTTCCTGTTATTTTCCAAACATGAGTGTATCAAATTGCCTAAAAATCCTTTGCTAACAGCTTTGAAACTTACTCTCATATTAACCATTAGGATTAAATATAAAATATGCTCTTTATAATTTATTATCTGTGTCAAGGCTGAAATGAGCTTTGATGTACACAAAGAGTGAGCATTGTTGTGAACTAGTTCTTATGTGTTATTGTGATATTTCTCTTTAAAGCAGCATGTTTCTGTAATTTATTATGAAAAGTTTAGTTTTATGTGTAACTTTTACTAAATTATTGTATTTCTAGGATTAATTAAATATAATTATACCATTAAACATTACTTTTTTTTATTCTTTTTTTTATATTTTTTAAAAATTTTATTTTATTTTTCAACTTTACAATATTGTATTGGTTTTGCCATATATCAAAATGAATCTGCCACAGGTATGTAAGCATTACTTTAAAAGCATAAAATCCTTAATCTAAAAATCTACAACCTTTATAAATTTTATTAAGTGGTAAGTGGTATGAAGGTGTAGCTACTCAGGCAGCTTAAATTATGAAATACTAAGTCAGGATTAATTATAGGGACTAGTTAATATTGTCTTTATTAATTTTTTAAAAAGATTTGAGTGTGTAATTGAACAAAATTTTATTATATTCAGTTTTTAATATCTCTGCATTTGAGTTAGATGCATTTGAGTGAGTTAGATGTTTTTGACTACTTTCAAGATAGTGAGAATTATATCTTTAATATATTCATAGAAAAGAATAGAAAACAAATAAAAATCCCCATTATTTTGAATTCTAAACAGATGCGTCTGCAGTTAATGTTTGTTTAAATTGATATTTTATTTATTATTTTAGATACAGATGTCTGAATTATAAATTGTAAACATCCATGGTAGAGACTTTAAGAAATGACATTATTACTTATTACAGTATTCTCTTTTGTTATGATAATCTATCTTTTTACAAGGTACCATTGAAATACAGAAATTGTATTACTTTCACTAAGATAATTGGGACATTCCCTAGTGGGATATTGCTGCTATCCCAAAGCTAAAAAACACATACATATATATACTTAATCTTCTGGCGTGGGAAAGACTGAGTGGAGAGGAAAGAAGACTATTATTTTACTTTCCAAAGAATATTGCACTGTTTGTACTCTCTTAAGAAGAAAATGTTCACTTTCTGATTCTAGAGTCACCATACATTGTTAAGAATCTTATTCACATTATTGAGTTTATATATAAAAATATGTAAGTGACTAATGGATTTAATATGTTTAAATTACTTTTTATTGTTTTCTGTATCAGGAGGATGAGGTGATCATTTTGACTATTCAGAATTCTTTGCCTAGTTCCATTGGCGTGTCTTTAAGCTGTGTGTAATTTTTAGGAGAATGCAGTATTTTTAGTCTGCTATAATAGCAATATATTCACAGACATTTGATTAGAAACAGTTTGCAAGTGAAGTAACTGATCAATTGCAAGACTAAAAATTCTGCATGATATGTGTTTTCTTTTAAATTTGGCTGCATGTTGTTGTTTGCTTCTTTGAAAAATAAAATTAAATTTCTTTGTCTAGACATTTTCCAGAAATTTTACACATGCATAATTTAACATTTTAAAGACTGTGGAAAGGCAGCTACAACTTTAGCTGGGAAGCAGTTGGCAACCCGGAGGAAAAAAAGACTCTCCTAGGGATGTCTAGAATGGCCAGTTAATTCCGACACTGTTACCTCATGTTTAATTTTGCTTATTTATTCTCAAGTTCTGGAAAATTGCTAGTCCAGTCTTTCTGTGTCCAGTAACTTTTGTTTTTCCTCCTTCTAGTTTCTGCAGGGCTGACTTTTCTTCCTTTTTCTGAGTTTATTATAGGTTCTAGTAAAGAACACATTAGATGAACATTCTTTTAAGAAAGAAAGCAAATTTTCTCTTCCATTTTTTCTGAAATGTTTTCAGTCATTGCGTGAATTCTTAGCATAAGCATAATGCTTACTAATATACTTTACCTCATATATACTAATAGATAAAGGCTTAAAAATTAATTCCCAGGCCATGAAAATTGTTGTTAGACTTTCCACTGTTCACTGCTTTTGAATACTGGTACAGCTCAGATTTAAACTTTTATGACAGTTTTTTAAAACTTCAGTTTTTTTTGATCTTTGGTTTTATGTTGATTCAACCACTGATATTTCCTTCATTTTCACTCAATTTATATATTTATATAGTATCTTATCTTTAGAGTTAAAACTGTAATTAAATTGGAAAACATCTCATTGCATTTTTGACTGAAATTTTTATGGAGACAGGTGTAGATTCACACATCATTGAAAGAAATAATATATAGAGCCTGTGTACACTTTGCCCAGTCATTCAGTTTTTGAATGTGTTGAAACACTAAAGTTTTCTGAATGACACATTTTATTTTTGCATGTTACATAGAGCGTTAGTAGACCTTGTGTAGTTGTGTTGGGGATACTTAAGCAGTGTAGACCACAGGTAATTGATGTCTTCTTGTTTTGTAGCATCTTAAGGCAGGTTCCTTGAAAGATCCTTTGTTGGATGACCATGGAGATTTTGTTAGAATGTGCACAGCCATGAAAAAGATTGGCTTGGACGATGAAGAAAAGCTTGATCTGTTCCGGGTAGTAGCTGGGGTCCTGCACCTTGGGAATATTGATTTTGAGGAAGCTGGCAGCACTTCAGGTTGTTTTTCTTTTGTGTGTGATCTTTTTGTTTTGTTTTAAAAAGAAGTAAAATTCGAAGTTCTGTTATTTAATTGTATATGTACCTTGACTCTGTGTGCTAGTTTGTTAATCCCCTGCATTTCCAGACTACATTGTGTCACATGATGAAACTTGCAACTGAAGGGTGCTGCATTTTTGGTTATTGTGAGATTTGTTTTTGAATAAATCAGTGATACTGGTGAGGAATAAACTCATTTTATGAAGGATAAGTAACTGACTCCTAGGGTCATATTTGGATAAATTTTTGGACTGATGATAGTCTTTTCCAATAAGTGAACAGAATAATCCTCTACTATCTTTTAAGGTATTTTGATATTTTTTCTGGTTCACTGATCTAAACTTAGATTAGTTAGTTAGGATAATTGAGTACGTAAAAGCCCATATACATTATTATCGGAAATGAAAACAAGTTAAACTTGATGCACATTGAAAAAGCATTTAAATGCCTTCATGATACAACTTTTCAGCCATATTGTTTCAGTCTCTATGTAAATACCAAGGCTTCCCTGGTGGCTCAGATGGTAAAGAAATCTGCCTGCAATGCAGGAGACCCAGATTCAACCCCTGGGTTGGGCAGATCCCCTGGAGAAAGGAATGGCTGCTCACTCCAGTATTCTTGCCTGGAGAATTCCATGGACAGAGGAGCCTGGTGGGCTACAGTCCATGGGGTTGCAAGGAGTCGGACATGACTGAGCAACTAACTCTTTGTATGATCTTAAGTTTGATCCATGAATGCGGGGGTTGGCTTATGATCAAATCTGACTAGCTGCCTGTTTTTGTTTTGTAAATAAAGTTTTATTAGAATACACAAAGGCATTTATTTATGTCTTATCCATGCCAGCTTTCATGCTGCAGTGGCAGAGTTGGGTAGTTGTGACAAAGACTGCCTGGCCGGCAAAGCCTAAAACCTCATACTTTAGAGGAAAAGATTGTTGATTCCTGCATGCATACATTGTTTTAAAAACATCAAAAGCACCATGTAACACAGTGATCAGTAATGTGGGCCTTAGGGTCAGATCCCAGAAGCTTTGTAAACCTTGACTTTTTCACTCATAAAATAATGAAGAGATAATCTCCAAGGGAAGTGTTTTTAAAGTACAGTTACCTTAGCAGTAGTAGGAGGGGGCACAAGAGGAAGGAAGAACATTAAAAAATGAATGTGTCTGCTACGTGTAAGACCCTTCATATATTGTGTTTCATTGTAAACATCATAGTCATAATCTGAACTTAATAAAGATAATGAGATAGAGGATATTATCTCTGTTTTACAGAAGTAGGACCTTTCAGAAGTTTAAGTAGTATGGTCACTAGTGAAGTTGTAGGTATGAGAGCTGGTTCTCCTCACATTTGACTGACTCCGGTGTGTGCGATAACTGCCCCTCATTGCCCTCTGTCACTGAACTTTCTGAGCAGATGGAAGTCGACAGTCTTAATGGCTTTCAGACTGAGTGTCTGTGAGTCTGTGACCACAGCATCAGATGACAGAGTATGGTATGTAAGAGTACGTTGTCTAGGGCTAATCTGTTCACCGTGTGTTACCTGCCTGTGTGACCTGGGGCAGGAACTTAACCTCTCTGAGTCTCGGTTTCCTCACCTGTAAAGTGGGAATAATAAATACCAGGTCCACCCTCATGTTGTAAAGAGGAATAAATGAGTTGAATATTTGTAGAATGATGCAAATACTTATGCCTGCCATGTAGTAATCACTGTGTTTTTAATTCATAAGTAAAATAAAAATACTGATTAATCCCAGTTTAAAATGAAACAAGCAAAAAGAAAAACCAGGCAATATCAGGTATATACTTAGTATGCATTAAAATTTGTATTAGTTTTTTTTTTTTGAGGGATTTGAAAATGTAATGAATGTTGGAGTACATTTTCGTTTGCTCTGTGGCATCATTATACCAAGGGAGCATGCAGGAATTCCAAGTATTAATAATATCCAAAAATGTTTAGTTAATGCACACTTTGGAAATATTGCTTGTTTGAAGTGATAGGTGGCATGTTCACACACCTCGTGTTATTACCCTGTGGCGCAGGTGTACACAGAGAATCATGAATGTGGGTCTAGTTAGTTGAAAAGCATTTAATTGTCAAAAGGCACTTAGTAGATATTTACATTGTCTTTTATTTTTCTTCTCTAACTTCCTTCTGTTGAAGGGAAAATGAGGAGAAAGCAGAGCAGATTGGAATGAGGCAATAAATCAAAAGAATTAATAAACTAAGTCTTTTTTATTTTAATAGCTAAGATTTTATTATATTAATCTTCATCGTTCCTATAATCCTTCCTGTAGATTCAGATGATTTCTATCTAGTTAGAATTTATTTTTTCCTGTCTCAGAGAGCTCAATTTTGGCATGACCTTGCAATTTGAAAAAGCTCTGGATATTTTGTAATTATTTTATCAGAAAATTTATTCTTTAGTAAATATGGTGACAGCTCCCATTGCTATTTAGAAGTTTGTACTTGATGGAAATGCAAAAAATACCTATTGGGACTTCATATGTTTTTAAAATTCCACATAACGAAATATACGTTATTATAAGAACAATTGTAAAAAATTGTTCAAAGAAGTTCATTTTTAGAAGGTGTGACATGAAAGCCTTACGTTATTTTATAGTGTTTTTTTTTTTTTGCATTTTTGAAACTTTTAATGTTTTAAAAAACTTTTAATTTACTAGCATAAATATTTTATGCTGCTGCTGCTTCTGCTAAGTCGCTTCAGTTGTGTCCAACTCTGTGAGACCCCACAGATGGTAGCCCACCAGGCTCCTCCAAGGTCCCTGGGATTCTCCAGGCAAGAATACCAGAGTGGGTTGTCATTTCCTTCTCCAGTGCATGAAAGTGAAAAGTCAAAGTGAAGTCGCACAGTTGTGTCTGACTCTTAGCGACCTCAAGGACTGCAGCCTACCAGGCTCCTCCATTCATGGGATTTTCCAGGCAAACTTTGCAAAACAGTTAAAAAAAGAAGCATTGAAATGAATTGATCAGTTATTGGTGGTAAATTTTTTGAGTTATGTAATTTTAGATCATGTGTATGTGTGTACAAACTAGTAGTAATTTTATTTTCCTGGAATTAAAGGTTTAATATGTCTTCTAAGTATTCCTCTTCCCTTATTGTTTTTTCCCGCTTTATTTAAACAATTTGTATTGAGTTGCACAATAATCACTCTAATCAGTTTTAGAACATTGTCATCACTCCAGAAGGAACTCCATAGCCTTCAGTAGTTACTCCCCAACCCTCCTGAATACCTAGCCTTTAGGTAGCCAGTGTTCTACCTTGTCTCTGTCAACTGGGTGTTTCATATAAATGAAATCGAACAATATGGGCTCTTTTGTGACTAGTTTCTTTCACTTAACATAGTGTTTTCAAGGTTCATTCATGTTTAAACATCTGTCAGTACATCATTTCTTTTTTTGCTGACTAGTACTTCATTGCACGGATATATACCACATTTTATCCCTTTGTCATTTGAGAAACTTTTAGGTTGCTTCGACCTTTGGCTATTATGAATATTGCTACTGTAAACATTCATGTGCAGGTTTTTGTGTGCATATATTTTTTCATTTCTCTGTGTGTATGCCTAGGAGTGGAATTGCAGAGTCATATGGTAATTCTATATTTAACCTTTAGAGGAATTATTGATTTTCAAAGTAACTGAATCGTTTTACATTCTCACCACTCTAGTGCATGCAAAGTGCTGCCTCATTGTGGTTTTTATTTGCATTTTCCTGATGGATCAAGCTGCTGAGCATTTTTTCATGATTTTATTGGCCATTTGTGTATCTTTTTTTTGAGAAATGACTGCTTATATTCTTTACTCATTTATTTGATTGCCTTTTAAAAATTCACTTGTAAGAATTTTTAAGTATATTCTGAATATAAGTTCCTTATCAGATATATAATTTGCAAATATTTTCTCATATTCTGTGATTTGTCTTTTAAATTTTTGATAATGTTCTTTGAAACGTAAAAGGTTTTCACTTTGATGAAATTCAATTTGCACATTATTTTCTTTTGTTGCTTATGGTGCCATATCTAGGAAACCAGCCTAGTCCAAGATCATATGGATTTATGTCTGAATTCTTCTAAGAGAATTGTGTTAACTCTTACCTTGAAGTCTTTGAGTTTATTTCTTTGTATGGTATGAAGTAGGAATCCAGCTACGTTCTTTTGCCTGTGGACGTCCAGTTGTCCAATGCCATTTGTTTGAAATGCAATTCTTTCCTCAATGAATTGTCTTGACAACCCCTTATTCATATGAGATCTCATAGTCTATTTCCCCTGAGACCAGTCTGTTAAATAGTTTATCTATTTGTCATGATATAATTCTCATATGATTACATGCATTCTTTGTAATTTTGAAATTAGATAGTCTTAAATGAATCATTTATACAGTCCTAAAATATTAATTATTTTATTATTATTAATAAGACGATAATTATATGTGCTTATTATGCACCAGACGCTCTTCCGAGCAATTCATGTATCCACCCTTACTAGTCTTCATAACAACCTTATTAGATTGATACAGTTACTATCCTTATTATATGGGTGAGGAAACTAAGCATAATAAGTAACTCATTCAAGGTCACACAACTAGTAAATTCTAGAGCCATAACAGCCCGGAGTCTAAAGCACTATTGTATGCTGTCTTTCTATAAGAAGCATTTTGAAACAGCCTCAATAAATAGGAACCTGTAGATATGATGTTCAGAAAAAATAGCCGTGGCCGCCTTACCCTCCGCCTTTGTCCCCGAGTGTCACCAGCACATGCATGTGTGCACACTCACACCTGCCCCTAGACAAACATCCACACCCACACTGACATCAAGACGTTTACCACTGAAATTACTCCTTAACGTTTTCTGCAGTCATGTGAGTTTTAGTGATAAGGCATTCTGTTACTCCAGAGATTTAATATATTAACAAGGTTTGTAATCTATCATTAGTATATTTCCCTTGCAGGGTCATGGAAAATGAAACCCTGATAGGTTAAAATTTTGGCGGGCTGAAAGGATTGTGTCATGGGCTGCCCTGAATGAGTTGCCCAGTGACCTTGGCAGTATGAGTGTCTGACAAGGGTGGGGAACGAGGGAGGTGAAATTAAAAGTCACAAATAAGCCTTGTCTTGTTCATAGCTGTGTCAGTGAAGTGTATTGCCTAAGAAATGCCTCTTGAAAATCTCATGTAATGTTTATTAATTGCAAATTAAAATGTGTTTTCGTTAGGTGGTTGTAATCTGAAGAATAAATCTACTCAGTCATTGGAATATTGTGCTGAATTACTGGGTCTGGATCAAGATGATCTTCGTGTAAGTTTAACTACAAGAGTCATGCTGACAACAGCAGGGGGCACCAAAGGAACAGTGATAAAGTAAGTTCCCTGCTCACTGCTCCTTGCAAGTCCTGCCTTGTGAGGGAAAAGCCAGATCCTGTCTCTGTTCCTTGCTGAGTAAGGCAAAGGAGTGTATCAAACCATTTCAATAAATTTAAAAAGTAAGGATAAAAAAAGCCCTTTTAGCTACACAGAAAATCCTGTAACTTACTTTCAGAAATATTAGCAAGGTATGTTTAGCCTGGTTCTCTGCTAAGCTAATTCCCAATTATTGTCATGATGAAGAAAATCTGTGCCTGCAGTAGCATGGTCCTTCAGAGACATTTCTGGAGGCCACGGAAAGGCTGGTAGAAGCCCTGGGTGTGGTCCTCTGCTCCATTTCCCCTGTGTGCTAAAGCAGTTCTATGTTTTATGGATGGAGTGTCCACATAAGAGTCCCTTTAGGAAAGGGTTCTTCTGCAAGAAATATACGTTGGGAAACCACTGTTTAGAAGAGATTGAAGTATTAGTCTGACCTGAATGACTTTTAAGATTTCTTTCGAAGTTTGATAATTCTTTCTGGTGTTCCCAAGGTGCCTCATGCTTTACGACAGCATTTGGCACAGTGTCTGGAAGTTCTTTTGTGTGGCACTCTCTTCATTGGACCGTGTATGTATCTACAGCGTCTGATGCTGTTATGCCGTGTTGTTAATTAATACTTAGATGAAAGAGTACAGTTGGACAGTTTGGATTTTAAGATAAACTTTTTTTCCTTAAGCAGTGTTAACAAATTACTGAACTTTAAAGTTGTCTGGAATTAAACACAGTTTCTTTTGCATTTAAGAAAGTCACCTGGAAGATTATTCCTCTGAATAAATTTCTTGTGTATTCAGCATGTGCCGTGAGGTATAAAATTAAGGTTAAAAAGATGTTTTGAGCCTAATATTCTTTTACTCAATAATAGGTCTTTAATTATAGATAATTCTCCTGTAGTATTTTACTTGGCCCTATTTATTTGTTTCCATTCACAAATGACATTTTGTAGCTGTTTATTTTCTCCTTCGCGTTGACTGTGCGTGCTCAGCTCTTGGGAACCTGGTGTTGTTTCCATAACGTATTACTAGGAAGAATTTCTGTTGACTCGGTCTTCTTTTACAGGGTACCCCTGAAAGTGGAACAGGCAAACAATGCCCGGGATGCCCTGGCAAAGACCGTCTATAGCCATCTTTTTGATCATGTGGTCAACAGAGTGAACCAGTGTTTTCCTTTTGAAACATCATCCTATTTTATTGGAGTCCTGGATATTGCTGGGTTTGGTAAATATAGTTTTGTTTGTGAGTTTGTATCTGTTTGATATTTTTACACTGAGTTTTTCCACACATGATTAAAATTTTAAAAGCCTTTTTTTCCCCTGTAGTACCTTTTACTTAATGTATTTCCAGTTATGTGTCCATACTATCATTTCATTTCATAATATGATTTAAATGTTTCAGGAAAAAAGGAAAGACTTGTGGATTTTGGTCACACTAATGCTTAAAATATTGATTGAAACTACTGTGGGTAGACATGTCTCAGTACTCTTAAATGAGTAGAGCTGAATAAAGTCCTCAGTGTTGCTGATAAAGAGAATTGACTCATTAAGACCATTGACTCCAGTGTAGAGCTGGGTACAGGTTGACCCAGCACAGAGGCCAAACTCATGACTATGTATAAAACTCCATCCTTACCGATAGTTGTCAACAGAGAGCTATGTCCAATTAATTTCTGCCGAATGCGTAAGATAAATATTTGAGAGGAATTGTGGGTGTGTATGACCAGAAATGAAATGAGTCACTCATGTCTGAATGCTTTGTTCGGAATGACCATGTTGTAAAAATCTCGCAGTAAGTCTGACCATTTTTTTTATTGAGCTTTATCAGTGCGGGCGTTCCATCTGTCTGTGCACAAGTGGTGTCCTTTGTAATTTGTTTGCAGTTGCCATGAGAAGATATGAGTGTTTACATTTTTGGGAAGGGCAGAGTTTTGTTTTTGATGTGATATATATTTTGAAATTTACAATAAAGCATTACCTTTTGTTCAGAGCTAGAGAAACACTCATCACTGACTTGAGAATTTCATAGTCTTCAGACATGGGTTTCTTGGTCTGCACCAGTTTGTGCCAGCACATGAATACACAAAGTCATAACATTTTAAAGCTGCAAGGATCTTAGAAATAATGTAATACAACTCCTTAATTTTAGAAATGCATCAGTATCTATAATATTTTTGCTAACTACAATCTCACAGATTATACAGAAAAATATGAAGTGCTTACATTTTAAGTCATTTTCTTCAATTTAGATTGCTTTAACTCCTGTGCCTTAAAAATATGTCACAAGTGACTTATATTTTATATCTTTTACTGTATTATATTTATTTAACAAACAACTTTTTGTCAAGCTGAGGTGTTTCTAATACTTAATTTTAGTGCCTATCAAAATTTAAGTCTTGAAATAAGAGCATTGGAGGATTATGAAACAGTTATACATACATTTTAACATACTGTTAAATTAAGCATTGATACAATAAAATTTTATCCTAAGTTAAATTTATTAATGTGAAGTTGATCTGATCATGACTCTTGATTCTGGTTTTATTTTCAGAGTACTTTGAACATAACAGTTTTGAACAATTTTGTATCAACTATTGCAATGAGAAGCTTCAACAATTTTTTAATGAAAGGATTCTGAAGGAGGTAATTGGCATACAATTTAGATTTAAGAATGGCCCTCTATTTTAAATTTCAGGGTACAGAGATAGACTGTAGTTACCCGGATGGATGGGGTATGGTGTAAGGTGGCCCAGGGAATCAGAGAGGCCCTGCCTGGGCTGTGGGGGCACATCCTAAGTGTCGATGTGAGCTGAGCTTAGGGACCAAGGTAAGTAAAAACTCTAAAATAGGCGCCTCCTCAGAAGTGAGGGAATCTTGCCTTTTACTAGTGACTTTTACTAGACTTGAAATTCTTGTTTCGTTTCCTGATTCGGCTCTCTCCTCCTCCACTGCCAGTCAGCAGTCTCTCACCCAGTCCTGGGCACCCCTCTCTTCCCCTGGGTCTCTGCTTCTGCCTACTTGTTACCTGCTCACCCTCTCTCTGTATATGGCAGCGGAGCCCCCAGATTGGGAGAGTCCATGGGCACTGGCCTGGCCTGCCTCCCTAGCCCTGCCAGGTTACACTGTGCACTGCCAGTGGCCTGTTGGTGGCGTGTTTTTGGCCGGACACCGTCTCTGGTCGGGTAAGGAACTTCCCGCTCCTACACATAGTAGGTAACTGTGGACCTGTCCTGCACTTACAGTCTCAGGTCTTAGCAAAGTTCCTTTGTAACACTTGAGAGTGCACAGTAAGTATAGGTAACTTTGAATCAGTAGATTTGTGATTAGTCTCACCATTTTTTACCTTGTATTTTGAATTTTCTGCTGTTTCCTACTAATACTCTTCCCTTTCCTTCCTTTGAGCTGTTTGAGATGTATCTTCCTGGGTGAAGCAAATAGAGTTAAAGGGAACTCAAAATTACCCCGTTAGTCTAGTCCAGCCCTTTGTTTTACAGATGAAGAAACCACAGCGGTTCAGTGACTTCCGCAGGTCTACACCCACCTTCCTGGCTGCTGGTTCATAGATAGCGCTGTTCCCTTCATATGAGCACTGCTGTTTTCTCAGCTCCCCTCTGAATCTGGACTTGAAATGTCAAATCCTTTCTTTCCTGCTCCCATCCCATTCATCTTTTCCTCCTTTCTTACTATGTTTTTGTCCTTTTGGGTTTCCCAGCACATTCCAACTTTTATATCTCTCCTTATATATTATAGTTAAGCCAGTTCTGGCATAAACAAACAGGTGAAAACAAGTACTTAGCAGTTAAGAGGGTTTCTCTGAAATGTTTCCTCCGGCTGCCTTAGTCCTTCCATTACTGTGTGAAGTTTGGCATGTATGTTTCTCATATAACCTGCCTTAATTCTTCCCTTCCTACCAGCCCAGCAAGCTTTGTCTAGAAACTGCATGAAGAGGAGACAGTCTTGATTTATGTTTATAACAGTTCTTTAAAATAAAAGTGAATTTCAGATTCAGATTGAGTTCAAGTGGACACTGCCTCCTAGAATGACAGAACCTTCTGCTAGTATGTCTCTTAGGAGGAAATATTTAAACATTCCGGGGGAAAAATAAGAAATATACATAACCCTGAGTTCATTGCATTGCTCACTCATCTGTGATAAAATTCCTGCCTGCCTGCCCTGGTCTTGTCTTGGGTTTGAGTGATTATTAACAGATCTCTGTGTCTGTGCCTGGCTGCCCAGCGTATTTCAGGGAAAGCGTGCTTATCTGTGAGGGAACGTTTCCACATATGTAAATCGTGTGTTACGTTGGCCATTGAAGGTGGTTTCACCACCTTCAGGGTGATTTCACCTTGCCTTAGGGGCAAGGATTTTTCTTCCCTAACGTTTTGTAAGACTTCTCAGTTACCCAATCAATTGGTGTGAACCTTTTGTACACTGACTAATCAATAAATGTTACGATTATATCTGGCACCAAACTGAGTCTTTCCTCTCACATGGCATCTCCATATCTGTGATTGTGATTATTTTTTTCTAGGAACAAGAACTCTATCAAAAGGAAGGTTTAGGTGTGAATGAAGTGCATTATGTGGATAATCAGGACTGTATAGGTATGTATTGTTTTTACTCCATTTTGGGGAATTACGGGAAGATATAGTGAATGTTTTTACTAGTCATTCTTCTATGCTCTGTGATTGATACTTCTGATTATGGGACTTGAAACTGTGGTATTCAAGAGAGGTTTTACTTCTCTAGCACTGCTAGGAAGTTGTTTTTTCACATGAAGGCACCAAATTCAGCTATACTGGAAGTATTCTGAAAATTTCTTCTGTTTACTGTGATGGGCATTTTCTTTGTTAAACAGTTAACACGTGGCTAAGTTAAGGAGGAAACAAAACTGTTCAAGCAGTGAAGGGATTCCTCACTTGGCGTGAGGAAGCCCGTGGTATAGCAAGGTCCCCGCGGGGTCTGCAGGGGCTTCGCTCAGCGTTTGCCGTTCTTCGTCTCTGTTCTCTGGACGTTGGCTCTACACTCCAGGTGGTGGCAAGTAGGCCTCACAAGTTCAGTGGGTCCCATCAGATAATGCCACACAGCAGGAGAACAGTCTCTTTCCTGGTCTGTTGTTGGTAGAGAGACCTTGCCCTGTTGTCACCCAGCTGGTGCTCAGGCTGTCTTTTCCTTCCAGCCGATCTCTAAAATCAGCTGTTGGGTAAACCTTGCTGTGAAAGTGGAATTTGGCAATTGAGCCAGTAACTCTTGCTAGATTTGGACAAGAGAGAACAGCAGTGGTAAAAACAACAACACAGTCACAACAATAATACTTTATATAACTTCTCAAAGGACTCATATCCTGCCTGGTCCACTTAGCATATCCCTCCACATACCTCGTCCTTTCTCAGATCTTCGTGCCTCTGATGGTGTCATTGGATGTCTTGGCTGGAACGCCTCCCCTTCCGTTTACATTTCTGCCCACTTCCATGTCCTGCATCTGTCAGAATACTCTCGTTTACAGCTCAGTCAGTGTGCCCCCCTTCACCCCCACTAGCTGCCCAAGATGCATCTTTCTCTGACCAGTGCAGTTAGAGTCTTGATTTCTCTTCCTGTGTCCTGTAGCCGTTATTTATAATTAATTAATTAATTTTTTAATTGAAGGATAATTGCTTTACAGAATTTTGTTGTTTTCTGTCAAACCTCAACACGAATCAGCCATAGGTACACACATATCCCCTCCCTTCTGAGCTTCCCTCCCATCTCCCTCCCCATCCCACCCCTCTAGGTTGATACATAGCCCCTGTTTGAGTTTCTTGAGCCATACAGCAAATTCCCCATGGCTGTCTATTTTACATATGGTAGTGTAAGTTTCCAGGTTACTCTTTCCATACATCTCACCCTCTCCTACCCTCTCCCCATGTCCGTAAGTCTATTTTCTGTCTGTTTCTCCATTGCTGCCCTGTAAATAAATTCTTCAGCCATTTTTCTAGATTCCGTATATGTGCATTAGAATGCAATATTTATCTTTCTCTTTCTGACTTACTTCACTCTGTATAATAGGTTCTAGGTTCATCTACTTCATTAGAACTGACTCAAAGGCGTTCCTTTTTATGGCTGAGTAATATTCCATTGTGTATATGTAGTACAACTTCTTTGTCCACTCATCTGTTGAAGGAAATCGAGGTTGCTTCCGTGTTCTAGCTATTGTAAATAGTGCTGCAGTGAACAATGGGATACATGTGTCTTTTTCAGTTTTGGTTTCCTCAGGGTATATGCCTCGAAGTGGGATTGTAAGGTCATATGGTGGTTTTATTCCTAGTTTTTTAAGGTATCTCCATACCTTCTTCCATAGTGTCTGTATCAATTTACATTCCCACCAACAGAGCAAGAACGTTCCACACCCTCTCCAGCATTTATTGTTTCTAGACTTTTTGATGGTGGCCATTCTGACTGCTGTGAGGCGATAATCTCACTGTGGTTTTGATTTGCATTTCTCTAATAATGAGCAATGTTGAGCATCTTTTCATTTGTTTATTAGTCATCTGTATGTCTTCCTTGGACGAATGTGTGTTTAGGTCTTTTCCCACTTTTTGATTGGGTTGTTTGTTTTTTTGATATTGAGTTGTATGAGCTGCTTGTATATTTTGGAAATTAATCCTTTGTGTGTTGTTTCATTTGCTGTTAGTTTCTCCCATTCTGACAGTTGTCTTTTCACCTTGCTTCTAGTTTCCTTTGCTGTGGAAAAGCTTTTAAGTTTAATCAGGTCCCATTTGTTTACTTTTGTTTTTATTTCTGTTACTCTAAGAGGTGGGTCATAGAGGATCTTGCTTTGATTTATGCCATCGAGTGTTCTGCCTATGTTTTCCTCTAAGAGTTTTATAATTTCTGGTCTTACATTTAGGTCTTTAATCCATTTTGAGTTTATTTTTGTGTATGATGTTAGGAAGTGTTCTGACTTCATTCTTTTCATGTAGCTGTCCAGTTTTCCCAGCACCATTTATCGAAGAGGCTGTCTTTGCTCCACTGTATATTCTTGACTCCTTTGTCAAAAATAAGGTACCCATAGGTGCATGGGTTTATTTCTGGGCTTTCTGTTTTGTTCCGTTTGTCTGTATTTCTGTTTTTGTGCCAGTACCACACTGTCTTGATGACTGTAGCTTTGTAGTATAATTTGAAGTCAGGAAGGTTGAATCCTTCAGCTGAATTCTTCTTTCTCAAGACTGCTTTGGCTATTTGGGATCTTCTGTGTTTCCATATGAACTGTGAAATTTTTTGTTCTAGTTCTGTGAAAAATGCCATTGGTAATTGGATAGGGATCACATTGAATCTGTAGATTGCATTTAGTAGTATAGTCATTTTCACAATATTGATTCTTCCTACCCAGGAACATACAATAGCTCTCCATCTGTTTATGTCATCTTTGATTTCTTTCTTTCATTCAGTTCAGTCGCTCAGTTGTGTCTGACTCTTTGCGACCCCATGAATCGCAGCACGCCAGGCCTTCCTTTCCATCACCAACCCCTGGAGTTCACTCAGACTCAACATCCATTGAGTCAGTGATGCCATCCAGCCATCTCATCCTCTGTTGTCTCCTTCTCCTCCTGCCCCCAATCCCTTCCAGCATCAGAGTCCCTTCCAATGAGTCAAGACTTCGCATGAGGTGGCCAAAGTACTGGAGTTTCAGCTTCAGCATCATTCCTTCCAAAGAAATCCCAGGGCTGATCTCCTTCAGAATGGACTGGTTGGATCTCCTTGCAGTCCAAGGGACTCTCAAGAGTCTTTTCCAACACCACAGTTCAAAAGCATCAATTCTTCGGTGCTCAGCTTTCTTCACAGTCCAACTCTCACATCCATACATGACCACTGGAAAACACATAGCCTTGACTAGAAGGACCTTTGTTGGCAAAGTAATGTCTCTGCTTTTGAATATACTATCTAGGTTGATCATAACTTTTCTTCCAAGAAGTAAGCGTCTTTTAATTTCATGGCTGCAGTCACCATCTGCCGTGATTTTGGAGCCCCAAAAAATAAAGTCTGCCACTGTTTCCACATCTATTTCCCATGAAATGATGGGACCAGATGTCATCTTCGTTTTCTGAATGTTGAGTTTTAAGCCAACTTTTTCACTATCCTCTTTCACCTTTATCAAGAGGCTTTTTAGTTCCTCTTCACTTTCTGCCATAAGGGTGGTGTCATCTGCATATCTGAGGTTATTGATATTTCTCCCAGCAATCTTGATTCCAGCTTGTGCTTCTTCCAGCCCAGCATTTCTCATGATGTACTCTGCATATAAGTTAAATAAGCAGGGTGACAATATACAGCCTTAACATACTCCTTTTCCTATTTGGAACCAGTCTGTGGTTCCATGTCCAGTTCTAACTGTTGCTTCCTGACCTGCATACAGATTTCTCAAGAGGCAGGTCCAGTGGTCTGGTATTCCCATCTCTTTCAGAATTTTCCACAGTTTATTGTGATCTACACAGTCAAAGGCTTTGGCATAGTCAATAAAGCAGAAATAGATGTTTTTCTGGAGCTCTGTTTCTTTTTCGATGATCCTGTGGATGTTGGCAATTTGATCTCTGGTTCCTCTGCCTTTTCTAAAACCAGCTTGAACATCAGGAAGTTCACGGTTCACGTATTGCTGAAGCCTGGCTTGGAGAATTTTGAGCATTACTTTACTAGCATGTGAGATGAGTGCAATTGTGTGGTAGTTTGAGCATTCTTTGGCATTGCCTTTCTTTGGGATTGGAATGAAAACTGACCTTTTCCAGTCCTGTGGCCACTGCTGAGTTTTCCAAATTTGCTGGCATATTGAGTGTAGCACTTTCACAGCATCATCTTTCAGGATTTGAAATAGCTCCACTGGAATTCCATCACCTCCACTAGCTTTGTTCGTAGTGATCCTTTTTAAGGCCCACTTGACTTCACATTCCAGGATGTCTGGCTCTAGGTCAGTGATCACACCATCGTGATTATCTGGGTCATGAAGATCTTTTTTGTACAGTTCTTCTGTGTATTCTTGCCATCTCTTCTTAATATCTTCTGCTTCTGTTAGGTCCCTACCATTTCTGTCCTTTATCGAGCCCCTCTTTGCATGAAATGTTCCCTTGGTATCTCTAATTTTCTTGAAGACATCTCTAGTCTTTCCCATTCTGTTGTTTTCCTCTATTTCTTTGCATTGATAGCTGAGGAAGGCTTTCTTATCTCTTCTTGCTATTCTTTCAAACTCTGTATTCAGATGCTTATATCTTTCCTTTTCTCATTTGCTTTTTGCTTCTCTTCTTTTCACAGCTATTTGTAAGACCTCCCCAGACAGCCATTTTGCTTTTTGCATTTCTTTTCCATGAGGATGGTCTTGATCCCTGTCTCCTGTACAATGTCACGAACCTCCGTCCATAGTTCATCAGGCACTCTATCTATCAGATCTAGTCCCTTAAATCTATTTCTCACTTCCACTCTATAATCATAAGGGATTTGATTTAGGACATACCTGAATTATCTAGTGGTTTTCCCAACTTATTTCAATTTCAGTCTGAATTTGGCAATAAGGAGTTCATGATCTGAGCCATAGTCAGCTCCTGGTCTTGTTTTTGTTGACTGTATAGAGCTTCTCCATCTTTGGCTGCAAAGAAATATAATATAATCAATTTTTTATTAGAAATATAATCAGTCTGATTTCAGTGTCGACCATCTGATGATGTTCACATGTAGAGTCTTCTCTTGTGTTGTTGGAAGAGGGTGTTTGCTATGACCAGTACGTTCTCTTGGCAGAAGTCTATTGGCCTTTGCTCTGCTTAATTCTGTACTCCAAGGCCAAATTTGCCCGTTACTTTAGGTGTTTCTTGACTTCCTACTTTTGCATTCTAGTTCCCTATAATGAAAAGGACATCTTTTTTGGGTGTTAGTTCTAGAAGGTCTTGTAGGTCTTTAAAGAACCGTTCAACTTCAGCTTCTTTAGCATTACTGGTTGAGGCATAGGCTTGGATTACTGTGATATTGAATGGTTTGCCTTGGAAAAAAACAGAGATCATTCTGTCATTTTTGAGATTGCATCCAAGTACTGCATTTTGGACTCTTTTGTTGACTGTGATGGCTACTCCATTTCTTCTAAGGGATTCCTGCCCACAGTAGTAGATATAATGGTCATCTGAGTTAAATTCACCTGTTCCCGTCCATCTTAGTTTGCTGATTCCTAGAATGCCGATGTTCACTCTTGTCACCTCCTGTTTGACCACTTCCAATTTGCCTTGATTCATGGACCTGACATTCCAGGTTCCTATGCAGTACTGCTCTTTATAGCATCAAACCTTGCTTCTATCACCAGTACCATCCACAGCTGGGTACTGTTTTTGCTTTGGCTCCATCCCTTCATTCTTTCTGGAGTTATTTCTCCACTGATCTCCAGTAGCATATTGGGCTCCTACTGACCTGGGGAGTTCATCTTTAAGTATCCTATCATTTTGCCTTTTCATACTGTTCATGGGGTTCTCAAGGCAAGAATACTGAAGTGGTTTGCTATTCCCTTCTCCAGTGGACCATATTCTATTAGACATCTCCACCATGACCCACCCGTCTTGGGTGGCCCCACAGGGCATGGCTTAGTTTCACTGAGTTAGACCAGGCTGTGGTCCATGTGGTCAGATTGGCTAGTTGTCTGTGATTGTGGTTTCAGTGCGTCTGCCCTCTGATGCCCTCTCTAAGTGCCTGCCTCTTACTTGGTTTTCTCTTACCTTGGACGTGGGGTATCTCTTCACGGCTGCCCCAGCAAAGTGCAGCTGCTGCTCCTTACCTTCAGCATGGGGTAGCTTCTCTCGGGCTCCGCCCCTGACCTCGGACGTGGTGTAGCTCCTTTCTGCTGCTCCTGTGCGCCGTTGCAGCTGCCCGCGCTTGTAATCTTCTTTATTTTAAGGTCTATTTTATCTTATATGAAGATTTCTATTCCAGCTTTCTTTTGCTTCCTATTTGGGTAGAATATATTTTTCCATCCTCTCACTTTCAGTGCATATGTGTCTTGAGGTCTGAAGTGGGTTTCCTGTAGACAGCATATATGGGTCTTGTTTTTGTATCCATTCAGTTAGTCTGTGTCTTTTGGTTCGAGCATTTAATCTATTTACATTTTAAGTAGTTATTGATGTATATATTCCTGTTGCCATTCTCTTAATTGTTTGGGGTTGACTTTGTAAATCTTTTTCTTCTCTTCTATTTCTTGACTATATAAATCCCTTTAACATTTGTTGTAAAGCCGGTTTGGTGGTACTGAATTCTCTTAACTTTTGCTTGGCTGAAAAAGCTTTTGAATTTTCTAGCAGTTTTGAATGAGATCCTTGCCAGCTACAGTAATCTTGGTGGTAGATTTTTCCCTTTCAGAACTTTAATATATCCTGCCATTCCCTTCTGGCCTGCAGAGTTTCTGCTGAAAGATCAGCTGTTACGCATATGGGGTTTCCCTTGTATGTCACTTATTGCTTCTCCCTTGCTGCTTTTAATATTCTTTCTTTGTGTTTAGTCTTTGTTAGTTTCATAAGTATGTGTCTTGGTGTGTTTCTCCTTGGTTTTATCCGGTATGGACTCTGTGCCTTTTGGAGTTGATTCACTATTTCTTTTTCCATGTTGGGGAAATTTTCAACTATAATCTCTTAAAATTTTTCTCATACCCCTTTTTTCTCTTCTTCTTTGAATGTTTAATTCAAATGTTGGTGCTTTTGATACTGTCTCCAAGGTCTCTGAGACTATCCTCAGTTCTTTTCATTCTTTTTACTTTAATCTGCTCTTCAGAAGTTATTGCCACCATTTTCCCTTCTAGCTCACTGATTCCTTCTGCTTCAGATATTCTGCTATTGATTATTCCTAGAGTATTTTTATTTTCAGTAAATGTGTTGTTTGTTTCTGTGTGTTTATTCTTCAGTTCTTCTAGATGTTTGTTAATTGATTCCTACATTTTCTCCATTTTGTTTTCAAGGTTTTTGATCATCTTTACTATCATTATTCTGAATTCTTTTTTAAGTAGTTTGGCTGTTTCCTCTTCATTTATTTGGACTGCTGCATTTCTCATTTGTTCTTTCATTTGTGTAGTATTTCTCTGCTTTTTCATTATTTTTTTTTTTTACTTATTGTATTTGAGGTCTGCTTTTTCCAGGCTTCAAGTTTGAATTCTTTCTTCCTTTTGGGTTTCTGCCCTCCTAAGTTTGGTCCAGGGGTTTGTGTAAGCTTCCTATAGGGTGAGATTTATGCTGAGGTTTTGTTGTTTGTTTGTTTCTCCTCTGATGGACAAGGCTAAGTGATATGGTAATGCTGTCTGCTGATGATTGGGTTTGTATTTTTCTTCTGTTTGTTGTTCAGATGGGGCGTCCTGCACAGGGCACCACTCGTGGTTGGGTGATGCTGGGCCTTGCAGTCAAGGGGTTTCCTTTGTGTGAGTTCTCACTGTTTGATGCTCCCGTGGACGGAGGAGCCTGGTGGGCTGCAGTCCATGGGGTCTCTAGGAGTCAGACACGACTGAGCAACTTCACTTTCACTTTTCACTTTCATGCATTGGAGAAGGAAACGCAACCCACTCCAGTGTTCTTGCCTGGAGAATCCCAGGGATGGGGGAGCCTGGTGGGCTGCTGTCTATGGGGTCGCACAGAGTTGGGCACAACTGAAGTGACTTAGCAGCAGCAATAGCAGGATTAGTTCTCTGGTAGTTTAGGGTCTCGGAGTCAGTGTTCCCACTCCAAAGGCTCAGGGCTTGATCTCTGGTCAGGAATGAAGATTCCACAAGTGGTTTGTTATGACATTAAGTGAGATTAAAACAAATATCCAAAAATGAGAAACCAAAGATGAACCCCAGACAAATGGCAGTTACAAAATCAGGCAAATAATAATTTTAAAAAATGGAATATACACATATACATATACACCCATGAGCAAAGACAGAACAGTCCAGGAAAAATAAAGTACAGTAGATTGACCCGGTGAACTAAGGAAATCAAAAATTATGTTTACCAGTTAAGAACAAAACTAACTAAAGCAGAAACTGGAAAACAAAACTAACACAAGGTTTCAAGTGGGGAATAAAGCTATGAAAACAAAACCAACAAATGTGTTGAGAGGAAAGGAAGGAAAGAAAAGAAAGAAAGAATAGATATGCAAAGTTAAATAGAGGTAGATGAAGAAGATTTATATACATTAAACATTAACTGCAAGGGGGAAAGAACAGTAGGAAAGGCAAACAAAGGAATAAATGTAGAAAATATATAATAGGTTTAAAAAAATTAAAAATTATAAAAAAGAGAAAAGAAAAAAAGTGAAGAAAAAGAAAAAAAAAAAGGAAAGCTCCACAGAACCGCAGAAATCCAGTGTAGAGGCAGAGGTTTATAACAACAATAAAAAGTGTGACTGAATAAACACATATACATATCCACCCATAAACAAAATCAAAGCATTCCAACAAAAATAAAGTATAATAGACTGACCCGGTGAGCAAAGGAAACCAAAAATTGTATCTACCAGAACAAAACTAACTGAAGCACAAACTGGAAAACAAAACTAAAGCAAGGTGCCAACTGCGGAATAAAACAATGAAAATAACATTAACAAATACGTTGAGATGTAAGGAAAGAAAGAATAGGTATACAAAGTTAAGTAAAGGTAAATAAAGAAGATTATGTACATTAAGGATTAATTGAAAGGGGAAAAGAACAGTAGGAGAAGCAAAGAGATAAATGTAGGAAAAATAATAGGTTTAAAAAATTAAAAAGTAATATTAAAAAATTAGAAAAAAAAAAAAGGAAAACTCCACAAAACTGAAAAAGCCCAGTGTAGAGGCAGAGGTTTATAACAATAATAAAAAATGTAACTGAGGAAAAAAAGAAAAGCTCAAAAGCTTAATTAGGTTTCATAGTGCCAGTAAAATCGACAACTGCAACAGAGGCGGGGCAAGGGGGAAAAAAGAAAAAAAAATCCAAAAGAATCTACAGAATAAGTCAAACATAAGAAGAATAAATGTTTTTCTTGGGTCCCTGCTGTCAGAGTCCTCTCCCTCACTGGAAGTCACAGTCCCCCTCACCTCTCTAGGATGCCCTCCAACACTGTGCTGATCTCTGGACCTGCTGTGGGGGCAGCTCAGATTCTAATCTGGTCCTACTCCTGTGCATTCTTGCTTCCAATGTCTGCAGCTGTCAGGACTAGTACATTTTCTTTTGTGGGAGCTCTCAGTGGCCTTTTATATATTCCATAGACACAGAGTCTGCCTAGATGATTGTACAGATTTAATCTGCAGCTTGTACAGCTGGTGGGAAGGTTTTAGGTCTTCTTCCTCAGCCACACTACACCCGGGTTTCAATTGTGGTTTTATTTCCACCTCTGCATGTGGGTCATCCACTGGGGTTTGCTCCTGAGGCTGCCCTGGAGGACTTGGGTTTTCCCCATGAGGGCCAGGTGTGGAGTTGGTGCAGCTGCTTGGGTCTCAGGGGTTCTGGCAGCACCAGGTACTCAGGGGAGTTAGAAGCTAGGGCAGCAGGAAATACAGTGCTCTAAAAGGGTATGGCAACCGGTATTGGCCAATATGCTCCAGTATTCTTGCCTGGAGAGCCCCGCTCCCTGACAGAGAAGCCTGGCAGGCCACAGTGTACAGGGTTACAGAGTCCAGACATGACTGAAGTGACCCTGTGCGCATAGATGGAAGACTTTTTTTGCCTGTGGCAGCTCACCAGTGAGAGGTGAGGTGCAGCTGCTTGGCTTGTGGGGACCCTGGTGGCACCAAGTGTGCAGGGACATGGAGTGCCTCCCTGGCAGGAGTTATGGCCCTCTCAGAATCTTTTTTCGAGCCTCTTGTAGCTGGTGATCAGAAGGCCTCTGGCCAGCCTTTGTCTGTAGCTCCGCCCATTCATGCACTTAGAGGGCTCCCTTGCCTGGGGTCCTTCTCTGTTGTTTGGGGTGTCAAGCACATAGAGGGGGCCCCCCTGACTGGGATCCTACTCAGTATATACTTGTGTCGGGCACTTAAAGGGGCTCCCTGGCTGGGGTCCTACTCTGTAGTGCCTTAGGTATTTGATGGGCCAGCCTCTCTGTTGTTCACCTGCTAATGCTGGCGTGTGGAGAGAGAGGCTGTGGTGATGGCTCCATCCCCTATGTGTGACTCAGCAGTATCGCCTTGCTTCCATGGCTGCCTGGCTTTCCTCCACAGGCATTTCCCACCATATTCTCCTCCCTCACATCCCCTTGGCCTGTCTCTGTGCAGTCAACAGCAGCTCTTGCCCTGGGATTGCTCCACAATCCCTAAACTCCAGCTTCCAGCTGCTGCCCCTTCCAGGGGACCTGCATCCCTCTCCAGGGTATGTATGGCTGTGGCAAGGACTGTCTGATTCTCATTCCATTTAGGCTGCCACAGATCAGCTGTTTCACTCTCAGCCTTAAATGTTTCTCCTCTGACTCAGACAATTGCCCAGATGTGGGGATTGGACCCCTGCTTCAGTTCCCCCACCCGCCGAGGGCAGGTACAACCATACTAACACTCCTGTGTTTCCCCCTAGTTCCTTTTTCCTACCGGGTTTTGCGTGGTTCTGTATATTGTTTTCTGCTGGTCAGGTACTCCAGGCCACTCTCAGCTGGTGTTCTGCATGCACTTCTGTGTCTGAAACTATGTTCCTGATGTATCCGTAGAGAGAGATGTACTCGATGTCCACCTACTCCTCTGCCATCTTGTTCCTAATTCCTGTCTTTTAGAGTCTGTCCCATTTAACAGTTCTATCTACTGCATTTAAGCAGCTTACATTTTATAGTTGTTTTGGGCAGGCAGTAAATTCAAAACATATGAATGTAAGGAACATAAATACGTGTTGTTGGTGAAGTTTTGCTGGAAAGCTTTTGAATCCATATCTGTAAGTAGTTTTGAAAACCTACACTTACAAAAGCTTCTGTAGTTTTACTTCATTTTGAATATAGAGGTCATCTGGGAGAGGAAGGTTGCTGGCTCTTTGGCCTCTGTCCTAGCTTACAGCCAGGATGGTTATTACGTTAGTCATTTTCTTTATAGAGTTGTTCTCTAAACTGTGTTGAGTATATGATGTTGCTTTCTAATAAATTGTCAGATGTAAAATAAAATTCATTTACTCTCTGTAGCTTTTGAGAGAAAACAGTGAAATCATGTTACTTTGTTTCTGACCAGCCCTCAAAATTTGTGATCAGTAAGTTTAAAGTGTTGTGTTTTTACCCTGTCATATTTGAATTTTTTGAAATAGATTTAATTGAAGCAAAATTAATGGGAATATTAGATATTTTGGATGAAGAAAATCGCCTTCCCCAGCCAAGTGATCAACACTTCACATCTGCAGTTCACCAGAAGCACAAAGACCATTTCCGACTCTCTGTGAGTTTGTCATTTCAAAATTGAGGCTCTGGTTGGAAGAGAAACTTTCAGAAAGATGTGCTAGATGTTAGATATTAGATAATTAGACTCTTAAGTTATGTAAGGCTTTGAACAACTATATACATCTTCTATAATTAATCCAGCACTGTGTCTTCTATAGATGACCATTAATTTATATCTGTATATCTTTGCTGCTGCTGATCTATCCAATCAAGGCCTTTTTGGCTGGATATAAAATACATTTCTCCTATATAAGATGTACAAAAAGATATATGTACATTTTTTTGTACATTTATGTACTGTTTTTATGTTCTCCCTTCTGGATGAAGTGGCCATCAGTTGCTCTGTTAGGTATTGTGTGAAGTGGATCACTTCCCAGGGGTGTTAGGACCTAGAGTCACATGCAGCCACCTGTCTTCACGTTTGTAAAACCAGCAAAGCTTGTGGCTAAGAGTCTGACTGGTAGAAGCAATTCATTTAATGATCAGTAATTTCATTTGATGCTCTTTCCTTATGAGTTTTGAATGGAAATTGTGCTCAGAAAGGGTCATAGAAGCTGAAGCAACAGAAGAATTAGCTGAAGGGTAAAACAGACACAGAGAGAGACAAAAAGAGACACAGAGAGAAATAAATGAGAAGTACTCTTCCAAAAAGTGTCAGAAGACCTGATTCTCTAGACTGCTGTTGTGTCATAGAGCTGTGCTTGAATCCCCGCCAGTGGTGGTGATCAGTAGGGCCATTCTCCATAAGGCTGGAGTGTGCATCTCAAGGAGTTTTCTTTGTTTAGGTAGCTCTGTGTTCATCATTACACTCAACCTACATCCTCTGACGTAATCCAAACACAACTCTGTCCTTGGACCCAGAATGAGCAGAGTAGCACAGAGAAATGTGGATGTTAATTTCACCCTTGTAGATAGTTGCTACCTCATCTTAGAACAACAAAGACAGGAAGGAAGGAAGATGGAAGAGAAAAGAAAAGCTGTTCAGAGTTGCAGTTGCCTCCTATACTGTTACAGTTTTGAGACTGGGGCATAGTGTAACAGTCATTGCTTTGATGGGTCCAGGAGTTGAAGTGAATGAAAGCAGATATTCTTGTTTCCATACCTCATAACATAAGCAGGTTGAAGGCATTTACTGAAAAAGCTGATGTAATTATGCTAACCTTCTCTGGATACTGCATCCCATAGCCACCTGTTTCATTGACTGGCAGTTCTTCTGTGTCCTTAAATAAATCTTGGGATGTGAAGGCTGCCTCTCTTCACTTCAGTGGAGATAGAAATAAAACAGCGTGGGTCCCCAGGAAAACTTCCGCTAAGATTGAAGACGTGTATCCCGTCCTGTTTATTCACTGCTCTCTATGAGAACCAGTCTGGATGCACAGTCACTTTTGCCAAGAGGACTGACTGCTGGTCAACAAATCGTGACCAAGGTTTCTGAGACATAGTGCTCCAAGGACAGCCAACAAAAGCATCAGGAATGGGCTTTGGTCACTTTCCTCAAAACAGAACAAGAGCACAGCAGTAAATTCTAATTTGTATGGTTCACTACTTTTGTTGTGTTTCTTTCAAAATATAAATAATGATAATCATTTATTGAATTGCTTGCCATGTGCCAAGTGCATTCTAAGCATTTTGTTTGAATTACTTTATTTAATCCTCATAATGGGCTTCACGGGTGGCTCAGATGGTAAAGAATCTGCCTGCAATGTGGGAGACCTGGGTTCAGTCCCTGGGTTGCAAAGATCCCCTGGAGGAGGGCATGGCAGCCCATTCCAGTGTTCTTGCCTGGAGAATCCCCATGGACAGAGGAGCCTGGCAGGCTACAGTCTGTAGGGTCACAAAGAGTCGGACACGACTGAGTGACTAAGCTCACAGTAATCCTTTGCCCTTGCTCCTGCTTGCTTCCCCATGCTAGAGATGAGGGGACGGGCATGGAGAGGGCAAGCGACCTCCTTTCCTAGAACAGAGAAAAAGTGTTGGATTTGGGCATCAGGCTGGCATCTTGATCCCAGGGCCACCCTCTGACTCGTGCTGTTTGCTGCCACGCATAGGGGAGGCTCTGTTGTCTGCCAGCTCTCTCACCCAGGAGAAGCCTGGTGAGGTTATGGGGTCTTAGCTTTTTCATTTTTAAATGAGATCGTCTTTCTTAACCTTAGGCTATTTTGTGGGTCAGAGGTGATCTTTTATTTTGGAAACTTTTAGAAATGATACCAATATGAGATATTGTAGTGATAGTACAACCAGAAAGTGATTTTGTTTTCTTCAAATAGATTTGGGCTCATTGTGTAAAAGTGTTAGGAGGCATGGCTAAAATCAGTTGGTGAGTCCCTGTGCTGATTTCAGGTGTTTCTGTAGAACAATGCTTCTCAACCTTGGTCACACCTAGGAATCACCTCATGTAAATGGTCTGGTGGTTTAAAAGTGCTCCAGATGACAATTCAGCAGCTACTACTTTAGACATAAACAGTTAACTTTATAAAATGCCTGCTGTGTTTTGCATGTGCTTCTAAATAATGTGGTTTTGTTTTGTTTTGTGTCTTATTCCTTTTTTTTTTCCTTCCTAAGAGATTATGACCAAAAATATTTGCTAGATTTTATTGGTACATGAAGGCTTACTTAAGGAGCAATATGATTGTATAAAGTATGAAAACTCCCTTTTTGATTTTAAGTATTTCACATCCCAGATGTTTTCTAAAGGGAGTTATTAACACTGTATATTTTTGATAATTTAATGACTGATGTATGTGTTGATTTTCAGATTCCTAGAAAGTCTAAGCTGGCAGTTCACAGGAACATCCGAGATGACGAAGGCTTCATCATCAGGCATTTTGCCGGGGCAGTGTGCTATGAAACAGTGAGTAGAACATTTACAGGGAGAAAACCATTCGATGTTAAAGCTGCGCTGTATAATACCATAATGTCTAGCCACATCTGGCTTTTTAAAGTTAAGCAAAATTTAAAATTCAGTCCCTCAGGACCCTGGCCACATCTCACGTGCTCGCTGTTCCCATGGCTGGTGGTGGCTGTATTGGACAGCGCAAATGCAGAGCATTTCTGTTACCTGAGTGTTCTGTTGGACAGCACCGTGTTAAGGAATATCACCACAAGATGGACTGAACCATTCCTGTCTGCTTTGTTTTTCAGACGCAGTTTGTGGAAAAAAATAATGACGCCTTACATATGTCTCTTGAGTCCTTAATATGTGAATCCAGGGATAAATTTATCCGGGAATTATTTGAGTCATCCACAAATAACAACAAAGACACTAAACAAAAAGCGGGAAAACTTAGCTTCATCAGTGTGGGAAACAAGTTTAAGGTATTTATGGCAAATGTATTGCTAGAATTTTTTTTTTTTTACTCTTACTGTATTAAAAAATTGTGTTTTACACTATCCAGTGGATAATGTAGTTCACTCGGAGAAATCCCATGAGTGAGATTCAAAGAGCAGACCCTGAATTGTTGATGTTTGTATACAAAAGAACATAAAGTTGGCATAGTAACGGAACATACAGAAATCTTGTTATTTTATGAACGTGTTCCTTCTTGGTGCTTCACATGTCTGATTGCTTCTCCTAATGTTCTTGCTTCTGCTTACTGTCTGGTTGACCTTCAAACCTTCTCTTTCCCACGTGTTTTCTGTTTCCTTCCTCATTCAGCAGTTTTGTTTTAGCTGGAGTAGTCCAGCTCGAGATGGCTAGAGAGGCCTAGTTGAGTTGAGAGAGGAAAAGCAGGCACTGCCAGGGGCTTCAGGTAAATGATCATCTTTGTGGACTCCTCCTTAATAGAGCGGCTGCTGTGTTAAAGCCTGGCTCAGTTAATGGTTCAGTTTGTAGTTCATTTTTAATGTGTTCTCTCTCATAGTGCATTTTGGGTGTGCATATTACACTAAAATTTGATTAAAGCTTTTAATAACTTCCATAAAAGATAAATACTTGGTGTGGCAAACCCTTCGTATTGTTTAACGCTGAAGAACACTTCATTTGTTTCACTGATTTTGGATCAGGAATTTATTTATTCCTTGAGGTCTGACAGGGAATTGTCACATGATGCGTCTAAGAAATGGAACACTCCTGTTTGGTTCTAACTGTTGAGTATTTTGTGTATAAAAAGATAATTTAAAAACTTTGTATCACTTTTAATGAATAAATGATAATGAATAGAAAAAATAAATAGAATTAATTTCTCTCTTATACATTTCCACAGTCTTGTTCCATTTATAAGAAAACCGCATATGCCTTTCATTTTGTGTACTTCAAATATTAAAAAATGATTTAATTAGGAACAGTATTTAATTAAGACTCAGAATACTAGGATACTGATAATGTAAGCTTCCTGAAATCCACTGTGGGCTGAAATGGGCTCTAAATAACTAACTTGATAAAATCATGGTTATAAAACAAAAGCTGAAGCATAGATATAAGAGAAAGCTTGTCACATATTTTTCAGGTAACTGAATAAAAGGTCTTAAACTCTTATTAATTAATTATGAGCTTCTTCTCTTGAGTATTCTTTCTCTTATTTGGATATTCTTAAATTCTTACATAAACATGTGCTGACAGATTGGTTTAAAATAGTACAATAGTCTGTATGAAATAGAGATCATTTATTAAGTATTTTCCTACATGATATATTAGTATTGCTGGCAAGAACACACTTGAAATTTTAGACAGTTTATATAAATACAATAAAAAACATTCTTAAAATTCTTTGGACTAAGGTAGTTTATGTTAAGACTTTAAGTGCTTAAAATTGCTTAAATGCAATAGGATGCATTTTGCACTTCAGACTACTTGAAAACTGTAACTAAAAGCTGTAACATTATTAATAATAAAATTTCAAAGTGTTCTGTTGTGATGCTTTGAAATGAAATAATAGTAATTCTTGTTTTTAAGTATAGTAGAATAGTTTATTAAATTCAAGTTATGTGTGGCAATAAAACAAAACAGGCTAGCATTTACACTACTGAGCATCACTGAGAACCAGAGGCTTTCCAATGAAATGTGACGTTTTCAGGTTATCGAAACAGAACTCTTTTACTATTAGTGTTTTAGAAAAAGTTTTTCTTTTTAATGAAAATCTTATTCTTTTATTATATACAGGAGCAATTGTATGTTTTAAAATAAAATACAAATAAAGCATGAGTTGCATAAGGCTGTTATGCCTTGTGGTCTTTGACCACTAGTCTTTGGTAATGGACATTCTTCCCTCTTCTCTCAGATACTGTAGTTCATTTTTGCTGCTTCTATTCTTCATTCTCACTTTATCTCCATTTTTGGGGAGAGTACTGTGCTATGGATTAGGAACCATGGGCTTTGTGGCAGTCATTTTCTTTCCAAATTAGCGGCTCTTACACTTGGTTTTCATTTGTGTGCTGGTCCAGACTGGTTAAGGTTGTCAAAACTGTGGCGACCAGATAAATGGGTGTATTCTTTTAATCTAAATTCATTGTGTTTTTATAACTTAAGCCTATAATGTGTGAAGTGTGCTGGAGTATCGTGCTTAAGAGAATGAACCTTGGTGTTAGGCCTTTGTTAGAATCTTGGTTTTGCCTTTACTAGCTCCATGATCTTGGCAAATAATTTATCTCTCTGGGCCTCAATGCTTTCACCTGTAAAATGAGACTAATATATCCCTAATTAGAGTTGTGCAGATTAAACTAGACAGTACCTGTGAAAAGCTTTGAGCAGTGTTTGACTCATAGAAAGCATTCAGTAAAGTATACCTATTATTATTACTAAATATAGCTATAAGTAGATATGTTAATTTATCTTTTGTTAAGTAGTACAGTAAGCATCCCAGTATAAAATCAATATAACAATTTTACACAATTTACTTTGCAGAGAAGTAAAGGGAATATATGATTTTAACGTACTGAGCCAGAGTAAATTATAATCACTTAATATTATTTTAAAAAGTAAAGCACAGTAACTACTTATAGTGTCTGTTGTGAATTTTGCTTTGAGAAAATTGTCCTAGCCTTTAAAAATAATTGAAATGAGAGATTTTAAAACAGTAAAGAGGCTTTCAACAGATAGGCAGGTTGGTTTCATTTATGATAGGTGTTACATAAAACAGTTCTAATATATAGCATGAGTGGATATTTTAAACACACCCTCCTCCTTAATGGAGTGTGACACAAGCTACACCCAGCTGGCCACGTATTCACATACTGCTGCATCGATTCCTTTTTGAATGCATCACACCTGCATTTTCATTTACTTCTTTCATTGCTTGTATCCTTTTTCCTCATTCACCCCACCTCCAAGCATGCATGTATGTTTTCTAGTATTGCTAATTTTCAGTCTTTTAATTACACAAGTTCTGTATATTGAAGTTATTGTCCTTGGTGTTATGTATTAGCCATACATTTTTGCATGTTACTCTCTGTTAAAGAGATTGTGTAGAGCTGTTAAATTGTAACATGTTGTAGATGAGCATTATTGCATGTTGAAGAGCTAATTTTTACTTATGGTGTTGTGTACTTTTGCTTTCTGAAATAATGAAATGATTTCTTCTACAGACACAGTTAAATTTGCTTCTGGATAAACTTCGAAGTACAGTGAGTATACTTAAAAAAAAAAACAGGGTTTTTAAATGATCTTCTTAAACTATTATTAGTAATTATTAAAATAAGCACAGTAAACTTGGAATAATTAAAAATTTATTAAAAAAATTTTCTCATTGAAAGAAAATCAGTTTTTAAAATGGTTATCATTTTGGTTAGGTTTGTTCTGAAGACAAGTCAAATGTATGTGTGCAGTCAAATTGCTATAAACAAAGAATTCTCTGAATGTTACTAAGATTATCCTGTAACTTCAGGAGAGTGAAAACAATTAGTTATTATAGAGAAGGAAGATGTATTTTTTAGGATTAAAGACAGTGCATGTAATTCATTTTCATTGTATTTCTCTGGTGGTAACATTCAGTGTTACAGGACAGCATGACGTGACAGTGTTGATGTGGAAAAAATGGACGTAGTATTTTTATGCCATATAATAGAGGCAGTAGTTCCCCAGAGGCTTTTTTAAAAACTGGACATTTTAATTCCCTCTGTTTGTTTAAAGAAAATTCACCATAGAAAGAAATTTGATATGTGGCTTATGTTAATGAAGCATGACTTCAGGAGAAGATTATTTTTTAAACAAATCCACAGAACTTAACTAAATACTCTTCATTTTCAAGTAGTCATTTTGAAAAGCCAAATATTTATTCTCTGTGCTATTATTGCTTAATTTATTGTTAGACTTGCTTTTGAAACCATTAAGAAATTCTCTTAAATATCTTCATTGTTTGCAAATATTTATCTCTTAAGGACAAAACTTCTTTGAAAACTAAACCTGATGAGGTATTTTATTTTTATCATCCAAATGTGATGCTACTGTTAAACGATTATATTATAGTTGTGTGTTTTTTTTTAAAGGCTTTTCTAAAAAGTATCTAAAAGCATTTGCAGTGAGCATCATTGTTGATATAACTGTTGAGCTTTGCAGGTGTGACTGCTTGGAAGAGAAGCCGTTACTTGGATGTTCAGTGTATCAGCTTCAGGCCCCAGCAGTCTCACTGTGTCCGTGGCAGTGTTCTCTCTGCCTCGTTCAGCATGATCTGGTCACTGACTCCAAACGAATGCCTTTAAGCTTTTTAAAATACATACCATTTAACAAAACTTTAAGATGTACAGTAGTGCAGCTCAGGGACCTACTGTATGTTTCTAAAGTAGAACGATGAGAAAAGTTGATTTTTTTTTTTATTACTTTGCCCTAAATTTTAAGAGGCATAATTTTATTTGCTTATCTTGTCATAGGGCAGTTTTCTTATCACAGCAGCATAGCACATAAATACATTTAAATGTGGAGTATAATCACATGTATGCCATCCTATGAAATATATTGTTTAAATATATTGACATATTTTATTATGAAAGACTTTTCTTTTTACAATAACAGTTTTTGGCACTCAAATATAAAACACTATTTTTCTAACATTATTACTATATAAATGCTTTACATTGTAAAAGTATGCTAGTTGTTTTGAGTTCCTTAGTGATTATTTTAAGAGAAGCTCATAACTTAATGATAATATGCTCTGAAAGTTGCTAGAATTCTTAGAAAAAGAAGAATGCTGCATGTATTATGTTTTAAAGTACCTTTATTCTTCTAGGGAGCAAGCTTTATTCGCTGTATCAAGCCTAATTTAAAGATGACAAGCCATGACTTTGAAGGAGCTCAAATTCTGTCTCAGCTTCAGTGTTCAGGTATTTCTCTATTTTATAATCTGTGTTGGAGTATATCAAGAGTCTTATTTAGTTCAAATACAATTTAATATATCCAGTGTATTCAAATAATTCACAACTATCTTGATTATTTTTAAGCACAATAAGACTTTTATATTCCTTTATTTATAAGAAAAGAAAGGTGGACAAATTATTTGAACAATATTGGTGTATAGTATTATTTCACAATAATCTTTTACCTCATTAAAGTATAATTTATAAAAGCTTTTCAACTGTGGAGAACAGTATGAAGATTCTTTTAAAAACTAGGAATAAAACTGTCATATGACCCAGCATTCCCACTACTGGGAGTATACCCTGAGAAAACCATAATTGAAAAAATATTCGTATTCCAGTGTTCATAGTAGTTACATGCGTGTGTGCTCACTTGTGGCACACTCCTTGCAACCCCATGGATGGTAGCCCACCAGCCTCCTCTGTCCCTGGAATTGTCCTGGCAAGAATACTGGAGTGGGTTGCCATTTTCTATTCCAGGGGATCTTCCTGACCTGGGGATTGAACACATGTCTCTTTCATTAGCAAGTGAGTTCTTTACCACTGTGCCACCTGAGAATTCCACCCCCTGGCCACCCCGCTCCCCGCAGTGTTCATAGCAGTACTCTTTACCATAGCCAGGACATGGAAGCAACCTAGATGTCCATTGACAGATGAATAGATAAAGAAGATGTGGTGCATACACGCAATGGAATACAATTCAGCCATAAAAAAAAGAATGCATTTGAGTCAGTTCTAGTGAGTTGGATGAACCTAGAACCTGTTATACAGAGTGGAATAAGTCAAAAAGAGAAAAACAAATATATGTTAACACATACATACGGAATCTAGAAAAATGGTATTAATGAACCTATTTGCAGGGAAGGAATGGAGACACAGATACAGAGAACAAGCTTGTGGACACAGCAGGGAAAGGAAAAATTGAGATGAATGGAGAAAGTAGCATTCACATATATACACCACCATGTATAAAATACATAGCTGGTGTAAAGTTACTATTTAACACAGGGAGCCCATCCTGGTGCTCTGTGATGACCTAGAGAGGTGGGAGGCTCAAGAGGGAGAAGAAGGGGTTGTTGTTCACTTGCTCAGTCATGTCTGACTTTTTGTTACCCCATGGACTGCAGCACACCTGTTCTTACCTATCTCCCAGAGTTTGCTCAAACTCATGTCCATTGAGTTGGTGATGCCATCCAGCCATCTCATCCTCTGTTGCCCTCTTCTCTTCCTGCCTTCAGTCTTTCCCAGCATCAGGGTCTTTTCTATTGAGTCGGCTCTTCACATCAGGTGGCCAAAGTATTGGAACTACAGAATCAGTCCTTCCAATGAATATTCACGGTTGATTTCCTTAGAATGAATTGGTTTGATCACCTTGCTGTCCAAAGGACTCTCAAGAGTTTTCTCCAGCACCACAATTTGAAAGCATCAATTCTTAAGTGCTCAACCTTCTTTATGGTCCAGTTCTCACATCTGTACATGACTACTGGAAAAACCATAGCTTTGACTATACGGACCTTTGTCAGCAAACTGATGTCTGCTTTTTAATATGCTGTCTAGTTTTGTCATAGGTTTTCTTCCAAGGAACAAGCATCTTTAAATTTCATGGCTGCAGTCACCATCTGCAGTGATTTTGCAGTCCAAGAAAATAAACTTTGTCACTGTTTCCATTGTTTCCCCATTTTTTGCCATGAAGTGATGCTACCAGATGCCATGATCTTAGTTTTCTGAATGTTGAGTTTTAAGCCAGCTTTTTCACTTTCCTCTTTCACTTTCATCAAGAGGCTCTTTAGTTCTTTTACACTTTCTGCCATAAGGGTGGTGTCGTCTGCATATCTGAGGTTATTGATATATCCCTTGGCAACCTTGCTTCCAGCTTGAGCTTCATCCGGCCTGGCATTTTGAATGATGTACTCTGTGTGTAAGTTAAACAAGCAGGCTGACAATATACAGCCTTGACGTACTCCTTTCCCAATTTTGAACCAGTCTGTTGTTTCATGTCTGAAGGGGATATATGTATAATTATGGCTGATTTGCATTATTGTATGGCAGAAACCAACAGGACATAGTGAAGCAATTTTCCTCCAATTAAAAAATAAAAAATAATTCAGAAAACCAAAAAAACTCTTAAGCTGCGAACCCAGATCTCCTCTGTGGGTGCTCTCTGTGGCTTTCTTTCCATGGCCTTCTCAGTCCCACAGCAGTTCATTCCCCATGTAACTGGGTCAGGTTTTGTTGTCCTCGCTTCTCACTCTACTACTTATTAAAAACAAACAACACAGTGCCCTTGAGAAAGGACAGACACGGCCAGGTGAGGGGTAGAGAGTGATGGTTTAACTAAGTGCAGAAAAGTCCCATGGGAGCCAAGGGAAGTTTGCTTTCAATTTTTTTTTTTTTTTTTTTTTTACAAGTAGTAGAGTGAGAAGCAAGGACACCAAAACCTGACCCAGTCATGTAGGTCAGGGGCCCGGGACTGTTTTCTTTATCCTGTGCCCATCCTCTGTCCTTCTCATACCACCCCTGCCTCTTCCAGGGCACAGCCTTTTCCTTCCTATAGATTCAGGCTTGGGACACTTCCTGAAACTCTCTTGCCAACCGGACTCCATTTCTTGCTCCTCTTGGTGGCAGATGTATTAGAAAGCTGAGGACGCTTTAGCTATGGAGTGCCTTGTTTATATGGGCTCCTTTCAGAACCCTGTACCTGATATTATATTCTTTGTAATTTATAATTTCGTAGTTATTTCTTAAAGAGCCCTCCCCCAATTATATAAGCTTCAGTTCAGTTCAGTTCAGTTCAGTCGCTCAGTCGTATCCGACTCTCTGCGACCCCGTTGACTGCAGCACACCAGGCCTCTGTGTTCACTGCCAACTCCCGGAGCTTACTGAAACTCATGTCCATTGAGTCGGTGATGCTGTCCAAATCTCATCCTTTGTCGTCCCCTTCTCCTGCCTTCAGTCTTTCCTAGCATCAGGGTCTTTTCAAACGAGTCAGTTCTTTGCATCAGGTGGCCAAAATATTGGAGTTTCAGCTTCAGCATCAGTCCTTCCAATGAATATTCAGGACTGAATTCCTTTAGGATGGACTGGTTGGATCTCCTTTCAGTCCAAGGGACTCTCCAACACCACAGCTCAAAAGCATCAGTTCTTCGGCTTTCAGCTGCGTCTACCCCGACCCCTCTCATAAAACCTTAGCTGTCGATGAATGGTTTTCTCGTCATCTGCATGGAGAAGGTGGGCAAGGCAGATTGGCGCTGTTGTAAACTCATGATCGCTAACCTTCAAAGGGTTCTCATACCCACCCACCGAGTTTCCCTGGCCAGCAGGTTTTGTTTCTCCCCAGAGGCCAGTCTGACTCACCCTGCCCCGAGCCTCTGCCAACAAGCAGCCTCACCTGTTTTTACTCAAAAGCTGAACGCCTTACCTGTGTGCCGCCAAATATCTTTGCCTGCATACCTTCCCTCCTGATGGAAAGTAGAAAGTGCCTCTCTTCCTCATTGAGACTGTAGTGTTTTGGATTCATCCCTCCCTGCCTTCTCAGGAACCTTGAGTACTGACGACCTGTACTGAAGCTCTGAGACGGCCTCTCCCTCTGAACCTCTTCTTTCCCTCTCACCAGCATTTCCTTCCCACTCCCGTCCCATCTCTGGCCTTACTTTCTGTTCTCCAGGTTTTGCTTTTCTCTCCAAGAATATTCTCTTCTCGCTTTCTCAGTTTCCTGCCTTCCACTCACTCTTGAGCCCAGGAGAAATCAGCTTTCACCAGGATGATTCTGGGTAGGATCTCTGGTGACTCTCCTGATCCTGAATTAGGCGTTTCTTTGCAGACCTCATCTCAGTGGACTGCAGCAGCGTCAGGCTCCGCTCTGTCCCTGTAACATCGCCTTTCCTTGGCTGCTAAAACAGCGTGTGTCCCTGCTTCTCCTGAATGCTTGGCCATTCCTGCCTGCTGTGCAGGGTCATCTTCTTCCACCTGGGTATCTCTTGTTGGACTTGTATCTCTTCTCACTTCCATCAGTGCTGTTTGATATGACTTTCTGTGGAGGTGGAAATAATCTGTACCCATGTTGTGCAGTATGGCAGCCACTAGGTACTTGTGGCTCTTGAGCCCTTGAAATGTGACTAGTATGAGTTAGATACTGAATTTTTAATTGTGCTTAATTAAAAAAATTAAATAGTCACACGTGACAAACCTAGACAGTGTATTGAAAAGCAGAGATGTTATTCTGCCAACTAAGGTCCGTATAGTCAAGGCTATATGGTCTTCCCATTGGTCACGTATGGTTGTCAGAGCTGGACCGTAAAGAAGGCAGAACACCGAGGAACTGATGCCTTTGAACTGTGGTGCTGGAGAAGACTCCTGAGAATCTCTTGTACAGCAAGGGGATCAAACCAGTCAATCTTAAGAGAAATCAACCCTGGGTACTCCCTGGAAGGATTGATGCTGAAGTCGACACTTCAGTATTTTGGTCATCTGATGCAAACAGCTGACTCACTGGAAAAGTCTCTGATGCTGGGAAAGATTGAAGGCAGAAGATGAGGGTGTCAGAGGATGAGACGGCTGGATGGCATCACCGATGCAATGGACATGAACTTGGGCAAACTTTGGGAGAGGTTGAGGGACAGAGAGGCCTGGCATGCTGCAGTCCATGAGTCGGACACGACTGGGCGTCTAAACAAGACCAAGTCACATGTGGCTAGTGCAGCTACAGAGCATGTGTCCAGCAGCTGCCACGCTGGACAGCCTAGGCGTATGTTCTCAGTCTAAGGCTCCCCAAGCCCCTTTCCATGTGACCTTTGGAGTGTATCTTTTACTCCTTCAGATTTGCTGAGATATAACTGACATGTAACACTGTATAAGTTCAAGTTGTGCAATGTGTTGATTTGATACACTTATGTATTGCAAAATGGTTACCACCATAGCATTAGCTCAGAGTCCTGTTGGGCCACATAATTACCACTGCTTGCTTGTGGTGGGAACATTGAAGATCTACTCTCCTAGCAAACAGTGAGCCTTAGGACTCCCTAATTCAAGCTGTCACCATCTTTCACCTGGCTCTTTGCTGAAGTTTCTTAACTATCCTCCTTGCATCTGCTTGGTCTGTTCTTCACACAGGTCCAGAATTGCTGCCTTACAACTCAAACCTGAGCATGCCTTTTTATTGCTTGACATGCTGCAGTGCTTCTGACTCTGGTTGGGGTAAAGAGCAGAATTCTCGGCAGCTTATGAAACCCTCTGTGATCTGGCCCGTGGGCCCGTTTGCCTCTGTTTTCTCTCTCTCCCCTCTGCTCTCCAGTCACTCTGGCCTTTGTTTTAGTTTCTTAAATGCCCTGTGTTCCCTCCGGTCTCGGGGCCTCTGCATCTGCTGCTTCCTCTGTTTGATAAACTCTCCTCTCCCCTTTGTCTTCATTGTTCACATCTGAGCTTGGTGGTCCTTTCCTCGTGAAAGACTTTCTTGATGCCCCCAACAAGGAAGGGGGCCCGAGTAAAGGGCGCCAAGCACTTTCATTTCAAAGTCACAGATGTTATTTAATTTCTCCTTTCTCTAATCTGTAAACTCTTGAGGGCAGAAATCGTTCTGACTTGTATGCACATTCCTGCTTCCTGGCAATGCAAAGCATACACTAGACTTAGTAAATATCTGTTGAATGAAATACACAGACTAGGAAATAAAGATTTATTCTTGACTGATTTTAGCAAATACTAGAAAGTTAAATATGGCAACCCACTCTAGTATTCTTGCCAGAGAAATCCCATGGACTGAGGAGCCTGATGAGCTGCAGCCCATGGGGTCGCGAGAGTTGGACACAACTTAGTGACCAAACCACCACCACCAGAAAGTTAAATAAATGATGTCTGTTTTATTCCTACATATGTATAGTTGTATTTTTGTAATGTTTTCTTCAGATCATTTTTGCTTGGAGTCTGCTGATTTTCCTCATTTAAATTTCTCTTTAGGATTTGGTTAGCCTAACATAATATCATTTACTTCCTACTGAGCATCCAGTGTCCTGGCCAGTCAAGTGTGTTTAGATTTAGCTCTGTGCACTATGAGATTAGCACAGTGTGGGCTCACTAATGCTTTAGCTGGGATTCCTCTTTCAGTAAGCAGTTCATTTTAACAAGATATGTTGGCAGTTTAATAGATGCCACCAATTCATAATGGTTTGATTTTTTTATAATACTAATTGCAGTAAAATGGCTTAGAATTGGTAATTGTATGACTAGGTAATGAGAAAAAGCAAAAACATTTACCAATAACTGGTAGAAATAAAAATAGTTGTGACGCTTTCTAAAATAAAGACATCTAAGATTGGAATGCTCCTTTGCCTTTCCATTTCTATTTTTTTTTTCCAATTTAAGGAGAATAATTAATTTAGGACAGCTTTTACTAAAGGGACTGTCTTCTGATCAGCCAACCCCAGGGAAAGTAGGGGAAAGTAAGAGAAGGCAGGTCTTCCTTTAACTTGGAGGCTGTGCTCCCTGCATGGTAGCAGAGAGGGTTCTGAGGATGGCCAGCCGGGACTGCGCCAGGAGGTTCCTCACCAGACTCCCCCGAGGAAAAGCCGGGCATGGGAATCTCTAGAAGGAAGGGTGCCTGGTTGGGTGATTTTTACATTTTTAAGCCTCAGAATATCTTTAGAGTAAATTAATTTCAAGTGTGGAGAAAGCAACCACAGACTTAGTAATTTGTTAAGCTCCATGAAATTCTTAATGAACTCCTGTGAGCCACTTCCTACGTTGTATGCAGTGGTAGGGCAAGCCAGGGGACTCAGACAATGCTCACACTTCTAAGGGTGCTTGTTTATTTGATATACATGGACAACAATTCTGACAGTACCAATTAAACCTTACTTTTATTTCTCCAGACAGAGCCAGAGCCTCAATCTAGTTCTGGAAATTTCTTTCCATAAGAACAACTGCCTTTGTGTTCCATTATATTAAATTTAATATTATATTTAATTCAGTGTTAAATTTTATTTTATGATAATATATAACATGTTATATATTATAGTAGTATATATAAATTATATATTACATATATTATATAATTATATTGAAAATTATAATAGTTATATATGTTCACTGTAACAAAAATTAAATGGTACAGAATAATATACGTAAAAAAAAAGTCTCACTTCAAAAAGGTGACCATTTAACTCTGTGCCTTGAACATATTTTTTATACTTGCTAGAGCTCTGCCCTATTATTTTTAATTAATATATCATATTCTGTCATATGATTGTGGTATAATTTGATTAGTATTTATTTCTGTGTTTTGTTTTACTAGCAATGACCCAGTGAATTTATAGACCTTCTCTATGTGTATCTTTGCCCACATATGTTACAAGTTGTAGGATAGATTCATAGAAGTGAAAAATCGTCAGAGGGATAACTTATTAGCATTTAATGTTAATAATATAAATACTTGTTCCAAATTGCCATCTGAAACTGTTACACTGGTTTACTCTCCCACTAAGAATGTACATGTGTATTTTCCTACATTGTCATCATCCCTGAGTATTATTGGGGTTTTACCCCTTTGCCAGTCAGATTAAAATTCAATCTGATTGCCTAGAGAGACTCTCTTTCCAGTGAGATTATTTTAAAATAAAAACCTACCCATTTAAGAATACTTTATAATTTTATTTTGCTAATTAAATTTTTGACCAGAAATTTATTTTGCTTATAAGGAGTGAGGTACAGATCTTATGTTATTTTTGTTTTCCTTATGTCTAACCATTTGTCCTAACACTTTTTATTGAATAATCTTATTTTCTTCATCGATTTAAATAGTCCTGTAGACTGAAATCCAGGTCTTTTTATAAACAAAAGCCCTGGTATTATCAATAGTTGACCCTTTTCTTATGCTGTTCCTGCCATGAAAAGCTCACACTGACTCAAGGCTCAAATTAGTCATTTACTAAAGTTATACTGAATGTCGATAGTCATCCTGTAGACTCTTTACCCCGGTAGACTAGACTAGCTCCTTTGAGAGGTGAATGAAATGGGGGTCTTTAGAGTGCCATAGTCTTCTGTCTTCTCCATTTGCTTTAAGCGCTGGTGAGAACCAGGAAATATGTTTGACTTTGTCTTGGAAACTCTTAATCTTACTCCAGAAGTAATCTCAGAACTTGGAAAATAGCCAAATGCAGGTCTTTGCCTTGTATACTGTGACACAAAGGTTTCCAGCAGAAAAAATAGATACAAACTACATTTGAATTTTCAAGAGACCAGTAGTTTATCTCTAGAAAATATAGTCAAGCTAGTTTTGCTTTATTTTCATTTTCTTGCAACTTATTTTATTTCTAATATTATGCCTTTCACACAGGGACACAATGAACATCACTTGTAGATATCTTCATTTATTTCTGTTGGAGAAATCTGTGTCTTCACTAAAATAGAAAATATGCATGTGTTTGACAGATTCTATAGCACTGCTCTCAAAATCCCGAAGCATCTTTTATTTCCAGAAATAGTGTATTAAAAAGTAATGTTCCTCCACAGTCTTAGCAGCACTAAATATTATCAACATTGAATATATTAAAAAAAGCTAGAGATGAAATTTGGTTGCAGTAGTTTTTAGGTGATGGATAAGTTGGGAACATAAGCATGATGTAAGTATGATATTTTCTATGTAATATTTCATTGCGGATAATTTCTGTAAATTACCACTTTTAATTTGTAAAATTCTTTGATCATTTGCAGATTACCTTTGGACTTCTGTATGGTGATTGGCAGTAAAACTTGTGTTTGTTTATGAATCTAGGTATGGTGTCTGTCTTGGACTTGATGCAAGGTGGTTTCCCATCACGAGCTTCATTTCACGAACTCTACAACATGTATAAAAAGTATATGCCAGATAAACTTGCAAGATTAGATCCAAGACTATTTTGTAAGGTACAAATACTACCTAAATTGAGATTTATTAGCTATAAACTCATTGTTATTAATCCCTAATTGGCACTTAACTTTTATTTTTCAGGCTCTTTTTAAAGCTTTGGGCTTAAATGAAGTTGACTACAAGTTTGGGTTAACTAAAGTATTTTTTAGACCTGGCAAGGTAAATGCATTTTTATTTTAAACTGTAACATAATTAGTATGGACAGTTGGAGTCAGTGAATATTTTAAGTGTTTAGTGATTTATATTATTCTTAAATTAGATAATCACTTAGAGCATGCATATATATATGGGACACACATACACAAAATTTTCCCACTGGTGAGAAGTTTCCAATGTATAGCACTCTATAGAGTTTTTGGTTTTTTTCCCTCTAGCTTTGGAGGTATTGGAATCAGAGGATTGTTTAGTTGAATTTTTACTTAAAATAAGGGTTAACCAGGAATACTTCTATTTTAAACAAGTTGAAAGGTTTTCTAAAACATTGACTCGGTCTTCAGTAATTAAAAGTTTCACAGTACTTTTGAGTGTTCATTGTGAGAACGAGATCTGTTAGAGCATGATAGATGTATTGCATGTAGAAAATTAGACTGGAGTCTGTGCTGACGTCTGTCAAATCATAGAAGGGATGGCTGTATGCATACTTTTGTACTAATACAGTTTTCTTAGGCTACCCATAGTTTTAGTATTTATAGATTCTTGCGCTGGTCTTGTACTATGATACAAAATAGAGTTATGGAAGATTTCATGACTAAATACATATGAGGCTGTTCATAGTATTTTCACCACTCTTGACTTCTTTAATATTGATTGAATATTGCTTTCTCATAATTTTAAACACAAGTATTATTATGTAATAGACAACTATACTTGTTTGACTTAGCAAAATCATTCATAAATGTTGCTTTCTCATAATTTTAAACACAATTATTATTATGTAATAGACAACTATACTTGTTTGACTTAGCAAAATCATTCGTAAATATCTCTAGTGCCTTGAAGGCTAAATTAATCAGATAAATAAATCTGACTTCACATTTTGAGGCATGAGATGAAATCTGTGTAATGCATTACCAATGTATGCCCTTTCCTATGAATATTTTTACTGCAGAAAACCTGTATCATCTCTTATCATAAATGGAAGCAAGTTAAAAGAAAATGAATATATAAGTATTCATAGTTGGCTTAGCTGTAGTCATGCATATTTATCAGAAACTCAACATTTCTTATTTCGGATCTATAATAACTATTTTAGGGATTTATGGCTTGATAGAGAAAGCACTTGGTTTTATCTGCCTCCAGAAAAATTAATCAGTCAGAAGGACACAGTGCAGGCACAGGACAGGGCAAATTTTCAAAGATCTTTAATCTCTGTTACCTTTAATTTTGATTATAAGAAGCTGTTATTTTGATAGGTGTGTGACATCCTCAATATATTGTAGTGGGATATTCGGTAAAGGATAGAAATCAATATGTAGTTTGGTGGTAAATTGTGGAAATAATGCATTTTGTGATTTAATAACCTAATAGATGTTTTATTTGTGTTGTCTGTCTCTTAGTAGCAGTTTCTTCTTTCTGATCAAAAGAAGGATGGGGTTGGGAGAGACATGGTAGTTTTGGTGGTACCCAATTTTATAGAGCTGACCTTTGCTTGTACAGTTATCTGGGAATATGGATTTGCCAGTTCAGAGATATGCTAGACTTTTTTTCATTCTTCTCGCCATAAAACCTTTTTACCCATCATCTATAATGGTCATTTAAGATTTTTTTTTTCCTACTTTTTATTATTGAGTCTTCTAACTAGCAATGAGTAACTCACCCTCCCCGTAACCTCTACAAAACGAGTCCTGGAGGAAGGAAGAGAAAGGCAGCAAAATTCAGTCACGTGTGTCTGGGTTTGCTGTGAAACTCCACTGAGACATGTCTGTGTAACGGGCTTGTGACCCCATACAGAAAGCTAGATTTTGATTTGTGTTCTGGTTATTTTGTATCTCACTGTGTGTTTAAGCACGTCTGTCTTTTGATATTATTAGTCAATTATTTGATTTCCCAGTTTGCAGAATTTGATCAGATTATGAAGTCTGACCCTGACCACTTAGCACAGCTGGTGAAGAGGGTCAACCACTGGCTAATCTGCAGTCGCTGGAAGAAGGTCCAGTGGTGCTCGCTGTCCGTCATCAAACGTAGGTGTTTTCTTCCACTCTCAGACCTGGAATTATATTGGAAACATGTTGGTTTGTGGAATGTTATTAATTTGTCTCAGTGGTGAGAGCTAGGCCACAGGGACTGTGTCACTTACTCACACTATGTCCCTGGTTCCTCACGTAACACCTTACATGTAGTATGTGATAAATTAGTACTTGTGGACTTCCTCAGCATCTTGAGTGTATGATACTTAGCTTCTTGAATCATATGTATTATAATTAATTTCATCTTGTTCTAAAAATTCTATCTCACTATCTTGACTCCTTCCCTCTCTCCCCTACTCTCTCTCCCTTGCTCCCCTTTCCCCTCACCATACCCCAGTCTCTGGGACTTAAACCAGAACTTTTCTTTCCACCCACATGGCGTCACCAGAACACACACTGAAAATTTCACAGTTGTATTGTCTCTTCTTTCTTGTCCCTGAAATCATGCCAGTCACCAAACTCGTTTGATTCCCCCTCCAAACACTGCACATCTTTCTCCTTGTTGCCACTCTCTTCATGGAACCCCTCTCCCCGGCTTGCATAGTGACTTCAGCGGCCCCCAAACTGGTTTTCCTGGCTTCCCAGGCTTATCTTCCCAGAGTCTCTAATTAAAAGGCTTTGATTATATCTTTTCTGTAATACAGGGCAAAGTCTAAAGTCTTAGAATGTTATAGCAACTACTTATCTCTGACCTAAAACAAGGATGAGGGACAGAATAATTGTGGGTTACCTGATGGTGGTGGTCTATGCAAAACCTTTAGTCATAGGGAGTACTGTCAGTAACTTGATTAAAATTTTAAACCCCCGCCCAACTTTCCACCTTACCTGGAACAGTGCTAGAGGCACAGGAAAAGGATTCAGTACATTTCCGCTTACTAATAAAAAAAAAATTCCTTTGACCTAATGAGAAGGAACCATGTAAGCAGCATACAACCATGAGGTCTTGTTAGTCAACTGTAATATAAATAAAACTATAATAAAACAAGATAACAGAAGCTCTTTCCCCATGACTTTCCAACTGAAATATGATCATACTTTTCACTATAGTTAAATGCTTTCAGCTTTAAACATTGTATTATGATGGAAAACGTATTTTATTAACATTATTTCTACTATACTATTTGTTTGTGGACTATATTGTGCAGTGGTCAAGTCAGTAAGTAGACAGAATCGTTGCAGGATGTTAATGGGGAATGTCTCCAGGTCAAATTAGTCTAGGATATTCTGACTGACTGAAGTTAAGTAGAGTCCTTTGTGGTAGGATCCTTAGAGGCCACACTCAGTATGTTCATTGTGAATCTTCAGAAGGAGGTGTAGCAGATAGCTTTTCCTGACTTACATTTGACAGGTGAATCCTTTTTTCAAGACACACCTGTTGGACTTCTGTGGTGATACAGTGGTTAAGAATCTGCCTACCAATGCAGGGGACATGGGTTCAATCCCTGGTCTGGGAAGATCCCACATGCATGGAGCAACTCAGCCTGTGTGCCAGAACTACTGAGTCTGCACTCCGGAGTCCCCTGCAGCTACTGAAGCCCATGCAGCTAGATCCTGTGCTCCACTACCCTGTTGAGAAGCCACTACAGTGAAGAGTAGCCCCAGCTTGCTGCAACTAGAGAGCTCACATGCAGCAATGAAAAAAAAGTGCACCTGATAAAAAAGAAAAAAGACACACGTTTTAACATTTCCTAAGCCAGTATTGCATAGGGCAGTTTGGGACACATTAGTGTAGTGTAACAAGGAAATAGCATATTTAAACTGTACACTTAGTCATATAGTTGATACACTTTTTGTTTTAAGAAGTTTAAGGAACTAAAGGAATGTGCCAATTTTGATATTTGGTATAATACGTTCATCAAGATTTTTATGTTTCTTGAGGATTGCTTTGTGGAAATGAGTGGTTTTTAGAAATACTGTAAATCTAATTTAAGCTAAATAATTTTCTATCATTATATTTTCCTCTTACACATAGTGAAAAACAAAATAAAATATCGAGCTGAAGCCTGCATTAAAATGCAGAAAACTATTCGAATGTGGCTTTGCAAAAGGAGACACAAACCTCGGTAAGATGAATAGAGTCTAAAGAATCCAAGATACCTGTTTATCCTAATATAAAATGGCTATAAGGTCAAAATGAAGAGCAGTTTGCATACTCAGAGTTTTCTTTTTCCTCGTGTTCTTTGTAAAAAGATGTTAGTCTGTTACTTATTGGATGTTAATTAATTTCTTCATTCATTCATTACTTGCCTCATTCTGTAAAAGGATTTGAATAGCATAGATTCAGTTCAATTCAGTTCAGTTGCTCAGTTGTGTCTGACTCTGTGACCCCATGAACCGTAGCACGCCAGGCCTCTCTGTCCATCACCAACTCCCTGCGTTTATCCAAACTCATGTCCATTGAGTCAGTGATGCCATTCAACCATCTCATTCTCTGTCATCCCCTTCTCCTCCTGCCCTCAATCTTTCCCAGCATCAGGGTCTTTTCCAAGGAGTCAGCTCTTAGCATCAGGTGGCCAAAATATTGGAGTTTCAGCTTCAACATCAGTCCTTCCAGTGAACACCCAGGACTGATCTTTAGGATGGACTGGTTGGATATCCTTGCAGTCCAAGGGACTCTCAAGAGTCTTCTCCAACACCATAGTTCAAAAGCATCAATTCTTCAACTCTCAGCTTTCTCTATAGTCCAACTCTTATATCCATACATGACTACTGGAAAAATCATAGCCTTGACTAGATGGACCTTTGTTGGCAAAGCGATGTCTCTGCTTTTTAATATGCTGTCTAGGTTGGTCATAACTTTCCTTCCAAGGAGTAAATATCTTTTAATTTTATGGCTGAAATCACCATCTGCAGTGATTTTGGAGCCCCCAAAAATAAAGTCAGCCACTGTTTCCACTGTTTCCCCATCTACTTGTCATGAAGTGATGGGACCAAATGCCATGATCTTCGTTTTCTGAATGTTGAGCTTTAAGCCAACTTTTCACTCTCCTCTTTCACTTTCATCAAGAGGCTTTTTAGTTCTTCACTTTCTGCCATATGGGTTAGATTAGAGAAATGTAAACAGTATAAGAGATTGAAAGGAGCTGTTTTATACTGATTATTTTAGTGACTTGAGTTTATTAGTAAATGTCAAATTGACATTGTTTTTAAAAACATCTCATTAATGTTTTGACCATAATTTTCAAGATTTTCTGTAGGAATTATACTGTGTCACTGTAAATTTAACCTTTATTTCTTATTTGATTCTTTTATTATTAGAAATTTTAAATGTGGAGGTCTGAATAACTGTTCATCTATAACACATTTTCAAAGCAATTAGTCTTTAAAGTTTTTCTTTAAATTTTTAAAATTTAAAGAATTTTAATTCTCAAATTCTTCAGTGTAAGTATAGAAGTCTTAAATCTTACTGACAGATATTAATGTCATTCACATCCATATTTGATGATTTCTTTTACCCTCAACAAGAGACCTTAAAAAAAAGAACAATATTGCATAACATGAAAACAGAAGTATTCTATTTAGTCATATTTTTAGCATTTAATTAAAATGAAAAATCTATTTCTATGATTAAATGGTAGAATTAAACTGATAAAGTATTATCTTTGCAGCATTGATGGCCTGGTTAAAGTGGGCACACTGAAAAAACGGCTCGATAAATTTAATGAAGTAGTAAGTGCATTGAAAGATGGAAAAGCAGAGATGAATAAACAGGTCAAGGACCTTGAAATTTCTATTGATGCTTTAATGGCCAAAATTAAGGTATGTAGTTTTAACCCAAATGACTTTTGACTTTTAAAAACAGTTTTTTTGTTACTATATTGAAATTTTATAGAAAAATGTCCTTTTTTAAAAAAAATACAGACTGTTACATGTGTTGAGTCTCAGTGATAAGTGATAGTCATATTATTTTCTCTACTCTGTGTTTGAAATTTTTCATAGCAAAAAAATTAAAATGAAGACAATTTTTGTGCAATTCATTTGTTGCTAGGAAAGATTTTTCCAAAATATTAACTAAAATATTATACTCTTTTGGTAAGCTTTTGCAAAATCATTACTGAGAGAAAATTAATGCAAATTATTTTGTTTCATGTTTTTCTACTTTCAGAAACTAATTTTTAAATTTTAAAAGTAATGTAATATTATCAAAAATTTGGAGAAAATCTCCTCCACATCTTTACCCCTCACACTAACACATTCAGCTATATACTATTACATATTCCTCTCAATCTTATTTTATATGCACATATTTTTGCATCGTTCTTATAAGGTACATTTTATTTCACATTCCTATCATTATGTTATTGCCTCATCCCTATTATTAAATTATTTTCATATAGGTTATATCATAAATTACTTAACTATTAATTGAAATAACAATTTTCTCCCATATTTTGTAAGAAAAAACAAGAGGGCCTCTTTGGTTTTGATTTTTGTTTGATTACTAGTGGGATTGAAAATTTTTTCTTTGTGCTTGTTTGTTGATTATGTTCTGTTTAGTCATATCTTTTTCTATTATATTTTAGGGCCTCAGTGTTTTTCTCATTGACTTTCATAATTCATTGCAGTTATGTGAGATATAATATCTTAAAGTGAGGCTTTTAGATACTTTCTACAGATAATGATAAATCTTGGAGTAAGAATGGAGAAAAGTCAAGACAAAACTGAAAATGCGTTGGATAGCTATTTGGGTAGCCTTAAAATCAGATAGATCTGATTTTACAGATCTGTCCAGAGCCACCCCTGTTTATGCAGTATTAATCAATTAAAATCAACCCAGCCACATTTAAGAATATCATCCAACAATTTTGGGTATAATGATAATTCCTTAAATATTCCCGAGGTATTATTTGATCATTAATATTAAAGGGTAGTAAATTCTGACAAAATTAATCATTTCTTAAAAAATAAACTCTTAACTACAGTATATTAGTTTGTCCACAGTACACTCTTAAGATACTTGATTGATAGGAAGTAGACTCAAATTTTGTTCATAGAGATAACTTAAATTTTTTAATATTATTTAATATTTAAGCAATATAAAAAGATAATGGGCCTACTGCTAACCAGCTTTTTCAGTTTTGCTGTGTATGTATATGTTGGTTTGTTTTTTTTAATTGTGGTAAAACACATACCATTAAACTTACCACCTTAACCATTTTTTAAATGTACAGTTCAGTGGTGTTTAGTGTGTTCAAATTGTTGTACAACAGAAGATATAACTTTTTAAGTGCACGTCCATTGTATTGTTTCTTTAAGTCCACGATGATGACAAGGGAACAAATACAGAAAGAATATGATGCTCTAGTTAAAAGCTCAGAGGTCCTTCTCAGCGCATTACAGAAAAAAAAGCAGCAGGAAGAAGAAGCGGAAAGGCTGAGGCGCATTCAAGAAGAAATGGAAAAAGAAAGAAAAAGACGTGAAGAAGATGAGCAGCGTCGAAGAAAGGAGGAGGAGGAAAGGCGGATGTAAGGCGTTTATGTTGTTGCCTTGGATTAGAGACTGACACCATGCTGAACTCGGGAGTGTTGATGGTGGTTAATGAATATTCTTATCTGTAAAAGTGATATTCTTATATTTAAATACTGATTTTAGAAGAAGTTTGAAAATGGAGAAAGTAAGCTCACTTTACAATAACATAAAATGATTTTAACTATAATCTGAATTTTGGTTAAACTCACACCTGAGGGTTTCTTAACTTCTTTTTGAAACAGACTTTCATATTATTTTATGATCTAGGAAGAAAGTACTTCTCAGCAGTTTTAAAACTGATAAAATTTTGGAAGTTTGCCATAGTAGGACAGACAGAAGGAATATGAGTTGTCTAATTGGAGAGGCAGTGTGTTCAAGACCTTACAAATAGGCTTGGTAACCAAGTTAATCCAGAGATGTTAAAGGTTATGGAATATAATTATATTTCTTTTGTTTCTAAAGAGCTGCTATCAAAGTTATATTTTATTTTTCAAAAAATAAGTTAATAATGTAATAGCCAGGAGGTTAATTTGATTTCCCATTTTGTAACATTTATTTATTAACAGTTAAACTTTCTTCTGAAGAGTTCCTTATTTTCTGTTAATTTTTGAAGAGTTTTCTAATTTTTTTCTTTCTTTTTTTTTTTTAGGAAACTTGAGATGGAAGCAAAGAGAAAACAAGAAGAAGAAGAAAGAAAGAAAAGGGAAGATGATGAAAAACGTATTCAGGTCTGTACTCTCTAGGCAGTCAGACTGAATTCTTATTAAATAGAATCTGCAAAACTGTAAAACAAGATCTTCATTTACTAGATAAATTGTCTTTGATTTATCCTAGAGAGCAAAGGCAGTTTCAGAAGTGGTTATGGGAAGGGACTTTGGAGCTAGGGAAGTGAGTTCAAATCCAGCCTCTCTGACAGCAATTGTGATATTGCAGGAGTTACAGTGAGTGACTGTGGGCCACAGTTTTCTTTCTGGGATGGAGATTAATAATTGTGAGCATTAAATGAGGTAATACCTATTAAAACATTTAGAACAGTGCCTTGTTTAGTAAGTATTAGTTTGTTATTATTCAGAGGGGGAAAGTCAGATCAGCATTCAGTCACAACATAATTATCTCATATTTTAAAATGTTATTTTATAACTTTGTAGATGCTAATATTAATAGGATTAAGATTTTCTCTCTACCTCCACCATCTTTTTTTTTTTTTTTTAATCCATGTCTGAGAATAATTAATCCTATTTTGAGTATCTGTCTGTCTTGGCTTTCTGATTTATCCTGAACACAACCAAGACTTTAAATTCCTGAAATCTGCTGTGTAGGTGTTAGTATTCAGGTCACACCAAGGCTACTGATGTAATGTTTGGGAGACTCATATTCTAGTGATAGAATGGCGGATTCTTGGTTTGGGCATGAGGAAACATTAATCATAATATAGAAGGGGAGAAGATGGGATTTTTCTGGTTAAAGAGTATGTATTTCTTAGTTTAAAAAAAAAAATGAAAAGAAAAACGTGTATGGAGCAAGTGTGCAAAGTGAGGGGGATGAGCAGGTAAACAAGCGGAGATGCCCGGCGTCAAGGCCTTCTGTGCCGGCAGGCAGAGGTGGAGGCGCAGCTGGCCCGGCAGCGGGAGGAGGAGTCCCAGCAGCAGGCGGTTCTGGAGCAGGAGCGCCGGGACCGAGAGCTGGCGCTACGTATCGCCCGGAGCGAGGCCGAGCTCATCAGCGATGAGGCACAGGCCGACCCTGCGGCGCTGCGCAGGTACCGCCTGTGGGCCGGGGGCGGGGCGGGGCACGCAGGTGGGCGGGGCACAGATGGGCGGGGTGGGGCGCTCGGATGGGCGGGGCGATGCCGCCTGGGCAAGGGCGCTGCTGCTTTTACTCACCTGCTGCCTTGCCTCTCCTTCCACGGAGAGGGAAGTAGGGGGAAAATCACGTTGCTTAGGTCCTGGTATATTTGCCACTTAAAAATTTATTTGTATTTACTTTTACCCTTAAGTCAGTGAAACTGTTGATTTCATCAAGCTGTGTTGAAAATTAAAACTGCTATTTCAGTTCATAACTACTTAAAGGAAACATCTTGGTTTACTCTGAAACTATCAAAAAAATATTGTATAAAGGGTAGACAGTTTTTAAATATCTGCCACTAGATACTGACATAAAAATGGTGAATATGTTATAATCCAGCTTAATATATTTGAGGCTGTAATGTATTGCAAATTTTTCAAATGTATCATGTACCCTAACCCCTGAGAAATTTTACACATACACATACCTTTCCCCATTGTGATTTAGAATAAATAAGATTTACCTTTCCAAGAAGGCAGATTAATCACATGGAAATAACTTTGCTCCTCAGGTCTGAATTATCTCTAAATAGTATGGAGTGTGGAGGTGTCAGGTCAGTTTATTTCTCTTCCTTGGTTCTTGTCTCCTTGCAACAAAATTTTGGAGCAATGGACCAAAAAGCGTTAAACAACAGACAAGTTACAGCTCATTTCAGCTTAAGCAGACAGATCTTTTATTAGTCGGACACTCCCAAAGGAGGGCTCCTCACCCTTCCTATCCCCTCCTCTTGGCTTCCCTCTTTTATTCTTCTAGTCTCCTTTCTGTTATGCCTGGTTCAAAGTAGGGCTGTACCCTCCACCAGTCAATGAAAGGGAATGCAAATAGGCATACCCTCAAGGCCGATTGACAATCTCAAGTTATGTAACAGCAGACTGTGTTGTTTATGTCTTCCTATAATTCAGTCTGTTATAATTAGATTAGATGTAGAAAAATCATCAGCCCTTACTGGGCTCCTCATGGCCAAAGGTTACTTGGAGAAGCCTCTTTGTATCCACTGTGTTAGTAGGGTGCCTGTGCAGGAGGTGCAAAGTCTCTGTGGTTATCTTGTAGCATCTGTGAGCTCTCCTAGTTGTGTCTGGGATGGAGTTTAGAAATCAGATTGCATCCTTTTCAGCCAGGCCTCCCCTTGCTGCTCATGTCTAACTTCCTACTGAACAGAGGAATACAGAAGTTCTTGGTAAAAGTTGAAGGAAGGTTTTACTATAACAGATTCATTTTTAAAAATATAGAATGTACAAACATTAGTTATTATTATTTATTTGTAAAAACAAAACTCAGATGTGGAATTCCTTTATGCATAAGTACCTATGTTGTATATATATGGGGGCCTGTGTGTAACCATACTTTTCAGAATGTCCAAGTGCTGTTTATAACAAAATAATTAAAATACAACCACTAGATGTTGCTATTTCCTTGTGAAAGGTAGAAAATTTGGTCCACATTGGAAAGTGGCAATTAGATTTTATTTAGCTGAAAACAAAGACAGGTAAGGAAAAGGGTATGTTAAGTTGCCTTTGCACGTTTTGTAGTGAATGATTATATTGGGGAACTCTGGAGCTTGAATTGTACATGAAAGTTATATTTAAATTGAATAGGCCTGTGTGTTATAATAATTTTTGAGCTCATTGGTTTGGAGCCACTCTTTGGGCTCTTAATTACTAACATTCTTACTATAGTTAAAGTGAGTTTGCTTGATACTGGCTTTTTAACTGCAGGTTCAGCCCAGCTGCTATTCAGTTCCTTCCACGTGCCTCTTGGTGATGTGTCTGGAGCCTTTGTGGATAACCAGCTAGTGGGCTAGGCCGGGTTCCCAGTGAGCCAAGGCTGGCCATGATGTGTGTGAGGCAGTTCCGCACTTGACACAGCTGACATTATGAAGGCTGACGCTCTTTAGTGAAAAACTCTTAGGTGGAGCCCTTTTTGGTATTTATGGCTTAACTCTGTGTTTAAGCATTTGAAATATTTAGCTGTATCCAGTGTCATTCCGTGTACTGTGAATAAAATACTAGCTCATATGTGGATTCCTTCCCATCCTCAGAAAGATGCAGTTCATCCAGTGTGAGTGGTCTTGGATAGAGTGGAGCATTTAGGAACTTTAGCATAAGGGATGAGCTACCTATGATTTAAATTAAACAGCATTAACTGGGTGATGGGATCACTATGAAGTAATTAGGAGATACGTAAGTAGTTATGACTTGAACGGCAGAAGAGTTTTAGTTCTCCTGTGGGGTAGCTGTAGGGATGATGTCCCCTCCTTGGACTGTCCCTTGAGGTCCTTTCTGCCAGCTGTCTTCCAGGAAGCTTTTCCTGACCCTCGGTTCCCTGTGAACTCCTTCACTTCTGAACCGCCTGGTTATTTTATATGCTGTACTACAAGCATTAACACTTTATTGTGGATGATGTTCTCTATGTATTTTCCCATGTTTGATTATTTTATCTTACTCCATGGGCTACAACTAAGTGTTTTTGAGTGTTTATGTTACGTTAGTTAGCACTGAACTCTTTCTAACATGTTTATGAGTAAGAACCTAAATAACTCTGTTCTCAATATATGGCATGAAAGTGTTCTTGGGGTGTGTGATACATTTAAAAATATATATGTAGATAGATTCTGCTGCAGTAAACAATTTTAAGTTACTTTTCCAGCTTGGATTTCCATCCAGTAACTTCTAAGTAAGAATTGTTTCCTACATATGTAATGTATTTCAAATTACGATCTCATTTAATAACACTAATGATCCTTGATGCAAAGTAATGATTTCACATTATCTAATATTATCATTTCTAGATTCTACTAAAACCAAACACAAACCCCACATGAGTAATTTTTTCAAATCTAGATATAATATATTCACTCTTTAATTTTCACGGAATGCCTTTAGTTTATTCTTTTCTAATCATTTGTAATGAAGATTTAAAAACATTAAAATTCTGAGTGTTCTCATACATAGGTTAAATAGAGATAATGGAGTTTTGAAAATCAATTTGCAAAGTCACTGAAACACAAATTTGGCACAATCCAGATTTCCACAGTTCAGAATTGGTTATGGTATTGACTAAAATATATGTATTCTTTTCACAGAATTAACGGAACAAGACGCACAATGACACCGTATGTCATTTCCCTTTTAAAGTTGATTTAATCGTGTAACCTTTTTTTTCTCTTTTTTAATAGGTTGTGGATACTTTTTAGGAGAAATATTTTCCTCATTGAAGTAAATTTTACGTCCTTGTTACTATCATCATCATTGTTATTTTGCCCAGGAAAGATGTTTATGCTCCTTTTTGGTGTTCAGTCACAGTAGTTCATGATTTGGTTTCTTTCCTTGTGTTTGCTAACTTTGTTTCAACTTTAACACCCATTTTATGTGTTTTTAATTTCCCTTACTGATGTCTTTATAGAAGTAGATATAGAGATATAAATAAGAATAAGCAAAATATTTAAAGTATTTGAATCATGGCAGATAGCTGTCTTTCAGTATGTGTAATAGTTTATTCTGCTAACACCTAAAACAGCTCATAATTTGAAGTTATATATATGTATTGTTAATTGTGGTGTTTGTGTATCTTTTTGTTATGAAAATCTCCCCACAGAGAGAATCTAAATAACATTTTGGGATATACATATACATTATATGCATAAAATATACTTTTTGCATATATTTTTGTATATGTGCTATATATATAAAATTTGGAAGTTTAACAGCTTTTATTTTTCCAGCTGTACCCTTTATACTGAAGGTTCTTAACTCTGTCAGATCCCAGTACCAATAACAAATGTTTCATAAATGATGCAACCTCCTTTAATAGTTTTCTCTAAATAATACACATAAAAGAGAAATAAAAAGACAGCAGTCTATAATTATTTTATTATATTTTATTTATTTTTATTATATTTTATTTATTTTAATATGAAAGTGCTGACTCTCAACTATAAGAAAATGATAGTAAGTACTCAGATGTTTTCACATATACAAAGAATCACCATGAATGCAACAGCTACCAATGCAAGTTGATGTAACAAATTTGTTTCAGTCAGTTAAATGCCATGGATCTTCTCCTTTATGGTCAGGGCCCAACTCTGAGTCCTGAAGCAAACATGGCCATCTTCTTTTCTCTTGATTTTTGCTGATTTATAAGATTTTTGGGGTTACCAGAGTCTGATGAATAGAATGAATGAATGATTGATTATGAAGGAAGAGAGCAAAACAGGAAAATAAAATATTAAGGAAGCCGATGAACATGATTTCATGAACATTCCATTACACAGAATTAAGCAGATTTTGAGAAAAATTACAGTCTTCTGGTTAATAAAAAAAAGTACGTTTTTGCCTTTGGGAAGTGTTTATCCTTGAAAGGTCAGAACACTTCTGATCTTTAATTTAACAAGTGCTTGATGCATTTGAATATTTTTAGGCATGCTTTGATTTCGAATTTTAGAGTTTTGAACACCTCAGACTCTTATTTAAACTCTGACACCATAAAATAGATCATTTGGTGTACCACCATTATGCCCTAATTAATATGTACCAAGCAACCCCAGTGCAAAAATCCTTGTACATATTCTGAACTCCAGCAAGTTCCCTGTGTGCATTTAGAACATGCTGATTATATTCTATATGTAAAAATATCACAGAAGCATGGCTCTCATGAGACTTTGTCCAAAAGTTGCTACTGCAAAAATGAAGTTCAAATAACTTTAACTGGATTCAAACAAAAATTTTATTGTATTTTATGGCTATATATCAAAAAGTGTATTACCAACTTTTGCAAAGTAAAATAATAGTGTATGGTTACTAAAGCAATACTCTTATTGAAATTTTCATTATACTTTTATATAGTTGTCTTATATAACTTGGATTATTATTTTTCTTATAGGGAACAAATGGCGAAAGAGATGTCAGAAATTTTGAGTAGGTTAGTGCAGTGTAATTTGGGGAGATAAGTGTCACATCAAAATCATATTTTCATCACTTGGACCAGAACCTGTTATATAGAGTAGCCTGTTCTTTCCATGTAAATTTTCTGTACAAGAAATGTCACTCTGCTCTCTTGCCACACTAACGTAGAAAAAGGTTAAAAAAAAAAACAACAACCAGAGTTCCTGTAAATTGGCCTTTTTCAGTGGGGATACAGCTGGTGTTCAGAGGGGACTGTCCCTTGTTGCTGGTGCTGTCGCACTTACCAGGGACCCCACCAGTTCGGTCTCAGTGGGGGAGCCCTTCCTGTCCTTGTGACGGAAGGGACACTTTGAAACGCCCCCTGAGGGTGGTGCTGCCCCCTGACTGAGACCCACTCTGCCTGGGGAACGGAAGAGAAGTGAGGAAGCGTGTGGCCCCAAGGCCCCTGCCCACCATAGCACAGGGAGGGAAAACCAGGTGTAAAAGCTGAGCCACCAAGGAATGGAACTTCCCAGCAGGATCTGGTCCGTTACCACCTGGATACGAATCAATAACCTTTTAACTTTCAATTCTGAACTTACAGAGCTAATTGAAAGTGTTCAAATTAATTTTTTTTTAAATCAAAGTCAATTTTGCCACTGCCTTACTCTGTTGTTCACATGATTGTCTTTATAACAAGTCTAAATAATCAGTCGTTGAAAGTGAAGCTTCATTTTCTATCTTAATACTTCCAAAGATGAGGGGGGGTGCATTTAAGTGAATTTGATTTATGTACTTCTTAGGATGCTGAATATGCTTTTTAGCAGGTGTATTTTTCTTTGAGGTACTATGAATTAAAAGTTGGTAACAGTAAAACCATATTTCAAGCAGTAATAATTTGAATTCAGTGTGATTTTTAGAAGTATCAAAATACATCTTACGTATATCAACATCTCATATATGTTCGACAGTCTATAAAGCTGTATAATGTAGAATCACTTTCTCTTTCAAAAGGAAAGAAAACAACGGCAAAAACCCATAATTTGAGCTACCTTTAGAAAAGACTAGTAGAAGAGCTAGGAAGACAAGAGAATTTTTTGGTTAAGCTTATTGAATGGTGGTTTCAGGATGCAGAAAAGAAAAAACAGATATTTGAATAATGTTAAAAGCATAATTTATTGTTAAGGGTAATAGGGAGAGCTTGCTGACACACAGCTGGCACTTTTTGAGCAAAACATTTAAGAAGAAAAAGCTCCATGAAGAATGCCAGTTACACAGCTTATGAAGAAATTCTACAGTGAACTTGACACAGATTGTAACCATGAAAATTCAGGAAGGACTAAACGGGCACACATTATTCTTTAACTTGGCATATAAATGACTAAAAATCATCATGTCTAACAATTTTTAAGAATGTAGGGTGAAGTATGCTACTTTTTATTCTCTAAAAATGCATAACTACCCCTTTCGAAGAGTCATAAGTACCTTGTTTCAATTTTAAGCTTAGTACTGAAGGAGTAATTTTATTTCAGGAAGGACGATTCATATTTTCAAGCATCGTTTTTAAATAACATAAGTCTCATTAAGTGTCTTATGTCTCGGTTGTTTGCCATGATTGCTGTTGTCTTTCAAAATGTAAAATGCTGAGAAAATACGAGCTCATTTTGAACATTGTACCATGATCGTCCCTCAGGAGCATTACTGTGAAACAGCTTATCCCATTTAATTTTTAAACTATTTATTATTTTACTTTTTATATTGTAAATATATGTATTTTATTTTTTATTTCATTCTATTTTCCCGCTCAAACGTTCCTACCAGTTGGGGGCATATTATAGTACCTGTACCCTTTGGAATCTCCGTTATCTGTCTCGTGACCTACAACCATTTTCCTTTAATTTACTAGTTGTCATATTATTACTCACTGAATAGCAAGGTGTGATTTTTTTATCTGCTTATAGAACTTTTCAAACTTTTGACCTGAACTCAAAAGTCACAGGAGTTTCCAGGCTCCAAGCAGCTCTTCTAGCTTATATCTGGAGACTTCTGCAAAGGGTGGCAGTTTGGCTACTCCCCTGGGGACTTGTAAATATCCAGACGTCCAGGGAGAGTCAGCCAGTAGGAATGGTTGGGGCTTGGTCATCTGCAGCTTCTAGCGGTCTGCAGGTGACTGGCCCTTAACCCATCATGTGCTTCTCATGATCTTAAAGTATGTGATTTTTTAAACAATTTTCAATTAAAGTATAGTAGATTTACAATATCGTTTAAGTGTATAGCACAGCAGTTCAGTTATACACACACACACACACACACACACACACACACACACAAAGTACCTATCTATCTATATGTATATACTTTTTTAGATTCTTTTCCCTTACTACGTGGATGGGCTATCCACTCCAGTATTCCTGGGCTTCCCTGGTGGCTCAGTTGGCAAAAAATCTGCCTGCAATAAGGGAAACCTGGGTTCGATTCCTGGGTTGGGAAGATCCCCTGGAGAAGGGAACATCTACCCATTCCAGTATTCTGGCCTGAAGAATTCCATGGACTGTATGGTCCCTGGGGTCGCAAAGAGTCAGATACAACTGAGCAACTTTCACTTCACATAATCACATAATACTGAGCTTAGTTCCTGGGCTATACAATAGGTCATTGTTGGCTGTTAATTCTATACATAATAGTGTGTATATGTTAATTCCAGCTTCTCAATTTATCCCTTCCCCACTACCTTTTCCCCTTTGGCAACCATATGTTTGTTTTCTGTGTCTGTGATCTTTTTCTGTCTTGAGAATAAGTTCATTTGTGTCTTTTTTTTTCTTTTAGAATCCATATATAAGAGATATCACTTGATATTTGTCTTTATCTGTCTGACTGACTTAGTACGATAATCTCTAGGTCCATTCATGTTGCTGCAAATGGCATTATTTTATTCATTTTTATAGCTGAATAATATTCCATTGTATATATTAATTATACCTACATCTTCTTTATCCATTTGTTTGTTGCTGGACATTTGGGTTGCTTCTATGTCTGGCTGTTGTAAATAATTCTGCTATGAACATCGGGGTGCATGTATCTTTTCCAGTTATAGTTTTTTTCTGAATATATGCCCAGGAGTGGGATTGCAGGGTCATATGGTAGTTCTGTTTTTAGTTTCTTAAGGAGCCTCCATAGTGTTCTCCATAGTGGCTGTACCAATGTACATTCCCACCAGCAGCATAGGAAGGTTCTCTTTTCTGCACATTCTCTCCAGCATTTATTATTTGTAGACTTTTTGATGATTGCCGTTCTGACTAGTGTAAGGTAATAACTCATTGTAGTTTTGATTTTGAGGAATATATGTATATACACACTATATATATATAAATGTATTAAGTCTTGATGATCATATATCCATGAGTTAAAATATTTAAACAGGTGTGGGTAAAATATTTAAACAGATATTTTAAATTTTTAAATTAAAAAATATTTAAATCAGAACTTCTGAGTCCATGGTACTAGAATATTGGAATCAGAAGTTCTGATTTAAAATCTAATACAAAAATGATGCAGTGGAAAATTTTAATTTGCCTGGGCATTCCATAGAATACCATTCTTAATCTCATCTATTAAAGATAAAAAAATTATATTTTCCAGGAGTTGTTTCCAGTTTGCAAACTTAGGTTCATTTTCTTGTCTATTTAGTTAACATTTTGTGTTTCTAGTTTCAATATGTAAAAATGTGTAATAATTACAGAGGCCCTGCTGTACAAGCCACGAAGGCGGCTGCTGGTACCAAGAAACACGATCTTAGTAAGTGGAAATACGCAGAACTCCGTGATACCATCAATACTTCTTGTGGTAAGTGTACAGGGAGGATGAAAAGTGGGAAAGTTCCGTAGCTGGCAAGTAAATACCTAGATTGGGGTGGGAATTTTATTCATATAAATTACTTGAAACCATTCTCTTTTTACTCACACCTTGCAATGAAGACCTAGTTTCTTCACAAAGCTAAAAGACAGATATTAAGTTAAATTGATTTTGCAGGCCAGAGAGGAAGAGCACAGAGAAGTTACAGTTGGGGCTGTATCAGTGACTGACTGTCCTAACATGTGCTTCCTGGTGGCTCAGACAGTAAAGAATCCTCCTGCAGTGCTGGAGACCTGGGTTCGATCCCTGGGTTGGAAAGATCCCTTGGAGGAGGGCATGGCAACCCACTCCAGTATTCTTGCCTGGAGAATCCCTACGGACAGAGGAGCCTGGTTGGCTACAGTCCATGGGGTCACAAAGAGTTGCACCTGACTGAGTGACTAAGCACAGCACACAGCATTCCTGTCATTATTCGTTGCTGGGGTCCAGCCCCGGTGGATCCAGGAAATTCAAAGGGGAGACGGCTTCGGCGATCAGGATACGATAGAATTAAAGATATAAAGAGTGGTTAAATAGGGATAGCTCAGCGAAGAAATTCAGTGAAGAAAAGAGCCTGAATAACTTGGTTTACCTGGAAAGCCAATAAAACTCCAAGACAAGGAGTTTGCGTCACCTACATAGGCCGCAGGCGTCCTCCCATTCTCCCGAAGGAGAGGAGACACTAAGGCCTCCCCGGTCAGACCTTAGAAGCCCAGGCAAAATTAGTAGGCTTGACGAGCCTCCACGCTCCAGATGGGAATTCAGCAAGAAGGTGAGAGAAAGAGCGACATGGGGAGACCAAGCTTCAGTGAGCAAGGCCCGCACTTTATTTTCCAAAGTAGTTTTTGTACCTTAAGTTGTGCATAGAGGATAATGGGGGAAGGGGTAGAGTCAGGCAAGGTCAGCAGTCCTTGATCCTTATTGAAGCCAGGCTTTCTTCCTGCAAACTTACCATATGCAAAAATTTAGGTGATTTACATCATCTTCTGGCCAGGAGGCCTATTAACATTTTATGACCCTTTCTTCAGAAAATTTATTTTTCTCTAAAGGTGATTATTCTAAAGTGAGGCGCCACCCTCTGAAAGCATTAGATAAAGTTGCATTCCTATAGGGCAAAGATGTGGTCAGCTATAACAAGAAAAGAATTAACTCAAGGGTCCAAGGTTACAAACATTAAAGCTACTACTTACATTCCTATACACCAACTATATTAATCAGTACACTCCCAGGGACACAGTAGGTAAGGGATATGGAAACTTAGCAGCAAACATTGGCCCAATAAATGAAAACCCTTCACCGATACAATTTCTAATCAACCCACTATACTATACTAATAATCTTCTAACTGCTCAAAGGAATCTGTATTTAGAAAGTTTAGAACATCTCATGCCTCTCACGGTTGGGAGGCTGTGAACAATCACATGTGGCCGGAAGAACCTGTTCAGGCAGGCTAGAGAACTTCCAAAGGAGTTTGTGAACTAAAACACTCTTGTCACGCCCAGGAACTTTATTAACTGGAGCTCTAAGTTAACTCTTTTTCAGAGAGAGAGATGGTGATGGGGGACAGCCCCCCATAAAGTCAGAGGTGTAGGTGAGAGCACAAAGCAGTAAAGAAGGCAGACTCTGGTTTTGGGGGTAGATGCTCGAGAATTTCCAGGGGGACTCCTGAGGCTCGATCCTGCCTTTGCGTATGCTTCATGAGCTTTGCCACGGGTGGCGTTCCTCACCCTGGCTCCCGGCAATTCGTAATAGCTAAATGCCTATGTATCAGACCCTTTTGGTCCGTGAGCTCACTTGCTTCAGCTGTGGCCGACTCTTTGCAGCTCCATGAACTGTACCCCTTCAGGCTCCTCTGTCCATGGGATTATTCCAGCAAGAATTTTGGCCCATAAATGCAGAGTGAAAAATGGCAGTGGAGTTTTTCCTTTTTAAAGCTGTTTATCTTCCAACAGAACAGAGTAAAATACTGTATCCAGGGGCTCCCACACAGTTGTGTTCACATGTCAGTCACAGTATTTGAATTTGGGACCCTGTAACTAGGACCTCAGATGTCATAATCGTACAGGACGCCTCACTATTGTTCTTTCCCTTGTCACTGAGTTTATCTGCATAATTACAAATGTAAAACATGCGGTGCTTGTAAATCTAGCTTATATTTGAGCACAGTGACTTCTTATTCTATTATTCTGGTCTATGACCTTGGACAAGTGACTTAACCTCTCTGATCCAGGTTCCTTATCTATAAAAGACCTATTTGGTCCAGAGTTCTTGTGTGGAGTAAAGATATAAGATAGTAGTTATGCATAAGAAAATGCTCTGTATTAAAAAATAGTATTACCATGAAAGTATTCATCTTTGTCAATAATTGGTTTACTTTTGATTTTGTACTGTTAATTTAAAAATGAAACCTTCATTTAAAAATATGTTTATGCCAAAGAATAGTTATGCTAGAGAACTAAATTAGGATGTTAATTGCTTTTTTTTTTTTAAATCTTTCTATGTAACTGATAGATATTGAGCTCCTGGCAGCTTGCAGAGAAGAATTTCATAGGCGACTAAAAGTGTATCATGCTTGGAAATCCAAGAACAAGAAGAGAAATACCGAAACAGAACAGCGTGCTCCAAAGTCTGTTACTGATTATGGTAAAAACACATCTGTACTTCTGAATGTTCCAAAGTATATGTGTATAATTACATGTAATTATGCATAAGGCATTTGGGTAAAACTGTCCAAGTTTCCTCTTACTTTAGAACTGTGGGTCCACTGATCCTGACACAACCATGATAGCTTGTCTTTCAAAGTATTATTTCTGTTAGATACATCTTTAAAGTCATATTTGTTTATAAGTATTGAATTTACTTGTTAAGATAAATTCTAGGGGTAAAAATTATCTCTACTGAGGAAGTTGTATGATAATGCTGTAAATACGTATTCTTTCCACATATGCATATACAGACATATGTAAAGATTAAGTGTGGAAATATAAAGATTACTATGAAAAAAGAATATTTATTGCAAATAACACTTTATAATACAGTGAAAATATAAGAGTGAGAAATAGTACCTTGGTTAGAAGAATTTTCCCTCAACCAGAATTTGATTTTTTGACTGAGATCCTAAAAATGAATTTTGCTACTTTGCTGTTCAAACGGCAAAGCTGTGTATGTGAAATTGGGGAATACAGCAGAAGAGTCATAACCTAGTCAAAGCACATACTAGCTTTAACATTTAGTAAGAATAACTGTGAGTTGTAATTTCAGTCTTAAAAACAATAGTTAGAATTTCATTTATTCAACTTACCACAGGAGTAGTTTATTAGGTTAATTCTGGTTAATGTCAAGGTGACAGCATATTAATATCTTTTTTTTTTAAAGAGGTATATTCCCAATTCTTGATAGTATAGTTTAGCCATGCATGACCCAAGCTGACTTAGGAAATGAGCTCACGGTTATATTTTGTCTCCTTACTACCTTCCTAGCAAATAAAACAGTGTTTGATGAAAGGCAATTAGGTGGTAAAATTTAAGTGTTTCTAAGCTGTTGCAAAGATTAGATTGAGGAAGGGAAGTGTTATTAGTAGTGCTAGTAACTGCTTATGGGTGTCATCAATCAGAATGTAAGACTCTTGAAAGAGCAGTAAGCTTGCCTTGCAACTAAGAGATGGCAGGTGGAAAGCCCTCTAAACATTGCTCTTTTGTAACTACCTCTCTCTTCTCTGGTTTAAAACTTTGTCTCTGGGAATTGAAGATGACGCAATGATTCCATTCTCTGTTCACTGTCTGTACCAAGTTCCTACCACAGTTGCTCTGTTTTGTGAAAATGACAAAGGAGTATTTTTTTTAGCGATAATCTTTAGCTGTAATGTTCTAATCATGACCTTCAACTGATTGACTTTCATTATATTGTATTTTAAAATTTATACATCTGAATGATTGCACTTCTTTAAAGAAATAAATGTTCTCATATTTGACATTCACATTTTTAATGAATATATAAGTATTTATTGTATTCTTGTATCAAACCAAACTTTGGCACCTTACTCAGCCAACTTTGCCCCAAAAGGAGCAAATAAAATGTGGCTTGCCTTACTGGTTCCCATACTGTTTCCATTCATAATGTACCACTGGGAAGAACAACAGAGTAATTTAAGAAAATTTCCCAAGGGTCCCATCCAGGTATGTGAAGAAAACTAGGACTTGTGTATGAACATACTCCACATATATGTAGTCTTCAGAGAATTTTAATTGAACATGGTGTATTTTCAGGGTAGAAGGTAACTTCTGCTCTGAAAAGTACATTTTTATTTTTCTCTCATGTAAAATTTATTCTGACACAGGAGTACAGTTGAAAGGTGACGAGCACCAAGATGCTTAACAGCTTATTTGAGAAAATTCTGTTCTCCAGAAGGTTTCCTAATGGTGCAGCTGCTTGACTTGTAAAAGGAATGGCTATGCAGTTTAATATTTAGAAGGATTAGAAGTCCTTAATTTGAGAAAGCAAAATTATGACAGTGTAGCAATTAACAAAAATATAGCCTTAAAGAGTAAGACATTGACAAATCATGATTAGTGTTAAGAGTTAGGAATTGGGAGGCTCAGAAACCCTTTTCCTTTTGCTGCAGTAGGGGAGCACAGCCCTCATCACATTTACCCTGGAAAGAGGCTTTCAGAAATAATTTTGGGGGGTAGTAGCAAATTACCCAGTAAAGATTTATATTTACTTGCTTGAAACAGTGACTTTGGAGAGTAGTTTTATTTCATCATCCCGAACTAAAAATGTTGTCAGCTTAAGATTTAAGACAGTGTGAAGAAATTAAAACCTGCTGAGTATATGTAAGTGTGGTAATGCTTTTTCTCTATATAAAAAGCATTTTTAATGAATTTATGAATTATTCTCTTCCCTCCCTCCGCTACAAAAATTCTAGTAATGCTTTGATGGTACTCTCATGTTGATTATTAAGTTGCTGTTTTGGATTTTTTGTTTGGATATTGCTGTGTTTAAAAATTAAATTTTGGTCCTCTTTGTATGTCTATCAAGCAGGATGTCCCCCAAACATAATCAAAATAGATTTTTAAAAGTTGGAAAGCAGCATCTACTTGTAGGTTATTATAGAAGTACTTGGCTATGGATAGGGAATTTATCTGTTAGTCACCACCTCCATTGATGGGAAATCGTTATGAATTAGAAGAATGCTTATATAACATTTTTGGCATTTTTATCTTTTCTTCAACATAAAATATTTGTTCACAGATTTTGCACCATTTTTGAACAATTCACGTAAGTCAATGGGTGGTTACTCATGAGCTAACTGGAAGATGGGTTAAAAATATTTTATAAAGTACTAACTTCTTCTAAACATTGTTTTGCTACAATTTTAAGGTGAATTGTGGTACATTAATTTTGGTTTATATGTACTAAGATACTTAATTTGAGAGTACTTTCATTTGGATCACTCCAAAATATATTTGCAGAAAAAAATTTAATTAATCTGTTATTTTATAAAAGTGCTCAGTCGCTCAGTCATGTTTGACTCTTTGGGACCCCATGGACTATAGCCAGGCTTCTCTGTCCATGGAATTTTCCAAGCAAGAATACTGGAGCAGCTCACCATTTCCTACTCCAGGGGATCTTCCCAACCCAGGGATTGAACTCTAGCAGGCAGATTCTTTACCAGTGCTCCACCTGGGAAGTCCCTATTTTATCAAATTACTTCCTTTTTAAAAAACCTAGCATTTTAAGCTGAGTATATACAATTCTTATTGTAGCAAAACTCTATCTTAATAAGCAGCTAGTCTTTTAGAATAAAGACTAACTTTAGGTGCTGGTTTCAAATGCTGTAATGGTATAAGGATTTCTGTCTGAAGAGATCTGACTTTCATGTGATAATGTACACAGCTTAATAGAATACCTCTTAATAGGAAGAGATTATTCTGTTACTTCTATAGCTTCCTGTGATACATGTTTTTTTGATAATGTCAAAATCTTTGAGTCATCTTAGTGTACAGTAAATTTCTTCTAGAATCAGTTGAACAGTAATGATTTGAATATAATGCCATATTTATTTGCCAAATGGTTGCACATAATTATTTTTTACTGCTTCTAGTAACTTACAAACTTACAGATTTGAAACATTTTCATACACTTTAGAAGAACAATTGAATGTGAAAGAAATAGTTGTTTAGAAGATTAGTTTCAGGCTTTCCACATCTGTATCTTTGTACTTTTCCAGATAACTGTTCATTTCCAGGCTTCCCAAATACAGTTTCCTTTCTCACATTAGTAGACAAAGCCATCCAAGGCTTTCTGTTGGGTTTCTTAATTTTATCCAACAGGAGATTGTTATTTTGAAAGAAAAAAAGTAGATTATACTAATGGGTGGCCATTGGTATCTAGTATGTTTCGATCAGTAGGACCTTGAGTTCTAATTCACTGTTTAAGATGGAAGGCAGGGTTTTTTCCTTTTAATCCTTTTTATAAAATGTTTTAGTTTTGAGTTAGTGTATATCCTGAAGAGTAGGTAGTTTTTAAAACTCGAAGTGGAAACACTGAGCTGTAAGTTGTTTTGAGGGAATAGGAATGAGAGGATAAATAAGCTCATCTCTGGTAACATGCTGAAGGTGATACAGCTTTTTTAAATCACTAATAAAGCTGGGACTCTCTTTTCATAGGCATATACAACTTTGCTAACTGCTTTTTGCTTTCTGTTGTTTGCACAGAAATAAATTCAGCTGCTCTGTAGCTTTTGCTATTGGTGCAAGAGGTAGAATAAGAGTAATTTCATCCTCTCAGTACTTGGAAAGTCTTACAAAAGCCATGTGACTGTCCTGACTTAGACATACAAGTTTTCATTGACATACTTAGTTTCAGTGAGATTCTTAACTGAGCTGCAGTAAATGATTGGTCTACCTTTAAAGTTGTGAGTATAGAGAATATGAAACAGATTTGCCATAATTATGCTCCTGAAGATGTAAAGTCATTGCCCCAGAGAACTGTGTGTTTTCAGGAAAAAAAAAAAAAAAAAAAATGAAAAAACCAACCATAATGAAAATTGAGCAAGGGAAAAGAGGTTACTGTGAGCTCAATACTCAGTGTTAACAGAAAAGCAAGGATTTTTCTTTTCTATTGGCAAAGAGAACCAAATATTATACACGTTCCACTTACTACAATGGATTTTATTCCAAGAGAAGTCTAATTTCAGAGTAAGTAAATCTGAGTGAAGGTTCATGCTTCCTGTTACAGTTTTGTTGTCATAAAGTTGTTTAAATCTTATTCATAAAATATCTGTGTTATCTGGGCCATTTTACATCCCCAGATCAGTTGGCAAGGAGAAAACTTTTATGTCTTTCACTTCTTTGAGGAAATTGTGGTTAAATTGTCTAATATCTAGAATCCCTTAGATTTGTAAAATTGCTGTTTGTTTCATCATAAATAGTCCCATAAAAATCATTCTGCAGCGTTCATATGAACTCCTTGGAGGAAAACTATAAATCTAGTAAACAGAACTAGTTTGCTTTCCTGCCGTGTGAGTTGCATGAGTTCATTTTAGGTAGGGATGCAAGCATTTGTGGGATTCTCTGGGGGCTGCTGTTGTTACTGCTGCTGCCGATGGTGCTGGTGGTGTGGTGCTGGTGGTTGGGGTGTGTGCGGGGGGAGAGAAAATTCTAAAAAAAAAATCACACTTTGAACTGTATTCATTTGTAGATAATTCATATTTACATTTTGTTTTAAATTCACTATTAGGACCCCCTGTCTCAGCTTTAAAAAAAAATTGGTGGTGCATTCTAGGATTAAAGGCTGTTTACCTTCTCCCTTGGGTGACTGTCCTTGTTCCCTGTGACAGCTCAGCAGAACCCGGCAGCCCAGCTCCCTGCCAGGCAGCAGGAGATCGAGATGAACCGACAGCAGCGTTTCTTCCGCATCCCATTTATCCGCCCCGCTGACCAGTACAAAGACCCGCAGAATAAGAAGAAAGGCTGGTGGTATGCGCATTTTGATGGACCGTGGATCGCCCGGCAGATGGAGCTTCATCCTGACAAGCCACCCATTCTCCTCGTGGCTGGTGTGTACGATTCCTATGAACAAAAATTTATAAAGCAGAAAAGTAGTGTATACCCTCTGAATGAAATGGGGTAATGTAATAATGCAGTAAAGTTCAAGGTTGAGGCATGGAGTTTTGCAGTTAAATCACATCAGGTGAGGATTACTTATTTACAGCGTGGAATCAATCGCTTGGATTGTGTCCTCGTGGAACACACAGAAACTTGTCTGTGTCCTTTCGTATTTAATTATATAGGTTGCCTTGTAGTGGTTTAAGGAGATGTAGCATTTCTCTTAACCCTGGCAACTTGTTGGATCAACTGCATCCTTAGTATATTTGAAATGGTATACTTGGTGGAGGACACATTTCTTACTGGTGAATTTATGAAGCAAATTTCAACCTTCAAGGAAGGAAATAAAGTTTTAAAAGTTCTCAAATCTATGACAGCTGGTAGACATTTCAGGAATAAAGTTTACAGTAAACATCTGAAAGGAGGTATGGTTAATTCTCTGATGTCTCTATCCGTGCAGGGAAGGATGACATGGAGATGTGTGAGCTGAATCTTGAAGAGACAGGCCTGACTCGAAAGCGCGGTGCTGAGATTCTGCCAAGACAGTTCGAAGAAATCTGGGAGCGCTGTGGAGGCATCCAGTATCTCCAGAGTGCAATCGAGAGCAGGCAGGCCAGACCCACGTATGCCACGGCCATGCTGCAGAATCTGTTAAAGTAGAAGGTGCACTAACCTTGCAGCTGGGAGGCCTTGCCATGTAGGGAGTGTGCCCCAGAGATTAAACCCTTCCACGATCAAGTTAGGATTACTTACACAAGTGAACAGATTTTACTAATCATGGGTTTTTGTTAATTTAAGGTTAATTATGGTAGTGACTTTGGGACCAAAAAATTGTTTTCCTGTATCCAGCTATAACTGTTAGACCTCTCGTCAGTGTGATACTTGTTACACTTGGACAGACTCTGACGTCTCTCTTTCTTTGCCAACAGACTACCTTATATCCATTTTAATTGTTCGCTAGGAAAAGAAGTTTTTTTTTAAAAAATGCAGAATTCTTGCTTTTTAAGGAGGCCGCAGTACCATAAAACTGGAATAAAGAAAACTTAACTTCAATTTTCTTACGAAAATCAAGGCACTTAGAATGATCAAGGCACTGGTGTTTTTTCTCTGAAAGCTGTATCCTTCCTGTACTCACTTTTTCAGAAATTCATGGAAATTTCCATCAAAGGTGGAAATATTTTTCCCCCCTGTTCTGCAACGTCTTAGTTTGAGTAAAGCAATTTACCTGAAGTTCTAGAAGTCTGGAGAGAGCCTTGATGTGTCTGATACGATCTTTGATAGAGAAGGTACATAGTATTCTGCACAGATTGTTTTGCTTTTCTATCACATTGTGTTGCTGTAAGAATATATTCTTATACTCCATGAACAAATAAAGGAAATTTGGATCATTTAAATGCTTGAAAGTTTTGAGATAACTTTTGTTTCACTTAGAAAAAGAAAGTTTTAGGTGGCAGTTTGGCTTAACTGACTGAATTCAGATATTTCAGTTTCATCTCAGTTGCAATTTTATATCAGAATCTTGTCCAAGTTGTTTCATGTGATTTTAATCTAGTGTTCTACTTCAAAACACTCCTGTTTTTTTAAAAAAATTCCTATTGTCTTTTTTGGCCTTTGAGATTCTGGTAATTGTAGAGCTCTTTTATAAGCTTTGTAATTCAAAAACCCTATACTTAGAAATTGCTTGTTTCATGTAACTGATAATTTAAAAAAATGTTTTTGTTTGTGTGCTGTTTAGTTTTGATCAAATGTCAGCAGTTTCAAGCCTAATATTTCTAACTTTCATATTAGGAATTTGGAAACAGAAATACATCAAGGAGTTATGTTGATATAGTTCTAAGGAGTCTTGTTTGTATTTTAGAATAAAATTAGAAAATAAAATTATTCTCTGTACCTTTTTTCCCTGATGTTCAAAGACTCTAAACCTTTGAAATGAATTTCCAGTAATTTTTTTTTTCTCTTAGAGAGAGCCATCTCAGTTAGGAAGGTATTTCCCAGCTGACTAGAGCTTGTGAGCCAGACACTGTTTTCAGAATTGCTTCTCTCATAATATGTCTTAGTGTAGAGATATTTATTTATTACGACACTGTGCAAATGATGGTCTTCTGTTAAAGAAATTAAGTGGTCCTGTCTGTCCTGTTGAGAACGTCGATGTGATCATCCTTTGAAAGCTGTATTACCGCGTAGACTCACCCACCCCTGGGTCCTGCGGTCCCTCTGTGATTTGGTGACAGGCGGTCTGGTTACTGAAAATAAATGTCCTCTTCTTCCTCTTCTTATCACTTGGCTTTAACTGGTGTTTTTATTTGTACAGGATAGTGAATAGAAAGCTTTTTTTCTTAACTGGTAGCAAGTAGAGTGCTGGAAGAAAATTTAGTAACCAAATAGATTTTTAATGCCTTGTGCCTTTAGTACTGTTTCCAGAAACAGTTTTATGTGCGTCCGAGATCCATGCAGGCACTTGATGGAAAGCTAGTCACACAGGTTAAATTATGGAAACAGAGAACTTAAAGCTGTGAAGAATTTGTGGGAAATGTATCACGGTCTGTGTCCATATCAAGCACAGGCCTGAACCTAGTGCTCTGAGTGCAGTTTAGTTCTGTTTTTACAGCTCAAATCCTGTCCGGATCAAGTTTCTTTGGAATGATGCCACACATCATTATCTAGGCATTGGAAATCTTTAGTTGCTCTAAGGGTTTATGAAATGGGCCTGACCTTTATGCTCTTTGAATCACTGAAGGGTACAGAAAAAAGTTTAGCTAAGAAATAATAATTAAGAGTATTTTTTTAAAAAGAAATATATCACAGCAAAGCATTGTTACAGATCTTCATAGTGTTTTACTTTAATAACTGATAAAATTATTGGCAGTCTTAAGCCTGAACTCATTTTATTGCTAATTGTGTTACACAGCTGTCCTGGAACACATCTATTTTAAGTAGTCTCCTGAGTTAGTTCTGACTCCAGGAGACCTGCCCTAGTTCGGATAGCTTCCAGTCACCTCCATAGGACAGCTCCACACACACAGAAGCCCCTTTGCTGGAGAAGCCTCGGACCCTTCACCCTTTGAGGGAAGTAGTGGAGGTGGTGTTCTGAAAAATGTGGGTGCAGCGTCTTACAGTGTTCTCAGTCACACCCAGGAATGCCAGATGAAAACCGGATGAATCAAATGCAAATTTAAATTTTAATCAGTCATTTTAATTGGGATATAAAATTGGAAGTTTAAACCAGCATACTCTACATTAAGAGCCAATTCTTCTTCTTTTTTTTTTAAATTTTATTTTATTTTTAAACTTTGCAATATTGTATTACTTGCTCAATACCAGTTCCTTCCTTAGCATATGCTTTGTAAGGGTAGACGTCCATAAAATATTAAAACTGAGAAAACAAAGTTTTCACATTCTACTATAATGGAATTCCTAATTCATTAACACATTTAAGATACATATTGTGAGCTATGGGTAGGTTCCAAGAAAAAGTTTCTCTAATACTCAGATGTTAAGAGACAAGTGAGTTTTCTTGGTTGTAAGGTTGAGTAGATGGCACCGTCTCGAAGGATAACATGAGGAAGAAGTAAAAGAGTGCACTTGGGAGCACAGGCCCGCACAAAAGACATTCTACTGTAACTTACTTTCTGCTTCCTCTAGTGACTTTTTGTAGGTCATTCTTTCCAGTAACATAGTGAACCCTTTTGTAGACAGCGAAACAAAAGATCATATCAGATCACAAAAGAATATAGCATCTTACGCGGAACGCAAGTGGTATTTGTGAAAACTTAGAGAATAGAAACTCACAGGCTCAAAGAATAATGAGGATATTGTAGTTTTATTAATTGGATTTTTCAAAGCTATTTTCATTCACAGGTTATTGCAATGGTTCTCAGGGGATCCAAATAGGTAGATCTTTGGTTTCTTCACCTGAACCACCTTGAGAGTACTGGATCAATAGAATAAATAGTATTGGATGAATTAGTCAGTGAATTATTACAGTGTTAGTGGTAGACTTGACTGCTTTTATGTAAGAGGTTAACAGGGATCCAGACAGCTTGAGTAATTGAGTTCTAGACCGTGAAAGAGAGAGAAATGCCTTCACTCCACTCATGGAGCATGGGATCAAAGCAAGCAGACTTCTTCGAGTAACCCCTGGGGGTTTACAGAGGGTTGCTCCTCTGTCACCCCCAATCTTCAGAAGGGGTGGCAGCTTTTACCTTTGTAGCATAGCCAGCAGTAACAATTACTGAGTGTTTTTATTTCTCCTAGAAGATAAACTAACAAGGGAGGGGAGGGCAGAGGATACCTAAAAATTACAATAAGGACAAGCAGGGGCAGGGGATCAGGGGCAGCGGTAACAGTAAGGAGAGAGAAGAGTGGATGGAGAAAAAGAATAGAGATGCATCCTGAAGAGCTGCTTGCCAGGCGGAAAGCACTGATGTGGTGTAGGGGGCTGGGTGCTCCTAGATCCTCCCCAAGTTTTAGAATGAATTGTATGCAATATAAGAGCAGAACCCACGGACCTATTGAGCCTGGACCGAGACAGGCCTGGTGTATACGTTCTTAGCATATAGAAATGGCATGCTGGGGAAGGCCAGTAGACATTCTGTGCATAAGCCTTGTGGAAGGATGAAATAGAAATCCTTTGAGAGGTCAAGCCTACCCATTCCTGGACCAGATCTGGAGGACAGTGAAGTTCAAGTCAAATCAGTGTAGTCTTCCTTGCCCATGACTAGCCTAATGTATGTCATAGTCTTCAACAGGAGATAACCAGGAAAAAGTTCACATCAAAAAGAAAATCTTCAATGCTAATTTTTACCTGTACCAGACTCACCTTCAGATCCAAGTAGGTGTATTACTTGGCTGTTTTCTTTTCATTTTGAAAATTCAATGAATTATATCTGTTACTTAATTTTTCCTTATTTCCTAAAGATGTGTATCTGACACTGTCCTAAAATACTGATGTACTGGAAATACAAATAATAAATGCTTTCTATGTAGAACTTCCTCTTGCTTCTTGTGCTTTTAATAGAGTTGCAAAGTGTTGCAAAGTTGTAAATGTTGCATGTGTTGCCTGGAATAAATTGGAGAAGCTGGGATCTTGAAGTTGGTCCAGTCACTGGAAACTCTGTGCCAGGAGGTGGAGAAACAGGCAAGGAACCTGGGTGATTGGAAGGTCTTTGAGCTCTGACCCCAAACTTCTGGTTTCTCCCTCCAGGGAAAAGCAGGATCATATGTGAGCCACTTTGCCTAGGTTAAAGAGAAACCAAATCTTGGCTGCATTTCCCCAGACCCTCATCAGTCTGTTTGTGAGGTGACACAGGATGTAAAAACCGGGGACCCAAAGAAGGTTCCTCCCTGAGAGACAGCTGGTCTCTGTAGGCTGACTCGTGTGAAGCCTACCGTGATCCAGAAGGGTCTTCTGACGGCAGGGGGGCGGGCCGGCTTACCTCAGCAGCTCTTCTCTGGGGGGTTGGAAAAGACCAATCCATAAAGTGGGTGATCCAAAGGGTGGGGGACACTTGCTTCCACAGGAGCCCTTCCCCACAGAAGCTGGAGTGCCTGCCCACTTCTCTTTCCTTACCCAAAGCAGCATTCTCTGTAGTAGTCACAGCACAACTCACATGTGGAGGGCACGTTATGGGGGAGGTAATGGCGTCAGATTTTCATTTTCTGTCTTGATGGAATTGTTCTTGCATGCTTCTGGTTGGCCTGTCATGCTTCTGACAAGCACGTTTTCCTCTGGGGAGTTCCAAGGCCGTGGAAATGAGCAGGTACATGTCTTGCCACCATTCTTGGCTTTGCAGCACTTTATCAGGACACAGTCTCCATCCTATATCATCACTCCTCACTTTGGGGAGAATTGGGACGAGAATAGGGGTCAAAGTTATGCCTTTGGGAGACAAATATCAGTGGTTTTTTCCCAAGGGTTTGCATGCTTAAAATCATTGACCATAATCTGTAAAGCAAATCCAGGAGATACCTAGTAAACACACATTATAAATCTATGGAGATATAGGACATATCATATTTTATTGAAATTAAAGTTTTGCATCAAATATAATTGATAGTTGAACATTTGAAAGAGATATGGAGGAATTCATTTTTCATTCAATGCACATTGCAAACTGGCTGAACTGGAACACTTTGATGCCAGTCTGCCTCTGCACACACCACAGTTAGTGTCCAGGATTACCCAGTGAGGTTAGCAAATTGTAGAAACATACAGTTCATCCGTGTTGGGAAAGAGGATTGGTTATGTCACAAAGTACAACCTCACTTTTTCCCCCTATATAATATCTTCCTCTAAAATAGGTCTATGCAGTTACAAGAAAAGTAAGATTTTTTCCATGATGTGTATATCCCAGTTCTTCAAAGGAACAACCTAGGAATTATTGGCAGCAAAATTATCTACTGTGTAAGCAGTAATTTCTTACACAACTAGTATGCCTAAGCACTGAAGAGGTATGTGAGTTACAGACACTGAAGTGTGGAGCATCTATGTGCTCACCACAGTTCATGTCCCTTATGCATTCATTCTGCACCTCCTTGCATGCGTAATCTTTTATGTACATCCTAACATGTGAAGAGCTTTATTTCCCGGTATATGGTCAATCCCACCCCCCTGCCCCCAAATAATAAGTTGCACTTGTAAATGATCTGTGAGCAATATTTTAAGGGCGGCTAGACAAAAACCTGGTTTGCTATCACCTTGACTGTCACTGAGAAATAACCAAAATATTTACTCTGTTTCACTGATTGTGTTTTGGGTTTTGATAATAAGCTGCTTTTTCTTCAGAATTTATTGGTCTTCAAGTATCTAAGTCTTCTCTATTTGAAATGTGATGTGTCCTGGTTCTGTGTTGATTACATGCCTGGATTTTGATGACCAGTGGATATGCCTGCCTAGGTTTTCAGAATTTTGAGAGAGTGAATCCAATTTTCCTTGAGAAAGCAAGTCATTTCTCTTGAGATAGATTAGATGGTAATTTGTACACTTCCAGTTTTTAATTTCCTTCCCAATCTTGATAGTTAAATTCTTCATATCCTATAGTCAGTAATTCAAATTTCTTTTCATAGTTACCTGGAAGAGAAATATTTTTAAGAGATTAAGAAATGCCATCCAAGGTCAAAACCAGTGATTCATTCCAATATTAGCTCTGCTGGTAGATGAGATAATATGCTTGTCATTTAGGATATATTCTTTGAAAGGTGGGAGATGTCCTCCCCCCAGATATCTCTAACTTTACAACCTACTGAGAATGTAGTCAATTTCTTCCTAAACCTTCTCAGACTGAACCAGTATCTTGAAGCAGGGGTGGCAAATAGCTTGTGAATCAGTCACCATGTGCCCTTCCAAGCATTATTATTCCAGACTGCTGCTTCATTTGAAATGTGGTTTTTGATTCTCCCTGGTCCTTCTGGATTCAGTTGGTGTACACTTCATCCTGGAGATTTCATGATCAGCTCCTGTGTCCTGCTGTCATTTTATGGCCCAAGTCTGACCCTTTCCTGTCTTTTCAATGTTCTTTGTTTTAGGAAATAAAAGTGGCACACATTATTCTTTGTGCCCCCTTGGATATATGTGTGTGTGTGGTGGCCTCAGCATCCCTCTTGACTGTATATTGACTGTATGCTGAGTTTCAGTTGCAAGCTTTGTTGTGTGTGTTTCCATTTAGCACCGTATATATGTGTGTGTGTATATGTATATATATATATATATAGAGAGAGAGAGAGAGAGAGAGAGAGAGAGATCTCAGGTAGACTGGACAGGACACTGGCTGATTAACACTCATTTTTTACCATAAAGATTAGGTATAATTTTTGAAACTAGGTTATTTTAGGCTATAAATTGTCCAAGGTATTTTTCAAAAAGTTATTTTAAAAGTTCTTATGCTAACTTGGTTATTAGATAAGTTATTTCCCTTTGCAGAATAAAATTTTAGTCAAAAAAAAAGATTGAATGGATGAGTATTTTCAAAGAGACATCTTGAACACTGGAAGAAACCTTTATCTGAGGATGAACTTTTAGGAATTTTTGATGCTGCTCATTGTTCACAAATCATGTTTCTCCTACATATTTTTGTTTTAGCTGATTATTTGAAATAAAAAGACATGTCACAAGATTTTATATGTGTGTATATATATATATATATATAATTACTCAACTCCAGGTATATAAATAATGATTATGAAAAATTCAACCTTGTTGAAATGCATTTGATAAACTGCATGTGTATTTTTATAAGAAAAGGTTAGAAATATTATAATATGCTTTTTTTTTTCCTGAAATCTTACTGTTTTGTCTACATATTTCAATTAGTGCCAGCCTCTGTCTCTATCCTTTTTGTACCAGGAATTGCCTTTTTCCCTCTTAAAACACAAAATTAAAAAGCCTGGCAAATAAAGGAAAAGTGTTTTTTCTTATCTCTATTTAAAATATGAGTCAGGCCCAGAAATATTTTTAATTTCCTTCAGAATTCTAATTCAACAATTAAAACCAACATATAAAAATACAGTCTTACCTTGTTATCTTGCTGACGTTGGAACTTTTTAACACCAGGTTCATACACTTGATTTTTAGATTGGTCTAGTGATCTGCAAAAGAAAGCGAAAACAACATATCCTGTTTCCTGGACTTACCAATATTAAGAGCAGCTACAGTTTTCTCATATAATGTTTTAAAATGATTGTGACACGTGAAAATAGCATATTTTTGCAGGTGTCTTCCATTGGAGTTGGGGGAAACATGCTCCTGCATTCCCCCACCCCCACTGAGTTCTGCCTTCCAGTTGGCTTACTATTCCATTGGCAATGGTCTCAGAAGGATTGCACAAAGCTCATGGGAAAGAGTGATGTTTATCTTGCAAGAAGTGGGGTTATTTTTGAACTCAAATTCTGACTTATGGTTGCTGAAAAACAACTCTGTAATAACATTTTGTTAATCAATTTAAAAATATAATGTATTTAAAATTTGTATGTATATAGTTCCAGACTCTCATATATACATGTAATATAACCTCTGATAATACTGTACACACATTTTGCACCTTGCTTTTTTTCCCTCTTTAAATTGCAAAATGAGTATGATATTTGTGAGATGTTTTCTGATGTATATTTCCTTATCAGTAAACTCTTTCCCTTCTGTGAATATTCTGTCCAGTATAATTTCAGGGAAAGGGGGAAGGAGGGAAACCCTGTTCCTGTCCTTGTGTTTGAGTGGAAGAAGGCGGAAAACTGAGATGGGTTTGAAGAGGATGAGTATCAAGTTCCTGGCTCCTCCTGCCTCTAGCTAAGGTAGCATTTTTGGTTCGTATTTGCCCTAGTTGGGCAAATTGGAGGCTCCGAGAGTACCAAGGATCAGGCAGACACTGGCATCAGGACTAAGAGGTCACCGGTGAGGGGACCATGGCAATAGAAACTTCTCAAAGGATCTTGTAAGACAAGGAGAGCCACCTCGCTCTGCCATACATCCAGATACCACCTGGGGGGAGACAGGGGAGTTGGGGAGGACCTGTGAGCTGGGCTGTATATCCCAAGGGAGCTGAGTTGCCTCAAATGATTATTTGAACTATTAATCAAATGAAGTTTTATAAACTAGATTGGAGTATATTAAACTCAAAGCTCTCCCTCTCATATTTCCCCCCATACCTCCATTATCCAGTGGAGAAAGGGTTCAAAAGGGAGTTAGGAATAGCTTCTAAAGGAAAAAAAAAAAAAATGGGCCTTCTCCCACCCCACCCTATTTGAGGTATAGCATGTGAGTAAACCTATGATCTTGCTGTAATGAAAACATTACTTCCATATTATTAAAACCTCATAAATTTCACTTTTTACCATCATGTACTTAATCTGGCCCCTATATTTGGAAATGGTTTTCATTGTTATAAATAATGTCATAGAGAACATGTTAGGCCCTACTGAAGGACAAAGTGAAAAAGCTTAATTCTGAAGAGGAAAAATCATGTATAATTTACTCTGTTAGATGTAGATTTGCATGTTCAGTGCACTTATAATGGTAATTATGATTAATAAAAGTCAAGCTCATCAGGCCAAAAAAAGAGACCTTGGAAAGTGGAAATTTTGTTTATTCTGGGGAGCAGTTTGCCATGTTGCTAGTACAACTGATTCTATGTATAAAAATCGAAACCTGAAGGAAATGAAAAATGTATGGTCTCTGTTCATAAATATTGAACGGAGGAAAGGAACTGAAAGAAAAAGGTGAAAATACAGCGAATGGCAGTGACTCGGCGCTAGAATGAAGCCCTGAACCAGGTGCAAACGTGCTGTGTGTCAGGGGCCTCATCTTCCCAGCAGGGCCCTCGCCCTCAGGACACCCTCATCTCTCTCTTCACTTTCAGGTGGAATAACAAAAATGCAGCCAAGTGTACGGTTCTTTAGAGAATGCTGCTTTCAAAGCTGTAACACTCAGTGTCCTCAGCTGATTTCCCTCTGAGACTACTTGTAAGTTCCAGGTAGGGAATCGATTTTTCCTTACAGGGCTGCCCTTTGTTGATAACGGTCACACAGCTCTAATGATGCCAGCACAGAGCAGTTGACACCCAGGAGCATCTAAGGTATTGCTTACCAAATCCACAAATTTATTCTTCTTGTCCTCATTTTAAGATGAGACATTGAGGCTTAAAGTGGGGAAATGTAGCTTAAGGTCGCAACTAGTTTGCTGCTGCTGCTGCTAAGTTGCTTCAGTCGTGTCCGACTCTGTGCGACCCCATGGACTTCAGCCCACCAGGCTTCTCCGTCCATGGGATTCTCCAGGCAAGAACACTAGAGTGGGTTGCCATTTCCTTCTCCAATGCAGGAAAGTGAAAAGTGAAAGTGAAGTCGCTCAGTCGTGTCTGACTCTTAGTGACCCCATGGACTGCAACTAGTTTGGGTAGAGCTTAAACTTGGAACTTGGGACTAACTTTAAAGCCTCCAATCTCTTTTTCTTCCAGCTTAATTGAGATATAATTGACATCAGCACTGTAAAAGTTTAAGGTGTAGAGATAATGTTTTGACTTACATACATCATGAAATGATGACTATGATAAGTTTAATGTACATGCATCATCTTGGGTAGAAGACAAAGAAATAGAGAAAAAAAATATTTTTCCTTGTCATGAGAACTCAGTATTCTCAACTTTAATTTATAATGTCACAGCAGTGGTAATTATACTTACCATACTGTCATAGTACTTATCTATTTCATAACTGGAAGTTTGTAACTTTTGACCACCTTCATCAAATTCCCCCTAGCCAGATCCTGCCTCTGGTAACCCCAAATCTCATCTTTCTGTGAGTTTGTTTGTTTTTGAAGTAAAACTGACCTGTAATACTATCGTTATTTCCTGTTACACAACACAGTGATTCAAGATTCCTGTACATTTCTAAATGATCAACACGGTGTGTCTAGCTACAGCGTGTCACTCTACACATTTATTACAGTTATCGACGATATTCCTCACACTCCACATTTCGTACCTGTGACATTTATTTTGTAACAGGAAGTTTGTACCTTACCTGTGTGCTTGAGTCCAGGCTTCCCACAGCCCTCCTGTTAGTCCCAGCCATCTTCCAACCAGCCAGGGGGTCTTGTCTCCCCCATGTAGGACCCTAGGACTGGGGCGTCAAATCTGGAGCCCTCACTGTTCACTCCCCAGGGAAGGTGTTCGCCTGTGTAATCTCCCTTTTCCGCTGAGCCCCCTTCCAGGGACACAGGTCCAGACCTGATCACTTTTCTTCATTTCCTACCTGATGCCATGTGGATCTTTCTTACAGCCTTGGTTGTACAGTCATCTTTCTGCCAGTTTCCAGTTATTTTTCAGGGAGAATTGTTCCATGTGTAGATATATTTTTGATGTGTTCATGGGGGGATTTGTTCATGGCTCATGTTCTCCTACCCCACCATCTTATATAAAGTAATTATTGATAGCTATGTGCATATTGCCATTTTGTTAATTATTTTGGGGGTTTGTTTTTGTAGTTCTTTTTTTTCATTTTTATTCTTTTATTCTCTTCCTTTCTGATTTATTATCTTTAGTGTTATGTTTGAATTTATTTTCTCCTTTTTTGTGTATCTATTAGAGAGTTTTGGTTTGTGCATACCATGAGATATCATTCATATAAAGACAATACATAAATAAATATGATTTATATAAAATAGCCATACATATAATTATTTTAAGTTGCTGATCTCTTAAATTTATATGCATTTTAACAACCCAGCATTTTTAATTCCCCTAGATCATGTTTATTGTTTTTGTTTTACATACTTTTGTATATTTCTAAACTATTTACTGTGGATATAGATGATTTTACTGCTTTTGTTTTTAACCTCCCTGTTAGCTTTATATGTGGTTGATTTATTAACTTTATATACATTAATATTTGCTTTTAACAAAGAGATTCTTTTCTCTCATAATTTTCATATTTCTAGTTATGGGAATTTGTGCTTGGTGCATCCTTTTAACATTTCTTGTAAAACTGGTTTGGTGGTGCTGAATTCTTTTGGCTTTTTTTTGTCTGTAAAATTTTGATCTCTCCATAAACTCTGAATGAAAGCCTTGCTGGGTAGGGTACTCTGGGTTGTATGTTTTTCCCTTTCATCACTTTAAATATGTCATGCCCCTCCCTTCTGGCCTGCAGTTTCTGGTGAAAAGTCAACTGACAGCCTTACCTTCTTGTCGCTTTTCCGTTGGTGCTTTTAATGTTCTTTTTCTCTTCAATTTTTGCCGTTTTAACTACAGTGTGTCTTAGTGTGGTCCTCTATGGATTGTGCCTGTTTGTGACTCTCTGTGCTTCCTGGACCTGGGTGTCTGTTTCCTTTCCCAGGCTGAGGAAGTTTTCAACTCTCATGTATTCAAATATGTCCTCTTCCTCTTCATCTCTCTTCTCCTTCTGGGACCCTTATATGCTTGATGTTGTCTCGGAGGTCTCTAAATCTGTCATCATTTTTTTTTCTTTTTCTTGTCTCAGCTTCAGGGATTTCTACATCTCTGTCTTCCAATTCACTCTGTATCATCTAATCTACTATTCTTTCTAGTGTATTTTTTTAAATTTCAGTTATTGTATTCTTCATCTCTGGTGCTTGTTTATATTTCTCACTTTGTTAAAAGCTTTTAACTTCTCACTTTATTCATCCACTTGTCTTCCAAATTCTTTGAACATCTTTGCAATCATTACCTTGAACTCCTTATTGGGTAAATTGTTTATCCCCACTTCACTTAGTTCTTTCAGGATCTTATCTTGTACCTTTGGAGCATATTCTTCTGCTTAATTTGCTATTTTCATTTCTATGTATTTGATATGTTGGTTACAGTTCCTAACCTTGAAGAAGTGGCCTTTGTAGGAGATATCCTGTGCATCCAAGTGGTACACTCCCCTCTGGTCACCGGAGCTACATGCTCTAGACACATGCTTTGTGTGCGCAGAATTGGCTCTTCTGTTGTGCCAGGCTGACTACTGCGGATGGTCTGGTAGATGTGCCTGGTCCTGGTCTATTTGGTTGCCAAACCCTGACTTGTGTGGCGGCTACTGGTCACTTGTGGGTGGGACCAGGTCATAAGGTGGCTGACTACATGGCCCTGGTGGGTGCCAAGATTAGCACCAGGTCACTGGTGGGTGGAACCTGGCTCTAGGGTGGGTTGTTACAGAGCCAATGGTCCAGGATCTAGTGTTAGCCTGCTGGTAGGCAGAGCCAGTTCCTAATGTGGCTGGCCTGGGGATCTAGGATGTTCTAAAAGAGGTGTTGGCCCATCATGAGTGGGGCAGCTGACTGAGGGCTCCAAGGTGTCTCAGACCTGGAGACAGCTTGCTGATAGGGGGGCCTGTGGCCCAGGGGGATCTTGGGGCTGGTGCCTACCCTCTGAGGGGTGAATCCAGGTTCCAGGGTCTCTGACTAAGGGCTCTGGGGATCCTGGAGTTGTTAGTCCACTGGTGGGTGGAGCTTTGCCCTGGGCTCTCAGAATGGCTAGGGGCTCAGGAGTTCCTAGGCAGCCAGTCTGCAGCTGGGTGTGGCTGTGCCCCCACCTATCTACACTTCATTTGTCATCTGATCCTCAAATAAGTAAATTGCCAGAGTCACACAAATGATGGCATCCTGTGAGGGACAGAAATAACTGATGAGACAAAGAACAGGTGGTAGGGGTCCAGGAGAGATGCTCAGAGCACCCCTGGGCTCCGATTTTTCTCCAGTGAGAATCTGTCTGAAGCACCTCATGGGGGCAGTGGGGTTTATCTTCATGCTGAGGATATAATGTTGCTGCTGCTGCTGCTAAGTTGCTTCAGTCGTGTCCAACTCTGTGCAACCCCGCAGATGGCAGCCCACCAGGCTCCTCTTTCCCTGGGATTCTCCAGGCAAGACTACAGGAGTGGGTTGCCATTTCCTTCTCCAATGCATACATGCATGCTAAGTCTCTTCAGTCATGTCCGACTCTGTGCAACCCCATGGAGAGCAGCCCACCAGATTCCTCTGTCCATGGAATCCTCTAGGCAAGAATACTGGAGTAGGTTGCCATTTCCTTCTCCAGAGGATATAATACTCTTAGGGCTTAATACTTCACATTTGAAAAGGGATCTTTAATCAAGGAGTTGGAAAGAGTAGAACTGAGGGGATGTGGCAGATTTCTCTTCTCTACCACCCAAAGAAATTGAGTTTCTCTTCATTCTTCTTGTGTCCTTTCTTCCTACTCTTCTTCTCTCTCCCTCCTTTCCTATTTATTGGGCTTCCCCGATGGCTCAGACAGTAAAGAATCTGCCTGCAATATGGGAGAACTGGGTTTGATCCCTGGATGGAAAAAATCCCCTGGAGAAGGAAATGGCCACCTACTCCAGTATTCTTGCCTGGAGAATTCCATGGACAGAGGAGCCTGGCAGGCTACAGTCCATGGGGCCCTTTCTCCCTCCCTCCCTTCCTAGCTATTACCCAGCATCTAACATGGCAACGAGCACATGGGTATTCAAACACGTTTGTTGAATTGAATTGGTGTAAGGGGAGCCAACCTAGATAGCATATTGAAAAGCAGAGACATTACTTTTCCAACAAAGGTCCATCTAGTCAAGGCTAATGGCACCCCACTCCAGTACTCTTGCCTGGAAAATCCCATGGACGGAGGAGCCTGTTGGGCTGCCGTCTCTGGGGTCGCACAGAGTCGGACATGACTGAGGTGACTTAGCAGCAGCAGCAGCAGCAGCAGCAGCAGCAGCAGCAGCAGTCAAGGCTATGGTTTCTCCAGTGGTCATGTATGGATGTAAGAGTTGGACTGTGAAGAAAGCTGAGTGCCGAAGAATTGATGCTTTTGAACTGTGGTGTGGGCGAAGACTCTTGAGAGTCCCTTGGACTGCAAGGAGATCCAACAAGTCCATTCTAAAGGAGATCAGCCCTGGGTGTTCTTTGGAAGGAATGATGCTAAAGCTGAAACTGCAGTACTTTGGCCACCTCATGCGAAGAGCTGACTCATTGGAAAAGACTGTGATGCTGGGAGGGATTGGGGGCAGGAGAAGAAGGGGACGACAGAGGATGAGATGGCTGGATGGCATCACTGACTCGATGGACGTGAGTCTGAGTGAGCTCCGGGAGTTGGTGATGGACAGGGAGGCCTGGCGTGCTGTGATTCATGGGGTCGCAAAGAGTCAGACATGACTGAGCGACTGAACTGAACTGAACTGAAGGGGCACCTTATTCCTGTGTAACTGCATTTTGGGGTCCATGTCAGCCCCAGAGGCAGGCACAAGTGGAGGCAGTAGATACAGCAAACCCTCGTGACAGCTTTCCAGATCACTGAAAGCTTTGTTCTGCTGACCTCATTTATAACCACCCAGAAAGTGGTCTTTCTTCCTCTAGAAGAAGGGTGTCTAAAATGACAAATTGTATAGCCATCTGAAACAGGAAATAAGGTTGACTAAAATAGAAATTATATTCATTGTTTGTAAAGGGCATGTGCAACCCCTTTCTCTTCCACATCTTACTGGGGCCTTGCTCGTTACTCTTTCTTCCTTTCCTCCCCTTTCATTTATGTTATACAGGTGAAACAGGAACATATTCACATAACTAAAAACTGTGGACCACAAATCTGCTCCTCTCCATTGTTAAGTGGAATGATAGTTAAGTGAACCTATTAGTCCACATATTTGCTATGATTTTAAAAGCACATTGTATTTCCTTCCTGACCACTTGCCCAGTCCCCATCTCTCTGAGAGAGATAAGCTTCATCTATATTATTTCATCTGATTGATGATTGTCTGTCTCTGGTATTCCTTTGGAAAAGCTGTATGGATTCATTACGTATTCTAATGTATTGTCTACAGATTACAAGATAAAGTCAAGCTGATACTTTTTAAGTTGACCTGTCTCTATACTTAGCATTGTCTCTTAATAGTAGGCTTCCCTCATGGCTCAGATGGTAAAGAATCTGCCTGCAATGCAGGAGACATGTGTTCAATCCCTGGGTTGGGAAGATCCCCTGGAGAAGGAAATGGCAACTCACTCCGGTGTTCTTGCCTGGAGAATCCCATAGACAAAGGAGCCTGGCCGCCGACAGTCCATGGGGTCGCAAAGAGTTGGACAGGACTGAGCGACTATCACTAGAATGAATCGTATAACATTGTATGATTTGTGATTGACAAAACGGCAATGCCATATGGTTGAACCTAAAATACTTAGACGTACACATTCCTGTTATTAATACATTACATAAATGGCATTTATTATCCTGAAATTTACTTTTCTCATTTAATGAAATGTCTTGCTCTTTTTCTACAGCAGTTCTAGTAGACCGTCTTACTGCTCTTAACTGCCATGTTTCACAATGAATATAACACCACACTATGGAGTTAACTGATCCCCTACCGATAGGCTGCACAATTGTTTCATGACTCAAAGCAATGATGCTGTGAACATTGCAAAGTGCAACTATTTTTGTAGGGATAATTGTCTAAAAGTAGAGCATCTTAGTCAAATTTAAAATATTGACAACTTTCTCTTGCAATAACGTCTTCCCATTTTTTCTACTGGTAATGCCTGATAGAACTTGTTTTTCCCTGATAGTATCTGCACTGGATGCTATTAACCTTCTTTTGCTAAACTCACGAGTAACGAATGATATCTCCATATTGCTTTTAGATTTCCCTACTTGTAGTGAGATTGATTATCTTTTCCTATGCTTCCTGGGTCATTTGGATATCTTCTATGAACTGAGCCTCTGTATTTTTTGCTCATTTTAATATTAGTACGTTTACCTTTTATTGATGTGTAGGAGCTCCTATTAGTAGGGATATTCATCCTTTATCTATAAGTTGTAAATATTTTTCTCCCACCTCATTGCTTATCTGTTTATTTTTGGTGTCCTTGGCCCTGTGGAAATCCTCTTCTTAATGTCTTCTTGGATTTTATTCAGGAAAAATTTTTTTCAAAGCCCAATTTGTAGAAATGTAGAAAAAAAATCTCCTCATATTTTCATACTTCCAATTTTAGGTTTGAATCTTTGATGTTGATTCGTGTGTGGTAATAAACTAATTTGAATTTATTTTTCTAAATGGAGGGCCAGTTTTATACTAACTATTGCTGTTAACTCTATACTTACCTGACTGATTTGAAATGCTTGTTAAAATAAATTTCCTGCTATATAAGGCTTTGTTTGGGGCTTATGTATGTTTTATTGATCTACTGTCTAGGTCTGTGTGTATCTTAATGCTTTAAAGATTATTATGTTATGTATTCCTATAGAGCGGCCTCCCCACCACTGTACTTCAAGATTTTCTCTTGTACATTTTTATTTCCAGAACCGTCAAGTTCCATAACAAATCCCATCAGGGTTTTAATTGGGATTAACTCAGGGAAGATTGACAGCATCATTATAATCCCCCCTTATTTGAATAGATACTCTGTGTTTTGTGTTCTTTGTAAAGATGTTTAATAAATGTCATTTCATATACCCCCTGCAGCAAGCCAGCAGGGGGGTTTTATTAGTCTCATTATCCGGGGAAAAATTGAGGTTTAGAGAAGTTAGGAAATGTGTCTTGCTACTTGCTTAGTAAATTGCTGAGCCAATTGCTTCTTAACCCCTACTGGATAATGGTCTTTAAGATACTTGAAAGTCACAGGGTATGTTTCATCAGGAAAAGGGCTAAATTTCTCTCCTTTCTTGTTGATTGTGTAAGCAGCTAGCCATGAGCCCCCAGTGGGAAAGTGGCCATTAGATATCATTAGAAACTGATACAGGCTCATTTTTCTTCCCTTATTGGTCTTAATGAAACACTGGAAAGGCTGAGGACAAGTGGTACTCAAAGTGTGGTCCTTGGCCCAGCAACAGCAGCCAGGCGTGGGCCCTACCCAGACTGAGTGAATCAGAAACAGCCTCGCATGGCCCGGCCACGTGTGTTTCCACAAGTACTTCTCTGACAGATGCTCGCTGAAGTTTAAGAATCATGGGTTTAAGGGACCGTGTGAAGACATTCTAATGATGGGTGTCTCAGAAGCCTGAGGAACGGATTCTCAGGTCTCAGAGCTGGGATGCTGGCCTCACCTGCACAGTGTTCCCTTCCCCGGGATGTCTTCACAGTCCTCTATGGGAGCACAAGGGCCTGGGTCCCCCGATCGACAGCGACACTCAGCTTCCTCGGTCCACTCATTCCTCACACACTGGGCGAATTCGCCGCAGGCCAGGAATTTGCAGGGATCTGCTTGATCCGCTGTAGAAAACAGGGTATATTTTACTGATGCGTGGATGCCTGAGCAGTGGGACCAGCAGAAGTCAAGACAGAAGATTGAAAAGGTTTGCCATCGCCCCACTGTGACATGAGTTGTACAGGAGTGAGAACAGAGTGGAGTAAAGAGAACCAAGCATTTCTATATCCTTAATGAATGAGTTTACAGACACAGGTGATGACATATTTAGCTCCGCATTTAATTATGCACAAACTGGTGTGCATCAGAATCAGCTAGAGGCCTTGTTGAATGTCAGACTCCTGAGCCCCACCATCACAATTTCTGATGCAGGAGGTTTAGAGACCAAGAATCTGTATCTCTAAGGCTCTAACAAACAGAAGAGGGAGACTTCCCTGGCAGTCCACTGGCTAAGACTGCTTTCCAATTAAGGCGATACAAGTTCCATCCCTGGTCAGAGAACTAAGATCCCTACATGCCTCATGGCCAAAACAAGCAACCAAACAAAAAAAAACCCCAAAGGACGCACAAAAAACAAAGGCAATAATGTAACAAAGTCAATAAGGATTTTAAAAATGGTCCACATTAAAAAAAAACTTAAGAAAAAACCAAGCAGAACATTTAAAAAATCCTCTAATGTAGATGATGTTAATGTATCTGATCTGGGGAGCACATTTTGACAACCACTTCATTAGAGAATTAATTTTTTTCCCCCTGGACATATATCTGGAAAAGACAGAAACTCTAAATTCAAAAAGATACACCCACCCCAGTGTTCATAGCAGCACTATGTTCAGTAGCCAAGACATGGAAGCAACCTAAATGTCCATCAACAGAGGAATGGATAAAGAAGATGTGGTACATATATATACACATCAGCAACATGGAGATTATCACACTAAGTGAAGTAACCAGAGAGAGAGACAAATATCATAGAGTATCACTTATATGTGGAATCTTAAAAAAAAATGATACGAGTGAACTTATTTACAAAACAGAAATAGATTCACAGCCACAACAAACTATGGTTACCAAAAGGGAAGGGAGTGGGGAAGAATGAATTGGGAATTTGAAATTAACAAATACACACTGCTGCTGCTGCTGCTGCTAAGTTGCTTCCGTCGTGTCCGACTCTGTGCGACCCCATAGACGGCAGCCCACCAGGCTCCCCCATCCCTGGGATTCTCCAGGCAAGAACACTGGAGTGGATTGCCATTTCCTTCTCCAATGCATGGAAGTGAAAAGCGAGAGTGAAGTCGCTCAGTCGTGTCCAACCCTCAGTGACCCCATGGACTGCAGGCTTCCAGGCTCCTCTGTCCATGGGATTTTCCAGGCAAGAGTACTGGAGTGGGGTGCCACTGCCTTCTCCAACAGATACACACTAATACATATAAAATAGACTAACAACAAGATATTGTATGGCACAGGGAACTATATGCAATACATTGTAATAACCTATTATGGAAAAAATCTGAAAAAATACATGTATATTTTATGTATGTATAGCTGAATCATTTTGCTGTACACACGAAACACTAGAAATCAATTATATTTCAATAAAATTCTTTTTCTTTGTTAGAATTTTTTTTTTAAGGCAAACATTTTCTGCAGCGATTAGTTGGTAAACACGTATGTAAGATCAGGGTTACATTTTAAAGCAGCAGTCAGTAGTTTCAAGACCTTCCTGGTTTGAAAATCTCTTTCAGTCTCTTGCTGATCCCTAGAGGTTCTTTTCTTTGAAAATTCAAATAGACCTCAGGTCTTTCTCTGTTTTGTTTTTAGTCATCAATTGTTCTTTTTCACTCTATTCTTAATTCTGTAGGATTGTCTCAAAATCTTCATCAAGTAGATTACAAATCAACAGACAATTATAAATCTCAGACTGTTAGCTCTGGGAGAATCATGGCCCCTTCCAGCCCCTTCCTTGTCTTTTGGAGTTGAGCACACCTTGCTCTCCAGGGGAGAAGCAAAAGGTTGGTATCATCACGTGCTGATGGAACAACCACAACAGGCCACTGGTCCCCAGACTACGGTCCTTTCTGCCTAGAAGGGTTTCCCATTGAATCGCATCAGCTATTTACCCTTCAGATTATTTCAATAGGCACCTATCATGTGCTAGGAACTAGTGGAGGGAAAGTGAAAGTTGCTCAGTCACGTCAGACTCTTTGCGACCCCATGGAGTGTAGTCTGCCAGGCTCCTCTGTCCACCAGAATACTGGAGTGGGTAGCCTGTTCCCTTCTCCAGGGGATCTTCCCAACCCAGGGAGTGAACCCAGGTCTCCCGCATTGCAGGTGGATTTTTTTTACCATCTGAGCCACCAGGGAACACAAGAATACTGGAGTGGGTAGCCTATACCTTCTCTAGTGGGTCTTCCCAACCCAGGAATTGAAGCAGGGTCTCCTGCATTGTAGGCGGATTCTTTACCAGCTGAGCTACCAGGGAAGCCAGTTAGGGACTAGGGGACAGGCAATCCGGTATGAAGCCACTCTTTCAAGAAGCTGAGGGGGGACAGTAAGACACACACAGATGCTCCTCTACAAGAAGCCAAGGGTCTCGTCTAGTGTAAGAACTCTAACCACAAGGTTACATTAGAGATACAGGGGCCAGGGAGATTGCTGAAGCCTGTGTCTAAGGTGGATTGCATTTGGATGTGCAAAGACTGGGAAAGGAATTCTGACCAGACCCACCATAAGCAGAGGCACGGAGGTGGGAGTGAAACAGGCATGTGAAGAGGGAGCAGGGCAAGTCCAGCAAGGGAGGAGCAGAGACTCGTGGATGGGAAGGAAGGGAATTGAGCCTGGAGAGGTAAGTTCAGGCCAAGCTTTGGTAGGGCTTGAATGCCGTGCTAAGGACTTTGGACTTGACAGGAGGTGAGGGCCATGAAGGATCTGCGGGTAGGGGAGGGCTGTAATATTACAGACTTGTGCTTTAGAAAACATGTACATAGATCTCGGAAGTTTCAGAGTTGGGATCGTTTCAGTGATCATCTGAGCTAGTATTTCCCATGCAGGAACATTTGCAGAGCTTGAATTCAGCCGGATTTAATGTTTTATAGGGCTTCCCAGGTGGTGCTAGTGGTGAAGAGCCCACCTGCCAATGCAGGTAGACGTAAGAGATGCGGGTTGGATCCCTGAGCTGCGAAGATCCCCTGGAGGAGGGCATGGCAACCCACTCCAGTATTCTTGTCTGGAGAATCCCAAGGACAGAGGCGACTAGGGGGATACAGTCCATGGGGTTGCAGAGAGTCAGACACGACTGAAGCGACTTAGTACACACACATACTAAAAGTAGGCTTGGTGGCTAATTTTTTATTTATTTTTTTAAGTGCTAGATGAAATAAGCATAATGGGTTTCTCTTTCCCCTGGACTTTGACTCCAGCTACAGTCCCCTCTCTTTTTCCTTGTAAGCCTCTCAGAGTCACTGATAAGCTAATGTCTACTGCGCATCTTCCAGTGAAGGCCGCAGTCAGCTGCTTTGCCAAGTTTACTGACCACACAGAAGCCCTGTCTGTGGGTGTGGGCAGCTTGTGGGATGAGATTCCATTGACCCTCGTGTTCACTCCTGATCCAGTGCCTCCCTGTGGTGGAAAAAGAGAGTGGGGGAGGTCTGTGAGACCAGTCCAATGGGTGGGCAAGAGCAGTTCCTTGAAAACATATTTTTGGGTCTCCCAGCAAGGTAGACCTGTTAGGTATTTCCATAAAGTTGTATTTTTCTGCAACTTGAGGTTTCCTGTGGACAAAGAGTCCTGAGTAATGCGAAGTTTCCCTGCCTGACAGTTCCTAAAGCCGGCTACGTAAAGGAATCTTTGTCACTGTTTAGAAAATAACTCACATTTACCCTGACAACCCAGGTGATTCACGTCCAGGGTCTGGCTTAATAAATAACAGCTGTCAGCAGCCTGACACTCAGACCTGCCGTCCTGAAAGCAGAGGCCGTGAGGGAATAGTAGAGTCTCCACTGCCCTCTCTCTGCTGTGGAGAAACAGCTTTAGCTTGGGAAGCAGACTGAATGCACAGAGCCTGCCCCTCTGAAAAGTAATAGAAAATGTGGGATAACCACATGAGTTTCTATTTAAAAAACGTTTCTGTTTTACCAATATTCCCTTCAGCCCAGCCAAGCATAGTCTATGCACCAGTAAAACTGAACTGAACACATAAGGCAGAAGTCGGGAAATGAATTTATCCACATTTGGGGGCCCTGAATTGGGTAGATGTGAAGAACAAGTGCACTTAGTTCATAGAGTACTTGCTTTGCCTGTGTCGTTTTTTGGGGACTAGCCTACAGAGCAGTGGCTTCTAGGTGGCACTAGTGGTAAAGAACCCACCTCTCAACGCAGGAGATGGGTTCGATCCCTGGGTCGGAAAGATCCCCTGGAGGAGGGCATGGCAACCCACTCCAGTATTCTTGCCGGGAGAATCCCATGGACAGACGGAACCTGGCAGGCTACAGCCCGTAGGGTCACACAGAGTCGAACATGACTGGAGTGACTTAGCGTGCATGCATGCACGCAGAGCAGTAGGTTTGCATTTTAAAGGTCTTGAAAAGCATTCCCAAGCGCTGACTGAGGAAGGTTGTCTCTCAACTCTACACCATGTAATCAAAATGCATTTAGTGAACAGTCCTTGCTGCCTGCAGGCGACACTTGGAAGCACTTTACAGTTAAAGCTAAAAAGATTATGATCCAGGTCATCAAGCAGTTTATAAATTCATAGGTCCTTGATGGTCCAAGACTGTCTTTTTCAAACCCTCTGTTACCGATCCCAAAGGTACTCTACTCATCTGCTCAGGCTTAAACACAGACTCTCCCTTCCTGTCAGCCCCTGAGAGTCTCAGGCCCACGTGTCACTAACTCTGGATCATTGCACTCACATGCCTCCCCTAGAACATCCTGTCACTTGTCCCAAATCCTTGGTTCTGTGTATTATTCCCTTTCTATCCTGTACTTCATCATTCTTTACCATTTTGTCATCCCCTTGCCTTGCGCTGCCCTAACACTCAAATATTGGACAGGACGTGAGGCATCTGCTTTGATAGGGTTCCATCCTAGGGCAGGATTTCAGCTCAGTGTGGCTGAAACCCTGGCTTCTTAGGGCTGGTCCCGGCTGAGGGCCTGTTAGGCCTTTACGGTGGACTTTTTTTTTTGATGCGATGAAACCTAGTGATCGCTAGGTGGCGCTCAATAGCAAAAGAAGTAGGAATAGACTCGGAATGAAATTATACTGTTAATATAAGGTCCGAACTGATTTCTGTCTCCTTAAAAACTGCGGAGAAGGACTAAGGAGACTCTTGATGAAAGTGAAAGAGAAGGGTGAAAAAGTTGGCTTAAAACTCAACATTCAGAAAACTAAGATCATGGCATCCGGTCCTATCACTTCATGGCAAATAGATGCGGAAACAATGAAAGCAGTGACAAACTTTATTTTCCTGGGCTCCAAAATCACTGCAGATGGTGACTGCAGCCATGAAATTAAAAGATGCTGGCTCCTTGGAAGAAAGGCTATGACCAACCTAGATAGCATATTAAAAAAAAGCAGAGACATTACTTTGCCAACAAAGTCTGTCTACTCAAAGCTATGGGTTTTTCCAGTAGTCATGTATGGATGTGAGAGTTGGACTATAAAGAAAGCTGAGCAGCGAAGAATTGATGCTTTTGAACGGTGGTGTTGGAGAAGACTCTTGAGAATCCCTTGGACTGCAAGGAGATCCAACCAGTCCATCCTAAAGTAGATCAGTCCTGAATATTCATTGGAAGTACTGATGCTGAAGCTGAAACTCCAATCCTTTGGCCACATGATGCGAACTGACTCCTTGGAGAAGACCCTGATGCTGGGAAAGATTGAAGGCAGGAGGAGAAGAGGACGACAGAGGATGAGATGGTTGGATGGCATCACCAACTGTTTGGACATGAGTTTGAGTAAGCTCCGGGAGTTGGTGATGGACAGGGAGGCCTGGCGTGCTTCAGTCCATGGGGTCGCAAAGAGTCGGACATGACTGAGAGACTGAACTGAGCTGGAAAACTGCGATGCTGAGCGCACTGGTGCAGGGAGGCGAGGTCTGTCAGCTATCGGGCGGTGGGAAGAGCAGCTCCAGAGGACCAGTGGTGGAGCCGTTAGGACTCTGATCACCACAGCAGATCTGGCCTGGCCGGCTGGAGGTTATATTGCAAACTCCTGGCTCATCTTTTCCCATTTCAGAAAGGCAGAGCCAGAGCCCTGGAGTTCCCAGGAGGCTGAGACCAAGTCTGAAAGGAGCAGAAAGCAGGGGCCCCTTCATTCCCCAACCACGGAGGCTTTGCAGTCCTGGTTTTGTTGGTGGGGAGGAGGGGGTGTCATTCCTTTGCTTGGGGCATCAAAGAATGACAAACTCACACATACCAATCCATATAATCTGCAGGGGCACTGGACACAGTTTTGACCACCATACTTTTAGGAACTTAAGAACATGTTTTAAATTCTTTGAAATCAGAAACAAAAATTAATATAATGCAGCCTGGATTATATTTGTCTCTATACCACTGCAGATAGGATATATAATTTTAAACACTAATTAATATTAATGTTTAAAATTAATATGCATGAAGCAAAGGGTCTGGAGCCCAGGGAATCCTTAGGCAGCCTGGTCTTCTGACTGCTCCTTCTTAAGGCATGAGTATCGATTCAGTGCTTGGTGCTGAATGCTTAGTCATTTGAATAACTATGGTGCCCTTCTGGGGTTTCATCTGAGATATAATGCAGATGCCTTACCTTCCACACATGTGCATCTGGCTTATTTTCCTAAATTCTGAGGACTTTGTGGGCTTGGCTTCACTTGCCGTGGAGTTAACCTGCTCATCCTTGCTGTGCACACCCAAGCACCCTGGGAGAGAAGAACTGGCTGCTAGCAATTGTCTGTGGCCTTGGAATGCGGGTTAGCATCTTTGAGACCCATTTCTTCCCTCTCTAAAAAGAGAAATTTAAAGAAGGTGATCACTAATATTGCTCCAGATCAAATATAATAAATCTTCTATTTGAGGTGTCCTACTGGAACAAAGCTAGCAGGAGATATAGCCAGGCTCCAGAATTGTTGTGCAGGTCAGTGACTAAAAGAACTTAAAGAAAAAAACAACTACACTTAAGTTCATATTTATCATTTTATTATTATTTTATTATTGGCCAGAAATGTTTGCTTATGACTTATTGCTGAAGGGTAGGATTAAGAATAATTATTTGATGATACATAGGACCATGCACTGGAGAAGGCAATGGCACCCCACTCCAGTACTCTTGCCTAGAAAATCCCACGGATGGAGGAGCCTGGTAGGCTGCAGTCCATGGGGTCGCTACAAGTCGGATGCGACTGAGCGACTTCACTTTCACTTTTCACTTGCACACAATGGAGAAGGCAATGGCAACCCACTCCAGTGTTCTTGCCTGGAGAATCCCAGGGACGGCGGAGCCTGGTGGGCTGCCGTCTATGGGGTCGCATAGAGTCGGACACGACTGAAGGGTAGCAGCAGCAGGACCATGCACATGGCTGTTGGAGCACACACTCCAAGTTTGTGGAATTGAATCAATTATCCATGGGACATTTTTCTGGCTTGAAGGGGCATGCGATAAGAAGCTTGGGTTTCAGTTCAATTTTCTACCATTCTCAAGAACAACTACCACAATCTGTTTATAGTAGGCTTTCAGGAACACTTCCAAGGCAAACACACGTAGCCTACCCTGGACTAGAAGCTGAAGAATGAACTCCGCTCTCAGTCATTTTTTATATTTGCCAAACCGAGGGATTCTGGGTGCACTGATCTTAGGGCCTGAGTGTCCCAGGATAGATGGGGACCCCAAGAGGAGCGTGGGAGGTGGCCCTGCAGCTGGGCGGAAGCCCAGGCTCGCGTGGAGGGTTTGCATTAAGGGTTGGATGACGGACCCTGGGAGCTTTAAGGAAGCTCCATGGGGTGGTTGGGGGTGGGCTGAGGGGACAGGCTGAAACTCTGGAGCGGGCAAAAGCCGTCTGGCAGTCCAGCCGGCACTGTGGTTCCCTAGTGGAAGCAGGCGTTAACAGAAAAACTCCTACGATGGCAGCACAGGGAACACAGGGCAGCAGGAGGCACAGCCAGAGACAGAGATGGGGGAGGCTGGGGACAGCCTCCTGGAGAGAGTCCCTGAGGCTGCCCCAGCTGGGAGGGGACACTCCTAGCAGGGACGACAGAACATAGAAAGGGAAGTTTAGGACTTTTGTTTCTGAGAATAAGTTTTTTTTTTTTTTTTTTGTATTCTAGAATATGATAAAATATTGTAGGAAATTTCTCTTGGTGAGATGTAGAACCTAAGAGTTCGTTTAGGTCTCATTAGACTGAAGTGTGTTGTCACCTTTTCTAAGTAGATTAAACACTTGGCGTATACCCAGTAGTTGCTGTTTAGTTGCTAAGGCATAATCCGACTCTCTGCGACCCCATGGACTGTAGCCCGCCAGGCTCCTCTGTCCGTGGGATTTCCCAGGCAAGAATGCTGCAGCGGGTTGCCATTTCCTTCTCCAGTATACCAGTAGGAGGAGGGTTAATAAGATTCTTTTTCACAAAGAGGCAGTAGGTAGAGTTGAGGGAAGCACATAAAACTGCCTTTGAATTCAGTTCCAGCCCTTGGTGACTGTTTAACAGTAAAACATAAGTTATTTACACTTTTAGGAAACACAGTTTCTTCAAGTATGGAATGGGGGGAAATAACTTTGTGTAGTTATTTATTAAGATTTTAAAAATAGTGTTAATTAACAGCAATTACCATTTTTATTGCCATTGTGATGAGTGACACCTACCACCTTCGCAGAGCTGGTGACTAAGTGCGAGTCTTACACATTATGCACTTTCCAGAGAAAGTGAGCGTTGACCCACATTCTGGCTGGAAGTGTCGTGGATGCCAGACTGTAATTAATTTCAATGTTTACCACTTACCAGCCTTGAGGTCTGCCTGTTTTTAAGGAAGATTTTTAGGAATTCAAGAAGAGAAGAAGTTAGAATAAGTTATATGGAGTTTTGCATTTTTGAAATCTCCACCCTGCACAGCTAACTGGCATAAAAGCCCTACATGCTTCTGAAGAATTTTCATAGCAGCTCAAATGAAAGACGACCCTAGTGGCCGGGGATGCCAGCAGAATACTGAGCAAGCCGTGATGTATTCAGCTTCTCAGTTGATGAATCAGGTGGTTCTAACATTGGTTTATACTTTTTATATCACAGATTCATTTATTCAGGGAGTTTCAAAAGGTGAAAGGCAAACCGCACGCTGTACCAACAGCGTGTGGCTCCTCCTACCTGCCTGCGCCTCTGAGATGCTCTCTGCCCTAACCACTGCCGATCCTCCTTTAGAGGACGCAGCCCCACATCCTGGTGCTGATCTGAATGTGGAATGAGACTCACCTGGAAATCTCCGGAGGGTTTTCAAATTCTCTCTTTCTTCTCTCTAGTCCCCAAGTAGTAAAATACTCCACCCTCCCAGCACTGCTACCCCAATCCACTTTCCACCCTGACATTAGGCCAGAAGAAAAGAAAAAGATCTGATTGGATTTTGTTTCAAATTTTGCAGATGTACCTAAATAATTGGTCTGTCTGGGCATTGCCTATAAATATATTAAAACTGGGGCAAAGAAAAGAAATGCTACATCCTCTGACTGTTAAGCTGTCTGGGACTGTTAAGCTCAACTCATCTTTACCCAGACTTCTTTCCTTGACCTCTCTTTCCTTACTGTGAAACCAAGAAGGACCCTGTGGGGCTCCTGGCCACAGAAACTTTTCTGTGTCCTCCACTTCTTGTATGGAACAGACTCCAGCCTCCATGACCTTCCCTAAGTTCCCAAGGGCAAATTCGAACAGTTGCTAATCACGGAAGGGAAGGGATACAGTCTTGGGAGGAGCAGCCAAGAATCAATAACATAGCCTTCAGGCAGGGTCCGGGTTCCGCTCAAGGGATACACAGAACACTATCTTTTGAGGTCTTTCTAGAACTCAATGGACATGAGTTTGAGCAAGCTCTGGGAGTTGGTGATGGACAGGGAAGCCTGGCGTGCTGCAGTCCATGGGGTCGCAAAGAGTCGGTTATGACTGAGTGACTGAACAACAGCAATAGAACTAAAACTCCGAATAAATAGAAAATATTAGCTTTCTTCATTTCAGAGAAGGCCACCTGAGACCAGCTCTTCAAGAGACCACCTGAGACTAGATTAAAGGAGTGCATGCCCTGCACACATCCTAGTCTTATCAGCAACCGAATACTTGAACCACTGCTATAAAGCTCCTTACCAAATCCCACCAGGTTGGTACACGCAGTTTCGAGGGCCATGAATCCACTGTGTCCCCCTTTGCCTGGCAAAGCAATAAAGCAATCCTTCTCTGCTTCACACGAAACTCTTGTCTCTCAGATTTGATTTGGCACCAGCGCACAGAGGCCAAATTTTTGGCATCAAGAGTAAGACTTTAGAAAACTTGTAACTTCTTCCTCTGTTTGAGATGGAAATCTCTTTAAAGCTTCCTGCCAGAATTTGGACTCCTGACTTTCTGCAGGACCTAGGAGCCATCCCTATGAAATGTAATCATCAAGGAAGATAGCACCCCCTCCTTCCAGTATCTGTGGAAGAGTTGGAGCCTTGCTCCAAGTTGTAAGACAGGAGGTGGACAGGGCGTGTTGACTTTCTCATTTTCCGTATCGTTGCAATCTCACAGAAATGTGGCCTCTGCTCCTGCTGCTCCACCAGATTGCTTTTGCAGAGGATTCTAACGACCTATGCACTGTCAGCTTAAAGGAACTTCATCTACTCTTCACTCACCCAAATGCATCCTTTCAGTATCATCTCAACCCAGGCCTCCAGACGGCTACTTGGTAGGTTAGAGGTCAATTCACCTAATATCCACTTCCATAAAATTGGCTTCCCCAAAGAGGTCTTTTGGGATATTTTGATATCTTTAAGGCATTTTATTAATTTTGCCCTTCATCTTTTAAAAATGAGTTACTTTATGTGTCCTTTGTAACTATTTATAGATTTTTAACAAATATTTTCTAAATTTTCAGCATTTTATGAATGATAAACTCTATGTGTTTTTACTTTATAATCTTGGGAATGCTTTAAACACCTAGTCTGAAGACTTTCACACATTTTTTTTAAAGTTTAACTTCAAAAATCCATAAATCATGGCGGGGAGGGAAGAAGAAAGAACAGAAAAATGGGCCCCAGAGAAGATGCAAATAGATTGAACAGGGTCTGTTAGACAACCTGACTTTAACTGAGCTGCTGTAAGCAGATAGGATGGGGTTCCTGGGAGATAGAACCAGGCTTGGCTTTATTGACATAAGAGAAGCCACTTTGGCCTAAGCTATTTTGTGATCTAAGCCTGGCTATAATGTTTGCCCTCGAACAGTTTTCAGTAATTAATCTTAAGGGAACAAAAGAATGCAGAAACAAACAACCAGAGAAATAACAAAGAAAACATATCAGTTTTAAAGTTACAAACCTATAGCAAAGATAACATACCAGTTGTAAGGACTCCCAGTTCTGTTTCAGTGGGAAAGATTACCCTGAAGGTTCAACCTCCAGGTCACCTGGAACCTGAGGGAAGATGATGTTGACCTTTTCTGACCCTGCTGACTTCCATCAGCTAAAGTTCTGACTCAACCTTTGTCCTAATTTTGTCCTTAATTCTCCTCTTCTCAAGCCCCTCATGAATATGCATGTACCTTTAGCTTAAAACTTCGCCAATTTGGTGGTTGGGGAGACACTGCTTTGGGAAGGATCCATGGGGTTTTCCTTACTTGTTGCAAGTGATACATCCTTCTCCTGCTCTTTGGCTTGGTTGTGTTATTTAGCTAGACACCTACCAAGAGGGAAACCTTGTGTTTGGGGTAACACTGTCTCATTCTTGCCTTCCCTTCCTTCTCTGCTGAGCATCTTTACTTTGTATCCAAAGCTGCTTTCACAGCAGGAGAAGTACCCTGCCATTCCTAGGACTCTCTTTATTTTCCTCCTGCCCTTTCTAGACTAGCCCCACCCTGAAACTGAACTGGACACTGTGAGGTTCCTGGACGTGGAAGCCTCTCAGTGTTCCCCGTTTCTTTTTTATTGGAAACAGATTCTAGTCCCCATGACTTTGCCTGAACTCCAAAGGGCAGATTCAGTCAGTTCAGTCGATCCTTCGGGTCCGACTCTACAACCCCACAGACTGCAGCATGCCAGGCTTCCCTGTCCATCACTAACTCCTGGAGCTTACTTAAACTCATGTCCATACAGTTGGTGATGCCATACAATCATCTCATCCTCTGTTGTCCCCTTCTCCTCCTGCCTTCAATCTTTCCCAGCATTAGGGTCTTTTCTGAGGAGTCAGTTCTTCCCATCAGGTGGCCAAAAGATTGGAGTTTCAGCTTCAGCAACAGTCCTTCCAATGAATATTCAGGATTGATTTCCTTTAGGATGGACTGGTTGTTTCTCCTTGCAGTCCAAGGGACTCTCAAGCATCTTCTCCAACACCACAGTTCAAAAGCATCAATTCTTTGACGCTCAGCTTTCTTTATGGTCCAACTCTCACATCCATACATGACTACTGGAAAAATCATGGCTTTGACTAGATGGACCTTTGTTGGCAAAGTAATGTCTCTGCTTTTTAATATACTGTCTAGGCTGGTCATAACTTTCCTTCCAAGGAGTAAGCGTCTTTCAAATTCATGGCTGCAATCACCATCTGCAGTGATTTTGGAGCCCAGAAAAGTAAAGTCTGACACTGTTTCCACTGTTTCCCCATCTATTTACCATGCAGTAATGGGACTGGATGCCATGATCTTAGTTTTTTGAATGTTGAGTTTTAAGCCAACTTTTTCACTCTTCTCTTTCACTTTCATCAAGAGGCTCTTCAGTTCTTTGCTTTCTGCCATAAGGGTGGTGTCATCTGCATATCTGAGGTTGCTGATATTTCCCCTGGAATCTTGATTCCAGCTTGTGCTTCATCCAGCCCAGCATTTCACATGATGTACTCTGCATATAAGTTAAATAAGCAGAGTGACAACATACAGCCTTGACATACTCCTTTCCCAATTTGGAACCAGTCCATTGTTCCATATCTGGTTCTAACTGTTGCTTCTTGACCTACATTCAGATTTCTCAGGAGGCAGGTCAGGTGGTCTGGTATTTCCATCTCTTTAAAAAGTTTCCACAGTTTGTTGTGGTCCACGCAGTCAAAGGCTTTCGTGTAGTCAATAAAGCAGAAGTAGACAGGAGAGCTGTACAAAAAGGATCTTCATGACCCAGATAACCACGATGGTGTGATCACTCACCTAGACCCAGACATCCTGGAGTGCGAAGTCAAGCGTGCCTTAGGAAGCATCATTATGAACAAAGCTAGTGGAGGTGATGGAATTCCAGTTGAGCTAAATCCTAAAAGATGATGCTGTGAAAGTGCTGCACTCAATATGCCAGCAAATTTGGAAAACTCAGCGGTGGCCACAGGACTGGAGAATGTTAGTCTTCATTCCAATCCCAAAGAAAGGCGATGCCGAAAATGTTCCAACGACTACACAATTGCACTCATCTCGCATGCTAGCAAAGTAATGCTCCAAATTCTCTAAGTGAGGCTTCAACAGTAAGTGAACTGAGATCTTTCAGATGTTCAAGCTGGATTTAGAAAAGGCAGAGGATCCAGAGATCAAATTGCCAACAGCTTTTGGATCATCGAAAAAGCAGGAGAATTCCAGAAAAACATCTACTTCTGCTTTATTGACTTGCAAAGCCTAAAATATTAACCATCTGGCATTTTAAGAAACACTTTGCTGACACCTGAAAGACAGTAACTTGGACTGATTTACCATTTACTATTGATAATGGCATTTCAGATCTCTATAAAGTCAGAAGTTACTGTATAGATAATGGATATGATACAGTGATTGTATTTTCTGTTTTTTATTTAGATTTCAGCATTTGCTTTTGTTCTCTGTTTAAAACCTGTTTCCATATCCTCTTTAAACTGTATTTGTCGTCTAATGCTCAGTGGTAAAAATCTATCTGCAATGCAGGAGATGTTAAATTTGATTCCTGCATTGGGAAGATCTGCTGGAGAGGGAAATGGAAACCCACTCCAGTTTTCTTGCCTGGGGAATTCTATGGACAGAGGAGCCTGACGGGCTACGGTCCATTGGATGCAAGCGTCAAACATGACTTAGTGACTACGACCACTATCTACCTGATTGACTGGTATGTTTTTCACACATGGAGGCTATTCTTTGATAAGGGCTGTGGGAGGCATGGGTGGTAAAGCCAGCAGCTCCCGGGCTGCGGAACACTGGATTTGAGGTGGGAGATCCTCCAGTGTTTTGGAGACCTAGTTCAAATCGCCTGTTTCTCCCAAGAAAGTGATGAGAAAAGGGCAAAGGGGTAAGACATCCAGTAACTCAGTTTTGCTATATTTGGCCATCCTGGTTGGAAAAACTTTGAAATGGTAGGATACCTTCTCCATTTTCCAAGGGAAGATTCTTGAGATTCTTTCCCAGAGACAAAGCTAGGTATGTATTCCTGGTGTTTGGTATTTCCAGCAGCTGTCCTTTATCTCCCTCAAGATTTCCCCTTTTAATTCTCTTTCAAGGAGAGTTTTCATCAATGAGTTCAAGGAAATACTTGCAAGATCCAGTCTGAATCAGGGAGGCTTCATGTATTGGCTAAAATGACCTTTAGGTATTACTTGGGATTTTGATTAGCAGTGTCCTGATCTGTGATCTCCCTTACTATGTGCTGGGGGATGGGCACTGCTGAGAATCAGCCAAGCCTTAGACACTGGAAGAGACCATACCAGCTACACAGCCAGAGGCTGTGTGAATTAGAATTTGAGTCCTTGTTGTCTAGGAAGCTGAAGTAATTATCTTCACTACAGGTCCAGGGAGCTGAGAGGCAGCACAATCAGGTGGTTGCATTGGTTTACTCTACGAGGAAGACATTTTAATCAGCTTGTCTGTCAATCACCATGACAGCTTACACTCAAATACACCACCACAAGCAGGAAATCTGGATCAGCTAGTCATGCTGAAAAACTGGGAGCAAAATACCTGTGATCTTCTAGATTAAAAAAAAAAAATAGGAAGAAAACTATTGAAAATCATGTGCATATTTTCCCTTAATTTGTTTTAAAACCCAGAAGCCCATTTCTTCTATAATCAAAATACTAATTTTGTGCATATTTCTCCAAACTAAAATTGTATAGGAGAACTGACTATTTATAGTACACTTTACTATACAATAAGTATACAGGTGTTCTTTTTGTTTTAAGAACAACATTTTACATTTCAAGTTCAAGAAGTTTTATAAAATGAATAAATTCATAGAAGTATGAAATTAATGAACTCTGCAGAAGCATTTTTCATACTGTCCATGGCGTTCTCAAGGCAAGAATACTGACGTGGTTTGCCATTCTATTCTCCAGTGGACCACATTCTGTCAGACCTCTCCACCATGACCCGTCCGTCTTGTGGTGTTGGAAAAGACTCTTGAGAGTCCCTTGGACTGCAAGGAGATCCAACTAGTCCATCCTAAAGGAGATCAGTCCTTAATATTCATTGGAAGGACTGATGCTGAAGTTGAAACTCCAATTCTTTGGCCACCTGATTGGAAGAACTGACTCATTTGAAAAGACCCTGATGCTGGGAAAGATTGAAGGCAGGAGGAGAAGGGGACAACTGAGGATGAGATGGTTGGATGGCATCATCGACTCAATAGACATGAGTTTGAACAGACTCTGGGAGATGGTGAAGCCTGGCCTGCTGCAGTTCATGGGGTCACAAAGTGTCAGACGAGACTGAATGAATGAACCATAAAATAAAGCATATCAGAAGATGCTCATTAGAAGGTCTTTGAAGGAAAAAGGAATAGCTTTGATCCCAACATTGTTGTAAGGTGATCATCCTTGGCCATTGGGCATGTTCCTTTGGGCAGGGACTTTCACATTTTTACAGTTTATAACTGTGGTGAATGAACGGTGATTGTTTTGGATTACACGTGTGTAGAAGATGGTCATGGTTTAATGAATCTCAACCAGTTGCTGGTTACATGGGTGACTCTTCACTTTGCTTTCTGTGAAATGACTAAACCAGCGAGGTAGGAGGAAGCCCAGGCTTCTCCCACCTTGTCCAGCTCCCTGTCGAATGGAAGGAGCATTTCTGGGGGTAGATGGCACAGTGGCTTCTCACTATAAATAAGATCCCTTCTGAATACTGGATTTATCCACTTTGATTTATGTAGTTCATAAAGTTCTTTGTTATTTATTTTTAACTTTTATAAAATAATTTTTGGCTTTCTAAATCTGCTTTCTTCCAACCCACTGGTTTAGGCAGTACTTATGTCCTGGCTGGCTCACAGTAGTCATTCTTGGCAGACCTTGTCCATCTATCCATCTGTCCATTCATTCAATTATTCAATGAGTCTCCAATGTATCAAAAATTCAGAGCTTCTGAATTTTCCAACTGTCTAGCCAGGCGTAGAGTAAGATAATGTCCCAGGCTGCCCAATGCTCTCTAGCTTCCGCTACTGTTCTGCCATTAAGTAATCAGTATAAATTTGGCTTCAGTAAGGACCAGGTGGCACTAGCAGTAAAGAACCTGCCTGCCAGTGCAGAAGACATAAGAGATGCGGGTTCAGTGCCTGGGTCAGGAAGATCCCCTGGAGGAGGGCATGGCAACCTACTCCAGTATTCTTGCCTGGAGAATTCCATGCAACCATAGGGTTGCAAAAGAATCGGACATGACTGAAGTGACATAGCAAGCATGCAGGGACTGAAACCCATGTTAGCACTGTCTCATTTCTCTTGCTCTTGGCTTCTTAGAGGAAAGGCTACACAGCAGAACTGGTCATGAGAAATTAGTGAAATAATTTCAGTGGACCCTCCACGCAAATACCTTGTCCTGGTACTTTTCATTGTTCCCACTGGTACCCTGTTCATATCACAAAGTATTAGCTCATTTACTAATGACGATGCTATCATATTAACCACTAACATTTGTTAGTCAACTACTGTGTATCAAATGTTACCCTAAGTGTTGTAAATATAATTTTGATTGATCCTCGCAACTGTCACTATATCCATGTTTCCAGTTGTGGAGATGGAGTGTTGCTGTTAGTGAAACCAAGCAGGACACTGTGGAGCTCCTGGCTATGGAAGCATTTCTGTGTCCGCTGTTTCTCGTTTGTAGGGAACAGACTCCAGCCAGCATGACGTGCCCTGAGTTTCAAAGGGCAGGTTAAACAGTCCTAATCAGGGGAGGCAGAGGGTGCTGAGACAAGGGAGGAGCAGTCAGGAAGCAAGGGTGCAGCCTCAGGGCAGGGTCCTGGTTCTGCCTCAAGGGATACACAGAACTGTGCCTTTGAGCTCTTCTGCAGAACTAAAACCCAAAACAAATGGAAGATGTCAGCATTCTTCCTTCCAGAGAAGATCAGAGAATGATAACCTCAAGAAGCTCATCTAGAGAGCACCTGAGGACAGATGAAAGAAACTCCAGAAGCTTATCAGGGGACCTCTTAAAGCCAGAATAAAGGAATGTAGGCCTGGTACAACCCAATCCTTATCAGCAACCCTGCCCTTGAACGATTGCTATAAAACTCCTCACCAAATCCTGCCCCCAACTCTGGATTGGGACACAGTTTTGAGAGGCATGCGACTGCTGGCCCCCTTTGCAGTAACATTATTCTTTTCTACTTTCCCCAAAGTTCTGTCTCCGAGATTTCATTCGGCACGCATGCACAAAGACTGAGTTTTCAGCATCAGCAGCATACAGATTCAGGACCATGGTCTTACAGAGTCGTGACTTTGTGCAATGCTTCCTTCCAGCATCACTAGGGTCTCTTGAGCATCACTGGCAAATGCATCACCAGCTTCCTGCCCTCTTTCTAAGAGGTGCCCAGTTTTCCCCTGCCTCAACTGGGCTCCTCGTTTGATCTTCTCCTATTGTTGGATGAGTCTCTCTGTTGTCTGTCAGCTCCGCAGGGGAGAAAGGAAGGGAGAGGATTGGGCCCTTGCCTCTCTTATGCCAAGTTCTCTCTATATATGTTTCTGTTTTCAATTGACTGGAAAAAATTGGTCTTCCTGATTTCAACTGGCAAGGACCCCCTGGAAGTTTTCAGGGGAAGAGGAGGTATCTTACTAGTGTTTAGGAGGTCTTTGATTTCCTAGGGGGTCCAGAGGGTTTGCTTAGCTGCTTGTGTTCAAAGGTAAGTGCTTCAGGGCTCAGCACCTTCAGGGCTTTCTGTCTTTTTAATAATCCTATTTACTAAGGTAGGAGGCAATTTTCTTAAAGTTGCTCAAAGTTCTGCTCTGTCAAAGATAAGTGTCTCCCAACAGAGGCTTTTTGTTTGCATTTTGCCCAAGGCCTTTCTCTCTGCCTTCTTTGTTAGTCTGGGAAAATCCAGGGAGGATGTTACAGATCCACTTCACTAATTCATGGCCAATTAGGAAGCTTTGTTTTGAACCTGACTGAAGGTCGCTTTGCCAGTGGATTTGGAGCCTTGCCCACTTGCAGTCTGGGGAATTAAAAAATTTCCTTCGGTTGGTTAGAAAACAGAATTTTGAAGCTAATGGTGGAAACAGTTCCCAATTTGGGCATAGCTTCTTACACTGGTACAGTACACTGTGCTTTATTATCAGAACAAATGTTCGCTTTCTATTATGTAGCTTCAGGCTAAGCCCCTGTATCTTTAATTTTTTTTTTTTCACATCTAACTCTACTTTGTTTTAACCTGCACACATAGCTGGAGAAGGCAATGGCACCCCACTCCAGTACTCTTGCCTGGAAAATCCCATGGATGGAGGAGCCTGGTGGGCTGCAGTCCATGGGGTCGCTAGAGTCAGACACAACTGAGCGACTTCACTTTCACTTTTCACTTTCATGCATTGGTGAAGGAAATGGCAACCCACTCCAGTGTTCTTGCCTGGAGAATCCCAGGGACGGGAAACCTGGTAGGCTGCTGTCTGTGGGTCGCACAGAGTCGGACACGACTGAAGTGACTCCGCAGCAGCAGCAGCACACACAGAAGCTGATCTAGGGTATACATATAGAAAGGGACATGATTCTCCTATTGGGTGATGGTGAAGTGGGTTTTTTCGAAGTTGGAGTTTTGGTCTAATGATTATTTTTCTTTCCCTGGGACATTGTCTCAGTTTCATCCTGAATTATGCTATGAAGAGGTGATGACCATAGTTAACCAGGACTGGGAGGTTTCTTAGGTGGTTGCTGCTGACTGATAAAGTGCTTTTGACTTCTGGAAGGATGTAAGTTAGCTTAGTTGTGGGTTACATTAAAAAAAGAAAAATCTCTTAGGCATAGCAAAAGTTTTGTTCTGTGACGAAACTAAAGTGCCCAGATTGTGAAGCAAGAGATATGCTTGCTCTTTGGTTTTTAATGAAGGAAAACCTTAACTTGCATGTCTTAGGGCCCTACCTTTCTTCTATATTGATTCATAGCTTCCAAAAAATTATTTTGCTAAATGCCATTATAAGTTGATTTTCGTTGCCTCAAACTTGAGCTGCATGCTTAAACAAACAAGCAAAACCAAAAACACTCCCACGATTTTCTGGGTTGGATTCTTTTACCTGGTTCAACGTCGAGAGAGTAGCTATCTATTTCCAGATCAAGTTGTTGGGCTGCTGTGGAACGAAAATCCTCCAAGACACCTCGCACAGCCTTGGTGAGGTTATATGGCACTGATTTAGCAAACCTCACTTTGCTATTCACAATCACGCTCCCATTTCTGAAGTTAAGTATCTCAAGTTGCTTAAAACCCGTAAGATTGGATCGCAGATATGGAACCAGCTGCAAAAACAAAAGACGGTTTATTCTTAATGGTGTTGCAAGTGCTCAGCTGCTGCTAATTCCATTTATACTCACATTTCATTATCTGAGGCATAAATTTCAGTTCCTTTTTTATATTTGTGTTTGGACTTAATGTGAAACCAGAACACCACTACTTAATGATCTGTTTGCAGTGATTATGTCCCATATTTCCACTTTTCTGTGTATTGAGATGGATGGGCAGTGATTTTCTTCATGATGAATTGCGAGAACAGAGGATTGAAAAAGAAATCCTGGTCAACACTGTGAGCCAAGCAGGGATGCCAGGTTCAGTTATTAAAAAAAAAAAAAATCCAAGTAAATAAAAACATGTTCCAAACTGAGCAGTAGCAGATTGACCTATGCCTGGTAAATGGAACATGTGTTTGGAAGCAACCAATTTGAAATGACCTATTGAAATAAACAACAGCAAAAACATGGGCTCATTGGTCTGTTCAGGGGGTTTCATGTCAACACAAATTCCCTGCAGTGGAAACTGTGAAGAACTTGGTCCTCAGGAAACTAGGTGTCAGTCCTCAGATTGCTGCTAACCAGACATGTGACTTCATCAATCCACATAACCTACTAAGTTGTACCTCAGTGCTCTTATTTGAATTGTGAGGGAGAAAAAAAATGGCTCCCTAAGGACCTTTTTCAAGCTAGAATTTAAGTATCTTGAAAGGATGCTTCAGGGAGTTGTGCTTCACATTCCTCCATCTGCCTCTTGAGACCCACAACCAGCCTTTTTTTTTGGCCATGCCCCATGACACGTGGGAACTTAGTTTGCTGACTAGGGATCTGAACCCTGGAAGCACAGAGCCTTAAACACTGAACTGTCAGAAAATTCCCCACAGCCATCCTGCAGATCACTTTTCAGGAATGTCTGAAACTCAGTGATGTCTGCTTTGTTCCTGGCTCTGAAAGTGGGACCTCTCCTTCATGAACTGACACCCACAAACCCAGAGAGGACACAGATACAAACTATTATCTCCCAGGCTTGGCCCAGACCTGCTTTCCCTTTGTCCCCATCTCCACCCCACCAGACTCTGACCCAAACCCACATGTTGGTACCACCTCCAGTTAACCGCTCTCTCCAGGTTATTATGAAAATAAAATGAAATTGTATACAGAGTGTGGAATTACTCTCTCCTATTTTCTACCATGTACTTTGACTAGACTCATTCTTTGTGTCTTAACATTGCTTTGCCCTCTAGTGGGAATTCCCTGTCCTCACTTCATGTGCAGACAACTAGTTGCTCCCTTTCCCCAAATCCATTCTCCTCTTCTTCATGGCTAAGAGGCTGCCTTGCTACAGCCCACATTTCCCACCCTCCTTTGCAGCACGGTGTGGCCACATGACCAATTCCCACCAATTGGATATGAGCGAAAGAGGTGTGGGCAACTTTGGCATCACTTGCTTAGGATATTGCTTGCCATGGGGTTCCTCACTTTCCCCTTCTCACAGAGAAGGGAAATAGAAACAGAAATGTATCAGTTACCAATGATTCTGCATGCAGCACAGCAAAGGAGACACGAACATGAAGAACAGACTTTCAGACTCAGTGGGAGGACAATGTAGGATGATTTGAGAGAATCACATCAAAACATGTACATTGCCATATATAAAATAGATGACCAGGGCCAGTTCAGTGCATGAAGCAGGGCACCCAAAGCTGGTGCTCTGGAAAAGCCTGGAGGGGTGGTATGGGGAGGGGTGTGGGAGGAGGGTTCAGGATCGGGGGGACATGTGTGTACCTATGGCTGATTCATGTTGATATATGGGAGAAACCATCACAATATTGTAAAATAAATGTCCTCCAATTAAAATAAATAAATAAATAAATAAAATGATGTACCAGTGATCCAGCTTTGGATGTGAGAGTGAGGAAACACCCCTGGGGTTGGCAGAGTTATAAGATGGAGGGAATGTGAGTCCGTGGATGACTCTGTAGAGCAGAGTTGTCCCACCCACCCAGTAAAAGAAAATAAACTCATATTCTATTTAAGTTACTGTATTCTTGATTTCTTCATTATGGCAGCCTAGATGTATCCTAGTTAATACACCTGGACTTGGTACCCTGGGACTCTGTTCCTTGAGATTGTCCCAACATCAACTCACCTCACTTGGGGGAGGTGGGTATAGCACAAAGTCTTATTTAAAGTTCACTTGAAGAATTGGTTTTAATGTGGTTTTAATTTGCATAGTGATTTAACTTACATGGAGCTTACAAATATTTTTTTCTTATTTTCAGAAATTCTATAATCTTTGTGATGGGCATTGTGTACTTGAATTTAATTATCCATGCCTGTGAGAGGTTCATAGGTTAGCAGTTTTCATATCATATGTATTTCTACAAAAGTACATGAAGAAACAAAATAAATATGTGATTTGGGGGGATGTTTTGTAATCAGAGTTATATGCTTTTTGATGATGATCTCACTTTCTTTGTTAGTGGTTCGAATGCTGAGCCATTTTGTCATTTTATTTTTTTGTTGGTTTGTTTTACAAGAACATAAAGGGAACTAAAAAAAAAAAAAAAGATTTCTTATACCTGAACACTTGACCTCATCTCTTCTGGACTTTTCTAACCTTGAACCCTTTTGTCAGATGGCTGGAAAACAGAATGAACTTAGGAAAAGTCTGCTCATATTATTTATAAATTCCAAGTTCAGTTCTTGAGTGGTTATGTATTATTCCCAGGAAAACGAAATCTAGAGGAACTATGATGAAAAGGTCTTAGAAATAAGTTTGTTCCCAGATAGCTGAGTGGCCGCCTCATGCATCTACCATAGAATTCTTGCCTGTTGGATCCAAATCCATCTCAACACTCCAGTTGAATGCTATCAGCAACAGATATCTCAGAAGCTTGTCTCTTCCGAATTGCATTGCTCAAGACAGCAGTGATTACATTATAAAGTAACAACAAAAAAGAAAGGAGACACACAGAGTTGTAAGCAGTGTCCACTCACCAGTTGTGTGAATCGCTGCTCCAGAGCTTGATATTCAAGCGAGCTCTTGTTAAACAGGTCAGTGGAGAAGGGCACATTGGCCACACGCAAACTGAAGAACACCACCAACTCTCGGCCCCTGGCAGCGACAGTCATGGCGCTGGTGGTGATGTAGTGCAAACCTGGGTCAGGAGTGATGTTCTCCAGGAAATAATCCGGGCTGGAAACATACCCACTGAGTCCTGGGACCTCAGAGGAGGTAGGAGTCTTAGTGAGATCCACTCCATCTAAGTATTCCATTGTATCTTGGCTGCTGGTACTCAACCAGTCTTCTGAAGATGTAGGCAAGTGTGAAATTTCCGGAACCAATGGGCTGATGGCAGAATAATCATCAGTGGGGACAGTAAGCCGTGGGATTAGTACTGTCTGGTCAATGGACATTATGTCTGTGGCACTTTGATCAGTCTGAGGAAAGACGCTTGATGCAGTAAAAAAAGGTAGAGTTTCTGATAGGGAGGTAGAGGTCATAGCAGGTGGAGACCAACCATCCGTGGGTGAAGCTCCTGAGACCAATTCATTATGTCCAAGCATCCCCACAAAGAATAGAAGGCAAAAGAGAAAATCCAAAGTTAAAATTAATCTTGGAAAAGATAGCATTTGAATTAATTATTTTAATATCATATTTGGTTTTACTTATTTTTTAATTTCTAGATTTTTTCCAAGTTTTATTGAGATATAATTGACATACATCACAGTATAAATTTAAGATGTATAGCATAATGGTTTGACTTACATATACAATGAAGTAATTACCATGTTTCATATCATATTTCAAAAGACAAATTGGTACAGAAAGGGCAGGCAGCCCTATATCCACACTTAGGGATACAGAGGCTAGGTCTCTATAACCATTTTATTCAGGTCCAAAACTTGTGGATACGTGCGTCTAAAAGAGCACCAATTGCCTAGAATTTTAGGAATCACTGCCCAGTGAGACACAGCACACACAGGGACCAGGTGGTAAAAAAATGACTAGGTCAGCAGGTGGTACACACCACAGATGGCTTTGGCATAGACTTGGATCCCACATACCCATCTGGAACTCTCAGCCAATTAGTTGGGCACTTTTGGCCTGGAAATTTTGTTCACTTTCCAATCATGCAAGCCTGAATTTTATGCAATTGGCTTTTTTGGGATCACAATGATCACATTTTGGTAGTTTTACCAATCAAAATTTAAATCATGTTTTTCCAAAATTGGATAATCTAAATGAACACTTTGCCTGTTTGCAAAATAGTATTGAAAGTGTGAGGGTGTGGGTTACACACAAATAATTTGAACTTTGTGTTGGCCATGCAAGTAAATATTTGATACTATTTAAAGGTTTTTTCATTCCTACATGATTATATCTTGATAATACTACGACTTTGCATTGCTTTCTTGAGTAAGTACATATTGAACTACTGAAGTCCACTCCCTTTTTGGTGCAAAATTAAAATCAATAAGTATTTATGAACTAAGAGAGTAGTTATATGAAGCTTTCAGATAAAGAGATTGGTGGGTTATTAAAATATTCCAATAAACCTAAATTTCACAGCCACTGGCAATATTTAAGGCATTAGGTAGATCAAAACGGGGAGCTTTCTGTGATTACTTTGGTGGTGTTTTGGCAAATATGTGGGAAAGCTGTGCTCAAATTCAAACACTAAGCATGATGAATGGACTGTCTGGAGGCAGATGTAATCTTTGGACTCTCAGTCAGCTAATTTACTAGAGTGCAATCACCCAAACTGAAATTCCAAGTGATAAACAGCTCGGAAAGGTGGAATCATATTACTTTTATTAGTTTCTTAAAATAAAAACTGTCTGTGGTGAATTGTAAGCAGATTTCAAAGAAGTTCCCCCTTTCTTTCCCCCTTGGAGGATGCCTAGGTTTGTCTACTATCAGAATGAAGTTTCCTAACATCTAAGATCTTTCTGGATATACACTTGTAGTTTTATTCACATCTCCATTGCTATGGAGAGCATGTTTGCCTCCTCCCAAAATTTATGTGTTACAGCCCTCATCTCCAGTGTGACAGTATCTGAAGGAACAGTCTTCAGGAGGTAATTAAGTCATGAGGATGGAGCCCTCATGAATGGGATTAGTGCCCTTATAAATAAGAAGAGACATGAGAGATGATCTCTCTCTGCCATGTGCAGATACAGCAAGAAGGCGTCTGTGTGTTAACTGGAAAAAAGACCCTCACCAGGAACTAGATCAGTCAACAATTTGATTTTGGACATTGTAGCCTACAGAACTGTGAGGAATAAATTTCTGTTGTTTAAGCTACCCAGTCTATGATGTTTTGCTATATAGCAGCCCGAGCTGTCTAGAACACCTGTGGAGGGATCTGGGATGAGTGAATTGAACCCTTTGAGTACTATCAGTGGCCTCTTGGTGTTATGGAGAAACACATTTGAATTCATGCTCCTGGGATGCGATCTCAGCACCCCTCCAGGTGACCAGGGCCAGGGAAGAAGACCAATGATATATGTCTTCATTCTTCTCTGGGTCAGCATTGCACTACTCACTCACACCTTTTCTACTATACAGACTTGAGTCAGATTAAAACAGTCTGCAGCATTACGTTGAGTGAGTGAGTGAAGTCACTCAGTCGTGTCTGACTCTTTGCGACCCCGTGGACTGTAGCCCGCCAGGCTCCTCTGTCTATGGGATTCTCCAGGCCAGAATACTGGAGTGGATTGTCATTTCCTTCTCCAGGGGATCTTCCCAACCCAAGGATCGAACCCGGGTCTCCTGCATTGCAGGCAGACTCTTTATCCTCTGAGCCACCAGGGAAGCCCTACAGCATTATGTTATCAGCCAACAAAAATGACTTTCTTTTCCCCTTTGTAGCCTCTTAACATTAATCATTCACATTCACAATAAACCCAACCAAGTTGGTTTCACTGATAGAACAGTTGGCTATTTAAATGTACATTGGTAGGTGAAAGACAGGGTCCCCACTGGAATATACTTACACTAAATCATCATTTCTTTATCTGAAATTTAAACTAAGTTGGTTGTATTTCTCTTTGCTGAATTTAGTATCCCTATCTAAGTGTGATTTTAAAAGACTCCTTATATTCTCTCAGCTTGATATGGAAACCAGTAAGGCTATAGTCAGAGACTGACAGAGACTGAGACAGAACTGTGTCTGAGCATCTCCTGTGGAGGTACAGGTCAGCAGTGGACTGCCACAGGGGCAGGGGCTCTGGGTGCAGCAGACCTGGGTATGGCATAAGCCCTTTTGGAGGAGGTCTCCATTAACCCCACCATAGAGCTGCCAGCACTCACACAGGACTGGGAAATAGACTCTTGGAGGACACAAACAGAACTTTGTGTGCACCAGGACACAAAGTCCAGGAGAAAGGAGCAGTGACCCCACAAGAGACTGCCCCAGACTTGCCCGTGAGTGTCCAGGAGTCTCCAGCAGAGGCATGGGTCGGTGGTGGCCAGCTGCAGGGTTCGGGGCAGTGAGTGTAGCAGTACATGCATGGGATCTTTTGAAGGAGATCCCCATTATCTTCATTACCTCCACCATAGACTGGCACCACATAAATAGCAGGGAGGGAACATAGCTCCACTCATCAACAGAAAACTGGATTAAAGATTTACTGAGCCTGGCCCCACCCATCAGAACAAGACCCAGTTTTCCCCTCAGTCAGTCTCTCCCATCAGGAAGCTCTATAAGCCTCTTATCCTTCTCCATCAGAGGGCAAACAGACTGAAAACCACAATCACAGAAAACTAACCAATCTGAGCACATGGACCACAGCCTTGTCTAACTCAATGAAACTATGAGCCATGCTGTGTAGGGCCACCCAAGATGGATGGGTCATGGTGGAGAGGTCAGACAGAATGTGGTCCACTGGAGAAGGGAATGGTAAACCATTTCAGTATTCTTGCCTTGAGAACCCCATGAACAGTATGAAAAGGCAAAAAGATAGGACACTGAAAGATGAATTCCCCAGGTTGGTAGGTACCCAGTATGCTTCTGGAGATCAGTGGAGAGGTAACTCCAGAAAGAATGAAGAGACAGAGCCAAAGCAAAAACAACACCCAGTTGTGGATGTAACTGGTGATAGAATCAAAGTCTGATGCTATTAAGAGCAATATTGCATAGGAACCTGGAACATTAGATCCATGAATCAAGGCAAATTGGAAGTGGTCAAACAGGAGATGGCAAGAGTGAACACTGACATTTTAGGAATCAGCGAACTAAAATGGACTGGAATGGGAGAATTTAACTCAGATGACCATGATATCTACTACTACTAAGGCAGGAATCCCTTAGAAGAAATGGAGTAGCCATCATAGTCAATGAAAGTGTCTGAAATGCAGTACTTGGATACAATCCAAGTTTCCAAGGCAAACCAATCAATATCATGGTAATCTAAGTCTATGCTCCGACCAGTAATGCTGAAGAAGCTGAAGTTGAATGGTTCTATGAAGACCTACAAGACCTGCTAGAACTAACACCCAAAAAAGATGTCCTTTTCATTATAGGGGACTGGAATGAAAAAGTAGGAAGTCAAGAAACACCTGGAGTAACAGGCATATTTGGCCTTGGAGTACAGAATGAAGCAGGGCAAAGACTAATAGTGTTTTGCCAAGAGAACTCACTGGTCATAGCAAACACCCTCTTCCAGTAACACAAGAGAAGACTCTACACAGGGACATCACTGGATGGTCAACACTGAAATCTGATTGATTATATTCTTTGCAGCCAAAGATGGAGAAGCTCTATACAGTCAGCAAAAACAACACCAGGAGCTGACTTGTATCATGAACTCCTTATTGCCAAATTCAGACTTAAGAAAGTAGGGAAAACCACTAGACCATTCAGGTATGACCTAAATGAAATCCCTTATGATTATACAGTGGAAGTGACAAAGAGATTTGAGGGATTAGATCTGATAGACAGAGTGCCTGAGGAACCATGGATGGAGGTTTGTGACATTGTACAGGAGACAGGGATCAGGACTATCCCCAAGAAAAAGAAATGCAAAAAAGCAAAATGGCTGTCTGAGGAGGCCTCACAAAAAGCTGTGAAAAGAAGCGAAGCGAAAAGCAAAGGAGAAAAGGAAAGACATACTCATTTGAATGCAGAGTTCCAAGGAATAGCAAGGAGAGATAAGAAAGCCTTCCTCAGTGATCAGTGCAAAGAAATAGAGGAAAACAATAGAATGGGAAAGACTAGAGATCTCTTCAAGAAAATTAGAGATACCAAAGGAACATTTCATGCAAAGATGAGCACAATAAAGGACAGAAATGGTATGGACCTAACAGAAGCAGAAGATATGAAGAAGAGGTGGCAAGAATATATAGAAGAACTGTACAAAAAAGATCTTCACCACCCAGATAATCACAATGGTGTGATCACTCACCTAGAGCTAGACATCCTAGAGCGTGAAGCCAAGGGGTCCTTGGGAAGCATCACTATGAACAAAGCTAGTGGAGGTGATGGAATTCCAGTTGAGCTATTTCAAATCCTAAAAGATGATGCTGTGAAAGTGCTGCACTCAATATGCCAGCAAATTTGGAAAACTCAGCAGTGGCCACAGGACTGGAAAAGGTCAATTTTCATTCCAATCCCAAAGAAAGGCAATGACAAAGAATGCTCAAACTACTACATAATTGCACTGACATGCTAGTACAGTAATGCTCAAAATTCTCCAAGCCAGGCTTCAGCAGTATGTGAACCATGAACTTCCAGATGTTCAAACTGGTTCTAGAAGAGGCAGAGGAATCGGAGATCAAATAGCCAACATCCATTGGGTTATTGAAAAAACAAGACAGTCCCAGAAAAACATCTACTTCTGCTTTATTGACTATGCCAAACTATCACCACAAACTGTGGAAAATTCTGAAAGAGATGGGAACACCAGGCCACCTGACCTGCCTCCTGAGCAATCTGTATGCATGTCAGGAAGCAACAGCTAGAACTGGACATGGAACAAAAGACTGGTTCCAAATAGGAAAAGGAGTACGTCAAGGCTGTATATTGTCACCCTGCTTATTTAACTTATATGCAGAGTACATCATGAGAAACGCTGGACTGGGTGAAGCACAAGCTGGAATCAAGATTGCCAGGAGAAATATCAATAACCTCAGATATGCAGATGACACCATCCTTATGGCAGAAAGTGAAGAGGAACTAAAGAGCCTCTTGAAGAAAGTGTAAGAGGAGAGTGAAAAAGTTGGCTTAAAACTCAACATTCAGAAAATTCATCACTTCATGGCAAATAGATGGGGAAACAATGGAAATAATGGGCTCCAAAATCACTGCAGATGGTGATTGCAGCCATGAAATTAAAAGACACTTACTCCTTGGAAGAAAAGCTATGACCAACTTAAACAGCATATTCAAAAGCAGAGACATTACTTTGCCAACAAAGGTCCATCTACTCAAAGCTATTGTTTTTCCAGTAGTCATGTATGGATGTGAGAGTTGGACTGTAAAGAAAGCTGAGCACCGAAGAATTGATGCTTTTGAAGTTTGGTGTTGGAGAAGACTCTTGAGAGTCCCTTGGACTGCAAGGAGATCCAACCAGTCCATCCTAAAGGAAATCAGTCCTGAATATTCATTGGAAGGACTGAAGTTGAAGCTGAAACTCCAGTCCATCCAATCTCCACCTGATGTGAAGAACTGACTCAATTGAAAAAACCCCGATGCTGGGAGAGATTGAAGGCAGGAGAAGGGGACGACAGAGGATGAGATGGTTGGATGGCATCATCGACTCAATGGACATGCGTTTGAGTAAGCTCCAGGAGTTGGTGATGGACACGGAGGCCTGGCATGCTGCACTCCATGGGGTCGCAAAGAGTCGGACACGACTGAGTGATTGAACTGACTGACTGAAGGCTATAGTCAATTCTTTCAAAATAAAACTTTCTTAGAAACCTTACCACCACTTATAAATGTATTTTAAATAATTATGTTTTCATCAGATTCTTATGTAAAACACATGGCAACAGTAAAAGCCATTCTGATCTTGAAGTTTTTACTCTGCATTGGAGATGGCAAGCACAAAGAGCCAAGGCCATTTATTTCATCATGAGGGATGCAAAACAGATCTAAAACAACTTGACTTTTTAGGTATTATGTCAAAGAACATTATGCAAGTTAAAAAAAAGAAAAACAAAAACAAAGAAGACGTTAAATTCCAGGAAAACAGAAAGTAAACATATTTAGGGCAAATAGGTCTGCTGTGAATACATAATGTAAACACTGAATATTGATTCAGTAATAGTTGTTACCATACTGAGAGGGAAGGGTGTTGTAGAACCTCAGATTTCTAATTGCAATAATAGGAAGTCAGTAAATAATATATGAAACAGACGGCTCAAAGGATATATATCATTTAGAAATAAGGCAAGAATAAATACCAGAAGAAAGAGCGGAGTTAGAAGGGAGTACTTTTGGTAAGTGGGCCTGCACAGAAGGGAAGTGTGAGGTAGCAAAATGCCATATTTGTCAGAATACTTTAATACGATTTGGCTTTAAAAAAATTACACTTTTTATTTGGAGGTGACTGAATATTCAAATGCAGTTCTAAGAACAGTAGAGAGGGGCATCAGTGAAAATGGCAGAGGAAGAAACTCCAAAAGTGAAGTTGTCCTTTACGTTTGAAAGTTACAGGTAGCAAGTAACTGTGATACAATAAGAAACACATATTTATCTCAGCCTCCAGTTCCTGACACAGAGCTCCTAAATTTCTGAACCTTGGGCAGCAGCAGCTGGAAAAGTCTGTAGTCAAATCTGTTTCAGGGAGGAAAAGGGAGCCGTGCATGTTTGCTTGCTTCCCCTGTGCTAAATCCAGGGTGATGATCACAGGAAGGCCTTGGTGTTCGTTTAAAACTGCTTCTTTCCTTTTCTGTGGCTCTGGGGGACTTGTGAATGATGAATGCCATTGGCTGCCAGAGCTGGGTGACTTGGGAGCCAGTTCCTCCTATGGCAGCCATAAAAATTGGGAAAGCTCAGTTTATAACTTGTTGATCAGAAGTACAAGAGACAGCTTGGCACTTTGGTATCTATGGTAGGGGGCAGTCTTGAGGATCTGAGCTCTTTATCTGGGGGCTCTGTACCAACTGCAGGTGTTTAGTGTTGTAAATGAGTTGGAGGACACCCAGTTGATGTCTGGAAAGCTAAGCATTGGTTGATGTAGGAAAATCCCCTACACATTTGATTTTAGAAGTGCTGTGAATAGAAAACTAGTTCGTTTAGTAGCCAAACCCTCAGGAACTTTGATACCCAGAGCCCTCCTCGAAGCAGTTACTTGATGATGCATTCCAGCCAACTGAAAGATAAATCAAAACAGAGAACTCAGGAATGGAGAAGCTGTGATAGAAGGTTTGAGATTGAGCCTTAAATTCATTTAAACGTGGAAATTTGTCCAAGAAGCCATAGGAGTTGTAGCAGCAGAATCAGTTTTAAATTTATAAACCTTGACAAAGTATAATAACTCACCTAATTATCAATACTTGGGATACAGGGAGTGAAGACGGCTGGACTGTGAGTGTTCTGATAATCCTGCCTTTTATAACAATACATCAAAATGCTGCTTAATGTTGGTACATAGACAGTAAATGTGATAATGTCTCAAATTAATATTTTAGGTAATCTTTTTTAGCCTTTAGGGATCTTTTAATAATGAGTATCTCATAAAGTAAGGAAATATTTATCTGAAATTCAGCAATTTCTTAGGTTTTATCTCAGTTTCACTTTCTTATGTTAAAGTCAAGTAAAATAAAATGCAGTCCATTTTATTTGAATAGCATTCCAGAAACACTTCATATTTGTAAAAGCACTTAATCTAGCCTATCTTTTAAAATGTATTGAGAGATAGCTGGAAAGACAGATTTAGCATTTAAATATTTGTGAGCAGCACAGTTTTAATATTATTTTATTTTCTCTTTTTGGTAATTTTCTTCATTCTTTAACACTTTAAATAATGAGCATGTATCATTTAAAAATATTTTTATAAGTCTATTATTTAGTCTCTTAACATAAATATATGTAATTTTTTTCTTGGTGAAACTTGAGGTCACTGAAATCTCCAATATTATCTTTTTGTGCACTGTGAAATATATAAATACATATTACATAAATAAACATTTACAGAAATACACAGTTTTAAAAGTGTTTCCTGTAGATGTTATTTTAGATTTTATAAACCAGATAAAAAATATAGCTCCTTGGTTAACTGAGGTAAATGTAAATTTCACATGTGCCTACTTATTATGTAAAAATCTTATGCAGAGAGTCACCACAGAAGTAAAAATATTTTACTACCAAATCTTCATTACTGTTAACATTAAACTAACACTTCAATTAAAACTGAAATTGTTAAGCAATTTAATTCCTACACCTTGGAGGACCTCATTGTGCCTTATTACTATTTTAGTTAGATGTTTCTACAGGGTTATGGCCTCAGAATCTAGTCTTAAACTCTTGAGAGGCAGAGGGAGGGATAGATTGGGGGTTTGGGGTTAGCAGATGCAAATTATTATATATAGAAAGGATAAACAATAAGGTCCTAAGCACAGAGAATTATATTCAATATCTTTAATAAACCATAATGGAAAATAATATAAAAAGAATATATATACACATTATATATATATATATATATATATATATATATAACTGAATCACTTTGCTGCACAGCAGAAATTAACCCTACATTGTAAATTAACTATACTTCAATAAAATAAAAAAAAAAGAATATTGAGAGACAGGACTGAAGATGAAATGGAAGAAAACTAATATTTATTTGACACCTGTTATGTTCTAGGTACTGGAATATTAAAAATAAACTTCATTTACTTTAAGGCATTTTATACATTTCCACAGGATTTAACACTTTGCACTCACTACTTGATGTCTTTGAAATATCTAATTATGTCTTAAGTGATTAAAGTGAGTAATTAAGAGAAGTGATTCAAGGCTATGAAGATGAAGGTCCTCTGACCATAGGTCATCATCAGAATGAACTATGGCTGTCAGTGTATTTTAACAAATCAAGCAAGGCACAGTTTTTTCAAGTTTAGTTTGTTACAGTTTTCCCTCATTAAACAAAAATGCCTAATCTATGATATCTTATTACACCTAAACCCTGCCTCATATAATATAAATAGTACAGAGCTCTGAGTCACACCTGACTACTTCCTCTCTTCCTTGTAGCATAATTTCTAATAGCTTTCAATTTAGAAGCTTAGAATCAGCCCTTTAGGAAGAAATTATGAGTATGACTTGGATAAAAAGAACAACAATCCTTGGTTTGTTGATGACAATAAAATTTCACCGAAGAAGTGAATATTTTGGGCTAAATGAAGTAATTGTGACAGTATTGTGGTAGTGATTGAGGATGAAATGGGAGGAAACTAATATTTATTAGTTTTAATAACATGGTCATAGTTTGGTTCTGAATGGCTTCTGAATCATTTATCCCAAGATTATTGAAAAGGTGTTTTTCCAGCTTTGACTTGCAAAGTGAACTAATCAATATATTTTCTCTCTACTAATAATTTCACATGTGCCTGAGGGAATAGTAAAGATTACAATTACATAAAATGTGCATTTGGGACTGTGGAAAGTCCACAGCACATTACCTGATATGGTAGCCTCTCATGGGGTTACTGATGAAACTACCTCCTGTTATTAGGATCCCTATAGATTCCCCCTTCACACAGCAGAGGGCTGACTTCCATTGAATGCTATGGAAATGATGACGCAAGACCCTGAGGTTAGGTCACAAAAGATATGACTTTTTCCACTTTGCTCTCTTGGATGAATTGCTTTGAGGGAAATCAGTTGTCACGTTGTGAGAACACTCAAGCAGCCATGTGGAGAGGCTTGAATGAGGAACAACTGAGACCTTCTTGTGGGCAATTTGCAAGGTTCTGAGTATGTCATCTTGGAAGCAGATCCATTAGCCCCATCAGTCAAGCCTTAAGATTATCGCCTCAGCTGACATCTTGGCTGCAACCTCATGAGCAGCTCTGAGCCTGAACCACTCTGCTAAATTATTACATAGATTTTGAACCTACAGAAACTGGGAGTGACAATAAATGCTCATTGTTGCTTTCGGCCACCAGATTGTACAATCATTTTTTATTGCAGCAACAATCCACACAGAACCCCTTAAGGACCTGGCATTGTAGGAATTTATGTCTCTCAGTCTCTTACGCTAGCTTTTATAATACCACAAAGGATCTGGCTTTGGTTTAAGATATTCCCTTTCTTTTTTTTATGAAAATTTAAAAAAACTTTAATTTTTAATTGAAGTATGGTTGATTTACAATGCTGTGTTAATTTTTCAGATGTAGAGCAAATAATCCAGTTTTATATATATTATATATATATATATATATAATATATATATGGGCTTCCCTGGTGGCTCAGATGGTAAAGAATCTGCCTGCAATGTGGGAGATCTGGGTTCCTCTCCTGTGTTGGAAAGATCCCCTGGAGGAGGGCGTGGCAACCCACTCCAGGATTCTTGCCTGGAGAATCCCATGGACAGAGGAGCCTGGTGGGCTACAGTGCATGTGGTCACAAAGAGTTGGACACGATTGAGCGACTAAGCACACACACGCACATACACATAAACATGTAAATTCTTATATATATATTCTTTTCAGACTCTTTTTTCTTATAGGTTATTATAAAATATTGAATAAATTCCCTCTGCTATACAGTAGGTCCTTGTTGGTATGTTTTATATATAATAGTGTATATATCTTAATCCCAAACTGCTAACTTATCCCTCCCCCTGCCTTCTCCTTTGGTAACCATATATTTGTTTTCTATTTCTTTGGACCTATTTCTGTTTTATAAATACATTCATGTGAATTATTTTTTAAGATATCATATATAAGTGACATCATATGGTATTTGTCTTCTCTGTCTGACTTACTTCACTTAGTATGATAATCTCTAGGTCCATCCACATTTCTACAAATGGCATTATTTCATTCATTTTTATGGCTGAGTAATATGTCATTATATATGACATATTTCTGTAAAAGAAGATGACATACGTCATCTTCTTTTACAGAAATATGTCATAATCTACGTAATATATGCTGAACGGCTTTATCAATATTCTAACCTGCAATGGGGACATTAGATGACAACCTGTTTACAGGAAGCTTTTAGAACATGGTGTGTGTTTGTGTTTATGGTGGGAAGAAGGGGAGGACTGAGCAGAAGGAAGGACAGATAGACAGACATATCTTGTGTGTTCAGGAATGTGGTTTCTATCCTCAGTGTTGCTGCTCTGACCTAATTTACCTAATCTAGGTTACCACAGACAACCTCCATGCCAGGTGCCCCCAAGCCAACCAACTCAGTACCCCCTTTCCTGAAAATATTTTGTAATGCTCACCACATGATCCTGAAATGAGCTTCATCAAGAATATAATCGAGCACACACACACTTTCAAAAAAATCAATGCATGGTTGAAACTGTAATATGAACAAGGAGGCGGGGGGATAGTCAGGGAGTTTGGGATGGACATGTACACATTGATATATTTAAAACAGATAACCAAAAAGGACCTACTGTATAGCACAGGGAACTCTGCTTAATATTATGGAACTATCTAAATAGGAAACAATTTATAAAAGAACAGATACATGTGTTTAACTGAATCACTTTGCTGTACACCTGAAAATAGTACAACATTGTTAATCAACTATACTCCAATATAAAATGAAAAGTTAAAAATGCAATATAAAAGATAAAAAATAATTTACAATAGTATAATATGTAATTCAAAAGGCATTACAGCACCACAAGACATAATACACTAGTCAGATTCAATATGTACTTACATGTAAACATCTATAAACATCACTTCTGTAAACATCTATAATCACCAGGATCTTCCCTGGTGGCTCAGACAGTGAAGAATCTGTCTGCAATGCAGGAAACCTGGGTTTGATCCCTGGGTCAGGAAGATTCCCCTGCAGAAGGGAATGGCAACCCACTCCAGTATTCTTGCCTGGAGAATTCCATGGACAGAGGAGCCTGGTAGGCTACTGTTCATGGGGTCGCAAAGAGTTGGACATGACTGAGCATCTGAGAGTTATCGCTTTCCTAAACATCACTATAAATTCTACAGCTATAGTGGCAGATTCAGATGTTGTATTGGACACAAATACAGTGATCACCACTATGGTAAGAATAGTACATGGTTTTCTGAATTGGTGGCTAACACTTCATAAAGTTCCCTATACGTATTAGTTGAATTTGCAGAACTTCAGGCTAAGTTAAATTTTGCAAAATGTATTTTGCAAATTATATTTAAAAAGTGTCAGGAAAAAGTGTGAAGGACTTTAGTGTCTTATCTAGAGAACTTTCTGGGTTTTCTGATCTATAGGGGTCCATGCCATTTATTATTTATGCAATCTTTTAGTTGTAGTATACCTAGATCACTGCAGATGGTGATTGCAGCCATGAAATTAAAAGACGCTTACTCCTTGGAAGGAAAGTTATGACCAACCTAGATAGCATATTAAAAAGCAGAGACATTACTTTGCCAACAAAGGTCCATCTAGTCAAGGCTATGGTTTTTCCAGTGGTCATGTATGGATGTGAGAGTTGGACTGTGAAGAACGCTGAGTGCCGAAGAATCGATGCTTTTGAACTGTGGTGTTGGAGAAGACTCTTGAGAGTCCCTTGGACTGCAAGGAGATCCAACCAGATTCTGAAGGAGACCAGTCCTGGGTGTTCATTGGAAGGACTGATGCTGAGGCTGTAACTCCAATACTTTGGCCACCTCATGTGAAGAGTTGACTCATTGGAAAAGACCCTGATGCTGGGAGGGATTAGGGGCAGGAAGAGAAGGGGACGACAGAGAATGAGATGGCTGGATGGCATCACCGACTCGATGCATGTGAGTTTGGGTGAACTCCAGGAGTTGGTGATGGACAGGGAGGCCTGGTGTGCTGCAATTCATGGGGTCGCAAAGAGTCGGACACAACTGAGCGACTGAACTGAATTGAACTGAACTGATACCTAGAGTAATGCAAATTACTCTTGTTCATGAAAGACAAAGGGTTTTTGTCAGGGGGAATATAATTGACTGTTTCCATGTGGATATTGACCAATTTTGCATATACTTGTAAATATATTTCCTCATTTTAAAATTGCTGATTGTGCGTTGTTTGAATTCTCCTTCAAACTGCTCATCTTACTTGTTGCCTCATTATTAATAGTTAATTTGTAGCATACAAAATCTTTGACTTGTTTATTTTATATATGAGAGTAATGAGTAATGGAAGGTTTTAATAAAGTTTTACATTAACATGGGGCTTCCCTGGTAGCTTAGTGGAAAAGAATCTGCCTGCTAATGCAGGAGATGTAGGTTTGATCTACAGGGAAGATCTCCTGTAGAGGAAATGGCAACCCACTCTAGTATTCTTGATTGGGAAATCCCATGGGCAGAGGAGTCTGGTGGAGTACAGTCCATAGGGTCATAAAGAGTTGGACACAACAACGAAACAATAATAACAACAACTTTAACAGGAGTCAAGGTATATGCTTAGAAATTTATAGTTTTTCCCCCTCATATATATGAATATCAGGAGATGGAATATTTGAATATTTGATTCAATTCTGCTTTTATTCCAATCAATCATTTGTTTAATAAATATTTATTGCATACTGAGTTGTGGCCAGACATGCTCTTAATTTTTGGTTACATGGTATGTACCAGACACAGATCTTTCATTTTTTACACTTTTAAACTCATTTTTTCCATTGAAGTATAGTTGCTATACAATGTTGTGCTAATTTCTGCTGTACAGCAAAATAACTCAGTTTTATGTGTGTGTGTGTGTGTATATATATATACACACACACACACATTATTTTTATATTCCTTTTCAGTGTGGCTTATCCCAGGATCCTGAATATAATTCCCTGTGCTATAGAGTAGGACCTTGTCATTTATCCATTCTATATATAATAGTTTACATCTCAGTTCAGTTCAGTTCAGTCGCTCAGTCGTGTCTGACTCTTTGTGACCCCATGAATTGCAGCACGCCAGGCCTCCCTGTACATCACCAACTCCCAGAGTTCACTCAAACTCACGTCCATCGAGTCAGTGATGCCATCCAGCATCTCATCCTCTGTTGTCCCTTTCTCCTCCTGCCCCCAATCCCTCCCAGCATCAGAGTCTTTTCTAATGAGTCAACTATTCGCATGAGGTGGCCAAAGTACTGGAGTTTCATCTACTAACCCCCAATTCCCAGTCCATTTCTCCCTCTAGGCACAATTGTAAGTATTCTACATTACTAATGAAATCTTCGTAAGAACCCCATGAAATAAACACTGTTGTGGCCATTTCACAGATGGAAAACTGAGGCACAGAGACCAGTTAAAGAACTTATCCAAGGTTGCTAGTGGTTAGTTCAGTTCAGTTGTTCACTGTGTCCGCCTCTTTGTGACCCCATGGACTGCAGCACTCCAGGCTTCCCTGTCCATTGCCAACTCCTGGAGTTCACCCAAACTCATGTCCATTGAGTCAGTGATGCCATCCAACCATCTCATCCTCTGTCGTCCCCTTCTCTTCCTGACTTCAATCTTTCCCAGCATCAGGGTCTTTTCAAATGAGTCAGTTAGTGGTTAACTGGAGTTTAAATGCACACAGCCACACTCCAGAACACTCCTCACTGCACTGCTGACACTAGAGTGATGAAAATGGCAGGCCTAGCCCTTGTTTCCAGGGAACTTTCCATCTTCAGGCAGTAACTGTACAATCAGACGTGTGCCAAGTGCCACCAAAGGGTTCACGCGGGGTGCTTTGGAAGACATAAAGGGAGGCCTGACTCTCACTGCCTGGTGTGTCTGTGTTTGTGAAAGGAGGCTGATATGACCTGCCCTGCTGGCTTTAGGGGTGTGGTGAGAAATAAAGCCAAACACGAGAAAGCAAAACTTAGCAAGTGCAATTCTTTGAACCACAAACTGTGATCATTTATAGAAACCAAACTAGTGTACCCTGGAGACACATGTCTGGCTTTAGGAGAGAGTCTCTTCAGAGAACAGCCTTAAGCAATTTTCATTGTGAACTACTAAGATCAAAGCGAGTCATTTTTTAAGAATAATGCAAACATTTTAGTGCAGGTTTGGAAGAAGACTATTTACCTCACAGAGTTTTCCATAAGAATGTCATGAAAACACTGAAGGTGTATTTAATGAGAATTTTGTTAATTGCAGTAAGTATTCAACATTGATTGAAAAGTCAAACATGTATTTTAAGGGATGATCAGAGGATATCAGAGGAAACTGATTTTTATGCAGACTTGTTTTTCTACCAGTACATGGAAGAAATGCAGTCTAGATAAGAATTTGAGAAGGATGCTGCCTCTTCTTTAGGGGAAGTACGAAGCTGTAAAATCACAGGGGAATCAGATCTAAAATGGAGAATGTCTATAAACCAGTTGGTCTTAAAGGAAATCAACCTTGAATACACTTTGGAAGGATTGGTGCTGAAGCTGAAGCTCCAATGCTTTGGCCACCTGATGTCAACAGCTGACTCTTTGGAAAAGACCCTAATGCTGGGAAAGACTGAAGGTAGAAGGAGAAGAGGGTGACAATGGATATAATGGTTGGGTGGCATCACTGATTCAATGGACATGAACCTGGCTAAATTCTGAGATGTTGAGGGACAGGGAAGCCTGGCATGTTGCAGTTCCTGGGGTTGCAAAGAGTCAGACACGACTTGGTGACTGAACAACAACACTGGTTTGGGAATGTGTGTGCTAGGAACACATGCTCTCTCAGGGTAGAACCTGGGCCTTTGTTTAAAGGAGCTCCTTGCCCAGGGACAAGGCACAAGCCAAATAAAGACTCATGCTTGGCCTGTGAATGAGAAGCTGACATTCAGGGGTCAGTTAGTGGTGGTCAGTCACTGGTACGTACCCAGCTCCTAGAGCAGGCTGAGAATATGGGTTCTAAAACAGAGTCTGGCAATGTCCTAAGCACATCTGAAATACAAGAAGTTCTGTTTAAAGTATGTTTCTGATGCCTAGAAAAAGCACATAAGAAAATGCTCACCACTAATTACTAGAGAAATGTAAATCAAAACTACAATGAGTTATCACCTCACGCTGGTCAGAATAGCCATCATCAAAAAATCTACAAGCAATAAATGCTGGAAAGGATGTAGAGAAAAGGGAGCCTTCCTACACTGTTGGTGGGAATGTAAATTGATGCAGCCACTATGGAGAACAGTATGGAAGCTCCTTGAAGAACTAAACATAGAACTTCCATATGATCCAGCCCTCCCACTCCTAGGCATATAAAAAAACATGGTTAATCAGGATGCATGTACTCCAGTCTTCATTGCAGTGCTATTTACAATAGCCAAGATATGGAAGCAACCTAAATATCCATCAATAGAGGAATGGATAAAGAAGATGTGGTATATATGTATGATGCAATATTACTCAGTGGATAAAACAAAGTAATGCTATTTCCTGAATATTCATTGGAAGGACTGATGCTGAAGCTGAAGCTCTGATCCTTTGGCCACCTGATGTGAAGAGCTGACTCATTCGAAAAGACTCTGATGCTGGGAAAGATTGAAGGAAGATGGGAGGAAAAGGGGATGACAGAGGATGAAATGGTTGGATGGATCACCGACTCAGTGGACATGAGTTTGAGCAAGCTCTAAGAGATGGTGAAGGACAGGGAAGCCTGGCATGCTTCAGTACACGGGGTTGCAAAAAGTTGGACATGACTGAGTGACTGAACAAGAACAACAAATGCCATCTGCAGCAATGCAGATCAACCTAGCAATTGTCATACCAGGTGACGTCAGTGAGACAGAGAAAGACATAAATTATATGATACTGCTTATATGTAGAATCTAAAAGAGTGATGCAAAAGAACTTATCCACAGATAGAAACAGAGTTCCAGATGTAGAAAGCAAACTTATGGTTATCAGGGGTAAGGGCTGGGGAAGGCATAAATTGGGAAATTGGGATTAACATACACATATATAAAATAGACAGCTACTATATAGCACAGCAAACTCCATTCAACACTCTGTAATGGCCTAAATGGGAAAAGAATTGTAAAAAGAGTGGATATATGAATATATGTAACAAATTCACTTTGCTCTACACATGAAACAACCACAACATTGTTAATCAACTATACTCCAATAAAATTTTTAAAAAAGTGAATGCAGTTTAGTTTTTTGTCAGGAAAAATTATGAAAGATTGTGATATGGATGTAAAAGATTACTGGGTGTCTTTTCAAAGGAATTCTGAGCATCAGTGAGCAGATTTTGAAAGGTTTTCTAATTCTAGAGAGTTCTGTGGTTTTCATTGTCTTCGGGCTATTTCACAACTCCATGAGCTATGAGAAACTAAAGGTAATGCAATAATTTTAGTCCATAGAGATGCAAGTGAAGTTTGTCTGATGGGGAGGTCATTGATTTCCCTCCTCTGGAAGAAATGATTTCAAGCATTACATTTTACTGCCGGGTAGATTTTTGACCCAGTTTTGCATTAATTTGCAAATTCATGTCAGCATCCCTAATTGCTTATATCAGGGGTTGGCAAACTTTTCCTGAGAAGGGCCCAATAATAAATGTTTTAGGTTGTATGGCTCATCTGTTCTCTTTTACAACCACCCAGCTATGCTACTGTAGCTCTAAAACAGTCAGTAGACCAAGGGGCTTGGCTGTGTTCCAGTAAAACTTATTTATGGGGGGTTGAAATTGAATTTCATGTTCTTTTCACATGTCACAAAATATTCTTTTGATTTTTTTTTTCAGCCATTTAGAGATGTAAAAGCCATACTTAATGCAGGCTGTTTGGAAACCCTTGGTGGGCTAGGTTTGGCCCACTGGGCTATTGTCAATCCCTGACTTACATTTGCCTGTCTTTGAATTCTCATCTGAACCAGTTGTAACATCTTATCTGTCCCATTGTTAACTAATGAGTTGGATAAAATCTTTGATGTGTGTTCATTTTATATTTGAATGAGAGTCATGATTTTACCCCTTTAGAGAATTATTCTTTACTGTTTGTCAAAGGCAGTTGGAATGAAATTCAACTGAGGTATTTGGAGACCATGACCACAGGCTGAAAGACTCTATGTCCTGAGTGAATATTAAAATCTTGGCAAATTTTCAGAACTGTATCTATATCTAGGCTCTTCTGCAAAGGAACTGAACTGCACAATTAGATCCTCAGAGACGGCCCCTGCACTGTTAGAAAAGCTTTCCGGGTCATTCCAACATGCAGTCTGGATGGAGAATCAGTACATTTGAGGAAGTGGCATTTAAAAATATTACTCGATATAGCAATGATAAGTTGTTTCTTTGAGATAGACAGCATTTAATAAATAATGGATAGAACTCCTGTGACATTAACAATATATAATATTTTTACAAAGAAACAGAGGAAAACAGTAGGGAAAGTCTAGAGATCTCTTCAAGAAAATCAGAGATACCAAAGGAACATTTCATGCAAATATGAGCACAATAAAGCACAGAAATGGTATGGCCCTAACAGAAGCAGAAGATATTAAGAAGAGGTGACAAGAATACACAGAACTATACAAAAGGGATCTTCACAACCCAGATAATCATGATGGTGTGATCACTCACCGAGAGCCAGACATCCTGGAATGTGAAGTCAAGTGGGCCTTAGGAAGCATCACTACGAACAAAGCTAGTGGAGGTGATGGAATTCCAGTTGAACTCTTTCAAATCCTAAAAGATGATGCTGTGAAAGTGCTGCACTCAATATGCCAGCAAATTTGGAAAACTCAGCAGTGGCCATAGGACTGGAAAAGGTGTTTTCATCTCAATCCCTAAGAAAGGCAATGCCAAAGAATGCTCAACTACTGCACAGTTGCACTCATCTCACACACTAGTAAAGTAATGCTCAAAATTCTCCAAGCCAGGCTTCAGCAATACATGAACCGTGAATTTCCAGATGTTCAAGCTGGTTTTAGAAAAGGAGAGGAACCAGAGATCAAATTGCCAACATCGGATGGATCATGGAAAAAGCAAGAGTTCCAGAAAAACATCTACTTCTGCTTTATTGACTATGCCAAAGCCTTTGACTGTGGGGACCACAACAAACATTGGAAAATTCTTAAAGAGATGGGCATACCAGACCACCTGACTTGCCTCTTGAGAATTGCGTACGCAAGTCAGGAAGCAATAGAACTGGACATGGAACAACAGAATGGTTCCAAATAGGGAAAGGAGTACATCAGGCTGTATATTGTCACCCTGCTTATTTAACTTATATTCAGAGTACATCATGAGAAACGCTGGGCTGCATGAAGCACAAACTGGAATCAAGACTGCTGGGAGAAATATCAATAACCTCAGATATGCAGATGACACCATCCTTATGGCAGAAAGTGAAGAAGAACTAAAGAGCCTCTTGATGAAAGTGAAAGAGGAGAGTGAAAAAGCTGGCTTAAAGCTCAACATTCAGAAAACGAAGATCATGGCATCTGGTCCCATCACTTCATAGTGAATAGATGGGGAAACAGTGGAAACAGTGACAGACTTTATTTTTTTGGGCTCCAAAATCACTGCAGATGGTGACTGTAGCCATGAAATTAAAAGATGCTTACTCCTTGGCAGGAAAGTTATGACCAACCTAGATAGCATATTAAAAAGCAGAGATATTACTTTGTCAACAAAGGTCCATCTAGTCAAGGCTATGGTTTTTCCAGTGGTCATGTATGGATGTGAGAGTTGGACTGTGAAGAAAGCTGAGTGCCAAAGATGCTTTTGAACTGTGGTGTTGGAGAAGACTCTTGAGAGTCCCTTGGACTGCAAGGAGATCCAACCAGTCCATCCTAAAGGAGATCAATCTTGGGTGTTCATTGGAAGGACTAATGTTGAAGCTTAAACTCCAATACTTTGGCCACCTGATCCAAAGGGCTGATTCATTTGAAAAGGCCCTGATGCTGGGAAATATTGAAGGCAGGAGGAGAAGAGAATGATAGAGGATGAGATGGTTGGATGGCATCACTGACTCAATGGACATGAGTTTAAGTCACCTCCGGGAGTTGGCGATGGACAGGGAGGCCTGGTGTGCTACAGTCCATGGGGTCGCAAAGAGTTGGACAGGACTGAGCGACTGAATTGAACTGAACTGAACTGAACTGACTGAATATTCTTTTAGTTTAAAGCATAATAGAAAGATCCAATTACACGAAACAGACGATTATAAGATTATGAACATATTTAATCTTTTCCTAAACTTTTTCTAATTGTTTGGAAATTGGCAAGTTAAGGTTATTGCAAAACTCAAACATTAATTTTCATTATTGGACCCTTACTTCATTGCATAAAGAATTCAAGATGGACTGAAAACATAATAACACCCTGGTAAGTGTGATTTTCCACTCCATCTTATAGTGTTCTTAGTTTTTTGAAAAGGAAAACTTAGAGTCTTTTTTAAGCAGGACCTGTAAATTTTCCAGATTTCAAAGTTTTGAGTAACTTTGAGAACTCACTAATTGTGATGGGACTGCAAGGAGATCCAACCAGTCCATTCTAAAGGAAATCAGTCCTGGGTGTTCTTTGGAAGGAATGATGCTAAAGCTGAAACTCCAGTACTTTGGCTACCTCATGCAAAGAGTTGACTCATTGGAAAAGACTCTGATGCCGGGAGGAGAAGGGGATGACAGAGGATGAGATGGCTGGATGGCATCACCGACTCGATGGACGTGAGTCTGAGTGAACTCTGGGAGTTGGTGATGGACAGGGAGGCCTGGCGTGCTGCGATCCATGGGGTCACAAAGAGTCGGACATGACTGAACGACTGAACTGAACTGAACTGAGCTCTGAAATACCAAGTAGCTATATACTTCCCTGACTTTTTATACCTCACAAAGTATTTTTATGTATTTTGTGTAAAATTAGCTTTGAAGATTTTAATAGGTATTATAAGAGTTAGTTACATTGCATAAAATTTGTAATTTATTTTCCATATGAAATCAAAACTCTTCTCAGTTTTTGACTCTTGTGACCCCATGAACTGTAGCCCACCAGGCTCTTCTATCCATGGGATTTCCCAGGCAAGGATACTGGAGTAGGTTGCCATTTCCTTCTCTAGGGGATCTTTCCAACTCCAGGAATAGAACCCATGTCTCCTGCATTGCAGGCAGATTCTTTACTGACTGAGCTACCCCGGAAGCCCTACTCAAATACTCACTAAATACAAGCTGTCTTTGACCTTTTGTCTTGGTCCTCTCTGCTCCTCTTTGGGGGTCTTCAGAGTTCAGTCCCTTCTGCCCTGACTCTCTGCCATTCACAGGCAGTGCACCTCACGGACTGCAGTGAAAATTACGCATTTTTGTGCTTTCTCCATCTTTCCTGTTGGTGAGACCCAGTGTAGTCTTATGTTGCTGACATATGTTTTACTTGCTTTCTATTCTCTATACCCATTCTTTATTTCATTTATGTCTATTAACCCCTCTTTGAGAAAGGCAAGGTAGGCATTGCTGTCCCATTTACAGAGAAAGACTGAGAAAACTTAGAAGTCCTACTCAAAATTTACTTTGGCTCCTCCCTAAAATTCAGTTTTCCTAACTTATCCATTTTACTTCCACCAAGACCCCCCTACCCCTAAGTTGTTGCTTCTCTGCCAGGGCTTCTTTCACTCATTCGTGTATGCATGCTTGCATTGAATTCAAGAAAACTATGCAGTATCTACCAGGTGCTGGCTACTTACAAGGCACAGGGGCAGTAGCAATGAACAAGATAAATTCATTCACTGCTGCTGCTAAGTCGCTTTAGTCGTGTCCGACTCTGTGCGACCCCATAGACGGCAGCCCATCAGGCTCCCCCGTCCCTGGGATTCTCCAGGCAAGAACATTGGAGCGGGTTGCCATTTCCTTCTCCAGTGCATGAAAGTGAAAAGTGAAAGTGAAGTCTCTCAGTCGTGTCTGACTCTTCACGACCCCATGGACTGCAGCGCACCAGGTTCCTCTGTCCATGGGATTTTCCAGGCAAGAGTACTGGAGTGGGGTGCCATTGCCTTCTCTGTCAATGCTTATAGTGGCCAAAATATGGCAATGACTCTATTTATTGAGCACCTTCTATGTATTTATGTATGTATCTAAAAGTCACATCTAAGTTATAAGGTGCAGATAAAGAAATTGAGATATAGACAATTAGACAGATAAATAAACTCTTAATAGAATCAGCAGTGTGTACTTAATAAGGCTGGTGTTAAGTACATGGGAGACCCATCGTCTCCAGGAACAACCAGTAGTTTAACGAGGTGCTGGATCTAATATACGTTATGAAGAACTGGAAGAAAAAGAGGTGGGTAGGCGGGTGGGTGGATGTGGGGACACCCAAAGAAGTGGCTCTGGTGAATCTTTGTGAATTACAAGCTACTTACAACAGAGAACAATCAGGGGCATGACAATCAGGGGGCATGTGGGTTTACTAACACGTGATTGATTGATTGAAGTCGCTCAGTCGTGTCAGACTCTCTGCGACCCCATGGACTATAGCCTGCCAGGTTCCTCCGTCCATAGGATTTTCCCAGGTAAGAATCCTAGAGTGGGTGGGTCGCATGATGTAAAACAAAAGGTTAGTTTTTTACTTTTCAATAATGAACCTCTAAACTGCTTAAGTCCTATTTTCCAGGTAGTTCAACTGTCTTCGGGAACTGGGACAGGCAGGTCTACTGAGAACAGTATTCACCACCTCCTCCCCATTTTGTTTAGGGGGGAGGGTCCAGGAGCTGAGATTTGAGGGAGCATTAAACAAGGAGTCTAGAGAGACTTTCTTTCAATGAAAATACAGACTTCAGAAATTTCAAGTTAAGGAAAATTACAGCAGCTATATTTTTTAATGATTTTGAGTCTGACAGTTTAGCAACATGGTTGTTTATATTCCTCATAAAGTTTCACAATAAAAGGGTAATTGTATTTATCAATATTAGTGTACACTTTTTCTCAGGAGAGCAGCTCTCCCCATTCAACCTCAGGTCTTGACGAGGCTCCGCTGAAATTAATGAGCCCAGGAGAAGAAGGGGAAGACTTCTGAGTCAGAACACTTGTGAGGGCGAAGAAGCAGGTTGAATGAAGCTGGAGAAATGGGACTCAGATTCCATAGGGAATTAGGCGATTAGCTACTCCAGTTCCCAACTGAAGAGGTCTCCCCACGCATGCCTCATGTGTTTCAAGCAAGATTGTTTCAGACCCAGTCACACACTTGGGGAATGCTGAATTTTAAAAACAAAATGTACCACAAAATTAACCAGCATGACGGAGAAACTGGGTTCATGAATGCTAAGAAGGGGACAAAATGTACTAGATCTGTATCAAAGGTTAACTCATACTGTTTCAATATTATATATCAAATATTAAGAAACATTTTGCAGAAAAACTTAAAAGTATCAAGGTATTGTGAATAAAAAATGCCATAACAGTAAAAGCATGTAGCAGCTGTGAAGCCATCACATTACAGCCACCCTGAGCCCTGAGGGAACTCAGGATGGAGGGCGGATGCTGCCCCCCAAGCCCCCCACCCCACCGCCCAGCACTGCAGTCACCCCCGGTGGTGCACCCAGAGCAGACTCAGGATGAGAAAACGCAGGATACTGGCCCCAGAGAATTGAGGTTCATATAAAAGGAATAATTTCAGTGAGCCCAGCCCCCTGCATTATCCTATACATAGAAAAGTACCAAATTTTTAAACTTGAGATATACGATTTTCTTTAATTAACAGTAATCTTTTGATAGTCCAACTACCTGGTCTTCGTTGCAAAAACGCCTGTATATCCTGGCTCCTCCCCACCCCCTTGCCTCTTTAGAGCAGTCTCTCAGAGTTATCTGAGAGGCTTGGCCCCGGGCTTCAGTCCTCCATGTGGTCTGCTGAATAAAACATAAATCTCAACTTTTAGGTTGTGTATTTCTTTCTGTTGATGGTTTATCAGGAAGAGAAACAGTATGTACAAAGGCCCAGACACGGAAGGGAGCAGGACGCTCAGCAGGCGGGACTGAGGGCAGCGTGACGTGGAGACACCGAGGTGCTGCACGTGCGGGCGCGGAGAGCAGAGGGCCTGGGGCACTGCTAGGTTTCCCGCTCGGGCACTTTCACTGATGGTGGTTGTAGTCACTGGTTTAGATACTAAGTCGTGTCCAACTCCTGTGACCCCAAGGACTGGGGCCCTCCAGGTTCCTCTGTCCGTGGGATTTCCCAGGCAAGAATAGTGGAGTGAGTTGCCATTTGCTTCTCCGGGGGGTCTTCCCAACCCAGGGATGGAACCCAGCTCTTTGTACTGCAGACAGATTCTTTACATTCTGAGCGTAGTCACTGAGACAGGAAATACTTGGGGTGGGAGGGAGGGGTACGGGGGTGGGGTGGGGTAGGGGTTGGGGGGTGGGAAGTGGGAGGGAAACTTCAGTGTTTTTCATTTATAATATAAAATGGAAAGGAGAAGAGCTACTCTGTGCATCTTATGGCAAAGTTTAGAAATTAATTAATTCAGTGCAAAGGCATGAGAGAGCTTTGAAGATGTCAAATAAAGCCCAATAGCTATTCCTATGGAGTGGAGTTTCTCTAAATGTGCTCCAGGCCCCCAGCAGCACCTGAGCCCCTGGGAATTTGTTAGAAATGCTAATTTGCCCCACTTCACACCTACTGAATCAGAAACTCCAGGGGAAGGGCCCAACAATCTGTGTCTTAACAAGATCTCCAGGGATTCTGATTCATGGAAAAGTTTATGAACACTGTAGAAGAGATGTCTACAATTTATTATGGGAAAATGTACAGTGGTTAAAGTACAGTTGAGGCAGGAGATAGGTGGGCTCCATGCTAGGCATTTACAACTAGCCTCTTGTTTGCATTTCCTGAAACCGGAGATAGATGGGCTCCAGGTTAGGCATTTATAATCAGCCTCCTGTTTCCTTTCTGAAATGGAAGTAACAACAGGAACAGGGTAAATAGCCAGGCTTTGCCTCTTGCGGACACCTTAAGAAAACAGTCCTCGCAGGCACAGAGAGGGGCTAAACTTTGGTTGAGTAAAGGATCAAGAGATCACATATTTCTCCTCCATGGGACAAGGGAGACACTACATATGTCTAGAAAGGCTTCTTGGGGTTCAGAATTCAGGGGATGCCAAGCCATTATGAGTCTTGCTCCTCCCAGAAACCTTTGCATCGGAATCTATCTTGAAAAAACTTGCACACTCACATTGCGGAGGGTCCTAGGGCAGGTCAGGTGTAGAAAAAGAAACCAAATATCTGGCCAAAGGTAAACAAAGACCCAGAAGAACTGTCCTACATTTAACTGCCTCTTTACTGTGCTCCTCCTCCTGAGGGAGGAGGCCCACACCCTTTCTCTCTGGGTGTGCATCTCTGCCTTGCTTCTATCTTAACTAAACAAAAGGTTTCTCTGTGTGCTCTCCCACTTGTTGTGCTACTCCTCTAATGATAAACTCTGTGCCTGCTATACACTATACTAAACTATCAAGTTTTTTCCTCCATGAGAAAAATGCATTTGTCACTGGAGTCAAGAGCCAGGGAAAGATAGCTTTTAGCCTCTAGCCTCTGCTGGTCTGGTGCTCAGGATTCCTAGTTTTCATCCAGACCATGTGTGCTTAGTCACTCAGTCGTGTTCAACTCTTTGCATCCGCATGGACTGTAACTCTCCAGGCTCCTCCGTCCGTGGGGATTCTCCAGGCCAAAATATGGAGGTAGATTGCCATGCCCTCCTCCATGGGATCTTCCCAACCCAGGGATCGAACCCAGGTCTCCCACATTGCAGGTGGATTCTTTACCAGCTGAGCCACCAGGGATTCATCCAGGCTACCCAGGTTCAATTCCTGGGCAGGGAACTAACATCTAGAAACACACTACCGCTCACTGCTGCCTCTCCGAGATCACAGTGATGCAGGCAGCTCAGCTGATCTGCCCCTGAGGAAGATGTAAAGCAACATTGTTCTTCAGCCCTCAATCCTTGGAATCCCTATTTCGTCCACCAGTGCCCCTTTATTATAGTTTACTGGTAAAGACTTGGGTCCAGAAGGGTTACCTGAACATTTATGTTAAATACCAAAATCTGTGAGGGAACTCTTCTTTAGAATTAATTTATTAAAGACAAGAAAATTCAACTTTAGACAGCAGCTTTGTACTCTAAAAGTAAGAAAGCTATAATAAGATCACATTGAAGTTCTTTCAGAAACATTCTTCCATTTGACATATAAAATGCTTTTTATATCCGTGAAAGTCATTTTGGGAAAAAAATTAATGTTTCCTGCCATATATCTATAGAACTTGCTAAAAAGCAAATATATGTTAAAAGTATGTTTGAATTCCCAGGATGTTGTCAATACAAGCTGGGTAGGATCTTTCTTTGCTTACTTCTTAATGGAATATAAATCCTCCTGGGAAAGAGAGCTAGTATGACAGTTTTTAGTGGTTTTTGTCAAGTTACAGTTGCAGAAGACATTTGTATATCAGCTGATTAAAACCATAACATCTTGCCTCAATGCATTTTGTAAGTTGGTTTTGTAAATACATATTTTGAAGATATTACTAGAGTACACCACATTTTATCAGCTTGAGGGAATCCTTATGTGCAAAGGAGGGAAGAATCCTTGAGACTGGCTCTAAATTTCTGTTTTTCAAAGATAGTTTAGAAGCAAGAACTTCTGGGGGGATATCTTGCTGCTGCTGCTGCTGCTGCTAAGTCGCTTCAGTCGTGTCCAACTCTGTGCAACCCCATAGACGGCAGCCCATCAGGCTTCCCCGTCCCTGGGATTCTCCAGGCAAAAACACTGGAGTGGGTTGCCATTTCCTTCTCCAATGCATGAAAGTGAAAAGTGAAAGTGAAGTTGCTCAGTCGTGTTCCGACTCTTCGCGACCCATGGACTGCAGCCTACCAGGCTCCCCCGTCCATGGGATTTTCTAGGCAAAAGTACTGGAGTGGGGTGCCATTGCCTTCTCTGAGGGGGTTATCTTAATAGTCTTAATTTCAAACTTGAGGCACCACTCAGCCTCAAGTGATCTATAAAGATCACTTAAATTGCCTTTAGTCTTTCAGATACCTGGCTAATTTCATGCTCTTGGTATTGACAGTCATACCTAAAATATATTTCATCTGCTTTTATTTTATAATGGATTTTGAATAATTTGCAAGATTTATTAAAAGTAATAAACAGTATTTGAAGAAATAATAGCCTAATCATATATTAGCATTAAGTAATAAAAATTCAGCTCCATAGGACATTGTAGGTGGTGGGGTGCAGGGAAGATTTACAGCATTCTGCAAAGGCTGAATGTACAGAGAATGTGAACATTAAGAAGAGAATCTGAATAACTCAGGCAACAGTTTATTTATTACCTGAATTAAGAAAATACATTCAAATGCTCCACATCTGCTGGGAGGAATTCTTGCATCATTAATATCTTTCAGAGAAAATCATCTCTTTCTACTTTTAATTTAACATTTTAACTACGGACAGAAAATAAAGTGTTACATTGATGAGGTTCACATTTTACATCTATGACCTTGAATCAACTGTGGCACTTGTGTGTATCAACCTGCAGCCCCCAAAAGAAAGGCTGAGACTATCCCCTTATTTAAAATCCAGGGACATTATCATTGTCATTAACATCCATCCATTTTCCATCACCCACTCCTCCACCCCTTCATCCATCTATTCACCTAGAGTGTGTCTAGAGAGGCAAACAAGATAATGGTAAGAGCCAGTGTCCAAAGATGGAGTGAAATTGCTTCAATTCAAGTACAACTAAGGTGGATAACTACATCAGGAAGATGTCAGTAACAATGAGGACTACACCAGGTGATCATGATGTGTACTACTTTGTAGAACCTGATAGGTTTGGGTACACAAGGAGCTATTTACCTGGGAAAATAAGCAGTTCTGTTGCAATTTTAAAATTATTTAACACAAACAGAAACAGACTCACAGACTTTGGAAACAAACTTACAGTTACCAAAGGGGAAAGGTGGAAGAAGTGAAAGTCGCTCAGTTGTGTCCGACCCTTTGGAGCCCAAGGACTATACAGTTCATGGAATTCTCCAGGTCAGAATACTGGAGTGGGTAGCTTTCCCCTTCTCCAGGGGATCCCCCCAACCCAGGGGTTGAACCCAGGTCTCCCACATTGCAGGCAGATTCTTTACCAGCTGAGCCACAAGGGAAGCCCAAGAGTACTGGAGTGGGTAGCCTGTCCCTTCTCCAGGGGATCTTCCCGATCCAGGAATTGAACCGGGGTCTCCCACACTGCAGGTGGATTCTTTACCAACTGAGCTATGAGGGAAGCCCAGAGAGGGGAGGGAAGCCCAGAGAGGGGAGGGATAAATTAGGAGTTTGAGACTGACATATACATACTACAATATGTATACTAGATCATTTGTCAGGAAGCATTTAACAGGAGGCTTCCTGTGTGTTGTTTTGGATCTGTCATGAATCCTCTGTCCCTTATTAATTCCTGAATATTCAGGAATTAAGTGGAGCAGCAAGCTACTCCTGGGGGCTGAAGTATGCATGCATTTCCATACAGTGATAAGCAGCTATTTACGACGCTCTTCCTTTTTATGAACCATAGGGTAAAAGTGATTATTTACAACCCTCTCTCTTTCATATGGATGACTTCATGTTTCCTTGATAACTTGTAAGTTTTAATTTTATCTCTGCTGAAAATAGCTACCTTGTAAGACAGTATAACGGAGAAGGCAATGGCAACCCACACCAGTACTCTTGCCTGGAAAATCCCATGGACAGAGGAGCCTGGTAGGCTGCAGTCCATGAGGTCGCTAAGAGTCGGGCACGACTGAACGACTTCACTTTCACTTTTCACTTTCATGCACTGGAGAAGGAAATGGCAACTCACTCCAGTTTTCTTGCCTGGAGAATCCCTGGGATGGAGGAGCCTGGTGGGCTGCCGTCTATGGGGTTGCACAGAGTCAGACACGACTAAAGTGACTTAGCAGCAGCAGCAAGACAGTATAAATACTCACACAGTGTTGAATAAAACACCTTTGCTCCATCAGAGCTTTGGTCCCTGTGTCTCTCTCTCTTTCCCTCTCTCTTTCTCTGTCTCTCTTTTTCAGGCTGATCCCCTGGAGCGCAGAGGCTCTCTGAGTTCACTTTCCTGCCAGACTTCTAAGACCCTCTCGAGAAGGCGCTCTGCGCCTTCAACCCATCAAGAGGGCGCCTGAGGCCTTCGTGAACAGAGCAACCCCTGTGTCAGGGATTTTACTGGTTTTCTGCATAAACCAAGGAATATCAGCCTCTTTCTCTCTCCTTTACTTTCTTATTGTCAACTCTGGACCACCAGGTTCTGGTCCAATCATTAACCAGGACCTACTGTACAGCATAGGAAACTGTACATAATTCTGCAACAACCTGTATGGGAAAAGAATCTGAAAAATAATGGATATATATATATATATATATATATATATATATATATATATAGTCTATAACCAAACCACTTTACTAAGCATCTGAAACTAACACAGCATTGTAAATTAACTATAATCCCAACGTAAAATAAAACATATTAAAAAATTACTTGATACATTGGGAGACAGTCACCTGTTTTTAATTAAGTGCAAATAATAAGGGGACAGTTTCGAAGTGCAATGGCCTGTGTGTTCCTACAATACTGGAAATGAAATGGCTGGATAGCCAGAGCTCTGTGTTGGGTGTGGATGAGCAATGAATTGCAGGAATGCCCCCTCCAACCTTTGTTTCTCTAGCCTGGGGTGGGAGTGGGGTAGAAGCACTGCTCTTCTGCATCTATGCGCAGCCTCTCTCCTGTCTGGCTTCTCAGTTCCTCTGTTAACTAACAGATTCCTTGCATTAAATTCACTTTCTTGTAAATAATACTTTAAATCATTATAAATTGCTCGTGTTTGACTTTTGACCTAAAAAAAGGGCAACCTCATGCCTGAAAGAGTTTCTGTTTTTTTTTTTTTTTTCCCCTGGTTAAATTCTGACTCTTACAGGTCAACTAAGGAAGGAATTCTTTCCACCAAAAAGGGACTTTAAAATGCTGATCCTGACACCACATTGTAAATCAACTCTACTCCAATTAAAAAAAAAAAATGCTGGCCCTGGCAGAGGGGAATGCAGAGCGCAGAGAGCACAGGGGCCCAGTACACAGTGTTGGGATCGGGAGGAGGCAGAGGGCAGAAGATTTGGCTGGCCAGTCCAGGGAACATGTTAAGGCAGCCAACATTTTCCAGGTGGACCAGATCCAAGGTGATAATCTTACACTGATGGGGTGGGTCATTAGGGAAGAAAAATTTAAAAATTAATTCTGAACCCTTCTGAAAAGCATATTTCAGTGAATGCCTGGAAAAATGAATACATTTCCTCATCCCAAAGAATGCTTTAGTGACTTACAACAAACCTTTTTGCCATCCTTGTAAATACCCCCGTCTGTACTGTTTACATTGTTATCTGGTCTATTGCAACCCTGCTATTCCGTGACCTGGCACCGGGTTGCTGTACAAAGCTTGGAGGGGAGTACTGCTCATAGAACACAAAGTTAGCAAGACTTAGTTCTATGTACCCTGGGCCTCCTGGGTGCTGAGGCAAAAGGAAAAATGTGTGCCCCTGTATACAGTTAGGAAAAATTAGCAAAAGCACTACCAAAAAACCCCCCAAACCAAGTCGAACCATAACTCTCTGTGAAACACTACGTTATTCAGTCATTTGCACCAATGTCAACCCCCAGAAATCTGTCTGAAGGGGCACAAAATCTGCACAGATTGGAAATATCTGTCACTTTCATATGGTAATGCAGGATTGTAGAACCAACAACAGCTATCTTTATTTAAAATTTTGATATTTTGTTCCTCATGAGTTTTTGCATTATTTTTTAATTGGAGTATAATTGTTTTACAATGTTGTGTTACTTTCTCTTGTACAACAAAGTGAGTCAGCTATATTTATACATACATCCCTTCTTTCTTGAGCCTCCCTTCCACTCCACACATCCCACCCTTCTAGGTCATTACAGAGCACAGAGTTGAGTTCTCTGTACTCTACAGCAGCTTCCCACTAGCTAGCTATTTTACACATGGTAGTGTATATGAGTGCGTAAACTCCGGAAGTTGGTGATGGACAGGGAGGCCTGGCGTGCTGCAGTCCATAGGGTCGCAGAATCAGACACGAGTGAGCAACTGAACTGAACTGAGTGTATATAAGTCAATCCTAATCTCCCTGCATTAATCTTGATTTTTTTTGAAATCTTACATTTCAGTATTATCTTGATGACTGAGTCTGTTGGATTGCCCTTAAATCTGTGCCTCACTAAACCTGGTTCTGCTGGGGTGCTACTTGTCACACCTGCACTGAAGGCATGCTAAGATTAGGTTGAGAGAAGCAAGAGAAAGGGCCGAATGTCTGTTCAGGAGTTCATGAAGGAACCAAGAAAAAATATTCCAGTGTGAATTCGAGGTCCTAAGAATTTCTATAATAAAGTCTGAGGAAGAAAAACCAGGTCCATTGAGTCCTGGGCAAATTGACTTTATATTTGCCAGGTGGTGGGCACCCTGAAGACACAGATCTGGATGGGGATCAGGATAAAGATACTTTATTGTTTATCATAGGTTTCCCAAGAAAACTTGAAATTGGGAAAATGGCCTTACAACAGAAGAGAATGACATCTGTAATAGAACCTGCCTTGAGAGGACTAGAGGATTTCATTGCAGATTTATTGCTATCAGCAATAAATATGATATGTCAGATTGGATCTCTAGTCCAGCCTGTGCTTCCTAACAGGAGAGAAAATGAGAATTTCCCAGGGAAAAATGAACTAAGAAATTCATTAATTTGTGTGTGGAGGTTGCAAACTTGAAAAACAAACACAAAACAAGCCTACAAACCAACAAACCCCCTCAGATCAGTTTCATGAAAACAGGAGAGTTTCATATCTCTCATATATGATGAAACAACAGATAAAACTGCTCCAGAAATGAGCCTTCTGATATTTTCTTTCTTTTTTTTGGGGGGGGTGGGGTAGGGTGGGGAGCGTTGTTCTGTGCAGATATGTGGGATCTTAGTTCCCCAACCAGAGATGGAGTTCTAGGCTCCTACAGTGGAAGGGTGGAGTCCTCACCGTTGGCTGGCCAGGGAAGTCCCCAGAAATGAGCCTTCTACTGTAGTATGCAATCTCAGGAAAGTTTCACAGTATTTTTTTGGTTTTCTTTTTCATGCAGGAATTAAGGGCACCCATGAATCAGTGAATGGGCCTTCCTGGTGGCTCAGGGATAAAGAATCTGCCTGCAATGCAGCAGACACAGGAGATTCGGGTTCCACTACTTAGTCAGGAAGATCCCCTGGAGATGGAAATGGCTACCCACTCCAGGGTTCTTGCCTGGAGAATTCCATGGACAGAGGAGCCTGAGGAATACAGTCCATAGAGTTGCAGAGTCTGACGCGACGGAAGTGACTGAGCACAGCATAGAGATCAGCGATGCCAGCTGGCAGGTTCCATTTTCCAAAGGGAGTCTTAAGGCAGTTGGGGCCTGGTACGGCAGCACTGCTGCTGCTGCTGCCAAGTCGCTTCAGTCGTGTCCGACGCTGTGTGACCCCATGGATTGCCGCCCACCAGGCTTCCCCGTCCCTGGGACTCTCCAGGCAAAAACACTGGAGTGGGTTGCCATTTCCTTCTCCAATTTCTTTGCTTCTGCTTAGCATCCTCTGAGCCTCAGAAGCAGCAGCCTCACTGGGAAGAACCTCAGCAGAGGGATTCACCTGGGGTGAAGTGGAAAAGGGTCTTCCCCCAGCCCTCTTTGCAGGAAGATGGGGAGGTCCTCTTGCTCAATTTCTGTCAGACACTAATGTCTTGCCGCATATTCTCACCCTTATGTGCATGACAGTTATTCAAAATATCCAGTTCCTTAGAGCCCTGTGAAAATCCTGTGTAAAGTTTGTGAGTTAGCTAATTGCAGGTACCCAACCCTGTAGTGGTGTGGCTTTGTCCACTCAAAGGGCGACTCTGACCCATCCTAAAGGAGATCAGTCCTGGGTGTTCACTGGAAGGACTGATGCTGAAGCTGAAACTCCAATACTTTGGCCACCTGATGGTGAAGAGCTGACTCATTTGAAAAGACTCTGATGCTGGGAAAGATTGAAAGAAGGAGGAGAAGGGGATGACAGAGGATGAGATGGCTGGATGGCATCACTGATTCATTGGACGTGAGTTTGAGTAAACTCCAGGAGTTCGTGATGGACAGGGAGGCCTGGCGTGCTGCAGTCCACGAGGTCACAAAGAATCAGATAAGACTGAGCGACTGAGCTGAACTGAACTGCCCCCTCAAATCAGTTCAGCTTTTCTCCTTTCCCTGGTTCTTGATCAACCTTTACTCCTTTGAACTGGCTCTCCAGGGACTTAATCAGCTCCAGTTCCATCCCCAGCTCCCTTTCCAGAAGCCTCTTTCCCCCCAGCTGATAAGACCCCCCTCTTGCATGGTACCTCTCGCCACCGCCGCTGTTCTGTTCCCAAGGTCTCTATCACTGGCAGCCTTCTAGATCCCATGATTAAAATGAGTATTTCCCACAATTGGTGGTGGTTTAGTCACCAAGTTGTGTCTCACTCTTTTGACCCCATAGACTGTAGCCCACCAGGCAGGCTCCTCTGTCCATTTTCAGCTGAAATGAAATGAAATGAAAATCCATTTCAGGGATTTTCAGCTAAGCATACTGGAGTGGGTTGCCATTTTCTTCAGGGAATCTTCCCAAGCCAGGGATGGAACCACAGTCCCTTTGCATTGCAGGCAGATTCTTTACTGATGAACCACCATGGAAGTCCATTTTCCACAATTAAAAGGCCCTTAAGCTATTGTGGTTTGTATTCTGTCTTATTTCCCTTCTTCCATCTTTCCTCTTTCTCTCCACTGCCCAGTTCTCTCAGCTGTAATATTTCCTGTTCTGTTTCTTGAATATTTCTTCTCAGTTTCATGTCCAACTATCTCTACTTAAAATTATCATACAAAAGATACTTAAAGCAGACAGTGGTACACCTCATTTGCTTACTACCCTCAAGTCACTCTAGCTTTCAAAGTTGAAGAAATTTACAAGAATGTCACACAATCTAGAGGGGTGGGATGGGGTGGGAGGTGGGAGGGAGGTTCCCGAGGGAGGGAAGGTGTGTATACCTATGGTAGATTCCTGTTGATGCATGGCAGAAACCAACACAACATTGTAAAGCAATTATCCTCCAATTAAAAATAAATTATCCTCCAATTAAAAATAAATTAAAAAAAAAAAAGAGTGTCAAATATACAACTGAGGGCTTGACTAAAGTGATGGCAAACTCTCCTGGAAAGACTCAAATCAATGGGCAGTTTGTCATCCTACAGAATGAAGGCCTGGATTGAAAACCTTAAGAGAGACACTTTCTTAAATTTCAGACATGCTCATTCAAAGCAAACAAACAAATAGATGCAAATAGAAGTATTCATTTACCTCTTGTCAATGCTTTCAATTGTCCTCTCCATAAATATAGCTTGGTAAGTTTTGTCAGTACTGCCTTTGGATGCTATTTTGTGAGTGTTTTATTAAAATTCTGTGAATTAGCACTTGTATTAACATTTCAAATAGCATAAAGCTAATACACATGCTCTGGCAAGGATTTTACCTAATCTGACGGTACAGAGAACTTGCCAAGTAGCATGGGAGAGTTGTTATTCTTCTATCTCATTCATTGCCAAGCAGAAAAGAAAAAATAAGAGAGGTGGACGAAATTGAAAAATCCTCTTATCTTTTGGCTTATTCAGTGGTCAAAAGAGATTAAATTCTCTCTGTGATGATAGAATCTAAAGATGAAGGTCCTGTTTTCTGACACTTACATTTTTAAGGTCAGATGGATGATGTGACCTATCTCTTCGAGCAGAAGGGCATGTCAATGACCCATTTGCTCAGTTGCCTGTGTAGACTTCCTTCTAGAAACTGACCACAGCACGCAACTTGTAGTCTCTTGATGCCTTTAGAAATGCAGTTTCATCTTATAACTAAAAAATTAAAGGAAACATTCATGGGAATTTCTGTCCATGTAAATGGATAGAATTCCATTGTAGACCCATTTGCTCTTTCTATCTGAAGATTGCTAAAATGTCACTGTCCCTCAATGGAAGAGTTGCTTCTTTGATTACAGTGCTGATCCTGTTGTAAACCTGCAATTCTCCACAGCAGGACCCAGGGGACAATCATTGCCCAGTCTCAAAGGTGACCTTGTCTGCTCCAGGTTACTACTCTCTAGCCTCAAACCATTTGTACAACCAGGGCTCACACTCTGTAAAAATGGGAAAAAGAGGGTCAGAAACATTTTCCTTTCCACCGTAATTCTGATGTTACCACATATGGGTCAAGATAACACATGAGACAGCAGTCCTGTACCTATGGATATATCCAGTCACTTGAGAAGTGACTCAGGTGGGAATGCATGACTAGAGAATTGGTTAGATGTCTCTTGTACATCTGTTGGCCTCTGTCACGCTGGTGCCTCTCTCTCCATGGCTCTCTTCTGGGCAATGCTCTTTCTACTGTGTGTTTCCTGCCCCTCTTTCTACCATGGGTTCCTCTTCCAAATGGCACAAATACTGACCTCCTATTATCACTGATGACAAACATATGCACACGATGATTAAGTGCATTCCATCAGGCCACCCTGCTTTCTGTTTGCATCAGATGAATTGTCAAATTACTACCTGATTCTGTTTATTCTTGTCCTGACTTCGCCTCTTTTCCTGCTGAACTAAGGTATAAAGCACCTGTTGGTTTTTTTTTTAACCTACTATTTTGAGCTCATTAAAGACATACCAGCAACAGTTAGAACTGGACATGGAACAACAGACTGGTTCCAAATAGGAAAAGGAGTACGTCAAGGCTGTATATTGTCACCCTACTTATTTAACTTATATTCAGAGTACATCATGAGAAACACTGGGCTGGAGGAAGCACAAGCTGGAATTAAGATTCGCTGGAGAAATATCAATAACCTCAGATATGCAGATGATACCACCCTTATGGCAGAAAGTGAAGAAGAACTAAAGAGTCTCTTGATGAAAGTGAAAGAGGAGAGTGAAAAAGCTGGCTTAAAGCTCAACATTCAGAAAACGAAGATCATGGCATCTGGTCCCATCACTTCATGGCAAACAGATGGGGAAACAGTGTCAGACTTTATTTTTCTGGGCTCCAAAATCACTGAAGATGGTGACTGCAGCCATTAAATTAAATGACACGATCCATGGAAGGAAAGTCATGACCAACCTAGACAGCATATTAAAAAGTAGAGACATTACTTTGTCAACAAAGGTCCATCTAGTCAAGGCTATGGTTTTTCCAGTAGTCATGTATGGATGTGGGAGTTGGACTATAAAGTAAGCTGAGCACTGAAGAATTGATGCTTTTGAACTGTGGTGTTGGAGAAGACTCTTGAGAGGCCCTTGGACTGCAACGAGATCCAACCAGTCCATCTTAAAGGAGATCAGTCCTGGGTGTTCATTGGAAGGACTGATGTTGAAGCTGAAACTCCAATCCTTTGGCCACCTGACGTGAAGAACTGACTCATTGGAAAAGGCCCTGATGCTGGGAAAGATTGAGGGCAGGAGGAAAAGGGGATGACAGAGGATGAGATGGTTGGATGGTATCACTAACTCAATGGACATGGGTTTGGGTGGACTCCGGGAGTTGGTGATGGACAGGGAAGACTGGAGTGCTGCGGTTCATGGGGTTGCAAAGAGTCAGACACAACTGAGCAACCGAACTGAACTGAGTATGGTTAATTTTATGTGTCATGTTGGCTAGGCCACGGTACCCAGATATTTGGTCAACCAGATAGCCGGTTCTGTGAAAGTATTTTTTAGATGAGGTTAAGATTCAAATTGTTAACTTTGTGTGAAACAAATGACCTCTATAGTGTGGAAGGTCCTTATTCAATCAGTTGAAGGCCTCAGTTAAGAAAAAGAAATGAACCTGACCTCCCCATAGGAGTTGGAAATTCTGTCAGCAGATTCTTTCCCTGGGTCTCTGGTCTGCCAGAGAGTCAAGTCCTTAAAGTCAATCAGTTTCTCTCCAGACACACACACACACACACACACACACACACACCCTACTAGTTCTTCTTTGGAGAACCCTGACTAATACATTTGCAGTCAGATTCTTTACCACCTGAGCCACCAGGGAAGCCCGGCTAATACATGCATTGAACATTCAACTCACCTCTAGGTGAAATTCTAACTACTTAAGGGGGCCTTTCTCATACATATTCAAATCCCTGTTCTCTGACCTGTACTGGTTTTTCAAAGAAAGAGAGAGAGGCTGAGGAGGGAAAGAAAGAGAAAGAGGGAATATGTTGATCATTATACTCCATTATGTTTCAGGGTAAGAAGAAATTTGATGTCTCATGTATAATATGGTTGACCACGGAACTGTTCAACCTTGTGATCATGCTCATACTTCTCCTCCACTTACCACTAGCCCTGTTTTATTTTTTATTTTAATTCTATTCTAGTTTTAAATAAAATCTTTTGTGTTTCTTCTTCCTCCCCTCTTCCTCTGCTCCTACCCTTTCCCTTGCCCCTAAAGCTTCATACTACATGTGTGACAAAATCTCACTGTCCTACTTTTCATCCATCAAGCTGTGGCCAGACCAACTTTCCCAAGTCCCCTCTTCACCATTCCCCTTGATTTCCTGAAAAGTTGGAACAAACTTTTTTTCTCTGATTTTCAAAGTCTTGCTTGATATTTGCCCTCTTCCTACTTATTTTTCTGTCTTCTATCCTGAATCCCCAACCTCTGCCTCTGTGCCTCCTTGGGGCCACTTACATCTCACATATGCCTTCTTTGGTGCTTCTGCTTTTCACTAATACACGTCCCTGTAACCTAAAACAATTGTATACATACATATGTTTAGTCCAGAAAAAAATGTTTAGTCTTTATACACAAAAATCTTACATTGTTCTATTTCTCGTGTATAGGTCTTGAATAAAGGGAGCAGAGGGGAAGCACACTGTGGTCCGATATGAACTCACCTCCCTTTCCAGAGCCAAATTTGTAGCATTATCATAATTGAGATCTCTAACATGAAACAAGAGTACTGGAGTGGGTAGCCATTTCGTTCCCCAGGGGATCTCAACCCAGGGACTGAACCTGGGTCTCCTGCATTGTAGGCAGATTCCTTACTATCTGAGCCACCAGGGTGGCCCCTTCAACATGAAATTTTAATTTTCCTCTAAATCTAGGCCTTGAAAACATCACAGACATATGTGACAGTGCATTCATATCTTAAAGATAGATTTCCTTCAGTATTTTTCCTGTTCAATGTCACATTAGTTTCTTCCTTTTGTCTTACCTTTTTATATTTTTCCTGAAAATATTCTCAATTCTCTACATGTGATAAGAGTTCTGTTAAAATTCTCATAAAAGCTTGCTTTTGGGATGCATTTAAAGGTGAATGCACGCAGAGACACTGGCCTGGTCGTTAGAGCTGCTTTGCACTGAGGTTTGATTCTGGGACTTGAGTTCACCAGGTTTATTCTGATTGCCTCAGTGCCACCATGTGTGAAAGGAGACAGAACTGAGCTGATGCCCAATGCCCCAGGAGGGACCACAGAGCCTGTGGTGTGGGGCACATGTCCCACAGAGCTGGTTCTCCAGTGCTGCTGAGATGCTGGCCCTGTAGCTACAGTGAGGAAGATACAAAAACAACTCCTGGGGTGTGTCAGCAGCCACTCCAAGAAGCAAGAGGATAGGATGCAGATGCTAAACCCAAAGTGAAAAATATGATAGATGCCAAAAATTGAAATAAAAAACCAAACCAAATGAAAGCCCCTGGGTGGTTAGAATGGAACCTCTAAGTCAGTCTGTGTTGGAGGATCAAGTGCTCACAGGGGCTGTGAGCTCTACAGATGTGAAGTGATCTTGGAGACAGTTTCCTAAAGTGGGCCCTAAAGAGACATCCTGAGTCACTGGAAATAATTATCTTGACACATTTAGGTGGCATAGTTTTCTGTATCCATCGACCTCTCCTTTTCTCCTCTCTGTAAAATACTTGACAGATTAATCGAAAGCATTGCTAATAATGGACACTTATCAATCTTCCTCCTTACGTAAATATGAACCAAAAAAAATGGATGAGAGTGATGAGAAGCAACCATGCCAAGCATCTGAGAACCAGGGAAGGCTAGCACCTCCTAGGTTGTGCTCACTGGTCATGTGACCATAAAGCGGTAACTGGAATGGAATATTTGGACATCTGTGAGCATGGCCCTGACCAGCTCACTCACATATTAATCAGGCCAGGCCATTCACAGCTTCAAAATTCTGCATAACGATTTCACCTCTTAAAGATCACTCAGATCAGTTCATTTTTGTCCATTTCCCCTTGGGCAGTAGTAGCCCAAGTCCAGGCCAGCAACATTTTCAGCTTGGATTGCTGTTAACACTTTTCTAATTGATTGCTTGCATCTGCCCACCTCCAGTCAATTTTCCACAATGCAGCCAAAAGATCTATTTAAACTCAAATTTGATGTGTCATTCCCATGCTCAAGACTCTTTCGATGTTCTTAACAGGGCTCATAAAGCTAGATGTTTCTGGAGTTCCATTGCTTTCTAACTCCTTTGTGCTCCCGTGACACTGGCTTTCTCCTTCAACACGCCATCTACTTCCAGCTTCACCTACTCCTCTCTGCGCAAAACTCTCCCCCCACCATTGCTACTTTTGCTCTTGTCATTCTGATTTCAGTTTGAATAACTTCCTCAGGAGATTTAACTGGCTATACAGAATCAGTAATAAAGGATATGTATATTTTATTATTTATAGATTATTATTGTTTGCTACATATCCTTTGCATCAGAAACTTTTTATGATAAACGGTTATATGCATATATATCCCAGATTTTTTTGAGATTGGTTGTTAAATATTTATCATCACCAATGAGTTCTGGTGGTCACAGGGTAACTGGGTTAGCTGGCTGGATCAGTTTCCTTCCCTACCATGTTTCTGTTGCCTGTTCCTTCACTGGGTTTCCTGGGTTCATCTCTGAAACAAACTCCTTTTAAGCAAACCCTGGTCTCAGGGCCTGTTTTTAGGGAAACTCAAACCACAACAGTCATGGAGTGTCCTTAGTTTGTCCACTATTTCATTTCCATTATCTAACAAGCATAACATAAATATTTGTTGAATAAGTAAATAAATGAGCATAGCCTCCCAGCATCCCACTACCAGTTAAGTGAGCTAGTTGAAATCCTTTTTACTCTGTGGCTTACTGGCACACGAAGAGTTTGCTTGACTCTGTAGTCTATCGTGTCCCTGGAATTCACCAAGATGGCGACCAGTCTCGTATCTGAAGATGTGTGGAGAAGTTACAGGGAACCACTGGGGAAATCCATATATACTAGTGCCATATGGGGTAAAACCAGGAGATTATACATGATACAGTGGAGGAAAAAGAGAGCTCGCCTGAGAAAGCAGGAGAGGAGAAATGGGGCCCTAAGGTGAGATGAAGTGGCCAAAGTTACTGGAAACCACCATCTACAAGGTGCCATCTGCTGTGTTTGTGAGCGTATTCACGAGAAGGACTGTGAGCACGGAAGGGAGAGAGAGAGGCAATCTCTAATGATGATCACTTCTACTTGCTTTTGCTCTTGCAGAAGCGGCAGAATTTATCTTAGAAACACATGGTCTCTGTTCACTACAATGCTGAAAAGAGATTAAAGGGATCACTACTCTGCATTAAAAAAATGGGTCATAACTTGAGGACGGAATTGGGAAGAGCCTAGAAAACGGGTGGACATTGAAGGGAGATTTGAGAAAATGAGGACTGAACAGCCCTGCATCAGGGAGAAGGTGTCAGATCCGTTCAGTTGGGGGCAGAAAGTCAGAACGCACGTTTTCTTGGGAAATGCCACAATTTGGGGCAAGGCATTGAATTTCCTAAATATAAAATTTGGTAACAGTACAGTCTCAGCTTTGACTCAATTCAAGAGTTGGAGAGCCTTTATGTTTCTACTTTCTCCAGGCATTGAGAAGACATTATCTAGGGATGGAGTGCAATTGCAAGCTTCTGCTAAGTGGCCATCCCTTCCTTCTTTGAGATGAGATTTTCCCCATGGACTTCACTGAACTATTTTTGTAAATGCCATATTCTTTCTGGGAAAAGTTACTGTTTGGTCCTTGATTTAGAAGGACAAGGAAGAAAAGGCAAACATATTGACCACAGTAGTCATTATGTTCAGTTGAGGTTTTCTTACAAACTTTTCCAAGTCTTAATCATTATCTTTTCATCTTGAAGTGGAGCAATTTAAATAACATCTTCACCAGGCCCTTCTGGTTGAGAGTTAGGATATAAAATGTTTTGGCTGGGAGAGGGGCTTATTGCCTATTTCCTCCACTTCAGGCCTACACATGAGTCAGTGTGATATTAATGCATCCCATGTGAGGGCAATGATTAAAGTTGTTCAGTAAGCTCATTTTGACAAAAGTATTTGCCAATGTAGAATATCACCTTTCATATGAGGCTATCTCTGGAGATGCAAGAGGACTGAAACAGGAGAAGATGTATCCTCCAGAAACACTGATGTCAATGAAGTGGACAATGGTAACAAAGAATTATGAAACCCCAAGCATGTGTCAGAGACTGTGCTCAGTACAGGATTTTTTTTTTTTTTTAAAGGAATAAGTGAATAACATTTTTCTACTTCAGCAAGTCACTCTTGGAGGGACCCCAGATATGCATAGCAATCATGTTAGTACCGAGTGGTAAATACTTGATGAAGGTATATGTACTTTTTAGAGTTAGGGAATTATGAGTCTTTTCAAGGCAATGCCAAAGAATGCTCACACTACTGCACAATTGCACTCATCTCACACGCTAGTAACACAGAACACACACAGAAGTCGCTCAGTCGTGTCCGACTCTTTGCGACCCCCTGGATTGTAGCCCACCAGGCTCCTCGGTCCATAGGATTTTCCAGGCATGAATACTGGAGTGGGTTGCCGTTGATGCTCAAAATTCTCCAAACCAGGCTTCAGCAATACATGAACCGTGAACTTCCGGATGTTCAAGCTGGTTTTAGAAAAGGCAGAGGAACCAGAGATCAAATTGCCAACATCCGCTGGATCATGGAAAAAGCAAGAGAGTTCCAGAAAAACATCTATTTCTGCTTTATTGACTATGCCAAAGCCTTTGACTGCATGGATCACAGTAAACTGGAAAATTCTGAAAGAGATGGGAATACCAGACCACCTGATCTGCCTCTTGAGAAATTTGTATGCAGGTCAGGAAGCAACAGTTAGAACTGGACATGGAACAACAGACTGGTTCCAAATAGGAAAAGGAGTTCGTCAAGGCTGTATATTGTCACCCTGCTTATTTAACTTATATGCAGAGCACATCATGAGAAACGCTGGGCTGGATGAAGCACAAGCTGGAATCAAGATTGCCGGGAGAAATATCAATAACCTCAGATGTGCAGATGACACCACCCTTATGGCAGAAAGTGAAGAGGAAGTAAAAAAGCCTCTTGATGAAAGTGAAAGTGGAGAGTGAAAAAGTTGGCTTAAAGCTCAACATTCAGAAAACTAAGATCATGGTGTCTGGTCCCATCACTTCATAGGAAATAGATGGAGAAACAGTGGAAACAGTGTCAGACTTTATTTTTCTGGGCTCCAAAATCACTTCAGATGGTGACTGCAGCCATGAAATTAAATGACGCTTACTCTTTGGAAGGAAAGTTATGACCAACCTAGATAGCATATTCGAAAGCAGAGACATTACTTTGCCAACAAAGTTTCGTCTAGTCAAGGCTATGGTTTTTCCCAGTGGTCATGTATGGATGTGAGAGTTGGACTGTGAAGAAAGCTGAGAACCAAAGAATTGATGATTTTGAACTGTGGTGTTGGAGAAGACTCTTGAGAGTCCCTTGGACTGCAAGGAGATCCAACCCGTCCATTCTAAAGGGGATCGGTCCTGGGTGTGTTCTTTGGAAGGAATGATGCTGAAGCTGAAACTCCAGTACTTTGGCCACCTCATGTGAAGAGTTGACTCATTGGAAAAGATTCTGATGCTGGGAGGGATTGGGGGCAGGAGGAGAAGGGGACGACAGAGGATGAGATGGCTGGATGGCATCACCGACTCGATGGGCGTGAGTTTGGGTGAACTCTGGGAGTTGGTGATGGACAGGGAGGCCTGGCGTGATGCTATTCATGGGGTCACAAAGAGTCGGACACAACTGAGCGACTGAACTGAACTGAACTGAACTGAGTCTTTTCAGGTAGCACTTGGGGAAAAGCTTCACAGAGGAGGTGGCACATAAGCTGGAACTTAAAGTGTCAGTAGGAGGTCTTCAGGCTAGAAGGATGGATGGGTATTATAAGCACATCAGAAAATAATTTGTGCAGACCCACAAAAGTGTGAATATGGATGGCATATTGTGGGAATGGTGTGCAATCCAACCAGAAGACACCTCATTCTGGACCACTTAATTGGCTGTCTCTGAGCTTCTCAGATGGTAAAGCATCTGCCTGCAATGCAGGAGACCTGGGTTTGATCCCTGGGTTGGGAAGATCCCCTGGAGAAGGGTATGGCAATCCACTCCAGTATTCTTGCCTGGAGAATCCTGTGGACAGACCATGGGATTGCAAAGAGACTGAGCGACTAACACTTTCACTTCACTTCCTCTTTCAAAAAGGGAAATAATCAAATTAACCCCTCAATTCTGAATTTCACGGAGGTATTATGCTATAAATTTGTCCATTAACTCCTTCAACTCATTTAACGTGGGTTAATTACCTGTTTAGATTTTCTAAGCATCTGGCTTCACATTGAAGATCCTGCAATAAATAGAGACAGACCAAGTCCTTGACCTCATGGAACATGAGCAGCCAGTTCTCTAACAGGTTCGTTCAGTTTAGCTCATCTCAGTGATTCCTTTCACTGGAGTCAAAGGCTGAGGCAAGATTAAGAAAAACCAGAAACCCATGGTGTTTTGACCTATTACCCAGATAAGGGCTGTGATGGCTAATTTGACTGGGCCATGGGATGTCCATATATTTGGATAAACACTATTGGCATTGGGCATGTCTGTGAGGGTGTTTCAGGGTGGAATTAAGATGTGAATTAGCAGGCTGAGTAAAGCAGGTTATTCCCTAATGTGGGTGGGCCTCACCCAATCTGTTGGAGGCCTGAATAGGACAAAAGGTGAAGTAAGGTAGAGTTCACTCTCTCTCCCTGTCTTTGAGCCTGAATCCTGGTCTTGTTTTGCTTTTGGACTTGGACTCATACTGGGACTTACACCACTGATGCTCCTGGGTCTCCAGCTTACTGACTTTAAATCTGGGATGTCACCAGCCTCTATAACCATATGAGCTAATTCCTTATAGTAAACCTATCTCTATTGCTTTCTCCTTCTCTCTTTCCCTGTTTCTATCATCTCTCTGTGTGCTAAGTTGCTTCAGTCATATCCAACTCTGTGCTACCCTGTGGACAGCCTGCCACACTCCTCTGTTCGTGGGATTCTCCAGGAGAGCATACTGGAGTGGATTGCTGTGCCCTCCCCCAGGGGATCTTCCTGACCTAGGGATCAAACCCACATCTCTTATATCTCCTGCTTTGGCAAGTGGGTTCTTTACCACTGGCACCACCTGGGAAGCCCAGGTGGGCTCTTTCTCTATCTCTGTCTGCATCTCAATCATCTCTCTATCTCTCCCTCTGTCACTATCATCTCTATCTTTCTCTATCTCTTTCTCTATATCGAATCCCCTATTGGGCTTCCCTGGTAACTCAGATGGTAAAGAGTTTGCCTACAGTGTGGGAGACCTGGGTTTGATCCCTGGGTCAGGAAGATCCCCTGGAGAAGGAAATGGCAACCCAGTCCAGTGTTCTTGCCTGGAAAATCCCATGGACAGAGGAGCCTGGCAGGCTACAGTCCATGAGGTCACAAAGAGTTGGACACAACTGAGCAATGCATTCCATAGTTCATCAGGCACTCTATCTATCAGATCTAGGCCCTTAAATCTATTTCTCACTTCCACTGTATAATCATAAGGGATTTGATTTAGGTCATACCTGAATGGTCTAGTGGTTTCCCCTACTTTCTTCAATTTAAGTCTGAATTTGGCAATAAGGAGTTCATGATCTGAGCCACAGGCAGCTCCTGGTCTTGTTTTTGCTGACTGTATAGAGCTTCTCCATCTTTGGTTGCAAAGAATATAATCAATCTGATTTCGGTGTTGACCATCTAGTGATGTCCATGTGTAGAGTCTTCTCTTGTGTTGTTGGAAGAGGGTGTTTGTTACGATCAGTGCATTTTCTTGGCAAAACTCTACTAGTCTTTGCCCTGCTTCATTCCGTATTCCAAGGCCAAATTTGCCTCTTACTCCAGGTGTTTCTTGACTTCCTACTTTTACATTCCAGTCCCCTATAATGAAAAGGACATCTTTTTTGGGTGTTAGTTCTAAAAGGTCTTGTAGGTCTTCATAGAACCGTTCAACTTCAGCTTCTTCAGGGTTACTGGTTAGGGCATAGACTTGGATAACTGTGATATTGAATAGTTTGCCTTGGAAACGAACAGAGATCATTCTGTCGTTTTTGAGATTGCATCCAAGTACTGCATTTCGGACTCTTTTGTTGACCATGATGGCTACTCCATTTCTTCTCAGGGATTCCTGCCCACAGTAGTAGATATAATGGTCATCTGAGTTAAACTCACCCATTCCAGTCCATTTGAGTTTGCTGATTCCTAGAATGTCGACGTTCACTCTTGCCACCTCTTGTTTGACCACTTCCAATTTGCCTTGATTCATGGACCTGACATTCCAGGTTCCTATGCAATATTGCTCTTCACAGCATCAGACCTTGCTTTTATCACCAGTCACATCCACAGCTGGGTATTGTTTTTGCTTTGGCTCCATCCCTTCATTCTTTCTGGAGTTATTTCTCCACTGATCTCCAGTAGCATATTGGGCACCTACTGACCTAGGGAGTTCCTCTTTCAGTGAGAAATAGATTTAAGGGCCTAGATCTGATAGATAGAGTGCCTGATGAACTATGGAATGAGGTTCGTGACATTGTACAGGAGACAGGGATCAAGACCATCCTCACGGAAAAGAAATGCAAAAAGCAAAATGGCTGTCTGGGGAGCTGACAAATAGCTGAGAAAAGAAGAGAAGTGAAAAGCAAAGGAGAAAAGGAAAGATATAAGCATCTGAATGCAGAGTTCTGAAGAATAGCGAGAAGAGATAAGAAAGCCTTCTTCAACGATCAATGCAAAGAAATAAAGGGAAAACAACAGAATGGGAAAGACTAGAGATATCTTCAAAAAAATTAGAGATACCAAGGGAACATTTCATGCAAAGATGGGCTCAATAAAGGATAGAAATGGTATGGACCTAACAGAAGCAGAAGATATTAAGAAGAGATGGCAAGAATACACAGAAGAACTGTACAAAAAAGATCTTTACCACCCAGATAATCACGATGGTATGATCACTCACCTAGAGCCAGACATCCTGGAATGTGAAGTCAAGTGGGCCTTAGAAAGCATTGCTACGAACAAAGTTAGTGGAGCTGATGGAATTCCAGTTGAGCTATTCCAAATCCTGAAAGATGATGCTGTGAAAGTGCTGCACTCAATGTGCCATCAAATTTGGAAAACTCAGCAGTGGCCACAGGACTGGAAAAGGTCAGTTTTCATTCCAATCCCAAAGAAAGGCAATTCTAAAGAATGCGCAAACTACTGCACAATTGCACTCATCTGACACACTAGTAAAGCAATGCTCAAAATTCTCCAAGCCAGGCTTCAGCAACATGTGAACCGTGAACTTCCTGATGTTCAAGCTGGTTTTAGAAAAGGCAGAAGAACCAGAGATCAAATTGCCAATATCTGCTGGATCATGGAAAAAGCAAGAGAGTTCCAGAAAAACATCTATTTCTGCTTTATTGACTATGCCAAAGCCTTTGACTGCATGGATCACAATAAACTGTGGAAAATTCTGAAAGAGATGGGAATACCAGACCACCTGATCTGCCTCTTGAGAAACCTATATGCAGGTCAGGAAGCAACAGTTAGAACTGGACATGGAACAACAGACTGGTTCCAAATAGGAAAAGGAGTTCGTCAAGGCTGTATATTGTCACCCTGCTTATTTAACTTATATGCAGAGCACATCATGAGAAACGCTGGGCTGGATGAAGCACAAGCTGGAATCAAGATTGCTGGGAGAAATATCAATAACCTCAGATATGCAGATGACACCACCCTTATGGCAGAAAGTGAAGAGGAAGTAAAAAGCCTCTTGATGAAAGTGAAAGTGGAGAGTGAAAACGTTGGCTTAAAGCTCAACATTCAGAAAATGAAGATCATGGCATCTGGTCCCATCACTTCATGGGAAATAGATGGGGAAACAGTGGAAACAGTGTCAGACTTTATTTTTCTGGGCTCCAAAATCACTGCAGATGGTGACTGCAGCCATGAAATTAAAAGACGCTTACTCTTTGGAAGGAAAGTTATGACCAACCTAGATAGCATATTCAAAAGCAGAGACATTACTTTTCCAACAAAGGTTCGTCTAGTCAAGGCTATGGTTTTTCCTGTGGTCATGTATGGATGTGAGAGTTGGACTGTGAAGAAAGCTGAGCACCATAGAATTGATGCTTTTGAACTGTGGTGTTGGAGAAGACTCTTGAGAGTCCCTTGGATTGCAAGGAGATCCAACCAGTCCATTCTGAAGGAGATTAGTCCTGGTATTTCTTTGGAAGGAATGATGCTGAAGCTGAACCTCCAGTACTTTGGCCACTTCATGTGAAGAGTTGACTCATTGGAAAAGACTCTGATTTTGGGAGGGATTGGGGGCGGAGGACAAGGGGATGACAAAGGATGAGATGGCTGGATGGCATCACTGACTCGATGGACGTGAGTCTGGGTGAACTCCGGGAGTTGGGTGATGTACAGGGAGGCCTGGCATGCTGCGATTCATGGGGTCACAAAGAGTCGGACACGACTGAGCGACTGAACTGAACTGAACTGAGCAACTTCACTCACTCAATCCCCTATTGGTTCTGTTTCTCTGGAGAATCCAGTCTAATATAGGGTAATAAAAGGCAAAACAATGTCCAATATAAAATAGCTCTGCCTAAAGTTTTCTTTTTCACCTTTAAAATATTGCAAATTATTGAGAGATTTGGCTTTCATCTTAAAAGTCATTCTAGCAAGTGAAAAACTCTGGTATTTGGGAGAACACTAAAGAGCTTCTTTCTGATAGTTGAGGTCATCATTCTAATGAGTGAAAAGGAAAATGTATTGCTGCCTACACACCCCTACACCAAACCAAACCCAAACCAAAGCAAAACACACACAATTTTTATCCTAATGATTTGATACTACTTATGAATGTGTTAGATGTATGTTATATGGAGAAGAGTATGTTGAGTTTATTCTATAGGTATATGACTTATATTTATGAAGTAGGTGTGATCTTAACAGACAACTGGCTCTACAAGAAAGAAAGGGGTACCCTAAAAAAGTAAAAATAGAAGACTGCAGAATTTCAGGCAAGATAGATACCAATTTATTTAGAATTCCAGAGGCACATTTTGCAAGTACTTTATCTCAAAGGATTAACCATTATATTAAACTACTTCAGTTGAGAGCTTTCTATGAGTACTTGACTGAAATTTTAATAGCTTAGTGGGTGTTTGGTGACACTGACCTTAAAAATTTTCCAGGCTGGATTTATCTTAGTGATGCCAATGTGCAGGGCTGTGGAGTCTGGCTGTCAGCTACCTGTGCTGGGGAAAGAGCCAGAATTTTATGAGGAAGGGAAGCCTTGGTCCTGCCTAGAGCTGCTCTTTGTTCCACGACCAGCTCTGTTCTACATAAATGTCCTTTTTTATCAGGGAGGTTTTCTAATTGGGGTCTTCATTGGTCATTGAAATATGTCTTTTCTATCCCTGGTTGGGCTGATTTTGAAAGTGTATGGATCTCCCATTCATTGGCAACACAGCATATTTGTTGTCTAAGCCCAGGCCAGCAAATATAGTGCTTCTTGGTCAATACTAATCAAAAGCTCAGTTTTGAGCATAATTTTTTAAATTTTATTTTATAGAACATTGGCTGAAGGTTATGTAGTATAGTCATCCCTATGGATATTCTAAAATCAATCCTTGAGTTAGGGCAGTCGGTCAGCACCTGACCTCTCATGGAACTGCTGTCGTGAACTGGGCTCGGGAATTGGCTATGCCTCTCCTAGAAAGTGAGAGCTTTCTAGGAAATATCTGACAGCAAGTTTGTGCTGTAGGGAAGCTGATGCAGACAGGACACGGTTCACTGTAACCCAGACGCTCCTCCTTAAAAGGACCTGTAGGAGAAAGTTTTTCTGCTAAGCAATTACCATGCTGTAAGCACACAGATTCCAAATTGTGTGTAATTGCATTGTCCTCACTGTACAGTCTGCCAAGAATCTCAAAGCCAAATTCATGAACCACCTAAAGCACACAAAGACCTTTCTGATGTTTATTTTGCATACAATTTTCTCTACAGAATCATGTGACTTTAAAAAAAATATTATTGAGGTGAAACATAGCATGAAGCTTGACATTTTAAAGTGGATGTTTCAACAAATGAGATAATCTAAAAAACAGAAACAGATTCACAAACACAGATGACAGACTTGTGTTTGTCAAGGGGGAAGGGGTGGGGGAGGGAAGTATTAAGATTGGCAGATGCAAACTATTATATACAGAGTGGATAAACTGTAAGGTTGTACTGTATAGCACAGGGAACTATATTCAATATTCTATGATACATCATAATGGAAAAGAGTATGGAAAAGAATGCAAATATGTGTATAACTGACCATTTTGCTATACAGCAGAAATTAACACAGTCCTGTAAATCAACTATACTTCAATAAAATAAAATTAAAAAAAATGGTTCAAATTGTAAAATGTCAAATATACAAAAGACGGGATGACGCTATTCAGCTAAATATTATCTTAATTCTGTTATTCTAAAATTATTCGTTAGTTATAAATATCTGATGGCTTAAAAAAATAAATGATTCAGTAATTGTGAGGAAAATTCACAATATAGTGTAACCATCACCTCTGTCTTGTTCCCAAACATTTTACTACTGTAAAAGTATCATCTGACCTAGCTTTGTTTCATCTTTTCTTCCATTTTCTTTCAATTCTTTAAAAACAAAACCTTACTGTGTTTCATATATGTCTGTAAACAATCATTATCTTTTTTGGGGAATGATGCAGCATTTTAATTAAAAGATTATTGATAAAACCTAAGAAACAAGAATGACTCATTTGTGGAAGACGAATGAAGGGGTTTCAAGAAGGCAGCATCAGCAGGAACTCACGCCAGCAGCGTCAAGTAAAATGAAGATGGAAATGAAGCTGCTAAATTGAAAACAAAATCTGTGATTTTTGTGGAAATTGTGTCCCTGTAATGTGTGAAACCTTGTGAAAACTGTGGTGATTAGGAGGTAAGATTAGGAGGTGAAGACTTAACAAGGCTAGACTACTAAAACAATGACGGTGTAGTGAAATAGAAAAAGAAAAGGCTGTGAGTGGAGGGCAAACAAGATTGAAAGAACATAGTATTTTAAATGATGGGGCTACTTAGGCCAAGCATATGGATGGTCCTGGCTTTGTGACCAGCTATGATGTGACTGAAGCGACTTAGCAGCAGCAGCAGCAGCAGCAGCATGATATGACCTTGAGCAAGGCACTTCCCATCTCTAGCTTTGGTTTTCTTACTGTGAAACATAAAGTTTAACTGGACTATGTCTAAGAGTCCTTCCAGCTTTAGTGTTCTATGATATATTTATGAATGGAAGGAATGTATAATAAAATGAAAATGGTAATGCAATTTTGAAAATACAATAATACTTTCATCATAGATATACTATCATTTTAGTTAATATATCTGAAATGCTGATCTTATAATAAAGCTTTTTTTATATCATAATGAAGGAAAGGGATTCAGTGAGAACTTTATATCCCTCATGTCATCAAAATTTGGTTTGTTTTATCCAACCAACTTTTAAGTAATTCAAAAGTCAAAGTAGTGGTTGATGTGGATTGTGGCTGATTATCAATAGCCATAAATGCTTTGTTACTTTTTCCATCAAGAGACAAGATCTATGTTCCCTCCTCTTTAAACAAAATGGCTGCCTAACCATCGGTATGTGAGGAAGTGACACTGTTTCTGGGCCCTGAGGAGATTGGCATCTTCAACTTTTTTTCTCTTGTGGTAATGACTCTTTGAAACCAGATGTCATGCTGGGAGGAAGCTCAAGCAGCCCCTCGAAGAGGGTACACAGAGAAGAAACGAGGACTCCAGCCAGTAGCTCTGGCTGAGCACTGACTTGCTAGCCATGGGAGTGAGCCCTCTTGAAAAGAGATCTTCAACACCAGTTGAGATAGTCTAGCTGATACAACATGGGGCAGAGAAGAGCTGTCCCTACTGATTCCTGCCCAAATTTCAGAGTTATGGGCAAAATAAATGGTTGTTAATTTAAGACACTAACTTCAGGGGTGATTTATAATGCAGAAATAGATAACTGTGTCATGTGGTTAACATGCATTCACTGGTAATCATGTAAACCAAATATGATCTGTATAGGTGGTTCTGCAATCATGGTATATATGTTTTTGGGAAAAACTTTGTATACAATAAAATTACATACTAATTTCACACAAGGTTTATGAGGAAAATAGAAATGAGATAGACCACTCAAACCTGTAGAAGTTTGTAAAGAGCCCTAACTACAATGGTAAAACTCCTGTAAAAATATCAACAATGACAATCTTCCCTGGCATTTTCACTTAGAATCACAGATCATACTTATCAGCCTCATATTCTGAGGTTCCATGTTTCCTTAAAGGCATTTTTATTTAGAGCTTCACCAGAGAGCTGTATGAAGTGGGAAGCATAGAGATTCCTAAGAGGCTTCCCTGGGGTCTCAGTTGGTAAAAGAGTCTGCCTGCAATGCAGGAGACCTGGGTTCAGTCCCGGGTCGGGAAGATCCCCTGGAGAAGGAATGGCAACCCACTCCAGTATTCTTGCCTGGAGAATCCCATGGACAGAGGAGACTGGTGGGCTACAGTCCATGGGGTCACAAAGAATCAGACAAGACTGAGTGACTAAGTTTCACTTTCAAAGCCATTATATCCACTATTTTTTGTACTAAAAAAGGACTCTTCTGCAGAATATTGGTTTTTGTTTTCCTAAGGTCTTCATATATTGATAAAGATTTCCTCTTAAATTATGAGAAAACCTGACCCCATTGCCTCAAAATTAAACATTCTTGAAAATTCAGACGTGAACTCGAAGCTTCAAAAAACTAAAGATAGAATTACTATATGATCTAGCAATCCTAATCCTGGGCATATGTCCAGACAAAACTGTAATTCAAAAAGATACAGGCATCTCAATGTTCATAGCATCACTGTTCACAGTAGCCAAGACATGGAAACAACCTAAACGTGTTGACAGATGAATGGATAAAGACGTGGTATAGATAAACGATGGAACACTACTCAGCTATAGAACAGAATGAAACAATACCACTTTCAGCAGCATGAATGGAACTAGAGATTATCATACTAATTGAAGTCAGTCAGAAAGAGAAAGACAAGTACCATATGATATCACTTATATGTGGACTCTAAAATAAGACACAAATGAAACACCTATAAAACAGAAGTAGACCCACAAATATAGAGAACAGACTCATGGTTGCCAAGAGGGTGGGTGTTCAGGGAGGGTTGGGAACTCGAGTTTAGCACATGCAAACCCTTATATACAGGATGAATAAACAATAAGATCCCTACTGTATAGCACAGGGAACTATATTCAATATCCTGTGAGAAACCATAATGGAAAAAATCTGAAAAACATGTGTACATATGTATGACTGAATCACTTTCTTATATAGCAGAAATTAACACAACATGGCAAATCAACTGTACTTCAATTTAAGAAAAATTACTGAAAAAGTAAAAAATATTAAAAAAAGTGAACCAGGAGGATTTCAGTATTTACTGACATCCTTATAAACCAATTACACATGTGGTAACTGGCAGTGAAGAAACACACATGGAAGAACAGACAGTATCCATGGCAACCTGTATATGGTGAACAGGAATATAAACACTGATTGTAAGGGCCCCGTCCTCTGTCGCCACAGCCCTTTGCCATGGATGCGGGCTTTAGGACCTACCTTGTCCTGACAAGCTCTCAGCTTTGAAGCCCAGCAGAGACAGCTGTTCTGTGTGGGCAGTTGGTGCTGCTTTGGTTTCAGCTTCTTTCACCAGATCTGTCGGGAAAGGGCTTTCAGTGTTCTCTGTGGGACTGGGGCCTAGAGCTGAGGAAAGGAGGCTGAGGGTGATCGCCTCATCAGAAGAAGGAGTTCAGTGGATGGCTCTCCTCTTGGAAATGCTGTGGGGACCTAACCCTCTCCTGGGCTGAGGAGGACTTTAATCACTGGACTTTGAAGCAGTGCCGTAGATATATTCCTCGGAGAGGATGTTGTCCTCTAACGTAGACCCTACGGGAAGGGTCTATGACTCCAGAACATAGACTCTACTCACCAGGTGGACTGTGTCCTGCTCTGTCCACTGTCTCCAGCCTCGGTTGACCAAGAGGAAGTTCTGGACTCAGAGTAGCATCCTGAAGAAGGATTTAGAGACAGCTGTTGACAAGGGACATTGCTCTGTATCTGAGAAGGGCTATGCTCTGTATTTTTTCTTTTCAATTAAATTTAAACAAATCATTTTGTAGTTGACTTGAATCTACTGTGGATTCTGATATAGGTTCTGATACAGAAACAAGTCCTGAAAGGAAAAGATGCATTGATACAGTAGCAGAATACAATCTCTCGGCTAACTGAGTCTGCCTGTGTAGGGTTGACTTATAACTGAAATACTTTGAAACATGCGTCAATCACGTTTCAACTTATGAATTCTTTCATTAAAAAAGGGAATAGAGCTTAGTCAGCACTTTGAGTTATGCACCCCCAGTGACAACTTTTAGCGTAAATTAAATGAACACACCTTTAAATGAAATACAAAAATTATTACTGAATTCATAACTTTGTACTTCCCAAGACATTAATTTATGCTTGCAACCCCCCCATAAATATATAGAGACCTTAAGACTTAAGAACAAATGCATTTTTATGCTTGTATTTGTGTCAGAAAGTCAAAGTCAAATAATACATTCTACTGTAAGTATTCTTTTTCACTTCACGAACACATAATTTGTTTTATCAAAAAAGGCAAATTCTGATTCTAATTGGAACAAAGCTCTAACTATGTTGAAGAAAACTTTGAATTTAACGATATTTGAAATGCAAGTTGTATTACGTCTTATTAATACAGACACTGAAAGTGGGTAAGCAAGTACTACCTGTAAAACACAGAAAATAATTATATTTATTGGATTATTTTTATTGGAGTATAGCGATTTAAAATGTTGTGTTAGTTTCAGATGTACTAAGTGACTCAGTTATATGTATACATGTATTCATTCTTTTTTAGATTCAATTGGCACTGCAGAGGGGATCTTGCTCTGTTCAGTCCTTAGGCTGTTTTCTTCTGATGGAAGTTTGGAGGCTTTGTTCCTATTTGAAGGACAAAGGATAACAAACTCACCTTTGTGATATCAGTGAGGAGAGTGGGCAGCACCAGCTGGGTGTCAGGATCCAGGCTTGGCAATGACCCAACAATTTCTGTGGGTGAAAAAAAAATCACAAGGGTTCAACGTCCCCACTGCCCTTTTTTTTTTTTTTTTTGTGGTTGGGGCAGTAAAACAGTGAGGGTTGTAAAATGTGGCAAAAGTCAGTGCTTAAGGAGGGTACAACAAATAATCAAGAAATCAGCATCAGATGCATTGGTGGTCATTGATCCTTTAGGAGCTACCAAAGGACGGTTGCAGGAAGTGCATTGTGCAAGTCTATGTGATAGAACAGTTATTAAGGTGGTTTTTAAGGTCTTTAGTTGTACACATTTGGACCAAGCAGGCAGGCTCACTGGCTAGGCCAGTGGGAACAAAAATATTGCTAAGCTGACAAAGACAGGAATGTCTAGAATAAATACTGGAACCAAGGACCATTTGTGAGTCCTTGCTTGCTTCCACCCTGAAGCTGGATTTTCAGATTATCCCAAAGGATTTAACCAAGAGACCAACCCAGAGTATCAGGTGGCCTTGGAGATGAACCTGAAGTTTTTCACTGAACTAGAAATTCAAAAGTGAACCAAGAGGACTTTAATGCTTGCTGACATCTTTACTGACATGCCCTCTATCTAATCCCAAGAGATCTTTGTAAAGTTCTCCAGAGTTGAGTTTGACTATCTAAACTACAGAAACAGAACTGACAGAGAATGCCAGTTTCGCGCCAGGTCACACTAAAATGATATTTCCAGTGCTCATCTATTATGCCTGGAGCACTGGGAATTGTGAAGAGTTGCAGGCTCCTGGGTCCCTCCAGGCACCCTCTGAGGGTCCTGCTTCTCTGCTGACTTCTTTAGATCTATACACTCTTCTCTCTCCACAACTCTCCTCCCTGGGAAGTTGACTTATATGAACCATATCAGTGGTTCCTTGCTCCCTGTCTTTGGGATGGCTTAGATGAGGGGTCCTCAATCCTCAGTCCAAGGCCTGATAGGGACTGGGCCGCACAGCAAAAGGTGAATGGTGGGTGAAGGAGCAAAGCTTCATTTGCCATTCTCGCATGGCTCCCCACCGCTGCATTACTGCTGAATCATTCCCTTTCCCCTTCATCTGTCTTCCATAAAACCGGTCCCTGGTGCCCAAAATGTTGGGGACTGCTGGTTAGATCAGGCCTAGAGGTAGTGGCGGGGCCTTACTGCTTCCAGCCCCAGGGAACTGTTCTAGTCCTCTGGGCATAGAGTGCATGTCCAGTCGTGTCTGACTCTTTGTGACCCTGTGGACTGTAACCCATCAGGCTCCTCTTGTCCATGGAATTTTCCAGGCAAGAATACTGGAGCGGGTTGCCATTTCCTTTTCTACCTCTGGGCGTTAGGGAAACCTTTATAAATAGTCCCTTTATCAAACCCTTCTCAAATTATTCTAATTTGAATGTGCCATCTGTTTCCTCCTGGGCCCTGACCAATTTACTAGGTGAGGGAATCTGGGTTGTGCCAGGGGAATACAACCCAGGTTCTTCTCTCCACCTGGACTTGGTGGGTGACATGTTGAGCTGGATGGAGCTACAGCTGTCGGCTTCCCTAGAGCTATTTATGGCATGAAGTGGTCACAAAAGCTTTATCAATTGAGACCCTGGGGACAGTGAGGAAAGACAGAAATGATACCTTCCAGAGTCACAGTTGGACCGTAAGGAAGGCAGAGCACAGAAGAATTGATGCCTTCAAACTATGGTGTGGGAGAAGACTCTTCAGAGTCCCTTGGACAGCAAGGAGATCAAACCAGTGAATCCTAAAGGAAATCAACCCTGAATACTCATTGGAAGGACTGATGCTGAAGCTCCAATACTTTGGCTACCTGATGCGAACAGCTGACTCATTGGAAAAGACCGTGATGCTGGGAAAGATTGAAGGCAAAAGGAGAAGAGGATGACAGAGGATGAGATGGTTGGATGGCATCACTGACGCAATGGACACAAACTTGGGAAGACTCTGGGAAATAGTGGGGGACAGGGAGGCCTGGTGTGCTGCAGTCCATGGGGTCGCAAAGAGTTGGGCATGACTTAGCAACTGAAAATAGCAAAACAACAAAACAAAAAAGCAATGAAAGTCACAGAAACGATCAACTCTACAGGACCCACTAAAATGACAGTGACCAGGAGACATTCATGTCTCCTTATCTCTATAAGAATGAGGATAATCCCAGAGCTATGAAATCACCCACTGACCGTCAGTGAACTGAATTGTCCCCACATCCAAGGACTGGTCTTCCTCCAGGGCTCTGCTGATCAGCTTCCTGAGCTCTGAAGCTGTGGGATAGAGTTCTCTTTGCTTCTCTTCCTCCGTCGTTCCATGAGGGTCTCCTTCACTTTCAATTTTGTTGGAATCAAGTGACAGAGGGTCACTGGCAGGGCTTTTTGCTTCTGCCTTGCCTTTCTTAAAGATGGCTGTAAGTTGCATCTCTGTGGAGCTTGTCCTGTAGACAGCAGGGGACACGTTGCATCCAAAGCCATTGTTACATGCTTTGTAAAGAGAATCACTATGCTGCTACAAAGCTTCAGGACAGCTTCAACCTCTTTCCTGATGGGCTCTGAATGAATATCACACTTGAAACTAATTTCAGTGTTTATCAGAAACACTGATAAGTGTTTATCCTACCGTATTTGAAAGGTAGGAAAGAATTAATGTGTATTTTAGCTCTGAAATAGATTGTTAGGATAAGACTTAAATCCAGCTTGAAGAGGGACTGCTAACTGGATCAAGGGGCCATAGATTTTCATGTCAGGTTTTTGTGAAAAAGTGTTAATTGCCAAGAGTTGCTGGTGTTGATCAGTGTTTCTCATGGCCAGTCAGTAGGAAGGATGAATTGTCTTTTTTCTCTACAAGTAGCCTCCTTTAGGAAGGTCTGTGAAATAGAAGTAGGATAGAGCAATAGGGCAATAATATTTAAGTGTTGTAACCAAGTCAAAGCTTCAGTTCTCAAGGCTATTTCCCTCCTGTTTTTTTCAAGAAGCATTTTTTAATTAAAAAAATACAACTCTATATTAAACATAATTTTGTCTTCCCTCAAGTTGCTTTTAAAATAACATCTTGGAAGGAAGATGTGAGAAAAGAGAAAGGGAAGTAGTTCATGATTAACTGTATTTATTCTCATATTTATTGATTCAATGCCCTTATGCATTTATAAATGAAATAGGATTCTCTCTACCTCTGTTGTCTAGGACCAGATTTCACCTCTGTTTATGCCATAAATTCACACAGAGGGATACAAAAATGTTTTAAAGGCCACAGGAGCCAATAATGTGTATTCTCAGCAGTTCTTCAGGCCACATGATTAGTCAAAGTCTACATTTGGTTATTTCACCAGTTACAGGAGCCAAGCTGGATGCCTATTACTGAGCTCTCTAAGGTATAGTGGGCCCTTTGCCCAGTCACGCTGACCTTGGAGCCAAGGGGCAAATCAGTTTCTCTGCTTTATTCCAGACCTAAATATGTTGCATGCATGAGTGTGCAACCAGACTGACAACTTCCCATCACAAATGACATTTAGGAAATTGTTGAGACATACTTGCATTGCAGATAGGTGTTTTTATGTTTTTCTTTTGAAAAGCTTTTGAGTTTTATAGAAGACACTTCCACTGATAAAGTCACCTTTTACCTGTGTATCTCATGTAGTGATCTTGATTCAAGAATTCTTTTTTACTACTGACCAATTGATCAGTTACTCCCATTAGACTAAGTCACCAATAGTCAATGACTTATCCAGATTTTATATGTAAAAGTGATCTCTAAGAGATTAACATATAAATGTGTCTATGTGGGGGATGTACTATATTTCAAAACAGTAGGAAAAAAAGTTCAAATTACCCGTCTCTTTCTTTCTTTGGTCTTCATTTCATCATGCACAATGGAAACATGGAAAGGAGAAAGAATTTTCGAGAAATTTACTGAGGCATTCAATGAATCAATTCATATACATATTACATTGTCTCTCATGTTGGTTCAGAGCTTTGAAGGAAATATATAAACTGCCGTCAGAATCTGGATGGAAATTTTGAGAATCATATGAATCTCAGGAAGTAAACATTATTCTATGATGCCTCTTATTAGAATTTGAGCCCTAATTCAAAGATTATGCATCCTTAAACTCTTTGATTTCCTTATATTCCTTTTATAGAGGTTGCAAATATATTCTATAGCTCTGAGGTTTTCAGGGCTACTAGTACCAGGAAGTTTTTTTTTTTTAAATATTTTGTAAATGGATTTCTCATCCTCTGTATGGCATTATATTGTTAGTTTATTCCCGAAGATAATTTATTTGAGACTTGACACTAGAACTGGAGTTTTGTTGACTGATTGTTTTTTGAATTGGTTTCATCAGTAAGACTTAAGGGGGATGGTACAATCTACCATGCAACAGGGTGCAGGAAAAACAAATACCTGTTTACAGAGAGGGTGGTTTGTTGGAGGCAGTTTAGGAGCATCCTCATTTAATCTTTGCAACAGCAACTCCTATTTCATAAGTAAGGGAAGATGCAGAGAGAGGGAAAGCTATCATTTGGAAAGTGGCAGAACTGGTATTCAAACCCTGGCCATAAATCTGGGTTCATTTTGCAATGTTTGTGCCAGAAAGGTCATTTGGTCACCAGATTGAAAAAAACATTCTGGACTTCTCTGGGCATATATGTGAATTTAGTTCAGAAGCTACATTCAGTTTTCCCACTTTATGTCTCAAGTCCTGCTGCTGCTGCTGCTAAGTCACTTCAGTCATGTCCGACTCTGTGCGACCCTATAGATGGCAGCCCACCAGGCTCCCCCGTCCCTGGGATTCTCCAGGCAAGAACACTGGAGTGGGTTGCCATTTCCTTCTCCAATGCATGAAAGTGAAAAGTGAAAGTGAAGTTGCTCAGTCGTGTCCGACTCTTTGCGACCCCATGGACTGCAGCCCACCAGGCTCCTCCGTCCATGGGATTTTCCAGGCAAGAGTATTGGAGTGGGGTCCATCGCCTTCTCCAGTCTCACTCGCTAGTTGCTGACAAAGACACTCTACACACGTGATGGGATTTGCATTGCTGCTCTTTCTGCCTGGATCACAAAGTCATTCACTGTCATTCTTTGATGTAACATGACTGAAACGGCCTCTGCTTCTACTGCTAGACATTTATTCAGGGCTTGTCTCTTGCTTGTTTTCAGCAATAGTTTTCAATCCGTGAAGCTCTGGAGAAAGACCGAGCTTCCTGGGCCAAGACCCTAATCCTATTAACTTCACAGAATTGTTTTGTTGAGATGCAATTGTCATAAAACAAACTACACATGTTGCACATGTACAGTCTGATAAATTTCATATATACACCCATGAAACCATCACTACAATCAAATTCATACCCCCAAAAGTTTACTGATGGCTGTTTATAATCTTCCCCTTCTTCCCCTGTTTATAATCCCTCTCTGTCTCCCCCTCCTTAAGGAACAACTGAGCTGCTTTCTCTCACTGTAGACTAGTTTGCATTGTGTGTGCTTGCATGCTAAGTCGATCCCGTCACGTCCAACTCTGTGCGACCCAATGGACTGTAGCCGGCCAGGCTCCTCTCTCTGTGGGATTCTCCAGGCAAGAATACTGGAGTGGGTTGCCAGGCCCTCCTTCAGGGGCTCTCCTCAACTCAGGGATGGAATCCGAGTCTTTTCCGTCTCCTGCACTGGCAGGCAAGTTCTTTACCACTAGTGCCACCTGGGAAGCCCTGCTTTTCATTATCTAGAGTTAAATGCAAATGGAAGTATACCATACTCCTTTTTTTTTTTTTCCTGGCATCTTTCACTCAACATAATTATTTTGAAATAAATCCATGTTGTTGTGCATTCCAATAGTTTGTTCCTTTGCTAAGTAGAAGTCTGTGATAAGAATATACCACAGTTTGTTTATCTACAGTTCTGTTGAAGGACATTGGGGTTGTTTCCAGTTCTTGGCTAATACAATTAAGCTGCTGTGGGTATTTGTGTGTAAGTTTTTGAAGGAGTATACCCTCTAACTGGGCTTCCCTGGTAGCTCAGCTGGTAAAGGATCCACTTATAATGCAGGAGACGCCTGTTCGATTCCTGGGTTGGGAAGATCCCCTGGAGAAGGGGTAGGCTACCCACTCAGAGTGATCTTGGGCTTCCCTAGTGGCTCAGACAGTAAAGAATCTGCCTGCAATGCGTGTAGACCTGGGTTTGATCTCTGTGTTGGGAAGATCCCCTGGAGAGGGGCATGGCAGCCCGCTCCAATGTTCTTGCCTGGAGGATCCCCATGGAAAGAGGAGCCTAGTGGGCTGCAGTCCATGGGGTCGCAAAGAGTTGGACACGACCGAGCGACTAGGTACAGCATTTTCTAACTAGACTGAATGATTGTTACAGCAATATTTAAAGTGGAACTTTTACTGCTCCTCCTTATAATTATGGTAATAATAGGTGTTCTAATTACTTCCCAGTTGTGTTGAAAGAATCAAATGAGGTCACTGATCTAAACGTACTTGTTCAATTGTAGATCAGGTTTTCTACAATTGAGCTCACAAAAAGAGGGTACTTTGAGGCTCCTGCAGTTTTAGGTCTTCTGTAGGAGGATCTGGCTCCATGGAAAGCAATTTCCTTCCTAATAAGTTTGCTTTACAATATTCTGAGCATTGTTTTCATAGTTAAAAGTTTGCCACACTCATAAGCATATTATTTATTGTATTCAGAGGTCAAAATATTTTCTGGGAGCCTAATTCTATGCAACATAATGGAAATCATTGACAAAATGTGATCAAATTTACATTATAAGCATCCTCGACAGAAATAAGAATAAATTCTTACAGAGAAAAACACATGGGAAAGATGCATTTTTCAAGGGATATGTCTTTACAATTTTTACTGTGCAAAATTTCATCACCTGACATTTTGTAAACAGTTATTTTTTTTTATTATTAGTTTTTCAATTTATTTAAAGGGTGGGGATAATGAGTATGTGAGCATTCACCAAGAGAATTCCTATCATTTCCGTCAGGTTTAAATTAAAAATTTGTCCTTTCACTGCAGTGATCTATCCAGAAGACCTTGCGTCTACACTAGTATCCTCCCATCACCTTTTATTCCCCTCCAATCCATCTGATTTCACATGGAGTACTGTGGAGCAGCATCTTAAAATTAAGGGAGAAAAACCAGTTTGCTTTGGTAAATGTTGGTTCACATCAACAGTTCCTTCCTTTGGAATTACACAAACCAGAGGTGCCTGATAGCTCACGAGAAATAAATGGATGGACAGCCCCACACCTCACCCCCCACTGAAGCTCTTCTCTGTGAGTGTGGGACCCGCCCTACGGACCTTCTTGCTTTAAGACATCAGATGATGACGGGCTGGGAAGGACTTTGAGTGAGGTCTGTCCTCCCATTTTATACATCCCCCTCCATGCAAGGGATCTCATTCTGCTCACACCAGGGCTGTTGTATGCCCTGTGGCACAGTTAAAAAAAAAAAAAAACATATTATGATCCCACTTGTAAATGTTTTGAATGACGAGAACTTAAAGATGCAAAAAAATTCTTGCCCCAAATCCTGAACCCACATCAGACTGTTGAGATGCCTGCTTGACAGCAAACCCTACGAACATGATGGAATTCTGCTTCAGTGTGGCACTATTTGATTTCATGTCTTCTATTTAAAATTTCAATTTTTTAAATTTTGCATCGTAATACATTACTATGGTTCAGACATCTGAAAGATGTAAAAGTACGGTCAGACATCAGAATGATAAAAAGGTACTTGCCTCCCCACCCCTGTCCACCCAATTCTCTTACCCCTTGGGTACCACTCTATTAGTTTCCCCGGTCTCCCCAGGGTCAAACTGATTTGCTTAAACAATGATGGTATTTAGCACTGGATAGGAGAACAGTCAATCAGAGAACAAGGTAACTAACTGCTATTTTTTTGGGTCTGTCTTTGTGGAGGGATTTTCCTAAAAGGTTCTGTAGTGACATTGCCAAGGACAGAGGACAAGCTCTTTGCAGGAAGCCATGTTTCTGACTCCAGAGGGAGGAAGGAGCAGCTCCTCTGTTATGCCTTAAAAATCACCTAGAGTCATGTTCTAATTAGACAAGTCCTTTATCTGAAATGTATTTAGATTTCAGGATTTGGTAGAGTTAAACAACTGGGGCATAAGGGACCTTAAAATTCTCATGACATCGCTTTTAAAAGAGGATAAAGAGATAGTAAATTTAAAAATTGCGAAGAGTCCAATTTTCTTACCTAAATCCTGACACATGGATCTCTTTGAATCCTGGAAGTTTCTTAAATATCTTTTGCATCTGCAGAGAGAAAAACAGTTATGAAACCCTCTTTGGTTCTACTGGGTCAGATCTTACCTAAATGAAAAAGCCTAAACACTTTTGATGAATTAATGGAAAAAAAATGAAAATTGAACGAACGATTGAGGCCAAACTCTTTGTTCTCAGTTATTTCTGAAACCCAGAGGAAAGTGCTTTGCTATTCATTGAAAAGCTAATAATTGGGGGGTAGTTCTGAGCTGCTTTACTGGTTACCTTATATAAAATATGAAATAATTTAAGGTAGTATTATATGGAAGAAGGCTACAGTACTTTTAGTTATACGCACTGGGTGGTGGTTTAGTCTCTAAGTCGTGTTCAACTCTTCCAACCCCATAGCCCGCCAGGCTTCTCTGTCCATAGGATTCTCCAGGTGAGAATATTGGAGTGGGTTGCTATTTCCTCCTCCAGGGGATTTTTCCCACCCAGAAATCGAACCCAGGTCTCCTGCATTGCATGAAGTGTCATTACTGACTGAGTTATGAGGGAATCCCACACACTGACTAATGATCATATTTTCTGAGCAGCTTCCCTCAGCTGGTAAAGAACCTGCCTGCAATGCAGGAGACCTGGGTTTGATCCCTGGGTTGGGAAAATCCCCTGGAGAAGGGAATGGCTAGCCACTCCAGTATTCTGGCCTGGAGAACTCCATGGACTGTATAGTCCATGGGTCGCAAAGAGTTGGGATGACTGAATTACTTTCACTTGGTCTTCTCTGGCGGTGGCTCAGATGGTAAAGAATCTACCCACAGTGTGGGAGAAGGAAATGGCAACCCAGTCCAATATTCTTGCCTGGAGAGTTCCATGGACAGAGGAGCCTGGTGGGCTACAGTTCATGCGGTTGCAAAGAGTCAGACAGGACTGAGCAACTAACGCACACATTACTGTTGGTGTTGTTCAGTCGCCAAGTTATGTCTGACCCTCTGTGACCCCATGAACTGCATCAGGCCAGGCCTCCCTGTCTGTCACCATCTCCCAGGGTTTTCCCCAACTCAAGTCCATTGTATCATATGATTTGGAAGATTCTGTGATGCTTAAAGGATTGTTAAAGTCAGACTGGCTGCTGTACCTAAATAAAATAGTAGAAGCATATAGTAGATTAGTGAATATAACAAAAAAGACACAGATGGCTAGAGACAGGAAACTAGAGATTACCAGTGGGGAGAAGAAAGGAGGAGGGGCAAGATAGGAGGATGGGGTTAAGTATAAAATATTGTCTATAACATAAGTTACAAGGATACACTGTACAATGCAGGGAATATAGCCAATGTTTTATAATAATGATAAATGGAATGGCACCTTTAAAAATTGTGGATCACTATACTGTCCACCTGTAACAAATAATAGTGTATAGCAACTATACTTCAATTGAAAGAATAAAAAAGAATGAGTAGAAAAACGGTAACAGCAGCTTCTAATCTTAATAGATTCACTCTTAGATTTACACGGACTTTACATTTTCTTCATTTGACCTTGTTTAATGAGGCATATGATCAAAATGTTTTACAACTGCAGTACTCAGTGACTCCCTGACCCACGGCAGCCTTCTGTCTCTGGGTTCCCCCAGGAGGGATGCTGCTGCTGCTAAGTCGCTTCAGTCGTGTCTGACCCTGTTCGACCCCATAGACGGCAGCCTATCAGGCTCCCCTGTCCCTGGGATTCTCCAGGCAAGAACACGGGAGTGGGTTGCCATTTCCTTCTTCAATGCATGAAAGTGAGAAGTGAAAATGAAGTCGCTCAGTTGTGTCTGACTCTTAGCGACCCTATGCACTGCAGCCTACCAGGCTTCTCCGTCCATGGGATTTTCCAGGCAAGAGTACTGGAGTGGGTCGCCATGAGATGGTCCTCGCCAAACTCAGCAGCATTCTCCATCCCTTCTCCACTGAGTCCCTGCTTTTCTTGGGTTCTTTTTCCACTCCTCTGGCCACTTTCTCAGTCGCCTTTGCTCCATCCTATTAATATTTCTGGCTTCACCCACTCCTTTAACTACTAGGATTCTGCAGGTCCGCATCCTCAGCCTCGAGTTGCACTCATGTTCCCATTTAGGCAGAAAGTTCGCCCTGCGCTCTGTGCTAGGCTCTTGGGACGCATCACCGTGCAGATGTGCCCTGGGCAGCTCACTAGTGGGAAAGCAGGGAGGCAACAGAGACCACGAGGAAGTGATAACAGTTTGTATCCAGGCGTGGGAGGGAGAGGAGGGCCAAAGGAGGGCTGGAGAGGTGAGCGGGACCTGCCCTGTCTGCCATCCTCCGTGCCCACTCCCCTCTACCTCTTATGGGGGATCTGGTTTGCTCCCACGGCTTCTATGATCACTTAAGAAACAGCTTCGAGTCCTTCACCTGCAGATCCCAACTTTGCCACTAACTAAATATGTCTGAACCAGAGTCAGCCTCATCCTTCCCGATCTGCCTGCTTTCCCCAGGCACCCTGTATCAGTCAGGGTCACGGATACTCACCAGCTTCCATCCAGAGAGCCCAGCGGTCCCTGCACACCTTCCCTCTGCATTCTTCCTATCCAGTCACCAACACATGCTCATCCAAATCCCCCATGCCTTTCGATGCCACCAAGTTTTCCTTATTCCCATGGCAGGCACACCCTCCCTGTCTGCTGCAATGGCTTTTCTGGATGATGTGTAGGGGAAAGGAAGGGTTTTGGGGGTGTGTTGGGGTGGGGAGAAGGAAGACATCTCCTAACTACACTTCTTTTTTTTTTTAACCAAGTTTATTGTTTCATATCTGTGGCTCTTCGATAAAAATCCTGTGATAGGCGGCACTGTGTATGGAATAAGGTCCATATATACACTGTCGATACTGTATAAATAGATAACTGAGGAGAACCCACTGTATCGCGCAGGGAACTCAGTGTGGTGCTCTGTGGTGACCTAAATGGGAAAAAAAGCCAAAAAAAGAGGGGGTATATGCATATGGATAGCTGAGTCACTTTGCTGTACAGTAGAAACTAACACAACATTGTAAAAGAGCTATACTCCAAGAAAAAATAAAATCATCCTGGCTGAGGTTGAAAGAAAAAAGGAAAAAGGAAAAAAAAAAAGAGAAAGGAAAAGGAGAAAAAAGAGTCCAATTCTTTAGAATGGCATTTAAGACCCTCCACAATTTATTTACCCTGTCCACCCCCCAGTATCTTTCCATTGCTCTTCCTGCCATCCTTATTCCCTTGGCAAATATCCTGTCCTCAAGTCACACTAAACTAACCCCTGTGTCTCCCTAAATACAACTTGTCCTTTTTCCCGACTTCTGTGACTGTTCTTCCCTTTGGCCTAAGAGGCAACTTCTACCTTCTGTTCATTGACTGTCTTCCCCACCCCCCATCATTCAAAGGCAGCTCAAACATCTTCTCTATTGAAAAGCATTTGTAACTCCCCAAAGTCAGGCTCCATTATATCTTCTCTCTACTGTTCTAGAACTTATTGCCATATATCCCACAAGATAGTCCATGAGGGGAATGCTGCCTCCCTCACTGAAACTGTGCTTCTTGGACTTCGGGCTTAGGTCAAATTTATTCTACTTTATCTCTCTCCCTCCCTCCCAGTCTTATAGTAGGGACTTATAGTAGGGACTCAGCAAATTTTGCTTAATCGAGTTGAGTGCATTTTTTCATTCTCTAAATTCATCCTCATGCCTGCCTTGTCACGGTATCTAAAATTACTGCTGATGCTATGCTATCTACACCAAGGACTAGAGCAGTCATGCACAGATAACCCCAAGTCACTTACACTGGGCTTTGGAGTGCATCTTGGATTTTCTTTTTTCCAGCAGACTGATTTACCATCTAAATTATATTTTATTGTACCAGTGTTATAAATAGTCCCTCCCCACCCCCCAACCCGAGTGTGTGACAACTGCAGTGATGAAGGTAGCTCAGCTTTTGGGTGAGGAGGAGATAGCTGTGTACACCTGAGTTTAAACCTTGGTTCTGCTACTTTCTAGCTGCAAGCCCTTGAGTTTATTGCTTAATCTCTCTGGACCTCTGTCTTCTTAGCCGGCATAAGATAACAATTCATATAGCGTAAGGTTGCTGTGTGTGTGTGCTAAATCACTTCAGTTGTGTCCAACTCTTGCAACTCCATGGACCTTAGCCCTCCAGGCTCCTCTCTCCATGGGATTCTCCAGCCAAGAATACTGGAGTGGGTTGCCATGCCCTCCTCCAGGGGATCTTCCGACCCCAGGGATCAAGCCTGCGTCTCATTCATCTACCTGCTTTGGCAGGCGGCTTCTTTATTACTAGCGCCACCTGGGAAGAGAGTTGGTGATGCTATATTATTTATTTACTTAATCTCTGCCTCTCCTACTGTATTCCTAGCACCTTAAAAGCCCAATTTCCTGTTATTTCTTCAGTGTCCACATAGCACAGAGTCTGGGGAGGGCAGGGCAAGCCTTCAGTCAGTTGTTTTAGACAGACTTATGCAAGGAGATCCAACCAGTCCATTCTGAAGGAGATCAGCCCTGGGATGTCTTTGGAAGGAATGATGCTAAAGCTGAAACTCCAGTACTTTGGCCACCTCATGCGAAGAGTTGACTCATTAGAAAAGACTGATGCTGGGAGGGATTGGGGGCAGGAGGAGAAGGGGATGGCAGAGGATGAGACGGCTGGATGGCATCACTGACTCGATGGACATGAGTTTAAGTGAACTCCGGGAGTTGGTGATGGACAGGGAGGCCTGGCGTGCTGCGATTCATGGGGTTGCAAAGAGTCGGACAGGACTGAGCGACTGAACTGAACTGAACTGATGGGGGGAGGATGGAGCAGGAAATGGCAACTCACTCCAGTATTCTTGCCTGGAGAATCCCCTGGACAGAGGAGCCTGGCAGACTACAGTCCATGGGGTCGCAAGAGTCGGACACGACTTGGTGACTAAACCACCACCATGGGGGTAGGAAGGACAGGATGACAGTCCCCATAGAGCCGAGGGCAGGAGGCCTGGGGAATAAGTCTCCATGCCTCCACTCATGTGCCTCACCATGAGCTTGATAGAGGCGAGCAAGGAGGCAAGGTTTTGAAGGGCCCGTCTTTATTTGGGGGCAGGTGGGAAAGCTCAGTGACAAAAGCCCTACAACAAATGGCTTTGGGGCCACAAAGCAATTGTCATGCCAGTCCAGTGACAGCCTGGTGGCTCAGATGGTAAAGAATCTGGCTGCAACTCAGGAGACTCGGGTTCGATCCCTGGGTTAGGAAGATCCCCTGGAGAAGGGAATGGCAACCCACTCCAGTATGCTTGCCTGGGAAGTCCCATGGACAGAGGAGCCTGGTGGGTTACAGTCCAGGGAAGGTTCAAGTGTGAGCTACAGAATCTGTAGCTAAAGACTCGGACCCTGACTCATCCTTCTTTCTGGTTCGGGATACCAGGGACGCTGTTACGCATCTGAAAACAATGTATCACACACAGAATCATTTCTGGAGAAGCCCTGGCTGCAACGTGGGCAGCAGTGAGCCTTGTGGGGAGAGCAGCCCTGCAGCCCTGGCTCTGGGGGACTGGATTGATTGCTCGTGTCCCTGTCCTCTTTGTGAACCTGCCTGTAATGGATTAAGAATCAACGTTGCTTAGGAGGGTGCAGAAGGCATCCAGGGAGGCGATGACAAAGGCCTTCAGTTAATTCTGCTAAATTATCTTCTGGGGACCTTCTGATCATGGAGCGCTAACCACTAAATTGCTAATTAAGTGCCCAGTTAACCTTATTAATAATATGAAATGCACAGGGGCCTTCCTGATTCTGCTGGGATGTATGTTAACGGGGCTGTAAAAAGGCAGCTGTGTGGAGTTCTCCCGAATGTTTGCACGAGAGAAAGCATGCAGACAACAACTAAGCGATCCTTCTGACATTTGTATTAAACTGGTCATTAAGTTTATTGTGGAAATTAAATTACTACAGAGGACTGGCCATTAATTCCTGATTAGGCCTGGATGGCTGTGCTAATGTGAGTGCTGGGCTGTGGTGAGGCTGGCTGGTTCTCTCAGGGTAGCTGCTGGGAGGTCAAACTGCTGGGGTGCCTGGAAGGGGAACAGAAGGCTGAGCAGAAGCAGTCCCCCGACCGTGGAAGTGGAACCAGAGGACTGGTGCGATGGTCTTTGGGACAAGACTCAGCAATACATACTCTTCTTTGGCGGACAAATTTTTTAGAGGCTAGAAGAGGCATGTGCATTTGCTGATGATGCAAAATCCTTTCCCACACTTAGTTATTTGGCAAAAATAGAGAGTATAGCATAGTGGTTAAGAGCAGGAGTTCTGGAGTCAGGCTGTCTGGGTCTAAAACTTGACTCTGTCAGTTGGGTGAATTAATTAATCCTCCTGCACCTCAGTATCTTCACTTGTCAAAAAGAGAAATGATTTTACTTTAAGTATAGAATCATGTGAGAAATGAAATGCATTTATATATATATATAAAACACTAAGAACAGTGCTACTATTTTGATACAGAGCATTTTAGACTTGGAAAGGGACTTCAAGGTCATCTTTAGTTTCTAAATGAGGGATCCAAGGTCAGGGAAGTGATCCCCAAATTCTCATGACTACCTTGTGGGCAGAAACAAAGATTAAAACTAAGATTTGCAAAAACTATAATTTATCTGCATTATTCTACATCAGGTGGTTTTAGGTGCTTAGAGAATTAACAACAGGTCGATGAAGACAGTTTATGGCCAATTATCCAATTTTAAAATATTCTGACTCTCCTGAGGATTTGCTGAAAAGAATATTTCAAAGAGCAAATGGAAAAGTTCACAGACTATTCTTTAATTCATGCTATCTACTAATCCATGCCTCAGTACTTCTCTGGTCCATAAATACACTGATGCTTTCTCTTTGAAGTCTGTAGAAAGGATTCTTTACCATTTTGTTGACTGAATGCTGATGCAGGAAGAGATTGGAGGCTAAGAATGTATTTCGTTATTTATCTCCTCACCAGCTGAGAGGAGGGGAGCATTGAATTCTCCAAGTACGAGAAGTGGGTACCGGTGGTTCCCTGACTATGTTGAGTAAGATGCTTGTACACCCAGGTGGTTCAGAAATGTAATTCATGGTTACCTAATCTCACAGGTGCTTCTATTTTCAGTTGCATTTCTGCAGACAATTACTGAGTAGTTAACTGCCTGCAAAGCTCTGTATTTGGAGGTAAGTGGCAGAGATGAAAGAAGCAGTTCCTGACCTCAAGGGGAAGCTTATGCTCTGGTGCTGGTGAGGGCGTCTGAGAAGCAGAGAGGAGTGGAGACCACGAAAGCCACAGATGTGTAAGTAGACAATCTCAAGACAGGGTGATCAGTGCTGTGACGACAGGGAGCCCTGGGTGTTAGCCCAGAGAAGAGGCATTGAGCCCGGGATGGGTAAGGAGAACGCTTCATGATGAAGTCTGTACAATGCGACTCAGGGAAGGGCATCCCAGAGAGAGGGGGCAGTGCATGTAAAGACTAATGGTGATAAAAGATTTGCAAGCAGTTTCATTTCTGTGGAGTCTAAAGGGGGATGTGAGGAATGGTGTTAAGAGGAGGCTGGAAAGGAAGGCAGGAGGCTTATCATAGCACATAGATGCCAAGTTTAGCACTGACGTTTGAAGAGCTTTTAATTTAATCAGAAACAGGCAGCTATGATGATGGTCAGAGATAGAAGAGACATCTTGGGAGAGCATCTTGATGGGGACCGTATCACTTCTTTCACTTATCACCCTGGAAAATGCCTTTTAAAAATAACAAGTGTTGGAGAGGATGTGGAGAAAAGGGAACCTTTGTGCCCTGTTGGTGGGAGTGTAAATGGTGCAGCCACTATGGAAGCAGTATGGAGATTCATCAAAAAATTAAAAAATTGAACTACCATATGATCTAGCAATTCCACTTCATTCCAGTTCTGGGGTTTATCTGAAGAAAATTAAGACACTAATTTGAAAAGATATATGCACCTTCATATTCACTGTAGTATTATTTACGATAACCAAGATATGGAGATAACCTGAGTGCCACCAATGTATGAATGAATAAAGAAGATGGAATATATCACACACAATGGAATATTATTCAGCTATGAAAAGAATGAAATCTTGCTATTTCCAACAACATGGACGGATCTTGAAGGTATTATGCTAAGTGAGATCAATTAGAGAAAGACAAATACTGAGTGAACCCACGCATATGTGGAACCTAAACAAAAACCCACACCAGGCTCAGAGATACAAAAAACAGACTGGTGGCTGTCAGAGGCAGAGCTGGGTGGAGGGGAGCAGAAATGGGTGAAAGCGGTCCAAAAGTAAAATAAATAAATAAGAGTAAAAAGAATGCTTGATCGCCAGAAGAAGAGTAGAAGGGATTTATGGGCTCCCAGATCTAAGTCACACCTTGGGCTCTGGTTGTGTGGGGTGGGTTTGCTCACCTGAAGCTGAGACTTGGCTGCGACCTCCTGGTAATACGGGGACTGGGAGTTATCCAGCTCTGACTTGAACTTCTGGTTTGCCAGAGAGATACTTAGTTCTACTTTCTGCTCCAGTGCATCCTCAGCAGCATCCGTGAATTCTATTTTTCTTTCCTGTGTTAGAGTTAGAAAAAAGAGAAGTGATTCTATTACTGTAAAGCATAAGCAAATGGTTACATCATATAATATGTATGCATTGCTATTGTCTCAAGAAGAGGGTTATGAAGCATTAAGTGCTTTTAGAGTAAGTCCTATTAACTAGAATTGGCCTCTGAATTTCACTGAGAGACAAAGTATCAGAGCTGTAATGAGTTAATTACGTAGAGTCTTCAAGAACATTGTCATTTTATGACTGTATGCTCTTGTGGAAGCATTTACAAACATACACACACACACTTGTTTACTTTTTACTTTTTATATCCTTTGGTTCATTTAAAATAATATCTCCTCTATCATCTAGGGTGGAAATCTTCGCCTTCTCTGAACCTTTGTACTGGTGAATAACATCTGAATCGCTCATTTGGTACCTTTGATATACTTATATAGAGGTTTTGTTTAATGGTAATCTTGTCATCCCACAAATAATCCCCTTGAATCCAGTGTGATTCTCACACTTCACTGAGTCCCCCACAGCAAAAAACGTGAGACCATTTCTGTACAAAACTCTTGGGAAATATATATGACGGGGCAGGTCACGTCCTCAGTAACCTGTCTTGGCTTATTGATTTCATCTTCAGTCACAGTACTTATTTTTTGTCCTTATGCGCACTATAAATTCCTTGAAGGCAGGGACTAAGTCTTGCTCATCTTAGTATCTTTATGTACAGCCCAATGTTTGCTGAATGAAAGAATTAGATGTAGGTGGGAAAAAGGATGTTAAGAGGAGGATGTGATGAATGTGGAATAAAACCTTCGGAGCATATTTACTGCAGAAGGAGGGACCTATATCAGACTCTGAAGGAGATGAAACACTGTTAATATGAGAAAAGAGAAGGCAAACTGGAGTTTTCAGAAATTTTGTAGTGAATATGCTTAATCTCATTAATTTTTTCCAATGGCAGATTTCACTGTTGGTAAACCAGTATTTCTGAGAAAAACAAAGCATTGAAATTTGTTGTTCATGGCAATAGTTCCATCAGGTCTACAGTCGTCCAGCCTAAAACCCAGAAATAATGGTCTGCAGGGTTCTTATCTCTGTTTCCATGTGGAACTGATGAGACTGAACTTCCTGTCCTTACCTCCTGACTTTGACCTGTGCTTTGGAGGGAGGGTCAGAGGAAAAGGAAAGGGCCCGAGAAGCCTCACAGACTGCAGAGAATGGTAGACCTATCACAGTGGCTGCATAAGGATAAAATCCAGGTTCTGATTTGGGGCCCTTTCCTTACATTACTTATGTCATCCTGCTTATTTAACTTATATGCAGAGTGAAAGTGAAAGTTGCTCAGTCATGTCCGACTCTTTGTGACCCCATGAACTATACTGGGGTGGGTAGCCTTTCCCTTTTCCAGGGGACTGTCCCAACCCAGGGATTGAACCGGGGTTTCCTGCATTGCAGGCAGATTCTTTACCAGCTGAGCTGTTGGGAAAGCCCATATGCAGAGTACATCATGCAAAATGCCAGGCTGGATAAAGCTCAAGAAGGAATCAAGATTGCTGGGAGAAATATCAGTAACCTTAGATATGTGGATAATACCACTCTAATGGCAGAAAGTGAAGAGAAACTAAAGAACCTCTTGATGAAGGTGAAAGAGGAGAGTGAAAAAGTTGGCTTAAAACTTAACTTTCAAAAACTAAAGATCATAGCATCCAGTCCCATCACTTCATGGCAAACAGATGGAGAAGAAAATGGAAACGCTGAGAGACTTTATTTTCTTGGGCTCCAGAATCACTACAGCTTCCCTGGTGGCTCAGACGGTAAAGCGTCTGCCTGGAATCCGAGAGACCTGGGCAATCCAAGATCCCCTGGAGAAGGAAAGGGCAATCCACTCCAGCACTCTTGCCTGAAAAATCTCATGGATGGAGGAGCCTGATAGGCTACAGTCCATGGGGTTGCAAAGAGTTGGACACAACTAAGTGATTTCATTTCACTTCACTTCAAAATCACTGTAGATGATGACTGCAGCCATGAAATTAAAAGACACTTCCTCCTTGGAGGAAAGCTATGACCAACCTAGAGAGCGTATTAAAAAGTAGAGACATCACTTTTCCAACATAATTCCATATAGTCAAAGCTATGGTTTTTCCAGTAGTCATGTATGGATGTGGGAGTTGGACCATAAAGAAGGCTGATTGCTGAAGAATTGATGCTTTTAAACTGTGGTATTGGAGAAACCTCTTGAGAGTCCCTTGGACTGCAGGGAGATCCAACTGGTCAATCCTAAAGGAAATCAGTCCTGAATATTCATTGGAAGGACTGATACTGAAGCTGAAGCTCCAATATTTTGGCCACCTGATGTGAAGAACTGACTCATTGGAAAAGACCCTGATCCTGGGAAAGATTGAAGACAGGAGGAGAAGGAGGTGGCAGATGGCGAGATGGTTGGTTGGCATCACTGACTCAATGGACATGAGTTTGAGCAAACTGTAGGAGATAGTGAGGGACAGAGAAGCCTGAGGACCATGAAGGGTTGGACACAAGTGAGTGACTGAACAACAACAACCTTACGTTACTGAGGCTTCCCAGACAGCCCAGGGGTAAAGAATCTGCCCCAGAATGCTGGAGACTCCAGAGATGCATGTTTGCTCCTTGGGTTGGGAAGATCCCCCCAGAGTAGGAAATGGTGACCCACTCCAGTATTCTTGTCTGGAAAATTCCATGTACAGAAGAGCCTGGTGGGCTACAGTCCATGGGGTCACCAGGAGTTGGACTCGGCTGAGTTGGACAAAGGGCACAAGAGCCTTATATTACTGCCTTCTTCTGGGTCTGCTGCCTGCCTGGCGCTTCCACAACTCCACCACTGGAACAAAGGGAGCAAGATTTGCCTGCTTTGCACTGTCTGGGCCCAAAGCCTTTTGGAGGGGTTGAAAATAATCCTCCTTTGATTGTTGTTGTTTAGTTGCTCTGTCACATCTAACTCATTGTGACCCCATGGACTGTAGTCCACCAGGCTTCTCTGTCCGTGGGATTCTCCAGGCAAGAATACTAGAGTGGGTTGCCATGCCCTCCTCCTCCTTTGGATTAGGAGATGCAAACTGCTATGTATCAAATAAATAAGTAACAAGGATTTATTATACAGCACAGGGAATATAGCCATTATTTGTAGTACCTTTAAATGGAGTGTATAAAAATATTGAACCACTATATTGTAAACCTGAAACTAACACAACAATGCAAATCGACTGTGCATGCGTGCTCAGTCACCTCTGTCGTGTCTGACACGTTGCAACCCCCTGGACCATAGCCTGCCAGGCTTCTCTGTCCGTGGGATTCTCCAGGCAAGAATACTGGAGTGGGTTGCCATGCTCTCCTCCAGGGGATCTTCCTGACCCATGGGTTGAACCTGTGTCTCCTGCATCTCCTGCATTGCAGGTGAATTCTTTAACCACGGAGCCACTTGAGAAGCCCAAATCAGGTAGTCAGTTAAAAAGTCCCCCTTTAGTGATAACCAACATTCAATTCCCTAACAATCCTCTCATCCTGAATGCCTTTTCACTCAAACAGGGTGGTGGCCAGAGTTGCTTTTTGCCAGAAAACACTGTTTTAATTTTTCCTCATCTTGACATGCAGGATTTCAGTCATTTGGATATTTTTCTGGACTATTTGAGCTGGACATGACTGAGAAAAAAGCCTCTGTCCTTGCTGTCAGGGTGGGATCACACTTTGGTGGGGAAAGGACTTTGTTGATGAGTTGAGAGACGCATTCATTCATTCACCCATCATTTATTCACTCTAACGCTAAGTGAAAGTCCTGTTAGTCAAGGTCATGTTTAAAGGGTTGTCTGCATATAATGTTGGCCCATTCTAGTAAGCTTTAATAATTAGAAAGGGGTAGCACTAATGACAGCGAATGGCCAGCCCATCCCTGTTTTACTAATAAAACCAAACAGACATGTGAAGAGCTAGATTGAGTCTGAGAACGTCTTACTCTTGTAGGCACTCTGGTGTCCGGGAGGGTGTAGTTGAGGATTTCGTTGAGCAGTGTGTCATCGGTAGGGAGAGGCAAGGGCCCGGGTGAGACACTGGCAACGTCTGTGGAAATTTTAAAAAGAACAACATTGAGACTGGAGGAGTTTAAAGTAGAACAAGGTCACGATGTCACATGCTTTTCCTGTCACTCTGGAAATTACAGATATCAGAACTCATTTTCTTTCAAGATCACATATATGTGTTCTTGGGCAAAATATAACTCATACTCTTGATCCCACTTAAATTCCTCATTACTCCTTTTCAAGACCCAAGCTTGGTGCTTCCCTAGACGTGTTAGTTAAGTGGTTTTTGCCAAATGAGGTCTGGTTAATTTTTCTTTTTGTGACTATATTAAGGTCACAAAGATATCTTATCTTGAATTTGTTTGTTGGAAAACATTGGTAATGATTGCCTCCAAGTGGTAGGATAATGGGTGATTTGGTTTTCCATTTATTTTTTCTTATATTTTCTAAGATTCATGCTATGAGTTTAAATTATAAAGTTAGAAATATAGTCAGTTTTGAAGCAGTGCATTATAAACTGTGTCAACTTCAATTAAGGATTGCTTTTCAAATAACAGGCTTTCATGATGATGTGAATTAAGGTTCAGAAGCAGATGAAATGAGGACATCCAAGCTTACCTGTTGAAGACACAGGGGTTTGACCAAGCTCTCCTAAGGTCTCTTTTGTGACTACTTCATCTTTTCTATTAGCACAATAGAAAATAAAAAACAGGTGGTGAAAAGGAGCTTGATGACAACAGAGGAAACACATTTAACACATTTTCTTGTATTTAGACCTAAAAATTAGAGAGAAAGTATACTTTAAAACTAGGCTTACCTATTCTTTTAATCACAAAAGTAATCTTGTAATATATTTTCATTGAAGAAAAATTCAAATAACTTCCAAAAAAAATTATTTTTGACTCCAGGGTTTTTCCTGAGCACCTTGGCTTTTTGTAGTCCTGGGGAGCATTTTCATGGTAGACAAATGTTTGGGGGGCTTGAAACTTTATAGTTCCACTATGCTGCAACTGTGTCCTTGACATCAAAGACAATTGGTCACATGAACTATGACTGAAACAGTTTTTCTAAAATCTCAGACCCTCAAATCTGCAAACTCAGAGAGTCATTAAGTTTATCTGATAAAGTAACTCTTGTGGTTACGATAATGAGAGAGGGATAGATTTTTGGATAATGCAGGTGTATTAAATCCCTATTCTGGACATAATCATTGCCCACCATGGTGACCTGCTGGGGACTTGTGGGTAGGCTTGCAGTGCCAGGGACTGTGAGTGTGGATGATATCCAAGGGCAAACCCAAGGTCATGGTTATAGGGCTGTCTGCATATAATGTTGGCCCATTCTAGCAAGCTTTATTTAGAAAGGGGTAGCAGTAGTGATATCTATTGAAGCGTACTGAATGATTTCTTACTGTAAGCTATCAGGTCCCAAAGGATGGTGTCTGAGTTTGTGCAACATAGCCATGATGGACTGTTTGATCCAAACAGTAGCTCATGCTGACGGCAGACCAGAAGTCACAGCGAGGTCCTCTGTTGTAGGGTCATGGAGAGGTGGGACTCTCCAGGGGGCTTGAAAGGAGAGCAGGATTTGGATGTGTGGAGAGGAGAAGGCAGGTTTTCCAGACAGAGAGGAAGACCGCAGTCAGAGCCCAGGATGAGCAGGGTGTGGGCTGGACACGGTGGGGAAGTGTCATGGTGACTGTGGTGGGGTCATGGTTTGTGGAGACAAGGCTGGAAAGGTCCGGGGGTGAAAGCTTTGATTAATTAGTTTGGACTCTTCCTCAGTGGAGGTCCTAACAGGGAACAGATAGCTCACTCAGAGCGTAATCTGAACAAAGTTTAATAAAGGCCTTGCTAAGTCATGGGACAAGTGTGAGAGCAACCACGAGGGTGAGTGCAGAACCCACAGCTGGTAACAGCGAGGGGCTGAAAGCTCCCTTCATCCAGGAGGGTTGAGGGGATGGAGCGGTGATGTCAACCAGAGACCCGGAGGCTCCGTGGGAAGAGAGGGCTGCCTGACAGGAGCTGGGCGGAGGCTGAAGGAGGCCAGCCGTCCGGAAGACTTTGCAGGCGGCGGGTGCAGGAGGTGATGCATTCGTTCACCTCACTCTGCTCTGCCCTCTGGTCTCCTGCCCCCCACTGGCTGGTCCTTCTCAGAAGTCAGAGGCCAGGGGAGGTGAGCGAGGCAATCATTCCCGCTCAACCCTTGGCACAGAGCAGGTGGAGATGGGTGGGGAGGGGAAAATCCCAAGAGCCAGAGGAAGATGCAGGAATATTTTCAAAAGCCTTTGAACAAAGTTCAGTGCAAAAAAGGGCCTATCTCAGACATATAAATCCAGCGGAAGTTATGCAAGGTAAGCAGGGGAAGAGGTTAGAGGCAGGAAAACCTGTAGGGAGACCAGATTTGACTTTTTTCACCATGTAAATTAAAAAGGTCCTGGACCAGGTGGTGGCAAAGGGAGGAGAAATGAAGGAACAAATGTGAAAAGCATTGTCAGTAATCCCTATAGCCCAATTTGTGTCTCTCTCTGCAGCATTATTATCTTCAGATTTAGATTTCTAAATGTTATATAATGTGTGTGATTTGTGAGTTTAGAGTTTGGCAACAGCATGTCTCTTCTTTAATCATTTTATCGAATGTACTTTTCCTTTGCTTTTTTTTTTTTTCATTTCGATTTTCTTATTTGATATTCAGTTCTTGTTGAAGGCATAGCTCAGTGCTTCAGTAATTTAGTTTGAGAAATACTAACACTTTATAGAATACCAAATGAGAGTTCAAAATTCAGGTTGCTCTCTGATTGCATTAAATATGTTTCCGATGTAACTAATATTTTTCAACAGTTCTAAAAACAACTATTTTAATTGCTCTATGTCTTATAAGTAAAAAAAACCATATTAGGTAATTGTCACCTGGTATTGCATTCATTTTCATCTGCAAATGTAGTGCAAACATCTATCTCAGTCTATAAGGTCTATCCATTTTCCCTTTTATATACTCATTTATCTTCAGCAAAATACATGCACAAATTGTCTGTCAGAATCACCTACTCAGATCTCAGTAGCTGAAATAATATAAAGGCATAATAGCTCAGTCTCACTCCATCGTGTGATCCTTCAAAAGTCAAGAGCATGCTGCACTCTATTTTGGGTACTTACCTCTCAAGGAAGTTTCTCTGTTTCATTCTCTGCAGAAAGATAAAAAGTCATTTTACCAAGAGATAATGCCAACCGAAGAGCCAGAGTCTATTTTCATTCCTCTTTCTCTTTAACTTTACTTCAACCTGCCTGTGCAATGTTATTTTGCAGAAATGAATTTACCGTTGGCCTTCTCAGATCTTTCCAAGCATTTCTTCAACCAACCCATACCCTGGGGAAACTAATTCTAAAGGGGACAGGGCTGGAGGCCTGGGAGCTACTTTGGACTAACTTACATACCGTCTTTGAACTGACCTGCTGAAGAAGATCCAGGTGCTCCTGGGAGTTGCTGAAATTTTTCCCGATGTCAAAGAGGCAGAAGGTCTCCTGCTGGCAGACGCTGACCCAGTCCTGGTATTCCCCCGGCTCAGGGAGGCGATCCAGAAAGATCCGGTAGGCTTCCCACACTGCCTCCTGGCACACTGGAAGGCAGCATGCCTTAGAAGATGCCACATCCTTAGAAGATGCCCTTCTCCCAACCCAAACACAGTCCTAAACATGGAGAGCTCTGTCATGGCTGATGTTGACACACTAGCTTACAGCCCATAGAGATTAACGCATTCAACAAGTATATATGGAGCAGGGAGAAATATATACCTGGGAGAAATACTCCCAGGTGTATATATATCACCAGGGAGAAAAATAAAAGAAGGGAGATAGGAATGTGTATGTGTGGGTGACTGCTATTTATAATAAGGTGGTTGAAGAAGTCCTCATGATCAAGGTGACTTTTGAACAGCTTGGGAAGAGGCCCCAAGGCTGAAGAACAGGGAGTGCATTGAAAGAATAGCAAGCAGGTCAGCTGTGGCCAGAGCAAGGCTGAGAGTCACAGAGGTGGAACATAGAAGGCTGTGGTGAGAGGCACACAGAGGGTACAGGACTTGTGGCCCAGTCGTCTTCTGCTGGGCCTCGGGTACCTGGCTGGATCTGCAGATTTTCCAAGGGGTAAACAGTCACACATATACTTAAACACTCAGTGTCTAGATCTCAGCTTTCCTAGCACGCTTTCCTAAATTTCCCTAAGGACACGACTTTTCCTTCCTCATCTCCCCCTTGGCCAGCATCCTTGCCCGACTCCCCCATCCCTGATCTTTCTGTGGCATGGTGCCCCTGGGCTGCCACACAAAGGGTGTTTGAAATAACTGTGTTTGAGGTTAAGACAGGGAGGGAACTTGGTTGACGGATAGCACACAGTTTTTGCAAGTAGGGCAGTTTGTGATTCTTTGCGTTAGAAGTCCTAATGGAGTCAACAGCTGATACATCATTAAAAATAATGATCAGATCATGGTGTGATTGTTAGCCTAACATGCCAGAGGAACTTAAAGAATAAGAATATCACTATAACAGAACTCCATCTGTTCCTGTCTACTTATTTATGTTTCACGTTTTCCTAGCAGTTAAGCGAAACTAAGGAAAAGAATAGAGATCAAATTGATGTTAAGTTCTGTCTAATGTTCGCAACGCATAATAGAAATAACAAATAATGGCACATGAATTAACAGAGGAAAGGAACAGCACCAAAGCAATCCCATCTCTCCAGGGCAGAGGTTAGGAGAGCTTAAGCTACGGGCTCTTCATTTAAATTGGCTCTTTCCAAAGCCTTGTTCCTAACTTTGTATTCATAAACATTAGTTACCCAAAACCGAACATCTGAGCTTACATGCATCTGTCAGTACAAAAAATAAAAACTTTTGTCAAATTTACATCTAGTTACTTTAATCAATCCTATATTAAAAATAATTATAACTGAATCCAGAAGAGATTTCTGAAAATAAGTAAAATAAGTTATTTACTTAGGAAATAAGTTAAAGTAATTAACTTCAATTTATGTATATTTTGTTACTGAGGAATATCTTCAAGCACCCCATAACAGACTTTCAAGTATGATATAAATCACATTAAGATAAGACTCTGCAGCGAGAAGTGGGATGGAAATGTGGGTGTGTGGAGAGAGAGAGACCATGTGACATTGCCTGCTGTTAGGAAGAGCTGTTCATGCATTTGTAAAGAGTGTTTGATGATAAGTATTGAGCCTGTGGTAGATTCCACTGTATACGGGAGAATGATCTAACTCCTGTTTTATTTTCAATATCGATATTTACAGCTCACCAAACTTACACCGTATCCAATTATTTAAGCTTATAATGAAAACTTTAGAAGAAGAATGCAGTCAGTCAGTTCAGTCGCTCAGTCGTGTCTGACTCTTTGCAGCCCCATGGACTGCAGCACACCAGGCTTCCCTGTCCATCACCAGCTTCTGGAGTTTGCTCAAACTCATGTCCATGGAGTCAGTGACGCCATCAAACCATCTCATCCTTTGTTGTCCCCTTCTTCTCCTGTCTTCCATCTTCCCCAGGATCAGGGTCTTTTCCAATGAGTCAGTTCTTTGAATCAGATATTGATGTGAAAGTACCACAAGTATTGGAGCTTCAGCTTCAGCATCAATCTTTCCAATGAATATTTAGGACTGATCTCCTTTAGGATGGACTGGTTGGATCTCCTTGCAGTCCAAGGGACTCTCAAGAGTCTTCTCCAACATCACAGTTCAAAAGCATCAATTCTTCGGCGTTCAGCTTTCTTTATGGTCCAGCTTTCACATCCATACATGACCACTGGAAAAACCATAGCCTTGACTAGATGGACATTTGTTGGCAAAGTAATGTCTCTGCTTTTTAATATTCTGTCTAGGTTGGTCATAGCTTTTCTTCCAAGGAGCAAACATCTTTTAATTTCATGGCTGCAGTCACCTCTACAACTACATGCCATGAAGTGATGGCATGCAAGGGGGCACCGAATTTACAAATTATTTTAGGGGATTAAGTTAGATTTTTTAAAAAGTTAGATGACTTCGGTCATAAGCAATTGCAATATATTGATTTTGCCCTCTGGAGGGATGGGGAGCAAGTGGAGGCTTTGGAACAGAAGTTGACATCATCTGACTTTCTAAAGAAACCCTCTGACTGCCAGGCAGAGAAAAAGGATTGTGAGTCGTGGGGAGGAATGAGGTATGAGAAACCTAGTTAGGAGACTTTTATTCCTATGATTTACCCTCCCACACTCCCCATCTTGTCCGCATCTGGGTTTCTCTTAGCTTTCTGTTTTGAGAAACAAAGAGAATTCCGGACCAACAGAAGCTCAGGTCATTTATCATCAGCAATGTGACCAGAAGCCATAGAGCTGGGGGTGGGTGCAGCTCCCACCACTTGGAATGAGCCATTTAAGCTGTCCACCTATGAACGGTGTGTTCCCTGGAGTTCTTCCTACATCACCAAACAGCCTAGGTTGAGATATTCAGCAGAAAGGCTGAGGTCCTGTGGTCAGATCTCAAGTAACAGTGAGGAGACTGGGGACTCAAGGCTCTAATTTCTCCAAAATTCTTGTGACAATCCTTCACAACCAGTTCAGACAAGGATGGTGCAGAGTGGTATAACAAAGTGTTAGAAAATTCCAGATGCCTCCCAGCCCCTGAGATCTTTTGATACCTCGGTTTACAAGGTTTTTATTTGTTATGCCTTCAATAAGGATGGATGACTATCCCGGTGAGTCATGGGCTGGTGCCCCTGTTTTCCTGATCACAAAAGGATTCTTTCTCCTGGTTTGTGCTGAGCTTCCAGGAGGGCAAAAAAATGACATCAGAGGAGTCACCAAAAAAAAATTTTTTTTGTCCCTCAAATTAGTCTAAAGAAAATACACTGGCTCCTAGATACATCCTAACATTTTGATCTCTAGAAACTACAATGCCTTAGGGAAATAATTCTTCAAGCAGCTTCAGCCATTTGTGCTTCAGGGAGAATGTTCTCTCAGAACATTGGTGAAAAGTTTTAATGGGGACAAGGGCTTTCTGTGTCCCCAAGGTGTAAGAAAGGGTGGCAGGCCAAAGAGCAGGATTATCTGGGCAAATTATTAAAATGCAGGTTATGAAGTAGGTCTGTTGTGGAGTCTGAGTACCAGCATCTCTAGGTGGTTTCCAGCTGATGATGATACCGCCTGTTTGTGGACAGCATTTTGAGCAGCAAGAACCAGGGTTCCCTCCATCTTAGCTTTCTCTGGGTCACACAGTAACATGAAACAAAGATCTAACTTCTATCTAACTTTTAATATTGGGGTTGGGGGAGAGAGTGAAGACAGAGGAAGGGAGAGAAGGGGGAAGACATGGGGAGAGTGGCTTCTCAAAGGACTCACAGAGGATGTTGAAGGGATGCAGCCCCAGCAGTCTTCTAGGTGGGTGCACAGGGTCCTACCTGGGAAGCTACCAGAAATGACCTTGGCTCCTGTGTCTGTGCTTTCTGATGAGCATGCCTGTGATTCCATCAGGAAGCACAGAACATTTTCCCTTGTGTTGCTTTAGGACTGGGAAAAGAAATAGCTCAATATTCCATTTGATTTGAGGAGTGTGGATGCTGTCTCTCCTAAATTAGAAAGATAATTTTGTAAAAGCAGCTATGAGAACAATAAGTGGGTTACTCTGTCAGAGAAATGCCACTTTATAGCTGGGTCTTAGTTCTAGTTTCTTTGTGAACCAATTTGTTAGACTTAAAAACATTATGCTGATGAATAGTAAAATTTCATATCACCCAGGGGCAGCCATAAAGATAATGGGCTGTCATTGCTGTGGGGAGAAAACAGTGGCTTGTTTCATCCAGGGAAGCAAGAATGAAAGAGGCAAACCTAATCAAGGATAAAGAGCTATGAATAAAATTCAGAGCAAAGAATTCGGTTGCAGCAATGAGTAGTCTAGTCTGCAAATTCCTGTGATGAATCCTGTTTGTGAATGTCATAAAAGATTAGAAGCTACATGAAAATAGTCAGCAATAGCTGTGTTCATGGTCAGTGCAATGCATATATTATGCATTTATTTTTCTATCTATTAACAAATAACGTGAAATTTACCAGTGTCATTAGCTGACCACTGTGTAGTCACATTCAAATGAATGCTTTATAAGCAGCACTGTCTTTTCTTTGCACTTCCAATGACTTCCTGCATCTATCAACAAGCATTTACTGAGAAACCGCTACACAGAGGTGCTGGGCTAAATATTATATTAATAAAGAATATTAATATAGTGCACTTGATTTTCTATCATTAGAGTCCTCCTTCTGACTCTGATCCAGTACCTGTCATTTCTCTGCAGGTGTGGCTTCTGTCAAAAAGCAAGTTCTCTCTTTACTTCCACATAAAATGAGGCATAAAAGGAACACAAGGCTTGGTATTTTTGATACTGTTAGTTAATGATGCTTTCCAAGTCCATAAGAATGCCCCACATTAATTTCAATCCTTGCACATCTTATAGATGTAAATACTTAAGAATTTGGTGAGATGTTAGTGTGAAGACATACTGTTCAGTGGTCATAATGTGTAACACATCAAGGCTGGAATTGCATCAGCTTGCTCTGGTCAGTAAGTCTGGAGCCAGGTGACTGCGTTGTTTGGAATAGAAGCAAATGTCTATTATGATCAAGGCTGTAATCAGTAACCCTCCTCAGCACTCACAGGGAAGGTGAGCTGAGTTTAGAATTCAGCCAGCAAGATTCTTTGCATAATATGGGGCTACCTGGGGATGTAATTGTTAACAGTCCCTAAGTTGTGTCTGACTCTGTGACTCTGGGCACTTTAGACTGCCAGGCTCCTCAGTCCATGGGATGTCCCAGACAAGAATACTGGGGTGGGTTGCCACTTCCTTCTCCAGGGAATCTTCCTGACCTAGGGATCCAACTTGAGTCTCCTGCATTGGCAGGCAGATTCTTTACCACTGAGCCAGCAGGGAGGTCCTGGGGATGTAACAGAAGCTACCAAAGATTCTTCTGTTTAAGTAAGCCATGGGAATTTTTTTCATCCATTGTAAGTGAATGGCAAGGACAGCCGCTGACAGCTGTGGTGTGATTGAACTCCGTCATGACTTCTGGGAACGCTGTAAGAGTCCTGTGATGATGGCTCGGGGTAAAACCTGCGCTGTAACTCTGCTGGAAGCCACGGTAATTGTGTTGTAAATCCCCTTAACACTTATGCATTTATCTTGGTAACCACTGCTAATTTGTGCCTCTAGGTTTCCCAGCGTCAGGCATTTTTGCTGAATCAGCAAACTTACCAAGAAGGAAGGGAGGATCAGGATTGTAACGTGGTTTTTGAAAAGTGAGATCTTAAGTCATAAATCAATTTGCTTAGTTCCCTGATGTCGCAATCATTCTTGTGCTTCTTCATAATAACAATATTCGAATTCAGTACTGGGCTTTGGCAGAAATAAAACAAAGAGGTGAAACCCATAGGCGAAGGCTTTCTGGTGGCTTATTTTTTTTTTTAATTTAAATTTATTTATTTTAATTCAAGGCTAATTACTTTACAATATTGTATTGGTTTTGCCATACATCAACATGAATCCGCCACAGGGTGGGTGGCTTGTTAAATGCCCTAATGGTTCTGTGTTGCAGAGGACATGGCTTTAAGACAGACAAACACAGATCTACCATAGTTTCAAAGGTTTATTATTCACAACTCTCAGTTCAGTTGGCTATTTTGTATAACTCTTGTGACTGAAGCAGAAACTGGAAGTCCTGGGCTGAAGACAATCTAGGTATGGAAGAAAGAGAAGAGACAAAAAGAGGGGAAGTCTGAACAGGCTACATCTCTTTCCTTACCTCTCAATCTATAATAAGCTTGGAGACTGGCTAAAATCTGTTCCATGGATTCCTGTGGACACACTTTAACCCCAGTTGGGAAAAATGCTGATCTTTTGGTTCGATGCTTTGCCAAATCGAATATTCGTCTCATGGTTGACACTTTGTACGTTTTTGCGGTATTTTTGGTTGCTTCAGTTCTTGGGGCATTATCTATGTCTTTAATTTCAGAACCGTATATTTTAATGGAGAGATCTGTAAAAGAAAGATTGATTTCCTGGTAATAGTACTCAGCCATAAAAAAAAAAAAAAAAATAGTGCTATTTGCACCAACATGGATGGACCTAGAAATTATCACACTAAGTGAAGTAAGTCAGACGGAGACAAACATCATATGATATTGCTTGTATGTGGAATCTAAAGAAAACGATACAGATGAATTTATTTACAAAACAGAAACATACTCACAGACATAGAAAACAAATTTATGGTTACCAAAGGGGAAAGGAGGGAGGAGGAATAAATAGGAAACCTGGGATTAACAGATACACACTACTACATATAAAATAGATAAACAACAAGGTCTCCTATATAACATGTGCTTAGTCACTCAGTCATGTCTGACTCTTTGCGACCCCATGGACTGTTGCCTGCCAGGCTCCTTTGTCCATGGGAATTCTCTAGGCAGGAACACCAGAGTGGGTTGTCATGCCCTCCTCCAGGGGATCTTCCCAACTCAGGGATCGAACTCAGGTCTCCTGCATTGTAGGTGGATTCTTTACCATCTGAGCCAGCAGGGAAGCCCACTATATAACATAGGGAGCTATATTTAATATCTTATAATAACCTATTGAAAAGCAGAGACATTACTTTGTCAACAAAGGTCTGTCTAGTCAAGGCTATGGTTTTTCCAGTGGTCATGTATGGATGTGAGAGTTGGACTGTGAAGAAAGCTGAGTGCCATAGAATTGATGCTTTTGAACTGTGGTGCTGGAGAAGACCCTTGAGAGTCCCTTGGACTGCAAGGAGATCCAACCAGTCCATTCTGAAGGAGATCAGCCCTGGGTGTTCTTTGGAAGGAATGATGCTAAAGCTGAAACTCCAGTATTTTGGCCACCTCATGCAAAGAGTTGACTCATTGGAAAAGACTCTGATGCTGGGAGGGATTAGGGGCAGAAGGAGAAGGGGACGACAGAGGATGAGATGGCTGGATGGCATCACTGACTCGATGGACGTGAGTCTGAGTGAACTCCGGGAGTTGGTGATGGACAGGGAGGCCTGGCGTGCTGCGATTCATGGGGTCGCAAAGAATCAGACACGACTGAGCGACTGAACTGAACTGAATAACCTATAATGGAAAAAATCTGAAAAAGAATATATATATGTGCATAACGGAATCACTTTGCTGTATACCTGAAGCACTGTAAATCAACTATATTTCGATTTAAAAAAAGATTGATTTCCTGGTGAACATATACATTTGTGTGTTATAGGTGAAGCATACGATAAATGATTAGAGAAAACTAAAAACTGGTCCAGTGGCTTATGGAAGTTTTATTTTAATGCAAATGTCAAATTCCAATGATAAAGCATTTTCAGAAATCAGGGAATAGCAGAATGAGCCGATCAAGTGTATTTTTAAAAAAAGTCTCGAATCATCTTGCCTTTAGGAACTGCCAAATATTGAAACGATTTCCCACACATCTCTCTAAAAATCACTCCCCACTTAGCACTCAAGCCTCCCGAGAGATGCCTCTTTTGATAGACATTATAATTCAAGTAGGGAATGATATAGCACTGTGGTACCCAGAGGTGTGCTCTTGATGAGGAAGTGGAGTGCTTCTAAAAACCAAGGGGAAAAAAATGCAGCCAAACAACCTCCCTGCCCATTAGTCGCAGCCCTAGGATTTCTGTGTGGGTAGGGCTCTGGGGGTGGCAATGTGGTTGAAAGTGATTTGAGGCGTTAGAATTTCATTTACAGAGCATGCTTGATATTTTATGAAGGATGATGAGAGAAGGAGTGGAAGACAGGCCAAAGAGAGGGTGTTGGCAGAGGATTAAACTCCTGGAGCCATTCATCTGGCCGCCACCGTGGTGTCTGGTAGGGTGAGGTCTGGATTTCATTTGTAACTTTGTGGACCTCTCATAAAAATACCTTATATTCACAGAGCACTATTTTATTTTGAGTTTTCTTCTATATATATTATTTCCTATCATTGTCACAAAAGCTGTACTATATAGATGCGTATGCATGCTAAGTCACTTCAGTCTTTGAGGCTCTTTGCGATCTTATGGACAACAGTCCACCGGGCTCCTCTGTCCATGGGATTCTCCAGGCAAGAATACTGGAGTGGGTTGCCATGCCCTTTTCCAGGGGATCTTCCCAACCTAGGGACTGAACCCATGTCTCCCGTACCTCCTGCACTGCAGGCAGATTCTTTAGCACTGAGCCACTGGGGAAACTCCACTATATAGATGAAACAGATACTATTTTATATCTCCATTTGCCACCCAGTTGGGTACTGGGATCCAGAGCTGTCAGAGCATGTTAACAGTGTGGTCACATCTCCATTCCTCCCCTCCCATTCCACCTCCTTCCTTTTAGCCAGTCTACTGTTTAAGAGATGAATTACTGATGACCTGGGACCACTTACTGTGGCCCCTGGAGACCACCAGCATGTGGATTACAAAGACTGATGCTGTCACTTTACTAAAGAAGGCACTCCACCCCTTAGCTTCTGAAATACTGTCCAGATGAGGGGATCAAGCAGAAATGTAAGCATGTAGCTGCAGAGCCTGGAGAAGGCAATGGCACCCCACTCCAGTACTCTTGCCTGGAAAATCCCATGGATGGAGGAGCCTGGCAGGCTGCAGTCCATGGGGTCGCTAAGAGTCAGACATGACTGAGCGACTTCACTTTCACTTTTCACTTTCATGCATTGGAGAAGGAAATGGCAACCCACTCCAGTGTTCTTGCCTGGAGAATCCCAGGGACGGGGGAGCCTGGTGGGCTGCCGTCTATGGGGTCGCACAGAGTCGGACAGGACTGAAGTGACTTAGCAGCAGCAGCAACAGCTGCAGAGCAATTCAAACCTTGCCACAAAGCATATAAACCCCTCCTTCACTGGGGGTGGGGTGAGTGGGCTGATGGAGTCCGGGTAGGAACACATTCTCTGTCACATTGAGGAGGCTCAAAGGACACTGCCAGTCTTGGGGAGTGACCCATTCTTAGAGACTCGTCTGCTCACCCAGGCATGCAACAGAGCAATAACGTGAAATCTCTGATTGGAACACAGGGGTCAGCAGCTTCTGAAGGTCTCCAGGTGATTCCAAGATGTGGACAGGTTTGGGAACCACTGTTTTGTGGATCTGTAAGGAGACCTTCAGCTGAAGAGTCAGGAGAACCCTCTTCTCATTGGCTTAAACAATAAGGGAGTTATTACTGCATATGAAAGAAAGCTAAAAGGTAAGAACTGCCTGCTGCAATGAAACCCTGCTTGCCTTTCTACTACTCTCATTTTCTCTGCTCCATCCCCTCACGTGGGACTTTATTTGTAGGCCAGCTTCCACCAAATTAAATGCGCTTGCCCTGTTCATGTTGAAAAATAGCCCTTCCCTACAGTCTGGCTGATCCACGCCACGTGCTTAGATGAATACCAGCTGCCAATGGGGATGCGCTGGCGCTATTAGCTTGAGCTGAGTGGTCCTGGGCAGGGAATTGGGATGATCCTGAGTGGCTCATTCTAACTGGAGGTGGGGGTCAGCCTTCCCTCTGTCAGGTGGGCTGCACGGCGGAGTGGAAGGTGCCCATTCCACGTCAGGGCCAAAGCTGCCCAAGGGGGAGTCTAGAAGCTGAATCCACAGCCATGAGTGGCCACTGCAGTTGGTAAGACGGGAATTTTAGTTTAGGAATGTTAATTTCTAATAAACTCTTTGCAACATTCACAAAGTTTTGTAATCGTATTTCAATCGCCATGAAGAACGGAAGAGAAAAAATGTGCGTCATCGGATAATTCTAAGCCTCTCTGGTTTGGTGAGCACAGACCCCACTGGGGGAGCTTGTGTTCCCACACTCCTGCACCCCCCGTCCTTGCCATGGCACCTGGCTGCAGGGTGGGGCCCTGCTCTTAGGCTGGTCTTGCTCTCGCCTGAGCCACCTCCAGGGTATTTGGTCCTTTGGGGTTGGTCTGTTCTTACTTGCTTGTTATGCTCTGGTAGAACCCTCTGAATGGCTTGGTTTGGGAATAGTATTTCCACCCTGGCTCTGGGAACAAAGCCCCCATCCTGGAATTTTTCCCAATCAGATCCCTTTGGATCTTAACACTTTGCTGATACCCAGGCTCGCTCACAGAGATCCTGCTAGATCTATGACTTTGGACTTCATCTTATCAGAGTGGGAACAGAAGGAGAGATGAGAAGGTCACAGATTTCCCTGTTTCCCTGCATTCTCACGGGATCTGAGCTATTCCCTTTCCCTACCAGGGCTGATCTTTCACAAACCTCCACGTGTCCATAAGTCCACGTCGCTAGTGGTCAACAACGAGGTGAACTAGGAGGGTGTGGGACTTGGTGGGCTTTGGGTCTCCTGATTTCTTGCTTCTGTCCTTTCATTCTCAATGTGTCCCTACTTGGAAAATAAATAATACAGTCACCAGTTTTTCAGATCTCCTGTGGAAGGAGACCTAATGCAGGTACTCTGCAAACGGCTGCCTCCCTCCTCAAGGAAACACCGAGTTCCATTTTTGAATGTCTACCTAGATAATTCTTTCCTTTGAGCTGAAAATTATTTTCCAGTAGCTTCCACACATTAGTTCTACTTCTGCCCTCTGGTCTAGCAAAGACCAAGTTACAGATGCTTCTACAAGCAGTTCCTTGTATTTTCTTTATATTAGGCACTTTTTTACTTTAGGATAAACATCCTCTACCTTTCTTTGGTTTCTTGCATGACCTAAGTATCAGATTCCCCAGCCTTCTGTGTTTCTTCAGATCATATGAAGCCAACCACAGGGGACCCACTCTGATAATACTTTCATTTGAGCAGGGTGCCCCCATCCCCTGTCATCTCTAGAGAAAATGTGGGCAAGATTTTTGAGAAGAGAGGCTTAAGGTTACCTGGGCTCAAGAATATTTACAAGACAGGCTACATTGATGAAATCTGTCTCTTTCCCAAGGATTTCAAGTAAAAACAAAATATATGTAATGTAAAGAATTGAAACATGTAATGTTACAAATTTAGAGGAGGTAAAAAAGAGCTGATATTTATTAGAGCTAATGAAAGCACTCTTGGGTAAAATAATTAGATCACATTAGATACTGTCCTTCAGTGTTGCATAAATTGTAATGTTGATGTTGAACTGAACTCCGATTCTCAGGATACATTTTTATGAGCTGATAGTTTTAGTTTATATAAGTATTTGGAAGGTATGGGGTAAAAGTTTAATGAGAATGAGTTGAGAGTTGAAAGACTTGCTATAAAAAAGGAGTGCATTTAATAGATTGGAAAATTTTTTGAGGCAGAAAATATTTCTGTAAGATAGTGATAAAACATAAGTATAACCTGTATGATGATGAATTGGGTATCATCAACAACTGTCTCTGGATGAAGTTCAAAGTTACAAAGAGAAAGACAAAGTGATTTCATTAAAAAAGAAACTATATTTTTCATAGTATTAGAAAAATTTAGTTAAATATGCATTTGGATAACAGTGCAGTTGAGTTATATTGTAGATTAATCATAAAGAAAACAATCCATAAGCCAGTAGTTTTGGGAAATAGTCATATCATTGGATGAAGGAAAGAGGAAATTAATACATTTGTCTATTCAAAACTTCTAAGTACAGAGGTGGTGGTGGTGATTTAGTTGCCAAGTGGTGTGGGACTCTTGCAACCATGGACTGTAGCCCACCAGGCTCCTCTGTGCATGGGATTTTCCAGGCAAGGATACTGGAGTGGGTTGCCATTCCCTTCTCCAGGGGATCTTCCCAACACAGGGATCAGACCTGTGTCTCCTGTGTCGCAAGTGGATTCTTTACCGCTGAGCCGCCAGGGAGGAGTAACAGCTAATAATCATGGCGCTCAACTTTTAAATTTAACTTGAATATGTCTGTTATTTGTGAAAGAAAAATGTAGCAGCAACGCAAACCACATGTCACTCCACTATTCAAAGTGTTTTAATTAATAGTACCAGCGGTGCCCGCGGCCCTGGCTCTGTGACTGACCAGCTGTATAAGAGATATAAAATTGACCTCTCTGTCTAAATTTCTCCACTGTAAAATGGAGACTTTTGGTGGCTATCTTACAGGGTTTCTGTGATATTAGAAGAGCTACGGTGTTGGGCACAGTGGTAAGTGCTCGATAAAAACTCATCTGATTGATCACAGATTTCGCGTACCGCATCGCCCTTCCTTGCTGACTCTCTTGCACGGTACTGCATCACGGTCCACAGACTAGACTGCGCATGCCCCATGCATCCCTGCGCTTCCATGCTGCTTGTACATCTCAGGCTTGTGTCTTCGTAGAGAAGGGCTCTTTTCTTCCCCCTTTTTTTGTTGGGCTCCTCTTTTTCCTTCAAGGTCCGGCTCTCCTTCTCTCTTAAGTTTTCTCAGATCTCACGTGCAGAATTCACGTGTGGGTTCCTCCAGCCCCTCTAGCTGGCTCAGATCTTTTTTACATTTACTGATTTACTGTATTCACTAGGTTTCTACTGTTTCAGGCCCAATGTGGTAGGTAAAGGTAAATTAGGTGAACGACTGTCATGGACCTTGTGTGTAGTGCTTGCTTTGTCCTGCCTTGCACAATAATTTGTTGTAAATATATGATTTTAGACTGCAAATACCTTTGGGTTTGCAAATACCTAGAACTTTTAGACAGCGAATTCCTGTGTGTTATAATCCTACCCTCTCCCCAAGTCACCTCAGTGCTTGCCTAGTACAGTGTTTTGTACACAACAGATATGCAATACATAGCCATTAAGAGAAGTGAGTCTTTTATATATGGGCATGAGTTAATTTGTTTTATAAGCCATTAGACTATGAAAAATAGCTTCATATGTCCTGTCAACCTACACTATTGCAATCTTCCTTTGAAACATCTACTCCTTTCCACAGTGTTGAATATCAGAGGTTTTGGATACAGTCATTTTATTAAAGATAATATCCTAAGTGAAAAGACAAATAAAAAATCCTTTGTGAAAGAAAACCAAAAGAACAGAAAAGAGATGGCTTATACACAAATTATAATTTAGTAAAATCATCATCCCCACAATCTTTCAATTTATCCAAGAGTAAACAAACGAACAGGAAACTGAGTCATTAAAAACATGAGTGTAATAGGAAAGGAAATTAATATTGCCTGGCTCTTTAGGAGGACAAGCCCTCCACTCTCTTACCTCCCAATTATTGTACTTGATAGGCAAAACCATAGCCAGGGTTAAACCCTGCTCTTTGCCTTCTCCTCACTTGCACCCTTGTAGCTGAACTCGGCTGGAGAAAAACAACCATTAGGACTCACTTTAAATTTATGATCCTTAAATAATATCACACTACATTTCTCTGGTCCATTGAGTTTCTCTCTCTTGGACAACTATGCACAACTTATCTCAAATTTCCCGCAATTCTTGCCAATTCTGTCTCAGCTGATGACCTTGCTTCACATTTTTTTTTTTTTTTTTGAGAGCAGAAGGAGCCAGAAGATAACTCCTTGGATTTCTAGCACTGCATCACCTCACTGGCTGCATCTGACCTCAAATACTCACACTTTCTCTTCTGTGTCTGATGACTGATCTGTGCTCCTGTCTAAGGCCAGTTCCTTTACTTATGCTCTGGATCCCAGACTTTTCACCTCTCAAGGATATTCTTCCAGAAATGCTCCTTGTTCACCTACTGGATCATTTTTTTCTCTTTCTACTGGATCGTTCTTTTTAGCCTGTAGACATTCTATTATTTTCTCCTTCTACTTAAAAGATTCTTTCTTAATATCACTTTCCCTACATTTTTCTATTTGCGCTTTCAGCAAAACTCTTGGAAAGATCTGTTTTTACTTCCTTTCCCGACAAAAGCAAGGTTCTACATGAGTAAGGGAGGATTTCTGTGACATCATGTGCAAAGCTATCGACATTTCCCTCCTCTTTTCCTTTTCCTTCTTTTTACTTTTTTATTTAAAAAATTTTTGTTTGCAATGTGCTCATAAGTGAAAAAGGGAAGGCAAAAATTGCTCAGTTGTGTCTGACTCTTTGTGACCCCATGAGCTGTAGCCTGCCAGGCTCCTCTGTCCATGGAATTCTCCAGGCAAGAATACTGGAGTGGGTAGCCATTCCCTTTTCCAGGGGATCTTCCCAACCCAGGGATGGAACCCAGGTCTCCCACATTGCAGGTGTATTCTTTACTGTCTGAGATAGCAGGGAAGCCCAAGAATACTGGAGTGGGTAGCCTATCCCTTCTCCAGGGGATCTTCCGGACCCAGGGATCGAACTGGGGTCTCCTGCATTGCTGACGGATTCTTTACCAGCTGAACTATCAGGGAAGAAGCCCTAGCATGCTCATAGAGCCCGTTGTATTCAACATGTTATTGCGTCACTTCACCAGTAGGTGTCGCTATGCAACACATAATATAATGAAAGCTGCCCACTGGATAATGAAATAATCAGTTCTTTGACTTTGGGATTGTACCTGTTGAACACTGACATGTGTTGATGGAGGTGATGGTGAGGGTTGTGATTCTGCAGAAAAGCAGACTATTTGAGGAAGGGCTGAGACTTAATATGCTGAAATGGACTCCCACTGAACTGGGAGGTACTCCTGAAAGGCCTGCCAGATGTGAAATATTTAGGTGGTGGGAAGGAGGACCACAAGTCCACAGGAGGCATCTTTCAGCAGACTGAAGAAGGTGGTTGACATGACACCGATGTTTTAAGTTGGGGATTAAATTATGTTTTAGAGCCAGACATCCTGGAATGTGAAGTCAAGTGGGCCGTAGGAAGCATTACTACAAACAAAGCTAGTGGAGGTGATGGAATTCCAGTTGAGCTATTTCAAATCATAAAAGATGATGCTGTGAAAGTGCTGCACTCAATATGCCAGAACATTTGGAAAACTCAGCAGTGGCCACAGGACTGGAAAAGGTCAGTTTCCATTCCAATCCCTAATAAAGGCAATGCCAAAGAATGCTCAAACTACCACACAATTGCATTCATCTCACATGATAGCAAAGTAATCCTCGAAATTCTCCAAGCCAGGCTTCAGCGATATGTGAACCTTGAACTTCCTGATGTTTAAGCTGGTTTCAGAAAAGGCAGAGGAACCAGAGATCAAATTGCCAACATCATGGAAAAAGCAAGAGAGTTCCAGAAAAACATCTATTTCTGCTTTATTGACTATGCCAAAGCCTTTGACTGTGTGGATCACAATAAACTGTGGGAAATTCTGAAAGAGAAGGGAATACCAGACCACCTGACCTACCTCTTGAGAAATCTGTATGCAGTTCAGGAAGCAACAGTTAGAACTGGACATGGAACAACAGACTGGTTCCAAATAGGAACAGGAGTACATCAAGGCTGTATATTGTCACCCTGCTTATTTAACTTTTATGCAGAATACATCATGAGAAACGCTAGGCTGGATGAAGCACAAGCTGGAATCAAGATTGCCGGGAGAAATATCAATAACCTCAGATATGCAAATATCACCACCCTTATGGCAGAAAGCAAAGAAGAACTAAAGAGCCTCTTGATGAAAGTGAAAGAGGAGAGTGAAAAAGTTGGCTTAAAGCTCAACATTCAGAAAACTAAGATCATGACATCCAGTCCCATCACTTCATGCCAAATAGATGGGGAAACGGTGGAACAGTGGCTGACTTTATTTTTTTTGGCTCCAAAATCATTGCATGTGGTGACTGCAGCCATGAAATTAAAAGACACTTACTCCTTGGAAGGAAAGTTATGACCAACCTAGATAGCATATTAAAAAGCAGAGACATTACTTTGCCAACAAAGGTCTGTGTAGTCAAAGCTATGGTTTTTCCAGTAATCATGTATGGATGTGAGGGTTGGACTGTGAAGAAAGCTGAACACCGAAGAATTGATGCTTTTGAACTGTGGTCCTGGAAAAGACTCTTGAGAGTCCCTTGGACTGCAAGGAGATCCAACCAATCCATCATAAAGGAGATCAGTCCTGGGTGTTCATTGGAGGGACTGATGTTGAAGCTGAAACTCCAGTAATTTGGCCACCTCATGCAAAGAGCTGACTCACTGGAAAAGACTCTGATGCTGGGAAAGATTGAGGGCAGGAGGAGAAGGGGATGACAGAGGATGAGATGGTTTGATGGCATCACCGACTCAATGGACATGAGTTTGGGTAGACTCTGGGAGTTGGTGATGGACAGGGGGGCCTGGCGTGCTGCAGTCCATGGGGTCACAAAGAGTCGGACACAACTGAGCGAGTGAACTGAACTGAACTGCAACACTCAATCCTGGGGCTGACCCAGATTGTGCCACCCAGGGTAGCAATGACAAGTTTGGAAATGTCTAAATGTACAGAAAGGGAAATCAATGAAACAACCATTAGATTCAAACACTGAATCCCAACATTATATTACCCAAAGGAAAAGTCAAATCTGGCTGGGGTAGAGAGGCTGCTCTGAAATACTGGGCTTTTGACCCTTCATTTATCGTGTCAAAATTAGATTGTCTGGGCACCGCCTAAACATGCCCTCTAGTTCTTGTGAATGTTAGCCCTTCAGTCAAAAGTGTCTTTTCCATTCTAGGCTCTAGGTTGGTTCTTTGATACTGACTGGCATCCTGGAAACCATCTCCCTATCATATCACTGAAGAGTTTATTTTTTTCCTTCATGTACTAAAGTTGGCTGCTAGTCATAGATTGCTTGGGATTCCCAGGTGACTCAGAGGTAAAGAATCTGCCTGTCAATGCAGGACATGCCACAGATGTGGGTTCGATCCCCGGGTCGGGAAGATCCCTTGGGGCAACCTATTCCAGTATTCTTGCCTGGAGAGTCCCCATGGACAGAAGAGCCTGGCAGGGTAGAGTCCATGGGGGGGGCGGGTCACAAAGAGTTGGGCACAATTTAGTAGACACACACACACACACACACACACACACACACACAGATTGCTTACAACTTTTCCATTTCAGGGCTTAGCCTTGCCCTTGAATCTGCTTCTTTCTAGGTTATGTATTCACATGGATCTTTACTAACCTGTTCAGACCAGACACTCTTTTCTAGAGAAATATTTTCTCACCATCTAACATTGCAGGTTTATAATCCAGGATTACCGTACGTGTATAGTGACAGTAATAGACTATAGGAAGAGGAGAATGGGGTTTTTGTGGCGTTATTGTTATGAGAGTAGCAGTGGCTGGGCTGGTAAAAGCACTTAGTGAACCCATTATGTTTTCCTAAGGGAAAGCATTTCAGTGGCTAATGAATGAATTAACAGGAGTGGAGATGGAAGTTACTGGAATCCTACAGAATAAAAATCTCCATTTGAAGAACAGGACTCCACAGAGAGAAAGTAGATAACACTCCAGGACCAAATCAATGACTGGAAGTCTTAAAAAATAATAATTTAATTTCACATGTGCTTTCCAGACAGACCTTAACAAAAAAGAATAAGCAGCTGTGGCCTTTCTGCAAATGCTCAGCTTGCTTGTGATCTGTTATATCCCAGTCCTCCCCCCTCCATTAGAGGAAATGCTGTTACCCACTTGAAATTGTTTTTCTTCAAAGATTAAGGGCAACTAAATGTACGTCATGCTTAACATACCTGAACATGCCTCAAAAATTATGCAGAGGTACTGAACACCTTCAATGCTGTTCCAGAAAGTGGCATGGATTTTAAGCACACTATCTTCTGCATGATCAAGCAGAGATCGCAAAAGCTCCTACTTCTGCTTTCCCATCTTATGCGTAGTTCCTACTGAACTTCCACCGTGACAGCCCCGGTGTGAGTGTGTTGGAATAAATGATAGAAAAAAGGACCATAGGGATTAAGGGCAATTCCAGTGATTTTTTTTTTAGGGGAAAATGAAGGGAATAAACATGTGCTCAGTCGCTCAGTTGTATGTGACTCTTTGCAACTCCAGGGACTGTAGCCCACCAGGATCCTCTGTCAATGAAAATTTCCAGGCAAGAACACTGGAGTGGGTTGCCATTTCCTACTCTAGGGGATCTTCCTGACCCAGCGATCTAACCCAAGTTTAGTATTGCAGGCATATTCTTTACTGACTGAGCCACAGGGGAAGCCCTTGAGAGTCCGCATGCACGGTGATTATCAGTGATGCAGCTGGTGGGTGCCACACCATTGTCCTCTCAGAAGCTTTGGAAGCTGGATGCCATCGCAGCCTTCCTTGCCTCCAAGCACTAGCCTTGTTCAGCTCCACTTTTCCCTGCTGAGGGTGAAAGCCAATGCTTGCTTCTCTCAAAGAATCAGAGCAGATGCATTATTTTTCTTCACAATGCAAAAACCAGGTTTGGCCACTGCTTTTGCTACATCAGGAGGAACGGATTAGGACCTGGGAAAACCATTACAAGAAACAACAGTTGCTATCTTCTATTCTCTTGTATATTCATATGGATACATCTGTATTGAGCTCCTCTTCCATCTCACTGAACTGAGGAAAAAAAAAAAAGAGAAAGGACAGGATCTATAAGTGAGATGCTGGGAAATTTTGCTGAGGACATATACAGCTTGGTAACAGGGCAGAAACAGAACTGAAATTGAAGGGAGAAGTAGAAAAGAGAGGGGTGAACAACAGAATCCCTGCTGGATAGTTCAGGGAACTATATTCAATAATCTGTTATAAATCATAATGAAAAAGAATTTGTAAAAGTATGTATATATGTATAACTGAATCACTTTACTGTACAGCAGAAAATAACACAATATTTCAAATCAACTCTACTTCAGTAAAAAAATAAGCTAAATAAATAAAATAAAAATGCCTACCAAGTTAAAAAAAGGAGAGTTCATTTGACTTCTGGGCAAACATTAAAAATGATGGTTTGAAAATATATTTTGCTGATCCGATTTTTACAAAATAATTATGTATTCATATACTTGGAAGAATCGGAAAAGATCTGTAAAAATGTTAATTACGGATTAAAAAAATAAGAAAAGAGGAATGGAGTAGTGTCTTTTGTGTCCTGGGAGGGGGATGCCCTGTGACCAGCTGGGGTCCTGAGCTCTTCATATCTGGTAGGTAGCTCAGACAGTAAAGAATTTGCCTGCAATGCGGGAGACCCGAGTTTGATCCCTGGGTGGGGAAGATCCCCTGGAGAAGGAAATGGCAACCCACTCCAGTAGTCTTGTCTAGGGTATCCCATGGACAGAGGAGCCTGGTGGGCTAATATCCATGGGGTCAACAAGAGTCAGACGAGACTAAATGAGTAACTTTCGCCTTTTTCAGGGAGTGAAGACACAGGAGTCCAGGAGGGCAGTGTCCTTCACTGTACCCTGAACAGAAACAGGTGCTTGCTCCCCACTTCCTTCGAGGACGATGTTTCGAGGGGAAGGAGCATTCTCAGAAAGGACTGGCCTTCTGTGTCCTGAGATAGTCGAGTGACACAGCTGAGGTGCTCGTCACTGCGTAGCTTGGAGATCGTTCATGCTGCCATCATCTAAGCTTCACAACGGAGCCTCTTCACCAAGGCCCATTCCCAGCCACCTGCCAGGTTCAGAGGCACTGTTTCTGCTGCAGTTCAGGACCACGGGGTGCCCTTAACTCTCAAGTGCCCTCAAGGGTTGCAGTAGTGTGTCAGAGGTCGTGAGAAGCCACGGGATCAACACTTAGCTTCTTCCTGTGGTACTAAATTTACTTGAGCATTTTAGGAGAAAAGTTGAAAATGTTAAGAACTGTAAACGATTTTCACATGAATACACAAGCGAAGTCAGCAAAATTCTTTCTCCCTCAAATAAGCCGGTATTGAAAGTGAGACGAGTTGGGTATTTCTATAAGCCGTGATTAACTGTAAAGTGTATTTCCTTGGAAAATGGAGAGTGGAGTTGGATTAGTGCTGAGGTCAGGTTGAAGTAAACGGGATATGAAACTGAGGTGAGAACGATTATGTTGAAGTTGCTGGTCGGCCTGGTTAAGGCTTCTTTTCAGGTGCTGACAAAAAGGAACCAGTGTTTTCCCCAGCTAGATGTTTAGCAACCCCTCAAATCACCCTGGGTAGACAGGTACCTTCTGCGTATCCATATAGGACTAACCCTGTTAAGCCCCTCGAGAAAGGGATGATAGAGGATGTTGTTCTGGTCACCTGATGGTTGGATGGCATCACTGATTCAATGGGCATGAATTTGAGCAAGCTCTGGGATATGATGAAGGACAGGGAAGCCTGATGTGCTGCAGTCCATGGGGTCACAAAGAGTTGGATGCGACTGAACAACGATCATCTTTTTCTTACATTAACTTCTCCTGGCTTCCCTGGTATGTTAGTTGGTAAAGAATCTGCCTGCAATGCAGGAGACTGGGGTTGATCCCTGGGTCAGGAAGATTCCCCTGGAGAAGGAAATGGCTGGATTTTTGCCTGGATTCATGCTTGGAAAATCCTGTGGGTAGAGGAGCCTAGCGGGCTACAATCCATGGGGTCGCAATAGTTGAACACGATTTAGCAGCTAAACCACCATCACAAACTCTTACTTCTTCCCAGGCACTGACCCATCACGAAAACTTTTAGGGCACCATCTCCATAGGTTTCGGAATGTGGAGGTTAAACAAACACACAGGTTATGAATAAGAGAATCAGAATGGAATTTTACAAGTTAATCTGAGATCTGTGCATGATGAGTTGCAATTGTATCTCACAAATGTTTATGGGATGTGACAGTATTCAGAGCATTTTTCTAGCCTGGCTGGACAGAAGTTTGAATGATACAGAGACCAAAGGATTTTGCTGAAACCATACAAGGTCATTCACAAGACAAGTAGTAGCAAATCACAAAGACCTACAAAGAGTCTATAAAAAAAATCCCCTCAAATTAGGAAGAAGCTAATTTCAGAAGCTGGGAGTGCACTGAGGAAATATATCACAGGCAGGAATACAGATTTGCTTAGGGGACACATTAATGACATGTGCAAAATACCCACTTTCTTCTGGTTCCAGCTGAATTGGTGTGTTTCTCCCCGTGATCCTTAGGGCTGCTATCTATTGGGGCATATTTATCTCAGTAGAGTCTAACCATGCCTGAAGTACTCATAACAGAAATATCCCTAATTTAGCCTAGCATCTTTGTTTTCTGAATCTTTTTGTTACTTGTGATTCTAATATTGCAAATTATGAAACAATTCCTCTTAAATTTTAGTGCTCTCATGTAAGCCTGATCTTAGAGTATATTGGGAGTTCTGAGTAAAGAGTCTTGTATGTAAAGTGTTCTTGCATATATTGCCATAAAAGAGTGATACTGTAGCTACTTAAGGAGAGTTGGAGACAAATTAAACAGTTTAAACAGCTATAAATCTGTGCCTTTCTTTTTTTTAAAAAAATTTGTGTTGTGTAATCCATTTTTTTTTATTTTTAAAAAATTTTTAATTGGAGTATAATTGCTTTACAATGTTGTGTTAGTTTCTGCTGTACAATGAAGTGAATCAGCTATATGCAAACCTCCTTTTCGGATCTGCCTCCAACCACCCCATCCCATCCATCTCTACCTTTCTTGTGCTTAAGAACCTATCACAGTTCTTGTAGAGAAGAAAGGTCAATTGCAGTTTGAGTACCTGGGGGGCTGAAGTTGCAGTAAGATAGCTCTGCTTTCCTAAGTTGTTTCCCGAACTTGGGCAAATAATCTCTACATGCTTTAACTTTCTAACCAACAAAAGGTATAACTATAATCCCACCATAGTTTTGTATTAATGTTTGCATTTTTTTTTTAAATAAGAGCTTTTAATGATTGTAATGTATACAGCTTGGGCTGTTTGGCAAAACCCTGCGATATACATTAATGATGCTTTATTTAAAAACGCAAAACCGAAAAAAACAAAAAACAAACAAACAAAAAAACCCCCAAACAGTCCATGTTGAAATTGATCAGTGTAAGTTAAATCATGGGTCCAGCCTAAAAAAACCCATCGTTTAATGTTTGCATGTTATATAGTTCTGTTTTGTTTTGAAGATCAAATGAGAAACTAGATGTCAGGATTTTGCAGAAGGCCTGACCTAGTGTTGGCTTTTATTCTATTTTGAAGTTTAAGGCTAGGAATAGGATAGCCTGATTTAGCAAATAACATATAAGACACCAGTTGAACTTGAATTTCCAATAAACAACTATGTAATTATTATTTTTTAGGACACATTTGTATATTTGGGACATATTAAGTATAAAAGGACAAAAAAGATTCTGTTAAAAGACAAAGATGGTCAGACTGCATTAAAAAAAAAAAACCCACTATATACTTTTAACAGACACACTTAAAAAAAAGATACGGGGAAGTTGAAATTAAAAGGATGAAAAAAGTTACACTATGCAAACAGTAATCAAAGGAAACTTGGTTTAGCTATGTTAATATCATATTAGATCAGAGGCCTGTTGGTAACCCCTCAGGCCTTGGGGCTGGTTGAGAGGGCCTGATTTGTAGCATTTGCCAGTTTTTATGTGTTATAAAATACATGTACTCCTCCATGACTGATTTCAAGTCACAGAACCCAGAGAGATGTGAACAATTAGTGCCTGTAAATCATTGTGGGCCAGTTCCAGCACACCCATGGACAAAGTTCCTTCCTTGGCAGAAAGCATTACAAAGATGAAGATGGTTACAACATAATGATAAAAGTTTAAAAGTCATCAGAAAGATGTAGCAAATTATAATTTTATACACTAAATAATATAACCTTGAAATATATAAAGCAAAAGTTTAAAGAACAATAAAGAATGTAAAATCAACAATAATAATAGGTGTATTTTAAGAGATCTTTCTTGGTAATTGATGCTGCTGCTGCCAAGTCACTTCAGTTGTGTCCGACTCTGTGCGACCCCATAGACGGCAGCCCACCAAGCTCCCCCGTCCCTGGGATTCTCCAGGCAAGAACACTGGAGTGGGTTGCCATTTCCTTCTCCAATGCATGAAAGTGAAAAGTGAAAGTGAAGTCGCTCAGTTGTGTCTGACTCTTAGTGACCCCATGGACTGCAGCCTACCAGGCTCCTCTGTCCATGGGATTTTCCAGGCAAGAGTACTGGAGTGGGGTGCCATTGCCTTCTCCATGGTAATTAATAGAGCTGGCAGATTAAAAATCAATAAAGATAGAGGATTGAGAACATAAGTAAACTTAACCAATGGACATATATGGAACATTATAAAAATAAACCTTCTTTTCAAGCTTAGGGAGAACATATGCAAATATATGAATATTGACTATATATTGGACTGTAATGCATGTACGTTATGTTCTCAATGTTACAATGTTGTGTTAGTTTCTGCTGTACATCTTAGTGAATCAGCTATATGCATACATATAAACCCTCCTTTTTGGATGAGTTAAAAATCAGTTTTAAAAAACAAATAGAAAATCCCTATGTTTGAAAATTGAAAAAAAATTTTTTATAAATAACCTATAAGTAAAAAAATTAACCTATGAGTTAATGAAGAAATCATGCTGGGTATTAAAAATATCTTTATCAAGTGATTAAAACTTTACATAATAAAACTTGTGGGATATAGCTAAATCACTACTTGAAAGGTAAATTTAGCTCATTAAAATGCTTATTTTAGAAAAAGAAAAAAGCTAAATATTAATGAGCTAAGCATCTATCTCAAGAATTTAATAAAAGAAAACAAAATAAATTCAAAAAAGTACAAGAATAAAGATAAGTAGAGATTAATAAAATATAAAAGAAAAGATAACAAAACAGAGAAAAAAAAGCCATATAAAAGCAAAAAATTTTTCCTTTGAAAATACTAATAACAAAAACAAAAAACATGAGAAAGAGAAGGTACAATTAATTACTATCAAGATTGAAAAGGAAGACATCACTATACTTCCTAATGGCATGAGAAACTTAACAATGTTTTGTTGATAAATTTGAAATTTTGATGAAATGGATAAATTCTAGAATATGTAAATTACAAATTTATTATACAAAACGAATGTAAGCAGAGACAGAAGAGTTATTATAATCTTTAAAAAACTGAGTCAGTAGCCAAATATCTTTTCATAAATATAACTCTTCACCTAAGAGTTCTATCAAACATTCATGGAAAGAATAACTTTATTTTCATACAAACTCTTAAAAACCTGATGAGGAAAGTATGAGAAAAATATCATGGTCCAATCTCACTTATGAATATGAATGTAATAATGTGAAATAAAATATTAGCAAATGGAATCCAGCAGAGTGTGAAAAAAGATGACGACCAAGTTATCTCAGGAATATCAGGTGGGTTTAATATTTGAAATTGATTAAAGTAGTTTTTCACAATGAATTAAAAGGAAAAACCACTTGATAATCTCAGTAGGTACAAAAGAAGTTCATGATATATATCTATTTATCCATGATTAAAACTCTTAGGACTAGAAAGGAACTTTTTAAAACTTGATGTAGCAGATTTTCAAAAACAAAACAAGTACAGAATCTAAAACAAACACCATTCTTAATGGTGAACTATGAAAGCATCCCCTTCCAGATCAGTATCAAGGTTATATGCAATATCAAAGTATATGGTGTATGCAATCACCATCTCTCTTTATATAGAATATAAAGGAAATAAACATAGGCAATAGTGGATGGCCTATGGAAGGCAGTAAGAAAATATAAAGAAGAAGATACTGAAAAGGGAGATCTTTAGTTTTTGTTATTCAAAAATGGTATAATTTTTAAGCAGAAAACTCCAAAGAATTGCTAGTGAATTTTCAGAATTAAGATTGTTCAGCAAAGCTAAGGGATATAAAGCCAATTACTTTTCTACACAAAAACTTCAATAAGAGAGCTATTTACAAGATTACAGTTAATACCAAGTAACTAGGGATAAGTCCATGGTGTGGAAGCCCTTTACAATATAATTATGCAACTTTATTATAAAGTACTAATAACAGGAGAGATAGTCCATGTTTCTGGATAGAAAGACTTAACATTATAAGGGTGTCAATTTTTTCCCAAATTGATCTACATATTCAACACAACTCCAATCCAATCTCAGTGGTACTTAGTGATCTAATTTTAGACATATTATAGAAGAGTGGAGGATCAAGAATAGCTTAGACATTCCTGTAGAAAGAGAACAATGCCAGGCAAGCATGGTTACAAGATTTCAAGATTATTATAAATTTGTAATAACTAAAGCAATGTGGTACCAGCTCAGGTGTAATAAAATTAACAAACCCATGTTCAGAACATGGGGAGAGAGGAGGTGAAGCTGAGATGTATGGAGAGAGTAACATGGAAACTTACATTACCATATGTAAAATAGACAGCCAATGGGAATTTGCTGTATGTCTCAGGGAATTCAAACAGCGGCTCTATCAACTTAGAGGGGTGGGATGGGGAGGGAGATGGGAGAGAGTTTCAAGAGGGAGGGGATATATGTATACCTATGGCTGATTCATGTCGAGGCTTGATAGAAAACAACAAAATTCTGTAAAACAATTATCCTTCAATTTAAAAATAAATAAATTAAAACAAGCAAACAAACAAACCCATGTTCATGACAGAAAAGGCATCACAGACCAGAGAGAGAAGAAGAAACTATCCATTGAATAGTGCTGAAACAATTGATGATCCATATATATATATTTTTAAAGAAACCATTTTCCTGCTTCACACACATCAGATCAGATCAGATCAGATCAGTCACTCAGTCGTGTCCGACTCTTTGCGACCCCATGAATCGCAGCACGCCAGGCCTCCCTGTCCATCACCAGCTCCTGGAGTTCACTCAGACTCACGTCCATTGAGTCAGTGATGCCATCCAGCCATCTCATCCTCTGTCGTCCCCTTCTCCTCCTGCCCCCAATCCCTCCCAGCATCAGAGTCTTTTCCAATGAGTCAACTCTTCGCATGAGGTAGCCAAAGTACTGGAGTTTCAGCTTTAGCATCAGTCCTTCCAAAGAAAGCCCAGGGCTGATCTCCTTCAGAATGGACTGGTTGGATCTCCTTGCAGTCCAAGGGACTCTCAAGAGTCTTCTCCAACACCACAGTTCAAAAGCATCAATTCTTCGGCGCTCAGCCTTCTTCACAGTCCAACTCTCACATCCATACATGACCACAGGAAAAACCATAGCCTTGACTAGACGGACCTTTGTTGGCAAAGTAATATTTCTGCTTTTGAATATGCTATCTAGGTTGGTCATAACCTCCCTTCCAAGGAGTAAGCATCTTTTAATTTCATGGCTGCAGTCACCATCTGCAGTGATTTTGGAGCCCAGAAAAATAAAGTCTGACACTGTTTCTAGTGTTTCCCCATCTATTTCCCATGAAGTGGTGGGACCCGATGCCATGATCTTCGTTTTCTGAATGTTGAGCTTTAAGCCAACTTTGTCACTCTCCACTTTCACTTTCATCAAGAGGCTTTTGAGTTCCTCTTCACTTTCTGCCATAAGGGTGGTGTCATCTGCATATCTGAGGTTATCGATATTTCTCCCGGCAATCTTGATTCCAGCTTGTGCTTCTTCCAGCCCAGTGTAGGAGGTGGTAATAGTAACCGTGATGATCATCATTGTCATTTAGGAGCTGGTGTTTATTGAGCAAAAGTTTCTACAATAGTATTAAATGCTTCACTAATCTTCATTACAGCGCTATGAAGCAGATTCTGCTATTATTTTTTCCCATTTTATTGATTAGAAGCCATAAGATGGAGAGATGTGTGGGACCCAGAAATTTGCTAAGGTCACACAGCTCATAAGTGACAGAATTCTTTATGTATCTGTGTGCTGTATTGGGGACTTCTCAAGTGGTGCTAGTGGTAAAGAATCTGCCTGCCAATGCAGGAGATGCAAAAGACTCAGGTTCGATTCCTGGGTTGGGAAGATCCCTGGGAGTGGGAGGTGGCAAACCATTCCAGTATTCTTACTTGGAAAATTTCATGGATAAACAAGCCTGGCAGGCTACAGTCCATGGGACCACAGAGAGTCAGACACCACTGAGCTGTGTTGAATGCACTGCTGTGCAAACCTGAAAGCCTTGGCTTTTAACTGTGCCATCATGGAAATGAGGAAGAATCAGACCTCTGGTTCAAAGAGAAAGAGAAGCTTTGAAAATCAACTTTGGACTAGGTCAGGGAATCAGAGATGAGTTTGACTCTGGAGGGCCCAATTAAGGGTTTGGGGCATGAATTTGTTGATCAAGCATTTTGTCTGACATTTTCTAAAGACATTTTATAAAGCTAGTTACCCAAAATGGGGTTAATCAAAGCAAATGGAGCAGAAGGTCAAGGTCTAAGGTTTCTAATGTACTAAAAAGAAGGCTTTTGTGAGAGGTTCAGAAGTGGATCCCAGTACCAAGGGTTAATATGAAGGATTCTGAGGGCTGGATAGGCTGAAGAATTGGAGAAATTGAGAGAGGCCTCCCAGATGGTGCTAGTGGTAAAGAACTCACCTGCCAATTCAGGAGACATAAGAGATGCACGTTGGATCCCTGGGTTGGGAAGTTCCCCTGAAGGAGGGCATGACAATCCACTTCAATATTCTTGCGGGAAGAATCCCATGGACAAAGGAGCCTGGTGGGCTACAGTCCATGGGGTTGCAAAGGGTTGGACATGATTGAGGTGACTTGGCACACAACACACAGAGGGACTGGGGTGTTTTGCTGATAGTGAAAATCATATTCCACAAAGGCAAGAAGGAGAGATTAGAAAGAGGTGTTTCAGAATTGTGTATCTCGAATCTTGAAATATTACAGACCTGTAGGTGAAGTTTCAGCATTTTGATAGAGCGGTATTTTTGGTTCAGGAGAGGCTTTCCTGCTGTGTCTGACTTCACCCATTTGGTCAGGTACTACCTTTAGATACATCAGTTCAGTTCAGTTCAGTCGCTCAGTCCTGTCTGACTCTTTGCGACCTCATGAATCGCAGCACGCCAGGCCTCCCTGTCCATCACCAACTCCCGGAGTTCACTCAGACTCACATCCACCGAGTCAGTGATGCCATCCAGCCATCTCATCCTCTGTCGTCCCCTTCTCCTCCTTCCCCTGATCCCTCCCAGCATCAGAGTCTTTTCCAATGAGTCAACTCTTCGCATGAGGTGGCCAGAGTACTGGAGTTTCAGCTTTAGCATCATTCCTTCCAAAGAAACCCCAGGGCTGATCTCCTTCAGAATGGACTGGTTGGATCTCCTTGCAGTCCAAGGGACTCTCAAGAGTCTTCTCCAACACCACAGTTCTCTTAATAAGTCACTTGCCACTAATGTTGTTGTTCAGTTGCTCAGTTGTATCTGACTCCTTGCGACCTCATGGACTGCAGCATGCCAGGCCTCCCTGTTCCTCACTATCTCCCAAAGTTTGCCCAAGTCCATTGAGTTGGTGATGCTGTCCAACCATCTCATCCTCTGCCATCCCCTCTCCTTTTGCCTTCAATCCTTCCCAGCATCAGGGTGTTGCCACTAAACTTAGACCATAATATTGGTCATTTGAAACAACACCGTGAAAAAACAACTCTATTTCTTTGAAGAGTTCAGAGTGTCACACTTTCTTAATGAGTAATAGAACTTTTAAAATTGATGCTTCCATTTTTAGGGTAGAGCTGAAGGGTGTGGCCAGCCACCCTGAGATCAGTCATGCAAATAAATGTTGGAGATGGTCCAGAACTAGCCGTCATCTGGTGCTGCTACCAGAGGAAAGTTGGCTTTTGAATGACTAATAAAAATCATATTAATTGTACTCATTATATTATACTGAATTGATTACTAGACCAAGTAGATGTAAAATGGGACTGGATACAGCTGAAATCTCAGGTTTGGTCCTAACCTTCCAACCTCAAATGATTTTAGGAACATTACTTAGCCTTCTCTGCCATAGATTCCTGACCAGAAATGAGCACTTTGTATACCAAGCAGTGAAATCTTAAGAAATGAGTTAATTAAAATTTGGTTGAGCTTTTACAATAAAAATATAATATTTTTATTGTTAATATGATTGCTAGCTACAAAGCATTGTGATCAACTCTGAATTGACTACAGTTGTTTAAAAATAGTGCCCCTGGGTTTCATGCATGCCTGCTAAGTCGCTTCAGTCACGTCCAACTCTTTGCAACCCTATGGACTGTAGCCTGTCAGGCTCCTTTGTCTATGGGATTCTCCAGGTAAGGATACTGGAGTTGGTTGCAATTTCCTCCTCCAGCAGTGGTGTGTGAGGGGATGAAAGATGGTTGGATGAAGGAACCCAAGTTGGGATGAAAGAAGATGCCTTTACAAAGGCACCCAGAAAGACACTTTCCCCAAGAATGTGCTGTGTGTGTGCTCAGTTGCTTCAGTCCTGTCCAACTTGTTGTGATCCTATGGACTGTAGCCTGCCAGGCTCCTCTGTCCATGGAATTCTCCAGGCAAGAATACTAGACAGGGTCACTGTGCATCTCACTGGGACTCCAGAGGACTGGGGGTGGTTCCTGCTCCACGTGGGCAATGCTGTTTCCACAAAACCTGGGTAACCCTACTTGCAACAGGCACTGGGCAGTCACCTCTAGTCGTCCTCGGACTTTGTTTCTTCTTCAGAGGAGTGCCCGCTTCGTGTTTTGCTGCTCCTCCCAAAATGCTCTGTGGCAGGAAGGCCTATGTCAGACGTCAGACACGCTACTGTGCATCTTAAGTTTGGTCCTTCTCGGCTACCCTGTTGCTCTGTGTGAGAACGAGAAGGAGGGGATATAAGTCCTGATTGAGATGCCAAGTTCTCTGGAGTCCTTCTGGCCCCTGTTTTGGAGCAACTGGTTAGTTTTGCTTGTTGGACTGGCAACTTTTGAGAAATCAAGCCCCGAGCCTTTGGAGTGGGAGCACCGGCTCTAAGACCCTAGAAGTGAAAGTGAAAGTAGCTCAGTCGTGTCCAGCTCTTTGCAACCCCATGGACTATACAGTCCATGGAATTCTCCAGGTCAGAATACTGGAGTGGGTTGCCATTTCTTTCTCCAGGGAATCTTCCCAACCCAGGGATCAAACCCAGGTGTCCCAATTGCAGGCAGATTCTTTACCAGCTGAGCTACAAGGGAAATCCCAAGACTACCCTAGACTACCAAAGAACTAACCCTAGGGGTATGAAATTTTGAGAACTCACACCAAGAAAACCACTTGAATAAAGGACCTGGTATCACCCAGGTAGCAGCCTGTGCAGGACGCCTCATCTAAGTAACAAACAAAACAAAAATACAAATCCAGCCATCAGTAGACAGGATTACCATGTCACTCAGCCTTACCTATCAGAGGAAAAACAAACAAAAACTCAGCACAAATCTCACCCTATAAGAAACTTATACAAACCACTGGACCAACCTTAGGAGGGAAGAAAGCAAAAGGAAGAAAGAATTCAGATTTGAAGCCTGGGAAAAGGAGACCTCAAACACAATAAGTTAAAAAAAAATAATGAAAAGGCAGAGAAATACTACACAAATGAAGGAACAAACTAGAAACAGAGAAGTCCAAATAAATGAAGAGGAAAAGGCAAACTACCTGAAAAAGAATTCAGAATAATGATAGTAAAGATGATCAAAAACCTTGAAAACAAGATGGAGAAAATGCAAGAATCAATTCATGAAGACCTAGAAGAATTAAAGAATAAACATGCAGAGACAAACAACACAAATACTGAAATTAAAAATACTTTAGAAGGAATAATAGCAGAATGTCTGAAGCAGAAGAACAAATCAGTGAGCTGGAAAATAAAATGGTGGAAATAACTTCTGAAGAGCAGAATAAAGTAAAAAGAATGAAAAGAACTGAGGATAGTCTCAGAGACCTCTAGGACAATATCAAATGCACCAACATTTGAATTAAAGGGGTCCCAGAAGAATCAGAGAAAAAGAGAGGGTATGAGAAAATTTCTGGAGATTATAGTTGAAAACTTCCCCAACATGAAAAAGGAAATAATCAATCAAATCCAAGAGGCATATAGAATCCCAGAAAGGATAAACCCAAGGAGAAATACACCAGGACACACACTAATGAAACTGACAAAGACTAAACACAAAGAAAGAATATTAAAAGCAGCAAAGAAGAAGCAACAACTAACATACAAGGGAAACCCCATACACTTAACAGCTGATCTTTCAGCAGAAACTCTGCAGGCCAGAAGGGAATGGCAGGATATATTTAAAGTACTGAAAGGGAAAAATCTACAACCAAGATTACTGTACCAAACAAGGATCTCATTCAAAACTGATGAAGAAATAAAAAGCTTTTCAGACAAGCAAAAGTTAAGAGACTTCAGTACCACCAAAACAGCTTTAAAACAAACGTTAAAGGGTCTTATATAGTCAAGACATTTAAGAGAAGAAAAAAGATCTACAAAATCAACCCTAAACAATTAAGAAAATGGCAACAGGAACATATACATTAATAATTACTTTAAATGTAAGTGGATTATATGCTCCAACCAAAAGCCACAGACTGGCTGAATGGATACAAAAAACAAGACCCATATATATGCTGTCTACAAGAAACCTACTTCAGACCTAAAGGCACATATAGACTGAAAGTGAGAAGATGGAAAAATATATTCCATGCAAATGGGAAGCAAAAGAAAGCTGGAGTAGCAATCTTCATATCAGACAGAATTTACCTTAAAATAAAGAAGATTATAAGAGGTAAGGAAAGACACTACATAATGATCAAGGGATCAATCCAAGAGGAAGACATAACAATTGGACATATCTATGCACCCAACATAGGAGCACCTCAATACATAAGACAAACACTAACAGACATAAAAAGATAAATTTACAGTAGCACAATAATAGTAGGAGATTTTAACACCCCACTCACACCAATGGACAGATCATCAAAACAGAAAGTTAATAAGGAAACACAAGTCTTAAATGATACATTAGATGACATGGATCTCATTGATATCTTCAGGACATTCCATCCGAATGCAGAAGAACACACCTTCTTCTCAAGTACACATGGAACATTCTCCAAGATAGACCACATCTTGTCACAAACCAAACCTCAGTAAATGTAAGAAAATTGAAATCATATCAAGCATCTTCTCCGACCACAACACTATGAGACTAGGTATAAATTACAAGAAAAAAACTGTAAGAAACACAAACACATGGAGATTAAACAACACGTTTCTAAATAACCAACAGGTTACTGAAGAAATCAAAAGGAAAATCAAAAAATTTCTAGAAACAAATGACAATGAAAACATGACAACTCAAAACCCATGGGATGCAGCAAAAGCCATTCTAAGAGGGAAGTTTATAGCAATACAATCCTACCCAAGAAACAATAAAAACATCAAATAGACAACCTAACTTTATACCTAAAACAACTGGAAAAAGAAGAACCAAAAAACCCCCAGAATTAATAGAAGGAAAAAATCATAAAGATCTGAGCAAAAATAAATGAAAAAGAAATGAAAGAAACAATAATAAAGGTTAATAAAACTAAAAGCTGGTTCTTTGACAAGATTAAAAAAATTGACAAAACTTTCACAAGACTCATCAAGAAAAAAAGAGAGAAGAATAAAATCAACAAGATTAGAAATGAAAAAGGAGAGGTTACAACAGACAATGCAGGAAACTATTATGAACAACTATATGGCAATAAAATGGATAACCTGGGAGAAATGGACAGGTTCTTAGAAAAAGTTCAATCTTCCAAGACTGAACCAGGAAGAAGTAGAAATTATGAACAATCCAATTACAAGCACTGAAATTGAAGCTGTGACCAAAAATCTCCCAAAGAACAAAAGCCCAGGACCAGATGGCTTCAAAGGAGAATTCTATCAAACATTTAGAGAAGAGCTAATGCCTATCTTTCTAAAACTCTTTCCAAAAATTTCAGAGGAAGGAACACTTTCAAACTCGTTCTATGAGGCCACCATCACCCTGATACCCAAATCAGACAAAGACAACACAATGACCATAGATGCAGAAGTCCTCAACAAAATTTTATCAAACAGAATTCAGCAACACATCAAAAAGCTCATACACCATGATAAAGTTGGGTTTATTCCAGGGATGCAAGGATTCTTCAATATATGCAAATCAATCAATGGGACACACCATATTAAAAAATTGAAAGATAAAAATCATATGAAAATCTCAATAGATGCAGAAAAAGCATTTGACAAAATTCAGCACCCATTTATAATTAAAACTCTTCAAAAAATGGACATAGAAGGAATCTACCTCAACATAGTTAAGGCCATATATGATAAGCCTAGAGCAAACATTGTTCTCAATGGTGAAAAACTGAAAGCATTCCCCCTAAGATCAGGAACAAGACAAGGGTGTCCACTTTCACCACTATTATTCAACATAGCTCTGGAAGTCCTAGGTACAGAAGTCAGAGAAGGAAAAAAAAAAAAAAAAAGAAAAGAAATCCAAATTGGAAAAGAAAAAGTAAAGCTCTTACTGTTTGTAGATGACATGGTACTGTACATAGAGAACCCTAAAGATAGTTTCAGAAAATTACTAGAGCTAATCAGTGAATTTAGAAAAGTTGCAGGATACAAAATTAATACACAGAAATCACTTGCATTTCTATATAGTAACAATGAAAAATCAGAAAGGGAAATTAAGGAATCAATGCCATTAATCATTGCAACAAAAAGAATTAAATATCTAGGAATAAACTTACCTAAGGAGACAGAAGAACTGTACAGAGAAAATTATAAGACACTGATGAAAGAAATCAAAGATGACATAAACAGATGGAGAGATATTCCATGGTCCTGGGTAGGAAGAATCAATATTGTGAAAATGACTATACTACCAAATATAATCTACAGATTCAATGTGATCCCTATCAAATTACCAATGACATTTTTCACAGAACTAGAAGAAAAAAGTTTCACAATTCATCAGTCAGTCAGTTCAGTTGCTCAGTCATGTCCAGCTCTTTGTGACCCCATGGACTATAGCATGCCAGGCCTCCCTGTCCATTACCAACTTCCAGAGTTTACTCAAACTCATGTCCACTGAGTCAGTGATGCCATCCAATCATCTCATCCTTTGTTGTCCCCTTCTCCTCTTGCTTTCAATCTTTCCCAGCATCAAGGTCTTTTCAAATGAGTCAGCTCTTTGCATCAGGTGGCCAAAGTATTGGAGTTTCAGCTTCAACATCAGTCCTTCCAACAAAAATTCAGGACTGATTTCCTCATGGAAACACAAAAGACCCTGAAGAGCCAAAGCAGCCTTCAGAAAGAAGAATGGAATTGGAGGAATCAACCTTCCTGACTTCAGATTATACTACAAAGCTACAGTCATAAAGACAGTATGGTACTGGCACAAAAACAGGAATATAGACCAATGGAACAAGATAGAAAGCCAAGAAATAAACCTATGCACCTATGGGTACCTTATTTTTGACAGAAGAGGCAAGAATATACAATGGGGAAAAGACAGCCTCTTCAATAAATGATACTGGGAAAACTGGACAGCTACACATAAAAAAATGAAATTAGAACACTGCCGAACAGCATACACAAAGATAAACTCAAAATGGACTAAAGACCTAAATGTAAGACCAGAAACTATAAAACTCTTAGAGGAAAACATAGGCAGAACATTTAATGACATAAAGCAAGATCCTCTATGACCCACCTCCTAGAGTAATGGAAATAAAAAACAAAAGTAAACAAATGGGACCTGACTAAACTTAAAAGTTTTTGCACAGCAAAGGAAACTATAAGTAAGGTGAAAAGACAACCCTCAGAATGGGAGAAAATAATAGCAAATGAAACAACTGACAAAGGATTAATTTCTAAAATATACAAGCAGCTCATACAACTCAATGCCAGAAAAACAAACAACCCAATCAAAAAGTGGGAAAAATACCTAAACAGGCATTTCTCCAAAGAAGACATACAGATGGCTAAGAAACATGTGAAAAGATGCTCAACATCACTCATTATTAGAGAAATGCAAATCAAAACCACAATGAGAGATCACCTCATACCAGTCAGAATGGCCATCATCAAAAGGTCTACGAACAATAAATGCTGGAGAGGGTGTGGAGAAAAGGGAACACTCTCGCACTGTTGGTGGGAATGTAAATTAATACAGCCACTATGGAAGATGGTATGGAGATTTCTTAAAAAATATGAATAAAACTACCGTATGACCCAGCAATCCCTTTCCTAGGCATGTTCACTGAGGAAACCAATATTGAAAAAGACACATGTATCCTATTGTTCATTGAAGCACTATTTATAATAGCTAGAACATGGAAGCAACCCAGATGTCCATCAGCAGATGAATGGATAAAGAAGTTGTGGTACATATACACAATGGAATATTACTCAGCCATAAAAAGGAATGCCTTTGAGTCAGTTCTAATGAGGTGGATGAACCTAGAACCTATTATACAGAGTGAAGTAAGTCAGAAAGAGAAAGATAAATATTGAAAACAACACATATATACAGAATCTAGAAAAATGGTACTGAAGAATTTACAGGGCAACGGTGGAGAAACAGACTTAGAGAATAAACATATGGACGTGGGGAGAGGGGAGGAGAGGGTGAGATGTATGGAAAGGGTAACATGGAAACTTACATTATCATGTGTAAAATAGATAGCCAACAGGAATTTGCTGTATGGCTCAAGGAACTCAAACAGGGGCTCTGCATCAATCTAGAGGGGTGGGATGGGGAGGGAAGTGGGAGGGAAGTTCAAAAGAGAGGGGATATGTGTATACCTATGGCTGATTCACGTTGAGGTTTGACAGAAAATAACAAATTCTGTAAAGCAATTATTTTTCAATTAAAAAAATAAAAGAATGTTAGAGGGGATTGCCATTTCTTCCTCCAGGGAATCTTCCCAACCCAGCGATTGAACATGGGTCTTCTGTGTTGACAGGCAGTTTTTTACTGTCTGAGTCACCAGGGAAGCCCTCCTCAAGAATGCCTGAATGTAAATGGGAGAATATTTATCTACTGAATACAGCCACATGCTTAGAAGTGTTTATCACTGTTTCGTAGCTCTTTCATATTCTTTCCACATTCACTATGGCCAGAGGAAAGGGGCTGCAATGGGAGTACATTCTCAATAAATAATCATAGTAATGCACGCTGCCGTTCAGACTTTACAGTGGCATTTCCATATATGAATTCTCATTACCACAGCTTTGCCAGTCAACCACATCAACTCAGTATAGGATAAGCTGTGGCATGCAGCTTGCTTTGGACTCAGAACAAAAAGTACATCCATTTCCCTTATTAAAATAATTTCATCTGACTGGTGCTCTTCATTTGTGAGGTTGACTCCCAGTGACACTGTCTCTCACTCTCAGGGAACTCAGACACTGTGGTTGCTGAAAACCAGACTTTTATTATGGTCACTTCCACATATCTACTTAATTATAAACTTACAGATGATTGTGAAAAACGAACTTGATTGCCTTAGATGGATTATTTTAAAACAGCATAAAACCTGTTAATGTGACTGAGGCACCAAAAGTTTACAGGATCTGAATTGGCAGACAGGCTTAGTGTGCAAATACAGCTGGTATTTAAGGTAGTGGTTTGCTCACGAATGAGGGAAGTGGCCAAGAAAGTAATAGATCATGCCAATGCTGTCTAATTAGTTCACACATACAATAGTCCTTAAGTGTGATCCTCAAAGGAGAAGGCAATGGCACCCCACTCCAGTACTCTTGCCTGGAAAATCCCATGGACGGAGAAGCCTGGTAGGCTGCAGTCCATGAGGTCGCTAAGAGTCGGACACGACTGAGCGACTTCATTTTCACTTTTCACTTTCATGCATTGGAGAAGGAAATGGCAACCCACTCCAGTGTTCTTGCCTGGAGAATCCCAGGGACGGGGGAGCCTGGTGGGCTGCCTTCTATGGGGTCGCACAGAGTCAGACACTACTGAAGCGACTCAGCAGCAGCAGCAGCAGTGATCCTCAAAATAAGTGTGGGAGGGTCACAAGGCAGCAGTCACTTTTTCTTTTTAAAGTATATAATCTAATAAATGGTCTGAGGTGTACTGCCATGGTTTGTTAAGTTGGACACAAAGTGTCTTCAATTCACATGACTTCGATTTTAAGGACATCTTTTCAGGTATAGTTTCAGGATATCTGCCTTCAGCCTTTTGAATTACACTGTTCTGAAACTGTAGCCGAGATGAAAAAATAGAGGAGTCACAAAGTTAATGTGATTGTCATTGGGCAGGTATCTCAGGGATATAAATGAAGCTTTGTTCTCTGTTCGTGGAGCCACAATAAAGGAAAATACCTTCCTGGGTAGTTTTATGAAATGAGAACATATCCCAGTAGTAAAGGATTAGCAAGAACTGGAGAGTCTTCAAATGCAAATTTCCTCACATTTCACAGTTGCTAAAATAGTTACTTTACCTTGGGGAACTAATAATAACTTAGCTAAAGGTTTCATTTAGTATAACCAAATATAATACAAAAAGCACAGACTCTGATAAACACCATTTCCATTTTAGGGCTTGCTAAGGCTGGGTTATCTCTCTTCTCTTTCTTCCACACATAGGAATGTTACAAGCAATTAGATGAAATTACTTATGTGAACTGGAAAGCTAAGAGCATAAAGCTGTGCTGTACACACCAGATGTAACTAGCATCCTCATTTGAAAATTGAAGACAGGCCCCTTTGTATCTTGATGAAGTAATTGTTCTTTGAAACTATTGAACGGTCTTGTTGCCCTAAACAGTTTTATTTAATCAAAACCATTTCATTTTCATGTATCAGTGGAAAAACTACATTTGGAATCTGCAAAGCTTAAAGGAAACTTTTTGAAATGTTGCCGTGTCTCTGAATCTCTTAATAATCTGTGCTGGGTACATATACTCTAATGAATAGGAAATACTCTACTTGTGGACTCAAATTGGGAAAAATTACCTAAGAGTATAGGAAAACTTTTGAGGAGCAATTTGGCAATATGAATAAAATACCATGAAACTGTTGATATTGCTTTGACCCAATAATTTTACTTTAGTGAATTTATGCTAGGAATCTTAAATACTGAGAGAGGCTTATGCACAAAGATATTTATTGTAACGTTACTCATCATAACAAAACAATTAGAAACAGTTCTTTCTTTTTGTTGTGTATTTAGATAAAGCAAATTATGGTGTAACAACTGAAAGGAACAATATGCAGCCAATAGAATGATGATTGTCAAAGCAAGATAACAATGGAGACCAATGTAGATCTAACAGAAAACTTGTGCAAAAAGCTCTATGTAAAATTGTGTGCATGGTAGAACTGCAACCATTTAAATATTAAATAAGCATAGAAAAAAGACTGAGGAAACATATGAAGATGCCAGCATAGGTTGTGTTTGGATAGGTGTACTATGGGTAATTTTCCATACCTTTTAAAAAAATAATCTATAACTTTTTACAACTATTCAAGCTGGATTTAAAAAAGGCAGAAGAACTAGAGATCAAATAGCCAACATCTATGGATCATAGAAAAAGCAAGAGAGTTCCAGGAAAATATTTACTTCTGCTTTATTGACTGTGCCAAAGCCTGTGAGTGTGTGGATCATAACAAACTGTTGAAAATTCTTCAAGAAATGGGAATACCAGACCACCTTACCTGTCTCCTGAGAAATATGTATGCTGGTCAGGAAGCAACAGTTAGAACCCAACATGGAACAATGGACTGGTTCCAAATAGGAAAAGGAGTACATCAAGGTTATATATTGGCACCGTGCTTATTTAGCTTAAATGCAGAGTACATCATGCAAAATGCCAGGCTAGATGGTGCTTAAGCTGGAATCAAGATTTCTGGGAGAAATAGAAATAACCTCAGATATGCAGATGACACCACCCTTATGGCAGAAAGTGAAGAAGAACTGAAAAGCCTCTTGATGAAAGTGAAAGAGGAGAGTGAAAAAGTTGGCTTAAAGCTCAACATTCAGAAAACTAAGATCATGGCTTCTGGTCCCATCACTTTCTGGCAAATAGATGGGGAAACAATGGAAACAGTGACAGACTTTATTTTTTTGGGCTCCAAAATCACTGCAGATGGTGGCTGCAGCCATGAAATTAAAAGATGCTGGCTCCTTGGAAGAAAACCTATGACCAACCTAGACAGCGTATTAAAAAACAGAGACATTACTTTGCCAACAAAGGTCTGTGTAGTCAAAGTTATGGATTTTCCAGTAGTCATGTATGGATGTGAGAGTTGGACCCTAAAGAAAGCTGAGTGCCAAAACTGCGGTGTTGGAGAAGATTCTTGTAAGTCCCTTGGACTGTGAGGAGATCAAACCATTCTGTGGTTAAGGAAATCATTCCTGAATACTCATTGGAAGGACTAATACTGAAGCTGAAACTGCAATACTTTGGCCACCTGATGCGAAGAACTGGCTCATTGGAAAAGACCCTGAAACTGGGAAAGAATGAAGGCAGAAGAAGGGGACGACAGAGGATGAGATGGTTGGATGGCATCACTCACTCGATGGACATGAGTTTGAGCAAGCTCTGGGAGTTGGTGAAGGACGGGGAACCCTGGTGTGCTGCAGTCCATGGGGTCACAAAGAGTCAGAAGTCAGACATGAGTAAGGACTAAAGTGGCTTACTGATTGACTTTAAATTCCCAGCTTTTAAACTCAAAAGCTAGTTTTATTGAGTTGAACTCCTCTGTCTACCAGAAGCATTTTCTATGTAAATGGTTAATTAGCCATAAATGGGAAACCAGTCATAATGCCTAATTAGCCATAAATGAGAAACCAATCTGGCTAAAGTACATAAACTCTAATTAAGGTAAACCTCGCTAATGAAGATTAACAGAAATTCACAGATCGGAGACTCTTACGGAATAAAAAGCCCCAAACAAGTAACCATGTAAGATCTTTTATTATGCAGTTATAGTACTTTATTTCCTAGACATCGGCATATAACAAATAGCAGTTCTTTTGGTAAGCTTCTTTCACTTAACTTTCTATATGTAATTATGCAATTTGAAATTGTAGTAGCTGATATATAATATATGAAAATAGAAAAAATAGCTACATTAGTTAGCAATTAATTAAACAAATAAAACCAAAGCTGATTTTATGGGTCAGGTTTTGGAAAGTGACAAATTAGTTTGCTTCAGCAGAGTAAGCTCAGAATATACTGAAACCTCTCCATTTGTTTCTAATTAAAATGTTTTTATAAATGTAAACATTTATATAAAATTGACAACTGAAAGGTAAGTAAACTTTGTCTCCATCCTTTATCATTTATAGGTAGCAAAACATAAAGGGAGTTTTTATATGATTTTTCCATAAATTTTCTCTTCCCTCCAAATGCAATGACTAAGACGTTACATATAAAATAACTGTTGGAATCTGTTTTTTTTGTGACTTAAGAAATGCAATCAAGTATGTGTTTTACTTTTCCACAGGCATTTTAAAATCAGTGCTTCAGTTAAAAGGTTGATCGTGTAAAGTTATGTCATTCTTACAGAACTGAACATTACTGATTTCAGATGTCTTAAGAAGATCAAGTATGTTATAATGATCAGTCTTATACTTAAAAAAGTGAAGTTTTCTTCAACAGGTTATTTTTTAGTACACTATTTTTCTGAAATATACCTATTTTTGTGACTTTCTTTAGATTCACTTAAAGATTTGCCATAAAAACTTGCAGGGCCTAGTTCTTTTATGCATATAGCCTAACAAGCAGCCAAGTTTCTGAGTTGGTCTTCATCATGGACTCTGAAGATGAAGCACATTTGCTATTTTCTAAGGGAAAGCAGCTCATGATTTAACTATGAGAAAGTAACGAATATTTCTTTTGTCTGATCATAAGTGACAAAGTATTAATTTCATGTTTTTTGTGGACCTACTAATGCTATTAACATTAGTATTATGAATATTGTTCATTTTTTTAAAGAGCAAATAGGATGCACTCATCCCTCTTGTTTATATAAGTTTCACTTGGCATGAAACTATAAAAAACATATAATGTAAATATAAAATAAATATTTCAAAAAAATCAAGTGAAAATCATTTCTGACAATCATTCAGTCATGATTAATTCAGGGCCTACTGTATATGAGCCCTCAGAAATACGGTGGTGACTTTCTTGATTTTGACTGTTCACCTTTGTAAATAGATTTTATATATAAGCAGTTAAAAAAATAAAGAAGTATTTAACTTACCTTTGATTCCTTGAACTTGAAGAAAAATCCAAAGGAAAAAAATAACTCTTGCAGCTTCCAAATGCATTCTGGCTTTTGTGCATTGATATTTCTGATAATAGTCACAGAACAGCCCACACTCACATTAAAAAATATGACAGAAATATGAAAAATAATGAAATATTGAATTGACTGAGTGAGGATAACCTTCTTGGCTTATCTTTGTGAGGGTGCCAATTTATGAAGAACAGGAGGCAGTGCCTGCTTCTGGAATAATCTCCTTATCTTCCCCTCAGGTGTAATCTCTGCTTAAGGACCAGCTGGAGAACCTTTATCTCATTAACCTTCTGGAAGAGCATCTGTCAGCCCAGCTCCAGGACCCCAAATGCCATTAAAAACAAGTGTCCACAGACAGAAGGAACGCTTTTTCCCTTAGTTATTCACCTATTACAGGGACACAGAGAGCCAGGGAAGTCCTGACAAGCGCAGAAGAAGGCTGACAGTTAGGGTCAAATGTTTTCCAAAGTGACATGTGCGGGATCAGCCATTGAAGGAACTTAATTGTGAGCCCATGGAAGTATGTGGTTATTTGATATGTTCGTCTCCAGAGGTAGCAAAACTGTCTCCATTCTTATAGAATTGAACTGCTTTGACTACTGCATTCTTTCTGGCATCTGTGAGTACACAGATGACCTTTTAAAGTCCAATCTAAATTAAATTTTTTTTTTTTTTGCAGAATGTATACAGTCAAATAGTTCTACAAGATTTGTGCAAAGTAATGGTACCATACCTACCTGCATTCAAAGGTAATGTTGACTTAAAAAAATACCCCACATGAGAGTTGCTAGTTTTATTTGCAGCAAAATGAGGACTGCAACCCAGGAGATAGCACTTCAAACAGTTCTGAGAAACTGTTCCAAAGAAGCAGGGGGAAATGGCAATATATTTGAGATTTTAGGAAAGGGAGGCTACATGTCACCAAGCACATATTTTTCCAGAAGGTTTCTGCTAGCCTGGGGAAGCTTTCTGCTGGTCATGAGGAACAGTCATCACCATGAAGGATTTTAGGGCTTTTCTAGATTTGAGAAGATACAAGAATTCAGCTCATAAATTTGGCTCCTGAAAACACCTAACTATGAAGACCTGTCCTGCCAGTCCCCCTGCGCCCAGCACAGCATGCCTCCCCGGGGCTCTCCACCCTGAACTCCTCGCAGGGAGTTTTGACGATCAGCAGCTGCAGCAGCACGTGATGATTTAATCATGGTAGAGATAGATGGCAAGTGCCCACGGGCATCTGCCAATGTTGTCGTGGACAGCAACCACTTTTAATTCTTTAAGCTAGTTCTTCTAGTAGTCTCATTAGTACCTCTAAATAGTAGGCTTCTGTTGCTAATCTTTTTGTTTTTCACTTTCAGGCATTGTCAAATCACGAATGTTGAGAACGCCTTCTCCCCTGACCCCACCCAATCCTTCCCCACCCTCATAAACAAACTCTAGTCCTATCCTTCCACCTGCCTCAATATTATTGTATTTTCAGTGTATTGAAAATTCAGTCTTACGTTATTATGACTGTATACATGCTACATATCTCTGAGCCTGGAATATACTATAATTACTAACAGGTATTGAACTCATGTGTTGTGATCAACATTGTTCTTAGAGATTTCTGTAGATTCCCCACCCGTATTATTCGTATGGTGGCATTCTTGAACTGATTCTCTGACTTTTAAAATTCACACTTTCTTCTATTTCCCCCATACTCTTTCTACTCTCATTTCTAGAACATTTTCTAACTTAATCTTTTAACCTTAAATTTTTATGTCATTTATAATTTCTGGGGAATTGTTTTTGGTGGTTTTTGTCTTAAATTCTTTTCTTTTTAAAAAATTTTAATAAGATACTGTTTCAGGATTTCAAGGATAAAAATTCTTTTACGTCTTTAATGATACTAATAACATTTTCAAAAATTACTTTCTTTTGTTACCTGTTTCATCCAAGCTGAATTTAAAATTTTTTGATCTCATAGTCAAAGCTTTTCACAAATATCTGATAATTCTTGGCTGACCACTCACCTATTTTAAAGTCTGTACATAGTTGACTGAAAGTTTTGTGAATAATATTGGAACCTGTGAACTGTGGTCTTCAGTGCAGTAGTATAAATTTGTCACAAGCATTACATGTGACATACTATGAAATTATTTGTCTAAGATCCAAATTTAACTGAGAATTCTACATTTTTATGCTGCATTTGGCAAATCTTTTCCCAGAATATCTGAAGTCAGTATCTTTAAATATTTCCTCCCCAGGGGGTCAGATCTTCCTGAAAAGACTATACTCATCTCTTGATTTTAGGAGATAGCCTAACTCCCAATATATCAGTACCTGAGTGAAGAAATAGGTCTGGGACTTGGGTCTTAATATATATTTTAATTTAATCTTCTTGCTTTCAGAGAAGTACCTTTATTCTCAAATCTGCCAAATATTTAATAGTCCAGAGAATGCTTTACCCTGTTCAGAAAATAAACATTCATCCTTCTGTTGGATGGCAAAAAGACAGTTATATAAATAATGGAATGGGGGAGGGGAGTTGGAAATCTAGGTGATTATTAGCTACTTCAATTTATTCTTCTATTTTTAATGTCATCTTCCGTTAAGTTACCTACATATCTAGAAGTACTCTGCATGTCTTTAAATATATATATGTGTATGTATATATATTTATATTTAATGAGTGCATGTGTGCTTAGTGGCTCAGTGATGTCCAACTCTTTGCAGCCCCTTGGACTGTGGTCCACCAGGCTCCTCTATCCATGGGATTCTCCTGGCAAGAATACTGGAGTGGGTTGCTGCACCCTCCTCCAAGGCATCTTTATGATTCAGGAATCAAACCATGTCTCCTGCATTTCAGGCAGATTCTTTATGTGCTGAGGTACTAGGGAAGAATATATATATATGTAAATTTGGATATATCCAAATATCCAAATATATATATTTGTGTGTATATATTTTTACATATATAAACTTGCAATATATATATTTGTATATAAATATATGCAATATATATAATATATATGTATATAAATATTTGTATACATATATACAATTTATATATATAATATATATGTATACAAGTATTTGTATACATATATACAAATATATATATACTTACAAATATATATATGTAAATATATATATGTAAATTTGATTGTTTACCTGATGATTGTTTACTGGCAGATTCTTTACCTGCTGAGCTACTAGGGAAGAATATATATATATTATATATATTATGTAAATTTAGATATATCCAAATATCTAAATATATATATTTGTATATATATAAATATGTAATATATACAAATATATACAATTTATACAAATATTTGTATATAAATATATATATATATATGTGAATTTGATTGTTTCTGAGCTTTCTCTCCTGCCAGTTTAAGATTAGTCTTTCTAGGTCTGCTGCCATTTATCCATATTTTAAAACTTGGCTTCAACCTACATGTTCAGCTCAATAAAATTTTTATGAAGTGAACACCCTGGTAACATACAAGTAAAACCAGGGAATATTAATAGCCCTCCAGAGGGATACATGGTCCTATTCACAAAGAAAGACCTTTATTCTCTATGAATTATAATCACTAATTCTGATTTCTATGGTGATCACTTATTTGCTTTTCTTATTTGTTTTTGCTGTTTAACTACACATCTGTAAGCACCACTGCGTACTTTTGCTTATCCCACCACCCTCTGTTGAAAGAATCATTTTCCATATTGTTTTGAAGTTCCACCTTTGTCATAAAATCTGTGTATATCATGTACTCATGTTTTCCCTACCCTTTTCCTCCCTCTAACTTTCACTATATTGACTCATCTTTTATTTCACTGTTATCTCTTCAGCTGGGTATAAGTTACTGTTTTTAATTTTAGTTACTGCATTTTTCTATTCTGGATATCCATTTAGTTTTTTTTTTTAATTTATTTACTTTTTATTGAAAGATAAGTTACTTCTTTTTCAAGTCTGCTTCATTATTTGTTAAAAATAGTTTATGCCTCTGTGTTAAAATCTTTAATTTTGTGTTTTATCTCATTGAACATAGAAAGAATAGTTTGATAACTTCAAATTATGGGGCTCAGGGTGTTGTGTTTGTTGTCTTCTTCTGATTCATTATTACCTCATCTCCTTGTACAAGTGGTTATCTTTTATTATTGTATGATGAAAATTATATTTTAAGAGTTATAGTACAATAAGCAAGACATAGCATTGTATTGGTGAAAGAAAAGACATAAAGATTAATGAAACGGAATAAAGAGCCAAGAAGGGCTCACATGAATACAGTTGACTGATTTTGGACAAAGGTACAAAAACAATTCAATGGATAAAAGGATTGTCTTTTCAACAAATGTTTCCATATGATCCTCCTCATCACCAAAAAATCCTATAAAAGACAAACAAAAAGTGAACCTACACACTAACATTACACTTTATCCAGAAATGAAGTAAAAATGAATCATGCACATAAGTGAGAAATGTATATAAAATTCTATAAAAATATAGAAGAAAATCTTCTTGAGCTCAGGCTTAATGATGAGATTCTTAAACAGAATATGAAAGCATGAACCATGAAAGAAAAGAGTAAGTTAGATTTTATTAAAGTGAAAAACTTCTGGCCTTCTAAAGAGACTGTAAACAAAATTAAAAGTTGTCACAAATGGGGAGATAATATATGTAAAACACATTTCTGATAAAAGACATGTATCCAAAATATATGAAGAAAGCTTAAAACACAAAAATAAGAAAACACAAGTCAATTAAGAATAAGCCAAAGGTCTTAACAAGACACTTCACCAAAGAAGATGTACAGATGGCAAATAATCAAATGAAAAGATGCTCAATGTCATTTGTTATTAAGAAATGCAAATTGAAACATCAATGAAATATCACTACATAGCTATTCAGTTCAGTTCAGTTCAGTTCAGTTGCTCAGTCATGTCCGACTCTTTGCGACCCCATGAATCACAGCACGCCAGGCCTCCCTCTCCATCACCAACTCCTGGAGTTTACCCAAACTCAAGTCCATGGAGTCAGTGATGCCATCCAGCCATCTCATCCTTTGTCGTCCCCTTCTCCTCCTGCCCACAATCCCTCCCAGCATCAGAGTCTTTTCCAATGAGTCAACTCTTCGCATGAGGTAGCCAAAGTACTGGAGTTTCAGCTTCAGCATCAGTCCTTCCAATGAACACCCAGGACTGATCTCCTTTAGGATGGACTGGTTGGATCTCCTTGCAGTCCAAGGGACTCTCAAGAGTCTTCTCCAACACCACGGTTCAAAAGCATCAATTCTTCAGTGCTCAGCTTTCTTCACAGTCCAACTCTCACATCCACACATGACCAATGGAAAAACCATAGCCTTGACTAGACGAACCTTTGTTGGCAAAGTAATGTCTCTGCTTTTGAATATGCTATCTAGGTTGGTCATAACTTTCCTTCCAAGGAGTAAGCGTCTTTTAATTTCATGGCTGCAATCACCATCTGCAGTGATTTTGGAGCCCCCCCAAAATAAATTCTGACAATGTTTCCACTGTTTCCCCATCTATTTCCCATGAAATGGTGGGACCAGATGCCATGATCTTGGTTTCTGAATGTTGAGCTTTAAGCCAACTTTTTCACTCTCCTCTTTTGCTTTCATCAAGAGGCTTTTGAGTTCCTCTTCACTTTCTGCCGTAAGGATGGTGTCATCTGCATATCTGAGGTTATTGATATTTCTCCCGGCAATCTTGATTCCAGCTTGTGTTTCTTTCAGTCCAGCATTTCTCATGATGTACTCTGCATATAAGTTAAATAAGCAGGGTGACAATATACAGCCTTGACGTACTCCTTTTCCTATTTAGAACCAGTCTGTTGTTCCATGTCCAGTTCTAACTCTTTTTTCCTGACCTGCATATAGGTTTCTCAAGAGGAAGGTCAGGTGGTCTGATATTCCCATCTCTTTCAGAATTTGCCACAGTTTATTGTGATCCACACATTCAAAGGCTTTGGCATAGTCAATAAAGCAGAATTAGATGTTTTTCTGGAACTCTCTTGCTTTTTCGATGATCCCGCGGATGTTGACATACCTATTAGGGTAACTTAGTACAAATTAATGCTACAATTGCTGGCAAAGATGTGGAACAACATGACTTCTCATTCATAACTGGTGGGAATGCAAGTTAGCACAAGCAGTTTAGAAGACAGTTTGGCAATTTTTTAAAAAAACTAAACAGTCTCACCGTACAATCCAACAATCACACTCCTAGGTATTCACCCAACTGAACTGAGAATGTTGGTCCATGCAAAACCCTGCACTTTAATATTTATAGAAGCTTTGTTCATAATCACCAAAACCCAGAAGCAACAAGATGTTCTTTGGAAGATGGATTAATAAGCAAACTGTGCCTACCCATACAAGAGAGTATTATTAGCAATAGGTATGAACTGGGCCATGCAAAGACACAGATGAATCTTAAATGCACATTGCTACATTAAGGAAGCCATTCTGAAAAGACTGCATACCATGTCATTCCATTTTATGACACTTGGGATGGGACAAACAGGTGAAACATTTGTAGGCATTTTGGGGTATGTGTACTTTGAATAGATGAACATAGATTTTAGAGCATGAAACTACTTTGTATAATACTGTAATGCATGACATTATACATTTTTCAAAACCAATAGAACTTTATAGCAGAGGAATGAATCTGAAAGCATGTAAATTAAAAACAAATCCTTCAGGTAGTACCTAACTATGCTAATTGTGACAGTACAGGCTGTGACTAACAACTTTATTAAAAATGTCTGAAACCATCACTGAAGAGGGTGGGGGAAAAGCTGACCTATATAACTTTGGAAATGTCTGTCAGACAAAAGGCAAAAGGAACTGTACCTAGGCAGTGTATTCTAGTTGAAAAAAATTGTTTCCCAGAAGGGTATGAGTTAACAATTCTGAAACAACTGTGTGCATGCTGGAACTGAACAGTTAAGTAAATGAATGATGCGAGTCAGATTTCTCACTGTTGGAGTGGAGGTTGGAGACAAGCAAGTGGAAGAGGCAAAAATAACATATATGGTAATAGAGTAGAATTGGAGATATCAGTATAAACACATGCTTAGTTTTACGTAAATGGAGATGGCTGTATTGATTTATACCATACAAATATTAATTAGTTTGTTGTATATATTTAAACATTTATGGACTTGTGCATACGTACTGGCTAGTATACACATATTTTCTTTCTCCAACAGCTGAAAGAGCCTAGAAGCTATGATACCCCGGGAGTGAGCAGACTTAGCACCCAGATCTTGGTTCTTCCTGTTCTTCAGTGAAATAAATCAGGACTCCTGGAAAAACGGTTGATGTTAAAACCGGGGCAGGAAGTTTGATGAACCTAGAGCATCTTGTAGTGCCAGAAAGTAAGGAAGTGCTCAAACAAAACAAAAAAGAGCCAAAAAGCTGAACACTGGTGGCGTATGTCAAAGGGACAAGGGAGCCAACCAAGAGAGGTCCCCATGACCCAGACTGAAGCAATCTGAGGAATAAAGCAGTTTGGATTATAACATAAAGTGTAGAATAAATACCCACAAGTCCATGGTGACACATAAATTATGGAATAAACGAACAGGAGAGAATAGACAAATATCCCATGTGGAACAGTTCCAAATAATTTGTGTAGGTGACATCCCTTTAGTAAGTGCAGCATAATTCCCACTCCTTAAGTGTGATTTGTGACTTCCTTCCAAAGAGTTCAATATGGAAAGGAGGAAGAAAAGAGTAACTTTAACAGTGGGGAACCCTGACGCACATCTCGTTTGATTAAGGTCAGTTTCAACAAGAGAGTCATGTTGACAGCATAGTCACGTTGATGGCATGTTGACAGCACCCACCTTCATACAGTGTGATGGGAATGGCACTTTACCTCTGTGGTCTTCCTCCAAAAAAACTCGTAATCCTGCTCCTATCATGAGAAAAAAAAATCAGACAAATCCCAGTTGAAGGACATTCTACAAAGTGCCTGACAGTTTCTCCTTAACAACTGTCATGATCATCAAAGATAGGAAAAGTCTGAGAAACTGTCACAGCCAGGACTTGCCTAAGGAGACATGGTGACTGAATGCAATGTGGTGTCCTGGAGCAGAACAGTAGAACACGTCTTCTGTTCCTGGAACAGAAAACAGATATTAAAATGAAAAACAAACCCTAGGAAAATTTTAAAAAAGTATGGGCTTCAGTTAATGGGTTTCAGGTATCAATATTGGTTCATTAAATGTACCAAATGTACCATAGTAATAGAAGGTATTAATATTAGGGAACACTGTGCTTCCATAAGGGTATAGGGGAACTCTAATATTTTCACAAGTTTTCTGTACATCTAATTTATTCTAATATGAAAAGTTTATTAAAATATAAAAAATAATTTTATAGAAAGAATTTGAAGTCTAGGATATTTCCTTCCAGAGAGAATTTTCCTTTGCTTCTTCTCAGCACTGGGAATTACTAGCAATCCAAGATCAGTGTAATGAAATTTCTGAATTAGAGATGTTCTAGGCTACACAGGAGCTGGGCTGTAATTGGTGGAGGCATGGATCACCTAGTTTCACCTTTGTTTCTAGAAGGCAGCTCTTCAGAATTTACCAGGGCTCTGCTATGACCTGGACTCCAAGTTTTGTCTGCTTCTACCAACAGATTTTCAAAGCCCCGTTCAGCCTCTGTGTTTCTTACAGATCGCAAATGCTTTGGGGCAAAAGCAGCCCCCAGAGCTAGGCTCACTTGTTTTGATTCTGACCTCTTGTAAATCTCTGTTCTGCTTCATTATTTGTTAGTTCTCTGTTCCCTTCCATCAGATGCTATTATATTGCATCCAGCTTTTCTATATTTCTTCAGCTGGAGAATTGGCTCAAATGACCTAATTGCTTTACCTACTGCAAAAATTTTAAAGTTTTATGACTATTGTCTCCTTTCTCATTCTGTTTATTGTGGCTTTATACTTTAAAAATGCCTTTAATTTTATTATGAGGGAGTATCTAGAGGGTAGAATAGGGTAATAAGTTTTCAGCTCTCCTCTTCAACTACAGATTATTTTGGTGGTAGCTAAAGAAAATTAGAATCATCAAATTAGTGTAGAATATTACTCAAAATTGTGCATCTGAAAATGAGAAATGAACTCAATGAAAGATGAATCTGCCTTTAAATAACCATATCCAGGAAAAATGATCTGAGGACTTAGAATGGAAACATACTTACATGTGGGTGTGTGTGCTCAGTTGGTCAGTCATATCTGACTCTTTGCAACCCCATGGACTGCAGCCTGCCAGGATCCTCTGCCCATGGAAATTTCCAGGCAAGAATATTGGAGTGGGGTGCCATTTCCTTCTCCAAGGGATCTTCCTGACCTAGGGATCTAACCCAAGTCTCTTGCATCTCCTGCATTGGGAGGCGGGGATTCTTTACCACTAGTGCCACCTGGGAAGCCCTTACTTCTGAATAGTTACATATATAAGTATTTCTAATGTATATTTTTATGGGCTGGAAAGCTGATGGGTGATAACAAAATACTTTCTTCGTTTGCTGTATATCCCTGTGTTATACTTAGTTTTTAACCCTGTTGTGAAACATCAGTATTCTTTCTCTAGGATAAAAAGCAATAATTTTAAGTTTTGAAAATAAATTCTACTTAATAGCCTGCTTAATAAAACATGTTGGTTAAAGGAAAACGTGGTATAGACTACTTTGCATTCTTAAAAATATCCTATATGATATTGTTACTGAACCAAATTTGAGTCTGCTCTCCCACCTGCAGTAAAACCAATCTACTGAAATAGGTTGTAGTGAAGGAAAGCACAGCCTTTATTACAACATGTGGACAAGCAAAGAGAAGTGGCAGCTCATGCTCAAATGACCCAAAGTTTCAATGGCTTTCAGGGAAGGGATTTTTGAAGGTCTGGTTAGGGGTGTGGGTTGCAGGGTGCTAATCAGCTTCTGCATACATCTTTGGATGATTGATGGTGAGGTAAAGGATAAAGTTTTGGGAATCTCAGTCATCCATTTTCTAGCTCCAACCTATCTAGGGTCTTTGTGCTGGTGATTAACATGCAGTTAACTTCTTCCCATGGTAGAGGTATCAACATCTGCAAAACAGCTCAAGGATATAACTCAGAATATTGTCTGTAGTCTTTGAAGAGAAACTCAAAGTCCTTGACTTGGTTCCATAGCTAAACTATTATTATTTTGTCTTACTTAACTGTTTTCCTCTGTTTTTGCATTTTTACTTCTCTGATTAAATTTGCTCTTTGAAACTCGGAGATGGCCTGGGAAGGTAAAGCTTTTCTATAAACAAGAGGCAGGGGACACAGTGTGTGTGTGTGTGTGTGATCTGTCCCTGGGGAATTCTTCACTGGGTCCTGCTCAGTTGCAATAAATATGATCACGAAGGCATAGAATTTATACTACAATGACAAATATTTAAAAGTTTCTTTTGACAGTAGTACCTTATTAATTTTTTCACATTGGTAACTTAACATTGATATCTGCTATTTGGGAAGCAAACAAAAATGATGAACACTCATTATTATTATTATTGCTTTCTGAGACCATCAGGTCTTTCTATAAGTACTGTTGTTCTTAATTGTGGGTTACTATTAATTCAGAAGTACTTCTTCAAGGTGGTTAAACATCAATAATAATTATATATTCTTAAATAAATGAATGTTCCCCTTTATTTGCTGGCAGAATTTCAGAGGTGTATTTAAAATGTACAAGGTAGGCTGAAAAGGGCAGTATATATTCCTTCACCTGAAATCAGTAGAAATGAGAAATGGTTGCCAAAATAAATCATTCAGTATTATAAAGAACTTTTTCCATTTGTTAATCAATCAACCAACATAATTGTTTGTGAGCACTACATGTCAAGCTTTCCATTCAGTTCAGTTCAGTTCAGTCACTCAGTCGTGTCCGATTCTGCGACCCCATGAATTGCAGCACGCCAGGCCTCCCTGTCCATCACCAACTCCCGGAGTTCACCCAAACTCATGTCCATCGAGTTGGTGATACCATCTAGCCATCCCATCCTCTGTTGTCCCCTTCTCCTGCCCCCAATCCCTCCCAGCATCAGAGTCTTTTCCAATGAGTCAACTCTTCACATGAGGTGGCCAAAGTATTGGAGTTTCAGCTTTAGCATCAGTCCTTCCAAAGAAATCCCAGGACTGATTTCCTTTAGAGAGAGATCCACCAGGACTGGTTGGATCATCTTGCAGTCCAAGGGACTCTCAAGAGTCTTCTCCAACACCACAGTTCAAAACCATCAATTCTACGGCGCTCAGCTTTCTTCACAGTACAACTTTCACATCCATACATGACCACTGGAAAAACCATAGCCTTGACTAGACGCACCTTTGTTGACAAAGTAATGTCTCTGCTTTTGAATATGCTATCTAGGTTGGTCATAACTTTCCTTCCAAGGAGTAAGCGTCTTTTAACTTCATGGCTGCAATCATCATCTGCAGTAATTTTGGAGCCCCCAAAAATAAAGTCAGCCACTGTTTCCACTGTTTCCCCATCTATTTCCCATGAAGTGATGGGACCAGATGCCATGATATTCGTTTTCTGAATGTTGAGCTTTAAGCCAACTTTTCCACTCTTCTCTTTCACTTTCATCAAGAGGCTTTTTAGTTCTTCTTCACTTTCTGCCATAAGGGTGGTGTCATCTGCATATCTGAGGTTATTGATATTTCTCCTGGCAATCTTGATTCCAGCTTGTGTTTCTTCCAGCCCAGTGTTTCTCATGATGTACTCTGCATATAAGTTAAATAAACAGGGTGACAATATACAGCCTTGATGTACTCCTTTTTCCTATTTGGAACCAGTCTGTTGTTCCATGTCCAGTTCTAACTGTTGCTTCCTGACCTGCATATAGGTTTCTCAAGAGGCAGGTCAGGTGGTCTGGTATTTCCATCTCTTTCAGAATTTCCCACAGTTTATTGTGATCCACACAGTCAAAGGCTTTGGTATTTTCAATAAAGCAGAAATAGATGTTTTTCTGGAACTCTCTTGCTTTTTCAATCATCTAGCGGATGTTGGCAATTTGATCTCTGGTTCCTCTGCCTTTTCTAAAACCAGCTTGAACATCTGGAAGTTCACAGTTCACATATTGCTGAAGCCTGGCTTGGAGAATTTTGAACATTACTTTACTAGTGTGTGAGATGAGTGCAATTGTGTGGTAGTTTGAGCATTCTTTGGCATTGCTTTTCTTAGGGATTGGAATGAAAACTGACCTTTTCCAGTCCTGTGGCCACTGCTGAGTTTTCAAAATGTGCTGGCATATTGAGTGCAGCACTTTCACAGTACCATCTTTCAGGATTTGAAATAGCTCCACTGGAATTCCATCACCTCCACTAGCTTTGTTCATAGTGATGCTTTCTAAGGCCCACTTGACTTCACATTCCAGGATGTCTGGCTCTAGGTCACTGATCACACCATTGTGATTATCTTGGTCGTGAAGATCTTTTTGTACAGTTCTTCTGTGTATTCTTGCCACCTCTTCTTAATATCTTCTGGTTCTGTTAGGTCCATCTGTTAGGTGCTATATATTCATGGATGACATCTTTTCAGCACCTCTATGAGGTAAATGCTATTGATACTTTTATTTCTGCTTTATAGATGAGGAAATTGAAGCTCAGAAAGAATACTATTAATAGTAGAGGTAAAGCAGGGTTTTCATCCTGCATCTAAATTCCAAAGCCTGTGTTCTTTTCTTGGGTCCTCACTAGTCTCCCTCTAGAAGGAAAACAGGTGTTAAGCATGTAAGTGATTTTTTATTGTTGTTCAGTTGGTAAGTCATGTCTGACTCTTTGGGACCTCATGGAGGTCACATGCTAGGCTCCTCTGTCCTTCACTGTCTCCCAGAGTTTGCTCAAATTCATGTCCATTGAGTCAGTGATGCTATCTAACCATCTCATCCTCTGTTGCCCTCTTTCCGTTTTGCTTTCAATCTTTCACAGTGAGTCAGCTCTTCGCATCAGGTGGCCAAAGTATTGGAGCTTCAGCTTCAGCATCAGTTCTTCCAATGAATACTCAAGGCTGATTTCCTTTAGGATTGACTGGTTTGATCTTGCAGTCCAAGCGACTCTCAAGAGTCTTCTCCAGCACTACAATTCAAAAGCATCAATTCTTTGGCACTCAGCCTTCTTTATGGTCCAACTCTCACATCTGTACATGACTACTGGAAAACCATAGTTTTGACTAGATGGACCTTTGTTGGCAAAGTAATGACTCTGCTTTTTAATATGCTGTCTAGATTTGCCATTGCTTTCCTTTCAAGGAGCAAGCATCTTTTAATTTCATGGCTGTAGTTACCATCTTCAGTGATTTTGGAGCCCAAGAGAAGAAAATCTGTCCCTGCTTCCACTTTTTCCTTTTTTATTTGCCATGATGGGACCAGATGCTATGATCTTTGTTTTTTTCACGTTGAACTTTAAGCCAGCTTTTTTCAGTCTCCTCTTTCACCCTCCTTAAGAGATTCTTTAATTCCTCTTCATTTTCTGCCATCAGAGTGGTATCATATGCATATCTGAGGTTGTTGATTTTTCTCCTGCCACTCTTGATACTCATCAGAAAAATTAAGAACGAACGGATTCTGATCACCCATTTCAGAATGTGTACATGTAGGGGTATTTTCTCCCACACTAACAAGCAACTCTTGGATAGCTACCAGCTGGGTGTCATATTTATGCTTAGTCAGTCAGTCATGTCTGACTCTTTGTGACTCCATGGACTGTAGCCTGCCAGGCTCCTGTGTCCATGGGTTTCTCCAGGCAGGAATACTGGAGTGTGTTGCCATTTCCTTCTCAATGGGTGTCCTATAACTCATCTCAACTCTGTCCCTGTTTATCTGGAGATAGTGTCTGACCCACAAGTTGAGTTCTGTCCTGCTCTACCAATTGCAAGTCCAGGTTGTCACCTGGGCTTCTGACCAACTGGCTATAGATTGAAGGCTACAGTGATCTCCTTCTTGGGTTTCACAAATTTGCTGAGTGGCTCACACAGCTCAGAAGTATTTTACTCACTAGACTACTGGTTTCATATGATAGGATATAACTCAGGAACAGTCAGATGGAAGAGATGTGAAGGGCAAGGTCTGGGGAAAGGATGCAGAGCCTTCATACCCTGAACACACCACTCTCCCCAAATCTCTATATGTTCGATAACCCAGAAGCTCTTTGAACCTTGTTATTCTGGGCTTGAAAAACCAAATGGAGGCTTCATTATGTGGGCACAGTTGATTAAGTCATTGACCGTTGGTGACTGAATTCAGTTTCCAGCCCATCTCCCCTCCCCAGAGGGGAAGTGGGACTGAGAGTTCTCACCCTATGATCTCATGGTTGGCTCCCTGGCAACCAGCCTCCATCCTAACATGGGGTCCTAAGCCATCTCATTAACATAATCAAAGACACCCTTCTCACTATGCACACTTAAGAAATTCTAAAGGGGGAGCTCTGTGCCAGAAACAGGGAAGAAGATCAAGTACATTTTCTTATAAATCACAAAGTCACAGCAATATTGAATAAAAAAAGAAGATGATGAAAACATAGGATCACATCTGAAGCCCACTGTTGGCCTTGGTCTTTTCCTTCACATTGCGTCTACTAATTTGGACATCATGGATAGAGTGGCATCATAGGAATCTGGGCAGTTTCCATCTCTGGAAGGAAACTTGCACCTCTTTTCTTTGGTAGAGGAATGACTGTCCACTTAGGATTCTAGGTTTCCTTTTGCTCATGTGGTTGCTTTGCCTCTTCAATTTGGTCAGGCAAAGGGGATTCTTGAGGTATTTCCATCACCATCAGGATGAGTGACTACCCAGGAGTGGCTGAACCACTCCTAGAAGGGACTAGTCCTACTGAAGCAGGAAGGACAGGGTCAGGCATTAGGCAGAAAAGCAAAGCCACCTCCTTGTTTTGCACTTAGGGAGGCCATGACACAACAGAGGAATGGTATCTAAAACAGAAACTTTGTAACATCTGAGCAAGAAACTCTGACCCTGAAAGAGTTTTTATGGAGCTTGTGCGATAAAAAATGCATAGGAAGCTGATGACCGCTGTACGGCCTTCTACATGTGGTGCTGGACTAGTAAGGGAACATTTAAGGCAGAACAACTCTTACAGCCAATGTCCAATGACTTCAGGAGACAAATGGGCAAGACCGGGGGCTGATGGAAACTGGTGCAATACAGGCCCTGCCTCAACTCAATGAATATCGCACCTTTAATCAAAAGACCTCCACCCATTCAAAGGGGTAAAAATAAAGTGAGAGGAGATCAACAACCCTACAGTGTGCCCCTCACTTCTGAGGACACTCACACTCTTCTTCTCGGAGTATGTAACTTTCGCTTCTGTGAAAGTGATTAAATAATTTGCTTCTTTGTTCTCATTGCCCCTCTGTGTGCGTTTGTTTTCCTTTGTGCTTTGTGTTCCTCACCCAAATTCTTTTAGATGAGTTGGACAATAGCCTGGACTTCTGATAAAGCGTTTCCTGTATCAGTAGGAGGGGCAGGTAGACAGTGCCATGGGTATTAAATCCATGATCTGGGGTGAAGAGGTTCTGTGACCTCTGATAAAAATGCAGTGTCCTCCTCTGCCCTTTGGGCATCTTGAGTAAGTGCCTTTCTTGTTAATAGAAGAGTCACACTGTGTAGCTTAGAGAGCTTCCCTTGTATATATTAGGGAGGATGGATAAAACATCCAGAAACACAAGGGGAGCACGATGGGAATGTCATCTAAGGGGGGTGCCTATCTTTTGGGTTTATCCCCCCAGATCAGCTTCTGTTGACTGTCAGGATTAAACCAAAAGGGCTGCCTTGCACATAGTGAGGGGTGGAGCAGGAGATGGAATCTGACAAAAGCTGCATCAGAACAGGGATGGAGGGAGGGAATCGTAAGGCTGAGAGAGGATGTGAATGATAGCAATATTCCAGGGATGTCTGCCTTGAATCCTCATCAACCTTAGTTATCTTCTCAGAGATCTGACAAAGAATCCTGGTGTGGAAGGACTCGGATGGCCCTGTGCTCTTGTGAATACCAAGCAGCCTAGTCTTTTCCCCAGGGCTCCCTGTCTCTCCTTCTTACCCCCTGCAAGTCCTTGGTAACAAACAGAGTAAGGCAGAAAATGGAACTAGTCTCTTCTTGGGAAAAACAGTTCTAAGCTGAACACTAGAAAAGCAGGTGACTTTTAAAGTATTTTAAAGGTGTGAATGAAAAAGACATCTTTTTCGGGTGTTAGTTCTAAAAGGTCTTGTAGGTCTTCATAGAACTGTTGAACTTCAGCTTCATCAGCGTTACTGGTTGGAGCATAGACTTGGATTACTGTGATATTGAATGGTTTGCCTTGGAAACGAACAGAGATCATTCTGTCGTTTTTGAGATTGCATCCAAGTACTGCATTTCGGACTCTTCTGTTGACCATAATGGCTACTCCATTTCTTCTGAGGGATTCCTGCCCTCAGTAGTAGATATAATGGTCATCTGAGTTAAATTCACTCATTCCAGTCCATTTTAGTTTGCTGATTCCTAGAATGTCAACGTTCACTCTTGCCATCTCCTGTTTGACCACTTCCAATTTGCCTTGATTCATGGACCTAACATTCCAGATTCCTATGCAATATAGCTCTTTACAGCATCGGACCTTGCTTCTATCACCAGTCGCATCTACAACTGGGTATTGTTTTTGCTTTGGCTCCCTCCCTTCATTCTTTCTGGAGTTATTTCTCCACTGATCTCCAATAGCATATTGGGCACCTACTGACCTGGGGAGTTCCTCTTTCAGTATCCTATCATTTTGCCTTTTCATACTGTTCATGGGGTTCTCAAGGCAAGAATACTGAAGTGGTTTGCCATTCCCTTCTCCAGTGGACCACATTCTGTCAGACCTCTCCACCATGACCCGCCCGTCTTGGGTTGCCCCACGGGCATGGCTTAGTTTCATTGAGTTAGACAAGGCTGTGGTTCCAGTGTGATTAGATTGACTAGTTTTCTGTGATTATGGTTTCAGTGTGTCTGCCCTCTGATGCCCTCTTGCAACACCTACCATCTTACTTGGGTTTCTCTTACCTTGGACGTGGGGTATCTCTTCACGGCTGCTCTAGCAAAGTGCAGCTGCTGCTCCTTACCTTGGATGAAGGGTATCTCCTCATCGCAGCCCCTCCTGACCTTGATGTGGAACAGCTCCTCTAGGCCCTCCTGTGCCTGTGAAGCCACTGCTCCTTGGACCTGGGGTTGCTCCTCCTGGCCGCTGCCCCTGGCCTTGGGCATGGGGTAGCTCCTCCTGGCTGCCGCCCCTGACCTTGGCTGTGGGGTAGATCCTCTTGGCCACCGCCCATTGGGCATGGGGTCCTCCCGGCTTCTGCCCCTGACCTCGGACGTGGGGTAGCTCCTCTCCGCTGCTCTCTATGTGCTGTTGCAGCCGCCCACGTTCATTTTAGGGGGTACTTTTCATTATAGGGGACTGGAGCGCAAAAGTAGGAAGTCAAGAAACACCTGGAGTAATAGGCAAATTTGGCCTTGGAATACGGAATGAAGCAGGGCAAAGACTAATAGAGTTTTGCCAGGAAAATGCTCTGGTCATAGCAAACACCCTCTTCCAACAACACAAGAGAAGACTCTACACATGAACATCACCAGATGATCAACACTGAAATCAGATTGATTATATTCTTTGCAGCCAAAGATGGAGAAGCTCTATGCAGTCAACAAAAACAAGACCAGGAGCTGACTGTGGCTCAGATCATGAACTCCTTATTGCCAAATTCAGACTGAAACTGAAGAAAGTAGGGAAAACCACTAGACCATTCAGGTATAACCTAAATCAAATCCCTTATGATTATAGAGCAGAAGTGAGAAATAGATTTAGGGGACTAGATCTGATAGATAGAGTGCCTGATGAACTATGGAATGAGGTTCATGACATTGTACAGGAGACAGGGATCAAGACCATCCCCATGGAAAAGAAATGCAAAAAAGCAAAACGGCTGTCTGAGGAGGCCTTACAAATAGCTGTCAAAAGAAGAGAAGTGAAAAGCAAAGGAGAAAAGGAAAGAGATAAGCATCTGAATGCAGAGTTCCAAAGAATAGCAAGGCAAATTAAGAAAGTCTTCTTCAACGATCAATGCAAAGAAATAGAGGAAAACAACAGAATGGGAAAGACTAGAGATCTCTTCCAGAGAAGGCAATGGCACCCCACTCTAGTACTCTTGACTGAAGAATCCCAGGGACAGGGGAGCCTTGTGGGCTGCCGTCTATGGGATCACCCAGGGTTGGACACAACTGAAGTGACTTAGCAGTAGCAGCAGAGATCTCTTCAAGAAAATTAGAGATACCAAGGGAACATTTCATGCGAAGATGGGCTCAATGAAGAACAGAAATGGTATGGACCTAACAGAGGCAAAAGATATTAAGAAGAGGTGGCAAGAATACACAGAAGAACTATACAAAAAAGATCTTCACGACCCAGATAATCACGAGGGTGTGATCACTCACCTAGAGCCAGACATCCTGGAATGTGAAGTCAAGTGGGCCTTAGAAAGCGTCACTACAAACAAAGCTAGCGGAGGTGATAGAATTCCAGCTGAGCTGTTTCAAATCCTGAAAGATGATGCTGTGAAAGTGCTGCACTCAATATGCCAGCACATTTGGAAAACTCAGCAGTGGCCACAGGACTGGAAAAGGTCAGTTTTCATCCCAATCCCAAAGAAAGGCAATGCCAAAGAATGCTCAAACTACTGCACAATTGCACTCATCTCACACGCTAGTAAAGTAATGCTCAAAATTTTCCAAGTCAGGTTTCAGCAATACCTGAACCATGAACTTCCAGATGTTCAAGCTGGTTTTAGAAAAGGCAGAGGAACCAGAGATCAAATTGCCAACATCTGCTGGATCATGGAAAAAGCAAGAGAATTCCAGAAAAAACATCTATTTCTGCTTTATTGACTATGCCAAAGCCTTTGAATGTGTGGATCACAATAAACTGTGGGAAATTCTGAAAGAGATGGGAATACCAGACCACCTGACCTGCCTCTTGAGAAACCTATATGCAGGTCAGGAAGCAACAGTTAGAACTGGACATGGAACAACAGACTAGTTCCAAATAGGAAAAGGAGTACGTCAAGGCTGTATATTGTCACCCTGTTTATTTAACTTATATGCAGAGTACATCATGAGAAACACTGGGCTGGAAGAAGCACAAGCTGGAATCAAGATTGCCGGGAGAAATATCAATAACTTCAGATATGCAGATGACACCACCCTTATGGCAGAAAGTGAAGAGGAACTAAAAGCCTCTTGATGAAAGTGAAAGTGGAGAGTGAAAAAGTTGGCTTAAAGCTCAACATTCAGAAAACGAAGATCATTATATCTGGTCTCATCACTTCATGGGAAATAGATGGGGAAACAGTGGAAACAGTGTCAGAGTTCATTTTTGAGGGCTCCAAAGTCACTGCAGTAGGTGACTGCAGCCATGAAATTAAAAGACGCTTACTCCTTGGAAGGAAAGTTATGACCAACCTAGATAGCATATTCAAAAGCAGAGACATTACTTTGCCAACAAAGGTCTGTCTAGTCAAGGCTATGGTTTTTCCTGTGGTCATGTATGGATGTGAAAGTTGTACTGTGAAGAAAGCTGAGCGCTGAAGAATTGATGCTTTTGAACTGTGGTGTTGGAGAAGACTCTTGAGAGTCCCTTGGACTTCAAGGAGATCCAACCAGTCCATTCTGAAGGAGATCAGCCCTGGGATTTCTTTGGAAGGAATGATGCTAAAGCTGAAACTCCAGTACTTTGGCCACCTCATGCAAAGAGTTGACTCATTGGAAAAGACTCTGATGCTGGGAGGGATTGGGGGCAGGAGGAGAAGGGGATGACAGAGGATGAGATGTCTGGATGGCATCACTGACTCAATGGACGTGAGTCTGAGTGAACTCCAGGAGTTTGTGACGGACAGGGAGGCCTGGCGGGCTGCGATTCATGCGGTTGCAAGGAGTCAGACACGACTGAGTTACTGAACTGAACTAAAGATTTCAATCTGCATGTGTTTTAGTTAATTTTTTTCACAGTCTGTGAGCTTTTATTTCAATCAGGAAATGATTAAAACTATATACAATCTAAAAAGGTCTAGAAAAAGTAAGTGAAGAGACCTGCTGTCTGTCTGGAATGGGGACAGAAGGTGGGCTGGACCAGCATTTTTCTTGGTACCCAGAGAGAGGGTGCTAAGCTTTGTCCTGGAGGCAAACAATGGCAGGGCCAAGCAGAGAGAGGCTTGTGGGGAATAGGGTGGGAGGGAACTGCCCAGCTGGCTGAGCTTCTCCGTTTAGCCTGCTGTCTTGTCTCACAGGGTAAGCAGAGACTCCGAGATCACTTGTGTGGTCAGTCCAGTTCAGACAGGCCTAGGAAGGGGCCAGAGGAAGTCAAGAGCTGGCCTGGATTCTCTGTGAGCAAGTCCAAACTTTCCCAGCACTGATTGTGTTATCCTTGAGAGACCATAGAATGTGCTGGAGACTGATCTGGTCTGGTGACAAGATGCCTCAGCTGGCACGCTGCTCATGTGGCCCTCCAAGATCTGCACCTGCTGCTTGGACTTGATGTCACACATGTGGATAAGGTTCTTCTGGTGTGGCAGTCACTGGTGATCCATCATGGTGACCCATCTGCCAATGTCTGCAGGTCATGGATGCAGTTGAGTGTCCAGACATCCCAGATCTTGGCTATTTGGCTAGGAGTGGCCTTCCAGGTACAGATGGTTCTGGGTGGCCACCAGGGCCTGCACCTAGTGATTGAGGCCCACGTATGGCTTCTTCAAGGTCATCTCAGTGCCCATCCATGATGTCCCAGACCCGATGGCCTTCATGGATCTGCTAAAGAGAATGCTGAGTGATGAGGCCAGTGTGCACAATGCTTGTCTGGGCCCAGGAGGTATTCTCCTACAGGCTCTGGATGTCCCTCAGGTGACAGCACAGTCTACTGAGCTGCCATACCATACCATTGCTTACCATGCAAGCTTGCATCCTGATGCAGGGTGCAGGCACAATTCCGTCAGAGCCCAGCATCTTCTGACACTTGCTCATGGTACAAGTGTCTTGTTATAGGAGGTCACCCATGGAGTAGACATAGGGGCACCAGACAGGGCCCTTATGACTCTGCGGTTTCCTTTGCATTTAACGATCTGCTGAAGGTCACAGGAGCCTTGGATGTCTATGTTCAGTGATACACTGATGCAGGATATGCCTACTGAAGAGTTCCCTCCAGAACTCCTTGAGGTCCTCGCTGAGTTTGCCTCTGGCTTCACTCCAGGACAATCAAACCTAAGTTTAGGCTCTTTTGCAGTTGGTCAACCTTCTCCGAGGGCTTGCCCATTGAGGAGGACAAGAAAGCCATCTCCTGGTCCTTTTCAGCCATGAGTGCCTCTGTGCTAAGTCGCTTAAGTCGTGTCTGACTCTTTTGCGACCCTACGGATTCTCCAGGCAAGAATACTTGAGTGGGTGGCCATGGCCTCCTCCAGGGGAGCTTCCTGACCCAGGGATCAAACCTGTGTCTCTCATGTCTCCTGCATTTGCAGAAGGATTCTTTACCATGAGCACCACTTGGGAAGTTGTAAATCTTGTGGAAGTTCTTGGCCATCTGCTGCAGGCAGGAACTCTTTCAGGTCCCCTTAGGAAATGGCACCCCACTTCAGTACTCTTGCCTGGAGAATCCCATGGACGGCGGAGCCTGGCAGTCTACAGTCCACGGGGTCGCAAAAGTTGGACATGACTGAGCAACTAAATCACAATAATAATAGTGGCTCCTGGCCAGATGTGCCTCATGTGTATACTGCTCCTCTATAAATGTGCACCTACCTGTACTGGAAGTGGGGAGACCTGACTTGTTCACACTGTTAGAGATGGAACTCCAGGTTCATCTCCAGGAGGCAAGAACAGCTGGGGTTGTTGGGGCCCCATAGGGGCCCTGAAGTTGCAGCTGCCTTCCTGATCCTACAAGCTGCAGAACTTGATGGTGAAGGGGCACCCTCAGGGGTCTTCCAGAAAGACCCTGGGCTCTGCCCCTTGTCCCCCAGTGCCTGACAGCTTTATTGCAGTGGATGAAGAGCTCTGGGCATGCTCACCACATCAGGTTGGGATCATCCTTGGGACATTTCTCTGACCTCAAGGCACATCTTTGACTGCCACCCTGGGGCAGAGCTGCCAACAGAGCTTCACTGAGGCTGCCCACAAATGCCAGTGGCTCTGCTCATCCCTGTCCTTGGGTTGCGAGAACGGGGGCGTAGGGACAGGCTGGACTCAGAGTACAGGGAGCAGCTGGAGGTGAGGGGGCATCGGGCTGGTCCCATCTCAGTTTTGTGATGGTGTGACAGCCTTGAGGTCATTTCCATTCCGGCCCTGATGGTGAAGTTTGGGATGGAAATGTTGGTGGGCTCCTGGGAGGAGTGGTTGTGTTAGGCTTATTCCCCAGTAGCATTCCCTGACAGCGGCACCAGGACCTCCAGCACCGTCCTCCCACTTTACAGGGCTTCCTTGGCCTCTGGTGGAAAAAGGGACCTGCATGCATTTTAAAACACATCATTTTCAAGATAATTACCAGTCATGTCTACTAAGAGAAGCAATAAGGTATGATTTGATGTCAGCAAGCTACATATATTCCTTTCAATATGAAGCCATGATGCACATTCTGAGAGCTATAGCGTTTTCATCAGTGACTTGAATTTTATAGACATTAAAACCAGTTTAAATGATGCTGTTGAAAGATCTTCCATGGCTGAATTCCTCTAGCCCTCATGGCCTGACACAGAGCAAGATGGAGTGGGTGGTCAGCAAGGTCAGGAGGTGCAAAGAGAACAGAGACTATGAGGCTGAGGAAGTGCTGAGATCTGTGATAGGGAGGAAGCCACCACCCCGGGAGCATGTCAGTAGCACAGTGGAGACAGAATCCACTTATAGTGCATTATACAGTAATGGGGTAGCAAAAAAGGGACAGTGAGTGAGACTTCTCTTTGTAGCAGTGAAATATGGGAGAGAATTAGTTCGACCAGTGAGCTGGGTCAAAGTATAATTTTTTGAAAATTTTATTGAAGTTGATTTACAATGGTGTATTTAATTTCTTCTGTACAGCAAAATGACACACACACACATATATGTGTGTGTGTATATATATATATATATATATATTCTTTTTTCATATTCTTTTCCACTATGGTTTATCACAGGATATTGAATATAGAACCCTGTGCTATAAAGTAGGATCTTGTTGTTTATCCATTCTATGTGTAATGGTTTGCAACTGTTAATTCCAAACTCCCCATCCTTCAAAGTGCAATTTTTTAAAAAGATTGTTTATAAGCCCAGCAGAAGGGGTGGGAAAGATATGTGTTCATAACAGAGTTCAGGGTGGTAGAGGGAGACAGAGAGAGGCACTGGTTAGCAAAACTTTCCAGGAGCAGGTAGGTGCTCAGTCAGCTTGATAAGCAATTACCAAAAAAGGAAGTTTACAAGACTGCTTAATTGTTGTAGGACTCAAAGGGTTTTGAGCATGAAACACATAGACATTTGTCCTAGAGGGGCTGGCAAAGAGTGACACAAAGCACATAGAGATAATGAAATGGACTTACCGGTTCAGCAGCTTTCAAAATGATACCAGCCAAAAGATTTTAGCCAGAACACTCTAACCAGAAGAAAAAACATTGCATGACTTTGTTCAGTATATTTACCTAGTATCCATGTCACGTTCGTACTGTTATCATTTTGCAAATGAGGAAACTGAGGTTTAGGCAGGCTATAGGCCAAGGAAGTCCTTAAGTAATCAATGTTAGTCATAGCTAGTCAATGATTTAAATCCAGCCTCTGATCACAAGCTGGGCTCTCACCTAGTCCGTAGAAGTCCTGAGTGAAGCTTGTGACCTCAACTCTCTAGTGAAAATTCAATAATGTCTGTATCTTACTTTACGTAGGATAATGCATCTTACTTTAAAACACTTGGGCATAGGTCCATATGTGTGCACACGTATTTGTATGTGTGTTTGCCTGTGTGAGTTTGAGCTGCACTCTATTTATGGCCAATTGCCTGGTCTCAGTACATACTCTAGAAGGAGAAGGGGATGGTCAACATTTAATTAAAAGGCCACAGTCCAGAGATAAATACAGCAATCTTCAATAGTCTTTAATTCCAATTAATACCAGATTTTAAAATAGTATCATAATGAAAGATGGAGATGGGTATTCATTGGTGAAGTCAGTGGATTATTAGTTAGATAATAAATGTTGAAAATGGGATTTCATTAATGAGATTAGTAACAGCATGTACCATAGCCCTTTGCTAGACTCCAGAGAGGTTAAGAAAAACTATCACCCACTTCTCTCACACTTTCTTAAGCAAACATTTAAAAATCAGGCCATCAAACAACCTTGATTTCTTTTTCTCAATCTGAGTTTATCCACAGATTTTTTCCATATGTTAATGTCAATATTCTGAACTTTCTCTCTTTGGTTGGAAATTTCCCTTTGATTTAAAATTGATTTTGAATTTGAAAATCAAGAGCTGTCTTCATGTGTGAATATGCACACTTTTACCACTTTTTTTTTTTTTTAAACAGTGGTTCAAAATGCTCAGAGTGGCCTTTGTCTGTGAAGATTAGGAGCAGTAGATTAGAAGAATCTGCCTGACTGGATTTATTGTGCGTGAACCTCAATTGCCCTGCTTAACTTTCCATTTTTTTCCAGGAGCCTCTTAAGGTGGTAATGAGCACAGTTCTAATGAGCTGGAACCTTCTTTCTCAGCCACTGTTTTGACAGGTTGTTTGTGTCTAGCTTGAAGAGATTCTTATTGAGCTTAAATAGAAGAGGTACAGAATCAAGAGAAATCTGTAGATTAGGATATTAAAATGTATCTGCCTCTTCTGTTTTAAAATAGCTGCTGAATTCAGTGCTTGGCCAGTTTGTTGACAAATCACTCCAGAATGACTTAAGAGGCAGCAGCTTACACACCTTAATTGGCTGTTTTTACCCTCAAAACTTGATCAAAAACTTCATTGACTCATTGCTCTAAGCCCAGCATTTGATTAATGCACTTGACTTTGCAGGCATATTAGAAGCCATGAATCTGATTTGCTAATTTTTTTGAGGATTTTTGAATTTATGTTCATCAGCAATTGTTGTTGTTTCGTCACTAAGTAGTGTCCGACTCTTCTGTGACACCATGGACTGTGGTCTGCCATGCTCCTCTGTCCACGGGATTTCCCAGGCAAGAATACAGGAGTATTATATAGGCAAGAATACATTCCCACAGAAGTGGTTTGCCATTTCCTTCTTTGGGGGGGTCTTCTGGACCTAGGGGTTGAACCCGCATCTCCTGCATTGGCAGTCTCCTGTATTGCAAGCAGATTCTTGACCAGTTCATCAGTGATATTGGTCAGTAATTTTCTTTCTCTCTGTCTCTCTCTCTCTTTTTTTTTTTTTTGTGGTATCTCTGTCTGGTTTTTGTATGGGAGTGATGCTGACTTCTTAGAATGAGTTCAGAAACATTCCTTCCTCTTCAATAGTTTGGAATAGTTTGGTTGGTCACAAAGAGTCAGACACGACTGAGCTACTGAACTGAACCTGCTGGTGGGTGAGGCTGGGTCCCCATGTGGTTGGCTGTGGATCCCTGTTGTTCCCAGAACTGGTGCCATTTTGATGGTGGGCAGATAAACCCTTCATCCTACTGGGCTATAGGAAGGACTCCACAGTAATGCTTCCTAGCACTGTGTCTTCATGGTAGAACGTGCTCCCCAAAATGACTGCTGCCAGTGTGCTCTTGTTGCCATTCAGTCGCTAAGTCATATCTGGTTCTCTGTGACCTCATGGACTGCCGCACACCAGGCTCCCCTGACCTTCACTATCTCCTGGAGTTTGCTTAAATTCATGTCCATTGAATTGATGATGCCACCCAACCGTCTCATCCTTTGTTGCCCCCTTCTCCTCCTGCCTTCAATCTTTCCCAGCATCAGGGTCTTTTCCAATGAGTCAGTTCTTTGCATTAGGTGGCCTAAGTTATTGGAGCTTCAGTATCAGTCCTTCCAATGAATATTCAGGATTGATTTCCTTTAAGATTGACTGGTTTGATAGCCTTGCTGTCCAAGGGACTATCAAGAGTCTTCTCCAGCACGACAGTTTAAAAGCATCAATTGTTTGGTACTCAGCCTTCTTTATGGTCCAACTCTCAGTAGTCCATACAAGACTACTGGAAAAACCATAGCTTTGACTATCTGGACCTTTGCCAGCAAAATGATGTCTCTGCTTTTTAATATGCTGTCTAGGTTTGTCATATCAGTGTAAATGTTGTCAAGGGGACTCCAAGTTGTCTTCTGCCTGTCTGGGAGATTTTCCAAGGTCAATAAGTGGATCCAAATCAGGTACTTTTCAAATTACTTTCTCTACACTGGAGCTTGGATCATGTGAAATTTTGTATGTACTCTTTAAGAGCACAGTCACTGTTTTCTACAGCCCTCCAGCTCTCCTCCTGTATATAGGCCCTGCTGGCCTTCAAAGCCAGATGTTCTAGAAGGCTCATCTGCCCAGTGAAGGACCCCTGGGCTGGGGAGCCCAGTGTTGGGGCTTGGAACCCTAGCTCTTTGGGGAGAACCTTTGTAATTGTGATTATCCTCCTGTTTGTGGGTTACAGGAGTGTGGGTCTCGACTGTATCATGTCTCTGCCCTTCCTACCCCTCTTGTGGTTTCTTCTTTATGTATTTAGTTGTGGAAAACCTTTTCTGTTAGTCTTCAGGGGTTTGTCACAGATGGTTGTCAGTAGCTCTAAAACTGGCGTTCCCTTGGGAAGTGAGCTCAGTGTCTTCATACTCTGGCACCTTGGGCACACCACCAAATAAAACTTTATTTAGGGATACTGCGGTTGAAATCTCATGTAATTTTTGCATGTCATAAATATTATTTTTCTTCTAGTTTTTCCAACTGTTTAAAACTGTAAAATCCATTTTGAGCTTACAGGCCATAGAAAATGTGGCAGGCCATAGATGACCCTTGAGAAGCAGTTTGCAGGGTCATGATGTGCACAGAAATGTGTTTAATTGCAGCAGTAAAGAACATAGCCATATGTATATTAAAATACTTGTGAAACGAGGTTGCTGTAGGAAAAAACATTTTGTATATAATTATAGCATCACTACGAACAAAGCTATGGAGGTGATGGAATTCCAGTTGAGCTATTCCAAAGCCTGAAAGATGATGCTGTGAAAGTGCTGCACTCAATATGCCAGCAAATTTGGAAAACTCAGCAGTGGCCACAGGACTGGAAAAGGTCAGTTTTTATTCCAATCCCAAAGAAAGGCAATGCCAAAGAATGCTCAAACTAGTGCACAATTGCACTCATCTCACACGCTAGTAAAGTAATGCTCAAAATTCTCCAAGCCAGGCTTCAGCAATATGTGAACCGTGAACTTCCAGGTGTTCAAGCTGGTTTTAGAAAAGGCAGAGGAACCAGAGATCAAATTGCCAACATCCGCTGGATCATGGAAAAAGTAAGAGAGTTCCAGAAAAGCATCTATTTCTGCTTTATTGACTATGCCAAAGCCTTTGACTGTGTGGATCACAATAAACTGGAAAATTCTGAAAGAGATGGGAATACCAGACCACCTGATCTGCCTCTTGAGAAATTTGTACGTAGGTCAGGAAGCAACAGTTAGAACTGGACATGGAACAACAGACTGGTTCCAAATAGGAAAAGGAGTACGTCAAGGCTGTATATTGTCACCCTGTTTATTTAACTTATATGTAGAGTACATCATGAGAAACGCTGGACTGGAAGAAATACAAGCTGGAATCAAGATTGCTGGGAGAAATATCAATAACCTCAGATATGCAGATGACACCACCCTTACGGCAGAAAGTGAAGAGGAACTAAAAAGCCTCTTGATGAAAGTGAAAGTGGAGAGTGAAAAAGTTGGCTTAAAACTCAACATTCAGAAAAGGAAGATCATGGCATCCGGTCCCATCACTTCATGGGAAATAGATGGGGAAACAGTGGAAACAGTGTCAGAGTTCATTTTTGAGGGCTCCAAAATCACTACAGATGGTGATTGCAGCCATGAAATTAAAAGACACTTACTCCTTGGAAGGAAAGTTATGACCAACCTAGATAGCATATTCAAAAGCAGAGACATTACTTTGCCAACAAAGGTCCGGCTAGTCAAGGCTATGGTTTTTCCTATGGTCATGTATCGATGTGAGAGTTGGACTGTGAAGAAGGCTGAATGCTGAAGAATTGATGCTTTTAAACTGTGGTGTTGGAGAAGACTCTTGAGAGTCCCTTGGACTGCAGGGAGATCCAACCAGTCCATTCTGAAGGAGATCAGCCCTGGGATTTCTTTGGAAGGAATGATGCTAAAGCTGAAACTCCAGTACTTTGGCCACCTCATGCAAAGAGTTGACTCATTGGAAAAGACTGTGATGCTGGGAGGGATTGGGGGCAAGAGGAGAAGGGGAAGACAGAGGATGAGATGTCTGGATGGCATCACTGACTCAATGGATGTGAGTCTGAGTGAACTCCGGGAGTTTGTGACGGACAGGGAGGCCTGGCGTGCTGCGATTCATGGGGTTGCAAAGAGTCGGACACAACTGAGCGACTGATCTATTCTGATAGATGTCAGAGACACATGGGTTGCAAAATGATCTAAGCCAAATGGGCTGTATACAATCAATGGATAAGTCTTAATTGGTAGAGCTGTTATCTATTTTCACATAGGTGACAGCTATAGGTGTCCCCTAACCATACCTCCATGTCTGATAGGCAGGTTACAGGCAAAGCAAGTCTCACATCAGATTTTGCGTATGTATAAACACCAAAGCCTTGACTGAAAGTCATGCATGTGACTCCTGCTGGGTGCTCCCCAGGACTAAGACTGGTGGGCACCATCTTTGCATCTTTCTTTTATGCCCATCATGCCTGTGTGCCAAGTCGCTTAGTCATGTCCTACTCTTTGCAACCCTAGGGACAGTAGCCCACCAGGCTCCTGGGTCCATGGGATTCTCCAGTCAAGAATACTGGAGTGGGTTGCCATGATCTGCTCCAGGGGATCTTCCCAACCCAAGGACTGATTCCATATTTTCTGTTTCTCCTACACTGCAAAAGGATTCTTTACCACTGAGCCACCAGGGAAGTCCATCATTGGGCAAATGCCATTTAAAAGCCCCAAAACTCTAATCCCCCCTTCTTTTTTTCCTCTTTCCTCTTTAAAAAAAAATTTCCCAGTGAATGCCATCTTTGTGCTCTCCCTCTGCAGTGTTCCAGAGCACCAGTCCCTCCTGTGTGGGGACAGGGGAAGTTTTATCACATCTTGTGCCCTGGTTTTATGTATGGTGCTTGGTCTTAGTGGCTTCAGCCAGAGGACATTGCCTGACTCTGGTGTCACTGTAGGACACTCTTGGGTCCTACAAGACTGTAACCAATGGAGTAAACATCAAGTAGATTAATGTTGACATTACAGAGGCTTTACTTTGTATCCATCTTTATACCTTTCCTCTCCTTTCCTGACCCTGAAACACTGCTGAGATTTGGGGAAAATTTATTTTTAAAAGCTTTGTAAAGTGGAAAAGAGACCATAGATGAAAATAATAAATAAAAGTATTACTGCTATATCCCAAATCACAATAAAACTGAATAAAAAATAAATAAAACTTTGTGATGGAATTGTGGATGTTTCTGTATCCCTTCTTGTGTTTTTAAGTTTTAAGCCTCGGTGCAGATGAAAGAGGAGAATGAAAAGGTTGGCTTAAAACTCAACATTCAAAAAACTAAAATCATGGCATCCTATCACATCACTTCATGGCAAATAGATGGGGAAACAATGGAAACAGTGACAGACTATTTTTCTTGGGCTCCAAAATCACTATAGATGGTGACTGGAGACATGAAATTAAAAGACACTTGCTCCTTGGAAGAAAAGCTATGACCAACCTAGATAGCATATTAAAAAGCAGAGACATTATTTTGCCAACAAAGATCTGTCTAGTCAAAGCTATGGTTTTTCCAGTGGTCATGTATGGATGTGACAGTTGGACTATAAAGAAAGCTGAGCACTGAAGAATTGATGCTTTTGAGCTATGGTGTTGGAGAAGACTCTTGAGAGTCCTTTGGACTGCAAGAAGATCAAACCAATCAATCCTAAAGGAAATCAGTACTGAATATTTATTGGAAGAACTGATACTGAAGCTGAAACTCCAACACTTTGGCCACCTGATGTAAAGAACTGACTCATTGGAAAAGCATCTCCTGATGCTGGGAAAGATTAAAGGCAGGCGGAGAAGGGGACAAGAGAGGATGACATGGTTGGATGGCATCACTGATTCAATGAACATGAGTTTGAGTAAGCTCTGGGAAGGAGATAGTGAAGGACAGGGGAAGCCTGGCATGTTGCAGTCCATGGGGTCACAAAGAGTGGGACATGACTGAGTGAATGGAAAACAACAACACATTTTCAGCATGGCATTAATTAGAACATTATCAGACCGTGATACTTCTCAATTCTTCCTTTTTCTATAACCACATTTTTACAATTTATTTATTAAAAAAATTATGGAATATGTGAAACATATCCAAAAAGAGAATAACTTTATCTAATCTCATTTCAGCTATGTCTCCACAGCCTTGCTCTGCTCCCAATATTATTTTCAAGAAAATCTCATGTTTTTCACTTATAAATATTTTAGCTTTTTTCCTAGAACATATAAACTCATTTAAAAATAATCATAATTCAAAAATAAAAATCATATGATTATCTCAATAGATGCAGAGAAAGCCTTTGACAAAATTCAACATCCATTTATGATAAGAACTCTCCAGAAAGCAGGAATAGAAGGAACATACCTCAACATAATAAAAGCTATATATGACAAACCCACAGCAAACATTATCCTCAATGGTGAAAAATTGAAAGCAATTCCCTCCAAAGTCAGGAACAAGACGAGGGTGCCCACTTTCACCATTACTATTCAACATAGTTTTGGAAGTTTTGGCCACAGCAATCAGAGCAGAAAAAGAAATAAAAGGAATCCAAATTGGAAAAGAAGAAGTAAAACTCTCACTATTTGCAGAGGACATGATCCTCTACATAGAAAACCCTAAAGACTCCACCAGAAAATTTCTAGAACTAATCAATGATTATAGTAAAGTTACAGGATATAAAATCAACACACAGAAATCCCTTGCATTCCTATACACTAATAATGAGAAAACAGAAAGAGAAATTAAGGAAACAATTCCATTCACCATTGCAACGGAAAGAATAAAATACTTAAGAATATATCTACCTAAAGAAACTAAAGACCTATATATAGAAAACTATAAAACACTGGTGAAAGAAATCAAAGAGGACACTAATAGATGGAGAAATATACCATGTTCATGGATTAGATGAATCAATATAGTGAAAATGAGTATACTACCCAAAGCAATTTATAGATTCAATGCAATCCCTATCAAGCTACCAACGGTATTCTTCACAGAGCTAGAACAAATAATTTCACAATTTGTATGGAAATACAAAAAACCTCGAATAGCCAAAGCTATCTTGAGAAAGAAGAATGGAACTGGAGGAATCAACCTACCTGACTTCAGGCTCTATTACAAAGCCACAGTTATCAAGACAGTATGGTACTGGCACAAAGACAGAAATATTGATCAATGGAACAAAATAGAAAGCCCAGAGATAAATCCACGCACATATGGACACCTTATCTTTGACAAAGAAGGCAAGAATATACAATGGATTAAAGACAATCTCTTTAACAAGTGGTGCTGGGAAATCTGGTCAACCACTTGTAAAAGAATGAAACTAGAACACTTTTTAACACCATACACAAAAATAAACTCAAAATGGATTAAAGATCTAAACGTAAGACCAGAAACTATAAAACTCCTAGAGGAGAACATAGGCAAAACACTCTCTGACATACATCACAGCAGGATCCTCTATGACCCACCTCCCAGAATATTGGAAATAAAAGCAAAAATAAACAAATGGGACCTAAATAAACTTAAAAGCTTCTGCACAACAAAGGAAACTATTAGCAAGGTGAAAAGACAGCCTTCAGAATGGGAGAAAATAATAGCAAATGAAGCAACTGACAAACAACTAATCTCAAAAATATACAAGCAACTCCTACAGCTCAACTCCAGAAAAATAAATGACCCAATCAAAAAATGGGCCAAAGAACTAAATAGACATTTCTCCAAAGAAGACATACAGATGGCTAACAAACACATGAAAAGATGCTCAACATCACTCATTATCAGAGAAATGCAAATCAAAACCACTATGAGGTACCATTTCACACCAGTCAGAAATGGCTGCGATCCAAAAGTCTACAAGCAATAAATGCTGGAGAGGGTGTGGAGAAAAGGGAACTCTCTTACACTGTTGGTGGGAATGCAAACTAGTACAGCCACTATGGAGAACAGTGTGGAGATTCCTTAAAAAACTGGAAATAGAAATGCCTTATGATCCAGCAATCCCACTGCTGGGCATACACACTGAGGAAACCAGAAGGGGAAGAGACACGTGTACCCCAATGTTCATCACAGCACTGTTTATAATAGCCATGACATGGAAGCAACCTAGATGTCCATCAGCAGATGAATGGATAAGAAAGCTGTGGTACATATACACAATGGAGTATTACTCAGCCATTAAGAAGAATACATTTGAATCAGTTCAAATGAGATGGATGAAACTGGAACCTATTATACAGAGTGAAGTAAGCCAGAAAGAAAAACACCAATACAGTATACTAACACATATATATGGAATTTAGAAAGATGGTAACAATAACCCTGTGTACGAGACAGCAAAAGAGACACTGATGTATAGATCAGTCTTTTGGACTCTGTGGGAGAGGGAGAGGGTGGGGAGATTTGGGAGAATGGCATTGAAACATGTATAATATCATGTATGAAACGAGTCGCCAGTCCAGGTTCAATGCACGATACTGGATGCTTGGGGCTGGTGCACTGGGACGACCCAGAGGGAGGGTATGGGGAGGGAGGAGGGAGGAGGGTTCAGCATGGGGGACACAGGTATACCTGTGGCGGATTCATTTTGATATTTGGCAAAACTAATACAATATTGTAAAGTTTAAAAATAAAATAAAATTAAAAAAAAAGAAAATAAAAATAATCATAATTCAAATATAACCCCCCAAAATTAACAATAACTCTTGTTGTTGTTGTTGTTGTTCAGGTGCTCAGTCATGTCCAACTCTTTGCAACCCCATGGACAGCAGCATGCCAAGCTTCCCTGACTTCACTATCTCCGGAAGTTTGCTCAAACTCATGTCCATTTAGTCAGTGATGCCATCCAACCATCTCATCCTCTGTCGTCCCCTTGTCCTCTGTAGTATCATCAAATATCCAGTGTTTATAATTCTTATTATGTTATAAGATCCACACATTGCAATGGATTGATATGTTGTTTTAGTCTCCTTTAACCTATGAATCTATAAATCCTTTCCTTTTTTCTCTCTCTTTCTTGCAATTTTCTAAGTGAAGAGACTTTTATATTTTTGGGAGTTTTCCAATAATCTGAGCTTTGTTAATTTATATTCGATTCTGAGAATTCCCTTTAATTTCTTAATATTTTCATTATATTTCAGTGTATGCTCATTGTGTTTCATGTTGCCGATTATTTTTAAATATAGAGAAATCTAGAAAGAAATATTTTAATCTTTCTTTTAAATATTTTAGACTATCCTCTCCATTGTTAGGATAGTCTTACCACTAGATCTTTTTCAATTGGGTTAATGCCTTGTGGTCTCTTAGGAATGAAACTGTGTCCTAACAAGTATCTCCCCTCCTTCTATCCCTCTGTCATTCTTTAATCCAATGGTTCTTGGTTGGATAGTATTCTCTCCAAGGGCTGTTTCAGAAATTTCTGGGTTTGCTTCGATTGTCAGATGTTTGAGAGAGTTGGGAGCTAACGGGTTCAGCAGGCAGGGTTGGGGAGGTAAGTATCTTGCACTTTGTCCTTCACAGTGAAGAACTGTCCCATGTATTTAATTGCTTTTGAATGTTAACACCAAATTCATATAGGTAAAAAACTGTCTCTACTTATCTGAGACTGGACCTTAGTTCTGTTTTCTTATAACCACAAAGTAATTTTTCCATAGTTTTCACTATTCATTGAATTTTCTATAAAAACAATTACTGGATAATTTGGAGGAAGATGGAAAGCTGTTTTGTTTGGCTCTTTCCATTTCAGGAAACTACTAGTAGAATTTCTACCTACAGTATTTAATTCATCAACACAACACACTCTCATTAATGTGCTCTTTGGCCTTTGCCTTCACAAGGCTACCTCTAAGTACAGTTTGTTGTTTTTGTTCAGTCACTCCGTCATGTCCCACTCTTTGAGACCCCATGGACTGCAGCACACCAGGGGTCCTTGCAGCCTAAGTACAAGCACACGATGACTACTTTGTTTTCTCATTCAGTGTAGTTCCTCCCGAACGTTAATGTGAGGATGTTATTGTAGTTTGCCCAAGAATTTATGTCCTGGAATTAATAGTATTTTATTATAATTTTTTATTTGTTGTTGTTAAATCATGTATAACTCTTTGTGACCCCATGGACTTCAGCACACCAGGCATCCCTGTCCCTCACTATCTCCTGGAGTTTGCCCAAGTTCATGTTCATTGAATTGGTGGTGCTATCCAACCATCTCATCCTCTGTTGCCCTCTTCTCACTATTTCCAAGGTTTTTTTTATATCTCCTATTTATTATAGTTGGGGAATTATATGAATTACTTTGAGATTATGTTCTTAGGTAGGTTATATTACCAATGGATGCTAATTTCAGGACCATGAGACATTTGTATTAAATGGGGTATTGTGTCTGAAGGGCTTGAGCCCCACAGATGTAACCTGGGGTAGGAAGAGTCCAGGTTGCACTGACCAGTCAGGGATCCTTGAACATGTGAAATATTTAAAAAGTGAAGTTTACATAATAAAAGCTGATACTTTATGTAGTGCTTGCTTAATATGTTTGGAACACTTCTTTCTAAGTGCTTTACCTAAATCAACTTCTTTGATTTTCACAACAGCCCCAGCAGGTCAATAGGAGCTATCATTCTCCCCATCTTATAAACAAGAAGACATTTAATCCATTTTGAGTTTATTTTTGTGTATGGTGTTAGAAAGTGTTCTAGTTTAATTCTTTTACAGATGGTTGACCAGTTTTCCCAGCACCACTTGTTAAAGAGATTGTCTTTTTTCCATTGTATATTTTTGCTGCCTTTGTCAAAAATAAGGTGTCCATAGGTGTGTGGATTCATCTCTGGGCTTTCTATTTTGTTTCATTGATCTATATTTCTGTCTTTGTGCCAGTACCATATTGTCTTGATGACTGTAGCTTTGTAGTATAGTCTGAAGTCCACTCTCTGACATAAATCACAGCAAGATCCTCTGTGATCCACCTCCTAGACTAATGGAAATAAAAGCAAAAAATAAACAAATTGGACCTAATTAAACTTAAAAGCTTTTGCACGGTGAAGGAAACTGTAAGTAAGGTGAAAAGGCAGCCTTCAGAATGGAAGAAAATAATAGCAAATGAAACAACTGACAAAGAATTAATCTCCAAGATATGCAAGCATCTCATGCAGCTCAATACCAGAAAAATAAATGACCCAATCAAAAAATGGGCCAAAGAACTAAACAGACATTTCTCCAAAGAAGACAAACAGATGGCTAACAAACATATGAAAACATACTCAACATCACTCATTGTCAGAGAAATGCAAATCAAAACCACAATGAGGTACTATTTCACACCGGTCAGAATGGCTTCCATCAAAAACCAATACAGTATTGTAAAGTAATTAGCCTCCAATTAAAATAAATAAATTTAAATTAAAAAATAAAAAATAAATAGACAGAATGTGTGTTCTGTTATTACATACTAAAAAAAAAAAAAAGTCTACAGGGTGCTCAGGGCTGGTGCACTGGGATGGCCCTGAGGGATGGGATGGGGAGGGAAATGGGAGGGGGGTTCAGGATGGGGAACACATGTACACCCATGGCGGATTCATGTCAATGTATGGTAAAAACCACTACAATATTATAAAGTAATTAGCCTCCAATTAAAATAAATAAATTAATTTAAAAATTCTACAAATAATTAAAGCTGGAGAGGGTGTGGAGAAAAGGGAACCCTCTTACATTGTTGGTGGGAATGCAAACTAGTACAGCCACTATGGAGAACAGGGTGGAGATTCCTTGAAAACCTGGAAATAGAACTGCCATATGACCCAACAATCCCATTGCAGGGCATACACACCAAGGAAATCAGAATTGAAAGAGACACGTGCACCCCAATGTTCATTGCAGTACTGTTTACAATAGCTAGGACATGAAGCAACTTAGATGTCCATCAGCAGATGAATGGATAAGAAAGTAATTGTACATATACACGATGGAATATTACTCAGCTATAAAAAAAGAATGCATTTGAGTCAGTTCTAATGAGGTGGATGAAACTGGAACCTATGATACAGAATGAAATAAGTCAGAAAGAAAAACACCAATATAGTGTATTAATGTATACATATGGAATTTAGAAAGACAGTAACGATGACCCTCTATGCAAGACAGCAAAAAAGACACAGATGTAAAGAATAGTTTTTTGGACTCTGTGGGAGAAGGTGAGGGTGGGATGATTTGAGAAAATAGCACTGAAACATGTATATTACCATATGTAAAATAGATGACCAGTCCAAGTTTGATGAATAAAACAGGGCACTCAAAGCTGGTGCACTGTTACAACCCAGAGGAATGGGATGAGGGGAGGTGGGAGGGGGTTTCAGGATGGGGACACATGTACACCCATGGCTGATTCATGTCAATGTATGGGAAAAACCATCACAGCATTGTAAAGTAATTAGCCTCCAATTAAATTAATTTAAAAAATCCAGAAAAAATGCAAATTAGCTATGAAATAGGTATAATTAGACCCTTAATTAGTAATGATTGAGCACATTATAATGTTCATGTGGATTTTATGCTATTGCCTGTCATTTTTGAATTTATTAAGCAAATAGTTCTTTCCTTGATGTATTTTCCTTGAAAGCATTTTAAAAATATACAGTCTTTCTTTAAAAAAAATAAACAAGGAGACATTTATAAGATGGGGAGAAGTGAAGTAATTTACCAAAGATCACATAGTTAATAAGTGCCAGAGTTGGAGATCAAACCTGGTGATGAGCCTGTAAAGTCTATTCTGTGAACCATGGCATTTAGTTGCTTTTCTTTTGAAGCCTAATTTACTGAGCACAAAGGAAGGAAAGTCAAGCATATTGGCAGAAAATATACTGATGATAGGTTTAAAGGGAAAATGGATTTGCAAGTTGTGCTTTTTAGAGAACAGGTAATCTGAGCTGGTGGTAGCGTGCCAAGAAAGCACATACTAGCTTCCTGGAGGGGCTTGATAAATATTTGTTGAGTGAGTGAATGAAGTACTTTCCAGAGTAGTGAAGAACACAATGATGGAAGAATCTCAAAGTTAAGAAAGAAAGCAGGACAATGTTTGGGCATCTGTACTACACAAGGGACTAGACTAGTTTTTGTGAAGTGGACATATATGGACAGGGGGCCTTAACAAGAAGGATTTCATATGGAAGTTGCTTCCTTCACCCACTCAGGATCACAGAACTTTATATTCAGTTGTTAAGTATCAAATATCCATCTTGACACTACTTGAAAGGAGGTGGGGTGGAAGGGGAGTGCTTTTTTAACAGAAAAATTTAAATGAATTGCCAGAATTTATATTATATAAAGAGCCATATACTCCAAAATCACTGCAGATGGTGACTGCAGCCATGAAATTAAAAGACGCTTACTCCTTGGAAGGAAAGTTATGACCAACCTAGATAGCATATTCAAAAGCAGAGACATTACTTTGCCAACAAAGGTCCATCTAGTCAAGGCTATGGTTTTTCCTGTGGTCATGTATGGATGTGAGAGTTGGACTGTGAAGAAAGCTGAATGCCGAAGAGTTGATGCTTTTGAACTGTGGTGTTGGAGAAGACTCTTGAGAGTCCCGTGGACTGCAAGGAGATCCAACCAGTCCATTCTGAAGGAGATCAGCCCTGGGATTTCTTTGGAAGGAATGATGCTAAAGCTGAAACTCCAGTACTTTGGCCACCTCATGCGAAGAGCTGACTCATTGGAAAAGATTCTGATGCTGGGAGGGATTGGGGGCAGAAGGAGAAGGGGATAACAGAGGATGAGATGGCTGGATGGCAACACCGACTTGATGGATGTGAGTTTGAGTGAACTCCGGGAGTTGGTGATGGACAGGGAGGCCTGGCATGCTGTGATTCATGTGGTCGCAAAGAGTCGGACACGACTGAGCGACTGAACTGAACTGAACTGATACTTAAAGTGTTAACTATGGAAACAAATTTATTCCCAGCTGTTCACTAGCAGCATCTGCAGGAACCATCTAGGTCCTAGTTTTACTGGGAGTCCTGTTTGGTTCACCCCTTGATCCTCTGCAGTGTCCCTCACAAGTCTGGGTCTCATGCCAGCCCTGTCTGAGATTGCCTTTGCCTTGCTTCTGCCTGCAACTCGACAGTGTTTAAAAGTTCAGACTAACTGTAGATTTTTGCTAACTGAATTTCTACAGCTCTAGGTTCCCAGGTGGCTCAGTGGTAAAGAATCCACCTGCCAATGCAAGAGACTCAGGAGACTCAGATTCAATCCCTGGATCAGAAAGATCTCCTGGAGCAGGGCATGATAACCCCCTCCAGTGCTCTTGCCTGGGAAATCACATGGACAGAGGAGCCTGGTGGGCTACAGTGCATGGGGTTGCAAAGAGTCAGACACAACTGAGTGACTGAGAATGCATGCTGGTATTACACAGATTGGAATAAAGCAGGAACTTCTGCAGGTTTACTTCCTTCATATGCCTTGTGTTTTCCATGCAATATATTCTCAGGTTAGCAGATCTACTTAGTATGTCGGCTTATTCTTAATTCTCCCCAGGATAGCATATTGACAACACGTTAGATACAAAATGGAGACATTCACTTATTAAATACAATAAATAGCTTAGGAGAGCAGTAGGATTTAATAATCTCATGGAACTTGCTGGGGGCAGCTATAAAAGCCCACCCTGGACCAGTGATGCCCACTGAACAGCTATTTTGAATGTTGCCACGTGGCTACAACATGGTTATGGAATCCGTTTTTGAACTGCACCAGTGGGCACATCTGAACATCACTTCATCTCTAAGTCTCCTGAAGGCTGGAATGGAGCATGTGACCTGCCAAGTCAGTACTTTGGTATCATTTTTAGTTAATTTCTTGCTTCTTTTTTTTTATTGCCAGTCAACCTCTTTGAGGCTAACGGTGAGTGATGATCATCTTTGACATATCTTTGTTCCCTTCTAACAATGTACTATGGAGAAGGCAATGGCAACCCACTACAGTACTCTTGCCTGGAAAATCCCATGGATAGAGGAGCCTGGTAGGCTGCAGTACACGGAGTCGCAAAGAGTCGGACAGACTGAGCGACTTCGCTTTCACTTTTCACTTTCATGCATTGGAGAAGGAAATGGCAACCCATTCTGGTGTTCTTGCCTGGAGAATCCCAGGGATGGCAGAGCCTGGTAGGCTGCTGTCTATGGGCTCTCATAGAGATGGATATGACTGAAGTGACTTAACAGCAGCAACAATATACTAAAATTGAGAACTCATATCAGGTGTGGCTCTGACCTAGGGTGGGCCTTCCTTGGAAAAGTCTTGTTGAGGCAGCCAAAGTCTGTGGCTCTAAGTTACTTCCTATTAGCAATGACTTCCTAGATTGCTTTTAGAAAACTCCTTTCTTTACACTCTTGATAAATCCCTTTTTGATAGGTGTTCACTTTTCTATGCACTATACCCTTCATTCTCACAAAATATTGTGAGGGAGAAGATATCAAACTCCCTTTTAAAGAAGATGAAACCAAATTGCCATGCTTAAGAAACTTTTTAAAGTCATTTTTTGTAGCCCTCAGATTTCCTATATGGTTCATCCTTGTATCCTGTCATCTCTAAATCTACAGTGATTCTCGACTTTATCCCTCATTTCCATTCTCACTGCACCTGCCCTAGAATAGCATCTATCAGCTCTCAGCTGGAGGTTTGAACAGCTTCCTAACGGGCTTCACAGCTCTAGTCTCTCCATCTTCTCACTCTCTCTACCTCCTGTGGCCACAGGTACTTTTCTCCAGTACAAATTTGTCATGTCATTTTACTTCTCTAACCTCTCCTCCTTCCCCTCTATACGCACACTGACTATAGAATACATTTTCAGAAACCTCAGTGTATAATTCAGGGTCTTCACCAATCAGGTTCCAACTTGCCTCTTCAGTCTTTCATATCATGTCTTCAGGCACTTTATACAACATCCAAATCACAGTCTTGCTGTTTCCAGAACAAGTCCTCTGGCTTCTAGGCTCTATACTTTCCTACAGTCTCTCTTGCCTGAGAGGCCTTCCTTCTTTCTTACATCTCTGTCTGTGCAGACTACACCAGTCTCCCAGTATCTACCCAAGACTTCGAGAACTTGAGCTGAGAAATCCATCCCCTGCCTTCACGCCCCTCAGAGTTTATACTTTTCATGACATTTACCACCTTCTCTGACCCTTCATTGTAGTCAGTTGTGTGCTTTTCTATCCTCCTTTGGAATGCAAATAAGAATTTCTATCCTCCTTAAGAATGCTGCCCTCTACTTCTAAACATGGTAAAACTTAAGACAGTTTTCTAAATATATATCAGGTAGTCAATAAATCTTGACTGTTTGTAACCCCATGGACTGTAGCCCACCAGGCTCCTCTGTCTATGGAATTCTCTCCAGGAATACTCGAGTGGGTTGCTATTCCCTTCTCCAGGGGCTCCTCCCAATCCAGGGATTGAACCCTGGTCTCCTGAATTGCCAGGTGGATTCTTTACCATCTGAGTCATCTTCTTTTAAAATGAGCATACATTTAGAAATACTTAGAGGAAAACACTTGAGCATTTACGCCTTTGTTTAGTGGTTCTTGACCATGAAGATCATATGTGGGTCCTTGAGCTACTTCCAGTATTTTAGGAGGCGTAATGGAAATCACACATTTATCTATAATGAGACTAACTAAAATGTCAAATTTTCTTGTTTTTGTTTGCAAATAACTCTGTAGGAAGAATATTAATCTTAGTCTAGTATTGTTCTGTAGAAAGTAACAGGATATAGTAAATCCACTGCATACAAACAAGTCCTATTCAGAGAGTGCGTTCCTAAGTCCAATTTGGTCATAAGTCCAACATAGTTAGTCTAGGTACCCTAGTAGCATGATTGGCTAAATAGTACTGTACTACTGTAATAGGTTTATAATACTTTTCACATAAATAATATGTATAAGACAAACACAAAAATAAAGAAAACATTTTTAATCTTACAGTACAGTACCTTGAAAATTACAGTAGTACAGTACAACAGCTGCACACAGGGGCTGGCCTCGAGTGAACAGGCAAGAAGAGTTACTGACTGGAGGAGGGAGAGGAGGTGGGAGGTGGCAGAGCTGAAGGATTGTCAGCAATGGAAGATGGAGGGCGAGCTGCAGTTTCACTCCCACCGTAAAATAAAGCACAGGTTCTGGTTCCTTGCTGGACTCAATTCTATCTGCCCTCTTGAAAAAACAATCCTGTGATGTTCGACCAGTGGCTTTTTTTTTTTTCTTGTCCTGGATGACACGGTAACACTGGATTGCATTCTGAATAGTTGCTGCGACCTTCGTGTACTGTTCTATATCCAGGTCCTGCGCCTCAAAACTAACAGAGCCTCCTTAAAGAAAGAAAGTCCCCTTGTCAGTTCCTATATCATGAATCCCTTCAGTTCTTCTGTTACTTCTTCCTCTTGTCTCTGTCCTTTCTCTGGACTTCCAATTCCATCAGGTCTTCATTAGTAAGCCCCTTGTGATGCACAGCAACGAGTTCAATAATGTATTCTTGTAGATTTAGCTCAGCTTCTCACTGAGGGTCACTTAGTTGCTGAAGACCTCTTTAGATTCTTTCCCCACCATCTCAAATTCACAAGAATTGTGGACAAACTGTGGGCAAAGATTCTTCCAAACCCATTCATAGTGGAGGAAGGCATGGCAACCCACTTCAGTATTCTTGTCTGGTGAATCCCATGGACAGAGGAGCCTGGAGGGCTACAGTCCATAGGGTCACAAAGAATTGGACATGAATAAGTGACTTAGCATATGCATGATGATGTCTAGGATTGCCTGTATTACCTATGGCTCTGTCGACTGAGGCAGAGTGTGTTACAACCCTCCTGGACACAACTGAAGTGACTTAGCACACTTTTTTTTTTTTTTTTGCTTCACTTCACTCTCTCAATTATTTTCACTATTGTTTCCATCATTATTGCTAGGCACTTCTTAGCAGTACTAGCTACATCACCGCTGCTTTTATGCTTGCTTCCTGGGCTTGAAATAAAGATCCTGGACTACTGTACTCTATACAGTACTGTACTATAAAGTACACAAAAGCACAACCACTTGCCAAGATTGCACATGTGATAATGTCCACCAGACACATGTACTAATTTACCTGCTTGGATATACCAATGTACAGTCCTGTCTTTGAAAGTTTGAAACTTGAAGGTTCGTATATAGGGGACTTACTTGTACCACTCAGATTACTTAAGGAAAAGGGAAAATTGAATATAATGATATTGGTATCTTGTACAAGCCCAAATCAGGAAGCACAGCTACGTCTCATACAATATTGAAAGCAGAAGGACAAAATTGACCAAATATGAAGGCAGCTGTCTTGAGTGCTCACCTTGCAGCATCAGATGTCCCCTATCTGCTTTCTTGTGGGAACAAGTTTTACCCAGTTCCCTGTAGGCTGGATACTTAGGCTCTGCCAGCAAATGCCACACTTGAATGAAGATAGTCTGTGTATTTATCTATGTGTATCTATCTACACTCATGTATTACACATGCACTCATATATGTATGTATATATACACATTTGTACATACATACTTAATCTGTTCTTCAGGGACCAGTTAAATTTTGAAATACTAAGTCAAGTACTTCTTCAGGAGTATTTGACTACCTACACAAGTTAGTTAACATTTGAAAGAACTTAAATGGAAATCTGAAGACAGTTACAAGTTTCAAATATATTTACTTCATCTTAGCTCTGTGTGTGTTAGTTGCTCAGTTGTGTCCGATTCTTTGTGACTCTATGGACTGTAGCCTGCTAGGCTCCTCTGTCCATGGAATTCTCCAGGCAAAAATACTGGAGTGGGTAGCCATTTCCATCCCCAGGGGATCTTCCCAACCCAGGGATTGAACCCAGGCCTCCTGCATTGTAGGTAGATTCTTTACCATCTGAGCTACCAGGGAAGCCCTAGACAGTTTTGAAATTAGCACACAGGGCAATAGAAATGACTTTGCATGAGTGAAATGTGTGATACTCAAGATATAGAGATTGGTCAGAAGTATTATAAGTCTTTATATGAGCAGGTATCAAGTTACATTTTTTGAAGAGGCATTTCTTGTCCTAGGACTCAGTTCCATTCTGTTTCTGGATTCTGTTGTCAAGCTGTGGTGAGAAATTTAACTCACCTAAATGTTGCTAAAATGTCCTTGTCTCTGCCTTCAGTAAATATATAAATGGCCAACTTATTCGAGATCTGTTTGCAATGAAGACACATCATCATTATTCCAAAACAAGCATATAGGCTCTTAGATTCCAGATGACTGGAATCTCTCAGTTCCATTTCCAGTTCCTCTGGAAAGAGAACAAATTGGCTCATTTTGGTTAAGTTGTCCTTGCCCAACTGTTACTGAACTAGGTTTGTTTGACTGATGTACAGCGAGGCAAATGCTGAGCACTGAGGTCTGCAGCACAGAAAAGGTTTATTCATCAGGCAGTCAAGAGAGGAGATGGAAGAACAAGTTTCAGATCTGCCTTCCCCAAGTTTAGGGTTTATGGATCAGTTTAGTTCAGTCACTCAGTCGTGTCTGACTCTTTGCGACCCCATGAACCGCAGCACGCCAGGCCTCCCTGTGCATCACCAACTCCTGGAGTCCACCCAAAACTATGTCCATTGAGTCAGTGATGCCATCCAACCATCTCATCCTCTGTCATTCCCTTCTCCTCCTGCTCTTAATCTTTCCCAGCATCAGGGTCTTTTCAAATGAATCAGCTCTTCGCATCAGGTGGCCAAAGTACTGGAGTTTCAGCTCCAATGAACACCCAGGACTGATCTCCTTTAGGATGGACTGGTTGGATCTCCCTGCAGTCCAAGGGACTCTCAAGAGTCTTCTCCAACACCACACTTCAAAAGCATCAATTTTTTGGTGCTCAGCTTTCTTCACAGTCCAACTCTCACATCCATACATGACTACTGGAAAAACATAGCCTTGACTAGATGGACCTTTGTTGGCAAAGTAATGTCTCTGCTTTTTAATATGCTATCTAGGTTGGTCATAATTTTCCTTCCAAGGAGTAAGTGTCTTTTAATTTCATGGCTGCAGTCACCATCTGCAGTGATTTTGGAGCCCAGAAAAATAAAGTCAGCCACTGTTTCCACTGTTTCCCTATCTATTTGCCGTGAAATGATGGGCCCGGATGCCATGATCTTCATTTTCTGAATGTTGAGCTTTAAGCCAACTTTTTCACTCTCTTCTTTCACTTTCTTCAAGAGGCTCTCTAGTTCTTCTTTGTTTTCTGCCATAAGGGTCGTGTCATCTGCGTATCTGAGGTTATTGATATTTCTCCTGGCAGTCTTGGTTCCAGCTTGTGCTTCATCCAGCCCAGCGTTTCTCATGATGTCCTCTGCATACAAGTTAAATAAGTAGGGTAACAATATACAGCCTTGATGTACTCCTTTTCCTATTTGGAACCAGTCTGTTGTTCCATGTCCAATTCTAACTGTTGCTTCCTGACCTGCATACAGGTTTCTCAAGAGGCAGATCAGGTGGTCTGGTATTCCTATCTCTTTAAGATGGGTTTAGGGATAGTTAGGGGAAACAGTGGAAACAGTGTCAGACTTTATTTTTTTGGGCTCCAAATTCACTGCAAATGGTGACTGCAGCCATGAAATTAAAAGACGCTTACTCCTTGGAAGGAAAGTTATGACCAACCTAGATAGCATATTCAAAAGCAGAGACATTACTTTGCCAACAAAGGTCCTTCTAGTCAAGGCTATGGTTTTTCCTGTGGTCATGTATGGATGTGAGAGTTGGACTGTGAAGAAAGCTGAGCACCGAAGAATTGATGCTTTTGAAGTGTGGTGTTGGAGAAGACTCTTGAGAGTCCCTTGGACTGCAAGGAGATCCAACCAGTCCATTCTGAAGGAGATCAGCCCTGGGATTTCTTTGGAAGGAATGATGCTAAAGCTGAAACTCCAGTACTTTGGCCACCTCATGTGAAGAGTTGACTCATTGGAAAAGACTCTGATGCTAGGAGGGATTGGGGGCAGGAGGAGAAGCGGACAACAGAGGATGAGATGGCTGGATGGCATCACTGACTTGATGGACGTGAGTCTGAGTGAACTCCGGAAGTTGGTGATGGACAGGGAGGCCTGGCGTGCTGCGATTCATGGGGTCGCAAAGAGTCAGACACGAGTGAGCAACTAAACTGAACTGAACTGAACTGAATGGGATTAAAAGGCAGGGTGGTCTGAGGCATGGGGAAAGGTGATTTGAAGTAAGAAAAGTGGGATAAAAAGTGGTCTGGAAAAGTATATCCAAGCTGCATGATACTTTTTAGGAGGCGTGTTCAGAAAATGGTGGCATTAGGCTGTCCTGAGGATGGAGTTGTTGGCTCTGTGATGTCATATGGTCAGCCATTGGATGCTCATGCAGATCCAGCTGAAAGGTTGGTGGTCTCAAGCAGTCTGAACTGGCTAAGAACTAGCTCCAAGTTCCTGAAAAACAATTTTAACAACAGTACTCTAGTCATCCCTGCATCAGAGGTGATATCTCTTAGGAGGCTGGTGGAAGTTAGTTGAGGTAGGGTAGGTTTTGTTATTGTTCAGTCTGTCAGTCGTATCCAACTCTTTGTGACTCCATGGACTGCAGCACACCAGGCTTCCCTGTCCTTCACCAACTCCTGGAGCTTGCTCAAACTCATGTCCATTGAGTTGGTGATGCCATCCAACCATCTAGTCCTCTGTCGTCCCCTCGTCCGCTTCTCCTTCTGCCTTCAATCTTTCCCAGCCTCAGAGTCTTTTCTCATCAAGGGTAGTTTTGGTTAGCCTAATCAGGCTGATCCTCACTTTCACAACCAGGAGCTGGAGGGTGCACCTTCTGAAAAGGGGGTCCAGGCTGGGTTGTGGATGCAGTGCAGATTTCATAGAAAGGAGCATTCACAATGTAAGTGCTTTGAGACCTCATCATGATCTGATTCGAAGCTAATATGTGTCTTTGATCCAAAAAAGGATATAAATTTCTTAAAAATTCAGCAGACATTAAAAAAAATACATTAAATTTTACAAATAACAGTGTTGATTGGTAAAATAATGAAATGATTCTTGACAGGTAATGATTTTCTTTTTCACAGCTTCATTAATGTGATACATTTTCCAAGTGGACTTGCATGAGCATCCAGTGGCTGACCATATGACATCAGAGGGCCAAAAACTCCACCCTCAGAACATCCTAACACCACTGTTTTCTGAACATGCATCCTGTAAAGAGCCACGTAGCATGGCTATGCTTTTCCAGACCACCTTTTACCTAACTTTTCTTACCTCCCATCACCTTTCCTCATTCCCAGTGGAATGGGGACTGATCCTTGGAAGAAGGAAGGCAGTTTTGCAGAAGGCAGGGAAATAGATCACTTGCTTATTATGGGATAGAAGCAGGGAGAAGGGAAAGAAGAGGAGCAAGCAGGACTTTGCAGACAAACGAACTATTTTCATATTTATATCTAAGGCCAGCTCTGCCTGCTTACAATGCAAATAGCAAACAATACCCAATTACACGTTTTTCTCCGGGGAGAATGACTCTGACATGGAGTGTGATTATGACAAGGCCATGGAACAGCAAGTGTTTGCTGTGCAAAATTTGTTTTGACTAGACAAACAAGGCTGTTTCGATGGGCCATCTGCTAGGACATCTAGCTTTGTTAGGCAGAATCTTTGTTTAACCTACATCTATGAACAAGGGGCCGCTAAGTAAATTAATAGAGTGAGCAAGGGACATCTTATGCTGATTTAGAGTGAAGATCTTCAGCTGAAGCATTTGTATTCAAATAATGGATGTGCTAATTATAAATACACTATCGGTTGAAGTGCTTTCACAGCTTGCCTTTCTGTGACAGTGGTTTCATTGCTTTGTCCTGGAAAGTTTTGAAACCTAGTTCCTCTAGGAAAAGTTCTCTTCCTCAAAGTTTCCACTAAGTTAAATAATCTTTTTTTCCCCTCTCATGATTATGATGAATTACAGAAATTTCACTACATGAAAAAACCTGAATTCAAACATCACAGCTTTCAGGAATCAATATGGTGAGCTGGAGGGAAGGTAGAAAGGAGGTTAAGATAGGATTGAACGAAGAAGTGAATGTGCTTAGTCCCTTAGTCGTGTCTGACTCTTTGTGACCCCATGGACTGTAGCCCACCAGGCTCCTCTGTCCATGGAATTGTCCAAGCAAGAACACTGGACTAGGTTGCCATGCCCTTCTCCAGGAAAGCTTCCTGACCCAAGGGTCGAACCTGGGTCTCCTGCACTACAGGCAGATTCTTTACCAACAGAACCACCAGGGAAGCCCAATGAATTTGGCAAAAGGAGTTCAAAGTAAAGAAAGAAAAGTGAAGAGAGAGAAGAGGAAAAGTAGAAAAAATAATGAGCAAAAAGAACATGGGATAAAGAGAAGCAAGGAAGAAAGGACTGTTGAGGTGCAAAGAAGAAGAAGATGAAGGGTGGCTGGATGGAGAAGAAAGCGAACAGTGGCAGGGTGTAAGATTTATTAATTATATACAAGCTACGTAGTGTCAACTGAAAAAATGCACAACCTAAAAGTTGAGCATTATGTTTCATTCAGTGGACAAAACTGAGGACTTAGGCCCAGGCCACCGTATCTCAGATAACTCTGGGAGACTGCTCCAAAGAGGCAAAGGGGTGGAGGGGAGCCAGGATATGCAGGAGTTTTTGCAACAAAAACCAGGTAGTCAGAACATCAAAAGATTACTGCTAATTAAGAACAACCAGATATCCCAAGTTAACAAATTTAGCACTTTTCTGTGCATGGGAAGATGCAAGAGTCTGGGTTCATAGAAATCACTCCTTTGATCTGAACTTCAGCTCTCTGGGGCCAGTATCCCATATTTTCACATCCTGAGTCTCCTGAGGCACACCTTTGTGGGTGACCACAGTAGTTGACCGCCAGCTGTGGGGAGGCATCCTGACTCCATCTTGCTTTCTTTCAGGGCTCACCGTCAGGACAGCTGTAATGTGATGGCTCAGTGGCTGCAACATCCTTTGTTTACTGATATGACAGACTATTTTTTATTCGCTGTATAAATACAGTTAGCAGTGAACTCAGAATGAAGTATCTTTCAAACTAGCTCTCTTTGTTATTACTATAGGAAACATCAGAACGAGATTGAAAGATAGTATAAATAAAGATGAACGAGATAGCATTGCCCACCACCAATTCTACAAGGATTAAGTCATTATCCACTGCAGTTGCCCACCCACGGTGCTACCAGGAGGAATCCAGGATGAAAAATACGCTGAGTCACTCTATGCTTTAGATAAACAGGCTTTTACATAGTCAGATGCAAATCTCTAGAAGAATTTCAGTGACCCTAGAATATTGTGTCTTCCCATTCGTAGAAAAGCATTAAAATTGTTAACTGTTGTTAATTGTTCCTTGTGATTAACAGTTTATCAAGGTGTCTTTTTGACTCCATGTTTTCCCAAACAAACATGTCATATAGAAATTGGCCTCTCCTCTAAGAGTCGGACACGACTGAGCAACTTCACTTTTCACTTTCATGCATTGGAGAAGGAAATGGCAACCCACTCCAGTGTTCTTGTCTGGAGAATCCCAGGGACGGGGGAGCCTGGTGAGCTGCCGTCTATGGGATCGCACAGAGTCGGAGATGACTGAAGCGAGTTAGCAGCAGCAGCAGCTATATCCTGGGGAGCAGTTCCTCAGTGCTAACTGAGATGCTGTCTCCTGGGCTCTAGTCCTCAGTAAGACTCTGAATAACACAGACTCACAACTCATACATTGTGTATTTTTCTTTGTCAACAACAGGCACCTGAAAAAGGCTACTGTTTGTTCTGACCTTTGCAGCTAATTGGCTTGACTATCTCTCCTCAGACCTAGAATTCCAGCACAGATCTCCATTAACCAGAATTCCTGTGGGCAAGGTGATTGAACAGGCTGATCTGGGATGTGAAGGAAATGACATGACCTTGGGAACAGAGTTCATGTTCAGGAGCTGTCTCTCCGTACGCCCTTCTTTCATCTGTATGCTGGCTGTTTCTCTTTCCTGTCTCTTCGACTTTCTCTCTCTCTCTCTCTCTGTTGACCTATCCCTTTGTCTCTCTTTCTATCTCTCTCCCCACCCCACACAATAAGACCCACACACAATAGATGCAGAGATTAGAGTTGCTTTAGGAGGAGGCCATGCTTGGTGAGAGTAGGATGTCTCTACAGTTTATACAGTTTATGAAAAAACTCTCAGACTTAGAAAGGGACACTGCATATTCCTTATTCTCTGCCATATCTATGCATTTGTTTGTGGGTATAGCATAAATATCAGACTTTTTTTTTCCTCTTAAAGTAAGTGTGCTTTGAGAGTCAAAGGCTGATTGCATGCTGTGTTTTTTCTTTGCTCAACCTGCATCTGTCTGGGGCAATTTCTTCCTAAAGCTGAGGTCTAGGTGGAGGGAATGTTCTCTTTGCGCAGTGAGATTAATTTCCTGGTTGAGAGTTTTCCAGAGAAATTTATAGGCTTGAAGAAGTCATTTGGAAGCAGATTAATGATAATCTCTTATTTTTTTTTGGCAAATCTGGGAGACTAGACTTCTTGGGGGATTGGGGCTATTATTAGTCTGTATTAAAAGTATTACTTTAAAATCTACTGTACATTCTGCACTCATTACATGATACCTGGACTCTTAGACCCATTATGTTAATGGGTGCTTATTTTCTTGCCTTACTTCCCTGTCAATGATTTTCCCTGAAGCTGGTTTCATTATAATTTTAAAAATACCATCTGTCTTTCTAAAAGCTTCCCCCCTCTCCTTTGGACAGGTTTATATCTGATTTCTTTCATATGGTTCTACTGAACTTCTCCAGGTACAGAGAGTAACCACTGTACAGTTTCTATCTAAAGTCATCTTTTTTTCACATGATTTCTGGGCAACAGTTGGGGAAGTTTATCACTGTTAACCTTGGGCTTTTGTTACAGAGATGAAGTACCTTAATCGGTTTATCCAGCATGACACCAGCATAATTTAAATCTCATCCTCATCTATGTACAGTTCATTGCATTCACCCCAATATTTACAGGACACTTTATGAGTTTCCCCCCCTCATAGTATCTTGGAGAGATGTCCTTCAGTCTTTTGTACTTTGCACCTGTTTTTTTTTTTTTTTGCCCAAGGTACTCTTTACTTCCGTGTTACATGTATTCCAATGACCATTGCATACTGTGCTGGTGTAGCTAGCACTCACAATGGCTGCAGATGTGTTGTCTAATTGAATTTTTAGCTACTAACATTTTTGGTAGTGACATCTTGAAAATTAAACACAAGAAAAATGTGGCAGTTTTCTGGATGATCACTTTTATTCTTTTTTTGTTATTTCGTCTGAAGATTATCCATTCCCTAAAGCATTTTTTAAAAATATATTTTGCCTCCTCATAATAATTTCAATCACTCCCATATTCTTAATTTTTCTCGCCTTTCCCATATTTTTCAACTCACCTGTAAAGTATGTTTTTAATGTTACTTTTTAAAAAAGATTCAAAGCACATACTTTAGCAAAGAGTCAGACATGACTGAGCGACTGAACTGAATTGAACTTTAGCTTCACAAGCTGGAATCAAGATCACTGGGAGAAATATCAATAACCTCAGGTATTCAGATGATACTATCTTAATGGCAGAAAGTGAAGAGGAACTAAAAAGTCCCTTGATGAAAGCGAAAGAGCAGAGTTAAAAAGCTGGCTTAAAACTCAACATTTGTAAAACTAAGAGTATGGCATCCAGTCCCATCACTTCATGGCAAATAGATGGGGAAAAATGGAAACAGTGACAGACTTTATTTTCTTGGGTTCCAAAATCACTGCAGATGGTGACTGCAGTCATGAAATTAAAAGATGCTAGCTCCTTGGAAGAAAAGCTATGGCAAACCTGCTGCTGCTGCTAAGTCACTTCAGTCATGCCCGGCTCTGTGTGACCCCACAGACGGCAGCCCACCAGGCTCCTCTGCCCACAGGATTCCCCCAGCAAGAATACTGGAGTAGGTTGCCATTTCCTTCTCCCATGACAAACCTAGAGATTGTATTAAAAAGTACAGAAAAGGCTTTGCCTACAAAGGTCCATCTAGTCAAAGCTAAGGTTTTTCCAGTACTCATGTATGGATGTGAGAGTTGGACCAAGAAGAAGGCTGAGCACCAAAGAATTGATACTTTTAAACTGTGGTGTTGGAGAAGACTCTTGAGAGTCCCTTGGACTGCAAGGAGATCAAACCAGTCACTCCCAAAGGAAACCAGTCCTGAATATTCATTGGAAGGACTGATGCTGAAGCTGACGTTCTAATAGTTTGGCCACCTGATGTGAAGAGCTGACTTATTGGAAAAGCCCCTGATCCTGAGAAAGATTGAAGGCAAAAAGAGAAGGGAGCAGCAGAGGATGAGATGGTTAAATAGCATCTCCAACACAATGCACAATGGACATGAATCTGAGCAAACTTTAGGAGATAGTGAAGGACAGGAAACCTGGCCTGCTATATTCTGTGGAGTCTCGAAGAGTCAGACACAACTTAATGACTGAACAACAACAACAATTTTAGCTTTATTTTATCTTCTTGCTCTGCCCTTTCATTATTCTGATTTTAGCAGTCACAGTATCTGTAGCCCAATTTACAGACAGATCCATTTCTTTTCACGCTTTAAACAAGCAAGATTCAATGCCAATGATATTCATGGATGGGTGACTATCCAGACTTCATAATGTAGAGAGTGAATCACCATCATTCACTCTTCAACTTTTTTTTTTTTTAATATTCCCAACGTTTGTCGTAAAAAATGAAAGTCTCACAAATCATGAACAAGGAAACTCTTCCTTGTTTATACATCTGTTGCAAGAGGTAGCCCATCACAAAAAACTGTCGCTATTTCTTTGAAACTGAAGACTGCCAATATCAACTCCACAATTTTGCTTTACTGTCAGCAGGAGAAAGTCTTGTGCAGAGCTTTGTATTAGCCCTTCTTTTCTCTTTCTGTTTTAATTTGGATTCCCTACTGATCCCCCAAATTCTGGAGACATTTTTTTTTAAACACATTTAATTTTCTTCCTTTAATGTCTAAGCTTACTGTCACTGTTGTGGATGATTGCAGCCTTCTTCCAGTTGGCTATTTTTCTTCATATTTTCTCGCCCCAGACCAAAAGGTAAAAATTGGTCAAACAAGCCTTCAGAGAAAGTCACCATGTTAGGTTTTTCTTGCTCAAAAATATGCCTAGATTTTTTTTATTACTTGAAGTCCTGCTTTCAAGTCGCCCCAAATTTGCCTCTTTCATTCAATTTCCATCCAACCACATTCTTCTTGTGGCCTCATATACACCCTTGTATTGCACTTGACTTTAGCACATGCAGTGCCAATTCTGGCTCTCTGTCTCTCTCTCTCTTTTGTTTATTTTTGGTTGTGCTTGATTTTCATTGCTGTGTGCAGGCTTTCTCTAGTTGTGGCAAGCAGGGGCTGCTCGAGTTGTGGTGTGTGGGATTCTCGTTGTGCAGCTTCTCCTGTTGTGGAGCACGGGCTGCAGGCACGTGGACTCTGTAGTTTGGCACATGGGCTGGGTTGCTCAGCAGCACGTGGAATCTTCCCTGACCAGGGATCAAGCCCATGTCCCCTGCATTGACAAGCAGATTCTTAACCACTGGAGCACTGGGGAAATCCCAACTCTGACTGTCTGGCTTGGAAAACACTTCTTTATTCTCCACATCAACATATTCTGTCTACAAACTTCACATTCACCCATGTAAACAGAGAGGATGTCAAACCCTAACTCTTCCTTGGCATTCTCCCTGACTACTATAGACCTTCTTTTGTGGAAACTCTGAGAGCTTCATTATCCGAGAGGTTGAAAGCATGAAGTAAGAACAGATGAAAGGGTTTATAACAGCAAAGACTTTGTCTTGTTTGTGAGATAGGTTAGCTACCTAATTCTTCTACTTGTTTAGACTCTCTCAGGATAATTCTATAGCTGATGATCTCTGTTTTCTATCTTCTTCTCTGGTTTTATTTGAATTCTATTTGGAGGCTTCCCACCAATTCTGCTGAATTGGGATTTGAGCGAATGTGAGGACTACGTGATCATGACCCACAAAAGTAGGACCAACCACTTAACTTGTGGAGACCAGGGTAATATGGGGGCCCCTTGTTCAAGAATTATTAAGAATTTCAAGGCAGTGATACAGAGGATTAAAGTAAGCATGAGATACTGTGAACTGCATTGGTCACAGGCCCACAAATATCCCCCCTCTTAGATTGGAATATATTTGACTAGTTCATGTCTCATCAGTCTAAAATAAATAAATTTACTATATGCGTTGAATTGCATGGTTAGAAGTTCCAACTCAATGCATATAGTAAATTTATTTATTTTAGTAAGTTCCTAAACCCATAACCTTGAGCTACTGAAACACCATGTGATATGAGAATTTTGAACTCTGTAGGTGATTGTGAGAGATAATAAAAAGCAAGGTCAAATTGATTATCTTGACTTTTTAAAAAAAGTTATTTTGATATGGACCATTTTAAAGTCTTTTAAAATTAGTTACAATATTGTTTCTGTCATTTATGGGTTTTTTGTTTGCTGTTTTGGCTGTGAGACATCCCAACCAGGGATATAACTTGAATCCATTTGTTGGAGAGTGAAGTCTTAACCACTGGTCAGCTAGAGAAATTCCCAATGCTGACATTCTAGTAGCAAGTTCAATTTTTCACATGATGAGACAAAAATGAGTATTTGTGTGTGTGTGTTGGGGGAGTGCAATAACCTTGAGTATCATCTGAATTCCACACTGTGTGCCAGGGCTTCTAGAGAAAATCAATAGGAGATATTGAGTAGCTATTACAAGCGTTTGACTGAAAGAAGTCACGCCAACTGAGGGATAAAGGACAGGGGAGGAGCAGAAGGTACAAGCCAGGTAGGTGTCTGGTGTGATAGCTGAGAGAGATGAGATTCAGGAATAGAGACCAAGGACTTCGATCAGCTATCACCCCAGGAGGAGGATCTTGGGAGGACAAGGTGGGAGGCTCTGTTATTTATGGATGGGGGATGAGAAATGGAAGTGTGGAAGACATAGAGAGGATTATCTTGCTTGTCTCAAAGAACAGACATGTGGTGGGTGTTTTCATTCCTACTAATCCATCCCCGAACTCCTTGCTGATTCTAGACACTAATATCACCATCTTAATCTCTACAAGCATAAAAGAGTTTCTCCAGCAGCAGGTTCATAGTCACAAGACCCTCTCAGCCAACGTCAACTTCCTGGAAGCCTCAGTTCCCATCACTGTTTTCTGCTCCCAAGAAGAGTGTGCAAGGACTTCTTGGAGGTGATGCATTGCCTTTGCTCCCTGCCTCTCTGCTGCTTGAGCGTGGGTGCTGCTGCTCTCCTGCCAACATTTTCCCCATGGGACATACGGTCAGTGCTGCTTTCACAGCAATTTCCACTCTTGTGGCTGCCACTGCTGCCATCTCTGTGGTCATCACCCTTGCTTTCATGCCTGGTTCTGGGCCTTTCACCAGCCTGGGCCCTGGACCATGGCAGCTGAGATGCTGCAAATGGTTTTGTGCACGTGAGCCAGGGTGATGGGAATGAATACCTGCTTTGGCCTAACATGGCCTGGGGCTGTGATCCGCTCTGTTTCACCCTCACAGACTGTTGGAATTGTTAGGGTCTGAGAAGCACTAGGTCTTCATTTTTTTTTTTTTCCTTTTAAAAATCTTTATTATCATTTTTTTTTCAAGATTCCTGCCACCTCACTGGCCAGGGAGCAAGGAGGACCTACTGCCTTCTCATCCACAGCCCTGTCTTCCATCTCCCAGAGGCCTCCTGTCCTGGAATACCAATATAAAAGTGGGGATGACCAGGTAGATGGTGATGGTGGTGGCAATAAAAGTGAAAATTGCAATGGTTTCTTGGGCATATTTAGATACCTTTATCTTTGGGCTTTTTCTACACAGGACATTTAGCAGAGCCCCTGGCCAAATTAACTCTAGGAGAGAGCTGCAAGACCAGCCTCAAAGGCGATTCCGAATGAGTTGGGACAATGCTGTTTTCTTATTTCCAAGACAGTTCAGAACCTCTGTAGGCTATTTGTGCTCTGAAATCTATGACTGCTGACTGTGGCCAATTATCCTGAGTGCCCTGTATCACAGACAGAGAAGGAAATAATTGTGAAAATTTTACCTAGGGAGGGATCTATAATTCAATTTCCTAGGATTGTACTGGACAACATCCAGGTAGTTTTGACTGTTCCTCTAAAACTTTTCTGAGAAGGTCAAAATCATTGGAATCTTTTATTATGTTGACCTACTTCCAGGATAAACAGGCAAATTGATTTTCTTCTCTTCAAAGCACAGATTCAAAAATTTCCTCATGTGTTTATATGGTCAGTCTCTTGCAATTATATAATTCGTATCCCAGTTTATTTTATGATTATTTTGTTGCATCTTTCTTCATGCAATGAGAGCTTCATGAAGACAGGGATTGTATTGGTCTCTTTCACCACTGCATGTCTAACACTTAGTAGAGTCTCTGGTAAAAACAGGCACCGAAAAATGTTTGCTGAATGAATAAATGAATGAATTATGATGACCCAGCAGTGCCTTGGATTCAGACAGGATGACACATGTCTATGGGACTGGAGGGATATGTCTGCCTCACTCACTATATGAACAGAGAAACCTCTTTGGAGAGAAATGAAGCAAAGGAAAGAGGAACATCAAGACATGTGCGCCTGCTGTTTCAACAGAATCTTTGTGACCCTATGGACTGTAGCCCGCCAGGCTCCTCTGTCCATGGGATTCTCCAGGCAAGAGTACTGGAGTGGGATGCCATGTCTTCCTCCAGGAAATCTTCCCCACCTAGGGATCGAACCTGGGTTTCCTGCATTGCAGGAGGATTCTTTACTGCTAAGCCACCAGGGAAGCCCAACATAAAGACATAAATTTAGCCAAAAGGACTGCGGACTAGTGTCTGAGAGGAAGAAGGATTTTGATGATGGTGTATGCCATCATTCAGGTTTCACCCTGTCTGCAGCCTCCTAGGGCTGAGCTCTGTCTGGGGTGAGAGAGCTCAAATTATGCTCCAGTGAAAAGGAAAGGAAACAGAAATAAAATATCTGCCGCATCGACACCACTTATAGAACCATTACAGTGACCACAGCTAGCCCTGGAAGGGATGAAGACTCCAGGAGGTAGCGTGGTTAGCAGCTTCGCACCACCAGCATCTGGGAGGGTAGCGTATGCTTGCGTCTGAGGGCATCCACAGTTGTGACCTTGACTTTGATGAGCAGAGTAGCAGAGATGTCTCCAACAACACCGTTCTGGGGCAGGCAGCACGGATTAAGAGGAAATGGAGAATGCGTGTATCGCAGGAGAGGATGCCCCGCCCTCTCTCCAGATTCCCGCTGGGGCTGCTCAGACACGTGGGTGGGGAATTTGAGGGGAACACAGTGCTAGCTGATGGCTCTGGGAATGTGCTGTGCTGCACTTAGTCGCTCAGCTGTGTCCTAATCTTTGCAACCCCGTGGACTGTAACCCTCCAGGCTCCTCTGTCCATAGGGATTCTCCAGATAAGAATACTGGTGTGGGTTGCCATGCCCTCCTCCAGAGGATCTTCCCAACGTGGGATCGAACCCAGGTCTCCTGCATTGCAGGCACATTCTTTACCGCCTGAGCCACGAATGGGAGGTTGTAGTTTCCAATGGCGATTTCCCTCTCTTTCTGTTGCTGTCCCCTCCAGTGCTTTTCATTAGCTTGGTATATCCTGGAAAACATAAATTAATAAAAAGAAACTAATTGGTTAGGGTTGGAGTTATCTCCATCTGGCGTTTCAGCGCAGGGAACTTTGCACCCCCAGTCCTGGGATCCACAATGCCTTAAGGTCAGGGAACCTCATTTATTCCCTCACTCCAGAAAAAAATGCAGCTTTAATTGAAACAAAACAAAACAAAAAAACCTTAAAATAGTAGAAGTCCTACTGCAAACGTCCCTTGTTTATCTGGAGAAAAATTGAATAGCTTTTCGGGTTAGGCTAGAGGTCCCATAGAGCATAATGTGTAATGCCAGGACTCACTTCCCAGTGGGAAATCACTTTACTAACAGTCTTTCCTTGGACTTAATTTCCCACCTTTCTTGGCTTGAATTCATTTTTGCCGTTCATTTGAGTTCTTATACATAGCGACCCGATTTTCCCCATAATTGAGAAACTCAGTCAGTTGACTCCCCTCCCATTTGCCCATTTTTTAAAGAACTTGAATGTGATCTCTTTCATTTTCTCTTTCTGCAGCCTGGTGTTTAGTCCCATGCCCATCCAATTTCATTCTCATCAACTCCTGTATGCTCTTGGCCCACAGAGCTGGCTGACTTCTCCCGGCAGCCCCTTTTCTTGAGATGTTAACTGAAATAGTCTCTAAATTCTCCCACTCCGGGAAATTGGTCAGGTGCGTTGTATTCACCAGGCTTGTCAAACCCTGTCAGAGTTAGCAAATCAGGAACTGGAGACACATTCTATGTGAAGTTACAAAAGGCAAGCAGCTGCATAGTCCCTGATCCTGTCAGCTCTGAATGTTTCCAGAAATGATAAAAAAGAATTGTGTCTTGAAATTTGACAGGGTAGGGAAGTAAACACACTGGCTGCCTCCTCAAATCTGTTCCCCTTGCTTCTTTCCTGGGGGGTCCTTGATGTGCTCTGCCTACTACTGACCTGAAGAATAACTTAATTTTATGTTCTAGGTCTTAGGTTTCTTCTCCATGATTTTTTCATCAGATAATGAAGTTAATAACTCAAGGAGATCAGTATTATTAATTATTTGTTGTATTGATGCTCTCGATCACTGGCTAAAAGTGATAGCTTCTTTGATCCCCTAATTCCTCTTCTCAGAATAGAATGGTGTAACAGGGAGAATCAGAAAGTACAGAGAGAAGAAAAGCCTTTTGTGTTGTCAGTATTCTTTTTACAGTCCAAGGAATAGACTATGATTTGTTGTGTGAATGCTCACTCAGTTGTGTCTGATTCTTTGCGACCCTATGGACTGTAGCCTGCCAGGCTCCTCTGTCCATGGGATTTTCCAAGGAAGAATACTGGAGTGGGGTGTTGTTTCCTTCCCCAGGGGATCTTCCTGATCCAGGGATTGAACCTGAGGCTCAGCCATGGCCACGTCTCCTGCATTGTAGGCAGATTCTGTATAGCTGGACCACTGGGGTGATAGCCTGATTCACTATGGATGCTTTTTGTAAGACATTTCTTCATTAGTTTTTACTTGCCCCTCCCAATTAAGCACAGCTTAACATCCGAAAAGCCTGTGTGTGTGTGTGTGTGTGTGTGTGTGTGTGTATGTGTGTGTTCTCCAATGTGATCCCTGGAGTTTTATGATATGGTTCCTAGTAGAGATTATAGGGCTTTCTAATGAAGTTGTTGGTAGGGGAACAGTGCATGCTAGGTGACTAGAAAGGCTGCTTTGTATTGTTAAACCTGGATCAGATGCCTGCCGAGGTTGGGATGACCCTGAATGTTAAAGCAGCTCTCTCACTCTGATTAGACTGTCAAGGATGAGGCAAAGTAAAAACTGTAAAATGAGATGAATATGATGATGTGTGGGCTTCCCAGGAGGTGCTAGTGGTAAAGCGCCCACCTGCCCATGTAGGAGACATAAAAGACACGGCTTTGATCCCTGGGTTGGGAAGATCCGCTGGAGGAGGGCACGGCAACCCACTCCAGTATTCTTCCCTGGAGAATGCCACGGACAAGGGGACTTGATGGGTTGCAGTCTGTGGGGTCACAAAGAGTCGGACATGACTGAAGCAACTTAGCACACACATGATGTTGTGTAGGGTTGTCTGTATCAGCTATGGCTCTGTCAACTAAGGCAGAATGTCTAACAACCTTCTCTGGCAGCTGACACACCTTAGATGGTGGTAAGTCTGTGGATAAACAGCTGAGGATAAATATTCTGAGGCAGGATAGGAAGCCTGTGGGTCAGAGAGTTCCTAAAATTGAACTTTTATTTTTCTTCTAACCAGGTATTCCTCAATCATGTGTATGGTTCAGTGCCAGGTAACTTCCGAATGTCATACAGACATTCTAGAAGCTTATTACTTGCTTCACAGTAGCTGACTGATTGGCGGCTGATGCCTTCCTTAGCTTGGGACTTGGGATTCAGGCACATTCTAGAGATGGGGAACTGGCCATTTGTAGATTGAAAAGCTTTACAGACTCTTCTGGTTTTCAACTGTAGCTGGCTAACAAAAAGATGAATAACATGTCCAGAGAAGATTTTATGTAAGTGCTCTTGAAACTGTGTTCTTACTATGAGTGTGAATTCTTGCTATATCAGTTATTCTAATTCACTCTCCATAGAAGGAATACAAAGTATGATCTCATTCGTCTTTACAAATCTTGACCACTCACCTTCATTACACGTGCACTGGGATTCTGAACAGCTTCTCAGATGTTCACAACACTTTTTTTTCCTAACTTTGGCATCAGTTTTATAATTTGTCTTGTCACTGTGGTTTTGATTTGCATTTCCTGATAATTAGTGATATTGAGCATCTTTTCATGTGCCTGTTGGCCATCTGTATGTCTTCTCTGGAAAAAAGTGTTTATTCAGAGCCTCTGCCCATTATTGATTCAGGTTTTTGTTGTTGCTGACTTGTAGGTGTTGTTTATATACTTTGGATATTAACCCCTCATTGGATATAAGATTTGTAAATATCTTCTCCCACTCAGTAGATTGTCTTTTCATTTCTTGATGGTTTCCTTTACTGTGCAGAAGCTCTTTAGTTTGATGTAGCCTCATTTATTAATTTTGCTTTTGTTTTTCTTATCTTTGGAGTTAGATCCACTAAAGTGTCGCTAAGACAGATGTTAGTGAAATCACCACGTATGTTTTCTCATAGGAATTTCATGGTTTGGGGTCTTTAATCCATTTAGAGTTCATTGCTTGTATAGTGTCAGAGAGTGGTCTAGTTTCACTCTTTTGCATGAGGGTGTCCAGTTTTTTCATACCATTTATTAAAGAGGCTGTCCTTTTTACCCGTTGTGTTTTTTTGCCTCCTTTGTCATAAATTGACCAAGTAATTGTAGGTTTGTTTCTGGGCTCTCTTCTCTGTTCAGTTCCATTGACCTGTGTGTCTTTGTCCGTATCATGCTGTTTTGAATACTGTAACTTTTTGATTACAGTAGAGTTTGATCAGGGAGCATGGTAACTCCAGCTTGTTCTTTCTCAAGATCATTTTGGTTCTTTAGGGAATGGGGTGTATCTTTTCCTTGGCATGACTGATATCTACTTCTCCTATCCTCAGTGCTGTTCCTTTACCCTTCATGTGGACACTCTGTTCATCTGGTATTCAGGTCTCCTTCAGAGGGAATTATGCCACATGCTGTTGTAGATTTGTTGTATCCTTGGGAAGATATGAGTTCAAGATCTTCCTGTGTTGCCATCTTGAACCTTCCCTCTCCTCTTTGTTTCCTTCTTTTTGCATTTCTCTAATTTTTTTTTTTGATTCATTACTTTTTGCTTTTACATTATTTACTATTAAAAAGCAGAGACATTACTTTGCCAACAACAGTCCGTCTAGTCAAGGCTATGGTTTTTCCTGTGGTCGTGTATGGATGTGAGAGTTGGACTGTGAAGAAAGCTGAGCACCGAAGAATTGATGCTTTTGAACTGTGGTGTTGGAGAAGACTCTTCAGAGTCCCTTGGACTGCAAGGTGATCCAACCAGTCCATTCTAAAGGAGATCAGTCCTGGGTGTTCTTTGGAAGGACTGATACTAAAGCTGAAACTCCAATACTTTGGCCACCTCATGTGAAGAGTTGACTCATTGGAAAAGACTCTGATGCTGGGAGGGATTGGGGGCAGGAGGAGAAGGGATGACAGAGGATGGCTGTCACCCTCTGGAGCCGGGCTGGTTGGCATCACCTACTCGATGGACATGAGTTTGGGTGAACTCCGAGAGTTGGTGATGGACAGGGAGGCCTGGAGTGCTGCAATTCATGGGGTCGCAAAGAGTCGGACACGACTGAGTGACTGAACTGAACTGAACTGACTAGTTCAAATGTTGGATTTGGTAAACATTTTGGTATTTACATTATTTATTACTCAATTCAGCAAATATTTTTTGAGTTCCTACTAAGTTCCAGGAACAGTGGTAGGCTTGTAGGGGAAGGGTTGTTGGAGAATTTAGCAAGAGGACATTTGTTGTATTTTAAATACTTAAGATTTTTATAATCTTTGCTCTTGTTGTGAACTGCCTCACAGTATTTTGGGAGAATTAAATGTAATATGTACTTCATCTCGCCCTACTATTGTGACACCTCAAGCTTTCCTTCCCTGCAAAAAAAATCTCTCCAGTTAGATCTCAAGGTCTGCAGACCATGTCCGATAATTGCTTCTGGGCATGTGCTCTTATGGGCTTCCTTGGTGGCTCAGATGGTAAAGAATCTGCCTGCAATGCAGGAGACCTGGGTTCAGATCCCTGGGTTGATTAGATCCCCTGGAGAAGGGAATGGCTACTCACTCTAGTAACCTTGCCTGGAGAATTCCATGGACAGAGGAGCCTGGCAGGCTACAGTCCCCTACAGTCCAAGGGGTGGCAAAGAGTCGGACACAACTGAGTGACTAACACTTGCACTTTTCATGTGCTCTTAGGTGCTTACATCTTCTTTTCCTTTCCTTCTCTGGCTTCTTTTCCGTGTTTTTCTTTAGAGCCTCTTGAAGGCATCATCTTGCTGCTGTTGCTTCTTGTTTGTGGCTGTCCCTCTCTCTCCAAACTATTCTACACCAAGGCCACCTTGAACAAGAGCACTCTGGCAACATGGGTGGAATCTCTTTTCCTCTCTGCCCCTACTCTCCAATGCATTCTGCCATGGTAAACCCCAAATGCTGTCTTATTTGTCCAGTGTTATTGTTGCAGGAGGTCATGAAGAGAATGTGACCATCAGTTGACCCATTTGCTGGACTGGGGCTCTCAGAGGCTCTTCACCCCTTCCCCTGACTTGAACTGTATATGCTACACACTGTTCCCACAGTGGGAGCCAGTCCCACACAGCCTTGAGAGAACAATGTGTTATTGAGTTTATCTGGGTATAAATGTGACTGAATCCTATTAAGGTCTCTGGATAAACTCTCAAGATTCTGACAAGCAGGGGTGGTGATCTATTTGTCATGCAGCTGCCCAAGACAAGGCTTGTATGTAAGTTCCCTTTCTTATTAAACCTCCTGCATATCAATCTATAGTGAGCTGCCTCTTTGTTTGGATTTTCCTTGCCCTCCATGTATGAGGGCCAGTTTTAGATTTCACCTGGGAAGCTCCTGAGGTTTCAGACCAACAGTTGCATAGAGATTTCAATGAGATAGCCATTCAGTTCAGTTCAGTTCAGTCGCTCAGTTGTGTCCAACTCTTTGCGACTCCATGAATCATAGCAAGCCAGGCCTCCCTGTACATCACCCAACTCCCGGACTTCACTCAGACTCACGTCCATCAAGTCAGTGATGCCATCCAGCCATCTCATCCTCTCGTCCCCTTCTCCTCCTGCCCCCAATCCCTCCCAGCATCAGAGTCTTTTCCAATGAGTCAACTCTTTGCATGATGTGGCCAAAGTACTGGAGTTTCAACTTTAGCATCATTCCTTCCAAAGAAATCCCAGGGCTGATCTCCTTCAGAATGGACTGGTTGGATCTCCTTGAAGTCCAAGGGACTCTCAAGAGTCTTCTCCAACACCACAGTTCAAAAGCATCAATTCTTCGGCGCTCAGCCTTCTTCACAGTCCAACTCTCACATCCATATATGACCACAGGAAAAACCATAGCCTTGACTAGATGAAACTTTGTTGGCAAAGTAATGTCTCTGCTTTTCAATATGCTATCTAGGTTGGTCGTGACTTTCCTTCCAAGGAGTAAGCGTCTTTTAATTTCATGGCTGCAGTCACCATCTGCAGTGATTTTGGAGCCCCCCAAAATAAAGTCTGACACTGTTTCCATTGTTTCCCCATCTATTTCCTGTGAAGTGTTGGGACCGGATGCCATGATCTTTGTTTTCTGAATGTTGAGCTTTAAGCCAACTTTTTCACTCTCCACTTTCACTTTCATCAAGAGGCTTTTGAGTTCCTCTTCACTTTCTGCCATAAGGGTGGTGTCATCTGCATATCTGAGGTGATTGATATTTCTCCCGGCAATCTTGATTCCAGCTTGTGTTTCTTCCAGTCCAGTGTTTCTCATGATGTACTCTGCTGCACCTCACTCTCTGGAATTCTGACTTTAGTCCTTGCTTCTGGCAATCCAAACACCCCAGAGCTCCTAGTTCATCCAATATTTGTCTTTTATGTTAATGTACATCACTGAAATTAACTAAACGTGAGTATAAGCTTTTGTGGCATTTCAAAACTTCTCCTGTGCTGTTGTATTGGCTTTATCCTCATTGATCAGCACTTCAAATAGTTTGGATGATGATATTTTCTATCAATGTTGCTGAAGTCATAGAAAACATTACAGTTAATGGTTTAGTGACTCACAAAAAAGAACTTATGATTATTTTTCAAAACCCCTTATTTCCTTTCCTTGAAGATCAGGAAGTCATGCCCTGATTTTTATTGATTGGTTGGCTTTTGCCAAATCTATGTTATCTTCCTTGGCAGTTACCATGGCACCCCAAGAAAAGGTAGTTGATACTCTTTGTTTCCAATACACAGTCAAGAGAACAATTAATTACTTGTAAGAAAGTTGAGAAAACTTATCATATTAGCATTTTAGTGCAGGGTATTAAACATTACACCAGGGAAGGGAGACAAAATTGAATCTCAAAAATATTATGCTGAGTGAAATAAGTAATGTCCAAAAGAGTACCTACTGTATGACTCCATTTTTATGTCATTCTAGAACTAGTCTGGGGTTGCTTCTGGGGGACAGATTAACTTGGTGGGACGGTGGAAATTAGGAATGTTCTAGATCTTGGTAGAGGCGGTTATACACAGGTTCATGTATTTGTAAAAAATGATTAAATTTTACACTGACGATCTATGCATTTCACTCTATGTAAATAAATCTCAATTAAAAAATTAAAAGAATTCAACTACCAGTAGCAATGCTATGCTATGCTATGCTATGCTAAGTCACTTCAGTTGTGTCCGACTCTGTGTGACTCTATAGACGGCAGCCCACCAGGCTCCCCGTCCCTGGGATTCTCCAGGCAAGAACACTGGAGTGGCTTGCCATTTCCTTCTCCAATGCATGATAGTGAAAAGTGAAAGTGAAGTCGCTCTGTTGTGTCTGACTCTTAGCGACCCGATGGGCTGCAGCCTACCAGGCTCCTCCGTCCATGGGATTTTCCAGGCAAGAGTCCTGGAGTGGGGTGCCATAGGGTAAGAAATAAGCCAAATCATCTTCTGGTTATCTTTTTGGTTAGCCACTTGGTACTCCTAGGAGACCAACCAGAAACATCTTGCTGAATTATTTATTAATTTAAAGTCAGAGATATAATTAGCTTTATATTTTGTAGCCATATCAGAATACTATGATGATGGTTGGGAGAGAAATTGATTGAGAGGTGGATGGGTCTTAGGCATGTAAGAAAACATCATGAACCAGGCATAAGAAATGATTTACTGTACATAACTTGTATCAATTCTTTCCAGGATTCTGAAAGACAATTTGTTTTTGAAAATACCTGAGAGACTCTATGCTAACTTTATCAGTTAAGATAATAGGGAGGGGTGGGATGGGGGAGTGGGAGGGAGATCAAAGAGAGAGGAGATATTTGTATACATATAGGTGATTCACTTCATTGTATACCAGAAAGTAGCACAACTTTGCAAAGCAATTACACTCCAATTAGGAAAAAAAGAGAGTAGGGCCACTTTGAGTTTACAAGATAAAAGATTTCTTTAACACTAGCCCATGCACAATTGGGGAACTGGAACGTGAAAGTCCTAGGGGTTAGAGGAGGAATCACTAATTATTCTGCCTGATGGACCAGCATTCGTGGACAGACAGGAATCATAGGGCAATCTGCAAAGCTAGCACGTCCAACTGTGGAACTGGAGTGAAGGGGCAGTTCAGGGAATGACCCATGAGAAGCAGCTGCTGTGCAATTACTGCTTCTGTGTAGCCAAATGTTAGGTGGCTGATAGAACCAACCCCTGGGATGGCGGTAGAGTGGAGGAGAGTCGAGACCCACCAGGCACCTCATCTGTCCTTAATAGTAGCTTACCACAAAGGCTTCTAATAGTTTTGTTTTGCTTCTGTTTTCCAGTCTCATGCAAGTTCCTCTTTCATCCAACTCTAACTCAGACATACATGTATTAGGAAACACTGTTAAACACAGTGTTCCCAGATTAATCAAGTCGACATAGCAAAATTCAGCAAAGTCTTCCCCTGTAAAAGAGGACTCAGCTCTGACCAGAGGATGGGATACTGTGGAAAGAGTTCCCATATTCATTTCTGTAACACTGTGATTCCCCCAAGGCTGTGACTTAGTTCATAATGATAACCTCTGGCAGCTCTCACTGTGCTAGTCTCCTGAGTAGTTGCATAAATATACACTGAATGAAAAGGACTGATTCTAAATCAGAAGCTCTGAGTTCAGGTCTCTTTCTGCCACTGTGTCACTTATCTGTCTTCTGGCTCTTAGCATCACACTTGGCATTTTGTATTCTCTGGATTGCACATGCCTGGCAGTCTAAAAACATTATTTCCTAAAGGCTCTTGACTTATTCAATGGAACACCTTGTATAAGATCTTAAGATGAGAGAAAGAGCAGCTGTTTTTTTTTTTTTTTTCTGCTTCTGGCTTCAGCAGCTGCAGGAGCTGTTGCAAGTGACTATGGAAATTAACAGTGAAAGCAACCAGTCAGAAGCTTCAGCAGAGCCGTCAAGAGACACCTGGGGTCCTGCATTTCTCAGTAGTGCAGAGTCTATTGGCTCAGGACAACGTCACTTTCTTTTCTGTTCATTCTGCTCTAATGATGATAGTGGTTCTGTGCCATTACTCATCATCTTCTCCTTTTCTCTCCTCTAGGCTTTTTGACACTTTGGTAGGCAATTCCTCGTTCCAAGTCACCTTCAGTTGAAATAATGAATGTGTTTGCTGTTTGGATGGATACATACTGATGCAAACTTCTCTCGCTTTGGAAACTTTAACATTTGGCTCTCAGTTACCGCAACTGGAAAATGATGGTGAGAATTCTCAGGCCATTGTAAAAGGCTAAGGCAATGATGTTTGTAAAGGTGCCCTGAATATTGTCAACCAATCTGCACATATAAATTATTATTAGATAACACATGGTTTTTCTGAAGGGAGAGTAATATAGTGCTTGCATGTATGGGTTCTGCCTGGGTTCAGAGTCTCTTCAGCTATTGACCAGCTGTGAGAAGTTGGGTGAATAGCATATTTCTCTGAGATTAATTTTCCTTTATATAAATGGGATAATAGTAGCACTTGTCTCACCAGATAGGAGGTATAAAGTGGGGTATCACATATAAAATATATATATAAAGCAAGGTATCGTATAAATATATGTAAAATGAAGTATCACATATATAAAGTGGGGTATCACATAAAGGCCCCTGGTGGCTCAGATGGTAAAGAATCCTCCTGCAGTACATAGGAGACCTGGCTTTGATCCCTGGGGTGGGAAGGGAATGGCTACCCACTCCAGTAGAATTGCCTGGAGAATTCCATAGACAGAGAAGCCTGTCAGGCTAGAGTACTTGGGGTTGCAAAGAGTCGGACAGAGTCTTAATACACATCCCAAACCCAAAGTGAATGTTCTTTTTTCATCTTCTTCCTTCCCTCAATCTCTCCTATCCATTGTTGATCTTTATATTTTTCACTGCTCCTAACAGACAGTGTCTTATATACATTGCAGACCCTTAATGTCAATTAAAATTAGACATGGTCCCTGGACTAATATAAATCGTTAACATGATCTTGAAACACTTGCAACACAACATATGGAAAAATGCAATATTCTCATGACGTAGTGTAGACTGAGTAGAAGTAAAATTTATTATAACTAGAAAAAAAAGCATATAAAATAAGCTCATCCCAGTGCACCAGCCCCAAGCATCCTGTATCCTGCATCGAACCTGGACTGGTGATTTGTTTCATATACAATATTATATATGCACTGGGATGACCCAGAGAGATGGTACAGGGAGGGAAGTGGGAGGGGGGTTCAGGATGGGGAACACGTGTACACCTGTGGTGGATTCATGTTGATGTATGGCAAAACCAATACAATATTGTAAAGTAAATTAACCTCCAATTAAAATAAATTAAAAAAAAGAAAAAAAATAAGCTCATATGGAAGATTATTCTCCATTTCTAAAGGCACTTACAAGAGAAGATGGAGAAACATGGCATTTATTTTATGTTGCAGGGCTAGCCTTTAATAAAATTGAAAATACTTTTTCTTCTCTTTCTGTAATCTTTCTTGGTGAGCCCCTTCTTTCTTATATTTCTCCAGACTTTTAATTCCCTTTTATATAAGAGAACACCAGAGAGCTCTCCTCAATTAACCCAAGTGCATTTGACAACCATCTTCCCAAGGGCTTGTTTCCCTGTTTGAAAGGTAAACTGCAGTGGTGAGTATTTCAGACCTGGAGGGAGGCACTGTCATGCCAACTTGCACAGAGGCATTTTTCAGCTGACGGGCCTGCTGGCATCTTTCTCATTACTCTGAGGAGGCATGTTCCCTATGAATATGCAAATATTTCACTCCTAGACATAAAAGATCCCTTTGAACTCAATCGTGCTTCAAATCTCAGAGTGGAGTTTCTGTCAGAATTAATCATAATTTTGAAACTGACGTTCAGCAAGAGGAAAATCTGTATGTTCGGTTTTGCTCTCTTTCAACAGCTTTTGGTTCCAGTATTTTACATTTAATTTGTGAATGACTTCATGTAAAATATGTTTTTTTGTCATGCAAAAAATTTAAACAGTTGCTGGATTAGACCAACGACATAAATAATGTTGCTGGAAATCACAATCAATTTCTGTGACTTCATACACTGTTTTATTCTATGATGATTATCCAAATGGCACTTCTTAAAAATTTAGATCCAGGATCACCTCAAAGTCTTTGCCTGTGCAGTCAAGTTCTACAATATCAAAAGAGCTTGGAAATAATGATGACTAATTATGTATTCTGTGAAAACTGCAACCTTTTTTTTGGCATTAATGGTTTTGCTAAGGTGAAGAAAAGTTCAGGTTATCACCATCAGGTGTACAGCTCAACGTCTAAGAAAAACAAAGCCTGGCTCCTTTGCCTCCTCCTCCTGTGTGTTTGGAACTCTGAGCAATTTCACATATCCACGAAGAAAATATTTCAAATGAGATGTCTAATACTGATAGTTTCATAATAATTGGCTTTCTGGAGGCACAGTAGGGTATGTATATTTGCCTTTCAGGGTGTTAATCATGCCCTTCTCAGCTCTGTCTCCAGTGTTAGTGGCAAACTTAGAAGACAGTAGGGATACTCTATCAATGCGTTAATGAAAGAATTCAGATTGAGAAGTCTTGGGTTTAAGTACTGTTTACTGTTTATCACTCTGCACATTTCATTTACCCATTCCCTTTTTTCCTTTCATTCTATCTCCATAGATAGAGCACCTGTCCCATGTCAGATAGTGTGCAAAACGGTAGGAATATAGAAGCAAGAAATGGTTATGGGCGCTCCCTCAGCATCTAAATGGAGGTGTAGGGGCAGACGAGGTTTAAAGTCATATGATAAACTTGTGAAAAGGTGAGTACAGCAGGAAGCAACCTATATCTAGAGAAAGTGGGAAAGGAAAAATCAAGACTGACTTCTTTTAGGAGGCATAATGCTTAAAATAAACCTGCTTCCCTGGTGGCTCACATGGTAAAGAATGCACCTGGAATGTGGGATGCCTGGATTTGATCCCTGGGTTGGGACCTTCCCCTGGAGGAGGGCATGGCAGTTCACTCCAGTGTCCTTGCCTGGAAAATTCCCTTGGACGGAGCAGCCTGGTGGGCTACAGCTCATGGGGTCGCAAAGAGTCAGACATGACTGAATGACTAAGTATGGTACATTGTTTAAACCTAGTCTATCTTATTTAACTTTTTATTTTACATTGGGATATAGCTGATTAACAGTGTGATAATTTCAGGTGCACAGCAGAGGAACCCAGCCATACACATACATGGATCCATTCTCTCCCAAATTTCCCTCCCATCCAGGCTGCCACATAACCTTGAGCAGAGTTCCCTGTGCTACACAGTAGGATCTTGCCGATTATCCATTTTAAACATAGCAGTGTGTACATGTCAATCTCAAACTCTCTGTTTATCCCTTCCTCCCATCTTTTCCCCCAGGGAACCATAAGTTCATTCTCTAAGTCTGTGAGTCTGTTTCTGCTTCATGTATAAATTCATTTGCATCATTTCTTTTTAGATTCTGCATATAAGGGATGTCATATGATATTTCTCCTTCTCTGCCTGACTTCCTTCCCTCAGTATGACAATCTCTAGGTCCATCCAGAGAAAAACATGGCTTGAACATAGTCTTAATAAATAAGTAAAAGTCAGCCAGGTGGCCAGGAGTTAGCCTAGAGAGGAGGTGCTTCATTCCTGTCCAGATGAATGGGTTGGTGAATTGGAAGATAGTGATGTGGCTTGTGTGTAGGACCACATCAGGAGTTACCCTAGGGAAAGAGACTGAACTTTATCCTAAAGATGAAAGATGAAGCAATTTAATGTGTGTGATGGGGAGTGACATGATGGAATTTATGTTATTTAACCTGATAACTAAGCTTTTTATATCCATAAAATGTAGAAAGTACTAGCTATCTCTGAAAGTTACTATGAAGAGTGAATGAGATGATAAGCTTGAGGATCTCCTATAATATGTGACAGAAATGTTTACCGGTATTATTGATATTAACTACACACACTTATTATGCATTTATTTCTCTATGTGAATTAAGTCATTTAATTCTTACTGTATAATTAACTGAATCTGTGAGTTACCCACTTTGCATTGTTTTCATAATGATAATGCTGGGTTTGACTTGATTTCTCATTTAAAATATTCATTTATCTTGATGATAGTTCTAGATGGTCTTTCAATGAGCTAAAGAAGAAAGGGGTTTATTTTACTTTTCTCCAAAATCACCTACAGGTGGATGTGAAATGACCTTTCAGATTTATATATATATATATATATATATATGTATATAAATATAAAGGTGATTAAGAACCAAATTATAGGGTAGAAAGGGGAAAGAAATAAGTGGTATCAACCAACATGTTTCTCTCTTCTTTCTCTCCTGCCTCAAGACAAGACACACCCATGGGCTTCTCTGGTGTCTCAGTGGTAAAGAACCTGCCTGCCAATGTAGGAGACGTAAGTTTGATCCCTGGGTCAGGAAAATCCCCTGGAGGAGGAAACGGCAACCCACTCCAGTGTTCTTGCCTGGGAAATCCCATGGACAGAGGAGCCTGGCGGGCTGCAGTTGTAAAGAGTCAGAAATGACTTAGCAGCTGAGCACATGTTTTATGGCATTTCGGTGAGATGGAGGTAGCTCCTCTCGAAGCATGCCTGGGCTGAAGTGTCTCTGTCCAGGGTCCTGGCCATGGGTTGCCTCTAGAACTGGCTCAGGTCTCAGGCCATTGTCTGAATAGGAAGGACACGTCAATGAAATAAGGCCATTCTTATTACTCAGTCATTAAAAAGAATCAAATAATGCCATTTGCTGCAAATGCATAGACCAAGTGGGTGTCATACCAAGTGAAATAAGTCAGACAGAAAAGCGAAGTCACTCAGTTTTATCTCTTTGCGACCCTGTGGACTATAGCCTACCAGGCTCATCCGTCCATGGGATTTTCCAGGCAAGATACTGGAGTGGGTTGCCAATTCCTTCTCTAGGGGATCTTCTAACCCAGGGATCAAACCAAGGTCTCCCACATTGCAGGCAGATGCTTTATTGTCTGAGCCACCAGGGAAGCCAGAAGAAATACCATATGACATCCTCTGTATGTGGAATTGAAAAAGAAATGATGTAAATTAACTTACAAAAGAGAAAGAGATTCACAGACTTAGAAAACGAACTTATGGTTGCTGAGGGGAAGGTATAGTTAGGGACTTTGGGTAGCTCTTGTACACACTGCTATGTTTAAAATGGATAACCAAGAAAACCTGTTGTATAGTGCATGGCGCTCTGCTCAATATTACGTGCCAGACTGGATGGGAGGGGAGTCTGGGGGAGAATGGATACACGTATATGTGTGGCTGAGTCCCTTTGCTGTTCACCTGAAACTACCACAACATTGTTAATCAGCTATACCTCATTACAAAATGTTTTTGGTGTTACAAAAACAGTAAGGCCATTCTTCCTCCTGGGCTCTGTCCTGTGAGGGTGTTTCCTCCTGTTCATCATAAGCAGATTTCCTCTTCGCCATTTCATCTCCCCTAAGATTGATTTATTAGAAGTAATTGATTATTTACCACCATAAATAAAAATGATGTATCTTTGCACTGGTTCAGAGAAGTGGCGTCTAAATACTATTGGCTCAGTGGCTTCGTTGTGTCAAGGGAGACGATATTTAGTAAATTAGACGCTGAAAGCAAATTATTCAAAGTCAGAATATTTGGAAAGACTCTCATTTTCCTTTTCCCCACGCTGAGATAATTGTAACAATATTCTTAGAATTTGTAGAAATTCTACAAAGAGCAACAGCATTTTCTAAGTACCACGTATTGTTTAGGTACTTACTATTTGTGTATCAGATACTAATCTTTACTCAAGGCAAATCGAATGCTTAATCTTAGCTCCAATGATGCAAAACAAAACAGGAATACAAAGGATTTTCAAAACCTGGATGAATGAATCAGTTACTTAACTAACTAATTAATTACAATGAAGACTATTGAAGCCAAATTTTCTTTTATTATAGAAAATCTGCCCAGAGCTCAGTGCGATCAAATAACAAAAGGCACACTACCTAACTTAATCCTTAAAAAATGTGGCCATTAACTAGTACTGCATTCTGAATAATGATAATTGTCAATCATACCTATAGTTTATAAATAGTCTGTGACTGGACATAAAAATTTTAAAGCAAAGTCATAATTTTCAGTTGCATTTGGTATAAATAAGTGGCATCTCAGAAGTTTCTTACACACGGAAAGTCTTTGATAAAAATTTTTAAGATAAAATTATATTTTTAATAAAATTATTACTAGTAGTTTTCTATAAAAGGAAATTAAGAAGTAGAGTGGTTATTCTGCATTTTGGGTCTATTTTTATAGTTAGCTACTAAATTGCTCACGGTCACAAAAATTTCTGGGCTTTATTGACTCACTTGTAAATACAAACATCTATTGTGCTTTCTCCTTGTCAGCAGCATAATGGTTTTTTTTGAAATAATGAAATTTTTTTCAATGTCCATTAACATTTTTAAAAATTTCAAGGTAATAAATAAAATTAACAATAACTTTCTTTGCTACTTTTCTGCAACCAAAAGGTGATATTCACTATACAGGCTTTGAAATTTCTCACCCAAGATTTTGAAACAGAAGCTGCTTCATGGAGGCTATAAATTTGCACATAACAGTATAAAGTAAACTTTTGATGAAGAGAAAGAGATGGCACATGAAAGTCTAGTAAAAGACTGGCTTCATTGCCTCATCTACAGACCTCACTGAACGAGAGTATTCTCCTAACCGTGAATAATCATGTAGACCATTTATCATAGTGATGCCACAGGGACACATAAAGAAAAGCAACATAGCCTTTTTGAAGTCTGGACCATCTGATAGGAACCTAATCTGTTTATGACATGTAGCCCCAGTGAAAATACATGTCCAACAGTGTTTCAACATTTACTGACAGCTAATTTGCAGCAAAAATGCAAACTTGCTGACTCTATTAACTGGTGAGTTTTTGAAGGTGGGCAAGCAAGTGATATTTGGTATTTAGACGTTCAGTATGTAGTTATGTGAATTTTTTCTCTCACTTTGAGTAGTATAGAAAGTAAATTTCTATCCTGGATTGACCTCTCCCCTAAAAGCCACCATCCATCTTTGAACCTTACCTTAATACTCTTTTTCAAGTTAGTGCAAACACATTTTAATATGAGCCCAAGGGAGGCAATTCAGAAAAGTGAATCTTTTAAAAATCAGAACTTGTATTCTGGTTATAGTCATATCTTTGCTTTGCTTCCTCAGAACAGATAATAGAAAGTTTACTAAAATCATGAGCATCAATCCTGAGCAAGGGAGACAGAATCACCGGTGGTCTGGTAAGCCAAAGTCAATGCGAGAGATCCAACAGATTTTAGAGAGAAAAAAACTGAAAATTTTTCTACAGAGTGTTTAGGAGTTTACAGAAAAATGAAGTTATATTTATTAAGTTCAAAGTGTTCATTTCAGTTGATTAATTTATTCTTGCATCCACTATTTTCTGATAGTGGATTGGGCGCTATATGGACTATATAAAAATAAATCTAATCTTTTACTCAGGAAATTTCCAGTTCATTATTAGTTTTCCAGGTATAAATGGTATAGGAAGAGGTTCTGTTAAGGAAAATGATAATAAGAAAAAGTAAAAATTGTTTGTGACCTAGGCAGTTCTAGAAATGTGAAATTTATTGAGCAAGGGATGACATAAAATTAAAAAGAAAGAAGTACTTTTATCAGTGACATACAAAGAGGATGATCAATGTCAGACACAGCTTCTATCAGTAAGATACCATAAAAATCATGCTGAAAAAGTTAGCTTAGTTAAGTTTTTTGTATGAAGCTAAATTGCCCCTTATCCTCATTTTTTTAATTGAATTTTCTAATTGTGTAGAACTCTGACCCACTTCTGAAAAATGTGTGTGTTTATGGGTTATCTGTAGATGAAAGCTTTGTAAAGTCTTGATTGAGGGCTCAGAATTTCACAGTCATTTTGGCTTCACGTAGACACACAAAATCTGTTGGAAAATAAGAAGATAGGGCAAAATTTATGGCTTAATTTTTAAATTTAAATTTAAATTTTTAAATTTTTAAATAGTTTGAAAGTATAGAACACAGCTAAGAGAAAATTTCTTGCCTAGAAGGATGCCAGTACATGTTCTAATCTACGTGAAAATCTAAGGTGTATTATGGGCCTTATCTGTGAGAATTCAAGCCTGTTCTGCAAAGTGATAACTCAATTCATTCAAATTGTGGTTAGATGGAACATAAAGGCAGACTGATATCAAGAAATGTTTTGGGAACAGCATAAAGTTCTAGAACTTCAAAACTTCACTTTTGAAGATGTGTGAATCAACATGACTTCTGAGATGATGGTGATAAAACAGGTGTAGTACTTATTTTCCTGACTTTGGTTGAATTTTCTGACCTACGAAAGGTGGAAAATTAAATTTGCTTGTGTTTTCATGCATGTGTAACTCGAGGAGCATATCTGTGCAGAAATATGCCTGGCTAGGGAGAGTTTCTGTAACGGGCTCACCACTTGTTTGTCTACCCTGATATCTGAATTTTGACTGCAAGAGTTAGAAAGGATCTCTTTATTTTAGCTCTCTAACTATGGCTATATTTGGAGGGACACTTAAAAAACCTTTTTATTTTGTATTGGGGTAGAGCTGATTAACACTGCTGTGATAGTTTCAGGAGAATGGTGAAGGGACTCAACCATGAATATACGCAATGATATGTGGCAGCCTGGATGGGAGGGGAGTTTGTGGTAGAATGAGGGATGTTTTTAACCGAGGAGTTTATGGAGATGATAGAAAAGTCTAGTGGAGAATGCCCAGATGCTCACTAATGGATGAGAACTTTATATAGTTGATTTAAGCACACCTTTTCCACTGCAGTGTGATTCTAAATCCCAATGCCTAAAAATATGTTAAACCCAGTACCCCAGCTTCTAGCCAATACAGTCAAATCTGTTTTCGATTATTTCTTTATTTCCTGTTCTGAATTTTTCTTATGTTCCAAACAGTTTCTGACATGTGCCATTTTTGAGCCAAGTTGCCATTTCCTAGTATTAGAGCACTTTCAGGGAAGTTGGGACGAGTAATCAGTTCCTAGTCTATAACCGCTTATGGTTTCTTTCTTTCTTTCTATTGTCCTCCCTCCATCCCTCCTTTCTTTTTCTCTTTCACTTTTCCTTTTTTTCTTCCTATTTAAAAGTGTTTTATTTCATAGTTCACTAAAAAGTTTAGGTGTATAGGATGCAAAGTAAATAGGTAGGCAGTTTTCAATCACAAGTGGATGGAACAACCTTTCCTGCGGAAGCATATTTAATGTAAACTCTTCAACATTATGTATAAATATTTATAATGATGCAGTCCAAGTTCAGGTTTAAAAATATTAAATCTGCACATATAAGACATTTGTAGTCAAATTTTAAGATCGGTAAAGCCAAGGACTTTCCCAGCAGTTCAGTGGTTAAGACTTCACCTTCCAATGCAGAGGTGTGGGTTTGATCCTTGGTTGGGGGGCTAAGATCTGGCATGTCTTACAGACAAAAACCAAACCAAACCAAACCAAACCATAAAACTGAAGCAGTATTCTAACAACTTCAATGAAGACTAAAAAAATGGTCCTCATTAGAGTTAGTCCCTTCTTTATGCTCTCCTGTGCATTACTGCATTTTGGTATTAGCTACAATGTATACTGTGGAATTCTATTTTCATCAGTCTGCCCCCAAGGTATATATACATATTACCCAATTTCCTCAAGTCTCTATCACAGTACTTGGTGCATACAGGCACCAGTATTTGCATGATCTTTCAGTGATGAGGTTATCAATCTTGAGCCTCTCTGGATATTGGTCAGAAGGTCAGCTCAGAGCACCAAGGATGCACAGGTTCTGCAAGGCTTGAGTATTTTTGCAAGTTCTGCTGTATTTCACCGTAGACTGCAGCCCATCATCATCTTCTGAGACATTGATTTTTAGAGGCTAATTTTCTCTGCCATTATTGAAATCATAGGGGTGGTTGTTTTAAAAGAATCCTTATTGATACCTGTTTGATACTAACCATAGGAAAGGAGCAGATGTTTTGAGGATTTCTTTAAATCTGGCGTGATGTACTGACTTTTAGGTTGTGTATAACTTCAAAAGATGGGGAAGGGACTATTGCAAGGAACTGTGAGCATTTCCGGAATTCTTTTGACGAGCCTGCTATGTTCTAAATCAGTGGTGGAGGCCGAGCCATCTGATCAGTCTGTTCTCAGTTCCTGTGAGGAGCGCAAGACGCCTTTTATGTAAAGCCTAAACTTTTGACTTTACCTAGGCAATACCATTAATAGCTCACATAAGCAGAAAGGGAGTAAAAAAAAAAATGGATTTGTTGTTTCAAAACAGACATGCAATTTTAATTTAAAATAGCTTGTTTCAACAATATTTGATGCATTCTATAAAGACTTGTAGATGCTGATTGTTCTCTATTGAAAATTATTCCTGTTAAAAATAATCAAAGATGACTATTCTTTATACATGCGCACATAGAAGAGATTCAGTAGATAGATAGTCTCAAACCTGCAAATAAAGAGCTTTGATTTTTGGCTCAGTGTATACTATAGTTACTAAACTGTAGCTGTGATTTAGAGCCTCTTATTAGAAGGCTGTCAGCTTTATTCATGTGAACAGCATCAGTTTGGAGGAAGAAGTTTTGAACTTCAGGATTGCTGTCCCATTTTCACAATTGCAAACCCCTGTGATGGGAACTTTACATGCTCTTAGAGATTTTTTTGAGCCAGGGGTATAAAAAAAGAAATAGGAGAATGAGAATAGAGACAGCTGCCGAAAGAGACTAAGGAAGACCTTAATTATTCAGTGGGTCTTTGTCACTTTTCAGCCAGGGACATATTTTTGCAAAAAGAAGAAAACTTTGATTTAACTAAATAGCACAGAGAACCCATCTTAATGAGCTTCTGCTTGAGTTTTCTTTATCTTTTAGAATGTCCTTGTTCTGTCTGAATCCCTGGATCTCTGGTTTTTCAGTTACACTATCATTTTTCAAAGGGAAAAAATTGAACAACCTTTTGTATTTTGTAAAGTTTTGTAAGGCATTATCTGTTATAGACAACGGGCTTTTTACAACAATCCTTTGTATTTTGGAAAGTTTTGTAAGGCGTTACCAGTTATGGAGTTGGGATCTTTACACACTCTAGGAAAAAATAAAAACCAAAAGGGGGGAGTTCATTCTGAGAGATTTAGTTCTACTCTACAGCATGAAACTAGAACATTCAAAATGTGATATAAATAAGGAAATGGTTAAATAAATTATGGTATTTATTTATGGGATATAATATGGTATTTCTTATGGGATATAATGCAGACTTTTATTTTATTTTTTGATATTTTAAAAATTGAAGTATAGTTTTTGCACAATGTTGCATGAGTTACAGGTGTCTGACACAGTGATTCTATTTTTAGAGGTAATATTCCATTTATAGTTATTGTAAAATACTGGCTATATTCCCTGTGTTGTACCATACATCCTTGTATATAATGCACATTTTGAAAGAGCAATATGAATATATCTAAACAGGGGTAGCAAACTTGGAGATTTAAAGGGCCAGCCTGAAAGTGGGGCTGGGGGCTGCAGGAGTCTGTGGTGTACTGAGAGTGTGCATTGCATCAGAGGGCCTCCTGCTTATGATCGGACAATGTTGCTGGATATTTTCACTAACAAAAGGAAAATAATGACTTTGTATGATGAAAAAAATAAAATTTTTTAAAAAGATTTATAAACTGTGAGCTCCTAGTTTGCAACCTCTGGTCTATACACAATGACCTGGAATGATGTCTGAGACAAACTGTTAAAAGAAGAAAAACCATCCATAGAACAATAGATATAGAATAAACATTTATTTAAAAAACACTCTCCTCCATTACACATGTGTGTGTATGTATGTTTGTAGTTGCATAGATAAAAATTTGTAAAATACTCTTGGTTTGTTAACTGCTATTACCAGTGAGGAGGGAGGTGTGATGTGTATTTTGGGGGATGGGATTGGTATATTTTAGGGAGGATTTTGTTTTCATATTGTACACTTGTTGTGTTCATTGGCATTTAAAAACTACAGTGTTTTTATGTATTGCTTTTGAAATTAAAAGCTCATTAAAACTGGATCTCAATGTTCAATTGCAAAAAACAAATCTTGAAAAAAGGTTGGTAAAGCTAATTTAAAGCTATTTTTATTTTGAGTACAAGTTCACCATTACAAATATATGATGTTAACTAATGAAATAGTAATCCTCAAAGATCTTTGCTTTGTCCCACACAGACACATTTGTAATCTGAGTCCACATGCTAAGTTTCCTTTCTGTAGTTACTCCTAAAATTACAGTGGTCATCCACTGAGTTCCGTATGCATTCCTCACACCGCCTTTATCTCAGCCATCCCATACTTTTCCATTCTCTTCTTTCTGGAAAAAACAGTGCAGTGATCCCAGATATGATTATTATTGCCAAGACCACAATGATAGTAATAACACCAGCTTTTAGACCCCGTATTAAAAATCCAGGTGCTTTAAAAAAACAAAACCGGAGTGTCGTGCTTTATAATGTTGTGTTAATTTCTGCTGTACAACAACATGAATCAGCTGTATGTATATATATACCTTCTCGCTAGTGAGCCTCCCCCCAACCTCACCTCTCTAGGTCATCACACCACTGATCAGAGCTCCTTGAGCTATATAGCAGTTTGCCACTTGCTGTTTTACACATGGCTTTTAAAAAAATTAATATAGTAAATTAAATTTTAACCAGGACTCAGGCATTCAAATTTACTTTAAATACTTTAAAGTCGTTATATGAGCTGTTGGTAAGGAAACATTTTCTAAAATGTCTGCCAATAATTACTCATGGCTTTTGTTCTTTCTTTGTTTGCCAGGGCAGTGTTTTTGCAACAGTTTTCATTATGATTCACAGTAAGAAACACATTTTACATTGTTATTCGTTACACAAACATGTGTACATATACTAATGAAACAAAAGTGACTTCATGGTAAAGTATTTTCATCATTGTGATCTGCAATGCACTCACTCATGTTTCTATCCTAGTCTCATCAATTTCATTAAGAAATATGGTTTGAACTTACAAAATTGATTTAATGACAGGTTTACATCAAGCCTCAGTTGATAAGCAGTTGCTTAGAAACACACCTTGGCTTCCTCTCCAACCACTTTCTGCTTTCAAGCTCCGCTGTCTCCTCCTGTCTTGATGAAAGGAGTCCCAGGAGTCAGTTCCTTTTGGCAGGAAGAGTGACATCCGGGGCTAGGTCTGTGTTGAGCAGTTTTCATTCTTGGTTAGAACCACAGACACCAATGCATCTGCTATTAAATTCGCCAAGTGTCCCTCCTGGAAAATGCAATAACTTTCTCCGCAGTTTGAGGTTCACTCTGCACTCTTTCGTGCCATCCATCGTTGTATTGGCTCTACATGGGACTTTCTGACATGTTTTCTTATTTTCTGACAGTGGTCCTGCTATGCTTGTGTTGCATTAGGGTTCATGGGGCAGAGTGAGCCGATGTGCTCTAGATTCCATTCTGACTTCTAAACTATAAGCCATGATAGGTGATGCCCAAGAAAATACATTTTCTCCCTCAGGTTTATTGAGATATTAATGATATACAATATGTAAATTATATGTCATATAACAATGTGATGATTTGATACACACACACACACACACACACACACACACATACACGTTGCAAAATGATTATGGCAATAAAGTTAGTTAGCACCTCCATCCGGAGAAGGCAATGGCAACCCACTCCAGTACTCTTGCCTGGAAAATCCCATGGATGGAGGAGCCTGGTAGGCTGCTGTCTACGGGGTCGCATAGAGTCGGACACGACTGAGCGACTTCACGTTCAATTTTCACTTTTCATGCATTGGAGAAGGAAATGGCAACCCACTCCAGTGTTCTTGCCTGGGGAATCCCAGGGATGGCAGAGCCTGGTGGGTTGCTGTCTATGGGGTCGCAGAGTCGGACATGACTGAAGCGCCTTAGCAGCAGCAGCAGCACCTCCATCTCCTAATGCAGTCACATTTTTCTATGTATGTATGTGTGTGTATGTTATTCCCTCGGTTGTTTGTGTCCAACTCTTTGTGACCCCATGGATTGTAGCCCGCCAGGCTCCTCTGTCCATGGAATTCTCCAGGTAAAAATACTGGAGTGGGTTGCTCTTCCCTTCTCCAGAGGATCTTTCCAATGCAGGGATCAAACCTGGGTCTCCTGCATTGCAGGCGGATTCTTTACCATCTGAGCCACCAGGGAAGCCCATATATGATATTTAAGATTTACTCTCTAAACATGTTTCAAGTATATAAAGCATTGTTGTTAATTACAGTCAGCACACTGTACCTTGGATCCTCAGAATGGATTAATCTTATAGCTGAAAGTTTCTACCCTTCAACCAAAATCTCCCTGTTTCCCCAATCTCCAGCCTCTGGCCACTACTTTTTGTTTTTTTTTCCCAATCAGCGGTTTTTATGATTTTACTTATGTATTTATTTTTGGCTGTGCTGGGTCTTCTTTGCAGCTTTCTCTAGCTGCAGCAAGCAGGAGCTATTCTGTAGATGCAGTGCGTGGACTTCTCATTGTGGTGGCTTCTCTTGGTGCGGAGCATGGGTTTTTAGCACGTGGGCTTCAGGAGTTGCAGCATGGGACTCAGTAGTAGCAGTTCTTAGGCTCTAGAGCACAGGCTCAGTAGTTGTCCCTTGGCATTTGCGATCTTCCTAGACCAGGGGTCGAATCTGTGTCTCCTGCATTGGCAGGTGGATTCTTTACCATTGAGCCACCAGGGAAGCCCCTACTTTCTGTTTCTATGAGTTTGGCCTTTTTAGATCACATAAACATGTGTCTAAATAGATCACATACAGAATTTGTGATCACAGATATGTGTCTAAATAGATCACATACAGCATTTGTCTTTGTCTCACGTATATCCCTTAGCCTATTGCCCTTATGTCTATTCATGTTGCTGCAATTGGCAGGATTCCCTTCTTTTCCTTCTTTTTTCATGGAATAATAATGGAATAACATTCCATTATATCTATGTCTCTGTCTCTGTTTCTATCTCTCTTACACATACTCTCTATCCATTCACATACCCCAATTAAAACAAAAGATAAGCTCAAGAAAATATAGCTTTGGGGGACATCTCTAGTGGTTTAATGGTTAAGACTTCTTGCTTCCACTGCAGTGAGCACGGGTTTGATCCCTGGTCCAGGAACTAAGATCCCACAAGCCTTGCCACTCTTGGGCAAAACATTAAGAAAAAAATATATGTAGCTTTTAAAATTAAGGATTCACTTGAAATGCTTTGATAAGTCATGTGTGACTTGTCCTAAATGAAGGTAAAATTTCAAAATACATATTATATCTGCTCTGTGGTATTGATATTTGTAATATTAATAGACTAAAATTATATAAAATACATATATAATACCCATGTACATTTAACCAGAATGATCACTGTTAAATGATTTTTTGATATAGAGTTGTCTGCTGTGATATGTATTCTCATTTTCAATATAAGAAGGAATAGATTTAATTTCCTTTGTGGAGAAAAGACTTCTTGGGAAAAATCCAACAGACTCCATAGAAATTCACATCACAAGAAGAAGACCTCTTACTCACTAGAGAAATATCCTGGAGTATTTAAGAGAAAAATGCTAAAATTTAGCAGAGATGTAATTTCCTTTCCACTCAAATTTAATGACTTGCTTCACTGATGAATCTTTGTACCTTTCACTGCCGCAAACTTTGGTGGTCAACTTTTTTTGTTATTAATGAAAGTAATTAAAAGGAACAATTATAGATCTTTCTGTGGAATTTAAGCCATTTCATCAAATATTCTAAAAGTTTCCGTTTCACCTGATAGAGGACTTGAAAAAAAAATAGTGTCCTTGAGGAACAAACCTTAGAGCCCAGTATTATACCACCTCTATGCATAGTTCATTACCCTATGAGAAATTATGTCCTTGGAAATTGCCAGCAACTATTTTTAGAAAGAACAATGTATTCTTATTCACAGTGGTTAATGGAAAAATGAACATGAAACTGTACTTTAGAGGACAAAACAGATGTCTTAGAATTTATTTAATTAGAGCTACTTCTGGTGTCCCAAACTCACTTTCAATTAATAAAAAGTTTTAGAACTTTTTCACACTTTATGTTGAAAACAAAACAGTAAAAAAACTTTCTTGACAATATTCATGCAAAATTTGTTTTTTTATTGGTTCCTTACTATCTGATGTCTGAAGATTTTATTTTTAAAGAATAAATGCAATTACTGCGTTATTTTAGTACACGTTTATCTTTTTTTTTTAATTGGAGTATAATTGCTTTACAGTGTTGCATTAGTTTCTGCAATAAAACAAAGTAAATGAGTTATATGTATATATATCCCTTCCCTTATGAGCCTCTCTCCCACCCCCATTATTCCACCCCCTAGGTCATCAGAGAGCACAGCACTGATTTCCCTGTGCCTTATAGCAGCTTCCCACTAACTATTTATTTTACACATGGTAGTTTCTCCCTGAAATTGAGACTAATATCACCAATTTTGCTTACTCTTTGGCTACTAAGTAGACATTAGATTGTAAATACATTTAAAATACAGTAATTGCCATGGATGGGAATACCAGACCACCTGACCTGCCTCTTGAGAAACCTGTATGCAGGTCAGGAAGCAACAGTTAGAGCTGGACATGGAACAGACTGGTTCCAAATAGGAAAAGGAGTACGTCAAGGCTGTATATTGTCACCCTGCTTATTTAACTTATATGCAGAGTACATCATGAGAAACGCTGGGCTGTAAGAAGCACCAGCTGGAATCAAGATTGCCGGGAGAAATATGAATAACCTCAGATACGCAGATGACACCCACCCTTCTGGCAGAAACTGAAGAGGAACTCAAAAGCCTCTTGATGAAAGTGAAAGAGGAGAGTGAAAAAGGTGGCTTAAAGCTCAACATTCAGAAAACTAAGATGGTGGCATCTGGTCCCATCACTTCATGGGAAATAGATGGGGAAACAGTGGAAACAGTGTCAGACTTTATTTTTGGGGGCTCCAAAATCACTGCAAATGGTGATTGCAGCCATGAAATTAAAAGACGCTTACTCCTTGGAAGGAAAGTTATGACCAACCTAGATAACATATTCAAAAGCAGAGACATTACTTTGCCAACAAAGGTCTGTCTAGTCAAGGCTATGGTTTTTCCAGTGGTCATGTATGGATGTGAGAGTTGAACTGTGAAGAAAGCTGAGCACTGAAGAATTGATGCTTTTGAACTGTGGTGTTGGAGAAGACTCTTGAGAGTCCCTTGGACTGCAAGATCCAACCAGTCCATTCTGAAGGAGATCAGTCCTGGGTGTTCATTGGAAGGACTGATGCTAAAGCTGAAATTCCAATACTTTGGCCACCTCATGCAAAGAGTTGACTCATTGGAAAAGACCCTGATGCTGGGAGGGATTGAGGGCAGGAGGAGAAGGGGATGACAGAGGTTGAGATGGCTGGATGGCATCACCAACTCTATGGACATGAGTTTGAGTAGACTCCGGGAGTTGGTGATGGACAGGGAGGCCTGGCGTGCTATGATTCATGGGGTTGCAAAGAGTCAGACATGACTGAGCGACTGAACTGAACTGAATTGCCAAGGGATTACTACATTTTAAATGTATTTACAATTTAATGTCTACTTAGTAGCCAAAGCGTAAGCAAAGTTGGTCATATCAGTCTCAGTTTTGGGGGGAAATTGCCTGTATGCTGGAGAGTGTGCTTTTTAATCATTCAACATTGAACTTAATTTTAATAGAGGAAGTAATCAAGTCACCAGCAGTTATAACCCAGAAGAACTATTGCTGTGCTGCAGGCTTGCGAGGGGAATGATGGGAAAAGAGGAGGGAAAGCAAATCTGAATTGAGGGGTGTGTAGCCAGAACATGAGCTGAGAAAACCATACTGGAGGAGTTAGTGCTTGACCCGGGGGCTGAAGGATGTGTGGGATCTGGGCAGAACAGATCAAATATAAGAAGGAACTTGTGTCCATGGCCCAAAATTGGTGCAAAAGACGCAGTTTGGAAGGCTGAGCGATGGCGCTGATGAGGAAGCAGTGGCTACATCATGACAGGTCTTACATGATGCACTACGAAATTAGAACTTCACCTTGAAAGATTTAGGTAGGTGAGGGCAATGGTGATATTTCTACTTATAAAGATGCATTTCCATGCTGCAGGAATCATGATAAGCATCATCAGGGATTTTTTTTTTTCAATTGTGCACTTGCTATGTCCCGGAGATTGTTACTATATGCAGCCCTCAAGGCAGCACTAGTCATTTTATAGCCTACAAAATAGGCTCTGAATTGTTGTTACTTGCTTAGGGTACACATGTTGGGAGGGAGGCTGAACTTGAATGGAGACCAAGATGGTACAGCTGACAGTAACTTGATTTCCCTGAACACTGTGCAGTCTGCCTTCCATAAATCCTAAAGGAACCAAAAGTTAAGAAGATCAAAATCAATGAATTTTCATAAACTCTCAAACATATTCATTTGGAGAGGTTGTTTCATTTTCCATGATTTTCTGTTGGACTTCCTTGCCCAATTATGTGCATTTGTTAAGTAAATTTTTCAGGGAAAAACTTTAAGATATCATGGAAAATGCAAAGTTTATTGCCAAGTTGCTATGTCAGTGTGATGACACACTGCCGCCTTGCAGTAGGGAGAGAAGCCTAGTGGTGGTAGTGTAAGAAGAATGTGTATTTGGGGGCAGAGAGACATGTGGTGGATGCAGAACAATTAAAATTTTGCTTGAGACCTGGGGCTTCCCTAGTGGTTCAGATTGTAAAGAATCTGTCTGCAATGTAGGAGACTCGCGTTCAATCCCTGGGTCAGGAAGATCCCCTGGAGAAGGAAACGGCTACCCACTCCAGTATTCTTGCCTGGAGAGTTCAATGGACAGAGGAGCCTGGCAGGATACAGCCCCTGGGGTCACAAAGAGTCAAACACGACTTAGTGACTAACACTTTTCAGTTTCACTTTGAACGAAGGAGGAACATTAGCTTCCTCATACTCCATTTTATTACTGATAAATAGAAATAATAATAGCTACCTTTCAGGGTTGTTACCTACATTAAAAGAGATAATGCATATAAAATTCCTAGTTTAGTGCTTGAACAGATCATTGTTACCTCTGATCCATGGATTTTGGTTTTGATATATGGGACACCTTGGAAAAAGGGTTTCCGTATATTTAGGGAACATACAGTAGCAATCATAGTTGAGCTTATTCAAGAATTTTGAAAATTGTGTTGCAAATTTTCAGAAGGCAAGATAGTAATGTATATAGAAGTTTCTATTACCCAATGGTAGAAAGATTGTAGATGCTTAAGTGATATTTTTATTGTTGGATGCCCATGAGAATTAAGATATTTCTTTATCATTTTGAAGCATAGAAGTTACATAGTGAAGAGTGAAAGAAAGAAATAAAGAGAAGCCATATAAAGTAATTACAATTGTAAAACTAATAAGACCAAGAGGAAGAAAATAGCAAGCAGTAGAATTATGAGAGCCTAAATATGAGTTAACAATATGGTAATACAGACCGGGGAAAACAACTCAAGATGAAAACACGGCTCTAATATTCTATGGCAGTTGGTGTGCAGTTCCTGTGTTTATGAAGTGCGTTAATTTTACTGTGAGGAGCATTGCTTAATTGATGTGATCCATCAACCAGGGCTAGAAAAGGATTCTGCTAGGCATGCAGTCCCTTTGGGTTGTTACTTCTTGTAGGGACATTTGGTCATATTGCTTTAACTAAAATTGTTTTTAGCTCTGGGGATTAGAATTGGGATATTTAGATCAACCAGTGCTTTTGCCCATGTGTTGCTGTAATTGCTGTATGAGGAATCAAAGATGGAAAGAGAAAGTGCGCATGTGGCCCGAGTGTGGCCTGAGGCCTTACGTGGCCAGGATGATGGGATTTAGTTGAAGGCTCACCCTCCTTTGGTCTGGGATGGACACATATTACTTGTGAGCCACAAACACTAAACTGAAAACAGCTACTGGTCCTTTAGGCAGAACCTGGAAATTAGAATTGTATTTTCATGTGTTAAAGAAGCATGGCATATGATTTTGAGTTATCGAAATGACAACTCAATTTCCCATTATACACCAGTTCTTATGGATAAATCATTCTATCCCTATTGCCCATTCTCTGAACACAACTGTTGTCTAATTCTATCATTGTGGAAATGAATCATTTAGTATTTCTGTAACATCTTATGGAAAAACCTGAATGATCTTTTTGGCCAATCCAATATATTGCGGCTCATCATATGTTGTTTTTAAACTCATTTTTGGTTTAGATGAATATTTAAGCAACATTGGTTGACTCTAACGTTTTCTTTCCTTGTTTGTCAAATATATCATAAGCTATCCAGGCAAAGAGATAGGTCTTATTGACCTCAAATTTCTTAGCACTGTGCCCGATAGTGCTTAATAATTGGTGATTAATTGAAAATTAGTTTGGGTGTCCTTAAAGCTGCTACTCAAATACAAAAAAGCAAAATAATTTCAAACAAATCAACTTTAAAATGATGAACAATTTGATAAAATTACATGTAAGCTTTCAGTAGGATTTAAAAAAAATACATAATGATGTTTTAATTGTATAATACATTTTAATTGCATAATAATTCCATTGAATAAACATTGTTGTTGTTGTTGCTGTTCAGTCGCCCAGTCGTGTCCAACTCTTTGAAACCCCATGGGCTGCAGCACGCCAGGCCTCCTTGTCTCTCACCACCTCCCAAAGTTTGCCCAAGTTCAGGTTCACTGCATCGGTAATGCCATCCAACCATCTCATCCTCTGATGCCCTCTTCTCCTTCTGCCCTCAATCTTTCCCAGCATCAGGGACTTTTCCAATGAGTCATCTGTTCATATCAGATGACGAAAATACTGGAGCTTCAGCTTCAGCATCAGTCCTTCCAGTGAATGTTCAGGGTTGACCTCCCTTAACATTGACTGGTTTCATCTCCTTGCTGTCCAAGGGACTTGCAGGAGTCTTCTCCAGCACCACAGTTTGAAGGCATGAATTCTTTGGCATTCTGCCTTCTTTATGGTCCAGCTCTTGCAACCCTATGTGACCACTGGGAAGACCACAGCCTCGACTATATGAGCCTTTGAAATGGCAGAGTAATGACTCTGCTTTTCAACACACGGTCTAGGATTGTCATCGCTTTCCTGCCAAGAAAAAATCGTCTTCTGATTTCATGACTGCAGTCACTGTCCGCAGTGATTTTAGAGCCCAAGAAGAGGAAATCTGTCACTACTTCCACATTTCCTCCTTCTATTTGCCATGCAGGAATGGGGCTGGATGCCATGACCTTAGTTTTTTAATATTTAGTCTTAGGCTGGCTCTTTTGACATTAGGGTTTCACATTAGGGTTCATTCTTGGTGTTGTATATTCTGTAGGTTTGGACAAATATATTATGACATTTATCCGTCACTGTAGTATCATACAGTGTTAATTTTGTTGCCCTAAAAATCCTCTTTGCTTCACCTGTTTATCCCTCCCTTTCTGTGGGGCTTCCCTGATAGCTCAGTTGGTAAAGAATCCACCTGTAATGCAGAAGACCCTGGTTCAATTCCTGGTTTGGGAGGATCCTTTGGAGAAGGGATAGGCTACCCACTCCAGTATTCTTGGGCTTCCCTGGTGGCTCAGTTGGTAAAGAATCTGCCTTCAGTGTGGGAGACCTGGGTTCGATTCCTGGGTTGGGAAGATCCCCTGCAGAAGGGAAAGCCTACCTATTCCAGTATTCTGGCCTGGAGAATTCCACGGACTGTATGGTCCATGGGGTCACAAAGAGTGAGACACGACTGAGCAACTTTCACTTCACTCACTTTCCCCAGTCCGTGGCTACCAGTGACCTTTTTTACCATCTGCACAGTTTTTATACTTTCCAGAATGTCATATGGTAGGAAGCATGCACTCTGTAACCTTTCCATGTTGGCTTCCTTTCACTTAGTAATGTGCGTTTAAGTTTCTTCCACGTCTTTTCATGGTTGATATCTCATTTCCTTTATGCAGTGAATGACTGTCCACTGTCTGGAAATAGTGAATATGTGTTAGTCACTCAGTCATGTCCGACTCTTTGCAACTCCCTGGACTGTAGCCCACCAGACTCCTCTGTCCAATTGATTTAACCATGCACCTACCTAAGGATATTTTGATTGCTTCCAAGTTTTGGTAGTTATGAATAAATAAAGTTTCTATAAACATTCATATACAGATTTTGTGTGAACATAAGTTTTCAACTCCTTTGGGTAAGAACCAAGGAGTGGGATCCCTGGATAGTATGCTAAATGTATGTTTAGTTTTATAAGAAACCACAAATCTGCCTTCAAAAGTGACTGAACCATTCTACCTTCCCACCAGCAATGAATGTCTCAGTTCTCGTTGCTCCACATCTTCACCAGCATTTGGTTGTCAGTGTTCTGGATTTTGGTCATTTTAAGAAGTGTGTAGTGGTATCCCGTTGTTGTTTCCCTTTGCATTTCCTTGATGACATATGATGTGGAGCATATTTTCATATGTTTATTTGTCATCTGTATATCTTCTTTGGGGAGGTTTCTGTTTAAGGTTTTTGGCCTACCTTTTAATCTGGTTGTTTGAGCTTCCCTCAGCTCAGTTGGTAAAGAATTCGCCTGCAATGCAGGAGACCCCGGTTTGATTCCTGGGTCAGGAAGATCCTCTAGAGAAGGGAAAGGCTACCTACTCCAGTATTCTGGTCTGGAGAATTACATGGACTATACAGTCCATGGGGTCACAAAGAGTCAGCAACGACTGAACGACTTGCACTTTCACTTGCTTTTCTCACTGCTGAGTTTTAAAGAGTTCTTTGCATATTTTAGACAATAGTCCTTTAACTGATATGTCTTTTGAAATATTTTCTCCCTTTCTGTGGCTTGTCTTTTCATTGTCTTAATAGATAGTCTTTTGACAAGCAGGACTTTAAATTTTAATAAAATGCAATTTATCCACCATTTCTTTTATGGATCATGCCTTTGGTATTGCGTCTAAAAAGTTACAGCTGTACCCAGGGTCATCTAGGTTTTTTGCTATGCTTTCTCCTAGGAGTTTTATCTTTGTTTTTTACATTTAGGTTTATGATCCATTTTGAATTAATTTTTGTGAGGGGTGTATGGTCTGTGTCTAAGCTCTTTCTCTTACATCTAGACGTCCAGTTGTTTCAGCACTATTTGTTAAAAAGACAATATTTTCTCCACCATGTTGTCTTTGTTCCTTTGTCAATGATCAGGTGACTATATTTGTGTGAGTCAGTTGCTTTTCTTAAAAAGTGAGATATGACGGTTCTGAATTAGCTGTTACAGTTTATGTTAATTTATCATCATTGTAATCAACAAATGTGAACAAGTCACTTCAGATTTTTCCAAAACAGCCTTCTTATTCTCAGGCAGTACAAGGCAGATTATGAAAATCCTTACTGGATCTCCCTTTTAAAATCAGTCCTTGTTGAACTGTCTTCAGTGATTGAGCAAGGTTTTGATCTTTTGATTGAAACAATTTAATTAAAATAACATCTTATTTGGTTTGCCATATGTAGAGGTGCTCCAGGAAAGCAGGTTTTTGAGATGGAGGGAGTTTCATAAGCTTACCTTGAACACAGTATTTGGTACCTTAGAGTGACATCTTATAGATAATGTCAAATGGTACCTCTCAGGGGAAAAAGAATTCTGTAGGAAAAAAAAAATGTCCTGTCCTGCCCTCTCTTGCAATCCACCCGGTTTCAGTTCCTTGAGGTAGGAGTCCACTTCTGCAGTTTTCTAGGGTTAGGAGTTGTAGTTTGGCGTAGAAAAGCATGGAATATGAGACCCTTCTAACAATTGTTACTGATTAGAGGAGAGCAATGACACAAAAGTACCATCCTGTTCCATCAGCACTGCCTGCTTTTTTGCAGCAGCTTCTTAATTGATCCCCCTGACTCTCCTTACAGCACTCAAATCCATTCTATAGATCTGTCAGCTAGAGTGCTATTTCTAAGGTGATAAAGAGTGCGGAATGGTTTTACTTTTCTGCTTACAACACACAAGTGTCAGCACTTAGGACAGCATCCAAAGCCTTGGCTGCTTCCCTGGGCTCTCCCTTGGGATCCTCTCCCATACTTTATTTTTGAATATTATTGTTTCTCTGGATATTCTGGCATTTCCCCCTTTTCCTGTTTAATATGTATATTGTTGTTCAGTCGCTCAGTCGTATCTGACTCTTAGCAACCCCATAGACTGCAGCATGCCAGTCTTCCCTGTCCTTCACCATCTCCTGGAGCTTACTCAAACTCATGTCCATTGAGTCAGTGATGCCATCCAACGATCTCATACTCTGTCGTCCCCTTCTCCTCCTGCCTACAATCTTTCCCAGCATCAGGGTCTTTTCTAATGAGTCAGTTCTTTGCATCAGGTGACCAAAGTATTGGAGTTTCAGCTTTGGGATCAGTCCTTCCAATGAATATTCAGAACTGATTTCCTTTAGAATGGACTGGTTGGATCTCCTTGTAGTCCAAGGGACTCTCAAGAGTCTTCTCCAATACCACAGTTCAAAAGCATCAATTCTTTGGTGCTCAGCTTTCTTTATAGTTCAATTCTCACATCCATACATAACCACTGGAAAAACCATAGCTTTGACTAGATGGACTTTTGTTAGCAAAGCAGTGTCTCTGCTTTTTAATGTGCTGTCTAGGTTTGTCATAGATTTTCTTTCAAGGATCAGGCGTCCTTTAATTTCATGGCTGCAGTCACTATCTGCAGTGATTTTGGAGCCCGAGAAAATAAAGTCTGCCATTGTTTCCATTGTTTTCCCTTCTATTTGCCATGGAGTGATGGGACCGGATGCCATAGTCTGTTTTTTGAATGTTGAGTTTTAAGCCAACTTTTTCACTCTCCTCTTTCACTTTCATGAAGAGGCTCTTTAGTTCCTCTTCACTTTCTGCCATAAGGGTGGTGTCATCTGCATATCTGAGGTTATTGATATTTCTCCTGGAAATCTTGATTCCAGCTTGTGCTTCCTCCAGCCTGGCATTTCTCATGATGTACTCTGCATAAGTTAAAAAAGCAGGGTAACAACATACGCCCTTGATGTACTCCTTTCCCAATTTGGAACCAGTCTGTTGTTCCCTGTCCTGTTCTAATTGTTGCTTCCTGTATGTTTCTGCATACAGGTTTCTCAGGAGGCAGGTAAGTTGATCTGGTATTCCCATCTCTTTAAGAATTTTCCACAATTTGTTGTGATCCAAAGGCTTTGGGCATAGCCAATGAAGCAGAAGTAGATGTTCTGGAATTCTCTCGCTTTCTCTATGATTGAATTGATGTTGGCAATTTGATCTATGGTCCTTCTGCCTTTACTAAATCCAACTTGAACATCTGGGAGTTCTTGGTTTATGTACTGTTGAAGCCTAGCTTCTAGAATTTTGAGCATTACTTTGCTAGTGTGTGAGATGAGTGCAATTGTCCAGTAGTTTGAACAATTTTTGGCATTGTCCTTTGAGACTGAAATGAAAACTGACCTTACCAGCCCTATGGCAACTGCTGAGTTTTCCAAATTTGCTGGTATATTGCGTACAGCACTTTCACAGCAGCATCTTTTAGGATTTGAAATAGCTCAGCTGGAATTCCATCATGTCCACTAGCTTTGTTCGTGATGTCTCCTAAGGCCCACTTGACTTCATATTCCAGGATGTCTGACTTTAGGTGAGTGATCACACCATCGTGGTTATCTGGGTCATGAAGACCTTTTTCATACAGTTCTGTATATTCTTTTTTTTTTGCTTCTTGTAACAGTCTTTATTTTATTTTATTATTATTTTTTTAAATTTTATTTTTAAACTTTACATAATTGTATTAGTTTTGCCAAATATTCTTGCCACCTCTTCTTAATATCTTCTGCTTCTGTTAAGTCCATACTGTTTCTGTCCTTTATTGAGCCCATCTTTGCATAAAATGTTCCCTTGGTATCTCTAATTTTCTTGACGAGATCTCTAGCCTTTCCCCTTCTCTTGTTTTCCTTTATTTCTTTGCATTGTTCACTTAGGAAGTCTTTCTTAGCTCTCCTTACTATTCTTTGGAACTCTGCCTTTAGATGGGAATATCTTTTCTTTTCTGCTTTGCCTTTTGCTTCTCTTCTTTACTCAGCTATTTGTAAGGCCTCCTCAGACAACTATTTTGCCTTTTTGCATTTCCTTTTCTTGGGGATGATAATACCTACCTGGGGAGCTAGGTGAGTGAGTCTGACGTCATCGTCATGTTTAGTCACTCAGTTGTGTCTAACTCTTTGCAACCCCATAGACTGTAGCCCACCAGGCTCCTCTGTCTATGGGTTTTTCCAGGCAAGAATACTGGCATGGTTCCCATTTCCTACTCAAGGGAATCCCTTCTGCATTGGCAAGGGGATTCTTTACCACTGCATCATCTCAGAAGGATCTATATACACACATACATTTCAATTCAATGTGTCTATATAGATATTCAATGTATATATATGAATATATGTACACACACATATATGTGTGTATATATATGTTAATGTCAACACTATTTTCCCCTAGATAAAAACACTGCTCAAGTATTATTTCTTTTCAGAAGACTTCCTGACTGCCATCAGTTCAGTTCAGTTCAGTTGCTCAGTCATGTCCCACTCTTTGCGACCCCATGAATTGCAGCATGCCAGGCCTCCCTGTCCATCACCAACTCCCGGAGTTCACTCAGACTCACGTCCATCGAGTCAGTGATGCCATCCAGCCATCTCATCCTCTGTTGTTGCCTTCTCCTCCTGCCCCCAATCCCTCCCAGCATCAGAGTCTTTTCCAATGAGTCAACTCTTCGCATGAGGTGACCAAAGTACTGGACTTTCAGCTTTAGCATCATTCCTTCCAAAGAAATCCCAGGGCTGATCTCCTTCAGAATGGACTAGTTGGATCTCCTTGCAGTCCAAGGGACTCTCAAGAGTCTTCTCCAACACCACAGTTCAAAAGCATCAATTATTCAGCTCTCAGCCTTCTTCACAGTCCAACTCTCACATCCATACATGACCACAGGAAAAACCATAGCTTTGACTAGACGGACCTTTGTTGGCAAAGTAATGTCTCTGCTTTTCAATATGCTGTCTAGGTTGGTCATAACTTTTCTTCCAAGACTGCCATAGACAGATGTAATCACTTCTGGCTCTCTATTTCTGTCTTTCATAATACTATGCCTCCTTTAAAAAATATCATTTATAATGTCATATTGCATTTCAGTGATATAAGTTATGTTTCAGACTATGAGAAATCTGAGAGGTGTAATCATGCTGGCCTTTGGTCGTGGTGGTGTTATCCCATAAGATGTTGTAGAAGCTAATTAGGCTGAATTGCATATCAGAGAGTCATGCATGACTGGAACTGAGGGACTTGAGTTGTAGCAATGAGAAAACTAGGTTTCAGGTAGGATGGAGGCTAGTTACAAGTTTTCTTTTGGCAGTAGATTTTATCTTACTTACCATTTGTTATTTGTCTTAAAATCACCATGGCTATCCTAATGGGAATAAAAAATGTTGTAAAGAAATGACCCAAAGACATGCTGGTATATATGAATGACTCTTAAATTTTTAACAAGTTTGATCCAATAAAAATTATTTAGTAGATAATCATAGGTTAATCATTAAAATGTGACTCTGGACCCATTGAGACAGATTTCACTTAAGTGTTTATGCAGTACCTACTGAGTGCCAGGCATTTTGGGAGATGCTAAGGATAGAAAAGGAAGTGAGCTTAGCATGGCCCCCAACTTCCAAAGTGCATTGGCCTGTGGAGCTTCTAGATAGTAAACAGGAATTAGCATGCATGGAGAGAGGAGCTGTGATATAAGTGTGGGTTTCTATATGATGGAAGGACATGTAGGGATGCTTCATGCAGACATGAGGGTCAGAGTATGCTTTCCTGAGGGAATTAAAAAAGCCTAAAGATGATATCAAGCAAGATGTGGGGGTGTGGCATAGATAAAATGATAGATCCTTTCATCACAGTGCATCACACATATTTGTTTAAGTGTCTAGCTGGTATATATTCTGTTGGAGAAATTACTTCAAAGTTCACTATATACATGGTGTCTTATTTTCGGTAAATGGCATCTGTAATGCATACATTCTCCAAAAGGCAGTTAATGGACTTACATCACCCATACTTTGGATGCTTTGAACAGTTTTCAAAGCATGCTCTTCCTTCATGAATATTTTAATACATCATCAATCATCATTTAAATGATAAAATGTTAATTGATTTTTCCCCATCTCCTGTCACAGGACATTATGTGTAGCCTAGAGGAAGAGGGTTAGTTGCTGTCATGGCCGTTTTCTATGTAGAATTGAAATTAGATTCATTGACCTCAGGATCAGAACACTTTTTCTTTTTTCCCTACTTAGTTTCCTGTCTCTAACACATATGAAAATCATAGATTGACACTAATTTTAATATTATAGTAATCTTCCAGACATAAACCATGTTGACATATATTTTATATTATTCTATTAATATAGTTGAGTCATTGAATAAGATTTTTCTTGATGCATTTTACATGAAGAAAATAAAAGTAAAGTTGGGAAAAGAATGGTGGTGCTAGTTTCACAATGGGCCTCAGGCGGTGTTACTGAATCCAAGCTTGTACTGCTCACAGCACCACAGGCCAACAGATAGAGAGACGAATTGCTGAGGCAAGGAAAGGCAACTTTATTCAGAAAGCCGACTGACAGAAAAGATGGTAGACTACTGTCTCAGAGAACCATCTTAACTGAGTTAGAACTCAGGCTTCTTTTATACTAAAAGAAGGGGATATGGCTGGTTGTTGCATACTTCTTGGTATCAGAATCCTTTGTTATTTTAGCTCTCTACATAGATTAGGTCACAGTGTTCTTATAAACCTCCAATAAGAAAAACAAACAACAGCAACAAAACCAAAAACCTCCAACAAAAAAAGCCTCCAAAAAAATTTTTTTTAACTTTCTTCTCTGCAACTTAAAAAAAATCAACTTTCAATATCTATATGAATGGACCTTTAAAGGTCAGAGGCTTGAGAATGGGCTATATTGTATATATCAGGCTATAGGCAATGTCTTTTTAAAAAGTGTAGGGTCAGCATGACTAAGCACAGGCAATAGAGCACAAGGGTCAGAGCTAAAGAAATAGATCATATACAGAATCAGGTTTGTTCTTGGCTACACAGGTACAATTTGTATTAATATGTCTTTCTGTGGTTAACTTCTCTGCTTCTCCAATTAGCTAGAGTTTCTCTTTTCCCAGCCACCATATTTTTAGCCACAACATCATAACAGAAACTTGTGTTTGGCCTATTTGGGCTATTGTAGTTAAATTATGCTTGTGGCTACTAATTGCCAAATTTATAGTAATACAGGTTACATTTTTAAATCAATCTAGCCTCAGTGTGTGGACTTAAAAAGCTCTGTTCTTGACTTCAGACTATATTACAAAGCTACAGTCATCAAGACAGTATGGTACTGGAACAAAAATGGAAATATAGATCAATGGAACAAGATAGAAAGCCCAGTGATAAACCCATGCACCTATGGGCATCTTATCTTTGACAAAGAGGGCAAGAATATACAATGGAGAAAAAACAACCTCTTCAATAAGTGGTGCTGGGAAAACTGGACAGTTATGGATAAAAGAATGAAAGTAAAACACTTCCTAACACCATACACAAAAATAAACTCAAAATGGATTAAAGACCTAAAGGTAAGGCCAGAAACTATAAAACTCTTAGAGGAAAATATAGGCAGTACACTCTTTGACATAAATCACAACAAGATTCTCTTTGACCCACCTCTTAGAGTATGGAAATAAAAACAAAAATAAACAAGGGAGATCTAATTAAAATTAAAAGCTTTTGCACAGCAAAGGAGACCATAAACAAGATGAAAAGACAACCCTCAGAATGGGAGAAAATAGCTGCAAATGACACAACTGACAAAGGATTAATCTCCAAAATACATAAGCAGCTCATGTAGCCCAATATCAGAAAAATGAACAACCCAATCAAAAGTTGGGCAGACCTAAACAGTCATTTTTCCAAGGAAGACATACAGATGGCCAATAAACATATGAAAAAATCCTCAACATTGCTCATTATTAGAGAAATGCAAATCAAAAATACAATGAAGTATCACCTCACACTGGTGAGAATGGCCATCATTTAAAAAATCTGTTAAATGCTGGAAAGGATGTGAAGAAAAGAAAACCCTCTTGCACTGTTGGTGGGAATGCAAACTGATACAGCCATTATGGCGAACAGTATGGAGATTCTTTAAAATACTAGGAATAAAACTACCATATAACCCAGTAACCCCATTCATGGGCATATGTGCTGAGAAAATCATAATTCAAAAAGACATATTAAAAAAAAAATACACATGTACCCCAGTGTTCACCGCAGCACCATTTACAATAGCCAGGACATGGAAGCAACCTAGATGTCCATCAACAGATGAATGGATGAAGAAGTTGTGGTACATATATACAATGGAATATTACTCAGCCATAAAAAGGAATGCATTTGAGTCAGTTCTAGTGAGGTGAATGAAGCTAGAGCCTATTATACAGAGTGAAGTAAGTCAGAGAAAAACAAATATTATATATTAATACATATATATATATATATATAATCTAGAAAAATAGCACTGATGAACCTATTTGAAGGGCAGCAGTGGAGATGTAGACAGAGAGAACAGACTTGTGGGCACAGTAGGGGAAGGAGAGGGTGGAATGAATTGAAAGAATAGCATTGAAACACGTACATTACCATGTATAAAATAGACATCTAGTGGGAAGTTGCTGTATAACACAGGGAGCTCAACCCAGAGCTCTGTGACAGCTTAGTGGGGTGAGAAGTGGTGGGGTATGGGAGAGAAGTTCAAGAGGGAGGGGACACATGTATACTTATGGCTGATTCATGTTGTTGTGTGGCAGAATCCAACACAACATTGTAAAGCAATTATCTTCCAATTTAAAAAAGAAAATCTCTGTGATAAGTTTTCCTTGTAACTATGCTGTTGACCTGTAAGTACTCTTTGCAGCCTGATTTCTTTCTTTTAAATTGTTTAGTTTCTTTACAATGTTTTGTTAGTTTCTGCTGTACACCAAACTGAATCAGCTACAGGTATACATATATCCCTTCTTTGTTACCACAGGGCATTGAGTAGCATTCCATGTGCTATACAGCAGGTTTTCATGAGTTATCTACTTTATTCATAGTATCAATAGTGTCTGTATGTCTATCTCAACCTCCCAGTTCATTCCACACCCCTCTTTCCCACCTTGGTGTCCATATGTTTGTTCTCTACATCTGTGTCTCTATTTCTGTTTTGCATATAAGTTTCATCTGCCTTATTTTCTAGATTCCACATTAATATTTGATATTTGTTTTTCTGACTTACTTCACTCTGCATGACAATGCAATAGTACTCAGTCTTAGAAAGGAATGTAACTGTGCCATTTGCAGGGATGTGGACACGTCTAGAGACTGCAGCATGATTTCTACGTCTGTATTTCGATGGTGTTGCCATTGTGGGGGCTGATTTAGAATGTGTGATGGCACCTGGATCTGCATGCATACACTATTCAGGAGGAGTTAGGAGAAAGTCCTAGATGATGGCTGGTTCATAGAGCAGCTATCTCAGGGCCCGTTGTTTTTTTCTGTTTCTTCAGCCCTTTGAAGTGTCGATATTCTGCAGTACTAGGGCCTTTCATAATAGAAACATTCTAACTCCCTGAATTTTTATATTTCTGTACCAAAGAGCACTAATATTTTTTAAAGCCATTTTATTAAGCACAACTCATGTAGAAAATGACTTCCCAGGTGGCACTAGTGGTAAAGAACCTGCTCGCCAATGCAAGAGACATAAGAGACTCAGGTTTGATCCCTGTGTTGGGAGGATCCCCTGGGGAAATGGCAACCCACTCCAGTATTCTTGTCTGGGAAATCCCATGGACAGAGGAGTCTTGTGGGCTACAGTCCATGGAGCTGCAAAGCATCAGACATTAGTGACTTAGCACACATGTAGAAAATAAAAGTTGATGGTGAGAAAATCACTACTTGTCTTTTCACCAAATGCCAGTTCCTTCTATCCTCATTCTCTTAGAAATTTATAGGGACCAAATGCCACTTTGCTTAATATTTCTCTAGAAGCTCTGGTTGGTGCTGAGTATACTTGTAAGTTATCCCAGAGAGTAATCTCTCAGTGTGATGGTGAGAAGCAGCAATGTGCCTTACTGGATGCCTTTGGATATTAAATGAGGATTAACTCTATTTCTCAGAATAGTACCAATTATTTGGAAAAGAAATCAAGGGCCTAGAGTAAAATGAAACAGACACTTTTCACCAGACTCCAACTAAATTCTCTCACAAACATCCAGTTTTGCCAGTTCCCTGCTGTTGGCTTTGACTTTCTTTTTGTGGGCGTGGTTCTGTGAAGTGGAGGGGCCTTCCTGTACTGAGCGTCTTGACCACCCCTGTTCTCTCTCTCCTAATATCTGTGAGACCCCGCATAGGAGCACAGATGGATGCTCACGTACCATATGCCTCATCAAAATTATTTAATGAAAGCTGGCCTTTAACTTAAAGTATTTCATTAAATTATATTTAATGTTTTATCAGACTATTTGCAGTTCTAATCACTCTCCATTTTGTTGGCAATGGAGAAAATTCATATTTTCCTGAAGGTCAACTAGGTATTGCAGAATTTATGAAATGGGTATACAAATTAGTGATACCATGTCCCACACAGTGAAGAATGAACCAATATTTGAAAGCTATTTCATGCTAGGACCATGCTAGTATTAGTGTGTATATTTCTGAAATTTGAAAGCTCATGTCTGATTACAGGAAATTAACAACATGATTGCAAAGTTTAGCTCAAACTATTTTGAACCTGGTAACATCAGTTCAGTTCAGTCACTCAGTTATGTCCAACCCTTTGTGACCCCATGGACTGCAGCATGCCAGGCTTCCCTGTCCATCACCAACTCCTGGAGCTTGCTCAAACTCATGTCCATTGAGTCAGTGATACCATCCAACCATCTCGTCCTCTGTTGTCTCCGTCTCCTGCCTTCAATCTTTCCAGGCATCAGGGTTTTTTCCAAGGAGTCAGTTCTTCGCATTAGGTGGCCAAAGTATTGGAGCTTCAGCTTCAGCATTGGTCCTTCCAATGAATATTCAGGACTGATTTCCTTTAGGATTAACTGGTTGGATCTCCTTGCTGTCCAAGGGACTCTCAAAAGTCTTCTCCAACACCACAGTTCAAAAGCATCAATAACTGGTAACATAGTTCTCTAATATTATAATTTTAAATTTATCGAGCTTATGGAAATCAAGCAAGTATTTCTAGTTACATGATTATAACTTAAATATTAACTCAAACATAGCTAGAACTATCAATGAGTGGCTTTGACCCCTCTGTATTCAGAATGAGAATGGAAAAGAAAAATAAATATTGATATAAAGATCATGGCTTCAGATTGACCCCTGAGACAAGGATTTGAGCATAAGAAGTTTTATTTGGGACGTGATCCCAGGGAATATTGTCAGAAAAAGAAAGAGCTATTAAGTGCATTAATAAACAGACTGTCATTGTGGGCACCTGAAGTTCAATGTCAGCGTAGACCTCTTCAATACTATATAGAACAGAGCCAGGTTGCCCCTCAGAAGGACAAACACACCTACTAGCTCCTGCTCATCACTGGTGAAGAGTTACCCCTGAGGCATTAACTTCCCAGCATCTCTGACCTTCCCATCAATACCTGCTTCTTTAGTCTGAGAGGCTCCTCAGACAGACTTGCAATGCAGTTCTTGGCCTGAATGAGAATGATAAGAGATGAGGAATGTGAGTGGGGCAGAATATGTCTGTTACAGAAGGATTCTTATGGGACAAGTGAATTTCAGAACATAGATAGAAAATGGGAGAGAAGGTAGGAAAACTGGGGGAGAAAAGCAGGGGACTTTTATCAGAAGTGAGCAAAGATTTTCATATTCTTGTGTTTAGATTAGTCCCATGTAAATGAAAAATCGTGTGTTTGAGATGGTGAGAGACTGATGAGAAAGTGTGACCAGTTGGAACTGTGGATTTAGTGCTTCCACATTGGGATTAACCCATGCAATACAATTACAATAAAACATATGAATTGATTTATAGGTCAAATTTTTGTGAATTTCTTATTTTCTATTTGTCACAAGTGTGATGAATTTAACCGAGGAACACATTAGCTACAAAAAACAATGAAAATGATAAATGTAAAAGACGTAGAAACTGGGTAAATGAAGCCGCTCCAGAAATTAGTGTATTGGCACTTCCTTCCTGAGCATTGGTAAGACTTTGGCAGTTTTATATGTAAAAAAGTCAAATTAACTTCATGAGGTGAAGATAAACCAATAATAGGTAGCTTTAGGAAGATAAAATGATTCTTTTTCAGATCAGTTTAAGTGGATTGACTCTTGTGTTATTATAATTCATTGTCAGACACATCTTGTTTAACCTCAGCAGTTATAAAAAGAGAGGTCAGTGAGTCTACTTGTAGAAAGGAAAAGGCTAGAATTTTGAAAGTAATTGCTTTATTTTATGAGGTTAGTTCTTTATTATTTATTGAAGTAAGAATTGTCCATAATAACCTAATTATGGAGCATGTACTAAGATAGTCAAAATATGCATTTTGAATGCTAAACACTTGGTTCTGGAAAAGCTACAGTGGTATTTCAATTTGCACAGTGTTATTTTGGAGGAAGATATTATTTCAGTGACAATATAATTTCTGTATCTTAGGGCAAAATTTTGGCGTTATTTTTTCAACTGCAGAAGTCTGAGTATGACTTAAGAAAAGGGAAAATCTGAAGGATGAAATTTAGCAATGCTGTTATAATGCTGCAAGTCTGCTAAATAGTTTATTTTTTTGCACTGTTGAGACTTTTTAATAAAGAGGTTAAAAAAATTACAAAGATGATTAAAGACAGAAATATGACCCACGAGAGAAAAGGTGAAAGGGTCAGTTATTTGGCCTCCAGACTACAGGTCATTTTCATAATTGTCTTTAAGTACTTGTACAGCATTTACAAGTACACACTATGGTCCACCATATTCAGGTCTTCATCTAGAAAAATCAAAAAGAAGATGAGCTGAAATTGTAGTACAATGACTTTAATTAGATTGTAAGGAAGAGTTTGGGGGAGGAACAGTAAAGTAATTTAATTGTAATGATCATCAACTGATGAAAGCTTTGGGTTTTCTATTGAGTTCTCTAAAATGTAGGAAATACCTACATTTGATATTGTCTTAGAGAAAAAAAAAGGCTTTATTTTTGCCATTCTTAGCATTTACCTGGCCATTCAATGTAAACAGTCATTTCAGTACTCACCTTGCATGCTTCTGAGTATTATTGACTATTTCTATTTATTTTATTATTAATACATTTTTATTTTTTAGATTTTAGGTTATCAGAATAATATCACACTTATGGAAAAGTTACAAAGAGTACAGAGAGTTCCCGTATATGCCCCACCCAATTTTCCCTTTGGTGGGACATATTAGTGTGTATTTTATACTATACTACCTTAATATGGTGCATTTATTCCAACTAGTGAACCAATATTTATTTACTATTGTTGACTAAAGTCCATAGTTTATTCAGATTACTTTTTAACCTAATGCTTTTTTGCTATTCCAGGATCCAATTCAGTATATATACCACATTATATTTTAGACACTGTACCTCCTTAGACTTCTTTCGGTTATATAGTTTTTAAGACTTTCCTTCTTTTTGATGACCTTGACAGTTTTGAGGAGTACTGGTCAGATATTTTGCAGAAGAAGATCAAGCATTTTACAACATGACCCATAAAGGAAAAGGTAAAAAACAGACATGTGACCTCAGGACTAAATATCATTTAGTTTTTTATTTCCTCCATAAGAACTTGCCTGATATTTGTCTCATGATTAGAGTGTGGCTATAAGGGCAAAAGCGCAAATCTGAATTTCTGGACAGGAAGACCATAAGAGGTAAAGTACTACACTCATTTCATCATTTGGGGGCATACTGTCAACATGATTTAATATTTGGTGTTGGCCTTGATCACCTAGCTGAAGCAGTTTTTGTCAGGCTTTCCCATTGTATAGTTCTCTCTCTCTCTCTCTTTTTTGACTGCATTGGGTCTTCACTGTGGCCCGAGGGCTTTCTCTAGCTGTGATGTGCAGGTTTCTCTTGTGGAGCACAGGCTCTAGAGTGCTTGGGCTTGGTAGTTGTGGAGCATGGGCTTGGTTGCTCCGCAGCATGCAAAATCTTAGTTCCCCAACCAGGGATTGAACTCTCGTCCCCTGCATTGCAAGGTGGATTCTTTACCACTAGGTCAACAGGGAAGTCCTTAGTAATTATCTTCTTAATTAGATTCATTCATAGGTATTTTATTCTTTTTGATGTGGTTGTAAATGGGAATGTTTTCTTGGTTTCTATTTCTGATATTTTGTTGTTAGTGTATAAACAGATTTCTGCATATTAATTTTATATCCTACAACCTTACTGAATTCATTGATAAATGCTAGTAGTTTTTTTGATGATGTCTTTATGATTTCATAGTATCATGCCACCTGCAAACAATGACAGTTTTACTTCTTCCTACTGATTTGGATTTTTAAAATTTCTTTTTCTTGTCTAAATGCTGTGGTTAAGACTTCCAATATTATGCTGAGTAAAATTGGTGAGCGTGGTCATCCTAGTCTTGTTTTTGATCTTAGACAAAATGCTTTCAGCTTTTCAATGTTTTTTATGATACTGGCTGTATGTTTGTCATATGCATGCATGCTTAATGAGTCATGTCCAACTCTCTGCGACCCTTTGGACTGTAGCCCACCAGGCTCCTCAGTCCAAGGGATTCTCCAGGCAAGAATACTGGAGGGGGATGCCATGCCCTCCTCTAGGGGATCTTCCTGACTCAGAGGTTGAACTGCATTGCTGGTGAATTCTTTAGCTGCTGAGCCATTGGGGAAACCCAGGTTTGTCATATATGGCCTTTATTATGATGAGGTATACAGTCCATTGGTGGATTCAAAATGAGTCCTTCCTCATCAGTATTTTGGAATAGTTTGAGAAAAATAGGTGTTAATTCATTTTTAACTGCTTGGTAAGCCATCTGGTGTTGGTATTTAGTTTTCTGGAAGTTTTTAAAAATACTGATAAATTTCATTGCTGGCAATCGGTCTGCTCATGTTTTATATTTCTCTTGATTCAGTCTGGGGACATTTCTGTGAATTTAGAAATCTAAATTCTAAATCCATTTGTGCTAAGATGCCCATTTTATGGGCATTTTCTGAGTTTTGTTGCTCTTTCTGTAGCCATCCTAATGGATATGAGGTGGCATCTCACTGTGATCTTGATTTTGATTTCCTTAGTGATTAGTGATGTTGAACATTTTTCATATGCTTGCTGGCCATTTGTATATCTTCTTTAGAGAAATGTCTATTCATATATTTTGCCCATTTTTAAATTGGCCTGTTTATTTTGCTCTTGTTGCATTATTAGGAATTCTTTATATATTCTGGATATTAACCTCTTAACTGATCAATGATTTGCAAGTATTTCTCATAGTTTAGGTTCCCTTTTCACTCTGTTAATTGAGTGCTTTGAAGCACAGAAGTTTAAATTTTATTTAGTGCAATTTATATAGTTTGACTTTTGTCCCCTATACTTCTGTTGTCACATCTAAGAAATGATTGTCATTTGCAGTGTCATAAAGCTTTCCCACATATTCTCTTCTAAGAGTTTTATAGGTTTAGGTTTTATGTTTAGATTTTGATCCACTTAAATTTTTTTATTTAAGGCTTCCCTGGTGGCTCAGAGGTTAAAGCATCTGCCTGCAATGCGGGAGACCTGGGTTCAATCCCTGGGTTGGGAAGATCCCCTGGAGAAGGAAATGGCAACCCACCCCAGTATTCTTGCCTGGAGAATCCCATGGATGGAGAAGCCTGGTGGGCTACAGTCTATGGGGTCCCAAAGAGTTGGACACGACTGAGCAACTTAACCTACACTTTCAAATTTTTTTATTATGTAACGAGTCCAAATTCATTTTTCCCCATATGTTTATACACTTTCCCCAACACCATTTGTTGAAAATACTGTCCTTTCTCCACTGAATGATCTTGGCATCCTTGTCAAAAGTTATTTGACTGTGTACCTGAAGTTTTATTTCTGGCTTCCCTATTTTATTCATTGGTACATATGTCTGTGGGAAGGTACACTTTAAAATACATTTTATGTCTGAAATATCTTTAAAAATATCATCAAAAATAGCTAATATTTTGGCTGGGTGGAGAATTGAGTTTCCTTTTATAATTTAAAGGCATTATTCTACTAACTTTTATCTTCTAGAGTTGCTGTTTAAAACCAGTAAGCTGGGCATTTGGTGTAATCTTTCAATCTGGAAATTCAAGGTCTTTTTTTCTGTTGAAATTTCCTGTAATATTTCTTAAATAATTTTCTTCCTTCTACTGTCTTTCTTCTCTCTTTTAAGCATATATTATATGGGTGTTGCACTTCATGAACTAATTCTCTCCTCTCTTATTTTCTTTCTTGTTTCTATTTCTTTTTCTTGTTGCTGATTTTCTAGGGATTTGTACACATTTACCTTGCAATCCTTCACTGATATTTTAAAATATTTGCCTTCATGAATTTTGTTTCCAAAACTGCTTTATTGCATTCTTTATATTTTTACAGAGTCAGTATCTTCTCTCATTTTTTCAAGATGAATAATATATTTTTGAAATTTTATTCTCCCTCCATGGTCTCAGTTTCTTTTATTTTGATCCTGTTTTCTTATCTTCCAAGTTATAAGTCTTGCTCAGGGGTCTGATAATTCTTGGTTCCCAGTTCCCAGTTAAAAATTTGGGGGACAAAAATCTTATTGGTAACTTTGATGGATTGTCAGGAATTGTGAACTTTGAATTTCTCTTTGGGGTAGGATTTCTCAACCTCAGCACTATTTAAAATTGGAGATAGATTTTTTTTTTTCCTGTTTTCTGTCATTAGAGGTGGAGACTGTCCTGATACATAGCAGCATTCCCGACCTCTACCTGCTAGATACTAGTAAACTCTCCTTTCTGTTGTGTCAGCAAAATGTGTTCAGATATTGCTAAATTTTTCCCTGGGGGAGTGGGGTGGGAAAATTGCTCCCAGTTGAATACTACTGCTTTAGTGTAGGCTGCTTTTTAGAAAAACTTCCTAGAATTGGGCTTCCTAGGTGCTGCCGTTAGTAAAGAATCCACCTGCCAATGCAGGAGACACAACAGATACAGGTTCAATCCCTGGGTTGAGAAGATCTCCTGGAGTGGGAAATGGCAACCTACCCCAGTATTGTTGGAAAATCCCAAGGACAGAGGAGCCTGAAGGGCTACAGTTCAAAGGTTTACAAAGAGCTGGACATGACTGAATGCGCACGTGTGCATGTGAGTGCACACGTGTGCTTACACGCGCACACACGCACACACACACACTCTCCTAACTCCTCTTGGGCTAGTCAGATTCCCAGGAAAGGGCCTTCTAATCACTTGTTTGTAGGATGAAGATGTGACTGTCAGACTTCTGAGCGCTCAATGGGGCAAGGGCATCGGGACTCTCTGCATTTATACTGGTCTGCTGTTTCATTATTTTCCCCTGTGTAGATGTAATAATTAAGCCCCCAACTCTTTCCAGTATTCATCAGTCTAGACACCTTCTGTTTTCTTTATCCAAAAGTATAAACTTTCTGTCAAAAATGGCATGGGGGCAGGCGATTTAAACATGTAAATGTCCTTTAAAACCAAATTGTCCTTAATTGTCTCCACAGTTGAGCCCCTCTACCTGAAACGCCTGGTGCTGCCTGTTCCTGAACAGTTTGGAGACTCTATGCTGTAAACTGGGCTGGTTCTTAGCTTTCCGTACTACTTACTTGGTTTCTACCTTTCTTGGCTTTAGGCTTTTTAACTTCCAAAATTCAGTGCTGTAGTCTCCCGAATATATTTGTGGGTTTTGCCTTAGTTTAGGCTGCTGTAACAAAACACCATAGACTAGGTGGCTTATGAATAACCAAATTTCATTTCTCATATTTCTGGAGGTTGGAAGTCTGAGATTAGGTGTATTGATTTGTTTAAAAAAATGTCTTTTACTCTGGGTTTTAGTAGTATTTCAGGAGAGAAGACATCTAGATATGTCTTCACATTTTTTAGCCCAAAAGATTCTTGTTTTGTTTTCCAAGATATTTGAAATGTGTAATAAAATATGACCTGTTAAAACAATGTGTGACTTAGACTCACAAGAGTGATGGTCTAAGAAAATGTATTTGTTCAATTTGTAAGTCTGCCTTTTTGTGTTTAATGTAGTTGAGAGAATCAGGTATACTGAGTGGGTGATTAAGACTTGAACTGTCTAACAGGATTTGATTAATTATGTATGTAAGTGGTATTAAATGTTTTAAAAGGATTTAATTTGTTAAACATGAATTATTATGTATTATTCAAAGAACAAATGAAATTGAGGTTTTTATTTTTAGCTGAAAGTTCAGAAATAAAATAAGATCTTTCAATTTATCTTATGGAGCTAAGTAAAGCAATATTTTAACATGCATAAATTTAATAAATTAAATATTAATCAAAATATGGAAAATATCACAAAGAATTTCTTTCCGTGCATGAAATCCTGCCTTTCCACCTCCATATGTTAAAAGACCACTGACAAATATCTATCTCAGATTGTAGACTACATAGAAATGCAAAATAACCAAAAGATAAGCTGTTATAACAGAGATAATACAATTAGGACACAACAGTTAAGACAGGGTAGGCTAGTTCTGAGGGTTTGCAGTAGTTCAGGTGTGAGATGAGGATGGAATGGGCTGGAATGAGGGCATAAGCCATGGAGAGAAGTGGATAGAGGAATGCTTTTGAGAACAATTGCTACTTGGTTACAGGCAAGTTATGGGATGTAAGGAGAAGGAACTTTCATGGAAGGCTCCAAGCTTTCTGGCATAAACAAATTTGGGGATGAATGGGTCATTTACTGAGACTTGGAAAATTGGAGGAAGACTAGATTGTGGGTGGGATTTAGCCTTTAAGAGCTCAATTGCAACAATAATCTTTTTGAGATATCTCTTGGCTATCTAAATGGAACTATCGAGTAAGAGATACAGATATGGAGCTCAGAAGAGTGATCTGGGCTAGTGATAGTAGTATTTCGAGTCTTGTGGTGAGGGGAGTTTGTCAGTTAAGCCCTGAAAAAAGAAAAGCAGAACAAAAAGAAAAGGAAACCTAAATATGGTTTGTCACACATAATGGTAAATTAATTAGTAGGCTGTATACATGGACATCACGAGATGGTCAACACCGAAATCAGACTGATTATATTCTTTGCAGCCAAAGATGGAGAAGCTCTATACAGTCAGCAAAAACGAGACCAGGAGCTGACTGTGGCTCAGACCATGAACTCCTTATTGCCAAATTCAGACTTAAATTGAAGAAAGTAGGGAAAATCACCAGACCACTCAGGTATGACCTAAATCAAATCCCTTATGATTATACAGTGGAAGTGAGAAATAGAGTTAAGGGCCTAGATCTGATAGATACAGTGCCTGATGACCGATGGAATGAGGTTCGTGACATTGTACAGGAGACAGGGATCAAGACCATCGCCATGGAAAAGAAATGCAAAAAAGCAAAACGGCTGTCTGGGGAGGCCTTACAAATAGCTGTGAAAAGATGAGAAACGAAAAGCAAAGGAGAAAAGGAAAGATATAAACATCTGAATGCAGAGTTCCAAAGAATAGCAAGAAGAGATAAGAAAGCCTTCTTCAATGATCAATGCAAACAAATAGAGGAAAACAACATAATGGGAAAGACTAGGGATCTCTTCAAGAAAATTAGAGATACCAAAGAAACATTTCATGCAAAGATGAGCTCGATAAAGGACAGAAATGGTATGGACCTAACAGAAGCAGAAGATATTAAGAAGGGATGGCAAGAATACACAGAAGAACTGTACAAAAAAGATCTTCATGACCCAGATAATCACGATGCTGTGATCACTGACCTAGAGCCAGACATCCTGGAATGTGAAGTCAAGTGGGCCTTAGAAAGCACCACTACGAACACAGCTAGTGGAGGTGATGGAATTCCAGTTGAGCTCTTCCAAATCCTGAGAGATGATGTTGTGAAAGTGCTGCACGCAATATGCCATCAAATTTGGAAAACTCAGCAGTTGGCCACAGGACTGGAAAAGGTCAGTTTTCATTCCAATCCCAAAGAAAGGCAATGCCAAAGAATGCTCAAACTACTGCACAATTGCACTCATCTGACACACTAGTAAAGCAATGCTCAAAATTCTCCAAGCCAGGCTTCTGCAATATGTGAACTGTGAACTTCCTGATGTTCAAGCTGGTTTTAGAAAAGGCAGAGGAACCAGAGATCAAATTGCCAACATCCGCTGGATCATGGAAAAAGCAAGAGAGTTCCAGAAAAACATCTATTTCTGCTTTATTGACTATGCCAAAGCCTTTGTGTGGATCACAATAAACTGTGGAAAATTCTGAAAGAGATGGGAATACCAGACCACCTGATCTGCCTCTTGAGAAATTTGTATGCAGGTCAGGAAGCAACAGTTAGAACTGGACAAAGAACAGACTGGTTCCAAATAGGAAAAGGAGTACGTCAAGGCTGTATATTGTCACCCTGTTCATTTAACTTATATGCAGAGTACATCATGAGAAACGCTGGACTGGAAGAAACACAAGCTGGAATCAAGATTGCTGGGAGAAATATCAATAACCTCAGATATGCAGATGACACCACCCTGATGGCAGAAACTGAAGAGGAACTCAGAAGCCTCTTGATGAAAGTGAAAGTGGAGAGTGAAAAAGTTGGCTTAAAGCTTGACATTCAGAAAACAAAGATCATGGCATCCGGTCCCACCATTTCATGGGAAATAGATGGGGAAACAGTGGAAACAGTGTCAGACTTTATTTTTCTGGGCTCCAAAATCACTGCAGATGGTGACTGCAGCCATGAAATTAAAAGACGCTTACTCCTTGGAAGGAAAGTTATGACCAACCTAGATAGCATATTGAAAAGCAGAGACATTACTTTGCCAACAAAGGTTCATCTAATCAAGGCTATGGTTTTTCCTGTGGTCATGTATGGATGTGAGAGTTGGACTGTGAAGAAGGCTGAGCGCTGAAGAATTGATGCTTTTGAACTGTGGTGTTGGAGACGACTCTTGAGAGTCCCTTGTACTGCAAGGAGATCCAACCAGTCCATTCTGAAGGAGATCAGCCCTGGGATTTCTTTGGAAGGAATGATGCTAAAGCTGAAACTCCAGTACTTTGGCCACCTCATGCGAAGAGTTGACTCATTGGAAAAGACTCTGATGCTGGGAGGGATTGGGGGCAAGATGCGAAGGGGACGACAGAGGATGAGATGGCTGGATGGCATCACTGACTTGAAGGACGTGAGTCTGAGTGAACTCCAGGAGTTGGTGATGGACAGGGAGGCCTGGCGTGCTGCAATTCATGGGGTTGCAAAGAGTCGGACACGACCCAGCGACTGATCTGATCTTATCTGATAGCCTATAAAGTGTTAAACTTGTAGGATGCATTTAAACTACATTTTAAACTTAAATTTATTAGACAACATATTATTTTGATGTGTAGAAAAGTTTTCTTTGTTTAGAGACTATTTATTAAGCCACTTATGAGTATGGCACTATGCAATTAATGTGCTGTCTGAAATAATTTAAGCAAGCAGAAGTATGTAACTTCTGTCAGATTAAAATCTTCCTACTCCTGTTCACACATAGAATTACAAAGCTGGAAGGAATATAGTAAGTTTATGTATTCTGAGCCCTTGTCTCTTACCTGGATTGCTTGCATAATACTTCTGACAAGTGATGTTGGCCTTTTGATTGAACACCTACAATGAAAGTAAACACTCATAGTCTTAAAGAAGTTCATACAATTTTGTTGTTGTTCTTTAGTCACTAAGTTGTGTCCAACATTTTGTGACCTCATGGACCGCAGCATACTAGGCTCCCCTGTCTGCTACTATTCCAGACGTTTGCTCAAATTCATGTCCATTGAGCTGGTAATGCTACCCAACCATCTCATTATCTGTTTCCTCCTTCTCCTCCTACCCTCAATCTTTCCCAGCATCAAAGTCTTTCCCAATGAATCAGCTCTTTGCATCATGTGGCCAAAGAATTGGAGCTTCAGCTTCAGTGTCAGTCCTTCCAGTGAACACCCAGGACTGATCTCCTTTAGGAAGGACTGGTTGGATCTCCTTGATGTCCAAGGGACTCTGATGAGTCTTCTCCAACACCACAGTTCAAAAGCATCAATTCTTTGGTGCTCAGCCTTCTTTATGGTCCAGTTCTCACATCCGTACATCTGACTACTGGAAAAACCATAGCTTTGACTATGTGGACCTTTGTTGACAAAGTGATGTCTCTGCTTCTGAATACACTGTCTAGGTTTGTCATAGGTTTCCTTCCAAGAAACAAACACCTTTTAATTTCATGGCTATAGTTACTGTCCTAGTGATTTAGGGTGCCATTTCCTACTTCTGGGGATCTTCCCTCCCCAGGGATCTAACCCTTATCTCTGTGTCTCCTGCCCTGGCAGGCAAATTCTTTACCAGTATCGCCACCTGGGAAGCCCCTCATACAATTTTATGTGACTTTAATTGCTTCTGAAAGTTGCCCTTATAGTGAACTGGAACATTCTTCCCTGTATCTTCCAACCATGATTCTTTAAAGGGCCATCTAGAATATAAAACTTTCAAATATTTTATGACCACTAGTGTGAACTTTCTGGTACAGTGTCGGAACTTCAGGGTCCAGTGTGGCAGATTTCTGAGTTCTCGGCTCTTCTATCATCATTTTCTCTAAAACTGACTGAACCCCAGTACTCCGGACATGATCCAACCAGTGCAAATTGAGTCCCATTATGGTCCATCTTGTTTGGAGACTGAATTTCCATTAAAGTAGCCTAAGATAACTTTGACTCTGTTGGGGGGAGTTGTTATATTACAGTATTGTGTCCTGGAGTTTGAAATCTACTAAAATCCTTTTATGTACCAGCTGCTAATCAGGCCTGCTCTCTTCAGAACAGGTACATTTGATTTTTTAAATTTAATTATAGGGCCTGGCTGTTATCCTGTGAAATTTCCTCTTGTTAATTTGGCCAACCTTTAGAGCTTGTCAAGGATATTTTAGAGCTGAGTTTTGTCCTAATACATTAGTTGGTATTACCTATGATTTTGTAAGCAAAGCTGACATTTTTTGTGCTAGCCATTTCACATGCACTCTTTCACCGGATGCTTCGCAGTGTTGATGGCAGATTTTTTCAGTCCCTGGAGGCAGCGTAGCACGTGGTGGAGAGGAAAGTGGGACATGAAGTCGAGGTCAACCACACGAGCTCTGTGGTCTGAGTGTTTTAACACTCTCTGGGCTTGTCTTTCCTTATTTCTAAAACAGGGATCATAATAAGTGCCTTGTGAATTTGTTCTGAGGACAGAATGAAATAATTTCCATAAACCACTTACCACAGTTCATGAACAAAGTACATTTTCAATAAATGTTAGCTTTTGGTTTTATAGTAATTCCTTTCCAGCAAGGGGACTGAGGTCTGGCAGGTTTAACTCACTTTCCCAATGTCACAAGTTGGTCAGAGAATGAATTAGGGCTTAGTCCTCAGGTACTGGAGTCAGAAATCAAGGAATTCTAACCTTGGGCTTGACACTTGCTAATTATTGGTCAATTCATGACCTTGGATTAATGATTTAAACCCATTTACCTTCAGTTTTTTCACCTATAAAGGGAGAATTTAGTGTCTCCATCAAAGGTTGTTAGGAGAATTCAATTAATAATATGAACAAAATCCATAATGTTTAACTCCTCAAACAATAATTCTCTTTACCATCTATTTTAACCTACCTCTTGGTTACCCAGACCCATTAGGTTTAAATTAAACAAGATAGGAAAAGCACATAGCCTACAGTATGGAACATAGAATGCATTCACTAAATAAGAAGTAATTTTAAACAACTTACACCTATGGGATTTGAGGAAATCAGAAATATATTTCTGAATGTTTGCCCTATGGTTTAATTAACACAAAGCTATAATTTCCAATAATTTCCAAGTGATTTTAGTTTTTGTTTAAATTGTTTTCAATTTTAAGATATGCAGCAATCTGAGCCAGTAGAATCAAGTGACATTCAGACTATGTAAAACCCTTAGAAACTGAAGAAAGGCAAGGTGCCAAGTTGCCTGTTATAGTCAGAAAAGATTTTTGACAGAAGTTCTATTCAGGATGGACTGTAAAAGATGGGTAGCATTTGAAAAATTTTATCAGAAGAGGAATCCATAAGAGTTAAGAAAACTGTTTTACCTCCAACATGGAAAGGCAGTCACCAAATTATGTATGAATGGTGGGGAGAAACAGCCCTGAGAGACCATTTGAACTTATTGATTTAAATGCATACCTGAGAAAGACTTATTTGAATAGATTTTTAGCTAAAATAAAACAGCTACATTTCTACACATAGTCATTTGCACGTGCCATTCAATCGTGTTTCAGACTGAACTTTGCCAGGCAGAGAGGGCCAGTTCCTTCCTCAGGCACTGAGCTCATGTGGAGATAAGGTGGAACGGACCATCACACGCTGTGTGATATGTGACCATCACACTGTGTTTACTGACTGTTTAGTATGTACCATCCTGTGTGCACACTTAATCCTCACGAGAACCCTATATCGAGGAAGGTACAATTATTGTGTTCATTTCACATGTGAGGAAACTGAGGCTCAGAGAGATTAAATAATTTACTGGAGGCCACATGATGAGTCAGTGATGGAGCTGAGCTTGACTGGGAGAGTTGGGTTCAAGAAATTTTGCTCTCATAAGTGTGTGTGTGTATATGTATATATATATATGAAAGAATCTCATCTCAGAAATGGCCATAATTAAGAGTCACACACACTGACCTAGAGAAAGCATTTTTCAGAAATGTCACTTACATTCCATTAAATATTCCTAAAGGAATTTCAAACTCAACATGGGATGAATAACAGAATTATATATGTTGCTTGAACTCAAAGAAAGTGAAATTGTTAGTTGCTTGGTCGTGTCTGACCACAACCAAAATTTACAGTATGATTTGAAACAAGTCCATGCTTTAAAAATCTTTCGTTAAAGATATATCCATGAAAGGAGAGGATAAAGAATGAGATTACAAGATATTTGGTTATCAGTTCAGTTCAGTTCAGTCGCTCAGTCGTGTCTGACTCTGCAACCCCATGAATCGCAGCACGCCAGGCCTCCCTGTCCATCACCAACTCCCGGAGTTCACTCAGACTCACTTCCATCAAGTCAGTGATGCCTTCCAGCCATCTCATCCTCTGTCATCCTCTTCTCCTCCTGCCCCCAATCCCTCCCAGCATCAGAGTCTTTTCCAATGAGTCAACACTTCGCATGAGGTGGCCAAAATATTGGAGTTTCAGCTTTAGCATCATTCCTTCCAAAGAAATCCCAATGGACCGGTTGGATCTCCTTGCAGTACAAGGGACTCTCAAGAGTCTTCTCCAACACCACAGTTCAAAAGCATCAATTCTTCGGCCCTCAGCCTTCTTCAAGTCCTACTCTCACATCCATACATCACCACAGGAAAAACCATAGCCTTGACTAGACGAACCTTTGTTGGCAAAGTAATGTCTCTGCTTTTGAATATGCTATTTAGGTTGGTAATAACTTTCCTTCCAAGGAGTAAGCATCTTTTAATTTCATGGCTGCAGTCACCATCTGTAGTGATTTTGGAGTCCAGAAAAATAAAGTCTGACACTGTTTCCACTGTTTCCCCATCTATTTTCCATGAAGTGATGACTCTGGATGCCATGATCTTCGTTTTCTGAATGTTGAGCTTTAAGCCAACTTTTTCACTCTCCTCTTTCACTTTTCTGCCATCAGGGTGGTGTCATCTGCATATCTGAGGTTATTGATATTTCTCCCAGCAATCTTGATTCCAGCTTGTGTTTCTTCCAGTCCAGCGTTTCTCATGATGTACTCTGCATGTAAGTTAAATAAACAGGGTGACAATATACAGCCTTGATGTACTCCTTTTCCTATTTGGAACCAGTCTGTTGTTCCATATCCAGTTCTAACTGTTGCTTCCTGACCTGCATACAGATTTCTCAAGAGGCAGATCAGGTGGTCTGGTATTCCCATCTCTTTCAGAATTTTCCACAGTTTATTGTGATCCACACAGTCAAAGGCTTTGGCATAGTCAATGAAGCAGAAATAGATGTTTTTCTGGAACTCTCTTGCTTTTTCCATGATCCAGCGGATGTTGGCAATTTGATCTCTGGTTCCTCTGCTCTTTCTAAAACCAGCTTGAACATCAGGAAGTTCACGGTTCACATATTGCTGAAGCCTGGCTTGGAGAATTTTGAGCGTTACTTTACTACTGTGTGAGATGAGTGCAATTGTGCGGTAGTTTGAGCATTCTTTGGCATTGCTTTCTTTGGGATTGGAATGAAAACTGACCTTTTCCAGTCCTGTGGCCACTGCAGAGTTTTCCAGATTTGCTGGCATATTGAGTGCAGCACTTTCACAGCATCATCTTTCAGGACTTGAAATAGCTCAACTGGAAATCTATCACCTGAACTAGCTTTGTTCGTAGTGATGCTTTCTAAGGCCCACTTGACTTCACATTCCAGGATGTCTGGCTCTAGGTGAGTGATCACTCCATTGTGGTTATCTGGGTCATGAAGATCTTTTTTGTACAGTTCTTCTGTGTATTCTTGCAACCTCTTCTTAATACTTCTGCTTCTGTTATGTCCATACCATTTCTGTCCTTTATGGAACTCATCTTTGCATGAAATGTTCCTTTGGTATCTCTAATGTTCTTGAAGAGATCCCTAGTCTTTCCCATTCTGTTGTTTTCCTCTATTTCTTTGCATTCATCACTGAGGAAGGCTTTCTTATCTCTTCTTGCTATTCTTTGGAACTCCGCATTCAGATGCTTATATCTTTTCTTTTCTCCTTTGCTTTTCACTTCTCTTCTTTTCACAGCTATTTGTAAGGCCTCCCCAGACAGCCGTTTTGCTTTTTTGCATTTCTTTTCCATGGCGATGGTCTTGATCCCTGTCTCCTGTACAATGTCACGAACCTCATTCCATAGTTCATCAGGCACTCCATCTATCAGATCTAGGCCCTTAAATCTATTTCTCACTTCCACTGTATAATCATAAGGGATTTGATTTAGGTCATACCTGAGTGGTCTGGTGGTTTTCCCTACGTTCTTCAATTTCAGTTTGAACTTGGTAATAAGGAGTTCATGATCTGAGCCACAGTCAGCTCCTGGTCTTATTTTTGCTGACAGTATATAGATTCTCCATCTTTGGCTGCAAAGAATATAATCAATCTGATTTTGGTGTTGACCATCTGGTGATGTTCATGTGTAGAGTCTTCTCTTGTGTTGTTGGAAAAGGGTGTTCACCAGTGCATTTTCTTGGCAAAACTCTATTAGTCTTTGCCCTGCTTCATTCCGTATTCCAAGGCCAAATTTGCCTGTTACACCAGGAGTTTCTTGAGATATATATATATATATATATATATATATATATATATATATGTATACACATATATACACATACATACATGTAAGACTTTGAGACAAAGCAGAATGAGAGGCATCACCTACACTATGTTTAATGACTGTTTACTATATACCATCCTGTGTGCACACTTAATCCTCACAAGAAACCTATCAGGAAGGGTATATATTATATAATCATGCATACATGTGTGCTAAGTTGCTTCAGTCATGTTTGAATCTTTGCAACCCCATCGACTGTAGCCCGCCAGGCTCCTCTGTCCATGGGATTCTCCAGGCAAGAACAGTGGAGCGGGTTGCCATGCTTTCCTCATGTTTATATCACCTCCCTGTATAATTATGGCAGATTTGTGTTGTTGTATGGCAGAAACAAACACAACATTGTAAAGCAGTTTTCCTCCAATTAAAAAACAAATAAAAAAGAAATACTTGGCCTTAATAAGCAATGAAATGTAGACCTATTAATCTTTAATTTTTAAATATGATTTAAATAAAGCTGTTTATAGTTATTCTCTCTCACAATAGTTAAACATGTTGGCTTTTAAGAAATTTTTAATATACATTTATAAAATACTGAAAACCAATCAGACCAGAAATGAGCACATTACAACTCAATTTTTTTATGAAGAAAATAATGCTAAAGACCAAAACTGATGTCATCATTGAAATTAACAGCTTTCTATAACAATAGAATGGAAAAGACTAGAGATGTCTTCAAGAAAATTAAAGATATCAAGGGAACATTTCATGAAAAGATGGGCACAATAAAGGACAGAAATGGTATGGACCTAACAGAAGCAGAAGATATAAAGAAAAGGTGGCAAGAATACACAGAAGAACTGTACAAAAAAGATCTTCACGACCCAGATAACCACAATGGTGTGATCACTCACCTAGAGCCAGACATCCTGGAATGGAAGTCAAGTGGGCCTTAGGAAGCATCACTACAAACAAAGCTAGTGGAGGTGATGAAATTCCAGTTGAGTTCTTTCAAATCCTAAAGGATGATGCTGTGAAAGTGCTACACTCAATATGCGAGCAAAGTTGGAAAACTCAGCAGTGACCACAGGACTGGAAAAGGTCAGTTTTCATTCCAATCCCAAAGAAAGGCAATGCCGAAGAATGTTCAGACTACCACACAGTTACATTCATTTCACATGCTAGCAAAGTAATGCTCAAAATTCTCCAAGCTGTGCTTCAATAATATGTGAACCGTGAACTTCCAGATGTTAAAGCTGGATTTAGACAAGGCAGAGGAACCAGAGATCAAATTGCCAACATCTGCTGGATCATCAAATAGCAAGAGAGTTCCAGAAAAATATCTACTTCTGCTTTATTGACTATGCCAAAGCCTTTGACTGTGTGGATAACAACAAACTGTGGAAAATTCTGAAAGAGATGGGAATACCAGACCACCTGACCTGCCTCTTAAGAAACCTATATGCAGGTCAGGAAGCAACAGTTAGAACTGGACATGGAACAACAGACTGGTTCCAAATAGGAAAAGGAGTACATCAAGGCTGTATATTGTCACCCTGCTTATTTAACTTATATGCAGAGTACATCATGAGAAACGCTGGAAGAAGCACAAGCTGAAATCAACATTGCCGGGAGAAATATCAATAACCTCAGATATGCAGATGACACCACCCTTATGGCAGAAAGTGAAGAAGAACTAAGGAGCCTCTTGATGAAAGTGGAAGAGGAGAGTGAAAAAGTTGGCTTAAAGCTCAACATTCAGAAAATGAAGATGATGGCATCTGGTCCCATCACTTCATTACAAATAGATGGGGAAACAATGGAAACAGTGAGAGACTTTACTTTTGGGGGGCTCCAAAATCACTGCAGATTGTGACTGTAGCCATGAAATTAAAAGATGCTTGCTCCTCCGAAGAAAAGCTATGACCAACCTAGACAACATATTAAAAAGCAGAGACATTGCTTTGCTGACAAAATCCATCTAGTCAAAGCTATGGTTTTTCCAGTAGTCAGGTATGGATGTGAGAGTTGGACTACTAAGAAAGCTGAGTGCCGAAGAATTGATGCTTTTGAATTGTGGTGTTGGAGAAGACCCTTGAGAGTGCCTTGGACTGCAAGGAGATCCAACCATTCCATCCTCAAGGAAATCAGCCCTGAATATTCATTGTAAGGATTGATCCTGAAGCTGAAACTCCAATACTTTGGCCACCTGATGGGAAGAACTGACTCATTAGAAAAGACCCTGATGCTGGGAAAGATTGAAGGCGGGAGGGGAAGGGGACAACAGAGGATGAGATGGTTGGATGGCATTACCAGCTTGATGGACATGAGTTTGAGCAAGGCCCTGGAGTTGGTGATGGACAGGGAGGCTTGGCATGCTATAGTCCATGGGGTTGCAAAGAGTGAGACACAACAGAGCAACTGAACTGAACTATTTGTGTTTTAAGTCACAATGGGAAAATTGAAAATTCTTATTATTTGTGTAAACCGTGGAAGATTTTAAATGTGATGTTGTTTTGACAATGTTTTAAAATTGAGTCACATTTTTTTCTGATTAGAATTTTTATCAAGACATTGAATTTGGGGATTTTGAAACTAGTTTGTCATAATAAATTATGCTTAATCACAGTATTTCTTTTCTAGGACTATTGTGAATGTGTAGATTTATGTTTAGGGACAAGGGAATAATTTATTTACAAAATAATATTAAATCCAGTTTTAGCTGCCTATTTTAGACACTTAATACTTGCAGAAATCCATGTTATATTTACCACACTGAAGTTTTTTTCCTTCTCTTTCTTTTTTTGAGAGTGACTCTCATTGTTAAGTTAATGTACCCTTATGGTGCAAATTTTTGTGTTCTGATAAGCAAGTGATTATATTAAGGTGGTGGTGAGGGGGAGGCAATCTTGATTCCATTGGGAATCTTGCTGCTGCTGCTGCTAAGTCGTGTCAGTTGTGTCCGACTCTGTGCGGCCCCCTAGACGGCAGCCCACCAGGCTCCCGGAAAATCATTTTTCCTATGCTGTTGAAGTTTCTTTTTGGTAAACAGTATTAAGAAAAAGGGTGATGGAGAAATTGAGGGGTGTACATTTCCTCAAATGACCAGCATTGTATTCTGGGTATTTTGCAATGAACAGAGTGAAAACTGTTCATTTTTCATTCTGAAGTAAAATACTTTCCAGAACGTTTAGTTTGTTCATCTGTTTGTTTTGTACATTTCATCTCTGTTTGTGGCTTCTGTCTTTTTCCTTGGAGTTTTAATACTTTCTGTAAAGATTTTGCAAATATGTCAAAAGTGAGAGACTCCACTCCCAGAAATGTGATGGAAGAAAGACTCAGCCCAGAGCGCGAGAGGAGAGATCACGGGGAGAAGGCAAGGTTTGAGGGACAGCTGGGGTTGAACAAAGGTCAGACTCTGACCCATCTGGGTTTTGATCTTAGTCTTTAATCCAATAGTGATGGTAGAATTCTTTCAACATGAAGTACTGAGTGGACCTTTGGGATTTTTGCCGACTATATCTGTCTGTTGTGTCAGTTCAGGTGGGACAGAGCGTAAGACATTAATAGATCATAGTTGTGCTGCATTTTTGTGCACAATCTCAAAGCTTTTCTATTTTACGGCTTAGATATCTCCTCTACGATGTAATTCAATTCTCTCAGCTCTTGAGATCTGTTGAAAGTTCTGTGCTAATTTCCTTGTCTTCTCTTGTTCCCTACTGAGCTTTAGGCAGTATGATGAGCATTGGAGTCAGAGTTGTGAACCAGTCAATCAGAAGCTCGCGGACAGCCTGTCATTAAGGTACCTTGAACAATAGCCTCTTAAGGCTGGAAAAGTCTGTTCCAGTATATATTGTGTTGCTTAGTACCAGCTGTAATTTGACTTCAGAAAGCTATAGTTAAGGGAAAGATAAACTTCTCCCTAGAGCCAATTTTACTGCTTACTAATCACCACACAGTATCTGTCTTCAGGCAAACGTAGTGGGACTGCAGACTGGCTTCCGCTTCATTCCATGTGATGTAAAGTGGAAACCCACAAACCAGACAAGCAAAGCAGAATGCAAGCAAACTAAAATCCCAATCTTTTCTCTGCGCTATATTGAAGAGACACTGGGAACAGAAGTAACATTATCATCAATGTATATGAATAAAAAAATAAAGATTAAACTTAATCGATGGGATTAGCACTTTGGTTTGTAATATTGTCTTTCTGCCTCCTGAAAAAATGTCTGCATTAGTATTCTGGATGCACAAAAACAGCATACTAATTTTATTGGTCCATGGAAACCTGGGACATATAAGGAATTCACAATGCATTTACTAATCTATAACACCTTAAAGTTTTTGCAAAGAGCTGGATAATTAACAATCATGTAGTGAAGTACATGGTAGTTTCTCCTTGAAACTGAATTACTTTAAGAATGTATTAATACTATAATCAAGAATCATTGATAATTAATTAAGGTAACAGCTAAAGCTGTGAAGAAGTGTTTGTATACTTTTTTCAGTTGGGATGCTCATTATCTTGTGATTTGGGGCAAGATTTTGATGGAATAGCTAGTATTTAAGCTATAATTTGCCTGAGAAATGATCTATGTACTTATGATAAAAAGCTCTCAAAAAAAAAAAAGCTCTCACGTACAATACTTATAAAGGATTCATAGAGTAAAAAGAACAAGAACAGCAAGTAAACTATACATTTTAATAACACACTTTGAAAATAAAATGTGCTTTATAACAATGATGTACATGCACTGAAGAAATTTTGAAAAAACACAGAAACCTTAATGAAAATAAAAATCATGAACACTTCTACCACTCATAAATGATTAATATTTTTGATTTTTAATTTTTTACTATCTTTTCAAATTAAATTTTTTATTTTCCCCAGCTTTATTGAGGTATATGTGATAAATTATATATATTTAAATGATTTGATATATGTATATAGTGTTAAATTATTACCATAAATCAAGTTAATTAAAACACCCATCACCATACATAGTTACCATTTGCGGGTGTACAGTGAAAACGCTTAAGATCTACTGTCTTAGCAAGCTTCAAATATACAATGCAATGTTATTACCTATAGTCACCCAGATGTACATCAGATCTTCTAACTGATCCATTTTACAAATTGAAGTTTGCACCCTTTGAGCAACATCTACCCATTTCCACCACTACCTAGCCCCTGGCAACACCATTTTGCTCGTTTCTATGAGTTCAACTTTTTTCCAGATTCCAAATGTGAAATTACACAGCATACATTTTTCTCTGTAGGACTTATTTCATTTAGCATAATGCTTTTGTTTCATTCATGTTGTTGCAAATAACAGAATTTCCTTATTTTTTTTATGGCTGAATACTATTCTGTTGAATCTATATACCACATTTGTTGGGAAGATCCCCTGGAGGATGGCATGGCAACCCACTCAAGTATTCTTGCCTGGAGAATCCCCACACACAGAGCCTGGTGGGCTACATTCCATAGGGCTGCAAAGAATAGGACATGACTGAGTGACTAAGCACAACACAGAGCAGGTCTCTGGCTTTAGTAAATCTTGCCAGTTTTCCAAGGTGGCTGCACAAATTTATAGTCCCTCCAGCAGTAACTAGAGTTCCAGTTTATCTCATCCTCCTCAAATCTTGGAATTGTTGACCTCTTTAATTTCAATCATTCTGATGGGGCATTTTTATTCAATTTTCTTTTGTCTGAAGAATGATGATGTTGATCATTTTAAATTAGCTTTTTAGTCCCTTGGATATATAGTTTTGAAATGTTGATTAGCTCTTCTCATTGAAAAATTAGACTGTCTTTTTTATGGCTTTTAGCAGTTCTTCCATATTTGGGTATACATTTTGGTAGATGTATGTATTATGAATATTTCCCAGTCTGTGGTTTGCATTTTCACTCTCTTAATGGTATTTTTTGATCATAGTATGGTCTTTTAATAACTACACAGTCACTCCCTCTCCCTAACAGCTTAGTTTAAAACATAAGTGACAACCACTATTTGGATATGGGTTAACATTTTATGAAGTAAAACAAAAAATAAAATTTTATTTTAAGACTTGTTACTATTTTCAAGGTTAAAAGTTTTCTAAAGTTTCTACTAGCATCGTTGTTTCTAGATAGAAGTGTTAAATAGAAAAAGCTGCTTTTAGAAAATTCTAGTTGGTAACTGATTTCTTCGAAGTGGTGTTTATTTGAATCAGTAGCTATTTCATATGGGTAGGATTTCTCTCTGCAGTGAGGGTTTAAGCTCCTGTGTCACACACTCTCTTGGAATCTTTCAGGGAGCTGACCTTTTGTAGTTCCCCTTCATCCCCCACCATAGAGTTAGTTACTTTCTCTTACGGACTTTCAATGTACTTTGTGCTTGACTTTATTAAAGCGTACTTATGATATTATGATTATTTGCTTACAGGTCTGTCTCCTCCTTCCTCTTTTCCCTGTTCCAATAATCTCATCCACAAGTTTCTATGAAAGGAAAGACATTTGATTCATTCTTATTTGAAACCTCAGTCCCTGACACAGTGTTGAGCACAGCCTAGATGTTCAATCAATGTTTAGTGACTAAATAAAATAAATATTTGTTGAATTATCACTATACACCTTGATCACTGAATATTTCAAAAGCAAGCTTTTTGAGCTTTTTCATTGAACATAGTAGACTTTATGGCTTTTAATACACAATAAAAGTCTTCCATTTTATTGTAAATCTCTTACCTGACATTGGAGTTCTTTTTGGGATAATGTGATTTTACTCTCATGATATTCTTTTAAGCAAAAGTATGTAAAAAAGTGCTTTTTAAAAACCAGTTTTGTTAATTCTTTTAATCAAATCACTTTATTTTTAAGGTGTGAAAGTGAAAGTGGAAGTCTCTTAGTCGTATCCAACTCTTTGCAACCCCATGGACTACACATATCCATGGCATTCTCCAAGCCAGAATACTGGAGTGGGTAACCATTCCCTTCTCTAGGGAATCTTCCCAACCCAGGGATCAAACCCAGTTCTCACACATTGCAGGCAGATTCTTTACCAGCTGAGCCACCAGGGAAGACCAAGAATACTGGAGTGGGTAGCCTATCCCTTCTCCAGGGCGTCTTCCCCAGCCAAGAATTGAACTGGGGTCTCCTGCATTGCAGGCGGATTCTTTACCAGCTGAGCTACCAGGAAGCCCCTGTTTGTAGGCCCTATCTCTCTTTGTTTGTTAGAAAACAGCAAGGTGTTTAAAACTAGTCTCTGAGGAAAACAGTTTATACTATTTGAAAATAGAATAACTACAAGAGATCGACTTTTCTTCTTTTGAAATTATTATCAATTATCTTTAGGAGAGAAGAAGTCCAAATGGTGGGTAAACATTCTGATGTTTAATTTAGCCCAAAACATTCCTTTACAGTAGATGATCACTAATTATTAATGGACACTTTTGGTTGGGGGAGGGTCTTAGAGTTATGTTTGAGGTGCTGAAGGGTGGAAAGGATAAAAGAAGACAAGGGCTATAGCTCTGAGACAGCCCCTAGAGGAGATCATGAACTAAGTTCTGCTGCTGCAATGACATCTTGCTTTGCTGAGGTTTGAATTAATTCCCATGGGTATGTAAATAAAACTGTGCTCAAAGAGCAAGCTATTTTGGGGAAGTGAACAGTAATGGGTATTTTACCATATCCTATTGCTAGTACTTGAGGTGCTTATAAGATTGTTTGTAAATGGCCACACTTGCCATATTTTCTAAGAACAAGACTGCCTTTCTAAAGTAAGGAGAGTATTAGTAGCCTTGATCAGACACAAGTGTGGACAAGTATAGGCCCAGCACACCTGTATCTCAACATTGAAAGGATATAGTGAATGGGTTCCATGATAACAGGAGAACTGTTAGTTTAGTTTAAAAAAATTTTTTTTAAGTTTTATTTTTTTTTATTTTTTCAGGGAAACTTTTGTTCTTTTATTTTTTTAACAAATTTTTCCATTTCTATAATTTATTATTTCTTAATTGTAGTTGATTACACTGTTTTGGGTATATACCAAAGTGATTCAAAAATACATATAGACTTTATTCAGATTCTGTTTCATTATAGGTTATTACAAGATATTGAATATAGTTCCCTGAGCCATACAGTAGGCATTTATTTGTTTATCTCTTTTATATATTTATTTTATATTGGTGTAGAGTTCATTTATGATGTTGTATTAGTTTTAGGTATACAACAAAGTAATTCAGTTATGCATAAACATATGTCCATTTTTTTTCAGTTTTTCCCCATATAGGTTAATAGAGAATACATTTTTAAATTTTTATAATTTTAAAATGCATATGGTAAAGTTGGAAACTAACACTACTTGATAATAAGACATTATAAAACTACAATAATCAATACCATATTGATTCGATATTGACAGACATCAGTAGATCAATGGGACAAAAGAGTCCAGAAATTAACACACAAGAATATTGGCAACTAATTGTCTACAGAGATGCAAAGACAGTTCAGTGGAGAAAGAATCACTTTTTCAACAAGTGGCACTGGAACAACTGGATCAGATCAGATCAGATCAGATCAGTCGCTCAGTCCTGTCCGACTCTTTGCAGCCCCATGAATCGCAGCACGCCAGGCCTCCCTGTCCATCACCAACTCCCGGAGTTCACTCAGACTCACGTCCATCGAGTCAGTGATGCCATCCAGCCATCTCATGCTCTGTCGTCCCCTTCTCCTCCTGCCCCCAATCCCTCCCAGCATCAGGGTCTTTTCCAATGAATCAACTCTTCGCGTGAGGTGGCCAAAGTACTGGAGTTTCACCTTTAGCATCATTCCTTCCAAAGAAATCCCAGAGCTAATCTCCTTCAGAATGGACTGGTTGGATCTCTTTGCAGTCCAAGGGACTCTCAAGAGCCTTCTCCAACACCACAGTTCAAAAGCATAAATTCTTCAGCGCTCAGCCTTCTTCACAGTCCAACTCTCACATCCATACATGACCACAGGAAAAACCATAGCCTTGATTAGACGAAGCTTTGTTGGCAAAGTAATGTCTCTGCTTTTGAATATGCTATCTAGGTTGGTCATAACTTTCCTTCCAAGGAGTAAGCGTCTTTTAATTTCATGGCTGCAGTCACCATCTGGAGTGATTTTGGAGTCCAGAAAAATAAAGTCTGACACTGTTTCCACTGTTTCCCCATCTATTTCCCATGAAGTGGTGGGACCGGATACCATGATCTTCGTTTTCTGAATGTTGAGCTTTAAGCCAACTTTTTCACTCTCCACTTTCACTTTCATCAAGAGGCTTTTGAGTTCCTCTTCACTTTCTGCCATCAGGGTGGTGTCATCTGCATATCTGAGGTTATTGATATTTCTCCCAGCAATCTTGATTCCAGCTTGTGTTTCTTCCAGTCCAGCGTTTCTCATGATGTACTCTGCATATAAGTTAAATAAACAGGGTGACAATATACAGCCTTGACGATCTCCTTTTCCTATTTGGAATCAGTCTGTTGTTCCATGTCCAGTTCTAACTGTTGCTTCCTGACCTGCATACAAATTTCTCAAGAAGCAGATCAGGTGGTCTGGTATTCCCATCTCTTTCAGAATTTTCCACAGTTTATTGTGATCCACACAGTCAAAGGCTTTGGCATACTCAATAAAGCAGAAATAGATGCTTTTCTGGAACTCTCTTGCTTTTTCCATGATGCAGATGTTGGCAAATTTGATCTCTGGTTCCTCTGCCTTTTCTAAAACCAGCTTGAACATCAGGAAGTTCACGGTTCACATGTTGCTGAAGCCTGGCTTGGAGAATTTTGAGCATTACTTTACTAGCGTGTGAGATGAATGCAATTGTGCGGTAGTTTGAGCATTCTTTGGCATTGCCTTTCTTTGGGATTGGAATGAAAACTGACCTTTTCCAGTCCTGTGGCCACTGCTGAGTTTTCCAAATTTGATGGCACATTGAGTGCAGCACTTTCACAGCATCATCTTTCAGGATTTGGAATAGCTCAACTGGAATTCCATCAGCTCCACTAACTTTGTTTGTAGCGTTGCTTTCTAAGGCCCACTTGACTTCACATTCCAGGATGTCTGGCTCTAGGTCAGTGATCACACCATCGTGATTATCTGGGTCGTAAAGATCTTTTTTGTACAGTTCTTCTGTGTATTCTTGCCACCTCTTCTTAATATCTTCTGCTTCTGTTAGGTCCATACCATTTCTGTCCTTTATCGAGCTCATCTTTGCATGAAATGTTCCTTTGGTATCTCTGATTTTCTTGAAGAGATCCCTAGTCTTTCCCATTCTGTTGTTTTCCTCTATTTCTTTGCACTGATCATTGAAGAAGGCTTTCTTATCTCTTCTTGCTATTCTTTGGAACTCTGCATTCAGATGTTTATATCTTTCCTTTTCTCCTTTGCTTTTCGTTTCTCATCTTTTCACAGCTATTTGTAAGGCCTCTGGATAGCCTTGTGCAAAAAAAAGTTTGGTTCATATTTGAGCAGTACACAAAAGTTAAAAATAAATGATAAATGTGAAAATGAAACCTAAAACTATAAAACTGCTAAGATAAAACATAGGTGAAAAATTTTGTGATCTTAACTTAGGCAAACATCTCTTGGATCCAACACTAAAAGCATGATCTATAAAAGGACCAATTGATAATCTGGACTTCATCAAAATTAAAAACTTTTTCTCTTCAAAAGAGATTGTAATAGAATGCCATGACAAACTACACGCTGAGAGGAAATGTTAGCAAATGTTATATCTGATAAAGGACTTGTACCCAGAATACATAATGAACACTCGGTTCTTAGCAATAAGAAAACAAACCAAAAAAATTAATTAAAAAAGAAATGAATTTGAAAAGATACTTCACAAAGAAGATAAACAGTTTTCAAATAGCCACACAGAAAGATGCTCAACATCATTAGTCATTAGGGAAGTGCAAATTAAAATTCCCAAAGAGATATCACTTTATCCATTAGAATAGAAACAATTAAAAAGATTAACCTTACCAAGTGGCTAGATTCCCCTTGGAGTTTAAATACATTGGTAGAAATAACACATGCCTATTTATGGCAGCCCTGCTCAGAGAATCTGGAAAGTTAACTTGCAGAAGAAATCAGGAGAATTAAGTTTGCTTTGAAAATGAAATTGAGTCACAGACAGAATACCTTGAAACTGCTTGTGTATCATAGTATTCTTTCCTGGAAAATTATGTGGATAGAGGACCTAGTGGTCCACAGTCCATGCGGTCACAAAAGAGTCTGACACAACTTAGCACAGCAGAGCACAGTGGTTGCTCACAAAATTATTTGTTAAATTCCTTCCAAATGATTCATTAATTGTTTGAAGACTTTCCAACCAAGCGGAGTTAACATGATGGATAAGCTTTATGTTTCCAAGGTATCTGTACCTCTTCATATTGGAGGCAGTGAAATATGAAACAGAGATACTATTCACTGAGGCCACTCTAAGTCAAAACTTTCAGGCCATAATTAAGTTCTATTCTGTTGTTAAAACTAATGAATGAAGAAAGCTTGTATCCGGTCACCTACTTACAATGAATACCCCTCACCTAAGCTTGTTTCATTTCTGTTCAGTTCAGTTCAGTTGCTCAGTCGTGTCCGACTCTTTGTGACCCCATGAACTGCAGCACGCCAGGCCTCCCCGTCCATCACCAACTCCCGGAGTTCACTCAGACTCACGTCCATCAAGTCGGTGATGCCATCCAACCATCTCATCCTCTGTCATCCCCTTCTCCTCCTGCCTCCAATCCCTCCCAGCATCAGAGTCTTTTCCAACGAGTCAACTCTTCACATGAGGTGGCCAAAGTACTGGAGTTTCAGCTTTAGCATCATTCCTTCCAAAGAAATCCCAGGGCTGATCTCCTTCAGAATGGACTGGTTGGATCTACCTTGCTTCTATTACCAGTCACATCCACAACTGGGTATTGCTTTTGCTTTGGCTCCATCCCTTCATTCTTTCTGGAGTTATTTCTCCACTGATCTCCAGTAGCATATTGGGCACCTACTGACCTTGGGAGTTCCTCTTTCAGTATCCTATCATTTTGCTTTTTCATACTGTTCATGGGGTTCTCAAGGCAAGAACACTGAAGTGGTTTGCCATTCCCTTCTCCAGTGGACCACATTCTGTCAGACCTCTCCATCATGACTTGCCTGTCTTGGGTGGCCCCACAGGCATGGCTTGGTTTCATTGAGTTAGACAAGGCTGTGGTCCTAGTGTGATTAGACTGACTAGTTTTCTGTGACTATGGTTTCAGTGTGTCTGCCCTCTGGTGCCCTCTTGCAACACCTACTGTCTTACTTGGGTTTCTCTTACCTTGGATGTGGGGTATCTCTTCACAGCTGCTTCAGCAAAGCGCAGCCGCTGCTCCTTACCTTGGACGAAGGGTATCTCCTCACCGCCGCCCTTCCTGACCTTGAATGTGGAATAGCTCCTCTAGGCCCTCCTGCGCCCGTGCAGCCACTGCTCCTCCAGAGTGGGGTAGCTCCTCCTGGCCGCCGCCCCTGACCTTGGATGTGGGGTAACTCCTCTTGGCCACTGCCCCTCGGGCATGGGGTCCTCCCGGCTTCTGCCCCTGACCTCGGACGTGGGGTAGCTCCTCTAGCCTGCGCTATGTGCGCCATCTCAGCCGCCTGGGCTGTGTGTCATTTGCTGCTGCTGCTGCTGCTGCTGCTAAGTCGCTTCAGTCGTGTCTGACTCTTTGCAATCCCATAGACGGCAGCCCACCAGGCTCCGCCGTCCCTGGGATTCTCCAGGCAAGAACACTGGAGTGGGTTGTAATTTCCTTCTCCAATGCAGGAAAGTGAAAAGTGAAAGTGAAGTCGCTCAGTCGTGTCCGACTCCTAGCGACCCCATGAACTGCAGCCTACCAGGCTCCTCTGCCCATGGGATTTTCCAGGCAATATCATTTTACTTGACTCTAAATAGGGAAACGACCTAAACGTCCATCAACAGAAAAATGGATAAAGAAGTCATAGTACATATACAATGGAATATTACTCAACCATAAAAAGAACAAAACTGGATCATTTGTGGAGCTATTGATGGACCTAGAGACTGAGTGATGTAAGTCAGATAGAGAGAAACACATATTGTATATTAACACATATATGCAGAATCTAGAAAAATGGTATAGATGATTATATTTGCAAAGCAGAAATAGAGGCACAGATGTAGAGAACAAACATTTGGATAGCAACCAGGGAAGGGGGTTGATGGGATGGATTGGGAGATTGGGATTGACATATAACAATTACTATATATAAAATAGATCAGCTAATGAGAACCTACTGTATAACACAGGGAACTCTGCTCAGTGCTCTGTTATGACCTAAATGGGATGGAAATCCAAAAAAGATACATATATGTATATGTATATCTGATTCACTTTTCTGTACAGCAAAAACTAACACAACACTATAAAGCAACTATGCTCAAATAAAAATTAATTAAAAAATACAATGCAGGATCATCATTATCAATGAAACAAAGGGGGGCGGTAGCCAGTTAGATAACCAAAAGGAACAATTATTTTGTTGCAGGTGTGATGCTATTTCAGCTGCTACTGACTATGGTTCACACACTTGTACTGAAATATCAGCATCTGAACAACAGAGGAAAAGCCATTTGGACTTGCTGTTCAGAATGGCAGATCCCAAAGGGCAATGGGGGCTTCTTTTAGCATCATTTGTGATTTTGAATAAACTAAGTTTCACTATTGGGGAAAAAAAATTACATGCATGGAAAAAAGATATTGTTGGTTAAGATCTGTATTGCATTTACAGTTTGGAACAGGAATGAATGATAATTTGTAATGTGCTTTTGCTTATGTGCCAACTTCCTTGAGTTTATCCTAACACATAATTTGTGCACAATACTGTCTGACACTGAAGGGCTGGTTAATAATAAGTGGAATAAGAATATAGTAAGTCCTTCCTGAGATAATGTAAAAATACTAGAGGAAGTCTAATTATATTATATGAAAAATTTAAGTGCAAATTTTTTCTTTTAACCTTATATCTTTGACAGAAGAATAAATAGGTTACTGATGAAATGAGAGGCCCTTGAACACTGAAAATTAACACACACACACTCTCTCTCTAGAAGGCAGCACCTTCTTCCACTCTTTCTATTCTTCTCTTTATTTCTGAAACAGGGTCTTTGTATAAATTAAAAAAAAAATCATGGGGTTGAAGTCTTCTAGTGCAAATACAAAACAAAAGTAAATTTAATCTTTCCTAGAATTGATGCTTTTGAACTGTGGTGTTGGAGAAGACTCTTGAAAGTCCCTTAGACTGCAAGGAGATCCAACCAGTCCATTCTGAAGGCGATCAGCCCTGGGATTTCTTTGGAAGGAATGATGCTAAAGCTGAAACTCCAGTAGTTTGGCCACCTCATGCGAAGAGTTGACTCATTGGAAAAGACTCTGATGCTGGGAGGGATTGGGGGCAGGAGAATAAGGCAACGACAGAGGATGAAATGGCTGGATGGCATCACTGACTCAATGGACGTGAGTCTGAGTGAATTCCGGGAGTTGGTGATGGACAGGGAGGCCTGGTGTGCTGCGATTCATAGGGTCGCAAAGAGTCGGACACAACTGAGCGACTGATCTGATCTGATCTGATCTGAGCACTTGCTTTTTGCTAGATTATAATAAGAAAACAAACACTTTTGGATAAAATTTTAGGAAGAGTGAGAATAATTATAGCAACTACTAATAAGCTCTCTCCCCTAAAGTTAAAATATGGTACAGAAGAACTTTACATATGCTAGTCATGGTTTTACATGATGTATCTAAAAGTTATTGGAGTATATCTAATTACTAGTTATAGGATTGCAGCGTGCTTTTTGGCAGTCAAGAGTTATATTTGCAAAAATAGACGAACCATCTCATTACCTGAAAGATACTTAGTCTGATTATGCTAATCTTTTCTAAAATAAGTTCAGAAAGCATCATGTCTTAAAACATGGCAAAAACTGTAATTCAACAGCATTGTATGAGGATCAAATCAAATCTTCTCCAAGTTTATCTCTTTCTACCTCCCAATTGAAATTGCTGATATATCTAGACCTGGCTGCTCGTCAGCATGCCTGTCCTACCACTTCTTAAGCAACCCAAACTCTGTCTCTAACATTCTTCCCTCATGATCCTGCTCTCTCTTCAGCATGAATCCCTTGCTTTGCCCTGATTCCTGCCCTCCTCACTTTCAGAGTAACTTCTCTTTCCAAATTTCCTTCTCTGTTTCTTCATGTCCAAGTCACAGGTCTTCTGAAAAACTATCCCAGTGATTTCTTTGTTCTCTTCATTCCACAGCACACATTGTTTGTATCATAGTCTTGGCAATTGATTTAATGTAGTGTCAGTATATTTTAGGCTAACAAAAACCCCTATAGTTCAAGAGCTTTGAGGCACCAGGACAGTTTTGTGTATATAGTATCATTTTAACTATGGATAGAAAATGCATAAAAAATAAATTTTAGGAAAAAATGATTGATTTCATTTTTGTGCATATATGTGTGTATATAACACACACACATATTATATATAGGTTTCTATAATGAGCATGCATATTCAGAGGAAAAAGGAAAAGAAAACATGAAAGAAATAGGAACAAAAAAGGGAGTCTCCTTGGCAAAGTCTAATCACTATGCTATGCTATTTTATAAAATAGGCAGTATGAAAGTGAGAGTGTTAGTCACTCAGTTGTGTCCAACTCTTTGTGACCCCATGAACTTAAGCCTGGCAGGCTCCTCTGTCCATGGAATTCTCCAGGCAAGAATACTGGAATGAGTTGCCATTCCCTTCTCCAGGGGATCTTCCTGACACGGGGATCTAACCCAGGTTTCCCTCATTTTGTGCAGGTTCTTTACCATCTAAGTCACCAAGGAAGCCCAGGCAGTAGACTTCATTTTAAAAACTTAATTTAAAGCAAAAATGAATTAAAAAAAAATGAACTTTCACTTTTACTTCATTTTCAGTTTAGATATTTTCATTAATATTATTTCAACTAAGTGAATTTAGGAAATAAAATTTCCACACATTTTTTCCCGTTCCTGTGAGTAGCTGGATAGAAAGCAAGCTATTTTAATCCCACATGAACTATGTGCAGAGACTGGAGGGTAGAGAAGATGAAATCCAGTCTCTGATAGTTCCTCCCTATGTAATGGGTAAGGCGTGAGAACCTCTGTCGGAGCATATTAATGAATCTTTGGAGGTGTGTAAGGACAGCTCTGGAAAAGAGTAGGAGGTCAAATGCAAATTATTCTGTATAAGGAAGTGAGAAGGTGGAGCTTTTGGAAGGGAATCCAGAAAACAGGAATCTGGAGGCTCCATTGCTGGAATCAACAATAATCTGTGTGCCTCATATGGGCAGACACTGGTCTCTGTGACTCCTTATAACCCCATGGACTGTAGTCACCAGGCTCCTCTGTCCATGGGGTTCTCGAGGCAAGAATACTGGAGTGGGTTGCCATTCCCTTCTCCAGGGGATCTTCCCCACCCAGAGTATTGAATCCATGTCTCCTGAGCTGCAGGCAGATTCTTTACTGTCTGAGTCACCATGGAAGCCCCTGGACAACCAGGGAATTCCCCTGGCCCATTTCCTTAAACACAGGATAGAATTGCCACACCTTCTGATACCTATGGACCCCCTCTTTGGACTTGCTGGAGTTGAGTCCATCACATGGGTCCTTAGGGCCTTGGCACAGTTTAATCTTTCCATCCCTAGCCTCTGGCTCCTGCCTGGTTACATCCCAATTTGTCTTTTCTCCAGAGAAGCTTCCTTTGACTTCCCTGGGTTACATCTCCCTGTTTCAGTGCTCTTACAGAGTCTCACAGCCCCTTATACACTGAGCCCACCTGGAGCAGCTTGCTCTGCAAGAGCTTGGTTTCTGTGCTAGAGGTTAAGTTTTAATTGTTCACTGACAGTTTTATCTTGCTCACCTCTGTATCCTCAGAGCCCAGTCTAGTGACCAGCAGGAGCTTAATTGAGCAGACAGCAGTTTCTGGGCATCCGGAGACCAGTTAGAGTGACAAACTCCAGGCTGTGTTCAGAATTTACCTGCTTTTCCATGACCAAGGAGCTTTGTGTCTGGAGAGGGCGGGGGGAGACGGGGATGGAGGTCATGGGGGGTGGGGAGGGGTGGGTTGTTGGGGGTTGGGGGTGGGGGTGGGTGGACGGGAGGAGTCTCTCGCTGCTGAGATATCTCCACTCCCCTGAGACTCCTCCGTATTGTTCCAGGTTGCACGTTTCTCTCTGGTTTGTCTGGGCCCAGGATGGGACCTTGGGTGCAATCCATTTGTAAATCTTAGATCAGAAAAAATCCACATGCTGTCCACAGAGAAATAAAAACCAGATAGCCACTGTGGACCAGCAGCTCTGCAAGAGTGACCCCCGGTGCCCTGGGGGACGCTAACCGCCTTGCTCGTACAATCCCTAGGGCGAGGAAAATCAGTGTTTGCCTGTGATTAACTGGCAAACAATTTGAGATTGTTCATGTGTGGGCAAAATTACTTGTATTTTGGGAAGGCCCAGAGTTGTGTGATCTGTCAGCTTCCTCCACCTCCTTTCTCTTCCCAAACTACGTTACTCTGCTTGACAAGCGCTGTGCAGTTTCCTCTTTAACACGCCGACTTCAAGGGTGTCCAGCGCTTCCAATGCTTCTCACAATTCATCCTGGCGGGATGCCAGGATTCAGTGACACCTGGCTTCCGTTTGTGTTTTAGATTTATTCATTTGTGTCAGCCCAAATTGCTTCAGAAAGCCTGTTGTCATTTTTCTACAGGCTCTGGCCTTGGCGCTTATCTGTTTTCTTATTGCTGCTGCTGCTGCTGCTAAGTCACTTCAGTCGTGTCCGACTCTGTGCAACCCCAGAGACGGCAGCCCACCAGGCTCCCCTGTCCCTGAGATTCTCCAGGCAAGAACACTGGAGTGGGTTGCCATTTCCTTCTCCAATGCACGAAAGTGAAAAGTGAAAGTGAAGTCGCTCAGTCGTGTCTGACTCCTAGCGACCCCATGGACTGCAGCCTACCAGGCTCCTCCGTCCATGGGATTTTCCAGGCAAGAGTACTGGAGTGGGATGTATTAGAGACTCTGAAATGCTTGGGGATCTAAGAGGCAGAGTGAGGAAAAACCAATTGCAGAAAAGCTGCTTTAGCTGCACAGTGAAGGGCCCTTGTCTGTGTGCCCGGCTAGCCCTCCCCATCCACCTTTTCAGTTATTCCTGAAGCCACATTGTGCTCTGACTTGGAGGGCAGTGTGTGCTGACAGAAAAATACATCTGTATCAAATCCTTTCTTCTTATCATCCCAGAAGTTTTAACAATCTGGGTGAAAGTAGGATCGGGTTACCAGAGGATAATTTGGGTTGGTCTGTTTTTATTAAACACTAGCATCAGTGTTGCATCAATTCTATTTTATGCATACTGTTAGTCCATGCCATTTAGGCCAGTTAAGCTTACAAAAATTGAATTTGATTGGAATTATTTTATCTTGTGCAGAGAGATTGTCCTAGAGCTATTAACCTATAGGAGAGAATAAAAGTGAGAAAGTTACACGTTTCCTTCTCTTTTTTTTTTGAAACAGATCACAAAATCTAATTTGAATAACAACTTTAAGAAATTACACGCTGTTTCTACTTGATGCTATACAAAAGCTTTGCCTCTTCTCCTTGTTGGCCACCTCTGTTGTCATGGTAACAGTTGCAATTTCACAGATTCAGCAGTGCATTTGCTGAGCAGGAAGATAAGACCATTGTTTATGAGAATAATTATTTAGGAACAGGTGATATTAACATAAAACTCATTGTCAAACTGGTTGGAAAAAGGACAAAGTAGAATATTGTTATCACATGAGATCAGGGAAATTTTAGAGAAAAAATAGCATAAATATATATACTTGATGCACAGAGCTTCTTTTGTGTGCTTATTCAGTATAATTATGAAAATACATGGAATATAAACATGAGGTCATTGAAATGTAGCCCTGGAAAGGACTTTAAGAACAATCTAGTATAAGCTATTAACTTGTTTTAATGTAAAAAAAAAAAATAGCACTGTTCCTCAGCAAATTACATGTATAATTTCTTGTGGGAAATCAGTGAACCCTGGAAACATATTGGGATCAGGAGAAATGTGGAGTAATCAAAGTAGACATCATAAGGTTTCAAATTCACTTTTTTATTAATGAAATAAATGTATTTTCTCATAATATCAAAGAAACCTCTGTTTGGAGTACACGTTTTTATGGTAATGAGCCATTTCATCTAGAGAGTAATCTCAGTTGAGCAAAGTAATTGAGTTTTTAATGCAATTTTTTTCTTGTATATGTGAGATAACTAATTATTCACTGCTGAAAATGAAGTTGAGCTAAATTACGTTATTCTTGAAGGTATAAGGAATGACTCTGAACTAAAGAGCAGTTGCTGATTGCCCTCAAAACTCCCTTATTCATCTTTAAAACTCATCTAATAACATTCTCCTATTGGAATTACTTGAAAATAAATGGACAAGATAAGGGTCTCTCAATTTCAAGAGAACTCAGGATTAGGTGAAGTGCTAATGAATAGTTTGTGAACCAATAGAAGTCTGCCCACAGATTTAATAACGTCCCTGAAATCCTGGGGGCATCTCTCTCCTCACACTGTGATTATCATAAGGTTGAACTTTCAGTGACTTCCCCAAGGTTTAAACCTTGCCTTCTCTAACATTTATAAGACATTTTCAACATACCAGACACCATTCAATTTGCCGGTTTCTGAAAGTAAATGATATTTTCCTGTCAATTGCTGCTGTGGAGTTCTATCAGCTGTGTCTTGGCCTTATTTCTAAGAACATTTCGATTTCATTCTAAATGTTCCTCTTACTGATAAAGATGGGGCCAAATGGATGTACGGATTGCAGGATCAGTTTCATTTTCCACATTCAATCATAGGATCCAATTTTTAGATATTGAAACCAATAGGAAAGTGTGGACTTTGTGACTTGCTATATTATTTTGGATCAAAGATAACACTTAACCTAAAAATTAACTTAAAAAAATTTTTTTAAATATGTGCAGCCATCAGTACTAAACTGAAATTTCATTGCAGAATGTTGAGGCGATGTGAGAAGCAGGAAAGATTTTGGACCATAGATTCACTATGTAATGAAGGGGTTTGACTATTGTGGCAATTTTGATACAAATATTTAGTTGGTGGATGAATTAAAACTAACAACCCAGTTTAGCATAAACTCTCAAAGGCAGTCAATTTAAACAGCCTGGGACTACACATTAGTCATGAGCATGTCAATAATCATTATGATTAGCTCAGAGCACAGTTCTGATGGTTTTAAGCTGGTAAAAAGAAACAATTGTGTTGGTCTGTGCATGGGAACTATGTATGCACAAGAAGCAATAAAATGTTAGTGGTTAAATGGAGGGAATTTGGAGTCAGAGAGAAGGTTCTAATCCAAGCTTGGACTCTTATCTGTTGTGAAACTAGGTAAGTTAAACTCCTTAGGCCTCTCAGTTCTGCTGCTGTAAAATGCTAATAATAATTTCTGACTCATAAAGTGGAATATCAATGTGTTAAAAAAAAGTACCTTATAATGTATAACAGGTACTCAACAGTAATAATAATGATTACTGCTTTGATAAGTTTAATGAATCTTTGTATGGTGGAAGTAAAATATTATGACTCATTTTCATTTTAATTAAAAATACTATTGTTCTAGCAAATTAAGTATTAATTCCTAAGTCCCAAGTATTTACCAGTTGGCACTCCAGTAGGAGCCAGCTTCTGCATATCAGTGCCAAGTTCTCATCTACTCATCCTCGTTAAGATTTCCTGAAGACTGCTTTCATGAGTCCATTCCTGTCTGTCATTGAAAACTGGTTGTCCCGACGCTGCCTGGGGATAATAAGACAGGCTTACTGTGTAATGACATGTCCTGGTTGGAGAAGCACATCTGATCTTTATCTCCAAATGTAAGGTCCATGGAAGAATTACTGTTCTCTTTGCTGGAATTTACAATTGCTAAGGTACGAACTAGATGGATCCCCATAAAAGAAAATGTCAGTTAATTCCTTTTTTGGATCTTCAATGCTTGTAGATATTCATGGAAATTCGGAAGGCAAAGACACGTTAATAAATAAAAAGTTTTCTTTGGGTATTTATGACTGTGAAGTGAAGTGAAGGGGCTTCCCTGATAGCTCAGTTGGTAAAAAATGTACCTGCAATGCAGGAGACTGTGAGGAGAGGGCAATTTATTTACATATGTGAATACTACACATTTACACACAGAGACACACACTGTAAGTAGAGAATATATATGTGTAATTACATGCTGTCCTTGATAATAATTGAATTAACTATAAAGACAAAACTTTACCAATCAGATATGTTTATAAGTCTTACATTTTATAAATACTATTAAATAATTTGTGAATGTATTTTATCTTTTTTTGGTTAAAGTATTATAATTGATGCTATTTTGGGGAGCAAATTAGCACTAATGTGCAGATGTCTGATGGAAAAGAATGTTCATTTTGAAAAGAGATGTAATTGAAATAATTGAATCTTTCATTATAGTTGAAATTTCCTTCTGTGTCTTTCTTTTTAGCAGTCACAATAGATTGCAGAATTAATTTCTTTTACATTCTGTAGCTTGATTAAATGTCCTTAAATATTCTAGACAGAAAATGAAAAAAAAGAAACCCACCCAGTTTTTTGAAAGTCCTGGGATTGACTTTCTGACGTGGCTTTCTTCCTAGGTCAGCTTAGTGGAAGAGTTTTGTTGCTGTTCAGTTGCTAAGTGGTGTCTGACTCTTTGGTACCCCATGGACTGCAGCATGTCAGGCTCTTCTGTCCTCCACTATCTCCTGGAGTTTGCTCAAATTCATGTTCGTTAGTCAGAGATGCCTTCTCCTTCACCTCCTCCTGCCTTCAATCTTCTCCAACATCAGGGTCCACCTAATGCAAAGACTCAGCTCTTGCATTAAGTGGCCAAAGTATTGGAGCTTCAGTTTCAGCATCAGCCCTTCCAATGAGTATTCAGGGTTGATTTCCTTTAGGATTGACTGGTTTGACCTCCTTGCAGTCCAAGGGACTCTCAAGTGTCTTCTCCAGAACCACAATTCAAAATCATCCTTTCTTTGGTGCTCAGCCTTTATGATACAGCTCTCACATCTGTACATGACTACTGAAAAAACCATAGGTTTGACTATATGGACCATTGTCAGCAAAGTGATGTCTCTGCTTTTTGATACACTTTCTTGGTTTGTCATAGCTTTTCTTCCAAGAAGCAAGCGTCTTATAGTTTCATGGCTACAGTCACTGTTCACAGTGATTTTGGAGCCCAAGAAAATAAAATTTGTCACTGTTTCCACTTTTTCTCCATTTGCCATGAAGTGATGAGACCAGGTGCCATGATCTTAGTTTTTTGAATATTGAGTTTCAAGCCAGCTTTTTCACTCTCCTCTTTTGCCCTCAAGAGGATCTTTAATTCTTCTTCACATTCCTGCCATTAGAGTGGTATCATCTGCACATCTGAGGTTATTGATATTTCTCCTGGCAATCTTGGTTCCAGCTTGTGATTCATCCAGCAGGGGATTTCCCATGATGTACCTTGCATAGCAAGTTGAACAAGCAGGGTGATAATATATGGCCTTGTCGTACTCCTGTCCCAGTGTTGAGTCAGTCAGTTGTCCCACATCTGGTTCTAACTGTTGCTTCCTGTCTCACATACAGGTTTCTCAGGAAACAGGTAAGGTGGTCTGTTATTCCCATCTCTTTGAGAATTTTCCATATGTGATCTATGTGATCTAATGTGATCTACGCAGTCAAAGGCTTTAGCATAGTCAATGAAGCAGAAGTAGATGTGTTTTTGTATTTCCTTTGCTTTCTCCATGATCCAACAAATGTTGGCCATTTGATCTCTAGTTCTTCTGCTTTTTCAAAACCTAGCTTGTACATTCTTTATTCTTGTACTGCTGAAACCTAGCTTGAAGGATTTTGAGCGTAACTTTGCTAGAATGTGAAATGACTAACTGTATGGTAGTTGGAACATTCTTTGGCATTGCCTTCTTTGGCATTTGAATGAAAACTGACCTTTTCCAATCCTGCGGCCACTGCTGAGTTTTCCAAATTTTCTGAGATATTGAGTGCAGCACTTTAACAACACCATCTTTTAGGATTTGAAATAGTTCAGCTGGAATTCCATCACCTCCACTATCTTTGTTCATAGTAATGCTTCCTAAGGCTCACTTTACTTAATACTCCAGGATGTCTGACTCTAGGTGAGCGACCACACAATCATGGTTATCCGGGTCATTAAGACCTTTTCTGTATAGTTCCCTCTGTGTATTCTTGGCACCTCTTCTTAATCTTTTCTGCTTCTGTTAGATCTTTACTGTTTCTGTCCTTTATCGTGCCCATCCTTACATGAAATATTCCCTTGATATCTCCAATTTTCTTGGAAAAGGTAGGGATATGAGTTTAAATTGCTATTAGAAAAAAAAGCTTAGTCTATATTTTTGCAGGCACAAAATCATAAATTATTTTAATTATCCTTCACAAGCCTGTGTACTCAGATTCTTCAGGTTCCTGGACCGGCCATTTGGGTGTGGCTGCCATTAGCATTGTTTGGGACTTTCCCTTGGTGGCTCAGATGGTAAAGAATCTGCCTGCAGTGCAGGAGACCTAGGTTCAATCCTTGGGTTGGGAAGATCCCTGGAGAAGGGAATGGTTACACACTCCAGTATTCTTGCCTGGAGAATTCCATGGACGGAGAAGCCTGGCTGGTTACAGTCCATAGCATTGCAAAAAGTCAGACACGCCTGAATGACTAAGACTTTCACTTTCACTCCCCTGTGAAGTCTCTAGACACTTTTAATAGATGTGCATACAGATTTGTGGCTGTTAAATTGTAATCTCACAATTGCTGTTGGAGAACTTCACCATATGTCAGAACTTCCTTACTCTTCTCCTTTTAGCTATGCCAAATTATTTTAAGAAACCAATTGGTGATTAATAGGAGAACTGTTTAAGAGACTTTAAGAATAAAGGATTCTGTGTCCATGCATTTGTCCTAAAGAAATACATGAAGCAAGAAACCAGAACTGAACCAGAGATCTCAGTGTCTCACCTGAGTTCTGTCCTTCCTGCTTCAACTGCCTTATCTCTGTAATAATGCAAAAAATCTTCAGCTTGAAAGAAGGAAGATGAAAAATAGAAATGCAACTGCCAGAATGCAGTTAGGACTTCAAGATGAAATCAGGCTAAACTCCCCTGGAAAAGATCACTTTTCATGACATGGTGAAGGTCTCCTTGTGGGCTGAAGAAATAGAAGAATGCAGAAGAAGGAGAGAGTCATTGCTTCTGTGAAGCTGTTTGTGGCCATGGGAAGTGAGTTTCCTCTGAAGCAAGGGGTTCTGCAGCAGGAAAGAAAGGCAGCAACTCTGAAAAAAGCAATGAGAGGGAGTCAAGAATAAAAAGAAGAAAGCAATAAATCTGAAGTAATTTAAATGTGATTTTGGGGAGTCTGCCTGCCTGTAATTCTTGCATCTATAGCTGTAGTTAAGTAACAGGAAAGTAAAACAAAGAAGGAAACTAGGAGTCTATTATTAAGCCCTTTTCAAAAATTTTTCCCTTACAGCATCGTTTTTTTTTGGGGGGAGTCTATATTTTCACTCTTTTTTGGCATTAAATTCAAGAGCAGAGCTATGTGTGGATAATAATGCAATATCCTGACCCTGAACTTCAAACTGCAGATGAATTCTAAAGTGAGATGAGTTATTCTAACTAATGCATCACAGATTTAAACTCAGATGTGATAATTCACAAGGAAAAAATATTCATGATGTCCAGGCCTTTATGCATAGTAGAAAAAGTCAATGCAGGCTCGCTCAGGTCATTTGCTGAGATGTCTTCAAGGCCATTCATCCAGTCTAGAGAGAACTAACATTTATTGAGTATCTAAGTGCTAGTTGCTGTTGCAAGTACTAGTATTTTTGAACAACAACTCTATCAAGAAGGCTGTGAAATCTTAACTGCAGAGAGGAGGAATTCAGTGTTTAGAGAAGCAAAGCATGTATGACAGATTGCATAATACTGGCAAATCCATATGGGCGTTACTGCAAATACCAGTGAGGTCCACTGGAGCAAGCTGCCCTTCTAGCTGGGAAGCATTGTACAGGGGTAAGTTGATGGGGTTGACAAGGCTACTGTAGGTAATATTTGCCTGCATCTCATTACAAGGAGTAGTGGTGTACCATCCTCTAATGTTAACATCATCTTGTTGTTATTCAGTTGTTAAGTTACGTTCAGCTCTTTGTGACTCCATGGACTGTAGCACACCAGACCTCCCTGTCCCTCACTATCTCCTGGAGTTTGCCCAAGTTCATGTCCATTGAGTCGGTGATGCCATCCAACCATCTCATCCTCTGCCGCCCTCCTCTCCTTTTCCCTTCAATCTTTCCCAGCATTAGGGTCTTTTCTCATCCTCGTGGTGGTTTAGTCACAAAGTCATGTCTGACTCTTGTGACCCCGTGGACTGTAGCCTGCCAGGCTCTTCTGTCCGTAGGATTCTCCTGGAAAGTATACTGGAGTGGGTTGCCATTTCCTTCTCCAGAGCATCTTCCCCAGCCAGGGACTGAACTCTGGTCTCCTGCACTGCAGGCTTCCCTGGTAGCTCAGTTGGTAAAGAATCCGCCTACAACGCAGGAGACCTGGTTCGATTCCTGGGTGGAGAAGACCCACTGGAGAAAGGATAGGCTACCCACTCCAGTATTCTTGGGCTTCCCTTGTGGCTCAGCTGGTAAAGAATCACCCTGCAATGTGGGTGACCTGGGTTTGATCCCTGGACTGGATATTCTGGCCTGGAGAATTCCATGGACTGTAGAGTCTATGGGGTAGTAGAGTCAGACACAACTGAGTGACTTTCACTTTCTCCTGCATTGCAGGCAGATTCTTTACTGACTGAGCTGCTCCTACATTAAAGCTTTCCTCATGTTCTGTTCAGTTCAGTTGCTCAGTCATGTCTGACTCTTTGTGACCCTACGGACAGAAGCATGCCAGGCCTCCCACATGTTAATCACCTTCAAACCCAAGTAAATAAGACAATCCATCTAATTTTCCTAAGGGTCTTCATTTTCTAGTGCAAACAACATGCAGATCCGGTTTTTAAGTCATAGACAACAGAATCCATGATTGTAATTTAAGTAGATTTATTAAGGAAGATAAAAAGCTCAAGATGAATAAGTAGACTATGGGCTACATCAGAGTTACTTCCTGCTTCCTGGCTTCTCCCTGCTCCATTCTTTGCCCTGTAGTACCCCAGAACATGGACTTCCACGAACAGCATTAGCTAGGCTTTTTGCACCTTGGCTTCCAGTCAGGTTCAGCCAATAGGAGCATGAAGCAGAAGAGCAGAGTTCAGAGTTCAGAGGGAAGTTAGGCATTTATTCCTCCTTATTCTTTTCTGCCATGTGGTGGTCTGGCAGTCGCTGAATTTCTTTAAGGTTGTATCTTCTGTCAGGGGGCCCCTTCTCCCTGGCTATACCTTACTCTTTCCTTTATTGTCCCCTCACACTTAATGGTGCTTACTGTCTGGCTGCTTAACCTTTTTGTTTGGTTCCTTTAAATTCTCCCGAAACTCTGTATCAGTCATTTCATTAAATTCTCTTCAGCCAAACTTTTCTGAGTATGTTGACTCTTTCCTGTGGGGAGACTGATTGATACAGATTGAGTTTCTGAAGCTGACAGCACCATCTGCTAGCCCTGCGAAGACCTGCGCCTCCAATTATGAAGGTGCCACTCCACCTGCCAGCTCCAAAAATGTGCCATGCCTTCCATCATCCATAAGATGCTGAATTAGAGCTTCCTCTGAGCTGGGGACTTCAGAACAACACCGACATGGCTATGATCCACATCCATGGCAACCTCTTGTCCCTTCTCTTCCTGTAATTTAGTTCTGAGTTAAAGTCATGCTTTAACCCACAGATGCTTCTGTTGGTGGGATTAAAACACCTATCATGGCTTAAGCAATAAAAGGGGGGATGGAAACATTTTTCTTGGGATACATATATTTTCAAATGTGAATAAGGGTTCAGAAAATTCGGGACGTGTGTGAATGACGGTTTTGCTTTTGTTATCCCTCTTTCCCTCCTATCCTTAGGCTATCACATTCATTCAATGAAATCCACTTCTGTTTTCCCACTGCTGCTTTCCCGATTTCTCTTTATTTTGTTCTATTGCTTCTTCAACAGACTCATGGTAGAGATATTTTCTGTTCTTGGAAATACCCAAGGTCAGAGGATAGAGGCCCTGACAGGGAGGACCATTTAGCAGTTAGAGCAGATGTCCTTGACATGTAACCTGTAGGATACACTTGCTATTCCCATGTCTGACACTCCCACAGGCCCACTCCTACCCACTCTTACCAATGTGCTGGTCATAATGTCATCTCGTTATCTTTCTCATGAGAGCATATCAGAATGCAAGTGAGAGAATAATCTTATGATGTCAGTAATATCACATATACTCTAATTTACTGTAAAACTATTTGAACTTTATAGTGTTAAATATACTTTTAATTATTTGTATCTCCAGATAATTTTTGTAGTTCCCAGTAACTGAAGTTGCCATCATGTTGCCAAATTCTGTCACAACTAATTTTGGAAAATTCTTAGGAATGGGAACACCATACCACCTTTCCTGTCTCCTGAGAAAGCTGTATGCAGGTCAAGAAGCAACAGTTAGAATCAGACCTGGAACAACTGACTGGTTCAAAATTGGGAAAGGAGTATGTCAAGGCTGTATATTGTCACCCTGCTTCTTTAACTTATATGCAGAGTACATCATTAGAAATGCTGGGCTGGAAGAAGCACAAGCTGGAATCAAGATTGCTGGGAGAAATATCAATAACCTCAGATATGCAGATGACACCACCCTTATGGCAGAAAGCAGAGCGGAACTGAAGAGCTTCTTGATGAAAGTGAAAGAGGAGAGTGAAAAAGCTGGCTTAAAGCTCAACATTCAAAAAACTAAGATCATGGCATCCAGTTTCATCACTTCAGGGCAAATAGGGAAACAATGGAAACAGTGACAGACTTTATTTTCTTGGGCTCCAAAATCACTGCAGATGGTAACTGCAGCCATGAAATTAAAAGATGCTTCCTTCTTGGAAGAAAAGCTATGACAAATCAAGACAATGTATTAAAAAGTGGAGACATCATCTTTCCAACACAGGTCCGACAAGTCAAAGCTGTGATTTTTTCAGTAGTCACGTATGAATGTGAGAGTTTATAAACCATAAAGAAGGCTGAGTGCCAAAGAACGTTTACTTTCGAATTATGGTGCTGGAGAAGACCCTCGAGAATCCCTTGTAAGGAGATCAAAGCAGTCAATCCTAAAGGAAATCAATTCTGAATTTTCATTGGAAGGACTGATTCTGAAGTTAAAGCTCCAATATTTTGGCCATTTGATGTAAAGAGCTGACTCAGTGGGAAAGACCCTGATGTGAAAGATTGAAGGGAAAGGGAGAAGAGGATGACAGAGGATGAGATGGTCAGATAGCATCTCTGACTCAGTGCACAGAAATTTGAGCAAATTCCGGGAGATAGTGGAGGACAGAGGGGCCTAATGTGCTGCAGTCCATGGGGTCCCAAAGAGTCGGACATGAGTTAGCAACTGGACAACGGAAAGAGTTCCAGACTACGTAGATTTTAGGGCTTTAAAAATAATGTAAACATTTTTTTCAATCAATTCATTCTCAATATTGGCACAAACAATGTTTAGCTTTTAGGTCTAAAAACTCATTACACATGAACACATAGTAATACCATGCCTGCTATAATATACTATGTACAAAATCAATTTAGGCTGTTTACATGACAAAGTGGTTTTGGATTCACTCTCTTTCAAAGAGTGATTAGTGAGATATAAAATATGGTGTGTGCATATATATAGATATATAATATTATGTATATAAATTATGATGCTTCAGGGAACAATGTGAATGAGAGAACTCAAATGTTGCACAAGGGTTGTGCTCAGTGAATGTTCAAATCCCAATAATCTGTAAGTTTTATAAATTACTTTGGTTTTCTATGCTATCTGATTTTTAAAATGTTATCATTAAAAAAAAAAGGCATTCTAATTTTAACCTCAAAGAAAGATGCATTTGTATCTATTTTTTGTAAATAAAAGCCTATGAAGACCATTACTAGAGTAAGGCTCTGGTCCAGATTAGATTCGATTTCATGCTCCACATGGTACCTTATACTTTATATTTTTTAACTCTTATCACAATCACAGTAACCTCTTAAAGCCTCCTCCCCACTGCTTTAGGCCAGGGGGCAGGAAGTGTTTTAGTCCATTTCATTCCTCTGTCCCGAGAAGTTAGCACAGTGGCAGACACATGACTAATTCCTGTCAACACTTAATTGGAATAAACTGAATTGATCAGAAATAAGCCCTCATTAAGGAGAAGGCAATGGCACCCCACTCCAGTACTCTTGCCTGGAAAATCCCATGGATGAAGGAGCCTGGTGGGCTGTCGTCTATGGGGTCGCAGAGTTGGACACGACTGAAGCGACTTAGCAGCAGCAGCAGCAGCAGCAGCAAGCCCTCAATAAACATCTCGTGAATGATTAGAAGAATTATCAGAGAGGGAGAGCACAAGAGAGCTCCTAATTTAATTAAAGCAACATAAAACTCAGGTTCAAAACAGTAATTTCAGGAGCAGTTCTCTCAGGGTTTCTCTGGTGCTTCAGATGGTCAAGAATTTGCCTGCAATGTGGGAGACCTGGGTTCGATCCCTGGGTTGGGAAGATCCCCTGGAGAAGGGAGTGAAGTGGCTACCCACTCCAGTATTGCCTGGAGAATCCCATGGACAGAGGATCCTGGCAGGCTACAGTCCATGGGATCACAAAGAGCTGGACATGACTGAGCAACTAACACTTCTCACTTTCACTTCTCTCAAGGTTACTTGAGATGCTGCCTCCCAGGCCTAAGTCCTAAAAATTTCCACCAAATAAAACATAATTAAATCTTTAAAACAAAACAAAACAAAACAAAACAAACACTTTAATTTCAGTTGATCTCTCACTGAAGGCCTTGCTGTCTTCTTTCCCTAACCTTCACTTTCATGGGACAAGTGCTTACTCGGCCTTCACCCTCTGTTTCTTATCCCACCTAGACTGATGCTGGCGGAAAAAAAGTCTTGATCTTATTTCTGTGACTAATAAATTGGGTATTTAGAATCACAGAATTTAGTTGGGTCAATCATTAAAATTTTTTGCATCTCAATTTCCCTTCTTCAGAATGAGGAAATTTGTGTCACATCTGTTTGTCATTTGTGGAGGGGAAATCGTCCGCCACATGAGCTTAAATTGCTCAGCTTCTGTGGAGATCCATCTGGCAGGAAAGATGCTAATTATAGAATTTCTCTGGGTTCTAGTCTCTCCATTTTCAAATGTAATAAGTTTAAAATTCACAGTTACAACTCAGATATGCAGGCATCTAATTTTATTTCTCTGCAAGTGAACTTGATCTGTTCCTGCGACCTGTCTTGTGTGGCAGGATTGATCATCTGGCTCTTTAAAGACAATAGTCCTTCTGGGTTCCTCAGTTTCATCCAGGTTATGTCAGTGTCTTTTGAGTAAATACTCAAGCTTTCAGAGTATCTCTTTTTCCTTTTCTTCCTGCTGAATCTGGGGACAGGAATACCCTTGCTCACCAATACTGCATCCTGATTGAACTTCACAGCATTAGGGCAGGAACCTGCTGCCCTCTGGCCCTTTCTGGCTTCCAGTGAGGGGTCTCAGTTGCCGGTCATGTGCATCTCTTCCTCTGCCCCTGCTGGATCTAGGTACAGTATGCCTGTTGAACTGACGTTTGTTCTCAACACTGAAGGTGCACAGTGGTCCCTTCCCACTGGCTTTCCCATTCACATGGGTCTGAGATTGTGCTGTCAATCCTCCAGTTCAGCTCAGTTCAGTCTCTCAGTTGTGTCCAACTCTTTGCGACCCCATGAACTGCAGCACGCCAGGCCTCCCTGTCCATCACCAACTTCCAGAGTTTACCCAAACCCATGTCCATTGAGTCGGTGATGCCATCCAGCCATCTCATCCTCTGTTGTCCCCTTTTCCTCCTGCCCTCAATCTTTCCCAGCATCAGGGTCTTTTCAAATGAGTCAGCCCTTCTCATCAGGTGGCCAAGGTATTGGAGTTTCAGCTTCAACATCAGTCCCTCCAATGAACATCCAGTACTGATCTCCTTTAGGATGGACTGGTTGGATCTCCTTGCAGTCCAAGGGACTCTCAAGCCTTCTCCAATACCATAGTTCAAAAGCACCAATTCTTAAGTGCTTAGCTTTCTTTATAGTCCAATTCTCATCTCCACACATGACTACTGTAAAAACCATAGCTTTGATTAGATGGACCTTTGTTGACAAAGTACTATCTCTGCTTTTTAATATGCTGTCTAGGTTGGTCATACTTTCCTTTCAAGGAGTAAGCAACTTAATTTCATGGCTGCAATTACCATCTACAGTGATTTTGGAGCCCCAAAAATAAAGTCAGCCACTGTTTCTCCATCTATTTCCCATGAAGTGATGGGACCAGATGCCATGATCTTAGTTTTCTGAATGTTGAACTTTAAGCCAACTTTTACACTCTCCTCTTTCACTTTCATCAAGAGGCTCTTTAGTTCTACACTTTCTGCCGTAAGGGTGGTGTCATCTGCATATCTGAGGTTATTGATATTTTTCCCGGCAAGCTTGACTCCAGCTTGTGCTTCTTCCAGCCCAGTGTTTCTCATGATGTACTCTGCATATAAGTTAAATAAGCAGGGTGACAATATACAGCCTTGATGTCCTCCTTTTCCTACTTGGAACCAGTCTGTCGTTCCATGTCCAGTTCTTACTGTTGCTTTCTGACCTGCACACAGGTTTCTCAAGAGGCAGTTGAGATGGTCTAGTATTCCCATCTCTTTCGTCTCCAATTAGAGAAGCTCACATCCTCTGCCATGGGCCTCAGCTGGTTATCCTTTGAGTCACCTTGGGAAGAATGAGAGAAACTCCGGGTGTATTTGCTGTATCTCAGGCCCTCTTCTCCCACTGTCCCCCCTCCCCAACATAAGCACAGCTGCTCTGCCGCCATTTTGGTTCCACTGTGGTCATCTCGTGTCACTCTGAGGCTTTGGGGAAGACGGCCTCAGACTAAAAAATAAGGTATAAAATGAATGGAAGGTGGTGAAGTAGTGATGATGGGTATAAACAACTTGATATAATCGGCTGTGAAGTGGATGTAGAAAAATAACAGAATGTGTGGAGGGGGCTTGGTCAACAGGGTTTCACTTGCTAGTGGGGTGGAGAGAGTGGACACCTTCCTCACTGTCTTTCTTGTTTTGCGTTCTTTGTGGAAGCCTCTTCAGTGACTGTACTGCTTTGCATTTCATTTACTCATTCAACAAATAGCTATTATAACCCAACCATATACCAGATCAAAATCTCTCTTATTTCCATACTTTTTCATATTTAATTATTCTAATGTGAGTTTTAAAAATAATGTAAAATTGTATAGCAAATGACTCTCTTCCCTCTCTCCAGTACAATGTGTTGGTTTGTATTTTGATCATAAGAATTGGTTTTTTTATCCCCACTGTGTGGCTGGTGCTGCCTGAGTTGTGCTCTCTCAGTGCAGCAGTTCCTCCTAATAGTCATGTCGTTAGGATTTAACTAGACTGTAACTGGAAACTGGGTGGAAGGAGATGAATACAAATTATGTCCAGATGTAAAGGAAATGAAGAAGAGCTGTTTTAGTATTTATGAGGCTAGTTTCCAGTAGAGTTGATTCCAGAAATCCTGTAGGAATAACCTAGAAATTTTCCTTCCAAATAGCCTGAGTCTCTAAAGGGGAGTATGGCCCTCCACAGCCATTTTCTAGGTAAGTGTGCATCCAAACTCGAGACGTGGTTAGTATGTTGCTGATAATTGGGTGAGGTGAAGATCTTTAAATAAATAATTTAAAAAACTCCAGTGTTTTCTTGCAATATAAAGAGCAATTCTGACAATGAATTGAAGAAATCCTCCTGGACTTGTTTTGAAGAAAAGAAAGTGTTATTTTTGAGATACCTGGATACTCCTATTTAATTCATAGTAAGGAAAACCAAGACGAATACCAAAGCCTTTATTTTACACAATATCAAAGCTATTAAAACATTCTGAGATAGTTTTTTTTTCAATCTCTTAGTTACTCACCAGATATAAAAACACAAGCATCAAGAAGTCTAAATGTAATTGTTTTCTTAAGTCATCAAAATTCTTAAAGTAGATTTTTATATTTGGATATAAAAATTATATAAACATGCTTGAATGAAACATTTAATATATGAATGGGCTTTTACTATCTCAAACTACTCTAAACACTTTTAATAAGTAAATACAGTAGTCCTCCCAGCCCATCTGCACTTTTTCTTTTCATGGTTTCGGTTAGCTGTGGCCAACCACGGTCATATATGTCAAATGGAAAATTCTAGAGATAATTCGTAAGCTTTAAATTGAGCACCGTTCTGAGTAGTGTAATGAAACCTTGCACAGTCTGGCTCCATCTCTCCAGGACATGAATCATCTCTTTGTCTAGTGTATTCTGCCTTTTAACCCCTCAGCATCTTTCTCAGTTATCAAGCTGTCTGTAGGTTATTGCTATGCTTGTGTTCAAGTGACTCTTATTTTACTGAATAATGGCTGCAAACCCCAAGAGGAGTGATGCTGGCAATTATTATATGCCAAAAATAAATAAATAAATAAGCTATAACATATTTCCTTTAAGTGAAAAGGTGAAAGTTCTTGACTTAACAAGGAAAGAAAAGAAGTCACTAAAGTTGCTAAGACCTAGCATAAGAATGAATCTTCTATCTGTGGAATTTGAAGAAGGAAAAAGAAATTCCTGCTAGTTTTACTGTTGCATCTCAAACCACAAAGGTTATGGCCACAGTGCATGATATGTGCTTCTGTTTGTTTTTTGGCAGCTCCAAGCAGCTTCTGAGATCTTAGTTCTAAGACTGGGGACTGAACCTGGGCTGCCATGGCAGTGGTTGTCCTGAGTCCTAACCACTGGACCACCAGGGAATATCCCAAACATGCTTAGTTAAGATGGCAACGGTATTGTTATTGTTGTTCAGTTGCTAAATTGTGTCCAACTCTTTGTGACCCCATGAACTACAGCACACCAGGCTTCTCTATCCTTCACTGTCTCCCAGAGTTCGCTCAGACTCATGTCCATTGAGTCAGTGATGCCATCCAACCATCTCATCCTCCGTTGCTCCCTTCTCCTTTCGCCCTCTAGCTTACCCAGCATCTGGGTCTTTTCCAAAGAGTTGACTCTTCACATCAGGTGGCCAAAATATTGGAGTTTCAGCTTGAGTATCAGTCATTCCAATGAATATTCAGAGTTGATTTCCTTTAGGATTGACTGGTTGACCTCCTTACAGTCCAAGGGACTCTCAAAAGTCTTCTCCAGCACCACAGTTTGAAAGGCAAAGGCATTAAATTTATATAATAAGATACTCTGAAAAAGAGAGAGAGACTACCTTCGTTTAACTTTCATTACAGTGCTGGAATCAAGATTGCCGGGAGAAATATCAATAACCTTAGATATGCAGATAACACCACCCTTATGGCAGAAAGTGAAGAGGAACTCAAAAGCCTCTTGATGAAAGTGAAAGAGGAGAGTGAAAAAGCTGGCTTAAAGCTCAACATTCAGAAGATCATGGCATCTGGTCCCATCACTTCATGGGAAATAGATGGGGAAACAGTGGAAACAGTGTCAGACTTTATTTTTCTGGACTCCAAAATCACTGCAGGTGGTGATTGCAACCATGAAATTAAAAGACGCTTACTCCTTGGAAGGAAAGTTATGACCAACCTAGATAACATATTGAAAAGCAGAGACATTACTTTGCCAACAAAGGTCCGTCTAGTCAGGGCTATGTTTTTTCCTGTGGTCATGTATGGATGTCAGAATTGGACTGTGAAGAAGGCTGAGTGCCGAAGAATTGATGCTTTTGAACTGTGGTGTTGGAGAAGACTCTTGAGAGCCCCTTGGACTGTAAGGAGATCCAACCAGTCCATTCTAAAGGAGATCAGCCCTGGGTGTTCTTTGGAAGGAATGATGCTGAAGCTGAAACTCCAGTACTTTGGCCACCTCATGCGAAGAGTTGACTCATTGGACAAGACTGATGCTGAGAGGGATTGGGGGCAGGAGGAGAAGGGGACGACAGAGGATGAGATGGCTGGATGGCATCACCGACTCGATGGATGTGAGTTTGAGTGAACTCCAGGAGTTGGTGATGGACAGGGAGGCCTGGCGTGCTGTGATTCATGAGGTTGCAGAGTTGGACACGACTGAGAGACTGAACTGACTGACTGACTGATAGTGTATTATTAAAATTGTTCTATTTCATTATTACTGTTACTCTTTTTCCAGTTCTAATTTACATATTAAAGTTCATCATAGGTATGTATGCATTGTAACAAGGACAGTATTTATAAGAGTTTGGGACTATCCGAGATTTCAGGCATCCACTGGTGGTCTTGGAATGCATCCCTCAAGGACAAGGGGAATTACCGCACCTCATATGAGTGCCATGTAGGTATAGGGAGCTAATATATAGCTTAACCTCTTTTTCCATGCCACTTCCTCAGGTAGAAACTTACTTTTCTTTAGTATCACAAGCATTATTCCTAGATAATAGAACCACAGCAAAAGCTTTACTGGAGAAGCAAGGTAGATAAAGAGGATTCCAACATTGCTATGAAGAGATTATAGAATGAAATCAATTGAGGACAATGATAGGAGATTAAAGAATAGGGAGGACTAAATTCTTTTCCATTCTTTGGTTCTTAAGTCTTCAATAAGTGAACTCATACAGTATTGCAATAGTTTAAATTGGGGGTGATGGATGAAGGATGTGGGGTTTCTTTATAATTCTAAAATTGTGCTAATGGATGCACAATTCTGTGACTATACTAAAAGTTATTGAATTGTATACTTCAATGGGTGAATTGTATGGTATGTGTACTACATCTCAATAAAGCTATTTTAAAAAGGAAAAAAAATAAAGAAATGGTCTTAGGTAATGGCATTTTTAATAACAGGAGTTCCATTTTAAGTATAGATTCTATACTAGATGTTGAACTATATATATGTTAATTACTCAGATGCAAATAGGGGGAAAATTTAAGGACTCTAGCTGAAGACTCTGCTTTCCTGTTAATCATTTTAAGCCCCTAGATGTCACTTATGCAAAACTCTGTTGCTAGTTAGGAAGGTTTGAACAATTTCACATTTATGGTAGGCCAGGCCAGTTTATGGTAGGCCATGCTTCTCTAATATTCGTTGTGTATGATTATCAAGTTTCTAACTTCTAGATTGATAGTGGGATCATCACAAAAAAGCCAAATATTTTTTATGTTTATTTTGTTTAGTAAAAATCATGTTGCACTGTTATTTAGGATTTAAAGTTTAGAGAGGATTTGAGGCAACTTACAAGATTAACCATAGTGCAAAATATTATCATTTATTCTGTTGCGTGTCTGCAAAGATGGCTAGGATGGCCATTTCCTACTTTTGGCTGTATTTCATTATGTGACACTGTTACCTGGTTTGCTTTTTGCAAATTATGTGTTTTTGTAGGAAGAATGCCTATGGTTGTAGAATTCACACATACACACACACACACACACACACACGCAAGTGGCCTTATTGAGATGTAATTGACACATTACACTGTGTAGGTTTAATGTGTCCAACATGATAATTTAGTATTCTTATATATTGCAAAATGATTACCCCACCAAGATTAGTTAACACATCCGTCACTCACACTACCTTTTCTCTGGTGTGTGTGGGGTGAGAACTTGTAAGACTTGTTCTATTAGCAGCTTTCAAGTATACAATATAGTATTGCTAACATGTCATCATGCTATTTATTAGTCTCCAGAACTTATGTATCCAGTAACTGGAAATTTGTACTGTTTGACCTTCTTCATCCATTTCTTCCACCCTCACCTCTGGTAACCACTCTCTGTTTTCAAGTTCAGTTTCTAGATTCTAGATATCATATAGTATTTGTCCTACCCTGGCATTTTGATAGTGATTTCATTGAATCTATAGTTGGCTCTGCATAGCATTTGAATGATTAATTCTTTCAGTCTATAAATATGCACTATCTTTCCATTTATTTGTGTCTTCTTCAATTTTTTTCATCAATGTCTTACCATTTTCAGCACACAAACTTTTATCTGTGTGAAGCTAACTAAAATTAGCAGGGGTCAAAATTATTTCAGGAGGTACTGTGTGGAAAGAGATAAGCCCAAATTATGTCCAGATATAAAGGAAATGAAGAAAGCACTCAATACTTATGGGACTTAGATAACATTCTTCAAAGCAACCCACCTATAAGGTTAAGCCTGCTGCTGCTGCTGCTGCTAAGTCGCTCCAGTCATGTCCGACTCTGTGTGACCACATAGACGGCAGCCCACCAGGCTCCCCCATCCCTGGGATTCTTCAGGCAAGAACACTGGAGTGGGTTTCCATTTCCTTCTCCAATAGATTAAGCCTAGTTTGATTTAATTAGATAAGATATAATAAAGCTGATATTCTTTATAAGGACTAATAATTATAAGTTGAAAAACATGTTATAGGAGCCTCATGAGTTAGAATGTTTTTTCTAAACTGTATGTTTATATTGATTCCTGCTTGAACTTGGATTTCAGAACATTTATAGCTTTCGTTGGCTGCAAGTTGCTGGCAAGATAGTGTTGACATTTATAACATCAATGAATGGCTCACTTAAGGAGTTACAAAGTTCCCCTTTACTCTAAAACATTCTCCTTTGCATCTTATGCTTAAAAAATTTTTGCATCGTGCCTTAAAATTTCTCATTAGACCATTTATAATTTAAAGTAATGCAGACTGCCGTTGAGCTCACCCAGTCTCGCTTCACAATGATGAAGCTAGATAAAACATCTGATTTCATTATCTGCAGTTACTCAGCAGAGTTCTGAGGGTGTGTTTGTGGAACGGATATGTTTTTGTGGGAGTGAGGTCTTGGGGGTGAGGGTGGGTTTTGTTATGATGTTTGTCACGTTGCCACAGAAGGCAACATGAAGAAACAAAGACCCTGAGAGACAGCATGAGACCAGAGAAGTCTGGTGGTGTTGGGAAGGCTTTCTTGGGGGGACCACTCTTTTGCTGAAGTTTGAAGAATACTCTGAATTTAATATAATCATGTGATGGAGGAATTTCTTGGCTCAGGGAAGAGAGTTATAAAAATTGAAGAGCTGTGAATCTCCTAATGTATATATTATCTGAAGTGTTAAATTGGTAGAGTGAAGATCAATTTACTTACAACAATTGGAAGACTCAAAAGAAAAAAATTTTCAGAATACATTTTGTATAATATTAGATGATACTTATTCTGTTATCTTTCAAAACTTTATTTTGGCATTTACTCTGTTCAAATAGCTGGGTGATAGAGGGAAAGAAAAGGTAAATGAATATTGAACTAATGCAATACTAATTTATGATTCTAGTGGGAAAAGGGAAATAGAAGGGAGATTGACATTTACAGAAAACATTATAAAATTGGATTGCTTAAGCAAGTTGTATGGGTTTTATTTACTCTTAAGGCCAAATCAAATAAATTGAGAGCAGTTCTTGGAGGGAATGTACAAGCAGGAGAAAAGTCTTAGGGTTCAGTTGGGTCAAGAATTTTGTTCTCAAGAAAGCTATCTTGAATCTTCAGATTTTTTGGACATTTTTCCATTAGTAAGAATTAAAAGTCCCTTCAAAACTTGTGGTCTTATGTGACATAGTACATTTCCCTCTTTCTTCGAGGCATGCTAACACATTACTCTTTCATAATACTGATTTTCATGGGGAGAAAACTGGGCTACGTCCTAGAGATAAGGTAGACTGTGTCTCCTGTGAGATGTTCATGCTGAAATGGGAGGAGCTGAACACAGGTCCCATAAACGGTAGAGGTAGGTCACCAAAGCAGCCTTGGGGAAGCTCAATGGGAAAGAAAAACCATTAGCCGAATCTCCAAACCTGAATAAGCATGAACAAGAGAATCTGAAGCCAAGAGGAAATTTAGGCAGTTGGAGGAAGGAGCCAGGTAAGGGAACCATGTATACAAGCATATTCATGTCAAATGGTGTTGGAATATTCGGTACCATCTTAGTTGAAGGCCTTTAGAGGACTTTATTAGAGGGATAATAATTATCAATCCAAATAAAATCAAACCTACTTTCACAATTTCTAAAAAGCTTATGGCAAACAGGTAACTTTTGCCTGGAAATATTCCACCCAGGTTAACTTCTGCACAGATTTCTTTGGAACTCCACCTGTATATTCTTGCTAAATTCTCCACTATGTGAATTTGTACTTGCCTTGGAGTTTCTACTCTTATCACAGTGTCCTTTTCTAATATGTCAACTTGGCCTCAACAACAGGTATGTCACAGATGTTTCTATAAATTATTAGAATTATTTCCTAATACTTTGGGGTTCATTCTCCCCCCCCCCATAAGATGGCTCTAATAATGCTTAGTTGTCTTTAATTTCATTCAAAATAATTTTGTTAGATTGTATTTTGACAGCTGTCATATCAGTGTGCATTTTTTAAAAAAACATTAAAATTGGTGAATTTTTATGTAGCCATTTTAATATTGAAGATGGAATAAAAAATATTTTGGCATATTATGCTTTGTTATTTCAAGAAGGGCAAAATAGATTTGTGCAGTGTATGGAAGGCTGCTATCACTGATTCAATGTGTCAAAAGTGGTTTGCGAAGTTTCCTGCTGGGGATTACTCACTGGACAATGCTCCACAGTTGAGTAGACCAGTTGAAGTTGATAGCAATCAAGACATTAATTAAGAATAATCAAAGTTATACCACAGGGGGGATAGTCGACAAACTCAAAATATTCAAATCAAGTATTGAAAAGCATCTGCACCAGCTTGGTTATGTTAATTGCTTTGATGTTTGGGTTCCACATAAGTAAGAAAAAACCTTCGTGACCATATTTCTTCATGTGATTCTCTAATTAAATGTAACAAAAAATGTTCTGTTTTTTAAAAAAAATTTGATGGGTAATGAAAGGTGGATACTCTACAGCAATGTGGAACAGAAGGGATTGTGGGACAAGTGAAATGAACCACTGCCAACCACACCAAAGACTTGACTTTATCCAAAAAAGGTGATGCTGTGTAAATGGTGGGATTAAAAGGGAGTCCTCTATTATGAGCTCCTTCTGGAAAACCAAATGAATAATTCCAACAAGTCCTGCTTCCAGTTAGACCAACTAAAGGCAGCGCTCAACAAAAGTGAAAGTGAAAGTCGCTCAGTTGTATCCAACTCTTTGCGACCCCATGGACTATACAGTCCATGGAATTCTCCAGGAAAGAATGCTAGAGTGGGTAGCCATTCCCTTCTCCAGGGCATCTTCCTACCCAGGGATTGAACCCAGATCTCACACATTGCAGGAGGCTTCTTTACCAGCTGAGCCACCAGGAAAGCCCAAGAATACTGGAGTGCGTAACCTATCCCTTCTCTAGTGGATCTTCCCAACCCAGGAATTGAACAGGGGTCTCCTGCAATGCAGGTGGATTCTTTACCAGCTGAGCTACCAGGGAAGCTCAACAAAAAGCACCCAGAATTAATCAAGAGAAAATACATAATCTTTTAGGATAATGCAAGATTGCATGTTTCTTTGATGACCAGGCAAAAATTGTTATAGTTTGGCTAGGGATTTCTGATTCACCTGCTTAATTCACTTAGCTATTGCACCTTCAGATTTCCATTTATTTTGGTCTTTATAAAATTCTCTTAATGGAAAAAAATTCAGTTCCCTGGAAGACTGTAAAAGGCACCTGGAAGAGTTCTTTGCTAAAAAAGATAAAAATCTTTGGGAATATGGAATTATGAAGTTGCCTGAAAAATGGCAGAAAGTAGTAGAACAAAATGGTGAATATGTTGTTCAATAAAGTTCTTGGTGAAAATGAAAAATATGTCTTTTATTTTTACTTAAAGAAACCAAAGGAACTTTTTGGCCAACCCAATACAGAATTTAATCTCCTTGGCATTTTTTTTTTTTTAACCAGAGCTCTAGTTTACCTTTAGTCTGCTCCAACAGATAAAAACTAAAATACATTAAACTGCAGAAAAATATAAAGTCTATAAGGTGACTTTTAAGTAATATACATAGACACATTTATATCCTGATTTTAAATTGAATTTAATTTCATTTAATAATACTTAAAAAAGATTTTGGAAGTACAATTGAGAAACATGATCAGTCTCTGTACATATTTTATTTTCTTTTAGGTCAAAGGTTTGGGTTTAGCAATGGTCTATTTACAGTCTTAGAAATTTGACCAGCACTAGGATTGTGATGAAATTGGGAAAGAAGGGTTAAAATTTGGTGAAACTTTCCACTTGTTTCCCTCATTTCTCCTTGACTTTGAAAAGATGAAAATTTCAAGAGGAAGAAATGAATGACTAATAGCTAGAGATATTTAGAAATATTATCAACACCTACACTTGGTAAAATTAAACTGTAATAGTCTCAAGCTTACTTTTTTGTCTTAAATGATGTGTGTATGTGCCTTGGTGACAGTATTAATAGGGACAGTCTTTCAGTTCTGATTCTGGTTGCATTTCAGGAAAGTAGAGACTAAAGTATAGCATTGGAGGGTGGAAACTCAAATTTCATTGTAAAGTGTGTCCTTCATAGCAAATAGAACAAAATTATCATCCACTCTAATAAAACAATACTATGAACATTTGGAGGGTTTATGAGGATGGTGGTATTAACTCATGTTTACCTCCATCTTTCAAATTGGCTCTGCAATTGATTGCCTTTTCCTGCAGTTGTTCTGGGGTTCCCAGGTGGCTCAGTGGTAAAGAACCCATCTGCCAATGCTGGAGACATAAGAAAACAGCTGGTTTGATCCCTGGGTAGAGAAGAGCCCCTGGAGGAGGGCATGGAAGCCCACTCCCATATTTTTGCCTGAAGAATCCCACAGACAAAGAAGCCAGAAGGGCTATAGTCCACAGGGTCACAAAGAGTCAGACAGAACTGATGCAAGTTAGCACGCACGCACTTGCACAGTTGTTCTGATGGTTGTCCTTAATCCCAAGTTTATTCTGTTATAAGGACCTCATACTTTAAAGGTTGAAACCAGACATATATAATTAAACAATCAGATAGTAGTAAAAGCAAAAATGAAGGAAGGATGCTAAAAAGCACTTTAAATGTTGGTCAGTGGCATTGGTTTGGAATAGCTACAGAGATCACCAAGGAAGGCAGAGATCCTTATAGTGCGTGACCTTGGGTAGAATTTGAATCAGTAGAGAGAGAATTCCATGTGGGGTTGGGGAGGGAATAGACATGAATGTTTATTTCCCTGCATAGGTGCTGTTGGTGTGTTAGGAGATGATGAGAGAGAGGAGAGGTGAAATCATATTGTGCTGACCTTGTGGGACTGCCTAAGCCTCCTGGACTTCATCTTATGGTCTTCAACTAACTGAAGGCCTCCACTGTCCTTGAAGTCTGTGCCTTAAAACTTATAGGATCTTAAGTAATTGCTTAACCACTTCTAGAGCTTCACTAGTGGCTTGGATGGTAAAAAATCTGCCTGTGATGCATAAGACCCAGGTTTGACCCCTGGGTCAGAAAGGTCCCCTGGAGGAGGGAATGGCTACCCACTCCAGTATTCTTGGGGCTTCCCTGGTGGCTCAGATGGTAAAGACTATACTTACTAGGGTCTTTAAGCCCCATATCTAAGATTTGGCAGTTCTATAAGACTGTAAAACAAGTTATAAAAAAACACATCATTCTGGAAGTTAATGGTAAAATCTGGGAGCTCATTTTCTTGAAAAGCCAAAAATAGTTTGTAGTGTTCTTTGTCTATAAATACTAATAATAACACAATACATTGTGTTAAAATATATTGTCCCATATGATTCTCAATATGGCCTTCTGAAGCAGGCAGGGAAAATATTAGTGTCTCTGGGAGCAAATTAAAATCCAGAATTACCAAGAAAATGTAGGGAAGAGTGGAAAAAGGACTCTTGATTCCTAATTGTGTCAGTTGCTTCTGCAAGTGGTGTGTTAGTTGTATGTTATATGTAGCTCTGTCAGTTTGAGCCATACATGTGCTTTCCTTCATCACAGAACTGGGATTATGCTTACTTCCTGGATTTTAAGGGTTGCAGAAGAATAAATATTGATTAACATAAATGTAATTATGTAATTCTCTCTATATACTATAGGTCTCAATATTATAGCTGTTTTCATAAATAAATAATCTTTGAAAGAGAACTCTAAAGAAAAGTTTCTTGAAGCAAGTAGTTTTTTTCAGAAAATAGAAAAGATTTCTTTGGAAAAGCTATCATAGATACCAAGACATCAGAAAGAGGCTTCAGAATAAGGAGTGCTATAAGTCAAGCAATGTGAGGATTCAAATCCAATTTTAGAAAGTGTTCTTACCTAAGATTAAAAAGGCATTTGCAAGGTAAGAAATATTTTGCAAAAGTCTTGTCCATTGTTTGATGTTGTACTTGGTTCAGGGAAAAAATGGCTGTTTCATCTCATGATTGACCTCACATATAACAGACTAGAATGTCATCTAAAGTAGTGTGATATAAAAACTCTCTGCTCAGACGGTAAAGCGTCTGTCTACAGTGTGGGACACCTGGGTTCAATCCCTGGGTTGGGAAGCTCCCTGGAGAAGGAAATGGCAACCCACTCCAGTGCTCTTGCTTAGAAAATCCCATGGATGGAGAAGCCTGGTGTCCATGGGGTCGCAAAGAGTCGGACACGACTGAGCGACTTCACTTTCACTTTCCCCTCAGTAGGAAGAGATATCCCTAGAAATATACACAGACATATAAGCAGTTAATTTCTGGCTGCTTGGCTGTCATTTGTCTAGCTGTCTGTATCTGTCTGTCTATCTACTTACTTTTTCATTTTCACATATCTTTTTTTGCACTGAAACTATCACAATCCATAAAAGCCAGTGCCAGAGAGTTGGCATTTTAGATTTATAAAGTTATTTAAGTATATGTATATATGTGTAAATATTAAAAATATTCATGGTGTTAATATTATATTTTATCTTTTGTATTTGTGCAGACATTGCTATGAGCAGAAGACAGTTAAGTGGTACTAAAGCCACTGCATTTGAAAGGAGGTGGATAGAGATTTTTATGGCATTTGATGAGGGTCATGGTAGGTGTGTGGATCACCACAAACTGTAAAAGATTCTTAAAGAGATAGGAATGCCAGACCACCTTACTTGTCTCATGAGAAACCTACATTTCGGTCAAAAAGCAACAATTACAACCAGACATGGAACAACAGGCTGGTTCAAAATTGGGAAAGGAATATGTCAAGGCTGTTATATTGTCACCCTGCTTATATAACTGATCTGCAGAGTACATCATGCAAAATGCTGGGCTGGATGAATCACAAGCTGGAATCAAGATTGCTGGGAGAAATATGATACCACTCTAATGAGAGAAAGTGAAGAGGAACTAAAGAGCCTCTTGATAAAGGTGAAAGAAGAGAGTGAAAAAGCTGGCTTGAAATTCAACATTTTAAAAAGTAAGATTATAGCATCTGGTCCCATTACCTCTGGATAAGGAAATGGCAACCCACTCCAGTATTCTTACCTGGAGAATTCAGTGGACAGAGGAGCCTGGCAGGCTGCAGTCCATGGGGTCACAGAGAGTTGGACACGACTGAGCGACTATCACTCACTCCCATCATTTCATGGAAAATAGCAGGGGAAAAAGTGGAAGCAGTGACATATTTTATTTTCTTGGTCTCCAAGATCACTGTGGATGGTGACTGCAGCCATGAAATTGAAAGATGCTTGCTCTTTGGAAGAAAAGCTATGACAAAGAAAGCTATGTCTAAGAAAACTAGACAGCATCTTAAAAAGCAGAGACACCACTTTGCTGACAAAGGTCCATATAGTAACTATGTTTTTTTTTTTCCAGTAGTCATGTATGGATGTGAGAGTTGGACTATAAAGAAGGCTGAGTGCTGAACAATTGGTGTTTTTAAATTGTGGTGTTGGAGAAGACTCTTGAGAGTACCTTAAACTGCAAGGAGATTAAAGAAGTCATTACTAAAGGAAATCAACCCTGAATACTCTTTGGTAGGACTGACGCTAAAGCTGAAGCTCCAATACTTTGGCCACCTGATGCAAAGAACTGACTCATTGGAAAAGACCCTGATGCTGAGAAAGATTGAGGGCAGGAGGAGAAGGGGATGACAGAGGATGAAATAGATAGCATCACCGATTCAATGGACATAAATCTGAGCAAACTTTGGGAGACAATGAGAACAGAGAAGACTGATATGCTGCAGTCCATGGGGTCACAAAGAGTCAGACAGGGCTTAGCAACAACAACAAAATGGTAGGGGTGCATGTGTGTGTGTGTGTGTGTGTGTGTGTGTGTGTGATTACACCACATGGACAACTGGAGAAGAGCATGGAAGCACTGTGGGGGAAGAAAGACATAAAAATGGAAGAGCTGGAAAAAAAGTAATTTGATTTTATCTTTTCATTAGGATTTGTTAAGATTATCTTTTCATTAAGATTGGTACTGCTTCTAATGTCTTCCATAATGATGGTCCCACAGCCATTGTTAATAACCAGATCTTTCTGGTGTAGTCCTGTATTGAATGACTAGATACTTGATGAGCTTCAATTAATCAGACATACTTATGTATCATCCTTTCTATTTGTGATGGATGTTTAAATATAAACAAGATCTCTCTAGCCTGAGAACTTAGCCACATCACTGTAAGTGGATGTGATTTGATTTAAGAAAAATATGGAGAGGTGTATTAATTATTGGAAAAAATGGAGCGCACCATTGGCTTTCTAATCTTAGCCATAAGAAAATTTGAGGAAAGATATTGCTGTATGAGAAAGGAGATGATTTGTGGAGAAAGAACTGAAAGTTTTCTTCTTCTCCAGGAAGATTATAACTGGTCCTTAAGTGGTCTGTAAGTTTTATAGTGTGTCTCCTGACACTAATAAAGGCAACTTCTTTAGGGATTTTGACAGAAATATGTATTTTTATTTCCTATTTTTTCCCCTTAAGTTGGAATCTAGCAGAACTTTTTGCCTCTAATATTGTTCAATTTCACCTTAATATTACCCAAGTCCTATTTTAGCTCAGGTTTCTTCGGAGTTATACAGCTATTAGTCAATCAAAGTGCATTTGCTTTTCAGTTTCATACAGAGACACATGGAGCTAAATGTTTTTCTAACCTGAAAAATATGAGTTTCCAAAGATGTGAATGTGATGTGAGGAGCTTGGCTTTGATAGGTGAGATTTTTTGAGGCCTCATAAAAAACATACTTTATACTTGTGTATTGCTTTATAGTTTTCACAAAAAGATGGTCTCATGTAGTGTCTCACTTTTCACTGGCATGAGAACTCTCTCACCTGAGGGTAATTACTTCTGTTTTACACCTGAGGAAACTGAAAATCAAAGAGGGCACGTGCCATGCTAGTCACTGAGCTGATAAGCACTGAGAGTCACACTGGGTCTTGTGGCTCCACGTCCAGTGTTTTCTTGACAGACCTTTACTGGGTGACTCCTCAGTGCTTGTCAAGAGTGTGGTGGTAAAGTATTTCTTTTCAGGTCAACATACTAATGTGATTTGTAAAGTTTACAAATATTAGGAAGTAAAATATTTTTCAGAGTTAAGAATTAGAGTCAAAGAACCACTTCTTTTGGTTATGAAGGCAAAGTATGTTTCCTCCATGCCCAACTGAATCATACTGACAACGAGTTGTACTAAGAAAGCAGCTTGGTACCCACGATTGCTGGGCTCAGACTTAGAGCCAAGAAAGTGAGGACCGAGATAGGGCTGGTGGAGCTGAAAGTACCCTGGAGAGCCTGAAAGAATTATCACATAGACTGTGAGAAATTCGGAGAAGGCAATGGCACCCCACTCCAGTACTCTTGCCTGGAAAATCTCATGGATGGAGGAGCCTGGTAGGCAGCAGTCCATTGGGTCGCACAGAGTCGGACACGACTGAGCGACTTCACTTTCACTTTTCGCTTTCATGCATTGGAGAAGGAAATGGCAACCCACTCCAGTGTTCTTGCCTGGAGAATCCCAGGGACGGGGAAGCCTGGTGGGTTGCTGTCTATGGGGTCACACAGAGTCAGACACAACTGAAGTGACTTAGCAGTAGCAGTGAGAAATTGGTCTGTGGAGATGATCATTCAGTTTACTCACTTTCTCCGTTTTAGTCAGTTATCAAGCAGAAAAGGAGAACACTTTCCTTGGAGTGATTTGTTTTCTTGTCAGATTTGCTCTCTGCGAAGTTTTAAATTTTAGTATGGTATCTAATAGTGGCTTTAGTGAATTAGCCAATATTTTGGAGAATTATTATTTATATATTTTTGGTGGCTTTCTAGCCCACAAAAATTATTGTTGTTGTCATTCAGTCTCTATATTCGTGTCCAGCTCTGCAACTCCATGGACTACAGCATGCCCTGTCCTTCACTATCTCCTGGAGTTTGCTCAGACTCATGTCCATTCAGTTGATGATGCCGTCCAACTATCTCATCTGCTGTTGCCCCCTTCTCTTCCTGCCTTCAGTCTTTCCCAGCATCGGGGGTCTTTTCCAATGAGTTTGCATCAATTATCGGTGGCTTTAGTTATCAATGATTTTTATCTCTAAATTCCTAGAATAAATCATAAAATATTATTACTGAATAAATAAGGAATGATTTGTTATTAGGTGATTGTAAGTGCAAAAGTATGTCTCATGGGACTTTTTTTTCATATAAGAATTTTTTTCATTAGAAAACTAGGAAAAGGATGCATTTCAAATTTGATACAGCTAGACAAAGACACAGAGCAAAACTTTGCACTTGACTATGTGGTAAGAAACCAGTTCTCTTGCAGAAAAGAATAATTAAACCTGCCAATGGGAGATCTTTCACTGAAAACATTTCTTGATCTTCAAAAAATGAGACATGGGGATAATTTTTGAAGGTTATTAGTATTTGAACTCAGCTAAGATTGACAAAGATAATCTCCTTTGATCATCTCCTCAGACTCTTCTGAGCTCTTCTCAGTTAAGCTCTGACTTTGGGCTTCCATGTCTGTCTTGGCTTTGTTAATTTTAGCAACAATCCTGCTGTCCGTGCAGCCAGAATCCCCTACCTTTGCTATCCATGTGCTGTGCCATGCTCAGTCGCTTCAGCTGTGTCTGGCTCTTTGTGACCTCATGGACTGTAGCCCACCAGGTTCCTCTCTCCATGGGATTTCCCAGTCAAGAATATTGGAGTGGGTTGCCATAGCCTCCTCCAGGGGATCTTCCTGACCTAGGGATTGAGCCTGACTCATCTGTGTCTCCTGAATTGCAAGCAGATTCTTTTCTTGTTGTTGTTTAGTTTTTATTTCATAATCATAAATTTAACTTTGAAATCCAACTAAAGTTGAAGAGGGGATAAGGAAAATATGGGACCCAAAAAACTAAAGCGAGAGCATTAAGATTATAGGATATTTCTAGCAGATGGAGGTGAAGGGTCCTTTCCTGGGCTGCAGAAAGAATGGTCTTGTGGTTAAGGAAGTTCAGTCGCTCAGTCATGTCTGACTCTTTGCGACCCCATGGACTGCAGCACACCAGGCCCCTGTCCATCACCAACTCCCAGAGTTTACTCAAACTCACATCCATTGAGTCAGTGATGCCATCCAACCATCACATCCTCTGTCGTCCCCTTCTTCTCCCACGTTCAATCTTTCCCAGCATCAAGGTCTTTTCAAATGAGTCAGTTCTTCACATCCGGTTAAGTAAAGCACAAGTCAAATTTACTAGATTTGTCCACAGTCAGCAATGATCTTCTTGTTGGTCTTGCCGTTACTGGACCCAAAGCACTGCACAAATTCCACAATATTCATGCCCTCTTTCATCTTGCCAAACACCACATGCTTGCCATCCAACCACTCAGTCTTGGCAGTGCAGATGAAAAACTGGGAACCATTTGTGTTGGGGCCAGTGTTTGCATGGACAAGATGCCAGGACTTGTATGCTTTGGGGTGAAATTCTTATCATCAGATTTCTTGCCATAGATGAACTTGCCACCAGTGCCATTACGGGGTGTGAAGTCACCTCCCTGGCACATAAGTCCCGGAATTATTCTGTGAAGGCAGGAAATTCTATAACCAAATACTTTCTCCCCAGTGCTCAGAGCAGGAAAACTTTCTGCTGTTTTTAGAACTTTGCAAACAGCTTGAAAGAGATGAGGCCCAAGGGCTCACCATTAACAGCGATGTTGAAGAACATGGTGGGGTTGACCATGGGGTTGACCATGACCATGGACAGCATGGAAGGCTCTGGGGTGGTGGAGTCTGCAAGGCTGCAGGCAGATTCTTTACCTCTGAACCACCAGGGAAGCCCTCCCTTGATATCAAATCACTCTCAATATCCACTTAAGCTCCCCATTCTCTACCATCTCCAAGTGATGTGTGATCACCTTGGCCTGCCTTTAGCAAGAATTCTGCTAGGTTAGTTTAGCCAGAATTCCCCTGCCCCCATATTTCCCCTTAGTAATTTCCCATCCCCTGACCCTCATCCTGCTCCCTTATATTCCTGGCTATTAATCCTCACTTTTTCCTGTTGTATTTGGAGTTGAGTCCAGTTTCTTTTCCCTGATGCAAAACTCCTTGTCCCTATACAAGGGACATTCATTCATTCCCCTAAATGAATTCTGTCTCACTGTTCTTTAACAAGTATCATGGTATCATGAATTTATTTTCTTTAACCGATAAACTATTTGATCATTAATCTGAGGCCAAACAGTGACTTTACTAGTAATGAATCTTAAGTCACGGAGTCCAAGCAAAAGCAGAAACCAAATCAAGAAGGCTGGGGCCTTTTTGTAAGATTGGTTAAAAGTGTGACATCTAAGTATATATCAGTTAATTGGAGAGAATAAAAGATCAGAATAAGGGTTTGGATTTCCTTTTATAATAAGCAGTCACTGAAAGCTTTCTAGGGACATTAGAAGATTCTGGAATGACATATTAAACAGAATGTGAAGGGGAAAAAAATAGAGACAATTTGGAGACTTCCCCAGTGCTCCAAATGAAAAATCCCAAGAGTCTAAAGTAAGCTAGTGGTGGTGAGAATGTGGAGGATGAAATGGATGTTAGAGCTGTTATGAGGGCAGAAGGAATATTGATTACATGTGGGCAACTGAGGGAGAGTGAGCTGTTAAGGGTGTGAAAATGTTTTCAGCTTAGGGCTCAGGAGGATGGTGTCCCCATGAAGGAGGAAATGTATTTAGTTCAGCTAAAAATGTGGTGCTGACCTTGAGAGAAAAATAAGAGCTCTACATAGATAAAAAGGAATTATCAACATCCAGCTGGTATTTCAAGTTATGAGCCTGGATCAAACTGACAAAGAAGAAAACAGTTTGAGAGAAGAGAAGAAATCCATGGATTAATCCATAAGAGATGTTCATATTGAAGTTGGTGTCAGGAGATGAACCACAATGAAGAGAGAGTGGGAATGGGAGCAGAAGAGTCTATGGTGAACCAGTGGAGGTTTTTATATAAGAAGGCTGTTAACACAATCAAGTGCTGCAGGGGAAGTTGAAAATGGGAAGAAGCCAGTGGGCTTGATGGCTATGAGGTCACTGATGGCTATGGGAGAACAATTTCAGCACATCAGATGAGAATATACTTTGGATTATGGTAAATGAAAAGAAGAATATAGGAATTTGCTAGTATATTTTATTTTTGAAAAGTTTGGCAGAAAAAGGAAGGAAGCAGATAAGATTGCACTTGAACAAAAAGGTAGGAAAGGTACAGAAAGGTTGTTGTTTAAGAAGAGGGCATGTGCAGGTATTTACAAACTGTAGGGAAGAGTCCTTTGAGAGAATGTGATGTGAGGAGTAAGTAGTGGGAAGATTCTTCAAGAGCAAGTTCTCAGAGAAGGTCAGGCCAGGTGGCATCCAAGGCATGATGGGAAGGATTATTACCCTTTCTTTTTTCTCACTGAAATGGAAAGTAATAGAGAAGATTTGAATCAGATAGGGGAATGTTGGGTTGTTTTTGCCTGATGATCTCAAACTTCACAGTGGTGTAGGATAAATGGAAAATGAATTTTATGTGTTCTGATTTTATCCTTTACAGATGTTCCTTAATGCACTAAGTAAAGTGTTGTTACCAGAGTGAATCAATAGTTCATTTAATTACATATAATTGTATTAATCTTTAAATATAGAGTAGAAGATTTTCCTTAATTTTAATAAGTATATACATTCTTCAAAATTCACACATCAGAAATAACAATGTTTATCTGAAAAAGGAGATACATGCATATATATTTGTGTAAAACTGAATCACTTTGCTGCACACCTGAAGCTAACACAATATTGCAAATCAACAATACTTCAATGAAAAAAGAAATAATATTGGTAGTATAAAATGAAATGAATTTAGATCAACTTTAATCCCAATGGAATAAATCTGAATCATGAGCTGTAACTATCACTGCTGCTGCTGCTGCTAAGTCGCTTCAGTCGTGTCTGACTCTGGGCGACCCCATAGACTATCACTGAAGCACACTTAAGAGGGATGTTTTCCTGGCCTGTCCTCATTTGTTAGAACTGCCCTATACCCCAACTTTTCCTTGACTTGTTCCCCTTAAATATCATAGAGACCTTTCAATGTCAGCCTGTCCTTTACTGAAGTCACAGTTCGTCCCCTTTCCTGGCCATCTTCCTAAGGGTCCCTGCTCCCTGATGGCCAACTGCTTGTGTGATCCTCTCCCACATTGTACCAGGGTTGGTCTATGTGACCAATATGGAGGAAGTGATGGTATGTCAATTATGTTATTAGGTTAAACAACTCTGCAGCTTCCATCTTGAAAGTTTTCTCTTGCTTGTGTTTTCTTTCCTTTGGCTATATCACTGTATGGGGAGGGTGGGGCACAGAGTGGGGAGGAGTGGAAGCCAGCTGCTCTGTTGGGAGCAGTCTTATGGAGAAGAACAGACACCTACAGTCAATCACTAAGGAGGATCCGAGACCTGCCAACAACCACATGAGCAAGCCTAGGAATGAATCCTTCAGTAACAACAGACTCTAAGATGACTGTGGCCCTGGCAGGTAGCTTGCTGGCAATTTCATGGAGACCTGCTCCCATATTTCTGACCTTTAGAAACTCTGTGCTTAGTATGTTAAGTTGATATCTTTTAGGGTAATTTGTTAAGCAGGAAAGGAGAGCTAATATACTGCTTACCAGACCCTCTTCTTGGATGCCCAGCATTGAAGAATTGAATCATTATCTTGCTCACTTCCATGAGCCAGGATTGGAAGTCGTCCAGGGTACCACTTTTTTCTTCACTCTGCCAATCAATTATAAAGTTCTGTTAATCATTTATTGTGTCCTGGGGACTAATTTAGATACTGTGTGTGTGCTATGTCGCTTCAGTCATGTCCAACTCTTTGCGACCCTGTGGACTGTAGCCTGCCAGGCTCTTCTGTCCATGGGGATTCTCCAGGCAAGAATACTGGAGTGGGTTGCCATGCCCTCCTCCTGGGGATCTTCCTGACCCAGGGAACCCATTTCTCTAACGTCTCCTGCATTGGCAAGTGGGTTCTTTACCACTAGTACCATCTGGGAAGCCCAATTTAGATTCTAGGATGCATTGGTGAATAAAATAGAATAATCTCCTCTTATGAAATTTACATTTTAGTACAAGATCAGGCAGTAAACAGTGAATAGTATATTTGTCTGATGGTCGTGATAGGTGTTGTGAAGAATAAAAGGTGTATGAAGAAGAACGTGGTGGTGATGGGGAATTTAGTTTATGCAGGAGGGTCAAGGAAGGCATCTCTAGTACAATGTCATTTGAAGAGAAATATGAAGGAAGTGCCCCTGTGGATACCATGCAGAAAGGTAGTCCAGATGGTGGGCATCATGGGTGCAAAGACCTTGAGATGGGTGTGTGTTTGATGTGTTGGAGGAACACTAAGGAGACCACTGAAGTTGGATCAGGAAGACTGAACAGGAGATTGGTAGGAAAAGCTATCTAAAAGGAGTATATAGCCTTGAAACTCATAGAAAAAAATTCTTGATTCTATTCTACGTTCATTGGGAAACCATTGAAACTTTTGAGTACAAGAGTAACAAGATCATGTTCAGGTTTCAACAGGATCATTATAGCTGTGAATAGGTTTTGTGGAGGAATGGGAGAAGGGATAACAGCAGAAAAATAATGAAGATGTAGGTCAAAGTGTTGGAGTTAGAGGTGGCCTGATATGGTCAGACTGCAGATGTATTTTGAAGGTAGCACTGATAATTAGTTGATGGGTTGGGTGTGGGCATGAGAGAAAGTGAAGAATCAAAGTTGTCTTCAGATGAAGTTGTGACGCTCTCGTGGGCCTGAGGGAAGGATGTGTCAGTCTAGCCCCCCAAACTCTTATGTCCCCAGTTGACCACTGCTCCCCACAACCCACCATTCCCTATGCCAAGTTTTCCCTATGCCAAGCTGCTTCCCTACCCCAAGTGGCTCCTGAGAGCTCCTGGGTGAATTCTTCAGAGCCTGTTCAAAAATGGCTGCTGTGGTAATAATGGCTGCAGGTTCCGATAATATTTATCTTTGAAGTTATGTTAAACTTGCTCCTATCCCAAGTTATATTAGACACTATATTCTTTCTGTGAGTGCTCAGTGGCTCAGTCGTGTCTGGCTCTTTGGGACCCCACAGGACTGTAGTCAGTCAGGCTTCTCTGTCCATGGAATTTCCCAGGCAAGAATACTGGAGTGGGTTCCCATTTCCTTCTCCAGGGAATCTTCCTGACCCAGGGACCAAACCCACATCTCTTGTGTCTCCTGCATTGGAAGGTGGATTCTTTATCAATATGCTATTAAATGCATTTGAATGTATAAATAAAATCCTACAGTTCATATGTATTGAGTGCTCCTCATAGATAATTTCATGACTTCTAGTAGCAACCCTATGAAGCAGGCACTGTTATTAGGACAATTTTATGGCCAAGAATACTGAGGGTTGGAAAAGTTAAGGTAATTTGCCCACATTCACACAGCTAATAAGTGGTGAGGACAAAAATGTATGTAATTCTGTAATTCCAAATTCCAGTCCCACAGAACTACATTCTGTCTCTGTAAAATGAGTAATGTCTTTAATCCACTCAGTTACACTGACTGCAAAATTATATGTCTCACTTTCAAATAATTGTACGAAAATTCTACATGTGAGGAATTAAATACTTAATTGAGAGGGATTAGTGATATGTGCTAATAGAATCTCAGAGAAATGACATCATTTCTACCTGTACATGAAAGGACTTCAGCATTCAAAATTCTCTAATAAGGACTGACTAGTACAACCTGGAGAAGGGAATGGGAAACCACTTCAGTATTCTTGCCTTGAGAACCCCATGAACAGTATGAAAAGGCAAAATGATAGGATACTGAAAGAGGAACTCCCCAGCTCGGTAAGTGCCCAATATGCTACTGGAGATCAGTGGAGAAATAACTCCAGAAAGAATGAAGGGATGGAGCCAAAGCAAAAACAATACCCAGCTGTGGATGTGACTGGTGATAGAAGCAAGGTCTGATGCTATAAAGAGCAATATTGCATAGGAACCTGGAATGTTAGGTCCATGAATCAAGGCAATTGGAAGTGGTCAAACAGGAGATGGCAAGAGGGAACGTTGACGTTTTAGGAATCAGTGAACTAAAATGGACTGGAATGGGTGAATTTAACTCAGATGACCATTATATCTACTACTGCGGGCAAGAATCCCTTAGAAGAAATGGAGTAGCCATCATGGTCAACAAAAGAGTCCGAAATGCAGTACTTAGATGCAATCTCAAAAATGACAGAATGATCTCTGTTCATTTCCAAGGCAAACCATTCAATATCACGGCAATCCAAGTCTATGCTCTGACCATTAATGCTGAAGAAGCTGAAGCTGAATGGTTCTACGAAGACCTACAAGACCATTTAGAACTAACACCCAAAAAGGATGTCCTTTTCATTATATGGGACTGGAATGCAAAAGTAGGAAGTCAAGAAACACCTGGAGTAACAGGCAAATTTGGCCTTGGAGTATGGTATGAAGCAGGGAAAAGGCTAATAGAGTTTTGCCAAGAGAATGCACTGGTCATAGCAAACAACCTCTTCCAACAACACAAGAGAAGACTCTACACATGTACATCACCAGATGGTCAACACTGAAATCAGATTGATTATATTCTTTGCAGCCAAAGATGGAGAAGCTCTATACAGTCAGCAAAAACAAGACTGGGAGCTGACTGTGGCTCAGATAATGAACCCTTATTGCCAAAATCAGACTTAAATTGAAGAAAGTGGGGAAAACCACTAGATCATTCAGGTATGACCTAAATTAAATCCCTTATGATTATACAGTGGAAGTGAGAAATAGATTTAAGGGCCTAGATCTGATAGAGTGCCTGATGAACTATGGGCAGAGGTTCGTGACACTGTACAGGAGACAGGGATCAAGACCATCCCCATGGAAAAGAAAAGCAAAAAGCAAAATGGCTGTTTGAGGAGGCCTTACAAATAGCTGTGAAAAGAGAAGGGAAAAGCAAAGGAGAAAAGGAAAGAGATAAGCATCTGAATGCAGAGTTCCAAAGAATAGCAAGGAGAGATAAGAAAGACTTCTTCAGCGATCAATGGAAGGAAATAGAGGAAAACAATAGAAGGCGAAAGACTAGAGATCTCTTCAAGAAAATTAGAGATACCAAGGAAACATTTAATGCAAAGATGGGCTCGATAAAGGACAGAAATGGTATGGACCTAACAGAAGCAGAAGATATTAAGAAGAGGTGGCAAGAACACACAGAAGAACTGTACAGAAAAAATCTTCACGACCCAGATAATCACAATGGTGTGATCACTTACCTAGAGCCAGACATCCTGGAATGTGAAGTCAAGTGGGCCTTAGAAAGCATCATTATGAACAAAGCTAGTGGAGGTGATGGAATTCCAGTGGACCTATTTCAAATCCTGAAAGATGATGCTGTGAAAGTGCTGCACTCAATATGCCAGCACATTTGGAAAACTCAGGAGTGGCCACAGGACTGGAAAAGGTCAGTTTTCATTCCAATCCCAAAGAAAGGCAATGCCAAAGAATGCTCAAACTACTGCACAATTGCACTCATCTCACATGCTAGTAAAGTAATGCTCAAAATTCTCCAAGCCAGGTTTCAGCAATACGTGAACTGTGAACTTCCTGATGTTCAAGCTGGTTTTAGAAAAGGCAGAAGATTATGATCCAGCAATCCCACTGCTGGGCATACACACTGAGGAAACCAGAAGGGAAAGAGACACGTGTACCCCAATGTTCATCGCAACACTGTTTATAATAGCCAGGACATGGAAGCAACCTAGATGTCCATCAGTAGAAGAATGGATAAGAAAGCTATGGTACATATACACAATGGAGTATTACTCAGCCATTAAAAAGAATACATTTGAATCAGTTCTAATGAGGTGGATGAAACTGGAGCCTATTATACAGAGTGAAGTAAGCCAGAAGGAAAAACACCAATACAGTATACTAACGCATATATATGGAATTTAGAAAAATGGTAACAATAACCCTGTGTACGAGACAGCAAAAGAGACACTGATGTATAGAACAGTCTTATGGACTCTGTGGGAGAGGGAGAGGGTGGGAAGATTTGGGAGAATGGCATTGAAACATGTAAAATATCATGTATGAAACGAGATGCCAGTCCAGGTTCGATGCACGATACTGGATCCTTGGAGCTAGTGCACTGGGACGACCCAGAGGGATGGTATGGGGAGGGAGGAGGGAGGAGGGTTCAGGATGGAGAACACATGTATACCTGTGATGGATAAGTTTTGATATTTGGCGAAACTAATACAATTATGTAAAGTTTAAAAAAAAAAAGGCAGAAGAATCAGAGATCAAATTGCCAACATCTGCTGGATCATCAAAATGCAGGAGAGTTCCAGAAAAACATCTATTTCTGCTTTATTGACTATGCCAAAGCCTTTGACTGTGTGGATCACAATAAACTGTGGAAAATTCTTCAAGAGATGGGAATACCAGACCACTTGACCTGCCTCTTGAGAAACCTATATGCAGGTCAGGAAGCAACAGTTAGAACTGGACATGAAACAACAGACTGGTTCCAAATAGGAAAAGGAGTTCGTCAAGGCTGTAAATTGTCACCCTGCTTATTTAACTTATATGCAGAGTACATCATGAGAAACACTGGGCTGGAAGAAGCACAAGCTGGAATCAAGATTGCTGAGAGAAATATCAATAACTTCAGATATGCAGATGACACCACCCTTATGGCAGAAAGTGAAGAGGAACTAAAGAGCCTCTTGATGAAAGTGAAAGTGGAGAGTGAAAAAGTTGGCTTAAAGCTCAACATTCAGAAAACTAAGATCATGGCATCTGGTCCCATCACTTCATGGCAAATAGATGGGGAAACAGTGGAAACAGTGTCAGACTTTATCATTTTTTTGGGCTCCAGAATCACTGTAGATGATGTTTTCAGCCATGAAATTAAAAGACACTTACTCCTTGGAAGGAAAGTTATTACCAACTTAGATAGGACATTGAAAAGCAGAGACATTACTTTGCCAACAAAGGTCTGTCTAGTCAAGGCTATGGTTTTTCCAGTAGTCATGTATGGATGTGAGAGATGGACCGTAAAGAAAGCTGAGCACCAAAGAATTGATGCTTTTCAGCTGTGGTGTTGGAGAAGACTCTTGAGAGAGTCCCTTGGACTGCAAGGAGATCCAATCAGTCCATCCTAAAGGAGATCAGTCCTGCGTGTTCATTGGAAGGACTGATGCTGAAGCTGAAGCTCCAATAATTTGGCCACCTGATGCAAAGCGTTGACTCACTGCTGCTGGGAGGAATTGGGGGCAGGAGGAGAAGGGGACGACAGAGGATGAGACGGCTGGATGGCATCACCGACTCAATGGACCTGAGTTTGGGTAAACTCTGGGAGTTGGTGATGGACAGGGAGGCCTGTGTGCTGCGATTCATGGGGTCGCAAAGCATCGGACATGACTGAGCGACTGAACTGAACTGAACTGAGTTCAACCTACACTACTGGCTAAATGTTTATTCCAAAATAATCTAATTTGTATGATAAGCGGGTATGAGGATTGTCGTGGATGCCAGTATTGAAATATCTTTTCTATATGAGTCACGAACCAGGCTGATAGATTGATGTGACATTTCCCATTTGGTCCCTCATTTTCTAAATTGTTATTTTGTCTTAGGCTCACCCTGGTGTATTTGGTGTTAGGAGCTATCAGTACACAATCACCCAGTACTTTTCTAGAGAAAATAAAGTTCAGGGTTAAAAATAATAGAAATGCCTCTGCCATTTTGCATTTCTTACATGTCTGGTGTTCTCAACTATCTTAAAATTCACTACAGATGCTATAAAATAATTCAAATAATGATGGTAGCATAGTAATTCAATAGTCCATTTGCTTTCTTTTCATTATAAAATGATGTTTAAAAAGTACTTTAAGCTTCTGGGAAGAAAGCTGTGATAATGATTGCTATTAATTTTGGTCATTTTTTCCTCCTTTTTTGGGTATAAAGAAAATATCTGAGAAAGGGGAAATGCCTACACTATTTTTCATGTAAATTTAAGAAAAAATGCTATTACTTTTAAAATATCCATTGACAGAATATTTGAAATTATATTTCTGCTTCTAATTATTTGGCAGAAAACAGAAAAATTCTGTAAAACAATTATCCTTCAATTAAAGAATAAATGCATTTAAAAATAAGCAGGGACACATACAGAAGAAAAAGAAATTAGAGACCTTGAGTGATAAGACTCCACTCACCTTTTTTCTTTATAAAATTGGTTGTTCTGTTTTAATCCTAAAATTTTACCATTGTAGATGAGGGTCAAATACTCAACAAGCTATTTAAAAAAAAATCAACTTCAACACGATGAATTCTAAGTTCCTCAATCCAAGTTCAAGTTCTTCTTTTTTTTTTTTTTTAATTTTATCTACACTGGGTCTTCATTGTGGCATGTTGGCTTAGTTGCCTCATCACACGTGGGATCTTAGTTTCCTGACCAGGGATTGAACCTGGATCTTCTGCTTTGGAAGGTGGATTCTTAACTATTGTACCACCAGGGAAGTCCCCAAGTACTTTTTCTTCCACAAAGCAAAAAAGGCAGACTGGGGACAAAAATGGTCTTGGGGCCTTACCCCAGTGTTGCAGATTTTCCTCCCTTGATTCCTTTCCTCCAAGTTTGACAACATGGGAAGATTCCCTTTTGTCAGGTCAGAGTTGCTTTCCATTACTCTTTTCTCAAAGACCTGTTTTGCTGAACCTCTTTCCAAAAACAGACTTTGACCAATGGATTTTAGGTACTTCATCTTCTCCACAACTTCCTGAAGAAGTTGAAATATTTCATAGACATTGTCTTTACACCTTTGCTTTCCCTTGAGCTACCAAAGAAGGAATGACCTGGAAGGGCTGGGTGCTGAGTTGTAGTGGGAGAAGGTTTCAGTGGAAGGAAGGTAAAGAATGAAAGATGCAAAAATGAAAAATTTTCTTGTACTCTTTTTTTTTATTATGCTTAAATTATAAAATTAAAATTTGGAAGACAGACTCTTTCTAACTCAAAAATGACTCTAGTGTCTTCAGTTGTTGAATGATGGGAAAGATTGAAGGCAAAAGAAGAGGCCGGCAGAGGATGAGATGGTTAGATAGTATCACGGACTCAATGGACATGGATTTGAGCAAACTCCAGGAGATAGTGAAGAACAGCAGAGCCTGATGTGCTGCAGTCCATGGGGTTGCAAAGTCGGATGCGACTTGGCAACTGAACAGCAACAACAGTGTCGCTCACACTTTCATTATGTCTCCTATGTGCCAGGCACTCTCTAATTGTTTTACATGTATTGCCTCATTTAATCCCCATACCAACCTTAGGAAGCAGATACTATTATTCCCAGGGCAGGAAACAGGCCAGGGCCGGCTCCAGGGGCCTGCAGATCTGTACAATTACACAGGGCCTCAGAGGGACCCTGCATTGGTGTAATGCCTTCAAAGTCTTCATAATTTTTGAATAAGAAACATTGCATTTTTCATTTTTCCCAGGCATTGGAAAAGCATGGGCAATAGCAGAGCAGTGGGAAGCTGTATAAGCACTGACTGCTAAGTCATGCCTTGTTATGTGGGTTTGGGAAGAGAAAGGCTGGAAGAATATGCAGCCTGGGGTTGAGTTTACCTTGTAAGGTGATGCTGGGGGCCGACAAGATTTGAATTATGGAAGCATAGACGTGTAAGTAGACTGCATGCTTCCCACATTAATGTAGTGTATGCTATAGATTCACAGTGAACTTCTGAGAAACATTTGTTAATGACCATTTTACTCAACTCACAGATAACACAGGAAGCACATGAATAAAAAAAGCAATTATTGCTACATCTTGAAATGGAATCATTCATTACAGATAACACAGGAAGCACATGAATAAAAAAAGCAATTATTGCTACATCTTGAAATGGAATCATTCATTAAAATGTGAAGCACACAGAGCCAGAACATTTAGACTTTTTTGTTTCTTTTCTTTTGCACTTTAGTGTATGAGAAGAAAGACCAGACAAAACCGTTGACAAGAGAAATATAATGGACAAAGGTTTGGAAATGACATTATTCTCCCATGGGATCATATTTACTTGATTTCAGTGTGTTTTCTGTGGTCTGAGACAAACACACATTTCCTAGGTGATCCTATTAAATAGCGCTTCCCTGGTGGCTCCGTGGTAAAGAATCTGCCTGCAATGCAGGGAGTGTAAGAGACATGGGTGGGACCGCTAGGTCAGGAAGATTCCCTGGAGAAGGAAATAGCAACCCACTCCAGGATTCTTACCTGGGCAATCCCATGGACAGAGGAGACTGGCAGGCTACAGTCCATGGGGTTGCAAAGAGTTGGGGTGACTTTGCAACTAAATAACAACAATCCAACGCCAGGTGTTTAAAGGCTCCTATGTGTGTCTGGAGCTCTGAAATTCACAGCCTGATCCAGAGCTCACTTCTGACTTGGAGATTTGATTATTAGACACCTCCATGAGGATGATTCTCAGGCACTGCTGGTGAGGAAGTCCAGAACTGAGTCTTTGATCAACCTCTCTTGAAACCCTTCTTCCTCCAACATGCCCACTTGGAACATGCCTGCTTCTGACACCCTTGCAGTTACTCATGCCAGAGTCATGCTTGTTCGTTACTCACATCTGGCTCACTCTCTATATCCAATTCATGGCCAACTCTGTGCTTCATATCTATCTGTATTTCCTATTTCAGTTGCTGTCACCCTTGACCAAGCTGTCATCATCTCTCACCTTGACTCTTGCTCTGGCTTCCTTAATGTTCTCCCCACCCCTTGTTTTTGTATCCTCTTTAATTCTTCTCCACACTATAGGCAGTGATCTTAGTAAGATGAAACCTGACTCATGGCCTGATGAAAGCCCTTCAGTGATTTCCCAATTAGGGTGAAACCCAAATTCCTATAGGAGGCCGAAGCAGTATGTCCCCAACCTGTCCTCAACTTTATGTCACGTCCCTCCTCCCAGCTGACCAAGATAGCAGCCACACTTTCCTTGTTGTTGCAAAAGGAATGTGTGAGACTTAGTCCTGCCTCGAGCCTGGATACAGGTTGACCTCTATCCCTGAAAGCTTGTCTGCAAAGATTGCCTTGTTCCTGATCATTGTTCAGAACCACAGAAGAGGTCTTCTTTGAGAGGTTCTTTTTCATCCTTTAAAAAGAAGCCCTTGCTATCGTCTCTCTAAGTGCTCCGTGAGTTTCAATAATGGTTTATTTGTTTAATGTCCTCTTCTTCTGGGGACTCTAGGCATCAGGTCATTTTTTTTTGTTGTTGTTGTTCATTTTGTGCTTAGGGCCCAGCATGATGCCTGATGCATATGCAAACATTTAACAAATGATAAGTGAAATAAACATGGCCTTAGTTTCGTTGTTTTCCGTACTTTGTGTATTTCACACCTTGGAACTTGTCTTTGTTGTGTTCTCCTGAACATCTTCCCTTCCTTTAGATGCAGTTTTTCTGCTTGCTCCTCTCCTGGTACACGGCGTTCCATACTTCGTACTGATGTTTGCCTCTGATGAACTGTTCACCGCTCAGGGCTTGAGGCAGAATTTCCACTAAAGTGCCACCCACCCAAGGTGTGGGAGTGGGTTATACGGGGCTCTGGGAGTATGCCCCAGATGCTTGCCACAAACGTGAAATTGTTTTGAATCTCTTATCTTTATATAAAGTAAATTTGCATTCTATTTTATAATTATTCCATATTTTTTAACTATAAAAAGTAGATGCTTGGTGTCGTTTATGGGCTAGTACATGTATCCCAGAAGCTCTGATTTAAACATTGGGAGGCATTTTTAGGCCAGCTCAGTTTTCAGAACAGTTCCTTCTCCACTCTTAGCAGAGACTTCCTGAGCACTATGAAGGATGCCCACGTCCTGCCCCTGCCTTTTGATCTCATTTTTCTGGTTTGCTTGTCTTTATTTCATTTATCCCTTCCACCCCAGTGCTTCTTGGAGTAATTCTTTTTCTTTTTAACGTTTTATTTTATATGGGAGTATGGTTGATTAGCAATGTGTGATGGTTTCAGGTGTACAGCAAAGTGAACCCAGTTATACAAACACATGTATCTATTCTTTTTCAAATTCCTTTCCCATAAGGATTGCTACATAATTTTGAACAGAGTTCCCTTTACTATGCAGAAGGTCCTTGCTGGCTATCCATTTCAAACATGGCAGTGGGTACATGTTTCCAGCAGCTCTTGATGGACTGCTCTTTGCCTTTTGCGTTGAAAAGATCTTTGTTGGGCTGAACTGTCCTGCAGATGTCCCGTCCACCTCTCTTCATATTGTAGAGAGTTTAGCATCCCTGGCCCCCAGATACTAACTGTCCATAGCACAGTCATTGTGACAAGCTGATCTCACAGCATATTTCCAAATACCCATAAGAAAGTTGCTCTTCCCCCTGAGTTGAGAATCACTTCTTTTACAAAACCCAGAACTTTCTGCCTAATAATAGCTTTAGAGGTTAATAGTTCATTCATTCATTCAAAATGCAGACAGCTGTTTAAATGCCACTAATGTCACACTGCTCTAGGCAATGGGGATACAGCAATGAGTAGACCCATCCTCTGAGGTTTGTTCAGTGGTTCTGTTTACCTAACGACTCACTGATTTTTAATTTTTTTTTCATTTTATAACATTGTTTGATTAGGCTTAGACTTAACCTTAAAAATTAACCTGAAAATGCTTTCATTTGATTAAACATATGTCTAAAGGCCAGGGACGGCGGCCAGGCGGAGCAACCCCACGTCCAAGGAGCCGTGGCTGTGTGGGCCCAGGAGGGCCTAGAGGAGCTATCCCACGTGGAAGGTCAGGAAGGGTGGCGGTGAGAAGATACCCCTCGTCCAAGGTAAGGGGCAATGGCTACACTTTGCTGGAGCAGCCATGAAGAGATACCCCACGCCCAAGGTAAGAGAAACCCAAGTAAGACAGTAGGTGTTGCAAGAGGGCATCAGAGGGCAAACACACTGAAACCATACTCACAGAAAACTAGTCAATCTAATCACACTAGGACCACAGCCTTGTCTAACTCAATGAAACTAACCCATGCCGTGGGGCAACCCAAGACGGGCGGGTCATGGTGGAGGGATCTGACAGAAAGTGGTCCACTGGAGAAGGGAATGGCAAACCACTTCAGTATTCTTGCCTTGAGAACCCCATGAACAGTATGAAAAAGCAAAATGATAGGATACTGAAAGAGGAACTCCCCAGGTCAGTAGGTGCCCAATATGCTACTGGAGATCAGTGGAGAAATAACTCCAGAAAGAATGAAGGGATGGAGCCAAAACAAAAACAATACCCAGCTGTGGATGTGACTGGTGATAGAAGCAAGGTCTGATGCTGTAAAGAGCAATATTGCATAGGAACCTGGAACGTCAGATCCATGAATCAAGGCAAATTGGAAGTGGTCAAACAGGAGATGGCAACAGTGAATGTCGACATTCTAGAAATCAGCAAACTAAAATGGACTGGAATGGGTGAATTTAACTCAGATGACCATTATATCTACTACTGAGCACAGGAATCCCTCAGAAGAAGTTGACTAGCCATCATGGTCAACAAAAGAGTCTGAAATGCAGTACTTGGATGCAATCTTAAAAACGACAGAATGATCTCTGTTCGTTTCCAAGGCAAATCATTCAATATCACAGTAATCCAAGTCTATGCCCCAACCAGTAGTGCTGAAGAAGCTGAAGTTGAATGGTTCTATGAAGACCTATAAGACCTTTTAGAACTAACACCCCAAAAGGATGTCCTTTTCATTATATAGGACTGGAATGCAAAAGTAGGAAGTCAAGAAACACCTGGAGTAACAGGCAAATTTGGCCTTGGAATACGGAATGAAGCAGGGCAAAGACTAATAGAGTTTTGCCAAGAAAATGCACTGGTCATAACAAACACCCTCTTCCAACAAGACAAGAGAAGACTCTATACATGGACATCACCAGATGGTCAACACCAAAATCAGATTGATTATATTCTTTGCAGCCAAAGATGGAGAAGCTCTATACAGTCAGCAAAAAAAAGACGAGGGGCTGACTGTGGCTCAGACCATGAACTCCTTATTGCCATATTCAGACTTAAATTGAAGAAAGTAGGGAAAACCACTAGACCATTCAGGTATGACCTAAATCAAATCCCTTATGATTATACAGTGGAAGTGAGAAATGGATTTAAGGGCCTAGATCTGATAGATAGAGTGCCTGATGAACTATGGAATGAGGTTCGTGAAATTGTACAGGAGACAGGGATCAAGACCATCCCCATGAAAAAGAAATGCAAAAAAGCAATATGGCTGCCTGGGGAGGCCTTACAAATAGCTCTGAAAAGAAGAGAAGTGAAAAACAAAGGAGAAAAGGAAAGATATAAACATCTGAATGCAGAGTTCTAAAGAATAGCAAGAAGAGATAAGAAAGCCTTCTTCAGAGATCAATGCAAAGAAATAGAGGAAAACAACAGAATGGGAAAGACTAGAGATCTCTTCAAGAAAATCAGAGATACCAAAGGAACATTTCATGCAAAGATGGGCTCGATTAAGGACAGAAATGGTATGGACCTAACAGAAGCAGAAGATATCAAGAAGAGGTGGTAAGAATACACAGAAGAACTGTACAAAAAGATCTTCACGACCCAGATAATCACGATGGTGTGATCACTCACCTAGAGCCGGACATCCTGGAATGTGAAGTCAAGTGGGCCTTAGAAAGCATCACTACGAACAAAGCTAGTTCAGGAGATAGATTTCCAGTTGAGCTATTCCAAATCCTGAAAGATGATGCTGTGAAAGTACTGCACTCAATATGTCAGCAAATTTGGAAAACTTAGCAGTGGCCACAGGACTGGAAAAGGTCAGTTTTCATTCCAATCCCAAAGAAAGGCAATACCAAAGAATGTTCAAACTACTGCACAATTGCACTCATCTCACACGCTAGTAAAATAATGCTCAAAATTCTCCAAGCCAGGCTTCAGCAATATGTGAACCGTGAACTTCCTGATGTTCAAGCTGGTTTTAGAAAAGGCAGAGGAACCAGAGATCAAATTGCCAACATCTGCTGGATCATGGGAAAAGCAAGAGAGTTCCAGAAAAACATCTATTTCTGCTTTATTGACTATGCCAAAGCCTTTGACTGTGTGGATCACAATAAACTGTGGAAAATTCTGAAAGAGATGGGAATACCAGACCACCTGATCTGCCTTTTGAGAAATTTGTATGCAGGTCAGGAAGCAACAGTTAGAACTGGAAATGGAACAACAGACTGGTTCCAAATACGAAAAGGTGTATGTCAAGGCTGTATATTGTCACCTTGTTTATTTAACTTATATGCAGAGTACATCACGAGAAACGCTGGACTGGAAGAAACACAAGCTGGAATCAAGATTGCCAGCAGAAATATCAATAACCTCAGATATGCAGATGACACCACCCTGATGGCAGAAACTGAAGAGGAACTCAAAAGCCTCTTGATGAAAGTGAAAGTGGAGAGTGAAAAAGTTGGCTTAAAGCTCAACATTCAGAAAACAAAGATCATGGCATCTGGTCCCATCACTTCATGGGAAATTGATGGGGAAACAGTGGAAACAGTGTCAGACTTTATTTTTCTGGGCTCCAAAATCACTACAGATGGTGATGGCAGCCATGAAATTAAAAGACACTTACTCCTTGGAAGGAAAGTTATGACCAACCTAGATAGCATATTGAAAAGCAGAGACATTACTTTGCCAACAAAGGTTCGTCTAGTCAAGGCTGTGGTTTTTCCTGTGGTCATGTATGGATGTGAGAGTTGGACTGTGAAGAAGGCTGAGCGCTGAAGAATTGATGCTTTTGAACTGTGGTATTGGAGAAGACTCTTGAGAGTCCGTTGGACTGCAAGGAGATCCAACCAGTCCATTCTGAAGGAGATCAGCCCTGGGATTTCTTTGGAAGGAATGATGCTAAAGCTGAAACTCCAGTACTTTGGCCACCTCATGCGAAGAGTTGACTCATTGGAAAAGACTGTGATGCTGGGAGGGATTGGGGGCAGGAGGAGAAGGGGACGACAGAGGATGAGATGGCTGGATGGCATCACCGACTCGATGGGCATGAGTTTGAGTGAACTCCAGGAGTTGGTGATGGACAGGGAGGCCTGGTGTGCTGCGTTTCATAGGGTCGCAAAGAGTCGGACACGACTGAACAACTGATCTGATCTGATCTGATGTCTAAATTATAACTAAGAGATACAAATAATATTTTTATATATTTACTGATAGATTAGGATTCAAAACCTGTTATAACATTGAAATAAGCTTCTTTAGAGTATATATTTACACCTACTTTTAATCAATATGTCTGTTGTAAACATAGAAATGATCAAATATAGTTAAAATATGAAAGGATGCTGCTGCTGCCAAGTCACTTCAGTCGCGTCCAAGTCTGTGCGACCCCAGAGACGGCAGCCCATCAGGCTCCCCCATCCCTGGGATTCTCCAGGCAAGAACACTGGAGTGGGTTGCCATTTCCTCCTCCAATGCATGAAAGTGAAGAGTGAAAGTGAAGTCGCTCAGTTGTGTCCGACTCCTAGCGACCCCATGGACTGCAGCCTACCAGGCTCCTCTGCCCATGGGATTTTCCAGGCAAGAGTACTGGAGTGGGGTGCCATTGCCTTCTCCGATGAGAGGATAGAAGAGTGAAATAGAGTATTTAAAAATAACATTTTAAATAAATGTCTTTCATTACAAATTATGCAAGCAGATAATTTTATTTCAAGGTAACATTATGATACACAATTTATTGGAAAACACCTGGTTAATGAAAAAAATATGTATTACTATAGCATTTTACTGTGCTGAATCATCTCATACAGTAATCTTATGAGGTACATAATACCATTATACAGACTTTACAGTTAGAAAAACAGAGTCCCAGGTACAGGTGACGCTTCTTTTGACCACATGCTCCAGTCATATTTCTTTCTTTTACTCAGAAGCAACCACTAGCATGAATTCAGTGTATATTTTTATATTCAGTTTTTCCTTTTCACACTCATATGTATATTAATAACAATGTAAAACAAAAATATTTTGGTGCTAAAGAGTGAACTTTTTATGTGAATTCCTGCTTTCAGGTGTCTTCCTTTTTGACATAAATAGTTTCGGCAGCAGTGATTTTATTTGCTGTATGCAATTACTTAATTTCTCTGGTTTGTTCACATTATCATGTCATTGTAACAAATTTGAGTGTTCAGTCATGTATAAAGCTGTCCAATAATTAAGGAAGCTGCTGAATGCTATCAGAAGCAGCAGAGAGCACCCCTCCTCTATCTCAGGAAGCAGCCTGGCAGGACAGGGACGGGGCGTTGAGGGGTTGGTGTGAGGCCGCCTTTTGGGAGAGCAAATGCTGGGCATGTTCCTAACGACAGCAGAGTGACACAAGGAGAACTGGTGTCAGCAGGAGGTAGTTGAAAGATACCATTTGTTTCTTACCTGTTAGTATAATTTGCAAATTTCAGACCCTGCACTGACCAGAAGACCCAATGGTAGTACTTTTGTCCCACTTTCTATGTGTCAGCTACCACTATAAACACTTACCTGTCCCATCTTGACAGCAAAGTTGTTAGGTTTACCATCATCGCTGCTCCCACCATCATCCTCCTCATTGTCATCATCTGTATTTTGCATTGGGAGATTAAGTGACGGGTACTGTCAGAAGTGGGCTCCAAACCCCCGGAGTGTAGCTGTGAGGCTTGAGTGATGGACTCTTACACTGTAGCGCCTCTGGCAGGATGAACGATGTTGAGAATTAAGTAACATGATACTTTCTTTATTGATCGACTATGTATTAGTCTCTTTATGTTAGGCTTGATAAAGTTACAAGGTTTGCTATTTTTTTACATTGAAATTTAGTCTTAAAAAATTTACTTTTAATTTGCTTATTTTAATTTTAACTCTTTTCCTGCGTAAGGGAGATAATTCTTGTGGTTGTTCCAATTGAACATTTTATCCCTTTGAATAAAAGCATTATTTTATAGATAAATTTCTATGCAGTGATATGCAGTTTAAGTCAAAGCACAATTAGCTTCAAAAGGAAATTACTAAATCTGGAGGAGGTTAAATATCATCTACCACTCTACTATTCTTGCCCGGGAAATCCCATGGACAGAAGAGCCTGGTGGGTTGCAATCCATGGGGTCACAAAAGAATTGGACATGACTTAGCAACTAAACACCACCACCAACAAAATTTGCTACTGCCTGTCTATAAAGATTGCCAAAGTGTAAATACCTAAATGTTGGTTTCTCTTGTTTGTTTTCTACTTTGTCTCACTTTTTTTTTTTACTTTCCAATTACAGAGGGTAATGTTTCATATGAATCTTCTCTTGTAATTTCACTTATTGTTAGCCAAAATGACAAAATCTCTAGGGATAAAACCACAGAAACCATGATAAAGATAAGACTGAATGGTACCTAACTGATTTGTTTAACTCAACACAGTATTTTCTTTCTGAGACAATTAGAAAGTCATACTCTGTGTGTAACAGGTATATGAGCTGTTCTTAGGTAGTTTATATACTGTTTGCTTGTGGGCACCAGGACCCAGGAGAAAGCAGTGACCCTACAGGAGACTGACCCAGACTTGCCTGTGAGAGTCCAGGAGTCTCCAGTGGAGGCGTGGGTCAATGGTGGCCTGCAGCGGGGTGGGGGGCACTGAGTACATCTGTGCGTGCACAGTCCTTTTGAAGGAGGTCACCATTATCTTCATTACCTTCACCATAGTTTGGTCTCAGGTCAAACAACTGGGAGGAAACACAGCCCTGCCCATCAACAGAAAATTGGATTAAAGATTTACTGAGATTGGCCACACCCATCAGAACAAGACCCAGTTTCCCACTTAGTCAGTCTCTCCCATCAGGAAGCTTCCATAAGCCTCTTAGCTTTATCCTTCAGAGGGCAGACAGAATGAAAAACACAGTCACAGAAAACTAATCAAACTGATCACATGGACCTCAACTTTGTCTAACTCAATGAAACTAGGCCACGCCATGTAGGGCCACTAAAGACAGATGGGTCACAGGGGAAAGTTCTGACTAAAAGTGGTCCACTGGAAAAGGGAATGGCAAACCACTTCAGTATGCTTGCCTGGAGAACCCCATGAATATTATGAAATGGCAAAAAGATAGGACACTGGAAGAACTCCCCAGGTTGGTAGGTGCTCAACATGCTATTGGAGATCAATGGAGAAATAACTCCAGAAAGAATGAAGAGACAGAGCCAAAGTGAAAACAACACCCAGTTGTGGATGTGACTGGTGATGGAAGTAAAGTCTGATGCTGCAAAGAACAATAATGCCTAGGAACCTGGAATTTTAGGTCCATGCTGCTGCTGCTGCTGCTGCTAAGTCACTTCAGTCATGTCCGACTCTATGCGACCCCATAGACGGCAGCCCACCAAGCTCTCCCATCCCTGGGATTCTCCAGGCAAGAACACTGGAGTGGGTTGCCATTTCCTGAATCAAGGCAAACTGGAAGTGGTCAAACAGGAGATGGCAAGAGTAAACATCGACATTTTAGGAACCAGTGAACTAAAATGGACTGGAAAGGGTGAATTTAATTCAGATGACCATAATATCTGCTAATGTGGACAAGAATCTCTTAGAAGAAATGGAGTAGCCCTCATAGTCAACAAGAGCCCAAAATACATTACTTGGGTGCAATCTCAAAAATGACAGAATGATCTGTTTGTTTCCAAGGCAAACCATTCACTATCATAGTAATCCAAGCCTATGCCCTAATCACTAATGCTGAAGAAGCTGAAGTTGAACAATTCTATGAAGATCTACAAGACCTTCTGGAACTAACACCTGAAAAAGATGTCCTTTTCATCATAGGAATGCAAAAGTAGGAAGTCAAGAGATACCTGGAGTAACAGGCAAATTAGGCCTTGGAAATGAAGCAGGGAAAAGGCTAAGAGAGTTTTGCAAAGAGAACACACTGGTTATAGCAAATACCCTCTTCCAACAACACAAGAGAAAGCTCTACACATGGACATCATGAGATGGTCAGTAACGAAATCAGATTGATTATATTCTTTTCAGCCAAAGATGGAGAAGCTCTATACAGTCAGCAAAAACAAGATTGGGAGCTGACTGTGGCTTAGATCATGAATCACAGATATTGTGCTCAGATATTGCAAAATTCAGGCTTAAACTGAAAAAAGTAGGGAAAGCCACTACACCGTTCAGGTATGATCTAAGTAAAATCCCTTACAATTATACAGTGGAAGTGAGAAATAGATTTAAGGGACTAGATCTGATAGAATGCCTGAAGACATATGGACAGAGGTTCGTGACATTGTACAGGAGGCAGTGATCAACACCATCCCCAAGAAAAAGAAATGCAAAAAGGAAAAATGGTTGTCTGAGGAGCTAAAGGCAAAGGAGAAAAGGAAAGATATACTTATTTGCTGTGTGGTGCAGAAGCAGCCGAGAGGAGATAACCCGCGTCCAAGTTAAGGAACAGTGGCTGCACTTTGCTGGAGCAGCCGTGAAGGGATACCCCATGTTCTAGGTAAGAGAAACCCCAGTAAGACAGTAGGTGCTGAGAGAGGGCATCAGACTGCAGACAGACTGAAACCACAGCCACAGACAACTAACCAATCTAAATCACATGGACCACAGCCTTGTCTAACTCAATGAAACTAAGCCATGCCCTGTGGGGCCACCCAAGATGGACGGGTCATGGTGGAGAGGTCTGACAGAATGTGGTCCGCTGGAGAAAGGAATGGCAAACCACTTCAGTATTCTTGCCTTGAGAACCCCATGAACAGTATGAAAAGGCAAAAAGATAGGACACTGAAAGATGAACTCCCCAGGTCGGTAAGTGCCCAATATGCTACTAGAGATCAGTGGAGAAATAACTCCAGAAAGAATGAAGGGATGGAGCCAAAGCAAAAACAACACCAAGTTGTGGATGTGACTGGTGATAGAAGCAAGGTCTGATGCTGTAAAGAGCAATATTGCATGGGAACCTGGAATGTTAGGTCCATGAATCAAGGCAAATTGGAAGTGGTCAAACAGGAGACGGCAAGAGTGAACATCGACATTCTAGGAATCAGCGAACTAAAATGGACTGGAATGGGTGAATTTAACTCAGATGACCATTATATCTACTACCGTGGGCAAGAATCCCTTAGAAGAAATGGAGTAGCCATCATGGTCAACAAAAGAGTCCGAAATGCAGTACTTGGATGCAATCTCAAAAATGACAGAATGATTTCTGTTCATTTCTGAGGCAAACCATTCAATATCACGATAATCCAAGTCTATGCCTCAACCAGTAATGCTGAAGAAGCTGAAGTTGAATGGTTCTATGAAGACCTACACGACCTTTTAGAACTAACACCCAGAAAAGATGTCCTTTTCATTATGGGGGACTGGAATGCAAAAGTAGGAAGTCAAGAAACACCTGGAATAACAGGCAAATTTGGCCTTGGAGTACAGAATGAAGCAGGGCAAAGGGTAATAGAGTTTTGTCAAGAGAAGGCACTGGTCATAGCAAACACCCTCTTCCAACAACACAAGAGAAAACTTTACACATGTACATCACCAGAAGGCCAACTCCAAAATCAGATTGATTATATTCTTTGCAGCAAAAGTTGGAGAAGTTTTATACAGTCAGTGAAAACAAGACTGGGAACTGACTGTGGCTCAGACCATGAACTCCTTATTGCCAAATTCAGACTTAAATTGAAGAAAGTGGGGAAAACCACTAGACCATTCAGTTCAGTTCAGTTCAGTCGCTTAGTCATGTCCAACTCATTGCGACCCCATGAATTGCAGCACGCCAGGCCTCCCTATCCATCACCGACTCCTGGAGTTTACCCAAACTCATGTCCATTGAGCTGGTGATGCCATCCAGCCATCTCATCCTCTGTCTTCCCCTTCTCCTCCTATCCCCAATCCCTCCCAGCATCAGGGTCTTTTCCAATGAGTCAACTCTTCACATAAGGTGGCCAAAGTATTCGAGTTTCAGGTATGACCTAAATCAAATCCCTTACAATTATACAGTGGAAATGAGAAATAGATTTAAGGGACTAGATCTGATAGACAGAGTGCCTGATGAACTATGGATGGAGGTTCATGACATTGTACAGTAGACAGGGATCAAGACCATCCCCATGAAAAAGAAATGCAGAAAAGCAAAATGGCTGTGTGAGGAAGCCTTACAAATAGCTGTGAAAAGAAGAGAAATGAAAAGCAAAGGAGAAAAGGAAAGATATACTCATTTGAATGCAGAGTTCCAAAGACTAGCAAGGAGAGATAAGAAAGCCTTCTTCATCGATCAATGCAAATAGAGGAAAACAACAGAATGGGAAAGACTAGAGATCTATTCAAGAAAATCAGAGATACCAAGGGAAAATTTCATGCAAAGATGGGCTCGATAAAGGACAGAAATGGTATGGACCTAACAGAAGCAGAAGATATTAAGAAGAGGTGACAAGAATACACAGAAGAACTGTACAAAAAAGATCTTCATGACCAAGATAATCACGATGGTGTGATCACTCACCTAGAGCCAGGCATCCTGTAATGTGAAGTCAAGTGAGCCTTAGGAAGAATCACTACAAACAAAGCTAGTGGAGGTGATGGAATTCCAGCTGAGCTATTTCAAACCCTAAAAGATGATGATGTGAAAGTGCTGCACTCAATATGCCAGCACATTTGGAAAACTCAGCAGTGGCCACAGGACTGGAAAAGGTCAGTTTTCATTCTGATCCTGAACAAAGACAATGTCAAAAAATGTTCAAACTATTGCATAATTGCACTCATCTCACCCACTAGCAAACTAATGTCAAAATTCTCCAAGCTTGGTTTCAACAGTATATGAACTGTAAACTTCCAGATGTTCAAGCTGGATTTAGAAAAGGCAGAGGAACCAAAGATCAAATTTCTATCATCCATTGGATCATAAAAAAAATCAAGAGAGTTCCAGAAAAGCATCTACTTCTGCTTTATCGTCTATGCCAAAGCCTTTGACTGTGCGGATCACAACAATCTGTGGAAAATTCTTTTGAGATGGGAATACAAGGTCAGCTGACCTGCCTCCTGAGAAATCTGTATGCAGGTCAAGAAATAGCAATTAGAACTGGACATGGAACAATGGACTGGTTCTAAATCAGGAAAGGAGTATGTCAAGGCTGTATATTGTCACCCTGCTTATTTAACTTATATGCAGAGTACATCATACAAAATGCCAGGCTGGATGAAGCACAAGCTGAATCAAGATTGCTGGGAGAAATAACATTAACCTCAGATACGCAGAGGACACCACTCTCATGGCAGAAAGTGAAGAAGAACTAAAGATCCTCTTGATGAAAGTGAAAGAGGAGAGTGAAAAAGTTGTCTTAAAACACAACATTTAGGAAACTAAGATCATAACATCTGGTCCCATCATTTCATGGCAAATAGATTGGGAAACAGTGGAAACAGTGACAGATTATATTTTGGGGCTCCAAAATCACTGTAGATGGTGACTGCAGCAATGAAGCTGCTGCTGCTGCTGCTGCTAAGTCGCTTCAGTCGTGTCCGACTCTGTGCGACCCCATAGAGGGCAGCCCACCAGGCACCCCGTCCCTGGGATTCTCCAGGCAAGAACACTGGAGTGGGTTGCCATTTCCTTCTCCAATGCCTGAAAGTGAAAAGTGAAAGTCAAGTCGCTCAGTCATGTCCGACTCTTTGTGACCCCATGGACTGCAGCCCACTAGGCTCCTCCATCCATGGGATTTTCCAGGCAAGAGTACTGGAGTGGGGTGCCATTGCCTTCTCTGAGCAATGAAGCTAAAAGATGCTTACTCTCGCAAAAAAAGCTATGACCAACCTAGACAGCATATTAAAAAGCAGAGACATTCCTTTGCTGACAAAATCCATCTAGTTTTTTCCAGTAGTCATGTATGGATGTGAGAGTTGGACCATAAAGAAAGCTGAGTGCCGAAGAATTGATGCTGTTGAACTGTGGTGTTGTAGAAGACTCTTAAGAGTCCCTTGGACTGCAAGGAGATCCAACCAGTCAATCCTCAAGGAAATTAGTTCTGAATAGTCATTGGAAGGACTGATGCTGAAGCTGAAATTCCAATACTTTGGCCACTTGATGAGAAGAACTGACTCATTGGAAAAGACCCTGATGCTAGGCAAGAATGAAGGCAGGAGGAGAGGGGATGACAGAGGATGAGATGGTTGGATGATATCACCGACTCGATGGATATGAGTTTGAGCAAGCTCCAGGCATTTGTGATGGACAGGGAAGTCTGGCATGCTGCAGTCCATGGGGTCACAAAGAGTCGAACATGACTGAGTGGCTGAACTGAACTGAACTGATACTGTTTGCTGAACAGAAAATATCAATTGTTGAGCCTTTAGCTGCAGGATCCTTTTTGTTAATCTGAAAGTAGAAACTTTCACTTTCTTTCAGTCATTTATTTCTGTGTTTATTCTCTCATCCATCCACCATGTCCAGGGCCCTATCTGACCTCAGTGAACACACTTGTCCACCACTTCCTGCTCATACCTGGCCAGAATCCTAGGTCTTCACAGCCTGGCTTTTATCTTTTATCTTTCCTGAAATCACTCATTTGGCAGCTAGTAACATTTCTTTGGAAGGAATGATGCTAAAGCTGGAACTCCAGTACTTTGGCCACCTCATGCGAAGAGTTGACTCATTGGAAAAGACTGTGGTGCTGGGAGGGATTGGGGGCTGGAGGAGAAGGGGACGACAGAGGATGAGATGGCTGGATGGCATCACTGACTTGATGGACGTGAGTCTGAGTGAACTCCGGGAGTTGGTGATGGACAGGGAGGCCTGGCCTGCTGCGATTCATGGGGTCGCAAAGGTTCGGACATGACTGAGCGACTGATCTGATCTGATCTGAACACTTCAAAGATCAGATCTAAATCTAGTGATCTTAAAAAACTAACACAACATTTTTAGACATACAGTTTAATGGCATTACATACACAAGTTAGTGATCGGAGTTCTTGGACTCTTAATAGAACTTGATAAGAGATCAGGCAAAATTTCAGACAGGGCTTTATTGAGACTTGTGCTGCAGCAGGAGAGAGTGAAAACAAGTAACAGGAAGGGGTGCCCTGGGCTTTCCAGGTGACTCAGTGGTAAAGAATCCACCCGCAATTCGAGTTTGATCCCTGGGTCGAGAAGATCCCCTGGAGAAGGAAATAGCAACCCAGCCCAGAATTCTTGCCTGGGAAATCCCATGGACAGAGGAGCGTGGCAGGCTACAGTCCATGGGGTTGTAAAAGAATCTAACACGAATTATTGACTAAACAACAAATAGGTGCCCTTGATTGCTCCCTGACCAGGGGCCCCTGGGGCAGGCAAGCTGGTCCCCTAAATGGATGATGGTAGGGGTGTGTCTAGTGATTGGACTGGAGGGGTGGCTTAGGTATTTGCCCTACTCCCCTTGGTGGTGATGTGTGTAGCGAGCATGCGTAATACCTGCTTTTACTCCTGACATTTCAGAAGTGGTAGAGGGTTTTTGGTCTTTATGTATCTTGTTCCTAATTTTCCCCAACTATGCATGTACACAGTTGTTTTTAGTCCCTTATAATTTCTTTGTGCTTTGTTGCATGAGGTGCAGGCACTGTAGCAAAGTCCCCAGGTTCCAGGTCCCGGCCTGTCTCACATTCACATTACTGTATAACCATCACCACTATCCCAGGGCTTCCCAGGTGGTGCTAGTGGTAAAGAACCCGTCTGCCAACGCAGGGGACATGAAAGACCCGAGTTCAATCCCTGGGTTGGGAAGATCCCCTTTAGGAGGGCATGGCAATCCACTCCAGTATTCTTGCCTGGAGAATCCCATGGGCAGAGGAGCCCGGCGGGCTACAGTCCGTAGGGTCGCAAAGAGTGAAGCACGACTGAAGTGACTCAGCATGCATGAAAATACCACTATCCATCTCCAGAGCTTTTTCACCCTTCCAAACTGAAACTGCGCCCATTAACTCCCTACTTCCCCTCCCCTAGACCCACTAGGAACCACCATTCTACTTTCTGTCTCTATCAGTCTGACTAGGTACCACATGTAAGTGGAGTCATGGAATGTATCACACTTTCTAATACAATCTTTATGATTTATTTCACTTAGCATAATGTCTTCAAGGTTCACTCTGTTGTAGCATGTGTCAGAATTCTCTTTCTTTACAAGGCTGAATAATATTCCATTATGGGCTCCCCAGGTGGCACAGTGGTAAAGAATCCACCTGCCAAGTGCAGGAGATGCAAGAGACTTGGGTTGGATCTTGGAACAAGGAGCCTGGCAGACTACAGTCCGTGGGAGTGCAGAGTTGGACATGACTGAAGGCACACACACGGTATTTCCTTGTATGTATATACCATAATATGTTTGTTCACTCATCCATGACTGAATATTTGAGTTGTTTCTACTTTTTGGCTGTTGTAAATAATGCCACTATGAACACGAGGGTTTCTGCTCTCAGTTCTTGTGGGTACATACCCAGAAGTGAGAAGTGAGGTTGCTCACTCATGTGCAACTCTTTGTGATCCCATACACTTATAGCCTATCAGGCTCCTCCATCTGTGGAATTTTCCAGGCAAGAGTACTGGAGTGTGTTGCCATTTCCTTCTCCTGGGGATCTTACCCACCTGGGATTTGAACCCAGGTCTCCCTCACTGCAGGCAGGACGCTTTACCCTCTGAGCCACCAGGGAAGCCCACATACCCAGAAGAGGAATTGCTCAATCCTATGGTCATTTCAAGTTTTTGAGGAGTTAGCATTCTGTTTTCCAAAGCAGCTGCACCACTTTACATTCCTGCTAGTAATGCAAAGAGTTCCCATTTTTCCACATCCTCACCATTCTTTTCTTTCATTTCTTTTAAAAAATAGTCATCATTCTACTGGATGTGAAGTGGTATCTTTGTGGTTTTGATTTGCATTTCCCTAATAATCAGTGCTCTTTTCACAAGCTTTTCACATGTCACCACTAACAGATTTCTAAAGGAACTCCTGTCATCAGTTTTTCTAAATCTAACCGTCCCAAGGCCAGTTCCTTTAATATTTTTCTTGTGTTTCAGAAGAAACTCCAGCATCCTCCCACTCCTCTGTATGCTTAAACTCCTGTAATTTGGTTTCTGTTACTTGTAACCATTTCTGATTCAGCTTTCCCAGGGAGCTCTTTATTCCCCCTTGCCTCTAACTTTATAGTTAATCAATCACCGCATTTGCTTTACCCAGCTATTTTTATAAAACATTTCTGCAACATTCTTATCATTCTCCGCTTATTATTTGTAGGGAAAATGATGAATGATGGGAAAGAAAATCCCTAAATATGTTGTTTTTTACTTTAGTATAATAAACTCAGAAGCAGCACATTCAGAGTTTACTTTCTTCTCCTGGGGAATCTTCAGGATATATGTTTACAGTTGCCCCTTAAGCCTGTGTTTTCTTCTGCCAGGATTTCAGGGCTGCCTGTGCTGTTGCAGCCAGCCCAGGGACCCTACAGGTGGAGGAACAGCAGACCCGGGGCTGGGGGTGTGCATAGGTGGGGTGGAAGTTGGAGACTGTGGTGAGGTGTACATTTCTCCTGCGTTTTCACATTTCCAGTATTGTCAATCCTTGGCATGCCTGGTTTTGGATCTCATAAGATAGAATGATAATTAAATGCCATAATCTACATAGAGCTCTTCAACTAGTGCTTGGCCTTCAATATCAGATCTGTAAAGGTTAGCTATCTCCCTCTAAAAACGGCTACTTGAATATCAAAATTAAGAAATGCTCTTTGTTCTAGGGTGACTTGTCCCTAGCTGGTATTTAGGGGGCATGGGATATAGATATTTTATATCTTTTTAAATTTATGTTTTGCATTTAATGTGACAAGATGGCTTTCTAACTGTACAGTAATTAAATTTAAACAAATGTTCTAGCAGGAAAGGGGATTGACTATGCCATCATTTCAATGAGAAATGAGGAGAAGATCAATGCCTTGATTTTCCATAATCATTATAAGGGTTATACAGAACGTCATTTTCGGGAATGGGGGACTACATCTTCATTGTCAGGATTTTTGAAGAAATGAGAAGGAGAAAAAAGTTATAGTGTATTTCACCAACAGCTTAGAAGATTTGAATTAATATTCTTTAAGGATCTATGGAGTTTTACCAAATAATAGATCAGCTCAAATTAAAATGAAAATTACTGTAATATTTTTCCTCTGAGAAAGAACTCCTTTGTCTGATCTGTCACCGGATCATCATTTATTCTTCTGTTATTAGAATAATCATCCAATCATACTTTTTCCTTTTAGGGTTAATTACAAGCTTAAGACTTGCCATCAGCCTCTCTCCCTAGTACCATTACTGTATCCTAGAAAGTTTCATTGTGATTCTGACAAAGCAGAATCTTGGCACTACATCTATCTTTTCTGTTCTGTTTTTGGAAGGGAAACGAGTTAAAGTGACTATATAATTTGTCAGTAGTCAAAAATCACCACACTTGGACTTTTTAAGTTTTGTGTCTTCTTTTTCTAGGGAATTTTACATCGTGCTTTGCTAGAACCAGCTGTACAGATCTGGAAAAAACTGTGGGTTCCCCCTCAGTTGATGAAAATGATAGAGCTCAGTGCTAACACTGTGCAGAACTTACCTGCTCTGTCAGATGTGGTTATAGTTTCTGGGCGTTTGGTTTCTTAAACTGTGACTGTACATGCATCAGTTCGTTCAGTCATGTCCGACTGTTTGTGGACTGTAGAGCTCACTGGGCTCCTCTGCCCATGGGATTCTCCAGGGAAGAATTGGAGTGGGTAGCCATTTCCTCCTCCAGGGGATCTTCCCCACCCAGGGATTGAACCCGTGTTTTCTGTTTCTTCTGCATTGCAGGTGTATTCTTTACTGCCGAGCCATCAGTGAAGACCTGAACTGTGGCTACTTTCTTCCATCTCTCTGTTTGAAAAAAAGATGTGTTCTCTATTCCCTTGACTCAGGGGTCAGGCTTTCAGGAGATCATGGTTCTTCAGGGCTTCAATGTTCTTATTTCCCTGCCCTGCAAAACCTATCACAGTGTTCCATTTAGGGTTGTTAGGGTGCCTCTGACCAAGCCCTGTGCAACTAGATCTGACCCATGATGCAGTTTCAGGTGATGCTTTGAGAATTTGATGTGGTGTTTTCATTTGTCTCCCTAGCGAGTGGATACATATTGCTTCTAGTTTGCAAGGTGTAGTCTTCTCAGCTGTAAAGAGAATCCTGTAGGTATCTTTGATCATGGACATGATATTTCAAAATTAGAGATGTGACCTCACATAGAGAACAGAGCAGCTTTTGTTTCCACTGATTAGAAATGGTTCCTGAATATCAACATAAACAATAGACACTTAACGCGATGCAGCATGCTCAAAAGTGTTAAACGCTAGTATTGTTTTCATACTAAAACCAATCAACCAATCACAGAATGAAAAGAAAACAGTGCTTTTCTTCACCCCACTCTGCCTCAGGCTTTGTTTCTATCCGGGGTTGTAATCTTTATCACTTAAAGTTTTAACACATTTTCATACCAGCTACGTGTTCCTAACATTTTTCACTTTCCCTGGGAAAAGGCTTTGTGACAGTGAATACTCTCAGGACACACAGCACGCCAGGCCTCCCTGTCCATCACCAACTCCCGAAGTTCACTCAAACTCATGTCCATTGAGTCGGTGATGCCATCCAGCCATCTCATCCTCTGCCAGACCCTTCTCCTCCTGCCCCCAATCCCTCCCAGCATCAGAGTCTTTTCCTATGAGTCAACTCTTCGCATGAGGTGGCCAAAGTACTGGAGTTTCAGCTTTAGCATCAGTCCTTCCAAAGAACACCCAGGACTGATCTCCTTTAGAATGGACTGGTTGGATCTCCTTGCAGTCCATGGGACTCTCAAGAATCTTCTCCAACATCACAGTTCAAATTACTCAGCCATTAAAAAGAATACATTGGAATCAGTTCTAATGAGGTGGATGAAACTGGAGCCTATTATACAGAGTGAAGTAAGCCAGAAGGAAAAACACCAATACAGTATACTAACGCATATATATGGAATTTAGAAAGATGGTAACAATAACCCTGTGTACAAGACAGCAAAAGAGACACTGATGTATAGAACAGTCTTTTGGACTCTGTGGGAGAGGGAGAGGGTGGGAAGATTTGGGAGAATGGCATTGAAACATGTAAAATATCATGTATGAAACAAGATGCCAGTCCAGGTTCGATGCACGATACTGGATGCTTGGGGCTAGTGCACTGGGACGACCCAGAGGGATGGTATGGGGAGGAAGGAGGGAGGAAGGTTCAGGATAGGGAACACATGTATACCTGTGGTGGATTCATTTTGATATTTGGCAAAACTAATACAATTATGTAAAGTTTAAAAATAAAATAAAATTTAAAAAAATAAAATAAAATGGAATGGAAAAAAAAAAAAAAGCATCAATTCTTCAGCGCTCAGCTTTCTTCACAGTCCAACTTTCACATCCATACATGACCACTGGAAAAACCATAGCCTTGACTAGATGGACCTTGGTTGGCAAAGTAATGTCTCTGCTTTTGAATATGCTGTCTAGGTTGGTCATAACTTTCCTTCTAAGGAGTAAGCGTCTTTTAATTTCATGGCTGCAGTCAGCATCTGCAATGATTTTGGAGCGTGGAGCTCAATAAATGATGGCTAAATGAAGGGTGAGCTTTTCCTTATTTTATGCTTTTCTCTCATTAAAACTTTTTAAAAAGGCCATTGGCTGGTGACATATGACAATGTTATACTGGTTTTCATAGCACTTGGGACTGTGCCTCCATGTCTGATCAAGGAGGAACAAGAGGGCTCCATTTCCTGAGTATAAAGTGTTAGTTTCAAGAGGGAGGGGACATACGTAAACCTATAGCTGATTCATGTTGATGTTTGACAGAAACCAACACAATTCTGTAAAGCAATTATCCTTCAATTAAAAAATAAAAAATATAAAATAGAATTCAACTCCTCAACCAAAAAAAAACCCACCAAATTTAATATTAATTACCATTATTTACTTACAAAATGCAAATACAGTAAAACAATCTAACCTGAATGATGAGTACATGAAAGTGAAAGTGAAGGGCTCAGTCATGTCCGACTCTTTGCGACCCCATGGACTGTAGCCTACCATACTCCTCCATCCATGGGATTTTCCAGACAGGAGTACTGGAGTGGGTTGCCATTTCCTTCTCCAAAGGATCTTCCCAACCCAGGGATCAAACCTGGGTCTCTTGCATTGTAGGCAGACGCTTTACCATCTGAGCCACCAGGAAAGTCTCTCATAACTTTTCACAATTAAAAAAATAAATCTTCTAGCATGTTTTCCTTCTTTTTTTATGGTGTTTAAAAACCTCCTGAGTTGTAGGAGCATCTGTTCTAACACATTTCTAGCTGTCTGCTTGGCTTTTTTACTGTGGACCCAAAGGTATGTCCCATGGACCTAAATTTCATTTTGTCCCAAGCTGAACCCATCTTTTTTTTTCTTCTTTGTTTTTAATGTCTTCCTTTACAAAAATTTTACAAAAATTTTTATTTTTTGACTCATTGTCATGTGAGATCTTAGTTCCCCAAGCAGGGATCAAACCTACCTACCCTGCATTGGATGAGTGGAATCTCAACCACTAGACCACCAGGGAAGTCCCCATCCTTTTTTCTTTTAGTAGATTCCCCCTCAGTGTTAACATCATCACACTTACTCCAGCTACTTCTTCCAGGGATTTGGCATTCTGCTTGACTTCACCCTTTCCTACATGGTTTCTGGTCCATGGCCAAACACTGCCAATGCCACCTACCCAGCATCACTTAACCTTGTCTGCACACCCAACTGCAACTTACTTCACCACATCTTGTGTGTTTGGTTTTCTTTCTTCTTTCTGTCCTAGTCCCTCTCTTTAAACCAAAGGATATCTGCTCTCTTCAAATTGTCTTGCAGCATACATCTCATTAGGTCACCCATCCATGCACTTTTCATCCTGAGGCCCCCCAAATTGTTATGAAGCAAAGTATGAGCTTTATAGCTATCGTGACAGTAAAGAATCTGCCTGCAGTGCAGAAGACCTGGGTTCAATCTCTGGGTCAGGAAGATTCCCTGGAGAAGGGAATGGTAACCCACTCCAGTGTTCTTGCCTGGGACATCACATGGACAGAGGAACCTGGTGGGCTACAGTCCACGGGGGTCGCAAAGAGTTGGACACAGCTGGACTACCACCACTTTCACTTTCTTTCTAGAACTGTGTTTTCCAGTAGAGTACAATTTGCACCACATACACAATTCAAAATTTTGTCATAATCACATTAAAAAGTTAAAAGGAAGTTATATATTCGTAACCCAATATTTTATTAAATTATCAGTTCAACACCTCATCAATGTAAAAGTATTAATATTTAACATTCTACTTTTCTACTAAACCTTGAAATATGATTTTAGCTGCATTTCAAAGGCTCAATGCCGTATGAGGGTAATGGCTGCCCCGTTAGACAGTGAAGTGCTAGAACTTTCACTACGTGTTGCAGATCTGTTTCTGTCTCTGTTTTCTTTCCTCTGTTTATGCAGTACGTTCGAGTCAAGTTGCACTCAATATCCATGTCTGTAAATCATCTGTATTATCTTGCCACCATGTCTCTGGGCTGTTTTGTACCCATGAGATGCTATTTCTCTTCCGCACTGCCTAGTCTTGCAGGTGCTTTAACACTGTTCAAACGCAACCTGTCCCAGGAGGTCCTATCTTCCCTCACATGAAGTAAGCTTTCCCCTCTCTGACTTTCCAGCCCTTATATTCTGGGATGGCGCTTAGCAACCTTAAGTTTTCTACACAGCCATCGTATCTCTTTTACCAGGTCATACATCTCTTGAGACCAAGGACTGTGTTTTCTTCCATGAAATCTATGAAAATATTTGTGTAACACGTGTATACCTGTGGCAGATGCATGTTGATATATGGCAAAACCAATACAATATTGTAAAGTTAAAAAATAAAATAAAATTAAATAAAAAAAATTTGTGTAACAAAGCTTAGCCCTGTGCTTTGCTCATGATGGCATTTACTGAACGCTTAATGAATCATAAGTTAAACTCTACCTGAGGGTGATTTTTATTAACTAGGTTTCAAAAATGATTGCAAATAATCAGAAATGAAAAATGTGTACCTGGATACATATGTAGTTATTTTGGACTTATGTGACTTTTATAACAGTGCTTTCAAGTTGGGGGGAAATGTAGTTTTACCAACCACAGCATACTCATAATGAGACAGGAGGAAGGGGCCAGGGCATAACCTTTGAAAGAATGGCATAGGGACTTCACTGGCAGTCCAGTGGTTAAGAGTCTGTGTCTCAACCGTAGGGGACACGGGTTCAATCCCTGGTCAGGGAACTAAGATCCGTCATTCTGTGTGGTTTGGCCAAAAGAAAAAAGAAAGAATGACACAGTCACTGAGGATATGACAAAACTGGTCGGAAGCAACTAGGTAGAAGATGGTGGAAGGTTCCATTTCCGATGAACCTTGAGCCTCATTCTATGCTCATAATATATTAGCATATGCTAAATGACATACTCACAAATGCCACGTGAGTTAGTATCAAGGCCCACTAAAAAAGGACAACAAAGTGAGGGATAGCCCAATTCCTGGAAATATCTGCCCCTTCTCCAAAACAGTTGGAATAGTTCTTACACTCGTTAGCCTATGAAATTACCCAGCCCATAAAAACTAACCTTCTCATATTTTGGGGCTTCTTTTGCCTTTTGAGATGGACTGCATTCTGCCTAAGAATTGTATATCTGTGTCAGTAAACCTGCTTTCACTTTACTGTGGCTTGCTCTCAAATTATTTCCTGTGAGAGCCCAAAGACCTTCACTTGGTGGCCTGTCCCAGGAGCTCACCTGAGACCTGGCACATGACCATCCTCTCATGACCTATTTTCTGACAGCAATGCGGCTTGTGTAAAGGGTTGACAAATACATATTTCATTCAGTTCAGTTCAGCTGCTCAGTCATGTCCGACTGTTTGCGACCCCATGGACTGCAGCACGCCAGGCCTCCCTGTCCATCACCAACTTCCAGAGTTTACCCAAACCCATGTCCATTGAGTCGGTGATGCCATCCAACCATCTCATCCTCTGTTGTCCCCTTCTCCTCCTGCCCTCAATCTTTCCCAGCATCAGGGTCTTTTCAAATGAGTTAGCTCTTCACATCAGGTGGCTGAAGTATTGGAGTTTCAGCTTCAACATCAGTTCTTCCAATGAACACCCAGGACTGATCTCCTTTAGGGTGGACTGGTTGGATCTCCTTGCATATTTGCATTCACATATTTCATTAATTAAGTGCCAGATGAATATTTTCATAGATTTCTTGCTGTGGGAGCTCGCTTTTCTTTTGCTTATCAGTTACTAGCTAAGGACCCAGGGAATCAGACTCTTTGCCTCTCCGGGCCTCTCCCTGAGCTGTTTAACTGAGCTTTCTCTCTTGTCAGCTGTAACAATGCTCATTTCTCTCGGATGACTGAGTCTGGAAATTGTCTCTAAGAAAGCTTAATATTAGGGAGGTTTAAATATAGATTTTTTAAAATGATGGTGTCTCTCGTTAATTTGCCTTGGATTGTTTCCTGCTATTGTAAATTAGATTCTTCTAATAGAAATGCCTAAGATTCATTCACTGGTGCATCAGAACATGCCAAGTTTCCATATTTCAACCCAGTTTCTTTTTTTTTCTCTTGGACATACCTGATTGGAAAGTTCTCTTTGGTCTCTGAGTATAGCAGATGTTGTCAGTTCTTCACCCCATCTCCTGGGATCTCTTGACCATTTCAGCCTGTTCCAGCTTGACTTCCAACATCTAGGACCTTAGAACCATCACTGAACATGCCTGAGAATTCAAGTACTCCTGTGGCAGCCCCTAACTGATTACTGAAGGATGTAATTACTGAAGGGGTAATCCACTCCAGCTCCCCCTGGCCTTGCTGGGAGGACATGCACTTTACACTCTTTCCAACACGTCTCCACCACCCACTTCATTCGCTGACAGTGCTTGCTGCCTTATAATGCATCTTTCATTTGTTTGCCTCCCCTTTTCTTCCTGTGCCCCTCCAGTCAATGTTGGTTTCTTTGCCCCTCCCAAATCAACTCTATGCATTCAGTCCTCAATGCAGTGCCTGGTTTCTGAAGAGTTTAAGACACTGAGCTAATCAAGGATTTAAAGCCCTCTTTATTTTTCTTTTCTCACTCGTGTCCTCTCTCCCTACCCTATGACTTTCCTTTCCTTAATCCCGTATTTGTGGAATGCCTATTTTATTGCAACCCCCAAACAATAGAGATGAGAGACAGTTATTTTTTTTTCCTTCAAGAATTTCAAAGTTGATGTTTGGCAGAAATCAACACAATTCTGTAAAGCAATTATCCTTCAATTAAATAAATAAATAAAATTTAAAAAAGAATTTCAAAGTCTTTCCAGAGAGACAGAATAGGAAAGACAGTGTTATAGTACAGAGTAGTAAGTGTGCTAAGATGGAGAGAAATACAAGGTAATATCAAAGTGAAGCTGGTAAAGAATCTGCCTGCAATGCAGAAAACACTGGTTTGATTCCTGGGTCAGGAAAATCCCCTGAAGAAGGGATAGATTACCCACTTCCAGTATTCTTGGGCTTCCCTGGTGGCTCAGTCAGTAAAGAACCCACCTGCAATGCAGGAGAGCTGGGTTCGATCCCTGCGTTGGGAAGATCCCGTGGAGGAGGGCATGGCAACCCAATCCAGTATTCTTGCCTGGAGAATCCCCAAGGACAGAGGAGTCTTGCGGGCTGCAATCCTTGGGGTCGCAAAGAGTCAGACATGATGGAGCATCTAAGAACAGCACAACAGAGTGAAATGCAGGGGAAAATACAGGACATCAGAGATGGCTTTCCATAGGAGTTGATGCCCAGACTGTTTTAAAGTGGTTTTTCTCAAAGTGTGGTTTCTGTATCCACATCAGCATCCCTGGGAATTTCTTGGTAATGCTGACCTTCAGAGCTCACCCAAAATGTGTACCTTCTGCTGGGTGCGCTCTGGGCCCTTGGACACAGCTGTGTGTGCTTCAACAAGCCCTTGATTCTGATGCCCTTGTCTCACTTCACAATCACCTTCCAAATACTTTTACTTGTCTCAGAGTCAGCTTTTGGAGTTACCAAAATTCAAATTGTGCTCTTGAGCTACCAGAATTTTTAATTACCTGGGGCTGCTTTGGATGACACCAGCCTAGTTATATAGCAGCTTTTCTACTGATTTCTGCTGAATCACATTCCATTGAATGTATCATGAAATTTATACAAGTTGGTTTGTCCTTGTTTTCCTTTTCCTTTAAACTTAATGACCTTTCCATTCTCCTATTGATCTCAATGACATTATTTTTTTTTTGTCTTTGACCTTTTTTTTTTTTTAAGGAGCAAAAAATGGAAAAAAAATTTGTTTCAACTTATCTCTACTAATATCCTCATCAAACAGAATGCTGAATGGAGAAAATGGTGTTGATTTTGATAAAACACTAGTGAAAGCCAACAAGAGAAAATTAATTATTTATTCTAAACTCTTAATTCTAAATTATTAAAACTCATGCACACATGTGGTCATCTTGATCCTAACTTTTACATGAACCACTGTAGGGTAGCCCTCCATCAGTCGTTTGCAAACCATCATGAACCCAGTAAAAGAAAAAGAAAATCAGTCCAGAAGACTTGGTGTTATATCAGATTGATACCTGGATGATTACTTTAAAAAAGTATGATTTCTTTACAGTTGGTTGATGGTTTAACAATTTTAAGTTTGGCAATAGAAAAAATTTCTTCTTGGTCTGAGTGGGTATTAAGTGGTTTTCCTCTTATTATGTGTAACTGTCACATTATAATAAAACATACTAAAAATCCAAACAATTTGAAATATAATATTTCAAATCCTGGCACTAAAATTTTTTGGCAAGCTATTACCAATGTCATTAGAGAAGAATAAATAAAAACATATACCAAACATTAACCAGTAGCAGAGAGGGCCAAATGATTTTTTTTTTTTTTTGGTGTGTTCTTACAGCTTTGTTAATCCTGATGTCTCAAATGCAAAATCATTCTGTGGTCATCCTACAGTGACATGCCCATGCATTATCATTTTATACTTAATCACATTCATCTTTATTATGTACTGAACACATAACCCCATTTGATCTACATAGCATAGAGGGGGCTGAAGCTGATCTAAATCATGTAGATTTAGGTTGGTCTCTTCTCAGACTAGGTTCTATCCTCACCTTCCTGTTCATCAGGGTCATTATCGTTTTCCCTATGAATCCAGATTGAAAATCTGAGTTTTATCTTTGACTTCTCCTGTCTTTCAGGGCTTCCCTGGTGGCTCAGAGGGTAAAGCGTCTGCCTGCAATGCAGGAGACCTGGGTTCGATCCCTGGGTCAGGAAGATCCCCTGGAGAAAGAAATGGCAACCCACTCCAGTACTCTTGCCTGGATAATCCCATGGACAGAGAAGCCTGGTAGACTACAGTCCATGAGATAGCAAAGAGTTGGACACGACTGAATGACTTCACTCTCTCTCCTGTCTTAGCTCAGACCACCATAAAAAATATCAAGATTATGTGATTTAAACAATAGAATTTTATTTCTTACAGTTCTGGAGGCTGAGAAATCCAAGATCAAGATGCTGGCAAGGTAGGTTTCATGATGAGGCTTCTTATCTTGGCTTGTAGGTGGCTACCAACCATCTTGCTATGTGTTCACATGACTTCTTTGTGTGTGCAGTGGGAGAGAGAGACAGACAGACAGAGAAGGAAAGCTCTCTTATTGTAAGGGCTTATTGACAGCCTGACCCTCATGACCTAGTGCTAAGTCACTTCAGTCATATCCAACTCTTTGCAACCCCATGAACGGTAGTCTGCCTGTCCATGGGATTTTCCCAGGCAAGAATACTGGAGTGGGTTGCCATTTCCTTCTCCAGAAGGAATCCTCCTGACCCAGGGATCAAACCCACATCTCTTCTGTCTCCTGCATTGCCAGGCAGGTTGTTTACCACTAGTGCCATCTCTCTTCTAACCCAATTAACTTCCATAGATCCCCATCTCCAAATACCATCACTTTGAGGGTTAGAGCTCCAACATATGAATTTGAGAGGAACACAAACTTTCAGCCTATAATGTCTCCTTTTTCTCTTAGTCACCAAATCTTTCCAAGTTTTTTTTTTTTTTTTTGTCATACACATTCATCTGTACCTTCCTTTCCACTCTTATCAAGACCATCTGAATTCAGAACCCTTATTATTTAATACATGGGCTATTGTGATAGCTTTTTAATGGCACTTGCCTTTAAAATTTCTTATCTTAATCCATTATGCACACAATTCCCAGCCCAGTCTTCCCCAAATAACTCAAACTGTGTTGGTACCTCCATGAACAATGTCAGTGATTTGCAGTTGTCTGTAGGTAAGGTAAGGCTGCCTGATCTGGCTAAGAGTTTCCCACAGTCAGTTCACAGATTTACCTTTCCACTTCTCATTTTCCTCTGTTCCCACCTTTCAACAGCCAGGCTAATGGCCCCATGCCCCTGCATCCCAGGTTCATGGCTTCCACCTGTGAAAGCCCTCCTTTCTCCTCCCCAGGTATTTGGAGTATAGCTGTTCTTCCACTCAAGATGGCCTCCTCTAAGAATCACTAAACTTAAGTTAATGTGTTCTGAACTTCCCCTTTGGCAGTATTACCTTACTATGCAAGTATAAATGTACCCATGAACAATATATGGTGTTTCTGTGTGTGTGTGTGTTTTAAAGGAATCATCTTATTCATATCATCTCACAACTAGCTGCTGGTTTTTTAATTTAGCAGTAGAACAATTTGCTTTTCTTAAGATTTACCTGTGTAGATTTATTTAATCCCCTTGATTTATCTGTATGATATTTCACTGACTACACCACACTTTAATATGAGATTTCCCTCTCCATGTGTATTTAACTTAGTTTCAATTTTCATTTGGCATCCTAGAAGTTTCACAAGTGTTCTGGTATATGTCTCCTTCTGGCATCTCTTCTGAAAGTTTCCTTTCTGTTTTCTTGGTGTTGTCATTTTAATATTATCACTTCAAAAACAAGGATTCTAATTTTTTCTTTTTTAAAAAATTTGAGATATAATTGCCATCTGATAATATATTATTTTCAGATGTACAACATGATGATTTGATATTAAAATTTTTTTATTGAAATATAGTTGACTTACAAGGTGTTAGCTTCAGATGTACAGCAAAGTGATTCAGTTATACACACACACACAGACAGACACACACACACATACAGACATACACACACACACACACACACACACACACACACACGGGCTTCCCAACTGGCACAGTGGTAAAGAACCTGCCTGCCAATGCAGGAGATGCAAGAGATGGGATGATCCCCTGGATTAGGAAATAGCAACCCACTCCAGTATTCTTGCATAGAAAATTCCAATGATAGATGATCCCGGTGGGCTACAGTACATGGGGTCACAAAAAGTCAGACTTGATTGAGTGACTGAACACATGCATATGTATATACATATATTCTTTTTTCCTTATTCTTTTCCAATATAGATTATTATAAGATATTGGGTATAGCTTCCTGTGCTATATAATAGGTCCTGTTGGTTATCTATTTTATATATAACAGTGTGCATATTTTAATCTCAAACTCTTAATTTGTCCCACCTCAACTTTCCCCTTTGGTTACTGCAATGATCTGATGTTTGTATATAATGCAAAATGATTACAGCAATAAGTCTAGTTAACTTTCATCACCACAAGTAGTTGTACATTGTTTTCTTGGGATGAGAATTTAAAGATTTACTCTCTTAGCAACTGTCAAATATACAATACAGTGTTATTAACTATAGCCACCATGCTCTATATTACATTCTTATGACATTTATTTCCTAATTGGACATTTGTACCTTTTGACGCCATTTTATTACCACCTCTCCAGTTTTCCACAGTGATGTTTTACGTATTTGTTACTTCTTATCTTTCAGGTTCTGACACCCATTTTATCCCCATCTCCTCAAGTTTCTGGTAACCATTGTGCAGTTCTATTTGTTAATTTTTGCTTTTGATGCCTTTATTTTTGGTTCAAATTCAAAACTTACCCTTTGTTTTTTTTTTCTTTATGGTTTTTGGCCTTACATTCCAGTTTGATCCATTTTAATTTGATTTTTGTTTATGGTATAAGATAGTGTTTCTGTATTATTTTTTTGCATGTAGCTGTTCAGTTTCCCCAAGACTGTTTATTGATGAGACTGTCCTTTCTCCGTTGCATATTCTTGGCTCCTTTGCTGTAAATTACTTGACCATATATGGCTGGGTTTATTTCTGGACTGTTTATTCTGTGCCATTGATCTATGTGTCTGGTTTTATGCCAGCACCATACCGTTTTGATTACTGTAGCTTTGTAATATAGTTTGAAACCAGGGAGTATGTCTCCAGCTTTATTCTTTTTTCTCTAGGGTGTTTGGCTATTTTAGGACTGTTTGTTCTATTTCTGTGAAAAATGCCATTGGATTTTTGATAGTGTTTGGAAGAGGGAAATTTCTTCCTCTACCCTTTTATAGTTCTTGTGCCTAGATTAATAATAAAATTGACATGTCAGGTTAATGGGAGAAAAAGTAATTTAATTTTGTGTTCAGAGGAGACCATAAAATGATGTTCATAGCATGACTATAAGCAGGCAACATTTATATATTTATTTTAATACCGATAAATGAGAAACTTGTGAGGATTTTATCAGACAAAGAAACTTAGGTTTGGGTGCTTAATTAGTAAAAAATGTAAGGAAAGTTTGAGCTTGGGTAGGGCATCAGTAAAGAAATAGCAAGATTTGTTTATACTGGCTTCTTGGCTCTGAATTCTCAGTCTCTGGTGACAAAGATGTCTTTCTACCTCCTGGTAAGAGGAGAATACCTTTCATTTGGGAGATTTAGTTCCTGCTTTCAGGAATACAGAAAGAAGAATTGGATGTCCTTCTCGCCTCAGTTGTTCCTTAAATAATTTTAATTCAAAGTAATCAACATGCCACTGAGGCATATTTTGGGGGTGGCCTGCCCTAAGCCCTGACAATAGGGATTGCATTGAATCTGTGGATTGTTTTGGGTATTTTGGACATTTAAAAAATATTAATTCTTCCAACTCATGAGCTGGTAATATTTTTCTATTCATTTATTTATGTCTTTTCCAATGGTTTTCATCAATGTTATATTTTTTATAGTCTTTCATCTCTTTGGTTAAATTTGTTCCTTCATATTTTTTTCTTTTTGCAATTCTAAATGTGATGATTTTCTTAGTTTCTCTTTATGATAGTTAATTACTAGTGTAAATAATTATAACAGATTTCTGTGCGCTGATTTTTGTATCCTGCAACTTACTGAATTCGTTTATTAGTTCTAACAGGTTTTGGTGGTATTGTCAGGATTTTATGTATACATGTAAATAATTTCATCTATGACATGACAAGTGACAATTTCACCTCTTCCTTTCCAATTTGGATGACTATGATTTCTTTTTCTTACCTAATTGCTGTGGCTAGGACTTCCAATACCACAATGAATAAAAGTGGTAGTGAGAATGGACATCCTTGTCTTGTTACTGATCTTAGAGAAAATGCTTTCAGCTTTTAACTGTTGAATGCGATATTGGCTGTGGGCTTGTCATACACAGCCTTATTATGTTTAGGTTTGTTCCTCTATACCCACTTTTTGGAGAGTTTTTATCATAAATGCATGTTGAATGCTGTCAAAAGCTTTTTCTGAAGTAACTTAAGTACTTTATATATCATAAATAAATTATTGATTGTTTCACTAAGACTATAATGCTAATTTATAGTATTTTCTCATTCTTGTTAATGTAGAAAAGTTTTTTTCTCACTCTAAACCTGTCTTCCAATGATAATATATATTTTCTAAGCTAATTTTGTTGTTAAATTGTGTAAGTGCTTAAAACTAAATGAATACATTACTATAGTTTGCTTTTGGGAATATTATGGATAGGTTTCCTAAATAAGTGAATTTAGGATTCTAAAGGAAATCCTAAAGGAAATCAGTCCTGAATATTCATTGGAAGGACTGATGCTGAAGCTGAAACTCCAATACTTTGGCCACCTGAAGCGAAGAACTGACTCATTGGAAAAGACCTTGATGCTGGGAAAGATTGAAGGCAGGAGGAAAAGGGGATGACACAGGATGAGATGGTTGGATGGTATCACTGACTCAATGGACATGAGCTTGAGTATGCTCTGGGAGTTGGTGAAGGACAGGGAAACCGGGCATGCTGCAATCCATGGTGTCGCAAAGAGTCAGACACAACTGAGTGACTGAACTGAACTGAAATATGTGAATGAGAAATATCTCAGTTTGTTTTATGTTCTTATTTTCATAGAAAAAGTAATAATATTTACCTGAATCAGGAACTTACTACTGCCAGTGGTTCCTTGTTAAAACTTCAGGATGTTCATTGCAGTACTATTTTATAGCCAGGATGTGGAATTGACTTAAATGTCCATTGGCAAAGGAATGGATAAAGAAGATGTGAGACATGTACACACTGAAATAGTAGCTGTAAAAATTGAAAAAATAATGCCATTTTCATGGACCTAGAGATTGTCACACAGAATGAAGAAAGTCAGAAAGAGAAAGAGAAATATCATATAATATTGCTTATATGTGGAATCTAAAGGTACAGATGAACTTTTTGGAAAGCAAAAATAATGACAAATATAGACAACAAATTTATGACTACCAAGGGGGGAAGGGTAAGTGGGATAAATTGGGAGATTGGTATTGGCATATATACACTACTATATGTAAAATAGATAACTAATGAGAACCTACTGTATAGAACAGGAAACTCAGTGCTCTATGGTGACCTAAATGGGAAGGGACTGGTGACTGCAGCCATGAAATTAAAAGACGCTTACTCCTTGGAAGGAAAGTTATGACCAACCTAGATAGCATATTGAAAAGCAGAGACATTACTTTGCCAACAAAGGTCCATCTAGTCAAGGCTATGGTTTTTCCTGTGGTCATGTATGGATGTGAGAGTTGGACTGTGAAGAAAGCTGAGCACCGAAGAATTGATGCTTTTGAAGTGTGGTGTTGGAGAAAACTCTTGAGAGTCCCTTGGACTGCAAGGAGATCCAACCAGTCCATTCTGAAGGAGATCAGCCCTGGGATTTGTTTGGAAGGAGTGATGCTGAAGCTGAAACTCCAGTACTTTGGCCACCTCATGTGAAGAGTTGACTCATTGGAAAAGACTCTGACGCTGGGAGGGATTGTGGGCAGGAGGAGAAGGGGACGACAGAGGATGAGATGGCTGGATGGCATCATCGACTTGATGGACGTGAGTTTGAGTGAACTCTGGGAGTTGGTGATGGACAGGGAGGTCTGGTGTGCTGCAGTTCATGGAGTCGCAAAGAGTCGGACACGACTGAGCGACTGAATTGAACTGAACTGAACTGAAAAGAGTACATGTGTAACTAACTCACTTCACTGTGTAGCAGAAACTAACACACCACTGTTAAGCAACTATACTCTAATAAAAGAAAAAGACTTTAGGAGAATTACATTGACCAATATTGACCTTGTTGATCAAAAGACTGAACTTTTATTATTCTGCTGTTTATGTGGTTAAAATACTTCAGCAGTAGAGAATCATTTTCTTTTACATATATCCACAACACATAAGATAGCTTCTGTCTTTATCCATCAGTGTTATAATTTCACTGAAAAGCTATCAACTTGGTCTGATTTGTTCTCGAAAGTGCTTGCTGCTTTTGCTAATGATTCTTTGTGCTCTCTATTTTCTTTGTAAATGCTTGTTTCATTATTTCTCATTAAATTGAAAAAAGACTTTCAAGAATGTAATTTTCAGGCTCCCTCTAAGCATTTAGAAGCTTTGTACCAATTTCTGTTCCAGTCTTCACTTCTTCATTTTCTGAAACAATGGCAAACAATTCATACACATATATGTACTCTAACAACTCTATTAGAAGTTAATCTCCAGTGGTGAATAAGATTGCACCAATTTTGCTTTTGAGCCGAATGAAATAGAGAAGAAATTAGATGGTTGAGGTGAACTTAATGATTTTGGGGGTGGACACATGTTAAATGATCTTTTTTGTGTGTGTGACTGGCTGGCTCTTAATGAGCAGAGTGTTAGGATGGATCAACTTCCATATGCTTGTTAGGAGACACTGGTCCTCAGTGACACTTGCCCTTGTTTGCTCTGAGAGAAGCTTCTGTGATAGCTTTAAGGGGAGAAAGAATAGTATCTACAAAATATAACAGTCTTTTCCTTGTCATTCAGCAGAATTGATTTGAAAATGAGAAACAGACCAATTGTGAATTATGCTGTATTACTCAGACACAGAATGTCATGTAACACCTGGAAGTTGCCAGGGCCACATGTCAGGCATTTGTGAAATGCACTTGACAAGGTGGTTTTTCAAGGAATGCCTGTAACATAATGTGATATGATGACAGGTCTAAGCCATGGACATACTGAAACCAAGTAGATGTTGGCTTTGGAGTCAACATTCCTATCCAAATATATTTACTTAAGAGCAGAAGTGAGAGTTCTAGGCTCCTAGACACTGATGCCAGACTTTGCAGTGTTTTCATAACATTAATTTGACTCAGTGGTACTCAATATATTTGTATGTGTATTAATCAAATTAAGATTATAGAAGTCTAGGACAAAAGAATTATTTAAATCATATACACCACCTAAGAAAAGAAGCAAGGGCTTGAAATACTTGCTAAAGCCATTCCTTTTCATTGAAGAACATCTTAGCTTTGGGTCAGGTAATATAAATTAGCCCTTAGGGGTCATTAGGAGGTATCCTGCAGGTTGATTGACAGAGCTGAGCTGTTAGATCAGATCTTAGATTAGCTGTGAACTTCACTGTTTTCAGTATTCAAATTATATGTGGTATTAATTGCTAAGTCCCAGATGCCTTCAGGTTAAAAAAAATTGTGTGTGTGTGTGTGTGTGTGTGCATGCGTGTGCTTAGTTGCTCAGTCATGCCCAACCCTTTGCAACCCCATGGACTGTAGCCCACCAGGGTTCTTCATCCATGGGATTGTCCAGGCAAGGATACCGGAGTGGGTTGCCATGTCCTTCAGGGGATCTTCCCGACCAAGAGATTGAACCTGGATCTCCTGCATTACAGGCAGATTCTTTACCATCTGAGCCACCAGGGAAGCCCCATGTGAAACAATATATTTATGCAACTGACACTGATCAATGGACAAGCAGTTTTCAGGAATGCTTTAGAGCTGTGGTTTATGTGTTTTCTAAAGGCCTTCGGGTAGAAACTGCTTCACAGGACAATTGAAATGGGTAAAATGTATATTGGTGAAATTAGTCATAATGTATAAAACTGCAGCAAATGACAGTTTAGAACTTATTGGACTAAAGTGATGTTGGAGGATGAAGTCAATATTTAATAATGACAGGGCAAGGACATAAACCTTCCTAGGAATTCTAAAGGTAGAATATGCCAGGTGTCTTAGCTTTCTCATTTAATATAGGAATAGCAAGCCCAGGTTCCTTGTTAGAGGTGAAAGAATCAAACATGATAGTTATGGTATATATTCAATACAAAGTCTTTGGCGTCATGATTATGAAGAAAGAGTGTTGTTTTCTCAATTGTTCTACAATATTTTGGTTTCCAGAATGATTTATACTTTAGAAATATTTATAATCAGCCTTTAAATCATGCCTGGAATTTCAAATGGGAGACAGCAAAACAAATAGTCCTAATCAAGCAGGGTTTGGGATTGATATATTTTCATGGGGTTTCCCAAGTTGCTCAGTGATAAAGCAATGTCTGCCAATGCAGGAGGCACAAGAGATATGGGTTTGATCCCTGCATTGGGAAGATCCCAAGGAGTAGGAAATGGCAACCCACTCCAGTATTCTTGCCTGGAAAATTCCATGGACAGAGGAGCCTGACAGGCTACAATCCACAGGGTCACAAAGAGTCGGACATGACTACGCACACAGTACACACGCGGGGCCCTGCAGTATAAGGAATGGAAGCCTCTGGCCCTGCTAGCGTTATGCATTTAAGAAATAGCAATAAATTAGCACAGCAGTATAAAACAATACACTTCAATAGAAACAGAAATAAATTATGGTACCATATTATTTGAGAGAGCTCACTACGAACAAAGCTAGTGGAAGTGATGGAATTCCTTCCAGTTGAGCTATTCCAAATCCTGAAAGATGATGCTGTGAAAGTACTGCACTCAATATGCCATCAAATTTGGAAAACTCAGCAGTGGCCACAGGACTGGAAAAGGCCAATTTTCATTCCAATCCCAAAGAAAGGTAATGCCAAAGAATGCTCAAACTACTGCACAATTGCACTCATCTCACACGCTAGTAAAGTAATGCTCAAAATTCTCCAAGCCAGGCTTCGGCAATATGTGAACCGTGAACTTCCTGATGTTCAAGCTGGTTTTAGAAAAGGCAGAGGAACCAGAGATCAAATTGCCAACATCCGCTGGATCATGGAAAAAGCAAGTGAGTTCCAGAAAAACATCTATTTCTGCTTTATTGACTATGCCAAAGCCTTTGACTGTGTGGATCACAATAAATTGTGGAAAATTCTGAAAGAGATGGGAATACCAGACCACCTGATCTGCCTCTTGAGAAATTTGTATGCAGGTCAGGAAGCAACAGTTAGAACTGCACACGGAACAACAGACTGGTTCCAAATAGGCAAAGGAGTTCATCAAGGCTGTATATTGTCACCCTGTTTATTTAACTTATATGCAGAGTACATCATGAGAAATGCTGGACTGGAAGAAACACAAACTGGAATCAAGATTGCTGGGAGAAATATGAATAACCTCAGATATGCAGATGACGCCACCCTTATGGCAGAAAGTGAAGAGGAACTCAAAAGCCTCTTGATGAAAGTGAAAGAGGAGAGTGAAAAAGTTGGCTTAAAGCTCAACATTCAGAAAACGAAGATCATGGCATCCGGTCCCACCACTTCATGGGAAATAGATGGGGAAACAGTGGAAACAGTGTCAGACTTTTATTTTTCTGGGCTCCAAAATCACTGCAGATGGTGACTATAGCCATGAAATTAAAAGACAATTACTCCTTGGAAGGAAAGTTATGACCAACTTAGATAGCATATTCAAAAGCAGAGACATTACTTTGACAACAAAGGTTTGTCTAGTCAAGGCTATGGTTTTTCCTGTGGTCATGTATGGATGTGAGAGTTGGACTGTGAAGAAGGCTGAGCGCCAAAGAATTCATGCTTTTGAACTGTGGTGTTGGAGAAGGCTCTTGAGAGTCCCTTGGACTGCAAGGAGATCCAACCAGTCCATTCTGAAGGAGATCGGCCCTGGGATTTCTTTGGAAGGAATGATGCTAAAGCTGAAACTCTAATACTTTGGCCACCTCATGAGAAGAGTTGACTCATTGGAAAAGACTCTGATGCTGGGATGGATTGGGGGCAGGAGGCGAAGGGGACAACAGAGGATGAGATGGCTGGATGGCATCACCGACTCGATGGACGTGAGTCTGGGTGAACTCCGGGAGTTGGTGATGGACAGGGAGGGCGTGCTGCAGTTCATGGGGTCACAAAGAGTCGGACAGACTGAGCGACTGATCTGATCTGATAATGTTTTTGTAATATACCTTCACTCTTTTCCCAAAACAGTCTGTTATTTTAGGGTGTATAATAACTTTATTCTGTAGTATGTAAAACCCTGATGCTGGGAAAGACTGATGGCAGGAGGAGAAGTGGGCAACAGAGGATGAGATGGTTGAATGGCATCACCAACATAATGGACATGAGCTTGAGTAAATTCCAGGAAATAGTGTAGGACAGGGAAGCCTGGCGTGCTGCAGTCTATTGTGTCACAGAGTCAGACATGACTGAGCAACTGAACCGTAGCAACAAAATGATATAAAATATAGCTTGTGCCTCTATCAAGAATACGTGTGACTGTCTTCTAGCAGAATTCAATTCACACAAATGGAAAGTGGTCATCATCTTTAAATTGGGATGTCTATTTTTTCAATATGCTTAGAAGCAAACATTGCAAAATTTAACATATTATTTATTTATTTTAATATCATTGCATATATATGTTTAAAAATAAAAGACATTAGATCAACTTCAGATTTGCTTAATTCTTCTTGAATATATCCCATCTAGTATTAGGTTTGGCTTCATCTGATGTGGCCGGTGATGCCACATCTATTTTGTTTTAGTCGCTAAGTCGTATCTGACTCTTTTGTGACCCCATGTACTGTAGTCTGCCAGGCTCCTCTGTCCTTGGGATTTGTCAGGCAAAAATACTAGAGTGGGTTGCCATTTCCTTCTCCAAGGGTTCTTCCCAGCCCAAGGATTGAACGCACATCTCCTGCATCAGCAGGTGAATTCTTTGCCATTGAGCCACCAGGAAGCCCTGCCGCCTCTGTAGCAAGGCCACGTGAGACATGAGCTGTAAGATGAATTTATCATTAAGGGATCTGATCTTGGAGAGGGTGCAGAGAGGGAAGGGTGGAATTGGAGAAGCTTCTGGTGGTGGCTATGATGGGATGTGGCCATGATGGGAATGAAGAACAAATAGTAAAGCAGTCTGTTCGATGTGGTATTGTATTAGTCAGCATTCTCCAGAGAAACAGAATCAGTGTAAGAGGAGTTGTGTTATGGGAACTGATTCACATGATTATGGAGGCTGAGAAGTCACGGTGTCCTGTCTGCAAGCTGGAGAACCAGGAAAGCTGGTGGGATAATTCAGTCCCAAGGCCTGGGATGGGAGGGAGGGAATTGTAGGGGGTGAGGGTGCTGATATAAGTCCCGGAGTCTGAGGGCCTGAGAAGCAGGAGCTCTGTTGTGTGAGAGCAGGAGAACATTGATGTCAGGCTCAAGGAGTGTGAGGGTGGGTTGGGGGGAGTGTGGCAGGAGTCTCACCCTCTGCTTCCCTCAAAGGACTGGGTGACGCTCACATTGGTGAGAGTGGATCTTCCTTAGTCTGCTTATTCAAATGTTGAAATCTGAAAACACCCAGACACACCCAGAATTAATTCTTTACTAGATATCCTGGCATCCCTTAGCCCATCCAAGTTGACTTTTAAAATTTACCGTCACTGTTATCAGCATGGTTTTTGAAGTTACCTAGGATGGTGGCAGTACAGAAGGCAAGGTCAAGGTGATATGTCACAGTTTCTGTGCATGAGCAGGAGTGATCAGCATCTTAGAAGAAATCCATGTTGGGGGCAGGCAGTGACTAGCAGGGCTCAAAATAGGAATTTTATGGATGCAGTGAGGTAATGGCCTATGTTCTGGTCATGTCTCTTCTGAGAAAACATGCAAAGCAGTTTAAACTAGTTTGGTGTGTAGATGTGTAAAGTCTTGGCACTATAGAAAAAGTAGGGCCATTGGGGGATGTAGATGGGTTCTCAGGAGCTGAGTTTCTCTGTGGCCTCTTTCAAAGGCCACATTAAAGTTTCCTCTCATGTTTCTGTGTCCGTCTCTGCTTTCTCTCTGGAATTTCCTCATCTTACCATTGGTCTGCACCTAATACCCAATGTCAACCTACCCTTGAGCCTGAGGTTGCCTCGTGACAGTTTCTCACCACTAACTCTCAAGATTCTCAGTGTATTTCAGTTTCAATGGACGCTGGGTGGGGAAGGCACTGAAGCCTGCTTTGTATAGTTTGTAAATGACACTGATTTCGGGGGCAACGTCTATCTCACTTCCTGGCTATGAAGGTGCCTGGGAGAATAACTACTCTCAATTTGAGAGGTTCAGAGGAAGTCTGAAGTGTGTGAGTGCAGAATATAAGGAGAGAGGCAGTTTGTTAACCCTGGAAGAGAGGCTTCAGAATGGATTTAGAGGATGAGGAGCAGGACAAGTTTGGGTTGGGAAGAAGGAAGCGCATAACCATATAGCTTTTGTTGTTTTGCCAGTTCTTTTTAACTACATGTTCCTTAAGATATTTCACATCCTTAAGTAGACTGTGGGGTCTCAGAGGGCTTATATACTATATGCCCTATGTCTTATGTCTCTTTTGCATTCCTGCACCTTCTTGCCCAAGTACCCAACAAAAGGCCCTCTGTGTCCAGTGGATTTGAAATTTATTTTCTTCCTTGAGACATGGATAATAATGTAGAGGTCTTATCAACTTCCCATATGTTTTATGAGTTCTTTATACTTGCTACATGGAGAAGGCAATGGCACCCCACTCCAGTACTCTTGCCTGGCAAATCCCATGGGCTGAGGAGCCCAGTGGGCTGCAGTCCATGGGGTAGCTGGGAGTTGGACACAACTGAGCGACTTCACTTTCACTTTTCACTTTCATGCATTGGAGAAGGCAATGGCAACCCACTCCAGTGTTCTTGTCTGGAGAATCCCAGGGACGGGGAGCCTGGTGGGCTGCTGTCTATGGGGCCCCACAGAGTTGGACAGGACTGAAGCAACTTAGCAGCAGCAGCAGCAGCAGCAGCATACTTGCTACATGTTGCAGCACTCAGCCCTGTGCCTGACCAGTACACAGCAACTGACTGAATCAATTGAGGTAAAGAGTAATATGATGGAACAAAATTAGAGAAGACATTGTTTCTAGAGCTTGAGGTTTTAGCAACTTTGTCAACACTTTGAAAGGTGTCACACAGTTTCATGTGATATTTAAGGACTCATTTCCATTAATGATATATATCCATTCTGTTTTTTCCATATTTTTAAATTTATTTTTAACAGACTCCTGGGATTATAAACCTGCCAGAGAGAATTAAGGGTGGGAATGTTTACAGAAAGTGCTGAACTTACTTTGTCTGGAAATGCAGGGACAGGAAGAGGGACATTTTGTCCAGAGGAAATTTTCTAGAATAAGAATGAGAGAGAGAGAGTCTTTCCTAAATGCAGGTTATGTGAAATTGAACAAAGTCAAAGTAAAAGTGTTAGTCACTCAGTCATGTCTGATTCTTTGCGACCCCATGGACTGTAGCCCACCAGGCTCCCCTGTCCCTGGGATTCTCCAGACAAGAACACTGGAGTGGGTTGCCATTTCCTTCTCCAATGCATGAAAGTGAAAAGTCAAAGTGAAGTCGTTCAGTCATATCCCACTCGTAACCACCCCATGGACTGCAGCCTACCAGGCTCCTCCGTCCATGGGATTTTCCAGCCAAGAGTACTGGAGTGGGGTGCCATTGCCTTCTCCAAGAACACTGGAGTGGGTAGCAATTCCCTTCTCCAAGGGATTTTCCCGACCCAGGTCTCCTGTATTGCAGGCAGATTCTTTACCATTTGAACCACCAGGGAAGACAATAACCAACTAAGTGGGTCTTGAAATGGCAAAGTTTCCTGAGTACCTCTGGATAGTACTGAGCATCCTGCCCTATCCTAAAGAACCTGCCTTTCCTTGGGATGATAAGTTAGCATTTTCTTACCCAAATGGTGAGGGGTTGAAGTTTCAGAGGGTTTGGAGGATGAGCAATTGGAGATAGAATTGGTGAGTATGTCTAAGGTAATTAGAGAATGAAACAATTTGGGTATCAAACAGATTAATAACCAAGGTTTAGGAAGGTACAATTGAGACATATATTAAAATTGCCAGTAGTTAAAGCTTTCTACTTTCTTCCTTCCTGTATAAGTTATCATCTATTGGATGAGTTCTTGGAGATTTATTTTGTGATATTCAACACATAATGTCAGTGCAGTTCAGTTCAATCGCTCAGTCATGTCCGACTCTTTGCGACCCCATGAACCGCAGCACGCCAGGCCTCCCTGTCCATCACCAACTCCTGGAGTCCACCCAAACCCGTGCCCATCGAGTCAATGATGCCATCCAACCATCTTATCCTCTGTCATCCCCTTCTTCTCCTGCCCTCAGTCTTTCCCAGCATCAGTGTCTTTTCAAATCAGTCAGCTCTTCGCATGAGGTGGCCAAAGTATTGGAGTTTTAGCTTTAACATCAATCCTTCCAATGAACACTCAGGACTGATCTTCTTTAGGATGGACTGGTTGGATCTCCTTGCAGTCCAAGGGACTCTCAAGAGTCTTCTCCAACACCACAGTTCAAAAGCATGAATTCTTTGGTGCTCAGCTTTCTTCACAGTCCAACTCTCACATCCATACATGACCACAGGAAAAACCATAGCCTTGACTAGATGGACCTTTGTTGACAAAGTAATGTCTCTGCTTTTTAATATGCTGTCTAGATTGGTCATAACTTTCCTTCCAAGGAGCAAGCGTCTTTTAATTTCATGGCTACAATTACCATCTGCAGTGATTTTGGAGCCCAGAAAATAAAGTCAGCCACTGTTTCCACTGTTTCCCCATCTATTTGCCATGAAGTGATGGGACCAGATGCCATCATCTTAGTTTTCTGAATGTTAAGCTTTAAACCAACTTTTTCACTTTCCTCTTTCACTTTCATCAAGAGGCTCTTTAGTTCTTCTTCACTTTCTACCATAAGGATGGTGTCATATACATCTGAGGTTATTGATATTTCTTCTGGCAATCTTGTTTCCAGCTTGTGCTTCATCCAGCCCAGCATTTGGCATGATGTACTCATGGGTACAATATACACCTGTTCTTTCCCAATTTGGAACCAGTTCATGTTTCCATGTCCGTTTGTAACTGTTGCTTCTTGACCTGTATACAGGTTTCTTAGGAGTAAGGTAGTCTGGTATTCCTATCTTTTTAAGAATTTTCCACAGTTTGTTGTGATCCACACAATCAAAGGCTTTAGCACAGTCAATGAAGCAGAAGTAGACATTTTTTAGAATTCTCTTCATTTTTCTATGATCCAACAGATATTGGCAATTTGATCTCTGGTTCCTCTGCCTTTTCAGGAGTTCATTTATTAGGTTCATTAAGACTAGTATCTAAGAAAAAGAACTTTTAAATTGCAGTGATAGGTATACACTTGGATGAACAGAGCATATTAATAGTTCATCAATGACTATTAAGTTCTGCTAGAACAGTGTATGTTATGCTAGATATTGTTTGCTTCTTATTAATTATTTAATTTCTTATTATACTTTTTCACCATTATTTTTTAAATTTTTATATATTTATGATTTCTCTGTCCATCTCTTTTTTCAATTAATTGTGCTAGTGGTTTATTCATTTTAGTTAATTATTTTATTTTCAGGAATGAACTGTTGAATTTATTTATCGGTTATGCTTGTTTTCTGGATTATAATTTTTAACTTTCTAATATTTTTTATCAATTTTTTCTTCTTGCATTCTTTAAGATAATTTAAATTTTTTTCTAGTTTCTTGAGATGAAATGGTTAATTTACTTATTTTTTCTCTTATTTGATACTGATTATTTCACATTTTGCTGTGTTCTATAGGTTCAATTGTGATATTTTCATCATGGTTATTTTTTAGCTCTTGTAATTTTTTTCTTAGAGAGTTAGGAAGATAGCACTTTCACTTATCCTGACAATTTTTTTTTTTTACTTTTTTTTTTTGTAATTTGTGGAGTTAGTATTTTGTGATCAGGGAATAGAGCTTGGATTGGTTATAGTTTTTGGAATGGATCTTCCTGGTGGCTCAGTGGTAAAGAATCTGCCTGCTATGCAGGAGATACAGGTTCAATCCCTGAATCAGGAAGATCCCCTGGAGTAGGAAATGGCAACTCACACCAGTGTTCTTGCCTGGAGAATCTTGTGGATGGAAGAGTCTGGTGGGCTACAGTCCGTGGGGTTGCAGAGAATCAGACATGACTGAGCAGGCATGCGCTGGGTTTCTTTGTGTAATATATTATCAATTTTGGGGACTATTATAGAGACCCTTTTTAGTTGGTATATGCTCTATTTTCAGTGTGAAGTTTCTACAAGATTTCACGTGGGCAAGGACTTGAATAAAGGACAAAGGGTAAGGAGCTACCAGAGATGCCCCATAGGTTTTTGACCTGAGCAAATGGTGATATGCACGAAGTGGTAAGGATGACCTTTGACGTTTTACACTACCACTTGAGATGCTGAACAACTCTAATATCATTTTCTGAGAAGTTTTAATCCATTGAAGTCTTAAGCTGACACTTAAATTATCCATTTGGAATGCCAAAGTTAGATAAAATGAATCATTTGAAGTGTACTGTTTCTTCTGAAGAAGAGTTTTCATGTTTTGCTTCAATTTAGTTGCCAGATTCTAATGGTTTTCTGCGGCCCTAACTAAATATTCTTAATGTCTGTGGCAAGAACCCCGTTTGGTTACATGACAAAATTCTTAGCATATCTTGTGGTGCTTATAAGAGCATAAAAAAGGAAAAACCTCTAGGAAAAACATATACACACATATGTGTGTGTGTGTGTGTGTGTGTGTGTGTGTGTGTGTAATGGAACTAATAGTAGTGTAAACCACGAGGAATGAAGTTAGAACTGTGTTGGATAAGGAGCATCCTTTTCAGGGGATCATCAGAACTGGTAATTCAGCAGTGTTCTCTCTCTGCTGTTTGGGCTACTATGTAGCACTGGCAGCTGAATCAACTCCTAGAACAAGAATCCATCTGATTGCTGTGATTTTGCTGCTTCTAATTCATCCAAGACCAATGTGGATTCAGCTAGTAGAGTCATCTTTGGAGTTAAAGAGAGATGGGTATAAATTCCAGCTTTTATCTCTATTATCTGTGCATCAAGGGGTAAATTGCATCACTTATCTGTCTCTCTCTCTCTTTTTTTTTCTTTTATGAAAACGTCTGTAACAAAATCCACCTGAAATGTCATTTTGAAGATTAAATGATTTGTATGAAAACTAGGACATTGGCTTGCCCAGTATTATTTCTTCATTGAATTTAGGTCTTTGGAATACATACTTTGGGAAATAAGAACTCAATCTTGGTGATGTAACTGAGAGAATCAAGTTCCCTTCCTTAATCAGAAGTTTGGGGGCTTCTGATTAAGAAGTCCAGGAGCAGGGTTTACTCTTTCCTGGGTGAGAGAGTAGGATTTCACTGTTTAGCAGTGTATGGCAGTGTATGCAGTTCCGTGTGGTGATGTAGCCATGGACTCTGCAACGCTATAGCTGGGGCCAAACCCCTGCTTCATCTCTCCAGCAGTGTGACATTGACTGTAGTTATTAATCTCTCCAAGCTTCGGTTCTCTCCTGCTTTAAAACTGGAATATTAACAGCACCTGATTCAGGGTTGTTGTGAAGCACAAATGCGGTAGAGCCTGGGAAGCAGTGAGCCTGCTACTGAGGGTAATTTCCTGGTCATCATCTCAGAAATGCGTGCCTGATCATTTTCTCTGTGAACACTCATTTCTGAAAGTTGAAAATAGCTTAAGTTAGACTTAACTCATGAAACAGGATGGTCTGAAGATTGTTTTTTCTTGTCTACTTTCAAATTTTGATGATCAATGTTTAAGGTAGAAATACTGAAATGCAGCAATAAGGAAACTATTAGCAAGGTGAAAAGGCAGCCTTCAGAATGGGAGAAAATAATAGCAAATGAAGCAACGGACAAACAACTAATTTCAAAAATATACAAGCAACTCCTACAGCTCAACTCCAGAAAAATAAATGACCCAATCAAAAAATGGGCCAAAGAACTAAATAGACATTTCTCCAAAGAAGACATACAGATGGCTAACAAACACATGAAAAGATGCTCAACATCACTCATTATCAGAGAAATGCAAATCAAAACCACTATGAGGTACCATTTCATGCCAGTCAGAATGGCTGCGATCCAAAAGTCTACAAGCAATAAATGCTGGAGAGGGTGTGGAGAAAAGGGAACTCTCTTACACTGTTGGTGGGAATGCAAACTAGTACAGCCACTATGGAGAACAGTGTGGAGATTCCTTAAAAAACTGGAAATAGAACTGCCTTATGATCCAGCAATCCCACTGCTGGGCATACACACTGAGGAAACCAGAAGGGAAAGAGACACATGTACCCCAATGTTCATCGCAGCACTGTTTATAATAGCCAAGACATGGAAGCAACCTAGATGCCCATCAGCAGATGAATGGATAAGAAAGCCGTGGTACATATACACAATGGAGTATTACTCAGCCATTAAAAAGAATACATTTGAATCAGTTCTAATGAGATGGATGAAACTGGAACCTATTATACAGAGTGAAGTAAGCCAGAAAGAAAGACACTAATACAGTATACTAACGCATATATATGGAATTTAGAGAGATGGTAACAATAACCCTGTGTACGAGACTTCAAAAGAGACACCGATGTATAGATCAGTCTTATGGACTCTGTGGGAGAGGGAGAGGGTGGGGAGATTTGGGAGAATAGCATTGAAACATGTATATTATCATGTATGAAACGAGTTGCCAGTCCAGGTTCGATACACGGTACTGGATGCTTGGGCCTGGTACACTGGGACGACCCAGAGGGAGGGTAGGGGAGGGAGGAGGGAGGAGGGTTCAGGATGGGGAACACGGGTATACCTGTGGCGGATTCATTTCGATATTTGGCAAAACTAATACAATATTGTAAAATTTAAAAATAAAATAAAATTAAAAAAAAAAAAGAAGAAATAAAATGCTTCATTAAACCATCACAACAGTCTTAACAAGGAATGTGACACTGAGACTTTAAAGATACTTTCTACCCCCACAGCAGTCAAGGTACCAGGACATGACTCCTGGATTCACTACTCATGAGTCAAGCCATGGAAGAAAACAGAAGAGGACACTCAATACACCTGTGAGCCCCTGGGAGATCTCAGATACCTATTCAGAACTACCAATGAGTGTCATTCTAATGAACATCCCCAAAATCTGGTTTCTGGGGATAAGATTTCTCAGGATAACTCTAAGGAGTCAACACAGCTTGACAGAGACTGTACTCCAAAACAGACAGGAGATAGATCTTCTGATCCCTGAACAAGGAGGGACTTGAGCCATCCTGGCCATGTGAATTTAAAATTGACCAATGTCCCTACTAGTCCTCGTTATGCTATATTGATGATGCCTATGATTATTCCATGTACTGTCAATTGTCTAACCTGTTTTGTCTCTGCCCAGGTCAACCAGCTACACCATGCAGTGCCAGTTCAACAAAGATATAAAACTACAGCTGACCATGAAAAATATCACACACCCCTGGACACCGCTATAAGGACTCTGAAGATTGAGACTAGCAGGAGGGGGAGGCCCAATATACCCCTTGCCGCCCCAGTTCAGGAGGAAGTACCCAGAAAGACCTCGACACCCCTATTCCCAAAGAATTGGGCCTCCCATCTCTTGAGGGGGAATGTTAGGTAGGTAGAATAGGGAAAAGGAGTCCAAAATGGCGGCAGCTAAAAGATAAGGAAGATCCGAGGACCAGAGTGAAGACTTCAGGCAGAACAAACAGAACAAACAGCACTCCTGGCTAAGCCCAATTTGCATAGGGCAGGCCCAGGTGGAGGAAAAAAATATAAAAGGAGGAGCCAAAGCGCTTTCTCTCGGACTCTCTCTCCCACGTGCATGCGCGCACTCTCTCTCTCTCTCTTTCTCTTTCTCCCTCCCCACGCACTACTCCACTCTCTTCTCTTCGAGTCTCAGATTCTCCGGCTATCTTCTAAATAAAATGGAGCTGTAACACTGAAAAAAAAAAATAAAGTACCAGTTAAGGTTGCTCCAGAATTAAATAATTTAAATATAAGTTAAATAAGCAGGGTGACAATATACAGCCTTGACGTACTCCTTTTCCTATTTGGAACCAGTTAGTTGTTCCATGTCCAGTTCTAACTGTTGCTTCCTGACCTGCATATAGGTTTCTCAAGAGGCAGGTGGTCTGGTATTCCCATTTCTTTTAGAATTTCCCACAGTTTATTGTGATCCACACAATCAAAGAAAAGGCTTTGGCATACTCAATAAAGCAGAAATAGATGTTCTTCTGGAACTCTCTTGCTTTTTCGATAATCCAGCAGATGTTGGCAATTTGATCTCTGGTTCCTCTGCCTTTTCTAAAACCAGCTTGAACATCTAGAAGTTCATGGTTCACATATTGCTGAAGCCTGGCTTGGAGAATTTACTAGCGTGTGAGATGAGTGCAACTGTGAGGTAGTTTGAACATTCTTCACATTCCAGGATGTCTGGCTCTAGGTGAGTGATCACACCATCATGATTATCTGGGTAGTGAAGATCTTTTTTGTACAGTTCTTCTGTGTATTCTTGCCACCTCTTCCTAATATCTTCTGCTTCTGAGAAATGTTGGGCTGGAGGAAGCACAAGCTGGAATCAAGATTGTCGGGAGAAATATCAATAACCTCAGATATGCAGATGACACCACGCTTATGGCAGAAAGTGAAGAGGAACTAAAGAGCCTCTTGATGAAAGTGAAAGAGGAGAGTGAAAAAGTTGGCTTAAGGCTCAACATTCAGAAAACGAAGATCATGGCATCTGGTCCTGTCACCTCACGGCAGATAGCTGGGGAAACAGTGGAAACAGTGGCTGATTTTATTTTTCTGGGCTCCAAAATCACTGCAGATGGTGACTGCAGCCATGAAATTAAAAGACGCTTACTCCTTGGAAGGAAAGTTATGACCAATCTAGACAGCATATTAAAAAGCAGAGACATTACTTTGCCAACAAAGGTCCATCTAGTCAATGCTATGGTTTTTCCAGTGGTCATATATGGATATGAGAGTTGGACTATAAAGAAAACTGAGCACCAAAGAATTGATGCTTTTGAATTGTGATGTTGGAGAAGACTCTTGAGAGTCCCTTGGACTGCAAGGAGATCCAATCCATCCATCCTAAAGGAGATCAGTCCTGGGTGTTCATTGGAAGGATTGATGTTGAAGCTGAAACTCCAGTACTTTGGCCACCTGATGTGAAGGGCTGACTCATTGGAAAAGACCCTGATGCTGGGAAAGATTGAGGCCAGGAGGAGAAGGGGATGACAGAGGATGAGATGATTGGATGGCACCATCAACTTGATGGACATGGGTTTGGGTGGACTCCAGGAGTTGGTGATGGACAGGGAGGACTGGTGTGCTGTGGTTCATGGTGTCGTAAAGAGTCAGACACAACTGAGCGACTGAACTGAACTGAACAGAATTAAAAACTACAAGTTTTTTTTATGGAATTACGAATTTCCTAAATAGTTAGTCAGATCTATTCTTCTACCCTGGTGGCTCAGCAGTAAAGAATCTCTCTGCAACGCAAAAGTTCTGGGCTGGATCCCTGGGTTGGGAAGATCCTCTTGAGAAGGAAATGGCCACCCACTCCAGTATTCTTGCCTAGATAATCCCATGGACAGAGGAGCCTGGAAGGCTATAGTCTGTGGGGTCACAAAGAGTCAGACAACTGAGGGACTAACACTTTCACATTATTCTACCTACCTAAAATAAGGCTATTTAAAAATAAATAAAAAGTATAAAAAAATAGAGATCTATCTGTTTATAGGAAAGGCTAAAAAGACGGTTGAAGAACATTAGGAGAATACAGAAAAACCTGGCCACTCAGCCCTGGCTGGTTCATGGCATTAAACTGACTCTGGAGGGCATCTTTTCTTTCTTACTTCCTTCTTTCCTTTCTTTCTTTGGGTGACAGATTTGATTGAAATCTGTTTTTATTTACTGCTTTTTTTTTTTTAATAAAAATGTTAATTGAAGAATAGTGGATTTTCAATGATGTGTTAATTACTAAGTGTTGGGCGGTCCTGTGTTACTTTTCAGCAAACCACAGGGAACTTCTGCCTTGAGTTAGAATGTGTAAGTGGTATCATGGAGTGAGGGGGGCTTTCCTTTAGAAGGATCTTTGGGTTCCAGCTGTTAGAAACTCCAGATGCCTCTGGCTATTTGAATGACACATCACAGCGAACAACTCTTTTTGAAGATTAAAAAACGCACTATTTTTAAACAGAAGTAACAGATTTAGGTGAAACCATTTATCAAAGACCCCTGGACCCATGAACACAAGAGCTGCCGTCTGCCAACACCATAAAACCATGCTGCGAATGCTAGAGGATGAATAAGGTCCCCTATGCAATGCGACTTCTCAGCTTGACCCCAATCCTGGTGTCCCACTCTGTCATATGTATTAGATGGTAAAACAAAAATAAAGGGATGGGTGATGCAAAACATCACACTTAGCATATAGAAGAGCCTGCATACCATTAATCCAAGGAAGATGCTTGACTTCAAAAAAATTAGCGTGTTTATTTTAATTGGAGGATAGTTACTTTACAATACTGTGATGGTTTTTGCCATGCATCAACATGAATCGGCCGTAGGTGTACATGTATGCCCCTGTCCTGAACCCTTCCGCCCACCTCCCTCCCCACCCTGTCCCTCTGGGTTGTCCCAGAGCACCAGCTTTGAGTTCACTGCTTCATGTATTGAACTTGCACTGGTCATTTATTTTACATATGGTAATGTACATGTTTCAAGGCTGTTCTCTCAAATCATCCCACCCTCACTTTCTCCCACTGAGTCCAAAAGTTTGTTCTTTACATCTTTATCTCTTTTGCTGTCTTGCATATAGGATCATTGTTACCGTCTTTCTAAATTCAATATATAGGAGTTAATATAAATTATTTGTCTTTCTCTTTCTGATTTACTTCACTCTGTATAATGGGCTCCAGGTTCATCCACCTGATAATGGAATTCCTAAGTTCTAGGTAGACAGCTGGGAATAAAGCACCATTATTTAGGGAGGGACTCACAGTTGGATTCATACTTTCACAATGAAGTATTAACAGAAAATAGGGCAGAAGTCAGGTGCTATAGAGGCAAACCTTTCTTCCCACCTGCATACCCTAGGCTTTTTGTTGTAAATATGAAACCTTCCCTAACAGAATTTTATTCCCATGGAATCTATCAATAAATCCCTGGGCTGCAAAGTTCCTTGATTTAGGCTAAATCTGCAGATGTTCTACAAAAGGTATCTATTACACAAAAGCAGCAGGGACTTAATTTCCAAGGGAGTATGTATGTTCTATCTGGGGCTTCCCTGGTAAAGAATCCACCTGCAATACAGGAGAGCCCAGTTCAATTCTGGGTTGGGGAGATCCCGTGGAGTAGGGATAGGCTACCCACTCCAGTATTCATGGGCTTCCCTGGTGGCTCAGATGGTAAAGAATCCATTTGCAGTGCAGGAGATCTGGGTTCTATCCCTGGGTTGGGAGGATGTCCTAGAGGAGGGATGGCAACTCACTCCAGTATTCTTGCCAGCGGAGTTTCAGAACAGAGGAACCTTTCTGGCTGTAGTCCACGGGATCACAAAGAGTCAGACTAAGGACAGCACAGCGTGTGTTCTGTCTATCTTGGCAGGCAGTGGAGGAGTATTGTGGGCCATGACTCTAGGGACTTCACTTGCACTGAGAGGTTTAGATTCCTCCAGGAATGTGATGAAAGTAACAATCACTTGTACAAAAGGAGTTCAGTCTATCTCTGCAGCAGGTGTATCCATCTATGCTCCTTGCTTCCCTCTCATATCTTTAGTCTGTTTCCCCAGGTATGTGTTTGTGTGTGTTAGTTTCTCAGTCGTGTCTGACTCTTTGGGCCCCCATGGACTGTAGCCCACCAGACTCTTTTGTCCATGGAATTCTTCAAGCAAGAATACTGGAGTGGGTAGCCATTCCTTTCTCCTAAGGGTCTTCCCAATCCAGGGACTGAATTCGGGTCTCCTGCATTGTAGGCAGATTCTTTCCCATCTGAGCTCTTTGGGGATTTCTTCCTCTATAAGACCTTTCCTCAAGTTTCTGGAGGGGCCACATCTGTGTTCCATCTCTGGGGGGAAGGGTTTCCCTGGTGGCTTAGAATTCTCAGCAAAACACAAAGGACTTACTCTGGAGTATTCCAGCATCAGGGTTGGATGGTGGAACACAGATGTGGCCCTTCAGAAACTTGAGGAATGGTTACATAGAGGAAGAAGCCTCCAAAGATATAAAAATAGAAATTGCCTTTAGTAGTTGCTTCCAACTACAAACTCTCAATATTTGGAGAGGAAAAAGGAATCACTGGGCAGCAGGATCATTGTGGAAGATAGTGCTGGGCTGGTCTGATTTGCAGACGTGGGGCAGGTGCATCCGCAGACCCAAAACTCAATCAAGCAATACACTTCACTTTTCTGTAAGTGAATGTAATTTGTATTTTGAGCTCATAGTCTTCAGATTAGTAGATGTTTAATCTCCACCTTGGCTCAGACGGTAAAGTGTCTGCCTACAATGCGAGAGACCTGTGTTCAATCCCTGGGTTGGGAAAATATCCTGGAGAAGGAAATGGCAACCCACTCCAGTACTCTTACGTGGAAAATTCCATGGACGCAGGAGCCTGGTAGGCTACAGTCCATGGGGTCGCAAAGAGTTGGACACGACTGAGTGACTTCAATGTCAATGTCAATCTCCATCAGTTTGGGTTTGCATCTTCCCTCCATCAGAGTAGGGGGTGGATGTGAGAGGAGCACCTCTTGAAAAAAATCAACGGGCTGTAGTTTTGGTCCCATAGTCTTACAGCCCTCATTTATTTTTGAATCTATTAATTTATGTTAACAACCGGATTCTGCAGTTTGACTTCGGACTGAATCTGGAGGGAAAGGTAGGCTATTTAGGTAATAATAGAAGAGCATGACTGCACCAAAGCAGTCAAAGGAGAAAGAGGATAAGGTGGATATTTGATGTATAAGTGATAGTCAAGCTTAAATACAGAGTGCAGGCAGGCAGAGATGGGCAGGACATGGAATTGCAGAGACAGGGAGGGGTCAGACAAAATTGGGGACTTCATCCTATGAATTATGGAAAATCACTGATGACCTTTAATTGATATGTTAATGAATGTTTGGTAAGCTTGTTATGGAAATTGTGTGTAGAGTAGGTCAGAGGAGAGAAAAAAATGTAGAAAAAAGGAGTTAAACTGATTTAGACAATTCTGGTCTCTTGAATACTCGGTGGTTTTTGTGAGCAGGGGATTACTACTCACAAAATTAGTAGGATAGAAATTTTACCTCAATATCTAAAACATTATTTTTGATTGTTGAATGCTTTTAATTTATGTGTTCTGTTGTTTTGGGGTCTATTTTCAGTGTTTGCCTTCAGCTTTTGCATACATATTTGGTTTTGGTTTTTTCCATACATGCATTTCATCTTGTTGAGTGCACAAGGCTTGAGTTTAGTGAGTGTTTAGTGCCAAGAGCAGGGTAGGCTGCAAGCTCTGCTTGCTATCAAGGTCAGCTTTCAAATATCATGACTTACGGCCCTGGGTGGAGGTCCATTGAGAGCAAATGGGCTTGAACCCATCTCTGCCTTGAACTATTAGTTTCTGTTGATGTGAAATTGACTATTGCAGAGTTGCCACTTAGGCTACTCAGAAACAGCATGTTTCTTAGATATTTTTACCACTTGCTGTGCATGCATGTCTCAAATTGAGTTTTAAATAGAATTTTTAAAATCTGAACTGCTTAAAGTGTTATTTAACAATGGCATTATTTAAGTTAAGCCAACATTTTATGTTTACCAATTGTTTAGTGCATCTAATGTTTGTCAGAAGAAAATCTTAAGGATGTATTATTAACAATCTAATGATCAATATTAATTAAGAAATACTGAACTTAATGATAATAGTTATGGTTAACCGAACAATGTATTATGTGCCAGATACTGTGCTATAAATTTGATCTAGATTTTGTTGTTGCTGTTTAATTGCTAAGTCATGTCTGACTCTGCAACTCCATGGACCGCAGCATGCCAGGCTTCCCTGTCCTTCACTATCTCCTGGAATTTACTCAAATTCATGTTCATTATGTTGGTGATGCCATCCATCCATCTCATCCTCTGTCACTCTCTTCTCCTCCTGCCCTCAATCTTTCCCAGCATCAGGGTCGTTTCCAAAGAGTTGGCCAAAGTATTGGAGTCTCAGCTTCAGCATCAGTCCTTCCAATGACTATTCAGGGTTGATTTCGCTTAGGAATGACTGGTTTGATCTCCTTGCTGTCCAAGGAATTCTCAAAAGTCTTCTCTAGCATCACAGTTCAAAAGCATCAATTCTTTGGTGCTCAGCCTTCTCTATTGTCCAACTCCCACATCCATACATGACTACTGGAAAAATCATAGCTTTGACTATATGGACTTGGTTGGCAAAGTGGTGTCTCTGCTTTTTAGTACACTGTCAAGTTTTCTCATAGCTTTTCTTCCAAGGAGCAAGCGTTTTTTAATTTCATGGCTGTAGTCACTGTCTGCAGTGATTTTAGATTTAGATTTTACTTTCTTGGAGCCCAAGAAAATAAAATCTGTCACTGTCTCCACTTTTTCTCAATCTGTTTGCCATGAAGTGATGGGACCAGATGCCATGATCTGAGTTTTTTGAATGTTGAGGGTTTTTTTTTTTTTAAATAAATTTATTTATTTTTTAATTGAAGGATAATCGCTTTACAGAATTTTATTGTTTTCTGTCAAACCTCAACGTGAATCAGCCATAGGTATACATAAGCCAGCTTCTTCACTCTTCTCTTTCACCCTCATCAAGATGCTCTTTAGTTCCCCTTCACTTTCTGCTATTTGAGTGGTATCATCTGCATATCTTAGGCTGTTGATATTTCCCCTGGCAATCTTGATTCCAGCTTAAACTCCATCAAGCCAAGCATTTTGCATGATGTACTCTATATAGAAGCTTAATAAGCAAAGTGACAAAATACAGCTTTGCTATACTCCTTTCCCGATTTTGATCCAGTCTGTTGTTCCATGTCTGAGGCTAACTGTTTTCTTGACCTGCATACAGGTTTCTTAGGAGACAGGTAAGATGGTCTGGTATTTTTATCTCTTCAAGAATTCTCACAGTTTGTTGTGATCCACACAGTCAAAGGCTTTAGCCTAGTCTACGAAGCATGAGAAGTTTTTTCCTTTTTAAATTCCCTTGTTTTTTCTAGGATCCAACAGATGTTGACAATTTGATCTCTAGTCCCTCTGCCTTTTCTAAATCCAGCTTGTACATCTGGAATTTCAGTTCATGTACTGTTGAAGGCTAACTTGAATGATTTTGAGCATTACTTAGCTAGCATGCGAAATGAGTGCAATTCTGTGGTAGCTTGAACATTCTTTGGCATTGCCTTTCTTTGGGAGTGGAATGGAAACTGATCTTTTCCAACCCTGTGACCACTGATGAGTTTTCCAAATTTGCTTGCAAATTGAGTGAAACACTTAAATAGCATTATGTTTTAGAGTTTTAAATAGCTTAGCTAGAATTCCATCACATCCACTAGTTTTGTTCATAGTATGAACAAACAAACCGTGCTTCCTAAGGCCAACTTGACTTCACACTCCTGGATGTCTCGCTTTAGGTTAGTGATCATACCACTGCTGTTATCCAGGTCATTAAGACTTCTTTTGTATGCTGCTGCTGCCGCCAAGTTGCTTCAGTCGTGTCCGACTCTTAGCGACCGCATGGACTGTAGCCCACCAGGCTCCTCAGTCCATGGGATTTTCCAAGCAAGAGTACTGGAGTGGGTTGCCAGTATAGTTCTGTGTATTTTTGCAACCTCTTCTTAATCTCGTCTGCTTCTGTTAGGTTCTTGCTGTTTCTGTCCTTTGTTGTATCCATCTTTCCATGAAATATTCCCTTGGTGTCTCCAGTTTTCTTGATGAGATCTCTAGTCTTTTTCATTCTATTGTTTCACTCTAGTTCTTTGCACTGTTTACTTAAGAAAGTTTTCCTATCTCTCCTTGATATTCTCTGGAACTCTGCATTCAGTTGGGTATATCTTTCCCTTTCTCCTTTGCTTTTGCTTCTCTTCCAGCTACTTGTAAGGCTTCCTCAGACAACCAATTTTCTTCTTTCATTTCTTTTTCTTTGGGATAGTTTTGACCATCACCTCCTGTACAGTGTTACGAACCTCTGTCCACAGTTCTTCAGACACTCTGTTTACCAGACCTAATCCCTTGAATTTGTTTGTCACCTCCACTGTATATGATAAGGAAATGATTTAGGTTGTGCCTAAATGGTCTAGTGGTTTTCCCTACTTTCTTTGTTTTAAGCCTGAACTTTGCAATAAGGAGCTCGAGATCTGAGCCACAATCAACTATAAATTTGATCTATATCTTTCGAGAAATGTCTAAAGCAATGCTACAAGAAATGCATTCTGATTCCAATTTTACAAATGAGAAAACTAAGGTCCATAGAGATTGAGAAACTTATTCAAGATAACACAGGTAATAGAGAGTAGAGGATATTTAACTTAACTAACATATTGTATTCTAATCAGAGATATGAAAGCAAATCTGAGAATTTTAGTGTGTAATAAAATGAAAACTAGAACATCAGTGAACTCCACTTTGGTTAATGACAGATGAAGTCACAGTGTTACAACTGACAGTGTGAATTCTTACTCTTAGCAAGGAACTGATATGGTTAAGATGCAGCTACTTTTGATTTGGTTCATAGGTGGATGATGCTACTAGCCTAGTGTTATAAGGCATGCATAAATGGAGTGACTTTTCTGAAGTGGTGTTAGGTTTTTGCTGACTCAACCACACTCTTCTGATTTACTTTGCAACAGATGGATTCACATTTGCAAGGTGGCAGCCTGCAGGGAGTAGAGGGTTGCAAGGTGATGACATTAGCATGTTAGCCTGAACTGTAGAAAGATCACCCTTCTAGTTATCAAGGACGAAAATCTTTACGGGACTTAAGGAATTTATTTTAAATGATTGCATACTTTGATAAGATAGGTGCTATCTTTTTTTATGTCATTAGCCATTAGTCATTAGGAAAAGATTTTCTCCTTGAGAGCTCAGAACATGTATTTTCTCTGACAATTCATGGGTTCTGTCTGAAAGTCAAAAGGGCTTTTGGTCATTCAGGGATTTTCTGGTAAATTTCAACCCAAATTTAGAAAATCAATAAAATATCTTAATTTGGGGGCTGTTTGAATAATTCCTGTAGAGTACCTAAACCAAAATTTCCTTCTTTTTAAAGTGTTCACAAAGGAATCTCTTAATAAAAGATACTAAATCACTTCCAGTACAGTGTAAGCTTTTGCTATGACAGAGATCCAATAATAATATTCAGAAATATAAGGAATGCATTTAACACAACTATTTTATATTATTTAATGATATAGTATGGCTTTTCTGTAATGAGATATTTGTGAACTTGTTAGGCTGTTAGTTTTATGCATTTAAGTAAAAAAATGTGAAATATCTATCCTGTGATATGTGAATATTTTAGAAGAAATATAATATCTGACATTATTAAATTAAAAATTGTGAAATGGGTTGTCACTAATATCAGCAACAATATTATCAGGATTATTTGTTATCCTCTTGAGTTTTGGTTTATTATGTGTTCAATCATTTATTCTTACAAAAGTTCGTAATATATATTTTTAAAGTAATGTGATTGCAATATGCTTCATTACTTTTTATAAGTCTTAGTTTGACACTTTGGATACTGTGATTTGAAGATCTTCTTCTAAGGGAGTTTATTTTCAGACTGAATATAGTAGCAGTAATAGCACATGAAATTTAAATGAAAGAAGTACATCACTGGTTGCACATATTAAATTATATCCATTCCATCCTCAGTTATACAGAGGGTTTTTTTTTTTTTTTTTGAAAATTTGGCTCATATATTTTTATCTCTCCTTACATCAATCAGGTTTTCTTGTAAACAAGTCAGAAGGGCAGTGAATTGTGTGTGGGAGTATAAATTGGGCGACATTTTCTGGGCTTTTTTTGCTACATTCATTAAAAATTCAAAAACAGTTATATCCTTTGACACAACAATTATGCTGCTATATATTAATGCTAAAGAATTAGAGGGATACAGAACCACCCAGCAGACAACCCAAAAACTGCAGAACAATTATACCAAAGAAATTCTTGCACTGTTAAGAAAGTTCTAGGACCCACAACAGATTTTCCAACCTGGGGATTTGGCAAAGGGATGGAGAACTCCCAGAGAATTTGACTCTGGAGGCCAGTGGGATTTGATCACAGAACGTCCACAGGCCTGGGGAAACAGAGCACAAACAAAACCTTGTGTGCACCAGGAGCCAGGAGGAAGGAGCAGTGTCCCCACAAGAGACTGAGTCAGACTTGCCTGTGAGTGTCTAGGAATCTCCAGCAGAGACACAGGCCAAACAATAGGGAGGGACCACAACCTTACTCATTAACAGAAAATTGGATTAAAGATTTACTGAGCATGGCCCCACCATTAGAACAAGACCCAGTTTCTCCCATAGTCAATCTCTCCTATCAAGAAGCTTCCACAAGCCTCTTGTTCTTATTCTTATCAGAAGGCAGACAGAATGAAAAACACAATCACAGAAAACTAACCAAACACATCACATGGACCACAGCCTTGTCTAACTCAATGAAACTATGAGCCATGCTGTGTAGGGCCACCCAAGACAGACAAGTCATGGTGGAAAATTCTGACAAAATGTGGTCCCCTGGAGAAAGGAATGGCAAACCACTTCAGCATTCTCACCTTAAGAGCCCATGAAGAGTATAAAAAGGAAAAAAGATATAACACTGAGAGATCAACTGCTCAGGTTGGTAGTTGCTCAATATGTACCTGGAGAACAGTGGAGAAATACCTCCAGAAAGAATGAAGAGACAGAGCCACAATGAAAACAACGTCCAGTTGTGGATGTGACTGGTGATGGAAGTAAAGTCTGATGCTGTAAAGAACAATATTGCATATGAACCTGAAATGTCAGGTCCATGAATCAAGGTAAACTGGAAGTGGTCAAACAGGAGATGGCAAGAGTGAACATTGACATTTTAGGAATCAGTGAACTAAAATGGATGGGCATGGGTGAATTTAACTCAGATGACCATTATATCTACTACTGTGGGCAGGAATCCCTTAGAAGAAATGGAGTAGCCCTCATAATCAATAAAAGAGTCTGAAATGCAGTACTTGAATGCATTCTCAAAACAACAGAAAGATCTCTGTTTCCAAGGCAAACCATTTAATATCACAGTAATCCAAGACTATGCCCCAACCACTAATGCCGAAGAAGCTGAAGTTGAATGCTTCTATGATGACCTACAAGACCTTCTAGAACTAACACCCCAAAAAGCTATCTTTTTCATTATAGGGGATTGGAATGCAAAAGTAGGACATCAAGAGATACCTGGAGTAACAGGCAAATTAGGCCTTGGAGTACAAAATGAAGCAGGGCAAATGCTAAGAGAGTTTTGCCAAGAGAACACAACTGGTCATAGCAAACACTGTCTTCCAAAAACGCAAGAGATCACTGTACACATGGATATCACCAGATGGTCAATACTGAAATCAGATTGATTATATTCTTTGCAGTCAAAGATGGAGAAGCTCTTTAGAGTCAGCAAAAACAAGGCCAGGAGCTGACTGTGACTCAGATCATGAACTCCTTATTGCCAAATCAGACTTCAATTGAAGAAAGTAGGGAAAAATCACTAGACCATTCAGGTATGACCTAAATCAAATCCTTTATAATTATACAGTGGATGTGATAAATAAACTCAAGGGACTAGATCTGATATATTGTCTGAAGAACTATGGACAGAGGTTTGTGACACAGTGATTAAGACCATCCCCAACAAAAAGAAATTGAAAAGGCAAAATGGCTGTATGAGGAGACCTTACAGATTGCTGAGAAAAGAAGAGAAGCTAAAGCCAAAGGAAAAAAGGAAAGGTATACCCATTTGAATGCAGAATTCCAAAGAATAGCAAGGAGAGAAAAGAAAGCCTTCCTCAGCGATCAATGCAAAGAAATAGAGGAAAAAATAGAATGGAAAAGACTATAGATCTCTTCAAGAAAATTAGAGCTAGCAACGGAATATTTCATGCAAAGATGGGCACAATAAAGGACAGAAATGGTATCGACCTAACAGAAGCAGAAGGTATTAAGAAGAGGTGGAAAGAATATACAGAACAACTATAGGAAAAAGATCTTCATGACCCAGATAACCATGACGGTGTGATCACTCACCTAGAGCCAGACATCCTGGAATGCAAAGTCAAGTGGGCCCTCAGTTCAGTTCAGTTGCTCAGTCGTGTTCGATTCTTTGCGACCCCATGAATCACAGCACGCCAGGCCTCCCTGTCCATCACCAACTCCCGGAGTTTACTCAAACTCATGGGCCTTAGGAAGCATCATTATGAACAAAGCTAGTGGAGGTGATGGAATCCCAGTTGAGCTATTTCAAATCCTAAAAGATGATGTGTAAGTGCTGCACTCAAAACTCAGCAGTGATCACAGGACTGGAAAAGGTTAGTTTTCATTCCAATCCCAAAGAAAGGCAATGCCAAAGAATGTTCAAACTACCACACAATTGCACTCATTTCACACTCTAGCAAAGTAATGCTTAAAATTCTCCAAGTGAGGCTTCAACATTATGTGATCCAAGAACTTCCAGATGTTCAAGCTGGATTTAGAAAGGGCAGAGGAGCTAGAGATCAAATTGACAACATGTGTTGGATCATAGAAAAAGCAAGAGAGTTCTAGAAAAACATCTACTTCTGCTTTATTGACTATGCCAAAGCCTTTTACTATGTGGATCACAGCAAACTGGAAAATTCTTAAAGATATGGGAATATCAGACATCCTTACCTGCCTCCTGAGAAATCTATGTGGTTCAAGAAGCAATAATTAGAACCAGACATAGAACAACAGACTGCTTCCAATTGGGAAAGGAGTACACCAAGGCTGTATATGGTCACCCTGCTCATTTAACTTTTATGCAGAGTTTATCATGCAAAATGCCAGGCTGGATGAAGCACAAGCTGAAATAAAGATTGCTGGGAGCAATGTCAATACCTTCAGATATGCAGATGACACTACCCCTATGACAGAAAGTGAAGAGGAACTGAAGGGGCTCTTAATGAAAGTGAAAGAGGAGAGTGAAAAAGCTGGCTTAAACCTCAACATTCAAAAAACAAGATCAGGGTGTCTGGTTCCATCACTTCATGGCTAATCGATAGGGAAACAATGGAAACAGTGAGAAACTTTATTTTTCTGGGTTCCAAAATCACTGCAGATGGTGATTGCAGCCAAGTAATGAAAAGATGCTTGCTCCTTGGAAGAAAAGCTATGACCAACCTAGACAGCATATTAAAAAGCAGAGACATTACTTTGCCAACAAAGGTCCCTCCAGTCAAACTGTGGTTTTTCCAGTAGTCATGTATGGATGTAAGTGTTCGACCATAAAGAAGACTGAGTGGCGAAGAATTGTTGCTTTTCAATTGTGGTGTTGTAGAAGTCTCTTGCACAGAGAAGGAAATGGCACCCCACTCCAGTACTCTTGCCTGGAAAATCCCATGGATGGAGGAGCCTGGTAGGCTGCAGTCCATGAGGTCGATAAGAGTTGGATGCGACTGAATGACTTCACTTTCACGCATTGGAGAAGGCAATGGCAACCCACTCCAGTGTTCTTGCCTGGAGAATCCCAGAGACAGAGGAGCCTGGTAGGAGGCCATCTATGGGGTCGCACAGAGTTGGACACGACTGAAGAGACGCAGCAGCAGCAGCAGCAGCAGCAGCAGCAGCAGCAGCAGCAGAAGTCTCTTGAGAGTTCCTTAGACTGCAATGAGATCAAACCAGTCAATCCTAAGGCAAACCAGTCTTGAATATTCATTGGAAGGACTGATGCTGAAGTTGAAACTCCAATACTTTGGCCACCTGATATGAAGAATTGACTCATTGGACAAGACCCTGCTGCTGGGAAAGATTACAGGCGGGAGGAGAAGGGGACGATAGAGGATGAGATGGTTTGATGGCATCACTGACTCAATGGACATGAGTTTGAGGCTCTGGAATTGGTGATGGACAACTGCCATGCTGATGTCCTTGGGGTCTCAAAGAGTCAGACAGGACTGAGCTAGTGAACTGAGTACACTATTATTCAATGAAGATGTTTATGATCTTTTTCTTTATACTACTGAAAAAGCGGGAATAAGTTAAATACCAATAGTTGGGGATGAGTTAATTATATTCTCTATATAATAAAATTATATGGTACAATTAAAATCATGCAAAATAGTAATATTAATTGTAACATTAAATGGAAGATTTTAGGAATAATTCCTAAGTTTTGAATTGCACACCATTCTGAGAAGCAGGATGAACTCTGGCCCTGTCCTGCTCCATCCCTTCTGGGATTTGAAGCATCCCTTTGTCCACGTTAGCCACTTAGTAATCATTAGGTTATCAGATGCACTATTGTGGTACCATGGTGCTTATGTTCATTGACTCTGATTTTACTGAAAAATGGCCACAACTTGCAAGACTAGCAATGTTGGCAACATGGATACACCAAAGAGACGCTAATAAGTGCTTCCTTTAAGTGAAAAGGTAAAAGTTCTCCATGGATAAGGAAAGAAAAAAAATTGTGTGCTGAGCTTGTTTAGATCTACAGTAAGAATAAATCTTCTATCTTTAAAATTGTGAAGAAGGAAAATAAGTTTTGTGGTAGTTTTGATGTGGCACCTCAAACTACAAGCCGCACAGTGCTTACTTAGCTGAGATGGAAAATGCATTACATTTGCATAGTAAGATACTTCAATGGAGAGAAGGAGACCACATTCATGTAAGTTTTAGTAAAACATATTGTTATAACTGTTCTATTTTATTCCTAGTTATGATCATTACTTCTTTACTGATTAACTTTTACACTTTATCACAGTTATGTACATATAGAAAGCAACATAATACAGATGGGGTTCAGCGCCACATGCAGTTTCAGGCATCACTGGGGGTCTTGGACCATATACCCTCAGGGAAGAGAAGACTGCTGTATTTAATGCTGTGCTGTGCTTAGTCGCTCCGTTGTGTCCAACTCTTTGTGACACCATGGACAGTAACCTGCCAGGCTCCTCTGTCCATGGGGATTCTCCAGGCAAGAATACTGGAGTGGGTTGCCATGCCCTCCTCCAAGGGATCTTTCCAACACAGGGATAGAACCTAGCTCTCCCACATTGCAGGTGGATTCTTTACTATCTGAGCAGAGAAAAGCCCAAGAATATTGGAGTGGGTAGCCTATTTCTTCTCCAGGGGGATCTTCTGGACCCAGGAATCGAACCGGGGTATCCTACATTGCAGGTGGATTCTCTACTAGCTGAGCTACCAGAGAGGCCATCTGTACTTAATATGTACCATTTAATGCACTTAAATACATTTCAAAATTTAATCCTCATAACAATCTAATGCTGGAGATATTATATACCACCTGAAAGCCACATATCTGGTAAATTATGAAAATTGGATTCAGACCCAGGTATGACTGTTTATAAAGTTGAAGCTTATCAGACTTTATGAATAGTGAATTGATCACATGAATTAAATGTGAATTTAATCACATGACTTATAGTGAAGCAAAAGGATACAAAATATTATATATAATATTATCACATTGAAAAAATTCCTTAAATGCATGGAAGGACATTACCAAAGTAAAAATAGTTACTTCTGGGTAGTGGGGCTACAGATAATTTTTTTTTTTTTAGGTTTTGCTTTGTTTTCCATGTTTTAGGCAATGAGCATGTGGTGCTTTTGTACCTAGAAAAACAAAATTATTTTCCCCAAATTTCTCTACTGCAAGACGTTAATTGCAGCATTATTTATAATATAATTTGGAACAACTTAAATGTCCAACAATAGAATTTTTTAATGAAATATTGTTCACCAATTCAATGGAAAAATACAAAATAAAATGATTTCTATGAAGTACAGGCAAAACATTGGGATAATGTTTATTAAATAATGTTCTGTGAAATCAGGGAGAATATAAACTAATATTTACTCTAAGATAACAGTGATTTACACCATGATTATGATGTAAGTTCTATATACACATTGTGAAAGACTGGAATGTATGGGATAGTAGAATTATTGTGATGATGGTGAGGTTGGAAGTAATAAAAATATTTTCTCTATTGTTCTAATGGTGAATAATAATGTAAAAATATAAGAATCTCTGGGCTTGCTAAATAACTAGATATATAAAAGGAAACATTTGATCTATTTTACTACTTTTGCAAAGACATCTAATTCTCAGTGAAAGTCGCTCAGTTGTGTCTGAATCTTTGTGACCCCCATGGACTGTATAGTCCCTGGAATTCTCCGGGCCAGAATACTGGAATGGGTAGTCTTTCCCTTCTCCTGGGGATCTTCCCAACCCAGGGATTGAACCCAGGTATCCCGCATTGCAGGTGGATTCTTTACCAGCTGAGCCACAGGGGAAGCCCAAGAATACTGGAGTGGGTAGCCTATCCCTTCTCTAGGGGATCTTCCTGATCTAGGAATATACAATTAGACAGGTGTGGCTTGACTTCAAAGTATTAATTCACTTAATATAATTCAGCATCATCAGAAATAACATGGCTACACAGGCAGAGAGCCCCTGGTTTTCTTCTCCTTCACACTCACCAGAGCAATTCTTATAGATTGCTGCCATCTCAAATTAGAAAGCAACTCAAGTAAAAGTCCCCCAGACACGTTGTTTCTGCTGCTTTGACAAATGCCATGTACTGTCTCCCTGAGGTCACTGCAAATGACAGGATGTGAAAAGTGAATACACGAAAATGCTTCCCTAGCACTCTCTCATCCCAGGTTTGCTGAGTAAGTTGGGCAGTGCAGAAAACCAGCGACTCCAAGCTGTGAACTTCTGGAGAGGGCATCCACAAAGGCAAAACTCTCTCTGCTGTCTGGAAGTGGCAGTGCGACCTCAGCAAGTATTTTGCCTTTGGGGCATCAGAATAAAAGCTGGCAGCTTGCCTAGTGTTCTTTCAAAGCCCAGGTACAGAGGAAGCCAAATGTTGTGCTGCTTGTTTCTGTACCAAGTGACATACCCGTCCCCTTCCCCTCCTTCCTAGGCTGCTTCCTATTCAAAGGTTGTCACCAGTAGATAAAAATGCATTATTCTGGTTACTTGGTTGGGTGCCAGAGACAGTGAGCTTAGCTACAGTAAGTCAATGTCAACGAGGATGGCACAATTTAGCTGTTTTTTTTTTTTTTTAATATTTTAGCACACTATTGGCTTTTAATGAAATGTAATTGTACTGTAGAAGTATGGACTTAAGCTGCTATGGCAGTTTGGGGACTGATTTTGATGTTTCAAGAGAACTCCTGGAGAAAGAAAGAGAAAGATACACTGCACAAGGTGGTGTTTCTTACTGGGACATAAAAATCCACAAGTTCAAGACATTTTTAGAGATAGAAGTTCCCAAGTGATCATTATTTTCAGGGCCCTCAATTTAGGATATTTAAGAGAGATTTTTCACAATAATTTTGGAGATTATTCTTAGCACTGAAAACGTCTTGAGGAATTCTGATCTAAAGAATAATCAAAGGGGATGGTGCGTAGGGACACAGGTAAAGCTTGTATATCTGTATATGACACAGCTTGGTGTTCCTGACAGCAATGCTTAGTACCATCAGTACAGGGTCAAATAGAAACATCTGCTCTGAGCTTTTGGATTGACATTTAATAGCATATATAAAGATTTGAGGAAGATAATAACTTAGGAACTATGAATGGATTCTATCACTAAAAATCACTTAATCTTTTAAAAAATGCATAGTAGTAATAGTACTTAATGGACTGCATAGTTCTTAATCACTCAAAAAAGAAGGTAGTTGTAATTACACAGAAAATTTAAACAATCCAGATTGGGCTTTTATTATGTGTCTTCTCATATCTATTTCCTGCCTTTTCTACCAATAATCCCCTGACTTTCTAAGATGTTTCCTCTAATGGAACCATCCTTTTTCATTCACATTTAATTTTGGGGGGGCGGTTTTACCTACTCCTGATTTCAAGGTTGAGTTTTCATAATTTTTAATTAAGCTGGCCATCCCAGTTTCAGAGTCATAATACAGAGTTCAGAGATGGACACACAAGTCATTCAAAGGTGTTACGATGTAAGGAGATAGTTGCCAAGCTTTTCTGGAAAAGAGAAGATTCTGCTTTTCTTCTACAACAGTTACTAAAATAAGCATGTGAGTCTCTCAGGTTTATAACTAAGGCATCTATTTGGCTACCATTATAGGTAGAGTCTGTTCCTGTGTCGCTGTGTGTGTGTTGGTGGGAGGGGTCATTGGGTGTTGCATAATACCTATATAGGAGACTGAGGCTGTGCAAGGCAGTGCAGAGAAATAAAGACAAACGTGGTTCTGGGCAATGGTTTTTGAACTGCATGATCAATCTGACTGAACTAGAAACTACGTTTGGTTATAGATTCGCCTCATTAAGCTCATCTGATTTTTGATGTCTTGCAACATATATAGCACTAACAGATACAGAATTCCAAAATTTTTGTAACAGGAAGTTCAACCATATGTTCAAAAAGATTATTTTATCTTTTTATTGAAGTATAGTTGATTTACAGTGTTGTGTTAGTTTCAGATGTACAGCAGAGTGATTCAGTTATATATATACATATATGTATATGCATATATCAGAGAAGGCAATGGCACCCCACTCCAGTACTCTTGCCTGGAAAATCCCATGGATGGCGAAGCCTGGTAGGCTGCAGTCCATGGGGTCGCTAAGAGTTGGACACGACTGAGTGACTTCACTTTCACTTTTCACTTTCATGCATTGGAGAAGGAAATGGCAGCCCACTCCACTGTTCTTGCCTGGAGAATCCCAGGGACGGGGGAGCCTGGTGGGCTGCCATCTATGGGGTTGCACAGAGTCGGACACGACTGAAGCGACTTAGCATAGCATAGCATAGCGTAGCATATATATTCAGATTCTTTTCCATTATAGGTTATTATAAGATATTGAATATTGTTCCCTGTGTCATATATCAAATCCTTGTTGTTTATCTATTTTATATACAGTCCTGTGTATCTGTTAATCCCAAACTCCCAATTTATCCCTCTTTCCTCTTTCTCTTTTGGTAACCGTAAGTTTATTTTCTATATCTGTGAATCTATTTATGATTTGTGAATAAGTTAATTTGTATCAATTTTTTAGATTATACATATTAGTGATATCAAATGATATCTATCTTTCTCTGACTTATTTCACTTAGTATGATAATCTCTATGTCTACCTATGTTGCTAAAAGTGGCATTATTTCATTCTTTTTTATGGCTGAATAAAACTTTATATATATATATGTAGTAATATAGACATACATACACATATATACATACATGTCTATGTATATATAACACATCTTCTTTATTCTTTCATCTCTTCTTGACCATTTAGGGTGATTGCATGTCTTGGTTATTGCCAATAGTCCTTCAGTGAACACTGGGGTGCATATATCTTTTCAAATTAGAGTTTTCTTCAGATGTATGCCCAGGAGTGGAATTGCAGAATCATATGGTAATTCTATTTTAAGTTTTTTAGGGACCCCATGGTTTATTTTCTTCATAAGATACAATCTTTTTGTTAGAGAATGGCACACAGTTAAATTATATAGTATCTTAACTCACGATGTTCTGGAGATCAATGGTGCAAGGAGTAAATTCAGGGTCAAATTCTCAGGCATCTCTCAGCTGTGGGACCGGCTGCTAAACCTTACTTCACACTTTCTCATATTTTATCATAATGTGAAAGGACAGAAGTGGGGTCAGTTTAATTCAGATCAATAAACATCGATTGAATGCCTAATGAAGTGGACTTTTATATGTATTTTGACAGCTCAGAATTTAAATCCCCTTCTTATATTCAGAAATGTCTGGGAAAAAGCTAAATATTTGCTTTCTTAGCTCCCCTCTCAGCTATGGCTTGGACGTAAGATCTAGGCTCTGCTGATCAATACGCCTGGTGCAGAACTTTAGCTTAAAAGCTAGTGATGTGATGAAGCAGGGACTGTGCAGAATCCATTCTGGTTGTGGGTGTCAGAGGCAATGTGCTATGTGCTCGCTCAGTCATGTCTGATTCTTTGCGATCCCATGGAGTGTAGCCCACCAGGCTCCTCTGTCCATGAGATTCTCCCAGCAAGAATACTGCAGTGGAGTGCCATGCCCTCCTCCAAGGGATCGTCCCAACCCAGGGGTCAAATCTGCATCTCTTATGACTCCTGCAATGGCAGGCAGGTTATTTACCAGAAGCTCCACTCAAATCTATTACCTAGACAATAGTGACTATAGTTTTAAAAGTAATGTTCTCTGTCAGTTTCGTCAGAAGTATAAGATGAATTCATTGTCAAGACTTATGCATGTAGTCTTTTCATTGGATCATTTATGTGGATCTTTAGCTAACCAGTCAGTCCTTAAGACCCAGTGATGTCTAAAGTGTCTGGGAGAATCAGAATTTTATGTAGCTGTGCTAAATTCTAATTAGAAAAATAGTTGCAGTGGTTTCTAGGGCTTTCGAGAAAAATCAGATCTTCATCAAACAATTCCTTCCCTTTTGAGAAAGAGCTCTAGCTTTGTTGTGAGGCTCTGAGAGAGACCAAAAGTCTTATCATAGTTCACTGGGTGATCACACAAAAGTTGCCCATTAATTTATATATATATATATGTATATATATATTATAAATATATATGTGTGTGTGACATATACATATATATGTATAATTTATATATATATATATATGTTATCTTTTCAAGGAACCAGTTTTTAGTTTAATTAATCTTTATATATCATTTGGTTTGTCTCTATTTCATTTATTTCTGTTCCAATCTTTATGATTTCCTTCCTTCTACTAACCTTGCATTTTGTATGTTCTTCTTTCTCTATTGCTTCAGGTATAAGATTAGGTTATTTGAGATTTTTCTCATTTCTTAAGGTAATATTCTATTGCTGTAAACTTCTCATCTCGTAGGTTTTGGATTGTAAGTACTTCCATTTTCATTTGTTTCTACTTACTTTTTTAATCCGCTTTGATTTCTTCAGTGATCCACTGGTTGTTTAGTAGGTATTGTTTAGCCTCTACATGTGTCTTGTGTTTTTTACAGTTTTTTAGTGTAGTTTATATCTAATGTCTTCCAGGATTTGAAATAGCTCAACTGGAATTCCATCACCTCCACTAGCTTTGTTCGTCGTGATGCTTTCTAAGGCCCACTTGACTTCACATTCCAGGATATCTGGCTCTAGGTGAGTGATCACACCATCGTGATTATCTGGGTCATGAAGATCTTTTTGGTACAGTTCTTCTGTGTATTCTTGCCACCTCTTCTTAATATCTTCTGCTTCTGTTAGGTCCATACCATTTCTGTCCTTTATCGAGCCCATCTTTGCATGAAATGTTCCCTTGGTATCTCTAATTTTCTTGAAGAGATCTCTAGTCTTTCCTATTTTGTTGTTTTCCTCTGTTTCTTTGCATTGACCACTGAGGAAGACTTTCTTATCTCTTCTTGCTATTCTTTGGAACTCTGCATTCAGATGCTTATATCGTTCCTTTTCTCCTTTGCTTTTCACTTCTCTTCTTTTCACAGCTATTTGTAAGGCCTCCCCAGACAGCCATTTTGCTTTTTTGCATTTCTTTTCTTGATCCCTGTCTCCTGTACAATGTCACTAACCTCCGTCCATAGTTCATCAGGCACTCTATCAGATCTAGGCCCTTAAATCTATTTCTCACTTCCACTGTATAATCATAAGGAATTTGATTGAGGTCATACCTGAATAGTCCAGTGGTTTTCCCTACTTTCTTCATTTCAGTCTGAATTTGGCAATAAGGAGTTCATGATCTGAGCCACAGTCAGCTCCCGGTCTTGTTTTTGCTGACTGTATAGAGCTTCTCCATCTTTGGCTGCAAAGAATATAATCAATCTGATTTCGGTGTTGACCATCTGGTGATGTCCATGTGTAGTCTTCTCTTGTGTTGTTGGAAGACAGTGTTTGCTAGGACCAGTGCGTTCTCTTGGCAAAACTCTATTAGCCTTTGCCCTGCTTCATTTCCAAGGCCAAATTTGCCTGTTACTCCAGGTGTTTCTTGACTTCCTACTTTTGCATTCCAGTCCCCTATAATGAAAAGGACATCTTTTTTGGGTTTGGAAAACTCAGCAGTGGCCACAGGACTGGAAAAGGTCAGTTTTCATTCCAATCCCAAAGAAAGGCAATGCCAAAGAATGCTCAAACTACTACACAATTGCACTCATCTCACACGCTAGTAAAGTAATGCTCAAAATTCTCCAAGCCAGGCTTCAGCAATATGTGAACTTCCAGATGTTCAAGCTGGTTTTAGAAAAGGCAGAGGAACCAGAGATCAAATTGCCAGCATCCACTGGATCATCGAAAAAGCAAGAGAGTTCCATAAAAACATCTATTTCTGCTTTATTGACTATGCCAAAGCCTTTGACTGTGTGGATCACAATAAACTGTGGAAAATTCTGAAAAAGATGGGAATACGAGACCACCTGACCTGCCTTTTGAGAAATCTGTATGCAGGTCAGGAAGCAACAGTTAGAACTGGACATGGAACAACAGACTGGTTCCAAATAGGAAAAGGAATACATCAAGGCTGTATATTGTCACTCTGCTTATTTAATTTATATGCAGAGTACGTCATGAGAAATGCTGGGCTGGAAGAAGCACAAGCTGGAATCAAGATTGCCAGGAGAAATATCAATAACCTCATATATGCAGATGACACCACCCTTATGGCAGAAAGTGAAGAGGAACTAAAAAGCCTCTTGATGAAAGTGAAAGAGGAGAGTGAAAATGTTGGCTTAAAGCTCAACATTCAGAAAACTAAGATCATGGCATCCGGTTCCATCACTTCATGGGAAATAGATGGGGAAGCAGTGTCAGACTTTATTTTTTTGGGCTCCAAAATCACTGCAGATAGTGACTGTAGCCATGAAATTAAAAGAGGCTTACTCCTTGGAAGAAAAGTTTTGACCAACCTAGATAGCATATTCAAAAGCAGAGACATTACTTTGCCAACAAAAGTTCGTCTAGTCAAGGCTATGGTTTTTCCAGTGGTCATATATGGATGTGAGAGTTGGACTGTGAAGAAGCTGAACGCTGAAGAATTGATGTTTTTGAAGTGTGGTGTTGGAGAAGACTCTTGAGAGTCCCTTGGACTGAAAAGAGATCCAACCAGTCCATTCTAAAGGAGATCAGCCCTGGGATTTCTTTTGAAGGACTGATGCTAAAGATGAAACTCCAGTAGTTTGGCCACCTCATGTGAAGAGTTGACTCATTGGAAAAGACCCTGATGTTGGGAGGGATTGGGGGCAGGAGGAGAAGTGGACAACAGAGGATGAGATGGCTGATGGCATCACTGACTCGATGCACATGAGTTTGGGTGAACTCCAGAAGCTGGTGATGGACAGGGAGGCCTGGCATGCTGTGATTCATGGGGTCGCAAAGAGTTGGACATGACTGATTGACTGAACTGAACTGAACTGATGTAATGTGTCTTTTAAGGCTTGTGTTTCCTTACTGATTTTCTGTCTAGATTATCTGTGCATTGAAGAAAGTAAGGAGTTAAAGTCCCCCATTATTATTGTTCCTGGCCAATTCTCCTCTTATGGTTATTAGTATTTGCTTTATATATTGAGGTGCTTCTAAGTTGGGTGCATATATGTTTATAATTGTTAAATCTTCTTCTTGGATTGATCCCTTGATCATTATGTAGTGTCCTTCCTTGTCTCTTGTAACAGTCTTGATTTTAAAGTCTATTTTGTTGGATATTGATATTACTACTTGAGTTTTCTTTGAATGGTCAGAATGGCCATCATCAAAAAGGCTTAGGCAATAAGTGCTGGAGAGGGCAAAGAGAAAAAGGAACCCTCCCACACTGATGTTGGGAATGTCAACTGGTGCAGCCACTGTGGAGAACGGTATGGAGGTTCCTTAAGAAACTAAAAATGGAACTATCATATTATCCAGCAATACCACTCCTGACCATATATTCAACTGAGGGAATCTCATGGTTTGAAAGGATCTATACACCCAAATGATTGTTGCAGTGCTGGTTATAATAACCAAGACATGGAAGCCACCTAAATGTCCATCAACAGAGGAATGGATAAAGAAGATGTGTACATATATGCCATGAAATATCACTTAGCCATCAAAAGAATGAAATAATGTCATTTGCAGCAACACAGACGGACTTGGAGATTATTTTACTAAGTTAAGTAAGTGAGATAGAGAAAGACAAATATCATTTGGCATCACTTTTATGTGGAACCTAAAAAAATGATACAAATGAACTGATTTACAAAGCAGAAAGAGACTCACAGACTTAGAAAATGAAATTATGGCTACAAGGGGGAAAGAGTTAGGAGAAAGGATAGACTAGGAGTTTGGGACTGACATTTATTTAAAATAGATATACAATGTGGACCTACTGTATAGCACAGGGGATTTTGCTCAATACTCTGTAATAACTTAAATGGAGAAGAACTAGAAAAATAATACATATATGTGTACATATAACTGAATCACTTTTTGTACAGCTGAAACTAACACATCATTGTTAATCAGCTATACTCTAACATAACACAAAAATTAGAAACAAAACTTTGAAAAATTGATATATATCAAGTTGTAAAGTTGGAGCATGTCCAGTAGGACTCCTTTATCAGACTGAGTGGTAATGTGGGGTTAGATCTTGAAGGAGCAGACCTTGAAGCACAAATAAGATACATGTAGAGCTGACTCATAGAGTGTGCCTGTTCCTTTAACCCACAGCTTTGCCCACATCAGGTTGCCTGGGGTGAGTCAGTCCAAGGTGCACTGATGAGACATTGTCAGCTGTGGTCTGCAGAACAGTGGAGGAGGGAACTATTCCTAGCAGATAGAGACTTATACTTTGTCCACATTTTCTAGAAAGAGAGACCCTTGGAGGCATGGATCTATCCCAGTTCACAGGATGCTGCAATTAGGTTGGCTGAATGGTCAGGAACTTAAAAGACCCACAATTGAAGGAGAGAAATAAAGAGGTATGGGAAAGAGTTAGATAGACCTCTCAAAGTGGGTTTGGGATGGGAGACCATTCTACCCTGTGTGAATGCTGACCTAAAGGCTCTCCCTGCAGTGAATTCACTTGATCAGCAAATGTAAGAGAAGATAATATCTAAATGGAAAATGAACATAGGAAAGGGTGCCCAACTTTATTAGTCAGCAGGAAAATGAAAATTAAAACTCCAATAAATTCCCACTCAACACCTCACAGAATAGCTAAAATTAAGATCAAGAATACGGTCAAAGTTTCACCTGTCACATGTTGGCAAGTGTGGAGTAGCCAGGATTTACAATGTTGAACCAACAAACTGCTTCAGTTATATAACTTTTCATTGGAGAAGGCAATGGCACCCCACTCCAGTACTCTTGCCTGGAAAATCCCATGGACGGAGGAGCCTGGTGGGCTTCAGTCCATGGGGTCGCTAAGAGTCGGACACGACTAAGTGACTTCACTTTCACTTTTCACTTTTCACTTTCATGCATTGGAGAAGTCAATGGAAACCCACTCCAGTGTTCTTGCCTGGAGAGTCCCAGGGATGGGGGAGCCTGGTGGGCTGCTGTCTATGGGGTTGCACAGAGTCGGACACAACTGAAGCAACTTAGCAGCAGCATATATTATTTTCATAGCCTTTTCCATTATGATTTATTACAGGGTATTGAACCCTGTGCTATATATACAACAGTACCTGTTGTTTATCCACCCTATATATAATAGCTTGCATCTGTTAGTCCAAAACTTCCAATATCCCTCTGCACTCCCACCCAGCAACACAAGTCTATTCTCTATGTCTGTGAGTCTGTTTCTGTCTCATAGATAAGTTCATCTGTATCATATTTCAGATTCTACATATAAGTGGTATCATACGAGGTTTGGTTTTTCTCTCTCTGACTTACTCTGCTTAGTATGAGCTCTAGGTCCATCAAGATGGCATTTTGAATTAGAAAAAGCATTACTGACTGCAATGGATTGAAAAGTATCAAATATACAAGATTCTTGAATTCATAATGATAACACTAATATCAAAGTCCACTGATTGCTACTGGGCACCAGTATACTTTTAATTATTTGGGTTATAGGGAAAGATTGAAGGAAGGAGGAGAAGGCGATGACAGAGGATGAGATGGTTGGATAGCATCACTCAATGGACATGGGTTTGAGGAAGCTCTGAGAGTTGGCGACGGACAGGGAAGCCTGGCTGGCTGCAGTTCATGGGGCTGCAAAGAGTCAGACACAACTGAGTGACAGAATTGAACTGAACTGATAGGAGCCAAGCTTTCTACTTCTTGTCACTTGCCACTGTGATACTCCTATTATGTGTCAGGATCAGTCTAGGTCCAGGAGGTTCACAGTGAATAAAATATATCTACCTTCTTAAGTTAGTTCGGCTGGGCAGCCTGCATGATACCCAGCTTTGGAGATCTAGATCCTTGAAGGCTACATTTTTCAACTGGCTACTTCAGCTCTTTTAGCTCTTCATCTAGGATTGCTGGACAGTTATCCCTTTCTATCCTAATTAAAGTCAGTGAAGTTGTAATTCACTGGACATGTAAAATGCCTTATCACCTTTGAATGTCCAACTATAGATGCCCAAGTATTCCTCAAGTCACTAATCAGTGGCCAAGCAAAATGGGTTTCTTTTCTTGGAATTGGTCAGTTAGCAATGGAGCTGTGAGTGGAGGGTAGGGTGAATGCCTCTCACTCCTTACCCTGTCCTTGTAACTCCCAGAAAGGGATAGAAGGAAAGCAATAGAAGAAGGTTTGAACACGTGTGAAAAATTCTTCAAGGATTCATTTCTAGGATATTCCCCAGGAGGTTCATATCCACTTACTCACCAATCTTTATTTTGCTTATTTTTAGAAGGTAGAATTTTCTATACTTTTTTTTTAGGTCTTTCAAATGTCCTTCTAACAATTTAAAAATCGACCATATAGATAATGGCCCAGAATTTAGTTGAGAGATAGGGCCATGGGTTAAAAACTTAATGACTTACTTTTATGACTTTGGATAAGTTTATGTTGTCTCTGTTTTTTTTTCTCACGGATAAATTGTATATTAACACATGAACTATGTTTTAAATAAATGCAAAAGTTATCTTGCTTAGAAAACTCTTTTTAAACTCTCTCGGGAAATAGCTGGAAATAAACAGACGTTTCAAATATTTTCACGCTCTCAGAATTTATCAGATGAAAGATATGTCAACTCAAACACAATAGTTAATGTTTTTCTCTCACATGGAGAGTCCCTATTGCTTTTACTTTGTGTGCAGTCACTGTAATCTTAAGCCTATGTGGAATTAAAACTCTTTTACTTAAGCATATCACTTGGTGCTTTCTAGCCTTAAATTTGAAGATGATAAAACATTTTATAGTGGTCAATGCATTAAACACTCTGGGGGCTTTTGCAGACATGATTAGAAAGGCTAACTATCCAATTATCCTAGATATAGAGCTTAAAGATCTGCAGTACCCAGTGTAAAAGTTGGGTCTCTGAAAAGTTTTCTTTCTGGAAAAGAGTGGAAAGTTGCTGAGCCAAGAAGAATCATTTGCAATGCTGGAGTGGAAGTATGTACTTAATCATTCGACAAATACGTATTATGCATCTACTCTATGCATTCTTCTAAGCACTAGAGACACAATAGTGAGACGATCATTGGTCTTCTAGACCTCACACTCCGGGGGAGGAGAGAGAACAAATAGACAGGGTTCTTGATGAAGGCAGACTAGTATTTCAATTAAAATGTCCCACTGAATTTAGCTAAAGCGTCTGGGCACACAAAAAATCTACTAGAAGGTATCAGAGTGCTAATAAGACAGTGAAGAATTATGGGGTCAAGATGAGGTGAGCAGGCGCTCTGCTGAAGTTTGCCCCCTCAACCACTGTCTCCTGGATGGGGGTACAACTGTCAACTCGACTGGGTGGTGGAGACTTTCAGGAGTGTCATGGGCTAGGGCACAGTGACTAGATTGAGAAGACTTGAACACCATTAACAATCTTGACCTATAAACATACTTACAACAGTGCTTCTCTCAAACTGCAGAATATGCATTCTTTACAAGTACATGTGGAAGAGTTACAAAAATTGATCACATGTTGGGCCACAAAGTAACACTCAATACATTTGAAAGGATTGAAGACACGCAGAAACATGGCATCTTACCATAATGTATTTATGTTAGAAATTCATAGCAAAAAAGTAACTATTAATATAATATCACAATATGCTTTGAAATAAAAGATGCATGTATAAATAATCCATGCATCAAAGAAAAACAGTGGGAATTAGAAATACTTTGACTCAAATGATAATGAAACTACTTTATATAAAATTTTCTGGTATAGCAGTAAAACTGGAATTAAAAGAAAATTTATAGCCTTAACTGCACATATTGGAAACTTTTAAAAAAAAACTGGAAAAAAATAAGTAAGCATTGTGTCTGTGTCAAGAATACAAAGAATAGAAAGAAGAAAGTCAGATTTAGAAGCAGAAATGGCTTCTAAATGTGGCTATAGAAAACATATAAACAATAGAGAGCATCAGCTATAGTTATAGTTGATGAAACTTATAGTTTAGAAGCTATAGTTAAGTTTCTTAACAATTTATAGTTAAGAAACTATAAGACTTGATCAAAAAAATTAAAGAATGAAAAACTAATCTTTAGAATGCCAAGGAACACATTGCTACAGATTCTGCCCACAGTAAAATGATAAGAGGATATTTCAAATAACTTAGTGACAACATATTTTGGTGAAATGGATAACCTAGAGAAGTATCAGTCGCTCAGTCATGTCCAACTCTGCGACCCCATGGACTTGACTGTAGCCCACCAGGCTCCTCTTTCCATGAGATTCTCCAGGCAAGAATACTGGAGTGGGTTGCCATTTCCTTCTCCAAATCTAGAAAAAACAGTTTACAAAAACTAATTATAAGAAGAAACAGAAAAGCTTCATACTTCTATATTTATTAATCAAATTTGTACTCAAAAGCTGCCTTTAAAAGGAAACCCTAGGTCACTGACCATACGTCCTCCTTGACCAAACTTTCTTCAGGCCCCTTTTGTCAACTGGACCTCAGTCTCTGGACAGACTTGTTCTTTGTGTCACCTGGTTTTTAGCAGAAATCTTGCTCAGTCAGTTTAGGTTGAAGCCTCATCCTTCCTTCACCCTTGGGTCTGATCACCTGTTCTACCTTCAGCAAGAATCCTGCTAAGTCAGTCTGGCAAGAATTCCCCTGACCTTTGATATCACCTCAGTAATTTTTTTATCCTCTGACCCCCACCAAGCTCCTTGTTTATAAATCCCTACTTTTCCAGGCTGTATTCAGATTTGAGTCAAGTTATGTATTGAGGTATCTTCTCCCCTACTGCAATAGTTCATGAAAAAAATCTGCTTTCACTGTTATTTTATGATAACTTCCAGATGGCTTTGACTTTCTTTAATACCACTAATAGCTTGCTTTTGTGAAAGCTTTGTTTTTCCTCCTTTGGCTCTCATGCACCTCAAATCTTCATGAAAGCCAATATTAATCTACCCCTAATGTTCTTTCAAGAAAGTGGGGTGACATACTTTTTAACGCTGGTCAGGGAAATTAGAAGTCTCACTTTTGATTTTTTCTGAAACCTTAATAGAGGCTCCAAACTGTAGAAAGTAGCTTTTTAAACTTAGGTCTTTTAATTTTACCATAACTGTAGGCTTAATCCTCACCATAACCCGATGAGAGTTACTATCTTTTTAAAATTAGTTGAAGAAACGATGACTGAGAGTAGTTAAGTCATTGTTTTGCCACAGAATTATTGAAGCCAGCTTGTAAAATGTAGGTCATTCTGAAACAACAAAACCTTTTCCCTCTTTGTCCTATTGCATCTTATTTTGCAAGTCAAGGTTGAAAGATACAAACACAATGAAAAGAAAAACTCTCCAGCGTTGTGGTTCATTGGGAGGTAGACATGGGCCTTATTGGAACACCTTGGGTTCTTCCACTTGTTAGTTATGACCTTGATTGATTTACTTCACTTCTTTGTGCCTTATATTTTAAAATCTGTCAAGATGCTCATTATAATACCTACCACACAAGAATATTATGGTGAGAGTTAAATCTAATTATATATGAAAGCATTTATATAATTACCACCTGATGCTTAATAGGTACTTTAGATTTTTCTGATCAGAATGAGATGACTCAACATAGTAGACAGATCTAAGCTTAGAATATTTCCTCATACTGTGCTTTTATCCACTTATAAAAAGACTGAGTGCTATTTTCCAAGATATAGGCGTTTCTTGCTCTTTTAAAATAATCTCTTAAACCTGATCTGACTCCCAAGGAAAGTTCATCTCCTTTTTAATTTTGACATTACTATGGGCACTAGATGCTAACATGATAAGTGTCTTTGAAGTAAATATTTCAAATAGGATTTTATTGCTTTAATAAACTGTTTTCCCTCTTCTCTACTTTCTCATTTTGATCAGTAATGCAAGAAAACACCTAGACAGAATTGTCAAGTCTCATCCATCATAAAAAATGAAGTCAGAAATCTGAATAAGAATCTCCAGGCACTTCCAGTAAATCAATTGTTTCTTCAATATTACCTCTGTGCTATTTTCTTTTCTAAGATCTTCCAAATTTAATGCATACATGCTCCCCCCAAATGACAAGAAAATAATGAACTTTACTGGATTCAGGATGAGATAGGAAGCCATTGTTCTATTCATGCATAATGGTATTCAAAGTATTCATGGGTACAAGGCATTAAAAATGAAATAACTCTAGATGATGATTAACTGAGTGGGGAATTCTTCAACTGAGTTTTAAGTGTGAAATAATGAACTTCTAGCCTTTCAACTTTAAGGATTCTCAAAGTAGAAGAGAATTGCAGTATTTTTTGTATCCTCATAAAAAATTTTTTAAAAAATATGATTCTCCTTTATTAGCCCTGAATAATAGGTCAGAGTAGATTAGCAGTAATTCAGGTTTATTTTTGCCCTGTATATACTTTAGAGAGATATATGTAAAGCAGTGAAGAAAAGGCCAACTTTTAGTTGAGGAATCTGTGTTGAGGCCCCAGCTCTGCCTGTAATTTATAATGAATATAACCTATAATTTAAGCATGCTATGTCTCAGTTTCCTTATTTTGTTGTTGTTGTTCAGTTTCTCAGTCATGTCTGACTCTTTGAGACCCCATGGACAGCAGCATGCCGGGCTTCCCTGTCCTTCACTATCTCCTGGAGTTTGCTCAAGCTCATGTTCATTGAAATCAATGTTGTCATCCAATCATCCTATCTTCTGTCATCACCTTCTCTTCCTACCTTCAATCTTTCCCAGCATCAGAGTCTTTTCCTATGAGTTGGCTCTTCCAATCAAGTGGCCAAGTATTGGTGCTTCAGCTTCGGTATCAGTCCCTCTGATGAATATTAAGGACTGATTTTTTTTAGGATGGACTGGTTTGATCTCCTTGCAGTTCAAGGGACTCTCAAGAGTCTTTTCCAGCATTACAGTTCAAAAGCATCAATTCTTTGGTGCTCAGTCTTCTTTATGGTCCAACTCTCACATCCATACATGACTACTGGCAAAGCCATAGATTTATGGGCTTAATGTAAATACTGGTGCGATGACAATGACAGGGTCTGCTATGGGCTCCACAGTTCATCTACATAGCCTGCAGTCTTTTCACCAAACCTCATGCTTTGGAAGCTGGATAGAATGCAGTCTTAGAAATGGTGGTACCTCTAGACCCTCAAATGCTCTCTTTGAAAATGAAATCTGTATTGTAAAATCCCGTGGCTATGGGTTGAATAATAAACTGAGTTAAAGGTCTCCTTCAGGTCAAATGAAATTTCTCTTATTTTATTTCTTTTCCTTTGTTTCTCTTTTTTCCTTGACGAAAGCATAGGAAAGTAATTCTGTTTATTAGAAGTCCAGATATTTAGTTTCTAAAATCCTAAGAATTTTAAAAATTATATTTTGAATATCTTTACCTTCAAAGGTAAATATATTAATAATATTTATGTTTGATAAGTTAAGTAGACATGTTAACACATTTAGCTAGTGCTCTAGATAAGCATATACGCACAAAATAGAAATAGAGTACATTACTTTCAAACCAGTTGAAGAAAAAAAGAAAAGCAGAAAGCACAATAAAAATATAGAAAAGGATTCATAAAAAATAAGAAATAAACTGGGTTAGAGAACATATTAGCAACTATAATAAAAATAAGTAGATTAGATTCTATAGCTAAGAGTTAAAGATTACTAGATCAATAAACCAAAATTCTGCTATTAATACATATAATTTACAAGTAACCCATCTGTATCATTTGGAGACAGTTTGAAAATCAAAGAATATCAAATTTTTTCCTGGAACAATACTAATAAATGCTAATACTAATAAAGCTGAGATTGCTCTATTTAATCTTCAGTCAAAACAGAATTTAAATTAAGAAGTATTACTAGGAATAAAAAGTCAATTTCACATTGATAAAAACTCAAATGACGTAGAAGATATAATAATCTAGACTTTTATATACATAATACCAGGCTGCAAACTATATAAAGTCAGAACTGACCAAGTACAAAGAAAATTAACAAATCAATATCATGGTGAGAGATCTTTAGCACACACAATTTAATGATTGGAATAATAAGTGTGCAAATGTATTAATGATGATATAGAATATTAATTTGAATAACCTAATTGATAAGTTTGCAACAGGGACTGCAAGGTACATACTCTTGTTTTAATACACAAGGAATATTTCTGAATTTAATGCATAATGGGCCATAGAACACATTTTGAAAGATGGATTTCAGGGACTTCCCTGGTGATCCAGTGGTTGAGTCCTCCTTGCAATGCAGGGAATGCAGGTTTGATTCCTTGTCAAAGAACTAAGATCCCATATGCTGCCGAGCAACTAAGCCACAACTACTGAAGCAGCCTCCAACCCCTCTGAAGCCCGTACACCAGTGCACCAAAGCTACTGCATCTGTGCATCAAAACTAGAGAATCTGTGTACTGCAACAGAAGGTCTCACATGATGCAACGAAGATTCTATGTGCTACAACTAAGACCTGACACAGACAAATAGATAAATAAAACTAAAAAAAAAAAGGACATGGATTTCATATCCATTTCATTCTCCGACTCCAGTGAAATTAACACAGTAAGTACATATATATGTGTACAAGAGACAGAAGAATTCCATATGTTTGCAAATTTAGAAATACATTCTTAATATAATAGTTAAAGAATCATAAGTATAAAATAGAAAATATTTTGAACTGAATTATAATAATTTGCTGCATATTAAAATTTGGGGGATCTAGACTGAACGACTTCACTTTCACTTTTCCTTTCATGCATTGGAGAAGGAAACGGCAACCCACTCCAGTGTTCTTGCCTGGAGAATCCCAGGGATGGGGGAGCCTGGTGGGCTGCTGTCTATGGGGTCGCACAGAGTCAGACATGACTGAAATGACTTAGCAGCAGCAGCAGATAAAGTGATATTTTATTATCAATCAAATAAATTTATATTTTATTGTCAATAAAATATTATTTTATTATACAAATAATATTTGTATTATAAAAGAAGGAAGTTTCAAAATTAATGAGCTAGGTAGCTAACTTAATATGCAAAAGAATAGTAAACACAAAGACTAGTGAAGGAAAGAAATGATACAGATAACAGGGTAATACATGTAATAGAAAACAAACATTTAATAGCATATATTTACAAAACTGAAAGGTTCACTTGGAAAGACTGCAGTTGACAATTTCTGTCAAAATTAACCAGAAAAAAAGTGTGAATGCACAAGAAAGTAATTTTAGGAATCAAAAGGAGACAACTACAGAGATTTGAAAAACAAAATAATGTAAGTAACTTTATGCCAATGAATTTGAAAGTTTTGATGAGAGAAGAACAAATTTTAAAAAAAAATTAACAAAAATGACTCAGAGAAAACCAGAAAGACTTAACATTTATATACCCACAAAAGAAATTAAAAGAACAAATAAAAAGTTTACCTCATTGGAGTTATCAGGACCAGAGATTTCTTACATATGAGTTCCATCAACATGCAACAAACAAATTATTACAATATTGCAAAACTATGCAGAATACAGACAATGAAAGAATGTACTCAACTCATTATTTATGAGTCTAGAATTATCTTGTTGTGAAACCCAATCTAGGACAATACAAAGGAAATTACAGGCCAATATCATTTATGAACATGAATGCAAAAATCCTAAAAATATTAAGAAACTGATTATTGCATAAAAAATTGACACATTATTACTAATTGGGGGTTATTCTAATAATACACAGTTGGTTTGACATTATAAAGAATTTAATTCACAACATTAGCACATTAAAGGAAAAGAATCTGATTATCTCAATATAGGCAAGAAAATAATTGATCAAAATTCAGTATACATTTAGGGGAAAACTTCTTAAGACATTAGCAATAGAGTCAATATATTCAGTGTAATAGAAGATGACTACAGAAAAGCTATGGGGAATATTGTACTTACTAGTAAAATATTAACAGCATTCCTTTTGAGATCAGGTTAATGAGTTGTCAACCATCCCCACTCCCATTCAATATTGTGCTGGAAGTTCAAATTAGTTTAGTAAAGCAAGCAAGCAACCAACAAACCACACAACAACAACCAAAGGAAAATAAAAAAAAAACCCACAACAAACAAACAGCCCAAGAAATAAAAATACCAAAACCACAAATGAATGAATTAATATTGGAAAAGGGATAAATAAAATTATCATTACATGTCTATAAATAAGTTTAACCAAAGAGGTGAAAGACTTGTATACTGAAAACTATAAGACACTGATGGAAGAAATTAGAGAAGACATAAATAAATGGAAAGATATCCAATGTTTATGAACTGGAAAAGTTAATATCCTTAAAATATTAATTTTTTAATCAGCCAAAAATATAGTCCAATTAAAAAATAGAGGATCTGAATAGACATTTTTCCAAAGAAGGCCTACAAATGACTAACAGGCATGTGATAATATTCTTGACATCATTAATCACCTAGGAAATGAAAATCATAACAGTGAGATATTATCTTGCACCTGTTAGAGTGACTATTATTAAAAAGACATGCGATAACAAGTATTGATGAGTATATGGAGAAAGGGAACTCTTGTACACTGCTGGTGGGAATGCAAATTGGTGCAGCCATGATGGAAAACAGTATAGAGGCTGTCAGAAAATAAAAATAGGGCTACCATTTTTAGAGGCTGCAATTCCATTTCTGAGTATTAATCCAAAGAAAACTAAAATGCTAACTCAAAAAAGATGTATACACCCCTATGTTCATTGCAGCATTATTTACAATAGCCAAGATATGGAAAACAAATTAAATGTATATCAATGGATGAATGGATAATAAGGTCACTCCCTATATCTACAATTCTTTATACATAATTTTCAATTAGCATTATATACAATGAAATATCATTCAATTATAAATGAAATCTAAATAAAGATATCATTATTCACAGGTGATATGGTTGTGTAAGTAAAAACAAAACAATCTGTATGTAAGTTATTTGGATGATAAGAAAGTTTAACAAAGTGCCTAGATATAAAAACATCAATTGTATTTTTATACACTATTGGCAGAAAATTGTATTAAAAAGTAGTTTTTAAAGATACTATTTAAAATAGCATCAGAATGTAAAACACTTTGGAATAAACCTGACAAAATATAAGCAAGAGTTTCATGGAGAAAGTCATAAAACTATTACTACTACCTCAAATATAAATAAATAGATACAAAATACAAAGTTTGAACAAAGCCAATTGATTTATAGACTAGTCTATAGTGATGAATACACTAATCTACAGAGAATGCAACTCCAAAAATCTCAACAGGTGCTCAGGTGGAATTTGATGAGCTGATCCATATATAGAATTGAAGAAGCCCCCAAAGGATCAAAACACTCTTAAAGAAGTACAGCTTGGAAATACTTATCTTACCAGATGAAATAAAACTCATACCAAATTGGATAATGTGGTACTGGTGCAGTGATAGGTGAAAAGACCAATGCAATATATTGTACAGTTGCTCAGTTGTGTCCGGCTCCTTGCACATGGACTGCAGCATGCCAGGCTTATCTGTCCTTCTCTATCTCCTGGAGTTTGCTCAGACTCACACCCATTGAGTCTGTGATCCATTATCTCATCCTTTGTCATCCCCTTCTCCTCCTGCCTTCAATCTTTCCCAGCATCAGGGTCTTTTCCAATGAGTCAGTTCTTCGCATCAGGTGGCCAAAGTACTGGAGTTTCAGCTTCAGCATCAGTCCTTCCAATGAATATTCAGGGTTGATTTCCTTTAGGTTTGATTGGTTTGATCCCCTTAATAGATTATAATCTCATACATATGGAATTCCCACATATATATGGAAACTTAATTTTGTTAAAAGCTAGCACAATAGTTGAGAAAGAAAAGACTTTTAAAAATGGTGTTGAAGCAATTGGAAAATATATAAAAAATTAAGGACATATTGGAAAGGAAAAACTAAAAACATTTTTACAAAACCACGTGAGAGTGTATATTTATAACCCCCACAGTAGTGAAAAATCTCATAAATAGGGCACAACAAGCACAAATCATAAACAAAGTTATAAATTTCACTAAGTTAGGATTAAGAACTTCCGTTCATCAGTTGATGCTTTAAAACAAAGAGAAATATAATCTACAAAAGGGAAAATACATTTGGAGCATACAAAACCATCAGGGGATTATAATTTGACTCAACAGATTCAATACCAATATGACAACTCAACAGAAATATGGGTCAGAGACATGAATAAACATTTCACAAAAGAAAAGAAAAAACATGAATGGCACATAAACACATGACCACATGCTTAGATTCATTAGTAATCATGCAAGTTAAGTCACAATGAGATATCATTTTTCATGGGCTTGCAATTTTAAGGCAAGGATGTGGAGTGATGTGGGTTCTGAAGCACTCTTTATGTGAGAAAGTTTGGGAGAGATTTGGGTGACTCTTGCACTTATTTCAGGAGACAAGGCCAAAAATGTAAAAGGAGGAAAACTAGAGGCAGCTCAGAAATCCAATGGACTTTCCTGGTGGCTCAGATGGTAAAGAATCTGCCTGCACTGTGAGAGATCTGGGTTCAATCCCTGGGTTGGGAAGATCCCCTGGAGGAGGGCGTGGCAACCCACTCCAGTATTGTTGCCTGGACAATCCCCATGGGCAGAGGAGCCTGGCGGGCTACAGTCCTTGGGGCCGCACAGAGTCAGACTCCACCGAGCAACTAAGCACAGCACACAGCACAGAGATCCAACACTAGTAAAATGAATAAATGATAGGGGTGCATTCACACACTGGAATAATAGAGAATCACGGACAATAATGAAGGATAAGTATTAAACAGTATAACAAACGACTCTCAGTAGCAACCAACTCAAGGGAAGCGCTAAAAATATCTCTGGAGAAACTTCAGAAGATGCCAGTTTTGTTGCTCTCATCATCTTGAAGTTATGTTGCTGAATAATCACACAACTGTAGTGAATTTTTGTAAAGACAACTATAATTCATTATTTAACATTCATTTATTGGAAGGGAGAAACTAAAGAAAGTTAAGGCATAAGGATTACTGTTATAATAAAGCTTTCTTGCACCTCAAGGTATGTTTTTTTTTTTTTTCCTTAGAGCATTATATGCCTTTCCTAAATACAATGGCTATTCTAATTATTGAACTTAGTATTAGAATGTTGGACTATTTTCAGTATTCTATTGAATGGTAAAGTGTGTGGATGAAATGCTAGGGATATATCAAGTTGTACAAAAATATATATAACGTGACTATTTATACAATGTTCAACACCATGTATACTAAACAATAATCTCTCAGGGATATAAAATATATGTGGTAAAACTTTAAAGAGCAAAGGAGTTATACACTCAGAAGACTATGCTTACCTCTAAGCAGAGAGAATCAGAATGGGGTTGGGGAGGGACTTGAAAGAACCCTCCCATGTAAGGTTACCACCCTTTCAGTTAAACTTAGTTTTGGGCACACAAATATTTGCATCACTGTTCATCATAATTCCCATGCCTTTTATATTCTTTTCTATCTAGTCAATATTTGATAAAATCATGAGAACAAAACTAAAGCAGAAACACAGTTTTGAAATGCCTGAACGAATCTTGACTGTCATTTAGGATGGACGTCTGCAGGTGTAATTCACCAGTGCCTTGGCTCATGTTGCCTGGGGTTATATTCTGAATGACCTCAGATCATGGCAAGGAATGGGACTTCAGGCTCCTAGCTGATGTGTCTCTGAGAGTTCTTAATTTCATTTCAATTATGCGATGCCCTTCGGCACTCATTAGCAAGAGCTTGACTCTACACCGTCATTTCTGTGTCGTCCTGGAGGAAGAAGTGCTTTGTGTAGAATCTACATCCACATGTGTTGCTATGGGATCCACCCATCCTCCAGACATGTGGGGATTGATTGTATCCTGGAACTTCCCACCTGCCAGTTCTGACCTTGTGTCTTTCTATCTCTGGGGTAGCCAAGGGCTCTCATCTTTCCAGGCAAGCCTTGAAAGTAACTTGAAGGGAGACTGGATCTCTTTCACATCTCATTTTGTCTTTTAACCTAGAAATGATAAAACAACAGCAAGTAAAAATCAGCAAAGAGCTCCCAGAAACAGACATTAAATGAGATGAAATAATCCTAAACATCACTAACGAGGGCAGACAGAGCTTACTTCTGAAATTTTCACATGAAGTGGTGTTAAGAGTATTTGGGTGGCAGTCCTGACTCCTATTTTCTGTTCTGCTGCAAATCACAGCTATTTAATTGTAGAAAGGCCACAAACTCTTGGCATCAAAATTTCTTCACCTTGTGAACATTTATTGTCAACCTGTCATTTTACTTATTTTTTAAAGAGTGTTTTTGGTGTGGACTATTTTTTAAAGTCTTCATTAAATTGATGACAATATTGCTTCTGTATTATGTTTCTGTTTTTTGGCCTCTGGGCACGTGGGATCTTAGCTCTCTGGCCGAGGATTGAACCTGCACCTCTGAATTGGAAGGGGAAGTTTGAACCACTGGACCACCAGGGAAGTCTCCAATGCATCATTTTAAAGAACACAGCTCTTATCCTTAAAATAGCTCTGAAGATGTTGGAATTATTGTTCCTGTCTTATTAATAGGGCAACTGAGCCTCAGATTAGTTAAGTGTTTCAAGGTCAAGCAGCTTTAAACAATAAAGACAGAACTTAAGCCCTTTCCCTCTGGCGCCCCAGTCAGACTGATTCTTTCCATTTTGTTTTCTTTCCTAAGAGCCATGAAGGAGAGGGTTTTGGGATAAATCATTGCCCTCCATGGTTCCTCCCAGATCTAAGTATTTATTGTGCTTGTTCTTCTCCTCATTTGACACTAATTAGCACCAATGTTGTAAATCTTTTATTCCACATTGTATTAGTAGCTGGAGGGAAGAACAGAACCATGGTCCCTGGAGTTTTTCCCCTGCACAGGTCTGTTTCCACACTCAGTTATAAACAGTCAACTCAGTTGTTTTCAGCTACCTCTGAAAGGAGATTAAAAGGTATCTTTTTTTCAGTTTGTCAATTATTCTGGTCTTGAAGAAGGAAGTCTGTTGCTGTGCTGTTGTTCGGTCACTCAGTCATGTCCGACTCTTTGCAACCTCATGCACGGGGTTGCAACTGCAGCACGCCAGGCTTCCCTGTCCTTCACTATCTCCTGGAATTTATTCAAACTCATGTTCATTGAGTCGGTGATGCCATCCAACCATCTCACCCTCTGTCGCCCCCTTCTCCTCCTGCCCTCAATCTTTCCCAGCATCAGGGTCTTTTCCAATGAATCACAAACAGACTTGGATATAACTTAGCTACTAAACAACAATGAAGAAAGTCTAGTGTTCCTAAATTGAGAAAGATTTTTATTTCATGGTTTTGGGATAAAAGAAACAATCTGGGAGATAAAGTTTGATCACTGAAGAGCTGATATCTTGAAGAAATGTCAATATCTAATTAAGAAAAGTGAAAACATCATTTGAAATTAAGATTTTTTCTTTGTGCCAAATTTTATTTGCACACCCTTTGTTTTGGAAAGTTAGGGTTTGTGAAAGAGTGGGGAGTATTCGTACTGCTAATAAAAGGTAAGGGAGCCCACATCAGAATTTTTTTGTTTCTCTCAGACTGGCAACTTGGTCATGTAGAGTGCGCTACAAAAAACTTTTTTGTCTTGATTTTCAAAAAGATTAATTTTTCTGGAAACTTTATATTCACACACACACACACACACACACACTCAGTCCTAGTCTTGGTTGGACTTCTCAGCTCACCCACATCTTCATTTGATTTGTTTAAATTTTGTTTAAATTTTAAGGAGGCATCACATGTTCAGAAGTGCTCTTACTTTTCTGCTGGATGGAAAATAGCAACTCTTCATCTGTCTCAGAGAGACAAAGAAAGAAGAATCAATTTTTTAAAAATATAGCTCTTGGGAAAAAATGTAACCCCTTTCCACTGAAATATAGATATCTGCTTGTACTTCTAATGGAGCAAGTAACAACTTAAATGAATAGTATGGTTTGGAAACAAAGAATCCAAACTCATACTCCAGTTCTGCGACCACAACTGTGTCACCTCAACTCTCTGATCCTCCCTTTGCATTTGTAACATGGATAAGCTCATGTCTACCTTTCAGGACTTTTTCCAAGGCTGGGTTTAGAAAATGTTTAGACAATGTTTGCAAAGTGCTTGCCATGTGAGAAGCACCCTTTAAAGGGCTGCTGTTATTATCATTATTGTTGTTGTATTGTTATTATTATTGAAATGCACCCTTCTCTAAGGGATGGTGAAGTGAAGTGAAGTGAAAGTCGCTCAGTTGAGTTCGACTCTTTGCGACCTCATGGACTAGTCCATGGAATTCTCCAGGCCAGAATACTAGAGTGGGTAGCCTTTCCCTTCTCTAGGGATCTTCCCAACCCAGGGATTGAACCCAGGTCTCCCGCACTGCAAACAGATTCTTTAGCAGCTGATCCACAAGGGAAGCCCTAAGGGATGGTGTTGTATATCTTAATATCACCGCTAGGAGAACATTGAGGATATGGGTTGTAAAACTCCTCTGGTCTAGACATTTTTAAGGAAGGAGTAGGTACGACTCCATATTATACAATACATGTCAGGAGTGCCAGAGACCTGTGATTCAGCCATCCCTCCACTTTCCTACTCTATGCTTTAATACTAGCTTTTGCATCAATTCAGACAGAAGCATTGACAGGGTTTGCTTTTCTGCTGATTTCATTGCAATACCTGGATGAAGCCCTTTGTCTGCTCTGTGTGATCTAAGTCATTATTTCTTTTGAATTGAACTAGAGGAGTTAAGGGTCATAATTAAGAACTCAAGTTATGCCTGTAATCTACTCTGTCATTATACTGTCTCCAAATAATCTATTTTTTTTCCATTAATAAAATGGACTGATTTATAATCATATTCCATAAGAAAGTGGGAGATGGACATATTTGAAAGAGAAGAGGCAAAGAAGATTTGAATGATATGTAAATATATTTCTATATATACACACACATTGTATGTATGTAAAATGCTTTTTAATACCCTAAATATCATAGAAAGCAATCATCCTAAAAATAATACTTTTAAATTACTTAATGGCATATATTAGTTAAATTATATAATCAATATTCATTGATTTTTATTATTGATTAGTCAGATTAATTACATTCACTTATTTTATTAATTGCTATTATTTATTGACTATGCCAAAGCCTTTGACTGTGTGGATCACAACAAACTGTGGAAAATTCTTCAAGAGATGGGAATACCAGAGCACCTGACCTGCCTCTTGAGAAACCTATATGCAGGTCAGGAAGCAACAGTTAGAACTGGACATGGAACAACAGACTGGTTCCAAATAGGAAAAGGAGTACATTAAGGCAGTATATTGTCACCCTGCTTATTTAACTTATATGCAGATTACATCATGAGAAACCCTGGGCTGGAAGAAGCACAAGCTGGAATCAAGATTGCTGGGAGAAATATCAATAACCCCAGTATGCAGATGACACCACCCTTATGGCAGAAAGTGAAGAGGAACTAAAAAGCCTCTTGATGAAAGCGAAAGAGGAGAGTGAAAAAGTTAGCTTAAAGCTCAACATTCAGAAGACGAAGATCATGGCATCTGGTCCCATCACTTCATGAGAAATAGATGGGGAAAAAATGGAAACAGTGTCAGACTTTATTTTTTTGAGCTCCAAAATCACTGCAGATGGTGACTGCAGCCATGAAATTAAAAGACGCTTACTCCTTGGAAAAAAAGTTATGACCAACCTAGATAGCATATTCAAAACAGAGACATTACTTTACCAACAAAGGTCCGTCTAGTCAAGGCTATAGTTTTTCCAGTGGTCATATATGGATGTGAGTGTTGGACTGTGAAGAAAGCTGAACGCCGAAGTATTGATGCTTTTGAACTGTGGTGTTGGAGAAGACTCTTGAGAGTCCCTTGGACTGCAAGGAGATCCAACCAGTCCATTCTGAAGGAGATCAGCCCTGGGATTTCTGTGGAGGGAATGATGCTGAAGCTGAAACTCCAGTACTTTGGCCACCTCATGCGAAGAGTTGACTCATTGGAAAAGACTCTGATGTTGGGAGGGATTGGGGGCAGGAGGAGAAAGGGATGACAGAGGATGAGATGGCTGGATGGCATCACTGACTTGAGTGAGTCTGAGTGAACTCCGGGAATTGGTGATAGGAAGGCCTGGTGGTGCTGCGATTCATGGGGTCGCAAAGAGTCGGACACGACTGAGCGACTGAACTGAACTGAACTGATTAATACTTAATTATTAAATTACTTAATGAAGTTGTAGGTAAAACTAAAGAAGGAAAGAACTATTTACTAGTGACTGCTTTTCAGAAGCAAGCTAAGCACAGTGGGAAAAATGGTTACAGCAGTAAAGAGAAAAGCTAAATGAAATGCTATCCCATTCAATTTTATTTAATTCAACAAGCATTTTCTAAGTGGCTACAGAGAACATGTAAATGTAATACTTGGTTTTCAGATGGTTCTAGTCCAAAAGAGGAAGCAAAAACATAAAACAGTAAGTTAAAATATTAGTGGCAAAGTCAGTCATAGAGAGACTTCTACTGTTGCATTTACAAGATAAGAAGCTACTGGGATTGACATACATACACTGCTGCTGCTAAGTCACTTTAGTTGTGTCTGACTCTGCACGACCCCATAGACGGCAGCCCACCAGGCTCCCCTGTCCCTGGGATTCTCCAGGCAAGAACACTGGAGTGGGTTGCCATTGCCTTCTCCAATGCATGCAAGTGAAAAGTGAGAGTGAAGTCGCTCAGTCGTGTCCGACTCTTAGTGACCCCATGGACTGCAGCCTACTAGGCTCCTCCATCCATGGGATTTTCCAGGCAAGAGTACTGGAGTGGATTGCCATTGCCTTCTCTGATATATACACTACTATATATAAAATAGACAGCCATTAAGGATATGCTGTATAGCAGAGGGAACTATACTCAAGATTATGTTATAACCTACAAGGAAAAGAATCTGAAAAAGAATATATATATATATGTGTGTATGTATATATATATATATATATATATATATATATAAACTGAATCAGTGTGCTATATACCTGAGACTTACATGATATTATAAATTAACTATACTACAATAAAAAATAAGAAGCAATCGTAGCAGAGAAGGAAGTGGTAAACTCTACAGTGTGGTGGAGGAGAGAAGAGGTTAAACTTCCTTGAGGTGTGGGAGTTGACTGATAGGGGAGAGGGATCACTGAAGCATCTTAAGAATTTTTAGGGCTTCAACTCAGTCATCTACAAAATGAAGGAACTCAACCAAATGAGATCTAAGGTTACTTTTAGCTTTAAAATATTATTTCATGACATAGGAGAGGTAAAGTGAGCAGGTTGTGGCTAATTTAATTCTCATTGAGAGTTGATTAATTCAGTTTAAATCTACTTCTTAGAATTCCAATATAAATTTCTCATCCCTTCTTTTATTAATTTATGTACGAGTCTCAAAGATCAAATTAAGATGAAGAACATTCTAATTCAAAGTCTTTACATTATAATCTAGTTAGGACAGTGCAAGTAACATGTATGACTTTTGAAGTCAGGCAAAGTCCAAATCCTAGCTCTTCCTAGCTCTCACTGCGGGGAATCTAGTGAGTCTCGCAATGGCATCCAGGGACCTGCAGCCTCACCAGTATACCTGAATCATACATATTCTGGGGCCCCAGCCCAGACTTCCTAAATAAGAAACACTCAGGGCAGAATCCAGCAATCTAATTTCTAACAAGCCCTTCAGGTCCTGCTGGTGCATTCTAGAGTGTGAGAACCACTGATGTATGATATGGACTTGATAACTTACCTTTCAGTGTAAGAATGAGAGTAACATGTATATAGTGGTTGGCAGGCTCTAACGACATAGTTTTTATTACTTAGTCCTCATTCTTTTTCCTATGAAAATTACTATTTTAATACATATAAATAGTAAATATTTTAAAATTTACTATTACTATTCTTTTTACTATCTCACTAATATTAAAATAACCATTATTATTCCTATAATTAACCAAGGATTATACCTATGTTTAATATTCATTTGCACTTCTTACAAACATAAATCTAAATTTGTTAAATGCATCATATTTTTTTGACAGAAAGCATCACACTTGGTGAGGCAAATATCTTATTATTCAAAGAGTGCTTTCTAGAAAACTCAATATATTGGACGATTGTTTAAATTTCATTTAATTGGTGTGGAGTACTGAACAGTCAGAATATTCATAAATCCCTCTGGCCTTGTCACCTTTGGCTGTAGCATAGAGGAAGCTAGCAGAAACCAAGCATGCTCTAGGGGTCAGGGTTCAGAATTAACAGTTACTATTTACGACTGTGAGAAAATCCTGTAACTTTAATGACTCTCATTTTTCTCATCTCTAAAGCTGGAGTCATAGTATCTTCCCATTAGGTCCTTGTGATAATCTAATGAGATACATATTGGTTAAAGCCCTTTGTAAAACACATACTGGTTGCCACATCCAAGTTCAAATTTGACAGAATTAGATGATCATTTATTCATTGCACTTAACAAATATTTATTGAGCGCTTAACAACATCTGTTGGAAAATACTGCAAATAGAATCTGTCTTTGAGTTGGGTGATGGCACAAATATTTGTGACTGTTTTATTCAGGAAGCTAATGAACGCTGTATGTAGAAATTGATTTGTTCCGGGAATGGCTTACCTCTTGGAAAAGCATCACTTTAAAATTAGGCTCCAAATTTGATAAGAGTAATATGAAATGACAATTCATAAATATAAGTGGGTACAACTTTGCAGGAGAGCAGTTCATCAGAACTTACTTAAATATTCTACCCATCACTTCTCTGACCTGCAGAACCTATTCTAAGCAAATACTCAGGGATGTACAAAAATGATATGAAAATGCTTATTATCATTATACCTGCAGTAGTGAAAAATCGGAAATAATGCCTAACAGGGGAATGAGCAAGTGAGTTATGTTAACATGCATGGTGTAATGTCATAGATATTTAATGTTTAATGAAGTGTTAAAATCCCCATAATGGACTATTAACTCAAAAATGAAATCACAATAGATACATTCAAAATGGTTCAGTTGAAGGATGCATATTCAAAGAATAAAGATTTTAAAGGAAATGGGTAAGTCCCCAAATAATAGTGAAGAAACGGACCAAAATAGGTCCTAGGGTGAGTTATTTTATATTTTATTGAACTCATATATTTTCTAAAAGGAACATTTTTTTTCTTCTATAATCAAAAGTTCCTGCATATTCCCTCTCATTGGGTATGAGAGAAGTATTGTCTCTTGCCTTCCCTTGCTAGCTTTCAAAGGTGCAGTCAAAGGTGCAGACTGTGGAAGAGAGGTATGACATTTCTTGTACCTGAATATGTGAAATATTCACAGCGATCATGTAGATGGTGTGTATGTGGGTATCTTTTCATTCAGCAGTTGAGTCAGTAACTCATAGAAGCCATTGTCCATTTTGACGAATGTCATCTATAAATACAGCAGATCTCCTCATAGGTGAGCTTCAAGGAAGGTAATCCTTTTTTAAGCCTGGAATTAACCAATTTTCCACCCCTACCTGCCATATGGTTTCCTGGTGTTGTAGTGCTATTGGACAGGTGAGTCAGTTAGCAGGAATGTGTCTGAGACCCTTGGGAAACCCATTATGAGGATTATTTAGGCACAAAAGTATAGACTAATGACACCTTTTAACAGTGACTTGAACACAGTAATTTAACGCTCCTAGATTTGGGAGTGGGTATAGTGAAAGCTCACTTTCAAAAGTACTAAACAGTCTTTTGGACTCTGTGGGAGAGGGAGAGGGTGGGATGATTTGGGAGAATGGCATTGAAACATGTATAATATCATATATGAAACAAGTCGCCAGTCCAGGTTTGATGCACGATACTGGATGCTTGGGGCTGGTGCACTGGGACAACCCAGAGGGATGGTATGGGGAGGGAGGAGGGAGGAGGGTTCAGGATGCGGAACACATGTATACCTGTGGCAGATTCATGTTGATATATGGCAAAACCAATACAATATTGTAAAGTTAAAAAATTTTTAAAAATTAATTTTTTTATTTAAAAAAAGTACTAAACATTTCAAAAATTAAAACAACAACAACAACAGTGATTTTAAAAACAGTATTGCTTAGCAAATATCAGTGCAGCAAACTGGGCTTACTTCTGTATTCACTGAGGTTCATCTGATGTTAACTCTTGAAATATTTATTTTTAGGCAATGGAGTGTAATGGCATGACTATAGTTTGGGGAGTGAGAAAAGCTTCTGCTTTGAATCTTGCCTCTCTCTCACACAAGATCTTTGACAAGTCACTTATCCTTGTTTTTCAATCCATCATGAGTAAAATGGGAATATGAATGCCTATCTCATGGAGTAACTTTGAGAATGAACTATTAATTAAGAATATATACTTCTCCATCTATTATGGAGAACAGTGTGGAGATTCTTAAAAAAAACTGGAAATAGAACTGCCTTATGATCCAGCAATCCCACTGCTGGGCATACACACTGAGGAAACCAGAAGGGAAAGAGACACGTGTACCCCAATGTTCATCGCAACACTGTTTATAATAGCCAAGACATGGAAGCAACCTAGATGTCCATCAGCAGATGAATGGATAAGAAAGCTGTGGTACATATACACAATGGAGTATTACTCAGCCATTAAAAAGAATACATTGGAATCAGTTCTAATGAGGTGGATGAAACTGGAGCCTATTATACAGAGTGAAGTAAGCCAGAAAGAAAAACACCAATACAGTATACTAACGCATATATATGGAATTTAGAAAGATGGTAACAGTAACTGTGTATATGAGACAGCAAAAGAGACACTGATGTATAGAACAGTCTTATGGACTCTGTGGGAGAGGGAGAGGGTGGGATGATTTGGGAGAATGGCATTGAAACATGTATAATATCATATATGAAACAAGTCACCAGTCCAGGTTCGATGCACGATACTGGATGCTTGGGGCTGGTGCAATGGGACGACTCAGAGGGATGGTATGGGGAGGTAGGAGGGAGGAGGGTTCAGGATGGGGAACACATGTATACCTGTGGCGGATTCATTTTGATATATAGCAAAACCAATACAATATTGTAAAGTTAAAAAAAAAAAGAATATATATGCTGGAATTCCCTGGTGTTTCAGTGGTTAAGACTCCATGCTTTCATTGTGGATACAGTTTGATCTCTGGTCAGGGAACTAGGATCTCACCAGCCATGTGGTATGGCCCAAAGAAGAAATAAATAAATATATATATATTTAATAAAAGAGTATATGTGCTGAGTGCCTAGAATAGTGTAGTATATACTAATTGCTAAACATGTTGTAGCAGTTAACTTTTTGGTTTTTTTTGTAAGAAAAGCTCCCAGAAACACTGCTTTCTTATTTTCTGTTGCAGTTGTTTAGTGCTAAATTTTGTCTGACTCTTTGCGATGCTATGACTAGAGTGGGGTGTCATGCCCTCCACCAGGGGATCTTCCCAACCCAGGGATGGAACTTGCGTCTCTTATGTCTCCTGAACTAGTCGGTGGATTCTTTACTGCTGAGCGACCAGGGAAGAAGCCCTTGTCTATCTTCTGCTGCTGCTGCTAAGTCGCTTCAGTCGTGTCCGAGTCTGTGGTAAATAGTTGCACCATTATCATGAGAGACAAAACCACCAACTCAAGCACAACTGATAATTAACAAGGATTTCCTTTCTATGTGCTGTCTCTGTTCTGTTATCTTGAACAGTTCATGTTGCTCTTCAAATGTAAAATGTCTAATTTATATCCCCTTCCCTGAAAATGCCTCTGCATGTTCTTCAATGTAGCTCAGGATTTTTATTGTCTTATAGAAAACATCAGCTAAAGAAAAGGAAACCAAGATCGTCAATAAATCTTGGGCATTTATAAATGGATTTTGAAGATTTTGCAGCAGTCTCTGCCTTTTCTAGCATCACACACTTCTTCCCCAATACATCATTTATAAACACACACTCGCATATATACAGTATTTCCAGCTGTCATTCAGGGAAGCATGGAGCTGGAAATATGAATCACAGGTTGAATTCCAAGAGACAGCTTGCCCACAAATTGTTCCAGGAAATATTTTTTCTCTATTTGGAAGCTCAGGGAATTTACGTATGGGGTCTTGGATGCATTTGAAAAGAAAGCATTCTACAGAACTTATCCCTTGAAATAAAAAAGGGTAGATGGACATAATAGTTTTTCAAAACCAGTGTTTATGGATCTGATTTGTTCTTCAGTTTTAGGCTGACAAACAGCCTTGTTTGGCAGCTGGGCTGGGTTTGGGCTGTAGCACTGAGCCCTGGGTTTGGTAGCGGATGCAGATCATCACGTAGATAATGAGTCTGATTTTCACTTGAGGCCACTGTTTAGGTCCTACTCATTTGTGAAATTGACTTGAATGTTCACTTTGATCAAAAGCCCCTTGGCTGAAAAAAGAAATCAGCTCTTTTGGCTAAGCTCAGATGATAAAAGTTTCATCTTTTATTTCTGTTTCTCAAAGGCCACAGTTATCCTGTGATGTTGGAAGCTGATTTTCCTTTTCTGACCTCTTTGCCAAAAGTCAGAATATTTTATTTTATCACCAAGTTCCTAGGACAGTAATGATGGTGGTAATACTCATAGCAAATTGTCCAGGTCCCAAACTGCTTTTGCAGATGGTTTGTGATAGCATAGTTTTTGCAACAACTTCCCCATAATTCCCACTCAAGAGCATGATGGAATTTGCATTTCAACTGTGGTCTGAAACATAAGGCCCCTGATACACTGGATGGGAAGTTACTCGTCCAAAGAAGGGTTGGCTGTTGCATTGGTGTTTTTTGTTGTCATTGTTGTGTGTTTGTTTCACTGTTGTTGATTGGTAATTTGAGTAAAACTGACAAGCACCTGCTGGCTTTCAGCTCTGGAGATTTTTGCCTGTGTCAGTTTCCCTGACATACTCATAAACTCTTCATTCTGCAGCAGACTTTTTGCTAGTAGAAAGTGCTACATGAACTCCACAAGCCAGATTTGATCACAGATGTGTCTTCACAAACTTTCTTTATCTAATATGCTGTCGTCCCCTTAAATGTTTCCCTTTTCTCTGTCCTATTGGCATCCGCATAGCCAGCTCAGCCTGCTTCCCGGGGTGCTACAATCAGGGCAGCGTTTGTCCAGATGACCTGAACTGATGAGCAAATGGGACCTTTCTCTGTGCACTCAGACACACTTGCCCTTCTGGGAGGTAAGTTTGCTCCAGAAGGCAGGAAAATGTCTATCTCCCAGCCTGAAAGGCTGAAATCTGCTGTTACCTATGAAGTGGTCCGTTGTTGATCCATCTTGAAACCTGTTTATTTCTTTTCTTTTTGCCATGTCATCTTGCCTCCCCTCCTGCCTTCCCCTCTACCCAAAGCCTTTCCTTAGCCAGATGCCTGCTTCCTTGTCTGTTGGGACCAGCTACCCTGGGCAATTGCCTACATCCTTCCCTGTGGGTTTCTGATCTTTGTTTTTGGTGTCCCAAGTTGTGAAGCCACTCAGTCTTGGATTCTTTTCTGAGCCTCCTGCTGCTGGAAGACTTTACAGCTTGCTCACTGCTTTCCACAGTGGTTGCTGCTGGGGTGCTTTGAGTCATGGGACTATTAGAGGAGCAGTAAAGTTTGGGCTTTTATAAAAAAATATCTTCTGAAGTTTTCCCTTTAGTAATACTGGCCAGACTGCCACATAATCAATAAGAGAACAGACTCTTTTTTGTTGTTTTTGCTGTTTGTTTTGATCTGGGCCATGTTGCAGAAATAGTCAGTCATGCTGGGACTCTGTAAAGAATCTTTAGAAACTTGGGTTGATTTCTATTACACTTTTATTCTATTTTGGTTTATAGTAATTAATCCATTTGGTTTCTGAAAGAATACTGTTAGCTGCTTCAGTTTTCAAAAACAAAATTTGAGTAGTTCATATAATCTGGAGAGAGAAATAAATCAGATTCCCTTACTTAAATGTTATGTTGTAACAGCCTGGTGCTGAGAACAGTCCTGTGTTCAACAGAACTGACTGAAACCTTTCTATCACTTGGCAGAGATCACACCAGGACTCACCGTCTCAGCAATTGTATCTAGAAGGCAGCCCCTGGTGTGCTTTATTTAGAAAGCAAGGGTTAAGAAGGTAACCCATGATTCCTTATTGGGGAACCTTAGGAGGCAAAGGGCAATAGCCGGCCAGATTTGGAATATATATTTGCCTTCATGGCACAAATAAACAGCACCGGTTTTGTATCAGGTGAATTCTGGAGTCAGTACTAGCTCTAGCTCTGCAAATCTAGTTGAGAAAGTAACCTTGCTGAACTTTATTTTGCTCACTGTGAGGAGGTGGTGGTGGCATAATCATGATGCTGTCACACAGACTGGAGCACTTTATAAAACAGAAAACTTTATATTATACAGAGAGCATTATATAATAAAGCATGTAGTATAAATGTGTTCATTATTATTTAGTGATATTTCTATCAATTACAGAGTTTGGTTTTAAATCACAACTATTTCATATGCTTGTAAGCTTTCGTAAGTGCTTAGCTCTGCTTTAACCTTTTTTTTTCTTCTCTTTTAATCTGTAATTTATCTTGTGCAAAGGACTGTGAACTGGTTGAGTGAGACCACATACACTGAAGGGGTCATTATTCACTGGAATTTTATTTGCTATAAGGAGTTGACATTTGTTTTTCCTTTGAGTACATGATTTTCAATGGTTTTTATGACTTGAAAGTCACATGAACCAAGTAAGTTCAAAAATAAAGTCTATACAGCCAGTATAACCTTGAGGTTATTCCTGGATAAACTTTAACTCACCTTGTACAAATAAAACCTGAATATTTGTTGTTATCACATAGTATTACAGCTTGTTGGATTAATTCCTCTGACAGATTCAAACTCATATATTTCTTGAAAATTTTCCTTCATTAGTCACATTTCAAAATTATTTAGTCACTACCATTGTTGACTTTCAAAGGCCTTCTTACAAGAAGAAAAAAATGCAGAATTATTGCAAAGATAATTCCAGGAAAACCCTTATGCTTGTATGTTGAAAACATATGTTACTCCTTTGTATATTAATCTGGAAAGGGTTTATATAGACTTCACATAGTTTGTGTCTCTTTTGAAAAAATGCTTAAAATCCAAACACATCATAAATGCTTCTGGTATCTCTGCAGCAATGAAGGGTCATCACAGGTCCCTGCTTCTAAGCCAAGTATGGGAGAGACTGGGTATGTTTGCATCACATTAAATTTACAATCTGGCAAGTTCAACTAGAATAGTTAATATAACAATAACATAATTCCATTGTGATTGTAAAAGGAAAGCACACTTTGCTGTGTATACTGCTCTTACACAGATTGACAATGGTATTAGGTACCCTTATACATCCTAGGTAACCATGATGGTGTAATTACTTACCTAGAGCTAGACATCCTGGAGTGTGAAATCAAATATGCCTTAGGAAGCATCACTATGAGAAAAGCTAGTGGAGGTGATAGAATTCCAACTGAGCAAATCAAATCCTAAAAGATGATGCTGTTAAAGTGCTGCACTCAATATGCTAGCAAGTTTGGAAAACTCAGCGGTGACCACAGGAGTGGAAAAGGTCAGTTTTCATCCCAATTCCAAAGAAGGGCAATGCCAAAGAATATTCAAACTACCACACAATTGAACTCATTTCACATGCTGATAAGGTCATGTGCAAAATCCTCTAAGCTAGGCTTCAATAGTACGTGGACTGAGAACTTCCAGATGTTTAAGCTGGATTTAGAAAAGGCACAGGAACCAGAGATCGAATAACCAACATCTGTTGGATCACAGGAAAAACAAGAGAATTCTGGAAAAACATCTACTTCTGCTTCATTGATTATATTAATACCTTTGACTGTGTGGATCACAAGAAACTGTGGAAAATTCTTCAAGAAATGGGAACACCAGACCATTTTACCTGCCTCCTGAGAAACCTCTGTGCAGGTCAAGAAGCAACAGTTAGAATAAAACATGGAAAAACAGATTGGTTCAAAATTGGAAAAGGAATGTGTCAAGGCTGTATATTGTCACATTGTTTATTTAACTTATATGCAGAGTACATTATGTGAAATGCCAGGCTGGATGAAGCATAAACTGGAATCAAGATTGCCAGGAGAAATATCAATAACCTCAGCAATGTGGATGACACCACTCCTATGGCAGAAAGTGAGGAGGAACTAAAGAGCCTTTTGATGAAGGTGAAAGAGGAGAATGAAAAAGTTGGCTTAAAATTCAATATTTAAAAAGCTAAGATCTTAAAAATGACCCAGTAATCCGACTCCTAGGCATATACCCCGAGGAAACCAAAATTGAAAAAGACCCATGTATCCCATTCTTCATTGCAACACTATTTACAATAGCTAGAACATGGAAACAACCTAGATGCCCATCAACAGATGAATGGATAAAGAAGTTATGGTGCATATACACAATGGAATATTACTCAGCCATAAAAGGAATATATCTGAGTCAGTTCTAATGAGTTTGGATGAACCTAGAACCCATTATACAGAGTGAAGGAAGGCAGAAAGATAAATATCGTATTCTAATGCATATATATGGAATCTAGAAAAATGGTACTGAATAATTTATTTATAGGACAGCACTGGAGAAACAGAGAATAGACTTATAGACATGGGGAGAGGGAAGGAGAGGGTGATGTATGGAGAGAGTAACATGAAATCTTACATTACTATATGTAAAATAGACAGCCAGTAGCAATTTGATGTATGCCTCAGGAAACTCAAACAGGGGCTCTGTATCAACCTAGAGGGGTGGGATGGGGAGGGAGATGGGAGAGAGGTTCACAAGGGAGGGGATATATGTATACCGATGGCTGATTCATGTTGAGGTTTGACAGAAAACAACAAAGTTCTGTAAAGCAATTATCCTTCAATTAAAAAAAAAAAGTTAAGACCATGGTATCTGGTCCTATCACTTCATGGCACATAGATGGGGAAACAATGGAAACAGTGAAATATTTTATTTTCTTGGGCTCCAAAATCACTGTGGATGGGGACTGTAGCCATGAAATTAAAAGATGCTTGCTCATTGGAAGAAAAGATATGACCAACCTAGACAGCATATTAGAAAGCAGAGACATTACTTTGCCAACAAAGGTCTGTCTAGTTAAAGCTATGGTTTTTCTGGTAATCATCTATGGATGTAAGAGTTTAACCATAAAGAAAGCTGAGCACCAAAGAATTGATGCTTTTGAACTATGGAGAAAGCTCTTGATAGTCCCTTGAACAGCAAGAGATACAACCAGTCAATCCTAAAGGAAATTAACCCTGAATATTCATTGGAAGGACTGATGCTGAAGCTGAAGCTCCAATACTTTGGCCACCTGATATGAAGTGTCAAATCATTGGAAAGGACCCTGATGCTGGGAAAGATTGAAGGCAGGAGGATAAAGGGATGACAGAAGATGAGATGATTGGATGGCATCGCTGACTCAGTGGACCCGAGTTTGAGCAAGCTCTGGGAGATGGTGAAGGACAGGGAAGCCTGGCATGCTGCAGTCCATGGGGTTGCAAAGAATCAGACATGACTGAGCGACTGAGCAACAGTAGCAACAATACATATGGTATTAGCAGATGGAAAGAGGCTCTGGCCTTAGAATAGAATTGGAATTGTTGGTTTGTCACAGTGAGGCCCAATTTCCCCATCTTTTCAATGTACTGTTGTTCAGTCTCAAAGAAATATTGTATATATTTTATATGAAGCCCTAATGCACATTGCTTACCAAAAAAAGATGATGCTACAACAAATGGTAGATGTTTTTTTCCTGTGAATTCCTAAGAAAGTCATTAGTGTTAGGTTAAGGGTGAAGATGAGCAAGTTGTATATGTGTAAGGGAACAGCATCATGAGTGGAAAAAGGGGAATGAGTCTTAAGTGGCACCTTCTCTGATTTACTGGCTTCTAGAAGGTACCATGCTCCCCAATCCCCAGCAAGGTATGAAAGCTCCCTGTCTGTGGTCCGTTGAGTATCACTGTTAGTAGTCATTGATAAAGTCCATCCAGGATAACATATGCTAGAAGTCAATCTTTCCTTTGTTGTTTAGTCACTAACTAGCATCCAAATCTTTGTGACCTTACGGACGGCAGCATGCAAGGCTTCCCTGTCCTTCACTATCTCCTGGAGCTTGCTCGAACTCATGTCCATTGAGTTGGTGATGTCATCCCACCATCTCATCCTCTGTCACCCCGCCTTCCTGTGCCCTCAGTCTTTCCAGGCATCAGGGTCTCCTCCAATGAGTCTGCTCTTCATATCAGGTGGCCAAAGTATTGGAGCTTCAGCTTCAGTATCAGTCCTTCCAATGAATATTCAGGAAGGATTTCCTTTAAGACTGACTGGTTTGATTTCCTTGCAATTCAAGGGACTCTCAAGAGACTTCTCCAGCACCACACTTCAAAAGCATCAATTCTTCTGCACTCAACCTTCTTTATGGTCCAATTCTCACATCTATACATGACTACTGGTAAAACCATAGATTTTATTAAACGGACCTTTGTCAGCAAAGTGATGTCTCTGCTTTTTAATATGCAGTCTAGGTTTGTCATAGCTTTTCTTCAAAGGAGCAATCATCTTTTTAAATTATGGCTATAGTCACTGTCTGAAGTGATGGAGCCCAAGTAAATAAAATCTGACACTGTTTGCATTTTCCCCCATCTATTTTTCAGAAAGTGATTAGACTGGATGCCATGCTCATCATTTTTTAAATGTTGAGTTTTAAGTCAGCTTTTTCACTGTCCTTTCATCCTCATCAAGAGGCTGTTTAGTTCCTTTTTGCTTTCTGCCATTAGAGTGGTATCTTCTGCATATCTGATGTTGTTGCTGTTTCTCCTGGCCATCTTGATTCCAGCTTGTGGTTTATCCAACATGACATTTCACATGATGTTCTCTGCATATAAGTTAAACAAGCAGGGTGACAATATATAGCCTTGACTTAACTCCTTTCTCAATTTGAACCAGTCCATTGTTCCATGTCTGGTTCTAACTGTTGCTTCTTGACCATCATACAGGTTTCTCAGGAGGCGGGTAAGGTGGTATGGTATTCCCATCTCTTGAAGAATTTTCCACAGTTTGTTGTAATCCACACAGTCAAAGGCTTTGGCTTAGTCAATGAAGCAGAAGTAGCTGTTTTTCTGGAATTCCTTTGCTTTTCCCACGATCCAACAGATGCTGACATTTTGATCTCTGGTCCCTCTGCCTTTTCTAAATCCAGCTTTTATATCTGGAATTTCTTGGTTGAAGCCTAGCTTGAAGGATTCTGACCATTACCTTGAAAGCATGTGAAATGAGGGCAACTGTACAATAGTTTGAATATTCTTTGTCATTGCCCTTCTTTGGGATTGGAAGGAAAACTGACCTTTTCCAGTTTTGTGGTCACTGCTGAGTTTTCCAACTTTGCTGACATATTGAGTGCAGCACTTTAACGGCATATTTATCAGTAATCTTTCCTTTAGTCAACCAGAAAAACAAAGTGAGAATTATCATTTGATGCCCAATTATGTTCAAACTTCAGATGAGAGGAATTGCAATAGCCCAATTCATAGAATTTGCCGCAGTATGATGAGAATTCACCTACTCTAGCAGGAACTCTAATCTATTTCTCATTAGATATGGTTGATCCAGGAAGCTCTGGCAATTGAAATCTCATTATTGATCTCAGTGTTTAAAAGTAATCCTTTAATTTTCAAGGGAAAAAATACTTGAAAGTTCTATGTTTCACTTGTGGCCTAGAGAGTCATGGTTGTCCTTTTCTTTTGTCTTCTGCAGTTGATAATTTTATTTATTTTTAAATTTTATTTTATTTTTAAACTTTACATAATTGTATTAGTTTTTCCAAATATCAAAATGAATCCATCACAGGTATACATGTGCTCCCCATCCTGAACTGTAGTTGATAATTTTAATTGTTCCTTATCATGGAAAATTGCATTCATAAACAGAGTGTTACTGGTGTAACAGTGGTGTAGTGAATTGGCCTTCTACATCAGTATTGGTGAAAATGTTTTAAAAAAGACTTAGTAAAGCACACTTTTTAGCATGTTCATTTTAAAGGAATGGAATACTTTCCTTTTCAAATTAAAAGCACAATTTAGAAGAGCAGAAGATAAATTTCTATTTTGATAAAATGCAATGCAAAAGAGAGAGAGAGGGAAAAAAAAACCTGTCAATCCTAAAGGAAATCAATCCTGAATATTCTTGGAAGGACTGATGCTGAAATTGAAGCTCCAATACTTTCACCCTTTGATGCCAACAGCTGATTCATTGGAAAAAACCTTGATACTGGGAAAGATCAAAGGCAGGAGAAGTGGGTGACAGAGGATATGATGGTTGGATAGTATCACTGACCTAATGGACATGAATTTGAGCAAACTCCAGGAGATAGTGAAGGACAGGGAAGGCTGGCGTGCTTCAGTCCAAGCGGTTGCATAGAGTTGGACATGGCTTAGCTACTGAACAACAACAATGTAAAGGAGATAGAAGTTTTGTTTATTCTCTTGAGACCACTGACATATAGAAGCTTTTCAAATTGATTAATTTGGAAAGATACAACAGCATGACAAATTTGCTGCATTTTTGCCAAAGTCTACAACTTCTTTATACCTTTCTTTCTTTCTTTCTTTCTTTTTTTTCAATGGGGTCAGGTCTTTTTTTTTTTTTTTAATTTTATTTTATTTTTAAACTTTACATAATTGTATTAGTTTTGCCAAATATCAAAATGAATCCACCACAGGTACACATGTGTTCCCCATCCTGAACCCTCCTCCCTCCTCCCTCCCCATACCATCCCTCTGGGTCGTCCCAGTGCCTTTCAGTTCCATTTTAACAACAAAGCCTTTTAAGACAAATTACACTGGATGTAAACTCTGGGTCACTTTTTGTTTCATGTTGGTGAAAGAATACTGGAGTGGGTTGACATTTTTTTCTCCAGGGATCATCCCAACCTAGGGATTGAACCCAGGTCTCCTGCACTGCAGGCAGATTCTTTACCAACTGAGCTACCAAGGAAGCCCTTGTTTCATGGGTGAAGTTCTTATGTGGTAAGGATGTTTATATCAGGTTAACGACTCTATCAAATTTAGCTATCAAATGGTATTTAGTTCTTGATACACATCTATGTTCCTCCGTAGACTAAAGAGATTGTATACTATATATAGCTGTGTATTCTCAGCCTTAACTGAACATTAGGTATCTAATATTAAGTTTGAATAAATATTATGTGCTGTTAAAGGGCATCACATATATTAATTAATAATATTTTTCATAATTAGGCAATATAATCTTTCTAGTCCATCACTTACTGTTGAATTAAGCTGAAATATTGGTTGAAAATTTAGAAAAATAATATAAGAAGTTTTATTTAGATAACTTTAAATATATTAATAAATTCTTGGCTTAGCATTTTAAGAGTGAAATAAATAAAGCATGGTAAATATGGACCACCTGTATGGCATTCTAATAATGCCATCAGATAAGAATAAAAAATGCAGTGAGAAAAACACAGTCCTGAAAACAAATGTATGTACATCATGATTATAAATCCCAGTTCCTTATTTTTCTTTTCATTGGATATTTGGAGATTGTATAGAAAATGTGAAAAATTATCTGTGGTCTATTTTTAAACCAGAAGCAACTGTACTAAGTGAAAACTCTGAATACTAATTTCAATTGGAAGCTGGCCCTGCCTAATTAGGAGAATTTTTCTGAGGTTTGAAACTTTTCTTCCAGTTTATGCTGTAATAAGGGCTTCCTGGGTGGCTCAGTGGTAAAGAATTCACTTACCAATGCAGGAGACATGGGTTCAGTCCTTGGGTGGGGAAGATCTCCTGGAGAAGGAAATGGTAACGTATTCCAGTATTCTTGTCTGGAAAATTCCATGGACAGAGGAACCAGGCGGGGCACAGTCCATGGGGTTGCAGAATCAGACATGACTGAGTGTGCATGTGTGTGTGCGCACACACACACACACATACACTCACATGCTGAAGTGAATAGGAAGAGCTAGGATTTTTATTAAAATTTCCACTGTTTGCTTGTTGAAACAAATTTATACAAATGGAATATTATACAGGTAGTATTGATCTGAAACTTTAAGTTCTGATTTGATTCAGTTCTAATAAATGCAATCCAAAGGTCATTCATTAAGAGGTTTTCCTAAAGATTTTTAAGTTTATGTCTTCACTTCTAAAGAACAGATTTATTAAACTGGATTAAAATTGTGGGTCAGATTATAGTCTAGAAACTACAGCATCTTAAATATTTCATATCACTTTATTTAAGGTCCTTATATAGGTTCTTTGTATTTTGGGAAAGATAGATTACAAAATTTACATCAAATATATGGCACTTTGAATATACTGTGTGGGTTAATAGTTGTCCACTAATATTGACAAATATAATAAAAACTAAAAGAATATTATTATTATAGTTTAAGAAGATTTGCTGAAAAAAGATATGAAGCATCAGGCTTGTGATATACTCTTAATGAAACAAAATATTCTGGATAACAGATCTGAGGAAGAACTAATGAACACTATTTAGTCAGTGTTACCATTGCTTCTATTTTCTGTGACATCTATATTCATCAATATATTCGATACTTCTGGTTGCCTACTCCACAGCCATTTTCATCTTTTAAAATAGTAACAGATTCCTGGCTTTTCCAGGGAACAATGTGCTCACCTAAAATACCATGTTTCTAATCTTCCTCATAGCTCTTGTTGTTCAGTCACCCAATCATGTCTGACTCTTTGAAACTCCATGGACTGCAGCACACCAGGCCTCCCATCCCTTACTATCTCCCAGAGTTTGCCCAAGTTCATGTCCTCATAGCTAGAGGTGGTCAATTACATGCTAGTAGAAGTTATTGGGTGATTCTAAGATTATTTAATAATAAAAAACAAACCAAATAGATGGCACGTTTTATTTTCCTCTTGAAATGCTCTATTTCCTGTTGCCTGGCAAGTGGCCATGATGGTTGGACCTTCATGGAACTTCACTAGCCATTTTGGGCCTAAGCGCAACCTTCAAAATGGGGCCTAGGAATGACCTTGGAAATGGGGTCCATGTGTGTTATATCATGAGAAAATACAAGGTGAGTAAACTTTAGGTAGATTTCTTAGGCCTCTTATCTTCCTCTTAGAGCATTTACTTTAAAAAACTTTCAATTCTAAATTCTTTTCTGTCTCTTTAAAATGTAAATCTTCTTCCAGCTTTCTATCAGTTTTACAACCCAGGAATGTAATTCTCAAGGATTTAGGATCTATCCCTTTGAAATGTAATAATCAAGAAAGATAGCTACTCTATCTTCCAGTCTCTGTAGGAGGGTAAAAACTAACTAAGCTAAAATGAGCAAGTGCAGATGGCCCGATCCCATTAACTAACCACCCACTTCATGTCCTCTAGTACTTTCCACTGCTTCATCCACCCCATGCTTAAAAACCCACCTTTTGTTTCAGCAGAATTGAGTGTCATCTCCTCTATTGGAACAGTCTTGAATAAAGTCTTCTTTGTCTGTTTACCCTAACCAGTGAATTTTTTCTTTGACAGTCTGGAACATATTGCTGTGCTAGAAGACCTCATCTTTGCAGAGGAATGCTAGTTAATAAAGAAGGAATAATAGAATCAAGAAGGGGCTTCTCAGGTGGTGCTAGAGGTAAAGAATCTGCCTGCTGATGCAGGAGACACAAGAGTTTGATCCCTGGCTTGGGGAGATCCCCTGGAGTAAGAAATGGCAACCACTCCAGTTTTCTTGCCTGGAAAATTCCATTAACAAAGGAGCCTGTGTGGGGCTGAAACAAGCTGAACGTGACTGAGTGGGCATACACACACACATAGTAGAATTAAGACGATTACCGTGTGCTGCCCCTCAGTGTAATAACCATTCAGCCAACGACCATCCAAAGATGCTGTAGCCATTAGGTAAAAAGTTGTACAGGAATAGGATATATCAGCATGGTACCAAATGAACACTATTCAGATCACTTCAATTGCAAAGGAACAAGGTATTAATACCATGAAAACAGAGATATCTGGCTGTCACCAATTTAACTAAATGGCCTCACGTAGCATCACTAATAAGAAGCAACCTGATATTATGTGGCTCCTGGTGTGATTTAATATGAAATACACAACATGACCTTTGACATTTCCTTGCCAAAAATATTTTGTTGAATCCAACCAAGTCTCTAGACCTAGGTACAAGTTTATAGGAAGCCATTATTTTTTTTTAAATGAAAAGGTAGAAGGTCTCAGACAGAAAACATTTTCCTCCGATCTTCACAATTAGAGCCTGGATAGAAGGCTGGCCTGGATTCTTTGTGCTACTTGGAATTGCTGTCTCTGGCTGGTAAAACTGTAGACTTGTTTTTATGTGACACAGGAATAAATGTCTATAAGACATTTTTTTTGAAGTTTCTGTTATATGACATGGACATGGATATTAACTGAAAGTTCAGAAATCTGAATCATAATTTATTTAAATCAGCAAAAATCATAATAACATTCTTTGCCACACTGACCAAACCCTTGTCTCTGTATAAATGAAGCAAAGCCACAGAAAGAATGAAGTCAGTGGATAAAAGCTACTCATACACATTTAAAATAGAACAGTCCAAGAATAGTGTAGGTTTGTATACTGATCACATAATCAAAAAACCTAAGTAGCATCACACAAAAATAGAGTATAATGAATAGTAATTAGGTAAATATTCTTGAAAACATAAAATTCTGAAAGAAGCAAAAAAAAAAAAAACTTTAGTTCAACCTTCTCTTCCTATAAATGTGAAGACAATTTCTAGGAAGTAGAGTGACTTCCCCAAGGTTTAGCTTGTTAGCCACACAGTTGGGACTAAAACTCCAAGCCTTTGCATTCTCACCACTGTTCTCTTTCCACTACCAGGTGTAAACAAGGAAAGAAGTGAACAAGTCCTTAAGGAGAAGAATCCACTTCAGAAGGTCCACTGAAATTATAAAAAGGAATCCTAAATCAGGAGAATTTCCCTAAGCTTACATGGCACTTGAATGGGATTTGAAAAGAGAATAATAGTACATTCAACATTTCATCAGAATATACAAATATAAAGTTTCATTGCATGCAAAGATGGGCTCAATAAACAACAGAAATGATATGGACCTAACAGAAGCAGAGGATATTAAGAAAAGGTGGCAAGAATATACAGAAGAACTGTACAAAAAGATCTTCATGACCCGGATAATCATGATGGTGTGATCACTCACCTAGAGCCAGACATCCTCGATTGTGAAGTCAAGAGGGCCTTAGGAAGTATCACTATGAACAAAGCTGGTGGAGGTGATAGAATTCCAGTTGAGCTATTTCAAATCCTGAAAGATGATTCTGTGAAAGTGCTTCACTCAATATGCTAACAAATTGGGAAAACTCAGCAGTGGCTACAGGACTGGAAAAGTTCAGTTTTCATTCCAGTCCCAATGAAAGGCAATGCCAAAGAATGCTCAAACTACCTCACAATTGCACTCATCTCACATGCTAGTAAAGTAATGTTCAAAATTCTCCAAGCCAGGCTTCAACAATATGTGAACCATAAAATTCCAGATGTTCAAGCTGGTTTTAGAAAAGGCAGAGGAACCAGAGATCAAACTGCCAACATCCACTGGATCATTGAAAAAACAAGAGAGTTCCAGAAAAACATCTATTTCTGCATTATTGAGTATGCCAAAGCCTTTGACTGTGTGGATCACAATAAACTGTGGAAAATTCTTCAAGAGATGGGAATACCAGATCACCTGACCTGCCTCTTGAGAAACCTGTATGCAGGTCAGGAAGCAACAGTTAGAGCTGGACATGGAACAACAGACTGGTTCCAAATAGGAAAAGGAGGATGTCAAGGCTGTATATTGTCACCCTGCTTATTTAACTTATATGCAGAGTACATCATGAGAAACTCTGGGATGGATGAAGCACAAGCTGGACTCAAGATTATGGGAGAAATATCAATAACCTCAGATATGCAGATGATATCACCCTTATGGCAGAAAGTGAAGAAGAACTAAAGAGCCTCTTGATGAAAGTGAAAGAGGACAGTGAAAATGTTGGCTTAAAGCTCAACATTCAGAAAACTAAGATCATGGCATCTGGTCCCATCACTTCATGGCAAATAGATGGGGAAATTGTGGAAATAGTGTCAGACTTTATCTTTTTGAGCTCCAAAATCACTGCAGATGGTAATTGCAACCATGAAATTAAAAGACGCTTACTCCTTGGAAGGAAAGTTATAACCAACCTAGATAGCCTATTCAAAAGCAGAGACATTACTTTGCCAACAAAGGTCCGTCTAGTCAAGGCTATGGTTTTTTCAGTGGTTATGTATGGATGTTAGAGTTGGACTATTAAGAAAGCTGAGCGCCAAAGAATTGATGCTTTTGAACTGCGGTGTTGGAAAAGACTCTTGAGAGTCCCTTGAGATCAGTTCTGGGTGTTCATTGGTAGAACTGATGTTGAAGCTGAAACTCCAAAACATTGGCCACCTGATGGGAAGAGCTGACTCATTTGAAAAGACCCTGATGCTGGGAAAGATTCAAGACAGGAGGAGAAGGGGACAACAGAGGATGAGATGGTTGGATGGCATCACTGACTCAATGGACTAGAGTTTGGGTGAACTCCGGGAGTTGGTGATGGACAGAGAGGCTTGGCATGCTGCAGTCCATGGGGTCTCAAAGAGTCAGACCAGACTGAGTGACTGACTGCAAGTTTCTATCACTTTTCAAGAAAGGATGACTACATTTATTGCTGTTGTAGCAGCATAAAAACACATTTCAAATATTAGAATAAACAGCTGTTCTATTTTGACCAAAGGGAAAATTGGCAATAAATGATCAGTTTTAAGGGCAAGTAGATATTTGATGATGATTCTACTAATGATCACCTTTTTCTCATTTATTTTCGGGAACAAAATTCTCTGTCAAACCTTATGAACTTGCTACTCAAATTCCACTAAGACTCTTCTGCCTTTCTTTCTCTGCTTTGGCCCAATTTCAAGGTTTTAGTACAGGTATTAATATAAGATCTCCTAAATGGTATACTTATTGCTCTGGGTTTGTCAAGAATTTATGATTTGGGATAAGGTCTATTTTGGAAGAGATATAGCAATAAAAATTAATCTCAGGTAGAGTGACCTGAAAACCTTCATTATGTACCAGATATTTGTACAGCACATGGAATGTTCTCTAAAATCATTTACATTAGACCTTCCTCATAGTGATTTTGTGATAGTCCTTTATGGATGTCATTCATTATTCATTCATTTCATTCATATTCATAGTCATTCACTTTTTCATTCATTTCTGTTCTTGGCTTATAAATCAAGTCCTTCACCTCTGTGAACGTTTAAACATAATTAACTTAAGTCTTTCAAATTTTTATTCTGCTTCCTTAGCCCTGTTTTGTTCATATTTTAGACACAGAGTTCACCCTTAGCAATTGCTTTCCTACAGGTCATGCCCAGCAGCCATGGAGGCTGTCTGGGTACCATGGCTCTGATATTCTTGCACGAAATTTATTCTCCTCAGCTCACATCTGTTACAGAGCTCTCTCTTTGCTTCTAGTGCCTAGGTGTTTTTTTTTTTTTTTTTTTGTATTTTCATTGTTTTTGATTTATCCTGTCAACATCAGCTCATTCTGTCATGATGATTGTTTTCAACCCTCTGTATTATTGTTCAGGAAAGATTTTAATTTATAACTGATAATTCCCTATATAATTTATCTTCCAAATAAAATAGAGGATTCCTAAATTTTTTTCCACACCCCACGGCATGCAGAACTTCCCCAACCAGTGATCGAACCTGTGCCCCCTGCATTGGAAGAGTGGACTCTTAACTGCTGGACCATCAAGGAAGTCCCAAGGAAAGCATTTATAAATTTTTTTTACCACAATTAACATAAACCAGAACAGCTCTAAAAGGAAAACAGCACATATAGTTCCTTTCCTGTTGCTCTCGTATGATAGTAGTGTACTCTAGAGGAGTTGACAGATAATACAGAAGGCAAGTAGCTATAAACTGTTTCATACAGTGAGGCCCAAAGCAGCTTCCCTCTTTCCTTGCCCACTCTATTGTCTTGTAGTTACATCACCTTTAACCCTATATCTTCTATAAGAACCACATTTCTAGAATCTTTTAATTTTTTTCTCCTTCCGGTTATATTGAGATGTAATTGACTGTGTGGATCACGATAAACTGTGGAAAATTCTGAAAGAGATGGGAATACCAGACCACCTGACCTGCCTCTTGAGAAACACTATATGCAGGTCAGGAAGCAACAGTTAGAACTGGACATGGAACAACAGACTGTTCCAAATAGGAAAAGGAGTATGTCAAGGCTGTATATTGTCACCCTGTTTATTTAACTTACATGCAGAGTACATCATGAGAAACGCTGGGCTGGAAGAAGCACAAGCTGGAACCAAGATTGCCGGGAGAAATATCAGTAACCTCAGATATGCAGATGACACCATCCTTATGGCAGAAAGTGAAGAGGAACTAAAGAGCTTCTTGATGAAAGTGAAAGAGGAGAGTGAAAAATTTGGCTTAAGGCTCAACATTCAGAAAATGAAGATCATGGCATCTGGTCCCATCACTTCATGGGAAATAGATGGGGAAACAGTGGAAACAATGTCAGATTTTTTTTGAGGGGGGCTCCAAAATCATTGCAGATGGTGATTGAAGCCATGAAATTAAAAGACACTTACTCCTTGGAAGGAAAGTTATGACCAGCATATAGAAAAGCAGAGATATTAGTTTGCCAACAAAGATCTGTCTAGTCAAGGCTATGGTTTTTCCAGTGGTCATGTATGGATATGAGAGTTGGACTGTAAAGAAAGCTGAGTGCTGAAGAATTGATGCTTTTGAACTATGGTGCTGGAGAAGACTCTTGTGAGTCCCTTGAGATCAGTCCTGGGTGTTCATTGGAAGGACTGATGTTGAGGCTGAAACTCCAATTCTTTGGTCACCTCATGTGAAGAGTTGACTCATTGGAAAAGACCCTGATGCTGGGAGGGATTGGGGGCAGGAGGAGAAGGGGACAACAGAGGATGAGATGGCTGGATGGCATTACTGACTTGATGCACATGAGTTCGGGTGAACTCCGGGAGCTGGTGATGGACAAGGAGGCCCGGCGTGCTGCGATTCATGGGGTCACAAAGAGTCAGACACGACTGAGCGACTGACTGCAAGTTTCTATCACTTTTCAAGAAAGGATGACTACATTTATTGCTGTTGTAGCAGCATAAAAACACATTTCAAATATTAGAATAAACAGCTGTTCTATTTTGACCAAAGGGAAAATTGGCAATAAATGATCAGTTTTAAGGGCAAGTAGATATTTGATGATGATTCTACTAATGATCACCTTTTTCTCATTTATTTTCGGGAACAAAATTCTCTGTCAAACCTTATGAACTTGCTACTCAAATTCCACTAAGACTCTTCTGCCTTTCTTTCTCTGCTTTGGCCCAATTTCAAGGTTTTAGTACAGGTATTAATATAAGATCTCCTAAATGGTATACTTATTGCTCTGGGTTTGTCAAGAATTTATGATTTGGGATAAGGTCTATTTTGGAAGAGATATAGCAATAAAAATTAATCTCAGGTAGAGTGACCTGAAAACCTTCATTATGTACCAGATATTTGTACAGCACATGGAATGTTCTCTAAAATCATTTACATTAGACCTTCCTCATAGTGATTTTGTGATAGTCCTTTATGGATGTCATTCATTATTCATTCATTTCATTCATATTCATAGTCATTCACTTTTTCATTCATTTCTGTTCTTGGCTTATAAATCAAGTCCTTCACCTCTGTGAACGTTTAAACATAATTAACTTAAGTCTTTCAAATTTTTATTCTGCTTCCTTAGCCCTGTTTTGTTCATATTTTAGACACAGAGTTCACCCTTAGCAATTGCTTTCCTACAGGTCATGCCCAGCAGCCATGGAGGCTGTCTGGGTACCATGGCTCTGATATTCTTGCACGAAATTTATTCTCCTCAGCTCACATCTGTTACAGAGCTCTCTCTTTGCTTCTAGTGCCTAGGTGTTTTTTTTTTTTTTTTTTGTATTTTCATTGTTTTTGATTTATCCTGTCAACATCAGCTCATTCTGTCATGATGATTGTTTTCAACCCTCTGTATTATTGTTCAGGAAAGATTTTAATTTATAACTGATAATTCCCTATATAATTTATCTTCCAAATAAAATAGAGGATTCCTAAATTTTTTTCCACACCCCACGGCATGCAGAACTTCCCCAACCAGTGATCGAACCTGTGCCCCCTGCATTGGAAGAGTGGACTCTTAACTGCTGGACCATCAAGGAAGTCCCAAGGAAAGCATTTATAAATTTTTTTTACCACAATTAACATAAACCAGAACAGCTCTAAAAGGAAAACAGCACATATAGTTCCTTTCCTGTTGCTCTCGTATGATAGTAGTGTACTCTAGAGGAGTTGACAGATAATACAGAAGGCAAGTAGCTATAAACTGTTTCATACAGTGAGGCCCAAAGCAGCTTCCCTCTTTCCTTGCCCACTCTATTGTCTTGTAGTTACATCACCTTTAACCCTATATCTTCTATAAGAACCACATTTCTAGAATCTTTTAATTTTTTTCTCCTTCCGGTTATATTGAGATGTAATTGACTGTGTGGATCACAATAAACTGTGGAAAATTCTTCAAGAGATGGGAATACCAGATCACCTGACCTGCCTCTTGAGAAACCTGTATGCAGGTCAGGAAGCAACAGTTAGAGCTGGACATGGAACAACAGACTGGTTCCAAATAGGAAAAGGAGGATGTCAAGGCTGTATATTGTCACCCTGCTTATTTAACTTATATGCAGAGTACATCATGAGAAACTCTGGGATGGATGAAGCACAAGCTGGACTCAAGATTATGGGAGAAATATCAATAACCTCAGATATGCAGATGATATCACCCTTATGGCAGAAAGTGAAGAAGAACTAAAGAGCCTCTTGATGAAAGTGAAAGAGGACAGTGAAAATGTTGGCTTAAAGCTCAACATTCAGAAAACTAAGATCATGGCATCTGGTCCCATCACTTCATGGCAAATAGATGGGGAAATTGTGGAAATAGTGTCAGACTTTATCTTTTTGAGCTCCAAAATCACTGCAGATGGTAATTGCAACCATGAAATTAAAAGACGCTTACTCCTTGGAAGGAAAGTTATAACCAACCTAGATAGCCTATTCAAAAGCAGAGACATTACTTTGCCAACAAAGGTCCGTCTAGTCAAGGCTATGGTTTTTTCAGTGGTTATGTATGGATGTTAGAGTTGGACTATTAAGAAAGCTGAGCGCCAAAGAATTGATGCTTTTGAACTGCGGTGTTGGAAAAGACTCTTGAGAGTCCCTTGAGATCAGTTCTGGGTGTTCATTGGTAGAACTGATGTTGAAGCTGAAACTCCAAAACATTGGCCACCTGATGGGAAGAGCTGACTCATTTGAAAAGACCCTGATGCTGGGAAAGATTCAAGACAGGAGGAGAAGGGGACAACAGAGGATGAGATGGTTGGATGGCATCACTGACTCAATGGACTAGAGTTTGGGTGAACTCCGGGAGTTGGTGATGGACAGAGAGGCTTGGCATGCTGCAGTCCATGGGGTCTCAAAGAGTCAGACCAGACTGAGTGACTGACTGCAAGTTTCTATCACTTTTCAAGAAAGGATGACTACATTTATTGCTGTTGTAGCAGCATAAAAACACATTTCAAATATTAGAATAAACAGCTGTTCTATTTTGACCAAAGGGAAAATTGGCAATAAATGATCAGTTTTAAGGGCAAGTAGATATTTGATGATGATTCTACTAATGATCACCTTTTTCTCATTTATTTTCGGGAACAAAATTCTCTGTCAAACCTTATGAACTTGCTACTCAAATTCCACTAAGACTCTTCTGCCTTTCTTTCTCTGCTTTGGCCCAATTTCAAGGTTTTAGTACAGGTATTAATATAAGATCTCCTAAATGGTATACTTATTGCTCTGGGTTTGTCAAGAATTTATGATTTGGGATAAGGTCTATTTTGGAAGAGATATAGCAATAAAAATTAATCTCAGGTAGAGTGACCTGAAAACCTTCATTATGTACCAGATATTTGTACAGCACATGGAATGTTCTCTAAAATCATTTACATTAGACCTTCCTCATAGTGATTTTGTGATAGTCCTTTATGGATGTCATTCATTATTCATTCATTTCATTCATATTCATAGTCATTCACTTTTTCATTCATTTCTGTTCTTGGCTTATAAATCAAGTCCTTCACCTCTGTGAACGTTTAAACATAATTAACTTAAGTCTTTCAAATTTTTATTCTGCTTCCTTAGCCCTGTTTTGTTCATATTTTAGACACAGAGTTCACCCTTAGCAATTGCTTTCCTACAGGTCATGCCCAGCAGCCATGGAGGCTGTCTGGGTACCATGGCTCTGATATTCTTGCACGAAATTTATTCTCCTCAGCTCACATCTGTTACAGAGCTCTCTCTTTGCTTCTAGTGCCTAGGTGTTTTTTTTTTTTTTTTTTGTATTTTCATTGTTTTTGATTTATCCTGTCAACATCAGCTCATTCTGTCATGATGATTGTTTTCAACCCTCTGTATTATTGTTCAGGAAAGATTTTAATTTATAACTGATAATTCCCTATATAATTTATCTTCCAAATAAAATAGAGGATTCCTAAATTTTTTTTCCACACCCCACGGCATGCAGAACTTCCCCAACCAGTGATCGAACCTGTGCCCCCTGCATTGGAAGAGTGGACTCTTAACTGCTGGACCATCAAGGAAGTCCCAAGGAAAGCATTTATAAATTTTTTTTACCACAATTAACATAAACCAGAACAGCTCTAAAAGGAAAACAGCACATATAGTTCCTTTCCTGTTGCTCTCGTATGATAGTAGTGTACTCTAGAGGAGTTGACAGATAATACAGAAGGCAAGTAGCTATAAACTGTTTCATACAGTGAGGCCCAAAGCAGCTTCCCTCTTTCCTTGCCCACTCTATTGTCTTGTAGTTACATCACCTTTAACCCTATATCTTCTATAAGAACCACATTTCTAGAATCTTTTAATTTTTTTCTCCTTCCGGTTATATTGAGATGTAATTGACTGTGTGGATCACGATAAACTGTGGAAAATTCTGAAAGAGATGGGAATACCAGACCACCTGACCTGCCTCTTGAGAAACACTATATGCAGGTCAGGAAGCAACAGTTAGAACTGGACATGGAACAACAGACTGTTCCAAATAGGAAAAGGAGTATGTCAAGGCTGTATATTGTCACCCTGTTTATTTAACTTACATGCAGAGTACATCATGAGAAACGCTGGGCTGGAAGAAGCACAAGCTGGAACCAAGATTGCCGGGAGAAATATCAGTAACCTCAGATATGCAGATGACACCATCCTTATGGCAGAAAGTGAAGAGGAACTAAAGAGCTTCTTGATGAAAGTGAAAGAGGAGAGTGAAAAATTTGGCTTAAGGCTCAACATTCAGAAAATGAAGATCATGGCATCTGGTCCCATCACTTCATGGGAAATAGATGGGGAAACAGTGGAAACAATGTCAGATTTTTTTTGAGGGGGGCTCCAAAATCATTGCAGATGGTGATTGAAGCCATGAAATTAAAAGACACTTACTCCTTGGAAGGAAAGTTATGACCAGCATATAGAAAAGCAGAGATATTAGTTTGCCAACAAAGATCTGTCTAGTCAAGGCTATGGTTTTTCCAGTGGTCATGTATGGATATGAGAGTTGGACTGTAAAGAAAGCTGAGTGCTGAAGAATTGATGCTTTTGAACTATGGTGCTGGAGAAGACTCTTGTGAGTCCCTTGGACTGCAAGGAAATCCAATCAGTCCATCCTAAAGGAGATCAGTCCTGGGTGTTCATTGGAAGGACTGATGTTGAGGCTGAAACTCCAATTCTTTGGTCACCTCATGTGAAGAGTTGACTCATTGGAAAAGACCCTGATGCTGGGAGGGATTGGGGGCAGGAGGAGAAGGGGACAACAGAGGATGAGATGGCTGGATGGCATTACTGACTTGATGCACATGAGTTCGGGTGAACTCCGGGAGCTGGTGATGGACAAGGAGGCCCGGCGTGCTGCGATTCATGGGGTCACAAAGAGTCAGACACGACTGAGCGACTGAACTGAACTGAACTGACATGCAGCACTGTGTAAGTTTAAGGTGTAGAGTATAATGACCGGACTTCCATGCGTTATGAAATGATGACCACAGTGAGTTCAGTGAAAATCCATCACTTCATATAAGTACAATGTTAAAGAATTAGAAAAAAATTTTTTCTTGTGATGGGAATTCTTAGGATTTACTCTTTTAACACCTTTCTTATAACAAATAGCTATGTTAATATTTATCACGTTTTACTTTATATTCTCTAGTGTTTATATATCTTAAATTGAGTTTACACTTTTTGACTGCCTTCATCTAAAGTCCCCTCCTCTCACATGCTTCTTAAAATTGGGGTTAAAAAATACATTATTGCAAATAATCTGCCCTGAGAACGCTGCCTTATATAAGCATAGCTTTTAGTGTACATTAACTCCTTGGTATTACATGTTTAACTGTGTATAATTCTGTAGCATTTCCCTTTAATTATTAAGAGCTCTGTGGTGAAACAGTTCGCCAATCCTAGCTTAATAGAGATTTTAATTTTCATTTTCCTGTTGCTTATAAGAGGGAGGGAATAGATGTATTTTGAGATGTATTGATAGCTATGTTCAAATGTTCTCATTCTGTTACACTGAGGAAAAATTGTTGCTATTCCAACAGAGATGAGCATCAGAGCTTCATAAAAGATAATGGTTATCAAATGTGTCTTATGTGTTCTTGCTCTGCACTTGATGTCCAAACTACTGACCACCAAAGGGATAAAGATTGAGGATTTAAAGCTGAGAAACATTACCAGAGAAAAAAAGTTAGAAATAATTTCTTAAGATTAGTCTTTGTTCACTGTTTTCCACATTGTATGTTTTTAATTGTCTGTAGGGGCTTGAGGATGTGTCCTCAGAATGCTGAGGTTTACAGAATTATATTTATTACATGCATTTATATGTATTGTGCTGTAGGTGGTAACCTTAAGGATTAAATTAATGTCATAAAAAAACTCAAACCTTGACCTCTTTTAAGAAAAACTTCTCCTGAATCAGCAAAGCAAATTTTTTGCTAACTCAGAAGGAGTACTATTGCTTAGTGAAATAAACATGATATATAGAAGGTGAAGTTGAAAAGAAATGAAAAAGGTATCCTACATACATTTTGAAAAAAATTATATGAGCATTTTAGTTAAGGGTATATGCAAAAACTTGCAAAATTTAATTTAAAATACTTTCTAACTTAATTTTAAATTATATTAACTTGCATGCAAAGATTTCCTAGATAATTATTCCTTAGCATTATAAGATAGAATATATAATGTCTAGAAGCTTAAGGTTTAGAATCAGAGAGATCTAAATTTGCATTCTTGCAAATTCTCTCCCTAAACCCCAGTCTCATCAATCAAACCAAAATATAATAGCACCAGCCTTGTGGGATTAGGGTTAGGGTTTTGCTTGTAAATTGAAAGTTTGCAAAGTTCTTCCACAGGGCCTGGCACACAGGCAGAACTCAAGAATGCTAACACCCTGTTGTTATTATTATTATTACCATTATTATTATGATTAGTGTTGCATGTAGGCTTCCCAGGTGGCCCAGTGGTAAAGAATCCGCCTCCAATGCAGGAGACACAAGACACACAGAGTCTATCCCTGGGTCTGGAATATTTCCTGGAGTAGGAAATGGCAACCCACTCCAGTATTCTTGCCTGGAAAATCCAATGGCAGAGGAGCCTGGCAGACTACAGTCTATGGGATCACAGAGAATCAGACACGACTGAAAGATTGAGGACAAGGACAGCACAATGTGGCATGCATTATCATACATTATCATGTATTCCGAGAGGGTGTTCCGGTGCAGAAAGCCACAGTGCTACAAGGTCCTCAGCCATGATAACTGTGAAAAACTATGTCTGAAGTCTAATTATGCCTTTTTCTTAACATTTAACGACTTCTAACAATGTCCTCAATGTTGTGGGGCTACCATCCTTTTCTAGAGGTTTGTTTTTACTTTAGTAAAAGCCATTCACTGTATAATGACTTTACAGTGAATGTCATGGTCTGTTTTTTTCCTCTGATCAAGAAATCCATGAGTACTTCCATCTTTCATTTCCATATATGATTTGTCCTCCATATTCCAAGGTTCTGTATCTATGGATTCAAGCTAAAGATGGGAAATATTTTTTAAAAATTCCAGAAAGTTCCACAAACAAAACTTGAATTTGTCACATGCAGACAATTATTTGCATGGCATTTGCATTGTATTAGGTATTATAAGTAATCTAGAGATGATTTAAAATATAGAGGAGGAAGTGCATAGGTTATATGTAAATACAATGTTCATTTATATATAAATATTAATACAAGAGCTTGCTTGAATTTTGATATCTGAGGGAATCTAGAACTAGCCTTTCTGCAGTTACTGAGGAACAATTGTATTCAGTTTAGTACATTTGGAAATGTCAGAGTTAAGAGATTTATGCAGTCAAGCAGCATTGATGTGAGGAAAATCAACTTGTCAAAATTTTATTTCAAACACTTTGGAAAAAAATCTTCAAGTGAAAGGTACTATGTAAGTGCTGACTTTTAGGCCACGTGACACTGAATAGTTAAATGTGAATGTTACTTCTATGGACAGGGATCAGAACTTTATGCAAATAGTAATATTTCAGCAATAGGAATATTCAAAGTAAATAAGGAAACAAAAAATATTACAGTTTAATAGATTGTTTTTGAGGGAGGGCAGATTGCCACGTTATATCTTTTCTGTTTTTTAGCTGGAATGTTGCAAGGGCTTTCCAATGTTTGTACTAACTCAATCCTAAATGGTTCTCTAGTCAGAATGGCCAATTGTGACAAATTATGCTCAATTACATGACTACTTGCTACCAGAGACTGAGCTAAATTGGATTTGCTGTTGGAAGTCAGAGCAAGTGCCTTGGTAAGCCAAACTGTTTTTCAGATTTTTGAAGAGCTGCAAATGGGCTTATTTTTTGCTATATTTTATGGACTCTCTCTCTTTACACACATATATATGTATATATATATAATTGTATGCTCAAAGAACAATAAAAATAATGCACATAGGATGTCGTTAATTTCAATGTGAGTTTAGATGGTCTGAAAATTGATGTTTACTAATCAATGCAGTGGCACCCAGGAAACTTGTCATGAAACTGATACCAGTGGGTAAACCTAATATCTGAATGGTCTAGTGGTTTTCCCTACTTTCTTCAATTTAAGGCTGAATTTTGCAATAAGGAGTCCATGATCTGAGCCACAGTCATTTCCTGGTCTTGTTTTTTCTGACTGTATAGAGCTTCTCCATCTTTTGCTACAAAAAATATAACCAATCTGATTTCGGTATTGACCATCTAGTGATGTCCATGTGTAGAGTCATCTCTTGTGTTGTTGGAAGAGGGTGCTTGCTATGACCAATGCAGTCTCTTGGCAAAACTCTGCTAGCCTTGGCCCTGCTTCATTTTGTACTACAAGGCCAAACTTGCCTGTTACTCCAGGTATCTCTTCACTCTTACTTTTACATTCCAGTCCCCTGTGATGACAAGGACACCATTTTTTGTTGTTAGTTCTAGAATGTCTTGTAGGTCATCACAGAACTGTTCAACTTCAACTTCTTTGGCATTAGTGGTTGGGGCATAGACTTGGATTACTGTGATATTGAATGGTTTGCCTTGGAAACAAACAGAGATCATTCTGTCGTTTTTGAGATTGCACCCAAGTACTGCATTTAAGACTCTTTTATTGACTATGAGGGCTACCCCATTTCTTCTGAGGGATTCCTGCCCATAGTAGTAGATATAATGCTCATCTGAATTAAATTCACCCATTCCAGTCCATTTTAGTTCACTGATTCCTAAAATGTCGATGTTCACTCTTGCCATCTCCTGTTAGACCACTTCCAATTTACCTTGATTCATGGACCTAACATTCCAGGTTCCTAGGCAATATTGTTCTTTATAGCATCGGACTTTACTTCCATCACCAGTCATATCACAACTGGACACTGTTTTCGCTTTGGCTCAGCCTCTTCATTCCTTCTGGGGCTATTTCACCACTCTTCTCCTTTAGCATATTGGGCACCTATTGACCTGGGGAGTTCATCTCTCAGTGTCATATCTGTTTTCCTTTTCATACTGTTCATGGGGTTCTCAAAGCAAGAATCCTGAAGTTTTTGCCATTCCCTTCTCCAGTGGACCACGTTTTGCCAGAACTCTCTACCATGACCCGTCTGTCTTAGATGGCCCTGCATGACATGACTCATAGTTTCATTGAGTTAGACAAGGCTGTGACCCATGTGATCAGTTTGGTTAGTTTTCTGTGATTGCAATTTCCATTCTACCTGCCCTTTGGACGATAAGGATAAGAGGTTTGTGGAAGCTTCCTGATGGGAGGGACTGGTTGTGGGGGAATCTGACTCTTGCTCTGATGGGCAGGGCCATGCTCAGTAATTCTTTAGTAAATTTTCTTTTGCTGGGCAGGGCTGACCTGAGGCCAAACTATGTAGGGGTAATGGCTATAATGGTGACCTCCTTCAAAATGACTTATGCCAGCTGCCACAGCTCCCTGGACTGTTGTATTCAGTGCCCTAGACCCTGCAGCAGGCCACTGTTGACCCACGTCTCTGCCAGAAATCCTGGACACTCACAGGCAAGTCTGGCTCAGTCTCTTGTGGGGTCACTGCTCCTTTTTCCTGGATCCTGGTGCACACAAGGTTTTGTTTGTGCCCTTCAATAGTCTGTTTCCCCATTTCTGTGGAAGTTCTGTAATAAAATCCCACTGGTCTTCCAAGTCAAATTCTCATGCATTCTCAGTCCCTTTGCCAGATTTCCCAAGGCTGGGAAATCTATTGTGGGTCCTAGGACTTTTGTAACAGTGTGAGAACTTCTTTGGTATAATTGTTCTCCAGTTTGTGGGTCGTCTGCTCAGTGGCTCTATGGTGGGGCTAAAGGCAACCTCCTGGCAAGATGACTTATGATGTGCGCCATGCCTCCCAGGTCTACTGCAGCCAGAACCCCTGTCCCCATGGCAGGCCACTCAAAGCAGGTCTGACTCAGTCTCCGTGGGGTCATGTTATTGCAAAATTGAGACTTAAAGAAAGTAAGGAAAACCACTGGATCATTCAGGTATGATCTAAATAAAATCCTTTACAATTATACAGTGGAAGGGACAAATAGATTCAAGGGATTAGATCTGATACACAAAGTGCCTGAAGAACTATGGATGGAGATTCATAACATTGTACAGAAGGCAGTGATCAAAACCATCCCCAAGAAAAAGAAAGGAATATTCATTGGAAAGAGTGATGCTGGAGCTGAAGCTCCAATACTTTGGTTACCTGATGGGAAGAACTGACTCCTTAGAAAAGATCCTGATGCTGGGAAAGAGTGAAGGTAGGAAGGGAAGGTTATGACAGAGGATGAGATGATTGGATGGCATCACTGACTTGATGGACTTGAGTTTGAGCAAGTTTGAGCAAGTTCTAGGTGTTGGAGATGGACAGGGACTGCTCTGCAGTCCATGGGGTCACAAAGAGTTGGACACGACTGAGCTAATGAAACTTAATATCTAAAACCCACTCCCCTTGGAGCACTGGTTCCTCCTATTTTATTTGGTCAAAATTTGATGTGATCTTTCTCTACAATAAAAATTGAATATGTGGCCATAATATTTAAATTTTTGACACGTTTACTTTTGAGGGTAATTTCTAGGTATAATGATGGAGTCACAGCTGAAACAGTGTTTTCATCTGGGCTGACTGTACTTTAAGTGGCTGGGAAGAAGAATTACAATGTTCCCTTTGGCTGTAGGACAATGGACTCAGTTATGAATTAGTGTACTTCCCCTGCTGCAATACGAAGCCTGGAGAAGCTGAGTTGAGAGCACACAGAGAGTAGGAGAGCTGCAGATGCAGATGAATCATTCCCAAATATGAACAATGTGCTAGAATGTTCTTAATTTGCACACCTTTTCGTCTTTAGAAGAAATGCCTTTTGGTTTCCGTATGTGTGTTTGTCTTAAATGATCTTTGAAAAGAGGTTTTGTTGCAGCACCAGCTGAATGTTCATAGTATCTCAGCAAGATTGTTCATTGTTTAGTCACTAAGTTGATTCCAGTCCTTCACTAAATCCTGGAGTTTGCTCAAGTTCGTGTCCATTGAGTTGATGAGGCCATCCAACTTTTTCATACCCTATCTCTTGGTCCGGAATTTCTAGAGTTATTAGTGTCGAGGAAGTCAATATAATCTTTGATTCCAAATGCAAAATGGTTAATTTTTCAATGTATAGCTCTTTCCCTTAATGTTTTGTTTGTGTGGGAATGATGTTGGAAGCTATGCAACTCATTTGTAAACCTGGACCCAACCTGCCACCTGGCTTCTGGAGGAAGGAGGGAAGTGGGGTGAGGACAAGCAGTACTCTTTCTCTGCAAGTTCTTGGGGATGAATATTTTCACAATGTACCACAACCAAAAAACCAAGCTTAAATGAGTTGGATGGGCTGTTTGATTTATTACCTCTGTCTCTGCCAACAGATTTGTTTTTCTATGTAGGAAGCCTAGACGAGGTAGACTTGGAGGCAGGTTCCATTTAATATGAAGTCTGTCCAAGTCTTGTTAGCTCTGAGAAAGAAGCCATGGTCTGGCTCTGTTCCTTTAGCTTTCTGCAGATTTACAGACCAGATTCTCTGATCCTTCTCCTCCTTCCCAGGTTTGAGATCTGAATTTTGTGGATTTAAAGGTTATTTCTTGTTTACATAATCCCCTGTTATTTCTTAATGCTTTTTATAGCAAAGGTGTTTAAAATTATTAATTGCTGAATTTCATATTCTATAATTAGCTTAGCTTTGTATGGTTTGTCACTATGTGACTACCTTATTTAATTTGCTTTGGATTTTTTCCTCAGTTAAAATGATTTTGGCTTATTTTAAAAGTTTTATTGGGCTTCTCTGGTAGCTCAGACAGTAAAGAATCTGCCTGCAATGCTAGAAATCCAGGTTCAATCCTTGGATTGGGAAGATCCCCTGGAGGAGGAAATGGCAACCCACTCCAATATTCTTGCCTGGAGAATTCCATGGACAGAGGAACCTGGTGGGCTACAGTCCACGGGGTCATGAGGAGTCAGACACGACTGAGCGACTAACACACACACACGCACTATGACTGAATTTACAGGTTTGTGGACTTTCTATAAATGACTCCTTACTATTTAGACTCATTCTTTGTAAAACAAATATTTACTGAATGCCACCCTGGGCCAGGTACTGTTCTGTAAACTAGAAATAAATCAGTGAGCAAACTCAATTCCCTACCCTTTGAAGAATATATTCTAGTGGGAAAAAGAAAATAAATAAAATAAACAAGTAAAAATTAAGTATATATGTTTATATCAGGGTAAACACAAAGGCTGTAAAGATAAATAAAGCAAGGTAAAAGAATGGTGAGTTCGTTGGGGTACGGATCAGGTAAGCCTATCTCAGGTTGTTTGGTCACTGAAGATCTTTCTAAGGGGCTATTTGGGTAGAAGAGCTGGTGTCGTCTTTGTTAGGAAATATAGACTTCCTCTCCCTTCACACATCATTTCTTTATCACATAGAGTGATTTTCCCAAGAGGGCAGTTGGCCTGCTATGGTTGTTGTCCAGCCACCTGGTGTGCTCGACTCTGCAACCCCGTGGCCTGCGGCGAGGTAGTTGGCATACATCACTTTAAAAAACCAGTCAAGCAAACCAATCCCCCAAACTAAAAAACCCAAACAAACAAAACCACAGCTATGCAAGATCTCCTTAGTATGTGGAGGGGAAACTCTAAACACCTCATCCAAGGGCATGAGGTGCTCCACAATCTGGCACCTGCTTCATGGTCAGCCTCATCGTTCACCCTTTCCCAACATGGAACTTCTACGTCAAACACATGGATTTATTTCTCGTGTATAAACCCTTTCTATTCCTTCCTCTGGCATTTCATCTTCCTGCTCGGAGTGTCTTCCTTTCCACTTTTTCAAGATATCTATTTTTAAAGACTCAATTTCAAGACACTTTCTTAAATAATTGTTTACTATAGCTATGAATAATGATTTATTTGATAATTATTCTAGAGACATATAAGAATTCATTCTTTTAGCTTTAGACAAATATAAAAATTTCTAAATTGTTCATAACCTGTTTTCTTGCATTCTTAAATACATAATAGTAAACATCATTTAATCAGCCTCAGTAATAATGGTTACTGATTTCTGTATAAACAGCACTCATATCTTTACTATTTATTTAGTAGTCGTTTTGTCTATCTACATGTATCCTTTCACCTTCACTCTATTAATCAACCTGTGGCCCATCCACCCATTCATTCTCAACCAATCCATCTATCCATCCACCCATCCATCCATACATACACCTTTCCATGCATCCATCTATATCCTTTCATCTGCTTTTCACCCATTCATCCACTAAATCATCAATTTACCCATACACACAGACACTCTTCTTTGGATATTGTTGTTGTTCAGTCGCTAAGTCGTGTCCGACTCTCTGTGACCCCATGAACTGCTGCATGCCAGACTTCCAGGCCCTTCACTATCTCCCAGAGTTTGCTCAAACTCATGTCCATTGAGTCAGTGATGTCATCCAATCATCTCATCCTCTGTAACCCTGTTTCCTCCTGCCCTCAATCTTTCCCAGCATCAGGTCTTTTCCAGTGAGTAAGCTCTTTGCATCAAGTAGCCAAAGTATTGGAGCTTCAGCTGCAGCACAGTCCTGCCAATGAATATTCAGGGTTGATTTCCTTTAGAATTAACTGGCTTGATCTCCTTGCAGTCTAAGGGACTTTCAAAGTCTTCTCCAACACCACAGTTCAAAAGCATCAATTCTTTGGTGATCAGATTTCTTTATGGTCCAACTCTCACATCCATACGTAACCCCTGGAAAAACCATAGCTTTGACTAGATGGACCTTTGTTGGCAAAGTTATGTCTCTGCTTTTTAGTACACTGTCTAGGTTTGTTATAGCTATTCTTCTAAGAAGCAAGTGTCCTTTAATTTCATGGCTGTAGTCACTCTCTGCAGTGATTTTGGAGCCTAAGAAAATGAAATCTGACACTGTTTCCACATTTTCCCCATCTATTTGCTATGAAGTCCTAGAACAGGATGCCATGATCTTCATTTTTTGAAAGTCAAGTTTTTCACAGTCCTCTTTCACCTTCATCCAGAGGCTGTTTAGTTCCTCTTCACTTACCGCCATTAAAGTGGTATCATCTGCATATCTGAGGTTATTAATATTTCTCCCTGCAATCTTGATTCCATCTTGTGCTTTATCCAGCCCAGCATTTCTCATTATGTACTCTGCGTATAAGTTAAATAAGCAGGATGACAATATACAGCCTTGACATACTCCTTTCCCAGTTTTGAGCCAGTCTATTGTTTCATGTCCAGTTCTAACTTGCTTCTTGCCCTGCACACAGGTTTCTCAGGAACGGGTAACGTGATCTGGTATTTCTATCTCATTAAATATATGCCACAGTTGTGACCCACATAGTCAAAGGCTTTCACGTAGTCAGTGAAGCAGAAGTAGATGATTTTTTTTTGAATTCTCTTGCTTTTTCTATGATCCAGCATTTGTTGGCAGTTTGATCTCTGGTTCCTCTGCCTTTTTAAAATCCAGCGTGTACATCTGGAAGTTCTTGGCTCACATGTTGCTGAAGCATAGCTTGAAGGATTTTGAGCATAATCTTGCCGGCATGTGAAATGAGTGCAATTGTGTGGTAATTTGAAAATTATTTGGAATTACCTTTCTTTGGGATTGGAATGAAAACTGACCTTTTAAAATACATCAAAAATAACATTTATATTCTTTCTCTTTAGCTATATTTTTGACCTCAATATTACAGACCATAAGCCTTTGTATGATCTCAATTTCTAATTTGGTGAAAGGTTCATGAAATACATGTTCAATAAATATTAGTAAAGGTTAACAATCCCAAGTGAAAAACATTACTGCAAAGTTTGTGAAATGACCTTTTCTAGAGTATCTGTTTTCATCTAAATGGAGGACTTAGGTGCTGTTTGTGCTTGGAGGAAAGAATAAAAGAACATTTTCAGTTTTATGATCTGATTAATCTCATAGTAGCTGGTAGAAAACAGTGTTAGCCAGTACTTCTTTATGTCTTGTTAAGTTCATTTGTGAAACAGGGATACCTTTTTTTCAACTCCTCACTTCATACGAAGATAAGGGTAAAGAATGAAAGGGTATGTCTAAAATATCCACTAACTTTTTAGAATAGAATGAGCAGATTCTATATCAGCCATTCAGCCTCACAAGAAATGAGCTATCAGAAGTCAGTGATTTTCAATTTTTTTTATGAAAAGCCAAAAAATCTCATTTCTTGAAGAATCTCCAAGGGCAACTAGGAGTGTGAGGTGGAGGCTGAGTGTGAGGAGGCTACTCATGGCTGCTTCAACCAGGACAACCACACATTTGTTGAACGTGTGTATGTGTTAGTCACTCAGTTGTGTCCAACTCTTTGCTACCCCATGGACTGTAGTCTGCCAGGCTTCTCCATCCATGGGATTTTCCAGGCAAGAATATTGGAGTGGATTGCCATTTCCTTCTCCAGGGGATCTCCCTGGCCCAGGGATTGAACCCGGGTCTCCTGCATTGTAAGCAGACTCTACTGTCTGAGCCACAAGGGAAGTCCTTTGTTGTAGGTATGCTTCTGTAAAAGTTCATTTCTGGAGAAATGCCTCAATCTCCTCTTCTGTTAAATGGAAATATATGATAGTTCACATCTCAGAAAAGTGTTGGATTCAGTGAATTTTTATAGGTAAAAGATTTGGAATAGTGTCTAGCATGTGGTATCAGAAAACGGTTCACTGACATCATTATATTATCATTTACACATCTTTACCTGATATCTCCTCAACTTCACATGCCTTTAGATGTTTGTCTGCTCAGCAGTAGAAGGTGAGTCCTATAAGAATAAGGTAAATTTGGGGGCTTTTTGTTCAGTCATTGTTCCTAGAGCAGTACTGACATTTACTGGATACTCAATAAACACTGGAGGCAATCACTGAATAAAAAAGCCCCCAGATCTTACCTCATTCTTATAGGGAGTCCCTGGTAGCTCAAATGCTAAAGAATCTGCCTGCAATGCAAGAGACCCAGATTCAATCCCTGGGTTGAGAAGATCCCCTGGAGAAGGAAATGGCAACCCACTGCAGTATTCTTGCCTGGAAATCCCATGGATGGAGGAGCCTGGCAGGCTTCACATCATGGGGTCGCAGAGTGGGACATGACTGAGGGACTTCACTTTAATAAATATTTGTCTGAATGAATGAATCCTGTTAAGTTTTCTCTCTTTTCTGGTTAGTTTTTCCTCTCTCCTTGCTCTCCTCACCTTTTCTGGTAGCTCTTTCCCTTTGTAACTTGATATTTCTATTGGGATCTAGACATGACTCTTAAATATATTGAGCTGTTAGAACTGTATGTCAAATAAAAATCAGTAGGTCAAGAGGGAAAGCCTATACACTTGACCATAAACTCTATGACAATAGAGAACCTTTTTGTTAATCATTTCATGTCCAATGCTTGGCAGAGCGCATGGCCTATAGCATAACACATTATTATTTTTGATGATTGAAAGAATGAATATGTCAATAAATGAAACAAATTATTACCCTTTTAGGATACTTACAGTTGGGTTTTGGTACTGTGCTCCCCAGAGGTATAGTTTTAAGATAAGAAGTTCCAAGTATGGAAAATACTGAAATGATAAGATATTGCTATTTTACATAATCTGCTACACATTGTGACAAATCACTGCAGAGAAAAGTTTATAGAACCTAGAACTTGGTCTATTTTATTTTATTCTTCATTTTAAAGTTATTAGTTATTCTAATTTCTAGCTTAGATAAACGTTAAGTAGATTAAAATTGGGTTACAGAGTACCTAAAATGTTTGCTTTCAGATCATCTTGAAAAGAAGAGAATTGTAAAATGCATATGTGAATCCATCTGTTTCTGCAAGTTAACTTGATTTGTCATCTTAAAAGCAGAGTCATTGTTTCAATTTACAGAGCCCAGAGACAGTAGTCACTCTCAGGGGAAAGTTCTCCACTTCACATGGCAGAACCCGGGAGTCTGCTAAATAGATATCTGACTCCTGAAGGCACATCCTATTTCTAAATGTGTGAGGTTGTGAGATCCCCCAAAGTACTCATGCCCTGACTTCTTCAAGGCACCTTCAAAAAGCTGATGGGCTTTAGATCCGACAGAAATTGATGCCTCCTCAGAACAAAGGCTCATCCCAAACATGAAATAGCATAATAAGCAATCCTGTCAAAGGGCCCAGTTCATTCCTGGTCACTTTCAGTTTCCTTCAACACTTTTCACTTAAAAAGGTGATTCCTGTGTCTGTACTCATAGCAATATTTTCTGAGTTGTTTCTGAATATCTGGTCTGAAGGAATCATGAGTGATGCAGCCTAATTTAAAAAAATTCATAATTAAGTGCAGATGGTTTCTGAAAGTTGGAGTACAATGATCACTTGTAAAACATTGAATGCAAAAGTGAATTTCAGTTCTTTGATAATATTTGTCTACACATCTATAGATTTCTACTGTATATGTATATTTACTGTGAACTGTAGTAGTCAAGTTTATTAGTAAGAAAAATATAAGGAACAGTAATTCAAGAGAATTATTTTTATCTCCTGCTCTGTTCATGACCTTTGTCCTTCATCAAAATAAAGTTATCTAACAAAGAGAGGGATCCTGGAATCACCATGTAAGAGAGGAAGGCTGGGAATCCCCACAAGAGAGAGGGATGTTAGGAAGGCAATATAAGGGAGGGATGCTGGGAACTTGCCTTCAGAGAGAGGGATGCTGGGAATATGATGAAAGGGAAGGATTCTGGAAGCCTCCATCAGAGAGAGGAATGCTGGTAACATGATGAAAGAAAGGGATGCTGGGAGCTCCTATCACCCTCAGAGGAAGTGACGTCAGGATTACCCATCAGAGAAAGGTGTGCAGGCTGGGAACCCTCTCAGAGTGAGCTGCTACCTCTCAGAGCACCAAGGCTGGTTCTGTCTATCCATGAAGTTCTTATTCAGCAATTTATGTTTGCCAAGGGAAGATCTTGAAAGGTTTATGGCATGAAGTGCTACAGTTAGTATTATTAATTCTCTGAGAGGTTTTGATGTGATGGACTTTTGATCTTATACTTATGTAATTAAAGTTCAGATTGTCTTTTGGTTTTTTTTTAAAGTCGCTCAGTCATGTCCAACTCTTTGTGATCCCATGGATTGTAGCCTGCCTGGCTCCTCTATCTATGAAATTCTCCAGGTAAGAACACTGGAGTGGGTAGCCATTCCCTTCTCCAGGAGCCATGTTAAAAAAAAAAAAAAATTATCTAGAAGGGTCAAGGTGCAGTGGAAAGAATCAGAACTTCTAGATTTATATTTCTCGTCTTCCACTTATTAGCCTACTATTTCTAGCAAAATATTTAATTTCTCTTAGCCCTGGCTTTAGCAGAAATTATAATATCTTCCTTATTTTTGCCGTAGTTTGTTGATGAGAAAATTAGAAAAATGCTGATGACGGTCTTTCCGCAATGCTGTACAAATACAGCAATTATATCAGAAGGAAGGCATTAGGATAACCTCAACCTGCTGACAGTTTAGGAAACTTCCAGTACAGGGTAACAGCAGTCCTTGTAAAAATGTCTCCGTTGTTTGCTTCTAACTTTGGACTGCACTGACACTTCTCGGATGAAAGTGCAGCAGGCCAGAGACAGAGGAGGCCTGAAAGCCGACTGTCAGTTCAGTCAATGACTTTGCATTTCAGGCACACAGAATCCCCCTTTGAATGCCATCTTTTGAGGAAGTCAAATGTATAATACAGTATACAATAAGCTAAGCTGCTTTGTCTGGGTGGTGGGGGGAGGTGAGTGTTCAGCTGCCCTGGTGAATCTCCTGCTGCCATCAAAGCACTGACCTCAGTTTGAAAGCTGCCACATCAGAGGAAAGGGCCAGTGGTAAAGAAGTCACCGTGAGGGACAAGTAGCAACCTATGCCTGAGACAGGGCTCCACTTCCCTGATCTGACAGTCATCTATGCTGACTCGACTGTAGGGTTCTTATTGTGTTTCCAGATATCAGATCTCAAAATGCAAAATAAAATAACTCAGGACTACCAGATTAATCACTGTGGGTGGTGACTGCAGCTATGAAGTTAAAAGATGATTGCTCCTTGGAAGAATAGCTATGACAAACCTAGACAGCATATTAAAAAGCAGAGACATCACTTTGCCAGCAAAGGTCCGTCTAATCAAAGCTATGTTTTTTCCAGTAGTCATGTGTGGATGTGAGAGCTAGACAATAAAAAAGGCTGAGCACTGAAGAATTGATGCCTTTGAACTGTGGTGCTGGAGAAGACTCTTGAGGGTCCCTTGCCCAGCAAAGAGATCAGATCAGTCAATTCTAAAGGAAATCAACCCAGAAAATTCATTGTAAGGCTTGATGCTAAAGCTGAAGCTCGACTACTTCAACCACCTGATGAGAAGAGCTGATTTATTGGAAAAGACCCTGATGCTGGGAAAGACTGAGGATAAAAGAGAAAGGGGTGGCAGAGGATGGAATGGTTAGATAGCACCACTGACTCTATGGACATGAAATTGAGCAAACTCTGGGAGTTAGTGAAGGACAGAGGAGCCTGGCAATCTGCAGTCCATGGAGTTGCAGAGTCAGAGACAACTTAGTGACTGAACAACAACAGCAATCCTTACTTAATCTGGTGAGATCCCCAAATTTATTTGATGAAGAGATTCTTTTGGGAAGAAATACCAATTAATGAATATTTTCAGAACATATTCTGTGAGGAAGTTTCTAAATCCTTTCCAGAGGACTGAAGAGGGGAAAAGTGAGGTAGCATGCTTGGCATAGGGAAGAGAAGCCAGTGCTCAGCACACTGTGCCTGGACTGTCTTGGGCTGATCTAATTCCTCTCAGACCCATTTTACAGATAAGAACCTAGGAAGATGTTAAGTTACTTGCCCAAAGTCACCAAGCTGAAAAGTGGAGGGATTCAAACTCAGGTCTAATTCCAAAACACTGTTTGCTTCCCATTTTAGTTCAGAAAAATCCCATCCCAAGAGCCAAGCTACACCGCTAAGAATGGCGATATCAGAACTGAACACATCAGCCAGGAGTAACATAACTGTCCAGTCTGGTGGTTTCAGACTGTCCTGGAGGAGCCTCCTGGGAGCCACGTGAGGGCAGAGGACACACGCAGGAGGGCACAGCCCTGGCTGAGACCAGCTCTGCCTACGGTCGCTATCAGGAAGTCAACGACCCAGGAAGTGAGCTCCTCACTTACAGAAGGTTGCAGACCTTTGATGTAGCTGGCTTTCCTTTTGCCACAGTGGGCTGTGGTGGCCCAGCAGGTGACTGAATGGCCAAGGTGCAGAATTTCTCAGAGATGGAGCCGTCTGTGGAACCATCTGGGTCGCCAGGCTCTTTGATTTCAGTACCCTTCCCACTTGGATGGCCTGTTCAGACTAGAAATCAGAAATTTAATCCCTTTTAAGTCCATTTTCCATTTTATCACCCATTTCTGAGGGCTGGCTCAGGACACGAAAATTACCAGACTCCATTTCCTGAGTGAAGTATATAGTTCTACTGGTTTTGTTTCCTGGCAGCTGCTTTTTGAGGAGGGTTTGTTCTTTTTTTTTTTTTTTTTTCTAGATCATTTTGATAAAGATTTTCCTCCCTGAGGTGCCCCTTTTCCTAAAGATGAACAAACAAGATAATAGCTATCCTGTGGTGAGAGGTTAGATAACAGCTAAGGGCTAAATGTGTGTTTCCTCATGTTCCTCTCTTATAAAACATCCTGCAGATAAACACTGTTACTGAAGTTTTAGAGGTGAGGAGTCTAACTCTGCAAACTTCTTGAGCTTGCCTAAGATCTGGAGGCTTACAAGTTAGAAAGCTTGGCCTCAAACCCAGGTTCTGCCCTTGACACCTGGGCTTTTAGCCACAGTGTTAAATTGCCTGATCCTTTGTCTGATCAGGGAAGAGAATTCTCAGCAGACAACTGAGCCAAAATCCTCTTAAATTTCCTTTAAATACTACAATATTGGAGTCTTAAAATGCTTATTCTATTGTGACTTAGTGTTTGAAAGAGAATCTTAATGAATGGAGGAAGTATAGAGCAGATCTTTACGTATGTGGTAGGAATATTAAGGGCTGGCAATTGTGAAAACCAAGTCCATTGGCCAGTGCAAATGGGCACTGTTTTGCCTGACTTGTCACAGGAGCACCAGAGGGGTAGATACTGAATCAGATCAGATACCAATGGAAATTCCAGTATTCCCCAGATACCATGTAAACCAAACTTTTCCTCCCTTATAACTGATTATATTTGATGCTCAGAATATTTTACATGAATTAAGCTAACCAGAACTGCCACGACCACAATAACAAATCCTGGGAAGTAGAACAAGATAATGAGTGACTTGAGACCCTTGCATTGGAGAAAGTGTCTTAACGACATACAGGAGTCTTGTAAACTTCTGGTACTCTGTGATACATAATACAGAATATGTATATGACACACATTAAAATAACACATGCTGCTACTTCCTGTTCCCCAGAAAGAATCTTATTTTTATCACCATTCCTAAGCTCACTGAAAATTTATTTGCATTCTCTCCTGAATAAAGGGCTATAATATCCCAATCTCTTTTCTTAATAACTGCACTCTTTTGAAAAGTATGTACCTACCTAGAACTTGAGAAGATAATGCATGGTTGGATAAGTGGAGAAAGGTGGATATTTATATTCCCTTACTTGGAAATGATTAAACATGACATTAATCGACTTTCTCCTGTTGAATATTCTACCTTTAAAATACATGGATAATGTCTCATATTAATCACTGAGCCTGTTGACCAAGGCAAGAAAAGCAGCTGCCACTCACAGGTCATGACTTTCAGTGTCACTCACAGGCATTTTGGAAGAGCTGGTGCCACACTCCACTTTGTGGCTGACTGTTCTAATAAACCTGGCACAATGATTCAACATAGATACTAACTTAGTTTGAGTGTGCACTTTTCTCAGCAAACTACGCCTTGTACTCATCAAATACAATTTTTCATGAAATGTTGTTAAGGTTGCACTTGCTTCTAAAACTACAGAAGGATGAACTTTCTAATAGGTCTGATGACTTCAGACAAAATGTCCCCCAAACTGTAATTCTATAATCACTGTGTTTCTTTATTGATTAAAACATGCCTACTCTGAACTGTCAGGAGTTGGTTTTTAAACAACATCAACGTAGCTTGAGTGCAATGTAATAGTTGACTAAATTCACATACACCTTAATTAAGAAGTGTGCATGAAAACAATAGTCTGGAAAAGGTTTTGTTATTGGCTAGAGAATCAAATCCTTAGGTGCTAAGGTGTCTGACTGCCAGTCTATTCTCCTTAAAGCATGAGCTATGGTATGTAGAGCAGAGTGACTCACTCATGGTAGGCGTCCCAGACACTAGTAACGGTGGTGGGGTGATATCAGCTCCAAACAGTCATCTCATGCCTTTCTCATCTCTGTCATATGTGTGGCTGAAGACACAGATAATTTCCTTAAAGAAATACACCTTGTACGAGAGAGGTGAAACCCGAATTTTGATTGATTACATGTTCCTAGCAGAGACATTACTTTGCCAACAAAGGTCCATCTAGTCAAGGCTATGGTTTTTCCTGTGGTCATGTATGGATGTGAGAGGTGGACTGTGAAGAAGGCTGAGTGCCGAAGAATTGATGCTTTTGAACTGTGGTGTTGGAGAAGACTCTTGAGAGTCCCTTGGATTGCAAGGAGATCCAACCAGTCCATTCTGAAGGAGATCAGCCCTGGGATTTCTTTGGAAGGAATGATGCTAAAGCTGAAACTCCAGTACTTTGGCCACCTCATGCGAAGAGTTGACTCATTGGAAAAGACTCTAATGCTGGGAGGGATTGGAGGCAGGAGGAGAAAGGGACGACGGAGGTTGAGATGGCTGGATGGCATCGTTGACTCGATAGACGTGAGTCTGAGTGAACTCTGGGAGTTGGTGATGGACAGGGAGGCTTGGCGTGCTGAGATTCATGGGGTCGCAAAGAGTCGGACACGACTGAGCGACTGAACTGAACTGCACTGAAAGTACTTCATAATCTATTTTATTACCTCTAAAGTAGGACCTCATAAAAAACAAAACTAGATCTTTCCAGGGTATGGAACAACAGAAATTCACACTGCTGATGTATACTGGTATAATCTCTTTGGAAGACTCCTTAGTAATATTTATTGAAGTTTAAAATACACATACTCAATGGCCTGGCAGTTTTACTTCTAGATACACACTCAGCCGAGGTGTATGAGTGTGTGTGCATGTGTATGCATACGTAGAAATCTATTTCTTTTCCTTTCTTTTCATCTAATGACACCTCTTAGCATAGCTCAAAATGCAGACTATCCAGATACCCATTAACAATTAGTTCAATGAATACCCAGTGGAGAACAGGAAGAATGATTAGGCTACAACTGCATAATAATATGGATATATCTGAAACACATTATTGAATGAAAGAAGTAAGGCATAGAAGAAAACACATTGTATAGACCCTATTTAAAAAAAAATATTTATTTTAGTTGGAGGATAATTACTTTACAATATTTTGATGGTTTTCGCCATACATTAACATGAATCAGCCATAGGTACACACATGTCCTCCCATCCCGAACCCCTCTCCCACCTCCCTCCCCATCCCATCCCTCCAGGCTGATCCAGAGCATCAGCTTTGGGAGCCCTGCTTCGTGATTCACACTTGCACTGGTCATCTATTTTACATATGGCAACATATATGTTTCAATGCTATTCTCTCCCAGCATCCCTTGCCTTCTCCCACTAAGTCCAAAAGTCTGTTCTCTACATCTGAGTCCCATTTACATAAAGTATAAAAATAGGCATAATTAGCTTATGCTGTTAGAAGTCAGGACAGTGGTTACTGCCTTCCTGGGGGTTGGGAAGCGAGTGTGGAGGTAACAACTCCTGTAGTGACTGAGTGGAAGCCTCTGGGGATTTGCAATCTGAGCAGGGGTTTCATGAGTGTGTTTAGTGGTGACAATTCAGGTTACATTTATGCAATGTTTATCACATTTTGAAGTTAAAAATAAGAATGACAATGGCAACAAAAAAATAGGCTGTTATTAGGAACAAGTAGAGAATATGTTCTCTTGCTACCCATAGTATTACTACATATAGGTCATGACAATGACTCAAGTCTCTCAAACTCATTGTAATAAAAAAGTAGTTTATTTTTTACTAATAAAAAAACTAATTAGGCAATTATTTGACTATTACCTGAGATTTGAGTTTGATCTCAAAATAAAATAAAATAAAATAAAAAGAAATAAAATAAAAAATAAAATTAAATTAAAAAGCTAAAATACAATAAAAAAATAAAATAAAATAAAAGAGATACTGATCAGACAATGGAGCTGAGGATTTTTTATCTCCATTTCAGAGGAAGCAGGTAGTGTTCCAACCTCAATCTGAGTCAGAGAGGAAAGGTCAGCAGGATTCTATAGGTAAATTATCATGTGATTCACATGTTAATGTCATGTTCATCTTCTCTTGCTTCCATCCTTGTCCCACACCAACTACCCTCTTGGGCAGTTACCAGTAAAACTTTCATAAATGAAAGACAAATCCAGTTGTATCACTCTCCTGCTTCAAACTGCCCAATGTTGTCTGTGTTCAGGCTCTGACCCCATTTCTCCAAACCTTTCCTCATTGCTCCCTCCCTCTAGTCTTACTGGCACTTACTTTAGGTCTCTTGAACCAATGAAACTATTTCTATCTCTAGGCCAATGCACAGTGAGTTTCATCCACTGGAAATGCTCTTTCTACAGACCTCCTGCTTTGATGTCCGTGTCACAGTGACCCTGTGTCACTCTCATCTCTCATCTCTCGCACATTAAAAAAAATACTAGGTAAAATCATCTTCATTTTTCAATTTTTCACTACCTGCATCCTTCAACTCTCTACTTCTCTAATAAAATAAAGATCAAGGAAGCTGTCTTTTGTATCATGTTGTATCTCAAGGCCAGAATAGTTAGCACATTATGAGTGCTCAGTACAAATTTGTTAAATGTATAGATACAGAATAATAAAAGTGGTGAGAGCAAAATGTTTCTGCTATTTGCCCTTCTGGGCTTCTTCTATGAAAATTATTTGAATTTCTGAAGTTTTTAAGATTCCTGGAATCCTATAGGATTAAATCCTGATGTCCTTAATTGTCCAGCACCCATATGTCAAATATACCAGGTAGGGTTACTCTTTGCTTTTCCCTTAATATACTCTTGCTCAAGGGAGGCAATGACAGGCCTCAAGCAGAAGCACTCCCAGACAGAAGAATCGAGTGTCATTAGCTGGAGGCTAACTGAAATAGGAAAGCCTTGAACTATTACTTAAACCCAGTGGGGGTTAAGTCTCCCAAATGTTAAAGGCCCATTAACATTGGGGAATTGTGGTTGAATGAAATGGTTTTTTGTTTGTTTTTTGTAAAAGCATTCTACAGAATTTGCCTCATTTCTCACTGAACACTCTTTTAGAAGTGACTTAGACATTTAAAAATGCAGAGAATATAAAATGCCATAGTCTCGCTGTCTTGACTTTCTATCATGCTTTGTTTGTATTGACTGTTCAGCATTGATTTGCTGGATGACCAATTGCATTCTTTGTTTTTGGTTTGCAAGTATTGATTAAATACTTCATTTTAAGCAACTAGCTTACACAAAAGCTATAGAGTGAGCCAGGACCCAGAAACAGGTATTCTGCCTTCTCTTTATATAAGCTGTGTTGTCAAGCTAGAGTCACAGAACTCCTTGGGACTCTGCTATAACACAAATTTTTCATTGTGTCGGGGTATTTACAGCTGAATGCAGTAGTATGTTTTTGGGTAACTCACAGGTGAAATAGCATTGTCTGTGAAGTGAATGGCCACATTGGTAGCATGGAAAGGTAGTACTGGCATTTGCCCTGGACAATCTTTGGGCTTCGAGATAAACTTGTGGGCCATTTAAATTTATTGGTGCTCTTCTGTTTCTAGCATCACCTTGGACTACTGGTGGTTTTAGTGCAAGGAAACAGGTCACTTCCAGGTCAGAATGTCCTCATCAGAATGTTACCTTGTCTGAGTGGGTGCTAAAGGAGGAGTGAATATGGGCTGGCCCCTGTCCCTTTATGGTCCCATCTGCATTACCATGCATAACTGAATGGGGATACCAGACTTTCCTGAATGGTTGGGGTAAAATAACAACTCACGTGCTTATAGTGAATTACTATGTGTCAGTCTGTTTTAAGGGATTTATATCATTAACTTGTTTAATTTTCAAAACAACGCTATAGATAGGTGTTATTATTTTCCAATGTTATAGTTGAGCAAACAGAGGGAGAGAAAGGTTAATAACTCTTCTAAATTTCTAGCAATTTTAAGACAGTTCTCAAGGTGGCTGCTCCCTAGCTTGAAAAGTGTTAGTCACTCAGTCGTGTCCAACTCTTTGTGACCCCATAGACTGTAGCTCGCCAGTCTCCTCTATCCATGGAATTCTCCAGGCAATACTGGAGTGGGTAGCCATTCCCTTTCCAGGGGATCTTCCTTATCTAGGGACTGAACCCAGGTCTCCTGCATTTGAGGCTGATTCTTTACTATCAGAGCCACAAAGTGGTGGCACTAGTGGTAAAGAACCCACTTGCCGATGCAGCAGACATAGGAGACACAGGTTCAATCCCTGGGTTGGGAAGATTCCCCTGGAGGAGGGCATGGCAACCCACTCCAGTATTCTTGCCTGGAGAATCCCATGGACAGAAGAGCCTGGCGGGCTATAGTCCCTAAATCACAAAGATTCAGACACAACTGAAGCGACTTAGCATGCATACATGCATGCATTTTAAAATTATGCCCAGGCGATTTTATTTTAAAATATTCAAGTGATCTTATTGTGCAGCCAGGGTGGAGAACCAGTGGTCTAGAATCACATCCTGTGAAGCTCTGGAAATACAGCCTGTGGTAACAATGGATATATAAAGTCCTGTTCAGTGGGTCAGGGGTTGGGAATGACTGGTGCTTCACCTCTGGTCCAGTAGCCTTAGATACGGTCACTGCTATGAGCCCTACTCCAGGTAGGTTGGGTATATACCCCTTAATTATTTCATCCAGATGATTTAGAGATACATACAAATGAGACACTTCTGAAGGACATTTAATTTCCCGAGACAGTACATTTTAAAACTTTAAGGAGGGAGAACATATTTTCTTAACTATAATGTAAAGTGAAAGGCAAGCTCTCTACAATGCAATCAGTGCTCACATTATTATGTAGTAATTGAGTCCCCTGCTTGGTAATTGTGCCCCTGGGGTTTAGCTAAGTCTTAGGCCTCCTACAAGCCTTTGTCTTAGCTACACAAGTACCTTGAGAGAAAATTTAAAACAATACTTGCAATAATATGTGTAAATCATTGATTAAAATTGTTCCTTAGCGAAGATTCATACATCTTCCCATTCTGTGTGTCTGAGTTGAGATGAGGAGAAAAGTTGGTTTTATGATTCCAGTTTCTATAGTCGTACATATTTATGCACATCTCCATGTGCTTTGGGGCTTCCCAGGTGGCTCAGTGGTAAAGAATCCACCTGCCAGTGCAGAAGATGCCAAAGACGTGAGTTCTATCCCTGGGTTGGGAAGATCCCACAAAGAGGAAATTGCAACCCACTCCAGCATTCTTGCCTGGAGGATTCCATGGACAGTGGACCCTGGTGGGCTATAGTTAACAGGGTCACAAGGACTCGGACACGACTGGGAAACTGAGCATACATGCCACGTGCTTTCATACATGCGTGCTCTAAACATATATTTACCTTTGTCATTTCACTATGAATTAGGGTAAAGCTTTGGATTGCCTTTCAATTTTATTTGTGTCTTAACCATTGCTTATAAAAGCAAGCCATATATTTGCAAGCTAAAAATCCTCTCTGTCTGTAACACATATTAATCATGTGAGGCTTAGTAAATGGATGGAGGCCCCCAAATATTTTCTTTGGTGTTTGAAATATCAGTTTTTGAAGTCCTGCTTCCCCCCTCCCCTCCCCCGCCACATTGATAGAGAAATGTTGGTTTTGTAATAAAATTAGTGTGAGGTGTGTGTGTGTGCGTGTGTGTGTGCTTTGTTCAGATTTGCATTCTTTTAGGGGCTCTGTTATAAATTAGCTTCAGGAAGATGAAAAGCCAAGTGTGGTCTAGTTTATTGAGTGAAAGCTACAGCTGTGAAAGAAAGCCCGAGGATGTGGAGGTAAGCAGGCCAGCAACTGTGAAGTGAGCTACCAGGTAGGGACTAATAGAGATTGTCTTGTTGGGGCTGATGCCCTTCCCGAGAGCCTGAGGAAAGTGAGGTAGGGGAAAGGATGAAACACCAGCGAGAGGATGTCTGAGTTACAGCTCTCTAAGTCACAGAGTGGACTGATTTTTTAAAAGAATATTCTCTATGTTTAGGAATGAGTTTTGAAGCATGTAAAGGATATTTGAGGGGATAATCTTAAGTACCAAAACATATTTCTATCATCAATGGAAGTGAAAAACCTTCAGATGGTTTTAAACAGAGCAGTTGAAGAGATATGCACAGTGCCTGGCACATTGCAGGTACTTAAATGAACTTTTGGACAAATAGATGAGAAATGTAGAGGGCCTTATCACAATTTTTTTTTTTTTTCAGTTTTTGGTAGGTTGAGAGGAGTTATGTTTATCAGTATAGAGATTCTGTGTTTGGGGGTAAAAAAAGCCAAAGACCAAGAATCTGATGTTTTGCAAAACTGTGTGCTGAAATTAGCAAGACTTAATGGAGAAAATGGAGTGAGGGTGAGAGGTGACCACTCACACTCATACAACTTTGTGACTAGAGCACTAACCAAGTTAGCATTGATGCCTTGGGAGATAACAGACTACTCAGGCAGGCAGTTCAGTATAGCTAGAGGCTGTCCCAGAGGATCCTAAAATGTACAGAAAAAAATCTAGTGGAAAGTCTGGCAACTCCTTAATTAGCAACAGACTAGCAGGTAGATAGAAGCAGAGATCTTGAGCAGTGGGGGTCCTTTGAAGATGAGTTTGGAGTGTGAAGACTGTCAAGAGGATAAACTATAGGACTCTGGGATGTTCCTCTCTGAGGAGGACTTATTTCAATTTTTTTTGAAAATGGGGCTGAAAGAGTTTCTGCTGCTTGAGCAGACATGGACTGAGGGCTTTCTCCTTCATTGTTGAAGGTTTTATTTCTATTCCTGCTTTTTTGGCTCCCCTCAACTAGCAAAATTACATACGAACCAGATTATCTCCACATTATACTGACATTTCTCTATTTCCCAATTCTTCATGAGCTAATTCATGTTGTAGAAATGAAACAGGAGGGAAGGAGGCAAGGCACAACCTTTGAAAGAATGACATAGCCACGTGTGTGTGTGCTCATTCGCTTAGTCATGTCCGACTCTTTGAGACCCCGTGGACTGTAGCCCACCAGGCTCCTCTGTACATGGAATTTTCCAGGCAGGAATACTGGAGTGGGTTGCCATTTCCTCCTCCAGGGGATCTTCCTGACTGAGATCGGACTTGAGACTCTTGTCTCCTGCGTTGGCAGGTGGATTCTTTGCCACTGTGCCATCTGGGAAGCCCATAGGACACGGCAAAAGCTGATTAGAACCAAATGGGCCAAAGATGACAGATGAGTCAACTTCCACTAGACCTGGAGCCTCAGTATATGTTCACTATAACACGTCCAGGTTTTGGCTCAATCAGAGGTGCACGGTTTCAGCAAAATACTCTAGTATTTGGAGTATTTTGAGTACAAAATACTCTAGTACAGTAGTAGAACAGATTGTTTAACAATTTGGAATTTTGTGAAGAATGAAGTTAACTATATTAGATCTTTGAAGATCTTAGTAGCCATATAACAAGTCTAATTTTACAAATGTGAAGGCAGAGATTAGAGAAATCATATCCTTTGTGGTAGGGCCTATAATAATTCAATATTTACCAAGTTAAAACAATTTAAAAAGCTCTAATATTGGGAATACTTTGTAAATTTATGTTAGATGAAAGAAATAAAATAGAATTTTAAGAAGCCATCTAATTCCACAGCAATTTATTAATACTACACACAAATATCCTGGTTTTCTGAGTGCTTTATGAAGGATTAAAGCAAAAATTTCACTGGACAAAAGTAAACAGGCAAGGAAGATTTTATTCAAGGCTATAGGGGAAAAAGGCTACAAATCTGTCTGAGTTCAACTCTGTGGAAGCAAAGCACTGGAGAGTTTTGATGAGCTGGAGGGAGGCGAATAGAAGGCCATTTGTGTTTGCTAGTTGGATTCACCCAGACAAAAAGCCAACTTTCTCTTATCCTTGTGATAGGAAATAACCCACAAGTCACAAACAGGAGATAGTTTAAAACAGTTAAAAACAAACAAGCAAACAAAAAGCAACAATAATTAAATTCACATTCATATTATTATGAAATTCTTAGTAGCATTAAAAGTAGAAGGTAGAAATAAGAGTAAAAACATAGATATACTTTAAGTAAAAAAGGACAGCATTTCTCCAATGTTATGTATTTCCATATAAATACATATTTATAATAGTATCGTATGGTAATTTATAGTTTTCTTTTATTTCCCCAAAGTTTATCTTCACATAGTGAGTTCCTTTTCAAATCCTATTTCTACAGACATCTAATATCTTGCCTCCTGTTTACTTCCTTTCCCTCCAACAAAATGTGGACATACTTTTCTTTGACTTCCCCTGAGCATCTCACACACAGGGCAGCTGTGTGCAGCAGAGGACCCAGACTGAATGTTAGAGGGCAGTGGAGAAGGGCTTTAGCACATCAAGCTTTCAACCTAAAAGCACAGCCTAGCATCCCCCTTCTCAAAGTCCCTTAGCCATATCTTCCACCAGGCATTTTTCATAGATTGTTCCTTCACTTTGGGCAATTGCTTCCTGCCAGTCTCTTAGTTCTCTTTTATCTTTACCCTTTTCTGAATCAGTTCAATTGCTCAGTCGTATCCAACGCTTTGCGACCCCATGGACTGCAGCTTGCCTGGCTTCCCTGTCCATCACCAACTCATGGAGCTTATTTAAACTCATGTTTATTGAGTTGGTGATGCCATCCAACCATCCCATCCTCTGTCGTCACCTTCTCCCCCCGGCCTTCAATCCTTCCCAGCATCAGGGTCTTTTCCAATGAGTCAGTTCTTCGCATCAGGTGGCCAGAATATTGGGGTTTCAGCTTCAACATCAGTCCTTCCAATGAACACCCAGGACTGATCTCCTTTAGGATGGACTGGTTGGATCTCCCTGCAGTCCAAGGGACTCTCAAGAGTCTTCTCCAACACCACAGTTCACAAGCATCAATTCTTCTGTGTTCAGCTTTCTTCACAGTCCAGCTCTCACATCCATACATGACCACTGGAAAAACCATAGCTTTGACCAGATGGACCTTTTTGGCAAAGTAATGTCTCTGCTTTTTAACATGCTGTCTAGCTTGGTCATAGCTTTTCTTCCAAAGAATACCTTTTCTGAATACCTTTGTTCTTTTTCTACAAATTTGTTTATTAGTCCCCAGATTTTTGTAATGCAAAACAATTTAGCTTTCTTTTGCTTCATTTCTCTATCCTCAGGAGCGTGCCCTGGGGCTGTCTTTCTATTAGCAAAATAGTTTGTTGGTTTTCTTTCTAAAAGGAGAATAAAAATCTTTTTTTCTTCCTATATATGAATAGACATCAAGTGTTTTGGACAGTTTTCACAAGCATGTGCGTGCAAATGAACTCCCATTGAAAGTACTGATTTATATTTCCCTGGTTCTCTTCTCTTTTCTCAAACAGAGCCCTGTTGCTACTTCAAACTCCCCCTTTTATTGTCTAGAGTCTCCTTTGCTGTTGATATATCAAAGTATAAATGCTATTCAGTGATCTGGAATTCTAACTGTCAAAGTTCTGTGCTAAAGCAAGACTTGCTTTTGCTGAAGTGAGGAGAATGTCCCCCATCCTTATTGTATTGCAGTCAGTTAGAAAGCGATCAGAGAACAGCCTTAATCCTCAGTACCTTCCTGAGATCTTGGAGAATGCAGTCATCAGTAATTCATCTGTAGCAGTCTGCTCCCTGAGGCTTCCTTGGAACTGGATCTGGTACACACCTGAGTGCCAGCCTCTGGTCCAGACCTGGTGTCCCTCTCTGCCAACTGCTTACTCTGGTGGTAGTTCCAATTGGTTGTGATTCTCTCCTTCCTTCAGGTACAATATTCCAGGAAGCTTTTCAAATGTTCTTGGGAATAAGATCTGACTACGCTACCCTACTCTCCTAACAGTTTATGAGAGAGGACTGAAAATGTCTGAGTATTAGTGGTGGGTAACCTTACAGATGGGGGCTTCCTATGTGGCTCAGTGGTATAGAATCTGCCTGCAGTGCAGGAGCCATGAAAGTCAAGGGTTTGGTCCCTGGGTCAGAAAGATTCCCAGCAGGAGGGGATAGCTCCAGCATTCTTGCCTGGAGATCCCATGAACAGAGGGGCCTGGTGGGCTACAGTTCACAGGGTCACAAAGGGTCTGACAGGGCTGAAGTGACTTAGCATTCACCTACAGATAGGAAAAAAATATATAAACATCTTAAGAGTTGTAATCTTTAAGTAGTAAGATCATGAATAATTTTAATGTTTTATGCTTTTCTTTATTTTTTATACTTTTATGTTGACCATGTGCTACTTTTATAATCAGAATAGTTAAAACTTATAATAGGTACCTGAAGTACATTATAATTTGAGAGATAGATGATATTCCCTTACACGTAAGAACAACCAGTCTAAATATAATTATCCTAATTACTCACACAGAGGCTTTGTGAATATTTATGGTCCCCTTTATCTAAAGGATTTTTTTTTTTTTTTACAATTTTTGAGCACAAATTTATCCAGGTAGAATTACAGAGAATTACTTATTCTGAAAAAACTGGACAACAATTGCCAAAACCCTTAGAGTTTTGTGCAGTATTTTAAGTCTACTGGGAGTGAAGTGAAGTGAAAGTTGCTCAATTGTGTCCAACTCTTTGCGACCCATAGACTATACCTTGCCAGGCTTCTCTGTCCATGGAATTCTCCAGGCCAGAATACTGAAGTGAGTAGCCGTTCCCTTCTCCAGGGGATCTTCCCAACCCAGGAATCAAACCCAGATCTCCCACACTGCAGGCAGATTCTTTACAGTCTGAGCCACCAGGGAAGACCTTTTTTTTTTTTTTTTTTTTTAAGTCACTTCAGTCATATCCAACTCTGTGTGATCCCATAGACTGGCAGCCCACCAGGCTCCCCCATCCCTGGGATTCTCCAGGCAAGAACACTGGAGTGGGTGGCCTTTGCCTTCTCCATTGTGTGAAAGTGAAAAGTGAAAGTGAAGTCGCTCAGTTGCATCTGACTCATAGCGACCCCATGGACTGCAGCCTACCAGGCTCCTCCATCCATGGAATTTTCTAGGCAAGAGTACTGGAGTGGCTTGCCATTGCCTTCTCCGAGGGAAGCCCTAGATGTTTTAAAAAGAAAGATGAAATTTCACCCATTAAAATTAAAAACAGATGCTTTTCTTTAACCCCAGGCATTCCTAAATTCCTCTATTCTCTTACTCAGGAGTTGTTCCTTGACCTTCATTGGGATTGATGGTTGGTTATCAGTATCTAACAGTGAATGTTGGGATCTAAGCCCCCCAGAGGGAGGTGCTCATTGCAGAATTTCACATAGAGATAGTGGTCTCCATTCTCCTCCACTGAACAATAGCAAAGTTGATGTAGAAAGAGAAGTAGCATCCAGTGAGGGAAAGAAGAATTCCACTTTCCCCTTGGATAGCTCGTTGGCTCTGATGGTGCCCTCAATACTGACCCTTTGACCATTAGCTCTCCATTGTTTTGATGGCAGTGGCAGCTGTGCTTTTAGAGTTTGTTAGAAACCTGCTGTTCATGGATTGAGGATCCATAGCCTCAGGAAACCCATTCAGTGGCCTGTGTTAAAGACAAGAGCTCGGTTATCATCTAAAGACATAAAGACACTTCCTGGGAAATCATGCCTCAGGAGTTCAAGAAGGTCAGAGTGGCCAAATGGGGCTTGAAGTCTTATTCATTTTATTGTTAAAAGTTGATGGGCTTATTTTGTACCCCAAGCTGAGGATGTGAGAGATTTGGGTTAGACTGAGGTCAGTGTAGGGGTTTCCCAGGTGGCGCTAGTGGTAAAGAAACTGCCTGTCAGTGCAGGAGACATAAAAGACACCAGTTCGATCCCTGGGCGGGGAAGATCCCCCGGGGGAGAGCATGGCAACCCACCTCAGTATTCTTGCCTGGAGAATCCCCATGGACAGAGTAGCTTGGTGGACTACAGTCCACGGGATCACAAAGAGTCGGACATGACTGAAGCGACTGAGCATGCGTGCACAGGGGCAGTGTAGACTTTAAACTGTGGAAACAGAAACGCCTTGACTCACATTCTACTTCCATTCTTCTAACCGAGAGTTATGTAATGTCCCTGAGCCTCAGTTCATTCATTTGCATTAAAAGTGAGGATAATAATAATAGTACCTATCTCAGTGAGTAGCTGTAGTAAATAAATGAGTTCATTATTTAAAACAAGTGTTTTAGTTATTGCAGTATAGTAAAAGTTTAATAAACAGTAGCTGTTATCGTGAAGTTACAGACTTTCCTAGATATACTGAAGGCAATTTAAGAAAAGCAGGTGCAACTAACACAGTGCTCTGCATACAAAGAAATAATCATTTTAATGAAATAATTGTGAGATGGGAGCAACTGTGGGATGTAGAAGAGGATTCCCATGTGAAATATAACAAGGATCATGGGGGAATACCAGCATCAAGTGGAAACATGGTATTTGATGTAGCCCTTTTGAGACTTTTGGATGTCAACTATTTAATCTATTAGCCATTCTATCTACATATATTTTTTTATGCATCTTGCTATCTAAGCATTCCTCTTCCTTAACAAAATGTCACATTATCTGTCTATTCAATAAATATGTATCTAAAAGAACATAGGTTTTTATACCCTGTTGGAGAAGTGGACCTCAAACCATTTGTATTTTAGTCAGAGAATAAAGTGTGTCCAAATTGGGACACACACACGCACACACCAGGAGAGAGAGGGAGAGATACAGAGGAACAGAGAGAGCTGCTTCTCTTTATCATATAGATGTCTGGCATTCTTATCAATCAAAAAAAAAAAAAAAAGAAAAGTAGAAAAAGCACACTTTCTATATGTGGTGGGCATTTTAACCTTTTGAAAGGTCAGTTCCTGTGGTCATGGTACTATTGCAACTATACTTCTCTGCCTTGGAAATGCAATACGAGTTTTAGAATTTACATCATCCTTGTTGAAAGAGGAATGAGGAAAATCATAAAAATGAAAAGAACTCTAACTCAAAAATTTCCCTCTAAAACTCAACATGAGTGAAAACTTTTTTATATTTGCCACTTATTTTCACTTGTGGTGGATGGTCTGTTGTTTGTGCTCTTTATATGAGTGTTATCCATTTTTTGTCATATGGATTGCAAGTATTGTTCCCAGATAGATGGGTACTTTTTATTTTGCTTCTGGGTGTACGAATATTAAGCTTTCCTAGCCCTGTTGTGCAATCCAGTGCTTTCCTTTATAATTTTTGCCTTATAGCATTACACTTAAAAAAGCTTTTTATTCTCACTCCCGTTTCATCCTCATCTACATTTCCTTCAGCCTTTCCATTTAGAAACAGTGTTAGTGCTCCATTTCAAGTTAGCCTTTACATTCCTTGATATCTTTAATAGTTTCTTACATAAATGCCACATAAATTTGTCCTGCGATTCCCAGGTATCTGAAATACTTTCTTGTTTTGGGAATAGTAATTTATTTCTGTGATTTTTAAAATGTGTTATTTCAGCTATAAAAGTGTGGAAATATCTATGTATGTTTTTTAAACAGGCTCTTTTAGTGAGTGAGCTCTCTATTCAAATAATTTTTTCATTGATCATCCAGGTCTTTCTTGAAGGACACTCTTCTCATATGTAAACATTGGGAACTTTGCTTTTAACTTTTTATTTCTTTTTCCTTATTTCTCTTTTTGGAATTTAAAAAAGTGGCTACAACTTTTCACTTGAGTTCCTTTACCTGACTAACTACCCCCTACTTGGAAATATTTTGGAATCATTTTTATTTTAGGAAATGCATATGAAGATTTTCTGAAGGCTTGAATATCAGAATATCTTTCTTTGCCTTTGACCATCAGTATAAATGTGGGTGGGAGCAGAATCTCAGGTCACAGCTTTTGGCCCTTAAATTAATGTAGATCTAGCCTCAGTTCCTCTGCCATTGTCTGCTGCAGAGGCATCACAGGGCAGCCTGAGCTTGTTTTTTGATCAGTCACATCAGTACAACAGAAGAAGCTATTTTTTTCTTATATCACCTATGACTTTAAGAGTCTTTAGACTTTTTGCCCTTTGTCCCTTTAAGAAAATAGGCTCTTAAGGAGATCTTTAGAAGTAAAGACTATGGAATACTTCTATCTTTGACATGACAACTCATCTCCTCATCATTTGTCTGCTTGTGATGTGGTTAAACTGTTCAGAGAGCTGTGATGAAAATAATAACCTACCGAGACTTTAATTATATTCCATGACCCGTAAGTGCTTTAAAATGATTTTCTAATTTATTTTGCTTCTGATGTTGATTCTTTACTCATGACACTATACAAGGGTGCATATGCAAATATAATGAATTTCTGTCTGCTTTTTAATGAAGATTTTTAATAAGATTAAGAGTCAAGACATATTCAAGCTCTCTGATTAGGGCAAAGATCTTCCAGTGATTCTACATTTATTGAACAAAGTGTTGCTCTTCTCTAGCTGCCTTCTGGAGGATGCACCGAGCAGCATGGTTTCACAGCTTCTCAGAATAATCCCTGAGTAAACTTCTCAGACCTGACCATCTAGAGCATTACTAGGAAAATGCCAAATAAGTTGGATAATTTTGGCTAACTTGTCCTTGAAACAGTATAATACGCTGCTAGTATAAACAATAAAAAGTAATATACTCTCTTATAATAAACAACATAAAACATTATCTTTTTGGATAATGTGGTTGGCATATTATGATTATTTTTGTTTTTGTGATGAGTCCACCAATCTGTGTAATCCAGGGAGAGGAGCATCCAGATAATGAAGCTAAGTTGGACCTCTGTACTCCAACACAGAGTTAAATCTCAGAGACACAGTTTTGGGTGGAGTTGAAAAGAATAACTTTATTGCTTTTCCAGGCAAAGGGGGCCAAAGTGGGCTGATGCTCTCAGAACTGTGTCCTGACATAGAACGGGTAGTGAGGAGTTTTATAGTAATGATTCAAAGAGAGTGTGAACAGCTCTCCGATGTTCTTCTGACTGATGGTGACTAAGTGGGAGTCAGCATCATTAACCTTCTGTTCCAATCAGTTTGGCATCTACATGCTTGTGGGTAGCACACAGTTAACTTCCACCTGTTCCAGGCTTCATTGTCTGCAAAATAGCTCAAAGATATTATTATATACAAATATGTCCCTTGAGTGGGGACCAGGGTCCTGCCCCAGGGCTGCACTACTGTTTCTTTTGACTGTTTTTCCCTTGTTTCTGCCTCCCCTCCCTTCTCCGATTAGTATCTGTTTGAACCTGCCTGTTGGAACTCAAGGAAAGTCATGGAAGCTGAATGAAGCCTATTTCTTACAATCAAAAAGTGGTGGACACAGAAAGGCTTTTGTGCCCAGGAACCCCAAAGGCTCCTACTCAGTTTCACTATCACCTTGAGTTCCAGAATTCATTCACACTGGTGGTAGTGAATGTTCATCTAGGTTCTTGAAATCTGTCAAACGTATCTCCAAACAAGTCTTCTGTGTTGTATCATTTTCTTATGCAGATATTTTATCTAGAATCTTCTGTACTGGTCATATTATTAAAAAAAAAAACAACTTGTGTCAAATTCTTTTGGTCTGCAAGTGAATATAAATTACTGTAATTCTGTAGCAACAAAGATTCATTTTGGACTGTTGCACCAAATTGGATGTACCAAACCATGCTGCTTGGTGCATCCTCCAGAAAATAGCTAAAGAGCAGTCAATACCTTGGTCAACAAATGTAGAACCACTGGAAGATCTTTGCCCTAATCAGAGAGCTTGAATATGTCTCGACTCTTAATCTTATTAAAAATCTTCATTAAAACTAATTTTGGATTGCATTCACATGTTCTCTGTGCAAGGCCGTGTATATAGTTGTGTAGTAGGAAGTAATCACATGGAATTCCTTTTTCTCAGCAGCATGTATTACTTTTTGGTTGCAAGTTATGGGCGCATGAATCTTAAACCTTCGGAGATTCAATTTATTTTTCTTTTTCTCCCTTAATTGCAATGACCACCACCTATAGTATCTCCTGGGTGTACTTCCTGTTTAAGAATTGCTGCCGAGTGGGACATAATTTCTTCAGGAACTCTCTTTCAGCTCATAAAAACTAAATATATAAGCCATTTCTGCCTTACATTTTTCACTGCTAAGTTCTGAGGAATTTGGAAGAGAAAAATGGAAAATCACCACAGTTCTAAGAAGTTGAACTAAGTTGTTCCTTGTTTCTACCTTCCTTTTTTGATAGAATGTGGGCACGTGCGGTGCCACTAGCTATCAAGTTTACGTGAGATGACTGATTTTCCTGATCTTGCCCTCCCAGCTTTGCTCATTTTCTCTGGAGGCTCTGTCACTCTCAGTAGACATATTGCTGCATTGAAATAATAGATGTGAACTAGTGTTAACCAATCAGCTTCTAGAATCCTCTGGATAATCTACTTCTCAAGTGAAACTCTCAAATAGGTGACTACTATATCAAAGTTCTTCTTGCTCTATATTGAGGAAGTTCCCTTCCTGGTGGGAACAAGTTCCCAATATATTCTATTCCGAGATATTCTATTACTCAGAGGGAGGTTCATATGTTCTCCTTCAGGGTCTTCTAACAATTCATTCAACGATACGTTTATCTCTGTGAGAGCTGATCACGTAAGTCAACCTTATGCTAACACACGTTCACACACAAAGCCAGTAATTTCTTACTATTCTCTTGAAAGTGAAAGTTGCTCAGTCATGTCTGACTCTTTGTGACCCCATGGACTATGCAGTCCATGGAATTCTCCAGGCCAGATTACTATGGGTAGCTATTCCCTTCTCCAGGGGATCTTCCCAATCCAGGGATCGAACCCAGGTCTCCTGCATTGCAGGTGGATTCTTTACCAGCTGAGCCACAAATTAGCCACTGGACCACCAGGGGAGTCCCACACTATTCTCTTACTATATTTGATTTTAGGAGTTTTAGAAAAGGCTCTCTCATCTTGAGGTAGGAGACAGTGGGCATCTGGGCTGGACTCATGGTATTTATTAAGTAGAGTAAAATTCACACTTTGTTCTCACCCAGACACCCCAAAGACAAAGCTAGTGGTAAAAGATGAACTCTGCTAAAGCAAAGTGATAAGGTGCCCACTCCTGGGATCAAGGAAATCTTTCTTGTCCGCACATGCACAGAAAGGCTTCTTAGAAGTCACAAAATGAGGGAGGCCCACCCCATAATAAATGTGGACATGCACCCATAAGCCTCTGTAGTGGGATCAATCTTAGCAAAAAAAGTTGCCCACGCATCTTGGGGAGGATCTATGGACCAGTCAGATGTGAAGAAAGAAACAAGATAATTGGCCAAGGGTAAACAAAGACCTGGAAGGACTCTCCTATATAAGTGATTTACATCACCTCCATGTTGGTTCTTCCTCATCCAGGACACCCACACCATTCTCTGGGTGTGTCTCTCTACCTAACTTCTGAGTTGGATAAACAAATTGTAATTGTTTTCCTGTGTGCTCACTGAAAAGAGATACATTGAAATACAAAGAGATACATTGTGCTGTGTCTCTAATAACAAACTTTGTACCTGTTTTTACAGTTTTGGCCTCCTTGAAACATTCTTGCTTTCAAGCCCAGGGCTACTTTGTTTCTAGCCCCCAGCCCCTGGTAGTCTAGTGGCCAGTACTCTTGATTTCTCTCCCTCTGAGATCAATCTGTGCTAGCTAGCTCTCAGCATCCCTAGTTGCCTTAATGACTGCTGCTGCTGCTGCTGCTGCTAAGTCGCTTCAGTAGTGTCTGACTCTGTGCGACCCCATAGATGGCAGCCCACCAGGCTTCCCCGTCCCTGGGATTCTCCAGGCAAGAACACTGGAGTGGGTTGCCATTTCCTCCTCCAATGCATGAAAGTGAAAAGTGAAAGTGAATTCGTTCAGTCGTGTCTGACTCTTAGCGACCCCATGGACTGCAGCCTACCAGGCTCCTCCATCCATGGGATTTTCCAGGCAAGAGTACTGGAGTGGGGTGCCATTGCCTTCTCCGCCTTAATGACTAAAGATATATTATTTATGGTAATGGATTAACTCAACAAATATGGGATGTCCAAATTCTGCACGTTCCAAATAAAGATTTGGTGCTTGCCAGGCTCTTGGAAGTTTAACCTGTAAACTCTTGGAATATTATGTCTAAACAGAATGTCTTGGTTATCTGTGAGCCTTGGACCATAGCTGATACTCAATGCTATCAGCTTGAGACACATGATGAGGTCCTTGACCCACATGGTAATAGCTTGACTTTGGCGGTTAGCCACACCTAGATGAAAAACCCTCAGTGAAAACCCTGCATGCTCATGTGAACTTCCCTGGTTGGTAGTACTCCCTGTGTATTGTCACAGAGTATTACTGGGAGAATTAAGCACTGTTCACAGGACTCCCTTGGGAGAGGACTGCTAGAAGCTTGTACTTGATCTTTCCTGGATGCTATCCTAAGTATCTTTTCTCATTGTTGATTTTTAATCTGCAGGGGTTTTTGCAGTAATAAACTAACCATGAGTATAATGGCTTTGCTGAGTTCTGTGATTATTTCTAGTGAATCATTGAACCTGAAGATGGTCTTGTAGATCCATGGACATATGTGCAATTTTATATTTAGCATAGAAAATGCCTCAAGGTTTCTTTTAAAAACAAATTTTAAATGGGAAGGATAAAATATTAAGTCATTCTTACAGCAGTGTGAAATTTCCCACTGATTGGGTGAAGGAAAACATTCACTTACTCATTTAACAAAGATTTATTGAACAACTGTTCTAGGCTAGGATAGATATGCAAGATGCTGGGGACACTGCAAAAAGCAAAATGGAAAAGTTTCCAGTTCTCATCAAGATCAGAAAAAGAAAAAAATAAAAACAGCAAGGAATGAAACATATCCTGCCATATCAGTAAACAAAGTATGTCACAGTCATCAGCAATGGCAGACACCACAAAAGGTGAGCTGGTGAGCCCTGAGGGAACTCAGGAAGGAAAGGACACCGGCCATCTAGCAGCCATCAAACTGCAGTCACTCCCTGTGGTGAGCCCTAAGAACTCAGGATGTGAAAACAAGACCCTGGTCTCAGATAGCTGAGGTGCATATCAAAGGAATGATTTAAGTGAGTCCAAACTCTTGCAACTTTCTATGCCTAGAAAGTGCTTCATTCCTTGACTTTGGATATCTTTAAACAATATCGTTGTTGTTTAGTTGCCAAGTTGTGTCCAACTCTTTGCAAGCCCAAGAACTGTAGCCTGCCAGGCTCCTCTGTCCATGGGATTTCCCAGGCAAGAATACTGGAGTGGGTTGCCATTCCCTTCTCCAGGAGATCTTCCTGACCCAGGGATTAGACCTGTGTTTCCTGCATTGGCAGGCAGGTTCTTTACCACTAGCATCACCTGGGAGGCCCTTGGAATATTTTGTTTTCTTTAATTAGTAATAACCTTTTGATATTCAGACTGCATGCCCTTTGTTGCAAAACTTCTATATAACCTGGCTGTTCTCCCCCACTTTCCAGAGCAGTTCTCTCAGGGCCACTTGATGCTGTCTTCTAGGCTTGAAATCCTAAAAATTTCCCACAAAATAAAGCATAACTCTCACCTTTTAAGTTGTGAATATATTTTAAGTCTACAGCAGTAGGTAAGCAAATAACATAATTTTGTTTGTGTTTAGTATTATGGAAAAAATTAAGGTGATGATAAGGAGAATACCCTGGGAAGTTCACTTTAAGTCAGAAAAGGCTTCTCTGAGAAAACATTTTCAAGTGATACCAGAAGGTTAGACTGATCTACACATTTTAAGAGTGCTGGGAACAATCAACTGCAAATGCTTTAATCTGGGAAAGGACTTGCCTTGTTCCCTAAAGAGAAAGGTGGCTAGTATGATTGAAATGTTCTGACAGGAGAAAAAATGGTGTGAGACAAGTTTAGAGAAGGAGTTAGCTACCTGAAGATGCAGTCCTCGTAAGTGAAAGAAGTGGGTAGTTTAAGAGCAACAGGAAGGCATTAAGAATGTAGACAATATATTTCTACAGCTGCACTGAATGTTTGAGACCCTGTCAATAGTATGACTCATTATCCTGGGACTGTTTCTAACATTGTGCTGAGGGATTTGGGGGGGGGCTGGGGTGTGAGAGATGGGGTCCATCTCTCCATGCTGACCTCTGTTGAAGCACTCTTCTTCTCATCTGGTCCTTGATTATGACTCAGGCTGACTGCTTTTTTTTTTTTTTTTGGTTCCTCACCTCAACCATTCAGACTCTATAGATGCCACCTCTTATAGCTCTGCCTGTGTCTTTCTTGAAGACACAAGACACTTTTGGTTGCTCTCTTGCGTTAGAATCTGCCTGCCAATGCAGAAGACACAGGTTCTATCTCTGGGTCGGGAAGATCCCCTGGAGAAGGAAATGGCAACCCACTCTAGTCTTCTTGTCTGAAAAATCCCATGGACAGAGAAACCTGGCAGGCTACAGTCCATGGTGTTGCAGAGTCAAACATGACTGAGAGACTGTGCACGCACGCAAGAAAGCTATTGGAATGTCATGGAACATTGCTTAACCGTAAGGCCTTGAATAAAAGCATGAGATATGCCCTAGCCCATTAGGTGGAAGAAAAATATCACCAACCTGTTACTGATAAAATAATCCTAGTTTGACCTCATAGGGTCAGACACTCTCTCCTCTGATATGAAGGAAGAGTTAATGATTAAAGCCTCATGCCTACTCAAAGAAAGTGGTCTTCCCCCTTCTCTGCTTCCTTTGACTATAAAATTGTAGTGCACTCAACCCTCGGGGAAAAGCTCCCTCCCCTGCCTTTTTGCATCTCCTACACACATCCTATGTTAGTAAATCTGTTTCTTGCTCATCACTTTGCCTCTCACTGAATTCCTTCTGCACTGAGACACAATGAACCTGAGCCTCAGTAAGTCAAGACATCAGGTGAGTGATTTTAATGAAAAGATTGTGGGTTTGAGTTCCAAGCAGGTTTTGTTCAGGTTCGAGTCCCTGCACATGGGTTCAAGTTCCAATTTGAGGTGAACAATTTCAGTTTGATGAAGATGGAGAGGAGGAAGACAGAATGACTAGTCCATTTGGTATGGACTAACTCTGATTTCTAATCAGTACATACATATACATACAACCAGTACATACATATTTGATAAATAGGAGACCAGAATTTAAAAACATAATCTTACACAAATGAATTTACTTATGAAACAGAAATAGACTCACAGACATAGAGAACAGACTTGTGACTGTCAAGGGGAAGGGGGTGGGGGAGGGATGGATTGGGAGTTTGGGATTAGCAGATGGAAACTACTATATATAGAATGAGTAGACAACAGGGTCCTACTGTCCAGGAACTATAATCAGTATCCTGTAATAAACCATAATGGAAAAGAACATGAAAAAATATATATGTGTATTACTGAATAACTTTGCTGAACATGTGCATGATCAGTTGTGTCTGACCATTTGCAACCCCATGAACTGTAGCCCACCAGGCTCCTCTGTCCATAGAGTTCTCCAGGTAAGAATACTGGAGTGGGGTGCCATTTCTTCCTCAGGGGATCTTACCCACCCAGGGATCAAACCTGCATCTCCTGCTGCTCCTGCATTGGCAGGCAGATTCTTTACCATTCAGCCACCTGAATCCCAAACTTAAGGTTGTCCAAGGTTTCAGCTGTGGCATGCGGGATTTAGTTCCCTGACTGGAGATTGAAGCCACCCCCCTGCTCTAGGAGCACAGAGTCTTAACAGTTGGACCACCAGGGAAATCCATCTCTTTGCCATACAGTAGAAATTACCACAACATTGTTAATCAACTATATTTCAATAGAATTAAAATAAATTAAAAAATATAAATTTGCTTACATCATTAGAAAATATAGTTTCTTACTATTTTTCATTAAATACAGAATATCTGGAATGTTCAAAATGATTCTACCAAATTTCCTCCTTTCCCTTGGGTATTGCCCTATATCTAATTGGATTCTTCTTTGATCTTTATGTAGGAAATTGTATTTTTGGTAGTTTGTGGTGTCCCCAAAGAAATTAGAATGAAGGATTGGGGGATGGATTTTCTGAGAATTAAAATAGGAAACCACTATATAATGAGTGATAGAGTAAATTTATTACTCAAGGTATATTCCCCAATCCTAGCATCTGCCAGACACAACAAAGATTTGAGGTGTGGCAAGCATGAATAAATTAAAGTCATTTTATGAAGACATAAGGGTCCTCAATCCTATATGATTTAACTATATAAATGAAAAAAAAAATTCTAACGAAGAGATGCTCTGATCATAACTATGGATAGAGAAGGAGTTTGTGTGAAGTGGGGAACACATTCATCAGCTTGAAAACTCAATAAAAGAATCAGGGTGATACATTCTAGCAGTACAGCCCAAAGCACTCGTCAGAGCACACCCTCCCCTCACCTACTATGTCTCAGGAGAAGTCCTAAAGGCAGTGGAAGAGACTCTAGGCTGTGTTAGTCCAAGATCATAAAATATTTGAATAATATAATTAACTCCTCTTGGTCTGAATCTAGACTTACCAAGCACACTTTTGAATATTTTGACTATAAGTTGGTTTCTCATGCAAATCTTACAGTAAAAGGGCAAGATGGCACGCAGGCTCCCAATCCTCTTGACAATATTTACTATTGTATTGGAAAAAATTGCTCTTCTGAATTTGTCATGCCTTCCTGAATTTTGCATCCATGAGTCCTTCTCTAAAGTATAGATCCAGGATGCTAACCAGACAGCTTTCTGGGCTGAAAGGATGATTTAAAAAAAAGACCTTGGTTTATGTTAAATGCATCATGTTGCTCCATCCTGTAAGCTGCTAGGGTTTTGCCAGAAAACAGAATAAACCCTGGTAGTTCAAGTGGAGAGAGTTAATTAACAGACTACTTGCCCAGCTGTAGGTCACAGTTAAGAGAATGCATGTGGGATGGTGAGGTTTCCACAAGAGCAAAAGGGAAAGTCTGCCTCACTCTTGGTGCCAATGAGACAAGGGAAGGAAGTGGATTGATTGGAGTCCAGTGAAAGCTAGAGCCATGGAGGAGAGGAGACCCAGTGGGAACTATGGTCATGGAGAAAAGTGGACATTTTAAGAGGTTCGCTTATAGAGCAGAGAAATACGGCAGAGTGCCACAGCTCTCTCCCCTCTGGTGCTCTGATTTGCTCACCAGTTCTATTAACCTGCATAAAGCTGGTCAGCAAGAGAGTTCAGACGAAACTAGTCTCTCAAGCCATAGAGCAGACAATGAAGGGTGTAGGAGACAGGAAGAATAAAAGAAAAGCAGGCCCCGGCAAGGGCTGCAAAAGAAATTTATAATTATTGATAAACTGGATGCTATAAGGCATGAGACTCTTGGAACAAGTCCAGAGGGAACAGTTCATAATCCTGAAAACAAGATATGATCCTGGAGTCAGAAAACCGACCCCAGACTTTCTCAACTGGCGTCTCAGAGTCACATGTTTTACGTATCTGGTGGAAAATCTATAGATAAGAATATTAGTCTTAATTACTGATTTGTTATTGATGACTGTTTCCTAACTACTCAGTGGTTAATGATCATTGTGTTCTTTGGCCCTGAAGGCCACATGAGTTATAGTTTAACTCCCCACATATTCTTTCATTCACGGCTGAAAGTATAATAAAGCTGGCTTGGATTCAGTTTCGGGACCTTCACCTTGGAGCGGTGTTAGTCCCCTGATCCTGGCTTTTCTCTAAATTCTTGTGTCTTGTTTCTCATTCTCTCACCATATCGTGCTTTCGGAAACCCTGCTTGTCGAGCTGGTCTCAACAGAAGGGGAGCTGGATGAGTTGGGGTGGGTAGGGTATGCTGGGGAAACGAGGAGCGGCAACAGCATAACTGCTAAGAGATGGCCACCTGGACATGAGAGGGAATAAAATCATGCATCTCAGCTTGGGACTGATCCCACAGTCTTTTAACTGAGATCACACTTGATCTCAGGCCCTATGAAGCTCAGGTTCTTGATGTCTCATCAAAGAAAGAATTCAGTGACAGAAAGTGAGAGGTAAGAAGTGGATTTATTTAGAGAGAAACACACTCCACAGACAGAGTATGGGCTGTCTCAAAAGGTGAGAACAGCACCAAAGTATGGGGTTGCCAGTATTTATAAGTGTGCATAATTTCATAGGCTAATGCATGGGAGGAGTATTCCAGCTATTTTGGGGAACGCATGGGGATTTCCAGGAATTGGGCCACTACCCACTTTTTGACTTTCATGGTCAGCCTTGGAACTGTCTTGGTACTGGTGCGTGTGTCTTTTAACTTGCTGATTGAGTTACAATGAGTGTATACTGGGCTCAAGGTCTAGTGGAAGTCGATTCATTTGCCATCTTGGACCTATTTTGTTCTAATCAGTTTATGTTGTGTCTTCAGGCTATGTCATTTGGTTGTGCTTTCTTCCCTTCCCTCCTGTTTCAGTAGCACAAGTGAACAATTCTTTCTCTTTTATAATTAGAATTTATGAGTTTGTTTTCTGATATAATTTTCATAGGACCAGTGAAATGTATTGTGTATTTGTGTACAATATTGATCCATCAAAATTCTTAGTTTTAACCTTTTCAGAAAGGTTCTTATTCTGAGAGCAGAAGCTGGGCTTTTGAAATTTCAGGGTTCCTCTGAATTCAAAACAGATTAATCTTCTGGGGTATTTGTTGTTCTTTGAGGTTGCTTCAGGCAAAAGGTCAAAAAGTAAAGATTTCACATTGCTCATGTGGTACAAAAGCATAAACTTCTGCATACAAAGATATAAGTAGAATATTAGGGAAAAAATAATGTGTCATTCCCATTAGTGAGATTTTTTATTGTTCAGGAAATACAATGCCGTCCTTGTTGAAAACCTGTTCTGGAGAAAATCAGTTGGCCTTTCACATCACACATGCAAAATATCTTTACCTGCTTGGTTTCTATGGAATGTTTGAAGGTCAGGATAATTATACCACATAACTATCATTCACAGAATTTCACATGACTTCTATACCCACTTCTGATTTTCAAGCTTTAAAGGGATACAGAAAAAGAGTTACAAAAGTTCATCCTCAAAACTTTTCTCTCTATACTCATAATTCAGAAATAAAAAGAAAAGAACAAAATGAAAACCAAAACATCAACTATTTGAATTTCCATGTACAAATAAAATAATGATTGGAAAATAATTTGAGAGTAGGGACCATACACATATGAGCAATGACATTTGCAGTGTTATGTAAAATACTGGCTATGTTATTTATCCTCAGTAACAGAGATTGACCCATAAGAGAAATCTGAAGGAGGTTTGGAAGTTTATACAAAAAAGATCTTAATGACCCAGATAACCATGAGGGTGTGATCACTCACCTAGAGCCAGACATCCTGGAGTGTGAAGTCAAGTGGGCCTTAGGAAGCATCACTGTTAACAAAGCTAGTGGAGGTGATGGAATTTTAGCTGAGTTACTTCAAATCATAAAAGATGATGATGTGAAAGTGCTGCACACAATATGCCAGAAAATTTGGAAAACTCAGCAGTGGCCACAAACTAGAAAAGGTCAGCTTTCATTCCAATCCCAAAGAAAGGCAATGCCAAAGAAGCTCAAACTACCACACAATTGCACTTATCTCACATGCTAGCAAAGTAATGCTCAAAATTCTCCAAGCCAGGCTTCAACAGTACATGAATTGGGAACTTCCAGATGGATTTAGAAAAGGCAAAGGAACCAGAGATCAAATTGCCAACATCCCCTGGATCATCGAAAAAGTAACAGAGTTCCATAAAAACATCTATTTCTGCTGTATTGAATATGCCAAAGCCTTTGTGTGGATCACAATAAACTGTGGAAAATTCTGAAAGAGATGGAAATACCAGACCACCTGACCTGCCTCTTGAGAAACGTGTATGCAGGTCAGGAAGAAACAGTTAGAGCTGGACGGACTGGTTCTAAATCGGGAAAGGAGTATATCAAGGCTGTATATTGTCACCCTGCTTATTTAACTTATATGCAGAGTATATTATGCAAAATTCCAGGCTGGATGAAGCACAAGCTGGAATCAAGATTTCTGGGAGAAATATCAATAACCTCAGATACGCAGATGACATCACCCTTATGGCAGAAAGCCAAGAGGAGCTAAAGAGCCTCTTGATGAAAGTGAAAGAGGAGAGTAAAAAAGCTGACTTAAAACTCAACATTAAAAAAACTAAGATCATGGCATCCAGTCCCATCACTTCATGGCAAATACATGGGGAAACAGTGGAAACAGTGACAGACTTTATTTTTGGGGGGCCCCAAAAATCATTGCAGATGGTGACTGCAGCCATGAAATTAAAAGGCTCTTGCTCCTTGGAAGAAAAGCTCTGACCAACCTAGGCAGCATATTAAAAAGCAGAGACATTACTTTGCCAACAAAGGTCTGTCTAGTCAAAGCTACGATTTTTCTGGTAGTCATGTATGGATGTGAAAGTTGTGTTGCAGGAAGGGGGACCCCTTCCAGGGTCCGAAACTGGGCTCTTGTCTAACACTCGGAAATGAATTGTCTGAGGAGACACATGTGCTGACAAAGCAAGAGATTTTATTGGGAAAGGGCACCCGGGTGGAGAGCAGGAGGGTAAGGGAACCCAGGAGAACTGCTCTGCCACATGGCTTGCAGTCTCGGGTTTTATGGTGATGGGATTAGTTTCTGGGTTGTCTTTGGCCAATCATCCTAATTTAGAGTCTTTCCTGGTGGTGCACTCATTGCTCAGCCAAGATGGATGCTGGTGAGAGGGATTCTGGGAAGTGGACAGACACGCGGTGTCTCCTTTTGACCGTTCCCCAACTCTTCCGGTTGGTGGTGGCTTATTAGTTTCATTTTCCTTACCAGGATCTCCTGTCATAAAACAACTCATGCGAATGGTTACTAAAGGGCCTGACCAGAGTGGGCGGTTTCAGTCAGTATGCTTCCCCTAACAGTTGGACCATGAAGAAAGTTGAGTGCCAACGTATTGATACTTTTAAACTGTGGTGTTGGAGAAGACTCTTGAGAGTCCCTTGGACTGCAAGGAGATCAAACCAGTCAATCCTAAAGGAAATCAGTACCAAATATTAATCAGAAGGACTGATGCTGAAGCTGAAACTCCAATACTTTGGCCACCTCGTGCAAAGAACTGATTCATTGGAAAAGATCCTGATACTGGGAAAGATTGAAGGCAGGAGAAGAAGGGGATGACAGAGGATGAGATGGTTGGATGGCATTGCCTGTGTGATGGACATGAGTTTGAGCAAACTCTGGGAGTTGATGATGTTAGGGAAGCCTGGCATGCTGTAGTTCATGGGGTCACAAAGAGTCAGACACGACTGAGTGAGTGAACTGAACTGAACTGGAAAGTTTATGGAATTTCTGAGAACACTGGAGAAACAGGCTTGGGAAACATGCAGGAATAAATAGACTTTTCCACCAGAGCTAGTCTTATGACATAGGTCCCTACTGCTGTTATTTATCACTGGACTCCAGACCTAACCTGGCCTCCTGTGGACAATGGTTACACCCATGGTCCCAGTACTTGCTATTCAGCAATGGAAACTCTCCTATCACTAATGGCTGAATCATAGTTCCAGCCTATGTCACAAGCCTATATCCTATCTGGAAGTAATTTATTGTTAAGGGGATCTGACTTTTTTTTTTTTTTGCTTCTATGGGGAAAGATAGATACACTCATCTTCCTGTTAAGATTCCTAAGTTTGAGAATTCCACAAGCAAGTTAGAATATTCAGATGGTGGGTGATCAAACCAAGACAAAAGCCAAACCAACCTAAGGCACAGTTAGTATAGATGTGTGTATGCATGCTCAGTCTCTTCAGTCGTGACCGACTCTCTGCGAACCTATGGACTGTAGCCCGCCAGGCTCCTTGTCCATGGGATTCTCTAGGCAAGAATACTGGAGTGGGTTGCCACGCCCTCCTTCAGGGGATCTTCCTGACCCAGTGACTGAATCCAGGGCCTCCTACATCTTCTGCATTGCAGGTGAAGTCTTTACCACTAAGCCACAGGGAAAGCTCTAATTTAGATGCAGAGTCTAGTATTATCTCTATCGCAAACAGAAGAAGTTTGAAAGAAGGTTCCAGATGTAACACAAAAGGATTTAGACAGACCAAAAGAAAAGTTACCTGATTAGGAAATGTCAAACATATCATACCTAAGTGATTATGGTGTCTCCTTTCCAGAGATCTTTTAAGATAAGTTTCTCATTTGATTCAGTTCAGTTCAGTTCAGTTCAGTCATTCAGCCATGTCTGACACTTTGTGAACCCATGGACTGCAGCATGCCAGGCTTCCCTCTTCATCATCAACTCCTGGAGCTTGCTCAAATTCATGTTCATCAAGTCGGTGATGCCATCCAACCATCTCATCCTCTGTCATCCCCTTCTCCTGCCTTCAATCTTTCCCAGTATCAGGGTCTTTTAAAATGAGTCAGTTCTTTGCATCAGGTGGCCAAAGTATTGGGGTTTCAGCTTCAGCATCAGTCCTTCCAATGAATATTCAGGACAGATTTCCTTTAGGATTGACTTATTTGATCTCCTTGCAGTCCAAGGGACTCTCAAGAGTCTTCTCCAGCACCACAGTTCAAAAGCATCAATTCTTTGGCACTCAGCTTTCTTTATGGTCCAACTCTTACATCCATACATGACTAGTGGAAAAGCCATAGCTTTGACTATTAAGATCTTTGTTGGCAAAGTAATATCACTGCTTTTTAATATGCTGTCCAGGTTTGTCACAACTCTTCTTCCAAGAAGCAAATGTCTTTTAATTTCATGGCTGCAGTCACCATCTGCAGTGATTTTGGAGCCCAAGAAATAAAGTCTCATTTGATTGGAGAAATGTAAATATGTGTTCTATATTACCACTTTGAGTTTGCAATGTTTGATTTAATTGATCCTTATTTTGAAAGTTGTGTTTTTTAAAAAGACTTTTGATGCAGACCATTTTTAAAGTCTTTATTGAATTTGTTACAACCTTGCTTCTGTTCTTACGTTTTGTTTTTTTGGCCCTGAGGTGTGAAATCTTAGCTCTCTGACCAGGGATCAAACCCACACTCACTGCATTGGAAAGTGAAGTTTTAACCACTGGACCACCAGGGGAATCCTGAAAATTGTATTATTAAATGAGGGTAGAGATTGTTAGAATAAACACAAAGAAGATGAAAACTTAATAAGAATTGATAAGTGGAAAAGGGCAGAGTCACAGCAGGATCTGATGAGTTGTTTAAGATCACTTGCAATGCTTCTTAGCAGAAATATCCCAAAGATGCACGTGAAGTATATTAATATTGTAAATCCACTAGGTGTTTTAAAAATGTAAATGTATGTCTCTTAAAATAGACAACCAAATGACACAATTAAATCTTAATAATCTAGTTTGAATTTATTCTGAAATTAGTTTCAAGGTGACCCATGTCTTTGATTCTTAACAGAAATTGAGAATGATGGTCAGGATCCTTGTTTGGAATTTAATTGAGTGTTTCTAAATAGGATGACAATTTTGGATGAATTCTACAGGTGTTTATTAAATCAGTTTTATATTGAAAGCACCAGAGTCACAAGTAAAAGATGAAGACGATACCATTTCTGTTCTGAAGAAATTTTTATTCTAGTGGGGTCAGAGACATAAGACTGACATAAAGTAGAAAGGTTAGGTACCAAGTATATTCCAAACTGCAAATGGCTGGAGAAATGTGGCATGCATTCTGCTATGGGAGATAAGATGAGGTTGCTTTTCAACTAAGCTCTGGAAGAGAAAAGTAATTATAATTGGAAGAAAGTGAGGAGATGTTCCTTATAGGGATGGGAGCAAATTTTCAAATATGAGATGAGTGTGTTTGTCCAGGAAACAGCTGATAAAACTGCAGAGAAAGAGTATATGGTTAGCAGAGGAATGGAATTGAAGGGCTTAAAAGCTGGGCTGGCATCATATATTACAGTAAATTTGGCCTTTGTCTTAAACACTGTCTGGAAGTCTGCTGTGTTTCTCCCACAGCTATCCTTCTTTGCCATCAAAATCTCCATTTTTCTCACTATTGGCTACCTGAGGGGTTGAATATCTAAGCCCATCACAGTAATTTCTTCCCCTTTTCAGTGACTGGATGGGGTGTGAAAATGGTTTGAATCCTTGGTCACTGAGAGGTAATGGAATGTATATTGGGGACCTCTAGTAAAGGAACCCAATACAATGAGTTGATTCTCTCAGCCTCTGGACACTGACAGACACTATGATGCTTGGAATAGTGGCAATTAATGTGAGTCCATGAGTAGAGCAGAAGTCTATGTGGAGTCCTCTCTACACTGAGTTACTCTAGTAGCCAACGTTGGAACTAGCTACTCAGCCATTTATAATTATGAGAGATCAGGAATTTTACTTCTTGGTACAGCCTTTTTTCTCTTGATACTTCATTATTTGTACCAAAAGCATCTGTAGATATATATCTTTCTTGCTATGACCCAATTCTGCATTCTCTTTGGGACATTCTGAATTAAAGTCAATGTTAACTTTTTCTGTCTGTCTCTCTAGGAGGGATGCTTTTTCTTGTTTATCAGAATCACTTTTATAATTAATACATTTCTTATCTAGGAGCAAGTTCACTTTCTGAAGTTTTGTTAAACATTTATCCAGTTGTTATATCCAAGAGTAAGATAGATGAGTATGGAAAAAAGTCCAATGGTTTAAAATGTCAAATATATTCATAGGCTAGAGCTTTTATTGTTTATTGAAGAAAATGAATTTTTCTGCAGAAACCTGTGAGTATTGGTACTGTCTGCATTACTTGGGAGAATGACAGTCATCTTTATTAGCCTTCTCATTTGAAGAAAACAAACTTTCAGCAAAGTTTTCATGAAAGAGATTATTCTCCTCTCTGTAGGGAGCCCTTTGAGATCTGTGTTGTAGATCAGGAAACTGAACCAGGCAACAAAGACTCCTTTGAAACCTGAATTTGCTTGTTGAGATTCTGCCAACTCAGGCTTTATTCTTTTTTCTTCACTCCTGATGATTCTCTTATTCTCCCTTGTTTGGAGCAGGCAGTACTGAAGTTTCACGTATTCTCATCTTCCCAGTCAGCGCCAGATCTTTTCTTCTGATCAGTGTGCTAATTCATAATTAGAATTATCCCCAGTAACTTGACCATACCTTCATCTGATCAAATAAAAATCTGGAAGCTGATTAACAAGGCACCATCTCCTTCACTTCCTTGTTTATTTAAGGCTGGGGGTGTTGCAAACTTTCTGGAATCCAAATTGAGTTGAAACCCAAACTTCATGTATAGTAAAGTGTTTGATCAGTCATTAACTTTCTGAGTTTCTGAATGCCTAATTTCTTGACTTATTCAAATCATGATCATTGTTTGAATACCTCGTTTACATTTCTTCATTTAAACAAAAAGACATAAAGCATCTGAGTTATGTACTTTGAAGGCATTATTAATGCAAAACTTCCCTGAAAAAGAGTTTTAGAGTTTTTTTTTTTTTTTGGTAATACTTTTTCCTTTTTTAAGCATGATTTATGTCTATTTAGAAATCTGGAAAATACTGAGATAATGCAAATAAAGAAAGTTATACCAAATCACATCAGGGAGGCAATGAAACCTTATATTTATTTTTCCACATGTGTTTATAAATGTGCATAGAATGTCTGTGTTTGTACACACACATATATACACATGCATTACATATAGATAAATTCATATTGATATTTATTGTACTCACTGGATTTTAGGTAACTGTTGATTCAATTTTAAACTTACATACAATTTGCTAGATTAGTGCAAACAGCTTCAGCATACTCTTTACTAACATTCAACAGTTGTTTATATTTTCCCCATTTGTGCTCAAAGTTTTATAACTTGCTGGTTTATTTAGCAAGTATAGCATACCTTCTGATATTTACTAAGTATAATTATATAGCATCATTCTAAAGATGGTGATGCTTTCTTGGTGGCTCAGACAATAGTCTGCCTGCAATGCAGGGCACCTGGATTCGATCCTTGGGTTGGGAAGATCCCTTGGAGAAGGAAATGGCAACCAACTCCAGTATTATTGCCTGGAGGATTGCCTGAGGAGCCTGGCAGGCTATGGACCATGGGGTTGAAAAGAGTAGGACACGACTGAGCAACTAACCCAAACACAAAGATAACAATGGAGGTGATGCTGATAGTAATGATAATGATTGCTAAATACATTTTGGGTATTTTTATGTGTCAGACACTGTTCTAAGTGCCTAACATATTATGTCTCTTAACCTTCAGATATACCTAGAAGATATGCATTCAGTTCAGTTCAGTTCAGTTCAGTCACTCAGTCATGTCTGACTCTTTGCAAGCCCATGAATCGCAGCATACCAGGCCTCCCTGTCCATCACCAACTCCCATAGTTTACTCAGACTCATGTCCATCGAGTCAGTGATGCTATCCAGCCATCTCATCCTCTGTCGTCCCCTTCTCCTCCTGCCCACAATCCCTCCCAGCATCAGAGTCTTTTCCAATGAATCAACTCTTCCCATGAGGTGGCCAAAGTCCTGGAGTTTCAGCTTTAGCATCATTCCTTCCAAAGAAATCCCAGGGCTGATCTCCTTCAGAATGGACTGGTTGGATCTCCTTGCAGTACAAGGGAATCTCAAGAGTCTTCTCCAACACCACAGTTCAAAAGCATCAATTCTTCGGCGCTCAGCTTTCTTCACAGTCCAACTCTCACATCCATACATGACCACTGGAAAAACCATAGCCTTGACTAGATGGACCTTTGTTGGCAAAGTAATGTCTCTGCTTTTGAATATGCTATCTAGGTTGGTCATAACTTTCCTTCCAAGGAGTAAGCGTCTTTTAATTTCATGACTGCAGTCACCATCTGCAGTGATTTTGGAGTCCCAAAAAATAAAGTCTGACACTGTTTCCACTGTTTCCCCATCTATTTCCCATGAAGTGATGGGACCGGATTTCATGATCTTCGTTTTCTGAATGTTGAGCTTTAAGCCAACTTTTTCACTCTCCACTTTCACTTTCATCAAGAGGCTTTTGAGTTCCTCTTCACTTTCTGCCATAAGGGTGGTGTCATCTGCATATCTGAGGTTATTGATATTTCTCCTGGCAATCTTGATTGCAGCTTGCGCTTCTTCCAGTCAGCGTTTCTCAAGTTTAAGGAGCATAAAGCAGAACACAAAGAAAGGAAGTGACATAGAAGTGACAGATGAAGAAGCAAGGAGCTGGTTAAAGAAAAATCTCAACCCTTGTAAGAGAGGTGCTGAAAATAGAGTATGATTCTCAATTGTCTCAACCAGACAATTCATTACTCATGGCACATCCAACAGCAGGAGAATTAGCATGATAATGCCAGCTTTCCTGACGCTAATCTCAGGGAGGGACTCAGTGGATGGTAACTCTTCACACAGTCATACGAACCTTATCCCAGGATCCTTGGGTGAAGGGCTCAGCACCTTTTGTAGCAGGCAATAAACAAGCCCCTCAGTCTCATGGTTTCATGCTGTGGTAGCATTTACCCACTTTATTGCCCACGTGTCAAGCTTCCCAAATAGTATCAAAGCAGAGGAGGTTAGATTTGTAACTGAGAGCACCAAGCAAAGATATATGAAGGGTGCTCAACACCCATTGGAGAAGGCAATGGCACCCCACTCCGGTACTCTTGCCTGGAAAATCCCATGGATGGAGGAGCCTGGTGGGCTGCAGTCCATGGGGTCGCTAAGAGTTGGACACTACTGAGCGACTTCACTTTCACTTTTCACTTCCATGCATTGGAGAAGGAAATGGCAACCCACTCCGGTGTTCTTGCCTGGAGAATCCCAGGGACGGGGGAGCCTGGTGGGCTGCCGTCTCTGGGGTCGCACAGAGTCAGACAGGACTGAAGCGACTTAGCAGCAGCAGCAACACCCATAGCCAACTTCTCTTCCCAGCTGATTTGTATTCAGATGAACTAAGCCCACAAAACTGATGGTATATTATGCTATCTCCTACCTCATTTTATAAGTATCATTTGACTAATTCAGCAGTTTGACCATAAAGAATGTTTCTATTTTTTTCTTAACCAGAGAAATATAGTTACGATAAACATCTTTCACACAAATCTGCTCACTTCCCTGTTTATCTACTTTAAATAAATTTCTTGAGCTAGAATGATTGCATCAAAGATAAGTTTTTTCCCCATATGATGGGGTTGTATCCCTGAAGTGTTCATTAGTCAGTTTTTCCAGCAGCATTTTCTACAAATAACAGCATTGTCTCTTCCTTTCCAGTATTTACATCTCAATATATCTGAGATCTTATCTTTGTTTTGCTGGGTTGGCTAGAAAAGTCAATGTTATTGGCATATTCATCTAAACAGATCCATTTTTAATAGAAATTTTATGTTTTCAAATGACTTATTACCTATCCAGAGAATATGCCTTGCTAGAAACCAAATTTATTTGCTCATCTGTTTTGTCTCCTATAAGGATAAGAATGTTGATGAATACCTGGAGAGGTGGTTAAAGTCAGTATTTTATAAAATTGCAACTAAAAGAATATCTTCTGTTCTATGCAACAAAAGCTACATATAGTACTGGACTATAAACTGATTTAATTTTATTCTCTACTTAGGGATTCTCAACAGTGGGTGCTATTAGGCACTTACATTGTTTTCTCTCATAATGGAACTGGTGAAAATGGTCAGAGAGTGTGGACAAAGGCATGGTTTATTCACATGTAATTTTCATGTTTCTTTTTCCAGGTTCCACTGACCATCTCCTGTGAGCCATTCTGTCCTTCTGCAGTGGTTTAGTCCGTTTAAGTCTACCTCAGGATGGGATGCTGTGAGTACAATTTGCATACCATTTCTAGTCTTTGCCTGTGTGTTTGTTCAGCGTTCATTTGAATTTGAGTTTTTATCACTGCCTTACCTAGGAGTTTTTATTTCTTTGTGCAAAATATTCTTCTCCATTACTCATGCCGTGGGAGCAGCTTTGCTCTCTGTGAGGCACCAGTTCTGACTGTTCCTCTCATCTCATCACTCTGTGTCTTTTTTGCCTCTGGCCTTTGTGTTTGGAACCTCCTGTGGCCAATGGCTGCCATGAGAAGGTCAAAGCTGCAGTGTGACTGTAACCAAGCAGGACCCTACGAGGCCTTCCGAGAATAGACCTCTGCCCATGTCCTCTGACTGCCTTTTTTCTGTAGAACTTTAGTCAAAGGATGCATTTAATCAGGCAATTGAGGGAAGGCAGAAAGAAAGGAAAACAATCAAGCAAGACAAAATAATAATACTTGAGCCATTAAACAAAGTCAAGGACTTTTAGTTCTTTCTCAAGGACCATAGTTTTAATATTCTGAGCCATGTCCTTTGAGCTATTTTGCAGAAACTGAAAGCCCCCACCAGGTGGAAGAAGTTAACTGTCTGCTGCCCAGAAACACTTAGGCTCCAGGTTGGTAGGAACCAGAAGGTTGATGATGCTGACTCCTGACTAACTCCACTCAGTCAGAAGAATGTCCATGAGTAGATCGTGCCCTATTCCTCACTAGTGGCTCCAGCATGGGTCACATAGACTCGAGGGCATCAGCCCCCTTTGCCTGGCAAAGCAATAAAAGCTACTCTTCTGTACTTCACCCCAAACTGTCTCCACATTTCTATTTAGCACTGGTGAACAGAGGCTGAATTTTGGCAACATGACTAAAATGATTCATGGAGGGCCAGCCTTTGAGGTGAATTTATTGGTCCTTCCACAAGATGGATTCTCTGGTGACAGTAAAGAATACTCCTGCAATGCAGGAGACTTGGGTTCAGTCCCCAGGTCCGGAAGATCCCCTGGAGAAGGGAATGGCTACCCACTCCAGTACTATTGCCTGGAGAATTTCACGGGCAGAGGAGCCTAGCAGGCTATAGTCCATGGGGTCATGAAGAGTTAAACACCACTGAGTGACTAACAAAGCAATAACTTTATCAACAGCCGCAAGATGGCACTCACAGTGTTTCTCTCTTTCAGTGTTTATCTTGACAAAGATGTAAAATTTTAACATTGTCAAATAGAACTTAATGAATGGTATAGTTTATTTAATGTGACTTTATGTTGTTTCCCACCACATTTTGATATTAAAATTTCCTCCTCTGGAATACCACTGGAACCTGAGAGAAGACATGTGATAATCTGAGGGAGGAGGTGCACCAGTTAATTTCATGGGCTGGTGACTCATTTCCTTTGCAGCAGAATGTCTTCCATAGTTAACAGTTCTAGGTGCTTTGGGCTCTGTCCTCTGGTGCAGATACCCTTCAGCACCATTCTGAATGGAGCACTGAGTAGAGTTCCCACAGACGGGCTGTCTACAAAGGCTGTAAGAATCAAGGCTGACTGTTCCAGCATCCTTTGCAACTGTGTCTAAAAGAAATCTTGGTGCTGAGTTTACTAGCTTGCCTTGAACCATTCATGTCCTAGTGATCAGAGAGTTTTTTTGGTTTATTTTTTCTTTTTTCTCTTATTTTCTGAAATTAAATAACATTCTTGTAGACTTTAGTGAAATCCTTGTGGCTATTGTTTGGTTTGGAGGAGCTCTGCTTGTAGTAAACCAAGTCAGAAAACTTGTTGCATCATAGTGCTCTATGAGCTTGGCTGAACTCTTGGGGCCAGGTTTATGATTCTTATCAACATCTCTTCCTGGGATTCTGTAACTCTATATTTATCTGCTTAATGACCTTAGTCTTAAGGTCTAGTAGAAAAATAATGGCCAATGGGACAGATTTCTTTAAACTATTCAAGTATTTGTATCTTTCCCAAGTCATAAGTCATGTACCCCTTCCCTGGTGGCTCAGACAGTAAAGCATCTGTCTACAGTACGGAGGGGACCCGGGTTTGATCCCTGGGTTGGGAAGATCCCCTGGAGAAGGAAATGGCAATCCACTCCAGTACTGTTGCCTGGAAAATCCCAGGGACGGAGGAGCGTGGTAGGCTACAGTCCACGGGGTCGCAAAGAGTTGGACACGACTGAGCGACTTCACTTTCATTTTTTCACTTTCAGTTTCAAGTCATGAAATCCAGTTTAGCTTTTGAATTATTTGTATATTTGTTATGTGGAAGCTTGAGGATGGCACAGAGTGAGAGAATTCTTTGAGAGGGCCTATGGAGAATGATTCCTTTCTAACTTTCTAGCTAATTGCACATGTTATCATTCTAAATATTATGATACTTTTCCCCCAATCAGAACATCAGAACACCTAAATTGTAATATGTGATCATTCAGATAATTTGGATGCTGCATTTTGGCAAGGCACATCATTTCTTAATCTGGAACACAGAGATCTTAGATCCAGGTCCTGCTTTCCTTTCTGCCTCTAGACAGGGAATTTTCCCCTGTATTCTTTCTCTGTAGCTGTCTGTTTCACAAATTGTAATCTGCATACTCTGATACCTTTAAATTGGCTATGACACCTGTTAAAGCCTCACTTTTTGTGGAACTATGTTCTAAATTGTCAGAGGAGGCAGATGTTAGCTGAAATCTTTTGATATTGCCCAACAGAAATTGCTGGTTTCCTACTCCTTGATAGAGGAATCATTATTACCCTTCAGCATGTATTCCATTTAAATTCATCCAGTTTTGCTTTTTTTTCCTCATGTGAATTTATTTACAACTTCACTTCTTGTACTAATTTCCGTTGTTTTTAACTTTGGCTGCAGATGAGTTAATCCCATTCAAAGAAGCTCAAGTAAAAGAGCTCACGTTATTATCAACATTCACAGATATCTCATGAAGCCAAAGGCAGGATGTATATTAGACTTTAGGAAAGAAAAACTAAGAACCTAAAAGCTATCTTCTTCATTTCAATTAAGTTGATCTCCCATCTCTGTGTATCTTTTTCATTTGTTTCTCTCTACTGACTAGAATTCTGTTGGGCCAGAACGGTAATTCTGGCATTTGGTACTCTCAGCTACAATATCTGTGTCCTAATTCCAGTCCACAGGTGTGAGGATCTGATTGGCCGAGTGGGGATCATTATGCCTTCATGTCCAATCAGCTCTGACTGTGAGATTGAGCTGAGTAGGACCCAGAGAGCTGTATAGCCATAAGGACTTGGAGACCAGAATTTGGAATAGGGACCTATGATCTGGTAGACATACAGAAAGTAATTCATTTTGTTCTCCATTGAGTACAAGCATGGATGACATGGAACAGCATTAAACAGTGTCTCAGTTCAAGAGGCTCAGAGAGTTTGTTAATTTTATCCATAAGGCTTTGTAGGTTATACTTAGTTTCAAGGATACTTTCAGTCATTAAACTCAAAGTAGCATTATTATTTTAGTTTTATTCTCTGATGTCTAAATAATTAACATCCACACGTATGTAGCCTAGTTCAGTACTAAAATTGATTTACACTTAATTTTAAGCTCACCTCCATTTGCTTTTTTAAAAAAATTTCTTTATTTCATTCTTCCTTTGCTGGATTTCACTGGCCAATCATTTCATGAACAAACTCAAGGATACTGTAATCCTAAAGCCTATTTGAAAATATGTGGTTTCTTTATATTTGAAGAACATCTTTTGTTCAGAATTTTGGTTATGGTGCTGTGCTCTGTCTGCCTAGAGTGTTGCTGTGGAGGAGTCTGTGCACGTGTCTCTGTGCCCAGTTGCTAACTCACGTCTGACTGCTTGCAACCCCGTGTACTGTAGCCCACCAGGCTCCTCTGTTCATAGTATTTTTCAGGCAAGAATACTGGAGTGAGTTGCTGTTTCCTCCTCCAGGGCATCTTTCCCACCCAGGGACCCAACCCTAATCTGCACTGACAGGCAGATTTTTTTTTTACCAGTGAGCCATCAAATTCTGAGAGCTTGTTTATTTCCTTCTGGTTTAAGAGTGTTGCTTTATTTACCTGAAGATCTATATGATTCTTTTCTTACAAAGAAAGTTCAATAAATTCACCAGGATATATCTTGAGGTTGGTTATTTTCTGTCATTGTTTCCCCCCCTAGGATATACTATGTTTATGTTTCAAGGAGATTCTCTTATAAAATACCTGTGACAATTTTCATTTGATGAGTTTTCTTTTCAAGAGTAATAAATACGTGTGTTTTGGGTTTCTTTTGAAATCATTTTCAATAAAAAACCTTGTTATTTGCCATTTTATTTAATTTTAGTTTCTCTAGCCAACCTATGTTGTGTCTCCCTGGATTTCAGTCATGTGATCCTATTTTTCACTGATCAAAGACTGGATTTTCTTTCTTGGTGATGTTTCTGCATTGTTCTTTCCTTTCTTTACTGAATTCTGCCAGTTTATTCTTCACTTACTTCTGTTGTCATATGATTTCATCCTTCAAACTTTCTATCTCTTCCTTGTCCCTTTGTGGAGGTTTGTCATAATTAGTGGAGACTAATTATGAAAAAAAACATGGAGAAACTCTGTGATTTCCTTTATTCATATATTTTTTTTCATCATCTATTCTTAGAGATTTTATGGTTCCTTTTGAATATTAAAGTGCAAGTGAAGTCATTCAGTCGTGTCTGACTCTTTGCAACCTCATGGACTGTAGCCCACTAGGCTCCTCTATCCATGGGATTCTCCAGGCAGGACTACTGCAGTGGGTTGCCATTTCCTTCTCTAGGGGGATGTTCCTGACCCAGGGATTGAACCTGGTTCTCTCGCATTGTAGGCAGACGCTTTACTGTCTGAGCCACAGAAACCTCACTGTTTACCATTAAAAATTATGACTCTCCTTGAATGGAATGAGCAACACTTAAATTACTATGCTAAACGGTAAAGGTGAACACTCCTCTCTGAAATGAAAATCTTTTACAAAGCAATACCAAAAGCATAAAATAACGTCTAGTTACTACCAAAGACTGAAGGAATAATTTACCACCTGATTAAAGTACACATCATGTTTAAATGGGACTGGAATTATTTCTTTTTTACATAGATAATATAAGGCAAATGTGGTGACTGAGCTGATGAAGATCAAAGCTTTGATTGAGGCTTTGTTGTCTCAAATATCGTTTAACAAAATCTGCTGTATTTGCCCTGGATACATATATTCTTCCATTATTTTTTTCATGTGTGTGTGTGTGTGTGTGTGTAGAAAAGTTAGCAATACTCATTAAATCTCTGCCTCTCTGACTTGAAATCTGGTTGTTTCTCCTTACTTTTATCTTCCTGCTGCTCTTCACCTGAATTGAACATCAGTACTGAACTTCACCTGGAACTGCTTCTTGATGTCCCCTTTGTGTCCCTTGGTGCTGTCATCTTGATCAATAATTGGACAGACCCTGGAAGCCTAGGACACTGATTTTTCTCCCTTTTTGAATTTTTAAATTAGCTCTATTGAGGCATAATTTACATATAATGAAATGCACATATATTAAGCGAGTGAGAGTCAGGTGGGAGCAAAAGTCTTCAAAAATGAAAGAGTTTTCAAAACTCCAGAAACTGAAGTTTTGAGAAGGGAGAGTAGAGAAATGATTTAATAGCAGCAATGGAAAGCAGTAAGAGCAGCTCACCCACGTCCGGGCATGGAGGAATGTGGAGGATAGACGTGAAACAACCTTTGCTCCTGAGGGAGCTGGAAAGTGGGGTCCTCAGGGGACAGTTGCATGTCACTGAAAATAAGATTATCAACAGTGACACAGGTCCCCACTGCTTATAGAACAGTCCTGTGTTCCCATATACACTGAGTTTTTAGCTTTTACATTTCATTTTTAGCCAAGTAGAACTTGGAGATTTTTAAAAAGTAAAAGAGAACTGCGATTGCTGTTTAGTTGCTAAGTCATGTCCAGCTCTTTTGCCACCCCATGGACTATGGCCCACCAGGGTCCTCTGTCCATGGGATTTCCCAGGCAAGAATACTGGAGTGGGTTGCAATTTCCTTCTCCAGGGGATCTTAAAAAAACATTCTTAATAGGAATTATAAGGCTTCCCTAATGACTCAGTTGTAAAGAATCTGCCTGCCAATGCAGAGGATGCCGGTTCAGTCCCTGGTCTGGGAAGAATCCATATGCCGAAGAGCAGCTCAGCCTGTGTGCCAGAACTCCCGGGACTGTGCTCTAGAGCCAGGAAACTGCAATTACTGAGCCCACGTGCTGTAGCTACTGAAGACTGTGCTCCCTAGAGCCTGTGCTCCGCAGTGAGAGAAGCCCTGCAAAGAACAGTAGCTGCCACTCTCTGCAACTAGAGAAAATCCTATGCAGATCCAAAGACCCAGAACAGCCAAAAATAACTAAATACTTTTAAAATAGAATTCCAGCAGAAATAGTCGTCCACTTTCCCATCCTTGCTGTCCTGAGATCCAGCTTTCAGGAAACTACAGCTTTTTCTGCAATTTACCTCCATATTTTGGAATGACCTGCCTCTACTACAGTGTCATATTATTTTTCACTTTTGGGTATTTTTTTTCCTGATTTTTTGTAACAGATTTCTTTCACACACACTTTTCCTCCATCTTCCTGATAAAGTCATACCCAATTTTTGGTAAATGTCCAGTGTATACATTATTATAATAGATATATAAGCACTATTCAATCTTTTTATAGTATATCAAAATTTGTTTTGCTCTCTTGTAAAATTCTCTGAAGTTAAATTCAGAATCATTTTAAATTTCATTAATTTTTAATATACCTGTTAATAAGCTGTTAATATACCTGTTTAATAATACCCACCCATAAGCTTTCCACCCATAAACTTGCCAAAACAGCCATGAATCTTCCAACACATTCAAATGCATAAATCATGTATCAATTCTATTCTTTTTCTGAAGGTGTTTATCTTGGAACTCTGTGATTTCCTTGAAGGACCTTGTACTCTAAGTAAAACAGCATGTAGCATAGCTATCCTTACAGAATTTTTCCTTTTGCCTCCATTCTCTGTTGGATTCTCTTCATGATATATCTTCCACATTTTGCCCTCTTGGTTTATTCCCTACTTTTGGTGGTACTCACATTATCCAGTAGTTTACGAAAAGAGGGTATATTGGAGTAAACTTTTGAGAGCTTGCATATTTGAAAACGTCTTTGACCTTCCCTCAAACTTAACTGATTTTCTACCTTGGAATACAATACTGGGTTGAAAATCATTTACCTTCAGACTTTTTTCTTGTGTGTGTGAAAGCTGTATTATAGTCAAGCTTCCAAAGTTGCATTAAAAGTTAGATGACATTTAATTTTGCTCTTTCATTGCTTATAAAAGCTTCTATTTCTGGATTTTTGAAAATTTTGATGCTGTGACTTAGTGAGGTCACTATTCATCTAATTTCCTTGGCTTTCTGTAATCTCTTTTAACTTGGATGTTCATGTACTTCAGGTCTGGTAAAACTATTGGTGTTATTGTTTGAGAATTTTTACCCTACAAATTTCTTTTTCTTAGGCTGGGATGGCTTTATTTTGATGCTAAATATTGTAAACTGCTGGTGTAGGAAATGGAACCCCACTCTAGAATTCTTGCCTGGAAAATTCCACAGGCAGAGGAGCCTAGTGGGCTACAGTCCATGGGGCTGCAAAGAGTTGGACACACCTGAGCAGCTGAGCACGCATGGTAAACTGCCCCAAATATTCTTATCTCTTCTCTTTCATCTCCCATCTTATGTCTTAAAATCCTTTTTGAGAGATTTCTAACAACTTGACCAACAAAATTGCCTCTGTAATCATATTTTTAAAATGCAAGAATTCTTATTTTTGGATAGCTTCATTTTAAATAGCATCTCTTTTAAATATCAATGGATGAAGTAAATAATACAGTACTTACAGAGCATTTGAAACATACCAGTAAATAGATGCAAATCTATTTACATCATTTTCTAAAAAATTATAAATGATTCATATTAAATGTAAGTTACAAAATATTAAAAGTTTTCTTTTGATCTCAGCATAGCCTCTGTTGTCTCTGATTACTTGTTTGTTTTGGTATCTGCATTGACTAAAATAATTCTTTCTTCACTGACAGGTTATTCTGAGCTGTCTTTCCATATTTCAGAGTGAAACCCTAAAATTCTGACTACAGACTGTGGCAAGGGCAATACTTGTTGACTGCTGTATCTCACTGATTAATTAGGGATTGGTCTTTTCACAAGGGATCCATAATAATCAACATTGATTGACTTTTTCTTTGTCCTAATCAGTTTTCCCTTAGAGAATATCTTCCCTTTCAACCCTGAAGATATAAACCAAAGAATCCCCAGTAGGTCTTACTCCTCATACGTAATCTTTTGTTTAGTTTCCCAGCTTTGGTTTCCAGCACGTCTGCTGTAGCTTTGCCCAGTGTCTTGAGTCAAGAGGTATTCAGTTTAGCCTCACTAGAGAGTGAATGGCCAAGCTTCCCCATGGAGAAGAATTGCTTCGCTGTCCCTCAGTGATCCAGGGGTCAAGTGCACCCTATAAACATCTTCAGCCTATTCTTCTGTTCTGTAACTACACGGTATTTCTGCTTTCATTGACTGCTGCAATACTTGCAGTTTTTGTACCTCCAAATCTTGAGACTTTCCAAGTTGCTGAGATGTGCGGTTTCTAATTTCTTGGTTTCTATACCCTTGAGCTCCTGAGTAACTTTTTTTCCCTCCTCTGTGTAGTTACCAATGAGCTATTAGCTTTCTGACTTCTAAAATTTCATTAAATCTTGTTTTCTGAGATTTACTCTCCCATTCTCACTGTCTTTATATATTAGTATCATATTAATTAGTTCTTTTGTTATAACTCTAGTGGGATTTTAAGAGAGGTTGGTGGTTAATATAGATATTTAATTTTCAGTGTTTCATTAGAAACTCATATCTACATAAAAGATTTCAATCTTTTTTAATAAAAAGAGAGGACTTTTCAGAGTCTTTGAGAAATGAATTAGACATAGGATTTATGCAGTTTATGTTGTGAGAATGATAGGTATGGGTTATCCTGCTGAGAATCAAGTACATTTCTATTAAATCTTATAGTGTTAAGGATAAACCTTAGAAGCAAAGTCTTTCTTTGGTAATGAAGAACTATATATTATTGTTAACTGAAATACCAAGATTTTTCCAAGAATGTTTAAGTAAATTAAGCATTAAGTAAATTCTTCTTAAGTAAATTAAGGTTAAATAATTTTTTTCAATTCTCTTGGCTTGAAATGCTGCAGGAGAGAAAAGCAAAATGGTACAACCAGAATAGTATTAAATTCAGATGCGCTTTTATAGTGAAAGGATTATTTATTTCTTTCTTACCTTAAAATTTCAGACTACATTTAAGCTCTGTATTATTTTTTCTTTTCTCCATTTTGGGATTTGGTTATTTTTAAAAAATTTATGCCCACTACCATTGAAGACATTGAAGTAAACTACTGCAGAATTGTGTAAATAATTGTGTCTTTGTGTGTTTTGTTTTTGTTTGTTTGGGTTTTGGTATTAGTTACTTCAAGGACTTTCTAGGATTCTGGTAGACTCTGGGGTAGCTTTTCAGAAAAATGCAAATTTATTGACTTTTATTTGATGGTTATCTATTAAGACTTTGGGCTTACTTGGTGGCTGAGATGGTAAAGCGTCTGCCTGCAATGTGGAAGAACTGAGCTCGATCCCTTGGTTGGGAAGATCCCCTGAAGAAGGAAATGGCAACCCATTCCAGTATTCTTGCCTGGAAAACCCCATGGACAGAGGAGCCTGGTAGGCTACAGTCCATGTGGTTGCAAAAATAGTCGGACATGATTGAGCGACTTCATTTTCTTTCTTTCTTATTAAGATTTTGCATTGTTATTTTAACCTCTTAAAGAATGTTTTTTGGATAAGTATATGGTTTGATGATTTTAATGTTGGAGTTCCTTGGTACTAAAATGTAGTTTAAAATATGTGTCATTTCAATTTTTTTTAATGTTTATTTAACAAAAGATGAGAAACACTCCATTAAATATTTATGTTAGTGGGGTAAGGTATTTCAACATTTCATGAATATTTAACTGCAAAATTATCTTAGAGTCAATGAGATATGGTAATTTATGTGTATATTAACTACCTGTGTATATATGTAATTAGTTCTGGCATCAAATAGTAAGGGAATATTACAATTTTATGCTCTCTAATAAGCAAATTATTGTGTTGATTCTTATGAAATTCATGAATGCATTCTAAACACTTTAATAGCTTATTATGAATATATTACTTTATATTAAGACTCAGGATTGCTTATTGTTTTATTCTCTATGTTATTGGTAGGATTGATTTAGGACAAATGGATGTATGCGTTTACATTTTTTCTAAGATTTATAAAGCTTAGAATGGATATTAGAAAAATACCATTGTCTTAAACCATTTATTTTTTCCTGGAAAGACTGTTATTTTTTTATTTGCACATAGCCTTTTCCTAACAAGAATCACAGAAACTTTCCTTGTATTTCAATTGTAAAAAAAAACTCATTTACTGTTTACATGTACTATACTTCTATGTTGTTTTATATTTAAAAAGGCATTTTACATAAATTGCATCAGTGACATTTTGGCAGCATATATATTTATATCTATGCATTGAACAATTATTTACATTTTTTGGATATAAATAAATCCAAAAAAATGGACAGCCAAATACATCTGGTTGGCTCTCCATTTTTTTTCAGTTAAGTCTTAAAGTCTATGATTTCCTTCTCATTACCCTTCAAAGTATGTTCAGTAAAAGGATAATATTTCCTAAATACTTATTTCTTTTCACAAGTTTTGGCAGGGTAGGTAAGGAGATAGCGTGTATAATAACTCATGTGATGTTTCCTCTTTTGAAATTGTGTCAATTCTATATATTCTAAAATAGGATTCGCCTATTAAGCATTCCTTATAGAGAAGACAAATATCCCCATACCTCATTAAATCTTTACTGTGATTAAGGAAGAGCTCAACTTTGTCCTTTCAAGGGCAATATTTTTCTGTAATATGTAGATGTATTTCCAGCACTAAAATAAGTTTTCAAACGTATACGCAAAGCAACCTGAGTGCATAATCCTGGTAGAGCTTTGTAAAATTTCCACCAATTTTTATAGTTTTCTTCTGTATCTAATTTCATACCACTTTCATTTTGATGATGGATCTTCATTAAGGTCAAAAGTTTAATTTCATTTTCATATAAACAGTTATATTTAGCACTCATTTTTCTTTAATTTGTGTTAGAATAACATGTAAAATTGGCATAAACTTATTTGGGTGAAAATACAACTGACATTTGGAAACTGATGGAAGCAGAAGAGACCCAATAGAAAGCAGTTCAGCAGCTTTGAGTATTTAGTGAACCGCAGTCATCATCAGCTATATTTCACTGAGGAAATAGAGCGTTGGCTAATCCGGTAAGCAGGCAAAGTAGAGGTCAGTTAAGAGAGCTGCTGATACAGTGGAACTCTGAGTATCCCTAAGAACAGGACAGGTTGATGCAGTTAGAGGAACCCTGTGTCATGTTTCTGCAGAAGGAAAAATTTCTTTTGTTAATATGCAAAACTTGAATAGATTTAAATTATTTTAGTTCCGCTTAAAAAATTATGGTACGTACAGAGTATGGACTACTGTTATATATGACAGGGATGTCTGGCGTGTGCAGTCTATATATCTAAAGGATTCGGCACCTTATAGAGAAGACAATATCCCCTACCCATTAAGTCTTTACTGTGATTAAGGAAGAGCTCAACTTTGTCCTTTCAAGTGGGATTCAGTGACTATGGCATGTATTTCCAGCACTAAAATAAGTTTTCAAACGTATACGCAAAGCAACCTGAGTGCATAATCCTGGTAGAGCTTTGTAAAATTTCCACCAATTTTTATAGTTTTCTTCTGTATCTAATTTCATACCACTTTCATTTTGATGATGGATCTTCATTAAGGTCAAAAGTTTAATTTCATTTTCATATAAACAGTTATATTTAGCACTCATTTTTCTTTAATTTGTGTTAGAATAACATGTAAAATTGGCATAAACTTATTTGGGTGAAAATACAACTGACATTTGGAAACTGATGGAAGCAGAAGAGACCCAATAGAAAGCAGTTCAGCAGCTTTGAGTATTTAGTGAACCGCAGTCATCATCAGCTATATTTCACTGAGGAAATAGAGCGTTGGCTAATCCGGTAAGCAGGCAAAGTAGAGGTCAGTTAAGAGAGCTGCTGATACAGTGGAACTCTGAGTATCCCCTAAGAACAGGGACAGGTTGATGCAGTTAGAGGAACCCTGTGTCATGTTTCTGCAGAAGGAAAAATTTCTTTTGTTAATATGCAAAACTTGAATAGATTTAAATTATTTTAGTTCCGCTTAAATAAATTATGGTACGTACAGAGTATGGACTACTGTTATAAAATATGACAGGGAGGCCTGGCGTGCTGCAGTCCATGGGGTCGCAAAGAGTCGGACACGACTGAGCTACTAAACTGAACTGAACCATGTATCGTGAAGCCAGTCTAAGTGCAGTAGCTGTAGTTCAGTACGAATGTTCATGTGCATCAGTCTAACTGCTTCTAAGTGGGATTCAGTGACTCTGGCAGGAAATGCACTCTTTAATCACTTCAAACAGTTTGTGTTTATATTACAATCAGTATTGCTTTTACAATGCTAAAAAAGAAACCCAAACACTCAGAGATGGCTCTCAGAGTTTTATCTTCTTTTTCTGATCTGTTTCACCTCCATCTTTGCTACAATAGATAAAGACTCTCACTGGTATCTTTAATATCATTTAGTTCAGATCACCCAGTGGGGGCAAGGTAAAGAAGAAGCCTAGGGAGCAGAATTCCATCCTGCAAAATGTCTGCATACGTCAAATGGGAAAATATTACTTTCCATACACAGAGTTAAATAAGGCAATACATGTTAGAGTTAAATAAGGCAATACATGTCAGGTGCTCAGAATTCTGTCTTGCACTTAGGAAGTGTATATGCTGCAAAATGTCTGCTTACGTCAAATGGGAAAATATTACTTTCCATATACAGAGTTAAATAAGGCAATACATGTTAGAGTTAAATAAGGCAATACATGGCAGGTGCTCAGAATTCTGTCTTGCACTTAGGAAGTGTATATGCTGCATTATCAATAGTGTATTTGTTGTTGTGACCAAGTCTAGCCAACTGACCAGGTGCGAATAGAAATTATGCTTTTGGTGCCAAACTTCAGAGTGAAAAGAGTGTGGGCTCAAGGCAGACAGATCTGGTCGTGTACTCCAGCTTCATCTCAGCTTTGTGTTCTCAAACAAGTGATTTTATTCTCTTTGCTTCAATTTTTTATTCGTAAAATGGTTATTATAATAATGATCGCCCAGAGCCTGTGACGGTTAAGCAGTGTTGAAGGATATAAAACACTGAATACATGGCAGAGTGCCCATGGGCCCTCCCTCTAGCTGCCCCCCTGCCTCCCTCTCTCCATCACTTCTTGCTTTTCTCTTTATGACTGAACTAGCTTTCTTTTCTCCTTTCTTTTTATTCCAGTAAGATCTGTATGCATTCTCTTTGCATTTTTTTTTTTTTTGGATGATAAGCCCTTGCTAGAGACTTGCCAAAGGTTGTTATGTTTTAGCATTATAGTCCTGAGGATTATATCTGTTATTAAATTTTAGAGTATAATTTGAGCTTCTACCTGGAGAGAATCAACATTACTAGCTATTTCAGTTTGCTGCTTTCCTGATCTTCATCGATGCAGAATTGGAGTGCAACTTTAATTATTCATTTCTATTTTGATGGTCCCATTCATTTTTTATGATTTTTGGAATCATTTAGGACAGCTCCCTCACTTGTTTCCAAATGGGACTTTTGCTCTAATACCACTGACAACCTTCATGCCTTAGTTTTGTTTTTTTTGTTTGTTTGTTTTTTACAAGGTAATTTTTACCTTGCAAAAGTGTTTGGAATTTTAGAGAACATCCAAACATATTTTTTTTTTCTGTGCATCTTTTCTTTAATTAAAAAAAAGAGAAAGAAAAGTGTCTTTGGAACTGGAGGAGGAAGTTAGAGAAAATTAGATGCAAGTGATTGAAACTTGTCAATATATGTAAACTGAATGTTTCTACATGTTTTTATTCCTTGGAAACAGTCTTCTCTGTGTACATGACATATAAAGGTTGGTAATAACTTATACACTGAGTTATTTCCTTTATCTTTTGATTGTATTTTAAGAGAACACTTTAAGATTGATATTACATGAAGGGTTGGCTCTCAACCTTGCTTTGCCTGAAGATTATGCAATTTGGGAGGGCCCTCTTTCATAAAAGGGATAAAAATTTCAACAACAAGGTTGTATAAAAATGTAAACATTTATTTGGGATAAAGAAAAAACCCTAAAAAGTTGCATATTCTACAAATGTCTAGAAATTAACTTACTCTAGTATTTTTATTAATGAGCTGCCTCACAAAGCACAGTAATACTGTTTCCTATGTATTCAGTTGAATGCTCTTTCATTATCTCATTAAATGACAAATAATTGTGCAATATTCACTATAGCAACTACAGGATTAACCTTTTTTTCTACCATAGCTGATTAAAATTTGTTTTTCATTAGTAAGAGCTGGGATGCATTCAATATGAAATATTATAATAAACTATACCTACTATTCAGTCTTTCCTGGTGGCTCAGATGGTGTAGAAATCGCCTGCCATGCAGAAGACTTGGGTTCAATTCCTGGGTCAGGAAGATCCCCTGGAGGAGGGCATGGCAACCCACTCCAATATTCTTGCCTGGAAAATTCCATGGAAAGAGGAGCCTGCCAGGGTATTATTGCAAATTGTCGGATGTGACTGAGCAACTGAGAACACATTTCTACTATTTATAGTGCTGATCTCAGTATGTGCACCACACACACAGTAATTCTAATTCTAATACATTTCATTTTGAGAGATTCCTGTAAAACATTATATTGTGCTGATAATGATATATGCTGCATTATTGAGAATATTCCTGAAAAAAATAGAGCTTCCATTTTGATTGGGGGTCACTGAGAGCTAAATCCTTTCCTTTACAATGTCTGATAATTAGAAGAATTTTCCCCATAATCTTCTTGCTTCATACATTTCAAACCTTATTTCTTCTTTCCTAGTTACAAATTGTCCTCTGCTGGGAACTACAGGCTTGTTTATACCACAATATGGACTCTGGATGTATACATTCATTAATATTTCTTTTAATGATGCCTGGTGAGTGAGCAACAATTGAACTATACATGGGAAAAACTGTAAAACATAAACACATCCAAACCAGGTAAATATATCCCCTATTCAACTTTCCGTTAGCCTGATTCTAAAATATACATGGCTCCTCCATTGACACCTCACTCCAGGGGATTTGTGATGGAGAGGGAGTTGAGAGAAAAGAGATGGCAATCTAACCAGTTGTGTTAAAATCTCTCACTTTTGAAAGTTTTAGAAAAAACAGTGCTTCTGTGAGCTCATTGCAAAGGGAAATCCTAGGGCCTGGGAAGGGCCTCCTCTAAGAAAATTGCCCAGAAGTTAAGGTTCATTAGCTTCACAGCAAATCTGCCTCTGATTACAGCACTTTCTGAGAAAAAGTTTCACCCTGTAGGATCCTGCTCTCTGCAGTCTCAGATCTGCTACACTAGATTTTGTGTCTGGTTATGTTTTCTTATTCAGTTTTTTTTTTTTTCCTCAAAAGTTATGAGCAAATCTGAAGGACTGAGATTGTGACCCACACACTGTTGCCTGCTTCTTAGAACACTAGTTCTGTATGAGCTATTAAAAACTGAACAACTTCCAGCAATACAACACAACAAGAAGTTGGATGAAACCAAAGAAGTGCATTGATCTAACAAAAGGGAGGCCTGGTCAAGTCATTGAAGGTAGAAAGACAGGTGCTGAAAAGCACTATTTCTTCCCAGGTGGCGCTAGTGGTGAAGAATGTGCCTGCCATTGCAGGAGACACAAGAGATATGGGTTCCATCTCAGGGTCAGGAAGATCTCGAGCAGGAGGAAATGACAGCCCACTCCTTTTTCTTGCCTGAAAAATTCCACGGGCAGAGGAGCCTGGTGGGCGACGGTCCATGTGGTCAAAAAGAATTGAACACGACTGAGGACACACACATAATACCAAAGACTTAGATGTAATTCTGAATGCTAAATTATTAATTAATAGTAAAATAAAACTCTACACTGACCAGAGTACTTGTGATGTTGTGACAAGATTTCTCTCCCTATAAGCTAGCTGCAGTGACAAATCTGATTATAAAAACAAGGCTGCTTGGTGAACACAGAACAAGCACACAGAGCATGTCTTTGGTGCTCTGCCAAATACAGACACGGTGGTTTGTAAGCAGCTATTTATTTCTAACATTTCTGAAGGCTAGAAGGTCCAATATCATGACACTGGCATATTTGGTGTTTGGTAAGGCTGCTTCCTTACAGACAGCTGACTTCTTGCTGTGACCTCACATGAGGGAAGGGGCAAGAAAGGCCTCTGTGATAAGGGCACTAATTCCATTTATGAGGACTCTGTCTTCAGGGACTTCCCTGGTGGCTCAGATGGTAAAGAATCTGCCTGCAATGCATGAGACCTGAGTTTAATCCCTGGGTTGGGAAGATGGCAACCCACTCCAGTATTCGTACCTGGAGAATCCTCACAGATAGGGGAGCTTGGCGTGCTGCAGTCCATGGGGTCACAAAGAGTTGGACACGACTGAATGACTAAACACCCATGCATACTGCCCTCATGGCCTAATCACCCTTCTAAGACCTCATCTCCTGATACCATCGCTTTGGGGATTAGGACTTTAACATATGAATTTTGAGGGAATGCAAACATTCAGACCACAATAGTGCATGTGATCTTCAGCAAAGTTTCTCAGTTAATTTAAGTCCCATCACTCTTCCCTCTGTCTGTTGGTCACAGCTGGCTTTTCTTTTTCACGTTACCTGCACACACACACATTCGACATGTATATTTTTTCTGATTGACACATTATTTGTTCACATATATTAATGCCATTGTTATGTCTGGAAACACAGTGCCAACTGGGAGTCATTTTTAATATTTTAGATGACATAGCACACATCCTTTTTATATCTCTTTAAATTTTTAAACTTTTGCCAAAGTAATACTCATCCATGACTGACAAATCAGAAGACTTAAACAAAAAAAGTCCTGTCACTACCACTCACAGTTCTTTTCCCTGGAGGTTGTCTGCATTGCTGCAAATAATGTGGATAAAATAGAGTCTCTTGATTGTCAGTTTTTAGATATTTTCCATTAACCTCTTGCTAAGATAGATGAGAACTTAGCCCACTTATAACTGAGCAATCTTCCTTCACTCTAACACAGTTGTATTTTTTTTTATTACTAACTTCTTACATTTGGAGCATTAGAAAATATTCTTAAGCCTTTACTTTTTGTTCTGCCAACTATAAACAGTCATTTCTATTCCCTGATTTATAAAATATGGATATTCGTACCTCTAACTTTCTTTTAGCAGTTCTCTACTGCAATTTCTATTTGTATTTTTACTTTGTAAAAATTGATAACAATTACTTACTACATATTATACGGAAGAGAACATTAATTGAACCCAAAATTAATATTTTCTGTATTCTGTTCATAATTTGACTGTTGCAGAAAAAATTAGATCAAGGAAGAGACTTGTGAACAATAACCATCATATTTTATAGCCTGTAAATGTTTTGCTTAAGAAGTCCTTAGAATAGGCAACATGAAGTGTGTTTAAGGGTGTTTGCGTGTACACTATGTCCTGAAGATCTGAATGTAGACACTAAGGCCAACCAGGTCCAGACAAGCAATCCTATCCTCACTAAACAGCCTGAACATCACTTTTTATGATTATCTGTAAAATCCTCTCCCAAAGGACCTTGGAGAAGAGATGTACTCATTGACTTCTTCATACAAACACATCTTTACACCAACAGGGAATCTTCATAAGCACTCAATTCAGATGCTGATTGTTTCTTTGATCATGTAAATTAAAAAAAAAAACTAATAACAGCATTTACATTATTGTGATTATGTAATTCTGTTTCCCTAAGAACTGTCCCTTTTCCATGTCTGGTATAGGGTTTTGTTTTTCAATTGCACTCTGTTTTCATCACTGTTTGTTTTCACTATGTATTCTTCCCTCCCCCTGCCCTACTTCATATAGTGTAGCTGAGTTCAATAAGGATAAATATAAGAATAAAAATTATCCACTGAATGAGTCACAGAAACACCAAATCCAACATGAAAAACTGAATTCATTGTCTTTAATCCAGTCTTGCTCCTTCTGTGTTCCCCCTCTGAGGACACCCGAGTCCCAAGACCAAAAATCCAGCAGAGATCCCAGTTCCTTCCTTTGACTCTTCATTTCCTGTATGGTGTGAGGTCGGATCTGTACTGCTTCAAAAAGAGCAGTTGAATCATGGAAGGTTTTTCTGTTCTCACGACTGCTGTCTTGGTTTGATTTGAACTCTGAATCCTCTCACTGAGTGGTTCCTACAACAGCCCCTTCACTGCTCCCACCCCCAGTGTTATCCATCTTCAAGCCATTTTCCATTCCCATTTAGATAAATCTTCCTTATACTCAGATCTGATCAAATACACTTTATGCTTACAAACCTTATTTCTTTCTCACTGCTTGCTTGATAATGTTCCAAAACCCCAACATAGTATTCTAGTCTTTTTAATATCTGCTGCTGCTGCTACTAAGTCGCTTCAGTCGTGTCCGACTCTGTGCAACTCCAGAGACGGCAGCCCACCAGGCTCCCCGGTCCCTGGGATTCTCCAGGCAAGAACACTGGAGTGGGTTGCCATTTCCTTCTCCAATGCATGAAAGGGAAAAGTGAAAGTGAAGTCGCTCCGACTTCATGTCATGTCCGACTCTTAGCGAGGTTCTGCTTATTTCTCCAGCCTGGTATCTGAACACACCACCTGATTAGACCCACGCACACCAACTCCTAAGCTTCTAATAAGCCACTTCCACTTTTGTCTTTAGGGTTTTACAAGTTTGGTCCCCTCTCATTGGAACTTCTTTCAGCCACCTTCTCACCTGGCAAAATTGTGTGACAAGTCTCAGTTTAGATGGTAAACCTTTTCTTCTAGAGTCATTAAATACCAAAATCATGTTTCTAAAAATATATTTTGACTGTTTCTCAGAATACATACATTATTCTGAAATTATTAATATCTCTTTACTTATTTTTCCCACTAGACTATACATTCTTCATGGAGATTGTGTCTTATTCCCTGTGCCTTCCGAATGCCTAAGGCAGATATTGGCATTGCCTGGTATCTATTTATTGAATGGATGGATAAAATCATCTGAGTCCTTTGCTATATATTTCTTGATTTTCTCATAGTATTTTCATTGGAGCAGATGACAATTTCATGGGATGGTATAGTTTTTCTTTAAAATGAATGGATGGAGGGAAGAAGAGGGAGGGGAGAATTGAAAGAGTAATATTGAAACATATATATCACTATACATAAAATAGATAGCCAATGGCAAATTGCCATATGATGCAGGGAGCTCAAACCTGGTACTCTGTGACAACCTATAAGGGTGGGATGCGGTGAGAAGTGGGAGAAAGGTTCAAGAGGGCGGGGACATATATATACCTAGGGTTGATTCATGTTGATGAATGGCAGAAACTAACACAATATTATAAAGCAATTATCCTTCAATTGTATAAAAGTTTTGAAAAATAGCAAAATTGTGACTCTGCAAGATGATAGATGTGTCAACTAACTGTACTGTGGTAATCATTTTGCAATATATACATATTTCAGATCATGTTATATATCCTGGTTGGTGGTGATGGTTTAGTTGCTAAATCCTGTCTTACTCTTGCGACCCCAAGGACTGTAGCCTGCCAGGCTCCTCTGTCCATGGGATTCTCTAGGCTAGAATACTGGAGTGGGTTGCTGTTTCCTTCTCCAGTTATATATCATAAACTTGCACAATATCATATGCCAATTTTATCAATAAAGCGTTGAAGAAAAGGAAAAAATGTTCACTGTGATTTGGGAAGCCTGGGAAGAGGTTTGATTGCTTTGGGTGTCAATTTTTTTTTCACATCTGTGATCAGAAATTGAATTGCAGTCAAGATGAATAAGATAATGGAAAAGGTAAAACTGGGATAAAAGAGAGCATTTCTAAAATTTAACTCCTTATATCAAGGAGTTTCACCATGACTTCCTTACTGATTATGGCCAACGCCGTGATTCTAAAAGTCAGTGGCAAAGATTTCAAGTCTATTGTGAATCCTCCATTTGTAAAGCACGTTTATATAGTTATTTTAAAAAAAAAGGAGGGGGTGAATTAGATGATAACTCCAGTTGCTTTAGGGTTGTTAGAGTATTAAATTGACTGCCCTGTATATTCTGAAGCATTATAACAGCTTTTTGTAAAGCCCTTTTCAAGTTTGCCTGTGGTCTGGAATTTACCTAAGGTTTGTAGGAATTTCCAAATGGCTAAGAAAGCTACTTTTCTATATACTTTTATCCTCTAACAGCAATGGTGTGAGAAGAGCAGTTGCTGCTCACTCTGTTAGGAGTACAAATCACGATCTCGGTAGTTATGCTGGAACATGTTGCACTATGATAAACGTATGCCAATTATTTTAATTTAAATTCAACAAGTTATTTTTCTACCAGAAAGCTGTTTGAAACCTTATTATGCAGTTAATTCATTTACAAGGTACTTCCAAATGGGAAATTTTTTTCCCAATTATTTGACTAACCTCCTTAAACTGTTGACATTCTCCCTACAGAGATTTCCAAATCACTCTAGGTTCTGGAATGTGGCTACATCACTGGAGAGCTGGGTCCCTTGAGAGGGTGAGATTTAGGAACTAAGCTTTGGAGCATCCTAGCTTTCCACGGTAACATATCTTTTGTTAAGAAATTTTCCCAGATATTCTGTGCTTTGTTCTGAAGTTTCCCATATTGATTTACTTCTCTGCTTGTTTCCTCATGACATGCTTAGTGTTTGAGGGAATTTTGGCTACTTAAATTGCCTGAGTATCCTACCTATTCTGTGCCTGGACTACTTACTGATCAAGGCTCTAGTGGCCCGACAGACTCAACATCTTCAAGGAAAATTCATGTTGATGAAGGATCCAGCGCTTGCCTCTGTGATAACTGTTCAGTGAGTGCCTTTGAAACCTCTCCATCCAGGGCTGATTCTTCATCTGGAAGCGTGTTCTGAGAAATATCTTTGTGTTTTCTGAAAACTTTGTCAGCTACAAATCAGCACTTGCCATCTATTTCTACAAGGATTAAATCATGAGCTGCAGCATTTGCTGACTTCAAACACCCCCTGAAAGGACTTCTGGGTGAAGAGCAGAAATGAGGCACTGTGTGCTCTGGGAAAACTGGCAGAACAGGTCTTCAGAGAATTCAACATTTTCAGGAGATGATTTTATGAGCCTCATTCTTGTACCTCCTTATATCTAGAAAAGCACTAAAATCCTTCATGGTGATGCTTGTTTCTTGTGACTAGCCAAAGCTTCACAAGACTAGCAGGAACCTCCTAGAGAGATATGAGCTTGATTGCCTGTACTTACTGTCTTCACAGAAGAATTGATGCTTTTGATCTGTGGTGTTGGAGAAGACTCTTGAGAGGCCCTTGGACAGCAAGGACATCAAACCTGTCAATCCTAAAGGAAATCAACCTTGAATATTCACTGGAAGGGCTGATGCTGAAGCCCCAGTACTTTGGCCACCTGATGCAAAGAGCCACCTCACTGGAAAAGACTCTGATGTTGGGAAAGATTGAAGGCAGGAGGAGAGGGGGCGACAGAAGACGAGATGGTTGGATGGCATCACTGACTTAACGGACATGAGTTTGAGTAAACTCCAGGAGATAGTGAAGGACAGGGAAGCCTGGTGTGTGACAGCCTATGGGGTCACAAAGAGTTGGGCACAACTTAGCGACTGAACAACAACTCCCTCTTCACTAAAATCATGTAAGTAGCAACTTTCTTCCTGTTTCTTTGGAGCACTTTCTCAGAGCTATTCAAGGTGCTGTATCCCGGGCTCCAGTCTTCACTCTTCCCAAGTAAAACTTAACTTGCACCTCTCACGTCGTACATTTTTTTTTTTAATTGGAAATTTCCTTGAATAGTTATAAAATACATTTTATTTTCTTAATCTATACACTTTAAATAATCACTAAACTTGCTAAATATTTAAAATACGTAAGTGCTGAAATGAGTCAAATCTTGTTTGTTTCTAGTTCCTTCCAGCAGGGCTCATATCTCCCTTGTCACATGTGGAGAACATCACTTGGTTTCTGTTTGACCAGAAGTTCCTGCCCATCTTCTGGAGATAACAGCACTTTTTCCTTTGTTGCAATGCTCTTCCCCTATTCCATGCATTCTAGAAAGGAGAGGGTCAACACGACCCTTTGGAACTGACCAAGGGTGAGTCATATGACCCACCTGGCTAGTCACAATTCTACTGAATTGGCACTTTGTTTAGTAGAGAAAGAAGTTCTCATACTCTTGGACTTAACCAAAGTGAGACGAGTAATTGCCGACTCTTCCTTGTTCTGCTCTGCTTTTGTCTGTGTGATAGGAGGGAGGATTTGTATATTGTCATGACAATATTCTTAGGGCAGCAAAAGAGTCCATCTCCTCAGCAGGATGTCTCTGCCATAACTCTACCCAGGAAACAGCTTCTGGAACATAGAGAATTTTTATTTCTGGGGTTTTCAAAATTTTAGTATTCCCCTTTCAAAACACTGGCATCTCTTCTTGTTTAAGAAAAAGTTTGGAAACTAAAGTTAAAGTTTTATGACAGATTACTGCTCTCACAGCTTCTGTGATTGAGACAAAAGCAAACAAGCATTTATGAATTTTTACCTTTTTAACTCGTCCTGTTTGAAACGTCCCAATTAAGAATGTGCAGATTATTTCTATCTGCAAAATATCCACTGTAAAATGTTTGCATTTCTTATCAGTTCAGTTCAGTCACTCAGTCGTGTCTGACTATTTGCGACCCCATGAACTGCAGCATGCCAGGCTTCCCTGTTCATCACTCATGTCCGTAAAGTCGGTGATGCCATCCAACCATCTCATCCTCTGTCGTCCCCTTCTCCTCCTGCCTTTAATCTTTCCCAGCATTAGGGTCTTTTCCACTGAGTCAGTTCTTTGCATCAGATGGACAAAGTATTGGAGTTTCAGCTCCAGCATCAGTCCTTCCAATGAATATTCAGGACTTATTTCCTTTAGGATGGACTGGTTGGATCTCCTTGCAGTCCAAGGGACTCTCAAGAGTCTTCAACACCACAGTTCAAAAGCATCAACTGTTCAGGACTCAACTTTCTTTACAGTCCAACTCTCACATCCATACATGACTACTGGAAAAACCATAGCCTTGAAACTAGACAGACTTCTTGTCTGTCACAGACCAAAAGGTTGGTCATAGTTTTTCTTTCAAGGAGTGAGCATCTTTTGATTTCATGATTGCAGTCACCATCTGCAGTGATTTTGGAGCCCCCCAAAATAAAGTCTGTCACTGTTTCCATTGATTCCCCATCTATTTCCCATGAAGTGATGGGACCAGATGCCATGATCTTAGTTTTTTGAATGTTGAGTTTTAAGCCAGCTTTTTTACTCTCTTCTTTCACTTTAATCAAGAGGCTCTTTAGTTCTTCTTCACTCTCTGCCATAAGGATGGTGTCATCTGCATATCTGAGGTTATTGATATTTCTCCCAGCAATCTTGATTCCAGCTTGTACTTCATCCAGCTTGGAATTTTGCATGATGTTCTCTGCATACAAGTTAAATAAGCAGGGTGACAATAGGCAGCCTTGACGTATTCCTTTTCCTATTTGGAACAAGTCTGTTGTTCCATGTCCAGTTCTAACTGTTGCTTTTTGACCTCATACAGATTTCTCAGGAGGCCAGATCAGGTGGCCTGGTATTCCCATCTCTTGAAGAATTTTCCACAGATTTTCATGATCCACACAGTCAAAAGCTTTGGTGTATTCAATAAAGCAGATATTTTTTGGGAACTCTATTGATTTTTCAATGATCCAACAGATGTTGGCAATTTGATCTCTGGTTCCTCTGCCTTTTCTGAATCCAGCTTGAACATCTGGGTGTTCAGAGGTCATGAACTGTTGAAGTCTGGCTTGGAGAATTTTGAGCATTACTTTGTTAGCATGTGCTGCTGCTGCTGCTAAGTCACTTCAGTCGTGTCTGACTCTGTGACCCCACAGACGACAGCCCACCAGGCTCCCCTGTCCCTGGGATTCTCCAGGCAAGAACACTGGAGTAGGTTGCCATTTCCTTCTCCAACGCATGAAAGTGAAAAGTGGAAGTAAAGTCGCTCAGTCATGTCTGACTCTTAGCGACCCCATGGACTGCAGCCTACCAGGCTCCTCCGTCCATGGGATTTTTCAGGCAAGAGTACTGGAGTGGGGTGCCATTGCCTTCTCTGGTTAGCATGTGAGATGAGTGCAATTGTGTAGTCATTTGAACATTCTTTGGAATTGCCTTTCTTTGGGATTGGAATGAAAATTGACCTTTTCCAGGGCTGCGGCCACTGCTGAGTTTTCCAGATTTGCTGGCATATTGAGTGCAGCACTTTAGCAGCATCACCCAAAGTTGGAGGTAAAAAATGCATATTTAAGTTATGTATCATGTCTACACTTCAGATTTAGATGTAGTAGTGGTGGCACCCCACTGCAGTACTCTTGCCTGGAAAATCCCATGGATGGAGGAGCCTGGTAGGCTGCAGTCCATGGGGTCGCTAAGGGTTGGACACAACTGAAGCGACTTCACTTTCACTTTTCACTTTCATGCATTGGAGAAGGAAATGGCAACACACTCCAGTGTTCTTGCCTGGAGAATCCCGGGGATGTCAGGGCCTGGTGGGCTGCCGTCTATGGGGTCGCACAGAGTCGAACACGACTGAAGCGACTTAGCAGCAGCAGTGGTGGTGGTGGTAATGGTTTAGTGGCTAAGTTGTGTCTGACTCTCTGTGACCCCTCAGACTGTAGCCTGTCAGGCTCCTCTGTCCATGGGATTTTCCCAGGTAAGAATACTGGAGTGGGTTGCCTTTTCCTTCTCCAGGGGATCTTCCCTACTCAGGCATTGAATCCACATTTCTTGTATTGCAGGTGGAGATCTGCATTCCAGGCAGATTCTTGACTGCTGAGCCACCAGGGAAGCCCTTAAATGTAATACTAGAATCTAAATCTCTGATGACTTGAAATCCCACATGGCTTAGACAAAAAGGATTGTAACATTTCCTTCTTTATGGTTAAGATTATCCAGGAAAATGTTTATGGTTTGAATTAGATGTTTTGCCCCAAACAGTTATGCTTTTTATTTAGCAAATAATTTATCTCCCATTCATTTAGCAAAAAGTAACATGTGTTCAAACATATACCTTTGAAGAGATTGCAGTGCTTAAGAGCATTTAAAACATTGCAGCATTTAAGGATTGTTTCCTGGTGAATTGCCTTATGCAGCTATTTATTAAAATTCACTTATGTAAGAGAAACAAAACATATTCAGCAATATAAATATCAGCTATAGGTAAAAGGAGAGCCATTGCCTCCCAATAGAAGTCAGGAATTCTCACACATGATATAATTAAAGGACAAAGTAATAAGTTTTACCTTTGCTGTCCAAGTGCTAGAATGAGGTTGCTATTATTGAAAGCTAAACTGGTATACTCTGAAAGAAGTCACATGTACTCCAGTAAAAGGTCCTGCCAAATCATTAAATACTTAAATACTTCAAGTATAAATGGTTTGGTTGCAAATAAGGCCCCATAGTTATGTCCGGTTTGCATTAACATATAAGAACTGCAGATACTGTTATTGGATGCTTTTTACCAGGCTCATGGAGTAAAGAATCTGCCTGTAATGCAGGAGACCTGGGTTTGATTCTTGTCAGGAAGATCTCCTGGGGAAGGAAATGGCAAACCACCTAGTATTCTTGCCTGGAGAAGTCCACTGACGGAAGAGCCTGGCAGGCTACAGTCCACGGAATTGAGAAGAGTCAGACACGACTGACCAACGCTTTCACCATCACTATTGACTGCTCATTGGAAAGCCAGTGCAGACTTATAATTATCATTATATTCACATTGTGTTCAAAGTGTATAACTATTTCTAGCTCTCTAGACAAATATGCATTGCAGAATTTTAGAGTTACATAATGAAAACTTCTGGAATGCATAGAATGCAGTAAAATATGAAAAAGTACCATGAATATTTTAGCTCTAGATAAGAAGATTTTTGAACTGAGAAAAAAGGCAACTATATTAAAGCTCTTTATATTACTTTATAACAGTTAAGACATGTATGCAGGCTAAATGTATCTACTGAAGTAAATTGGACTTAATGTTTATATCCCAAAGAGGAAAAGTATGAAACAGAAGAAAAATTTCTATCTATTAACCACATTAATAAAGAAAAAAACCTCTACTTGGGAGATAAGTTATTTGGTAACTTCAAGGTTCATTAAAGATATGTGAGAGACTTATCTGCCCATATGGCTCTGAGATTCTTTAATTTAGAACCTTTACGGAGGAGGAAATCTAACATCCCTCCAGTGAGTTATAAAATCATTCCTTCTTTGGAATTCTAGTCTGATTTTTACATTTGATTTTTATTGAGATTTCGGAAAGAAAGAGGGGTACTTGAAGCCATTCTTGCTTTGGGAAAAAATTACATGAAAGACAGTTTGCCTTTATTTATTTCAATTTTCACTCCAAATCTTACTTCTGGTTTTAGGGGCAATGGCTGATGGAGGTGGAAAATGAATCTCCATTTCCCTGAGTCAGGTATCGACTCACTTACCTTGACTCAGGTATCGACTCACTTACCTTGACTTTTCTGTTCCTTCAACTTGCTCCTATCAAAACTCCCAATTCATCAGTGTATTGACTTTAATAATTAGCTTAAAAGGTTGACCTTCTTTTCAATATACAAGTATAGGAGTAACCTCAAATTAATGTCTAAATGGAGAAATATGTTAATTAGGATGCAAGGGCTTCATGGTAAAGTAAGCAAAGGAGATCTTGTTTTTTTTTTTTTTTACCTTGCTATTACTTGTGTGTATAAAAATTAGAGTTAGTGGAAACACTCTCCTCAGAAGGGTGGTGGTACTTTGGTACTTCTCAGAAGAAAATTGTGACTTAATTATTAATAACTTGATTATTATTACTATTTATTTTTCACCCTAATTATAACACTAGTTTACATATTGAACTTTAAAATGAATTCAAGCTTCCAGAAAAAAAAAAAAAAAGAAAGTGAAGACATAGGAAAAACCTTTGAAACCTCTCCTAGAAACTTACCAAAATAGCAAAAAATAGCAAAAAAAAAAAAAAAAAAAGGAATAACATCAGCTCTTTTATCAGTGTCTCTTAGCTGCTGAGGAGATGGAAGAGCCTCTTTCCTGGTTTTCCTGGACCCGTGTTCTTAAAGGTTCTTCAAGCAGGTTCTGATATACAGGGGAAGTACTTTAACATGGCACAGCAGGGTCTGAGGGAAGAGTGTGCTCAAGCAGGGACTGACTGATCTTCCTACACTATTCTAGCAGCCGTGGGCCTGTGACAGTAAGGGCAGCCATGACAGAACACGTGAGCTCGTTTGCTAGGATGTTGCTAAACAACAAAATGTTCTGAGGACTTGCTAAACAACATAAAATGTTCAGGCCTATGCCTTTGGGCCTTTATACAGTTGGCCCTCTGTATCCACAGGTTATACATCTGGGCATCCAACCAACTGCAGTTTGAAAATATTTTTAAAAGTTCCAAAAAGCAAAACTTGAATTTCCCAGGCACTGACAGCCATTTACATAGCGTTTACAGTATACAACTATTTATGTATCATTTACACTTTATAAGGAGATCAGCCTTGGGTGATCTTTGGAAGGAATGATGCTAAAGCTGAAACTCCAGTACTTTGGCTACCTCATGTGAGGAGTTGACTCATTGGAAAAGACTCTGATTCTGGGAGGGATTGGGGGCAGGAGGAGAAGGGGACAGACAGAGGATGAGATGGCTGGATGGCATCATCGACTCGATGGATTTGAGTTTGAGTGAACTCCGGGAGTTGGTGATGGACAGGGAGGCCTGGCGTGCTGCGGTTCATGGGGTCGCAAAGAGTCGGACATGATTGAGCAACTGAACTGAACTGAACTGAGGTATTATAAAGTAAGGTATTATGAAGTAATCTAGCGATGATTTTGGAGAAGGCAATGGCAACCCACTCCAGTACTTTTGCCTGGAAAATCCCATGGACAGAGGAGCCTGGTGGGCTGCAGTCCATGGGGTCCCTAAGAGTCAGAAATGACTAAGAGAGTTCACTTTCACTTTTCACTTTCATGCACTGGAGAAGGAAATGGCAACCCACTCCAGTTTTCTTGCCTGGAGAATCCCAGGGACGGTGAAGCCTGGTGGGCTGCCATCTATGGGATCGCACAGAGTCGGACAAAACTGAAGCAACTTAGCAGCAGCAGCAGCATAGGGCCTCTGCTGTGCTGGGGGTCTTTAAGCCACATTGCGTGTCCTGGCTTTATCTGATCATTAAATAATCTGGGATTGAGTGAAGCTTGTTGTGTCTCATGACACTTTATTATTAATCAAAATCATCACTGCTGACTGAGCAGTGAGTGTTGCAAGTGTGCTAGAGAACTTTCTCCCTAAGATTCCTCCAGCTTTTAATGATCAAAATTATTGGAAAGTAAGTCTTTGAAATAATATTCAATTGATGGCCAGTGTGTAAACTCTTCAATAACTTTTGGTAGAAAAAGCGACTTCTTTAAGCCGTTTTGCAAAGAAATATGATGGTTTAATTATTATGATACAACATATAATGCTTCATAATAAAACTTCTGTATTATAAAGATCAGTTCTGTCTTCCAGAGTAAAATATCAAAATGTTATCAAACTGGGTGAAGACATTTCAAACATTAGTTTTTATCTTGTGATCACTCACCTAGAGCCAGACATCCTGGAAAATGAAGTCAAGTGGGCCTTAGAAAGTATCACTACGAACAAAGCTAGTGGAGCCGATGGAATTCCAATGGAGCTATTTCAAATCCTGAAAGATGGTGCTGTGAAAGTGCTGCACTCAATATGCCAGCAAATTTGGAAAACTCAGCAGTGGCCACAGGACTGGAAAATGTCAGCTTTCATTCCAATCCCAAAGAAAGGCAATGCCAAAGAATGCTCAAACTACCACACAATTGCACTCATCTCACACACTTGTAAAGTAATGCTCAAAATTCTCCAAGGTAGGCTTCAACAATACGTGAACTGTGAACTTCCAGATGTTCAAGCTGGTTTTAGAAAAGGCAGAGGAACCAGAGATCAAATTGCCAACATCTGCTGGATCATAGGAAAAGCAAGAGAGTTCCAGAAAAAAACATCTATTTCTTCTTTATTGACTATGCCAAAGCCTTTGACTGTGTGGATCACAATAAACTGTGGAGAATTCTGAAAGAGATGGGAATACCAGACCACCTGACCTGTCTCTTGAGAAACCTATATGCAGATCTGGAAGCAACAGTTAGAACTGAACATGGAACAACAGACTGGTTCCAAATAGGAAAAGGAGTACCTCAAGGCTGTATATTGTCACCCTGCTTATTTAACTTCTATGCAGAGTACATCATGAGAAACGCTGGACTGGAAGAAACACAAGCTGGAATCAAGATTGCTGGGAGAAATATCAATAACCTCAGATATGCAGATGACACCACCCTTATGGCAGAAAGTGAAGAGGAACCCAAAAGCCTCTTGATGAAAGTGAAAGTGGAGAGTGAAAAAGTTGGCTTAAAGCTCAACATTCAGGAAAGTAAGATCATGGCTTCTGGTCCCATCACTTCATGGGAAATAGAAGGGGAAACAGTGGAAACAGTGTCAGACTTTATTTTTCTGGGCTCCAAAATCACTGCAGATGTTGACTGCAGCCATGAAATTAAAAGACGCTTACTCCTTGGAAGGAAAGTTATGACCAATCTAGATAGCATATTCAAAAGTAGAGACATTACTTTGCCAACAAAGTCCGTCTAGTCAAGGCTATTGTTTTTCCTGTGGTCATGTATGGATGTGAGAGTTGGACCGTGAAGAAAGCTGAATGCCGAAGAATTGATGCTTTTGAACTGTGGTGTTGGAGAAGACTCTTGAGAGTCCCTTGGACTGCAAGGAGATCCAACCAGTCCATTCTGAAGGAGATCAGCCCTGGGATTTCTTTGGAAAGACTGATGCTAAAGCTGAAACTCCAGGACTTTGGCCACCTCATGCAAAGAGTTGACTCATTGGGAAAGAGTCTGATGCTGGGAGGGATTGGGGGCAGGAGGAGAAGGGGACGACAGAGGATGAGATGGCTGGATGGCATCACTGACTTGATGGACGTGAGTCTGAGTGAACTCCGGGAGTTGGTGATGGACGGGGAGGCCTGGCGTGCTGGGATTCATGGGGTCACAAAGAGTCGGACACGACTGAGCAACTGAACTGAACTGAACTGCAAGCTTGCAAAATAGAGGATTTTTTAAAAAAATAAATAAAGAAAGGGAAATTATTTTCAATTTTATTCACCCACTTAAAAGGAATCATAAAATGTGTTTTAAAAATCATTTTCTGTTTGACTTTTTACTTGTCTTTTCACCTATTTTTTACAGATAAAGTGATAAGATAGGACACTTCAATTGCAGCTTTGCTGATGTGTTTTGAGAAATCCAGGGTTTTATAAAAAATAATAAAGCAGTGGCAATAACATATTAAAATATTAGATCAGTTCTAGGATCTCAAAACACTTTGCACATGCAATATTATCTGTACTCACAAAGATTCACATGCTAGAAAGTCAAATCAAGGCCTTTGCAGTGTACATCACAGGGGTTTGGGACACATAATGGTAGAAAATATTTTCTTCACGATCTAGTTTTTAAGGTCTGTGTATTTTTTTTGTACAAAAGTAATGGTTCTGTAGTTTTATAAACTAAGTTTATATTTTAGAATTATAGTATTGGGGGAATTATTAGTACAATTAAGATTTCTAAAGAGTTCTACAAGTTTTGATTAGAATAAATATATTATTTTGTAAAGGATACTTCCAAATGATTAATAATATACACACAATTTCCTCCTTATTGAAATTTAATTGAAATATTTTCCATATGAATTGGTTTTCCAAATGAAGAGTTGGTTCTAATTTGGGTGGGTGGTTAAGAATTTTTCAGTTGCCCACTTTATAAACATTGCTTCGTAACATAGAACCAGGGTCGATAAAACATTACATACCAATCAAATTCAACGAATGAGCTTTTGTTATACTTAAAAATAAGTAGATATTAATTTTATCCACATAGAAAATATCTTCTCCAATTTCCAGTGATTTAGGTGTTCAGTTTATGGTCAGCTGTCACTATTTACATCTCCTGCTATTTTTTTGCAATGAATAATTACCTGAACTCTGAGAAACAATTTATTCTTGGAAAGAATTAAAATCACCTGTCATAAATATTATGTTGTTATTTTATCTGTGAAGCTATTGTCTGATAAATAACTTGGATTGTTTGGATAATCCCAAATGAATTTTGGGTGCACATTGGATCCACGATCAAACTACTAATGGGTGGAAACTAAGGAGGGATAATCACTCATTACTTCTTTGTATCTCTTCTTTATTGGCGTAGTTCTAGTTGCTTCTTTTGATTTATATTCTTTTTAATTTTTCCTTTTTTAAAATAATTATTTACTTATTTATTTTCGGCTGTGCTGGGTCTTCGTTGCTGCGTGGACTTTTCTCTTGTGGTGAGCTGGGGCTACTCTTGATTGCAGTGCGAGGCTTCTCATTGGCCTAGGGGGTGGAATCTCCTGAGCGGAACATGGGCTCCAGAACATGCAGGCTTCAATAGTTGTGAAATGTGGCTCAGTGTGATTCCTGGGCTCTAGAGCACAGGCTCAATAGTTGTGGGCCCTGGGCTTAGTTGCTCGGTGGCATGTGGGGTCCTCCCAACACAGAGATTGAACCCGTGTCTTCTGCATTGGCAGGAGAATTCTGTATCACTGCGCCACAAGGGAAGCCCTGATTTTTCCTTTCTTCTTCAAGTTTTCTTACCTTAAGGTTAGAAGTATTTTATCTCCAACTTGCCTTGAAATTTCAGTGTGTCATTGGAATTTAAGGTGGTTGGAAGGAACTTGAAAGCTCAAAATAAGGGACAGTTGTTAACAACAACAACAAAAATACTAAATTTTACAACTGTTAAATTCAGCTGTTACCATATTAATTTAGATATTGCAGTACATGTAGATTCATTCTGAATATTAACCCCCGTTCCTCACTGTGTATTCTTTTTTATTTTTTACTTATATTTTTATTTTTTATTGATTTGCAGTGTTGTGTTAATTTCTGCTGTGTAGCAAAGTGATTCAGTTACACATGTTTATGTTAATTCTCTTTCATGTTCTTTGACATTATGGTTTATCACACGATGTTGAATATAGTTTTCTGTGCTATGTAATAAGACCTTGTTGTTTACCCATTCTATATACAATAGAATATTTGCATCTCCTAACCCCAAACTCCCAATCTTCTCTCCCCACCCACTCTTGGCAACCACAAGTTGGTTCTCTACTCATCCAGAAGTTGTTGAGTATACATAGTCCTTTAGTCTTGACATTTACCTAATCAACACTTCCTGCCATTCTGGCTCAGGAGAGGAAGCTGTAAGGAAGATCAGTTATGTACCTATTATGATCTTAGGTGGTGATGGGAGAAATCCATCTTCTACTGTCCTTGCTGGCAATTTGGTGGACCAGTCACTGAACTGAGGCCAGTTTGATGCCTAAAGTCAGCAGCTCTCAAGGTAGTAGAAACAGTTTAAGAGAGATCAGATTATAGGTCAGAGGTTCTGAAACACATTTAAGTACAGAATATTATTTCAGAAATTAAAAGACTGAAAGGTCCTACTTTAATACAGATAAGAAAGCAATCAGAGCATACTAGTAGTTATGGTTTTGTCATTTACGAAAGTGAAAATGTTAGTCACTCAGTTGTGTCCTGCTCTTTGCTACAACGTGGACAGTAGCCCACGAGGCTCTTCTGTTCATGGAATTCTCCAGGAAAGAATAATGAGTGGATAGCCATTCCCTTCTTCAGGGGATCTTCCCGACCCTGGGTCTCCTGCATTACAGGCAGGTTCTTCAACATCTGAGCCACCAGGGAAGACTTGTCATTTATAATAAGGTGCAAATATACAAGTACCTATGAATTTTATTGTTTAGCAAACATTTTAGTTTTCAATACAGCTCCTACTGTACTTACAATTGGGTTACATCCCAATGAAGCCATCATAAGTAAAAAATATCATTAAGCTGAAAATGCATTTATTACACCCAATGTCATAGCTTAGCCTAATCTACCTTCAAAATGCACTCAGACCACATGCTTTAGCCTACAATTGGTCATAATTATCTAACAAAAAGCCTAGTTTACAATAAAGTGCTAAAAATCTCATGTAACTTATTAAATGCTCTACTGAAAGTGAAGAACACAATGATTGTATGGATGCTGAATGGTTGAAAACGTACTGACTGTCCCCTCTCACGATCTCATGACTGACTAGGAGCTGTGACTTGCTGCCATCATCCACCATCACAGAGGAAAACTACTGCTGGGGATAAGTTCAAAGTTCAAAATCCAAAACACAGTTTGTACTGAATGGGTATTGTACTTGCACCATTGTAAAGTCAAAATACTTTAAGTCAAACCATTTTGAGACAAGGACTGTCTGTATCCAATTTTGATAGCAGCCAATTAAAAAAAAAGGAAGAGTATGTTTACTTAAATACTAAGGCTGAATTTCTGAAATTCAAAACAGTTGTGTTCATTGACTATGCTAAAGCTTTGGACTGTGTGAATCACAACAAATTGGAAAATTCTTTAAGATATGGAAATACCAGACCACCTAGCTGCCTCCTGAGAACCTGTATGCAGGTCGAGAAGCAACAGTTAGAACTGGACATGGAAAAATGTACTGGTTCCAAATTGGGAAAGAAGTATGTCAAGGTTGTATATTGTCACCCAGCTTATTTAACTTTTATACAGAGTACAACATGTGAAATGCTGGGCTGGAGGAAGCTCAAGCTGGAAGTCAGATTGCCAGGAGAAATATCAATAACCTCAGATAGGCAGATGACACCACCCTTATGGCAGAAAGAAAAGAGGAACTAAAGAGGCTCTTGAAGGTGAAAAAGGAGAGTGAAAAAGCTGGCTTAAAACTCAACATGCAGAAAATGAAGATCATGGCATCTGGTCCCATCACTATGGCAAATGGATGGGGAAACAATGAAAACAGTGACAGACTTTATTTTCTTGAGCTCCAAAATCACTGCTGATGGTGACTGCAGCTATGGAATTAAGACACTTGCTCTTGAAAGAAAAGCTACGACGAACCTAGAGAGTGTATGAAACTGGAGCCTATTATACAGAGTGAAGTAAGCCAGAAAGAAAAACACCAATACAGTATACTAACGCATATATATGGAATTTAGAAAGATGGTAACAATAACCCTGTGTACGAGACAGCAAAAGAGACACTGATGTATAGAACAGTCTTTTGGACTCTGTGGGAGAGGGAGAGGGTGGGATGATTTGGGAGAATGGCATTGAAATATGTATGATATCATATATGAAACGAGTCGCCAGTCCAGGTTCGATGCACGATACTGGATGCTTGGGGCTGGTGCACTGGGATGACCCAGAGGGATGGTATGGGGAGGGAGGAGGGAGGAGGGTTCAGGATGGGGAACGCATGTATGCCTGTGGCGGATTCATTTCGATATATGGCAGAACCAATACAATATTGTAAAGTTTAAAAAAAAAAAAAAAAAGAGTCAGACATGACCTAGCGACTATACCAGCACCAACATAAGTAAATTAAATAAATTTGAACAATCTTATTTAAACCTGATGCATTCTTAATGATTTTATTTCTGTCCACTTATCAGTTATTGAAAGATGATCTAAAATCCCCAATTATGATTCCAGTATATAATGATTATTTAATATTCTTATAAGATGTCAGTATTCAAATCACTTGTAGAAATGCTCTATTAATTGCCTATTTTTCTCACTTTTAAGATATTCTCATAAATTTTCCTTGAATTTTGAATATTGTGGATTAATAAAAAAACTTAAGAGAAAAAAAAACAAAGATCAATATGGTCAAAGGTTTTTCCAGTTGTAATGTACGGATATGAGGGTTGGACCATAAAGAAGGCTGAGCATTGAAGAATTGATGCTTTTGAACTGTGGTACTAGAGAAGACTCTTGAGAGTCCCTGGGACAGCAAGGAGATCAAACCAGCCAATCCTAAAGGAAATCAACCCTGAATATTCATAGGAAGAACTGATGCTGAAGCTCCAGTATTTTGGCCACCTGATGTGAAGAGCCGACTCATTGGAAAAGTCCCTGATGTTGGGAAAGATTGAAAGCAGGAGAAGATGTGGGCAAGAGAGGAGATGGTTGGTTAGCATCACTGACTCAATGGACATGAGTTTGAGCAAACTCCAGGAGATAGTGAAGGACAGGGAAGTCTGGTGTGCTACAATCCATAGGGTCACAAAGAGTCAGACACAACTGAGAGACTAAACAATAGCAGCAACAACCAGAAGACACAGATACACTAAAATTAAAAAAAAATCAGATCATATATTAACACGTGCAGTTGCAGAAGATGTATTTACATATTAATTTGTGAAACATGACCTTTCATTTAGATCAGATGACAGTTGTCCTATTTGATTTGCCTTTTTTGACTCCAGTTTTTTTATGAATATGTGTATTGTTTGCTGTTTTTGGTTTCATCAGTAGAGGAATAACTTCACAAATGTCTAAAATATGTTGGTTTTTATAGCAGTGTCATTAGAAGTAAATAGAAATAGAAATATGAGTCAAATTAAAGTATCAGTAAATTTTAATAATGGCTCCTAATTTTCTTCTGAAACATGGAGTCAAATATATCTGGAAGTTCATCATGTTGAAGATAAAACACTTTGCAATATTGTGATTGATATTGTAATTTTGGTGAAAATTTTAATTATTGAAGGTAATGTACTTGTTTTCATGGTGATGATAGGAATACACATATTGGTAGGCTACAGAATAATGATGAAAGTAATGTTCTTGATAAATTAAGAAATTCATGGACCAAAAAATGAACTTGGAATTGGCTTGAAATGGGAACATATAATTCATAATCACATCCAAATAGGCTCCAGTCATTGACTCATGATTTGCCATCAGCTGTAGATGGCAAAACTTTAGAAGTATGTTTATATATAAACAAGGCCACTGAACAATAAAAATACTGCGGCATAGCAAAACATGCTCTTTGCTGTCCATGTAATGCCAGACTTTAAAAATATTTGAGACTTTACAAAACACTTTGTTAATCAATCTTTGTCACTTAATGGTATCAAATATTTACATAATTGTGTCCTGTATTTATTACATTTTGCTTAATATCTGTTGAGAATATTTAATAAACACATTCAAGTAGAGTATTAAAAACTCCAACTTTTGAATACTTTTAGAAAACTATGATTATTGAACACTAAGGTTGCCCTGAGAACCCCATGAACAGAATGAAAAGGCAAAAAGATAGGACACTGAAAGATGAACTCTCCAGGTCGGTACGTGCCCAATATACTACTGGAGATCAGTGGAGAAATAACTCCAGAAAGAAGGAAGGGATGGAGCCAAAGCAAAAACAACACCCAGTTGTGGATGGGACTGGTGATAGAAGCAAGGTCTGATGCAATATTGCATAGGAACCTGGAATGCTAGGTCCCTTAATCAAGGCAAATTGGAAGTGGTCAAACAGGAGATGACAAGAGTTAACATTGACATTCTAGGAATCAGCAAACTAAGATGGACTGGAATGGGTGAATTTAACTCAGATGACCATTGTATCTACTACTGTGGGCAAGAATCCCTTAGAAGAAATGGAGTAGCCATCATGGTCAACAAAAGAGTCTGAAATGAAGTACTTGGATGCATTCTCAAAAAGGACAGAATGATCTCTGTTTCCAAGGCAAACCATTCAATATCATAGTAATCCAAATCTATGCCTCGACTAGTAACACTGAAGAAGCTGAAGTGGAACAGTTCTATGAAGACCTACAAAGCCTTCTAGAACTAACACCCCCAAAAGATGTCCTTTTCATTATAGGGGACTGGAACACAAAAGTAGGAAGTCAAGAAACACCTGGAGTAACAGGCAAATTTGGCCTTGGAGTACAGAATGAAGCAGGGCAAAGCCTAATAGAGTTTTGCAAAGAGAATGCACTGGTCATAGCAAACACCCTCTTCCAACAACACGAGAAGACTCTACACATGGATATCACCAGATGGTCGACACCAAAATCAGATTGATAATATTCTTTGCAGCCAAAGATGGAGAAGCTCTACACAATCAGCAAAAACAAGATCGGAGGTGACTGTGACTCAGATCATGAGCTCCTTATTGCCAAATTCAGACTGAAATTGAAGAAAGTAGGGAAAACCACTAGACTATTCAGGTATGACCTAAGTCAAATCCCTTATGATTATACAGTGGAAGTGAGAAATAGATTTAAGGGACTAGATCTGATAGATAGAGTGCCTGATGAACTATGGATGGAGGTTCGTAAAAATGTACAGGAGACAGGAACAAGACCATCCCCAAGAAAAAGAAATGCAAAAAAGCAAAATGGCTGTCTGAGGAGGCCTTACAAATATCTGTGAAAAGAAGAGAAGAGAAAAGCAAAGGAGAAAAGGAAAGATATACCCATTTGAATGTAGAGTTCCAAAGAATAGCAAGGAGAGATAGGAAAGGTTTCCTCAGTGATCAATGCAAAGAAATAGAGGAAAACAATAAAATGGGAAGACTAGAAATCTCTTCAAGAAAATTAGAGATACCAAGGGAACATTTCATGCAAAGATGGGCTCGATAAAGGAGAGAAATGGTATGGACCTAACAGAAGCAGAAGATATTAAGAAGAGATGGCAAGAATACACAGAAGAACTGCACAAAAAAGATCTTCATGACACAGATAATGACGATGGTGTGATCACTCACCTAGAGCCAGACATCCTGGAATGTGAAGTCAAGTGGGCCTTAGGAAGCATCACTATGAACAAAGCTAGTGGAGGTGATGGAATTCCAGTTGAGCTACTTCAAACCCTGAAAGATGATGCTATGAAAATGCTGCACTCAGTATACCAGCAAATTTGGAAAACTCAGCAGTGGCCACAGGACTGGAAAAGGTCAGTTTTCATTCCAATCCCTAAGAAAGGCAATTGCAAAGAATGCTCAAACTACTGCACAGTTGCACTCATTTCACATGCTAGTAAAGTGATGCTTAAAATTCTCCAAGCCAGGTTTCAGCAGTATGTGAACTGTGAACTTCCAGATGTTCAAGCTGGTTTTAGAAAAGGCAGAGGAACCAGATTAAATTGCCAACATCCAGTGGATCATCGAAAAAACAAGAGAGCTCCAGAAAAACATCTATTTCTTCTTTATTGACTACACCAAAGCCTTTGACTGTGTGGGTCACAATAAACTGTGAAAATTCTGAAAGGGATGGGAAAACCAGACCACCTGACCTGCTTCTTGAGAAATCTGTATGCAGGTCATGCAGCAACAGTTAGAACTGGACATGGAACAACAGACTGGTTCCAAACAGGAAAAGGAGTTCGTCAAGGCTGTATATTGTCACCCTGCTTATTTAACTTATATGCAGAGTACATCATGAGAAACACTGGGCTGGAAGAAGCACAAGCTGGAATCAAGATTGCCAGGAGAAATATCAATAACCTCGGATATGCAGATGACACCAACCTTATGGCAGAAAGTGAAGAGGAGCTAAAGAGCCTCTTGTTGAAAGTGAAAGTGGAGAGTGAAAAAGTTGGCTTGAAGCTCAACATTCAGAAAACTTAGAGCATGGCATCCAGTCCCATCACTTCACGACAAATAGATGGGGAAACAGTGGAAACAGTGGCTGACTTTATTTTTTTGGGCTCCAAAATCACTGCAGATGGTAACTGCAGCCATGAAACTAAAAGATACTTACTCCTTAGAAGGAAAGTTATGACTGACCTAGACAGCATATTATAAAGCAGAGACATTACTTCGCCAACAAAGGTCCATCTAGTCAAGGCTATGGTTTTTCTAGTGCTCATGTGTGGATTTGAGAGTTGGAATATAAAGAAAGCTGAGAACAGAAGAATTGATGCTTTTAACTGTGGTATTGGAGAAGACTCTTGAGAGTCCCTTGGACTGCAAGGAGATCCAACCAGTCCATCCTAAAGGAGATCAGTCCTGGGTGTTTATTGGAAGCACTGATGTTGAAGTTGAAACTCCAATACTTTGGCCACCTGATGCAAAGAGTTGACTGATTTGAAAAGACCTTGATGCTGGGAAAGATTGAGGGCAGGAGGAGAAGGGGAGGACAGAGAATGAGATGGTTGGATGGCATCACCGACTCAATGGACATGGTTCTGGGTGGACTCCAGGAGTTGGTGATGGACAAGGAGGCCTCCCATGCTGTGTTCATGGGGTTGCAAAGAGTCTGACAGGAGTGAGTTAATAAACTGAACTGAACTGAAGGTACAAACAGGAAGATATTAAAAATCTCTACCTACAAAATCAAGGGAAAAGCTCAACAGTTAAACAATGAGAGCATAGACTGTGTAAAAGTTTTAATTTTGAAGTTCCAAATTTGCAGTTTGGAATCTTGTTTGCAGGATGACTCTTGATAGAGCATCTATGTTTAACTAAAAAATGTAGATTCTCTGCCGTATTGAAATGATTTCAACAAATTTTACAGTTTAGTTTAGTTCAATTCAGTTCAGTTGCTCAGTCGTGTCTGACTCTTTGGGACCCCATGAATTGCAGCATGCCAGGCCTCCCTGTCCATCACCAACTCCCAGAGTTCACCCAAACTCATGTCCATCGAGTCAGTGATGCCATCCAGCCATCTCATCCTCTGTCGTCCCCTTCTCCTCCGGCCCCCAATCCCTCCCAGCATCAGAGTCTTTTCCAATGAGTCAACTCTTCACATGAGGTGGCCAAAGTATTAGAGTTTCAGCTTCAGTCCTTAGTAGCATCTAAATTTGGAGAAGGCAATGGCAACCCACTCCAGTAGTCTTGCCTGGAAAATCCCATGGATGGAGGAGCCTGGGAGTCTGCAGTCCATGGGGTCTTGAAGAGTCAGACACGACTGAGCCACTTCACTTTTACTTTTCACTTTCATGCACTGGAGAAGGAAATGGCAACCCTCTCCAGTGTTCTTGCCTGGAGAATCACAGGGGTGGCAGAGGCTGGTGGGCTGCCATCTATGTGGTCGCACAGAGTTGGACATGACTGAAGTGACTTAGCAGCAGCAGCATCTAAATTATGTGATACTTTAAAAGCATCGTAGTGATATTATGCTACAAGTTTTGTGTGACAAAAACACTTATTGAAGATAGATATTTTGAATAGAGGGAAGTCCACCTACAAAAATAATTGTGTTGAAATACTTATTTTAAAACAAATTTAGAATTGAAATTATTCTTTAGTAAAAATTTTCATTAATTTTTACAGTATTTTTACAGAGAATTTTATCTTGATTTAAAATACTATGGTAAAGACAAAATAGTCAGTGAAGGATATCAACATTATCAAATATTAATTATATAATTCTACTCATGCAAAGAGTTGACTCATTGGAAGAGACTCTGATGCTGGGAGGGATTAGGGGCAGGAGGAGAAGGGGACGACAGAGGATGAGATGGCTGGATGGTGTCACTGACTCGATGGATGTGAATCTGAGTGAACTCCGGGAGTTGGTGATGGATAGGGAGGCCTGGCATGCTGTGATTCATGGGGTCGCAAAGAGTCGGACACGACTGAGCGACTGATCTGATCTGATCTGATCTGACTCTGGTCAAGGCTGTATTCAAATGTATCAGAAAGTTAAAACAATAAGATCTTATTTTCAAATACATTCTTTTAAAAATAACTGTGGCATATTAGTTATGCATGAGGCCGAGAAATTAATTATAGTACCTGACTGTGTACAAAGAATGATCACCCTGCTTATGATTGTTTATAGGCAATATAAAGACTATATTGCTTTAATACTCCTGGAAACACATAGATGGATGGTATTTAATTTTATATAAAATGTTTATTACAAAAATTTGTTTTTGAAATGAATCATTGTTGAAAATATAATGTTTTCCACATTAACTATTTTAGTTTATCCATTTCCTTTTTTTTACTAAGATCTATGATTTTTTAAATATAAATTTATTTATTTTAATTGGAGGTTAATTACTTTACAATATTGTATTGGTTTTGCCATACATCAACATGAATCTGCCACAGGTATACTTCCCCATCCTGAAACCCCTCCCTCCTCCCTCCCCGTACCATCCCTCTGGGTCATCCCAGTGCACCAGTCCCAAGCAACCAGTATCATGTATCGAACTTGGACTGGCGATTTGTTTCATATATGATATTATACATGTTTCAATGCCATTCTCCCAAATCATCCCACCCTCTCCCTCTGCCACAGGGTCCAAAAGACTGTTCTATACATCTGTGTCTCATCTATGATTTTTATCTTGATGCTAAAATTTGTTAGAGTAAGCTGATATTTTTCATAGTGATCAACTATAAAATTTTAAAGAAAAGCACTTTCTTCCTGCAAATTAATATATTCTATAAGCAAAATTACATGCTAGTAAAGTAATGCTCAAAATTCTCCAAGCCAGGCTTCGGCAATATGTGAACCATGAACTTCCTGATGTTCAGGCTGGTTTTAGAAAAGGCAGAGGAACCAGAGATCAAATTGCCAACATCCGCTGGATCATGGAAAAAGCAAGAGAGTTCCAGAAAAACATCTATTTCTGCTTTATTGACTATGCCAAAGCCTTTGACTGTGTGGATCAAAATAAACTGTGGAAAACTCTACAAGAGATGGGAATACCAGACCACTTGATCTGCCTCCTGAGAAATGTGTATGCAGGTCAGGAAGCAACAGTTAAAACTGGACATGGAACAACAGACTGGTTCCAAATAGGAAAAGGAGTTCGTCAAGGCTGTATATTGTCGCCCTGCTTATTTAACTTATATGCAGAGTACATCATGAGAAACGCTGGACTGGATGAAGCACAAGCTTCACTCAAGATTGCCGGGAGAAATATCAATAACCTCAGATATGCAGATGACACCACCCTTATGGCAGAAAGTGAAGAGGAACTCAAAAGCCTCTTGATGAAAGTGAAAGTGGAGAGTGAAAAAGTTGGCTTAAAGCTCAACATTCAGAAAACGAAGATCATGGCATCTGGTCCCACCACTTCATGGGAAATAGATGGGGAAACAGTGGAAACAGTGTCAGACTTTATTTTTCTGGGCTCCAAAATCACTACAGATGGTGACTGCAGTCATGAAATTAAAAGACGCTTACTCCTTGGAAGGAAAGTTATGACCAACCTAGATAGCATATTCAAAAGCAGAGACATTACTTTGCCCACAAAGGTTCGTCTAGTCAAGGCTATAGTTTTTCCTGTGGTCATGTATGGATGTGAGAGTTGGACTGTGAAGAAGGCTGAGTGCTGAAGAATTGATGCTTTTGAACTGTGGTGTTGGAGAAGACTCTTGAGAGTCCCTTGGACTGCAAGGAGATCCAACCAGTCCATTCTGAAGGAGATCAGCCCTGGGATTTCTTTGGAAGGAATGATGCTAAAGCTGAAACTCCAGTACTTTGGCCACCTCATGAGAAGAGTTGACTCATTGGAAAAGACCCTGATGCTGGGAGGGATTGGGGGCAGGAGGAGAAGGGGACGACAGAGGATGAGATGGCTGGATGGCATCACTGACTCGATGGACGTAAGTCTGGGTGAACTCCGGGAGTTGGTGATGGACAGAGGCCTGGCGTGCTGTGATTCATGGGGTCGCAGAGAGTCGGACACGACTGAGTGACTGATCTGATCTGATAAGCAAAATTTAAAAAAAACTAATATCATGGCATACAGTCTTATTTATTCATGGGAAATAGATGGTGAAACAAGCGAAACAGTGACAGATTTTATTTTCTTGGGCTCCAAAATCACAAGGAAATTAGAAGAAGCTTGCTTCTTGGAAGAAAAGCTATGATGAACCTAGACAATGTATTAAAAAGGAGAGACATTACTTTGATGACAAAGGTCCATCTAGTCAAAGCTATGGTTTTTCCATGTACAATTGTGAAAGTTGGACCATAAAGAAGGCTGAGCACCAAAGAATTGATGCTTTCAAACTCTTGTGCTGGAGAAGACTCTTGAGAATCCCTTGGGCTGCAAGGAGATCAAATAATTCAATCCTAAAGGAAATCAGTCCTGAACATTCATTGGAAAGACTGATGCTGAAGCTGAAGCTCTAATACTTGGGTTACTTGATGCTCATTGGAAAAGACCCTGATGATGGGAAAGATTGAAGATGGGAGGAGAAGGGGACAATGCAAGATGAGATGGTTGGATAGCCATCACTGGCTTGATGGACATGAGTTTCAGTAAGCTCTCCCAGTTGGAGATGGACAGGGAAGCCTGGGGTGCTGGAATCCATGGAGTCTCAAAGAGTCAAACACAACTGAATGACTGAACTGAACTGAGCATTTGATAAGATCTCCAGTCCTTTCCATCACAAAATCCAAAGTTTTTTTAACATAGTCTGACTACTGCATACATACATTTCATTTGGTGATGAGTTATAACTTCTGACCAGTAAATGATCTTATGGCAGAAAGTGAAGAACTAAAGAGCCTCTTGATGAAAGTGAAAGAGGAGAGTGGAAAAGTTGGCTTAAAGCTCAACATTCAGAAAACTAAGATCATGGCATCTGATCCCATCACTTCATGGCAAATAGATGGGGAAACAGTGGAAACAGTGGCTGACTTTATTTTTCTGGGTTCCAAAATCACTGCAGACGGTGATTGCAGCCATGAAATTAAAAGACGCTTACTCCTTAGAAGGAAAGTTAAACCAGCCTAGACAGCATATTATAAAGCAGAGACATTACTTTGCCAACAAATGTCCGTCTAGTCAAGGCTATGGTTTTTCCAGTGGTCATGTATGGGTGTGAGAGTTGGACTATAAAGAAAGCTGAGCACCCAAGAATTGATGCTTTTGAACTGTGGTGTTGGAGAAGACTCTTGAGAGTCCTTTGGACTGCAAGGAGATCCAACCAGTCCATCTTAAAGGAAATCAGTGGTGGGTGTTAATTGGAAGGACTGATGTTGAAGCTGAAACTCCAATACTTTGGCCACCTGATGCAAAGAGCTGACTGATTTGAAGATGACAGAGGATGAGATGGTTGGATGGCATCACTGATTCAATGGACATGGTCTTTACCTGTGGGTTTATTTTCACTTGTATTGATAAATAGGGTGAGCTATTGGGGTTTAACCCAGTAAAACAACACCAATTCTGTTATTCTGCCATCTATTTAATAAAGTCAGTCCTATGTATTTTAGATTTAAGTCTCTGGAGCAACATAGGTGTGTGGCAGATGCCCTGTTTTTCTTAGATTTCTCTACTTAATTTTTCATTCTTGCCTTGAAATTTGGCTTACTGTACACTTCCTTAATTTCTGATCTTTGTGTTGATATTTGGTCACCATGGTTTTATACTTGGATCTCTTATAACTTAGTTTAACTCCAACTCTGTGATTACATTTCTTACATATTAAAGTAATTTTCAGTGACAGTCCTTGGCCCACTGAATATACTGTCCTGTTTCTTCTATAAGTACCTCCCTGAGGTCTTGTATCCCACCACTAATATGATTAAAATAGTGTTATGTGGCATGCATACTATGAAGTTCAAATGGCTTTTCTTTTAAAATAGTTACATAACTTAAAATGCTTATTTCAGTTAAATTAATGAGAGTTATTGACTGTATTAATAAATGATCTGTTAGAGATGCAAATAGTCATTTTTAGTGATATGCATTGTTAATTCTTTATAATTGAATATTATACTCTTCTAGTATATATCTGACTTGGTTTAGAAAAAAAATTAAATTTGGTAGGGTATGATAATTCCTACTTAATTCCAAAGAAAATTTGGCATCAGGCCAAAGATTTTGAACAGGTGTGGACTTGAAATTTTAAGAAATAAACAGGTGAAACATGTAGATGCCTAATAATTTAGGGACACGTAAGCGAGTTTCAATTCTAAGTAATCTATCTTTCCTAACAGGCTCTCTATTAATGTTGCATGAAATGCCATGTAATGATCACTACCAGTGCAGTTAAATGCTTTTATAATTAAATCTATATTGAATGGATTTTTTTTTCTTTCCTAAGCAGTTTCTCTTTGGGTGTTTAAAATTCTTGCAGTTTAAAGTATTGTGGTGGGAAATGTAAAATGTGTAAGAATGAAGTGAAATTGTGTTCTGTGGCAGGAAAAAATATTTATTTTTTGCCAAATAAATAGGCATTGAATCATATTCATTAATCTAATAACGCATCTTGTAAGATGGCTGGATGGCATCACCGACTAGATGGACACGAGTTTGGGTGAACTCTGGGAGTTGGTGATGGATAGGGAGGCCTGGTGTGCTGCAATTCATGGGGTCGCAAAGAGTCGGACACGACTGAGCAACTGAACTGAACTGAATGCTTGCTACAGCTTAGGAAAGATACTATCTTTTGTGAAAACTATGGGAAATAATACATTTTGGCAAAGAATATAAAAATGTTTATAATTATTTCTTTTACTGTATAATCTTTGTAAGTACTCCATAGGAAGCATGATTCCTGGTTGTTGAAAGCACCATGAGTTTAAGTTCTGACTATTCCATTTAGTAGCAATGTGAACATGGGTTACTTGTTTATCATTTGTAAGTCTGTCATTTAGGATAAATAATAGTACCTGTGGCACAAAGATGTTTTGAAATTTGCATGTGAAGATGTAAATGTAACATGCCTAGTGCAGTGTCTACTGCTTGATAAATATCAGCAATTATGATCACTTTTCCTTGCTAAACAAACTGCTTTACCTGAAATTATATTGAGATTTATTTAAGAAAACTATATGATGTACATTTCATAATTAGCCTACAAATTAGGGAACAGATATTCATAGAAAATATTTATTTTCTTAAGAAAATTCTTTATTTTGTATCCCACTGTTGCTGCTGCTGCTAAGTCGTGTCTGACTCTGTGCGACCCTACAGACGGCAGCCCACCAGGCTCCCTCGTCCCTGGGATTCTCCAGGCAAGAACACTGGAGTGGGTTGCCATTTCCTTCTCCAATGAATGAAAGTGAAAAGTGAAAGGGAAGTCACTCAGCCATGTCCGACTCTTAGTGACCCCATGGACTGCAGCCTACCAGGCTTCTCCATCCATGGGATTTTCCAGGCAAGAGTACTGGAGTGGGTTGCCATTGTCTTCTCCGTTCTATCCCACAAAGATCTGTAAAAAATGAGTTATATACAAGTGTATTAATTTAACTGAATATGGTAAAGTCCAAAAATGGGTATTTTAGTGTCAGTGACAGTGAAAGTGAAGTTGCTCAGTCATGTCCAACTCTTTGCGACCTCATGGACTGTAACCTACTAGGCTCCTCTGTCCTTGGGATTTTGCAGGCAAAAATGCTGGAGTAGGTTGCCATTTCCTCCTTAGGGGATATTCCCAACCCAGGGATCGAACCCAGGTCTCCCGCATTGTAGGCAGATGCTTTACCATCTGAGCCACCAGGGAAGTCACTTTAGTGGCAGTGCTTCTGCTTAAATCTCCAGATTCTCTTTCAAAACTAAGATTTTTTAGCTTTAGTAAATTAATATGAATATTTGAAAGTGTGTGAATCTAACAAAATTTTTTTTTTTTGCAAAGAATAAAAATGGAAGAAGTTTACTTTAGTACATGCATATACATTTGTCACAAAAAATTAGCAATTGCTATCTATTGATGTGAATTAAAGTCTGTGTAGATCATGCAGTGTGAGCACTGATCATCAATGCTGTGTCACTCACTACAGTTCACATATTATACAGGTCTTTTGTTGTATGGAAAGATCTGATTATTTTATTACACGAGTGAGTTCTGTTATGTCTTGAAGCATTTTGAAAAAAGATTCAGCTTTGATATTAGACAGTTGAAACCTCAGCTCTGTCACTTACTGGTGACAGAGCACCACTGATTCCTTCCTATGAGCTTTAGTTTCTTTGTTCATCAAATAGAGCTGTGGGAGAGTTAGTGTGACAATGCAGTTATGACAACCACTTGAACAATTTCTGTGCTACAGCGGTCATTTTTCTGTTTTAGGCTCTTGTCCATTCAACTATTCTTTACACCTGAAGCAACAGCTGGTGAGGCTCATTAAGATGCTTTTTCCTAATCTCTTTCCATGTCAAACTGGCCTTGCCAGTCATGATGGAACTGCTGTTCTGGAATATCTGCTTGTCCTAGCATAGAACTCATGTGCTTGAGAAAATGTATAAAAGAAAGGACTGGGCATCAGGGCTGCAGACCTGAGTTTGCTTTGTGTGCCTATAACCTAAGAGGTATGTGACTTCTCTAGGCCTCAGATTCCTCATTTGTAGAATGATAATGACAACAATATATTTGTCTTGTTGTCTGATGTGAGAATCAAGACATAGGTGGTTTAAAAATGCTTCTTAAGGAAGCAACATAAATATCTGTCAACAGAGATATGGATATGGATAAAGAAGATGCGGATAAAGAAGATCCCTTTGGGAGCACTTTTGATGCTGTAATTGAAAAAGCTGACATTGCTCTTGAGAGTCTGATACTGGGCCTGGAGCCCCTGGTGCCTCAGTGCCTCCCTTCTTAGACAAAATCTGTGACCTTGAACCGCACAGATTCTCTCGCTGGGGAAGATTCCCTGATTGATCACTCTCCGCTTTCTAACCCCTCTACAGACCTTCTAGAAGAGTTTGGCCCATAGCCATCTCTCAACCATCTCTCAATCAACCACCTATGACTTGATTATCACAACATCAGACAACAAGACAAATACATTGTTGTTATCATCATTCTACAAATGAGGAATCTGAGGCCTAGAGAAGTCACAAACTTCTTAGGTTATAGGCACACAAAGGTCATAGGCACACATTTCTCAAGCATATGCTCCGGCCCATCAAGCTGCAGAAGATAGTAATCTCATCTCAGCTTTTGATGTCCCTGAGGGCTTGGACAAGGTGGCAGAAGATGAGTTTGACCCTATTCCTGCATGGATAACCAAAGCCCCGCAAGGTGGGCACTCTAGAAACAGCAGTAGGAACTCCGAGTCCAGTCTTCCCAACCCAGCCAGGTCTTTACTGCTGGTGGATCAGCTCATAGACCTGTAGCCATGACCCAGTAGCAGATGCGGTTCTGTAACCTCTATACCATAGTACACATTTTCATTACAGAGTTATAAGAAAATAATTTTTTAAAAAATCTGCAAACAAGGGGCCCTCTAGCCCTGATCTCCTATCCCTTCCTTGCCTTCTCCTGTAGAAATGATAAGGAAGGAAAATCACTTTGGCCCTCCAGATACGCTATGGCCAGTTCCTGCCTGTTTGCTGTTTTCTCATTACCCTTCTTTTTTTTTTTTTAAAAGCCAGAACATTTATTGTGCAACTAATCGTTGAAATCCTTAAGATGAACTGGACGCTGCAACAGCCGCTCGCTTGGGTTTAGGTGTTGTTCCTTCACGGAATCCATGCCTGAATCTGCGGTATACAATTTTTAGGTGCCTCATTCTACCAGTCCCGGTGGTATTTCGTCTTTTAGCTTTAGCACTCCAATTATACTTTCTCTTTCGCTTCGCAGGGTAGCCACACTTGCCACAGGTCGACTTCTGAAGGTGGTAGGCCTTAGAGCCATAGCGGCGGCACAGCGTGTGCGTCTTATTCCGACGCTTTCCAAACGATGACGTTCCCTTCGTCATCTTGCTTCTGCCCCCGAGACCAAAGAGCTCTCATTACCCTTCTTCGGTAGCATTATCTTACATCAAGCACTAGATGTCATGAGCCTCACCTCTGCTGGAATCAACTCTACCACGAGCTTAACTGTAATTGAAACGGGTGAATTGACACCTTTGTCTCATTCTTGCTAGGAATGGCCTCTCAAGTTGATTTTCCCATCTCCTCTGGCCAGATGCTGATGAATGTATTTCTCTGTTTTTGCTTTTCTATCCTGCTGCTTATCCTGAGGACATGGCTTCTTCAGCTGATCTTGACTCTAGGCAGTAACCTAAAGATGGGTGTGTGGTGTAAGAGAGGGTAAAACTGACTGTTGTTATATGTCCGGAAAGAGGAATTGAGCCCAACTCTAGCCAACCAACCCTGACCTTGTTTGATCATAGACTTATACAAAGGATTTTACACCCCATGCAACCTGCCCAGCATCCGTCCAGCGTTCTGGCTTCCACTGAACCATGATTTCTCAAATCTGGAGACGTGACTGCAAGAACTTGAGATCCTTGGATAAAATGTGTACATTATATAAATTCCAAGTATTGCCATTCCTTTTTGTGTTTAACTATACCAAGGTGGGATTTCAGAATTAGCCCAAGACAAGACAATATGGTAATATAATACCTTTTATTAGAAGACTTTTCACTGAGGGGTGGATGGGGGAAGGGGAGAAATTGTAGCAGAAACAGATGTATTTTTCTTGTGATTTTTATTTTGAGTCAAATATTATAAATTGTGTATAAATGAAGACACTGAATAGTTCTGTTTCCACTTGGTGTCTCAAGTTCGATAATAGGTGTCTGTGCAGGGTTTTTTACTCTTTCCCTTGTATAACTATGCAGCAACTCTACAGGGTAGCATACGGAATCATTTTAAATAGACTTGGGTGTTGCTATAAGCTTTCAGCAGGTCCTCTGTCTTTGTAGAATAAGCATGTTGTTTATTTTCAGATAATCAGACATAAATATGCTGACATACTAGGCACAATTTCACTCTGGCTACTTACCTTTCTTTCTCGCTGATGTTTGAACTAAAGGATACAGCCAGTGAAATATTTTCACTTGGTTTTCCTTGTTTTCTTAGATTAAAAAAACAAAAAAACAAGGCACAGTTTTCTCACTAACCTTAGAATACTGTTTATAAAATAAATAAAGACCCCTGCACTGATGTGAAAAAAAATAGATGATGTGGCACATATATACAATGGAATATTAATCAACTACAAAAAGAAATGAAATTGTCCCATTTGCAGAAACATTGGTGGACTGAGAGATTGTCACATAGAGTGAAGTCAGAAAGAGAAAAATATATATTTACACATATGTGTGAAATCCAGAAAAATGGTATAGATGGTCTTATTTGCAAAGCAGAAATAGAGATAGACATAGAGAACAAATGTATGGATACCAAGGCAAGAAGGGGACTGGAATGAATAGGGAGATTGGGATTGACATATATGGGCTTTCCCACTGGTTCAGCAGTAAGGAATCGGCCTGAAATGCAGGAGATACAGATTCGATCCCTGGGTCAGAGAGATTCCCCTGGAGGAGGGCATGGCAACTCACGCCATTATTATTTCCTGGAGAATCCCATGGACAGAGGAGCCTGGTGGCCTACAGTCCATAGGGTCGCAAAGAGTGGGACACGACTGAAGCGACTTAGCAAGAATGCATGCCTTGACATATATATGCTATCGATACTAGGTATAAAATAGGTAACTAATGAGATCCTATAATATAACACAGGGAACTCTACTCAGTGCTCTGTGGTAACATAAATGGGTGGTGGTTTAACTGCTAAGACATGTCTGACCCTTGGGACCCCATAGACTATAGTCCAATATGTTCCTCTGTCTATGAGATTTCCCAGGCAAGAATACTGGAATGGGTAGCTGTTTCCTTCTCCAGTGGATTTTCCCAACCCAGGGATTGAACTTGGGCCTCCTGCATTGCAAGCAGATTCTTTATCAACTCAGCCACTAGGGAACCTAAATGTAAAGGAAACAGAAAAAAACAGGGGACAGATGTAAACATATAGCTGATCCACTTTGCAAGCAGAAACCAACCCAACATTGTAAAGCAACTGGACTTCAATTAAAGATATTTTTAAATGTACTTCTTAAACTGAAAAAAGTCATCTGCAAATGCATTGTTTTCTTGATTCCACTGGTTTTCAGGTAACAGTTTCATATGTGTAGAAGGATTGAATATTGGTTATATTTTTTGATGTTCTTGACGTATTTTCTCACAGAGTTACAGCGGTTCTTTCAAAATGGCTGGCTGCTGTTAGGAGGTGTCTGTTCCCTAGCAACAGCATTTCCTGCCCGCCCTCTGCAGCAACACAGCTTCTGGACACTGGTACACCCTACATGTCACAGTTCAGTGGTTTATTCACCTTCAGCAAACACATCTGTGGACTTTCTACAGCTCATCAAATGAATGGAAACTCAATGACCATGACTCGGGAACCTGCCTGGGTTAACAATTATACATTTCATTAGATATTTGATTTTACTTATTTGTTAAGTATAATAATTTATTGTTTGAACTGAAGTCTTCTTTGTTTATGATAACTATGATTGCTTATCAAATAAACCTAATATCCTTGAATTTCGTAAGCATCTGCAAAATTGTGCTTTCCATATTTCTGGCTGATAGCCAACCTTTTAAAATATATTAGTGCAATAATAATAGTTGCCAAAGCCCAGAGTTTTACTTAAGCTAGCAAATAATTAGTACCTCACTATAAACAAGCCCTTTATTAATAAATTTGTTAATGATTATTCTGGCTATGGAAATAAGTTCAAATTGGCTTTTAACCTAACAGAAGACTTTAGTTTTATTCTATCAAAGTGAATAGCTCTGCTCATATATAATTTCAGTTGTTAGGCAAAGAGAGCCCTGTATAATTTATTTTGTGTTTTTAATACTTGCAGTTCTTAGGTTCTGTTGAAGCACATTTTCATCAAAATGACCACATAAATCTTATAAAGGTGCAAGCTCTTGGAGTAATCAGATATTTCTCAGCAATCAGCCTGAAAATTGTCCTGACAATTCACAGTATGGCTAATTAGTCTGTAGTTATATTAATTGATGTAAGACTCGCTGGTTGTTACTTTTAGATTATAATTTTGTTTTTTTCCAAAATCTTTCAGGCAATTATGATATCCACTTGTAAAACTTGTATAATACTGGAGACTAGTGATACCTTGAGTTTTGCATCTGCACTTTAAAATCTTCTGTTATTGCATTAGCATGATAGATGGTTCCTTAATGGCTACAATTCAGGATATTGCTTTAGCTTCTAAAAAGAGAAAATTAGCTAAAGACTAAACTCATCTAAATTCTATTTCCCTTTACTCAAATCATTATATAACTTTTTAAAAATAAAATCTTATTTATATGTAGAATCTTGTTTTTCACACAGCACTCAAGAAGCATGTGTGAGCAAATTGTTTTTCCTACCACCTACTGTGATATAATTCCCAGGTGCTACTTCAGAAACAGAGTGGTTATAAGGTATAGAGATTTGGGGAGAGGGAAGGTTGAGAGGTTTCTTTGCAAGCAAAATCTTAACATAGGTGAAAGTGAAGTTCGCTCAGTAGTGTCCAACTCTTTGTGACCCCATGGACTATGCAGTCCATGGGATTCTCCAGGCCAGAATACTGGAGTAGATAGCCTTTCCCTTCTCCAGGGGATCTTCCCAACCCAGGGATTGAACCCAGGTCTCCCACATTGCAGGCGGATTCTTTACCAGCTGAGCCACAAGGGAAACCCAAGAATACCAGAGTGGGTAGCCTATCCCTTCTCTGGGGATCTTCCTGACACAGGAATTGAACCAGGGTCTCCTACATTGCAGGCAGATTCTTTACCAACTGAGCTATGAAGGAAGCCCTATGAAGGCCTATGAAGGAAGCCCTATGAAGGCCTATGAAGGAAGCCCTGTGAAGGCCTATGAAGGAAGCCCTAGGAAGGCCTATGAAGGAAGCCCTGTGAAGGCCTATGAAGGAAGCCCTAGGAAGGCCTATGAAGGAAGCCCTGTGAAGGCCTATGAAGGAAGTGTGCACAAAAGCACTGCAACATTGCTATGTTCATGTCTGGAACATAGGAGTATAGATCTCTTTCAAAAGAGCAGTAGCAAATATGAGTTTTCACTAGAAAATTTAGTACAAAACAACATGCTATTCAACTAGTAACAAATACTTGTTTTTTAGAGAAATGGACAACAGTTACAACAAAATAATTTATGGCCATAACCATTTGAAAAGATGGATATGAATGACACTGTGATTTAAAGAAATATAAGCTTTAAAATAGCTATATAACTCATAGGATCAATACAAATGTAAAACCCTGACAATATCAAGTACTGATGAGATTTTCTGTAAAAAAACTCTGTTCTCCCATATTTTTGGTGGGGATGAAATGACTGCAGCAATTTTAAAGGCTGTAAACTAGCAAGGTAAACAAACCCTGTGACCATCAGTTTTCATTCTGAGTATCTTCAAAAAAAAACTAGTGCATTTGACGAAGGAGATATCAATAGGGATGGATTGCAAACAAATTAAAATCTTAATTAAAAGGGAAAAGTAAATTAAATGTAGTATATTTAAAAATTTATTTTTATTATATGTTGGAGCATAGTTGGTTAACAGTGTTGTGCTGGTTTCAGGTGTTTAGCAAAGTGATTTGGTTATGCATATACTTGTATCGATTCTGTTTCCTGTTTAGGTTATTACAGAATATTGAGCATGTTCCCTGAGCTATAAGTAGTAATAGGTCCATTTTGTTTATCTGTTTTATAGGCAGCAATATGTATGTGCCATTCCCAAACTCCCAATTTATGTCTCCCCCTCCGTTCCTCCTAGTAGCCATAAATTCTTTCTCTGAGTCTGTGAATCTATTTCTATTTTGTACATAAGTTTATTTGTATCATTTTTTTTAAGACTCTTGTGTATAAGTGATATCATATGATGTTTGTCTTTCTCTGATTTACTTCATTCAGTATGATAATCTTCAGGTCCATTCATGTTGTTGCAATGACCTTATTTCATTATTTTTAATGGCTGAGTAATAGTCCATTGTATATGGATACCTCATCTTCTTTATCCATTTATCTGTTGATGGAAATTTAAATTGCTTCCAGGTCTTGGCTACTGTAAACAGTGCTGCAGTGAACATTGGAGTGCTTGTATTCTTTTGAACCATGTTTTTCTCCAGATGTATATCCAAGAGTGGGATTGCTAGATCACATGATAGCTCTGCTTTTAGTTTCTTAAGTAACCTCCATACTGCTCTCCATAATGGCTGCACCAATTTACATTCCCATCAACTGTGTAGAAGGGTTCCCTTTTTTCCACACTGCCTCCAGTATTTATTGTCTGCAGACTTTTTAGTTATGTCCATTCTTACTGATGTGAACTCATTGTTTTTTCCCCTGGGGCCCTGGCTTACACTAGACCTTGTATGCACCCTTCAAGGATGATTTCTGTTTCCCTCAGTCCTATGGAATTCCTGTGATCAAACCCTATTGGCCTTCACATCAGATTATCTAAGGCTTCTTCCTCTAATTACTAAATCCTTAGACTGGGAAGACTGATATGGGGCTCAGGACTTGCACTCCTGTGGGAGAACCTCTGTAATATATTTATTTTCCAGATTGTGAGTTGCCCACTTCATCAGGTATGGGCTTTCATTTAATTTTTTTTTTTTTTGGCCAGGACATGTGGCGTGTGGGATCTTTAGTTCCTTGAGCAGGGACCAAACCCATGTCTCCTGCAACGGAAGCTTGGAGCCTTAACCTCTGGACTGCCAGGGAAGTCCCAGGGATTCGATTTGATTGCAGTTGTGCCCCTCCTACTGTCTCATTATGGCTCCTTCTTTGTCTTTGGATGTTGGGTATATTTTTTTGTAGGTTCCAGTGTTTGTTTTTGTTTGTTCACTTTTTTTTTTCTTTTTGGTGATGGTTTTGAGCAGTTAGTCATGATTTCAATGTTTTTATAAGAAGAGTTAAGTTCATGTCCTTCTATTTGTCCATCTTGCCAGCAAGTCCTCAAAATGTGGTACATTTTTATACAAGGAAATAATCCACATAAGCAAGGTTCAGCAGAAATAACCAATCAGACTCTTACAGAGATGAGAGGTATTCTTTCAATCAGACTGCTACAGAAATGAGAGATATTGACAGTACAGTATCAAAGGGATCCAGGAGATAATAAGAGGGAAAAACTAATATGATGTGAGATAGCAGTTGAATTTTTCTCTAAGAATTTACTAAAGATACAGATGCTCAGAATCTTAAAATGCACATGTTGCAAGCAGGATAATGTGAAAACAAACAAACAAACAAACAAAAAACAACTAAACAAACAACGCTCAGAAGAATTGTAGTAAAATGAAAGAAATCAACCCTGAAGGACTGATGCTGAAGCTGAAGTTCCAATACTGTGGCCATCTGATGCAAAGAACTGACTCATTGGAAAAGACCCTGATGCTGGGAAAGATTGAAGGTGGGAGAAGGGGATGACAGAGGACAAGATGGTTGGATGGCATCCCCAACTCAATGGACATGAGTTTGAGCAAGCTCTGGAAGATGGTAAAAGACAGGGAAGCCTGGTGTGTTGCAGTCCATGGGGTCCCAAAGAGTCAGACACAACTGAGCGATTGAACAACAGCAACAAGGTGGAGACAAAAGAGATCTTAAAACTAGCCAGAGGAAAAAGACTGACTACTTAAAAATTGACTGCTGATGTCTCAAAAACAATGGTGATAATATTTTTCTGTACCGAGAGATGGGAATGAGTCATAAATGTAAACTGAAAAAGCTATCTTTCAATAAAGACCCTGGAACAGAGACACAGCTAGAGCGCACATATGGAAAGCTGTCATTACCAACTATTCCTCTTACAAAGTTCCTCTCACTACTTTAAGCTTTCAGGGTGTACTTCAGGGAAAAGGAAAATAATTGCAAGAAATAGGTTAGGATACAAAAAAGGAAGAGTCAACAAATAAAATGCAAACTGTTGAATAAATTGAAGAAACATTTCTTGGATAAAAGAAATATCAGATTTGTAGGGTTACATCAAGCTAGAATTAAAATCCTAGAAAATATCATATTAGTTGAGAGTGCAGTGATATTAGTTTAAACATTCTAAACTGCTTATATTTTTTCAGGAAGAGATGAAAGATACTGATCATCACTGAATTTTATTGAGAGTTAAATCACTAACAAAAAGTCAATAACAGAAAATATATCACTGACAGAAAAGAGAATCACTTCAAGTAGGGCAAGATGATTGTTAAAGAATAAAGAAAACAAAAGGGACAAAATCAGGTGATAGAAATGAATAGAAACATAAATAATTATAATCATTATAAATGGTTTCAACTCTTCTATAAAAGATAACTGATTATCAAAAATAATTTAAACTACTTTCTTTAAGAGACATAGCTAGAACATAGGGCAGGGAAAGGCAAGCTGGACATAAGAGAATGAAAAAAACCCACATCAAGGATAAATCAACAAAATAAAGCTCTTGTAATCATATTAATACTTTACAATAGATTTTAAGGGTAAAAATCTTTAAAGTGAAGAGTGGCACTATACTTTAAAAAAAAAATTCAAAACATCCTGCAGATAATTTCAATGTACATGTGTCCCATGAAACTTTAAAATACATAAAGCAAAAATTTACATAACTTCAAGGAGAAATAGAAAACTCTACCATGATAGTGGGAAATTGTAATGCATGTCTCTTAGGAAGAATTAGATCACATTATAAAATAAAGCAGGAAGGATTTAAGAAGATTTAAACAGTTGCATAAATAGATTGATTTAATAGGCATATATATATATATAAACCCATGTACTCCAAAACTAAAGAATAAATATACTTTGCAAATTTTCTAAAAATTTAGAAAAATTGACCACATCCTAGAATATAAAGTAATGTAGAAGAGTTTATAGCCTTTCACCAATACATCACCATTTTTAAGCCAAAGATAGAACTGGAGTTTTTATATGTATTAAAATCTATTACAAAAATAGTCTTATATATTTCTTATAAATTGTGCCTTTAAAAATACTTTAAAGGCATAATTCACATACCTATGGGTCAAAGAAAAATAAGGGAAATTAGAAAATACTTCATATTGAAAAATAATGAAAAATTTACTTATCAAAGCATATATATAGAAGCAACAAGGTCTGGTATAACACAGAGGACTATATTCAATATCCTGTGATAAAACATGCTGGTGTTTAGTCATCAAGTCGTGTCCGACTCTTTTGCGACCCCATGGACTGTAGGCCATGAGGCAACTCCATCCATGGGGATTCTCCAGGCAAGAATACTGGAGTGGGTTGTCAATTCCTTCTCCAGGGGATCTTCCCCATCCAGGGATCAAAGTCTCATCTCTTGTCTCCTGCACAGGCAGGTTCTTTACCACTAGCGCCACTTGGGAATCCCCAAGGCAGATTCTTTACCATTGAGCTACCAGGGAAGTGGCATAATGGGAAAGAAAATAAAAAAGAATGTCTAAATGTGGATATCTGAGTCCCTTTCTACACAGCAGAGACTGGCACAACATTGCAAATAAACTGTACTTCAGTTTAGTTCAGTTCAGTCCCTCAAGTGTCGTTCACTCATTGTGACCCCGTGGACTGCAGCATGACAGGCTTCCCTGTCCATCACCAACTCCTGGAACTTGCTCAGACTCATGTCTATTGAGTCAGTGATGCCATCCAACCATGTCATCCTCTGTCATCCCCTTCTCTTCCTGCCTTCAATCTTTCCCAGCATCAGGGTCTTTGCCAATGAGTCAGTTGTTCGCATCAGGTGGCCACAGTATTGGAGCTTCAGCTTCAGCATGAGTTCTTCCAATGACTATTCAGGACTAACTTCCTTTAGGATAGACTGGTTTGATCTTCTTGCAGTCCAAGGGACTCTCAAGAGTCTTCTGCAACACCGTAGTTCCAAAGCATCAATTCTTCGGTGCTCAGCCCCATGAATCGCAGCACGCCAGGCCTCCCTGTCCATCACCAACTCCCAGAGTTCACCCAGACTCACGTCCATCGAGTCAGTGATGCCATCCAGCCATCTCATCCTCTGTTGTACCCTTCTCCTCCTGCCCCCAACCCCTCCCAGCATCAGACTCTTTTCCAATGAGTCAACTCTTCGCATGAGGTGGCCAAAGTACTGGAGTTTCAGCTTTAGCATCATTCCTTCCAAAGAAATCCCAGGGCTGATCTCCTTCAGAATGGACTGGTTGGATCTCCTTGCAGTCCAAGGGACTCTCAAGAGTCTTCTCCAACACCATAGTTAAAAACCATCAATTTGGAGCTAAGCTTTCTTTATAGTTCAACTCTCACATTCATACATGACTACTGGTTCAATAAAATAATTAAATAAAAAAGCATATATAGAGAAATAATTGATAGAATTAGTATTTTATGAATAATATTATATTATTTTCCTATTGAAACTGAAAAATAGGGGCTAAGAAACCAGTTTAAGAACTTAGGAAAGGAAGAATAGAATAAACCAAAAGAAAATAATGAGTAGGCAATATTAAATGTAAGAAATTAAAGAATAGAAAACAAGGAAATAGTAAGGAAGACAATCAAAGGTAAGGCTAATTCTTTTAAAAAATCTAATAAAATAACTTTTGGTAAGAGTGATCAAAACACAAAAATAAACAGTATTGTTAATGAAAAGACATACTTTTAGAAGCAGCATATATTAAAAGCATGACAAATATAATAAGCTTGCTAGAAGCACATAAAATACCACATTAGCTAATAGAGCAGTACTGTGAAAGGTGCTGTCTTTTTAATGTGCTGTGATGAATTTTTCACAGGGTAAGTAGGAAGAAAGTGTATTCAGGAAGGTGAAATTGTTGGATATTTTCCTATTTCTTTTCTTTTCTCTTTCTTTGTATCTGTTTATTGAAGCTACCAGGCAAATGATTCTGCCTGTGAACCTGTAACTTGGGTTATCATGTACATGATAAGATTATTGTTTTTCTTTTTACAAAAGAAGAGATGCTTATTTTTCTATCATTTGCACAGGAAACTCCTAACATTCTAGGCTATTTTTTTTTTTTTTTGGTCATTTGGGGTTGTCCAACTCAATCTATTCTAAATTCTAGTATTAGTTGGAAAAACTGGAAAGGCAAAAACTATCTTTCCTACCCTTTTTTCCCCTCTGCAACTAGTGTTTTTGTGTGTGCACATGCGTTTTGGCCATTTAGATGCGTTCGTATGGTGTTTGGAAGGTAGATATGAGGTGGAAGCCACATGCTTGATGTCTTTGATTTATCGCTACCTGGAAGTCCCTGGAAACATGTGACTTGCTTGCAAAACAACAGTGTCTATCTCCAGATTTCAGTGTATGAGGAAGCAAACGTAGCATTGGTAAGTTCTTGCTCTTAATTTCTAAACTCAGAAGCCTAATTTCATGTTTCATTATTTTTCTCCTTCTGGGTCTAAGAAGGGCTCATGGCTGATGTTGTGGGTTCTTGATTTAAATTTCTATGTGGTGATAAATTTAGGGTATCAGTTGCATGTTGTTTTCACAGATCTCCCCTAGAATCTGCTGCTCAGGAGCTTCCAGTTTTTAGGTACCTAGTTGCCTGATTAATCTCTTCTTGCACTAAAATGTAAGGGATTGTTTCTTATCCTAAACCTTGACTACAACAAACTCAAATTCTTTGGATATTTTCTTCTTTATACAATAGAGCATTGTACTTCCTTGCCATAGATTTGACAGTAGAATCAGTGACAACTGAAGTACTGCTGATTTGTTTTCTTTTCTTGAATCCCTGAGTATTAGGGCAGAGAAAGCTAATCATTCAAAATCTACAAAAACATCGACTTCATCTTGACAGATCTCTCTGTGTTCAGTTCAGTTCAGATGTGTTCAGTTCAGTTCAGATGTGTTCAGTTCAGTTCAGATCAGTCGCACAGTCGTGTCTGACTCTTTGCAACCCCATGAATCGCAGCACGCCAGGCCTCCCTGTCCATCACCAACTCCTGGAGTTCACCCAAACTCATGTCCATCGAGTCGGTGATGCCATCCAGCCATCTCATTCTCTGTCATCCCTTTCTCCTCCTGCCCCCAATCCCTACCAGCATCAGAGTATTTTCCAATGAGTCAACTCTTCACATGAGGTGGCCAAAGTATTGGAGTTTCAGCTTTAGCATCAGTCCTTCCAATGAACACCCAGGATTGATCTCCTTCAGAATGGACTGGTTGGATCTCTTTGCAGTCCAAGGGATTCTCAAGGGTCTTCTCCAACACCACAGTTCAAAAGCATCAATTCTTCGGCACTCAGCTTTCTTCACAGTCCAACTCTCACATCCATACATGACCACAGGAAAAACCATAGCCTTGACTAGACGCACCTTTGTTGTAGTGTAGGTAAAAGACAGAGCCTGAGGAAAAAAAGGTCAGTGTCCATGTGTATACCTATAATAGCCAAATGCAATACTAGGAACATTTTTTGTGAATATTTCTCAGTGAAAACCGAAGTGATTATTTTTTAAAAATCAACAGATCTGATTAAGCTATAGTTCTTCATGTTTGTACATGATGTGACTGTGAAATCAGAAAGTGTACTCATTACTTCAGAGAGCTATCCATTCATTAATATTAATAACAAGTAGATTTTACCCTGAGAGATACTTGAACATGTCAACAGACTCATGACCTGACCCATGCTCCTGGGAAGAATCAATAGGTGACAGGTGACCATTTATCTAAATCTATATTCCTGCCATTTGATTTGCCTTAGTAATCTTGGGGTCTTTATTTTTAGTCAAGCTTGGTATAAAATAATCCCAAAGGAATTTAGCACTCAAGTTCTAGGGCATACACTGTCAGCTATTCTTCCTGCCCAAAAGATATGTTGTGCTTCTCCTATTTTTTTTTTTTTTATTAGTTTCAAGTGAAGTAGGATGAGAATTGAGCTTTACTAGTTTATCCTTTTTCCAGTTTAATATGTTACAAATTTAATTCTGTTTCAATTAGAAAATAACCATAAATAGCATTCCACTCTAAAAAAAATTTGTTTGTGTAGCTCTATTCTCAAGGAGATCAGCCCTGGGATTTCTTTCGAAGGAATGATGCTAAAGCTGAAACTCCAATACTTTGGCCACCTCATGTGAAGAGTTGACTCATTGGAAAATACTCTGATGCTGGGAGGGATTGGGGGCAGGAGGAGAAGGGGACGACAGAGGATGAGATGGCTGGATGGCATCACTGACTCGATGGATGTGAGTTTGGGTGAACTCCAGGAGTTGGTGATGGACAGGGAGGCCTGGCATTCTGCGATTCATGGGATCGCAAAGAGTTGGACACAACTGAGCGGCTGATCTGATCTGATGAGATGGTTTTGGGATATCTTTGAATTAGTGATAAACCTATGGTGCTCTTTCTCCAATGGCCATAATATACGGGATCAAGAATCAGGAATATGAACAAAGGACTGAGTTATCAAATTAGACCCACATGAGTCATATATCTTACCCAGTGACAAGCTTTACTTATAATTTCAGGGTTACAAAGAATTTAAATGCACAGATGAAGTAGGAGAGGTCCCATATGGCTCCCCAAGTCATTCCTTCCAGCATCAGTCGTACTCTTTCTGGCCTAGAGAAAGAGATGGTGTTTCTAATGATGTTGGCAGGGCAGCTCACACAAGGTATGTATTGTAATATTTTCATTTACCACCCTGTGTGTGCTCAGTTGCTTCAGTCACATCCAACTCTTTTCACTCTATGAATGATAGCCTGCCAAGCTCCTCTGTCCATGGGATTTTCCAGGCAAGAATAACTGCAGTGGGTTTTGCCATGCCATCCTCCAGGGAATCTTCCGAACGCAGGAATTGAGCACATGTCTCCTGCATTGCAGGTGGATTCTTTACCCATTGAGCCACCTAGGAAGCCCCCATTCTCCACCTCATCTAGTACTAAAGTTTAGGTGTTATTTTCAGATAGCCATGATTCACAGATTCATAACTTGTACCACATGCAACTCTAAGCCAGAGGCAAGGACATCTTGCTAAAGTATTCCACAGATGATGATTCTCTTCCTAGTCAATATTATTAGTTTATATTCTAAACTAACAAATAACTAGATATGTTTCTATGTGAGTTAATTAGAGCAAATTGTTTGTCTTCTTCTTTCCCTGAGGTATTCTCTGTTGATTCCTGTAATCAACAGAGACATTGATCATAAGCCAACTGCTTTACTTCTTCCCCAGAGTGGAAATATATGTGGCTTCTTTCACTATTATCCTTAATAAACTACATATAGAACTTTTGTTTCCCATCCCTGAAACTTCAAACTTTGCTGATCTAGAGGGCTTAGTACTTAAGACAAAAAATGCTTCCACCAGGGAACATATAATATCCCATTTAAATTGGAAGTTGAGATTCCTGCTTACTTTTCAGTTCAGTTCAGTCACTCAGTCATGTCCCACTCTTTGCGACCCCATGGACTGCAGCACACCAGGCCTCCCTGTCCATCACCAACTCCCAGAGTTTACTCAAACTCATGTCCATCGAGTCAGTGATGCCATTCAACCATCTCATCCTCTGCCATCCCTTCTCCTCCCACCTTCAATCTTTCCCAGCATCAGGCTCTTTACAAGGTCTTTACTTTAGGGAGTTACAATATTTATTGGGGTGTTTGTTTTTATATACCAATTGGAAAGCTTTTACATAATTAGAGAGGGAGGATTATGTCTGAAATCCAGGAGATTCTCTGGGGTGCTTTATCCATTAAAAAAAATGAATGATAAACAATAGTAACCCAAAATGGGAAAAACCACTGAGGTCTCAGGCCCTTTAGGAGTGACAAGGAAAAGAATTTCACCCCTCTTAAGTGCTGACTTACTGTGAAGGGAACGTGGAATGGGTTGTTGAAGTAGGAAAATATGACAATTATAGCTTCTGGCCAGTTACAGAAATGAGGTTGCTAAAGCTATACCTGTTGCCTTTTTGGTTATTATGTGAATGTACATACACACTAACTGTTTTCTCTGTGTTTTCATCTCATGATTTTATTAAAAAATTGTTGGTGGTGATTAACTTTACAATTTTTTAAAGTTACTGATTATGCAATTTCTGCCAAATTCCAACACTCAAAATTACAAAACATTTTATTTGGAATCAAAGAACTCTAATAGTCTTAGCAAGAAGAATAAAATTGCAAACATCATAGTCTTCATTTCAAATTATATGACAAAGCTATAATAATCAAAAGAATTTGGTACTGGCATAAAAACAGACACATAGACCAATGTAAAGCCATACTGCATCAAACAAAAAACTTCTGCAAAAGAAAGGAAACAGCAAAATGAAAAGGTGATACATACCATGGTAAAGAATATTTGCAAACCGTCCTAACAGGTTAATATCTTATATATACAGAACTGCTAGACCTCAGTAGGAAAAAGACATGTAACTTGATTAAAAAATGAAAAAAATTTTAATAGACATTTTTGCAAAGAAAACATACATATGACTAGAAGTATATGGCAGGTATATGAAAAGTACTCAGCAACACTAATTGTTATGGGAATGCAAAGCAAAACCGCCATGAGATATCAACTCACACAGGGAAGAATGGTTGTTATCAAAAAGTGTTGATGACTATGTGGAGAAAAAGAAAAACTTGTATACTGTTGATGGGACTGTAAATTGGTACAACTATTATGAAAAATAGTGTGGAGATTCCTCAAAAAATTAAAAATAGAGTTATCACATGATCCAGCAATCCCACTTCTGGATATATACCAATCTTGATCTCTTGGTTTTCTTTATTCAGTTTGTAAGTCAAACAGTTGGCATTTCTACTCTAAAGACTCATGCGTGTGTGCAAGTCACTTCAGTCATGTCTGACTCTTTGTGACTCTATGGACTGTATTCTGCCAGGCTCTTCTGTCCATGGGCTTCTTCAGGCAAGAATATTGGAATGGGTTGCCATGCCCTCCTCCAGGGGATCTTCCTGACCCAGGGATCAAACCTGCATCTCTTATGTCTCCTGAACGTTGGCTGCGGGTTCTTTACCACTATCACCATTTGGGAGGCCCTAAAGACTCATATGCAACTTCAGTTCTAAGATATTATTTTGTATCACTCCGTTGAAAATGTCTCCTCTCTGCACTCTCATTCTGATATTCTTAGTTTTATGTTGGACACTTCAGTTGGGCCAGTTTATCTTGACAAAATCCTTTCTTTCTTGTATTTTCCATTTCTTGATCTTTCTCAATTTTATGTTTCAACATTTAAATTAACTTTTTATTTGGCAATAATATTTTTAGTTTCTTAAGCGCTTTCTTTTTTTCCTGTCCTCTCATTACATCTTGTCTTTGCTTTTGTAGATATAGTCTAGAATTTCTTTCAAGACACTATAAGACCTTTTCATAAAAAATTATTTACTATTCCCTGGATTGTCATTTTTGGATCTGCAGTTATTTTTTTGTCTATATGTTTATTTTAATCTTTTACATTTACTGTATGTGATATCTTCAGTGATATTTCTCACCTGTACATTTCTATTCAAAATGACATCGGTAAAGATGCTGTCTGATGTCTGCCTCCTATACACTTTACTATGAGATATGTTGATGAGAAGCTGGACTGGGAAAATTTCACATAGTGGGCATTTGTTAAGGCAAAATGGAGAGTTCTCCTACTAAGCAAGTTTCTTTTCTTAAGAGATAAACACTGATTTGTTTAATTTTCCCTTATTATTTTTTGCTGGTGATAAATACATTCTGGAGAAGACTTCTGAAAGTCCCTTGGACAAGGAGATCAAACCAGTCAATCTTAAAGGAAATCAGTCTGAATACTCATTGGACAGACTGAGGCTGAAGCTGAAGCTCCAGTATTTTGGTCAGCTGATGCAAACAGTTGACTCATTGGAAAAGTCCCTGATACTGGTAAAGATTGAGGACAGAAGGAGAAGAGGGAGTCAGAGGATGAGATGGCTGGATGTTATCACGGATGCAATGGATATGAACTTGGGCAAACTTGAGGATATGGTGAGGGACAGGGAGGCCTGGTGTGCAGTGGTCCACCCGTCACAAAGAGTCAGACATGCCTGGGTGACTGAACAACAACAGCATTCTGTATTTTTTACACTGAAATGGAAAGGCCTCTTGCTCCATATTCATTGTTCAAGTGTTTTAATTTTCATACCTGTATTTTTTTTTCATGTTGGTACCTCAAGTTGTTAAGTTTTTCTAGGGTCTATCCTCCCAAAGAAATTTGAAATTATCTCAAATCTATCAGTACCCCCACCCCTGCCAAATACTTCTACTGTAGTTCACATCCCTACAATGGCTTCCCTTGACTAGCATAACTCACTGTCTCACAAACTTCAGCCTCCTCCCAGTTCAGTTGTAATTTCCCCTTGCTATCAGGATGTTCCACTTAAATAACAAATATAATTGTTTAACTATAATTCTTAAAATCCTCTTTCATCTCTCTACCAATTATAGAATTAATGACGACAGAGGATGAGATGGCTGGATGACATCATCGACTCGATGGACATGAGTTTGAGTGAACTCCGGGAGCTGGTGATGGACAGGGAGGCCTGGCGTGCTGCGATTCATGGGGTTGCAAACAGTCGGACACAACTGAGCTACTGAACTGAACTGAACTGAACTGAAACTTGTTTAGCTTACGAGTTTCTTAAAAATCCACACCAAAACATAATACTTGAGTATGATTTTAATAGTCAACTTATTTGGCTGTATTTGGTTCTGTCTTTGTTAGACAATGTGAGACTGTGAGTGAGGGGCCAGGATTTATTTATCTGTGCATCTAAATAAAAACATTAGTCTTACCAAAAACTATTATTTTATTAATTCATTCAAGTCATTTTTTGAAACTAACTTATGTATCAAGTGTTCTTCTGGGTGCTGGGTGTACAGTCTGGACAAGAGAGACAGAATTACTATTTTCATAAAGATATGTCAAAGACACCAAGTATACGTACAAACCTTTCCACCTTTGTCACCCTCTACCTATCCATGCCCTAACACACAGAACTTTTCACCATTTTTATAAAACTTCCATTCTTATAGTATGAGACCTAAAGACTCAAAATTGCATGCTACCTTGAAATCATAAAATCAGGAGCATCTATAATGGCCTAAGTATAAATTTCCCTCCTTACTCTGTTTCCATTGATAAGGTTTCCTTGAGAAACAACCATACTTCTCAAGAAACTAGACACAGTTTTGGTTATCCCTGACTAGTGGGCTTTACTTCCCCAATTTCAGTTCAGTTCAGTTCAGTCACTCAGTCATGTCCGACTCTTTGCGACCCCATGAATCGCAGCACGCCAGGCCTCCCTGTCCATCACCAACTCCCGGAGTTCACCCGACTCACGTCCATCGAGTTGGTGATGCCATCCAGCCATCTCATCCTCTGTCATCCCCTTCTCCTCCAGCCCCCAATAAACCCCAGCATCAGAGTCTTTTCCAATGAGTCAACTCTTCGCATGAGGTGGCCAAAGTACTGGAGTTTCAGCTTTAGCATCATTCCTTCCAAAGAAATCCCAAGGCTGATCTCCTTCAGAATGGACTGGTTGGATTTCTTTGCAGTCCAAGGGACTCTCAAGAGTCTTCTCTAACACCACAGTTCAAAAGCATCAATTCTTCGGTGCTCAGCCTTCTTCACAGTCCAACTCTCACATCCATACATGACCACAGGAAAAACTATAGCCTTGACTAGACGAACCTTTGTTGGCAAAGTAATGTCTCTGCTTTTGAATATGCTATCTAGGTTGGTCATAACTTTCCTTCCAAGGAGTAAGCGTCTTTTAATTTCACGGCTGCAGTCACCATCTGCAGTGATTTTGGAGCCCCCAAAAATAAAGTCTGACACTGTTTCCACTGTTTCCCCATCTATTTCCCATGAAGTGATGGGACTGGATGCCATGATCTTCGTTTTCTGAATGTTGAGCTTTAAGTTAACTTTTTCACTGTCCACTTTCACTTTCATCAAGAGGCTTTTTAGTTCCTCTTCACTTTCTACCATAAGGGTAATGTCATCTGCATATCTGAGGTTATTGATATTTCTCCTGGCAATCTTGATTCCAGCTTGTGTTTCTTCCAGTCCAACATTTCTCATGATGTGCTCTGCATATAAGTTAAATAAACAGGGTGACAATATACAGCCTTGACCTACTCCTTTTCCTATTTGGAACCAGTCTGTTGTTCCAAGGAGAAGGCAATGGCAACCCACTCCAGTGTTCTTGCCTGGAAAATCCCATGGATGGAGGAACCTGGTAGGCTGCAGTCCATGGGGTCGCACAGAGTCGGACATGACTGAAGCGACTTAGCAGCAGCAGCAGCAGCAGCAGCTGTTGTTCCATGTCCAGTTCTAACTGTTGCTTCCTGACCTGCGTACAAATTTCTCAAGAGGCAGATCAGGTGGTCTGGTATTCCCATCTCTTTCAGAATTTTCCACAGTTTATTGTGATCCACACAGTCAAAGGCTTTGGCATAGTCAATAGCCATGGTATCATCCCAAGTCAGTGATATATCATCTCAAAGGAGTCAGGGGTATCTTACCTCCTTGATACTATAAAGCCTGCCTCCCACAGTTCCCATGTGCTCACTCCCTTCTTGAGTGCATCACCTGTGTGGCCCTGTGTGATGCAGTGTGATCCTCCCGGCTGTGAGTATAGGTGACTAACTGCAGTTGATCTCAGTTGTCCAGTGTTCGGTGATGTGTGTTCAGCCACTCCTATAATTATAAGGCAAGAACCCTTTCTTCACCAGTGGGGTGAATGAAAGGTAGTTAAAACAGTTCCTCTGACTGTAAATTCTGTGCCTTTTCTTCATAGTTGATAAATAAAAGGATGTATCTAGTCTAAAGTTTCTTCTTTTGTGAGGATTTCCTAACTTTTCAAGAAGGGTCGTTTCATTCTCTTCTTGCTAAATGTTATTCAATCCTCTATGCCACATCATATTTTTTTCCTGTTTCTGTTATTGTCTTCTTCCTCATGGTGAGCACCCGAATGAAGAAAAAAGTCTTTGTATTCCCAGTATTTAGTAAAGTGAATGCATTACTTTATCTAACAAATGCTTCTTAGCAAATAATGTATTCAAATATAAATTCTTCTTTAAACAAACTCACAGTCATTTAGAAAAATTGCACTGTTCCAGTCTCCATGATTTAAAGTCCTATAGTTGAGAAAAACTTAGTAAGACAAAGTTGTAAGTCAGTTTGATCTCTCAAATAACTGATACGTATAAAGAAAATAAACATGTTATAATATGATTAAATTAGAATGTCTTTAGTGAAACTGTATACTATTTTGGAGATCTCACTTTTTATGATAGCATATTTATATAACTAAAATTTTAAAGACTCAGTAGAAAAACAGATTGAAATGGAAAGTACATGTTTTAAAATATGTTTCAAATAGTTCCCGAGAAGTCTAGCACATTCAGGGAATATAATTATATAGAAATTGCTGAAAAGCTATTTGAAGTAAAAGCATGACAATCTCTATTTCATTCAGATAGCTTCATTAAGTGGAAATAATAAAAAACCATTGGAACTTTCCATCATCATTTCTGAACATTTTATTAAATCCCTAATGAACAATGGAAGGCAGAATAGACAAAGTCGCACACTGTTAAACTCTTGTGCCCAAAGTTTTGAGAAAAAGTCTAGGAATTAGGTTCTGATAGATTTCTATGTTAGTAAGTAACTTATTTTGCCAATGGAAAGAATAAACTATCTCTATCGTTTGTGCTATGATTTGGTCATATTCTTTTGTAAGAGAAAGAGAGAGGGAAAGCAAATACAATAGACAAACAAAAAGGAAAGGAAAAGACAATGAGTGAGACACAGAAGAAGAATTTCCTTTAGTTTTCAGTAAAACAATTACAACATACTGTAGAATACATGATTCTAAATAATGACAAAAGAGGCAACATATCTCATTGATGTTTCTTATAGGAATGCTTGTTAAATGAAAGATGTATTAAAGAATGACATCCCATAGTGATGTATCAACTTGTAGCCCAAATCTAGTAGACTTCTCCATGTCTGTGTTTTTCCTGTTTAGTCTCTCAGTTGTGTCTGACTCTTTGTGACTCCATGGACTGTATGGCCCTCTGTCCATGGGATTTCCCAGGCAAGACTACTGAAGAGGGTAGCCATTTCCTTCTCCAGGGGATCTTCCCAACTCAGGGACTGAACCTGCTTCTCCTTCATTGCAGATGGATTCTCTACTGCTGAGCCACCAGGGAAGCCCTTTGCAATGTCTAATTGAATTAACTGTTGCCATGTAATAAACCACCTCAAATTTTAGTGGCTTAAAACAGCAGCCACTGATTTAGTTCATGACTTTCCTGGACAGCAATTGAAGCTGGACTCAGCTGAGGAGTTTTTCTTCTTATCTGGGCTCCTGAACACCTTTGCCAATCTTGGCTGGACTTTGTCATCTGTCTAGGACCTTGGGTAGGACAACTGGATCAACTCAGCTGTAGTTCACACAGTCTCAATATCCATCAGATTAGCCCAGGCTTCCTCATACGGTGGTGAGGCAGAGTTCCAGCAGAGAGGGAAGCATGCCCTTCCTTAGAACTGCTACCTGATTACATTTGCTTCATTTTATTTGCCAAAGCAAGCCACAAAATCCGCTCAGTTTCAAGGGGTAGAGATTCAAGGACTTAAAACGTTGCAAACACAGGAAGGAATAAAAGGTATGGTCATTTTTGTAATCAACCACATAAATATACAGAAAATGGAGATCACTGACAGCAAAGTTCTAGAAACAATGATGACAGAGATAAAATAGTTCAACATCAGAAGTCGTTTCAGAATTAGTTTTAAAGTTTTTAAATATTTAAGTTTTTATTTCTATTGACTTCTTCTCAAAATTGTTGGTGAATTGAATATAAAAGCAGTAGATCTTACTGAAAATATAAATATAAGCTCACGTACAAAGAAATATAAATTTAGTTGCCAGTTCTTAGGACACAGTCAAATAACCTTGAACTGATGATATTCTAACCATAAATTAATTTTCCAGTTATTATTCCATGTCCTATTTACTTTAGGTTAATGCATCTGAATGTAAAGCTTGTCCTAATAAATTTGACATTTTATTCACATTATTTTTAGGATGTAATATTTCAAAAGGTCTAGTAAACAACAATTTTAAAAAGCCATGACTGCAGTTTTCAGTTTCATTTGTTCTTAGAGAATAATATCACTAGAATCAGCCCTAGTAATTGACAAGAGAGTATTTTTTTTAAACATTGTTTTTTATTTCTACAAATACTTGCTTCTTTTTAAAAACATTTGTTTATTTATTTGACTACGCCAGGTCTTTGCTGTAGCAAGGGGGATCTTTGGTTATTGACATGTGAACTCTTAGTCACCACATGTGGGATCTAGTATCCTCACCAGGATTGCGCCCTGGGTCCTTGTACTGGGAATATTAGCCACTGGACTACCAGGGAAGTTCCAACAAGGGCTTTTTAAAAGTTTTCTGTGTTGTAGCTAAAAAAGTAGTACTTTTACTTAAGTGAATATATTAACAATAGAATTTCACACTGAGTGTTTGGAAACATATGATCAGAAACTGGATCATAAAGTAGAAACAAAGTAAATTTTCTGCAGTATTTCCCAGAATATCTTTCTTAGCTTCCATCAGCTAAAGACTGACTATAGGACAGGAAACTGAAATGTGCATGCATTACATTTACTAATGTTTCATATTGGCTGTCTCAGAAAGCTGAGAATTATAATGCCAATCCAAAGTTAAGATCCAATTTAGATAATGCATGTCCATAGATAATCACCATGAATATTTATTTTATTGATAATCCATTTTCATTATTACAAGCCAACCAGATCACTGCTAAAATGCATTGACACAAGAATTCTGAAGTTTAAAAAAAGAAGTTACTTATACATGAACTGCTGACAGGACAGAGTATCAGTAGATATACTAATGTTATTTTCTTATGTAGAACAGTGACTAAACTCTTCTCTGAAGAAGTAGAGGAGGTGGCACAATGAAATTGCTTTTCTGTAATCCAAATTATAAAGCATGCCATTGTTGAAAATTACGTTTGACTTTTTCTGTTACTTGGAGGCCAAATAGCAGTTAAACTTTTACGATGTAAAGAGGAAGAGAATTTTGCTTAACTTTTAGCTAAATTCAGTGAAATGTATGAAGCATAATAAGAATTTTTTCCTTTATCTCAGTATACAGCCTAAAGGGGGGAAAAAAAAACAACTTGGAGAACAACTGAGTTGAAATACAGTATTCAACAAATGGCATTTCAGTGATCTGCAATTTGGTCACTACTGGTGTGATCAACCACATCCACCATGGGCTGTTGCCTTTGGAGAGTGAGCTAGAATGGGATATGGAAATTTCCATTTTACTGCAGGCTAAATCACACCTATTCGAATCTAGCTTTTAGCAGTACTTTTTTTTTTTTTTCCCCCTCATGGATTTCATAGGGGAAAAAAAAAAAAAAAAAAACTAACCCCCAAACCTGCCAGTGTTAGTGCCTCAATCTGAATGAGCATGCTTAACTAAGAAAACTTCTTTCCCAAGACCACACATTTATATATTTTGATTATCATTTTAAATTTCGTTGTCCAGTGAAGCAAAGCAGAATAAAGGATTTTCCTTAAAAATCAATTAAAAGCCTCTTTACAGGACATTAAACCATTAAATTATTTTCAAAACTTGTTCCAAGGTTAAATTCTTTATTATGAAAATAGGACCAGAACATTTTGAGATTGTTTTCTACTAACAGAATACCAGGTGGCTATCAAGATTACTATTCAAAACCATTAGTTCAAGGTATCTGTGGTATGCATGACATGCAAACAGCTTTGTTAAACTGTTCAGACTATGAAAAATACAGTGTTTTTCCAAGTCAAACTTGCAACTGGGTGGAAAGGCTAAATATTTTTCTCTTTATGTTTTCTTAAGGTTGTAAAATGTCAACATTATGTAAATTGAACATTAAAATGATAAATAGTAAACTTAATGAAAGGCAAATGGCATTTTCTTTTTTACTAAATTGCAATATTCACATATATAATATTTTTAATGACTAAATTTCGATAGCTTGTTATATCAATTTAGTTAACTTCTTAGAGACTTTTGCCCACACACAATAACTATGCAAGTTAGTATAATACTGCTTTGAGAACTGAGAACTGACCAGCATTTATCACATGGAGTAAGTCATGTAAAGGGTACTGAATGATTTAACTTTTCAAGGGTTTCTGCTGACTGGCCAAGGCCTCTGATGTAATTTCATTCTTATGAGCTATAATTGTAACTGGGGTTGCTTGAAAGCAAGAAAAAGTGCCACAGTTTTAATGTCCATCTTATTCCCTAAGCAGATGTTCTTTCTGGAAATCCAGTTGGAAATCAGCATTTTTCTATTTCAAGACAAGGTTTATTAAGGAAAAATGAATTAGGAACAATGAAGTGGCCTTAAACGTTTTCCTCAGAGGGCAAGTAATGGTTATCTTAATTCCCTCCTTGACTTGGAGAACTTGGCTCTTATTTGACCAGGCTGATGGATTAGAGGCACAAGTCTCATCAAAGACCATGGAAAAGTGATGGATAAATCAGATATGGTTCATGGGATCCATGTAACAAAACCAATACAGGATACATTTAGCCAAGTCAAATTTATTGTGAGGCTGGAGAAATGAAACTTAATGGACAACATTTATTGGGTACTTGATAAATGCCAAGAGCTGTTCTCAGCGTTTTACATGAATTATCTCATTTAATCCTCTCAACAACCCTATTAAATATGATATTGCTGTTCTTTTTTCACAGCTGAATAAATATAAGCACAAAGAATTAAACAAATTGCCCAAGATTATAGAGCTAGTATGGTAGCAGGTCCAGGATGGAATCAGTGCTGCCCTGGGAGACTGCATAAGAAATTACCTACTCACCTGTCTTTCCCAAGAGGAGCAGCTGGACTAAGTGTATACCAGACATTTTCAAGTCTTTGAAGCTCTCTCTCCAAGATTCAAAGGCCCTTGAAAGTCATTCTATTGACCTAACGTGGGTCTTAACTGAGTGCAAAATACTTTGAAAGGATTCTTACCATAATACACCCAATGAGGTGTGGCTAATTCCCCAAAAGGAATTAGAAATGCTCTTAGGGAGAGGAATGGATGCTGGGTCATCCCCTAAAAGTCAAATTTCTTCTACACTGGAAAAATAATGAGACTAAAAAATCAAATCTCATCTTTTGCAAAACAATCAAGGAGGTTGTTAGCTCCAGGGGAACCAAGACAAGGAATAAAGCTAAGATTTTTAGAATTAAAACCATGAGAACAAGCATAAGCAAAGGAGATCAAGGGTTTCTTAAAACATCAGCTGTAACTGCAACCTGATTTTATAATACATACATGAATTACATGGCTGCCAAAGCATGCATTGAAGAGGGCTAAATTCATTCTTCAAATGAAAACTGTATAGAGTTTATTCTCCAATTAATTTTATCACATAACTAGCTATAAACCCTATACAAAAGTGTTCATATAGTGACTCTTTTAGCTAGGAAACTGATAAATCTCTTAGCAGGACATTTTTTTTTTTCTTTCCTGGTTAGGGTTCTGTGTTGTCCACACAGACATACTTACTTACGTCATGCACTGTCTCTTTCTTTTATAAAGATTGACATAAAAATAGCTCAGCACTGGGAAGTTCAAAGAGACATCACTTCTTACCTTATAAATGCTTCAACATGGCTAGATTATGATACACAATTCCTTGACAGGAACTTGGATTAAAAGGGTGGTGTGAGATTTAGCTGCTCTCCCTGTTAATTATTTTAATTCAATATCTTAAAGGAGAACTTTTGATGAAAAGATGATAGTGGGAAGTATTACCTCTTTAACCCAGTTGAAAAATAATCAATTAAAAAGAAAAAAAACACAAAAATAGTGATGAAGATGGACAATAGAGCTGGAATTGTATGTAGAGGGGAAAACATGAAAGGAGAGAAAGGCCACGGGCTGATAAGGAGTTGGGATTTATTCTTAATGTCGTATCTCAGAATGATTTTTGAAAGTAAAATATGAGAAATTATGATCATATCTTAGAATTCTTAGAACAAGAAATTCTCATTCAGCAATGAGCAAATGAATGAGTTACTGTCTTATTTTCCCCTTCTCATTCAAACATTTTGGAGAAAACATATAGCTACTCTCCATGTCACTGAAACTGCTCCCCTCAAAGGATCATGAACTTCTCTCATGTTGACAAATCCATATGGTCATTTTCAGTCTTCATCATGTTACCCTCTTTACTAAATTTAGTTCTATTGACTTCTGTATCTTCCTTTTCAAATCCTTTCTCACTTAAAATATAAAAAATATTTTTATCACTATATTGCATTCAAAAATTTTGAAAAATTATTTTGTACTAAAGGAATTATAGTGAAAAATTATGGTCCTGACCACCAACTAGTATTATCCTCCCCCATAACTTACCAGATGAAAACATCTTCTATTCTTTTGATGTTTCTTTGGTATTTACCATCATATTTGTAAGTGGTATTCCTACACTACCACCTCATTTTCAATTCTCTCAATAGACATATCAATTTTAGTAACTTTTTTTTTTATTTTATGTTCCATATTCTTCATCTAGTTGTATCATTCCAATATAAGTTTACATTGGGACTTCTCCGATGGTCCAGTGGTTAAGGCTCTGCTTCCAACAGAGAGGGTGAAAGTTCAACCTCTGGTCAGGGAAAAAACATCCCACATGTCATGGAGTGCAAACCGAAAAAAAAAACCAGACAAGTGTATTTAAAAAAAATCCAATATAATGATACATAAATTTTGGGAGAAAACCATATTTATCATCTTCATAGCAATTTAAATATAATTTATTTCTGTTCCAAATAGTATCTATGATTTTATTTTCTTTCTTATATGATTTTAAAAATTGTCTCATTATTTTATTGGAATAATTCTGTGTATATCACTGCTGTAAACTATTTCTCAATACAATTTTCCATTTGGACAAGACATATTATTTCAATTACTTTTTTTCTTGGTATATTTTCCTGGAACACTCAATTATTTATCTTGAGAATTTTTGCCATTTTGCTTCTGTGTTAGTGTTTCTCATTCTGGGTTTGCTCTTTTCTTGGTGACATATGTTTTACTAGTAAGTAGTTTTTTGAAAATAGGCCAATGGGAGGTAAATGTGAGAATTACAGAATTAAAAGATGACTTTATTTTATTTACTCATTTTGTTGATAGTTTAAATAGGGGAAGAGATCTATACTGAACCTCATTTTCAATCATAATTTTGAAAGAATGACTTCAATGTCTTATGGTTTATGGTCTTGCCTTTGTGATAGTTTAAATAGGGGAAGAGATCTACATTGACTCTCATTTTCACTTGTAATTTTGAAAGAATGGCTTCATTGTCTTATGGTTTCTCATCTTATTTTTGAAAAGTCTGATGAGATTGACATCTTTTATTTCTTCGGTGTGACTTTACTTATCTCTTGGAGAGGTTTTATGGAATTTATCCTTTTATTTTGAAATTTTATAATAATGTGTCATAACATGAGTTTAGTGTTTTTCAACTATTTGGGTGTTTGTGTAGGCCTTTCTTAGAGCTTAGAGGGTTGTCAGTTTGAGAAAATATTATTTTCTTATTCTTTCAGAGATTCTCTTTCTTTATATTTTTGTTCTGAAATTCCAATTGGTTTAATGCTTTGTATTCTAAAAATGTTCTCTATCTTTCCCATTTAAAAAACTTTGATTAAAAAACCCTGCCTTTTGGAGGGTTTCTGCTATTATATATTCCAAATCCTGTATTTTTAACATACTTTTTAGCTATCATATACCGGGGTCCAGCCCCAGTTGGATCCAGGGATTCCCTCAGGAGGATGATGTCGGCGATTAAAGGGATAGCGTCAGTGGAGAGAATCAGAGGCCTAATTATAATTGATTTACGTGGGAAATTAATATACCCCCATGCTCCAATTACTTTGGCCTGAAGAAAGAGTAGAGACAAAAGGAAAGAAAAGGAGACGAGAAAGAACAACACTGGGAGACCGAGCTTAGTGAGCGGGGTCCGTAGCTTTATTTCCAGCAGGGGCTTTTATACCCTAAGTTGTACATAGAAGGTAATAGGGGATGTAAAGTCATGCAAGGTCAGCAGACCTTGAAACCAGGCTTTTCTTCAGATACAAAGGCTTTATGATTTACATCATCTTCTGGTCAGGAGACCTGCTAACATTTTTCTTCTGATAAGAGTTAGTCAACAAAAAAAAATTATTTTCTCCAAAGGTGACTTTTTTTTAGAGTTTAGTACCACTTCCCAAAAGCACTAGGCAGAGTTGCATTCCTATAGGGCAAGGGTGCAGCGTGGGTAATTAAGGGAAGAATTTATTAGCTTAGGAGTCTAAGGTTATTATTAACATTAAAGTTTCTACTTGTATATATATATATATATTTTTATATCAACTATATTAATCAATACACTTTCAGGGACATAGTGGGTGGAAAATATGGAAACTTGGCAGCAGGCATTAACTAGACAAAGAATTCTTCTATTGGTTCTATTTTGACATTTTCTAACTCCCCGGGAGGCTCTGCATTGTTAAAGTAACTGAGTCTCCTTGTACCTCATACGGTTGGGAGACTATAAACAATCACATGCATAGCTGTAGGAGTCTGGAAACCTGTTAGGCACGTTAGAAAGCTTTCTGAGGGCATCACAATTGGAACACACCTTATTATACCCCGGAGACTTAGTAACTAGAGCTCTAAGTTGCTTTTCTTACAGATAAGAGTGGTTGGGGATAGCCCCTCGTGACTGTCAAGGGAGTTGGTGAAAGTCATGAAGCAGTAAAACAGACAGGCTCAGGTTTTGGGGTAGATCCTCAGGCAGGCCCAGAGGGGCACCCCTTGAGTTCTGGCTGGCCTTGCCCACTGGATCTCTCCCACATGACCTTGTCATGGGTGGGGACTCCCGTGCTGGCTCCCGGCAATCTTACTTTTTGATAGTTTGCTATCCTCAAATGTTTATTTTTAGTGCCAATCTATGAAGTGACTTAGCAGACATATTTCTATTAGGTCATGACATCTTTTCTTTTCTTTATTGTCTCTTTTTCTTGTGAGCTTCTTCTCTCTGCATCTATCTCTTTCTTTCTCCCTCTCTCCCTTCACATTCCTCCTCCCTCTCTGCCTTTCTTTGTATGTCTTTCTCAAACATCTTGGCCACTATTATACTTTTGGACTAAGATGCTAACAATCTGATGGCAGTCTCTGTATGTACTGGCAAGGCTTGGAGAAAAGGCAGAACTTGATTTGGGTGAAGGATTCCTAGTTTTCTGTTGGTAAGCCCTGGATGTCTATATCTGTAGGTATTTCCCTGGATAGCTTAATTTCTCCGGATAAGAATGCTTTCATCTCCTGCTTGAGGTGGAGTTAGTGTGTCAGTGAGAATATGAATGTAGTATAAGCATGGTTGTTGGCATTCTGGTACTGGGAGAGGACACTGATGGATCAGGCGTTTCGTTTGCCATAAGAGCTTTCACTTAATCCCTATCTTTATGGCAAGCTATCTACCTGCTCTCCTTTTTGATTCCCAGTTCTTCCAGAGATTAAATCTCAGTCTACCAAGGAGGTCACTGAGGGTTAAGTGAGGAAGAAAGGCCAAGGATTTCCTCCTCTGCCAACTTGCTGGCATCCCTCTTCTCTCTTTCCTCTTAAGAAAGTCCTCAAAGGTCGAACAGACCTCAGACTCTAGTCACAATAACTGTTACCGCAATTTAGGATAAGTTACTTAAACTCTGTGAAACTTATCCTTAAAATGGAACTGATAATAGTAGTACTGTATTAGGTTGTGGGGATTAAACATATTAATGTATTTAAGAATGATGATTGTTACGTAAGAAGTGCTAATGATATTATTAGCTAAGATCTATAACAGGTAGTGCTAATGGTAAAGAACCCATTTGCCAGTGCAGGAGACATAACAGATGTGGGTTGGATCCCTGCGTCAGGAAGATCCCCCGGAGAGGGAAATGGCAACCTACTCCAGTATTCTGGCCTGGGAAATTGCATGGATAGAGGAGCCTGGTGGGCTACAGTCCATAGAGTTGTAAAGAGTTGGACACGACTGAAGTGACTTAACACACACATACGCACACAAGATTCATAACTTATTTTCTGTACTTTGTCCTTAATAATATTTTACATTAATTTTTAAGAATTGATTGCTGAAGGAAGGCATACTGATAGACTTAGATTCTAAATGACTTCCTTAGTAGTTGAAATTATGCCATGTACTTTTATATATGAATGTGAGATTTAACAATTAAAGTTAATTGCAGCAGACCGAGAGTCTGAGATCTACATCTTCATCCTGTTTTAGACGAAAAACATTTTATTTCATATAGAAGTAATGTGACTCAATTTGGTAAGTGATGGTAACATAACAGCATGATCTGAGACATTCTTAATAAAATTAAATAATCTATGGCTTATGAACTGACCTAGTAATATTGGTTTGGTACTAAAAATATTGGTTTGTGCAAGGCCTACCTCAGTTGAATTGTAAACCCTAGAGAATATTTGTTTATTTTCAAGGAAAACTAACAGCTTATATAATATAGTATTATTATATATAGTGTATATGATATGAATATTTTATATTGCATTATAATATTATATATATATTATATTTATATTGTTTATGTACCATATATATTGTATATGTATTGCATACGTATAATGTATTTCTGGACCACCCATATTAATTTTCATTTAAGAGTCTCACCAGGAATTAACTCTTACTTACATATAATTATGTCTTAAAATTCATCTTCCTTAATCTACCAGATGAACGATATACAGAGAACCCTGATATACTGGTACCTCCAGAGGGTCCTATACTCAAGGCCAGAATTTTATGGAACAAATTAGCTAAAGCAGCACACACTGCCTCCACTCCTTGCCGACGTTCTCTTTTTAACCCGTTCCTTTCTAATCCCAGGTTCCTCATTCCACTGAAATAACATCCATTAGGACCACCTCTGACCCCCATTTTCCCTGTTAGTCATCATTTCTCATCTTACATGGCTTCTCAGCAGCTTTCTCACTTGACCTTGTTCTTCTTGAAACACTGTCATCTTGCCCTTGGAATACCATGTTTATTCAGCGGTCAGTCATCTTTCAGGTTTCCTTTTCTGTTTCCTACTGTTTCATTCTTTGAATTTTGATTTTCTCACTTCCTCTTTTTTTTTGCTTAAATGCTCTTTTTAAAAAAATCCACTTTTTCATTTAAATGATCTTTTTGCCTCATCTCATATAATTCTGCAGCTTGAAGTATAATTTATGTATTGTGTGCGAGTGTGTTCTCAGTCACTTTAGTCATGTCTGACTTTTTGCAACCCCATGGACTGTAGCCTTCCAGGCTCCTCTGCCCATAGAATTCTCCAGGCAAGAATACTGGAGTGGGTCACCATGCCCTTCTCCAGGGGATCTTCCAATGGATTCGTTACCACAAGCGCCACATGGAAAGTCCAATTTATTTGTTGGTGTTTCTCAAAAGTGTACATTCAAGCTTAATATCTTCTCTCTCTTTTTTTTTTTTTAGAATCATAGTTTTTTTTTTTATTTTTTATTTTTTGGCTGTGCCGTGAGGCATGCAGGAACTTCCCCAATCAGGGGTAAGCAATGCGAGCATGGAGTCTTAATCACTAAACCACCAGGGAAATCCTTATGTCTTCTCTTGAACTTGAGTTTTATTTTAAATATTTACCAGCTATATTATAAGGATCCATAGCCAAAACAGAACTTTTGATTTCTTACTTACACCTCTAAACTTCAACCTCTACTACCTCAATAATGGCAACAACTGTCACAAAGTAACTTAGGTCATTTTCTTCGGAGGCATTATTGAATCTTATTTTCCTCATATCCTACATCTCATTTATCAGCACCATCTTCAGAATCTCAAATCTGATCCATTCTCTTTACTGTTCTACAATCCTTCAAGCTCCCTTGTGTTTTTCCTTGGGGAATTCTCCAAATTACCTCCATAATGGTCCTATAATAAATTATAACATATTAATGACTAGGTAATATCACTCTTTTGTTTAACCCTCTATTATATATAAATAGGGCTTCCCTGGTGTCCCAATGGTAAAGAATCTGCCCACAATGTGGGAGACCTGGGTTTAATCCCTGGGTTGGGAAGATCTCCTGGAGGAGGGCATGGCAATCCACTCACTGGAGTATTCTTGCTTGGAGAATCGCCATGGACAGAGGTGCCTGGTGGGCTACAGTCCATGGGGTTGCAAAGCATCGGACATGACTGAGTGACTAAGCACAGCACATATACAATATGATTAGAATTAAGTAGTGTGCTTTGGAGAAGGCGATGGCACCCCACTCCAGTACTCTTGCCTGGAAAATCCCATGGATGGAGGAGCCTGGTAGGCTGCAGTCCATGGGGTCACAAAGAGTTGGACACGACTGAGTGACTTCACTTTCACTTTTCACTTTCATGCATTGGAGAAGGAAATGGCAACCCACTCCAGTGTTCTTGTCTGGAGAATCCCAGGGACGGCAGAGCCTGGTGGGCTGCCGTCTATGGGGTCGGACATCACTGAAGCGACTTAGCAGCAGCAGCAGCAGCAGCATGCTTAGCTTGGTCTATAGGGCTTTGCCTGGTTGGGGCATTACCTCTTAGTTCATTTCCAATCTGCTCCAGATGAATCATCTCTCTCTCCTTCTTTGAGATATGCCAAACTTCCAAGTCTTTTTATTTGCACTTCCCTTTGCCTGGACACTTCTTCCCCCAAATCTCTGCATTGCTGACTCTCTCTCTTCATTCAGTTCTCAGCTCTAAGGCCATCTCCGCAGAGTCATCTTCTAAGCTAAATAAAGAACCTCACTCTCCTCCCTGTTGTCTAATCCTTTACTTTCTTATTTCTTCATGGCCTTTATCATTATATCTGATGAGCAAAGAAGGCAAACTCTCACTAAGATATAGGCTTGGTGAGGAGGAGAGTTTGACGTTTTTTTTAAAACCATGATATTTAGAGCCTAGAACAATGTCTAGCAAGAGTGTTTGATGAATATCAGATGAAAGAATGAATGATTCAATTAACTGTTGAAAAGTCAGTTATTGAAGAATGCACTTTGATGAATTACAAATAGAAATTAATGATAAAGGACTTGAATCAAAAATGAAGATATCAGTGCTCAGGTAGCACTGGGAAAGAAGTCGCTGAGATTAGAGAATTTAAAAAACTTAGGGTAGAACAGGCTATTCTTTTACTCTGTATTGTTAAAGGTTATCAATAATACCATTGTGAAGAGTCGCTGAAGCTTGGTGTCAAAAGCCCTGTATTCTTTTTTCTGTATAAGCTTGAAAACGATATGTAATTCTTACTATTGATGGCAGAATCAATCATTCCAAACAACATATTAAGGAATCCACAGTTAGAAAATCTTTTCAAGGATTATTTAATATGGATATTGTGCTTGGTGGATTCTACCTATGTATATAAGAGCAGGTGTGTGTGTTTGTGTGTGTGTGTGTGTGTGTGTGTGTGCACTCAGTTGTGTTTGACTCTTTGCAACCCCATGGACTGTAGCCTGCCAGGCTCCTCTGTCCATGGTATGTTTGGGGTAAGAACACAGAAGTAGAATGCCATTTCCTACTCCAGAATACTGGGTAAGCCATGTCATTTACAAAATTCTGTCTTCCTAAGTTTTATTTATATCATAGTCTGCTTTGAAACACATGACTATTAAGAGGTATTTGACCAGTTGAATAAGACTGTAACATTCCTAATACCCATTTTAGTAGGTACCCCTCACCCAGCCAACTCTTGAGAAAGAAATATAAAAGAAAAAAAATACATGGTGGTCTACTTACTTATAAGTGGTAAAATATCTTTTCAGTGTAAAAAAGCCTTTGAATTTTCAAAACAGGTATAATGGAGACCTCGAGATGCTGTCAAAAAACAGAAGAATGTTTAATAAAGTGGCTTGAGATGTTACCATTTTGAAGATAAATTTTAAAAAATGATGTAGAATATTAGGAAAAAAATTAACTCCCTGACTTTTGGCATGGTTTTACCAACAATAAACACACTGATGGAACAAATTTCTTTTTGTGAAATAGTTACTAAAGTGATAGGAAAAGTAATATGACAAATTTGGATGTGAGTAACAATTTGACAACTTAAAAAATTATTCACGTAGAAAAGACATGTGTATAATCTAATGATAAGTGAATTTTTAATCAGTGAAATGGCTGTACCTGAAGGGCCCTACTGATTATATCATTGTCAGAATGCAGGAAAGGTCTCTGGTAGTATCTCAGTACACTGTTAAATTTAATGTTTTCATTGCTTCTTTAAAAGATGACAAAAAATAATTCTTGCTAAATTTTGAGACAACATGAAACTGGGAGTATAACAAATACACTGAGTGACAAAATTAGCATCTATAATGATCTCTATATGCTGCAAAGCTGTTCTGTATCCAACAAGGTGAAATTGACTTGAAATAAACTAAAGTACTACATTTAGCTTTTTAATATACTGTCACTAATGTTTAGGACAGGAGAAATATAACTTCATTTGATATGTGAAAATCTTGTCTATAAAATAAAAGCAAATCAACACTTTGGTTTACTTATTAAATAATTGTTAAGCACCATTTATGTTCTTACTTTTTATTTATTTATTTATTTTTTTGTGGATTTACATTTAGGTTAACTTTTCTTTTTGTTTCTCTGACTAGACTATTGCTGATATATGGTGTTCAGTTTTGGAAACTCACTCTAAACAAATTGGAGTTCACAGAAGAGGGAAGGTACTGACAACTCTAATTTATGAAACATAATGGGAAAATCTGAGAAGGTTGGCCTGGAAAGAAGATAACTTAGGAGCAGTTAATAGTTCTAAAACAGGCCAGAGATAAGTAAATTTATTTGTGACTCCAGAGGAAAGGATCACATCAATGGATAAGTGATGTGGAAATGGCTTTTGGTTCAATGTTAGAGTAAACTTTTAACTGTAAGATCTTCCTGGAAAACAGACTGTGCTGCCATGCTGAATCTTAAGACATAGGGAAATGTTCAAATAGAGATAGGCTGACCAATTACTATGAATGTTGAGGACAGGATTCATGCACAGGTTTAATTTGCTTTCCAACGACTTGTATTCATAATTTCTTAAATTTGTTGTTCAATTGCTCAGTCGTGGCTGACTCTTTGTGACCCCATGGACTGCAGCATGCCAAGTTTCCCTATACTTCACTGACTCCTGGAGTTTGCTCAAACTTGTGTCCATTGAGTTGGTCATGCCATCCAACCTTCTCATCCTCTGTCGCCCCCTTCTCCTCCTGCCCTCAGTCTTTCCCAGCATCAGGTTGTCTATTTTGGCAAATACTCTATAATTCTCTTAAACTGAAGATGAGAATGACCTGTAAGTTTCCCTCATATTCCCAAATATTCTGGCTGCTTTCCCAGTTTTCATTATATTATAAAAATATAAATGCTAAGATAATGGACTTGCAGTTTCTTAAATGACTATTTTTGAATGTTGTTTTAATTTTTCTTTTCTATTTATGTAATTTGAACTTTGAAAATTACCAACAATGAATTATAGTGACCTGAAGATTTTCTCTCTTTCTACCTATTTTACATCTTAGATACTATTATTTTTTATACTCTTCTATGTCAACAAAGTTCCATCTAGTCAAGGCTATGGTTTTTCCAGTAGTCATGTATGGATGTGAGAGTTGGACTATAAAGAAAGCTGAGCACCAAAGAATTGATGCTTTTGAACTGTGGTGTTGGAGAAGACTCTTGAGAGTCCCTTGGACTGCAAGGAGATCCAACCAGTCCATCCTAAAGGAGATCAGTCGTGGGTGTTCATTGGAAGGACTGATGTTGAAGCGGAAACTCCAATACTTTGGCCAACTGATGCAAAGAGCTGACTGATTTGAGAAGACCCTGATGCTGGGAAAGATTGAGGGCAGGAGGAGAAGGGGACGACAGAGGATGAGTTGGTTGGATGGCATCACTGACTCAATGGACATGGGTTTGGGTAGACTCAGGGAGTTGGTGATGGACAGGGAGGCCTGGTGTGTTGTGCTTCATGGGGTCGCAAAGAGAGTGACTGAACTGAACTGATGCACAATGCAAAATTTTAAAAGAAGTGTTTCACTAGTATTCTTATGGAAAAATTTACACTGATATTTAAACTCCTTTTCTTGCCTAAACATATTTCTTCTGTGTGAAAAATGCTATAGATTATTGATATAGTGTTGGCTTTATTACATCTCTTATGGTGATGTTAAGCCTCCTACAGCTATAGTTCTTTATTGGGTAGGATGAAGAAATGCAGTTTCTTTAGAGTGATCAGACACATGAACAAGTCTTTATCTAGTCTCCCCTGTCAGGTCTCTTTATATCTCTCCACCCCTGAAATTTTATGCAAATGTATGTATGTGCAATCGTGTAGTTTTCTAGTGCTCTTTAAGAGTGGAGCCTCTATTTCCCCCAGGTTTCTGGGCCTCACAAAACTAAGCCCCATTGCCCTTCCAAGCCAAATGCTCTGAGGGCTTATCTTTCTGGTGCAGGACCCCAGGGCTGGGAAGGCCAAAATGAAGCTCGGACCTCTCACTCTTTTGGGAGAACCTCTTCAATTGTAATTATACTCCTGTTTGTGGGTCACCCACCTAGTAGTATGGGACTTGACTATCTTGTGAATTCACCCCCTCTTATCCATTTCACTGTTGTTCTTTCTTTATATCTTTTCTGATAGGTTGACTTTTTTCATTGATGGCTGTTCTACCACTAGTTGTGATTTTGGTGTGTTTATGTGAGCAGATGAACTCAGGATCTTTCTAGTCTGCCATCTTGGTAGATCTTTCCTGATAGGGTTAGAATAAACAAGTTTATAAAGTGTTTGATGCAAAGTAGGGTTTAAACCAATGCTAACTATTATAAATTATTACAAATTTATTAAAAGGAATGCTTTTTCTCACAAGCGTTATTTATTTACTGTAGAGTCACTGAACTTGAACTCTATCAAATAGGATCAATATATTCATTGTTTCTAAGGGCTTCCCTGGTGGGTCAGAGGTTAAAGCATCTGCCTGCAATGTGGGAGACCTGGGTTCAATCCCTGGGTCGGGAAGATCCTCTGGACAAGGAAGTGGCAACCCACTCCAATATTCTTGCCTGGAGAATCCCATGGATGGAGGAGCTTGGTGGGCTACAGTCCACGGGTTGCAAAGAGTCGGACGCGACTGAGCGACTTCACTTTCACTTTTACTTTCTTAGGCATGAATTTTGATATGAGGTTGTTTTGATCTAATATTACTTTCATTATTGATCTTTTTTTTTTTTTGTCCAGTGCTTTGGATCGAATTGCATCAGATGTGTGCTGGTGCATGTAACTTTTGAAAAGGAAAAAAGAAAACCGTGGATGTTTTCTCACCAGGCAATTTTTTTCCACATCATTTCCAATCAAAGAATAGAATCAGGGTCTTATGTGCTATTGTATTCATGAGAGGAAATAATGCTACTATTTTGGCAGACTGAGAGTGGATGATTTGGCTGGAAAATAACAACAAAATACAAGAAAAATATGATTATCAAATGTTAGAAAAATGCTATTGTTGAAAAAGTAGATCAAAAGTGTTTTTAACTAAAGATGGTCTTTTAGAATGCAGTGATAATAATTGAATTGTGATGATATTCATGATGCTTATGAACAAGGCTTAAAAGAAAATAACTGAAGAAGCAGATGAAAAAATGAAAATGGTAAATACATATTAAGTGGACAAATTAGGAAATATAATGTTCATATAAAGTGTCAGTAGAAATTGTAAAATGATGTGGAAGCTTTTTGGTTGTTTTAGATATTTTACTTTTATTGATGAAAGGAAAAACAGCATTAGATTTTATAGTTTAATAAAGAAGGACTTGGATAAAGACAATTATAAAAGTATATATTATTGGGCTATTAAAAATAGGAACATTTCTAAAGAGCCAGATACACACAAGGCCTTCTGACTCTCAATGAAATTTTATATTGTTAGCATTAGGAAATGAATATGTAAGTACTTAAGCTTGCCTATCTACATACAAGATACATTAGAATCATCAAAAAAGGCAAATCAGAGTCTTCCCAGGTGGTCTATTGGTTAAGAATCCACCTGCCAAAGCAGGGAACATGGTTCCACATGCCTCGAGCAGCAGCACAACTACTGAGCAAATCCAAAATTCTGTAACAAGAGACGCCACTGCAAGGATAAGCCCGCTCACGGCAACAAAAAGTAACCACCACTCACAGAGCCTGGAGAAAACCGGCATGCAGTGATAAAGACCCAGTGTAGCCAAAAATAAAATAAATAAATAAATAAATAAAAAAGAGGTAAACAGCTGATGTTCTAAGGAGTTTGGATTTATTAGACTGATACAAGGCCTGGAAAGGGCTTCCCTGATAGCTCAGTTAGTAAAGAATCCTCCTGCAATGCAGAAGACCCTGGTTTGATTCCTGGATCGGAAAAATCCACTGCAGAAGGGATAGGCTACCCATTCCAGTATTCTTGGGCTTCCCTTGTGGCTCAGGTGATAAAGAATCCACCTGTAATGCCGGAGACCTGGGATCGATCTCTGGCTTGGGAAGATCCCCTGCAGAAGGGAAAGGTTACTTACTCCAGTATTCTGGCCTGGAGAATTCCATGGACTGTGTAGTCCATGGGGTCCCAAAGGGTTGAACATGACTGAGTGACTTTAACTTTCAAGGCCTGGAAGTCTGCATCTCAAACAAATCTCTCCAGATAATTTTGAAATTATCCCAGATTTAGGAGATATTGCAGATGTTAAAAATATCAACAGTATTCAGACAAATAAGTATTAAGCTTCAATTATGTTGAAGAAATTATTCTAGGCTCTTGAAGCATATAACAATGATCATTTTACAGATTCTATTTTCGAAGAACTTAATCTATTAGAAGAAAGTTGCCATAAAATTTCCATAAGAAAGGTACAGACCTCAAGCTTCATTAGCTAAATTAAAGAGCATATATTTTTTTCTTCTGAAGGGGAAAGATTAGTAAAAAGAAGCTTTCTGAACAGGACCTTGAAAAACTGCTGTCTTCATAGAACTGATGGGGAGAAAGCCATTTCACACAGGAGCAGTAACATGGGCATTATGAACAAAATCTCATTGAGGATAGATTTAGGGTAGATGTGGGGAAAGAGGAATAATCTAATTTAGATAAACTGAACTAAAAATTAGGGTTAAGGTTAACAGTTAACTCTTTTCTCAGTTAACAGTTAACAGTTTTCAATTAACAGTTAACAGTTTTCAATTAACAGTTAACAGTTTTCTCATTTGATATCTACTTGGTTTTGTTTAGCATTGAACTTGAAATTGAAAGTGAAATTTGCTCAGTCTTGTCTGACTCTTTGTGACCCCATGGACTATATACAGTCTATGGAATTCTCCAGGTAAGAATACTAGAGTGAGTAGCCTTTCCCTGCTCCAGGGGGTCTTCCCAACTCAGAGATCGAACCCAGGTTCTCTGCATTGATGGTGGATTCTTTACCAGCTGAGCCACCAGGGGAGCCTAAGACCCCATTAACATTTTTTATTCTTCTGAATTTGGTTACATTCTTATGGACAAAGTTATTTACTTTGAAATAATATCTCCCTAAGCTACTTGTTATCAAGAGTTATTAAAATAGAGCTTTCTTATAAGGTATAAATCAAATGTTTTCTCTTAATTTTCACTCAAGGTAAGCGTGCATTTTTAATGTAATCTCAAGAAGAGCTCATGTTCCATGTTAAATTTTTAATTGTCCAAAGTATGTTTTTCACAGAAAAATAATAAAAATTGGGGAACAGAGTAAGATCAACAAGTTAAAGATTATTATGAATAATAATAATTATGAAAGTGATGTTCTGTGATAGGTTCTGTTATTTTGTTCTTTAATATAGCTTAAGGCCTTATGTGTTTTGTAAAAGGATTTGATTAGAATTCCAAAAGAAAAAGGAAACTTAGAGGAATAGCCATTTCAAATTTTGATGATAAATACATTGGAACTTAAGCAGTACAGCCACAGGATGAGTATATTTGTAATTACAGTAATGCTAACCAGAATATCATGCCAAGCTGTGGTTTTAGAGCACAGAGTTCAGTGCTGCTCATATTTGCCCCCAAATTTAATTAACATACACTTTTAGTTGAAGAAGTAAAGTCTTATTAGAGTCTAGTCCAAGCCTGTAGTTATCAATTATAAAATGGAAAGCATTTAAATTTCATTGTCTAATGGCCCTGGGACCTGGAGAGTTTTTTAAGTAAGCCACATTCTATCCTTCCCCACACCTTCCATTAGCCCTGAGTTCAACTAAATTCAATAGTGATTAGAGACATGGTTGAGAACCTTAGGATGGTTTGAAGTAATAAAGAGAAGAATTAGAACAATTTAGAGACACTATGAATATGAAGGTCAGATATGTAAACAGCCTTGAGTTCTCAGTAGTAATATGGTTGCATTTTTTTTTTAAATCAAAATCATAGAGAACGAACTGTTACCATTTCTTTTAGTATTTCTGTTCAATTCCACTGTAATAGATTAGGTGAGGATCTTATCTGTGATAAAGTGAATCTATGTCTATTCAGACTTCTGAGGAAATTGAAACATAATTTTATATAGATACATATATGGGTAAATACTAGTTAGACACCAAAATATTCCCATTAGTGTTCAGAGGCTGGACTGAGAACATCTTCAGAACTTTGCTCCTGTTTCTTGGTATCCAGAACTGAGAGGAGAGTAAAACCATTGGAAAACACGCTGCAGGCTAGATGAGGTTTCAGACCTGTAATTAAAATTCTAGTTAATTACTATAAGAATAAAATGCATATTACCTATAACAAAATAGAGTGATTTTTCATTATTGAACAAAGGAATAAAAAATGAAATTGAAAGTACAACCAACAAATAGTTATAATGTAGATAACACGGATTCATACACACAGACCACTTGTAGCTTGGTGTTGAGCCCTCATGAACTATTAATACTTCTAAGTTAATACTCTTCAAAGCTTTTTCATTGGAATGTTGAGCACCAAAAAATCGATACTTTTGAATTGTGGTGCTGGCGATAACTCTTGGGAGAAGTGGGAGACGGAGGATGAGAGGGTTGGATGGCATCATTGACTCAATGGATGCAAGTGTGAGCAAACTCTGGGAGATACTGAAGGATGGGGAAGCCTGCGGTGCTGTGGTCCATGGAATTTCAGAGTCGGACATGACTCAGAGACTGAACAACATCAATAGTTGATTTTGAATTACACGTGGTCATCCAGTTTGCCTTGGCCAATGAAATGTTGAGTTGAAAGGTCATGAGTCACTTCCATGTGGAAGTTTTAAAAGTTTGTGCATTATTTGCTTCAGCAACTTCTTTCTGCTTGAAAAATCATGGAAGTACCTGTTGATATTGAAGACTATATCAGCCTAAATCTTTGAATAAATACAATGAGTAGAGCCCTCTTGGGGTTTTCCTGGTGGCTCAGTGGTAAAAAATTGCCCTGCCAATGCAGAAGATCAGGGTTCAATCCTTGGGTTGGGAAAACCTGCTGGAGAAGGGAATAGCTGTCCACTCCAGTATTCTTCACTGGGAAATTCCATGGACCGAGGAGCCTGGCAGGCTACAGTCCATGGGTCACAAAAGAGTCAGGCACAACTTAGCAACTTAACAACAACAAAGAGCCCTTCAGTGAACATGAAGCACTGAGCCACTGAAAATTAGGATTTTTACTGGAGCATAACTTAGCCTATCCTGACTGACTTTATGTTTAGAACTTGACAGTTTTATTCTCAATTTGACTATTTCATTAGCAAAAGCTGGTGAATGGCCCTGCAAGATGATTTTCAAAACCTAGACCCTTTTATACAGAGTGAAATCAGAAAGAGAAAGAAGAAATATTGACTATCAGCACATATATATGGAATCTAGAAAAATAGTACTGATGAACTTATTTGCAAGGAAAGCAGAGATGCAGATGTAGATAATGGACTTGTAGACACATTGGAGGATGGAGAGGATAGGACAAATTGAGAAAGCACCCACATACATATACTATCACATCTAAAATAGCTAGCGGGAAGCTGCTATACAACACAGGGAACCCAGCCTGGCACTCTGTGATGATTTAGAGGTGTGGGATGGGATGGGGAAGGGAGGCTTAAGAAGGAAGGTATTTATGTATAATTATTATGATTATTGCTGATTCATGTTGTTGTAAGGCAGAAACCAACATAACCTTGTAAAGCAAGATCATTTTAATTTTTGATCTAGAACATTGCTAGATTGTTCTAGAACATTCCATTCCACATGATGGAAACTCTCTTCTGACTTTTTAAAAATATTTACCATGCATATTGCAAAGTCTAGTTGTCTAAGTAATACAAATGATATCTTCATACAATTACATTTTTATAGTTCTGGTGAAAATAGTAATTAAAACTAAGTAACTTGAAACAGTGAGTTCAGAATTTTTAAAAAGTATAAAAACATATAGAAACTGTTCCTAATTCAACCTGCTTTTGTCTTAAAACTACTGTATTAGTCTAAACTGCATATCATATTACTTAAAATTAACACAGGGAAAACTATAAATCTAAACTATGGCTTCTTAGAGGTTTATGTTTTTTTTTAATTTTAATTTTTTTTTAACTTTTATTTTATTTTTAAACTTTACAATATTGTATTGGTTCTGCCATATATCGAAATGAATCCGCCACAGGCATACACGTGTTCCCCGTCCTGAACCCTCCTCCCTCCTCCCTCCCCATACCATCCCTCTGGGTCTTCCCAGTACACCAGCCCCAAGCATCCAGTATCATGCATCGAACCTGGACTGGTGACTTGTTTCATATATGATATTATATGTATTTCAATGCCATTCTCCCAAATCATCCCACCCTCTCCCTCTCCCACAGAGTCCAAAAGACTGATCTATACATCAGTGTCTCTTTTGCTGTCTTGTACACAGGGTTATTTTTACCATCTTTCTAAATTCCATATATATGTGTTAGTATACTGTATTGGTGTTTTTCTTTCTGGCTTACTTCACTCTGTATAATAGGCTCCAGTTTCATCCACCTCATTAGAACTGATTCAAATGGATTCTTTTTATTGGCTGAGTAATATTCCATTGTGTATATATACCACAGCTTGCTTATCCATTCATCTGCTGATGGACATCTAGGTTGCTTCCATGTCCTGGCTATTATAAACAGTGCTGCGATGAACATTGGAGTACACGTGCCTCTTTCAATTCTGGTTTCCTCAGTGTGTATGCCCAGCACTGGGATTGCTGGATCATAAGGCAGTTCTATTTCCAGTTTTTTAAGGAATCTCCACACTGTTCTCCATAGTGGCTGTACCAGTTTGCATTCCCACCAACAGTGTAAGAGGGTTCCCTTTTCTCCACATCCTCTCCAGCATTTATTACTTGTAGACTTTTGGATCGCAGCCATTCTGACTGGCGTGAAATGGTACCTCATAGTGGTTTTGATTTGCATTTCTCTGATAATGAGTGATGTGAGCATCTTTTCATGTGTTTGTTAGCCCTCTGTATGTCTTCTTTGGAGAAATGCCCATTTTTTGATTGGGTCATTTATTTTTCTGGAATTGAGCTGCAGAAGTTGCTTGTATATTTTGGAGATTAGTTGTTTGTCAGTTGCTTCATTTGCTATTATTTTCTCCCATTCTGAAGGCTGTCTTTTCACCTTGCTTAGAGTTTCCTTTGTTGTGCAGAAGCTTTTAAGTTTAATTAGGTCCCATTTGTTTATTTTTGCTTTTATTTCCAATATTCTGGGAGGTGGGTCATAGAGGATCTGCTGTGATGTATGTCGGAGAGTGTTTTGCCCATGTTCTCCTCTAGGAGTTTTTTTTTTTTTTTAAATTTTATTTTTAAACTTTACATAATTGTATTAGTTTTGCCAAATATCAAAATGAATCCACCACAGGCATACATGTGTTCCCCATCCTGAACCCTCCTCCCTCCTCCCTCCCCACACCATCCCTCTGGGTCGTCCCAGTGCACCAGCCCCAAGCATCCAGTATCGCGCATCGAATCTGGACTGGCAACTCGTTTCTTACATGATATTCTACATGTTTCAATGTCACTCTCCCAAATCTTCCCACCCTCTCCCTCTCCCACAGAGTCCATAAGACTGTTCTATACATCAGTGTCTCTTTTGCTGTCTCGTACACCAGGTTATTGTTACCATCTTTCTAAATTCCATATATATGCGTTAGTATACTGTATTTATGTTTTTCCTTCTGGCTTACTTCACTCTGTATAATAGGCTCCAGTTTCATCCACCTCATTAGAACTGATTCAAATGGATTCTTTTTAATGGCTGAGTAATACTCCATTGTGTATATATACCACAGCTTGCTTATCCATTCATCTGCTGATGGACATCTAGGTTGCTTCCATGTCCTGGCTATTATAAACAGCGCTGCGATGAACATTGGGGTACACGTGTCTCTTTCCCTTCTGGTTTCCTCAGTGTGTATGCCCAGCACTGGGATTGCTGGATCATAAGGCAGTTCTATTTCCAGTTTTTTAAGGAATCTCCACACTGTTCTCCATAGTGGCTGTACTAGTTTGCATTCCCACCAACAGTGTAAGAGGGTTCCCTTTTCTCCACACCCTCTCCAGCATTTATTACTTGTAGACTTTTGGATCGCAGCCATTCTGACTGGTGTGAAATGGTACCTCATAGTGGGTTTGATTTGCATTTCTCTGATAATGAGTGATGTTGAGCATCTTTTCATGTGTTTGTTAGCCATCTGTATATCTTCTTTGGAGAAATGTCTATTTAGTTCTTTGGCCCATTTTTTGATTGGGTCATTTATTTTTCTGGAGTTGAGCTGTAGGAGTTGCTTGTATATTTTTGAGATTAGTTGTTTGTCAGTTGCTTCATTTGCTATTATTTTCTCCCATTCTGAAGGCTGTCTTTTCACCTTGCTAATAGTTTCCTTTGATGTGCAGAAGCTTTTAAGGTTAATTAGGTCCCATTTGTTTATTTTTGCTTTTATTTCCAATATTCTGGGAGGTGGGTCATAGAGGATCCTGCTGTGATGTATGTCAGAGAGTGTTTTGCCTATGTTCTCCTCTAGGAGTTTTATAGTTTCTGGTCTTACGTTTAGATCTTTAATCCATTTTGAGTTTATTTTTGTGTATGGTGTTAGAAAGTGTTCTAGTTTCATTCTTTTACACGTGGTTGACCAGATTTCCCAGCACCACTTGTTAAAGAGATTGTCTTTAATCTATTGTATATTCTTGCCTCCTTTGTCAAAGATAAGGTGTCCATATGTGCATGGATTTATCTCTGGGCTTTCTATTTTATTCCATTGATCTATATTTCTGTCTTTGTGCCAGTACCATACTGTCTTGATAACTGTGGCTTTGTAGTACAGCCTGAAGTCAGGTAGGTTGATTCCTCCAGTTCCATTCTTCTTTCTCAAGATTGCTTTGGCTATTCGAGGTTTTTTGTTTTTCCATACAAATTGTGAAACTATTTGTTCTAGCTCTGTGAAGAATACTGTTGGTAGCTTGATAGGGATTGCGTTGAATCTATAAATTGCTTTGGGTAGTATACTCATTTTCACTATATTGATTCTTCCAATCCATGAACATGGTATATTTCTCCATCTATTAGTGTCCTCTTTGATTTCTTTCACCAGTGTTTTATAGTTTTCTATATATAGGTCTTTAGTTTCTTTAGGTAGATATATTCCTAAAGTATTTTATTCTTTCCGTTGCAATGGTGAATGGAATTGTTTCCTTAATTTCTCTTTCTGTTTTCTCATTATTAGTGTATAGGAATGCAAGGGATTTCTGTGTGTTGATTTTATATCCTGCAACTTTACTGTAGTCATTGATTATTTCTAGTAATTTTCTGGTGGAATCTTTAGGGTTTTCTATGTAGAGGATCATGTCATCTGCAAATAGTGAGAGTTTTACTTCTTCTTTTCCAATTTGGATTCCTTTTATTTCTTTTTCTGCTCTGATTGCTGTGGCCAAAACTTCCAAAACTATGTTGAATAGTAATGGTGAAAGTGGGCACCCTTGTCTTGTTCCTGACTTTAGGGGAAATGCTTTCAATTTTTCAGCATTGAGGATAATGTTTGCTGTGGGTTTGTCATATATAGCTTTTATTATGTTGAGGTATGTTCCTTCTATTCCTGCTTTCTGGAGAGTTTTTATCATACATGGGTGTTGAATTTTGTTAAAGGCTTTCTCTGCATCTATTGAGTTAATCATATCGTTTTTATTTTTTAATTTGTTAATGTGGTGTATAACATTGATTGATTTGCGGATATTGAAGAATCCTTGCATCTTTGGGATAAAGCCCACTTGATCATGGTGTATGATCTTTTTAATGTGTTGTTGGATTCTGATTGCTAGAATTTTGTTAAGGATTTTTGCATCTATGTTCATCAGTGATATTGGCCTGTAGTTTTCTTTTTTTGTGGCATCTTTGTCAGGTTTTGGTATTAGGGTGATGGTGGCCTCATAGAATGAGTTTGGAAGTTTACCTTCCTCTGCAATTTTTTGGAAGAGTTTGAGCAGGATAGGTGTCAGCTCTTCTCTAAATTTTTGGTAGAATTCAGCCGTGAAGCCGTCTGGACCGGGGCTTTTGTTTGCTGGAAGATTTTTGATTACAGTTTCAATTTCCGTGCTTGTGATGGGTCTGTTAAGATTTTCTATTTCTTCCTGGTCGAGTTTTGGAAAGTTGTACTTTTCTAAGAATTTGTCCATTTCTTCCACGTTGTCCATAGTTTCTGGTCTTATGTTTAGATCTTTAATCCATTTTGAGTTTATTTTTGTGTATGGTGTTAGAAAGTGGTCTAGTTTCATTCTTTTACACGTGGTTGACCAGTTTTCCCAGCACCACTTGTTAAAGAGATTGTCTTTAATCCATTGTATATTCTTGCCTCCTTTGTCAAAGATAAGGTATCCATATGTGCGTGGATTTATCTCTGGGCTTTCTATTTTGTTCCATTGATCTATATTTCTGTCTTTGTGCCAGTACCATACTGTCTTGATGACTGTGGCTTTGTAGTAGAGCCTGAAGTCAGGCAGGTTGATTCCTCCAGTTCCATTCTTCTTTCTCAAGATAGCTTTGGCTATTCGAGGTTTTTTGTATTTCCATAAAAATTGTGAAATTATTTGTTCTAGCTCTGTGAAGAATACCGTTGGTAGCTTGATAGGGATTGCATTGAATCTATAAATTGCTTTAGGCAGTATACTCATTTTCACTATATTGATTCTTCCAATCCATGAACATGGTATATTTCTTCATCTATTAGTGATACAATAGACCAGTTAGACCTAATTGATATCTATAGGACATTTCATCCCAAAACAATGAATTTCACCTTTTTCTCAAGTGCACATGGAACCTTCTCCAGGATAGATCACATCCTGGGCCATAAATCTAGCCTTGGTAAATTCAAAAAAACTGAAATCATTCCAAGCATCTTTTCTGACCACAATGCGGTAAGATTAGATCTCAATAACAGGAGGAAAACTATTAAAAATTCCAACATATGGAGGCTGAACAACACGCTGCTGAATAACCAACAAATCACAGAAGAAATCAAAAAAGAAATCAAAATTTGCATAGAAATGAATGAAAATGAAAACACAACAACCCAAAACCTGTGGGACACTGTAAAAGCAGTCCTAAGGGGAAAGTTCATAGCAATACAGGCATACCTCAAGAAACAAGAAAAAAGTCAAATAAATAACCTAACTCTACACCTAAAGCAACGAGAAAAGGGAGAAATGAAGAACCCCAGGGTTAGTAGAAGGAAAGAAATCTTAAAAATTAGGGCAGAAACAAATGCAAAAGAAACAAAAGAGACCATAGCAAAAATCAACAAAGCCAAAAGCTGGTTCTTTGAAAGGATAAATAAAATTGACAAACCATTAGCCAGACTCATCAAGAAACAAAGGGAGAAAAATCAAATCCATTAAATTCGAAATGAAAATGGAGAGATCACAACAGATAACACAGAAATACAAAGGATCATAAGAGACTACTATCAGCAATTATATGGCAATAAAATAGACAACGTGGAAGAAATGGACAAATTCTTAGAAAAGTACAACTTTCCAAAACTCGACCAGGAAGAAATAGAAAATCTTAACAGACCCATCACAAGCACGGAAATTGAAACTGTAATCAAAAATCTTCCAGCAAACAAAAGCCCAGGTCCAGACGGCTTCACAGCTGAGTTCTACCAAAAATTTAGAGAAGAGCTAACACCCATCCTACTCAAACTCTTCCAGAAAATTGCAGAGGAAGGTAAACTTCCAAACTTATTCTATGAGGCCACCATCACCCTAATACCAAAACCTGACAAAGATGCCACAAAAAAAGAAAACTACAGGCCAATATCACTGATGAACATAGATGCAAAAATCCTTAACAAAATTCTAGCAATCAGAATCCAACAACACATTAAAAAGATCGTATACCATGACCAAGTGGGCTTTATCCCAGAGATGCAAGGATTCTTCAATATCCACAAATCAATGTAATACACCACATTAACAAATTAAAAAATAAAAGCCATATGATTAACTCAATAGATGCAGAGAAAGCCTTTGACAAAATTCAACATCCATTTACGATAAAAACTCTCCAGAAAGCAGGAATAGAAGGAACATACCTCAACATAATAAAAGCTATATATGACAAACCCACAGCAAACATTATCCTCAATGGTGAAAAATTGAAAGCATTTCCTCTAAAGTCAGGAGCAAGACAAGGGTGCCCACTTTTACCATTACTATTCAACATAGTTTTGGAAGTTCTGACCACAGCAATCAGAGCAGAAAAAGAAATATGTTTTTTTCTGTAAGTTGATGTTTGAGCCAGGTTATAAAGCAGGACAATATACAGGTGGAACTGCTGCTTTGAGAAATATCAAATCAGTAGATGTGGTTGATTTTAATCATTTTAATTTTTTTAAATCTTTTCAACTGTTTTATTTCAAAATTTGTTTTTATTTTTGTACTACTTCATCCAAGATTTAACAAAGTACTTGTCTTATGTAGAGTGGAAAATTAGAGAAAGCTTGGGTTTTGTTATACCTGACTCGTTTCTTTGTCTTTTTTGTCTTCAGTTCAGCTCAGTTGCTCAATTGCGTCTGATTCTTTGTGACCCCATGGACTGCAACACGCCAGGCCTCACTGTCCATCACCAACTCCCAGAGCTCACTCAAACTTATGTCCATTGTGTCGGTGATGCCATCCAACCATCTCATCCTCTGTTGTCCCCTTCTTCTCCTGCATTCAATCTTTCCCAGCATCAGGGTCTTTTCAAATGAGTCAGTTCTTTGGATTAGGTGGCCAGAGTAATGGAGTTTCAGCTTCAGCCTTATTTCTATCAATACTTCTTTCTGCCATGATTTTCACATACCATGTGAAGACTATCACAAATTCAATACCTAGGACTAATGACAGTAATTTATATCTTCTTTCAAACTGAAGTCAGTAGTTTCACTTTTCTCCAGAGTCCATGCATTTCAAATGTATATGTGATGGTAGGAAGATCATTTGTATATTCTGATGAAAAATTCAGATATTAGAGGGAGCAGGATTTTAAAGAAGAGAGAATGATTTCTAACACCTCTTAAATAATACTCAGTGGGGGCTACTTTTCAGCCAACAGATGAAAGCAGCTTAGCTTTGAGGTTTAGACAATGCAAAAGAGGGAATCATCTACCCCCACCTGCATAAATATTTTTATCTGTAGTCAATAGTATTTTCTTTTGGTTTTTTTTGATCTGAAACAAATAGACTGCCAGATATTTCTCCATAAAAGATAGGTTTATTTTGAACCAAGAGAACTGCAATCTGGGTTCTGCAATTATGACAAGGTACATGCAAGTCCCCATTTGACAAGGGAAAGAGAAGATTTTTATAGAGAGTTAAAGGAAGTTAGGAAAGCCTTAGTAAACAGTCTATGGCTTTTCATTGACTAAGTCATTGCCAGGAAGAAGAGAAGTCGGTCTTCTTCCTGTTGGCCTCTGCTAAGCTTATAGGTCTATTTCAAATCCTGAAAGATGATGCTGTTTAAGTGCTACACTCAATATGCCAGCAAATTTGGAAAACTCAGCAGTGGCCACAGGACTGGAAAAGGTCAGTTTTCATTCCAGTCCCAAAGAAAGGCAATGCCAAAGAATGCTCAAACTACCACACAATTGCACTCATCTCACATGCTAGTAAAGTAATGCTCAAAATTCTCCAAGCCAGGCTTCAGCAATACATGAACCGTGAACTTCCTGATGTTCAAGCTGGTTTTAGAAAAGGCAGAGGAACCAGAGACCAAATTGCCAACATCCGCTGGATCATGGAAAAAGCAAGAGAGTTCCAGAAAAACATCTATTTCTACTTTATTAACTATGCCAAAGCCTTTGACTATGTGGATCACAAGAAACTGTGGAAAATTCTGAAAGAGATGGGACTACCAGACCACCTGATCTGACTCTTGAGAAATGTGTATGCAGGTCAGGAAGCAACAGTTAAAACTGGACATGGAACAACAGACTGGTTCCAAACAGGAAAAGGAGCATGTCAAGGCTGTATATTGTCACCCTGCTTATTTAACTTATATGCAGAGTACATCATGAGAAATGCTGGACTGGAAGAAACACAAGCTAGAATCAAATTGTTGGGAGAAATATCGATAACCTCAGATATGCAGATGACACCACCGTTATGGCAGAAACTGAAGAGGAACTAAAAAGCCTCTTGATGAAAGTGAAAGAGGAGAGTGAAAAAGTTGGCTTAAAGCTCAACATCCAGAAATTGAAGATCATGGCATCTGGTCCCATCACTTCATGGGAAATAGATGGGGAAACAGTGGAAACACTGTCAGACTTTATTCTTTTGGATTCCAAAATCACTGCAGATGGTGACTGCAGCCATGAAATTAAAAGATGCTTACTCCTTGGAAGGAAAGTTATGACCAACCTGGATAGCATATTCAAAAGCAGAGACATTACTTTGCCAACAAAGGTTCGTCTAGTCAAGGCTATGGTTTTTCCTGTGGTCATGTATGGATGTGAGAGTTGGACTGTGAAGAAGGCTGAGCGCTGAAGAATTGATGCTCTTGAACTGTGGTGTTGGAGAAGACTCTTGAGAGTCCCTTGGACTGCAAGGAGATCCAACCAGTCCATTCTGAAGGAGATCAGCCCTGGGATTTCTTTGGAGGGAATGATGCTGAAGCTGAAACTCCATTACTTTGGCCACCTCATGCGAAGAGCTGACTCATTGGAAAAGACTATGATGCTGGGAGGGATTGGGGGCAGGAGGAGAAGGGGACGCCAGAGGATGAGATGGCTGGACGGCATCACTGACTCAATGGACGTGAGTCTGAGTGAACCCCGGGAGTTGGTGATGGACAGGGAAGCCTGGCGTGCTGGGATTCATGGGGTCGCAAAGAGTCGGACACGACTGAGCGACTGAACTGAACTGAAGCTTATAGGGCATGAAAGCTTCCCTTTATGGTCTCCCAACTCAATTTAATTGAGATTTCTGTTATTAATTTTTTACATTTCCCCTTTTGATCAAGATTGTTCTCTAAAAGCATTTTATAATAGTGAGTGAGTACTTAGAGTGCATCTCCAATATCAGAACTAGAACAGATTCATTGGCAATATGCAGAAATGTTCTTCAAGTTGACTAAGCAGGAGGCTTGGGAAGAACTCCTGTAGTTCCTTGGAGCCCATCATTGAGAACTGGGAGGATGTTGGAAAACCCAGTTAGAGGACTGAAGGTGCCTAAACTGCTTAAATTTATAATAATCTCTTTTCCAATGTCCTGGCTGTCTGCAATAATAGCAGAAGCTAGAGGGGCTTTGGTTCTAGGTAGGATCCTTCACTTACTAGAGCTAAAGGCTAAGAATTTTGCCAGTCCTCCTTTTTGGTGAGAGAGAGAGATGGTTTCCAGGTTAAATCTGGGGTGAACATATCTTCTCATTTCATCCTATTTTTTTTTAACTAGAAAAGAAAGATTTCATTTCAGCTGATTAATCAACACAGAGTTAAAAACTACAGCTGGGTCAACATCTGAAGTAAGATCATAGTTTCCTTAAAAATAATTTGAAGTTTATTATGATAATCATGGGGCTTCCTTGGTGGTGCTTATGTTAAAGAACCTGCCTGCCAGTGCAGGAGACACAAGAGACATGAGTTTGACCCCTGGGTCAGGAAGATCCCCTGGAGGAAGGTATGGCAGCCCACTCCAGTATTCTTGGCCGGAGAATCCCATGGAGAGAGGAGTCTGGCTGGCTATGGTCCATAGTGTTGCAAAGAGTGGACATGACTGAAGCGACCTTAGCACACACATTTTAATCATAATGAGTTCATCAGATTTTTGTGTGTAAGTTTAAATGTTATTCTAATGAAAAGATTTTGTAAAAGCCCTAAGAACTATTCAGTGAAGTCACCCAGTGCTTACTTGAGGTAGATCATACGGTATGTTAGCAGGCTGATCTCCTGGTTGTAATTCTAGATACTATTTAGGATTTTTGCAATTAGCAACTTTAATCCACTAATGAGTCTAGTCTTCACCAATAAGCATATGAATTGGCTGACATGTCAGATAACCCAGTTTAATAAACTTTAATGACTGTATCAAATTCTTCAGTGAATTTTGGTTCTTCAGTTACCTTGGGAAAATATATGATTATGACTGGCAGATCATATTTAGTCCAAAAAAAGAGAAGAAATTAAGAGGTTAACTTCTGAATCTTTAGAAGGCTTAATTTTAAAGGGACATGTTTTGACAAGTTCAGAGGAAACAGTAGTGGAGGGTTCTTTTCAGAGAAAAGAAGTTGGCAAGAGAATTGGTATGAGAGTATTGAGGATATATAGGGCTTCCCTGGTAGCTCAGCTGTTAAAAAATCCACCTGTAATGCAGGAGACCCAGGTTCGATCCCTGGGTTGAGAAGATCCCCTGGAGGAGGGCATGGCAACCCACTCTAGTATTCTTGCCTGAAGAATCCGAATGGACAGAGGAGCCTGGTGGGCTACAGTCCATGGGGTCACAAAGAGTCAGACATGACTGAATGACTAAGCAGGGCACATCGAGGATATAAAGGAGGGATAGGCAGTGTAAGGGAGAAAGAGGAAGATAGTGCTAGATGTGGTGCCTAAAGCAAAGAAGTCGTGGAAGAAGAATCTGAGGTTTCAGGAGCCATTTTATCTTTTTATAAACTGCTTGCTTTGCTTGAGGTAATCTCAAAATCTTATTTTTCAGAGAGGCATTTGTAGACTCCAGATAATGTTAGAAAGCATAAAAATACCAATCAAAATAAAAATTTCAGTAAAGTCTGGAAAATTTTGAGCTATTGTAATCCAATTTGGTTTTAATAAAATTAATTTTGATTTCAAAAAATACCCCATGATGGCTATTAATATTCTAAATTAACTTCAGTCAAGTCAGTCCCATTAGTTAGAAATGCACTTGAGGAAGGACCATGGTTTTCAAATATAAAATCAACTGAAGTCCCTGTAGGTAGGACACTCTTATAATATTTAGAAGACTTGGACCTTGCTTCTCAGAGTTTTTTCTATAGAGTAAGGAAACAATTTTCTGACAGCTTAAAAAGCTTACAGTATAAAAAGTTCCTTTTTAAGTAGTATACAAGCCAGAATACCAACCAATTCTAAGAAAACAGCTTGATCCCAGAGGAACCAGGGAGAGGGCTTTTACAGCCAGGTTTAAGAGAATATCCTTTCCTGAAGGAAAAGGCTGATGTCTGAAAAAGTGTGCCATTTCAGAGAAGCAGTTCCTATTCCTGAAGAAATTAGCCAAAGGCATTTTCAGGCAGCTTTGGTTGAAATAGTCTGATCAAAAAATTAGGCTGAAGTGCCAAACAAATACTTGCACAGAGAACAAGATCTTAACCAGAAAGAAAAACTTTAAAACAGATCTCAAATAAAATGTGGAAAGCTTCAAATGCAAAGATAGCATGGGCTTAGATCCAGGAGAAAGATGTACCTCCAACCCCCAAGATCTGCAAGAAAGCAGTGTGTGGCATTGGACACATACTGTACCTATTTGCTCAGCAGCCCTAGAAACATTAAGGGTCTTTGGTTTCCATACAGGCCTCTAAAATGTTGACCTGAAATAAATAAGCTGCCAGATATTTTTCCAGCAAAGATGGATCACTCAGGACTAGCAGAGAATTTCAGTTTGAGGTCTGGAACCATGGTCAGTCATCTTCAAGTCTCTGCACAGCAAGGGAAGGAGAATGCTTTTATAGAGGGGAAAAGGAAGGTGGGAGAGCTATGGGAAACAAAGATTCCATAGCTTTTCATTGGCTGAGTCCTTGACAGGAAGGAAGAGGAGTCTTTCTTCTTCTTCTTGGGCTCTACTGTCAGGGCATGAGAAATCCCCTTCTAATCTCCCAGTTTTATGTCATTGTGGTTTATGTTTATTAATTTTTTACTGTTTCAACAGACTTTTTAACATTTTAGAAAATCAAATTTTAGATGTTTTGCACAGTATGGGATCTCTGTGTGAAATTTATTGTAACTCAACAGAACTGCCTCTGGCTTTACGTGACTGAGCATTTGATTAAAATCACAAAAACCAAACTACCGGGAAACTTCCTCTAGCTCCATATGGACCATCTGCTGAAGTAAGCCTTTAGAAGTCAGACAGAATTAAAATGTCATGCTCTATGGAAAATATACACAAGAGAGAATTAAGCAATGCACATAAAGGAGAGTGCTCACAAGGTGAGTGTGTTTGCTGAGTTGCTTCAGTCATGTTCGACTCTTTGCAGCCCTGTGGACTGTAACCCACCAGGCTCCTCTCTCTGTCCATGGCATTCTGAAGCCAAGAATACAGGAGTGGGTTGCCATGCCCTCCTCCAGGGGACCTTCCCGACCCGGGGAATGAACCCGCGTCTCTTATGTCCTGCATTGGCAGGCAGATTCTTCACACTACCTGTGAAGCCCGCTCATAAGGAGTGGGCTCGTGTAAACCTGTTTGTTCCTGGCTCAGATATTGAGATTTCAGGAAACAGTAAAGGAGCAGGGAGTTGTGAATTTGTTTTCTTGTTTGGATTAACTTAATGTGGTGTAGAAATTGCTGTCTAGCTATAATAAAGTTGCAGGTAATATGTCTTTAAAATAACTACTAAAAATACACTGCACAATTCAATTTTTAAATTTGTCTAAATGTTAAAAGAGTAAATACATTTCAGAAATTCATATGAGTAAAAAGTTATTATACTAAGAAAAACTTTGGTATATAAATTTTCAGAGTTCATGAAAAAGCCATTATTTGACTTAAGGTAACAAACTTTAAAGAGATATTGATGAATAGAAATACATAAAATATTTATTCTAAATTTTCAGAAAATCTGTAAACATATAACTGTAGTGATAATTAAGGTATAAATCAATTAAATAAATATTTTCAAAGAGATGAGTTACTATGTTACTTAATCAATTAAGCTAGAAATTTTTTTCAAAATTAAAAAAGTAATATATTAAACCTATAGAAATCATAAATTGTTGGTACTTTCCTATTTTGTAGAAAACCTTACTAATATAGTTTTGGACCAATACCAATTTTATATTTACTAACATTGGTTATAGTTGAATACACAATAGCTAATGTACGTGTGTGTGTGTGTGTGTGTGTGTGTGTGTGTGTGCAAGCATGTGCTAAGTCACTTCAGTCATGTCTGACTCTGTGTGACCCTAAGGACTGTAGATTGCCAGGCTCCTCTGTCCACAGGATTCTCCCAGCAAGAATACTGGACTGGGTTGCTATGCCCTCCTCCAGGGGTCAAATTAATAATTATTGATCATGTCTTTCTCAAAGTTAATAATTCCCATTAATATAATCAAGTTTGATGTTAGAAGTGATGCTATTGGTCATTTCTCAAAATACCCATAACTATTACATTTTAAATATTCAAAATTATTTAAATAATAGATTTTGCAATTGTTGATTAATATTTTACTAGTAAAATATTCCTATTTTTCACTTTGTGTATTCAATATAATACACTGTATAGAATAAAAATTCCAGTGCTTGATACTTGACAGAGGAATAAAAAAGCTGAACTTGTAATTCCTGGGTGTTATATAGCAAAGAGTTATGAAAAAAAATCTGAAAAATTATGCTTTATGTCATGCTGTAGTTGTATCATTTGATGAAATTCACATGGTTCATTAATTTCAGCAAGAGCTACAACATGAACAAAGATTTAAGAGGTAAAAGAGACTTACTGGTCAATAGAAATATGTTTTCATAAAAGGCAACATCAGAAAGACTTTATTTCATATACATGCTTTAATAAAAAACATTCACACATATACAAAAATTCATGTTTGGCTTACAGGAGTTCTCAGTGATTCATTCAAAGATTAGAACCAACCTGTGGGAGAGGACAGGTGCCTCTCCTGCTGCTGCTAGGAAACCATGGTATTTGAGTGACTAAATGAAACTTAGTTACCCTTTTTAATCCTTAAGGATTAAGCTTTAGGATGTGGATGCTATTTGCTAAGGATGAACTTTCAGGTAACATTTTGACTGGAAAATCCCATGGACAGAGGAGCCTGGCAGCTACAGCCCATGAGGTCACAAAGAGTCAGATATGATTGAACAACTAACACTCTGTAGGGAGGTTAGGTACAAAAATGTTTTTTCAGGCATTCTTTCTTCAACTCCCATATCACCTATAAAGAATTAAAGAGCTCAGAAAAACAATAAATTCAAGGCCCAGGAAAGTAATAGGGACATTGAAACTATTGCCTATGCACTAGTGAAGTATAGGCCAAAATGCTGAATCAAAGTGAAGGAAATGGCCACCCACTCCAGTATTCGCGCCCGGAAAACCCCATGGTCAGAGGAGCCTGGCGGACTGCAGTCCAGGGAGGTCACAAGAGTCAGACATGACTTAGTGACTGAGCACAAATACAGAGTAAGAACTATAAAAGTTAAGCCTATCCATGTAAGATAATTTAAGACAAAAACCAAAGAGTCAGTGACAGAGAGACATTGAGCTGCTGTTGCAGCCCGTGTAGCAATGTGACCATAGCTTTCCAGGTATGTGGAATTCAGAATCAAAGCTAAATAGAAGCTCACCTCACCAGCTTTCCAGAAGCTTGTAGAATAAAGATAAGAAAAAGCATAATAAAATCACAAAATACAGTATATCAGTTTGTGTTTTGACTTCTCATTAGTGTTGAAAGATGCAACTTTATTTGCATAGAACATATTGTCTATAAAGTAATGTGTATGGTTATTAAGAATTAGATATAATTAGCAATTGTCATCAAAATATATCCCAAATTAGATCCAGGAGTTTGAGTTAAATTGTATTTCACTAAAGAATTTATAAGAATGTATGTTATAAAGTGTTACTCCATTTCCATAAAATGGAAAGCAGATAGGATCTGGAAGATTTGAAGCACTCATTAACTTTTGACTTGGTTGATTATATAAGTTAATGAACCTACAAATTTATATGATGTTGGAGAAGGTTCTAAAATGAATTTTTGTCGACTTACTCCAAGTGAGTGATCGCATTTTAATAAGCAATTAGTTCATACATATAAATCAAACAAAATAAAACATCAAAGCTGACAACTTTGTCATTTACCTAAGCTATTTATCAGCACTCGACTTATATATGTATGTGTGTGTGTGTGTGTCTGTGTATTTTTTGTTGTGGTTGTTGACTCATGTGGCATGCAGGGATCAAATCTGTGTGTCCCTGCAGTGGAAGCATGGAGTCCTAACCACTGGACTGCTGATGAATTCCCTAAACTTATATTTTTAATTTGACAATTGTGTTAATTACTTTAGTGCAAAAATAACTCACTACCATCAATTTTATATGAAAGAAAATAAATTATAAAAATGTATTCCTCTATGAAATTTATATGGTTGCAATAATGTCTTCTTTCCTCGACTCAAGATTAGGACTCACTAGATTAGGACTATTTCAAAAATTGTGCAAGTTTTCCTTATCACTTATAAAATTACTACACGAATATACACCTAGCTAAATTTTATTTGGAGTTGAAAAAAGACATAAAAATATACAAACTGGGGGATCCCTGTAGTTTTAGATACTGCCTGATCATGTAGTACCCATGAGTCTGCATATAAGACATGTTACTGTAGGCAAATGAAAACCAAGTTTGTACCTTTCTCCCATATAGCAACTTTGATTGGCTAGCAGAGAATTTGACTACATGATTTATTACATGTATTTATATGACTAGCACCAGTAGAAAGATTACCATATTGGTGGTGCCAAATATTCAAGGATTTGGTTTTTGTGTGTGTGCTTAGTCGCTTAGTCAGGTCGAACTCTTTGCTACTACACGCACTGTAGCCCACCAGGCTCCACTGTCAATGGGGATTCTGCAGGCAAGAATACTGGAGTGGGTTGCCACACACTCTTCCAGGAGTTCTTCCTGACCCAGGGACTGAACCCAGATCTCCTGCATTGCAGGCAGATTCTTTACCATTTGAGCCATCAGAGAAGCCCATTTGGTTTCAATGTATATATTTAAATAATTCTACAAAGCAACAACAAACTCTTTCTTCAACTGTTTTCTCACTTTACCCTAGTTCTCTTGGGGCTGCCTCATTTAAAACCACATGAAGTCTGTGTTTCTGTGTTTTATAGTATATTTATTAACATAATATGGGGAACTAGATATTTTATTTCTTCTGACATCTTGTTTGTTTTAAGTCAATTTGGTTTCACTTCAGTTCAGTTGCTCAGTCGTGTCTGACACTGCCACCCCATAGACTGCAGCATGCCAGGTTTCCCTGTCCATCACCAACTCCTAGAGCTTGTTCAAACTCATATCCGTTGAGTCAGTGATGCAATCCAACCATCTCACCCTCTGTCATTCCCTTCTCCTGGCTTCAATGTTTCCCAGCATCAGGGTCTTTTCCAATGAGTCAGTTTTTCGCATCAAGTGGCCCAAGTATTAGAGCTTCAACTTCAACATAAGTCCTTCCAGTGAATAGTCAGGACTGATTTCCTTTAGGATTGACTGGTTGGATCTCATTGCTGTCTAAGGAACTCTCAAGAGTCTCCTCCAACACCACAGTTCAAAAAGATCAATTCTTTGGCACCCAGCTTTCTTTATTGTGCAACTCTCACATCCATACATGATCACTGGAAAAACCATAACTTAAACGATATAGTGGGGTAACTCCTCTCGTCGTCGCCCCTGGCCTCGGGCGTGGGTTGCTCCTCCCGGCGGCTGCCAGTGTCAGACTTTATTTTTCTGGGCTCCAAAATCACTACAGATGGTGACTGCGGCCATGAAATTAAAAAACGCTTACTCCTTGGAAGGAAAGTTATGACCAACCTAGATAGCATATTCAAAAGCAGAGACATTACTTTGCCAACAAAGGTCCGTCTAGTCAAGGCTATGGTTTTTCCTGTGGTCATGTATGGATGTGAGGGTTGGACTGTGAAGAAGGCTGAGCGCCAAAGAATTGATGCTTTTGAAGTGTGGTGTTAGAGAAGACTCTTGAGAGTCCCTTGGACTGCAAGGAGATCCAGCCAGTCCATTCTGAAGGAGATCAGCCCTGGGATTTCTTTGGAAGGAATGATGCTAAAGCTGAAACTCCAGTACTTTGGCCACCTCATGAGAAGAGTTGACTCATTGGAAACGAGTCTGATGCTGGGAGGGATTGGGGGCAGGAGGAGAAGGGGACGACAGAGGATGAGATGGCTGGATGGCATCACTGACTCGATGGATGTGAATCTCAGTGAACTCCGGGAGTTGGTGATGGACAGGGAGGCCTGGTGTGCTATGATTCATGGGGTCGCAAAGAGTCGGACACGACTGAGCGACTGATCTGATCTGATCTGAAACTCTATAGCTCTTTGTCAACAAAACAATGTCTCTAGCTTTTCTTCCAAGGAGCAAGTGTCCTTTAATTTCATGGCTGCAGTCACCATCTGCAATGATTATGGACCCCAAGAAAATAAAGTCTGTCACTGTTTCCATTGTTTCCTGTCTATTTGCCATGAAGTGATGGGACCAGATGCCATGATCTTCGTTTTCTGAATGCTGAGTTTTAAGCCAACTTTTTCACTCTCCACTTTCATTTTCATCAAGAGGCTCTTTAGTTCTTCTTTACTTTCTGCCATAGGGTGGTGTCATCTGCATATCTGAGGTTATTGATATTTCTCCCTGCAATCTTGATTCCAGTTTGTGCTTCTTCCAGCCCAGCATTTCACATGTTGTACTCTGCATATAAGTTAAATAAGCAGGGTGACAATATATAGCCTTGACATACTCCTTTCCCAATATGGAACCAGTCTGTTATTCCCTGTCTAGTTCTAACTGTTGTTTCTTGACCTGCATACAGATTTCTTATGTAGGTAGGTTAGGTGGTCTGGTATTGCCATCTCTTGAAGAATTTTCCACAGTTTGTTGTGATCCACACAGTAAAAGCCTTTCGGATGTAGAAGTAGATGTTTTTTCTGGAACTCTCTTGCTTTTGCTATGATCTTGGTTCTTCTGCTTTTTTCTAAACCCAACTTGAACATCTGGAAATTCTCAGTTCATGTACTGTTGAAGCTTTGCTTGGAGAATTTTGAGCATTGCTTTACTAGGGTGTGAAATGAGTGTAATTGTGTGATAGTATGAACATTCTTTGGCATTTGCCTTTCTTTGTGTTTGGAATGAAAACTAACCTTTTCCAGTCCTGTGGCCACTGGTGAGTTTTCCAAATTTGCTGACATGTTGAGGGCAGCACTTTAACAGCATCATCTTTTAGGACTTGAAATAGCTCAGCTGGAATTTCATCAACTCCACAATCTGTTTTAAATTTCTTTTAAAAATAAAAGGCAATTCTGGGTTTCTTAATTTATTTCTATCAAAATGGACTTTTCTCTTGTTTTTTATCTCTTTTTCTTTTTGCTTTGGTCTAATTCCCTGCCCCCTCCCCCAACTCCGGTTTTTCCTCACGTTTACTATGGTTTGATTCCTCTTTTTCATTTGCTTAGAGGGCAAAAAGTGCAGAGGGGTTTGTTTCTTTTCTAAACATTATGTAGTTTTCTCTTTTCTTTACCTAATTATCCATTTCTGTGGATATATCAAGCTTATATTTTGTTACAGACTATTCTGTATATTTTTTCTCCTGTAACACTAGTTGCTTCTTGCTGTATAACAAATTTCCCCTAAAATTATCAGCTGAAACAATGATGACTGTGTATTGAAGATGAAAGTGACGGTCTTTCAGTCTTGTCCAACTCTTTGTGATCCATGGATTTTAGCCTTTCAGGATCTTCTGTCCATGGAATTCTCCAGGCAAGAATACTGGAGTGGGTAGCCATTCTCTTCTCCAGGGAATCTTCCTGATGCAGGGATTCAAACCAGGTCTCCTGCATTGCAGGCAAGTTCTTTACCATCTGAGCCACCAGGGAATCTCAGACCATTTCTGTAGATTAAGAATTCAGGAACAGTTTAGCTGGGTGCTTCTGATTGGGAATCTCTCATGAATTCCAGTCAAGATGTGAGTGGAGGCTTGACTGAGTCTGAAGGATTAACCTCTTTACAGTCTGGGTTGTCTAGAGAATAGAATCAAAAGACTGTATGTATCAAAAGACATGTATGCCTCCATGATTATGGAGGCAGAAACACCCCATGATCTACTATCTGAAAGCTGGACACCCAGTTAAGTCAAGGGTATAATTCAGACCCAGTCCTTAAATGCCTGAGAACCAACAGGGGTCAAGAGTGTAAATGCCAGTAGAATGGCAGGGAAGATGCAATGTCCCAGCCTAACTATTGAGGCAGATGAAAGGGACAAATTCCTCTTTTGTCTGCTGTGTTGTTCTAATAGAACCTCAACAGATTAAATTATGTCCACCCAGATTAGGGATGGGAATATAATTTACTGAGATCACCAGTTTAAATGCTACTCTCATTCATAAACATCCACATAGACATACTCAGAAAGAATGCTTTACCCACTCATATTTCTGGCAAATTAGTTGTTGGTGGGAGGCCTCAGTTCCTTGCAATGCATTTTTCTCTAGAGGGTGGAATTCCTTATGATATGGCCACTCATTTCATTCAGGTAAGTGATCCAAGAGGGATCGATATAGAATTTGCAATGTCTTTCTGTGACTCAGCCTCAGACATCACACTATTGGTTACCAGGTCATTTCATGTCAGTGTAGTAGGGACCACACCAGAAACCATGAACACAAAGAAGTGAAATCATGAAAAGCCATCTTAAGGGCTGCTGCTGCTGCTGCTAAGTCGCTTCAGTCGTGTCCGACTCTGTGCGACCCCATAGACTGCAGCCCACCAGGCTCCTCCATCCCTGGGATTCTCCAGGCAAGAACACTGGAGTGGGTTGCTATTTCTTTCTCCAATGCATGGAAGTGAAAAGTGAAAGTAAAGTCGCTCAGTTGTTTCCGACTTTTCGCGACCCCATGGACTGCAGCCTACCGGACTCCTTCATCCATGGGATTTTCCAGGCAGGCGTACTGGAGTGGGGTGCCACCGCCTTCTCCGCTTAAGGGCTAGTTACCGTGAATACTCCGCACTGTATGATTTTTTTCTCCTTTCTTTCTGATCCTTTGAAATTTCTCAAGGATAATTTTTATTCAACACTCACCTTTCTTTTCTTTCTAAACTTCATCTCCCTATAAAAGAAATCCATGATTGCATTTTAAGCTTTTGCACTTGACCGAACATTCAGTGTTATCCTATAATATGGACTGTTCAGTGCACAGCATTTTTATAGAAAATGTGCTAAAGTCATGTTTGCATAAAATCACCTTTTAACACAATTTTTGTAAACTTTTCCTGCCAGCATCATGCTGGACTATTCTAACAATACCAGTGTGTTCTAATTGCTTCCTCCTGTAGCCGCTCAGCCTGTTTCTACTCGGCCACTAGGCTGTTACTATTATCATTACCATTGTCTACTCTGCAAGTATTCTTTAATAAAAAGTATCTCAGATTCAGCTTGCTTTTTTTCGGGCCAAAAATATGGAATCAGTCTTACTCAAGGAGTTCTGTTTCCTTTTAGAAGAGAACAGCATGAAAGGTCAACATATAGAAACCAGAAAAGCACATTTGTTTGCTTCAAAGGACTCTTGGAGGTAGGCACTTTGTTGTTTGATGGTTATAGTTTCAGTTCTTTAAATTTTAGATTCTGTGATTATGTTAAAAAATGGATATAATCATCCTTCCACTTTAAAAATATAGTTTCTTACTTTATATAAACTCTAGAAAGACTACATATGGGTTTGATTTCATGTGCAAGAAGTGGAAAGGTATGAGATAAGACACCGAGAGAATGAAAATGAGAGATCACAACCGACGGGAGGATGAGTTGATAATTGCTGGTGTCTCATCTGTAACTTACATTTAGATAAAAGTCATTGAATCATGTGTGTCTTGGGTAAGAGGTGTTTGGAATTCCATGCTGTCCTTTTTGAAGCTACATGTTTTGGGGCACTCCTCTATTTTCTATCAAGATAGATATCCTAAGTTTCATGGATAGTTTCTGAGGACTGTGCCAACAACCGTGAGTTTTGGTGGCTGGGAGCCATGGCTCTGACCTGACTCCTCATCATGTGGAGTCCTTTGTGACCTTAAACAAGATATTTAAAGCCTCGGAACTTCAGTTTCCTCACCTGTGAAATAGGAATAATATGGTGTTTTAAGTATAAATGAAACATAAAAGGCATTCAGTTAGCATTGAAAGAATGATAGTATTTTGTATGTATTATATTTTGTAAATGTTTGATGATCAAGAGATTAGCGTAGTGCCTGGGACCTGATACATATTGGTTTAATTCTAGCTCTTATTACTAATCTAATCTGACTTCTTTTTTTTTTTTTTTTAAGAAACTTTTTGATAGTCTTTTTTTACCCCAATAATGTTCTTCCAACAACTAATGCTTTACATTGTGGACATGAAGAACATCTCTGAATACACATTAGTAATGCTAAACAAAATTACTTGGTTGAGAAGGCAACATGACTAATTAAAAAGGATACTAGTTTTTTAGCCTATTTATGAACACTGTGACTTTGTTTAAATTATTAAAACTTTCTAAGACTCAGTTTGCTGGAAAAAAAAGGATAGAAAAAACAGGATAATATTATTATTAGTATTGTAGTGTGGACTAAATGATTAATTATTGTTATTTTTTGAAAGAATGGCCATTTCCCTATATAATCACCTCTCCACTGTACTAAACTTAGCAGAAAATATAATCCCCTTTCCAAAGTCTAAATGCTGAGAAATATGTCTTCATTTGCAGTGATCTGTTCAGTGACATGTGGTTTAAAATAAGATCTATTCTATTTTGGTTTTGTATTTTATTTTAAATGACAGCTAATTTACATATCTCAGACATTAGGTTTCATTACTGTCCCTGGTGACTCAGATGGTAAAGAATCCACTTGCAATGTGGGAGACCTGAATTTGATCGCTGGGTTGGGAAGATCCCCTGGAAAAGGGCTTGGCAACCCACTCCTGTATTCTTGCCTGGAGAATCCCATGGACAGAGGAGCCTGGCGGGCTACAGTTCATGGGGTTGCAAAGAGTCAGACATGACTGAAGGATTAAGCACATGCCTTGTTAATCTGTAAGACAAGTAATATGTTACTACAGTTTAGGAATTAAGGGATTCAAATGATTATAGAACAAATACAGAGGGTGATTATCTTATGTAAAGATGATTGGAGACATTGTATTAATATAAGCACGTCTATTGACTGCCATTTATCATTTTGGTAAAGCCTACATGAAGGCCACGTTTGGAATAACCTGAAGTAAAAAGTATATGACTTGCAAGGGAATTTAGTAGGGATCCACTCAATTTACAGACAATGCAACTAGACCAAGAATTCATGTCATGTCTGCAGTCCGGGGATAAATTTTGTAGAACAATATATCCTCAGTCTTGAGAAGTTTTTTGGCTTTGTTGTTCTACCCATGTATGAGTAGATTCAAGCCCTTTCTCATTAAAAGGTTTGTGCAGAGTGTGTGTGTGTGGGAATGTTAGAAAAAATGAGGGAAAAACAGTATCAATAAGATGGATACTTTAATAAAGAAACCCCTCTTTTCCTATTTTCAACAGCTATTTAACTTGATCAATTATTTCAGAGGTTATCTTTTACTAATATTAGGACTTAAAAAGAAAGAGAAAAAATACTGGTTTATTTATTCTTAAAAAAATAATTGTTCGCTACTTGTCATATGAGACTGAAATTGAATTAATCCTGGAAGATGCTGACTACTGGGAGAACATCTGAGCATAAGAACAGCTTCTGCAATTTCACAACGGGGCATATTTTTCAAGCACTGGATTCTTACTGTCCTTTTGTTTTGGCTTCAAGCTGATGATTAGCTATCAGAGGAACACTATTTTTTTTTTCTTGGAATAGTTTTGCATAGTTAGGAGCATAATAGGTTCTATACTTCCCCCTAAGCATTAAACATTATTCACTGAAAGATACAGAATGTCAAGCAAGATACACCACTGATCTAAGTTAAATAGTTCTTTTATTTTGATGGTAATTATCCTTGGTTGGCCATTAGCATAGATGATGTACACATGAGGGTTCCAGCCAACCACAGGGTCACATTAGCTTCTGTGCTGTTTCAGCTGAGGGAAGTAAGGAGTGAAAGGAGAAATGTATGGATGGAACAGTCTAAAAACTTCCATGACCAGTAGTAAAGGACCTGAAATTTCATTAGAACTGCTTATGGGTGATATAAATAAAATAAAAGCTAGTAAATTCATTAAAAAAAAAAAAAAAAACTGAAAACTTGACTAAGTTGTGATAATGATAGCCCGTTGTAGCCCTAATAGCAAAATTTGGAAATGATATAAGAAAAGAAAATGATACAGTTACATTCTTCATGAATAGAGATGCAAAAGTTCACAACAAAATATTATTAAATTAAATCTAGCAATAGAAATAGCATAACTTAACAAGTGAGACTTAGCCAATGTAATTCATCACATTAACAGAGTAAATTAGAAAAATCATATGGTCATATTAACAGATTTAAAAAGTTGTTGATATCTGAAATTTTCATGAAAAAACACTCAATAATATATGAATAGAAGGAAATTTTCTCAACTTGACATTTATAAAAACCAAACAATATTCTTTATGAATACTCTTACAACATCTATTCAATATTGTACTAGAGGTCTTAGCCTAAAAGATGGGAAATAATAAAATAAAATGTATGACTATTGTGCAAGAAAAAGTAAACTTGCTTTTACTCACAGACAGTATGATTATGTATATTGAAAATCAAAGTATTAGACCTAACACTTGAACTCTGCAAGATTTCAGGACACAAAGCCAAATAGTAAAAATAATTTATATTTCCTTTTATTGGCAATTAATAATTGAAAATATCTTATAATACTTACAATAGTAACAAAAACAAACTACTTAGAGACAAATCTAATGAAAACTGTGTAAGGCTTCTACCTCAAATCTGTAAAACACTGAACAGAAAAATAAATGAAATTTTACATTTTTAAAAAACAGTCATGATAGAAATAGAGGGAAAAATCTGTTAGAAGAAAATTTTTAGTTAAAATTGAAAAATATGTATTTGATTAGGGGAAAACAAAAAACAAGGATTTTCAAATACTGTGAGGTCAAAAGGAGATAAGATGATGAACATTTGTTAACAAAACATGGAAACAAGGAAGCTTAAAATCTCCAAAAGTATAATTATTAAGTTCTTAAAAGACCTGCAGAGCATCCTTCACATAGTTGACAACAAATTAATGCTTACTGAATAAATAAATTATTAAATAAAACCTTGTCATAAGATGAACTTCCAACTCCTTAGTTTTGGAAACTCCTCAAAGAAATAAATGTCCAATATATTGAATTTCTATGATGCATAGTCAAATGTGCTAGATACATGACATATGCTATCCTTACAGTATTTGTATGAGGTAGGATTTATTACTCCATTTAACAGAGGTATTTTCAAATAATAGAATGTCTAAACTACAGGACTGAGAGGCAAATTTTACCGAAGCATGGTCCTATCTGTCAATTGAACCTACAGAGAAGAGCAAAATGAACCAAAACTTTTAGTCTCATTCAATCTCATGCTAATGAGGAAAAATAAAGATACAGTAGAAATATATAGAAATAAAGATGTTAAAACAGGCCTGTGTATGTGTGTGTTTTAACTATTTAGCAATGGAATCTTTTTTTAAAATTTAATTTTATTTAACTTTACAATATTGTATTGGTTTTGCCATATATCAAAATGAATCTGCCACAGGTATACATGTGTTCCCCATCCTGAACCCTCCTCCCTCCTCCCTCCCCATACCATCTTAATTCAGTTCAGTTGCTCAGTTGTGTTCAGTTGCTCAGTTGTGTCTGACTCTTTGTGACCCCATGGACTGCAGCACACAGGCTACCCTATCCTTCACCAGCTCCTGGAGCTTACTCAAATTCATGTCCTTCGAGTCAGTGATACCATCCAACCATCTCATCCTCTGTGGTCCTCTTCTCCTCCTTCAATCTTTCCCAGTATCAGGGTCTTTTCAAGTGAGTCAGTTCTTTGCATCAGGTGGCCAAAGTATTGGAGTTTAGGCTTCAGCATCAGTCCTTCCAAAGAATATTCAGAACAGATTTCCTTTAGGATTAAAAGATTTGATCTCCTTGCAGTCCAAGGGACTCTCAAGAGTCTTCTCCAACACCATGGTTCAAAAGCATCAATTCTTCAGCACTCAGTTTTCTTTATAGTCCAACTCTCACATTCATACATGACTACTGGAAAAACCATAGCTTTCACTGGACGGACCTTTGTTGACAAGGTAATGTCTCTGGTTTTTAATATGCTGTCTAGGTTGGTCATAGCTTTTCTTACAAGGAGTAAGTGTCTTTTAATTTCATGGCTGCAGTCACCATCTGCAGTGATTTTGGAGCCCAAGAAAATAGTCTGTCACTGTTTCCATTGTTTCCCCATCTATTTGCCATGAAGTGATGTGATCAGATACCGTGATCTTAGTTTTCTGAATGCTGAGTTTTAAGCCAACTTTTCACTCTCCTCTTTCACTTTCATCAAGAGGCTCTTCAGTTCTTCTTCACTTTCTGCCGTAAGGGTGGTGTCATCTGCATATATGAGGTTATTGATATTTCTCCCAGAAATCTAGATTCCAGCTTGTGTTTCATGCAGCCTGACTTTTTGCAGGATGTGCTCTGCATATAAGTTAAACAAGCAGGGTGACAGGATGCAGCCTTAATGTATTCATTTCCCAATTTGGAACCAGTCTGTTGTTCCCTGTCCAGTTCTAACTGTTGCTTCTTAACCTGCATACAGATTTCTCAGGAGGCAGGTAAGGTGGTCTAGTATTGCCATCTCTTGAAGGATTTTCCACAATTTGTTGTGATCCACACAGTCAAAGGCTTTGGCGTAGTCAATAAAGCAGAAGTAGATGTTTTGCTAGAACTTTCTTGCTTTTTCTATGATCCAGTGGTTTTAGGCAATTTGATCTCTGGTTCCTCTGCCTTTTCTAAATCCAGCTTGAACATCTGGAAGTTATCAGTTAACTTACTTTTGAAGTCTAGTTTGGAGAATTTTGAGCATTACTTTGCTGGTGTGTGAGATGAGTGCAGTTGAGCAGTTGTTTGAACATTCTTTGCCATTGCCTTTCTTTGGGATTGGAATGAAACTGACCTTTTCCAGTCCTGTGGCCACTGCTGAGTTTTCCAAGTTTCCTGGCATCTTGAGTGCAGCACTTTCATAGCATCATCTTTCAGGATTTGAAATAGCTCAGCTGGAATTCCATCACCTCCACTAGCTTTGTTTCTAATGATGTTTCCTAAGGCCTACTTGACTTTGCATTCCAGGATGTCTGGCTTCTAGGTGAGTGATCACACCATCGTGATTATCTGGGTCATGAAGATCTTTTTTTTGTACAGTTCTTCTGTGTATTCTTGCCACCACTTCTTAATATCTTCTGCTTCTGTTAGGTCCATACAACTTCTGTCCTTTATTGTGCCCATCTTTGCATGAAATTTTCCCTTGGTACCTCTAATTTTCTTGAAGAGATCTCTAGTTTTTCCTATTCTATTGTTTTCCTCTATTTCTTTGCATTGATCACTGAAAAAGGCTTTCTTATCTCTCCTTGCTATTCTTTGGGACTCTGCATTCAAATGGGTTTTTCTTTTCTTTTCTCCTTTGCCTTTAGCTTCTCTTCTTTTCTCAGCTATTTGTAAGGCCTCCTCAGGCCTTATAAATTTTGCCCTTTTGCATTTCTTTTTCTTGGGGATGGTTTTGATCACTGTCTCCTGTACAATATTATGCACCTCCATTCATAATTCTTCAGGAATCCTAGACAGGATCTCAATTCTCCTCCCCAATGGTGGCATCTGTTTCTCTTGCAATGAGTTAATTCTAGTGTAGAACTAAAGATGCTATATGTCATTCTTATCCCTTAAGTGCACCTGGGCAGGGTGGGCAGGGGAGAACTGGCACTGCTGACCCAGTTTGGGTTGGGGATTTGAGTGTGGGAAGAACTAACAAATGGAGAATAACTGCTATTGGTCAGAAAGTTTCCACTTTAGTCCATTTTGCTTATTTTCTAATTTATCTGATGATTTGATGACCTATTTCTACTTCTTATAACCCCATTTTACTCGAGTGTCATTTAATAGCATTTCAAGAGTTTTCCTACTCATTCCTTAATGGTTCTTTCAAATGTTATCTCTTCTTATGAATCCATCCCTAACTCCCTAAGATTTGCCCTCCCTTCATTTGTGCTTCTTTTATACAACATGTGCAACACCTTGTTCCAAATAGTTCAGAGTTCCTTCTCTTCCACCAGACTGTGAGCATTAGATGAGAAGGTTTCAAGATGTCTGTGCTATTCTAGTGCCCAACGCAAAGAGATCCAACCAGCCAATCCTAAAAGAAATCAGTCCTGAATATTCACTGGAAGGACTGATGTTGAAGCTCCAGTACTTTGGCCACCTGATGCAAAGAACTGACTTCTTGGAAAAGACCCTGATGCTGGGAAAGATTGAAGTCAGGAGGAGAACAGTGTGACAGAGGATGAGATGGTTGGATGACATCACTGACTCAATGGATGTGAGTTTGAGCAAGCTCTGGGAGTTGCTGATGGACAGGGAAGCCTGGTGTGCTGCAGTCCATGGGGTCACAAAGAGTTGGACATGACTAAGAAACTGAACTGAACAGAACTGAACTGAATATATATCCTGGCGATTTTTCTAATATTATTAAATATTTTAAAATGAATGAAGGAATAACTCATCATGCCAGCAATTTTTCTGCTTTTCTAAAATAGGTGTTTGGGTGGTGATCATTCTCATACATGTGCTATAATTTTGGTTCTAAATAGAACTCTAGTAACAGCTAGTATTTATTGACCCAAGAAGAGTTAATCACCTTGTGGACATTACATTAAATTCTTACAACAAGCCTATGAATTGGTGTTAATTAGTTCTATTTTATAGATGAGAAAAACTAAGACTAGAGAGGTGAAGTTCCCCATGATTTTTCACCAAATACATAACAGGACATAAGAGATACAAAGATATCATTAAGTTTTCCAGACTCTGACGTATGTCTTACTGTAAGGACTTTTCAGCTTTTATCTGCTGATATAGGTGTGGTAGCTTGTCTCAAAGATGTTTACTATCACTAACTTCCCATTCCATAAGAAGTAGAATATAGTCCTCATTCTCTCACTAACTTTCCACTCCATAAGAAGTGGGGTCTGCTGCTCATTCTCTTGAACCAGAGCTGACATACCAATTTTGACCAAGAGAGTGTAGTAAAATGGTGCAGCTTCGGTTATAGACCTGGCCTTTGAGAACACTAGCAGTTTCCGCTCTTGCCTCTTGGAGCTCTGAACTGCGTTGTAAAAAATTTGGTCTGAAGAGAGAGGCTACATGGAAGATTAGGGAAGCATCAGGCACGTGAATGAAGAGGTCATTGTGGATGAATATTCCATCTGAACCTTCTGATAATGCCAACTCCAGACTCCAAGGATCTAAAACTACATGAGAGATGCCAAGTGAGAATGCCTGGCTTAACCTGGTCAACCCAAAGAATCTTGAGAGATAATAGATTGTTATTTTGAGCCCCTCAATTTTGAGGTAATTTGTTACACAGTCTTATGTAACAGAAAGAAATATGTATTATCAAATTCAAGTTTAATTTACAATTACAAATCATAGTGTCCTATCCTTATTTTAAATTGTTGTATTTGTTAGTATTCTACAGCTATCATTGTCTATCTCATTTTTTTTCTGTTTTTAATCTAAAATAAATGGCAGACCAAACTTCTGCAATGTGCTGAATTTTATATTTCTGACCCAGCAAAAGTACATCTTGGGTGAAATTAATGTAATGTTATATGACAGTTATGCCTCAAAAAAGTTTTCCAAAGCATATCTCAGTCTGCACAGGATCTGAAAGAGGAGGTGTGTCTCTTTGAACTGTTGTTAGGTGTGAGAAACTTGCAGTGTTATCATTATTAAAACCATTGAAAAAGTTAAAATTAATTAGTGGTAAATAACAGCACTAAATAGTGTTGGCTTAAGTTTTCCAGTTGGCACAGTGGTAATGAATCCATCTGCCAATGCAGGAGATACAAGAGATGTGGGTTTGATCCCTGGGTTAGGAAGATCCCTGGAGATAGAAATGGTGACCCACTCCAGTATTCTCACATGGGAAATCCAATGAACAGTGGAGCCTGGGTGGCTACTGCCCAGCGGGTCACAAAGAATTGGACGCTACTGAGTGTGCACATGTACACACACACACACACACACAGTGCTAGTTTATGATTCATGACTATTGTCCAGAAGCAAAGACTACCTATTACACTTATTTGTAAAGCTATATTTTCATTTATAATTTCAGTTAAAGTCATTTGTTCACTTATCCTGGCTTATTAAGCATTATTTAAGAGATGTGTGATATTTGCCCAGATATGGATTTCCTGTCTGTGGTTAGGTCTGGACTCTGTATACACTGCTAATTGTTTTCCAACTATAGAATCTTACTCACTGGAGGTTATTTTATTTTCCAAGAAAGAGCTCTTCATAAAATTTTCTTGAAAATGAAGAGAGACACTAATTGAGTGTTTATTAGCTTGTGTGTGTGTGTGCTTAGTCATGCCCTACTCCTTACGATCCCATGAACCTGCCTGCCAGGCTCCTCTGCCCATAGAATTTTCCAGGCAAGAATACTAGAGTGGGTTGCCATTTCTTACTTCAGGGGATTTTCCCAACCCAGGGACTGAACCCAGGTCTCCTGAATCTCCTGCTTGGAGGGTGTATTCTTTATCACTGAACCACCTGGAAAGCCCTTTATTAGCTCAAATCATATGAAATTCCCAGTATTTGAACATTTCTTATGTACAAAAATGGATTTTTCATAATACTACATTCCAGGTACTTTAAAATTCATGTCTAACAATATCCTTGTGAGGAGGTGTATATGCATATTTACTGAGTAGGAGAGTGGGGCTAGAAGTTAGGTGACTGACACTATAAGAAATTCCACTGGGATTCAGATCCAGGACTGCTTAGAGAGTCTACTAACTCCCACTCTGTCCTCTACAGGAATGGATTATTACTTATTCTCTATTTGCATGCATATGTTTGTCTTTAGCTATTATAGATTTTTAACCATATTTAATATTTCAAGGTTCATGTAATAAATTAATCTCTTACCTCTGAAAATGGATGGGATATGGAGAAAAAGGCAATATGTTGAAACAGCAAGAGCTGGTTCACCAACTACTGAACTTCCTCTATAATATTTTTCTACCAGATAATCGCACTTTCTCATTAGCTTAGACTTTTCAATAAGAGAGAGCATGCACATGCTTGCAAGAAAATGAAAATATAAAAGAAGAACAGGCACAAAGATGTTTAGAGAGGCCGCAACACAATATTGTTTGTTAGCTCTGAACTAAATTGAGAAGAGGAAAATCCCACATGAATTTTGAGGGCAAGATTTGTAACATAAGGGAGGATGTTTTAAATCCAATCTTCATATGCTGCTGCTGCTAAGTCGCTTCAGTCGTGTCCGACTCTGTGCGATCCCATAGACGGCAGCCCACCAGGCTCCCCCGTCCCTGGGATTCTCCAGGCAAGAACACTGGAGTGGGTTGCCATTTCTTTCTCCAATGCATGAAAGTGAAAAGTGAAAGGGAAGTCACTCAGTCGTGCCAACTCTTAGCGACCCCATGGGCTGCAGCCCACCAGGCTCCTCCATCCATGGGATTTTCCAGGCAAGAGTACTGGAGTGGGGTGCCATTGCCTTCTCCAGTCTTCATATAGTGGTCATATCAAAATGATTTCTGTACTTGCAGCTCTGATCCTAATGGGCAGAGTATGTTTAGTGCTTATGTACCACAGAGCATCCCAACCATGCCAAAAAGTGTCAGAGAAAAACAGCCAGATCACTTCAGTTCAACAAGACAAGACACAGTTGTGTCATTGTCACTGAGAGATTCCCTAGAGAGACTCCTGTTCTAGGAGCTCCTGTGACAGCTGCAAAGTGACTGCATTACTATTTCATTTTAAATTTAGTTAAAAATCTGTGCCAGAGGAGAAATGCTGTGGGGAGCAATGCTTGTCATTAGAGGGATAATAATGATAATTGTTAAAATTAATAGTACTTTCTTAATGCAGGAGATTTATCCTAGTGGGATATGTTAGCTCCTAAATGTAACAGCCTAGTTCCGGAACCCTGCACTTATTATTCACTACATATTCATATTTATCTCTGTCAGTGGCTGATTTGTTCATCTAATTTGTGGTCATTCTGCTCTAGTTACTGTCCCTAAGATTAGCCACTTAGCCAAACCCAGATCTTCTACCTAAACTCATATCCACAAGTCCAATTGGCTCAAATTTCTCATAAAAATATTCAAGTTTCCATTTCTTCTCCCTAGAATGAACTCTCAATTTGTCCAACTAGTGAGTACTTCAGAGCTGGCAAGAATCAGAGAAAATGCTCTACTTTTAGTATAGAACTTTGTTCAGAATTATTTAACCATTAAAATTCTCATGACCAAGCATATACAGTCTCCACTCACTCCCCATTACTCTTCTCTGCTCATTTTTTCTCCATTTCATCTCTTGACATGCAGTATAATTTACTCAGTTTGTTAGTTGCCTTTTATTCCACAGGATTCTTTAGAATGAAGGCAAGTATCTTTGTTTATTCATTGTTATATCATCAATATCCAACACTAAGATATTTGTTCAATCAATGAAAGAACTAACATAGAGGTTTATTTCCTTACCTGCAAATTTTGATAATGATAGTATAGGTATGGTAGAGTGGCTAAATCTCTTTTCATTCCTACAGAAATTGTTTTATTGTGGATTTCAGAGAGGAGGAGCCTATATTCCATTATTTTTAGTGGGAAAATCATGATGGATTCCAAACCACAAAACTCCAACCAAATGTCACTAAAACTTTCTTAAATACCTAAATAACAGTCCACAAATGACTTCTGGATAACATCAGCATTGAAAATACAAGATATCTTATTATTTACAAGCAATGAAGTCATTGGAGTAGACCATGTTATTGTGATTTTTCCTTTTCCACTACAAAGAGCTAGTACTTCAAGGCAGCTATATAGTGAAACGATACGTTAAAAATAGAAAAGATACTGACTAAATTGGAATTCGTTGATAGGGCTCTTGGGTGCCTGACAAAAACAAACAAGAATCCACATCAGTATAAAGCTCTAAGTAACAAATGGAGGAGACAATAATAATTTTGTATAATAGATTTTAAAAATGTTAACACAAGTCATAGTCCCATTAAGAGAACAGTGGAGTTAGACCTGCAATATGATTAAAACTCTCTTATAGGAGAAGCACTCAGTTTAGTGTCTGCTGATATGCATATGTAGTTTTGTTTAGGGATGTTTTGATCTTGACAGTGAATTTTTAATAATTTTTTTTTTTTTACAAATTGGTGAGATTTTGAATAGCAAGAGCTAATTGTACACCTCTCAAAGGGTTTGTTAATAATTAGATGAAATTATTTGTCTTAAAGATCTGACCTTATTAAGTATTCATATATAGTAACATATAAAGTTTGAAAGAAGTAGAAAGATAGATATAATTGTTGTCATTAGATTTGCCACAAATTAATGATATGCCTGTTCTTGCGTATGAACTTCCAACTTGTCAGCTATTTTTTTCTGAATCAATAATCTTATAACTTACCCATTTGGAGAACATGAAAAAAGAGAGAAGCTTCTCAAACTGTCATATCAAAGTGCATTTTAATCAATCATGAGTAACCAACTTACTGTCCTGCAGCTGCAGTGATGACTATTATTCCTTATGATGGCTCTTAATAAGGCTCTTATGTTGTATTGATTTATCTGGCTTCCCTGGTAACTCAGAGGGTAAAGAATCCTTCTATAATTCAAAAGACACAGGTACGATCCCTGTGTTGGGAAGATCCGCTGGAGAAGGAAATGGCATGGACAGAAGAGCCTAGTGGGCTACAGTCCAAGGCGTCGCAGAATTGGACAGGAGTGAGCAACTAACACTTTCACTTTTAACATAATTTCAGTTTTTAAATTTGAAACTCAAAACTGTTACTGAGGGGACTGAAAACTTGATAGATTGTTAATGCCGGGCTTTAAAATTTTGAGAAGAATTGGTTTCTATTTTGCATATCTCAAATCCCTCTAAATTATTTCAGATGCCTAGTCTATAATAGCTTTGTGTTTTCAATTTTGCACTTATGGAAATACATATCTAATTTGAAATTAAATTAAATTAAATGCATATCTAATTTGAAATTAAATTAAATGATACTGTTCTTGTATCATAGATAAAAATATGGCTGGCAAGCTGTTCTCAGTTTTATGGAGTCTATTATTGCTACTGTGAAGCTACCTACATATCTGGTTAGGTTGATAATGACAGAAAAAGAGTAAACCGTAGGAATATCATATGCTACCTTAGAGTAGAATTTTAGTTTGGTTTTAGAAATCAATATCTACAAGCAAACTACACAAATATATTTTTTCTGCTTAGATATTTAGTTTTACCTCTTTTGGATGGAAAATCTTTGCAGCATTCTGCATATACTTAATTTAGTAAAGTTTGCCTCATTAGCCTAAAAACTAACCTGAAAAGTAGACCAGTCAGTCCATGCTCTTTTATACCAATCAGTTCTTTAAAAATACTATCCAGTTACAGCCAGATTGGCAATTATTAATAAAACTAGAATTTGTACCCATATTATCGTTTCAGTTTCATGAACGTAACTGTAATGGTTAGATTGCTAGTTTTTTAAAACAAAACTGCCTTCTGCAACTTTGAGATCAAGAATATATTCAATATATTTTGGATTTATAGGCTAAGCAATATTTGTCTTGGTCCTAGAAAACAAAAATTGGATACAATTTAGAAGAGCAGGAGCAAGCTGACCAATAAATTGCTAAAATGCTAAGAAACTGAACAAATTAGGGAAATACAAGGTACCAGTATTGAAAAACTAAGTTAATTTATTTTCACTGACAGAGAACTAATAATGTATGTGTGACTCAATTATATCTCATTAAGTAATTCATTTCTTTCACAAACATTTATTGAATATTTTGAACATTTCACACAGTTCACTAGTACACATAGATTTGCTTAATAACACAAGAAAAATTATACAGAAAAAATAAGGGAAAAAAATCAAAGACTAAGATCAATGTATGCTAATATTCAAAGGAGTAATGTACTGTAACCTGGACAATTCTCAGCACTTCTAAAGAGAGTAAGTCTCTTTTTATGTAAATACTATATCTACAATCTTATGTAATAGGTACAAAGTATGGAGAAAACAGAAAAAGTCTATGAATTCACACATCAGTATAAAACAATAATCTAGAATTAGAGCAATCTCTCTTCCTCTCTCTCCAAGCACGTGAGTGCACACACACACACTCATTCAATGTTCAAGTTGAAAATTTTTCTTGTTATTAATTTCTAAGGTAATTATATTGTGGCCATAAATTAAGGTATGTATGATATATGTGAGTGTGTGCTCAGTCACTCAGTGGTGTCTGACTCTTTGTGATCCCACGGACCTCAGGCCAAGTCTCCTCTATTCACGGAATTTTCCAGGAAAGAATACTGAAGTGGGTTGTTCTTTCCTACTCCAGGGGATCTTCCCAACCCAAGGATGAAACCTGCATCTCATGAGTATCTTGCTGAGTCACCTGGAAGTCAAAGTATGATATATATTCTCTGCCAAAATAATACTGTTTTAGAAAAAGAAAAATATTGGAAATAATAAAATAATCCAAGCACTGCATGACAGTGAAAACATGTGTTAAAACTTGCGGGATGTCATAAACCTAAGTTTTATACAAAGTTAGACTTTCTAGCTAGTTATGTTGCTGCTGCTGCGTCACTTCAGTCGTGTCCGACTCTGTGTGACCGCAGAGATGGCAGCCCACCAGGCTCCCCTGTCCCTGGGATTCTCCAGGCAAGAACACTGGAGTGGGTTGCCATTTCCTTCTCCAGCTAGTTATGTTAGTAGACAAAAAAGCATCTAATTAAAGTTCTAAGTATCTAATATAAAAATATAGTACAATAAAAACATAGTAAGGCCAAAAATTAGAAAGAAGTAAATGAAAAAAAATACAGTAGAAATAAATAAAATAGAAAAGAGGATGCAAAATTTGATGATTTAAAAAAAAAAAAAACTAACAGGAAATAAACATATATCATTATTGTTAGAGAGATGAAAGAAGACACAAATAAACAATACTGTGAATAAAAAGAGGACATAAATACAGACTCAATAGAGACCACAAAAATAAGAAAACACTATCAATGATAAGATGACAATTTTGAAAACTTACCAAAAATGCTAGAAAAATGCAATGAAAACTGACTTGTGATGAAGTCAAACATTAATAGTCTTATACCCCTTAACACAAGTAAAAGTCATTAAAAATTTATTCTTCAAAACATACTATGTCTAGATAATTTTACAAGTTATAGCAAATATTTAGGAAACAAGCGTTAATTTTCTTTCAAATTTTCTAGACAATTGAAAAGGCAAGAAAATCCTCCATTTATTCTCCAATACATTTACCAAAATGAAAGTCATTATGAGAAAAAAAGACATACTCATTTCAATCATACTTACAAAAACAAAACCCAAGAAGAATATATTAACAAGTAAAATCCAATGTGCATGAAAAAGATACATTCCAACCATGCTAGGTTTAATTTTACATCTCTAAGAATCCTTTAATTTTAGGAATCCATAAATGTAACTCAACATATTAATTTATAAAAAATTATATAATCATATCAATAGATGCAGAAAAATATTTGATAAATTTCAACACCAAATCACAAAAATAATTCTTGGGAAATTAAGATTAGAAGGTAACTTTATTTACCTGATAAACTGATTTCATTTTTCAAAAAATGTACACATTATTTTACCTAGGAAACAATGGAATAGTCTTTTCAAAAGTATAGAATTTTGCAACAAGTTCCATAATCACCACTTGCATTCTATATTGTAGTGGAAGTTCTAGGCAGAACATTAAGGAAAGGATTTAGAAATACATAGTTGGGAAGATGCATAGATATACATGACACTAATTATTATAAGTTATAGTTAGGTGTTCATTTTTAAGTGAAAGGTTATCTAGTGGTATTATATTTGTCAAAATAGAAAATTAAACAACAAAAATAAAGATTAAGAATGGGGTCATCCATAGACTGATGATGAAATTAAATCACCATCTAGTATAATAATTAATCCAATTATGTGCAGCTGAGTCAAAAATATTTAAAAGTATAATGTAAGTGATTTTCCAGAGGATAAAAGCTAAAGACCTTTAAAAGCACATCTGTATATATTCAACCAATTGAACAGCTATGTATGTAGGCTAGTATTAGCCTAAGAAATTAAAATTTTGCTTGGTTTCATAAATGCAAAAATCATTTATGATTTTTTAAGTGAAAAATTGCATATGAATGACAACTATCAATTTTTAATCAATTTTTGGAACACCTAATCTATACTCTGTCTTGGAAACAGAACTGCAAGTATAGTGAAAGGCCTTTACCAAGTAGAACTTCTTGTCTTTATTAATATTATTTTGTCTTGTTTAGATAGCGAACTGTAAGTGAGGATGAACAATGCATATAAAATAAACTTACTTTTAAAGTCATCATAGTAAAACTAACTTGGTTGAACAACTTTTATTTAATGAAAGTCTTGAGCCATTTTCACTTAGCATTCAAAATCTTTGCTTTTACATAATATTATTTGACCTCAGGACATTGAACAGCTCTTTAAAAATTTTTGAGATGACTCTATGGAAGGAACATAGTCCAGTATTCAATCTTCGCCTTGATATTCTTCAGTTACTAAGGTCACTTGGGAACATCTAAGGGGCACAATAGTAAAATGAAATATACATGTATTTTTACATGTGTACATATATATGGGGCTTCCAAAGTGGCACAGTAGTAAAGAATCTGCCTGCCAATGAAGAAGACACAAGAGCTGAGAGCTCAATCCCTGAGTAGGGAAAATCTCCTGGAGAAGCTAATAGCAACCCACTCCAGTATTCTTGCCTGGGAAATCCCATGGACAGAGGAGCCTGGTGGGCTACAGTCCATAGGGTTGAAAATAGTTGAAGACTACTGAGCATGCACTCAATGAAAATGATGATGTATATATGAATTCAAATGTTCATTGTGGGTGGGGGAGATGGGTGTTAGAAATCATTTGCCTTTCTTGAGCATCAACATCCTAATTTGTTTTTAGTAATCAGAATCAGTCACTGGTGTTCCTTTATCTGTCTGTTGGTTCAGTGCCACAAAGAGCCCCAAATGAACAGGGGACAGTCTTGGCTTACAATTTAATACAATTATGACTGCTTTTCTTGGTGGAAGACTTCTCTCAATAATTAGGTCATCCAATCGACTAGTTTTATGGTGAAGAACAACTGCCAAGGGATTGCGAAGAACTTTATGCTTAGCAACAACAAAAGGGAGCTGTTAAAACCACTTCTAGTCTTGAAAGAGTACAAAGGGAATTTATGGAACCTAAAAGCTGAAGCTATGGCTGTAGAAAAGGAATGTCTGCTAGGAGCTGTAACTTTGGATAGCAGGACACAGCAAAATCTAACCTGTGTCTGGTAGGGGATCTTCCAATCCCTTCTTGAAAGACATCTTCCAATCTGTTTCTTGGATATTAGCCAGTAATCTATTGATGCAGTCTCCAATGTTAGCCTTCTGGAGCACAGGGTAGGGTGGAAAAAAATGGAGAGTGAATTCGGATGGCAGATTGAGAGTATTCCATACAGTCTAACTTCTTGTTGAATAGCCTGGTTTTCTGCTCATCATTTAGGCAAAAATGTTCAAATTTTTGAATTCTAGGTTGAAGACTCAGAAGGAGCAAGAATGTCCTCTTGATATTGTTGTTGTTCAGTAGCTAAGTTGTGTACGACTCTTTTGCAACTCCAAGGACTGTAGCCCACAAGGCTCCTCTGTTCATGGGATTTCCCAGGCAAGAATGTAGAATTGGATTGCCGTTTCCTTCTCCAGGGAATCTTCCCAACCAAGGGATCAAGACTGCATCTCCTGCATTGGCATGCAGATTCTTTTCAAAATTTTGTCCCAGATTCTTCATAAAGTGATTGAAAGTGAGAATTCTCATTACCTTTAGATGAAACTGTTGCTAGTTTATGATGTATCACCTGACTGGATAGTGGGTTGACCAGATGTCTGGGGAACATTCTTTCGTTGTGTGTCTGTAAGGGTGGATCTGGAAGAAATTAGCATTTGAATTGACAGATTTAGTGGAGCACATTACATACTGTGAGTGGGCTTCATCTTATTCCTTGGGAGACTGAATAGACCAAAAATGTGGAGGAAGTGAGTATTCAGTCTCTCAGTCTTACTGTTGAGCTGGAATATCAATGTTTTCCTGCCCTTAATGTTTCTGGCTCTTGGGTTTTCAGCCTGAAATCTATAACATTGGCTTTCTGGCTCTCAGGCCTTTGAACTACACCATTGGTCTTCTCAGATGTTTTGCAGATAGCAGATTCTGAGACTTCTTAGTCTTCATAATCATGTGAGCTAATACCTTATAATAAGTTTGTTTACACACACACACACATTTTTTGGAGGAAGTGAGTATTCAGTCTCTCAGTCTTACTGTTGAGCTGGAATATCAATGTTTTCCTGCCCTTAATGTTTCTGGCTCTTGGGTTTTCAGCCTGAAATCTATAACATTGGCTTTCTGGCTCTCAGGCCTTTGAACTACACCATTGGCCTTCTCAGATGTTTTCCAGATAGCAGATTCTGAGACTTCTTAGTGTTCATAATCATGTGAGCTAATACCTTATAATAAATTTGTTTACACACACACACACCTGATTTTATCTCTCTGATGAACCCTAACTGATTCAAAACCTTATCCCTTACTCACAGCTCACAATAGTGGTCCTTTTGTCTCAAACAGAACAGTGGCACTGATATATATAGACCAACATCTGTGTAAGAACTAATTATCAATGACAAATAACTTTTCCTTTAAATTTTCTCTTTTTTTTTTTTTTAGGTACAAAATGAAAGAAAGACTACCAGCTTCAACTCTTTACTATTTCTTGAACACAGTATAGGACAGCAACAAATGGTAAAGCCAAACTTTACCGAGTCAGTTGTCTAGAATGAGACATTTAGGTTTAAGCATGTCCCCTCTACCTTCTGAGCTTTATTTGGCTTTGATCATCCAAAGGAAACATTTGCCTCTTCACAAAGCCTAGCCACATTGGTACAGTAGCATCTAAATTCATATTTAGAAAGGAAAATTTTTTCTAAAAAGAGCATAATCTTCAAAGATATACTTTACCTTATAACAAATGCTTCACTAAATTATGACACATTCTAGTGTATTCTTTCAATTTCACATCATCTTGATTTTCACTGGGTCCACAATATGCTCTTCAGTCTTTATGTGCATAAATGTGTCTGTTGTATGTGCTTTTTCAGAGTAAAGAAATGAAAGACATCAAAAGTGTAGTCATATCTGTGGATGTTGGAAGGTAGAATATCACATACAGTTTCAAAACTGTAGTCCATTCTCATCATAGTTTCAAAGAATGTCAGTCAAGATTCAGATGTTATGTACCATCTGTTTTTACCTCTTCCATAGCCTCTTTATAAAAGGTTGCCATACAAAAACCAAGATGGTAATCAAAATAAAAGGGACTTTTTAATAAATTAGTGTTTTATTTTATTTTATTAAACAAAATAAAATTGTGTTTATGTTTCATTTATATAGCTATATCTTGCATATGTTACTCAGTTAACTCTTTGCATCACCTGATTAATCTTCACAACAATCCCATGAAGTAGCTACCATTCTTATCAGCATTCTAGATTTGAGGATCCTGAGGCTTAAGGGAATTAAGTAAATTCACAACACTAGTAAGTGGTAGAGTTGGGCCTGTTTACCTCATCAGGGTACATGCTATTAACCGTTTTTTGCTATTTTATAGGTATGCAAATTTAGCCCTGACTCAGAGACTGAAGCTGTCTGGTGGTAAGTGAATTTATTGTTATGAGTATAATTAAGTAAAACAGGAGTTGCATCTAAAGAAGCAACAGTAGCTCTGTGATCAAGGGGTTTAAATTCAGGCATAGTACTGTGAGGCAGCAGTTTATATCTGAATCCCAGAATTTTTATAATTGTAGTAGTAGTCGCAGTGTTGCCAGTGAATTTGAGGTTCTTGCTTCACTGTGAAAGAATTTGGAGATGAAGTGATAGGCAAGAAGTGAATTTCTTTAGATATGCACTCCACAGGCAGAGTGTGGGCCAGCTCAGAAGGTAAGAAAGAGAGAGAGAGAGAGCCCAAAAGAGGCCCGAAATATGGTGTGATTAGTTTTTATAGGCTGGCTATTTTTATAGGCTAATGAGTAGGAGGATTACTCCACTAATTTGGGGGAAGGGATAAAGTTTTCCAGCAATTGGACCTTTGTGTACTTTTTGGTCTTTAATGGCTGGCCTGTAAAGGCAGTGGTGGGTGTGTCATTTAGCATAAACCAATGACTAAGATCATGTTATCTGGTCTCATCACTTCATGGCAAATAGATGGGGAAACAGTGGAAACAGTGGCTGACTTTAGTTTTTTGGGCTCCAAAATCACTGCAGATGGTGATTGCAGCCATGAAATTAAAAGACGCTTACTCCTTGGAAGGATAGTTATGACCAACCTAGACAGCGTATTCAAAAGCAGAGACATTACTTTGTCCACAAATGTTCATCTAGTCAAGGCTATGGTTTTTCCAGTGGTCATGTATGGATGTGAGAGTTGGACTGTGAAGAAAGCTGAGAGCCGAAGAACTGACGCTTTTGAACTGTGGTGTTGGAGAAGACTCTTGAGAGTCCCTTGGACTACAAGGATATCCAACCAGTCCATTCTAAAGGAGATCAGTCCTGGGTGGTCACTGGAAGGACTGATGCTAAAGCTGAAACTCCAATACTTTGGCCACCTCATGTGAAGAGTTGACTCACTGGAAAAGACCCTGATGCTGGGAGGGATTGGGGGCAGGAGGAGAAGGGGATAATAGAGGATGAGATGGCTGGATGGCATCACTGACTTGATGGACATGAGTTTGAGTGAACTCCAGGAGTTGGTGATGGACAGGGAGGCTTGGCATGCTGTGATTCATGGGGTCGCAAAGAGTCAGACACGACTGAGCGACTGAACTGACTGAACTGAATGACTAAACAGCAACAGCAAAATGTATTACAATGAGCATACAGTGAGGCTCACGGTTCACTGAAAGATGACTCATCCACCATCTTGGATCTTTTGGTTCTAATCAGCTTATACAATGTCCTCAGGCTATGTTGTTCTTTTAAACATTGTGCCCTGCCCCCTTCCCTCCCATTTCAGTAGTAATAATATAGTAATAGTTGTCTCAGAAGATAAAGAATCTGCCTGTAATGTGGTAGGCCCTGGCTTAATCTCTGGGTTGGGAAGATCCCCTGGAGAAGGGAATAGCAACCCATTCCAATATTCTTGCTTTGAAATTTTCATGAGGTCACAAAAATTTGGACACACTGAGAAGGCACACAGAATAGAACTCGTGCCTCTTTTTGTATCTCAGCACATTTCAGAATGTGGTTTCTTTCAGCCTAAATCTCAGAAAGAAGTTGATATATTGAGCAGAATTCCATCCAGAGCAGAGCGGGATGTACCATGAGCAAGAAATAAACTTTTGCTACTCTAACCCTCTGAGACTAGTACAGCAGCTTTGCCTGGCAAGAGCTCATATATGGCAAGTGTTGCTAATTATTCCTGATCCTCTTGTCTGCTGAGTTCAGGGACACAGACATTTTGCAATCTTTTTCACCGTAGCATTCAGGTTTCCAACATCATTGCATCACAGAGGGTCCAAAACTTGAAACTTCTTGGTAATGCTTGTATTTTTACCTCATATCATGTCAGACAGGATGTAAAATATTTAAAAGTTGACAGACAATGCTCTTGTTTGCTAAGGCTTGTAATCTTTACATAAATATATATAGAAAAATTGAAAAATAATGAAATGTATGATTTAATTTTGATGTTCTTTATAATTTCCTCAAGTCAAAGGTAAATATAAAATAATGTTCAAATTAATGACCCTGACGTACTGAATATAATATGACCTAGATTAGTGCCCTGGAATATGGTGGATGACCAATAAATACTTGTTGGACATATAATCAATAATTATTAAATTAGTAAAACACAAATGTATCCAAAATACTAAGATAACTTGAGCAACATATGGAAATATGGTTTATAAAATATTAAAAACTGAAAGGTGAAAATGTTTGCACAGATTCTATCTTTAGAAATGATATCCCAAATGAAAATTACTGAATATCAAAACTGTTCCAATCAAAACTACTGAAAAAAAGCATAACTACTGAAATCAGTTTCCAATGGTGATTGATAATGAGTGGCATTCATGAACCATAATATAATATCTAATATCTATTTGCCACTAATCCACAAAATAGATATTTCATTGATTACTAAGCAATTATCCACCAATTGCATGTTTTTTATGACACTTTTATAGGTAATACATATATAAACTGCTCTTAAAATGTAGTGGCATGTTCCTACATGTTATTTTAAATGCTAAAAATTTTTACCAGAGAGAAAATAATAAAAGTATCACAATCAGCAGAGAAATGGAAGATGGAAAGACGTTAGAAAAGAAAATTACTTATAACACAGAAATATTTTGGAAGAAAATATGGAATGCCAGGGGAAAAAAAAGAAAATTGCTTATTTTTCAGCAAAACATACTAATAAATATCAAGCATATTTGATACATTTTACCAAAACTAAAAGACACACACACAAAAAAATACTCAGAGCATCCATTAAACTAAACACAGCTTTTGCAACTCTAAGTATATGACTGTGTAAATTGACTCTTAAATTACTCTTTTTTGAAAGTTCTGAATCTCAAGTAAGAAAGTCTAACTTTCCAAAAGGTAGGAAGTTTTGGAAATGAATATTATGTGAATATTTCAAATGGAAAAAATGACTAGAATTTGGTTACTTCATTCAATTTCAAAGGATTCTCTATATTGTGTATATCTCAAACTCTTTGGAGATATAAAACAATGTATCTAATAGTGGCATGTTTTTCATGTAGTACAGGGAAACATGAAAGAATAGAAATGTATATTAAGCAGTAATATTAAATATTCAGAATTATAATCTGATTTTAAAATTAGTGTTGTAGAATAGAAACTATATGTAAATGAGAAAAAATAATGTCATATGATAGTTGAAAGCATAGTTCAATTTTTAGAGATGCAATGTCTAATACTGATGGATTAGCCAAACAATATAATGAGCATGATTATAGAACATTTTCCTGGTGGCTCAGTGGTAAAGAATCCACCTGCAATGTAAGGGATGTGAGTTTGATCCCTGGGTCAGGAAGATCCCCTGGAGGAAGGAATGGCAACCCAATCCCGTATTCTTGCCTGGAAAATTTCATGTACAGAGTGGCCTGGAGGGCTATTGTCCATGGGGTTGCAAAAGAGTTGGACACAATTTAGCAAATAAATAATAACAACAACAAATGGAACTTTTCCATTTGGCAGGAATTATAGCAAAATTTGCATATTATGGAAAACATTTATGCAGAATACAAATATTTCCACCAAAAACTACTACATGTTATTTTAAGTGCAAAAAACAACTGAATAATTAAGACAGTAATACATGTGATTAAGAAAGTAACTTTGAATAGATTAATTTATATTACTTAATTTCTCTCTCTCTCTATATATATAACCACATAAATTATATTGAATTGTGACAAATTAATGTTTGATTTGTAAATTTCTGAAATGCATATTTTTTCAGATTAAAATATTTTTTGAGGGTTTGCCCAGTAGATGACAAACTCAGATAAAGAATACAGACATTTTTAGTGGACTACTTGCAAAATCTGAATCTTGCAAAGAATAATCTAAGAAGCGTGGGTAAAACTGTGCAGGAAAAGCAACATATTGCAATAGAAGATCTTAAAAAAGGGTATTTTATGTTGCTTAGTCTGTCTGTGAATGATTATACTTCTTAGTAAAGAATATAACTAAAATCTCTTTTGACACCATTGATTTTGTTGTTGTTGTTGTTGTTCAAGAACTACACAACTACTTTGCATCTTCAGAGAAATCACTGTAGTATATTGAAAGCACATTTACCAGGCTTTTATTTTAAACTGACAATAAATAAATGTATTTCTTTCCCTAAGTGATATTGTTTCTTAAAAGTACTAAGATCAACAAAATATTTTTAAACATAGAATTTGACTTATTATTATACATTAGCTGAACATTAACATTCCACTACCTATTACAAACGTCTCATAATCCATTGCTATTTATTGTGATAGTTATTTAATCTTTATCAAGTTTTGTAACATTTACAAAATGCTGTGTCACCATACAGTTGATTAGTTTTAACTTTGTAATTAAATTGCCTAATGAATGAATTTCTGTTCATCTCTTTAAAATTTCTTCAAAACCTGGGGGGATATTACTTTGATTAATCTTTTAATTCACTTGATTTTAATTCTTAAATGTTGAGAATATCTATGATATGGCCCTATTATGATATCAGTTCAGTTCAGTTCAGTCGCTCAGTCGTGTCCAACTCTTTGCGACCCCATGAATCGCAGCACGCCAAGCCTCTGTCCATCACCAACTCCCGGAGTTCACTCAAACTCAGGTCCATCGAGTTGGTGATGCCATCCAGCCATCTCATCCTCTGTTGTCCCCTTCTCCTCCTGCCCATAATCCTTCCCAGCATCAGAGCCTTTCCAATGAGTCAACGTTTCACATGAGGTGGCCAAAGTATTGGAGTTTCAGCTTTAGCATCAGTCCTTCCAATGAACACCTAGGACTGATCTCATTTAGCATGGACTGGCTGTATCTCCTTGCAGTCCAAGGGATTCTCAAGAGTCTTCTCCAACACCACAGTTCAAAAACATCAATGCTTAGGTGCTCAGCTTTCTTCACAGTCCAACTCTCACATCCACACATGACCACGGGAAAAACCATAGCCTTGACTAGACGGACCTTCATTGGTAAAGTAATGTCTCTGCTTCTGAATGTGCTATCTACATTGGTCATAACTTTCCTTCCAAGGACTTATATCTACATCTTAATTCTTAGAACCCTATGAATATGTATCTGAATATTTTAGGGCTCCTATTAACAAAATACCATAGACTGGGTGGCTTAAAAGAAAAGTAATTTTTTCTTCTCATTTCTAGAGATTAGGAAGTACAAGGTGGAGGTATTCGCAGATTCAGTGTCTGTGACCATCTTTTGGCTGTAACTTCCCATGATGGAAAGGGAGACGCAGCTCTCTGGGACCACTTTTATAAAGACACTTATCCCATTCGTGACAATTCTCCCTTATGACCTAATCACTTTCCAAAGGCCCTACCTACACATATTATCCCATTAGGGATTAAGTTTCAATCTGTGAATTTATGGGACACACATATTCAGTCATAGCAATATATTACCTAATATGGCAAAAGAGACTTTAGAAATGTAATTAAATCAAAGATATTGAGATTTTGCGAGGGACTGAACAATAGCAAATTGAGATTTAGTTATCCACATTATCTAGATGGGTCCAATGTAACCATTAGTGTCCTTATAAGAGGGAGGCAGTCAAAGTACAGTGAAAGAGAAGACAATGTAGAGAAAGAAGAGATTGGAGACATATTGTCACCATCCAAGAAAAGCCAGAAGCCTCTAGAAGCTGAAGGAAGCAAGAACTCTGTTCTTCTTTGGAACCTCCAAAAGGAACATCTTGTGGTTTTTTTTGTGGGGGGGAGGGTGGTGGGTAGGGACAAATTATGCTCAGAGACTGCGATTATCTTTGCCAATGTTTTACTTAACACAAGTTACTGCAGAACTTGTATAATAATTTCATAAGCCAATAACATGCAAGGTAATGTCTCATAATAAGCCAATAGAGAAATACCATATTCCAAACCAATGATAGATTAATAACTATTGATCCAAGTAAGGGAAGATGAAAGGAATAAAATCCAAATATAGTTCAAGGTGAACCCTTCTACCAAGTTGAACCCTTGTTCTTAGGAGAGTCAGTTTAGCCAACCACATGTTGATGTCCAACTGCTGGCATAAGAATAAATGTTCCTTATTGCTAGAGGAATAATTTCCTTATGCTTATTCCCTCCTTATGCTAGGGAATGAAGATGTAGGTGTTGACAGGCAAGACAACCTTCTGAGGCCACTACATGGTTTTCACTGTGGCCAAACATTCATTTTCCAGGTGTGAGCTGGTGCCCCAAAGTCTTCAAAGAGCTATTTAGATCAGCGGGAGTCACCTTGCCCAGATCACACAGTCTTGAATACTCATCACGAGCTGTGGGTATTTGTACTCTAAATGTCCCTTGCCATGGTTGTTTCTTCTTATGTTCTTACTGGTAAGCAACCAGTGGTGCCTCTCAGCAGCTTACTCAGCACTTGTCAGCAATCATGGATGATACAACAATTTCCCTTTTGTATCAAAACAACTTTACTAATCAAAACAACTTCATTCTTAGATCAAAACAGATTCGCTCTTAGAAACAACTTCATTTCTCCCATAGACAAGTAGATTTGAAATCACATTCCACTATGTAACACTTGGATTTTAGACCCATGAGACTAATTTTGGACTTCTGTCCCCCTGGAAAGTAAATTTGTGTTGTTTAAAGCCACTAATTTTGTAATCATTTGTTATAGAAGTGATAAGGATCTAATACAATATACCATGGTATAGTGAAGAACCTTTGGTGTTTCTGATTGCTTAGAATATTATTGGGTCATAATTTTACATCCTGAAAACTTTGGAGATGTTAAAAAAATTTCTCTTGCAAAGAGATATTAATGTGGAAAATCCTGAAGCCAGCTTGATTTATTCTCCCCCCTTTTTTTTTTCAGTTTGAGTGCTTAACATATTATTTTCTTTACTTTTGAAATTTAACAGCTTATCCAGAATATTTCTAATTTAAATTACTTTTCTTAGTGTTTCCTGAAAATCATATATTTTAATAAACAGATTTATTTATTCCCAGGTATCTGCAAAGAATTTTTTAATGTTGAAGTAGAATTAATTGTTTGTTTGTTGGACTTTCTATTTAAGGAAAAGTTATCTTTAAGTCACATTATCATTGTTTTTCTCACTGTTTTCTTTCATTGCTTTACTTTTATGGTTTTCTCTCCATTTACTCTGGTTGTCAGAGGAATCCTCAATCTCTGTTATTAATTTGCTTTTTGGATCTTACTTTGCTAAATCTATCTTAGTTTGATAATTATATAATTCAGGTATTTTACCTGTGTTCTTATTTTTTGCAATCATTGTTTTTGTTTCATTTCCTCTGTTTTTGCTGGCTTCTGGTCTGAGTTCTTTGTTTTCGGCATGGAATTATTATTATTATTATTTACCTGAGATTTTATTACACAGGTGTCCTGGCATTTGTCTCATCATGTACTTAAGTCAACAGGACCATCTCTGTCCAAACATCAATATTTTTTTATTGGTTTCAAGTGCATTCTGTCCAATGAAGACTAAGGAGGGGAAGGGAGAGAACTCAGTGGAAACTCTGTGCAGTCCATTGAAAACCACTGGCTCTCATGTGAAGTTTGGTAAATTTACTGCCATAGGGTTTATTCCACATTGCCAGAGCTGGTTCCTATGGGGTGATAGCTGAGAATTTAAACACCTGACTCCAGCTGTTCACTTTCCCCATTATACTTTGTCTTTCCCAGTAACAAAGGCTCTTTCCCCTAGTTTCTCTGCAGATTTTCAAATACTAGTGAGAATTCTTACAAATGTTTGCCTCATTCACTAATGCATGCATATGCAATCTAGAAAGATGGCGCCAATGAACCTATTTGCAGGGCAGCAATGGAGACACAGACACAGAGAACAGACTTATGGACACAGTGGGGGAAAGAGAGGGTGGGATGAATTAAGACAGTAGCATGGAAACCTATACACTTTCATATGTAAAATAGATGGACTTCTCCGGTGGCTCAGATGGTAAAGAATCCTCCTGCAATGCAGGAGACCTGGGTTCAATCCCTGGGTTGCAAATATCCCGTGGAGGAGGGCATGGCAACCCACTCTAGTATTCTTGCCTGGAGAATCCTCATAGGCAACGGAGCCTGATGGGCTACAGTCCATGGAGTTGCAGAGTCAGATGTGACTGAGCGACTAAGCACAGCACACAACACATGGAAAATGGATAACAATTGAGAATTTTCTGTGTGACACAGGGAGACAACCCAGTGCTCTGTGACAATGTAGAGGGGTGGGATGGGGTGGGAGGTGGGAAGGGGGTTCAAGATGGAAGGGACATATGCATACCTGTGACTGATTCAAGTTGATGTATGGCAGAAACCAGCATAATAGCGTAGAGCGATTATCTTCCAATTAAAACAAATGCATGGTTTACTCTTTCTATGGGTGTGGGCATATTAATGAGAATGAAGAGTTTGTTTTTCCACAGATTTTTGAATTCAATGAAAATTCTTACAGTTGTCTGATCCCCCTCTTCTCAGGAACAAGATTGGGTTAAGAGCTTTATAGCAATTTTTATCTCTATCTTTTGACTAGATTTATTCCAAATTATATCATAGCTCTTTATACGGTTGCTGTTGATGGTGTAACAAAAAACAAAGTTCACCAAAGTAAATTTTAAAAATATACTAAGCTTTACTGAATGATTCATGGACCCAGAAGCCTCCATCTAGTGAGTAGAGGGGAATTGCAATGGTCCACAGAAAGGGAAAGGTTTTCAGAGGCAGGACAAAGAGGTAATAAACAAAAAACACAATTTCAGATTAGGTCATCTCTGTTTGGGGACAAAGTGCTCTCCTTAGGTGGATTACTTCATCTTCATTCAGTGGAGATAGAGACAGCCCTCATTGGTGTTGACCAGAAAATTTCACACTGACTGTTTAGGGTTATATTCCTGAGGAAAGTTGTAATTGCAGCTAGGTTATATATGTGTTAAGTCTTGATTTTAGCATTAGTAACTCTATTAGGGGCCTGACATTTCTTTTTTAACATATGGTAAATATTTTCATTGCTTTAAAAAAAAAATAGCTGCCCAAGAAAGATTCTACAATATAGCTTTCTTCCCCATCATTATCTAGAAGTTTCTCATTAATGCACCTCTATTTTCTAATCAGACATAATCCCTTGGGTATCATATAAAGCTCTCTTCTTTGTATTGAGCTCTTTATAAAGTTAAAACTCTCAAATATGTACTCTGAAATACCCTAAAATATATACTGCATCAAGTCACAGAACTTTCAATAAATATACCATTAAGTATTATACAAATAGTACAGTATTTGGTCTAAATATTAGACTTTTTTTTATATATATTATGGCCCCAAGAGCTAGGAATCAATAAATCCTTCCACAGAGCACATTTATCCACCCCAATATGGTTATTGAGGAAGCTAAACTTACAGGGAATAATGGTTTAGGAGTATATGGTAATACTTATTGTTAAGTGCCTTGGGTCCTGAATTCCAAAAACAAGAACTCTTTCCAATTGACCTGGAGGGTATACAACTAGCCAAAAGTTCAGATATTTTTCTCCTGTTAATACAATCAGCAATAACACAGAAACATGACTCTCCAAATGGATAATCCATCCTTCTGCTCACCCCAAGAGTTATAAGCTGAGGCTGGCATTTTACTTTACAATCAACATCATGAAACCCAGGGCTTCTCTTGTGGCTTAATGTCTGTAATGTAGGAGACCTGGGTTCGATCCCTGGATTGGGAAGATGCCCTGGAGAAGGGAAAGGCTACCCACTCTAGTATTCTGGCCTGGAGAATTCCACGGACTGTATAGTCCATGGGATCACAAAGAGTCGGACACAACTGAATGACTTTCACTTTTCATGAAACACAAGGTTCTGTGATCTGCAAAACCTGCCACAACTATTCCAGAATGAAAAATTGGGGTAGTTTATGACATCTGCTTCTTGGAGAGAAGTGGAGGAGCATGGTGGCTCTGTTCCCACACTTCACTCCTTCTTTTAGCTCCAGCCAAATAGAAGTACTATTCAGAAACCATGCTCATGATTTTCGACTGTTCTTCCCTGTGACTTGACCATTAGTTTAAGTAGCCTCATCCATGTTCTGGAATCCAACCAAGCAAATGTTGCATAACTCCAGCACTGTTAGGTGGGATTTTAGGTAGGGATGAGTGGCAATTATCTTTTCTAAACTACAAATCAAAATATATTACAAAAAGATTTGTGTTTTTTATTTTGTAAGCCATTATAAATGGCAACCCATCCCAGTAATCTTGCCTGGGAAATCCCATGGACAGAGGAGTCCGGTGGGCTACAGACCATGGGGTAGCAAAAGAGTTGGACATGACTGAGTGACCAAACAACAACAACACAACAACAGTTAGGCAGTTTAGGAAATTAGGTGATAAGTTGCTTCATCATATCTGACTCTTTGCAACCCTTTGGACTGTAGCCCACCAGGCTCCTCTGTCCATGGGGATTCTCCAGGCAAGAATACTGGAGTTGGTAGCCATTTGCTTCTCCAAAGGATCTTCCTTTTTTTTTTTTTTCAAGGGATCTTCCTGATCCAGGGTTTGAACCCAAGTCTCCTGTATTGCAGGCAGATTCTTTACCAGCTGAGTCACCAGGGAAGCCCAAGAATACTGGAGTGGGTTGCCGTGCCCTCCTCCAGGGGATCTTCCTGACCCAGGGATTGAACTTGTGTCTCTTAAGTCTCCTGCATTGGCAGATAGTTTCCTTAGCACTAGCACTACCTGGTAAATCCATTTAGGAGATAAGAGACTAAATGTTTGGAATAACTGAATCGTGTTGATGGTTTGTGGGGTATGAAGAAACAAAATATGAATATGTAATTCTTTTAGAATACTCTAAGAATCAGAGTAGCTATAGGTGGCTACTGTTAAAGAGAAAAACCACAGGCCCATAATGGTGTCACTCGTACACATAATGCCAAATCTAGATTTTATACCTAACCTCATAGTGCTCTGGACCTTCACCAGAAATGTAATCAATGAGTCCATCAGACAGAGGAAGGAGTGGCAGCATGCATGATAAAACCCTTTGCCTACGCTCCAAGCTCCCCCAAAGATGTCCTGGCCTAAGAATAATTCTCTCTTTTCTTTTTCTTCCTTTCTCTTGCCTCACTAGTCTTCCTATAAATTCTTCCATTCTGTACAGCTGCTCAGAGAGCCCTTCTAATTGCCAGATAGGATGCTGCTGGATTCATGAATTGCCTGATCTTCTCAACCCAGGAATTAAAACCAGGTCTCCTGCATTGCAGGCAGCCACTTTACCAACTGAGCTATGAGGGTATCCCAATAAAATCAATGATATCTCCTAGTTTCTAGGTTGAACTTTCAGTTTTTAACACTATAAAGACATAGAAGACATACAGCTCTTGACTTCATGGAACCTAAAATCTAATTCAGAATGTATAACAAATATAGAAAACATCTGGGGAAAATGTTTCAAAATAAAATACACAAATGTTTAGTAATTTAGAATCCTAAAATAAAACTAAGGAGTAATTACCCTGAAGATAACATTATTTAGGGACAACATTGTAAGGAAAAAATCAAGTTGTGCTCAAGGTAAATGAATGCGAATTTGTCAAGTGGAAAATAAATTCATTTTAGGCTGAATAAAGATATGGATATAAGGATGAAAAGAGTGCATGAAGGAGATGAAGATAAACTGGCTTATTATGAGTACCAAATCCTTGAGTTTTACAGGAGAGCATATTTTGCCACCCTAAAAGATGTTTATTGGCATAAGGATTATTTTAGGCTGATTATTTTTAAGAAACTGCAGACATAGGAGAAGCTTTGAAAACTGAGAAGTTGTCTTTTTGTAAGAGACACTTACATGTATAAATATATATATTTATAAGGGCCTCTCCCTCACTGTACCAGGAAGAGGGAGATGAAGTTGTCTCTAAAAACTCCTATTGTGCCAAGGCTGTTTCTGTTACCCAGAAACATACCCCTGCCCTCTCTCAAACAGAAGCTAATTACTCTTACCTAAGTTTCAGGAGGAAGCTGCAAAGAGAATAAAACAAGAACCAGTTAGACACAACTAGGCCCAAGATGGCAGAAGATTTGAGTTCCAGCAGACCATGAGCCTCATTATACACTCATTATAAATCATTAGCTAAATGGCACACCTGTCAGCACCATGAGAGCTGACAATTGCCATGACAGCAATCAGAGAGGTCCAAAAAAGGACTGAAAAGGTGAGTTGTATTAGTTTTGGGTCCAAATCACATCCTTGTTCTTGGTTAACTCATGATATTTATTTCTCCCACTCTTTCCCAATCTCTCCCTTTTACCTTGACCCTCCTATATATTTGCTGTCCATCCAAATTGGTGTCTCCATCCAAGTTTGTCTCACTCAAATTGGGTTGAGTTGATTTGTGAACTAAAGTCCCATTTCTCCATTTTTTGACCATTTAATAAAGCTTGAGTTGTTCTAGTTTCAGCATAGCTTTTGTTATTGGCTGTGCAAATCTCATCAGAAAAAGAACCTCTCTGGCTGAGACAAGAGGGAGGTCTCTGCCCGGGCTGGGACCCCAGCATGTGTCTGGTTGACCAATTCTGTAACACTATTTCCTTCTATGCAGAAGGAAATAGACTTAAATATGCTTAACAATCTTAACCTCTTTTAGCGTGCTTTTCCTGGTAACCTCCCACACCTGACTCCCCACTTCTAACATCTGCTATCTAGCTGAAGATGTTATTAGGTGAGGGCTCTGCCACTTTGGGGACTTACTCAGTTTTACTGGATCACTCTCACATATGTAAGGGATATACATGTTATTATACTTCAGTTTTTCTCCTGTTAATCTGTCTTACATCACTTTACTTACTGGACCAGCCACGGTACCTATAAGAAAAATGAACACTCTCCCTACAGTGTTCAGGGATAAAATGGCATAGGTGAGTCAGGCGAATGGATGAAAGAATCTAAAAGAAGTTCATGCATTGTGCTCAGCTCCATATGAGAATATTTCTATCAGTCCCATGTGTTGATTGCTAAAATATACCACAGGATAGACATGAATATGCACATTGAACCATTAATTGATTAATAGGTCAAAAGAAATTATCAATTGTGCATATGGTTCTTAAATATTTCAGTCTCAAATAAAATCATTAATAATTATCCATTATTTGAAGGACAGAGAAAAAGTGATAGTTGGCCACCTTTCTGGGTAGACAGCAAGAGAAGTTAAATTATAATGAAACAATTAGAAATGTAAGTCGTTAGCTCTTTGTTCCTCTGGTAAACTGAGATGAAGTATATGGAACATGGAAACCTGAAAAGTTCTGTCTGTACAAGTAAATTGATGTTGAACAGATAGAAACATACAATGGTTTCAAATTTCCTCTCTTGGCACACCCAGATCAACATGGATTGAAAGACTGAGGGTTCTATCTGAAATATCTGTAACAGACAGACAGATAAACTAGTGTGTGGGTCAGGTCGAGTACAAAATAATAGGGAAGAATGGGGGATGGAGAGAGCATAATTGTGTGCACTGTCTGAAAGGATTTCAACTCAGTTTTTATAAAAACACAGGGTCTGCCAGAGAAAGTTTGTGTGACAGCCATATAGCAACCCATGGGCCACCAGTTTTCCATCTTTGTCTTAATTTGAAACCTGACCTTTAAAGATAATACAGATACCCCTGTAGTCTAATAAAAATCTTGAAAAAAAAAAACCAATATTAGCTAATTAAAGTCTATGATCTTTTGTAATCTTTTCTGTAAACAGGATGGGCTATCATAGATGCGTGAAGTAAACATGAAACCAAATGAGCCCATTCTTTTAGACTAAGTGCCCAGATGATGAGAGCGCTGGTCCTGTTTCCTATGAGCAAAAGGATCTCAGTCCTTGTATTCTTTGAATAAAATATTTGACAAAGAGATCAAGATTGCAAAGCAGGCACAGAGTTTATTAGAAGCACAGTATGTGTGGGAGCGGAGAAGGCAATGGCACCCCACTCCAGTACTCTTGCCTGGAAAATCCCATGGACAGAGGAGCCTGGTAGGCTGCAGTCCATGGGGTCACTAAGAGTCAGACACGACTGAGCGACTTCACTTTCACTTTTCACTTTCATGCATTGGAGAAGGAAATGGCAACCCACTCCAGTGTTCTTGCCTGGAGAATCCCAGGGACAGGGGAGCCTGGTGGGCTGCCGTCTATGGGGTCGCACAGAGTCGGACACGACTGAAGCGACTTAGCAGCAGCAGCAGCAGCAGCATGTGTGGGAGAGCACACAGGCATTCCTGTAGAGTGAGTTACACGTTGCAGGGATAGCTTAGATTTTTAATACGGGGTTAGTTTTCTGGGGTTTAGATGAGGGTAACTGCATTTCCCCTTTCCTAGAAGCATGTCATCTGTGATTCTTGCGTTTCCACCAGGCACCATTTTGAATCTTTGCCATGAGCACCGAAGTGAACCCACATGGGGCAGGGATGGATCAAAGCCACAATGCTAATGATATTATCATAATATTACAATGTGGCCAAGATTACTAGAGGATGACTTGAGATCCCTTCTGCACAAGTGTTGGGCTGGGAAATCCTCTCTACCACAAAAGGAGCAGGCTGTGGTGGGTTGCTTTGCTTTCATCCAGTCAGGGCACATTTTTCCTGTTGGTGGTTTATCTCAAAGGGTCAGCATGAAACTTGGTGCTGCAAAGTAGCTGGAACCCTAGCCATCTGCTTCTTCAGTCCTGCCCTGAGCCTGGTGGAATGGCGGTTCTTCCACTTTGTTGCACAGCTGCACCTGCTCTCTCCTGGTTCACTCTCTGTCCTGGTTCCTGAGAACTGATAATAGAGGCTAATCTACTTGGAAGGACAGCAGAGGGTAAGTGAGGACGTTGAAATGATTAAATCCACAGAGAAAAGCTGAACCAAAGTATTACATTTCCACACAGCTCCTCCTCACTGCTTTTATACCATTTAGTTGTCTTTTTTTTTTTTTTTTGAGGCTGATAGCTTCTTATCACTTGCTAACTGACTGTGCCTGCCTAGTGGGTTGAGTTTCTGTTCAAATTGAGCCTGCAGAGAGAAAACAATGAAAGAGGAGAGAGAAAACTAAAGGAGACGCTGGAGGCAGAGAGGCTCAGGCCTTCAGCAGCCCTGTGATGACCTTGAGAGAACAGAGGCAAGATGCAAGGTCTGATACTGATAATTATGATGTGAGAAATAGGGATCAGAAAAATGAGAATGTGGGTAAGAATTTTTCTTGTCACTGATTGCATTCTGCTTCAACTAGATATAATGGCAAGAAAGTTTCAATTGGCATTTATTAGTACAGCTGCTCACCACATTATGATCTTGGCTTAATTTTTTTCCCTTAATTTGCTACATCCTCCTTTTCTCCTCATCTTTACCCTTCCTCCTCCTAAACAAAGTGCTCAAGTCCAAAGGAGAAAAGCAACAGTGTTTTGGAAAAGTATTTGGTTTTAAATGTCCATTTTAAAGAATTAGAAAGATCATCTAAAAATTGAGGTAATTTTCTGAACTGGACTAAATTTCACAGGTAGAAGAGGAAGGACAGAAAAGATGTACATTTATAAAATTTAAATAAAGGCTTTTGTTTTTCAATTATTAAAGGGAAAGCTTTGAGCTTGTAATGGAAAAACCATTAATTAAGATCAATGAGGTCTTCAGTGAGGGACAATATAATAGTTTGACATTCAATCGAATCCCTGTTTCTAAAGTATTTTCTACTTTATCTAGTTTGTGCCTGTGTTTCCAGGTACTAACAATTTTATGCCTCTGCCTAGAATGCTTTCAATCCTTGTATGTGAAGTGAAAGTCGCTCAGTCATATCCAGCTTTGCGACCCCATGGACTATACAGTCCATGGAATTCTCCAGGCCTGAATACTGGAGTGAGTAGCCTTTCCTTTCTCCAGGGGATCTTCCCAACCCAGCAATTGAACTGGGGTCTCCCACATTGCAGGAAAATTCTTTACCAACTGAGCTACCAGGGAAGCCCTCAGACCTTGTAAGGACAAATACAAATTAAAAAGAAAGTACTTCAATAAACTAGTACCCTTAACTTCAAATTTCAGTGGGAGAGGGAGTACCTAACTAATTATATTATTTATGAAATACATTATATTTATTTTGTTATTATACTTACTACTACAGATATTTGTAATTAGTGTTTTACAAAGTTAATATGGAATCTCCTTTGGTTACAGAAGCTTTCTAAATTAAAAAAAAAAAGTTGCAAAATATAGCTATATGTAATTAAAAACATCATCAAAATGTACTTATGTAACTATTCAAAGATAAGAGCTTACTTTTGTGGTGATATATTTTTTATTTTTTGTGAGAAATTAATATATAAACCTTTTATTATTTTATTATGTTTATTTTTGCTCCTTCATGTTGGTTTCTGTGTCACTTTCCTTGAATACTTTCAAGATAACTGGTTTCCAGAGGAATGACCATCTTCTACCTTTGTCAATATTTCCCTTACCTGAAATTGATTGCAACAATGCCAAGCTAGTAAATCAATTTTAGTGACTTCTACAAAATATCACTTCAGTACCTTTCATAGGCAAGCATACCCTAATTAAAACATTGTGCTCTCCCCCTTCACAAAAGCTAGCAAAACTCTGTGTTTGCTTATTAGTAAATATATATGAAAATATTGTTCAGGGAAAGAAAATACAATTGGGTAAAATTTCCAATGCAAAAATGTATTTTGTGGTGATTTTTAAAAATATTTGTAAAATAAATAATATATAATAATGTATACATATATGTGTCCATCAATAGATGAATAGATAAAGAAAATGTGAGATATACATACATATATATATATATATATATATATATATATAATGGAATGGGTTTCCCAGATGGATCAGTGGTGTAAAATCTGTCTGCCAATTCAGGAAACATGAATTTGAATCCTGGGTGGGGAACATCCCTGAGAAGGAAATGGTAACCAACCCCAATACTCTTGCCTGGAAGATCCCATGGACAGAGGAACCTTGAGGGCTATAGTCCATAGGGTCACAAAGAGTTGGACATGACTGAGTGCACACACACACACACACACAACAGAATACTACTCAGTCATATAAATGAATAAAATTTTGCCATTTGCAGCAACATGGAAAGAAAGACAAATATTTTATTTTATCCTATATATGTGGATTTCTTTGGAAGGAATGATGCTAAAGCTGAAACTCCAGTACTTTGGCCACCTCTGTGAAGAGTTGACTCATTGGAAAAGACTCTGATGCTGGGAGGGATTGGAGGCAGGAGGAGAAGGGGACAACAGGGGATGAGATGGCTGGATGGCATCACTGACTCGATGGACATGAGTCTGAGTGAACTCCGGGAGTTGGTGATGGACAGGGAGGCCTGGCCTGCTGGGATTCATGGGGTCGCAAAGAGTCAGACACGGCTGAGCGACTGAAATGAACTGAACTGAACTGAACTATGTGGCATCTAAAAAAACACAATGAACTAGTGAATGTAACAAAAAAGAAACAGACTCACAGATAGAACAAACTAGTTTTTACCAGAGGGGAGGAGGGGGGGGAAATGTCTGGGTAGGGAATTAAGAAGCACAAGATATTAGGCATAAAATAAACTATAAGAAAATATTATATAACACAGGGAATATAACCAATATTTTATAGCAATTATAAATAGAGTGTAACCGTTAAAAATTGTGAATCCTTAAATTGTACACTGTTACCTTATATAACATCGAACTGCAACTATACTTCAGTTAAAAAAAATTTTGCTGAGAAAAAAAGGGAGTCGGATCAATTTTCTCCTTCACTCAAGCTCTCCATTGCTGCCCTATCTCACAGGCATAAAACCCAGTGCTCTTCCCAAAGACTTCCTGTGTTCTGCCTCCAGTCCAGCCCTCTCTGACCTCATCTCCTGCCTTCCTCCCTCTCACTCATCCATCTGCAGCCAGGCTGTCCTCCTTGTTGGCTTCTCTGTCAGGATAGTCTTTGCACTTGTTCTCTCTGCACGATTCTGAGCCACCTGGATGACTCACTCCACCTAATTCATGTCTTTGCTTAAATGGCATCTTTTATGGACACTCTAGTTAAAAAGTATAATACTCCCCCCCACCAATTCTGGATCCCTATACTTCTTTGCTATTTTTATTCTTATGCTTAACATTTACCACTATCTACATGCTATATATGTGGCTTCTTTTTCTTGACTGTGGTTCATATCCTCCTGATAGAATATAAATCTCTGAAGGCTGGAATTTTTGCATAAAGTGTTTACTGCTGTATTCTGGGTGCCCAGTCTAGTATCTGGCACAGAGTGGAGATTTAGACATTATTTAATGTATCAAATGGACAAATATAAATCTATATCTTATATTTAAAGAAATGCATACAGAGAACATAAGCATTTATCCAAAGCCCCACCTGCAGCCACTCAGTGATGGATGGGGACAAGACTGAAACCAGGGAAAGTAAATGAACAAAGTCAAAGGTCATTTTACATATTAAAAAAAGAAACAACTCCAAAGGTGACCATACTCATCCTCGGTTGGAACTTTCTTGTAGGTACCCCTAACATTCTAACACGCATATTTATTCAACAACATTTATTGAGCATATATTATGTTCCAAGCCCTGTTCAAGATGCTAGGACTTAGCAACAAACACAACAGGAAAGGAACATGTGTAAACTGTCTTCTAATAGAATACAAAATATAAATCACTGGTGACAAATGCTGTAAAACATGGTGGGATCTTATTGAGTGTTTGGTGTGGAGTGGGAGAGGGAGTCTATTTAAAATTTGGTGTCCAGGGTAGCATTCTTTTAGGAAGGAAAATTTAATCCAAAGTCTAAATCAGAAGAATAAGATTGCACTGATCTGGGCAAAGACCTTTCCAGACCAAGAGAATAGCTAATGTAAAGATGTGTATTTGGAAAGAGCATGACTTGTTGGAGTAATAGAAGATGGCCAGGGTGGCCAGCACATTGTAAAAATGGATATCATTGCATGAGATGAATCTAGAGAGCCAAGCTAGTTCACATATTGCCTCATAAGCCAAAGGAAGAAAACATTGATTTTTTTCTTTTTTTTTAGGAAGGAGAATACTCGGGTCTGATTTACTCAACATAGATCACCCTAACTGGTGCCTGGCATGGAGTATAAAGGACAGGATAAAAAGATTAATGTAGTGACCCAATATAACAGTAATGGGGTTCTGAAGAAGGTTTGTAACAGTGAAGATGGAGAGAAGAGGACAGGTTTGGAGATGATTTGGAGTTTGCGTCAACAGAAACTGTTGCTGGATTAAGGGAGCAAGGACAAGGGAAAACTCAATCAGATCTTTGTATTTTGCCTGTAGGTATTCAGGAACAGTGTTGCTAAGTGGGAGTAAGGCAGAGAAGATTTTTAGCGGGAGAGTTTATTTTGGACATGTCAGTTGTGAGGTTACATTGTGTGGACAGTTATGTGGAGATGTCAAATTGGCAGGTGAATACATGAACTTAAAGTTGATACAAACTGGAGAGTAACTATCATATGAATAGGACTTAAACTTGTGGGAAGAAGTCTTTTAGAAAGAAGGCATGGTTAACAGATTGAGCCAGTATTTGGTGACTGAGTAGTAGAGAAGTCACTTAAGTCTCCTGGGAAGGAGGAAAATCTGCAAGTGTGACGCTAGAGAAAATGGGACTGGTGGGTGTTGGCTAATTGGCCACCTGGAGGTAATGGGCAAAATTGACAAAAAGAGAGGTGCTGAAATGGTAGAGCCAGAAATCCTGTGGTTAGAGATTCTGCTGATGTTGCTGCTGCTGCTAAATCGCTACAGTCCTGTCTGACTCTGTGCGACCCTGTAGACGTCAGCCCCCCAGGCTCCCCCGTCCCTGGGATTCTCCAGGCAAGAACACTGGAGTGGGTTGCCATTTCCTTCTCCAGTGCATGAAAGTGAAAAGTGAAAGTGAAGTCGCTCAGTCATGTCCACTCTTAGCCACCTCATGGACTGTAGCACACCAGGCTCCTCCGTCCATGGGATTTTTTCCAGGCAAGAGTACTGGAACAAAGCAATTAGTGAAACTGACATCAATTGGTGAATTTTCCAAGACTTCAAATCTTTTTTATGGACACTGGTCTTATATTTTTTTTTCATGATGTTAATCAATATCTGTTCTCACAATGATCCTGGGTACTCCAGTTGCAAATTATTTAAAAAAAAAAACTGGCTTTAAAAAATGAAAAAAATCTCATATGTATGTTTACTTATGAAATTAAACATTTTTCTGTTTAGTTGAAAAGTTCAGAGTTATGAAGTCAACTGTGCTTGAAATTAATTAATTAACAAAATGAGGAGGAGCTTCTCCTTGTGGTTTCAACAGTGTATATATTTGTAGGTATAAGGAAATATCATTTTCAAATATGCTTGCAATTTATAGTATCTGGGGAAAATATTTATAATTTACTCTTTCAATACTTGGCGGGTGGAACGCCTCAGTAAATAATTTTGCTTTTATGAACATAATATTTTTTTCATCAAGACAGTAGTTTAAACCTCCCACTTGCTGTGATTGGTTTTGGGTTCCTCTGCACCCCACTGGCAGAAACCATGGCAGGGTGTCCACAAAATGCACAGAAATTCTCTGTAAAGCAGGGGAGAAGCCAATATTTACTGTTTAAGCTTACCATATTCTAATACTGAGAGCTAGAAATGCTCAGAATTCAAACTCATCACAGCAGGTGTTACACAAGGAGGGGGAAGAGAAAACCATCATATATTAATTTAGCCTGTTGAACTCCCCCTGACACACACAATATGGTGTGCTGTTTCAAATATATGTTATTTTCCTGCCTGTAGCAGTCCATCTGCTAAAGAAGGGTTCTTTAAGCACTTTAGTTGAAAAGAAATAAACTTCAACAATACATTTTCTAAAAGCTTTTTTTGGTTCTTGTTGATTTTATGGTGGCATTCAAAACAATACATCAGAAATACTTTGCAAGCAAAACTCATTTTCTGCTTTTGTCCTTTAAAGAGCTCAGCTTCTTGGCACACAGCACAGCATAGCAAAATATTTTACAGGAAATAAGTTGTGTAGGTCAACAGTATCCCTACGTCGGGGGTTGATGACTGCTGTCTATCTGCCAGGTAAAATTCATATCCCTATTATGAATGTGAATCTTTTTCTCAAAATGAGTATGTTTGTAAGGTGTTTTTATTAGCTTATGAACAAATACATGTTTTCAGTACTGAAATTACATTATTAGACACATAATGCAGACTAAAGTGAAGGGATGTGGCCTAGTGTGTTTCCCGGTACAGACAGCATATGTAGGGATTTCTCCTTATGGACACACAAAAAGGACTTCAACTCTTCTTTCCCCTTTTTATTTCTATAAATACATTTCAGGAGATTTATTTTATAGAGACCCACACTGTCTGTAGGTTCGGTTCTATTTATTAAATTCAACCATACTAGGAGGGCAGTGTCTTCAGAAGAGTTATCAGTGTTTTCCTAGGAGGATCCATTTTGCTTAACAAATACCCCACATATCATGTAAAACACTATCGCAAAAAATAGAAATACAAACTACTCCAAAGGCATTTCCAACAAAGGCTTCTACTTACCCTTACGTTCCTCCTCATGTTTTTCTCTAAACCTCTGACTGTGTGCCTGTCTGCATTTTCTTCCCCCTGATCATTTTCAGCTGAAGTAGAACAGGCAGTAAAATCATAAATTCTGTTTGTTTCGTGCTTGCAGACGTTCATGCAGTTACACCACAGCCTCCTTTTGAGGTGTGCCAGTAGAAAATCTGAAAACTTCAATGATTAGTTTGTAAACAAATTGCAAGTCATTTGTGGATTTGGTCACTTAGGAACTGCACTGAAATAATGATTTATATCAGCTGTGATAAGGGCATTGATGCTAAGCAGAATAAATGTCTTATCATTTCTTAATGGAAAACCTGAAGCAATTTTCTCATAATTTGAGTGCCTAACTGTTGAATACATTAGCTTAATCCTTACTTCATTTCTTTTAAATTGAATAGTACATTTTTTCTTGTTGAAGTGCATTTGTTAATATATTTGCCATTGAAAGACTTAATCAATGATTTATGAGTATGTGGCACCCAATATCTGGAATCTTTTAAATTAACTCAATAAGACTATTACTATAGTTTCTTAGTTTTTATGGCTTTTTTTTGCCTTAGGAGATTAAATTGCATGTGCATGTTAAATTGCTTCGATAGTGTCCAACTCTTGGCGACCCCATGGACCGTATCCCAACAGACCCCTCTCTCCATGGGATTCTCCAGGGGAGGATACCTGAGTGGGTTGCCCTGCCCTTGTCCACGGGATCTTCCCAACGCAGAGATCAAACACACATCTCTTGAGTCTTCTGCATTGGCAGGCGGGTTCTTTACCACTAGTGCCGCCTGGGAAGTCCCAGGAGATTAAGGTAAGCCAACATAAATTCTAATGTCATCTGAAGGCTCCTATTCACCACATGGAGATAAATAAAAATGGTAGCTTAACTTCTCCATTCTTCAAATCATCTAATGGTTTATTTTGTGTATGGGGCTTTTGATTACACCCTCTTGCAAAATCTTAACCAGATGACCTTCATGTGGAACTTCTTGCAGTGAATGACACTTAGTACAATAAAGTTTAACAGATTGAAAGAGTCTTCTGAGTTTACATGACCTCAGTTTAGCTAAAGATCAAAGGAAATGAAAAGTAGCTGTTCATTTTGTGAAAAATAATGGTATTCTTCCACTTTCAAATGAATGTCTAATTTTGATAGAAGGAGATACACTCAGTGAAATCTGAGAACACTCAAACAAGTTTCATAGAGTAATTCCTATGAGATCTCATCACAAAGATGTGGAAATACTTGACCTTTCAGCACCATTCCTTCTGCAAGGAAAAATAGGTCACTATGGATGTAAACAGTGTTCTAGTTCGAGACCGATACAAAATCTAAATTCCCTCGTTGATAAAACTTTGTGGATTCCTTCTTCTGTAGCAGAAGTGCTGGCTATTGTACCCCTCCAACATGTGTTTATAATGACATTCAGTCTTGACCATGGAATGGGAGAATTCGAAACTTACCTCAATTCTGAAAAATTCTTCCAGATTCCAGCATCAGAAGTCTTAATCAATGATGACCTTCAGCAAGGTATGAATATAATCATGGATATGTTTTGTTCTCCAGGAGCAAAAATTGATGCATATCTGTGGTATAATGTTGCAAGCAAAATGGAGCAGCAAATTTGCTATCAGATTTTTGACACCACAGTTGCAGCTGATGTTATCCAATTTTGACATTCAACTTAGCATATGCAAAATATTGTAATTTTAGAAAACATTACCATTTTCTATGAGATTGCTATAAAACAGATTAAAGAGCTAGCTCTGTACTTTATTTTCCTTTTTAACCGGTATTAATTTTTAAAAAAAATAGACATTGTGTTATCTTAAAGCCCTATTGTAAGTTAAAAATGTTCCTGTTGCTCAAAATCTCTGGTATTATGGTTATGAAGTATATAAAAATGAGATACTGAATAAATAAGGACTGTGTTTTCACTTAATCTTTACTCTTCTCCTTTCTGAGAAGCTATTTTGTTATGCTACCCTAACAATTGGAGTAGAAAATGGCAATGCATGCCAGTATTCTTGCCTGGAAAGTTCCATGGATAAAGGAGCCTGGTAGGCTGCAACCCATGGAGCCACAAAGAGTTGGGCATGACATAACTACTGGGCACAAGCACAAGCAACTTATCCATAAAAATGGGTGTTCAGAGGCATCATTTTTGTTCTCTTTTAGGGTGAGTTAATACAGTTATATTATCTTTGTGTTGTCCCCTATCAACTTTTTAGGGCACAGGTAACTTGGAATTCATGGACACTTTCTCTTTCTTATTAAGACTAATTCATCTCAGTCATTTAAGGAGCTACCAGCTCCTTCTCTTTCTCTAAGAATGTATCCAAGGAAGTCTTGATGAAAAGGGCTGGCCTCACGCACAAAGGGACAAAATAATTAAAGAACAAAAACAGACATGTCTCCATTGTAATTTTTGCTTTGTTTTTAGTTTTCCCCAAATTGACCATTTTGGAGAAACAATAATAATGACAACAATAAGAACGATGTGTATACACACTACCGACTACAGATTGGCACTTGGCCTCTGCCTGTGCAAGGATTAAATCAAGTGCTCTAGGGGTGCTGGTTTTCAGCACTCCCTGTAAGGAGTTTATTTTGGGGGCTCCAAAATCACTGCAGATGATGACTGCAGGCATGAAATCAAAAGACGCTTGCTCCTTGGAAGAAAAGCTATGACCAACCTAGAAAGCACATTATAAAGCAGAGACATTACTTTGTCAACAAAGGTCTATCTAGTCAAAGCTATGGTTTTCCCAGTAGTCATTTATGGATGTGAGCGTTGGACTATAAAGAAAGCTGAGCACTGAAGAATTAATGCTTTTGAACTGTGGTATTGGAGAAGACTCTTGAGAGTCCCTTGGACTGCAAGGAGATCCAACCAGTTAATCCTAAAGGAAATCGGTCCTGAAAATTCACTGGAAGGACTGATGCTGAAGCTAAAACTCCAATACTTTGGCCATTTGATGTGAAGAACTGACTCATTAGAAAAGACCCTGAGGCTGGGAAAGATCGAAGGCAGGTGGAGAAGGGGACGACAGAGGATGAGATGGTTGGATGGCATCACCAACTAGATGGATATCAGTTTGAGCAAGCTCCAGGAGTTGGTGATGGACAGGGAGGCCTGGTGTGCTGCAGTCCATGGGGTCTCAAAGAGTCGGACATGACTGAGAGACTGAACTGCACTGAACTGAAAGAAGTTCAGGGGTGTAGAAAAGAAATGATGCACTCTGTGCTGGAGAAAGAAAACGGCAGGACAATTCCTCAGATAAGTCAATATTTTTAGGAGTTGATTTTATGAGCCCAGTTCTTCTACCTCTTTATATGCACTAAAATTCTTCATGATGACAGCTGTTCCTTGTGACTAGCAAAAGCTTTATGAGACTAGCAGAAACCTGAGAAAATACGTACTTGATTGCATGTATTCACCTTTCACCAAAATCACATATATACTGACCTTCTCCCTTCCTCTTGGAAGCAGTTTCTCAGAGATAACTGAGATGCTGTCACATGGCCCGCAGTCCTCATTTTGCTCCCAAATAAAACTAAAACTCACAACTCTCAAGTTGCTCATGCTTAAGTCAGTGATACCTTATAGTTATCATCAGCATCTCTTTTATTTGACCCCATTTTACAGCAGTTTTTAAAACAAAATCAGTTACTCTAAGATGCAATCACCCTGAAAATTGACTTTTCTTTTTTTCCTTTGTAACAAAGAAACACTGGTTTGTTTCTTTCCAGCTGTGGCAAAATTCTGATTCAAGCCAGATAACTCCATGAATTCAACCATTGCTTGAATTGTTTTCTTTAATTTAATAACAAAGTCTTGCTGTCATTCAGTTTACAAAGTACTTTTGAGTCTTGCATCAACCTGGTGAAATAAGCAGGGCAGATGAGTTATTATTCTCAGTGGTATAATGTAAACTTGAACTCAAGTATTCTGACTCTGAACTCAGTGGCCCTTCCAACATTTTATAAAATGTGGCCTGTCCCAATGCATCAAAGCATGAATAAATGCAACAGATCTGTCTGCTGTATAAGCCTGTTTCCCAGAGCTCACTGTGATCCAAAGAGCTCAAGGAGAACAGAAAAGTGGCTGTGAGGAGGGTGCAAGTTTCACTGTTCATCTCATCGTGTTTCCTGCCCTAGCTTTTATCAGTTCAGTTCAGTTCAGTCACTCAGTCGTGTCCGACTCTTTGCGACCCCATGAATCGCAGCACGCCAGGCCTCGCTGTCCATCACCAAATCCCAGAGTTCACTCAGACTCATGTCCATCGAGTCAGTGATGCCATCCAGCCATCTCATCCTCTGTCGTCCCCTTCTCCTCCTGCCCCCAATCCCTCCCAGCATTAGGTTCTTTTCCAATGAGTCAACTCTTCACATGAGGTGGCCAAAGTATTGGAGTTTCAGCTTTAGCATCAGTCCTTCCAATGAACACCCAGGACTGATCTCCTTTAGGATGGATTGGTTGGAACTCCTTGCAGTCCAAGGGACTCTCAAGTGGCTTCTCCAAAAGCACAATCAAAAGCATCAGTTCTTCAGCACTCAGTTTTCTTTATAGTCCAACATTCACATTCACACATGGCCACTGGAAAAATTATAGCTTTCACTGGATGGACATTTGTTGACAAGGTAATGTCTCTGCTTTCTAATGTGCTATCTAGGTTGGTCATAGCTTTCCTTCCAAGGAGCATGTGTCTTTTAATTTCATGGCTGCAGTCACCATCTGCAATGATTTTGCAGCCCCCAAAAATAAAGTCTGTCACTGTTTCCATTGTTTGCCCATGAAGTGATGGGATCAGATGCCATGATCTTAGTTTTCTGAATGCTGAATTTTAAGCCAACTTTTTCACTCTCGACTTTCACTTTCATCAAGAGGCTTTTTAGTTCCTCTTCACTTTCTGCCATAAGGGTGGTGTCATCTGCATGTCTGAGGTTATTGATATCTCTCCTGGCAATCTTGATTCCAGCTTGTGTTTCTTCCAGCCCAGCGTTTCTCTTGATGTACTCTGCATAGAAGTTAAATAAGCAGGGTGACAATGTACAGACTTGACGTATTCCTTTTCCTATTTGGAACCAGTCTGTTGTTCCATGTCCAGTTCTAACTGTTGCTTCCTGACCTGCATATAGGTTTCTCAAGAGGCCTGTCAGGTGGTCTGGTATTCCCATCTCTTTCAGAATTTTTCACAGTTTATTGTGATCCACATAGTCAAAGGCTTTGGCATAGTCAATAAAGCAGAAATAGATGTTTTTCTGGAGCTCTCTTGCTTTTTTGATGATCTAGCGGATGTTGGCAATTTGATCTCTGGTTCCTCTGCCTTTTCTAAAACCAGCTTGAACATCAGGAAGTTCATGGTTCACGTATTGCTGAAGCCTGGCTTGGAGAATTTGGAGCATTACTTTACTAGCGTGTGAGATGAGTGCAATTGTGCGGTAGTTTGAGCATTCTTTGGCATTGCCTTTCTTTGGGATTGGAATGAAAACTGCCCTTTTCCAGTCCTGTGGCCCTGCTGAGTTTTCCAAATTTGCTGGCATCTTGAGTGCAGCACTTTCACAGCATTGTCTTTCAGGATTTGAAATAGCTCAACTGGAATTCCATCACCTCCACCAGCTTTGTTCGTAGTGATGCTTTCTAAGGCCCACTTGACTTCACATTCCAGGATGTCTGGCTCTAGGTCAGTGATCACACCATCGTGATTATCTGGGTCCTGAAGATATTTTTTGTACAGTTATTCTGTGTATTCTTGCCACCTCTTCTTAATCTCTTCTGCTTCTGTTAGGTCCATACCATTTCTGTCCTTTATAGAGCCCATCTTTGCATGAAATGTTCCCTTGGTATCTCTAATTTTCTTTAAGAGATCTCTAGTCTTTCCCATTCTATTGTTTTCCTCTATTTCTTTGATCTCTGAGGAAGGTTTTCTTATCTCTCCTTGCTCTTCTTTGGAACTCTGCATTCAGATGCTTATATCTTTCCTTTTCTCCTTTGCTTTTTGCTTCTCTTCTTTTCATAGCTATTTGTAAGGCCTCCTCAGACAGCCATTTTGCTTTTTTGCATTTCTTTTCCATGGGCATGGTCTTGATCCCTGTTTCCTGTACAGTGTCATGAACCTCCGTCCATAGTTCTTCAGGCATTCTGTCTATCAGATCTAGGCCCTTAAATCTATTTCTCACTTCTAATGTATAATCATAAGGGGTTTGATTTAGGTCATACCTGAATGGTCCAGTGGTTTTCCCTACTTTCTTCAATTTAAGTCTGAATTTGGCAATAAGGAGTTCATGATCTGAGCTACAGTTAGCTCCCGGTTTTGTTTTTGCTGACTGTATAGAGCTTTTCCCTCTTTGGCTGCAAAGAATATAATCAATCTGATTTTGGTGTTGACTATCTGGTGATGTCCATGTGTAGAGTCTTCTGTTGTGTTGTTCGAAGAGGGTGTTTGCTATGACCAATGTGTTCTCTTGGCAAACTCTATTAGCCTTTGTCCTGCTTCATTCTGTACTCCAAGGCCAAATTTGCCTGTTACTCCAGGTGTTTCTTGACTTCCTACTTTTGCATTCCAGTCCCCTATAATGAAAAGGACATCTTTTTGGGGTGTTAGTTCTTAAAGGTCTTGTAGGTCTTCATAGAACCATTCAACTTCAGCTTCTTCAGCGTTACTGATTTGAACATAGGCTTGGATTACTGTGATATTGAATGGTTTGCCTTGGAAACGAACAGAGATCATTCTGTCGTTTTTGAGATTGCATCCAAGTACTGCATTTTGGACTCTTTTGTTGACCATGATGGCTACTCCATTTCTTCTGAGGGATTCCTGCCTGCAGTAGTAGATATGATGGTCCTCTGAGTTAAATTCACCCATTCCAGTCCATTTCCGTTTGCTGATTCCTAGAATGTCGATGTTCACTCTTGTCATCTATTGTTTGACCACTTCCAACTTGCCTTGATTCATGGACCTAGCATTCCAGGCTCCCACACAATATTGCTCTTTACAGCATCAGACCTTGCTTCTATCACCAGTCCCATCCACAACTGGGTATTGTTTTTGCTTTGGCTCCATCCCTTCATTCTTTCTGGAGTTATTACTCCTCTGGTCTCCAGTAGCATATTGGGCATCTACCGACCCAGGGATTTCCCCTTTCAGTATCCTATCATTTTGACTTTTCATACTGTGCGTGGGGTTCTCAAGGCAAAAATACTGAAGTGGTTTGCCATTCCCTTCTCCAGTGGACCACATTCTGTCAGACTTCTCCACCATGACCCTCCTGTGGGGTCATGGATGGCCCCACATGGCATGGTTTAGTTTCCTTGAGTTAGACAAGGCTGTGGTCCATGTGATCAGATTGGCTAGTTTTCTGTGATTATGGTTTCAGTGTTTCTGCCCTCTAGTGCCCTCTTGCAACACCTACCGTCTTATTTGGGTTTCTCTTACCTTGGACATAGGGTATCTCTTCACGGCTGCTCCAGCAAAGCAGAGCCACCACGCCTTACCTTGCACGAGGGGTATCTCCTCATGGCTGCCTCCCCTGACCTCGGGTGTGGGGTAGCTCGTCTTGGCTGCCTTCTAATATTCAAAATCCATGGTAGCAATGTGACTTGAATGTCATTCTGTTTCATGTTTCATCCATACCATAAGAACACCAGTGGATTAGATTTTATGGAAAGACAACATTCCAAGCATTTGTGCTTAGCATTTGTTTACCTTATGAGATTGCTTTTTATATTTGATATTCTAAATATACAAGGATGCTCTCTGAAAAACAAATAAAGCTGAGGCCAATCTTGGCTACAGATCATGGGATTTTCAGGGCTTCCCTGATGCCTTAGTCAGTAAAGAATCTGCCTATAATGCAGGAGACCCGGGTTTGATCCCTGGGTTGGGAAGATTGAGGAAATGGCCTTGGAAATCCCATGGACAGAGGAGCCTGCTGGGCTATAGCCCATGGGGTCACAAGTGTTGGACACTACTTAGTGACTAAACTACCACCATGGGATTTATATATATATAAATATATATTTATATATATTTCAGTGGAACTGAAAGCACATGTAAGAAAAATGAACAATGTCTAGTCCATTGTTCATTTTTCTTACATGTGATCTTAAAAGAAAATTTTATTGAGCTGTTGAAAATCCTGGAAATGTAGAAGTGTTCCCTCTTAGGCATCATTTTTCTCTTTCTCTTTTTAAACTAATAAAATACCACATTATGAAAGCAGTCTGAAGGAGAGCAGGCATTATGCAGATATATGGGAACCAGGAACCTATTGAGAGCTGGCTCACAATCTTTCTCTACAGGAAAGGAAACGTGTAGTCCAGTGTCTCAGGGAGCTATCTTATAGACTAACTGCCTTGATCTAGAGAGGGTTTTGACCCAGAGAGAGAAGCTGAGTCACAATGTGGGTAAGAGGTTTTATTTCAAGATTATGTATACAAGTCTTTAATCCCTAAATCTATGACTTGCTACCTAAGTGAGCTTATTCAGGTTACTTAACTTCTGTAAGTATCTCTGGGAACACACACATGGGCATATGTACACCTATACACATGCCTTTTGAATAGGACATTTATACAATTCAATAATCAAAAGAATATGAAAGAATATAAAATTTAAAATTGATTTTTTCTTACTATATCTTAGATAATGTGACAGGCTGTAACTTCCCTTAAGTTGAGGAGGATTGGCATCTTAGAGTCTCAGTGTGGAAGTGATACAGTGGACTCTGGAGGTAAGATATAAAGGAAGATTTAGCTTCCTTCTGGTTCCTGTGAGATACTTGTGCATGGACTCAGCTGCCACATTGTGAGGAAGCTCAAGCAATCCGGGTAGAGAGGAACCATCATGATCTCTGGCTCACAGCCCTATCTGAGCTTCTAGTTGACAGCCAGCTCCTAATTGCCAGGTGTTGTCAAAAAGTCAAACTGAAGTGGCTATTCCAGCCCCATTCAGGTGACATCAGCTTGTGTTGCATGGAGTAGCAATAGCCTGTGGTTGCTGATACCTGCTCAAATTGCAGATTAGTGCAAAAAAGCAAATGGCTATTTTGTTTTAAGTCACCAAATTTGGAGTAGGTTGTCAAAATGAATTAGGTAATTGAAAGTGTTAATTGCTCAGTCCTGTCCAACTCTTTGTGATGCCTGACTGTACCCTGCCAGGCTCCTCTGTCTATGGAATTCTCCAAATAAGAATACTGGAGTGGGTAGCCATTCCCTTCTCCAGGGGATCTTCCCAACCCAGGGATCGAACCCAGGTCTCCTATATTGCATGCAGAATTTTTATCATCTGAGCCATCAGGGAAGACTGTTAGACATAGAAAGATAAATCAGACATATAATTGAGGATAAATCCACAATTGAGTTGTGTTATTATGCATATTTTTTCTAATTGAAAAGACAAAACCTTCAATATTGAAAATTAGAGGGCTAATTGAAGTCCAACAGACTCACTACTACAGATTTTCAACTATTCCATTTTATTTTTGTTTCACACATTATAGAAAAATTAATTTGTAAGCCTAAGTGGGGAAATTTATATAGAGTTCTCATTACACTTAGAGGCTATGTTTTTCAGATTTCTGTTGTTGTTATTTAGTCTCTAAGTCATGTCTGACTTTTGGGACCTCATGGACGGTCGACTGCCAAGCTTCTCTGTCCGTGGGTTTATCCAGGCAAGAATATTGGAGTGGGCTGCCATTTCCTTCTCCAGGGGATCATCCCAACTCAAGGATCAGGAAGGTAGTTCCTTTACCACTGAGACACCAGGGAAGCTACTAGATTTTATATTAGCATTTATAGAACTTTATTTTTTTATCTTTTAAATAACATGTAAATTTGCATGGCACAGGTCCGTCTAGTCAAGGCTATGGTTTTTCCAGTGGTCATGTATGGATGTGAGAGTTGGACTGTGAAGAAAGCTGAGCATCAAAGAATTGATGCTTTTAAACTGTGGTGTTGGAGAAGACTCTTGAGAGTCCCTTGGACTGCAAGGAGATCCAACCAGTCCATTCTGAAGGAGATCAACCCTGGGATTTCTTTGGAAGGATTGATGCTAAAGCTGAAACAACAGTACTTTGGCCACCTCATGCGAAGAGTTGAGTCATTGGAAAAGATTCCGATGCTGGGAGGGATTGGGGGCAGGAGGAGAAGGGGACGACAGAGGATGAGATGGCTGAATGGCATCACTGACTCGATGGATGTGAGTCTGAGTGAACCCTGGGAGTTGGTGATGGACAAGGAGGCCTGGTGTGCTGCGATTCATGGGGTTGCAAAGAGTTGGACAGGACTGAATGACTGAACTGAACTGAACGACTGAACTGTAACTTTCTACACTTTTACATACATTGTATCCTTTGGCACTCAGAATGACACTGTGACGTAGGTCTTGTTTTCCATAATGTTTAAGTGGGAAACTAGAGGCTTAAAGAGGTTTTGAGAGAAAAGCATCACTGGGTCAGTTTCCCTTGATACAACACATTCCACCAGGCAATTCTTTATAAGCAAATAGACCCGGTAGTAAAACAAAGCTGGGTGTAACAAAGCAGCCACCCCAACCCTCTTCACCTCACTTCGCCTACTTTATCATCCACACAGAGAATGAAGCCACAGCAAGGGATGGTTTGAACTAACTTCTCCAGAGCAACATTCCCATTACTCAGCTGTGCAGGTAGCGGCTCTTCACACAAGACCGCTTCAGTTACTCTGTACCTTTCTTTATTTCCTTTCTTATTTTGTTACTCTTCAAAAATAGCCTCATTCGAGCTCTCTTCATACTTTCAGTCTCCTGATTTTTCACATGAAGCCTGAGCTACTTTTCAGTCTCTCCTATATTATTCTGCAGAAAAGTTTCAGACTTCCCTTTCAGTTAAGATTATAGCCTCTAAGAATTTTCCATATAAAAGTGTGCCACTGGGACCCACTACTGATCCCAGTCAAGGCTGCGTTCTCTCTTATTCTGTTTCTAATTCTGTTTTGTTATGTGCATGTTTGTTTAAACTCATAATCTTTCTCTTTTCATTATAAAAGTAACCTTTGCAATATATAATTATAAAACAATTTTATTTTTATAATTTATATAAAAGTTAAATAAAACACGCAATATATAATGCGAAGGATGAATCACCCATATTCCACTTTCTGTACACTACTCTCCATCAATCATCCATTACTCTACCCAGAGATAAGTGTGATTAGCAGTTTGATAAGCATCCTTACAGTGAATTTCTTTGTATTTACATATTCACATATGTGTGCATAACTGTTTTCTTGGATAAATTGTGTAATAACATATCCTTCTGTGACACTTTATATTTTCATTAAAATTTGTGTCTTGAAAATCTTTTTGTAGCATTTCATTTAGATTTCTCATATTTCATAGTGACTGTAACAACTTATATTTCATGTGGTATATAAGCTTATATAAAATAAAAGTTCTGGAAGGATCTGAAAATCCATTTGTTCTGAAATCCAAATGAGAGGGCCAATAAAATCATCATTTGGTGGTGAGCAGGGTAAAGAAGCTATTGTTTGATTCATGGTAATGAATATTTATTTAACTTAAAGATGGTTAAAAGTAGAGTCTCCTATGTATATTTTACAAGATGGATATGTTATAGTTTATTTAAAATCTATGATTTAAACCAAAACCTGGAGCTTGCTCAAACTCATGCCCATGGGATCGATGATGCCATCCAACCATTTCATCCTTTGTCATCCCCTTCTCCTGCCTTCAATCTTTCCCAGCATCAAGGTCATTTCAGATGAGTCAGTTCTTCACATCTGGTGGCCAAAGTATTGGAGTTTCAGCTTCAGCATCAGTCCTTCCAATGAATATTAAGGACTGACTTCCTTTAGGATTGACTGGTTGGATCTCCTTGCAGTCCAAGGGATTCTCAAGAGTCTTCTCCAACACCACAGTTCAAAAACATCAATTCTTCAGCCCTCAGCTTTCTTTATGGTCCAACTCTCACATCCATACATGACTACTGAAAAAACCATTGTTTTGACTAGATGGACCTTTTTCAGCAGATAATATCTCTGCTTTTTAACATGTTGTCTGGGTTGGTCATAGCTTTTCTTCCAAGAAGCAAGCATCTTTTGATTTCATGGCTGCAGTCACCATCTGCAATGATTTTGGATCCAAAGAAAATAAAGTCTGTCACTGTTTCCATATCTATTTGCCATGAAGTGATAGGACTGGATGCCATGAACTCAGGTTTCTGAAAGTTGAGTTTTAAGCCAGCTTTTTCACTCTCCTCTTTCACTTTCATCAAGAGGCTCTTTAGTTCTTTGCTTTCTGCCATAAGGGTGGTGTCATCTGCATATCTGAGGTTATTGATATTTCTCCTGGCAATCTTGATTCCAGCTGTGCTTCGCTCAGGCCAGCATTTCACACGATGTACTCTGCATGTAAGTTAAATCAGGAGGGTGACAATATACAGCTTTGACATACTCCTTTCCTGATTTGGAACCAGCCCATTGTTCTATGTCTGGTTCTAACTGTTGCTTTTTGACCTAAATACAGATTTCTCAGGATGCAGGTCAGGTGGTCTGGTATTCCCATCTCTTGAAGAATTTCCCACAGTTTGTTGTGATCCAAACAGTCAAAGGCTTCTGTGTAGTCAATAAAGTAGAAGTGGATGTTTTTCTGGAACTCTCTTGCTTTTTTGATGATCCAGCATGTTGGCAATTTAATCTCTGGTTTCTCTGCCTTTTCTAATTCCAGCTTCAACATCTGGAAATTCACAGTTCACAAACTGTTGCAGCCTGGCTTGGAGAATTTTCAGCATTACTTCGCTAGCATGTGAGACAGGTGCAATTTTATGGTAGGCTGAACATTCTTTGGCATTGCCTTTCTTTGGGATTGGAATGAAAATTGACCTTTTCCAGTCCTGCGGCCACTGCTGAGTTTTCCAAATTTTCTGGCATATTGAGTTCAGCACTTTCATAGCATCATCTTTTAGGATTTGAAATAGCTCAACTGATATTCAATCACCTCCACTAACTTTGTTCATAGCGATGCTTCCTAAGGCATACTTGACTTCTCATTCCAGGATGTCTGACTCTAGGAGCATGATCACACCATCCTGGTTATGTGTGTCATGAAGTTTTTGCATAGTTCTTCTGTGTATTCTAGCCACCTCTTCTTAATATCTTCTGCTTCTGTTAGGTCCATACCATTTGTGTCCTTTATTGTGCCAATCTTTTCATGAAATGTTCCCTTGGTAGCTCTAATTTTCTTGAAGAGATCTCTTATCTTTCCCATTCTATTGTTTTCCTCTATTCCTTTGCATTGATCATTGAGGAAGGCTTTCTTATCTCTCCTTGCTATTCTTTGGAACTCTGCATTCAAATAGGTATATCTTTCCTTTTCTCTTTTGTTTTTTGTTTCCCTTTTTTTTTTACAGCTATTTGTAAGACCTCCCCAGACCACCATTTTGCTTTTTTGAATTTCTTTTTTTTGGAGATGGTCTTGATCCCTGTGTCCTGTACAATGTCACAAATCTCCGTTCATAGTTCTTCAGGCACTCTGTCTATCAGATCTAATCTCTTGAATCTATTTCTCACTTTCACTGTATAATCCTAAGGGATTTGATTTAGCTTATATCTGAATAGTCTAGAGGTTTTCCCTACTTTCTTTTTTTATTTTTTAATTAAAAATTTTTTTTAAATTATTTTTAATATAAATTTATTTATTTTAATTGGAGGCTAATTACATTACAACATTGTATTGGTTTTGCCATACATTGACATACTTTCTTGAATTTAAGCCTGAATTTGGCAATAAGGAGTTCATGATCTGAGCCACAGTCAGCTCCCAGTCTTGTTTTTGCTGACTGTATAGAGCTTCTCCATCTTTGGCTGCAAATAATATAATCAGTCTGATTTCAATATTGACCATCTGATGATGTCCATGTGTAGAGTCTTCTCTTGTGTTTTTGGAAGAGGCAAGGGGAGCGGAGGAATGAATTGGAAGATTGGGATTGAAATATACACATCACTATATATAAAATTCCTATTGCATAGGAACCTGGAATGTTCCAGGTTTACTATGACCAGTGTGTTCTCTTGGAAAAACTCTTTTAGCCTTTGTCCTGCTTCATTCTGTGCTCCAAAGCCAAATTTGCCTGTTACTCCAGGTGTTTCTTGACTTCCTACTTTTGTGTTCCAGTCCCCTGTAATGAAAAGGACATCTTTTTTGGGTGTTAGTTCTAGAAGGTCTTTTAGGTCTTCATAGAAACATTCAACTTCAGCTTCTTCAGCATTACTGGTCCGGGCATAGACTTGGATTACTGTGTTATTGAATGGTTTGCCTTGGAAACAAACAGATATCATTCCTTCATTTTTAAGAGTGCATCCAAGTACTGCATTTTGGACTCTTTTGTTGACTATGATGGCTACTCCATTTCTTCTAAGGGATTCTTGCCCACAATGATAGATATAATGGTCATCTGAGTTAAAGTCACCCATTCCAGTCCATTTTAGTTCTTTGATTCCTAAAATGTCGACGTTCACTCTTGCCATCTCCTGTTTCACCACTTCCACTTTGCCTTGATTCATGGACCTAACATTCCAAGTTCCTATGCAATTGGAATTTTATGTATAGTAATGTGTGTATTTCAATCCCAGTCTTCCAATTCATTCCTCCCCTCCCTTTGCCTAATTGTAACCATAAGTTTTTTACATCTGTAACTCTATTTCTGTTTAGTAGACAAGTTTGTATCATTTTTTAAGATTACACATATAAGTTTAATTGTATGGTATCGGCCCTTCTCTTTCTGACTTACTCCACTCAGTATGACAATATCTAGGTCCGTTCATGTTACTGCTAATGGCAGTATTTCATTCTTTTTATGGCTAATATTCTGTTGTGTATATGTACTGCCTCTTCTTTATCCATTCCTTTGCTGATGGACATTTAGGTTGCTTTCATGTCTTGGCTATCGTAAATAGTGCTGCAATGAACATTGGAGTGCATTTATATTCATGTATCTTGAACCTGTGCTTTTGTATACATGCCCATTGATAATTGCTATATCTTCTTGGTGAGTTGATCTAGAAACTGATACTTTTTTCAGAGATCCCACCACTCCTGCTGCCCCACAGTTCTGTCTGAGAGAAAAGAGTTCCTGTAGGGCAAAACAGTGAGAGGAAAGAGTGAGAGAGAGAAAAAAATGACAGAGATTCCTTCCACAGTGTTCAGTGACAGGAGGCGCTATTCTAGATTTTCTCTCATGGTTTTGATGCCTGTGCCACCATGACTATCACCACTGGATAATTTATGAATGAGATTGTCTTTGGGACAGTGCAAAAAAAAAAAAAAAAGCACTTCTTCCTATACATTCTGGCAAAAAAGCACTTCCTCCTATACATTCTGGCTCAGAGGGACTTCCTGTCCCAAGATGCTGGCCAGAAAGGCAAAGTTTCTCTCAGGATTTTGGCTGTCCATGCCCCACTGCGCAGTTTTGCAATGGGACTATCTGGCTTAAAATCAAGATAAAAGATAGGGGAAAAGGCTTTTAAATTTAGCCCCATTATAGATTATTCTTCACCATTTACTTCCTCAGTCTACCTGTTAGTGGTAATTTTTCAGATTCCTCATTTAGTTGCTTTTTGTATTTTGTCCAAAAGTTTTAGTTGTAATCAATGGAAGCAATGGCCTCTGGTAGATTTATTACTTCTTAACCAGCAGAGAAATTCAAATAATCTTTCCTCATGATGATAAATTAGGATTCATATATATATAGATAGATAGATAGATAGATAGATAGATAATTCTAAAGCCCTTTTCTTAAACACTGCATTCCACATCTTACATGTAAAGTATAATCTTTATTTTTACATATTTTATGCAAAATGAAAAGACTTGTGACCTATGATTTCTATTGTGTTACCTGGAAATAGTTGAAAGAGAACAAGAGCTAGAGTAACAGAAAAGTCAGTAAATGGAAAAAGAAAGAGAGAAATTGCAATAGATAGAAGGATAAGTAGATGTGAGTTGGCTTGCATCATTAAAAATATGTACTTGTCATATTTCTCAATTAGAGTTCAGGCAGGGAACAGATGTGATACTCAGTAACTAAAAAGAGTTTAATGACAGTACTCTTTCCAAAGGGGTAGGCAGGGTAAGAAAAGTAACAAGTGATGCTGAAATACAGAAGGACTCACAGTAGCTGGGATCTATTCCCATCCCTGGACATGCAGTTTATTGGAATCAGTGGCCATAGCTAGAGAACTTCAGCCACTTCTCTATACTTGTAAGGTAGGAATTAGATAGTAAATATTCTGTCTCATGTTTCCTCCTGCTCTCTTATCTGCTACTAGTATTTCTTGAATGAACGCAAACAGATGCCAAACTCAAGAGAGCCTGGATAAGACAGCTTATGGATATCATTGCTCAGAACTCAGAGTAGGTTAGAAAAGAGTAGAAAGTGGTTATAGAAAATAAATGGGGAATATCGACTCCTTTTGCCCATCATTTTTGATTCTTATCTAACAAAGAGAAAACATGTCTGTCTTATTACAAAACAACATCTCTATAGTCTTAAATGAAAATATTAGGACCAACTGTGTCATTTAGATATCATAGAAGAAAAAAAGTGAAGTCATTCAGTTGTATCTGACTCTTTGCGACTCCATGGTACGTAGCCTGCCAGGCTCCTCCATCAGTGGGATTTTCCAGGCAAGAATACTGGAGTGGGTTGCCATTTCCTTCTTGAAAAAGAAAAAAAAGGAAACATATTTAATTTACATGAAACATAGCTACTACAGTCCCCTCTTTTATAGTTGATCTTAAGGCTACGTTGACAAATAGCTTTTTTCTTTAATGACTTGTTTTGAATTTCTCTTACCCTCTTCTAGCATGTTGACTGGTTGCCTATTTAATCTGATGGGATGATGGAAACTTTTATTTCCAGAAGATCCAAATCCTCAATAGTCCTGTATTTATTGGTTATGTAGTTCTCCATTATCCATACAAGGTGACCCAGTGAATCTTCCAGACTTCAGAAATAGTTACCCTGGAATCTTAATGTGCAATTTCCCCTTGAGTGGAAGTAAGATTGTGAATAAACTGACCCTAAAATAGAAAGGTTATTCTGGATTATCTATGTGAATTCAGTGTAATCACAAGCATTCTTAAAAGTGGAAGAGGAGGCAGAAAAAGTGAGATAGGGAGAGATGGGACTACAGAGGAATGGCTAGAAAGATTTCACATTGTTGGCCTTGAAGATGGAGGAAGGGAGCCGTGAGTGAAGGGATCTATGTAGCCTCTAGAAATGCTAAAAGGCAAGGACAGGATTTCTCCCTTAGAGCTTCTCCAAAGGCATGCTGCACTGCTGGCATCTTGATTTTAGTACCATGAGATCCATGTTGGAATTCTAACTTTTAGAACTGCCAGATGATTAATTTGTGTTGTTTTAAGACACTAAATTTGTGCTGATTTGTTACAACAGCAATAGAAATAGTTTTCTACACACACTGTCAGTTCCAATTTAATGGACCATGCTTCTGTTTCCTGGTGGACCATTTCTCTCTAGATAAATGTTGACAAGTACTCCAAATCCAATGAGTCCAAGATTGAGAGGGAAGGAGTAAATAATTCGTTCAGTGATACGGGCCATTTTGACTTTCATCCCTTGATTCCCAAACCCATGCATTCTGGCTTTGGGCAAATAATGTCATATGTTGGTTGCTGACTTAAGGCCCTTTCCATATTCTGTTGAACAATATCTCAGTCTTTCACTGTTGTCCCCTGGATGACAGAAAACAGAGACTTCAATAGGCCATCCTATCACTCTATCAAGCCAGACACTTCTGATATTGGTACACTTATAAGATCAGTGAGTAGTCAAAAGCTTGTTGCATACATTTTTCACTGTAAAATACATATTTTGGTTAGAGATAATATTAGTGTAGCATATGAAGGAATTGTATAAATCTAAAAATGATGATGCTCTCAGAAATTTTGTAAATAGAAAGGTAGGTATGAATATGAAATATACATTTCTTCCATGAAGACAAACAGAGATCCTCTCTATTGTGAAAGATGTTCAGTGTGATCAATATGCCTCAGAGCATCTGGTGGGTTTTGACCACCATATATGATGATGCCATAGTGGAAACTCAACCACGTTCTTTGCATTTGGCAGTTTGGGCACTGGCGACATTTGAACTAGCCTGTTGAATCCATGAAGAAATTTTATCCTTGCCTGTGTTTCCTGATTATCCTCTAAATTATATGTAAATGTTGTTACTGAGTAATAATATGTATTTATAAAAATGATTTGACAGTCAGCTCTTTGTGCTATCACATTCACCTTCAAATACTCTTTTATTTAAGTCCCTGACCAATGGGTTAGGAATTCTGAATGAGTATAGATTCCTACCTCAGGTCATAATTGCCATGCTGTAAAATAGATAACTAAATATCCTATGTAGAATTCTTCCAACTGGGAGCATATAATTTTATTGCTATATTTCATGACTACCCTAACAGTCAAGGTAATGCAACAACTCTTCACTTCCAGCTGGTTCCATATTCCCTTGCAGACCCATCCATATACCTGGCCTGTATCTTTCTTCCTTTGGTCCAGGAAAATCCCCAGTTGGCCATAAGCTTAGGAAGTTTAATTTTGCACTCTGGAGCAGCTGGGTCCAGGTGTCCTAAAATGGGATACTACTCTGTGCATTAAATACTATGACTCTATGGATTGGTAATGCGTGGTCCAGATGGGAGTTGAGGTGACATAGTAATCTGATGCGTCATGATCAACCACTGTTGTTTTCCAGTTGCTAAGTCATGTCCAACTCTTTGCAACAGCATGGACTACAGCATGCCAGGCTTCCCAGTCCTTCACTATCTCCCAGAGTTTGCTCAAACTCAGGTCCATTGAGTCTGTGATGCCATCCAAACGTCTCATCCTCTGTTGCCCTCTTCTCCTCCTGCCCTCAATCTTTCCCAGCATCAGGGTTTTTTTTCCAATGGGTTGGCTCTTCACATCAGGTGGCCAAAGTATTAGAGCTTCAGCTTCAGCATTAGTCCTTTCAATGAATATTCAGGGATCAAACAGAGTTGTCACCAAAAACTGCTTTTCAAGTAGAGAATAATTTTGGACAGTATATGACAGCCTTGTTCTAAGACCCTAGGGACTTGTATTATGGGTCCCCCATTAGGGTTTATCAGAGATTCCATAGACCCTCTTGATCTAATCTTACTATGAATCCTGGGCTTGAGGAAATAACTATAGGAGAGTTCTGTAGTACCACTGGACCTATTATGAGATGAACTAAGGCCAAAGCTCCAACTGTCACCTAACTTCCATCAGCCCTACTCTGACCAGTTTTCTGTAATGGCATTTTCTTGTGTCTGGAAATTGGCAGGAGTTTAGACCAATATCTAACGTGATCATTGACACGTGTGACCAAATCCCAGAATTCCTTTTCAATGGCTGTTTCCTCAGGCCACTTCTGGAAAAAAAAAAATATTGTATTTTTCCCATCAGGAAGGAAAAATCCCATCAGGACCATATATATATATGTATATATAAAGTTAAATAAAGGGGCAGTTGACAGAGGGTTGAGAAGGTTAAGGAAACAAACAAGGACCGCAATGCAAGCAGGATCTAGCAACAACTGGAAGCCTTCAGCAACCCTTTTTTGGAAGGGTTAGGGGAACAAGCTGCTGTGACTGCCAACTACTATGGGAGGTTAGGAGCCAGACAACAACCTGAGTCTTAGGTGGAGGAACACAGTTACTGCTGCACCAAAGTCTTCAAGAGAGAGCTGAGGGAGCTTATTTTCTGACTTTTTTCCCTCTGACCTGCTACTGGAGCTTCCTACTCCAGGACCCTACCAGTATCCAGAGGACAAGAAAACCCAGAGGGCTCAGCACACCCTGGCCAGACCTTAAGCCAGAGAAAAGTCCCAGTGGATAGAGAATGGATATTGAGAGCAGCCAGGGAATATGCAGGATACCCTTTGTAAGACCCATTTTTGTTGCAGAGATATTTAAATGGGGAAAACTGCTTCCAAGGTGCTTTTCAAACATAGTAAAATATGGTAATATAGAAGTAGATAAAAATATGAAAATGGTTTAGAAAGATAAAGGATAAAAAGCAGGCCCTTGAGGAAGTTACTTATTTTAATGGTACATTAAATGGTACGTTCCTGACCATAGTATGAAAATAAAAAACACCAATAATAAACATTTAATTTTTTGATAAAATGGAACAAATAATTAACCTAGATTTTTTCTTCAGGCCAATTTCAAGAAGAGTACATTTTACAAATCTTTGCTTTAAAGATTTGTGTAAAGATTCTAGCCTTGATATAAAGGAAACCATTCAAAACACGAGTTTAAGCATGGAAGCATTTTTGGTTAAAAAAAAAAAAAAAGAAGAATGGTTTTAAGCAAAGCCAAGGAGACAACTATTGAGTGTGATTTCTTCACGATTTTATGTTTTAGAGGAGATTGTTATTTGGCTTCATTTTCAAGTCTAGCTCAAGGCAAAACTGAGAACCACCTGAAGTTTATCTCTTTAGCCTCAGCTTTTGTTCATTTTACCATTTTCCTTCCATATGGCACTTACCTCAATCTGCAAATATGAAAAACAAAACAAAGCTTATTATTGCATCTGGTATTTTGTAAAGTTCTGATGAAAAGTAAAAACAAATAACTTTATTAGTGGATGCTAAGTAATTTCCATATGCTTTTAAATTAAATTAGTAAAATCATGATAAGAATATATTTCAATGAAAGTTAAATAATGAGGACAGAGAGTATCTCAATAGAATTGCAAAATCCAGACCTGCAGAGAGACTAGTGAAGATACTGACTTACAAAATTTATACACTGTTAGAAGTAAGAGAAAATATAATTTAGAGAGATGTGGTATTCATCTGTATCATTGAGTGCTGAACAGGTTAGAGGCTTCTCTCCCGAGAACAAATTGCATTTTCTTTAGAAAGAAACACACAGGCAGTCCCTTGGCAGGAGTGTCAAAATCAAATAGTAATTTCAATCTGTAATGCCTTTTATCTAAAGAACTCTACCACATTTCCTCGTTAGCTTTCAGAATACACTTGTGATTTCTCTCTTGAATTATAACTCCCCCCCCCTTTTTTTTGTTACAAAGAAATCAAGTCATAGGGAAACAGACATGTACTAACTTCTATTGAGATCATTTAAACAGGGTCAATTACTGAGACACACAGGTCTCGATGCTTGATATAATAAGTGAAAATGAAAGTGTTAGTCGCTCAGTTGTGTCCGACTCTTTGTGACCCCAAGGACTGCAGCATCCCAGCCTTCCCCGTCCTTACGGAGTTTGCTCAAGTTCATGTCCATTGAGTAGGTGACACCATTCGACCACCTCATTCTCTGTTGCCCCCTTCTCTTCCTGCCCTCAATCTTTCCCAGCATCAGGGTCTTTTCCCATGAATTGGCTTTTCCCATCAGGTAACCAAAGTATTGGAGCTTCAGCTTCAGCATCAGTCCTTCCAATGAATATTCAGGGTTGATTTCCTTTAGGATTGATTGGTTTGATCTCCTTGCTATCCAAGGGACTCTCAAGAGTCATCTTCAGCACCACAGTGAGAAAGCATCATAAACACTCTTGAAAACAGTGTCATTGACAGAGACAGCCATTGTTCAGAAACATGAGAGACCATGGAGAATTGTATTCCAAGACAGTGTACCACATATATAAAATTATATATATATATATATATATATATATAATTTATATATAAATAAAACTAAATTTATATATAATATATATATATACAATTATATATAATATATAAAATTACACCCAAGATGCAAAAATGAATAGAATACATAAAATCCTTTGTAATATATGTAAGCATTTAATATAGAGAGACATGGCAATTAAGTTAAAGTTTTTTTTCAGTGTTATCAGACTGTTCTTATGCTTCAGATTTTTTCTAGATGCTTGAGTTAATGAATGTCACTAATGTAATAAGTAAGGTTTTTAATGCTGCATGATGAAACTTTGTATTATCTGTTTTTCCATGTATCATGCCTCTAAATTGAACACCAAAGTTTTCGTGACTGTTTCTAAATTGCACATAGTTTTATTGGGTAGGCCAAAAAGTTTGGCCTAAGTTCTTACAGAAAAACCTGAATGAAACTTTTGGTCCACCAAATAATATAAGATGGTTTGATTTTTGCACCATATTATTTTTTGTTCTGCTAATGTCTCCTTAATCTTTTTACAATTAAGGTAAAATAAACATGATATAAACTTTACTCCCATAACTGTTTTTAAGCATACAGTTCTGCAGCATTAAGTCCATTCATGTTGTGCAACTGTTACCATCAGCCGTCTCCAGGTCCCTTTTCATCTGGCAAAACTGAAACTCAGTGCCCATTGAATATATTTCTTAAAGTAATAAATAGGTAATAAGAATATAATCTGCATCAAATACTGTTCTATTTAGGATTCTATCAAAGTAATCTGGCTTGAATATATGATGAGTATTTTGATTATTGTTCTCTGTAATCTATATTAAAAGTTAAAATCTAATATTCAGAAATGTAGATCCCAAGTTTATCAAACATCATGGAAAATTTCCCTTCCTATGACAAGCAGGGTTATCCTTCCATACAAGTGTGTGTGCATGTGTGCTCAAGTCTTGTCCAGCTCTTTGCAGCCTCATGGACTGTATCCCGCCAGGCTCCTCTGTCCATGGGATTCTCCAGGCAAGAATACTGGAGTGGGTAGCCATGGCCTCCTCCTGTGGATCTTCCTGACCCTGGGATTGAACACAAGTCTCCTGTGTCTCCTGAACTGCAGGTGGATTCTTTACCACTGAGCCATCAAGGAAGTCTCTATCCTTCCATAGTTTGGTATATTATAATCCATAGTTCTAGTGTATTTATTCAGGATGTTCTGGATGTACCTCTAGTTTTCAAAATAAATGCTTACAATTATTTCAAGGATCCTAGAGTGCTCCTTGCTATTCAGTTTATATGAATGTATTTTCTATTTTAAACAGACCTGGTTTTTTATTGATGGAGAAGAGGTTAACATTTTGGCATTTTTAACAAAATCCAATCCTGAACTATGAATTCCTTTGGGAGCAAACTATTTAGTTAATGCAATATTTGCCCATATTATATTGCTATAGGGTCTCCATTTCTAAATTTCTCCTGAGCATCTTCCAAGCATCATTATCAGTATTAAGAATTCCAAAGGGGTTTGTTAAAGCCTCATGTCTCAGGTATATATTTTGCTTGTATGTATTTTAGCCTTTAATCTGTTAATACAAATGGGGGGGGGTTGATATCTCTTACCATAATTATAAATCCTCTATGTACCCATCTAGCATCTTCAACAATTGTCACTCACAGACACAATTTTTTTTTGTCTTTGCCCACTAAGACGCACTGGATTATTTTGAAACAATTTCCAGACATAACATCTTTCATCTTTAAATATTTCACTAAATATTTTTAAAAAGATAAAGATCTTTGTAAAGTACAATCATAATACCATTATACCATTTGGAAATACAACATAATTGTTTTCAAAAACTTAAAATCCAGTCAATATTCAAAATTTCTTAATTAGCTAACATTTTCCCCTCTGATTTACTTTTTATTCTTCTGACATTGTTTGACGTGTTCCCTGCATTTTCTGTAAACTGATAGCCAAATCTAGAGATTTGATCATATTCAGATTTTTTTAAAATTTATTTGGTTAGAATTATTTTATGAATGTCATCATATACTTGTATCAGGGATACCTAGCGGCTGGTGGTCCTTTATTTTATGACACTGGCAAACATTAATGATTATTGTTTAGATTAATTATTTCATTATAGGTTTACAAAGTGGGAATAGTCTACTAATTATTCTTCCTTTTTTCCTCTTAACCTGGAATATAACTGTGAAGAATCACCTATTAGATTTGGTTACTCCAAAGTTTTGTTCACATAGAAAGGATACATGCCTGATTATTTCCCTTAGTGTACTTATTTTTTAAATTAATTGCTTTCCCAGCATCCTTCTAAGGCGACCACTAACTGCATTTTAAAAATATACTTCTGAACTCATTTGATTTATTTCAATCTGCTTCAGCTAGTAGTCTTTCTGAGACTCAAGCCACCCTACCTTTGCTGAGTAAAAGTCTCTTCAAGTCAACTCTTGAGTATTGTGGACATGGTCATAGAAGTTTGAATAGTTTTATTGCTTTCTATTATAAGATATCCCAGGCTCATCTTGTATAATTCCTCTGCCAGCCTTTTATCACCTATTTCTTATGGAGCTTTGGTTTACTTTAGTGGGAAAGGCATTAGGTAGCACCACTCAGGCACTAGGGTGCTCAATATTGCCAAGGTGATCTTTTATTTTATTTTCCTAGTCATTTTCAGTGGACAGAATTTTAAAATGCACATTTTAAAAAACAAACTTTATTTTTAAGAGCAGTTTCAGGTTCACAGCAAAACTGAGCAGAAAATAGAGAGAGCTCCTGGAGGCCCCCACCTGTGTACAGCCTCCTCCACTATCATCACCGAATACAGTGGCACCTGGGCTTCCCTTGTAGCTCAGTCAGTAAAGAATCTGCCTGCAGTGCAGGAGACCTGGGTTCGATTCCTGGGTTGGGAAGATACCGTGGAGAAGGAAACGGCAACCAAATCCAGTACTCTTGCCTGGAAAATCTCATGGACAGAGGAACCTGGTGGGCTGCAGGCCACAGGGTCACAAAGAGTTGGGCATGACTGAGCCACTAACACTTACTTATTTTGTTACAAGCAAAGAAACTATGCTGACACATCATTATCATCCCAAATCCATAGTTTCTATTAGGGTCACTTGATATACACTCTATGGATTATGACAAATGTATAATGGCATGTATCTATCACTATAGTATTATGCACAATAATTTCAATATCTTAAAAAATATCATCTATATTCTGCCTATCCATCCCTTCTTCCCCTCTAGCCTCTGCCAACCACTCATCTCTTTATGGTCTCTGTAGTGTTGCCTTTATTAGAATGGCATATTGTTGTAATCATACAGTCTGTAGCCTTTTCAGACTGACTTCGTTTCCCATGTCTTTTCATGGCTTGATACTCCCTTTCTCTTTAGTGTTGAGTAATATTCCCTTGGGACTTCCCAGGAGGTTCAGTGGTGAAGAATCTGCCTGCCAGTCCGCCAGTGGAGGAGCTGCAGTTTTGATCCCTCAGTTGGGAAGAACCTGTGGAGAGGAAATGTCAACCCGCTCCAGTATTCTTGATTTTTGCCTGGATAATTCCATGGGCAGAGGAGCCTGGCAGGCTGCAGTCCATGGGGTTGCAAGAGTCAGACACGGCTCAACAACTAAAACACCACCACCAATTATATATTTTCAGTAGTTTAGTATGACTACTAAACTAGTATAGTTTTCAGTAGTTTAGTATAACTACTAGTATAACTAGTAGTAGTTTAGTAAAACTACTGAAAATGTCGTTTTGAGATTTCCCTGGTGGTCCAGGGCCTAAGACTCTGTACTCCCAATGCAGAGGATCTAGGTTCAATCCCTGGTCAGGGAACTAGATCCCACATTCCACAACCAAAGATTCTGCATGCCTCAATGAAGATCCTGCACAGGATAACGAATATTCTGAGTGCTGAAACTAAGACTTGGTACAGTCAAATAAAAAGAAAAAAAAAAGAAAATATCATTTTGAGTAAGAGTCTTCCAATTCTTCATAAACTATTAAATTGAGCTTATTCTCCTGAACATTCCCACCAACCACAAACAAAAACAAATCACTAATTAGTGACCTTGGAATCAAGGAAATGAGGCCCTTGATGCTTCTTTGATAGAGCATTAAACCTCGATTACTACCCTTCGTTATATTCCAGAAGCTAATGTGACTTTGGACCATTGGGAAGATTAAGCTCTTAAAACCCATGTAGTTAATAATGACAATGTTATTTTTGTTAAATGTGTATAAAGTTTCTATTTTTCCAAGTATCTTTTATGTTAAAATCACTCCATATTTTTTAAGTGTTAGCTAGGTAAGTTTTTTTTCATTACAGAACCTATAAAGAGAATAGTTTTACATGTAATAAAATACTGAATGAGATCTAATCCCTTCACATATGGCAAGAGGTTAGAATTTTCAAGGAGCCATTAATGGACAAGCAGAATATTGAATTCTAAATGATGAGCAGAATTCATCTATGTCAAAAAGCACATACATATGATGGTGGGACAATGAGAATATTTCTGTGAACTTGAACTAAATCCCTTCTTGCAATTATTAAGTCAAGCTCTCTTTAGCAACATGATGTGCATTGGAATACAGAAATCTAGGCAAGATGTTCCATTCAGCCATCCCAGATCCATTCATTATTTTTATGTTAAGTGCTTCCAAGTTTTGGCAACTATAAATAAAGTTAAGTGAATTTTTTGAGGGGTGACTTTGAGTCAGCAGTTAGACAATGAAAAAGAGAATGATTGTTGCTTATTCTTAGGGTCTATCATTATAAAATTAGCAGGCTGTCTCGCTGCTTCACAACTGAGCATTCTGTTTTGTGTCTTGAGGAAGAACATAAAATCACAAATGTGTTTAGTACTGTTTTGTCTCCCACATTCTCTTCATCTTGATGATAGAAGATGTCTAATTTGGCATAGTCTAACTAAGTTTTGACTTTCTGGTAATTAAACATTTAGTTTTGAACAGACTTTCCATTAGTATAATTTCATTATGCTTCACTCTATCTTCATAGCCTGCAAATAAAACTTTATAGGAGCTCTATAACTATAGCAGGATAGCAGTAATATAAACACCAAATGAATGATTCTGTTGTCTTTTGACTTTTATTTTAACATTACTTTCCAAAGTACACTGAAAAAATAAGTTTAAGTGTTTTTTCTTTACAGAAGAATGGTTCTAACAGTTTGACTAATTATATAAATCTATTAAAATATTTCAAAATGTATTTGAAAAAAGCTCCAAATAAGAGCTTTTTCCATTAATGATAGCAAAAATAAGAATATCAGTACTTTTTCGAAATTAAAAATTAGCCATATTACAGGTTCAATCTGAGAAACACAATGATGTTCATTCAAAATGTTCTTCTACTTAAGATCTCAACATTTAAAATATTATTTTAAACTAATTATTGAGAGGGTATTACTATAATATGGCTTCCCAAGTGGATCAGAGGTAAAGCATCTGACTGCCAATGCAGGAGACACAGGTGATGTGAGTTCGATCCCTGGGTTGGGAAGATCCTCTGGTGGAGGTCATGACAACCCACTCCAGTTTTCTTGCCTGGAGAATCTCAAGGATGCAGGAGCCTGGCAGACTACAGTCCATAGGGTCGCAAAGAGTCAGACAAGACTGATTGAGCACGAGCACATAAGCACGCTACTCAAATAAATTAGGGTGGTACTCATGGGACAGAGGTGGAAGTAGGGAAGATATTTTAATAGAGAATCAAATGTCTTCATATTCCAAAACAGAACTCCAATTTTAGAATTTAAGACAGTTGCTACTACTGGAGGTTCTTTCCAGCTGGCACACTTCAGATCATGTGATCTCCGCACAAACATGTACTACCTATTTCTGAAGCAGATCCAACTTGGGAAAGCTAAACTCATTTAAATAAATGTCCAAGGTCTTCAACTGCTTCCCTTCAACTGCTTCACCTGTTGTGTACGTTTCAAAAGCATCTTTTGCAGACAATAGCTGCTGTCAAAAGAGTATTATTTTTGCCCTGGGGTCATAATTAACACTTAGATCTAAAAAGAAAAAAGAAAAGACATTTTGTACTTGAATCTGACTAATCCATTGCTTTCTACAATTGAGTAACATTTAAATATTTAATTTTATGAAGTAGTTCTACCTTCTTAATTCTCCCTTACCAATACTGTGAGGACTTGAGGAAGAAGAATCTTCTCAAAAGTCTCTAGTTGCAAATGCAAGTCAGTAGCATAATGGAAAATCACTATGATTCAGTGTTGAAATGGAATGTGGAAATATAGCTAAGGCCTCATGAGACTGGGATCGGATTGTGAACATTTTAGAGCCAATGAGCAGAGTTTGGGGTGGGGATAAAGATGAATTATTTCAGCTGAGTATCTGAATTAGGCTGGGAAGGACAGTGAAACACTCAGTGATACACAAAATCAGAGTTAGACCCTGATAGCAAATTGAAATTATAATGAAGTAATCACAGTTCAGGTGTAAAAAAAAGGAATCAGGTGGCCATAGAGATTCTGGTCTCAGACTTGTCTCTGCACCACTGACAATTTAAGTTTGTTTGAACTGCATGAGACCCAAGGACACCACCAGCCGTATTTAGAACACCACCAGCCAAAAGTCTTAAGTTCTCCTCTTGTAATTATGCATCTGTCTCAGACTCCAATGAACCCTAACCTCAAGCACTTTTACTTCTTGCCAATTTAAATTATAATTCTTGATAAACAACTCAAATAACTAAATAACTAACTGTAATCTTGTGATTTTTGCTTTGATAAGCCTCCTTGTTTTGTACTCCGGCAGAACACAATTCAAGTGTTTCTTAAATCTGTGTCTCCTGGGCTGCCGTCCTAACAAATCCCCGACAAGCACTTTTTAAATTTCAATCAGGTCTGCTTTTTTAAAATTTTGGTTAATGACCCTATTGTGGAGATATTCCATAAAGCAGAAAGCAGTGAGTGATGGAAAGATAAGTCAATATATAACCTATTATAAAATGCTATGGTTCATGTATCACCAGACCACAAACAGATACGCAATTATGGAGAGTTCTTAATCTCTCTGTCAGCCATTTCTCAGTGCTCATAGTATGTTTGTATTGATTACCTCAAAATACTGGGCTTAGTGATAATCCATATCCTTCTTTGAGATGGCTGGTATTTAATAACAGAAAATACCATATTTTTTTCTTATTTTATAAATGTATTCAGTAAATACTATTTAATGTATTCTATTCAATTAATTTTTTTGTCAGGCTTGTGATTTCATTTTCTTGGTTAAGTCCGTCAGGTATTTTCATTTGTAGTAATTTGGCACACTAGCTTTCCTGCCCACCGCATCTGAAAATCACCTACAGATAAATCTACAAATGCATTGCTGGGCCAGAAAAAAAATTAAGAGAAATTCTGTGGAGGCAAAAGTATAGTTAGGAGCGTGAATCCAGAGAGATGAGTGAATAAGTGACAAGTACCTGGCTTCTCTGGAGAAATTCACTTTTCCACAGTTGGTTCCATGGCCTTTATTTTCATGGCTGGATGGAGTCAAAAGGCAAAGCCTAGATCACGTTCCATGTGAAGTCTAATAGGAGACCTTTCAGATAAGATCAGACTAGGAAAGTTGCATCTTCTGAATGGATGCAAAATAAGTATTTTCTGCAGAATTTCTGAATGACAGGAGAAAAGGTAAATCTCCCCAGAGATAAACTAAAAGCATATTTAAATCCTTGAGAAGATTTGTGGTCAAACTCAAGTCTCATCAGATTGAAACTGAAAATCATCAAAAAAACAGAAAAGCTTAGATGCAGACAGAGAAAAAAGACATATTAAGTACAGGAAACAGCATTTAGATACACAGGGTATTTTTTACCTCCCTAATGGTAGCCAGAAGACAGTAGAATAACACTTTCATAGTGTTTTAAAAAATAAATCTTAACCCAGAATAATATAACTCATATCTTGTTTCCTGTACCAATAAGAGGGAGATTTTACTACTAACAATCCTTTACTAAACCCCCTTATTAAAATGGTAAAGTATTTACTCCAGAAGTCTAGACAATGATGCTACAAGAATATTCTGTGATTACAGAAGGAAAGATTAGCAGACTGGTAAAAATGGGATAAATCTCAATGAACACTATCTATAAAACTAAAAAGTACTAAAATAAAGTGTGATTTATAAAGTAAGAAAAAGGAGTCAAATAGCCTGCAAGTCAATTAGAATTAAATTGTATTGTTTGGGAAGATAAAAATAATAACTTTAGTCTTTAAAAAGTTCAATATACATTTAACATTTTATAACAAACATTAAAAATAACCTTCAAATTAGTAGAGAGAAAAAGTGGAATCAGGAAAAAAAAAAGACAAATCAAACAAATCAAAAGAATGAAAAGGAGAAAGAAGGATGCATACATGTTGTATCATGATTCGTCAATTATTATGACTCTTCTTCCTGCTGAGGGTTATACTTCCCCACCCTCTTGATGTCATGCTGCATGTTTGTTTGTTTGTTTGTTTTTTTAATCTATAAGAGTTAGAGCTCAATTCATTTTTATTTTTTTTAAATTTTATTTTATTTTTAAACTTTACAATATTGTATTGGTTTTGCCATATATCGAAATGAATCTGCGACAGGTATACATGTGTTCCCCATCCTGAACCCCGCTACCACCTCCCTCCCCATACCCTCCCTCTGGGTCGTCCCAGTGTACCAGCCCCAAGCATCCAGTATCGTGCATCGAACCTGGACTGGCAACTCGTTTCATATATAATATTATACATATTTCAATGCCATTCTCCCAAATCATCCCACCCTCTCCCTCTCCCACAGAGTCCAAAAGACTGTTCTATACATCAGTGTCTCTTTCGCTGTCTCGTATACAGGATTATTGTTACCATCTTTCTAAATTCCATATATATGCGTTAGTATACTGTATTGGTGTTTTTCTTTCCGGCTTACTTCACTCTGTATAATAGGCTCCAGTTTCATCCACCTCATTAGAACTGATTCAAATGTATTCTTTTTAATGGTTGAGTAATACTCCATTGTGTATATGTACCACAGCTTGCTTATCCATTCATCTGTTGATGGACATCTAGGTTGCTTCCATGTCCTGGCTATTATAAACAGTGCTGCGATGAACATTGGGGTACACATGTCTCTTTCAATTCTGGTTTCCTCAGTGTGTATGCCCAGCAGCAGGATTGCTGGATCAGGCTGCGTGTTGGTTAAAGCAAGTTACGTGTCAGGCTGTAACTTGCTTTAGCCAACGGAAGATCAGTGTGGAAGCTTTGTGGGCCAGGTTATACCTTGACATCTCTGCTTTTTATTTGCTGTGAGATTGGCAGAGGTTGCTTCTTGAGTCCTAGAGGGAAGGGGGCGTGGGGAGCCAGTGCCACCATGACAGATCTTTTAAGTGAATGAGGGACAACTTTTCATTGTAGTGAGCCCCTGATGTTTTTAAAGTTTATTGTTATTGGAATGGTAAAATACACATTCCTATTGATGTAGGGAAATTATCTGTCTTGAAGTCTGGGACTAGTAGCTGTGTGACCTTGGGCAAGTTGCTTCACCTTTCTGGGTCTTAACTTTCTTTTCTGTAAAATAAGGTGTTGTGTAGACAGGCAAATCTCTTGGAGGAGTTAACAGGAAAAGGCAAATCATAAAACATGATACCGTTTATGTTAATAAAACCCTCAAAATAACAACTCTGCACTGTATATATCTGCAGCTATACATATCAGTTTACATATACAAAGGAAAAAGTCCAGAAGGGTACATTCCAGTTGTTAACCACTGTGGCTACTATTATAGAAGGGGAAAGGGGTGGGGAAGAAGGTGAGGGGGACTTGATTTTTATTCTCTATACCAATTGTCTAAACTTTGTATAATTGATTTTTATCTATCCATGTATAATTTCTGGCACAAAGTGGAATCAAATGAGTGGTGGTGAAAATCAATAATCCTTGAGATTAATGAATGTGTATGTGTGTGAGAGAGTTTTCAGAAGAGAAATTTGAACTTGAGACTCAACCAATAATTGAGCTGAGATTCAAGTGTCCAGAGTGGATGATATCTACTTTAGAAAAAGTTCAAACAAAGCCTTTTTCATGTCTGAACATGGCATCAATTAGATATGCACAAAAGCATTTCATGTCTCATGTGTTGCCAAGATACATACTCTAAACAGGAATGAAGCTATCATTTGTGTCTCTTCTGTAAACTTTGATAAAGGAAGGCTGGGTGTCTTCAAGATAGAAATGTGAATGTTTTTGGATAGTTGATTGACATGCTGTGTTTGAGAAATATAAAACAAACAAAAAACTCATTTCACACAAAAAACAGCATTATAGTCATTGGAGAACAGTTTGCATTTAGTACAAATATTGCAAAGGATTATCAGAGTAGCTTTTTGCTAAAAATATCATAATTAATTAAAGATGCATTTACTGAGTAACCACTGATATGTCAGGATCGTTCTGAGAGTACAAAAATTATTTGGCACCTGCACTTAAGGAACTTACAGCCTAAGAACAGAAGTGCTCACATAATCAAATAACTGAAATTACAATAATTTGGTTCATGCTCAACTTAAAAAGTTAGTTCTCAAAATGAAAATATAAAGGTCATCTAAGGAAAAGTCATCATATAACTAAGGCAAAAAAGCCTAATTTTCAGTTCATATCATTGCAACACTTTTCAATAATATCATTCTATGTAGAGCCAAGATCATTATACTTTTAGAAAGAGCAAAATGGAATGGAAAATTTTTTGCAATTTTTGAAACAATTATTTCTTTGACTGAATTTATGCAGTTTAAACCGACCACAGGAACCAACAAAGGAAAAAACTATCTCTGCTTCTTGATATGACTTCTCGTTAGCTATTTTCATGCTCTCCCTAACTACTGGGTACCTCTCCCTAAGTATTGTGTACCTGAGGTGAAGAACGAATGGTTATTTTGGATAGTTTTTTTATATATTTTTCTAAAAAATAATTGGGAAGAACTAGTCATACTGTGCTGATCTTCTTAATAAGTCATTCTTTCCCAAAGATTTTCAACCTACTCTGAGGAAGGAATTTTATAAAAATAATGAAAACAAATATGTCCCAATGAACTTACATTCCAAACACTTTTTGAAAATGAACATCGATCAAAGCCTTTCATAAATTATGCCAAACTGAGTAGTCTTCTAAGTCTCGAATATTCATATCTCGAGTTTTCCTGGGGATTGGTGATCATAGAGGGAATAAAACAGGTATTCGCATTGCAAACACACATAAAAAGATACTATAGTATAAAATTATGTTGAATACCAGTGGTGAGAGTGGACATCCTTGCCTTATTCCTGATCTTAGAGGAAATGATTTCAGGTTTTCACCACTGAGAATACTGCTTGCTTGTCATAGATGATCTTTATTATGTTGAGAGAGGTTTCCTCTTGCCCACTTTCTGGAGAGTTTTTATCATGAATGAATATTGAGTTCTTTTTGTGTCTATGTTCATCAGTGATATTGGTCTGTAATTTTCTTTTTTGTGTGATATCCTTGTCTGGTTTTGGTAGCAGGGTGATGGTGGTCTCATAGAATGAGTTTGGGAGTGTTCCTTTTACACAACGATGTATGCAGTAGATAACTAAGGAGAACAATCATACAGCACAGGTGACTCTACTCAATGCTCAGTCATGACCTAAGTGAGAAAAAAGTCCAAAAAAGACGGGATATGTGTATACATATAGCTGATTCACTTTATTGTAAGCAGAAACTAACACAGCATTGTAAAGCAACTATAGTCCAATAAACATTTTAAAAAGATAATATGGTGTAAACGGGGATTGCTGTGGACTAAGAACAAAAGATAAGTGACTCTTGGGGACAGAAGTCACAGTCAGATGGATGTGGTAGGGTTAAAGGAATCTATACAGATGTTGATACACTCAGGACCTTGCTACTGTGAGAAAATGTTATTGCACTAGGCTTGAAGAGGCATTGAGCTCTTCAAGATTCAAGAGGCTTGAAGAGTATTATTTTGTGAGGACAGGAGCCACGGAGGAGAGACTGATCAGAAGCTGAGGTGACAGAGGATGCAGCTGCTGTGAGACTGCAGTAAGTGAAATAGTGAGGGGCTTGGAAAGAAGTAGTTGAGAAACCTATATGCAGCTGAGGAAGCAACAGTTAGAACTGGACATGGAACCACAGACTGGTTCCAAATAGGAAAAGGAGTATGTCAAGGCTGTATATTGTCACCCTGCTTATTTAACTTATATGCAGAGTACATCATGAGAAACGCTGGACTGGAAGAAACATAAGCTGGAATCAAGATTGCCAGGAGAAATATCAATAACCTCAGATATGCAGATGACATGACCCTTATGGCAGAAAGTGAAGAGGAACTCAAAAGCCTCTTGATGAAAGTGAAAGTGGAGAGTGAAAAAGTTGGCTTAAAGCTCAACATTCAGAAAACGAAGATCATGGCATCTGGTCCCATCATTTCATGGGAAATAGATGGGGAAACAGTGGAAACAGTATCAGACTTTATTTTTGGAGCCTCCAAAATCACTGCAGATGGTGACTGCAGCCATGAAATTAAAAGATGCTTACTCTTTGGAAGGAAAGTTATGACCAACCTAGATAGCATATTCAAAAGCAGAGACATTACTTTGCCAACAAAGGTCCGTCTAGTCAAGGCTGTGGTTTTTCCTGTGGTCATGTATGGATGTGAGAGTTGGACTGTGAAGAAGGCTGAGCGCTGAAGAATCGATGCTCTTGAACTGTGGTGTTGGAGAAGACTCTTGAGAGTCTCTTGGACTGCAAGGAGATCCAACCAGTCCATTCTGAAGGAGATCAGCCCTGGGATTTGTTTGGAAGGAGTGATGCTGAAGCTGAAACTCCAGTACTTTGGCCACCTCATGTGAAGAGTTGACTCATTGGAAAAGACTCTGACGCTGGGAGGGATTGGGGGCAGGAGGAGAAGGGGACGACAGAGGATGAGATGGCTGGATGGCATCACCGACTCGATGGACGTGAGTTTGAGTGAACTCCAGGAGTTGATGATGGACAGGGAGGTCTGGCGTGCTGCAGTTCATGGGGTCGCAGAGTCGGACACGACTGAGCGACTGAACTGAAACTGAACTGGAAAGAAGTACTCCTTCTCCAACCTCTGCTTTCTTGGTCTTGCCTCCCATTGGCTGAACCTGACTAGAACCAGACAGTAAAGGAGCTAAGGAGATGCAGTCTGTAGAGTTCATCCCCTGGCTCATAGTAGCTCTGGCAAAGTCACATGAAATTTGAATACGTAGCACAGAGTCGGACATGAAGCAACTTAGCAGCAGCAGCAGCAGCAGCAGCAGCAGCAGCCAGACTATAGCCCACTCCCCAACTCCCGTCATCAAAGACTAGCTGGATGGACTGTCTGTTTACTTCTCCAAAGACTAAGCATTATACCCTTTCCCACGTATTTTCTTTTTCAAAGCTACTCTTGAGATTTATTCTGAACACCTCTCAACAAAAATATTGAGCGTGGGAAGAAAACAGCTTACACTATAATTTGTCCTGACAATCACACCCCCATTGCTGCCTAGGAATAACCCTAATAGATCCAATCACAAAATATCTATCATCAGCTATATTATATTTTCTTCCTCAGATGCCTCTGAAAAAGCTTTTCACAATGAAATAACCTCATGATATGTTATTTATCATCATTTTAGTTCTGCCATGAATTTTACTCAACTTATAAATAAAGGTTTATATTTTATAAAAGCAAGTAGGGTGATGGCATGGTAGGGAAAAGTTGCTACAATAGAAAAGCTTTTAATGTCAGAATCTTCTCTTGTAGTTCCCTTTCTCAGCCATTGCTTTTCTGTCAGAAATGCAAAGGTGAACGTGCTGGATACTTGCCTGAGCCCTGATTAGCTTCCAAGTTCCATCATAGCCATTTCCAGGGCTGTCTGATAAACACCTTTGAGACCTAGTGCACAAAAACAGTGATTTTTGTATGGATAATAAAGTCAATAATGCTATCATAGTCTGTTGGGAATGATGAGAGCCAACTTTTCATTTACATTTCCAAAATTTGGTTTTATATGATCAGATTGGATTCAAAATACAGTTACTTTAGAGCGAATTAGTCTAATTTTCTAACTTCTATTCTCCCCCATCACTGTATCCAGGATCTTGTCCTGGACCATAATCTATGACCTAAATTGCTGCTGCTGCTGCTGCTGCTAAGTTGCTTCAGTCGTGTCCGACTCTGTGTGACCCCATAGATGGCAGCCCACCAGGCTCCCCCGTCCCTGGGATTCTCCAGGCAAGAACACTGGAGTGGGTTGCCATGTCCTTCTCCAATGCATGAAAGTGAAAAGTAAAAGTGAAGTCGCTCAGTTGTGCCCAACTCTTAGCTACCCTATGGACTGCAGCCTACCAGGCTCCTCCGTCCATGGGATTTTCCAGGCAAGAGTACTGGAGTGGGTTGCCATTGCCCTCTCCAATGACCTAAATTAGTTCCCTCATTTCTCCTCAGGGTTTCTGGAATCTTCATTTGGATGCCCCATTCGTATTATGGCACTTAATATGCTTGAGGATGCAAGTACATGTTCTGAAATGAATGGTGGCTTAAGCAGTTATTATCTCAAATAATAAGGAGTCCAGGGGGAGGTGGTTGCAGAACTGGTACAGTAACTCCCGGAAGTCATCAGGAATCCATGTGCTTTCCATTTATCCACTCTGCTGTCTGTGTGGTGATAACTTTCCTCATTCTCACAGATGGCAACAGTAGCTCTGAGACAAGAACAACCGTTTCCATATTTATCTTCTTACCAGGGAGAAAACCTTATTACATAAGCTTCTGGTAGACTTTTCCTTATATCCTATTGGCTAAAATTGGGTCATGTGACCATTCAATATAGTCATTACAAAGGAGTCTGTGGTCATCATGACTGGTGATGATATAATAATAAGGTGAATTATTGTTTTCTTGGGGCTAGAGTTGGGCCCAGATTTCTTGAGCACAAGCTCTATGCTTCTGGGCAAAATTAGTGAAAAGACTGGGGAAAATCACTACTGAGTAGGCAAATAAAAGGATCTGTTAAGTACAAGTACTTTTGTGATGTTCCCTACACTGAGTCCACTGGTTTGGCAGATACTGAAGGCTTCTTCTCTCTCACATTGCAATTTCCTTCTCTATCTTCCAAACATTAGAGTGTAGAATGTTCACTTCCTTATGCTATAAATGATCACAGGACTCATTTCTGACAATGAGAGAAAAGGTCAATAATTAGTGAAAGGTATTGTAGGCAAAAAAAAGCATGAACAAGAAAAGTGGTATATAAAGAACAGAGATGTGGTAGTGAAGTCTAATCAGCAATGAATAGTGTATACGGAGCAATAAAACAAGAGAGAAACTTGAACACTTGGGTGAGAGCCAGTAAGATAGAAACCTCAGATTCCATTCATCTTAGAAGTGTTTTGAATGGAAAACTAACCAGACATCTTCCCCAAAATTGCATTTTGGAAGCTACTCATTTTGGATTCAACAATATAGAATAATGGGTCAAGCTTTGAAAATAGAAGCACATTTCAAAGGATACCATGAAAACAAACCAGCTCAAAGAAAATAAATAAGCTGACAGACTGGATAGCTAATATATCAATTAAGAATTGTTTTCTACTTCCTATAATTCTTATACAATAACTCAAATAATTGCAAGGTTTTTGTTTACAAATTTGTTTTTCTAATCACTTGGCAGCAATCCAAGACTCATAAGGATTCTAAGTGATGCCTTCAGATACTCATCCTATGCTTATTCTTGTTTTGCAATCCCTAGCCATGGTTTTTGATCTCATGTATGTAAGCTGTTCCACCTCCAGCCACATGTCTGTATCCAAGCAGTTTTAAGAAACAAGGACAAAAGAAAAAGGACAAAGAACAAAAGCTTGTGTTAGTAAATTTGGCTTTTTATCAGAACAGCAAGTCCTTCTCAGACACTTGTTTGTAGATGAGATGTTCAGAAAATTGACCAAAGACTCCTGGAACTAATAAGCAATTGGAGCAGGGTTGAAGGATTCAAGGTTAATCTACATATATCAATTGCTTGATATGAACAAAAAGAAAAATGACTGGTGTGGAGAAATTTGAATATTTTGTGTACTACTGGTGGAAATGTAAAATAGTATAATTGCTATGAAAAACAGTTATGGTGGTTCCTCAAAAAATTAAAAATATAATTATACATAACCCAGCAATTGCACTTCTGTGCATATAATAAAGGAACTAAAAGTAGGGACTCACATTTCTACTTGTACACCGTGTTCATAGCAGGATTATTCTCAGTACGCCTAAGGTGAAAGCAACCTAAGTGTCCACCAACAAATGAAAGGATAAACAAATTGTGGTATATATACACAATGGAGTATTATTTGGTCTTAAAAGGGAAGGAAATTCTGACACATGCTGCAACATACATGAACTCTGAAGACATTATGCTAAGTGAAATAAGACAGACACAAAAGAACAAATATTGTATGATTAAAGTTACAAGAGGTATATAGGGTGGTAAAAATCAAAGACAGAATAAAAGAACGGCAGTTGTCAGGGGCTGGGGCAAGGGTAAGTTGGGAGTTGTTTCATTGGTACAGGGTCTCAGTTTAGGGAAATAAAAAAAAAGTTCTGGAGCTGAATGGTGTTAATGTTTGCAGTTGACATGCTGCAGTACAACATGTGAACTTACTGAATGCAATTGAGCTATACACTTAAAAATGGTTAAAATGGTATATGTTGTGTGTATTTTAGCACAAAAGTTCATTAAAAGTCACTTCTTGTTTATAGACCAGCAATGAAGACATGAAATTTGAAATCACAAAACAAACAAAAATACCATTTCCTTTAGCATCCCCCAAAATGATATTCTTAGGTAGAAACCTAAGAAACAAATATGAACAAAACTCCAAGGAAATATACTAAAGCAGAACTAAGTAAGTGAAAAGCTATTCCATGTTCATGAATAGGAAGACTCAATACTGTTAGGATGTCAGTTCTTCCCAACCTAATCTGTAGATGATTCACTGTAATCTTAATAAAAGTCCCAGCAATTTATTTTGTGAATATTGACAAACTGATACTAAAATTTATACAGAAAGACCCAGAGTAGCCAACATCATATTGAAGAATAACAAAAGTTAGAGAACTGATACTACCTGACTTGAAGACTTACTATAGAGCTACAGTAATCCAGACAAGTGTGATATCTACTAAAGAGAGATAAGTGGATAAATGCAACAGAATGGAGAATCCAGAAACAGATCTACATAAATATAGTTAACTGTTCTTTTATAAAGGAGCAAAAGGAATACAGTGGAGCAAAGGCAGTCTTTTCAATAAATTGTACTGAAACTACTGTACACCCACATACCAAAAAAAAAAAAAAAATTGAATCTTGACACAAGCCTTACACACCTCACAAAATTTAATTAAAAATAGATCAGAGACATAAATGTACAATCTAAAACTATTAAGCTCTGAATGATAATGTAGGGAAAATTAAGATGACGTTGGGTATGACACTGGCTTTTTAAATACAACTCAAAATTATAATCCATTAACATAATTAATTAACCGTACTTCCTCAAAATTTAAAAGTCTGCTTGACGAAACAGTGTTAAGAGAATGAAAAGTTAAGCCACAGATGGGGAGAATGTATGAATCTAAGGATGCATCTGATAAAGGCCTGATATCAAAATATGCGAGAGCTTCTAGAACTCAACAATAAGAAAAGAGAGAACACAGTTAAAAACGGGCCAAAGACTTTCAGAGATGCTTCATCAAAGAAACCATGCAAATGGTTAATAATCACATGAAAAATGCTCCAGATCATATATCATCAGAGAAATATGAATTAAAACAGCAATAAGATGCCACTACACAACTCTTTGAGTGGTCAAAATTCAGGACACTGATAACAAAGCCAGACGCTAATGAAGATGTGAATCTACAGTAGCTTTAATTCGTTGTTGGTGGGAATGCAAAATGATACAGCCACTATCGAAGACAGTTTGGCAGTTCCTTAAAAAACGAAATGTACTCTTACCATCCAGAAATCATACTCCATAATATTTACCCAAAGGAATAGAAAACCTGAAAGAAAGGGCAAGTGTTAGTTGCTTAGTTACGCCCTGCCTTTGCGATCCCATGGACTGTAGCCCACGAGGCTCCTCTGTCCATGGGATTCTCCAGACAAGAATACTGGAGTTGGATTGCCATTCTATACTCCAGGGGATCTTCCTGACCCAGGGATTGAACCTGGGTCTCCTGCTTTATAGGCAAATTCTTTACAGTCTGAACCACCAGGGAAGCCAGTTGCAAACTTTTGTCCACACAAAAACCTGTATACATATTTATTGTTGTTCAGTTGCTAAATTGTGTCCAACTCTTTGTGACCCCATGGGCTGCAGCATGCCAGGCTTCTCTGTTCTCCACTGTTTCCCAGAATATGCTCAAATTTATGTCCACTGAGTTGATAATTCTGTTAATCTTTTCACTCTCTACTCCCATCTCCATTTTCCTTCATTCTTTCTTGGCATCAGGTTCTTTTCCAATGAGTCAGCACTTTGTATCACGTGGCCAAAATATTGGAGCTTTAGCATCAACAGCAATACTTCCAATCAATATTCAGAATTGATTTCCTTTAAGTCTGATTGGTTTGATCTCCTTCCTGTCCAAGGGACTCTCTAGAGTCTTTTCCAGCATCAAAATTTAAAAGCATCAATTCTTCAGTGCTCACGCTTTTTTATAGTCCGACTCTCACATCCATAGCTTTGACCATATGGACTTTGTCAGCAAAGCTGGCAATGACATCTCTGCTTTTTAATACCCTGTTTAGTTTTGTCATAGCTTTCTTTCCCATGAGCAAGAGTCTTTTACTTTTATGACCCTTGTCACTGTCCGGAGTCATTTTGGAGCCCAAGAAAAACTGTCACTGCTTCCACTTTTTCCCTTTCTATTCACCATGTGGTGATGGGACTAGATGCCATGATCTTACTTTTTTTAATGTTGAATTTCAAGTCAAATTTTTCACTCTTTTCTTCCACTCTCATCAAGAAGCTCTTTAGTTCTTCTTCTTTTTTTGCCATTAGAGTGGTATCATCTGCATATCTGGAGAAGGCAATGGCAACCCACTCCAGTACTCTTGCCTGGAAAATCCCATGGGCGGAGGAGCCTTGGTAGGCTGCAGTCCATGGGGTCCCGAAGAGTCAGACATGACTGAGCGACTTCACTTTCACTTTTCACTTTCATGCATTGGAGAAGGAAATGGTAACCCACTCCAGTGTTCTTGCCTGGAGAATCCCAGGGATGGGGAAGCCTGGTGGGCTGCCATCTATGGGGTCGCACAGAGTCGGACACGACTAAAGTGACTTAGCAGTAGCAGCATCTGCATATCTGAGGTTGTTGATATTTCTTCCAGCAATCTTGATTCCAGCTTGTGATTCATCTAGCCTGGCATTTCACATGATGTACTCTGCATATAAGTTACATAAGCAGGATGACAATATACAGCCTTGTTGTATTTCTTTCCCAATTTTGAAGCAGTCCCTTGTTCCAAGTCTGGTTCTAATTATTGCTTCTTGACCTGCATATAGGTTTCTGAGACAGGTAAGTTGGTCTGATATTCCCATCTTTTTAAGAATTTTCCAGTTTGTTGTGACCCACACAGTGAAAGGCTTTAGCATAGTAAGTGAAACAGAAGTAAATGTTTTGGAACTCCCTTGCTTTCTCCATGATCCTAAGCCTTTTCTAAACCCAGTTTGTACATCTGGAAGTTCTTGGTTCAGGTACTGCTGAAGCCTAGCTTGAAGGATTTTGAGTATGACCTTGCTAGCATATGAAATGAGCACAGTTGTACAGTGGTTGGAACATTCTTGGGCATTGCCCTTCTTTGGGATACATGTTTATAGTAGCTTTATTCATTCTTGCCAAGACCTGGAAGCAACATTGTCCTTTAGAAGATGAATGGTTGAACATTCAATACATTCAGACAATGGGGTATTATTAATGCAAAAAAGAATTGAGTTCTTAAGCCATGAAAAGACAAGGATGAGTCTTAAAAGCATATTACTATGTGAAAGAAGCAAATCTGAAAAGGCTACACACTGACTCCAATTCTATGAATTTCTGGGAAAGGGAAAACCATGGAGACAGTGCAAAGATTAGTGGTTGCCAAAGGTTAGAGGGGAAGAGAGATGAATAGGCAAAATACAGAGGATTTTGCAAAACTGTTTATATGATACTAGACTGATGGAAACATCATTATATATTTATACAAACCCACAGGATATACAACACCAAGAGTGAAGCTCAATATAAACTATGAATTCTGGGCAATAATAATGTTTCAAGATAGATTTGTTGAATAATTATAAGAAATGTACAGCACTGGTGGGGGGTGTTGGTAATGGAGGCAGCTGTATGTGGATGGGGGAGGGAATATACAGGAAGTATCTGCACTTCTTTTCAGTTTTGGCAGATAGACTTCCAAACATACTTGGGGCACTAGTTTCTGGGTTTGTTTTCTGTTTATTTTTAAAAGTTTTTTGTTTGCTTAAAGTTGTTGTTGTTCAGTCACTAAGTCGTGTCTCTTTGTGACCACATGGACTGCAGCACGCCAGGTTTCTCTCTCCTTCACTATCTCCCAGGTTTGCTCAAACTCATGTCCATTGAGTCAGTGATACCATCCAACAAACTCATCCTCTGTCACCCCTTCTCCTGCTCTCAATCTTTCCCAGTATCAGAGTCTTTTCCAAAGAGTCGGCTCTTTGCATCATGTGGCCAAAGGATTGGAGCTTCAGCCTCAATCCTTCCAATGAGTATTCAGGATTGATTTTCCTTAGGATTGACTGGTTTTATCTTGCTGTCTAAAGGACTCTCAAGACTTTTCTCCAGCACCACAATTCTTCGATGCTCAGCCTTCTTAATGGCTGAGCCTCTTTAAAGTTGAGGTGGATACAAAACAGGAAAAAAAGCAATGACTTGATTGCTAGTGTTTAAGTTAATAAGAAACATTGCTTTTTCTCACAGAAAGTTGGAATTCATAAGAGAAAAGCACAGAAGGAAAAAAATACCTTAACAGAAAAAATTTAATGTACAGAATCTTAAAAAAATATCTGTAATATACTTTATTCACTTTAAGATGATCAGATATGCATTTTGTAGAGGAGGAAAGTAATGGGCAGTAACTCTCATCACTCTAGTTAGCACTGAGTTAGACTAAGGAGCTGGGTGAAACTATGGGGTCCAGTCTTATATTGTCAGGCATTTAATTTTTTTTGTATCAAATAACATGTCAAATAAGCCTACTGGTTCATTACAAAGTAACCAGTACCCACTCTGCTGCTACTGCTGGTAAGTCACTTCACTTGTGTCCAACTCTGTGCGACCCCATAGATGGCAGCCCACCAGGCTTCCCCATCCCTGGGATTCTCCAGGCAAGAACACTGGAGTGGGTTACCATTTCCTTCTCCAATGCATGAAAGTGAAAAGTGAAAGTGAAGTCGCTCAGTCATGTCTGACTCTTAGCGACCCCATGGACTGCAGCCTACCAGGCTCCTCCGTCCATGGGATTTTCCAGGCAAGAGTACTAGAGTGGGGTGCCATTGCCTTGTTTGAGTATCCACTCTACTGTTTGCTTTATATCTGCTTTCTGGGCTTTACATGGTTGGCCTGTGGTCCATAAAAATAGTCAGCATCCAATTATCATTAACTTTCTACTTCCCATTAGCTGTTTTCATGAATGTTTCTGTGACAGCCACAGGATTTCCTGGTATGATCCAGTCATATTTGGATATATTTTGTCTAGTTTCAGAGCAGAAAGGTAGAATTTGGAGAGCTCCAGAAGTTACCAAATGGATTCTTGGTATCCTGACCTTATTTGTAGGCATCAGGGAGCCCTGCTTTATATCTAATCACTTTGGTTATCTGAAGAAACATATCTTAGTCCTCTCCACGTTAATCTAGATCCCAGAATATTTTCTCACTTTCGTGAACAACTAAGAATTGGAAATCATAGAAAGAAGATGCCAATTGATTTTGTTATCCTGGAAACTTTAAGACTAAGTCTGATTATATCTGAAGTGTTGGACAAACCCATAGGTCACACTAAAGGATTTACTGATTTGTTTCCTTTAAAGTTAAAGTGGCTATTTTTGCTTGCTTCCCCCCCACCCGCCATGCTTCTCTAATTTTTCCTTGTTCTTTCCTCCTTCCTTCCTTGTTCCTTTCCTTTTAGTCAAAATGAACAATATTAACATTTAAGCCTCTTGATGAAAGTGAAAAAGGAGAGAGAAAAAGTAGAGCTTAAAGCTCAACATTCAGAAAACTAAGACCATGGAATCCAGTCCTGTCATTTCATGGGAAATAGATGGGAAAACAGTGGAAACAGTGTCAGACTTTATTTTTGGGGGCTCCAAAATCACTGCAGATGGTGATTGCAGCCATGAAATTAAAAGACGCTTACTCCTTGGAAGGAAAGTTATGACCAACCTAGATAGCATATTCAAAAGCAGAGACATTACTTTGCCAACAAAGGTCCGTCTAGTCAAGGCTATGGTTTTTCCTGTGGTTATGTATGGATGTGAGAGTTGGACTGTGAAGAAAGCTGAGTGCTGAAGAATTGATACTTTTGAACTGTGGTGTTGGAGAAGACTCTTGAGAGTCCCTTGGACTGCAAGGAGATCCAACCAGTCCATTCTGAAGGAGATCAGCCCTGGGATTTCTTTGGAAGGACTGATGCTGAAGCTGAAACTCCAATACTTTGGTCACCTCATGCAAAGAGTTGACTCATTGAAAAGACTCTGATGCTGGGAGGGATTGGGGGCAGGAGGAGAAGGGGATGACAGAGGATGAGATGGCTGGATGGCATCACTGACTTGATGGACATGAGTTTGAGTGAACTCTGGGAGTTGGTGATGGACAAGGAGGCCTGGTGTGCTGTGATTCATGGGGTCACAAAGAGTCAGACATGACTGAGTGACTGAACTGAACTGAACTGACTGAACACTTAAGCATCACTAGAATCATATCATATTAAAGATTCTATGGCAATTTTTAAACACTATTAATAGAAGTTTCTATTCCAACTGTCTTTGTCTTAATAAGGCCTCTCTAAAAGTCCAGGTTATATATTTAGTTAGCTTTGCTCTGATGAAAACTATTATTCTGATAAAGGATAATTATAGTATGTTCATATCTAACATGGTTCATACAAATAATTCTAGCTTTTATGAGGGATAGAGCTATTCAGTTATCTTGGAATGTTCAAGTAGATGACAGATTCACACCTTCAGTATTTATGTTTACTTTAGTGATATATGATAATTATAGAAAATATAGAGATAAAACTTCCTTAATTCCAAGAGATTTTTACTATTTACATTGTTGTTGTTTAGTCATGAAGTCATGTCTGACTCTGTTGCAACCCCATGGACTGTAGCCCACTAGGCTACATGGGATTTTCTAGGCAAGATTACTGGAGTCAGTTGCCATTTCCTTCTTCCTGACCAAGGGATCAAACCCAGGTCTCTAGTATTACAGGCAGATTCTTTACTGCTGAGTCACCAGGAAAGCCCTTAACTATTTATACTGCAATATATTTTTCCATCTAACTCTGCCTCTAGCTATAGTTGAGATCATGATGAATTAATCATATTCTGTCTTTTAACTTTATATAATATGAGCACTTTTCTGTCTTTAATATTTTTGTAGACTTCAAAATTACAGAATTTTTGATACTTTTTCAATTTGAATATGGGCTAGTTCACTTATATAGTTTCCTCTTGTTAATCCTTCAGAGAAGGCAATGACACCCCACTCCAGTACTCTTGCCTGGAAAATCCCATGGTTGGAGGAGCCCAGTAGGCTGCAGTCCAAATGGTTGCTAAGAGTCAGACATGACTGAGCAACTTCGCTTTCACTTTTCACTTTCATGCATTGGAGAAGGAAATAGTAACCCACTCCAGTGTTCTTGCCTGGAGAATCCCAGGGACAGGGGAGCCTGGTGGGCTGCCATCTATGGAGTCGCACAGAGTCGGACACGGCTGAAGTGACTTAGCAGCTTGTTAATCCTTAAAATTGATCTCTCTGATTTAATATTACAAATAATATGAGTCACAATTTTCATTAATTTTTTATTATATTTCTACTTTTTCTTTTAGTATATATTCTTAAAAATTATGTGTTAGAAATATAAACAATTAAATGCCTTTTGATATAATTTGTTGAACTTTTCCAGGCATGTTTAATACCAGATTACAAACCTCCCTGTAACATCTAAGAAGGTGTCACAATGTCTCCTCTAGCATTATTAGAAATGTCTTGTTTGATTGTCCCTTTTCAAGATAAAGTCATACACATCATGAGCCTTGCCTTCATTATCAGAAGCTATCCAGTCTCTCCATCAAATTTTGAACAGGTCTCATGTAAAAAAATGGGACCCAGTATTCTTTTTAAGATTATTTTTGTTGTATCCTAGCAATTTAAAACTTGTACCTTATCAAATTAAAAGTTATCATAGTAATGAAGTGACAGTTAATAGAAATTGAAATTTCTCTGCTTGGCAATTTGCCTACATGAAAGGAAAATCAAAATGATGTCAGTATTGCTATGAATCTCCCTAAAGTCAAGCCAGGAAGCCAAGGAAGAAGTGTGACTTATGTGTTTCAGCCTGGATGGAACCTGACCCATATATTGTCCTGAAGAGGCATATAGAAGACAAGCCAGAAATTCTGTACTTGAGATTGTTACTCTAAAATAGCTCATGACAGCCTATATATGTATTTAGACCCCTACCCTAGCATAGCTTGTGACTCCTTAAGGACAAATACTTCTTGACTACCTTCAGAATCAAATACTTCTTGACTCCCTCAGAGTCCCTTCTCACTGGGCAGCTCTTTACAACCTTGTGTTTGTGTGTGTGTGAGAGTGTGCTTTAATCTGTATAAGCCCCTGACTATGCCTGCTTCATAAGAAATCTGTATGCAGGTCAAGAAGCAACAGTTAGAACTGGACATGGAGCAACAGACTGGTTCCAAATTGGGAAAGGAGTCCATCACGGCTGTATATTGTCACCCCACTTATTTAACTTATATGCAGAGTACATCATGTGAAATGCCAAGCTTGATGAAACACAAGCTGGAATCAAGATTGCTGGGAGAAATATCAATAACCTCAGATATGCAGATGATACCACCCTTATGGCAGAAACCAAAGAAAACTAAAGAGCCTCTTGATGAAAGTGAAAGAGGAGATTGAAAAAGTTGGCTTAAAACTCAACATTCAAAAAACTAAGATGGTGGTATCCGGTCCCATCACCTCATGGCAAATAGATGGGGAAACAATGGAAACAGTGACAGGCTTTATTTTCTTGGGCTCCAAAATCACTGCAGATGGTGACTGAAGCCATGAAATTAAAAGATGCTTGCTTCTTGGAAGAATAGTTATGACCAACCTAGACATCATATTAAAAAGCAGAGACATTACTTTGCTTGGCAAAGGTCCTTCTAGTCAAAACTATGGCTTTTCCAGTAGTTATGTATGGATGTCATAGTTGGGCTACAAAGAAAACTGAGTGCTAAAGAATTGATGCTTTTGAACTGTAATGTTGGAGAAGACTCTTGAGAGTCCCTTGGACTGCAAGGAGGTCAAACCAGTCAATCCTAAAGGAAATCAGTCCTGAATATTTATTGGAAGGACTAATGCTGAAGTTGAAGCTCCAATTCTTTGGCCACCTGATGTGAAGAAATGACTCAGGGAAAGACCGTGATGGTAGGAAAGATTGAAGGCAGGAGGACAAGGGAATGACAGAGGATGAGATGTTTGGATGGCATCATCAACTTGATGGACATGAGTTTGAGCAGGCTCCAAGAATTGATGATGGACAGGGAAGACTGGTGTGCTGCAGTCCATGAGGTCACAAAACTTGGACCCCACTAAGTGACTGAATTAAACTGAACTGCCTTTCTACCGTGGAACACTCAGTTTTGCCATAATCTATGTCTCTGTGTCTTCTGAATTGTAATTCTTAAGACTCCAAAAAATTTTTTTTGATTTTTCCTTTTTTGTTTTGGTTTTCATTTTGTCTACCTAACTCTTATTGGAGAACAGTTTACTAAATTATTTTCCTCTCTAAATTACATCAGAAAGTTAGACTGCTGAGGAAATAGCCTAACTAAACTCTGCCCTCCTTTACAAATGATGGTACTTGGATGAATTTTAATTATCTATATTATAGCTTGATACATACCAATTAAGCACTATAATACAGGTTTTGTCAGGCTTCTTCAATGAACTTCAGCATCAAATGGAAGCAATGGTGCAAAGGTTAACTAGAAATAAATTGATAAGCTGGGGAAATTTCTTGCAAGTTCAGGGACTGCCATCTCAGTAGACTGTGCTAATAATAAACCTTTGTCTACTAATGGCCCTGAGCTGTTCTTTAAAGTCCAAAGGTGCTCACCTTTCCCTCTGACTCTCCTAGGAAAGTACACAGATCTGAAGTGGGCTGTTGACCAAAGATCAAAACAGACTCAACAGTGTAAATGTTTCCTATCTGTGGCACTGATTTGTCCTAAGGAAAATTTCTGCCACAGCATTTGAAAAATCAAAAGAAAAGAACGTCTTTCCCTTGTCAATGAAAACTAAAACAGTAAATGTTCCTAATGACTATGGGATTTGGGGTCCTTTGGCATATCTCATAAACTGCTATTCTATTCATTGAAATGTCTGAATTTTTAGAACTAACACCCAAAAAATATGTCCTTTTCATTATAGGGGACTGGAATGCAAAAGTAGGAAGTCAAGAAACACCTAGAGTAACAGGCAAATTTGGTCTTGAAATACGGAATGAAGCAGGGCAAAGCCTAACAGTGTTTTGCCAAGAAAATGCACTGGTCATAGCAAACACCCTCTTCCAACAACACAAGAGATGACTCTACACACGGACATCACCAGATGGTCAAAACCAAAATCAGATTGATTATATTCTTTGCAGCCAAACATGGAGAAGCTCTATACAGTCAACAAAAACAAGACCAGGAGCTGACAGTGGCTCAGATCATGAACTCCTTATTGCCAAATTGAGACTGAAATTGAAGAAAGTAGGGAAAACCACTAGAATCAAATCCCTTATGATTATACAGTGAAAGTGAGAAATACATTTAAGGGCCTAGATCTTATAGATAGAGTGCCTGATGAACTATGGAATGAGGTTCATGACACTGTACAGGAGACAGGGATCAAGACCATGCCCATGGAAAAGAAATGCAAAAAAGCAAAATGGTTGTCTGGGGAGGCCTTACAAATAGCTGTGAAAAGAAGAGAAGCAAAAAGCAAAGGAGAAAAGGAAAGATATAAGCATCTGAATGCAGAGTTCCAAAGAATAGCAAGAAGAGATAAGAAAGCCTTCTTCAGCGATCAATGCAAAGAAATAGAGGAAAACAACAGAATGGGAAAGACTCAATGGCACCCCACTCCAGTACTCTTGCCTGGAAAATCCCATGGACAGAGGAGCCTGGTAGGCTGCAGTCTGTGGGGTCGCTGAGAGTCAGACATGACTGAGCTACTTCACTTTCACTTTTCATTTCATGCATTGGAGAAGGAAATGGCAACCCACTCCAGTGTTTTTGGCCTGGAGAATCCCAGGGACAGGGGAGCCTGGTGGGCTGCCGTCTATGGGGTCGAACAGAGTCGGACACAACTCAAGTGACTTAGCAGCAGCAGGGACTCAAAACCGGAGAAGGCAATGGCACCCCACTCCAGTACTCTTGCCTGGCAAATCCCATGGACGGAGGACCTGGTGGGCTGCAGTCCATGGGGTCGCTAAGAGTCAGATACAACTGAGCGACTTCACTTTCACTTTTCACTTTCATGCACTTGAGAAGGAAATGGCAACCCACTCCAGTGTTCTTGGCCTGGAGAATCCCAGGGACAGGGGAGCCTGGTGGGCTGCCATCTATGGGGTTGCACAGAGTCGGACACTACTGAAGTGACTTAGCAGCAGCAGCAGCAGAGATCTCTTCAAGAAAATTAGAGATAGCAAGGGAACATTTCATGCAAAGATGAGCTCGATAAAGGACAGAAATGGTATGGACCTAACAGAAGCAGAAGATATTAAGAAGAGGTGGCAAGAATACACAGAAGAACTATACAAAAAAGATCTTCACGACCCAGATAATCACAATGGTGTGATCACTGACCTAGAGCCAGATATCCTGGAATGTGAAGTCAAGTGGGCCTTAGAAAGCATCACTACAAACAAAGCTAGTGGAGGTGATGGAATTCCAGTTGAGCTCTTCCAAATCCTGAAAGATGATGCTGTGAAAGTGCTGCACTCAATATGCCAGCAAATTTGGAAAACTCAGTAGTGGCCACAGGACTGGCAAAGGTCAGTTTTCATTCCAATCCCAAAGAAAGGCAATGCCAAAGAATGCTCAAACTACTGCACAATTGCACTCATCACACACGCTAATAAGGTAATGCTCAAAATTCTCCAAGCCAGGCTTCAGCAATACGTCAACCGTGAACTTCCAGATGTTCAAGCTGGTTTTAGAAAAGGCAGAGGAACCAGAGATCAAATTGCCAACATCTGCTGGATCATGGAAAAAGCAAGAGAGTTCCAGAAAAACATCTATTTCTGCTTTATTGACTATGCCAAAGCCTTTGACTGTGTGTATCAAAATAAACTGTGGAAAATTCTGGAAGACATGGGAATACCAGACCACCTGACCTGCGTCTTGAGAAATCTGTATGCACATCAGGAAGTAACAGTTAGAACTGGACATTGAACCACAGACTGGTTCCAAATAGGAAAAGGAGTACGTCAAGGCTGTATATTGTCACCCTGCTAATTTAACTTATATGCAGAGTACATTACGAGAAACGCTGGACTGGAAGAAACACAAGCTGGAATCCAGATTGCCGGGAGAAATATCAATAACCTCAGATATGCAGATGACACCACCCTTATGGCAGAAAGTGAAGAGGAACTCAAAAGCCTCTTGATGAAAGTGAAAGTGAAGAGTGAAAAAGTTGTCTTAAAGCTCAACATTCAGAAAACAAAGATCATGGCATCTGGTCCCATTACTTCCTGGGAAATAGATGGGGAAACAGTGGAAACAGTGTCAGACTTTATTTTTTGGGGCTCCAAAATCACTGCAGATGGTGGCTGCAGCCATGAAATTAAAAGACGCTTACTCCTTGGAAGGAAAGTTATGACCAACCTAGATAGCATATTCAAAAACAGAGACATTACTTTGCCAACAAAGGTCCATCTAGTCAAGGCTATGGTTTTTCCTGTGGTTATGTATGGATGTGAGAGTTGGACTGTGAAGAAGGCTGAGCGCTGAAGAATTGATGCTCTTGAACTGTGGTATTGGAGAAGACTCTTGAGAGTCTCTTGGACTGCAAGGAGATCCAGCCAGTCCATTCTGAAGATCAGCCCTGGGATTTCTTTGGAAGGACTGATGCTAAAGCTGAAACTCCAGTACTTGGGTCACCTCATGTGAAGAGTTGACTCATTGGAAAAGACTCTGATGCTGGGAGGGATTGGGGGCAAGAGGAGAAGGGGACGACAGAGGATGAGATGGCTGGATGGCATCACTGACTCGATGGGCGTGAGTCTGAGTGAACTCAGGGAGTTGGTGATGGACAGGGAGGCCTGGTGTGCTGTGATTCATGGGGTCGAAAACAGTTGGACACAACTGAACCACAATTAAATTTCAGATTAGGCATGCTAAGTTGCTGCAGTTCTGTCCAACTCTTTGCGACCCTATGGACTGTAGCCTGCCAGACTTCTCTGTCCTTGGGATTCACCAGGCAAGAACACTGGAGTGGGTTGCCTTGCTCTCCTCCAGGGGATCTTCCCACCCCAGGGATTGAACTCAGATCTCCTGCAATGCAGGCAGATTCTTTATGTCTGAGCCACCAGGGAAGCAGGTTAGTTTGATTCTAAGTCCCAATTTTCTCTGGGCTAGCTTGCACCCACCTATCTTTTCCCTCAGGATATTTCTTTTCTTTTCAGATCTATTTAAATTTTCATTGTCTTGTAGTTTCCAGACCTTCAATCTGATTGTTTGCTCCATTGAAATTGTGAGGTGCCCCAAGGGGAAAGATTTGATATGATCTCTCTTGAATCCTATAAAGAGAACAACACAGGGAAGTTTCTTCCTCAGTGTTTCCTCTTCTCTTCATTATTTGCTCAACATAGAAAGAATACTGGTGTCATTCTTTTTCTCCCTTTTCTCACAAGCTCACCTAATCTCTCATTTTTGTTAGTTTTTCTCCTCTCTGTTAAGGATGTTTTTGTTGGCTTCTTCTTTTAACAATAAAAAGCTACAACACCCTACCTCTGATAGATTCAGTATGTGCCCTCTGCATGCTGCCATTCAAGTGCAGTTTAAATTTAAACTGGCTGTTGCTTATTTTATGTCTTGTATTTATTGCCAGTGACATAATATCCTTCATCTTCCATCATATGGTAAGTGGTGACAATAATTCCAGTGCTGTATTCTTTTATTATTTTAGGTTCTATTTATGTTTCTCTGAGTGTCTCTGAGATTTTTCTCTCTCTCTTCTGAGGAGTAATATAAACCTAATTATCTTTCATGAAAACACCTGAAAGAGCAATCTTCATTGCTGCATGGGAAGTTGTACTGAATTATTCTTTAAGAAAAAATCCTAGATGTCTGTAGTGTGTGTGTTAGTCACTCAGTCGTGTCTGACTCTCTGCGACCCCATGGTGGGTAGCCCGCCAGGCTTCTCTGTCCATGGAATTCTCCAGGCAAGAATACTGGAGTGGATTACCATTCACTTCTCCAGAGGAACTTCCCAACCCAGGGATCGAACCCTGGTCTCATGCATTGCAGGCAGACTCTTTACTGTTTGAGATATAGGGAAGTCCTTGTCCAGTGGTCAAGAATCTGCCTGCCAATGCAGGGGACACAGGTTTGGTCCAGGAAGATTCCACATATTGCAAGGCGAATCTGCCTGCAATGCACAAGACCCAGGTTCTGTCCCTGGGTCAGGAAGATCCTCTGGAGAAGGGAATGGCAACCCACTTGAGTATTCTTGCCTGGAGAAATCCACGGACAGAGGAGCCTGGCAGGCTACAGTTCATGGGGTCGCAAAAAGTGGGACACAACTGAGTGATTCACTTTCTCTGCAACTAGAGAAAACCTGTGTCCAGTAAGGAATCCCAGCACAGCCAAAAATGAATAAATAAATAAAAATATATAGTTAAAAAAAAAAAGAGAAAATCCTTTAAACTTTCCCTGATCACCTTCCCTTGACTCCAGCTTCACTTAAAGAAGATTCTTTAATGGTGTGTGTGTGTGTGTGTGTGAGAGAGAGAGAGAGAGAGAGAGAGAGAGAATGAGATGAATTTAGTGGTGATGAATTCAAGCTTTTGCTTGTCTAGGGAGCTCAGTCTCTTCTGTTACTGAACTGAGGTCTGGCTCTTCACTGCTAGAAAATCAATACCCAAGAGGCAGTTCTTACTAGAAAGGAAGATTGCTTGCAATCAGAATGCTGGCAATCTGGTGAGATGGTGGACTCAGTGCCCCTTAGAATCCTTTCCCAAGATTCTGCTTGGTCATCAAAGTTTTTTAAAGGAGAAAGGGAGGTAATCTCAACTAATCATTGAGAGAGGGGATCACTTGGCAGGCTTGCCAACTTCTTGTGATTGTCCTCTGGATGTTATCTTGTTCACACAGTTTGCATGTGAGATTAATGAAGGGGAAGCTAGGGAAGAGATCTGATTATTTGCTAATTACTTATTCTTCATTTCTACTTATTTGATCTATGGAAAGAACCAACCGCTTACATGATGTATTGTGTGCTCAAAAGATTTCAAAGGTGTGCTTGGGTCAGAGATGAGCAGAGTGTGGCGATGCCTTGTTTATGGTTAATCACAAAGTAGCTTTCCTAAATTGACAAGGAAAAGGGGTTTCCTGTTGAGGGCAGGCTTCCAGCAAGGAGCTGCTTACACTTCTTCAACTTGAAATAACAAAATTGCTGTGCAGAGTACCCTTGGTTGTAAGTTGCTTCCTTTAGCACTTCAAATAAATCATCTACTCTTTTCTGTCCTGCAAAGTTTCTGCTGAAAAAATCAGCTGATGGTTGGTTTTATGGGGGTACCCTTGAATGTGACTCTTTGCTTTTCTCTTGCCACCTAAAGAATTCTATCTTTGTCTTTAATTTGTGCCAGTTTAATTGTGATATATCTTGCTGTGAGCCTCTTTGGGTTCATTTTGTTGGGACACTCTTAGATCCGTGGATCTGAATATCTGTTTCCATCCCAGGTTAGGAAAGTTTATAGCTATAATTTCATCAAATAAGTTTTCTGTCCTTTTTCCTTCTCTTCTCCTTCTGGGACCCCTGTAATGTGAATGTTAGAATGCTTGACATTGTCCTCAGTTCAGTTCAGTTCATTTCAGTTCAGTCCTCAGTCGTGTCTGACTCTTTGCGACCCCGTGAATCGCAGCACACCAGGCCTCCCTGTCCATCACCAACTCCTGGAGTTCACTCAGACTCACGTCCATCGAGTTGGTGATGCCATCCAGCCATCTCATCCTCTGTCATCCCCTTCTCCTCCTGCCCCCAATCCCTCCCAGCATCAAAGTCTTTTCCAATGAGTCAACTCTTCGCATGAGGTGGCCAAAGTACTTGAGTTTCAGCTTTAGCATCATTCTTTCAGAAGAAATCCCAGGGCTGACATTGTCCTAGAGGTCCCTTAAATTCTCCTCACTTAGTTTTTTTTTTTTTTTTCCTGTTCTGTTTGTCTGTTTGGGTGATTTTCATCTTCCAGTTGCTTATGCTTTTTTCTATGTCACCTAATCTATTGTTAATTCCATCTAATGTCTCTTTTATTTCAGTTATTATATGCTTCAACTCTAATTAACTCTATTTTTCTAGTTCTTTTTTTTTTTTTTTTAAGTTCTCATTGTGTTCCTCTATTTTTTTCCTGAGTTCAGGGCTTGTTCTTATTACTATTGCTTTGAACATTTTATCAGGTAAATTATTTATCTCCTTTTCATTAGGGATTTTTTCCCCTGGGGTTTTATTACATTCTTTCATTTGAAACAGTCTTTTGTTTTCTCTTTTTGTTTGACTTTCTCTGTCTCTGTGAAACTAGATGAAATGGTGACCTATCCAGGTCTTGAAGTCATGTCCTTACGCGAGAGTGGCCCTTTGTGGTCTGTGCACCCAGCGTCTTGTTGGCAGGGCTGGATCTGAAGGGAGCTCAAGCCACGTCTTCCTCCAGGGTGAAGTGGCAGCCTGTGACTTGGTGGGAGGTGAGGCTGGAGTCTTATTGACTGTAGCCAAAGCCAGGTGTGAGCTGGGATATCACCTGGGCTCAGTGGTGGTCACCACCCTATGGTGGGGCAGGTATGACCGAGGCCTGAGGACTTGGACCTGCACTTCTGACCTGGCTCCACTTTCCCTGGTGGAGTTGCTGCTTTTGCAGGGAGCAGTGCCAAAGGAGGGGCTGAAGCCCAGTGGATTCTGGTGGGTGTGCTTGGGTAGTCCTGGGCAGGCCAGTCACAGTGAACAGCAGTTTTCAGTCTGCTCTCTCTGCTCTGTGACTGAGAGCAATCAAGCCTGTTTATGCACTCTTTCAAGAGCAGAGTCTCAGTGACTTCCTACCCTCTAGTAAGCCCCACTGGTCTTAAGAGCATTTAAGGGAACTCTCCTTTCCGGTTCCAGACCCAAGGTTTAGGAAGCCTAATCTGGGGCTCAAAGGATCCTGGAGCTTGTGATAGTCCCTTCTTCTGGGTCACCTGTTAGGAGAATGGGTCCCAACAAGATCATCCCTCTTCCCCTCATGTAAGACTTTGTTCAGTTCTTTTCTTACAGTCTTGATGATGAGTCATTCTGCTAGTCTTCAGACTATTCCACAAGAGTTGCTCTGTATGTGATCATAGTCTTGATGTATTTGTGGCAGGGTGAGCTCAGGGTCTTTCTACTCTGTCATCTTGATCCCACCCTCCTAGATTTCTTAATTTATGGCACCCAAACTGGTCTTCATGATGGTTTTCTTTAGAGATAAGGTAAGTTTCTGGTACAATAGCTGTAACTATTCTCAGGTATTTATCAACCACTTCCCAAAAACAAGAAGCAATACTGAACACTAAGGGAAAAAATAAATAAGAGAGACTATTTACGTCAGTATCTGAGCCTATATGTATTTATCTATCCATGTGTCTACCCATTATGAGTTAGAAAAAAAGGTATCAATTGACAAATGAATGTTAAAGGTAACGAGAGGGGGTGGAAGTATTCTATGGCCTCTATAAAGAAAGATGTTAACTGAAATTTTAAACATGAGAAAGACTTAAGAAAGTGAAATGGTGATGAGGGAAATGTGAGTCTGTTTTTGGTTCTAAATTCTTAATTAGCTAGCATGTACATAAATAATAAGCAGAAAACGTGAGCCTTAGAGGTATTCTATTTAAGAATATTTGTGAGTTACAGGGAGTGTATTTGGAATGGCGAATCCTCTCAGTAACTAATCTTATATTCGGTGTTCATTTGACTACATCTACTCTGATTCCAAGAGAACAATTTGCTGCCTGGTCACTTTTGTAGCTGCTTAGATGTAGTAATTTGGAGGGGAAAATAGCTTAACATTGCTCAATCATGACATCACAGTAAGATAAAGTTATAATGTTGATGTTAACTTTTTTAGGTGAGGTCACCTAAACATACCCTTTTATATTATAGATGAAGCAGAGTCAGGGAGGTAAAATGACTTGCTCAAAATCATACAACTAGTCATGGAATTAAAACCAAGAATTTCCAAGGCTTTTTGACTTTGAGATTGAAGAAGAGTTAAAAACAAAATTAAGCTTAGTTTGAGATGCCTGAATTTACAGATGATGTATTGAAATACTTTGTTAATTGTGTCTGAATTTCAAGAAAATGGGCTAATTCAAAGGATACAGATTTCAGAACTATTAGAATATAAATGAGTGTGAAGAACATCTCTTAAAAAGAGCGCTTAGTTATCTTAAATTTTACTTAAAGGAGGAAATTCACACCAGTGTGAGTTGTGCCTTGGCTGTCAACATTATATGATCTTGTTCAAAATCCTATTCACCTAGCTTCTGCTCTGTTATTATAGCAGGATACCCCCCACAAAGCAGCTCGCAAGATTCATCTGTCCATTTATCCAATAGTGTTTATTGCCAGACTGTATTTTAGGTGTTATAAATAATATGGTAAACAAGATATATAAGTTCCTGCATTCAGGTAGCTAGTGTTATAATGGAGAGGATAAAAAAAAAATCCCCAAATTAGTAAATAAATTGACCAAGCAAATCCATATAGTGGTAACTCTTCTGAAAGAAATAAAAGGGGGTGATATAATAAAAAGTGATGTGTCTACACCAGGTAGTCAGCAAAGGACTTACTTAAAGGTAACATTGGAGCTGAAACCTGAATGACCTTTTGGACAAAAAGCATTCCAAACACAGAAATGACCCCAACCCCAATTGCATTCAAAAGAGAGAAAGAAAACCAGTGTGGAGGAGCCCAGTGTACAGAGAGAGGATGGCATGAGACAGAATCTCATCATGAGAGGGACAGACAGGGAGCTGATCCCAAAGGGCCCCACATGAGAGTCCCATGGTGACACACTTGGATTTTAGTTCAAGTGCGATGGAAAACCATGAGGGAGTTTAAAGCAAGAGAGTGACTCAATCTGGTTTATGTTTCAAAAAGATGACTTTGGTTTCTAAGTTGAAAACAAACTTAGAGGCAGGAGTGGAAGCATTAAGATCAATTAGGAGCTACAGCAGTTGGTCCCCAGGGTAGATGGTGATGCTTGGGCTACAGTTGTCAGATCAGAGATGCAGAGGAGGATATGGAATTTGCAGAGTATGTTTTGGCAGAAGAATTGATTCGATTTCGTGTATGGGGGTAATGGAGAGTAAGGAGGGATGAATGGGAAGGATTGAGGATTAGATCTAGGTTTGGGCTTTAGAACAGTTTTGGGGTAGTAGTGCCATTTAAGAAGATAGGAAAGCCTGGGAAGAAATCAAGAGATCTCTATGGGCACATCCAGTTTCAGATATCTCTTAGGCAGTTAGAATAGGAAAAAGAAATTCAAGATGGTGGTTAGAGAAAGAGATGACTAGAAGAACCATGCAGAGGCTAACCAAGACAAGGAAAAGCTCAAGAAAGAGAAAACCACAGACTGAACTGAGAACTTTCAGCAGGAAAAGATACCCTGGCACACCCCTTCCCCGATTGGCCTTCAGCATATGCACTATTTACATTTCCTTCCCCAATTGGTCTCAGGTACAAGCCCTATTTTGTGTGGGGCAGAACAAATTACGTTTTGGGGACCACTTATGGGAGGGAACAAATAACAAAAAAAGGGAAACCGAGATCAGTTGAGATCATTCATATAGGATCTGGTCCACTCTCATGTCTCAAGAGTATACTGTTTGCTGCTTGCTTAGTAAATCCTGCTTGCTCGAGCTGTCCTAGTCTGTCATTTCAGTTCTTTTATGGGATAAGATAAAAATTGAGGGGGAAAAAACCAAGCTGACATATCTATTGTGCATCCACATAGAGATGTCAAGTAGGAAATGATGAGTATATCAGCCTGGAGATGTGTGGAAATACTGAGGCAAAGATATAAGAAGTCTTGTGGCTGGATGAATTATCCTAGTGAGATAAAGTAGATGCAGGGGTAAGAGGGCTTAGGACCAAGCCAGGAAGGAAGAGTGAAAGCTCACCAACATTTTGAGGTTAAAAAGGGAAACAGAAAAGGAAACTAATGAGATACAGGCCAGAGAAAACAAATTATTAATAGGGAACCACAAAAACAGAGCTTCTGATATTTTTCTTTAGGTGGTCCTCATTCAATATAATTTTTGTTGTGTGTTTGGCTTCTGGCATTTTGATACTTGGTAAATAGCATTTTTAATTTAAGCAGTAAACACTTTTACTTTATTATGGGATGAATTGTGTATTCCCAAAATTTGCATGTTGAGGTTCTAGCTTCTGGTACCTCAGAATGTGATTGTTTTGGGAGATAGGGTTTTTATAGATGTACTTAGTTAATAATCCTTGGTGGCTCAGACTGTAAAGAATCTACCTGCAATGCAGGAGACCTGAGTTCAATCCTTGGGTCAGGAAGATCCCTTGGAGAAGGGATTGGCTACCCACTCCAATACTCTTGCCTGGAGAATTCCATGGGCAGAGGAGCCTGGTGGGTTACAGTCCATGGGATTGCAAAGAGTCGGACACAACTGAGGGACTAACACTTTCAACACTTTCAGGTTTCAATTAAATCATCAGGGTGGGCTCTAATTTGGTATAATTGACGTCCATGCTGCAAAAGAGATAAAGACAGGGACATGTGTTTACAGAAAGAAAGACCATGTTGAAGGCACAGTGAAGAGGTAGCCATCTGAAAGCCAAAGAGTGAGGACTCCGAAGAAATCCACTCTGCTGACACCACCATCTTGAAATTCTAGCTTCTAGAACTTTGAGAAAAGATGTTTCTGTTGTTTAAGTTATTCAGTTTATGATATTTTGTTCTGTAAGCCTTAGCAATACATATCCCTTGTCTTTATTTCTCTGTGGCACCTGAAGTTGCCAATTGCCCATTGAAAGATTTGTAACATTTTGTTAGTTCAAGTATAAATTTAGCTGGAGTAAAACAGTCCCCCAGTAATAGACATGTTAGAAGTTTACTTTTCTTCCACTTAAGAGTCTGGGTATCAGTTCAGAACTAGGGACCCAAGTTCTTTCTAATAATTTTCTCTTCCATCCTCGAGGTTTTTCTCTATTCTCATGATCTCAAATAGTTCACCTTGGTGTCTACATTTCAAGAGGAAGAATGGGTGCCACCTGTCCTTTGAGGAAGTGACCTGAAAACTGCACACATGACTTGCCTTTATATGCATCAGTCAGGACTTAGTCACACAGCCATGCCTGCCTTTAAGGGAAGGAGAAGGCAATGGCAACCCACTCCAGTCCTCTTGCCTGGAAAATCCCATGGACGGAGGAGCCTGGTAGGCTGCAGTCCATGGGGTCGGGAAGAGTCGAACACGACTGAGCGACTTCTCTTTCCCTTTTCACTTTCATGCATTGGAGAAGGCCAGGGCAACCCACTCCAGTGTTCTTGCCTGGAGAATCCCAGGGACAGGGGAGCCTGGTGGCTGCTGTCTATGGGGTCGCACAGAGTCAGACACGACTGAAGAGACTTAGCAGTAGCAGTAGCAGCAGGAAGTGAAGCTAAAGGAAAAATGGAGATTCTACTGTTAGAGAGAAGAGGAATTTTTTTTTCTTCAAAAACAGCTTTATATAATAAAAGGCGAATTTAGTCACTTTGATTTTATCTTATCACAATATTACTTCTAAATATTATAAAACTAAAGCAAGTTTCTTTTCTAAGTATTCGTCCTTTACTATAGATAAGAGTTGGACTGTGAAGAAAGCTGAGCGCTGAAGAATTGATGCTTTTGAACTGTGGTGTTGGAGAAGACTCTTGAGAGTCCCTTGGACTGCAAGGAGATCGAACCAGTCCATTCTGAAGGAGATCAGCCCTGGGATTTCTTTGGAAGGAATGATGCTAAAGCTGAAACTCCAGTACTTTGGCCACCTCATGCGAAGAGTTGACTCAATGGAAAAGACTGTGGTGCTGGGAGGGATTGGGGGCAGAAGGAGAAGGGGATGACAGAGGATGAGATGGCTGGATGGCATCACCAACTCGATGGACCTGAGTTTGAGTGAACTCTGGGAGTTGTTGATGAACAGGGAGGCCTGGTGTGCTGTGATTCATGGGGTCGCAGAGTCGGACATGACTGAGTGACTGAACTGAACTGATAGATAAGAGAATCACATCCAATTGTTATCCTTTTCTATCTACCCAGTCATGACATACTTGGAGAAGGCGATGGCACCCAACTCCAGTACTCTTGCCTGGAAAATCCCATGGACGGAGGAGCCTGGTAGGCTGCAGTCCATGGGGTCACGAAAAGTTGGACAAGACTGAGCGACTTCCCTTTCACTTTTCACTTTCATGCATTGGAGAAGGAAATGGAAACCCACTCCAGTGTTCTTGCCTGGAGAATCCCAGGGACGGGGGAGCCTGGTGGGCTGCCGTCTGTGGGATCGCACAGTGTCAGACAGGACTGAAGTGACTTAGCAGCAGCAGCAGTCATGACATACTGGAAAGTAAAGTGAGGCTTTGTCCCTGTTTCATTATTTTCTCACTTATAAAATTAGATTTGATCAGATTATCTTTAAGATTCCTGTTGATAAAATTTCTATAAATCTATGCTATGAAACACATATAACCTACATATAAACAGTTGAGAAATGAGGTATGTCAATGTAATTTTCCTGTTTCAATATTATGGTGAATTATTTGTTTTCAAATATTTAGTCATGCAGTTCTTAAACAACTCCTTTTAAAAATTAAAAAAAAAAAAATTCCCAAATAAAACATTCAAAATATTGCAACTTTTCTAATCTGTTTGTACATACTATCCACAAGGGGGCAGTAGTCAAGAAAGTTCCCCATAATTTTCTCAGGCTCAAAAAAACCAAAACCCAAGCCCAACAACAAAAAACCCCCATCACAGTGTTTAGAAAAATGTCACCAAGTAAGTAATGTTTTTCCTCTTTAAGTTTCACATGTATTCTCTCATACTGGTAGTGCAAGAGGGACAGCATGTTTTGTTTGTCAGTATCAAAAGAGAAAAAAAAATTGGTAATGTTTCACACGTGCAAAAGTTAAATTTCTCAATATCACAAATGTATACAAAATATATAAGCATATGTTCATGCAGTCACTGAAGATCTAAACTCAAAAATTTGAACTCCCCATACTTCCCATATTTATGTTTGATCAGCAGTAGTTTAACAGCTTAGGGCCCCTCTGCTGTTTCCAAATATGGTAATTTTATAATCAGCAATACATTCAGTTACTACTTAAACTGTATTGAAAGGTTGATTTTCATAGGATAGACATAATATTTACTACAGAGTGTAATGTATATTTCATAGTATAAAATAGCATAATATTTACCCTTTCAAAGTATTTATGCTGTGCTGTGCTTAGTCACTCAGTCTCTCCTCACCTTTTCCAAAGAGATCAGTATCCATCTGTCAGATTGATTATGCTTTCAGAAGGGAAATTATCAGACTTTCCAGGAATTGCTGGACACTGGTTCTGAACAGACTCTAATTCCTTGTCAAGCAAATTGTCATTGTGGTCCATGAATCAGAGCAAAGCTCCTGGACATTGGCTGATCGGTGAGTTTTGGCCTGGGTCCATTTTACTGTGTATCTCTTAGGTCCTTGGACTAGCCTTGTGCTTATTCTCTCAGTTTGGAATTCATAATTGGAATAGATATTCTGTCAGATGTCTGAATCTTCACATTGTTTAATTGATCTGTGGTTTGAGGGTCATTATGGGCACAAGGAAAGCCAAATACAAACTACTTTAACAGTCTAGTTGGCAAAGTTTTTCTAAAGGGTCTGTAAATTAGTAAATATTTAAGGTTTTATGGGTTAAGATAGTTTCTGTCATGACGCAAAATTCTCTTGTGGACAGAAATTTGGACTGGAGGAGAAGAAGCCAGATCAGGCACAGAGAGAACATCAGGTGTGAGTCTGTCTCAATGAAATGCTCAGCTGACGCTACTGGCAGCTTAGAAGTGGAGATAACCTTGCAGATTTGTCCCAAGTTGGGAAGAAGGGGGCCAGGACTTCATATCCTTGTGTTAAATATAGACTCTTGAGTCTGGCTTCCTGGGTTCAAATTCTAGCTTTACCACTTTGTAATGTTGTTAATTTAGTTATTGCCTTCTCCCCCACCATATTTTAGTTTTCTCATGTATTAAAGTGATGGTATCTACTTCGTGGGCTATTAGGAGTAACAAATGGCTTAACACACATAAAACACGTAGAAAACACTTGGCATATACCTGCCATATTAAGAGGTTGCTTTTTAGCTTATGAAATATAATCAACCAATAGAATAATAATGTATTTAGAGTACTAGGTGATGATTTGATATATGTGCATGCATGCTGAGTCACTTTAGTTGTGTCTCACTCTGTGAGACCCTATGAACTGCAGTTTTCCAGGCTCCTCTGTCCATGGGGTTCTCCAGGCAAGAATACTAGAGTAGGTTCCCTTGTCTTCCTCCAGAGAGTCTTCCTGACCAGGGATCAAACTTGGGTCTCAGGTCTAACTGCACTGCAGCTGGGTTCTTTGCCACTAGCACCACCTGGAAGCCCTTGATATATGTATACATTGTCAGAGAATTTTCACCATTAAGTTAATTAACACATCCATCACCCAACGTATTTACTCTTTTTCCTTCTTTCTTCCTTTCTTCCCTCTTTTCTTTCATTTTTTTTTTCTATTGGTGGAAACTCCAATTCTACTCTCAAAAGATTTCATTTACACAATAAGTATTATCAATTATAGTCATTGTGTATATATTAGACCCTCAGACCTTATTTACCTTTTAATAGAGTTGTACCCTTTGGTCAACCTGTTTCTAAATTCCCACCTCCCAGGCTCTTGCAACCATCAGTCTACTATTCTAGTCACTGCTTCTATGAGTTAACTTTTTTGTTTGTTCATTTGTAATTCCACATATAAGTGATAGAAAGCAGTATTTGTCTTTCTTTGTCTGGCTTATTTCACTTAGTCCTACAAGTCATGCAACTTTTCACAAATGTTAGGATTTTCTTATTTTTTTAAAACTGAATATTATTCCATTGAACATGCTTAATATGTATATGTCCCGTTTTCTTTACCCATTCATCTGTTGATAAACCCTGAAGTTGTTTCCATGTTTGGCTATTGTGAATAATGTTGCAATGAACATGAGAGTACAGATATCTTTTCAAAATAATAATTTAGTTTCCTTAGGATATATACTCACACTCAGAAGTAGAATTGCTGGATCATATCATAGGATTATTTTTAGTTTCTTGAGGAATATCCATACAGTATTCCATTGGGGTTACACCAATTAACATTTCCATCAACAGTGTACAAGGGTTCCACTTTCCTCACAATCTCACCAACATTTGTTATGTCCTGTTATTTTTTTTTTTCAATAAGAGACATCCTAACTGGTATGAAATGATATCTTATTGTAGCTTTGATTTTCATGTCCCTAATGATTAATTGGTGTGGAACATATTTTCATGTACATTTTGGCCATTTGTATGTCTTTCAAAGAACAAATATTTGGAAAATTGTTGGCTTAGATTCCTTGGCCTGTAAGTTGGACTATTTAAAAAATTTGTTTTTGCTATTCAGTTTTTGGGTTCTCTATATATTTTGGATATTAAGCCCTTAATCAGATATATGACTAACAATACTAATTCTTTCAATTCATGAATATGAAAAATATTTCCACTCATTTTTGTATTCAATTTCTTTGAAATTGATGCTTATAGTTTCCAGTGTACAGATCTTTCACTTCCTTGACTAAATTTACTCCTAAATGTTTTAATGTTTTTGATGCTATTATAAATGGGAACATTTTAAAAATTTCTCTTTCCAATAGTTCATTGCTGTTGCATAGAAATGCAGAAAAATTTTTATATTGATTTTGCATCCTGCAATGTTATTAAATTAGTTTATTAGTTCTAACGCTTTTTTTGTGTGTGTGCCATCTACAAATAGGGATAGTTCTACTTCTTGCTTTCCAATTTGGATTCCTTTATTATCCTGTCCCCCAGCTCACCAGGTGCTCTGTTTAGGACTTCCAGTCCTATTTTGAATATAAATGGCAAAAGTAGACTACCTTGTCTTCTTCCAGAAAAGCTTTCAGCTTTTTATTATGATGTTAGCTGTGAGCTTGCAATATATGACTTTTATTGTTTTGAGGTACATTCTTTTTGTACTCAGTATGTGAAAGTTTTTATCATGAAACAATGTTGAATTTTGTCAAATAATTTTTCTGCATTAATTGAGACAATCATATGACTTTTATCTTTCATTTGTTAATGTGGTGTATCACATTAATAGATTTACCTATGTTGAACCATCTTTGCATTTCAGAAATATATCCTTGATCATGGCATACAATCCTTTTAATGTGTTTCTGAATTTAGTTTGATAATATTTTGTTAAGTATTCTTTTCACTCATGCTTATTAGGGTTGTTGGCTTGTAATTTTTTCTTTGTTGTGCCCTTGTCTGGCTTTGCTATTAGAGTAATACTGACCTCATAAATGAATCTGGGAGTGTTCCTTTATCTTCTATTTTTTGGAAGAGTTTGAAGATTGGTGTAAATTCTTCTTTAAATATTTGGTAGTATTCACCAGTGAAGTCATTTGATACTGCACTTTTCTTTGTGGGGATATTTTAAAATACTAATTCAATGTGCTTGTTAGTAATTGGTGTTCAAATTTTCTATTTTTTCATGATTAAGTCTTGGTAGATTGTGTGATTCTAGGAATTTATCTATATCTTCTAGGCTGTCTAATTTTTGGTGTGTGATTGCTTATAGTAGTTTCTTATGATTCTTAGTATTTCTCTGTTAGCCGCTGTAATGTCTGCTTTTTCTTTTCTGATTTCATGTATTGAGTCCTCTCTCCTTTTCTCTTATTTAGTCTGTCTAGAGTTTTAACTAATTTTCTTAGTTGACTGATGTGTATGAGTCCCTCTGTAGGTTTCTGGGTTTCTCTTTGCAGGGAACTGTTTTGTGTTTTGCTGTACATTTGGTGTATCTGTGGCAGGAGGGAAATTGAGGCGCCTCCTATGTTACTATCTTTATTTATGTGTTGTTGCTTTTCTATTTTTAAAAGGAGGAAAATGCTAATATATCAGGCACTTTACACACTTTGGCTCATTTAATTCTTTCAGTAGTATAGAAGCATAAACATTTTTTTTTTTGCAAATGGAGAAACTGAGGCTTAGGTAGATTTAATAATTTGTTCAAAGCTAGGCAAATTGTCAGTGACAAAACAGAGATTCACCCCAGGTAGGATTATGTCATTCTCTTGCATCAAACTCTTCAGTGACACTCTTGGTGGTAGAATTAAGGTGAGATTTAATAATATAATTTCCATTAAAGTCATTTGTAGGATATAAACGAATTTTATTCAAGCTATGTTTATTGGTTGAGTTGTGATCTTTGTTCACAGATATCTTCATTTATGTAGATTAGTTTGAGACAAGTGCAAGTGGATAGTTACTCTTAAGAACTGCCTGCCTGAAAATAAGATGCTGTGGCAGGGGTTGGTGCCAATCAGAGTTGCAATGAAATCTGCCTTGGTAGTCCCCATGAGTCTGCTGGTTTGTATGTTTCTGGGGACTAGAGAGAAACCTGGGGAGTTTGGCAAACTAATGCTGGCTGCAGACTCTTCCCCATCTACTAAGGAATGTCACATCACCGTTTCTACAAGAATGGGGTCGTGGCCATTGCAGTTGCTGACCTACAGTACACTCTGAAAGGAACTCAGGATGAAGAGTTGAATAGGAACTCATGCTTTGGGAAACAGGCAAAACAGGCCCTTAGATAAGCAATATTTCAGTCAAAGTTTTTAATGAACCTGATACTTGCATCTTTTTATACTTAGAAAAACACTAAAACTATTCACTGAGATATCTGTTCCTTGTGACTACCAGTAACCTTCTACTGAAATGTATGCTTGATCACATATAACCCTTCATCAAAAATACATATATACTGGCCTCCCAAACTACATCTTTAGATCTGTTCCTTGGAGCTTTCTGAGTGGCTATCTTCTGGGCTATAATCCTCAGTAAGTTGCAAAATAAAACTGAAACTATCAGCTCTCAGTCACATATTTTTATTTCAGTCAAAGTCCTTTAGTGTGGCCTCACTTTTCTCAGAGTAAATGTGTACTGAACTGTGTAAAACTGAAATGTTATACACATGTGAGTGTCAGTGGGTCCAATCTGAAGGACCAGCTTTCACTTCCATCTCATTTTTGCTCATAAACAACATTGCATTTGAGTAGGAGGACCATACTTCCCAGATTTCACAGGATGGTCTGGATTATGCCTGTTTCCCCAATGTATTTATGGGTAACACTGACTTCAGTTCTTAAAACTGTCCTAATTCCAATGAAAAATAAAATGATCATCTCACGTATCTACTATCTGTAAGAGTTCCTGCCTTCCTTTTAGCTATTTCTTCGTTTGGTTCAACAATTATAATAAGAACCTTTCTGCCCATTTATGTACAAACTAATTTTTTAACTTCCAAGTTATTTCCCATTTAAACATGTTTAATTATTCAATCAATATGGTCTTCTATTTGTGAAATTTCTCTGGGCATCTTGATTTGGGATAGAATGCACCAAAACTATTCCCATTAAAATTAATTGAAACATATTTTTTATTTAATGACTTTTCACTTAGCATCAGGGTTTTCAGAAATGAATTAAATCTGCTAAAAGAGAGATAACTATTCCTAGCACCTGGCACACTGTGGGCACTCAAAAATAAATGTTAAATGAACTCTAGATGAATGAATAAATGATTGCAAAGGCCCATATGCATCTTTACCACAGGATTTCCAGCAGACATTTGTAGCCTTGTTACTGTGTTTTGTATTCACTGTTTTTCTATACCAGTCTCATCATGTTGTGGTTGGACTACTCCTTTGGCAATAATCACTGGAAACTTTGAACACATAGAAAGTTATGACATATTAGGTCTGGAAATTATACAACACAGCTCAGGTCATGCACAAGATCGTGCAAAGAGAAAGGGACCACATGGCCCTGGGGTTCTACTTTTATAAGGGTTGAATATGGGGGCCTAGGGTTTTGAAGTCTCACTGTTTATTCATGAATTTAAAACACAACATGTTTTAAATGTTTAAAAACATGTGAAGGGAAAAAAACAATTAGTCCACATGGTGGTTTGGTGGTTTAGTCGCTAAGTCATGTCCGACTCTTGTGACTCCATGGACTGTATCGCACCAGGCTCTTCTGTCCATGTGTGTTATTGAAATCAGCTAAGATTTCTAAAACAAAGGAGCCTTAGTGGGAGTAGACAGAAAGGCTCCTTGTCCAGTTGTGTAGCTGGTGATGTGTTTATTTGAGTTATCTGTCTTGAAGTCAATGCCTCTTTGAAATGGATGCCTTGGCAATCAAAGCTTAAGTCAGATATTTGCTTTAAAAAAAAAAAAAAAGGCAAAAGTCAAAAAAAAAATCATCAGGGCTTACACTACAATGATGTTTTCATATAGACAAACATTTTCACATCCACACATTATATCTGTTGCTTGAATATCTGATGATACTCAATACCATGTCACATTATAATAGGCATTACCTGTCTTTACCAACATCTGATTCCCCCCTACTTTCTTAAATGGTGGCTTATACTTCTCTGTTTCTTTGAAGTGAGGTGTGAGTGCAAACCTCCTTTGGAAAGTAAAATATATGGACCAGATGGCGAGGGAGCATTTATTGGTGGTATTCAGCTCTTCACCCTGCTTTTCCTCTGCCTCATTATTCACAGAACTGCATGTTGATACAGAGATGGCATAGAATCCAAGAAACTTGGTACACTGAGTCAAAACAAGAAGGATACTAGTATTGGAAAGTTACTTGTGCTGCAGTGAAGTTTTCAAGAGCAACAAATAAAAATTGGTATTTAGGCAATGCAATTTGAGGATCATTTGTCACTCACTGAAGCATAATCTAGCTTATTTTAACTGATAGACACATGAACTGTATTGGAGACTAAGTTAATCAAGTACATTTCATAATTATAGATTGCTTTCACCAATTAGGTCTAAATCAGCATTTCCTTAAGCAGTTGGCCTTATGTTTATGTGTATGTTTTGTATTCTATATGTGGTTTTCTGAAGCAAGAATCCTAGAAGTTTAGATGGACCCTTAGAGATTGTGTGGCTCATAGCCTTCTTTTGCAATAGTAAAACCAGGATCAAGAGAGTAAGATGTGATAATATCACTCAACCATAGAGAGGAATGAAATTGGGTCATTTGTAGAGATGTGGATGAAATAAGTGAAATAAATCAGAGAAAAACAACTATTGTATATTAATGTACATATGTAGAATCTGAAAAAAATTGGTATAGATGGTCTTATTTACAAAGCAGAAATGGCGATGCAGTTATAGAGAATAAATGTATGGATACCAAGGGAGAAGAGGAGGTGGGACAAATTGGGAGATTGGGATTGTCATACATACACTATTGATACTATGTATAAAATAGATAACTAATGAGAACTCACTGTATAGCACAGGGAACTCTAAAGGAAATCCAAAAGAGAGGGGCTCTATGTATATGTTTAGCTGATTCACTTTGCTGTATAGTAGAAACTAACACAGTATTATAAAGCAACTATGTGTGTGAGCTCCATTGGGTCCAAATCTTTGTGACCTCATGAACTGTAGCCCACCAGGCCCCTCTGTCCATAGAATTTTTCAGGCAAGAATACTGGAGTGAGTGGCCATTTCCTACTCCAGGGGATCTTCCCAACCCAGGGACTGAACCCACTCTTCCTGCATCTCCTGCATTGGCAGGTGGATTCTTTACCACTGTGCCACCTAGGAAGCCCAAAACTGCAATTAAAAGAAAAAAAAAATATAGGGAATGGCTTCCTCCACGGTAGAAGCAGAAAGTCTAGTGTCTCTTATCTGTGTCAGTTCAGTCAATCAGTTCAGTCATTCAGTTGTGTCCAACTCTTTGCGACCCCATTAATTAAAGCACACCAGGCCTCCCTGTCCATCACCAACTCCCAGAGTTCACTCAAACTCACATCCATTGAGTCGGTGATGCTATCCAGCCATCTCATCCTCTGTTGTCCCCTTCTCCTCCTGCCCCCAATCCCCCCCAGTATCAGTCTTTTCCAATGAGTCAACTCTTCGCATGAGGTGGCCAAAGTACTGGAGTTTCAGCTTTAGCATCATTCCTTCCAAAGAAATCCCAGGGCTGATCTCCTTCAGAATGGACTGGTTGGATCTCCTTGCAGTCCAAGGGACTCTCAAGAGCCTTCTCCAACACCACAATTCAAAAGCATCAATTCTTTGGTGCTCAGTTTTCTTCACAGTCCAACTCTCACATCCATACATGACCACAGGAAAAACCATAGCCTTGACTAGACAGACCTTTGTTGGCAAAATAATGCCTCTGCTTTTGAATATGCTATCTAGGTTGGTCATAACTTTCCTTCTAAGTAAGCGTCTTTTAATTTCATGGCTGCAGTCACCATCTGCAGTGATTTTGGAGCCCCCCCAAAATAAAGGCTGACACTGTTTCCACTGTTTCCCCATCTATTTCCCATGAAGTGATGGTATTATTTCCGCCACATTTAGCTATATATCATATATCAGCCATGAAATTAAAAGATGCTTACTCCTTGGAAGGAAAGTTATGACCAACCTAGATAGCGTATTCAAAAGCAGAGGCATTATTTTGCCAACAAAGGTCTGTCTAGTCAAGGCTATGGGTTTTTCCAGTGGTCATGTATGAATGTGAGTGTTGGACTGTGAAGAAAGCTGAGTGCCGAAGAATTGATGCTTTTGAACTGTGGTGTTGGAGAAGACTCTTGAGAGTCCCTTGGACTGCAAGGAGATCCAACCAGTCCATTCTAAAGGAGATCAGTCCTGGGTATTCATTCGAAGGACTGATGCTAAAGCTGAAACTCCAATACTTTGGCCACCTCATGTGAAGTGTTGACTCATTGGAAAAGACCCTGATGCTGGGAGGGATTGGGGACAGGAGGAGAAGGGGACAACAGAGGATGAGATGGCTGGATGGCGTCACTGACTCAATGAACATGAGTTTGAGTAAAGTCTGAGAGTTGCTGATGGACAGGGAGGCCTGGCGTGCTGCAATTCATGGGGTCTCAAAGAGTCAGACACGACTGAGTGACTGAACTGGAACTGGAACATATATCATATTCCTAGCTGCTCTTTCATCCACAAACCATGACATGGATATCCCCAACAATATATATGCTACTGGATTGAAGTTAAACACTGAACTTCTGTTAAAGAGAAGACATGAAAGGGCACTAATATTCATTCAAATTGATATAACCACCCAGCAACAGTAACATACAGAGCTCAAGCAATGAAATAAGAATTAGATGCATTTGATAAAGGAAAAGATGATAAACATGAAGTGGTCCAGAGGCTCAGAAGAACTGGTCTCTAAGGGAGTCCCCTACAGTGATGTTGGGTGACTAAGGGCCCTGGGCTGAATAAGTGAGTGAACTGGGCGTGAATAGGGTTGCAGAGGAGAGGAACTGGAGACTCCACTCTACGCCTAAGTCTGGTGTGTGTGTGTGTGTGTGTGTGTGCTCAGTCGTGTCTGACTCTTTGTGACACCTTGGACTGTGGTCCACCAGGCTCCTCTGTCCATGGAATACAGGCAAGAATACTGGAGTGGGTTGCCATTTCCTTCTCCAGGGGATCTTCTCAACCAGCTTTCAAACCCACATCTCTTGCATCTCCTGCACTGGCAGGTGAATTCTTTATCAGCCGAGCCAGTGAGGAAGCTGAAAGTCTTGTAGTTAATTCCAAGCTTTAATAAAGATTAATTAAGTAAATAATTATTTATTGCACATTTGACACTGAATTCCATATTTTAGTTGTTGTATCAGCTTTTTTTTTGAGCGTATGAACCTTGCTGTCCAACCTGCATCAACTTAATAATTATATTACAGATGTCTGCAGTGATTGGTGGGGGCCAGATGTAAGATTTCTCAAAGACACATGATTTATTTTCTTACATTTTTCTGTGAGTTTTTTTTTTTTTTTTTACAAATTATCCCTTTATCTTGCCAACCGAAATCCTTTTTTGACAACAAATTTGACTGGTATTAAGTACCTGAAAACCACCAATCATTTTTCCTTAGCCTATTTTATATTAAGCTACAAATTCCCCATATGGTTGATTGGTATTAAAGTGCCATCAGTTATGAGGAAATCTCAGCATTTAGCTCCAGATCAATGGAACAGATTATAAGAGAAATTTAGAAACCAATATCTGTTGAAGGATAAGATGCATAAAAAATGCATATTATCATACTCCTGCTCTAACAAAGAATTTCAAAAACACTTGAAAAGAGAGCTTTGCTGTTTCATTCATGCCCCTGAAGATGGCACTGATGATATTAAAACTTTCTTAGTTTTTACAATGTCCCTGTAAGGGTTAATCTGTGAGGTCTAGGAGTTTTCTTTGATTTCAGGGACATTACACTATTCTCAGGGCATGAACCCAAGAGGGTAGTGGAATTTGTGGAAACTAGTTCAATCTGGGCTATCTGTCTCTCCATTGCACCAGCTCCCATAGTTTTAATTAAATTCAGTGTATAGTAATCTCTTCTACTTAATAAAGTGGTTATTGCATTTCTGGTTTCCTCCAAACATTTATAAAGGTCTACTCCAGGCTCTACTTGAGCAAGAAGAATGCTGTCCTAGGAGTTTTGAGAACAGCCAGGAAGATACAGTAAGTCAATGCATGCAGAGGAAGACAACAGAAGTGACCATCTGATCCTAAGTTAATGTGGCATTTTGTTTAAACAATAGTAGGTTACCAATAAGTTTGGCCTATGTTATATATGTTAGAAAAAGATCAGAATATGTCATAGTACCTTCACAGAAGCATAGTGCTTTAATACAATGGAAACTTTTCAGTCAGATGAGGTCAAGGTATGAACCTTGGCTCTATGCACTGGCATTGTGACTTTACAAATATTGTTTATTCTCTCTGAATCTTGTTGTTTTTTTTTTTTAGTTGTAAAACAAGAATAATAACACCTAAATGAATAGACATATATGCAGAATTTAGCAAATGGTGTATACTCTCAATAATGACCCAGATCTGCCTAATAATTCTGCCAACCATGTTTACCTTTCCTTAAATACCTCATGGATACATGAAACCCAGAAAAATTTTTAGCATATAATATAATTATATTTTGAAAATGTTGAAAATCTTAAAGTGAATAGAACCTGAAATCTTAGCAAGATTTTGCTACTGCAAAGTGGAATGTATCTAAAAATTCAGTCACAATTGTTTTGTTTTTTTTCTTCTCTTAAAATATAATGAGAATAAACCTCAGAGAACACAGGCAAATTTACCCAAGAAGGAATTTATAAGTTACCACAGAACGTTGACACCCTGCCTAGCAAAATCTGTGGCACAAACCTGGCATTCAAATTGCTTGTTGAATATGAAATACAGTGTTTCTTTCTTCTTTTTTTTTTTTTGGTAATGATTTCTTATTTTGTTTGGCCCATTATACCCAGATAAAGAGACAGAGTGTGAGAGAAGCTAAAGAGCTAGTTCAAAGTAGCCTAGCTTGTTTGGGTTGGAACCAGCATTCCAATGGAGGATTGATTCTCTGTCCTTTTTTTCCCCCACTTATTTTTTTTTTTTATTATTTATTTACTTATTTATTTATTTGGCTGCATCGGCTCTCTAGTTGTGGTACATGGGCTGTAGAGTGTGCGGGCTCAGTAGTTGTGATACACAGGTTTGCCCGTCAGCGTATGGGATCTTAGTTCCCTAACCAGAGACTGAACCCACATCCCCTGCATTGCAAGGCAGATGCTTAACCATTGGACCATCAGGGAATTATGATATCACTTATTTTTTTCTGGAACTCCTATAGTACAAATCTTAATATGCTTGATGTTGTTTCAGAAATTTCTTAAAATACCTTCCTCCAAAAAACACACAAAAAACACTTTTCCTTTTTCCTGTTCAATTTATATGATTTCCACCACTCTGTCTTCCAGATAACTGATCTGTTTCTATCGCCAGTCTATGATTGATTCCTCCTAGTATATTTTTTATTTAGATATTTTATTATTCAGCTCTGGACTTCTCTGATGACATGAATGGTAAAGAACCTGCCTGCCAGTGATGGAGACATAAAGACTCTGGTTCAATCCCTGGGTCAGGAAGATCCCCTGAAGGAAGGCATGGCAACCCATTCCAGTATTTTTGCCTGGAGAATCCCATGGACAGTAAATCCTGGCAGGCTACATACGGTCCATGAAGTTGCAAAGAGTCAGATAAGACTGAAATGACATAGCACAGCACAGCATATTATTCAGCCTTAATTAGTTATTTTTATATTTTCTAACCATGCCAAAATTCTCACTTTGTCCCTTCTCTTTGGGAGCATTTTTATCATCATTATTTTGAAGTCTGTTGGGTTGATCAGTTATCTTTATTTCATTTATTTTTTCCCTCTTTTATAACTCTGTCCTTTGTTTGGAACTTTGTCTCCTCGTTTGCCTAATTCTTTGTGTTTACATCTATGTATTAGGTTGGCTATGTTTCTTTCTTTGAGAAGTAGCCTTATACAGGCTTTCCTGGTGGCTCAGACTCAGATTCACTCCCTGGGTCAGGAAGATCCCCTAGAGAAGGGAAAGACAACCCACTCCATCCTCTTGCCTGGAGAATCCCATGGACAGAGGAGCCTGGAGGGCCAGAGTCCATGAGGTCTCAAAGAGTCAGACATGACTGAGAGACTAACACTTTCACTTTCAGCCTTACACAGGAGACGGCTTAGCAGCACACTCCACTCTGCCCCCCGAGCAGATGCTCTAAGGAAGTCCTATATATGGACTGTGCGTGCCCGCTGTTGGGCAGATCTGACTACTGTTGCCCACGTAGGTGAGGCTGGCCCCTGGCCTGGCCAGCTTTAATTCTCTCCCTCGTGTTGTTTCTGTGGTTGTGCTGGTGGGTGGGGCAGGCTTCTGTGGCGGCTGGTGGCAATGACCCACCTGAGATTGTCGGTGGGTAGGGTAGGCACCTCCAGGCTGACTGTCTGGCCCAGTCCCACATGCTGCTGTAGGCCCACTGGTGGACAAGGCTGTCATTAATTGTCTGGAGGGAGGATTCCAAAATGGCCCTTGCCAGCTTTGGCGCCAGCATGGTAGAATAACATCTTCAAAGCGGCTTTTTCCAGCCTCTCTGTGGTCAGGGAGACCCAGCTGCCTCCTGTTCTCCGGGGGCTTTCCATAATCAACAAGTAGGTCTGACCCAGGTACCTTTCAAACTGTTGCCCCTGGGCTGGGATTCAGAGCATGTGAGGTCTTGTGTGTGCCCTGTAAGTGGTCTTTCTTCCCAGTAGTCCTCTGGTTTTCCTGAATGTGAGCCCTGCTGATTTTCAAAGCTGGATGTCTTTGGGACTCATCTTCCTAGTGCAGGACCCTTCAGCTGGGGAGCCTGATGTGGGTTTAGACCCTTTGCTTCTCAGGGAGGACCTCTATGGGTGTGATATCCCTCTCATTTTTGGGTCATCAGTCCAGGCATGTTAATCCTGACTTGATTGCATCTTTACCCCTCTTAATGGTCTCATTTGGCTCTTTATTTATATCTTTAAGTGTGGAAACTTTTTTCTGGTAGCCTAAAAGTCATTGTCATAGATAGTTGCTCTGTAGGTAATTGTAATTTTGATATACCCATGGGAGGACATGAGTTCTGGGTCTTTCTATTCTGCCATCTAGATTCCTCAGCTATGATTTTTAAATGACTGTACATGGCTGTAGAGTAATTTATTTAACCATATCTTTATTGTTGAAGAGGTAAATTGTTCCCATAAAAGTTTATATAGATTTTACACAAGTAATATATTACCAAAGCTTCATTTAGAAATGGATTTATGAACACCAAGAAGGTGCCAGTATTTACTGTTGAATTTAATTATGTTAGATTTAATAGAGGATAAAAATAAAACATGACCTGTAGAAGTAAAACTAGAGTGTTCAGAGAGGTTACTCAGTTCCCAGATTCTTTTGTGGAGCCAAATTTACCTTTAGGTTCAAGGATGACCATAACCAAAAAAAAAAAAAAGGAATGCCACATTTTGCAAAGATAGGTCAGGGCCATAAGTTAGAGGAGACACATTGAATGAGCAATATTTGGTGTTCAGAGATCCTGACTGCACAGGTTTTGTGAGAGTCTGTAGAATACACAAAAATTATATTTGGAGAATGGTTGTTGCCTTCTCCCCTTCCTATCTCTGGGAGCCACACTGTTTTATAATGGGAAGGTCATTAAGACTAGAAAGGAATACATCACTCTTGGTTTTGAGAAGTATTAACTTTTGAGGATACTGTGATACAATCTAATGTTTGGAAAAAATCAGTGCAATAGGTATCATTAAGGTTTTTATGAAGTCTCTTTTCAAGCTTCAACTCCATTTTTAATCTAGGCTATTTATGGACTTAATTATTTGTTGTTGTTATTGTTTAGTCACTAAGTCATGTCTGACTCTTTTGCGACACCCTGGACTGTAGCCCACCAGGCTCTTCTATCCGTGGATTTCTTCAGGCAAGAATACTAGAGTGGGAACCCATTCCCTTCTCCAGGGTGTCCTCCCAATTCAGGGATTGAACCCACATCTCCTGCATTGACAGGCGGATTCTTTACCATTGAGCCACTAGGGAAGCCCACCTAATTATTTACCTGTGCATTCACATCACTGGACGTGGTGGCATTAGTGAACATATATTCCCTACATTGGATCTGGGTTAGATTTGAATACTCTGTATGTGGGAGATAATTTTGAAATTATAGGAGGTATCTCACCTTCACTTGTTACTATTGGTTCTCAGTTAGGGATGAGTTTTTCTCTCTTCTTCCCAAGGAACATTTGGTAATGTCTGGAGATATTTTTAGTTGCTACAACTCGGCATCTAGCAAGTAGAGATGAGGGACGCTGATGAACAGCCTACAACACACAGGATAATCCCCACAACAGAGAATTCTTCATCTCTAAATATCAGTAACGCTGAGGCTGAGGCACCATGCAGTAAGCAGTCCCATGTAACAACTGGTTTTCTAACAGGTTCTGATGTCATTTTAACTTATGACATACTTAGAAAATCTTATGCATTCTCAATAGGTGTTGGGATGTCACTATCCTTAAGACTTTTTGTGCAGGATTAAATATATATTTATATATACATGTAAATACATATGTAATGGATTCCTTACTCTGTCAAAATTGATATTAGAAAGGTACAAAGTGAGTGGCCTCTCCTGAATACCACACTTATATAATGTATTTTCTTACTTACATAAGCTATTCCACACACTGAGAGAAAAATGGTGTTCTTCCCCCATAATTTTCAAATCATAGACTTTTATTTTCTTCCTAGAAACAGCGACCATGTCTACCAGCAGAGGCTGGTAGTGTGACTCAAAAGAACAGCCGTCAGATTCACAGCTTGAAGCAAAATGCTTTGATTGCAGAGGTCTTTCCTGATAAATTGTGCTCCCTCTTTGCTAGGGTAGAAAACACTTGAAGTAGCAGAAAGTGTTGCCCCTGGCTGGTGGGGGAAGAGGAGGGATAACTTAACACTTACTTTTCCATCCTGACTTTTTATTCCTCTAGTTTTCTTTCTGCCTTCCATTTCCTAGAACTGTTAATGCTCAGCTTGGCTGGAATTAATGACATGTCTGGTCAGAAACCATCAGGATAAATTGTCACTTTATGCACATCCCGCAGTTTTTCATTTTATGGTTTCCACTTGTCTCTCTCACTTCTCATCTACTCTAGACTCTAAGCACAATCAATCAGTAATTCCCAAATGTGAGTGAGCATTGGAATCAAAATGGGTAGATATTAACATAAAGATTTCTAGGACTACTTCACAGATATTTTGACTCTGGCATAGAGCCTCAGGATCCATACCATTAACAAACAGCCTTGGTAAATCTGAAATAATGCTACTGGAATTTATAATCCGTTGCTCAAATATTCCAGAACTTTCACCATAGCAGCCCCCACCCCACCTTCTGCCTAGATTATACTTTTACCCTCTTCTGTGGAGTCTTTCCTGAACTTCCCAGGCTGACTTAACCATTCCTACCTCTATATCTCCATAGCACTTTTCTTACATGTCTGTTATTAAAGCAAATGTAATAATGCACAGAAATTAATTTTGTTGTGTTATTCTACAGATCAGATTGTGAATTCCTAAAGGAATAAATACTTCTTAAAAGAATTATTACAAGACTACAATTTGTACCAAATTAGGTGTATCTCAAGCATCACACAGAAATCCTGGAGGTTAGAGCTGCCAGTTGTAGAAAAATTTCAAAAAATATTCTTCAAGTAAATTTTGCCTGTAATTATTTAGGAATTTCTTTGGTTTTTAACTCCCTTCACAAAGATGAGTCCTCATTAACCTTAGGATTAACAGAAAGATTTGAACACATGATGAAATATATAATAAGTAATAAAACAGATATGTAAAATCATGCTAATTAATACACATTGCAGAAGGCAATGGCACCCCACTCCAGTACCTTTGCCTAGAAAATCCCATGGATGGAGGAGCCTGGTAGGCTGCAGTCCATGGGGTTGCTAAGAGTCAGACACGACTGAGCGACTTCACTTTCACTTTCCACTTCCATGCATTGGAGAAAGCAATGGCAACCCACTCCAGTGTTCTTGCCTGGAGAATCCCAAGGACAGGGGAGCCTGGTGGGCTGCCGTCTATGGGGTCACACAGAGTCAGACACGACTGAAGCAACTTAGCAGCAGTATCAATACATACACATACATATGATTGTAGAAAAATGCACTAAATAAACTGCAAACATACACTGTGAAAAACTTTTCAGTGTGATTAATTAAATCTGGGTGCTTTCCTGGTGGCTTGATGGTAAAGAGCCTGCCTGTAATGCAAGGTACCTGGGTTGGGATGATCTCCTGGAGAAGCGAATGGATACCCACTCCAGTATTCTTGCCTGGAGAATCCCATAGATAGAGGAGCCTGTCAGGCTACAGTCCATGGGATCACAGAGTTAGACACGACTGAGTGACTAATGCACAATTAAATCTGAGATATATTTTTCATATTGTAAGGACAACATAAATTTAAAATCGGAGGCTTTATTCTCTCTGTTGAAAACTGGGGGAGATTTCCCTCTCCATCCTATTCTTAGAGTATTTGCTACATAGAAAATAAAATTAAATACTTTCTCATCTCTTTGAAGTGCATATGAATTATTTTGAAGACCACATAGGATTTTTATCAATTTTATAACCTAAAAATGACTTTCTCAAGAGCCTGGGAGCCATTTCTTTGAAATGAAAACATCAAGAGAGGTGGCACTCCCATCTTCCAGTTTCTGTGGGAAGGTAGGGGTCTAACTTTGTGGGTGCCTGACTTCAAAACACAAAACTACCTCTCTTCCACAAAGATGGGGTGTTTTTTTTCCCTCCTATTAATTCTAATTAGGTAACACAGATGATCACCACAATTACCAAGGAAAGGTAGGATGAATTAGGTGTGATAAATGAAGTTGCAAACTCCTCTCATTTAAGGACTAGTTATTGCTTGAAAATGTGTGCATTGTATCTGCTCAACTACAAAAAAAAAAGGGGGGGGTGAAAATTCTTTCTGTTTTTGCAGTCACTTAGTTGATTGACTGTGATGTCTATCATATTCTGGTTTAATGCTTGTCCAGTGATGAAAGTGTTTTCCTTCTCTACTTATTTTGGGAAAGCATATCTATGTTGGGAGATTTTGTTTTTAATTATATTTACCTTCAATTTTTTTTTTTTTTGGTTTAGTTCACATAAGTCTATAATGACTATAAACTGCTAACCACTGTTTTGTTGGTGTTGCTGTTTAGTCGCTAAGTCGTGTCTGACTCTTTCGTGACCACATGGAGATTAAGATACTAACTGCCCAAGTATGTTCCTACCAAAAACTTCTACCTTCACTCAGAATGGATCCTAAAGCTAAATGTCTGAAGGGTTTTTAGACATGACAACAGCGGAACTGTTTATATGTCAAGGAAAATAAGTAAATTGGAGTTTTGGTCTGTGTTTGTGAGAAACACTGCCATGAGAATGACAAGACAAGATGCAGACTGGGAGAATATGTTTCAAATTCACTATATAGTAAAAGGCTTGTAGTAAGAATATAAAATAAGCAACTTCATTAGAAAATAGCTCAAAAAAAATAGCTCTTGCCTTAAAGTTGAACTTGTATGATATTAGTAGATCCATGCTAGCCTTTTAAATTTAAATTAGTATCTGCATGAGATATTTTTTATTTGTTTACTATTTAGACATTTTTTTCCCTTATATTTAAAGTGTTTAATGTAAGCAACTTATAGTTGGATTTTGAACAATCTTTTCCCTTTAATACTTTATCATTAAATGTATGCTGCTACTGCTAAGTCACTTCAGTTGTGTCCAACTCTGTGTGACCTTATAGACGGCAGCCCACCAGGCTCCCCCATCCCTGGGATTCTCCGGGCAAGAACACTGGAGTGGGTTGCCATTTCCTTCTCCAATGCATGAAAGTGAAAAGTGAAAGTGAAGTCACTCAGTCCTGTCCAGCTCTTCACGACCCCATGGACTGTAGCCTACCAGGCTCCTCCGTCCATGGGATTTTCCAGGCAGAAGTACAGGAGTGGGGTGCCATTGTCTTCTCTGCATTAAATATATAGGTGTTATAAATAAACTTACATTTTATTTATATTGTTTCATGTTTCTTTCTTTCTGATTTTCTCTTGGATTAGTTAAGTTTTCAAAAATCATTACATTTATTCATCGTATTCTGTAATCTGTTAGTTCTGGCTCTTCTTTTATTGCTCTCCTGGAGCTTATAACACACAGTGTTTGTCTTTGACTTATTATAGTTCTTTTTAAATTGATATTTTAATTATTCCCAGAAAATTATGCTAAATCAGAACTCTATAGTCACCACAATAATTGCCATAAATCTCATTCTTCATATATTTTAAACTTCAAGACATTTTTCTTATTGTTTTAAACAATCTGTACAAAATTAGATTTAGGTACACGTTTAATCCCTATGGTACTGTTCATGCCTTTATGCATTACCATAATTTCAACTGGAATGAATTTTCTTTTGTGGGAAAATTTCTGTCTTATTGTTATTTTCAGTGTGATTCTCCCAGTAAGATATTCTCTCAACCTCTGTTTCACTAAAACTATGGAATTTGCCTACATTTTTCATGACTAGATCCTGATTTTAATGGTTGCCATTTATGTTAACTACATTTTAGCAAGAAGTTTTCAGTAGTTTTAGAGTTCTAGGTTAGCAATTATCTTCTGTCTGGACTTTAAAGATGTTATCACTGAGTGTTCTGGCTTCCACCATTTCTTTGTTGTCAGTATTTGTATTTGTTATTTGAAAGGAGTCTTTTTGAAAGACTCTTAAGGTATATTTTTCTTTGGTTTTCAGAGGATTTACTGGTCTGATTTTCTTTGTAATTGTGTTGCATGAAATTTTAGAGAATCTTAATGCTTTGGTGAGTTTTGAATTATTTTAGGCCTGTATCACTTCTAAAATTACCATTTTCTCTCTGTTTTTTCCAGAACTTGCAAAATTACATATACTACAGCTTTCCCATATCCCAATCTTTTTTAATGTAAATTGAAGTATAATTGTCTTGGAATGAAAACTGACATTTTTCAGTCCTGTGGCCACTGCTGAGTTTTCCAAATTTGCTGGCATATTGAGTGCAGCACTTTCACAGCATCATCTTTCAGGATTTGGAATAGCTCCACTGGAATTCTATCACCTCCACTAGCTTTGTTCGTAGTGATGCTTTCTAAGGCCCACTTGACTTCACATTCCAGGATGTCTGGCTCTAGGTCAGTGATCACACCATCGTGATTATCTGGATCATGAAGATATTTTTTGTACAGTTTTTCTGTACATTCTTGCCAACTCTTCTTAATATTTTCTGCTTCTGTTAGGTCCATACCATTTCTGTCCTTTATCGAACCCATCTTTGCGTGAAATGTTCCTTTGGTATCTCTAATTTTCTTGAAGAGATCCCTAGTCTTTCCCATTCTGTTGTTTCCCTCTATTTCTTTGCACTGATCGCTGAAGAAGGCTTTCTTATCTCTTCTTGCTATTCTTTGAAACTCTGCATTCAGATGTTTATATCTTTCCTTTTCTCCTTTGCTTTTCCCTTCTCTTCTTTTCACAGCTATTTGTAAGGCCTCCCCAGACAGCCAGTTTGCTTTTTTGCATTTCTTTTCCATGGGGATGGTCTTGATCCCTGTCTCCTGTACAATGTCACGAACCTCATTCCATAGTTCATCAAGCACTCTATCTATCAGATCTAGTCTCTTAAATCTATTTCTCACTTCCACTGTATAATCATAAGGGATTTGATTTAGGTCATACCTGAATGGTCTAGTGGTTTTCCCTACTTTCTTCAATTTAAGTCTGAATTTGGCAATAAGGAGTTCATGATCTGAGCCACAGTCAGCTCCTGGTCTTGTTTTTGCTGACTGTATAGAGCTTCTCCATCTTTGGCTGCAAAGAATATAATCAATCTGATTTCAGTGTTGACCATCTGGTGATGTCCATGTATAGAGTCTTCTCTTGTGTTGTTGGAAGAGGGTGTTTGTTATGACCAGGGCATTTTCTTGGCAAAACTCTATTAGTCTTTGCCCTGCTTCATTCCGTATTCCAAGGCCAAATTTGTCTTCATTCCGTATTCCAAGGCCAATAATTGTCTTACAATGTTATACTGGTTTCAGATGTAAAACTCAGTGATTTGATATTTTGATACATTACAAAATGATCCCAACAAGTCTATTTACTGTCACTATTAAAGTTGTTAAAATATTGACTATACTCCCACTGTTATGCTTTATATCCATGTGACTTATTTATTATGTAACTTATCCTTCCACACTCTTCCTCTCTGGCAACCACCATTTTGTTCTCGGTTTCTGTGAATCTGTTTCTGTTTTGTTATGTTTGTTCTTTTGCTTTGATTTTTTAATATCATGTATACATAAGGATGCTAAAGCTGAAAGTCCAGTACTTTGGCCACCTCATGAGAAGAGTTGACTCATTGGACAATATTCTGATGCTGGGAGGGATTGGGGGCAGGAGGAGAAGGGGACGACAGAGGATGAGATGGCTGGATGGCATCACTGACTCGATGGACGTGAGTCTGAGTGAACTCCGGGAGTTGGTGATGGACAGGGAGGCCTGGCGTGCTGCGATTCATGGGGTTGCAAAGAGTCGGACATGACTGAGTGACTGAACTGAACTGAACTGATACATAAAATCATGTTATTTATCATTTTCTGCCTGATTTAATTCACTTAACAAAATACCCTATAGGTATTACAAATGGAAGATTTCATTCTTTTTTTAGGACTGAATAATAATTTCTATATTTTATTTACCTGTAAGGACCTAGGTTGTTTCCATGACTTGGCTATTTAAATAATGCTGCTATGAATATAAAGTGTATATATTTTGTTGAATTCGTGTTTTTGCTTCCTTTGGAAAAATAATCAGAAGTGGAATAGCTGGACTATATGATGTGTGTGAGAAGGAAATGGCAACCCACTCCAGTACTCTTGCGTGGAGAATTCCATGGACAAAGAAGCCTGGTGGGCTCCGGTCCATGGGGTCGCAAAGAGTCGGACACGACTGAGCGACTGGCACTCACTCACTCATGATGTATGTGTGTGTGAGTGCTAAGTCACTTCAGTCAGACCCTCTGTGACTCTATGGAGCCCAGCAGGCTCCTCTGTCAACGGATTTTCCAGGCAAGACTACTGGAGTAGGTTGCCATGTCCTCCTTCAGGGGATCTTCCCTACCCAGGGATCGAACTCATGTCTCTTATTTCTCCTGCATTGAAGGGCAGATTCCTTACCACTAGCAGTACCTGTGAAGTCCAGATTATGTGGTAGTTCAATTTTTATTTTTTTGAGGAATCGCCATTCTTTTTTCAATAGTGGTTGCAAAAATGCATATTCCAAGCAATAGTGTAAGAGTTTTCCCTTTTTGCACATCTTTGCTTGTTATTGGTTGTCTTTTTGACAGGTGTGAGGTGATAAGTCATTGTGGTTTTGATTTGCATTTCCCAGACAATTAGTCTAATTATTGGTGCACTGAAGTGCATCAAATTGTAACATACTATTATGTGATACTGTCAGTTTCTCACTTTATGTCTGTTATTCTTTGCTCTATGTATTCGAGTGCTTCTATGTTTGGTACATGTGTTTACAAATTTTATATCTTCTTGTTGAATTGATGCCTTGATCATTACATAATGTCCTTATTTGTCTCCTATTACAGAGTCAGTTTTATCTGATATAAATATTGCCACCCAGGTTTTCATTTCCATTTCCATTTTTCCCATCCCCTCACTTTCAGTCTGTGTTCATCTTTAGATCTAAAATGAGTCTCTTGTAGACAATATATGTGCCTGACTAGATAAGGAAATATGACATATATATCATATTTCTTCATCTAGTCATGCACAGTATGTCTTTGGATTAGAGCATTTAATCTATTTACATTTAAGATGACTTTTTATATGTAGGGTTTCCCTCATAGCTCAGGTGGTAAAGAATTAACCTGCAATGCAGGAGACCCCTGTTTGATTCCTGGGTTGGGAAGATTCCCTGGAGAAGGGAAAGGCTACTCACTCCACTATTCTGACCTGGAGAATTCCATGGACTGTATAGTCTTGGGGTCACAAAGAGATGGATATGACTGAGCAACTTTGACTTTAACTTTATGTGTATGTATTATTACACTTTTGCTAATTATTCTCTGCTTAGTTTTGAAGTTCTCTATTGTTCCTTAATTCTACTTTTGCTAACTTTCCTTGTGCTTTGATGACTATCTTTTGTGCTGTATTTGACTTCCTTTCTCTTTTTATGTGTATCTATTTTCAGTTTTTAACTTGTGGTTACCATGAGGTTCATATATATTAAACTCAATATTTACATGATTATTTTAAGTTAATGATATCTTAAGTTTGAAATTAATCTAACAACTGTGGATGTTTACTTCCTCCTCCATTAAACATGACATTTAATGTTTTGAGGTCATATTTTATAATTTTTGGTGTTGTGTATCTCTTAACAACTTATTGTTGATATAAATAACTTTTCTGCTTTTGTCTTTGGTTTCTATAATATTTATAATTTTTTGATTTACTGTGGTTACTGTGTGCTTGCCTCTACCAATGGATTTTTTTTCCTTTCATAATTTTTATATTTCTACTTGTGGTCTGGTCTTTTCCACTTAGAGAAGTTCCTTTAACAGTTCTTGTAAAGTCAGTTTTCTTGTGCTGAACTCTTAGCTTTTGTTTGTCTGTAGGACTCACAATCTCTCCTTCCTTTCTGAATTATAACCTTGCTGGATATAGTTTTCTTGGTTGCAGCTTTTTCCTGTCATCATTTCAACTATATTGTTTCACTCCCTTGTGGCCTCCAACGTTACTGCTGAAAGCTCAGTTTATAGTCTCATGGAAGTTCCTTTGTATGTAACTAGTTGATTTTCCTTTGCTTTGCTAAGATTCTATTTTTAATTTTTGCCAATTAACTATAATGTATGTTGGTATGGACCTCTCTGAGGCCATCTTCTTCAGGATTCTCTCTGCTTCCTATAGGTAAACATTCATTTCCTTTTCCAGGGAAGTTTTCAGCTATTATTTCTTTAAATAAGTTCACTGTCTTTCTCTCTTTTCTTCTGGGTCCCATAGAATGCAAATTTTAGTATGCTCAATGTTGTCCTAGAGGTATCTTAAACTACCTTCATATTTTTAAAATTCTCTTTTCCTTTTTCTGTTCATGTTGGGTGATTTCCGCTATTCTGTCTTCCTTCCAGTCACTGATTCATCCCTCTATATCATCTAATCTACTGTTGATTCCTAGTGGTGTATTTCATATCTCAATAATTGTATTCTTCAGTTCTCTTTGGTTCTTTTTTATATTTTTCAATTTAGAATTAACCTTCTTACTCTGTTCATCCATTCTCCTCAGTTCAGTAAGTATCTTTATGATTATTACCTTGATCTCCTTTCTGGGTAGTTGTTTATCTCCACTTTGCTTAATTCTTGGGTTTTGTCCTGTTCTTTTGAAACATATTCCTCTGCCTCCTTATTTTGTCTAATTCTTTGTTGTTGTCGTTTTTCAAATGCTGTGGTTAAGTCAATTGCATTTCCTGAACTTGGAGATGATCTTTGAGACTGTGTAGGAGTATCCTATAGCCCCATCAGCATATTCTCCTCTGGTCACTAGAACTGTATGCTCTAGGAGTTCCCATTATGTGGGCTGCATGGGCTCTTCTCTTGCAGTGGGACCACCTACTGTGGGTGTGCTAGTGGGTGGGATTGGCTCTCAGTACGATTGGGTGCTAGGTCATAACTACTCAAGTGGCCTCTGTTCTATTTGTGGATGAGGCTGTGTCCCAGTATGGTTGGATGCTTGTCCTGGGGCTTTCCAGGACTGATGCTGACCCACTGGTGAGCAAGTGAGCCACTGGTGCTAATGGTGTTTGCCGGTATCAGTGTCATTGTCACAGAATGAGTTCCTCAAAATGACTGCCACCAGTCTCTGTATCTCCAGGGTAGTTTCCAGTGACCTCTCTGGGAGGCTTTTCAAGATGAGCAGTTGAAGTTTTTTAAGGAATCTCCACACTGTTCTCCATAGTGGCTGTACTAGTTTGCATTGTGGGAGGGGGGTTCAGGATTGGGAACATGTGTACATCCATGGCGGATGCATGTTGATGTATGGCAAAACCAATACAATATTGTAAAGTAAAAAAAATTAAAAAAAAATTTAAAAAAGATGAGCAGTTGATTCTGACCCAGACTTCTTTCCAATTATTTTTTCAGTATTTTGACCCAAAGTGTGAGATTTTGCACGCAATCATTAACAGCAGAGTTTCTGTTTCCTATATCCGTCCCACTGTCCTGTTCCCATGTCTCCTGTCCTTCAAATTGAAGTGTTCCGAGGGCCTGAATCGAAGTGTTCTGAGGGCCTGTCTTCCAGCATAAGACCCAGGCTGTGAAGTCCTTTGTGGGTCTCAGAACACTCACTCCTTGGGGGAAAATCTCCGCAATTGTGATTATATTCCAATTTGTGGGTCACTATCCAGAGGTGTGGGTTTTTACTATACCATATCTCTGCCCCTCGTACCCCTCATACTCATCTTGTTGTGGTTTCCCTTTATAACATTAGTTGCATAAAATCTTTTCTGCTAGTTTGCAAGTCATTCTCATCAACAAAACGTTTTCATCTTGTGTGACCAATATTCTATATCCTTTAAATAGATGCTCCCTGTTTTCCTTATGCCTTCATCCTTGGACATCATTATTGAATTTTCTTCTTCAATCAGTTTGATTACTTAAATTCCTCTTGTAAGTTCAGTTCAATTCAGTCGCTTAGTCATGTCCAATTTTTTTTGCAATCCCATGGACTGCAGAGCACCAGGTTTCCCTGTTCATCACCAACTCCCAGAACTTCCTCAAACTCTGTCCATCAAGTCGGTATGCCATCCAACTGTCTCATTCTCTGTCCATCCTCATGTAAGTGAAATCATGAAATACATGTTCTTATGTGTGCCTGTCTTATTTTGTTTTGCTTAATGCTCTCTAGGCTCTTCTGTGTTTTAAAGTATGGCAGGATTTTCTTCTTTTTTAAGGCTGAATAATATTTAATTCAGTTCAGTTCAGTCTCTCAGTCATGTCCAACTCTTTGAGACCCCTTGGACTGCAGCACACCAGGCTTCCCTGTCTGTCACCAACTCCAGGAACTTGCTCAAACTTATGTCCAGGGAGTCGGTGGTGACATCCAACCATCTCATCCTCTGTCATCCCCGTGTCCTCCTGCCTTCAACCTTTGCCAGCATCAGGGTTTTTTTCCGATGAGTCAGTTCTTTGCATCAGGTGGCCAAAGTATTGTAGTTTCAGCTTTAATATCAGTCCCTCCAATTAATTTTCAGGAGTGATTTCCTTTAGAATTGACTGATCTGATCTCCTTGCAGTCCAAGGGACTCTCAAGAGTCTTCTCCACACCAAAGTTCAAAAGTATAAATTCTTCAGCTCTCAGGTTTCTTTATGGTCAAACTCTCACATCCATACATGACTCCTGGAAAAACCATATCTTTGACTAGACAAATCTTTGTCGGCAAGGTAATGTCTCTGCTTTATAATATGCTATCTAGGTTGGTCATAACTTTCTTCCAAGGAGCAAGCGTCTTTTGATTTCATGGCTGCCATCACCATCTGCAGTGATTTTGGAGCCCAGGAAATTAAAGTCTGTCACTGTTTCCATTGTTTCCCCATCTATGGGCCATGCAGTGATAGGACCAGATGCGATGATCTAATTTTTTTTGAAAGTTGAGTTTTAAGCCAGCTTTTTCACTCTTCTCCTTCACTTTTATCAAGAGGCTCTTTAGTTCCTCCTTGCTTTCTGCCATAAGGGTGATGTCATCTGCATATCTGAGGTTTTCGTTATTTCTCCCAGCAATCTTGATTGCAGCTTATGCTTTATCCAGCCTAACATTTTGCATGATGTACTCTGCATATAAGTTAAATAAGCAGGATGACAATAGACAGCCTTGACATACTCCTTTCCCAATTTGGAAACAGTCTGTTCTTCCTTGTCCAGTTCTAACTTTTGTTTCTTGACCTGCATACAGATTTCTCAGGAGGCAGGTCAGGTGGTCTGGTATTTCCATCTCTTGTAGAATTTTCCACAGTTTGTTGTGATCCACACAGTCAAGGCTTTAGCATAGCCAACAAAGCAGAAATAGATGTTTTTCCAGAACTCTTTTACTTTTTTGATGATCCAGTGGATATTGGCAATTCTATCTCTGTTTACTCTGCCTTTATCAATTCAGCTTGAACATACAGAAGTTCTCAGTTCACATACTGTTGAAGCCTGGCTTGGACAATTTTGAGCATTACTTTGCTAGTGTGTTAGATGAGTACTATTGTGCAATAGATTGCACATTCTTTGCCATTGCTTTTCTTTTGGATGGGAATGAAAGCTGACCTTTCCCAGTCCTTTGGCCACTGCCGAGTTTTCCAAACTTGCTGGCATATTGAGTGCAGCACTTTCACAGCATCATCTTTTAGGATTTGAAAGATATATGGTAATTTAAGATTTGAAAAAATATATTTTTAACTATATGTATGTATTTTCTTATCCATTCATCTATCAATGGATATTTCAGTTACTTCCACATCTTGGCTATTGTGAATACTGTTGCACTGAACACTGGAGTGCAAATATCTTTTTGAAATCTGTATTTCAATTATTTTACCCAGAAATGATATTTTAAAAATCACATGGTTGCTTTATTTTTAATATTTTGAGGGACATCCATACTGTTTTACACAATGGCTGCACCATTTAAAATTCCCATCAGCAGAAGGATTCCAATTTGCCAATATGCTTGTCAAAATTTACTGTATTTTATTTTAATACTTGCCACACAAAAGGTGCAAAGTGACATCTCATTGTGGCTTTGATTTTTATTTCCGTGATGATTTGTGAAGTTGAGCAATTTAATACATTTTTATTGACCATTTTTGTGTCTCTTTTGGATAAATGTGTATTCAAGTCCTTTGCCTATTTAAAAATCAGGTTGTCTATCTATCTATCATCTATCTATTCATTTATTTTTACTTAAATGTATGAGTCTTTATATATTTTGGGTACTAACCCATGGCTGATATATCTGATAAAAGACATTTTGATGACCTATTTTCTTTTGATGACATATGGCATATTTTCTTTTCTTACATAGGTTGTTGCCTTTCACTCTGTGGATTGTTTTCTTAGCTGTACAAAAGTGTTTTTTTTTTTTTTAATATATGTGGTCTACTTCTGTTTTCTTTATTTGTGCCTTAGTGTCATATTCAAAAAACAAATTATTGTCAACACCAATCTCATGAAGCTTTTCCACTATATTTTCAAGTTTCCAAGATGAAAATATAGAGGAAAAGCTTCATGAGATTGGTGTTGACAGTAATTTGTTTTTTGAATATGACACTAAGGCACAAATAAAGAAAACAAAAGTAGACCACATATATTAAAAAAAAAATAACAACAACAAAAAACACTTCTGTACAGCTGAGAAAACAATCCACAGAGTGAAAGGCAACAACCTATGTAAGAAAAGAAAATATGCCATATGTCATCAAAAGAAAATAGGTCATCAAAATGTCTTTTCAAACTCTTCCAGAAAATTGCAGTGGAAGGTAAACTTCCAAACTTATTCTATGAGGCCACCATCACCCTAATACCAAAACCTGGCAAAGATGCCACAAAAAAAGAAAACTACAGGCCAATATCACTGATGAACATAGATGCAAAAATCCTTAACAAAATTCTAGCAATCAGAACCTAACAACACATTAAAAAGATCATACATCATGACCAAATGGGCTTTATCCCAGCGATGCAAAGATTCTTCAATATCTGCAAATCAATCAATGTAATATACCACATTAACAAATTGAAACATAAAAGCCATATGATTCTCTCAATAGATGCAGAGAAAGCCTTTGACAAAATGCAACATCCATTTATGATAAAAACTCTCCAGAAAGCAGGAATAGAAGGAACATACCTCAACATAATAAAAGCTATATATGACAAACCCAGAGCAAACATTATCCTGAATGGTGAAAAACTGAAAGCATTTCCTCTAAAGTCAGGAATAAGACAAGGGTGCCCACTCTCACCACTACTATTCAACATAGTTTTGGAAGTTTTGGCCACAGCAATCAGAGCAGAAAAAGAAATAAAAGGAATCCAAATTGGAAAAGAAGAAGTAAAACTCTCACTGTTTGCAGATGATACAATCATCTACATAGAAAACACTAAAGACTCCACCAGAAAATTACTAGAACTAATAAATGAATATAGTAAAGTTGCAGGATATAAAATCAACACACAGAAATCCCTTGCATTCCTATACACTAATAATGAGAAAATAGAAATAGAAATTAAGGAAACAATTCTGTTCACCATTGCAACAAAAAGAATAAAATACTTGGGAATATATCTATCTAAAGGAACAAAAGACCTATATATAGAAAACTATAAAACACTGGTGAAAGAAAACAAAGAGGACACTAATAGGTGGAGAAATATACCATGTTCATGGATTGGAAGAATCAATATAGTGAAAATGAGTATACTACCCAAAGCAATCTATAGATTCAATGCAATCCCTATCAAGCTACCAATGGTATTTTTCACAGAGCTAGAACAAATAATTTCACAATTTGTATGGAAATACAAAAACCTCGAATAGTCAAAGCAATCTTGAGAAAGAAGAATGAAACTGGAGGAATCAACCTGCCTGACTTCAGGCTCTACTATAAAGCCACAGTCATCAAGACAGTATGGTACTGGCCCAAAGACAGAAATACAGATCAATGGAACAAAATAGAAAGCCCAGAGATAAATCCATGCACATATGGACACCTTATCTTTGACAAAGAAGGCAAGAATATACAATGGATTAAAGACAATCTCTTTAACAAGTGGTCCTGGGAAAACTGGTCAACCACTTGTAAAAGAATGAAACTAGACCACTTTCTAACACCATACACAAAAATAAATTCAAAATGGATTAAAGATCTAAATGTAAGACCAGAAACTATAAAACTGCTAGAGGAGAACATAGGCAAAACACTCTCCGACATACATCACAGCAGGATCCTCTATGACCCACCTCCCAGAATATTGGAAATAAAAGCAAAAATAAACAAATGGGACCTAATTAAACTTAAAAGCTTCTGCACAACAAAGGAAACTCTAAGCAAGGTGAAAAGACAGCCTTCAGAATGGGAGAAAATAAAGCAAACGAAGCAATGGACAAAGAATTAATCTCCAAAATATATAAGCAACTTCTGCAGCTCAATTCCAGAAAAATAAATGACCCAATCAAAAAACGGGCCAAAGAACTAAGCAGACATTTCTCCAGAGAAGACATACAGATGGCTAACAAACACATGAAAAGATGCTCAACATCACTCATTATCAGAGAAATGTAAATCAAAACCACAGTGAGGTAGCATCTCACTCCAGTCAGAATGGCTGCTATCGAAAAGTCTACAAAGCAATAAATGCTGGAGAGGGTGTGGAGAAAAGGGAAACCTCTTACACTGTTGGTGGGAATGCAAACTAGTACAGCCACTATGGAGAACAGTGTGGAGATTCCTTAAAAAACTGGAAATAGAACTGCCATATGACCCAGCAATTCCACTCCTGGGCATACACACTGAGGAAACCAGAATCGAAAGAGACATGTGTACTCCAATGTTCATCACAGCACTGTTTATAATAACCAGGACATGGAAGCAACCTAGATGTCCATCAGCAGATGAATGGATAAGAAAGCTGTGGTACATATACACAGTGGAGTATTACTCAGCCATTAAAAAGAATACATTTGAATCAGTTCTAATGAGGTGGGTGAAACTGGAGCCTATTATACAGAGTGAAGTAAGCCAGAAACAAAATCACCAAAAAAGTATACTAACACATATATATGGAATTTGGAAAGATGGTAATGATAACCCTGTATGCGAGACAACAAAAGAGACACTGATGTATAGAACAGTCTTTTGGACTCTGTGGGAGAGGGCGAGGGTGGGATGATTTGGGAGAATGGTGTTGAAACATGTATATTATTATATGTGAAATGAATCACCAGTCCAGGTCAATGCATGATACAGGATGCTCAGGGCTGGTGCACTGGGATGACCCAGAGGGATGGGATGGGGAGGGAGGTGGTAGCGGGGTTCAGGATGGGGAGCATGTGTACACCTGTGGTGGATTCATGCCGATGTATGGCAAAACCAATACAATATTGTAAAATAATTAGCCACCAATCAAAATAAATAAATTTATATAAATAAATAAATATTTAATACATGTTCAATTGATTTTTGTATATAGTGTAATAAAAGCATACAATTTCATTCATTTTGCATGTGAATATTCAGTTTTCCGAGCATAATTTGTTGAAGAGACTATCCGTTTTCATCATGTGTTTTTGGTTCCATAGTTGAAGATTAGTATATTTGATCAGTATACCTTAATATTCAGTATATATGTGTGGATTTATTTCTGGGCTCTCTATTCTGTTGTACTGGTCTATTTGTCAATAATACACTGTTGTAACTGCTATAGCTTAGAAATCTTCCTAAATCAAGAGGAGTGAGGCTTGCAGCTCTATTTCTCTTTCTCAAGATTGTTTTGGCTATTCAGAATCCTCTATAGTTCCATATAAATTTTAGAATTTTTTTCTATTTCTATAAAAAAATGTCATTGTGATTTTGATAGGGATTAGATTGAATATGCAGATCACTTTGGATAGTATGGATACTTTATATACATAAAATAGCTGCTTCACAATAGTCAATTGAACAAAAGTTTCTTATTTTAAAAAGTCCTATATTGCTGAAAATTTTTAGGGTATTAGTTTTTTTTATATTAAAGCAGTGCTGCAATGTCTATTTAGGTTATTTCACACATGCAAGTAAATTTATATTTTTGATGTTGTTAAGTTGCTCTTTACTGAGTTTATAGCAATTTTACTCCTGTCATTAGTCTGTGTCAATGCTTATCCCAACACCCCCTTTAGCAAAGTGTGTCCTCTTGCTTTTAGACCTTTGTCAATCTTATGGGCAAAATGCCACCTCCATGCAAGGATGCTTCTAATAAACTCTTTGTTTATAGTATAATAATAAAATTATAGCTAAAATGACACCATTGCTACTGTATGCTAGGCTTAGGCACATTTCTAGATACTATATAATTCTTAACTCTCAATTCTCAGGCCTACCTTTGAGGTAAATACTTTTTAATTCTTATTTTACAGATAAGAAAACTGAGACTAAAAGATAGGATAATCTCCCCAAGATCATTAGAAGAGAAGATAGCCCTGAAATACAGCAAATATGACTCTAGGGTATGTATGTGTTCTTCTTGGGGTGATGCAAACCCAGGTAATAATTCTAGGTATAATTTTAAAATAAGAATGGCTTTCTTTATGGTATAAATAAGGTAAATATAGCAGTTAATATTCTTTCTTCCTTTAGCAATCAAATGCATTATTAGAAGCCATTAGAACACCCATATTATTTGGCAAAACTAATACAATTATGTAAAGTTTAAAAAAAAAAAAGAACATCCATATTGTATTAATTTTGGGAGGCTGCTGTAACAAATAACTATAAAACAGAGTTTTAAAATGACAGAAATTTATCCTCTTATTCTTCTGGAGGCCAGAAGTCTGAAGTCAAGGTATCAGGAGGGCCACACTTGAAGGTTCCAGTGGTAATTCATTCCTTATCATTCAGCTTCTCATGCTGTTGGCACTTCTTGATTTATGGTTGCATCACTCTGATTGTCTCCATGGTCACAGTGCTTCTTCTTTTGTATGTCTTCTTGATCATCTCTGTTCTCCCTCTGCCCCTCTCTTATAAGTTTACTTGTGATTCATGTAGGACTCACTGTGATTGCCCAGGTTAAACTCCTCTTTTCAAGATCTTTAATCATGTCTTCTTTAGTTATAATGTACTGTTCATTCTTTGTCCATAATAGTCACAAATTCTTGGGATTAAGACATGGACAAATTTTGGGGGAGGGATGACTTTCAACCCACTAAACACATTTTCCATTCATTTACTTGAAAATATTCCTGAAAGGCCCACTTTGTGGCACACATTATTTATGGGCTGGATAAAAACCAGTCAATAGAACAGATATTAAGTCTGCCCTCATAGTGCTTATGTTTTAGCTGAAGGAACCAAATGCTGTGAGAAATAAAGGAGTAAATATATAAAGTGTGATCAGATGAGAAATGCTGTGGGAAAAAGCAGAGAAAAAGAAAGAGGTGCTGTGGGAAGGGTGGGAATTTCAAGTTTGGACATATGAGAAGATGTCTGTGGCTAACAAATGACTTCCCCCCAAAGATATTGGGTTTTAATCTCCAGAACATGTAGATGTCACCTTACATGGCAAAGTCTTCCCTGACAAGAGTAAATTAAAGATTTAAAGATGGGGAGATTATCCTGGATTATCCAGTGGACTCTGGATGTTATAACTGATGTCTCTGTAGGAGAGAAACAGAGAAGATTCTTCACAGGCAGAGAGCAGGCAGTATGACTCAGGAGGCAGAGCTTTGAGGTACACACAGATCCAGCTTCCATCAGAAACTGGGAGGGGTAAAAAAGGGGTTCTCCCCAAAGACTTTAGGAGTGTGGCTCTGTCAACACCTTGACTTTGGCCCATGGACTTGGAATTTCTGCCTTCCATAATTGCAAGAGAATAGATATCTTTTTTGTTTTAAGACCCACAGTTTTTGGTGATGTGTTACAGCAGCAACAGAAGACGATTGACGGCACAAATTCTGTAAGATGGTGAAGGAGCAAGCCACGTGTATATCTAGAGAATGAGAACTTCTGGCAGAGAGAGGCTTCATAGCTGTCAGCCTTGAGATGGAAGCATGCTTGATGTGATTGAGGAAACTTTAAGGGGGCACTGAGGCTTCATTGCAATGAGCAGGGAAACAAAGAAAATGAGAGGTCAGAGGACTTGAGGATTTGGTCTTGAGGTTCATTTATTCTTCCTGTGAGATGAGAAGTCACTGAAGGATTTTGAGCACGGGGACGACAGAATCTGACCTGTACTATGAGCAGCTCTAAACCTATTGAAAGGAATCAGGATCATTCTGTCTGTCTGTCTGCGGTATTGATAATAGACTATAGGGGGCTAAGGGTAGTAATGGGAACCAATTAGAAAGCTATTGATTGTGTTCAGTAGGCAGTTGATGCAATGGTCTAAAGTTTATAGACAATGCATACTTCTAAGTCTTGTGATATAGAAATATGCTTTAAACATTTCATCATAGGAAACGGGATACACACACACACACACACACACGCACACACATATTCCATATTCAACTTTATCCAAGAAGCAGTTAGTTTTCCTAACAGGAAATACTTTATACATATGAAGGGTGATAACATTTAACTGAAAGGTAGCTACAAATGCTTCAACTATAATTATCTCTGATGAAAAACCAGATGCTTTGCAAATGATGTTAGAAGAGGATTTTCATGGATGAACTTACTTGTTTTTTAATGAGTGCCATGGCTATGTGAATAAATTATGTGTGGATTTAGTTCACACACATACAACATATACAGATTGGTAAACTATGTTAGGGGGCTTCCCTGGTGGCTCAGACAGTAAAGAATCTGCCTGCAATGAGGGAGACATGGTTTCAATCTCTGAGTCAGGAAGATCCCCTGGAGAAGGGAACAGCTACCCACTCAGTCCTCTTGCCTGGAGAATTCCATGGACAGAGGAGCCTAGTGGGCTACAGTCCATGGAGTCACAAAAAGTCCTGTACAACTAAGCAACTAAGACTAACACAATCGATGTTAGACTTCCCGTCACTGTTTGTATAGGATATTAATCAGGGAGGCTTTTTACTAATCACATTTTGGAATGCCACTTGAGGCATGATTCTAATGTAGTCATCCTACTTTTGAATGCTTATGAACATTAGAATATGTTGGTTGGCTCTGTCAAATATTAAACCAACTGACTTGAATATCTTTTATGCGAAAAGTATTTTCTTAATCTCAAAAAACAGAGAACTGAGGCTTCATCAAGCTGACAGGAACAGGTTGTATGAAGGGTTTTGTACCTCCTTATTAATACGGATTTGACTTACAAATGGCAGTATATGTGGTAGAACTGAGCCTGAGTTTTGTTTCCACTGAAAACCGGGTAGTAGAAATATAAGAGAGGACATATCGTTAATCTTCTTTAGAAGCAATTTAGATTTCAAGAGAGAATTTCAATGAAGGTTTTATAGCAAAAATTTCCATGCTGAAAATATGCAGACTACTTTGGACTAAAAGGGTTCCCCTACTCAGTTAAAAAAATGTAGAGTCAAAACTAATTTATTTCTCTTTGTTACCTGGATATTCACATGTTTTCTATTATCTCTCAGAAGTAACAGGATCACTATGATCACTATCTAAATGATTTTTCTGAAGCACATTTTGTGTTTCCTTCTTGCTAAAAAGCACTCTTTACACTTTATAGCATATAAAATATAAAAGCATGGACAAATCTTCCTTCTCTTAGACCTGGTATGATAATTATCTAGAAAGAACAATTAAGTCACAAAGCATTAAAAAATGTTTTATGGGCAAAAAGTTGACCCAAGCACTTATTAATTATAGTATACATGAAATAAATAAGCAGTGATAAAATAAAATGTGAATACCAAACTCCATAAATATAGAATTATTATTTTTTTTCCTTTTTTTAAAGAGGTATAGATGATTTAAATATCATGTTAGTTTCAGATGTACAGCAAAGTGATTCAGTTATACATATATATGTTTATATTTATATACCTTTTTAAAATTCTTTTCCATTATGGTTTATCACAAGATATTGAATACAGTTCCTTGCTGATCACAGAATAAATTCTAACCACTGCTCGATCTTTCTTACTACACGCATTTGGATCTGAAATAATGAAGTTCATAGGAGAATGGGAAAGTCCATCTTCTCTGCACATGCAGAATAAATTCTATTAGTCATCTTTTGCTCTACTTGGGAGCTCGTTGTACATATAGGTTATTAATCAGTGTAAGATCAGATCAGATCAGTCGCTCAGTCGTGTCTGACTCTTTGCGACCCCACGAATCGCAGCACTCCAGGCTTCCCTGTCCATCACCAACTCCCAGAGTTCACTCAGACTCACGCCCATCGAGTCAGTGATGCCATCCAGGCATCTCATCCTCTGTCGTCCCCTTCTCCTCTTGTCCCCAATCCCTCCCAGCATCAGAGTCTTTTCCAATGAGTCAACTCTTCTCATGAGGTGGCCAAAGTACTGGAGTTTCAGCTTTAGCATCATTCCTTCCAAAGAAATCCCAGGGCTGATCTCCTTCAGAATGGACTGGTTGGATCTCCTTGCAGTCCAAGGGACTCTCAAGAGTCTTCTCCAACACCACAGTTCAAAAGCATCAATTCTTCAGCGCTCAGCCTTCTTCACAGTCCAACTCGAACATCCATACATGACCACTGGAAAAACCATAGCCTTGACTAGACGGACCTTTGTTGGCAAAGTAATGTCTCTGCTTTTGAATATGCTATCTAGGTTGGTCATAACTTTCCTTCCAAGGAGTAAGCGTCTTTTAATTTCATGGCTGCAATCACTATCTGTAGTGATTTTGGAGCCCAGAAAAATAAAGTCTGACACTGTTTCCACTGTTTCCCCATCTATTTCCCATGAAGTGATGGGACCAGATGCCATGATCTTCGTTTTCTGAATATTGAGCTTTAAGCCAACTTTTTCACTCTCCACTTTCACTTTCATCAAGAGGCTTTTGAGTTCCTCTTCACTTTCTGCCATAAGGGTGGTGTCATCTGCATATCTGAGGTTAGTGAGATTTCTCCTGGCAATCTTGATTTCAGCTTGTGTTTCTTCCAGTCCAGCGTTTCTCATGATGCACTCTGCATATAAGTTAAATAAACAGGGTGACAATATACAGCCTTGAGGAAGTCCTTTTCCTATTTGGAACCAGTCATTTATTCCATGTCCAGCTCTAACTGTTGCTTCCTGACCTGCATACAAATTTCTCAAGAGGCAGATCATGTGGTCTGGTATTCCCATCTCTTGAAGAATTTTCCACAGTATATTGTGATCCACACAGTCAAAGGCTTTGGCATAGTCAATAAAGCAGAAATAGATGCTTTTCTGGAACTCTATTGCTTTTTTGATGATCCAGCAGATGTTGGCAATTTGATCTCTGGTTCCTCTGCCTTTTCTAAAACCAGCTTGAACATCAGGAAGTTCATGGTTCACATATTGCTGAAGCCTGGCTTGGAGAATTTTGAGCATTACTTTACTAGTGTGTGAGATGAGTGCAATTGTGCAGTAGTTTGAGCATTCTTTGGCATTGCCTTTCTTTGGGATTGGAATGATAACGGACCAATTTTCCAGTCCTGTGGCCACTGCTGAGTTTTCCAGATTTGCTGGCATATTGAGTGCAGCACTTTCACAGCATCATCTTTCAGGATTTGGAATAGCTGAACTGGAATTCCATCACCTCCACTAGCTTTGTTCATAGTGATACTTTCTAAGGCCCACTTGACTTCACATTCCAGGATGTCTGGCTCTAGGTCAGTGATCACACCATTGTGATTATCTGGGTCATGAAGATCTTTTTTATACAGTTCTTCTGTGTATTCTTGCCATCTCTTCTTAATATCTTCTGCTTCTGTTAGGTCCATACCATTTCTGTCCTTTATTGAGCTCATCTTTGCATGAAATGTTCCTTTGGTATCTCTGATTTTCTTGAAGAGATCCCTAGTCTTTCCCATTCTGTTGTTTTCCTCTATTTCTTTGCATTGATCGCTGAAGAAGGCTTTCTTATCTCTTGTTGCTATTCTTTGGAACTCTGCATTCAGATGTTTGTATCTTTCCTTTTCTCCTTTGCTTTTCACTTCTCTTCTTTTCACAGCTATTTGTAAGGCCTCCCCAGACAGCCATTTTGGTTTTTTGCATTTCTTTTCCATGGGGATGGTCTTGATCCCTGTCTCCTGTACAATGTCACGAACCTCATTCCATAGTTCATCAGGCACTCCATCTATCAGATCTAGGCCCTTAACTCTATTTCTCACTTCCACTGTATAATCATAAGGGATTTGATTTAGGTCATACCTGAATGGTCTAGTGGTTTTCCCTACTTTCTTCAATTTCAGTCTGAATTTGACATTAAGGAGTTCATGGTCTGAGCCACAGTCAGCTCCTGGTCTCGTTTTTGCTGACTGTATAGAACTTCTCCATCTTCGGCTGCAAAGAATATAATCAATCTGATTTCGGTGTTGACCATCTGGTGATGTCCATGTATAGAGTCTTCTCTTGTGTTGTTGGAAGAGGGTGTTTGTTATGACCAGGGCATTTTCTTGGCAAAACTCTATTAGTCTTTGCCCTGCTTCATTTTGTATTCCAAGGCCAAATTTGCCTGTTACTCCAGGTGTTTCTTGACTTCCTACTTTTGCATTCCAGTCCTGTATAATGAAAAGGACATCTTTTTTTGTAAAAAAAAAATATACTGATTAAGTAAAATATTAAATAAAGTAAAATTTTATTAAATAAAATATACTTAATCAGTATATTTTACATTTATGACATTTTAAGTTAATAATTCTAATAATATACCCCATTTACAGATTTTCTACTTTGTTTACAGGACTTGTTTAATCCTTAAGACATCCTATAAGACTTAGTATTCTTTTCCACAGGAAGGAATTTGGGTTAAGGTTAGATAAATAACTCACCCAGGTCCCCATAACTAGAAAGTGGTTAAGCAAAAGCTATAACAGTATCCAATGAAATGTATCTTTATGTTCCTTTCATTAAGTCATAGTGGCTAATTACAATAACTCTGAGAAATGGACAGAGAAGTTGCTAATATTCATAATTCAATGCAAAGAAAATAATACCTTATCCAAGATGACAGAACTAGTTAATGGTAAACTAGCCTTTAACCAAAACTTTAGACTTGCTGAGTGATTCTCCATTTTTAGACCCTTCAGTGTCCCAGTTTATGATGTACACTTTTGCTTTTCTTGCCATCTCAAGATAAAAACACTGCAAAATCTTCCCTTTAATTCCTATTCATGAATATTACAAATAAAATGTTTAAATGTCTGATTAGATAACAAAATCTCATGGTTCACTGTCTTACTCATTGTAGCTTTTCGAGCCTTGCAAATTTGAGAAAATCTGTTAGATAAATACATTAAGTAAAATCATTTTAATATAGTTTCATTTAATAAAATCATTTAATATAGTTTAAAACAGGCCTCCTTCGTAGCTGACTTACTAAAGAATCTGAATGCAATGCAGAAGACCTAGGCTCTATTCTTGGGTCAGGAAAATCCCCTGGAGAAGGAAATGGCAACCCACCCCAGTTTCTTGCCTAGAGAATCCCATGGACAGAGGCGTCTGGCAGTCTACAGTACATGGGGTCCCAAGAGTAGGAGGACTTAGTGACTACTGCTGCTAAGTCCCTTCAGTTGTGTCCAACTCTGTGTGACCCCACAGACGGCAGCCCACCAGGCTCCCTCATCCCTGGGATTCTCCAGGCAAGAACACTGGAGTGGGTTGCCATTTCCTTCTCCAATGCAGGAAAGTGAAAAGTGAAAGTGAAGTCACTCAGTTGGACTCTTAGTGACCCCATGGACTGCAGGCCACCAGACTCCTCGATCCATGGGATGTTCCAGGCAAGAGTACTGGAGCGGGGTGCCATTGCCTTCTATGGACTTAGTGACTAAACCACCTTAAAACAAGAATTGTTTTTATTGAACAAATGAGAGAATTATTTCTATCAAACTTTTATTTTACTTTATTGTGAATTCTCTAAAATGTCCCTAATTTCTCTAAGGAACTTGGTTTACAGATGGTGTATTTTCCCTTATATAATCACACATAATTAAAAGGATGCATTGGTTTCTTTTCTAGAGAGCTCTCTAATGTCTAAAGTAAACTTTGTCTCATTTACAGCATGGAAACATACTGCCTACCACATGTTCCACAAAATGCTCTCATGAATGAAATTAAAAACCTCAGCCCAATTTCTCATAATCCTGATAGTCTCTTACTTTCTGGAAATTATGGAAATTACTTGGAAAGTATCTAAATTAACTCTAGTTTGTATTTAATTGATAAAAAAGATATAAAGCAGGAAAGGAAGGAGAGGAGAAAGAATAAAAAGACAAGTAGAAGAGAAAGAGAAATAGAAGGGGAAATATATGCATATATATCTACATATGTATACCTACATATATGTGTATATAAAAATACATGTAATGTTTGTAAGTGAAACTAATACAGTATGTATTAAGTAAATACAGGATGTATTAAGTACTAATACAGTATGTGTTATGTATTAAGTAAAAAGATGTCCTTTTTATTATAGGGAACTGGAATGCAAAAGTAGGAAGTCAAGAAAAACCTGGAGTAACAGGCAAATTTGGCCTTGGAGTACAGAATGAAGCAGGGCAAAGACTAATAGAGTTTTGCCAAAAGAACACACTGGTCATAGCAAGCACCCTCTTCCAACAACACAAGAGAAGACTCTACACATGGACATCACCAGATGGTCAACACTGAAATCAGATTGATTATATTCTTTGCAGCCAAAAATGGTCTACACAGTCAGCAAAACAAGACTGGGAGCTGACTGTGGCTCAGATCATGACTTCCTTATTGCCAAATTCAGACTTAGATTGAAGAAAGTGGGGAAAACCACTAGACCATTCAGGTATGACCTAAATCAAATCTCTTATGATTATACAATGGAAGTGAGAAATAGATTTAAGGGACTAGATCTGATAGACAGAGTGCCTGATGAACTATGGACAGAGGTTCATGATATTGTACAGGAACATGGAGCAAGGCCATCCCCAAGAAAAAGAAATGTAAAAAAAGCAAAATGGCTGTCTGAGGAGGCCTTACAAATAGCTGTGGAAGAAGACAAGCAAAGGAGAAAAGGAAAGGTATACCCATTTGAATGCAGAGTTCCAAAGAATAGCTAGGAAAGAAAAGAAAGCCTTCCTCAGTGATCAATGCAAAAAAATAGAGGAAAACAATAGAATGGGAAAGAATAGAGATCTCTTCAAGAAAATTAGAGATACCAAGGGAACATTTCATGCAAAGATCGGCTTGATAAAGGACAGAAATGGTATGACCTAATAGAAGCAGGAGATAGTAAGAAAAGGTGGCAAGAATACACAGAAGAACTGTACAAAAAGATCTTCACAACACAGATAATCACAATGATGTGATCATTCAACTAGAGCCAGACATCCTGGAATGTGAAGTCAAGTGGGCCTTAGGAAGCATCACTACGAACAAAGCTAGTGGAGGTGATGGAATTCCAGTTGAGCTATTTCAAATCCTGCAAGATGATGCTGTGAAAGTGCTGCACTCAATATGCCAGCAAATTTGGAAAACTCAGCAGTGGCCACAGGACTGGAAAAGGTCCATTTTCATTCCAATCCCAAAGAAAGGCAATGCCAAAGAATGCTCAAACTACCGCACAATTGCACTCATCTCACATACTAGTAAAGTAATGCTCAAAATTCTCCAAGCCAGGCTTCAGCAATACTTGAACTGTGAACTTCTAAATGTTCAAGAATGTTTTAGAAAAGGCAAAGGAACCAGAGATCAAATTGTCAACATCGCTGGATCATTGAAAAAGCAAGAGAGTTCCATAAAAACATCTATTTCTGCTGTATTGACTATGTCAAAGCCTTTGACTATGTGGATCACAATAAACTGTGGAAAATTCTGAAAGAGATGGGAATACCAGACCACCTAACCTGCCTCTTGAGAAACCTGTATGCAGGTCAGGAAGCAACAGTTAGAGCTGGACATGGAATAAATGACTGGTTCCAAATAGGAAAAGGAGTACTTCAAGGCCGTATATTATCACCCTGCTTATTTAACTTATATGCATGTGAGTTTGAGTGAACTCTGGGAGTTGGTGATGGACAGGGAGGCCTGGTGTGCTGCGGTTCATGGGGTCGCAAAGAGTCAGAAGCAACTGAACTGAACTGAACTGAGAGTACATCATGAGAAATGCTGGGCTGGAAGAAGCACAAGCTAGAATCAAGATTGCTGGGAGAAATATCAAGAGCCTCAGATATGCAGATGACACTACCCTTATGGCAGAAAGTGAAGAGGAACTAAAGAGCCTCTTGATGAAAGTGAAAGAGGAGAGTGAAAAAGTTGGCTTAAAGCTCAACATTCAGTTAACTAAGATCATGGCATCTGGTCCCATCACTTCATGGGAAATAGATGGGGAAACAGTGGAAACAGTGTCAGACTTTATTTTTCTGGGCTCCAATATCACTGCAGATGGTGATTGCAGCCATGAAATTAAAAGACGCTTACTCCTTGGAAGGAAAGTTATGAACAACATAGACAGCATATTAAAAGCAGAAACATTACTTTATCAACAAAGGTCTGTCTAGTCAAGGCTATGGTTTTTTTCAGTGGTCATGTATGGATGTGAGATTTGGACTATAAGGAAAGCTGAGCTCCGAAGAATTGATGCTTTTGAAGTGTGGTGTTGGAGAAGACTCCTGAGAGTCCCTTGGACTGCAAGGAGATCCAACCAGTCCATCCTAAAGGAGATCAGTCCTGGATGTTCATTGGAAGGACTGAGGTTAAAGCTGAAACTCCAATACTTTGGCCACCTGATGTGGAGAGCTGACTCATTTAAAAAGCCCCTGATGCTGGGAAAGATTGAGGGCAGGAGGAGATGGGCATGACAGTGTATCAGATGGTTGGGTGGCATCATTGACTCAATGGACATGAGTTTGAGTAAACTTTGGGAGTTGGTGATGGACAGGGGCCTGGCATGCTGTGGTCCATGGGGTCACAGAGTCAGACATGACTGAGCAACTGAACTAACTGAATACAGTATGCATTATATTTTTTATATACTATGTAAGTATGTACTGTACACACATATGGACTTCCCTGATAGCTTAGCTGGTAAGGAACTGCAATGGAGGAGACCCTGGTTCAATTCCTGGGTTACAAAGGTCCCTTGGAGAAGGGATAGACTACCTATTCCAGTATTCTTGGGTTTCCCTGGTGGCTCAGTGGTAAAGAATCCACCCGAAATGTGGGAGATCTGGGTTCCATCCCTGGGTTGGGAAGATCCCCTGAAGAAGGGCATGGCAACCCACTCCATTATTTTTGCCTGGAAAATCCCCAGGCAAAATCCCTGAGAGGAGCCTCACAGGGTACAGTCCATTGGGATTCAAAGACTTAGACACGACTGAGTGACTAAGTACAGCATATACACACATATGTCAATACACCTTTTCATGCTGGAAAAGAAGACTTCCTGAGAGATATGTATCATTGCAGTCGTCAGAATTATAAGATGGTCCCCAAGATTTCTGGTCTTCCTCTGAGTATTGTGGGATGTCACAGTTGTAACTAAGTTATGTTACATGGCAAAGGTCAGGGACTCTGCAAGTATAATTAAGTCAGTTGATTTTGAGTTAATCAAAAGGAAGATCATCCTAAATGGGCTTGACTTAGTCAGATAACTTTCCTTTAGAAAGGAAGGCCATTAATGAAGAGAGATTCTCTTGCTGGCCTTGAAGAAGTAAAGTGGTACGTTATGAGATGGCCTGTGGGAGAGTCATATGGCAAGGAACTCTGGTTCTCTAAAGGGCCTTGAGCAGCAGATGACTTATAGCCAGCAAGAAAGGGACCGCAGTCCTACAACCTTGAGGAACTGAATTCTGACAGCAATCATGAGAGCTTGGAGGAAGACTTCAAACTCCAGAAAGGAATATAGCCCAGATGACATCTAGATTGCCACCTTATTTGAGCCTCATCAAAGGACCCAGTTAAACTGTTCCTAACTCCTGCCCCACAGAAACATACAGAAATTGCGCCGTCTGAAGTTACTTCATTCGTGGTAATTTGTTGCACAGCAATACAAAATGCAATGATTTTTTCAAAAGTAATATATGCCACATATTCTTACAGAATCGCACAGATACTTTAGACTCTAAGCTTGGTAAATATATTACTGTGGTTCTTTCAGTTCTAAAATTCTGGACTGCAGGAGGTAAGACTCATAAACTTGAATGAATACAGGATTTATGTTGTGGCACAGAGTGTGAAGCAGTCATAGAACAAAATAGGAGCTCCCTTTTCCCATTGCTACCACTGTAGGCATGCCGCCTACCTAACTGCTGTGTTTTAAAAAACACTCTTACAGGTCAAATGAAATCACTAGAAACATTCTAGGACTATGTAAGTCTTGTGGACCAGAGATTGGGGCCCTGCTCTAGGATTACCCACTGAGGAGGAATGATTTATAGATGGTTGTTTTCTGTATTCCATATTTGGAAAACAAAATTTAAAACACTATAGTCCTTTTCTGCTAAGAAATTAAGAAATCTGATATACAAATATTTATTAACTCTCTCCCAGGTGTGGTCACTGTCCTAGATACTGGAGAAAATGATTTGAATAAGTTCTATTCTCAGGAAACTCACAATATACTAGGGATATAGATATTTAAGCAAATAAGTAACAATTGAGAATGTATAATTGAATGTGTCCAAGATGTATACCTGTTGTAGGAATGTTTTTATTAGACATTGAGGTATTTTTTATTGGGCACAATAACTTTACATGGATAAAAAGTAAGGTAATGATTTAATTCATTTAATGCTTAAATTCAAATAGCTCCAAAATCTTCAGTATTTTTATGGAGGGAGACCCAAATTATAAAAGTCATTCATAGTTAAAATATTGATCAAGTTATCATAAATGGAAAAAAAAGAACTAACATTTTATAATTCCTAGCTGATTAGCTAAAATTCTCTTCACAAATTCACTTGAATTTCCTCATAATGTTGGCAAAGGATGAAACAATTACCTCAATAGAAATCATGAAGACAATTTCCTCTGTGAAACTCAATTATCTATGTTTTTTTTTTTTTTTTGTCTCCTAGAACTATTTTTATATTGTTTGGATTCATCCTAAGTCAGTTGTGTCTAGGATTCCTGGTATACAATTAATACATTTAATAAATTTACTTTAATGAGTTAAATGATATTACAGTTTTCTAGCAATTTTGCCCAAAGTCTTACTGGTTTTGAAAACAGTGTTATTACCATAACGATGTGATGATGTCCAGTTAAAAGGGATTCTTAAAAGTTTTTAGTCTAAATTCAAGAACAATTATAAAGCTCTATTAGTTTACTAATATTTAATAAGTACTAAATTACTATGTGTATAGGACTGAGAGCTAGGTATTGTAAATGTTAATGCATGATTTTTTTCTCTTTATCAAATAATTTCTTTTAAACAATGTATTTTACCTATGCACTGGATCTAAAAACCTCATTTCTGATTGTACACTGATTATATATTGTTGTGTGCATTACTGTGATTACTGTGAACGCATTATAAATTGCTCTTCCAGGAGAATGCCAGTACCTTAAAATGTAGAGGAACACCATTACAATTTTTAAAGAGTCAGGTGATAATCTCTACTGAATAAGCAGACTGTATATTTAAAACTTGTAGAGGATCATGTCATCTGCAAATAGTGAGAGTTTTACTTCTTCTTTTCCAATTTGGATTCCTTTTATTTCTTTTTCTGCTCTGATTGCTGTGGCCAAAACTTCCAAAACTATGTTGAATAGTAATGGTGAAAGTGGGCACCCTTGTCTTGTTCCTGACTTTAGAGGAAATGCTTTCAATTTTTCACCATTGAGGATAATGTTTGCTGTGGGTTTGTCATATATAGCTTTTATTATGTTGAGGTATGTTCCTTCTATTCCTGCTTTCTGGAGAGTTTTTATCATAAATGGGTGTTGAATTTTGTCAAAGGTTTTCTCTGCATCTATTGAGATAATCATATGGTTTTTATTTTTCAATTTGTTAATGTGGTGTATTACATTGATTGATTTGCAGATATTGAAGAATCCTTGCATCCCTGGGATAAAGCCCACTTGGTCATGGTGTATGATCTTTTTAATGTGTTGTTGGATTCTGATTGCTAGAATTTTGTTAAAACCCTAAAGACTCCACCAGAAAATTACTAGAACTAATCAATGACTATAGTAAAGTTGCAGGATATAAAATCAACACACAGAAATCCCTTGTATTCCTATACACTAATAATGAGAAAACAGAAAGAGAAATTAAGGAAACAATTCCATTCACCATTGCAACGGAAAGAATAAAATACTTAGGAATATATCTACCTAAATAAACTAAAGACCTATATATAGAAAACTATAAAACACTGGTGAAAGAAATCAAAGAGGACACTAATAGATGGAGAAATATACCACGTTCATGGATTGGAAGAATCAATATAGTGAAAATGAGTATACTACCCAAAGCAATTTATAGATTCAATGCAATCCCTATCAAGCTACCAACAGAGAGCTAGAACAACTAATTTCACAATTTGTTTGGAAATACAAAAAACCTTGAATAGACAAAGCTATCTTGAGAAAGAAGAATGGAACTGGAGGAATCAACCTGCCTGACTTCAGGCTCTACTACAAAGCCACAGTCATCAAGACAGTATGGTACTGGCACAAAGACAGAAATATAGATCAATGGAACAAAATAGAAAGCCCAGAGATAAATCCACGCACATATGGACACCTTATCTTTGACAAAGGAGGCGAGAATATACAATGGATTAAAGACAATCTCTTTAACAAGTGGTGCTGGGAAATCTGGTCAACCACTTGTAAAAGAATGAAACTAGAACACTTTCTAACACCATACACAAAAATAAACTCAAAATGGATTAAAGATCTAAACATAAGACCAGAAACTATAAAACTCCTAGAGAAGAACATAGGCAAAACACCCTCTGACATACATCACAGCAGGATCCTCTATGACCCACCTCCCAGAATATTGGAAATAAAAGCAAAAATAAACAAATGGGACCTAATTAACCTTAAAAGCTTCTGCACAACAAAGGAAACTATTAGCAAGGTGAAAAGGCAGCCTTCAGAATGGGAGAAAATAATAGCAAATGAAGCAACTGACAAAAAACTAATCTCAAAAATATACAAGCAACTCCTACAGCTCAACTCCAGAAAAATAAATGACCCAATCAAAAAATAGGCCAAAGAAATAAACAGACATTTCTCCAAAGAAGACATACAGAGGGCTAACAAACACATGAAAAGATGCTCAACATCACTCATTATCAGATAAATGCAAATCAAAACCACTATGAGGTACCATTTCACACCAGTCAGAATGGCTGCGATCCAAGTCTACAAATAATAAATGCTGGAGAGGATATAGAGAAAAGGGAACCCTCTTACACTGTTGGTGGGAATGCAAACTAGTACAGCCACTATGGAGAACAGTGTGGCGATTCCTTAAAAAACTGGAAATAGAACTGCCTTATGATCCAGCAATCCCACTGCTGGGCATACACACTGAGGAAACCAGAAGGGAAAGAGACACGTGTACCCCAGTGTTCATCGCAGCACTGTGTATAATAGCCAGGACATGGAAGCAACCTAGATGTCCATCAGCAGAAGAATGGATAAGCAAGCTGTGGTACATATACACAATGGAGTATTACTCAGCCATTAAAAAGAATACATTTAAATCAGTTCTAATGAGGTGGATGAAACTGGAGCCTATTATACAGAGTGAAGTAAGCCAGAAGGAAAAACACCAATACAGTATACTAATGCATATATATGGAATTTAGAAAGATGGTAACAATAACCCTGTGTATGAGACAACAAAAGAGACACTGATGTATAGAACAGTCTTATGGACTCTGTGGGAGAGGGAAAGGGTGGGAAGATTTGGGAGAATGGCATTGAAACATGTAAAATATCATGCATGAAACGAGATGCCAGTCCAGGTTCGATGCAGGATACTGGATGCTTGGGGCTAGTGCACTGGGACGACCCAGAGGGATGGTATGGGGAGGGAGGAGGGAGGAGGGTTCAGGATGGGGAACACATGTATACCTGTGGTGGATTCATTTTGATATTTGGCAAAACTAATACAATTATGTAAAGTTTAAAAATAAAATAAAATTAAAAAAAAACTTGTATAAATATATGACATATGTAATTTTAACTTCTTTAGTTTCTTCTTCTTGAGTAAATGATGCAACTGCATTATAATATATTTTTTGGCCTTTTTTTTGCTCTGATACATAATTTCTACACCCTCCTTTTACTTTGAAATGGTCTAAATCATTATAAGGACCTTCCAGGATGTTGCATCCCCAGGATATATATTCTTTTCTGTTCTCTGCATTCTACCTGTTGCCCATGTGACAAGAAAAGTGAAAGAAACAACAAAATGAATAGAAAGGTAGAGAAGCATAAAAGTAAATGTAGACAGGAAAAAAAAAAGCACATAAGAAAAGAAAACAACAGGATGTTTGGATGGCATCACTGACTCAATGGACATGAGTTTGAGAAAACTCTGGGAGATGGTGAAAGACAGGGAAGCCTGATGTGCTACAGTCCTTGAAGTCACAAAGAGTTGGATATGACTGAGTGACTAAACATCAATTTTCTCCTGAACCAATTCACCCTCTCACAATCCACTGGAATTTTTCTTGTAAAGTTCACCAATGACTTTACAGTGCTAAATCCAATGACCCTCATATTAACCCATCAATATCTTTATACAGTTCATCTGCTGCTTCTTTGAACTTTTTTCTTCATCTGGCTTCAGCGACTCAATCCACGCTTGCATTTACCCTTATAACTCACTGATCACTATTTTCAACTTTTCTCACTTGTTCCTTCTCTTTTCTCCAACCTTTGAAAGTTGATGTGCTCCAGGGCTCACTGGAGCCCTTCTCCTTGTCTTTTGCTTTCACCCAGGTCCTATCTTTAAAGATCATTTTAATTCCTATGAGAACCAGTATTATATCTTTCACTTGGATGTCTTGTTGTTCAATATCAACAGTTACAGCAAACTTAATATGTCCATTCCAAACTCCTCTTTTCCTCTCTGCTCCTGAACTTGATTTTACCTTTGGTAAATGGCAACTCCAGTCTCCCAGTTCCCTAGGTCAAAAGCTTTGGAGCCCTTGACTCTTCTCTTTTATACCTCACATCTAATTTGTCAGCAAACACTTAGTATCCATATTCAAAAATTTCAGAATATGACTAAATCTTAACACCTCCATTGCTGACTTTCTGGTACAAGCTGCCTTATTCTCTCATCTCAGTAGCCTTCTAAGTGTTTTTATCCCTGCCTTTACTTCCTGCCTATTCTTAGCAAGTAACCAAAGTGCTTCTTGAAAATGTCAATCAAACTGCACTTCTCCTAACCATCTAACTCAGAATAAAAGCCAACATCTTTTGACTTATAAGACCCTCATCTCTTATTCTTCTCATACCCTTGCTTATTCCCAAAACTTTCCACTGATTCTTTGCTTCTCTTAGTCATACCATCCAGGGTTCTATCTCAGGACATTGCACTTGCTGTTCTCTCTGCCTGGGATGCTTTCCCCCAGACATCTACATGATTTCAACTTTGTTCAGCTCACCTTTCCAGTGAACATTCCCATGGAAATTTTACTTAAAACTGCAAACTTCCTTCTCTCCCCAGCATGCTTTCTCTCTTTCCAGGTTTGATTTTCTCCATAGTGCTTATCATCATCTTATGTACAGATATCTTACATAACTTATTCTATCTTTATCAATAGAATGTAAGCTCCTTAAGGACATACATTTTATTTTGTCTTATTCACTCTGTGTGTTTAGCACCTTTGAAATTGCCTGGTATGGTATTTCATGTTATAATTTCATGTTTTTCATGTTATAATTCTTAATTAAGTGAAACAAGAGGAAATTCCAGGAACACAAAGATTTTTAAAAAGCATTTAATGGAGAATTACCTGGTGGGCTAGTGGTTAGGAGTTGGCACATTCTGACTCTTGTGGTCCTGGGTTCAATCTCTGGTCAGGGAAATAAGATCCCACAAGCCATGTGGTGTGGCAAAACAAAAACAAACAAACAAACAAACAAAACAAAAAAAACAACAAAAAAAACAAATCAGTGCACTTAATGGCACTCCAAAGAGTTTCCGTATACCTTCATGCTGTGTTTTCAGTTACACAAAAGTGTTGTAGGTTACACAGAAATATGCCAACTGAAACTTAAAAAAGAATGTGCAATGCCTTTTAGAATCCATCACACTTATTTCCTACTGGGCTTAATTTCAGAACCCAGTCAGTTAGTTCAGTCACTCACTCGTGTTTGTGACCCCATGAACCACAGCACGCCAGGCCTCCTTGTCCATAACCAACTCCTGGAGATCACACAAACCCATTGAGTCAATGATGCCATCCAACCCTCTCATCCTCTATCTTCCCCTTCTCCTCCTGCCGGCAATCTTTCCCAGCATCAGGGTCTTTTCCAAAGAGTCAGCTCTTTGCATCAGGTGGCCAAGGTATTGGAGTTTCAGCTTCAACATCAGTCCTATCAATGAACACCCAGGACTGATCTCCTTTAGGATGGACTGGTTGGATCTTCTTGCAGTCCAAGGGACTCTCAAGAGTCTTCTCCAACACCACAGTTCAAAAGCATCAATTCTTCGGTGCTCAACTTTATGTATAGCCCAACTCTGACATCCATACATGACCACTGGAAAAACCATAGCCTTGACTAAATGGACCGGTGTTAGCAAAGTAATGTCTCTGATTTTCAATATGCTGTTTAGGTTGTTCATAACTTTCCTTCCAAGGAGTAAGTGTCTTTTAATTTCATGGCTGCAATCACCATCTGCAGTGATTTTGGAGCCCAGAAAAATAAAGCCTGACACAGTTTCCACTGTTTCCCCATCTATCTGCCATGAAGTGATGGGACCAGATGCCATGATCTTCATTTTCTGAATGTTGAGCTTTCAGCCAACTTTTTCACTCTCCTCTTTCACTTTCATCAAGAGGCTCTTTAGTTCTTCTTCACTTTCTGCCATAAGGATGGTGTCATCTGCATATCTGAGGCTCTTGATATTTCTCCCGGCAATCTTGATTCTAGCTTGTGCTTCTTCCAGCCCAGCATTTCTCATGATGTACTCTGTATATAAGTTAAATAAGCAGGGTGATAATATACAGCCTTGAAGTACTCCTTTTCCTATTTGGAACCAGTCTGTTGTTCCATGTCCAGTTCTAACTGTTGCTTCCTGACCTGCATACAGGTTTCTCAAGAGGCAGGTCAGGTGCTCTGGTATTCCCATCTCTTTCAGAAATTTCCACAGTTTATTGTGATCCACACAGTCAAAGGCTTTGGCATAGTCAATAAAGCAGAAATAGATGTTTTTTCTGGAACTCTGGCTTTTTTGATGATCCAGCAGATGGCAATTTGATCTCTGATTTCTCTGCCTTTTCTAAAACCAGCTTGAACATCAGGAAGTTCGCGGTTCACATTTTGCTGAAGCCTGGCTTGGAGAAGTTTAAGCATTATTTTACTAGTGTGTGAGATTGTGCAATTGTGCGGTAGTTTGAGTATTCTTTGGCATTGCCTTTCTTTGGGATTGGAATGAAAATGGACCTTTTCCAGTCCTGTGGCCACTGCTGAGTTTTCCAAATTTGCTGGCATATTGAATGCAGCACTTTCACAGCATCATCTTTCAGGATTTGAAACAGCTCAACTGGAATTTCATCACCTCCACTAGCCTTGTTCATAGTGATACTTCCTAAGGCCCACTTGACTTCACATTCCAGTATGTCTGGCTCTAGGTGAGTGATCACACCATTGTGATTATCTGAATCCAGTGCTATTATTAAACTTTAAAAATTGTTTGTCTTTTTCTGGGGATCATAGTGTAACATGTTTATTTATTTATTTTGTGTGGGTAAAAAAAATGCCTCTAAAACTTTTTCATTAAGTTATACTCTTGGAATCTTCTTCATGAGAATTTTCTAACTTAAGTCTGCTTAATTCAGGTAAGCCCAGCTGAACTTGCCATCTATATAAGAACTAATTGAAAATATTTTTGAGATGGTATTTTCACAAGGGTCCGAAAGGTGACTAGAAGTTTCCAGTGCTGTATATTAAGAGTTTCTGTGATTCAGACATGGAATTTTATTATAGTATGACTTTTGGGGGCTGTATGAACAGCTGGGAGCTAGTTGGTCAGTGCTAATTTGCCAGGTGTAAAAAACTGCTTTGTTGATGCTGTTATCAGCATGTTCCTTGATTGTATAATGCAACTGAGATCATATTCAGGTCATAGGGATGGTTTCATCTTGCCTGTATAGTGTGGGCATTTATACCTGACTGGGGAAACTTATGCCACTGTTTGTTGGGTTCATGAAAGTTAGTAAGAAATAGCAAGGTTGAAAGATGACTTTCATTACATCTTTTACTTAAGTTACTCAAACCATATTAGGAAACTGGCTTTCTTCAGGAACTTTTACTATTTAAGTCTGTAGTCTCTGAGTGGTGGATCTGAAGAAAGTAAATTTGGTAATTTTTGTAATCATTTTTTTCCTCATGAATCGACAAAAATATTGCAAGAGAAGATGCAAACTTCTCAAATTTAGCTACCAAGGGGAAAATGGAACAGCTGACACTATATTGTTTTACCATAAACACAAATATAAAAGAGTAAGCAACTTAAACAATGAGTGACCTGCCTAAACTGCCATTTTTAGCTTTATGAAGAGTGGGGGACTGGTTATGAAGATAAAATTTTGTCAGTCTGTTTTTCATTCTGTTTATTGATTCTGATTTTTTTCTTCCTGAAAAACATCTACTTGTGTTTCATTGACTACACTAAAGTCTTTCAATGTGTAAGTCATAACAAATTGTGGACAACTCTTCAAGAGATGTCTTACCAGACCATTTTTCCTGTCTCTTGAGAAACCTGTATGTGGGTCAAGAAGCAACAGTTAGAACATTATGTGGAGTAAATAACGGGTTCAAAATTGAGAAAGGAGTCCATCAAGACTATATATTGTCACCCTGGTTTTTTTTTTTAATTTATACGCAGAGCACATAAAGCAAAATGCTGGGCTGGATGAGTTACAAGCTAGAATTAAGATTGCTGGGAGAAATATCAACAATCTTAGATACACAGATGATACCATCACCCTAACAGCAGAAAGTGAAGAGGAACAAAAGAGCCTCTTGATAAGGGTGAAAGAAGAGAGAGTGAAAAAACCAGCTTAAAACTTAGCGTTAAAAATACTAAGATCATGACACTGGCCCAATCACTTCATGGCAAATCGAAGGGAAAAAGGTGGAAGCAATGACAGATTTCCTTTCCTTGGGCTCTAAAATCACTGTGTATGGTGACTGTGGTCATGAAATTAGGGGATGATTGCTTCTTGGAAGGAAAGCTATGACAAACAAAGACAATGTATTAAAAAGCAAAGACAATTCTAGCAATCAGAATCCAACAACACATTAAAAAGATCATACACCATGACCAAGTGGGCTTTATCCCAGGGATGCAAGGATTCTTCAATATCCGCAAATCAATCAATGTAATACACCACATTAACAAATTGAAAAATAAAAACCATATGATTATCTCAATAGATGCAGAGAAAGCCTTTGACAAAATTCAACATCCATTTATGATAAAAACTCTCCAGAAAGCAGGAATAGAAGGAACATACCTCAACATAATAAAAGCTATATATGACAAACCCACAGCAAACATTATCCTCAATGGTGAAAAATTGAAAGCATTTCCTCTAAAGTCAAGAACAAGACAAGGGTGCCCACTTTCACCATTACTATTCAACATAGTTTTGGAAGTTTTGGCCACAGCAATCAGAGCAGAAAAAGAAATAAAAGGAATCCAAATTGGAAAAGAAGAAGTAAAACTCTCACTATTTGCAGATGACATGATCCTCTACATAGAAAACCCTAAAGACTCCACCAGAAAATTACTAGAACTAATCAATGATTATAGTAAAGTTGCAGGATATAAAATCAACACACAGAAATCCCTTGCATTCCTATACACCAATAATGAGAAAACAGAAAGAGAAATTAAGGAATCAATTCCATTCACCGTTGCAATGAAAATAATAAAATACTTAGGAATATATCTACCTAAAAGCATAAAACACTGGTGAAAGAAATCAAAGAGGACACTAATAGGTGGAGAAATATACCATGTTCATGGATTGGAAGAATCAATATAGTGAAAATGAGTATACTACCCAAAGCAATTTATAGATTCAATGCAATCCCTATCAGGCTACCAATGGTATTTTTCACAGAGCTAGAACAAATAATTTCACAATTTGTATGGAAATAAAAAAACCTCGAATAGCCAAAGCTATCTTGAGAAAGAAGAATGAAACTGGAGGAATCAACCTGCCTGACTTCAGGCTCTACTACAAAGCCACAATCATCAAGACAGTATGGTACTGGCACAAAGACAGAAATATCGATCAATGGAATAAAATAGAAAGCCCAGAGATAAATCCATGCACATAGGACACCTTATCTTTGACAAAGGAGGCAAGAATATGCAATGGATTAAAGACAATCTTTTTAACAAGTGGTGCTGGGAAAACTGGTCAACCACTTGTAAAAGAATGAAACTAGAGCACTTTCTAACACCATACACAAAAATAAACTCAAAATGGATTAAAGATCTAAATGTAAGACCAGAAACTATAAAACTGCTAGAGGAGAACATAGGCAAAACACTCTCCGACATACATCACAGCAGGATCCTCTATGACCCACCTCCCAGGATATTGGAAATAAAAGCAAAAATAAACAAATGGGACCTAATTAAACTTAAAAGCTTCTGCACAACAAAGGAAACTCTAAGCAAGGTGAAAAGACAGCCTTCAGAATGGGAGAAAATAATAGCAAATGAAGCAACTGACAAACAACTAATCTCAAAAATATACAAGCAACTCCTACAGCTCAACTCCAGAAAAATAAATGACCCAATCAAAAAATGGGCCAAAGAACTAAATAGACATTTCTCCAAAGAAGACATACAGGTGGCTAAGAAACAGAGGGAAAGATGCTCAACATCACTCATTATCAGAGAAATGCAAATCAAAACCACTATGAGGTACCATCTCACACCAGTCAGAATGGCTGTGATCCAAGTCTACAAATAATAAATGCTGGAGAGGATGTGGAGAAAAGGGAACCCTCTTACACTGTTGGTGGGAATGCAAACTAGTACAGCCACTATGGAGAACAGTGTGGAGATTCCTTAAAAAACTGGAAATAGAACTGCCTTATGATCCAGCAATCCCACTGCTGGGCATACACACTGAGGAAACCAGAATTGAAAGAGACACGTGTACCCCAATGTTCATCGCAGCACTGTTTATAATAGCCAGGACATGGAAGCAACCTAGATGTCCATCAGCAGATGAAAGGATAAGAAAGCTGTGATACATATATACAATGGGATATTACTCAGCCATTAAAAAGAATACATTTGAATCAGTTCTAATGAGGTGGATGAAACTGGAGCCTATTATACAGAGTGAAGTAAGCCAGAAAGCAAAACACCAACACAGTATACTAACGCATATATATGGAGTTTAGAAAGATGGTAACAATAACCCTGTATATGAGACAGCAAAAGAGACACTGATGTATAGAACAGTCTTTTGGACTCTGTGGGAGAGGGAGAGGGTGGGATGATTTGGGAGAATGGCATTGAAATATGTATAATATCATGTATGAAACGAGTTTCCAGTCCAGGTTCGATGCACGATACTGGATGCTTGGGGCTGGTGCACTGGGACGACCCAGAGGGATGGTATGGGGAGGGAGGAGGGAGGAGGGTTCAGGATGGGGAACACTTGTATACCTGTGGCGGATTCATTTCGATATATGGCAAAACCAATAAAATATTGTAAAGTTAAAAAATAAAATAAAATTAAAAAAAAATAAATAAAAAGCAAAGACATTACTTTGCTGACAAAGGTCCTCATGTCAAGGCTGTGGTCTTTCCAGTGGTCATGTATGGAAGTGAGAGTTAGACCATAAAGAAGGCAGAGCACCAAGGAATTGATGCTTTTGAACTGTGGTGTTGGAGAAGACTTTTGAGAGTCCCTTGGACAAGATCAAACCAGTCAATCCTAAAGGAAATCTACCCTAAGTATTTATTGGAAGGACTGTTGCTGAATCTGAAGCTCCAGTATTTTGGCCACCTTATGGAAAGATCTGACTCCTTGGAAAAGACCCTGATGATGGGAAAGATTGAAGGCAAGAGGGGCAGAGGGTGACAGAGGATGAGATGTATAGATGGCATCACCAATTCAATGGACATGAACTTGGGCATACTTCAGTAGGTAGTGAAGGACAGGGAAGCCTGGTGTGCTGCAATTCTTGGGGTCACAAAGAGTCAGACATGACTTGATTGAACAATGATAACAACAACATTGATTCTTGTAGTACATGCCATCTTCTTGATGTCCAAAGAAATCTATCAGAGATCAAGTAAACTTTTAAAAATATGTATTTATTTGTTTATTTTTGGCTATGTTGGGTCTTTGTTGATGCACATGGTCAGTCTCTACTTGTGATGAGTGGCCATCTCATTGTGATGGCTTCTCTTGTTGCAGAGCATGTGCTCTAGAGTGCAGGCTCTGTAGTTGTGGTACATGGGCTCAGTTACTTTGTGGCATGTGTGATCACCCTGGACCAGAGATTGAACCCATGCAACCCATGTCCCTTGCATTGGCAGGCAGATTCCTAACCATTGGACCAAAAGGAAAGCCCTTAGGTGAATTCTTTAAAGAATAAATTTTAAAAAAGTATCTTTATTGAAGTCTAGTTGATTTATAATGTACAACAAAATGAGTCAGTTATGCATATACATATATTCATTCATTTTTAGATTCTTTTCCCCATAGGCCATTGCAGAGTATTGAGCAAAGTTTCTTGTGTGATACCTTAGTTATCTAATTTACATATAGTGGTATGTATATGGAGAAGGAAAATATTCTTGCCTGGGAAATTCCATGGACAGAGGAGCCTGGAGGGCTACGGTTCATGGGGCCACAAGACTTGGACATGACTTAGTGACTAAATCACCAGCAGTGTGTATATGTCCATCCCAATCTCCCAGTTTACCCGCCATCCTTTACACCCTCATAGCCATAAGTTTCTTTTCTATATCTATAACTCTATTTCTATTTTATAGATAAATTCATTTGTATCTTTTTTTTAAGATTCCACATATAAGTGATATCATATGGTGATTGTCTTTCTCTGTCTGATTTGCTTCACTCAATAGTCATATTGAGTCCATCCATGTTGTTGCAAATGGCATTATTTTGTTCTTTATAACTGAGTAATATTCCATTGTACATATGCACCACATTTTCTTTATTCATTCTTTATTCTGTTGATGAATATTTACTATGGATAAAACAGTATGGAGGTTCCTTAAAAATCTAAGAATAAATACCATGTGATCCAACAATCTCACTACTGGGCATATATCAGGAGAAAATCATAATTCAAGAAGATACATGCACCCCAGTATTCAGTGCCACACTGTTTACAATAACCAGGATGTGGAAGCAAATTGCAACACCTTAAATGTGGATCATCATTTAAAAAGTGGAATTTTAGTCCCTGGCACAATAATTATTTATTTGTTTGCTCCCATTCTTATCTTTCTGCTTTACTCCCTTTTTTCTGATCTAAAAATGCTTGAACCAAATTAATTTTTCTCATTAAATTGTTGCCTCCTTGTTACTTTCTTATTTTTATTGACATTGCTGTTCTCCGTGTTAATTATGTAAAAAATTTTAAAGTTGCTTTGATTCTTTTTTTTTTCCTATGACCTTTTCTTCTAATTTGTAACCAAGATGATCCAATGTGTGTGTGTATTGTGCCAAGTTGCTTCAGTTGGGTCCAACTCTTTGTGATCCTATGGACGTAGCCCATCAGGCTCCTTTGTCCATGGGATTCTCCAGGCAAGAATACTGGAGTGGGTTGCTTTGTCCTCCTCCATGGGATCTTCCCAACCCAGGGACTGAACTCACATCTCTTATGTCTCCTGCATTGGCAGATGGGTTCTTTGCAACTAGTGCTACCTGGGAAGCCCAAGATGATCCAGTTTACCAACTAACCCTCTACAAGAGAACATCTTGTACTTTTTGCTTTCTTTCTAATCTCATTAGCAAGTGCCTGGCTTCAGTTTCATGACTTTTCAACCAGCCTGTTGCTATAATCTCTAAACTGATCTTTTGCCTTTACTTTTCCCTCATCTCCAATTCTTTCTATATCACAAGCTTAATATAGTAGCCATTAATCAAGTACTTTAGTTAAGAGGATGGCATTCCTTGACCGAGTTTTCAGATAGCCTTATTTTTCTCCTAGAGTCTATAAAAATTGCTCCATAGTGATCATCTTTCAACTTTTCTAAACATGCTAAAATGCCAAACACTACTTTCATCCTCTTGAATTAATGAATTTAGTAAAAATATGCTTATTCTGTGAAGGCTTCCCTGGAGGCTCAGATAGTAAAGAATCTTCCTGTAGTGTGGGAGATCCAGGTTTAATCCCTGTGTTGGGAAGATCCTCTGGAAAAGGGAATGGCTAACTACTCCATTATTCTTGCCTAGACAATGGCATGGACAAAGGAGCCTGGCAGGCTGCAGTCCATGGGGTCACAAAGAGTTGGACATGACTGAGCAACTACTGAATAATGATATTTATTCAGTATCATTAATTCAAGGCTATCTGCTAGATTTTTACAGGATGCATAAATGGATAGCTTTCCTGCTCTCCAGAAGCATATAGTATTCTAGGAAAGATATTACTCAGCCATTAAAAAGAATACATTTGAATCAGTTCTAATGAGGTGGATGAAACTGGAGCCTATTATACAGAGTGAAGTAAGCCAGAAAGAAAAATACCAATACAGTATACTAACGCATATATATGGAATTTAGAAAGATGGTAACAATAACCCTGTGTACGAGACAGCAAAAGAGACACTGATGTATAGAACAGTCTTATGGACTCTGTTGGAGAGGGAGAGGGTGGGAAGATTTGGGAGAATGGCATTGAAACACGTATAATATCATGTATGAAACGAGTTTCCAGTCCAGGTTCGATGCACGATACTGGATGCTTGGGGCTGGTGCACTGGGACGACCCAGAGGGATGGTATGGGGAGGGAGGAGGGAGGAGGGTTCAAGATGGGTAACACATGTATACCTGTGGTGGATTCATTTAAATATTTGGCAAAACTAATACAATTTTGTAAAGTTTAAAAATAAAATAAAGTTAAAAAAATAAAATTAAATAACTATAAAAATTAAAAACATTCTAAGTGGGATTCAAACAAATTACTATAGCCTAACATTATTATGTTTAGCACATATTGTCTGTGCCTGTCACTACTCTGGATGTGGGCATATAATAGCAGAAAGAACAAAAAACTCGCCCTAATGAAACTAATATCCCAAAGAAGTTAGAATGATAATGCATACGTAAATATGGGGACTCCCAGGTGGCTCAGATGATAAGGAATCCATCTGCAAGACAGGAGACCCAGATTTGACCCCTGGCTCTAGACAATTCTCTGCAGGAGGAAATGGCAACCCACTTCAGTATTCTTGCCTGAAAGATCCCATGGACTGAGCACACACACACACACACACACACAAATATTCAGTATGTTGCCAGATAGTGATGAATTGTAGGGAGACAAATTAACTAGGATAAAGGACAAAAAGTGGGCCAGGAGCACTCTTTTAGGAAATGAAGTCTGGAAAGGCCTCTCAGAAGAGGGGCTACGTGACAGAGACCCAGTGAAGTAAGGGAGGGACCATAGGAGGATGGAAGGAAGGGCATGTGGGTTAAGTAAAGGGTGCAAAGGAGCCATGAACCTAAGTGTCCAAAGCATAGCAAAGAGGCAAGTACATGTGGAGAAAAGTGGGTTGGGGGGTGAGTGTTGGATGTTTTTGGGAGAAAAGAATGCAGGAATTTAGACTGTGTTGAAGGACTTGGACTTAAAAAAAATTATTTATTCATTTTTTTTGGCTGTGCTGGATCTTTACTGCTGCTCAGGCTTTTCTCTAACTGAGAGACAAACCTTCATTGAGGTGCACAGTCCTCCCAGTGCGGTGGCTTCTCTTGTTGTAGAGATGGGCTTCAGTGTTCTCAGGCTTCAGTAGTTGCAGCTCCAGGGCACAGGCTCAATAGTTGTGGCCCACAGGCTTAGTTTCTCCTTGGCATGTGAGGTCTTTCCAGATCAGGCATCGAACTCCTGTCTCCTTCATTGGCAGGCAGATTCCTCACCACTGAGCCACCAGGGAAGCCCAGGACTTGGACTTTTGTTCTCAGTGTGATGAGATGGTGTTGGAAGGGTCCGAGCAGCTGTATCAAATGATCTAATTTAAATTTTGAATCAATTATTCCAGTGGCTCTGTGCAAAAAAGCTGGGGAAGGAGCAGAACTGGGTGATCTTTGAGGATGCCCTGGCAGAGTCTAGGCTGGAGAAGATGCTGGTTTAGGCTTGGGTGGTGGCGGAAAGGTGACAAATGCTCCATCCGATCCTTGGTGTATCTGTAAGACAGAGCTGATGAAACTCGCTCAAGAATACTGGATCTGTGGTGTGAAAGAAGAGAAGAATCAGAAATAGGTCCTCATCTTTTTAGGCCAATGGAAGAGGATAATTTGGGAAGACAATCTTAACAGTTCTGTTTCACACATGTTAAATTTGAGATTTCTATTCCTATATAAGCATAGATGTAGAGTGGGCTTCCCGGGTATCACTAGTAGTAAAGAACCAGTCTGCCAATGCAGGAGAAATAAGAGGTGCAGTTTCGGTCCCTGAGCTTGGAAGATGCCCTGGAGGAGGGCATGGCAACCCATTCTAGTATTCTTCCTGGAGAATCCCATGGACAGAGGAGCCTGGCAGGTTATAGTCCATAGGGTCGTAAAGAGTTGGACATGACTGAAGCACTTCTCATGCATACATAGATGTAAAGCATGTAGTTGACTACATCAAGAGAGAGGTTAGGGTTAGGAAAAACAGAAGAACTCAATAATTATGGGTGGCACTGAAAGTCTTGGGACTGGATAAGATCACTTACCAGTCATAAAATCGATAGAGAAGAGACCCAAACACTAAGGCCAGGGACTGCAGACAATTAATAAGGTTTACAAGAAAGGGCAATGAGATTCCACTCATGGAGTTAGGAATCAGGGAAAGTTTCACGTAAAATATACCATTTGACCTAACCCTGGAATCAGCAGAATTTTCATATTAGTGCTGGTGGGAGGAGTCTAAGGCAGTAAAGAACTACATGAGCAAACTCTCGGGGGTAAAAAGTGTTGAATGCATTTGACAAACACATTGCTTAACCACCAGCCGAACTGAAGCCCTCATCATTCCTTACACTCATTCCTCTGTTTGGCATGATACATCTCAATATGTGTTGCTTTTTGATGCTCATATTTTATGCCTTTTCTATTCCATAGCAGTGGATTACAGCCCAGAAACTATGTTATTGATTCACAGTGAACTCAAGCTGCTTTTTATTATCACTGTCTTTTCACTTTCTGGAGAAGGTGCTTTGCCTAGCCATGAAATGCCAGATGGCAGAGATGTATCAATTAAATTCAAGAATAAATGTATCTATAGAACAAAACTAGATACAAACTCATGAAGGAGCCCTGGCTTTTATTAGAGGAACTATGACAGTTCTCTGAGCTTTTATCTTATAAATGTATAATTGACACAAACTTCTCCCGGGATTCAGATAAATCAGGCATCTTCCATGTCCTCAGGATTTTTACTGTGTAGTATAAGGAATATATTTGGAGAAGGAAATGGCAACCCACTCCAGTGTTCTTGCCTGAAGAATCCCATGGACGGAGAAGCCTGGTAGGCTGCAGTCCATGGGGTCGTACAGAGTCGGACACGACTGAAGTGACTTAGCAGCAGTAGCAGCAGCATAAGGAATATATTAAGTGCATAAGTAACTATTATACACGACTGACTATGCTTTCAATGTTTCTATCTCTAGTTACTGATTCCTATTTCAAACAGTCTAGGACCTTTTAGTTATTGATACTTTCTTGATTTAGAAGGCAGCATACAGGTAGATACAGGCTCAGACCCAGAATCCAGTGTACTTTTGATGACTCTAGATATAAAGGTACTCAAAACACAAGTGCCAGCCTCTTGAGCTGGAGATTCTGCCTTCCTTTCTCTAACTAGTACTGCTATTTTCTATTGTGTCTTGACAGACACCTTCTTAGCATCCAATCTATCTTTAGCAAACCTTTCTTTTTCCCAGGAAGCATGATTTTTCACATCCTCTAAATTGCTGGCCATGTAAATTGATCTTTATGTACTGATCACCTGGAAATGTTAAACCACTGATTTAATATCCAGTATATCCACCCACTGCACTTTTTCCCTGTCCCAGTCGTCAGTTGTAATATCCTGGGTGAGCCGTTCTTGATGGGTGTAACATTACATTGCCCTCACCCACTTTATCACTATGCTTTATTATGTAGCAACAAACCCATAGGATCAGCCGTACTGCCCAGCTGGTTTTGCTTTACTTGTCCTGGTCCTACTTCTCCTTTCTTTGTTTCCTGCTGAAGCCCTAGGATGCCTCAATCAAAGCCCATGAACAACTTGGCAATAAGCATAATAAAAGAAGTACACAGGTGTTTAGATAAAAAGCAATCATTTACAGTCGCGGTTAGTGATGAAAACTTGACTTTCTCTCTCCTTGAAACCTAGAACACTGAGGACATGAGTATCGGAGTCACGATCACTCTTTCTTGATTTAGCAAAAGGGAAGACTTGGGTGATGGGGAAGAGGGCTAAAATCAGTCGGTGATTGCGTCCGTGGAAATTGCCCCTCTTTATTCCCGAGTGAGGTCTTCCTCTTTGTCAGCACGCTCACACACTGTACTGTTCTTACTACACAAGGACTTCAAAGGATCAAGCAGAAAAGAGAGGTGCCGCATTGCCTTATTGCATCACGTGCTCGTTTCCTTCCAGAAAGTATGCCAAGAAGAAAGCCATGAGAAGAGCGTATGCCAATTTCTTATACTAGATCCTTAATCACCCACAATTTGAATTGTACACAAATAAAACAGCAGTAAACATAATTTAATTCTAACATCTAATTACTTGCAGCAGTATTGTGCTTTTATCTAACTCTCCCAACATGCACATATATCATTTATTTGCAGTTCTGCTCATTGTCATCAACCAGAGCCTCATGTCTCCCAATGTTTGGGCCTGTGCTGTCCACTCTCACTCCTGCTGCACCTGTTCTTGCTCTGGGTCATCATACATTTGTAGAATTCAGTCCTCTTGTTCCCACTTCTCCCCAGCATTCTCACAAGCATTCTGTTCCCCACAATTTCTCACTCATCAGTTTTCTCCATAGATTTTTTAAAATTAAAATTTTGATGATTCTCTAGAGGAAGTTCATATCTTTTTTTCTTTCTCTTGTTACAGCCATATCCTTGAGATGTCATCTGATGGGCAAGGTTTGTGACCTTTATTTTACAACATAAGGCACTGATGGAAAATGCAGCATTGGAAGTAGGACTTCAAGATTTAATGAGCTCTTTATTTATAAAACTGAAAGACCACAGATGAAGAAAACAAACTTATGGTTACCTAAGGGGAATGGAGTGGGAGTGGTAAAGTAGGGGGATGAGATTAACATATACACACTACTGTATATAAAATAGATAAGCAAGAAGGACCTACTGTATAGCATGGGGAGCTCTACTCAATATCTTGTAATAACCTATGGGGGAAAAGATCTGAAAAAAGAATAGTATACATGAAAGTGAAAGTGAAGTCTCTTAGTCATGTCCGACTCTTCGTGACCCCATGGACTGCAGCCTACCAGGCTCCTCCATCCATGGGATTTTCCAGGCAACACTACTGGAGTGGTTACCATTGCCTTCTCCAATTGTGAGTTCCTGCTGCTGCTGCTAAGTCGCTTCAGTTGTGTCCAACTCTGTGCGACCCCATAGATGCCAGCCCACCAGGCTCCCCCGTCCCTAGGATTCTCCAGGCAAGAACACTGGAGTGAGTTGCCATTTCCTTCTCCTTTGCATGAAAGTGAAAAGTGAAAGTGAAGTCGCTCAGTTGTGTCTGACTCTTCACGACCCCATGGACTGCAGCCTACCAGGCTCCTCCATCCATGGGATTTTCCAGGCAACAGCACTGGAATTGGGTGCCACCACCTTCTCTGATAGTATACATATATATATAATACAATATATATAATACATATCTAATATACTTTGTATAACTAACATATGTTATATATAAAATATGGTATATTATGTAAACCTTTAATATATTATATAGTATGTAATATATATCATATAGAACATATATGTAATATATAACCAATATCTGATATATATTAGATATATATTGTATATAAATTATAAAGTATATATATCATATGTATGATATATTATTTAATATATATGCTAGACATAATACAATTTTATATTATTAAATAATATATAATATATGATTGTGTAATCATATATGTTTAATACATTCTATTGCATATAATATTATGCAATATATTAATATATATTAACATATTGTATAATATACAAAATATACATTTCCCCTTCAAGGATCACTGCCTTGTTGTGGTGAAGGGCTTGTGTAGCTCAATGAAGCTGTGAGGCATGCCATGAAGGGCCACCCAAGATGGATGAGTCATAGCAGAGAGTTCTGCCAAAAGTGATCCACTGGAGGAGAGAATGGCAAGCCACCCCAGTATACTTGCCATAAGAACTTCATGAACTGAATAAAGGGCAAACCAATATGACACCAGAAGATGAGTCCCCCAGGTCCGAAGGTGTCCAATATGCTACTGGGGAAGAGCAGGGAATTACCAGTAGCCCCAGAATGAATGAAATGGCTGGGCCAAAGCGGATACAACACTCAGTTGTGAATGGGTCTGGTGATGAAAGTAAAACCTGATTCTGCAAAGAATAGTATTGTATAGGAACCTGGAATATTAGGTCCATGAATCCAGTAAAATTGGGTGTGGTCAAGCCAGAGGCAGTAAGAATAAACATTGACATCCTAGGAATCAGTGAACTAAAATGGATGGGAATGGGAGAGTTTAATTAGATGACCATTTTATCTACCTCTGTGGGCAAGAATCCCATAGAAGAAATGGAGTAGCCCTCATAATCAGTGAAAGAGTCTGAAATATAGCACTTGGGTACAACCTCAAAAATGACAGAATGATCTAGGTTCATATCCAAGGCAAGCCATTCAACATCACAGTAATCCAAGTCTATGCCCCTAATATATATTTTATATATATATATAAAATATACCCCAATTCAGTTCAGTCTCTCAGAGATGTCCAACTCTTTGAGACTTCATGGACAGCAGCATGCCAGGCTTCCTTATCCATCACCAACTCTTGGAGTTTGCTCAAACTCATGTCCATCAAGTCAGTGATGCTATCCAACCATCTCATCCTCTGTCATCCCCTTCTTCTCCTGCCTTCAATCTTTCCCAACATCAGGGTCTTTTCCAATGAGTCAGTTCTTCACTTCAGGTGGCCAAAGTATTGGAGTTTCAGCTTCAGCATCAGTCCTTCCAATGAATATTCAGGATTGATTTCCTTTAGAATTGACTTGTTTGATCTCCTTGCAGTACAAGGGAGTCTCAATAGTCTTCTCCAACACCACAGGTCAAATATACATAATATACATTTAAATATATTTATATATTATATAAGAAGAACTTAAATACATATATAATATATAAAAAATATATATATATAACTGAATCATTGTGCTATATGACTGAAACTAACAAGACATTGTAAATAAACTACACATCAATACCAAAAGAAATAAACATGAAGCAAAACAAAAAACTTGAGAATTCTACAATTTGTTCTACAATGGAATGCAAACTGAAGACACTCTATTTGGAAGAAGTTGTAAGAGTACTATAGTTGCTAGCCAATCTAGTTTTTACTAGGTAGTACCTTTTGATAGTCATAAAGAATGCATAATATGAGATGTAGCCTCTTAAAAATGTTTGATGTGTAAAGTAACATATTACTAATGATAAATACAGTGTTATACAGAAATTCTCTGGGACGCTTCATCTTGCATAACTGAGTACTCTTTGAACTGCAACCTCTCATTTCTCCCTCTACCTAGTTTCTAAAAACCACTATGGTACTGTTTTTTTCTAAGAGTTTGACTTTTTTAGATACCTCATACAAGTGGAATCAGCAGTATTTATCCTTCTGTGATTCTGTTATTTCACTAAGCAGAATATCCTCAAGTTTCATCCAAGCTGTAGCATATGGCAAGATTTGCTCCTTCTCTTTGATGGAATAATAGTCCATTGTGTGTCTATATCACTTTTTTTTTTTTGATCCATTCATTCACTGTTGGACATTTAGGTTCTTTAGAACAAGAGCTATTCTGCATAGATAGTACTCTGAATCACTGCATCTGAAATTATCATTTTAAAAAAGGTCAAAATAGTTGAATATCTAGTAATTTAATAATATGGTTCAACATACTATACAGAAATTCAGAGACTTTAATTCTAATATGAACTCAAACATAATAAAGTGCATGCTGCTGCATAGTAAACTTGATATTTCTTCCTCAGTAGTTAACAATTTTTTAACCAGCAAGGGCAGTGGTTCTCAAACTTTATTGCACATTCAATTCAATTCAGTTGCTCAGTCGTGTCTGACTCTTTGTGACCCCATGAATCGCAGCACATCAGGCCTCCCTGTCCATCACCAACTCCCAGAGTTCACTCAGACTCATGTCCATCGAGTCAGTGATGCCATCCAGCCATCTCATCCTCTGTCGTCCCCTTCTCCTCCTGCCCCCAATCCCTCCCAGCATCAGAGTCTTTTCCAATGAGTCAACTCTTCACATGAGGTGGCCAAAGTACTGGAGTTTCAGCTTCAGCATCATTCCTTCCAAAGAAATCCTATGGGCTGATCTCCTTCAGAATGGACTGGTTGGATCTCCTTGCAGTCCAAGGGACTCTCAAGAGTCTTCTCCAACACCACAGTTCCAAAGCATCTATTCTTTGGCACTCAGCTTTCTTCACAGTCCAACTCTCACATCCATACATGACCACTGGAAAAACCATAGCTTTGACTAGATGGACCTTTGTTAGCAAAGTAATGTCTCTGCTTTTGAATACGCTATCTAGGTTGAACATAACTTTTCTTCCAAGGAGTAAGCATCTTTTAATTTAATGGCTGCAGTCACCATCTGCAGTGACTTTGGAGCCCAAAAAAATAAAGCCTGACACCGTTTCCACTGTTTCTCCATCTATTTGCCATGAAGTGATGGGACCAGATGCCATGATCTTCATTTTCTGAATTTTGAGCTTTAAGCCAACTTTTTCACTCTCCACTTTCACTTTCATCAAGTTCCTCTTCACTTTCTGCCATAAGGGTGGTGTCATCTGCATATTTGAGGTTATTGCTATTTCTCCTGGCAATCTTGATTCCAGCTTGTGCTGCTTCCAGCCCAGTGTTTCTCATGATGTACTCTGCATATAAGTTAATAAGCAGGGTAACAATATACAGCCTTGATGTACTCCTTTTCCTATTTGGAACCAGTCTGTTGTTCCATGTCCAGTTCTAACTGTTGCTTCCTGACCTGCATATAGGTATCTCAAGAGGCAGGTCAGGTGGTCTGGTATTCCCATCTCTTTCAGAATTTTCCACAGTTTATTGTGATTCACACAGCACATTAGAACCATTAAAGGAGTTTATACAAACACCAATGCCAAGAATGCCCCCTTAGGCAGGCAATGGTATTCCTTCATGGCCCAAGTTGATTCCAAAAAATGTACCAATATTTGAGAACCATTTGATGAGGGGATTCTTTTTTCAGAGCAGTCTTTATATTTCATTAAAGTATGTAGTATGAACAGTAATTTCATGTAATCAATTCAGATTTTCAGAAGAGAATTATTCTTTCCTTCATCTCACTGTTCCAGAAGGTGTATTGCCAGACATTCATCCACTTCTAATCAGACAGGATAATGTAAGAAGAAGACACAGCACACGTAGCTCTCAGTCATATTTCCTGTCATTGTTGCCCTTTGCTTTTCTCCTGGGAAACCAGAGCAATTATAATACTGAGAATGCCCAAGTGATGGTAAAGAGCAAGTTAGACTTCAGAGACATGCATTTGATTACAGATGAGGAAACTGTAGTACAAAGAGGCAAAGGCAATTAATGTCGTGGAACAACAGTTCTATATTGCAACCTGAACTTAGACTGTGGGCTAGTAACCACTGTATCACCCTACCTTTTAACTAAAACAAGAATTTACTTTTTGTTTTTTCTTTGCCTTGATTTAGCCAAGGGAGCATGCTTCATAGCATGACATAAGATACCTAACTTGTACTACCCTGGTGAACCAGTGGTTAAGAATCTACCTGCTTATGCAGGGGGCATGGATCCAATCCCTGGTCCATAAAGTTTCCACATGCTGCAGGACACCTAAGCCTATGTGCCATGATTACTGAGTTCACATTCCAGAGTTCAGTTCTTCAACAAGAGCAGGGTTCTTGCACCTCAATGAGAAGCCTTTGCACCACAGCCAGAGAGTAACCCTGGATTGCTGCAGCTGAGAAAGCCTATGAGCAGCAGTGAAGTCCCAGTGCAGCCAAACAAAAGTAAATAAAAGATACCTATCTAATCTCAACCTCACACAACCTCATGAACTTCAGAAATCCTATCTTTGAATTACCCTTATTAACAATGCATCAGGGCACATTTTCATTAAACATACAAATTCCCTTAATCCAACAGGTCAGAGTATTCACATCCATCTTTTCCTCTTTTATTACACTTTTATATAGTTTCTTAATCATTTTAAGGAGCATTCAACACAGCATTAAGGAATCTGGAGCACATCAGAACAGGTTCCTGGTGCTTTCCCTTCCCTCATTTGACCATTCATATTGACACAAGTGGTTCAAGTCACAAGCTACAGGCTCCAGTAATTATTGCTTCTCCATAATGAACTGGTCTTTGCTGTATAGTTTTCTTGGCTATAACATTTTTGCTTCCAGTGTCTGGCATCTTGTTTATATTCTTATAAAAACACAAGTTCCCAAACTTTATTCTACAGAATACTATTTCAGTGAGATTATAATGGGTTTTCTATTTTAAAAAGAGGATGCTATAGCTGTAGTTGGGTGAATGTTGGCTTTCCAAAGATAACCACATCCGAATCCTTGGAATCTAAGAATATGTTACCTTACATGGTTAAAGGGATTTTGCACATGTAATTAAGAGATCATTCTGGATAATTTTAGTGAGCTCAATATAATAATAAGGTTCATGTAAGAGAGGGACCAGAGCCCAAGATGTGACAATGGAAACAGACGGACATAGAGAAAGATTGGAATACGCTACCTTCCTGGCTTTAAAGATGGATGGTGGGGCCATAAGCCAAGGAGTGCAGGTGGCCTCTGGAAGCCAGAAAGGCTACAGATGGATTTTCTTCTAGAGGCTCCAGAAGAAACACAACCCTCCTGACACATCTTGGACTTCAGAACTGTAAAAGAATAGCTTTGTATGGTTCTAAGCCACACATTGAGGCCTTTCCCAATGGTGCAGAGGGTAAAGAATCTGCCTGCACTGCAGCAGACATAGGAGATGTAATGTGGATTTGATTCCTGAGTTGGGAAGGTCCCCTGGAGGAGGAAAATGGCAACCCATTAAAGTTTTCTTGTGTGAAAAATCCCATGGACAGAGGAGCCTGGTGGGCTATAGTTCAAATGGTAGCTAAGAGTTGAACACGACTGAGTTCTAAGCCACTAGGCTTGTGTTAATTGGTTATAATAGGAAACTAATTTAGTTACCAAATAAGTTTGGGAAATGTTACATACTTTATTCTCTTTTAGGAAATTCACAGTGTATATTAATGCAAAAATGTCAATGATAAATACTTAAACTTGTAGTAGAATTGAAATAATTTTCTCTTAGAAAAAGTAACCTTCATGGAGAAAAGATTTTGTGAATAACTTCAATTACTTGGCCAGATTTTTATTAAATTAGTAGCCAGGTTCAAATCCAATAAGTACCAGGTATTGTTGACTAGTTCTACCAGATGGACTGAGTTGTGAGAAGTTCCTTGAGCACTGAACTGGTAGGATACAGGCATACAATTTGGCTCTTCCACTCATTTGATGCATTTTAGTCATTGTATCCTCTCTGTGTTTTCTGTTCATATACAACAGGAGCTCTTAGATAAAGTCTTATTGCTTGCTTGTATTATTATTAACTTTGGGTGGTTGATGCTTTATAAATAATTTTTTTTTCTTGTTTTGCTAAAAAGACTGAGCATTTATATTTCATTTTCTGGTGCTGCTAGGGTTTAAAATAAAAATGTATTTAAAAATTCTCTATTATGAATTATGCTCTGAGATATGTTTTATTTTAATTTGTTTATTTTTAGTTGGAGGATAATTGCTTTACAATATTGCATTGGTTTCTATGATATATCAACATGAATTAGCCATAGGTATACATGTCCCTTCCCTCTTGAGATAATAAACACTATAATTTATATTTTAGGGGAAAAAAGATGCTTTGATATATCAATTATTAGAAATTTTGAGTTATATTTCGATCCTTTTATATATAGCATTACCAATGTCCCTGGTGGCTCAGATGGTAAAGAATACACCTCAATGCAGGAGACCTGGATTTGACCCCTGGGTTGCCAAGATCCCCTGGAGGAGGGCATGGCAACCCACTCCATTATTATTGCCTGGAAGATCTGCTACAGTCCATAAGGTCTCAAAGAGTCAGACACAGCTGAATGACTAAGCACACACACGCAATGTAATTTAAATGAACTGCATTATTTTTTGTTCACTGGTTTTTGCACACATTAATTGGAGAGAAAACCAATATAAAGGTCAGATGCTTTTTAAAACATTTGTTCTTAGAATCAATTGCTGGCTAGATTTATAGATTTACTTTGTTACATTTTTTTTTTAAATGACCTTTCTTGAGCTATTAAAATGTATTTTTTTCTTGTTTATTGTGGATTTCCTTCAGATGACATGCTAGAATTAAATTTGTTTCTGTGGCATTCCATAGTTCTCACTTTGGAATATCTCATTATAGAACTGAAGATACCACAAAAATAAAAGGAATATAAATAATCCAAAACAAATATAAACTCATCCTTTTATTGAAAAAAGATTAACTTACTATTTTAAACCAGATACACAACAAGGTGCTCATGATCTACATTATCCCTGCATTCAAGATGCTTACAGTATTATTTTCTTTTCAATTCCAGTTTTCTTAATCTTCTTTGACTTTTATATGTAAATCTCAGGGATTTGTGTTAAAAGGATGAAATCTCTGACTGTAAGGAATTTTACATTTAAAAACGGTGACTGAAGTGCACTGTGGAGTTTTGGGTTTTAACGTTCTTCAGATGCCTGAGAGATTCTCTAGGGAGAACCCGAGGTTCTAATGTCTTCTTTAGTGATTGAGAAAATATTACCTGGCCACTTCTTCATATGAAAAATAGAGCTCCTCTGTCCATGGGATTCTCCAAGCAAGAATACTGGAGTGGGTTACCATTTCCTTCTCCAAGGGATCTTCCCGACCCAGGAGTCAGACCTGGATCTCCTGCATTGCAGGCAGATTCTTTACCGACTGAGCTACAAGGGAAGCCCTCAGAATAGAGACACTGGTACCTATCTGACCAATGTATAGATTTGTGACTACCAAAACAGATGCAATTTATGGTAAGCCTTGACGATTGTGGGTAGTTTGCCTCAGGAGATAACATCATTGACAGAGGGACTAATTTCTCTGTAGCAATAATTCTCCAATTGTGAACTGGACCAGCATCATCTACGTTACCTGGGAACTTGTTACATATTCAAATTATCTGACCCCACACAAGACCTGCTGAATCAGAATCATTGTGTTCTAAGAATCACATAGATATACCTATGGTTGATTCATATTGATGTTTGGCAGAAACCAGCACAATATTATAAAGCAATTATCCTTCAATTAGAAATAAATAAATTTAAATAAAAAAAAAGAATAAAAAAGAATCCCTTTGGTGACTCTGATGTAAGTAGAGTAGTAGAGTGGGAGAAGCACCGTTCTAATCAATTGTGAAGTGCATCCAACTCTTCTCTGAGCCCAAACAGGGCTCTTTTAATGATTCTCATCCAAGATGTCTCCATCAGGGGACTAGTTCTTCAAACTTATTTACTGATGTATTTCACCTGCCAAAAAGTCCACACTTCCATTTCTGACGTTCGAGATAGTAGCTGTTTTTAGTATTTAAAATGAGAAAAAAAAATTCATAATAAATTCTACTGTATAATAATACTTTTGCTGTGTTTTATTTGCTAAAATATCATAGCAGAGAAATCTATATGCAGATTAAGAAGCAACAGTTAGAACCAGACATGGAACAATAGACTGGTTCAAATTGGGAAAGGAGTGCGTCAAGGCTGTATATTGTCACCCTGCTTATTTAACTTTTTGCAGAGTCCATCATGTGAAATGTTGGGTTGGATGAAGCACAAACTGGAATCAAGATTTCTGGGAGAAATATCAATAACCTCAGACAGGTTTATGAGTTTTACTGCTTATATAATTAAAGAGGTTATGTACTGTTCTATTCTGCCACTGTTTTATATATAGTGTCTAATTTGCTCATCATTATTGTTTCACTCTACCTGTATCTCAGATAAATTATCTATTATTATGTGGTACAGACAGAACTCAAAGATGGAGCTATTTAATTCCAAAATAAGAGGTTTTACATTATGTCATGCTGCTTCCAAATGGAACCATCTCTGAAGCTTTTCCAGTATCTCAGATAGATCTTTTATTTTTATGTTTTGAACCTAAGGTTTAAAGATTTTAATTTTCTAAATAATAGTTTAAGACAAGTGCTGTGGCAGAGGATTTTACAGGTAAATTCAGAATAGATACTTTTTGTGATAATAGAACTAGAAATTTGACTAATAAGGACTTCCCAGTTCTTTTTCCAGGCAAATATACTTACTGTACTAAATCTATATAAGAAAGTAAAAATTTTTAAAAAAAGATAACCTCTGACTGGTGCACACAATGTTTTCTTTGTGCCCTCCAAGAATCTGTTTTCCCAGTCCTGTGTAAGTTCTGTAATCAAATCCCATTGGCCTCCAAAGTCAAATTCCCTGGCGGTTCTCAGTCCCTTTGTCAGATCCCCAGGTTGGGAAATCTGTTGTGGGTCCTAGAACTTTCCTAACAGTGCAATAATTTATTTGGTATACTTGTTCTGCAGTTTGTGGGTCATCTGCTCAGCAGATCTATAGTGGTGTTAAAGGCAAGCTCCTCCAAGAGAGCTTATGCCACACACTGTGTGACCCAGGTCTGCTGCACCCAGAGTCCCTGTCCTTGCAGCCAGCCACTGCTGACTGCAGGGACTCTTCAGAAGGCACTTAAAGACTCAAAGACAGGTATGTCTCAGTCTCTGTGGGGTCTCTGGGCCCTGGTGTGCACAAGGTTTTGTTTGAGCCCTCTGAGTGTCTCTGGGGGGTATGGGGTTTGATTCTAAATGTGATTTCACCCCTCCTACAATCTTGCTGGGGCTTATCATTTGCCCTTGGACATGGGGTAATTTTTTGTAGTGGGAGCCAACATTTGCCTCTCAGTGGTTGTTTAGCAGTGAGTTGTAATTTTGGAGTTCTTGCAGGAGAACACGAGTGCAAGTCCTTCTACTCCATATCTTGTGTGAAAAAACACAAAAGCAAAAACACCTTGTACATACCAGGACCCGGAAGAAAGGAGCATGACCCCACAAGAGACTGACCCTGTGAGTGTCCAGGAGTCTCCAGCAGAGGCATGGGTAGGCAGTGGCCTGCTGCAGGGTCAGGGGCACTGAGTGCAGCAGTGGCTACATGGGACCCTTTGAAGGAGGTCAGCGTTATCTCCATTACCTCCACTATAGTTTGGTCTCAGGTCAAACAATAGGGAGGGAGCAGAGCTCTGCCCATCAACAGAAAATTGGATTAAAGATTTACTGAGAATGGCTCCACCCATCAGAACAAGACTCAGTTTCCCCCACAGTCAGTCTCTCCCATCAGGAAGCTTCCATAAGCATCTTATCCTTACCCATCTGAGGGCAGGAAGAATGAAAACCACAATCAGAGAAAACTAATTAAACTGATCACATGTACCACAGCCTTGTCTAGCTCAATGAAACTATGAGCCATGCTGAGTAGGGCCACCCAAGACAGATGGGTCATGGTGGAGAGTTGTGACAAAATGTGGTCCACTGGAGAAGGGAATGGCAAACTACTTCAGTATTCTTGCCTTGAAAATCCCATGAACAGTGGGATGAAAAGGCAAATGATAAGATACTGAAAGATGGACTGCCCAGGTTAGTAGGTGCCCACTATGCTACTGGAGATCAGTAGAGAAATAACTCCAGAAAGAATTAAGAGATGGAGCCAACACAAAAACAATGCCCAGTTGTAGATGTGATTGGTGATGGAAGTAAAGTCTGATGCTGTTAGGAACAATATTTCACAGGAACCTGGAATGTTAAGTCCATGAATCAAGGCAAATTGGAAGTGGTCAAACAGGAGATGGCAAGAGTGAACGTTGACATTCTAGGAATCAGCGAACTAAAATGGACTGGAATGGGTGAATTTATTTCAGATGACCGATATACTACTACTGCTGCGGGTAAAAATCTCTTAGAAAAAATGGAGTAGCCCTCATAGTCAACAAAAAAGTCCAAAATGCAGTACTTGGGTGTAATCTCAAAAATTACAGAATTATCTCTGTTTGTTTCCAAGGCAAACCATTCAATATCACAGTAATCCAAGTCTATGCCTCAGCCAGTAATGCTGAAGAATCTGAAGTTGAATGGTTCTAAATTAAAAGATGCTTGCTCCTTGGAAGAAAAGCTATGGCCAACCTAGACAGCATATTAAAAAGTGGAGACATTACTTTGCCAACAAAGGTCCGTCTAGTCAGTGCTATGGTTTATTCAGTAGTCATGTTTGGATGTGAGAGCTGGACTATAAAGAAAGCTGAGTGCCGAAGAATTGATGTTTCTGAACTGTGGTGTTGGAGAAGACTCTTGAGAGTCCTTTGGACTTCAAGGACATCCAACAAGTCCATCCTAAAGAAATTGAGTCCTGAATATTCATTGGAAGAACTGATGCTAAAGCTGAAACTCCAGTACGTTGGCCATCTGATGTGAAGAACTGACTCATTGGAAAAGACCCTGATGCTGGGAAAGTTTGAGGGAGGGAGGAGAAGGGGATGACAAAGGATGAGATGGTTGGATGGTATCACCTACTCAATGGACATGAATTTGAGCATACTCCAGGAATTGGTGATGGAGAGGGAAGCCTGTCTTGCTGCAGTCCATGGGGTTGCAAACAGTCGGACGTGACTGAACGACTGAAATGAACTGAACTGAACCTCTGACTAAAAACATTTACAAGTACATATGCAAAAGCCCAAATTTAAAGATGGCAACTAAGAATCAAAGTGTTCTAAATGAACAATAATCAAGTGGGATTTTCTCTAGAAATTCAGATAGTGCAATGTCAATAAATCTTTAAAATAATTATTCATGTTATAATACAAATAAATAAAATATATACTCTCAGTATAAATTAGACAAAGTTTGATAAAATTCAACATCTATTCCTGGTTTGAAGAAATTAGCAAAGAGTTATTGCAAAAAGACAAAAATACTTATCCTGTTGAATTAGTAACCAACTCACTGCTTAATGGTAACTCAATAGAAATTTTCTCATGTATCAGGTATATGCATATACATCAACATTTTAATATAGAGCCTGACTCTAATTTTTTAGGGAATTATCATATAAAGATGTATGTATGAGATATTGTTCATGATGTGAATGTAAGATAGTAAATAAACTTCTAAATTTGGAATGAATGTGATCAGTCATTTTTCCTTCTAACAGGCAAGTGTTATACAGCCATTAAACATGATGACTGAGGGTTCCAGCTAAAGTTGTTGAATTGAACACACACGTATCTTTTCCACTTTATGAAATGCTATTTAAATGACAGTAGAGAAATAAAGCCAACTTTATAAACACAAGTACAAAGAGAATAATAAATGAAAAATAAATAGAAAAGAGACTTCCATGAGTTTTTGAGTGAGAGAAGGTGGATGGAAGAATAACTGTCCTGATCTATTGGAGTGAGGGGCAAACTCCTCTTCCTGCTGAGACTCTCCTGTTGATTAGTGAGCATGTTCACTTCGCAGAACCCTGAGAGGTACCAAGTGCCATAGAACTTAAAGGTGTCATTGGAGCTGAGGGGTGATTTGAACATTTGCACTCAGAGTGAATATACTTCCATTTTTCCTCATAACCTGCCTCACACCAACTCCCTGGACTACTTGCCGATGGCAGATTCAGAAAGACATCTTTCTGGAGAAATTTTATGAGAGGAGCTCTGGACACAATGTTACAGAAAAAATAAATAAAATTAGAAACGAGGCACTGGGAGATACAAGGGGATTTAGTGAAAATTTACAGAGTGACAATTTCTGCAGTTTACTCCTTAGAAGCCAGTGTGCAAGCCCATGCCCATTATGGAGAAGAGTGGATAGTTCCCCTCTGATCCATCCTACATAATAAATGTCTAGACACTTAGGCTTGTGAGTCACCGATGAAAAAGTGGCCACAACCCTATAAGGACCTGTAACCCAGTAAGTCTCCTACATACAAACCTTCAAGCTGCAAACTTTCCAATATGTGAATATGCATTTGCACGTCCAGTCATGTAAGTTAGTTCGTGTGTCTGGCATACATTTTTACATACATACATCCTCTACAAGTGGTTGTGCTTTTGTGTACTTTACTGTATAATACTGTATAGAATACAGTGGCACAGTATCCATATTTCAAACCCAGGATGTCTGGAAGCAAGCTTAAAAGCAGAGGTGATACAGCTGCAACTGCTAAGAAGTGCCAAGCAAAAACGATGGAAACAGAAGTGAAAATAATTGAGAGAGTGAAGCGAGGCAAAAGATGGAGTTAGAGGCCCAGATAAAGGACAAAGAAAGACAAGAGGAAGAAGTAATGGAAGAATGGGAGAAATTTGTGACACAGGAAATGGCAGAGCATTTTCTTTATTTGAGGAGACACTGTTAATTTTGAGGCACAGGACCTGAACGCAGAGCAGTATATGAAGGCTGCAACAGTCGTTCAGAATGCAATGCAGTGCCACTGTGTTCTCCATGACAAAAACAAAGAGCTACTACTCAGACATCACTGCACCTTTTTCTCAAGAAGGTAGATAAAATTGAACCCGGCAAGGAGCCAGAATCTGTGCCACCGACTGCCATGTGCCAGGCATGAGTGAAATTGCAGCTTGCCCTTTGTCTCTTATTGCTGACCGTCCTTCAGCTCTCCCATCTCCCACCTCTTCTTCCTCCAGTCAGTAACCCTTCTTGCCTTTTCACTTAATGTCAGTCCCTATATGCCAGCTGTTGTGCACACTACTGTACTTTTCAAGGTACTGTATTATAAGATTAAAAATGTCTTCTTTATTTTTGTGCTTGTTTTTTATGTAAATATTGTGTGTGTGAAAAGTATTGTAAACCTCTTACAGTACAGTACTGACTGTGTTAGTTGGGTACCTAGGCTAACTTCGTTGGACTTATGAACAGATTGGAGTTATGAATATGCTCTTAAAACAGAACTTGTCTGTACATAGACTTAAATACTCTTCTTTGATACACTCTAAGACATATCAGAAGAAATTTCAGAATCTTCAGTGCAAAACTAGCTGTATAATTTGTGGATCTTAACACAAAATGAAAATTAAAGCCCCTTGTTCAAAAAGCAGGAAAAAAAGTGTCATTAACTTCTAAAATATCAAACATTTTCCTTCAATCCACAGTGTCTCTATCTCAACCTGTCATGATGTTTTTTACTGATATTTAGCAATGTACTTACTTGAGCTGAAGGTGGTGATGGACATGATGACATTAGCAGTGTGAACGCAAATGCTCACAGGTGTCTAGGGACTCTCGCTGCAGAATTGGGCAGGTTTCCTCTGCTGCATACTACCAAGGATGTGCTGTGTTCCAGTGAAGGATGGTCAAGCCAAGCCAGGAGATCCCTGGCACAGACCAAAGACTGTTCTACAGGTTAAACATTTGATTTTAAAATTGATAACAGATGCCAGAAGGAAATGAAGAAATGCCGTCAACTTTCTCAGTGAAAATCATTTTAATTTAGAACTTCATTATTAACCAAATTATTGAGTATAAACATAGAATTGTTGTTGTTGTGCAGTCGCTCAGTTGTGTCTGACTCTTTGCAACCCCATGGACTGCAGCATGCCAGGGTTCCCTGTCTTTCAACATCTCCTAGAGCTTGCTTAAACTCATGTGTATTGAGTTGGTGATGCCATCCAACCATCTCATTCTCTGCCATTCCCTTCTCCTCCTGCCTTCAATCTTTCACAGCATCAGGGTCTTTTCTAATGTGTCGATTCTTCACATCATATGGCCAAAGTATTCAAATGTAGAATTAAAAATTGTAAAATATGAAGGAGTCAAAATATTTTTTCACCTTTTTTACAAAGCTTGGAGGATGTCTTTCATCAATTCAAGAAGGTAAGCCAGGGAGGAGACCCAAATAGACTAAAAAACAGAAATTCCAATAAAAGAATGTAGTAAGGTCCAAGGGTACATACATCAGATTGCAGAGCAACTAACCCAGATCAATGTAGAAGGTTTAAGTAAGAAATGCTCCAGGGAAAAAAGTGGAGTTGATGCTATAATATATGACATAGGGAATCATTTTGAAACTAACCTTAACAACTGTGTAACTCATAAGATGAATTGTGTGGAAGAAAATAAACCTAGATATCATGCCAGGTAAAGTGACTTTTGAATTGTTAGATATTTCTACATGAATTTGTAAAAATTATTACCCTTTAGAGATGTAAGAGACTTGGGTTGGGAAGATTCCCTGAAAGAGAAAATGACAACCCACTCCAATGTTCTTGCTTGGAAAAGTCCACAGACAGAGAAAACTGGTGGGCTACTGTCCATGGGGTTGAAAAGAGTTTGACAAGTCTGAGCACATATTATTTAGGAAAGTTTTAAAAAGTTATTTTTCCCATTAAGGAAGTGATGTGTCTTCTTTTATTATAGAATTTTTGCTGGCTACATTTCCTGCCTCTTTGCCCTACATCCTCTTGCTTCACATTTGGGGGCCCACAAATGTGAATAATTTCTAATCTACAGTAAATAATTCAAATTCCCTTTGACATTTCATTTCTTTGGTCAAACATGTCTTCAAAATATGACCATATATATTTTTCTTTTCTAAATTGCCAAATGGAAACTTTTACCCACAAACTTCATCTTTGCTTTCCATAGTCATCATTCTTTCCCTACATTTGTGTATGAATATATCATTATACTGGTGGACTACAGTCCATGGGGTCACAAAGAATCAGACACAACTTAGCCACTAAACAACAACAAATATCATTATACAGTGTTGAGATTAATAGGGGCAAGAAAAAATACACAGAAGTTTAATATAAACTGGAAAAAGATAGATTTTATAGAATATGGAGGCCAACGTTAGATGATAAACATTTTAGGAGTTCTTGAGAATGCAATACTGGATTATTGAGTGTTTACAATGTCTGATGATTTTCTCTTTATTCTACCAAATGAGACCAAAATTGTGAATTGCATTGATGTTTATTCTACCTAAGCAATAACCATCCTAGTTAGAATTGATTCTTTGTTCAGGGCTTTGAAAAACTGCACAAAAGTTATTCTCTGAACATGTTTCCATGAGGCGTCATTTCCCTTGGAAGGGTGGTGGTAAATTACCTGGACATTTTATTTATTTATTTTTTTAATTTTATTTTATTTTTAAACTTTAAATAATTCTATTAGTTTTGCCAAATATCAAAATGAATCCATCACAGGTATACATGTGCTCCCCATCCTGAACCCTCCTCCCTCCTCTCTCCCCATACCATCCCTCTGGGTCATCCCAGTGCACTTGCCCCAAGCATCCAGTATTGTGCATTAACCCTGGACTGGCATCTCGTTTCATACATGATATTTTACATGTTTCAATGCCATTCTTCCAAATCTTCCCACCCTCTCCCTCTCAGAGTCCATGAGACTGTTCCATACATCAGCATCTCTTTTGCTGTCTCGTACACAGGGTTATTGTTATCATCTTTCTAAATTCCATATATATGCGTTAGTATACTGTATTGGTGTTTTTCCTTCTGGCTTACTTCACTCTGTATAATAGGCTCCAGTTTCATCCACCTCATTAGAACTGATTCAAATGAATTCTTTTTAATGGCTGAGTAATACTCCATTGTGTATATGTACCACGGCTTTCTTATCCATTCATCTGCTGATGGACATCTAGGTTGCTTCCATGTCCTGGCTATTATAAACAGTGCTGCGATGAACATTGGGGTACACGTGTCTCTTTCCCTTCTGGTTTCCTCAGTGTGTATGCCCAGCAGTGGGATTGCTGGGGTCATAAGGAAGTTCTATTTCCAGTTTTTTAAGGAATCTCCACACTGTTCTCCATAGTGGCTGTACTAGTTTGCATTCCCACCAACAGTGTAAGAGGGTTCCCTTTCCTCCACACCCTCTCCAACATTTATTATTTGTAGACTTTTGGATCGCAGCCATTCTGACTGGTGTGAAATGGTACCTCATAGTGGTCTTGATTTGCATTTCTCTGATAATGAGTGATGTTCAGCATCTTTTCATGTGTTTGTTAGCCATCTGTATGTCTTTGGAGAAATGTCTATTTAGTTCTTTGGCCCATTTTTTGATTGGGTCATTTATTTTTCTGGAGTTGAGCTGTAGGAGTTGCTTGTATATTTTTGAGATTAGTTGTTTGTCAGTTGCTTCATTTGCTATTATTTTCTCCCATTCTGAAGGCTGTCTTTTCACCTTGCTGATAGTTTCCTTTGATGTGCAGAAGCTTTTAAGCTTAATTAGGTCCCATTTGTTTATTTTTGCTTTTATTTCCGATATTCTGGGAGGTGGGTCATAGAGGATCCTGCTGTGATGTATTTTAATATGAGCTACATATGCTCGATGGCAATAAGCTGAACATACGGGTGTGATCAAGACAATAGTGCCACTGGGATCGGGTGAGTAATTGATGCAAAGTCAGTGTTCCTATGATTTGACTAAATGTTCATGAAGCTTTGGTAAAATCCAGATTAGGCATCTTTCACTATAAAGATATATTAAATGTTATCCTTTTAAAATTCTTAATATTTCCAATATTCTGGGAGGTGGGTCATAGAGGATCCTGTTATGATGTATGTGAAGCAACTGACAAACAACTAATCTCAAAAATGTACAAGCAACTCCTACAGCTCAATTCCAGAAAAATAAATGACCCAATCAAAAAATGGGCCAAAGAACTAAACAGACATTTCTCCAAAGAAGACATACAGATGGCTAACAAACACATGAAAAGATGCTCAACATCACTCATTATCAGAGAAATGCAAATCAAAACCACTATGAGGTACCATTTCATGCCAGTCAGAATGGCTGCAATCCAAAAGTTTACGAGCAATAAATGCTGGAGAGGGTGTGGAGAAAAGGGAACCCTCTTACACTGTTGGTGGGAATGCAAACTAGTACAGTCACTATGGAAAACTGTGGAGATTCCTTAAAAAACTAGAAATAGAACTTCCTTATGACCCCAGCAATCCCACTGCTGGGCATACACACTGAGGAAACCAGAAGGGAAAGAGACATGTGTTCTCAACCCCAGTGTTCATCGCAGCACTGTTTATAATAGCCAGGACATGGAAGCAACCTAGATGTCCATCAGCAGATGAATGGATAAGCAAGCAGTGGTACATATACACAATGGAGTATTACTCAGCCATTAAAAAGAATCCATTTGAATCAGTTCTAATGAGGTGGATGAAACTGGAGCCTATTATACAGAGTGAAGTAAGCCAGAAAGAAAACCACCAATACAGTATACTAACGCATATATATGGAGTTTAGAAAGATGGTAACAATAACCCTGTATATGAGACAGCAAAAGAGACAATGATGTATAGAACAGTCTTTTGGACTCTGTGGGAGAGGGAGGGGGTGGGATGATTTGGGAGAATGGCATTGAAACATGTATAATATCATATATGAAATGAGTTGCCAGTCCAGGTTCGATGCATGCACAGTACTGGATGCTCAGGGCCGGTGCACTGGGACGACCCAGAGGGATGGTATGGGGAGGGAGGAGGGAGGAGGGTTCAGGACGGGGAACACGTGTATACCTGTGGCAGATTCATCATTTTGATATATGGCAAAACCAATACAATATTGTAAAGTTAAAAATAAATAAATAAAAGAAAACACAAGAGAAAAAAAAAGATATTATAACCAAAAAAAAAAATATTGTATATATTTAAGTACTACAACAGGAGAAGGCAATGGCACCCCACTCCATTACTCTTGCCTGGAAAATCCCATGGACAGAGGAGCCTGGTTGGCTGCAGTCCATGGGGTTGCTAAGAGTTGGACACGACTGAGCGACTTCACTTTCACTTTTCACTTTCATGCATTGGAGAAGGACATGGCAACCCACTCCAGTGTTCTTGCCTGGAGAATCCCAGGGATGGGGAAGCCTGGTGGGCTGCCATCTATGGGGCCTCACAGAGTCAGACACAACTGAAATGACTTAGCAGCAGCAGCAGCAGCAGCAGCAAGTACTACAACAGTGTTTTGATATACATTTAAATAGAGACATAGATTATTATAGTCAGACCAGTTAGCATACTCATCTCCTTATTTACTGAGTTGACCAAAAAGTTTGTCCAGCTTTTTCTGTAAGATGGCTCTAGTAGCCCTTGGTTATGTTTCAGTTCAGTTCAGTTCAGTTGCTCAGTCGTGTCTGACTCTTTGCGACACCATGAATCGCTTCAAGCAAAGCAGTTTTGTTAGATTGTATTGTGATAACTGTCATATGAGTACGCATTGAAAAATAAATATCAAAATTGGTGAATTTTTGTGTAGCCATTTCAATATTGAAGATGGAAGAAAAACTAACATTTTAGGCATATTATGCTTTATTATTTCAAGGAATATTAAAACATAATAGAGATGCAAAAAAAAAAAAAGATTTGTGCAGTGTACAGAGAAGTACTGTGACTGATCAAATGTGTCAACGGAGGTTTGCAAAGTTTTATGCTGGAGATTTCTTGCTGGACATTATTCTATGGTCAGATAAACCAGTTGAAGTTAATAGCAATCAAATTGAGACACTAATTAAGAACAATCAACATTATAGCATGCAGGAGACAGCTGACATATTCAAAATATCCATATCAAGGGTTGAAAATCTTGGTTATGTTACTTGCTTGATGTTTGGGTTCCACTTAAGTGAAAAATACCTTCTTGACTGTATTTCTGCATGTAATTCTCTACTGAAACATAATGAAAATGTTCTGTTTTTTAAGCAAATTGTGATGAGCAGTAAAAAGTAGATACTCTGCAATGATATGGAATGGAAGAGATCATGCAGCAAGCAAAATGGTCTTCATCCAAAGAAGGTAATGTTGTGTATACAGTGGGATTGGAAGCATGTCCTCTAGTATGAACACCTTCTGGAAAAACCAAAAGATTAAATCCAAAAGGTACTGCTCACAATTAGACTAACAGAAAGTAGCACTTGACAAAAAGCATCTGAAATTAGTCAACAGAAAATGCATAATCTTCAATCAGGTTAATGCAAGACCACTTTTCTTTGATTTCCAGGCAAAAATTGTTACAGCTTGGCTGGGTAGTTCTGATTAGTAGTCACCAGACATTACACTTTTGGATATCTTTATTTCAGTCTTTACAAAATTCTCTTAATGGACAAAAAAAAAAAAAAATTCAATTCCCTGGAAGACTGTAAAAATCACCTGGAACAACTATTTTCTCAAAAAGTTTTGGGATGGGATGGCCCTCACGGTCCAGTGGTTAAGAATCAGCCTTCCAATCAGGGGATGCGGGTTCGATCCCTGGTGTGGGAACTAAGATCCCACATGCTGCAGAGGAACCAGTGTGTCACACCCACAACTAGACAGAAGCCAGAGTGCTGCAACTGAGACCCAACACAGCCAAATATATATATATATATACTTTAAAAAAAAGTTTTGGGAAGATGGATTTAAGAAGTTTCCTAAAAAATAGCAGAATGCAGTATAACAAAATGGTGAATACATTGTTCAATAACTTTCTTGGTGAAAAAGAAACATATGTCTTATTTTTACTTAAAAAAAAACAAAGGAACTTTTTGGCCAATGCAATAGTTTCTACTCTTGTGTGTCATGAGAACACCTAAAATTTTCTCTTTAGCAAATTGCCAGTGTACTGTGCAGTATTATTAGCCACAATCATAATGGTGCGCATTAGATCTCTAGACTTGTTCATCTACATAACTGTGACTTTGTACCCTTTGACCAACATGTGATTCTGAGTGCTCTCTCTCAGGGGATAGTACACACATTTGAAGAGGGTGAAGCTTTATTTTGTGATATTACCCCAAGAGTGTGCCTTGATTTGTCAAGTTGTAATTTGTGAGGTTGTAGTCATTACTTACAGGAAGAAGAAAAGTTCAGACTTCTTTCAGATAAAAACATCTTAAAAGCTTTCCAGGTCTAAACAACTGGAGAAGACACCTCAGAAAAGGACACATTATAAAGCTGGTGGCTGGACTCTGTCTTACCTATCAGAATTGGGTAGGATCTTATGTGACAAGCTGTGTCCCTCAGTGAAACTGCAGAATGGGAAAGCTACTGGGGAATTGCTCATTGTACTTTGCCAACAAAATTTCCCTACCCTCACCTTCTTATTTACCTCAGTTAAGAATCTGTAAACCAAAGTATGACATATTTCCCAGAAGATGAATTTTCCACATTTCTGAACTTAAAGCCAATAGAAAGCTGACACTAGTAGCTGAAAGGTAATTCAACTCTTTATATCTATGACTATTCAGACATGAGAATCACATAATAGATTAATTATTTTGAAGAATTTTTTTTTCTGAGAATTGTGGCTCCATCTCGTGATTTAAAAAATGTTACACATCCAATTTTTAAATCAGATCAGACCTGCAGTTGCTGCATCAGCAAGACTGGATTTTTCTGATATAATGTTTATGAAGTTATCATTCCATACCTTTACAGAGATTAATAAGTTAGGTGATTTTATATTTTTTTAGATATGTATGAGGGCATACTTAATCAAGTTACATCTATTTTGGGGAGGCAGTTTTACATTTAAATCCATTTTGTACAATGCATAGATTTTCACACTGAATTACACAGGCTTTGAAAAATTCAATACTGGCCTTAATCCCCAAACAATATTAACTAAATATACATGCAATTGCTTGAAATTACTTAAATGTATTGAAAACTTGCTTAAAAATTATTTATGACAATTTACAAGGATTCAGAAAATACTTCCTTGAACATACATGTATTTCATATTAAAGGGAACCTATATATATAGTAAATTTTGCAAAAGGAAGAGGGGAATGCTTTGGTTATATAACAAAGAGATGGGTACCAGCTAAATATGTCAGAGCAAATACTTAACCAAGTCTCAAATACTTAAAGGTTATTAATTTCTAAAACTTAAAAAAATTTGGCCAATAAAGCTAATAATTAACAAGGTTTTAAATCATAAATTATAAGGTCTTCCATTTCTGGTTACATCACAGCAGCTTGCATCAGTTCAATATTGCACTGAGACAGCAAGAAAGCTACGTTGAAAAATAAAACAGAAAGAGAAAACTAGGACCTGAAAGGCCAAGGCTGCAGAGAGAAGAGAGGCCACCTTCTCTGCTATGTTTTCTTCTCAGTGCGCTTCTGAAATGTGCCAGAGAGGCCAAGGAGAAAGCAGAGACTGAGAGCGTTTAGAATTTTCCTGAAACATTGTCAATGCAGGATGTGGAATAAAAGGTTAGCCAGGCCAAGGCCCAGGGAAAAAAAGGAACCACAGAGAAGTGAACCCAATATTCTGTAGGAATCTGCTAAATCCTCTGATATGCTGATGTTAGAAGTGAGAAGTAGATGTTGAGAAGCTAAAATGCTAAGTGGAGATGCCAGCACTACTGTGGAGCTGGGAGACCAGGCTCGGAGTTGAGGGATGATAGACAGCAGGGGTAGATCCAAGCCAAGAGAAAAGGAAGAGAAGAAGTATGAAACCACTACCATTAGGAGTCACTCTTAAGTGTTCACTTCCATCCTCTATTCTGCTAGTGTTTACTTTTCAAGTCTTCAGGAGTTATTTTTGTCTCTCCAGAGTGTTTAAATTGTAATCAGTGGGTGAGGTAAAGTGTAGTTAGTGTACACCATCTTAGCAATTACTGAAAACTTAGATATTTTGTTTTTAAAATACAAACCCATAGGGACTATTACAAACATCCATCAGAGGGTCTCTACCCTTAAATACGGTGTTACGGACAAACAGTTGAGTGTGATACCTCTGCATTAGAAAACTCTCCTCCACCAATAAAGTTTCAGCTTAAAAGTAATTTATTTTTTATTTATTTAGAACAGAGAATTTAAATATCATTTGGATTTTGGGAATCGCAGCAATGTTCCAGTCTAGCTGTGTGCATGCTCAGTTGTGTGGGACTCTTTGAGACCGCATGGACTGTAGCCCACCAGGCTTTTCCATCCATAGAATTTTCCAGGTGAGATACTGGCACGGGTTGCCATTTCCTCTTCTAGGTAATCATCTTGAGTCAGAGATCAAACCAGCATCTCCACGTTTTCTGCATTGGCAGGCAGATTCTTTACCACTGAGCCACTGGGAAGCCTGTTTCAGTCTAGAAGTCGGTACAAAATAGCTTTTATTCTCTAAATCTAACTTCTCTATTATTCTGGCAAAAGTGATCTTGATAAAATAACTTTGAAAATTGAAATAACAGCACCATATTTGTCAACCAGATGTTCTTTAACATTTTAACAAACCTTGTATTTTATATGTGATGTATTCTTCTAATGCAGTGGTCTTCCCAGCTCAGCAGTAAAGAATCTGTCTGCCAATGCAGGAGATCCCTTGTTCAGGAAGATCCCCTGGAGAAAGAAATGGCAACCCACTCCAGTATTCTTCCTGGGAAGTCCCATGGACAGAGCAACCTGGCAGGCTATAGTCCATGGAGTGGTAAAGAGTCGGACACACAAGAGTGAGCATGCGATGCAAAGGAAAAACTAGTTTAAAAAATTATCAGTTGTTTACAAGAAAGAGTAAAATGAGCCTAACCAGGGCCTGTCAATCCTCGATTCCAAGTTCTCATTGCAATGACCAATAGAAGACACAGATTAAAGACAATCCACACCCTATCTAGTGATGATAGAGCATCATCTCCCATATCCAAGTACTTTGGGAATGTGTATATGAGAGAGTATGGAAAACAAAGACATACAGGTTCAACCTACAACTCTTCCTCCTAATAGACATCATTATGACTGGACAGTACTAGTGAGAGAAACCCTACCAGAAGATCAGTGACTCCCGAAAATGTCATGAGGAAACAGAACAACAGAGAAGACAGTGGAAAAATGTAAATATATTTAAATGAAAAAAAAAAATCTGACATGAATAACATCAAGGTATGTACCTGCATATCCAAAGAGTCTCCTGACTATGCGAGAAGTTAATAAAATGATACTAACTTCAAAATGTTTTCTCTTGAAGTGTAAACATGTAACTTTTCAGTCTTATGGACTCTGTGGGAGAGGGAGAGGGTGGGAAAATTTGGGAGAATGGCATTGAAACATGTATAATATCATGTATGAAACGAGTTGCCAGTCCAGGTTCGATGCACGATAATGGATGCTTGGGGCTAGTGTACTGGGATGACCCAGAGGGATGGTATGGGGAGGGAGGAGGGAGGAGGGTTCAGCATGGGGAACATAGGTATACCTATGGCGGATTCATTTTGATATTTGGCAAAACTAATACAATTATGTAAAGTTTAAAAATAAAATAAAATTAAAAAAAATAAAACATTCATAACTCAAAAAAATAAATAAATAAAGGATTCGGCCTAAACAACAGAACAGGAAAATCAGATTGGCTTCAGACTTTTCAATACTAAGAATCTGAAGGACAACTCTTCCAAAATCTTAAGGGGAAAAGAAAATGTGTGTCTTGGCTTTCTATTTATGGTTAAATTGCCCTTCATTCTGAAGGCAGCAGACATATATTATAATATAAAAAAGTAATCACAACATATACCAACCCCCAATAAAAATCACTGTAAAAATTAACTAAGTTACAGTTATTTACAGTTAATTTTTCTAAGTTATAGAAGTAAATTTTAATTTGTCTTCAGTCTTTAATCAGAGATTTAGTGCAATGGTTGAACACATCAAGCATGAAAATATTTTCTTATGCAAGTGAAATTTATAGTTGATAAAGTTTGTTTTTCATTAGCTTTGAATACCGAAGCTCACATTTTTTGGTTTCCCAAGTTATATCTTAGTTATGGCTGACTCTGCATGGCAGTAAATGAGTATTGTTTTCAGTTAATATCTATCATGGCAGGTTTAATGAATCTCTTGAATAAGATTATTTTTATGCGCTGACTTGAAAATTACTGTCAGGGAATTAACAGGTGCATTAGCATTTTGATTTGGAAATCATTTCTGTTGTTTGTTTCCATCCATTGTTCTCAAGTGATTATTCTGTCACATGGAGGAGAGTTTTCCTGAGGGAAAAACAAAAGCCTTTTGATTGGGTCAGGTTTGCATTAAGCCTTATCATTTACATGCTTTCAAGCTGAGTAGAGAAAAAACAATGCCTGGGTATGGGCAAGTAGCGGCAGGAGAGGGTACATAGAACATTTATTGTTACTTCCAGTCTAGCGGCCCAGATGCGGAATGTCCCACACAGAGATGCTCCTGGTCTTTGTCCTAACACTGAATAATTTTATTATTTTGTGTTCCTGCTCCCTCTCCTGTGGAGAGAGGATGAAGAAAGAAAAGAAAATTGAGCTTATTTTTTCATTTTCAGCCAACTCAATTACATACTTGAAGGAAAACAGAAAACGTTATTGTCAACTTATATATAATGCTCCTTCACAGTACTTAGATCAGAGAGAAGGCATGGTTGCTGTCACCATGAATATTTTAAAGTTTCAAGAAAACTCAAGCAGAGGCTGCCTTACCTGGCGTGCAAGCACCAGTGTCTGATGGATAAAAATTGCATCATCCTTTTCCTGCGTGTTTATGAATTATTTCTAATTACTTCAACAGCATGAAATATCTCATCTTTTATGGTTCTCCCAGTGAAAGCCTGACAATGCCCGTAGGATATTTTCTTCAACCTTTTTCACTGCAATTGCATTTTGTAAGTGGTAAACATCATTCACATTAAGTAACTATTAAGTTCCCAAAAGTCTAACATGAATTTAGAAAAGTACAGCAATTTCACTACAAAGAAATATAACTAAATACGTCATTTGGTATTCTATTTAGTGGAATATGAAGGCTGTGACTGTAGTATAAAGAGAATAACTATAAAAGGTTTTGTGACAAGTAAAATTTAGGGCATGCTAAATATATGAATTTCGGTGAAGATCAACAGCCTCTTCAGAAAAGTAATGAAAAAATGTAAAGCTTGTCACATGAAACATGCCTCAAAAATAATCTGAAGTAATAGTCTGCCAATATAAGTAAGTATTCTGCTCCAAAAACATTTTAGCTCTGGAAAATATGGTGTGTATGTATGTATCTATCTGTTATATATATTGATATATATAAAACTTTTGATAACAATTTTTGTAGTCAATTATATAAAGTGAAAGTGGCTCAGTCATGTTTGAATCTTTACGACCCCATGTGGCCCATGGGATTCTCTAGGCCTTAATACTGGAGTGAGCAGCTTTTCATTTCTCCAGGGGATCTTCCCAACCCAGTGATCAAACCCAGGTCTCCCGCATTGCAGGTGGATTCTTTACCAGCTGAGCCCCAAGGGAAGCCCAAGAATACTGGAGTGGGTAGCCTGTACCTTCTCCAGGGGATCTTCCCAACCCAGGAATTGAACCAGGGTCTCCTCATTGCAGGTGGGTTCTTTACCAATTGAGCTATCAGGAAAGCTTTATGTAACTTAGTCAATATTGTAACTTCAGTTTAAATAACTGACTCATTGAATTCAGTTCATATCAGTTCAGTTCAGTTGCTCAGTCTGTCTGACTCTTTGAGACCCAGTGGATTGCAGCAGGCCAGGATTCCCTGTCCATCACCAACTCCCATCCATCAACAACATCAGTTCATATACTTAGAACTATTTATATATATATATTTATATATACCATATATATATGGTATAAAATATGTATCAGATATTATTTTTTCCATTTAAAATAATTATAATCTAGCTGGAGAAAGAAATTACTACAAATATGCATGGTGCAGCGCATTCTAAGTTACTTCAGTTATTGTGTCTGATTCTTTGCCACACTATGGACTGTAACCCACCAGGCTCCTCTGTCCATGGAATTCTCCAGGCAAGAATACTGGAGTGGGTTGTCATGCCCTCCTCCAAGGGATCATCCCGACTCAGGGATCCAACCTGTGTCTCATATCTACCTACATTTGAAGGTGGGTTCTCTTACCACTAGAGCCATCTGGGAAGCCCCATAAACATACATATCAAAAGCTAAACAACACCATTAATTATTACCAGAGTTTAGGTAATAACTGTAAGAAACACCATTCTATGAAAATCAACTTTAAATATGTGTAATTATTAGAGAATTCAGAGGATGAAGGTATACTTTCTTTTTAAGATTAGCCTGAGCAGATAGAACTGCATCTTGTGGCTATTTCATTAGAGGTGAGAGCAGAGAGTGTTCTCAGCAAGTGGAACATTAAAAATGAATGTATGGGGGTAGTGTCAGAGCAAGGACCTCCAGAAGTTCTTTCTTGCATAAAAGAAATGGTCAGAATCAAAAATGGTTACAGATTTTTAAAACCCTAGAAATGAACCAAAGAATTGCAGTATTTATTCATAAAAGTGACTGAATCTAGGTAAAAACAGTGACCTTTGTGATGTTTTAACTTGCTCTTTCCCATCACCCTATCACAACTCTATGGTAGCTTTAAAAACCAGCATCCCCCAGCCTTTGTGATTGACAGCCACTGGATGAGGCAGATGATTTTGAAGATTGTTCAAAGCTCTAATTTCAAAGAATTGGACAAGATTTGTCTTATCTGACCTGACTCAGAGCTTGCCCAGTGAGAACAGCTTTCCCTCAGGGGTGTCAGTTGTAATCAATCAGTGACAATAATTTAATAATATGGCTTCCTACAATGGTAGAAAACTTTTACAGTAAACAATACACAAATTAAAAAGCTTAATAGGACAAACTTGAGAATTAGTTGTTCTTAAGAGATTTGGAAAAACTCTGACATCTGGCAGTCTAGAAGGGCATACATATGTGTACAGGTCTATGCATGCTTAAGGCTGTATGCATGCTCTGAAAGGTCCTGAAAAGATCCTGAGCCCTCATCAATGTCAAACTTAGAGGCTCTGTGCAACTACAAAGTGAAGGCTAAGGCAAAACTAAACAATATACTGAGCACTGGTATGTACATGAATACACATTCTGAGGCCCTTGGTAAAGACTAAGAAATTTTTCAGGCATTTAAGGAAACCTCTGTCCAATCATTAACTTATTAGTGTGCTAACTGAACAGAAACTCTAGTGGCCATGTCATACTATATTAAAAATTAATGTAAAATGTTTTAAGGACCTTACTGGTAGAGCTAAAACTATAAAACTCTTAGAAGAAAACAGGCATAAATCACTGTGACCTTGGTTGAGGCAGTGGTTTCTTAGATATGACGCCAACAGCAGAGGAAGCCAAATAAAAAAAAGTGAATCATTTTCTACCAAAATTTAAAACTTTTAGTTTCAACAGGCACTATCATGGGAGTGATATAAAGGATAAAGTATTTGCAAATTATAACTAGTAAGAGTCTAGTTTTCAAAATATATTAATATAAAGAACTCATGAAATTAAACTACAAAAAAGAAAATAAGCTAAATAATAGTAGGCAAAGGATTTGAACAGACATGCCTTTAATGAAAATATACAAATAGATGATTGACATAGTAAAAGGTGCTCAATGTGATTAATTATTAAGGAAATACAAATCTAAACTAAATGAGATATCACTTCAAACACACTAAGATGTTACAATTAAAAAGATAGACGATTGTAAGTATTGCCATGCATGTGGGGGAAATTAGAACCCTCATACACTATTGGTAGGTTTGCAAAGTGGTACACCTGAATACACTCAAGATAATAAAAAACATAGGTCCTCACGCAAAAAAATGTTCATGAATGCTTATAGTAACAGTATTCATAATAGCCATTTAGTGCAACTAATTCATATGTCCATCAGTTGTTGAGTGAAAAATTAAATATGATTTATCTGTATAATGGAATATTATTCAACAATTAGAAATGAAGTACTGATACAAACTACTACACAGATGAATCTTGTAGACATTATGCTAAGTGAAACAGCCAAACACAAAACCCCCGACATGTTACATGAATTCATTTATGTGTAATATCTCAAACAGTCAGATCCTTCCTTAGGTTTAGTAAATAGATTTGTGGTTTCCAGGGACTGGGGATAGGGTAGAGTGAGGGTTGACTTTCATGGCGTGGAAATTCTCTTTTGAATGATGAAAATCTTCTGCTATCAGATACTGTTGATGATTGCACATTTATCAATATATTGTACATTCTAAATGGATGACTTTTCTGGCATTTGAATCACCTCTCAATAAAATATTAGCAATACGTCTGTTCTCTATGTCTGTTTCAAGAGGGAGGGGACATAGATTATACCTATGGCTGATTCATGTTCAGGTTTGACAGAAAGCAACAAAATTCTGTAAAGCAATTATCCTTTACTTAAAAATAAATAAATTAAAAACAAACAACCAAAAAATAGTAATATCATTAACAAATGGATTCACAGGGGTTAACAACTTAATATGCCTATATAAGGAACTCAGAAGAGCCTCTACCAGATAAACAACAATTTTAAAAATAATTTTATTTTTGGCTGCATTGGGCCTTCATTGCTCTGCAGGCTTTTCTTTAGCTGTGGCGAGCAGGGATTTGTCTCCAGTTGCGGTGCACAGGCTCACTGCTGTGATGGCTTCTCTTGTTGCTGAGCACGGGCTGTAGTGCATGCAGGTTTCAGCAGTTACTGCTCCCAAGTTCCAGAATACAGGCTCAATAGTTGGTGTGTGGGCTTATTTGCTTCTCAACATGTGAGAACTTCCCAGAGCAGGGGTCGAACCCATGTCTCCTGTATCAGCAGGTGGATTTTTTACCACTGAGCCCCCAGGGAAGCCCTGAGAGACAGCAATTTCACCCCAAATTATGAAAGTCTGTCTTTTAACATCTCTGGAAATTAAGTATCCAACAAATGGAGAAATACCTATTTAAGGACATCTACTAAATAGTGGTAAGAACAGTGAGAGTCTGTGACATTTGAGCCATGACCTATTCACACCCATCTTCTGTGCTCAATGCAATGGAAGGTCTACTCCTAGCAGTTGCAGCCAAGAATAAAAGGCTCCCTTTACCCCACACTCCCAATCTAGGACTACAGGTTCGCCCTATACAGTGAGGCACAGCCTTCCTGCATATCTCATCACTTAACTCCATATGGTAGAAGCTCTACTGTGGGTTAATGGGGGTAAGAAGGCTGGGCTTCCTTCCCTACACAGCTCCCACACATAGGCCGGAAGCTCTGCTCCAGCTGTAGTAGGCCAAGAATACTGGGAATTGAACATCTGTGCTGCAACTATCTTGATGATCATAGGTTCCATGTCAGGAAAAGCAAGCCCAAAAGACCATGAGCATGTGGAGACCCACAAGTAGAGAAGATGTGTCTAAGGGAGAAGTGGGGAGAGGCAGGCCACTCCTTTCCCCAGTCTTCAGAGCAGTGGGGCAGAGGTTCTGAAAAGGAACCAAGTTCTCATATGTGCTACAACATGGATAAATTGTCAGTCCCTTAGTCATTTCTGACTTTTTGCTCCTCTGTCCATGGTATTTCCCAGGCAAGAACATTGAAGTGAGTTGCCATTTCCTACTCCAGGGGACATTCCCAATGCAGGGATTGAACCTGGGTCTCCCACATTGCTGGCAGATTCTTTACCATCTGAGCCACCAGGGAATTTTGTGGCCAAAATTGTGTGGTTCCATTTGATGACACTGTCAGAAATGTCAAATTTATAGGGATATAAGGTAGATTGCTAGTTGTCTATGGCTGGGTGGAGTGAGGGCAATGGGGAACAGGGATGGATTTTCTTTATGGGGTGATGAAAATATATGAAAATTAGATTATGATAATGTTTGCACAAATCAGAACTAAAAAAAAAAACACTGAATTGTGTACTTTAAGTGGGTGAACCACATGATGTGTATTACATTTCAATAAAGTCATTAATGAATGAATGCATGGCATAAGAAAGTAGTATTTGTTTTGGGGAGGTAAATGTTTTATACTGTATCAAGCATTTATACAGGAGAATAGTTAACCTGGTACTAAAAGAATAATCTTGCTGGGCTCATATGCCAGGTAAATACTATAGATATAAACGTATTTTATAAAGGAATTTTTTAATGTCTTGTGATAGAGTTCTTTAAAAGATGCAGGTATTTGCTTTGAATGATAGCATTATTTAAAGTATGCCTAATAGGTCTCAAATTTCTACACAACATGACATGGTGAATGGATCAATATAAAACAAAGTTGGGGAATATATGAGGCTCAACTACCAGCACTGTCATAGATACACTTGATGTTTGCCAAAAGGCCAAGAAGTGATCAGCAGTGTGTCATTGAAAATCCTCTATTTGGTAGTTAGTGATTGAATAAAGACATGATGAGATAATCAGAGACATAAATCAAAATCAATATATTGACTGACAAAATTTGTATCTTATCACATTAAAGCAGTCCTGTTTGATCCAAGATCAAATTTGTTATAAATATGTATGTACGTAATTAGTTCAAAAAGCAACAAAAAGGAGAATGAGGAAGATAATTGAATCTGTTTAAGTGGAGCATATATATTAATATGTATGTGTATCAGATCAGATCAGTCGCTTAGTCGTGTCCGACTCTTTGCAACTCCATGAATCGCAGCACGCCAGGCCTCCCTGTATCACCAACTCCCGGAGTTCACTGAGACTCACGTCCATCGAGTCAGTGATGCCATCCAGCCATCTCATCCTCTGTCGTATGTACATACATATGTGTGTGCATATATGTATGTATGTATATGTATATATATATATATATATATGTATATATGCACAAGGTACCAGTACATTCTCATGAAATTAGTTAGAGGTCTATAATGTTTACAGAAAGAGATTGAAATCACTCTACCTATAGCATTCAGGTAATAATTTTAATTTGGTGACAAATTGCATTAGTATTATTTTGATAATACTATACAACAATAATAGAGTGAATTAACTCGTTCACACTGGCTCCAATCTCCTTCTCAGGAACCTTCCTGACAAACTGGAACCAGGAAAATGAAAAGCCACATCTTTCAGATTTATTGAATTTCAGATGTTAGGCTCTCCCTATTGTAGTAGTTGGGCTTCCCAGTGGTAAAGAATCTGCCTACCAAGCAAGAGACTCAGTCCCTGGGTCAGGAAGATCTCTTGGAGAACGAGATGACACTCCAATCCAGTATTCTTGCTTGGGATATATCTCATGGGCAGAGGAGCCTGGCAGACTACAGCCCACGGGGTCACAGAGTTGGTCACGACTTAGCAACTAAACAAGATTGTACTAGAAATGGGATGGCTTGGTGCCAGTAATCGGAGTAGTAATTTCTGAATTAACAGTTTTTCTGATTATGCAAGGAAGGATACATCTCCTTTGAGAAACAAGTCTGTCACTTTCTTCTGGAAGTCATAACTAGAAAAAGGTCCAGCTTTTTCTTTCAACTCTTTTAACAAATTTGAGAGCACCTAATTTTCTGAGTTAAAACACTTTATACTTAAAGTAGCAAAATTATTTATATTATTAAAATAGATAGTTTATTATCAGAAATGCTTATAAGCAGCAAACTTTTCAACAACTTTGGATTGGTTATTTGCTCTAGTTGACTTTGAAGGCATTGAGAATCTACCTATCACTACATGATGGGGCTTTACTAGCCCATGGAATGAATGGTAAAATAGTCTCTTCAATTCTCACATATAGTCTCTTGGAATGAAAGGCCAATTTAAAGTGCTTCCTTGGTAGTATGTGTGGTGTTTCAGAAGGAAATGCGAAGTATAAGTGCTAGAATTGACTGGCTATTTCCAAATGTATGATATGGCTTAAAAGAGCTTCAAATTCAAGACATAGAACAAGGAGAAGATCTATGATAGGATTAAAATATCTCACATTTTGTATCTTAGTGAATAGCAACAGACCAGTAGCCTACGTAAAATTATGTTTATAATCTCAGATGCTGTTTCAGAAGTTTTTTTTTAATGCACATGTATACCTGTGGCAGATTCATTTTGATATTTGGCAAAACTAATACAATTATGTAAAGTTTAAAAATAAAATAAAATTAAAAAAAATAAAAAATAAAACAAAACTTAAGCCTTGTATGTAATCTATAAATATAGCAGGACAATTTTCAGTCTTTCCTTAGTGTACTATTAACTCTCTTGCTTTCTCTTAATTTGCTTTCCATACCTGCTGTTGCTAAGTCATGTCACTCATGTCCGACTCTGTGCGACCCCATAGACGCCAGCCCAACAGGTTCCCCTGTCCCTGGGATTCTCCAGGCAAGAACACTGGAGTGGGTTGCCATTTCCTTCTCCAGTGCATGAAAGTGAAGAGTGAAAGTGAAGTTGCTCAGTCGTGCCCAACTCTTAGCGACTCCATGGACTGCAGCCTACCAGACTTCTCCGTCCATGGGATTCTCCAGGCAAGAGTACTGGAGTGGGTTGCCATTGCTTTCTCCATTTCCATACCTACCTGGAGTAAAACAGATTTTCTGTAATGTTGATTTCATGATGATGGTATATCAGGAACAGGAAGAAGCAAGCAATACAAATGTCTTTGGATATAATAGTTTTTGGTAGTGAGATATACTATATATTATCCCACAAATAGTTAAGGGTTGACATTTTAGTAAATTTTCTTAAATCCAAATGTTTGTGGTTGGTTGTGATGTCCTATCTAGAGTGAAAAACTAGATGCTGCATTTAAGCCACTATTATTAATAAGAAAGGAAGTTTTGTTGACATCTTTGATTTTGGAAAGTATATGGATTCACAATATGTATTGGTACATGAGTTACCTCCTTACCTAGTAATCTCTAATGTTTGGAGTAGACTGAAGAGCAAGACAGGTCTCTTTATTTTATTTATTTATTTTTTTTACTGTGGCACGTGTTGTTTTTAATTTGTTGCGCTGTTACTAAAGTTCTGAGGGCTGCAGTTAAACATTCCAAGTTCTCCCTTCCATCTTTATTGATTTTAAGATTTTTGCACAGAAAACTCAGGGGACTAGAACAGCAGCAATTGCATCTCAATGTTTTCAAGACTTCAAGTCTCAAAAGCAAATTGTTTAAAAAAAATACAACTCCTGATTTGAGTTAGATACAGGGACAAAAATATAGCACATACTTGAAGGTTACATGGCCTACAAATTGTGGCAATATTTTCCTTGGGAGGGTAGTTTGTTAGTATATATTTTTAAATATGCAAAAAGGCTCAACCTCAAGCAGTAATAAACACAAGCAAAAGTGATTTAACCCTTAAAATAAATATTCAGAAAAACCTCTCTGTACATACAAGTGAAAGAATAAGTAACACTTTCACACACACAAAATAATAATAATAATAATAATAATAATAATAATAATAAAGGACTTGTTCATATAAGTAGCTGAAATCTGCTGTTCCAGCCCATATATCCCCAATAAAGAAGGGAGGCACAGACACAGGTGACTACTGTGGTTCACTCTTTAACAGCCTTTTTGTACTGGGACACTATCACCACCAATTTTATCCCTCTTGTTATAGTTATTAACATTTTAAAACAGCATGCCAAATCCTTTGGCATAAGTGATAGCCTTCAACAATCTCTCTTTAAGTTTTTCTTTGCTTGAATATTCCGGAAGTTGAAAGACAGGTCTCTTTAGTAGGCTCTAGCTTATGGGCAAGAATCCCTGCCACTTGGTTCCTATGGCATAGTATACTTAGTGTTACTCTAAGTAACACTTTCCATTATAGGACAGGATTCTGAATGGAGCCTGTGGAAATCCCTGATAAGGGAACCAAAGTGTAGTCCCATAGATTTCCCTGGAAAGTCATGAAGTTTTCTATAAACCACTTTTCTTCTGATAAATAATTCCTGGTTTGCAAATGGAACCTAACTGAGATTAATGGCTAACCATGAGACCAAATATGATCCAAGGGCTTGAGATGCCCATCATTAATTATTATGTGATAACCCAAGCTATAAAATTGGATGTTTTAAGTGGCACACCATCATCAAATGGTGATAGTATACCCAACATTGGGCTGGGGTACATGTGCATTATATAAGGTTCAACTCCTGCTCTGGCCACCTAAGGAGTCTCCTATCACCAGTTGAGTAAGAGAAAAATATAGAATCTGGTGATTGTATATGACATGCAAATACCTGTCATAAGTGCTTTGCTGGGCATTACAACCCCATTAACCAGTGGTTCTAAAACACAGAGAAATTATTCCATGGGGAGAACTAGTTGCCCATTTGTCCTGGAGTCTTAGATAATCTGAGGTCTGGATTCGTACCTTCTGGGAGTATGATTGAATGGTCAGGGGTTTGGTAGGAATAGTATTAGAGGATTGATGGTACAACGTATATGTGGATGGTTGTCTCAGAGTGGGAGGATATTTGCTTTTTACCTAACAAATACTTTATTAATGGCATCCATACCAAAGATGGCTCTAAGTAATCAAATAAACTCCATTTCTGAATGGAAGTCTCTTTCACTACAACTCATAAACAAAGTGGCTGTGGTGGCAGAGGCACAAGCCACATGTTATTTTTTATTTTATTTTATTTTTTAACTTTACAGTATTGTATTGGTTTTGCCATATATCAAAATGAATCCACCACAGGTATACATGTGTTCCCCATCCTGAACCCTCCTCCCTCCTCCCTCCCCATACTATCCCTCTGGGTCGTCCCAGTGCACCAGCTCCAAGCATCCAGTAAGGCTTATCTGGCTACTGTCGCTGTCAAGGACCCACTTGCTAATAGCTGAAGAAAATGCTGAACTACTCATTGATATAGAATATGAAGGGACCGGTCATTTATCTGGGAGCTGGTTAATTCTATTGGATCTCTTCTATCATGGGGGAATTTTTACCTTTTACTGTAAAGAATATTTATATTGAATATGGATTTTCTTTTTGTGACCATCATGCTTCTGCAAGGATCACTACCATGTGGCTTACTGTAAATTTTCTGTGTAATATATTTTATATATTACTGCTTCTGGTTATGAAATTTATTCTGCAGTAATAAAAGTGAAGTAGGCAAGTTGACTGTCAAATTGGACATTTAGTTAAGGCATTAGCTTGCAGGCAATACATTACTAGATTAGAGTGCTGTCCTACAGTATTCAGCATAGTCTTTGAACTTGTGGCAAACATATGGTACTCATGCAATATATGAAAGAATTAGTATCATTTTTCTGTTTTGTACCTGATAACCCATTTGCAATGTTTTTGCATTCCATTCTCTTAACCTTGAGCACTGCTTGTTTAAGGATTAACAATAATTGCCTCATTGAACTGGAAGTTGGGACATCACAATGCCGTTTTGAGTGCGTGACACGATTGGACTCCAAAGCCAAAAAGGCTACATTGGCTAAAGTGATTGGCTTTCATTATTAATCATGATTGCTGCTATTCAGTGAAGCAGGAAAACATGTCTAAATCTCCCGGAATTCTTGATGTGTCTCTTAATAATACCACATCCAGTAGTGAAGTTAGTGAAAGACTACTGCTGCTGCTAAGTTGCTTCAGTCGTGTTCGACTCTGTGCAACCCCATAGACGGCAGCCCACCAGGCTCCTCCGTCCCTGGGATTCTCCAGGCAAGAACACTGGAGTGGGTTGCCGTTTCCTCCTTCAATGCATGAAAATGAAAAATGAAAGTGAAGTCGCTCAGTCGTGTCTGACTCTTAGCGACCCCATGGACTGCAGCCTACCAGGCTTCTCCGTCCATGGGATTTTCCAGGCAAGAGTACTGGAGTGGGTTGCCATTGCCTTCTCTGAGAGTGAAAGACTATAGAAACCCAATGCAGACAGGAAGACCAGGTTTTAGAACCCTCAGCAAACAAGACTACTCTCAATTCACTCTCCATTTCTTGCTGCTGTTTGACAGCTCTTGTCAGTTTCTTTGCTGGATTGTAAGGCACACACATTTGAGCACCCCCATCTCTGTCCTTATACCTCTTATTTACCAATAATAGATTTTTGAGTTATTTCTATGGTTTAAGATGTCATTTATATACAGATGACCTCATAGTCTGTAGTTGCAGACAAGACCATCTCTTGGACTCCAGATTCATATATCCTATTGCCCAGCTGATATCTACATATCTGTCTACTGATTCATGAATTAAAAAGTTCAAATCCAAACTCTTGTTTTTTTTTTTTTTTTTTTCTCTCATGAACTTTTCCATGTTAGTGAATGGAAACTCCATTCTTTTAGGTCAGACCCCAAATCATGGAGTCATCATGGACTTCCTTTTTCTCTCATATGCCACACCTAAATCATCTTCAAAACCAGTCAGCTATACTTTCAAAGTATATCCAACTCAGTGATTTATCCTTATTTTCTGTTGTTTGTGTTTCTGTTTTAAAAATTGTTTTTAAATGAAGGATAATTGCTTTATAATATTGTGTTGGTTTCTGGTGTACATCAACATGAGATGCAGACATAGAGAACAGACTTACTTGGGTTTTTGAATAGTCTCCTAAATAATTTTTTCTGCTTCCATTTTCTACTAGCTATGTATATATATATTTGATGCTTTGATACCTGGGGTCCTGCTGACCTTGGAGAGACTGCCCTCCCAGGGCTAGCCAATCTTTAGAGATAGTACTGGCCTGCAAGTGCTCCTTTCAAATGCAAACCACGTAATCCAAGCCCGTAACTTCAACTTTCTCTGTTACAGAGATCTTATACTCCAGATCATCATCTTTCTGCCCTAATCATCCTAGGGGCAGCTTCCAGACTACTAGAGACCTACCCTATATAGTCACTGAAATTACTCAAACTAGCCAATCCAATACCTGCACACCCTGCATTGTCTTTTTTCTTTCCCACAGAAACCACAATCAATGAAACTTCCTCTAGGGAATTGTGAGTAACAAACCACTTTTTCAATGGTAGTAGGGCAGTAGTCTCCTGATATGTTGGCCTCACTGTACATGAATTATAGTAAAACCTGTATTTAAAACATCCTTGACTGTCCTGCCTCTCTCACCCATTCTGATCTACATAGAAAAGCCATATAAACCTTTAAAAACATGTCAGATCATGGCCTTCTTATTTTAAAAATCCTCTAGTAGCTTCCCATTTCTCCTACAAGATAGGACAGTTTCTATTCCTCCGTTAACTGTTACTTCTTCATCTCTGCCTCACTGGTCTTCTTGGTCTTCCTTAACAAGTCAAGTCACCCGGTTCAAGCCTCTGCATTTGCCTTTCCTCTACCTACAAAACTTTCACCCACTTTTCCGCATATTTTACTCTCTCACTTCCTCAGGTTTCTACTGTAATAGCTCTTACAAAGATATCTCTGTCTACTTTATGGTGAAACTTGCATCTTCTATTCCATCACTTTATCTTCATTTCTCTATTTCTTTCTTTCTTTTCAGTATTTGTAACTAGCACCAGAACACTTTTTCTTTTGTTATTAGTATTATTATCTTATGTCTCCCCACTAGAAGTAAGCTTCTCAAATGCTGGTAGTTTATTTCTTTCACTGCTATATTCACAGCGCCTAGAAAGGGTCCTCCCTAGGGATGGGTCAGTCAGTCAGTAAGATCAGTTCAGTCGCTCTGTCATGTCTGATGCTTTGTGACCACATGGACTGCAGCACACCAGGCTTCCCTGTCCATCATCAAATCCTGGAGTTTGCTCAGACTCATGTCCATTGAGTCAGTGATGCCAAGGATAGGTAGCCATTGAATACTTAGGCAGTAAAATTAAAATTTTTTTAGTCAAGTGCTACAGCTTTTGATCTATAATTGATGCAAGAGTACCAAGAAAGTTTCTCTTTCAGAGGAGTAAAATCCAAGATTTAAAAATTGACCTCTAAATTCAATGCTCTCTCTATCTGGCACCCTTTATCCTATAAAAGTTGCAAGATCTCTACAACAGACAAATCTACTTAATGGTGTCACCCGTTGCTTGCCCTACCCACTACTCACATACCTGTGGATACTCTGATCCCATATCTGGCTTCATTCTTTCCCACACCATTGATTTTGTCAGCCTGTCTGAATATTTTTTTTTCTTGGCTTTATATTTTCCTTCACTTTTTAAAATGTCTTTTCTTTTTCTTGTATCTTTTATTTTCTTTGCTTCTTTTGGTAAGAAATATCTCTCAGTATCTAAGGGACCTTGAATTGTATTTTCTTTACCTAGCAGGTAAAGAGAATTTGAAGACATCTAGGCATAGCCCATGCAAGCGGAGAGTTAACAAAATGTACTGTATACAATGTTACATTTCATCGAATATACTGAAGGGCATTGTTTTACTTTGGCTAGATTTAGTGAGAACTAGTCTGCAAAGACATTGTTTCTCTGAAGTTACAGTTTAATTTTGTATAGGAAAATATATTGTGGAAAACTTAGAATAACATGTTAGGCTAAAAACTAATCTCCTGCTGGGCCATGGAATATACAAAATAAGCCTGGGGCATATTGAGTGCCAAAAGGTAATGAAGGAACCTAAGAACAAAGCAATGAGTGTTTGTCAAAGGGACATAGGAGCCAACTGAAAGCGCTTCTAATATAAACCTGGAGTCACTGGAAGAACAACAGCAAAAGAGCAAATACATTATTACCCAAAGCATGAAATAGATATTCATGAGTCTATAGTGATACAATTAAGTAATGCAATAAGAAAATGGAAGAGAAGATATAAACCTTTTATACAGAAGAATTCCAAATAATTTATGCAGTCACTCCCCTCAAAGATGTGAGGCATAACTCCTCACTTTTTAAGTGTGGACTGTGCTTATTTGCTTAATTCTAAATAATATAATATGAAAAAAGGTGAAAGAAGGACAACTTTACATAGCAAAACTGATAATATACCTCAGAAAGGGGATGAAGGTTAACCTCAGCAGTGATGATCTAACTCATGATTTATATTCTTTTTCCAAATTTCTATTTTATATTAGAATATAGTTGATTTATAGTATTGTGTTAGTTTCATGTGCACAGCAAAGTGGTTCAGTTATGCATATTCATATACATCTATTCCTTTTCAGATTCTTTTCCCATATCACTTATTGTAAGGTATTGAGTAGAGTTCCCTGTGCGTTACAGTAGGTCCTGTTGACTATCTAGCTTATACATAGTAAGCAAAATGTAGATGTTAATACAAAACTCCTAAATTATCCCCCCCTACTTTTTCCCTTTGGTAATAATAAATCTTTTTTCTAAATCTAGTGAGACTCTTCTGTTTTGCAAATAAGTTCATTTATATAATATTTTTTAGATTCCACATATAAGTAATATCAAATGATGTTTGTCCTTTTCTATCTGACTTACATCCCTTAGTATGATCATGTCTAGGCCCATCCATGTTGCTGCAAATGGCGTTATTTTATTCTTTCTCATGCCTGAGTAATATTTTACTGTATATATATACACACACACACATATATATATATACAGTATATATGTTCCATGTCTTGGCTATTGTAAATAGTGCTGCAATGAATATTGGGGTATATGCATCTTTTTGAACGTTTCTGGTTTTCTCTGGATATATGCCCAGGAGTGGGATCACAGGATCATATGGTAGTTCTATTTTTAGTTTTTTTAAGGAACATCCATACTGTTCTCCATAGTGGCTGGACCAATTTACAGCCCACCAACAGTGTAGGAGAGTTCTTTCTGTTTTCGCCACAACTTCACCAGCATTTAATGTTTGTAGATTTGATAGTATGTACTCTTGCTATGATGTGATAAGAATGGCATCTGTTGTCTCTCTCCCCTAAATTATTAGAGAAACATCAGACAAACTCCAACTGAGGGAGCTTCCTACAAAAATACCTGACCAGTACTCCACATAACTGTCAAAGTCATCAAAAACAATAATTTGAGAAAATGTTATAGCCTAGAGAAGCCAAAGAAGACATAACAACTAAATGTAGTATGGGGTTCTAGATGAAATTCTGGGGAAAAAATGGTCATTAGAGAAAACTATTGAAAATATGAAACTTAGTTAATAATAATGCAATTTTTATTCATTAGCTGTGACAAAATAACTGTAGCAATGTAAGATATTAGTAGTCAAAACTATGCACAGGATACATGGGAACTTCATGCTGTCATTGCAAAGTCTCTGTATATCTAAATCTATTTCTATAAATTTAAATCCATAAATCTATTATAAGGAAGTTTATTTTTAAAGTTGAGTCCAAGGAGATGATAGCCATTGTGTTCTCTGCCTTTAAGACTTTTTTTTTTTTTTTTGTCTTTTCTTTGAGTAAATATCCTAAAGACTTCAATCGGAAATAGTCTCACCTTAGATTAAAAGTAAAATTTACAGGGACTTTTTGTTGGGGTCTGAAGGTTAGGACCTCACCTTCCAATACAGAGGGTGAGAGTTCAATCCCAGATCAGAGACTTAAGATCCCACATGCTTCAGCAGCCCCCCTCCCGAAAAAAATAAAACAGAAGCAATTTTGTAACAAATTCACTAAAGACTGTATCAAGAAACCAGCCACATTAAAAAAAAAAAAAAGAGTAAAATCTATTAGCATTGCTAAATCACATAAATACCTATTGCTATTACTCTCAATTTTGTTTCAAATATTTTTTCATTTAGCATGTTTAAAGAAAGTAAGGAGATCCAACCAGTCCATCCTAAAGGAAATCAGTCCTGAATATTCATTGGAAGGACTGATGCTGAACCTGAAATTCCAATATTTTGGCCACCTGATATGAAGAGCTGACTCATTGGAAAAGACCCTAATGCTGGGAAAGATTGAGGGCAGGAGGAGAAGGGGACGACAGAGGATGAGATGGTTGGATGGCTTCACCGACTCAATGGACATGGGTTTGGGTGAACTCCGGGAGTTGGTGATGGACAGGGAGGCCTGGCTTACTGCGGTTAATGGGGTCACAAAGAGTCAGACACGACTGAGTGACTGAACTGAACTGAAAGATAGTGGGGACATCACTGTATGTACCTTGACCCACATGATGAGATCTCATGGAAGGGCATTTCTCTCCTTCCTTCCAACACCATTTGGTTTCCCTTTGTTACCTTTTGCTATGGATCATCAATGAGAAGATATAGAAACACCCTGGATATAAAAGAAATAAACTATCTTATTTTCCTTAAATTCCTTTCCATTCTCTGTAGCTCCTCAGATTGGTATACCCTCTTTTCTAACTCTCACCAGATGAAATCTGAGGAATAAAACAATGCATCTGTACCAATTATCCATCATACCTAAGACAGCCCAGATTCAACTCTAAGGGTCTTGCTTATTGTTCATCATTCACAAAAGGAGCAGCATTCTTACCTGGCCAATGTTTCTTTATTATTTCTGGTGTCCATCATGCTCTTAGAACCCCTTCAGTTCAGTTCAGTTCAGTTGCTCAGTCGTGTCTGACTCTTTGCAACCCCATGGACTGTAGCACACCAGGCCTCCCTGTCCTCTCCTCCCACCTTCAATCTTTCCTAGCATCAGGGTCTTTTCCAGTGAGTCAATTCTTTGCATCAGGTGGCCAAAGTATTGGAGTTTCAGCTTCAGCATCAGTCCTTCCAATGAATATTCAGGACTGACTTCCTTTAGGATGGACTGGTTAGATCTCCTTGCAGTCCAAGGGACTCTCAAGAGTCTTCTCCAACACCACAGTTTTCAGAAGCATCAATTCTTCGGTGCTCAGCTTTCTTTACAGTCCAACTCTCACATCCATACATGACCACTGGAAAAACCATAGCCTTACCTAGATGGACCTTTGTTGGCAAAGTAATGTCTCTGCTTTTTAATATGCTGTCTAGGTTGGGCATAACTTTCCTTCCAAGGAGTAAGTGCCTTTTAATTTCATGGCTGCAGTCACTATCTACAGTGATCTTGGAGCCCCCCAAAATAAAGACTATCACTGTTTCCACTGTTTTGGAACCCTTTAATCTCACCAAGTTTAAACATTGCTTTAGTCAGAAGTTAGATGGATTGTGATTAACAACTTCGACTAGGTGGATGGACCATGTAGGTCCAGATTTCCAAGTCTGAGCTTTTGACTTACTCTTACAAAATTGCTCTGTTGTCAGAGCTGTATTCAACAAACATTTAAAGTACAGTTTGCTTAGGTTACCTGTGTGCTTTCAGGAAGGGCACCTCTGCTCACAGGTTTACAGTCCTGAAGCAGATCCCTTCCTGGGGAGCAAGGCATCAGCTTCTCTGCCTGAAAGTCTCCCCATTGAAAAACAGCCAGGGAAAATCATTACTTTGTCCGGATCTAGGATGCATTCATTTGACATATATCAAAAGGGTAAAAGCAATCTTTACATAATAACAGAAAAGCATTCTCACAGAGGCTGTTAGATTGCTGAGGCCCCTGTTCCCTCTCACATCATCCTTTTGCAGGAAACAGTACCAATATTTATATGCCAAAAATTTTAGGTATATAAAATATAAGATAAACAACTAAGATGTTTCATTAGCATCAGGATACCTAGTGCTTGTGCTTAGTCGCTCAGTTGTACACGATTCTTTGCAAGCCTGTAGACTGTAGCCCACCAGGTTCCTCTGTCCATGGGCTTTTTTCAGGCAAAAATACAGGAATGGGTTGCCATTTCCTTTTTCAGAGGATCTTCTCAACTCAGGGATTGAACCCATTTCTCCTATGTCTCCTGCATTGCAGAGGGATTCTTTATCTGCTGAGCCATTGGAGAAGCCCAAGATACCTAGTTTTACAGTGAAATTTATTTAGTCCTAAAAACAATTATATGAGGTGAGTGTTATCCCTAGTTGACAGTTGAGGAACCTGAATCTTAGCAAGGTTAAGTAAGGTATTTATGATGTCTTATATAACAGCTAGATATGGAACTGAGCCCAGGTATATTTTGATTCCATCTATACTCCCTAGCTCTGCTTTATTAAAACAAGTAAACAAGGGATCAAACAAACAAAGAATAAAAGAAATACTCCTGGCACGTCTAGATACCATATTTGTTTGCACAAATTTCTTTTTGTGTAATTGACAGATTGAGATTTGATGAATATAAAGTCCTTGGTAAACAGGAAGGAGAGCAGAGAAAGGAAAGGGAAAATAAATCCTAAGATGAAAGTACTTTTATGTTTTATAGTCATTTGTTTAACATGTAAGATAAAGTGTTAGACTTAAAGGCAGTGCAGTTAGCAGTAAAATAAAAATTCATGATGCTGGGGAAAAGGAGTGGAAGAAAGATGATTTCGTGCTGAGAACCTAGGTTTGGCATTCAGTGCAAATCAAGAGCCCTTTTAGGAAAATACTCCGTGATCAGCAGCACAACCTAGAAGATGGGCCAATTATAAGAAACATTTAGGTACCTGTAGCAGGATGAAATCTAAAAAGAATAATCAAAACTGCAATTGCTGGATACTTCAAAGTGACAAAAGAGAACAGCTGTGAAATTTTAGTGAAGAAAACAGATTGCAGCATAAGCAACAGAAGTTTGTTTAACTGCCTGTGAAGAGTTGATTTGAAATAGCTGTCTCTTCTGGGTCATTGACAATGGGTCTAAAAGGGTTCTTCTCTGAAAGCTCACTTACAGACCATTTTAAGTGGTTTTAGAGCATGGATTCCAAGTATAATCAACCCATCCTCATAAACAATATCTAGAATTCTCTTTGCACTGGGTCTGCTATCAAAAATGTCTAATTTTTTCTTTTGTACTTTTAGAATTAGTTTATGGTATGAAGTTGGGCTCTAACTGTACTATTTTTTCCTAAATTGTTGCCTGTTAATTTCAGGTGGCGCTAGTGGAGGAGGCAATGGCAACCCACTCCAGTGTTCTTGCCTGGAGAATCCCAGGGACGGGAGAGCCTGGTGGGCTGCCGTCTAGGGGTCGCACAGAGTTGGACATGACTGAAGTGACTTAGCAGCAGCAGCAGCAGTGGTAAAGAACCTGCCTACCAATGCAGAACACATGAGAGACACAGACTTGGTCCTTGGGTTGGGAAGATCCCCTGGAGGAGGCCATGGCAACCCATTCCAGTATTCTTGCCTGGAGAATCCCTGTGGACAGAGGAGCCTGGAGGGCTATACAGTCCATAAGGTCTCAAAGAGTCGGACACAACTGAAGTGATGCAGCAACAGCAGCAGCAGCGATTTTATTACCATTGATTGAATAATCCATCCTTTCTCCTGACATTTATCATATCTCTCATATACTATATTTAGGTGCATCTCTATGTCTTTTACCACTGTCATGCCTACTTTTGTTGGGCCAATATAACACAGTATTATTTTTGATGCACAGTTGACTTTTTAGAGTGTGTTTTAATTTTCAGTAGGGGAAGGTATCTTGTTCACTATTTTGTCTATTTTCAATAATTTATCCTTCCTGAAAATTTTCAAAATAATTTGACAGTATGAAAAGAAAAGTTTTTAACATTCATGATATTAAAAAGCCAAAAAGCATAAACGGTATATGGTAAAAGTTCTTCCTCTCATCCTATTTGACATCTTCCCAGTTCCCTTGTCACCTTTCTCCTGCAAATCAGTAAACACCAAATAGATGGGGAAAAGTGGAAACAGTGGCTGACTTTATTTTTGGGAGCTCCAGAATCACTGCGGATGGTGATTGCAGCCATGAAATTAAAAGATGTTTGCTCCTTGGAAGGAAAGTCATGACCAACCTAGACAGCATATTAAAAAGCAGAGACATTACTTTGCCAACAAAGGCACGTCTAGTCAAGGCTATGGTTTTTCTAGTAGTCATGTATGGATGTGAGAGTTGGACTATAAAGAAAGCTGAGTGCCAAAGAACTGATGCCTTTGAACTGTGGTGTTGGAGAAGACTCTTGAGAGTCCCTTGGACTGCCAGGAGATCCAACCAGTCCATCCTAAAGGAAATCAGTTCTGAATATTCATTGGAAGGACTTATGCTGAGGCTGAAACTCCAATACTTTGGCTACCTGATGCGGAGAGCTGACTCATTTGAAAAGACCCTGATGATGGGAAAGATTGAAGGCGGGAGGAGAAGGGGATGACAGAGGATGAGATGGTTGGATGGCATCACCAACACAATGGACATGGGTTTGGGTGGACTCCGGGAGTTGGTGATGGACAAAGAGGCCTGCCGTGCTGAGGTTCATGGGGTCGCAGAGTTGGACATGGCTGAGCGACTGAACTGAACTGAAGATCTGTATACTTCCCAAGTGTTTTTTTAAATATATGTTAAAGTAATTATGAAAGTGTTAGTTGCTCAATCATGTCCGACTCTCTGGACCCCATAGACTGTAGCCTGCCAGGCTCCTCTGTGCATGGAATTCTCCAGGCAAGAATACTGGAGTGGGCAGCCATTCCCTTCTCCATGGGGAGATCTCCAGGGAATCTTCCCGACCCAGGGATTGTACCAGGGCCTTTTGTATTGCAGACGGATTCTTTGCTTTCTGAGCCACCAGGGAAGTCCTAAAGTAATTATAGATTTTTATTTACTTTTTCTTTTTTTTTAAACAAAAGTTATTCCTCAACAATATGCTTTTGTCACTTGGCAATATACATTTAGGGTGTCTTCATTTAGTATATGGGCGGCATCCTTAATCTTTCTAAATAAGGTACCAGCTCATCTAGTAAAGAATCAACCTACAATTCAGGAGACCTGAGTTTGATCCCTGGGTTGGGAAGATCCCCTGGAGAAGGAAATGGCAACCCACTCCAGTATTCTTGCCTGGAGAATTCCATGGACAGAGGAGCCTCATGGGCTATATAGTTCATGGGATTGCAAAGAATCAGACACGACTGAGAGACTAACATTTTCACTTTTCAATGGACATTTGAGTTTTTCCAATCTTTCGCCATTATCAACACTACTATTATGATTAAACTTGTACATATCCAGATTAGCACAACTGTGTAAGAACAATTTGCCAGGAATAAAACTTTGGTAAAAAAGCACAACCATATTTATAATTTTGATAGTTCTTACAAAATTACTTTGTGTCTGGAGTAAACATAACAAAAATAAAACATATCATTTTTATATAATGTTTTTCATATACAATATAACATTTATACAATAAAAGATAAACATTTACCCTCTCTCCAGTATATATATATATATATATATTCATTTCCTTCATGCATTAATAACACTGTGCATTTTCTAGTTTTTGAATTTTTGCTAATCTGATAGTGAAAAATGGCATCACATTTGCATTTTCTTATATGAGTTATACTAAACACCTTTCTCATGCTTAAGGGTCATTGTATTTCTTTTGTTGTATTTATTAATTCATAGTGCATAGCATTTATCAGTCTGTATTGGCTGAAATCAAGATTGCTGGGAGAAATATCAATAACCTCAAATATGCAGATGACACCACCCTTATGGCAGAAAGTGAAGAGGAACTAAAAAGCCTCTTGATGAAAGTGAAAGCGGAGAGTGAAAAAGTTGGCTTAAAGCTCAACATTCAGAAAACTAAGATCATGGTATCCGGTCCCATCACTTGATGGGAAATAGATGGGGAAACAGTGTCAGACTTTATTTTTTTGGGCTCCACAATCACTGCAGATGGTGACTGTAGCAATGAAATTAAAAGATGCTTACTCCTTGGAAGGAAAGTTATGACCAACCTAGATAGCATATTGAAAAGCAGAGACATTACTTTGCCAACAAAGGTCTGTCTAGTCAAGGCTATGGTTTTTCCAGTGGTCATGTAAGGATGTGAGAGTTGGACTGTGAAGAAAATTGAGCACCAAAGAAGTGATGCTTTTGAACTGTGGTGTTAGAAAAGACTCTTGAGAGCCCCTTGGACTGCAAGGAGATCCAACCAGTCCATTCTGAAGGAGATCAGCCCTGGGATTTCTTTGGAAGGAATGATGCTAAAGCTGAAACTCCAGTACTTTGGCCACCTCATGTGAAGAGTTGACTCATTGGAAAAGACTCTGATGCTGGGAGGGATTAAGGGCAGGAGGAGAAGGGGACGACAGAGGATGAGATGGCTGGATGGCATCACTGACTCGATGGACATGAGTTTGAGTGAACTCTGGGAGTTGGTGATGGACAGGGAGGCCTGGCGTACTGCGATTCATGGGGTTCCAGAGTCAGACACCACTGAGCTACTGAACTGATTCTTAATTTTTTCATGGAGTTTTCTCTTTTCTAGAAACCCTTTTATAAATAGGAAAAAGTAAAGCATTTTGTGATATTAGTTGAAAATATGTCCCCCATTTTATAATTTATTTTCTGAACATATTTCATATTTTTAAAAAATGTGGTTAAACTACATTCATCTTTTGTTTGGCTTCAGAAATTTGAGTCATCAAACAGCCTTCTCTTGAAAGAATTATATGATTTCTTCTTATCATTTTAATATTTTATTTTAAAATATCAATATAAATTGCTGATTCTTTTGGAATTGTTCTGCTGTATGATTGGATCTGATAGTTTTTTGGCCTAAATAACTATGAAATTGTTCCTATCTTGTTTTCCTACTGATATGATTATACCATCTTAATTATAAATTAAATTTCAACTTCTATGGGCTTCTCTTCCTGGCTTTCTGTTCTAATTCCATTGATCTATCTCTTTATGTGTGTTTTACAGTGTTTAACTTTATTTTATAACAAATTTAAACAATGGGTAATGGCCTTTCCACCCACTGTTCTTTTTTACTGAAACTTTTCTGAAGTTTTCTTTTTTGTTTATTTTCTGTGCTTATTTTACTTCAATTTTTTTCTTACAAAAAAAATCCTTTGTTTTTTTAAAAATTAGAAACATTAAAAAACTTAGGGATAATAATATAATGTTGATGTTGGAATATTCAAATAAGAGCATGTTATGTATTTTCATTTGTTCAAGTCTTTCCCTGTGTCATTAGGAGTATTGAAATCTTTTTCTTCATAAGGGCTTTACATATTTAAAATTAAGTTTCTTTCTTGGTAGTTTACACTTAGTGCAATTATTGGAAATCAAGTTTTTAAATTCACATTCAGTTCAGTTCAGTCCAGTCGCTCAGTCATGTCTGACTCTTTGCGACCCCATGAATCGCAGCATGCCAGGCCTCCCTGTCCATCACCAACTCGCAGAGTTCACTCAAACTTATGTCCATCCAATAAGTGATGCCATCCAGCCATCTCATCCTCTGTCGTCCCCTTCTCCTCCTGCCCTCAATCCCTCCCAGCATCACAGTCTTTTCCAATGAGTCACCTCTTCACATGAGGTGGCCAAAGTACTGGAGTTTCAGCTTTAGCATCATTGCTTCCAAAGAATACCCAGGACTAATCTCATTTAGAATGGACTGGTTGGATCTCCTTGCAGTCCAAGGGACTCTCAAGAGTCTTCTCTAACACCACAGTTCAAAAGCATCACTTCTTTGGTGCTCAGATTTCTTCACAGTCCAACTCTCACATCCTTACATGACCATTGGAAAAACCATAGCCTTGACTAGACGGACCTTTGTTGACAAAGTAATGTCTCTCCTTTTGAATATGCTATCCAGGTTGGTCATAACTTTCCTTCCAAGGAGTAACCGTCTTTTAATTTCATGGCTGCAGTCACCATCTGCAGTGATTTTGGAGCCCCAAAAATAAAGTCTGACACTGTTTCCACTGTTTCCCCATCTATTTCCCATGAAGTGATGGGACCGGATGCCATGATCTTCGTTTTCTGAATGTTGAACTTTAAGCCAACTTTTTCACTCTCCACTTTCACTTTCATCAAGAGGCTTTTTAGTTCCTCTTCACTTTCTGCCATAAGGGTGGTGTCATCTGCATAACTGAGGTTATTGATATTTCTCCCGGCAATCTTGATTCCAGCTTGTGTTTCTTCCAGTCCAGCGTTTCTTATGATGTACTCTGCATAGAAGTTAAATAAGCAGGGTGACAATATACAGCCTTGATGTACTCCTTTTCCTATTTGGAACCAGTCTGTTGTTCCAGGTCCAGTTCTAACTGTTGCTTCCTGACCTGTATACAGATTTCTCAAGAGCCAGGTCAGGTGGTCTGGTATTCCCATCTCTTTCAGAATTTTCCACAGTTTATTGTGGTCCACACAGTCAAAGGCTTTGGCATAGTCAATAAAGCAGAAATAGATGTTTTTCTGGAAATCTCTTGCTTTTTCCATGATCCAGCAGATGTTGGCAATTTGATCTCTGGTTCCTCTGCCTTTTCTAAAACCAGCTTGAACATCAGAAAGTTCACGGTTCACATATTGCTGAAGCCTGGCTTGGAGGATTTTGAGCATTACTTTACTAACATGTGAGATGAGTGCAATTGTGCAGTAGTTTGAGCATTCTTTGGCTTTGTGTTTCTTTAGGATTGGAATGAAAACTGTATTTTTCCAGTCCTGTGGCCACTGCCTAGTTTTCCAATTTTCTGGCATATTGAGTACAGCACTTTCACAGCATCATCTTTCAGGATTAGTTTCTGATTATATAAATGATATTTATTTCTGTATATTAATTTTATGCTTTGCTATCTTACTGGACTATCTTATGCTGTCACATTATCAGCAAATAGTGATAGTTTTATCTCTTATGCAATTTGTGTAGCTTACTTTACTTCCAGTAAAATGTTGGACAATAACAATATATTTTTCTTCATTTAATTAGAAATTTGTCTAGTGTTTCTCCATTAAGGATAAAGAATTTAGGCCAACATAGATATATATTCGGAGAAGGCAATGGCACCCCACTCCAGTACTCTTGCCCAGAAAATCCCATGGACGGAGGAGCCTGGTAGGCTGCAGTCCATGGGGTCGCTGAGGGTCGGACACGACTGAGCGACTTCACTTTCACTTTTCACTTTCATGCATTGGAGAAGGAAATGGCAACCCACTCCATTGTTCTTGCCTGGAGAATCCCAGGGACGGGGAGCCTGGTGGGCTGCCGTCTATGGGGTCACACAGATTTGGACACGACTGAAGTGACTCAGCAGCAGCAGCAGCAGATATATATTATCATGTTGATAAATATCCTAAGCCTTAATTAATGAGTTTATTAAAAAAATGATATTGGATGAAATTGTACTCACTTAAAATATTAGCTGCAGGAAATTAAACATCTTGTCATGAAACAGTGCATACCTAGTTATTGGCTAAATATGTCATGTCCTTCAGTAAAAATCTGTGGTTTTCTGCATATAGAAATCTCACTAAGAGTCCAATTAACTCTTTGTCTTGATATGCAATATTTCTATTTAGGTCCCTGTTTTACTTAAACTTAACCAGCTTTTGGCACTGTCTGAAATTCTATCCATCTTAAAACATTCTTTTCCGTTTGAGCTAATGAAGTCTCACTGCTGGTTTTCCTCCAAGATTTCTGACTCCTCATTTACATGATTTAATCCTAAGTTCTTTACTTTTGTTTTCACTATTGTAAACAGAATCTTGTCTCATTTTCATTTTATTTTTCCAACTTGTTCTTATAGACAGCTTCTAAAAGAATTGTGATCCTACTGAAAGATTTTTCTATTAATTTTTCATTTAGTTTTTCAATTTCAGTCTCTACAACACAAAGAGCAATGCCAAATAATGGCTGAGAAAATAAGCGTATTTTTCTTGTTCCTTGCATTAAAGGGAATAAATAGTGCTTTACAAGCAAATATAATGATACCTATTGGTCTCATGGTTATTTTTTATATTTCTGCTTTGTTTTTTAAAGAAATAGTTTATTTAATAAAAAGGATCTATTTCCAGACTTTCTGATATTGAAGATAATCATCTTTTCTGGTAATGATGTAGTCACATATTTCTGTCACATTAATAAGATACATTGTCTTAATGTATTCCATAGTGACTGTTGCTAAATTATGGTGAATTTTATTTGCAAATATATGATTTAAGATTTTAAAATTCATAATGTTTATAGTTGGCTTATGGTTTGTATTTTTGTGATAAATTATTAATTAGTCACAGTATTTAATTTGGTTATTCCACAAATATATAGTAAGTTCCCCATTGCAGTCAGTTGCAGTCAGCAACCGCAGCCAGTCTGTTGCTAGGGATACAAGGAACCAAAAAACCCATGCAGTACCTGAACTCCTGGAGTTCACAATACAAAATACAACTGGAACCATTGTTCACTTTACAAAGAAGAGTTTACAATGTCAAGAGGGACACAATAGAATCTGCACTAGTTTGAAGCTTCTGAATATTCAGGAAGACTTTTCTGAGGAAGTGACAAAGCTAAAAATTGAGTAACAGTCAACATTCAGTGAGATTGGAATATCAGAAAGAACGTTGTAAATTGAGTAGAAGGAGACACAAGAACAGACACCACAGCGGGAAGGCAGTGCGTGTACGGTGCAAAGCCTAAGGCCCCACACCTCTTTCAGTTGTTTCTTTTGGCATATGCTTCCGCGGCTCTAAACTATGTGCTTGAATGACTACTTCATGATGTACTGAAAATAAGTGGCATATTCTCTCTACCACCTATACTCACAGGCATAAATGCTGTTTCCCAATATTTCCAAAGTAATTATATCATAACTTTGATCAGATTTTTTTCTTATTTTACATATTCAACTCCATATTTTGAATCCACAGAAGAACATGTGGCACAATAAGATTACACTTATATCCCTACACAGCATTTTTCCCTGAAGTTAATAATCATCCTGTTTTCACATTAGTACTTCCCCCAAATCACTTCCAGTTACTTAAATTGCCTCTCAATGTTTTTAAACACGACAGTATTTTAGTCATTTCATCTTTTTCCAGACACTTTCCCAGAGCCTCACGAGCTACTTGAGGCAGTACTAGCTGATTCCTAGGATAGCTGCAGGCAATCACCTTGGAATCTCTTTTCACTGTTATCCATTCCCTTTGACTATTTTTTTTTCCTGTGTTTGTTACCTGGTTTTCTAAGTCCATGACTTTCTCTTCCTTGGTTTACTCTCTCGGTTTCTTCCTGAGAAAGTGACCATGGAAGATAAGATATGGAAGGTATTTTATATCTGAAAGTAATTTCTCTATTTCTGCTCTGGCATTTCTGTGGCAGTTTGGCTGGTATTAGAATTCTATATTGGAAATAATCATTTCTCTAGGCTCTTATAGGCAACACCACACTGTGGTTAAACTTTTAATGTCATTGTTGCCATTATGACTTGTTAGCCTTCGTAATTATACTTGTTTTTTCTTTTCTGTCTCCTAAGTTTTAAAAATATAAGCAAATGTACCTTTCAATGAGAGAATAATTTTTTTTACCATTGTTTTGAATGGGTCATTTCAAAATGAAAATTCCTTATTCTGATTCTAGGAAATTTCTTTGATGATTCCCTTTACTGATTTTCTATTTCTAGAACTCTAATTTGCATGTTGGGCCTTTGAGACTGAATTTGTGTTTTAAAAAATATTTTCATTACATTTCTTCACTTTTCTATTTTTGCTCTGCTTGTCAGTATATTGTTTTAATTTTATCTTCTGATCATTTTGTTATTTTTAAATTTTATTTTTATTATTGTCATTATTTTTTAATTGGAGGATAATTGCTTTACAATCTTGTATTGGTTTCTGCTGCAGAACAACATGAATGTGAACAATGTCAGCTATGTGTACACATATATACTGTCCCTCCTGAACCTCTCTCCTACCACCCTCATCCCATCCCTCTATGTCATCACAGAGCATCCAGCTGAGGTTTCCATGTTAGGCAGCAGCTTCCCACTATCTATTTTACACACAGTACTGTGTATATGTCAGTGCTAACTCATCCCATGCTGTCCCCCCCTCTATGTTCATAAGTCCATTCTCTATATCTGCCTCTCTATTCCTGCCCTGAAAATTAGTTCACCAGTACTATTTTTTCTAGAAGCCATATATAAGTATCAATATATGATATTTTTTTCTCTTTCTGACATATTTCACTCTGTATAATAAACTTTAGGTTCATCCACATAGCTTCTGTTAATTTTTCTTATTTCTGCTGAAACATTTATGATTTCCAAGCTCATTTTTTTCAAGTATTTATTTGTCAAAGCACTTTGTTCTTGTTTCCTAGATGAAATAGTTAGAAACTCCACAGAGTATAATTTTCTGCTTTCCTTGTTATTTTTCATACATAAGAGAGGATGCTGATCAACGTTTTCTATGTGTAAGTATACTTTATAGATTGGGGTTTTCACTGAAGGCCTGACCTTTCTCATCAGGGTTCTGGGAGAGAAATAAGTACCACAAAATATGTATGCATGGCTATTTTCTCAGGAGAGTTATTTAGCTTGTACCATTTTAGATTCAGAAAAGACAGCTTAATTCTTTGTGTATAATAGAAGTCCTGGATCATCCGGGCTTACTTCTCCCATGGTACCTGAGAAGGGTTGCCTTGGCCCCAATGTACCTTGAGAATTTTTATCTTGATCAAAAAGATTCCCAGAAAATAATCTTTCATTCAGTGATCTACAGAGTATAATGTGCTAACATTATGGTAGCTCAGTGGGGAATAAGTACCACGTATGTCAATATTTCAAAGAGTAAATATTCACTGAGGCTGCTGTTTACAGTAAGTGCTGGAATCTCACCTTCATCTCTGCTAGTGGTTCCTGGGCTACAATACTGTGACCTTCACTACAGGCAACCCTTCATCTCTTGCAAAAGAGATGAATAAGAGGTATACCTGTGCCTGGAATCATGGTGTGGTGTCAGTTCAGTACAGTTGCTCAGTTGTGTCTGATTCTGCATCCCCATGGACTTTCGGCACACCAGGCTTCCTTGTCCATCACCAGAGCCCAGAGCTTGCTCAAACTCACGTCCATTAAGTAGATGATGCCATCCAACCATCTCACCCTCTGTCGTCCCCTTTTCCTACTGCCCTCAATCTGTACCAGCATCCAGTGAGTGAGCTCTTCATATCAGGTGGCCAAAGTATTGGAGCTTCAGCCTCACCATCAGGCCTTCCAATGAGTATCAGGACTGATTTTCTTTAGGATTGACTGGTTGAATCTCCTTCAGTCTAAGGGACTCTCAAGAGTCTTCTACAACACCACAATTCAAAAGAATCTATTTGACACTCAGGTTTCTTTATGGTCCAACTCTCACATCCATATATGACTACTGGAAATACCATAGCTTTGACTAGGCAGACCTTTGTCAGCAAAGTAAAGTCTCTGCTTTTTAATATGATGTCTAGGTTGGTCATAACTTTTCTTCCAAGGAGCAAGTGCCATTTAATTTCATGGCTGCAAACACCATCTGCAGTGATTTTGGAGCCCAAGAAAATAAAGTCTCTCATTGTTTCCATTGTTTCCCCAGCTATTTGCCACGAAGTGATGGGACTGGATGAAAATGATCTTCATTGTTTGAATGTTGAGTTTTAAGCAAGTTTTTTCACCCTTCACTTTCACTTTCATCAAAAGGCTCTTTAGTTCTTCACGTTCTGTCATAAGGGTAGTGTAATCTTCATATCTGAGGTTATTGATATTTCTCTTGGCAATCTTAATTCCAGCTTGTGTTTCATCCAGCCCAGCATTTCATATGATGTACTCTGCATGTAAGTTAAATAAGCAGGGTGACAATATACAGCCTTGACGTACTCCTTTTCCTATTAGGAACCAGTCTGTTGTTCCATGTCCAGTTCTAACTGTTGCTTCTTGACCTGCATACAGATTTTTCAGGAGGCAGGTAAGGTAGTTGGTATTCTCATCTCTTGAAGAATTTTCCACAGTTTGTTGTGATCCACACAGTCAAAGGCTTTGGCATAGTCAATAAAGCAGAAATAGATGTTTTTCTGGAACTTTTTTGATGACCCAATGGGTGTTGGCAATTTGATCTATGGTTCCTCTGCCTTTTCTGAATCCAGCTTGAACATCTGGAAGTTCTCGGTTCATGTACTGTTGAAGCCTCGCTTGAAGATTTTGAGCATTACTTTTCTAGTGTGTGAGATGAGTGCAATTGTGCAGTTGTTTGAACATTCTTTGGCATTGTCTTCTTTGACATTGGAATGAAAACTGACCTTTTCCATTCCTGTGGCTACAGCTGAGTTTTCCAAATTTCCTGGCATATTGAGTGCAGCACTTTCATAGCATTGTCTTTTAGGATTTGAAATAACTCAACTGGAATTCCATCACCTCCATTAGCTTTGTTCGTAGTGAAGCTTCCTAAGGCCCACTTGACTTCACAGTCTAGGATATCTGGCTCTAGGTGGTTATCTGTGTCATTAAGATCTTTTTTGTATAGTTCTGTGTATTCTTGCCACCTCCTCTTAATATCTTCAGCTTCTGTTAGGTCCATACCGGGTGTGATTTAGGGAGCTTGTTTTTTTAATTGCATTTTTAACTAATCCTCTTGTTTTCCTTGCTTTCACACTCACTTCCTGAAATATGAGATGTCATCCATTCCCGGGCTTCAGAAGATTCTGCAGTGAAACTGAACTCACTCCACCACCCGCTGAGGATTCTGTTTTCTGGATTCAAGTCCTTTACCACTCATCTCCTGCCCTTAAGCTTCTCAGATTTTATCTTCTCTATCTTTATTCCTGAAATTTCATTACCAAAGAACACATATTTTCATTGTTTTTTTCAAGGCATTAATACAAAGGGAGATGTTTATATGTAATCTATGTCCTATAACCAGAATATAGTTATTTTTGTCTTTACATTACTTTTTAACATTCTCTAGAGATAAAAGTGTCTCATTTGTTACTGCTTCAGAAAAAAAAATGTTGCCATATATCTGGTCAATGAACTTCAAAGTAGTTTTTAAAAATCTGTAGGGATATTTTCTTCAAGTATATTGAATATTTGTAAATATTTATTGAGAGGAAATGTTTACACTATTAAGGATAATTGCTTTACAATGTTGTATTAGTGTCTGCTAATACACTTTAATAATGTATTAAATGTATTAATAATTTAATAATGTTTTGTGCATTATCATTGTTAACTTTGCACATCATCTTTTTTTTTTTTTTTTTTTTTAATTCTTCCAATTTTATTTTATTTTTAAACTTTACATAATTGTATTAGTTTTGCCAAATATCAAAATGAATCCGCCACAGGTATACATGTGTCAAATATTTTAGAGATATTCATATATTTCTAATATTTCTTGCCAAGATGGTTACAAGTTATTTTGAATAACTTAGTAGAATATTAGAAGACAATATTTTATTCCCATTAATTTCCTGAGACTTCCTAATAGGTAAAAAGTTTTAATTTGTGAATATTTATTTTGTAACTACACAGCTAGTCTTTTCTAGTAGATTTTATGTAGATATTTCTCTTGTGCCCTTAGAAGACAAATATTACCTGTAAATAATGGCGCTTTTCAGTTTACAATGACCATTCTTATTTTGAAACTCGAAGCCAAATTTATTAACATCTATTTCTTTTCTTTCCTTCTATTTGCTTTCTCTAGATTTATTGTCTGTTATGTTTGAAGCTATCTTACAATATTGATTTTAGTAGCTTTTTGGTAAAATGTGTGTAATAATTTTATATTTATGTGGAACCTTGAATTTATGAGAAGCATTTCCTTAAATAATATTATCATTTTTAAGAATTTTATAAATTATTTTCAATTATTTTTATTTACTTTTTGACATAGTATATCACAGGAATATAGTTTTGTTTTTAAGTAATTTACCTTGCTATGTGAACTTTCATTATGATATTTATTTATTTTTTTTTGTGTGTGTGTAATACAGTTTTATTAAAGTATAAAGGAGATAGAGAAAGCTTCTGACATAGGCATCAGAAGGGGGCAGAAAGAGTACCCCCACTAGCCTTCAGCTGGATGCTATATAGTCACTGTTGCTGCTGCTGCTGCTAAGTCACTTCAGTCGTGTCCAACTCTGTGTGACCCCAAACACAACAGCCCACCAGGCTCCCCTGTCCCTGGATTCTCCAGGCAAGAACACTGGAGTGGGTTGCCATTTCCTTCTCCAATGCATAAAAGTGAAAAGTGAAAGTGAAGTCACTCATTCATGTCCGACTCTTTGTGACCCCATGGACTGCAGCCTACCAGGCTCCTCCGTCCATGGGATTTTCCAGGCAAGAGTACTGGAGTGGGTTGCCATTGCCTTCTCCATTCATTGTGATATTTAAAGTTATGCTGTATGATGGGTGTCTCACATGATTGTTTCAGAATTTCATTCTATATTTAGACATGTTTTATTTAGGAATTTTATTATATCTGAATAGTCTTTAAAATGTGATGTAAGTATTTTTGGATAGCTTCTGTTGCAACTACTAAATTGTGACATTGTAATATGAAATAAGCTACAGGAATCATGGAAATGAATGAGCCTGGCTGTGTTCCAATAAAACTTTTTTTTTTTTTTTTTGCAATAGAAGTGGTAGACTAGATTGAAACTGTGGATCAGTGGATCATAGTTTGCCAAACTTTGGAATCGATTTATCAGATCCTACTGTATAGAGAGAGAAATTGAGGAAAACTCTAAAAATGGCCTGGACATTTGTCATGCATTTTTATGAAGACCTAGTCCTCAGCTTTCTCTTTCTGACCAAGTAACTGAGGCTGAAAAATCAGTTCAGACATGGTCTCTAGCATTGGATATGTATGCAGCCATTTCTCTTCCACTACATCAAAATTAATGCCTTCCTTACAAAGATTTTCATCTTTGTAAGCTACAATAGCTACAACATTTCTAGCTAAATAGTGGGCAAACTGAAATAATTATGATCAGAGGATAAGTGTCTTATATTTTATCCTTATATTGGAATTTTCCTTTGTGATAGTGCCGGGTATTTTCTGTTTTTCCTCTATATATCAACTCTCCATGCTCTCTACCCTGCTTGTGACCCAGAGGCTGAACCAATGGTCGCCCATGACAACTGGCTGCAGATTGTATTTAGTTGTTGGGAAGCAGGGAGTGAGCTTCTCAGGAGAGCAGAGAGAAGGAAGAGAGGACGACTGAGGTTTTTGTTTCCTCAGCTCCTTCTGTTTTCTAAATTTTACAGTTTCTTTGACGTGGGTCTCCATACAACCTTCTCTTTCTCTCTGAATGTTGCAGATGCTTCTTCAGCCTTTGAGGAATCTAGGACAAGTTCCTGGACATCACACCATCCCTGTGGTTTCCCTACACATTCTTTAAAACTCCTCAAATTATCCATTGTGTGTGTGTGTGCAACTTGTTCCTTACCAAGAATCTAAATAATAGGGTTGGCAAAGAAATGGTCAACATCTTGGCAACCTAAGAGAATGGGTAGTCTCTATTTGTAGAGTACAGTGTTCTTTATATATTAATTCTTTCACAAAACTAAATCTTGTTTCATTTTCACCTTTTATTTTTGTAATCCATAGAGTTATATTAAAACATTACTTATACTAAATGGATTACTATAATTTTCTTGGGTTTTTTTGCATTACTTAAATAGATTTCTTTGATTTTTTTAATTTTTATATAATATGACGATGGCTGACAAAAGTTCTAGATTTTAATCAATGTAAAATGAATTTCTGTTGCCAATTTAGTAGTTTTTCATCTTTAATATTCACTCTGATTTGAATATTGCTGCTTCTGTGTTTGTTTGCATTAGATTGATGGCCTTTTGCCTCTAATTTTTGTTATCCAATATATTTTTATTCTAATTATTTAAATAATGTTATTTTTAACCAAGTTCAGAAAACATCAATTCAAAAATAAAGAAAAATAGTTCTCTAGTAATTCCAACTCCACAGTTGACTACTATTAATATTTTTATATGTAGAAGCTCTCTTATCTGAGTGAGTTAATTGAAAAAGTTGGTAAAAGGAAAAATTCATAAAAGTGGAATATGTATACTCGAATTTTATTTTAACTTAAAGCTTATACTGTATATTAAATCAGTGCTCATTTTTATGTACACAGAAGTTTTTTCTATATGAAATCCACTATAAGATGGTGATGATGAGAATGACAATGATAATATTCTTGTCTTGAGCATTTTTCATTTTCTCCTTTTTGTCTGCAAAATTAAGTACCAAAATCATGTCTTCAAACTTTGGCCTTTGTAATTCCTTTTATCCTTAAGGGGCCTTCCCAGGTGGCACTAGTGGTAAAGAACCCGCCTACAAATGCAGGAGACATAAGAGACGGTGGTTCAGTCCCTGGGTTGGGAAGACGCCCTGGAGTGACAACCCACTCCAGTATTTTTGGCTGGAGAATCCTACGGACAGAGGAACCTGTCAAGTTACAGTCCACAGGGTTGTAAAGAGTTGGACACACCTGAAGCAACTTATTACACATGCACACATCCTTAAGGACCTGATTCTCAGGCTCTGTATCTTAGAGATTCTTATTAGACTAGAGAGGGATTTGGAATTCTGCAAGTTTAACAAGTCCTCAAGGTATTTTAGACTCAGGTGAAATTAAACCCACTCAGAAAAATTGCCTTGGTATGACCAATAAGCCTTTCACGGTTCAGCTATTTCTGACTATCTTTTATCTCTCACTATTGCAAAGCCATCCTATCTATTTCATTTCAATTATACTTAAGCATTTGGAGTCTCTGGATGTTGTCAGTTTATGTGCTAGCAGTGTTTTCTTCACTATCATGTGCCCTCTTCAATTTGTCCATCTGCAACCACCAGTTCATTTGTTCACATGCATCTTTTGTGCTCTTTCCTTTTAAAGCCATCAATCATTTTCAGTTGAACTGTGTGAGGGAAGGGCTTCTTGGAAGCCATCTTACCAATACCACCCTACTCTAGCACCTACTCCCCTCTAAGAAACCATCAGAACAATCCCCACCATTGTCTGTGCTCATTTAACCCAGACACTGGAAGATTTCTGTGATCCCACAGTCACCCATTAACAGGGGAATTCCTACTGTTGTGTTGCTCTGATCTGTATAACCCTCCTATGTTACCCAAATCTTTCCATTGTGTTCCCAGAAGTGTGGCTAGGTGATTAGTACTGTATCCTCAGCTTTCTTCCTGAACATCCCCTCTACCTTCTAGCTTAACTGAACCTAACTGCCCCATGAATACTCTGCATTCTCGAAACATTCTGAAGTAACAGCTTGGGTACCCCCCTTTTCTTCCAAACTATTACTTTTTCTTCCTTTTGCAAGAGACATCTACTGCTGTTAATACTGTTACTGTTACTACTACAACATCATTATAATTCTCCATCTTGCTACTCTGTAATTGCTATCACCTGGTCACTTTCATCATTCACTGAAGACAAACCTGTCTGTCATTCAAGATATCTATTATGCACATGTCTGACTTTAAGTAACTTTTAGGTCTAACACACTTACACATGATAGGTAGACATGGGAGTTGCCAATCTTAGAAACAGTGTAAAAAATAATCCTCTTCCTTCTTATTTGTCTCAGTTGATCTCAGTAACTTCCAGGTTAATTCATTCTGCCTAGTCCTCAATAGAATTATAGTATGTTTCATATGCTATAGTTATATAATTTTCCTATTCTGTGGTTACATATTCTGAATATAAAGTGTGAATACATATGTGTATATTTCATATATATATATATGAATGAATATAAAGTCTTTGTACATACATATATGTGAATAATGTGTTTTTGTATTAAGTATTTGTGTTCTCTAAATCTTCTGTTAAATGTTAAAACTGTTTAGAGAACAAGGGCTATGATGTCTATGGCAACTTGTTCCCAGATTTTGTCTTTTCCCAGAGCTCTGACCGGTGAGAAACTGGAATTTTTGTTGGAGAACTTCCATACTTTAGTTATAAAATCACGGTACTATTATGGAACATTTTCACCTTTTTTTCCCCCAAGTGTTCAATAATAAGAAAGTAGCAGGGTCTTTTACTTCAGAACAAATATGAATATATGTAAGATCATGTTATTGAATAGTCAAAGGACTGCTATGGAGACTAAAGAATACTTTCAAGATAGAATAATGACTTTGAATTAAGGAAAAAATACTTAGGCACTTGCCCTAGATCAGAGATCAGAGCTGGTGTAAGTTGCCCAAGCACTGACTGGCTCTGTGTTTTTCAGAGTGCTATTTTATTAAGTCATCTGATGACCAGATTTCTAAACATAGACCTTGTAAATCAGAAGGAAAAATCCAGAAGACATTTTTGTACACCAACGTCAGATGAAAATTTCCACTCTGTAATACTTTGTTTGATGTTATCTGCCCTTTGCTTAAACTTTGGGGAGCAGAGGAGGAGATTTAATTAAGAAATTCTAATGGAATATTTATAGAAATAGCAAATAATCAAATCATTATTATTTAGCTTGACATTTGGTTTTTCCTATCTTTATCTTTGGATTTTACTCTCCTCTCCCCTTTCTTTCATGGTCAGACATGCCTCATAGTGCCGAGACCAGAAAAAGCCAAATTTTTCCCTGGGAAAATGACTACAGAATAGCTGAGGTCAGAGACTAGTTAACTTCTATAACCAGTTATGGAATTTTAGGGATAAGAACAAAAAAATAGAACATGGGATTAAAAACATACAAAGATACAGCCCTAAGAACTATAGTGTCACTCTCCTATAACACAAGCTCTCTCTGCATTAGGCACTGATGGGCAATACAGGTAGTTGATCTTGTTTGGCAGAAAGAACACTACTTACAGATACTTTAAACAACAGGCGTGCTCTCAGCTAGGCACAGTACTGAAAATATTTTGATAAATATGTTTAAGTTGGTGCAGAAGTCATTGCAGTTTTTCATTGTTGACCTTTGCCATTTAGTACTTGAATACATTCATAAATATATGTAGTTACGTTACACATCATTTTAATGAGCATTTCTCACTCTATGCTTTTTAAATGGCATTGCTTGCTCTTTATTTTATATTATAGAAATTATGTTAGATAAAAAGCAAATTTGAGTGATTTTTAAAATTTGAGTTCAAAATGGGTCTGCTACTGCTGCTAAGTCGCTTCAGTCGTGTCCAGCTCTGTGCGACCCCATGGACTGCAGCCTATCAGGTTTCTCCATCCATGGGATTCTCCAGGCAAGAACACTGGAGTGAGTTGCCATTTCCTTCTCCAATGCATGAAAGTGGAAAGTGAAAGTGAAGTCACTCAGTCATGTCTGACTCTTAGCGACCCCATGGACTGCAGCCTACCAGGCTCCTCCATTCATGGGATTTTCTGGGCAACAGCACTGGAGTGGGGTGCCATTGCCTTCTCCCTCAAAATGGGTCATAAAGCAGCAAAGACTGCTCAGAACAACAACACATTTGGCCCAGAAACTGCTAATGAACATACAGTGCAGAAGTGGTTTAAGAATTTTTGCACAGGTTTAAGAATATTTGCAAGTGGTTTAAGAAATTTTGCACAAGAATTTTTGCACAGATGAGGAGCCCAGTGGCTGGCCATCAGAAATTGACCGTGAACAATTGAGAGCAATCATCAAAGCTGATCCTCTTACAACTACACAAGAATTTGCCAAAGAACTCAGTGTTGACCATCCTATAGTCGTTTGGCATTTGAAGCAAATGGAAAAGTGAAAAAGTTTAAGTGGTGCTTCATGAACTGATCAAAACTAAAAAATATCGTCATCTTGGAGTGATGTCTTCTCATTCTGTGCAACAACAAGGAATCATTTCTTGATTGGATTGTGATGTGCAACAAAAACAGAGTTTTATACAACAGCTGACAACGGCTTGTCAATGGTTGGATTGACAAGAAGCACCAAAGCACTTCTCAAAGTCAAACTTGCACCCAAAAAGTCATCATCACTGTTTGGTGGTCGGCTGCTGGTCTGATCCACTACAGCTTTCTGAATCCCAGCAAAATCATTACATCTGAGAAATATGTTCAGGAAATCTGAGATGCACTGAAAACTGCAGTGCCTACAGAAGGGATTGGTCAACAGAAAGGTCTCCATTCTTCTCCATGACAATGCCTGACCACACTTTACACAGCTAACACTTCAAAAGTTGAATGAATTTGACTATAAAGTTTTGCCTCATCTACCATATTTGCCTGACCTCTCAACAACCAACTACCACTTCTTCAAGCATCTGGACAATTTTTTTTGTGTGTGTGGGGAAAACACTTCCACAACCAGTAGGAGGCAGATAATGCTTTCCAGAATTTATCAAATCCTGAAGCAGATTTTTATGCTGCAGGAATACACTTATTTCACATTGGCAAAAATATGTTGATGTAATGGTTCCTATTTTGATTGATAAAGATGTATTTGAGCCTAGTTATGATTTAAAATGCACAGTCTGAATCCACAATTACTTTTGTACCAACCTAATAATTTCATGTAACTATGGGGATTCATGACAATCAATGTGTAGTAAAAATTTTACTTAAGTATTTATTCAAGTAACTGAAGCAAAGGAGAATAGAATTAACATTTACTGAATACAGAATTATAGGTTTGGGAGATTAGCAGAACAGTAATCAGTAAAGTTTCATTCTATAAACACATTTTTGCAAAGTGATACTTAATCCCAAAAGAATAACCTCCTACACTCTGTATTGTTCAGGCATAATTAGCAAATATTCTTACTAGTCAAGAACATTTACTGAATAAATATATGTTAATAATTGCAATCAGAATAAAATGTTTTTGTGATTTCATAGCATTATTCCTCTGTGACCTGTAAGTCTAATGATTACTACCTAAATGGACATTCACATTTAGGTAAATAACTAAGAATGAACAAGTCATTTTGAATATTTAAATTAATTTACTTTCAATTTTTTAAGAAGAGGAAACATTTATGTGTTTACATACTAAATAAACAGAGATTTAAGATATATAGTCGGAGAAAGTGATGGCACCCCACTCTAGTACTCTTGCCTAGAAAATCCCATGGATGGAGGAGCCTGGTAGGCTGCAGTCCATGGGGTTGCTACAGTCGGGTACGACTGAGCGACTTCACTTTCACTTTTTACTTTCATGCATTGGAGAAGGAAATGGCAACCCACTCCAGTGTTCTTGCCTGGAGAATCCCAGGAACGGGGGAGCCTGGTGGGCTGCCATCTATGGGGTCGCACAGAATCGTACACGACTGAAGCGACTTAGCAGCAGCAAGATATATATTTAGTTTATATAAGCATAAATAATGTTTTGAAGTATTATTTGAGTAATGCAGTGTGAGAAACATACTGTGTTGAAGTCTCCCCTGAGACACACTCTAGAACCAGTGATTATGTAGGTTGAAAAAGGAAGTATTTATTTCTAAGATTAAAAAAATAAAATTACAGATTTCCAGAAAATGTCCTAGATGAAAAAAGATATCTCTGTCTGAAAACACAACCAGCTTTGATTTGAAAATGCAACTCTTAAATAATGCCTTAATTCTATCTTTCCTCAAATTTTAATATAGCTACACCAGTTTCTTTTAGCTAATGTTTGTATCATATGTCTTTTTAATTTTTCAGTGTTTATGCTTTACATATATCACATTTAAACAAAATATAATTTTATTTCCAGAATATAATGCTCCTTATGAATTTGTCTCTTTGTTCGATTAATTTCAGTGTAATCACTAATTTTTATCATTTTAACGAAAACTTTCTATTTGTCCTGACCATTTTGTGATCTTTAATTTTCTTTCCTTTGTTATTTATAAACCATGCACTCTTTCCTTATTGTTTTAGTGTTAAGCCAGATTACGTGTCCTTGATTAACTAAAATCTAGCACTAATCTTCAATTCTTCTTCTTTTCAGGCAACACTAAAATCTTAGAATGTTTGCTTTCCATTTTTTTACTTTATGAAGATTTTTATTACTATTTATGAATGTAGTCTATAGTTAATATGGAATTATATAAGTTGTTATCAATAATTTGTCAGTTTTTTTTTTACTACATCACAGATTTTCTGGCTTTACCATTTTTCATTCCTCGGTGTATCTTCAACCAACCATGGCCTTTACAGTTTCTTCTGGATGTACAACATCCTTTATTATAATATTTATTTTAGTGCAGTCTGTTAGGTAACATACTTTTTTATGAGTTATGGAAAGAAAATATGTCTATTTCACTTTATTTGTTGGCATGTATTTTCACTAGTTAATATTTTATTTGGGTAATGATTTTCTTTCAGGACTAAGAATATGTCATTCCACTGTATAATGGCATTGTTTGTATAGAAATCATTTATAAGTGTCTACTACTATTCCTTGTAGTTTGTTTTCTTTTTCTAGTGACTTAATATTTTGTCTTTGTCTTTAGTTTTTGTACTTTTATATATGCTATATGAAATTCTTTTATCTATAAGTTGATTGCATGTGCAGAATAAGCTTGCCAAATCTGAAGGTTGATGTATTTTTATTAATTTAGGGAATTTCTTAGTCAAATCTCTTTAATCCTGCCTTATTTTCCATCTCTTTTTTTTTTGAGATGCCAATTATATGTACATTAAATCTTTAACCATTTGCATCCTTTCTTTTTTTCTGTCTTCTTACTACTCGCTGCTTTTTTTCTACTTACTTTCTCCTGACTTTGCATTCTAGTTCTGTAAGTATCTAATGAATTGTATTTAACCTCCTATGACATTTACTCTCTGAATCCCTAATTTCATGTTCTATATATTTTTTAATTCTAGAATTTATTTTTTTCTCTTTTTAAGTATGTCTGTTTCCAGTTCTCTCTTTCAATATTCTATCTTGATCTTTATCTTTTTAATGTAGTGACAATCTTTTTTTCTTTTAAGTCTGTATCAGATAATTTAACTTTCTAGAGCCACTGATTACATTGTTAGTTCTTTTGCTGATTTTAATTTATGTTACCCTTTATATGTATGTCTCGTACTTTATGATTTTGTAGTAAATAGTTTGGAAAAAAGCAAACATTTTGAGAGAAAGAATGTTTTCTTCCTCTGGGGAGAATTTTTTCTTGGCTCATCCCAAGATGACTGAAAATGTGATATTATTATAGGCAAACTTCAAGAATTGGAATTTTTAAAAATTTAAAATTGAAGTTAGCTACAGTTTGTGTGAATATTCTTGTATGTTCCAGCTCATCCTAATTTCTTGGGTCATTTCTAACTCCAAAGAAATAACATCCTTATTTCTTTGCCATTCTAACTCCAAATAGAGGATGGATTGCTAGAAACACCATTCTCCATGGGCCCTGTGCTCTAACATTTACTTCCTAGATCCAGGAGACAATCAAAAATGCTACCCAGCCTTTCAGTTGCTTTTCTCATATCAATAAGTCAGAATGTCAAGCTCATTTATTGGCCAGTTATTTTCTTCACAGCAGTTTTAGTTCTTTGGTAACTTCTATTAGATTTTACATATACTCCAGGCTAATTTTTTTGGCAGGTAATTTGATATGAATTATCTAAGTTTTTAATTATCTGAGGTCAATATCTAATGTATTTTACAATCTTTCATGGCTGCCTCAATGTTCTCTATTGGAGAAACAGCCTTTTCTGGGTTCAAATTCTATCATGACCTTTATTAGCTTTGAAATCTGGCAACTAATTGCACCCTTCTTACCTAAATCCTTTCAACTATAAAAAAAGGGACAAACTGCATTTTATTCATTAAATATCAAAATGTATAAAGCATTAAAAGCCATTCCTGGTATATATAAATTGCTATGTACTGTTGTACAGTTGGAGAAGGCAATGGCAACCCACTCCAGTACTCTTGCCTGGAAAATCCCATGGACGGATGGGCCTGGTGGGTTGCAGTCCATGGGGTCGCTAGGAGTCGGACACAACTGAACGACTTCACTTTCACTTTTCACTTTCATGCATTGGAGAAGGAAATGGCAACCCACTCCAGTGTTCTTGCCTGGAGAATCCCAGGGACGGGGGAACCTGGTGGGCTGCCATCTATGGGGTCGCACAGAGTCGGACATGACTGAAGCGACTTAGCATTGTACAGTTACTACTTGATATATGCTGAATGCAGCATGTTCTTTAATGCACCTTTCCTTTGTAATATGTTTCTCTCTTGGTCAGCCCTCTTTCAGAGTTTCCGAGGTAAACCTATTCATTTATTTAATAATAATAAAAAAAAAGACTGGCTATGGCATTTTTCTGAAATTCAACAACAAAGTAGTTATATTTCTTTCTCTGACAGGTATTATACCTCCTTATTACGTATGTATTTATATTTCGTCTAGTAGTTTTTCCTTTCCATTTCACAAGATATCATATAATCTTAGATTTGAATGGGCAGTTTAGTTCAGTGACTCCAACGTATTTCGCTGGCTACGTCAGAATTGTGTAAAAGTTTTGTAAAAATCAATCTTGGGAGCAGCAGACCCAGGATATTCATATGCATTTATTCTGGAATAGTTTTCAAGAATTGAACTATAGCACGTCTTTTCTTCATTATGCTACATAACCCTGCATCTTAGTTAATTGCCATTAAACATACACATTTTGTTCATTTGTAGAGTATGCTGTATGGTCACTTTCACGGTATCATGATTTAGTTTTTAAATCTCAGTGCTTGGAGCATTTTTTAAATTCAGTAATAAAGTGTGAAAAAGCTTATTCTGCTTATGGTCTTAACATTGTGGTGGTAAAAAAGTCTTGGGGAATTATTTACCCTTTTCTATATTTAAAAATTGAAAACCCCACCATTGAACTATTTAAGCAATTCTGAATTCTATAAACTGCATTCCCACCTAATACAATTCAAATATGAAAGCATCAGAATATACTAATATAAGTTAAGAACTTATTTATGTTTCAGCATAAGCCTTACCTCTTATTTTTTCAAAGGTAGACCACAGTTCTCTAAATTGTGATTTAAAGAGGCATGGTAAAAGGACAAAAATAAATTTATGGATTTTATTCACATTGTATGTCAACCGCATTAAGTCAGTCTAAATTCTCATAAGGCTATTTGATAGAAGGATAATTTTTTTTGTTTGTTTGTTTACCAACATTTAGAATGCATTTAATAACAGGGCCCTTAATCTCCTCATTCTGCCCCAGACAGGTCTTATGCCACCTACATTTAATATTACCATATCAAGAAGTACTTGTCTTTCAAAGCACTAATCCTATTGCATCTACTTCCATCCTTACTTGTCATCATCCCTGCTGCTGCTAAATCGCTTCAGTCGTGTCTGACTCTGTGCGACCCCATAGATGACAGCCCACCAGGCTCCCCCATTCCTGAGATTCTCCAGGCAAGAATACTGGAGTGGGTTGCCATTTCCTTCTCCAGTCATCATCCCTAAAAGACATTAAATCTGAAGAGAACAGGGATCTACAGTTATCTGATCTTATCTGATCATAACTTACCCAAGCCCAGTCAAGTGTCAGGCATATGGTATGTTTTAATAAATAGTAATAATTTTTTAAAGCAATTGTTTGAATGATTCAAAAAATGTGTCTGCTCTTCAAGATCAGGAAGGTATATGTGACTGAAAGAGAGTTGTTAACTGGAGTTTAGATGAATGGTTACACACTGTAGATGTTTTTATTTCCCCAGAGCTATTTCTACTGAATAAAAGTCAGTGCTCAAACTTATCTTTGAATCACAAAGACTTTAACTTCGCGGTTTTTCATTTTTATTTTTTAAACTAGTGTACATCTGAGATCTCTGATCTAGTGGGTGGTGATAATTATAAACTGACATAAGAGTAAAACAAAGGTCAAAATTATTCTGGCAAAAAGCACACCACACCGTGCTTTGAGTAAACATCAGTTAAATTCATAGATAAAATAGCAATTCAGTGCCATCTATATCCATTATAACTAATTCAAACTTATCCTCTATGATAACTATCTCATTTGTAATTTAGAAAATAAAAGATGTGAATTCTGAAGATTATAATTAGCAACTGAAGTTGAATAATTAAACCTATCATAGAAGAAGTTTTCTATGGAGAAAGAGAAATGATGTTGCTTAGCAAGATTGAACTAACTTAAGATAGTTTGTCATTTCATTTTGAGGGTACTGAATACAGTATGCTTCTTTAATTTATCTGTATTCATGTCTGCAACAAGATATAAGCTTCAGAGAATACATACACATACCTATACAGAGAATACACACACATACACACACACACACACACACACACGCATACACAGGGAACACACACGCACACATATATGCACACATTAAGCATATATTTGAGGAGAGCAGAAGCTATCAGTTCACTAAAATGTAATGTGGATGGTGACAAGGTTGGTGACAATTCCAAAATTTTGTTTCCTAAACCTTAATCATGCTTCTTGAAAAGCTAGCCCTCCATTGTGAAGCAAGAGGGATAATATTTATCAGGTATAGCTCCCTTTATGCTCATCCCTGTTCTGAGTCTTATATCTGTTCAATCATTTGATCATCACAACAGTCCATGAAGTACATATATTGTTATCTCTACAGATGAATGAAATTTCTTATTTTCAACTTCCCAGGCCCAGCTATTCTTTGACTTCCTTCCCCAGAAACTTTTATGTATGTACATATAAATATATACACATATGTGTATTCAAATATATGCTCACCTGTGGATGCAAATATATATACATATGTGTATACATACACACATATATATATATATATTTATGTATGTATATACATGTGCTAAGTCACTTCAGTCATGTTCAATTCTTTGCAACCCTATGGACTGTAGCCCACCAGACTTCTCTGTCCATGGAGTTCTCCAGGCAAGAGTACTGGAGTGTGTTGCCATGCTCTCCTCCAGAGGGAATAGCCTCAACCCAGGAATCAAACCTGCATCTAATGTCTCTTGTCTTGACAGGCATATTCTTTACCACTAGTACCACCTGGGAAGTCCAATACATACATACATACATACATATATACACACAAGTGTGTGTGTGTGTGTGTGTATATATATATAGAGAGAGAGAGAGAGGGAGAGAGAGAGAGAGAGAGAGAATATGCGTAGTATTGCTGTGTTTACCTTTGAAAACTGTACATTGGTATATTCTATCAGTCATATTTTATCTCACTTTTTAAAAACTAACATTATATTTTAAAAATTTTTTGTTGAATTCAAACATACAGAATGTGCATAAATATTAAGTGTGAAGTTGTCCCATCACTTCATGGGAAATAGATGGGGAAACAGTGGAAACAGCGTCAGACTTTATTTTTTTGGGCTCCAAAATCACTGCAGATGGTGATTGCAGCCATGAAATTAAAAGACACTCCTTGGAAGGAAAGTTATGACCAACCTAGATAGCACATTCAAAAGCAGAGACATTACTTTGCCAACAAAGGTCCATCTAGTCAAGGCTATGGTTTTTCCCGTGGTCATGTATGGATGTGAGAGTTGGACTGTGAAGAAGGCTGAGCGCCGAAGAATTGATGCTTTGGAACTGTAGTGTTGGAGAAGACACGTGAGAGTCCCTTGGACTGCAAGGAGATCCAACCAGTCCATTCTAAAGGAGATCAGCCCTGGGATTTCTTTGGAAGGAATGATGCTAAAGCTGAAACTCCAGTACTTTGGCCACCTCATAAGAAGAGTTGACTCAATGGAAAAGACTGTGATGCTGGGAGGGATTGGGGGCAGGAGGAGAAGGGGACGACAGAGGGTGAGATGGCTGGATGGCATCACTGACTCGATGGACGTGAGTCTCAGTGAACTCTGGGAGTTGGTGATGGACAGGGAGGCCTGGTGTGCTGCGATTCATGGGGTCGCAAAGAGTCGGACACGACTGAGCGACTGAACTGAACTGAACTGAACTGGACTGGATAAATTTTTACCAAATTATGGGCCCTTAGAACATCATGTGTTCATGATTGTAAGTGAAACCAGCCCAGGAAGCTGCTCTGGAGTCTTCATTCAGTCCTCATGCCCTTAATTAATTTCTGTCATCATGGATTAGATGTGTTATTGCTTTAACTCTAAATAAATGGGGTCATATTTCCTTCAGCATTATTTCTTGTGAGATTTCTCTCTTTAATTTGGAACACTGATTCTTTTATTTTTACTTTCAAAAGAATTTTATGAATGTGCTACAATGGTACATTCTATTGTTTTTGATATGGGGTTATGTCTAGTTTTTTCCATACTGTTGAGTTTTAAATTGGCATTGCCACTTTGAAAACCATTGAAACGAATATGAACTGCTAAATCTACTGACCTCATCTGCTAAAGCAAAATGTATTATACCCTCCAAACAACCAATTTCACTTTGAGGTGAATATTCAACAACAACAACAACAACAACAACAATATATATATATATATATATATATATATATATACACACACACATATGCACAGAATGTTCAATAAAATATTATTTATAATAGCCATCATTTACTTTTCAGTTCTAGCTTGATACTGTATGAACCTATTTCTGTCACTTTTATTGTTTAAGATTATTCACTGTGTGAACATTAAAACTTTGTTTCTCTTGTTGTAAATAATGCAATGTCTCATTGTATACTTGCACAGAATTGCTCCACGGCACACACATACCCAGAAGTTAAATTGCATCATGTTTTTAGAATCAGCATATCTTAATCTCTACTCAATATTTAGACAAAAAAAAAATCCTAATTTGTTCCTACTAGAACCTGTAAGATTTCTTATATTCCACTTGTTTAACACAACTGGAAATTGTCATTGTTTTTTTGTCATATACTTTGTGGGTATACTTTTTGTGAATGTAGTTACTGTTTTGCTTTGAATTGGATTTCTTTAGTTAGTAGTGGAATTAGAGAACTGCATATGGATGGGAGCATTTGTGATACCATTTTAGAAATTACTCAACATTTATCTCAATTGCATTGTCTCTTTATTTGGGGGGATATAAAAGAGGAACTAAAAAGCCTCTTGACGAAAGTGAAAGAGGAGAGTGAAAAAGTTGGCTTAAAGCTCAACATTCAGAAAATGAAGATCATGGCATCTGGTCCCATCACTTCATGGGAAAGGGATGGGAAACAGTGGAAACATGTCAGACTTTATTTTGGGGGGCTCCAAAATCACTGCAGATGGTGATTGCAGCCATGAAATTAAAAGACGCTTACTCCTTGGAAGGAAAGTTATGACCAACCTAGATAGCATATTGAAAAGCAGAGACATTACTTTGCTAACAAAAGTCCATCTAGTCAAGGCTATGGTTTTTCCCGTGGTCATGTATGGATGTGAGAGTTGGACTGTGAAGGAAGCTGAGCACTGAAGAATTGATGCTTTTGAACTGTGGTGTTGGAGAAGACTCTTGAGAGTCCCTTGGACTGCAAGGAGATCCAACCAGTCCATTCTGAAGGAGATCAGCCCTGGGATTTCTTTGGAAGGAACGATGCTAAAGCTGAAACTCCAGTACTTTGGCCACTCATGCAAAGAGTTGACTCATTGGAAAAGACTGTGATGCTGAAAGGGATTTGGGGCAGGAGGAGAAGGGGACGACAGAGGATGAGATGGCTGGATGGCATCACTGACTTGATGGACATGAGTCTGAGTGAACTCTGGGAGTTGGTGATGGACAGGGAGGCCTGGCGTGCTGCGATTCATGGAGTTGCAAAGAGTCAGACATGACTGAGTGACTGAGCTGAAGTGATAAAGAAGTTTCTTATACATTCTGTATATAAATCTTGCATCTAAATATTATAAAATATTTTTCAGATTATATCGTACCTTACTTTTGGTTTCTAAAGTCTTTCAGAAGACAAAAAATTTGTTTTCTTGTTGTTGTAATACATATAATTATATTTTTATTTTGTGAGATTTGCTTTTATATATATTAATAAATATGTTTCAATCCCAAAAAGACATTTCTAGGAAACATTTTCCTATATTGTTTCTCATAGTTTTAAAATTTTACTTTGCAAATTTATGTCTTTTATCAATCTGAATTTTATTTTTTAGAGGCATTCTGTAGGAAATCCATTATTTAAAAATTTTTTCTCAGAATGCCGTCTGTTTCAACATGTATTAAACAGTTAATTGTGTGCCATTTGGCTTATACCTAACCTCAGTCTTATACCAAGATAGTATACACACTATATAAAACTTTGCCTCTTTTTTTTTTTTTCCTTCTGGAAAACAGACAACTCTTGTGAGAAGTTTTGCTTGAAATGAAGCAAAAGAATAGGATGATACCCGGATTGAGGTACTAATTCAAATCATGTCTGTTCTAGCTCCAAAAAAATCTTGATTATTACAACTTCTCCATAGCCACAATTTCAAGACACCATAGACACAGCTCCAAGACAGATCTCCTCGGTCCAAGGTACTCTCATCTCCTACACAAGCCACTAGTACTCTTCACTCAAACCCACTACTCTTCCATTTCCACTTTGGCTTTCCCATCATTGCCCTCCACCCTGTTAAACCTATTATTTTAATATATTTTATCCCATAATAGTAAGAAAACTATAATAGCAGCAGCTCACTTACTCATCAAGCATCCAGATTCTTTATTATTTTTTCTTTTTTTTAAATTTTATTTTATTTTTAAACTTTACATAATTGTATTAGTTTTGCCAAATATCAAAATGAATCCACCACAGGTATACATGTGTTCCCCATCCTGAACCCTCCTCCCTCCTCCCTCCCCATACCATCCCTCTGGGTCGTCCCAGTGCCCTAGCCCCAAGCATCCAGTATCGTGCATCGAACCTGGACTGGCATCTCGTTTCATACATGATATTTTACATGTTTCAATGCTATTCTCCCAAATCTTCCCACCCTCTCCCTCTCCCTCTCTCTCAGAGTCCATAAGACTGCTGTATACATCAGTGTCTCTTTTGCTCATAACTTTCCTTCAAAGGAGTAAGCATCTTTCAATTTCATGGCTGCAATCACCATCTGCCGTGATTTTGAAACCCCCAAAAATAAAGTCTGACACTGTTTCCACTGTTTCCCCATCTATTTGCCATGAAGTTATGACCAATCTAGATAGCATATTCAAAAGCAGAGACATTACTTTGCCAACAAAGGTCTGTCTAGTCAAGGCTATGGTTTTTCCTGTGGTCATGTATGGATGTGAGAGTTGGACTGTGAAGAAAGCTGAGCGCCAAAGAATTGATGCTTTTGAACTGTGGTGTTGAAGACTTTTGAGAGTCCCTTGGACTGCAAGGAGATCCAACCAGTCCATTCTGAAGGAGATCAGCCTTGGGATTTCTTTGGAAGGAATGATGCTAAAGCTGAAACTCCAGTACTTTGGCCACCTCATGCGAAGAGTTGACTCACTGGAAAAGACTCTGATCCTGGGAGGTATTGGGGGCAGGAGGAGAAGGGGATGACAGAGGATGAGATGGCTGGATGGCATCACTGACTCGATGGACGTGAGTCTGAGTGAACTCTGGGAGTTGGTGATGGACAGGGAGGCCTGGCATGCTGTGATTCATGGGGTCGCAAAGAGTCTGACACGATTGAGCGAGTGAACTGAACTGAGCTGAGCTGATGGGACCGGATGCCATGATCTTAGTTTTTTGAATGCTACTACACATACTACGATGCAAAGAGCAGTCTTCCAAAACAAGGAGTTATCTGACCCCAAATGTCAATAGTGCTGAAGCAGAATAGCCCAGATTTGGCCAAATCACATCAGTCTCTTTGCAGCAAGCCCACTGATGCTGTTCCACTGTTTATCAAAATAAGTTTATACCCTTATAATGGACCACGGGGCACCTCATGATCTGGTCTCTATGAAGCTCTACATCTTCATCTTGTTTCACTCTCTGCCCAGTATTCTAGACACTTTGTCTTTGGAAGTTTTCAGAGTTTCTGCCCTAATGACTCAATTCCCTATTCCCCTATATTTCAGCCCCCTGTAAGTTTCCTTCATGGAAAGCCACGATAATTCTATATTTGTTTTTTTGCTGTTTCAAACCATATCTAATTAAATCTAGAAATTCCATAGTATAATTGCTTCATTTGCAGTATACTATGATTTTTTCACTATAATTAAAACATAGCAGATCTACAATACACAAGCACATATACTATTTACATATGCATACTTAAGTAAATAACATCATAAATATGTAAATAGCATTAATTTTGGCTAGTGAAGAGTATTAGCAAACATGTTTTCTTCTTTATGCTTATAGATATACTCTAAGTTTTCTACAACAGACATAGTATTTTTGTAATAGGGATGTAAAACTATAATAAAATAACAAGTTTTCAAAATATGTTGACATAAAGTCTTAAGGATTATCGTGTATAATGACTTTTTAGATCCATAAAGGTTTAAAATGCCCTCTGATATCTTGTTGAAATTATTCCCTTATAACTATCTAAAATACTGTATCATTGAAACACCTGTGATTCTTCAGTTCTCAAAAGGAATAGTTTTTCCTTTGGCAACAGGAAGCCTGCTCTTCTGTTGGCAGTGGGGTTTTCATGTGTTTTCATGAATATGTGTAAGTACTTGTTAGGACATATTTCATAGCAATAGCAACTTATTTTTTTCAAACCAGAAAGAAAAAAATATTTTACTATTCACATAGTTAATTTTATCATTAAAATATTAGCATTTCATTTTATGTTTAAAATAGATTTTTAAAATATTGCATGATTATTTTTCATCAGGTAATAGTGTAAACAGAAAATACTCATTGGGTATAATTTATTTGTTCTCTTAAGTGCTATCTAATTTTATTGGGATACAATTCACAAAATATAGGAAAGAAAACTGTATGGAGTAGAGGGTTAAGAACCATGAAGGAACAAAAAAATTGGTCCCAGTGATTAAAATAGTGAAGAAAGTTCCACAGAGCCCTACAAACATTGAACCTGGGTTTCCCTGAATCAATAGGACAAGGGTAAGTGAGAGATGAGGTATGTGAAGCAAACATAGCTGATTTGGTGACTTATATTGAGATAATAATAATATATAATAATATGATAAATAAACCTGAAACCAATGGTATCTTACACAAAACTTTTGGGTCTCAATGTGTTTCAGAATTTAAAGCTTATAAGAAGTGAGAAACACAATACTGAGCTTTAATTCACTATAATACCCAGTGGGGTCTGGAACAGCACCCTGTAATCAAACTAATCAAATTCTTCATTAAAGTAATCACATTTGTATACAAAATTCTTCAAGCCAGGCTTCAGCAATATGTGGATCATGAACTTCCAGATGTTCAAGCTGGTTTTAGAAAAGGCAGAGGAACAAGAGATCAAATTGCCAACATCCAATGGATCATGGATAAAGCAAGAGAGTTCCAGAAAAACATCTAATTCTGCTTTATTGACTATGCAAAAGCCTTTGACTGTGTGGATCACAATAAACTGTGGAAAATTCTGAAAGAGATGCGAATACCAGACCACCTGACCTGCCTCTTAAGAAACCTGTATGCAGGTCAGGAAGAAACAGTTAGAACTGGACATGGAACAACTGACTGGTTCCAAATAGGAAAAGGAGTACATCAAGGCTGTATATTGTCACCCTGCTTATTTAACTTATATGCAGAGTACATCATGAAAAACGCTGGGCTGGAAGAAGAACAAGCTGGAATCAAGATTGCTGGGAGAAATATCAATAACCTCATATATGCAGATGACACCACCCTTATGGCAGAAAGTGAAGAGGAACTAAAAAGCCTCTTGATGAAAGTGAAAGTGGAGAGTGAAAAAGTTGGCTTAAAGCTCAACATTCAGAAAATGAAGATCATGGCATCTGGTCCCATCACTTCATGGGAAATAGATGAGGAAACAGTGGCTGACTTTATTTTTTGGGGCTCCAAAATCACTGCAGATGGTGATTGCAGCCATGAAATTAGAAGACGCTTACTCCTTGGAAGGAAAGTTATGACCAACCTAGATAGCATATTCAAAAGCAGAGACATTACTTTGCCAACAAAGGTCCATCTAGTCAAGGCTGTGGTTTTTCCAGTAGTTGGGTATGGATGTGAGATTTGGACTGTGAAGACAGCTGAGTGCTGAAGAATTGATGCTTTTAAACTGTGGTGTTGGAGTAGACTCTTGAGAGTCCCTTGGACTGCAAGGAGATCCAACCAGTCCATCTTCAATGAAATCAGTCTTGAATATTCATTGGAAGGACTGATGCTAAAGCTGAAACTCCAGTACTTTGGCCACCTCATGCGAAGAGTTGAGTCATTGGAAAAGACTCTGATGCTGGAAGGGATTAGGGGCAGGAGGAGAAGGAGATGACAGAGGATGAGATGGCTGGATGGCATCACTAACTCGATGGACATAAGTTAGAGTAAACTCTGGGAGTTGGTGATGGACAGGGAGGCCTGGCGTGCTGCAGTCCATGGGGTCGCAAAGAGTCGGACACGACTGAGCGACTGAACTGAACTGAATCATATTTGTACTAATTAAAATAAATATAGACTAGACACAGTCTCACATCAGTTCCAGTTGAATTTTACTGTCAGATGAACTCAAGTTGGGTTAAAGGTTTGTTACAAAAGAACTACATAAAACTTATCATTGAAGTCTGTAGAATTGCAAACAAGATTTTGTCAAAGGTAGGTAACATTTGTTGATGAATTATTATGTGCTGGGCAAGTATTTTATATGAAAAAACTCTCTAATTATTACTCTCCTTTTTTTTTTTAATTTTCAAATGAGGGAGAAACAGAATGGAACAGTCAACACAGCTAGAAATGTGACATAACTAGAAGGTGATGGAGCAAGGATTGAAATGGAAGCAATTTTTGGTATATTGTGTCTCTAATAATATATTCCAGCCATGTTTCTGTAGCTTGTATGCAGGATGTGAATGAAGAGTTTGGGGGTGAGGTCAAAGAGATAGACAAGATAGATGGAAACTGTAAAGAAGTGAGAAAAGGGACACAGTGGGGATTAAATATCTAATGGCTGTTCTCAAGGAGATTTGTCTAATCTATTGGTTATCAATTCTTTTCCAACTATTCTCATTTGTCCCATGCAATGAAGAAATTTGCTGGGAGATATATCAGCAGAACAAATAAATGCAAGAATTATTTGGAAGTTAATTCTTCTTATTCTTAAATGGATTTCCCTTACAGTTCTTAATCCTTTCATGCCCAGAGGAAGCACTTAAACCACTTTCTTGGAACTAAACTTTTCCAGAGTCAAAAAACAGTTTTTGAAAATCTGAAATGCCCTTGGAAAGCCCATGTACTTTTTTTTGCCAAGAAAGATGGAATTCCTGTGTTACTTTCCTAAACTTGAAAAGACATCTCAGGTTGCCAGGAGTGGGGAGACTTCTACATATCCCACACTACCTGTAAAGGGATGCTGAAGCGAACAATGCTGGTCCCTGGAAAGCTGTGCACTGCTCCTCCATTCATGGTTCAGAGATGAAGAATGCCTGACGCCTCGGGTGTATCTGTGGTGTAATGGGAAGGCACAGAGCCAGAGAAAGAGGAAGTCTGATTTCTATGAACAGCACATTTCTTGCAGTGTAACAAAATGAAGCCAAGCTGCTTCTCTTCTCTGGTCACAGCGTCCTCAACTTTAGAATGAGAAACTATGATCTCGAAATAGATGCACAGACATAGAGAACAGACTTGTGGTTGCCAAGGGGGAAGAGAGGGAAGGAAGTATTGGGATTAGCAGGTGCCAGCTATTATATACACATGATGGATAAACAATAAGTTCCTCCTGTACAGCACAAGGAATTATATTCAACTTTCTATGATAAACTCTAATGGAAAAGAATATGCAAAAAATTTATGTGTATAACAAAAAGAGGTAGCAAATGCCAAAAATCAAGGTCTTGTCAGAGATATGATGCTGTTCACTCATTCACATAACAACTATTTGTTGAATAGCTACTTCTAGTTGAAGCTGGGTGTTACAAAAAAAAAAAAAAAAAAAACAATGAAAAAAAATGCAGGGTTTCTTTGCTTGTGGAAATCTCAGCCTAGTGGGAGATAAAGACCATTAAATTGATTGCATAATCTGTGTCCTGATGAATTTTGTAGGGACTGCACAGGAGCTACCTAACTCAGACTCAAAGTAAAATTTTGCAATAAAGTGAAAAATTATTTAAAACCCAGTGCAGATTTAATCACAGCTCTCTTCCATTTGTGAACAGCATAGTTCATTTCAATTCAGTTCAGTTCAGTTGCTCAGTCATGTCCAACTCTTTGCGACCCCATGGACTGCAGCACGCCAGGCCTCCCTGTCCATCACCAACTCCCGGAGTCCACTCAAACTCATGTCCATTGAGTCAGTTATACCATCCAATCATCTCATCCTCTGTTGTCCCCTTCTCTTCCTGCCCTCAATCTTTCCCAGCATCAGGGTCTTTTCAAATGAGTCAACTCTTATCAGGTGGCCAAATATTGGAGTTTCAGCTTCAGAATCAGTCCTTCCAATGAACACTCAGGACTGATCTCCTTTAGGATGGACTGGTTGGATCTCCTTGCTGTCCAAGGGACGCTCAAGAGTCTTCTCAGTCTTTTGAACTGAACCACAGTTCAAAAGCATCGATTCTTCAGGGCTCACCTTTCTTTATAGTCCAACTCTCACATCCATACATGACTACTGGAAAAACCATAGCCTTGACTAGATGGACCTTTGTTGGCAAAGTAATGTCTCTGCTTTTTAATATGCTGTCTAGGTTGGTCATAACTTTTCTTCCAAGGGGCAAGTGTTTTTTAACTTCATGACTGCAGTCACCATCTGTAGTGATTTTGAAGCCCCCCCAAAATAAAGTCTGTCACTGTTTCCATTGTTTCCCCATCTATTTGCCATGAAGTGATGGGACCAGATGCCATGATCTTAGTTTTCTGAATGTTGAATTTTAAGCCAACTTTTTCACTCTCCTCTTTCACTTTCATCAAAAGACTCTTTAGTTCTTCTTCACTTTCTGCCATGAAGGTGGTGTCATCTGCATATCTGAGGTTATTGATATTTCTCCCAGCAATCTTTATTCCAGCTTATGCTTCATCCAGCCCAGCATTTCTCATGATGTACTCTGCATATAAGTAAAATAAGCAGGGTAACAATGGATGGCCTTGACGTACTCCTTTCCCGATTTGGAATCAGGCTGTTGTTCCATGTCCAGTTCTAACTGTTCTTATTAGTGGGAGGTTAATCACTTTAGAATGTCTTCTGATCTATTCTATAGCAGAGATTGATTAGTAAGAGATAAAGAAAATGCCTCAGCTGGTAAAGAATCCATCTGCAATGCGGGAGACCTGGGTTCAATCCCTGGGTGGGGAAGATCCCCTCGAGAAGGGAAAGGTTACCCACTCTTGTATTCTGGCCTAAAGAATTCTATATAGTCCATGGGGTAGCAAAGAGTTGGACAGGACTGAGTGACTTTCACTTTCACTTTCAAATAAAAAGCACAGATTGGGGGAGTTCTCTGTGATCCTAGATTGATGTTGAGAGCAGATAGTACTTTATCATAGTAGGTGAGCCTGAGTGAACTGGGGAGACGGAGTTAGTTCTGTGTAATAAAGCAAAGGACATTGAAATTTTGCAGGAGACAGATTGTTGCACACATTGGCAGGAAATGGCAACCATAACACTTAGAGAAAGATGGTCAAAGTTTTAAAGTTGAGTACTTTGAATGTGTTTAAAGCTCATCTATAACTTCAAAATGTTTAATGAAATCTGTTATACATACAGATAAGTACAAATGAAGTTATCTTGGGAGATACCAAAGAAAAGAAGTAGGCATAGAAATGGGGCGAGCATGGAAGAGAAGGTAATAAACAGCTGTAGGAATTGAAAAAATGTGTGAAATCCAGAGTTCAGCAAAGATGATGATTCAGAACCAGAAGGGACCAGGTGACCTTAAGTGCCTTTGTCACAGAAATTTCAGGAAGGTCTTTGGACTTTGCTAAAGTGAAGGGTAAGAATTTGCATACAATACAAATCTCTTAAAGAAGAGGCAGCCCCAGCTGGTGGCAGGGTTACAGCGTGGGAGAGAAAGGGGAAGACAGAGTTAAGACTCCACATGAAAAACATATGTGAGTCTGCCCAGTGCCCACTATGCTCTTCTTTGTCTCAGAATGATTCACAGAATAGGGAAGATGCATGTCCTCACAGAATAAAAATAAGTTCAAAGAAAGAACTGCATTTTTTTTTCTTTTCCATAAAGTTTTAATTATCAGATTCCATGAATGATTAACCTGTATATGCACAGAGCTGAGAAATGAGAGAAGCCATGTTATGAAGCTCATGAGTGTCCACTTCTAAGGCCCCTGAAGAGTATTCCCCTATGGAGCCATTGTGACTGAAATGAGGGATCACCAGAGATTGGAGCTGGAGAGTGGGACTTGACCCAGGGTAGCTCTATACACCAGAGCTGACTAAATAGTTATCTTGTGTCACTTTATACTAAATTTCTTTTATTCAAGCTGTATTCTGGGACTCTCTTTTTCTCTCATAAGGCAAGAAATCATAGAGCAAGGCATTTATTGAAGTAGGTTGTTGCAAGCTGAGCATAGATGGCTTGGACCTTATGCTAAGGTCCTAACCTGAGGCTAAGGTTTCTAAACTTCCCTCTTCATTATGTTTTCCTACTAGATTAGATGGTCCAGATAGGAAGGCAACATGTCTATATTGCTTTCCAGCTACAAGGCCCTCAACTCCATCACGATGTTTGTCACATAATACAAACCTTTGTTTAATATTAGTAACTATAGTGACCTGAACTGATAGACAATTAAGACATTCATGCAAGAATGATGGTGAATTTGCACATGTGTAACTTCAGTTATAGAGACTATTTTTTTCTTCTATAATGATAAGTTGTATTGATATATGCAATATACATTCCTTATGACATAGAATATCTAATAGATTATAAAATTGAGGTTAAGGTGCTAGATGCCCTTAAGATTAGAAACCTGAACAAAACTAACTAGCTCTTCTGGGACAGGAAACAAGTGAGTTTAGCAGTCATATGACATATTTAAACTGTACATCAAGTTGAGTAACCATTGCTTACAGAATGAAGCTTCCACAATTCTTTACCATTTCCTTTGATATTAATTCTACTATTTCATACTTCAAATTCAAGTTCATATGAAAGTACACATGAAGCCTGAAACTTTCAGAATTTCATCCTTAGCTATATAGAGAAATTTTGCTAAATAATACACACCTTCAAAATTAACAATGAGGGGTTAACCTTGTTAACTTTATCTTTAACAACTGAAACATCATAGTGATTAATTTTTATCTCAGATTTTGAAAATGTGTTTTTCCCCAAGGTCTGAATGTCCATTTACTTGCTAAGTCACTTCAGTCGTGTCTGACTCTCTGTGACCCCACAGACGGCAGCCCACCAGGCTCCCCCATCCCTGGGATTCTCCAGGCAAGAACAATGGAGTGGGTTGCCATTTCCTTCTCCAATGCATGAAAGTGAAAAGTGAAAGGGAAGTCGCTCAGTCATGTCCGACTCTTAGCGACCCCATGGACTGCAGCCTACCAGACTCCTCCATCCATGGGATTTTCCAGACAAGAGTACTGGAGTGGGGTGCCATTGCCTTCTCATCCATTTACTTAATTTACAACAAAAATTATTAAATCATTGCTGGTTTGTGAGGGTCCTCCCATATACCAATGTGTTGCTACTTGTCCTTCTGAAGTAGAAAGAATCTGTGTTTTTCCTCTGTAGAATGGGACTTTAAAGCACCACAGCTCCAAATAAAGGCATAATGGAAAGGCATTATGACATTTTAAAATAAACTTTGACAGATCAGGTAGTGCTTTTGAAGTGAACTCGAGAAACATGAATTTTTTATGGTTAACTGCATGAAGCATGGTTTGACTACCAAAGATAAACATATCGGTTGAAAAAAAAAAAAAAAACACTGGGCAAAAAGAAAAGACAAAAAATAAAATGCAAAGAGATTTATAATCAGATCAAAATGCATTAGATACTCTCATTGTCACTGAAGAAGGATATACACATGTTAAAAATCTATGGGAAATGAAGTCTATATAATACTGCAAATAATCAAGTATGACCCCCAAATTATTATTAACTCTATTATGTAGCCTACATTGATAAAGTAGACACAGAGTTACCAAATAACTCACGTACTTTAATAATTGGTACCATACAGACTTAGGTCACGTATGTATAAAGTTAAGTAAATGCTGATAAAAATTTAGAAATTATAATCAATATAGATTGGACACCTGATGTGTCTAAACAGACAATTGTTACTTTATTTCTCTGGCTCTTTTTCTCCTGCATCTGCTGGAATTTCTTGGAGGGCAATGGATAAAAGGGTGATGCAAGAATCTCTTTTTCAATTACTCTGTTCTGTTATCAGACTTAGCTCCTATAGCAAGCCATCTTCCTCAGTAGATTCTCAACTATTTTCAATTATCGGCTAAGACTTGTTTTCTTTTTTTCAGTAGATATGAAAAACAGAGAAGTGTGTGTGAGGCTTTCATGTAACTGAGAATGATCTGAGACTCTAGGAGAAATAACCATTTTGAAATAACCAAAACAAAACAGTAACAAACAAAAGGTGCATCTTCTATTTTTATAACTTTCACCATGTATCTGAAGTTTTGTTTTAAATAATGGTTTCCAATAAGATACATTCTCTTTGGAATCAAAAATATTTCATTCAATTTTATATTCTTATTGTCTATTAAAGGACTTGCTTCAGAATAAGAGCTCCATAATCTTAAATGGCAGTCTGAGGAAGCCTTACAAATAGCTGTGAAAAGAAGTGAAGCAAAAAGCAAAGGAGAAAAGGAAAGATATACCCATTTGAATGCAGAGTTCCAAAGAATAGCAAGGAGAGATGAGAAAGCCTTCCTCAGTGATCGGTGCAAAGAAATAGAGGAAACTATAGAATAGGAAAGACTAGAGATCTCTTCAAGAAAATTAGAGATAACAAGGGAACATTTCATTCAAAGATGGGCTCGATACAGGACAGAAATGGTATGGACCTAACAGAAGCAGAAGATATTAAGAAGAGGTGGCAAGAGTACACAGAAGAACTGTACAAAAAATCTTCAAGACCCAGATAATCAGGATGGTATGATCACTCACCTAGAGCCAGACATCCTGGAATGTGAAGTCAAGTGTGCCTTAGGAAGTAACACTATGAAAAAACTAGTGGAGGTGATGGAATTCCAGTTGAGCTATTTCAAATCCTGAAAGATGATGCTGTGAAAGTGCTGCACTCAATATGCCAACAAATACGGAATACTTAGCAGTGGCCACAGGCCTGGAAAAGGTCAGTTTTCATTCCAATCCCAAAGAAAGGCAATGCCAAAGAATGCCCAAACTACCACACAATTGCACTCGTCTCACACACTTGTAAAGTGATGCTCAAAATTCTCCAAGCCAGGCTTAAGCAATACGTGAACCATGAACTTCCAGATGTTCAAGCTGGTTTTAGAAAAGGCAGAGGAACCAGAGATCAAATTGCCAACATCTGCTGGATCATCGAAAAAGCAAGAGAATTCCAGAAAACACACACACACACACACACACACACATCTATTTCTGCTTTATTGACTATGCCAAACGTTTGACTGTGTGGATCACAATAAACTGTGGAAAATTCTGAAAGAGATGGGCATATCAGACCACCTGACCAGCCTCTTGAGAAATGTGTATGCAGGTCAGGAAGCAACAGTTAGAACTGGACATGAAACAACTGACTGGTTCCAAATAGGAAAAGGAGTACGTCAAGGCTGTATATTGTCACCCTGCTTATTTAACTTATATGCAGAGTACATCATGAGAAATGCTGGGCTAGAGGAAGCACAGGCTGGAATCAAGATTGCTGGGAGAAATATCAGTAACTTCAGATATGCAGATGACACCACTCTCATGGCAGAAAGTGAAGAATAACTAAAGAGCCCCTTGTTGAAAGTGAAATAGGAGAGTAAAAAAAGTTAGCTGAAAGCTCAACATACAGAAAACTAAGATCTGGTCCCATCACTTCATGGGAAATAGATGGGGAAAGAGTGGAAACAGTGTCAGACTTTATTTTTGGGGGCTCCAAAATCACTGAAGATGGTGACTGCAGCCATGAGGTTAAAAGATGTTTACTCCTTGGAAGGAAAGTTATGACCAACCTAGACAGCATATTGAAAAGCAGAGACATTACTTTGTCATCAAAGGTCTGTCTAGTCAAGGCTATGGTCTTTCCAGTAGTCACGTATGGATGTGAAAGTTGGCCTATAAAGAAAGCTGAGCACCAAAAAACTGATGCTGTTGAACTGTGGTGTTGGAGAAGAGTCTTGAGTGCTCTTTGGACTGCAAGGAGATCCAACCAGTCCATCCTAAAGGAGATCAGCCCTGGGTGTTCATTGGAGGGACTGATGTTGAAGCTGAAACTCCAATATTTTGGCCACCTAATGCAAAGAGCTGACTTATTGGAAAAGACCCTGATGCTGGGAGGGATTGGAACCAGGAGGAGAAGGGGACGACAGAGGATGAGATGGTTGGATGGCATCACTGACTCAGTGGACATGAGTTTGGGTAAACTCCGGGAGTTGGTGATGGACAGGGAAGCCTGGCATGCTGCAGTTTATGGGATCGCAAAGAGTTGGACACGACTTTGTGACTGAACTGAACTAAATCTTAAATGAATGGATTTATGGAGTGATGAGTAGATGGATGGAAGAGAAAATGGATAGAGTTGGAAGAATGAATGTGTGGATGTATAGACTGATGTAAAGAAAGGTATCTTCGGAAGTGTTAAATAGACCTGAGTTTACACAGAGCAGAGTCTGATATGTATGTTTTCTGTAGCCTCAGTTGCCCTCAGTTAAGCAATTATATTCTTTTCTTTTCTTGTTATGTTATTAACAAATACAGGCTAAAAATACTATAATGAAAATGTACAACCACGCCTCATTTTATTGTGCTTGACAGATATTGCTTTCTTTACAAATTGAAGGTCTGTGGCAACACTACATGGAGTAAATCTTTCAGCAATACTTTTCCAACAGCATTTGCTCACTTTGTATCTCTGTAGCCTATTTTGGTAATTTATGTGAAATTTATGAAATTTTGGTAAATTTCAAATTTTTTAATTGTTTTTGTATTTGTTATGGTCATCCATCATCAGTGACCTTTGATGTTACTATTGTAATTGTTTTGGGAGCATCACAAATTCCCATATAAGATGGCAAGCTTAATGAATGAATGTGTGTGTTCTTATTGCTCCAGCTGATTAGTTTTTTTTCTTTTTCCCCTATCTCTCTCCTCCTCCCCAGGCCTTCCTATTCCCTGAGGCATGACAGCATTGAAATTAGGCTAATTAGTAACTCTACAATGGGTTCAAGGGAAAGGAAGAGTCACATTTTTCTCACTTGAAATTAAAAGCTAGAAATGAGAAAAGGCATGTCGAAAGCAGAGATAGGTCAAAAGCTAGACCTCTAGTTGTGACAATTAAGGACAAGTTCTTGAAATAATTAAAAGTGCTACTCCAGTGAAAACACAAATGATAAGAAAGTGAAATAGCCTTACTGCTGATATGAAGAAAATTTTTGTGCTCTGGGTAGATCAAAACAGCCTCAGTGTTTCCTTAACTGGAAGTCTAATCCAGAGAAAAGTCCTAATTCTTGTCAAATTCTGTGAAGGCTGAGAGAGGTGAGGAAGTTGCAGGAGAAAAAAATTGAAACTAGCAAGGGTTCTTTCATGAGGTAGAAGGAAAGAAACTGTCTCCATAGCATCAAAATACAAGATGAAGAATCAAGAACTGATGCATAAGCTATCCAGAAGGTTTAGCCAAGAAATTTAATGCAGGTGGTTACACTAAATGGTAGATTTTTCAATGTAGACAAAATAGGCTTCTATGAGATGAATTTGCCATATAAGACTTTCATAGCTCGAGAAGAAAAGTCAATACCTTGCTACAAACAAGCTGACTTTCTTATTGGGTGCTAGTGCACCTGTGACTTTACGTTGAAGTCAATGCTTGTTTACTACTGTGAAAATCTTAGGGACTTAAGAATTATGCTAAATCTATTCAACTTCTGTTCTCTAAATGAAACAATAAAGTCTGGATGAGAGCACATCTGTTTACAAAATGGTTTACTGAATATTTTCAGCCCACCCTGCTCAGGAAAAAAAAAAAAAAGGTTCCTTTCAAAATATTACTTCTTGTTGACAATATAACCGGTCATCTAAAAGTCAGATCCAGAGGTACAACAAGATTCTTGTTGTTCTCATGCCTGCTGATACCACACCCATTCTGCAGCCCATGGGTCAAGAAATACTTTCCACTTTTTAGTCTTAATATTTAAGAAATACATTACCTAATACTATAGGTACTACATGTAGGTACTCTTCTGATGGATCTGGGCAAAATAAATTGATAACCTTCTGGGAATGGTTCACCATTCTAGATACCATTAAGAACATCCTTGATTCATGCAAAGAGGTCAATATATCAACATCAACAGGAGCTCGGAAGAAGTTGGTTCCAACCTTAATGAATGACTTTGAGGGGTTCAAGATTTCATTGAGGAAATAACTGAAGAAGTGTTGGAAATAGCAACAGACCTGGAATTAGAAGTGGAGCTTGAAGATGTGACAGAATCACTGCAATCTCATGTTAAACTTGAATGGATGAGGAGTTGTTTCTTATGGAAGATCAAAGAAAGTGGCTTCTTGAGTTGGAAATTGTTCCTGGTGAAGATACTTTGAAGATTGTTAAAATAACCACAGAAGATATATAATATTACATAAACTCAGTTGATAGAGCAGTGACAGAATTTGATAGGACTGACTCCAATTTTGAAAGAAGTTCTACTTTGAACAAAATGTTACCAAACAACCCTGCCTGCTACAGAAAAATAAATCATGAAAGGAAGAGTCAATTGATGCAGCAAACTTCAGTGTTGTCTCATTTTAAGAAATTGCCACAGCTACTCCAATCATCAGCAGCCACAATCCTGATCAGTCAGTAATCATAAACATCATGGGAAGACCCTCCAGCAGGAAAATGCTTATGGTTTCCCTATGACTTGCTCTATGGGTAATAGAAAAAGCAAGAGAATTCCAGAAAAACCATCTACTTCTGCTTCATTGAATACACTAAAGCCTTTGACTGTGTGGATCACAACAAACTGTGGAAACTTCCTAAAGAGCTGGGAATACCAACTATCTTACCTGCCTCCTGAGAAACCTGTATTCAGGTCAAGAAGTGACAGAACTGGACATGGAACAATGGACTGGTTCCAAATTGGGAAAGGAGTACATCAAGACTGTGTATTGTAACTCTGCTTATTTAACTTACATGCAGAGTACATTATGCAAAATGCCAGGCTGGATGAAGCACAAACAGAAATCAAGATTTCCAGGGGAAATACCAATAACCTCAGATATGCAGATGATATCACCCTTATGGCAGAAACAGAAGAGGAACTAAAGAGACTCTTGATGAAGGTGAAGGAGGAGAGTGAAAAATCTGGCTTAAAACTCAACATTTAAAAATTGAAAATAAATAAATAAATAAAAACTGAAAATCATGGCATCTGGTCCCATCACTTCATGGCAAATAGATGGGGAAGCACTGGAAACAGTGACAGACTTTATTTTCTTGGGCTCCAAAATCACTGCAGATGGTGACTGCAGCCATGAAATTAAGACTCTTGTTCCTTGGAAGTAAAGCTATGATTAACCTAGACAGCACATTAAAAAGCAGAGACATGACTGTCAACAAAGGTCCATCTAGTCAAAGCTATGGTTTTTCTGGTAGTCATGTATGTGTGTGAGAGTTGGACCATAAAGAAGGCTGAGTGCTGAAGAATTGTTTTTTAATTGTGGTGTTGGAAAAGACTCTTGAGAGTCCCTTGGACTGCAAGGAGATCAAACCAGTCCATCCTAAAGAAAATCAGTCCTGAATATTCATTGGAAGGATTAGTGCTGAAGCTGAAACTCCAATACTTTGGCCACTGATGTGAAGACCTGACTCATTAGAAAAGACCCTGATGCTGGGAAAGTTGAAGGCAGGAGGAGAAGGGGACAACAGAGGATGAGATGGCTGGATGGCATCACCAACTCAATGGTCATGAGTTTGAGCAAGCTCCAGGAGATGGTAAAGGACAGGGAAGCCTGTCGTGCTGCAGTCCATGGGGTCATAAAGAGTCAGACATGATTGAGTGATTGAACAATAAGACTTGTTCAAATGATGATTAGCTTTTATTAGCTATAAAGCATTTATTAGCCATTTTAATTAAAATATGTATATTTTCAAAATAGTGTTATTGCACACATAGAAGGCTACCGTATAATGTAAACATGGGTTATAAATGCACTGAGAAGCAAACGAAAATTTGTGTGACTCAATTTATTGCAATATTTGTCTTACTGCACTAGTCTGAAACTAAACCTGCACTGTCTCAGAGATACCCTGTAGTCACTGTTGAGGTTATCCTTTGCTGTTTAAAATAACCCAAAAAACAAAACTTAAAACTTAGTGGCTTACAACAGTCATTATTGTTTCTTTCAGATTTCTGAGTTGGCTTGTTTCAACTGGGCAGTTCTTTGGGATCTTGCCTGCAGTCACATTCAGACAGATGGTGGTTGGGATCTGAGTCATCCGAAGACTTGGCTGAAACCAAGATTTCCAAGAGAGTATTCACATGGCATGGCCTTGGACTGGAACACTTAAATGTAGATTCTCCATGAGGATTGCCTCACTACATAACAATTAGTTTCTTAAGGGAGGCAGGAAGCACAAGCTGCCAGATCAGTTAAGAGCTTCTGTCTGGAACTGGATGCACGGCTCACCCAGTTCAAGGAAATGGAGAAATAGATTCCAAATATCACTATACACTGACCCCTATTGGAGTATACATGATCTAATTTGATATTTTACTTATCAGTTATCTGAATAAGGCTATAAACTGTTGTTCACCGTTTAGTCCCCAGTTCCTCACTGAGTGCCAGATATGTAATAATTCAACAACGAATGATTCCCTGGCTAGAATAGTTATCAGGAAAATAATATGTAGTATAAGCAGTGCTAGACATGAGATACCCTGAATTTTCCTTTGTTTAGCTGCATCCCAATTTCCTGCATTTAAGAGTATTTCTTGGAAAATGTCTAAAAGGCATGCTGAAAAAGACAGATTAAAAATCTTTGGTACTTACAGTCCAATATTGGAGAGAGAATAATTATATACAAATGAATATAGAATTTGTAATAAACATAGAATTTGTAATAAATGAAATTGGCAGGGTCAGTTGTATACGGAATAATGGAGGAGGAAGAATGCATTACTTCCATGCAGGCATGTTCAGAGGAAGTCTCTCTGGGAAGGAGATCTTTAAGCCCAGAAGTGAAACAACAGAAGGAGACAGCCATACAAAGAGACAGAAACACACACATTCCTATTCCAAAGAAATAGAAATAAATCAAAGTAAAATAAATAGATCCAAAAAATGAAAGAAGCCAGTGTGACTAAAAGTCAGTTTATCAAGGTACGGAAAACCAGGGGTTAGCCTGGTTATGGTCAGGTCACGCCATGCTTAACAGGATGATGAGAAATGTGTGTTTTATTCTAAATGCAATTAGGATCCAATTAACTAAATCTCTTAAGTAAGCCAGTGACATGATACAATTTACACATTTAAAATATTATGCTGGCTGCTTTGTGGAGAATGGCTTGGAAGAAGCAAAGAAGAAGTACTGAAAAGAGAGTACTTTTGTGCTTGCTGAGGGGAGAGATGGGTGGGGGGATTAAAAATGGAAAAAAAAAGAGAACCCAGATCTATTTTGGAGGTATATTAGAAAAGACCTGAGGAGGAGTGAGAGAGGACTAAGATGACTTCTATGTTTTCTTTTCTTAGTACACCAAAGCAGATGCAGTGCTTTTGCTAAAGTGGAAAAGATGGAGGGAGAAAGGCATGGGGAAAACCAGAGGTTCCATTTTGACATGCTAAATTTGAGATATTTCTATCATAGGTAAGAGTAGATGTTCATAGTAAAAGGGAAGGGAAAAGAGGCTGCCCAAAGAAATAGGAGGAAGTTGGTAAAAATGGTATGAAATTTCACTTATGAGGTGAATAAGGTCTGAAGATATAAGGTATAATGTGGTGTATCATTGACAGCACTGTATTATATAATTGAAATTGTGTAATTTACTAAGACCACCTGACTTGCCTCTTGAGAAACATGTATGCAGGTCAGGAAGCAACAGTTAGAACTGGACATGCACAACAGACTGGTTCCAAATAGGAAAAGGAGTGTATTAAGGCTGTATATTGTGACCCAGCTTATTTAACTTATACGCAGAATACATCATGAGAAATGCTGGGCTGGAAGAAGCACAAGCTGGAATCAAGATTGCCGGGAGAAATATCAATAACCTCAGATATGCAGATGACACCACCCTTATGGCAGAAAGTGAAGAGGAACTAAAAAGCCTCTTGATTAAGGTGAAAGAGGAGAGTGAAAAAGTTGGATTAAAGCTCAACATTCAGAAAACGAAGATCATGGCATCCAGTCCCATTACTTAACAGGAAATAGATGGGGAAACAGTAGAAACAGTGGCTGACTTTATTTTTCTGGGCTCCAAAATCACTGCAGATGGTGACTGCAGCCATGAGATTAAAATATGCTTACTCATTGGAAGGAAAGTTATGACCAGCTAGATAGGATATTCAAAAGCAGAGGCATTACTTTGTTAACAAAGGTCCATCAAGTCAAGGCTATGATTTTTCCAGTAGTCATGTATGGATGTGAGAGTTGGACTGTGAAGAAAGCTGAGCACTGAAGAATTGATGCTTTTGAACTGTGGTGCTGGAGAAGACTCTTGAGACTCCCTTGGACTGTGAGGAGATCCAACCAGTCCATCCTAAAGGAGATCAGTCCTGGGTGTTCATTGGAAGGACTGATGTTTAAGCTGAAACTCCAGTACTTTGGCCACCACATGCAAAGAGCTGACTCATTGGAAAAGACTCTGATGCTTATGGGATTGGCGGCAGGAGGAGAAGGGGACGACAGAGGATGAGATGGTTGAATGGCATCACCAACTCAATGGGCATGGGTTTGGGTGGACTCCAGGAGTTGATGATGGACAGAGAGGCCTGGCATGCTGTGGTTTCTGGGGTTGCAAATAGTCAGACACGACTGAGTGACTGAACTGAGCTGAAATGAATTTACTAAGAAAGTATAAGAGAGTAAAACTTAAATGTTCTTAGAGAGAGACACGTTTAATTTTAAAGAGTAGATGTTGGGCATAGGAACCTAGAACTTATGAAACAGAAAATACAAGGAACCCATGCTGAACTAATGATATTTAAATCTCATTATTATGGGTAGATAAGATTTCTTAAGGTCTAGGATTCTATGTGAAAAGAGTAGAGGCCTTAAGACTAAACTTTGAGGAATCCAATCATTTGAGGTTGAGGCAAAGAGGAGAAACAAGCCAATAAGCAAATCACAATAGTATGGTGTCCTTGATGCTGGGAGGCTTTCAAGAGAGAAGATCCTCCTGTCTTGTCAAGAGTTGCTGACACAGAGCTCTTATAGGATGCAGGCAGAGAAGTATATGAGGATTTTGTTGAAATAGAGTATCTTTGACAAGAAGATTCAGTTAAGTGTTAGGAAATAACAGAATAAAGGTTGGAATGGGCTTGGGAGATTAGGGAAGGAAGGAAGTGAAGACCTATATGTAAACATTTTTCTTACCGCTAGCTTCCATAATTTTATCCTTAAGATTTTGTTGTTATATGTATACAAAAACAACACAGATATAGAATCCAATTTTCCTTCTTCTCACACCAAATGTACCTGAATCATGATTATTTTATACGTAATAATATATCTTGTATCACATATCATAGAGTTCTTTGTTTTTTTTTGTATTAACAGCAACATCATCAGTTCAGTTCAGTCACTCAGTCATGTCTGACTTTTTGAGAGCCCATGAATCGCAGCACGCCAGGCCTCCCTGTCCATCACCAACTCCCAGAGTTCACTCAGACTCACGTTCATCGAGTCAGTGATGCCATCAAGCCATCTCATCCTCTGTCATCCCCTTCTCCTCCTGCTCCCAATCCCTCCCAGCATCGGAGTCTTTTCCAATGAGTCAACTCTTCGCATAAGGTGGCCAAAGTACTGGAGCTTTCAGCTTTAGCATCATTCCTTCCAAAGAACACCCAGGACTGATCTCCTTTAGAATGGACTGGTTGGATCTCCTTGCAGTCCAAGGGACTCTCAAGAGTCTTCACCAACACCACAGTTCAAAAGCATCAATTCTTTAGTGCTCAGCTTTCTTCACAGTCCAACTCTCACATCCATACATGACCACTGGAAAAACCGTAGCCTTGACTAGACGGACCTTTGTTGGCAAAGTAATGTCTCTGATTTGAATATGCTGTCTAGTTTGGTCATAATTTTCCTTCCAAGGAGTAATCACCTTTTAATTTCATGGCTGCAATCACTATCTACAGTGATTTTAGAGCCCAAAGAAGTAAAGTCTGCCACTCTTTCCACTGTTTCCCCATCTATTTCCCATGACATGATAGGACCAGATGCCATGATCATCGTTTTCTGAATGTTGAGTTTTAACCAACTTTTTCACTCTCCTCTTTCACTTTCATCAAGAGGCTTTTTAGTTCCTCTTCACTTTCTGCCATAAGGGTGGTATCATCTGCAAATCTGTGGTTATTGATATTTCTCCCGGCAATCTTGATTCCAGCTTGTGTTTCTTCCAGTCCAGCATTTCTCATGATGTACTCTGTATATAAGTTAAATAAACAGGGTGACAATATACAGCCTTGAGGAACTCCTTTTCCTATTTGGAACCAGTCTGTTGTTCCATGTCCAGTTCTACCTGTTGCTTCCTGACCTATACAGATTTCTCAAGAGGCCGGTCAGGTGGTCTGGTATTCCCATCTCTTTCAGAATTTTCCACAGTTTCTTGTGATCCACACAGTCAAAGGCTTTGGCATAGTCAATAAAGCAGAAATAGATGTTTTTCTGGAACTCTCTTGCTTTTTCCATGATCCAGAGGATGTTGGCAATTTGGTCTCTGGTTCCTCTGCCTTTTCTAAAACCAGCTTGAACATCAGGAAGTTCACGGTTCACGTATTGCTGAAGCCTGGCTTGGAGAATTTTGAGCATTACTTTACTAGCGTGTGAGATGAGTGCAATTGTGCGGTAGTTTGAGCATTCTTTGGCATTGCTTTTCTTTGAGATTGGAATGAAAACTGACCTTTTCTAGTCCTGTGGCCACTGCTGAGTTTTCCAAATGTGCTGGCATATTGAGTGCAGCACTTTCACAGCATCATCTTTCAGGATTTGAAATAGCTCAACTGGAATTCCATCACCTCCACTAGCTTTGTTCGTAGTGATGCTTTCCAAGGCCTACTTGACTTCACATTCTAGGATGTCTGGCTCTAGGTGAGTGATCACACCATCGTGATTATCTGGGTCATGAAGATCTTTTTTGTACAGTTCTTCTGTGCATTCTTGCCACCTCTTCTTAATATCTTCTGCTTCTGTTAGGTCCATACCATTTCTGTCCTTTATCAAGCCCATCTTTGCATGAAATGTTTCCTTGGTATCTCTAATTTTCTTGAAGAGATCTCTAGTCTTTCCCACTCTGTTGTTTTCCTCTATTTCTTTGCATTGATCACTGAGGAAGGCTTTCTTATCTCTTCTTGCAATTCTTTGGAACTCTGCATTCAGATGCTTATATCTTTCCTTTTCTCCTTTGCTTTTTGCTTCTCTTCTTTTCACAGCTATTTGAAAGGCCTCCCCAGACAGCCAGTTTGCTTTTTTGCATTTCTTTTCCATGGGGATGGTCTTGATCCCTGTCTCCTGTACAATGTCACGAACCTCAGTCTATAGTTCATCAGGCACTCTATCTGTCAGATCTAGTCCCTTAAATCTATTTCTCACTTCCACTGTATAATCATAAGGGATTTGATTTAGGTCATACCTGAATGGTTTAGTGGTTTTCCCTACTTTCTTCAATTTAAGTCTGAATTTTGCAATAAGGAGTTCATGATCTGAGCCACAGTCAGCTCTTGGTCTTGTTTTTGTTGACTGTATAGAGTTTCTCCATCTTTGGCTGCAAAGAATATAATCAATCTGGTTTCGATGTTGACCATCTGGTGATGTCCATGTGTAGAGTCTTCTCTTGTGTTGTTGGAAGAGGGTGTTTGCTATGACCAGTGCATTTTCTTGGCAAAACTATATTAGTCTTTGCCCTGCTTCATTCCATATTCCAAGGCCAAATTTGCCTGTTTCTCCAGGTGTTTCTTGACTTCCTACTTTTGCATTCCAGTCCCCTATAATGAAAACGACATCTTTTGGGGGTGTTAATTCTACAAGGTCTTGTAGGTCTCCATAGAACCATTCAACTTCAGCTTCTTCAGCGTTACTGGTTGGGGCATAGACTTGGATTACTGTGATATTGAATGGTTTGCCTTGGAAACGAACAGCGATCATTCTGTCGTTATTGAGATTGCATCCAAGTACTGCATTTCAAACTCTTTTGTTGACCATGATGGCTACTCCATCTCTTCTGAGGGATTCCTGTCCGCAGTAGTAGATATAATGGTCATCTGAGTTAAATTCACCCATTCCAGTCCATTTTAGTTCACTGATTCCTAGAATGTCGACGTTCACTCTTGCCATCTCCTGTTTGACCACTTCCAATTTGCCTTGATTCATGGACCTAACATTCCAGGTTCCCATGCAATACTGCTCTTTACAGCATCGGACCTTGCTTCTATCACCGTCACATCCACAACTGGGTATTGTTTTTGCTTTGGCTCCAACCCTTCATTCTTTCTGAAGTTATTTCTCCACTGATCTCCAGTAGCATATTGGGCACCTACTGACCTGGGGAGTTCCTCTTTCAGTATCCTATCATTTTGCCTTTTCATACTGTTCATGGGGTTCTCAAGGCAAGAATACTGAAGTGGTTTGCCGTTCCCTTCTCCAGTGGACCACATTCTGTCAGACCTCTCCACCATGACCCTCCCGTCTTGGGTGGCCCCACAGGCATGGCTTAATTTCATTGAGTTAGACAAGGTTGTGGTGCTAGTGTGATTACATTGACTAGTTTTCTGTGAGTATGGTTTCAGTCTGTCTGCCCTCTGATGCCCTCTTGCAACACCTACTGTCTTACTTGGGTTTCTCTAACCTTGGACGAGGGGTATCTCCTCACTGCCACCCCTTCTGACCTTGAATGTGAAACAGCTCCTCTAGGCCCTCCTGTGCCTGCACAGCCACCAGTCCTTGGAGGTGGGGTTGCTCCTCATACAGCATTCCAATGTATGACTACATCATGCTTTATTTAATCATTTGAATTATACTTTATCTTCTTATTATGCATAATGTTGTGATTATAGGTAATTGCAAACTCTATATTTAAAAATATTGCCCTCCTTAATATTTGTGCTCATTTGCATGTCTAGTTGCAATGTGAATAGATGACTTTTTTCACATTTTAGTCGTTTGTGCCTTATCAAACTTTTTTTGCATTTTTCTAATCTGATACATTAAAAACATCTTTGAATATTTTTAATATATTATATTAAAATAGGTGAAATTTATATAATATAAAATTAAACACCTTAAAGTATATAATCCAGTGAAATTTAGTACACTTACAAAGTTGTGAAATGACAACCTCTATCAAATTCCAAACATTTTTATCAACTAAAGAAGATGAAACCAAGAAGGACCTGTGGGGCTGTCCCAGGGCTAGACTCCCTTATCCCCTGCCTGTCTTTTGGTTGTAGGAAAGCTATAGTTTCCTAGGCTTTCTCTGAGTTCCAAAGAGCAAATTCAATTGGAGATGTGAGAAAATGCAGAAGCAAAGGAAAATAGTCAAGTAAGATAAAATAAACAAAACAAATTCGAGGACCTTTATTTCATCCTCAAGGGCCATAGATAATATTTTGAGCTGTATTTTTGAGTTGTTTTGTAAACACTAAACCCTTACCCAGTGGAAAAAGTTATCTGCATGATGACTGCAAGCACATAGACCTCAAACGAGTTGGAACCGGAAGGCTGATGTTGTTAACTCCTGATACACCACACTGATGCCTCATCACAAACCAGTCAGAAGAAATGTCCATAAGCTGAGCAGGCACTCTGAGATCCTATTCCATACCTTGCCTCTAAAAACCCTTTCCCCAAACTCTTGAGGGTGTTGGAGACTTGGAAGCATAACTTGCTCATTCTTCTTACTTAGCCCTATGTTGGTTGCCTTGCAATAAACTCTGCATTTTCCTTCACTTCAGCCTGATGTCAATAGATTGGCTTTGCTGGGCTTTGGGTAAGTAATCTAAGTTTGGTTCAGTAACAAAAATCTCATCCCCATTAAGCAGTCCTTCCTTATTCCCTCACCTCCTGTAGGTCCTGGTAACCACTAATCTGCTTTCTGTTTTTATGGATCTACCTGTTCTGAATATTTCTTATGAATAGAATCATATAAAACCTTTTGTGTCTGACTTCTTACACTTAGTATGTTTTTGAAGTTCATACATTTTGTAACATGCATTTGGTACTTCATTCATTTTCATGACTAATATTCCATTTTAAATATATGTAAAAAGCACAATTTGTTTACACATTGGTCCATGGTGGACAATTGAAGTTTTTGGCTATTGTGAATACTGCTGCTATGATTATTTGAAATATCTGAGTATCTGTTTTCAATTGGGTGGTATATGTGTAAGAATAGAAATTCTGGATTGCATGGTAATTCTGTGTTTAACTTGAGGAAATGTCAAGCCATCATCTACAATGACTGTACCATTTTACACTCTTACCAACAATATATCAGGGTACCATTTTCTCTACATTCTTGGCAACATTTGTTATTTTTCATTTCTTTTTTCTCTTTTTTCAATCATAGACATCTTAGTGTGTGCTGTATAGTACCTCATTGTGGTTCCCTTCTCTGTTTATGGTTACATGGTTGTGTTCATTTTGTGACAATTTATTAAGCTGCCAATTAAGTTGTGCGTTATTTTCTGTACATATTTTATTTTAATAAAATATTTTTAAAACTTTAATATAATTGTCTATTGAGGTATAGATACATATTTTACATATTTTTTAAATGTTTATTAAATTGGCTCCCTTAATTCAATGAATTTCCACAATTAGTTTGTCCAAAGCAGTCAGCTTGAAAGGCTATAGAAATTGTTCCTTGTTCCAAAAGGACACGCTTGGCACTTCTCTAATTTCTATTTAATTGGCCAAATATCTATATTTGGCATTGTAGGCCCAGTGACACCTGAAGTTTTCACTTTTTTATTCACTTTTATTCTCATAAGCTTCTATCTCACATGGACTGTGCAAATCTATCCAACAATCTACCCCATCTTAGAGAGTTCATCCTACTTTCAACTCAGAAAGCTTATTTGCAAATGTAAATATTTGAGGGCTATTGAAAAATCACTGTGGACTTCTTGAGAACTTCAGTCCTTAGTCTGAAATATTTAAACATGTAATTTAAATGTAATTATTCTTAATTTATGTGATCACATACAAATGATACTGTAACTCAAAGCCTAATGAGGTTGGAATGTGCTTAAGAGTCACAAAAATTATTTTTCATGCCTCTTTTCTTTCTTACCACCTAAGCATTTCACCTTCTGCTCCTATTGGCTATTGTACAGATTTTATTTAATTTTTACTTAATTATATTAAAGTTATCTTTGCTTATAGTCAAGATGTGGGCAAGAAATACTAAAAAGAGGAAGAGAATGCTCAGTTGCCTGAGAAAAAAAAATAAAGAATGAGAAAGAAAGAAAAGTGGGAAAGAAAAGGGAGAAAATGAAAAGGTCCATGATATGTGCAGGGGCTTAGGTGAGGATTAATAAGAGAACTTCAATTTTGAGAGAGGCTGAGAGGTGTAAGCAATACTGAAAGCTAGAGGATTGGGAGCAAGCTTTTCCATGGAGTATTATTTTGAATTATAAGTTGGATTGATATTGGTGTCCTCTAAACATGCCAATAAAAAGTGAAATTTACTTTTGATTCCTTTTGCTGCTCTGTCATGGTAATTGTAACAGCCAATGAAAAGTGGGTTATGGAACACTTCAGCTTATTTTCAGTTTCTTTTTTCTTTTATATACTATTACTGAAAATAAAATAATATTCAGTATTTAAAAAGTCTGTACGTAGGATATTTCCTAGTGGCTCAGATGGTAAAGAATCTTCCTGTAATGCAAGAGACCCAGGTTCGATCCCTGGGTTGGGAAGATCCCCTGGAGAAGGAAATAGCAACCCATTCCAGTATTATAGCCTGGGAAATTTCATGGACAGAAGAGCCTGGTGGGCTATAGTCCATGGGTCACAAAGAGTCAGACTGGACAGAGCAACTAACACTTTTACTTTCACTTTCATATAGCTTGAAGAGCTGGAAAATGTGTTTGCTAACCCCAGTTTGAAAAATACAAGGACTTTCGCAAAGTTACCAGCCCTGAGACAAAATTCAGTTAGTCCTTCTTTGCAAAATATGAAAATTATTGAAGAAAATAATCAGTTTTCCCTTGAAATGTTACTACATTTTCTTTCTTTCTTTAACTAAGGAGAAACCTAATATATCTCTACAAGGTCTATAAGAAAACACAGAAGCAGTAAGAAAGGAGCCTTCTTTAGCTACACAGGGCTCTGAGGGACATAGCAGCTCTGGATTCAAAATCTAAGTGGAGATAAGGTTGTAAAAGAAGGCCTCTGGGGACTTCCCTGGTGGTCCAGTGGCTGGGACTTTGCCCTCCGTACAGGGCATGAGGTTCAATCCCTGGTCAGGGAGCTGAGATTCCATATAATTCATGGTCAAAACACCCCCCACCTCAAATAAAAACCACAGGGCAAAAGCATTGTTGTGATGAATTCAATAAGACTTAAAAAAAAACTTATAAAAAGATTTTATAGTATTCAAAGAACCCTTAAAACAAAAAAGAGGACTTCAAAAATAAGGTCAATTTACAATTTATCTCTCTTCTTAATGCCACATATATTTGTGTATATATATATATATATATATACAAATATGTTAATATATATATTCTTTATTGTATTTCTCCTATGCTGTATTATTTCATATATATATATGAAATATATATATATATATATATATATATATATATATATATATATATATAACTACAGAACAAAAATGTTTCAAAAACTAACTTTTGCATTTTTTTTTCTTGTAGCCATTTCAGTTTTGTCTATTTTGGGTGTGTATACATACATGCTTATAATATTTTAGTTAAAATAAGCAAACAATGTAAACAAGCAAGAAACCCTAAACTGGCAAAGCTCTACCTCTCAATAAAAAAAGAAAATGATTTCTCTGTAACTTCCTTGACCATCAAATTCAGTTATAGGAATGTTCATTTCTAATAGGGAAAAAAGAATATAGATAGTGCTGGCCAGTTAAAGTATACACTGAATCAGATTTCTCAAATATTCAATTGTGACTACTCTATTCTTTTCATTTTCACTCAACCTCTCCTTATAAAAGAAATGTTATTTTAAATTATTTGTCCAATTTATAAAAGTGTGTTTTTGCCAAGATTTCTGGACATATGACTAGTTTTAATCCATCAAAGACATAGTTGTGTCTAGTAGCAAACCACATTCTTCACAGAATTTAATCAACTATTGTTACATGCACAAGAGTTCTGCTTACCCAGCATCAGTCCACAGGTCCTTTACTCTTGTTATTGAAGTTCACATCTGGTGTTACCCAAATCAAACAACTTCGTACAGCTACACAATGTTAACTCAGTTTGAGAGAGCGCTGAAGGTTATTCCCTTTGTTCACTTTCTTCCTTTGTTCTTTTCATCATACATACTCTTTTTGTACTCTCCTTGGCAATGAAAGTAATACATAGAAATCTAATTCACTGACTACCTTCTACAGAAAAGTTTTGCAACATGCAAAGCTTATCACTAATATAAATGGTAAGGAACAAAAATGAGATTGTCACAGGACATTTTCTTTGCAATTGTCAAATAAATGAGTTATGGAATAATTTGAGGGAATTGTGAACAAGACTGATCAAGGAAACTCTCAAGTTAAAGGTAAGATTTGAAAGGAAAACTTGTACGAGTTGTAAAGAAATCAGTCCTGAGAACAGAAAATAAAACATTCCAAGAAAAGGACCAGAAAAGGCTATGGTGGGCTCCCCAGGTGACTCAGATGGTAAAGAGTCCACCTCCTAGTGCAGGAGAAGTGGGTTGGGATGATCCTTTGGAGAAGACAATGGCAACCCACTCCAGGATTCTTGCCTGTAGAGTTCCATGGACAGAAGAGTCTGGCAGGCTACAGTCTCCATGGTCTTACCAAGAGCCAGAGACAACTGAGCAACACTAACTCAGGGGAAAATGTAGCCTTCTCAGGGTACCCAAGTGTCTAACTACTTTAATTCAGGAGGGTATGGTGAAGAATACTCCGGGTGTGATGAGGGGATCAGCGCTTGGAGAGATCAAAAAGGCACCCCAAGAGCTTAACCTTCAGAGTTTCAGAAGTTTCAGAAGCTTCACCTTTGATTTACAAAATGATAAGAGATCCTGATTTTGGAATATCCTATACATTGTTTTCACTCCTAAATTAACTGAACTAATAAAGAGGAGCAACTCTAGATTATTCAAAATGATTTAATTCCCTTTGGACTGTGCTTTTATATTGAAATTAGAAAAAAAGTGTGTTTTTTTTGTGACGCTGAAGGACTTAGATTATGGAAGAACTCTGGAGCTTTTTCTTAGCTCATCTCCATCCAAAAGGTGAACAATACCTCCTGGAAATATGTATTGCAAAACTAATAGATGTGTCATTTTTCTGAAAAATTTGTGGTAGACATTTTTCTGAAGCTCAAATAAGTTAAGCATAGGGTATGATGATTTGGTGCTAAAATTAAGTCCAAAAATTATTTTTTGTGATTACACTAAGCTGTTGGTTTAAAAAAAAATTCTCTAAAATAAAAATCCCTTTGCAAATTTGGCAGAAAATGGGTTCCTAAATTCATCAGAGTATAATTTGAAACACTGATTTCAGATAATAATTTTGTGATGTGTCTTTATTTGTTTTATAAGTGAGGTCTTTTGCTACATTTCTGTTTACAACTGTAACCTTAAAATAAACTGAGACTATCAGCAGCATGCTGATCACTCGAGAGTCACATAATTATTGGTATCAGCCAATAAAAACGTACAATAGCTTTGAGCCAAAATTTTAAATGAATAAAGACTAAATTAAGCTATTTCCTTATGAAATAATTGGATCATTAACTAGATAATAATAGAAAACTAATCTTCATAGATATTTTTAAATTACTCTCTTCTCAGTGGCATTTGGATTATATCATATAAAAAAAGTTTTGCTGCAAAATTAATACAGTTCACCTAAGTCAGATATAAAAAAAATAGAAAAACATTTCATATCTTGGCTTTCTTTTCAAATGCATTAGGGTTAATTGTGTGGTATACTGATAATGATGTTTCCCCTTTAAAAGTATCTGGAATGAGATATTAAAATGGAGTCAGTAAAATTTATCACCATTAAAACACATTGCAAATTTATCTTCATAACATGCTTTATTAGTTGCTGTGCACACAAAGTTAGACAGACATAATCTATCTCTTGGGAATTTGCAATCCAAAGTTGCAGATGCTGACAGATGCTACTAAGGCAATTTAGATAAAGAGATAAGCAATAAAAAGAAAACTTGAATAGGTGGGTGAATTTTAAAAAATGCTAATAACAAATAACTTTAGATAAACAGTTTGCATCTGAACATTTCTAATATTCTTGTCTTTTAAATAATCCTTCATTCTTCCAAGACTGTCCCTTAGGTTCACATATGAAGGCACCAGGGGGTAACTGAGACTGCTAAATAAATTGCACTTTTGGCTATATGGAAAAAGAATCGTTGGCAAAGAGGTTGCAAAGTCCACGGAAGAAAAGGAATTTGCTCAATGTGTCTTAGTGTTAAAGCAAGATTAGGAATGTAAATTTGGTCTTTGGATCCAAATAGAAGAAAAAATTTAATTCCAATTGATCCTCTCTTGGTTTATTCCTGAGTCTTATATATTTGAAGAGCTTCCCAGGTGGTACTAGTGGTAGAGAATTCACTTGCCAGTGCAGGAGACCTGGGTTTGATCCCTGAATCAGGAAGATTCCCTGGAAAAGGAAATAGCTCCCTACTCCAGTATTATTGCCTAAAAAATCCCATGGGCAGGCTACAGTCCATAGGGCCGCAAATAGTCCAACATGACTGAATGAATGAGCACCTCATATATAAAAAGAAAAAACCTTCATTAATATAAGGTATAAAGAGATGAATTATTCCAGCAGATGGATCAACAACCATTGGCCTTTGTGCCTGGGATCAGGAAAAATTATGATGATCCTGGAGTAAAAGAGTATCTCAGTGGAAAATTGTTCTTGGGATAAAAAACCAGAAAGAAGTACTTTGTATTTTTTTTTTAATTGTACTATGTATGTTTCTCAAACAATACAATCCCACATAGTTACACAGAACAAATATATGTTCAATCAAAACTAAACACATACACAAAAGGGTGTGCAATCTCTAAGGAGACAGGATGGTCATAAAAAGCAGGATGGGGAACACATGTATACCTGTGGTGGATTCATTTTGATATTTGGCAAAACTAATACAATTATGTAAAGTTTAAAAATAAAATAAAATTAAAAAAAAAAAAAAAAGCTGTTGGATCTGCCTTACTCTGCCCTGTTTTCTTCATAGGAGCCAAATCTGATTTTAAAGGAAAGAAGATGAAGCTAGGTTGGAAATCCTGCTGAAATCAGAGTTGATTTTTACTCACATAGGTTCAGAGGAAAAGCAAAAATCTGTACCTGACTTTTTTCAAGCAACAACAATAAAAAAAATATTTAAAATCCATAAAAGCTCAGACTATAAATTGTTCTGTCTTTATTAAAGTTATTTTTGAAATATGAAATTGAAATACTGGCATATTTAATACTTTAAAATATTTAGCAAGAGGTTCATCCTTCAAAAACAAAATCAGGTTAATACTCATTTGCATATGTTACCTAAGCTCATATTAATCATAGGCATATGCTTCCTAGTATCAATCATAGACAATAAATTTGAAGGAAAAGACACAAAGGAAAAATAGGCAAAAGGTAATCAAGTTCACAAGATATATATTCTAAAATTATTACAGAGAAAATCAGTCCTGGGAAAGAAAAAAATAAGATTTTAATCAGTCAAAAGTAACAAGGCAGAAAATTTTAAAACAAAATTTTTAGCCATTTGGAGTGCCGATTTTCTCCACCAGCTGTGTATCTTAAAGAACAGGACTATTAGAACAAATATTTCAAATTCAGTATTCTCTGGTTGCATCTCCTAAATTAAAAAATAAGCACCACTTTTTTATAAAGAAAACATTTTTCTTTCTTTCTAAATGATATTGGGAATCAGACTCCTCTAAATATGTCAGAGAAAATAAAACAAAAATAAACCCTTGATTGAAGGAATTTCTTCTAAAATGAAAACAAGGAAATGAAGGAAATCTTTATACATAGACTAATAGTCTAGGTGGCATAAAAATGACTATAATTATGACTAGCATAAGCCACAGAGAGGAAGTTAAAAATAGGAATGTCCTAGAAGTTAAAAAGAACTTATTTCTGAAACAAATCAATGGCTTAGAAACAGTTAGTGAGGACTGCTCTGTATCAAAAGAGATCCTCCAGACACTAAGATAAACAAAGTATATGTATTTTATAAGCATATGAATAAAATGGATAAGCATCACCACATGCTCTTTACTACCAATCAAAGAAAGCATTGGATAATGTAACCATATGCTCATTTAAAAAGGCAATAAAATACCTTTCATCATAGCAGCATTATTAAAGAATGGTTTAGAAGGGCTCAGTGGGATTTTTCTTGGGTCCTAGAATTGTTATCAAAACCCAAAACTAGAGACCAAAGGAAACATATATCCCAATCTGTAAATTCTGAGGCCCATTTGTGATTAGGGCCAGAAATCTTCTCATAGGATTTGTTGAAACGTGCAAGCTTAGAGAATACATTTCACCAGGAATGATATTTATTTGTTAGCCAGTCTGGCACAGCACTGGCTATCTCAAATGGATGCTAGTTATAAAAAATCAGTATAGCTATAAAAGTTAATGATATTGTCACTTTTTCGCTCCAATAATGTCAGGAGAATATTAGTAGAGCAAATATTAGCCCCGTGCACTGCAATTTCTTCCCATCAAAACTAATCACTTATAAAGACTGAATGGAGATTGCTTTGAAAAATAAAAGGCTGGCATTGATTTGCTCATTGACCAGGAAATACTGTGATCTTCTCTTGTGCTACTTGTGCAAGATCAAATAGCAGGCAGATTGCCTACAGAATGTGGACTGAGACTGATCCTCCTGAAGTAAGACTGTTGAGAGGAATAGGAGGTGAATCCTTCTTCTTCCCAATGGTTGACAATTTGACTGTGCAGATTGGATGAGACTGGAAGTTACCATATTGCCAGAACTGCAACCTTGTGTTGCCAAAGAAGTTTGTACACCAGAGAAAGGTGATGTGATGCAACCAGTTTGAAGCCAAGGGAACCCACAGTGCTTAAAGCAGGTCACAGGAATGAACCTCTTTCTCAGCAGGACAAGTTGGCCACCACCTGTCCACATCAGACCAGACAAGAAGAGGAATGCCACTTGATAAGAAACATCTGCTTCCTAATTCTTTGTCTCCCTATTAGGCCCTCATTCTTAACATCTTCTTAATTTCATCTCCTACTGTCTTTGGTTCCTCAATTAAGCTTCTCTTGTCCACCAGCCTATCCCCTGTTTTAGGAGACCTAAATGATGCTTTATCTTGCTACAAACATAGGGTTCTCCTTCTCTCACCTTCTTCTCAATGATGCAGCAACTACTACTGCTCCATAGAGCACACCACTTTCTAAATCATTTTTTTAAAATCATTCCTTCCAGTTGAAATCAGGCCCACCCACTCATGGCCAGAAAGAGAATATACCAAATTTCAGCACTACCCTCTCTCTTTCTGAGTGCCCTGTAGTCAAAAATCTGCAAAACAATACATGATAGGTAAGCTTAAAATGATATAAAAGAAGAAAAAAATGAAAGTCATTCAAATAATCTTCATAAAAACATCAAATCTATGAAAATTTAGCATTTAATATGAATTATAAAAATCATATATACAGTTTATAGAAATAAATAATTTATTCACTCAATTAACTCTTTGGCAAACTGATTTTTGGGAGAATTGGTTTTTGGTAAACTGATTTTAAGCTAACTAATTTCCATGGAATTGACTTTGAGCACTGTCTCAACTTCAGAGGTTAAATTAGAGAAGGAGCAGGAGGAAATGCATGCCAGAAGCTCCTGTCTTTTTCACTCCATTCCAAGATGCCATGATCAGGGAGGGATTTCAGGGAAGGAGTAGAAAGAATTTCAATCAGATATGAGACTGCTATTTAAATGAAGAAGACCAACTCTCAGCAAGTTAAATGAGTTTGTGTGAACACTGAAAGAGATGAAAGAATTATAAAATCCGTCTGAGATACCATTAAAAAAAAAAAACTATTTAATTGCTATGTAAGGCCAGGAGGACACAATTAAAGGTGATGACTGCAAAATAATTTAAAGTTTCATTTTGTATCCACAAAAAAGATTCCCCTATAATAAGAGAAATCATTTGGAAATAGAAACAAATGTGATTTGACCAGATTCAACAGATTATATTTTGTTTATAAAACTCCTCTGTAAAGTGTCTCACTTTGTTGCAATTTGAGAATTGTTGAAATGTACATATGAATTCAAGAGATTAGCTAAAATATAGGGTGTTTTTACTTAACTCCTTCCTTAGAGCTGGATGTCGAATCACTTTTTTTCTTGTGCATTCATCCTTCTGCAGGGTCATGGCAGTCCCTCCCATTGAACAAGACGAAAAGTCTTTGTCAGAATGGTCCCCACTTCAGAAACACACAATGGCCAAGCTGATGTCAGTACTCGTTGGTTCCTTCCATTTCTACAGCACACAACTGTGGTGAGAGAATCATCCACGTATTTAGGTCTCCTTTTGGTAGCACTGTAAAATCCAAGTGGGTGAGCCTATTGTCCTTATAGATTATTGCCTTTTATCTGACTTACTAACAAATGCATGTAAGTATTAAGTTTATTGTTATTTGCTGCCCTAGAATTTTGAAAGTTTTAAATGTTATACTTTGTCCTCATTTCCTTTATATAAGTAATTTAGTCAAGTGAAATCTATATAAGTTTTATAATTTCTGTCTTGTCATTTGGGAATGTACCTAGGGTCATGGATATGGTTTTGGTGTGATCCTTGTAACTCTCTTGGGGTGTGGATACATGGGAGTATCAAGAATTTGGAGAGGGAATCCTTTGATTATCTTTATCTGTGGTCTTTCTGTTAGGGGAAGTACACTGATTGAAACTGCCCACCCTGGCCAGGCACCATGGTAACCATTTGCATGAGTTGTTTTATGACAGGAGATCCTGATAAGGAATACGGAACTAATAAGCTACCACCAACCAGAAGAGTTACGGAAAGGTTGAAAGGAGACACTGCATGTCCGTCCACTTCCCAGAATCCCTCTCTCTAGCATCCATCTTGGCTGAGCAATGCGTGTGTCACCAGGAAAGACTCTGAATTAGAATGAGTGGCCAAAGACCACCCAGAAACTAATCCCATCACCATAAAACCCTAGACTGTAAGCCACGTGGCAGAGCAGTTCTCCTGGGTTCCCTTACCCTTCTGCTCTCTGCCTGGGCACCCTTTCCCAGTAAAATCTCCTGCTTTGTCAATACATGTGTCTCCTTGGACAATTCATTTCCGAGTGTTAGACAAGAGCCCAGTTTCGGGCCCTGGAAGGGGGTCCCCTTTCCTACAACATTTTCATTACTCTATTTCTCCGTTAACAATATCTCCATCCTTGAAATGACTTCAAAGAATCAGAGAAAATACAACTCCCCATTTACCAGTTACCACCTCAATTCTTCTTGTGAATATTCACATTCATTTGTTTCAAAGAACTTTTCAGCATCTGTTTATTTAAAGCTTCCAGGAGTAAAACTAAATTGCACCCTGTAAGGAAACTCAGGTGTAAGAGCTTAATATTGGATAGCCACTCTAATCTTTCATCTATAAATGATTATATAACTTCACTGACCACACAATGGAGATGTACACACAGATGTTTTCTTTTTCTTTTCTTTTTTTTTTAAACGTGAGACGTTTTTAAAGTCTGTATTGGATTTGTTACAGTATTGCTTCTGTTCTATGTTTTGGTTTTTAGGCTGCGAGACATGTGGGATCTTAGCTTCCCAACCAGGGACTGACCCAGCACCCCATGCATTAGAAATCGACATCTTAACCACTGGACCTTCAGGGAAGTCCCCACAGATATTTTTTAGGCTACTTAGTGTGTTCCACTTGAACAGTTCTCTCTCACAGTTGCTTGGCTCAGCCCACCCAGAAGCCCTTCCTTGCTGTGTGGTCTTTTTATCTTCCTTTCACCTCTCTAAAGCTGGCTCAGATGGTAAAGAATCTGCCTGTAATGCAGGAGATATGGGTTCAATCTGGGTCAGGAAGATCCCCTGGGGAAAGGAATAGCAACCCACTTCAGTATTCTTGCCTGGAGAATTCCACGGACAGAGCAGCCTGGTTTTTTTTTTTCTTTTTTATTCAGGCTCTAGTGGCCTGAACATCTAGATAGATCAAGTATATCTTACACAGAACTGATTAGTTTGTTTTGTTTTTTAATAGCAGCGCCTACGATATAGGACTTGGCCTATATGATTCACAGTCTTTACATATGACTTGCAATCCTTCTGCCAGTAACTGATTTTATTTTGTTCAAAGGTTACTGATGTCTTTCCTGACCTCAAGTTCTCTTTCAGTGTCATTTTTATTAACTTTATATTAGAATGTAGGGACTTTTTGGTGGCTTAATGGTAAAGAATCTGGCTGCAATGTGGAAGACTCTAGTTTGATCCCTGGGTGGGGAAGATCCCCCAGAAAAGGGAATTCTGGAGAATTCCATGGACAGAGGAGCCTGGCAGGCTATAGTCCATGGGATCACAGAGTTCAGCGTGACTGAGCAACTAACACTTTAACCTTTTTAGAATGTACTCTGCCCAAACCTTAATTCTGTCTTCTGTCCCTTGCTTACTATGGAGAGAGAAGGCATGGACTTCCTTCTCTTCTTAACTAGTTAGCTGGACGAGAGATATACAATGCTTTTTTTTTTCTTTCTTTTTTCTTTTTCCAGGTTTCTTATGAGACTGCAACCTGAATTGGAAGTCATGCTGTAAGAAATGACAGAGGATAATCTGATTTTTTCTCCTTCCTGAAAACAATAACTACTGTAGAGATGCGTGGAACTATGTTAGTCAGCTCAGAGGGAAGACCTTTTTTGCTATAATTCGTTCTCTTTTTAATCGCAACTGCTTACTCTGTATAAAGGTCCTAGTGCCTGAAGAATGGCAGTTCATTCTTTTTTGCTATGGTTTGTTTTATTGTGTTCTTATTTTGAAATATCATCACTTCTAAAAATAGATATGTTCAGATTTTTATGATTGAGATAATTTTGTGAGCACAATTGCTTAATTTTCCTTCTTCCAAATTTCCATGGAAACTTCGAGCAAAATATGAGTCATGGAAAATGGTGAGATTATAGTGAGTTTTCATGTTTTCTGTGTGTTTTTACATAGAGGTATTTATTTTAAAATTTATAATCTAAAATTTGTACTCTGCTTTACCCTGCTCCCTTCATTTATTGAATTGTTACTTGTGTAATATCTTTTTACACAGTCTTGGTAAGTCTTATTAATATTACTGTTGTTGTTTAGTTGCTAAGTCATGTCCAGCGCTTTGCAACTCTAAGGGGTGTAGCCTGCCAGGCTCCTCTGTTGGTGGGATTTCCCAGGCAAGAATACTGGACTGAGTTGCCATTTCCTTCTACAGGGGATCTTCCCCACCCAGGTATTAAATCCGCATCTCCTGTATTGACACGTGGATTCATTACCACTAAGCCACCAGGGAAGTCCTTAATATTATGAATTTTATCTTAAAGACCTATTATGTCATTACAAGTGTAAATTTCAAATATTATATGGCTAAATGCCTGAAACAAAATGATTGTATTAAAGCAAAAATTTACATATCCAAATAGACTAGAAACAGTAATCCTTGATTTCATATTTTTAATCTAAGTTTTTTCCTAACAAAATATAAATTATCTTTGTTCCCAAAAGCATAATAACTGTGTATTATCTTAAGAAATTTAATTTTAAAACTGAACTTTGTAAATTCTCAATGTTGTTCATTTCACAGTGTTTTTATCACGTATCTACTGATCTTTTCTCATTTTGGTGCCTATCTAATGGCTTTTCATTTCAGATAATTTTTCATTACTGGTTATCTTAATTGATGGTTTTTTCTTGTATTTATTTCCTCATTATATATATGTTTTCCTTTATCTTTTGGGGGCATAATTGATGTTTTATAGTTTTTATCTGATGTTTTCTCTTTACTTTTAGGTCTGTTTCTATTAACTGATTCTTTTATGACTAATGATAATATTCACCTCCCTTTTGTTCATGTTTAATAATTTTCTTAGATATGGAACATTGGTATTATTAGTTTTATGGATGCATTGATTTTGTTATGTTCTTCTAAGCAATATTAGAGTTTATTTTGGCAGGATGTTAGCTTCTTGCAGATCAACTTGATTCCATCAAAGCTTATATTTAAGATTTGATAGAGGAAGTCTATGACATCTTGCTTTGAGTAAGTTATCTATTCTACTACGTTGTGATTCACCTATCTTAATTGAATGATGTAAGTATTTTACTACATATCTTCACTCTGACTCACTGTAAATTCGATGCATACTAGCTCTGCATAAGTTTTAGGACCTGCTAAATTCATAGGCATCCATTACTCTTTGCCTGTCCTTGTGGAGTTTTATTCAATATATGTGCAACTGGAATGTACAGTAGACTCACTGTGATCCATAGGCAGATTTCTGGAGCTTTCTCACAGTATACATCCCATATATAATGACTCATACATTTTGGCATCTTGGTCTTCCTGTGCTTGATTTCTGTGTCCTCAAGTCAGTGAGGAGACACCTTCTGCCTGAGTTATCTCTCCCTATACTGAGGTCTGAAATTGCTTCAAAGTGTAAAATCAGAGTTATAGGACCTATATCATTTGTTGTCCTTTTCTTACACATGAAACTCTGGTGTTGCATGCTGTCCAAAGCTTGAAAAAGGCTTTTCATATAATTTATCCAATTTTCTAGTTGTTTATGGTAGAAAAACAAATCTAATACTGTGACCATATGCAAAATTTCATAGGTCATTATTTTTCGTAGTAACTAAGACACTGGCAAATTTCTCTGTCGTGTAAATTTTATATCAGATGATTTTTTTCATGGGAAGAGAAATAGACACACCTTTCAGTATTAGAATCTTGAAAAGTCAGAAGAGATCCAGTGAAGCCTATTTGGAAAGTCCTGAATTTGACATATGATTTTATTTTTATTTCTAACATGGATGTACAAATAGGTGCTGTATATTCTGATGGATAAGTCTAGATTCACTCAGAAAACAGAAACCCTAGAGTAGATTAAACAGGATAAGTTTAGTATAAATAACCATTTAAGCATGGTAAAAGTAACCTTAAGAGATAAGAAAACTCAATATAGTATCTTGGGAATGAGGAAGAATATCCATGGTAGATTTTCAGAGCTTGTGGGAGAAGGTGTGCTTCTACTCACTGTAGAGCAAAGAAGTTTGCTGGCTTGGCTAGTGTGGGTTGATATATAGTTACTGGCTAAGCAGAAAGTGATCTGGAGCACAGGCATGGAACAGGGTGGTCAGAAACTTTTCAAGCCACAGACAAGGTGCACAGGGCTTACAGAGGATACAGAGGTTCAATGGGAACGCAGGGAAGTTAAGCGAGGCAGACTGTGAGAAAGCTTGCATTGGGAATGTGGTGCTAGAACTCTTGATATGACTTTGAGTGTTAATGTGTAATATGGAGCCGGTTTGGACAACATTCAGGATACGAACCCTTTGGGATGATGGTTTCTGGGATGAGATCTACTGACTGGTTATTGTCAGACCAAACTGCAAGTTGGGGCTTCCCCAATGGCTCAGCAGGTAAAAAAAAAAAAAAAAAATGCTTGAAGTGCAGGAAACACAGGAGACTCTGCTTTGATCCCTGGGTCAAGAAGATCCCTTGGAGAAGGAAAGGGCAACCCTATCCAGTATTCTTGCCTGGGAAATCCCATGGGCAGAGAGCCTGGTGGGCTACCGTCCAAATGGTCGCAAAGTGTTGGACACGACTGAGTGACTGAGTTCAATCAGCACAAATTGCAAGTTCACCAAAGGACCACCATTAGGGGACTACTCTCAAGGACAAAGTTCCACTAGATGTTCTCATACACACATGACGGGCTCACCAAGTACCAGACAGAGTCATCAGGGGAGTCTGTTCTTTCATATCCTGCCAGCACCTCTTACTTAGAAAGTTTAACTTTGTGCTCACTGGAAAGGAGAGATGCTTAAAGGAGTACCATTATCACGGGGCATATACTGAAGGGTATTTTTTGGGGGGCAGTCCTAATATGGTGGAGGAATAGGATGGGGAGACCACTCTCTCCTCCACAAATTCATCAAAAGAACATTTAAACGCTGAGTAAATTCCACAAAACAACTTCTGACTGCTGGCAGAGGACATCGGGCACCAAGAAAAGCAGCCCATTGTCTTTGAAAGGAGGTAGGAAAAAATATAAAAGACAAAAAAAGAGACAAAAAAGGTAGGGATGGAGCTCCATCCCAGGAACGGAGTATTAAAAACAGAGGTTTCCAAACACCAGGAAACACTCTCACTGCCGAGTCTGTGGTGAGCCTTGGAACCACAGAGGGCAACATAACTGGGAGGAAAAAGAAATAAATAATTAAACCCCACAGATTACATGCCCAACGGTAACTCCCCCAGCGGAGAAGTAGCACAGACGCCTGCACCCGCCACTAGCAAGCAGGGGCTGGGCAGGGAGGCATGGGCTGCATTGCTTAGAGTAAGGACCGGGCCTGAACGTCCCAAGGGCAATCTGAGGGAACTAACTTGAGCTAGCAAACCAGACTGTGGGAGAGATACCACGTGAAAAGCTCTAACTTAAGACACTGCCAGGCCTGCTTACAGAACAAAGGACTGTACAGAGCTAGTTGGCTGCAGACCATCCCCCTCCGGTGACAGGCAGCCAGAGCCAGAAGGGGACAATCACAGCCCTAGAGAGACATTATCTACCACACTGAAAGCAGGCTTCTTTGCTAACTAAGACTTCTTGGGGTTCTGGACAGTCAACATCCGCCTGAGAAGGTGTGTGGGTTGTACACACAGAAAACCGAGTGGCAGGGACAGGGGAGGTGATAAGTCGCAGAGACTGCGCTTGCCAAACACCTCATCACCTGAGCTGCTCGGAACTGGGAAGGGCACAAAATGCAGGCCCAACCAAATCTGTGCCTCTGAGGACTGCTTGAGTGACTGAACCTGAGTAGCTTAGAACTGGGAGGTGCATGCAACCCAGGGCCGGCCTCGGACAGTTCTCGGCAGAGCAACCTAGAGCCTGAGCAGTGTGGGCAGGGAGGGCACATGCGCCGTGAGTGGGGGCAGGCCCAGTGTGGCTGAGACACTGCGAGCACACGCCAGTGTTATTTGTTTGCAGCACCCCTCCCTCCCCACAGTGCGACTGAACAAGTGAGCCTGAAAAATTGTCCACTACCGGCCCCCTTGTGTCAGGGCAGACATCAGACACTGAGAGACCAGCAAACAGAAAAAGCTAAAACAGAGAGAACTGCCTTGAAAGTGACAGGTGCAATAGATTAAAACCCTGTAGTTAGTATCGACTACATAGGAAGGGGCCTATAGATCTTGAGAAATATAAGCCGGACCAAGGAACTACCCGAAAATGAACTGACCCCACACTGCCCACAACACCACCAGAGAAAGTCCTAGATATATTTTTATGATCATTGTTTATTTTTTTTAAATTTTTAAGTCCTCTATTTTTCCTTTAATTTTCATTTTTATAACCTACTATTACTTTGCAAAAAAAAAAAAAAAGACCCTATTCTTTAAAGCAAACTTCATATATATATATATATATATATATTTATATATATATTTATATATATTTATAATTTTTGTGACTTTTTTTCTTTTTTTTAATATTGTATTTTTGAAAATCCAACCTCTACTCTAGATTTTTAATCTTTGATTTTTGGTATTTGTTATCAATTTTGTACCTTTAAGAACCCAGTCTTCAGTACCCATTTTTACTTGGGAGCGAGATTAATGGCTTGACTGCTCTCTCCCTCTTTGGACTCTCCTTTTTCTCAACCAGGTCGCCTTTATCTCCTCCCTCTGCCTTCTCTTCTCTACCCAACTCTGTGAATCTCTTTGCATGTTCCAGACGGTGAACACTTAGGGAACTGCTTACTGGCTGGATTTTTCTTTCTCCTTTTAATCCCCCCCTTTATCCTCCTGGCCACATCTGTCTCCTTCCTCCCTCTTCTCTTCTCTGTATAACTCCGTGAACATCTCTGAGAGGTCCAGACTGTGGAGCACACATAAGAAAGTGATTACTGGCTAGCTTGCTCTCTCCTCTTTTCATTCCACTTCATCTCATTCGGGTCACCTCTAAATCCCTCCTCCCTCTTCTCTTCTCCATGTAACTCTGTGAACCTCTCTGGGTGTCCCTCACTGTGGAGAAACTTTTCTTCTTTAACCTAGATGTTTTATCAAAGGTGCTGTATAGATGGAGAAGTCTTGAGACTACTGTAAAAATAAGACTGAAAACCAGAAGTGGGAGGCTTAGGTCCAAATCCTGAGAACACCAGAGAACTCCTGACTCCAGGGAACATTAATCACCAGGAGCTCATCAAACACCTCCATACCTACACTGAAACCAAGCACCACACAAGGGCCAACAAGTTCCAGAGCAAGACATACCATGAAAATTCTCCAGCAACACAGGAACACAGCCCTAAGCTTCAATATACAGGCTGCCCAAAGTTACTCCAAACCCACTGACGTCTCATAACTCATTACTGGACACTTCATTGCACTCCAGAGAGAAGAAATCCAGCTCCACCCACCAGAACACCGACACAAGCTTCCCTAACCAGAAAACCTTGACAAGCCACCCGTACAACCCCACCCACAGCGAGGAAACCCCACAATAAAGAACTCCACAACTGCAAGAATACAGAAAGGCCACCCCAAACTCAGTAATATAAACAAGATGAAGAGACAGAGGAATACTCAGCAGGTAAAGGAACAGGATAAATGCCCATCAAACCAAACAAAAGAGGAAGAGATAGGCAATCTACCTGATAAAGAATTCCAAATAATGATAGTGAAAATGACCCAAAATCTTGAAATCAAAATGGAATCACAGATAAATAGCCTGGAGACAAGGATTGAGAAGATGCAAGAAAGGTTTAACAAGGACCTAGAAGAAATAAAAAAGAGTCAATATATAATGAATAATGCAATAAATGAGATAAAAAACACTCTGGAGGCAACAAATAGTAGAATAACGGAGGCAGAAGATAGGATTTGTGAATTAGAAGATAGAATGGTAGAAATAAATGAATCAGAGAGGAAAAAAGAAAAACGAATTAAAAGAAATGAGGACAATCTCAGAGACCTCCGGGACAATATTAAACACCCCAACGTTTGAATCATGGGAGTCCCAGAGGAAGAAGACAAAAAGAAAGGCCATGAGAAAATACTTGAGGAGATAATAGTTGAAAACTTCCCTAAAATGGGGAAGGAAATAGTCACCCAAGTCCAAGAAACCCAGAGAGTCCCAAACAGGATAAACCCAAGGCAAAACACCCCAAGACACATATTAATCAAATTAACAAAGATCAAACACAAAGAACAAACATTAAAAGCAGCAAGGGAAAAACAACAAATAACACACAAGGGGATTCCCATAAGGATAACAGCTGATCTTTCAATAGAAACTCTTCAGACCAGGAGGGAATGGCAAGACATACTTAAAGTGATGAAAGAAAATAACCTACAGCCCAGATTACTGTACCCAGCAAGGATCTCATTCAAATATGAAGGAGAAATCAAAAGCTTTACAGACAAGCAAAAGCTGAGAGAATTCAGTACCACCAAACTAGCTCTCCAACAAATACTAAAGGATATTCTCTAGACAGGAAACACAAAAAGGGTGTATAAACTCGAACCCAAAACAATAAAGTAAATGGCAACGGGATCATACTTATCAATAATTACCTTAAATGTAAATGGGTTGAATGCCCCAACCAAAAGACAAAGACTGGCTGAATGGATACAAAAACAAGACCCCTATATATGCTGTCTACAAGAGACCCACCTCAAAACAGGGGACACATACAGACTAAAAGTGAAGGGCTGGAAAAAGATATTCCATGCAAAGAGAGACCAAAAGAAAGCAGGAGTAGCAATACTCATATCAGATAAAATAGACTTTAAAACAAGGCTGTGTAAAGAGACAAAGAAGGACACTACATAATGATCAAAGGATCAATCCAAGAAGAATATATAGCAATTATAAATATATATGCACCCAACATAGAAGCACCACAATATGTAAGACAAATGCTAACAAGTATGAAAGGGGAAATTAACAATAACACAATAATAGTAGGAGACTTTAATACCCCACTCACACCTATGGATAGATCAATTAAACAGAAGATCAACAAGGAAACACAAACTTTAAATGATACAATAGACAAGTTAGACCTAATTGATATCTATGGACATTTCACACCCAAACAATGAATTTCACCTTTTTCTCAAGTGCACACAGGACCTTCTCCAGGATAGATCACATCCTGGGCCATAAATCTAGCCTTGGCAAATTCAAAAAAATTTGAAATGATTCCAAGCATCTTTTCTGACCACAATGCAGTAAGATTAGATCTCAATTACAGGAGAAAAACTATTAAAAATTCCAACATATGGAGGCTGAACAACACGCTGCTGAATAACCAACAAATCACAGAATAAATCAAAAAAGAAATAAAAAATTGCATAGAAATGAATGAAAATGAAAACACAACAACCCAAAACCTGTGGAACACTGTAAAAGCTGTGCTAAGGGGAAAGTTCATAGCAATACAGGCATACCTCAAGAAACAAGAAAAAAGTCAAATAAATAACCTAACTTTACACCTAAAGCAACTAGAAGGAAGAAATGAAGAACCCCAAGGTTAGTAGAAGGAAAGAAATCTTAAAAATTAGGGCAGAAATAAATGAAAAATAAACAAAAGAGACCATAGCAAAAATCAACAAAGCCAAAAGCTGGTTCTTTGAAAGGATAAATAAAATTGACAAACCATTAGCCAGACTCATCAAGAAACAAAGGGAGAAAAATCAAATCAATAAAATTAGAAATGAAAATGGAAAGATCACAACAGACAACACAGAAATACAAAGGATCATAAGAGACGACTATCAGCAATTATATGCCAATAAAATGGACAACTTGGAAGAAATGGACAAAGTCTTAGAAAAGTACAACTTTCCAAAACTGAACCGGGAAGAAATAGAAAACCTTAACAGACTAATCACAAGCACGGAAATTGAAACTGTAATCAGAAATCTTCCAGCAAACAAAAGCCCCGGTCCAGACGGCTTCACAGCTGAATTCTACCAAAAATTTAGAGAAGAGCTAACACCTGTCCTACTCAAACTCTTCCAGAAAATTGCAGAGGAAGGTAAACTTCCAAATTCATTCGGTGATGCCACCATCACCCTAATACCAAAACCTGACAAAGATGCCACAGAAAAAGAAAACTACAGGCCAATATCACTAATGAACATAGATGCAAAAATCCTTAACAAAATTCTAGCAATCAGAATCCAACAACACATTAAAAAGACCATACACCATTACCAACTGGGTTTTATCCCAGGGATACAAGGATTCTTCAAATATCCACAAATCAATCAATGTAATACACCACATTAACAAATTGAAAAATAAAAGCCATATGATTCTTTCAATAGATGCAGAGAAAGCCTTTGACAAAATTCAACATCCATTTATGATAAAAACTCTCCAGAAAGCAGGAATAGAAGGAATATACCTCAACATAATAAAAGATACATATGACAAACCCACAGCAAACATTATCCTCAATGGTGAAAAATTGAAAGCATTTCTTCTAAAGTCAGGAACAAGACAAGGGTGCCCACTCTCACTACTACTATTCAACATAGTTTTGGAAGTTTTGGCCACAGCAATCAGAGCAGGAAAAGAAATAAAAGGAATCCAAATTGGATAAGAAGAAGTAAAACTCTCACTGTTTGCAGATGGCATGATCCTCTACATAGACAACCCTAAAGACTCCACCAGAAAATTACTAGAACTAATAAATGAATATAGTAAAGTTGCAGGATATAAAATCAACACACAGAAATCCCTTGCATTCCTATACACCAATAATGAGAAAATCGAAAGAGAAATTAAGGAAACAATTCCATTCACCATTGCAACAAAAAGAATAAAATACTTAGGAATATATCTACCTAAAGAAACTAAAGACCTATATATAGAAAACTATAAAATACTGGTGAAAGAAATCAAAGAGGACACTAATAGATGGAGAAATATACCATGTTCATGGATCAGAAGAATTAATATAGTGAAAGTGAGTATGCTACCCAAAGCAATCTATAGATTCAAAGCAATCCCTATCAAGCTACCAACGGTATTTTTCACAGAGCTAAAACAAATAATTTCACAATTTGTATGGAAATACAAAAAACTTTGAATAGCCAAAGCAATCTTGAGAAAGAAGACTGGAACTGGAGGAATCAACCTGCCTGACTTCAGGCTCTACTACAAGGCCACAGTCATTAAGACAGTATGGTACTGGCCCAAAGACAGAAATACAGATCAATGGAACAAAATAGAAAGCCCAGAGATAAACCCACACACCTATGGACACCTTATCTTTGACAAAGGAGGCAAGGATATACAATGAGAAAAGACAATCTCTTTAACAAGTGGTGCTAGGAAATCTGGTCAACCACTTGTAAAAGAATGAAACTAGAACACTTTCTAACACCATACACAAAAATAAACTCAAAATGGATTAAAGATCTAAACATAAGACCAGAAACTATAAAACTCTTAGAGGAGAACATAGGAAAAACACTCTCCGACATATATCACAGCAGGATCCTCTATGACCCACCTCCCAGAATATTGGAAATAAAAGCAAAAATTAATAAATGGGATCTAATTATAATTAAAAGCTTCTGCACAACAAAGGAAACTGTAACCAAGGTGAAAAGACAGCCCAATCAAAAAATGGGCCAAAGAACTAAATAGACATTTCTCCAAAGAAGACATACAGATGGCTAACAAACACATGAAAAGATGCTCAACATCACTCATTATCAGAAAAATGCAAATCAAAACCGCAATGAGGTACCATTTCAGCCATCAGAATGGCTGCAATCCAAAAGTCTACAAGCAATAAATGCTGGAGAGGATGTGGAGAAAAGGGAACCCTCTTACACTGTTGGTGGTAATGCAAACTAGTACAGCCACTATGGAAAGCAGTGTGGAGATTCCTTAAAAAACTGGAAATAGAACTGCCTTATGACCCAGCAATCCCACTGCTGGGCATACACACCAAGGAAACCAGAATTGAAAGAGACACAATGTTCATCGCAGTACTGTTTATAATAGCCAGGACATGGAAGCAACCTAGATGTCCATCAGCAGACGAATGGATAAGAAAGCTGTGGTACATATACACAATGCAGTATTACTAAGCTATTAAAATGAATACATTTGAATCAGTTCTAATGAGGTGGATGAAACTGGAGCCTATTGTACAAAGTGAAGTAAACCAGAAAGAAAAATACCAATACAGTATACTAATGCATATATATGGAATTTAGAAAGATGGTAATGATAACCCTGTATGCGAGACAGCAAAAGAGACACAGATGTATATGGACTCTGTGGGAGAGGGAGAGGGTGGGATGATTTGGGAGAATGGCTTTGAAACAGGTATAATGTCATAAAAGAAATGAATCATCAGTCCAGGTTCAATGCAGGATACAGGATGCTTGGGGCTGGTGCACTGGGATGACCCAGAGGGATGGTATGGGGAGGGAGGTAGGAGGGGGTTCAGGATGGGGAACATATGTATACCCATGGCAGATTCATGTTGATGTATGGCAAAACCAATACAATATTTTAAAGTAATTAGCCTCCAATTAAAATAAATAAATTTAATTTTTTTTTAAAAAAGGATATTTTGGGGTCTGAGAGATCATACTCTTGTAACTGTCAAACCTGGACACTTGTTGAGATTTCAGATCAAAAATAACATGTTCTCACACTCCCCAAAAAGCAAGCTTTATGGATTTGACTGATAGAGTATAGGCTGCATTTAAAAGTTTTGATCTGCATTTATTTACCAACACTTAGGTTTATCAACTTCCTGTTATAAATTAAATTAAAATATCTGATCTTTCACACTCTTCCTTTGAACATCAACTATAAATATTCAGCATAGGTTTTTCTCAATTGAGTTCATTAGAAAGTAGATTTTTAAGAGTTTTGCTTTTTTGCATTATTTCAGTTATTTTCCTTTAGAGGTTGAAATTTCCTCATACTATAATAGTCAAATTACCCAAATGTTAAGATAGTTTAATTTTCACAATTTTATCTGTGGACACCAAAATTAATTTGTCCTAAACAAAAATAGGGCTTCCCTGGTGTTTCAGATGATAAAGCATCTGCCTACAATGCGGGAGACCTGGGTCCTATCCCTGGTTCGAGAAGATCCTCTGGAGAAGGAAATGGCAACCCACTCCAGTGCTCTTGCCTGGAAAATCCCAAGAATGGAGGAGCCTGGTAGGCCACAGTCCATGGGGTCAAAAAGAATCAGACATGACTGAGCGACTTCTTTTTTCAAACAAAAAGTATGGGATTGAAGAAGAGGGAATTTATTTATTTTTAATTTTTCTTCAATTTATTTTTTAATTGGAGGAAATTTGCTTTACAATATGGTGTTAGTGTTGTGCTATGTGCTCAGTTGCTCAGTCATGTCTGACTCTTTGCAACCCAATGGACTGTACCTACCAGGCTCCTCTGTCCATGGAATTTTCCAGGCAAGGATACTGGAGTGGGTTGCTATTTCTTCTTCCATGGTTTGCACAGTACAACAACACAATCAGCCATGACTATACATAAATCACTTCCCTCTTGAGCTTCCCTCCCTTGTACCCATTCCACCCCTCTAGGTCATCATAGAGTACCAAGCTGGGCTCCCTGTGCTATAAAGCAAATTCTCACTAGCTATCTGTCTTACACATGGTACTGTATATATGTTGATGCTGGGAATTTATTTTTGATGTTGGTATTTTGAGTTGAGTCTTCAGCTGAAATCATTGAAGTTGTATTCATCAAGGGAACAGAATGATGTGGCCAAGTTTTGAAATATGTTATACAAAGAATCATCTAGAATCACTCTGAATAAAAAACAGTGCTTTGTGCATCAATCGGATGAAATAGTTTTTATTTTTGTTAAAAACAAAACATTTTTTAGTATATCTAAACCACAAAGACACACTTTTTTTTAGATTTCAATATCTTATGTATTAAAGCAAATCTAATTTGATCTTTTGTGTAAAATTGCATGAGACACTTATCTCTTTCATTTCTCTTTGTTTAAAGCTCTGTCTTTGGTGTACTGTTTTAACCGAATATTTTATTCAATATACTGAAGCTCACTTTTCATATCTACTATAACCGCTAGTCAGATGGCATTTTAGCCAATCTAAGGGGAAAAAAAAAAAAAATCACAGTTCAGCACAAAAGCTGTCATTTCAGAGTTTATCTTGCCTTTTCTTTTGGTAGTCACATTTCTCACTTTGTAAAATAAGTCTCTAATTCCTTTAGACAGATCATTAACTTTAACACAGATAGCATTATTAGGATAATTTATCAACCATTCAAGTCAAAGGGAAGTGAAAATCTATAAGAACTGAAATAGAGTTAGGAAGATAGGGCAGCTCTAATGAAAATTTATTTGTAAGGTGGGAAACTACTAGATTTTAATTTTGGTATTCGATTTGAAAGCTTTGCTTAAGTCAAAAGAAAATGAAAGTAAAACAGAATCACTGGCATTACTGGGATAACAGGAATCATTCATTATAGTTATAGAATGAAGTTTTTAAAATATTAACAATCTACAGAAAATTTCTTTAAATGGAAATGTTCACTGGAGAGAATACAATTTTTCATTAAAATATTTCTAATCTAAATCCAGGAATTCTTCAGGAATCTAAGAGCTAACCAGCAATTGCTCCCCTCTCATGGCAAACACTTTTTATTTATGTGTGTGTATGTGTGTATCTGTGTCTGTATATGAGAGAAAGAGAGGAAACTAAAGAACTAACCAGCAATTGCTTTCCTCTCATGGCTAATAGTTTTTTTATTTGTGTATGTGTGTGATGAGAGAGGCGTGGGGAAAACATTGGATCTTGTTTGTGACATCTTATTGTATGACTTGTTTGGACTTTGACTCTGAAAACTTCGTGGGACCTTCCCTGCCCATCCTCCATGGGCACATCATTTAGACATTCATGTCTACTGGGCCCTGCAATCACATTGGACTATGATAAAAATTGAGCCACGTGTGAATAGTGAAAATGTTTCTTTAGGCCTCTGCTTGTGTCTCTTTTGCTTACATCACTTCATACCTGACTGTTCATAGGTTCTTTATTGTATAATATTAATCAACTTATTTTTACCAAAGAAAACAAAAATACCAAAGGATACCTGGGGACGGCTCGTTAGGTCCACCATACTGGAAATGTATATTTAAAATAAAGATATAAGTTGGCTCTTGTTTGCTCATTTTGCCCCACAGTTGCAAAAGAAAACATTAAGTTTGCATTCCCTCAGCTTTTCTGGGAAAGAACTGGTCTTCATATAAATCCTAACTGGCAATCAAAAATATGTGTGAGTTACAGATGAATAAATGAATGAATGAATGTATACCTAATGTGATTATTTGCAGTTTTTCTCCATATTAGTAGGGATATTTTTATACTGATTCATTTACAATGCCATACAATTCATGTAATTGATTGCTTATACTTGAATGTACAGCAGGGTCTGAGATTTATTCTATTAATCAGATTGTAGTGAATTCAACACCTTGAAGTCATTTAGCCTCAGTTGCACTCTGTTACTGAAACAACGTTTTCAAAGGGGTATTTTAAACTCTCAAGATGTCTAAGCATTTCACCAGGATACATTTCATTAATCCTTATCAAAAAAATCCCCACATAATGTAAGGAATATTATCATTGCAAATGTGGAAACAGATGTGGAAAATATAAAAGCTGTAAGCACACAGCTTCTATTGTGGTCAATCCTTTACATGAATATAAGCAACCTGGTTCCAGCATCGCTATGCTAAATCCTCCACTAGCACCTGCTTCAGAGAAAGGGTCATGGAATTTCCTCTGAAAAGAGTCGCCCCATTAAGTGCCACATGTCAACGTTTATGGGTCTTCACTGTAATTGCGTAGGCCAGCTCTTAGTCTTACTTCTGTCCTTCTCTAGTTTTTAAAACTGTGACTTCCAGAAATTGCAGAAATCTGAAACATTCTTCTTGATCTTTAGAAACTTAGGATGTTGTGTGAAGCAGGATTTAAAATCTGTCCATTTATCTACCTGGGTGTTCTCTGGGTAGAATTGTTGTGACTGTGTTAGAAGAATGAACAGTTTTAGGCAGGGTCTTGTTTCTGTAATTCAGTGAAATCTGAAAGGAATGTAGAGACACTTTCTACACCTATGTGCAGGAAAGAATGACACTGTTGGAGAACAGAGCAATAACCTACACTGACATAGATTATAGAAAAATAGGTAGATGGATGCAGAGACTGGGGAGGGAAGAGGACCTAAGTTTAATAGAACTTAGGTAAAAGAAAGAGAATTGAGAGAGAATTAACAGTAGCCAAGAAAAAATTAAAAATACAAGTGACTATGATTTCTAGGTTGTAGAATATATGTATTTTTGGTATTTATTTATAAATTTTAATTCAAGGTGGCCAGATTCCCAGAACCTTAAAGATCATTATGTTTTTCCTCAACATAAAAAGCATGTAGGTTCTATTTCTGGTGGTGAACTTAAGGAAGTTTTATTGAAGGCAGTGTTTCTGTGTGAAACCCTCTGGTGATTTGGGAACACGCTGAAAACCTCAGCACGAGTCATCAGAACCATACTAATTACCAGATCGACCCTTCTTATTTTCTTTTTCCTTAAGATCCAATTGATTGAATAGAAATCCCTCCTACTCACAGCCCCAGGGAGGAGACTTGTTCCTAAAACTTAAAGGGTAGTATTTCTGTGCATGCCAGCTTTCCACATGGCCAGTAATACAAAACATTCAGAGAATTACTGGGCTCAAAATTGAAAGAAACTTAAAGGGCTACTGAATCAATCCACTTATCAGGGCTAGATTCTGTCCTCAGCTCATGCTTCACACACTTGGTTGTCTTCCATATTTTTCCACGCAGGGAGGTCTTTGTGTCTTTGGAAGAGTTCGGATTTGTTGGAAAGATCTTTTCCCATTCAATAGAAATCCACATTCCTATGTGTTGCACTCACTGGCCCTAGTTCTAGCCCCCATCAATGTAGGGTAATCATGCTTTCTTGTTGCACCCACCAGGTGTTCAAACATTGGAAAGAAGGTATTAGTATCATTTGATAAACATTATTTGAGTACCTTTTATGTGCCAAGCACTGCACTAAGAAACAAGGGCTCAAAAATAAAGGCGACACAATCTCTTTCCTGACAGGTCTCCTGGAGCAATGTAGGAAGAGAAAAAGTGAGCCACAGTGAAAACACTGTAGAGTATAACTGAGCTTGAAGAACACAGCTTAGCTCTGCAAGAAGGTTAGGAGGGCTTCTGAGAAGAACAGAAGTTTGAGCTGAAATGCAGAAAAGTGACTTGTTTAGGCAAACAAGACTAGCAACTGTGTTAAAGTCAGAGGGCTTTGTGCAAGAATATGGAGTCATGAGACCACTGGGTTCAGAGCATTTTGCTGCAGTTTCCTACATTGAGAGAAAATGAATTTAAGGTGTGGTCAGATTGCAGGGAAAAGGGATTATTTTGACTTGTCAAACATTTGGCCTTTGTCCTTGAGGCATAAACAAATTTACATGGTTTAAAGCACAGTAAGGACATGATAAAAATCTACCATCAAATTTCATATTACTTGTTCACATAATCAAGACTTATCTGTCTCAAGTTAGACTTGCCCTGTTCTTTAATTATCCTCAGATGACACAGCTTATCCCTTCACCACCTGACCACAATTTTGAAAAATTGCTTAGTTTATTCATATCAGTAGTCTAGAAACTCAAATCCCTACCAGGGGCAGGGAAAGAGAAAGTGTACAGTTGCTGGAAATGAGACACTAGAGAGTGATAATGCTCAAGGAAACCTGGACACTCAAGGTCTGTAATCCTCACAGGCAGGCATATTTCAGGTTTAAAAAAAATTTTTTTTTAATTGAAGTATAGTTGATTTATAGTGTTTCAGGTGTACAGCAAATTGATTCAGTTATATACATCAGTATATATATATATATATATATATATATATATATTCTTTTTTAGCTTCTTTTCCATTATAGGTTATTACAAGATATTGAGTATAGTTCCCTGTGCTATAGAGTAAGACCTTATTAGTTTTCTATTGTTTAAATAGTAGTATGTATCTTAATTCCAAATTCCAAATTTATCCCCCTTTTCCTTTTTGGTAACTAAAAGTTTGTTATCTATGTCCATGAGTCTATTTGTAAATAAATTCATTTGTATCATTTTTTAGATTCCACATATGTGACATATGATATTTATCTTTCTCTCACTTACTCCTTTTAGTATAATAAAGAGCTTTTTGATGAAAGTCAAAGAGGAGAGTGAAAAAGCTGGCTTAAAACTCTGCATTCAAAAAATTAAGATCATGGCATCTGGTCCCATCACTTCATGGAAAATAGATGGGGAAACAATGGAAACAGTGACAGACTTAATTTTCTTGGGCTCCAAAATCACTGCAGATGGTGACTGCAGCCATGAAATTAAGACACTTTCTCCTTGGAAAAAAAGCTATGACCAACCTACACATCATATTAAAAACCAGAGACATTACTTTGCTGACAAAGGTCCATCTAGTCAAAGCTATGGTTTTTCCAGTAGCCATGTATGGATGAGAGTTGGACTATAAAGAAAGTTGAGCAGTGAAGAATATAAGCTTTTGAACTGTGGTGTTGGAGAAGATTCTTGAGAGTCCCTTGGACCAAAAGGAGATCAAACCAGTCCATCCTAAAGGAGATCAGTCCTGAATATTCATTGGAGGGACTGATGCTGAAGCTGAAACTCCCGTACTTTGGCCACCTGAAGTGAATAACTGACTCATTGGAAAAGACCCTGATGCTGGGAAAGATTGAAGGCAGGATAAGGGGATGACAGAGAATGAGGTGATTGGATGCCATCATTGACTCAATGGACATGAGTTTGAGCAAGCTCTGGGAGTTGGTGATGGACTGGGAAGCCTGATGTGCTACAGACCATGGGGTCACAAAGAGTAAGACATGACTGAGTGATTGAACTGAACTGAACTGAGGTTCATCCATGTTGCTGTAAATGGTATTTCTTTATTCTTTTTTCTGTTTGAATGATATTCCAGTGTGGGGTGTGTGTGTGTGTGTGTGTGTGTGTGTGTGTGTGTGTGTACCGATCTTATTAATCCATCTGTGGACATTTAGGTTGCTTCCATGTCTTGATCATTGTCAAATATTTTCATTATTTGTTTTTGGCTAAGAAAATAACATTTCTGGGCCAGATTTGACTAGGCCTGATATCAATAGTGGCCCTTGATCTATAATTTTTCTAAAGTATAGGTCTCATAACCTGGCATAATATTTCTACTGCAGTCTAACAATACAGACTAAAGCTAGTTCCTTCACACTACCCTATATTTCTATTCATCTATTTCACTATTAAACTGACATTATACCTTTATATACTATCTAACCTTTTATATTTTGGTTGCAGAAGCATATCTTTCCATGCTGTGCTAGAATAGTTCTTTTTCTCAGGCATAATTCAATCACCAGGTATTGTGGGAAATCACCACTTTGTTGTACAAAGAACTTGCCTCCAGTTTTTTTTTTTTTTAAACTTTACATAATTGTATTAGTTTTGCCAAATATCAAAATGAATCCACCACAGGTATACATGTGTTCCCCATCCTGAACCCTCCTCCATCCTCCCTCCCCATACCATCCCTCTGGGTCGTCCCTGTGCACTAGCCCCAAGCATCCAGTATCCTGCATCGAACCTGGACTGGCAACTCATTTCTTACATGATATTATACATGTTTCAATGCCATTCTCCCAAATCTTCCCACCCTCTCCCTCTCCCACAGAGTCCATAAGACTGTTCTATACATCAGTGTCTCTTTTGCTGTCTCATACACCAGGTTATTGTTACCATCTTTCTAAATTCCATATATATGCGTTAGTATACTGTATTGGTGTTTTTCTTTCTGGCTTACTTCACTCTGTATAATAGGCTCCAGTTTCATCCACTTCATTAGAACTGATTCAAATGTATTCTTTTTAATGGCTGAGTAATACTCCATTGTGTATATGTACCACAGCTTGCTTATCCATTCATCTGCTGATGGGCATCTAGGTTGCTTCCATGTCCTGGCTATTATAAACAGTGCTGCGATGAACATTGGGGTACACATGTCTCTTTCCTTTCTGGTTTCCTCAGTGTGTATGCCCAGCAGTGGGATTGCTGGATCAAAAGGCAGTTCTATTTCCAGTTTTTTAAGGAATCTCCACACTGTTCTCCATAGTGGCTGTACTAGTTTGCATTCCCACCAACAGTATAAGAGGGTTCCCTTTTCTCCACACCCTCTCCAGCATTTATTATTTGTAGACTTTTGGATCACAGCCATTCTGACTGGTGTGAAATGGTACCTCATAGTGGTTTTGATTTGCATTTCTCTGATAATGAGTGATGTTTAGCATCTTTTCATGTGTTTGTTAGCCATCTGTATGTCTTCTTTGGAGAAATGTCTGTTTAGTTCTTTGGCCCATTTTTTGATTGGGTCATTTATTTTTCTGGAATTGAACTGTAGGAGTTGCTTGTATATTTTTGAGATTAGTTGTTTGTCGGTTGCTTCATTTGCTATTATTTTCTCCCATTCTGAAGGCTGCCTTTTCACCTTACTAATAGTTTCCTTTGATGTGCAGAAGCTTTTAAGTTTAATTAGGTCCCATTTGTTTATTTTTGCTTTTATTTCCAATATTCTGGGAGGTGGGTCGTAGAGGATCCTGCTGTGATGTATGTCAGAGAGTGTTTTGCCTATGTTCTCCTCTAGGAGTTTTATAGTTTCTGGTCTTACGTTGAGATCTTTAATCCATTTTGAGTTTATTTTTGTATATGGTGTTAGAAAGTGGTCTAGTTTCATTCTTTTACAAGTGGTTGACCAGATTTCCCAGCACCACTTGTTAAAGAGATTGTCTTTAATCCATTGTATATCCTTGCCTCCTTTTTCAAAGATAAGGTGTCTATATGTATGTGGATTTATCTCTGGGCTTTCTATTTTGTTCCATTGATCTATATTTCTGTCTTTGTGCCAGTACCATACTGTCTTGATAACTGTGGCTTTGTAGTAGAGCCTGAAGTCAGGTAGGTTGATTCCTCCAGTTCCATTCTTCTTTCTCAAGATCACTTTGGCTATTCGAGGTTTTTTGTATTTCCATACAAATTGTGAAATTATTTGTTCTAGCTCTCCAGTTTTGATTCTATTCTTTGAACTTGAGAAAAAAGAGTTTGCAATCTAGGAGACACAGACATAAAGAACAGATTTTTGGACGCAGTGAGGGAAGGAAAGGATGGGATGATTTGAGAGAATAACATTGAAACATATATATTACCATATGTAAAATAGATGAGAAGTGAGAGTTTGGTGTATAACAGAGGGAACCCAAAGCTGGTACAACCTAGAAGGGTGGGATGGGGAGGGAGACGAGGGGGTTCAAGAGGTAAGAGACATATGTATACCTATAGTCTATTCATGTTGATGTGTGACAGAAACCAACACAAGTTTGTAAAGTAATTATACTATAATTTAAAAAAAAATTAAGGGGGTTTTCTGTGTAAGATGCCTTCCTTTTAGAAAAGGTGGACTGATGCCTTCTCTGAGTCATCACATGTGAATTTTGTAAGTTATGTATGTAGTTTATAAGCCATGAAATGGTCACAGACATTACTTGTTATTTTCCCCACTGAATTGCCTCTATTAGGTTCGGTTATCCCTCTAGGTTTCTTTCTTTAAAAAAAAAAAAAAAATCCTCCCTCTTCAATCTTTCTTTCAGCCAAATAAAATCTGTTGAATTTGCTGACCCTGTGAAGTGAATTTTTGGCTGTGGCTATTTGAAATTACTGCATCTATCGTAATATATAATTTTGGGTATAGTCATATCCTCTGACAAAAAAGTGATCTACTTCTCTTTAAACAAAAAGTGGTACCATTTGTTTATTTTTACTTTTGTTGACAAAGAAAATTTTAACAATTTCTAAGTATGAAAATGTATCAAAAGAAGATTACTGATTCATTTCCATATTTTAAAAAATTAATACTCTTCAATATAAATCTATATCTGTTTGGCTTAAGGAGTTTGCTTTTAATTTTGTTTTTCACAATAAAATAGAAAACAAAGAATCCTTTTGGCATGTGATATTTCAGGTTAAATAGTTGGTAAAGAATCCTCCTGCAATGCAGGAGACCCTGGTTGGATTACTGGGTAGGGAAGATATGCTGGAGAAGAGATAGACTACCCACTCCAGTATTCTTGGGTTTTCCTTGTGGCTCAGCTGGCAAAAAATGCACCTGCAATGCTGGAGACCTGAGTTTGATCCCCTGGAGAAGGGAAAGGCTACCCACACCAGTATTCTGGAGTGGAGAATTCCATGCACTGTATAGTCTGTGGGGTTGCAAAGAGTCGGACACAACTGAGCAACTTTCACTTTCATATTAACAGAATTTTTATTTTGGTGATTATTCTAACTTTGGACTTCCCAGGTTGCACAGTGGTAAAGAATCTACCTGCCAGTTCAGGAGATGCAAGAGACATGCGTTCAACTCTGGGTCTGGAAGATCCCCTGGAGAAGGAAATGGTAACCCACTCCACTATTCTTGCCTGGAGAATTCCATGGACAAAGGAGCCTGGCAGGCTACAGTCCATGAGGTCTCAGAAAAATCAGACACAACTGAGTAACTAAGCACAGCACACAGCACATATCAACTTTGTTATGGAATATTTAGCTATTGCTTTAGACTTTTAGCATAAATTCATTCCCAGTATCTTTAAGATGAGCTTCTTATTCTCATCAAACCACAAAAGAAATGTCATTAAAGAAATCCAGAATAAATATGATATTTCTTGATAGCATTATTTTATTTTATGGAGTTTTCTTTCCTTAAAGTTTTGTTTCAAGCTTAAATAAAATAGAAATCAAGTGAAATTATCATAAAGGTTTATTTGATACCTACAATGATACAATTCAGTGAAGGGCAAAATATGCATTTGATTACTGAAGCTAGAGTTTTGGTGTGTCCCCCTGTTTATACACACAGCAGTTATCTTTTATATTTATAATTTTGTTATAATACCCTACAGGGACTACTACAAAGCCAAAATATAAATAATTAGATACATTAAGCATGCAATGTCTTGATTTAAATAAATTTCAGGTTTTAAAAGTTTAACTCATATAAATGGTTTCACATAAGTGTTGTTCTTCACTTTCAGTTCAGTTCAGTTGCTCAGTCGTGTCTGACTCCTTCCAACCCCATGGACTGCAGCACACCAGGCTTCCCTTGTCCATCACCAACCTCCGGAGTTTCCTCAAACTCATACCCATTGAGTCAGTGATGCCATCCAACCATCTCATCCTCTGTCATCTCCTTCTCCTTTAAACCCTTGAAATTGTAAATAATATAGCTTCCTGGAGCTTGAACAAGGGGAAGGAATTCCTAGCTGCCTTCCTGGCAGTGTTCCATCTGCCTGCCTTATTAGAAGGAAGAATTGGTTACACACCACTGTTCATCTACATGACTATTAATTCCCACATTTGTTACACATTTAAAGTGAAAAGTAAAAAAGTAGTTGCCATGCAATCCCCCTTTTCAGTATGTATGTAAAATGTTTTTAAATTATTCTTTTAAGAATCATTCAACAGGAAATGAGCAAAGCACTATTTTATATCAGGCACCATGGCAGGCATTGGAGATTTTTCCAGGAACAAGATACAGTGAGACTGACATCAAACAACTCACCCCTGGATTAGTGATAACACCATAAAAAAAGAAACACAGAGAGTTACATAAATATAAATTAGGCAAATGAACTTTTCTGAACATTAGAAAGGGTTATTAAGTAAGAGATCTCTGGTTTGTATTGATTGAAGTTGGGAGGTGAAGAAGGAATAGGTTTTGCAAGTTTCTTGGTATGGGAGTGAGCATAACTAATCTGAACAACCAAAAGAAGCCATGAAATGCATTTGTTCTTCTCTCCAAGTTTTATTTAGCCCCACTTAGGGTCAGCTTTGTGCAAGGTCCTGGAAAGAGATAGATTATTAACATAGTCCACTGGGGGAAACATATCAGAACATGAACCTTTTCAATTGAGTTTATTTTATTTTTATTTCAGCAGTTTAGTGGGATGGGTATCCTGAATTATCCTCTTGTTTGAAACAAAATGCTGAGCTGAGCAGGCACAATAAAATAAGGAAAATTCAAATTTGGAATAAGAAATGATGTAGCTACAGACTCCTAGGAGATAAATTAGACTCTTTTGATAGCTGCATGGGGTAGTAAAAATGGAATATAACAATTAGGATGCTGGCACAATGGGGGAATGTGAAACCAGACTCCTACACAGGCAGTAGAAGCTGTTACCCTTGGTATAAGATGAACTGAATCCTGCCAAGTGGAGAGATACAACATGCTGTAGTTTTCAGCTGTGTTGAAGAGATCTCTACTCAGAATCCGTATCACTGAGTGTCTTTCATCAGTTTTGGTCTACATTCATACAACCAGAGTAGACTAACAACTTCAAGCTAATAATTAAATTGCGAGGGACTCTTCTTGTCTGGAAAATCCCATGGATGGAGGAGCCTGGTAGGCTACAGTCCATGGGGTCGCAAAGAGTCAGACACGACTGAGCGACTTCACTTCACTTCACTTCACTTCACTACATTAGAAGTGTCCCCTAGACTGGCTGATGAAAGTACAGTCTCTGAGAAGCTCAATTTCAATTCACATCTTCACAAATTCCCAAAAATCAAGTTTAAAGGCATGCTTTGCTTAGAGTCAGAAATCACAAAACAAAACTCTATAAATGAGAATAAGTAGAACAATACAAAGTTGAAATAGACCCACAAAAAGAATTATCAAAGTATAAGACAGTTACATTTAATATGTTTTAGAGAAAAAAAAAGAATGAAAGTATGACCAGAGAATAAGTCACTACCAAAATAAATAAATAAATAACCAAATCAATCAGACAAAGCACTTCTAGAAGTGGTATGCATAGTAATTGCAATTAAAAACCCCATGGACATCCCTCCCACTCTCCCCATATGGCTGATTCACACTGTTATACAGCAGAAACTAACACAACATTGTAAAGCAATAATACAGCAATATAAAAAAAGGAAAGAAAAATCACAAATACATGACAATCATTAAAGGCTCTGAGAGGTCCTGCAAAAAAAAAAAAAAGATTAAACGGCTAAATAGAAATAGCTAAAGGAGGAAAGAGCAGACATCTAGTGTTACTATAGCATTCTATGTGGGAGTATATTTATTTTTCCATCTTTACATGTCTTTCTCTCACCCTTTTATCTATCTCTGTGTGATTCTATTCTTCTCTGGATTCAGCTTTACCTTGGCTTCAGGCAGCTGCCTTTGCTCTCAGGCATGAGGCTGAGTTGCTGAATCAGGCTTGATTCTGCTCCATTTCTGCTCTGTAATGGGATGCATGGGTGAGTGATACAAGTTTCCTCTAGTTACCATCCAGAATCTGAATTGGTGATGTCCCTAGGTGACCAGTGAGTAGCAGAACTAAAACAGTCGTGTGGAGAACCACCCTCCTCCTGTTTAAGTGAGAGAAGAATTTTCACGCTATATGACCTAACAGGAATTTTCACTCATAGGGTTTTGAACAGACTGATCTCTGACCTGTGGGACAGAAGACTGTGACTGACTGCTGACTCACTGTGGTTCTCCTGTGTTTTCAGTGGCCCAAATGCATTTCATGCTTCAACCTATGCTGAGCTATTTTAAAAGTCCAAATAAATGGGGCCTCTGTGGGAGGTTTGAGGATGCTAGAAAATAGCATTTTGAATTATTACCTACTTATATGATGTACATGAGTTAATACTCCTCAAAGGATCTTATATTTTTAACTCCATATTTTCTGCTACATTGGAGTCTGCTCTTGCATTGCTACATTTTGTTCTTGGCCAAAAAGATTTGAAACCGCTGTTTACATCAGAGTCCAAACTAAGAGCAATCAGTAATTTAAAAAGCCTAACTTTAACTGGCAGGTACCCATCAGATCTCTTGAAGATAAGATCGGGAATTTTCTTTAGTTAATTTCTAAGCTGATTTACTAATAATGTTATAATATATTAAAGTCCGCATCCACAGCAAATAGAATAAATAGAATAGAATAAATTGTGCATGAATTCATTTATGTACTGTGTATATTTCAACTGATCAGGATAACTATGGATTGCTTGTCTTTCAATGTGGATATTTGTCAAACTTCTGCTATGGTTCCGAAAAAAAAAAAAACAAAAACAAAACCCTGTGTGCGTATGATTCTAATTGTAAGACATGTGTTAAGCATAGGAAATATCATTGAGTATTACCACATGCAAAATCTGAGTCAGGTACTGTAAATGACTCAAGTAGCTGACTAACCGTGGAAGTATTTAAAATACATGGAATCAGTCGTGGATTTTAAAAAGAATCATTTTTTTCTCTTTTTTCTTCAGGTACTGTCTTCAATTGTGCTATGTCTAATTCTTCTTACTTTCCTAGCAAGTCCATTAAAAATCATTTGGACAAGTCTGGGTACAAAAATGTTCCTTTAGGCAGAAGATGAGTCAGCATTCCATGTTCTTAGACTAGGATGGATGCACTTGTATTTACACTCCCTCATTTAAAGTGCTTTAATCCTTCATCCCCCAGCTACGTGAAGGAACCCCTGAAAGTGCTTGTGGAAAGTGGTTTGTTTGCAAGAGGGGCCGTCTGGAGCCTTGCTTAGGAGAGGTGGTCTGCTCAAGCCATATCATCAAATGCTGAGTCTCCCTGCTTCCCCACCCGCTCCCCTCACTTTAGGCCAAGAGATTGAAGAGACCTGGGAAAGAAAGGACTCAGAGTACTAAGCATTCTTGATGTACTGTGAGGCCTGCTTTTTATAATAAGAAAGAAACTTGTTCGCACCACTTATGCACAGGAAGAGCCAAACAGGAGTTACAAGTAGGAAGAGTGGAATTGGAAAGAAAAAGATATTTTTCATGCTTGAAACTTTCCATTCAACCTGCCTAAATTGAAGTGAGTGAGCTACACTTGTTCAGAGGCATGCAGCTAGAAGCTGAGTTATCACACAGAAAGAATAATGCAGAGGTTATTCTAATATCATCTAAGAAGGGTCTAGATCAACTTTTCATTTCTCTCTGAATTTGAATTCTACACTATTAATTTTTTTAATGGCATTTGTATTTCTCTTTATCAAAGTCAAAAACAAAAAAAGAAATCCATAAAAATCTGCTCAAAAATCTCAAAGATATCACTATTAAAATTGTATACTATTCTATGTATTTTCTTATGTATTTCAAGGATGCAGAAATACCATACACATGAACTATTGACAGAAAGAAAAATGCACAATGTAAAGGTTTTATTTGGGGATCTTATTAAGGACTGTAGCCTGGGAGACAGCCTCAGAGGAACTTCTCCAAAGAGGTAAGGAGGGAGCCAGGATATACATGATTGTTGTTGTTGTTGTTGGGGGAAAAAAAAAGACACCTAAAGACTACTGCTAATCACAAAGAATTTCAAGTTAATGGTTGTAGTGCTTTTCTATATGAGAAAGTAAAAGTCACTCAGTCATGTCCAACTCTTTGCGATCCCATGAACTGTACAGTCCATGGAATTCTCCAGGCCAGAATACTGGAGTGGGTAGCCTTTCCCTTCTCCAGGGCATCTTTCCAATCTAGGGAAGGTCCATAGAAAACGGGAGATGCAAGGAAAAATTTTTCTCCATCCTGTTTGCCTCAGGTTCATGCAGCATCAGTGGGTGACTGTGGTGGCGAATGGCTTGATCCTTATAAAACTTGAATGGCAGGCAATATTTTCTTTTTCTTCATAAACTGGACTCTCTCTCTTTAATAGGAGTTTATTGACATAATCTTTTTTTAACGTAAGATACAGTGCACATCTTTCTTGATCAATAAATCAACTCTAACATTTTAAATAATGCATTGTATCTCACAGGATGAGATGATTAAATTTTATTTAGCTAGTTGCTATGTTTTGTATTTTGACTTTTTTTTGAATTGTTTTGCCAGTTGCAATAACAATAGGATTAACATTTTTAAAGGAAAATCTTTAGGTATATACTTTAAAAAATGCAATGGATTGAATTAATTTTCTCCAAATCATAAAAAATAGTTTTATAACTTAGCACTTCTTATATAAAGGGGCTTCCCTGGTGGCTCAGACAATAAAGAATCTGCCTGCAATGCAGGAGACTCAGGTTTGATCCCTGAGTCAGAAAGATCCCCTGGAGAAGGGAATGGCAACCCACTCCAGTATTCTTGCCTGGAGAATTCTGCATACAGAGAAGCCTGGAGGGCTACTGTCCATGGGGTCGCAAAGAGTCGGACATGACTGAATTACTAACACTTTCCCTTCACCTGTATAAAATGAATTTTTTCCTAATGACTAAGTCATACAGATGAATGCATCTAGAACTAGCCTACAGACTATTTCATTTTGGCTGATGCTGTAAAAGGGAGCACTGTTTACTTTTCAACTGCTTGTCAATCAATTATAGGCTGTTTAAATTCCTGCTGCTACTGCTGCTGCTAAGTTGCTTCAGTCGTGTCTGACTCTGTGCGACCCCATGGACTGCAGTCCACCAGGCTCCTCGGTCCATGGGATTCTCCAGGCAAGAACACTGGAGTGAGTTGCCATTTCCTCCTCCAATGCATGAAAGTGAAGATTCAAAGTGAAGTCGCTCAGTTGTGTCCGACTCTTAGCGACCCCATGGACTGCAGCCCACCAGGCTCCTCTGTCCATGGGATTTTCCAGGCAAGAGTACTGGAGTGGGGTGCCATTGCCTTCTCCAGTTTAAATTCCTACTCTACCTTTTATCTACTAATAGTATCCCTTTTACTTCTTTAAGTTAAATATATTGTTCTCAAATGGTATTTTGTCTAGAATTCTAACTGAAAGCTTTTATGAATAGATATATTATATTGTCGTTCCCTTCACTCAATACCTGACATTCTGGAAAGCTCTTAACAGGCAAGTTTATATGTTGAACAAAGAAAAATCAATAATAAGTTGAAGACTTGGAACTGATTTTACCTTGCTACATTTCTAGGGAAAAGCAGAATTATTGACACTATCCCTGAAAGAAGGAGCTTGCATTATAAGAAAGATCCTATTAGGGATTGCATTATATTTGCAACATTCTTAATTCTTATAACTCAGTCAAACTCAGTCAAGCTATTGGAAGCAATTTATAAAATCTTTAAGCATTCAGTGATTGCTTTGTTAAGAATGAACTGAAGAGATATTTGTATGGCTTCTTTCTTATATTGTTAATTCTTTTTATAATATTCTCTTTAGAATTCAGCATGCCATCTTAAGGATCTTTCTTAGTTTTCCTTTTTTTTTTTTGAAAGTGTATCTTTTAATATATATCTTTAACTTCACAAATTCCATCATCTCACTTTTTCCTCAAAAAAAGAAAAAAAAAAAAAAAAAAACCTTATATCTTTCTATGTTCAGTAAATTCAGGTTTACTTCTTAGGTTGATATATTTCCTGGGGCCATTGTTAATAACCATCTGAAATGTTTACTTTTTATAATTAGGATATAAATAATTTATTTCTTTAAAAGTTCTGACAAAAATAGACCTACAGATGCCCAGTGGACTAGGCATAAAGTTGCTAATAAAGACCCATTAGTGCTCATTTTTGGTGACCTCAGGCAAGTTTTATGGTCTTCAAGTGCCAAAGGTGCTAATTAATTTTACTCTTTCCCTGTTAGAAAATAATGCTTACTGCTTGAAGGTTTGTTGCTTGATGCAATCAATGCTGCATATGAATTAATACCAGGAAGAAATGAATACACATAAGGGAAAGGAAAACTTGATTAGCCACCTAACTGGATGTACAGAGCATAGAAATGAAACAGGAATTTAAGAATTACCACTGCCAAAGGATTTGTCCTTTTCCCATATGTTTAAACTTTCATCAGAGGCGAGACTTTCTCTGAACTTCCTTTACCACAGTGAATTGCCATTTTCACTCTGCATGCAAAACTCACTCATTATTTTCTGTGCCTGCTGCTTATCTCTGCATCCTAGTCTGATTCTCTCCCATAGGACTGGTAGGAGGTTCCTCTCATTCAGTCAAACCATGACTCCAGTGTAGGTGTGTTGTTGTTTAGTCACTAAGCCAAGCCTGACTATTTGTGACCCCATGGACTGCAGCACACCAGGCTCCTCTGTCCATGGGATTTTCCAGGCAAGAATAGTGGAGTGGGTTGCCATTTCCTCCTCCAGGGGATCATCATGTTAAACACCCTCCAAGTTAATGTATGAAAAACTCTTAATCCAAACCTTGCTTTTCACCCGTGGTAACTGTAATACTGAAGAGCCAATGCCTTCATCTACAAATAAGAAAACACTGGCTGTTCCCTGAACAAACGAGACTACAGTTGACACTCTAACTGCTCAGGTTCCCTTATATGATTTTTTTTCAATAGTGAATACTACAGTACTACAGGATCCAGGTTGGTTGAATCCACAGTTTCAGAACATCAGATATAGAGGAATTACATCTATTTAGGGTAAACTTCGGAGAAGGCCAATCCCAGGGACGGGGGAGCCTGGTGGGCTGCCGCCTATGGGATCGCACAGAGTCGGACACGACTGAAGCGACTTAGCAACAGCAACAGCAACAAGGGTAAACTATGAGTTACGTGGATTTTCAACTGCACTGAAGGACTGGCACCCAAGCCCAAACAGTGTTCAAGGGTTAATTGCATTTATTTCCACTGTTCTCATCACGTTTCCTTTTTTTAAAATCAGTACTGTTGCCACGTGGTCACAAATGGCTGCTGCCATCCAGGCATCACATCTGCATTTAAATCACTAGCCCTTTTATAATTACCTTCTATATTTCTAGTACCCATTTCACATCTTTACTTTCAGCTATCAACAGGTTATTGTCATTATGCTAGACCTTACACTTTTTATCAGATTAAAATCATGGCTACACATATGAACATAAAAACTATCTGAAAATGTTCTGATTGTAACATTTGTCATGTGTACTTCCTATATGTAAGCTTTATAAATCTAAAGACAGAAAATATAGTGTTTTAGTTTATTAGTTGATATTTATCTTTTTTTTAAATTTTATTTTATTTTTAAACTTTACATAATTGTATTAGTTTTGCCAAATATCAAAATGAATCCACCACAGGTGTACATGTGTTCCCCATCCTGAACCCTCCTCCCTCCTCCCTCCCCATACCATCCCTCTAAAACCCACAGCGAAAAACCCACAGCTTATTCAAAGCACCAAAATAAGAACAGAAAGGATTTTAATGTAATTCTGCCCTCCAGCATGGAAGCACCCTTAGGCATCTTAACTATTCATCTAAGTGTGTGTACCTCAATTTTTTTTAGACATCACTGTCCTTACAATGCCAATTTCCAGGAGAATAGGTTCTCTCTCTTATTCTTCACTGTATTTTTGGCACCTAAAACCTACTGGCACCTAAAACTTTGCTAAGAGAATGAATAGATGTGTCATTTTTCCATTAATCTTTAAATCATCTTTTTTTCTCCAAAATTCACTTTGTTTTATTTACAAGTTTATGTGTGCATGGAGCTGGCTCAGTGGTAAAGAATCTGCCTGCCAATGCAGAAGACATAGGAGATATGGGCTCAGTCCCTGGGTCAAGAAGATCCCTTGGGATAGGAAATAGCAACCAACTCCAGTATTCTTGCCTGGAAAATTCCATGGACACAGGAGTCTGGTGGGCTACAGTCCACAGGTTGCAGAGTCAGACGTGACTGAGCACACATTCACATTCACAGAGCCATTTACCTCTGCTTTCACAGTCCTGATATTCTTTTTTTTTTTTAATGCCAAAGTAAACTTATTTTGCTAAAGAGAAACTGTTGAACTAGAAGAAAACTAAGTGCAGTCTTGATTTTGTGAATTTGTGGTGAAAACCCCCTGAGATTGCCAATTGTGTATTTCTCAGAGATATATCTAATTAGTGTTTTTTTTTTTTTTTAAGTTAAAGGACTTAACTGACTTTGAAACATATGTATATACATTTGAAAATTAAAGGCAAACTATACAATCTTCTGTAATGGCCACAGTTCATGGAAATGAAACTTATTATTATATACTGAAAATGATTTGAACTAAAACAGAGAAGGTAAGTATTCATCTTAATTTTTATTGTAACCAAAAGCAGGATGAATATGCCACATGAGAAGAAAGGAAATGCATTTTCATCTACTTTATGGCACACTAATTTTCAGATTGAAAAGACCAGGCATTTATATATCCTCTTTGAAATCTTCCTATAGAGTACAGGAAATCACAGGCTTAAAGTACATATATATAATTTAAAATACACTAACTAAGTGTGTTGAGACTTTATTCTCCACACCATTTTCTAATACATCTTTCTTATATTCAGCTTGTCCCAGTTGACATTAAAATTCCAGTTGAAACCATTTCCTTTCAAATCAGTGCTTTGGGCCATCAAGAGATCTTTTGCTTGGAGGACCCCTCTGAAAGACTATGACAGTGAATAAGCTGAGAAAAAAACTATAACGAATTGATAATTCACACTTATATATTTTTATAAAAACATAAAGTTTTGCTTTCTTAACTACTATAAAAATGATACCTACCATGTTATCAATGGTATTGCCTCATTTACTAGCAATAGAATATTCTCTTGGAACTATTTAAAAACAAGGCAAAACAAGCCAAACAACTTTTAACTTAAATGAAAATGAAATAAATATTCAAGTTTGAGATGTCTTCTACTTGGAAATTGACATGACAGCTTGTTTTCTGTGTGGACATTTGTTTTGGAGTGTGACTTATCTGTAGCATATGGTTGAAAATTTTGAAAATGAAGTATTTCAGAAGAGGTGTCACTATGATAACACAGTTATCATGACTGGGGACTGTGCAACAGATTGTTTGGTCTTTTCTTTTTCTTTCCCATGTTATATATGTATATATGTGCATATGTATATATATACATACATATATATATGTGTGTGTGTATTCTCAGTTGCTTCAACTGTGTGTGATTCTGTGTGATCTGTGGACTATAGCCCACCAGGCTCCTCTGTCCATGGGATTCTCCAGGCAACAATACTGGAGTGGAATGCTGTGTACATCTATGTATATGTCACTATCTATCTATCTATATATATATGTTTTATTAGTAATAAACATAATACATGTTTAAAGAGTGGTTGGTAAAATTTTGTAAGGGCTTACTCTGATTCAGCAACTGCCTCTGTAAAGGATTTTACATGTTTTGATTTTGTAAAACTCCTAGTCTAAGTATTGCTTTATCTCCACCATGTGGAAAAAAAAAACCAAGGTGGAAAAAAAAAACCAAGGTGCAAAGTGGTAAGGAAACTTGCCTAAGGTCTCACAGCCAGTAATTGGAAGAACACAGATTTGAACCCAGCTCTGGGCTCTTATTTTTCACTCTACAGAAATGAATAAACGCTAAATAACTCTACCAAATATTTTCAGGAAATTTAAAAATTAGTAAAAATGTTTCAGTAATTATGGTACTGCTACCCAAGGGGTTAAGCCAAAAAAAAAAAAAAGGTGGTCTCTTGATAGTATAGATGAAATCTTCACACTTTCATGTATTGTTTTTTCTATCCTATAGATTATAATGCAGGTAATGTTCAGGGACGCTGGAGGAGACAGACATATGTAAAATAATAGAAGTAACTTGATGGTTGATAATATAGGAAGCACCAAGACGCTCAGGATGGTAGTTCTGTACAAAAGCAGATGTTGGTTGCGAAGTAGAATGGATTATGATGCAGGAATTATGTGAACCTCTGTTAAGTACAGTTGTTGCAGGTTTTCAAGTTCTCTAAGACTAATTATATATATATATATATATATACACACACACCTTGGGCGCTGTGGTTATTATTTTCTAGTGTACAAGGCTGGAAAATGCTCAGTTCCAATTCAAACCATTTTAGAAAACTCTCTCCAGTCTACAAATTGAAGGTAGTTGCTGTGACTAAAAATCGGTATCACTTTTATAGCAGCCTGCTTATTTTAACATTTATTGATTTTTTACAGATATGTTGAGAGGAGCTATTTTTCTCAGAATCTAGTCACATGCTAAAATACTAATGTAGAACCTATATCACTTTAGCTATCACCTTAGGAAAAACTGATTACTAGAGCAACCTACTTGTGATTGGAGTTGAAGTCATTTCATTTGATTTAAAGGCAGAACACACAGAATATACTTAAAATTTCTGCTTCTCCTTCCTCAGTTATATTAACCAAGGAAAACACGGTATAACTCTTTCCTTTTAAAATGTTTATACTTTACTTCTAAAGTATACTAAAGAAGGGAGCAAGTTACATGCAAAGTTCATCAGCAGCAGTCTGAAAGCACCCAAAACGGCCTTGTTGTCTGCAAAGCATGGAGCCTGTTCTGGATGAATCAACAAAAATTAAAATAGTAAACTTTTCAGAGCCAACTATGTTAGTACTAGTTGTAAAGAATCTGCCAGTCAATGAAGGAGATGCAAGGGATGAGCATTTGATCCCTGGATAGGGAAGATCTCCTAGAGAAGGAAATGATAACCCATTCTAGCTTTCGTGCCTGGAAAATTGCATGGACAGAGGAGCTTAGTGGGCTACAGTCCATAGGACTGCAGAGAGTCAGACACAATGGAGTGAAGGAGCACATATACTAGATTTTGCTAGGAAATGTGATGCTTAAAAATATTCTTTAGAATCTTTAGCTTATACTTTCAAGGAACCAACAATCCAAATACAATCAAGTTTATTGAATTGTACACAGGCACACCTTAACACCACTTTCTTTGTTGCTGCTGTTGTGTGTTATTACATAATACTGAGTTATGTTTCTCCTGTTGAAAATAATGACTCTGGCTTCTCCTCTTCCTTCTGATTCTTCATGGTGTTGCTCCTCAAAGACCAATGATGTATCTGCTTTCTGTTTCTTGACTCTCCTGCTAGTAGCATCTAGTGTGAAACATTAAGCTTGAATCCAGACTTCTCTGGGAACTTCCTCCTCAAATGCCTTTTATTCTCATTGACATTCCTCCTGGACACCTCATTGGCTTCCCAATACCAGTTTATCCCAAAATGACCAGGATTCTATCTTACTAAAGAAAATTACACTCAACATTCTGACAATATTTGCAACCTACTTTCAAGCCTTTCAGCCCCCCTCTTCATCTCGATTTGATTTCTCCCTTGGCTGCTCCCTCCATTAAGATCTGGGCTATACTTTGTACCTGTTTTCTTCTCTGCCATCCACCAGACCACTCTAAAGCAATCGAGTTATCTTGCAAAGTTTTATTTCATCCTCTTATCTGATTTCTCTGCAGATTGGGAGGTACTTCCTTTCACTTAAATCTAGAGACAGACAGTCCAGAGGGAGTGCAGTGCCTCTATGATATTGTCAATGCCTCAACATTCATCCATCTCCCTTGTCCATTACCTTTAGAGCATGTTTTTCACTTTCTAGTTGCAAGGCGGTGGCTGCAGCTTCAGCCATCATATTTGGCTTCCAGAAAGAAAGAAGAAGGAAAGAGGAGGTAAAGGCAATATAAATTAACAGAGCCAGCCCCCTCAAAGAGCTTTCTTGAAGACCTCACTCTACAACAACTTACCTTTTCATAACATTGGCTACCCTAGTTTTCAAGGGAAATGACAAATTTTTTATTTGTTAAAAGAGCCACTCTCAAAATATAAAGTTCTCTCAATGAAGAGCAAGGGTTCAGTTCAGTTCAGTCGCTCAGTCATGTCTGACTCTTTGTGACCCTATGGACTGCAGCACACCAGGCCTCTCTGTCCATCACCAACTCCCAGAGTTTACCCAAACTCATGTCCATTAAGTCAGTGATGCCATCCAACCATCTCATCTTCTATTATCCCCTTCTCCTCCCGTCTTCAATCTTTCCCATCATCAGGGTCTTTTCAAATGAGTCAGCTCTTTGCATCAGGTGGCCAAAGTATTGGAGTTTCAGCTTCAACATCAATCCTTCCAATGAACACCCAGGAGTGATCTCCTTTAGGATGGACTGGTTGGATCTTCTTGCAGTCCAAGGGACTCTCAAGAATCTTCTCCAACACATGGTTCAAAAGCATCAATTCTTTGGCACTCAGCTTTCTTTATAGTCCAACTCTCACATCCATACATGACTACTGGAAAAACCATAGCCTTGACTAGAGTGACCTTTGTTGGCAAAGTTATGTCTCTGCTTTTTAATATGCTGTCTAGGTTGGTCAAAACTTTCCTTCCAAGGAGTAAGTGTCTTTTAATTTCATGGCTGCAATCACCATCTTTAGTGATTTTGGAGGCCCCCAAAATAAAGTCAGCCACTGTTTCCCCTGTTTCCCCATCTATTTGCCATGAAGTGACTGGACTAGATGCCATGATCTTAGTTTTCTGAATGTTGAGCTTTAAGTCAACTTTTTCACTCTCCTCTTTCACTTTCATCAAGAAGCTCTTTAGTTTCAGAGAAAGGGTTATTAGATATTAATCAGGTATCTGGCTTTACTTAATTTTAGCAAAGATAATTTGTTCATTCATTCACATCAAAATTTTTATTCCCAAACACTTTATCTGTAAAAAATTAGGAGTTTGGGATTAACGTGTACTCCCAAACTATTATATATAAAATAGATAACTAATAAGGACCTACTGTATAGCATAGGGAACTATATTCAGTATCTTGTAATAACCTGTATTGGAAAAAATTTAAAAATGAATATATATGTATAACTGAATCACTTTGCTGTATGCCTTAAACTAACAAAATATTGCAAATTAACTATATTTCAACAAAATTTTTAAAGACACAAAACTTGTATTCATTTTAAATGTTTAAGATACTTGGAAAGATTGAAGGCAGGAGGAGAAGGGGAAGACAGGGGATGAGATGCTTAGATGGCATTACTGACTCAATGGACATGAGTTTGAGCAAGCTCCAGGAGATGCTGAAGGACAGGGAAGCATGCTGCAATCCATAGGGTCACAAAGAGTTGGACATGACTGAGCAGCTGAATGACAGCAAAAATACTTGGAGACCAGAGACTAAAAAAGACACAATCATTGTCTTAAAGAGTATCACAGATAACTCTCAGTACTGGAAAAATAAACAGATAATTATAATGCTATATATATGTGTGTGTATGTATGTATATAAAATGCAGCTAAAAGGAAAGTATTTTTAAACATGAGGCTATTGCATTGGGATCACAAAGGAGATATCATGAATCTTCACTTGTGGGTATGTGCTCAGTACTCAGGCGTGTCCAACCCCTTGTGACCCCATGGACTGTAGCCCACCAGGCTCTTCTCTCCATGAGATTTTCCAGGCAAGAATACTAGAGTGAGTTGCCATTTCCTCCTCCAGGGGATCTTCCTGACCCAGGGATCAAAACCACATCGCCTGTATTGGCAGACAGATTCCTTACCACTGAACCACCCAGGAAGCCCAGAATGTTGGTAGTGTTTGGTAAACACTTGCTTTAAAAAATAATGAAATTTGGGATTGGGAAAAAAAAAAAAAAAAAAAGGACTGTGTGGGGGAGGATTAGAGAGCAGGCCAGTATATGGGAGCAATATGTGCTAGGAAATAGGATGGTGACTTTAGGATGTTCAGGCAAGTTCAGGAGCTTGGTATGATGGGCAGATAATGACCAAACTGGAAACATGAAAGAATTAATGCTCAGACAAGAAACACCAGGGAACTCCTATGGAAGCACCAGGAAGTTTCTGTAATAAGAGATGTGCAGCTTTCAACCTGAAAGGAAAAATCAAGTCTTTGAAAAATATTAAGCAAAGTATTAGTTACTATGGTTTTGCATTTGGAATATAATTAATGTGGTGGACTTTAAAATGGCTTGAAGTGGGTTGGGTATGGAGAACGAAGGCAGTAAGGACCAGCACCACTAAGCCACACAAGACGTAGTAAGAATTTGAACTAAGGTGATGGTGGCTGTGGGAACAGAGTAGGAGGGAAAATTTAGGAGGTGTTCACACCCTCTGTTTCCTCTATGGAATCCCCTTCACTATTCCTTCTTTCCTTGCCTTCTTGCCCCACCTGTCCAAAATCCATGCATCTTTTAAGATTCTATGGACATATTTACCCTCAAACTTTTATTTTCCCTACCCTAAATTCAGATTATCCTCCCTTCTAAGCCTCTTTTTTTTTTTCTTCTTTTACTTTTTTTCTTTTATTTTTAAACTTTACAATATTGTGTTAGTTTTGCCAAATATCGAAATGAATCCGCCACAGGTATACCTGTGTTCCCCATCCTGAACCGTCCTCCCTCCTCCCTCCCCATACCATCCCTCTGGGTCATCCCACTGCACCAGCTCCAAGCATCCAGTATCGTGCATCGAACCTGGACTGGTGACTCGTTTCATACATGATATTATACATGCTTCAATGCCATTCTCCCAAATCTTCCCACCCTCTCCCTCTCCCACAGAGTCCATAAGACTGTTCTATACATCAGTGTCTCTTTTGCTGTCTCGTACACAGGGTTATTGATACCATCTTTCTAAACTCCATATATATGCATTAGTATACTGTATTGGTGTTTTTCTTTCTGGCTTACTTCACTCTGTATAATAGGCTCCAGTTTCATCCACCTCATTAGAACTGATTCAAATGTATTCTTTTTAATGGCTGAGTAATACTCCATTGTGTATATGTACCACTGCTTGCTTATCCATTCATCTGCTGATGGACATCTAGGTTGCTTCCATGTCCTGGCTATTATAAACGGTGCTGCGATGAACATTGGGGTACATGTGTCTCTTTCCCTTCTGGTTTCCTCAGTGTGTATGCCCAGCAGTGGGATTGCTGGATCATAAGGCAGTTCTATTTCCAGTTTTTTAAGGAATCTCCACACTCTTCTTCAGAGTGGCTGTACTAGTTTGCATTCCCACCAGCAGTGTAAGAGGGTTCCTTTTTCTCCACACCCTCTCTAGCACTTATTGCTTGTAGACTTTTGGATCGCAGCCATTCTGACTGGCGTGAAATGGTACCTCATAGTGGTTTTGATTTGCATTTCTCTGATAATGAGTGATGTTGAGCATCTTTTCATGTGTTTGTTAGCCATCTGTATGTCTTCTTTGGAGAAATGTCTATTTAGTTGTTTGCCCATTTTTTGATTGGGTGATTTATTTTTCTGGAGTTGAGCTGTAGGAGTTGCTTGTATATTTTTGAGATTAGTTGTTTGTCAGTTGCTTCATTTGCTATTATTTTCTCCTATTCTGAAGGCTGCCTTTTCACCTTGCTAATAGTTTCCTTTGATGTGCAGAAGCTTTTAAGGTTAATTAGGTCCCATTTGTTTATTTTTGCTTTTATTTCCAATATTCTGGGAGGTGGGTCATAGAGGATCCTGCTGTGATGTATGTCAGAGAGTGTTTTGCCTATGTTCTCCTCTAGGAGTTTTATAGTTTCTGGTCTTACGTTGAGATCTTTAATCCATTTTGAGTTTATTTTTGTGTATGGTGTTAGAAAGTGTTCTAGTTTCATTCTTTTACAAGTGGTTGACCAGATTTCCCAGCACCACTTGTTAAAGAGATTGTCTTTAATCCATTGTATATTCTTGCCTCCTTTGTCAAAGATAAGGTGTCCATATGTGCATGGATTTATCTCTGGGCTTTCTATTTTGTTCCATTGATCGATATTTCTGTCTTTGTGCCAGTACCATACTGTCTTGATGACTGTGCCTTTGTAGTAGAGCCTGAAGTCAGGTAGATTGATTCCTCCAGTTCCATTCTTCTTTCTCAAGATAGCTTTGGCTATTCGAGGTTTTTTGTATTTCCATACAAATTGTGAAATTATTTGTTCTAGCTCTGTGGAGAATACCGTTGGTAGCCTGATAGGGATTGCATTGAATCTATAAATTGCTTTGGGTAGTATACTCATTTTCACTATATTGATTCTTCCAATCCATGAACATGGTATATTTCTCCATCTATTAGTGTCCTCTTTGGTTTCTTTCACCAGTGTTTTATAGTTTTCTATATATAAGTCTTTAGTTTCTTTAGGTAGATATATTCCTAAGTATTTTATTCTTTCCATTGAAATGGTGAATGGAATTGTTTCCTTAATTTCTTTTTCTGTTTTCTCATTATTAGTGTATAGGAATGCAAGGGATTTCTGTGTGTTGATTTTATATCCTGCAACTTTACTATAATCATTGATCAGTTCTAGTAATTTTCTGGTGGAGTCTTTAGGGTTTTCTATGTAGAGGATCATGTCATCTGCAAATACTGAGAGTTTTACTTCTTCTTATCCATTTTGGATTCCTTTTATTTCTTTTCCTGCTCTGATTGCTGTGGCCAAAACTTCCAAAACTATGTTGAATAGTAATGGTGAAAGTGGGCACCCTTGTCTTTTTCCTGACCTTAGAGGAAATGCTTTCAATTTTTCACCATTGAGGATAATGTTTGCTGTGGGTTTGTCATATATAGCTTTTATTATGTTGAGGTATGTTCCTTCTATTCCTGCTTTCTGGAGAGTTTTTATCATAAATGGATGTTGAATTTTGTCAAAGGCTTTCTCTGCATCTATTGAGATAATCATATGGTTTTTATTTTTCAATTTGTTAATGTGGTATATTACATTGATTGATCTGTGGATATTAAAGAATCCTTGCATCCCTGGGATAAAGCCCACTTGGTCATGGTGTATGATCTTTTTAATGTGTTGTTGGATTCTGATTGCTAGAATTTTGTTAAGGATTTTTGCATCTATGTTCATCAGTGATATTGGCCTGTAGTTTTCTTTTTTTGTGGGATATTTGTCAGGTTTTGGTATTAGGGTGATGGTGGCCTCATAGAATGAGTTTGGAAGTTTACCTTCTCTGCAATTTTCTGAAGGAGTTTGAGCAGGATAGGTGTTAGCTCTTCTCTAAATTTTTGGTAGAATTCAGCTGTGAAGCCGTCTGGACCTGGGCTTTTGTTTATTGGAAGATTTTTTATTACAGTTTCAATTTCCCTGTTTGTGATGGGTCTGTTAAGATTTTCTATTTCTTCCTAGTCCAGTTTTGGAAAGTTGTACTTTTCTAAGAATTTGTCCATTTCTTCCACGTTGTCCATTTTATTGGCATATAATTGTTGACAGTAGTCTCTTATGATCCTTTGTATTTCTGTGTTGTCTGTTGTGATCTCTCCATTTTCGTTTCTAATTTTATTGATTTGATTTTTCTCCCTTTGTTTCTTGATGAGTCTGGCTAACGGTTTGTCAATTTTATTTGTCCTTTCAAAGAACCAGCTTTTGGCTTTGTTGATTTTTGCTATGGTCTCTTTTGTTTCTTTTGCATTTATTTCTGCCCTAATTTTAAAGATTTCTTTCCTTCTACTAACCTTGGGGTTCTTCATTTCTTCCTTTTCTAGTTGCTTTAGGTGTAGAGTTAGGTTATTTATTTGACTTTTTTCTTGTTTCTTGAGGTATGCCTGTATTGCTATGAACTTTCCCCTTAGGACTGCTTTTACAGTGTCCCACAGGTTTTGGGTTGTTCTGTTTTCATTTTCATTCGTTTCTATGCAACTTTTGATTTCTTTTTTGATGTCTTCTATGATTTGTTGGTTATTCAGCAGCGTGTTGTTCAGCCTCCATATGTTGGAGTTTTTAATAGTTTTTCTCCTGTAATTGAGATCTAATATTACTGCATTGTGGTCAGAAAAGATGCTTGGAATGATTTCTATTTTTTTGAATTTACCAAGGCTAGCTTTATGGCCCAGGATGTAATCTATCCTGGAGAAGGTTCCATGTGCGCCTGAGAAAAAGGTGAAATTCATTGTTTTGTGATGAAATGTCCTATAGATATCAATTAGGTCTAACTGGTCTATTGTATCATTTAAAGTTTGTGTTTCCTTGTTAATTTTCTGTTTAGTTGATCTATCCATAGGTGTGAGTGGGGTATTAAAGTCTCCCACTATTATTGTGTTATTGTTAATTTCTCCTTTCATACTTGTTAGCATTTGTCTTACATACTGCGGTGCTCCCGTATTGGGTGCATATATATTTATAATTGTTATATATTCTTCTTGGATTGATCCTTTTATCATTATGTAGTGACCATCTTTGTCTCTTTTCACAGCCTTTGTTTTAAAGTCTATTTTATCCGATATGAGTATTGCTGCTCCTGCTTTCTTTTGGTCCCTATTTGCATGGAAAATCTTTTTCCAGCCCTTCACTTTTAGTCTGTATGTGTCCCCTGTTTTGAGGTGAGTCTCTTGTAGACAACATATGTAGGGGTCTTGTTTTTGTATCCATTCAGCCAGTCTTTGTCTTTTGGTTGGGACATTCAACCCATTTACGTTTAAGGTAATTACTGATAAGTATGATCCTGTTGCCATTTACTTTATTGTTTTGGGTTTGAAGTTATACACCGCTTTTGTGTTTCCTGTCTAGAGACTATCCTTTAGTATTTGTTGGAGAGCTAGTTTGGTGGTGCTGAATTCTCTCAGCTTTTGCTTGTCTGAAAAACTTTTGATTTCTCCTTCATATTTGAATGAGATCCTTGCTGGGTACAATAATCTGGGCTGTAGGTTATTTTCTTTCATCATTTTAAGTATGTCTTGCCATTCCCTCCTGGCTTGAAGAGTTTCTATTGAAAGATCAGCTGTTATCCTTATGGGAATCCCCTTGTGTGTTATTTGTTGTTTTTCCCTTGCTGCTTTTAATATTTGTTCTTTGTGTTTGATCTTTGTTAATTTGATTAATATGTGTCTTGGGGTGTTTCGCCTTGGGTTTATCCTGTTTGGAACTCTCTGGGTTTCTTGGACTTGGGTGATTATTTCCTTCCCCATTTTAGGGAAGTTTTCAACTATTATCTCCTCAAGTATTTTCTCATGGTCTTTCTTTTTGTCTTCTTCTTCTGGGACCCCTATGATTCGAATGTTGTAGCATTTAATATTGTCCTGGAGGTCTCTGAGATTGTCCTCATTTCTTTTAATTCGTTTTTCTTTTATCCTCTCTGATTCATTTATTTCTACCATTCTATCTTCTAATTCACTAATCCTATCTTCTGCCTCTGTTATTCTACTGTTTGTTGCCTCCAGAGTGTTTTTAATTTCATTTATTGCATTATTCATTATATATTGACTCTTTTTTATTTCTTCTAGGTCCTTGTTAAACCTTTCTTGCATCTTCTCAATCCTTGTCTCCAGGCTATTTATCTGTGATTCCATTTTAGTTTCAAGATTTTAGATCAATTTCACTATCATTATTCGGAATTCTTTATCATGTAGATTCCCTATCTTTTCCTCTTTTGTTTGGTTTGGTGGGCATTTATCCTGTTCCTTTATCTGCTGGGTATTCTTCTGTCTCTTCATCTTGTGTAAATTGCTGAGTTTGGGGTGTCCTTTCTGTATTCTGGCAGTTTGTGGAGTTCTCTTTATTGTGGCATTTCCTCGTTGTGTGTGGATTTGTACAGGTGGCTTGTCAAGGTTTTCTGGTTAGGGAAGCTTGTGTCGGTGTTCTGGTGGGTGGAGCTGTATTTCTTATCTCTGGAGTGCAGTGAAGTGTCCAGTAATGAGTTATGAGATGTCTATGGTTTTGGGGTGACTTTGGGCAGCCTGTATCTTGGAGCTCAGGGCTGTGTTCCTTTGTTGCTGGAGAATTTGCTTGGTATGTCTTGTCCTGGAACTTGTTGCCCCTTGTGTGGTACTTGGTTTCAGTGTAGATATGGAGGCGTTTGATGGGCTCCTGTCAATTAATGTTCCCTGGAGTCAGGAGTTCCCTGGAGTCAGGGTTTGGGCTTAAGCCTCCTGCTTCCAGTTATCAGTCTTATTTTTACAGTAGTTTCAAAACTTCTCCTTTTGTAGAGCACCATTGATAAAACATCTACGTTAAAGATGAAAAGTTTCTTTACAATGAGGGTCACCCAGAGAGGTTCACAGTGTTACATGGAGAAGAGAAGAGGGAGGAGGGAGTTAGAGGTGACCTGAATGAGATGAGGTGGAATCAATAGAGGACAGAGTGGGCTAGCCAGTAATCACTTTCTTATGTGCACTCCACAGCTGGACTGCTCAGAGATGTTCACAGAGTTATACAGAGAAGAGAAGAAGGAGGAAGGAGACAGAGGTGGCCAGGAGGATGAAAGTGGGGAATGAAAAGGAGGGAGACAGATCCAGCCAGTAATCAGTTTCCTAAGTGTTCTCCACTGTCTGGAACACACAGAAATTCACAGGGTTGGGTAGAGTAGAAAGGGGTTAGGGAGGAGACACAGGCGACCTGGTGTCTTAGGAGAGTCCAAAGGGAGAGAGAGCAGTCAAGCCAGTGATCTCGCTCCCTAGTGAAAAATGGGTACTGAAGATTGGGTTCTTAAAGGTACAGAATTGGTAACAGATACATAAAAGCAAAAATTAAAAATCTAGAGTAGAGTTTGGAATTTCAAAAATACGATGTTAAAGATAAGAAGAAGGAAAAGAAAGAGAGAAAAAACGAACAGACAAAAACAAACAAGGTTGTGAAAATTATAAAGAAAATATAGGTACAAAATTGATAACTAATACCAAAAAGCAAAAGTTAGAAATCTAGAGTAGAGTTTGGAATTTCAAAAATACAATGTTAAAAAAAAGAAGAAGAAAAAGAAAGAGAGAAAAACAAACAAACAAAAACAAAGTCGCAAAAATTATAAAGAAAATACAGGTACAAAATTGATAACAAATACCAAAAAGCATAAATTAAAAATCTAGGGTAGAGTTTGGAATTTCAGATATACAATGTTATATAAAAGAAGAAGAGAAAGAAACAGAGGGAAAAATAAAAAAGTCATAGTAATTATTAAAAAAAACTATAGGTACAAAATTGATAACAAATACCAAAAAGCTAAAATTAAAAATCTAGAGTAGAGTTTGGAATTTCAAAAATACAATGTTAAAGAGAAGAAGAAGAAGAAAAAAAAACAAGGTCAAAAAAATTATAAAAAAATGTATATATGAAGTTTGCATTAAAAAAATAGGGTCTCTTTTTTTTTTTTTTGCAAAGTAATAGGTTATAAAAGTGAAAATTAAAGGAATAATAGAGGATGTAAATTTTTTTTTAATTAAAAAAACAAGAAAGAATGATCATAAAAATACTAAAAATATATCTAGGACTTTCTCTGGTTTTGTTGTGAGTATTGTGGGTTCAGTTTATTTTTGGCTAGTTCCTTGGTCTGACATATTTCTCAAGATCTATAGGCCCCTTCCTATGTAGTTGGTACTAACCACAGGGTTTTAATCTATTGCCTGTAGCTTCCAAGGCGGTTCCCTCTGTTATAGCTTTTTCTGTTTGCTGGTCTCTTCAGTGTCTGGTTTCTGCCCTGACACAAAGGGGACGTTGGAGGACACTTTTTTTTTTTTTTTTTTTAAGGCTCACTTGTTCAGTTGCACTGTGGGGAGGGAGGGAGGCATGCTGCAAACAAATAACACTGGCATGTGCTCGAAGTGCCTCAGCAACACTGGGTCTGCTCCCGCTCACGGCGCGTGTAGCCTCCATGTCCACACTGCTCAGGCTCTAGGTTGCTTTGCCGGGAACCATCCGTGGCCCGCCCTGGGCTTCCTGCACCTCCCAGGTCCAAGCCGCTCAGGTTCTGGCACTCGAGTAGTCCTCAGAGGCGCAGACTCGGTTGGGCCTGCGTTTTGTGCCCTTCCCAGGTCCGAGCAGCTCAGGTGATGAGGTGTTTGGCGAGCACGATTGCTGTGACTTATCACCTCCCCGCCGCGCGGTTATCTAGGTGTACAACTGGCACACCTTCTCAGGCAGATGTTGACCGTCCAGACCCCCAAGAAGTTTTAGTTAGCAAAGGAGCCTGCTTACAGTTTTATAGATAATGTCTCTCTGGGGCTGCGATTGCCCCCTTCCGGCTCTGGCTGCCTGTCACCGGAGGGGGATGGTCTGCAGCCGGCTATCTCTGTTCAGTCCTTTGTTCCATGCACAGGCCTGGCGGTGTCTTAGGTTAGGGCTGGCTTTTCGCGTGGTAGATATCCTACAGTCTGGTTTGCTAGCCCAAATTATTTCGCTCGGGTAGCGCTCAGGGTATTCAGGCCAGTTCCTTACTCTATGCGATGCAGCCCGCGCCGTGCCTCCCTGCCCAGCCCCCGCTTGCTAGTGGCGTGTGCAGGCGTCTGTGCTGCTTCTCCACTGGTGGAGTTACTGTAGGGCTTGCAATCTGTGGGTTTTAATTGTTTATTTATTTATTTTCCCTCCCTTTTATGTTGCCCTCTGTGCTTCCAAGGCTCAGCACAGATTCGGCAGTGAGAAGGTTTCCTGGTGTTTGGAAACTTCTTTCTTTTTAAGACTCCCTTCCCGGGACAGAACTCCGTCCCTCTCTCTTTTGTCTCTTTTTTTGTCTTTTATATTTTTTCCTACCTCCTTTCGAAGACTTGGGTTGCTTTTCTGGGTGCCTGATGTCCTCTGCCGGCATTCAGAAGTTGTTTTGTGGAATTTACTTGGCGTTTAAATGCTCTTTTGATGAATTTGTGGGGGAGAAAGTGTTCTCCCCATCCTACTCCTCTGCCATCTTCTCTCTTTTTTTTTCTTTCAAATATTACCTGCACTATTATAAATATGAGATATATTTTATTGATTCCCAGTATATTTTAAGACATTCAAGCACATGAAATGTGCTTACTCATCTCTTTGTATTCCCAGATTCATGAACAGTTTTGAGGACACTGTGGGTAGTCAATAAATGTTTAAAAATGAATGAAAACTATATGATTTCATAATGCACTGTATGAGAGAACTCTGTTCTAGGATTTAACCAGTGCTGACTCTTGTTAACTTGATAACCTTGCCAAATAATTCTCCTTTTGGTCAGCAGCTTGAGAATGTAAGGAGACCGTGATGTTTTTCCTTCCTCAATTCATTTGTCACAAATATTTATTGAACATCTGCCTATGTCCACTTTGTTCAGTATTGGGAAAGCAAGCATGAATAAAACATAGTCTCCACCATAATGGAAGATCAATCTAGAGGGGCACATAAACTGATAAGAGGAAGTAATAGTTATAGAGTCTTGGATATCATTAAGGGGAAGGGTGTGTGTGTGTGTGTGTGTGTGTGTGTGTGTGTGTGTAGGTTAGAGTTCAAAGAAATAACAGAAGAAAGAGAGAGAGGTAGGAAAGTTTTAATATGTCCTTGAGTCTGGAAAAATGAGTATGATTATGCTATATAAGAAAAGGAAAAGAGCATTTCATCAGATAAAGTAGCATGAACAAAGCAGCAGAAACATGAATGGGCACAGCTGCCTATAAGAACCCTTGTGTTTTGGCCTGGCCCCTTGTATAGAATGCAGGATTGTCGGGAACAAAAAAACGATGCTAAGCCTTGAAAGATTCATGGAAAGTGCTAAAGATTCATGGACTTAAGTTTCATGCTTGAAATCTTAAAAGGTTCTTACTATCTGTTGATATGTTTTCTAGCTGAATTTGAGGCGCCAAGTGTTAGAATAATCACGCTTGTTGGTTCAAGGCAACTTTTTAAGTTTTCCCCTCATCCTACTGTGCCAATTCTAACTCCTTCCCAAAGCATCATGCCACCTAAAGACATAAACATTAATGCAGTATTATTAACTAATGGACAGCTGCATTTAACATCACCAATGCCTTTTATAGTTGTGTGGCTGTGCGTGTTTCTGGTCCAGAATATCTTCAAGGCCCATACACTGCAGCTGAAAGTTCATGCCTTTTTTCTCTAATTGCCTGTAATCTAAAACTGTCCTCTGCCTTTTTGTTTATTTTTTACAACATCAAATCTTTGATGGGAATAGCCAAGTTTTCTTCTAGAAAGCCCAACTATTTAATTTTTATGATTGTTTTTTTGTGGTTAGGTTCAATTCAAACATTTTTCAAGAATGCTATGCAGATAATATCTTTGAGTATATGTCTTCTGTATACACAGTAGTAGTAGTAGTAGTGTTAGTCATTGAGTCTTTGACTCTTGCAACCCCATGGACTGTATCCCTCTAGGCTCCCCTGTCCATGGAATTCTCTGTATACATATATGACATTTTGGGGGGTTAGTTTCTTATTCTTCTCCTTCAACAAAGATTTGAAAATCTACCATGACTGCTTCATATACCTAGTTTCCCTGCCTTTGGCTTCAGGAAATTCTTCACACTGGGCTGTATTTCTCAGCATACCGCCTATCCATGCCTCAAGTGAGGGGGATACAAGTTGGATCTAGTTCGTGGTGATCAAAGACAATGCCAGGTGAATAGCTGCATTCATATCTTCAAAATATAGGGTTTTGAGTGGAGGAGTAATATGATCAGATACGTGTTTTTGAAAGATCACATTTGTACTGGTATCTAATATCTAGTTGAGGGGACAGAGTAGAGCCAGGAAAACAGTTCAGAGGCAAATAACACAGGCAAGGTGGGCTTTGGACAGCACTAGTCATTGTCATGTGAGAAGGAGAACTTGCTCAGTTTCTAAGTTGTGTTCAACTCTTTGTAACCCTGTGGACTGTAGCCCAGCAGGCTCCTCTGTCCATGGGCTTTCCCAGGCAAGAATGCTGGAGTGGGTTTCCATTTCCTTCTCCAAGGGATCTTCTTGACCCAGGGCTCGAACCCAGGTCTCCTGCATTGCAGGCAGATTCTTTACAGCTGAGCCACCAGGAAAGCCTGAGAAGGGGGAAGAGGGACATGAAAGAAGCAGAATTAATAGAGCTTTACTTAAGGTTCCATTATTATTCAAACCTACTTATTAAGCTCTTTCTCCATTTGGGAAAAACTTTCCCTTTTCACTTATCACCCAGACTCACTTGTGGTGTTGAAAAGGAAATGAGTATTGGAACTGAAATTTTTTAGGGAAAGTTAGAAAATAAAGTTAATGTCTTTAATTATTTGCATAGCGAGACCTATTAACTCTACGAGGAAGGAATGACTGGCAAATCAGTGGTACTCCAGGAGCATGTTCTGGAAAACTCCAAGGCCTCCGAGACTAAAAGAAGCTTGACCCTGGGGTGCAGTCCATAGTTTAATTCACTTGGAAATGTCCAGACAATTATGCTTTTATCTCATACAGCCTATGTATAAGGAAGCCAAATGGCAAATTTTGGTCAGAAGAGGAATAAAGAACTCTACTTGAGTGTGGTATTTAGGAATATATTATCTCAAGAGTTAAAATGGATGAGTAGCAAGCACTAGGAATCTGATTTTCCACATAAATAACATCTGTCTTATGTAACTACTTCGGAGTATAGACTGTTAATAGCTTGCAATATCTACAGGATGTCCTGGATAGTTAAACACGCTTCATTTTGGTCAATTTCAGATCTTGGGGCAGTAGAGCAGTAGCAGGTATCTCTCCTATAGCCCACAGCCACATGGCAGGCAGAATTCATATATTCCTGGAGCAGTTTGTTGGCAACTTGCGGGAATCAGGGTGGGCACTAAGGATTCTGTCCTCCAAATATTGGGGATTCATTTTCTGATTGCTGATTGTGGAGGTCAGACACAGAAAAGGCAGAAACTGTTACAAACCTTTCCTCTTGCTGAAGTGACTTCTAGGGATTTCAAGATCCATTGTCTGGTTTTTTTTGTTTGTTTGTTTTTCTCTCTCTTTCATTTTTCTCTTTGTCGACTTTTGGGATCCAGGCAATTAAGGATTAGGACATTCAAAGCAGTTGCATATAAAGGGGAATTTAAAAAGTCATTGCACATGCCCAGGGAAATGTGAAGATTCAGAAAAGACCTAAGACCTTAAGTTTCCATCTCAGGCTTATTATTAGTCAAGAGAAACCCTACAATAAGAAAACATGTAAACCAAACAAACAAGCAGAAAAGAAACAAGAACCCCCCAGCATAGAAAGGGAAAATCTCTAATCTCCAGTTAACAAATAATTCAAATGTACATTTTTAAAAAACAACCACAACTACCACCACAACAAAAGCAGAACACAAATAAAGAAACATTAACTGTGGCATATTCAAAGAAAAATAAATCAACAGAAACTTTCTCTGAAAAATACCAGATAGCAGACATAAGAGACAATAGCTTCACACTCAATAGGGTGATTAGTATAAAAAATAAACAAAAGGCAGGGGAGGGAGGTGGGAGGTGGGTTCAAGATGGGGAGCATGTGTTCACCCATGGTGGATTCATGTCGATGTATGGCAAAACCAATACAATATCGTAAAGTAAAAATAATAATAATAAATAAAAATTAAAAAGATCATTAAAAAGATGAAAAACTGTCAGATAGTAACAAGTGCTGGCGAAGAGGAGAATTTGGCATTCCTGTACGCTACTAGTAGTAATATAAAATGGTGCAACTGCTGTGGAGAATACTATGGAAGTTCCTCCAAAAATTTAAAATAATGAATTATTATATGCTCCAGCAATTTCACTTCTGAGTGTATACTCAAAAGAATTGAAAGCAGGAACTTGAAAAGATATCTGTACTCTTGTGTTCATAACAGGTCTATCAATAAAACCAAAAGATGGGGGCAACAAGGAACTCATCAGGAAATGAACAGATGCACAAATTGTAGCATATACATACAATGGAAATTTACAAGCACAGCCTTAAAGAAGAAAAAGATCAGATAGTGAATGAAAGGTTCTCAGTCGTGTCCAACTCTTTGCAACCCCATGGACTGTAGCATGCCAGGCCCCTCTGTCCATGAAATTCTCCAGGCCAGAATACTGGAGTGGGTAGCTGTTCCCTTCTCCAGGGGATCTTCCCAACCCAGGGATGGAACCCAGGTCCCCTGAATTACAGGAAGATTCTTTACCATCTGAGCCACCAGGGAAGCCCAAATGGTATACATGCTACTAACTGGATGAACCTTGTAAAAAAAATACTAAACCGGTAGCAAAAGGACAAATACTGTGTTATGACACTTATATTAAGTACCTAGAGTAATCAAATTATAGAAACTGAAAGAAAAATAAAGGCAGTCATAGGAATGTGTGGAGTTATAGTTTAATGGGTAGAGTTTCAGATTTACAAAATGAAAGCAGCTCTGGAAGTGGATGGTGATCATGGCTGCCCAACAGTGAAAATGCTCTTAAATTTATTGGATTGTTAAAATGGTAATTTTTATATTATTTTTTATCATAATTAGAAAATTAGAACATATTTTCTAGAGCCAGAGAGCCTGGTGTGACCTTGACTCTCTCACTCACCGACTGGGTGACTATAAGCACATTACTTCACTTCTGCCCTCTTATTTGCTTATTTGTCAAATAAAGGAAATAATATTCCTTGATTTATAAGTTATTGTGTGGATGAATTGAGGTAAAATATGCAAAGCACTTAGAAGTTCACCCATTAAAATGCTCTAAAAGAACTAGAAAGTAATTTGTCAAGAAAACTATATAAAAAAGAAACACAGTTGCTAGCTATTTGGATTTAAGTAAGGATTGCTTTACATTCTTATGGTGAATATTAAAGACATACTACACTCATAAAATTAATAATTTAAACCCTTTTTTTCCCCCCAGAAATAAGGTTTATCTAACACCTTGTGTGTGTAAAATTGGATGTGATGTTAGTTCACCTGTTCCAGTTATCTCATGGCTCTGTAATTCAATTTGTTTCTTAATGTAATACTATTTTTTTAGAATAGGTCATTATGGAAAATAAAAATATTTTTCCACATTCCCAACCTCTTTGGCCATCCATGGAACAATGTTCTTCAAGCTGTAGAGCTCAATCTTTCTCAGTGGGACAATAGTTATTTTTTAATGGTAGAATATCATTAATAAGCTTATGTCTTCATTACTGTAATTGTTAGGCTTGGGGAGATCTTGTAAGTGAAATTTTAGTCTATTGGGATGTGATTTAAAAGATGTATAGGTTATGAGAATGGGTTTATATATCATGAGGTGAAAGTGAAGTTGCTCAGTCATGTCTGACTCTTTGTGAGCCTATGGACTGTAGCCTACGAGGTTCCTCCATCCATGGAGTTTTCCAGGCAAGAGTACTGGAGTGGATTGCCAATTCCTTCTCTAGGGGATCTTCTCAACCTAGGGATAGAACCTGGGTCTGCTGCATTGCAAGCAGACACTCTTACCATCTGAGCCATCAGGAAAGCTCCTAGAGAAGTTCTAAATTCAGGCTGGTCCATGAGTTCTTTGATCTAGGAGCCTCATTTTGTAATCTCTTTAATACAGTGAATAATACTTAGTATAAACATGGCTTTAAGATTTATAAGAAACTATAAATGTACATAAATCTCTGCAGTAGACTACATTATAACCACTATTCATAAATAACTGCTAATTATCTCTGAAGGAAGATTATGTCTTCCGAATCTGATGATATCAGACTTAGCCACATGACTTGCTTATGTGAGTGAAATGTGTTTCATGTGGGGGCAAATGCCTTACAAACCAGCATATAGTTCTCCACATGCCACAAGAAATGGCAATGTTCTAGACAGAATCTACTTCATCATCTTAGGTTCTGGGTGAAGACAACATGAAGCAGAACCACAGCTGACTTAGAATGAGAATGTATGCTTAGTGTGAGCAAAAATTAAAGTGCTGATGATTTTATAAAACAAATAAGTGGAATAAAATAGTAAATAACAGAAAACATGAGGCTGCATAATGCAAAGGGTGAGTATTATTCTATGATGCTTTTGTTCATGCTACAGTTGTGTGTGTGTGTCTTTACCAAGGTGTGATTAAAAATATATTTATTGTGTGTCAATGAAAAATAATTTTGAAAAACAAGATGGGGATTTAGAGGTCAAGAGGAATCATTTCTATTTATAATGCTACTTAGAAAACAAAGTGTGATTGATTCACATAATAATGCTTGTTGTTGTTCAATTACTAAGTCATATCTGACTCTGCAACCCCAAGAACTACAGCATTCCAGACTTCCCTGTCCTTCCCTATCTCCCAGAATTTGTTCAGACTCATGTCCATTAAGTCAGTGATGCCATCCAACCATCTCATCTTCTGTCACCCCCTTCTCTTGTTGCCCTCAATGTTTCCCAGCATCAGGGTCTTTTCTAATGAATTGGTTCTTCACATCAAGTGGCCAAAGTATTGGAGTATCAGCTTCAGCATCAATACTTCCAATGAATATTCAAGGTTGACTTCCTTTAGGGTTGAATTGTTTGATTCACATAATACAATGTATGAAAGAGTTCATGTATTTCAGGCAAAGTGTAATTTTTAACTCAGTTAGGTCATTGCCTCAATAATTCAGTTTTAACTCAGCATATTACAAATGGATTTCTCCACCTTTCAAAAATGATTAAACTAGATGTATTTTATCACTTGGCCTCAATTATCACATGTAGTTCTGGGAAGTTTTATTCCCAGGAGCAGAAACACTGCACATTTCCTTCAGTGGAAATATTTCAGGATGACCTTGGGTAACCTTCTGTTCTGTCCATGCAGAAGGAGTGTCTGTATGGAAATAAGAAGGTTCAGATTGACTTATGAAGTCCTAGCTCTCTCTCAGGCCCTGGGATTCTGTAGTATGCAAGCTTCTGGCCTTGGGCAGCTGGCACGGGAGGGCTTGTGCTTTCATTGACCTGTTCCTGCTGCTTTACATTATTGACATTGACACTTAGTTGGGTTTCACATCTTGATGTCACGCTATTTGCAGCCACTTGGCAGCAAATGCCAACCCCTGTGCATCCATTTTCCACTTCTTAGCTATTTAGGACATGATTAAATTGTAGGAAGCTCAGGGGAGAGAATTTAAGGAAAGCATTCCATATGAGGCTGGCATGGCGGAAATACTAAGGGACTGAGAATCAAGAGAGAGTGGCCACTGATCTGACCAAACAACTGCCAAGTCCCACTCCCTGTGCCTAACATGCTGAGCAAGGCACTGCAGCACATTGCACCAAAGGCAGCCTTTCATGGAGCCGAGCTGTAGGTCTCCATGTAGATAACCCAATTTGTCCCTGTGACCCAGTTCCCTCTCTACAAGCAGGTCTGACCACCTACATTTGGAAATGCAAGCAAAACACTGCTCTGCTTAGAGAAAAACACAGAGGCAGTATCTAGTGTTTCAAATCTAGTCTTATCCTGGCACTTAAGATATAGGGAAAGATGTAGTTCTAGGCAGAAAATATACTGAAGGTTTATTATGCATCAAATCTTGTTTAATCACAGTGGATGCAAAGATAAATAGACATTACATCTGCCTGTGTGCATGAGCTCATATTCCAGTTGGGGAGTTGGGCCTAGAAATTGATAATTTTACCACTAGATGGCAAGAACTAAGATATTCATGTTTATAAAGTGCTGTTGAAAAGTATATAACTGAAATCTGAACTTTCTCTAGTGAAGAAAATCTCACCATTCTCCAATTATATGTAGTCAATATTTATTTCCCTCTGCTTTTTGAAAGCAAAATGAAAAAAGTTACCGAATAAAATACTTGAGAATTACAAGCAATATAATTGCTCTAATACTAGTAAACTAGTATCAACAAAAGTGCTTCTAATAAACATAAATCATTATTTGTGAAATACAATGTTTTTCTTAAAAAAAAAAAAAGTTTCTTGAAGTATCCACTTGCATTTTCTGCACTATTTGCATTTTCACGGTGTTTTCTGCTTTGCTTTGTTTTGGGCCATGAAACGTCCCCCCTTCACGGATCTCTGCCTTGTGGTGGTGGCGGGGCCTGTGTAACTCAATGAGGTTATGAGCCATGCTGTACAGGGCCACCCAAGACCCTGGTCATAGCAAAGACTTCTGACAAAATGTGATCCACTGGAGGAAGGGATGGCAAAACACCCCGTATACTTGCTGTAAGAACCTCATGAATTGTATAAAATGCCAAAAAGATATGACACCAAAAGATGAGTCCCCCAGGTCTGAAGGTGTCCAGTATGTTCCTGGGGAAGAGAGGAGGAGAATTACCAATAACCCCTGAATGAGTGAAGCGGCTAGGCCAAAGTGGATACAGTTCTCAGTTGTGGATGTGTCTGGTGTTCAAAGTAAAATCAGATGCTGCAAAGAACAGTATTGCATAGGAATCTGGAATGTTAGGTCCATGAATCAAAGAAAACTGGATGTGGTCAAACAGGATACGATAAGAATAAACATCAGCATCTTAGGAATTAGCCAAATAAAATGGATGGGAATGGGGAATTTAGTTCAGATGACCATTATATCTACTGCTGTGGGCAAGAATCCCATAGAAGAAATGTAGTAACCCTCATAATCAACAAAAGAGCCTGAAGTGCAATACTTGGATGCAACTTCAAAAATGACAATGATTTCAGTTCATTTCCAAGGCAAGACATTTACATCACAGTAGTCCAGGTCTATGCCCTTACCACCCTTGCTGAAGAAGCTGATCAGTTCTGTGAAGACCTAGAAGACCTCTTAGAACTAACACTTAGAAAAGATGTTCTATTCATTATTGGGGATTGGAATTGCAAAAGTAGGAAGTCAAGATGTACCTGGAGAAACAAGCAAGTTTACCCTTGGAGAACAATATGAAGACAAAGACTAACTGAACTCTGCCAAGAGCCATTGGAAATACCCCTTTTCAACAATACAAGAGATGACTTTACACATGATCATCACCAAATGGTTGATATTGATATCAAATAGATTGCACTGTTTGTAGCCAAAGATGGAGAAACTGTATACAGTCAGCAAAAACAAGATCTTGAGCTGACTGTGACTCAAATCATCAGCTTCTCATAGCAAAATTCAGGATTAAACTAAAGAAAACCAGGAAGAAGAGTAGGCAAGTCAGGCAAGACTTAAATCCTGTATGAATTAGCAGTAGAGGTTAACAAATAGATTCAGGGGACTAGATCTAGCTAGCAATGTGCCTGAATAACTATGGACAGAGGTCCATAATATCATACAGGAGGTGATGAATAAAACCATCCCAAAGAAAAATAAAAGCAAGAAGGTTAAGTGATAATCTGATGAGTCTTTATGAATAGCAGAAGAACAGTGAGAATTGAAAAGTAAGGGAGAGAGGGAAATGTACATCCAATTAAATTCAGAGTTTCAAAGAAAGGCTATAAGAGACAAGAAGGACTTCTTAATGAACAGTGTTTAATAATAGAAGAAAACAACAAAAGGGGAAAGACTAGAGATCTCTTCAGGAAAATTGAAACATCAAGAGATCATTCACCCAAAGATGGGCACAATAAAGGATAAAAATGGTAGATCTAGTAGATGCTGAAGAGATCAATAAGAGATGGAAAGAACACATGAAAGGAACATGAAGAATACATGTTCTTCATGGAAGAACTGTATTAAAAAAAAATCTTAATGAACCAGATTACTACAATGGTGTGGTTAGTCACCCAGAGCCATACATTCTAAAGTGCAAAGTCAAGTGGGACTTAAGCCCTGCTTTTAATAAAGCTAGTTGGTGTGATAAAATTCTAGCAAAACTATTCAAATCCCTAAAGGAGGATGCCATCAAGGTTTTACATTCATTATTTCACAAAATTTGGAAGACCTAGCAATGGTCACAGTATTGGAAAAGGTCAATCTTCATCCCAATTCCCAAGAAGGGTAGTGTCAAAGAATGCATTAACCATCGGACAGTTACACTCATCTCCCATGCTAGTAAGGTCATGCTTAAAATCTTGCATGCTAGGCTTCAGCACTATATGAACCAAAACTTACAGATGCCCAAGCTGGATTTAGAAAAGGAAAAGGAACTAGAGATCAAATTGCCAATATTTATTGGATTATAGAGAAACAAGGGAATTTCAGGAAAAAACAAACAAAAAAACATCTATCTCCATTTCATCAGCTATGCTAAAGCCTTTGACTGTGTGGATCATGACAAACTGTAAAAAGCTCTTAGAAAGATGGGAATACCAGATCATCTTACCTGTCTCCTGAGAAACCTGCATGCAGGTCAAGAAGAAACAGTTAAAATCCTGTATGGAACAACTGATTGATTCAAGATCAATAAAGGAGTATGACAGGGTTATCTGCTGTCATCCTATTTGCTTAACCTATATGCTGAGCACATCATGAGAAATGTTGGTCTGGATGAGTTACATGCTGGAATCAAGATAGGTGAGAGAAACATCAACAACCTCAGATATGTGGATGATACCACTCTAAAAGCAGAAAGTAAAGAGAAACTAAAGAGCCTCTTGATGAGGGTCAAGGAGGAGAGTGAAAGAGTGGGCTTAAGACTAAATATTAAAAATAAATAAATAAATAAAACTAAGATCATGACATCTGGCCCAAATACTGCATGGCAAATACAAGGGGAAAAGGTGGAAGTAGTGACAGACTTCCTCTTCTTGGGCTCCAAAATCACTGCGGATGGTGGCTACAGCCAAGATGATCACTTCTTGGCAGGAAAGTGATGACAAACCCAGACAATGTTTTGAAAAGCAGAGACATTACTCTGCCGACAAAGGTCCATATAGTCAAGGCTATGGTCTTTCCAGTGGTCACGTATGATTGTGTGCACAGGGCCGTAAAGAAGGCAGAATGCCAAAGAATTGATGCCTTCAAACTTTGGGGCTGGAAAAGACTCCTGAAAGTCCCTTGGACAACAAGGAGATCAAACCAATCAATCTTAAGGGAGATCAACCCTAAATATTCACTGGAATGACTAATGCTAAAGCTGAAACTCTAGTATTTTGGTCATCTAATGTGAACAACTGACTCATTGGAAAAGTCCTTGATGCTGGGAAAGATTGGCAGCAGAAGGAGAAGACGGCATAAGAGGATGAGATGGCTGGATGGCATCAATGATGGAATGGACATGAACTTGGGCAAACTCTGGGAGATGGTGAGGGACAGGGACGCTTGATATGCTGCCATCCATGGGGTTGCAAAGAGTCAGACGTGACTGGGGGACTGAACAACAACAAAATTGAAACATCCAGGATTTTAGTTCCCTGACCAGGGATTGAACCCATGCCCCCTGCATTGGGAATGTAGAGTCTTAACCACTGGCCCAGACTTCCAGGGAAGTCCCACAGCATTTTACTTTTGATATATTTCATTATATATGCAACTGACATTATTATTATTCTCAAATATATAGTACATAGTTCTCTACAACTAAAATATGTTTCAGAAACATAAGCAAATTGTGTTAAAAATCTGTGTCTAATCTCAGACTCAGAAGAACAGAATGTTCAAAGATTATGTAGAGAAAAGCTCTACATATATATTTAACTAGTGTAAATGTAACCTCCTAGAGGGCAAGGATTGTTGTCTGTCTCCTTTTCTGATACAAGTTAGCACAAAGGATATGTTGCTGCTTAATAAATTGTGAGTAAATTAACAGCCTGTAATAACTACTCATACAACAGTATTATTTAAAATAAATTAATATGCACAATTTTACTTCATCCACAGACACTTAAAGTTTTATTGCCTGGAATAATGACATTGAGTCATATAAATTTCAGGTACAAAATATATGTGTGCATTCCATGCAGCATTGAACACTGTTTTAACTGAAATTTCTGTCATATTGTTATACGTTCCCTTATTCACATTCTTATCATCATTAATTGCACTTCCTTCTTCCTCACTCCACTGCAACCACCTAATGTATATCATATTTAATGTCCTTCAAGTAAGAAAACCAAATGGAGGTGGTGGGGAATAATTCAGGAAATATTGTTCTTATAGGCCTTATGAGAAAGTGGGGAACATTTAGCCAAATGTATATTTTCAGGAAACTAGAGCAAAAAGTCAGGGACAGAATCTTAACTAGGCTGAAATCTAAGGAAAAGTAAATGTAGAACGAGTGACAGAATGAAATATACATGCCATATAAAAAAGAGGAAATGACACAACCATCATAAAATGAGAAACAAAGGGAAAGAGATTTTGTTAGGTCAAGTGATATAGTTAATCTCCATATCTTTAATAATTGAGAATCAAACATCAATTAAAGTTAGTAAATGCAGCATATTGTGACAGAGATAAGGTCAAAGAAATAAGATTTCAATAAGTGTAATTAGAGCATATATCCTCTTTTTATCTGCTCTTAGAAAATATACAAGGAATGATCAGGGCTTCCCTGGTGGCTCAATGGTAAAGAATCCACCTGCCAATCCAGGAGAGACAGGTTTGATTCCTGATCGGAGATCTCACATGCCTCCGAGGAACTAAGCCGGTGGATGGCAACTATTGAGCCTATGTTCTAGAACATGCGAAACTGCAACTATGGAGCCCACGTGCTGCTACTACTGAAGCCTGTGAGCTCTAGGGCCTGTACTCCACAAAAAGAGAAGCCACTGCAATGAGAAACCCTCGCACCACAACTAGAGAAAAGCCCACACAGCAATGAAGACTCAGCACAGCCCAAAATAAATAAATAAGATTATAACAAAAAGGACCAAATATAAAAGCCTCACAGATAATTTACCTTTAGTAAATTCCAAGCGAACAAAAATAAATAATAAATCTAATATTCTATTAAATAAAAATAGAAATTGCATTTATAAAAGGAAAAATCCTCCTAGTTAGAGATCTTAAAACTTTATAAGAAACTGCTGATGCAGAGGGAAGGTCAAATAAATTTTATAAGATTTGTAGAAAAGAATGGCAAAGAAAGCAGTATGTATCATAATCTCTGGGATACATGTAAAACAGTACTTATGGGAGCATTCATACTATTAAATTGGATTAAATATATTCATGCAGATATAAATTAAGCATATACTTGTAAAATATTAAAATAAAGCCAAAATCAACTGAAAGAATGAATTAATGAGATAAATTTAATAAGTTAGAAAAACAGTAAAACAAATTTTAAAAATCTACTTTTTTGAAAGTCGGCAAAATAGTTGAACCACTAGGTACTAGGTTATGCAATCAAAGGAAAACTAAGACAATTACAGATATATAATGTAATAAGTAAAAAATGGAAAAGATCACAGAAATTGACTAAAGTTTGAAAACTCAAAAAAAACTACTTTGCACAATTCTTTGAAAAGATATCTTGAATGAAATGGAAATTTTCCAATGAAAATGTAATTTATTAAAGCACTCTATACTTTATTAAAACAGATTAGACAGTGTATGTTTCCATAGTAGGACAGGAAAAGTTGCAAATGAGCTAAACCTCTCCTTTCCAAAGTGCATGGTTCCAGGGTTACTGAGGGGGCACTTCTATTGAATGTTTAAAGATCAGATTCTAATATTTAATTTCTCCCAGAGCATAAAAAGTAATAAAGATGTCTTTCTTAAATAAAACAATGCAATGTTTATACCCAATAATCTCTGAAATAGTAATTTATGCTTTGCTAACTGCAAAATTCTCTAAGAAATTATTAAAGATCTTAGAATATGGACAGGGGGAAATATATAAGATACAAATTTATTATTTTAATATATTACCCTGCTACAGATAGTAATATTTGTCTGAATCTTGAAAAAATGTGTTAAGATCATGCTGTCATTTTTTCTCAGCATATATTTCCTTCCAGACCCAAGTTTTATACTTTTAGATGTTATCTTGATTTATAATTTCTTATTAAAAGCCTCTTTTCCTCTCGTTTCTGTAATTATTTAGGCCTGTTCCTGACAACTCTTTGGTTCCAAGCAAAAAATTTGAAGTAATGCCTTAAGATGGAATCACGCAAAATGCATTATTGTTGAGTTCATATTTGACACATTTAAACTCAGTATTTATTATATTTTAGGCATAGATAATTGAATATAAAAATAAAATATGACATTAGTCTTGCTACTTCAAAGGTTGGAGGTAGGCTGTTGTACTGCTATTAGTAAAACTTACCTGTTTGTTAGAATATGGTGTCATATTTAAGGAGATGTCATTGTGGAAAGTTGTAAATGTAAATTTAAATAATGCAGCTTTATTATCCCAAAGATTTTATTTATGAGGTTTTTAATTGTATTTTGGGCTTCCCTGGTGGCTCAGATGGTAAAGCATCTGCCTGTAATGTGAGAAACCTGGGTTCGATCCCTGGGTCAGGAAATTCCTTGGAGAAGGAAATGGCAACCCCCTCTGGTACTCTTGCCCGGAAAATTCCATGGATGGAGGAGCCTGGTAAGTTACAGTCCATGCGGTTGCAAAGAGTAGGACATGACTGAGCAACGTCACTGGTTAATTGTATTTTGACAGATTTTAGCAATAAAGATTTTATGAGAGTTACTGAAAAAAAATTCTGATTTGTAAAAAATATTTAATTTGGTATAACCAAATTATAGAACACAACTCTGAAATCTAGAAAAAAATTACTTTTGCATAGAAATATGTGTTTTTACAACTTTTTACTTGACCCAGGCTCTAATTTGGATGATGTGGGAAATCATGAACTCAGGCAGGAACTGTGAAAAGTAACTTAGAGGCTTGGAGAAGCAAAATTTTAATAGAAATGTACACAAAAACTGAAGCCAACATTTCTATATTGGGAGTCAAGTTATCCAATTTAGCTGTCAACTGGACTGCTAAATCCAAACTTTTTCTATCCATAGGCCAACTGATCTTCAGTGAACTGATGAACAGAGCAATGTCACACCATATCTGCATATAATGTCATATTGTAGCTATTCATTAAAATGATCATTTTAAAACTCAAGGCAGATCGTGTCATTCCTCTGCATGAATCTTGAATGGCTTTGTATCTCAGAGTCCAAGTCCAAGCCCAATAATCTCTAAGCACGTTCAACACTTTGCTCACCACCACTGTTCTTTCTGATCTCATCTTCTGCTTGCTCTGGATTATCAGCTGGACCTCAAACATGCCTGGCTTAGTTAGTCTTAAAAAATACATCAGAATTTACAACTATTTAATATTTTGCCTCAGTCTGTCTGCTGACTGGGCCATCCTTCTGCTGGTGTCCTGGAGCTCACCCCCATGGCTCCATTTGGCCAAAACTGGGTAGAAGATGGGCTCAGTTGAGGAGAGGTGGCTAGGCCCACTCTTCCCATGGTCTTTCATCATGGACTTTTTTTTTTTTTTCTATCACAGTCCCAGGGCATTGTTCCCAGACCAGGAAGGCAGAAACCACGAGGCCTCTACAGACCTAGAGTTCAGGATGTATACACCTTCATTTCATCTATGTTTATTGATCAGAGCAAGTCTGAAGGCCTGGTCAGACTCAGAGTAATGAGGAGCTGCCAAGAAGTTGTAGCCAGATTGAACCTACCACATGTAACACACCATAGCATCATCTGGGAATTTGGCTCACCTTGTTCCGAGGTCCTACTTTCTTATCCAAATCACCCATCTTTCTCACACTGGTATCTGTCTCTTCAAGCCTTCCAGTACCTGGCATCTCCATCTTCCCAGCCTCTTCTTAACTATTTTTTTTTTCTCTCTCTAAATACATGTGATTGATCTTCTGAGTAATCTTTTCACCTGTCCTCATCATTCCTAGTCAGGGAGTTGGGTGAAGATATTTGGCAGGCCTGAAGTCTCACAATCAGGAAGAAATCACATAATAAAAATGGACTGGCAGGTTGTCCTCCACCTGTTCTCAAACTCTAGACTCCACCTGTCAATGTTTTCACCTGTACCTGTTCAGTTTCTCACCCATTCTCTTCTAAAGCTAGTCCAAACCTCCACCACTGTGTAAGCTCCTTACTCAAACACTATCAAGTCCAGCCTTTCACTCGGTAGAAATGAAAACAGAAATAGTGTCACAGATGTAGGGGGAAAAAAAAACACAAACTTACAGTTACCATGAAGGGAAAGAGGGAATGAATAACTAGCCATGTCACTTTCCAGACACCATTTCTCTTTTTAGAAGCCTCAGTGTGACATTCCTGGGTCCTTGTGAGACCCAGATACTCAGACAAGATTCTCATTTTTATTACTGTTGTATATATTCTTTAATAAATATATTTTCAACAAACATTTATTGGTGGGAATTTGAGTTCAATTTACTTCCTCCCCTGGTGGCTCAGCTGGTAAAGAATCTGCCTGCAATGTAGGAGACCTGGGTTTGATCCCTGGGTTGGGAAGATCCCCTGGAGAAGGGAAAGGCTACCCACTCCAGGATTCTTGTCTGGAGAATTCCATGGATGGTATAGTCCATAGGGTTGCAAAGAGTCGAACAGGACTGAGCGACTTTCACTTTCACCTTATTTTCTTATGAAACACACCCATAATGTTATTCTACAGGTAGAGGATATTTTGGGAATTCCCAGGAGGCACTAGTGGTAAAGAATCTGCCTTCCAATGAAGGAAATGTAAGAGATGTGGGTCCCATCCCTGAGTTGGGAGGATCCCTGGAGGAGGGCATGACAACCCACTCCAGTATCCTTGCTTGGAGAATCCCATGGACAGAAGAGTCTGGTGGGCTACAGCCCATCAGGTTGCGAAGAGTCAGAGTCAGACGCAATGGAAACAACTTAGCACACAAACACAGAAGATATTTTATTGTCTTTGTACTGATTCTTTAGTTTTGACTAAGAAACTTCTGTACTTTTTTCTGGATGTCTCTTGGAATTGCATCTTCTCTTTCTTGAGTAACATTTTCAGTTCCTCATCTCTCTTAAACAATAACTATTTTATGAAGAAATTGGAAGCAAGAAATTAAGATATCATAACTACAAAAGCAAATCCTAAATATAACTTCTAGGGAGTATATATTTATTCATAAACATCTTCAAATGGGGGAGAATTGAAAACTTAATTCATTTGGGTCTTGTTGTCAAGGCTGGGTATCAAAATAAATATCTGGTATGGGGCCACTTTTCATAAACTTCTTTCCAGGAAATGCTAATCATTTGGATAAATGTGGAAAAATTATGTTGTAACTGTCTAACAGTTTGTTAGCAAAAGAGAAAATAAAAGAAGAAAGGTTAGCTGACAAAAAAGAAGCTATATTTCCAAAATTTAAACTCTAGTTATAAATGTATTTCAACAAATTCCAAGTTTATGTTAAAAGTAATCTTCAAGCATGATTTATCTCATTTCATTTCTGTTTATCACTAATACATTCAAGATATTATTTGTTTATACACTGAATGAGACTTTAGACTCTACTTTTTCTATTATCTAGAAGTAAATCATTTAACAGTATTTGAGAAATAAAGGGAAACTTTCCCCAAAGTGATTTTGTTCTAATAGTAGAGGTACTATAGTGTCTTTTTAGCAGAATCAATGTTGTTTTTGATGACATCTGGCCATACATCTACAGCTGATGTTTCTTTTTTCTCCCTCTAAGGCATTTTATTTGTATGTGTTATATCCCTAGAGAAAAAATCTAAGAATTTTCCTTCTTGTGTTTTCCTCTTGCTTCATGGCCCATAATGCCAGCTGAGTTTGTCAGTACAATGAAACCAAATTGACTTTATAGGAGAAGGTTATTTGGTCATTTTTTTCTGGATCTTTGAGTTGCACGTCAAATCTGGGGTTGTTCACTCCACACATTTTCCCAGCCCTATGATCATTGATAATTTCAAATTCACCAATGCTTCATCATCACAGTTAAAAATCTGACAGTGAATTGCAACACTGCCTAATAAGCATCTGGAGTTTGTCTTTCTTTTTGGTACTTTTGATACTCTTAAGAGAATCACCCAGGACTTTCATGCCACCATTATGGTGACATGGAAAGATGGTTGAAAGAGCTACAGCTGATGTATCTCCATTCACATTTTTTTCCTGATGTTTCATATATCCAAAGTTCTGTTAACATGATTGCCTTTTCCTCCTTTATGCATATTTTCTATAAAAAAATAAAGTGGCTATTCTGTTTCAGGTTATAGAATATGAATGTTCTTGTACAAGAATTCATAGACTGCTTATAGTCAGTGTGACTTAGGTATACACATACAAGAGTTATCACAAAGATAAATATTTGATATTAGAAAATAATATAGTAAAAATTACTTCAATGTCAATGTCTCTGTTCAATATATTCTGAAAATATAAAAAATGTTAAAACTGCTGAAATTACAAATAAGTGTTATTTTTAACTTAAACTTTATAAACTGTCTTGCTTAAATTAGTAATTTAATATATTCTCATTACATAATATAAAAGGCTGTTGCTGTTAAGTCACTTTAGTCGTGTCCAACTCTGTGTGACCCCATAGACGGTAGCCCACCAGGCTCTCCCGTCCTGGGATTGTCCAGGCAAGAACACTGGAGTGGGGTGCCATTTTCTTCTCCAATGCATGAAAGTGAAAAGTGAAAGTGAAGTCATCCAGTCGTGTCTAACTCTTCATGACCCCATGGATTGCAGCCTACCAGGCTCCTCCATCCATGGGATTTTTCAGGCAAGAGTACTGGAGTAGGTTGCAATATAAAGGGCATCTTTAGTAAATATAAGAGAAAACTAATACTTTGTAAAAATCCTTTATCTACAAGAGATAATAGCATTCACTTGTATATATTCTATTTATTCATGAGTATTTGCATCAATAATGAAGCATTTATTGAATGTCTGATGCATTCGAGGCCTTACAAATAGCTGTGAAAAGAAGAAAAGAAAAAAAAAGGAGAAAAAAAAGGTATACCTATGTGAATGCAGAGTTCCAAAGAATAGAAAGGAGAGAAAAGAAAGCCTTCCTCAATGATCAGTGAAAAGAAATAGAGGGAAAAAAATAGAACAGGAAAGACTATTGATCTCTTCAAGAAAATCAGAGATACCAAGGGAAAATTTCATGAAAAGATGGGCTCAATAAAGGACAGAAATGCTATGGACCTAACAGAAGCAGAAGATATTAAGAAGAATTGTATTATACACAGAATAATTGAATACACAGAAGAATACACAGAAAAACTGTACAAAAAAGATCTTCACCACCCAGATAATCATGATGGTGTGATCACTGATCTAGAGCCAGACATTCTGGATGTGAAGTCAAGTGGGCCATAGAAAGCATCACTACGAACAAAGCTAGTGGAGGTGATGGAATTCCAGTGGAGCTATTTCAAATCCTGAAAGATGATGCCGTGAAAGTGCTGCACTCAATAGGCTAGCAAATTTGGAAAAGTCAGCAGTGGCCGCAGGACTGGAAAAGGTCAGTTTTCATTCCAATCCCAAAGAAAGGCAATGCCAAAGAGTGCTCAAACTACCACACAATTGCACTCATCTCACACACTAGCAAAATTATGTTCAAAATTCTCCAAGCCAGGCTTCAGCAATACCTGAACCATGAACTTCCAGATGTTCAAACTGGTTTTAGAAAAGGCAGAGGAACCAGAGATCAAATTGCCAACATCCGCTGGATCATGGAAAAAGCAAGAGAGTTCCAGAAAAACATCTATTTCTGCTTTATTGACTATGCGAAAGCCTTTGACTGTGTGGATCACAATAAATTGTGGAAAATTCTGAAAGAGATGGGAATACCAGACCACCTGACCTGCCTCTTGAGAAACCTATATGCAGGTCAGGAAGCAACAGTTAGAACTGGACATGGAACAACAGACTGGTTCCAAATAGGAAAAGGAGTACATCAAGGCTGTATATTGTCACCCTGCTTATTTAACTTACATGCAGAATATATCATGAGAAACGCTGGGCTGGAAGAATCACAAGCTGGAATCAAGATTGCCAGGAGAAATATCAGTTCAGTTCAGTCGTTCAGTAGTGTCCAACTCCTTGCAACCCCATGAACCGCAGCACGCCAGGCCTCCCTGTCGGTCACCAACTCCCGGAGTTCACTCAGACTCATACCCATCGAGTCAGTGATGCCATCCAGCCATCTCATCCTCTGTCGTCCCTTGTTCCTCCTGCCCCCAAACCCTCCCAGCAACAGACTCTTTCCCAATGAGTCAACTCTTCACATGAGGTGGCCAAAGTACTGGAGTTTCAGCTTTAGCATCATTCCTTCCAAAGAAATCCCAGGGCTGATCTCTTTCAGAATGGACTGGTTGGATCTCCTTGCAGTCCAAGGGACTCTCAAGAGTCTTCTCCAACACCACAGTTCAAAAGCATCAATTCTTTGGCGCTCAGCCTTCTTCACAGTCCAACTCTCACATCCATACATTACCACTGGAAAAACCATAGCCTTGACTAGATGGACCTTTGTTGGCAAAGTAATGTCTCTGCTTTTGAATATGCTATCTAGGTTGAACATAATTTTCCTTCCAAGGAGTAAGTGTCTTTTAATTTCATAGCTACAGTCACCATCTGCAGTGATTTTGGAGCCCCCCAAAAATAAAGTCTGACACTGTTTCCATGGTTTCCCCATCTATTTCCCATGAAGTGATGGGACCAGATTCCATGATCTTTGTTTTCTGAATGTTGAGCTTTAAGCCAACTTTTTCACTCTCCTCTTTCACCTTCATCAAGAGGCTTTTGAGTTCCTCTTCACTTTCTGCCATAAGGGTGGTGTCATCTGCATATCTGAGGTTATTGACATTTCTCCCGGCAATCTTGATTCCAGCTTGTGCTTCTTCCAGCCCAGCGTTTCTCATGATGTACTCTGCATAGAAGTTAAATAAGCAGGGTGACAATATACAGCCTTGATGTACTCCTTTTCCTATTTGGAACCAGTCTGTTGTTCCATGTCCAGTTCTAACTGTTGTTTCCTGACCTGCAAACAAATTTCTCAAGATGCAGGTCAGGTGGTCTGGTATTCCCATCTCTTTCAGGATTTTCCACAGTTTATTATGATCCACACAGTCAAAGGCTTTGGCATAGTCAATAAAGAAGAAATAGATGTTTTTCTGGAACCTCTTGCTTTTTCCATGATCCAGCAGATGTTGACAATTTGATCTCTGGTTCCTCTGCCTTTTCTAAAACCACCTTGAACATCGGGAAGTTCACCGTTCAGGTACTGCTGAAGCCTGGCTTGGAGAATTTTGAGCATTACTTTACTAGCATGTGAGATGAGTGCAATTGTGTGGTAGTTTGAGCATTCTTTGGCATTGCCTTTCTTTGGGATTGGAATGAAAACTGACCTTTTCCAGTTCTGCGGCCACTGCTGACTTTTCCAAATTTGCTAGCATATTGAGTGCAGCACTATCACAGCATCATCTTTCAGGATTTGAAATAGCTCAACTGGAATTCCATCACCTCCACTAGCTTTGTTCATAGTGATGCTTTCTAAGGCCCACTTGACTTCACATTCCAGAATGTCTGGCTCTAGATCAGTGATCACACCATCATGATTATCTGGGTGGTGAAGATATTTTTTGTACAGTTCTTCTGTGTATTCTTGCCACCTTTTCTTAATATCTGCTGCTTCTGTTAGGTCCATACCATTTCTGTCCTTTCTCGAGCCCATCTTTGCATGAAATATTCCCTTGGTATCTCTAATTTTCTTGAAGAGATCTCTAGTCTTTCCCATTCTGTTGTTTTCCTCTATTTCTTTGCATTGATAACTGAGGAAGGCTTTTTTATCTCTTCTTGCTATTCTTTGGAACTCTGCATTCAGATGCTTATATCTTTCCTTTTCTCCTTTGCTTTTCACTTCTCTTCTTTTCACAGCTATTTGTAAGGCTTCCCCAGACAGCCATTTTGCTTTTTTGCATTTCTTTTCCATGGGGATGATCTTGATCCCTGTATCCTGTACAATGTCACGAACCTTAGTCCATAGTTCATCAGGCACTCTATCTATCAGATATAGTACCTTAAATCTATTTCTCACTTCCACTGTATAATCATAAGGGATTTGATTTAGGTCATACATGAATGGTCAAGTGGTTTTCCCTACTTTCTTCAATTTCAGTCTGAATTTGACAATAAGGAGTTCATGATCTGAGCCACAGCTCCTGGTCTTGTTTTTGTTGACTATATCAATAACCTCAGATATGCAGATGACACCATCCTTATGGCAGAAAGTGAAGAACTAAAGAGCCTCTTGAAAGTGAAAGAGATGAGTGAAAAACATGTCTTAAAGCTCAACATTCAGAAACCTAAAATCATGGCATCTGGTCCCATCACTTCATGGAAAATTGATGGGGAAACAGTGGAAACAGTGGTTAACTCTATTTTGGGGGGCTCCAAAATCACTGCAATTGGTGATTGCAGCCATGAAATTAAAAAACACTTACTTCTTGGAAGGAAAGTTACGATCAACCTAGACAGCATATTAAAAAGCAGAGACATTACTTTGCCAACAAAGGTCCGTCTAGTCAAGGCTATGGTTTTTCCAATAGTCATGTATGGATGTGAGAGTTGGGCTATAAAGAAAGCTGAGCACAGAAGAATTGATGCTTTTAAATTGTGGTTTTGGAGAAGACTCCTGAGAGTCCCTTGGACTGCAAGGAGGTCCAACCAGTCCATCCTAAAGGAAATCAGTCCTGAGTGTTTATTGGAAGGACTGATGGTGAAGCTGAAACTCCAATACTTTGGCTACGTGATGCAAAGAACTGACTCATTTGAAAAGATCCTGATGCTGGGAAAGGTTGAAAGGAGGAGGAGAAGGGGATGAGATAGTTGGATGACATCACTGACTCCATGGGCATGAGTTTGAGTAACCTCCGGGAGTTGATGATGGACAGGGAGGCCTGGTGTGCTGTGGTCCAGGGGGTCATGAAGAGTTGGACATGACTGAGCGACTGAACTGAACTGATACATTTTCGAGGCTACTAATATCTTATTATTATAAGACATTTTATTCTAATGGAAAAAATAATTATTTTAGGAGTTTATAAAAGGCATTTCTAGCTAAGTTACTAAACAAAATCATCATAAAGTACATGGCATTTTTGCTTGGCCATACAAAGATAGAAGATATGAAGGATATCCCAGATCTTTTGCAAAAAAAGTTGATTTTAAAAAGTTTGAAGTGAATAAGTCAGTTATCAGTGGCTTGCCTAAGGGTGAGACATGAAAGGGATATTTAGAAATAAGTTTTAATGATTGGCCAGCTCAGAATACTAAGAGTTCAGAACACTGAACTAGAGCTTATTATTATTTTGTTATCTAAGAACAATAGTTCAGTGAACTAATCCAAGTGTATTTCATTAAGAAAATTTGACAATGTGTGTGAGACTGTAATTGAAAATCATGCAGATGTAGGAGCACATTTGAAATAAGAAACTCTTAAAATGCATTCCTCCATAAAATCAGTGAGATCAATGGTAAAAATTGTCTCAGTAAATGTTTTAAAATTCAATTCCAAAATTAAGAATTCTAGAAGTTAGCCCAAGACTTGGAACAATCTGAGGAACATTTATTCCAGAAACAAATGGTCGTATCTTGGTAAGAGCAGTACATTTTCTTGTATTTTAACCTGTGCTAGTCCCATCCCTTCTTCCAAACTCCATGATAGCCTTGATACCAGTAACCTTGCAAATATAACCTTTGCCTCTTCTAGAAGAGTTTAGCAATGATACTTAGAATTTAAAATCTGAAATTTCACTTAGTAAATTGTAAAAATCAGCAGCCTAGCGGCCAGTGTAAGGGACAGCATGTGTTTGGGGAATCCTGGAAAGCCGCATGCCCAGAAAACTGTTACTGTTTGATTTGTTTGGAAGGCCTATGAAAAGCTCCACTGTCTTTATTTGAGCTGATTCAGAGATTGCTTTGTACAAATAGTAAAACCTTATAGCATGTGTCAAAAATAATCAGTGAGAATCACTTAATTTTATGGCTGTGTTCAGGAAGATTCTAGTTGGGACTAAAAAGAAGCAGATAAAAACCTTAAAAATACAAATTTGATAAATATATATGCACAAAGAAACTTGCAAAGTCCTGAAATATTTTGGGGAACATAGACGATTATGCATATGATTAGGACCATGGGCATGCCCAGGAAAGACCTGAGTAGGGCCTAACTTCTCCTGTCTTGCTGACCTTGAGGCTCGGTGCGTGAGTAGTGAAGGGAAAAGAGTTGGAAACCGCCTGTCTCTCTACAAAGCTGGGGAGACATTGGTATTTAAAGAAGGTTCAAGGTATTTAAAGAAGTCTGTTCAATTATTAGCTGACTGCTAAAGTAACTAAGCCGGAGAAGGCGATGGCACCCCACCCCAGTACTCTTGCCTGGAAAACCCCATGGACGGAGGAGCCTGGTAGGCTGCAATCCATGGGGTCGCTAGGAGTCGGACACGACTGAGTGACTTCACTTTCACTTTTCACTTTCCTGCATCGGAGAAGGAAACGGCAACCCACTCCAGTGTTCTTGCCTGGAGAATCCCAGGGACGGGGGAGCCTGGTGGGCTGCCCTCTATGAGGTCTCACAGAGTCGGACACGACTGAAGCAACTCAGCAGCAGCAGCAGCAGCAGCAGCAGCAAAGTAACTAAGTAAGACTTCAAGGTCCATACATGTGAAAAAATGCACACTTTATGAAATTAATTGAGGAAGTTACTATGCAAACAAATGGCAACAACAGTGAATTCTGGTTTGGGGGAGGAGTTTCAGGGTTGCCACATTATTTGAAAATCTAGTTTTCAGCACAAGATTATGAGGCAAGCAAAGAAATAGAAAATAGTATGGCTTATATACAGAAGAAACACGAGTCAAGAGAATTATGCCCAAATGTTCGACTTATTTAGAATGAACTTCAAATCGATCACTACAAATATTGAGAATTGTAAAGGAAACCATTCTATATTTTAAATAATGTATGAGAACAATGTGTCACCAAATATCAATGTCACTACCATCACTTTTTAAATAACCAAATGGTAATTCAGGAATTGAAGATTATAAGTGAAATGAAAAAATCACTAGAGGAGCTCAACAACAGATTTTTTTTTTTAATCAACAACAGATTTGAACTAAAAAATGAAAAGCAGTGCACGAGGCAATGTGTCAATTAAGATTATACAAGTATGAGAATTAGAAAGACAAAGAGTGAAACAGCTTAAACAGACTCAGATTATATACTGTGATCTGATTGGACTTATCACAGGAATGCAAATTTGACTTAATATATGCAGGGAAATCAATGCGATATAGCTTATTAATGAAATAAAGGATAAAAGCAGGCAATCATCTTTTAGATTTAGAAAAATATCACTTGATGAAATACATTACTCTGATAAAATATTCAACAAATTGAAAGTAGGAGGAAATATCCTCATCCTGTTAGGTGTATCAATGAAAAACTCACATGTAACATCATCTTTAATGGTAAGGACTGAATTCTTTTCCCCTTAGATGAAAAATAAGACAAATATGTATACTCTCACTATTTCTATTCAAGATTGCATGGGGAGTTCTAGCTAATAAAGAAAAAGAAATAGACATTCAGGTTGGAAAATAAGAAGTAACATATTTTCCTATCTACAGATGATGTGTGGAAAATACTACAAGGAATCCATAAGAGAACTATTAGAACTAATAAATAATTTAGCAAGATAACAGTTCAAAGATAAAGTCAATTTTATTTCTACATACTAGCAATGGATACTTGGAAAATTAAATTAAGAAAATGATTCCATTTACAAACCATCAAAAATAATATACTAAGGGATACATTTGATAAAAGCAGTACCAGACCTACACATTAAAAAACACAAATAATCACTAAAAGCAATTAAAGAATATCTCAATAAATGGAAAGACATTCCTGCCCATGAATTAGAAGATTTAATATTGTTCCAGATTAAAACACTCTCCAAGTTTATCTACAGTTTCATGCAAACCCTATAAAAATTCCAGCTTTTATATCTTTTCAGAAATTGAGAAGCTGCTCCCAAAATTGATATGGAAATAAAAGGAACTGAAAATAGCCCAAAAAATGAGAAATAAAAGTTAGAGACTGACATTTTTTGACTTCAGAATTTACTAAAAATCTACAGTAATCAAGAGAATTTGTACTTACACAAAAATCTATGGTCCCTTGGACTGCAACCAGTCCATCTTAAAGGAGATCAGTCTTGGGTGCTCATTGGAAGGACTGATGCTGAAGCTGAAACTCCAATACTTTGGCCACCTCATGCAAAGAGTTGACTCATTGGAAAAGACCTTGATACTGGGAGGGATTTGGGGCAGGAGGAAAAGAGGGACGACAGAGATGAGATGGCTGGATGGCATCACAGATTCGATGGACATGAGTTTGGGTGAACTCCGGGAGTTGGTGATAGACAGGGACGCCTGGTGTGCAGGGATTCATGGGGTTGCAAAGAGTCAGACATAACTGAGTGACTGAACTGAACTGAAAAATCTATGGAATAGGAATGAGAATTCAGAAATAAACCCTTATATTTACAGTCAAGTGATTTTTTGACAAAGGTGCAAAGACAACACAATTGGAAAAAGAAGAGTTCTTTCAAAAAATTATAATTGGATATCAAATGGCTATCCATGTAGAAAATAATAAATTTGGGCGTCTATCTCCTTTTTGGTTTCTAGGGTTTAGTAAATAAGGTAAGAAGAAGAGGGGGGAGACATCTGTGTGGCTAAAGGGAAAAAAAAGGTAAAATGAAAAACCATTTGGTGTTTACATATTGATTGTTTCAGAGTCAGTTTCCCGGTTGTGATCTTGCACCATTGTTTTCTAAGTTTTTACCATTGTGGAACATGGGTTAAATGTACATGGGATATTTTGTACTATTTCTATAATAGTATAAAAACTGACAATTATATATCTCAAAATCGAATTTTAATTTAAAAACAAGCTTGTGTGTTAATGAGAAAAGAAGTAGCAGAAGAAACACTTTGCAACATAGAACAGGTGGAATTTGGTTGCAGGAAAGAAATAGAGAAAAGGTGTCTCTGTCATTTATTTTTGGTAAAGTGATGGTAACTCTGTAACATTCAAAACATTAATACAATAATTATTATATACTTTATTTAATGTTTTGAATCCTACCTTATGACTACTGTATTTTATGGTGTGTTGTTTTTTAAAAATAACAACAATTTTCTTGTGCAGCTTAAAAGGTCAATATTTATTTTGCCCAATTTCAATGCATTCTGCATTTAGAAGACTAAATATTTTGCAACAGTAATTGGTATTCATTGCTATGACTGGAAAATCCATTAGAATCTGATAAAAAAATAGTGGATAAATAAGATATGATACATTGATTAAAGAAGATATTAAGAAGAGGTGGAAAAATACACAGATGAACTATACAAAAAAAGACCTTAATGACTCAGATAACCATGATGGTGTGATCATTCACCTAGAGTCAGATATTCTGGAATGTGAAGTCAAGTGAGCCTTAGGAAGCATCTCTACAAACAAAGCTAGTGGAGGTGATGGAATTCCAGTTGAGCTATTTTATATCCTAAAAGATGATGCTGTGAAAGTGTTGCATACACTATGCTAGCACATTTGGAAAACTCAGCAGTGGCCACAGGACTGGAAAAGGTCAGTTTTCATTCCAATCCCAAAGAAAGGCAATGCCAAAGAATGTTCAAACTACTGCGCAATTGCACTCAATTCATGCACTAGCAAAGTAATGCTCAAAATTCTCCAAGCCAGGCTTCAATAATATGTGAACCAAGAACTTACAGATGTTCAAGTTGGATTCAGAAAGGGCAGACGAACCAGAGATTAAATTGCCAACATCTTTTGGATCATAGAAAAAGCAAGAGAATTCAAAAGAACATCTACTTCTGCTGTATCAACTATGCCAAAGCCTTTGACTGTGTGGATGACAACAAACTGGAAAATTCTGAAAGAGATGTGAATACTAGACCACCTTACCTGCCTCTTGAGAAATGTGTATGCAGGTCAAGAAGTAACAGAACTGGACAACCATTGGACTGGTTGCAAACTGGGAGAGGAGTACATCAAGGCTCTCTATTGTAACCCTGCTTATTTAACTTACATGAAGAGTACATCATGAGAAATGCTGGGCTAAATGGAACACAAGCTGGAATCAAGATTGCAGGGAGGAATATCAATAACTTCAGATATGCAGATGACACCACCTTTATGGCAGAAAGCAAAGAGGAACTAAAGAGCCATTTGATTAATGCGAAGAAGAGTGTGAAAAAAACTGGCTTAAAGCTCGACATTGAAAAAACTAATATCATAGCATCCAGTCCCATGACTTCATAGCAAATAGATGGGAAAACAATGGAAATAGTGACAGACTTGATTTTCTTGGGCACCAAAATCACTGCAGATGGTGACTGCAGCCATGAAATTAAAAGATGCTTACTCCTTGGAAGGAAAGTTATGAACAACCTAGACAGCATATTAAAAAGCAGAGGCATTACTTTGCTGACAAAGGACTGTCTAGTCAAAGCTATGGTTTTTCCAGTAGTCATGTGTGCAAGTGAGAGCTGGACCATAAAGAAAACTGAACACCAAAGAATTGATGTTTTTGAACTGTGGTATTAGAGAAGACTCTTGACAGTCTTTTGGACTGCAAGGAGATCCAACTAGTCCATCCTAAAGGAAATCAGTCCTGAATATTCACTGGAAGGACTGATGGTGAAGCTGAAGCTTCAGTACTTTGGCCACCTAATGGGGAGAACAGACTCACTGGAAAAGTCCCTGATGCTGGGAAAGATTGAAGGCGAGGGGAGAAGGGGATGACAGAGGATGAGATGGCTGGATGGCATTACTGACTTGATGGACATGAGTTTGAGCAAGCTCTGGGAGTTGGTGATAGACAGGGAAGCATGGTGTGCTGCAGTCCATGGGGTTGCAAAGAGTCAGATACGACTGAGTGGCTAAACTGAACTGAATGAATATATTGGTTTTTTATCTAAATTATTTTGGAAAATTTAGATTGAATCATTGTTCTTTGAGTCAATAAAACCCATTTGAACTTCTTCAGATCAATGGAGGGCTTCCTGGGTAGCTCAAACAGTAAACAACCTGCCTGCAATGCAGGAGACCTGGGTTCAATTCCTGGGTTAGGAAGATCCCCTGGAGAAGGGCATGGCAACCCACTCCAGTATTCTTGCCTGGAGAATTCCATGGACAGAGGAGCCTGGCAGGCTACAGTCTACAGGGTTGCAAAGAGTCAGACACAACTGAGTGATTAACAAATCAATAGACACTCACTGCTAAAACAAATAAAATCAACAAGACCTTGGGTGGTTTAATTGGCTTGGATAGCACATGAGCAATGCATTTCAGTAAATATAATTGTCAACTCTTTTATCCAAACTAAGAAACTGTCTCTAAATGAAGCAATCATTATACACTCTGACCATGACAAAAATGATTGGGCTGTTACTATGGAAAAAGCAATGGAAGCAATTAACTAAAGCTACCAGCCTCTGTCATTAATTGTCAGAATTGAGGCTATTACTGGGGTAAAGGTCAGAATGTCAAAGAAACTGTATAGCAGTGCAAGCAAAATCATAGAGTTGAGAGAGGACTGATGTCAAGGTGGAATAAAGCTTGTGAGTAAGCATTTAAAGAATGCCCCAATAGAGCATAAGTCTGAAGATTGACCCCAAATGAGGAGAGATATTCTCAGTGGGAACAGTTTTACTAAAGCTTCAAGTGAGTCCCAAGAACCAAAGTGCTTATCCCAGTCTTTCATGAGAGGAACACGCATCCAAGAAAAAATTTGGCTGAAGGTAGGAATCACAGTGAAGCAGCAACAATTAGTAAGAATATCCCCTCCCCACTTCCTGGCCTTGAGAGACATCTCCTGTGATAGAATAAAACAGCTTCCTTGAGAAGGCTACAAGGAAAGTTGTGTCCTAAAGAGAAAATAAAGGAAGAACTTTTCCCTTTTGATAAATATACAGTCTGAGTTTCATAGAGCATGGCAGAAGTTGAGAATTAGAAGGCAATGAAGTAATATTTAAAACAAAATCTGAATGATGATAAGTTACCAGGTTGAATGTCTGATGATGACTGAGGTCAACAGTGGTATCAGATGTGGTAGAGAATGAATTTTAAGTCACCTTTTTACTGCTGCCCTTTAGCTACACTAAGGTTGTGGCAGCTTATGAAAAGGTAGCTTCTTGAGGTTTTCTCATCTAATGGTGTTTACAGCTGAAAGAAGTCTGTCAAAAACATGAAATGCTTTTGCGTTAGTTCATTCATTCATTCATTCATTCAGCTTCATGCAAGATATTCCTCTAGGTACTGAGGATTTCACAGTGAGCAAAAAAGAAAAAAATCCAAAGCTTTTTAGCTTGTATTCTAGAAGGAAGGATAGAAAGGGTTGAGATTGACGTCAAGAAATTCTTGGCATCTCAATGTCAGGTTTGTGTGTATGTTTATAGCATGAATATATAATATACATGGACATGTATAGCAGTGAGGGGATAAAGATAGGATAGCAACATTACCTCAAATAAAATCACCTAAACTTACAGAAGCTACAGGAGTCCAGAATAATTATGTCTGGGCCTGGTGGATACTTTAAAATTTAATGTTATACAATTTAACTTAATTTATCTTTACCTATCTATCTACTACTTATGTATTTACACCTTCATATAACCTGATCTAATTTCTGAGCCTCTATCTAAACCAAATTTTTTCTGTTATTTAACTCATGATTCAACTCATGTGGCCAAACATTTTGTATTTCTCATGCTTCCACAATCTTTCTTCTTCTTCATCCTGCCTAGATTTCTACATCCTTTTTTATGCCCCTGCCTAAATTTTATTCCTGATCTTCAGCTCTTTTTCAGGTTCCAGAAGTCTAGCCCCTAGACCCAATTTTGTCCTAATTCTCCTAATTAGGAACTGGCTCATGTTTATTGAAGACTAAGCCTAAGAAGCATATAGAGGACAGATACTTATGATAAATAATCTACTAAATGGTATAGCATTTGAACTTTCAAATCTATAATCTTCCTCATATCTACCAAAGTTATTCACTTTGGAATAACTCTAAATCAATTTACATAGAAATTTACCTCATGACTTTAATTTTAATCCAATTCATTAATTTAATGCTTTAGAATACCACTACTATTTCCATAATTCTTTCCTGAAGTCTCTCTAGGGAACCAATGTAAAAGAAAAATAAATTTAAGAAAATTTGCTTCTTGAAAGTATGCTGCTGCTAAGTTGCTTCAGTCATGTCCGACTCTGTGCGACCTCAGAGATGGCAGCCCACCAGGCTCCCCTGTCCCTGGGATTCTCCAGGCAAGAACACTGGAGTGGGTTGCCATTTCCTTCTCCAATGCATGAAAGTGAAAAGTGAAAGTGAAGTCGCTCAGTCGTGCCCGACTCTTAGTGACCCCATGGACTGCAGCCCACCAGGCTCCTCCGTCCATGGGATTTTCCAGGCAAGAGGACTGGAGTGGGGTGCCACTGCCTTCTCCGTCTTGAAAGCATAAGGATGACTTACTGGTGGCAAAATCCTTGGCAATTAGAGTGAGCCAAGATCCCTCAACATCTAGGAGACATCAGAGAACCATCCCATAGCCCCTTTTCTTGTTCTTATTGCCACAGTGATAGAAAAGGAAAGGAGTTTTGGAGAAGTGACAACATTCTAACATTCTTGCTTATAAATGTGAAAAGAATATTTTTGATATTCATAGATTCAATAAAATTTTTTAAAACACTTCCAGCCAATAAGAGTTTGAATTACTACAAATTATTTCAGGACTCAGTGATGTCCACAGCTACTAAAAAGGGGGTGTGTGTGGCATGTGGGTAGAACCTGTGTCCACATTCCACCTATGCCTAATATCCCCTAGTGAAAAGCCCTCAAATTCTCATACGTTATTCATCTTTCTAGGCCTGTCATCAAATTTGTCACAAATCTAAGAAACAGGATGACAGAAGTATAAGCGGTGTCCAAATATATCAGCAGCTGTCAGGCACAAGAAAATATGATGATGTAATATAGAAGAGGGGATGTGGGCTAGCCTTCAAGCTGCAGAGACAGGAGGTAGAGCCTGGTGAAAGAAATATTAAATCCTGCATCTCAGTTTATGACCATGATTGCCGAGGCAGACAGGAAGAATCTATTTTCTGCCTTGGTGTTAGCATCACTCATTTCTGAAGTTTGATAGAGTCTGGCAGGTATGTTCTGATTTTCAGAATAAAGAAGGGTTTCATGCATTTAAGTTATATAAATGATGAAGTGCCATCAGTGTCCTAATATTTTTATATAGTTCATATAATCAGTTTCTTTCGTTGGAATCTGTTAGCCTACTGAATTAGATACAAAAGTGTTAGTGTGGACAAACCCATCAACAAATATATATATAAAGACTTCTGATGAATAAAAGATTAGAAGAACACCAAGATCCATATTATGTGATAGATATACAATTTCAACAGTGAGAGTCCTTGTAAGTAATCAGCTGTAAGATTTCCCAGACACCACTTTCAGAAGACACATGCATTTCAGGTTCTTAAGACACTGGAAATTTCATGGCTGATAGGGATTATGGTGATTGTCAGAATAGAGAAGATTAGATATTAACCATAGAAAGTTTGAATATTATGCCATGGATTCAACATACTTTCTCTTTTAAAGTTCAATTTGATTCTCTGAGTAGAGAGGAAGTATGAATTTTATTATTGGAATCTAAAAAGAATTGGTTTTATTAATATTTAGGATTATATTCATCATGATTTCATTGGAAATAATTTTTAATTGAAGTATACTTGGCTTACAGTATTATATTAGCATCAGTGTATAACATATTGATCTGATATTTTTGTATGTTACAAAGAGATCACCACCATGAGTTTAGTTATCATTTGTTCGTGTACAAAATTATTATTTTGCTAATAGCTCTATTCCCTGTAGTATATTTCATTCTGGTGACTTTTTTTTAATAACTAGAAGTCTGTACCTCTTAATCTAAGTCATCTATTTAGCCCATCCTCACCAGCCTCCCTTCTGGCAAGCACTAGTTTTCTCTCTGTATTTCTGAGTCTGTTTTGTTTTGTTTTTCTTGTTACTTTATTTTGTTTTTATATATGCCACATGTAAGTGAAATCAACAGTATTCTTTCTATGATTTATTGCACTTCACCTAATGCCCTCCAGGCCCATCCATGTTCTCAAAAGTGGCAAGAGTTCAGTCTCTTTATGATTGAGTAATATTCCATTACATATATATGTGTGTGTCATGGCCAACTGCAATGCAGGAGACCTGAGTTCAATCCCTGTATTGGGCAGATCTCGCAGAGAAGGTAATGTCTACCCAGTTCAGTATTCTTGCTCAGCTAATCCCATGGACAGAGGAACCTGGTGGATTACAGTCCACGGGGTTGCAGAGTCAGATACAACTAACAAATAACATGTTCACTTTCATATATACACACACCCACCCACATGTATATGTATGAAACCTTCATCTTCTTTATCCATTCATCTGCTGAGGGAGACTTCAGTTGCTTCTATACCTTGACTATGGTAAATAATGCTACAGTACATATTGCTGTGCACATATCTTTTCAAATTAGTATTTTTGCTTTACTTGGATATATATCCAGAAGTGAAATTTCTGTATTATATATTGTAGTTCTGTGTTTAACTTTTCAGAGAAACTTCTATTGTTTACCATAGTGGCTACACAAATGTACAATCCTACCAGTGGTATACAGTTACAAGGGCTCCAATTTCTTCACATCCTTATCAACATTTATTAGTTCTTATCTTTTTGATAACGTCTATTCTGAAAGGTGTGAGATGGTGTCTCATTATTATTATTTTTTCATTATTATTTTAATTTTAATTCCCATGATGGTTAGTGATATTGAGCACCTTTTCATGTGCCTCCTATACTTCTTTTAGAAAAATGTGTGTTTAGGTCCTCTATCTATTTTTCAATTGTATCATTTATTTGTTTTATATTGAACTGAACTGTTTTATATGGAGCTGAATGTTTTCATTATGTATTTTGTATACTAACCCAGACCAGGCATATTATTGCAATTTTCTTCTCCTATTTAGCACACTGCAATTTCATTTCGTTTATTATTTGTCATGCAGGCCTCCTTATGAAATTTTGCTCTGTCTCATAGATTTTGAATATTATGTTTCCATTTTCATTTTTCTCATTTTTTTCTCTTAATGTCTTCTTCGATTTCTTCATTAATCTATTGGTTTTTAGTAGTGTATTATTTAGTCTCCATGTATTTGTGGATTTTTTCTCTCAAGTTTGTTGCTGTGATATGTTTCTAGTTTCATAGTGTTGTAGTCAGAAAAGATGCTTGATGTGATTTCAATCTTAAATTTAGTAAGACTTATTGGTGTTTTGTTGCCTAGAATGTGATCTATCCCACAGAATGCTCCATGTACACATGAAAAGACTGTGTATTCTGCAGAGTTTGGAAGAAATACTCTGTGTATGGAGCTTCCCAGGTGGCACTTATGGTAAAGAATCTATCTGCTAATGCAGGAGACACAAGAGGTGTGGGTTCAATTCCTGGGTCAGGAAGATCCCCTGGAGTAGGAAATGACAATCCACTCCAGTATTCTTGCTGGGATAATCCCATGGACAGAGGAACCTGGTGTGCTATAGTCCATTAGGTCACAAACAGTCAGACACAATTGAGTGACTAAGCACACATTCTGTGTATATCTATTGTCTTTCAATCTAAGGTGTCATTTAAGGCCAATGTTCATGGATGTTGACACTTAAAGAGTAACTACAATTAACTGGATTTTGACTAAGACAACTGTTTAAAGACCCATTTTGTACACCTATACTGTGATAGGTTCTGAGGGATATGGTGGTACTATACATAGGAATGGTAGTGTATTCTGAAGGTATATGAACATGGGAAATGAAAAAATAATAATACTGGTGTTGATAAGTAATGTTGGAATGAAAGTTAATTTCCATTATTATGGAAATTATTATAAAGTTATGTTACAGTGCCTCTAACATAGAAAATGTCACCCTACTTACTTAACTTATATGCAGAGTATATCATGAGAAATGCTGGGCTAGAAGAAGCACAAGCTGGAATCAAGATTGTTGGGAGAAATGTCAATAACCTCAGATATGCAGATGACACCACCCTTATGGAAGAAAATGAAGAAGAACTGAAGAGCCTCTTGATGAAAGTGAAAGAGGAGAGTGAAAAAGTTGGGTTAAAGCTCAACATTTAGAAAACGAAGATCATGGCATCTGGTCCCATCACTTCATGGGAAATAGATGGGGAAACAGTGTAAACAGTGTCAGCCTTTATTATTTTTGGGGGTTCCAAAATCACTGCAGATGGTGATTGCAGCCATAAAATTAAAAGATGCTTACTCCTGTGTGTTATTAATTAGCTAAAGTAGATATTAAAACTCCTTGGAAGGAAAGTTAGGGCCAACCTAGACAGAATATTCAAAAGCAGAGACATTACTTTGCCAACAAAGGTCCGTCTAGTCAAAGCTATGGTTTTTCCAGTGGTCATGAATGGATGTTAGAGTTGGACTGTGAAGAAAGCTGAGTGCCGAAGAACTGATGCTTTTGAACTGTGGTGTTGGAGAAGACTCTTGAGAGTCCCTTGGGCTGCAAGGAGATCCAACCAGTCCATTCTGAAGGAGATCAGCTCTGGGATTTCTTTGGAAGGAATGATGCTAAAGCTGAAACTCCAGTACTTTGACCACCTCATGCGAAGAGATGACTTATTGGAAAAGACTCTGATGCTGGGAGGGATTGGGCTCAGGAGGAGAAGGGGACGATAGAGGATGAGATGGTTGGATGGCATCACTGACTCGATGGACGTGAGTCTGAGTGAACTCCGGGAGTTGGTGATGGACAGGGAGGCCTGGCGTGCTGCAATTCATGGGGTCACAAAGAGTCGGACATGTCTGAGGGACTGAACTGAACTGAACATAGAAAATAAACTTGTTTACACTTACTCTGGAATCTAAGGACGGGGCAAAGGATATCATTGCATGGGTGAGAGATCAGTATTAGTCACATTAGTTAATTTCTTTCAAATATAAAATTTTATCTTTTTTTTTTTTTTTAAGGAGAGTTCATACATAGGACTAGAAACATTAAAATAAGTTATAAATCCCTGAGCATCACTTTTGGCAGATCTTTCCCAATGCTCACTGTATTTAATGTATATGTCTTGCACCTTCATTTCAGCCTTTGAAACTTCCTAAAACATCTTCCCCTTCCAAGGATTGGAGAACTACATTAAAAGTCAAGGTCAAAACTGTACTAGAATCCTAACTACAGTTTCTCAGTTTTGGACATACTGACATTTGGGGTCGAATAATTCTTTGTTTGAGAGCCATCAGAGGATATTTACCAGTATACATGGACTCTACCTATCAAATAACAATAAACTCCATCCCCCATATATCAGGTAGGAACAACCAAAAATATCAGTATGTATTGCCAAATGTCTCCCAGGGAACAAAATTCTCCCTGATAGAGAACCACCTCCCTAGTGTTATTAATTAGGTAAAGTAGATATTAAAAATCAGTGAAAAATATTAAGTATAATCAAGTAGGGAAAGATGGACAAGAAGCTACAATCTATGTGGAATTCTGACTTTATACTTCAAAACAGGCCACTGTACATTTCATGGGAGCATTTTATGAAGCAATCACTCAGATTTATTTATTTCATTCAGCATTCAGATATGCCTTCAATGGTGACTAAATGAGTTATGCATGTAAACTCTTAAATCATGTCTTATACAGAATAATCAATACATAATAGTTTAAACTATTCAAATTTCTAGTGACAATATTTTTGTACACCATTTTTAATGATACATGCAATAATGAAGAATTTTATTTCTTAACGATCTCTGTTATATATGTTTGTATTTCAGAGGTACATATAATATTGGATAAGCACCTAACTCATACTTGTGTATAAATTATTGAATAAAAGTGTAAATAAATAAAGTGGATATATTTTATTTTTATCAGTATATCAATAAATATATATCCTTATTATATTACAAGGATAGTAATAGACTTTATGCTTGCAAAATATTTGATAAGATGCCCACATCAGATAACTTAAAAGAAAGAGTTGTCCAATGAGCCTAACTTTATTTGAAATGGTAGCATGGAATAAATGCTATTAACAACATTTGAAAATAAATATGTTCAGAAACATAACAAATTTTCTAGCAGGATACAGAGAGTTCAGAAATTTCTCAACATTGCTGATTAAAAATCAAGCTCTACAAAACAGACTTAATAATGAGTATGGAGTTCACTTTGTTAAATTCTCCAAGTTTGGTATATTGATGTTCAGTAATGGCTCAGAGAGAAAAGATTAAGGGCTGAGTCTTGCCAAGGATATTTGAGAGGTTCAAGACACCTATAATTAAGTCTAGACAGAAAAGCATGTGTCTAAAAGAACTATGAATTTGGTTACAGCACGTGGAGTTGACCATAATTAGATACGAACACAAACAGATTTTTAAAAGAGCTAGACAGTGTACTGAAACTATGGTATTAACAGTTTGAATTAGAACAGTATGACTATTAAGTACTAATATTAGACCTTGGAACCTTTATCCTTTAGAAGCAGCAAGGAAACTGAGACAGCTGCCCAGCCCTCAGGATTAGCCATGGAGTCATGCAACAAGAGTGTCCAGTGACCTGATGGATTTACCCACAGGAATTAGACCAGAAACTTAATGAAGGACCACTTCCCTTCTATCCTCTGCTCAGGATAGGGGTTCCTCACAGTACCTACTCAGTAAGATCTCAAGAGTTAGAATGGACATGTTTTATCACCATTATCTTTTCCCTAACTCATTGCATAGATATTATTTATTAGGAGCAGATGTTTTCTTTCTTTCTTTTTCTGATTATTAAACCAAGAAAAATCATGTTGGTCTTGATACAAATTATTTCAAAACACTGGACTAAATATCATTTGGGACTCTTGGGTTTTCTTCCTCCTAGAGGAAGTCAGTGTACTGTATATGCATGTGGAAAGGATAGGGACTTGAATGCTGCTGCTGCTGCTAAGTCGCTTCAGTCGTGTCTGACTCTGTGTGACCCCATAGACGGCAGCCCACCAGGCTCCCCCGTCCCTGGGATTCTCCAGGCAAGAACACTGGAGTGGGTTGCCATTTCCTTCTCCAATGCATGAAGTGAAAAGTGAAAGGGAAGTCGCTCAGTCGTGTCCGACTCTTAGCGACCTCATGGACTGCAGCCTACCAGGCTCCTCCGTCCGTGGGATTTTCCAGGCAAGAGTACTGGAGTGGGGTGCCATTGCCATCTCCAGGGACTTGAATATTTATAACTCAAAGGGTAGGCTCTGTTTGTCATTATGGCCATTCACAGATGTTGAGTGCTCTCATTCCAGACATATGGTAGGATTGACTTGCTTGCTATTTCAAGTCAGATTTTGCCTTGTGGCTTGCTTGGCCCATAAAACATGAATGCAAGCGCTATGTGTCACTTCCAGGCAGAGGTGTTGAGTACTAGAACATGGCATGCCATACTCTCATAGATAATTCTGTGGTTATGGAAACTTCTGTCAAGGTGATGCCTTCATAAACCTTGCCAACCCACAGAGGGAATGTAGCTTAGGTAACAAATAAATTTTGCTCTTTCAAACCACTGAGAGTTTTCTAGTTGTTGGTTTTTACAGCATAACCAGATATGTTCTGACTGATACCTATATGAATTATTTTTAAGATCTGTGAAATCCTTGAATGCCCCTTCAAAATTAAATAAAAAGAACCCCACAAACCACTATTTGTAATGTAATAACCATTGATTAGGATATAAATATATATATTTTTTCTTTCAAATATTTGCACTAGTTCCATTTTTTTTTTCAGGGTTATTTCTAATGATTAAAGAAAGATTTTTTTTTGTCAACATTTTTAAGGAATGCAGAAATTTGCAACAATAGAGAATTTGACTTTCTTCCAAATCCAGCAAAATGTAATACCACAATGCACTAATAATCGTTATTGAAAATAATTTTAGAACATTAGGCAATTTTTTACTGGTTATCTTTCACCTCATTAGGTATATTGAGCATTTATTCTACTGTGTAATTGGAGAAGCAATTCAATTCTATGATCCATTTCCAAATATGCACACATTCAGTAAACCCCTGTCAGTTTCCCCCCTTCTCCTTTCCTACCCGAAGTACAGAAATTACTGTGTCAGAACCAAGTGGACAAATTGCATTACCCAAGAGTCCTAGCTCCCAGGGTATTATAGCACAAAGTTAATTAGGGCTTTCAAAGCCCTGAATTTCTTAATGGTTTTGTTATTCCATTGTCTTCAGTAAAATGGCAGGGAAAGCTACTTCATCAAATATCGTTCACAGTGTAATTGACATTTGATTCTTTTTTCAAAAAAAAATGTCAAGAATTCAAAAGTGTGTTACCCCCTTAATTATATCTACAAAAACTATTTCAGCAAAAGTGGGTGAGCAGGGTAGTGAATTCAGTTAGAAAGCTGATTAGAAATAGAAATAATCAGCTTGTCAAACTGGATTAATTTGAGTTTGCTTCTCCTTCAGAGCTTTTATATTTCAATAAAATATATAAATCTATTTCAAGATTAATATCTATTTTCTCTGTCTGACCACAGAGAATTCTTTCCTCTTGATAAGTCTATGAACTGTTATTTTCTTTGTCATCTGATTAAAAAGAAAAGGATTTAGTAACTGAATCCTGGAAATGACTATAAAAATAAAACATCTTAGTGATTCCATTCCAAAAACTGCAATTTATAAATTTGTTATTGAATTAAAAAGGATAATGTCTTTAAAATTTTGAAAGGGACTATGCCTTAAGTGAAGGCTTGCTTTAGAGCTATGGAGTATTACTTCAGAAAATGTTTTGTGAAAGAATGTTAATGGAGTGATAGCAACAGAATGTGTGCAAAGGTAGTAACATCAAGAAAGGCTTCAGGGGACACCCATACTCAGAATTTTTGATGGCAAAAATTTTGTTGTTTAACATTGACTTCATTGCAGGTACAGAGAATGGACTTGTGGACATAGCAGGGGAAGGAGAGTGGGAAGAACTGGTAGAGTAGTATTGACATATACATATTACCATGCAAAATAGATAGCTAGTGGGAAGCTGCTGTATAGCACAGGGAGTTCAGTTTGGTGCTCGGTGATAACCTAGAAGGGTGAGATGAGGGGTGGGAGGGAGGCTTAAGAGGGAGGTGGTATATATATCCATATGGCTGATCCACATTTTTGTGCAGCAGAAATTAGCACAATGTTGTGAAGCAATTATCTTCCAATAAAAATAAATACATGATTGAAACATTTTATGCTAATACTTTTTTTCCCCTTCAAGCTACATTTTCCTCCACACTTCTGAGGTCTGGTTTCTAAGTCTGCAATTTTGGAGGCTACAACTTAAGTTTGACCGATCTCAGACATGCCGTAAATGTCAAGGGACTTATTCTGCTTATAATGCCTTTCTTTTTCTGTCTTGTAAATGTCTAGTTATTCTTCAACACTCTATTTACATTCCAACTCAATAAAACCTTTCATAACCCCCTCAGGCAGTTATTTGATTTTTCTTCTGGGATCCCGTGATATTTTGTTCACAGTACTTTTAAACTTCATGTATTACATTCCATCTATTTAGATGTCTCTTACGCTGTGAGAACTTTAAGAACTGAGTTTTTCTTCTCTATGATCTGCACACCTAAAATATGCTACATCATGCTGGGAAAGATTGAGGGCAGGAGAAGAAGGGGGTGACAGAGGATGAGATGGCTGGATAGCATCACTAACCCAATAGACATGAGTTTGAGCAAACTCAGGGAGAGTGAAGGACAGGGAATTCTGGCATACTGCAGTGCATGGGTCTCAAAGAGTCAGACATGACTTAGTGACTGAACAACAACATGATAGGATTCGATTCATGTTTGTTAGATGAATAAAAGTGAAAGTGAAGTAGGTCAGTCGTGTCCGACTCTTTGCGACTCCATGGACTGTAGCCTACCAGGCTTCTCCATCCATGGGGTTTTCCAGGTAAGAATATGGAGTAGGTTGCCACTTCCTTCTCCAGGAAGTCTTCCCGACCCAGGGATTGAACCTGGATCTCCCACATTGTAGGCAGACGCTTTACTGTCTGAGCCACCAGGGAAGTCCGTTGGATAAATGGATGACTCTATAAATGGTCATTTTTGATGTAGCAGAGACTGGTAATCATTCCCTAACCTTATTCTTCTCTTCCACCTTTAGTAACAGACAACAGTCCCATGAGCTGGGCATGTAGCTGCTCAGACACAGATTTATCCATATCCCTGGGTGGATTATATGAATAAATTTTTTTATCAATGGTATGTGAGCATGGGTGAGGTATGTAAGCGCTGTCTCTTTATCATAAAAATAAATTATGCATCTTCCATTTATCCTTATTACCTTTTCTACAGACTAGATATCAGATGTCATGCCAATGAGGCAGCTTTGACTCATTGCCAATGAGATAAGGATCATACCCTGAGGGATGGAAGAGTAACACATTAGGAATAAGCTGGGTACTGAGAAGACCTGAGGAAACAAACCCACCTGCCCACATAGTACTGTCCATTTCCTCATGGACTGTAATGAGAGAGAGAAATAAACTTTACACCATTTGAGACATCACATTGGAATCATTTTGTTAGAGAAGCTTAGCCTATATCCAATACAACATCTTATGCAATGTATCTGCCCTGTGTGCAGGTAGGTGGTCCCAAGGCCCTTTTCAGGCCTGATGGATATTGTAATAGGGCAGTGGCTCCCAGTAGAACACAATGAGCTAAATGCCAGCTATTCAAACTGATATCCACTGGCAATACAACTCCCAACAGCAGTAACAGCTCCCAAACCCTCAGCCACCAGAATAAGCAGCCCCAGTTGTTCCCAAGTATTGCTTCTGTTCACAGCCCAGACAGGGTTTTTCAACTCTGTTCCCTTGTTACCAAATAGTTGTTATCTTCTCTGCATCTACATGACTGGACCTGGTTATGTGTTAAAACTGCTTAACTAACGCTCTCTTGAAAAAAGCTCCAGGTTGTTGATTTCCACATGTAAACAAGTTCAGTTCAGTTCAGTCGCTCAGTCGTATCCGACTCTTTGCGACCCAATGAATCGCAGCACGCCAGGCCTCCCTGTCCATCACCAACTCCCGGAGTTCACTCAGACTCACGTCCATCGAGTCAGTGATGCCATCCAGCCGTCTCATCCTCTGTCGTCCCCTTCTCCTCCTGCCCCCAATCCCTCCCAGCATCAGAGTTTTTTCCAATGAGTCAACTCTTCACATGAGGTGGCCAAAGTTCTAGAGTTTCAGCTTTAGCATCATTTCTTCCAAAGAACACCCAGGGCTGATCTCCTTTAGAATGGACTGGTTGGATCTCCTTGCAGTCCAAGGGACTCCCAAGAGTCTTCTCCAACACCATAGTTCAAAAGCATCCATTCTTTGGTGCTCAGCTTTCTTCACAGTCCAACTCTCACATCCATACATGACCACTGGAAAAACCATAGCCTTGACTAGACAGACCTTTGTTGGCAAAGTAATGTCTCTGCTTTTCAATATGCTATCTAGGTTGCTCATAACTTTTCTTCCAAGGAGTAAGCGTAGTGGTCAAAAGGAGATGGCAAGAGTGAACATCGACATTCTAGGAATCAGTGAACTAAGATGGACTGGAATGGGTGAATTTAACTCAGATGACCATTATATCTACTACTGTGGGCAGGAATCCCTCAGAAGAAATGGAGTAGCCATCATAGTCAATGAAAGAATGCAAAATGCAGTAGTTGGATACAATCTCAAAAATGACAGAATGATCTCTGTTTGTTTCCAAGGCAAACCATTCAAAATAACAGTAATCAAAGTCTGTGCCCCAACCAGAAACGCTAAAGAAGCTGAAGTCGAACAGTTCTATGAAGACCTTCTAGACACAAGACCTTCTAGAACTAACACCAAAAAACCATATCTTTTTCATTATAGGGGACTGGAACGCAAAAGTAGGAAGTCAAGAAACATCTGGAGTAACAGGCAAATTTGGCCTTGGAGTAAACAATGAAGTAGGGCAAAGGCTAATAGAGTTCTGCCAAGAGAACACGCTGATCATAGCAAACACCCTCTTCCGACAAAACAGGAGAAGACTCTACACAAGGACATCACCAGATGGTCAACACTGAAATCAGATTGATCATATTCTTTGCAGCAAAAGGTGGAAAAGCTCTATACAGTCAGCAAAAACACCAGGAGCTACTGTGGCTCAGAACATGAACTCCTTATTGCCAAATTCAGACTGAAATTGAAGTAAGTGGAGAAAACCACAAGACCATTCAGGTATGACCTAAACCAAATCCCTTATGACTATACACTGGAAGTGAGAAATAGATTTAAGGGACTAGATCTGATAGAATGCCTGATGAACTATGGATGGAGGTTTGTGACATTGTACAGGAGACAGGAATCAAGATCATCCCCAAGAAAAAGAAATGCAAAAAAGCAAAATGGTTGTCTGAGAAGGCCTTACAAATAGCTGTGAAAAGGAGAGAAGTGAAAAGCAAAGGAGAAAAGGAAAGATATACTCATTTGAATGCAGAGTTCCAAAGAATAGCAAGGAGAGATAAGAAAGCCTTCCTCAGTGATCAATGCAAAGAAATAGAGGAAAACAATAGAATGGGAAAGACTAGAGATCTCTTCAAGAAAATTAGAGATACTAAGGGAACATTTCATGAAAAGATGGGCTCGAGAAAGGACAGATATGGTATGGACTTAACAGAAGCAGAAGATATGAAGAAGAGGTGGCAAGAATACACAGAAGAACTGTACAAAAAAGATTTTCATGACCCAGATAATCACGATGGTGTGCTCACTGACCTAGAGCCAGACATTCTGGAATGTGAAGTCAAGTGGGCCTTAGAAAACATCACTATGAACAAAGCTAGTGGAGGTGATGGAATTCCAGTTGAGCTATTTCAAATCCTGAAAGATGATGCTGTGAAACTGTTGCATTCAATAAGCCAAACAATTTGGAAAACTTAGCAGTGGCCACAGGACTGGAAAAGGTCAGTTTTCATTCCAATCCCAAAGAAAAGCAATGCCAAAGAATGCTCAAACTACTGCACAATTGCACTCATCTTACACGCTAGTAAAGTGATGCTCAAAATTCTCCAGCCAGGCTTCAGCAATAGGTGAGCCACGAACTTCCAGATGTTCAAGCTGGTTTTAAAAAAGGCAGAGGAACCAGAGATCAAATTGCCAATATCCATTGGATCATTGAAAAAGCAAGAGAGTTCCAAACAGAATCTATTTCTGTTTTATTGACTAATCCAAAGCATTTGACTGGACTGTGTGTATCGCAATAAACTGTGGAAAATTCTGAAAGAGATGGGAATACCAGACCACCTGACCTGATTCTTGAGAAACCTGTATGCAGGTCAGGAAGCAACAGTTAGAACTGGACATGGAACAATGGACTGGTTCCAAATAGGAAAAGGAGTACGTCAAGGCTGTATATTGTCATCTTGATTATTTAACTTATTTTCAGAGTATATCATGAGAAATGCTGGGCTGGATGAAGCATAAGCTGGAATCAAGATTGCCAGGAGAAATATCAGTAACCTCAGATATGCAGATGACACCATGCTTATGGCAGAAAGTGAAGAAGAACTAAAGAGCCTCTTGATGAAAGTGAAAGAGGAGAGTGAAAACATTGGCTTAAAGCTCAACATTCAGAAAACTAAGATCATGGCATCTGGTCCCATCACTTCATGGCAGATAGATGGGGAAACAGTGGAAACAGTGGCTGACTTTATTTTTCTGGGCTCCAAAATCACTGCAGATGGTGACTGCAGCCATGAAATTAAAAGACGCTTACTCCTTGGAAGGAAAGTTATGACCAAACTAAAAAAACTGGAAATAGAACTGCCTTATGATCCAGCAATCCCAGTGCTGGGTATACACACTGAGGAAACCAGAAGGGAAAGAGACACAGGTACCCCAGTGTTCATCGCAGCACTGTTTCTAATAGCCAGGACATGGAAGCAACCTAGATGCCCATCAGCAGATGAATGGATAAGAAAGCTGTGGTACATATACACAATGGAGTATTACTCAGCCATTAAAAAGAATACATTTGAATCAGTCCTAATGAGATGGATGAAACTGGAACCTATTATACAGAGTGAAGTAAGCCAGAAAGAAAAACACCAATGCAGTATATTAATGCATATATATGGAATTTAGAAAGATGGTAACAAAACCCTGTGTATGAGACAGCAAAAGAGACACTGATGTACAAATCAGTCTTATGGACTCTGTTGGAGAGGGAGAGGGTGGGGAGATTTGGGATAATGGCATTGAAACATGTATAATATCATGTATGAAACGAGTCGCCAGTCCAGGTTCGATGCATGATACTGGATGCTTGGGGCTGGTGCACTGGAACGACCCAGAGGGAGGGTATGGGGAGGGAGGAGGGAGGAGGGTTCAGGATGGGGAGCACAGGTATACCTGTGGTGGATTCATTTTGATATTTGGCAAAACTAATACAATATTGTAAAGTTTAAAAATAAAATAAAATTAAAAAAAAATAAAATGCAACTCAGTAATGAAAAGACAACCCAGTTAAAAAGAGGCAAGGAATATGAATAGACATGTCTCCAGAGAAGATATTCAAATGGCCATAAGCACATGAAAAGCTCAGCATCATCAGATATCAGGAAAATGCAAATCAAAACCACAGTGAGATACCACTTCACGCCCACTAGAATGACTGTAAGGAAAAGACAAATGATAACAAGTGTTGGTGAAGATGTAGAGAATTGGGACCCTCCTACACTGCAGGTGGGAATGCAAAGTGGTATAGATGCTTTGGAAAACAGGATGGCAGTTCCTTAAAAGGTTAAAATAGAGTTGCCATATAAGCCAGCCATTTTACTCCTAGATGTATATCAAAGAAAAATGAAAATATGTGCCCACACAAAAACTTGTACATGAACATTCATAGCAGCATTATTCATAAAAAATATTCACATTTCCAAAAAAATAAAAAAATAAAAAGCAGAGACATTACTTTGTCCACAAATGTCCATCTAGTCAAGACTATGGATGTTCTGAAATGCTGCTCTCTTAGCTGCCTGGTCAGCTGATTAGTTCCCTCATGTCACTTCTGTGGTCCCTTTTTGGTGTCCTTTACAATGGGAGACTGATACCTCAGCGGGCAGATGAACTGCCTCCAAGAACCTAAGGATTTGATCACCATATTTGACTGGGGACCCTCGAGTGGTCAAGTGGCCTCTTTGTTTCCAAATAGCAGCATGTGCATGTAGCACCAGAAAGGCATACTTGGAGTCAATGTATGGATGGCATCACCAACTCAATGGACATGGGTTTTGGTGGACTCCAGCAGTTGGTGATGGACAGGGAGGCCTGGCCTGCTGCGGTTCATGGGGTCACAAAGAGTCGGACATGACTGAGCGACAGAACTGAACTGAACTGAACTGAAACAGGAAAAGGAATTTTGATAGACACTATAACATGGGAGAACCTTGAGGACATTATATTAAGTGAAATAAGCTAGTTGCAAAAAGAAAATATTGTTGATCCCCCTCAATTATATGAGGTACCTAGAGTAATAAATTTCATGGAGTCAGAAAATAGAAAGGTGTTTACCAGGAACTAGAAAGGGAAGTTATTTAATAGGTATAGATATCTTTTTGCTTTGTAAAATGAAAAGAGTTTAGGAGATTGGCTGCACAACATTGTGAATGTACTTAACATTACTGAGTTGTGAACTTAAAATGGTTAAGATGTTACATTTGTTTTATGTGTGTTCCATCATAAAACACACACATACACACACAGCCATGAATTCACTGACTCACATTGAGAGACAGGCTCTCTGCCTCCTCCCTTTGAATCTAGGTGAGTTTTTGACTCATTTGAAATCAATAAAATGTGTCAGAATGATGCAATAATTATGGTATCAGAGAAGGCAATATATTATATATCTTATTCACTGGAACACTTTCTTGTGGAGCCCTGAGTTGCTTTTGTAAGTCTGAGTACATTACAGCTGCCATGCATGGTGAGCAAGCCAGGGTACATGGAAGAGTGCTGAATAAGTGTGATTGACAGGCTCAGTCTAAGTCTCAGAACACACGACATCCACTGACCAACATGTAAGTGAAGATACTTCCAGATAAGGCTATTCCCCAGCCATAGTCGTCTAGCTGATTGAATCCTGGTGGAAGTCTCAGACATCAGAAAGCCAAGGAAAATCATTCCCACAAAACCTGGCCCAAAGTCCTGATCCCAGATTCAGGGAACATGATTAAATATTTGTTTTAAGCCCCTAAGTTACATATATATTGTTGTTGTTCAGTAGTGTCTGACTGTTTGTAAGACACTCAGGCTCCTCTGTCCTCCACCATCTCCCAGAGTTTGGTCAAATTCATGTCCATTGAATCAGTGATGCTATCTAATCTTCTTATCATCTGTTGCTCCCTTCTCTTGTGCTCAGGTCTCTTGTGCTCAGCAACAGGGTCTTTTCCAATGAATTGGCTCTTTGCATCAGGTGGCCAAAGTATTGGAGCTTATTATTCAGTATCAGTCCTTCCAGTGAGTATTCAGTGTTGATTTCCTTCAGGATTTGATCTGGTTTGATCTCCTTGCAGTCCAAGGGACTCTGGTTACATATACACACATGTATGTGTGTGTGTGTGTGTGTGTGTGTATCTGCTGTGCTTAGCCACTCATTCATGTCCAACTCTTTGTGACTCCATAAACTGTAGCTTTCCAGACTCCTCTGTCCCTGGGTATTTTCCAGGCAAGAATACTGGAGTGAGTTGCTATGCCCTCTTCCAGGTGAACTTCCCAACCCAGGGATTGAAGCCAAGTCTACTGTATTGTAGGCAGATTCTTTACAATCTGAGCCATCAGGGAAAACCCAAGAATACTAAAGTGGGTAGCCTATCCCTTGTCCAGGGAATCCTCCCTACTCAGGAATTGAACTGGGATCTCCAGCATTGCAGGTGGGTTATTTACCAGTTGAGCTACCAGGGAAGTCCATATATATATCATATTTGTTATATTTGGTGGTTTAGTGATTAAGTCATATCTGACTCTTGAGACCCCATGGCCTGTAGCCCACCAGGCAGCCTGCCATAGTAGCTTTATTGAGATATAATTCACATACTATACCATTCATTTTTTAAAGTGCACAACTCAGGGATTTTATGACATTAAAAGAGTTGTGCAACCTTTACTTCTCTTTAATTCAGAATATTTCATCTCCAAAAAAGAAATTCCACACCGATTTGAGGTCATTCATCATTCCTAATCCAGACTTACTCTATGGATTTACCTATTTTGAAAATTTCATACAAACAGATCACACTACATATGATCTTTGTGTCTTACTTCTTTTGTTAGAATGAGGCTTTTAGGGATAATCCATGTTGTAGCATACATCAGTATTTCATTCTTTATATGACTGAGTAATATTCCATTGTATGAAAATGCCATATATTGTTTATCCAATCATCAGTTGATGAATATATTGATTGTTTTCTTTTTTGAGCTATTCTAAAGAGTGATTTTATGAACACTTATGTTCAAGTTTTTTAATGGACACATTTTTTTCAATTCTCTTGGATATATACCCATGAGGAAATTTGCACAGTCATATGGAAAAGACCTTGATGCTGTGAAAGATTGAAGGAAAAGGGATAAAGGGGGAGGCAGAGGATTAGATGGTTAGATAACATTGTAGACTCAAGACATGAATTTGAGCAAACTTCAAGCAATAGTGAAGGACAGGGAAGCCTGGGGCCCTGCAGTCCATGGGACTGCAATATATGTATATATGTGTGTGTGTGTATATATATATATATATATATATATATGTTTATTTATATGTACATGGATTCATATATTTGCATATATAGTCATATATATGTTGTTACAAGATACTAGATATAATTTCCTGTCCTTATTTATCTATTTTGTATACAATAGAATGTATCTGTTGGTCCCAAAGTCCTAATTTATCCTCCCTCTCCCCTTTGCCCTTCAGCAACCACAATTCTGTTCTGTGTATTTGTGAGTCTATTTCTGTTTTGTAAATAAGTTTGCTTGTATCATTTTTTCTGAAAATTCCACATATAAGTGACGCCATATGACATTTTTTTCCCTCTGTCTGACTTACTTCACTTAGTACAATAATCTCTTAGTTCCAACCACGCTGCTGCAAATGACACGATTTCATTCTTTATATGGCTAGGTAGAATTTGATTGTGAATATAAATCATATCTTCCTTATTCATTCATCTACCAGTGAACATTTAGGTTGCTATCATGTACTGGCAATTGTAAATAGTGCTATTATGAATATAAGGGTGCATGTATTTTTTTTTTTTGAGTGAGAGGTTTCATCTTTTATAGATAGATAGATAGATAGATAGATAGATATAGATACATACAGAAGTTGGAGAAGGAAATGGCAACCAACTCCATTTTTCTTGCCTGGAGAATCCCATGGACAGAGGAGCCTAGCAGGCCTTGGTCCATAGGGTCTCAGAGAGTCGGGCATGACTGAAGAGACTAAACACACACACATGCATATACAGATGTAGGATTGTTGGCTTTTATGGCAATTCTTCTTTTCTTTTTAAAAGAAACCTCCATATTGTTCTCCAAAGAAGCTGCACCAATGTACATTCCCACCAACAGTGTAGGAGGGTTCCCCTTTCTCCTCACTTTTCCCAGCACTTATTATTTGTGCACTTTTTACTTTTCTATCTTCTGAAAAACCACAAAATGAGAATTAGTGTTAAGTATATTTATCCCAATGGGTGATATATTTGTATGTGATTCTATAACCAAGCAATGTAAAACATTATTTTATAAAACAAAATTTTAGAAAATATTATAGATTAAACCATGCTAGACTGGGATAGAAAAGGAAGATGGATTCGTGATTTTCCTCAATCTTCTTTTTATTAAAAATGGCATGTGCTGAGAAAATCTGTCCATTTAAAGGAGTTTCTCATATCAGGACAGAAAAGACTCAAATAAAGAATTTAGACGTGCCATAAAATTTAAGTTTGTGATATATATGGCTTCATCATAAACAACAAAGAATGAAAGTAATTTTCATTATTTTAGATTAATTTGAACATTCCCAAATTTTGGAATGTTGCATCTTTGTCGGGAGCTCAAATTTCCACCAATGAGAAGCCAACCACTGTCTTTCACATGATTGTCTAACTTATCCAAATGCCCACAAAATTGGACTTTATTTTGACATTATAATTTAAAAACTTTCACTGTTACTGGTAATTCAGTCTTGCTCAAACAAAATGAGATGAAATGTATGCCATAATACTGATGATATTTCAGATCTATCTATTACCCTTGTATAATCTAATGATAAAACTGATTCAAGGACGAAAGTAAAATTTAAAGTGTTCCACTTGCTGCAGGAATCTAGGGCATTAAAAAAATCTAATGAGGGTAATTGCTTACAGTAAAGAGAATTAGTAATGAAAGAGGAACTTTTCATTATACCCATATGCAATATATAGTAACTGTTTGACAAGTTGAATTAATAGCTTACCTAAAGTCTAACCACCTGACCTGCCTCCTGAGAAATCTGAATGCAGGCCAAGAAGCAACAATTAGAACTGGACATGAAAAAACAGATGAGTTTCAAATTGGGAAAGGAGTACATCAAGGCTATATATTGTCATCCTGCTTATTTACCTTATATGCAGAGTACATCATCAGAAATGCTGGACTGGATGAAGCACAAGCTGGAATCAAGATTGCTGGGAGAAATATCAATAATCTCAGATATGCAGATGATACCACCTTATGGCAGAAAATGAAGAACTGAAGAGCCTCTTGATGAAAGTGAAAGAGGAGAGTGCAAAAGTTGGCTTAAAGCTCAACATTCAGAAAACTGAGATCATGACATCTGGTCCCATCACTTCATAGCAAATAGATGGGGAAGCAATGGAAACAGTGAAGGATTTTATCACTGCAGATGGTGATTGCAGCCATGAAATTAAAAGACACTTCCTCCTTGGAAGGAAAGTTATGACCAACCTAGACAGCATATTAAAAAGCAAAGACATTACTTTGCCAACAAAGATCTGTCTAGTTAAAGCTATGGTTTTTCCAGTGGTCATATATGGATGTGAGAGTTGGACTATAAAGAAAGCTGAGTGCTGAAGAATTGATGCTTTTGAACTGTGGTGTTGGAGAAGACTCTTGAGAGTCCCTTGGACTGCAAGGAGATCCAATCAGTCCATCCTAAAGGAAATCAGTCCTGAATATTCGTTGGAAGGACTGATGTTGAAGCTGAAACTCCAATACTTTGGCCACCTGATGTGAAGAACTGATTCATTGGAGAAGATCCTGATGCTTGGAAGGATTGAAGGCAGGAGGAGAAGGGGACAGCAGAGAATGAGATGGTTGGATGGCATCACCGACTCACTGGACATGTGTTTGAATAGACTCTGGAAGTTGGTGATGGACAGGGAGGCCTGGCATGCTGCAGTCCATGGGTCGAGAGGAGTTGGACGCAACTTAGAGACTGAACTACAACTGAACTGAAAGTCTAACCAAGACCAAGCACCTTCAGGTATCTCCCCAGTGCTCACTGATGGATAAGGAAACTGTTGTAGCACTTTGTAAGCAACTGATCCTTCATACTTCCTGTGATGTGGAATGTAAGAGCAGTACTTGTGACCCATACTTTCGAAAACCTAACAGGAACTTCTATTTCTCAAGAATTCTATCAGGAATATCTTTTCCTTTATACAATAATAGGCCTCACATTACATTGAAGTTTTATTTCATTTGGTTTGGATAAACAGGGTCAGTTCAATCAAAGGTCAATCAAATTAAATATTAAATATTAAGATAATATTTTACTAATCAAATAAAACAGCTACCTTATTAAGTCAATAGACAATTCTGAAGCTTGTGTAAAGAAGAAAATTTTACTTTAGTACCAAGAACTGCTTGGTACTTTAGTACCAAGAATCGCTTCAGTCGTGTCCAACTCTGTGCAACCCCATAGACGGCAGCCCACCAGGCTCCCCTGTCCCTGGGATTCTCCAGGCAAGAACACTGGAGTGGGTTGCCATTTCCTTCTCCAATGCATGAAAGTGAAAAGTGAAAGTGAAGCCATTGCCTTCTCTGAGTACCAAGAACAGTTTTCTAAATAAAAAGTCTCATAGAATATTTATAATCAAAATAAAAAACAAAGTCAGGACCAAACATTTTCTGATTGCTAATCTGGTGTCTAGTGTCTAAAATAGTGCTTTATTCAATAGGATTTTCATTTTTCTGCTCTAGTGTGTGACACTTTCATGAATTTATACTGCCGAGAGTTTGCATGAAGACAACATATGCCATAATCAATTTAATACAAATAAGTCTTCAGAATTATTTAGCAAAAGCTATGCTCTCTGAAGTAAATACATAGGGTAATTTAAAATGAAATTCTAAGAATGCCCTTTTCATTATATGACAATTTCTACACACCAAACAAAATAACAGCTCACTAAAGATGGGTAACTTCTCTGGTTCTACTGAAGTGGTCAAGGAAAATTCTCTATGATTACTTAGATGTGTTTTCATTTTTTAAAATTTATATCCTCCCTCTCTCCCTGTCTTTTATTCCCCTCCTCTTCCATTGCCTCTCTCTCCTGGCAGATAGGCAAATAGTCAAGTGTGCTTGCTTGTCTCTTAAGTATTTCCATAAGAGAACCTACTTGGAGTTTGCATGGGTTATTTTATTTTAACTCCTTCCTCAGTTGCCACCTAAACTCTTTTAATTGCTCAGTGCAAATATACACAAAGTAGGAGTTCAATATTCATAAAATAAATATATACATAATTAAAATACTATAAACATAGTAGGCCAGCATTCACAGGATTAAGTAGAAAATGGTAATAGATATCCAGAAAACATTTTAAGTGAAGAGGCTGTTCTCAGCTGATTGCTTTAACCTTTGAGAAGTTAAACTGGTAACTTAGTTCAATGACTAGATAGAGCTTTAGAGTGAAATGGGGCTTATATAAGTTTTAGCTAGAAAGAGATAACTCAGGTGGATGAGATGAAATAGTATGCACAGCAGAGCAGAGGCAGAAACTCTCAGTACATCCATATGGTTTCTTAGGTGGGTTTCATGGTGGGATGGGGCAGAGAAATGTCCCACATGGTTGCACAGTGGAATCATCTGGAGAGCTTGTCACATGCAAGATATAGATCCTTCTCAAAGAGATTCTAACTCATTGGGTCCTAAGTGAATTTCAGGCACTCAATCTATAGATTGCATTTGTTTTGGAGATTATCCAAACCCACTAGATAAATAAGTAGGTACTTTGTAAAGCATAGGCCAAACTTCTAAAGATGTTTTCAGTATCTGTAAGTAACTAGTGAGCAGAATACTTGTTAGACAAAGCCAGAATTCACAGTATGTGTTAAATGTAAAATAGAGAAATAGAAGAGATGCATTAAGTATAAGCTAAGTAGTTGGTGGGCTTCCCAAGTGGCGCTAGTGGTAAAGAACCCACCTGCCAATACTAGAGACATAAGAGACGTGAGGTGGGTTCAATCCCTGGGTTGGAAACATCCCCTGAAGGACAGAATGGCAACCCACTCCGGTATCCGTGCCTGGAGAATCCCATGGACACAGGAGTCTAGTGAGCTATAGTCCACAGTGTCACACAGAGTTGGACACAACTGAAGTGAATTAGCATGCATGTGACTAGATAGTAAGTACCAAGAGTGACTATTTATGAAACATGTGAATAACAAAAATATACACAAGAGGCATATGATAGTGACGAAGTTTCAATCTGACCATGTGTTTCATTCTGCCTCAAATGTTCTGTGCTTCCAAAACATAAATAAAGGTATTTTGCTGGCTAATTGGCAAAGGACAGCTGTCACCAGGAATAATTATCTTCATGTCTAGTCAAAAAAGAAGACCAAGGGCCCTTTCTATCTATGGACCCAAATGCTAAAAAGTCTAATTCTGTTCTTCATAACCACACCATCAGCAGGGAAAACTGATGTGGCAGGGAGAGACACAGTACATGTGACACTTAATAGCCCATTGAAATTTAAATCCTCCCTTTCTTTTCTTCCCTCCGAAACAAGATCTGGGTACTTCTTATTGTATGCTTGTATTCTATCATAAATGTGTTAAAGTACCCATATCTTTCTTCTGCTTCTGACTGCATGCTTTAAAAAATGATTTAGTAATAAGGTCACCTGAGTAATTTAACTCTGTGAATCTCACCATTATGTGACCTCTGAAATAGCTCAGTTGGTATTGTACTTGGAGACTACCATTGCAACAACATAACTTCCTGTATGACATGATCAGTATTCAAAAAATGCTTCCCAAGAGATTTTAGTATACGTCTGGGCTTGAGAGCTTCTGGGATAGAGAATTTGAAGATCTGAAGGAAAAGTACAGATGCTGGAGAATGACTCTACATTTTGTACTCTTTTATATTGGAGATCTGGAATTTATAAAATTAAAAAAATAAAACTGTATCTTGACAGTAGAATGCATTTGGGACTGGGTGAGGAGAGAAGACTAGAAAGTAAGCAGTGAATTTGAACAGTTGAAAAAGAACATCTTGGTGAAATGAACCTGGAATAGGATGAGGGCTCTGGATGAAATGGATATCTAGGTGAGTAGATGGATTTCAGTATCCCTTCACTTCCCAATTCATATTATGAGGCCAATATTAACTGGATAAAAAAGCAATCAGAAATTTTACCAGAAAATAGAACTATAGGCCTGCATCCTTCATTCACATCAATACAAAGATCTTTAAAACTTCTTAACAAAATTTTGTAAAAGCAACCCAACAATATATAAAACGTGTATGTAATATAGATAGCCAGTCGGAATTCGCTTTGTGACAGAGGGAACTCAGCACAGTACCCTGTGACAACCTAGAGGGATGGGATGGTCTATGGGGTGGGAGGGAGGTTCAAGTATACCTGTAGCTGATTCATGTTGATGTTTGGCAGAAACCAACACAATTGTAAAGCAATTATCCTCCAATTAAAAAAAAATTTTAAAGTCTGTACCAAGTACAACTGCAGCTCATGTCAGGAATGCCAAACTAATTTAGCAATAGAGATTTCCTCATTGTTCCACTCCATGCTTAGTTATCAACAGGACCTGAACTTCTGATGGGGTCTTCAACTGTGCTAATTTGCCCAGGACTATCCCAATTTAGGTACTTCTGTTACATACTTCTGAGAAACCCATCCCCAGTATGCAGGAAGTACTGGTTTATCAATGATGAGGAAAGAAAATTGACTTAATTTACAAAACTCATACTGTAGCCCTAAAGATAGAGGTTGTAAGAACCCTACTTTTAATGTCAAATGGATAAAGAACATTCACCTTCTGTTGTTACTGTAATTGTATTTTGTCCATTCCACTGATTATTTCATTTCTTCTGACCGATGTGACTGGTGTGCAGTTTAATAGCAATGAACTTAAACAATCTGTCTTTATGTATGGATTAACTGTTGTGCTTTGTATAAAGAAATAGCGACTTTAGTCTCAGACACAGAGTTTACTGTGACCATGTTTTCTAAGAGTTAAATTATGAAACAACTGCAATGTCAAAACTAGCATGAAGCACTGAAAAGTGATAAATAATTGTTACTCGAAGGAACTGGATTAGGGAGGTAGCCAAAATACAGCATACTACAAGGAGAATGTGGACTTGGATGTGGGGGAGAAGGGGATGTGAAAGCGTAGAGGAACACTGACTCTTACAAGTCCGATGTGAGATAGGCAAGCACTCCGAAACCAAACCAAAGTCTTTCCATTTCCCACAAAGATAAGAATGTTCAGCTGAAGACAGAAGTCACTGAATTTGGGCATACCACACAAATAAACATGTATTATTGCTTTGTTCCTTTGATAGTTCTATAAAGCTCAATAAGGATACATATCCTCATTCAGAACTTGCAGTCAAATTGTCTTTTGGAAGAACAAAGGAAGAAATTTTGATAGCAGATGTACTGACGCTTTACAAAGTAGGGCTAATTATGTAAAATCTTAACAATGATCATGCTTCTAGAGTATATCAAGTGACTCTTTGAATGATGGCAGGAACGACAAAAATGTCCCTCTCTAGATCTTAGATGAGGAACTTTGGTTTGAAAAACAGAGTTTGCAATAACCTTCTTGATTTCTATGAATGAAATTTCTAAATGAAATGAAAGAAAACATAAAACTAAAGATTGTTGCATTTTGTCCAATTCAAAATATACTTTGATCCTCTAATCTGCTTATTTGGAAGACAGTAAAAATAAAAATTTGGCAAATTTAATTAAGTCTGCAAATTTCTAATCAAAGAAAATAAAAATATAGCTATAAATATTGCTCTTTTCTTGTATAATTAACTGCAAAAACAGGGTGTAGTTTGTTTACCTGTGATGCTGAGTCTTTTAATAAAGATTTTGTTCAGTGTTTGGTTTTCTCAAAATGAAGTATTTATTGAAATTTACATTACTTTGTTGAAATGCAAAATGGTCTCTTTCAGCATGAATTTATAAAATAACTATCTTCCACCATAGAAAAGGTGTTAAAATAGAGGTCTGCTGTAAAAATTACATTTTCAAACTGTGGGACAAAAATAAGTGCTTTCTAATTTGGAAATATAGTAAGAATATGAGTCAAAAAAACAGTTACAATAAAACACAAATTTATTATATTTACTCAAAATTTCTTGATAACCTTAAAAGAAGCCATGACATGCCCACAAAAGCATTAACTTACTGCACTTAAGTTATTTGATGTTATGTGTAGGTTGTAACAAGTCATAAAGAAAAAAGACAACGTCTTTTGAAAGAACACTGCCTCAGAACTCAAAAATATTTCACCAGATAAAGGCAGCTAAATTAAGCACAATTTTCTCATTTCTTTACTAAAGCTGGGACTTTTTTTGGAATCCAACTTTCACATGTTCAAATTACTTTTTAAAACCATTATTCCTGAGAAAGAATTTAACTTGCAGTAATAGTCAATGCATTTCAGAGTATTAAAAAATGTTGGACATTTTGACATGGATAGCTTATATTATGAACATATAGATCCCAAAGACAAATACCTGATCTACAAAAACAAGGCTATAGATGCAAAGTGGGAGGTCATTTTTGGAGAGCTGGAAACTAATTCCATGTGTTTAAAACTATGTTGTTGTTAGTAAGTAAAATATTACGTCCCATACAGCAATGTTTTTTAAAGAAGATATTTAGTTTGTTGGCATAACACTACATTCATATCAGAAAGTGGTATTATGTAAATTTGATAAAAACAGACCTGTAAGTTGAACAAAATTTGTGATTGACTATTTTCAATTTTAAAATCTCATGAAAGAAGAGAAAGATTTCTTTTAAAGTACTGCAGGCAGTTTAGGAAAGTGTTACTAAAAAAGGTCGAAAACAGAATAAAAATAATACATTACACCATATGATAAAATATATTTTATGAAATATATATTATTTAATTAACTTATAAAATTCTTCTATAAATAGAAAACTCATTGTTCAGTTGCGAATTGTGTCTGATTCTTTGCGACCCCGTGGACTGCAGCATGCCAGGCTTCCCTGTTCTTCACTATCTCTCAGAGTCAACTCAAAAACCATCTCACTCTCTCCTCCTGACCTCAATAAAATTTTCCAGCATCAGGGTCTTTTCCAATGAGTCAGTTCTTCGCATCAGATAGCCAAAGTATTGGAGTTTCAGCTAAATCATCAGTCCTTCTAATGAATATTCAGGACTTATTTCCTTTAAGATGGACTGGTTGGATCTTTTTGCAGTCCATTGGACTCACAAGAGTCTTCTCCAACACCAACACTTCTCCAATTGATCAAAAGCATCAATTCTTCAGTGCCCAGTTTTCTTTATAGTCCAACTCTCACATCGATATATTACTACTGGAAAAACCATAGTTTTGACTAGATGGACTTTTGTTGGCAAAGTAATTTTCTGCATTTTAATATGTTGTCTACATTGGTCATAGCTTTTCTTCTAAGTAGCAAGCATCTTTTAATTTCATGGCTACAGCCACCATCTGCAGTGATTTTGGAGCAGCAAAAAAAAAAGTCACTCACTCCATTATTTCCCAATCTATTTGCCATGAAGTGATGAGACCAGATGCCATTGTCTTAGTTTTCTGAATGTTGAGTTTTAAGCCTGATTTTTCACTCTTCTTTCACTTTCATCAAGAGGCTCTTTAGTCCTTCTTCAGTTTCTGCCATAAGGGTGGTGTCACCTGCATATCTGAGGCTACCGATATTTCCCTCCGCAATCTAGATTCCAGCTTGTGCTTCATCCAGCCCATCGTTTTTCATGATATACTCTGAATATAAGTTAAATAAGCAGGGTGACAATACACAGCCATGATGTACTCCTTATCTGATTTGAAACCAGTCTGTTGTTTCATGTCCAGTTCTAACTGTTGCTTCCTGACCTGCATACAGATTACTCAAGAGGCAGGCCAGTCTGTCTGGTATTCCCATCTCTTTCAGAATTTTCCACAGTCTGTTGTGATCCATAGAGTCAAAGGTTTGGCATAGTCAATAAAGGAGAAATAGATGTTTTTCTGGAACTCGTTGCTTTTTTGATGATCCAGCGGATGTTGGCAATTTGATCTCTGTTTCCTCTGCCTTTTTTAAAACCAGCTTGAACATCTGGAAGTTCACAGCTCACGGATTGCTGAAGCCTAGCTTGGAGAATTTTGAGCATTACTTTACCAGTGTGTGAGATGAGTGCAATTGTGCAGTAGTTTGAGCATTCTTTGGCATCGCCTTTCTTTGGGATTGGAATGAAAACTGACCTTTTCCAGTCCTGTGGCCACCGCTGAGTTTTCCAAATTTGCTGGCATATTGAGTGCAACACTTTCACAGCATCATCTTCTAGGATTTGGAATTGCTCAACTGGAATTCCATCATCTCCACTAGCTTGTTCTTAGTGATGCTTCCTAAGGCCCACTTGACTTCACATTCCAGGATGTCTGGCTCTAGGTCAGTGATCACATCATCGTAATTATCTGGGTCATGAAGATCTTTTTTGTACAGTTCTTCTGTGTATTCTTGCCACCTCTTCTTAATATCTTCTGCTTCTGTTAGGTCCATACCATTTCTGTCCTTTCTCGAGCCCATCTTTGCATGAAATGTTCCCTTGGTATCTCTAATTTTCTTGAAGAGATCTCTAGTCTTTCCCATTCTGTTGTTTTCCTCTATTTCTTTGCATTGATAACTGAGGAAGGCTTTCTTATCTCTCCTTGCTGTTCTTTGGAACTCTGCATTCAAATGCATATATCTTTCCTTTTCTTCTTTGCCTTCACTTCCCTTCTTTGAACGGCTATTTGTAAGGCCTCCTCAGACAGCTATTTTGCTTTTTTGCATTTCTTTTTCTTGGGGATGATCTTGATTCTTGCCTCCTGTACAATGTCGCGAACCTCCGTCCATAGTTCGTCAGGCACTCTGTCTGTCAAATTTAGTCCCTTAAATCTATTTCTCACTTCCAGTGTATAGTCATAAGGGATTAGATTTAGGTCATACTTGAATGGTTTAGTGGTATTCTCCACTTTCTTCAGTTTCAGTCTGAATTTGGCAATAAGGAGTTCATGATCTGAGCCACAGTCAGCTCCTGGTCTTGTTTTTTCTGACTGTATTGAGCTTTTCCATCTTTTGCTGCAAAGAATATAATCAATCTGATTGCAGTGTTGACCATCTGGTGATGTCCATGTGTACAGTCTTCTCTTGTGTTGTTGGAAGAGGGTGTTTGCTATGACAAGTGTGTTCTCTTGGAAAAACTCTGTTAGCCTTTGACCTGCTTTCTTTTGTCCTCCAAGGCCATATTTGCCTGTTACTCCAGCTATCTCTTGACTTCCAACTTTTGCATTCCAGTCCCTAGAATGAAAAGGATATCTTTTTGGGTGTTAGTTCTAGAAGGTCTTGTGGGTCTCCATAGAACTGTTCAACTTCAGCTTCTTCAGCATTACTGGTTGGGGTATAGACTTGCATTACTGTGATATTGAATGATTTGCTTTGGAAACAAACAGAGATCATTCTGTTGATTTTGAGATTGCATCCAAGTACTGCATTTTGGACTGTTTTGTTGACTCTGATGGCTACTCCTTTTCTTCTAAAGGGTTCTTGCCCACAGTAGAAGATATGATGGTCATCAGAGTTAAATTCACCCATTCCAGTCCATTTTTGTTCAGTGATTCCTAAAATGTCGACATTCACTCTTGTCATCTCCTGTTTGACCACTTCCAATTTGCCTTGATTCATGGACCTAACATTCCAGGTTCCTATGCAATATTGCTCTTTATAGCATCGGACCTTGCTTCTATCACCAGTCACATCCACAACTGGGTGTTATCTTTACTTTGGCTCTGCCTCTTCATTCTTTCTGGTGTTATTTCTCCACTGATCTCCAGTAGCATATTGGACACCTACTGACCTGGGTAGTTCACCTTTCAGTGTCCCATCTTTTTGCCTTTTCATACTATTCATGGGGCTCTCAAGGCAAGAATACTGAAGTAGTTTGCCATTCCCTTCTCCAGTGGACCACATTTTGTCAGAACTCTCCATCATGACCCGTTCATCTTGGGTGGCCCTACTTGGTATGGCTCATAGTTTCATTGAGTTAGACAAGGCTGTGATCCATGTGATCAGTTTGATTAGTTTAGTGTGGAATTTTGGTTTTCATTCTGTTGGCCCTCTGACAGATAAAGACAGGAAGCTTACAGAAGCTTCCTGATGGGAGAGACTGATGGGAAAATTGGGTCTTGTTCTGATGGGTGGGTCCATGCTCAGTAAATCTTTAATTCAATTTTCTGTCGATGGGTGGGGCTGTCTTTCCTCTCTGTTGTTTGGCCTGAGCCCAACTATGGTGGAGGTAATGAAGACAATGGGGACCTTCAAAAGGTCCCATGCATGCACTGATGCACTGAGTGCCCTCGACCCTGCAGCGGGCCACCTCTGACCCTTGCTTCCACCAGAGACTCCTGGACACTCGTGGGCAAGTTTGGGTCATTCTCTTCTGGGGTCACTGCTCCTTTGTCCTGGATCCCTGTATATACAAGGTTTTGTTTTTGCCCTCCAAGATTGTGTTTCTCCAGTCCTGTATAAGTTCTGGCAGCTCTATGGTGGGGTTAATGGTGATCTCCTTCAAGAGGACTTATGCAATACCCTGGTCTGCTGCACCCAGAGCCCCTACCCCTGCAGCAGACCACTGCTGACTTGTACCTCCACTGGAGACACTCAAACACAGTTCTGGCTCAGTCTCTGTGGGGTCTCTGGTTCCTGGTGCACACAAGGTTTGTTTCAGCCCTCCGAGTGTCTCTGGTGGGTATGGGGTTTGATTCTAAATGTGATTTTGCCCCTCTGATCAACTTTTTGGGGCCTCTCCTTTGCCCTTGAACTTGTATCTTTTTTGGTGGCATCCAACATTCTCCTGTCAATGGTTGTTCATCAGTGAGTTGTAATTTTTGAGTTCTCACAGAAGATGAGAGCACATCTTCTACTTCGCCATGTTCCTCTGCCACACCAAAATATTCTTCTGTTTACATATTTTAATATGCTATCTAGCTTACAACATGTAAATATCCGATAGTTTTTTTTTTTTTTCTTTTCTTTTTAAGTAAAATAAATTTCTCTATCAGAGAGCACAGTTAGGTCAGTCAGTCACTCAGTCATGTCTGACTCTTTGGGACCCCATGGACTGCAACCTGCTAGGCCACCCTGTCCATCACCAATTTCCAGAGTTTATTCAAACATATGTCCATTGAGTCAGTGATGCCACCCAACCATTTCATCCTCTGTCATCCTCTTCCTATCCTGCCTTTAATCTTTCCCAGCATTGAGATCTTTTCAAAATGAGTCAGCTCTTCGCATCAGGTGGCAAAAGTATTGGAGTTTCAGTTTCAGCATCAGTCCTTCAGTGAATATTCAGGACTGATTTCCTTTAGGATGGACTTGTTGGATCCCCTTCAGTCCAAGGGACTCTCAAGAGTCTTCTCCAACACTACAGTTCAAAAGCATCAATTCTTTGGTGCTCAGCTTTCTTTATATTCCAACTCTCACATCCATACATGACTACTGGAAAAACCATAGCCTTGACTATATGAACCTTTGTTGGCAAAGCAATGTCTCTGTTTTTTAATATGCTGTTAAGTTGGTCATAACTTTCCTTTCAAGAAGTAAGTGTCTTTTAATTTCATGGCTACAGTCACCATCTGCAGTGATTTTGGAGCCCCCCAAAATAAAGTCTGCCACTGATTCCACTGTTTCCCCATCTATTTGCCATGAAGTGATGGGACTGGACACCATGATCTTGGTTTTCTGAATGTTGAGCTTTGAGCCAAATTTTTTCACTCTCCACTTTCACTTTCATCAAGAGGCCCTTTAGTTCTTCTTCATTTTCTTCCATAAGGGTGGTGTCATCTGCATATCTGAGGTTATTGATATTTCTCCTGCAATCTTGATTCTAGCTTATGCTTCATCCAGCCCAGTGTGTCTCATGATGAATTCTGCATATAAGTTAAATAATCAAAGTGACGATATTCAGCCTTGACATCCTCCTTTTCCTATTTAGAAGCAGTCTGTCGTTCCATGTCCAGTTCTAACTGGTGCTTCCTTTTCTGCATACAGGTTCTCAAGAAGCAGGTCAGGTGATCTGGTATTCAGACAGCACAACTTACGTAAAAGTTTTTCATATTTATTACTCTATTTTGTCAAACATATTACTTAAGTAGCCTTAATATTACTTATTTATTGCTGCCATCATTATTTTGATTAATCAGTAGCACTGATGTAACAAAATGTAAAAATAAAACAGAAAAATAATTAGTTTCTAGTGACTGTCATTTTCATGCTAAAAATATAGCTACCTTACTATATGTTTTATTGTTATATTTATTGTTGTTGTTCTGGTATGGCTGAATCCTATATTGGCTCTCTAAAGTGTTGTTTATCCTACACAGGCTAGGGAGTCGCTGTCCATGGTATTTCTATTCCCCAGAAGTGGACTGATGTTGGTGCTATGGTTGTAATGGGGCAGGTACAACCTCAATCTTAATTGGCCTAGTGAACCTGCCTTTTGGTGCTGAGTTATTGTTGTTGTTTATTCCTTAGCACTCTTGCCTCTTCTCTTCATGGCAGTAAACTCTGCTGTGGCTCATCTCAGACAGAAGTATTTTTCTTCTTTTCAACCCAGTGATAGCAAACCTCTGTTGGTACTAGAACAGGATCCTAAGCCCAAGATGGTAGGTATTGAGGCAATTAAATTGCAATATATAATAAATTTTATAGTACGTCATTGAGATGTGGGTGTTTCTAATTATAGAAAACAGCCTATCATGCCTAATTCACTTTTATTCATTATTTTCTGTCTTTTCTCTATTCCTCAGTAATTATATTAACTGTGATTTTGGTGTATCAACACAGCATCTTTCAGGAGAAGATTTTTTGGGATGTATTTTTCAGTTATTTTATATTTACATCAAGATCAATCTCTGTATTAGTCTGACCTATATGTTCTCCCTATTCCTAGATTTATTCTTGGAAAACTTGTTTCCAAGGGTGAAATGAATGATTTAAACCCTGGATTTAGACTTTATATGATTTCTTGACATTATACCTCACCCTAATTCTGATAGCAAGGTCGGCAAGACTCCTAGGCTCACATCCCATCCCTCTTCTACTTTATTAAGGTCTCTACATCTAATAAGTAGATTCTCTTTGGTCTCCCAACATGAAATCTTATTCAAGTAACCCATATGGTTTGTCAGATCCTCCAATGTTGAGTTTTCAATGCAATGTATCAGAATTGCCTGGTGTTTATTTAAACATGCTGATTCATGGCCTATTACCCAATAAATTCTTATTCAAGAGGTTTTGTGTAGGGCAAAAAATCTAAATTTATAAAAATATCTCCCCAAGTGGAATACCTAAAATCTGTGAACTAAAGGCACTGTTTAGGTTTTCTGAGTTTATTTCTTGTTAAAGACTTGTCCTTGAATGAGATCCCTAAGAGTAGAAACAACCCACAGATGTCATCTTTCAGACACTAATGGCCTATTCCTGCCTTGGTCCCTTGTTGCTATATCCTGGCCAGAATTAAGAGATTTTCCTAACCTGATGGAATCTGAACAAGATCGTATGCCATAACCCAATTCCTCTAGCAGAGAATGTTTAATAATTTTATCTCATGTTGTAAAATGTAAAGAAACCAGTCAAATGTACAAAAGTGGAGAGCTCTTCAAAGTTCTTTGGATGACTATAGCATATTATTCACTTGTTTTGACATCTTTATCTAGAATAAGTTTCATTAATGAGTTCCCCATTTGATCCTCTAACACTGTTAGATTATGAATTATTTCTCTTGCCCCTCCAAGGTCATTTTGAACATCCAGTGTTTTGTCAGATGTCACCATTTCTTTATATTCTTCTATATCTTTTCTAGCATTCATGTAATGTATTGCTTTAACACTTTAAAATTCAGTTTACTGAATTTACATTTTACTACATTACTTTTCATCCTCCAAGTATGTTGTTTTTGTTCTTAAAATATTTTCTTCTTAACATTTCATTTGCTGTTAGTGGGCATCATCAGCAGAGCTTTGTCTGATGGTTAGTCATGTTTTCAGTGGCATAACTTACTTGATATAGAGAGTCGTAAATGACACTTTCCTATGATTTTACTTTATAGTTATAATGATAGTTTCCATTATTTATCATTTAAACTGAGATGTATTGACTCAGTGCTAGATTTTGTGTTATCAAACTATAAGACAAATTTAACAGTTTTTTTTTTCCCTGTCTGAAACAAGCAAGCATACTGATAAAACTTAAGAACTAAATGCAAATTTGAGTAGCTAGAATAATAAATATGCAATTGAGTATAACCCTTTGGGAAATAGAAAAAAAAATAATTGTTTGGCTCACAAAGATATTATTTAGATTTATTTTTGTCCCTTTAAAACTAAACATATAGCTTATAAATTTTATTGAGATTTTCAATTAACTGTTTATTAAAAAGGAGAAGGAAATATTAAGAAGGAAGGTAAATTTTACTTGTAGAATTACTACATAAGCTTTTTTGAAAGAATTGATAGGTCAGTTCTGTGTGTTTAGTCGCTTTTTGTGTTCAACTCTTTGTGACCCCATGGACTGTAGCCCATCAGGCTCCTCTGTCCATGGGGATTCTCCAGGCAAGAATACTGGGGTGGCTTGCCATGCCCTTCTCCAGGGAATCTTCCCAACCCAAGGATCAAAACTGGGTCTCCCGCATTGCAGGTGGATTCTTTACCATCTGAGCCACCAGGGAGGCCAATGTGCTCTCAAGTCAGTTATGATTCAGTAACAGGTTCAATCTCTCTTCCTTTTGGTTGTAGCCTGACTAAGTTGATTTTGTTTTGTTTTGATTTTATAATTTATTTATTTTTAACTGGGGGAATAATTGCTTTACAATATTGTGCTGGTTTCTGACATACATCGGTTCAAATCAGCCATAGTTATATATATATGTCCCCTCCTTGTTAAACCTCCCTTCCACTGCCTACCCCATTCCACCCTTCTAGGTTGTCACGGAGCACTGGGTTTGAACTCCCTGTGTCACACAGCAAGTTCCCACTGGCTGACTATTTTACATATGTAATGTAGAAATGTATGTTTCAATGCTACTCTCAACTCGTCCCACCCTCTCCTTTTTTATTATTTTGACAGAGCGTGGTCATAGTGTAAGCATGGCTCTTATTTGGGATATAACAAATGGATTTGCTTAGTATATTTAAGATGAACCTCTATTGCATAAATATACTTTTGATCTTCACATTATCTGGCATGCAAATTTTTCACATTCACAGATAAAATGATGCAATAATAATTAGATATATTATAATACTTTTCAAGAATGGAAAGAAATGGCAAACTCAAAAGTGCCCTAAAAATATTTATACATTTCAAATTTGAGGATTATGTTTGAGAATCAGTTCTCTGTCACCATTAAACTCTAAGAACTTCAGATTTTTCACTGGAACTTAATAGTAACTCAAAAATACTAATATATTTGAGATCTTGGTGAGAGGAAAAATAGGAATATTTTAAGACTAGCTAATAACAGATATTGCATACTAATCTGACTTTTCATGAAGTATGGTTTTTTAATATTAATTATTCTTACAGATACCTATGCATCCACCTCTTGCTCATTTGAAAGCCAAAATGTTAGCTGCTAAATTGTGTCCATGTCTGACTTTTTGCAAACCTATGGATTATATAGCCCATCAGACTCCTCTGTCCATGGAATTCTCCAGGCAAGAATATTGGAAGGGGTAGCCATTCCCTTCTCCAGGGGATCTTTCCACCCAGGGATCAAACCTATGTCTCCTGCAATTGCAGGTGGATTCTTTACCATCTGAGGCTTCCCTGGTTGGAGGGTCCATCCATACTGTTACAAATGACAGAATTTCAAACAGTTTTTGGCAGAGTGGCCTTCCATTGTGTATATAAAACTATACCTTCTTAATCCATGCATCTGTTGATGAACAGTTGAATTGCTTCCATTTCAGGGCTATTGTAAATGATATTGCTATGAAAATTGGGATGCATGTATCTTTTCAAGTTAGTGTTTTTATGTTTTTGAATATACACCCAGGAATAGAATTGCTGAGTCATATGATATTTTCAATTTTTGAGGAGCATTCTTAGTGTTTTCCATAGTGGCTACACCAGTTTATATTCCTACCAATGGTGTATGAGAATTCCCTTTTCTCTGCATCCTTACCAACACTTCTTACTTGTAGACATTTTGGTGATAACCATTCTGACAGGAGTGAGTTGATATCTCATTGTGGTTTTGATTTGTATTTCTTTAGTAAGTAGTGATATTGGGTATCTTTTCATGTATCTTTCACCCATCTGTATGGCTTCTTTGGAAGAATGTCTATTCAGGTCTTCTGTCCATTTTTTTAATCTTGTTTGCTTTTGTTGTTGTTTAAGAGCTATTTATATATTTTGAATATTATAATGATTATACTATTGATTATACCATAATGATTATACTATTTGCAAATATTTTCTCCTACCAGTAGGCTGTCTTTTCATTTTTTGTATAGTTACTTTTGCTGTGCAAAAGCTTTTAAGTTAAATTAGGCTTTGTACTTTTATCTACTTTATTTACTTGGCTTTAAGAGACAGATCCAAAAACTTTTGCTAAGTTGTCAAAGAATGTTTTGCTTATGCTCTCTTATAGCAGTTTTATAGTTTTAGGTCTTATATTTAGGCCTTTAATCCATTTTGAGCTTACTTTTATATGTCATATGAGGAGATGTTCTAACATGTATGATAGCTTTACTTCTTCCCTTTCAATTTGTTATGCCTTTTATTTCTTTTACATGTTTAATTGCTGAGTCCAGGATTTACAGTACTATAAAAGTGGCAAGAATAGGCCCCATCTGTGGGATTGCAAAGAACTAGACGTGCCTGAGCAACTGAGCACACAAGAGGAGATATTGTTCCTAATTTTGGGAGAACTGTTTTCAGCTTTTCACTGTTGAGTATGGTTTAGCTGTGGTATTGTCATAACTTATCTTTATCACGTTGAGATATGTTCCTTCTGTAACAATTTTGATGAAAGTTTTTCTCATGAATGCATGTTGAATTTTGTCTATGCTTTTTCTGTGTCTATTGCAGTAATCATATGATTTTTATCTTTTCTATTCTAAATGTAGTACATCACATTACATGATTGAATTGAAATATGGAACCATTCTTGCACCCTTGGGATAAATCCATTTGATCATGGAGTATAATCCTTTTTATATATTGTTGGACCAATATACAAATATTGTTGATATTGACAATTGACAATCCTGAACATTCAAAGGCATGTTACACTCAGGGCATTGTCCCTTTAAGAAATCAATGATATATCAGAATCAAATTTCAACATTCAACTCTAAGTTTCTTTACCAAGTAGCAACAGAATTCCTCTCTCTCTTTCATCTCACTTGCTTCCTTCATATATCTCTTTTGTTTAAGCAAGGTGAGAGCTAAGACAGGGGTGAGACTTCCTGAGAACCAGTGCCAGGGCCAATAAAGACATAGAATATTTACAGTGTCACTGTGGGAACTGTGGAGGAGGATGCTGGGTTACTATCCTATGGTACAATTGAAATTAAACTCCAGAAGACTCTTATCATCATGCTATCAACTCACTGGAAGAAGGAAGTTAGAGAGAATTCAGATGTCAAGAGTCTATGGCTTAAAGCCAGAACCAGCAGGAAGTAGAAACACTCTACCCCTCCAGGAAATCTCCTGAAATAATCAGATGATCAGTTCTTCCCACTGCTTTTTCTTTCAACTCTGGTTCTTTCTTTTTCACCAGGCCTTAGGAAGTTTGGATTTCTTCCCTGATAGCTCAGTTGGTAAAGAATCTGCCTGAAACGCAGGAGAACTCGGTTCGATTTCTGGGTCAGAAAGATCCCCTGGAGAAAGGATAGGCTACCCACTTCAGTATTCTTGGGCTTCCCTTGTGGCTCAGCTGGTTAAGAGTCCACCTGCAACGTGAGAGACCTGGGTTCGATCTCTGAATTGGGAATATCGCCTGGAGAAGGGAAAGGCTACCCACTCCAGTATTCGGGCCCGGAGAATTCCATGGACTGTATAATCCATGGGGTTGCAAAGAGTCAGAAACGGCCGAACAACTTTCACTTTAGGAAGCTCAAGGCTTCATTCTATACTACCACTTCCAGGAAGTCCTTCTAAGCCACTAGACCCATGATCATAACAAATATTTCCCATGACTAATATTCCCTGTCAATGTCACAATTTTTACATGTGCCTTAGTATTTATATAGGACTTCCCTGGTGGCTCAGAGGGTAAAGCGTCTGCCTGCAATGTGGGAGACCCAGGTTCGATCCTTGGGTTACAAAGATCCCCTGGAGAAGGAAATGGCAACCCATGCCAGTATTCTTGCCCAGAGAATCCGATGAACAGAGGAGCCTGGTAGGCTACAGTCCAAGGGGTCACAAAGAGTCGGACATGACTGAGCGACTTCACTTTCTTTCTTTCTTTTCTTAGTATTTATATACAAATTGTTCATTCATTATTCATTCAATTATCCCAAAAGTGTTTATTGGCATAGTGCTAAGAAAATATATTTGGTCCCAGCCCTTATGCATGAATAAACCCAATAAAAATAAAAAATAAATAACAAAATATCAAAATCCATGTATTGGTGTGATAGAACTTTGGAAACACCATTTTAATTTGAGTATCAGAGAAAGCCTCTCTAAAGAATTGATTTGAGCTGATACCTGAATGAAGGGAATGATACACACAAGCAAAGTTATCCAAAAGTAAAAATCTTAAGATACTATTGAGTTTAGTATATCATGTATCCCGGGAAGAAAAGTCAGTGTGTCTGGAGCATGAAGCACAGTAGATTAGTACAAGGTGAGCTCAAGAAAAAACATCAGAGGATATATAAAGTAGTTGCTTATAGGTCTTGGTTAGGTTTTGAATAATATTTTAAGTGTGATGTTAAATTGTTAGAATTTGTGTATTATAAGAGTAGCATAAATTAATGTTAGAAGACATTTTTGAAATGGGTTGCAAGAATGAAATTAAAACAGTTTGAGTCTATTGAAGTAAACCTGGAAACATGATGTTGCTTGAACTAAGATGAGGGTAATGGAAGAACAGGAGGAGATGCATACATAGAATTTATTGGTGTGAGGACGAAAAAAAAGTGAAAGAAGCATAAGTGTACATTTTGGCTTGAGCAAACAGATTGATAGTGATACCATTTTTTGAGATAATTGAGACTGGGGAGAATAGAAGATTTGATAAGGATGTATAGAAACTGAATTCTCTTTTGAATAAGATTGAGACAGCCATTTGTCCCACAGGTAAATTACAGACATATTTTTTCTTGGTTAGATTGTCACAGGCCAGTTTATCTGTTGATTTCTGAAATTTCTTTCTAAGGCAGCAGATCACATTTCATTATACCTGTATGGCATGAATCACCGCACATTCACAGTGCTCAGGTAGCTTGGTCTTACTGAATTATGAAAAATCAGTTGGTCAATGGATTAAAGTAAACAGTGGTTGTTTATTACTAGTTTTGTCTCATACTTGCTCCAATAAGATTGGCCTCCAAATTCAGTTTATTCTTTATAATAATTAATGCAACCATTTGTACTAATGTAATAATTAGAGAAAACATACTTATAGAAACAAGCACTGTGCTTTGGAAGTTTAGGTTAAATGCAAGTACTTTGCCAAAATAAACTTTATAGAAAATGATTAAATTAAAGATTAAACAACAAGGGATTATAAAGTGAATGAAAGTCCAAAACGTATTTTTTTTTTTTTTGTCCTTTTTAGGTCTTTATTTCTAGTTTATCTTTACACAGGAGGTGGGTAAAGTACAAATACAGACCTCCAAATGCAAACCTGGGCTTCCCCACAGTTTTTTTTTTTTTTAATTTAAATTTATTTATTTTAATTGAAGGCTAATTACTTTACAATATTGTATTGGTTTTGCCATACATCAACATGAATCCACAACGGGTGTACACATGCTCCCCATCCTGAACCCCCCTCCTACCTCCCTCCCCGTACCATCCCTCTGGGTCATCCCAGTGCACCAGCCCCAAGCATCCTGTATCCTGCATCGAACCTGGACTGCTGATTCATTTCATATATGATATTATATCTGTTTCAATGCCATTTTCCCAAAACATCCCACCCTTTCCCTCTCCCAGAGTCCAAAAGACTGTTCTGTACATCTGTGTCTCTTTTGCTGTCTTGCATACAGGGTTAACCTATTTTTAAAGTACAAGATAATGTAGAGATTTGGGGCCCACTGTGGATACTATAAAATGTCTACAAACATTAAAGGACAGGTTCATGGTCTAGGAAAAAGTGTATGTGAGTCAAACAAAACTTAATGTCAAGATGCAGGAATAAAAGCTCAAATCCTAAGATAAGATATTTGAAAGTTAATATCACAATTGGTGCAACTTAAGAACCGAAACACATAATGAACCCCTGCTCAACAAAAGCAATTTCATGGTACTTCTCTAAGACAGTTAATCAAGTCAGACTTAAGGCATGTATAGCATCATTGTTTTATGTGTGGAGAAATCATTAGGATGGTTTTGTGTTTCTTTGGTTTGTGGATGGTTGGGTGGAACGTTAAGGATACTGTGATTTTCCTATAGAAATTAGCATGAGGTTAGGAGAAAGTGCTTTGAATGAGATCAATCTGAATTTGAAGTATAGTTCATCCATGGTTCAAAATTGCCTGGGGCAAATTATTTCCTTTGTATGTTAGGGTTTACAGAGCTTACTTCCCAGAGTTTACATGAGTTTTAAATGAGCTTCTGTATGTTGAGTGCTTAGCAAATGCCTGGTGTACAGAAAGTATTAAAAATATGATATCTTAATTATTATTGTTACTATTTTTCTTCTGATTGTGGCATGGGTAACATGGGGGCCTTACAGACATACTCTGCATAGCACCACTGGGAAATTAAAGCAAGTTGTTAGGTGTTGTATTTGCCTGATGACTCCAGGATATTGAAGGAAGAGGGTTTTTAAGGAAAAAAGGACTGACAGAAATGCAGGTCAGAAATTTCCAAGATTAACATTTGAAAACAAAATAAAATTATAAATAAATTTTCTAAGAATATTGCACCAGTAGGAATAGGGAAATCACTCTGGATTAAGAGACATTTCAGTCTGAAACAACTTGATTAGCAAGGAATAACCATAGGTATGATATCGTAGTTAAAGGAATAAACTAAATTTAGGTAGTTGCGTCCTTTTTGTTGTTCAGTTGCTAGGTCATGTCTGACTCTGCAACCCCATGGACTGCAGCACACTAGGCTTTTCTGTCCTTTGTTATGTCCTGGAGTTTGCTCAGATTCATGTCCACTGAGTTGGTGATGTTATCTAACCACCTCATCTTGTGCTCCACTCCCCACTTCTCCCTGCTTTTGCCTTTAATCCTTCCCAGCAGCAGGATTTTTTCCAATGAGTTGGCTCTTTGCATCAGGTGGTCAAATTACTGGAGCTTAAGCATCAATCCTTCCAATGAATATTCAGAGTTGATTTCCTTCAAGATTGACTGGTTGTATCTCCTTGCAGTCCAAGGGACTCACAAGAGTCTTCTCCAACATCACAGTTCAAAGGCATCAATTCTTTGGTGATAGGCTTTTTTTTTTACTGTCCAGTTCTCACATCCACACATGACTACTGGAAAAACCATAGCTTTGACTATATGGACATATGCTGGCAAAGTGATGTCTCTGTTTCTTTTTAATACACTGTCTAGGTTTATCATGGAGATGGAAATAGCAACCCACTCCAGTATTCTTGCTGGAAGAATCCCATGGACCAAGGAGCTGGTCTGCTACCAGCCATAGGGTTGCAAAGAGTCGTACATGACTGAAAAGACTTAGCAGGCAGATTTATCATACCTTTCTTTCCAAGGAAGAAACATCTTTTAATTTAATGACTGCAGTCCCCATCGGAGACCAAGAAAATAAAACCTGCCACTGCTTCTACTTTTTCCCCTTCTATTGACTGAGAAGTGATGGGCCCAGATGCCATGATCTTAATGTTTTTTAATGTTGAGTTTCAAGCCAGTCTTTTTTTTCTTCTACTCTCCTCTTTCACACTTATCAAGAGGTTCTTTAGTTGTGTTCTAAATACACATTAAAACCTACATTCCGGGACACTTTAGGGAAGGTAAAAGGATTGCATTATTTATTTTGGGAAGGTCAAATTCGAATCAGTGACATCTGAGGTGTCAGATGACAGGTTGGGCAGGCCAGGGGCAGTGAAAACATGAACTACAGAGACTGCATTGAATAGAGAAAGCACCCACAGCTTAAAGTGATGAAAGAAAGCAACAGCACGAACATAGACAGAGTCAATCTAGCACCTGGGAGAAATGCTGGCATCTGGAAGCTCAGATCTCAATAGTTAACAGCGACCTTGGAGCTAATGATATCAAGTTTACTTTTCCCTGAAGTTGAGATTGTCTGTAAGATGGATCTGTTTTATTTGGACTTTCTTCACAGAAAGCATACATACAATAATGATCAAATTCATCATTAAAATTCATTCCTAAAATGCAACAACTGTTCAGTATTTGAAAATCAATTGTTAGTGAATCATATTAATCCAATTAGGGATAAAAATTATATGATTAACTCAATAGATATAGGAAATCATTTGACAATGTTTAAAATGTTTAAAGGATAAGGCGAAGCTGTCTTTATTTCTGTATTACATAGTATTTAGGTAAAACGTTCAAGAAATCTATAAAAATCTTAAAAATAACAAACTAGAAGAATATGAGCTCAAAATAAAAAATAATTTTAATTTGCATATGCTCATGAAAACCACTGGCTAATACATTACTACTGGTACTAGTACTATTAAATAGTATATAAAAAGCATAGAAATTCTTAGAAATAAACTTAACAAAATATATAAGACCTTTAGACTGAAAACTATAAAACATCACTGAGAAAATTAAAGAAATTCAAAAAAAAATTTAAAATATGTCATAGTCATTGACTAAGAGATATTAATTCTCTCAATTTTGGTAAATAGAGTCAACATACTCTCAAACATAACAGCACCATGTTTTTATTGTACAGAAGTTGATGAGCTGATTTTAAAATTTGGGGGAATTTTGAAAGACCCACAAAAGCCAAATAAACTTTGGAAAAATAAAAAAGAACAAAGTTTGAGGACTTACAGTACTGATTTCAAAAATTATTTATAATTCTACAGTAATCAAGATTATTATACCAAGTACCCAATCAGTAATTGGGTGCAATCTACAAAACAACAGAATGATCTCTATTTGTTTCCAAGGCAACCCATTTAATATCACAGTAATCCAACTCTATGCCCCAACAAGTAAGGCTGAGGTTGAATGTTTCTATGAAGAGCTACAAGACCTTCTAGAACTAACAAAAAAAAAAAAAAAAGGAGATGTCCTTTTTATCATAGGAATGCAAAAGTAGGAAGTCTGGAGTAACAAACAGGTTTGGCCTTGGAGTGCAAAATGAAGCACGGCAAAGGCTAACAGAGTTTTTCAAAGAGAACACACTGGTCATAGCAAACAACCTCTTCCAACAACACACAAGATAATTCTACACTTGGACATTAGTAGATGGTCATTAGTGAAATCAGATTATATTCTTTGCAGCCAAAGATAGAGAAGCTCTATACAGTCAGCAAAAACAAGACTGGGAGCTGACTGAAGCTCAGATCATGAATTCCTTATTGCAAAATTCAGACTTAAAGAAAGTAGGGAAAACCACTAGACCATTCAGGTATGACCTAAATCAAATCCCTTACGATTATACAGAGGAAGTGACAAATAGATTCAAGGGATTGGATCTGATAGACAGAGTGCCTGAAGAACTATGGACAGAGGTTGATAATGTTGTACAGGAGGCAGTGGTCAAAACTATCACCAAGAAAGAGAAATGCAAAAGGTCAAAATGGTTGTCTGAGGAGGTGATGGAACTCCAGCTGAGCTATTTCAGATTCTTAAAGATGATGCTGTAAAAGTGCTGCACTCAATATGCCAGCAAATTTGGAAAACTCAGCAGTGGCCACAGGACTGGAAAAGGTCAGTTTTCTTTCCAATCCCAAAGAAAGGCAATGCCAAAGAATGTTCAAACTACCGCACAATTAATTGCATTCATCTCACATGCTAGCAAAATAATGCTCAAAATTCTTGAAGCTGGGCTTCAAGGGAAGCCTGGCATGCTGTAGTCCATGTAGTCACAAAGAGTTGGATATGACTGAGAGACTGAAATGAATAATCAAGAAGGTGTGACAATGATATAATACTAATGGAACATATTAGAATATCAAGAAATAGAAAGACACACATATAAATAAAATCATTTTGACCAATAGCTAAGGTGATTCAAAAGAAAAAGAACTATGCTTTCAACAAGTTAATTTCCCGAATTAGCTAGATATAAATGTGAACCTTGATCCTAAACTCACACTATAAATAATAATTAATTTAAAATGGATTATAGACTTAAATCTTAAACTATTAAAATTCTAAGAAAAAGTTGGAGAAAACCACCACCACTTTGAGTTAGGTGAAGATTCCTTCAGTCAGTTCAGTCACTCAGTGGTGTCCAACTCTTTGAGACCCCATGGACTGCAGCACACCAGGCTTCCCTGTCCATCACCATCTCCCGGAGCTTGCTCAAACTCATGTCCATCGAGTCAGTGATGCCATCCAACCATCTCATCTTAGTTCATGATAAATTGAACTTCATCAAATTAATAAATTAAGGTCTTGAAAAAAACACCACTAAGAAAATGAAAAGTTAAACTACAAACTAGAAGAAAATATGTGCAGTACATATATCTGAAAAAGGAATTGTATCCAGACCACATAAAAACATCAATGAGTCATTGAAGTTTTAAGCAGGCAAAAACCTTATACTGACATAAAAGAAGGTACATAGATGGGCAATAAATGTATGAAAACATTCTCAATATCTTTATCCATTAAGTAGATGTAAATTAAAACTACAAGATTCAATTTCACACTCACCCACATGGCTAAAACTAAAAAATACTAAGTGCTTGCAAGGTTGTGGAGTGATTCTTAACTCTTATATATTATTATTGCCATTGTTAAATGGCTTAGCCACTTGGGCAGTGAGTGCCTTATTGAATTAAATAGATGCCTAGTCTACAACATTGCAATTTTATTCCTAGAAAAATGAAAATATGTCTTCAAGAAGTTACAAGCACTGTTCAAAGCAGCTGTATTTATAACAGATAAAAGCTGGAAACAATCCACATGTCCACCAACATATATACTAGAAAACAAATTGTGATATAGTCATATAGTGAAATGGCAATCAGAATAAAAATGAATAAGCTGCCAAAATGCACAAAAATGAATAACTCCATCCCAAAATTATTGCATACTGTGTGAGCCTGGTTCTATTTAAAATTATAGAACAGTTAAAACTAATATAGATCAATTTACATAGGAAGGAGTGAATATCATTAACTGGAAAGTGGCATGAGGGAACTTTCTAGTTTAATGAAAGTTTGTGTGGCTACCATCTGTATTAGATGGTAGCCACATAAGAGAGTTTACTTGTCAAACCCATCTCACTGTACATTTAACTGTATTATATACTATATTATACATAATATGTATACATATGTATGTATACATAATATGTATATATATGTATACATATGTAAATATGTATACATATTTATACATTAATTCAGTTGATTTTAAAATATTTTAAATGAGTATTTGTGTAAAATCATTTAATTTGTTTCTCCAGTGAATGAGAAACTGGAAGTGAAACAAGAATAGATTACTATTAATTGTAAAATGAAAAATAGCATTTGCTATAATAAGATGTAACAGTATCTAAAAGGAGAATCTGACCTTAGTAGAAAGATAAATTTGAGTTCTCTTAGACAACTTTTCAATAAAATGTCTTATATTTTAAGAGAGGAAATAGTTTTGAAGAGCAAAATTTTGTATTCTGATATTTGCTATGATATAATCATAATTTATTAGTGGTATTCCAAACTAATAAGAAATTATAAAATGACACAAAAATTCAACACATTCTGTAATCCATCACTATCATTAATGCCAGATGTCTAATGAATATGAGCAGAGTACCACACAAAGCTGACTGAAATGATAAAGTTCTGGTAGAGAGTCTTATGGATGTTAACAGAGGTATCAACATGAAAAAGTGCACAGATCGAGAGTCAAGCTCATAATTTTGCATTTCAGAAGAGTTTATTATTCAATTAGTCGGTCAACAAATTTCTATCAAATCAATTCTATGGCCTTGGCCTTAGGGTTCACTGATTGAGACGAAAAAAGCACTTGTCCTGAGACTCCTAAGAGGCAAGGAAGATACCAGGAAATATCTGGGTTTAGAGCTAAGTGAGCTTGTTGTTGAGTAAAAATGCAACATTAATAATTATTTTTCCATCTGTCTGTGAATGATCTTGTTCATTTTGATTAATAAATATATTCATTCATTTATTTGTATATTTATTATCAGCAAAATGTATACATTTCTTTGCTATGTAAAGTTTACGCTGATGTTCAGTTGCTAAGTTGGGTCTGACTCTTTGAGACCCCATGGACTGCAGCATGCCAGGCTTCTCCATGCTTCGCCATCTTCCAGAGCTTTCTCAAACTCATGTCAGTGATGTCATCCAACCATTTCATCCTCTTTTGTCTCCTTCTCTTCCTGCCTTCAATCTTTCCAACATCACGGTCGTTTCTAATGAGTCAGCTCTTGGCAATCAGGTGGCCAAATATTGGAGCTTCAGCTTCAGCATCAGTCCTTCCAATGAATATTCAGGGTAAATTTCCTTTAGGATTGACTGGTTTGATCTCCTGTCAGTCCAAGTGACTCTCAAGAGTCTTCTCCCACATCTCAGTTCAAAAGCATCAATTCTTCCATGCTCAGCCTTCTTTATGGTCCAAGCTGCACATCCATGCACGACTACTGGGAAAACAATAGCTTTGACTATATAGACCTCTGTTGGGCAAAGTAATGTCTCTGCTTTTTAATATGCTATCGAGGTTAGTCATTGGAGAGGGCAGTGGCACCCCACTCCAGTACTCTTGCCTGGAAAATCCCATGGATGGAGGAGCCTGGTGGTCTGCAGTCCATGGGGTTGCACAGAGTCGGACACAACTGAGCGACTTCACTTTCACTTTTCACTTTCATGCATTGGAGACGGAAATGGCAACCCACTCCAGTGTTCTTGCCTGGAGAATCCCAGGGACAGTGGAGCCTGTTGGGCTGCCGTCTATGGGGTCGCACAGAGTCGGACACAACTGAAGCGACTTAGCAGCAGCAGCAGGTTAGTCATAGTTTTTCTTTCAAGGAGCAAGTGTCTTTTAATTTCTTGGCTGCAGTCACCAACTGCAGTGATTTTTGGAGCCCAATAAAATCATCTGTCACTATTTCCATTGTTTCCCCGTTTATTTGCCATGAATTGATGGGACCAGATTCCATGATTTTCATTTTTTGAATGCTAAGTTTTAAGCCAGCTTCTCATTCTCCTCTTTCACTTTCATCAAGAAGCTCTTTAGTCTCTGTTCACTTTCTGCCATAAGTTTGGTGTCATCTGCATATCTGAGGTTGTTGATATTTCTCCTGGAAGTCTTGATTCTAGCTTAGGCTTCATCCAGACTGGCATTTCTCATGATGTACTCTGCATATAAGTTAAATAGGCAAGGTAACAATATACAGCCTTGACGTACTCCTTTCCCAATTTGGAACCAGTCCACTGTTCCATGTTCAGCTCTCACTGTTGTCTTTTGACCTGCATACAAATTTGTCAGGAGGCAGGTGAGATGTTCTGGTATTCCCATCTCTTGAAGAATTTTCCAGAGTTTGTTGTGATCCACACAAAGGTTTTAGCATAATCAATGAAGCAGAAGTAGATGTTTTTCTGGAATTGTCTTGCTTTTTTGATGATCCAGTGGATGATGGCAATTTGATCTCTGATCCCTCTGCCTTTCTAAATCCATTTTGAACATCTGCAAGTTCTCAGTTCACATACTGTTGAAGCCTAGCTTCAAGAATTGTGAACATTACTTTATTAGCATGTGTAATGAGTGCAATTGTTCAGTAGTTTAAACATTCCTTGGCAGTGCCTTTCTTTGGGATTGGAATGAAAACTGACCTTTTCTAGTCCTATAGCCACTGCTGAGTTTTCCAAATTTGCTGGCATATTCAGTGCAGCATTTAACAGCATCATCTTTTAGGATTTGAAATAGCTCAGCTGAAATTCGATCACCTCCACTAGCTTTGTTTGTAGTGATGCTTACTAAGGCCTCTCTTTCTTTGCATGATCACTTAGGAAGGTTTTATTATCTCTCCTTGCCATTCTTTGGAACTCTGGATTCAAATGGGTATATCTTTCCTTTTCTCCTTTTGCCTTTAGCTTCTCTTCTTTTCTCAGCTATTTGTAAGGCTTCTCTAGACAACCATTTTTCCTTTTTGCATTTCTTTTTATTGGAGATGGTCTTGTTCACTGCCTCCTGTACAATGTCATGAACCTCTGCCTATAATTCTTCAGGCACTCTATCAGATCTAATCACTTGAATCTGTTTATCACTTTCATTGTATAAGTGTAAGGGATTTTATTTAGGTCATATCTGAATGGCCTAGTGGTTTCTCCTACTTTCTTCAATTTAGAAGTCAAGTCCTGTGGTTCAAGATGAAAAGTCATAATTTCTGACCAACTGCAATTCCAATCATAATTCCAAAAGCATTATTTACAGAAATAGAAAAAAAAATTCTAAAATCATGTGGGCTCACAAAAGACCCCAAATAGCCAAAGTTTTCTTGAGAAAAAGAAATATAGATGTTTTACCCTTCTTTATTTCAAACATATTATAAGGCTATAGTAATCAAAACCATATGGTACTGCCATAAAGGCAGACTTATGATCAATGGAAGAGAATAGAGCCCAGACATAAACTCATGTAAATACAGGCACGTGATCTTTGGTAAGCATGTCAAAACTACATGATGGGAAATGATAAGCTCTTCAAAACTGGATATCAACATGCAAAAGAATGAAATTGCACACTTATCCTATACCATTAAATAAACACTAAACTAAAAATGCTTTAAAGGGTTAGATGTAGGACCTGAGACTATAAAACTTCTAGAAAGAAACATGGAAACAAACTTCTTAATATTGCTCTTAGCAGTGATTTCTGGATATTACTGTGACACCATACACACAGGCAACAAAAGCAAATGCAGACAAGTGGTGCTACATCAAACTAAAAAGTTTCTTTATGACAAAACAATAATCAACAGCCTTAAAAGGCAGTCTTAGGAATTGTGGAAAATATTTGCAAAGCATATATCTGATCGAAACCTAATATCCAAAATATGTAAGGAACTAATACAACTCAGTAGCAAAAAGCCAAAATCTTTATAAAAATTGGGCAAAAGTCTTGAATAGACATTTCTCCAAAAGGGATACACAAAGGACTAACAGGTGTGTGCAACATCACAAATCATTAGGGAATTACAAATCAAAAACCACAGTGAAGTATTACCTAACACCTGTTGGAATGGCCTTGTCATCACAAACAAGCAAAACAAAATGAAACCCAGAAAATAAAAGCACTGGTAAGGATGTGAAAAAATTGAAGCTTTTGTCTGCTGCTTTTGGAAATGTACATGGTGTAGTTGCTATGAAAAACAATATGGAAACTTCTCCAAACATTAAAAATAGAACTTCCACGTGATCCAGCAATCTCATTTTGGATATTTACCTTAAAAAGTTGAAAACAGGATCTTGAAGTGATATCAGACTCCCATTTTCACCGCAGCTTTATTTGCAATAGCCAAGGAAATAGAAAAACCCTAAATGTCCATTGATATATGAATAAAGAAAATGTGGTACATGCATGCATACAATGAAATATTCTTCAGCCTTAAAGAAGAAAAAAATCCTATTATAGGCTATGACATAAATAAACCTTGAAGACATTATATAAAATAAGCCAGTCACAGAAGGCCAAATACTACATAAACCCACTTATATGTAGTAATTAAGTAGTCAAACTCATAGAAAGAGAAGGTAGAATGGTGGTTGCCGGTGACTGGGGTTAAGAGAATAAAGGAATTGCTCCGCTATGGATACAGAATTTTATGCACACAAGATGAAAAAATTCTATAGATATGCTACACAGAAATATGTTTATAGTTAACATTATTATAATATACTCTAATAATTTGATAAATTTGATAAGAGGATATGTCTCATGATTTTTTTACCAATAAAAAAATTCTGAGATACTAAAACAATTGAGATGATTCTTGAAATTAATTCTATTTATTCAGTGAATGACAATCTGTCATATAATCACTATTAGAAAATATTTTCCAGAGAAGGCAGTCGCAACCCACTCCAGTACTCTTGCCTGGAAAATCCCATGGACAGAGGAGCCTGGTGGGCTGCAGTCCATGGGGTCGTGAAGAGTCGGACAAGACTGAGCGACTTTACTTTCATTTTCTACTTTCATACATTGGAGAAGGAAATGGCAACCCACTCCAGTGTTCTTGCCTGGAGAATCCCAGGGATGGGGGTCCTGGTGGGCTGCCGTCTATGGGGTGCCACAGAGTTGGACACGACTGAAGTGACTTAGCAGCAGCAGCAGCAGCAGAGAGTATTTTCAAAAATAATCTGTTTCTTAAAAAATGTTTATATTAATGATCATTAAGGAAAAATTTTAAGCTCTCCTTAATTTTATTATCAGAACTTAAAAAAAATAGCATAAGTAGGACACATATTCTTTCCACATTTCACATATTTTAATTAATTTTTTAGCCACCTATGACTCCAGTTCCATGTCACTGATGTTTTTCTGAAGAAAACTCCACTTTTATATGAAAGATCATTCTTTAAATAAATTTGTTTGTAATTTTTTCAGAAGTTTATACACACACTTTTTTTGTTATTTAGATTCTTTTCTTAGACTAAAATATTTTTAATTAAAAAAATAATTTTCTACAGCTACTGAAGTTCCAGGTAAGCTCAAATAAAATTCTGCTAAAGGAAACCAGTCCTGGGTGTTCTTTGGAAGGACTGATGCTGAGGCTAAACTCCAGTACTTTGGCCACCTCATGCAAAGAGTTGACTCATCGGAAAAGACCCTGATGCTGGGAGGGATTGGGGGCAGAAGGAGAACGGGACAACAGAGGATGAGATGGCTGGATGGCATCACCGACTTGATGCACATGAGTTTGGGTGAACTCCAGGAGTTGGTGATGGACAGGGAGGCCTGGCGTGCTGCGATTCATGGGGTTGCAAAGAGTTAGACATGACTGAGCGACTGAACTAAACTGAACTGAAGTGGGAAGCATCATCAATTTCAACCTTTTTCATAGTGAAATTTGTAAATATTTCACAGCAATAATTTGTTTCTATATATGACTTATTTAAAATTATCATTTCTTAAAAGCTTTCTAAAGAACAATACTCATCAAGTGAGTTTTCTTTATTTGTGATTATCTCAAATTATTTGTTAAATTTGGATACTGCAAAATTATAGGCCTTCTTCAGTTCTAGAACAAAATATAAATTTATTGAACTAAATATTGGCACTCTAAAATAATATTCTCACAAGTCAAAATATCCAAAGCAAGTATTGTATAATAGTTCAGAATAAAGTAGTATACAACTTTTGAGCTATAGCTGTTTAATTTTTTTCTATTTCTATTTGTTTCTTAAGAATACATTTAAATGTGTTCCTATTTACAAGCGTGTGTGTTTTTTTTTTTTTTTTTCCAGTAATTGCAGCTTACCACAAGCCTGAAGACATAGAAGCATTTGGACATTGTAATTGTTGATTGAAGATTTTCAAATAATATTTGACAAGTAAGCAGACAATTTTTTAAGTATTCAAAACATTAAAGACACTAGTATATAATTTTGTAAATTTTCAAAGTAGTTCTTCAAAGGCTCAGTCATTTTCAAGCATCATATTTGTGACAGGAAAAAGAGAAACAGTCTGAAATGTTCTTCTGCTAATGGAGTCAGCACGCTGCAGTTCTTATTTCCCAACAAGTGAGTTCCACAGCTTCCAGACGAATAAATATAAAGAAAACTAAGTCTAGACACACAGAAGCAAATCTACTGATATAAAAATAAATATTAAAACTAAAATCTTAGAAGAACAAGAAAAATAAAAGACAGATTTCCTTCCCTTGTGGCTCAGCAGGTAAAGAATCCGCCAGCAATGTGGGAGACCTGAGTTCGGTCCCTTGATTGGGAAGACACCCTGGAGAAGGGAAAGGCTACCCATTCCAGTATTCTGGCCTGGAAAATTCCATGGACTGTATAGTCCATGGGGTCGCAAAGAGTCAGACACGACTGAGCGAATCTCACTTTCACTTCCTTCAAAGAAGTCAGTGTAAGAGACACAACTGAATTCTCAGTTAAACAATAAAAGCCAGAAGACAGTAGGATGACATTTTCAAAATAATGAAAACATGTTGCTACCATTCTAGAGTCCCATACCAGTAAAAATATCCTTCAAAGATAAAGGACAATTAAAGACATCTGTCAGATAAACTAAAAATAGCAGACCTACACTAGATAACTAAAAATATAATGCCTTTAAGCAGAAGGAAAATAGTCATAGATCTGATAGGGAGCTTAAGCTTAATGTAGATAAAGAAATGGGAATACCATATAACTTGAAAATAATGTTTTGGGAAGTTTCTAAAACACACAAGATTAAAATATATTATAGCACTAGCACAAATGTAGGAAGCATAACCAGATTTCTTGCTTTTCTTAAATTGTCCAGAATTTGCCTAATCATTCAGGTTAGAACTCAATAATGCACCCCTTATAGATACATATGTTGTAATCTTTAGAGAATGCTCTAGGAGAACAAAATATTTAATATTTGTAGCTAATAAATTTACATATGGGGAAAATGAAATAAAAAGTACATACTTGGATTTAGTTCAGTTCGTTACTCAGTCGTGTCCTACTCTTTGCGACCCCATGAATTGCAGCACGCCAGGCCTCCCTGTCTATCACCAGCTCCTAGAGTTCACGCAAACTCATGTCCATCGAGTCAGTGATGCCATTCAGCCATCTCATCCTCTCTCTTCCCTTTCTCCTCCTGCCCTCAATCCCTCCCAACCTCAGAGTCTTTTCCAATGAGTCAACTCTTCGCATGAGGTGGCCAAAGTATTGGAGTTTCAGCCTCAGCATCAGTCCTTCCAAAGAACACCCAGGACTGATCTCCTTTAGAATGGACTGGTTGGATATCCTTGCAGTCCAAGGGACTCTCAAGAGTCTTCTCCAACACCAGAGTTCAAAAGTATTGGGTACCTGAAGCACAAATGTATTTGTTTCCTAACCATCATCACAAGTTTAGTAGCTTAACATAATACATTTTTTTTAATCACACAGTTTTGAAGGTCGGAAGTCTCCAATATATCTCACCAATCTGAACTCAAGGTGTAAGCTCCCCTTAGAGTATATGGAACTGACATACAACCAAGAGTCTGGGGCTGTTGGGGAAACTTCTATGTGTTCCCAGATCAGAAAAGCAGTAGTCTTGGCTGGGTTATAACACAGGCAGGATCTCTGAATTCAGGGCTTAAATTTGAAGTCTAGCTGCTCTCCATGCACCATGTTCTGGGAGGAGTAGCTGTAAAGATTGATTTACTTAAACCAGCTTAATAATTCTCCCAGCAGCAGTGGGGGTGACCAGCTAAGGAGGAATCTTAGAAGAGGAAGAAATGGGAGTGAGACGCTTAGGAAGGCATCAGTGGCTGACTCAGTGGACAAGCCCTTCAGTGTGGATCCTCCAACAACAGAAGAATACATCTTAATAAAGAGGCGACGGCTGACCTTAGACAGTAAGAGCGGAGCCTCAGAAGTCAGACAGGCTGAGTTTGAATTCCAGATCTGCCGTTAACCAACTCTGGAAACTTCAGCAGCCTTACCTGTTATGTCCCCGTATCCTCATCTATAAAGAGAAGCACAGCAAGTTGCTCCCATTATGTCTTTTTAGCTATCTCACAAAGTGAAGAGTAAAAGTACAGTTTCATCGGGTTGAGTAGTAAAACTTATATTTGAAATCTGGTAAAGGACTTTAGGAGTAAGATCTTGAAAAGAGAGACTTCAGGGAAAGGAGCTTAAAAGTCACATGCAACTTCCCTCTCAAAACTTACTTCTAAGTTAAAAGTGCACAGAGTAAGATTTCAATAACTCCAGGTAGAAACAGTGACTGGAAAATTAAAGAACCAAGGAGATAATTTAGCAGTTACAAAATGTTCCGGAAGCAGACAATGGAGTACAAATCCTGCTATTGTGGGGCAGGGAGGCCTTGGTAAAACCCTGGGCTTTTATTGAGATTCCAAAAAGACCACACAGTGGAAATGAGAAATTATAGCCTAGCATACATTCTTCAATGGCACCCCACTCCAGTACTCTTGCCTGGAAAATCCCATGGATGGAGGAGCCTGGTAGGCTGCTGTCCATGGGATCGCTGGGAGTCGGACACGACTGAGCGACTTCATTTTGACTTTTCACTTTCATGCATTGGAGAAGGAAATAGCAACTCAAACCAGTGTTCTTGCCTGGAGAATCCCAGGGATGGGGGAGCCTGGTGGGCTGCCGTCTATGGGGTCGCACAGAGTTGGACACGACTGAAGCGACTTAGCAGCAGCAGCAGCAGCATACATTCTTCATCTATGCTATCTCTGAAAAATCTGAAATCCAGCATTTTAAGAAGATCGAGGAAATATCTGACACTCTAAAATCTTTTGAAAAGAAAAATTATCCCTTTCTGGAAGGAGATAATATCACCTAGGGCTTTTTCTTTCTTATTTAATGTCTAGGATTAAACTTAAAAAAAATACAATACTATCTAAAATATACTGAGTGAATGAAAATCAAAGGAAAAAAATGACAAGAGCTCCATGGGTGATTGTTATTGAAGTTACCAAAAGAAAAGGAATTTAAGATAAAATTTTGCTTTTTTAAAAATAAAATGTCTTTTTTGTTGAAAAATGAGAAATACAAGACAAATGCTAAAGTGGAAGAGATACTAGGATAAACATGCTAACTAGGATTTATAATCTACGTATCTCCAAAAGAAGAATGGCTACCATAAATGAAGCCTGAAATGGTGCCAAGTAAGAACAATCAGGGGCCTCCCTGGTGGCTCAGATAGTAAAGAATCTGCCTGAAATGCAGGAGACCCAGGTTGGATTCCTGGGTCAGGAAGATCTCCAGGAAAAAGGGATGGCAACCTACTCCAGTATTCTTGCCTGGAGAATTCCATGGACAGAAGAGCCTGGCAGGCTACAGTCCATGGGGTTTAAAGAGTCAGATATCACTGAGAGACCAACACTTTCACTTTTACTTCAAGAACAGTCAGAGGGCTTCCTAGGTGACTCAGTGGTAAAGAATCCCTCTGCCAATGTGAGAGGTATGTGTTTGATCCCTGGGTCAGAAAGATACCCTGAATAAGGAAACGGCATCCCACTCCAGTATTCTTGCCTGGGAAATCTCATGGACAGAGGAGCCTGGCAGTCCTGAAGCTGCAAGGTTCCAGTGAAGAGATGAAGACCTTAAATATGTGTGTGACTGATGGATAAAGTAAAAGATGGGTGATATAGGAAGAGTTTTATCAGCGGTCCATGCAGAGAAGATGAGATGCAAGCAAGTTCTGATAATTCAAAAAAGCAAGTTTAGAAGCCTCATCTCTCACTCCCTTTGAAAGCTGAATAATGGAAGAGGAGCTAGATAGCAATAAGGATGGAAAGAGAGCAAGAAAGAGAGAGAGTACTAAATGTTTAAAAACAAATTATTTAGTTTATATTTTCAAAACTTCTTTTAAAAAATCCCTTACATCTAAAGTCATGTAAAAATCCCTTACATCTAAAACTACCAACAATGGTAGCTTTCATTATTAAAGGTATCATGTGAAAATGTTTACAACTAATATTTTACTTCAAATTTTCCTTAATACAACTGAAAAAATGGTCCATCATTTTAAATTTTTATATGATGAGAAAATTTCTTTTTATCCTATATAAGAAAGTGGATATTATCTTCTATGTTCTAATTATTATGGTTCTGTTCAGTTCAGTTCAGTTGCTCAGTTGTGTCCAACTCTTTGTGACCCCATGAACTGGAGCATGCCAGGCCTCCCTGTCCATCACCAACTCCCAGAGTTCACCCAAACCCACGTCCATCGAGTTGGTGATCATCTCATTTACTTGTGTGGATTGTTACTGACACACAGAGAGAATTATTCTTTGAGTAGTAATTATTCACTGGTACAATTTTTAGTTACTTTTTACTTTATTTTTTCTTAAATTTTCTAAAATTCCTACAATTATCATGTATTGTTTTTATGAGAAAAAATAAAACATAATGAAACAGAGTACATTTTGCTTCATTCTTTTTTTCTAATTTTTATTTAGTTCAGCTTTGATTTATTTGAAAAGTTAAGAGCTCTTGCTAACAAGATATGCCAGTGGTGGGAGATTTATAAACACACAATACTAAGGCTTTCAACATTACTTACTTCTTCACAGTACCTAAGAAAGGCAAATATATCAAAATTTTTAAGCCACATAAAATGATTTAGGGGATTAAAAATAAATGCTTCTAATCCATCCATATGGATTTTAATTTGGCATATCCAGAAATATGCCCAGAAAATATACATATCTTTGGGAAGATCATATTTTTCAGGACATTGAGCAGCTGTAAGTGGCAGGGACAAAGGAGATGGGAGACACCTGCCAGTCAGTCATATTATGTGAATCAATTCCAGTTGTTAGTGATAGTTATTCCTGACATTCTAAAGAGGGAATTCTATAGTTTCTTATTGAACTAAATCACATTTTAAGAAATGCTAATATGACAACTAAAAAGTCAGTAGAATATTAACCTGAAAAAAGCACAATTTCTGTCATCTTTCTAAAAAGAGAAAAGTGCACAAATTGCGACCTTACAACTCAATAAATACATATAATGATTGGTGACAAAGCTTAGTAAATTATTATTTGTGGAAGAGACTTTTAAGATTTTTATTTGTCCTGATATGTAGTTACTTTGGGGCATCCTGAGTCTATCAGGAGGTCCCGATGGGGACAGAGGCCTAAAGTTCAAATGACTGTGAGGAGCTGAGGAACTGGGGTGGAATGGGGATGCTCCAACAGATAGATGGAGAGGGAGGAGATAAGGGTTTGGAAGGTGACACTTTAAATGATTCTGGGGACTAAATGGAAGACTGAAGATGGTGAAAACAAGGTAAAAAGGAGGTGAAGGGGAGGGAGAGGTCTTAGGTTAGTCAGTTGGAGGAGATCTTAAGCTTTTCAAAGCCAATGAATTTCTAATCGATTGGTATAAAAATCACGCCAGCAAGAAAAAAAATGGACAGAGTTTGCATTATAATGGTAAGGATTTAAGAAGGGGAGGTTCAGTTCACTGAGAGCTCCTGTGATTTTAATTAATTATCCCTCATAGACAAAGAAGCCTGGGACCTCCAACCCAGTCTATTTTACAAACAGAGAGTCCTCACAAAAGAGCCAGGCATTTCACCTCAAACATCAGGATATAAAACCCTGCCCAAAAGAGCCAGGAAGTCTTTCATCATGGAAGATTCTTGCTCAGACAGTTTTTAACCAAACAAGACTGGGGCACTAACCTGATCTCGGAGCATGCACTTAGAGTCTTAAGAAGCAGAATTTGTTCTTAGCCTGCTTCATTATGTTGTCATCTGGAGCAAAAGATTGGATTAGAAGTTGAACTCACCAGTGGATCCCTGATCAGTCAGTCACGTGTGAAGACAAAGGCTTGAATGGTGTACACTTGGGGTGCTCTGTGAGAGGCCCAAGTCCACTAATGAATCTGATCCTGTCAAAATTTTGGGACCATATTGTTTAAGACATAATTATGTTTGTTAAAATGGTAAAGATGACTTTATTCAAGATTATTGAAATAATGGAGAGGAACCTAACTCACCTCCGACTACTAGGACAAGTGGGAATTTATGACCAAGTAACAGGATCACAGGGAGAAGGAAATGGCAACCCACTCCTGTATTCTTGCCTAGAGACTCCCGTGGACAGAGGACACTGGTGGACTGCTGTCCATAGGGTCGCACAGAGTTGGACATGGCTGAAGCAACTTAGCATGCATGCATGGATTGGAGAAGGAAATGGCAACCCACTCCAGTATCCTTGCCTGGAGAATCCCAAGGACAGGGGAGCCTGGTGGGCTGCCATCTATGGGGTTGCACAGAGTTGGACACGACTGAAGCGACTTAGCAGCAGCAACAGGATCATGGAGTCAGTGGATGGAAACGGACTATGGGGAAGGAAATTTTTATAAACTGAGCTAAAAGAATTCTTGCTAAAGGAGGCCAAGGGCTTAGACATCAAAGACAGGGGATGAAGCACTTGATCAATTATCAAGGATGATCAGATACTAAGGATCCTAACACTGGGCTAGGCAGGCTGACGATAAGATAGCAGCCTAGTCAAGACAAAGTCTGAGAGCAACATGACTAAAATTTATTTAAGAAGAGTCTTTGTCCATTTCAAAAGATAGTGGATGAATAAATGGATGGATGGGTGCATGTGTAAGTATTGGATCAATGTGGGGCATTCGAGGTGGTGCTAGTGTTAGAGAACCTGCCTGCCAGTGCAGGCAACTTAAAGAGATGTGGGTTTGATGTCTTGGTAGGGAAGGTCCCCTAAAAGAGGACGTGGCAACCCTCTCCAGTATTCTTGTCTGGAGAATCCCTTGGACAGAGGAGACTGGTGGGCCACAGTTCATAGGGTCACAAAGAGTTGGACACAATTGAAACAACTTAGCATGCACACACATTGGGTCAATGGATGGATGAGGGAAAAAGTTCCAGAAAACATTGACAAACAACTTCTGTAGCCTTTTGGGGAGGAAAAAAAGCTTATTATTCAAAATTGAACTGTTGACATAAAGTGTTCATATTTCATTTGACAAAAATAATTATTAAACCAGACAAATATGAAATGTCACCTACACATTTTCTGTCAAGAAAATAATTCCTGTCAGAGTCCTGAGAAACACTACAATTAGAGAAGATACACCTTTGAGCACAGAGAAATTAAAGATTGCAGCCATGGGAACATAAAAGGTATATTTCTTGAATCCCATTATCACAGCAAAATTGAAAAATAATTAATAACAACTACTCATTAGTTATGTGTCATTCAGGATTCCATATTTTAACTACCTTTTAGTCTGGTGTGATATCCCATAATCTGCAAAATAGCTTTTATTCCATTCCCTAGTGTGAATTTGTTGTATCTCCATAGCCTTTTTTGCCCCCAATTTAAAGAAAATGAAAGAAAGACACGAAAGAGGAAAGAACAAAAGAAAAATATTCTTTCTAAATTAAAAGTCACTCAAACTTCTTTCAAAAAGAAAGAAAATAAGAAAGAGAGTGTAGGGAGAGAAGAAAAGGAGAAAGGTGGATTGGAAGAACAGTAGAAAGGAAAAAGCCACCTACATTTTTTTCAAAAGTCAGTAAACTTCATTTTTCATCTACAGTATGTGGCTTTTTCTCTGGCAGTCATACTAGAGGAATATTTTAATGACCTGAAAGCAGCTGATTAGTTTCGTCATTCTAATTATTTGTTTCCATAGTCACACCTTTTAGCTCATTCATGAAAATTGATTGCTTTCTACAGCACTTATTATCCATTTAAGCCTACTTGTTTCTTCCCAATCTGTTCTTTTGCAATTCCAGGTTCTGTCCAACCCTATGAAATACAGAGCATCCTGGAAGAACTCAGACTGGTGGCAGGGGTACAATGTGCCAGCTGAAATCCTCATACCATTTGCTTGCAGGTTTCCCCTTCTCAGATGTCTAATGGTGAGTTTGATGAGAAAACTTCCTCATCAGGGAGTCATGTGTTCAAAAAGTTTTTAGAAATGACATGTGTTCTTACTTCCAGTGTCCTTAAGCATTTCATCTAATGTAAGGGAACAATAAGCTGCCACCTAATAACTGAAGAAGCATATAAGGGAAGCCTTTCATGTAAAAAACATGGCATGGCTTGTTTACAGTTGTTTTCTCCACAAAATAATAGTAATAATAATGGCAGTAATAGTGAAAAATAGGGATATATCCTGTTAAACATTATAATTAAGAAAAAATAACACTCTATCTACAAAGTTATCATGAAGACTTAAAAAAATAAAATAGAAAAGTAAATTTTAACCTGGCAAAGATGCAGCATATTCACTGCATGAAGATGCGTGTAAGAATGATGACTTGGTTAAGGGAACCTGAAAACTGCCAAGAATCCTGAAGGCCCTGTACCACTTCCTAAACTAGGTGATAGGAGGTCATTGGGCTTCTCTGATGGCTCAGTGGGTAAAGTCTCTACCTGCAATACAAGAAATACAGGAGAAACAGGTTCTATCCTTGGGTCAGGGAATATCCCCTGGAGGAGGAAATGGCAGCTCACGCAATATTCTTGCCTGAGGAATCCCATGGACAGAGAAGGCTGGCAGGCATCAGTCCATAGGGTTGCAGAAAGTCCGCCATGACTGAGCATGTGCAAGCAGAAGGTCAGTGACTAATTTGGGTATGGGATTGTTAACCAATTATTAATATTGACATTTTTTGCATGTATTTTCCCATAGAAATAGAAGATACACAGACATAATCTGGTACTAGGTGTTAAGTAACAAGGTTCTGATATGTTACATACATTTACTTGGAGATGTCTTTTATTAAATCCAAGATCTATTAATGATTAGTTTTGCAACTATGATAAGGTTATTTGAAAAATTGATAACTAAATTGCATCACTTATTCATAAATACTTGGTGATTTCATATACCCACTTAGAAATTCAACAAGTATACTGAGCTCCTCTTTGCATCTAGGAACTGGGATAGGGTGCCACAGGGTGTCAAAGTGATGACAGTTGAACTCATGTCATTCCAAGGAGAATGATAAATTTATGAGCAATTAAGTTCAACAAGAACAGTACTGCAATGATGGAAGAATGATGTGTTGTAGAAGCAGAGAAAATGAACCCAAAATTAATTGTGCTGTTCATTTTCCAAAAAAGTATGCATTTTGATAGCTTTGTAGCTTCACTGCAATTTTATTGCTTTGATTCAAGAATTATTTATTGAATATCTAGAAATTTAGCAGAGAACCTGATGAGGCAGGTGCCTTCTCTGGCCTAATGAAGCTTCCATTCTTATGGGATTGCATTGGCAATGAATATGAAAGCATAAGATAATTCAGTTTTCCTAAAGAGCTTTTTAAGAAAAATAAATAGAACAGTGGAACAGAGGCTGCTAATGGATGGGCGGTACTCTAGGATGAATAGAGAAGGCTTGGTGGAAGGAGTGGGGCTTGAAGTCAGTGCTTGAAGATGAGAAATGACCTTTTTCCAATATCTTAGAGTAGAAATAAGGGAGGCAGAAGAAACAGCAAGAACAGAGGCCTTAAAGCTGAGAGAATTTGGCTTAGTAAGATCCCCTTCATGAACCACTACCTTGTCATGGCCAAAGGGCTTATGTTACTTATGAAGCTATGAACCATGCTGTGCAAGGCCACCAAAGATGGATTGGTCATAGTGGAGTGTTCTAACAAAACGTGATCCATGGAGAAGGGAATGGCAAACTACCCCAGTATACTTGCCATGACAACCCCACAAAATATTGGGTAGGGAAGGGTTGGACATGATTTGATGACTGAGCAATAGTAAGGCTTGGACTTAGTTGGTGGCTCAAACAGGAAAGAATCTGCCTGGAAGGCAGGAGACTTGGGTTCAATTTCTGGGTCAGGAAGATCCCCTGGAAAGGAATGGCTACCCACTCTAATATTCTTGCCAGGAGAATTTCATGGACAGAGGAGACTGATGGGCTACAGTTCATGGGGTCATAAAGAATTGGACAAGGCTGAGTGACTAACACAAAAACAGTAAGGTTTAGTGTTTAATCTGAATGGAAACATTATTAGAAAAATGTTCATAACAACATTATAAAACCTAGACAAGGAACTTTCAGGGATGTTTCCACCCTCAAGCTTCCCCTGCTCAGAAATGTCTTTGCTAGGAAGATAGGAGAAGCAGCTCTTTTATAGGAATGGCCTGCTATGCCTTAAGTCTTATTATATTCAAATCATTTTGTGTCTTTTATGGCAAATAAACTACACTTTAAGAGATATTTATAATTCCATTAATGTCTTAAAATAGCTAGTTTGAGGAACAGTAAAAAATCCAGTGGCCTGAAAAGACATTGTCAGACAAGTATATAGATTAGGAAATGTGTCCAGATGAGGTAAAAGAAATGTGATCTCAAGAGAAAGACAAGGAATATTGATAGAATATAGCAAGAGATTGGAATCTCTAATTTACGATCCTGAATCTTGGTTAGCATTTTAATGAGGGTAATGAGGGTATGCTGCTGCTGCTGCTGCTAAGTCACTTCAGTCGTGTCCGACTCTCTGCGACCCCTTAGACGGCAGCCCATCAGGCTCCACCATCCCTGGGATTCTCCAGGCAAGAACACTGGAGTGGGTTGCCATTTCCTTCTCCAATGCATGAAAGTGAAAAGTGAAAATGAAGTCGTTCAGTCGTGTCTGACTCTTAGCGACCCCATGGACTGCAGCCTACCAGGCTCCTCCATCCATGTGATTTTCCAGACAATAGTACTGGAGTGGGGTGCCATTGCCTTCTCCAAGTGAGGGTATACAGGTTGTCAATCACATGAACTGCTGCTGGAGAACCCAGATCCAAGAAATCTGACAGAGGTCTGTTCTATGACCTTGATGGCAAAGATTGCCTGAGAGCTGCAATGAATGTGGCTAGTTTCCTTCATAGTTTATTAGAAGGAACCTGGAAAGTTTTATTAACTTTGAGAGGGAGTGGGCAACTGAGAGAGCTGGAGAATCACAGCATTCTAGGGACTGAAGCAACCAGTGCCCATGTCGTGGCAGAGATGAGGAATTCAAATTTTCCTAACTAATTTTCATGTTGGAATTTATTCAGGAATAGGTGGTGGATTCTATTTAAATAAATGGAGTAAGTTAATATGCAAGGAAACTATTGTAGTTGGAGATATTATAGGTACTATTGGTTAACTCAATGGTCATACAGCTTTGCCACTCCTCCACCTCCAGTAAAATGAGACAGTAGAAATAAATTTGATTTGTTTAAACAGATATGCACCAGTGTTGCTTCTAGAAAAGGAGTAGTATTAGTCTTTCGCAAGTCGTGTCCGACTCTTTGCAATCCCAAAGACTGTAGCTCACAAGTCTTCTCTGTCTATGGGATTCTCCAGGCAAGAATACTGGAGTAGGTTGCCATTCTCTTCACTGGGGGGGTCTCCCCAACCCAGGAATCTAACCTGGGTCTCCTCCAATGCAGGCAGATTCTTTCACCATCTGAGCTACAGGCAAGGCCTGCCCCACTCCCAACAAGAAAAGAGAGGAAAAGTATTAAGAATATTCTGATCCAAGTCAGCTTTTGGACAAAACAAAACACGACAAAATGCTACATGTCAGTTAATCTCCCTGATGCACACTATTCACACTTCAAAGGAAGAGTTATAGAAATAAAATGTTAATGTTTCAACTTGAAGGTTATTTCAGAAATCTGATAATTATTCACATTAATCACTAAATGCAACGTGTCATTTAATATCCTTAGGTAATACGCTGTTCCATTCATCGAAAGAGATATGTGTCAGCGTTTCTAATTTTGATTTAATTAACATTTTGCTTAGTGCTTCTTAGACTTTGCCTGTACCAATAAATAAAAGAAAAATGTCAAATAGTTCTTTTACTTTGGAAAAGTAGTTTGCAAATGTTCCACTAATTTTCTTTTTTGTTAAAGGAAATGTGTTGATTAATAATTTGAATCATTAAAGAAAAATGTAATCTTGTACTGTTTGGCTATTTAAAGCTTAAACATTGTTTAGATATAAAGTTTCAAATTATTCTTGAAAGAAGAAACATCTTTGAGTTAATTGTTCATATTTCATGATATGAATATATGGATGTGTGCTGTGCTCAGTTGCTAAGTCACATCCAACTCTTTGCAACCCCATGGACTTCATAAGGGAGAAAAATTAAATGTATCTTTTATGAAAGACTACCAAGGAATATTTTTTAAAATATGTATGTGTGTATTTATTTGGCTGTGCTGGGTCTTAGTTGCAGCATGCAGGATCTTTTTATTCGTGGCATGTAGACTCTGAGTTGCAGCATGTGGGATCTCATTTCCCAACCAGGGATCAAACCATGTCCCCTGTATTGGGAGCATGGAGTCTTTGCCACTGGAGCACCAGGACAGTGACCTAGGGAACATTTTTGAAATGTAGGACAATAAAATTATTAATAAAGATAGTAAGGCTAGATAGTAAAAATACTTTCCAAAACCTAGATATAGAACATAGTTCTTGTATCTGAATAGTGTAACTAAAAAAGAATCTATGTCTTTTTGAGAAGCAAATAGAAATAAGATCAAATCTTTGGAATAGTAGAAGCAAAGAAAACTACCATACATAAATTACAAAAGCCAAAATGTCGAATGGAAAATGAATTTATTAGAGATAAAACCAAAGGAAATTTCACACAAAGGATCAAGTCTTGCTGTTCAGGACTCCTGACACACGATATACACTTGATAAACATCTGCATATGAATGGAAAGATGACAGCTCTAACACGCATTAAAAAATTATGACAGACCATTACTGTGTGCGTGCTTTGTCTCTCACTTGTGTCTGACTCTTTGCAACCCCATGGACTGTAGACTACCAGGCTCTGCTGTCCATGGAATTTTCCAGACAAGAATACTAGAGTGAGTTGCCATTTCCTACTCCATTTAAATGTTGCTACTTCATTTTTAATAGTAATTTTTGGCTCAGGTGGTAAAGAATCCACCTGCAATGCAGGAGACCTGGGTTCAATCCCAAGGTTGGGAAGATTCCCTGGAAAAGGGAAAGGCTACCCACTCTAGTATTCTGTTCTAGAGAATTCCATGGATTAAACAGTCCATGGGGTCGCAAAGAGTTGGACACGATTGAATGACTTTCAGTTTAAATAAGTTATAATTTACCACTATAAAATTGATTATCATGCTGTTCAATATGCAAATTTCTGATTATTTAAAATAATTTTCTTCTAAGAAGTGGTTGAGTATTTTTGTTTACATAACTTGTGAGGTTTGTTATCACACTGTCAAAGTACAAAGTGCACTGAAAATAAATATTTAAAATGTTATTAACTAAATCTGCTACTTCTGGGACTCCTATTCATAAAATACTTTTGAAGAGTATGGAAACATGAAATTTCAAATGCTTAATCCAATTAGTTAAGTCATTTGTTGTCCTGGATGCACATCATCACTTGTTACAAATGCTTTACCCTTGTTCAGGTGCTTTACCTAACTTAACCATGAAACATTCATTATTGAAATGTTCATCCTGGTTAAATAACTGTTAAAAATGATTTGACACTGCCCAAAGTTTTCTTCTGTAGAAATCATAAGGTGATTTTTTTTTCCATTTGGAAGATGGAAATTGCTGGTTAGAAAAAAAAAAATTGTGTACAGAACTCATGATTACATGACTTTATTTTTACTCCAGTGTTTCAGACCTGGGTGGTATCAAGTTCATAATAACCTAAAACTCAACATCATTGGAATCTGAAAGCAATGATTACAAAGAACTATGTATATTGTCAGGAATCAGTTAACAACCTACACTTTCTGTTGAGCATCTTCATCCTTGTTAAAATGCAACATTTTAGTGAGAAATCGCTACCTATTTTCCCCCTTTATAGCTAGTTATCTTACTTTTAAGTCATTGTCCTAAAATAAAAATGGAAAAATGACACAAAGAATACTGTGACAGTGCTTTGGTAGATGATTTGCTGCCATTTTGTTCCTGACTAGGAATATTAGAAGTTAATATAGAGGCAAAAGTATCACTATAAGTAAAGTCTGAGAGAAATAATAGAAAAATGCATTTGTATCATGATTCGTGAAGTTCAAAATGATATCAATTATTATCATATATTTATGACATGGATAGAATATATTCTTAGGTCATGTTACACTGGAAAGAGTTTGGTTTTCGTCACACAACATTACTTTAAAAATCTAGCAAAATTAGCCTTAAAAGTAACCTTAGCTAGAAGTACTCCAGAGTCAAAGAGGAATTTATATCTAAGAAAAATAAATGTGATTTTATTCATTGGTTACATATGAAAAATATACTTTGTAAGTGGACATGGTAAAGAATTTGAATGCTAAAACCTGGGACAAACTAAATACACATTTTTTTCTGATATTTATACCCACTTTCTACATTTCATAATTAAAAAACTGTAAGAGCCTTTTGCAAACTATGCCTCTAGCATTTCCTATTCAAGTTCATCTGTGCACAGGGTTATGACCTCACAAACAAAAATGAATAATTTGAAGTTAATGAGGAGAACCGTAAGCCTGAGGGGCATTCCCTGTGTGATCTCCAAGGAGCTCACAGGGCACTGGAGATATCTTCTTTGTAGTTCAAATTAATCTTCAAACATGCCCTTTGACATAGTCAATGGCAATTGTTTTTCAAATTTTATTAATAGTGTTAAATTAAGCACAGTGTATGCAATATATCACAAGATTTACATCATGCTTAAGTTAACAAAAAAGGTACAAATAAGATATCCTGTAATACATAAAATATTTATATATAAACTGAAGTCAATATTTACATTATAAATGAAGTGATTCTTTACTGAAGCCATCGTGCTTACCTTACTGACAATGGAGAATCTGTAAGTAATGAAAACATATTTGTTATATTATTTCAAATTTAAAAGCACTAGCATTACACCTAGGAAAGAGGATATTTCCAATTCATTATCAAAATGTATTTAGAATTGATTCTATGTTCAACATATTATTTGGTAGCTTGGAGAATAACATGATTCTAATTCATGAAACAAATCTGTGACATCTTACTTTACAAGAAATTTCTTCTTCAGTGTTTTACCAAGAATACATTGTTAAATGTCTATACCCCAATACAACATAAAAAGTTAAAAAAAAAAAAAAAAAAGAATACAATTGAGAAACAAAACAGGAACAAAAGAAACCTCTTTTTCTTTAAGACTGTTAATTGGAAGTCAATCTCCCTTGAATTTCATGTACTATAGTCACCAAGAATCTGAACATCTCTGCTGCTGGACATAACTAGAGCATACTTTGTTTCAAAAATTCTCAGCACGCTACAGACTGCAAGCAACTAACTAGACGATGATGATGTTTAAATAAGGACTGTCATCTTATATGCTGTTTATTCAATAGATATTAACTTATTTTGAGTTTATGCAAGAACAAGGACAATTTCTTGGATGATGGAAGTATTATAAAAGCAGATTGTAGTGATGGTTTTACAATTGTATAAATTTTATACAAACTTATCAAGTTCCATCTACAGTGGAGGAATTTTCTTATGCAAATTATATGTCAATAAATCTAAATAAATATACATAGAGTTAAGGATAAATAATTGTGAAGGGTTTGAAGCTAGGTAAAGGTATTAGATAAATTCATAGGCAATGAAACAAGAACAACAAAATAATAATGGGTTTAAGGATGTTTACAGAAAATATTTTTTAAGTTGTTTCTATGTTTTAAAATTTTTGTAACAACATTTTGGAAAAACTAGAGCACAATTAGTAGCCAATATTAAGGAAAACAATACCATTTCATGGTTTAAAACAAAAAGCTGAAAGACTACAATAAATCAGTTGTGTTAAAAAAAATCAATGTGTCTTCACTTTTTCATGTCTGGAAATACCCAAAGTTAGTAGAAGGAAAAAAATCATAAAAATCAGAGCAGAAATAAATGACAAAGAAGCAAAGGAGACAATAGCAAAAATCAAAAAAACTGAAAATCAAAAAAACTGAGAAGATAAATAAACCATTAGCCAGACTCATCAAGAATAAAAGGGAGAAGAATCAAATAAACAAAATTAGAAATGAAAATGGAGACATCACAACAGACAACACAGAAATACAAAGGGTCATAAAAGGCTACTATCAGCAACTATATGCCAATAAAATGGACAACTTGGAAGAAATGGAAGAATTCTCAGAAAACTATAATCTTCTGAAATTGAATCAGGAAGGAACAGAAAATTTTAACAGATACATTACAAGCAAGGAAATAGAAACAGTAATCAAAAATCTTCCAACAAACAAAAGCCTGGGACCAGATGGCTTCACAGGTGAATTCTACCAAAAATTTAGAGGAGGGCTAACATCTATCATACTCAAACTCTTCCAGAAAATTGCAGAGGAAGGTAAACTCCCAAACTGATTCTATGAGGCCACCATCACCCTAATACCAAAACCAGACAAAGATGCCACAAGAAAAGAAAACTAGAGGCCAATATGATCAAGTGGACTTTATCCCAGGAATGCAAGGATTCTTCAATATTCACAAATCAATAAATGTGATATACCACATTAACAAATTGAAAGATAAAACCATATGACTATCTCAATAGATGTAGTGAAAGCCTTTGAAAAAATTCAACACCCATTTATGATAAAAACTCTCCAGAAAGCAGGCATAGAAGGAACATGCCTCAACATAATGAAAGTCATGAATGATAAACACACTTCAAACATTATCCTCAATGGTGAAAAATTGAAAGCATTTCCTCTAAAGTCAGGAATAAGACAAGGGTGCCCACTCTTACCACTACTATTAAACATAGTTTTGGAACTTTTAGCAACATAAATCAGAGAAGAAAAAGAAATAAAAGGAATCCAAATTGGAAAAGAAGAAATAAAACTCTTACTGTTTGTAGATGACATGATCCTCTACATAGAAAACCCTAAAAACACAACCAGAAAACTACTTGAGATAATAAATCAATATAGTAAAGTTGCATGATATAAAGTTAAAACACAGAAATCCCTTGAATTACTATACACTAACAATGAGAAAACAGAGAGAGAAATTAAGGAAACAGTTACATTCACCATTGCAATGAAAAGAATAAAATACTTAGAAATAAATTTACCTGAAGAAACAAAAACCTATGCATAGAAAACTATAAAATACTGATGAAAGAAATCAAAGATTACACAAATAGATGGAGAAATATACCATGTTCATGGATTGGAAGAATCAATATACTGAAAATGAGTATACTATCCAAAGCAATCTATAGATTCAATGCAATCCCTATCAAGCTACCAATGGTATTTTTCACAGAACTAGAACAAATAATTTCACAATTTGCATGGAAACATAAAAAGCCTCAACTAGCCAAAACAATCTTGAGAAAGAAGGGTGGTACTGGAGGAATCAACCTGCCTGAGTTCAGACTATACAACAAAGCTATGGTCATCAAGGCAGTATGGTACTGGCACAAAGACAGAAATATAGACCAATGAAACAAAATAGAAACCCCAGAGAAGAATCCATGCACTTTTGGAAAACTTTCCTTTGACCAAGGAGGCAAAAATATACAGTGGATTAAAGACAATCTCCTTAGCAAGTGGTGCTGAGAAAACTAGTCAACCACCTGTAAAAGAATGAAACTAGAACACTTTCTAACATCATACACAAAAATAAACTCAAAATGGATTAAAGATCTAAATGTAAGACCAGAAAACATAAAACTCCTAGAGGAAAACATAGGCAGAACACTCTCTGACATAAATCACAGCAAGATCCTCTATGACCCACCTCCAAAAGTAATGGAAATAAAAGCAAAAATAAACAAAGGGACCTAATTAAAAGCTTTTGCACAATGAAGGAAACTATAAGCAAAGTGAAATGACAGCCTTCAGAATGGGAGAAAATAATAGTAAGTGAAGCAACTGACAAGTTGTTAATCTCCAAAATATACAAGCAGCTCTTGCAGCTTAATACCAGAAAAATAAATGACCCAATCAAAAAATGAGCCAAAGAACTAAACAGACATTTCTCCAAAGAAAACCTACAGATGGCTAACAAACACATGAAAAGATGCTCAACATCACTCATTATCAGAGAAATGCAAAAACCCACAATGAGGTACCATCTCATCCTGGTCAGAACGGCTGCCATCAAAAAGTCTACAAACAAGAAATGCTGGAGAGAGTGTGGAGAAAAAGGGAACGCTCTTGCACTATTGGTGGGAATGCAAACTGGTACAGCCACTATGGAGAATAGTGTCAAGATTCCTTTAAAAACTGGAAATAGAACTGCCATATGACCCAGCAATCCCACTGCTGGGCATACACACCTAGGAAACCAGAATTGAAAGAGACACATGTACCCCAATGTTCATCGCAGCACTGTTTATAACAGCCAGGACATGGAAACAACCTAGATGTCATTGGCAGATGAAGGGATAAGGAAGCTGTGGTAAATACACACAATGAAATATTACTAGCTATTAAAAGAGAATGCATATGAGTCAGTTCTAATGAGGTGGATGAAACTGGAGCCTATTATACAGAGTGAAGTAAGCCCGAAAGAAAAACACCAATACAGTATGCTAACGCATATATATGGAATTTAGAAAGATGGTAACAATAACCCTGTATACGAGACAGCAAAAGAGACACTGATGTATAGAACAGTCTTTTGGACTCTGTGGGAGAGGGAGAGGGTGGGATGATTTGGGAGAATGGCATTGAAACATGTATAATATCATATATGAAATGAGTCGCCAGTCCAGGTTCGATGCACGATACTGGATGCTTGGGGCTGGTGCACTGGGATGACTCAGAGGGATGGCACGGGGAGGGAGGAGGGAGGAGGGTTCAGGATGGGGAACACGTGCATACCTGTGGCAGATTCATGTTGATATATGGCAAAACCAATACAATATTGTAAATTTAAAAAATAAAATAAAATATAAAAAAAAGAAAGAAAAGCACCAAAACAGTGCATTAACGCATATATATGGAATTTAGAAAGATGGTAATGACAACCCTATATGCAAGACAGCACAATATTGTAAAGTAATTAGCCTCCAATTAAAATAAATAATTTTTAAAAAAGTAAATAAATATTTTAAATATCAGAGTATTTAGGATAACTGGCTGATCCATGTCCATAGTAGGAATTGTAAAATATGAACATGGAAGATCTATATAAGATGGCAGAATAGCTATTAAAAGCAACTAGAGTCACTATAAAAAGATATAAAGTCAATTTGAAGAGGTCCCAGTGACCAATTTGAGACTTTCATGTCTATATGAAATTGTAATGGATATCAAGCTACTAAATATTAATTAGCTTTTAATAAAAGAAAAAAGTAAACTTTTGAGGATGGCAAAAAACCAATCCATTCCCCTGAAAACTGATTAAATAAGAAAACATCTTTCCCATACGAAGTGTATCATGTAGTAAGCAAATAATACATGCAAAAACATATGACCCAGAAGGATGGTATGGGGAGGGAGGTGGGAGGGGCCTTCAGGATTGGGAACACGTGTACACCTGTGGCAGATTCATGTTGATGTATGGCAAAACCAATACAATATTGTAAAGTAATTAGCCTCTAATTAAAATAAATAAATTTAAATTAAAAAAAATAAAGCCACCTTTCTGTTTCCTCCAAAAAAAAATAATAAAATAAAATAAAATTACCTAAGCTAATTAGTAAAAACACAATTATTTTAGAGCAATATCATCTATGAGTGATGTCTCTAAGTCCAAATTTAAAATATTCCATATGATTTTTCTGTAATGAACTCTCAAATTTTCTCAAATTGCGCTCTGTAATTTTTCTCAAATTTATCTCAATTTGACTTAATCAATTTAAGATCAATTCAATCAAAACTTTAAACTTGTTAATTGATTGCTTTGTAACCCAGATGGCAGTATGGGGCTTAAAAGCACTACTGCATCTTCCCAAATAACTGACACCCTTTCATTTGGAAAACACATAAAAAACAAACAACAACAACAAAACACTTTTACATATTTTATATGTGAAATTTTATTTGTTATTGTTTTTCACTCACCCAGTTTTGTCTGATTCTTTGGACATGCTGCAGTGGACTGCAACCTGCCAGGCCACCCTGTCCCTCATCATCTCCCAGAGTTTTCCCAAGTTCAAGTTCATGTCCATTGCACCAGAGATGCCATCAAGCCATCTTGTCCTCTGTCACCCTCTTTTCCTTCTGCCCTCAATCTTTCATAGAATCAGGGGCTTTTCCAATGAGTAGGCTGTTCACATCAGATTACCAAAATATTGGAGCTTCAGTTTCAGCATCAGTCCTTCCAATGAGTGTTCAGGGTGGATTTCCCTTAAGATTGACTGGTTTGATCTCCTTGCTGGCCAGGGGTTCTCAGGAGTCTTCTCCAGCACCAGAGTTCAAAGGCTCCGATTTTTTGGTGCTCTGCCTTCTTTACAGTCCTGATCTCACAGCCATACATGCCCACTGGGAAGACCACAGCCTTGACTATATGGATCTTTCAGTCACCATCTGCAGTGATTTTGGAGCCCAAGAAGAGAAAATCTGTCACTACTTCCACATTTCCCCCTTTGATTTGCCGTGAAGTGATGGGGCTAGAATGCCATGAACTTAAGTTTTTTTAATATTTAGTTTTAAGCTGTCTTTTTCACTTTCCTTCTTCACCCTTATTAAGAGGATCTTTAGTTCTTCTTCACTTTCTGCCATTACAGGATATCATCTGCCTATCTGAGGTTGTTGATGTTTCCCCGCCAATCTTGATTTCAGTTTGTAACTCATCCAGCCTAGTATTTCTCATGATGTGCTCAGAGTATAAGTAAGCAGGGTGACAATATACAGCCTTGATGTATTCCTTTCCCAATTTTGAGCCAGTCTGTTGTTCATATCCAGTTCTAACCTGCAAAAAAATTTCTCAGGAGACAGATAAGATGGTATTACAGGTATTGTCATCTCTTTAAGAGTTTTCCACATTTTGTTATGATCCACACAGTCAAAGGATTTAGTATAGTCAATGAAACAGAGGTAAATGTTTTTCTAGAATTCCCTTGCTTTCTGTATGATCCAGCAAATGTTGGCACTTTGATCTATGGTTACTCTGCCTTTCCTAAATCTAGTTTGGACATCTGGAAGTACTTGGTTCACATAATGCTAAAGTCTACCATGCAGGATTTTGACCATAACCTTACTAGCATGGGAGATGAGTGCAATTGTCCAGTGGTTTGAACATTCTTTAAGAATTGCCTTTTTTGGAAACTGGGATGAAGATTGACCTATTCCAGTCCTGTGGTCACTGCTGGATTTTCCAGATTTCCTGACATCTTGAATGCAGCACTTTGATAGCATCATCTTTTAGGATTTTAAATAGTTCTACTGGAATTCCATCACCTCCACTAGCTTTATTGACAGCAGGGCTTTCTAAAGCCCACTTGACTTCACACTCCAGTATGTCTGGCTCTGGTTGAGTGACCACACTATTGTGGTTATCTGGGTCATTGCAATCTTTTTTTTTTTTTTTACAGTTCTTCCATGTATTCTTTAGAGCTCTTCTATTTCTATTAGGTCTTTACCATTTCTGTCCTTTATTGTGCCCATCTTTGGATGAAATGTTCCTTTGATATATCCAATTTCTTGAATAAATCTTTAAGAAAACTATATTATTTTATCTTCTGTGAGTAAATTCATGATAGGCAGTATACAGATCAAATTTATAAATGGTTAAGAAAATTAAATTAATATATGATTTAGAGATTAGGATATTTTGGGCATATGTTTTACTTTTTCATCCAACTCTTTGTGTATGTTCAAAATAGCGTTAATTGTTATTCATACACATGCAACACGATTTTTAAATGTTTAAAATTTATATCTTTTCTTTGATTTTCTAGTGGTTACTTTAACTAATATGCTTCATATTAAAGTCTAGAGTAATATCTATTTTCACCGTCCCTCATTACTTCCTGGTATCATAGTCTATGTTCATCCCTATTTATTTAAGCAAATTTTTATTTATATTTAATAATACATGTTTACTATTTTTATCATTGCTTTTTGTGTCATTGAATATATTTTGTATTGCTGAAGTATGTTTGATAATCATTCTCATTTCAAAGGTGTTATTCAGAGTGATGGTGAACAATTCTGTCTTTTCATTTCCAATATGAAGAATACGGTAGTGGTGGAGGAGACTGCATATCATAGAAATTAAAATTAACAGTAGTTAAACAGGGTTCAGAGAGTTTTTTCACGTTTCAAATATCATAAAGTACAATATGGCAGCTCCAGGATAGACTTGGGGATTAAAATTTCTTCTATATATCTAGTTTGTCAAGCTTAACATATGATTCTTCTCCTTTCTCTAAAGGGCCATGACAGCTGTCAAAAATAGAGCACTTAAAATAAGAATTAAGAGGAAGAAATGAAGGAGTGTTTATCAAGTATTTGGTTTTCCATTAAAAAATATTCCTATCAACTATTAAATCTCTTTGGCCGGAACATAATTGTGCAGCCAGACTTGCTGTAGAAGAGTCTGGGAAATGGTGTCTTTTAGGTATGCATGTTACCATCCTGAGTATAGTTGGAATTTTGTCACCAAAGAAGAAGAGTAGAATTAATACTAGGTAGACAACATCATTCTTTCACTGAGTATTTTTACTTTTTCCAAATTAGGCAGACTTATTGATGCTATCTGGTCTTATCTTTTGCATAAATTTTGAAAGGATAACTTGAGACGCTCCAAAACATATGAAAAGAAGAAAGATGTGCTTGTGGTAAGGAAGCATCAATCACATTTTCAATACCTTTGCTCAGGAGTCCTGTCTCTCCTTTCTTTATTAGGAAATTCTTTTGCATTTGTTGCTGCTGCTGTTACTATTTAAGGTCTGTAACATTGCCTGGGTGAGTATTTTTCCCAGAAAGAACTAATGGAATTAAATTCCAACAAGCTATGAGTCCATCTGGTCATTAAACCACCACAACCTCCCCCTTGGCCACTACATTGTACAAAAGGAACAGGAACACTCCCTCCATTTTTCAGGTTATTATGGCCTAATAATAACCCTAAACTGTGGGCCCTAAACTGGATTTGTCCCTATATTGGGGGCACCAACCCTGTTTGTCTACCTTCAACATGAATAAGCTAGCTCAAAGCCTCAGGACTTTTCAGACTTCTTATATTTTCTACCTTCAGGAAGAAGTAAAATTTAAGTTTTGGAAGACATTGTGACAATAAAGAATAACATGTGTGCTGTGCTCAGTCACTTCAGTCTTATCTGACTCTTTGTGATCTCATGGACCATAATCCACCAAGGTCCTCTGTCCATGGGATTCTCCACGCAAGAATACTGAAGAGAGTTGTCATTTCATCCTCTAGGGGATCTTCCCAACCCAGAGATCAAACCCACATCTCCTGCATCTCCTGCATTGCAGACAGATTCTTTACTGTATTTTGAAAATTCTATCAGTGATTTATATATTTTTTTGTGTTAATATTTCTATCTCATGTAGTGATTAAAAATATCAAATTGTAGCTAGGTTTGGAAGAGAGGTTAACAATTTTTCCTATAAAGATATTTTAATAAAATTTTATATATATATAATAAATATATTCAGCTTTGTGGGGCATACAGTTCTATTACATCTACTCAACTCTGCCATTTGGAGAAGGCAATGGCAACCCACTCCAGTACTCTTGCCTGGAAAATCCAATGGATGGAGGAGCCTGGTAGGCTGCAGTCCATGGGATCGCTAGGAGTTGGACACGACTGAGCGACTTCACTTTCACTTTTCACTTTCATGCATTGGAGAAGGAAATGGCAACCCACTCCAATATTCTTGCCTGGAGGACCCCAGGGATGGGGGAGCCTGGTGGGCTGCCATCTATGGGGAAGCACAGAGTCAGACATGACCGAAGTGACTTAGCAGAAACTCTGCCATTGCAATATAAGAGTAATCACAAGAAATTTATTAGCAAATGAATATAGCTATATTCTGATAAAAGTGTATTTATAAAAGCAAACAAACAAAGATTTGGCCTTCATGCTGTATTTTCATGGCTACTATGGCAAAACCAATACATTATTGTTAAGTTAAAATAAATAAATAAATAAATAAAATGAAAAAAAAATCAAGAACACACACACACACACAAAGTGATTAACTCCTAATTTGGGGGATATTCCATAAAGGGTTAGCAGTGAAAGGGCATGTGAAAAATAAGAACAAATATGACTCCATATTATTAATAGATATGTTTCTTGTACTTTAAACTTTGTGCTCTATTGCTTTTGCTACAAGCAAAAAGAATATTGTCTATACTCTGAAATATATAGGAGAGCCTGTTCTCAAGGTTCTGACCTTTAAAGTTATAATATTTTGTTATTCATATGGAGATAGAAATTTGCAGGACAGATAGTAACATTTATCTTGTTGGAGATGTTCACAAGAACACTGTGTCCTAATCTACATAGACAGTCGCAAGACCAAGGATTCTGACACCAAGAAATTTGCAACAACCAATGACACTGTCTCCCCTTTTGGTATGAAAGAACCCTGAATTCTTACTTAGATAAGTTGGTTCTTTGAGACATTTGTCCACCATATTCTCTGTCAGCTGGTTCTTCAAGTAAACTTGCTATTCCTTGCCCCAACGATTCATCTCTCAATTTATTGGCCTGTCATGTGGTGAGCAGTATGAGCTCGAATTCGGTAACAGATGTATGGTTGCTTTTAGTATTCATGGCATATAGGTTTCCCACTGCCTTGGAAACAAAGACCCAAAAATTCCTTGACTAAAAACCACAGGAATTGATATTCTTGTGGTTCTGGAGGTTGGAAGTCTAATGTCAAGGTGTTGAAATGGTCAAGTTCTCTTTAATGGGTCTAGGGGAGAATTTTTTCTTTGCCACTTCCCAGCTTTTGGTATTTTCCAGGAGTCCTTGGGATTTATTCCTTTGTAGGCATAACACTGTAATTTCTGCCTCTGTCATCTCATGACTATCTTCTCTGTGACCAGTATGTCCTCTTCTTATAAGGGCACTGGTCATACTGAATTAAAAGCCTACTCTACTTCAAGTATGACCTTAATTAACTACATCTGTAATAACCCTATTTCCAAATAAGATTGCATTCCAGGGCACCTGAGATTAGAACTTTAATGCATTTTTTTTTGAGGGGACATAATTCAATCCATAACAAACTGTAGTATTATTTAGAACCAAGCAATCACCAAATTTTGTTGTCAATCACTATTTCTTACTGTGAAGCATCTCCCTCAAATGAGACATCCAGAAGTAAACTTAACCAATGGGGAAATGTGAAGCATTTTATTTTAAACAGGGACAGCCCAGTACATCATGGACAGATGCAGACTTCTAAGTAATCTGCTTTGGAAAGTGGAGTTAGGTCAGTCTCAGTCAAGGTCTCTATGTCCCACACACTCCCAGGTCCTCTCTGTTCTAGATACTAATTCCTAGCTATATATGCTCTGGAAGGAAGCTAGAGAATAGAAAAGGTTATTATCAATTCTAGTTAGGGCAGTGCAATGTAAGTTGAGTCTCATATTTTTTGCAATTTTTCTCCTTTTGTATTTCTTCTATTCTTGTCTCTCTCTGATGACTGCTTTCTGGCTGTTACCAAGTCCTAGCTCACTCTGCTTACTGCATGATAGACCAATGAATCAGAGACAAGGTGTTGAGGCAAGGGATATGATTTTATTCAGAGAGCTGGGTGACTGAGAAAATGGCAGACTAATGTCTCAAATAACCATCTTTTTGGGGTATGGATGTTAAGTTCTGTTATGGATCAGAGATGGGGATAGGTGAGGAAACAAAGAAAAAAGACCAGTTAATTCTTGCAAATATCTCCTAAAATAGCAAGCCTCAGGCAGGTGGGTGTGTTAAGTTCTTTCTTCCTGCCATGGACAGGGTTATGAACAAAGGCACTTTAGCTGAACAGTCAGGCAGAGGGGTAGGATTCTCTGAGGCAGGCCATTGCCATGCCATGCTAAGTCATTTCAGTTGTGTCCGACTGTACGACTCCATGGACTGTAGTCTGCCAGGCTCCTCTGTCCATGGAATTCTCCAGGCAAGAATACTGGAGTGGGTGCAGTTTCCTTCTCCAGAGGCAGGCCATTATGTATGATTATAATGACAAGCCTGGCAATAAATAAATAAGGGTCAAAGTCAAAGAAACAGTTTCAACATGAAGTCAGAATTCTTCCTTCAACATGGCTACTCATGCATGTGGGCTCAGTAGCTCAGTCATGTCTTACTCCTTGCAACCAAATGGACTGTGGCCCATCAGGTTCCTCTGTCCATGGGATTTTTCTGCCAAGGATTGCCATTTCCTACTCCAGGGAATCTTCCTAACCCAGGGATAGAACCTGAGTCTCTTGTGTCTTCTGCATTGCAGGCAGATTCTTTCCTGCTGAACCACCTGGGAAGCCAATCACATTTCCTAATGGTTTTAGCTTTTCCTGTAAAAAGGGAGAGCAAGGTGTGTTAAAGGCCAATTAACAACTTTCTTGGTTAATCACAAAACTAAGAAAATAGCACTGGAAAAAAACAAAGCTCTATAGATAAAGTAGAGTCATTCAAACCATTTTTTGTCATAAAGAATTGTTGGAATAGGAATCTAATTTTTGTGTCAGGTAAGGAGTTCCATGAATGGAGGAGCCTGGTGGGCTACAGTCCATGGGGTCACAAAGAGTCAGACACGACTGAGCGACTTCACGACGAAGGAGTTGCTTACTTATGCTAAATGGCCTCAGACTGGTGCTCTATCAATTCTTATTTTATCTTTTATTAATTTTTTTCTTTTTTCCTCTGCCCACCTTTGTATGCAGATAAAACCAAACAAACAATAATTTGTGGCCTATGGATATGAATGCATCACACTTAAACACCCTAAGTTTTTTTTTTTTTAATAACAGTTTTTTATTAAAATCCTAGCTCTCTGCCTAATAAGAAGCCAATTTTTTCCCCCAAGGAAATATCCTTCCCCTGTTATTCCCTTGAGCCCTTGGGCTTCCTTACCTGTGTTATGAGATTTTTTTCCCCCTAACTTTTCTCCTTTCAACAGGCTGTGAGTCTTTAGCTCTTTCCTTTAAGAAGCCCTAGGAGTGAGGGGCTTTCCTTGAGAGTTATCAGAGATACTCTATGCCATTGTGCAACCTGTTCACTGGCTATTGTCAGCCTGCTGCCTATAGGTTATTGAATATTCATTCAGTTGGTATTTGTATAACCATCAGTCTTTTGCCTATATTGCTTCCTTCTTTCTGCCCTGCTAGTTAAAAAAAAAAAAAGATCATCTCTCATGATCATTTCTTTCATAGGGTTTTCCTTGGTCTTTAGGAGACTCTATGACACAAAGTTCTCTCCTTTTACCTAAGACATCTGCTTTCAAAAGGCTTCAGATATTGGCTGGCAGAATGGGAAGTAGATTTGGGTTGAGGAATGGCCAAGAGGAATCTCTCTTGTTCCTGGTAGTTCAGTTCTATTTCTCAGCCCCGTCTATTCTCCTAGACTGATCTTCTGATGTTTCTTTTTCACCATTGCTCTGATATCCTCTTTTCATTGAATATAGCATTTTTTTAAATTTCTCATAATGCTTATCTTATTTTCCCCAGTGAAGCATTCGAATTTTCTTTCTTTATAACATAGTCTCACAAACCTTGTATGCTCTAGCTTTCCTACTATAAATGAGCAGGCTTAACTACATGATATCTGAATGAAGCAGCTTGCTGGAACAGAATGTATATTACTTCACGAGAAGAATGAGATTCTGACTCTTACTTTGCCCAGAGCTGACTCCCTAGCTTGGGTGAATCTAGTGACCTGAGCCTCACCTCTGTTAAGTGACAGGGTGGGACTAAGGGAATCTTAGGTCCCTAAATAAATGTGAATTTAGCTTATACTATGGCACTGTTTCTGGAACTCTCTTGCTTTTTGGATGATCCAGCAGATGTTGGCAATTTGATCTCTGGTTCCTCTGCCTTTTCTAAAACCAGCTTGAACATCTGGAAGTTCACGGTTCACGTATTGCTGAAGCCTGGTTTGGAGAATTTTGAGCATTACTTTACTAGCATGTGAGATGAGTGCAATTGTGTGGTAGTTTGAGCATTCTTTGGCATTGCCTTTCTTTGGGATTGGAATGAAAACTGACCTTTTCCAGTCCTGTGGCCACTGCTGAGTTTTCCAAATTGTCTGGCATATTGAGTGCCGCACTTTCATGGCATCATCTTTCAGGATTTGAAATAGCTCCACTGGAATTCCATCACCTCCACTAGCTTTGTTCATAGTGATGCTTTCTAAGGCCCACTTGACTTCACATTCCAGGATGTCTGGCTCTAGGTCAGTGATCACATCATTGTAATTATCTGGGTCATGAAGATCTTTTTTGTACAGTTTTGTGTATTCTTGCCACCTCTTCTTAATATCTTCTGCTTCTGTTAGGTCCATACCATTTCTATCCTTTATTGAGCCCATCTTTGCATGAAATGCTCCCTTGGTATCTCTAATTTTCTTGAAGAGATCTCTAGTCTTTCCCATTCTGTTGTTTTCCTCTATTCTTTGCATTGATCACTGAGGAAGGCTTTCTTATCTCTTCTTGCTATTGGCTTAAAGCTCAACATTCAGAAAACGAAGATCATGGCATCTGGTCCCATCACTTCATGGGAAATAGATGGGGAAACAGTGGAAACAGTGTCAGACTTTATTTTGGGGGGCTCCAAAATCACTGGAGATGGTGATTGCAGCCATGAAATTAAAAGATGCTTACTCCTTGGAAGGAAAGTTATGACCAACCTAGATAGCATATTCAAAAGCAGAGACATTACTTTGCCAACAAAAGTCCGTCTAGTCAAGGCTATGGTTTTTCCTGTGGTCATGTATGGTTGTGAGAGTTGGACTGTGAAGAAGGCTGAGCACTGAAGAATTGATGCTTTTGAACTGTGGTGTTGGAGAAGACTCTTGAGAGTCCCTTGGACTGCAAGGAGATCCAACCAGTCTATTCTGAAGGAGATCAGCCCTGGGATTTCTTTGGAAGGAATGATGCTAAAGCTGAAACTCCAGTACTTTGGCCACCTGATGCGAAGAGTTGATTCATTGGAAAAGACTCTGATGCTGGGAGGGATTGGGGGCAGGAGGAGAAGGGGACGACAGAGGATGAGATGACTGGATGGCTTCACTGACTCAATGCACATGAGTCTGAGTGAACTCCGGGAGTTGGTGATGGACAGGGAGGCCTGGCGTGCTGCAATTCATGGGGTTGCAAAGAGTCAGACACAACTGAGCGACTGAACTGAACTGATGGAACTATTTCATTTTACCTGTTAATCTTAAATTCTTTCTTGAGTCCCATTCTGTTGTGTTCTCTTTTACAAGGAAGGGCTGGGTGGCTCAGACTTCATTGTTCATTTTCCATCAGAGTTTTTAGCTTACTTTATTGTTGAGTTATATGAATTAGAGAAGGTCCAGCTCCCATTAATATTTAATCATAAGTTTATATATATATATATATATATATATATATATAAAGATCAATGGAACAGCTAAAGAATAATTTGTTAATTAATTAAGAAAAATGCAACTTACATTAACTATGACTGTAATATGATAAACAGTAGGAAAGACAGTTTTTTCCAAGAACAAACATTTTGCACTAACATTGTTTTTTGTCCCCTCTTTCAGCATGGACTGGGGGCCAGCACCAAATACCATACTTTACTTGTATTCTGTTGGATGAATTATTCCTCTGGGACATGTACTTCATCTGAGGTCTCTGGTGGTGAAGAAAGAAGTCAAAAATCTAATCTGCAGAGGCTATATGTGTTTCAGGATAGTAGGAAGAGAGAAAAGGCAGTCACAGCCGTGCCGATGCCTCATTGCTTTGAATTAGAAGGTCTTTCACTATATAGGTTGTTCTTTAGAATCTTTTAAGTGTGACAATATGAGGCAAGCAGATTGAAGAATAACCCCAAGCTTAGCATAGGAAACACTGGTGTGGCCTTTGTCTTAAAAGTAGAGGCATTTTAATAATCACTGAGGGGAGCTTCTCAATATATGTTCTTCTGAGAGAGCACACGGACTGGGTCAACAGAGGCATTTGGCAGCTTGTATGTGACAAAATCTCAGACTTCAGTTTATGGCATTGTACCATGTCATGTTCGATCACATTCCTTATTTAAAAAGCTTGTCTACAATATTTGTTTCAAAATGTTCAGTATATGTCATGGAATATCATTCAGAATTATTTGATCCTTAGACAGTATTATCTGTTTGTTTTGTGTATTTTACTTTGAAGTCTTCCTAATATAAGAAGTATCTTAACTTTTTTTGTTTTGAAACCACTAGAATAGTTTATTCCATTTTTGTCCTTTTCAATCAATGAGCATGGGTCTGTCACCGCTGTCTGAGCAGTACTCAATTGTAACTGCCTCTGAACTCCCTGAACTCTGGCCAGCCAGTTATGATGCTTTCTGATTACTGAAGATAATTTCCTTTTGTTTGTGATAATGCTTCTATAATTGCAGTTATAAGTGAAAGGGCAGAACAAATTCCTTCTCAACTGGAAATCCACAGATTTTATTATCTTTTACTCAATCATATTCAATTTTGCTTCCAATGCTTTTCACACCATGGGTCACATAAATGAAGCTGCATGGTTCTGTCTTATTTTTACTCTCTGTTTTGATCTTTTTTGTCTAACACAGTTGCTGTTTTCAGGGAAATTTCTCTTTCTTAGGAAGCAAGAAGCAAAGCTGGTCACAGACACGGTCATATGTCTAGACGCAGACCAAATAAATGTTGGAATGCCAAACCTAAAATCGTTCAATAGCTTGTAGAAGAAATGTGTTTTTCTGTCCAGACTAAGGGAATAATTTTTGATCAGGTCACACTCCCCTAAGTCCTACCCTCTAATGTGATTACTTCAGAGAGAAGTAATCTGGATTATACTATTAATTACTGAATGAAATTCAAAAAAATAGTTCCAGAGAGAGAAGTTAGAAAATCTTATGGCTTCTTTGACTGTTTTATTAAATGTCTCTTTGACAAATTTTCTCATGCTATAAAAAAAATTAATTGACATACTCTAAAGAAAACAGTGTGACAAACTAATGACTGTAAAAAGCTTTGAAAATGTTAAACCAGATTTATTCAAGGAAAGAAATCATACGAATGCTCAAAATTTAAAACATCCTCCATTATAATTAAAAAACTTCAAATCCCCTATTTCTGAAAGTAATATGGGATTTTTAGGTTGAAAAATCTCTGCATTGAGTTTCCCATGAATAGGCTATTATCTTCAAGCAGAGAAAAAACATATTTCAGTGTCTTTGTACTCTGGAATCCAGAAGTTCTTCTAGTGATCCAAATGTTTGAAGCTAGAAATAAAAATGAACTTGTCTAAGGGAAAAAGAAAACTTCCTAAAAAATCCATCTAATCTACATGATTTAACTGCTTTTGTCAGCAGTATATTTCTTCATACATTTCTAATTATAACTTTTAAAAGACTTATAAAGGTTTAAACTCTGTAAATCTTAACTCTTAGAAATATCAAAAAAGAAAAAAATAGACAAAATAGCCAACAAATATTTAATGACTGCTTATTATATTATCAGTTTTCCAATAAACACACAGAAACGTTTATGTGAAACAACTATCTGAATTTGGGGTATAGTAAGTAAATGGAAAATTAAGTTGTAAATGGTTTTATTAAAACATTTCCTCCTCTGAACTACTATAATATCTTCTAATAGTATCTCCCTTTAGATTTCAAGCAAATATTCCAGCCTCCTAAAGCAAAAATATTATTTCTTCATTTATTTAGTAGATTTTTTAAGATGTTACTAAGCAACCCTTTTTCAAAGTTAAAAAAAAAAAAAAGCAACCCTTACATAGATACATTAGGAATGTTGCCAAAACTGAAATATGGAGACAGAGTTTGGGATGAAATAGAAAGGAATACTTTGTTGCTTTGCCAGACAAAGGAGGCCACATCAGGCTAATGCCCTCAAAACTGTTTTCCACCCTGGAGAGGCTAGTGAGGAGTCTTACAGTGTTCAAGGAGCAAAACACAGTCAGCTCATGAACATTCTTCTCATTGGTTAGTTGTGAGGTAAGTGAAAGTCAGCATCATCAACCTTCTGGTTCCTACTGGTCTGGAGTCTACATGCTTGTGGGGAGCACACAGTTAACTTCTTCCACCTGGTAGGGTTTCAGTATCTGCCAAGATAGTTCCAAGATGTGGCTCAAACTCTTATCTATAGTTCTTAAGAAGAACTAAAGATCTTTGACTTTGTTTAACGAACAAACTATTATTTTTTTGTCTTGCTTGACTGTTACCTTTCTTTCCGTGTTTTCTGTTTTTTAATTAAATGTATCCTTTTGCTTAAAGTTTTTCCACAGACAAAAGGCAGGTGGACACGGGTAGGGTTTATTCTGGGAAGGCTGTAGGATCCTGCTCAGTTACAGGAACCAGTAAAAAGTATTGTAGGAGAGGCAGATAGGGATGTGATATGCTCTAAGTCTGGAATCTAATTGTGAATTCAGACATATGCATAAAATCCATGAGTTAAAAAAAAAAGATACATCATTTAACATAGTTATAAAGGCATCACGTTGAGGGGTTAATTAATGCTATTAGTTACATCATTTTGCCAACAAAAGTCCATAATATCAAAGCTATGGTTTTTTCAGTAATCACATGCAGATGTGAGAGTTGGATCATAAAGAAGGCTGAGTGCTGAAGAAATGATGTTTTCAAAGTGTGGTGCTGGAGAAGACTCTTGAGAGTCCCATGAACTGCAAGGAGATCAAACTGACCAATCCTAAAGGAAATCAATCCTGAATATTCATTGGAAGGACTGAGACTGAAGTTCCAATATTTTTTCAATATGATGCAAAAAGCCAACTCATTGGAAAAGACCTTCACCCTGGGAAAGATTGAAGGCAAAAGGAGCAGGGGGCAGTAGAAGATGAGATGGTTAGATAGCATCACCGATTCAATGAACACGAATTTGAGCAAACTCCAGGAGATAGTAAAGGACCGAGGAGCCTGGCCTGCTGCAGTTCATGGGAATGCAAAGAGTTGGATACAACTTAGTGACTGAACAGCAGCAACAACAGAAAGTAGTTAAAAAGGCAAGCCTCCTTGTTGAGCTCTTATGAGAAGGACTTGTGGCAAAGGATGGTAGCATATCAGCCCTCCATATGGTAATGGTAGGTTTTCATCAGAAATGGGACATGATATGTACAATCTACTATGAACAAAAAAGTGCTTCGGGGCTTATAGTTAAATTAATTATGTTCATCAGTACTGAATCCAAAACTATGGGAGAATCAGAAAACAAAATATTTAGAGATAGATATTTCCCACTAAGTGAATATCTAAGAGAAATAAAATAGTAAAGCAATAAGGTACTGATGCATAACATTTTCCATTGAGCCTTTGCTTCAAACCTAATTGCCCAGTTCATTTGTCTCTGATTGCTAGCCTCAGAATCAAAAAAAAAAAAAAAAATTGAAAGTTAAATTTTTTACTTCCCCCCTTTTTAATACCCTTTATAAAACTGTTGCTTTTGTGTAAAATTATTAATCTATGCCTCTGTACTTGCTTAAATTTCACTTAAAACAAATTTTTCAAGAGTGTTTTTAAGGAAGTTTTTATTCCCTTACACACATACGCTCCTGAATACCTGCTTCAAATCTCTTATTTTTCCAGGATTAGCTTTCATGAGTTTCTACTGGGTTCTAAGTCTGATGGTCTCTGCCCACAGGACTGGGCTTCTGTTTCTATTTCTGTATTCTTCAGAGGTCACTGAAGTAGGAATATCTAGTCTTTAAATTGACAAGACTTCTTCTTTATTTTTTCTGGGGAAAATATTTTAATTCACAAATGCAAAGACTATTTTTCTACAGTGGAAACTACCACATATAACCAAAATCCATAGGATTAGGTGGGCTTGGTAACTATAAATGATTTAAAACCTCAGTAATAGCCCAGTCATTATCATAGTTCTTCAGGTCATATTTCATGACCTTAAAGCAACAGGTAGTGATACTGATAAACATGATTGATAGTTTTGTGAGTGACAAGTGAACAGTGAGTGAAAAATTTTGGAAAGTTGCTGTTGACAGAGATTAAGTGGTCCTAAACCTATAAATACATATGTTGATATATGTATTTATTATAAGCTACTGCCAGTTTCTTTGTGCTGCTGTCTCTAGTTCTCACACATTAATAAGTAGTTAAAGTTAAAGAAACAGCATGTTTCTGTTTGCATAACAGAAGCCAACAAATAATAGAGAAATATTTGGGGGATATTCAGTTACCATTTTTATTATGAAGGTGAACTGAAGTTTTCAGAAGAAACTTCTCAGGGACCCTTTCTTATTGTAAGCAAAGGATTTCTTCTTACTGGGATCCCAGGTAAATACAGATTTTCCTAATGAGTATAAGCTTTCATCCTGATTTCAGTATGAACAGCATCACCAGGATTTAAGGTCTGAACTAAGGAGACACATGTGTTTTGCTCACCACTGCATCCCCAGTGCCTAGAACAGGGTCTCACTCTTAGCAAGTGCTCACTTAGTATTAGTTGACTGTTTAACAAGTAACCCAAATGTCTCCATGACTGAATAAGCCTAGGAGTGATATTTTTTAACTCATCTTCACCCAGAATCAGATAAATCACATTGAACATGGGCTTGGCTCTCACACAATATTTGGTGTTTGGGAATACAGCAAAAGAGACACAGATGTATAGAACAGTCTTTTGGACTCTGTGGGAGAGGGAGAGGGTGGGATGATTTGGGAGAATGGCATCAAAACATGTATAATATCATATATGAAATGAGTCGCCAGTCCAGGTTCGATGCATGATACTGGATGCTTGGGGCTGGTGCACTGGGAGGACCCAGAGGGATGGTATGGGGAGGGAGGATGGGGAACATGTGTATACCTGTGGCGGATTCATGTTGATATATGGCAAAACCAATACAATATTGTAAAGTTTAAAAATAAAACAAATAAAAAAATAAAAACTAAAATCAACCCCCCCCAAAAAAAATCTGAGTGATAGAAAAGAAGATGCAATGAGACCCAGTATGATGTAACTCTTGTTTCATGTTGCTGACATTTTAGTGTAGAAAAAAAGACAATGAAGACACAGATTAAAAAAAAAAAAAAAACAGGGCAGATCATGAATGTGATGAGAGAAGTTTTGAATACAATGTTTAAGATTGTAGGAGATGTCAAACCTAAACGAAAGACTTACTAAGTGGAGAAGCCCACAGATAGAGGGAGGAGTGTGCAAAGCATCTGAGGTAGGAATCAGCTTGGCAAATCTGAAGAGCAGCAAAGAGCTATGTGGTTGGAATAGAAAGAAAGTGAAGTCGCTCAGTCGTGTCCGACTCTTTGCAATCCCATGGACTGTAGTCTACCAGGCTTCTCTGTCCATGGGATTTTCCAGGCAAAAGTACTGGAGTGGGTTGCCATTTCCTTCTCCAGGGGATCTTCCTGACCCAGGGGTCAAACCGAGGTGTCCTGTATTGAAGGCAGATGCTTTACCCTCTGAGCCACCAGGGAAGCCCCCATGTGCTTGGAATGAACTGAACCAAAAGGGAAGTGATAGCAGATGACTTCAAAAAGCAAGCTAGAGTGAGATCATATAACACTTTCTTTTAACATAACAATGATGCAATATTATTTATGTATTTTATGTGAGAAAACCTGGTAGTGCCATGGAGACCAAAAAAAAAAAAAAAGTGTTAAAGGATAGATGAGATATGGCAAGATATTTGAAGTTCAGCTGTAAGCAAGAAGGTGAGCCCTATATCTGGATTTGAGCATAAGATAAAGTGAGGTTCCATGAACTCAGGATTAGAATGGAATTTGGTTTGGAATTTAGCAGATGCTAATTCATTACTTTGCCAACAAAGGTCTGTCTAGTCAAGGCTATGGTTTTTCCTGTGGTCATGTATGGATGTGAGAGTTGGACTGTGAAGAAGGCTGAGCGCCGAAGAATTGATGCTTTTGAAGTGTGGTGTTGGAGAAGACTCGTGAGAGTCCCTTGGACTGCAAGGAGATCCAACCAGTCCATTCTGAAGGAGATCAGCCCTGGGATTTCTTTGGAAGGACTGATGCTAAAGCTGAAAGTCCAGTACTTTGGCCACCTCATGCAAAGAGTTGACTCATTGGAAAAGACTCTGATGCTGGGAGGGATTGGGGGCAGGAGGAGAAGGGGAAGACAGAGGATGAGACGGCTGGATGGCATCACCAACTCGATGGACATGAGTTTGGGTGAACTCCGGGAGTTGGTGATGGACAGTGAGGCCTGCATGCTGCAATTCATGGTGTGGCAAAAAGTGGGACATGACTGAGTGATGAACTGAACTGAACTGAATTCATTTCAGGCACTTATAGGGCTACCTGTAGTAAAACAGAAACAGGTATCTATAACTCTATGCTTTTAATCCTTTGAAATTAATTTATTTCATGTGTATTATAATAATGAAAGAGAAAGTTAATTCGCTCGGTTGTGTCCGACTCTTTGCAACCCCGTGGACTCTAGCCCACCAGGCTTCCCCGTCCCTGGGATTCTCCAGGCAAGAATACTGGAGTGGGCTGCCATTTCCTTCTCCAATGCATTAAAGTGAAAAATGAAAGTAAAGTTGCTCAGTCGTGTCCGACTCTCAGCGACCCCATGGACTGCAGCCTAACAGGCTCCTCCATTCATGGGATTTTCCAAGCAAGAGTACTGGAGTGGGGTGCTATAGCCAAATGGACACTAAAAAGGATTCTTAGGTTAAATCATCTAGGACTCCAGTAGTTAGAATTGAAAGGGTAAAATACTTTCCAATACTGAGAATGGGTACTGCTGTCAGGAGACAGGCATGTGAATGGTCTACCTGGTAACTTTACTGTTGCTGCAAACATCCAATTAGGTTTTGCACCAGTCTATGATTGGAATCACCACTGTAACATGAGCTGCCAAGGTAAAGATTTATGAGCAGCATGAAGAGCTGGTCTTCAGGGATATCCTTAATCTTATTTTTCTCACTCAGTCTATGTAGACCTCTCCCACAATGCAATTAAAATCATTAAATAACACATACCAGGAAAAATTAAGGAGCACATAACTGCACATGGAGATTTTCAACAAAAAGCATCATTGGTATCAAGTGCTTTGGCTTCTTTCCCAGTTTAGTAGTGATTAGTGAAATCATGTGTAGAGAATATTTGCTGTATGTAAAATTTCTGAAGCTATCACTAAATCAAGTGAATGCTAACAATGAGTAGTTTGCAAAACTTCAATTAACTAAACCAGAAGAATGACTATTTGCATTAGTATGACAGGACCTCTGAATGGATACTTTTAAATTGTGATAGGCCAATCTTATTACATCATTAACTAAATTTTCTTAGTCTATAAAAATTAGAAAAATGGGAGCTTAGAGTTGCAGCATTCAGTCATTCAATGATGCAATCCCTGAATACATTCTTTGTACAAAATCAACTTCCTTATTAATATATGGACTATTTAAATGTTGATTTTGGATAAAATGGTATTTCTTATTAATGAATCACAATTGATCTTAGGAGTGACATAGCCCAGAGTCAATAATAATTACATTCAAAAATATTCTTATTCAATATTTTTAGTTAGGTACAGTGTCTCCAAGTGATCCCCCATTCTTATCAATCTCTGCCATTAAAAGAGGGACTGAAGACTACTTTAGAAAGATCATTTCTAAGGCAGACATATACGATGCATATGTAAGTACATAGAATAAGATTACAAATAATGGACATGCATATTAAAATACAGAATGCTATGAATACATAACTTCACAAATTAACATAATTCTAAAGGGAACTTTAAATTAAAATTGAAAAATTATGTGAATTGTGTATATAAAAAATTAACAAGAGGAACCTCCAAAAATGTTGAAGAACATAAACAATCTATGAGGTTGTGCCTTCCCAAGGTCTCGATATAATTCATATATTATGATTATAAGATGCATTCAACAGGTTATTGAAATAGAATAGAGAGCAGAAAAAATAATTCTTGTACTGTAATAAGTTAAAATTCACTAAACTTTTATCACAAATCAGTGAAGAAATAACTAAACATGTAGTAACTTATTACAAAAATATAGTCAAATATTTACTCCTGTAACATACCAAAATAAATTTCAAGTCTTTTGACATAAATGTGTAAAGACTTATTTAGAATTTTTTTTTAAATGTATGTAAACATGCATCTGCTTTCAGGATACGGAAAGAAAACATCAGCACAATTGCCATGGAGTAAATTGCTAATTAATTTATAAATTCAGTACAATTCAATTCAATTGACTGGAAGAAGTTGTTTTTGTTTATTTGTCTTTTGAGAACTTGACAAAATGATCCTATACATATATCTATGTATGTATGGAAAAATAAAGGCCTTTGAAGATCTACAGCAATTTTGAAAATGAAGATCTAAAGTTTGGGGAAAGATACTTGCCCTTCTAGACATTATAAAGCAAAAATGATTAAAGCAGTGTTGCATTAACAAATAGGTTCATAAATGGACCTGATAAACAAGATAGAAAAAATTAGAAAAGTATAGGATTGCATCAAAAAGAATTATAGAAAATAATTACTATATAGTTGACGGTGTCAAAAAATTTAACTTGCAATCCAAAGAAACATAACATTGAATTTCTACATCTCACAGTATATAGAAATAAACTTTAAATGCATTACAGTTCTAAATTGAACATAATAGTATTAAAAAATGTAAGAAAATATCTTTGTGAACTTTGAGTAGAGGAGGATTTCTTAAGAATCTCAAAGCATAAGATATAAAAGGGATAAACAGGTGAACTTTGCTTAATCAGTTTGAAGTTGTCTGTTCCATGAATATTTCACACAACATGAGCAAAGATGTAACATGAAAAAAGATATTTGCAATGTAAAAAATGAGAAAATCATATAAAATCTGTTAAATAAGAGTTTCTGTAAACCAGCAAGAAAATTAAGAAGTTCAATGGAAAAATCAAACTAAGAATAAAAATAGAGAATTCATGGAATAGACCTCTCCCATTCAGAATACAAAACTAGGAAAGAAAAATGCTTAAATTCACTAATAAGTAGAGATATATTCAATACAAATCAAATGACAATAAAACACTGCTTAATACCAAACTGTGAAAAAAGATGTTGGTGAGGATGTGAGGGGAACAGAGAAGACATATAGTATTTGTGAGACTGTACCTGGGCGGAAATTCTCAAGGCAACTGAAAGTATAGAGAAAAAATTTTGTACCTGTTCTTACAGTTTTTCCCTCCTTGGAACATTGTTGCTTTCAAATAGGGATAAAATCCAGGGGAAATTTGCTTCCAGCCTCTAGCCCCTGGTGGGATTCCTACTAGCTAGGATTCCTGAGTTTCGTCCAGGATACCTAGGTTCAGTTCCTGGGCAGGGAACTAAGATCTCTCTTCAGGATGGCTTACTGCTGTCTGTCTGAGATAGAAGCAGCCAATAAGAGATCATTTCAATGCCAGTTACTACAGTGGGCAACTGAAGCTTAACCCCACTGACAGACTCTGAAAAACTGCAGAACAGACACCTCAGAATAATCTCAGTCAAGGGTGAGGGAGCAAAAATGTTTTTCCACCCACGTCCAGTGCTGCCCAGTGGATGCTAATTTTCAGGCACTCTGGCCTGCAATGCACTTCAGCAGCATGAATTCCTGTAGCACAAGGGCAAGCCCCACTAGTGAGAATGCAAGTGCTAGCAACACAAAAAAAGTGACACCCTGTGAGGGGATGGGCAGAACACCAAGAGAATCTGCTGCAGTGATCACTGAATGTGATTTAATACTACACTGTCACTATTTATATTTACACACTACAATGTTGGTAGATTTCAAAGTCAGCTGAATGAAAGAAAAATATTGAATTTTTAAATAAAAAGACATATAAATTAAAATATTGTGTATTTTCTGACTACACAAACACCAAAAAAATATTAAGGAAGAAAAAAAATGTGTCTTATACAAGTTGATGACAACGTATCATAAGCTGAGGGGTATAATCAACATACTTCTCAAGTTATGAAAAAGTAAAATCATCTGTTTATAAAAATATCAGTAACAAAATGGGAAAATACCACAAATGTAGCAGAGATTTTATATATTTTATTTATCTAAAAAATAGAAACATAAATGGGAATAACTCAACAGAAAATTGAGTCAAATACATGAAATGTAACATATGAAATTATGAATAGACTTACCAAAGAGAGCCAGCATGAAAACTTTGATTACTCAAATTAGTAATATTTTAAAAGTTAATACGCACTGTTTCCAGGAATATGATCATACTTTGATAAAAATCGTAGCAATATTTTTTATCTGTCTCATAAGGAAAAACAAACATATAAAAATAAACAAGTGGGACCTAATTAAACATAAAAGCTTTTGCAGATCAAAAAAAAAAAAAAAACATTAATAAAATGAAAAGACAACTTAATAAATGGGGGGAAATATTTGCAAATGATATGACAAATAAGGATTGAATATTCCAAATATATAAACACATTCTACAACCCAATATTAAAAATAAAAAGACATGAATTGACATTTTTCAAAAAAGTCATACAGATGACCAGCAGGTACATGAAAAGATGCTTAATATCACTATTCAGTTCAGTTCAGTTCAGTTCAGTCGCTCAGTCATGTCCGACTCTTTGCGACCCCATGAATTGCAGTTCGCCAGGCCTCCCTGTCCATCACCAACTCCTGGAGTTCACCCAAACTCATGTCCATCGAGTTAGTGATGCCATCCAGCCATCTCATTCTCTGTCTTCCCCTTTTCCTCCTGCTCCCAATCCCTCCCAGCATCAGAGTCTTTTCCAATGAGTCAACTCTTCGCATGAGGTGGCCGAAGTACTGGAGTTTCAGCTTTAGCATCATTCCTTCCAAAGAAATCCCAGGGCTGATCTCCTTCAGAATGGACTGGTTGGATCTCCTTGCAGTCCAAGGGACTCTCAAGAGTCTTCTCCAACACCATAGTTCAAAGGCATCAGTTCTTCAGCACTCAGCTTTCTTCACAGTCCAACTCTCACTTCCATACATGACCACTGGAAAAACCATAGCCTTGACTAGATGTACCTTTTTTCGCAAAGTAATGTCTCTGCTTGTCAATATGCTATCTAGGTTGGTCATAACTTTCCTTCCAAGGAGTAAGCGTTTTTTAATTTCATGGCTGCAATCACCATCTGCAGTGATTTTGGAGCCCAAAAAGATAAAGTCTGACACTGTTTCCACTGTTTCTCCATCTATTTCCCATGAAGTGATGGGACCAGATGCCATGATCTTAGTTTTCTGAATGTTGAGCTTTAAGCCAACTTTTTCACTCTCCTCTTTCACTTTCGTCAAGAGGCTTTTTAGTTCCTCTTCACTTTCTGCCATAAGGGTGGTGTCATCTACATATCTGAGGTTATTGATATCACTATTAAAGAAACACAAATCAAAACCATAATGAGATATGACCTAATACCTGTCAGTATAGCTGAAAATAGAAATATAAAAAACAAAATTTGGCAATGATGTGGAGAAAAGAGAAGTATTGTACAGTATGATGGGAATGAAAGTTAATGCAGCAAGGAGGGAAAACAATGTGGAGGTTTCCTCAAAAAACTAAAAATAGAACTACCATATGTTTCAGTAATTCCACTCTGAGGTAAAGGAAATAAAGAAACATTAATTCCAACATATACGTGTGCCCCAAGGATGAGCAAATTAAATTTAAATGACCATTATGTCTACCACTGTGGGCAAGATCCCTTAGAATAAATGGGGCAGCCCTCATAATCAACAAGAGTCTGAAATGCAGTACTTGGTTGCAATCTCAAAAAATGACAGAATGATCTCTTTTCATTTCCAAGGCAACCATTCAATATCACAGTTATTCAAGTCTTTGCCCCAACTACTAATACCAAAGAAGCTGAAGTTAATTGGTTCTATGAAGACTTACAAGACAATCTAGAGCTAACATCAAAAAATAAATGTCCTTCTCATCATAGGGGACTGGAGTAAAAAATGAAGCAGAGCAAAGGTTAACAGCATTTTGCCAGGAGAATGCACTGGTCGTAGCAAACACCCACTTTCAACAACACAAGACATGACACTACACAAGGACATCACCAGATGGTCAATAGTGAAATCAAATTGATTATATTCTTTGCAGCCAAATATGGAGAAGCTCTATACAGTCAGCAAAAACAAGAGTGGGAGGTGACTGTGGCTCAGATCATGAACTCCTTATTGCCAAATTCAGACTGAAATTGAAGAAAGTAGGGAAAACCACTAGACCATCCAAGTATGACCTAAATCAAATCCCTTATGATTATACAGTGGAAGTGACAAATAGATTCAAAGGATTAGATCTGATAGGCAAAGTGCCTGAAGAACTATGGGTGGAGGTTTGTGACACTGCACAGGAGCTGGTAATCAAAACCATCCCCAAGAAAAAGAAATGCAAAACTGCAAAATGGTTGTCAGAAGAGGCCTTACCAATAGTTGAGAAAAGAAGAGAGGGGAAAGGTAAAGGAGAAAAGGAAAGATATACCCATATGAGACCAGAGTTCCAAAGAATAGCAAGGAGAGATTTAAAAAACCTTCCTAAGTGATCAATGCAAAGAAATAGAGGAAAACAATAGAATGGGAAAGACTAGAGATCTTTTAAAGAAAATTAGAGATAACAAGAGAACATTTCATGCAAAGATGGGCACAATAAAGGACAGAAACAGTATGGACCTAAGATAAGCAGAAGGTATTAAGAAGAGGTGGCAAGAATACACAGAAAACTATACAGGAAAAGATCTTAATGATCCTGATAGCCATGAGAGTGTGATCACTCACCTACAGCTAGTCATCCTGGAGTGTGAAGTCAAGTGGCCCTTTGTTCATCACTATGAACAAAGCTAATGAAGGTGATGGAATTCTAGTTGAGCTATTTAAAATCCTAAAAGATGATGCTGTTAAAGTGTTGTACACAATATGCCAGCATATTTGGAAAACACAGTGGTGGCCACAGGACTGGCAAGAGTCTGTTTTCATTCCAATCCCAAAGAAAGGCAATGCCAAAGAATGTTCAAACTACCACACAATTGCACTCATTTCACATGCTAGCAAAGTAATGCTGAAAATTCTCCAAGCTAGGCTTCAACATTAAGTGAATCGAGAACTTTTAAATATTCCTGTCAGATTTAGAAAAATCCAACAGCAGAAAAACCAGAGATCAAAATACCAACATCTGTCGGATCATAGAAAAGGCAAGAAAATTCCAGATAATCAGCTACCTCTTGTTCATTGACTATGCTAAAACCTTTGACTGTGTGGGTCACAACAAACTGTGGAAAATTCTCCAAGAGATGGGAATATGAGAGTACCTTCCCTGCCTCTTGAAAAACCTGTATGCAGGTCAAGAAGCAACAGTTAGAACCGGACATGGAACAACAGACAGTTCCAAATTGGGAAAGGAGTACATCAAGGCTGTATATTGTCACCCTGCTTATTTAACTTATATGCAGAGTACATCATGAGAAACTCTGGGCTGGAGGAAGCACAGGCTGGAATCAAGATTGCCAGGAGAAATAACAATAACCTCAGATATGCAGATGACTCCACCCTCATGGCAGAGAATGAAGAGGAACTAAAGAGTCTCTTGATGAAGGTGAAAGAGGATAGTGAAAAAGCTGGCTTAAAGTTCAACATTCAGAAAACTATGACCATGGCATCCTGTCCATCATTTCATGGCATATAGATGGGAAAGCAGTGGAAACAGTGACAACTTCATTTTCCTGGGCTTGAAAATCACTACAGACAGTGACTGAAGCCATGAAATTAGAAGACGATCACTCCTTGGAAGAAAAGCTATGACACATCTAGCCAGCATATTAAAAAGCAGAGGCATTACTTTGCATACAAAGGTTTGTATAGTCAAAGCTGTGGTTTTTCCAGTAGTCATGCATGGATGTGAATGCTGGGCCATAAAGAAGCCTGAGTTGGGAAGAATTGATGCTTTTGAACTGCAGTGTTGGAGAAGACTCTTTGAGAGTCCCTTGGACTGCAAGGAGATCAAACCAGTCAATCATAAAGGAAATCAATCCTGAATATTCATTGGACATCCTGATGCTGCAGCTGAAGCTCCAGTACTTTGGCCACCTGTTGCAAAGAGCTGACTCGTTAAAAAAGACTGTGATACTGGGAAAGACTGAAGGCAGAAGGAGAAGGGGATGACAGAGGATGAGATGGTTGGATGCATCACTGACTCAATGGACATGAGTTTGAGCAATCTCTGGGAAATGGTGAAGGACAGGGAGGCATGGCATGCAGCAGTCCATGGGTTGCAAAGAGTTGGACATGACTGAACGACTGAACAACAGCAAATGATCATATCAGCACTATTTACAACAGCCATGATATGGAAGCAACCCAAGTGTCCATCAGCGACTGAATGAGTTAAGAACATGGTTTTATATATACAATGGAATACCACTCAGTCATAAAATAGAATTAAATTCTGCCATTTGCAACAATGTGAGTCAACCTAGACAGTATTATACTTAACAAAATTAGTCAGAGAAATACAAACACTCCAAGTTATCACTTTTACATGGAATCTAAAGAAATAACACAAATGATTGTATAACAAAATAGAAAGAAACTTATAAGCATAGAGAAGAAACTAGAGGTTACCAGTGGGAAGAAGGAAGCAGGATTGGTATTAAAAGATAGAAACTACTATCTATAAAATAGATAAGCAGCAAGAATATATTGCATAGCACAAAGAAATATAGCCATTATCTTGTAAAAACTTTAAATTTAATAAAAATATGGACTCACTCTACTGTAATCCTGAAACTAATATTGTAAATCAATTGCACTTCAATAAAAAAAGAATACTACTCACTATTTCCAAGAATATTATCACAAAGGTCCTTCCACAAATTCTGAAAATAATAATTTGATATTACATTTCTGGAACATAACTAAAAAATATTTATCAGGAGTCTTAAAAATACACTGATCATTTAACTCCATATTTTAATTTTAGGAATTTAATACAAGGATAAAAATCAAGGCAAGGCAATTTTGTAAGATATTCTCACTGTTATTTTTAATAGAGGAAAGGGAACATGAGAATGTAATTGAATACAAAGCCATGAGAAGATGGTGGAAAGTATTTTTGTGTGTATAGATGTAGCCAGTTCTACAGAATCTATGGTGTAAGAGCAGAGTTGGTCGAAGACCTGGTCTTACCCAACCCCCGTCTGCCATCTTGTATGGAAATAATTTTGGCAATGGTTCACTGAACAGCTGTTTTATAGATTTTCTACCAAATGTCAAATTCTACCTTAGTTGTGGTGATAAAAAAAAATGATCAAGAGGAATATCATTCTTGCTTGCAGGAAACTTAACTCTCTTTGTCTATGAGAGGAGAAAGGTGCATAACAACTGGATAAAAATGTAAACATCATATTGTATGTTTATTGTTCCCATGAGGAAAATAACAGCTGATATGATAAAGAAAGAGCATGAGGCTAAGGGTAGGACACTGTTTAGACCCAAGAGTGCCCCTTCATCCCTCCCCTGAAATATCTGTGAGAGGAGAACCTGATGACAAGCGATTGTTCTTTACATTTTTTCAAAGCAGCTGTGGTCAAATTAATATTTATGTTTCCAGCATAAAACAATTTTCATAGTATACCTTCAAAACATTCTATTTAATATTTATATGCAGTGTGAATCTTATAAAGCATCTTTAGAAAGTCGTTTGGGAACAACTGTTTTGTTTTCTAAAACATTTCACTGAGTTTGAGGTCTAAGTAAATGAGTAAAATCTTTAATTCTGTCAGTTATTAGTTTTCTGACCTTTTGCAAATGGTAAAAATCTTTGTCCTCTTTTTTTTTAATTTAAAAAATGAGGATAGAATATGATATATATCTTTGATAAGCCTAGTAATTCTCATCTAAAGATGAGCATGTACTAATCTTAGAAATCTGAGAAACAATTATGTTACATAGTGAAGGGGAATTAAGGGTACAGAATGGAATTAAGGTCATTAATAAACAGACTTTAAAATGGGGAGGTCATCCAGATGTGAACAGTGTTCACAAGGTCCCTAGTAAGTGGAAGAGGGAGATGGAGGAGAGAAGGAGATGTGACAATGGAAGTAAGGCTGGAGTTATGCAATGGGAAGACTCAACCTGCTATTGTTGGTTTTGAAAATAGCAGCATGCGTGACCCAAGGAATGATAGCAGGTTCTAGAGCCTGAAAAAGCTAAGGAGACAGTCCTTCTTAGAGCTTCCAGAAAGAGACCAGCCTTTCAACACCTTGATTTTAGCTCGTTGAAACCTTCATCAGTCTTCTGGCCTTCTGAAATGTAATATAATCTATTTATGTTATTTTGAGCCATTACATTTATGGTAATCTGCTAAAGCAGACATAGAAAACCATACGGTATTTTATACCACATGATTTTTGTGAGGGGCAAATTAGATAACTTATTGTAATATATTGGAAATTACTTTGGAAATAATGTTGAATATGTAATAATTATAAGCAAAGATAAGTTGGAAATATGTATCATATAGCATTTAAGAATAGTGGAGGAATGAAATATGCCATAATCCCCATCTATCTATGTTATTTCCTAAGCTGGACTCCTTGAAACTTTCAATCTATAATACTGCAATAGCCAACACTGTACATAAACCCACTTCTACCTTCAATAGCCATCATGTCTAAGGAGAGCAATCCATTCTACCAATGGAAATTTGGTTTAAGCAATGAGAAGTAAGGACCAATCAATAATAATAAAAAAATACTGCACAGTTTAGTAATGGAGTAAGAAAGTGATTTGTTAATTAGCCTTTGGATATAGTTCCTGTCAGCATAGGGTAAATAGTACTTCTACAGCCACAAGGCTATAGATAAAGCCAACATTATTGCTGGCATAAGAGAGAGATGGGAAGAACCTGAGAACTCAGCTTATTGCTAAGCAAAAGAATGAATCAACCAACTTCATGTAATGTCATATAGCAAATGTCTTTACTATTAAAGTCAGGTTCACGAAAGCATCCTTACTGAGATTACTACCAAGGCCAGCTGGTTTTTATGTCTGTTCACAAAGTTACTTTTCACAGATTTCCTTTGACATTAAATCTTATAGTCATCAACCATAGCTGGCATCACACTTAGCCAATGTTTACTGGATTTACTATACTTGTAGATATGAGGCAAGTGTGGCATATGATTTTGAGAAACTGAACAGGATGGATCTTAATGTCTGCTGGCAGACTTAATTTTGTTTATTGGATGCTTTCATTGGTGGACTGGACAGTATTAAAATGCTGTATCAACTAAGAAGCTTTTCAAGACAAATTAGAGAAAGGATGCATATGGACATAACAGTAAAACATTTATTGTAGTGTTTCAAAGAACATTCTGGAGGGATAGAAAATATGCCCTCCTTTTTTATGTATCACATGGGTTGGCAATCCTGTGAATTTTTTAAAGTGTTAGTCTCTCTGTTGTGTCCAACTCTTTGTGACCCCATGGATTGTAAGCCTACAAGGCTCCTCTGTCCATGGGATTCTCCAGGCAAGAATACTGAAGTGGGTAGCCATTCCCTCCCCCAGGGGACCTCCCAACCCAGGTGTTGAACCTGGGTCTTCTATACTGCAGGCAGACGCTTTACCATATGAACCACCAGAAATCCAATTATATCATTATGCTTTTTTATGTCCAAAGCAAATTCAGTATGGCTCTTTCCCATTTAGATCCACATATCATAACCAACAACCATGCCAATGCTAGCCACTGGAGACAGCTAAGTGAAATCAGGTCCAAAGGAAACAGGAAAAAATAAAACACCTAGCAAGAAATTAAAAGCATGATGAGTAAAATATAATGTGAATTTCAAACTAAAAAATAAAATTCCTTTCAAAAGAAATCTGATATATTCTTTGACCTTAAGTAAAGATACAAATCTAGAGGCAGTGAAAGAAGGATGATGTAAAAGCTTGGAGTTCTGTCTTTGTTGAGCTACGAGACTTCGGACAATGTTTTCATCATCTCTGGGTCTTGATTTCTTTATGTAAATGAAATCTAATATGTTCTTTTGTGTGTGTGATATACTCAAGACCTCTTTGTCTGTGTCTCTCTGTGGTCAAACCCCAAGCAGGTTAACTTCAATGGCTGACTGCAGAGCATATGTGTGTGTGAGCTCCAGACCTGGCAACCACATCAGCAGGATGTGTGGCTGGCCAAGCTGTGATCAAGGCTCTGCTTGACAGGCATTGATTTGAGCAGAGAGGTCTGGTTTGGGTACTTTAGTTTGGATTTCTCACATTCCATGTCTGTGATTCACAATATTCCACTAGCTGCAGAGGAATGTGACACTTCATTATCTAGAGTAAGTCAAATTCAACACAATAAGAAGCATTATTTCCAAATATGTTTCTCCTTCATCCCTAGAGCTATAAAGCCAACCAGCACTCAGAGAGATTGGTTAGTTTTCTTCCCATTTACCTTTATAAAAAGTTTCATCAGAGGGACAGCTTCCTCACATTAACAATTACCTTTAAGAGGAGATTCACAATTGTGGAAATAAATATTATTAAGCTATTAATATTATTAAGCCTTAAGAAAAAGAAGATCCTGCCATTTGCAACATGGATAAACCCAGAAGACACTGCTGCTGCTGCTAAGTCGCTTCAGTCGTGTCCGACTCTGTGCGACCCCAGAGAAGGCAGCCCACAAGGCTCCCCCCCCACCTGCCCCCGTCCCTGGGATTCTCTAGGCAAGAACACTGGTGTGGGTTGCCATTTCTTTCTCCAATGCATGAAAGTGAAAAGTGAAAGTTGCCCAGTCCTGTCTGACTCCTCTCGACCCCATGGACTGCAGCCTACCAGGCTCCTCCGTCCATGGGATTCTCCAGGCAAGACTACTGGAGTGGGGTGCCATTGTCTTCTCCCAGAAGACACTATGCTAAGTCAAATAAATCAGACACAGAAAGAAAAAAAAAACAACTGTACAACTTCATATACATGTAGAATCAAAAAAAGCTGACTACATATAAGAAGAGAGTAGGTGGCTGTGGGGGGAAGGGAGAAGATGTGAGTCAAAGGGTACAAAGTAGGAATAATTATCTAGGGTAAGAGTAGGGATCTAATGTAGAGTATGATGACTATACTTAATACTACTTTACCAAATCCTGGTAACTTGCTAAGAGAGTAGATTTCAGGTTCACTCATCCCATAAAAATGGTGACTATATAACAATATGTGTTAATTTGTTTGACTGTAGTAATCATTCAGGGTTTCCCTGATGACACTCAGTTCAGTTCAATTCAGTCACTCATTCGTGTCCAACTCTTTGTGACCCCACGGACTGTAGCACGCCAGGCTTCCCTGCCCATCACCAACTGCCAGAGTTTACCCAAATTCATGTCCATTGAGTTGGTGATGCCATCCAACCATCTCATCCTCTGTCATCCCCTCTCCTCCTGCCTTCAATCTTTCCCAGCATCAAGGCCTTTTCATGAGTCAGTTCTTCACATCAGGTGACCAAACTATTATAGTTTCAACTTCAACATCAGTCCTTCCAATAAATACTCAGGACTGATTTCTTTTAGGTTGGACTGGTTGGATCTCCTTGCAGTCTAAGGGACTCTCAAGAGTCTTCTCCAACACCACAGCTCAAAAGCATCAATTCTTTGGCACTCAGCTTTCTTTATAGTCCAACTCTTATATCCATACATGACTACTGGGAAAACCATAGCCTTGACTAAACGGACCTTTAAAAAGTAAAGTAATGTCTTTACTTTGGCAAAGTAATGTCTCTGCTTTTTAATATGATGACACTAGTGATAAAGAATCTACCAATGGAGGAGATGTGGGTTTGATCCCTGAGTTGGGAAGATCTTCTGGAGAAGTAAAATGGTAACCTACTCCAGTTTTCGTGCCTGAAGAATCCCGTGGACAGAGGAGCCTGGTGGGCTACAGTCCATGAGGTCACAAAAGAGTTGGGCACAAATACTAAACAACAGTAATCATTCAACTGTGCCTATGTATATCAAATCATCATGTTTTATAGCTTAAGTATATATCATTTTTTATTTAAGTGATAAATGCTTAAATTTTTTTAAATTATTATTTTATTTTATTTTTTTACTTTACAATATTGTACTGGTTTTGCCATACATCAACATGCATCCACCACGGGTGTACACGTGTTCCCCATCATGAACCCCCCTCCCACCTCCCTCCCCATACCATCCCTCTGGGTCATCCCAGTGCACCAGCTCCAAGCTTCCTGTATCCTGCATCGAACCTGGGCTGGCGATTCATTTCTTATATGATATTATACATGTTTTAATGCCATTCTCCCAAATCATCCCCCCCCATCTCTCCCACAGAGTCCCAAAGACTGTTCTATACATCTGTGTCTCTTTTGCTGTCTCGCATACAGGGTTGTCATAACCATCTTTCTAAATTCCATATATATGTGTTAGTATAATGTATTGGTGTTTTTCTTTCTGGCTTACTTCACTCTGTATAATTGGCTCCAGTTTCATCCACCTCATTAGAACTGATTCAAGTATACTCTTTTTAATGGCTGAGTAATATTACATTATATATATATATATATACCACAGCTTTCTTATCCATTTTTCTGCTGATGGACATCTAGATTGCTTCCATGTCCTGGCTATTATAAACAGTGCTGCGATGAACATTGGGGTACACGTGTCTCTTTCAATTCTGGTTTCCTTGGTGTGTATGCCCAGTAGTGGGATTGCTGGGTCGTATGGCAGTTCTATTTCCAGTTTTTAAAGGAATCTCCATACTGTTCTCCATAGTGACTGTACTAGTTTGCATTCCCACCAACAGTGTAAGAGGGTTCCCATTTCTCCACACCCTCTCCAGCATTTATTGCTCATAGACTTTTGGATCGCAGCCATTCTGACTGGCCTGAAATGGTACCTCATTGTGGTTTTGATTTGCATTTCTCTGATAATGAGTGATGTTGAGCATCTTTTCATATGTTTGTTAGCCATCTGTATGTCTTCTTTGGAGAAATGTCTAATTAGTTCTTTGGCCCAGTTTTTGATTGGGTCATTTATTTTTCTGGAATTGAGCTGCAGGAGTTGCTTGTATACTTTTGAGATTAGTTGTTTGTCTAATCATTTGCTATTATTTGCTTCATTTGCCATTATTTTCTCCCATTCTGAAGGCTGTCTTTTCACCTTGCTTATAGTTTTTTTTTGTTGTGCAGAAGCTTTTAATTTTAATTAGATCCCATTTGTTTATTTTTGTTTTTATTTCCAATATTCTGGGAGATGGGTCTTTAGAGGATCCTGCTGTGATGTATGTCGGAAAGTGTTTTGCCTATGTTCTCCTCTAAGAGTTTTATAGTTTCTGGTCTTATTTTTAGATCTTTAATCCATTTTGAGTTTATTTTTGTGTATGGTGTTAGAAAGTGTTCTAGTTTCATTGTTTTACAAGTGGTTGACCAGTTTTCTCAGCACCACTTGTTAAAGAGATTGTCTTTTCTCCACTGTATAGTTTTGCCTCCTTTGTCAAAGATAAGGTGTCCATAGGTGTGTGGGTTTATCTCTGGGCTTTCTATTTTGTTCCATTGATCGATATTTCTGTCTTTGTGCCAATACCATACTGTCTTGATGACTGTAGCTTTGTAGTAGAGCCTGAAGTCAGGCAGGTTGATTCCTCCAGTTCCATTCTTCTTTCTCAAGATTGCTTTGGCTATTCACGGTTTTTTGTGTTTCCATACAAATTGTGAAATTATTTGTTCTAGCTCTGTGAAAAATACTGTTGGTAGCTTGATAGGGATTGCATTGAATCTATAGATTGCTGTGGGTAGTATACTCATTTTCACTGTATTGATCCTTCCGATCCATGAACAAGAACACATAGAAAGTGTCAGGATATTGGAACATCCAGGCCCAGTGATGCTTCACACCACTTCCTGTATGTCAAGGTTAGATCCTAACATATGCCCTGAAGCTGCCCTGATATAAATAGAAGAGAAGGACTGTTTCACAACCTCATGACTGTTCTAAGTCCTGCTTTCTCAGTTGCTTTCAAATGGTTTTATATGTTTAAGTTATGGCTGAATGCTTTCCAAGAATTCAAGATGGCTCTTTTTGGTTATTCTCCTTTTCAGTTTATATTAAAGTGGAATGATATAACTTCTTGAGCTCAGACTGCCTGAGAATAAATACTGCTCCACCATTTATTAGATAAGGAACTTCAGGTAAATGGATTCACCTCTCAATTTTCCTATCTGTAAAAATATAAAAATAAAGTTAGGTGATTTCCTGAATTCTTACAGGGATATAGTCCATATAGAGTGCTAGGCTTAAGGCCTGGCATGTGTAAATATCTCTCAATAAATGTTAACTTTTACTATGATCTGTCTAGGTGGAATGTACATGATAACATTTCAGTATGAGAATAAAGCATTTTCATGTATGTGCATGAAAGACAAAATATGTGACATCATCATGAGGGAAAGAACCAGAATCATGGAATTTCAGCAGCATAAAACCTTAGTTTTCAAGTTGGTGAGTATTTTAAGTAGGAGAGACTAAAGTGGTATTTTACACCAGATTTTGCATAATTTTAGGGTGAAAAAATGTAATGTCCATGCATTCAATTTGAGGTCTGCTATCTAAAGTGTTTTATAAGGACTTCACTGGTGGTCCAGTGGTTAAGATGCCACATTTCCAGTGCAAGGGCCCCCACTTCCCATCCCTGGTTGGGTAACTCAGATCTGGCATGCTGGGTGGCCAAGAAAGAAATAACACTAAAAAAAAATAAAGATTAAAATAAAGTACTTTATAAATAATCTGTCTCAAAAAGACTACAATATTAGACACAAGAATTACAGCTTTCAGGAAACTCTTAGTGACTTAGACTAGACTTGTGCTTCAAAAGAGAGGATGCCATAGTTTATTTTAATTTGCTTCTTCTGACTTTTTCTCTTTATCTTCATCAACATTACATAGTTTCTTACAGCTGCATCTGTATAGATTTTGGCTGACTTACACTGCCATAGTCCATCTCTAATACTGTTTTTCTCTAAGAGCTATTCCACTTGTGAAATCAACAGTATTTGATACCTCATACCAGCAGCATTAGGGCTTCCCCAGTGGCTCAGTGGTAAAGAATCCAGCTGCAGTACAGGAGACCCAGTTTCAATCCCTGGGTGCGGAAGAAACCCTGAAGGAGGGCACGGCAACCCACTCCAGTATTCTTGCCTGAAGAAGCTTGTGGACAGAGGAGCATGGGGGGCTACAGTCCATGCGGTCACAAAGTGTCGGACATGACTGAAGTGACTGAGCACGCATGCATGCATCAGCAGCATAAAGAAGGCGAAAGCCAAAGAATGAATGCTTTCTAATTGTAGTGCTGGCAACGACTCTTAGAGAAGCCCCTTGGATGCAAGGAGATCAAACCAGTCAATCCTAAAGGAAATCAACTCTGAATATTCATTGGAAGAACTGTTGCTGAAGTTGAAGCTCCAATACTTTGCCCACCTGATGAGAAGAGCCCATTTAGTGGAAAAGATCCAGATGCTGGGAAAGACTGAAGGCAGGAGGAGAAGGGGACGGGTGGCAGAGGATCAGATGGTTAGATAGCATCACTGACTTAATGGACATGAATTGAGTAAACTCCAGGAGATAGTGGAGGACAGAGGAGCCTGGCTTGCTGCAGCACAAGGGGTTGCAATGAGTCATATGCAACAACAATCAGCAGCATATCTTGATTAAATTTCTGTTAATAAATACCATTGCCATAAAACTCTTATGAGTTCTGGCACCTGGCACCTCTAGGGTAATGCTAGAGGTTGGGTACTCAGGAAGAGTGGTATAGTCCCTGCACTGGAGAACTCCCTCACATCTAATGAAAAAGAAGCATTAAACAAGTAGCATCAGTGTCACAGACGTGCTAAAGAGAATGGAGGGTATGTAGCTTGGACACTCTGAGTGGAGGAGAAAGTTGTAAAGGATACCACAAAGGCAGCCACCAAGGACCACCAAAAAAAGAAACTTTGGAACAGATCACATGGCAAAAGAAGATATTTTCACCACATACTGGACTCAATGTTTACTTCCCTTTCCATGGTCCTGAGTTAGGCAAAGGGGTTTAGCTCCCAAGAGATTCTGCTCCAGGAACATTAGCGAGGCCTCTCCTAGTCAAAACAGTTCCTGACTCAGTTCAGACTCAGGTCACAAATTCTTTAGAGTGAAATCTCATAGACTATTTCCTTAGAGATTTTGAACTAACTCTCCTAATATGCAAATATGTTTATGCAAGGGCATTTGCTACCCCTGCTTGAGCTTCTGTGTGTTAACTCTGGAGTCACACTGTCCAGTTCTCCACTGCCTGGTTTAAGGACTTTGAGCAAGTCATTTAACTAGTCTCTGTCTCAGTCTGTAAAATGCATCTGTAAAATGCAAAAAAGAATGGGTGTCACTTGGGACTCGGTGAGGATCAGAGTTAGTACTCTTAAGGCAGAGTGTCTGCCTGCAGTAACTTCCCACTGGTTGTTTTAATAGTCGTCTATATAATTTCATATCATTGATTATATTTTTTGATGAGAGGGAAACAGAGAAAGAGGAAAGTAAACTTGTTTTGCAGTGTTGCTTGCTGCCAGTCTAGGAAGAGCCTTTTTTCCCCCCATGAAAGATACTGATAAAAGACAACAATTACGACAGTCATTTTAAAATTCGTATTGCTCTATTATATATTTAAGCAAAATGGGAAATGTTCTATTACCTTCTAATTCATCATGAGTCTGGGGACAAATGACTTGGAGCATCTCTGAACACTAACACATGATAATTTCTTTGAGTCACTGGATAAGAATGTCTATAAATTATAATTACTACATTTCTAGATTTGTTTGTCTTTGTTTTACCTCAGCATATTTATTCCATTGGCTGATCAGCTGATGTCAAAATAACGAAGCTGGGTCACCTGCATTGCAGGAGGGGATTTGCCACTCTGCCACCTGGGAAGCCCAAGTAACCTCACCTGTGCTCTAAGCTCTTTGTGGACCAGAGAACTCACAGAGGGGAGCCCTCCCTCCATCTCTGGATCTCCAGTCCTGCTCTGCCTTTGTCATATGGATTTAGTAAAGTCTCTGGGCTTTTCATGGAGAATCTCTCAGTATTTCAACCTAATGGTAGCCCTTTCTTTCAAGCTAAGCTATTCCCAGACATAAGTGTTAACTGACAAATATCTTTTTTTGAATAGGTCAGCCTGTAGCTGCCAAGACCTCTAGAGCTACTGTATCCTGGAAAGGCATGACATTTTGTGGTTCACTACAGCCAAATAGAATTCTCAGCAGTACAGACCACAAACTTAGTTCTTGACACAAAAATTAGCAATTTACACTATCTGAGCTGATTCCCAAGCACTTGAGCAATTTTGTAAAATAATTTAGAAAGAGATGTGCTTGCTAATATAATGAAAATAACCTTAGTCATCACTTTCCTTGTATTTCTAGAAACACATAATTAAAGCTGTAACTATGTTATGTATAATGTATGTGTATTATTAAAACCAAACTGATTTAAACAAACAACGTAAATTGTCTTTCAAGGTCAATATTTTCCCTTTCCTTTGCAATTCTACACTAATTCCATTGCTTAAAGTAGTTTTGAAGCTTCTATTTATGAAATATTTTATATCTGTTTTCTAGCCACATTTATAAAAATTTTATTTAAACTACATGGCTAAATACTCACTTATGTTTTCTTCATTTAACTATTCATTTATTCTATCACTTAAAAAGTCTTGATATAGGCTTTTACATACCAGGTCCAAATTTACACTGGAATTAGAGAAACCAAGATGTAGATATTCCTATTCTTATAGACTGCTGGGCTACTAAAAGTACTGAAAGAGTCTATTTTTAAAATAAATCCCACCCAGAAGACAATGTGCCACTACTGAGAATACTCAGACAAATTTATCTCTGGAACTGATGCTGATTTCATAAATTCCAAAAATCCAAGAAGAAGCTTATTTAGGAATATCTAAACATTATACTCTCTCAGGATGACAATTGGGAAGTTAGTAAATAAAGTTCGGAACTTCGCTCAAAACAACTATGATTTCTTTACTTCACCTTTACACATGTATCATACATTTAGCACTTAAAACCCAAGAGATCTTTACACAACCTCTAAGATATACAGCAAATAATCACATTTTCTTCATTTATTTGGTAACAAAAGATAATGGACTTAACCCCAAAGGATTAAACAAGTCAATGATGAAACCAAAAATACAGCCTAAATATCCACCTGCAAAATACATCTGGATCTTAGGGCAGAATCCCATATACCTGTGCACAAAATTATACTTGCATTCATCAAGGATTTAGAGACCACAAGTTAACAGTTATTCCTCTTATAAAGATGTCAGACTATCTGGATAAATCAACAAAATCCTCATGAATTTCTTATATGATGTCATATATAGGTAATCTTCAGTCAGCTTTAACTTCTCAAAAAACAGAAACAGACTAGTGTTTACTGAAAAATTAATGTTGCTTATGACATGTAGTTAACGGCCAACAATGGTAGGTTAGAGTAATTGCTAACCTTCAGGAAAGAATTCAAATTACACAGTCTAGATAAGAATGTATACTTAGAACATTCACTGAATGACAATTTCTCATGTTTGAACATGCTAGTGAATCCTGGAGCACAGAGAATGAAAAGGTGGATCTCATTAAGATACAGATTCTTATTCTGTGAGTCATCCGTTGACTCTAAGCTCTCTACCCTCTCTTTAGGATTCTATTTACCATATTGTTCTATAGACCAATATATTGGCCTATGATATAGAAACTAAAATAATTAAGTAGATTCCAAAGTAAGTCCAATATATTTAGAAACAGCTGTTCAGCTAATAGAAATAAGACTTTATATGTATCAGGATCATTGGAACCCAGAGCGCTTAGTATTGGCTTCTGATTCAGCCTGTTAAACTGAAAAAAATTCAAGCATGAGCCAGGAATACTTTGTATTAGCCATAAAGACTGTAAGTTCATAAGAGACATGAGTATGAATGATTCTATGACAAAATGTACTCATAACACATTCAGTAGATTTATTGCTTGTACCTTGCTGTACCAGGCCAGCAGGACAGCCAAATCCTCTCAAAACACCCAAGAACAGTCATAGACATATAAAGAAACCCACAACTCCAAGATAAAAAGAATAGGCTTAGTTTCTCAAAAGAACTGAACAAGATTATCATCCCAGTGAGGTGGTTATAGAACTTGTAGATCTACTTCCTATATGAATGATGCTGCCTTTACAGGGTAACATAGTTATATCCTTATATACATTAAAATAACTAGCATAATTTATTTGTCATGTTTATCATCTTTCCTTTGATCAGTGACACTTGTGACAATTGCATTGTATTCTAATATGTAGGCATTCCTAGAATTTAGACATTCACTTAGTTCAGTTCAGTTCAGTCGCTCAGTCATGTCCGACTCTTTGCAACCCCATGAATCGCAGCACGCCAGGCCTCCCTGTCCATCACCAACTCCTGGAGTTCACTCAGACTCATGTCTATCAAGTCAGTGATGCCATCCAGCCATCTCATCGTCTGTCGTCCCCTTCTCCTCCTGCCCCCAATACCTCCCAACCTCAGAGTCTTTTCTAATGAGTCAACTCTTTGCATGAGGTGGCCAAAGTACTGGACTTTCAGCTTTAGCATCATTCCTTCCAAAGAAATCCCAGGGCTGATCTTCAGAATGGACTGGTTGGATCTCCTTGCAGTCCAAGGGACTCTCAAGGGTCTTCTCCAACACCACAGTTCAATTTAAAAGCATCAATTCTTTGGCGCTCAGCTTTCTTCACAGTCCAACTCTCACATCCATACATGACCACCGGAAAAACCATACTCACAGAAAACTAGTCAATCTAATCACACTAGGACCACAGCCTTGTCTAACTCAATGAAACTAAGCCATGCCCGTGGGGCAACCCAAGACAGGCGGGTCATGGTGGAGAGGTCTGACAGAATGTGGTCCACTGGAGAAGGGAATGGCAAACCACTTCAGTATTCTTGCCTTGAGAACCCCATGAACAATATGAAAAGGCAAAATGATAGGATACTGAAAGAGGAACTCCCCAGGTTGGTAGGTGCCCAATATGCTACTGGACATCAGTGGAGAAATAACTCCAGAAAGAATGAAGGGAGGGAGCCAAAGCAAAAACAATACCCAGTTGTGGGTGTGACTAGGGATAGAAGCAAGGTCCGATGCTGTAAAAAGCAATATTGCATAGGAACCTGGAATGTCAGGTCCATGAATCAAGGCAAATTGGAAGTGGTCAAATAAGAGATGGCAAGAGTAAACGTCGACATTCTAGGAATCAACAAACTAAAATGGACTGGAATGGGTGAATTTAACTCAGATGACCGTTATATCTACTACTATATCTAAGGGCAGGTATCCCTTAGAAGAAATGGAATAGCCATCATGATCAACAAAAGAGTTCGAAACGCAGTACTTGGATGCAATCTCAAAAACGACAGAATGATCTCTGTTCGTTTCCAAGGCAAACCATTCAATATCACAGTAATCCAAGTCTATGCCCCAACCAGTAACCCTGAAGAAGTTGAAGGTGAACGGTTCTATGAAGACCTACAAGACCTTTTAGAACTAACACCCAAAAAAGATGTCCTTTTCATTATAGCGGACTGGAATGCAAAAGTAGGAAGTCAAGAAACACCTGGCGTAACAGGCAAATTTGGCCTTGGAATACAGAATGAAGCAGGGCAAACATTAATAGAGTTTTGCCAAGAAAATGCAGTGGTCATAGCAAACACCCTCTTCCAACAACACAAGAGAAGACTCTACACATGGACATCACCAGATGGTCAACACCGAAATCAAATTGATTATATTCTTTGCAGCCAAAGATAGAGGCGCTCTATACAGTCAACAAAAACAAGACCAGGAGCTGACTGTGGCTCAGATCATGAACTCCTTATTGCCAAATTCACTCAGTAGAAATCTGAAAAATATAACATCAAGAAAGCCAATTAAAATGTTTCCCTAGAGAACCAGATAACTTGTTTTGGAGTTCGTATACCTTAGGTTTGATCAGAATTCACTTAATACACCTTGTCAGGCTGTGAGGATATCCTCCGCACTGCTTACCAAACACTGGGCCTGGAACCTGGAAAATAGTAAAGATTCAATATCTAAGCTTTGAAAAGTCATTGTGAATCATTCTAATTCAAGGAATGAGTGTATGGCAACTGTATGTTGGTGATCTTAGGGAGGAAAGTACCTTCTTACAAAGTACGTTGGTATGAGTACTCTTGTACCAAATGTCCACTGAATCTGTTGGTGATGGTGACCAGGTTGGAAAGACTGCCAATGTGAAAATAAATACTCTATTAGAAAAGATGGCAGAGAGGCTAGAAATGAGTAAACATGCAATAAGCTAGAGGAAGAAGGCATTTCACATTGGAATTTTTGAAAGAATTGCACTGGCAGCCCAGTTGTTCAGGTTCCCAAACCATTTTGAAATATGGGATTGCCTACTTCATAAAATGATCCATTTCATTGCTGAACATTGTTAATTCTTACAAAGATTTTCCTTATAGTAGTCAAAATATGTCTCTTGGTACTCTTTAGTACTAGCTCTGCTTGTTAGCATAGCTGAAAGCCAGCAAGTCTTTTACATAATAGGCATCAATATTTGAAGACAGTTCTCTGAAACTCTCTATCCTCTCACTGAACTCACTTACTGCTGGAACTCTCTACCAAAGAACATAGTGTCTGAATCTTTCTCTTCCTTGGGATTTATATTTCACTTTGTCTGTTTTCCAAAGTCTAGTGCTATCCCCAGACTGGCTAGAATATTGAACCTCTTTCAATATTCTTAGCTGAACATGAGATTGATATCTTTTCCCCAAGACATATATCTATAATAATAGAACTTCCTTGTGTTCATCTCAATTAAGTCCATCATTCAAAAATGTGTGTTTTGAAAGTAAGGATGGATGAATGTTTTAATTTACTATTGTTATGTAAGTCTGGAAACCTTTAGGTGAACTGGATTAATTTGGTGAAAATTAGAAGTTTACTTGCTACTCAGATTCTTAACTTACAAAGAATAATTTACATGCAATCCAGGTCTTCAGTATATTTCTTCAAAATAGATAAATGGGAGACTTATATTGAATACAGATTCCTCTGAAATTTAAAAAATGAGAATTTTAGTAAAAAGCTTTGGGAAAAGAATTGTTAAGAAGATTTTCACTAGTTAGTCTTAGGAGTAGAAAACAACAAGAATCTTTTTGAATCATTAAAATCTCTATGAGTAACAACATAAGGAAGTAGTATAAAAATGTCCAAAGATATTGAGCACAAAATTACAATTTGTCTTAAAATTTCATCAAGGTTATAATACCCCAAAGAATTAAGACTTTCTTGAGTTACTACAAATAATAGTGAAAGTGACCTATAAGACTTTGCTTATTTACTACATATTTCAAACATCCCATGATTGTGGAATATTAGGCTTTTATTTAGCTGTATTCAGGTCCTTCTTTTTCGACCTGCATGGAGTGGGAGATTCATCAAAAGTTCTTACACCTACCAATCAATTTCCCCAAGGTCTTTTTTGTGAGTTATATCAGTGGTTACTGTCATTCTTTAGGTGTTATAATTTGATTATGAATCCATTTAAACTCAAAAGTCACGGCTTTTTCCTTTGTACAGTGAGGAAACTCAATTAATCTGTGACACCAGTGAATATGTATTGCTTCCTTTATATTTATTCTTTTGAGTCAGGGCATCTTTCTCATTACAGAGATTTGGAATGACAATGCATTATAATAATCGAATTTGTACTGCTGTCACATTTTCAAGTGCTTAGGAGTTAGAATTCAAGCACAAATAGGGTTATACCAGAAAAGAATATTAGTGGTTAAAACCTGGCAAATGAAAATGAATAATTTTTCAAACTCAGATGAAGCATTAACGTTGCAAACAGCATTACAAGGATTTTTAGCATACATCGGTGATAAACCTGAAGGGACTAAGGCCATACACCATCCTAAACAAAGGTAACCCTCCCCTTTCTCAAGGATTTTAGAGAATTGGAACTATGACAGTCCATAGGGTCGCTAAGAGTTGGATGCAACTGAACAACTTAGTATGCACAAAACTATGAGCTGTTATATTCTGATATTCCTGCATTGAACATAAAACCCGAAGCAAAGTCATGGAGGCTTAAGGATCCTTTGGGATGCTAGAAAACAGATTTTTCCATTAGGCCAACTCTTAATAAAAGCCACAAACTAGGGTCCCCTGTTCAAACTAGTGGTCCCCTTGCTCACATGAGTGTGTCTTTTGATGAGTTGCATTGGGATTCCAAAAAATTAATTACTTGCAAACAATAAAACATTGTAGTATTTCACTTATAAACATCAGGATTCTTTAAAAAAAAAAAAAAACCTCTCAAACCTTAGAATCACATACAACTATCTCTTGGAGCAGAGTAGGAGCTAAGTACTTTAGAGATGAAGCATTCAGTTAGCCATCCAATATTCTTTATTTCTTTGTCTTACTTCCCTTTCACTGTTAGGTAGGGTGAGAAGGGAAATAGCAGAGTCAGTTATAGACTACAATGACTGTATCTGCAATGGGAAGATATTGGTCCAAAGTTTAGGGACAACAGTTTTGGATGACACAACTTTTGCATACACTGAATTTGGAGCTATAGAAAACCTGTGTGTATGACCTAGAGCAATATACTTCCAATATGATTCATCTTGCTGCAAATGTTTCTCATTTATCTGTATCTCTCCAGTTCTACTTGGGAGAATAGAGTGAGCCAGCTTACAGAATCTCCTAAAGAAGGAAGAGGAAGAATCCCAGTGACTTTGTAAAGCCATCAGAGCACCCCAATAGGCTATGGCCATAGCACAGGGATTTTGAATTATTGTGAAATGGGAGCTGAGATTGTAAAGGAGTGGCCACAGGGTAAGACAAATGGGAAATGATGTAGCAGGTGTATTGTAGCAAGCTCAAAGATCAAGACAGAAGAGAATGAAGGAATTATGAGTTGAGCCGTTCAAGAATTTGGCTGCAAAAGAAAAGCAATGCTTTGTTGGCAATTCAGGAGATGCTTGGGTTAGGTTCCAGATGCCCATCTTAATGCTAAGGGAATCTGCCGGTTGAACAGCTGCACTAACAGACTGAAACTAGACCATTCTCTTGGGTAGGCAGGAGGAAGGGTAGACAGTACAGGGAATAAACCGTGTACTTCTCATTCACAGTTGCACTTTCAATCCAATATTGAATCAATACAAAAATCAATACAAAAAAGGTCAACATGTTAAAAGGCAATTATTACTTTTTTTGGAATGGTAAAAAAGTATTCTAAGTTGTTTGTTTTTTCAAAAGAGAATAAAAGAGCATATTTTATTTGGGGAATCATTTTACTTCTGAGATTTGCAAAGATGAAAATTACCTTATGGACATGTTTTACATTTAAGTGAAATATTTTGCCTATTTGGTTGAATTATAGTAAAGGAGGAAAACAAAATGAAATCTGAAAATAATCTTTGCTATAGCTGATAATATCAGCTATTTAAATAATTATATATTATGAAGGAAGCACAAGGCATGCATTATGTTATTTCTTTCCTGCAACAAATTTGCATGGTAGATGTTGTAGTTCTGTTTTGCAGCTAAGCTTAGAGAAGGCATTCACCTACCTTGTGAGTGGTGAAGTCATGTAATCAAAGATGGTCTGATAATACCACACTACATACATACAGAAGGAGGATGATAAGAAAGGTAGAGCTGGTACATTGGTTTGTTTCAAAAGTTACCTTTAATTTTCATGGTTTTGTTACTAATAACACTGCATAGGCATGTGCTTGAATATTTTGTAAGAAAAGTGAATATATATCTTCACAGGTAATTCCATGCTTTAGTTATTTGTTAAATAGTAAGTACAAATGTTCCTTTTGTAAAAATATCCTAATGAGTAGCCTATAGTGGTGTTGTTTTAATAATTTTGAAATTAGAATCTATAAGAAATGAGACTTTTTCTAATCTTATATCATGTATTTTTTTTTCTTGCCTAACTAAGCCATCTAAGACCTCCAATAAAATTATGCATAGAAGTAGTTGAAGTATGCATCTTTGCTTCATTTCTGATTTCAGAACTATTTTTTAGCATTTTATTATTGACCCAAGGACAAAAGAGCAGATAGCACCAAGGAGGATCTTGGAATACAAAAACTGAAAAAACAGACCTTTATCATCCTTCTCTCCCCCATGTTGTAATTATTAATGAATTTCAGGTCCTCCTGAGTAGTATAACCTGTCTCCCCTCCCATCCCACACAGGGAGAAGTTATTTGCCTTACTCTTCCCTCATCCGGTATATGTGCCTCATCTAATCAGCAAATGACCCACAAGAAGTGGTACACCATTTCTTGTACCCTGGGTATAAAAGTGGACTAAGGACTCCTGTTCAATGTCAGTTCTCCCTGGAGCTCACCTGCTGTTCTAACAGCATCTCCCATTCTCAGTTCAGTCGCTCAGTCATGTCTGATTCTTTGAGACCCCATGGATTGCAGCACACCAGATTTCCGTGTCCATCACCAATTCCAGGAGTTTACTCAAACTCATCTCCATTGAGTCGGTGATGCCATCCAACCATCTCATCCTCTGTCATCCCCTTCTCCTCCTGCCTTCAATCTTTCCCAGCATCAGGGTCTTTTCAAATGAGTCAGTTCTTCACATCAGGTGGCCAAAGTATTAGAGTTTCAGCTTCACCATCAGTCCTTTCAATGAATATTCAGGACTGGTTTCCTTTAGGATGGACTGGTTGGATCTCCTTGCAGTCCAAGGGACTCCCAAAAGTCTTCTCCAACACCACAGTTAAAAAGTATCAATTCTTTGGTGCTCAGCTTTCTTTACAGTCCAACTCTCACATTCATACATGACTATTGGAAAAACCATAGCCTTGACTAGACAGACCTTTGTTGGCTGCGCAGCCCTGGAGCAGCTGTGAGGAGATACCCCACGTCTCCCAATCTGCTGCTGCTGCTAAGTCGCTTCAGTCGTGCCCATCTCTGTGTGACCCCATAGACAGCAGCCCACCAGGCTCCTCTGTCCCTAGGATTCTCCCACTCTAATAAACTTTATTTCCCTCTCATTCTGTCTCATGTCTGGAAATTCTTTTCCAACCCGCACCTGGACCATGACAATTATTAAATGTGATGTTTCCATAGGTCTTTGTAGACACCTTTAATTAGAGTAATGTTGTTCACCTTTCATAAAATAGTGCTATAGATATTTCATAAACTATTTGCTATGTTCCTCAAATACTTTTACTGAATTTAATTAATAGATTAGAAACTTTTATTGACACTAATCATAAAATTAGTTTATAGATTACTGTTTTACTCAGCTAATATATTACTAAACAACTTTCACTAATAAAACAAGCTAAGTTAATGATAATAAATTATATATTTTATATATTGATGCATTCAGTTGACTAAAATTTTGTTTATGGGATTTACATCTATACCCATAAGCAATATGGTCCTGTGGTTTTCCTTTAGAAACTTTTTTGTTGAGTTTTAATATCAAAATTATATAAGCCTGTATTAATGAGGGTCCTATAGAGGAGCTTCCCTGGTGGTTCAGAGGATAAAGTGTCTGCCTGCAATGCAGGAGACCTGGGTTCGATCCCTGGGTTGGGAAGATCCCCTGGAGAAAGAAATGGCAACCCACTCCAGTATTCTTGCCTGGACAATCCCGTGGACAGAGGAGCCTGGCAGGCTACAGTCTGTGGGGTTGCAAAGAGTCAGACACGACTGAGCGACTTCACACACACACATATAGAGAAGCAGAACCAATAGAAGCTGTGCGTGTGTGTGTGTGTGTGTGTGTATATATAGAGAGAGTTGGCCTAAAAGTTTATTCAGATTTTTCCATTAAAATGTTATGGAAAAAATATATATGGTCTTCCATGATAACTTAGTGGTAAAGATTCTGTCTGCAATGCATGAGATGCAGTTTTGATTCTTGGTTTGGGAAGATCCTCTGGAGAAGAAAATGGAAACCTAGTTCAGTATTCTTGCCTGGAAAATCCCATGAACAGAGGAGCCTGAAGGGCTATAGTCCATGGGGTCACAAAAAAGTTGTGACTAAAGGACACTTTAGTGTGACTAAAGGACACACTTAGTGACTAAAAGACAACAACAATAAATATGTGTGTGTGTGTATACGTATGTGTATATATGTATAAAAAGAGAGATTTATTATAACAAATTGGTTCACATGATCATGGAGGCCAAGAATTGTCACAATTTGCCTCCACAAGTTGGAGACTTAAGAAGGTCAGTGATGTTTTTCAAAGTCTAGAGAGCTGAAGAGCCTAATGTAGATACCAGTTCAAATCTGAGATCCTGGGAATCAGGACACTGAAGGCAGAAGATCATGTCCCAATTCACACAGTCAAGCAGAGCTTTAATTCAACTTTCTTGAACTTTTTTATTTTATTCAGACCCTCCGTGGATTGGCTGGTGCCCATTCATATGGAAAGTGGCCCTTTGCTTTACTCAGTTCACCAATTCAAATGCTAATCTCATCCAGAAACATCCTCACAGATACACACAGATATAATGTTTAAACAGATAGCTATCTGACCATCCTGTGACTCAACCAAGTTGACACATAAAATTACCATCACAAAATTGGAAAACAAACAAACAAAAATGAGTTAATTAATATTCTCTCCTTTAAAAATAGTTTTGTGAAAGTAGAATCTTGGGGTGAATCATTTGCCAGGATGCACTGTTCTAATATTTGGTGAATAGCACCAGTAGCACCTCTCTTTGCAGCATATGTTTTACTAATTCAACTTATTCAATTATTATAAGACAATGGCTTGTCATTTAACAGCAGTTTTACTAGTTGTATATGTTAGTTGTAACTAGTTTGTTTTTCTAACTATACAAAAATATTGACACAAAGACACATAGTCCCTTATGACATGTTTAATGTTTGCAGCATCTGTATTCATGTCTCATTTTTAATTTATTCTATTTCAAGTCTTTTTTTTTTTTAAGTTTCTCTTGGTATGTAAGAAGGTGGACCACCCATTAATATTTGTAAAGAATCACTATAATCTTTTCAATTCTCACTGTTGTACATTTGTTTTATATTTAATGTATCCAATTGAAAATCCAATTGTTCTTGGAGCATTTTTTAAAAAGATTTCTACTGCCTAATGAACTGCCTTAGAATCTTTGTTAAATATGTAGTGGAAAACTAACACTTTAACAATACTGAAGCTTCCAGTCCATGAAACCTCCACGTCTCCTTTTATTATGACTTTTTAAGTGTTTTAAAAAATCAATGTTTTATAATTTTCAACATAGAGATGTCTCATGTTGATTATATTCAACATAGAGATCTCTCAATCTTTTGTTAGATTGTATTAGTATATTTCACTTAATGCAGTGTTATTTTAAATATCTTTTTAAATGTCTAGATTGTAATTGCTTATTGCTAGGATGCTTGTATAATTGATTTTTATTAGCTTTTATTTATTAAGCTTCTTACTTATAACAGATTTGGGGGGATTTTCTACTTAGACAGCCATCTCATGTCCTCTGCAAAAAAAATAAACAATGATGTTTATTCATTTCTAATGTCTACCCTTTATTTGTCTTTCTTACTTTGGTGTGCTAAAAGTCCTGGTGTGATGTTGAATAGGAGTAGTGAGAGAGGTCACCCTTGTCTTATTCTTGATTTGAGGGAAAAAAATTTCATTTTATTAATATTATATTTTATTCCTGTAGGGTTTTTACAGACATCTTGTATCAGATTAAACATCTTGTATTCCCTGACTTCTTTCCCAGGCCTCACATGTAGTCTTTTGTAGGGGAGACAGACGAGGATATAGGAGAAGCTTCTTATTTTCTTGCAAGACTGCTATTCCCCTCTCTCATGTATGAATCACAAGTGCACTTCTTAGGGATTTTTTTTTTTTTTTAATCTCTCTCTGAGTGTTTTGTAAAGTTCAGGTAGACAAAGTCTGCAGAAGAGAATAGACTCTCCAACACCTTTGCTTGCCTAGGAGTTTTACTTTGTCCCCTCAACCTTCATGAACTATTTCAGTCTATTTATCCATATGGTTGTCTGGTTGCATCTACTCCAGGTGAGCGCATATATTCAAATCTTTCCTACCCCTGATGTCACTGTCACTTCTGCATTTTGGTTGGTTTGGTTACTTTATGACCTCAGCTGTCCAACAAGTTTTAATAAAGTCATGATTTTGAAGTTAGTCTGATTCTCTTTAAACTGTAAGCATGAAAACAACACTCCTTCCAGCTTTCTACATCCATGGACAGAAGCAAGATTACAACACAGATTTATAATCTAGTATTTTTGACTCTTCTCAGAAGGAAAGAACGTTCAGTTCCTGAGCCCAGTTTAGCCCATTGACCCTGTCGGTTTGTGTATGATCTCCTGGTGTGGTGCTGCATCTTCATAACAAGAAAATCTCTCCTTTTGCTAATTTTGATCACTTTGTTGCTGTTGTTGCTTAGTCACTAAGTCGTGTCCAACTCTTTGCAACCCCATGGAGGGTAGCCCAGCAGGCTCCTCTGTCCATGGGATTTCCCAGGTAAGAATACTGGAGTGGGTTGCCATTTCCTTCTCCAGGGGATCTTCCCAACCCAGGGATTGAACTTGTGTCTCCTTCATGGACAGGCAGATTCTTTTTTTTTTTTTTTTTTTTTGGGCCACCAGGGAAGTCCCACATCCAGTTTTTAAACTGCTCATAACTGGTGGCTTATTTCTTTTTGTTTTTTTTCTTTTTTTTTTTTTTTTTTACATAGCAAGCTCAAGTATTTCAGAACAGGTTTTATTTATTTATTTATTTAATGAGATTTAAAAATTTTTGTGTGTTTGTACTAAGTCTTTGAAATCTGATATATATTTTATACTTTCAGCACATCTTAATTTGGACTAGCCACCTTTCAGGAGCTCAATAGCCATATGTGGGCAGTGGCTGCTCAATTGGGCAGTGCAGGTCTAGACCTAGCTCATGGCCTCACTTAACTGTGAGCAGGCTGGGAAAATCTGATATCCAGTGTTTCCAGGAAATGACCATGAGCCCTAGTAATGTCTGTCACAAAGGCAGAGCAGAGAAAAAGAAAGAACTCAGGTCCTTAATGACGTCATTCAAATGCTAAATTGGATCCAATCTGAAGGTCTTCTAAAGAGAGTGTTAGTTTCTTTCTTTTTTTTTTTTTTGATAAATTTAACGCCTTTTATTGCCATACCTCATTTTACTGTGCTTTGCTTTAGTGAACTTTATAGATATGTGTTTTGTTTTTTTTTTTTCCTTGTTAATTTTCTGTTTAGTTGATCTATCCATAGGTGTGAGTGGGGTATTAAAGTCTCCCACTATTATTGTGTTATTGTTAATTTCTCCTTTCATACTTGTTAGCATTTGTCTTACATACTGCGGTGCTCCCATGTTGGGTGGATATATATTTATAATTGTTATATCTTCTTCTTGGATTGATCCTTTGATCATTATGTAGTGACCTTCTTTGTCTGTTTTCACAGCCTTTGTTTTAAAGTCTAATTTATCTGATACGAGTATTGTGACTCCTGCTTTCTTTTGGTCCCAATTTGCATGGAAAATCTTTTTCCAGCCCTTCACTTTCAGTCTGTATGTGTCCCCTGTTTTGAGGTGGGTCTCTTGTAGACAACATATGTAGGGGTCTTGTTTTTGTATCCATTCAGCCAGTTTTTGTCTTTTGGTTGGGGCATTCAACCCATTTACGTTTAAGGTAATTACTGATAAGTCTGATCCCGTTGCCATTTACTTTATTGTTTTGGGTTCGAGTTTATACACCATTTTTGTGTTTCCTGTCTAGAGAATATCCTTTAGTATTTGTTGGAGAGCTGGTTTGGTGGTGCAGAATTCTCTCAGCTTTTGCTTGTCTGAAAAGCTTTTGATTTCTCCTTTATACTTGAATGAGATCCTTGCTGGGTACAATAATCTGGGCTGTAGGTTATTTTCTTTCATCATTTTAAGTATGTCTTGCCATTCCCTCCTGGCTTGAAGAGTTTCTATTGAAAGATCAGCTGTTATCCTTATGGGAATTCCCTTGTGTGTTATTTGTTGTTTTTCCCTTGCTGCTTTTAATATTTGTTCTTTGTGTTTGATCTTTGTTAATTTGATTAATATGTGTCTTGGGGTGTTTCTCCTTGGATTTATCCTGTTTGGGACTCTCTGGGTTTCTTGGACTTGGGTGATTATTTCCTTCCCCATTTTAGGGAAGTTTTCAAGTATTATCTCCTCAAGTATTTTCTCATGGTCTTTCTTTTTGTCTTCTTCTTCTGGAACCCCTATGATTCGAATGTTGTAGCGTTTAATATTGTCCTGGAGGTCTCTGAGATTGTCCTCATTTCTTTTAATTCGTTTTTCTTTTATCCTCTCTGATTCATTTATTTCTACCATTCTATCTTCTAATTCACTAATCCTATCTTCTGCCTCTGTTATTCTACTATTTGTTGCCTCCAGAGTGTTTTTAATTTCATTTATTGCATTATTCATTATATATTGACTCTTTTTTATTTCTTCTAGGTCCTTGTTAAACCTTTCTTGCATCTTCTCAATCCTTGTCTCCAGGCTATTTATCTGTGATTCCATTTTAATTTCAAGATTTTGGATCAATTTCACTATCATTATTTGGAATTCTTTATCAGGTAGATTCCCTATCTCTTCCTCTTTTGTTTGGTTTGGTGGGCATTTATTCTGTTCCTTTATCTGCTGGGTATTCCTCTGCCTCTTCATCTTGTTTAAATTGCTGAGTTTGGGAGTCCTTTCTGTATTCTGGCAGTTTGTGGAGTTCTCTTTATTGTGGCGTTTCCTCACTGTGTGTGGGTATGTAGAGGTGGCTTGTCAAGGTTTCCTGGTTAGGGAAGCTTGTGTCAGTGTTCTGGTGGGTGGAGCTGTATTTCTTCTCTTTGTTCAGTTGCGCTGTGGGGAGGGAGGGAGGGATGCTGCAAACAAATGACACTGGCGTGCGCTCGCAGTGCCTCAGCCACACTGGGTCTGCCCCCGCTCATGGCGCGTGTAGCCTCCCTGCCCACAATGCTCAGGCTCTAGGTTGTTCCGCCGGGAACAATCCGAGGCTGGCCCTGGGTTGCATGCACCTCCCAGGTCCAAGCCGCTCAGGTTCAGGCACTCAGATAGTCCTCAGAGGCGCAAACTCAGTTGGGGCTGCGTTTTGTGCTCTTCCCACGTCCGAGCAGCTCAGGTGATGAGGTGTTTGGCGAGCGCCAATGCTGCGACTTATCGCCTCCCTGCCACTCGGTTATCTGGGTGTAAAACCAGCGCACCTTCTCAGGCAGATGTTGACCATCCAGACCCCCTTGGGGGAAGGCACCAAGATGGCGGAGGAGTAGGACGGGGAAAACACTTTCTCCCCCACAAATTCATCAAAAGAGCATTTAAACGTCGAGTAAATTCCACAAAACAACTTCTGAATGCCGGCAGAGGACATCAGGCACCCAGAAAAGCAACCCAACTCCTCGAAAGGAGGAGGAAAAAATATTAAAGATAATAAAAGAGACAAAAGAGGGAGGGACGGAGTTCCGTCCCGGGAAGGGAGTCTTAAAAAGAGAGAAGTTTCCAAACACCAGGAAACCTTCTCACTGCCGAATCCGTGCCGAGCTTTGGAAGCACAGAGGGCAACATAACAGGGAGAAAAAATAAATAAACAATTAAAACTCGCAGATTGCGAACCCTATGGTAACTCCCCCAGCGGAGAAGCAGCGCAGACGCCTGCATCCGCCATTAGCAAGCGGGGGCTGGGCAGGGAGGCGCGGCGCGGGCTGCACCGCTTAGAGTAAGAATCTGGCCTGAATACCCTGAGCACTATCTGAGCGAAATAATTTGGGCTAGCAAACCAGACTGTGGGATATCTACCATGCGAAAAGTCAGCCCTAACCTAAGACACCACCAGCCCGCGCACGGAACAAAGGACTAAACAGAGATAGCCGGCTGCAGACCTTCCCCCTCCGGTGACAGGCAGCCAGAGCCGGAAGGGGGCAATCGCAGCCCCAGAGAGACATTATCTATAAAACTGGCTTCTTTGCTAACTAAAACTTATTGGGGACAGGCAGATTCTTTACCACTGTGCTTCTCGGGAAGCACAAACTTAACATATCACTGTGATGGGTCCCCATAGAAAAAGGATGGGAATTGAGATTAGAGAGGTAATCCAGGAAAGAAGAAAATGTCAACCTGCATTTATGGATATCATGTAATTAAAAAGCAAATTACATGAACTTGTTTACAAAACAGAAGTAGAGGTGTGGATGTGGAAAACAAACTTATGGTTACTAGGGGCTTAGGCTTATGGTTACCAAGGGGTTAGGCAGGGGGGAGGGATAAATTGAGAGACAGAGACTGACATATATACACTGCTGCTGCTGCCGCCTAGTCACTTCAGTCGTGTCCAACTCTGTGAGATGCTATGGATGGTAGCCTGCCAATTCTCCAGGCAAGAGTACTGGAGTGGGTTGCTATGCCCTCCTCTAGGGTATCTTCCCAACCCAGGGATTGAACCCAGGTCTCCTGCATTGCAGGCAGGTTCTCTACCACTGAGCCACTAGGGAAGCCCATACACACTACTGTATATAAAATAGGTAACTAATAGGAGCCTACTGTGTGGCACAAGAAATGCCCCTCAATGCTCTATAATGGCCTATTTAAGAAAATAATAAAAGTGGGTGTGTGTAAATGTATAACTGATTCACTTTCCTGTATGCCTGAAACCAACACAACATTGTAAATCAACTATACTCCAATACAATTTTTTAAAAAAGCAAATTGCAGTCATTTCTAAACCGTTAAATCATCTTAAAGTATGATTCCTAGAACAGCAGCAGAAAGATCACTGAGAACTTGTTAGAGATGTACTTCAGACCTGCTGAATCAGGGACTATGATCATGGGACCAGGTATTCTGAAGTTTAACATGTCTTTCAGCTGATTCTGACGAGTACACAATAATTTGAGAACGACTGGTCTAAATGATACCCTACAATCCATAATATATTTGATTATTTAGCAAAATAACACAGCTCATGAGGAAAGCATATTTATCAAATTAAGAGCATGTTCTCAACAGCTTTGCAATCATGTAGAAACCTTAATCAGTTTGTGCTCATAGGCTCAAGAAACCCACACATAGATATCAACCAAATCTGAGCATAAGGAATGAAGTCAGTTCCATTTCATGGGGCTCTATTTTACCTCTCTGTGTAGAGTTTAGAACTTTTTTGGGTAAACAACAGCATCGTACTCTGTAGCACAGAGAACTACATTCATCATCCTATGATAAATCATAATGGAAAAGAATATGAAAAGCTATATATATATATATTATATATAATATATATATGTATAACTAAGTCACTTTGTTATATAGCAGAAATTAACATAGCATGGTAAATCAACTATGTCAATAAAAATTTTAAAAAGAAGTAGTTTGAGCAAGCAAAACAAAAAAACACTTTCTCTTGCTCTGACATCTTAAACCTATCTGTCCTTTATTAACATAGGACGTTCCTTTGTGAGTTCCTGACTTCCTTCCTGTTCTGACCTGATATTCACTCCTGTCAACAAGGTCTGTAGGTTCTGGCCTTTGGATTCTGGCAGAACATCAAAACTGCTGATGCTCAATAGCTTAGCAAGGGAGTTTTCACAATTTGTAAAAAGCAGCAAGATTACTTCTTCAAATGAAAACTTGTAGGAATTTCTACCTATGAAACTAATATATGCAGAGCCTTTTCAAACATTGCAGTCTTTGAAACTGATGGATTTAGAGCCACTTTTAGAGAATGCGGCAGCAGAGTGGCCACAGAGGGGTACCACTGAGTCTTTTTTCTGTTTGTTGTGTTTCTCTCAGATATGCCCTGCAGAAGTTTGTACTGTATAAAAGCTACTGATGACATGATCACTCTGAACTGGAAGAGCTTGGAAAACAGAAAATCAAAATACATGGATCAAGCCCATTATTTTCAGTCATTAAGATGTATTTTCCTTTGAAACTCATCAGTTAAATGACATTTTAAACATTAGATTAAGTGTGTTTTAAAAGGGGTGCTTAATTTATAGGGTCACAATCAATGAATACATTACCATTTTGAAGAGATCCTCCAGGTGTTCTCTTTTCTACAGGGATGAAGGTAGGGAAGCTCTGGTTCACTTGTTTCATGAGAACTTTTGCAACCATGATATCTACACACTCACATCAGATGTTCTTCATGCATATGATCTCCATGTACTACAGGAAAGAGAACTACTGGTGAATTCCTGGGGTGCATCAACCTAAGGGAAATGAATAACAGTTTTAAATTTTCACTTGTATATTTTTCCAAAGTATCATTTGGAAAGATAATGATAGCAGAACAAGTCTTAAAAGCTAACAAAAAAACAATGAATATGGCTAGGAAAATATGATGACATTAATCATAATAAATCTATAGACCTTTGTTTAAATATTCACAGTGCACACAGTCTTCTTTCAAGCATTTTGATGAAAGCTATTTTCTTTAGTGAAGCTAAAGAGTATTTATTATAGAGAAGCTTCCTTTTGCTTTCAGTCTCTAAAAGCACTGAGTAGAAAATATGCATTTAAAAGTCATAACAAAGGGTGAATTATCAAAACAACAGACTGGCTAGCTACTGAAATATAACTGTACTTTCAGGTATTTTAAAATAAATTCTTAATCAGTTTACTTTGATTCACAAAAGTACTCATGTCGATCTACCTCTCCTGCATTGTCTGGGGGAAAATAACAGAGAAAACCTTACTAACTGTCTTTCTTCCATTGATGTAAACAAAAGTGCATTTAATAGTTTTGCCTACCTAAACAATTATATCCATAGATCACATTCTGCTTAAAATTATCAAAAAATTAAATCACTAGATGAAACTTCCCTTAGTATTGTCTGAGTCACCACTGTCCAAACCATGGCTCAGATAGGTATTCAGAAATCTCTATTTTAGGAGAGAGTTTATATAATGCAAAACATTTATCATCTTACTTGACTCGTGTATAACAACAGAGGGATATATTTTCTAAATGCTTAAATAATAATGAAAGAGAGCTTCTTATAGCATCTCTGCCAGGCACATGACATCTTGGTCTTAGAGTAAGGAAACAAAAGTAAAATACAAAGAAAGATCAAAGACTTTGTAAGATTCGAAAAGAAATACTTTTCCAGGCCTCCACTCAGAAGTGCATCATCTGCATTCACTGAAAAAATATTGGGTTGGCCAAAAGTTCTGTTCGGGTTTTTCTGTAACACCTTATGGAAAATATAGGAATATGAACACACTTGGTAAGAACACTGAATTAAGAATTCTTATTGCCCTTTGGAAACTGATGAATTAACTTTTTCAATCTCAGAATGGGGTTTGTTTTCTCCAGAAAACTCTACATTTATGGTATTTTCCAAGTCATGCCAGTGTCTAACCTGATAGATACGCGAAGAAAGGCATCAAACAGTGACTTGTTGAAATTCAGGGAAGCCTTATGTCAGCAAGGAGAGTTAAATGCTAAAGTTTACTTCTCACCAGCTATTTTACACGTGGTGGTGTATATATGTCAATGCTACTTTCTCCTTTCGTCCCGTCCTCTCCTTACCTCACTGTATCCACAAGTCCATTCTCTGTATCTGTGTCTCCATTGCTTCCCTGCGGATAGATTCAATACCTTATGGCTGATTTGCAGTCCACAGCAGAAACCATCCCAACAATGTAAAGCAACTCTCTTCCAATTAAAAAATAAATTAAAAAAAAGAAGCTACATATTATTCCATCTATGAAAAAAAGCATGCAATGAACATTTCAATGAAAATAAACTTATTTCTTCTCTTTCAGGAAAGAAGAGTGGGGTCAAAAGTGCTATGAATAGATACTTTTGTAATTAGCATTTCACTTAAAATTTGCTCCACACATTTTCTTGTGAACAGGACTGATGTGGTCAATCAAAATACAACAAAATATTTTTTTTGTCAGAAAATGAACATAAGACAAAAGCAAATATGGAAAGTCTGCACTGACTGTTTTTTTAGTACATCTTTCAACCCCTGATTTTACATGGAATCTTGATTTTATTTTCATACTCAATTTCTCCTCCCATCAACTGTACTCATTCCTTGTCATTTTTATTTCATTCACATGAACAACTCCATCTATGTGGAGAACATGAGGAGTACACAAAACCTTGAGCAGTAAACCCAAGGCTGGATCAGCTAAATAAGTCCTGAGGCAACAGGGATACTTCTGATTGAAGACAAGAAACGGCAACATGACAGGAAAAAGATGCATAAATTGAGAGATCTTCAGTTCATGTGTGATTAGATTTACATTTATCACATAGTATTGCAAAAATCTATAAATTGATTTTCCACAGGGGGGAAAAAAAACAGGTCCCACATACCTATGGACATTCATCATCTTATTTGTCTAATAACAATGAAAGTAAAAGTGAAAGTCACTCAGTTGTGTCTGACTCTTTGTGACCCCGTGGACTATACAGTCTGTGGAATTCTCCAGGCCAGAATACTTGAGTGGGTAGCCTATCCCTTCTCCAGGGGATTTTTCTGAGCCAGGAATCAAACCAACTGAGCTATGAGGGTAGCCCAAACTATTATAACAATAGAGAACATTGATTGAATTCTTGCTGTATGCCATCTACCAAATGGGAACAGCTATCCAAATCATAAAGGTGGCAGAATGAGAAGTGAAAAGTTGAGTGCGTGGAGAAGAAAATCTATTTTAAGAACCAGGATTGTGATCAAGCCTAGGCAGGAAACCTTTCTTTAATTAACAAAAGATGCCAAGAGAGGACAGGTGGATTATTAAGATGATGCAGGCTTTTATGGGTGGTGTTACAAGACACTGACACATGGCACAAAAACTGTCAGTACTAGCATATGATTAAAAGTAAGAGGAAGGCTGAGAGGAGAATAAAAATCAGCAGTTATAAGAACTCTATAGGTATTTCCTTAAATACTGACTTAAAAAAATCAGGAAATAATATTATGCTTCTCTTTCTACAGATGAGAGCCTCAAGCTAACTATGTGATGGCCAGAACTGGAATTCAAATTTAGCTGGGCTTCTCTCCAAAGCTAGTGTTTGACTTTTCGAATGATCTGCCTCTGGACGCCAACCAGAGCAGAGATGCTGCTTCAGCCAGTCCTGGATAATGTCCTCAGCCCAGTCCTAGCACAGACGGACTGCGGTAAATATTCAAAACTACACTGTAGTTACACATGTCACATTCAAATGGCAGAAGACCATGTTTCTAGTTGCTACAGACCACGTGGTTCAGTTGTAAAGAATCCGCCTGCAAATGCAGGAGACACAGGAGATGCAGGTTGGATCCCTGTGTCAGGAAGATCCCCTGAAGGAGGAACTGGCTATCCACTCCAGTGTTCTTGCCTGGAAAGTCCCGTGGATAGAGAAGCCTGGTGGGCTACAGTCATGGGATCACAGAGTTGGACATGACTGAGTGCATGTGCATGCACTGACTGACTTGTTGGATTTACCCAGATCACACAACTGCAGGGAGGAAATTCTGGAACCAGGTTTTCTGAACTGATGCAAAGTTAAGTAAAAGAGTTCATGCTAATAGTCATCAAAATGCAAACTCCTAATTGGAGATGACATTAATTAGGATTCAAGTTAGAGAGAAACCTACTGTGAATAGTATCATTCCAGGCTGCTCAGGCTACAAACCTTGCAATCATCCTTATCCATTCCTTTTCTCTAAAACCCTTTATCCAATCTCTGAGGAAATCATTTTGGCTTTATCTTCAAAATACATCCACTTTATAGGTTGCCTTTTTGCTTTATTGATGTTTTTTTTTTTTTTCTTTACAAAAGGTTTTTAGTTTGCTTAAGTCTCATTTGTTTATTTTTGCTTTTATTTCCCTTGTCTGAGGAGACAGATGCAAGCAAAAAAAAAAAAAAAAATGCTGCTGAGACTGGTGCCTAAGAGCTTACTGCCTATTTTTCCCTTCTAAGACTTTGTGGTTTCTGGTCTTACATTTAAGTTTTAATTCATTTTTAATTTATTTTTATATCTGGTGTGAAAAAAATGTTCTAGTTTCATTATTTTATGTGTTGTAGTCCAGTTTTTACAATGCCACTTATTGAAGAGACTGTCTTTTCCCCATTGTATATTCTTGCCTCTTTGTTGTGGATTAATTGACCATATGTGTGTGAGTTTATTTCTCGTCTCTCTATTCTGTTCCATTGACCTATGTGATACTTTTGTGCCAGTAAATACCTTAAAAAATGAAAACATTAATTTGAAAAGATATGCACATCCCAATGTTTATAGCAGCATTATTTTAAATAGCCAAGATATGGAAGCATCTAAGGGCCTCATCGATAAATTAATGGCTAAAGATATAGTATATATATACCATATATATCTATATCTATATGGAATAATGCATGCTAAGTAGCTTCAGTCGTGTCCAACTCTCTGTGACCCCATGGATTGTAGCCCTCCAGCCTCCTCTGTCCATGGGATTCTCCAGTCAAGAATACTGGAGTAGTTTGCCATGCCCTTCTCCAGGGGATATTCCAAACCCAAGGATCAAACCCACATCTCCTATGGCTCCTGCATTGTAGGTAGATTCTTTACCACTAAGCTACTAAGGGAAGCCCTCCAATGGAATATTATTCAGCCATAAAAAGAATGAGATCTTGGTATTTGTGACAACATGGATAGATCTGGAGAGTATTATTCTTAGTGAAATAAGTCAGACAGAGAGAGACAAATACTGTGTATCTTCACTTATATATGGATTCTAAAAAACAAAACAAGTGAAATACAAACAGACTCATAGACACAGAGAACAAACTAGTGGTTTCCAGAAGAGAGGGTGTGGGGAAAGAGACCAAATAAGTAAAGGGGGTTAAAAGGTACAAACTACCAGTTATAAAGTAGATAAGTCACAAGAATATCATGCACAGCACAAGCATACTCAATATTTTATAATAATTTCATATGGTGAAATATGTGCATGTGTGTGTGTATTAGTTGCTTAGTCGTGTCCAACTCTTTGTAACCCCATAGCCAGTAGCCCAGCAGGCCCCTCCTTCCATGGAATTTTTCAGGCAAGACTACTGGAGCAGGTTGCAATTTCCTTCTCCAAAATATATGTGTATATATACATATATGTATACATATATATCTCCAAATCTGACCATTTCTCACCATCTTCACAGCTCCCGTTTTAAGCCGCATTACCTCTTACCTGGATGAATGCAGTAACCTGTTAACTGATCACCCAGCTTCCATTTTGCATGCTACTTTCTATTCTTCACACAATGTCCAATTGATCCTTCTAAATCTTAGTTGTTCCTCAGTTCAAAACTATTGGCATTTCATCTCACTCAGAATAAGTCAAACCCTTATAATGGCTCATAGGGTCTGACATGATCTCCACTCTCACCTCCTTTACTCTCCATTCTCATTTCTAGTTATTCTCTTTTTTGCTCCCTCTGTTCCAGCCACACTGGTCTTTGCCATTCCTAATACCTGAGCCATTCTCCACTTTAGGGATTTGGGAAGAGGTGTTTCTTTTGCCTGAAATGGTTACCTCCTTTACCTTATTCTTAATTTTGTTTTACTTAATACTTTTTCTTAATATTCTTTACCTTATTCTTAATATTCAAATGTCACCTTTTGCCGTAAGATCTACCATAATTACCCTATATACAGTTGCAACATCCCTTCGTTACAAAGTTACTTGCGTGTTTTTGAATTATTATCTTGAGTCTCTGTGATAATGTTTTTCATAGTGATCCAAGATAAATCATATACTTCAGGAATTTTAAAGAGGGATTTTAACCAGATCAACTTAACTATACTTCTTGACTATGCTTTTTGGCACTAACAGGTAAACATCCTCTTTGAAAAATGACACCCAGTATAGAACTCTTCTTTATACTGCCATTGGGAAGCCAGTGATCCAATTTCTTATGGAATCCCATCATTCACCAAATTTATTTTTTTTCCAGAGCATTCTTGTGAATAAATGCAAAATAAGATTCTCATAACTGAATATATTAATTCATCAGTATAATAGCAGTATGATAACTTAGCTTTCAAAATAGCCTCTCAGAAACAGAGAAAAATATATTTTAATTCTTAGAAATTCTATAGGTGCTAAAAAACATTATTGCTTTATGATTTTCTTCAATCATCTTGATTGAGAGAAGATATATATGTGTGTAGTAAAGAGGCCAAAATATTTTATGATAATGGAAATGAAATAAACTCATTTTGGTTGTTTATAGGAGTTCTGTAAACTTGTAAGGCAATGCTAGGGTAAAAAGATAAAGTATTTACAAAAATTAAGAAGATCAAGTAGCTTTTATTTGACTGAACTATATTTTCATTTTGTATAACAAGAGATGAGTCTTTATTGATGGGTGCTTTCTCAACAGACCTCAGCACTGTAAGACGGTTTCACTGATTTTAGTTTTGTGATTATGTGAATAGCTCTTTAAATATTGGTTTCCTTCTTCATTGACTTAAATTTAGATTTCCCTAGATTTGAAGCTAAAAGGGAAAAAAAAAAAAAAACCTTGTGCACTAAATATGTTTATCCAGTCCTTGAAGCTTCAGCAATGCTTTTATAGTAAAGTGTAGCACAGCAGACTACACACAACCAGAAAAGTATTTTGTTGAATGATCCATAAGTGGTCACTTCTATCTTAGAGAAATCAGAATGATCAACTATACACTCATGAATGCACTAGTACATTTCAGTCAAGTCAGTGAACTTGGTATTGATCTCTCTCAGCCTCCCATCCCTCATCACAGCCTTTGTCTCCAAACAGGGGGCTTGGCTGAGGGTCCCAGGGATGAGGCCCTTCCCACGCATCCCATCTCCCTTAGAAATCCACCCAGATGGCCCCATCGGGGCTTTTCTCTGGATACATCTTTCTCTTTTAACCTAGTTCTTATCCTTAGTTTCACCCCAATGACTTGATTTCAGATAGTCCTGTACTTGAGTGCCTTCACCTAAAACAGACTGCAGTTACTCCTTACATGAAACCTTCTGACTAAAAAATACTCCCATCTACTGTCAATAATTTTTTTGGCAACTCAGGGTCTCTTCCAGGTGGCACTAGTGCTAAAGAACCAACCTGCCAATACAGGAGACTTCAGAGATGTGGGTCCCATCCTGGGTCTGGAAGATCCCCTGAAGAAGGGCATGGCAACCCACTCCAGTATTCTTGCCTGGAGAATCCCACGGACAGATGAGCTAGATGGGCTAGATATCGTAGGATCTCAAATAGTCAGACACGATTGAAGTGACTTATCACTCATGCACCAGAAGGAATTTTTCAGAGGCTCAGGGTCTCAGCTTTCCTCAACTGGAAGGTGAGATTACCTGGATCTCTTAGACCACTCTTTTTAAGATTCCCCAAATGTGGGCGTCAGAGCAAAGGAAAAAGGATTTCTTGTCAGAATTGTCTCACCTTATTTGTGACATTAACTGATTCTATTTCACTTTAGAATTTTAGAATCAGTCTCTTTAGTGGTGATTTGGCAGAAACTTTCAATTCTTACTCATCAGTGATCCTTAACTTACTCTTGCTATTTTTAAGTCACAGACTCTCTGAACATTGTTGTTGTTGTTGTTTAGTGGCTAAATCATGCCCAACTCTTTGCAGCCCCATGAACTGTAGCCCATCAGGCTCCTCTGTTCGTGGGATTTCCCAGGCAAGACTACCATCGTAGGTTACCATTACCTTCTCCAGCAGATCTTCCCCACCCATGGATCAAACCCATGTCTCCAGCACTGGCAGACAGATTCTTCACTGCTGAGGCATCAGGGAAGCTGAGCATTGTTTAACAAAGTATTTTTCAACTAGTATCAATAGACTTTTATTCAATGTTATATTAGTATAGTTTCCACAGATAAATATGCTTGAGAAATTTTGGATTTAACCAAATTAATACATTTACTTCAGATTATAGAGTTTTGTTTGTTTTGCTAATGTTTCAAAAATTTACACACGATGATGTTTATAGAGCAATTACCAAAGTTATTTGAACTAATAAGTATTTTTCAATTCATATAAGAAATAAGTTGAAAATACTCTTAGAAGATTTACTCATGCAAATATCCATCCTCATGTTGTTTTCAAGTTTATTTTTCTGGAAATCCCTCCTAAAATGATCTGATTAAAAAAAAACAAAATCAGAGTTTTGTGCAAAGTTACTTCACAAAGCCAGCAATGGTATGGTAATTGATAGCTCATCAGTAAAGAATTCTCCTACCAGTGCAGGAGATGCAAGTTTGATCTCTGGGTCGAGAAGATCGCCAGGAGGAGGAAATGCAATCCACTCCAGTATTCTTGCCTGGGAAATCCCATGGACAAAGGAGACTGGTGGGCTATAGTTCATGGGGTCTTAAAGAGATGGACATGACAGAGACTAAACAACAGCAATACAACAGAATATTACTCAACCATAGAATATGATGATATTCTGTCATTTGAAGCAAGGTGGGTGGACCTAAAATTTGTATGCTTAGTAAACTATGTCAGACAGTGAATGCCAATACTGTACAATATCACTTATATGTGGACTCTAAAAAAAAAGAAAACAAAAGGAAAATATATATAGCAGAAAAGGAACAGATTCACAGAGGGGGAAAAAAAGAAGTAGTCGTTACTAGTTGAGGGGTGGAGGGAAGGCAAAATAGGGATATATAAATAAGAGATACAAACTATTAAGTATAAAATATATAAGCAGCAAGGGTATATTATACAGCATGAGAAATTATAGCTAGTTTTATGTAACAACTTTTAATGGAGTATAATCTGCAAAAATACTGAATAATTGGGCTATACACCTGAAATTGATATAATATCATAAATCAACTATATTTCAATAAAAAACTTTTGAAAGAATATATGTGCATATAAAGTTAAGCACAAAATACTGCTGTAACTCCATCATTTATAAGTCATCTTTATTTTTTAGATTCAAGTACAAGATCCTCAAAAAATTTTTAATAACTTAATTTTTTGAGTTCATGAAAAACTCCAAAATCATTTTGCTTAACACTGTATTCACAAAGAACTTCTGTAGTTTTGCTTCCCCTATCAACAAAGCAGCTGAGGATCTAGATTTTTTTGTAACATCGATGCATGTTAGAATAGTGATACATTTGTATATTTTACTAAAGTAGAATCACAGACAATTATATCAAAGTGTTAACAGTGAGTGTGTGAAGCGTTTTGTCTAATGAGAATAAGGGAAGAATCAGGAATACAGAGAAGTGAGACATGTGGAGAGAGAGTGTGTTCCATTGCTCAGATTTCCATGAAGAAGAAACAAATGACTTAATTAAAGATTCAATTCTGTACACTGTATTCTACTGCGGCCTCCAAAGTCCACCTGAAGCTTGAATGCTAACACAGGATTCTCATGAAAATGCTTGCATCTGGTAGACAGTAGAGTTAGAAAGAACCATGGCTACTTATTTAACAAGTTATTATTTGATAATTTTAGTAGTTGCAAATGAATAATACTTCTCAAATCTCAAAGAATCAGAAAAGTACTAGTGAGAATAGAATCCAATCTAACTTCCTATGCACTATCCTTTTTTAGCAACTACTAAAGACTGACATTTTTATCTCTGTTTATATTTCTAAATTAAATATGGCATGCAAACACATACAAGATGGATTGATGGTACACTCTGAGAACTAGAGAAAGCTATGATATTGATGACTATTAGCTTATCTTCTTCTTCAGTTCAGTTCAGTTTAGTTGCTCATTCTTGTCCGACTCCTTGTGCGCCCATGAACTGCAGCACGCCAGGCCTCCCTGTCCATCACCAACTCCTGGAGTTTACCCAAACTCATGTCCATTGAGTCAGTGATGGCATCCAGTCATCTTATCCTCTGTTGTCCCCTTCTCCTCTTGCCCTCAATCTTTCCCAGCATCAGGGTCTTTTCCAATGAGTCAGCTCTTCCCATTAGGTGGCCAAAGTATTGGAGTTTCAGCTTCAACATCAGTCCTTCCAATGAACACCCAGAATTGATCTCCTTTAAGATGGACTTGTTGGATCTCTTTGCAGTCCAAGGGACTCTCAAGAGTCTTCTCCAACACCACAATTCAAAAGCATCAATTATTCTGGGCTCAGCTTTCTTTATAGTCCAACTCTCACATCCATACAGAACTACTGGAAAAACCGTAGCTTTGATGAGACAGAACTTTGTTGACCATCCCCAAGAAAAAGAAATGCAAAAAAGGAAAATGGCTGTCCGAGGAGGCTTATAAATAGCTGTGATAAGAAGAGAAGCTAAAAGCAAAGGAGAGAAGGAAAGATATACCCATTTGAATGCAGAGTTTCAAAGAATCACAAGGAGAGATAATAAAGCCTTCCTCAGCCATCAATGCAAAGAAATAGAGCAAAACAATAGAATGGAAAAAAACTAGAGATCTCATCAAGAAAATTAGAGATACCAAGGGAACATTTTATACAAAGAAGGGCTCAATAAAGGACAGAAATGGTATGAACCTAACAGAAGCAGAAGATATAAAGAAGAGGTGGCAGGAATACAAAGAAGAAGTGTACAAAAAAGATCTTCATGACCCAGATAATCACGATGGTGTGATCACTCACTTAGACCCAGACATCCTGAAATGTGAAGTCAAGTGGGCCTTAAGGAAGCATCACTATGAACAAAGGTAGTGGAAGTGATGGAATTCCATTTGAGCTATTTCAAATCCTGAAAGATGATGCTATGAAAGTGCTGCACTCAATATGACAACAAATTTGGAAAACTCAGCAGTGGCCACAAGACTGGAAAAGGTCAGTTTTCATTCCAATCCCAAAGAAAGGCAATGCCAAAGAATGCTCAAACTACCACACAATTGCACTCATCTCACGCACTAGTGAAGTAATACTCAAAATTCTCCAAGCCAGGCTTCAGCAATATGTGAACCGTGAACTTCCTGATGTTCAAGCTGGTTTTAGAAAAGGCAGAGGAAGCAGAGATCAAATTACCAACATCTGTTGGATAATCAAAAAAGCAAGAGAGTTCCAGAAAAACATCCATTTCTGCTTTATTGACTATGCCAAATCCTTTGACTATGTGGATCACAATAAGCTGTGGAAAATTCTGAAAGAGATGGGAATACCAGACCACCTGACCTGCCTCTTGAGAAACCTGTATGCAGGTCAGGAAGCAACAGTTAGAACTGGACATGGAACAGACTGGTTCCAAATAGGAAAAGGAGTATGTCAAGGCTGTATATTGTCACCCTGCTTATTTAACTTCTATGCAGAGTACATCATGAGAAATGCTAGGCTGGATGAAGCACAAGCTGGAATCAAGATTGCAGGGAGAAATATCAATAACCTCAGATATGCAGATGACACCACCCTTATGGAAAAAGTGAAGAAGAACTAAAGGGTCTCTTGATGAAAATAAAAGAGGAGAGTGAAAACATTGGCTTAAAGCTCACCATTCAGAAAACAAAGATCATGGCATCCGTTCACATCACTTCATGGCAAATAGTTGGGGAAAGAGTGGAAACAGTGGCTGACTTTATTTTTAGGGGCTTCAAAATCACTGCAGATGGTGATTGCAGCCATGAAATTAAAAGACACTTACTCCTTGGAAGGAAAGTTATGACCAACTGAGACAGCATATTAAAAAGTAGAGATATTACTTTGTCATCAAAGGTCTGTCTAGTCAAGTTATGGTTGGTTATTTAATTATTTCACTTTAAAGTCTACAGTGACAATTGCCAGTCCAGGTTCGATACACAATACTGGATGCTTGGGGCTAGTGCACTGGGACGACCCAGAGGGATGGTATGGGGAGGGAGGAGGGAGGAGGGTTCAGGATGGGGAACACATGTATACCTGTGGCGGATTCATTTTGATATTTGGCAAAACTAATACAATTATGTAAAGTTTAAAAAAAAAAAAAAAAGAGTCTTCAACACCATAAAGTCTACAGTGACAATTTACAGTGAGCTAGGAAACACAAAGTGTTATCAAAGTGTCTTTAAACATAGTCAATGGATAGAACATTGACATAGTCAAACAATCTGGGTTTAAGTCTCAGAAATGTCCTTTTTGATTAAGATTCTGTGTTGTCATTTAAAATTATATACAGATGTGCCAAATATTCAGTTTGTTTGAATATACCCACTTTATCCTACTCTACCCTACTGTATGGTCCAGATATATGAATGCCATTAATTAGGCTTCTAGTCACAAAAATGCTATTTGATTCTGGCTAATTAAAACCATAAACATGAATATGGAAGTTAGAAAAACTAAGTTTGAGAAAACACAACGACTTGGGACTTCCCTTTTGGTCCAGTGGTTAAGAACAGATCTTGAAACGCAGAGGATGCAGGTTCAATTCCGGGTCAGGGAACTAAGAGTCCACATGCCTTGGAGCAACTAAGCCCAGGTGCAACACTAACTTGCTCTCTCCAGAGCTTGCACCACAACTAAAGAGTCGATGTACTGCAGCAAATCATCCCACGAGATGTAACAAAGAACCCACGTGCTGCAAATTAGACCCAATGCATGCAAATAAATAGATAAATAGATATATAAATAAATAAATATTAAAAGAAAAGATCAAGATCCTTGCTTACAGGTTTGGATTGGAAATGACTACATTTTGATAGCTTACAGTGCATGGTATTAGATTTGTGATCTCCAAAGAAGAGAATTTAGCCCCAGAGATGAGGCTTCAGTCACTCAGAGCTTCCCTGTGGCAAAGGCTTTATTAAAGTGGAAAGGGATAGAGAAAGCTTCTGACAGACATCAGAAAGGGGCAGAGTGTGCCCCCATGTGCTACTTTTATCAAGGCCTTGTATACTTTTTCAATTGGTTACTATCAATAGAAAGGTCTTACCAGATCCACTCTCACAACATACATCTTAACATAACAGGATTAGTCAGAAAGTTCTTATTAAGAAGGAGAAACATGTCCTTGAGCAAGATACATTATTGTTATATAATCATTAGCACAGAGCTTAAGAAAAAACATACCCTTGGACAAGATAAGTTGTTTTGTTGTGTCATCATTAACTCTGGGCTTAAGGAAAATTAGTCTTAAAGACTGTTGTCATAACAACTCAGAGTTTAAGAAAAAACATCTTATATGACTAAGACAAAGCAATGTAGAAAAAAAATGTTTGTTCTTTTTTCCTCCTTGAGGGCCCTGGACTTCTTATCAACCTACCCAAGAATTAGTTCTCTCAATTTCTCTGCAAAGTCTGGAAGCCAAGCTTTGATTGCTCACATATTTTTAAAATTAATTTACTTTTCAATTTATTTATTTTTCATCAAAGGATAATTGCTTTACAATATTGTTTTGGTTTCTGCCATACATCACATGAATCAGGCAGAGGTATACATAGGTTCGCTCCCTCTTGAACCTCCCTCCCAACTCCCACACCATCCCACCCCTCTAGGTTTTATAAACAGTAAATGCTGGAGAGGGTGTGGTGAAAAGGGAACCCTCTTGCATTGTTGGCAGGAATGTAAATTGACACAGCCACTATGGAGGGAAGTATGGAGATTCCTTTAAAAAACTAGAAATAAAACTACCATATGACCCAACAATCCCACTACTGGGTATTTACCCTGAGAAAACCAAAATTGAAAAAGACATTATGGACCCCAACGTTCATTGTAGTACTATTTACAATAGCAAGGAAATGGAAGCAACCTAGATGTCCATCAGCAGATGAATGGATAAAGACACTGATTCATATATACAATGGACTATTACTCATCCATAAAAAGAAACACATTTGAGCCAATTCTAATGAGGCAGATGAACCTAAAGCCTATTATACAGACTGAAGTAAGTTAGAAAGAGAAAAACAAGTACTGTATATTAATGCATATATATGGAATCTAGAGAAATGGTACAGATGAACCTATTTGCAGGGCAGCAATGGAGATGCAGGCATACAGACTTGTGCACACAGTGGGGAATGAGAGCATGGGACGAATGGAGAGAGTAGCATGGAAACATATACACTACCATATGTAAAATTGATAGCCAGGGAGAGTTTGCTGTATGACTCAGGGAGCTCAAACCAGTGCTCACATATTTGAGAAGCACATGAGTAACTTCCTTGCCAGGAGTAGAAAAAGGAAGTGTTAATGCAGAGCATAAAGTGCCATAATGTTTATTCAGATTATCATATGTAGTGTTATGGTATAATGTACACATGAAGGGCATGGCATTGGTAGAGCAATTTTCTGTGGCACATGTTCACTGTGGTGATAGCAGTGACTAGAACGGATTGTGACAATGGATGGCTACTTCTGATGACCCTAAAAAGAATACAGGTGGAAAAGAATAAGCTGATCACCATAATATCCGTGTTCCCAGAACCAGGTGGGAAAATAAAACTTTATGTAAGCTTTGAAGTAGTCCTTTGGGTCCTATAACCTATGGATAAATATGACTGAGGACCAAGCCCAAGATCTAATTTTAAGTGTATAATTTTAGCACCTACTATAACAATGGCAAGGCCAACACTCTTATGGTAATATAATGACACTAATGAGGAAGAAATTAAAGCCTAAAGTGAGAAAGCATCATGTGAATATACCTAGAAAAGTGTGAGAATGTTGAAATCCAAAATTATTCTTTACTGTGAAAGCATCTCTTCTCTGCTTTCCCTACTCATGAGAGCCAGGATTCATTTGGTTTAATGCTTTTCAAAAATTTCTCAGTTGTTCCACAAAAGGATATTATTCTTTTACAGTACTTTATTTCTTCTAGGCCTATAATGAGAGGTAAGAGAGTTCATCATAGACCAGATGGAGAAGTACAAGTCTTGGACCAGAAACAGTTAGCTTATGAATTGTAAGACTTATAGATACTGACTTTCCTTTATTGCTCTCAACACTTCTGGTAATGTAAATGGTGAAGGGTTGATTCTGAATTCATGCTGGATCTAGCTTTGTGACTTTAACCTTGCTGCTTTTGTTATTGTAGGCATGCGTAATGGCCTGTCTCAGGGAGATAACCTGAGCCCAACCACCTGTGAAGACTATAAGTGAAACCAACACACACACCTCTGCCTGAGGCTTGCCATTCTGGGAGATATTTGTAAGGACTGAATAATCTTTTTATTTTGTTTCCTCACCTCTCCCCCATATCTGGTCCATAAAAGAACCTGGCATCCAGGCCCCCGACAAGATGGTTAGTTTGAAGCATTAGCCTGCCATCTTCTGGGTCAGCAGGCTCCCTGAATAAAATCCCTTCTTAGTCTCAAGCCTTTGTCTCCCAAATTCATTTTCCTATTATGTTGCAAGCAGAGCAAGCTTGGACCCAGTAATAGCTATACTACCATTCACTGACTTACAAAATCCCTTTGCTAGTTCCATAGGGGGAAAAAAATATGCCAATAAAACATTGCTTTTGACTAGAGAACTCATTTTATCACAAAAAGCATTCATATAGGGATCACACCCATGAAATAAAAATTTACATGTGTACCATTATCTGAAAGCAGCACCAGATAGAGTGGTGAAGTGACCCAGTGAATGTTCATTAAAGATCCAGCTGGAAGATCACACTGTGTGTAATTGGGGTACTCTGCTTATAGACCATGATATATGTCTTATATTAGCAGGGAGTATGTGGTACTGCCTTCCCTATAGACAGTAGTAGATCCCACTTAGTGGTTTTTTTTTTTTTTTTTTTATTTACTATTTCTTTCACTTGGAGTTTAGTTGGTATGAAGGGCCTAATGTATAAAGAAGGAATTATTTCTACCAGGGAACATAGACATTGTTTCATTAGTTTGGATGTTAACACAGCCTGTTGGCAGCTTGTGGTCTTCATGTCATTGTACCAAAAGGCGGAGAAAGAGATTAATGGTCATGAGAATTTATTTGAATTTCTAAGAAAAAATAGGATGCTTTTATACAGTGGGTACAAAGGAACTGTGTCTGGAACAGAGATTCCTCTTAGTACTATCTTGCCCTATTGTCTTTTTCAGTGGAAAACTACAATGACCAAAAAAGTCAAGAGAGGAAAGACTTAGAACATATAGAAATAAAATATTGGGTTATTCCAACTTGTCCAATGATGGTATAAGCAAGCAAAGTGTAAAGAGGACATGAAATGGTTACAGAAGAATTAAGCATTGCTTGTTAAAGAAGGCCTTTTGACCAATAGCAAATGTGGCATCTACAGTGGTTTTATATATATATATATATATATATATATATATATATATATATATGGAGAAGGCAATGGCACCCCACTCCAGTACTCTTGCCTGGAAAATCCCATGGATGGAGAAGCCTGGTAGGCTGCAGTCCATGGGGTCACTAAGAGTCGGACATGGCTGAGTGACTTCACTTTCACTTTTCACTTTCATGCATTGGAGAAGGAAATGGCAACCTACTCCAGTGTTCTTGCCTGGAGAATCCCAGGGACGGGGGAGCCTGGTGGACTGCCATCTCTGGGGTCGCACAGAGTCAGACACGACTGAAGCAACTCAGCAGCAGCAGCAGCATATATACATAAAACCAACAAAAGAAACAGACTTTGTTCTGCTCCTCCATAGCCTCTCCCACCCTCTGTGCCATACTCTGTGCTCTGAAATGCATACCTTTTCAGATGGAGTTGTAGATTATTTTGTTCTCTGGTTTCTGGTTGGATGGGCTGGTTTATGAGGCTGGTTTAAAAGATCATAGAGCTGGTGAATGAAGGATGCTTGCTGCTGCCAAGTCGCTTCAGTCGTGTCCGACTCTGCGACCCCATGGACTGCAGCCTACCAGGCTTCTCTGTCCATGGGATTCTCCAGGCAAGAACACTGGAGTGGGTTGCCATTTCCTTCTCCAGAAGGATGCTTATATCTCCAGTTTTTTTCATGATAACTGATAGGGCCCACATGGGGGCTCATTGTTAAGATGGCTCACTGCGTTGACTTCACAAACAAAGGATAAACTCACAGGGACCCTCGAGACTGACCTAATTGCCCAGATAACTTCTGTGTTCTCACTGGCGCCTACCTTCTCAAAGCTATGAGACCACCAGATTCCAGATCTCCAGCTACATGATCACAGGACTCAACTATAGGCTAAAAATTAACCATCCCTTCAGAGAAAGTTTCATTGATGGGGTATAAGAAAGACCACATCAGAAAGGGAGGGCACGAGTTCTCCTTAAGGGCCAGGCATTCTTTCATTTCCCTCTAACAAATTTCCCTTTTGCCTGACTGCCCAGCTCGCTCTCTTTTTCTCTGCACTTGTCTTACATTCTGGTGCCAAAACCTGGGGGGGAAGATCCACTGCAACTAGGTGGGCTCCTCTCCTGAACCCACCTCTGGTGGTCCCCTCCTTTGAATCTTGCCAAGAAACTGAGATGAGCTCCGGACGGCACTCTCTACTTGTCTTGCTGGACTGACATCCACACACTAGCCCACATTTCATCCATCGGTTACAAGGGTGAGTGAAATCCCATTCTCTCGGATCCCCTCTCTCTCACCTCATTTCCAAGTCTTAGTGATAGGGAGGAGGATCCCCGCAGCCCTCACGCCTTCAGCCTTGTGCGCCCTCTGACTTTGAAATAGAGGACACCCATTTCAAAGCAGACTGTTACTACTTTCTGAGAAAGTCCTGAGAACGGGGATGCCTTTTCCCTCAGACCTTTCTCCTCTCTTTCGTGCCTCTCTAACCTCCCTATTCAGCAGCAATGGGAAATTCTCAATCTCAACCCTCAAAATCTACTCCTCTAGGATACCTTCTCCAAAATCTAAAACCCTTGGGCTTCCAAGGGGAGATAAGACCGAAGAGACTTATTTACTGTTCTAACACTGTCTGGCTGCAATACAGACTTGATAACAGGCCCCAAAGGCCAGAAAACAGAACTCCCAATTATGATACTCTGCAGGACCTCAATAATTTTTGCTGACGCAATGGCAAATGGCTAGAAATCCCTTATGTTTAGGCTTCCTTTGCTCTTTGCTCTTGAACCTCCCTCTGTAAATTCTGTTCTACTTCTCAAATACTCTTAGCCCACTCTGGCCACATCTTCCTGCTACAATGTCTCCCCTTCCTTGTTCAGACTTTTCTTCTTCCTTTGACCCTTCTGACCACAGCCTACCCACTATCTTTCCCAATCCCATTGCAGCTGCTCCAGATCCAGTTCCACAACCTCCACCTTATGCCCCCTTCTCCCTCCCTCCCTCCTTCTCAAGCCAGGCCACAGCTGCAGCTCCCAACCCACCTCTCCACCCTGTGCTGGAGGTAAGCTTTGAGACCTCAGCCCCACCCTCTACCCCAATGATCCTAAGGCTTTACTCAGACCTCCCTAGATCCCCTCTGTACCCTGTCCGGAACAACTTCCTAAAACAAGAAACTTCACTGCAGGACCCTGCTCCTTTCTCCACTCCACTCTTCCCTTTAGGGGAAGTAGTTGGAGCAGAAGGCATTGTTCAGTTCATGTTCCATTCTCCCTCACCCATCTATCTCAAATTGAAAAGCATCTGGCTCCTTCTCCTCACACCCTGATAATTATCCAAAAGAATTCAAGTATCTTACCCAGTCTTACGACTTAATCTGGCATGATATTTATATCATACTTTCCTCCACTTTTCTCCTTGAAGAGAAGGAATGAGTATGGCAAGCCTCTCAGGCACATGCTGATGAAATGCACAGGACTGATGACACTAAGCCTATAGGGTTCACAGCTATCCCCCAAGTAGATCCCAACTGGGATTATCAGACACAGAGATCTGGACAAGCAGCCCATAATCATGTGGTTGCTTGCTTCATTGTGGGCCTGCAAAAGACAGGGCATAAAGCTATCAACTTGATAAGCTCCAGGAAATAACTCAAAGACTAGATGAAAACCCAGCACAATTTCTAGCCAGCTTAACGGAATCCCTACAAAAATATACAAAATTAGACCCCACTTCAGCAGAGGGCACCATTGTCCTTTGGTTCAGTTTGGTCGCTCAGTCGTGTCCAACTTTTTGCAACCCCATGGACTGCAGTATGCCAGGCTTCCCTGTCCATCCCCAACTCCTGAAGATTGCTCAAACTCATGTCCATTGAGTCAGTGATGCCATTCAACTATCTCAACCTCTGTTGTCCCCTTCTCCTCCTGCCTTCAATCTTTCCCAGTATCAGTGTCTTTTCAAGTGAGTCAGTTCTTCGCATCAGGTGGCCAGAGTATTGGAGTTTCAGCTTCAACATCAGTCCTTCCAATGAATATTCAGGATGATCTCCTTTAGGATGGACTGGTTGGATCTCCTTGCAGTCCAAGGAACTCTCAAGAGTCTTCTCCAACACCACAGTTCAAAATCATTAATTCTTCAGCACTCAGCTTTCTTTGCAGTCCAACTCTCACATCCATACATGACTACTGGAAAAACCATACCTTTGACTAGATGGAACTTTGCTGGCAAAGTAATGTCTCTGCTTTTTAAGATGCTGTCTAAGTTGGTCCTAACTTTTCTTCCAAGGAACAAGCGTCTTTTAATTTCGTGGCTGAAGTCATCATCTACAAAGATCTTGGAGCCCCAAAAGATAAATTCTGTCACTGTTTCCACTGTTTCCCCATCTATTTGCCATGAAGTGATGGGACCAGATGCCATGATATTAGTTTTCTGAATGGTGTGTTTTAAGCCAACTTTTTCACTCTCCTCTTTCACTTTTGTCAAGAGCTCTTTAGTTCCTCTTCTGTTTCTGCCATAAGGGTGGTATCATCTGCGTATCTGAGGTTATTGATATTTCTCCCAGCAATCTTGATTCCAGCTTGTGTTTCATCCAGCCTGGCATTTCACATGATATACTCTGTATATAAGTTAAATAAGCAGGGTGACAATATACAACCTTGATGTAGTCCTTTCCTGATTTGGAACCAGTCTGTTGTTCCATGTCCAATTCTAACTGTTGCTTCTTGACCTGCATACAGATTTCTCAAGAGGCAGGTCAGGTGGTCTGGTATTCCTATCTCTTGAAGAATTTTCCACAACTTGTTGTGATCCACACAGTCTAAGGCTTTGGTGTAGTCAATAAAGCAGAAGTAGATACACACAGTCAAAGACTTTGGTAGTCAGTAGTAGTCAATAAAGCAGAAGTAAATATTTTTTGGAACTCTCTCACTTTTTTGATTATCCAACGGATGTCGGCAACTTGATCTCTGGTTCCTATGTCTTTTCTAAATCCAGCTTGAACATCTGGAAGTTCATGGTTCATGTACTGTTGAAGCCTGGCTTGGAGAATTTCAAGCATTTGTTTGCTAGCTTGTGAGGCGAGTGCAATTGTGCAGTATTTTGAACATTCTTTGGAATTGCCTTTCTTTGAGATTGGGAGTTAACACCCATTTTATCTCCCAATCATCCCCAGATATCCAAAAGGAACTAAAAAAGGCAGAAGAAGGCCCTCAAACCCCTCAATGAGACCTTTAAGTTTAGCCTTTAAGATTTTCAATAACCAGGAAAACCAGGCAAAGCTAGAGAAGGCCCTACGAGATTAGGCCTAATACCACATTTTACCCACTGCCCTACATGGCTCCAAACCTCCATCAACAAACAAAGATAGGAAGCCACCTGGGCCCTGCTTCAAATGCAGCAAAGAAGGCCACTGGACCCACTCATGCCTATAGCCAAGGCCTCCTCCAGGTCCATGTCCCAGCTGTGGCATAAATGGATATTGGACCCCTCTGCTGCTGCTGCTAAGTCACTTCCGTCGTGTCCGACTCTGTGCGACCCCATAGACAGCAGCCCACCAGGCTCCCCTGTCCCTGGGATTCTCCAGGCAAGAACACTGGAATGGGTTGCCATTTCCTTCTCCAATGTGTGAAAGTGAAGAGTGAACGTGAAGTCGCTCAGTCGTGTCTGACCCTCAGTGACCCCATGGACTGCAGCCTTCCAGGCTCCTCCGTCCATGGGATTTTCCAGGCAAGAGTACTGGAGTAGGGTGCCATCACCCTCTAGGGATCTGGAATCCCTTCCTGGTCCTGAGCAGGAGTCCTCTGACCCAGCTCTGCTCAGCCTCCTCAGACTCACCACTGAAGTCTGAAGATGCCCAGGGCCTCAGGTCCTAACTCTCATCACCTCTGTGGAGCCCAGGGTAACTCACAGTGGCAGGAAAGCCTATCCACTTTCTCATTGACACAGGGGCCACTTACTTTGCTATGTCTGCCTACTCCAGAAAAACCAAGGTCTCTCGGGTCTCTGTTATGGGGGTTGATGCTTTAATATCTGCTGCTAAGCTACTAAGTCGCTTCAGTCATGTCTGACTCTGTGAGACCCCAAAGACAGCAGCCCACGAGGCTCCCCCGTCCCTGGGATTCTCCAGGCAAGAACACTGGAGGGGATTGCCATTTCCTTCTCCAATGCATGAAAGTGAAAAGTCAAAGTGAAGTCTCTCAGTCGTCTCCGACTCTTAGCGGCCCCATGGACTACAGCCCAACAGGCCCTCCGTCCATGGGATTTTCCAGGCAAGAATACTGGAGTGGGGTGCCATTGCCTTCTCCGCTTTAATATCTATACCATGAATAACCAAGCCTCTACCTTACACACTTCAAGGTACCCCATTTCCCCATTCTTTTCTCAAAATCTCAAAATGCCCCACTCCTATTCTTGGGAGAGACCTCTCAAAATTCAGTCTCTGTTACTATCCCAAGCCCACCTTCTGATCTAGCCTGGCTACTGTTCCTTAACCCCACCTCCTCTTCCCCCACCCTGTTGCCCTCCTCATCCATAAATCCCATAGTTTTCAATACAGACAACCCATTTGTTGCCTCTCACCATACTCTCATTCATATCTGATTCAAAGACCCCTCTAAATTCCCCAGTCAACCAAAATACCCCCTCTCCCAAAAACATCAACAAGGGTTAAAGCCTATGTCACTAAACTCCTACATCAGAGCCTCTTGCACCCAACTTACTCTCCCTATAACACCCCTATCCAGCCTGTCAAAAAACCAAATGGTTTCTATCACCTGGTACAGGACCTAAGACTTACCAACATGGCTATTATCCAATAATTCCAAATTCCTATACTCTTCCCTCTCTCATTCCCTCTTTCACTACCCACTTCACTGTTCTAGACCTCAAGGATGCCTTCTTTACTATCCCTTTACATCCAGACTCTCAAGATCTCTTTGCCTTTACCTGGACTTATCCAGACAATCATTGCTCCCAACAGCTGACATGGATAGTTCTCGAACAAGGCTTTCATGATAGCCCTCATTTCTGTGGCCAAGTTCTAGCATTAGAACTAACCTCGACCTTACTCTGAGTACTGTCCTCCAACATGTGGATGATCTCCTCCTTTGTAAACCTTCACTTACACATTCTCAACAACACACTATATAACTCCTCAATTTTCTAGCTGATTGAGGCTATCGAGTATCTCCCACCAAGGTTCAGCTCTATCTTCCTAGAATCACCCTCTCAGAGTCCTTTTAGCATCAACAAATTTCTATTGTATTATCAGTGATAGAAAGTCCCTTATATCCACCGTACCACTCCCTGTATCAAAAACAGAGATCCTGTCCTTGCAGTTAGCTGAATATCTACGCCTCTGGATTCCTAATTTCACCCTCTTGGCATAACCCCTATATCAAGCCACCGGAGGAGGTCTTTCAGAACCCCTAGAGCTAAAATCAAATATCCATTCAGCCTTTAACACCCTTAAGCAAGCAATTCTCTCAGCCCCAGCTCTAATACTTCCTGACCTTTCTTGCCTCTTTTTTTTTTTTCATAAATATATTAAATCAAACTTGGTTCACAGTTAAATATTTATTAAGCAAACCACCTTTCGATTAATTACATGATATCTGTGCATTGGAAATAAACTACTATTCACGTGTGACATAATTAAGTTCCTACTCACTGAATTATTCCACCTGGACTATGTTTTATTTACAGGTTGTTCAGGTTGAATTATATTGATGCCAAGATGATTTTTAGGTCAGCATAAGGTACCAATACAGATCTCACATTCAGGCAGCAATGACAACAGATCATCGATAAGTGCAGTTCTTAGTTGAGCTTACGCAAGCATAGCTGTGCGCTCTCATCAGTTACTGTTAGACACCATACAGCAGGTCTTGAAACTGAAGCTGAGCATGTGATGGGACCAGAGCCAGGAGGTGTACAGAGAGCTGTCTGCTGTCACCTCTGCAAAGGAGAAGTGGGCGAGGACCAGAGTCCCAGTGCACAGCATGTATTCTTTCAGGTTCTTCACAAAACCGGGTCTCCACATGAGGAACACCTGGAGGCTTTCAGAAGTACTGACACCTCAGTGCCACCCCAGACCAGTTGAATCAGAATATCTAGGGGTGAGTCTGACTGTTGAGTGGAGGCTTGGCACCGGGTACCACCTAAAGCAGGAAGACAACATCGTGTGCTTCTCTGAAATCAATACAAGTCATGTTCAGAGTTGTTGCGGGGTTGGTGTGGGTGGAAGCCATGCAAGCTTCTGTCCCCTGTGAGCCAGGGGATCAAAACGTGAACGAGTCAGCTAATGAATTCATGGATTCGTTTGTAGCAGTTCTAACGAGGGGGCAGAACTTGGGCTTAACACTGGTCTGCGCTTTTGACACTTACTGTTGGCAAGGCTTGTCCAGGAGTTGGTCATTCCTTTTCTTGCCTCTTTATACTCTATACTCCTGAGACACAAAATTGCCCTAGGAGTTTTGGGACACATCAGGGCCCCTCCTTCACCCCTGTCGCTTATCTATCAAAGCAATTAGACACCACAGTTTGGGGATGGCCAGCTTGCCTATGTACTCTGGCAGAAGCTGCACCCCTCACTCAGGAAAGCAAAAAACTTACTTTTGGAGTAAGTAAGTAAGTTTTTGTTCACTGTCATTCATCCACCATGTGACTTTAAGGACTTGCTTTCTCACAAATCCATGACCCTTCTATCTTCTTCACGCATCCAACTAATTCACGTTACCCTTCTTGAATCTCCCGAGTTCTCCTTTAAATGCTGTTCTATTCTCAGCACTGCCACCCTTATCCCTAATTCTTCTGAGTCCCCCATCCATACTTGCAAAGAGGCATTAGAAGACCTGATGCCCCATTTCTCCCACATTTCCTTAACTCCTTTAAGTAACCCTGACTTTATCTGGTATATTGTTGGCAGCCCTCTATGACATCAGAAGGAAAAAAAGTAGCTGGATATGTAATTGTCTCTGACACTGAAATTATTGAATCCCAGGCAGAACTTATTGCACTAACTAGAGCCCTTATCCTCACAGCTAACAAGAGAGCAAACATATACACTGATTCTAAATATACTTTCCACATCATACACTCACATGCTGCCATCTGGAAGGAACAAGGGTCCCTATCTACTAAAGGCTCTCCCGTAACTAAAGCCCCGCTAATACTCCAACTTTTAAAAGCAGCTAACATGCCAACTGAAGTAGGCATCATTCATTGCTGAGGTCACCAGGTGTTCTCAGGCCCCATTTCACGGGGCAACAACACTGCAGACAGAGAAGCAAAACAAGCCTCACTCCGATCATCGGCTCAACAACTTTTAGTAACCCCCAACATAAAGCTCCTTTACCTCCCCAAAGAAAAAACACAATTATTACAAGAGGGAGCATAATCTCCACAAGGAGATTAGTTACAAAAACAGGGCTGCTATGTCCTTCCCCAATCTCAGGCCACACAGATGCTTACAGACATTCATCAGGCCCTACATGTAGGCACTAAACCTCTTTATCATCTCTTAAGACCTTTTATCACCTATCCTAACCTTCTTTCACTCCTACAACAAATCCCTCACTTGCATTATCTGCTCCTCAGTCTCACCACAGGGAGCCCTACAGCCTATTCCCATCATTCCCAACACATCAGACTCGAGGACATATCCTAGGAGAGGACTGGCAAATTGATTTCACTCACATGCCTCCAACACTGAGGCTTTTCCTACGAGATCAGAAACTGCCTCAGAGGTAACACAGTTTCTCATACAAGAAATCATTCCTTGGCTTTGGCCTCCCACTCCCTCTCCAATCTGATAATGGGCCAGCTTTTATCTCCCAAATCACTCAACAAGAAGTCCAATCCCTTGGCATAACCTGAAAACTTCATATATATATATATATACACACACACACACACACACACACACATATACATATAGATCCCAATCCTCAAGAAAAGTAGAAAAGGCAAATTCTAGTCTCAAAACACACCTAACCACACTCTCTCTAGAACTACAAAGGCCATGGACCGAACTCCTTCCCCTGGCTTTGGCTCACATTAGTGCTACTCCACTGGTCCCGTCTTTCCTTAGTCCTTTTGAGCTCATATATGGATGCCCTTTACTCTTAGGTAAGTTCTTTACTGCGAGCCCCTTGCTGGGAGATTATCTTCCCCCGCTTAACCTTATTAGACACCTCATAAGAGAACATGCAGATTGCTCTCTCCCAAAGCCTTATCAAACAAATTCAGCTAACTGAACACTCATACAGGGGATTGAGTCCTGCTTAAGAACTTACACAATAAGGATCTCCAGCCTCTATGGACTGGTCCATCTGAGGTCATTCTAACCACACCAACAGCTGCTAAACTAGCAGGTCATTCCTCTTGGTTTCATATATCTAGATTAAAGAGGGCCCCAGGAGACTCTCCATCTCTGCCAAGAAACACTTTCCAGTCAGATGCTCTTCGCTACACCAGCACTGTTCTGGGACCAGCTGGATCGAATTCCTGAAGAAACAGAACAGTCGAAAATCAAAATAGATGTATTGTTTTCTAATTGGACTGGGATTTCCCCTACTTACCCTATTCACAATAGGACTTTACTCTGTGTCTCCCTCTGAGTGGACTATCATTCAAAAGTTTTCCCTCTGTCTTACCTACTTCTCCATAGTTCTTATTTTTGGGAGCATGGCCCTCATCTTACTGCGATCAGCCTAGATGAGTTCATTATCCACTTTCCTTCACATAGTAACATAAGCCCTTACCTATCCTGGAAACACCACTGCTACTCATCTCCCTTCACTCCTTGACTTTATTACCGATCTTTAACTCCAGGGAGATTTCATAGAGTTCACACCAACCCAGATTTATTTCTACACCTGGATTCTTGTTTTTAATCATTTTCTACCCTTAGACATGAGACTTCACATCATGATTTTACTCTTACTTTCTCTTCTTTTACAGTTTAAACTTCACATTAATACCTTGCCTATAACTCGCCCTGTCCCAAACCTTGCCTACCTATTCAGAACTCTAAATCTGACGCATCGTTTACACAATACCTCAAACCCAACACTGGCCAGTGATTGTTGGATTTGTTTATCTATCTCCTCACCCAGAGGATCAGCACTCCCCATTTCCACAGATCAACGGACTCACATAAACACTTCTGTTTATCACACATATAGAGGAGAATCTCTCTTTTCATCGTACATACATTGCTTATATTCAGTTGATCAAATTCACAATCCTGATGAGATACTGACCTCCCTCCTTATTGATCTCACTTCTAATCATAAAGGACCACCACCACCTCTGACATTTGTCAACAACAGGCCTCTTTTGGTTTTTCCAGACAAAACTCTATAAACAATTCTTACTCCCAACTAAGAGCTATACCACCACACCTCTGTAATCACACTTCACATCTCTCCTTCCCTTCAGGCTGATCCATCTACCAAGTCTCTGGAACTGTGGGACATTCTTTTACTTTCTTATATGCAGATACTCCCTTCAGCATATGGTATAAATACTCCTCCTGTAGGGGCTACACTGGCGGGTTCACTGTCAATTTCAGAGACTACTAACAAGTTCCCAGAAAGACTTCTATTTGCTATCAGTTTTACTTCTATTTGCTATCAGTTTCAGCTGTTGTCTTCTTACTCCTGGGATATTTTTCTTATGTGGAATACCACCTATTTATGTCTTCCCACTAACTGGACAGGAACACACACCCTGGTATACCTGGTATATCCCAGGTATTTCTATTGCTCCCAATAATCAGACCCTCCTTATCCCACTAACTCATAACCAACCCGGATGGGCAATTCAATTCATTCCTCTATTAATCAGTTTAGGAATAGCAGCTGGGATTGGGACAAGGATGGCAGGACTCACAACCTCTTTAAATTACTATCAAAACCTTTCTAAAGATCTCACTGAGAGCCTAGGAGAAATAGCTACCAGCCTTATCATTATCCCAAACCAGCTAGATTCCTTGGTAGCCATTGTCCTCCAAAACAGAAGAGGATTAGACCTCCTCACAGCAGAAAAAGTAGGCCTATGCCTATTTTTGGAGGAAGAAATGGCAACCCATTCCAATACTCTTGCCTGGAAAATCCCATGGATGGAGGAGCCTGGAGGGCTACAGTCCATGGAGTCACAAAGAGTCAGACATAACTGAGTGACTTCTCTTTAACTTGCTGCTTCTATGCCAATAAATCAGGCATTGTAAAGGAAGTAGCAAGAAATCTGACAAATAGGGCTTCAAGAATATGTCAACACCTCAATGACCTCAGTAATTCATGGGAAAACTGGTTAAGCAATTGGATTTGGATGCCCTGGGTCCTACATTTTCTAGGCCTTCTCCTTCTACTTACCCTTATTCTAACTTTTGGCTCACATTTAAATTTCTTCAGGACCACTTACAAGTGTTCAACAACCAAACTATCCATGAGCTACTTCCAACTCGCTCAAATTATCAAAAAATTTGACCCCATACAAATCCCCTTGACCCACATTCCTGTCTTTTTATATCTTACCCCCACGACGCCCCATCCCATAGGAAGCAGTTATGAAAGACTGACCTTTGGCCGTTATCCTAAATCAAAAGTCTAGGATCATAGGGCCCACACGGGGGTTCATTGCTAAGATGGCTCATTATGTTGACCTGACAAACAAAGAATAAAATCACAGGGACCCTCAAGATTGACAAAATTGCCCAGACAACATTCTGTGTTCTCACTGGTGCCTACCTACTCAAGGCTATGAGACCACCAGATTCCAGACCTCCAGCTACATGACCACAGGACTGAACTAGGGGCTAAAAATTAACCATCCCTTCAGAGAAGTTTTCATTGGTGGGATGTAAGAAAGACCACATCAGAAACAGAGGACACTGGTTCTCCTTAAGGGACAGTCACCCCCTCATTTCCTTCTAATAAATTTCCCTTTTGCCTGACTGCCCAGCTCACTCTCTTTTTCTCTGTACTCGCCTTACAATAACCTTGTAGTTGGTCACAACATCACTTGTCTACCAAAGATCATAACTCCTGTCCCACAGCCCCATCCACAGCTACAGTCTCTCTCTCTCTGAATACTTGTAACTACTCCCCTTTCTTAACCACTCAAAGAGTAGGGCAATAATAACTTCCTACCAGTCCCACAGTAATTACCCTCTTTGGTTGATTTGCTGAAACCCTGCCAGCTTCCTTCATAAATTGTATTTTCTTTCAACTTTTCCCAACTATGTGCACTTATAATCACACTTGAATCTATTGTGTTTGTCAAGACCAGCTTGACAAGCAGGGTTTCCAAAAGCGTGATACAGCAAGAGAATGAGAAACGAGACGCAAGAATTCAGAGAAAAGTGAGGATCAAGGGACTAACACCGTTCCAAGATGGAGGTGCTGAAACTGAATCCCAGCCAGCTTTATTATACCTTCAGCCATGAATGAAAGAATATGGGGGGAGTTAAACTATAACTCGGGCTTCCCTGGTGGCTCAGATGGTAAAGCATCTGTCTACAGTGTGGGAGACCCGGGTTCGATCTCTGGGTTGGGAAGATCCCCTGGAGAAGGAAATGGCAACCCACTCCAGTACTCTTGCCTGGAAAATTCCATAGACTGAGGAGCCTGGTAGGCTACAGTCCATGGGATTGCAAAGAGTCGGACACGACTGAGTGACTTCACTTTCACTTTCAAACTATAACTCATGTGGCCTTCAGGGCCAAAGAACAAAATGATCATTAACCATTGAGTAGTTAGGAAACAGTAATCAATAACAAATCAGTAACTAAGACTAATATTCTTACCTATGGATTTTCTACCGGATACGTAAAACATGTGACTCTGAGATGCCAGTTGAGAAACAGTCTGGGGTCGGTTTTCCAATCCCAAAATCAAGATTATGAACTGTTCCCTCTGGACTTGTTCCAAGAGTCTCATGCCTTATAGCATCCAGTTTATCAATAATTATAAATTTCCTTTGCAGCCCTTACTGGGGCCTACTTTTCTTTTATTCTTCCTGTCTCCTACAATGTTTTCTATTGGGAGAGTTAATTCTTTTATTTTTACTAGTAAAATTTATTTTCATAAAGAAGAAATTGCCTTCAACTAATATTCCTAATACTAAAAATTTCCATGCAGTCCTTTTATGCCAATATAGTTAATTAAACCAATTTCAGTTAGGTCAGAGTGAGCTAATTATCAGAGTTGGTAGGTAAAATTAAGCTCTTTTAGCAAAGACAGTTCACAACTTTCAGTGAACAGTTGCCTTCAACAAACATTCATACAAATGTGGATTTCTATAATGAAAAAATTCTAGTTTAAATTTACAAGTCAGTAAGCCTTGAAACTAGTAAAATATATCATTTATAGTAAAGAATAACTTTTCACTGTGCTTTTCAAACAGGCTTGGAAACTCATCTTTATGATAGTAAACATGAAGTACAACTTGAATTGAAATTTTATTATATTAAGTATATAAATATCTATTTCTTTCAAGAAAAAGGAAATGACTAGATAAGAGCTTGTCTTCTCAGCGTTTCTAAGCATAGATCTTCTCATTTTTTTCTTTCATTGCTCATTATTGGCTGAGACCTATAATTTATGTTTCATTTTATTGCCAAAACATAAAGAAAATGGGGCTTATAATTTTCTGTTCCAATATAAACATGACCAAATTACTTATTCATTTGCATTCAGTATTTCTATCTTAAAAAAGAGATTAATAAAATCTATCTCACAGATTTAGATCAGATCAGTCACTCAGTTGTGTCTGACTCTTTGCAACCCCATGAATCAAAGCACGCCAGGCCTCCCTGTCCATCACCAACTCACATCCATACACGACCACAGGAAAAACCATAGCCTTGACTAGATGAACCATTGTTGGCAAAGTAATGTCTCTGCTTTTGAATATGCTATCTAGGTTGGTCATAACTTTCCTTCCAAGGAGTAAGCGTCTTTTAATTTCATGGCTGCAGTCACCATCTGCAGTGATTTAAGAAAAGGATAATTGTTTTTTACATATAACAGTACTTAGAAAAATACGCACATAATGTATTAACAATAGAAAAAGTGTATATTTGAAGTAAAGTAACCAAAATTGAAATCAAACTGCCTCTGCACATTAATCTCTTTTATATTGAACAAGCTACTTCATGTCCTTCAGCTCATTACTCATTTGCAAAAATAGGATTCAGTTCAGTTCAGTTCAGTTCAGTCTCTCAGTCATGTCCAACTCTTTGCGACCCCATGAATCACAGCACGCCAGGCCTCCCTGTCCGTCACCAACTCCCAGAGTGCACTCAAACTCATGTCCATTGAGTCACTGATACCATGCAACCATCTTATCCTCTGTCATCCCCTTCTCCTCCTGCCCCCAATCCCTCCCAGCATCAGAATCTTTTCCAATGAGTCAACTCTTCCCATGAGGTGGCCAAAGTACTGGAGTTTCAGCTTTAGCATCAGTCTTTCCAATGAATACCCAGGACTGATCTCCTTTAGGATGGATTGTTTGGACCTCCTTACAGTCCAAGGGACTCTCAAGAGTTTTCTCCAACATCACAGTTTAAAAGCATCAACTCTTTGGCACTTAGCTTTCTTCACAGTCCAAATCTCACATCCATACATGACCACTGGAAAAACCATAGCCTTGACTAGACGGACTTTTGTTGGTAAAGTAACGTCTCTGCTTTTTAATATGTTATCTAGGTTGGTCATAACTTTCCTCCCAAGGAGTAAGCGTCTTTTAATTTCATGGCTGCAGTCACCATCTGCAGTGATTTTGGAGCCCATAAAAATAAAGTCTGACACTGTTTCCCCATCTATTTGCCATGAAGTGATGGGACCAGATGCCATGATCTTAGTTTTCTGAATGTAAAATAGGATTAATAATCCCTTATTCATAGAGTTAAATAATACAGCAGTTAAATGAGATTATTAATAAAAGTATTTAGTGTAGTTCTTTGTACATGGAGGATGTTTTAGTCATGAGTCTGCCCTCCCTGATAGCTCATTTCTCTATGTCAACTGAAAATATACATTCTGCATAAAAGTTGAGAGTTAGGTTTATTTGGTGGGAATAATGAGGATTTCAAAGCTATGGTTTTTCCAGTAGTCACATATGGATGTGAGAGTTGAACCATAATGAAAGCTGAGTGCCAAAGAATTGATGCTTTTGAACTGTTGGTGTTGAAGACCCTTGCAAGTCCCTAAGACTGCAAGGAGATCAAACCAGTCAATCCTAAAGGAAATCAGTCCTGAATATTCTTTGGAAGGACTGATGATGAAGCTGAAGCTCCAATACTTTGACCACCTGATATGAATAGCCAAATCACTGGAAAAGACCCAGATGCTGGAAAAGATTGAAGGCAGGAGGAGAAGGGGACAACAAAGGATGAGATGGTTGGATGGCATCAGTGACTTGATGGACATGAGTTTGAGGAAGCTCCAGGAGTTGGTGATGGGCAGAGAAACCTGGCATGTTGCAGTCCATGGAATCAAACAGTTGGACGCGACTGAACTGATGAGGACTTCAAGCCTGAGAGACAGCATCCCAGGTTACCCTGAGAGAACTGTTTCCAAGGAGATGGGGTGATGGGAAGGGAGAAGACGAATTAGGTTATATAGAAGTTTGTAGCAAGGGGCAGGTAATATGAATATTAGAAGATTACTGTTAATTAAGGTTTTTTACATTTAATGGATTTGGCACTCTTCTGTGTATGGGAAGATGCAAGCGACCAGGTTTACTTAAATTATTTCTTTTATATGCATCTCAGCTATCCAAATCCTGCTTTTTGGTTGGTGGATGTGGTGGATGGCTTTCTTGTACTTTCTCCCATTCTTCCAAGTTCCTCACTGCTTGCCAGCAAGGAAGTGGCTCATGGGCAGCCTAATGGCTGACATTGTTTCAACTGCAATCAGAAATTTACATTTGCAAGTCTGGAATCCATGATGTCTGTGACATGGCTTGTTTAATATTATAGCAGGAAATATTTTATTTCACAGAAATATTTCATTTTACATCCATGCTATTCTATTGTGGCATCAAAGGAAAGTTGCACTGGGCAAAGTTAAACAAAATGAAGACTTACCTAAGACTATTGCATGGAGAAGGAAATGGCAACCCACTCCAGTGTTCTTGCCTGGAGAATCCCAGGGACAGGGGAGCCTGGTGGGCTGCCGTCTATGGGGTCACACAGAGTTGGACACGACTGAAGTGACTTAGCAGCAGCAAGACTATTACAACAGGGCAGAGAGACTGCACTCAATTCCACATAAACAAAAAGCTCTTTAAGCCCTGGAATAAGCTAGAGGAAAAGTACTGGAGGACATTGGAGTGGAGGTTGATCAACAGGGACCACACTGAATTATTCTGGAGCTCAAACTTTCTTATCTGTGATTATCCCATCTGGGTTTGCTAATTGGTGCCATTGAAGGCTGCTTCTGCCCTTCTACAAATTGGGAAGAAGACATGCTATCTTCCTTGATGATTGTATTTCAAAGGGATGGCTTCCAGGTTCTTGAGAAAACCATCTTGGGTTGTAAAACTGGTGAGTGGGTTGGGGGAAGGTTTATCTGCATTTCAAAGAGGCAGAGAATGAATTTGCAATTACAGGTTTTCTGAAGTAACTGCCCTAAGAAAAGGGAGTCCAGGGAAAGAGAGTCAGGATAAGCCCTTCTGAAGCTTGAGCCTCTGAGGGGAGCACTGAGACCATCCTGGTCAATAGTTCCTAATTTGCACACTTGGAGAAATTTTTTCTGAAGTTCAATTTATATTGATTGAAAACAGTGTTATTTTTAGGTACACGTTTTTGAAAGGGTTCAGAGACAAAACTAGACCTGAGCAGGGCTTTATGAATGAGGTTTCACCAGAGAGAAATGTTAGGTAGTTAGAATAGGAAAAAGGAGTCCAGAATGGCGGTGGCTAAAAGACAAGGAAGGGAAAAGCCAACAAAAATAGAACAAAGGAAGGTCTGAGGACCTCAGATAAAACAAACAGCACTCTTGGCTAGCCAAATTTACATAGGACAGGCCCAGGGGGAGGAGGAAAAATCATATAAAAAGAGGAGCCAGAATTGGGCTGGGGGCCTCTTTTCCCTTCATGTCTTTTTGGGTTGGCATGCCCTCATGCCTCGAGGATGTATTTTCCTTTACTTCCTAAATAAAACTAAACTGTAACACTGGTCCATCTGAAGGCTGTAACACTGATCCATTGCTTCAAACTTTTGTTGTGACAAGACAGAACCAAGGAAATTACAAACTCCTTCAACAGAAGTAAAGGCATTTATGGCAGAGATCAGTTCAGTTCAGTTCAGTCACTCAGTTATGTCCAACTCTTTGCGATCCCACGGACTGCAGCACACCAGATCTCTGTCCATCACCAACTCCCAGAGTTCACCCAAACTCATGTCCATTGAGTCGGTGATGTCATCCAACCATCTCATCCTCTGTCATCCCCTTCTCCTCTTGCCTTCAATCTTTCCCAGCATCAGGGTCTTTTCAAATGAGTCAGAGATAACATAGCATAAAAAGTCAGAGGCCTAAAGCCCCTGAGAATGTGGATGAAGGAAGGTGGGATTTGTTTCACTTATTTTCTCATCTCTAAATGTGTCCAATGCATCCACAGAAGAGGCTTGTAAAGATATCAGAACACAGGCCCTAGAATGTAAGAGATGGACTAGAAATTTGTGTTTTCCTTTCTGCTAGTTTCTCCTTTTTCCTTTCTGTTTGGTTGTGAAGCTTCTTCTGTTTTTAATCTGTTTCCTTCCTTGACTTCTACTTTATTTGCTCTATCTTTGCTATAGGACAGAACTAATTTTGTCACCCTATTTGTGATAATTAGTATCACTGTGTTTGTATTTCTACCCTACAGTTGAAGTCTTTTACTTTTCTATGTTAATCCTAGTGGAATATTGCCTCAAACTGTAAGAAAAGGAAAACAAACAAACAAACAAAAAACCACCACCATCAAAACCCAGTTCAGACTCAGTTGCCAAAACGTTGCAGACCCTTGGCTCTTAAATCAGGGCCTGGAAGGCATCTCTATTCTCCTAACTAGGTTTGACATGGATATCCTCCCATCAGGCTTTTCCATTGCCCCTCGGGGCCTTGGGCTAAGCATGTGTTACTGTGATGAAATGACTTTCCATCACCTACACCTATTCCCCAATACTTACTCATTGTCCTTGCTTCCTCTTTGTATTTAGAGAGGTTATCGCCCCCTATTTTCCTTTATTTAATTGTTCTAGACCTCTTTATTTTCTTCCTTGAAACTCTTGCTTTTTCCTTTCTGTCCTCTTGACAAATCCAAGTTCCTTTGCTATACTTCAGACTTCTTTCTCATTCTTTTTTTAGACAGCGAAATGCTAGGCCTGTTAGGTAGTTAGAATAGGAAAAAGGAGTCCAGAATGGCAACAAAGGAAAGTCCAAGGATGGGAGTGAGGGCCTCAGGTAAAGCAAACAGCATTCTTGGCTAGCCCAGTTTACATAGGGCAGACCCAGGGGGAGGAGAAAATACATATAAAAAGAGCAGCCAAAATTGGGCTAGGGGCCTCTCTTCCCTTGGCTTCTTTTGGGTCGGCATGCCCTCATGCCTCAAGAATGTATTTTCCTTTACTTTCTAAATAAAACTGAGCTGTAACCCATAGCTGTAACACTGGTCCATCTGAGAGCTGTAACACTGGTCCGTCTGAGGGCTATAACACTGGTCCATCTATCGCTTCAAATTTTTGTTGCGATGAGACAGAACCGAGGAAATTACAAACTCCCCAGACATCTATGGTGCCGTAAAAGACTCACACCTAAGGAAGTCCACCCATAGAAATTGAAGGAGACCTATTTTTTCTTTTTTCTTATCCTTCTGTCATCACTGTCTTTCAGATGGGAAATAGCCAATCCACTTCCTGAAGACAACATTGAGATGCATCCTTGACAACTAGAAGCTATTTGGTCCTCTAACTCTAAGGAGAAGTCACTTAAAATTCTTTTGTGCCACTGAGTGGCCACAGTATCCTCTGGGGGACACAGAACACTGGCCTGAGGATGGGAGTTTGACTTACAATACCATCCTGCAGCTGGACTTATTCTGGAAAAGACAAGGGAAATAGACAGAGATCCCCTATGTCCAAATTTTCTTCCGACTAAGAGATATGAAGGAACTCTGTCTTAAGTATGGGATTGTTGTACGCCTTAAAAGTGAGCCTACTAAGCAAATGGTGTTAGGCACAGACAACCAGAAGAAGAGAGGCCCCCAGTCTAATTTTGGCTCCTCTTTTTATATGTTTTTTCTCCTCCCCCTGGGCCTGCCCTGTGTAAATTGGGCTAGCCAGGAGTGCTGTTTGTTTTACCTGAGGTCCTCACTTCAGCCCGTGGACCTTCCTTTGTTCTATTTTTACATGCTTTTCCCTTCCTTATTTTTTAGCCACCACCATTCTGGACTCCTTTTTCCTATTTTAACTACCTAACAGACCTTAACCTATCAAAACAAAGATAGAAACAAAGTAAGAAAGCTCTCAAGAGGCTTTCAAAAGATTTTTTTTTTCTCATATGTTCCTTCAAACAGGACATTTCTCTTCACAAAACTCTCATACTGCCTGTAAATGCACAGAAATTTTTCTCAGATTCTGGGCCTTCACTCTTTAATCTTGTCTTTAGCATATTCAGATAATCAGAGTTTCTCTGACATTACTGTTTATATTTCACTAATCAGTTTTGCCCTGGCCTACTCTTCTTCTCTCCTACTCCACTTTTTAGGGTTTCTTGATGGCCCATTCCCCAGTTCTGTTCATAATTATTTCCATTCTATTTATGAAGTCAGTCTCACTGTCTCTCATAGATTCAGTCACCAAAATCCAAAAATCATTTGGGATGGGAAGAACTCTAGAAATTTTTTTATGAAGATAAATAAATGAGTCAACATATGGAAAGAACAAATATGATTGTCAGTTTCACTCAACAAATTTTACAAAAGGGAAAAGGATATATATATATATATATATATATATATATATATATATATATATATAATGGTTTTTCCCTTTCTGAGGTGAAAATTCCTTAAGGGCAGAAATGGTTGTTCTTTTGATATATCATATTCAACATGACACCAAGGAAGGACAGAGTGGGTGTTACACAGTAAATGCTATTTTAACAGGCATTGTGAACACTTTTGAATTATAACTTTTAAAATATAGAAACTTTTCATTTTAAGCATCCAGCCTATTATAAAATTGTACTGCCTACATGTTTATGTATAAGGTAACTTTTCCCCGTCCAAGTGAAGGTTAGCAAAGACCTGTCTCATTCACAAGTGCAAATTATCATGAGTCGTGACATCAGTTATGCTTTTATTCCTAGTTATCATAACCTGACAATAGAATATAAAATTATATTTATAGTGACATACTAATGATTAACCTGGTGGAAAACAGGTTAAAATTGAATTTTAAGTTCCTCCCTATTTTGTTGTTGCTGTTTAGTTGCTAAGTTGTGTTTGAGTTTTTGCAGCCTCATGGAGTCTAACCCGACAGGCTCCTCTGTCCATGGGATTGCCCAGCCAAGAATATTGGAGTGGGTATCATTTTCTCCTCCAGGGGATCTACCTAATGTGCGTCTCCTGCATTGGAAGTCGAATTCTTTACCACTGAGCCACCAGGGAAGCTCATACCTTATTACAGACATACTGAACTGCCTTTTTGCAAGGCAGAAACTTCCTAAATATTATTTAATGTATTTTCAGAATGTTTCCAAGGCACTGAAATATACTAAATGCTTATCCGCTGAGTTACTTAGGGTCAGGAGAGATCTCCTTTACAACTCTCCCTGGTGCAGCCCACTCCATTCTTAGTTGATCTCAATTTTATCCCAAGTTACAAAAATTAAAGGGAAATGTTTAACTGTTTTTTTCTTCAGGTGTATTTAGTCTCTGCTACAAAGGTTCATCTAGTCAAGGCTATGGTTTTTCCTGTGGTCATGTATGGATGTGAGAGTTGGACTGTGAAGAAGGCTGAGTGCTGAAGAATTGATGCTTTTGAACTGTGGTGTTGGAGAAGACTCTTGAAAGTCCCTTGGACAGCAAGGAGATCCAAACAGTCCATTCTGAAGGAGATCAGCCCTGGGATTTCTTTGGAGGCAATGATGCTGAAGCTGAAACTCCAGTACTTTGGCCACTCATGCAAAGAGTTGACTCATTGGAAGAGACTCTGATGCTGGGAGGGATTGGGGGCAGGAGGAGAAGGGGACGACAGAGGATGAGATGGCTGGATGGCATCGCTGACTCGATGGACGTGAGTCTGAGTGAACTCCGGGAGCTGGTGATGGACAGGGAGGCCTGGCGTGCTGCGATTCATAGGGTCGCAAAGAGTTGGACACGACTGAGCGACTGAACGGAACTGAACTGAAGTGACACTAAGCTTCTTACGGTGAAAAGCAAAAAGGAACTCAAAAGCCTCTTGATGAAAGTGAAGGAGGAGATTGAAAAATTTCGCTTAAAAGTCAACATTCAAGAAACTAAGAGCATGACATCTGGTCCCATCACTTCATGGCAAATAGATGGGGAAACAATCGAAACAGTGACAGAGTTTATTTTCTTATACTCCAAACTCACTTCAGATGGTGACTGCAGCCATGAAACTAAAAGTTTCCTCCTTGGAAGAAAACCTATGACAAACCTAGACAGCATATTAGAGAACAAAGACATTACTTTGCCAACAAAGGTCTGTCTATTCAAGGCTATGGTTTTTCCAGTAGTCATATATGGATGCGAGAGTTGGACCATAAAGAAGGCTGAATGCTGAAAGATTGATGCTTTTGAACTGTGGTGTTGGAGAAGACTCTTGAGAGTCCCTTGAACTGCAAGGAGATAAAACCAGTCAATCCTAAAGGAAATCAATGCTGAATATTCATTGGAGGGACTGATGCTGAATCTGAAGCTCCAGTACTTTGGTCATGTGATGCAAAGAGCTGACTCGTTAGAAAAAAAAACCCTCGTGTTGGGAAGGATTGAAGGCAGGAGGAGGAGGGGATGACAGAGCATGAAATGGTTGGATGGCACCACAGAGTCAATGGACATGAGTTTTAGCAAGCTCTGGGCGATAGTGAAGGACAGCGAATCCTGGCATGCAGCTGTCCATGGGGTCGCAAAGAGCCAGACATGACTGAGTGAATGAACTGCAACAACACTAAGCTTCTAGAAAATGAGTATATTTCCCTCATTACTAAGTCTCCCTGTTAGCCTAAATTGTATGTTCAACACAGTATTGTGGAATTCAACCAAAAATGAGTTTATCATCACACAGCAGTGTCTCAAATCAATTTTAGATTATCATTCATTCTAAGTCAACATAGAAAAGTCAATAATCATAAGATATTCAGAACTAGTACAATTTTAGTTATGAAAATAGATCACAGAGAAATGAAGCCAAGTCTTTGGGGGTAATCATTATGAATGTAGTTTCTAGAGCAGACAGAGATCCTTCATATCATAAAGTCAAGTCCCTCAGTCGTGTCTGACTCTTTGCAACCCCATGGACTGTAGCCTACCAGGCTCTTCTGTCCATGGGATTTTCCAGGCAATAGTACTGAAATGGATTGCCATTTCCTTCTCCAGGGGGTCTTCCTGACCCAGGGATCGAAGCCGGGTCTCCCACATTGCAGACAGATGCTTAACCATCTGAGCCACCAATTACTTAATCATAACTCATCATAAATCAACTGTGTGACCTGGGGGTAAAACAAACAAATTATCTTCTCACTTGAAAAATGTGAACAACAATAATGCATGCTGCATTGGGTTTTAAGAGTTAAGTGAACAACAACAAAAAAAGAGTTAAGTGAGTGATATATGAAAAGCATTAAGTATACGATTGTGGGGCTTCCCAGGTGGCACTAGTGGTAAAGAACCTGCTTGCCAATGCAGGAGATGTAAAAGATGCAGGTTTTATCCCTGAGCCAGGAAGACCCCTAGAGGAGGGCGTGACAACCCACTCCAGTATTCTTGCCTGGAGAATCCCATGGACGGAGGAGCCTGGCAGGCTACATTCAATAGAATCACAGAGTTAGACATGATTGACATGACTTAGCTTGCATGCATGCATACAGCTGAGATAAACAGTAAGTAGTGAAAAGTGAAAGTTGTCAGATTGGTGTGATACAGAATTTTTAGCTAGGTGAAATATTAGAAACTGAGAAACTGAGTTAGCATGGTAAATCTGGGGAATAGCTGTAGAAAGAGTAGCAGTGCAATCAAAAATACCACCATAGAACAAATGGGCTAAATAAGTAAACTCGATAGGGTATATATTTTAACTTTACATAGTAAGAGCTAGGGATATATACTAAATAGTAATAAATATTAAGGTATAAATTTGGAGAAGATTAGTTAGACAGTGTACTACTTGATGCACCTAAGAAAGCAATAGGATATGTTAGGATGTTCCCACAGTAAGCCCAGAGCAAACAATGAAACTCATGAAGTTTTGAAACTGCAAAAATGAGGAAGCAATTTCATATTCAAAAACATTACTAATGAACATCCGGGATAGTTTAATAAACTTTTGCAAAGTTAGTCTGCTCAAGCACCAGATTGTATAGAGTCAGACACGACTGAAGTGACTTTACATGCATGCACATATACACACACACTCAAATACAGATACCATGAACTTTAGGGATGTAGCCTTCATGACTGAAGATGAAGATCTATTTAGGTAAAACATACTAGAGAACTGTCAATTAAGAGAATATTGATAACTCAAGGGTATTTCCAGTAGTGTGGTGCAGATCTTTGTCTTAGGACATATGATATTTAATATTTCTATCTAGTTAGGTATTAAAACACAAGGAAGGTTTACAATGTTTGTGGAGTTACAAACATATAAACAAGAAAATATATTTGTTGAAGTATCAAAATTAATTCAATAGGCTAAAGCATAAGCTTAAATGTATCTCTATCAATCTATCAACTATCTATAATAGTAGTAATACACATGAAAATTTCCATTTAGTTTCTAGAAATTTATTGCATTAGTCCAATGTGGGAACACTGCATGTGAAGGAGACCTAGGAAACGTTTTAGTCATGCGTGATTTGTAACTAACAGAAGGCTACTGAAGTTACTTAAGGAAAATATCAATAATTATACGTACTTGATGAAACCTTAGTTATTTCATGGAAACCAAAGACATGGTTAAAACTAGCAACCAGAAAGTTATTAGAAACCCAAATAGTCATCCTTCTCCATCTCTCATCTTTTCATCTTTCCATTGTCTCATTCATTCTTTTTTTTCTTCTTCTTCTTCTTCTTTTTTTTTTTTTTTGATTTTTTCACTCTGATTCTTCATGTGCATGATAAGTCACTTCAGTCTGACTCTTTGCAGCTCTATGGACCATAGCCCACCAGGCACCTCTGTCCATGGGGTTGATTCTCCAGGTAAGAATACTGGGGTAGGTTGCCATGTCCTTCTCCAGAGGATCTTCTGAATCCAGGGACTGAACCCGTGTCTCTTATGTCTCCTTCATTGACAGGCGGGTTCTTTACCACTAATGCCACATACCAGGAATACCCAGTTCAGTTCAGTCAATGTCAAGTCTAACTCTTTGTGACCCCATGAACTGCAGCATGCCAGGCCTCCCTGTTCATCACCAACTCCTGGAGTTTACTCAAACTCATGTCCATTGAGATGCCACCCAACGAGGAACACTGGCCTTCTGAATTTTACAGTTTGCATTTAATTCATTTTCTTCATCTAAGCAAACTGACTACAAATCTCTTAGTCCCTATACCAAACTCCAGGTAGAATAATAATAATAATAATTGTACCAGCCAGAAGCAAGTGTCTGCACTGGTCCAATTAACAGTAGCCAAGGCAGCAGGCAAGATGGTAGAGTAGAATCATAACTGTTGGAGTATGCTGTTCCTACAGAAAAGGGGTTATTGAAAACTGGACAAATGTACCATTGTTTTCTAAATCAGGGAACCAGTTGATTATATAGTCAACATGAGACAACAAATGCAGTGAAATGTTGCCCCAGTGAAAGGGCAAGAGCAGAGATTCTTTGTGGGATTTCTCCACTGATAAAACTACACCTGTGGGCTTGACTTACTTTAGGAAAGCTTAGACAAACAAGCACATGCATTGACTCAAGGATTAAAAATTACTCGACAATTTTCTTTTTTTTAATTAATTAATTTATTTATTTTAATTGGAGTTTTAAACTATTGTGCTGGTTTTCACCATACATCAACATGAATCAGCCATGGATGTACAGGTGTCCCCCCCCATCCTGAACCCGCCTCCCACCTCCCTCCCAACCCCATCCCTCTGGGCTGTTCCAGAGCACCAGTTTTGAGTGCCTTGCTTCATGTATCGAACTTGCCCTGGGCATCTATTTTATATATGGTAATATACATGTTTCAATGTTATTCTCTCATAGTATCCCACCCTTGCCTTCTCCCACATAGTCCAAAAGTCTGCTCTTTACATCTGCGTCTCTTTTGCTGTCTTGCATACAGAGTTGTTGTTACCATCTTTCTAAATTCCATATATATGTGTTAATATACTGTATTGGTGTTTCTCTTTCTGACTTATTAAACTCTGTATAATAGGCTCCAGTTTCATCCACCTCATTAGTACTGACTCAAATGCATTCTATTTTATAGCTGGGTAATATTCCATTGTGCATATGTACAACAACTTTCTTATCCATTCATCTGCCAATGGATATCTATGTAGCTTCCATGTTTTTATGCCCTAGCTATTGTAAACAGTGCTGCAATGAACATTAGGGTACATGTGTCTCTTTCAATTCTGGTTTCCTTGGTATGTACGGCCAGCAGTGGGATTGCTGGGCCTTATGGCAGTTCTATTTCCAGTTTTTTAAGAAACCTCGACACTGTTCTCCCTATTGGCTATACTAGTTTGATTTCCCACCAACAGTGTGGGAGGGTTCCCTTTTCTCCAAACCTTTTCCAGCATTTATTATTTGTAGACTTTTTGACAGCAGCCGTTCTGACTGGTGTGAGATGATACCTCATTGTGGTTTTGCTTTGCATTTCTCTAATAATGAGTGATGTTGAGCATCTTTTCATGTGTTTGTTAACCATCTATATGTCTTCTTTGGAGAAATGTCTGTTTAGTTCTTTGACCCATTTTTTGATTGGGTTGTTTATTTTTCTGGTATTGAGCTGCAAGTGCCGCTTGTATATTTTGGAAATTAATTCTTGGTCAGTTCTTTCATTTGTTATTCCTTTATTCCATTCTGAAGGCTACCTTTTCATGTTGCTTATAGTTTTTTCATTGTGCAAAAGTTTTTAAGTTTAATTAGGTCCCATTTGTTTATTTTTGCTTTTATTACCATTACTCTGGAAGGTGGGTCATAGAGGATCTTGCTGTGATTTATGTCAGAGAGCATTCTGCCTATGTTTTCCTCTAAGAGTTTTATAGTTTCTCGTCTTGCATTTATATCTTTAATCTATTTTGAGTTTATATTTGTGTTAGAAAGTGTTCTAGCTTCATTCTTTTACAACTGGCTGACCAGTTTTCCCAGCACCACTTGTTAAAGAGATTGTCTTTTCTCCATTGTACATTTTTGTATCCTTTGTCAAAGATAAGGTGTCCATAGGTGCATGGATTTATCTCTGGACTTTCTATTTTGTTCCATTTATCTATATTTCTGTCTTTGTGCCAGGACCATACTTCCCTGATGACTGGTTTTGTAGTATAGTCTGAAGTCAGGCAGGTTGATTTCTCCAGTTCCATTCTTTTTTCTCAAGATTGCTTTGGCTATTCAAGGTTTTTTGTGTGTCCATACAAATTGTGAAATTATTTGTTCTAGTTCTGTGAAAAATACCATTGGTAGCTTGATAATAATTGCATTGAATCTATAGATTACTTTGAATATTATACTCATTTTCAGTATATTGATTCTTCCAATCCATGAACATGGTGTATTTCTCCATCTATTTGTGTCATCTTTGATTTCGTTCATCAATGTTTTATAGTTTTCTATGCATAGGTCTTTTGTTTCTTTGGACTTCCCTGGTGGCTCAGACAGTAAAGTGTCTGTCTACAATGCAGGAGACCTGGGTTCAATCCCTGGGTCGGGAAGATCCACTGGAGAAGGAAATGGCAATCCACTCCAGTACTATTGCCTGGAAAATCCCATGGACAGAGGAGCCTGGTAGCCTATAGTCCATAGGGTTGCAAAGAGTCGGACATGACTGAATGACTTCACTTTCACTTTTGTTTCTTTAAGTAAATTTATTCTGAAGTATTTTATTATTTTCTTTGCAATGTTGAATGGAATTATTTCCTTAGTTTCTCTGTTTTCTCATTGTTAGTGTATAAGAGTGCAAGGGATTTCTGTGTATTAATTTTATATCCTGCAACTTTACTATATTTACTGATTAACTCTAGTAATTTTCTGGTAGTGTCTTTAGGGTTTTCTATGTAGAGGATCAGGTCATCTGTAAACAGTAAGAGTTTTACTTTTTCTTTTCCAATCTGTATTCCTTTTATTTCTTTTTCTTCTCTGATTGCTCTGTCTAGGACTTCCAAAACTATTTTGAATAGTAGTGGTGAGACTGGGCACCGTTGTCTTGTTCCTGACTTTAGAGGAAATGCTGTAAATATTTTGCTATTGAGGATAATGTTTGCTGTGGGGTTGTTGTATATGGCTTTTATTATGTTGTGGTATGTTACCTCTGTGCCTTGCCTTCTGGTGAGTTTTTGTCATAAATGGGTGTTGAAATTTGTCAAAGGCTTTCTCTGCATCTATTGAGATAAACATATGGTTTTTATCTTTTAACTTGTAAATATGGTGTATCACATTGATTGATTTGTGAATACTGATGAATCTTTGCATCCCTGGTTAAAGCCCACTTGGTCATTATGTATGATCTTTTTAATATGTTGTTGGATTACGTTTGCTAGAATTTTGTTGAGGATTTTTGCATTGATGTTCCTCAGTGATATTGGCCAGTAGTTTTCTTTTTTTGTGGCATCTTTGTCTTGTTTTGGTTTTAGGATGATGGTGGCCTCATAGAAGCAGTTTGGTTGTTTACCTTCATCTACAATTTTCTGGAAGAGTTTGAGTAGGATGGGTGTTATCTCTCCTCTAAATTTTTGGTAGAACTCACCTGTGAAGCCATCTGGTCCTGAACTTTTGTTTGTTGGAGGAGTTTTGGTTACAGTTTCAATTTCCGTGCTTGTGATGGGTCTGTTAAGATTTTCTGTTTCTCCCTGGTTCAGTTTTGGAAAGTTATACTTTTCTAAGAATTTTCCATTTCTTCCAAGTTGTGCATTTTATTGACATATAATTTCTCATAGTAGTCTCTTGATCTTTTGTATTTCTGTGTTATCTGTTGAGATTTCTCCATTTTCATTTCTAATTTTATTAATTCGATTCTTTTCCCTTTTTTCCTCAATGAGTCTGACTCAATGAGTCTGGTTTGTCTATTTTATTTATCGTCTCAGAGAAACAGCTTTTAGTTTTATTGATTTTTGCTGTGGTCTCCTTTGTTTCTTTTTTATTTATTTCTGCTCTGATTTTTATGATGTCTTTGCTTCTGCTAACTTTAGGGTTCTTCTTTTCTTCTTTTTCTAGTTGATTTAGGTGTAAAGTTAGGTTGTTTATTTGTTTGTCTTGTTTCTTAAAGTGGGCTTGTATTTCTATGAACCTTCCCCTTAGCACTGCTTTTACTGAATGCCATAGGTTTTGGGTTGTCGTGTTTTCATTCTCATTTGTTTCTATGCGTATTTTGATTTCCTTTTTGATTTCTTTCATATTTTGTTTATTCAGAAGCGTGTTGTTTAGCCTCCATATGTTTGCATTTTTAATAGTTTTTTTCCCCCTGTAGTTGACATCTAATCTTACTGCATTGTGGTCAGAAAAGATGCTTGGAATGACTTCAATTCTTTTAAATTTACCAAGGCTACATTCAAGGCCCAGGATGTGATCTGCCCTTGAGAATGTTCCCTGTGCACTTGAGATAAAGGTGAATTCCATGGGTTTTGGGTGAAATGCCCTATAGATATCAATTAAGTCTAACTGGCTCATTATATCACTTAAAGCTTGCATTTCCTTGCTAAATGTCTGGTTCATCTATCCATAGGTATGAGTGGGGTGTAAAAGTCCACACTGTTATTGTGTTACTGTTAATTTTCCCTTTCATACTTGTTATCACTTGCCTTATGTATTGAGGTGCTCCTCTGTTGAGTGCATATATATTTATAATTGTTGTATCTTCTTCTTGGATTGATCCTTTGATCATTACATAGTATCCATCTTTGTCCTTTATCTCAGTCTTTATTTCAAAGTCTATTTTATCTGATATGAGTATTGTTACTTCTGCTTTCTTTTGGTCTCCATTTCCATGAAATATTTCCAACCCTTCACTTTCAGTCTGTATATGTCCCTAGGTTTGAGGTGGGTCTCTTGTGAACAGCATATATAAGGGTCTTATTTTTGTATCCAGTCAGCCAGTCTTTGTCTTTTGGTTGGAGAATTTAACTCATTTACATTTAAGGTAATTATTGATAAGTATAATCCCATTACCATTTACTTTGCTGTTTTGGGTTAATTTTTATAACCATTTACTGTTTCCTGTCCAGAGAAGATCTTTGAGCATTTGTTGAAGAGCTGGTTTGGTGGTGCTGAATTCTCTCAGCTTTAGCTTGTCTGTAAAGCTTTTGATTTCTCCTTCATATCTGAATGAGATCCTTGCTGGGTAGAGTAATCTTGGCTGTAGGTTTTTCTATTTTATCACTTTAAGTATTTCCTACCATTTCTTCTGGCCTGGAGAGTTTCTATTGAAAGATCAGCTGTTATCTTTTTGGGGATTTCCTTGTGTGTTATTTGTTGCTTCCCCCTTCCTGCTTTTAATATTTGCTTTTTGTGTTTGATCTTTGCTAGTTTGATGAATATGTGTCTTGGGGTGTTTTGCCTTGGGTTTATCCTGTTTGTAACTCTCTGGGTTTCTTGGACTTGGGTGGCTATTTCCTTCCCCATATTAAGGAAACTTTCATCTATTATCTCCTCAAATATTTTCTCATGCCATTTCTTTCTGTCTTTTTCTTCTGGGACACCTATGATTCAAATGTTGGGGCATTTAACATTGTCCCAGAGGTCCCTGAGGTTGTCCTTATTTCTTTTAATACTTTTTTCCTCTTTGCTTCAGTTATTTCCACTATTCTATATTCTACTTCACTTATCCTCTCTCTGCCTCAGTTTTTCTACTGTTAGTTCCCTGCAGAGTGCTTTTGATCTCAGTTACTGCATTATTCATTATTGATTGATTCTTCTTTATTTCTTCTAGGTCCTTGTTAAACATTCCTTGCATTTTCTCAATCCTTAACTCTAGTCTATTTATCAGTAGCTCCATTTTGTTTTCAAAATTTTGGATCATCTTTACTATCATTATTCTGAATTCTTTTTCAAATAGACTCCTTATCTCCTCCTCTTTTGTTTGGTTTGGTGGGTTTTTATCATGTTCCCTCACCTGCTGAATATTTCTCTGCCTTTTCATTTTGTTTAGATTGCTGTGTCTGGGGTGCCCTTCTGTAGGCTGGAAGTTTGTGGTTCCTCTTAATTGTGGAGTCTGCTCCCTGTGGGTGGGGTTGGACTAATGTCTTGTCAAGGTTTCCTGGTTGGGGGAGCTTGTGACTGTGTTCTGGTGGTTGGAGCTGGATCTCTTCTCTCTGGAGTGCAATGAAGTGCCCAGTAGTGTGTTTGGAGGTGTCTATGGGTTTGGCATGGTTTTGGGTAACCCATCTTTTAACGTTCAGGTTTGTGTTCCTGTTTTGCTGGATAATTAGCATGGTGTGTCTTGCACTAGATCTTGTTGGCTCTTGGGTGGAGCTTGGTTTCAGTGTAGGTGTGGACACTTTTGGGTGAGCTTCTATCTATTAATGTTCCCTGGAGTCAGGAGTTCTCTGATGTTCTAAAAATTTTGAAGTTAAGCCTCCTGCCTCTGGATTTTAGTCTTTCTCTTACAGTAGCCTCAAGACTTCTCCATTCATACATCATAGAAGATAAAACCCCTAGATTTTTGTTGAAACAATTCTCCACATCCAGGAACATCCAGAGAGATTCACAGAGATATATTGAGAAGAGAAGAGGGAGGAGGAAGATAGAGGTGACTAGGAGGAGAAAAGGGAGATCAAAAGAGGAGAGAGCAATCTAGTCAGTAATCAGTTCCCTTAGTGCTCTCCACAGCCTGGAACACCCAGAGAGATTCACAGAGTTATGTAGAGATGAGAAAAGGGAGTAAGGAGATAGAGGTGACCTGGAGTAGAAAAGGGAGTCTCAAAAGGGGAGAGAGCAATAAAGCTGGTAATCAAATCCCTAAGTGAAAATGAACACTGAAGATTAGATTCTCAGGGGTACATAATTGATAACAGATATCAAAAGCAAAGACTAAACACCTAGAAAATACTCTCAGAAATACAATATAAAAAATACAAAGCATAATCAATCACAAAAATTTAAAGAAAAAAATATACGGAATTTGTCTATCTCTTAGTCTGTATACCAAACTCCAGGTAGAAAAATTATTGTACCAGCCAGAAGCAAGTGTCCGCACTGGTCCAATTAACTGTAGCCATGGCAGCAGGCAAGATGGTAGAGTAGAATCTTGACTGTTGGAGTATGCTGTTCCTACAGAAAAGGGGTTATTGAAAACCGAACAAATGCACCATTGTTTTCTAAATCAGGGAGACAGTTAATTACATAGTCAATATGAGACAACAGAATGCATTGAAATGTTGCCCCAATGAAAGGACAAGAGCAGGGATTCTTTGTAGGATTTCTCCACTTATAAAACTACACCTGGAGTCCTGACTTATTTTAGGAAAGGTTAGACAAATAAGAGCACATTCATTGACTCAAGGTTAAAAATTATTCTTTAACAATTTTCTTTAAATGCCTAGACACATATAGTTTCAAATTCTGTTTTATTCATGCACCAGAGTAAATGTATAAACAATATAAGACAAATCTGTCAATGAAAGAATTGCTTAAAGTGCAATTCCTTTAAGTTAAATTATAAATGAACTGTATATATAAATTAGAAGATAACCAACATGTTCAACAAGAAAAATACAAAAGTTTTTCATTTGCTCTATTTTTTACATTCAGACTTTTTATTCTCTAAGACTAATAGGCTCCCAGAGATTAAATATTTATAATTTTTTGCTTTTCTCAGGAAATAAACATAAGACATGGGGATCGATTTTTTTGCACAAAAGTCTATTTTTGTCTTGGTAGTCAAGACTGCATGTGGTATAATACTAGAAGAGGGCACTTACAGGAAAGTAATTCTTATGCAAATGTCATTTTTTTCATTAGACAACTCCAAAAAGAAAAAATATATATGTAAATAAATTCCACCACTTTGTTAACATGAGAGAGGTTTAATTGATAAGCTTTCAACAGAAGCTGAGATAATCAGTCTCTCAATGTGAATATAATATGGGCTTCCACCTTTGCTTTCCTTAATAATAATATTGTTGCAACATTAAAAACATAAATTTGGAAACATATTGGTACTGTTAGGAATTATCTTCTAATTAGCTATCAAGTACTTGAGTTTCTGATTTCTGTGGATTGAGCTGAAATTTCTAGAACAGGAGGAAGAGATATTTTCATCCTGCCTTCTTACCCTACCTCTTGCCACAATTCCCAATCATTACATAGTCCACCTCTCCCAGGAATCAAAATAATCCCCTGCAAAACTGACGCTTTTTATTCTTTTGCACATTCAGAAAATAGAGTTAAGAGGAGTACTTGTGTATGTGTGTATGTGTATGTGTGTGTGTATATTGTATGTTTGTGTGTATATGTGTGTACTCACACATGACTGTTGGGGTTGGGAGGTGTTATGGATTATGTGCAAGTATTCAGTCATGTCAGACTCTTTGTGACCCTTTGGACTGTAGCCTTCCAGGCTACCCTGTCCATGGGATTTTTCAGGCAAGAAAATTGAAGTGGGTTGCCATTTTCTTCCTCTAAGAGATTTCCCCCACCCAGGGCTGGAACTCACATCTCCTTTGACATTCTTTCACTCACTGAGCCATCGGGGAAGCCCTGTTGGGAGTTATGAGGGAGGACAAAAAGAGAAATGTTGAAAAATAAATGCTGATTTTATGAAATGTTAATTTTTAACACATGGTACAATTCCTGACCACCTATTCCTGGCCACCACACATGTCCTTCCATAAAGACCAAATTACTTATTGATTGGCATTTCTCCTTGATCTAGTGGATAAATTGATCTTGTGTGAGTCTGCTTTTGTTTGACAGATACCCAAGGTTACCTCTTTGAAAGCATCCTCAATATATAGACAAAATCATCCATCTTTTCTTTTTTTTTTACTCAATCAGAATTTTGAACTAAATTTTAGAGCTTCTATTGTTTTAAGTTATTTACATACCAAGCAAGTATGAAATCTCTTAAAATGCATATTGTATTTATCTCCTTCTATTCCTTAAGCATGTGTCTAAAACTTAGTTGATAACACTGTATTACTTCCATATGTAACAGTATCACTTCAAATCTAACAGTTTAAAACAATGCAAGTATATAATCTTGCAACTTCTATGGATCAGGAGAACAACTTAACTGGGTCTACCACAAGGTTTCAATCATTGCATCATCAAGAGCTAGGTTCTCATCAGGAGTCTTTTCCAGGGAAGGATGTACCTCCAAGCTCATGTTGTTGGTGATATTCAATTCCTTGCAGGATTTTGGATTGAGAGCTTCAGTTTCTTTCTGGTTATCAGCAAGAGGCAGCTCTCAGTTTCTTGCTATGTGGATCTTCCCAAGGGCCACTTGCTTCCTCAAAGACAATAAAGGACAAAGTCCAAAGGCAATTGCTATGGTCTTAAATAATGTAATCACAAAGTGCTGTCCATAAACTTTGCCATATTCCATTGGTTTGAAATAAGTTATAGGTCCCTCCCATATCAAACAAGGGGTATGAATACAAAGAGGTGCTGATAACTAAAGGAACTTTTATTAATAGAATGTGTTCATCACAACCACAGAAAGTTTTATTTATTTAATATTTTAATGGAGTGTGGAGGAGTGATATATTTGGATACTGATAAGAATACAAGGAAGTATCTCCAGGAGTTGAAAATTTCAGTATTACTGTCTTTCTGTTACTCTTTTCTTTTGATTATTCTTTAATAAGGCTATCTTTGGTATTCTGTATATCTGTTTCTCTGCCTCACTCTCCCAGGTATAATGGGAAAATCTAAAAGATAATATTCACATGTCTATAGATAATTTGAGGGTAAAATAGTAATTTTAAATAAAGAGTGCAAGATCTTATATACAGTGTGATTATGGCTCCTAAATATAAATAATAAGTCATAGGAAAAGATTAGAACAATATAAAAATAAAAATCTATAGTAGGTATCTTTGTAGTGTGGGGCCATGGGTGATCTTTGGCATTGTTGCTATTATTTTTCCTTTCTATTATCAGTTCAGTTCAGTTCACTCGCTCAGTCATGTCCGACTCTTTGCTACCCCATGAATCGCAGCACGCCAGGCCTCCCTGTCCATCACCAACTTCTGGAGTCCATCCAAACTCATGTTCCTTGAGTCAGTGATGCCATCCAGCCATCTCATCCTCTGTCGTCCCCTTCTCCTCCTGCCTCCAATCCCTCCCAGCATCAGGGTCTTTTCCAATGAGTCAACTTTTCACATGAGGTAGCCAAAGTATTGGAGTTTCAGCTTTAGCATCACTCCTTCCAATGAACACCCAGGACTGATCTCCTTCAGAATGGACTGGTTGGACCTCCTTGCAGTCCAAGGGACTCTCAAGAGTCTTCTCCAACACCACAGTTCAAAAACATCAATTCTTGGGTGTTCAGCTTTCTTCACAGTCCAATTCTCACATCTATACATGACCACTGGAAAAACCATAGCCTTGTCTCTGCTTTTGAATATGCTATCTAGGTTGGTCATAACTTTCCTTCCAAGGAGTATACGTCTTTTAATTTCATGGCTGCAATCACCATCTTCAGTGATTTTGAAGCCTAAAAAAATAAAGCCTGACACTGTTTCCACTGTTATATGTATGTATAATTCTTAATATAACAAAATAAAATATAAAATGTGTTTATAATTTTTTTTATATTTGCTGGATATTCCTGTTAATTTGATGGCAGTAAAGTGAAAATAAACCAGAATGTCTTTCCTAGAAGCACTTTTTGCTGGGTGTGATCACATACATCACTTCTGGTAAACAGAAGCATCTCTAATGCATTTATGATGGTCATTGTTTTTGAACATAAGGTTGTACTCTTACGGATTACTATTCCAGGGTCACTGGCTTCCTGAGGTTGCATACAATTCTTTCAGACTTCAAGCAAAAAGAAATGTAACACATAACTTGGGGCCAATGAACTATCTGATAACTCTATTTGAAAGTTAAATTTTAAAAAAATTATTCAAAATTCTCTTATTATCTTAAAAGTGGAAAGCTTTAACAGAGTTTCATTTAGAGAAATTTAGAGAAGTTTTCTAAATTCTCTTCAGAAGCACAGTGAGTTCTACAATTACTTCTCTGAAGTAGGGGAATTCCATCTGGTAGTGGACATGTCAATTATAAGCACACTGCCAGTCATTCTATAGAAACCTTTAAACCCTGGATATGTCTGCAGAATTTATTATGGTTTCAAGCAACAAGAAATAACGCTGTTGCTGTCATGCTCTACCTCCCTCAGAATGGTTGTAAAAAACTGATGTCATGGCAAATATATATTTTTATTTTTTTGTAGGCCTCAGAAAAGCTCAAAAGTGATGGATAAAATAAATTCCACATGTACTATCTCACCAATTTCTTAAATTTAAATAAGATGTACTTTGTTACAATAGCAAATATTAAGTACTGCTGTATTTATTTTCTCAACTTAGTAGGTGACAGAGGACACTGAGTTCTAGTGTGTTTTCCCTAATTTTAAAAATAGTGAAAGTTACACTCAGGTTCTGTTGTCACAGTTTCATTGCTATCAGAATGTCCTTAAATTTTTAAAGTTTTGATCTTTAATGGAAATTTTCATGTGAATTTTCTTGGTGATTCTGTACCATTTTTTATCACATTACATCACTGTATGAATTAATAAGAAATACCTAAAAATACATTTATATTTGTATATACATACAGATACATATACATAAATGTATGCTGTGGTTCTTAATACAGACCTCCTACAATCCTTGTAATTATGGGTTTTAGCATAATCTTTTGTTCTCATATTTAGTCTTTGGCCCCAATTTCTGACATAGAGCTCCTAAGATCTTTGTAATTTCCTGAGGATAGGAGCATCTGACATCAAACTCTCAAATCCTTCAGAATTTCCTGGATGATTGGAATGTCTTTCCTTGTAAGGTGGTAACTTCTGGTAGGTTCCTGGATGGAGCTGGTCATCAGAAAGACCAAGCCATGATTAGGAACTTGTAACTCTCAGTCTCACCATGAGTCCTTCATGAAGGGGAAAGGGCTTGGAGACTGAGTCAATACCTACATTGATGAAGCCTCCATAGAAATCCAAATAGTACAAGATTGAGGAACTTCCAGGTTGGTGAACGTATCCATCTGGTGGGAGAATGGTACAACCCAACAAGAGCTCCTGCATTCAGATACCTTCCAAACTTTACCTTATGTATTTCTTCACCTGACTGCCCACTATACCCTTTACCAATCATATCCTTTACTATATAATAAACTTGTAAATATAAGTCAGTATTTTCCTGAGTTCTGTAAGCTCTTCTAGCAAATAATAAAAATAAGAAGGACATTCATGAACACATCTGATTTGTGGTCAATTTGTACAGAAGCTTTGGGTAACTTGAAGACTTACTATTTGCAAGTGGAGTCTGAAGTGGAGGGAAGTCTTGCGGGACAGAGGTCTTAAACTGTGGGATATAAGCTAACTCTGTTAGTGTCAAAATTGAATTGTAAGACAATTATACATATACTGGTGTTGTAGAGAATTGCTTGGCTTGGGCAAGTGTCAGAAGTGAAATGTTCTGTGTGGGTAATGGAAAAGAGATATCCAGGAGTGTACTTCCTATCACATTATTCCAATTTATAAATTTTTTCTTCATTATGTTTTATTAAACATATTCAGCACTGAATCAACCAACATTTCTCTAATTCAGAACATTTAACAAAAATCAAAACCATTTTACCATTAGGAGAAAACAGGAGGAATATCTAGAATCTTTTAGATTTTTCAGGAGCCCAGGAAAGGTAAAAAGAAAAAAAAAATTATAACTGCTCAGTTCAGTTCAGTTCAGTAGCTCAGTCTTGTCCGACTCTTTGTGATCCCATGAATTGCAGCACACCATGCTTCCCTGTCCATCACCAACTCCTGGAGCTCACTCAAACTCATGTCCATTGAGCCGGTGATGCCATCCAGCCATCTCATCCTCTGTCGTCCCCTTCTCCTCCTGCCCCCAATCCCTCCCAGCATCAGAGTCTTTTCCAATGAGTCAACTCTTTCCATGAGATGGCCAAAGTACTGGAATTTGAGCTTTACCATCATTCCTTCCAAAAAATACCCAGGGATGATCTCCTTTAGAATGGACTGGTTGGATCTCCTTGCACTCCAAGGGACTCTCAAGAGTCTTCTCTAATGCCACACTTCAAAAGCATCAATTCTTTGGCGCTCAGCTTTCTTCACAGTCCAACTCTCACATCCATACATGACCACTGGAAAAACCACATCCTTGACTAGACAGACTTTGGTGGCAAACTAATGTCTCTGCTTTTGAATATGCTGTCTAGGTTGGTCATAACTTTCCTTCCAAGGAGTAAGCCTCTTTTAATTTCATGGCTGCAGTCACCATCTGCAGTGATTTTGGAGCCCAGAAAAATAAAGTCTGACACTGTTTCGATTGTTTCCCCATCTATTTCCCATGAAGTGATGGGACTGGATGCCATGATCTTCGTTTTCTGAATGTTGAGCTTTAAGCCAATTTTTTCACTCTCCTCTTTCACCTTCATCAAGAGGCTTTTTAGTTCCTCTTCACTTTCTGCCATAAGAGTGGTGTCATCTGCGTATCTGAGGTTATTGATATTTTTCCTGGCAATCTTGATTCTGGCCTGTGCTTCTTCCAGCCCAGCGTTTCTCATGATGCACTCTGCATATAAGTTAAATAAGCAGGGTGACAATATACAGCCTTGGCATACTATTTTCCTATTTGGAACCAGTCTGTTGTTCCATGTCCAGTTCTAACTGTTGATTCTTGACCTGCATAGAGGTTTCTCAATTGGCAAGTTAGGTGGTCTGGTATTCCCATCTCTTGAAGAATTTTCCACAGTTTATTGTGATCCACACAGTCAAAGGCTTTGGCATAGTCAATAAAGCAGAAATAGATGTTTTTCTGGAACTCTCTTGCTTTTTCCATGATCCAGCAGATGTTGGCAATTTGATCTCTGGTTCCTCTGCCTTTTCTAAAACCAGCTTGAATGTCTGGAAGTTCACGGTTCATGTATTGCTTAAGCCTGGCTTGGAGAATTTTGAGCATAAATTTACTAGCATGTGAGATGAGTGCAATTGTGCGGTAGTTTGAGCATTCTTTGGCATTGCCTTTCTTTGGGATTGGAATGAAAACTGACCTTTTCCAGTCCTGCTAAATGTGTATAATACATAAAATAGCTTAGCTATGTATAATATGTATATATATATTATAAGTATAATATAATTAGCTTACCTGGTGGCTCATCAGTAAAGAATCTGCTTGCTATGCAGAAGACTTTCGTTCTATCCTCAGGTTGGGAAAATCCCCTGAAGTAGAAAATAGCAACACACTCCAGTATTCTTGCCTGGGAAATCCCATGGACAGAGGAGGCTGGCAGGCTACAGTCCATGGGGTTGCAAAAGTGTCAGACACTACTTAACAATGAAACAGCAATAAAAATAATATAATCATTCATATAAATATATGTAGTGAGTGCCACTGTGTTTATATACATATATACTTTAAATTGCAAAAGAAAGCTGCAACACTAAAATTAATGAATATTTAACTAAACATCTGCAAAATAGTTAACAGTTTATCAACTACAAAAATTGATTAGTATTTATCAAAATTTAATTACATTTAGAAAAAATTCCTTTAATTACCAGGCAAACTCAATGGTGACAGAGATTTCTCTGTGTTGTTTTCTGATGTAGCTTAAGCTTCCTGAAATAATACATGGCACAGAGTAAAATGTCAATAAAAAGGGAGGGAATATATGTACACCTTTGGCTGATTCACGTTGAGGTTTGACAGAAAACAAAATTCTGTAAAGCAATTATCCTTCAATATAAGAATAAATTAAAAATAAAAAAATTTGAATGAAGGAATGAATTTGTAGCAGTAACTTTTCTTGCTTACATATTTCCCTATCACAATGTTTTCCAAAAAATCATAGACAGCAATATTCAAAAGGGAAAATTTGGAGCCTAACAATTTCCAAAACAACATTTACAAAAGTGATCTCAACACTTCTAGAAAAAATAATTGTATATTATAAAGCTACCTAAATATTGGTATGCTTAGACCTGAAGTTCCCTCTCAATGGTACCCATTCAGGCATTATCCCTATAACAGCAGTACCCCTTAGTTCTAAAAGGATCATCTTTCCAATCTTCCTCAGGATGCTAAGGAAACCAGAATATACTTATATTAGCACAGTGAAAGACAATGCTTTATAACTTATTTGTATAATACAAAACAAAATTAAATATGATCTCACTAATGTTTAGTGGGTATTTGCCACGTGTCGACACTATATAAGCCTTAAGTGTTACACAAAAATAGACTGAGGGATAGCTCCTGTCTTCAGAGTGCTTTCTTTCAATTTGGGAAGATAAGAGAAGTATACACAAAAACTGTTCCCCTGTAATTTCTTTGTTTTATTTATTTGTTTTGTTTTATTTAATCTTTATCCAAAGATTCTTTGGCTCTACACAGAGAAATCTTCAAAGGACATCATGATAAATTTGTAACTAATTATCAACATCTCATTCTATATTTAAAGACATGAAATTGTGTAAATCTGGCTATAATTAGTAATATCTGTCCACATTTTGATTATTGTGTGAATTTCTATTGTACATGATTGTTCGTAGCTATGTGAGCAACTTGCCTTCAGTAGGCATACAAGAACAAACAAAACAAAACAAAAAAGCAAAGTCAAAACAAACAATATTTCTTCCCCATCTTATCCAGATCTCCATTGAGATAAAAATGGTTCTTGGACAAGAAATTAATGGAGAAAGGCCATTGCAAAATTTGGATGTCTCTTTATGTAGTAGCCAGTAAGAAACATTTGGCTTAGCAATGAGCTTGTCTATTTACTCTCCACAGGACTAAGGAAGCACAGTGTACAAGTACAAGGGGATGTGGACTTTAAAAAGTAAAGGAACTACGCTTCAGTGCTTCATAATGGGACAGACAAACTCCATTTTGGGAAGAGAGATGATTTCGTAAGTATGAACTAGTTAGAAAACCAGATTGAGAGCTAGAGGTCATGAATATTGTCATGGACTCAATGGCAACCCACTCCAGTACTCTTGCCTGGAGAATCCCATGGACGGAGGAGCCTGGTAGGCTGCTGTCTATGGGGTCGCATAGAGTCAGACACGACTGAGCGACTTAACTTTCACTTTTCATGCATTGGAGAAGGAAATGGCAACCCACTCCAGTGTTCTTGCCTGGAGAATCCCAGGGAGGGTGGAGCCTGGTGGGCTGCCATCTATGGGGTCGCACAGAGTTGAACACGACTGAAGTGACTTAGCAGCAGCTGCTTTAGTTGATCAGTCTAGTGATTTTTTAAAAATGATTCTGACACATTCTCTCTGGTGACTAGGGATTTCACCACTTTTTGTTGTTTTACATGAATTTCATTCTGAAATATACATTATTTATGTGGGCTTCAAAGTACTCTAGTGAGATGATCTGGTCTCTGAGATTTAATGTTCTAAGATGTGTGTGTGTGGGATGGGGCTTGGTGGGCAATGTTTACAAATTTGATTTATGCAACTTTACCCCTTGGAAAACCTGAAAAATATTGAAATAAGTTTACGATCCTTCATGCTGATCGATGCATGAAGTTGGGTGAGAAATCTTTGAGGGTATTTGTTTGGTGTTCCCATGTATAAGATAAACTGTATTGTGGGACCCACAGCCCCCAAATTCCTTTTTGTTCTCAGAAACTGGATTGCCAAAAGTAATTGTACTGTGGTTAGTTTCTCATTCCTCTCTGACTCTTGTGACCCCGTGGACTGTAGCCCACCAGGCTCCTCTGCCCATGGGGATGCTCCAGGCAAGAATACTCGAGTGGCTTGCCATGCCCTCCTCCAGAGGATCTTCCCAATCTGGGATCAAATCTACATCTCCTACTTATTATTTTGTTAGAGCAATCATCCAAGCCTTGTCTCATTCCCAAGACATGTCAAGACTGTGTTTCTCAACCTGTCTGTACCTAAAGTGAAAGTGAAAGTGAAGTTGCTCAGTCATGTCCGACTCTTTGCAACCCCATGGACTGTAGCCTATCAGGCTCCTCCATCCATGGGATTTTCCAGGCAAAATTGCTGGAGTGGATTGCCATTGTCTGTACCTAAGAATCACCTGAGAAGAATATTTACAACCTTTAATTGCTTGATAGACCTCATAAAGATGGGACACAACTTAGCAACTGAACAACAACAAAACCTCCTTAAAGATACTGTTTTCAATTATGTAGATGCAAATTGGGCCTTTGCGTTATACAACAGAACCACAGATCAGATCAAGATGGCAGCTGACCTCCTCTCATGCATGCGTGCTCAGTCACTTGAGTTGTTTCTGACTTTCTGTGACCCTATGGACTGTAGACCACCAGGCTCCTCTGCCAGTGGGATTCTCCAGACAAGAATACTGGAGTGGGTTGTCATGCCCTCCTCCAGGGGATCTTCCCAACCCAGGGATCAAACCCATGTCTCCTACATCTCCTGCAATAGCAGATGGGTTCTTTACTGCCCATTCCCATGGCAGAGTTTAATGCTGGATCTGTAGCAAATAGACCCTGGCAGAAGACTCGATCTAGGGATGCAAAGATGGCCCAGAGGCCTGGGGTGTGGTCCAAGTAGGTGGGGTGGCCATTGCCAGTACTTCCTCTGGCAGTGCCTCCAGAGTGACTAGCATGCCATGGTCCATTTCCCAGCTGAACAAGTAATCCAGGTCTGCCCACCAGCCGCAGCTTGATGATGGATCAGGGATTGACATTATCATGGAAGTCCAGATCTTTGGCAGCAGTGTGGCTGCCTCAATTCTTTTTTTTTTTTCTAATTTTATTTTATTTTTAAACTTTACAATATTGTATTAGTTTTGCCAAACATAGAAATGAATCCGCCGCAGGTATACATGTGCTCCCCATCCTGAACCCTCCTGCCTCCTCCCTCCCCATACCATCCCTCTGGGTCGTCCCAGTGCACCAGCCCCAAGCATCCAGTACCGTGCATCGAACCTGGACTGGCAACTCGTTTCATACATGATATTATACATGTTTTAATGCCATTCTCCCAAATCTTCCCACCCTCTCCCTCTCCAACAGAGTCCATAAGACTGTTCTATACATCCGTGTCTCTTTTGCTGTCTCGTACACAGGGTTATTGTTACCATATTTCTAAATTCCATATATATGTGTTAGTATACTTATTGGTGTTTTTCTTTCTGGCTTACTTCACTCTGTATAATAGGCTCCAGTTTCATCCACCTCATTAGAACTGATTCAAATGTATTCTTTTTAATGGCTGAGTAATACTCCATTGTGTATATGTACCACTGCTTTCTTATCCATTCATCTGCTGATGGACATCTAGGTTGCTTCCATGTCCTGGCTATTATAAACAGTGCTGCGATGAACATTGGGGTACACGTGTCTCTTTCCCTTCTGGTTTCTTCAGTGTGTATGCCCAGCAGTGGGATTGCTGGATCATAAGGCAGTTCTATTTCCAGTTTTTTAAGGAATTTCCACACTGTTCTCCATAGTGGCTGTACTAGTTTGCATTCCCACCAACAGTGTAAGAGGGTTCCCTTTTCTCCACACCCTCTCCAGAATTTATTGCTTGTAGACTTTTGGATCACAGCCATTCTGACTGGCCTGAAATGGTACCTCATTGTGGTTTTGATTTGCATTTCTCTGATAATGAATGATGTTGAGCATCTTTTCATGTGTTTGTTAGCCATCTGTATGTCTTCTTTGGAGAAATGTCTAATTGGTTCTTTGGCCCATTTTTTGACTGGGTCATGGATTGGAAGAATCAATATAGTGAAAATGAGTATACTACCCAAAGCAATTTATAGATTCAATGCAATCCCTATCAAGCTACCAAAGGTATTCTTCACAGAGCTAGAACAAATAATTTCACAATTTGTATGGAAATACAAAAAACCTCGAATAGCCAAAGCGATCTTGAGAAAGAAGAATGGAACTGGAGGAATCAACCTACCTGACTTCAGGCTCTACTACAAAGCCACAGTTATCAAGACAGTATGGTACTGGCACAAAGACAGAAGTATAGATCAATGGAACAAAATAGAAAGCCCAGAGAAAAACCCATGCACATATGGACACCTTATCTTTGACAAAGGAGGCAAGAATATACAATGGATTAAAGACAATCTCTTTAACAAGTGGTGCTGGGAGATCTGGTCAACCACTTGTAAAAGAATGAAACTAGACCACTTTCTAACACCATACACAAAAATAAACTCAAAATGGATTAAAGATCTAAACGTAAGACCAGAAACTATACAACTCCTAGAGGAGAACATAGGCAAAACACTCTCTGACATACATCACAGCAGGGTCCTCTATGACCCACCTCCCAGAATATTGGAAATAAAAGCAAAAATAAACAAATGGTACCTAATTAAACTTAAAAGCTTCTGCACATCAAAGGAAACTATTAGCAAGGTGAAAAGGCAGCCTTCAGAATGGGAGAAAATAATAGCAAATGAAGCAACTGACAAACAACTAATCTCAAAAATATACAAGCAACTCCTACAGCTGCCTCAGTTCTTGAAGCCACAGCACCCTGCCCTGACAAACAGGTCCAGCCTCACATGTGCTTTGGCCCTGCCCACTCCACATCATAGCCATGCAGTGGACCTGGGACAACACAGCAGGGGGGATGAGCCTCAAACACCTACTCATGTCATGCAACAGACCTCTGTGAGTGAATGGACATCACTTCTTTCAGCACGCCCCTTTCTTAGTACAGGGAACCCACTCAAGAGGTATGGAGCCTGACTGAGACTGACCCTCGTGGGTACTACTCCAACTAGGGGACAGACCCAACCCTTAACAGAAGCAGTATCCAGGGAGCAGAGAGGAAGTTTTGCCTCACACTTGCACAGGTTTTAGATACATCAGTAATAGCTACAACTCATCTAAAGGTGATGGCAATCAGCACACCCTGAAGAAAGACACGGCCCACATCAAAACCAGCCGTCACACTGATAACACTGAACATACCCAGTGTACGCAAGGACTCCTGCATGAAACATCCCTTTGAGACCTCAGTAGATAACTTAGAATTGTTCCTAAATTCATAGGGACAGAGCTAAATAAAATGAAAAGGCAGAGGAACTACTCCCAATTAAAAGACAAGACAAATCCCTTCAAAGAATAAATAATGAAGCAGAGATCACCAGTCTACTAGGCAAGTGAGTTCAAAAGAGTAGTAATAAAAATGCTAACTAAATTAAGCCATATTATCAGTCTAAATGCAGATCACTGGAAAAAGGAACTAGCAACTATAAAGATGAACAAACCAAAAATACACCATTCAATTTCTGAGATAAAAAGCAATCTAGAAGAAATGAATAGCTGATTAAATAATACAGAAGAAAAAATAAATAACCTGGATAATAGAATAATGAAAATCACGAATCAAAATGGCAGAAAAAAAAAACAAGTGGGAAAAATGAAAACATGAGATCTATTTTATAATAAAAAATGTGCCAACCTATTCACAATAGGGGTTTCAGAAAGAACAGAGAGAGAAGGAGACCTAAATTGTATTTGAAGAAATTATGGCTGAAAATTTCACAATCCTAAATAAGGAAACAGATAATGAGGCACAAAAACAGAAGATTTCCAACAAAATCAATTTGCAAATGATTTGACCAACAGGGGGTTAATATCCAAAATATACATTACACAAAATATAAATTTCATACAACTCAGAATCAAGAAAAAACAAACAACCCAGTCAAAACTTGAGGAAGATGTGAAGAAATAACTGTACAATTAGGGACATGTAAAGGGCCAACAGTCACATGAAATGATGCTTAATATTGATAATTATTAGAGAAAAGCCAGGCAAAATCAGACTGAGATATCACATCACGTTTGTCAGAATGGCTATCATCAAAAACTTTGCAAATGATAGATGATAGAGAGGATGTCAGACACGACTGAGCTACTTCACTTTCTTTTACAGTGCCCCGGAGAAGGCAATGGCAACCCACTCCAGTTCTCTTGCCTGGAAAATCCCATGAGCAGAGGAGCCTGGTGCGCTGCCATCTATGGGGTCACACAGAGTCGGACACGAATGAAATGACTTAGCAGCAGCAGCAACAGCGAGGGTGTGGTAATGTAAATTGGTGCAGTCACTATGGAAAATGGTATGGAGGTTCCTTAAAAATGTTAAAAATAGAGCTCTCAAACCATATGATTCAAGAATTCCACTCGGGTATATATTTGGGAAAAACAAAAATTCAAATTCAAAAAGAGATATACCCCAATGTTCATAGCAGCACTATTTACAATAACTAAGATGTGATAGAAAACCAAGTGCTCATCAACAGAAAAATTGGTTTAATATGTGAGAGAGATATATATAATTATAAATATATACACACTTGCATACATACACATATACACACACATACATATGTATATAATGGAATATTAGTCGTAAAAAGAATGAACTATTTCCATTTGCAGCAATGTGGACGGACCTATAGAATACTTATGCTTAGTGAAACAAGTCAAACAGAGAAAGAAAACTATTATATGATACAACTTATATGTGGAATTTAAACAATAATACAAATGAATGTACATACACAACAGAAACAGATTCACAGGCATAGAAAACAAACTTATGGTTACCAAAAGGAAGTCAGGGAAGGAACAATTTAGGAGTATGGGATTAACAGATACAAACAACTAAAAACTGATAAGCAACAAAAATTTACTGTGTAGCATTGGGAATTATACCCAATATCTTATAATAACCTATAATGGAATATAATCTGAAAAAAAAAACAAACCCTCTGAATATTGAAACTAACACAATATTGTAAATCAACTAGAAAAAAAGGAAAAAAAAAAACAAAACAAAAATCAAAGTAAAACACACACACAAAAACTCAATATGGGCAACCATAATTGGGAATCATTGAATGTGTGTGTGTGTGTGCTCAGTTATGTCTGACTCTCTGAGACCCCATAGACTGTAGCCCGCCAGGCTCCTCTGTCCCTAGGATTTTCTGGGCAACACTACTGGAGTGAGTTGCCACTTCCTTCTTCAGCGGATCTTCAGACCTAGGGATCAAACCCATGTCTCCTGCATTGGCAGGCAGAAACACTGTACCACCTGGGAACCATTGGGTATTTATAATCAAGTTGCACCAGAGGCCAGGAAATTTCCATAAAAGGATGTTTCAAGAGCACTTTATTTTAGGAAGCTTTTCCTTGAGCACTGGGGAAAGACACAAATATGTGGTTTTATTTCCTCCTCTGTATTGTAGTTCTCTTTAGTCACTCCAGAACTCTAAGTACCAATACAGATTTGTCTGTTGGAATCACAGACCCCCAGTATGCTGTATATCCATAGCTACTGACTTCCCACGTGAAGGATGTAGGCTTTCACAAACAGGACTTTCCCAAAAGCTCTAGAGAGTAAATAACTTCTCACAGAGTGAAGGGTAGCCCATAGATGAGGTAGGATTACTACAGATTCATGGATACAATCCTGAGAAGAAAATCCAATGGAAAATTTAGGAGTGATTTTGTTTCAACTTTCTTGGTCCCAATATATAATAAAGAGATACAATCTTTCTTGGCAGCACAAATATGTGATATATAAAGTTATCACAGCTTGGGAAAATTGTTTCAGAACATACACCATATAGAACTAGAAGAAAGTCTATTCCTGTGATCACATTGCCTAATATCCAGTTAATATTGCCCCCTAGGCATCTTCCCTGGTAGCTCAGCTGGTAAAGAATCCAGCTGCAATTCAGGAGACCCCAGTTTGATTCCTGGGTCAGGAAGATCCCCTGGAGAAGGGATAGGCTACCCACTCCAGTATTCTGGCCTGGAGAATTCCATGGACTGTATAGTCCATGGGGTTGCAAAGAGTTAAACATGACTGAGAGACTTTCACTTTCACTAGGCATCTTACTATCCACTCAAATTTAATACAGTCAATAATGAATTAAATTGCTTTTTCCTATCTTCTCTTTCAAGCTGAAGCTATGGAAGATCCATTTTCTCATGTGCAAAATGGGGGATTTGAACTAACAGGCTCTCAAAGGGCCCTTCCAGCTCTGCAGCTATAATTTGCTGGGCAGTTCTCAGTTCATTGCTAATGGCTTTACAAGGCTCTAGAACTTTAAAACCATTACTTTTTTTTTTCCCTGTCTTAATGGCATGGGGTTCACATTTTTTGTCTCACCAAATAAAGCAAGCTGAACATTTTGTTAAGTTACTGTGAGACCAGAGACTGAGAAGAAGTAAAGTAGTGAAAGTGATAGTTGCTCAGTCATATCTGAATTTTTGTGACTCCATGGACTGTAGCCTGTCAGACTCCTCTGTCCATGGAATTCTCCAGGCCAGAATACTGGACTACGTAGCCATTCCCTTCTCCATGGGATCTTCCCAACCCAGGGATCGAACCTGAGTCTCCTACACTGCGGTCAGATTCCTTGTTGTCTGAGCTATTAGCAAAGCCCCAATTACTTCACATAGTTTGAAAGTGAAAGTGTTAGTGCTCAGTCATGTCCGACTCTTTGCAACTCCATGAATTGTATCCCCCTGGACTCCTCGGTCCATGGAATTTTCCAGTCAAAAATACTGGAGTGGGTAGCCAATGCCTTCTCCAGAGGATCTTCCCAACCCAGGGATTGAACTAGGTCTCCTGCACTGCAGGCAGATTCTTCATCATCTGGGTCACCAGGGAAGAGATAAGACATCATCAAAAGAGAGTTACCAGTTTAGGTTATGTTCAGATCTCCAAGCATCACTGCCCTGCCTAAGCCCAGTGAGAGTGGCCAGGGCTACCCAGGCATCCAATACAGCAGAACCGAAGCAACCATTCTCAACTGTCCACACCACCTCATGCCTCCTAGAGTATTTCTCATTTCAGTAGACAAGGCAGTCTCTCTGATGAAAACTGTTTTCAGAATACTGAGTTCAGAAGCCTATGGCAATGGTCTTGCAGGAGTAGGGCCCCAGGTTTTACATCAGATGCACAGCAGGCTAAGCTAAGAGCAGGGCTCAATGCTGGCAGAATGGAGACACCACACAGTCCTTAACTCACTCAGTGATGGAAAAGCTCTTTCCACAACCCCCATTCCTGCTCTCTCTGTGATCACAGAGGATCCCAGGGTTTTATTTGTACGTTGGAGTTTGAAATAAACCTGAATACAGGTCTAATGGGATACTGAGAGGAGTCTCAGAGTTCTAATATGTTTACTTTTCAAACATCTACTTCTGAAATAGGTATCAAAGTAAATAGCAATAGCTTTTACGTTCTATGTTTAATCTTTCCTAGCTGGAGTGTCTCTTTACTACACGAACATTCCCTCCTCGTCCCTCTAGTTAACACAGGGGATATCAAAATGGGTTGTTGTTTCCTTGAGATAGCTGTCAATTTGCCTTTTTTTTTTTTTTTGGCTTTTTGCCCAAATGCTAAAGAAATGTTAACTATTTTTTGAGAAGCATAGCTAATAGTTCTCCCTGTATGTTTATCCTTGAACTGTAACTGCCTTGAAGTTAGCATTGCATGGAATATGAAATATTCCTGAAAAAGTTTTAAAAAGATGGCAGATACCTTACAATGAGAAATATAGCTGTCAAAAAATATAACTGCCTTACATTAGCTTGACTGAGATTCTCTTTAATGGGCAGCTCATGTTGAAGTCAAAATGTGTTCTTGGTATGTATGGAACAAGAATAAGGAGAGGCACTTGCACACTTTGGATTCTTGTGTTTTTTCAATGCTAATGACATCAGTCACTTCATGCCTTGTTCTTCACGATGAAACCAATCTGCCCACTTTAATATTAAACCACTTTAATAATTTGGTTCTTCCAAATTATTGAACCATCGTTGCATGGCTATTGTCTTCCTTCCCTACTCTTGTATATGTTCACATACCTCTCAACCATTCAGTGTCCCCCAAGAATCAGTTTTTTTTTCTCTTTTAGTAATGTTCATTATATCAACTCATTCTTTATACTTACTTTAAAGAAAATTTAATTTTCCTCATTTCTAAACTCTGAGGCTGCAACATACTGCCCTTATCTTCTGTTCCTATTTTGTTAATTTTTAACCTAATATTTAAAAGTGTAATTCAAATTATTGTCACAGATGCACAGCTAATTTCTTTAATCCTGATGGAGCATGGAAACATTTTTTTGTTTCCTTGGGTAAAACAAATTACAATCCGACCTTTTTTCTTCAAATAGCCTCTAGTTTCCTACTCCACATCTTAGATTTCTTCTTGTAGGGAAATATGTAACATGATCTTTTTTCCCCAGAAATCTTTTATTTCAAAAAATAGAGACTTATAAGAACCCTGGCATTTTATCATCCCAACTTGGTGTTAGGCATCTCCAAGATCATGTCATCATTGATAGAAAACAATATATCTTTCTTGTTTTTTATTGTTAGTGTTTCATAATGTTTAGGTTTTTGATCTTAGTTATCAGAATCTGAGGTACACATTAAATTATTAGACAATGAATGGGCAACACAAAACCTTGTTTTATCTGTTCCATTCTCTTCTCCCCATCCCACCTTGTAACATCTGTTTGTTTCCACATCACTGTACTGATAGTACTGAACACTCACCTCCATTATAGCACATATTACACTGTGGTCTTTCTGCTCTCTGCCTAACTCTGCGCTCTTACAAGATAATGTGCACGTATTGTCCATTTTGACAACACACTATCGACGTATTTGCTTTTGAACAGAATTAATTTTTACTGTATCTTCATCATTTTAGCTGAAAGCATCCTTCCATTTTTTTCTGATCTTTAGAAGTGATCCACATCTTGTTTATTTTGGAAGATCCTTATATAATCTGGATGTAATACATTAGAACAAACACTGGTCTGTGATACCAGAGTCATTTCTCATCATTTTATATAATCCTTAAGTGCTCGAAGATTCCAGCTCTAGAATTGCAATGAATATATGTATTAATTATTTCAGTTTTTTTCAGTGTCGAACCTATCCCTGAATGAAAGTGTGAAACTATGTTTAATACAAAATACTACTTTGAGCAAAAAATTTAATTTGCCATTGAGACTTTATCAAATGCACTTTGAAGTAATTTAAAGCAATTACACTTTCCCCAGAGCTATCAACAGGTGAACTCATCAAAGCAGCACTTACTGTGATGTAATTAAGATACGAAGTTACCTAGTTATTTACATAAGTATGATGGTGTATGTGTGAAGAATCTCTTCTCATGGCGGATTCATTTTGATATTTGGCAAAACTAATATAATTATGTAAAGTTTAAAAATAAAATAAAATTAAAAAAAAAAAAAAAAGAATCTCTTCTCACTTCGCCTGAATGTATCCATTTAAAAATCCTTGTTACCAGTTTCCATACTCTAGTTTGTGCTGTGCTGAGCCTAGTTGCTCAGTTGTGTCTGACTCTTTGCGACCGCATGGACTGTAGCCCACCAGGCTCCTCTGTCCATGGGGATTCTCCAGGCAAGAATACTGGAGTGGGTTGCCATATCCCCTCCTTGTACTCTTGGTTAGCCATTCCTATTTTCAAGTGCATTGGAAACTCTTCCATCAGGATTGAATTGCTTCCATGGAATTCTCCTGAGTTTATAAATAGGCTCCACTTCCCAAGCAAGTTAAATCTAGACTGTAATAATAACAACGAAATCCCCTCAAGGAATGAAAGCTTTATGCTACTGAGAGGTATTTTCTCTTTTAATAGCACTTATTTTTATTATCCAGTTTTGCCTTCATCTCTAGAATCTCATCTTTAAAATCTCCAGAACACAGCCATTCTGCTGCAAATGCCACTCAATTTAATACTAGTAGTAATAGTACAAGCAGTGGATTACATAAAAAGACAAGCTTTTTACTGGGCACAACAGAAGTACTACAAAGAAAAGATTCAATTCCTATTGTCTGAGAGACTACAATCTGCTTGGGAAAGAAAAAGAGTAATGAGAGAGTTGAAAGTTGAGATGTTTCATCTGTGGAATGGTCTACTGTTCCTAAATACATCTGGAAAAGTTTTGCTAAGGATAGTCTAGGTTTTGCTGTGGTAAACCTAGACTATTGTTGTAACAAACAATTCCAAAATATCAATGCCTTATATTAGTCAATGTTTATTTCTTGCTTATGCAACATGTTTAATGTGTTGGAGGCAGGCTCTGTTGTTTTTAGTCTCAGCCCAGATTGATGGAGAATCCACCTTGATGTATATGCTTCCCACAGCACCAGGGCAGGAAAAAAAGATATGGAAATAAATCTCACAGTGGTTCTAAAAGCCCAGAAACAATGCACAGTGTTGCCTTTCCCTTTCTTTGGCTAATATAAGAGGTGGTGTTATGCCTGATGATTATCACAATGAGGAAAGGTAAGAAAAAAAATTGGATGAAGCAATCAGTGAAGAATAGAAATTCCATAATCAATTAAACAAGTCCATCAGCTCAGATACAATGCCATAGTGATGCAAGACATTGCCAAGGGTTTTAAATGGGTACAGGCTTACATAAACCCATTCAGCCATCCAGTTCTTAAGCCAGTTTATATAATCTAAGCTGCTTTATATAATCATAATGCCTTTTTATAAGGCATGATGGTCCAAAGGTCCCTGCCCATTATATATTTCCTTGCTATCAAGAATACATCAGGTAATGTGAGCACATTACCACTTATACTAAAAGCACGGCAAACTGCTTAAAGAGATAATTTTCTGGAAATGTGCCAACAAGCTAAAGTTTAAGTAATGTATTTCAAAGTGACTGAAACCTAACTGAAGTTATCGTTTCGCAAAGAGTCGAACACGACTGAGTGACTGAACTGAACTGAACTGAAGTAAGAGCAAAGTGATAATTCCAAATGTGCTACCTTCCCTTAGGGACAGAGAGAACTACAGAGTCATGAGTGATTTCATTGCCTCAGCCCACAGAGAAGTGTTACTGCCACTGCTGCCTGGCTGCAAAAGTGTTGGATGTGTGGACTTTGCTGAGCATAAGAAAAAGTGGAGGATGGGATGCCACTGACCATGATTCTACTATGCATGAACATCGTGGGCTTAGCAAGGAGAGAGTTCACTGACAAGTGGTCGCATCCTGGATGAGAGTAGGATGAGCGTGTGTTAAGCTGCTTCAGTTGCATCACTCTTTGCAACCTTATGGACTATGATGTATTCTGCTTATTCTTATAAAAAAGCTCTGCTTTCAGTTTGTTTTTAAATATAGCTAAAATGAAATCTGCTAATATTTGATTTTGGTTGATGATCTATGCCTTAGTTTTCCTATTTATTAAGTTCAGTTCAGTTGCTCAGTTGTGTCCGAGTCTTTGTGACCCCATGTACTGCAGCACACCAGGCTTCCCTGTTCATCACCAAGTCCTGGAGCTTACTTAAACTCATGTCCATTGAGTTGGTGATGCCATCCAACCATCTCATCCTCTGTTTTCCCCTTCTCCTCTGGCCTTCAACCTTTCCCAGCATCAGGGTCTTTTCAAATGAGTCACCTCTTCGCATCAGGTGTCCAAAGTATTGGAGTTTCAGCTTCAATATCAGTCCTTCCAATGAACACCCAGGACTGGTCTCCTTTAGGATGGACTGGTTGGATCTTCTTGTAGTCCAAGGGACTCTCAAGAGTCTTCTCCAACAACACAGTTCAAAGGCATCAATTCTTTGGCGCTCAGCTTTCTTTATGGTCCAACTCTCACATCATTACATGACCAGTGGAAAAACCATAACTTTAACTAGATAGACCTTTGCTGGCAAAATAATGTCTCTACTTTTTAATAAGCTGTCTAGGTTGGTCATAACTTTTCTTCCAAGGAGCAAGCGTCTTTTAATTTCATGGATGCAATCACCATCTGCAGTGATTTTGGAGCCCAAAAATAAAGTCTGCCACTGTTTCCATTGTTTCCTCTATCTTCTTCATGTCAAATAGATGGGGAAACAGTGGAAACAGTGACTGACTTTATTTTTCTGGGCTCCAAAATCACTGCATATGATGATTACAGCCAAGAAATTAAAAGACTCTTACTCCTTGGAAGGAAAGTTATGACCAATCTAGACAGTATAATTAAAAAGCAGATATATTACTTTGCCAACAAAGGTCCGTCTAGTCAAGGCTATGGTTTTTCTAGTGGTCATGTATGGATGTGAGAGTTGGACTGTAAAGAAAGCTGAGAACCGAAGAATTGATGCTTTTGAAGTGTGGTGTTGGAGAAGACTCTTGAGAGTCCCTTGGACTACAAGAAGATCCAACCAGTCCATCCTAAAGGAGACCAGTCCTGGGTGTTCATTGGAAGGACTGATATTGAAGCTGAAACTCCAATAATTTGGACACCTGATGCGAAGAGGTGACTCATTGGAAAAGACCCTGATGCTGGGTGGGATTGGGGGCAGGAGGAGAAGGGGATAATAGAGGATGAGATGGTTGGATGGCATCACCGACTCAAAGGACATGGGCTTAGGTGGACTCCGGGAGTTGATGCTGGACAGGGAAGCCTGGCGTGCTGAGGTTCATGGGGTTGCAAAGAGTCAGATACGACTGAGCGACTGAACAGAACTGAACTGATGGGACTGGGTGCCATGATCTTAAGTTTTCAGCCAACTTTTTCACTCTCCTTTTTCACTTTCATGAAGAGGCTCTTTAGTTCTTCTTTGCTTTCTGCCATAAGGGTGGTGTCATCTGCATATCTGCGGTTATTGATATTTCTCCCCTTGATTTCAGCTTGTGCTTCATCCAGCCCAGTGTTTCTCATGATGTACTCTGCATAGAAGTTAAATAAGCAGGGTGACAATATACAGCCTTGATGTTTTCCTATTCTGATTTAGAACCAGTCTGTTGTTCCATGTCCATTTCTAACTGTTGTTTCTTAACCTGCATACAGATTTCTCAGGAGGTCAGGTGGTCTGGTATTCGCATCTCTTGAAGAATTTTTCACAGTTTGTTGTGTTCCACACAGTCAAAGACTTTGAAGTAGTCAATAAAGCAGAAGTAAATGTTTTTCTGGAACTCTCTTGCTTTTCCAATGATCCAATGGATGTTGGCAATTTATTTAGTGAAAGAGTTAAAACAAATGTTCACAAAATTCCTTTCCAAATATACTCTTTTGAGTTGTGAAAAAAGTTTCATAAATATGAGTATATTGCTCTACATTTATTTTTATAACAGCCCAGTTTCTCAAGCAGAGCTCCCCAAAGCAAGGAGATAGTACTGATGGAATGCTTAGCCATAATAAAGGCTCTGTGAATGCAGCAGTTCATGCATAGCCAACAAACATGAGGATGTTGATGAGTTTCTATTGTTTGGGGAGATTTGCAATATAAATAAACTGCATTTAAAAAAATTTAGGGGCAAAGTGGATATTAAATATCATCCAGTCCAATTCTCTCATTCTAAAATAAGGAAGCTAAGGGGATTTTTCTAAGGTTATACCAGCTCCTCACCCAGTGTGCATCCTGAGAACACGGGTCTGTCTTCATGTTCTGGAAATGAGGCCACAGATGACCCTTCTCCCTTCTAGCAGCACTGCAGTCTGTGCTATTACCAGGTGATCTCTCTGGTCTCCCAGCAGCACTCAAACTTTTGGTTTTTAATGTTAGATCCTAACTGCAATCACAAGGTACTTTATTCCAAAGCATCAATGAAGATGGTTATTTTGCCTCTTATCTACATACTGAGAGACCACTACTAAAGTGGCCCACTCCTTTGTTAATCAGCCGTATTACACATGATCATAGTTGAAAGTAAGGTTGTTTTCATTCTTACATATGTGGGTTTGGTCCTTCCCTACATAGTTACTGAAAATAATGTCAATTGCTCTTTCAGCTGATAGACTTTAAAGTACACAAAGATAGTGGGCATATTTTCCCTTCCCTGTCAAATGCTTTATTCCAGGCTTAACTTCCTAAACCTCTTTTCAAAATGCCTTATATTACATGCTTTTAGAGGCCTTCAGTATTCAAATCATATCATTCTAATCATGCTTCTTTTTGTAGAGATCTCTTGTATCAAGTTGTGCTCAGAACCAAACATCGTACACCCCTGTCTTCTGACCTGTGGAGCTTGTGATGACATCACCTTTCATCTTCTGAAAACTGACCTGGGTTTGTGTCAATTAACGTAATCTAGGTTTGCATTCGTTTTCTAAGTGGCCATGTCCCACAGTTAGCTCATCAGAAATGTTATTACTACAGATTTCTTTTGCTGTATTCTTACTAAATTCTTCATGTGTGGTTTTTGTTTTGTTTATAATTAGTGTAATTGATTTTTCACTGTTCTTGAGGGAAGAAAAAGTCCTGAATAAAAGAACTGAGTTGGTATAGCTAATTAGCATCATTCCTGATTAGAAGGACAGAAGCCTTGAGGCAGGATCCCAAGTATAACCCAATGAACATTGGTCAGGAAGATAAATAAGCCATCTTAGAGTGAATATGGAGAGAGAGGGATCAGGGAGGGAAAACTTTTCCTTAAGGCAATCATGTGCCTGACAAGCATGTTTTCTCAGCTGACTGTAGGCACTTGTTGTAGAGTCCTTCCAGGTCACAGCTTCCTCTTCTCTGATGCCTACCACATCTCTAACCCACAGCAATAGGGACCAAGTTTGCACTGGGACTCACACTCACCATGCTTTTATTCACTGCAACCATATCCGTTTGACTGCAGTTGATGGGTCAAGCTGCATGTATCCAAAATCAGTAGTCCAATCAGAATCTCTTTCCTAAGACTCTTAAATTCATATGAAGAGAGAAATTTCATCTCCCACAGTAGCTGACCTATAAAATGTAAACTTGAGAGGTAATGGTGACCATACCTCAACGGCACCCCACTCCAGTACTCTTGCCTGGAAAATCCCATGGAGGGAGGAGCCTGGTAGGCTGCAGTCCATGGGGTCACTAAGAGTCCGGCACGACTGAGTGACTTCCCTTTCACTTTTCACTTTCATGCATTGGAGAAGGAAATGGCAACCCACTCCAGTGTTCTTGCCTGGAAAATCCCAGGGACAGGGCAGCCTGGTGGGCTGCCATCTATGAGGTCACACAGTCGGACACACCTGAGGTGACTTAGCAGCAGCAGCAGACTTTAAAATGATGATATAGCTTCAATAGTACACTGTCAATAATTTTTCGTTCTTGTTTATGAGGAGAAGGCAATGGCACCCCACTCCAGTACTCTTGCCTGGAAAATCCCATGGACGGAGGAGCCTGGTAGGTGGCAGTCCCTGGGGTCACATAGAGTCAGACACGACTGAGCGACTTCCCTTTCACTTTTCACTTTCATGCATTGGAGAAGGAAATGGCAACCCACTCCAGTGTTGTTGCCTGGAGAATCCCAGGGACAGGGAAGCCTGGTGGGCTGCCGTCTATGGGGTAGCACAGAGTCGGACACAACTGAAGTGACTTAGCAGCTTGTTTATGAAGAGAATATGTTCCTTTCAAGCTTCTTATCTAAGTGAGTAAAAGGAATTTATATCATAGTTAAATGACAGAGATTTAAGTAAATGAACTTATCACTTTAGAGCTAAATTACATAAAGACACATTTTCAAAGTTAAATTGTTAATTGAAAAATAATATTAAAATTATTTTAATTGAAAAAATATATAAAATTAGTAATACTTCTAACTAATGTTTATATTCATGGGATCGCAAAGAGTCGGACATGACTGAGCGACTGAACTGAACTGAATGTTTATAATTATATGTTGAACTATAGGATAGAAATGTCTCATAAAGTGGAAGAAAACCAGAAAGAAACAGCTGAAACATTTACTTTTTAAACTTATTTTGTCACTCATTGCCCTTTAAAAGTCATTCTTATGAATTGATGCTCCCCTATAATTGAATGAAAATTCCAATAATCTCATGACTTCACTGTTGTCTTCTAGGTGATGAATGTGCATATAGTCAATTGTTTGCAAGCAAAGCTCAATTTGGAAATTCATTCAATCAAATCTACTAATCAACCTTCAACCTTATTTCAAAGGCTGATTACAGGGCAGTCACATCTATACTGTGGCTCCAAACAGGATCAGTTCTCTTTCTTACTGCTACTGCTAAGGCACTTCAGTCGTGTCTGACTCTGTGCGACCCCATAGACGGCAGCCCACCAGGCTCCCCGTCCCTGGTATTCTCCAGGCAAGAACACTGGAGTGGGTTGCCAGTTCCTTCTCCAATGCATGAAAGTGAAAAGTGAAAGGGAAGTCGCTCAGTTGTGTCCAACCCTCAGCGACCCCATGGACTGCAGCCTTCCAGGCTCCTCCATCCATGGGATTTTCCAGGCAAGAGTACTGGAGTGGGGTGCCATTGCCTTCTCCGCTTTCTTACTAGTCTTCTCAGTATTCCAACTATAAGGATTATATTTTATATATGCTAAGATGTCACATAGGAACACCTATCACAAGGCTTAATATGGAGGACACACACAGAGTAGACTCACAGATCAGCAATAGGTTCCTCCAGATAAATCTTCTAACCAATCCCCCAGCTCTGTAGTCTCTTCACCCAAGATAACTAACACATTCCATATCCTTTTTTGCCTAAAAAACCCATGAGTCATGGAAATGCTACCTGTTGAGTTTGTGTTACAGTCATTTTGATCTTTATTATTTATTTTATTGCTATCAATATGTTAATAAATATCAAAATAGAAGAGGTGTCATGCATTTTTGTCATTTGATTGTACCAATAGCTACAAGTAATTTTAAAATAAAAATAATTAAAATATTCCTCTTAAAACACTGGGTTCAAAGAACAGATGTAATATAATATATTGAGTTAATCTCTGATTGCTAAATATGTTTATTCCCAAATACTGATACTGGCCCCTGTTCTTCTCAGACCACGATGTTTCTTTGGTAAACTGATTCTATTTGTGATCTACCATTGGCTCAGTTACTTGCACTAGAAGAGATAATTAGACTACATATCAGACTTAATTTTCTTTTTGTCTATGAGCTAACTTATGGTCTTTATCACATCTTGAAAAAGTCTTCTTAATTATAAACTTTTTTCCAAGATAGCAATAAAGAAGACACCTATGATTTATATAACAATTATATTGACTCTTAAGCTTTAGATATTTTCTCTGTATTTTGCATTTAATGGAAGAAGGCAATGGCACCCTACTCCAGTACTCTTGCCTGGACAGTCCCATGGACGGAGGAGCCTGGTAGGCTGTAGTCCATGGGGTTGCTAGGAGTCGGACACGACTGAGTGACTTCACTTTCACTTTTCACTTTCATGCATTGGAGAAGGAAATGGCAACCCACTCCAGTGTTCTTGCCTGGAGAATCCCAGGGACAGGGGAGCCTGGTGAGCTGCTGTCTATGGGGTCGCACAAAGTCGGACACAACTGAAGCGACTTAGCAGCAGCAGCAGCAGCAGCAGGCATTTGATGTGGAGAAGGCAATGGCAACCCACTCCAGTACTCTTGTCTGGAAAATACCAAGGATGGAGGAGCCTGGTGGGCTACAGTCCTTGGGGTCGCTAAGAGTCGGACACAACTGAGTGACTTCACTTCCACTTTTCACTTTCATGCATTGGAGGAGGAAATGGCAACCCACTCCAGTGTTCTTGCCTGGAGAATCCCAGGGACAGGGGAGCCTGGTGGGCTGCTGTCTATGGGGTCGAACAGAGTCAGACACGACTGAAGTGACTTAGCAGCAGCAACAGCAGGCATTTAATGCAATTCTTTCTAGAAGGTAGGTCTTGGATTGTGCCCCACTTTCCCTAAAAAGGCTAGGGTTTGTGAGATAGAATGACCAAAATTTTGCAGAGCAGAACTGAAAAGGAAGGCCATGATTTTCCATTTACTTACATGGTGTTTTCCCTGTACTTCTTTACTTTGATTCACGTGCACACCATGAGCTTTTAAACAATTTAGCTTCCATTAAGTTAACCACCCAAAGATTGTTTTCTCATGAAATGTTGAGCTTTAATACATTAAACTTGAGTGAACGTGTGAAACCCTAGTCACCTCAATCTTAATGAAGGCAGAACCCTAGGTTCATGCCCTTCTCCTCACTCTCTGTCCCTCCCCTTCTCTCTCTCTCCCGCAGTAGCCTCACTGTCTTCACTATGTGGTCCCAGGCATGCCATGTTCTCCAGGACCTGTGATCTTTGGGTTTTCAAGGTTCTCTGATGGTTGCTGCTGAGGTGCACCTGCAATCATAATAAGACCCACAAGGGCTGGTCCAGTTGCAACATTGTCTCTGGTTGGGAATGTGTCTGTGTCTTTTCATCACAGGTAGCATGGGAAAGGTTCAGGTGGTGCTAAAGAACTCACCTGCCAATGCAGGAGACATAGGAGATGCAAGTTCTATCCCTGGGTGAGGAATATCCCCTGGAGGAGGACATGACAACCTGCTCCAGTATCCTTGCCTGGAAAATTTCATGGGCAGAAGAGCCTGGCTGGCTACAGTCCATGGGGTCGCAAAGCGTAGGACACAACTGAAAGATAAAATCAAAATCAATAAGCAATGACCCAGTGCCTTCAGGCATTCTTAAGTCAGAGAATCATTATCAAAATGCTGATACTGGCATAAAACAGTCTGCATGCATGGGTTAGTACATACATATATATTCCCTTGCTCTATTAGTTGTGAAGGCCTAGAAGAAAACATTCCCTAGAATTCCCTAGTAGCAATGAGCAAACCCAGCACCTGGATCTTGCTTTCTAATACCATTCTCCAACTAAATTAAAAAAGAATTGGCTGATTCTAGGTCTGAGTCAATGACTATGCACAATGAACATGGGGGACATCTTATAATGCCATAAAATAAGGAAGTGTTTAACACACACACACACACATACACACACACACAGAGTGATGGGAGTTTATATCAAATGGAAATAGGAGCCAACTATAAAAGCTCTCAATGTCAAAGCTGGAGCAATTTGAGTAACAAAAGAAGTAAAATAATACTGGATTATAACCCAAATGATAACCCTGTATGCAAATGTATAGATGTATAGAACAGTCTTTTGGACTCTGTGGGAGAGGGAGAGGGTGGGATGATTTGGTAGAATGGCATTGAAACATGTATAATATCATATATGAAACGAATCATCAGTCCAGGTTCGATGCATGATACAGGATGCTTGTGGCTGGTGCACTGGGATGGCCCAGAGGGATGGTAAGGGGAAGGATGTGGGAGGGGGGTTCAGGATGGGGAACACGTGTACACCCGTGGCGGATTCATGTTGATGTATGGCAAAACCAATACAATATTGTAAAGTAATTAGCCTACAATTGAAATAAATAAATTTATGTTAAAAATAAAATAAACAAGAGTTCATATTAATATAGCTAAATGATGGGAAAAAATAAAGAATTGAAAGATTAATGATGCATGTAGAATTCCAAGTAATTTACATACATGAACTACATAAGTTTATGGTGGAGCATAACTTCCCACTCTGTAATTTTAGTTTGCACATAAATTAATTTTACACTTAAAAAAAAACAAACGAAAAAAAGAGTGACTTTACAGAAGTCTGACAATCACTATCTCAACCATATGAGCAAAGTTATTAACATTGATAATGCATATTTACAGCCTGTGCTCTTGATATGGTATGACAAAAAGGTCAGTTTACCTCTGTGTTCTCCACCCCCAAAGTTCAGGATCTCAGTATACTACTGAGAAAGCATAAAGATGTTCTGCTGCTGCTGCTGCTGCTAAGTGGTTTCAGTCGTGTCCGACTCTGTGCGACCCCATAGACGGCAGCCCACCAGGCTCCCCCGTCCCTGGGTTTCTCCAGGCAACAACACTGAAGTGGCTTGCCATTTCCTTCTCCAATGCATGAAAGTGAAAAGTGAAAGTGAAGTCGCTCAGTCATGTCCCACTCCTAGTGACCCCATGGACTGCAGCCTACCAGGCTCCTCCATCCATGGGATTTTCCAGGCAAGAGTACCGGAGTGGGTTGCCATTGCCTTCTCCTACCTTCTACAAAAACCTGGCAAGTACACCTCAATACTGTAAAAACACAAAAAGTAAGTAAGTAAGTAAATAAAGTCACTCAGCCGCGCCCAACTCTTTGCGACCCCATGGACCAGCGTACCAGGCTCCTTTGTCCATGGGAGTTTCCAGGTTAGAGTAGGAGTGGGTTGCCATTTCCTTCTCCAGGAAAAAACACAACACACACACACACATACACACAAAACATAAAAGCATTTAAAAAAACCCACAAAAAACAAAGAAAGTCTGAGAAACTGCCACAGTGTAGGGAACTCTAATACAAGATTATGCCTAAATGTAATGTAGTATCTGAGTGAGATTCTGGATGAGAAAAAGTACATTAGGTAAAATCAAAAGTGGTCAAATAATATATGGACTCTTGCTCATTGTATAACAATATGTAGTCATCACTTGGAATGAATGTACCTCACTGAAGTAAATTAGGGAAACAATAGGAAGGATTATATGAAGCATATGGGAACTCTTTGTACTATCGCTGCAATTCTTCTGTGACTCTCAAACTATTCTAAATAAAAATATATTACAAACAAACACTCTCCTATGCTGGAAATAAGTGCCTTAGGATTGAAACCACTTACTAGTTGTGTGACTTTGGACAAATGAATTTTGATTCCTCAGTTTCCTCAACTGTAAAATGCAGATAATAAGACTTAATCAATAAGCTTTTTGAGAGTGTTAAGTAATTTAGTATAGGTAAAAACTTATAGAAATGCTTACCATATACTAAGTACTGCATATGTTAAATTCTTGCTCCTATTACTACTCTATGCCATACCTATTCTACCATTCTGCTGCTATGAATCTACATTCTCCAGCAATGTTTTCTCTAATGGGAACCATGTTATATCCTCTAGCAAAGTGTTTCCTGACTTGACAAAACAGAGGGTCATTTTATAGCTGTCTCACCTTCTAGGAGACATTTGGCAATGTTTGGAGTCATTTTTAGTTGACACACTGAGATGGGTAGACACTTCTAGCATGCAGTGGGTAGAAGCCAGGGATGCTGCTAAACAACTAGTAATGTACAGGACAGCCTAACACAAAAAGTAATTATTCCATCCAAAATGTCAATAGTGCTGAGGCTGAGAAACCCTGACTAGTTCCTTCCTTTCCACAAGGATCTTTAAGAAGCACAAAGAAAACTGAAGACCCTCATTTATATGTTTCAAGGATAGCCTGAGTCTTATAATTTAGCAGGTAATATGTTTTCTATAGATCAGGAGAACAAAGTCCTTCTAAGATACATGGTAAAACCTCACAAAGCAATAACCCAAATCAGCATATCTCAGTAAAATCATAGGATTGCAAAAATAACCACGGTATTTCCTTTTATTAAAGCATTTACATTTTTTTCTGAGCCAGAAATTGTTGGAGTATGCTTTTCCCAACATCAAAATGAATTAATTATTAATAAAATGTATTCCAAAGAATTTGGGATATTAAAATCACACTGTGGAAAACATAGGCATTGCTATAATTCTGTTGATTGGTGAGTAACTTATTTCATTGTTAAATAGGAAATATTCTGCCTTTAGATAGTATTAGTAAAGACAAAGTTCTTATGTTACCAAACTCTCAGATAAAAAATAACCTGAACTCAGAGTAGGCAAGGTGTGAATTAAGAGGCTGGAAGAAGGCTTGAGGGGCCATAGGAACTGCAGACACGTTATCGTCTCCTGGCTGACACAATAGCCATAACAGAGCCTCTCTCCTGGCTGATGCAGCAGCCATAGCAGCAGGCATAACATAACCATAACGTAGGCAGAACATAACCTCATATAACATAACCGTGATGTCTCTCCAATGGAGCCCCAGTGCAGCAACACCCAGGGCCTTCATGACGAAGCTCATACAGGCATATGGCACAGAGTAACCCGCCACCAAGCAAGCACTTTGTGACAGCATGCAACAGTGCTATAAGTAATCTCAGCCATAACAACCATGCAAAGTCATTGTCTACAGAATGTGGGGCAAGAGGTCATGAGAGTGTGCAGCAAGAGAGCCTGACTGGTGCCATCTTGCTAATTTCCCCACAACATGCATCTTAGTTTGTCCACCTGATGTGAAGAGCTGACTCACTGGAATGGACCCTAATGCTGGGAAAGATTGAGGGCCGGAGGAGAAGGGGACGACAAAGGATGAGATAGTTGGATGGCATCATTGACTCAACGGATGTGAATTTAAGCAGACTCTGGGAGGCAGTGAAGGACAGAGAAGCTAGGTGTGCTATGATCCATGGGGTTGCAGAGTTGGACTTGACTTAGCAACTAAACAACAACAAATTATTTTTCCAAATTATTTTCCTGTTTAGGTTATTACAGAATATTGAGCAGAGTTCTCTGTGCTATATAGTAGGTCCTTGTTGGTTATCTATTTTAAATAGTACTGTGTATATGTCAATCTCAAACTCCCAGTCTATCCCTCTCCTCACCTTTCCCCCCTGGTAACCATAAGTTCAATATCTATTAAATTCATTTGTATCATATTCTTTTTTTTAGATTCTGCATACAAGTGATATGAAATGTTATTTGTCTTCCTCTGACTTACTTAGTATTATAACATCCAGGTCTGTCCATCTTGCTCCAAATGGCTTTATTTAATTCTTTTTATGGCTGATTAATATTCCATTTTGTATATGTACTGTATCTTTTATCATTCCTCTGTCAAGGGGCATTTAGATTGTCCCCATATCTTGGCTATTGTAAACAGCACTGAAATGAACATTGGGGAGCATGTATTCTTTTGGATTATGTTTTTCTTTGGGTATATGGCCAGGATTGGGAATGCTGGATCATATGGTAGTTCTATTTTAGTTTTTTTGAGGAACCTTCATACTGTTCTCCATAGTGGGTGTACCAGTTCAGATTCAACAGTGTAGGCGGAGAAGGCGATGGCAACCCCCTTCAGTACTTCAGAAAATCCCATGGACGGAGGAGCCTGGTGGGCTGCAGTTCATGGGGTCGCTGACAGACATGACTGAGTGACTTCACTTTCACTTTTCACTTTCATGCATTGGAGAAGGAAATGGTAACCCACTCCAGTGTTCTTGCCTGGAGAATCCTAGGGACGGCGGAGCCTGGTAGGCTGCCATCTATGGGGTCGCACAGAGTTGGACACGACTGAAGTGACTTAGCAGCAGCAGCAGCAGCAGCAACAGTGTAGGAAGGTTCCCTTCTCTCCACCCCACCAGCAGGTCTGGGCCAGTCTCCTATGAAGTCACTGCTTTTTCCCCTGGGTCCTGGTGCACATAGGACCTTGTGTCTACCTTCCAAGAATTTCTGTTTCCCCCAGTCCCATGGAATCTGTGATCAAACCCTGTTGGCATTCAAAGTCAGATTCTCTGGAGTCTCCTCCCATTGCCAGACCCCAGGCTTGTAGGCCTGATATTGGGCTCAGGACTTTCACTTCTGAGAACTTCTATGGTATAATTATTTTCCAGTTTGTGAGATATGCAGGTATGAGATTTGATTTTATCATGATTCCTCCCTCCCTACCATTCTGCTGTGGCTTCTTTATTGTCTTTAGGTGTCAGATATTTTTTTGGTAAGTTCCAACATTTTTATTGTTGTTGATGGTAGTTATGATTTTAGTGTTTTCGTATAGGGTTTAGCTCATGTCTTTCTACACTGCCATCTTGCCAACAATTCAAGATTGTATTTTATAATTTCCAAGGTAACCAGTAAGTTAATGATACTAAGAACATAACCAAAACTAAAAAGCTATAAAGAACATAAAAGTGGAAAATTTTAAAACACATAGCATTAATCAGTTCAGTTCAGTTGAGTTCAGTCTCTCAGTCGTATCCAACTCTTTGCGACCCCGTAAATCACAGCACGCCAGGCCTCGCTATCCATCACCAACTCCTGGAGTTCACTCAAACTCATGTCCATCGAGTTGGTGATGCCATCCAGCCATCTCATCCTCTGTTGTCCCCTCTTCTCCTGCCCCCAATCCCTCCCAGCATCAGGGTCTTTTCCAATAAGTCAACTCTTCACATGAGGTGGCCAAAGTATTGGCGCTTCAGCTTCAACATCAGTCCTTCCAATGAACACCCAGGACTGTGATTTCCTTTAGGACGGACTGGTTGGACTCTCAAGAGTCTTCTCCAGTACCACAGTTCAAAAGCATCAATTCTTCGGCGCTCAGCCTTCTTCACAGTTCAACTCTCACATCCATATATGACCACTGGAAAAACCATAGCCTTGACTAGACAGACCTCTGTTGGCAAAGTAGTCTCTCTTCTTTTCAATATGCTATCTAGGTTAGTCATAACTTTCCCATTAATAGATCAATGCAAAATATAGATTAAAAAATTGAGAAGAGAAAAATGAAGGAGCACAAAATGCAAAGGACAAGTTAAAAAGCATATTAGAATGAAAGACTTAAAAACATTGATTTCACTAATTGAAATAAATATAGATAGAATAAAGAAAGATTTTAGTTAGGATTAAAAAACTAAATAATTTTTTTCATGGAAATTAGGAGAAAGAAATAATAAAAACCAAGTGCAGAGTCAATGAAATTTAAAATATACTTTCAATAAGGAAAATTAGCAAAGTCAAAAGTTCATTTTCTAGATTATTATAATCATTTAAATATCTATTAAAATGTATAAAATAAAAAAAGTCAAAATCACAAAGTACCAATGTTAGAAATTTTTAAAAGTCATTAAAATTTAAAATTAAAATAATATGTAGAAATATTATGCATAGCTTTATTGTAATAAAATTGACAATTTAAATGCAATGGGAAAATTCTGTAAAACAATTTATTAAAATAAACAAAAGAACAGTTGTATACTTATTTAATGGAATTATTATTAAATTCATTAAATAAAATGACATGTATTTATTGAACACTTTAAAATACATTGAATAAATTAAATAAACTGGGTTCATAACTAAATCTTCTTCGAACAGTAACTCCAGGCCCAGATCTCTTCACTGATACATTCTATTATATATTTAAGGAAGAAATGTTACAGATCTTATATATTTTTGCTTTAGAAAATAGAGCAGAAGTTAATACTTACCAATGTATTATGTGAGTCCCATATAATTCTGATATAGGAACATTATAAAAAAAAAATTACATACTAACTTTGCTCTTAGCAATAAAAGTAAAATAATTGCCAAAAATTTAGCAAAGCAAATCCAGCAATGTTTTTATTTTTTTTTCTTTTAAATTTTATTTTTAAACTTTACATAATTGTATTAGTTTTGCCAAATATCAAAATGAATCCGCCACAGGCATACATGTGTTCCCCATCCTGAAATACAATCAACCAAAGCATCCAGTATCATCGAACCTTGGCAACTTTTCTTACATGATATTCTACATGTTTCAATGTCACTAAATCTTCCCAACAGAGTCCATAAGACTGTTCTATACATCAGTGTCTCTTTTGCTGTCTCGTACAAGGTTATTGTTACCATCTTAAATTCCATATATATGAGTATACTGTATTTATGTTTTTCCTTCTGGCTTACTTCACTTGTATAATAGGCTCCAGTTTCATCTCATTAGAACTGATTCAAATGTATTCTTTTTAATGGCTGAGTAATACTCCATTGTGTATATGTACCACAGCTTGCTTATCCATTCATCTGCTGATGGGCATCTAGGTTGCTTCCATGTCCTGGCTATTATAAACAGTGCTGCGATGAACATTGGGGTACATGTGTCTCTTTCAGTGTATATGCCCAGCAGTGGGATTGCTGGATCATAAGGCAGTTCTATTTCCAGTTCTTTAAGGAATCTCCACACTGTTCTCCATAGTGGCTGTACTAGTTTGCATTCCCACCAACAGTGTAAGAGGGTTCCCTTGTCTCCACACCCTCTCCCGCATTTATTATTTGTAGACTTTTGGATGGCAGCCATTCTGACTGGTGTGAAATGGTACCTCACCTATATATAGAAAACTATAAAACACTGGTGAAAGAAATCAAAGAGGACACTAATAGATGGAGAAATATACCATGTTCATGGATTGGAAGAATCAATATAGTGAAAATGAGTATACTACCCAAAGCAATTTATAGATTCAACGCAATCCCTATCAAGCTACCAACAGTATTCTTCACAGAGCTAGAACAAATAATTTCACAATTTGTATGGAAAAACAAAAAACCTCGAATAGCCAAAGCGATCTTGAGAAAGAAGAATGGAACTGGAGGAATCAACCTACCTGACTTCAGGCTCTACTACAAAGCCAGTTATCAAGACAGTATGGTACTGGCACAAAGACAGAAATATAGATCAATGGAACAAAATAGAAAGCCCAGAGATAAATCCACGCACATATAGACACCTTATCTTTGACAAAGGAGGCAAGAATATACAATGGATTAAAGACAATCTCTTTAACAAGTGGTGCTGGGAGATCTGGTCAACCACTTGTAAAAGAATGAAACTAGACCACTTTCTAACACCATACACAAAAATAAACTCAAAATGGATTAAAGATCTAAACATAAGACCAGAAACTATAAAACTCTTAGAGGAGAACATAGGCAAAACACTCTCCGACATACATCACAGCAGGATCCTCTATGACCCACCTCCCACAATATTGGAAATAAAAGCAAAAATAAACAAATGGGACCTAATTAACCTTAAAAGCTTCTGCACATCAAAGGAAACTATTAGCAAGGTGAAAAGACAGCCTTCAGAATGGGAGAAAATAATTGCAAATGAAGCAACTGACAAACAACTAATCTCAAAAATATACAAGCAACTCCTACAGCTCAACTCCAGAAAAATAAATGACCCAATCAAAAAATGGGCCAAAGAACTAAATAGACATTTCTCCAAAGAAGACATACAGATGGCTAACAAACACATGAAAAGATGCTCAACATCACTCATTATCAGAGAAATGCAAATCAAAACCAGCAATGTTTTTAAAATGTCCAATAATATGAAGTTGATTCAAAATTAAACAATTCTTGTAACGCACACTACAATAACAGAATTAAGTGTGTGTTTATAAATTTCAGTAGCCATAGAAAAAGCATTTGACTTATTTCAACACTCATTCACAATCCTAAAATCTTAGCAAATATGCAATAGGTGAAAATTTCCTCTATTTAATAAAGAAAATCTAGTGGAAAAATACATCTAATATTATACTTAATGACAACATATTAAGATTGGGAATAACCCAAAGTAATCTCTTCTCACTACTTCAACATGGTGTTGAAAAACTTAGAACACTAAGGGAATGCAAAACCTGCACAAAAGTTGGAAGGAAAAAAAGTAAACATAAATACATACGTAATATATATGCATGCATGCTAAGTCGCTTCAGTCATGTCTGACTCTGCAATCATATGGACTGTAGCCCTGCAGGCTCCTAAGTCTATAGAGATTTTCCAGGCAAGAATACAGGAGTGGGTTGCTGTGCCATTCCATGATAATTATAAATAAATTTATATAGAGATGAACATAGGAATAAAGAGCTATGGATACTGAAGTTGAAGTGATTTAGTTTTCACCATTCAAGAAAACAGTTAAGAATAAACCTATGAAAAATGTAAAACATCAAGCCTGAGAGTCTTAAAAGCCCTCTCCCAAAAGGAAACTCAATTTTCTTACATTTTCTATCAATATACGAAAATAAATCCCAGGATTTTCTACAAACATGATTTATAACAGACATGGCTTGTTGGGTCCATTTGTTTTGACAACAATTTATTCTGCTACATGTTGTATTGAATAGATGTAAAAGAAACATGGTTACAATTAAGAAAGTTAACAAAAATTTATTTTGTTGGCAATAATAGAACACTAAACTATTAAACATACCTAAGAATTGCTAGCTCATGCTACCCATATTTGTTTAAGTGGACAAATGTTTAAACTACAATAATGTTTTTTCTTTATTCACTAAAATAGAAATAAGATGATTTTTCAAGGATTCCTAATGATTTTAATGATTCCATATGATTAAATTTTTCTCCTTTTAACTAAAACTACTTTGTATTTTCATCAGCCTTATATGTAATTTATAAGAATTGTTGTATTAATCCTTATCATTTGAAAGAATTTTTAAAAATTAATTGTCCCTATGTTTGAGGGTTCAAAGTTAGTGATCTGTGTGAAAGAGTAAACCTTTCCATTCCATGTTTTATTGTGATCTTCTCCAATGGGACAATTTTCTTCCGTTAATTTTGTTTTTTTCCAAAGTATACTCCTTCCAATACAAATCTTTTCAACTAACCCAATGGGATTAACATTGTGTTGATCATGGCAGGAATTATTGAGGACTCTCATAGGAGTCTATTCCATAGCAGAGGTCTTTCTTATATACTCAGTGTCACCTAGATGACTTTTCAAGTTGCTTTTATTACTTTCTTCTCAATTTAATGTTTTTATAAGTTCAGTCATTTCAGTTCAGTTCAGTCGCTCAGGCATGTCCGACTCTTTGCAACCCATGAATCGCAGTACACCAGGCCTCCCTGTCCATCACCAACTGCCAGAGTTAACCCAAACATGTCCATCGAGTCGATGCCATCCAGCCATCTCATCCTCTGTCATCCCCTTCTCCTCCTGCCCTTAATCCCTCCCAGCATCAGAGTCTTTTCCAATGAGTCAACTCTTCACATGAGGTGGCCAAAGTATTGGAGTTTTCACTTCAGCATCAGTCCTTCCAATGAACATCCAGACTGATCTCTTTTAGGATGGACTGGTTGGATCTCCTTGCAGTCCAAGGGACTCTCAAGAGTCTTCTCAACACCATAGTTCAAAAGCATCAATCCTTTGGTGCTCAGCTTTCTTCACAGTCCAACTCTCACATCCATACATGACCACTGGAAAAACGATAGCCTTGGTTAGATGGACCTTTGTTGGCAAAGTAATGTCTCTGCTTTTTAATATGCTGTCTGGTTAGTCATAACTTTCCTTCCAAGGAGTAAGCCTCTTTTAATTTCATGGCTGCAATCACCATATGCAGTGATTTTGGAGCCCCAAAAAATAAAGTCTGACACTGTTTCCCCATCTATTTGCCATGAAGTGATGGGACCAGATGCCATGATCTTAGTTTTCTGAATGTTGAGTTTTAAGCCAACTTTTCACTCTCCACTTTCACTTTCATCAAGAGGCTTTTTAGTTCCTCTTCACTTTCTGCCATAAGGGTGGTGTCATCTGCATATCTGAGGTTACTGATATTTCTCCCAGCAATCTTGATTCCAGCTTGTGCTTCTTCCAGCCCAGCGTTTCTCATGATCTACTCTGCATAGAAGTTAAATAAGCAAGGTGACAGTATACAGCCTTGACATACTCCTTTTCTATTTGGAACCATTCTGTTGTTCCATGTCCAGCTCTAACTGTTTCTTCCTGACCTGCATATAGATTTCTCAAGAGGCAGATCAGGTGGTCTTGTATTCCCATCTCTTTCAGAATTTTCCACAGTTTATTGTGATCCACACAGTCAAAGGCTTTGACATAAGCAATAAAGCAGAAATAGATGTTTTTCTGGAAGTCTCTTGCTTTTTCCATGATCCAGCAGATGTTGGCAATTTGAACTCTGGTTCCTCTGCCTTTTCTAAAACCAGCTTGAACATCTGGAAGTTCACGGTTGATGTATTGCTGAAGCCTGGCTTGGAGAATTTTGAGCATTACTTTACTAGTATGTGAGATGAGTACAACTGTGTGGTGTTTGAGCACTATTTGGTGTTGCCTTTCTTTGGGATTGGAATGAAAACTGACCTTTCCCAGTCCTGTGGCCACTGCTGAGTTTTCCAAATATGCTAGCATATTGAGTGCAGCACTTTCACAGCATCATCTTTCAGGATTTTAAATAGCTCAACTGGAATTCCATTACCTCCACTAGCTTTATTCATAGTGATCCTTCCTAAGGCCCACTTGACTTCACATTCCAGGATGTCTGGCTCTAGATGAGTGATCACACCAACATGATTATCTGGGTCGTGAAGATCTTTTTGTACAGTTCTTCTGTGTATTCTTGCCACCTCTTCTTAATATCTTCTGCTTCTGTTAGGTCCATACAATTTCTGTCCTTTATCGAGCCCATCTTTGCATGAAATGTTCCTTGGTATCTCTAATTTTCTTGAAGAGATCTCTAGTCTTTCGCATTCTGTTATTTTCCTCTATTTCATTGCATTGATTGCTGAGGAAGGCTTTCTTATCTCTCCTTGCTCTTCTTTGGAACTCTGCGTTCAGATGCTTATATCTTTCCTTTCTCCTTTGCTCTTTGCTCCTCTTCTTTTCACAGCTATTTGTAAGGCCTCCCCAGACAGCCATTTTGCTTTTTTGCATTTCTTTTCCATAGGGATGGTCTTGGTCCCTGTCTCCTGTACAGTGTCACGAACCTCCATCCATAGTTCATCAGGCACTCTGTCTATCAGATCTAGTCCCTTATATGTATTTCTTACTTCCACTGTATAATCATAAAAGATTTGATTTACATCATACCTGAATTGTCTAGTTGTTTTCCCTACTTTCTTCAATTTAAGTCTGAATTTGGCAATAAGGAGTTCATAATCTGAGCCACAGTCAGCTCCTGGTCTTGTTTTTGCTGTCTGTATAGAGCTTCTCCATCTTTGGCTGCAAAGAATATAATCAATCTGATTTTGGTGTTGACCATCTGGTGATGTCCATGTGTAGAGTCTTCTCTTGTGTTGTTGGAAGAGGGTGTTTGCTATGGCCAGTGCATGCTCTTGGCAAAACTCTATTAGTCTTTGCCCTGCTTCATTCCATACTCCAAGGCCAAATTTGCCTGTTACTCTGGGTGTTTCTTGACTTCCTACTTTTGCATTCCAGTCCCCTATAATGAAAAGGACATCTTTTTTGTGTGTTAGTTCTAAAAGATCTTGTAGGTCTTCATAGACCCTTTCAATTTCAGCTTCTTCAGTGTTACTGGTTGGGGCATAGCCTTGGATTACCATGACATTGAATGGTTTGCCTTGGAAATGAACAGAAATTATTTTGTCATTTTTGAGATTGCATCCCAGTACTGCATTTTGGGCTCTTTTTTTGACCTTGATGGCTACTCCATTTCTTCTAAGGGATACCTGCTCTTAGATATAGTAGTAGATATAATGATCATGTGAGTCAAATTCACCCATTCCAGTCCACTTTAGTTTGCTGATTCCTAGAATGTCGACGTTCACTCTTGCCATCTCCTGTTTGATCACTTCCTATGCAATATTGCTCTTTACAGCATCGGACCTTGCTTCTATCACCAGTCACATCCACAACTGGGTATTATTTTTGCTTTGGCTCCATCCCCTCATTCTTTCTGGAGTTATTTCTCCACTGATCTCCAGTAGCGTATTGGGCACCTACCAACCTGGAGAGTTCCTCTTTCAGTATCCTATCATTTTGGCTTTTCATACTGTTCTGGGGTTCTCAAGACAAGAATACTGAAGTAGTTTTCCATTCCCTTCTCCAGTGGACCACATTCTGTCAGACCTCCCCACCATAACCCGTCCATCTTGGGTGGCCCCACACAGCATGGCTTAGTTTCATTGAGTTAGACAAGGCTGTGGTCCATGTGAACATATTGGCTAGTTTTCTGTGACTATGGTTTCAGTGTGTCTGCCCTCGATGCCCTCTCGCAACACCTACTGTCTTACTTGGGTTTCTCTTACCTTGAACATGGGATATCTCTTCACAGCTGCTCCAGCAATGTGCAGCTTCTGCTCCTTGCCCTGGACGAGGTCGCCCCTCCTGACCTTGAACATGGAGTAGCTCCTCTGGGCCCTCCTGCTCCAGCACAGCCGCCGCTCCTTGGAAGTGGAGTTGCTTCTCTCGGAGGCCGCTAGATGTCATAGTAACTAACAGACTTCCCTGGTGGCTCAGATGGTAAAGCATCTGTGTACAATGAGGGAGACCCGGGTTCAATCCCTGGGTTGGGAAGATCTCCTGGAGAAGGAAATGGCAACCTACTCCAGTACTATTGCCTGGAAAATCCCATGGACGGAGGAACCTGATACACTACAGTCCATGGGGACCCGCAAAGAGTCGGACACGACTGAGCGACCTCACTTTCACTTTTACCTATACAGGTGTGATCTTGCTGCTTGATTTTTAAATGTCTTTGTTTTCTAATTTGAAAAATGAGGGTAATAACAGTCCTGTATTACAGAAATATTTTGAACATTAAATAAGGTAATGTGAAATGAGAAAACACATACAGAACACTTAAAAGAGAACACTGAATATTTTTGGTGCACAAGAAATGCTGCTTACTGTTACTACCTATTGCTACAACTAATGCCACCAAAACTTTTAAACTATTAGACATTTAAGAGAAGGGGTTTTGTCTTATCTGTCTTTATATCCTCAGCAAAAAAAGAAAAAAAGTGCCTAGTACATAATGTATGTAAAGAAACATTTATTGAATAAATAAATACATGAGTTAATGTGATCACAAGGTGTATTTTCTACAGATTTTTTTGTGTGTGTATCTTTTTTTTAGACTCCTTGACAATAGGTGTCTTTACTGACACTATCTTCATGATCATTGTTTCAAGAAGGCCTCCTTCCACACAATAAGCCATTCTTTTGTAGTTTCTCATATACTGGTTGTGAAGTGGTTTTGTAGCATGTAAAGGAAATGGGATCATCAAAAGCTTATTTACAGGAGAGAGTATTAGAAATTTACATTTTTAACTCCCCTGTCTTCTAAATCTGAAAGTACTGGACATAAGTCAGAAGGAGGTGGACCTTAGTGCATTGCAGAACATGAAAGTACCCAGAGGAAAATTATTTGGAATGTCTAAGAAAATCAAAGATTCCCAAGTTTCCCGTAAAGTCTGGAGAAAAACCCAAAGAATACTCAGTTTTTGCAGGTGTCAGAGCATTGCTTTGATGGTATGAAGTGAAAGTTTGAACCTGCCACATTGGTAGGCACTTGGCTATAAGACTCTGCCTGATGGAGCTGATGATGGAAACCCTGGAGAGGACCTATCCAGGTGAACTTAATTGCCTGCTTATGTCTTGCAGGATCACACCACCCTTATTTACACATGAAAAAGCCTGGAAGCAGAGAAGCCACCCACTGTCCCCATGTCACCAGAGAACCATTGGAGAAGTTCTGGTTCTGCAACTGAACTATCATTTTCTGCCAGTGGCCTCCACATGTGATACTTGACAGCTTACCTAGTAGGAAACAGCAAAGATGAATATAAACACTAAGTATACCCTTCTGCAGGGCTTCCCCAGTGACTCAGTGGTAAAGGCTCCACCTACAATTCGGAAGCTGCAGGAGACCTGGGTTTGATCCCTAGGTCGGGAAGATTCCCTGGAGGAGGGCACTGGCCCCACTCCAGTACTCTTGCCCAGAGAAGCCATGGGACAGAGAAGCCTGGAAGGCTGCAGTCCATAGGGTCACAAGGAGTCGGAAACTACTGAAGCGACTTGCAAATGGATATGGCTGGCATATCCATTTGCAAGGACTTGTGGGTATGATGGAGGAAAATAAAACTAAATATTATAATTGTTAGATATTAGTGAGGGCAATGGCACCCCACTCCAGTACTCTTGCCTGGAAAATCCCATGGATGGAGGAGCCTGGAAGGCTGTAGTCCATGGGGTCGCTGAGGGTCGGACATGACTGAGAGACTTCCCTTTCACTTTTCACTTTCATGCATTGGAGAAGGAAATGGCAACCCACTCCAGTGTTCTTGCCTGGAGAATCCCAGGGACAGGGGAGCCTGGTGGGCTGCCATCTATGGGGTCGCACAGAGTCAGACACGACTGAAGTGACTTAGTAGCAGCAGTGAGGCACTAGAAAAAAAATGCTTACCTGATATTAGGAGCTCCCATGGAAAGAAGCATAAAACATTGCATGGGACAAAAAATAATTTCTACATGTAAAAATGTAATAGAATAAACTGGAAAATAAAACTGAAAGCCATATCCTAGGAAATTTCACAATAAATTTTAAAAGTTTTGAAATTCCCATAACTTATATCAAGGACAGATTCATAAACCCTAAAATTCAAGTAGTAGTTTTCAGGAAGAAAAGTAGTAAAAGATGAGATAGCAAATTAAAGAAATGATAAAGACATTTTGCATGAATAAGAATGCTAGTTCTCCTAATGGAAATATATATACAATTTTATATAGGGCTAATGAAAAAAAGTCACACACCCAGATTTTAACTAAATAGATCCTGGTAACATTTCTGTAGCTCCCAAATTAAAAGCATACCTTACATGCTCCCACATAGGTAAAACTGATTTTCAATCAGAAAAGAAAACAGACTAGCATTGGCCTTCTCAACTACCACATTAGAACACATGGGAAAATATTTGCAGAAAAAAAGAAAGAGAAAGAAAGAGACAGAAAAAGAGAAATTATCCTTTTCCCTAATGTCCAAATGTCACCTGAAAGCAGCCAAGTATTCCTAACCTGGTCTACTCAATGTCCAGTATTAATCATCGAAGCAAAAAAGAATTTCCACTAAATCATTTCAGCATGATTTTATCTCTAGAATTTTGGTAGACACTCGAAAGTCAAGGCAACCCAAACCTTGGTGTAACTTGCTATCAAGAAGTGAAACAGCAAAATCCTAGAGGCCTAAAATAAATTCAGTCTCAGGGTTGAGTAACAAATATCTGTGGTGGATAAACAGTGAAGGAAGGGTATTCAAAGAACAGCAGAGCAGAACTTCATGGGAAATGTTCAATATAACAAATAGAATGTTTCACAATATACCTTTTATAAATAGTCAAAGTCAATCTTTCAGCCCAACACTGTATGTCCACCTTCCAAATAAGTTGTACAAGAAAGCTTCACTTCCTGAAGATGCATGGTATAGCAAGGGTTCATGAACTTAAAATTAGAAACCAAAATAGAACAACAGAAATAGAGTTGTTGATCCCTTTTGGAAACAGAGCAGATGTCTTCTGCGTCAAAGAAAACTAGCAATCTCTGCATGAGCAGAAGTCTCTGCTATTAGCAATAGGCTGGAAGCATGAGATGGTGAAAAAGGAGAATAAAATTTAGAGCCACAGAAATGTGATGATAAAAGCAGTTTATCTAGACTGACATGAAGGTCACAATTCTACTTCCTCCTAACAAAGAGAATGAACCCCAAAGAAACTGGGAATGATTGATTGACATTAACGCAGACTTGTGCTGATGTTTTCCCAGTAAATTATTTCTAATTTTTATCTCTCTATATATTGTCACTCTTCAAATTATTTTTTTTATTTAAAGATATTTTTACATTTTACTGATGTTTTGTCTTTTACCAACAATGTTACACATTCATTGTAACAAAATGAACCCTTGCCACACAGTAGGTCCTTGCTGCTGCTGCTGCTAAGTCACTTCAGTCGTGTCCAACTCTGTGCGACCCCATAGACGGCAGCCCATCAGGCTCCCCCGTCCCTGGGATTCTCCAGGCAAGAACACTGGAGTGGGTTGCCGTTTCCTTCTCCAAAGCATGAAGTGAAAAGTGAAAGTGAAGTCGCTCAGTCATGTCCGATTCATAGACACCCCATGGACTGCAACCTACCAGGCTCCTCTGTCCATGGGCTATTCCAGGCAAGAGTACATTTATATAATTATTTTATTAAATTATAAATATGTTGGAATTTTATATAATTTTATATGTACTATTGTAGTAATATGATATTACATAATTTTAAAATATCTGATATGACATGTATACAATTTAACAATTAAAATATCCATTGAAAATAAACTCATGTCTTCTAATGAAGGACAGATCAGAAGGATTTGGTATATAAGACAAAAGCTGGAGTAAGTCAAAGCAAGATTTTCTGTGTCAAAAAAGTGAGTTTCAAAATGTTGAAATAACTTTGGCTGAGTATCTAAACTATTAAAATCTAAATCAGGAATGCTTGACTGATTTCAGGGACATTAGAATAAAAGACCATTTCTAGTCAGTCTGGTTTCCTTATCTATATAGATTTAAGAAGATAAATATAATTACTTAGAGAGGCAATACTAAATTACACTAATTGAGAATTTTAAATTTGCTGTATTATTTTTTGGTTAAATGACCAATATGTAACAGGGGTGACTTAAGTGCTCTTTTCATCAGAATATTGAATGAACAACATTATGATACTAGGTGCAATGCAGGGAAAAAAGAGTGGTCTTAAATACAATAATGTCTTCATAAAAATGATCATTTTAATTCTGCTAAAATTAATTTCAGAAAGAAATAGATGATGAATTCCATAATCAAACCCATGTAAGCAAAATGTGGGGAAAGAATAAAGCTAGCAGGCATTTTGGTTTTCTTCTTTGCTTATTGTCATAGTTTCAAACTGGTAGTCTCAAACTGGGTAATTTGTTTTATTAAGTATTTTTTATTGAATGGATCCAATAAAACTCAGTTTTAACAATTAAAATAACATAAATCTACAAGCATTCATCATGATAATATGAAAAAATTTCTTCCTTTCCTTTATTACTATACACTGAAATTAATTAAATTATTAAACTGAAGCGAGGCCTTTGTGTTGCAGGATGGAGGAGTGTGTTAAGAAAGAGGAGCATCTTCAACTACTGGTAAATTTAGCAAATTTTATGCAATGTCTCATCAAAATGTCATGTTAAACTCTTTAGGCCTAGTTTAGAAGTAGACAGAGCATGAAAGTTAACCAGACTTCTGGAAGAGAAACCAAGTTTGCAAAAGAAGCACAAAGCCCATCCCAACACACACCTACTCAATTATTCCTCCTTGCTCTTCACAGGCAATACTCATGGACTTGAGAACAGAACATATTTAAACTAAAGCAAGATATGACCTGTTTATATCAGATTTTTAAAATATCAAGTTATTATTATACTTATGAATCATTCTACTTTTTAATATGTAGTTTAACATGCATTTTAATAAGGCAAGTAATTTTAATAATATTTGAAGTCCACATACCCAAATCCTTGTAAATTTTAAGTGTGAAACACAAGACTTAGATTTATTAAAAAAAAAAAAAATCCTTTTACTTGAGGACTGTCTCAATTATCTCCACGAGCAGTATTTGAAAACTCCTTTTTCATACAAGATGATTAGAGAAGTATGCTCATGGGAGGAAATAGAGATTGAATTTGTTTCCTACTATTGGATTGGCCAAAAAGCTTCATTCAGGTTTTCTGTAAGATGTTATGGAAAAATCTGAACTAAATGTTTAGATAATCCAATACAAAACACAGTAAGCTAAAACAGAGACACTGTCTTACCATGACCCAAATAACATCATTAATAAAGATCTCATAGAAGAATGTTCTCTGTAGTTTGATAGTATGAGAAAAAGTCATAGGCTGTGAAGACTCAGACATGTCTAAGATTATAGTTCAAAATGTGTAAGAGTGATTTGATACTTGTTTCTTTGGGAATTTCACGTGCTTCCAAGTCTGTTTCCTTTCTGGTAAACTGGTGATGGGCTTCCTAGGTGGTTCAGTGGTAAAAGAATCCACCTGCCAATGTAGGCGGAGAAGGCAATGGTACCCCACTCCAGTACTCTTACCTGGAAAATCCCATGGACAGAGGGGCCTGGTAGGCTGCAGTCCATGGGGTCACTAGGAGTGGGACATGACTGAGCGACTTCACTTTCGCTTTACACTTTCCTGCATTGGAGAAGGAAATGGCAACTCACTCCAGTGTTCTTGCCTGGAGAATCCCAGGGACTCGGGAGCCTGGTGGGCTGCCATCTATGGGGTTGCACAGAGTCGGACACGACTGAAGCGACAGCAGCAGCAGCAGCAGCCAATGTAGGAGACATAAATTGGATCCCTGTGTCTGGAAGATTCCCTGGAGAATGAAATGGTGACTCACTCCAGTATTCTTTCCTGGGAAATCTCACGGGCAGAGAAGCCTGACAAGCTACAGTCCATGGCATCACAGAGTCAGACATGACTGAGTGAGTGAGCACAAACTGGGGATAATGATTTCTATTTCATTGAATTATTGATAAAGACAGATAACAGCATAGCATGAAAAACGACAAACGCAATGTCAGGAAAATAATTTTCTGAGTATTTTCTAATTTCCTTCTAATTTCTAATTAGCAAACTTACAAGGAAATTTCTAATTTTCTTCCTGTTGGTTTGCTAGTAGCAAGTAGCACAGGCACTATATTCAAAACTCCTATTTTTACTATTTCAGAAAAATCATTGTATTTTCTTTCTTCTAACCTGTAACATGAAACTTCAGCTTCTGTGCTAGGATTGTGGGGTTCAGAGCTGAAATTTAAAACAAATTTCCTATGAGAAAAGATATCTGTGAGTGTGTGTGTGTGTGTGTGTGTGTGTGTGCACATGCACATTTGTATATTGGGGGTGAAGTGAAATGATAGAGGAAAAGAGGTTAATACAAAAAAAAATGATTATGTGGCATAAAAGATGAAGTTTTTATTGAAACTATATGGAAGAATTAAGGAGCATCATTAGCAAGAGAAGGGACCAGTAGGAGAGCAAAAAAGCAGAGTGCAAAGACTATAGCCTGAAAAAATTCCTTTCTCCTATCTGAATAGAGAGAGAAAACTAGTCACAGCCAACCTGGGTTTTGACACTTCATCTAATGTCTGCTGCTGCTGCTGCTGCTAAGTCACTTCAGTCGTGTCCGACTCTGTGCAACCCCATAGACGGCAGCCCACCAGGCTTCCCAAGTGAAAGTGAAGTCGCTCAGTCATGTCCAACTCTTAGCGACCCCATGGACTGCAGCCCTCCAGCCTCCTCCGTCCATGGGATTTTCCAGGCAAGAGTACTGGAGTGGGGTGCCATTGCCTTCTCCCATCTAATGTCTAAGAGTTCCCATAATAAAATTCCTCTCAAGTTTTCAAACCAAGCACACTACTTTTTTATTATTAAAAACAGACCAAGCAAAAAAAAAAAAAAAAACACTCATGCTCATCATTTAACTTAGGCATATAAGCACATTTGTTTGTGCTTTAATAGAGTGAGATTCAATTTGAGATGCAGATTAAGACACTGAAAAATGACCTTTAATTAAATTGTCAAGACAGGAAAAGAACAACATTCAGTCCATGCAAGGGTGTGGTGACCCGGAAATTGCTATTCCATGCTGATAGACTTGTCTAGACTGGTACAAAATATCTGGAAATAAGTTTATCGTTATATGTAAATACATTTTAAAATGTGTAATATATCCACAATTTATTCCATTAACCCCATTTACCAATGTCTCCCAGAAGAATCGAAGAGATGCTTCAAATTGTTCTAAGAATGGGATATTTAACTGCTGGAGCAGTGCAACCTCTGTAAACTTGAAAACTGACCCACTAGCACTCCATTTGGACAGGACCTACGAGTGAAAGAAAGCTTCTGAGAAAAGAATCAAAACCGAGGATGAAAGGAAAAGTAAAAGCAAAAAAAAAAAAAAAAAAATAGATTTAAACCAAAGTGAGGAAGCAGCCTACAGTCAGAATATCTCAGAAAATAAGCTGCCATACTGTTGTTCATTATAGAAATCAACAGAGGCGGAGTCTGTGAACTGATCAAAGCTTTCTTTAAATATGCTTTCATCCTAAAAGCTTGTGAAGTCTAATATCTGTGTGAAAATATACAGTATAAAATTACTACAAGAAAAAAATACAAATAGCAATCTTACAGTGAAAGTATGCCATAAAGATATGCCCTTAAGCTAACCTAAATTACATTTAAAAATTATACAAAACATGAAAAAATATAACATAAAAGAAAAATTTGAAAAGAGGTCTCAGTACTCAGGAAAAATGAGAAACAAAAATTATTATTATTTAGAAAATAGCGATGAACTAGAAAGAATACAAAAGTGAATAAACACTGATATCTCAAAAAACATAGAAGTTGTAAAGGAGTAATGTTTTAAAATAAAATAAAAACTTGAAGAAAAATAAAAGTATTAGGAAGAAAGGAAAACATGAAAGATTGGAAAAGAAAGTCTAAATTAAAAAATAAGAGTTTTGGAGCTGAAGATCAAAGCAAAGTAATAAAATAACTTTCCCCAAATAAAAATTAAAAATATATTTGAAACTAAAAATTGAGATAGCATATCATAAACCTAAAGTTGTTTGCTCCAGAGGTATCAGTACCACATTACATATTCAAATAAAATTACTAGATTCTTAATAATTATAATCAAAATCAATTTTCCATCAAGAAAATTTAGTATTTGTTTTCTATAAGTAAGCATAAATTATCACAAGGATTTCAAGAGCTATATACTTAAGCAACAAGAAAATGGAGAAAAATATTTAATGTATTCAAGGAAAAAATTGTAAGCTAATGATTTTATTTCTAAGAAAAGTGACTTTCAATTATAAAGGACACAGACAAGCTGTGATTAATATGTAAGAATTCAAAGAATACTGTTCCCATGAGCGTTACCTAAGCAACCTATTAGAATAAACTACAGACAACTTAATGACTTAAGATGCATGAACGGAACTGGCACTGAGTACTAAATATACAGTTGCCTATCGAATTAAGATGAGATGAGGGCTAAGAAGAAAATACTAGCATGAAATGGCCATTATTCTGGCAATTTGTTTATAAAGGCTATCTAGCATTAAGGACTCCAATGCTGGTGGTAACTGGAAAACAAAGTCTTTGCTATTTGAACTGCTAAAATTGTCACCAGTATTGAACTGGGCACAGTGCTGGTGAAAGAGGATACACTAACCATGTAATTATATATGTAACTTAGTGGCAAAAGGGCAATAGGTGTAAGAACTATGAATTGAGAAGGCTTTACTTAGGGCAATTTTGTTTTAGCTGAAGAGAGATAATGACAAGTTCAGGTGATTAATTATCAATCCAAGGCAAAATTTGAATACCGGAGTGACACTTGGCAGCATTTAAGAAGTATTTAATTGCCTGTCACTAGATAGTAGACAGAATAGAAGACTAGGTTCAAAACTTAATCATAAAACTAGTGAAGCATCAAAGAAAATTCAATTTTCAGCCCAGTAGATCTCCTAGACTAAGGTCAGAGTTCTAATAATAAAGGCATATTCCGCTGAGATTTGGAATAAAGATAATTGATTAGATGAAGTTGAGAACCTTGAAGTTCCATTTCCCCCCAAACCTTGTCAGTAGTGGGGGTAAGTCACACTCCTTTGAAGATTGTAGTTCTGTTTTAAAGGAGACTCTGCTTAAAGATCATGCAGAGGATTCAATGAGTTATGTGCTTTCATTCAAAGCCAGTATTTCCACCTGTACACCCTCCATCCCAAGGATCTACCCTTATCTCCCTCCAAGTAAACAGACTAATGTGTTTGCGCTAAGTCACTTAAGTCCTGTCTGACTCTTTGTGACCCTATGGACTGTAGCCCGCCAGGCTCCTCTGTCCATGGGATTTTCCAGACAAGAATACTGGAGTGGGTTGCCATTTTCTTCTCCAGGGGATCTTCCCAACCCAGGGATCAAACCCTCATCTCTTATGTCTCTTGCATTGAAAGGGAGGTTCTTTACCACTAGTGCCATCTGGGAAGATGAAACAGACTAATAAAGAGGGTCAAATACCAGTACAGTAAGTACTGAGCTAGCCATAGGACAAAGAGTCTATGCCAAAGGAAATGCAAGATCTGCTTAAAAGGCCCAAGAGAGCATGAAAGAAACTATCCTGAAGGCGGTGGACCAAGAAGTAAAGAACATAAGTTGGATAGCAATTGTATTGATATGGCATATTCTCCTATGATCATGATTTAACACATTGGCAAGGCAGTGGTAAAACATTGCTAGGATGTCACACAGAAAGTCTGAAACCTGATGATCCGCATGAGTAAAGCAGAAATGACAGAACTGAGTGACAGAAGAGGAAAGTATGAAATGATTTAAAGAAACATGCCTGCTATAGTGATATACTATGTAAGATCAGAACAACAACAATCCAGGAGATCCTGAAGCAGACTATTGGTGTAGTCGTGGTAGGATTTCCTCCAGAGCCCCCTGTCTGCAGCTCATACCAGTAAAATGCTTGATACTGCTTTAAAGGAGACAGATGAAGTCAGGGACCTATTGTACCTGAAGTATTCCCATCATCCATCAGTACTCCTCCTGTATAGGTCCTTTGATGAGACAACATATGAAGAAACAGAAGTCTGAGCCTTTTTGGTGCTCCGCTAGAGGAACTCTCTCACTCACCCAGGAACTGTGTGTGGCCTTTCTGAGCCAGTGGCAGGAACCACACTTCTGTGGCCATCTCACGTGCAAGACATTTCCTCAACTACTGATGATTGCCACTTCCACTCTCAACAGTGTTTCGTAAATAGTGAAAAACTGCTGCACATCCTTCCTTTGCAGCATTTCACCTTTAAAAAAAAAAAAAGAGGGTGACTCACTTTGCTATTTTGTCCATTAAAAAAACAAACAAACAAACAAAAACTGAACACTGGAATTGTTGGTTCATAAAGAAGACTGAAAAAAAAGATCTTCACGACCAAGATAATCACGATGGTGTGATCACTGACCTAGAGCCAGACATCCTGGAATGTGAAGTCAAGTGGGCCTTAGAAAGCATCACTACGAACAAAGCTAGTGGAGCTGATGGAATTCCAGTTGAGCTATTCCAAATCCTCAAAGATGATGCTGTGAAAGTGCTACACTCAATATGCCAGCAAATTTGGAAAACTCAGCAGTGGCCACAGGAATGGAAAAGGTCAGTTTTCATTCCAATCCCAAAGAAAGGCAATGCCAAAGAATGCTCAAACTACCGCACAATTGCAGTCATCTCACACGCTAGTAAAGTAATGCTCAAAATTCTCCAAGCCAGGCTTCAGCAATATGTGAATCGTGAACTTCCTGATGTTCAAGCTGGTTTTAGAAAAGGCAGAGGAACCAGAGATCAAATTGCCAACATCTGCTGGATCATAGAAAAAGCAAGAGACTTCCAGAAAAGCATCTATTTCTGCTTTATTGACTATGCCAAAGCCTTTGACTGTGTGGATCACAAGAAACTGTGGAAAATTCTGAAAGATGGGAACACCAGACCACCTGACCTGCCTCTTGAGAAACATGTATGCAGGTCAGGAAGCAAGAGTTAGAACTGGACATGGAACAACAGACTGGTTCCAAATAGGAAAAGGAGTTCGTCGAGGCTGTATATTGTCACTGTGCTTATTTAACTTATATGCAGAGTACATCATGAGAAATGCTGGGCTGGAAGAATCACAAGCTGGAATCAAGATTGTTGGGAGAAATATCAATAACCTCAGATATGCAGATGACACCACCCTTATGGCAGAAAGTGAAGAGGAACTAAAAAGCCTCTTGATGAAAGTGAAAGTGGACAGTGAAAAAGTTGGCTTACAGCTCAACATTCAGAAAACGAAGATCATGGCATCTGGTCCCATCACTTCATGGGAAATAGATGGGGAAACAGTGGAAACAGTGTCAGACTTTATTTTTCTGGGCTCCAAAATCACTGCAGATGGTGACTGCAGCCATGAAATAAAAAGACCCTTACTCCTTGGAAGGAAAGTTATGACCAACCTAGATAGTATATTCAAAAGCAGAGACATTACTTTACCAACAAAGGTTCGTGTAGTCAAGGCTATGGTTTTTCCTGTGGTCATGTATGGATGTGAGAATTGAACTGTGAAGAAGGCTGAGCACCAAAGAATTGATGCTTTTGAAGTGTGGTGTTGGAGAAGACTCTTGAGAGTCCCGTGGACTGCAAGGAGATCCAACCAGTCCATTCTGAAGGAGATCAGCCCTGGGATTTCTTTGGAGGGAATGGTGCTAAAGCTGAAACTCCAGCACTTTGGCCACCTCATGTGAAGAGTTGACTCACTGGAAAAGACTCTGATACTTGGAGGGATTTGGGGCAAGAGGAGAAGGGGATGACAGAGGATGAGATGGCTGGATGGCATCACTGACTCGATGGACGTGAGTCTGGGTGCACTCCACGAGTTGGTGATGGACAGGGAGGCCTGGCGTGCTGCGATTCATGGGGTTGCAAAGAGTCGGACACGACTGAGCGACTGATCTGATCTGAAAGAAGACTGAGCACTGAAGAATTGATGCTTTTGAACTGTGGTGTTGGAGAAGACTCTTGAGAGTCCCTTGGACTGCAAGGAGATCCAACCAGTCCATCCTAAAGGAAATCAGTCCTGAATATTCATCGGAAGTGAATGAGTGAAGTCACTCAGTCATGTCCGACTCTTTGTGACCCCGTGGATTGTAGCCTACCAGGCTCCTCCGTCCATGGGATTCTCCAGGCAAGAATACTGGAGTGGGTTGCCATTCATTGGAAGGACTGATGCTAAAGCTGAAGCTCTCATACTTTGGCCACCTGATGTGAAGAACTGACTCATTGAAAAAGACCCAGGTGTTGGGAAGTGTCAGGTTCGGCCCCAGCAGGATCCTAGGGTACCCTCAGGATGGATGGCGTTGGCAAGAGAGATGACACGGGTCTTATAATGAACTGGAACCTGATGGTCCCGGGTCTAACAATAAGAAAGTAAAGAAGAAAGAAGAAAGAAAGAGGCTGATGTTCCTTGGTTTACACAGAAGGCCAATAAAGCCCCTGACATGGGACTTGCTCTGTTCACAGAGGCCACAGGCGCCCTCTTGATGGGGTGAAGACGCAGAGCACCTTCTCCCCCGAGCTAAGATGCAGAGAGCCTTCTCGATTGGGTCTTAGAAGTCCAGGCAAAACAGTGAACTCAGAGAGCCTCTGTGCTCCAGGGAATCAGCCTGAAAAAGGAGAGAGAGAGAGACAGAGAGAGAGAAAGAGAGAGAGAGAGAGAGAGAGAGAAAGAAAGAAAGAAACAGAGGCCAGAGCTCTGGCAAAGCAGGATCTGCAGCTTTATTTTCAAAAGGGGCTTTTATACCCTGAGTTACACATTTCCAGGAGTGAAAGATACAAAGTCATGCAGAATCAGCTCAACACTCCATCAGTTTTACCTTTATCGAAACCAGGACATTTTCTGCATAACTTTCCCCCAAAGAGGGTCTTATGTTATGTACATTATCTTCTGGCCCTGTGGCCTGCTAACATTTTGACTCTTTTCTGATAAAGGTCGGTCAACCAGAAAACTTGTTTTCCCTTAAAGTGTTTTACTTTATTCATCCAATCTACTAAATAATGTTACATTCTTATGGAACAAAGGTGCAGTGGGTTACAACTAAGAAAGAACTTATTAACTCAAAGGTCTTATGTTGCTAATGCCAAGGCTACTACTTGTTTTTTCTACATTTTAACTATATTAGCTAATGCACTCCCAGGCACACAATAGATATGCAGACTTGGCAGCAAGCATTGGCTCAACAATGCAGTATTTTTCTAATAAAACTTTTTCATCACTTGAAGGTTATGGTTGGGATGTTGTGAACAATCATGTGCGTTGGTTGCAAGAGTGTAGGTAAACCTGCCAAGCAAGCTAAAATGGTAACAGAGGGGTTAGAATTAAAATACTCCTTTCAAGCCCAGGAGACTAATTAAGTAGAGCCTTAAGCTGATTTTCTTCAGAGAAAGGTGGTCGGGGATACCCCCTGTTAATGTCAGAAGAGTTGGTGAAAGGCATACTATAGTAAACAGTAGACAGACAGATTTTGGTTTCGGGGTAGATGCTGGAGCAGGTCCAGGAAATCCCTCGAGCCTTGATCCGCCTTTGCCTGTCAGGTCTACTCCACATTACCTTTGTCATGGGTGGGCTTTCCTGTGGTGGCTCCCAGCAGGGAAGGATTGAGGGCAGGAGAAGAAGGGGATGACAGAGGATAAGGTGGTTGGATGGCATCATTGACTCAATAGACATGAGGCTGAGCAAAGTTTGGGAGATAGTGAAGGACATGGAAGCCTGGCATGCTGCAGTCCATAGGGTCTCAAAGAGTCGGACATGACTTAGTGACTGAACAGCAACAACATGGTAGATCATCATTTTTAGTCTTTTGAGAAACTTCAATATATAGTGGTGCACTAATTTACATTCCCATCAACAAGGTACAAAGATTCCCTTTTCTCCACATACTTGCCCACATCTCTTATTGTGGTCTTTGATGATAGCCATTCTGACAGGCATCAGGTAATATCTCATTGTAATTTTAATTTGCATTTATCGGCTGATTAAGGATATTGATTATATTTTCTTATGCCTGTTGGCCATCTGTATGTCTTCTTTGGAAGAATGCCTATTCAAGTCTCTACAGACTTTTTAATCTGCCTTTTTTTTTTTGATGTTGAGTTGTATAGGCTATTTATATCTTTGGATATTAACCCTTTATTGGTCATTATTTGCAAATATTTTCTCCCATTCATCAGGCTATATTTTGTCTTGTCAAAGGTTTCTTTTCCTGTGCAAAAACTTTTAAGGTTTAATTAGGTCCCATTTGTTCATTTTTGCTTTTATTTCCTGTGCTTTAGGAGACAAATTAAAAAAAAATACTGCTATAATATATGTCAAAGAGTATTCAGCCTGTTTTCTTCAAGAAGTTTTATGGTTTCAGGTACCTGCCTCCTTTATCATAGATTAATCAACCATAAACGTGTGGCTTTATTTCTGGCCTCTTTATTCTGACCCATTGATCTTTGTGTCTTTTTTTCTGCATGTACTATGCTGTTGTGATTACTGTTGCTTTGTATTATAGTCTAAGGTCTAAGAATGTGATTTTTTCAAATTTTCCATCTGGTTACAGTTATAGTGGAGAAGGGCTATTGGAAACCTCTAAAACTTTCCACTTCCCCAGAAAATAATATTAAATATGAAACAACAACACATTTTTGAAGGAATAGATTATTTACTATCACTCTAAATTTTTTAAGATGACAGGTGTGGTAGTTCTTACCACCTCCATATAGTTCAGCAGTCTAACCCCTAAAAATGTGGACAGATTTATGGGTGACAGTAGCCTAATATTAGTAAAGACTACTAAGTAGTAGTTTCAATTGTAGAAGTTGTGAGAGGATGGCATCTTTTCTAGGACATATGAATTTAACTTCCAACACATGCAGGTACTGATTTGGCTAAGATTACTTTTCATACCTATTCAGAAGGATAATGAGAAACTGTTTACATCACAAAATATGGAAAACAGTATACATTATGTTTTGGTCCCAGAGCTATATTAACTTTCAAAAGTAACTTGACCTTCTGATTATTCCCCGGATCATCACTTTGGTCCAGTTTAGTATTTATATCTCATTGACAGACAGTCGAACAGGAAATGGAAAAGAGCATAGGGGGCTTAGCAAGAAACTCAGGCTCCAGAGTGTGGGAGATAAACTGCATAAAAATTCAAAGATCAGCCATGTAAATGAAATTTTATGGATCTAGAAATCCAGGTCATATTGGGATGTGTAATGTAAAGTATAGGACAAAATACACTTGCATGACCCACAAGTAATAAACAGCATACTCAATAGTATCTTTTTCTTTTCAAATTTTTATTGGGGTATGATTGATTTACAACATAGTATTAGTTTCAGGTATATAGCAAAGTGAATCTGTTATATATATACATTTATCCACTATTTTTTAGATTTTATTCACATATGAGCCATTACAGAGTATAAAGTAGGATTCCCTGTGCTATATAGTAGATTCTTACTAGTTATCTATTTTATATATAATAGTGTGTATATTTCAATGTCAATCTTCCAATTTATCCGTCCCCTCCCCCTTAGCTCCCAGTAACCATAAGTTTATTTTCCACATCTGTAATTGTATTTCTGTTTTTGAACTTACCTACAAAGCATATCCTTTTTTAAAAAAAACAGACTTTATTTAGAGTAAGTTTAAATTCATAACAAAATTGAGTCACAGTCACAGAGATTCCCATATACTTCCTTTCCCAAGTCATGCATGACTTCTTCCATTATCAACATTCCCTACCAGAATGGTGCATTTTAACAATTGATAAGACTACATTGACACATTAATATTACCCAAAATTCAGTTTTATATAAGGATTCAGATTGGTGCTATAAATTCTATGGGTTGGGACAAAGGTATAATGATACATATCCAGCCAAGGGATGAGGAGACATTTGTCCTGACCTCTTATATTTGCTAAGAAAATGCAATGGTCATAGCAAACACCCTCTTCCAATAGCACAAGAGATGACTACATATGGACATCACCAGAGGGTCAACACTTAAATCAGACTGATTATATTTTTTGCACCCAAAATGGAGGAGCTCTATACTGTCAGCAAAAACAATACCTGGACCTGACTGTGGCTCAGATAATGAATCACTATTGCAAAACTCAGATTTAAAGAAAGTAGGGAAAACCACTAGGCCATTCAGGTATGACCTAAATCAAATTCCTTATGATTATACAGTGCAAGTGACAAGTAAATTCAGCAGATTAGATCTGATAGACAGAGCACCTGAAGAGCTATGGACAGAGGTTCATAACATTGTACAGGAGTCAATGATCAAAACTATGCCCAAGAAAAGAAACACAAAAAAGGCAAAATGGTTGTCTGAGGAGGCACTACAAATAGCTAAGAGAAGAAGAGAAGCAAAAGGCAAAGGAGAAAAAGAAAGATATATCCTTCTGAATGCAAAGTTCCAAAGAATAGCAAGGAGAGATAAGAAAGCTTTCCCATGTGAACAATGCAAAGAAATAGAGAAAAACAATACAATGAGAAAGATAAGACATCTCTCCAAGAAAATCAGAGATACCAGGGGTACATTTCATGCAAAGATGGGCACAATAAAGGACAGAGACAGTATGGACCTAACAGAAGCAGAAGATATTAAGAAGAAGTGGCAAAAATACACAGAAGAACTATACAAAAAAGATCTTAATTACTCAGATAAGCATGGTCATGCGATCACTCAGCTAGAGCCAGACATCCTGGAGTATGAAGTCAAGTGGTCCTTAGGAAGCATCACTGTAAACAAAGCTAGTGGAGGTGATAGAATTCAAATCAAGCTATTTCAAGTCCTAAAAGATAATGCTGTGAAAGTGCCACAATATGCCAGCACATTTAGAAAACTCATCAATGGCCACAGGACTGGAAAAGGTCAGTTTCATTCAAATCCCAAAGAAAGGCAATCTCAAAGAAGGTTCAAACTACCACACAATTACACTCATTTCATATGCTAGCAAAGTAATGCTCAAAACCCTTCCGGCTAGGCTTCAAAAGTTCGTGAACTGAGAACTTCCATATATTCAGCCTGGATTGAGAAAAAGCAGAGGAACCAAAGATCAAACGGCTGACATCTATTGGTTCATAGAATAAGCAAGAGAATGCCAGAAAAACATCTAATTCTCCTTCATTGGCTATGCTAAAACCTTTTACTGTGTGGATCACAACAAACTGTGGAAAATTCTTAAAGAAATGGAAATACCAGACCACCTGACCTGCCTTCTGAGAATTCTGTATGCAGGTCAAGAAGCAACAGTTAGAATCGGACATGGAACAACAGACTGGTTCCAAATTGGGAAAGGAGTATGACAAGGCTGTATATTGTCACCCTGCTTTTTAACTTATATGCAGAGTACATCATGAGAAACACTGTACTGGATGTAGCACAAGCTGCAATCAAGATTGCTGGGAGAAATATCAATAACCTCAGATATGCAGATGACACCACCCTTATGGCAGAAAGTGAAAAGGAACTAAAGAACCTCTTGATGAAAGTGAAAGAGGAGACTGAAAAATTTGGCTTAAAACTCAACATTCAGAAAACTAAGATCATGGCATCTGGTCCCATCACTTCATGGGGCCAGACTGCCAATGCAGGAGATATAAGAGATGTAGGTTTTATCTCTGGCCTGGGAACACCCCTGGAGCAGGGTATGGCAACCCATTGTAGTATTCTTGCCTAGAGAATCCCAGGGACAGAGGAGCCTGGCAGTCTACAGTCCATAAGGTCACAGGAGTTGGACATGACTTAGTGACTAAACCACCACCAGAAAATATAAAGAACCAAACAGACCTGAAAGATACATTAACTCAAGTTAAAAATATATTAGAAGGAATCAGCAGTAGATTAGATGATACACAAGAATGGATCTGTGAAATGGAAGACTGCTGCTGCTGCTAAGTCGCTTCAGTCGTGTCCGACTCTGTGCGACCCCATAGACAGCAGCCCACCAGGCTCCCCCATCCCTGGGATTCTCCAGGCAAGAACACTGGAGTGGGTTGCCATTTCCTTCTCCAATGCATGAAAGTGAAAAGTGAAAGTGAATTTGCTCAGTCCAACTCTTAGCGACCCCATGGACTGCAGCCTACCGGGCTCCTCCATCCATGGGATTTTCCAGGCAAGAGTACTGGAGTGGGGTGCCATTGCCTTCTCCGGAAATGGAAGACAGAGTAGTGCAAATAATCTTAGCTTTTGTTTGTTTCCTTAGCAAGAAAAGAAACAAACTTAAAATGAGGATCCTTTTTAAGTTACTTCTGGGAAAACATCCAGCATACAAACTTTCATATTCTAGGGGTCCTAGAAGAAGGAGTAAGAAATAAAGATGCAGATAACTCATTTGAAGGAGTAGGGGTTGAAAACTTCCTTAACTTGGGAAAGGAAATAGACACCTAGGTTTAAGAAGCCCAGAGAGTTACAAGTAAGACAAAGAGGTTCACGTCACTACACATTGTACTTAAAATGTCAAAGATAATGCTTTATACTCACTTTTATTTCATCTTATATTTATCATTTCACAATATATGTGGGAATATATGTCTATTATTTCACAACACGTCACTATTGCGGAATCATAAATTTCTATAACCACATAGTTTTCTATTATATTGATGTGTCTTAACTCTTTTTTTTTAATTTTTATTTATTTTTTGTTTTTATTATTATTATTTTTTACTTTACTATATTGTATTGGTTTTGCCATACATCAACATGCATCTGCCATGGGTGTACATGTGTTCCCCATTCTGAACTCTCCTCCCACCTCCCTCCCCATACCATCCCTCTGGGTCATCCCAGTGCACCAGCCCCAAGCTTCCTGTATCCTGCGTTGAACCTGGACTGGTTATTCATTTCTTATATGATATTATACATGCTTTAATGCCATTCTCCCAAATCATCCCCCCCCATCTCTCCCACAGAGTCCAAAAGACTGTTTTATACATCAGTGTCTCTTTTGCTGTCTCATATACAGGGTTATTGTTACCATCTTTCTAAATTCCATATATATGTGTTAGTATACTATACTGGTGTTTTTCCTTCTGGCTTACTTCACTCTGTATAATAGGCTCCAGTTTCATCCACCTCATTAGAACTGATTCAAATGAATTCTTTTTAATGGCTGAGTATTGTGTATATGTACCACAGCTATCAGCAGATGAATGGATAAGAAAGCCATCTTTCAATCTCTTTAACAAGTGGTGCTGGGAAATCTGGTCAACCACTTGTAAAAGAATGAAACTAGAACACTTTCTAACACCATACACAAAAATGAACTCAAAATGGATTAAAGATCTCAACGTAAGACCAGAAACTATAAAACTCCTAGAGGAGAACATAGGCAAAACACTCTCTGACATACATCACAGCAGGATCCTCTATGACCCACCTCCCAGAATATTGGAAATAAAAGCAAAAATAAACAAATGGGACCTAATTAACCTTAAAAGCTTCTGCACATCAAAGGAATCTATTAGCAAGGTGAAAAGACAGCCTTCGGAATGGGAGAAAATAATAGCAAATGAAGCAACTGACAAACAACTAATCTCAAAAATATACAAGCAACTCCTACAGCTCAACTCCAGAAAAATAAATGACCCAATCAAAAAATGGGCCAAAGAACTAAATAGACATTTCTCCAAAGAAGACATACAGATGGCTAACAAACACATGAAAAGATGCTCAACATCACTCATTATCAGAGAAATGCAAATCAAAACCACTATGAGGTACCATTTCACACCAGTCAGAATGGCTGCGATCCAAAAGTCTACAAATAATAAATGCGGGAGAGGGTGTGGAGACAAGGGAACCCTCTTACACTGTTGGTGGGAATGCAAACTAGTACAGCCACTATGGAGAACAGTGTGGAGATTCCTTAAAAAACTGGAAATAGAACTGCCTTATGATCCAGCAACCCCACTGCTGGGCATACACACTGAAGAAACCAGAAGGGAAAGAGACACGTGTACCCCAATGTTCATCGCAGCACTGTTTATAATAGCCAGGACATGGAAGCAACCTAGATGTCCATCAGCAGATGAATGGATAAAGAAAGCAGTGGTACATATACACAATGGAGTATTACTCAGCCATTAAAAAGAATACATTTGAATCAGTTCTAATGAGGTGGATGAAACTGGAGCCTATTATACAGAGTGAAGTAAGCCAGAAGGAAAAACACCAATACAGTATACTAACACATATATATGGAATTTAGAAAGATGGTAACAATAACCCTGTGTACGAGACAGCAAAAGAGACACTGATGTATAGAACAGTCTTATGGACTCTATGGGAGAGGGAGAGGGTGGGAAGATTTGGGAGAATGGCATTGAAACATGTAAAATATCATGTATGAAACGAGATGCCAGTCCAGGTTTGATGCACGATACTCGATGCTTGGGGCTAGTGCACTGGGACGACCCAGAGGGATGTTATGGGGAGGGAGGAGGGAGGAGGGTTCAGGGTGGGGAACACATGTATACCTGTGGTGGATTCATTTTGATATTTGGCAAAACTAATAAAATTATATAAAGTTTAAAAATAAAATTAAAAAAAAAAAAGAAACCTGTCTTAACTCTTTTAACCTGTTCCTTATTAATGGACACTTAGGAAGTTTAAAATATTTTATTTTTACAAACAATATGGCAATATTTACTTTTCTTTCTCTGGAAGTACACCTGTAAAATAAATTCCCCAAAGTGAATTTGGTATGCAAAGATTATTAATTTTTTTTATTTCTTAAATTTTTCTGATAAATTTTCTTACAAATTTTCTTCCTTGGATTGTGCACAAATTTTTCCTGAGACAGCAATGTACAAAAGTTCCTGATATTCAAAATATTACAAATGGGGAGTATTATCAAATTTTTTGGATTTTCACTTTACTAATAGAGGAAAATGATATTTCAATGCAATTTTACTGTCCATCTCTATTTTTAACAAGGTTGGACATCTTTAATTATGTACATGGATAAGTTGTTTCTGCCTTTTTGTGTGCTGCCTAGTCACATAATTTGCCCATTTGTTTATGAGGTTATTGATTTTATCCTTATCAACACTTGTAAAATCTTTACAGATTTGAAATATTTGGTCTTGTTTGTGATAAGACTGCAAATAATTTTCACATAAATTATCTTGTGATTAACCAATCAGAAATTCATTGTAATGTTATTGAAATCAATCTTTATTTTGTTGATTCAGGATTTTGAGCCATAGTTAGAAAGCATTTCTTATACCAAAACATTTATTATTTTACATTCCTAACATTTGTATTATTATCATTAATCTCTTGATTAGTTGGACTTCCCCCTCAAATATAATATTCCAGTAAGGACTCACTGATGCTGTATTTTTTTATTTTCTAAATTCAATGAGTTTTACAAACACTTTCATATTTTTGGAGGTTGCATGTGGTTCAGAGGAAGTCTGAGACTAAATAAATTACCTTCTTTTCACCTCTGAAATTGGACAATTCTTATTTTTGCTACTTCTATAATGATATGCCTTTATTTTTATAGAAATATATAAAGTACAGCTTAATATTTCTTCATTAATCACATTATATTAGTTGGGGGGAAGTAGTATTTCCTTTGCTCAATAAATATATATGTGTGTGTGTGTGTGTATATATAATATAATATAATATATATTATAATAATTATATTAATTAATATAATTAATATATTAATTATATATTAATTATAATTAACAAAATATAATATAATATATATGTGTGTGTATATATATATATGTATATTTATTGAGCAAAGGAAATACTACTTCCCCCAACTAATATAATATTATTAATGAAGAAATATTAAGCTGTACTTTATATATTTCCTTAAAAATAAAGGCATATCATTATAGAAGTAGCAAAAATAAGAATTGTCCAATATATATACACACACATTGGAGAAGGCAATGGCACCCCACTCCAGTACTCTTGCCTGGAAAATCCCATGGACATGGACGGAGGAGCCTGGTAGGCTGCAGTCCATGGGGTCGCTAGGAGTCGGACACTACCGAGTGACTTCACTTTCACTTTTCACTTTCATGCATTGGAGAAGGAAATGGCAATCCACTCCAGTGTTCTTGCCTGGAGAATCCCAGGGACGGGGAGCCTCTTGGGCTGCCGTCTCTGGGGTCGCACAGAGTCAGACACGACTGAAGCTACTTAGCAGCATACACATACACATATATATGTATACACTGAGCAACTGAACTGAGCTGAAATGAACTGAACTTGAGTCCTGGAGGCCAGAAGTCTGAATTCAAGTTTGCATCAAGGCAGTGCTGCTGTTGGAGGGTCTAGGAAAAAGTTCTTGTCCTCTTCGAGATTCTAGTGGCTTCAGACTTGCCTTGGCATTCCTTGGCTCATGGTTTAATCTTTCCAATTCCTAACTTCACATCACCTTCTTCTCTGTGTGTGGTTAGGGCTAACCCAGATAGATTAGGGTAAACTCCTCCTCTCAACATCCTTAACTTTTCATATCTTTTGTTGTATTCTGGAGAATAGAACTTATCTCTTTTGAAGACACCACTGAGCCTGCTACATAGAGCTTGTATTATATGCCAGCACTCATAAAGTGTAGGTATGGGTTCACATGGAAGAAAAACCACAAATGAATAAATTTAAAAATACCAGCTAGTGATCAGTGCATGCAGATAATTAAAAGAAAATAATGTTACAGAGAGCTATCAGGTGACTACTTTAAATTAATTGTTCTAGACAGAACTCGCTGAGTTAGTAATATCTTAATAATATTAACAATCTGAATGACAAGAAAGGAGTTAAAAGTTCAAGTGTCTGGGGAATGAGGATCCCAGGCAAACGAAGCAGCTGATGTAAAGGCTCTAAAGCTAAAACAGTTTTACCATTTTTACCAAAAAGAATATTAATTCTTTTTAGTTGATTAGCTTGCTGTCTGAATTGATAAATGGAAATCTCTGTCTTAAAAATTAACATGTGCAAGGAAGAAGGTGTGCCTGTACTTACACAGCATTTCTAATAAGTCAGTCAATAAAAAGATGTCTAAAAATAATAGAAAAAGAAAATCACATAGCTACAGCATAATAGATGAAAAAAAGCAGATATGCTTAGCAATGCAGACATGAACCAACTCAGACAGGGTAAAGGAGCTTGTACATCAGGGTAAGGAGCTTTTATGAAGACCCATGCTTATGTTCAGACTTCATCTTACATCACATTTATCATTCTTAATATATTATACAGTATTATGCTTCTCATTAGATATTTGCTACAATCTGATTTCCTTAAACAAATTAGCTTATTCCTAGCCCCTGATTTGCTATGTGTTGAGATGAATCTTTGCAGAAATAATTTATTTCTAATTACTGTCACCTGAAACACTAATATTAGCATAAAATGTGAAGTATCTGATTCCAATAATAATTGTAAAATTGATTGACTCATGTTCCATGTGTCAAATGCTTTTTAGTTGATTAGCTTGCTATCTGAATTGATAAATGGAAATCTCTGTCTTAAAGATTAACATATGCAAGGAAGAAGGTTTGCCTGTACTTACACAGCATTTATAATAAGTCAGTCAACAAAAAGATGTCTAAAAAAATAACTGATGATAAACAGAATTTCCAAGGGTCACTTTCACTTTGTGTTATATGGGCTTATTTTTTAAATAAGGATTGGTGTTTCACACTATTTTCTCTTTGCATTGGTAATTTAGATAGGGTTGCTTAAAGAACTCTCCTATACCATCTTATAGTGCTTCTTGATGTGAAATTCCCAAGAGCTAAAATACTGCATCTCATGAAACGCTTTTCAGAAATATAAGCATCCTAGACAGATAACATATTAAGCAGTGAATGTATCATCAGTTAATCAGAGATTAGTAAGCCAGTCAGCTACATGCCTGACAGAATTAGCAAATCAGCAGCTCTTGGCAGAATCTGGCTGCAGTCTTTTTCTGTTTGGCTAGTAGAAACACGTTTGCACAAAATTTGAGTTTAAAGACTTTAAACAGGCAGGCTTCTGACCATTCTCCAGTGGCCCTCTGGTCTTCTATCTTCTTTCTGCTGCACTCAAATCACAAATTTATGTTATTTCTTGGCATTTGAGTTTGTGACCTCTGCCACAGCACCAATATGCTAATGGAAGGAGAGGAGACACCATCTCAAGCTTGTGTGGCTGTGCAGTTGAAGGGGACAGGACAGCTATTATGAGGGTATCTTTCCAAGTCATCTTTCATAAAATATGCTCTCTTGATACTCTCATCCTATGCTGATGACTCCCACCTGTATATACATGCTCTCTTCTGAATTTTACTCCCATACAACTATCTCCTGTACTTACACTTAGATTTTACAAGCATTTCCAAAATCCCCCTCTCAAACCTGCTTCCCCTATGTTTACTATTCTAGTTAAAAAGCCAACACTGCTTTACTGTGAGCCCCTTGAGGGGAAGGATACCCCTGTTATTTCTAGCCATAAGACCTAACTTTGGAAATAATGGAAGCTTCATTTTTTTTTCTAACTTTTCTTTTTGAAGATAGTTGACTCATATAAGCTACAAAAATAGTAGAATTTTCATGCAGTTTTTACCCATCTTTCCCCTGCAATAACATCTTAGTTGGGCAAAATACATTTTTAAATCCTAGATATTGACATTGGTATAATACTATTAACTAAACTAAAAACTTCACCAGAAATTTCTACATATTCTCATTTTTGATATTTTTTACAGTTCAGTGAAATGAAATTGTATCACATGAATAGATTTATCTAACAACCGCCGTAACCATGACACAAATCTGTTTCATTGCCAAAAAGAAATTTTCTTTTGCTTACCATTTGTAATCAGTTCAGTTCAGTTGCTCAGTCATGTCCAACTCTTTGCGACCCCATGAACCATAGCACACCAGGCCTCCCTGTCCATCACCAACCCCTGGAATGTACTCAAACTCATGTCCATTGAGTCGGTGATGCCATCCAACCATCTCATCCTCTGTCAAACCCTTCTCCTCCTGCCCTCAGTCTTTCCCAGCATCAGGGTCTTTTCAAATGAGTCAGCTCTTTGCATCAGGTGGCCAAAGTTTTGGAGTTTCAGCTTCAGCATCAGTCCTTTCAATGAACACCCAGGACTGTTTTCCTTTAGAATGGACTGGTTGGATCTTTTTGCAGTCCAAGGGACTCTCAAGAGTCTTCTCTAACACCGCAGTTCAAAAGCATCAATTCTTCGGTGATCAGCTTCCTTTACAGTTCAACTCCCATATCAATACATGACAACTGGAAAAACTATAGCCTTGACTAGATGGACCTTTGTTGACAAAGTAATGTCTCTGCTTTTTAATATGCTTTCTAGGTTGGTCATACCTTTTCTTCCAAGACGCAAGTGTCTTTTAATTTCATGGCTGCAATCACCATCTGCAGTGATTTTGGAGCCCAAAAGAAGTAAAGTCTGTCACTGTTTCCACTGTTTCCCCACCTATTTCCCATGAAGTGATGGGACCAATGCCATGATCTTAGTTTTCTGAATGTTGAGTTTAAACCAACTTTTTCCCTCTCCTCTTTCACTTTCAAGACTCTTTAGTTCTTCTTCACTTTCTGCCATAAGGGTGGTGTCATCTGCATATCTGAGGTGATTGATATTTCTCCCAGCAATCTTGACTCCAGCTTGTGCTTCTTCCAGCCCAACGTTTCTCATGATGTACTCTGCATATAAGTTAAATGAGCAGAGTGACAATATATAGCCTTGACGTACTCCTTTTCCTATTTGGAACCAGTCTGTTGTTCCATGTCCAGTTCTAACTCTTGCTTCCTGACCTGCATACATGTTTCTCAAGAGGCAGGTCAGGTGGTCTGGTATTCCCATCTCTTTCAGAATTTTCCACAGTTTATTGTGATCCACACAGTCAAAGGCTTTGGCATAGTCAATAAAGCAGAAATAGATGCTTTTCTGGAACTCTCTTGCTTTTTCCATGATCCAGCGGATATTGGCAATTTGATCTCTGGTTCCTCTGCCTTTTCTAAGATGAGCTTGAACGTCTGGAAGTTAATGGTTCACGTATTGCTGAAGCCTGGCTTGGAGAATTTTGAACCTTACTAGCGTGTGAGATGAGTGCAGTTGTGCAGTAGTTTGAGCATTATTTGGCATTGCTTTTCTTTGGGACTGGAAAACTGATCTTTTCCAGTCCTATGACCACTGCTGAGTTTTCCAAATTTGCTGGCATATTGAGTGCAGCACTTTCACAGCATCATCTTTCAGGATTTGAAAGAGCTCAACTGAAATTCCATTACTTTCACTAGTTTTGTTCATAGTGATGCTTCCTAAGGCCCACTTGACTTCACATTCCAGGATGTCTGCCTCTAGGTGAGTGATCACACCATGGTGATTATCTGGGTCATGAAGATCTTTTTTGTACAGTTCTTCTGTGTATTCTTGCCACCTCTCCTTAATATCTTCTGCTTCTGTTAGGTCCATACCATTTCTGTCCTTTATCGAGCCCATCTTTGCATGAAATGTTCCCTTGGTATCTCTAATTTTCTTGAAGAGATCTCTAGTCTTTCCCATTCTGTTGTTTTCCTCTATTTCTTTGCACTGATCTCTGAAAAAGGCTTTGTTATCTCTTCTTGCTATTCTTGGGAACTCGCCATACAAATGGGTATATCTTTCCTTTTCTCCTTTGCTTTTCACTTCTCTTCTTTTCACAGCTATTTGTAAGGCCTTCTCAGACAACATTTTGCTTTTTTACATTTCTTTTCTTGGGGATGTTTGATCCCTGTCTCCTGTACAATGTCATGGACCTCCATCCATAGTTCATCAGGCACTCTGTCTATCAGATCTAGTCCCTTAAATCTATTTCTCACTTCCACTGTATAATCATAAGGGATTTGATTTACGTCATACCTGAATGGTCTAGTGGTTTTCCCTACTTTCTTCAATTTAAGTCTGAATTTGGCAATGAGGAGTTCATGATCTGAGCCACAGTCAGCTCCTGGTCTTGTTTTTGCTGACTGTATAGAGCTTCTCCATCTTTGGCTGCAAAGAATATAATCAATCTGATTTTGGTGTTGGCCGTCTGGTGATGTCCATGTGCAGGGTCTTCTCTTGTGTTGTTGGAAGTGGGTGTTTGCTCTGACCAGTGCATAATCTGACCCTTCTTTAATCCTAAACCTGGCTACTTTCTCTCCATCAAGATAATTTTTAATTTTGAAATAATTATATAAGTATAATCATACCAAGTGTAACCTTTTGAGATTTTTTTTTTTCACTCAGCACAAAGCCCTTTAGGTTTATCCTGGTTGATGTTGTATATATCAAGTTTATTTCTTTAATAGCTGAATACTATTTCATAGTTTTTATGTGTCACAGTTTGTGCATCCATTTACCCACAGAGAGACAATTGGGTTGTTTCCAGTTGTTGTCTCTTACAAAGCTCCTATGAATGTTGGTATACAGAGCTTTGAATGAAAAAGTGAAAGTCGCTCAGTCCTGTCCGACTCTTTGCTACCCCATGAACTACAGTTCATGGAATTCTCTAGGCCAGAATACTGGAGTGGTTAGCGTTTCCCTTCTCCAGGTGTTCTTCCCAACCCAGGGATGGAACCCAGATCTCCCACATTGCCAGCAGATTGTTTACCAGCTAAGCCACAAGGAAAGCCCAAGAATGTTGGAGTGGGTAGCCTATCCCTTCTCCAGTAGATCTTCCTGACCCAGGAATCAAACTGGGGTCTCCTGAGCTTTGAATGAATAGCTATTTTTACTTTCCTAGAATAAATATACACACAGAAGTGATTCTTGGGTAGTATGGCAAGTGCATATATAACTTCACAAGAAACTGTCAAAGTGTTTTGCAGACTGGCCATATCATTTTCCATCCCCACTAGCTTAAGAAGGCACTAGTTTTTCTGCATCATTTTTAGCACTTGGCATTGTCAGTATTTTTGGTTCAGCCATTTTGTTTGGTGGATGTATTATCTTGTCGTGGCTTAAATTTGTGTTCTAGTTTGGCTTATGATGTTGATCATTATTTATTTACTTATTTCACATCTTCATATCTTTTTAGGTAAAATATATTTTTCTTTTGTATTTAGGATAGAATTTTTTGATTTCTTATGTGTTTTGCAAGTATTATTTCCAGTCTGTAGCTTAACTTTTCATCTTCTTAATGGGATATTTTATAGAAAATATATTTTTAATTTTGAAAAAATGTACTTTATCATTTTTGTTCTAGATGGCATCTTTGGTGTCATGTTCAATAACTTCTCACCTAACTCTACATCACAAAGATTTTCTTCTACGTTTTCTTCTAGATTATTTAGGATTTTATATTTTAAATATTTTATTCGTTTTTGTTAATTTTTATATGGAGTGAAATTTAAGTCAAATTCAAATATTTGTCTATGAAAATTTATTTTTAAATAATTTATTAAAATACTGCCCTTTCTTCATTGAATTATTTTTGTTCCTTTGTCAAAAATCAGTTCAGTACATTTGTGTGGGTCTATTTCTATATCATCAATTAGTGTGTCTGTCACTCCTCCAATACAATACTACCTTAATTACTATGGCTATATATGGCCTTAAAATTGGGTAGTTAGAGTCTTTCAGCTTTATTCTTTTTTAAAGAATTATTTAAGCTATTCTACTTCCTTTGCCTTTTCATATGAGTTTTAGAATTAACTTGTCTATATTTCAAAAAGATAGTTGCTGGAATTTAAATAGAAAATCATTGATATTTAATGATATAAATATAGATATTTATAGAGAGGTGTAAATACCATCTTTACTTACTATGCTGATTCTTCTAATACATAATCGTGATATGCCTTTACATTTGTTTAAATATAGTTTAATCTATTTCCTCAGCACTTAAAATTTTTAGTACATGGCTACTATGAATTTTTAAATCTGTACATTATTTTATTCTTTGGAGTGATTTTAAATTATATTGTATTTAAAATTTGGCATTTCCGTGGTGGCTCAGTGGTAAAGAATCCACATGCAGAAGACGTGGGTTCAGTCCCTGAATGAGGAAGACCCCCTAGAGGGCAAGAGTCCATAGATCACAAAAGAATTGGACACAACTTAGTAACTAAACAATTACAATAATGTAAAATTTTATTTCCACTTTTTCACTACTAATATACCTATTGATTTTTGTGTTTTCATCTTGTATCATACTACACTATCAAACTCTTTTACTAATTCTGATTTTGTTATAGATTGTTTGGGATTTACTTTGTAGATAATTATATCATCTGGAAATATTTATTCTTTTTCAAGTTGTATGCTTTTATTTTTATATTTGCCCTATTACACAGACTAAGACTTCCAATATTATATAAAAGTGATGAGACAAAATATTCTTGCCCTCACCTTTTTTAAATTTTATTTAATTTTATTATTTTTTTAATTTCAATATGTTTTGCACCTTTATTTTCATTTAAAGAATAAGTTGGGGACTCAAAATAGTCAAAAAAGAAAAATTCTTACTGCACAATCTTTATAGACATTTTATTTTAAAGCACCTTTTTAATGTTAACAGTGGGTTTGTAACCAGAAAAGAGTAAAATAAAATAGGGTACCCACCACGAGCAAGGTTAAAGTTCTCCTTTACATACCCACAAATACACACACACACACACACACATACACTCACTCACTCATTCACTCACTCAATTTCATGTCAGAACAATTGGAAACATTAGCGAATAATATCATTTAATGAAAGGCTGGGGAAACTATCATTTATAGTATTTATAGAAACCTAAACTACTGTTTATAAGAAATTAAATAACTTGGGGGATTCAAAAAAATACCAATAGCTGAACCATGAAAATAAAACTGACCCCTAAAAATAGAAAAAGATGTCATAAAAATAAATTAGCCTCAATGCTGTTTTTTCGATGTCAGATTTGTTATTAACAGGAAACCATTTGCTTGAAAAGTAAAATTATAACTCTTTATCCCTGGAACCCACCTTCAGCCACTTCAGTGCAATTTCTAGCAGCACTATTTGGATGCGAAAAGAATGCCGTCAGTCAATGTTTCGGAAAGCCTCACAGTCAGACCTTCCTTCGAATACATGTTCTTAGGGTCTTACTTAACACACTGCGCATGTGTACAGAAGAATAAATGAAGATAATATCTGACAGATTACGAAAGTATGAACTATATACACCATATGATGACACAACACACTTAATAGCTATTTACTTTCTTCCCAATTCACTTTAAATGTTAATATTCACTACTCAAATTTTACCCTATGCATCTTTATCTGAAAGATAAAATCAAAAGAAAGCATTTTTATTTCATCATCATTCCATTTAAGACTTTTTTATAGACAATTTTTTTATTTTTTTTCATTTTGAGGATGTTACCTCCTATTTCTAGTTGACAGAGTTTTTATCTTGAATGTGTGTTAGATTCCATCAAATGATTTATTTTTAATCAATTGATAGGCTCATGTGTTTTTTCTTCACTAGACTATTAAAAATAGCAAAGTATATTTATTGATTTTCTAATATTGAACCAGCTGTGCATATCTGGAGTAAATCTCACTTGGTCATGGCACATTATTCTTTTTATACATTGATGGATATGATTTAAATAATACTAATACCTTGGTACAATCCACAGAGATTCTGATTTAATTGGTTTGAGATATATCCTGGGCATTGAGAGTTCTAAAAGCTCCACAGGGAATGATGTTATTTCAATGCAGTAACTACCAGTTTTGAGCCACCGCTTAACCTAGCTTTTATGCAAAGAAGTTTTTTGACTTATGTGTTTTATAGTCAGGGGAAGAGAGCTAACCTGTTGGAAAGAGCTTCACTTGCTCTTATAAATGAATTATAGGGAAAGGGAAGTTGCTCAGTCGTGTCCGACCCTCAGCGACCCCATGGACTGCAGCCTTCCAGGCTCCTCCATCCATGGGATTTTCCAGGCAAGAGTACTGGAGTGGGGTCCCATTGCCTTCTCTGACCCATTAGTAGTCACTCTCAATTACTCCTTTTCACCAGCACCTGCAGTCTCTTGCTGTTTTTTGTTTTTGTTTTTGTTTTTTTTAAGTGAAGTGGGACAACTTTCCTGGGCATTGTATTTTCAGTAGCATGTGGCTTTATATTTTTTGTTAGAATTTTTAGCAGTGAATTCAAACCATGGTCTTTATAAGTATTCTGAGATTATAAAACACCCTCTTTAATATACAAACTATTTTTGTCCCCCAAATGTTTTCTTTATATATAAGACAATAGATTTTTCTATCTCCACTGGAGCATAAAACATTACCATTTTTTTTCTCAATTAAATTCTGTTCTTGTACAAGAAGTGAGAAAAATTGATACTTAAATATTTAAAAAGATGAACGACCAGAGTCCTTATAAACAGAACCTATAAAACATACTTCTGATGATGAGGTTAGGCTCTGAAATAAGTAATTTTCACATGTAAACATATTTTATACAAAACTGTGAATCAATATTTCGCATACCTGAAACATATAAAATACTGTAAATTGGTTATACCTCAATTAATATTTCAACATAAGATATGGTATTAATTCAATTAAAAGCACATCTATTAATTTGCTATTTATACCTGTGTCACCATAATAACTACCTCAAACACTGAGACAAAGAGTACATTATAATGCATATTTAATGAACTTTCAGACTTGCAGTGAGCAGTAAGACAAGAAGATTAATATCGATAATAATAATGGCAAAATGAAGTCTTACATTTACTTTGAAATTCTATTTGCAGTATAATTTTATGCTCACTAAATTGTTTAATAAATAAAATAAATAACTACATTAAAATCAGAATATAATATAGCCAGAAAGCATAAAATGTTATGGGGATTCAAAGACTAAATATACTGTTATCAGTAGGATAACCAAAGCTGAACTTATATAGTGGCCTTATAAAGGGAGCTATATGAGAAAGATCTTGATAAATGTGCAGTAATTTAACAAATGAAAGTGGAGAGTAGGATATCAGATATTTTGAACAACACACATAAAGGCATAGATATGTTCAATAAATATGGTTCAATAGCTGACCAGAGGGATGAAATATGTAACATATTTGGTAAATTCTATTAAGGTGCATTAGACTCTGGGAAAATCCAGTTTGGTAGAGAATGCAGCATGGTAGAGAAGTAATGTCAGATAGGTAGACTAAGAACGCTTGCTGATGAAATTTGAATGCCAAAATCAGGAGTGTTGACTTAGTAAAAGTAGAATTGCTGAAGTTTAGTGAGCTAGATGGGACAGAATCAAATATATGTATATATATATTTTTTTAATAAAGAATCTACCAGAGGCAGTTGTGTATGCTTCAGATAAAGAAGGGAATTCAGAAGCAGTGAAGCATCAATGTTATTAAAATAGTCTAAGAAAAGGGGATGCAGAGCTGAATTAAAGAATCAGTAGTAGTAATACAAGCAATAAAGTTTATGAAAAGAGAGGTCATCAGATTTATAGGATCAGATGATTAAATATATGCAACAGAAGAACTACAGGGTACTCCAAATATTTAATTCTTGGTTGTCTGAGAGAACAGTAAGGCAAGTAATAACAATTTTATTTAGAAAGGTATAGCATGCATTTCTATGTATTAATTTTATCCCTTCGTATAATTGTGCTTCTATTTATCTCCACCTGCAATGCAGGAGGCCTAGGTTTGATCCCTGGGTCGCAAAGATACCCTGGAGGAGGGCATGGCAACCCACACCAGTATTCTTGCTTGGAGAATCCCCATGGACAGAAGAGGTTGGCAGACTACAGTCCATGGGATCACAGAGTTGGACATGACTGAATGACTAAGCACAGCACATTTATCTCTTCAGCTTTATATTTACTCCCCTTCTCTTTAGCATGTTTCAAATACTCAAAAACATGTGCACTCCTGCCTCATGACCTTTGCACATGCTATTCCCTCCACCAGTGTTTCTCTTTCCTAATCAACCCCCACCCCCATTTCATTTTTAGTACTCTATTTTTCTGATCTTGGATAAAATGTTACTTTCTTGGGAGATTCTTCTCTGACTCCTTAATTAAGTCAATAAATCTTTATCTAGTGTCTAAAGGAGATCAGTCCTGGGTGTTCTTTGGAAAGAATGATGCTAAAACTGAAACTCCAGTACTTTGGCCACCTCATGCAAAGAGTTGACTCACTGGAAAAGACTCTGATGCTGGGAGGGATTAGGGGCAGGAGGAGAAGGGGACGACAGAGGATGAGATGGCTTGACAGCATCACTGACTCGATGGACGTGAGTTTAAGTGATCCCCGGGATTTGGTGATGGACAGGGAGGCCTGGCGTGCTGCAATTCATGGGGTCGCAAAGAGTCAGATATGACTGAGCGACTGAACTGAACTGAAGTGTGCCAGACACTGTTCTAGAAAGATTTAGAGGAGACCATTTGAGGTAGACATAACAGCAATTGCAAATGCCTTGATAGAGGAAAGCACTTTGCACACTGGGGGAATATCAAGGGCTGGGGGGCGGGGAGCAAAGTTGGGGATGAGATCAGAGAGCTGATGGAACAGAGATGATGATTGGTGGTCTTAAAGCTTTTACTCAGAGTCAGGTGAGAACTCTTGGAAGAATTTTGAGCAGAGGACTAAGGTGATCTGGCTTATGTTTTAAGAGAATGACTTAACTCTTGGGAGGTGGGAGCAATGTCAAAGCAGGGCAGATTAATGAAGAGGCTATTTCAGTTATCCAGGTAAAAATAATGCTTTGGAGCTGGTGAGATGAGGTTACACTCTGGATATATTTTCAAGCAAAGTTATCACGATTTCCTGATAAACTGTCCATGGAGATTGAAAGAGATTTCAAGAATGAATTCAGGGGTTTTGACTTTAGAAGCAAGAATCAAAAGGCCATTTATTGAGATGGACAAGCATATGGGAGAAGTAATTTATAGGAAAGAATCAGTAAAGTTTTGAACATTTTATATGCACGATTTCTACTAGACATTCAAACATGAATCTTGACTGAGTGGGCAATTAAATAAATAAGTGTGGCATTCACAGTAAAGTTCTGTACTGGAAATTTGAATGTGTAAACCTCATGATAGGATAAGGGTTATTAAGCTATTGTCTCTTTGATCCAAGTTCAAGCTTCTAACTGCTCTGTGATTCTCTAACTCAAACTCTACCCACTTCACTCCCTCTTTGATAGCTGGAGATCTGATAGTTTCTTTAAATGAGTTTATCCTCAAACATCTGAACATAATCATGAGTGTGATATTCACCATAAATCCCAGGTATGTAAGACATTTTAAGGAGCTTAATTATGCTGCCTCATGTTCTTTCCAGATTCATGGCCCTGCCAGTTTCTATGGCCCAAAGTATTTCATCTCTGCCACCTGGCACAATGCTCAATGCCAAATACCCCTCAGGTACTCAGGAAGTCATACTTCTGTGCTCTCCCATTTGCTTAAGGAAATTATGAGAATCCTAAGGCCTTTGATAGTCCTCATTCCCTTCCTATGGCTAATTAGGACATTAATCTGACCCTATATGGTCCAGAAGACTCTATCTGAGTTCTGCTGCTGGCTTGCAGGGAAGAACTAGATTTTTCAGGGACATTGTGGGTCTTAAATGATGATTTGATGAAGTTCTCTAGTCATCAGTTCACCAAACACTGCTTACTTAACAGTACAGTAGTTTGCACAATAATTAAGGTCTTTTTGTTTAAATCTCCTGAAGGAAGGAAAACAAATGAAGGAAGGAAGGAAGACACAAAGAAGAAAGGAAAGCAAGAAAGAAAGAAAGAGGGAGAGGGGAAAGAAAGGAAGAAGGAAAGAAGGAAGGAAGGAAGAGATATAAAGAAAGGGTACAGGGTCACTAAAAGATGGGAGGATGAGAAGAGGACTTGCCAACATCATTTTAAGCAGAACAGTTCTTTGATATGGTGCTTGTTCTTACAAGGGCACTAATGCTGTCATGAGGCCCCATTCTCAACTAAACCTAATTACCACCTAAAAGCCCCATCTCCAAATCCTATCATACTGGGGGTTAGGGCTCCAATACATGCATATGAAGGGGATACAATTAATCAGTTCATAGCAGTAAGTCTGAATTATTCAGACTGTATTCCATCATAGAACACAATGCCTGGAATATTTAAGTAATAAATATGTGTTGAAAGAATTCATGTATGAATAAATGAGTAAATGAATAAATTTCTATTGTCACTGGAGAGAAGGAGAAAGAAGGGAAAGACTCAATAATGGAATCTTAGAGATTACTTCTGACATAGGAGAAATTAAAAAGGAAAAAAAAAAAAGCAGATAAAAAGGTCAAGAACGGAGAAAGCTAGAACATGAAATACCTTAGAAGAGAAGACATCAAGAGATTCAAATGAAGATCATTCAGCTGTGTTAAATAACTGAAAACTGACTGACATTAACATTTACCACATGCCTTTTGTTTGTGAGAGAGGAATTTATTTTTACCTATTGTAAGGTTAAGTCCAGAAGAAATATGGTGATCAAAAACTATTGGGCTATGGTCTATTTTAAAGAGCAGACTGTGCAAATTAATTTATAACTTGCTTTGATTCATTTAACAAAATATGGAAACTGTTTCCATGTTATCATTTAACATTCACATCATTTTCAATAATAGCATCACACTCTAGCTATGGCACAGAATAAATATTACTAATCCTTTATGGATAAACAGTTGTTTCAAATGTGTTGCAATTATAATTCTTTTTGGGTCTAATATAACTGAAAATAAAGATTTTCAAATATTATTATATCCTTAGAATATACTTCTTTAAGTACAATGGTTAGGTCAATAAGGAAGCACATTTAAATCTTTCGGTTTAAATTCTCCTACAAGCAATGAAAGCCACTACTGATGTCCTTACATTTTTGTCATCATTTATTTCTTTTGTTTGTAAATTTTGATGTTACTGAAAAATTGCCACCATGTGGTTTCAATTTATATTGACATGACAAATGATGAGTTATTATTAAATGATATTGGAGTGTGTGTGTGTATATATATATATATATATACACCCACACAAAGCATATGCATTTAGGATTCATTGAGTGGAGAAAAGTAAATTCATTCATTGGCTTAGTTATTCATTGATTACTTACTAAAATTCTTCTATGTCCCAAGCTCTGTTTTATATACTGAAGATAAATAAACAAAACCGAACAAAGTCCCTCCTGTGAGAAAACTTATATAATAGTGAATTTTAAAATGTAATAGAAAAAGATAAACACATTTTAAAGTCAAGAATACTAGGGAGAAAATCAGTATCCAGGAAGGAGGCTTAGATAATTTGAGAGGTCACCTGTAAACTGGGTATTGAGATGCAATGGTAAATGGAATTACTTCCTTAATTTCTCTTTCTGATAATTTGTTGTTAGTGTATAGAAATGCAACAGATTTCTGTATATTAATTTTGTATCTTGCAACTTTACTAAATTCGTTGATGAGTTCTAGTAGTTTTCTTTCTGAATGTTGAGCTGTAAGCCAACATTTTCACTCTTCTCTTTCACTTTCATCAAGAGGCTTTTTAGTTCCTCTTCAATTTCTGCCATAAGGGTGGTGTCATTTGCATATCTGAAGTTATTGATATTTCTCCGGGCAATCTTGATTCTGGGAGAGCACATTAAAAAAGCAGAGACATTACTTTGCCAACAAAGGTCCATCTAGTCAAGGCTATGGTTTTTCCAGTGGTTATGTATGGATGTGAGAGTTGGACTGTGAAGAAAGCTGAGCGCAGAAGAATTGATGCCTTTGAACTGTGGTGTTGGAGAAGACTCTTGAGAGTCCCTTGGACTGCAAGGAGATCCAACCAGTCCATCCTAAAGGAGATCAGTCCTGGGTGTTCATTGGAAGGACTGATGCTAAAGCTGAAACTCCAATACTTTGGCCACTTCATGTGAAGAGTTGACTCATTGGAAAAGACCCCAACGCTGGGAGGGATTGGGAGCAGGAGGAGAAGGGGACGACAGAGGATGAGATGGCTGGATGGCATCACCAACTCAATGGACATGAGTTTGGGTAAACTCCAGGAGTTGGTGATGGAAAGGGAAGCCTGGCGTGCTGCGATTCATGGGGTCGCAGAGTCAGACACGACTGAGCAACTGAACTGAACTGAACTGAACTGAGTAGTTTTCTGGTGATGTCTTTAGGATTTCCTATGTATAGTCTCATGTCATCTGCAAACAGTGACACTTACAATTTTTTCTTTCCAATTTGGTTTCCTTTTATTTCTTTTTCTTCTTTAATTGCTGAAGTTAGGACTTCCAATACTGTGTTGAACACAAGTGGTGAGGGTGTGCACCATCATTGTGTTCCTGATTTCAAAGATGACCTACCAAGGTGATATCATTTAAATAAGGACATGAAGGAGGTGAGAGTGTTGCAAAGAGTCAGACATGACTGAAGTGACTTGGCAGGCAGGCAGGGTAAAGAAAGCTATTAACATGTAATATAAGAAAACTTTTTGGAACATCTTCTCACTTCAGTTTATTAGGGCTTCCCTGGTAGCTCAGATGGTGAAGAATCTGCCTGCAATACAGGAGACCTGGGTTCGATCCCTGGGTCAGGAAGATTCCCTGGAGAAGGAAATGGCAACCCACTCCAGTATTATTGTCTGGAGACGTCCATGGAGAGACCATGGGATCGCAAAGAGTCAGACATGACAGTGACTAACACTTTATTCCAGTTTACCCTCTTAGCTGCCAACTGCTTCCATTTCCCCAGATAACAGGAGTCCCAGAAGACATTTGACATGTAACAGATTAGTTGCAGCTAATGAGACAAGAATTGGGCATTTGATACAAACTGTTATCAAGTTACCAAACATATAAACTTGATAGCAGTCACATTTCACTAAGAAAATTGAGGAGTGTCTGTGAAAAGAAAGACACATATTCACTTGGAAGACACAAAGAAGAGATGCAGAGATTGGGAACTCATGTAATCTAGTTTCTCAACAGCTAGTCCTTCCTCCAACAGGGCTGTGTTTTTAGCTTAAGCTATCAGAGTTTATGTTAAATGCAGGTAAATTTTTTAATACATAAAATTAGCAGATAGTTGAAATTAAGAGAAGTCTGAATTAGTTAGAAGTGTGACCTATACACATTTTCAAAGAAAACATTTCTTGATTTCTGCTGAATTAAGTAGTGCATAATATATAGGAAAACCCCAGTTTCTAGCAACACACTTCTTTACCCAGAGTCCTTTGTGCAGAGAACAGAGAATATGTCTTCTGAAGCATGTTCTCTAATTTCATAACAAAATAAGTGCCACTGAAGCCCAGCCTGACATGAGACCTCCAATGTTTCATTCTCTTAATTTGGGAAAAGTTTAAAGAAGGCTTATCATCTCATCTTACTCTAGACTTTTATTTTCTAAATATCTGCTCCATCATTCACTTCTCTTCACTTTACCTGCCTTCACTGTGGCCCATGAAAATTTAATTCATCTGAGTTGTGTTGAATGGAGAAGGAAATGGCAACCCACTCCAGTATTCTTACCTGGAGAATCCCATGGACAGGAGGAGAATGGCAGGCTACAGTCCTTGGGGTCTCAAGAGTCGGGCACAGCTTAGCAACTAAACCACCACCAACAACTGTGCTGAATCCTTCAGGAGCTCCCCAATGTTCTTAGGATAAAAATCAAACTTCTTCACATAACTTGTAAAGACAGCTTTGTCTGGCTCTGCACACTCATATCTCATGCTGTTCTCTTGCTCACTTTCTGCAGTTCCAGCCCCCTGGTCATCTTTCAGTTAATCAAGCATTTTGGCTTACTTAGGTCATGCACAGGGTTGTGCATGAGGGTCTCTCTTTAGGATGCTCATACTGCTCCTCTTTAATTTTAATTCTCTTTAATATTTTCAATCTTTTTTTTTAATTGGAATATAGTTGCTTTACAATGTTGTTTTAGTTCCTGCTGGATAGCAAAGTAAATCAGCTATATGTATACATATATCCCCTCTTTTTTTAGATTTCTTTCTCATTTAAGTTGTCACAGAACACTGTGTAAGTTCCCTGTTCTGTGCAGTATGTTCCCATCAATTATCTATTTTATACATAGTAATATATATGTCAATATCATTCTCCCAATCCATCCCACCCTCCTTCTGCACTTGGTATCTGTATGTTTGTGTGTCTATATCTGCTTTGTAAATAAGTTCATCCATATCATTTTTCTTAGTTCCACATATGTGCATTAAAATATGATATTTGTTTTTCTCTTTATGACTTACTTCACTCTGTATGACAGTCTCAAGATCCATTCACATTTCTGCAAATAAATCACATTCCTTTTTATGACTGAGTGCTATTCCAAGGTATATATGGAATATATACACCTTCTTAAATCTTCTTGATGGATTTAGGTTGGACATTCCATGTCCTGGCTATTGTAAATAGACCTGCAATGAACACTAGGTGCATGTATCTTTTTGAATTATGGTTTTCTCTGGGTATATGCCCAGGAGTGGGATTGCTGAATCATATGATTGTTCTTCTTATCTTAAGAATAATCTGAAAATCTCCCCAGACCACCATTTATTCATCAGTTCAAGATGCCTCTGTTCCTACATGCCTGTCTTTGCCATCAAATTATTTATAGGAATTATAAGCTTCTTTTTCATAATGTCAGTATTTGAATGATGTGTGCAACATCTCTCCCACAACAAAATAAATATTCCAGGAAAAGAAGGAGAAAGTGTCTTTTTCATTGCTAATATTGATAGCTCACCTTTGTGTCCCAATGCCTAGCATAGCACCCACAAATTTATCAATTAATACTGAAAAGCTTAAACACAATGATTTTCTGTGTTTTTCTTAAATGTGTTTATTGAGCTGTAATTTATATAAAACAAAATGTACTCTTTCTAAGACCTGTGATAAAGTGTTGATTTTTTTTTTTTTTGTATTTAAGAAAGATATATAGCTGAATTTTCCTAAATAGTACTTTTAAACTTCTTAGCAAATCATCATATAACTTAGGTACTCTGACCAAAAAGCAGGATTTCACAATCAATGGCATTTGCTTAGGATAAAGCAATTCCACAGGAGGTAGAATTTTATGGTAAAATTCCATGTATCCTATGAGTATGTTTATTATGTGATACAATGAATTATATATGTAAAATTTTAAATTACTTGTTAAACTGAAATATTCATGCCTGATTAAAAAGCTCAAAGTCAAAGACAAGTCCAAATAAATGAAGAGGAAATAGGCAAACTACCTGAAAAAGAATTCAAGATAATAGTAAAGATGATTAAAAAAAAAAAAAAAAACCTTGAAAACAAAACAGAGAAAATGTAAGAATCAATTAACAAAGACCTAGTAAAAATTAATGAATAAGCACACAGAGACAAACAACACAATTACTGAAATTAAAAATATTCTAGAAGGAAGCAATAGCAGAATATATGAAGCAGAAGAGCAAATCAGTGAGCTGGAAGACAAAATGGTGGAAATAACTTCTGAAGAGCAGAATAAAGTAAAAAGAATGACAAGAACTGAGGATAGTCTCAGAGACCTCAGGGACAGTATCAAATGCACCAACATTCAAATTATAGGAGTCCCAGAAGAAGAAGATAAAAATAAATGATATGAGAAAATTTTTGAAGAGATTATAGTTGAAAATTTCCCCAACAGGGAAAAGGAAATAGTCAATCAAGTCCAAGAGGTGCAGAGTCCCATACAGGATAAACCCAAGGAGAAACACACCAAGACAAATAGTAATCAAACTAACAAAGACTAAACACAAAGAATATTAAAAGCAGCAAAGGAAAAGCAACAAGTAATATACAAGGGAAACCTCAACACTTAACAGCTGATCTTTCAATAGAAACTCTGCAGGCTGGAAGGGAATGGCAGGATATATTTAAAGTACTGAAAGGGAAAAATCTACAACCAAGATGTACCCAGCAAGGATTTCATTCAAAATTGATGGGAAAAGAAAAAGCTTTTCAGACAAGCAAAAGTTAAGAGGATTTAGTACCATCAAACCAGATTTACAACAAATATCAAAGGGACTTATATCATCAAGAAATACAAAACAAGAAAAAAGATCTATAAAATCAACCTCAAACAATTAAGAAAATGGCAATAGAACATATATATCAATAATTACTTTAAATGTAAATGGATTAAATGCTCCAAGCAAAAGACAAAGACTGGCTGAATGGATACAAAAACAAGACCCATATATATGCTGTCTACAAGAAACCCACTTCAGACCTAAAGGCACATATAGAATGAAAGTGAGAGGATGGAAAAATATATTCCATGCAAATGGGAAGCAAAGAAAAGCTGAAGTAGAAATCCTCATATCAGACAAAATAGACCTTAAAATAAAGAAGATTATATGAGATAAGGAAGGACACTACATAATAATCAAGGGATCAATCCAAGAGGAAGACTTAACAATTGTAAATATCTATGCACCCAACATAGGAGTATCTCAATACATAAGGAAAACACTAGCAGACATAAAAGGAGAAATTGACAGTAACACAATAATAGCAGGGGACTTTACCACCTCACTCACACCAATGGACAGATCATCAAAACAGAAAGTTAATAAGGAAACACAAGTCTTAAATGACATCTTAGATGAGATGGATCTCATTGATATCTTCAGGAAATTCCATCCAAATGCAGAAGAATACACCTTCTTCTCAGGTGCACATGGAACATTCTCCAGGATAGACAACATCTTGGGTCACAAATTGAAGAAAATTGAAATCATATCGAGCATCTTCTCCAACCACAACATGATGAGAACAGATATCAATTACAAGAAAAAAAACTGCAAGAAACACAAACACATGGAGATTAAGCAACACATTTCTAAATAACAAACAGGGTATGGAAGAAATCAAAAGGGAAATGAAAAAATTTCTAGAAACAAATGACCATGAAAACATGATACCTCAAAACCTATGGGATGCAGCAAAAGCAGTTCTAAGAGGGACACAATCCTACCTCAAGAAACAAGAAAAACATTGAATAGACAACCTAACTTTACACCTAAAACAACTGGAAGAAGAAGAATAAGAACAACAAAAAAATCCAATATTAGTAGAAGGAAAGAAATCCTAAAGATCTGAGCAGAAATAAATGAAAAAGATATGAAAGAAACAACAGTAAAGATTAATAAAACTAAAAGCTTGTTCTTTGAGAAAATAAACAAAATTGAAAAAACTTTAGCCAGACTCATCAAGAAAAAAAGAGAAGAAAAAAATCAACAAAAATATAAATTAATAAGGAGAGGTTACAACAGACAATGTAGAAATACAAGGGATTATAAGAGACTATTAAGAACAACTATATGGCAATAAAATGGATAACCTGTTAAAAATGGACAGATTCTTAGAAAAGTTCAATCTTCCAAAACTGAATCAGGAAGAAATAGAAATTATGAACAACACAATTACAAGCACTGAAATTGAAGCTATAAACAAAAATCTCCCAAAAAGCAAAAACCCCAAACCAGATGGCTTCACAGAAGAATTCTATCAATCATTTAGAGAAGAGCTACTGCCTATCCTTCTAAAATTCTTTCAAAAATTTCCAGAGGAAGGAACACTTCCAAACTCATCCTATGAGGCCACCATCACCCTGATACCAAAACCAGACAAAGACAATGCACAAAAAAAGAAAAATACAGGTCAGTATCACTGGTGAAAATATCTGCAAAAATCCTTAACAAAATTTTAGGAAACAGAATTCAGCAACACATCAAAAAGCTCACACACCACGATCAAATTGGATTCATGCCAGGGATGCAAGTATTCTTCAATATACACAAACCAAACAATGTGATGCACCATATTAACAAATTGAAAAATAAAAACCATATGATAATCTCAATAGATGCAGAAAAAGCCTTTGAAAATATTCATCAGCTATTTATGATTAAAACTCTTAAAAAAATGAGCATGGAAGAAACCTACCTCAACATATTAAAGGCCATATGTGATAAGCTTACAGCAAGCATTATTCTCAATGGTGAAAAACTGAAAGCATTTCCCCTAAGATCAGGAACAAGACAAGGATAACCACTTTCACCACTATTACTCAACATAGTTCTGGATGTCCTAGCTATAGCAGTCAGAGAAGAAAAAGAAATAAAAGGAATCCATATCAGAAAAGAAGTAAAGCTCTCACTGTTTACAGATGACATGATAGGGTACATAGAAAACCCTAAAGACAGTATCATAAAATTATTAGAGCTAATCAGTGAATTTAGCAAAGTTGCAGGATCCAAAATCAATACACAGAAATCACTTGCATTTCTATTTGCTAACAATGAAAAGTCAGAAAGAAAAATTAAGGAATCAACCCCATTCACCACTGCAACAAAAAGTTAAATATCTAGAAATAAACTTACCTATGGAGACAAAAGAACTGTACACAGAAGGTTATAAGACACCAATGAAAGAAATGAAAGGCAACATAAACAGATGGAGAGGTATTCCATGTTTCTGGGTAGGAAGAATCAATATTGTGAAAATGACTATACTACCACATGCAATATATAGATTCAATGCAATCCCTATCAAATTAACAATGACATTTTTCACAGAACTAGAACAAAGAATTTCACAAATCATATGGAAACACAAAAGACCCTGAATAGCCAAAGCAGTCTTGAAAAAGAAGAATGGAGCTGGAGGAATAAACCTTCCTGACTTCAGATTATACTATAAAGCTACAGTCATCAAGCCAGTATGGTACTTGCACAAAAACAAAAATACAGACCAATGGAACAAGACAGAAAGGCAGAAATAAACCCATGCACTTATGGATATCTTATTTTTGACAAACGAGGCAAGAATATACAATGGGACAAAGACAGCCTCTTCAATAAATGATGATGGAAAAATTGGACCTCTCTGTGTAAAAGAATGAAATTAGAACACTTCCTAACATCATACACAAAGATAAACTCAAAATGGATTAAAAGCCTAAATATAAGATCAAAAACTATAAAACTTTTAGAGGAATACATATGCAGAACACGCAATGGCATAAATCAAAGCAAAATCCTCTATGACCCACCTCCTAGAGTAATGGAAATAAAAACAAAAGTAAACAAGTGGGACCTGATTAACCTTTAAAGCTTTTGCGCAGCAAAGGAAACTATAAGCAAGGTGAAAAGACAGCCCTCAGACTGTGAGAAAATAATAGCAAATGAAACAACTGACAAAGGATTTATTTCCAAAATATACAAGCAGCTCAAGCAAATAAATACCTGAAAAACAAACAACCCAATCAAAAAGTGGGGAAAAGACCTAAACAGACGTTTCTCCAAAGAAGACATACAGATGACTAACAAACACATGAAAAGATGCTCAACATCGCTCATTATTAGAGAAATTCAAATCAGAACTACAAAGAGATATCACCTCACATCGTCAGAATGGCCATCATGAAAAAGTCTATAAACAATAAATGCTGGAGAGGGTGTGAAGGAAAAAGAACAGTCTTGGACGGTTGGTGGGAATGTCAATTGTTACAGCCACTATGGAAGACAGCATGGAGGTTCCTTAAAAAACTAGGAATAAAACCACCATAAGAACCAGCAATCCCACTCCTAGACATATACCCTGAGGAATCCAAAATTGAAAAAGACACATGTATCCCATTGTTCATCGCAGCACTATTTACAATAGCTAGAACATGGAAGCAACCTAGATGGCCATCAACAGATGAATGGATAAAGAAGTGGTGGTACATATACACAATGAAATATTATTAAGCCAAAAAAAGGAACACATTTGAGTCAGTTCTAATGAAGCAGATGAACCTAGAACCTATTATACAGAGTGAAGTAAGTCATAAAGAGAAAAATAAATATTGTATTCTAATGCATATATATGAATCTACAAAAATAGTACTTAGGAATTTATTTACAAGGCAGCAATGGAGAAATAGACATAGAGAATAGACTCATAGACATTGGGAGAGGGGAGGAGAGGGTGAGATGTATGGAAAGAGTAACATGGAAACTTACATTACCACATGCAAAATAGGTAACCAATGGGAATTTGCTGTATGGCTCAGGAAACTCAAACAGGGGCTCTGTATCAACCTAGAGGGGTGGGGTGGGGAGGGAGATGGGAGAGAGTTTCAAGAGGGAGGGGACATATGTATACCAACGGCTGATTCATGCTGAGGGTTGACAGAAAACAGCAAAATACTATAAAGAAATTATCCTTCAATAAATTTTTTTTTTAATTTTTAAAAAGAAAAAATAAATTAATGAAAAATATTACTAAAAATATAACAATGATAAAAAAACAAGTTTCCATGCTATCTTAGCAGTTAGAGATACAGTTCAGTTCAGTTCAGTCACTCAGTTGTGTCCGACTCTTTGCCACCCCATGAAGTGCAGCATGCCAGGCCTCCCTGTCCATCACCAGCTCCCAGAATTTACCCAAACTCATGTCCGTTGAGTCAGTGATGCCATCTAACCATCTCATCCTCTGTCGTCCCCTTCTCCTTCTGCCTTCCATCTTTCCCAACATCAGGGTCTTTTCAAATGAGTCAGCTCTTCGCATCAGGTGGCCAAAATATTGGCGTTTCAGCTTACATATAAGAAAAACTGCACAACTTAAATATAAAGTGTTTTCTTAAATATCAGATATTCCTTAAATTTTATTATTTATATAGGTGGATACTTTGTTAATATTCATGTATTTTAACTATGAAAATATATATACATGTATCATCTCTACATGTTTATGTTTTGTGAAGAAAACAGCAGTTAAACTATAAAACTTCAATAGAGACAGCAGAATAATTACAAAACATCACTAAAAAATATGAAAATACAGTTTACTATTTTCCTATATAGAATAAAAAATTTTTAATTACTCTAGCTTTAAAAAAAATCAATATTCTTCCTGGCTAGACTCTACTAAAATAGCCATTTATATGCAAAACAGTAAAAGTATAAATTAGTATGGAGTATTCCAATGACAGTTAGAAAATCTGTATAAATTGATTACAAATTTTTATAAAGAGGTTAATGATAGCTATCCTGTTAAGGAGAATTTTTCAAAATTTAATCAGATGAGATCAGATCAGTCACTCAGTCATGTCCGATTCTTTGGGACCCCATGAATCGCAGCACACCAGGCCTCCCTGTCCATCACCAACTCCCAGAGTTCACTCAGACTCCCGTCCATCGAGTCAGTGATGTCATCCAGCCATCTCATCCTCTGTCGTCCCCTTCTCCTCCTGCCCCCAATCCCTCCCAGCATCAGAGTCTTTTCCAATGAGTCAACTCTCCGCATGAGGTGGCCAAAGTACTGGAGTTTCAGCTTTAGCATCAGTCCTTCCAAAGAAATCCCAGGGCTGATCTCCTTCAGAATGGACAGGTTGAATCTCCTTGCAGTCCAAGGGACTTTCAAGAGTCTTCTCCAACACCACACTTCAAAAGCATCAATTCTTCCGCATTCAGCCTTCTTCACAGTCCAACTCTCACATCCATACATGACCACAGGAAAAACCATAGCCTTGACTAGACGAACCTTTGTTGGCAAAGTAATGTCTCTGCTTTTCAATATGCTATCTAGGTTGGTCATAACCTTCCTTCCAAGGAGTAAGCGTCTTTTAATTTCATGGCTGCAGTCACCATCTGCAGTGATTTTGGAGCCCAGAAAAATAAAGTCTGATACTGTTTCCACTGTTTCCCCATCTATTTGCCATGAAGTGGTGGGACCGGATGCCATGATCTTCGTTTTCTGAATGTTGAGCTTTAAGCCAACTTTTTCACTCTCCACTTTCACTTTCATCAAGAGGCTTTTGAGTTCCTCTTCACTTTCTGCCATAAGGATGGTGTCATCTGCATATCTGAGGTTATTGATATTTCTCCCAGCAATCTTGATTCCAGCTTGTGTTTCTTCCAGTCCAGCGTTTCTCATGATGTACTCTGCATAGAAGTTAAATAAACAGGGTGACAGTATACAGCCTTGACGAACTCCTTTTTGTATTTGGAACCAGTCTGTTGTTCCATGTCCAGTTCTAACTCTTGCTTCCTGACCTGCACACAAATTTCTCAAGAGGCAGATCAGGTGGTCTGGTATTCCCATCTCTTGAAGAATTTTCCACAGTTTATTGTGATCCACACAGTCAAAAGCTTTGGCATAGTCAATAAAGCAGAAATAGATGTTTTTCTGGAACTCTCTTGCTTTTTCCATGATCCAGCGGATGTTGGCAATTTGATCTCTGGTTCCTCTGCCTTTTCTAAAACCAGCTTGAACATCAGGAAGTTCACGGTTCACATATTGCTGAAGCCTGGCTTGGAGAATTTTGAGCATTTCTTCACTAGCGTGTGAGATGACTGCAATTGTGTGGTAGTTTGAGCATTCTTTGGCATTGCCTTTCTTTGGGATTGGAATGAAAACTGACTTTTTCCAGTCCTGTGGCCACTGCTGAGTTTTCGAAATTTTCTGGCATATTGAGTGCAGCACTTTCACAGCATCATCTTTCAGGATTTGGAATAGCTCAACTGGAATTCCATCACCTCCACTAGCTTTGTTCGTAGTGATGCTTTCTAAGGCCCACTTGACTCCATATTCCAGGATGTCTGGCTCTAGGTCAGTGATCACACCATCGTGATTATCTTGGTCGTGAAGATCTTTTTTGTACAGTTCTTCTGTGTATTCTTGCCATGTCTTCTTAATATCTTCTGCTTCTGTTAGGTCCATACCATTTCTGTCCTTTATCGAGCTCATCTTTGCATGAAATGTTCTGGTATCTCTGATTTTCTTGAAGAGATCCCTAGTCTTTCCCATTCTGTTGTTTTCCTCTATTTCTTTGCATTGATTGCTGAAGAAGGCTTTCTTATCTCTTCTTGCTATTCTTTGGAACTCTGCATTCAGATGTTTATATCTTTCCTTTTCTCCTTTGCTTTTCGCTTCTCTTCTTTTCACACCTTTTTGTAAGGCCTCCCCAGACAGCCATTTTGCTTTTTTGCATTTCTTTTCCACGGGGATGGTCTTGATCCTTATATCCTGTACATCATTCCATAGTTCATCAGGCACTCTATCTATCAGATCTAAGCCCTTAAATCTATTTCTCACTTCCACTGTATAATCATAAGGGATTTGATTTAAGTCATACCTGAACGGTCTAGTGGTTTTCCTTACTTTCTTCAATTTAAGTCTTCAATTTTATCTAACAAAATTTGACAATGTTATCCAAATAATTTTTTTGCTAAATTTATGGACATAAACTTGATAGATAACACTCACCAAACATCACATTACTTATTAGAGAATTGTCCAACTGTAGAGTTAAGCAGAGTAAGGTTTATTTATCTATGAAATGAAATACTATGCAAACAATTAATTTAATAATGTGTTCAGTATTTGTCATCTGGGCTTCCCTGGTGCTTCAGATGGTAATAAGTCTGCCACAATGTGGAAGCCTGGGTTCCATTCCTGGTTTGGGAAGATCCCCTGGAAAGGGAATGACTATACACTGCAGAATTCCTGCCTGGAGAATTGCATGGACAGAGGAGCCTGGCAGGCTACAGTCCTTGGGGTTCCAAATAGTCGGACACAACTGAGAATCTAACACTTTCACATTTTTCATGCACCAGGCATTGTTAATTGAGCAGTGAACCAAAGACCCTATGCTCCTAGAGTTTTGTGGAATGTGTATGTATTTGTGTGTGTAAAATTAGGGAGAAATAGATATTAAGGGAATAAATAAATACCTCTTACTTCCCTAGCTCTATATTGCCCCTCCACACTTCCCTTTCTGCATTGGTAACTAGGAATAAGAGGTAAAACTATTAGATGTAAACTAAGCTACAAGGATGTCTTATACAAAATGGGAAACATTATCAAAATTTTATGATAACTATAAATGGAGCATCTTTAAAAATAATGAATCACTATATTGTACACCTGTAACTTATGCAATATTATATATTAACTATATTTTAATTTTTTAAAAATAGATTAGGATCTCCAGGAAAAAAAGTAGATTTGTCTCTAGACCATAGAGTAAAATTCTTCGCAGAGATGCTACTTAGCAGTATAGTTTCCTTCCTTTTTTGCTTGAAAACATAAACAGCAGACCCAGTTGATGCACAGCCTCATCATTCATCAGACACATTCTAATATTAGCTATAATGTAGATATTTTCTCTAGACATTGTGTGTCTTGGCTTATAATATTGCTAATAGAAATATTAATCAAAATCCATAAAATATAAACTTGTACATTTGTTAATATCTGACATAGAAAGTGTCTGGCGGATGGGGACCATGGTTGCTTCTTTTTGAATACTTCAGTAGAATGTATTTCCTATTCTCCGGCAAGAATACTGGAGTGAGTAGCCCTTCCCTTCTCCAAGGGATCTTCCTGATCCAGGGGTCAAATCAGCATTTCCTGCATTGCAGGCAGATTCTTTTGTCTGAGCCACCATATACATATATATGGGTTTTCCAGGTGACTCTAGTGGTAAAGAACATGCCTGTCCATGTAACAGACACAAGAGACATCAGTTCAATCTCTAGGTTGGGAAGGTTCCCCTGGAGTAGGGCATGGCAACCCACTCCAGTATTCTTGCCTGGAGAATCCCCCTGGACAGAGGAGCCTGGCAAGGTACAGTCCAAAGGGTCGCAAAGAGTCAGACACAACTGAAGCCACTTAGTATGCACCCATGCATAGCCACTCCCTTCCCTAGGGGATCTTTCTGACCCAGGGATGGAATCCAGATCTGCACTGCAGGCTGATTCTTTGCAGTCTGAGCCACCAGGGACGTCCCTATGTATCTATCTCTCTATATAGATATATATACAAAATATTTAAAATTTCTGGATTGAATTTTTAAAAATTAAGCATAAAATACAAAAACGCAAAAAAAAAAAAAAAGGTTTTCTTGTTCCTAATAGGATCTGCTCTTACAAAGCCTACTTCAAATGTAGTGAAAGTGTTAGTCACTCAGTCGTGTCCGACTCTTTGCAATCCCATGGAGTGTAGCCACCAGGCTCCTCTGTCCATGGAATTCTCCAGGCAAGAATGCTGGAGTGGGTTGCCATTTCCTTCTCCAAGGGATTTTGCTGACCCAGGGATTGAACCCAGGTCTCCCACATTGCAGATAGTCTCTACTGACTGAGTCACCAGGGAAGCCTCTTCAGATGTTTGCCCATTGCACTTCCACACAGTGTTTTCACCATATGGAGTGGAGGTTGTGAATTTATTTCTTCTTTTTCAAGCTCATAGAGGGATATGGGCACAAGACAGAGAGGCAAAAGGGAAGAATAAGGTCTCACATATACAGTAGGTATAATTGCAGATTCCTTAAGAATACATTCATCAAATCATCATGTTGTACATTTTAATCTTATACAATATGTCAATTATATCTCAATAGAGTTGGGAACATAATGGCTTTACAAGGTAAAATAGAAATTGCTGTTTTTCAGTTAAAAACATGTCTATATCTAGTTCTTACATCTTTTCCTTTCATTGACATCAAATTTTATAGAAAGACTCAATTGTTCTAACTATAATGATAAATGTAAGCTTCCACATAGATACCAGACATCACTATGTCTGTCTATACTTGCTAGGGGCTTCTGAAACTTTCTTCACATCTTTTTGTGAATTCATCCATGAGAAGAACCTGCGAGTACAACTCTAAAAGAGTTTTGCAGATATAAAAATTCATTTGAATTTAATCTTTAACCTTTGAAAAAACAGCCAGCAAAAGCTCAGCTAAAGACCTGTCCTTCCATAGGAAGCCTGCTCTTTATGCACTAAAGAATCAGATCCAGAGCCCTGGAATATGACTGCTTCCCTGCAGCTAGGACAATGTATAAAGTTATGTCTAACATTATCTAATGAAACATTCCATCAGTGACTAAAAGCAGCAGAGTCCCTCTCATGAAAGCCATGTTACAAAATGGAAATGCCAGCTTTGCGAAATGGCAACTACTCTGAGACAAAAAAGGACCCTTAATGAGTCAGAGTCGGATACGACTGAAGTGACTTAGCAGCAGCAGCAGCAGCAGCAGCAGCAGCAGCAATGAGTCCTTAATGTTAAGGACCCTTATGACCCTTAATGTTCACAGGAGAAAAAGAAAAAAAAAAAAAACACATAAAAATTCCTGCAAAAGCAACTTTCCATGTAATTCAACCAATAGAACAAAGATTATAAAGATCATTGAAAAAGCAATGGAGAAGAAATCCCTGGTCCAGAAAGATTCCACATGCCATGAAGCAACTAAGCCCATGAGCCACAACTATTGAGCCCATGAGCTACAACTCCTAAAGCCTGCTTGCCTAGAGCCTGTGCTCTGCAACAAGAGAAGTCATCACAATAAGAAGCCTGAGCACCACAACCAAGAATAACCCCGACTCACCATAATTAGAGAAAACCTGCACAAAGCAAGGAAGAACCGGCACAGCCAATAAATAAGTAAATAGAAACAGCATAACCTTAAAAAAAAATAGACTTTCTTCTGGTAAGCAAAATACTATTTCTGTTAAATACCCCATTCAAAGATATCAACTATTTCAGAAGTGGAGCTTAATAGAGAGGAGGAAATGATAGAATTTTTCTTCTAGAGTTTCCATGTGTCTATGCTTTTTAAGTCAATCTATTGGCCAGTGCCTATTCCACTCTAAATCTCATTAGCCAAATGAATATACTTTTGGGGAACAATGACCATTTCTCCACTCATTCAATCATTCATCTAATATGTTTGTATCAAGCACTTCCTATACTGCTCCATAAACTGAAGATAGAAAGTCTATGATATCATAACCCTTGAGGCATAGGGAACTCACTGTCTAGTATGAAGTTTTGCTTGTCAAAACACATAGTTAGCAGTATAGTTTTATTTAGAAGGAAATATCTTCCCAAAGAGTCAGAAATTAAGTATATTAATATTACCTATTTTATAATCTATTACATTACCATGGGGTCGCAAAGATTCAGACATGACTGAGAAACTGAAAAACAACAATTACCAAAGGATACCTTTAAAATGAAATGACACTAGATAATATTAGGAAAGCTGCTGCTGCTGCTAAGTTGCTTCAGTCGTGTCCGACCTGTGCGATCCCACAGACGGCAGCCCACCAGGCTCCCCCGTCCCTGGGATTCTCCAGGCAAGAACACTGGAGTGGGTTGCCATTTCCTTCTCCAATGCATGAAAGTGAAAAGTGAAAGTGAAGTCGCTCAGTTGTGTCTGACTCTTCACAACCCCATGGACTGCAGCCTACCAGGTTCTTCCGTCCATGGGATTTTCCAGGTAAGAGTACCAGAGTGGGTTGCCATTGCCTTCTCCGATTAGGAAAGCACATAATACCAGAACTTTACATATACAGATATACAGATAATATCATTATGAAGAACTATACCTTTTAATTTATGTACTGATTGAGAGATAGGGGGAGACAGAGAAATATGCTAAACACTGTTTTTTCATGAGGTTACTGGACCTTTTATTCCAATCCTGGATGGAGATAATACAAAATGGGTAAATTACAGTATGATCATAGAAGCACACATTTTTAAGAAATATTGGTCATCTGAAGTTATCAGATTGTAACATACCATTATAATACATCAGAATTAAGTATCATTTGCCCCAATAATTCAAGGATGATTGAATATCAGAAAATATATCAGTGTAATTGGCCACAGATATAAGCAGCGAACTCATGATTACTTTAACAGAAGCAGAAAATCATCTGATATGGATCAGCACATAGTATAAAATGGGAAACAGATTATAATCATAGGGGCATTTCATTGATCTGGTAAATCTCTAAAAAAAACCAATAACATAACACTTCACTTTTAAAAGGCATTCAAATATAGACCCTTGTTAAAAGATAGAACAAGACAAGGATGACCATTATTACTTATATTGTTTAACAGAGTACTGAGGTCCTGGAAAATATCATAGGAAAAGAAAATAATGTGTAAGTTTTGACAATGAAGACATAGAGTTATTATTTAGAGATGATAAAATTTAAAAATCCAACAGCTTTAATAGCATATTGTAATTAATTTCAGTGTATTTTCTGAAATAAGGTCAACATATAAAAATAAATACCATTTCTAAACTCAGGCAACAACAAACTAGAGAATATATCCAAAAGCAAGATACAGTTGTAATAGCAGTAAAAATATTAAAGTATCTATGAATTAACAAAGAATATGCCAGATATAGGGAAAGTATTACAAAATTCAATTTTATTATAGAAAAGAGCTTCCAGATTAATGGAGAGAAAATCTATGTTCCCTTATAGGAACATTTCAAACTTTCATAATGTACACAATTCAAGTGTTACAAGATTACTGCAAAAAGTACTAGTCAGAAATCTGGCTGGATTTTCTAAAATAAATGTAGTGAATACATTTTCTACTGTATATGAAAATATAATGGAAAGTATTTAATGATGGTTACATAAAATTAATGATTTCTTCCTCAATGAAGGACATTATGAACAAAGCTAACAGACAGGAGATATACTGAGTTGGGACACATGCAGTGTCTACTAATGACAAACAAACAATATCTGAAATATATCTAAGCACCTACAAATCAACTGGAGAGAAAAACAGAATTCTAAAATGAATCAACACAAGATAATCCAAGTGCCATCCTCAAATTCATTCATGATTAGAAGAATAAAACCAAAATAGCTAACATGTTGGCAAAAATTAGAGTCCTATGTTATCATGTATTTGTAGAGACATAACAATATAAGGTATTTATTTTCCAGTTTTAGTTTTGAGGCTAATATAATAATTATTCACATTAAAATTATACATATTCTAAAGCCCAGTAATCCAACTGTTGAAAAATATTTCAACTATATCTATAAGAGAATATATTCAAAAACATATATTTCATCAGTCTCTGTGTTAACTCCAAACTAGGGGTAAACCAGGCGTCCTTCAGAAAAATGTGGAGGGGACATGCTATGAATACTTGGAACTCACAAAGCTGTAGATTCAACAATATATGTAATACAATAAGAATATAATTTTTTGAAAATACAGTGCTTAGAGGAAAAAGAAGAAACATCTACAATATGCATATTTTGTGCTGTATTGTGTTTGGAATAACATAAAGTAAATACATGTCACAGATACTTGAGAATATCACCTATGCATAAGGAGAGGAGAGTCAACTGGGAAAATGATGATGATATGCCTTAAACCAAAGAATATTATTAGCACAATCCTCTGTATCCAAGAGTCAAAAGGAAAAAAATACTCTGTTAAGTAAATAAGTAAATGCAGTCTACAATAAAAGAAAACAATAATTATAGTAAAATACAATAAATTAGGTAATATATAAAAGAAAATGCTCTGTAAAAGTATAGATACAAGAGATAACATATAAGGAAGCCAATAAAGCTTTCTGAAGAAATTGTTAATTGGGTGTTGCAGGTTGAGTTCACTAGGATGAAATGTTCAGGGAGAACATTCAGGATGAAGGAAAATACTATTAGAAGAGTCAAAATGTGAAAGAATGATATGTTTTTTAATTAGTTGAGATGAAATAACATATTTGTTGTTTTTTCAATACATAATACTTTTCTCAGAATATGATAAAATAAAATTTAGATTAAGCTATTTTTCACTTATCTTAACAAAGCATGGCCAATATTTTCTATAAGAAAGAAAGATTCCCATATAATTAATTTAATTTCAACATTCAACTCTAAGGTTATTATTTTTTGTAAAATACAAATCAAATTAGCACTCCATTAATTTTTCATAATGAAAGTTTACTTTCACATCTCAGTGATGCCATGTTGCATAGCAGATGCCTTCAAAGATTGAAAAATATCACCACTTATGAATCTTCATTTTATACCTCAGCCATTCACTTAAGAAATTCAAGCCACATCATTTTCAGATAAATAAAAGTGCCTTGCCTTTGCCTCTCTGACATAAGAATACTCTTACTACATCCAGTATGCTTGTTCCTGTTGCTATTGGTTTTCACTTTATATCCTCACACTTTTTAATTCCTGGACCCTTTCATTCTACCTCTTTTGACTTTCAAATTCATACATCAATCCAGACTGCTCCTCTGATCCTCAGATCCCAGCTCTTCTCTGTGTAGCTTCACCTACCAAACACATGAGCTTCTCATTATAACTGCACAAATTATATATTACCTCTTAACATTTCCTAATTACATTTTCTATTGCAGATAACTTTATCTGGTCAAAAACCTTAGAGTCCTCCATTCACACTTCTCATTCAATCCGTCAACACACCCAACATACTTTGGCTGTTAATTATTTCTTCATTCAGTCCTTTTTCTCTCAGTCTTTATTGAACCCCTCTCCAGGTCAAACCCTCATTATCTATCAGTTGGAGAGAGGAATTAAGTGCTTACCCTGCTTTTCATTGTCCTCTCAGACCTGTGAGTCTTCAGAATGAGCTCTCTGAGAGTCTGACTTTACCATTCAGCTCTTCAGCTCTCTTCAAATCTTGAGAAATGTCACTCAAGATCATTCAAATCATTCAAGTCTTTCACCTGCAGAATAATACAGTTGATTAAAGCAATGGCCTTCAAGCTTTTATGTTGTACAAATCTGTTAGTAAGTATCTTAAACATAGGCTCATAAGCATATATTTATTTATAATTATATGCACATAATTGTTAATGTTCCTCTCGGCTGCTGCCCCTGAGTTTGGGCATGTGGTAGCTCCTCTTGGTCACTCCTGTGCCATCGCATCTGAAAGAGATGGGAATACCAGACCACCTGACCTGCCTCTTAAGAAACCTGTATGCAAGTCAGGAAGCAACAGCTAGAACTGGACATGGAACAACAGACTGGTTCCAAATAAGAAAAGGAGTACGTCAAGGCCATATATTGTCACCCTGCTTATTTAACTTATATTCAGAGTACATCATGAGAAATGCTGGGCTGGAGGAAGCACAAGCTGGAATCAAGATTCCCAGGAGAAATATCAATAACCTCATATATGCAGATGACACCACGCTTATGGCAGAAAATGAAGAAGAACTAAAGAGCCTCTTGAAAGTGAAAGAGGAGAGTGAAAAAGCTGGCTTAAAGCTCAACATTCAGAAAACTAAGATCATGGCATCCGGTCCCATCACCTCACGGCAAATAGATGGGGAAATAGTGGCTGACTTTATTTTGGGGGCTCCAAAATCACTGCAGATGGTGGTTGCAGCCATGAAATTAAAAGACGCGTACTCCTTGGCAACAAAGTTATGACCAACCTAGACAGCATATTAAAAAGCAAAAACATTACTTTGTCTACAAAGGTCAGTCTAGTCAAGGCTATGGTTTTTCCAGTAGTCATGTATGGATGTGAGAGTTGGACTGTAAAGAAAGCTGAATGCAGAAGAATTGATGCTTTTGAAGTGTGGTGTTGGAGAAGACTCTTGAGAGTCCCTTGGACTGCAAGGAGATCCAACCTGTCCATCCTAAAGGGGATCAGTTCTGGGTGTTCATTGGAAGGACTGATGTTGAAGGTGAAACTCCAATACTTTGGCCACCTGATGCGAAGAGCTGACTCATTTGAAAAGACCTTGATGCTGGGAAAGATTGGAGGCAGGAGGAGAAGGGCATGACAGAGGATGAGATGGTTAGATGGCATCACCAACTCAATGGACATGAGTTTGGGTAAACTCTGGGAGCTGGTAATGGACAGGGAGGCCTGGCGTGCTGCAGTTCATGGGGTCGAGAAGTGTTGGACACGATTGAGTGACTGAACTGAATTGCTAATGTTAGTCATATTGCAGAATATTCACCAAAATGTGAGATTAAATGAACAGAAATAAAAGCATGGCTATTTTTCTGGCACTGGCTTTCATATTGTATATTCCTGAGGAGTTTGTGAACCCACTTTGGTGATCTCTGAATTAAATTATTTTATTAATAAAATCAAGGACACAGTTTTGGTATCTGTTTCTACTAGTTAATACCCTTTTATATATAGCAACAGACTCTGTCTTTCATCTATGTCAGGCACATTCAAAACGTGCAATTGGATCAGAGTACCTTGGGATTTGGAAAAATTTTAATGGTCCAACCATATTACCTTCAAAATGTAATATGGAAGAGCACAGGATCAGTGGAAATTTATGTCCACAGGTAAAAACCAGGTAATGCACAGTGTCTCAGAAATGCAGGCATCATCTTCATACATGAATCATTACACAGTGGCTCTAAACTAACTTTAAGCCCTTTATGTTTTTCCTTATAAACTCTCCCCTTTAGCTAGCTATTTGACTTACTTTTTTCAAGTGTATCTGAAGCTTTCTCCTGGCTTAAAACTTTCCCTTGAACCAATTACCTACCTGGAAACTCTTCCTCTCTCACTTTTCTAACTACATGAGCACTGATATACCATTACATAATACCTCTCATCCTTCCCTGATTACATCATTATGCTCTTTCTCTTCTCTGAGTTTCAGTATTTTCTGTCCAGCTGTCTACTGGACAATGTATCCTTGTCTTATCTCAGGCTGCCATGAAAATAATACCATTAACTGAGTAATATAACAGCAGAAATGTATTTACCCATAGTTATAGAGGCAGGAAGTCCAAAATCAGGATTCCAGCAGGGTTGAATCTGGTGTTGGCTCTTTGTTGGTCAACTTTTCACTGTGTCCTCACATGGCAGAGAGAGAGAAAGTGCTTAAGGGATCTTCTTATATGGGAACTAATTCCAAATTGGGAATTGAGGCTTTAACACATACATTTTGAGAGAACACAATTTAGTCCAAAGCATTCCACCCCTGCCTTGTCCAGATTAACTTGTTCCAGAGTCTTAACTTGTTCCAACTTGAACTCTAAAGTCCAATGTGTCATCTAAATATATCATCTAAATTTGGTAAGGGTGAAACTCAAGGTGTTATTTACCTTCAGGCAAAACTCCCCTTCAGCTATGAACCTGTTAAACCAGATAAGTTATGTTCTTCCAAAATGCAATAGTGGGACAGACATCAGAAAGTCTATACTTTTGAGAGAGCTCATCCTTAGGTGGGCTGATAAGGAGTCCAGGGACCTTGAGGAGGAAGGGGTCTAGGGACCTCAAGAAGGAGACAGGGGTCTGGGGTTCACAAGGAGGAGAAAAGGACAAACTTTTTTCCTACATCTCTTTGTCTTAGTCAGTATAACAATGTATCTTGCTCAAGGACATGTTTCCCCTTAACAAGAATCTTCTGACTAATCTTGTTACCTTAAGACTTATATTGTGGGAGTGTGTCTGGTAAGACCTTTCTATTGTTAGTTCCAAACTTGTTAATTTAAGATGTATGCTGTTGGAGTGGGCCTAATAAAAGTATATAAGGTCTTGATAAGACTAGCAAGGGGGACACTCTCTGTCCCCCTTCTGATGTCTGTGTCAGAAGCTTTCTTTGTCCCTTTTTCACTTCTATAAAACTCTGCTACACAAAAGCTCTTGAGCAGTCAAGTCTGGAACCTGGTCGCAAAGCTAAATCTTCTTCTTCGGAGATCACAAATCTGACATTGTTCACTGTAAGCTATCACTTTCCCATTTCAAAAGAGAGAAGTAAGAAGGAAAAGGGGGGTAATGGGTCTTAAGCAAGTCCAGAATTTAGCAAGACAAATTCCACTGGATCTTAGAACTCAAGAATAATCCTCTTTGGATCCGTGTCCTGTATTTCAGGCCCACTGAGGCATGTCACCGTCAAGTCTCTGCCTGAAGTCCTGACCCCACAGCTCAGCAGGAAGATCCTATAGGTTTTCAATTAATTGAATGAGGTCCACCTACATTAGTGAGGGCAATCTCTTTTACTCAGAGTACTAATTGAAATGTTAACCTCATCCCCAACCAAGCTCACAGACATACCTAGAATAAAGGCTGACTAAATTTCTAGATACTCTATGACCCACTCGAATTGGCACTGAAATTTGCTATCACATACCTGATGATGCCCCAAGTGACTTGTGACTGTATACAGTTGCACATTAGAAGGTCATAGTTTCAGGTGGAAGGTGGGAAGGAAGTTCAAGAGAAATACAAATACCTATGGCTGATTCGTGCTGATATGTAGCAGAAACCAACACAACACTGTAAAGCAACTATCCTTCAATTAAAAATAATTTTTTAAAAAAAGAAGGTCATAGTTTCTGCTGAAGATGGATGAGAACCTCCAGAGTATGAGGCTCTTGAGTCTTTCCCAGTCCATTCTGAATAACATCCTTCCCTCAGTAATACGCTTCACTGAGCCTTATGACACTGGTGATTAGTTCAAATTCTAACTTTTCTCATCTACTGTCATTCTCCATTTCATCCTTCAGAATCTCAGCTTTGGCTTTTCTCCCCTCTCTGTTCCCCTGGCAGCCCTAGAACTGGCATCTAGTTAGGTCCATGTCAGTCCTTCAGTGAAGAAGCTCCTACCTCTTAAGCACTGGCCGCTTTGGTGATTACACTGTGAATGCAATGTTGAACAGCACTACATTGCTAGAAGATTTGGCTATTTAACTAATCTGTTACTTTTTCTTCCCAGGATTATAGAGATTATCATATTTTATGCCTTCCCCCCACAACTATACTATAGTGTTGTGGTCTATAAAATGCCAGATAGTGATGCCTGATTTTACATCTCAAGTACTTTCCACTATGTAGACTATCTGCTACCCTTTCTACCACTAATATGACTCAGTCTTTTAATATCTGGGAAGCTGCCTCCAAAGGCAGATCATTATGTCCAAGATTTCATTCTCAGTTTTGAATGACCAGAAATTTTATTTTACCAAGAACTGAGAATTAATAAGTCTCTCTGGGATAAATTCAAGCTAAGCAAGCTCGAGGGAAAGGATGTACATAATCAGAATTATATTATATTCATTTATAATTAAAAAAACACTTCTTTCAAGTAGACTAAATGTCTACATTTAATGGTTAGCATGGTCTCTCTCTGTGGAATAGCTACATGGATAGTCAAAATAAAATCTGAAGATTGCTTGATGAGTGTACTATCTAAACACCCAGAAATAGACCATTTAGCACTGTCCTCCTCAAAGATATTTAGAAGCATAGTCTCCTGTTCTGGTGATAGATTTTCCTTGGACTACAAATACTCATATTTTTGAGCAGCAATACTCTTACCATGGATAATAACATGGCAGAATGATCAAATAACCTCTCATAAATATCTTTCATTCTGTATCCTCTTTTGTTTACATATTTATTTCTTTAAGGTTAATACAATATGTTGGACTGCAATATGTTTTTAATTAATTGAATGAGATCACATTTTATTGTAACCTTGTTATTGCCAAAGTCAAAATAGCACTAGAAATGGGGTGCTTTAAATGATAATGGTGAGTATCACAGTAAGACAAAATTCTATGGACCATTTCTTGTTTTACAAGTGGGATTACACATAGTTTATTTTGTTTTTAATTTGTTTACAAAACTTACTATAATTAACAGCTTGAGTTTACATTCACTAGCAGCACATTAGTTTTGAACTCTTAATGAAAAGATACTTTAAATGCCAAACTGAAGAATTGTAAGTTTATATTCTCTTATAATTTTGGTTGCTTACATGAAAATCTTTCTTGAAAAAATAGACAACTGTCTTCATAAAGATGACTGTAGATATTCCTGTGGATAGAACTAGGACTTTTGCTTGAATACATGTCTTCCTGTACTCCAGGATATGAAACTTGAATGAAGAAACCTCCTGCCAAAGTTCTAGAGACACAGAGTATGGAAGTATTGCTTTGGCCCTATAACATATATATATGGCAGTTCAACAAAATTAATTAAACATTACCCACAAAATAAGCAAGCTTAATAGAGTCTCTGTGAGCATATCTTTAAAATATTGTCACAAAAAAACATTCCTCAATTATAGTTGATATTCTAAACTAATTTAATTTTGGAAGACATCTGCCAAAAATGATAATTTAAATGAGGATGACCTTGAGCCATCCTTTCTGAAGTTAGAAAACAGGTCAAATTGTCTATTGAATTAGCTCCTGTGTTTGGCAATTAAAGTTGGGTCATGACAGCAACTTAAAGCTCATCAAGAACAAACTATGGTAAGAATCATTACTTAAGTATCAACTGAAGTGTTGTTATTCAAGAAGGTCAAAGAGGAATGGTTTTAAATTTTTAGATTGCAAAGGGCAGATGTGTGGGGCTTCAATAAGTGAAGAATTAATTCGATGAAGACTCATCACCATTATGGCCTCAGTCCTACCGTCTGGTCAAAGCCGTCTTCAACAAATCTAATCTTCACAAAGAGACATCAATTACTGTGATGAGTGCTTGAAAGAGAGGGAATTTGAAGGGTAGAAGACCATTTCCTAAATGGGACTGTGTAATATGTTCTTATCTGTGTGAAATGCCATTTTCTTCTTTCAACCAACTCTCTTTGCTTCTTCCCTGCGTCCTACAGTTTTTAGTGGTTAGAAACTAAGTCTGGACATTCCCTCAGTTTAGCAGACACTCATTATGTGCTTACTAAGTGTTATCTCAGACAGAAAATACATAGCGGTGCACTTAAAGTTTCAGTTTTACTTTATTGATACCTGCTTAACTCTTTAAAAAAAAAAAAAAAACTTCTTAGGGTATAAATGATTTATAATGTGTTAGTTTCTGCTGTACAGCCAAGTATATTAGTTATACATATATCCCCTCTCAATTTTACTGAAGAATTCAGGAGCAACAGTCTTGTTGTGTGTACATTTCTTTCTTGAAGAGATTTAGTACTATGACTCTATATATTTTTAGCATTTCTTTTAAAAGGGAAAATAGAAGTTAGAAAGAAATTGTAGGAAAGCTTGCTTCCACTTCACCTTCTTTCTCATAAATAAACAAGAGCATGAAATCATTATTCTGATTAAAAAAAAATATTTTCTGCTTTTAGTTTTCCAGTTTTCAGTTTTGATTCATGACACTTAACTTCAACATGATTACAAATATGTTACATGGTAAAAGAAATTTGTTTGCTTATTTATTTATATTAAATAGGATCACAAAATGAAGGTTGAATGATTTTATAGTAATTTCTAGACCTCATACAAGTATGTATATGAAAAGTAAAGTAGGGAATGCCCCATATCCTTTTCATGGACCTAAAAATTTAATCCTTTCTTTTATTAAAAAAAAAAAAGGCATTTCATTTATTTCTTTGAAGCAAACTTGTATTGCTATGCTTAATTTATACATGTCTCATCACCTTAGTAGCACTTTTAAATTATGACAGACTATGAGAAGTTTGTCAAATTATGACAAGCATACAGCATTTATGCCTGTCCTCAACAGGAGGTAATAACTATGGAACCTTTTGAATGGATCCCCTAGCCTGATTACACGGCAATGGGATGGTAGTTTTGGATTAAAAATAATTTTCAAGTTAAACTCTCCCCACAGAACTAATTGGAAAAATTTTCAAGTTCATAATCTAGATGATTACACAAATTCTCAGCTTTAACTTGTAGCCATGACCTTGGCAAATTTACAAGATAAACAGAAAAAATTAAAATTTTGGTGTAATTCAGCTTATTAAAACTTACTTTTCCTTAACAGTAATATGCTGAACCTCAATTTTCGTTTAGTCATTGTCTTCAAAAACGAGCACGCAAAGGCCTCATGTGGTGATAAGAACAAGGTGAAAAAAAGGTATGACTAATGGATAAGATTCTTAACACATCCAATTTCCTCTCACTGCCTCCCTCTTTTTCTCTGTGCTAGCCATCTGAGTACAAGAGTGGCTATATTTAATAATCGCAGCTTGGAATAGATGATGGTGGTTGTGGTGCCATTCTTTTAAAATCTTCAACTCATGAGTCTTTTAAAAATGAAAGGATAATTTGAAAACTTGAGGGAATTTAGGTAGTTGGAAAACGGATGATATTAAGCAGACTGATGAGGGAAAGCATATCATTTAGATCATTGATTGAGGTCATTTTAACTTGCTAAACTGAAAGCTGTACAGATTAGCACCGTATTTATCCACTCAGAAAGGTAATGTTGACATGGATGCCCCTTAAACAACCCAAAGGGGAACTAAGCAGTAACCAGATATAAGCCTTAGTTAGCAGGTCCTTTTTACAGTAGTATATTTAGTTCTTGGTGTTACTGGAGAGAAATTTCTTTTTAAAAATAAGAAACTAGAGTTCATTCTATCCTATTGGCCCTAGTCAGTAAATTAATTGAGCTATCAAGTACTGAAATCCATTCCAAACTAAACTATATTTAAAAATTAGGATGTAATAAAAGAGAGAAAATTGCCAATCTTGCACTGCTAGAGAACATTAGAAATATACGTTCCTCCATGATTCTCCAAATATTTTAAGTACTTCCTTTTCATTATTTTGGAGAAGGAAATGGGAAACCATTCCAGTGTCCTTGCCCAGAAAATCTCATGGACAGAGGAGCCTGGTGGGCTGCAGTCCTTGGGGCCGCAAAGAGCCGGGCACGACTAAGCGGCTAACACTTACTTTTATTATTTTACAACAAGTAGCTCAGTTTGCATTTATCAGTTGGTATTTGATGAGTGTTGATGTCCCTTGTGGCACATGATGGTTTAAAGGTTGAGAGTTCTAATTCCAAAGCCTCATCCAGATTTCTGAAATTACAATAAAATATTAAGTTACTGAAAACTGAGTCACCATAGAAACACATAAATAACAGAGAGAAAGACAAAGGGACAGAAAAACGGGAGATGATTGAGAAACCAGACCATAAAGGCTATAATGTTGAGCCCACAGGCTATGGTTTCCAAGGAGGGGTGATGTTGCTGTAAAGCTGAATTTACATAAAAAAGACACAGCCTAATACTTCCCCTACACTCCCTTCTTTATTTTAGTTTAAGTACAAAGATAGATAAAAGACAAACTATCTGAATTTTTGTTTATTTTTTTCTTTTGTTTTGCTTTGGTCCAAATAAGACAAATCCCTGCTTTTCTAAACAGTATTCTATAGATTCTCAAATTTAAGTAGCAAGCACACAGTAGGTACATGAAAATAGAGAAAGACAATTCTTTGCAATGGCCAAGTATTAATAGTTCCCACTTCAAAGTATTAAAAAATACATTCCCAACTAACATACTCATCCTCACTGCCATTGTTCATAGACCAAATGAGACACTGGCTTAATATTATTCCAGACTAGCCAAGCCTTCAGATTCCCCAAGTTGGACATCTTGATAATAATGCAGTAAACCAGAAACCTAAGTAGAAGTTGAAGATAGCACTTCTATCTCTCCAAACCAACTGTAATGACGGTTCCTCACAGCACTGCCTAAGCCAGTGGTTCTCAAAATGGGATCCCTGGACTAACAGTATCAGTATTGCTGGAACCTGTATGGCATACAAATTTTCATGCCCCACCCTGGCTCTCCTAAAATAGAACCTCTGAGTTGTAACAAGCCTCCAAGTGGCTCTCTCTGATGCATGTTCAAGCTTGAGAACCACTGGCCTAAATCACACAAGGTTGATAATAAATGAGCTGTTATTAACTGAAAGATAACTATGCTTACTTGGCTTAAAAACTACCTTTGAATATAGTCTCAAAAGAAAATTTTTTTAAATGACATGAGCAATAAGAAAATTGAGGACTGGGTGGGAGAGATTTAGTCTGACACATAAATGGCAAAGAGAGGTCCTCAGAGAAGTGGAAGAGAAAAATAAGATGGCAGGGGAGGCCACTCATGATAAGAGAGAGAAATTAAAAAAAAGGGGGGGGGGGATAAGATAAAAGTGAGGTTGATTTTCCTTCCATTTTGGTTAAGCCCTGGAAGTTTTCAGCCACAAAGGGGCTTCAAGTGGCGAGTCTACCCATTCCTATGGATACCCCAGAGTTGGAGACCAGAAATGATACCTCAGCTGAGACACATTTGAGAGTTTACCTTACTGCCTTCAAGACATTGTATTGTTATGGCTGGGCTAGCTATTTCTAGTATGAGTTAAGACTTTAAGACATTTCCAAAAGAAATATGTCACATGCCCTGAATTTAAAGGCAAATGTACTCCATAGTCTTGTAGGCCAGTAATGGCTGACTTGAGCATCCCTAGTCTCAAATGAGGTAAAAAAGCTTTTAAATATAGGGTCTCCATGGAATAGTTATCAGCTATTTATAAGCCACAAAGTGCTTATCAAGAATATTTAATAGTATTCTCTTAGATAAATTCTTTAATGTGAAACCAGGGTAAACAAATCCACAATATATATAGTATTTCTGTTCAAGTTTGTTTTGAATTTGTAAAGACAGAAAGCATGAATTGTATAAAATTGTCTGAAATCATTGATTGAAAAAAATGTATAAAAAGTATATGAGTACTTAATTAAAATCATAAAAATAATGTGCCTACTTCAACATATGCAGCAGTTATTTGATGATCTGTGCTTTGGTATGTTTGTTGCATAGTTTCTCCAATTCTGTACCTCTCTCTACAGATTTTCTACTTTTCAGAATCTTTTTTCTGTCAAATGAGTTTTTGTGGACTGATTTCTTTTGTGAAAAATTTTCCTTTTGCTAGAAATGGAAAGAAGCCTTCTGAAAATTAATGAGGTCCCGATTAAGGCAAATTTTCTAAAAATGAAGACATAACAAAATAGGAACCAAAAGCTATATGATGAATTTCCAATGCCCAAAGGTTAAAATGTTACAGGTTTAAGAAAAACCTGCAAAAACAGCTATAAGAAGATTGGTACTCAGTTAATGAACTGTGAAGACTCACTTAACAGAGAAAATTGAAGAAGTAATGGTGTTAAAAGAGTTCCTAGAAGCCTGACTGGAGGGCTTCAGGCAGTGGTTAATTGCCATGTTCCATAGCGAAGTAAAATAGGCAACTCAACTGGCTGCTAGAAAGGAGTAGTAAAGTTGCCCCCCGCCTCCACACACAAAAACACACAACAACCAAGAAATAAAAACCCAAAACACTTCTCCTTTCCCATGGAATTGTGTTATGTAGTCACTAACTCAGACATAAATCTCAGAATCTTTATACAGCATAATAAAATCAGGATCATGTGATGCATCAGATCTCTGACTCCCATCTCTTTATCAACCTGTGAGTGGTAGCTGCGATTTGATATCCAACCCAGGGCCCACTCCTGGATAAATATGTCCCATCTTATGCAAAGACATGCAGGACCCAGTGAGCCTCAAGTTCTGAATTCATCCAGTCAGTGGAGATTTACTGAGTATCTAATGGGAGTTAGGCCCTGGTCTTGGAGAAGGCAATGGCACCCCACTCCAGTATTCTTGCCTGGAGAATCCCATGGACCGAGGAGCCTGGTAGGCCGAAGTCCATGGGGTCGCTAAGAGTCAGACATGACTGAGCGGCTTCACTTTCACTTTTCACTGTCATGCATTGGAGAAGGAAATGGCAACTCACTCCAGTGTTCTTGCCTGGAAAATCCCAGGGACGGGGAGCCTGGTGGACTGCCGTCTATGGGGTCGCACAGAGTCGGACACGACTGAAGTGACTTAGCAGTAGCAGTAGCAGGCCCTGGCCTGGGTCATGAGGGCTCACTCATGAACAAAGGTATGTACAAAAACTCTGGAAGAGACAGTGGCTATCTCTGTTGGTGCCTGAGAGTGTAAGAGTACACAGGAAGGTTTCATGGAGGGAAGGAAGTATGCAATAAGTCTTAAAGGAAAGGTTTTCTGTGGGCAGAAGGGCAGATATTGGTAATGTGGGCCAATTTTGAGAGAAGCGGCTTCCCTGAATTTCTCACACTGAATCACGTATAAACAGGATGACTATGTACCTTGATTTTCTTAGGACAATCCAAGATGATCTCTGTCCTAATGAGATTATAATTGTGTCCTTTAAATCTCAAACAGTTTTATTTGAACAGGAAACTTTATGGTCACTTTATCTGTCGAATGGGGGCTTCCCTGGTGGCTCAGATGTAAAGAGTTCGCCTGCAGTGCAGGAGACCGGGGTTCGATCCCTGGGTTGGGAACATCCCCTGGAGAAGGAAATGGCAACCCACTCCAGTATTCTCACCTGGAAAATCCCATGGATGGAGGAGTCTGGCAGGCTACATATAGTCCACGGGGTTGCAAAGAGTCTGACACAGCTGAGCGACCTCACTCACTTTTATTTGTCAAATATCAGACCCCTTGTTGAGAGCTAATTTTTACACCAAAATGTAAATGAAGACATAATGATTGACTGCTTACTGATAAATGTAACTTAATCACATGTGTGAATGAAGCAAGTTTTTAGATTCCCATTCGTATGGCCGAGGAAGTGATGTAGAAGTGGATGTGGATGTTCGTATACTAACATATTGCAAATTGACGAGTACACATATCGTGCCTTGTAGTGTTTTGTGTGATGAAAAGAATGATAGATCATAAAAAGGACAGAGTGAAGCTAAGGAAATAGTGCTATTGTATTAATATATATGGTGCTCAGGGTGGAGAAGGCAATGGCAACCCACTCCAGTGCTCTTGCCTGGAAAATCCCATGGACGGAGGAGCCTGGTAGGCTGCAGTCCATGGCGTCGCAAAGAGTCAGACACGACTGAGTGACTTCACTTTCACTTTTCTGCATTGGAGAAGGAAATGGCAACCCACTCCAGTGTTCTTGCCATTCTTGCCTGGAGAATCCCAGGGACGGGGGAGCCTGGTGGGCTGCCGTCTGTGGGGTCCAGTAGAGTCGAACACAACTAAAGCGACTTAGCAGCAGCAGCACGGTGCTCAGGGAAGGCCTTGCTCAAAAGGTACAATTTAACAAGAAACCTGGGAGGCAGGGGGATATCTAGGGGAGATGTGGCCAGGGCAGAGGAACCACCAAGTGCAAATACTTCCAGATGAAAGAAATCTTGTCATGTTTGATGAAGCAAAAGGCACCCAAGTAGATGGAGAGGAGAGAGTGAAGAGGAGAGTGGTTGTGGATGAAGTCAGAGACAACAAAGAACAAGGCTGTGGTGGGCCTTGTAAGTCAATATGAGTAAATCTGGGTGTATTTCTGAGGGATTCGGAGATCAACTGGAGGACTTCCAAGCAGTGCAGCACAGAATCTGACTCGGATTTCAAAGGAAATGCTCTAGCTGATTAAAGTGAAAGGGTGGGGAATGCTTAGAACACGCAAGCATTCTGATTAACATTTATTCACTTGGAAGTTCAACTTGAATCACTCCTCATTTTTTTTAATGGCATTGTTTTATTGGATTGGTCAAGAAGTTCATTTGAGTTTTTCTGTAATAGCTTATGTGGGGACCCAAGTAAACCTTTGGCCAACCCAATATTTCAATATTCTCTTCATTAACAACAACAACAAAAACTATTTGCTTATTCTAGTATAACTTATTTCATGCCTTTCCAGGGACATAAACTGGTAACAGAACGTTTATATTTTCATATTCTAATATCAGGGTGTCAGAACATAATAAGTGCCTGGTAAGGAATTAAAAAACATTTGATTACTAACTTAAATAAATAAGATGGGTCATCCTTTCATACACTCTCCCTCCATCCCTTTATGAATAAACATTGCTGCTTCAAATTCTTGCCCTTGAGTTTTCAATATCTCTCACTTTCTATGCCTTTTCTGTATCCAGGGAAACCACTGAAAGCCCATCTCATTGGACTGCCCTATATTTTGAAACTATTCCTTGCTTCACCTCCCATCACAATGTATCTCCTTTATGGCCTGACAAGACTGGGAAGTCTGTGGTATTCTCATACTTGGAACTTAATAAGTTAGCCTGCCTCAGTTTCATGGATGCTGATAGAAAACATGAGCTACTGGGTTGGAAACAACAGACTTTATTACAGCGTAACAAGTGGCATAAGTGTAATGGTTGCATCAGATCCTTTTGACCCTCAAGTCATATGAAAATGATATAAAGTAACCTGGGTGGATGCTGTACACACAAGGGGGTTTTGTTGAGAAGCTCCAAGTTGAAGAAACCTGTCTTTGCCATTGAGCTACCAGGAAACTTTCCTGACCTTTGTTCTGATGGAACACATCATCTTTACTATACTGGACTGAAAGCATGAGAGACATTATCTCCCAAGGCAATTTACTATACAGCCTTCTCTGAAAGGATTGTCCAGAACAAAGCCAGCCAACTTCATCTTCAAGACATGCAGAAATCTAAGAGACCTGTGAACAAGTGTTTCTCAACATGACCAGAAGAGTCTAGATGCTGCTGCTGCTGCTGCAAAGTCGCTTCAGTCATGTCCGATCCTGTGTGACCTCACAGATGGCAGCCCACCAGGCTCCCCCATCCCTGGGATTCTCCAGGCAAGAACACTGGAGTGGGTTGCCATTTATTTCTCCAATGCGTGAAAGTGAAAAATGAAAGTGAAATCTCTCAGTCTTGTCCGACTCTTCTCGACCCCATGGACTGCAGCCTACCAGGCTCCTCTGTCCATGGGATTTTCCAGGCAAGAGTACTGGAGTGGGGTGCCATTGCCTTCTCCAAAAGAGTCTAGTTAGATGAATGCAATTAATGACATGGCCAATGGTGGGATGCTAATGAATAATTATTGATTAGTACCAGGGACACCTGTATCTTAACAAGGGGTTCCCAGACCTTGAAGGGAAAGAATAAATTTCTGGTGCTGAGAATCCTGAATAAATGTGGTAAGGGGAAAGAGATAAAGAGGCTTTTTTAAAAATGCTCTTTGATTTGGAAAATTTAAATAGTCACTTTGTCAGTCAAAGACTGCTAAGAAATCATACCTTCTACTAGGAAGCTCATTATATGAAAATATCCCATTGATATCCAGGAAGCAAAAATTTTCCTATTATTCATTATGGTAATTAACTGGTCCAATCCAACAGGAGTTTTCCTCAAATTGTAAATACATGCACTGCACATTTTTATTGAAAATCGCTTCCTAGCATATATTTGTATATTTTAGTTCAATCGCTCAGTCGTGTCTGACTCTTTGCAACTCTTGCGACTCCAGGCCTCCCTGTCCATCACCAATCCCAAAGTTTACCCAAACTCATGTCCAACGAGTCGGTGATGCCATCCAGCCATCTCATCCTCTGTCGTCCCCTTCTCCTCCTACCCCCAGTCCCTCCCATCATCAGGGTCTTTTCCAATGAGTCAACTCTTCACTGACTTGGCCAAAGTATTGGAGCTTCAGCTTCAGCATCAGTCCTTCCAATGAACACCCAGAACTGATCTCCTTTAGGATGGACAGGTTAGACCTCCTTACAGTCCAAGGGACTCTCAAGAGTCTTCTCCAACACCACAGTTCAAAAGCATCAATTCTTCGGCACTCAGCTTCCTTCACAGTCCAACTCTCACATCCATACATGACCACAGGAAAAACCATAGCCTTGACTAGATGGACCTTTGTTGGCAAAGTAATGTCTCTGCTTTTGAATATGCTATCTAGGTTGGTCATAACTTTTCTTCCAAGGAGTAGGCATCTTTTAATTTCATGGCTGCAATCACCATCTGCAGTGATTTTGGAGCCCCCAAAATAAAGTCTGACACGGTTTCCACTGTTTCTATATTTGCAAGTGCTTGTATTGCTCTGTATTGCTTTCCTGCTGTAATATGTTTCATTTACTTAACATTGACAAATAGCTCATGTCTGATGCAAGTAGTTTCTAGTTTATTTGTAAGTAACTCATTTTCATGTAATGGTTGTTTTAAAGAAAATCAAAACTTAGTGGAAATAATTTCACACTCTTAAAAAAACTCACTGGAATAAAACATACTATTCACAAGGCGATTTAAGTAAATTCTGAGATATTCTTGTTATAGTGCGATTTTTAAACAAGTGGTACTAATCATTAACTAAATATCAGAGAGATTGATAGGAATTTCTCAGAATTCTATATATAGAGATTGGATGGTTTCACCATGTTCTCTAAGTAATGACCTACCATAAAAGTAAAATTTGGAGATATTCCATTACTTAAAGTGTCACTTTTCAAAAATTATCATTAATTAACACTTTTTTACTTCACACTTCAGTTTTACAACATAAACTCTAAAAAGTGGCAAGTTAATATGCATATCAAGACACTGAAAGGACGAAAAACTATCATGTTACTTATTGTACCGTATGTACTTGATATGTGCTATATGTATATATGTGTGCATATGTATAAATATTTTAATGTATTATCCCATTTGATCTTTCAAAGAAACTTGAAAAGATATCTAGTTTGTAATTAAGGAAACTCAGATGCAGTAAGTCGTTGTTTCTTTCTCAAGGAAATGGAAATAGAGAGATCAGATCCAAAAGTTTGCTGTTTTATATGATCAAGCTTGATCAGGTAACCATCCTTCCAATTTATAAGGTCACAAAAAGAAGCCAGAATTTATGTTGCACTGAATTTCCTGGGGTCTGTTTTATAAACCCTTATTTTCAAATCCTTGGTTTTCTCTTTCCTATTACATGGCAAAAAAATGTAGGCAAGTATCTGCATTAAGATGTTAAAGAGAAGAGAAGTTTTCTTTTCCTCCTTTTCTTCATTGAAATTCAGAACAGAGCCTAGCACTTCAGATTAAAGAGGGTCATCTCCTGTTGAGGTTAATTGGATACTCTGTATCTGATTCTAAAAAGTCATCAGTTAAAAGCAATTAAGAGAGCATTAAAAGAGATTAGGAACAGTTATCTATTTGGGGACAGTTCTATGTAAAAATGCCCTTACTGTTAATTTCATATCAATGAAAGTTAGATGAATATGTAATTGAGCACAGTAGCACATCCAAGTTCAAAAGCCCAAATGGGTCTTGGAGAGTTGGCAGAGTTAGAGGGATTATATTTTTAATAGAAAGTACAATAGTAAGAAAAACGAGTTTTATGCCAAAAAGAGCCTGGTTGGTGATCAGTGTATACAACCACACAGACCTTGTCATCATGAGGTCATATGAAGATAATAATAGTGATAAACGCCTTCTAAAGGAGGTCAGCATAATGTTCACTCCCTCTTCACCACAGGAATGGAAATGAACAGTAAAATTATTCAGGGAGACAATTAAAGCCTATCTTAACTAAACTCCAAAGGTTCTTGCAACCAGGAACCCTCACATCACTTCTGATGGTTTGCAAGAGCCCAAGCCAATGATTCAAGCATGAGCCCAAGAATGAATCCAAGCATGTGATTCTATTTGAAGGCAGAGTTCCAAAGAATAGCAAGGAGAGATATGAAAGCCTTACTCAGTGATCAATGCAAAGAAATAGAGAAAAACAAAAGGATGGGAAAGAAATAGATATCTTTTCAAGAAAATTAGAGATACCAAAGGAACATTTCATCCAAAAGATGGGCACAATAAAGGACAGAAATGGTATGGGCCTAACAGAAGCAGAAGACATTAAGAAAAGGTGGCAAGACTACACAGAGGAACTATACAAAAAAATCTTCATGACCCATAGAATCATGATGGTGTGATCACTCACCTAGAGTCAGACGTCCTGGAGTATAAAGTCAAGTGGGCCTTAGGAAGCATCACTATGAGCAAAGCTAGTGGAGCTGATGGAATTCCAGTTGAGCTATTTCAAATCCTAAAAGATGATGCTGTAAAATGCTTCACTAAATATACCAGCAAATTTGGAAAACTCAGCAGTTTTCCACAGCACTGGAAAAGGTCAGTTTTCATTCCAATCCAAAAGAAAGGCAATACCAAAGAATGTTCAAACTACCACACAATGGCACTTATCTCACAGGCTAGCAAAGTAATGCTTAAAATTCTCCAAGCCAGGCTTCAACAGTACATGAACTTCCAGATGTTCAAGCTGGATTTATAAAAGGCAGAGGACCCAGAGATCAAATTGCCAACATCCACTGGATCATCAAAAAAGTGAGAGAGTTCCAGAAAAAAAAAAAATCTATGTCTATTTTGTTGCTATCCCAAAGACTTTGACTTTGTGGATCACCACAAAGTGTGGAAAATTCTTAAAGAGATGGGAATACCAGACCATTTGAGACCATTCTCAGATTTCTGCCTCCTGAGAAATCTGTATGCAGGTCAAGAAGCAACAGTTAAAACTGGACATGGAAAAACAGATTGGCTCCAAATCGGGAAAGGAGTATGTCAAGGGTATATATTGTCACCCTGACAATTTACCTAATATGCAGAGTACATAATAAGAAATGCTGGGCTGGATGAAGCACAAGCTGAAATAAGGATTGCTGGGAGAAATATCAATAACCTCAGATATGCAGATGACATCACCATTATGGCAGAAAGCAAAGACTCTTGATGAAAATGAGAGAGTGAAAAAACTGGCTTAAAACTCAACATTCAGAAAAGTAAGACCAATGCATCTGGTCCCATCACTTAATGGCAAATAGTTGGGGAAACAGTGGAAACAGTGGCAGACTTTATTTTTGGGGCTCCAAAATCACTGCAGATGGTGATTGCAGCCATGAAATTAAAAGACACTTACTCTTTGGGAGAAAAGCTATGACCAACCTAGGCAGCATATTAAAAAGCAGAGACATTACTTCGCCAACAAAGGTCCATCTAGTCAAAGATATGGTTTTTCCAGTAGTCATGTATGGATGTGAGTGATGGACTATAAAGAAAGCTGAGCCCTAAAGAACTGATGCTTTTGAACTGTGGTGTTGAAGAAGACTCTTAAAAGACACTTGGACTGCAAGGAGATCCAATCAGTCCATCCTAAAGGAAATCAGTCCTGAATATTCATTGGAAGGACTGATGCTGAAGCTGAAGCTCCAATACTTTGGCCACCTGTGGAAGAACTGATTCACTTGAAAAGGCCCTGATGCTGAGAAAGATTGGAGGCAGGAGAAGGGGATGACAGAGGATGAGATGGTTGGATGGCATCACTGGCTTGACAGACATGAATTTGAGCAAGTTCCCAGAGTTGCTGATGGACAGGGAGGCCTGGTGTGTACAGTCCATGGAGTCGCAAAGAGTCAGACACGACTGATAACTGAACTGAACTGAATTATGTGATTGGAAATTCCAATGCTTAGTTATCTCTTGGGACCAGACAATACACAGTGTTTGTAGAAATCCACATTATGTTTATCCGTGATGAGAGACAGAGAGAAAGAAAAACAGAGAAAAAGAGACACAGATAAACAGAGAAAGAGAGTCAATTGGGGAATATTAAGGGAGGGGCTTCTCTCGTTAACACATTAGATGAGTTGAAACAGTGAAAGTCAAAGAGATCTGTGATGAGGAGAGTGTAGCGCTCAGATATTGAGGTTTATGATGATGATCATACTCTTCATTTCATAGCATGTTCTCATCACTGGTCCATGTGTCATTCCTCCATTTGTTTTATTTCATTTTTTGTTCCTTATTATCAAGTCCCATGAAAGTGTTAGTGGCTCAGTCATGTCTGACTCTTTGCAACCCTATGGACTACAGAGCACCAGACTCCTCTGTCCATGGGATTCTCCAGGCAAGAATACTGGAGTTGGTTACTGAGCCCTCCTCCAGGGGATCTTCCTGACTCAGGGATTGAACCCAAATCTCTTATGTCTCCTGCATTGGCAGGCAGGTTCTTTACCACTAGGGTCTCCTTGAAGCCCATATATGCATATATCTTTATATAATAAGTAGCACCATTTTATATTGGATTCTCAAGTAGCTCAAACGGTAAAGAGTCTGCCTGCAATGTGGGAGACCTGGGTTGAATTCCTGGGTTGGAAAGATCTCTGGAGAAGGTCATGGCAACCCACTCCAGTATTCTTGCCTAGAGAATTCTATGGACAGAGGAGCCTGGAGTGCTACAGTCCATGGAGTCTCAAAGAGTTAGATACGACTGAGTACTGTTTTATTTTGAATTATACTGTGCTGTAAATCTCACTGCTACTTTTTTCACTAAAACTTGAAATCTAACCATGTTGTATGCATACTTGGTATGCTGATGTATTGATTCAAATTACTACAGAGCATACTATAAAAATGCAGTGGCCACATTTTACTTACTCCTTCCTCACATGAAATATACCTTCAAAATAAGCAGTTTGCCTCTACACCACACTTAATATAAGCAGAACAAATATTCTTGTTTACGTTCCTTAAAATATGTATGTGAATTCATTGGCTTATATACCCAGAAGAGCTATCACGCTGCTGCTGCTGCTAAGTCACTTCAGTTGTGTCCGACTCTGTGTGACCCCATAGACAGCAGCCCACTAGGCTTCCCGTCCCTGGGATTCTCCAGGCAAGAACACTGGAGTGGGTTGCCATTTCCTTCTCCAGTGCATGAAAGTGAAAAGTGAAAGTGAAGTCGCTCAGTCATGTCTGACTCTTAGCGATCCCATGGACTGCAGCCTACCAGGCTCCTCCATCCATGGGATTTTCTAGGCAAAAGTACTGGAGTGGGGTGCCATTGCCTTCTCCGAGAGCTATTATAGGGACCTAGATTACATGCATTCTTATTTCTGCCAAATATTGCCATACTGATTTCTGAAAACTAATTTTCCCCCCAAAATGTGATTTATTCCAACTCACATTCCCACAAGGTGGACATGAGAATTATCTTTGCTACAGTTCTTTTCAACAATTGCTGTTTCTCACCTTCTTATTTTTATGAATCCAATAGGTGTTCATGTTATCTCATTTCAGTTTGAGTTTCATAAGTTTATTACTAAGTTTTAGTATCTCCAAACACTTTTTAACTACATGTTTCCCCATCCACGAATCGCCTGCTAAAATTTTCTTACCATTTGACTCCTTTAATTTTTTTATTAGATATACTTCCTTACTGGGCTTCCATTGTAGCTCAGTCAGTAAAGAATTTGCCTGCAGTGCAGGAGACCTGGGTTCAAACCCTGGGTTGGGAAGATCCCCTGGAGAAGGAAATGGCAAATCACTCCAGTATCCTTGCTTGGAAAATCTCATGGACATTAGAACCTGGTGGGTTACAGTCCATGGGGTCGCAAAGAGTTGGGCATGACTGAGTGACTAATACTATACTTATACTTAATATTTATATTTCCTTATTATCCTTTGGTTTTGGAAGGATTCCATATATAAAACAGATAAATTCCATTTTGGTTTTGAAGAATGCAAATATTTTTTCCTACATAGTTCAGTTCAGTTCATTTCAGTAACTCAGTTGTGTCCGACTCTTCGCAACCCATGAACTGCAGCATGCCAGGCCTCCCTGTCCATCACCAACCCCTGGAGTTCACCCAAACCCACGTCCATCAAGTTGGTGATGCCATCCAAACATCTTATCCTCTGTTGTCCCCTTCTCCTCATGCCCTCAATCTTTCCCAGCATCAGGATCTTTTCAAATGAGTCAGCTCTTCTCATCAGGTGGCCAAAGTATTGGAGTTTCAGCTTAAACCTCATTCCTTCCAATGAACACCCAGGACTGATCTCCTTTAGGATGGACTGGTTGGATCTCCTTGCAGTCTTGGATCTCTCAAGAGTCTTATCCAACACCACACTTCAAAAGCATCAATTCTTCAGTGCTCAACTTTCTTTATAGTCCAACTCTCACATCCATACATGACCACTGGAAAAACCATAGCCTTGACTAGACGGATCTTTGTTGGCAAAGTAATGTCTCTGCTTTTCAATATGCTATCTAGATTTGTCCTAACTTTTCTTCCAAAGAGTAAGCATCTTTTAATTTCATGACTGCAATCACCATCTTCAGTGATTTTGGAGCCCCCCAAAAATAAATTCTGACACTGTTTCCACTGTTTCCCCATCTATTTCCCATGAAGTGATGGGACCAGATGCCATGATCTTCGTTTTCTGAATGTTGAGCTTTAAGCCAACTTTTTCACTCTCCTCTTTCACTTTCATCAAGAGGCTTTTGAGTTCCTCTTCACTTTCTGCCATAAGGGTGGTGTCATCTGCATATCTGAGGTTATTGACATTTCTCCCAGCAATCTTGATTCATTTGGGAAACTGACTCAGATATGAAGAATATCAAAGTGAGGTTCTTATTTCATACCGTATATAAAGAGGTTTACATGTAAAAAGTAAAAGTATAAAGTTAATGGAAGAAGATTTGTGAGAGTATAAAATACATAAAGATACTATATACCTAAGTATATAAAGATACTCTCACAAATCTTCTTCCATTAGCTTTATACTTTTACTTTTTACATGTAAACCTCTTTATATACGGTATGAAATAAGAACCTCACTTTGATATTCTTCATATCTGAGCCAGTTTCACAAACTCTATTCAATTTCTGTAGCATTAGTTTTACCATGAATGGATTTCCAATTTTTATGTAGTTCTGTTTCTGAGATTAGTATTCTGCTCTACTTTTCTGTTTTTTCTGTTTCTGCCTCAAATCATTCTGTTATAGAATATTCTGTTAAAGAATACTGTTATAGAATGTTATTGTCATAGATTTTTGAGTAAATTATTTTATCTGGTTGTGCAATTCCTCATTCTTTGTTTTAGTTTTTCATTGACTTATCTATTTGTTGTATATTATTCTTTTATATAAATCTTAAAATATGTTTGTCAAGTTTCTAAATTATCTACTTGGGATTTTGATTAAAATTTCTTCAGTTATAAATGAGAATGAATATCCCCATATTAAGTGTACCCATCAATAATAATGGTACTTTTCTGCAAGTATTCTGATTTTAGTTCCTATAGTAAAGTTTGTCAAACTGGTTTAAAAGGTATCTTGTTTTTATTATATTGACCATTAATTTTCTACTTGTATAAAGGAATAATACAACCAAGTCTCATTAACATCCTGCATTAGGATGAATCATGTTTCTCCTTTAACATATATTAACACCCATATTGCCTTAGAGTATATAATTCTCTTAGAACATTGTAAAATATTGAACTATTATGTTTATTATCTTTACAATTTCCACATAAAGGAAGAGTTAGAGAGGCCAGATTGTTTAGAAGAGCAAAATAGACCCCTTATGAAAAAGTTTTACCAGGGAGTCTAGGCTTTAGAGGAAGTTGAACACCAAATTTAACAGAAGGAAAAAAGAAAGAAAAAGAAAGTTAAAGAGAAAGATCCCTGTAACATAGCAAAATTTACCTTACAGCTTACAGTTAGCCATTTGGTGGTAGGAAATAAGCAGGGTTTTTTCAAATATATATGGTATTTGCAAAGGCTTTTCCACATTTTGACATCATTAATGTGAAAGTCAGGAACAAAATTGTTTATTAAGAAGTCAGTAGCTTTCAGGAAAGTCTCAAAGTTTAATTTATTCTGTAGACTAGAACTACATAGAGTTAACTGTTTTTCAGTTTATTTCAATTTGAAAAGTTCCTTTTTTACCGTATGACTGTGGTATGTGATGTGAACACTGGCATGATAGCGATAAGGTGAGCTATCAGATTTGCTTCCATACAGAAAGGCACAAACTCAATGAATAGCCAATCAATTTTAAACAAATCATTCTTAATTACTGATTTTTCATAAGCATTACTAGTCCTTTTTATTTCCAAAGTAGCAGCAGTTTTATATTTTTCTGATTATAAAATGTATTTTTCAGAGCTCTTCTTAGGTACTCTGAAATAGATTGCCTAATTTAAGCCAGATGGACCTCTTCACTGAATCACTCATGATATAGAGACCAATGAAAATTTTTCTTAGTTCACCTGGTATCTTCTAAGACTTCCTACCAGCCCATTTTGACTTCTGAGAATAAGCTGAGAAATTATGCTCAGAGAAATCACAAATAAACAGCCAGTATTTGTTTCATCCTGTGTCATCAATCATTTTGTCTGTAGAGGTCCTTCCAACTCCAAGGATTTCTCCCATTGATGATTTGCTTCTCTGGCTAAATTATTTCCTTATTCATAGACCCAGTCTTTGCATCAAGCTGTCCCTTTTCCATCCCTTCTCACCTGTTGAAATAGAATCAATCATGAAACCATACACTTCCTTCATATTAACCAATGGGATCAATGCATTGTAGCAAAGTCTAACAGTTCAGGTACAATTATTATTTTTATTATTGCAATATAGTTGATTTACAATATTGTGTTAGTCTCAGGTGTATAGAACAATGATTCATTGTGTCACAGTTCCCAAAGTGAAGTTCCCATAGTGATGTTTGTAATCAAGATGTGACAGAGCAGTGGCTTTGGTCATTGTGGGGTAGTTGTCAGAGGTCCCATATAGTAAGACAATGTACTTTTGTCTTTTGGTTATACAGATTTTGTCTGTTTGATTATACAGCTGCAGAAGTGTTCTGGAAGATGGGAGAAAGTTGTGGAGGGATCCCATTATTAATATATTCTGGATATGGTCTCTGGTTTAGAGCATTGGAAGTGAGAGGAGTTCTTTTTAAAGCTGAAGCAGGTAAAATTAAATAAGTTAAATATTTTCCCTAAATTCATATATCTAGCATGGGGTTTAGTCAGAACTTGAAATAAAGTTTCCAGTTTTCAAGAGCATAATCTTAACTAAGACTTTGGAGATTTTCTTTGCCAAAAAATATTTAGAATTTAAATACTGTGTTAATTCCCAAGTCACATTTCTTGATAAAACGTATGCCTTAATTTAATTTGCCAAACTTTGGGGATAGGCAAAATTAGTGGTTAAAAGGAAAATTTCATGTCTTCCAAAATTATAGGTCAACTTATTTAGATTTCTATGGCAGTTATATTCACAAGAAATTTTGGAATTTAGTTATTCAAATAGATATCTTAGATGAGAAGGTAGGTATCATTCACGATCAGGTCATAGATTTGGTTGCATATCTGTAGCTAGTCTTTTATGAGACTTTCATCTATTCCTAGTGACAAAGGGCAGAACAACACCCACATTTTTAAGCAAATGCTCTAACCAGCTCATTATCATTTCCCAAACACTTGGGCCAGGAGAATAAGAGAGTGGGTCTCAGGTGGGTGGCATCACTCACACTTTCATGCAATATCAGTACTCACAGGAAGGAAGGGACTACAGCACTCACCCCAGGGGCCTGTGAGTCTAATACGGTGTTAAGTCAGCTGCTTCTAGTCACCGTTTCTGATGAAGCATGGCTGAATGTTTGAAAAGTGGGGATTATTACATAGAGCTGGAAAGAAAAGGCGCCTGAAGATAGCCTTCCTTCATGAGGTGGGGTATAATTGAGATTCCTATAAGTCACTCAGGTGCCATCTGGTCACTTGGGTCACACATCCAACTTACCAACTAAACACTCAACCCTGCGAATTCAAAATTTAGAACAACATTTACATCAACATAAAAAAAAAAAAAAAACCAGAACCTTTATGAAGGAGGGAGAAACCCTAGATGCTTCTACCAACTTATTCAAGGGTGTAATGATCAATTCTAGAAAGTCACAGAATAGGGAGAATTAAATCTGAGGAATCCAGAAGAAGCTTCTCCCAGAGTTTCCTCCTCCTGAGGGTTCTTGTTATTGGTGTTCGGTCACCCAGTCATGTCTGACTCTTTGCGATCCCATGGACTGCAGCACACCAGGTCTCCCTGTCCCTCACCATCTCCTGAAGTTTGCCCAAGTTCATGTCTATTGCATCAATGATTCTATCCAGCCATCTCATCCTCTGATGCCCTCTTCTTATGCCCTCACTCTGTTCCAGTATCAGGGACTTTTCCAAAGAATTGGCTGTTCACATCAGGTGACCAAAATACTGAAGCTTCAGCTTTAGCATCAGTCCTTCCAATAAGTATTCAGGGTTGATTTCCCTTAAGATTGACTGATTTGGACTCCTTACTGTCCAAGGGACTCTCAAGAGTCTTCTCCAGCACCGCAATTAGAAGACATCAATTCTTTGGTGCTCTGTTTTCTTTACAGTCCAGCTCTCACAACCATATGTGACCACTGGGAAGATCATAGTCTTGACTATATGGACCTCTGTCAGCAGAGTGATAGCTCTGCTTTTCAACACACTGTCTAGGTTTGTCATAGCTTTCCTATCAAGAAGCAATCTCTTCTGATTTCATGGCTGCAGTCAGCATCAGCAGTTTTTTTAGAGCCCAAGAAGAGGAAATCTGTCACTCCTTCCACTTTTCCTCTTCCTTTTGCAATGAAGTAATGGAACCGGATAACAAGATCTTAGTTTTTTCTTTTTTTTTTTTTTTAACGTTTAGTTTTAAGCTGGCTCTTTCACTCTCCTCCTTCACCTTCATCAAGAGACTCTTTAGTTCCTCTCTCCTTTTTGCCATAAGAGTGGTATCATCCGAATATCTGGGGCTTCTCTGGTAACTCAGAGAGTAGAATCTGCCTGCAGTGCGGGAGACCCAGGTTTAATCCCTGGTTCAGGAAGATCCTCTGGAGAAGGAAATGGCAACCCACTCCAGTACTCTTGCCTGGAAAATCCCATGGATGGAGGAACCTGGCAGGTTACAGTTCATGAGTCGCAAAAAGTTGGACATGACTGAACAACTTCACATCCACATATCTGAGGTTGTGGATGTTTCTCCTGCTTATGTTAATACAGCTTGTAGCTCATCCAGCTTTGCATTTCTCATGATGTGTTCAGCATATAGGTTAAATAAACAGGGTGACAGCAGACAGCCCTATTTTTCTCCTTTCTCAACCCTGAACTAATCAGTTTTTCCATACAGGGTTCTAACTGTTGCTTCTTGATGGGCATACAGGTTTCTCAGGAGACAGGTAAGGTGGTCTGGTATTCTCATCTCATAAGAGCTTTCCACAGTTTGTTAGGATCCACACAGTCAACCGTGAAAAACTGAAGCCCACTTAAAATGCAGGTAATGAGTTCTTACAATCTATATTTATCAAACTGCATCAATTACTGTGTGACTCATTGATTTTACTTTGAAATATGCCAAAGAGCATATGATATTCACATAAGTTATATACTGACAACTAAAATCAATACCTAAAGTAACCTGGAATCAAGATTGCTGGGAGAAATATCAATAACCTCAGATATGCAGATGACACCACCCTTATGGCAGAAGATGAAGAGGAACTAAAAAGCCTCTTGATGAAAGTGAAAGAGGAGAGTGAAAATGTTGGCTTAAATCTCAACATTCAGAAAACTAAAATCATGGCATCTGGTCCCATCACTTCACGGGAAATAGATGGGGAAACAGTGGAAACAGTGCCAGACTTTATTTTCTTGGGCTCCAAAATCACTGCAGATGGTGATTGCAGCCATGAAATTAAAAGACACTTACTTCTTGGAAGGAAAGTTATGACCAACCTAGATAGCATATTCAAAAGCAGAGATATTACTTTGCCAACAAAAGTCCATCTAGTCAAGGCAATGGTTTTTCCAGTGGTCATGTATGGATGTGAGAGTTGAACTATGAAGAAAGCTGAGCACCGAAGAATTGATGCTTTTGAAGTGTGGTGTTGGAGAAGACTCTTGAGAATCCCTTGGACTGCAAGGAGATCCAACCAGTCCATCCTAAAGGAGACCAGTCCTGCGTGTTCATTGGAAGGACTGATGCTGAGGCTCAAACTCCAATACTTTGGCTACCTCATGCGAAGAGTTGACTCATTGGAAAAGACTCTGATGCTGGGAGGGATTGGGGGCAGGAGGAGAAGGGGACGACTGAGGATGAGGTGGCTGGATGGCATCACCGACTCAGTGTACATGAGTTTGAGTGAACTCCGAGAGTTGGCGATGGAAAGGGAGGCCTGGCATGCTGCAATTCATGGGGTCACAAAGAGTTGGACATGACTGACTGACTGACTGAACTGAACTGAACTGATTTTTAAATGATTTTTTTGGAGCTACACTTGCTCCAAAAAGGCAGAAAACACGATTCAACAAATATTTATTGAGTGCATATTATCTAAGCAATGGAGACACAGAAATGCATAAGTTAGGTGTAGACTTTCCTTTAACAAAGCATGGAATTTATGTTGGGGGTGGGGCTTAAATTTACAAAATAACTAAATAAATGAATGTTAATATTACAATAATATGAAAAATTGTTCCTAGATGGTATGCTGGGGAGTGCATATGACCACTTTAGATGTGGAAAGAAGGCCTCTGTAAGAATTAATTGACCAAAGGATTTGTCTGGGGGAAGATCCAGTGGCAGACCTGAGACAAACCTGTCTGTCTATCTCTCCAAACAAAGAGAAAAGTCTCAGGAAGGGTGCTTGATGTGTGACATTGTCAACCAAAGAAGGCCATTCGATGGAGCAATGAGCTATGGAGATAACCTAAAGTCAAGTCAGTGGGACGATCGACAAAGGCCGTAATGTGAGAGGAGATGAAAAATGATGACTCGAGTCTCCAGAGGGTAAACCCAGGAGCTGGTCACTAGCGTCCGGCACTTTGCCTTCCTGTGTACCAGCTTGCTCTGGGGTGAGCTCCATCTCTGGGCTGCTGAACTTCCCAGCTGCAGAGCATGTTGTTTTCTGAAAACATCACCTTCATTTCGACTGCACTGTGAGTAGGTGGCCTTTAGGAAAAAAAAATTTTTTTTTAAATCACTGAAAGGAACAGAGTGTTGGGTCTGGGAAATTCCTGCTTTAACCAGCCCAGAAGGACTTAGTCAAGGAGCCTGGGGCATTTCAGCTTCCTGCTAAGGCTCAGATATGCCCAAAGTTCAGGACTCTAACCCCTTCCATTCTTGTGCAACCCAAGATAACAGGAGCCCTGAAGAATTCAGCTCCTTCTCGGTGCCAACCAGGACACTGGCAACACAAATCTCTGTTCAGGAATGAAGCACAACAGCATTCACATTCAAGATGAAAATGCTCTGCTTTTTTTAGCTTCAGCAGCCAAAACATTTCTTTGGTTAACATTTGGGGAAGATGAGAACCAAATCGTTAGTGCAAACACTGAAGTGTTACAAAAAAATGTCTTCCAAAAAGGGACTTTTTGTCTCCTTCCCAAATTTGTAAGACAATGACAGAGGTAGAGGCAGATGTTTTCTGCATAAACGTTTCCTCTAACCAATGCCTCACGTGTGCCACACACATTATGCTTCAAACAGCATACATGGTGAAAGAACAGGGAAAAATATATTCTTTATTTCTATAGGCATCTTTTACGCTCTGTTACCTCTCGTTTGGGAGAAGGCAATGGCACCCCACTCCAGTTCTCTTGCCTGGAAAACCCCATGGACGCAGGAGCCTGATAGGCCGCAGTCCATGGGGTCACTGAGTTGGACACGACTGAGCAACTTCACTTTCACTTTTCACTTTCATGCATTGAAGAAGGAAATAGCAACCCACTCCAGTGTTCTTGCCTGGAGAATCCCATGGACGGGGGAGCCTGGTGGGCTGCCGTCTATGGGGTCGCACAGAGTCGGACACGACTGAAGTGACTTAGCAGCAACCTGTTGTTTACATAACTAAACAGATCAAAAAGAATTATATCTCATTCTGAAAAGAAAAGAATCACAGAATGCACTTTGTGTGTTTGCCATCAGAAGTCTAATATCTGCTTTTTAGTTTTTAATACATGGCAGGAACCAAATGATGGTGACTCTGACTAGACCACACACACAATATCCGAATTCAGCAGAAGCACAGGGGGAGCTTTTGTGTCTATCTCTTCCACCATACAAATGTTAGGAGTCTACAATTCAATAAACTATAAAAATGTAAATATGCTCCATTCCTAAAGGAACCTGGTTGAATGGTACACAATCTCTATCCCTGTGTATCAGTTCAGATCCTTTTTATACTTTCTTCCTTTGAGATCCCTCACCCTAATGCTCAAATTATTGAACTCATCACAGTGGAGCTATCCATTAGTTTCCAGGGTAATTTTATTTTATTCAGCATAAAAAGATACAGGTTATAAAAGGCATGTAGAGTTCACAGTTATTATTCAGTATCTCTTGTGAGTTATAAAGTACTTTATAATTGCTTCTTGTTAATTATGAGATTAACTTTTAAGAATATAAGAACAAAGGCAAAAAACCTGGATGTCATCTGACAAATACCAAAAGTGTAAAACTATTTAGAGGATTTTAACATTTAGGAGAAGGTAATGACCTATACATTTGTAATAAGAAGGACCAATTCAGACGGATGTTTACCTTCTGACCACCAAGAATCTATAAGCTATCTATTTTATTCTGATATCAGTTAAGTTCAGTTCAGTTGCTCAGTAATGTCTGACTCATTGAGACCCCATGGACTGCAGCATGCCAGGCTTCCCTAACCACCAACTCCTGGAGCTTACTCAAACTCATGTCCATCACGTTGGTGATGTCATCCAATCATCTCATCCTCTGTCACCCCCTTCTCTTTCCACCTTCAATCATTCCCAGAATCAGGGTCTTTTCAAATGAGTTGGTTCTTCATATCAAGTGGCCAAAGTATTAGAGCTTCAGCTTCAGCATCAATCCTTCCAATGAATATTCATAACTGATTTCCTTTAGGATTGACTGGTTGGATCTCCTTGCAGTCCAAGGGACTCTCAAGAGTCTTCTCCAACACCACACTTCAAAAGCATCAACTGTTCCCCACTCAGCTTTCTTTATAGTCCAATTCTCACATCCATACATGACTACTGGAAAAACCATAGCTTTGACTAGATGGGACTTTGTAGGCAAAGTAATGTCTCTGTTTTTAAAAATGCTGTCTAGGTGTGTCATAGCTTTTCTTCCAAGGAGCAAGTGTCTTTTAATTTTATGGCTGCCATTACCATCTGCAGGGATTTTGGAGCCCAAGAAAATAAATTCTCTCTGTTTCCATTGTTTCCCCATCTATTTGCCATGAACTGATGGGACCAGATGCCATGATCTTAATTTTCTGAATTTCGAGCTTTAAGCCAGATTTTTCACTCTCCTCTTTCACTTTCATCAAGAGGCTTTTTAGTTCCTCTTCACTTTCTGCCATAAGGGTGGTGTCATCTGCATATCTGAGGTTATTGATATTTCTCCCAGCAATCTTGATTCCAGCTTGGGTTTCTTCCAGTCCAGCATTTCTCATGATGTACTCTGCATATAAGTTAAATAAGCAGGGTGACAATATACAGCCTTGACATACTCCTTTTCCGATTTGGAACCAGTCTGTTGTTCCATGTCCAGTTTTAAGTGTTGCTTTCTGACCTGCATACAGGTTTTTCAGGAGGCAGCTCAGGTGGTCTGGTATTCCCATCTCTTTCAGAATTTTCCACTGTTGAGATCCACACAGTCAAAGACTTTGGCATAGTCAATAAAGCAGAAATAGATATTCTTCTGGAACTCTATCACTTTTTCAATGATCCAACAGATGTTGGCAATTTGATCACTGGTTCCTCTGCCTTTTCTAAATATACTTTGAACATTTGGGAGTTCACGGTTCACGTATTGCTGAAACCTGGCTTGGACAATTTACTTTACTAGTGTATAAGATGAGTGTGATTGTGTGGTAGTTTGAGCATTCTTTGGCATTGCCTTTCTTTGGGACTGGAATGAAAACTGACCTTTTCCAGTCTTGTGGCCACTGCTGAGTTTTCCAGATTTGCTGGCATATTGAGTGCAGCACTTTCACAGCATCATTTTTTGGGATTTAAAATAGCTCAACTGGAATTCCATCACCTCCACTAGCTTTGTTCGTAATGATCCTTCCTAAGGCCCACTTGACTTCACATTCCAGGATGTCTGGCTCTAGATGAGTGATCACACCAGCATGATTAATCTGGGTCGTGAAGATCTTTTTTGTACAGTTCTTCTGTGTATTCTTGCCACCTCTTCTTAATATCTTCTGCTTCTGTTAGGTCCGTACCATTTCTGTCCTTTATTGTGCTCATCTTTGCATGAAATGTTCCCTTGGTATCTCTAATTTTCTTGAAGAGATATCTAGCTTTTCCCATTCTGTTGTTTTCCTCTATTACTTTGCATTGATCACTGAGTAAGGCTTTCTTAACTTATATGATTTGTTTGGAATTCTGCATTCAAATAGGTATATATTTCATTTTGTCCTTTTCCTTTAGATTCTCTTCTTTTCTGATTCTGTTTATAACATATTATAAAATAGTTTTCCTTACACTGTAAATGTGTAAAAGAGAAAATTAAATCATAAATTGATTTTTTTTCCTTCTACAGTAAATTCCCAATAATCTGCTATATTAAAGATAGCAAAATAAGTTACATATTTGTGTTCTACCTGGGGAAACAGAGGTAGAAGCTAAGTATTTCTTTTATCTACCTGAATCATTTAATAAAAAGAGGGCAGCTTAAAAAAAAAAAAAAAAAAAAACAGCCGAAAGCAAAAGAACCATATTTACTGTGATATTAGGCTCAAATGGAAAAAGGAAGCTACTAGTTTAGTTTAATTTTGATTATCCAAGTGAAACTTTAAATAAAAAAAAGAGGAAACTAAGGGCTTCCCTGGTGGCACAGATGGCAAAGAATCTGCCCCCATTGTGGCAGACCTGGGTTGGGTCCCAGAGTTGGGCAGATCCCTGGACAAGGGAATGGCCATCCACTCCGGTATTCTTGCCTGGGAAATCCCATGGATAGAGGAGCCTTGCGGGCTACAGCCCAAAGGGTTGAAAAGAATTGGACAAAACTAGAAGGTTGACATTTTCACTTGCAAGAATGTTTTAAGGGTACTGGACTACCATAAAAATTACCATTGGAAAAAAAAATACAGCCCTTCTTGTTAAAATGCAAAAACAATTCAAGAAAGCCAGTAAAATAGAAAATTTAGCGAAAGAGGGCTACCAAAGAAGACTACTAAATTCTACTAAAATAATATATTTCTGAGAAGAGATGAAACACACACACACACACACACTCACATATATAATCTGAAATATATACTAACATTAAAAATGAAAGGATAAACTATAGCATGTTTTAATGGTTAGCTGTAGATAAATTCAGAAAATAGATTAGAAATGACCTTGTTAGCAGCTATGCTTCATTATTTATTTTTTAATTGCCTCTAAAAACATTAATGAATACAAATAAAACAAAATTAAATTTGAAAAGCCATCCCTAAAATTATAAACTAAAACAAACAAATCCAAATATTTCTCTAGTTTGTAGCATGACCACACAGAAACCACCTTTTCCAATTGCCTTTAAAACTGAGTAATTGGATGTCATCTCTAAAGAGACATACCCTAAAGGCAAACAAAGTATTAAAAATTAACTGTTTCAATTATCATATTATTGCTGGCAATACTAGCATTTTATTCTGAGAAAATCATGTATGTAGCATGGGATAAAGTAAATGAGCATGTGATATTCAAATTCACTCTTTCCCAGAGCAGCTGTCAGGATTAGTGTGGGAGAAAGGAGAAACAGATGTAAAATAGAAGGGATTAAGTAAAATTTCTATAGTGTCATTTTAATTTGTCAATACTTATTCTTTATTAGTTTATCTTTAAAAATACAAGCATTCAATTCCTTTTCTCTGTCCACTGAAGAGGTTGGAAATAAATATAAACTAATTATTATGAGCACCCCTAGTGTGTAGATTAGATTTTTTGAACATTATTTCCCACTGAAAGAAACAAGAGTTCTTTGCAGTAAGGGCTAATTTCAACACCAAGACATAAAGTACACCAGATGCTCTTGTTATATCAAACAGCAAGGAATCCATCAAAGTCTTCTAGGGCTCTATCTAAGAGATTCAAAGGCAATTTGAAAAGTTTCCCATTGGCCCAAACTGGGATATCTTGATTAACAGTAACAATAATTGCAATGTATTGGAAATACAAAATATGCTTAAACTTATTAGTTCTTTTAGATACCAGAAACAGAAAGCAAAATAGTTGCTATGGATAGATGTTAATAAACTAACTTATTATATTGAAAATGGGTAAGTAAACAAAGTAGGCATATACATGTTAGCTTAAGCTGACTTCCCCATACCAATTGTTCTACTTAGTGAACAAATAGTAAAAAAGATGTTTCTCTTTATAGAAATATTTCAGTGAATAAATGAAAAAAGTTAGATTTTACAATGTTCCCTTTTCACAGCTACCAATAAATGAATTGATCTAGAAAACTGAGCATCAAGAATTCCTGACATTACAAACAATAGAGATAATCAGACATTATATGTTTCATGATAGAAGACAAAACTGACATTTTTTGAAAAAAAAAAAACAAAAACAATAATGTGGAACCTAAATCCTATTAGATCCAGCCACTGATTTGTTAAAAAAAAAAGGGGGGGGGACAGAAAATACGAAATATGTAACTATAGCAATGCAGTCAGCAAAATCCAGACTTTTCAAATTCTACAGAACAAATGATAAGGTTTCTTTAACAATAGATTGCAAGAGAAGATAGTTACAAGAGACAAAACCTATAACGCAGAAGAAAATTAAGGATCACATTAATCAATTTCAGTGTGTGTAACCTGTTTATGAAGGGAAGTGTGAGTTGTTAGTCGTTTGGTTGTGTCCAACTCTTTGCGACACCATGGACCACAGCCCACAAGGCTCCTCTGTCCATGGGATTCTCCTGGCTAGAATACGAGAAAGGGTTGCCATCCCCTTCTCCAGGGGATCTTCTCAACCCAGGATTGAACCCAGGTCTCCTACATTGCAGGCAGATTCTTTACTGTCTGAGCCACAAGATATCCTGATTTAAACAAAGAAAAAGATAATGATGCTTATGAAACAATTGAAAATATGATCATTAAAATTAAGAAATTATTAAAAATTTTAGTATAATGTGATTTTTGTCAAAATAATAAGTTGGTGCCTATATTTTAGAGTTATATATGCAAATATTTAGGGATGAAATCATGTATTTACTTCACAATATGCAGTGTAGCAGGAGTAAGAGGCAGAGAAGTTAGTGTCAGTACAGAACAGACAACACTGGCCAAAAGTTAATAATCATGAAAATAAGTTTATTGGCTCTTGGGGATTTACCATACTATCCATGCTATCTATTTTATATACTTTTTTATGTTTGATAGTTTCCATTAAAAAGATCAAAAGTACATGAGCAGGAAGTATAAGAAGCAATAAAGTTCATTTTTCTGTGTAATTTTCTAATTATTCTGAGACTTAACAAGTGGGCCTTAGGAAGCGTCACTACGAACAAAGCTAGTGGAGGTGATGGAATTCCAGTTGAGCTATTTCAAGTCCTAAAAGATGATGCTGTGAAAGTGCTGCACTCAATATGCCAGCAAATTTGGAAAACTCAGTAGTGAATACAGGACTTGAAAAGGTCAATTTTCACTCCAATCCCAAAGAAAGGCAATGCCAAAGATTGCTCAGATTATCACATAATTGTACTCATCTCACACACTAGCAAACTAATGTTCAAAATTCTCCAAGCTAGGCTTCAACAGTAGGTGAACTGAGAACTTCCAGATGTTCAATCTGGATTTAGAAAAGCAGAGGAACCAGAGATCAAACAACATCCGTTGGATCATCAAAAAAGCAAGAGAGTTCCAGAAAAACATCTACTTCTGCTTTACTGACTATGCCAAAGCCTTTGACTGTGTGGATCACAACAAACTGTGGAAAATTCTCCAAGAGATGGGAAAACGAGACCACCTGACCTGCCTCCTGAGAAATTTATATGCAGGTCAAGAAGCAACAGTTAGAACTGGACATGAAACAACAGACTGGTTCCAAATTAGGAAAGAAGTGCATCAAGGATTTATATTATTACCCTCTTATTTAACTTATATGCAGAGTATATCATGCAAAATGCCAGGCTGGATGAAGCACAAGCTGGAAACAAGATTTCGGGGAGAAACTTCAATAACCTCAGATTTGCAGATGACACCACCCTTATGGCAGAAGGTGAAGAAGAACTAAAGAGCCTCATGATGAAAGTGAAAGAGGAAAGTGAAAAAGCTGGCTTAAAATTCAACATTGAGAAAATGAAGATCATGGCATCTGGTCCCATTACTTCATGGCAAATTGATGGGGAAACAATGGAAACAGTGGGACTTTATTTTCTTGGGCTCCAAAATTACTGCAGATGATGATTGCAGCCATGACATTAAAAAGCACTTGCTCCTTGGAAGAAAATCTATGACCAGCTTCAGTTCAGTTCAGTTGAGTTCAGTCCCTCAGTCATGTCCAACTCTTTGCGACCCCATGAATCACAGCACACCAGGCCTCCTTGTCCATCACGAACTGCTGGAGTTCACTCAGACTCACGTCCATGGAGTCAGTGATGCCATCCAGCCATCTTATCCTCTGTCGTCCCCTTCTCCTCCTGCCCCCAATCCCTCCCAGCATCAGAGTCTCTTCCAATGAGTCAACTCTTCACATGAGGTGGCCAAAGTACTGGAGTTTCAGCTTTAGCATCATTCCTTCCAAAGAAATCCCAAGGCTGATCTCCTTCAGAATGGACTGGTTGGATCTCCTTGAGGTCCAAGGGACTCTCAAGAGTCTTCTCCAACACCACAGTTCAAAAGCATCAATTCTTCGGCATTCAGCCTTCTTCACAGTCCAACTCTCACATCCATAAATGACCACAGGAAAAACCATAGCCTTGACCAGATGGACCTTTGTTGGCAAAGTAATGTCTCTGCTTTTCAATATGCTATCTAGGTTGGTCATAACTTTTCTTCCAAGGAGTAAGTGTCTTTTAATGTCATGGCTGCAATCACCATCTACAGTTAATTTGGAGCCCAAAAAATAAAGTCTGACACTGTTTCCTCATCTTTTTCCCATGAAGTGATGGGACCAGGTCCCATGATCTTTGTTTTCTGAATGTTGAGTTTTAAGACAACTTTTTCACTCTCCTCTTTCACTTTTGTCAAGAGGCTTTTGAGTTCCTCTTCACTTTCTGCCATAAGGGTGGTGTCATATGCATATCTGAGGTTATTGATATTTCTCCTGGCAATCTTGATTCCAGCTTGTGTTTCTTCCAGCCCAGCATTTCTCATGATGTACTCTGCATATAAGTTAAATAAGCAGGGTGACAATATACAGCCTTGACGAACTCCCTTTCCTATTTGGAAACATTCTGTTTTTCCATGTCCAGTTCTAGCTGTTGCTTCCTGACCTGTATACAAATTTCTCAAGAGGCAGGTCGGGTGGTCTGGTATTTCCATCTCATTCAGAATTTTCCACAGTTTATTGTGATCCACACAGTCAAAGGCTCTGGCATCGTCAATAAAGCAGAAATAGATGTTTTTCCGGAACTCTCTTGCTTTTTCAATGATCCAGCTTAGACAGTGTATTAAAAAGCAGAGACATTACTTTGGTGACAAAGGTCCATCTAGTCAAAGAGGTGGTTTTTCCAGAAGTAATGTATGGATATGAGTGTTGAACTATAAAGAAAGCTGAGCACCGAAGAATTGCTTTTAAACTGTGGTGTTGGAGAAGACTCTTGAGAGTCCCTTGGACTGCAAGGAGATGCAACCAGTCCATCCTAAAGGAAATCAGTCCTGAATATTCATTGGAAGAACTGAGGCTGAAGCTGAAGCTCCAATACTTAGGCCACCTGATGCAAAGAACTGACTCATTGGAAAAGCCCCTGATGCTGGGAAAGATTGAAGACAGGAAAAGAAGGGGTAACAGAGGATGAGATGGTTGAATTGTATCACTGACTCAATAGACATGAGTTTGCACAAGCTCTGGGAATTTGATGGACAGGGAAGCCTGGCATGCTGCGCCATGGGGTTGCAAAGAGTCAGACACTACTGAGCGACTGAAATGGCTGACTGATTCTGAGACTACATTACCTGGGCTGCCCTGATGGTTCAGTAGCAAAGAATCTACCTGCAATGCAAGATACATGGATTGGATCCCCAGGTTGGGAAAATGCCCTCAGAAGGGAAACAGCAACCCACTTCAGTATTTTTTACTGGGAAATCTCATGGACAGAGAAGCCTGGCCAGCAACAGTCCATGGAGTAGCTAAAGAATCCGACAGCACTTAAACAAACTACATTACCTATACTGTGTAAAATAGCTACATTACTTATACTATATGAAAATCGACAAATATAAATAATGACAGCTAATTCACCTACCAAAAGGCAGCTTCTCAGGCAGAAAAAATGACAATGGAAATTGACATTCATGTTATAAGATATTAAATAAGTTGAAAGTTTCTGAAATAAATATTTTATCTGATGTGAAATTTATCTGATACATTTTCTCACCATGGCCCCTCATGGTGACAGCTGTATCTCAGTCTCCAGTAAATATTGGTTAAATTATGTAGTTGACTAGGTCCTAAACTGAACAAAATAGAAACCTTAACAAAGGAATTTGGTAAACATAGAGAGGGTCAGTCTTAAACATGCAATGCAGTGTCTTTTGGACTAGTATAATGAAAATTCAATCACCCTCTGTGGAAATGGAGATGAGATTCAGAAATAGAGATCTGAAAGTATATAAAGAGATTATGTTGCAGCATTTTAGATGTTTAGTGTATTTTTCTCTTACCATCACTTACAATTGGAGCCACTAGCCCTAGGGTAGAGAAGCTCAAATTTTTTATATATGCATAAGCATAGAAATTATAAGAAAACTGGGAAGATAAAATTCATATTAAATATTAAATGCATATTTACTACATATAATTAAAATTGTCAAAGAATGACCATATCTTGGTAGCTCAGGTGGTAAAGAATTCACCTGCAATGCAGGAGACCCCAGCTCGATTCCTGGGTTGAGAAGATCCCTTGGACAAGGGATAAGCTACCCACTCCAGTATTCTTGGGCTTCTCTGGTGGCTTAGGTGGGAAAGAATCTGCCTGCAATGCAGGAGACCTGGGTTTGATCCCTGAGTTGGGAAGACCCCCTGGGGCAGGGCATGAACAACTTATTCCAGTATACCTTCTTGGAGAATCCTCATGGACAGAGGAGCCTGGAGGGTTGCAAAGTCCATGGGGTTGCAAAGAGTTAGACACAACTGAGCGGCTAAGCAAAATGATTAAAATTGTTAAAGAATGACCATATCTAATTTCAAGCTTTACCCATGATTCTGTATTGCTGAAATTCCATCATTCAGTCATTTATTGATTTATCCATGAATCGATTAACATTTATGTAGTTTCCTATATATCTAGAGAGTGATTTCTGTGTTAGAGCTTTAATAATTAATAAGAATATATGTTATTTTGAATACTGAACAAGAGAATACTGACAAATAAGCAAATAATTACAAAATAATTTGATAAATTTATGACAGATATGCAGCTTATTAGAAAATAATAGTAAACATAACTACTCAGGAAATGAGTATACCAAGGTTTCCCTAGTGGCTCAGATAGTAAAGAATCTCCCTGCAGTGCGAGAGACCTGGGTTTGATCCCTGAATCAAGAAGATCCCATGGAGAAGGAATAGCTTCCCAGTCCAGTATTCTTGCTTGGAAAATTCTATGGACAGTATAATCCATGGGGTTGCAAAGAATCAGACATGACTTTTTCACTAAGTGAAAGGAAAAATGGGAGGTGTTGTAGGTTTAGAATTATAATAAACAAAAGGTCTGTGCTAGATATTACCTAGGGTGGTTAGAGAATGACAGGGATAATGATACAACAGCACAAAATTATTTTGCCATCAAGATGCAAAATATACTATAAGTAACCTTATTCAATCTGCTGAGTCATTGTATCAGGGTTGAAGATTTAAATCATTTTCACTAGTCTGTAAATTCTCCATGAAGATAACTACTATTCTGGCTTTGCTCACCATGATATATGCAGCATCTAACACATTTTCCAGTACATAATATGTGATCAGTGAAAATTTGTTGACTAGAGATATGGCCGAATAGACAGATAAATGGTTAAATGTCTAGTTATTTTCACAATGACTGCAATCAGCATTTACAAACATTAAAGCTTGCCCTTCTCTTGGTTTGTTTCTTACCATAAAGCCCGAAGTGAAGGTTGTCCAAAGAGTTTAAATTTGGGACTGGCTTTTGAAACAAACACAGACATTTAAAAAAATAACTAAGGAGCATCTTGAAATGGATGAGATGGACTTCAAGAATTACCGAGAAAGGCCTTCATCTGTTGAACCCTGATTTATCGGTGGACAAACTCTCCAGGGAAATGTTGATACATGTATTCATTCATTCATTCAGTATCTGTCCAGTGCCTACTATGTGCAGACACTATTCTAAACACTGGAGATTCAGAACAGACTTTCATTGACCACCCCCCCCCCCTTCCACACATAGACAGGTACACACACCTGTCCCCATAGGATTTATATTCAAGTCAGGGGAAACAGATAACTAGTGAAACATAACTGTTTCATCTACTGATGTGTGCTGTGGAGAAAAACAAGAGAGAAGAGGCAATGACAGTAATGGTGAACTGTGGCCTTACCATCCATCTGACTGCATTGGGAAGAGGTTCTCTGTGGAAGGAGATATAGTCTGGGTGTCCAGCACATCTCAAATACTCTTACAACCAGGAAATAGGCCATATAGTTAGTACTACTACCTCCAGAAAGTTAGTGATAGGCTCTGAGGGTTTATTTGGGTGGAGGGAGGTGAAGTTGGAGACAGGGGGGTGCTTAGACTGTGCACTGTTCGCTCCAGGTGCTGAGGTGAGAGGCAGTCATATCTGAGGCATTGCCAGTTCCTGGGCTGCTGACTCCTTCCAGCCCAACGTGGGGGTTGGGACAGCTGGTAGTCTCCAGACACTTTCAATGAAGATGTTATATTTACCCTAAAAATTAGAGATGTTAGAGAGTCTAAGGAATCATGAATGTCAAGTTAATTAACTCTTAGGGCTTTGGGATAATAAAAATAAAATCCAGGTTACAAGCTTTCAATCAATATAACTTATGAATTTATCCTCATACTGATTTACTTAATACTTATATAGCTAAATGTTTCCATCAAATCTCCACCCCTGAATCGTTAATGACTTTTCCAGATAGACAAAGAAATACTGTTAACAGGAACTATATTGAGACACACTAGTATGGAGCACTCTCTTTCAGACCAATGAATTAGTTCTACTGATTAAAAGCTTACAGCCCTGATTTTATTTGTATTGCCCCAAAGTCTTAATAGTTAATTAGCTTGAAATTCTGGAGAAGGCAGTGGCACCCCACTCCAGTACTCTTGCCTGGAAAATCCCATGGATGGAGGAGCCTGATAGGCTGCAGTCCGTGGGGTTGCTAAGAGTTGGATAGGACTGAGCGACTTCATTTCACTTTTTACTTTCATGCATTGGAGAAGGAAATGGCAACCCACTGCAGTGTTCTTGCCTGGAGAATCCCAGGGATGGGGGGGCCTGGTGGGCTGCCATCTATGGGGTCGCACAGAGTCGGACATGACTGAAGCAACTTAGCAGCAGCAGCAGCTTGACATTCACAATTCCTTCTGATTCTCTAATATCTCTTTATGTGTTTGGGGGTAAATATAACATCTTCATTAGAAGAACACACAGACCTGTGATTTGAGCCTATGATCAATGCAGGACCAAATGTCTTGGCAGGTTTTCCAAAGATGCAAGGATTCTAAGAGACACCAGCTTTTATATGGATACCATGGAAACTAGTTAAGCAACAAATCAGAGTGTGCGTCCAATCCTCCTGACCCTTTGCCAAATAGACAATAAAAATGGGGTTTATAAACAAAACTTGGACAATATGAAGTGATATCCATCCATTTAAAAAATGACAAATGCTGGGAATTCCCTAGTGGTCCAGTGAATAACATTTGTGATCCCAGTGTGGAGAGTCTGGATTTGATTCCTGATCAGGGAACTAGATTCCACAGGCCACAACTAAACTAAGAGCCCTCATGCTACAATAAAGTTTCCAAATACCACAACAAAGGTCAAAGATCCCCCATGTTGCAACTATTTTACTTGGTGCAGCCAAATAAATAAATAGCAAAAAATAACAAATGCTAAGAAACTTTGTTTGTATAAGGTAGAGTAGGACCTAGTGAAAGGTTGCTGTTGAATCATGCGAATACACCAGGATTCTTGGCCCCCGGAGGAGAAGAATTCAATCCGGGGCCAGAGACGAGGCTTGATCGCTCAGAGCTTTTGTGTAATAAAGTTTTATTGAAATATAAAGGAGATAGAGAAAGCTTCTGACATAGGCATCAGAAGGGGGCAGAAAGAGTACCCGCTTGCTAGTGTTAACAATGAAGTTATATAATCCAAAGAATATCTGGAGGTTTAAAGACCTCATCAGTCCTACTCCCATAATTTACATTTTAAGATAACACTGTCCTCAGGCAAGATACATCCTTGTAAAGACCAGGTCTACTCCCATAATTAACATTTTAAGATAACAGAAGGTTGAATCCAAAGACTACCCTTAGGCAGGATACATTATTGGTATATAATCCTAAGGAATGTGGAGAAAGAAAAAAAGTTTGTCCTTTCTTCCTCCTTGAGAATTCCAGACCCCTCTATCCTTGGGAACCCCTAGACTCCCTATCAACCTGCCTAGGAACTGACTCTTTCACTAGATAACTACCATTCAGACTGGAAGATAAAATTGCACTGTGTGGCAGATTTAATAGTGTTGCAAAAAATCTCAGACCTGTCTCTTAACGTGTGTGTGTGTGTGTGTGTGTGTGTTCGGTCATGTCTGACTCTTTGCAACCCCATGGCCTGTAGCCCACCAGGCTCCTCTGTTCATGGGATTCTCCAGGCAAAAATACTGGATTGGGTTGCCATTTCCTACTCTAGCTGATCTTCCCCACCCAGGTATCCAACCTGCATCTCTTGCATCTCCTACACTGGAGGGTGAATTCTTTACTGTTGTGCCATCTGGGAAGCCTCACCCCTTAATGTAGTATGTGATAAACAGCTGTGAAATGAGAAATACAGGCAAGTCAAGTACCAACTTTCAGATGAAGAAGGGCCCACCTTGGCTTGAGATTTTTAGAGTAGGTTTGAGCTGTGCTGTGCTTAGTCATTCAGTAGTATCCAATTCTTTGTGACCACATAGAGAGTAGCCAGCCAGGCTCCTCTATCCATGGGGATTTTCCAGGCAAGAATACTGGAGTGGGTTGCCATGTCCTCCTCCAGGGGATCTTCCCAACCCATGGATCAAACCCAGGTCTCCTGCATTGCAGGCAGATTCTTTACCAGCTGAGCTACCCAGGAAGTCCCAGAGTAGTTTGGGAAGAACTTAAATCTTTGAAAACTTGATAGATGGAAACAAATAGAAAAGGATTTCAAATAGGGTGAACTTGGTGAGAAAAACCAGGGAGGTGATAAAGTAAACTGCTTTTGTTCAAATGTACCCGTTAAGGAATGGGGGTTTAAAAGGATTTCAGCAAGACAGCAGTAGGATTGGTTCATGGCGCTAGATTTGTGAACGGATAACTACAGAACTCAGAAATCTTAAAAAAAAAAAAAAAAAGGAAAGGAAACATTCCATCCCCAAAATAGGTTTGCTTCTTTCCCTCTCTCTCTTTTTTTTTTTCTTTTTGCAACACAACCAAATCAAACTTTAGGGAACGTAAGAGACAGAATGTTCTCTGCTGTGTTTTGAAAAGCCAACTCCCTTTGCGGTCTTCATATTTTTAAATACAACCAAAGGGAAGTGCCATTCTCTTAGATCTTGCTAACAGGCCATTTTAGATGCCTTCTAGACAGAATACTGTCTTTGGAGAGCTTCAGAGCTGCTGGGTCTGTGAAGTATTCAAAGGCACTTCCTTCCCCCAGCACTGGGTTTCCGAAGGAGGGGCTCAGCGTGGCTCATGTGCTGGACTTGTTTTCCCCCTCCCAGGAGAGAAAGGAAAGTCTTACAGAGCAATTAAACACATAGAACGTAGTCATTTCTCCAGGAAGATGAGAAACTGCAGGCAGTGCTCTGACTTTCCAATAAATGTTGTGAAGATAGTAAATGTCTCTGAGGATGAAGTTGATGAACAGGAATGCTGGCATTATTCATGCATCTCCTTTGTTCAGGTTTTATGTAACAACTAAAAGCACCCACGAAATTGTAGGAGCATCTTGTGCAAGGTTTGCTTTCGGTGAACATAATGAAAGCCAGGTTTAGAGCTATCAGGAAATTCAGTTCAGTTCAGTTCAGTTCAGTCGCTCAGTCATGTCCGACTTTTTGCAACCCCATGAATCGCAGCACGCCAGGCCTCCCTGTCCATCACCAACTCCTGGAGTTCACCCAGACTCACGTCCATCGAGTCAGTGATGCCATCCAGCCATCTCATCCTCTGTTGTCCCCTTCTCCTCCTGCCCCCAATCCCTCCCAGCATCAGAGTCTCTTCCAATGAGTCAACTCTTTGCATGAGGTGGCCAAAGTACTGGAGTTTCAGCTTTAACATCATTCCTTCCAAAGAAATCCCAGGGCTGATCTCCTTCAGAATGGACTGGTTGGATCTCCTTGCAGTCCACGGGACTCTCAAGAGTCTTCTCCAACACCACAGTTAAAAAGCATCAATTCTTCGGTGCTCAGCCTTCTTCATCAGGAAACTGGAACCCTTCAACTTGTTTTAGTAATTAAAAGACATATTTTTCAGAAATTGCAAGAATCATGCCTAGGTGGGTGAGAATTGACTAAGCAGGCAGTGGTTCATCTGGTTCATAAAAGACAATACAAGCTAGTACTTTGTGTATAAGATATCTTATATTTTTAATACTACATAGTACCAGGACTTTGCATAGACCATGTCACTTAGAGGCCATAACACTCTGTGGTTATTATAAGGAAAGTGGTTTTTATAAGGAAGGTGAGACTTAAAGAAGCTCAATGAACTTGTCCAAAGACACCAGGACCAATCAGTGGCAGAGGCAGAATTCAAGCCTGAGTGTTTTGGTCCAGACCTAGCACCTTCCTCACTAAGCCCCACAACCTCTCTGCCTTATTGATAGTTCTGAAATGAGTTCCTAAATCTCTTAATTTCTTCTCATTTTTGTTTTCCGCCTTGTCTTGTCAAGTTATGCTGATGTCCACCTGCCTGAGATAAGTAGATGAGGTTTAGAAACTGGTCACCATAAAAGGTCACAGGAGCAACCTCCAGAGAGAATGCAGTGAGTTCTTTCTGGAGAAGCTCCTTCCTCAGGACCTGTCCAGCAGTGAGAAGGCCCCCCTGAAGTCCTCTACCCTACACCCAGTGAGTGCTTGCATGCTGAGTCACTTCACTGGTGTCTGACTCTTTGTGACCCCATGAAGCCCATAGCCCGTCAGGCTCCTCTGTCCATGGGGATTCTCCAGGCAGGAATACTGGAGTGGGTTGCCATGCCCTCCTCCAGGGAATCTTCCCAACCCAGGGATTGAACCTATGTATCTTATATCTCCTGCCTTGGCGGGTGGGGTCTTTATCACTGGTGTCATATAGGAAAAACTTCAGCACCCAGTAAAGACTTTTAAAATATCAGGAAGATGTTTCTGAAGCTATATTAGAATTAGATAACTTAGAAGCAGGTAAAAAAGAGGAGGCTATCAAAGAATTCATGGGCCTTAGCAGAGACTCAGAAACGTTCATAACACATAAAACAAGATTCACCTTGAACAAACAGTTTTGTCTTTCCCCCTTCCCAAATAGACATTCAGGAATAAAAAGAACACAGTGCTGCTCCATGGTCTTGATTCAGGAAGCTTTAGATGTAATCTTGATGTTCTCAGAAGAACTGAGAATACAAGAGTGAAAAAATTTAAAGGAGCTCCTGGGAGTACTTTTAATTTTTTGCCACATTAGTAGTGTTGATGTTCAAATAAAATCAAAGGTAGAGTAACAATGGATTGGTGGGAAAAGGTTGTTGATTCCACAAATTTATATTTATTAAGCACCTACTGGATGCTTGCTGTTATAAACTGTATCATAGAAGATAGGAAAGCAGTTGATCCATAAACAACTCTGATTTAAAACAATTGAAGATGCATATATTATATAAAATGATATTGTCAAGAGAAATAGTTACATATTGTCTATATACTCCATTTTGGCAATTTCGAAATTGCACAGAATGTGACATCAGAGTAAGCCAAATAGCATAAGGGCCATAATGTAATTTCTACTATTGTCTCATAAATTTTAGTTTCCTTCATTTACTGGGTGAATACCACTAAGCCCAGCTAACTGGCCTTCCCAGGTGCCTCAGTGGTAAAGAATCTGCCAATGCAGGAGATGTAGGTTCAGTCTCTGGGTCAGGAAGATTCCCTGGAGAAGGAAATGCCAACCCACTCCATTATTCTTACTTGAAAAATCTCATGGACAGAAGAGCCTGGTGGGCTACAGTCCCTGGGGTCCTAGAAGAGTTGGACACAACTGAACGACCAAGCATGCACGCACCAGGCTACCTACACAGAAAGCAGTGGCTCACCTTCCACAGGTTACGCACTAGTGTTTATAAATCTCTGAAGGACTTAGATACCTTACATAATGAATTTCTGTGCTTTCTATCTTGAGTCTTTGTATGATCACCTCTACTATCTCAGCATGATAAATCCTTCCTATTAGATTTATCATAAAATGAAAAAACCTGGCATCCTGATGACTCTTTTTGTTCTTTCTCAAAGTTCTCCCTTGAAACTTAATGAACCTGTAATTAAAACGTCAGTCCTGGGTGTTCTTTGGAAGGACTGATGCTAAAGCTGATACTCCAATACTTTGGCCACCTCATGCAAAGAGTTGACTCATTGGAAAAGACTCTGATGCTGGGAGGGATTGGGGGCAGGAGGAGACGGGGACGACAGAGGATGAGATGGCTGGATGGCATCACCGACTCAATGGATATGAATTTGAGTGAACTCCGGGAGTCGGTGATAGACAGGGAGGCCTGGCGTGCTGCAATTCATGGGGTCGCAAAGAGTCGGACATGACTGAGTGACTGAACTGAATTAAAACATCTGCATTTAGTAAATAATCCTTTAAGGCTCAACACTACCATTTTGAGTTGAGTAGCTGTTATTGTCCAGAGAAACACTCTAATACATAGAACTAAATATTTTTAAATAATATTAATAAATGTGTTAGAGGTATCACAAACTCAGTCCCAAGAGTGGTCAGATATGCAGACTGCACAGGCGTCTGCTTGCCCTGCAGCAACAGAGGGGCCACCATGTACTTGGTGCTCCCGCAGTGCATCCATTCTTCCTCTCTCTTAGATGAAAATGAACCAGGAGTGTTTCTTTTTCTTGTTTCTCTTGTATTGCATTTATATGTTCATCTCTACCAAAAGCATAAAAAGTTATGGTGTCTATACCACATTTAATATGAATTGGAAATGCTTTCTTCTAAACATATTTTACACTTAGAAACTATAAAGTAAAATGAAAGGAAAGACCATATGGGAAATGGACACCTAATGTGAGTAGAAAGAGGATTCTCTGAGAGGCTTAACTGCATTGGAAACCAATACTGATTTTGGCTAAGTCAGATGTATGCTTGATGCTAACTGCAGTAAAAGAAAAAATAAATTCTGAATAATAACATCCCATCACAGGACTTAATTATTCATCTGCATGCTCTAGTGAACAACTCATGCTCCAACAGCCTATGACTTAATAGTTTTCTGAAGTTTTACTCACTTATTCAACATTTATTGCCTAAAATGCACCATCCTATATTCTGAGTGCTGGTAACAACTGTGAACAAAATGGACAAAATTCACTCAGGGATTTACATTCAGATTTAAAAAACATCCTTTAAATTTGAATTTCACTGTAACATTTCTTATAGTGCAGATCTATCATGGGCTTCCCTTATGGCTCAGTGGTAAAGAAAATGCCAATGCAGGAGAAATGGGTTTGATCCCTGGGTTGGGAGGATTCCCCTGGAGAAGGAAATGGCAACACATTTATTATCTATTGTTCTTGCCTGGGGAATCCCATGGACAGAGAAGCCTGGTGGGCTTCGGTCTATGGGATTGCAAAAGAGTCAGACACATCTTAGAAACTAAACAGCAGCAAGACCTATCATAGATATACCTAAAAGCCGCAGGGAAGTTTTGCTTACAGATTATAAGTAGTCCGTTTCAATGGGCTGTTTTCACAAGTAGCAAAATAAATAAAATATTTTATCATTTACAAATATATCTTTGCTCTGAATGAGCAAATGAACTCATTGCTCTGTTCCAGGACCATTACTCCTATCGTTAAGAAAGTGCAATCCAATCTCTCCACTACCTCCCAAAGCAAACAGTTAACGACTTTAAGCAAAGAATATTCTCATTCTGGTCTCTAGAAATTAGGCAGAAACATTACAATCATTCCTGTCATCTTCTTTCTAATGTCCGATATTGTATCCAAACAACATTAGTTTGATGAAATGACCAGAATGGAGACATAGTTGTTAGTATAAATGACTGATAAGTGAAGAAAACCTTACAGAATAGGCTTTCCTAGTAGGTTGAGGTAGGAACATCGGTTCCTTCCACAGTAGTGAAAATGAAATATTAGGCAGACAGGTCTTTCTATTCAGGATTCCTATCAATAAGGAATAGAGGCCAAGTTCAAGTCCTGTCTGTCCTCCTGCTGGGCATATGCCCTTGTGCAATTTGCTTAATGTCTCAGAGCCTTAGCTTCCTCACCTGTAAAGTGAACACAATATGTATACTTACTTGTTATGGATGTCAGAGGAAGTATTGACCTATGCTTATGTTACTGATTTTGGTTGATCCCTGTAGCTCTAAGAGAAGGCAGTCTTAAAAATATTTCTGCCTCTTCTCTAACTTCTTGCTCATCAATATAAAAAAGAACAAAAACATGCCAGTCGACCATAGGGAAAAACTTTATATACTGTCACATTAACTCTGAGCTTTGTCACTGCGTTAAAAAAAAAAAAAAAAAAAAAGGAAGTGTCCTGTGGCTTCTTTCTTCTGCTATTCTAATCACTAGGGAAGGCTTTTATCTTGCTGGCCCAGGAAGCAAGCCAGACCTTCTAAAGGCCTACTTGGAGGTCTACCTGCCCGCCTACCCACCTTTGTATCTTTTTCTGGAGCTATCTAACATTTGGGACATTATGTATTTAATGAAGCCATGTGGATTCTGTACAAATAAAGGTCATTTCTGTATGATGACTTTCTGTATCATTGTGTCAAGATCCAGCTTGGGGAAGAGACACCTCCTTTCCAATAAAACTATAGTCACAGGCTCCCACACAACTTTACACAAAATAGAATCAATGCTATACTTTGTTTTCATCTGGCGTTATGCATTGACAGCTCCACTTGTGAAAGAACATAGAGCACTAAAGATGCCTAAATTCCCATCAAGGAAGAGTGTATGAAGTGTATGTACGTGACTTCAAAGGCAAGAATCTAGTCCCTACAAGAACTGGGGAGAGTAGGTGGGCCATCAATCCTGGAATCGTTGTAAAGGCAGAAGGCCAGGAAGGGAGAGGCTTGTTGCTTAAATGGAGCTGCAAACTGTGGTCTTGGCACCAGAAACAATGCAAGATCTTAGCTCTTGGAACTTGGAATGGAAAAGCAGAGCAGAATTAGCTATAAGATTGAGATGCTGAAGAGAGTCCTTTTTGAGGCAAGATAACATTAGGTCCAGACTCTTAGTTAGGGATTGTTTGACACTCTCTGGTGGCATTTAGAAAACAGGAAAGTGCCATAAATTTGGCAGGTGATTAATTAATATTGATACAAATTGATTCTAATTTAAAATAACTCTTACTCTATTAAAATAATCTTGAAAGATTTAACTCAGTGCAGTGGTTTTCTTTAAGCAGTCATTTTATATCCTATACAAAATATCCTTTTGAGTAGATCAGTATTATGATGTCATATATTTCATGGGGCCAACCATGAGATACAGTTGGACAAAAGCAGTCAGAGGCAGGCAATCTAATAAAACCTGTTAGGTGAAGAGAAAGGGAAGGCTGTATATCACACAAGGCAGCTGCTAGTTGGCCATCAACAAGGGCCTCTTCAGGATGTGGTTCCTCAAGAAGATCCAGAAATTGAGGTTTTTGAGAGTTTTTTAAGTAAGGCATTAAACAATTTTTAATACTGGCAACTAAATTTAACTTTCTAAATTCATGATAGTGGGAATATCAGTGGTTTCAGAGTGAAGCTCTGAGGTTGTTATGAGACTGAGGAAACATTATTTTTAATTCATGGTTCACTAGTCAATAAGAATGAAAATCAAATATGACTTAGCTTGCCCTTTTCTATCAGATAGAATTTTACCTAAATGACTTTATTAGCTTTTAAATGAATAAGAACGGATATACCTCTTAATCAAGTCATTTGAAATATACATTGCACCTACGTTATCATGTTATAACTAAAAAGGAGGGGAAGTAGAAATGGGAAATTGATCAGAGGAAGCAAGTTTGAAAATAAATGAAAACAAGTAAGAGGGAGGCAAGTAGGGAGTAAGAATCCAGAACTGACAAATGTTGCCAGAAAGAAACACATCCTGGAAGAGAGAAGCTGTTCACATACAGGGAAAACACATAGAGAGAAGTTAGAGGAATTCTGAATTGACAACAATTGAGAATTTCACTTTGCTACTTCATAAAATTTTTTTGCTACTTTAATAAATTATGAAGTTAATACGACATAATTAAAAAAATATTGGAGTATAGTTGATGTACATTACTGTGTTAGTTTCAGGTGTAAAGGAAAGTGAATCAGTTATACATATATTCACTCTTTTTTAAATTAATTTATTTAATTTGAGGCTAATTACTTTACAGTATTGTAGTGGGTTTTGCCATACATTGACATGAATCTGCCACAGGTGTACATGTGTCCCCCATCCTGAACCCCCTCCCACCTCCCTCCCATCTCATCCCTCAGGGTCATCCCAGTGCACCAGCCCTGAGCACCCTGCCTCATGCATTGAACCTGGACTGGCGATCTATTTCACATATGGTAATATACATGTTTCAATGCTATTCTCTCAAATCATCCCACCCTCACCTTCTCCCACAGAGTCCAAAAGTCTGTTCTTTACATCTGTGTCTCTTTTGCTCTCTCACATATAGGGTCATCATTACCATCTTTCTAAATTCCATATATATGTGTTAATATACTGTATTGGTATTTTTCTTTCTGACTCCTTCACTCTGTATAATAGGCTCCAGTTTCATATATTCCCTCTTTTTAAAGATTCTTTTCCCGTGTAAGCCACTACAGAACATTGAGTAAAGCTCCCCCTGCTACATAGTAGGTCCTTATTAATTATCTATTTTATATATAATATTGTGTATACCTCCATGAGGGCATAAATTGCATCTACTTTGTTCATCTCTGACTCCTCACCACTTAGCACACAATGATGCACTCTGAGAGGGATAACCAAAATAGCCTTACATGGTAGACATTAGTCTCTGGATAGCCAGAAGACACAGCACATCCCACCAATCCAGGAAGGGTTCAAGGTCACTATATTAGCCTAAGAGGCTGCCATAGCAAAGTACCATAGGCTTAAACAACAGAAATTTGCTTTTTTATAGCTCTGGAAGCTAGAAGTCCAAGATTAAGGTGCTGTCAGGGTTAGCTTCTAGTGAGATGTATCTTTCTGGCTTGTAGACAGCTGCCTTCTTATATGTCCTCAAGTAGCCTTTCCTCTATGTTCATGCAGAGTGAGAGGTCTCTGGTGTCTCTTCGTCTTATAAGGATATTGATTCTATCAGATTAGGACCCTATACTTATGACCTCTTTCAACCTGAAATGAGGTTTTACTTCTCTAAAAAAACTGTCTTCAAATATCATCCCATTGGATGTTAGAACTTCAAAAACACTGGGGGACCACAATTCAGTTTATAATATCCATTGTATCCTTCATTGTATTCTACTCATTAGGGTTCTTTAATCATAAGCAATAGGTACAGACCATGACTAATTTAGACAAAAAGGAGCATGCTGAGTGGATGTCAAGGGCTAAGCTGCCTTTGCACAAGCCTGTACACACTAGCGTTGGGCACTGAATAACTTATATGATCAGAATTCATGGCTTATTCAACAATCTCCAAGAATTGGAAGAAATGAAGAACCAGACTTTGGACAGTCAAAAATCAGAGAAACTCCAAAGACTTTAAAAGCTGGAATTAATAGTCTCTTCAGGGTGCTATCTTGAATGAACTCCAGTAATTTCATTCTTTGTAGACTTCCCAGTCAAGATAAAAGAAGGACAAAGTTTGCTCTCAAGTTATGCACATCTCTCTTTGTAAAGAGAGGTCAAGAAGCTTGATAAACAGTTTTACTGAGACTTTCTTCAGTGGGTCTGGGATGGTGCCCAGGGCACAATCAAAGTGCTAGTAACAGAGACAGGAGGAAAGGCCTCTGGCAGGCAAAGTTATGACAAACAAAAGTCCCATTCCAGAAGAAAATGAGCCCTGGTGCCAGGGTGTGGGGATTGGAGTTCAAACTCTGCCACATGTTCATTGGTTTTATGACTCTGCTCAAGTTACTTAACTGATCTGTGCCTCAGATTCCTCATCTGTAGATGAAACTTCTAGACTCATCTCATGTAAAGGTTGATTTTACTCATAAAAAACTTAGAGCAGGACCTGACTCTCTATGTACTCAAAAAACATTAGTCAATTATTATTTTTTCTGAGACTTAAGGTCCTTATTCATGATCTAACATATATTCTGCTTTAGAAAGTAATTTCTAAACCATTTTATTATGTGATTATTATCAAATATAAATCTTTCAAATTTGATTCAGATTTAATTTGACTGAATTTCTCTCTCTTTCACACACACACACACACACACACACACACTCACACAACAGGCACATGCTGATGTAGGTCTCCTATACTTCTTTCTAAGTATATTATTAGAAAATATGCTTATGAAATTGCTCTTGGTAAAATCATCGTTGTGAATATTCAAACTTGCTCAGAGGCCAGAGATCAAAGCATATGATAAATGCAGCATTTAATAGGTGAGGAGGAGGCAGTCACAGAGTGAAGGTGGGTGTTAGTAATGGTTGTATAAAATTATCTTTATTCAACATCAAGCAGAGGGAATAAATACAAAATTAATGAACTGTTTACATGGTACAAAATTGGGAAAGACTGCAAATGTTGGAAAAGCCTAAGAACCGATAGCAGTAAAGCCATAAAAAGGAAAATAAAAACAAAGAAATTCAAGTAAACAACAGTGGAACATTATGATGAAATAAAATGAAATTGAGACAGTAGACTCCTAAATTATGACACTTATTACAGTGCACTTTGCAAATTTTTTTATATAATCATCTCCACTGTTCAGCCAAAAGCACTATGAGACATTAACTCATTTAATTAAAATATTATTGAGTATGACTATGTACCAGATAGTGTTATTCAGGGAGATGTACAAATGAAAAGGTTCACGTCCTAGCTAATGATTGCAAGGATTCAATTTCACTTATCGTTTTACTTCTAGCATTTAACATACAAACCTGGAAAAGAGAAGAAGGCTCTTTTTCAAGTGATAGGTAGCTAACTATCAAAGGAATACTCACAGTAAATGTATCTAAAAGGAAAACTAATAATAGCATGCATTGATTGAAAGCAGATCCTGCTTTCAGTCCTTGGGCTGCATGTCTCATTTCATCTTTGAACAGATGCTGACACCATACCCTGCATTATATTATAATAAGGAAACTATAGGTAAGTAATTCTTCCAAGAGTATTCAGGTTACTATAATTAGCCACTTGATGCAAAGAGCTGAGTCTTTTGAAAAGACCCTGATGCTGGGAAAGATTGAGGACAAGAGGAGAAGCGGGCAGTAGAGGAAGAAATGGCTAGATAGCATCACTGACTCAATGGATGTGAGTTTGAGCAAACTGGGAGATAGTTGGAGTTGCAGAGAGTGGGACACGACTTAGCAACTGAACGACAACAATAAGCTGTGATGCTGAGATTCAAACTGTGTCTGATCTGGTACTTTTAAGTCCTCACAGACCATTTTAATTTGTAGGAGGTAGGACACATCAAAGAGGAGCTTTATTTAACTCTGTGAATCTCATGCATTTTTACTGAGTACACAGAGAACTCTCATGCTTGAATTCTTATTCTTTTGCTTTAAAGAAACTGTTAAAAAAAAAAAAAAAGAAAATTTCTACTGGCCATCAGCATTAGTGATTATTGCATTGTTAACACTTTCTTACGAAGATTTGAGCAGAAACATATCAAACACGCTCCCTGCTTCTTTATTTTGAGCTAGACTCACCTTTGTGAAATATTTACATTCATTATCTCACTTGAACATAACTTTGTAAGGTAGGTAGTGCATAAGGGAAGGCAGAGCTTTTTCTTATCCTTCTCCTTTACAATTTGTAAACTGAGATTTGAGATTTACCCATCGGCATTTAAGGACATATTTTTTCTTTGTAATCACTGTCCCCACCCCGGCTTCCCTGATACATTTTCCTAATCTTCTTTGTGCCAAAAATTCACTCCTTCCAGAGAGGTTTGTTTTTCCTTCCTGTGACTTGTTCATGTCTATTTGCAAAAGGCAAAAAAAAAAAAAAAAAAAAACTACTTCAATATGGTTGTAAGACTTTCTTAAAGGGTGTATAGAATAATGTGAAACTAAGTTATGACGTACACCATAAATGCTGCAGAGAACAAACAAAAATAGACCTCAGGAAAATAGTCTGAAATCAATAAGCAGAATCACTCTAGAAATCAATATCACCAAAGGAGATGAGCAGCTGAAAACTGCGGGAAAATTGGACTTGCACACACGATGTAATATGGTACCCAAACAGTGATTTTCAAGTCTGTGTATAAAGAGACATTTGATCCTACGTTAGCAAAGCAATAGCCTTTTTATGCAAGGCTCTGGGGAGACCATGTCTGATAATACTGTCCGAGGTAATATAACCCTACCAGGACTGCAATAGACAGACAACAGAAATGATTGGGAAGAAGAAACATTAAGCTCCATGTTAGGCTAAGGAGCTTAAAGGTGTTTGGATTGGTGATGCAGTGACAAAGAGACCCATGATTCTGAGCTATAATAGACTTCTCCAAAGGAAAATAGATGTTATTTAGTATAATTTATGTGGATTCATAAAAACAAGCCAGCTGGCCACTGAGGGCTTAAAAAAATAAAGCTAGAGCCATGCCTCTAAAAATAGTATTTGAAATACACAAACAATGAAAGTGTACCTTAATTTTTAAATTAGCCTCATGGCAAAGTTTTTTCTTGGTTCATTCACTCAGTGAACTTGTATTGGATAATTGCTATGTGCCGGGCAATGAATTAATATTAGCGGCTAAGGTAAAAAAAGGAAGACTTTACATGAAAGAGCTTATGTTTTATTCAAAATGAAATTGTAAACAAATGCTCTACTAAAAGGTGATATATCTTAAAACACGCTTCTCTGCTTCATGATGAAAATAAGCACTTGGAGGAAGGGTAAACTTTTCAATGGGGCAAAAGAAATAGTATTTTAAGATGAATTTCATGTTTTCTTCCATTTTACTTTATAACATAAAGTTCCCATGTTATTATACACTTTTCACAAACATTTCAAAGGCTGAAAATCATGTCCTGGAGTGAAAGTGCTCACACCCTACTGGCAGAAAGGGTATGGAATAGGCATCGTGCCAGGCTGGGTGCTGAGAGTAAGTCATGCCACTCTGTGTGTGGGCGCCTCTGGAATGTCAACCCCAACAGGGAGGAATGTCACACTTCTCTTAGCTGAGACGAAATTTAGGCCCAGATTTGAACTTGGCTCACCAAGTCCTCATGTATGGATGTGAGAGTTGGACTATAAAGAAAGCTGAGTGCCAAAGAATTGATGCTTTTTAACTGTGGTGTTGGAGAAGATTCTTGAGAGTCCCTTGGACTGCAAGGAGATCCAACCAGTCCATCCTAAAGGAGATCAGTCCTGAATACTCATTGGAAGAACTGATGTTGAAGCTGAAACTTCAATACTTTGGCCACCTGATGCGAAGAGCTGACTCATTTGAAAAGACCCAAATGCTAGGAAAAATTGAAAGTGGGAGGAGAAGGGGACAACAAAGGTTCAGATGATTGGATGGCATCACCAACTCAGTGGACATGAGTTTGAGTAAACTCTGGGAGTTGGTGATGGACAGGGAGGCCTGGTGTGCTGCCGTTCATGGAGTCGCAGAGTCGGACATGACTGAGCAGCTGAACTGAACTGCCTTAACACCAATTCCATGCTTTGACTTCCATTCGAAGAGAATGAACACTTGCCCCCATATCATGAACACTTGATAGCTTCTGTGGCCTGGCTTTGGGGAAGTGGATCATCTGTACTAAAGCTGAAGTTCGTGCTCAGAGGTGAGGAGTGGGCATGGCAGGTGTGCCTGTGGCTGGGGCCTCATCAGGGGCCCATCAATCTCCATCCACGCTTCACTGGCACTGGAATCATCATCTTGCCATATCCTTCAGGCCTGGAGTGTCGGTGTCTTCACTGTTTACCTGTGGGTTGCTGTGATCCTTTCCACATGAACCCTACAAAGGAAGGGGTAGTTAACAAGTTAATATTATTTTCAAGGTTATTTTATTTTTTGATTGGAGGAAAATTGCTTTACAATGTTGTATTGGTTTCTTCTGAACAACAATGTAAATCAGTCATCAGTAAACATAATCACCTCCCTCTTGGGCTTCCCTGGTGGCTCAGTGGTAAAGAATCTGCCTGCCAGTGCAGGAGATGCGGGTTTGAATCCTGGTCAGGAAGATCTCCTGGAGAAGGAAATGGCAATCCACTTCAGTAGTCTGGCCTGGGAAATCCCGTGGACAGAGGAGCCTGGCAGGCTACAGTCCATGGGGCCACAGGGTCTGTCACGACTGAGCAGCTAAACAGCAACAACATCTCATCCCTCTTCATACTGCCCCCTTTCCCCCCATCCCACCACTCTCTCTGCTCAGTCACTTTCATAGTGTCCAACTCTTTTGTCAGCCTATGGATTGTACCCCACCAAGCTCCCCCATACATGGAACTCTCCAGGCAAGAATACTGGAGTGAGATGTCAAGCCTTCCTCCAGGGGATCTTCCTGACCCAGGGATTGCACCTTCATCTCTTATGTCTTCTGCATTGGCAGGGAGGTTCTTTACCACTAGAACCACATAGGAAGCCCATTCCACCTCTCTCAGTTCAGTTCAGTCGCTCAGTCGTGTCTGACTCTTTGCGATCCCATGGACTGCAGCACGCCACGCCTCCCTGTCCATCACCAACTCCTGGAGATTACTCAAACTCATGTCCATTGAGTCGGTGATGCCATCCAACCATCTCATCCTCTGTTGTCCCCTTCTCCTCCTGCCCCCAATCCCTCCCAGCATCAGGGTCTTTTCAAATGAGTCAGCTCTTTGTATCAGATGGCCTAAATATTGGAGTTTCAGCTTCAGCAGCAGTCCTTCCAATGAATATTCGGGGCTGAGTTCCTTAAGATGGACTGGTTGGATCTCCTCTAGGTCATATATTTAATAGTAATAGTAACACAAATAGCAGGTCCTGTTTTATCTTTCATGAGCTAATTCATTTCATTCTTAGAATAACTTTATGATGGAAAAGTGATATTGTTCCCATTTTATAGATGAGGAAACTTAAGGTTTAAGATCAGTTGAAATTTTCTGAGAGGCTGCCTGAGACCACTCAGCAGGGCTGTGATGGAGCCAATCTAGATATTGAGTCTGCTTTTCTTTACTATGGTTTTACTTGCACATCAGGACTACACCTGCTTAATGGACATTAGTGAGTGTTCAGATCGCCACTAACAGAGTATATACGATATTGGAGCCCAGAGTCCTCTTTCAGTACAAGTTCATTGAACCAACAGCGTGTGCTCTTGTTAAGAAAGCTCTGACAAAGCTGCCATGGCTTCAAAGGAGAAAATTGCTTGTCCTCACCTGTTCTCATTAATTCTTTGCCTGTTGGATCAGCTGAGAGCAGGGTGTCCCACACAGCGGAAGTGAACATATGACACTGAAAAAACTGAGAAGAAGTGGGACGGATCCAAGGAAGGTCCTTGATGAGGTCTCAAAAGGGAAGTCAGATGTCAGAGGGACATATGACAGCAACGTCAAGGAACTGAGATAATAAAAGCAAACGAGGAATGAACCAGGAGCCAAATAGGACCTGAATCATAACCCGTATGAAATGGTTAGGGATACAAAAGAGCTGATGCATTGGAAAAGACACTGATGCTGGGAAAGATTGCAGGCAAAAGGAGAAGAGGGTGGCAGAGGATGAGGTGGTTAGATAGCATCACCGACTCAATGGACATGAATTTGAGAAAACCATGGGAGATAGTGAAGGACAGGGAAGCCTGGTCTGCTGCCATCCAAGGGGTCACAAAGAGTCAGATACGATTTAGCAGCTGAACAACAACAGCAAGAACGAGGCACTGATCAAAGCCTACAAGCTGTCTTATTCTTCTCATCAGCATAATGATAGTGGAGGACTCCTTTGTTCTTGCTGTCTCTCAGGCACTACTCTTTATGTGCAATAACATATTGAATATTGATATTTGTATGTATTAATCCCATCAACAAGCCTACAAGCTAAGTATGCATATTTTCTCATGTGAAAATGAAAAAGTCACTCAGTTGTGTCTGACTCTTTGAGACCCGATGGACTACATAGTCCATGGAATTTGATGCCCAAATTGATGAAATAACATTTCCAAGATGATTCAGCTGCTATGTGACAGAGACAGATTCAAATTTATGTTGTTTGATTCCAGAGTAATCATTGTGTATCACATTTTCTTCTCAATGACTGGATGGAGTATATCAATTGCATTTGTCCACAGTCATTTCATTGGTTCATCTGAGTGTCTGGTACATACGATAAGAGGGAAATCATTCATTTGCTTGCTACAGTAAAACTGATATGAAACGTTCTATCACCATCACCAAAAAAAAAGAATCTTTTTAATTTTGAAAATTTACTGATTTTTATGTTTAACTGTACATGACTTGGCTTTTTTATAATGTCAGGCTTATTGAGATATAATAAAAACATAGTTTATGTAGTTATTTTAAGGTCTCTCACTGACTGAGTCTTTGAATACATCTGCAATGCCATCACTGCTCCATATTAGAAGAACCTGAAGTTATTCTCTAACATATTAAACAGCACTACAAGACATGCGGACAGACCTAGTCATGTGAAAAAGACTCCCTCTTGGGAACCTTATCTAAGCATCTTATTGCCAGGCATCTATGCTGAAAATATGGAAGACATACCTAAATCTATTCAAGATCATTAGTAATCAACTTCCATCATTACTTTCAGCTTCATTGATACATTTACATCATTTTCTTCCATCTAATTTTACAATCCTACAATCCTAAACAACTGACTTTTCTACTCAATCAATATAACATTTCAGTGGCAACCAATGTTGATTCCATGGGAAGGCTACAGACCAGAAGAGTCTTAAGATCAAGAAGATTAAGGAAGGATAATGTCTGTTATAGTTCTATATTTTAAGCACAAGGTCAGGACCAACATGATCCCAACAAACTCTCAACGTTTACACAATCATCTCAAGTTATCTTCATTTGTTTTCAACTCTGTCCTTTCTTAGAGCCCAGTCCCCAGGCTTGTATTATCTACAGGACTCTGAAAAAAAGGAACGTAAACATCCTACTTGAGATAATAAATTATTCCAATTTACAGAATCCTTAAAGACAGCTTTGAATAAACATATAAGGCAAAGTGTAAAGCAAAGCCTTGCCAAAATTATCAGAAAAAAATTGGAAAATTTGACTATAGAATACCTTCATATGTCTTCATGAAAGTGACTCTTCAGCCAGTGCTAGAATATTATAACATTCTTATTGAAATTTCAGGTGAGTGGTTATACCATGCAAAGGACTCCAACACCTTGGATCTTTCAAAAGAGTGTGGCCCATAATCACATGGAACAGTTATAAGGGCAACAATTCATGTTACCCTACTCAGGTAATCTTGATTGCCCATATCATAATAAAGCCCAGGATTTGTGTCATATGAAGAATGCCCAACAAAGAACTCCTTGGAAATTAGAAGGTTTTTGCAACAGTCAGTCACAAATAAGAATATAAGATTAAATTTGACTTCATTGTGGTTTGTCACTAAACCATAAAATATTTTTCAAAACATTTTCTCATGAAATTCTTTTACATATACCCTGAATACTTTAAAATTTAGTTATCACTGAGTGGATATTACTGAACATTATGTACTGACTTTAAAGTGGGCTCTTCATAGAGATCTTTTCTACTTACACTTACTCAGGGTAGCACAAATGATTCTTGAAATACTTAATCTTATCACCAAAAAACTGATTTCCACGGTAAGCATATACTAACATTACTGAAGGATACTTCCCCCAAGAACCCAGGCGCTTGCAAGAGATGTCAATATCATTCGAGTAATGTTGCAACATATTTAAAAATAAAAAATATATCTTCACTCTAAAAACTGTAGAGACTTAGCATTAACTATATGTGCTGTCCTTAAGCAGCACATAGGAATCAAAGTGATTTATACCAAGTGAACCCATTCTAAAACTAAGGCTTTGTGTGTGTGTGTGTGTGTGCGCACACGTGCTCAGTTATGTTCAAATATTTGTGACCCTATGGACTATACCCAGCCAGGCTCCTCCATCCATGGAATTTTCCAGGCAAGTGTACTGGAGTGGGTTGCCATTTCCTTCTCCACAGGATCTTCTCAACCCAATGATTGAACCTGTATCTCTTGTGCCTCCTGCGCTGGCAGGTGGACTCTTTACCACTGTTCCTAAATGAAGGCTACAGGGACAATAAAGAAAAAAAGGCATGTTTATATACTATTGCATTTACTAATGGTTCTAGGAATATGGGCATATTTAAGCCCCAAAGAGATATAACCATTGACAAGTTTTCAGAGGTCTGTGTATCAGTATCCCCCATCCCAAAAGCCTGGATCAAGGAACTGCAGAGTGCTCTCTGAGGAGGACTCAGAGGGAGAAATAATTGTTTTAAAAAATGAAAAATCCCTATTGATGTCCTTCTGTCTGATCAGCTACAAGACTATAATAAATATGGATGGCATTGAGAAGTGAAGATCAGGTTTTTACCAAAAAACATCTCAGGCGTAATTAGCTAGGTATCATAGTGCTGCCGACAGGGGAGCCTGGTGGGCTGTCTATGGGGTTGCACAGAGTCGGACACGACTGAAGCGACTTAGCAGCACAGTGCTGCCAGTAAGAAATAAGAATAACCTGGTCCCTTTCATGAGAAGAAAGCCACTCGCAAAATAAGACATGATGAAACTGAAGAGAAATGCTGTTGCTGCTGCTGCTGCTGCTGCTAAGTCGCTTCAGTCGTGTCCAACTCTATGCGACCCATAGACGGAAGACCACCAGGCTCCCCCGTCCCTGGGATTTTCCAGGCAACTGGAGTGGGTTGCCATTTCCTTCTCCAATGCATGAAAGTGAAAAGTGAAAGTGAAGTCACTCAGTCGTGTCCGACTCTTAGCGACCCCATGGACTGCAGCCTACCAGGCTCCTCCATCCATGGGATTTTCCAGGCAAGAGTACTGGAGTGGGGTGCCATTGCCTTCTCCGGAAGAGAAATGCTACAATATATCAAATCTCGGCCTTTCCAGCTTCCTGTATAACCCATAAGGAAGCTCAGATAGCTACTGAAGACAGTCAGGAAGCTTTTAATAGAACAGAAACTACTGAAATTCCTCTCTCTCTATGGGGCACTCCACTGCACAAATTGATATTTTTGAGAAAAATAAATATTGAGTTTGAAATCAAAGAGAAAGGAAATGGATGAAAGGCATGAGTTTTGACTATATATCACAGGAGTAGAAAACAACACACAGCCCTAAGGCAGCCTTTTACCAAGGCTCTGCCTTAGGGTGTAAGCATCAAGTGAACTAGTAGAGACCTGAATTCCAATCTGTTTTATTCCCTGATGTATCAATATTCTCAGAAACATCATGGGGAGAAAAAGGGTTTTCTTACAACTCTGATTACAGTATTACTGACCACAGTTTAAATCTCACCTTATTGTTTAACACAACCTATAGAAGAGTGCAAGAGCTTTGAGTCTCCCTAAATTTATTACAATTTTACCACAATAAGCAAAGATTATGACACTGCTTAATGGAGAAGAGAGTCTCAGTCTTTGGATTTCTTAGCAGTGGCAGTTTTCCAGGATGTCAAGAAGGTATTAACTTCCAATTGTATTCTGCAACGTTATGACATTCATAAGCTTTGCTCTCTTCAACTGCAATTTCACCGTATAGTAACCATACCCAATTTGTTAAAGGTTTCTATCATGAAAGGATGGTGTATTTTGTCAAATGCTTTTTCTGCATCTCTTGAGATGAAATGATTGTTACACTTCACTTTATTAATGTGGCATATCACATTTATTTATTTGCATGTCTTCAACCATTCTTGTGGGCTTCCCGGGTGTCTCAGTGGTAAAGAATCCACCTGCCAATGCAGGAGCCCCAGGAGATGCAAGTTCTGTCCCTGGGTCAAAAAGATCCTCTGGAGGAAGAAATGGCAACCCACTCAAAGAGTTATTATACCTGGAAAATCCAGGAGCCTGGCAGGCTACAGTTCATGGGATCACAAAGAGTCAGACAGGACTGAGCATGCAAGCAGCAGCTGCTGCAACCATTCCTGCATTTCAGAGATAAGTCCCACTTGATTGTGATGTATGATCTTCTTAACATGCTGTTGAATTAGGTTTGCTAGTATTTTGTTGAGTACTTTTGTATCTGTATTTATCTGTAATCAGGAGCATTGGTCTACAATTTTCTTATCTTGTGGTGTCTTTATCTGGCTCTGATATTAAGGTAATGTTGGTCTCATAAAATGAGTTTGAAAGTATTCCTTCTTCAAGTTTTTAGAAGACCTTGAGAAGGACTGACGTTAATTCTTTAAATTTTTGATAAAATTCACTAGTGAAGTCATCTGCTCCTGGACTTTCAGTGTTTGGAATTTTTTGATTACTGATTCAGTCTCCTTACTTGTTATTAGTCTGTTCAGATTGTCTATCCCTTCTTGATTCAGTGTCAGAAGGTTTTATGTATCTAGGAAATCATTTTATTTCTTTTCAGTTCAGTTCAGTTCAGTTCAGTTGCTCAGTTGTGTCCAACTCTTTGTGACCCCATGAACTGCAGCAAGCCAGGCCTCCCTGTCCATCACCAACTCCCGGAGTTCACTCAAACTCACGTCCATTGAGTTGGTGATGCCATCCAGCCATCTCATCCTCTGCTGTCCCCTTCTCCTCCCGCCCCCAATCCCTCCCAGCATCAGAGTCTTTTCCAATGAGTCAACTCTTCACATATTTCTGTTAGGTTGTTCCAATTGTTGGCATATAATTTCTCATAATGGTCTCTCATGATTCTTTGTGTGTATGTTGTCACTTCAGTCCGAGTCTTTGCAACCCTATAGGGTGTAGCCTGCCTTTCTCCTCTGTCCATGGGCTTCTCCTGGCAAGAATATTGAGGTGGATTGCCATTTCTTTCTCCACTCTCATGATCATTTACATTTCTGATATTCATTGTAATGTCTCCTTCTTTTCATTTTTTGCTTTATTTATTTGGTTCTGTTTTTTGAGGTAGTCTAGCTAAAGATTTGTCAATTTTATCATTGCAAAAATCAACTCAGCTTCATTTATCATTTGTAATGTCTTTCTAGTCTCATTTTCATTTATTTCTGCTGTGATCTTTGTTATTTCCTTCTTTCTGCTAACTTTGAGCTTAGCTTGCTCTTCTTTTTCTAATTCCTTGAAGTGTTAAACAAGTTGTTTATTTCAGATCTTCTTTTCTTTTTAATGTAGGTGGTTATTGCTATTAGCTTCCTTCTTAGGATTTCTTTTGCAGTCTCCCATAAGTTTTATGGGGACTTCTCAGGCTGTTCAGTGGATAAGGAATCTGCCTGCAATGCAGGAGACACAGAAGACAAGGCTTCAATCCTTGGGTCAGGAAGATCCCTTGGAGGAGAGCATGGCAACCTGAAGAATCCAGGACTACAGTCCATGGGATCGCAAAGAGTTGGACAGGACTAAGCGACTGAACATGCATGCATAGGTTTTACATGTTGTGCTTCCTTTTTTTGTTAAGATATTTCTTCATTTCCTTTCAATCTTTTCTTTGACCCATTTGGTCATTCAGGAGGATCATCAATCATGCTTAGTCACTCAGTTATGTGTGATTCTTTGTGACCCAGTGGATGGTAGCCCACCAGGTTCCTCTGTCCAAGGGACTCTCCATCAAGAATACTGAAGTGGGTTACCATTTTCCTTCTCCAAAGGGTCTTCCCAACCCAGGGATTGAACCCGTGTCTCCCGTGTCTCCTGCATTGGCAAGTGGGTTCTTTACTTCTAGCGTAACCTGGGAAGCCCCATTCAGGAGCATGTTCTTTAACATCTTTTATGAATTTTAACAGCTTTCTTCTTATTATTTACTTCTAGTTTCATAATCTTATGGTCAGAAAAGACACTTGGTATGACCTCAGTCTTTCTAAACTTTCTAAGACTTGTTTTATGACCTACAAGGTGATACATTTTGGAGAATGTTCTGTGTTACTTGAGAAAAATATATCATCTGCTGCCATTGGATAGAATATTCAGTTTATGTCTGTTGGTTAAATTTTGTCAAAAGCATGGCTAAGTCCAATGTTTCCTTGATTTTATGTCCAGATGATTTATTCTTTGTACAAGATGAGGCAGGGAAGTTCTCTTTACCAATGTGCTATATACATTCATGTTTTCATGTTACTAATCCATATCCTTTTGAAGAGTTCCTTTTAGGAACTTGTAAGGCGGGATGTGAGAGTTGGACTGTGAAGAAGGCTGAGCATTGAAGAATTGATGCTTTTGAACTGTGGTGTTGGAGAAAACTCTTGAGAGTCCCTTGGACTGCAAGGAGATCCAACCAGTCCATTCTGGAGATCAGCCTTGGGATTTCTTTGGAAGGAATGATGCTAAAGCTGAAACTCCAGTACTTTGGCCACCTCATGTGAAGAGTTGACTCATTGGAAAAGTCTCTGATGCTGGGATGGATTGGGGGCAGGAGAAGAAGGGGATGACAGAGGATGAGATGGCTGGATGGCATCACTGACTCAATGGATGTGAGTCTGAAAGAACTCCAGGAGTTGGTGATGGACAGGGAGGCCTGGCATGCTGCGATTCATGGGATCGCAAAGAGTCGGACATGACTGAGTGACTGAATTGGACTGAATTGAACTGAACTGAACTGAAGGCAGGTTTAGTGGTCATAAATTTTCTCTGCTCTTGTTTTAAAGGAAAGTTATTTATTCTTCAATTCTGAAGGACAGCCTTGGTTGTATTATAATAGGTAGTCTAGTTGACAGGTTTTGTTTTGTTTTGCCTTTTAACACTCTGAAAATATCATCCCATTCTCTTTGACTTCAGTTTTATGCAGCTTTATTGTTATGTGTTTTTGAGAACATTGTTTTAGACTAAAATTTTGAGATAACTGACTAGCTTTAATGAATTTGGATGTCCAGATCTCTCCTCAGGTTAAGAAAGTTCTCAGTCATTATATTTCTGAATAAGTTATCTATTTCTTTTTCTTACTTTTCACCTGAGACAACAGTGTTGTACACATTATCTTTTTGCTACAATTCCAAAATTCTCATAACCTTCCCTCTTTCCTTTGATTTTTTTTCTTTTTGATCTTCCAATTAAATAATTTCAATTGACCTGGCTTTTAGTTTTCTGATTCTTTCCTTTGCCTGTTCAAGTCTATTGCTGAAGCTCTCTATTGCATTCTTTAGTTTGTTCATTGTATTTTTCAGCTGCAGTATTTCTGTTTGATTCTTTCTGTTTTCTCTCTGTTGAACTTTTAATTTTGTTCTTGCATTATTCTACTCCAATAGTTATGTTGTTTATTGGTATTCTCTTGTAGCTCTCTGAGCATCTGTAGAACATTTATTTGAATTCTTTGCTGGGTAATTCTTAGAACTCCATTTCTTTGGTGCCCCTTACTAGAGATTTACTGTATTCCTTTGATGGAGTAATATTTCCCTGGTTATTTGTAATCTCTTAAGTCGTGTAATTTTCCTCACATTTGAAGGAGAAGTACCTCTTTCAGATTTTATGGATTAATTATGGTAAGGGAGGGTTTTCGACTGTGGGTGGGGACGTGATGGATTGTGTTATAACACAGTGTGGGTCTAACGGTGCAAGCGTCAATAGTGGAAGTATATGGTGGTAATGGATCTAGGGGTGATGTGATGTCCCTTTGGCTCAGTCCCCTTGAGTTCACCGTATTGGCAATTGTGTGGTGGTTTTTGAGAAATGTCAGGGTAAGAAGTGGCTACAATTGCTGTTAGGGTACTAACTGGCACCTCTATTCTGACAGCTAAGGATGAGCGCAGGCAGCAGTGGTGGCCAGAGCCAGTGGTGTGCACCTACTCAGCTGTGGAGGCCAGCTGCCAGGTCCTATGTAGTGACAGTGGCTAGTTGCAAACAGACTTGTAGGGATGGGGACAGAACCAACTATGGGCTCACGGCCAGTGAGGTTCTGGTTACCGGCCTACTGTTCCATGGCTGCACACTCTCCCCTTTGGTGTGTATAAAGTATTAATATCTTAGTTACTCAAGAACTACTTTGTCCACAGTTCTAAATAAAATGAAAAATAAATCATGGGTAATTTGAAATGTCAAGATATTCATTGCAAATTCGTGGTTTCTGACTAGTGACATCTCAAAATATCTCTGTTGACTTTTTATTTTATTTTCATTGCTTATTTAGTAAAATTTTCACATTTATTATTCAAAATATACCTCCTTCTTGGTAAACCGTGAGTCACTCAGCCAATTCTTTGAAAAGAAGAAAAAAGATCAAATATCTTTTTCCTTTCTAGTGTTAAGTTTTCTATTATGTGATATAAATATCCCCCTTTCCCACTTCCCCTGAGATACTCAAATTAAACCCCTGATTGAATTCCTTTCTAGATTTGTCTCCCCCATTCGTCATTGTCTGCATACTTATCTAATCAATTACTCAAGCCAAAAACTTGGGAATAATACCTCTTAACTTTTTCAATAATCAATGTCTAATATTTTAGCATTTCTTGCTGATTCTATTTTAAAACAATATGTCCCCAGTTCACCTGTATCTGTCCATCTCCATAGATTCCAACTTTGTGCAAGCCAGCATCTCTTCTTGATTGAAGGAAAAACTTCCCAACTGGTGTTCTTGATTTCATTCTTGTTTTGTTCTGTCAGTCACTTGCCATTCAGAGAAATACATAATTCTTATTGTAAATATCATACGTTAAAAAAAAATAGTTCTTTCCTTTAGTGTTTAGAATAAAATTCTGATCTATTATCATGGCTTTCAGAGTCCCACATGGTTTCTCCAGTCTACTCTTCTACACAATCCACTCTTCTCCAGTCTACTCTTCTACTCTTCCCACTTTCCCCTCATTCACTTTTTCTCAACCTTATTAATCTTCCTTTGGTTCTGCAAGCATACTAAATGTATGTGTACCTGCTAAGTTGGTTCAGTCATGTCCAACTCCACGTGACCCTATGGACTGTAGCCCGCCGGACTCTTCTGTCCATTGGATTCTCCAGGCAAGAATCCTGGAGTGTGTTGCCATGCTCTCCTCCAAGGGATCTTCCTGAGCCAGGAACTGAGCCTGCATCTCTCACATTTCCTACATTGGCAGGCAGGTTCTTTACCACTAGAGCCACCTGGGAAAATTTAACAAACAAATGTGTAACAACTCTCAATCTGAGGGACTGAATTAAAGCATGTATCATCAAATATTCCTACCCAAAGTCATTGAATATGTAATGAGATAATATATATTTTATAATAAGAGAACTACTCAATATTTTCCAGAATTAAATCTTACTAAAAATACTCTATGGATCCTGTGATTACATTTTGTTTTTTTTGTTTGTTTGCTTTGAGGAAGGCAAGAAGCATAGACATTCAGGAAGAAAAAAAAAAAAAGTCAAACCCTATGCCACTGACAATGAAACAAGTATTTTTATGAAAAAAATGCTACCAAAAAACTGCAGCTTTTACCATTGTCTGATCCAAGCATCAACATCTGTAATAACTGATGAATTTATTTAAAGGATAAAGCTTTGTGACATTCTTATAATTCAGTAGGGCATCACAGTTCAGCTGAAATAGAGCACAGTCATTGTGTTCATCTCTACTTTGCTTGTTTTGATACAGAATTTTTATGCAAGTGAATACAATGAAAAATAAAAGTCATTTCAAAAACACTTGACATGTATACAACAAAGGTGCCCTAAAGTGTTTCTGTCAGTTTTTAGAATCCCAGCATATTCATTTATAACAAAACATTGACTTCTGAATTGATAGTACAAAAGCAATAGCAAGAACTATTGCTCTAGAAACATATTCTTTTACAAATAATGAAGATTTATTGTGTCAAAGTTATCATTCTATGTTCCCAGGAAAGCATACGCTATAAAAAAGGATGTCAAGCTCTTTCAAAATTGTATTGCTAAATGCCATGTGTTGAACAATTTTATTAGAAAACAGTTTTAAGTTGTTTTAGAATTTTTTGATATTTTTGAAATAATTAAAATTGTAATGAAAAGTTATTAGAAGAGAGAATGCTACACACTCAAACAGATTCACTAATTTTTCACATTTTGCTATATCTTAAAATTCATTCTAAAATTATATACATATTTAGATTATGCAAATACAATTGCTTTCTCTGAAACATTTAAGAATAGGTTAAATATAATATTCCCCTTTACCTTTTAATATTTCATGAAGTTTTCCTTTAGGAATGAAGACTTTACATGCCGTGGAACATGTAAAGCACAAGAGACTATCTCTCCCACTGATTCACTGATTACAGCTATACATCCTGAACAAAATACCAAAAACAAAATCCTAGAGAAACAAACAAAAACTACCTGAGGACTCAAAAAGTGAAAAACAACAGGCAGATAAAAAGAAGATAAGACCTTGAGAAACAATTAACACCAGTACTGTTCCTGAGTTACCTTTTCGTATTTGTCTCTCCTTTGTTTTCCAGCCTTGAACCAAAGAAGATCTAGTAGCTAGAGTTATGAAGCTGTGCAGTGGATACAGACAGCAAAAAACTTTAAGAGAAATTGGCTCTTTCTGGCCATAGCAGTGTGTGGACAAAGAATGTTGCCTGCCATTTCAATAAACAAAGAATGCTGTGGTCATTAAGCCAATCAGAAACTGCAGACAATCCCAACATTGAGGAATTCAGGACAGAGGAAAATTAAGATACTGGCCCTAGATAGATAAGATGCATATCAAAAGAATGATTTCAATAAACCTAGACTTCTACACCTTCCCATACAAAGTAAAATATTAAAACCAATAATTTGAAATGTCTGTTTCTGTGATTAGAAGTAATATTTTTGTTTTTGACTACATGTTGTTATTGTTGTTATTATTATTATTATTTGCAAAGACTCCTATATACCCTGGCCTCACTTACCTATTTGGAACAGTTTCACAGAGTTATATGAGAGGCTAATTTCTGGGCTATAGTCCTCAGTAAGATCACTGAATGAAACATAAGTCTCAAATCTTAGTTTGTCCATTTTGTTCACTTGGCAAGGATAAATTCCTTTTTTTCTTTTCTAGCTCTGTTGCAGTGTCAAACAATTCTAAGAACGTATGTCTCTTTCACTATTGAAGGTAGAGTCATAGGTACATAAAACCCCAAAGTCAAACCTGTATTTCTGGCCAGATCAACAAAGAAAAGGGGTCACTGTTGCCAAAGAGTACATGGTGTGAAATTTCCATTATTTTTTCTCTATTTTCTCTCAAATTCTTCCTGAAGGTGATCCCCAGTCAGTGAAATGTAATAGTTCAGGAGGATAAAACTATGAAAGAAGCCTAACTTTCAAGCCAGAAGAACTGTGAAGAGAGACCTCGTCAGCCATAAATTGTAGGTGAAGTATTGGAGAGGACAGAACTAGGAAGGAATCCCATGATTATGTGTATGAATCAAGGCAAGTGTAGGCAGGCAGGCTAAGAAGTACCCAGAGGAAAAGGACCAGACCCCTCTTTGATATTAGAGAAGCCATTTTAGTCTTAAACCATTCTGTGGTCTAAGCCCTTGACCAGGCCAGGAAAACAACCATCTTGAAGACAATAAATCAATTGTAAAGATTCTCATTTATATTGGTATTCTGAAGGTAAAGGTTAGCCTGAAGCGCTTTCTTTAGCTATTTTTCAGGATCCAAAACCCCCTAAGGACTAAGGATTGATGATGCTGACCTTTGCTGACCCTCATGACTTTAATCATCTACTCTGTCAACCTTTGCCTCAATTCTATGCTGAATTTTCCTTTGCAAAAGCCTGTCCATGAATATGCATACACCACCCAAGTCAAGTCTCTTCATAAATATACAAGCACCCTTAGCTTGAAACTTTCCCAGTTTTGGTGTTTGAGGAGACACTGCTTGGGAAAGGTACCTGGTATTTTCCTTACTTGCTCCTTTATTGGAGAGGACAGAACTGGGAAGGAATCCTTTCTTGTCCTGATAATAATAATAAAGTGTTACTATAGTAATATATCCCAAAGTCAAACCTGTATTTCTGAGCAGATCAGCAAAGGAAAGGGGTCACTATTGCCAAAATAATAAATCATTTCTTATCCCAATCTTTGGCTTTATTGTGTCTCTTGGCTCTACATTCAGCAAGAAGCAAGCCCAGTTTTCATTTAACACTAGTAATGTGTTAAATTTGAACATATGTGGAAAAGGTCCACAAAAGCACAGAAAAGACTTTGAGGACCAGTGTCATGAGAGACATAAGTGGATCAACCCTAAGTGCCACAGCAAATGCTTTCAAAACATAACTGACAAAAGAATCAATGCTGGCAAAACCAAGAAAGAACCTGCAGCTGAACCTGAGCATGTTAATTGCCTGGTACAGTCACAGCAGCACCAACAATAAGCCAACATTCTCCAGAGCAATCTTCAGTTCAGTTCAGTCACTCAGTCGTGTCTGAATCTTTGCAACCCCATGAATCGCAGCATGCCAGGCCTCCCTGTCCATCACCAACTCCCAGACTTCACTCAGACTCACATCCATCAAGTTAGTCATGCCATCCAACCATCTCATCCTCTGTCGACCCCTTCTCCTCCTGCCCCCAATCCCTCCCAGCATCAGAGTCTTTTCCAATGAGTCAACTCTTCGCATGAGGTGGCCAAAGTACTGGAGTTTCAGCTTTAGCATCATTCCTTCCAAAGAAATCCCAGGGCTGATCTCCTTCAGAATAGACTGGTTGGATCTCCTTGCAGTCCATGGGACTCTCAAGAGTCTTCTCCAACACCACAGTTCAAAAGCATCAATTCTTCAGTGCTCAGCCTTCTTTACAGTCCAACTCTCACATCCATACACGACCACAGGAAAAACCATAGCCTTGACTAGACGGACCTTTGTTGGCAAAGTAATGTCTCTGCTTTTGAATATGCTATCTAGGTTGGTCATAACTTTCCTTCCAAGGAGTAAGCGTCTTTTAATTTCCTGGTTGATCTTAAAAGGATCCAACTCTCATGACAAAATAGCCTTATGTGTATCCAGTCAAAGCAATCAAAAATTATCTTACATAAAAAGACCCAGGGAAACGACACACCTTGTGGACACAGTGTGGGAGGGAGAGGGTGCAATAAAATTGAGAAAGTAGCATGGAAACACATGCATTACCTTATGTAAAATAGATATCCAGTGGGACTTCACTGTGTGATGCAGGGAGTTCAAACTGGTGCTCTGTGACAACCTGGAGGGCTGGGATGGGGTGGGAGATGGGAGGGAGGTTCAAGAGGGACGGGACATGTGTATGTCTGTGGCTGATTTATGTTGATGAATGGCAGAAACTGGCACAATATTTTAAAGCAATTATCTTTCGATAAAAAGTACCCCCCCCTAAAAAAGACCCAGGGAAATATGACCTATAAACTGATTAACTCCCAAAGGAAAAGATAGTCAACAAGTGACAATCCTGAGAAGACGCACATGTAGGATTATCACACAGACTTTAAATCTGTTCCCCCATATAAGGACAAGTGGCCAGTTCATCCTAACAACCAATCAAAATTTGAACAGACTAAAAATAGACAAATCCTCTTGAATCCCCAAAAGAGAGGAAAATCACCATGAATCAGTGTCAGGGTAGGAAAACCTCAACTGTAATTGATGAATTGATGGAGGCTTGGTGTGGATAACTCTGAGAGTTAAAAAATCCAGGGGACCCAGTCACAGCATGTCCTTATCATTCAGTGAGATTCTCCTCTAGGAACTTAACCAGGTTCCTGTAGTAAATTTTGTAGAAAAATCCTTTTAGACTTCTGGCAGCAGAAGGAAAAGAAGTCACCCTAAAACATAGGACGGTACTTTGTTCTTAACAAAGCCTCGGTTCAGTTCAGTTCAGTCGCTCAGTCGTGTCCGACTCTTTGTGACCCCATGAATCGCAGCACACCAGGCCTCCCTGTCCATCACCAACTCCCGGAGTTCATTCAGACTCACGTCCATCGAGTCAGTGATGCCATCCAGCCATCTCATCCTCTGTTGTCCCCTTCTCCTCCTGCCCCCAATCCCTCCCAGCATCAGAGTCTCTTCCAATGAGTCAACTCTTCGCATGAGGTGGCCAAAGTACTGGAGTTTCAGCTTTAGCATCATTCCTTCCAAAGAAATCCCAGGGCTGATCTCCTTCAGAATGGACTGGTTGGATCTCCTTGCAGTCCACGGGACTCTCAAGAGTCTTCTCCAACACCACACTTCAAAAGCATCAATTCTTCAGTGCTCAGCCTTCTTCACAGTCCAACTCTCACATCCATACATGACCACAGGAAAAACCATAGCCTTGACTAGACGGACCTTTGTTGGCAAAGTAGTGTCTCTGCTTTTGAATATGCTATCTAGGTTGGACATAACTTTCCTTACCCGCAGGTAATACAGCCTAACCTGCAGGTGTCATCAGAGCGGAACTGACCTGAGGAAAAGGAAACAACAACTCCAGTTCACTGGAGCCATCCTATCCCACCTATGGGGAGTTTGGGGGGAGCTGAGACACAGTTATGAAATTCACAGTCCAGACGCACAGACTCATTAAAAGACAGGGACCTAATCGTTGTACTAAAGAACAGTTCCCCTCCCCTACTCCTCACCACAACATTACGGAAAGCCTATTTGCAGCAGTTTCTTTTACCCAGTACATCATGTCTAATATCAAGAAAAAACTTATGAAATGTACCAAAAGGCAAAAAGTACAACTTGAAGAGACATAGCAAACATCAGAACTAGACATGGCATTGATGTTGGAATTATCAGACCAGGAATTTAAATGACTATAATAAATATGCTAAGAGCTCTAAAGGATAGCAGTATGCAAGAATAGATGGGCAATGTAGGCACAGTGATGGAAGTACTAAGAGCCCTCAAAATGCTAGAGATAAAAAAATCACTACAACAGAAATGAAGAATATCTTTGATGAGCTTATTGTCGATTTGACACAGTTGAGGAAAGAATCTCTGAGCCAGTGGACATAATAACAGAATCCTCAAAAACCAAAAAGCAAGGGGAATAAAGACAGAAAACAACAACACATAACAGGATATCCAAGGACTGTGGAACAATTATAAATGTGTAACTTTATGGGAAGAGTAAAAGGATAAGAAAGTGAAAAACAAAAGAAATATTTGGAACTATAACGACTGAGAATCTTCTCAGACTAATGTCAGATACAAACTGCACTTCCTGAGAGCTCAAACACCAAGACAAATGCCTTAAAACTACACCCAGGGATATTATTTTCAAAGTACAGAAATTAATAAACTCCAGAAAGAAGCCATACTTGTTTAGGGAAGAATAAACATAAGATTACAGTCACCCTCTCCTCAGAAATTATTCAAGCAAAAACAGAATGGAATAAAATAGCTTAACCATTTGAAGATTATAAACATCTCTTACAGTCAACCTCTATAAGTGTAAATATCATATGTACTTAAAATAAATTTAAGAGATGCAGTTGTCGGCAGACAAAAAAAAAAAAAGACTAATTAGAAGTTTTAGAATGAAAATCTATTAGCTGAAACAGGAAATTCAATAAATGAACTCCCTCATAGAACAGTGACAACAGGGGAAAAGTCGTTGTTTTGAAGATAGAGCAACAGAAATTTCCAATTAAAGGAATACTAGTTAAAATGCTTTAAAACATATCAAAGGCTTGGGACAAGTTTAGCAACAAAAGGCTTATCATTCATGCTATTAGAATCCTAGAAGGAGAGGAGAAAGAGATTGTGTGGGAAAAAATTATTTAAGTAATATCTAAAAATGTCCCACACTTGTTAAAAGATATTAATTCAGATATTTCAGAAGCTCATTAAACTTAAACAAGATAAACTCAAAGAATGCCATGCCAAGCTGCATCAAAATTAAACCATGGAAATCAAAGATAATGAATGAAATCTTAATTCATTACATGTAAGAAAACATGTTATGACTGAGATAATTGCAACTTTCTTGCCACAAACAGTGGAGGCTAGAAGACTACAGAATAGAAACTTTAAAATGCTGAAAGAGTAGAAACCAGAATAGACAACCCAGAATTTTTATCCATCAAAAGGTTTTCCAGCAATAAGGATAAAATGAATATATTCTAGGTGAAGCAAAACTAAGAAGTTGCTGTCAGAACTACTTTAAAATATGCAAAAGAAAGTTCTTCAAGATAAAGGGAAATGATACAAGGTAAACTGAACTTTGGGAATGAAAAAAAGAACAAGCAATAGAGTGAACACAAAGGAAAATATAAAGGACATATTTTCTTTCATTTTATTTAAAGTATGTATGGTGGATGAAAGGAAAATTAGACCATTTTGGTGTGATTTTCTATGTGTATAGATGAATACACATAAAAACTTTCACATGAGAGCAAAGAACCTAAAACAAGAGTGCACATCTTCACATTTTGATTACAAATTCAGAAAAATTAACTGGTAAAATGCTTTCATCTAACTCACATTCCATGTTGCAATTTTCATAATGATATATTTAATAGCAATTGTACTTGCAATATCAGATCAATTTAAGATCACATGGTGCATGTAGTCACATCTCTTTAATCTCCTATAGTCTGGCAGCGTTTCTTTTCCTTGTATTGATATTTCATATATGGAAGGTTTACAGTATACTGGCCAATTATTTTATAGAGTGTGCTTCAATTTTGCTGTTTATCACCTTATTACTAAGATTTAAAATATGCACTTCCAGTTTCTGGAATCCTAGATAAATTATATTATGACTTTTAAAGAACATCTCTTTGGAGGCACCTGTTGCCTGTGTGCTCTTTGCCGGGGATGTTAATTTTGATCATCCAATCAGAGTGTTTTCTAGTGTCCCACTGAATAGTTATTTCTGTTTTGCAACTAATAAGCAATGTATAGACAGATGCTTTGAGATTATGCAGCTATTCTGAATTTCATCAAACTTAATTTCTTTTTTCAAGTTTAGGTGGTTTATTGTAAACACAATTACCCTAGTACTCCACCATATAGGCTAGCCCCATAGATTTAAAGTGTTTGCTCAGTTACTAAGTTGTGTCTGACTCTTTGTGACCCCATGGACTGTAGCCCACCAGGCTCCTCTGTCCATGGGATTGTCCAGACAAGAATACTGGACAATACAAGATTGTCCTCTTTCAGGGAATCTTTTCAACTGAGGGATTGAACCCACATCTGCATATCCTGTGTCTCCTGCATTGGCAGGCAGATTCTTTACCACTGAGCCACCTGGGAAGTCCTCCTAGACTTAATAGTCATTCATGATTCTTGAAATCTTTAGAATCGTAATTTCAAAATAATAATTTTCCAACTCTGCCACTTCTTCTATATTTATCAATCAGCATTCTATTGTAAGAAGAGACATTTACCTAAACTAACTATCCAGCTAGTTTCTATTGCAGACTCAGAAATGTCTACCCTACTTTAAACAAACAAACAGCACCAACAAAAATGACATGCTTGTGTTCTGGCCTGAGAGGAAATTCTCAGCTCATCTTGGACCTTCCCTCCACCCAGTCCTGGAACTAGCCATGTCTCTAAGAATATATGGTTTCTTAGGATGGGAAATGGTATTTATAAAACAGCATTAGGGTGCTAGGTATTCTCAATGCTATTATGGCATCAGTATTTCTAGGTCTTATCAGTGGGCAGAGATAAGATACATACAGGGATTTTATTTTGCTTTGTTCCTCTAACCTGAGATTATTTAGCCAAAATATTGTGTTCAATAGCTACTTGAATTAGTTCTTTTCTCTACACACTCAGTTTGGCAATATTATTATTACTCATTTACAATACAGTGGGATTTATTTACTCTGTTTGCATTTATTTTAGAATTTCTTCTTTTTAAATTTAGTTTTGAATGCTTAGAGTATGAAAATGATTCCCAAGTTAATCAAAAAGTTAATCAGAAAGGGGTTACTCCTGCTAACTTTCTCATTATTTAATCTCTAATCTAAACTCATAGGTTACCAGTCTCACATGATTCTAGTTAACCATTTTGTGTTATTTTTTACAAAAATGAGTAGACTCATGTAGGTTTAATTTCTCCTTCTTTTACACACAAATGGAAAAATCCTACATATGTATGTGTTCCTTACTCTTCTTAATATATTACATGTTACAAAATATAAAGAATAAAAAAGTTTTTCACTACATAGTATGGCTTGGCTTTTACACTGTATTTGGTAAATCATTTCAACCAGTTTTTACTAATTTTTTTTCACAACTTAACAGTACCTTTATGAGTGTATATATCATAGTTCACTCAACAATTTCACTGTGTTTGGATATTTAAGTGGTTTATATTTTCCAATTACAAATAATGCTTTAATGACTAACCTTGAAGAAAACCATTTTTGTATTGTTGGAGGCAAGTTTTTAATTTCCAGAAGAGGTATTGCTGAGTCTAAGGGCAAATCAATACATTGATTTTTAGACATTGCATGTTCATAGAGGTTGTACTGTTTTCTTCAGAGCAAACTGATTGACTATGTCCCTGCAGCTTTGCCAACACTGCCAACAGAATATGTCATCAAGCTTTCAGAATTGGTTTGCTATTTCAGTTCTCTTATAAGTAAAGATGAACATTTGTCCATGCGTTTAAATATTTAAAAATTCTCTGCATGTATGCGTGTATGTGTACTGCTGTGTGTGTGTCTCAGTTCAGTTCAGTTCAGTTCAGTCACTCTGTCATATCTGACTCTTTGGACCCCATGGACTGCAGCATGCCAGGCTTCCCTGTCCATCACCAACTCCCAGAGTTTACTCAAACTCATGTCCATTGAGTCAGTGATGCCATCCAACCATCTCATCCTCTGTAATCCCCTTCTCCTCCCACCTTCAATCTTTCCCAGCATCAGGGTCTTTTCCAATGAGTCAGTTCTTATCAGGTGGCGAAGTATTGGAGTTTCAGCTTCAGCATCAGTCCTTCCAATGAACATTCAGGACTGATTTCATTTAGGATGGACTTGTTTGACTCCTTGCAATCCAAGGGACTCTCAAAAGTCTTCTCCAACACCACAGTTCAAAAGCATCAACTCTATAGAGCTCGGCCTTCTTTATAGCCCAACTCTCACATCCATGCATGACCACTTGGAAAACCATAGCTTTGACTAGACAGGCCTCTGTTGGCAAAGTAATGTCTCTGCTTTTTAATATGCTGTCTAGCTTGGTCATAACTTTTCCTCCAAGAGCAAAGGTCTTTTAATTTCATGGCTGCAGTCACCATCTGCAGTGATTTTGGAGCCCCCAAAAATAAAGTTTGTCACTATTTCCAGTGTTTCCTGATCTATTTGCCATGAAGTGATAAGACAAGATGCAATGATCTTTGTTTTCTGAATATTGAAGCTTTAAGCAACTTTTTTTTAAGCCAACTTTTTCACTTTCCTCTTTCACTTTGATGAAGAGTCTCTTTAGTTCTTCTTCGCTTTCTGCCATAAGGGTGATGTCATCTGTATATCTGAGGTATTGATATTTCTCCCAGCAGTCTTGATTCCAGCTTGTGCTTCTTCCAGTCCAGCATTTCCCATGATGTACTCTGCATAGAAGTTAAATAAGCAGGGTGACAATATACAGCCTTGACATACTCCTTTTCCTATTTGGAACCAGTCTGTTGTTCCATGTCCAGTTCTAACTCTTGCTTCCTGACCTGCATACAGGTTTCTCAAGAGGCAGGTCAGGTGGTCTGGTATTCCCATCTCTTTTAGAATTTTCCACAGTTTATTGTGATCCACACAGTCAAAGGCTTTGTCATAGTCAATAAAGCAGAAAAGATGTTCTTTTTCTGGAACTCTCTTGCTTTTTCCATGATCCAGCGGATGTTGGAAATTTGGTCTCTGGTTCCTTTGCCTTTTCTAAATCCAGCTTGAACATCAGGAAGTTCATGGTTCACATACTGCTGAAGCCTGGCTTGGAGAATTTTGAGCATTACTTTACTAGCATGTGAGATGAGTGCAATTGTGTGGTAGTTTGAGCATTCTTTGGTATTGCCTTTATTTGGGATTGGAATGAAAACTGACCTTTTCCAGTCCTGTGGCCACTGCTGAGTTTCGCAGCATCACCTTTTAGGATTTGAAATAGCTCAACTGGAATTCCATCACCTCTGCTATCTTTGTTCATAGTGATGGTTCCTAAGGCACACTTCATGTGCATGTCTATGTATGATTATAAGTCTATTCTTGCCAGTTTCCCATTTTCCTTTCAAGATTTTTTTCTCACATTTATTTATTTTTAATTGTATTGAATATTTTAACTCTGTCTGGAGGAGTAACCCCACGACCGATGCCAGGGGCGGCGGCTGGGAGGACCAACCCCATGTCCAAGGAGCTGTGGCTGTGCAGGCGCAGGAGGGCCTAGAGGAGCTATCCCACGTTGAAGGTCAGGAAGGGTGGTGGTGAGGATATACCCCTCATCCAAGATAAGGAGCAGAGGCTGTGCTTTGCTAGAGCAGCCATGAAGAGATACCCAATACCCAAGGTAAGAGAAACCCAAGTAGGACAGTAGGTGTTGCAAGAAAGCATCAGAGGGCAGACACACTGAAACCATACTCACAGAAAACTAGTCAATCTAATCACACTAGGACCACAGCCTTGTCTAACTCAATGAAACTAAGCCATGCCCATGGGGCAACCCAAGTTGGGCGGGTCATGGTGGAGAGATCTGACAGAATGTGGTCCACTGGAGAAGGGAATGGCAAACCACTTCAGTATTCTTGCCTTGAGAACCCCATGAACAGTAGGAAAAGGCAAAATGAAAGGATACTGAGAGAGGAACCCCCCAGGTCAATAGGTGCCCAATACACTACTGAAGATCAGTGGAGAAATAACTCCAGAAAGAATGAAGGGATGGAGCCAAAGCAAAAAGAATACCCAGCTGTGGATGTGACTGGTAATAGAAGCAAGGTCCGATGCTGTAAAGAGCAATATTGCATAGGAACCCGGAATGTCAGGTCCATGAATCAAGGAAAATTAGAAGTGGTCAAACAAGAGATGGCAAGAGTGAATGTTGACATTCTAGGATTCAGCGAACTAAAATGGACTGGAATGGGTGAATTTAACTCAGATGATATTATACCTACTACTGCGGGCAGGAATCCCTCAGAAGAAATGCAGTAGCCATCATGGTCAACAAAAAAGTCCAAAATGCAGTACTTGGATGCAATCTCAAAAACGACAGAATGATCTCTGTTCATTTCCAAAGCAAACCATTCAATATCACAGTAATCCAAGTCTATGCCCCAACCAGTAATGCTGAAGAAGCTGAAGTTGAATGGTTCTATGAAGACCTACAAGACCTCTTAGAACTAACACCCAAAAAGGATGTCCTTTTCATTATAGGGGACTGGAATGCAAAAGTAGGAAGTCAAGAAACACCTGGAGTAACAGGCAAATTTGGCCTTGGAATACGGAATGAAGCAGGGCAAAGACTAATAGAGTTTTGCCAAGAAAATGCACTGGTCATAACAAACACCCTCTTCCATCAACACAAGAGAAGACTTTACACATGGACATCATCAGATGGTCAATATCGAAATCAGATTGATTATATTCTTTGCAGCCAAAGATGGAGAAGCTCTATACAGTCAGCAAAAACAAGACCAGGAGTTGACTGTGGCTCAGATCATGAACTCCTTATTGCCAAATTCAGACTTAAATTGAAGAAAGTAGGGGAAACCACTAGACCATTCAGGTATGACCTAAATCAAATCCCTTATGATTATACAATGGACGTGAGAAACAGATTTAAGGACCTAGATCTGATAGATAGAGTGCCTGATGAACTATGGAATGAGGTTCGTGACATTGTACAGGAGACAGGGATCAAGACCATCCCCATGGTAAAGAAATGCAAAAAAGCAAAATGGCCGTCTGGGAACTTACAAATAGCTGTGAAAAGACAGGAAATGAAAAGCAAAGGAGAAAAGCAAAGATATAAACATCTGAATGCGGAGTTACAAAGAATAGCAAGAAGAGATAAGAAAGCCTTCCTGAGCAATCAATGCAAAGAAATAGAGGAAAACAACAGAATGGGAAAGACTAGAGAACTCTTCAAGAAAATCAGAGATACCAAGGGAACATTTCATGCTAGGATGAGCACAATAAAGGACAGAAATGGTATGGATCTAACAGAAGCAGAGGATATTACGAAGAGGTGGCAAGAATACGCAGAAGAACTGTACAAAAAAGATCTTCAGGACCCAGATCATCACGATGGTGTGATCACTGACCTAGAGCCAGACATCCTGGAATGTAAAGTCAAGTGGGCCTTAGAAAGCATCACTAGGAACAAAGCTAGTGGAGCTGATGGAATTCCAGTTGAGCTATTCCAAATCCTGAAAGATGATGCTGTGAAAGTGCTACACCGAACATACCAGCAAATTTGGAAAACTCAGCAGTGGCCACAGGACTGGAAAAGGTCAGTTTTCATTCAAATCCCAAATAAAGGCAATGCTAAAGAATGGTCAAACTACTGCACAATTTCACTCATCTCACATGCTAGTAAAGTAATGCTCAAAATTCTCCAAGCCAGGCTTCAGCAATACGTGAACCATGAACTTCCTGATGCTCAAGTTGGTTTTAGAAAAGGCAGAGGAACCAGAAATCAAATTTCCAACATCCGCTGGATCATGCAAAAAGCAAGAGAGTTCCAGAAAAAACATCTTTTCTGCTTTATTGACTATGCCAAAGCCTTTGACTGTGTGGATCACAATAAACTGTGGAAAATTCTAAAAGAGATGGGAATAACAGACCACCTGGCCTGCCTCTTGAGAAACCTGTATGCAGGTCAGGAAGCAAGAGTTAGAACTGGACATGGAACAACAGACTGGTTCCAAATAGGAAAAGGACTACATCAAGGCTGTATACTGTCACCCTGCTTATTTAACTTCTATGCAGAGTACATCATGAGAAACGCTGAACTGGAAGAAGCACAAGCTGGAATCAAGATTGCCAGGAGAAATATCAATCACCTCAGATATGTATATGACACCACCCCTATGGCAGAAAGTGAAGAGGAACTAAAAAGCCCCTTGATGAAAGTGAAAGTGGAGAATGAAAAAGTTGGCTTAAAGCTCAATATCCAGAAAATGAAGATCATGGCATCTGGTCCCATCACTTCATGGGAAATGGATGGGGAAACAGTGGAAACAGTGTCAGACTTTATTTTTGGGGGCTCCAAAATCACTGCAGATGGTGACTGCAGCCATGAAATTAAAAGATGCTTACTCCTTGGAAGGAAAGTTATGACCAACCTAGATAGCATATTCAAAAGCAGAGACATTACTTTGCCAACAAATGTTCGTCTAGCCAAGGCTATGGTTTTCCAGTGGTCATGTATGGATGTGAGAGTTGGACTGTGAAGAAGGCTGAGCGCTGAAGCATTGAATATTTTGAACTGTGGTGTTGGAGAAGACTCTTGAGAGTCCCTTGGACTGCAAAGAGATCCAACCAGTCCATTCTAAAGATCAGCCCTGGGATTTCTTTGGAAGGAATGATGCTAAAGCTGAAACTCCAGTACTTTCGCCACCTCATGTGAAGAGTTGACTCATTGGAAAAGACTCTGATGCTGGGAGGGACTGGGGGCAAAGGGAGAAGGGGACGACAGAGGATGAGATTGCTGGATGGCATCACTGAGTCATTGGATGTGAGTCTGGGTGAACTCCGGGAGTTGGTGATGGACAGGGAGGCCTGGCGGGCTGCGATTCATGGAGTCGCAGAGTCGGACACGACTGAGTGACTGAACTGAACTGAAGTGATGTATGTTTTAAATATATTTTTCCAGTTTGTCTTTTGCCTTTTGATTTCCCTTATTATGTGTATTTTTAACAAATACATTTATTATAAATTTTTATACATTTATTTATATTCATATTTATATTATATGAACAGAAATATCTAGAAGGGCTCTCCAGGTGGCTCAGTGGTAAAGAACCGACTTGCCAATGTAGGAGGTATGTGTTCAGTCCCTTGATTGGGAAGATCTCCTGGAGAAGGAAATGGCAGTCAACTCCAGTATTCTTCCATAAGAAATCTCATGGACAGAGGAGCATAGTAAGTTAGAGTCCATGGGGTTGCAGAGAGTCGATCATGACTGACAAACTGAACACACACACACACAAATATCGATAAAGTCTAAAATAATAATATTTTTCTATTGAATATTAATATTGATACATAGTTAAAAAATCTTTCTCTAGATTCATAAAAGATTTTCCTTTTTTGATATAGTCTCAGATTTTATTTGGCTTTGTTGAATTTGGCAGTTTCGAGGAGTATTGGTTGGATGTTGTCAAGATGTTCCTCTATTCAGTTCAGTACAGTTCAGTCGCTCAGTCGTGTCTGACTCTTTGTGACCCCATGAATTGCAGCACGCCAGGCCTCCCTGTCCATCACCATCTCCCGGAGTTCACTCAGACTCATGTCCATCGAGTCGGTGATGCCATCCAGCCATCTCATCCTCTGTCATCTCCTTTTCCTCCTGCCCCCAATCTCTCCCAGCATCAGAGTCTTTTCCAATGAGTCAACTCTTCGCATGAGGTAGCCAAAGTACTGGAGTTTCAGCCTTAGCATCATTCCTTCTAAAGAATACCCAGGACTGATCTCCTTCAGAATGGACTGGTTGGATCTCCTTGCAGTCCAAGGGATTCTCAAGAGTCTTCTCCAACACCACAGTTCAAAAGCATCAATTCTTTGGTGCTCAGCTTCACAGTCCAACTCTCACATCCATACATGACCACTGGAAAAACCATTGCCTTGACTATATGGACCTTTGTTGGCAAAGTAATGTCTTTGCTTTTGAATATGCTATCTAGGTTGGTCATAACTTTCCTTCCACGGAGTAAGCATCTTTTAATTTCATGGCTGCAGTCACCATATGCAGTGATTTTGGAGCCCCCAAAAATAAAGTCTGACACTGTTTACTGTTTCCCCATTTATTTCCCATGAAGTGATGGCACCAGATGCCATGATCTTAGTTTTCTGAATGTTGAGCTTTAAGCCAACTTAAAGCTCTCCTCTTTCACTTTCATCAGAGGCTTTTTAGTTCCTCTTCACTTTCTACCATAAGGGTGGTGTCATCTGCATATATGAGGTGATTGATATTTCTCCCAGCAATCTTGATTCCGGCTTGTGCTTCTTCCAGTCCAGCGTTTCTCATGATGTACTCTGCATAGAAGTTGAATAAGCAGGGTGACAGTATACAGCCTTGATGTAGTCCTTTTCCTATTTGGAACCAGTCTGTTGTTCCATGTCCAGTTCTAACTCTTGCTTCCTGACCTGCATACAGATTTCTCAAGAGGCAGGCCAGGTGGTCTGTTATTCCCATCTCTTTTAGAATTTTCCACAGTTTATTGTGATCCACACAGTCAAAGGCTTTGGCATAGTCAATAAAGCAGAAAAGATGTTTTTTCTGGAACTCTCTTGCTTTTTGCATGATCCAGCGGATGTTGGAAATTTGATTTCTGGTTCCTCTGCCTTTTCTAAAACCAGCTTTAACATCTGGAAGTTCATTGTTCACGTATTGTTGAAGCCTGGTTTGGAGAATTTTGAGCATTACTTTACTAGCGTGTGAGATGAGTTTAACATTTTTCTCGTATTTTAATTTTGTCGGTTTTAGGGAGGAAGAATAGAGAGATCATGTATCACTTTAATCTCTTTACACCATATTGTTTCAGCATGAATTACCAGTGTAATTCATGATTGCCAGGCTGAAGTACTACTGGTTGGATTTCTCCACTGTCAGTTACTCTTTGCTCCCTTTCTATAGATTTTTTCCCTCTTCCAAGAGTATAGTCTTTGAAAACAGTTGTTTAAGTAGTGGAAGTAGGGATTTATGCTCCCTCTCCTTGAGCATAGAGTGTCAACATAGATTATTTAGAATTCTTCTGCACGGGCGATATGACTATTCTCTCCCATATCTTTGTTTACTCAATTATTTATACATATAAGTAAGGAATTATGGATATTCATTTTATATTTTGTGTTATTATCCAGTATTATTTTATATTTTTTTCTCAGATTGTTCTACCATTGGGAGCTATTTAAGTTGGCTCCTGTGTACCTCTGACATACCCATGATTATGGGTTTCTATTTTTTAGCACTCTGTACTTTCTGATGGAACAAGATGCTCTGGGTCCATCTTATAGTTTCTTGCAGCAGTTTCAAAATCATTCATTTGATTTATTTTTATTGAATAATAATTTTAGAAACCAAGATCTCTCCCTTAGAAACGAGGTGTGCTCATTGCTTCGTGGTGCCATTGCTTCTAGCCCTTTGAGTGACAGACTAAGGAAATCTATATGTGTGTGATTCAATTTTTTATTAAGATATTTTTAGAACAGTTTAAGGTTCACAACAAAATTAAAAGGACAGCACAGAGAGTTTTTGTATAGGCCTTGCTCCCATACACACTCAGCCTTTACCCATTATCAAATCCCACACCAAAGTGGTATTATGTATGTTACAATTGATGAACCTACACTAACACATCACAATCACCTAAATGGTGGGAGGAAATGGTGACCCACTCTAACATTCTTGCCTAGACAATCCCATGGACAGAGGAGCCTGGCAGGCTGCAGTCCACGGAGTTTCACAGAGTTGGACACAACTGAGCACACACATACTAGTCACCTAAAGGCCATACTTTACATTAGCATTCACCCTTGATGTTGTACTGTCAGTTTAGACAAACATATAACGACATGTATCCAATTACCATGATATCATACAGAGTATCTTCCTTGCCCTAAAATCCTCTGTGCTCTGCCTAATCATCCCTGCTCATCCCAAACCCCCTGGCAACAACTAATATTTTTAGCAGCTCCAATGTTTTGTCTTCTCAAGAATGCCATGTATTGAAATCATACAGAACTTAGACTTTACATATTGACAGCTTACACTCAGATGGTGCTTGCAGCCATGAAATTAAAAGAACACTTATTCCTTGAAAGGAAAGTTATGACCAACGTAGATAGCATATTGAAAAGCAGAGACATTACTTTGCCAACAGAGGCCCGTCTAGTCAAGGCTATGGTTTTTCCAGTAGTTATGTATGGATGTGAGAGTTAGACTGTGAAGAAGGCTGAGCGCTGAAGAATTGATGCTTTTGAACTGTGGTGTGGGAGAAGACTCTTGAGAATCCCTTGGACTCCAAGGAGATCAAACCAGTCCATTCTAAAGGAGATCAGTCCTGGGTGTTCATCTGAAGGACTGAAGAAGCTGAAACTCCAATACTTTGGCCACTTGATGTAAAGAGCTGACTCACTGGGAAAGACCCTGATGCGGGGAAAAATTGAGGGCAGAAGGAGAAGGGGACAACAGAGGATGAGATGGTTGGATGGCATCACTGACTCAATGGACATGAGTTTCAGTGCACTTCAGGAGTTGGTGATGGACAGGGAGGCCTGGTGTGCTGCGGTTCATGGGTTCGCAGAGAGTCAGACACGACTGAGCCACTGAGCTGAACTGAACTGAAGGAGTACAATTGCTGTTGGATTGTATAGTAAGAGTATGATCAGTTTTGTAAGAAACATTTAATGAGAATTCCTATTGTTCTACATCCTTGCCAGCATCTGAGGTTATCTGTACTCTGTATTTGGGCCATTCTAATAAGCGAGTGGTGATATCTCATTAATGTCTAAATTTATATTTTTCCTTACAACATATGATGGGGAACATCTTTCTATTTCCTTGTCATTTGTTTGTCTTCATTGTGAGATGTCAGTCTTTGGCCCATCTCTTTTTTTCCCTTAAAAGATGAAAGACATGAAACTTATTTTTTTTTTAATGAGCAATTTATCATACAGATGAAATGACAAATTCTAGAGTTTTAGCTCATTTTTTATTTGAATTATTTTATTAATACTAATTTTTAAGAGTTTTTGTATAGTTTGGATAACAATCCTCTATCAGATGTGTGTTTTGGAAATATTTTCTCCAAGTGTATAGATTGTCTTCTAATTGTATTAACATTGTCTTTTGCAAAGCAGAAAATTTAATTTCAATAAAGTTCAACTTACCAATTATTTTTCTCATATATTGTTCTTTTGGCATTCTATCTAAAAAGGCATATGCAAGGTTATGGCTCAGTTGGTAAAGAATCTGCCTGCAATGCAGGAGACCTGGATTCCATCCCTGGGTTGGGAAGCTCCCCTGGAGAAAAGAACAGCTACCCACTCCAGTACTCTGGCCCAGAGAATTCCTTGAACTATACAGCCCATGGGATTGCAAAGAGTTGGACACGACTGAGCAGCTTCCACTTTAAGGTCATCTAAGCTTACTTCTGGAGAAGGCAATGCCAACCCACACCAGTACTCTTGCCTGGAAAATCCCATGGACAGAGGAGCCTGTTAGGTTGCAATCCACAGGGTCGCTAAGAGTCAGACACGAATGAGCGACCTCACTTTCACTTTTCACTTTCATGCATTGGAGAAGGGAACGGCAATCCACTCCAGTGTTCTTGCCTAGAGAATCCCAGGGACGGGGAGCCTGGTGGGCTGCAGTCTATGGGGTCGCACAGAGTCGGACACGACTGAAGTGACTTAGCAGCAGCAGCAGCAGCAGCAAGCTTATTTCTATGTTATTCTTCAGAAGTTTTCTCATTTTGTGTTTTACATGTAGATCTCTAATCCATCTTGAGCTAATTTTTGTGAAGTGTGTAAGTCTGTGTCTAGATTCATATTTTGGCATGTGGATGTCCAGTTGCTTCAGCACCATTTGTTGAAAAGACTATCTTAGCCCCACTGTTTTGACTTTGCTTCTTTGTCAATCTGTGATTCAATTTTGAAAGAAATATATCTTAGGTCATTTTGTGTAAACAATATCCTGAAATAGAAAGATGTCCCATGTTAATTTTCTTCTATTTGCAAAAAATAAAAACAAATACAAAACTAGGTAAATCAGTATTTTCCTTATGTTATTCACCCCTCCTCCCCAAAATTAGAATGTAACTATGTACTGGAACTAATAAAATTCTGAAACTATAATCCATAACCATGGATATTTAAATGGCTAAACTGATTAAATCATTATTACTGACCACAATTTATCTAAAATAAGCAATTCTCCTGAAATTTAATGTAGAAAAATAAGCAAATACAAATAACATTCCACTTATAGCTTTTTATTAGTTTAATTTTTCAGAAGACTTTACTTGACAAAGGGTATGATAATAAAATGTTTGAAAAACACACATTATTTTAAAGAGCTTAAGCTATTCTGTACTCTCAACAGATCTCTTTTAAAACTTTACTTTGCTTATATCTTTTTTCTCCTGGGAGACCACTGAACCTCTTAAAGCTATAATTATGGCATATTTAACTAGTTGTATAATTTAATGTATTAATTATATATATTTAGCTAGATGTATAATTCTCTAATGTGAACATAATGAAAAAATTTCCTTAATTTTTATGTGAAATGAAACTATATTCCTTGTAAAATTTGAAATATATCATTTATAATCCTGTCATCTACTGGTATTGTCTCTCAATTTAATTAAAGACAGAAGAAAAGTCCCCAAACTATATGTTTTAGACAATTGTCTTGGAAGGAAATCAATGTCTTAAAAATGAGCTTCAGAGTAGGAGGTAAATATCAATAAATCCTTTTCCTTTTTATTCTCAATATAAACTGGGGCAAATTTGACTACTGTTCTGGCAAACAGGAATCAACATTATTTTCCAAATGAAAAGGCACATCTTCCTGCTAACCTCTCTGAGTAGATACATTACTATCTAGTAACCTACTCCAGTCAGCTCAGGGTATGGAAGAATATGAATCCTTGGAAGCACTTCATTTCATGACGATGTTCAGCATTTGGGTCCTAGTTTACCGACATCCCCAAAGTGTAAATAACAGCATAAAAAGGACTGTAGGAGATTTTAAAGACAAACAAAACATTTAGACTGACCCTATTTCATAGTCTTTTGGGAAACAAATAATGGAAAAAAGTCAGTGACAAAAATCTGAGCAGTGAAAATTTGGAATTGGTGAATTATGGATGTGGATACCATTGAAACCAAGTACCCCTAAAACTGAGTACCTCTGCTGAATTTATGATTATGTATCCAAAACTCCACTCCCTTTCTTTTCCTGAACTTATTCCCCCAAGACTGAGGAGTATAAAAGAAAAAGAGAAATTGAAACCATATGCAAGTCTCTCTGTCCCTGTTCTTTGAAGTAAAATGCTTTTGCTTTAGTCTCCCAGGCCTCCCTTGAGTCTCAAAAGGGTGGTTCAAGTGTTAATTATCGGAAAATTTGGAGAAGTAGAAACAAAGAATAGCTCTTGAGCTGGGATACTGGTTACAATTTAGGCTATAAAACAGCCACAGTAGAATCATGAAACTCACAGTTCCCTGAAAGATATAGATAAAGGCTTGGCGTACATTCCTGAGTTGTTTTTACATGAAGCAGATGACCACCAGATGAAAATTGCTGACAAAAAGCACATAGACCCCAGACTGGTTGAAACCAGAAGGTGAATGATGCCTGAAGCTTCACCTTGATGCCAACTCATCTGAGAAGTGTGCATGAACTGATCATACACCCTGCAGACACCTCCCTCACACTGTCTATAAAACCTCTTCCCTGAAAATCGTCAGGAAGTTTGGGTCTTTTGAGCATGAGCTTCCCATTCTCCTTGTGTGGCACCCTGAAGTAAATCTTATATTTTCTTTCCCCACAACCTGGTGTTGGTAGATCAGCTTTACTGCACTTGGACAGTAAAGCACACTTGGGCTTTAGTAACACCCAGTGTGCTGGGTAACACTTCAGTGTGTGTGCTTCAGTAACACCACCACCAAAATTTTCCCCTCCAATGAAGATATATTTTGGTTCTTCATCTTTCTTCATACATACACCTTTCTCTCTAAAAAACAACAAAAACTTTCACTCTCTGTTGTCCTTGATATCTATCGTTCTGTTCTTCCTGTCTCTAAGAAATGAAGGAAAGTTGGAGGGACATCTCACTTTCAAGCAAAAGCAGACAGCCTTTCTAGACTGCTGCTTTGAATCAGAAAGTTACACAGATGTGATTTCTGCTTTTCTAAGTGGCATTTGGAAAAAGAAACAGAAAATATAAAGTGAGGTACTTTCAGACTCTCCTTAATGTGCTTAGATTCCCAAGGGATTCTAATTCACCTGAATCTGGTGAACCTGCTTTTCTTAATTTAGGATATCTGTAGCCACTTTAATAAGAGGCGCCCCATCATCATTGACAAGTAGTTTCCTCTTCTGCAATCAGTGTAGAGACTAGAAGTTTCTTGTCCCCAAAGACTATGTTTTAGAGACATTAAATGTTTCCCTTTGTTTCTTACAGTTACCCTTTTAAAGAAATGTCTTACAACATAGTCAGTCTTCTAGCAATTGTATTAAAGGATTGCCTTTGATATGTGTAGATCTGTAAATCACAAACAATGACGAACAGAAAAAGTAACCACAGAATTTACTGAGTGGGTATCACATGTATTTAAAGGTGAAAGTGAGAGCAACTCAGTCATATACGATTCTTTGTGACCCACTAGACTATAGAGTCCATGGAATTCTCCAGGTGTAAACACTGGAGTGGGTAGCGTTTCTCTTCTCCCGGGGATCTTCCCAACCCAAGAATCAAATTGGTTTCACCTGCATTGCAGGAGGATCCTTTACCAACTGAGCTTCCCAGTTCAGTTCACTTCACTTCAGTTGCTAAGTTGTGTCAAACTATTTGCAACCCCATGGACCAGCATGCCAGGCCTCCCTGTCCATCACCAACTCCCAGAGTCTACTGAAACTCATGTCCATTGAGTCAGTGATGCCATCTAACAATCTCATCTCCTTCCCCTCCTGCCTTCAATCTTTCCCAGCATCAGGGTCTTTTCAAATGAGTCAGTTCTCATCAGGTGGCGAAAGTATTGGAGTTTCAGCTTCAGCATCAGTCCTTCTAATGAATATTCAGGGCTGATTTAATTTAAGATGGACTGGTTGGATCTCCTTGGAATTCAAGGACTCTCAAAAGTCTTCTCCAACTCACAGTTCAAAAGCATCAACTATTCGGTGCTCAGCTTTCTTTATAGTCCAAATCTCACACCCATACATGACTACTGGAAAAACCATAGTTTTGACTAGATGGACCTTTGTTGGCAAAGTGATGTCTCTGCTTTTTAACATGCTGTCTAGGTTGGTCATAACTTTTCTTCCAAGGAGTAAGCGTCTTTTAATTTCATGGCTACAGTCACCATCTGCAGTGATTTTGGAGCCCCAAAAATAAAGTCTGTCACTGTCTCCCCATCTATTTGTCATGAAGTGATGGGACTGGATGCCATGATCTTATTTTTCTGAATGTTGAAGCTTTAAGCCAACTTTTTCACTCTCCTCTTTCACTTTCATCAAGAGGCTCTTTAGTTCTTCTTTGCTTTCTGCCATAAGAGTGGTATTATCTGCATATCTGAGGTTATTGATATTTCTCATGGAAATCTTGATTCCAGCTTCTGCTTCCTCCAGCCCAGTGTTTCTCATGATGTACTCTGCATATAAGGTAAATAAGCAGGGTGACAATATACACCCTTGATGTACTCCTTTCTCTATTTGGAACCTGTCTGTTTTTCCACGTCCAGTCTAACTGTTGCTTCTTGACCTGCATACAGATTTCTCAGGAAGAACAGGTGGTCTGGTCTTCCCACCTCTTTAAGAATTTTCCACTGTTTGTTAGGATCCAGTCAAAGGCTTTGGCATAGTCAATAAAGCAGAAATAGATGTTTTTCTGGAACTCTCTTGCTTTTTTGATGATCCAACAGATGTTGGCAATTTTGTCTTTGGTTCCTCTGCCTTTTCTAAATCCGGCTCGAACATCTGGAAGTTCATGGTTCACGTACTGTTGAAACATGACTTGGAGAATTTTGAGCATTACTTTGCTACCGTGTGAGATGAGTGCAACTGAGCTTTTACTTCCTACCAATAATATGCATAGTGATCTAGCCAGCTGTCACAGACCTCCATTTTTTCCCTCTTAACCCCACAGCTATTTCAGGTTGTTTATATCTAGAATTTTCTTGCTCTTTACCTCATTCTTCTTTCTCTTCACCTGTATTTTCTTGTTTCTGAGGAAGCAAGATTGTATCTGGACTGGTTCTCAAGTGTCATTTGCTGATACTAAGTCAAATTTCCTTTCTGTCTTGTTTAGGAGGATGTGGAATATATAGAATGAGTTAATGTTTTCCTAATAGCAAATATACTATGTAAAATATTATATTTGTTATGAGCAGATTCACACATTACATTTTTTAATGTAACTTTAGTTGTAAATAATGCAACTAAAATTAAAATATATAATAAGCTGATTAAAAAAAAAGAGTGGAATTAATTATATTTCCAAGTACTAACCAAAAGTTAGTTGCATTGGACAAAATATAATTCAAGGGGAAATCTATTAACAGAAACTCATAGACATATATTAATAAAAAATCTGTGATATGAAACATGCATTATACATTTTTCAGACCAAAAGGGAAATTTTCACAATTGTTTTTGAAAATCGGTATCGTAGACTCCGTGTTCACTGACTAGAATTCACTGAAGTTAGAACTCAAAACAAATGTTGACTAAAATATATTTGGATGCTAAGCTTTAAATTTTAAATAATTTATAACCTCAGGCAGATATCAGAAAGAAATTATAAAATATGTAGGCCATGAAGTAAAAAAAAGTCCAAAATTCTACATGGAAAGAATTAAATACTAAGTGTATTTAATGAACAAAGCTTTTAATTCTTGGGTAGACCTATAATTGGGAGAAGGCAATGGCACCCCACTCCAGTACTGTTGCCCAGAAAATCCCATGGATGGAAGAGCCTGGTAGGCTGCAGTCCATGGGGTCGCTAAGAGTCAGACATGACTGAGCGACTTCACTTTCACTTTCCACTTTCATGCATTGGAGAAGGAAATGGCAACCCACTCCAGTGTTCTTGCCTAGAGAATCCCATGGACGGAGAAGCCTGGTAGGCTGCAGTCCATGGGGTTGCACAGAGTCGGACACGACTGAAGCGACTTAGCAGCAGCAGCAGACCTATAATCAGCAATAAATTATATCCATATCATCACTGTAAGGAAATAATTGTTACTTAAATTGGTAATTGAAATATAAATAAATAAAAGCAAGATAGGTCACTTCCCTATGATTTTTCAGTGGATTGAAAAGTTGATTAATAAAACTGGCAAGTCTGATTAAGAATCAATACCTTTGACTTTGTAGAACCTGCATTCTAAAGTGGATTCTGCAAAGTAGTAGTAAGTGAAGTCAGTTCTAAAGTAGTAGTAAGAAAAGTAGGTTCTAAAGTAGCAGTAAATAAAATAGGTTCTAAAGTAGCAGTAAATAAGGTAGGTCTAAAGTAGTAGTAAATAAAACATATATCTGGTAAGCAAGTACTTGGCTTACCTGCACTCCTCCTCACCCTAACTCCTCATAGCCCTTGCCCTTGAACAAGCACGGGGAGAGTGGAAGAGCAAAGTGATTGTCTTTGTCTCATCAGTTTCATGTGAAGTTTATTTGACATTATTTTACAGAAGGTACTTGTTTTGAAAGTACCTTTAATTCTTTCTACCTGTATTTCAGAATGTGGGGTTGCCATAAGCTCTACAGTTCTCTACTGAATAGCCAATCCCTCAAAATACTCAACATTCAAAAAACTAAGATCATGTCATCTGGTCCCGTAAATTCATGGCAAACAGATAGGGAAACAATGGAAATATTGACAGACTTTATTTTCGTGGACTCAAGAATCACTGCAGATGTTGACAGCAGCCATGATATTAAAAGACGCTTGCTCCTTGGAAGAAAAGCTATCACAAACCTAGACAATGCATTAAAAATCAGAGACATTACTTTGCCAACAAATGCCTGTCTAGTCAAAGCTATGGTTTTTCCAGTAGTCATGCGTGGATGTGAGCATTGGACCATAAAGAAAGCTGAGCACCAAAGAATTGATGCTTTTGAACTGCAGTGTTGGAGAAGGCTTTTGAGAGTCCCTTGAACAGCAAGGATTTCAAACCAGTCAATTCTCAACAAAATCAGTTCTGAATATCCATTGGAAGGACTGATGCTGAAGCTGAAGTTCCAATATTTGGCCACCTGATGCAAAGAGCTGACTCATTAGAAAAGACCCTGATGCTGGGAAAGTTTTAAGGGAGGAGAAGGGGACAACAGAGGATGAGATGGTTGAATGGCATCATTGACTCAATGGATATGAGTTTGAGCAAGCTCCAGGAGATGGTAAAGGACAGGGAAACCGGATGTGCTGAAGTCCACAAAGAGTTGGACAGCAACTGAGCAACTGATCAACAACAAAAAATGCACCCAGATCATTCCTCTCTTGCCATTCAAGTAAAGGATACTGGGGCCAAGTGTTAGGGCAGCACAGCACACTACGTGATATGCAACTGTACTCTCCAGGAAGCTGTTGTTGCCAGGTTGCAACAGAGGAAATACGGCACTGGAGCTGATGCTAAGTGCCACTTTTACAGTCATCTTACAGAGTAATTTTAGGTTGTGGAAGCTCATAATGTAATAGAGAACAAACCTGACTCCATATTGAATCTATTGCTTTAACTCTAACCCTTGGGCTCTCTTGCCTGTGCTTTATCATGCTGGCTCTGCACCTTTTGTAAAAGAATGTTGGCTAAAGCCTGAAATATACATGATAGCCCTTTTGCAAGTCTTTGCATCCATGGGTGAGCTTGAGAGGTGTAACACTTTCCCATTCTTATACAGTTGCAGAACAGAGAAGAACATCTGTGTTGATGAAGGTTTACAGGAACATCATGACCAGACTTGCATAGACAGCTGTAAAACCAGAGGATTCTGCTTTTATCCCTGCAGGGGTCTGGCTGGCATCAAGAAATCTGCAACAATGAGCACCATCCCTTGCCTCTACACCTCACCTCTTGATTTACTGGCCATCTTGCATTGAGCAATATGAGCTTGGACTCAATAATCATAGTTCTTCAATGGTCTTGTATTTTGTATGTCTTCTTTTTTTTCCCTTCAACTTATTCTATTATTTTTATTTCATTATATTTTACTGAAGTGTTTGTCTGCTACTAAATGCAAACTAAACAAAACAAAACTGGTCCCTTACCCCAGGTAATTTGAGACACACTGCTTCAGTACATCTGATGGTTTTTCTAGCAATATTTGTAGATTCTTTTAAAAAACCCAAGGTGGGGTGCAAATGCCTAGCATCTTCTAAGTGAAATAGCAGCTTCAACTGCAAATACGTGTGACCTACTGCTTACTTGGGGGCACCCAGAACTCCCTTTCCACTCTCAATGACACTTCTCAGCCTTCACCTTTCATAGGAGCCTTCATTCACACAACAAATCTGTTGCTGCAGGCCTTGCTCTGGGTACCAGAATTCATCAATGAATAAGGCAGATGTGGCCTTAACCTCAGAGACTTTACTTCAGTAGCGATATTAGCCCCCTGATATCACTACCCTTAGAGTCTCCTTTTCCACCTAGTTTCCAAAATCTGCTCTCAGAAAAGACACTGATATTGATCTTAGTTTTAAAAATAATCAAAGTGTTACTCTCCTCAAGGATGGCTCTGGCAAATCATTACTTCTAACTATGGGATGAGAGGTTGAGCTGTTAGGTTAGTGAGGTTCAGGATGAGGTGGGGAGAGTGTCTTGCTAAAAGGAAATAACAGCACACACACAAGTTCGATTTATTTGGACTAAGCCCAGAGTCACTCCTTCCTCCCCTAAATTATATCTCTCAGCATTCACCTCAAACTCAAGGACCATGGCCTTAACCTGGAATGACCCTTTCCCATCAATTAATAGTCAAGTCAGTATTTGCCCTTTATGAGATATATCAGGCCATGGCCCTTAGAAGACTTTAATTCGAAATTGCAGCTACCATATTAAACACAACAATCACAAAACTTTTTATTCACTCCCTTTAATTGCAGAGAAAAAGTCATGTTTTTTTCCTAATCATTGTCAGTTTCTTCTTAACTCACTAGGAAGACCTTTTGCTAATAACATGCCAGGAAATATACCTCCCAGAAGAGCTTTGTTCTTTTGTGGCTACTGAAGGACCTCTTAACAAATAAAATAAAGTGGATGACTAAGTGCAAAACATTTACTAAAGCATTTTCCAAACATGTTTTATACGAATAAAAACTGATTTGGCTACAGAGAAAGATTGGAATGTCAAGAACTTCATTTCAGGCAACAATTTTGTTATTGGAACAAGCCTCAGTTGTCTACACCTTGGTTTTGCTCAGAAGATGTAATGCAAGATAAGTTAAAAAATTTCCAATGCTGTTATCTCCCCTGTGCTACTTCTATTGTAAGTACAGATAACAACAGGCCTGATTTTTTTTTTCTTTCATTTCCTTGGGTACCAAATCTCCCTCTCGCCACACACAATGCCCTTCAAGCTGTGCCTGGCTGCTGTAGCCCTGCCTGCTCCAACTGCTCGGGAGATCTGAACAAATAATCAAGGGGCTTGTCTCTTGGGAGAAAGTTATAAACTCTTATCTTTAAACTCAGGCTCTTGCATGTCTTACAAGGAGCAACTGAAGGGTTTCCTCATAGTCCAGGGAACCTCAAGAATGAAAATCCCATGTATAAGATAGATAGCTAGTGGGAAACTGCTGTATAACACAGGGAGCCCTGCCTGGTGCTCTGTGATGATCTAGAGGGACTGAAGTGGAGGGGGCAGAGGCTCAACAAGGAGGGGTTATACATATATATCTCCAACATTGTGTATGGCAGAAACCAACACAACATTGTAAAGCAATTATTCTCCAATTAAAATAATAATAAATTTTGAAAGGAATAAAAGAGTGAAAGTATCTGACTATAGAGTCATCTTACACTGTACCAATTCCATAAGTAGGTGATTACTTCATGAGGAAGGGCTTTATAGGAATAACTACAGCCATACTTCCTAGTGGCTTGGCATTAAAGAATTTGCTTGACAATGCAGGAGCTGTGTGTTCAATCTCTGAGCAGGGAAGATTCCCTGGAGTAAGAAATGGCAATTCACTCCAGTATTATTGACTGGAAAATCCCATGGACAGAGGAGCTAGTGGGCTATCATCCATGGGGTCACAAAAGAGTCAGACATGACTTAATGACTAAACAACAACAATATCCAGGCATGCACCCAGCACCCAGCTGGCCTTCTCTAGAAAGCACAGAGCTTGATTTCATGTAATGCTCTGGCAGCCCCACAAGGTGTCAATTCTGCCTTCACATTACTCCTGTTTCATAAGACATTTCACTAGAGTAGGATTTTGTGTTCTCCTTGCACTGTGCTGTGCTGTGCTAAGTTGCTTCAATAATATCTGACTCTTGTGAGCCCATGGACCACAGCCCGCCAGGCTGCTCTGTCCATGGGATTCTCCAGGCAAGAATACTGGAGTGGGTTGCCATTTTCTACTCCAAGGGATCTTCCCAACCCAGGGACTAAACCTGGGTCTTTTATGTCTCCTGCATTGGCAGTCAGGGTCTTTACCACTAGTGCCACCTGGGAAGCTCCTTGAATTAATTGTTGCCAAATATCACTTTAAAACATGCTTCAGCATTTGAAACACAGAATATCCATGACAAAAGAGACAGTATGTGATCCCATGAGAGGGTAAAATGTGTCAAATTCAAAATGAGAAAAATGTGTCCAATTCGAAGATGAAAAGACCCAAAAGGGGTGTTATCACTTTGCTTGGGTCTCAGGTTTCTCAACTATAAGGCAGGTTTGAAAACTGTCTCCAGACATTTTATAAAGATACAAGGAACAAAATAAGGAACTGTGCTTTGAAAAACATGGAGTCCTCTATGTCAGTGGTTCTCAAAACTCAGCTGGTAAAGAATCCACCTGCAATGTGGGAGACCTGGGTTTGATCCCTGAGTTGGGAAGATCTCCTGGAGAAGGGAAAGGCTATCCAATCCAGTATTCTGGCCTGGGGAAATCCATGAACTGTATAGTCCACGGGGTAGCAGAGAGTAGGACACGACTGAGCAGCTTTCACTTTCTCAAACTTTGGCATGCATCAGGATTTTTTTTCAGGTGGCACTGGTAGTAAAATAATACACCTTCTGATGAAGGATAAGCAAGAAAACTGAGTTGGTCACTGGGCCAGGAAGATCCCTTGGAGAAGAAAATGGCAGTATTCTTGCCTGGAGAATCCCATGAACAGAGAGCATGGTGGGCTACAGTCCATGGGGTCACAAAGACTTGGACACGACTGAGCACACATGAACACAGACAGTTTGTTCAAACACCAACTCCCCAGTGTCTGACTCAGTGAGTGTAGGGTAAGGCTGGAGAACGTGAGGCTGATGCTGCAGGTCTACGTAGCACACTTTGACAATAACTGATAAAAATTAGTTTATTTGAAACTCCATTCATGGTTTCAGTCTCACCCTTTTTCCTTGCCCATCTCTGCTTTAAACAAAGCAGTTGGGCATGTTTTGTTTTTATATCTTTGCCAGTATTGGGTCTATATTTCATTTGAAAGGAAGTTGAAAACTATCAGTTTTTAAAAGTATTTATCAAAATTGTACAGCATTGGACTTGTACATCTAACTTAACAAAAGTGGCATGGAGTTTATAAATTACTTGAGTACTTTGACTAGATGGAGAATCTAAAGTAAATATTAAGGATTCAAAATCTGGAAGTTTCAAGAGCCCATTTGATTAATCTTTTTACTTTCCTAGATACTTAGAAATTCCAAATTTTCCTCTACAGGACTATTGAGGTACTCATAGTTTAAATCTGAAAGAATTTATAAGGAGAGCAAGCTTTTAGTATGACCATAACACTAATATTGTGATATAAATCTAGGTGCCAACTTTTTAATGTAATTTATCCTTTCTAGGCTTTTGGAGGGGATATTAGTGAGTAAATTGAGATTTTATTAGGAAATTGAAGTGTGTGTGTGTGTGTGCGCACATGAACATGCTCAGTCATGTTGAACTCTTTGTGGGATTCAACTCTTTGTTCAAATCTTATGTGGGATTTTCTTAGCAGATACTTCTTACTAATTTCATTTGTTGAGATTAATATGAGAAATTAAAAGTAAAGCAAGTTTGCACTCATAGATGTTAATACTATTTCCTATGGAAAGGAACCAATCTCCTTGCATAAATAACTATTGCCATATACATAAGAAATAGACAAGTTGAGCCTAAGATATCTTTTTTTGCCAGAAAGGAAGGAAATTTTCAGATAGCTAATGGAACCATGACACACTAACAGGAATCAACTCAAAGGAGCTCACATTAGCCATGCTTGGAGCAATCTGATCATCAGAAAGAATATTCACTGCAAGTAATTAACATGCATTATACATAAAACTTTGTGTTTATAATGATAAAAAAAAAAGCCTTATTGGCCCGTAATGCTGGCTACTGGGGCACCAATCCATTACTTTGAAATAGTAAGTAAAGGAAAATGGCCAAGCATTCATCCTATAATTTCCAAATAACTTGCATTTCAAAGTTATCAGTAAATGAGGAAAAAACATGTAAAATATCATGTATGAAATGAGATGCCAGTCCAGGTTCGATGCACCATACTGGATGCTTGGGGCTGGTGCACTGGGACGACCCGGAGGGATGGTATGGGGAGGGAGGAGGGTTCAGGATGGGGAGCACATGTATACCAGTGGTGCAATCATTTTGATATTTGGCAAAACTAATACAATTATGTAAAGTTTAAAAATAAAATAAAATTAAAAAAAGAAAAGAAAATGCTTAGTAATTGTAATTGGCTTGTTCATATCATTTCTATTTCTTCCTGGTTCAATCTTGGAAGGTCGAACTTTTCTAAGAATCTGTCCCTTTCTTCCAGGCTTTCTATTTTATTGACAAGAGTTGCTACATAGTCTCTTATGATCCTTTGTATATCTGTGTTGTCTATGGTAACTTCTCCTTTCTCATTTCTAATTTTGTTGATTTAATTTTCTCCATTTTTTCCTGATGAGTCTGGCCAATGGTTTACTAATTTTGTTTACCTCCTTAAAGAATTGGCTTTTGTTTTATTAATCTTTAGTATTGTTTCCTTCATTTTTTTCCATTTATTTCTTCTTTGATCTTTATGATTTCTTTGCATCTACTAATTTTGGGTTTGTTTTTTGTTGTTGTTGCTCTTTTTCCAGTTGTTTTAGAAGTAAGGTTAGTTTGTCTATTTCAAGTTTTTTCCAGTTGTTTTAGAAGTAAGGTTAGTTTGTCTATTTCAAGTTTTTCTTTCTTCCACAGGATTGTATTGTTATAAATCTCCCTCTTAGAACTACTTTTGCTGCATCTCATAGGTTTTGGGTCATGGTGTTTTCATTGTCATTTCTTTCTAGGAATTTTCTGACTTCCCTTTTTATTTCTGCAGTAACCTTTTCATTATTTAGAATTGTATTCTTTAACCTCCATGTGTTTGTACTATAAGCAAAGTGAAAATACAGCCCTCAGAGTGGGAGAAAATAATAACAAATGAAACAACTGACAATGGATTATTTCCAAAATGTACAAGCAGCTCATGCAACTCATTACCAGGAAATCAAACATCCCAGTCTAAAAGTGGGCAGAACATCTAAACAAACATTTCTCCAAAGAAGACATACAGATAGCTACTAAACACATGAAAAGATGCTCAGCATCACTCATTATTAGAGAAATGTAAATCAAAACTACAATGAGATATCATCTTACACCTGTCAGAATGGCCATCATTAAAAGAAATCTACAAACAATAATTTCTGGAGAGGGTGTAGAGAAAAGAGTACCTCTTGCACTGTTGGTGGGACCGTAAATTAATACATCCACTAATGGAAGACAGTATGGAGTTAAAAAACTAGCAATGAAACTATCATGTGACCCAACAATCCCACTACTGGGCATATACCCTGAGAAAACCATAATTGAAAAAGATACATGTACCCCAATGTTCATTGCAACACTATTTACAATATCTAGATCATGGAAGCAACCTAGATGTCTATTGACAGATGAATGGATAAAGAAACTGTCGTATATTACTCAGCCATAAAAAGGAATGCATTTGAGTCAGTTCTGAAGAGTACATGAACCTAGAGCCTATTATACATAAACCGAGAGCGTATTATACAGAGTGAAGTAAGTCAGAAAGAGAAAAACCAATATGTAATAGCAAAGAGTTGGAAGGACTGAGCGACTGAACTGAACTGACTAACATACTTATATATAATTTAGAAAGGTGGTACTGATGAACGTTTTGCAGGACAGCAGTGGAGATGCAGACAAAGAAAACAGGCTTGTGAACATGGGGCAGGGGGAAGGAGAGAGTGGGATGAATGGAGAGAGTAGCATGGAATCATATACACTACCATATTTAAAACAGATAGCCAGTGGAAATTTACTGTATAACTCAGGGAACTCAAACTGGGGCTCTGTGACAATCTAGAGAGGTGGGATTGGGTGGGAGGTGAGAGGGAGGTTCAAGAGGGAGGGAACATATGTATATTTATGGATGATTGATGCATATTGATGCATGGCAGAAGCCAATACAATATTGTGAAGCAATTATCCTTCAATTAAAAATAAATAAAAATTTAAAAATGTTTAGCTCGTTAAAAATGCAGAAAGAATTACAAAAATTGAAACCCACCAAAGTTAATCATAAATCCAAGGAACAATTATTAAATGGATTCTAAAGCCATTAAGTAAAATTTTAATGAAGAACTTTATAATGGAGAACTCAGGCCGACCCCACCTGTATCCACTAATTAACTTTAGCATTCATTAAAAATGGAAAAATAAGGCACTCTGTACTTAAGAGGTACTTCAAAAAGAAGTTGAAAGCATCCATCTAGAAATATTCTTGCCAAATAATGTATCTGAATCTAATCACACCCACATGTCTAACTACCAGCTTACAGGGAACAGAGAAAATTTTAATAAAATCAAATGAAGCAATTAGCAAAAAGCAGAAACTGAAACATTCTATTGGACAAGAGAATAGCTTTCTCCAACATACCATTAGCGTGAATGTTTACACCACACAGAATTTGAAAAGAAGCATAACTCATAACAATGAAAAGACCTTAACTAGATTCTAATTTGACAGAACAGCTACAATCTATAATCATATATGTCAGAAACAGTTGGGAATATTTTATTATAGACTAGATGTTGGGTAATATTAAGGGAATATTATTTTGTTTTGTGTGATAAGGGCATATAGATTATACATAGATGTGTGTATATGATGTAGGTAATTGTGTGTATGTATACATTTTATCAGTTATATATACCTGTTGAAGTTTTTCCACGTAATGCCATGATATCTGAGATTTGCTTTCAAAACACTTAATCAGAATAAAATGTTAATAGGAAGAAATAGTTGAAATAGATTGGCAAGATATTCATAATTATTGAAGCTGGGTATGGGAATATAAAGATTTAATGTGCTATTATCTCCACCTCTGTGTATGTGTGAAATTTTTTCCCCAACAGTATGATATAATAAGAAGTAGGGGACTTCCCTGGTGGTCCAGTGGCCAAGATTCTGCACTCCCAGAGCAGGGGCTGGGGCTCCCATCCTGGTCAGGGAACTAGATCCCACATGATGCAACTAAGATTTCCCATGCCATGACTAAAGATCCTACATGCCAAAACAAATTTCAAAGATACCACATCATGACTAAGACCAGGTTCAGCCAAATAAATAGATAAGTATTTAAAAATAATAAGCAGAGATACATAACCCCATGCTGACATAAGAAACCAGAGGACTCTACCTGTGCTAGTGCTAGTGCTAAGTCACTTCAGTCGTGTCTAACTCTTTGCAACCCCTTAGACTGCAGCCTGCCAAGCTCCTCTGTCCATGGGGGTTCTCAAATACTTTGGTCTCAAAAACTCAAAGAAATTATTGAGGATGCCAAAGACCTTCTGTTTATGTGGGTTATATCTATTGACATTGAACACATTAGCAATTAAAACAAATTTTAAACATTATTTATAAACATTTTCATAATAGCAATTGCCAAATTCAGACTGAAACTGAAGAAAGTGGAGAAAACCAATAGACCAGGTATGACCTAAATCAAACCCCTTATGACTATACAGTGGAAGTGAGAAATAGATTTAAGGGACTAGGTCTGATAGACAGAATGCCTAATGAACTATGGATGGAGGTTCATGACATTGTACAGGAGACAGGGATCAAGACCATCCCCAAGAAAAAGAAATGCAAAAAAGGAAAATGGCTGTCTGAGGAGGACTTACAAATAGCTGTGAAAAGACAGGAAGTAAAGAGCAAAGGAGAAAAGGAAAGATATAAGCATCTGAATGCAGAGTTCTAAACAATAGCATGGAGAGATAAGAAAGCCTTTCTCAGTGATTAATGCAAAGAAATAGAGGAAAACAACAGAATGGGAAAGACTAGAGATCTCTTCAAGAAAACTAGAGATACCAAGGGAACATTTAATGCAAAGAGGGGCTCAATAAAGGACAAAAATGGTATGGACCTAACAGAAGCAGAAGATATTAAGAAGAAGTGGCAAGAATACACAGAAGAACTGTACAAAGAAGATCTTCACAACCCAGATAATCATGATGGTGTGATCACTCACCTAGAGCCAGACATCCTGGAATGTGAAGTCAAGTGGGCCTTAGGAAGCATCACTACGAACAAAGCTAGTGGAGGCGATGGAATTCCAGTTGAGCTATTCCAAATCCTGAAAGATGATGCTGTGAAAGCGCTGCACTCAATATGCCAGCAAATTTGGAAAACTCAGCAGTGGCCACAAGACTGGAAAAGGTCAGTTTTCATTCCAATCCCAAAGAAAGGTAATGCCAAAGAATGCTCAAACTACCGCACAATTACACTCATCTCACACACTAGTAAAGTAATGCTTAAAATTCTCCAAGCCAGGCTTCAACAATACGTCAACTGTGAACTTCCAGATGTTCAAGCTGGTTTTAGAAAAGGCAGAGGAACCAGAGATCAAATTGCCAACATCCTCTGCATCACTGAAAAAGCAAGAGAGTTCCAGAAAAACATCTATTTCTGCCTTATTGACTATGCCAAAGCCTTTGACTGTGTGGATCACAAGAAACTGTGGAAAATTCTGAAAGAGATGGGAATACCAGACCACCTGACCTACCTCTTGAGAAACCTATATGTGCCAGGAGCCGGCATATTGCATACTGAGTGCATATTGCATATTGAGTGCAGCACTTTCCACAGCATCATCTTTCAGGATCTGGAATAGCTCAACTGGAATTCTATCACTGCCGGGAGCCAGTGTGAGGAGCTCCACCCATGACAAAAGTCATGAGGAAGGAGGCTCGGCATACGCAAAGGCGGGATCGAGCCTCAGGAGTCCCCCTGGAAACTCTTGAACATCTACCCCCAAAACCAGAGTATGCCTACTTTCTGCTTTGTGCTTTCACCTACACCTCTGACTTTACGGGGGGCTGTCCCCCACTACCTCTCTCTGAAAAAGAGTTAGCTTACAGCTCCAGTTAATAATTCCTGGGTGTGACAGTGTTTCAACCTACAAACTCCTTTGGAAGTCCTCTAGTCTGCCTGAATAGGTTTTTTCCGGCCACATGTGATTGCTCAGAGCCTCCCAACTGTGAGAGGCATGAAATGTTCTAAACTGTCTAAATACAGATTCCTTTGAGCAGTTAAAAGATTGATTAGAAATTGTATTGGTGAAGGGATTTTCACTTGTTGGGCCAATGTTTGCTGCTAAGTCTCCATATCCCTTACCTGCTGTGTCCCTGGCAGTGCATTGATTAATATAATTGGTGTAAATAGTAGCTTTAATGTTTGTAACCTGGGACCCTTGAGTTAATTCTTTTTCTTGTTATAGCCCACCACGCCCTTGCCCTATAGGAATGCAACTTTATCTAATGCTTTTGGAGGGTGGCACTTGACTTATCACCTTTAGAGAAAAATAAGTTGTCTGAAGAAAGGGTCTTAAAAATGTTAACAGGCCTCCGGGCCAGAAGATGATGCAAATCACCTAAACTTTTGCATATGATAAGTTTGCAGGAAGAAAGCCTGGCTTGCTGCATGACTCTACCCCTTTCCCCGTTATCCTCTATGCATAACTTAAGGTATAAAAACTACTTTGGAAAATAAAGTGCGGGCCTTGTTCACCGAAACTTGGTCTCCCCATGTCATTCTTTCTCTCACCTTCTGGCTGAATTATTCAGCCTCTTTTCTCCACTGAATTTCCTCACTGAGCTATCCTTATTTCAGCCTCTTTTCTTCACTGAATTTTCCTACTGAGCTATCCTTATTCTATTACTCTTTATATCCTTAATTAACATTTAATTAAGCAGTTGTTTCCTGATCCTCACCGACGCCGTCCCCTCTTCGAATTCCCTGGATCCACCAGGGCTGGACCCTGGCATATATGCAGGTCAGGAAGCAACAGTTAGAACTGGACATGGAACAACAGACTGGTCCCAAATAGGAAAAGGAGTATGTTAAGGCTGTATATTGTCACCCTGCTTATTTAACTTCTATGCAGAGTACATCATGAGAAACGCTGGGCTGGAAGAAGCACAAGCTGGAATCAAGATTGCCGGGAGAAATATCAATAACCTCAGATATGCAGATGACAACACCCTTATGGTAGAAAGTGAAGAAGAACAAAAGAGCCTCTTGATGAAAGTGAAAGAGGAGAGTGAAAAAGTTGGCTTAAAGCTCAACATTCAGAAAAAGAAGATCATGGCATCTGATCCCATCACTTCATGGCAGATAGATGGGGAAACATTGGAAACAGTGGCTGACTTTATTTTCTGGGCTCCAAAATCACTGCAGACAGTGATCGCAGCCATGAATTTAAAAGACGCTTACTCCTTGAAAGAAAAGTTATGACCAACCTAGACAGCATATTAAAAAGCAGAGACAGTACTTTGTCAACAAAGGTCCATCTAGTCAAGGGTATGGTTTTTCCAGTGGTCATGTATAGATGTGAGAGTTGGACTGTGAAGAAAGCTGAGTGCCAAAGAATTGATGCTTTTGAAGTGTGGTGTTGGTGAAGACTCTTGAGAGTCCCTTGGACTGCAAGGAGATCCAACTAGTCCATCATAAAGGAGATCAGTCCTGGGTGTTCATTGGAAGGACTGATGTTGAAACTCAAACTCCAGTATTTTGGTCACCTGATGTGAAGAGCTGACTCGTTGGAAAAGTCCCTGATGCTGGGAAAGATTGAGGACAGGAGAAGTGGATGACAGAGGATGAGATGGTAGGGTGGTATCATCAACTCGATGGATATGGGTTTGGGTGGACTCTGGGAATTAGTGATGGACAGGGAGGCCTTGTGTGCTGTGGTTCATGGGGTTACAAAGAGTTGGACACGACTGAGTGACTGAACTGAACTGAATGATAATACCATTATATGTTAACATAAATAACAACCTTTTTAAAAAAATTATCTTCCTGCCCTGCAAATAATTTCATTTCCTTGATTCCCATATATATGTATTAATGTAAGTATTTCTTTTTCTCTTTCTAACTTAGTTCACTCTGTATGACAGACTCCAGGTTCATCCACATCTTACAAAAGACCCAGTTGCAGTCCTTTTTATGGCTGAGTAATATTCCATTATATATATGTATATACATATATATATATGTGTGTGTGTATATATATGTAATATATATGCCACCTCTTCTTTATCCATTCAACTACTAAGACATAGCGAACTGAATTGTGAACATGATGGGCAAAGAGAAGGTGGGACAAATTGAGAGGGCAGCATTGACATATGTATACTGCCATGTGTGAAATAGATAACCAGTGGAAGCTGCTGTATAGCACAGGAAGCTCGGCTTGGTGCTCTGTGATGTCCTAGAAGGGTGGGATAGGGGCATGAGAAGGAGGTTCAGGAGGGGGGATATATGTACATATAGCCGTTTCACTTGGTTTTACAGCCGAAACTAATACACATTAGAAGAGCAACATTATTTTACATATTTGCAGATTTCTTTAATTTTTGGCTTAATATATGAAAAATGGATTCTTGTCTGTTTATTCATTCAGTATATTGCATTATCTTGTGTTGAGTCAAATCCGTGAAAAAATGCAGCCTTAAAAAATGTGTGGTAGGAAAAGCGTGTGTTTAGTACTCTTTTTAGATAACTTCAACTATCCTTTTGTGATGTTACACCAAAAATTAATAAGTATCATTCCATAAATATTAGTTGCAATATAGAATCTGAAACCCTGGCAACAAACTTTTCTTACTCTTTTACATATTGTATTAAAATAAAATACATTGGTTCATCTTGCATATTAAATGAATATTTATCCATACGTGATTTTGTAATGTCAGGCATTGGTCATTTAAAAAATTAATTCACTGTTATACAGAGTGTCCAAATGTTGATATGTTTCATAATATGATTTCTAAAAATCATATTTGTTCATATTACCCCAGATATCAGAAAATTCCTTAAGTATCAGGAAACTGTGAAGTTCATAATGGTGTACAGAAATTTTCTGTACAAAAATTCTGTACAGAAAAATTCTGTACAAAAATTCTTATTTTTGTTTAATACTTAAAATTTATCATTAACAACAAATAGTTTTAATTTTTGCTCTTGAAATAATGGGTCACCTGTCATTTAAAAAAAAAGTTTGCCTAATGCTCAAGTCTGTATTGTTTGCCTATCATTTCTTCTTTCACTTAAAACATTTATTTTTTCAGTTCACAACCAAACAGTTGCACAAATGCACTTTACTTTGAGGCAACCATACTCCTTTGGAAATCAACAGAAATACTTTTCTCAAATTGCCCATTTTGTTACACAGTCTAGTGAAGCATGATATATGCAAGGTTAGAGATTTTATGAAATTAATAAATTCTCTTTTCCATTAAGAACACTCTTCAGTGAAACTATTCACATACCATAAACTTTTAAGTATGAGTGCATGATAATGAAGTACACGAGGACCACTATCGTAGTCTCACGCCACTACTTTGATTCTGGTAAAGACGTCTGCTGTTCTGTCCACCACTGCTTCTCCACTATCAGTGAAAATGTCAAGACAGTACAAAAAGCAAATAAAACCTTACTATTATTAATAAAGCAGTTTTGATCACATAGTCCCCATGAAAAGTACTAATCTTGTCAAACTTCCATTAGATAAACTTCCAGCCTATAAAATATACAAATAAAAGAATCCTTAGTAGAAAATGCTAAAATAAATGACAGGTTCATTTTCTCATCAGTCTGTCCTGCCTACCAATAGTTAAAAAGAAATGTTTAGGCTTATAAAGATTTTTTTTAAACAAAACTTTGCTCAAGAACTTTAAGCTTGAGAAGAACTTTTTGGAAATTTTATTTCTTTTTTTTAATATAAATTTATTTATTTTAATTAGAGGCTAATTACTTTACAATATTGTATTGGTTTTGCCATACATTGACATGAGTCTGCCACGAGTGTACATGTGTTCCCCATCCTGAACCCCCCTCCCACCTCCCTCCCCATCCCATCCCTCTGGGTCATCCCAGTGCACCAGCCCTGAGCATCCTGTATCATGCGTCTAACCTGGACTGGTGATTCATTTCACATATGATAATATACATGTTTCAATGCCATTCTCCCAAATCATCCCACCCTCGCCCTCTCCCACAGAGTTCAAAAGACTGTTCTATATACATCTGTGTCTCTTTTGCTGTCTCGCATACAGGGTTATCGATACCATCTTTCTAAATTCCATATATATGCGTTATTATACTGTATTGATGTTTTTCTTTCTGGCTTACTTCATTCTGTATAATAGGCTTCTTGATCTACCAAATTAATCTGAAAAGTTGATTATTATGGTGGAGAAAGGATTCTTTGACAAAAACAAGACACTTCTTCATAGATTTGAGTTGTATATTTCCAACACAGTCATTATATACCTAGAAAAGCTCTGATATGCTCACAGCGTGTGGTTCAATGGCCTGAGTTTTAACTCAGGAACATGTACAGTTAGAGCAAAAAGTAAATTGGATCCCAGTGGCAATTTGTGGAGAAAGTGAGGGTTTGCAGATATAGAAGTGAGTTCCTTTTTTCTTTGAATTCCTTTTCTTTATAGAGAAGACCTTTAAGCTTTCCTTAAATTGTCCATTGGTTATTTTGAATTCTTCTCTTTGACAACTTTCTTGCCAACTCTGTGGACCGAAATATAGACTGTAGTTTTATACTCTCATTTCTTCTGTTTTCTAAATATATTCTTATTCAACTTCTTCAAAAACCGACATGAGAAGAAAAATTATTGAAGAAACATGATATTTAATAGAGAGAGAGCAATAACAAGAATTTCTCTTTATAAAGAATTTCTAGAAGTTAGAGATAGGAGGTCTCTGACAACCCAAGTCTTTTTGTTTTCCTCTAAAAGTGTCACAAAATAAGCAGAGACAAAAGAAGTAAGAGTCGATGGACAGATGTGCAAAACATAAAATAAATATGCTGAGGTTAAGTGTTTGCAAGCATTTATACATTTTATATTTGACAGATTAACTGAAAGAGCTATTCTTTTCAGAAATAGGCATACTGAACCCAAATACTCTTCCAGTCTAAATCCAAATGCTCTTTATTTTGTTTCATTCACTAACTCACTCTGAATAGATTTTCTACACAAAGCTTTATGGTTTCCTTGGTGATAATATAATTAACCAGTAAACATAATGCATTTGTATTAAAGACTAAATATATTTCCTTGCATATTAATTAAGGATGCATTTATTATTTCTTGTCAAAACAGAAAGAAAGATTTGGGCTCTCAGACCCCACACTGTCTGCATTCCTAATGACAGCAGAAACAAAATTGGAACATTCACATAGACAAATTCCTTTAGTAATGTGTTTTATTTTAGTAAGCAGGAATATTCGCAAATATAACTTTCAAAGGTATATGCACCTTTGCAGAAACATTTTTATTCTAACATTTGTAAAGACATAAATAAATTATGGTTAATACAAGTGCACTGTTTAGTCAATATATTTTATTCCTCCTTATTAATTTAAAAGAGTTAAGCACAAATGCCAAGAAGGGATTTCAGTTGAATGGAATCATTTGGTAAGGGTTAATTACTTATCCTGGTTAGATGCTTAGCAAAGCTTACATGGAGAGGGTTCTTTCCTTAGCATTTTTTAGATGGTTACTTATCCTTAATAATCATTCACTTTTTCTTTTCTTTTCTAGGATCTTCATCATCAAAATGAAACTATTCAAATATACGGAGTTTGGAAAGCATAAGATGCCTAAGAAAATCCTTTAGTCATTTTCTCAAAATTTCCAAATCCATAACCAGAAATATCCTGCTCTCTGTTCTATTAGTTCACTTATCTCAGGAGTCAACTCCTTCTAAAGTCCCACAGCGAGAACATCACTAACCAATCACAAAACTTCTTTCAATCAGGACTCTGAGTGTTGTTTGTCCTCTTCTTATTGACTAATGTAGTTAAGCCCTACATGTCTTATTTTCCTTCAAGTTGTTGCTATGGATGAGGCTTATGGGCTACATGTTTCTCTAATAAGAATTTTTAGTACACAAAGCTCTTAATTAGGTGAGAACCACTTGGAAAGCCAACTTAATGCAGAGATGTTTATAGAAGACAAATTTCTAGGAGTAAGACAAGGCATAAGTTTTTCTAAAATATCCCCAGATAATTCGGAAATACTCCTGGTGATTTCTTCAGTGGAACATTCAGTGCTTTCTTGAGTTTTATATTTAGCTAAGAACAACTCTTCATGAATATTGTTGAGTTGAGTTGAGTTCAGTTCAGTCACTCAGTCATGTCTGACTCTTTGTGACCCCATGAACTGCAGCACGCCAGGCCTCCCTGTCCATCACCAACTCCCATTGTCCACCCAAACCCACATCCATTGTGTCGGTGATGCCATCCAACCATCTCATCCTCTGTCATCCCCTTCTCTTCCTGCCCTCAATCTCTCCCAGCATCACGGTCTTTTCAAATGAGTCAGCTCTCCGCATCAGGTGGCCAAAGCATTGGAGTTTCAGCTTCAACATCAGTCCCTCCAATGAATACCCAGGACTGATCTCCTTTAGGATGGACTGGTTGGATCTCCTTGTTGAGAAAACCTAGAATTATTCATCTGAACAGTGCACTTAGCTTTTTAGGCAATCTATATCAGATTATGTTTTCTAGACAGCATTTTAACATTTACTTTGGATGCCTTTCTTGATTGTCTATGTGTTAGTCACACTTTTTGTCCGACTCTTTGTGACCCCATGGGCTATATTTCACCAGGCTCTTCTGTCTGTGAAATTTTCTACCCAAGAATACTGGAGTGGGTTGCCATGCCCTTCTCCAGGGGATCTTCCCAGCCCAGGGATCAAGCCCAGTTTTCCCACATTGAAGGCAGATTCTTTATCATACTTTACATGAGGTAATATAAGAGCAGGAAATGGGTTTATCTTGCTAAATACTGTATCTACATTCTTTAACCCAATGTCAAACACATAGAAGGTACATGATAAAGTGTTTCTTATGATAGAGCATAAGCTTTTACATAACAGCCTTTCACCAAGAGTGAGCTTCTATCCAACAAAAAATTTAAAAACTGTTTCTAAAACATATCCCAAACTTTGTGATTTGCATAACAGCTTGTGAACTGCACAAGTGCCATCCATTTGTAACTACTTGATGGTTAAATTGAACTTAAAGTAGAAGTTAACAGTTGTTCTACCTGTACAGCAAAGCTACAGTTTATGTAAATTAAAGATAAACCAAGATTCAGTCACTCACTAAATCTTTCAGAAAAATCATCCCACCAATATTTTTGTGAAGTTTGATCTAATCTATTCCTGCCATTATGGATGCTTTTATGAAGCATATGGATGAAAACTTTGCAAATGGATTTAAGAACTATCAAGAGACTGTCTTGGGATTTTCATCATCTCTCATTATTCCTGAGTACTGAAACGGCTGATGTTTTTTCTCATCTTTAGTGTTATTAAGTTTTTATTTTTTATTACATTCTTCTGGATCCTGAAAATAAAATCAAGTATCTATCTTTATAATGCCTATAATTATAAAGCCAATAACTGACACCTGTTTTGCAAGGTGAATGGGAAGAATATTCACTCTACTTTTAAGTATATTTTAATAGGGATTTTCATCTTATAATCAAGATTTTCTTTGCATGTTGGAAAGTCACAGGTTTTTTAATTTAAAAACCAATGTGATAAGGTACCCAAGTTCTCCAGAAATCCCTTTATATGTATACTGTATCAATATAATGGATAAGCTCAGAAATGTATCTATGACGAGCATAGATATTATTAATTCTCTTTAAATGTAGTGCAGCAAGGACTCTAATTTCCAATTTTGCATGTAAGCTTGAAATCTGTCACTCTGTCCCAGCAAAAATGAAAAGCTGAACAAACGAATAAACTAGCAATTCTTCCTGGTCCTACAGGGAGGGGAAGACATAGGGCAAACCACTGTCCCCAGACTGGAGAGCCAGACCGATGAATACATAAACTATACTATGCAAAACCCAGGTGTGTACTAGGTACAGAGAATGAATGAGGTAAATATTTTAAAAGTGGGAAAGAGTTTTACATGTTCAAGTATATAAAATAATAAGTACTATAATACAGCTGTCTCCAACCTTTTGGGCCCCAGGGACCAGTTTCATGGAAGATAATATTTTCCACAGACTGGGGACAGGGGAATGGTTTCAGGACGATTCAAGCACATTACATTTATTGTGCATTTTATTTCTATTATTATTACATCACTACCTCAGATTATCAGGCGTTAGATCCCAGAGATTAGGGACCCCTGCTGTAATAGAAGAGTGTATAAAACTTTGTGAGTCAAGAGTAGGCATGAAAAGCTATACCTAACTTGCAGCTTTGCGGATTTTGATGTTTTAGATGAAGTTTGAAAAGCAAGTAGGTCTCTATACAGATAAAATTTTGTCTTTTTGTTATACTTCTAGTAAACAACTAACTGGCACATAGGTATTATTTGTTGAATGGAAATGGCTAAGAGAATCAACCATGCAATATCAATGTCTAAATATCAGATTATGACTGAAAGACAGACTAATCAAATTGATTAACTATTATTAATATTTCTAATTACTTACTGGCCACATATATGATTATCATTATGTTTTTGTTTTTTGTTTTTTTTTAGAGCAGCTCATCCAATGAACTCCTTTCAGAAAAAGAATAGCCCCAAAATTTAATTTTTACATTCTGCTAAAATTAATCTGGAGAAGGCAATAGCACCCCACTTCAGTACTCTTGCCTGGCAAATCCCATGGATGGAGGAGCCTGATAGGCTGAAGTCCATGGGGTCGCTAGGAGTCGGACACGTCTGAGCGACTTCACTTTCACTTTTCACTTTTCACTTTCATGCATTGGAGAGGGAAATGGCAATCCACTCCAGTGTTCTTGCCTGGAGAATCCCAGGGATGGGGGAGCCTGGGGGGCTCACATCTATGGGGTCGCACAGAGTCGGACACGACTGAAGCGACTTAGCAGCAGCAAAATTAATCTATATCAGAAAAAGTCTTATACATGCAATTGTATTATACATACTATAATCTATTATCATATGTTATAGACATATATTCTAATTATATAATACAGATATATTGTAATATGGATATATTTTATAATATATTTCAGGAAAAAGCCTTATACATATAATTGCATTAGAAAAACTGCTTTAGGTGCAGGGTTTCCTTAAGATGGATCTTAGGTTAGTATCCAAGACAACCTTGTTTTCATCCTAGTAAAACCAGAACTCTCTAAATAAGAAAAAAAATTTTGACATCCATTATCATTGAGAAAAATGGATAACAGTCCTGGGACAAAAAGGGAGAGCTGGGATCTAATCTACCAATGCTCTAATAATAAATGTGGCCTTAAACGAACCTAGCTTCTTTAGTTCACCCTTCTCTGTCTGCAACATAAGGAGAAGGACTACACAGTGTCTATGACCTCTTTCTACATCTAATATGCTAAAACACTGATAAGCATAGACTAGAATCTTATTTTTCCATAAGTTTCTGAGGTACATTTTCAACTTCTTTTTATATATAATGTATATGTACTGTGTGTGTGTGTGCGTGTGTGTGTAGAGTGTCACACTTCTTTTCTCTTTCTGTTACAGTATTACAATACTATAACAAATTTAGTTTGGAATTTCTTTGACAGGTGCATATATATGTGAATTGCCCATTATAAAGCAAGGTGTAAAACTGATTCACAGATTTTGAGTGGCCTGAGCCAATAACCATGTCAACTGAGCTTACTGTTAATACCACCTCCATTTTCTAGTTTTTTTGTGGCTAAAAAACTAGTAGGACAGTCAAGGGCTTCCTCAGTGGCTCAGACGGTAAAGAATCTGCCTGCAATGCAGGAGACCCGGTTCGACTCGTGAGTCAGATAGGTTCCCTGGAGAAGGGAATGGCCACCTATTCCAGTGTTCAAGTCTGGGGAATTCCACAGACAGAGGAGCCTGGAGAGCTACAGTCCATGGGATCGAAAAGAGTTGGATACCACTGAGTGACTAACACACCCAAGACAGTCAAGGATCAATAAAATCAAAACCAACAGCCTGAAAATAACACAGTCTCAGGAAACTTGTCAGTGGAAGTCTTAACTTTACAATTGCACTTTTTTTTTGGTTAAGAACTATTAGAAGTCAGAAATATACACTATGGAGATATGTCTATTTCAGCGAAAATGCTTTAGCTTTATTTTCATAGAAAGAAGTAGTCCAAGTATCCAAATGCAATTATATTGACCTAGGGCAGATGATATTTTCTCACAGCATAACTTGTACTTATTTTCTTCCTCCTGTGAAATCTGTATGCTGGTCAAGTACCAACCGTTAGCACTGGACATGAAACAACAGACTGGTTCCAAATCGGGAAAGGAATACATCAAGACTGTATATTGTCACCCGACTTATTTAACTTATATGCAGAGTGAAAGTGAAAGTGAAGTTGCTCAGTTGTGTCTGACTCTTTGTGACCCCATGGACTGTAGCCTATGAGGCTCCTCCCTCCTTGGGACTTTTCAGGCAAGAGTACTAGAGTGGGTTGCTGTTTCCTTCTCCAGGGTATCTTCCCAACCTAGGGATCGAACCCAGGTCTCTCACATTGTAGGCAGAAGCTTTTACTGTCTGAGCCACAAGGGAAGTATGCAGAGTACATCATGCGAATGCCAGGCTGGATGAAACACAAGCTGGAATCAAGATTGCCAGGAAAAATGTCAATAACCTCAGCTACACAAATGACCCTACCCTTATGGCAGAAAGTGAAGAAGAACTAAAGAGTCTCTTGATGAAAGTGAAAGAGGAGACTGAAAATGTTGACTTAAAACTCAACATTCAGAAAACTAAGATCATGGCTTCTGGTCCCATCACTTCATGGCAAATAGATAGGGAAACAGTGAGAGACTTTATGTTTTGGGGCTCCAAAATCACTGCAGATGGTGACTGCAGCCATGAAATTAAAAGATGCTTTCTCCTTGGAAGAAAAGCTATGATCAACCTAGACAGCATATTAAAAAGCAGAGACATTACTTTGCCAACAAAGGTCCGTCTAGTCAAGGCTATGGTTTTTCCAGTGGTCATGTATGGATATGAGAGCTGGAATATAAAGAAAGATGACCACTGAAGAATGGATGCTTTTGCACTGCGGTGTTGGAGAAGACTCTTCAGAGTCCCTTGGACTACAAGATCCAACCAGTCCATCCTAAAGGAAATCAGTCCCGAATATTCATTGGAAGGACTGGTGCTAAAGCTGAAACTCCAATACTTTGACCACCTAATGTGAAGAACCAACTCATTGGAAAAGACCCTGATGCTGGGAAAGATTGAAGATGGGAGGAAAAAGGGACGACAGAGGGAGGACAAAGGGACGATAAGATGGTTGGATGGCATCACTAACTCAATGAACATGAGTTTAAGCAAGCTCCGGGAGTTGGTGATGGACAAGGAGGCCTGGCATGCTGCAGTCCTTGGGGTCCCAAAGAGTCAAAAACGACTGAGCAACTAAACTGAACTGAATAGAACAGAAAAGGGTCTTCCTTGAAAAATATAAACAATGTAAAAATATACAAGTAAAATGAGAATATCTTCAGCAATGCTTTCAGGCCCTCCCTTTACACACGTAACAACAGTCAGAGGCCAAGTGTGCTTCCTCTCAGGCTCTCTGTATGTGTACATCTGTCTTCATGCATGCATAAATTTTCACTTTTAAATTTAATCACTGTAGGCATGCTATGCATTCTATGTAACATGACTTACAATATATATCTAGTTGGTATGTTTAGGCTAATCTCATTATCTTTAATAGATATAAAATATTCCACCTTAGGATATACTACATACATTTTAACATTTGGACATTGATGGAGGCTCAATAACTCTTTGTGACCCATTGCAGTATACAGTCCATGGAATTGTCCAGGTCAGAATACTGGAGTGGGTAGTCTTTCCCTTCTCTAGTGGATCTTCCAAATCCAGGGATTGAACCAAGGTCTTCTGCATTGCAGGCAGATTCTTTACCAGCTGAGCTATCAGGGAAACCCCTTGATTGTGTTCATTATCCCTCTAACCGATACAGCAGTGGAATGGATATCATTTAGCCTATTTTTCTGCAGATGTGTGGATATTTGTTATGGGCTTAACTCTATGTGATGTATATTTTCCATATACACTGCAAATTACACTTGAAAATAATTTCATTAATTCTCATTCTTGCTAATAGTTTGTGTGTGTATGTGTGTGGCGGAGGGGACGGGGCTTCTGTTTTTGTTTCCTCAACAAACCTGACATTTTCAAGCTTTCAAATGTCTACCAAGCTTGGTGGTGGTGGTTTAGTTGCTAAGTCATGTCCAGCTCTTGCAACCCCATGGACTGTATAGCCCACAAAATACCTCTATCCATGGGATTTTCCAGGCAAGAATATGGAGTGGATTGCTATTTCCTTCTCCAAGGAATCTTCCCAATCCAGAGATTGAAACTAGGTCTCCTGCATTGCAGGTATTCTGTGTTGCAGGCAGGTTCTTTACCAATGAGCTGCCAGGGAAGCCCTGTTACCAATATTATAGATTGGTAAAATCTACAAAGTAACCTCGCTTGTATTCTCTTTGTCTTGTACTCTGTTTGTTTCCTGACAAAGGTCCATCTAGTCAAAGCTATGCTTTTTCCAGTAGTCATGTATGGATGTGAGAGTTGGACCATAAATAAAGCTGAGACCTGAAGAATTGATGCTTTTGAACTGCAGTGTTGAAGAAGACTCTTGAGAGTCCCTTGGACTGCAAGGAGATCCAACCAGTCAATCCTAAAGGAAATCGGTCCTGAATATTCATTGGAAGGACTGATAATGAAGCTGAAACTCCAATACTTTGGCCACCTGATGCGAAGAACTGACTCCCTGAAAAAGACCCTGATGCTGGGAAAGATTGAAAGCAGGAGGAAAAGCAGACAGCAGAGAATGAGATGGTTAGATGGCATCACCAACTCGATGGACATGAATTTGAGCACACTTCAGGAGTTGGTGATGGACAGGGAAGCCTGGTGCACTGCAGTCCATGAACAGTTGGACATGACTGAGCGACTGAACTGAGCTGAACTGTATTATCTAATACTATTAAGAGTCAGCATAACTTTGTACATTTGTTTTCCATCATCTTTTGGTGAACACATGATGGTAGCTTTTCTACCTTTTTCCTTCGGTCTGCTTTTCTTTTCATAGTCTGCATGTACTCTACACAGAAATCCTTATCAGTTAAATGTCTTGCACGTATTTTCCTCTAGTCTGCTGTCTTTTAACTTTGCATGTGCTGCTCTATTGCACTCAAGTATCTTATCTTCATGCCATGTGACCTGTGGCTTCTAAGTTATGCCTTACTCAGAAAGGTAGTTCTCATTTTAAGATGATTTTTAAAGTCTGCTTTATTTTCTTTAATTTTGTTTTCTTTTGTTGTACATGTGTTTTATATTTGGTTCCTTAATTTATCTAGAATTATGGTTTGGAAGAGAACAACACAGTGATTTAACCTGCTTGCCCCTGCCCCACTGGTAACCTATTTTCACAATATCATTCATTTAATCATTTATTTTCCCTAACCCATCTTACAAATGTAATTAACAATGCTACCTATTTTAAAAATTAAATATTAAATATAAATATATCTTTCTGAACTTTATTTAAAGTTATGGTTTTCTTCTTGTTTTCATGTACCAATACAAGTTTTAAGTTACTATAGCTTTCAAATATGTTTACATATGTGATAATAAAGCACCCTACAGATTCTTTCTGATTATTTTTTTTTTTACTTTTCATAATGTTGAAATTATTTTTTTCCAAATTGATTGGAATATTAGTCAAATTTTATAAAAAAAAATTTGTCAATAGAAATGCAATTATTCATGTTTGGCATTTAATATTAAGACTTGTCATAGAAGACTGATTAATTGATTTGAACATATTAATTAGAAAAGTTTTATAGTTTTTACCATGAAGGACCATTTTTTAGCATCATTCCCATGTGTTTTACTAATTTTCTTGCAGAAGTAAATAAGGTTACTTTCTTCTATTTCTGTAAAAATTTTCACATATATTTAAGCAGAAAATTTCCACTATTTTACATGTTGATCTTTATTTGGTTAATAGATTCTTAGTAGATTCTTTTATTAGTTTAAAATTTTAATTTCCTTGCTTAGGTTGTATAAAAAGATGATAATAATCACTTCAAATAGTTACAGGCTTTAAATTTTTTTCTCTTTGTATTGCTTGTCTCCAGTGAAATACTGATTAATAGCAATGAAAATGGGTACCCTTATGTCGTTCTTACAGACTTTGGGAATATTTCTATTCTGATCATCGCATATGAAGCTTAGTGTAGTTTTTGATGCTGTCTTTTAGCAGCGTATATTCTGCTTATTTTTACAGCTTACTGAAAGTTAATTTTTTGATTATATGTAAACAAATCTTTATTCCAAGGCAAAAGGCAGGCAACTTCCTGATGTTCAAGCTGGTTTTAGAAAAGGCAGAGGAACCAGAGATCAAATTGCCAACATCCGCTGGATCATGGAAAAAGCAAGAGAGTTCCAGAAAAACATCTATTTCTGCTTTACTGACATGCCAAAGCCTTTGACTGTGTGGATCACAATAAACCATGGAAAATTCTGAAAGAGATGGGAATACCAGAACACCTGATCTGCCTCTTGAGAAATTTGTATGCAGGTCAGGAAGCAACAGTTAGAACTGGACATGGAACAACAGACTGGTTCCAAATAGGAAAAGGAGTTCATCAAGGCTGTATATTGTCACCCTGTTTATTTAACTTATATGCAGAGTACATCATGAGAAATGCTGGACTGGAAGAAACACAAGCTGGAATCAAGATTGCCGGGAGAAATATCAATAACCTCAGATACGCAGATGACACCACCCTTATGGCAGAAAGTGAAGAGGAACTCAAAAGCCTCTTGATGAAAGTGAAAGTGGAGAGTGAAAAAGTTGGCTTAAAGCTCAACATTCAGAAAACGAAGATCATGGCATCTGGTCCCACCACTTCATGGGAAATAGATGGGGAAACAGTCGAAACAGTGTGAGACTTTATTTTTCTGGGCTCCAAAATCACTGCAGATGGTGACTGCAGCCATGATATTAAAAGACGCTTACTCCTTGGAAGGAAAGTTATGACCAACCTAGATAGCATATTGAAAAGCAGAGACATTACTTTGCCAACAAAAGTCCATCTAGTCAAGGCTATGGTTTTTCCTGTGGTCATGTATGGATGTGAGAGTTGGACTGTGAAGAAGGCTGAGTGCCAAAGAATTGATGCTTTTGAACTGTGGTGTTGGAGAAGACTCTTGAGAGTCCCTTGGACTGCAAGGAGATCCAACCAGTCCATTCTGAAGGAGATCAGCCCTGGGATTTCTTTGGAGGGAATGATGCTAAAGCTGAAACTCCAGTACTTTGGCCATCCCATGCAAAGAGTTGACTAATTGGAAAAGACTCTGATGCTGGGGGGGATTGGGGGCAGGAGGAGAAGGGGACGACAGAGGATGAGATGGCTGGATGGCATCACTGACTCGATGGACGTGAGTCTGAGTGAACTCCGAGAGCTGGTGATGGACAGGGAGGCCTGGCGTGCTGCGATTCATGGGGTCACAAAGAGTCGGACACGACTGAGCGACTGATCTGAAACAAATCTTAGCTGAAAGCTTTTGTATTAAAACTTCTTATGATTCTGGAATAAACTCTATATTAGCCTGATGTTGTCTGTTATCTCTTGAAGCACACTACTAGGCATTATCCCCAAAATAAACTAGTCTAATAATGAGCTGGCATCATAAGGAGCCAGAACCATTACTTAGTCTATGTGAAGAGCCAAAAAGAGATTATGTTCATATCTCTTACTCGCCAGATTTTAATTCTGTTGAACACATGATGTCTATAATAGAACAGTATCATTGTGCTGGTGAGGTACAAAAGCAAGGTGGTGCCAGTTAACTGAGACAACCAGCTATTTCTGTCTAATAGGTCAATTATGAGTACTCTACTTTTGCAAAGCTAATTTTCAGCTAACTCAGATGTCAGCGAGGCTTTTGCCTAAAGATTTTTACTTTTTAGAAAAATAGTAGGTAAAACAATGAAGTGATTTTTTCACCCTTCTCCTGTGCTCCTTGAAGATTCATTTAATCCTTGCCTATACATTCAGTTCCTCACCACAGTCTAACAATCCCAGAGGGGAGAATTAGAAGAAATTCTACATTGGCAGTTCATCATTAGTAACCCTCATTGTGAATCCCTTATATATTTGTAACCCTTTGATCCTTTCAGTGGGTGAAGGACTATCCTAAAATAAAAACCTAGCTGGGTCTCCTATGCTTCCATTCATTAATATTATCTCCTATGCTTTTATTCATTCATGCATGCATTCATCCACTGGACAGGGAGGTATTGAGCAACTGTGTTCATCCAGGATTGTCCCTTGCTGCTAACAACAAAGCAGGGAATAAGGCAAGAGCATTATCCTCATTACATTTGCATTGAAATAGGAGGGGCAAATGCAAGTGGATAGAAAAATTGATCAATAAAATCAAGTAAATGATCAAGATTGAGAAATGACATTAAAAAATAAGCAAAGTAACTCAAAAAAGATTGAGGAAGACCTATCTGAAAAGGTGACATTTGAGCTCAGATCTGAATGGCAAAAAAGTATTGGCCATAATATCCTTATAAAAGATGGTTCCTGGTAAAAGCAACACTTTCAGCTAGAGACCTAAAGGAAGAGATGAACTTGATAGACTTCAGAACAGAAATAAGGCAAAGTCGTATCAACATGATTTGATTTCCTCCCTTCTAGAGGCTACCTATTTGCCTTCTGGTGGACACCTCAGAAGCTATAATTTATTATAAGTTCAGATTGACCCCTAGGTTTCTGGATTGGAATACTAGCCATAGCCCTCCTTTTCCTCATGGTGCCTTCTACCACTATCAGCATACTCCTTACAATGCTAATTCTGATCAATTGATATCTCTGCCTCCATCACTGTGAAATCCTTGATCCGTAATGGAAAAGTCTGTATTATTCTCGCTTTGTTTTAGATCTCAGTTGTATTTGAAACACATTCTATACTAAAGAAAATCTTACATAACATATTATTTTGTATTACAATCTACTGATATCAATGGCAAATAATACTAGAAAAACACAGAGGAAGAGTGGGTAGCACCAGAAAATGTGAGACAAATGCAAAGGTTATAAACTTTTCTGGAAATTTTTTATATTACAAACTCTGTACCCATCTGTTAAGTACATCTGGATTGCAGTAACTATGAGACGTTGACCAAGAGTAACTGAAAATACTATATCTGGGAAAGTACTCGTGTAAACACAATGAACATTTTGTAAGGTAAAGCTAACTTTATAAAGTACTTCTTGGTCCAGAACAGTCTTGGAACTCTTTGCAGAAATATTCTTACAATATCTAGAGGAAAAAGTTAAAAGATAATAAAATATATAAAAAACATGCCTGTCAAAGGGATGTGATTTACAAAAATACAGCAGTTATCTGAAAAAAGACAGCTCCTTTTACTGAGAAAGGTGAAGTGGGATCTGCCTCTGATGGATTTATGTATTGGCTAATTGACTTCAGCTAAAATTTCTCAAAATGGTTAATTTATTTTGTTTATATCACAGGCTGACTTTTACAATTTACTTGAATAAATGGTTTTCTTTAGCAAAACATCATTTGTTAAAACTGTATCCTCTCCAAATGATTTTCACAGTTGTCACAGCACCGTCCTCCCATCTCCTCTGATATTTTCTCCAATACTGCCAATTGTTGCCAATACTTTGAAACTATGCTTATTCTGAAATCAAATAATGATGAATATTTCCCTTTAACTAAAACACACAAAACAAAGTGTACAAATGAAATAAATTGGCATTAAAAAAATACATCTAAGTATCCTAGCGGAGAAGGCGATGGCACCCACTCTTGCCTAGAAAATCCCAAGGACGAAGGAGCCTGGTAGGCTGCAGTCCATGGGGTCGCGAAGAGTCAGACACGACTGAACGACTTCACTTTCACTTTTCATTTTCATGCATTGGAGAAGTAAATGGCAACCCACTCCAGTGTTCTTGCTTGGAGAATCCCAAGGACGGGGGAGCCTGGTGGGCTGCCATCTATGGGGTCGCACAGAGTTGGACACAACTGAAGCGACTTAGCAGCAGTAGCAGCAGCAAATATCCTAGGCTGAGGGAAAGAAATGCAGATCATGTCAGAAAACTAGATGTTATAGCCAAATCAATCATGGATAACATCACACAAGCTTGAGAATACACTATCAAGTATGTTTACTTCAATCCACAATAAAGTACAATGTATTTTACATGTTTCAGATCTATTTTGCAGTATAATTTCGGGCCTTAACAAAGGATTAAAATTGCTATTGTACTTAGTAAGGCACATATAATAACAGCTAATGAAGATGGACTGCTTACAATAAGCTAGGTACTTTGATAAGAGTTTTGCATGTGTTACTTCATAAGCAAACATAATAGACAAGGTACTTTTGTTATCTCTAAAATTCACAAACAAGGATGCTGCAGTTTAAAGTGTGTTATTAACTCGCCCAAGGTCATGGAGCTAGTAAGTAGATGAGCCAAAATTTCAGTCCAGTGTTTGATGAAAGAGCTCGCCCTTAACTGTTCATGATTATACTAAATTTACCCTGGCTTCATACTCTTTTATCTAATATCCTATGTAACACATTGCCCATATTTGCAGGAGAGTTTATATGATTTGAGGGTATAGAAAGTAGCCAAAAAACAGAATGCATTTCTGGGTGTAGCTAACTAATCTCTTCAGAAATCAAGAATGCAGCACCCTCTTGCTTCCTAAGCTTCCTGGCCTTGACAGTAGGAACAGATGGCATGCCTGGGACTACACAGTAGCCCATAAACATTCTGGCAGAGAATAAATGAGAACATATGAGTAAAAGCAGCATCCCCACCACTTGAGGACCAAATCTACTCTTTTTTCATTTTTTTTAACAATTTATTAGCTACATGAAGACATTATGAATGATACTTTCTGAAGATTTGGCAGATTTTGGCCATAAACACCTTCCTAAAGGAATGTGTATTTAGACTGAGATTCGATGAGAACTTGTTTGATGGACCAAGCACTTGTTCTGTGACTTGGCTTTCTATACAGTTTATGAAGTGTACAAAGCACTGAGATAGATTAAGGAGAAAGAATGTAAACCCTTCCTCTCTGGAAATACAGAAAATATATCAATATGATTCTTTGCTAAGGATCAGACATATTCATCCTTTACATGAATATCCATTGGATTATATATATATATATATCCCAACACTAAAATACAAAGGGGCTTCCCTGGTGGCTGCAATGCGAGGGACACAGGAGACATGGGTTCAATCCCTGGGTCAAGAAGATCCCCTGGAGGAGGAAATGGCAACCCAGTCCTATATTCTTATCAGAAAAACCCAAAAACAGAAATCAAAAGGATCTCTTCAGAAATGCCTAGTTCAAGGTCTTGTTCTCTTCTATATTCCACAGCAACCAGTTAATATAAAAAAGGTACTCATTTTCAACTGAAAGTGAAAGTCACTCAGTCGTGTCTGACTCTTTGCAACCTCATGGACTGTATAGTCCATGGAATTCTCTAGGCCAGAATACTGGAGTGGGTAGCCTTTCCCATCTCCAGGGGATCTTCCCAACCCAGGGATCAAACTCAGGTCTCCCATATTGCAAGCGGATTGTTTACCAGCTGAGCCACAAGTGTGTCAGATTGCATTAATTCTTCTAATTCCAGTAATGTGTTCAACATGTTGGAGGAAGCTATATAAAAGTAAGTAATTGCTATACTGAAAGAACAAATAACAATACTTTATTTTTTCATATTTTATCCACCTTTTCTTTCTGCTCAGAACAAATGGTGTTATCCAGTTAATCAGAATCTACTTAATTGTACCCTAGTGTTATTTAACAGTTTCTCAGGGCTCTTGCATCTTTTTTTGTAAAAAGAGGATCAAAACAAAGAGTCAAATTTCAATGAAGATTCTAAAATTTGCACTTCTTTTCCAAGAAGACTTAAAAAATGAACAAGAAGAGGGCAATGCCTAAGTACTCTGGAAGATCTACAGAATACCCACCCACCTCTACAGTAATTAACTGACACTGTGGAATAATAGAATATGAATGAGACATATAAACTTCTTTTCCAGTTCTCTAGCATAAAACTTTGTATTACATGTAACTATATTTCAACTCATTGCTGCATATTTAAGATTTCATTTTATTACTTTAGGTTTCTGAAATGTGCAAGACTATTACACATATATTATTATAAAAATGTGTTGTGATATGATATGTTTTTTCATTTGAAAATTACTAGTATATGAATTAAAGAAAATTGAAGCTAACATCCAAAACCAAAGCTCCTTGGACTGAAACAACTTGGGGACAAATAAAATGCAGACTTGTAATTATTTGGTTAATTGTTAATTTGAGGATCAAAACTCAAATCCAAAATACTATCTTAACTTCATCAATATATTTACCTTTATCTAATTTTACAAGAAAACATCTAATCATCTCAATAACACTAATTTAACTTAAAGCCAAGTAATCAAGACATAAAAATATCTTTATAGAATTATATAATCATACGTTTTAGTAAGAGTGAAGGTAACAGGACATGATAAATGTTTTCAAGAATACCTACTAAAATCAGTGTTAATATTAATTAATCAAAGTATTGCTAGTTTTACACTACTAAGAAAACTGTCTTAAGAATTTCATACATGTGTCACATGTTCTTAAACAATATTCCTGTTTGGAATGGCTTCCCAGCTGGAAACAGTGGTAAAGAAAATCCACCTGCTAATGCAGGAGACACCAGAGATGTGGGTTCAATCCCTGGTTGAGGAAAATCCCATGGAGAAGGAAATGGCAACCCACTCCAGTATTTTTGTCTGGAAAATTCCATGGACAGAGGAGCCTAATGGGCTACAGTCCACGGGATTGCAGTGAGTCGATATGCACACAAATACTTAAAAAGTAGCACTTTGAAATATGCTTGTAATCATGACTAGGTCGTATCCCCAAATTACTCCCTAAATTTAGTGTAATTCTGATCAAATTCTCATTACATTAGACTTGTCTCTGTGCTGTACATGTGATGGTTTTTGATAAATGTATAACTGTTGTTTAGTGCCTAAGTCTTGTCTCTGAGAGAAAAAAAAGGGCTTCCCCAGCTGGCGCTAGTGGTAAAGAATCAGCCTGCAATGCAGGAGATGGCAGAGATGCGAGTTCCATCCCTGGGTCAGGAAGATCCCCTGGAGAAGGAAATAGCAACCGCTCCAGTATTCTTGCCTGGGAAATCCCTTGGACAGAGGAGCCTGGCGGGCTTACAGTCCATGGGGTTGCAAACAGTCAAACATGAATGAGCAAGCACACATCTACTATTATAGTACTATACCAAACCGAATAGTTTTACAGTCCTAAAAATCTCTTGTGTGACACCTACCCTGCCCCCACAAATCCCTGTCAACCACTGATCTTTTCACTGTCTCCACAGGCTTGCCTTTACCAGAATGTCATATAGTTGGAATCATACAGTACATAGCTTTCTGAGAGTAGATCCTTTTATTAGCAATATATATTTGAGATTCCTCTATGTTTCTTTTTTTTTTTCCTGAATTGATAGCTTATTTATTTTTATCACTGAATAATAGTTCACTATCTGGCTTTATTTATTCATTCACTTACTGAAGGATATCGCTCTCTTTTATGCTTTGGCAATTATGAATAGAGATGCTATATCCATTCGTACACAGGTTTGTAGGTAGACAAAAGTTTTCAACTCATTTAGGTAAGTACCAGGGAGTGACTGCAGGATCCTATGGTAAAAGTATGACCGCTTTAGTAAGAAAGCACCAAACTATATTCCACAGTGACTGTACCAGCTTGTATTCCCAGCAACAGTGAGCTAAAGTTCCTGTTGCTCAACATCCTCACGAGCATTTAGTGTTATTAGTGTTTCAGCCTTTTTGATAGGAATATAATAGCATCTCATTGTTGTTAATTTATAATTCTCTCATAATATATGATGTTAAGCATCTTCTCATATGCTTATTTTCCCCTTATGTATCTTCTTTCATGAGGTGCTTGTTCAGATCTCCCCACTCTTTAATTGTCACTTTCAATATTTTTTTCATCTTTTTCTTTCTGCAGTTTTATATCGTTGGGTGTTGTTGGTTATATGCATTCAGCTTAAGATTAACTAAGTTTCCTGAATTTATAGACATGCTTTTCACCAAATTTAGGAATTTGGAAGGCATTATTATTTCAAACTGGAAGAGGGCATGGCAACCCACTCCAGTATTCTTGCCTGGAGAACCCCACAGATAGAGGAACCTGGCACGAAACATTCCATAGGGTCACAAAGAGTCGGACATGACCAAGTAACTTAGCACAGCACATTATTTCAAATAATTTTCTCATTCTTTTCTCATTTAATTCAGAGACTCTAGTAATATACATTTATATTTCTGAAACTGGCACATAGGTTCCAGGGTCCAGCCCCAGTGGATCCAGGGAATTTGAAGGGGAGACAGCAGCCGGCATCCATGATCAGGAAACAACAGCTTATTTAAATGTTAATTAAAGATATAAAGAGTGGTTAAATAAGGAAAGCTCAGTGAGGAAATTCAGTGGAGAAAAGAGGCTGAATAATTCAGCCAGAAGGTGAGAGAAAGAACGATATGGGGAGACCAAGTTTCAGTGAACAAAGCCCGCACTTTATTTTCCAAAGTAATTTTTATACCTTAAGTTATGCATAGAGGATAATGGGGGAAGGGGTAGAGTCATGCAGCAAGCCAGGCTTTCTTCCTGCAAACTTATCATATGCAGAAGTTTAGGTGATTTGCATCATCTTCTGGCCCGGAGGCCTGTTAACATTTTAAGACCCTTTCTTCAGAAAACTTATTTTTCTCTAAAGGTGATTAGTCAGGCGCCACCCTCCAAAAGCATTAGATAAAGTTGCATTCCTATAGGGCAAGGGTGTGGTGGGCTATAACAAGAAAAAGAATTAACTCAAGGGTCCCAGGTTACAAACATTAAAGCTACTACTTACACCAATTATATTAATTGATATACTGCCAGGGACACAGCAGGTAAGGGATATGGAAACTTAGCAGCAAACATTGGCCCAACAAGTGAAAAACCCTTCACCAATACAATTTCTAATCAATCTTTTAACTGCTCAAAGGAATCTGTATTTAGACAGTTTAGAACATCTCATGCCTCTCACAGTTGGGAGGCTCTGAACAATCACATGTGGCCGGAAAAACCTATTCAGGCAGGCTAGAGGACTTCCAAAGGAGTTTGTAGGTTGAAACACTGTCACACCCAGGAATTATTAACTGGAGCTGTAAGTTAACTCTTTTTTCAGAGAGAGGTAGTGGGGGACAGCCCCCCATAAAGTCAGAGGTGTAGGTGAAAGCACAAAGCAGAAAGTAGGCAGACTCTGGTTTTGGGGGTAGATGTTCGAGAGTTTCCAGGGGGACTCCTGAGCCTCCTTCCTCATGACCTTTGCCATGGGCGGAGCTCCTGCTCCCGGCACATAGGATTCTGAATATTTTTAAATTTGTCTCTGCCTTGGCAATTTTTTTCATTATGTCCTGAAATTTATTGCCTTTTTGTTCATCACCAATCTGCTATTAGGTCCATCCAGATATTTATTTCAGATATGACATTTTCTGTTCTAGAATTTCCATTTGTTCTCCATTTAAAGTTTCTATTGATGATCTGAGATTTTCTATCTCTCTCATTTATTAGGGGCAAATTTTCCTTCATACCCATGATCTTAGATGCAATAGCTGCTTTAATAATCCTTGTCAGCTAATACTGCTGTATCATCCCAGTTTTCATTGTCTTTTCTCCAGAATTTAAATAATAATTTCCTATTTCTTTTTATTTGGCAGGGTATATAGTAGATTATATCCACAGTCTTGTGAAGTATACATTGTATTAATAGACACTCCAGACTTTGTTACATTTCTCCAAAGAAAAACTTTGTGCAGGGAGCTATCTTGTCTTAACTCAGATTCAAATTGGAAATAGTCATGTCTGTAGTGAGTGGTTATTGAAATTCCACCTCAGATCTTAGCTTAACTGGGCTGCTTGAAATATTTCTAGTATCTGTGAGGTTCATGGGTCATACAGAGAGATCTGCATAGAGACTACACAAATAATTTTGGTCTTCCCTTTTTGTCTCCCTCCTTTCCATTATTTCTACCCTCATTTTTCAGTTGCAGTAATTGTCTGAAAGTCTATCCTCTGAACAATGAAAGATTTTTTTTTTTTTTTTAATGTCTGTGTTGCCCACCTAGGATAACACATACTGTCTGTATGCCTTTTAGACCTGTCTTGGTCTAAAAGTCGTAAAAGCTCACATGGTACAGTTTCCTTCTTCCCATGTGGAACCCAACAAGTATCTGCTTGCTTTTGGCCACTTACCAGTGTCCCCAAATGGTTACTTTTTATATTGTGTCCAGAGGAGTTCAAAGTTGTTATCTGTAGGAGACTTGGTCCAATAGGAGTTATTTTGCCATTATATTGAAAACTTTGAAGCAAGATTTTTAGTAGCAGAAAAGCACCAAAAAACAAAGGAAGAATTATTTCCAAGAATGTTTATGTAATTAAAAGTTATAAACACAGCCCCAAACTATATCCACTGCAGCTACTATTCTCATAATTGACTAGAAGCATCCCCAATCCAATCCACCCCCAACGGTAGTAAGGACTCAAAAACTTAATTGCTTCCAGGAATATCTCTAAGGACTCCAGACCTCTTATTTTATTTTTAAAAGCAGTATCATATTATAATGTTTAATAACCATAAAAGCACCATTATATAAAACTCTTACTACTTCACAAAACAGTCAGAAGAAACTGTTGGCCAACAAAAAATAAAGCACACATCCTACATGATTTCATCTATCATGGTCTCACAGCAAATTAATCTGATTCCAATCTGTTAAGATTTAATTTAGATTCATACATTGGGCACTAGTATAAGAGTTGTGGTAGGATTTGGTCTTCAATCCACATAAAACAACAAGACTCCTCCTCTTAAGATGAGCATTATTCTTCCAAATCTCCATATAAGCTATATCCTGGGATGTTCCATCCTTTGTATTCCCTAAACTTTGGGACTGCCAACTGATCATATGCATTTTTATAGGCATAATTTTAAAACTGCTTAATTATTCCACTTAAAAATTGGTATTTTCTAAAGGCAGACTTGTTTTATTTACAGTCAAAAGTTTTTCAGGTTTCACCCTGTTCAGCAAAGTGGTAAACAATCTGCTTAATAATGCAGGAGACTAAGGTTTGACCCCTGAGTCAGGAAGATCACCTGGAGAACGAAATAACAACCAGCTCCAGTATTCTTGCCTGGAAAATGCCTTTAAATAATGACACTGTTTTTCCTCAGCAATTTGTATAGCTATTAAGAAGGCTTTTAACAGACATATTTAACAATGATACTTTGCTAAAATAAAGGACTAATTTCCCAAAATGTCTCCTTTGAAGGACGATATTCCTTAGTGTGTATGTTCTGGCATATTCAGTTTAAAAGAAGATCAATATCATCATTACAGCCGCACATCTGACATTTTTGGATACATGGATGATCAAAGTAGCAATCACACTAAACTTTTTCCCGCCTCCTACTTCTCCCTCACCTTTCTAATCTTCCTGATGCAGATGAATTTCCTGAAAAAAAAAAAAAAAAATAGATTGCTTCAGAAAATGTGGTACTGAAGCTTTATACTATAGAACACTTCAGTTCATTAATGAACCTATGTGACTTCATATTCTTGAATATGTTCTCAGGTTTCAGTTTCAAATTAATTCTTTACCCAGAGAAAGGGACTGTATTTAATCAAATCAGCAGAATTCCCAGCATCAGACCATGCACAGGGGATCCCTTTAACAGAGCCTTGTTGAAGAGAAATGTAATGACGTCTACTCAAAAACTTTCAAGTTTGAGTATTCACACTGGAATCAGAGCTCTGACTACAACTAAATGAAGAATAAATACCAGAAATTGAAGTAAAAACTGATTTTGGAAAATTATGGATGCTTGTAAGAGAGACCTCTAATAGCTATGGTGACAAGCACCCCTTCTTTTCAGGAGCTCTCATTAGTGAAGCCACCATGCGCCCCCCGGTTTGGAAAGTCCATCTTCAGAAGGACAGGCAAACCACTCGTGTGTCCTGGTTTTTGTTGGCTCTGCTCGGTTTTTGGCATGTGGCACACTATAAAGTCACATTCCTACTGTTCTTTCATTTATAGGATTTTCTCTCTTGGGACTCGATGAATGTGTCTGGCCTAAAAACACCCATTTCCAGCCTGAAAATTATTTTGCAGGATCTGAAATGGATTGACTGGTTAGAGCTTCATTTGGCATCATCAGTAATAATGTGGGATATGCTATTCCTCATTGCTTTTCTTGCTCTGTTCTGGTTCCATTCATGAGCTTCGTCCAGGAAGTCAGGATTGAACTCAAAGACATTATTTTCCCTGAAAAAAGAAAATCTGTGCCAAAGATCAGAGCCCTGGAAAAGTCCTGCTGCAATTGTCTAGCCAGTGCAGTTTTCCCAGAGCCATGAGGAGGAGGTAGGAGGAGGTAAGGATGTTTCTGAAAGCTGTGGTGGCCCGAGGTGCCCTACAGGTGGGGGTCGGCGGGAGAGGGGAGTGTTTGTGGCCTCTCGTCCATAGAGTGGGGACTGGTTGCATGAGTGTTGTGTTCCTTTTCCTGGAGACCCAGACCTCTTATTTTAGCATACACCTGTTCATTTCCAGAAGAAGAAAATGACCAAGTCCATTTTATAAAATGCTAAATGGAAGAAAAATATAAACCTGAACTGTGTGGAAGAGAAGCAGTAAAATACTTGACAAAGTAAGCATTTTTTTTTTAAAAGATCAGGGAATGTAGAAACAAATTGGGGATGTTGTGTAATTGGTAGTTATTATTTAAACACATGGAGAAAGGAAATGGAGATTTAAAAGCTTTGAGGATTGTAAAAAGAAAAAATATACATTTAAAAATAAACAATGTATTTTGAATGATGAGAGTACAGTAATTTACTTCATTTTAGTATAAGGGGAAACACTAGAACAAAAAATAAATTTCCTTTATAGAGACAAAATACACATGACACATTCACCATGGCTTTGTGCTCAGGTCAGACTCAATTTAACGTCCAACTATTATATAAAAGTAGAGTAGCTATTTAATGGAGAAATGGGAAATGACATCCAACTGGCTCTTGCTTGTGGTTTTTAACTAATATCTGTTATCCTCAAAAGGCCAAGATGAAATGGTCTTGGCTAGAGGTTTTCAAAATATGGGCAGCAAAGAATTCTTCCTTCAGGTTAAATCTTATTTCAAAGACCCAAATTTAAAATGGCTAAAATTATTGATCTGTCAGTTAAAGATGATGTACAAGCCACTGGCTATGGTCTTGGATCCCTCTCCCCACATGCACCCAGTATCAATTAAGCCTCAGTGTGACTCTGCACAGTCATTCATAAAGGGTGATTGAAATGTGGGTAGAACACGGAAGGAGAGATTGCTGCCTCAAGGCTTTACAAAGATATATATTGATGGTACCTCCCCCTTCTGTTTTTAAAGGTGTTTATGCAAAATATATCTTTATGAATCCATGATCTCATAATTTGCCTATTTTAAATCATATAATTAGGGTTAGGGTACCTACTTTACTATGTACCAAACTCTAGCCACATACACTTTACATAAGATTTATGAACTTGCAAGATAGGTATTTCCATTTCTAATTGAAGATTCATAAATGAAAGTTCAGAAAAGTTAAATCTCTTGCCTGAGTCAAAAATAAATAAATAAATAAACAAAGCCAGTGGCAGATCCCTATGCCAAATTTGGACTCTCAGATATAACATGTTGCCTTCTAATGAAATTTTTCTAGAATCACATCTTATCATCTTTAAACATAAAAAATAATCTTATCTAGCATAAATTAATGAAAGGCAGATTTTTTTCCTCTTTTAAGCATTTGAGCAAAGTGATAAATAGCTACTTGCAGTGTCTAAGTTGTTAACATAAAAAATATATATATTTAATTAGTTGATGTCTTCATGAGTGAGATTTTCTTTTCCAATTAAGAATTACTGATGGAAATCCTGCTTAGATATTAACCAAGTGACAGAGGTAAAGGCATAACACTTTTAGAGATAATTGGTAAATCAATATTAAGAGTAGCTTGTTTGGCTGTTTTGTTGACCTGTCAATCCACTGAATAGAATTTTAAATCTTTTCTGTGTATTATGACTGTATAAAAGAAATTTTGGATTTTCTCATTTCATTTTAAAATTACATTTAATTAATTCTGTTAGCACTTAAATGACAGAATCACATTAATATGATTTCCAGTTTATCCTTTGGAATTAAAATATGATTGATTTCTTAGTAATGAGATGAAAAATAATATTAGTAGTAGGCAAGTTTATTAAAAGCTAGTTGATCTTATAATAATTTCCCCCAGGGTAAGATGTTAGAAAATCATAGAGAACAGAATTGTACACATTAAATCATGGACATGATTGAAGAAAGATCTTGTTCTAATAACAGAATCTTGAGCTACAGATTTTATCCTGATTTTCCCCAAAAGGTCCAACAGACATTTACAGGAGCACTCATTCACCCCAAATAGAAAAATCCATATATTTCATGGTCAGTTTGGATTATCCCTGTCTCTATACTAATATCTCTAGGAATCTAGAACACTTTAGTCCATTGGTCAAAGGGGTAACTTATTGAAATCATCTGCTGAATGAGGACTATATTAAGTGTGTTTATGTGGCCCATTGGCTGTGTGACTAAACAAGTAGTTGTTACTCTGGCTCCTGAATTAAGATGAGAATAAATAAAATCAGCAACTGAGAGAGTTTCATAACTCTCTGTCCTGTGGTTAACACGGTGGAAAAAGCCAAGTAGACGATTATGGTCCTCACTTCTCCTATTAGTCAGGATTCTCCAGCTGAACAGAAGATGATAGATACATGCATACATACAGAAATAAGGAGATTTATTATAGGAATTGACTCACATGTGGAGACTGAGAAGTCTTACAGTATCCTGTTCATAAGCCAGAGAACAAGGAAAGTTGATGGTGTACTCAATATAAGCCTGAAGGCCTGAGAACTGGGAGGAACAATAGAATAATTTCTGGAGTCCTAAGTCTCAGAAGGGTTTCCATGGTGCCTCAGTGGTAAGGAATTTGCCTTCGAATGCAGAAAACACAAGAGACACAGGTTGGATCCCTGGGTTGGAAAGATCTCCTGGACTAGGAAAAAGCAACTCACTCCAGCATTATTTCCTGAAAGTTCCATGGACAGAGGAGCCTGGTGGACTATAGTCCATGGGGTCACAAAGCGCTGAACACGACTGAGCACACACACACACACACAAATCCCAAGAAGAGCAGTTGTGATGTCTAAGAACAGGAAAAGACTGATATCTCCGTTCAAAAAAAGAGAAGAAATTTACCCTTTCTTCAAATTTTATCTATTTCAGTCTTCAGTGGATTGTCTGATGCCTACCCACACTGGTAAGGGTGGATTTTCTTTACTTAGTCTACTCAATCAGAAGCTAATCTCTTCCAGAAACACCCTCACAGAAAAAACACCCTTACATACCCAGAAAAAGTATCTTACCAGGTATTGGAGTATCCCGTTCCCAGTCAAGTTGATAACCTAAAATTAACCATCACATATTTCATTTCAAAAAAGTAAAACAAATCGCAATATCACATGTCTGGCTGAGTCCTGGAGATTAGTGCCACCAGTGAAGACAATATATATAGAAGTGATCATTCCAAACACATCATGAGTTAATGTACTTGTTGTCTTGAGCAGAAGATAGGTAGATCTTAGAGAATGAGTGGATTATCATAAACTCAAATACCTAGCAATTCCACTTGCTGATAGTATTTCATATTATATGCATTATCATTTTGCATTTTATATATTTAAACATTTTATATTTATTTATAAATATGTATTATTTCTCCATCTCAAAGGTCAGTAAACACCAGTCTTTGTGTTAGTTTAATAGGAGTAATATCATATCTTTATTAATTTGCTTTAGTGGCTCTTTACCTCTCAAATCCTTTTATCTTTTTCTCAAATCTGTATGAGGCTTTGCAACCTTGACTGCATAAGTCTGATAGAACCTGGTGAATAGAAAACAGTAGGTCTGCAAGATGACATGGTAAGTTCCTATTGCCAGAAGGTGGGAAATGATTCTGATTAAAAGCCAGGGGCCTGACTCCTCAGTAATGTTCTGGGGAATTTAGAAGCCTGGAAATTTCAGGATATTCCTTCTAAAATGAATATAGTCTGAAGCTCCTCATACTCTTTACCACTAAGAATGAGACACCACATATGATATATCCTTTTGTATTTTGCAGGAAAATATAATTGTCTGGAGCGTGCTGCTCTGGTTCACTTATTGAGTAGCTCAAAATTCTACTATTAAGATAAAAATAGAAAACAGTAGGTATTTTAACTGATTTGGGCTGTATGACTATATATACATTTTTTTTTTTAACTGGGACCCTATGACTATGAAATTCAGCATTATTCATAGTACCTGTGGCATACCTGGAAGTTAGGTGGCATTTGTGATGAGCCATGACATGGAGAATTCTATGTTTTTGCGTAAAGCCAGGTAACAAGTAATTCCCAAGTAATTATTTTCCCTTAGAGAAATAATTATTGGCTTGCTGCTGAGCCCTGTAGAGATTGAATGCCTGATTATAGAGCTAGGTACCACAGTAATCTGAGGTGCCCCTCATGAACTGGGAGTTATCAAATGTTACAAAGCAGAAAAATCAGGCATGTTCCTTGAACTAAATCATGAAATGTTATTGTGGGCAGTATCTGAAGGCACAAGCGTGTCACTTTCACGAGCAATTCACGCTCCCACTGTGTTTCCCTTTGCCACATGTCCACTGCTCCTCAAACCACAACTGCTGATAAAGGGACACGCTGTCAGTAAGAGCCAAAGATTTCCTGAAGACCTTACATAGCACTCTGGAAACAGGAATTCAAGAGTTGAGGAACTTCAGCTCCACTCACAAGTTGAATTATATGGCATCTAATTCTTTTAGCAAAAAAGAAGATGGCTAGAAAAGACAAAGATGAGGACCTACATGAGAAAGTGGTGAATAATTGTTTGGACAGAGAAGAACTTGGAAAAATTGGTATCAGGAGTGGGTTTCTAGGATATTTTGGAAAGAAGCATATGGATGGAACTTTTGGAATGGATTCCGAGTGTGAGGATGTACCGTGTGAATGTTTACCAAAAGGCTCCCAGTGCAATGGGGACTCTGAATACTCTGGTAGTTTTCAGTCACCTCTTTTCCAAGCCTCCTTTCTGCTTGACCAAAGGATTCCATGACCTTGATGGCAAGGTCAGAGACAGTGTAACAACAAATATTTCCCCACTCCATGGCCCCACTGGGTCCCCTTTCTGCTGAGTATCCAATTTTCCAGCACCAGTAAACGAAAGTAAAGTTATTACTTCCTAGGGAGTTAGCTCAGAGAAGGCAATGGCACCCCACTCCAGTACTCTTGCCTGGAAAATCCCATGGACAGAGGAGCCTGGTAGGCTGCAATCCATGGGGTAGCTAAGAGTCAGACATGACTGAGCGACTTCACTTTCACTTTTCACTTTCATGCATTGGAGAAGGAAATGGCAACCCACTCCAGTGTTCTTGCCTGGAGAATCCCAGGGACGGAGGAGCCTGGTGGGCTGCCATCTCTGGGTTCGCACAGAGTCAGACACGACTGAAGCGACTTAGCAGCAGCAGCAGCAGCAGCAGGGAGCTAGCTAGCTATCTGATTGTGGACTGAACATTAGACCTTTTCCATCATGAAAGGAAGAATAATTTTCCCTAACTGGACCAAATATATACTCTGGATTAGGTTTTCCTTCCATTTGTGACACCCTTCTCCCACCAACCCCATCTCTGAGTTTGCTGAATGCCTTATTCACAGCATTGTGGCTGATCAAAGAGCTAATTTCATGCAGACAAATTAAGCAACTAATTAAGCTAAAACTCACGGAATTTACTGCTAACTGTGTATCTTATCACCCCAAATCAGCTGACCTTACAGAAAGTTGAAGCTGTCTGAATGGAAATAAGATAGAAGATAACATCTGATAAAATTAGGGTGCTATCCTATGTGTATATTCCCTGAACCAGATCTGGAATATAAAAAACAAAGACTAGAAGCAGGTTGTACACCTCTCACTCTCATACCTAGTGAACCCCTCAAAGTTCGTGGTTTCATTTATGGTTTTGGGTCCAACTCTCTTGTCTTAGAATCCCCCCAGGAGATTTTACAACACGCGTTAAGTTCTTCTATCAGGGGTCTCTACAATAGTTTCAATGAAGTGGGGGCTGTTGCTTCCATTTGTCCAGCTCAAGCTTTTCTTATCATAAGACAAAGATGCAAAATACAGGGTTATTGATCTCTTCAAGGGAAAAGAAGTCTGCTTGAGGTAAGGCTGTAATATTTTTAAAATCCAAAGTCTTCCCTAGGGTTCCTCCTAATATAACAGCAAAACTTATTGGGAGACTCCAGAAAGTTCAGAAAGACCACAGAAACATCATAGAGATAAGACCACCAATTAATTCTCTTCCCCAGAAATGGTTGTTTGCTTCACCTTATGAAAACAATCTCAGTCACCTGAAATACTGGCTGAGAGCAAATGAAATATTTAATGATTCAGAGGGTCAGAAATCATAAATACTAGTGATGGCTTTGTGACAACTGTACGTACATAATGTCTTCATCTGGGTGCCCTAGAAAATATAACTTAAGGAAAATTTCACGTGCTAATATTTTGGGATTGATGTTCAATTCAATGATGCAATAGTAAACTGTACAAACATTTTGAGGCAAATTTCATTGTGTAGGTATATATTTTAAATTTGTTCAGTTGTGATATACTCTAATTCCTTTGTCTTCTCTTGTTTCTCAAGGATTTAATTATTTGAATACAGAATACAAAACAAAGCAAAAATTCAGCTACTTTACTGCTAGTGTTGCTCAAAGGCATATTTCTACTGTCTTCCTAAATATTTCATCAAAATATGCCTGACTGTATTTTATAGAATATTTTATTTACACTCTGCTGTGGCTGCTTTTTGATTTTTTAAAAAATACACTTTTTCTTCCTTTTTAAGACAATTTATTTTAAAATAATTCTGCTTTTCAAGTTCATTTCATAAAATAATGCTAATTTCGTTTTTAGGATTGTTTACAATTCCCCACCAAGGCAATTCCACTTTGGAATAGCTTTATCCCAGTTTTAAAGCAATCATGAAATGTAGGTTTTTTCCTTGGAAGTCTAGGTTGTTGTTGTTCAGTCACTAAGTCGTGTCCAACTCTCTGTGACGCCATAGACCACAGCACACCAGGCTTCCCTGTCCTTCACTGTCTCCCGGAGTTTGCTCACTCATGTCCATTGAGTCAGTGATGCCATCTAACCACCTCAGATGCTTTACTGAAAGATATCTAAATAGGAAAGAGCAAAATAAGAATGATCCATTCTTTATTAAAGCCAAAATGAGAGAACAAAAAATTACTGTAAGGCGACAAAGTGTGGAATGTGGTGTCTACAATTTAATTGTCAAAGGTGTATATGAATTCAAGCTAGTCAGTAGATCGCACATGTAAATTATCTTCCCACAAGCATCAGGGCAAGGCAATCTAATGGTTAAAGGGAAAGGCACAATAGGTTGGCCCACTTATTTGTGTCATCTTGCCAATCTCTGCCATTGTACTTTTTTTCTCGGTGATGACATGTTACCGTTTTTGCATAAATTGTTTGTTCTGCTTTCCATGGACATTTCCTAACAAACCATTAGCCTGTCTCAGATTTCTGAGTAATACCCCCAAATGAGTAATAGACCATACTCTATCTGCATGGCCTTTTATGATTATTCTTTATTTTAGATGATGGCTGTTGTGTGCATTATTTTAAATTAGAGATGGAAGCAATGTGGAATAAATTAGTGAATATTCCTTTTCTACCAAAACAGCTTTTAATTAAACAAATATTTACTAAGATTCTGCCTTTGCTTTCCAATATTTTAAGTGTCAAAGGTAATAAATCTTATTCTTTGGTTGTCTTTTCACAACTTATATTGTTGTGAATATATTGTGAATTGTGAATATATATTATATTTGGTTGTCTTTTCACATATAAGAAATGGAAGATCTTGTAATAAAGGGAAAAAAATAAGGAAGAAATTTCCATTTATTAATCGTCTAAATTAAATCAATGCCAAACCTTCTCCCTTGTGAGTTTAAGGACATACTATGTACCTTGCTGGTATCCTTTATCATCAACCCAAGATACTTTGGGGTGTGAAATGGAATGCTTTAATAATTACTCTAGGAAAACCAGGACTATCCCAGGCAAAGCAGGAAATACTGTTACCCCATAATATTTTTTCTTCCAAAAACTTTATTTTGTTCACTTTTTAAGAAATATTGGAAAAAATGGGAAAAAATTCATTCTACTATTCTTTCTTTTCCTTAATTTTTTCCCTTACATGGCTTTGCAACAAAAATTCTTAATGTTCTGTTATTGTTATTCATGGACCACTTCTTTAACATGTTTGAAATGCATAAATGTATAGAATTATAAATAAAACTGTTTTTATTTTGAAATGCAAGAACTAAAATATTATTAGAAAATGAATTTGTGGTGTAGTGACGTATACACTGTTTTATAAATGCATTCAATTATGAGATAGAGCAGGTAGTTTACTATAACTTTAAAATAGTTATAACAGTATTTTGAGTTTTATATTATAAAAATACTTGTAATTTCTTCTGGTAACAAGATCATAGATACCACTAATATTACTGAAATATGTTGCCTAGGTAATAAAGGAAGAGACCTAAATTTCAATTAGGTATTAATGACTATAAATGTGCATTTCTTCCCTTCCAAATTCGAGAATCTCTTAAATAATCTAACACAAGTTAAGGACACTTAGCTTAGAAAGCCAATATAGTAAAATAAACTATTTTACCAGTTGGGCCCTTATAATTATTATGGCCTTACAAATTAACTTTCCTAGAAGTTGTGTCTTCACTTTTTAAATCACAGGAAAAAAAGTAAAAGTTACGTAGACATGAGTTTTACATAACATTTTACTAAGATATTGTATTTATAGCAGTGTTCAAGAGCAACATGATCCTGAAAATTAATTATGTGACATATTCCACTTATAGATTATACCCCTCATTTACCACACTGCAATAAAGTGGATGTTACTTTTCTTTAATCTTTTTTTTTTTTCCTTATTGAGCTACAACTATTATATAAGTGGTTAACAATAGGACTCAGATCTGTGTCAATCAGGGTTTCTAATTTTTTATAGTATGGCACATTTTTCTGAACTTAAATGACACAGTGCTTTGCTTTTAGTGAAACTGCATTGTTTATGTCAAATGGTAATGAACTATTAATACAACGGGTCAACTTTGGTTGCATTTCAAATAAAAGTACCCGTGGTACTTCTAGATGGAGTTATTTAAGATCAGAGCTGCTCGTCCTTATTTTCAGAAATGTATTCGGTGCAATTAAAGCATGAAATTAAATCATTCTTGTTCCTTGGAAGAAAAGCTGCGACAAACCTGCTGTTGCTGCTGCTGCTAAGTCGCTTCAGTCGTGTCCGACTCTGTGCGACCCCATAGACGGCAGTCCACCAGGCTCCTCTGTCCCTGGGATTCTCCAGGCAAGAACACCGGAGTGGGTTGCCATTTCCTTCTCCAATATGACAAAATTAGCCAGCATATTAAAAAGCAGAGACATCACTTTGCTAACAAAGGTCCTTAGAGTCAGACCTATAGTTTTTCCAGTAGTCATGTATGGATGTGAGAGTTGGACCATAAAGAAAGCTGAGCAGGGAAAAATTGATGCTTTCAAACAGTCTTTCTGGAGAATACTCTTGAGTGTCCCTGGGACAACAAGGAGATCAAACAAGTCAATCCTAAAAGAAATCAACCCTGAATATTAATTGGAAAGACTGATGCTGAAGCTGAAGCTCCAGTACTTTGGTCACCTGATACAAAGAGCAGATCATTGGAAAAGACCCTGATGCTGGGAAAGATTGAAAAGATGAGGAGAAGGGAATGACAGAGGATGAGATGGTTGGATGGCATCACCAACTCAATAGACATGAATCTGAGGAAACTCCAGGAGGTGGTGAAAAACAGGGAAGCCTAGTGTGCTGCAGTTTATGGAGTTGCAAACAGTCAGGCATGTGTTAGCAACTGAACAACAACAGCAAAGGATGAATAAATTCTGTTCATCTAATAAATTTGCTCAGTATTTTTTTATACCATCTTAAACGTCTTCAACCTATCAGCTTTCTAAGAAGCAAAATGATTCACATTTCACTTGATACTCTATAATGAAAGAAGAAGCAGTTAAACTGAATACCCTTTGCCTAAACAGACATGGAGAATGGGATAAAGGAATTGTAGGCTGAAGCAGCTATATAAATGATAAAGCAAACACGGTGTGATACCCATGATATTATTTGGTTTAAAGTGTTCTCTTTCAAATTACCTTTAATATATGCTAAGTACATAGAAAAGGCAAAGAAAGAAATAAAAGCAACAAAAATACTCTCATAATATTTCTCAAAGTCCTAGAATAATTTCCTCCATGGAGTCAATGGAAAAAATTGAAAAACCCACTTTTGTCCAAAGTGCCCTATGTTGTTAGAAAGTGTGCTTTTTAACAGAAAGTAGAATGCATGTCTTTTTATTTTGCTTCCTGACTGTTATTGGGTCATACAATAACCTTTGAGCATACTAAGTTTTAACCAACATGTTATTCTTGAGATTTTTTTTCTAAAGAATTTAGAGGCCTCTTCAACCTCTGCTGCCCCCAGTCAGATGCCCTCTTTTCCTGTTCAGTCTAGAGAATTGACTGGATGGCCAATACAGCTTCAATAAAGTCAGAGAAACAGCTGGAACTCAGGGACATCAGGAGCTCAGGGGCCAAACACCAACAGGACCACATTTTCATCTGTCTCCGGGGCTTTCTGCTTGCCCTATTTCTTCTCTGAGGCTAGCATCTTTTCTGAAGATCTGGAAACATAGGCCTTCACTCTTTCCATAGTTCATAGCTCATATGTCTGTCACTCTAAAACATTTTATGCATCAAATGTCAAAGATTATTATTTAACATTATCTTTTGACACAGTTCTACTCCAAAACTTTCTGTGGAAGGACTCAGGTTAGCCTAGCTTTGGTCAGGGCCAACTGCTGTGCAAAGCAACTCTGACTATCCAGACAAAACACAGGAAATGACATCCCCATTGGAAAGACACGTTTGGAGGGTACAAAGAAGAAATTACCAAAATTTAAAAAGCTACCCTTTTAAAGTGAGCAGTACTTTAAAAGATAGTACAATATGTGCCCACTGTAAGATATGCAATGTAAGAATGATGATGTAATGGTGGTAATTCAGGATGTTTTAAAAAGCAGGTTATATTATAGACTATCAAAAACTAGAAAGGACCTATTGTGTAGCAAAAGGAACTGTACTCAGTATCTTGTAATAAAATATAATGGGAAAGAATCTAATAGACACACACACACACATATATCTGGAGAAGAAAATGGCAACCCACTCCAGTGTTCTTGCCTGGGAAATCCCATGGACAGAGGAGCCTGGTGGGCTACAATCTGCTACTGCTGCTGCTAAGTCACTTCAGTCGTGTCTGACTCTGTGCGACCCCATAGATGGCAGCCCACCAGGCTCCCCCGTCCCTGGGATTCTCCAGGCAAGAACACTGGAGTGGGTTGTCATTTCCTTCTCCAATGCATGAAAGTGAAAAGTGAAAGTGAAGTCGCTCAGTCGTGTCTGACCCTAAGCAACCCCATGGACTGCAGCCTTCCAGGCTCCTCCATCCATGGGATTCTCCAGGCAAGAGTACTGGAGTGGGGTGCCATTGCCTTCTCTGGGCTATAATCTATGGGGTCGCAAAAGAGTCAAACATGATTTAGTGACTAAACAAAAACAACAACACAAGTGTATATGTAAAACTGAATCACTTTGTTATATATCTGAAACTAACACAACATTGTAAATCAACTATATTTTAATAACTTTTTAAGTTAGAAAACTAAAATGAGTTTACATTTTCATTTATATTGGCCCACATGCCATGAAAAGGAAGAGTTTATCATGATGTTTAAGAAAGATTACAACTAAATAAAAATGATTCAAATTATGTACTTTAAAAACTCATAGAAAGCAAGTAAAATATTAATAGAAAGTTTTGTAAGAGTACTTAAACTACAGCTCAAACAAGTGTGCATAATATGCATGCAATATATGAAATACAAAGAATGCAAATAATATAGTAAACTTGGAAATTCGTTTTAAAAAATTAAAGCTTTTCTTTTCAAGCAGTCCCTATGTAAAAAGAATGGATGGCATATTAGGCCACAGGGGCAACACCAGTAATTTCCTGAAAAAGTAAATCATATGAACTATAATATTTCTACACCATACAATAAACCAGAAACAAAGGGATAATAAGCAATTAAAACTTAAGAAAAAACTGTTAAATGCTACTATATTACATAAAGTTCAGAATTATGATTCCAGAATTTTACGGAATAGCTAAAATTAGAATATCATATTAGATCTCATGGAAGATGAAAACACCAAACTTAAAATCATTACTGTCAATATTTTCATTTTTAAACAGAAATAAAGCAAATATACTGAATGTTCAATTCTGAGAAAAACAAAACAAATTTATATAAAGGATAACATAATAAGAACCACAGAGGAAATCAGTAAATTATAAAATTGAGTACAAATATAAATGAATACAATAAATTATACTTATGAGAAGTTAGCAATAACTGCTGGCAATTCCAAATAAGAGAAAAGACAAACACAAGAAAATCAAATTAGGAATGAGATAAAAGATACAATGACCTGCATTGTATAAGATTGCAGATTTTGTAAGAGAATATATGAAATTTATCCCTGTATTTCTCAAGGCACAGCTTTCAGCTCTTCTATTTAAGAATTTCCTGGAATATTAAAGGTACAAAAGTTTAGGTCTATCAGAATTAGAGCTAATGGGTCAGAATATTTGGAGAAGGAGCCAGGAATCTGCATATCTATCAAGTCATACTTATTCACATTAAAGTATGAAAATTACTGCTCTCCTCTAAAAAAGTTAGGTTTCTATTTGTCTATAAAATTGCATTATAAAAACTGAATAAATAATAATGGTTAAGACATGGAAATGCCCCAAGAATTATCTTCATAAACTATCTGAGCAAAACAAAGTCTTTTACAAGAAGGTTAAATAAAGTCTAGTTACAAGAAGGTTTCTGATATCAAAACAGGATAAAAACAGTATTGCAAGCTATCCCAACCAAGTTCACTTTAGACTGTAACACAAGAACTCTAAATTATTAAGAAATAAAATTCAAAAGCACATTAAAGGAATTAGCCACAACAAAAATGTGGGCCTTGAAAAAGAATTGATCATTTAATAAAATAATATCCTGTGCAGGATAAAAGCAATAGAAAACATCATAAAAGAAAATATTATGAATTTAGCTACGTAAGATGGAAAATAAATTAGGGAAAACATGAAGCATAGTTGGGAATATAAATATAGTAAAGATGACAAGAATGGTTTATAGACTCAATAAATATGAAAATTTTAATAAAGAATTCAGGAAACACTGCAATTGAAATTTTGGTGTGGAAAAAACACAAAAATCCAGAGGAAATATACAAATGAAATAATGATAAATGAAAATTTCTCAACTTATATAGTATTCAAAGTATTACATATTTTTAAAAGATAATAAAGCTGTTAAAATATGAAAATCACCATCCAGCTAGCAAAGATTATGAAGATGCTGATTGGTAGTAATATAGTAATCTACCTTAAGCACAAGCTTGAAAGAAAGATTCTGAAAAAAAAAAGAAATGTATCCATCATGTAAAAATTCTTTTATTAGGCATGCCTACGTGAAACCAGCTCAGAAGGAGTCAACTTACCTGGGCACCTAGCAGAATCTGTTTTCAGGAATGGCGATGGTGGAGCTTTGGAGTCCTATTCACAGCATCATTGGAACTGGTAATGTGTCTGAACTAGGCTAAGCGACCTCCATGGGGTTTCCTTGCTGAGCAAACTCTGTTGTATAGTTAGATTGTTCCTGTCTTCATTTTCTGAGATTAACTGTCAGACATTACTTTTTTATCAGAGACAATCTTGAGTGAATTCTGTTTGTTGCAACTAGGAGCACAGATTGATTCAGAAGCTAGTACGATGAACATTGGGGTACATGTGTCTCTTTCAGTTCTGGTTTTCTCAGTGTGTATGCCCAGCAGTTGGATTGCTGGGTTATATGGCAGTTCTATTTCCAGCTTTTTAAGGAATCTCCATACATTTTAATCAGTTCTAATGAGGTGGATGAAACTGTAGCCTATTATACAGAGTGAAGTAAGCCAGAAAGAAAAACACCAATACAGTATATTAACACATATATATGAAATTTAGAAAGATGGTAATGATGACCCGATATTTGAGACAGCAAAAGAGACACAGATGTAAAGAACAGACTTTTGGACTCTGTGGGACAAGGCGAGGGTAGGATGATCTGTGAGAATAGCACTGAAACATGTATATTATCATATATGAAATAGATCACCAGTCCAGGTTCAATGCATAAGATAGGGTGCTCAGGGCTGGTGCACTGGAATGACCCTGAGGGATGGGAAGCAGAGGGAGGTGGAAGGGGGATTCAGGATGGGGGACACATGTACACCCATGGCTGATGTCAATGTATGGCAAAAACCACTACAAAATATTAATTTACATACAATTTAAAAATGAATTTAAAAAAAAAGCTAGTATGTGTTGCAGACAGCTGAACTTGAAGGAGTATATCTAGGATTATTTTTCCTGTTTGATTGGTTCTGAGGTGGTAAGATTATAACTTATACTATAAACTGTTAACACTCTCTGGCCCAACAGATGGCTCATTACTCTCACCTGTGGTCACCTGGCATTAAGTGCCCATTGATGGAAAGACTTTGAAGGACCCAGTATCCACTTCTATAAAGCACTATGATGACCATGAGGGCTGTGAGATGGACCAATGGCCTCTAAGTACATTGGAATGTTCCAGAAATAAAATGACAAATTCAAATTCTATTTTTTTTTTCAGGCAGTCAGAAAATCAGGAATTTTCTGTGATTGTGCTAAACAAATTTCTTATTACTGGTAGCCACAGGGCTGAAAGTGCAATAAATAAAAGTTAACATGAAATCCTATGACTTGACAATTTATCACATCAGTTGAATTATAACTTGTAATGAATAAGGCACCAAATTGTAATGAATAAGGCACCAAGAACTGGCATAAGGACTCACGGAAAGCTATACATGGTTTAAAGCAGTAGTTCTCAACCTGAGATGTGGCCAACCCCAGGGAGTTTCCATAAGCGTTTGGAGGTGCTTTCACTGGTGGATGCTACTAGCATTTATCACTTGAGTATGAATGACTTTAAATTCCCTAAAACACATGGAAAAACCCTGCACACACACACACACACACACAAATTGTCTCGCCTAAAATATACTTAGCACTCCTATTGAAAAGCACTACATTTGAATGGTAAGTACTCTTCAGTCGACTGAGTCCCCTTTGTCTACAAAAGCATCCCCTGGTCTCCTGGCAGTTATGGTTGAAGTCTACCATATAGTCTTGCTTGAAGACCACCCATGAACAACCCTACCAATATATTCACCTGAAAATATGAAACAGGATCAAGTCTAGCTGCGTTATCAGGAAAAGATATTAGCAGTGCTTTAAAGCCTAATACTCTATCTCACTTAAGAGTATTAAAACATTTAGTGTTAATAGTCCCAAACAGGTAGTCCGAACTTGGAATGGGTCCTCCATAGTCACCAACACACCAGCTCCAACTACCTTTCTAGTTCCCATCTTTAGTGTGCTGTCACATTGTCCTAGTTCTAAAATTCCAGTCAGGAAGAGAATAAGAGTGAACTCCATTCTATAAGGAACTTCTCAGAAAGACCATGCAACTTATGCCTCTCATTGGAAGGACTTGATTATGCAACAAAGCCAGATGAAAATGGAGGGGTATGGTTTTCCTTAAGGCATATGGTTGTTCCTATAAAAAGTGGGTTCTGAGATTAATGTAGAAAGAGAAAATGAGTATCAATGTAGTGGGCTGCAACTAACAATTTCTGCCACACAAAAGGAATTCAATACTTCCATGTCCCTTCCCAAGTTATCCTTTTTCATAGACTCTAGAGTGTAAAGGATTATGCACCAAGCAAAATTCAATGTTACTTCCTAATTGATATGTTAGCATTTGTAAAAATGTATGAGAATGGGATCCAATGGTGCTAAATATAGAGAAACATTGTTACATCTGGCTGAATTTACTGAGATAGATGTATTGACCAGAAATTTTATATTCAGTTTTCTCAATGAGGTACATAGAAGTAGTTTTAACCTCCTCTATCATCTTAGTGAAGTATGTACTTCATGGTATACTAGACTAAACAAGTTTAAAATGCAAGAAATTTCTTTTCATACCAAAGATAAAAGAATCCACAAGTTTATGGATAAAAATGTTATGTAAATATATTATGTGAAATTGACTGTGATTTTGAAGGTAAGAATACCAAGTTATGACCGAATTGGTACCAGTCATAATCCAGAATATTTGGCCATAACACAGAAAAATACATTGGATCTGAAAGGCTTCTAAATCTTTGAAAAATATCACAGTGGCTAACTCTTTTATGACAAGAATATTGATAGAATTGCTGGACATTTAAAATGGGCTTGTTAATTTCAAAGATGACGAAGGTATCATGGACTGGCAGAGGTGACATTGTACTACTTAACAGAATTGGGCGTGCTTACTGTGATACACTGCAAGGTAGAGTGGTCATCAGAATGATAGAAACAAGAAAAAAGTCAAATAAATAACCTATCTCTACACCTAAAGCAACTAGAAAAGGAAGAAATGAAGAACCCCAGGGTTAGTAAAAGGAAAGAAATCTTAAAAATAGGGCAGAAATAAATGCAAAATAAACAAAAAAGATCATAGCAAAAACCAAAAAAGCCAAAAGCTGGTTCTTTGAAAGGATAAATAAGATTGACAAATCATTAGCCAGACTCATCAAGAAACAAAGGGAGAAAAATCAAATCAATAAAATTAGAAATGAAAATGGAAAGATCACAACAGACAACACAGAAATACAAAGGATCATAAGAGACTACTATAAGCAATTATATGCCAATAAAATGGACAACTTGGAAGAAATGGACAAATTCTTAGAAAAGTACAACTTTCCAAAACTGAACCAGGAAGAAATAGAAAATCTTAACAGACCCATCACAAGCACAGAAATTGAAACTGTAATCAGAAATCTTCCAGCAAACAAAAGCCCAGGTCCAGATGGCTTCACAGCTGAATTCTACCAAAAATTTAGAGAAGAGCTAACACCTATCCTACTCAAACTCTTCCAGAAAATTGCAGAGGAAGGTAAACTTCCAAACTCATTCTATGAGGCCACCATCACCCTAATACCAAAACCTGACAAAGATGCCACAAAAAAAAGAAAACTACAGGCCAATATCACTGATGAACACAAATGCAAAAATCCTTAACAAAATTCTAGCAATCAGAGTCCAACAACATATTAAAAAGACCATACATCATGACCAAGTGGGCTTTATCCCAGGGATGCAAGGATTCTTCAATATCCACAAATCAATCACTGTAATACACCACATTAACAAATTGAAAAATAAAAGCCATATGATCATCTCAATAGGTACAGAGAAAGCCTTTGACAAGATCCAACATCCATTTATGATAAAAACTCTCCAGAAAGCAGGAATAGAGGAACATACCTCAACATAATAAAACCTATATATGACAAACCCACAGCAAACATTATCCTCAATGGTGAAAAATTAAAAGCATTTCCCCTAAAGTCAGGAACAAGACAAGGGTGCCCACTTTCACCACTACTATTCAACATAGTTTTGGAAGTTTTGGCCACAGCAATCAGAGCAGAAAAAGAAATAAAAGGAATCCAAATTGGAAAAGGAGAAGTAAAACTCTCACTGTTTGCAGATGACATGATCCTCTACATAGAAAACCCTAAAGACTCCACCAGAAAATTACTAGAGCTAATCAATGAATATAGTAAAGTTGCAGGATATAAAATCAACACACAGGAATCCCTTGCATTCCTATACACTAATAATGAGAAAATAGAGAAATTAAGGAAACAATTCCATTCACCATTGCAACGAAAAGAATAAAATACTTAGGAATATATCTACCTAAAGAAGCTAAAGACCTATATATAGAAAACTATAAAACACTGGTGAAAGAAATCAAAGAGGACACTAATAGATGGAGAAATATACCATGTTCATGGATTGGAAGAATCAATATAGTGAAAATGAGTATACTACCCAAAGCAATCTATAGATTCAGTGCAATCCCTATCAAGCTACCAACGGTATTTTTCACAGAGCTAGAACAAATAATTTCACAATTTTTATGGAAATACAAAAAACCTCGAATAGCCAAAGCTATCTTGAGAAAGAAGAATGGAACTGGAGGAATCAACCTGCCTGACTTCAGGCTCTACTACAAAGCCACAGTCATCAAGACAGTATGGTACTGGCACAAAGACAGAAATATAGCCGAATGGAACAGAATAGAAAGCCCAGAGATAAATCCACACACCTGTGGACACCTTATCTTTGACAAAGGAGGCAAGGATATACAATGGAGAAAAGACAATCTTTTTAACAAGTGGTTCTGGGAAAACTGGTCAACCACTTGTAAAAGAATGAAGCTAGAACACTTTCTAACACCATACACAAAAATAAACTCAAAATGGATTAAAGATCTAAACATAAGACCAGAAACTATAAAACTCCTAGAGGAGAACATAGGCAAAACACTCTCTGACAAACCGCACAGCAGGATCCTCTATGACCCACCTCCCATAATATTGGAAATAAAAGTAAACATAAACAAATGGGATCTAATTAAAATTAAAAGCTCCTGCACAACAAAGGAAACTATAACCAAGGTGAAAAGAAAGCCTTCAGAATCGGAGAAAATAATAGCAAATGAAGCAATGGACAAAGAACTAATCTCAAAAATATACAAGCAACCACTGTAGCTCAATTCCAGAAAAATAAACGACCCAATCCAAAAATGGGCCAAAGAACTAAACAGACATTTCTCCAAAGAAGACATACAGATGGCTAACAAACACATGAAAAGATGCTCAACATCACTCATTATCAGAGAAATGCAAATCAAGACCACAATGAGGTACCACTTCACGCCAGTCAGAATGGCTGCTATCCAGAAGTCTACAATCAATAAATGCTGGAGAGGGTGTGGAGAAAAGGGAACCCTCTTACACTGTTGATGGGAATGCAAAATAGTACAGCAACTATGGGGAAAAGTGTGAAGATTCCTTAAAAAACTAGACAGAGAACTGCCTTATGACCCAGCAATCCCACTACTGGGCATACACACAGAGGAAACCAGAATTGAAAGGGACACGTGTACCTCAATGTTCATTGCAGCACTGTTTATAATAGCCAGGACATGGAAGAAACCTAGATGTCCATCAGCAGATGAATGGACAAGAAAGCCATGGTACACATACCAAATGGAGTATTACTCAGCCATTAAAAAGAATACATTTGAATTAGTTCTAATGAGGTGGATGAAACTGGAGCCTATTATACAGAGTGAAGTAAGCCAGAAAGAAAAACACCAATACAGTATACTAATGCATATATATGGAATTTAGAAAGATGGTAACAATAACCCTGTATGTGAGACAGCAAAAGAGACACAGATGTATAGAACAGTCTTTTGGACTCTGTGGGAGAGGGAGAAGGTGGGATGATTTGGGATAATGGCATTGAAACATGTATAATATCATATATTAAATTAATCGCTAGTCCAGGTTCGATGCAGGATACAGGATACTTGGGGCTGGTGTACTGGGATGACCCAGAAGGATGGTACAAGGAGGGAGGTTGGAGGGGGGTTCAGGATGAGGAACATGTATATACCCGTGGCAGATTCATGTTGATGTATGGCAAAACCAATACAATATTGTAAAGTAATTAGCCTCCAATTAAAATAAATAAATTTATATTTAAAAAAGTAATAATAAAGAAAAATTATTGAATGCATTATTGAACATGAAATGTGTAAGTTCAAATAGATGCAAAGTGAACTAAGGTCTGTGTGCTTTGCATAAACAAATACATTCTAAGTCTAATGACAGAGAGATAACATTAACATCATAGCAAAAGAGCCCGGCCCCTCCCCAATCCCAGATCTGAGTCAGGTAAAGACTGAGAGTCATTTGCATACAGTATGGGAAAGAAGAATTGCAATAATATCCTGGTCTATATGGTAAAATTTTATTATATCCTTTTTCATGCAACTTCTGCCCCTAACTGTGAAATGGGAAATACTTATATTATTCCAAGGGGCTTCATCTTCATGGTTACTGCTCAGAGTACAGCTCATATGAATTGTGTGGTCTATCTGCTTAGCTCTGTGAGTCATGAGTATGAGAAATACCCACCAAACTCATTTTTTTTTTAAGTAATGAGAAGTTTAGGAGGTAGCAGACCAGAGTGTTGTATTTCTGTGCACTAACTTTAGGCAAGAAAAAGAAGGTGGCAAAAGAAAATGTTAGTTGTTTTTTTTTTTTTTTTTCCAGAAGGCTTTGCCAGATTTTTCTCAGGAAGTAAAGTCCTAACATCTGATTTCCATTAACCAGAACTATGTCACATAGTCATAGCTGCAGAAAAGCTAGGAATTTGAGCACAATATGGCCAGTCTCTAGAAGAAAACAGCATGACTGAAGCAGGCTTGAATGGGTATTCAGGCAGGCAAATCTTCTTAGCTCAATTGTAATATGGAAATTGATCAAATTCCATCTCATTTGGGGCCTCATAGGAGTCCATGCCCATCTTGTGATAGCCCTAGTTTCTAAGGATGCAGGTTTAAAAGCTAAATTTAGGAAACACTATTGACTAATGAAGAAAAGGTTACAATTTTAGAGGACTTCCCTGGTGGTTCAATTGGTAAAGAATTTGCCTTCAAGGCAGGAGACCTGGGTTCAATCCCTGAGTTGAGAAGATCCCCTGGAGGAAGTCATGGCAACCTGTTTCAGTATTCTTGCCCGGAGAATCCATGGACAGAGGAACCTGGTGGGCTGAAATCCATGGGGTCACAAAGAGTCGGATACCACTGAGCGACTAAGCACACAGCACATATGAGGCCTCTTGAGGGGGAAGGAATTAGGGGCAAATTAGGAGGTTGGGATTAGCATATATGGGCTTCCCTGGTGGCTCAAATGGTAAAGAATCTGCCTGTAATGTGGGTGACCCAGGTTTGATCCCTGGATTGGGCTGTACCCTGTAGAAGGGAATGGCAACCCACTCTTGTATTCTTGACTGGAGAATTCCATGGACAGAGGAGCCTGGTGGGTTACAGTCCATGGGGTCACAGCTGAGAGACTAACACTAAGACACTAAGATTAGCATATACACACTGCTACATATAAAATAGATAACCAACAAGGACCTACTATACAGCACAGAGAAATCTCAATATTTTGTAATAATCTATATGAAACAAGAATCTGAAAAAGAAGATAGATAGAGACATAGATACAGGTATATCTGAATCTCTTTGCTGTACACCTGAAACTAACACAATATTGTAAATCAACTATGGTTTAGTCACTAAGTCGTGTCCGACTCTTGCAACTCCATGGACTGTAGTCCTGCAGGTTACTCTGTCCATGGGATTCTCCAGGTAAGAATACTTGAGTGGGTTGCCATTTCCTTCTCCAGGGGATCTTCCCAACCCAGGAATCAAACCCAGGACTCCTGCATTGCAGGCAGATTCTTTACCAACTGAGCTACAAAGGAAGCTGCAAAAATCAACTATACTCCAATTAAAAAAAAAAGAAAAAGAAAGGCCTCTTGAGTGTCCCCTCCTTATCAAAATAATACACCAAAAACAATACCACCTTTTTGGGGGAATCACCACCAAAGAAAACAAGATTGATGATTCCTATCATATCACCATTTACCTGGACTGTCCTGTGTAGACAGAGGACTGTTGGAAATAATATTTGATTAGCATAGTTTAATCAGGTGGTGAATGCAATTGCAGCTGCTCTTCCAGATGGAAACTCTTTCTTGGAGCAAATCACCATGGCTCTGAATACCTGGAATATATTTATTGTCTGTTTTTTTTTTTTTTTTTTTATCACTTCTATCACAGTTATCAGGAAACCCCAGAAGTGATTTACTTTCACATGGACAGCTGCACACATTCAGCATCCCACAGTGGGGCTATGCCAGCTTATCAGCACTGAGACACAATTTAGTCCACGGGAACCTCAGTTACCTCATCACCTCCAAGGCATCATTGTGAATCTACTTAAGTGAGAACACTGTGCTCAAATAACATGGTGAAAATGGAACTTGAGACATCTTTGTAAGACACATGTCTGAAAGCAGGAGATAAATGGTATTTGCCACTTAAGTAATGGGAATGGCCCAGAGCCCAAGACATGATGGAAGATCCCCTTTTTTCTTAGAAGGTGCTCTCCAAAATGCAGAGCTGGATACAAAAAAACGTAAAAGTAGTGTATTTGGAAAGTGATTCCAAGAAACAGAAATAAGGGGAATAGGGAGAGTAAAACAGGAAAAAAACAAAAGCCAACTTATTGAGTCTTGTCAATTCCACCCAACCTTGTGAATTGCAGAGAACGTACCTCAGAAGTGTCCACCTAAGGGAAGACAAGAGGGTGATTTATTCATCAGCTCCATCTTCCACTAGTCAAAATTTGTAATTTTCTAAACTGTGACTACATGAACCCTGAATGGGTTTCCACAGAGCCCCATACCACATCCTCATAGCTGCCCAAGGATAGGAAGTAAGAAATATGTAGTTAACATTGGACTTTCTGTGTAGCAGTACAATATGGCTCAAACTTTTCTGCTTCAGCATGTATTCTGCATTTTTATATGCTGCCCATGGAGCATAATTCCTCTGTACTTCCAGACTGCCCATGCATAAACACCCCGTTAACACCAAGTGAGGTTCTGCGAGTCTCCCACACCAACACATCAGGAGCACCCAGAGACAAGAAGCAAGGACTGTGCGAATGCGGCTGAGGCAACAGTGTTTGCTGCCACTGGTTGCGAAAGCCATATCAGAAGCAAAATGCAGGCTGAGAGAATGTGAAGTGATGTAATGGAAGTTTTAGATAAATGCTCCACAAAGCATTTGCCTTGCATACTCCAAAGCATAATACTTGAAACTCTTAGGACTTTCACAGTAACAAAAAATCCATTTGGATATGTTATTTCAACCATTGGCTGAATGACCCAAAGGCTGCCAGTTTTAACTATGCCCTGAACAAAAGAAGGCTCTCTGGTATGACTGGTATTACTACACAGATGCACTGTTCTTGAAATATTTATGGCAGATTGTGATGATGGGTAATGACTCTTACAAACCTCAGTAGGAAATTAATAGCAGATGTCTCTAAAGTTTGAAAGTAAATAATTTCCTCTTGAGAGGAAGCTTTTGTCTTCCTTTGAGCTCTAGTAAGATCAGAAGGCCTAACTCTAAAATTAAAGACACCATGAGCCTGATCTGCCTTTCATGAACCAAGCAGCATCTGATCAAGCCATAAAATCTGGGGTCAACAGCAGCATACCAACTAGATTTTGTGTATATGAGATTGAATGTAGGTAGGTGCACAAGTGAGTTCCATAAGCAAGTTTCTCCTGTAAATTTTGGCTCTGCACTTCCTTTACCATCCTGCCTCTACCCTCAGGTCAATCTCGTGAAGTTCTCTACAACCAGATGATTCAGAAGAAAGCGTTTGAGCCTGTTTTCCATATTGCTGAGCAGTACACACTGGCACTTTATTGAAGTAGGTTTTGGGAGAAAGTCCCACTTGTGTGACTCTGAAGGGCATTGGAGATAAGAAGTAGTCATGATAAGCAGAAATTCCAACAGTCATTCTTATGATTCATCGATTCCTTTATAATGGCTAGTAGTTTGATGAACAATCAATTGTTCAGAACGAACAAGGTTAGAGGATGGAAGACAAGGATGTTTGAGGACAGCTTATGTAGATAGAATGGGTCTTGAGTGTTAGATTATTTTTACTAATGTGTTTGCTAAAAATGTCTCCACTGCAAATAAAGCTTTCATAATCAAGCTTTCATAATGATCAGCTCTGTGGATGTCAAACTGGCTCATTGTGCAGCCAACTCAATGATTTTTCATTAAGCTTATTAGCAAGGAGTGCATGTTGGTAGGAACAGATGTCATGTGTAGGCTCAATGACATGAATTTTCTCTTTCCAAGACTCACCTGGTTGTTATTAGAATTGAATATTCAATTTGCCAGTGGCTGGATTTGCCCCTGATCCTCTGATAAGTAACAAACCCTAAGGGGATCCTTCGACCAGCTTGTGGAAGATTAATTATACTAGACACATTTTACTTTCATAAATGAGGTAGTAATTTGTCCTCCCTGCAACAGATGCTTCATATAGATTTGGATTTTTTTCTTCTTGACTTACCAAACTTCTGACAGTAATACCATCTGTGGGTTTTATTTAGTTCTGCATCAAACATCATAACATCCTAATGCATCATCTTTAGAGCCTAGGAACTTATTTTTCAGCAAAACAAGTAACTAATTAAGATATATATATATATATATATTTTATATATATTACATATATTTATTTATATATTATATATATATACATATTTCACTACTTTTAATGTTCAAATTGTATTTTCTCCCTAGAAAACATCTTTGCTATCTTTTCAAGAGATATTTTCTGAATTTCAATATGTTGCTTAACCAAATATACAGATATGATAAAGGTACAGAGGATGTTAAAATATATGTTAAATTTCCTTGGCCCATTGAAAAGTTATCTTTACAAAGGTAATGAAATGTAAAATGATAGGATTGTAGGATGTCCCAGAAAACTCTTAGCTATCTCCAAACACCAGGATATTGTAAATTTCCCACTGGGATTCTGATGCATAGGCATGAGTCTCCTCCATGGTCACAAGCATCTTTTGAACACCATTTCCTTAAGATGGTTTCTATGGTAATGTAACGGAGAGAGCAATAGAGTGATATGGATGCTGTTAAATGCATTTTTAAATGGTGGCACATCTGATACTATTAAAATAAACAGCTTCAATGTTATCACTTAAAGAGACACAAAACTTGGCCTCATTGGCTTAGAACACTGCAAACATGTAAGGCAACATTACAAGCTGGGGAACACCCATGTTAATTAAAGTCTATTATTTTATTTTAGATAATATTAATTAACTATATTGCTAAAAAGGAGAAATAAAATTATTCCATTTTCTCTCTCTCCTCTCTGAAGAGTATGCAGGGGGGGTGGGCATGGTAAGTCAAAAAAGGTGAAAATTATTTGTGCCATCTGTTGGTGAAAAATGTTGATTTGATTGCAAAGTCTATTCCTTTCAAACTTCTAATGGCAAAAACTTGGAATTGTTCATTCTTTCATAATGATTTTACACTTTTATGACTATAGCCTGCTGTTTATATGCTTTAACTATATCTAAGCTTTCTATACTATTTAGAAAACCACCAGATGCCTTTGAAGCATATATTAATAAAAGCAGAGTAGGATTATTCATATTCACAAGCTAAAAAACTGAATAAGCTTAATTGTTTTCTCATAAAACACTTGATTCAGTCCATTTAACACACGTTTACCTAGCCAAGTGTCTGGTACTTCCCAAGATTCTATTGGTTGTTTTGTTAATTTATCCAAAAGCAGCTCTCAAATTGGTTACTGGTTCACTAAATAAATGATTCTATTTCCTTCTCCAGATCATCACATAACAACAACAAAAAAACACCATACCATTTTCTGAAAGGAGCCAGAACTGGACGTGACTGGTTGAGATGGAGAGGAGTAACTAGAAAGTGGGGGGAAAAAAAAAACTAGATAATCTTTCTGCACTAGATTATAAAACTCCCAGAGTAATAGGTGATCCTGTCAGATTAGGGTTTCAATTCAAGCTCTGCCAAAACTTACTTTCTTGAGGTTGGGAAGATGTTTATCCTTTTGGACAACTAGAATGTATCTTTATATGGAATATAATGAATCTCAGCCCATCAGCTAAGGTAAACAAAATAATAATACATGTATTAGGTCCTAATACACATGCATGCATCAGTTAATGGAGCAAAAATCATTGGATTGAAATTCTACACGTTGATGTTTGAGGTTGATATCACTGTCATTCCCTTTGATAGTAACCCTTACAAGTATCTGACTACTCTGTCATTAGATCCAGTGATATTGTATTGACATTTTGGACCAAACAATTCTTCGTTTTGAGAGGTCTACTCTGTCCATTGTAGAAATTTAGCATCATCTCTGGCCTCTACTCAACAGATGCATGTAAAAGAGAAAGAATAAGAGGAGCTGAGAATGATCTTGATGGTTTCTAAGTTGGGGAATTACTATTACCTGACACAGAATTCCCATTTACCAAAGATATCTTGTTGACTAATCTCCTCTTGAAAAATGACAAGTACTTGGGATTGGAGAGAAAATAGCAATCTATGTGTTCTGGAGTGGTGACAAGAAGTTAAAATATTAACAGATACACTTAGTGTCTTAGCTATCATCTAAGAGTCAAGGTGTGGAAAATTCTGAAAGAGATGGGAATACCAGACCACCTGACCTGCCTCTTGAGAAACCTATATGCAGGTGAGGAAGCAACAGTTAGAACTGGACATGGAACAACAGACTGGTTCCCAATAGGAAAAGGAGTATGTCAAGGCTGTATACTGTCACCCTGCTTATTAAACTTATATGCAGAGTACATCATGAGAAACGCTGGGCTGGAAGAAGCACAAGCTGGAATCAAGATTGCCAGGAGAAATATCAATAACCTCAGATATGCAGATGACATCACCCTTATGGCAGAAAGTGAAGAGGAACTAAAAAGCCTCTTGATGAAAGTGAAAGAGGAGAGTGAAAAAGTTGGCTTAAAGCTCAAGATTGAGAAAACTAAGATCATGGTATCTGGTCCCATCACTTCATGGGAAATAGATGGGGAAACAGTGGCAGACTTTATTTTGGGGGGCTCCAAAATCACTGCAGATAGTGACTGTAGCCATGAAATTAAAAGATGCTTACTCCTTGGAAGGAGAGTTATGACCGATCTAGATAGCATACTGAAAAGCAGAGACATTACTTTGCCAACACATGTTCATCTAGTCAAGGCTATGGTTTTTCCTGTGGTCATGTATGGATGTGAGAGTTGGACTGCGAAGAAAGCTGAGCGCCGAAGAATTGATGCTTTTGAACTGTTTTGTTGGAGAAGATGCTTGAGAGTCCTTGGACTGCAAGGAGATCCAACCAGTCCATTCTAAAGGAGATCAGTCCTGGGTGTTCTTTGGAAGGACTGATGCTGAAGCTGAAACTCCAATATTTTGGCCACCTCATGAGTTGACTCATTGGAAAAGACTCATGCTGGGAGGGATTGGGGGCAGGAGGAGAAGGGGACAACAGAGGATGAGATGGCTGGATGGTATCACCGACTCGATGCACATGAGTTTGAGTGAACTCCGGGAGTTGGTGATGGACAGGGAGGCCTGGCGTGCTGCAATTCATGGGGTCACAAAGAGTCAGACACAACTGAGCAACTGAACTGAACTGAATTGAGTAGTCAAGGTAGTTATGCTTTGACTGCAGACCATTCTCTGGTCTACAGTGGGGTATAGAGATCAATATCTCTCAAGGTGTACTTGCACCTTGAGAAGATTTGTGATTTTACTGACCTTGAATGACAGAAGACTCATGTCCAGTTGGAACAGATACTAAAAGTCATGTGATTTCTTATTGTTGTTGTTTTAAGGAATCCTTCCTGGAAACCAGAAAAAAGAAGCTTGTCATTTCATCATTACGGCCTCTTGACTTTAGAGATGGGGGTTCAACCTGCCTGAAGACATACATTCAAGCCCATCTCTCTGCCAAACCCCTCATCATGCCCTATATGCACTTATAGTCACTCTGCCCATATCACAGGTGGGTTTTCCATTCTCCCTCCCAAAACAGAGGTTATATCAACAAGTTCTGACTGTTTCCACTCTTGGGACTCTCTTGTCACTTCTATCTTCATCATTTCCCATCTTATTTTTCTCTATAGTTTGTTCTATAGTTAAATGCCAGCTCCAAGATAAATTCCCAATTGTCCTAAACTTTGATCAACATCCTCTAAAATATTCTTGAATGAAATAGAAATTGACCATTTTCTAGAATTCACTATATTCCAGTACATCTCTTACCTTTACTCAAGAAAGACTCAAGCTTTTCCAATGGCTCCAACTCTCTAAGAGATGAGGAAAATACAATTTCTTGCCCCAGTAAACTTTTCAGATGAAAAGCTGTCTTTTTGTACAGAGATGCTGAAGAAAGGGACAGAGCACTACTCACGCCAACCATTTTTTGTTTACCTTCTTCTTGGTCTCTCCCTACCTATTTTTCATCGCATTTTCCACTGTATCTCTTATAAAATTTCTTTTTCATGTAATACACACATATTTCCTTACCTTCTTAATCTCAGTGAATTATCTCACTTTATGCTTTCTACAAGTAAAACTGTTCACCCAGATACATGACATATACATACATAAATATTTTTTGAATCATTCATACCTGAGAAATGCATTTTAAAAAAAAAATAACTTGCTGCAGAACAAAATATATATTTTCAAAAAATTTACAGTGGGAATTGTTGACTAAAAAAATATATTCACAATCTAAAAGTTGAGATCTATATTTTATTTGGCAGGAATTTTTAGGACTTCTAGCCTGAAAGGCAGCATCTTCAGTCACCCTGAGTGAACTGTTCCAAGGAGGCAATGGGGGAAACCAAGATATATAGCATTTTTGTAACAGAAGTCAGGTAGTCTAAACATCAAAAGATTATTGTTAATTAAGGAAAACAAGATCTCTCAAGTTAAGGAATTTAGCACGTTTTTACGTGTGGAAAGATTCAAGAGTCAGGGTTCACTGAAATCATTCCTTTGATATGGACCTCAGACTTGTCAGGCCGGTGTTCTGTGTTTTCACATCCTGACTTTTTTCAGAGCTCACTGTTGGGGTTGGCTGCAGTTCTGATGGCTGCTAGATGGCAAACATTCTTTACTTTCTTTTGTTTTCTCGGGGCTCATCAGCTCATCATGGTTATGGCTGCAATTGCTGATAACTCTGAAATTCTTTGCTTACTGATATGGCACCAATAATCCAAGACTAAGAGTCACTTAGTCTTGTCCGACTCTTTGCCATGCCATGAACCACAGCACGCCAGGCCTCCCTGTCTCAGGCTAAAGACAGCTTGTTACAACATACTCAACTATGGACACAGAGCCTGAGATTGAGCAGGTGATCAGTAATTGTCTTCTCAGGGATACTAGATGGGAGAGGGGTGGTGAATAAACTCACAAGCCACTGAAAACATGAAGTAAGGTAATTTTCAAGGACATAATGAAACCAAAAACACTCTAACCTTCAATTTGCCCATTAATCTTCAGAAATTTGGCCATAGTCAAGGGAAATTAAGACTCTACTTCTTAATGAGCAAAAGGAAATGAGTAAAGAACAACTTTTCATGGAGGACTTCTCAGAAAAAGTTAAGATCCAGGCCCCTGCTGGAAAAACAAAGCATCCAAATAGGATGCCCCTCATCATTGTCAGACAGATGCATATCACATAACTGCTTGCACATAACTATGATCTTGATTGATCAAGAAAATAAACCATTTAGAGTGTGCTATGCCTAGCGTGGGTCCAATTAGAATATACTCCACTATTCACACATATTCTATATTTTATTACTCAAAATATTCATTTTCATTTCTTAAAAAATAAGACAAATGAACTATTAAATGAAAGTCAGTAAAGGGAATGCCCACTCATTAATATCACACGTGGCTTTAACTTGAGAGTTACAGGACCCTTAGGTGAACTTCACTAAAAAGTTTGACAAGCTTCCATGTAGATCTTTTGACTCTCCAATTTTATGATCATTTTCATAGCAAAATGTTATGTATTAAAAATGCAACAGCACTCTAAAATTTTACTACTTAAAACAAATTTTATATTACTATTCAGGGTAGCTGAAATGTATAAATATGTCACTTTGTAAACAAAGATTAAGCAAAATTTTTAAACTAACTACTAAGTGACAGAGAAGGTTCTACAACAAACAAAATAAATAAAACCCTTGCTTCTTTCATTCTAATTTAGAGAGACAACCAAGCTTCAAATATATAAGTATATACATTTTTTAGCTAATAGATAATACTACAGGTTCTCTTTTACTTCTGATATTTTTGACTCAGCTCTCTTTTTTTTTCTTAGCCTAAGATTTTTCTTCACATAAACAAATGAAAAAAGTAAAACAAACACACACACGCAACTCTTAGTTTCACTGATTTTTCTATTGTTCTTCTGTTCTCTAGTTCATTTATTTATTCTCTAATTTTTATTATTATTTTTTCCTTTTGCTAACTTTAGGCTTACTTTGTTATTTTTATAATGTCTTCAAACATGAATCTAGGTGGTTTACTTGAGAAATGCAATTTAAAAAGAAAATTTTAATTTTTAAGTAAATGTTTGTTGTTATGAACTTTCCTCCTATTACTGCCTTTGTTGCGTCCTACAAGTTTTACTAGGTTGCATTTTCACTTTTGTCTGTTCTCAGGTATTTTTAAAATTCTCTTTTGATTTTCTCTTTGATGCAATGGTTTTTAGAGTGTGTTGTGTAGTTTCCATGTGCTTGTGATTTTAGTTTTCTTTCTGTTATTGATTTCTAGCTTCATTCCACTGTCGTCACAAATTCCTTGATATATTTCAAACTTCTTTACTTCTCTGTGATTTATTTTATGGCCTATTATGTAATCTATCCTGAAGATTTTTAAGTGTATGTTTGAAAACAGTGTATATTCTGCTCCTAGAAAGTTCTAGGAACAGAATACACACACATACATATATGTGTGTGTATATATGTTATGGACATATCAGTTATGTCCATTTGGTCTATAGTGTTGTTTAATGTCAGTTTCATGATTGGATATTCTATACAGCATTGTAAGTATTGAGGACTTCCCTGGTGGCTCACATGGTAAAGCATCTGTGTACAATGAGGGGGACCCAGGTTCAATCCCTGGGTTGGGAAGATTCGCTGGAGAAGGAAATGGCATCCCACTCCAGTACTATTGCCTGGAAAATCCCATGGATGGAGGAGCCTGATAGACTACAGTCCTTGGGGTCGCAAAGAGTTGGACACAACTGAGCAACTTCACTCACTTCACTATTAATTGTTCCCTTTGATTTTTTGTATTTGTTATATATATATTTAGGAGTTCTGACATGGGGTATGTATATATTTAAAATTGTTATATGTTCTTTGAATTAACTCTTTTTATAAATATATAGTGAATTTCTTTGTCTCTAGTGACAGTTTAATTCTTAGAGTCCCTTCTGTGTAATATAATTATATTCACCTTCTTTTTGTGATTTATCATATTCATAGAATTTTTTTTTACCCTTCCACTTTCAGTCTATATATCTGCAGTACATCTTTATATCTGCAGTGACTCTCTAGAAGACATGATAGCAATAGATTATTTTAATCGGTTCAGCTACTCTATGTCTTTTAATTGGGGATTTTAATTCATTTACATTTAAAGCAATTATTGATTGATAAGGACTTACAATTGTCTTTTTCTTAAGTGTCTTCTTTTATACAGATCTTTTGTTCTTGCATTCCTCACTTAATGTCTTCTTTTGTTTTTTGATATTTTTAGTGGCAATTTTATTTGATTCTTTTCTCTTTATTTTTTTGCATAGTTTTTCCTTTGTGGTTGCCATGAAAGTACAGAAATTAAAACTGAACTGTTGTGAAAAATTATTCACCAAAAAAATGATATCTTGGAAGAATGGATATATTCCTAGAGATAGACAATCTACCAAGACTGAAACAAGAAGAAATAGACTGCCTGAACAATCTAATAGTAACAAGGATACTGGATAATAATAAAAAGTCTTCCAACAAAGAAAACCAAAGGACTGGATGGCTACATGTTTATATTCTACTAAACATCTCAAAAAGAACTAATAACATTTAACTCTTTCAAAATAAAAGAACACCCCCCAAACTCAATTCATTAGGAAAACATAACCCTGATTCCAAAGCCAGTCAAAAAACACAAGAAAAGTACATTCCAGTATCCCTGATAAATATTGATATAAAAATCCTCAATAAAATACTAGCATATTGAATTCAACAGTACTTTAAAAGAATCATACACTGATCAAGTGGGGTTTATCCCTGGAATGCAAGTATGGTTCAACCTATGCAAATCAATAAGCATGATAAACCACATTAACAGAATTCAAAACAAAAACATACAATCATTTCAATAGATGCATAGAAAGGATTTGAAAGAAATTCAATATCCTTTAATAATACAAAAAAATCAACAAAATAGATATATAAGGAACATTCCTTAATACAATAAAGGCAACATGTGAAAAATCCAGAGCTAACATCATAATCAATGAGGAAAAACTGAAAATTTATCCTCTAAGGTCCAGAACAAGGCAAGAATACCCACTATCACAACTTCTATTCAACACATTACTGAAAGTCATAGAGTAATTAGACAAGAAAAAGAAAAAGGGTATCTTAATCAAAAGAGAAGTAAAATCATTTCTGTTTGTTTATCTCATGATTATATATGTAGAAAATCCAAGACTCCTTCAAGTCCAAGACTCCTTTATCACCCAAAAAAGTGATAAAACTAAATAAATAAATTAAACAAAGTTACAGGATACAAAATCAACATGCAAAAATCAGTGGTGTTACTATGTACTGCCAATAAACAATCAGAAAGAGAAATTAAGAAAACAACTTCATTTGTATTACCAATAAAAAAATGCTTAGGAATTAACTTAACCAAAAAGGTGAAAAAATTATATACTAAGGATTGTAAAAGAATGTTGAAGGAAATTTTAAAAGAGACATATAAATAAGGAAAAAATAAAACATGCTTATGACTTTGAAGAATTAGTATTGTTAAAATATCAATAGTACCAAAACCTATCAACAAATTCAGTGCAATCCCTACCAAAATCCTAATGACTTTTTTTGCGAGAATATATAGAAAAAAGAAAAAAAACTAAAATTTATAAGAACCACAAAAGATCCCAAATAGTCAAGGAGCAGGAAAAATAGAGTTGGAATCACCACAAGTCCTTTCTTCAAACTATACTGCAAAGCTATAATAATCAAAATAGTATGGCACCAACATAAAAACCAGCCTAAGTACAGACTAATGAAACAGAAAACTCAGAAATAAAGCTACATATTTATTATCAATTAATTTTCAACAAGATACCAAGAACACACACGGGTAAAGGATAGGCACTTCAAAATTGTCCTTGGAAAAACAGGGTGGCCACAAGCAAACTAATAAAATTAGGTCTCAGTGTCACACCATATAGAAAAATTGCCTCACTCAAAATGAAAGGTAAGAGTTTTACAAAGGAGTTGCAAAGCTCCTAGAAAAAACTGGAAAAATATTCTTGACATTGGTATTGGAAATAATATTTTGGATATGACACCAAAAACATAAGCAAAAAAAAAAGAAAAAAATAGACAAGTGAGATTATAACAAGCTAAGAAGCTTCTGTGAAAGTGAAAGTGAATTCGCTCAGTCATGTCCGACTCTTTGCCACCCCATGGACTGTAGCCTACCAGGCTCCTATGTCCGTGGGATTTTCCAGGCAAGAATACTGAAGTGGTTTGCCATTGCCTTCTCCAGGAGATCTTCCCCACCCAGGGATTGAACTCGGGTCTCCAGCATTGCAAGCAGAGGTACAGCAAAGGAAATAATGAAATTAAAAGCAACTGGTAGAATGAAAGAAAATATTTGCAAACTATACATAAGATGGAGGATTTATATCCAAAATATGTTAGGAATTTAAACAACTCAATACCCAAAATACAAATAACTCAATTTAAAAATGGGCAAAGGAACTAAGTAGACACCTCTTGAAAGAAGAAATTCAAATGGGTACCAGTATATGAAAAGATTCTCAACATCTTTAACCAGAAAAATGCAAATCAACACCATAATGAGATAACACCTCGCACCAGTCAGAATGGCTACATCAAAAAAGACAAAAATAACAACTTTGGAGACAATGTGGAGAAAAGGAAACCCTGTACATTGCTCATGGGGGAAAGTAGATTAGTGCAACCACCATGGAAAATAGTATGGAAATTCCTCAAAACATTTATGCGGCAATCACATCTCAAGGTATATATGTAAAGGGAATAAAATCACTATCTTCAAAAGATATCTGCACGCCTATGTTCACTGCAGCATTATTCATGAAGCAATATGTGCAAACAATTTTGGCATCTGTCTATAGATGTTGTTCAATCACTAGGTTATGTCCAACTCTTTGCAACGCCACCAACTGCAGCACGCCAGGCTTCCTTGTCCTTCATCATCTCCCAGAGATTGCTCAAAGTCATGTCCATTAAGTCAGTGAGGCCATCAAACCATCTTGTCCTCTGTCATCCCCTACTTCTCCTGCCTCTATCTTTCCCAGAATCAGGGTCTTTTCCAATGAGTTGGCTTTTTGCATCAGGTGGCCAAAGTATTGGAGCTTCAGCTTCTGCATCAGTCCTTCCAATGATTATTCAGGGTAATTTCCTTTAGGATTGACTGGTTTGATCCCCTTGCAGTGCAAGGTATTCTCAAGAGTCTTCTCAACACTACAATTCAAAAGCATCAATTCTTTGGTGCTCAGCCTTCTTTATGGTTCAGCTCTCACATCCATACATGACTACAGGAAAAACCATAATTTTGACTATACAGAACTTGGTTGGCAAAGTAATGTCTCAGGCTTTTAATATGCTCTCTAGGTTAATCATAGCTTTTCTTCCAAGGAGCAAATGTCTTAATTTCATGACGGCTGTCACCATCCTCAGTGATTTTGGAGCCCAGGAAAATAGAGTCTTTCCTGTTTCCATTGTTTCCTTGTCAATTTGCCATGAAGTGATGGGACTGGATGCCATGATCTTGGTTTTGTGAATGTTGAGTTTTAAGCCAGGTTTTTCACTCTCCTTCACCTTCATCAAGATGCTCTTTAGTTCCTCTTCATTTTCTGCTATAAGGGTGGTGTCATCTTTATATCTGAGGTTATTGATATTTCTCCTGGCAATCTTTATTCCATCATGTTATTCATCCAGCCAGCATTTCACAAGATGTATACTCTGCATATTCATACACATACATAAGTTAAATAAATAGGGTGGCAATATACAGCCTTGATGCACTCCTTTCCCAGTTTGGGGCCAGTCTGTTTTTCCATGTTCAGTTTTAACTGTTGCTTCTTGACATGCATACAGGTTTCTCAGGAGGCAGGTAAGGTGGTCTGGTATTCCCATCTCTTGAAGAATTTTCCACAGTTTATTGTGGTCCACACAGTCAAAGGCTTTGGCATAGTCAGTAAAGACGAAGTAGATATTTTTCTGGAATTCCCTTGCTTTTTCTATGATCCATCGGATGTTGGCAATATGATCGCTGGTACTTCTGCCTTTTCTAAATCCAGCTTATAAATCTGGAAATTCTCAGTACATGTGCTGTTGAAACCTATCTTGGAGGATTTTGAGCATGACCTTGCTAGCATGTGAAATGAATGCAGTTGTGCAGAAGTTTGAACAGTCTTTGACATTGCCCTTGTTTGGAATTAGAATGAAAACTGATCTTTTCCAGTCCTGTGGCCACTGCTGAGTTTTCCAAATTTACTGGCATATGGATTGCAGCATTTTAACAGCATCATCTTTTAGAACTTGCAGTAGCTCAGCTGGAATTCATGAGTTTGAGCAAGCTCCAGGGAAGCCTAGCATGCTGCAGTCCATGGGGTTGCAAAGAGTCAGACATGACTGAGCGACTGAACAACAACAGCTGGAATTCCATCACCTACACTAGCTTTGTTCATAGTGATGTTTTCTAAGGCCCATTGACTTCACACTCCAGGATACCTGGCTCTAGTGTGAGTGATCACACTATCGTGGTTATCTGGGTCATCAAAATCTTTTTTGTATGGTTCTTCTGTGTATTCTTGACACCCCTTCTTAATATTTTCTGCTTCTGTTAGGTCCATATCATTTCTGTCCTTTGTTGTGCCCATCTTTGCATGAAATGTTCCCTTGGTATCTCTAAAGTTCTTGAAGAGATCTCTAATCTTTCCCATTCTACAGTTTTCCTCTATTTCTTTGCATTGTTCACTTAGGAAGCCTTTCTTATCTCTCCTTGCTATTTCTTGGAACTCTGCATTCAGATGGGTCTATCTTTCCTTTTCTCCTTTGCCTTTGATGTCCCTTCTCTTCTCAGCTATTTGTAAGGGCTCCTCAGACAACCATTTTGCCTTTTTTCATTTCTTTTTCTTGGGGATGGTTTTGATCACTGACTCCTATACAGTGTTACAAACCTCCATCCATAGTTCTTCAGGCACTCTGTCTATCAGATCTAATCCCTGAAATCTATTTGTTTTCTGCCATATAATCGTAAGGGGTTTGATTTAGGTCATACCTGAATGGCCTAGTTGTTTCCCTACTTTCTTAAACTGAAATCTGAATTTTGCAATAAGGAGTTTAGGATCTGAGCCACAGTTAATACCCAGTCTTTTCTTTCTTTTTTTCCTTTTTTTTTTTTTTTTTTTTTGCTGACTGTATAGAGCTTCTCCAACTTTGGCTGCAAAAAAATATAATCAATCTTATTTCAATATTGGTGGTATCCATGTATAGAGTCATCTCATGTTGTTGGAAGAGTGTTTTCTATTACCAGTTCATTCTCTTGGCAAAACTCTGTTAGCCTTTGCTAACATTTTGTACTTTGCTACTTCATTTTGTACTCCAAGGCCAAACTTGCCTGTTATTCCAGGTATCTCTTGACTTCCTACTAAGTATCTCTTAGTACTTCCTACTACTTCCTACCCATTCCAGTCCCCTATAGATTTCAAGTATGGGGACTGGATAAAAAAAAAAAATACATCTATTTACCCATCTCTCTATGGACCTAACAGAAGCAGAAGATATTAAGAAGAGATGGCAAGAATACACAGAAGAACTGTACAAAAAAGATCTTCATGACCCAGATAATCACAATGGTGTGATCACTGACCTAGAGCCAGACATTCTGGAATGTGAAGTCAAGTGGGCCTTAGGAAGCATCACTACGAACAAAGCTAGTGGAGGTGATGGAATTCCAGTTGAGCTATTCCAAATCCTGAAAGATGATGCTGTGAAAGTGCTGCCCTCAATATGCCAGCAAATTTGGAAAACTCAGCAGTGGCCACAGGACTGGAAAAGGTCAGTTTTCATTCCAATCCCAAAGAAAGGCAATGCCAAAGAATGCTCAAACTACCGCACAATTGCACTCATCTCACACGCTAGTAAATAATGCTCAAAATTCTCCAAGCCAGGCTTCAGCAATATGTGAACTGTGAACCTCCTGATGTTCAAGCGGTTTTAGAAAAGGCAGAGGAACCAGAGATCAAATTGCCAACATCTGCTGGATCATAGAAAAAGCAAGAGAGTTCCAGAAAAACATCTATTTCTGCTTTATTGACATGCCAAAGCCTTTGACTGTATGGATCACAATAAACTGTGGAAAATTCTTCAAGAGATGGGAATACCAGAACACCTGACCTGCCTCTTGAGAAATTTGTATGCAGGTCAGGAAGCAACAGTTAGAACTGGACATGAAACAACAGACTGGTTCCAAATAGGAAAAGGAGTTCATCAAGGCTGTATATTGTCACCCTGTTTATTTAACTTATATGCAGAGTACATCATGAGAAATGCTGGACTGGAAAAAACACAAGCTGGAATCAAGATTGCCGGGAGAAATATCAATAACCTCAGATATGCAGATGACACCACCCTTATGGCAGAAAGTGAAGAGGAACTCAAAAGCCTCTTGATGAAAGTGAAAGTGGACAGTGAAAAAGTTGGCTTAAAGCTCAACATTCAGAAAACGAAGATCATGGCGTCTGGTCCCACCACTTCATGGGAAATAGATGGGGAAACAGTGGAAACAGTTTCAGACTTTATTTTTCTGGGCTCCAAAATCACTACAGATGGTGACTGCAGCCATGAAATTAAAAGACGCTTACTCCTTGGAAGGAAAGTTATGACCAACCTAGATAGCATATTCAAAAGTAGAGACATTACTTTGCCAACAAAGGTCCATCTAGTCAAGGCTATGGTTTTTCCAGTGGTCATGTATGGATGTGAGAGTTGGACTGTGAAGAAGGCTGAGCACCGAATAATTCATGCTTTTGAACTGTGGTGTTGGAGAAGACTCTTGAGAGTCCCTTGGACTGCAAGGAGATCCAACCAGTCCATTCTGAAGAAGATTAGCCCTGGGATTTCTTTGGAAGGAATGATGCTAAAGCTGAAACTCCCGTACTCTGGCCACCTCATGCGAAGAGTTGACTCATTGGAAAAGACTCTGATGCTGGGAGGGATTGGGGGCAGGAGGAGAAGGGGACAACAGAGGATGAGATGGCTGGATGGCATCGCTGATTCGATGGACGTGAGTCTGAGTGAACTCCAGGAGTTGGTGATGGACAGGGAGGCCTGCCGTGCTGCGATTCATGGGGTCGCAAGGAGTTGGACAGGACTGAGTGACTAATCTGATCTGATCTGATCTATGCACAATGAAATACTATTCAGCCTTAAGAACGAAGAAAATCCTGCTGTTTGAAATAACATGATGAACCTGTAGGACACTATGCTAAACAAAATACCTGTACACAGAAAGAGAAATATTGCATGATCTAACTTATATGTGGAATCTAAATTAGCTAATCTCATAGAGGCAGAGAATAAAATGGTGGTTCGTAGGATCTGGAATTAAGAGGAAATTGATGATTTGGTCAAAGGTTACAAAGTTTCAGTTATACAAGATTAATAAATTATACAAATCTGCTGTAGGCACTGGGAGCTTAACTCAGCACTCTGTGATGACCTAGAGGGGTGGGATGATGGGCATGAGAGAGAGGCAGAAACTAATACAACATTGTAAAGCAATTATATTCCAATTCAAATAATCTAATGTACAACATGGTGAGAATAGTTAACAATATATCATTCCATACTTGAAATTTAGAAAGATGGCTGATCTTATATTAAATCTCAACACACACATATACGCACACTGATAACTATGTAGGGGTAATAGAGATGACATTTAATCAATATGTTATGATTATGGTGATCTTTTCATAATATATATGTTTCAAAGCATGAAGTTGTACTCTTTAGACACAATTTTTATGTGTCAAAATATCTCAATAAAGCTGTTTTTTATTAAAAACCAAAATTATATTAAAATTTTATTGGTAAACCAGGAATGAAAAGGTACTATGGAAAAAAATAAAGCAAGAGGGTTAGTGTGTAACATGATCCTAAATATTGTGCTGTATGAACAACAAAAGAGAGTCATTTATGCCAAAGAGACCTAAAATGGGGCCAGGAGGCCATCAGCAAAGTATAACTCACACAATCCATACCTGGATGCTGTGTAAACTTTTGACCTGGCCATCCACAGACCACCTGGAACTCAATTTTCTTTACTCCATGGAAACTGCAGCTTAGCAACAATCTGATGCTGTTAAGTAACTGAATGCCCCCAACTGAATGCCCGCTGACACCAATCACAGTTCTGTAAAACAATCCATGTAACTTTTGGAATGTCTTTGTCTGTTTTCTTTATACACCCTCACAATTTTCTGCTTCCTTTGGAGAACACTTGAGTTTCAACTCAAATCAGTACCTCCCAAATTGCAATTCTTAAAATTTCAAATAAACTACTCTTTTATTTGAAGCCTTCTGCATTTTTTCAGTCAGAATTACTAAGTTAATCTATAGTTTGGAGTCCAGATTTATTGCAACTAGAAACTTTGAAAAAGCTTTACCTTTTTCCCTGTTTTGATATTATGTTTCTATTGCATGATATGATTGCTTCATCAGCTTAAAAAGTGAAATACCAAGATTATATATTTCAGTCATTAAGAAATTGCTAGCAAAATACCTAGACCTAATGCATTGGAGAAGGAAAGGGCAACCCACTCCAGTACTCTTGCCTGGAGAATCCCAGGAATGGGGGAGCCTGGTGGGCTGCCATCTGTGGGGTCGCACAGAGTTGGACACGACTGAAGTGACTTAGCAGCAGCAGCAGCAACATAAATTGGCCAAATAGTTTAACAACTGCTCTTTTTAAAACTTTGCTCTTTCACCCCAGGCTGAATTCAATTTGCCATTAATTGCATTCTGTCAAACTTTGAATTGGATCAGGTAGCCTTTATTTTGTGAGCCAGGGTGCTATTTTGTGATACTGTGTCCTGCTTACTACTTGCTACCTTCTACCCTAAAGGCAACTGCAGTATCAGGAATGAGTTAACATATCAATTAATTGATATTCAAAGTATAAAGTCCTTTGAGTATTTGAATCCAGTTGCTATCCTTACTGAGCAAGTCAATAGACGGTCTATCTGGAAAACAGGACCATAGTTTACAGAAAAAATGAGAAACTTGACTTCATTGTAAACTGTAAAATAACTGTAGTCTCCAGGCTAAACTCTCCTGACCGGATGTCTTCTCAGAGGAAAGAATCCCCAGTGCCTTCCGTTGATAAGTCTGGGAGGAGAAGCACTGCTATACCTGGCTAACGCATCCATGGGAAGACCATGAGTCTCTGCTTATATGACTGTGCTCTGTATATTCTGGCCAAAGAATTAAAAAACTAGGAACACATTGTACCCCAAATCAGAAGTTAAGCTTGGAAAGAATATAAAGCTCATCTGGTTTAACCTCTGTGTAACAGATGTTTTGTACTATCTTGACCCAGTTTGAGGCCCTGGGCTAGAGGCCAGACAGTCCCCTTTCTTGAGCACCTGCTTAAGTCCACATCACACAATACCAACCACATCCCTTGTGGGGGCTTGCACACTCTAGGCCACTGTACAGTCATCTTAATGACCCCAGAACTAGGTACCAGATGACTAAAACAGTGCCCCAGAGCCTGCTAAAATTTGTATTAGTCAATCCTGAACTTGCTAACCTTTTCTTACCCTTCCTTCCCACAGAAAATACAATAAAGGCATTTGCCCAAGCTCCCCCTCTCCCCATGCTTGTGAATGACCCCCCAACTCCACCCTGAGCTTCCCCTGAGTGGCCCTGAATGGCGTCCTGTGTTATACCCAGGGAGCTGTGCGGAACAGAACCTTAAAAATCTAGTTCCTCCCTCGTGAGCAGCATCTAGTCTCACTACACCTCACACTAGTTAATATGACTAAAACAATCTTCTTATCTTCCCAAAGAGAAAAGAAATGTATGAAAAAGAGAGATAAATCACCTGGATTTTCACCAATTTATTAAACTTGGGTCCAAAATTCAGGTTGTTGACCACAGTCTTCTAATCCACAATGTCTTTCTTCAAACTTAACACAAAAAGCAGAGATTACCAGAGAATAACAATATAATAAAATAATCATAATATTCCTAATGTATTGAGCAGCTAACTACCAAAACATTACTGTGTTTGGCAGTATACATATGCAGTAGGTCTTCAGGGTATATATTAAAAAACTCGATTTGCACTTGAGAAAACTGATACTCAGAAAGGGAATTGGTTCAGAACAATTGGCTCTGCTTCATCACATATGAGGCAATTCACAGTCATAATTCAAATGTTGAAACTTCCAAATCAATGCACTAGTCATCACCTTTCACAAAGGATGAGATATTAGAATCAAAGATTCCTCTTCCTTCACTGCTGGAAAAGGAAAAATCAAGGCAGGGAGGAGATAAAAGATAGCTGTGAGTTTTTAATGAAAGCACAAAGGGAAATTAGCATAATCTTTAGTGAGGAGACTATGTACTTTCTACCCCTTCCTATATTCCTTTATTTAGACATTTCCTACACTCTAGGTTTTTTTCATCTTTTTTGAGTGCCTATAATGTGCCAGACACTGTTCCAAGTATTTTACATACAATTCTCACAACAACTCAATGATATATTTTAATTAACCCATTTTACAGATGAGAAAATTGAGGTACTCAGCTACTAATCCAGCCAATATGGCTCCAGATTCTACCATCCCTGCCACTGTACTAAACTTCTTTTTTCATATGATGCATGCTCATAAATCTGCTGTACTTGTGCATTTTCCCCAGTAAATAGATCCATCTGAAATATTCAGGACAGCCTATTATTCATCCCTTGGTATCTGAGGAGGGGTGGGGCATAGGTTTCAGGACCTCCCCTTAAAAATCAGAATCTCCAGATGCTCAAGTCCTTATACAAAATAGAATAGTATTTGTGTATAACATATACACATTCTCCCATATACTTCACATCATCTCTAGATTACTTAGGCAGTTAGTACAATGTAACTTCTATGCAAATAATTTTCAGCCTGAGGCAAACTCAAGTTTTGCTTTCTGGAACTTTCTAGAATTTTTTTTTTTTTTTTTTTTTGATCCAAGATTGGTTGGATCTGCAGATACAAAATCCACAGATAAGGATGTTTGACTGTATGCACAATTCTACCACATTTACCCCTTATGTCTTATCATAGCCCCAAGGTATGTTCTGCATTCTGAGGGGCAGGATGGAAACAAGGCACTTCATGAGCTATTATTAGAATCTGGGCTATAACTAAAGTGGAAAACAAGGGATTTTTTTTTTGTAGAACCAGATTTCCTGGAGGAATGGGGAAGCTAACTTTGCATTAATGAATTTTCTCTGCTTTAACTCTGGAAGGACTATATTGCACATTTCAAGATCAAACTGTATATTTGTATAGATTGGATTGTGGCAGATTGGCGGGTATTTGACTTTTCATGGGAGACTTAATGAAGACAGGAGGAAGGCATGTGGTATGATGGGAATCAGGAGCCAGATTTGGTGTGTCCACTTAGCTTTACTTTTTCAGCTTCACCTCACTTATGTAAGCGGCTGTTTTCTCCTCTGAGTATTTAAATTATTAAGACACAATAAATCATAGAGCATCTGGAAGACTGAAAGGCAAAGAACCCACTATGGAACCTAATGGCTATTGGAAGTATCTTTTTGGCCTAAAGGAGAAATGGAATTGTGCCAGACAGAAAAACAAGATGATGAATACCAAGACAAGGAGGGAATATTCTCTCAAGCAACATCAAAGACACTTTCCAAGGATTATTGCTTTGACCCAGCTGCATGCAATGCCCAGTCAGTTAAGGGTGGAACATCTCATGAAGCCAACTCTTCTATAGGTAGATGTCAGATATATTGTGAGTTCAGTTCCAGACCATAGCAATAAATATCAAAATAAAGCAAGTTACATGGACCTTTTGGTTTCCCAGTGCATATAAAAGTCATGTTTATACTATCAGTTCAGTTCAGTCACTCAGTAGTGCCTGACTCTTTGCGAACCCATGGACTGCAGCTTGCCAGGCCTCCCTGTCCATCACCAACTCCCAGAGTTTACTCAAACTCATGTCCATTGAGTCGATGATGTCATCCAACCATCTCATCCTCTGTCATCCTCTTTTCCTACCATCTTCAATCTTTCCCAGCATCAGGGTCTTTTCAAATGAGTTAATTCTTCGCATCAGGTAGCCAAAGTATTGGAGTTTCAGCTTTAACATCAGTCCTTCCAATGAATATTTAGGACTGATTTCCTTTAGGATGAACTGGTTGGATCTCCTTGCAGTCCAAGGGACTCTCAAGAGTCTTCTCCAACACCACAGTTCAAAAGCATGAATTATTCGGTGCTCAGCTTTCTTTATAGTCCAACTCTCATTATCTATACATGACTACTGGAAAAACCAAAGCTTTGACTAGATGGACTTTTGTTGGCAAAGTAATATCTCTGCTTTTTCATAGGCTGTCTAGGTTTGTCATAACTTTTCTTCCAAGGAGCAAGCGTCTTTTAATTTCATGGCTGCAATCACCATCTGCAGGGATTTTGGAGCCCCCAAAAATAAAGTCTCTCACTGTTTCCATTGTTACCCCTTTTATTTGCCATGAAATGATGGGACTGGATGCCATGATCTTAGTTTTCTGAATGTTGAGTTTTAAACCAACTTTTTTCACTCTCTTCTTTCACTTTCATCAAGACATGCTTTAGTTGTTCTTGGCTTTCTGCCATAAGTGTGGTGTTATCTGTGTATATGAGGTTATTGATATTTCTCCCAGCAATCTTGATTCCAGCTATTGCTTTATCCAGTCCAGCATTTCTCATTATTTACTCTGCATATAAGTTAAATAAGCAAGGTGACAATATTGTAGTTTAAAAGTGTACAATAGCACTATGTCTAAAAAACACTGTATATAACTTAATTTAAAAATACTTTATTCCTAAAACATATAACCATCACCTGAGCCTTTAGGGAGTCATAATCTTCCTTCTGGTGGAGGGTCTTGCCTCAATGCTGATGGCTGCTGACTGATCAGGGTGGTGGTTAGTGAAGACTGAGATGGCTGTGGTAATTTCCTTAAATAAGAACCCAGTAAATTTTACTATATTGATTGACTCTTCCTTTCATAAAAATTAAAGCATTCCTCTGTAGCATGGAGAGCTATTTGATAGCATTTTATCCAAGTAGAACTTCATTAAAAATTGGAGTCAATTGTCTCAAATCTTGCTGTTGCTTTATCAGCTAAGTTTATGTAATACTCTAAATCCTTTCTTATCATCTCAACAGTCTTCATTGAATCTTCATCAGGAGTAGATTCCATTTCAAGAATTGGAATTCTTTGCTCATCCCTATGAATCAAGTCCTCATCCATTCAAGTTTTATCATATTTTTACAGCAATTCAGATATATCTTCAGGCTCCAGCTCTAATTCTCTTACTATTTCCACCACATCTGCAGTTACTTCTTCCACTAAAGCCTGGAAACCTTTAAAATTATCCATGAAACTTTAAATTACTTTCTTCCAAACTCTTGTCAATGTTGACGGCTTGACTCCTTTTCAAGAACCACAAATGTGTTTCATGGCATCTAGAACAGTGAGTACTTTGCAGAGGTTTTCAATTTATTTTGCCCAGATATATCAGAGAAATCACTATCTATGGTAGCTATGGCCTTAAGAAATGCATTTCTTAAATAATAAGACTTGAAATTTGAAATTACCCTTTGATCTGTGGACAGCAGAATGGATGTTATATTAACAGCATGAAAACAATGTTAATTTCATTATACATTTCTATCAGTACTCTTGAGTGATGAGGTTCATTGTCAGTAAGCAGTAATATTTTGAAAGGAATCATATTTTCTGAGCAATAGATCTCAGTATTGGACAAAAATTTTTAAGTAAATCGTGTTAAAAAAAAATGTGCTGCAAGCTAGGCTTTGTTGTTGCATATATAGAGCACAGGCAAAGTAGATTCAACATAATTCTTAAGGGTTCAGGACTTTTGGAGTGGTAAGTGAGCATTGGCTTCTACTGAAAAGTTACCAGCTGCATTAACCCCTAATAAGAGAGTCAGCCTATTCTTTGAAGCTTTGAAGCAGGGCATTCACTCCTCCTCTCTGCCTATGAAAGTACTAGATGGCAACTTCTTTCAAGAGAAGACATAAGAACTTGTTTAGTGTACCCACTTTCATTAATTATCTTAGCTAAATTTTCTGAATAATATGCTGTAGCTTCTACATCAGTCCCTGGAGAAGATCCACTCCAGCACTCTTGCCTGGAAAATCCCATGGACAGAGGAGCCTGATAGGCTACAGTCCATGGGGTCGCAAAGAGTCGGACATGACTGAGCGACTTCACTTCTACATCAGCACTTACTACCTCAGCTTGCACTTTGGTATTATGATGATGGCTCAAGAACCTACCTCTGTTAGCTTCAAACTTTTCTTCTGAAGCATCTTCATCCCTCTCAGCCTTCATAGAATTCCAAAGAGTTAGAGTCTTGCTCTGGATTAGGCTTTGGTTTAAGGGAAATTTATGGCTGGCTTGATCTCCTATTCAGACCACTAATTTTTTCCAAATATCAGCAATAAGATTGTTTCATTTTATTATCATTCATGTGTTCACTGGAGTATCTATCCTTTTAATTTCCTTCAAAACTTTTCCTTTGCATTCATAACTTGACTCTTTGGCACAAGATACCTAGCTTTTGGCCTGTTTCAGCTTTTGATCTGTCTTCCTTGCTAATGTGGCGGATTCATTTTGATATTTGGCAAAACTAATACAATTATGTAAAGTTTAAAAATAAAATAAAATTGGAAGAAAAAAAAAAAAAAAAAAAAAAAAAAAAAAAAATTTAAAATTGGTGACATGAAATTCTTTCCTTCACTGGAACACTTCCAGATCACTCTAGAGTTATTAACTGACCTAATTTCAATATTCTTGTGTCTCAGTTAATAGGGGGGTCTGAGGAGAGGGAGTGAGGTGAGGGAATGGCTGGTTGATGGAGCAATCACATCACACACAGCATTTATCAATTAAGTCTGGGGTCTTACATGGGAATGTTTTTGTGGTGCCCCCAAATAATTGCAATAGTAACATTAAAGATCATTGATCACCAAAACAAATATAATAATGAAGAATTTTTAATTATTGTCAGAATTAACAATATGTAGCACAAAGACACAAAGTGAGCAAATTCTGTAGGAAAATAGCACCAATAGACTTGCTCAATGCAGGGTGACCATAAACCTTCAATTTGTAAAAAATGTAATATACAATGCACATATGCAATATAAAACAAAGTGTGAAAAAGCAAGATATGCCTGTACAAATGCCATTGATTTTTTTCCTCTACAGTTTTTAGTCCGTTGAGGGGCTAAAAGGAGTATCCTAATATCAAATGACTCCTCCCCATCAATAAAAAGAAAACACTTTTATGTAAAAATATTTTAGTTCTGCCTACCTCAAATATATCTCCAAGGCAGAAGTCTGCAAACTACATCCCACAGACCAAAACAAACCACTACTTATTTTGGTATATAAAAGAAATCCATGCATAGCAACACCTATTTAGTCATCAATTGCTTCTTCTGACAGCAAAGTTGAGAAGTTGAAACAGAAACAATATGGGTCATGGAACAAAAGCACTTACTTTCTGGCCCTTTTCAGTATAGATTTGCTGATTCCTGTTTCAAAGAGTCTTAAAGTTCAGAAGATGTCTGCAAAACCTGACCTCCTAAGCCACAGAAATTCAAGCATGTTTATTTCTCCATAGTTCAAGGGTATCTTCAAGATCAAGTATACCTCAAGGGAACTGATGTTCTTTCCACTACATCAGGCTTCTAACAAGCACATCGGTGGATAACTTTCTCCTTGCAGTATGCCACATAGTTCTTACGTCAAGATCACCTCAGTACTGGTGAGGGATGCAAGAACTAGATCTATAAAAAGCACATTATCACAAAAATATCCCCAATGAGTCCCAGGATAGTACAAAAAATCATGTAAACTTTCTTAAACATCTCAGATAACTCATTTTAACTACTTTGAAGCAATTTGTTATATGCAAAATAACAAAAATTTCCAGAATTTCACTCAACAAGCAGTGTTGTGACAAAATTGTATCAAGTGGTTTAATTACCAGATGTTATTATATAACAATGGAGCAAACTTTAGGCAAGTACACTAAATGTAGACATTAAGAATTCCTAAGGAACCAAGGATAAGGGACCACTTTATATCATACAAGCTACTGGCTGATAAATTCATTTTCTATTGGTTATACTCTCTGTTTCCTAGGACTCCACCTCAGACACAAGATCTTAGAAGAAACTAATGATTCTTTCAGTTCTTCCTTAATCAAGCATGCATTTCTTCTCTGCTCTTTAACAATACTATTCATTTTTCTCCACCCATTTCCATGTTAGCTAAGATTTCCCTGGAAAGCAATTGAACTGGGACTTGATGTTCCTTACCTACAGGCTCTCAAACTCCAGGACAAGGAGAATTCCAGAAACTCATCCTGATTTCTTTGGCAAATCTACACAAAATCTCTTTTATTATGAACAGTTACCATCTTGTCTTTTCTATTCCTTTTTCAATCTTTTATCTTCTATGGAATGTTATGGTGTAGTCAAGTCCCAGATGTTTCTTTCATGAAGTATTTTTTTAAGTTCTCTATTAACATCCAACTAGTTAGGGCATAACATCCATTTAACTGATCAAAATAAGCTTTTTAAAAAATAGAATGAAATTTAATTGATACAAATAATGCAGATAAGAAAAGACAATGTTATAGTTCATCACACTTATACAGATAACACACAGTTATCTATATCACTGTACATGTATATATGTTACATTTTTATATGCTATATATATAGTATAATACTGTAATAATGAACTTTCTGTCTGTGTGTGTGTATACACACACACACACACACACACATACATATATATATATACCACAATGTAAAACAAATTTCTGTGGGCTAACACACACAAAAAATTGTAAACTACTGTTTAAATGTCTTTCCTGTCTTCCCTACCACATCTTTCAAAGTTCTTCCTTTAGTAAATGATTGCATTTGTAATTGTAAATGATTTATCTTTAAGAATCCATACAATTTTTGACAGCCAAAAGAACCCTCTAAGTTTGCTTTTCTAATTCTTTGTTTAATTGTTCCATCAGCTCAATTTAGCTCAAAAATTGTTATCTCTGGTTTTGGCCCAAATGCAGGAGGAAATTTTTACAGTGTGAAAAAAAAAAAAAAAGCCATTGTAGGACTAGAAATGTTATTACTAATTTATGCATTTATTTATATCTGCAAATTGATTAAATCTTATTTTATTATAAATCTGAAAGTGAAATTGTTTTAACATTTATAAATTTCTCTAATTCATTATACACAGGCATATTTAGATCATTGCTTTTAAATATCTCAGTAAATTGTTCTTTGAAACTGAAGTAATATATCTGAGGAAAAAAATAAACAAATAAAATTCCATGAAAATGAAAACGAGCACTATTCCCACTGAAGCGGACATCTGCCCTCAGTCTCAGCTACTGTAAACAATGGCAATGACAATCTCCCTCAAATAAATTTCATTACACCCTGGGGAGAAGGTAACATGTAGTTTATGAAGCAATGCACAACTGAGACCCTGGCTTTTATTAATATTTTTTATCATTTGCTCTTGTAACTCCACCAATTAACTGACTTGGTAAAACTGTATTTTTAAAAAAGTCATCAGTATTCATTTTCTACCAATTTAAAGAGCCCGTTTTATTTTGTTTTGTTTTTTTCTTTTTCAAATAGTTCATAATATAACCATGACTTTTATCTTTGTATTTTCAAGACGTACGCTCGTCATTCATCAGTGGTGGTATTGAATCTCATCCTCTTTGAATGTGAGTTGAACTAGATGACTTCCAGGGGTTTTTTCAGCTTTAAAAATCCTTAATCTGGTCCATAAGACACTGTATCAAGAGGTTTCACCTGTCTCATGAACAGTATCTGATGCTGTACCCCACCTGGTTCATGATGCTCTAGTCTCACAGGTGGGCCACCAGCCCCCAAAGAGATCAAGATGTTCCCTAACTGAGGTTCTTGCCCATGTTCTTCTGTTGAACATTCTTTCTCTGCTGCAGTTTCTAGATCCATCAGATCTCACCCAAAAACCCCCTCCTAAGGGATACTTTCCTAATAGTCTTTGGGAACACTCTACTCTCCATCATAAGACCCCGACAATTGTTTCCTTGCACATATCACTATACAGATACGTTGTATCCCTTCTTATTTAATTTTCTCACTCGATTAGAAATTCCATGAGGACAAGAAATTCTCTATACTGTCCTACATTATCCTTTATATTTTCACCAGAAGGCACAGCTTTTAGTAAAAAGAATATTCATGTGTTTTTGTTTGAATAAGTGATTGAATCACTGAGTTCTTTTAACCCAGTTTGTTAAGCTTTTGAAAAATATTGCTTTAATTGGTTATTCTAACATGCTTGTCTGCTGCTCTGAGACTCAGACTGGATGCTTTATAATAAGCCATGGTATAGGAAAAGGATTTTGAAAATTGTCTCTCTGTCTTATAACATCCAAGGATCCAATGTCAAGAGCTGACTTCATCACCATTCATTTCCCAGTCACATTCTCATTTTTCTCCTTCTCTCATCAGTTCATTTGTAATCTTTTCATTAATACATTTATTTATTCATATAATTGGTGAGCACTTGCCAGCAATAACTATAGCAGCTGGGAAACCAGACAAAAGCCCTGTCTTCATAAGGTTCCACTCAAGTAAATTCCTACACATAAAATTTACTTCAAGAATAAGAGTACATTTCTTTCACCTTTATTTTCATCAAAGCATCTGATATAATGCCTTTCTTTCACAAAATGAGTGATCAAGAACTGCTTTTAAATTAAAATTACCAACTGTAACAAAACAAAACCAAGGACAACATTAATCTTACAGAAGGAACTGGCCACTCTCAAATGGGGCTTAGAAGGTGATGGCTCAGAAAAGCCATCACTCTTTTTGACTTTTCCTGTCACCACTCCACTCTGAAATCACCTCTTTCCTATACACAGAAATTACACATCTTTTCAAATACAGAATCCTGGACATTCATCTTCCACTATGACTGTCTTTCTTCATTCTGAACATGGCCTCCCATTCTCACTATCTCAATAGCAATGATGTCCATCTGCCTAATTCTTTCCCTTCCCAATCTGTGTTGCCAGATTTGTTTCTGAGTCCTACTGTTAATTATTTCAGTAGCTTTCCAAAATGCCTTTAGTATCTTTCCACTGCTCAACAAATTGTGTGTACATCTTACTCTGTTGGACAACAAGCCCTACAGTATAATCTGAAATGAATTTAATTTACACACCACCATTTTACTTGGGAATTTTGATTATCCAGCTAAGTAGAACTGCTTTCCCCAGACCTCTAAGAGCTGAATTTTGATGGCACACATCCTTATACACATACATATTGCTTTAAATCTCTATTGAAAAAACAGTAACTGTGCTCATTAAGAAGACAGATACCTGTGCTGCACTGTTGAGTTAATAACTTAGCTCCGCTTAATACTACCTGTGTGGCCTTTGTCAAGTTAGTAAATCTTTCTGAATTTAAGGTTCCTCTCCTATTGCATGGGATAAAAATAATACTTTCTTCATAGAATTGTAATTAGGATTAAATGGATTTGTATATGCAAAGGTCCTAGAACAGTGAGTAGCAAAAAATATATATATATTCTCAAAAATCAATGTGCTTGCATGGCCAATCACTTCAGTTATGTTTGACCCTTTGCCACCCTACAGATTGTAGCCTGCCAGGCTTCTATGTCCATGGGATTCTCCAGGTAAGAATACTGGAGTGGGTTGCCATGCCCTCCTAAAGGGGATCTTCCTGACCCAGGGATCAAATGCATGTCCCCTGCATCTGCTGCATCGCAGGTGGATTATTTACTACTGAACCACTGGGGAAGTCCACCAAAATCAATATTTAGTACCAAAATTCTACTTTCTCAGAAATAGAAAACCTTTTGAGACTCCCAAAGTTAACTTGATCTTTCTTTCCTTTGCACTTTTTCTGGCATTCTGCTGACATTTTTCTCTTACCTTATGTCATGTCTCACACTTTCAAGATACTTGTAAGTATATCTGAGTTTCATCTATTAAAATGATTTGCCCCTTCAGTTCAGTTCAGTTCAGTCCAGTCACTCAGTCGTGTCCGACTCTTTGCGACCCCATGAATCACAGCACGCCAGGACTCTCTGTCCATCACAAACTCCTGGAGTTCACTCAGAATCAAGTCCATCGAGTCAGTGATGCCATCCAACCATCTCATCCTCTGTCGTCCCCTTCTCCTCCTGTCCCCAATCCTTCCCAGCATCAGAGTCTTTTCCAGTGAGTCAACTCTTCGCATGAGGTGGCCAAAGTACTGGAGTTTCAGCTTTAACATCATTCCTTCCAAAGAAATCCCAGGACTGATCTCCTTCAGAATGGACTGGTTGGATCTCCTTGCAGTCCAAGGGACTCTCAAGAGTCTTCTCCAACACCACAGTTCAAAAGCATCAATTCTTCGGTGCTCAGCCTTCTTCACAGTCCAACTCTCAAATCCATACATGACCTCAGGAAAAACCAAAGCCTTGACTAGACAGACCTTTGTTGGCAAAGTAATGTCTCTGCTTTTGAATATGCTATCTAGGTTGGTCATAATTTTCCTCCAAGAAGTAAGTGTCTTTTAATTTCATGGCTGCAGTCACCATCTGCAGTGATTTTGGAGCCCCCCAAAATAAAGTCTGACACTGTTTCCACTGTTTCCCCATCTATTTCCCATGAAGTGATGGGACCAGATGCCATGATCTTCATTTTCTGAATGTTGAGCTTTAAGCCAACTTTTTCCCTCTCCACTTTCACTTTCATCAAGAGGCTTTTTAGTTCCTCTTCACTTTCTGCCATAAGGGTGGTGTCATCTGCATATCTGAGGTTATTGATATTTCTCCTGGCCCCTTAAAAGTAGATAATCTATGTAACTCGTTTTTTACAACTGATTTCTGAAATAGTGGCTGGACACATACTTGGAGCCTAGAACTGAATTTTTTGGTTAGCTTCACTGTAACTGGACAAAACAAACTAGTAAACATATTAAAAAGTAAAGTCATCACTTTGCCTACAAAGGTCCAGATAGTCAAAGCTTTGGTTTTTCCACCAGCTGAATACATTTGTGAAAGTTGGACCATAAAGAAGGTTGAGCATTGAAGAATTTATGCTTTTGAATTGTGATGATGGAGAAGGCTCTAAAGGATCCTTTGGCCTGTGAGGAGGTCAAACCAGTCAATCTTAAAGGAAATCAATCTTAAAAATTCATTGGAAGAACTGTTGTTAAAGCTAAAGTTCCAGTACTTTGGCCACCTGATGCAATGAGCCAACTCATTGGAAAAGATCCTAATGCTGGGAAAGATTGAAGGCAAAAGGAGAAAGGGGTGACAGAGGATGAGATGGTTAGATGGCATACTGACTCAATGGACATGGATTTGAGCAAACTCCAGGAGATAGAGGAGGATAGGGAAGCCCAGCATACTGCAGTCCATGGGATCACAAGTTATAGGAAATGAAAAAAAAAAAAAAAAAAAACAAGTTATAGGAAATGACTTAATGACTGTAATGCCAGAGACCTTGGTTCAATTCCTGGGTCAGGAAGATCCACCTGTGAAGAGATAGGTTACCCACTCCAGTGTTCTTGGGCTTCCCTTGTGGCTCAGCTGGTAAAGAATCCTCCTGCAATGCAGGAGACCTGGGTTCCATTCCTGGATTGGGAAGATCCCCTGGAGAAGGGAAAGGCTACCCACTCTAGTATTCTGGCCTGGAGAATTCCCTGGACCGTATAGTCCATGCAGTCTCAAAGAATTGGATATGACTGAGCAGGTTTCCCTTCATTTCACTTCACTCAATGGTTGAATAACTACACGTACTTGGAGATAAAAACTGAATTTTTTGGTAAATGTCAATGCAACTGGACAAAACAAACTTGCTTTACTTGTTAATAAATTTTCTTTTTCCTATACTATATCTACAAATATTTTAAATCAGTGTTTATAAAACTTTGGACTAGGGATTCTTAAAACAAAAACTATTCTCATAATGATACCAAGGCATTTACTTTTTTATTCTCATTCTCTTACAAGTATACAGTAGAGTTTTCCTATGACTTAAGGACATGTGATAGCATGACAAAACAATACACTGATTGCAGAAGCAGATATAAGAATCCAACAGTCTTCTCTTAAACCAAAGGTTTGAAGAAACCTTTATATCTTGTGAGGAAAAAAAAAAAAAGCACAGCTTCAGAGAGAACACAGTTCTCTAACTTGGATAATTTAGTGGCCTGAAAACCCATCTTCTGGTAATTACTGTTGATAAAACAAGCCTTGAAGACAAAGTTGAGCAGAGAGAGTAGTGCTCAAAGAATTTACTCAGGAAAGGTGTTCTTTAGTCACAGGTAAAGGAAGAGGAACACTTCAAAGAAACAAAACTGTGGAAAATAATCAGTGTCATTTCAAAATGCTCTGTTTGTAGTCAAGTTTTATGTCTGTAAGTCATTTTAACTCAAATTCTCTAAGACGTTGTGTACAATATAAATGCAATGAGTTTAAAGTCAGAAGGTGCAAGTTTGAACCTTGGTTCTATTTAGTGATCAAGCCCATAATAATCTTCAACTCTGTAAGTTCTATTGGTAATTTGAAGCAATAATAATAACTGCTACTATTCATAGAGTGTTTACCATCTACTAAAAGCATTAGTATTCATTTGATCATTAAAACTCCCCAAAATAAGACACAAATTACTATTCATTTGAAATTTACAAATAAGGAAATTTAGTTTTAAAAAAAAAAGTAAGGTGCAAAATATTAAAAAATTAATAAACACAAAAACTTAATTAGGGTTGGGAGCCCAGAAGTGGGAAAACTCATAACTTACAAGTGTAGCAGGGCCCAGCAGGAAGGAGAAAGACTCTTTTCCTGGCAAGGGCTCAGCCAATGAAAGGACATGGGCCCTTTGTTTATTAAAGCTCTCCCAGAAAAAAGCAACCAAGATGGCAGAGGAGTAGGTGGACGTGGACTACATCTCTCTCCACGGATACATTAGGAATACACCTTCAGACACAGAAGTGCATGCAGAGCACCAGCTGAGAATGGACAGGGGTACCTGACCAGTGGAAAAAAAATATTTAGAACTACACAAAACTAGATAAGACAAAGGAACTAGGGGGGGAAACAGAAGTGTTACTGGGATTGGACCTGTCCTCAGCGGGTGGGGAAACTTAAGCAGGGGTCTGATCCCCACATCAGGGCAATTGTCTGAGTCAGAAGAGAAACAGTTAAGGCTGAAAGTGAAATAGTTGATCTGTGGCAGCCTAAATGGAATGGGAATCAGACAGCCCTTGCCGCAGCCATATATATCTGGACAGGGAGGCAGGTCCCCTGGAAGATGCAGAGGATAGAAGCTGGAATTTAGGGATTGTGGAGCAATCCCAGGACAAGAGCTGCTATTGACTGCAGAGAGATGGATCAAGGGGATGTGAGGGAGGAGACTGTGGTGCAAAATGCCAGTGGAGGAAAGCCAGGCAGCCATGGAAGCAAGGAGATACTGCTGAGTCACACGTGGGGTGTAGAGCCATCACCATAGCTTCTCTCTCCCCATACGCCAGCGTCAGCAGCTGAACAATAGAGAGGCTGGCCCATCAAACACCTGATGCACTGAACTACTGAGTAGGACCCCTACCCAGAGTGCTTCTTTAAGTGACTATTGTGCCAAACTACAGAGTAGGACCCACCTAGGGAACCCATTTAAGTGCCTGATGTGCCAATCTACAGAGCAAAACCCCAGCCAGGGTGGGCCTCTCTATGTGCCTGACATGCCTACCAACAGAGAAGGACCTGAGGCAAGGGAGCCCTCTAAGTGCCAGAATGGGCAGAGCTATGGAGAAAGACTGGCCAAAGAGGCCTTCTGATCACCAGCTACAAGAAGCTCGACAAACGACTCTGAGAGGGCCGTAACTCCTGGGGTGGAGGCAGTCCGTGTCTCTGCACACTTGGTGCCACCAGTGTCCCTGCCAGCCAAGCAGCTGCTGCACCTTCACCATCTACTCTCACTGGGGCAGAGCTGCCACAGGCAAAAAAATATTTCATTTATACCCACAGGGTAGCTTTGGTCATTTCTGGACTCTTTGTGACCCTGTAGACTGGCCTGCCAGGCTTCTCTGCAAGTAGGGGTTCTCCAGGCAAGAATACTGGTGTGTATGGGCCAATACTAGATGCCATACTTTCTAGAGCACTGTATTTCCTTCTCCCCTAGCCACCAACTCCCCTGAGTACCTGGTGCTGCCAGAACCCCTGTGACCCAAGCAGCTGCACCACCTCCACACCTGGCCTTCACAGGGACAAACCCAAGTCCTCCAGGGCAGCCTCGGGAGCAAACCCCAGTGGACAACCCACATGCAGAGGTGGAAATAAAACCACAGTTGAAACCCAGGGGCAGTGTGGCTGAGGAAAAAGACCCAAAACCCTCCTACCATCTGTACAAGATGCAGATTAAAACCACATGATCAACTAGGCAGCCTCTGTGTCTATGGAAGGGCACTGAGAGCTCCCACAAAAGATAAAGCACTAGTTCTGATAGCTGTGGACATTGGAGGAAAGAACACAGAGGAATAGGACAAGATTAGAACCTCAGCTGCCCCCACAACAGGTCCAGAGATCAGAACAGTGTAAAAGGGCATCACAGGGAGATGAGGTGGACTGTGACTCCCAGTGAGGGAAAGGACCCTGACAGCAGTGACTCAAGAAAAACATTTATTATTCTTATGTTTTTACTTGTTCTATGAATCAAGGCAAATTGGAAGTGGTCAAACAAGAGATGGCAAGAGTGAATGTCGACATTCTAGGAATCAGCGAACGGAAATGGACTGGAATGGGTGAATTTAACTCAGATGACCATTATATCTACTACTGCGGGCAGGAATCCCTCAGAAGAAATGCAGTAGCCATCATGGTCAACAAAAGAGTCCGAAATGCAGTACTTGGATGCAATCTCAAAAATGACACAATGATCTCTGTTCGTTTCCAAGGCAAACCATTCAATATCACAGTAATCCAAGTCTATGCCCCAACCAGTAATGCTGAAGAAGCTGAAGTTGAATGGTTCTATGAAGACCTACAAGACCTTTTAGAACTAACACCTAAAAAAAGATGTCCTTTTCATTATAGGGGACTGGAATGCAAAAGTAGGAAGTCAAGAAACACCTGGAGTAACAGGCAAATTTGGCCTTGGAATACGGAATGAAGCAGGGCAAAGACTAACAGAGTTTTGCCAAGAAAATGCACTGGTCATAACAAACACCCTCTTCCAACAACACAAGAGAAGACTCTATACATGGACATCACCAGATGGTCAACACCGAAATCAGATTGATTATATTCTTTGCAGCCAAAGATGGAGAAGCTCTATACAGTCAGCAAAAACAAGACAAGAGGCTGACTGTGGCTCAGACCATGAACTCCTTATTGCCAAATTCAGACTGAAATTGAAGAAAGTAGGGAAAACCACTAGACCATTCAGGTATGACCTAAATCAAATCCCTTATGATTATACAGTGGAAGTGAGAAATAGATTTAAGGGCCTAGATTTGATAGATAGAGTGCCTGATGAGCTATGGAATGAGGTGTGTGACATTGTACAGGAGACAGGGATCAAGACTGTCCCCATGGAAAAGAAATGCAAAAAAGCAAAATGGCTGTCTGGGGAGGCCTTACTATGTGAAAGGAAGAAGCTGTGAAAAGAAGAGAAGTGAAAAGCAAAGGAGAAAAGGAAAGATATAAAAATCTGAATGCAGAGTTCCAAAGAATAGCAAGAAGAGATAAGAAAGCCTTCTTCAGCGATCAATGCAAAGAAATAGAGGAAAACAACAGAATGGGAAAGACTAGGGATCTCTTCAAGAAAATCAGAGATACCAAAGGAACATTTCATGCAAAGATGGGCTCGATAAAGGACAGAAATGATATGGACCTAACAGAAGCAGAAGATATTAAGAAGAGATGACAAGAATACACAGAAGAACTGTACAAAAATGATCTTCAGGACCCAGATAATCACAATGGTGTGATCACTCACCTCGAGCCAGACATCCTGGAATGTGAAGTCAAGTGGGCCTTAGAAAGCATCACTACAAGCAAAGCTAGTGGAGGTGATGGAATTCCAGTTGAGCTATTCCAAATCCTGAAAGATGATGCTGTGAAAGTGCTGCCCTCAATATGCCAGCAAATTTGGAAAACTCAGCAGTGGCCACAGGACTGGAAAAGGTCAGTTTTCATTCCAATCCCAAAGAAAGGCAATGCCAAAGAATGCTCAAACTACCACGCAATTGCACTCATCTCACATGCTAGTAAAGTAATGCTCAAAATTCTCCAAGCCAGGCTTCAGCAATATGTGAACTGTGAACTTCCTAATGTTCAAGCTGGTTTTAGAAAAGGCAGAGGAACCAGAGATCAAATTTCCAACATCCGCTGGATCATGGAAAAAGCAAGAGAGTTCCAGAAACATCTATTTCTGCTTTATTGACTATGCCAAAGCCTTTGACTGTATGGATCACAATAAACTGTGGAAAATTCTGAAAGAGATGGTAATACCAGAACACCTGATCTACCTCTTGAGAAATTTGTATGCAAGTCAGGAAGCAAGAGTTAGAACTGGACATGGAACAACAGACTGGTTCCAAATAGGAAAAGGAGTACGTCAAGGCTGTATATTGTCACCCTATTTATTTAACTTATATGCAGAGTACATCATAAGAAACGCTGGACTGGAAGAAGCACAAATTGGAATCAAGATTGCTGGGAGAAATATCAATAACCTCAGATATGCAGATGACACCACCCTTATGGCAGAAAGTGAAGAGGAACTAAAAAGCCTCTTGATGAAGGTGAAAGTGGAGAGTGAAAAGGTTGGCTTAAAGCTCAACATTCAGAAAATGAAGATCATGGAATCCGGTCCCACCACTTCATGGGCAATAGATGGGGAAACAGCGGAAACAGTGTCAGACTTTATTTTTCTGGGCTCCAAAATCACTTAGATGGTGACTGCAGCCATGAAATTAAAAGACGCTTACTCCTTGGAAGGAAAGTTATGACCAACCTAGATAGCATATTCAAAAGCAGAGACATTACTTTGCCAACAAAGGTCCGTCTAGTCAAGGCTATGGTTTTTCCTGTGGTCATGTATGGATGTGAGTGTTGGACTGTGAAGAAGGCTGAGCACAAAAGAATTGATGCTTTTGAACTGTGGTGTTGGAGAAGACTCTTGAGAGTCCCTTGGACTGCAAGGAGATCCAACGAGTCCATTCTGAAGAAGATCAGCCCTGGAATTTCTTTGGAAGGAATGATGCTAAAGCTGAAACTCCAGTACTTTGGCCACCTCATGCGAAGAGTTGACTCATTGGAAAAGACTGATGCTGGGAGGGATTGGGGGCAGGAGGAGAAGGGGACGACAAAGGATGAGATGGCTGGATGGCATCGCTGACTCAATGGACGTGAGTCTCAGTGAACTCCAGGAGTTGGTGATGGACAGGGAGGACTGGCATGCTGCAATTCATGGGGTCACAAAGAGTCGGACACGACTGAGTGACTGATCTGATCTGATCTGATCTGATAGATACTTTTGGATTTTTTTTTTTCCTTTTCTTTTCCCCCTCAGTTGTAGTTGTTGATTATAATGTCACTATAACATCTAAGCTTTGAGCTATTTTTTAAATAAATTACATTTTTTTCTGTTGTCATAAACTTCTGCCTCTATCTCAGGCTTCTGTAGTTCTGTGGAATTTTCCTTTTTTCTTTTTCTCCTTTTTTAATTTTAAATTATTTAAACCTATTATTATTTTTTCTACATTTATTTCTTTGCTTGCCTTTCCTACTATTCTTTTCCCCTTGCAGCTGATCTTAATGTATATAAACTTTCTTTATCTACCTCTATTTAACTTTGGATATCTATTCTTCCTTTCTTTTCTTTCTTTCTTTCCTTTCCTTTCAACATATTTGTTAGCTTTATTTTCATTGCTTTATTCCCCAATTGGCACTTTGCTTTAGTTTTGGTTTCCAGTTTGTGCTTTAGTTAGTTTTATTCTCAAATAGTAAATGTAATTTTTAGTTTCCTTTGATTGCTGGGTCAAAGTGTTGTACTTTATTTTTGTTTGACTGTTTTGATTTTGCTTATGGGTGTATATGTATATGTGTATTCATACACACTTTTTATTGTTGTTAAACCTCTGTCTCTGCATTGGGCTTTTGTACTTCTGTGGAATTTTCCTTTTTTTTTCTTTTCTCTTTTTTATAATTTTAATTTTTTAAACTTCTTGTATTTTTTCCTACATTTATTCCTGTGTTTCCTTTCCTACTCTTCTTCTCCCCTTGCAGGTAATCTTTAATGTATATATATCTATTTTTGCTTTCTTATCTTTCTTTCCTTTCCTCTCATCATATTTGTTAGTTTTGTTTTCACTGCTTCATTCCCCACTTTCCATCTTATTTCAGTTTTGTTTTCTGGTTTGTGCTTTGGCTATTTTTGTTCTTAACTGGTAAATATTATTTTTTATTTTCTTTGTTCACTGGGTCAGTCTACTGTACTTTATTTTTGTGGGACTGTTTTGATTTTGCCTATGGGAGCATATGTGTATGTGTATATTCCATTATTTCAGTTATCATTTGCCTGATTTTGTAACTGCCATTTGTCTGAGGTTCATCTTTGGATTCTTGTTTTAATGTCACTTAATGCCATAACAAACCACTGTGGAATCTTCATTCCTGATCAGAGATCAAGCCCTGAGCCTTTGGAGTGGGAGCACTGACTCCAAGACCTTAGACTACCAGAGAACTAACCCCATGGAGTATCAGACAGTGAGAACTCACACAAAGGAAACCACTGAACACAAGTCCCAGCATCACCCAACCACCAGTAGCACCCATCCAAAAGTATCTATCAGATCAGATCAGATCAGATCAGTCACTCAGTCGTGTCCGACTCTTTGCAACCCCATGAATCACAGCATGCCAGTCCTCCCTGTCCATCACCAACTCCCGGAGTTCACTGAGACTCACGTCCATTGAGTCAGCGATGCCATCCAGCCATCTCATCCTTTGTCGTCCCCTTCTCCTCCTGCCCCCAATCCCTCCCAGCATCAGTCTTTTCCAATGAGTCAACTCTTCGCATGAGGGCAAAGCTGAGTGAGGTGGCAATCCTGTCTCCTGGTAATTTGCTTCATCTAAACAACAAACAAAAGTACAAACCAAATTACCAGGAGACAGGATTGTCACCTCACTCAGCTTTGCCCTCAGAGGAAAAACAAACAAACAAAAAAACAACAGTAAAAAAATCTCAGCACAAATCTAACCCTATCTGAAGCTTACACAAGTCACTGGACCAACCTTAGGAAGGCAGAAACAAAAGGAAAAAAGAATTCAATTTTGAAGCCTGAAAAGGCAGAGAAATACTACCCCAATGAAGGAACAAATTAGAAACACAGAAGTCCCAATAATGAAGAGGAAATAGGCAAAATACCTAAAAAATAATTCAGAATAATGATAGTAAATATGATCAAAAATCTTGAAAACAAAATGAAGAAAATGCAAGAATCAATTAACAAAGACCTAGGAGAATTAAAGAATAAACCTACAGAGACAAACAACATTGTTTTTCTATTTTATTTTTACTGATATTAAAAATATTCTAGAAGGAATCAATAGCAGAATACCTAAAGCAGAAGAACGAATCAGTGAGCTGGAAGATAAAATGGTGGAAATAATTCTGAAGTACAAAATAAGGCAAAAAGAATGACAAGAACTGAGGATAGTCTCAGAGACCTCTAGGGCAATATCAAGCACACAAACATTCTAATTATAGGGGTCCCAGAAGAAGAAGAGAAAAGGGGGGGGGAAGATATGAGAAAAATTTTAAAGAGATTATAGTTTTAAATTTCCCCAACATGGAAAAAGAAAGAGTCAATCAAGTCCAAGAGGCACAAAGAGTCCCATACAGGATTAATCCAAGGAGAAACACACCAAGATACATACTAATCAAACTAACAAAGACTAAACACAATGACAGAAAATTAAAAGCAGCAAGAGAGAAGCAACAAGTAACATACAAGGGAAACCCCATACGTTTACCAGCTGATCTTTCAGCAGAAACTCTGCAGGCCAGAAGGGAATGGCAGGATATATTTAAAATACTGAATGAGAAAAATCTACAACCAAGATTACTGTACACAGAAAGGATCTCATTCAAAATTGATGGAAAAATAAAAAGCTTTTCAGACAATCAAAAGTTAAAAGAATTCAGTACCACAAAATCAGCTTTACAACAAACATTAAATGGACTTGTATAGTCAAGAAATACAAGAGAAGGAAAAATCTACAAAATCAACCCCAAACAATTAAGAAAATGGCAATAGAACATATACATCAATGATTACTTTAAATGTAAATAGATTAAATGCTCCAACCAAAAGACACAGACTGGCTGAACGCATGCAAAAACAAGACCCTTATATATGCTGTCTACAAGAAACCCTCTTCAGACCTAAAGACACATATAGACTCAAAGTGAGAGGATGGAAAAATATGTTTCATACAAATGGAAAGCAAAAGAAAGCTGGAGTAGCAATCCTCATATCAGACAAAATAGACAATAAAATAATGAAGATTCCAAGAGACAAGGAAGGATTATCATTTATATAGTGATAATGATCACAGGACCAATTCAAGAGAAAGACATAACAATTGTACATATCTACGCACCCAACGTAGGAGCACCTCAATACCTAAGACAAATACATGCATAAAAGGAGAAATTGACAGTAACACAATAATAGTAGGAGACTTTAACACCCCACTCACACCAATGGACAGATCATCAAAATACAAAATAAATAAGGAAACACAGTCTTAAATGGTACATTAGATAAGATGGTTCTCATTGATATCTTCAAGACATTCCATCCAAATGCAGAAGAATCCACCTTCTTCTCAAGTGCACATGGACTATGCTCCAAGATAGACCACATCTTGGGTCACAAATCTAACATCAGTAAATTTTAAAAAAATGAAATCATATCAAGCATCTTCTCTGACCACAATGCTATGAGACTAGATATCAATTACAAGAAAAAAACTGAAAGAAATAGAAAATACATGTAGATTAAACAACATGTTTCTAAATAACCAGTAGGTTACTGAAGAAATCAAAAAGGAAATCAAAAAATTTCTAGAAAGAAATGGCCATGAAAACACAACAACTCAAAACCCATGGGATGCAGCAAAAGCAGTCCTAAGGGGGAAGTTTATAGCAATACAATCCTACACCAAGAAACAAGAAAAACATCAAATAGACAACCTAACTTTATACCTAAAACAACTGGAAAAAAAAGAACACACACATACACAAAAAAATAGTAGAAGGAAAGAAATTATAAAGATCTGAGCAGAAATAAATGAAAAAGAAATGAAACAAACAATAGTAAAGATTAGTAAAACTAAAAACTGGTTCATTGAGAAAATAAACAAAATTGACAAACTTTTAGTCAGACTCATCAATAAGAAAAGAGAGAAGAATCAAATCAACAAAATTAGAAATGAAAGTGGAGAGGTTACAACAGACAAGGCAGAAATACCAAGGATTATAAGAGAATATTATGAATCACTATATGGCAATAAAATGGATAACCTGGAAGAATCAGAGAAATTCTTAGAAAAGTTCAATCGTCGAGGATTGAACCAGAAAGAAATAGCAATTATTAACAAGCACTGTATCAGTTAAATACAAACACTGAAATTGAAACTGTGATCAAAAATCTCCTAAAATCAAAAGCCAAGAACCAGACAGCTTCACAGGAGAATTCTATCAAACATTTAGAGAAGAGCTAATGCCTATCCTTCTAAAACTCTTTCAAAAAATTGCAAAGAAAGGAATAATTCCAAGCTCATTCTATGTGTCCACCTTCACCCTGGTACCAAAACTAGACAAAGACAACACAAAACAAAAACTACAGGCCAGTATGACTGATGAAAACAGATGCAAAAGTCCTCAACAAAATTTTAGCAAACAATTCAGCAATACATCAAAAAGCTCATACACCATGATCAAGTTGGATTTTTCCAGGGATGCAAGGATTCTTCAATATAGGCAAATCAATCAATGTGATATACCATATTAACAAATTGCAAGATTAAAGCCATAAGATGATCTCAATAGATACAGAAAAAGCCTTTGCCAAAAATCAGCACCATTTATGACTAAAACTCTTCAAAAAAATGGTCATAGAAGGAATCTACCTCAACATAGTAAAGGCCATATATGATAAGCCTACAGCAAGCCTTACTCTCAATGGTAAAATGCTGACAGCTTTCCCCCTAAGATCAGGAACAAGACATGGGTGTCCACTTTCACCACTATTATTCAACATAGTTCTGGAAGTCCTATCTATAGCAATCAGAGAAAAAAAAGAAATAAAAGGAATCCAGATTGGAAAAGAAGAATTAAAGCTCTCACAGTTTGCAGATGATGTGATACTGTACATAGAAAACCCTAAAGATAGTATCAGAAAATTACTAGAACTAATCAGTGAATTTAGCAAAGATGCAAGATACAAAATCAATACACAGAAAGCACTTGCATTTCTATATATTAACAATGAAAAATCAGAAAGAGAAATTAAGGAATCAATCTCATTCACCACTGCAGCAAAAAGAATTAGGTATCTAGGAAATAACTTACCTAAGGAGACAAAAGAACTGTACACAGAAGATTATAAGACACTGATGAAAGAAATCAAAGATGGCATAAACAGATGGGGAGATATTCCATGTTCTTGGGTAGGAAGAATCACTATTTTGAAAATGACTATTCTCCCAAATGCAATCTACAGATTCAATGTGATCACTATCAACTTACCAATGACATTTTTCACAGAATTAGAACAAAGAATTTCACAACCCATATAGAAACACAAAAGAACCCAAATAGCCAAAGCTGTCTTGAGAATGAAGAATGGAGCTGGAGGAATCCTTCCTGACTTCAGATTATACTACAAAGCTACAGTCATCAAGACAGTATGATACTGGCACAAAATCAGAAATATAGACCAATGGAACAAGATATAAAGCCCAGAAAAAAAAAAAAAACATGTACCTATGAGTACCTTATTTTTGACAAAGGAGGCAAGAATATACAATGGAATATACAATGGGGTAAGGACAGCCTTTTCAATAAATGGTGCTGGGAAAACTGGACAGCTACATGTAAAAGAATGAATTTAGAACACTTCCTAATACCATACACAAAGATAAACTCAAAATGGATTAAAGACCTAAATGTAAGACCAGAAACTATAAAACTCTTAGAGAAAAACATAGGCAGAACACTTGATGACATAAATCAAAGCAAGATCCTCTGTGACTCACTTCCTAGAGAAACAAAAATAAAAACAAAAGTAGCAAGTGGGACCTGAGTAAACTTAAAAGCTTTTTCACAGCAAAGGAAACTATAAGCAAGGTGAAAAGACAACAGTCAGAAAGGGGGAAGATAAAAACAAATGAAACACCTGACGAAGGATTAATTTCCAAAATATGCAAGCAGCTTCTACAACTCAATGCCAGAAAAACAAACAACTCAATCAAAGAGTGGGGAAAAGACCTAAACAGATATTTCCCCAAAGAAGGCATACAGATAGATAACACATGAAAAGATGCTTAACATTGCTCATTATTAGAGAAATGCAAATCAAAACTACAATGAGATATCACCTCACATTGGTCAGAATGACCATCATGAAAAAGTCTACAAACAATAAATGCTGGAGAGGGTGTGGAGAAAAGGGAATGCTCTTGCATTGTTGGTGGGAATGTAAATTGATATAGCCACTATGGAAGATGATATGGAGATTCCTTAAAAAAGTAAAAATAAAACCACCATATGACCCAGCCATCCCACTCCTAGGCATATACCCTGAGGAAACCAAAAATTGAAAAAGACATATGTATTCCATTGTTCATTGTAGCACTATTTACAATAGTTAGAATATTGAAGCAACCTAGATGCCCATCAACAGATGAATGGATAAAGAAGTAGTGGTAAATATACACAATGGAACATTACTCAACCATAAAAAGGAATTGCCTTTGAGTCAGTTCTAATGAGGTGGATGAGCCTAGAACCTATTATACAGAATGAATTAAGTCAGAAAGAGGAAGATAAATATCATGTTATAATGTATATATATGAAATCTAGAAAAATGGTCCTGAAGAATTTACTTACCAGGCAGCAGTGGAGAAGCAGACATAGAGAATAGACTTGTGGCCATGGGGAGAGGGGACGAGAGGGTGAGATGCACGGAGAGAGTAACATGGAAACTTACATTACCATATGCAAGATAGATAGCCAACGGGAATTTGCTGTATGGCTAAGAAACTCAAACAGGGGCTCTGTATCAACCTAGAGAGGTGGAATGGGGAGGGAGAAGGGGGGAAGTTCAAAAGGGAGGGGATATATGTATCCCTGCGGCTGATTCATATTGAGGTTTGACAAAAATAACAACATTCTGTAAAGCAATTATCCTTCAATAAAAAATAAATTTTTTTAAAAAGCCCTTCCAACTTCTTTTCATCTCTATAAAATGTTTCTTTCCCTATGCCCTATAGGGACTTTCAAGAATCTCACCATTGCTGTAGAACCCAAATTGCAATTCTCTGCTGATCCTAAATAAACCCATCTTTATTAAAGAAATATCTAGCAGTCTATTTCTTTCAGGTCAACAAATGGGTCACAGAACTTTGGGCATAAATTTCAGTCTAACTCAAAAACTGTTATTTTCATTATAAAACTATTTGTAAGAAAGTAATTTGTAAACTATAAAAATGTACCTAAATGATTATTGTAAGTTCAAGCTTTTGGGATTTGGCTTGTGTGATCTCATTTTCTTTCAGAATATGTTTATTGATGTTTATGCCAGTGATTTTGTTAATGGAAAAATATTTGTGGCGTATACAAGACTTTGAGAAAACTTCAAACAGGAAACTTTCCTGTATGTGTGCCATTAATCCTGAGTTTCTCCAAATTATTTCATAATGGAAACCTTTTTCCATAACATTGACTTCTATATCAAGTCATTAGTGTATCATAGAGTACATAGGTAACTGTGTAGCTCTTTATGGTGCCATCCAAGGACAGACCCTACCCACCATGGAATCCACCTACCTCTTCTTTGTAGAAAAGCTTTAGCCTCCTAGGCCTTCCCAAAATTCCAAAGAACAAATTTAGTCAGAGAAATGAGAAAATTAAGAAACAAAGCAAAACAGTCAAGAAAGACAAAATAATAATAGCTTGACTGTCACACAAAGTTACAAACTTTTAGTTCTTTTTCAAGGGCTATGGATAGCATCCTGAGCCATATCCCTGAGTTGTTTTGCAGATACTGAAACTCCCACTGGGTGGAAGAAGTTAACAACACGCTGACCACCAGAAACTAGACTCTAGGCTTGTTGGAACCAGAAGGTTGATGACTTTAACTCCTCAAATACCACCCTATTACCTTACCACCAATCAATCAGAAGAATATCCAGCTTATCAAGCACCCTACAACCCTCTCCCTCACTTATCTTTGAAAATCATTTCCTAAAAACAACTGGATTTGAAATAGCTCAACTGGAATTCCATCACCTCCACTAACTTTGTTCATAGTGTTGCTTCCTAAGGCCCATGACTTCACATTACAGGATGTCTGGCTCTAGGTGAGTGATCACACCATCATGATTATCTGGGTTGTGAAGATCTTTTTGTACAGTTCTTCTGTGTATCCTTGCCACCTCATCTTAATATCTTCTGCTTCTGTTAGGTCCATATCTTTTCTGTCCTTTATTGAGTCTATATTTGTATGAAATGTTCCCTTTGTATCTCTAATTTCCTTGAAAAGATCTCTAGTCTTTACCATTATATTGTTTTCCTCTATTTCTTTGCATTATTGCTGAGCAAGTCTTTCTTAAATCTCCCTGCTATTCTTTGGAACTCTGCATTCAAATGGGTATATCTTACTTTTCTGATTTGCTTTTCACTTCTCTTCTTTTCAAAACTATTTGTAAGGCCTGCTCAGACAGCCATTTTCCTTTTTTGCATTTCTTTTTCTTGGGGATGGTCTTGATCCCTGTCTGCTGTACAACGTCATGAACCTTCATCCATAGTTCATCAGGCACTCTGTCTTTCAGATCTAGTCCCTTCAATCTATTTCTCACTTCCACTGTATAATCATAAGTGATTTGATTTAGGTCATACCTGAATAGTCCAGTGTTTTTCCTCCCTTTCTTCAATTTATGTCTGAATTTTGCAATAAGGAGTTCATGATCTGAGCCATAGTCATATGTAATTGATATCTAGTATCAGTGCTCAGCTTTCTTCACAGTCCAAATCTCACATCCATACATGACCACTGGAAAAACCATAGCCTTGACTAGACGGACATTTGTTGGCAAAGTAATGTCTCTGCTTTTGAATATACTATCTAGGTTGGTCATAACTTTCCTTCCCAGGTGTAAGCGTCTTTTAATTTCATGGCTGCAATCACCATTTGCAGTGATTTTGGAACCCCAAAAAAATAAAGTCAGCCACTGTTTTCACTGTTTCCCCATCTATTTCCCATGAAGTGATTAGCACTGAAGAATTGATGCTTTTGAACTGTGGTGCTGGAGAAGACTCTTGAGAGTCCCTTGGGCTGCAAGGAGATCCAACCAGTCCATCCTAAAGGAGATTAGTCCTGGGTGTTCATTGGTAGGACTGATGTTGAAGCTGAAACTCCAATACTTTGGCTACCTGATGCGAAGAGCTGACTCATTTGAGAAGACCCTGATGCTGGGAAAGATTGAGGCCAGGAGGAGAAGGGGATGACAGAGGATGAGATGGTTGGATGTCATCACTGACTCAATGGACATGATTTTGGATAAACTCCTGGAGTTGAGTTGGTGATTGACAGGGAGGCCTGGCATGCTGCGGTTGATGGGGTCTCAAAGAGTTGGACATGACTGAGCAAATGAACTGAACTGAATCGAACTGAACTGAAAAGCCATTAGGGAGTTTAGGTCGTTTTTGAACTTTAGCCTCCCATACTCCTTGGTTGGCCTTGCAATAAACACTGCGCTTCCCTCCACTTCATCCTGGTGTTAGTAGATTAACTTTGCTGAGAAAAGATGAACAAATCCAAGTTTGATTTGATGATGGCTTACATAGTAAAGAATCTGCCTGCCAATTCAGAAGATGCAGGAGATGCTGGTTCAATCCTTGGGTCGGGAAGATCCCCTGGAGAAGTGAATGACTACCCACTTCAGTATTCTTGCCTGGAGAATTTCAGGGAAAGTGGAGCCTAGTGAGCTATACAGTCCATGGGATCATGAAGTATCAGACATAACTGAGTGACTAACATGCTGACTTAAGCACTTGCCCCATGTGTTTAAAAGCCTTTAGAAACATTTTTTTTTAATGGATATATACCTTTCCATAAAATGGCTATAACATGATTTGCATAGCACTTCCACTTTATGGGGATAGAATTTGTTCCTGAGTTTCAGCTTCTCTAAAGAATTCTAAAATGAACATGTTTGAGTAGTTTTCCTCTGTATGAGACAAAAATTCTCCTCATGGTTTTTCAGCTCAATCTTGAGACTGTTTTGTAGCAGTAGATGAGAGTGCTCATTGCAATGTGTCCTTACTTGTCAGTGCTGATTAATCTCACTTAGCAGCAAATAATTTTCATTATTTGTTAGCCTTCAAAAGTATGAACTTACTATTTTTTCATTTCAGCTTTTTTCTAAGTTTTGAATAGCAACTCCTTTGTGGCTTTTTTTTTTTTTTTTGATCACCTTTATGAGATTTATTTTTTTTATGAGATTTAATTAACAAATAAAATTGCAAGCTATTTAAGGTGCAGTGTGATGATTTAATGTACATATACATTATAAAATGTTCCATCCCTCATCATTAATTAGCACATCTATCACTGCACATATTTATTTTTTTTCTTTTTGGTTAGAACACTTAAATTCTATTCTCTTAGTACATTTCAATATTACAGGGCAGTGTGATCAACTATAGTCATCATGTTACCACGTTAGATGGTCAGATTTTATCCAGTTTATAGTTTACACAGTATTACCAGACTTTCCCTATTTCCAACCCTGACAACCACTTTTTTACTGTTACTGAAAGTCTTACATTTTTTTTAATTCCACATATAAATGATATCATACAATATCTGTCTTTTCCTATTTGGCTTGTTTTACTAGAGACATTACTTTGCCAACAAAGGTCCGTCTAGTCAAGGCTATGGTTTTTCCAGTGGTCATGTATGGATGTGAGAGTTGGACTGTGAAGAAAGCTGAGCACAAAAGAATTGATGCTTTTGAACTGTGGTGTTGGAGAAGACTCTTGAGAGTCCCTTGGACTGCAAAGAGATCCAACCAGTCCATTCTGAAGGAGATCGGCCCTGGGATTTCTTTGGAAGGAATGATGCTAAAGCTGAAACTCCAGTACTTTGGCCACCTCATGCGAAGAGTTGACTCATTGGAAAAGACTCTGATGCTGGGAGGGATTGGGGGCAGGAGGAGAAGGGGACGACAGAGGATGAGATGGCTGGATGGCATCGCTGACTCAATGGACGTGAGTTTGAGTGAACTCCGGGAGTTGGTGATGGACAGGGAGGCCCGGCGTGCTGCGATTCATGGGGTCGCAAAGAGTCGGACATGACTTGGCGACTGAACTGACTGACTGACTGACTTAGCATAAAGCCCTCCAAGTTTGTGGAAGGCAAATATTGTTACTGTTGTATATTTGTTATTTGTTGTTGCTGTTCAGTCACTAAGTCGTGTCCAACTCTTTGTGACCCCAGACTGTAGCACACCAGGCTTTCTGTCCTTTTCTGTCTCTGAGTTTGCTCAAGTTCATGTTCATTGTTACAATAGTATCCATTATATTATATTATCAATTTGAATTTCCTTTGTGTAAGTAGTCTACCTTATTCCTATTTGTTTATTGAGATTGAAGTTTTCTAATTGATTCAAATGAGCTTTATATATATTAATAAATTTAACTCCTTTTCTGTCACGTGCATGTGCAAAATAATCTTTGTGTATTAATTTCTTGTTGCATTTTAATTTATAGAATATTTGCATATTAAGTTGATCTATATTTCTCATTAAGTTTTTTTCTATTGTTCCATAGCTACTGCTTTCCTGTATAATTTCTAAATCTTATCATTCAGTAATTCTTCTGTCAGTATAAAAAGAAATAAAATAAATGCAGGCAAAATCTCCAAGGAAAAGCAACAATACCAACCACTTATTAGGTTCCTTTATAGGTGCCAAATATTATTCTGGAGCTTGCATTGCAGAACAGAATCTCATATTATTGTCCCCAGGCAACTTAAATTCTAAAGGAAAAAAGAACAAAGTGAGTTAAATTCATTACTAAATTTAGTGCAGTTTTGTTGAATCTTCAAATGTAATACAAAAATATTACAATTTCAAATACGCTATTTAATAAGATCCCTGAGAAATTTTGCATATAGATCATTCTCATTATTCATTCAGTAGTTATATTCTATAAATTCACCACACACATGAATTAGCAAATACCTAATAATTATTCCCGAAGGAAATACTGGGTAAGGTTTTTGAAAGTCTCTGGTCACAACATTTTCATCAACAAATCAATACTTAACCTTGTTTTATATGTCTCCATTTAAAGATGCTTTACTTAATACATTATTGATTCATTAATATTTAATTCACAGCTAAGAGCACTATAACTTAGGCCTGAGTATATATTATCAGATACATGTTTGTTTGTTTTTTTCCATAAGGCACTGTACAGTCTTCTTGTACTTAGAAGCAGTAGACAATAGATTTGCATTATTCTTCAGAACCATTTTAAACAGTTAAATCGTAGTTAATCAAATAAAAGCACAAAATGGCACTAAATAGATGACCAAAAGGACACATTTACAGTTTGAGAACTGAAACAAAAAGATAGGGTCAACTTGTTGAACTTCAGCTGATAATGTGCATATTGGATGATTCAAATTTTTTGCCATTGTGCATATGCACCAATGACCACAAAAGCATGGAATTTATTGATTCAGATTGCAAAACTAATCTTATTGAGTAGATGAATTGTTGAATGCTGAATGAATGAATAATTAGGATGAATTGATTACTCACCTTTTATCTAGTCACTTTATTGAATTCTCGTATTAACTAATCAACGTTTTCCAATTGATAATCTGATTTTCTGTGTATATTATCATGTATAGTAGAAATAATTCTTTTTTTCCCTCATTCTTCCCATTGACATTTAAAATGAAGTTTCATTCCCTTATTTAAGGGAATAAATTTCATCACTATTATTTCCATCTTATCAACTAATTTTTAATTCTTTATCCATTTTTAGAAAACCTGAATAAAAAGTCTGTGTTTCTCTCAGTTATTGACTTAGGCCCTGTAAGTGTAATTCTAACATGATGGTACAGTTTGCCTTTCCTTTTACTCAAGGTAGTGTTCTCTGGAGGAGGTGGACAGCTCGCATTTTTTGCAAGACTTTTTCTTTCAATTTCATGCATGACTTGACAAGATGTCCATCTTGAGCATTCACATGCAAGCAGAAATCCCAGAAAATATCACAAATTAAAAGGAAAAACAGTGTATTCCAGTACCGTTGTCAGCATTGATAATTAAAAGTAAAATCTATTTGTGAGGAAGTTACCTGCACAACTGCACTGGAGATGACAGGATCTCAGATGGCGGTGCCAAGGTTTCCATTGTGTTAACAGGATGGAGCTCATTGGCTGTGGCAGGTGTTATTGAAACTTCAAGTAAGTCTGTCAAATGTAGATCCCTTTTCCCCACATGTCTGCCATTTTCATTCTCATCTTTGTCATCAGCCTCTCCCACAATTATCTTTGTCTATTCCCTTCATGTTCATAGCCAAGGTCTCACTCACAACCAATTAAGGAACTCCATTGCCTTTTTCCCCTCTTCCAATAAGCATTTAGAAATTACTTCCACCACGGAGAGGGAAATTTCTCCCTCTACCCAACTTGACTGCTGTGACTGGTTTAATGATAAAATTACTACAAGGCATATTAACAGGGAAAAATAAATTAATTGAATTTGTGCACAAGTAGGTGTCATAAAACAGGGCCTGAGAAGTGACCAAAGCAGTCAGCTTTTATGCGTTTTAAACAAAGAAACATAAATTTGTGAGGAGTTAATAGAACAAAGAACTTAGGTTTGGGGTGCTTAATTAGTGAAGACTCTAAAAAAAAAAATAATTGGTTTGGTGTAAGAAATTAAAGGAGTACCAAGGTTTATTTGTACCTAGTCTGCCTGCAATGCAGGAGACCTGAGTTCAGTCCCTGGATCAGGAATCCTGGGCCCCTGGAGAAGGAAATGGCAACCCACTCCAGTATTCTTGCCTGGAAAATCCCATGGACAGAAGAGCCTGGCAGGTTACAGTCCATAGGGTCACAAAGAGTCAGTCACAACTGAGCGACGAAGGCAAGGTTTATTTATTCAGGTTTCTCATCCCCAATTCTCTATTTCTGGTGATAATGGTGTCCTTAAACCTCCAGATGCAGGGAGGGCACCTTTCAAATAGGAGATCTTCTGCATTCAGGGAGACATATATAAGCGTCAGAGTGTCTCTCTTGCACTGACTCTTTATTAAGTAACTTAAAATCAAAATAATTAACATGCAATTGAAGCATATTTTGGGATGATGTGTCTGGGCCCCAGAACTCCATTGTCCTGCTTTTCTTAAATTGGGCATTTTTGAATGGACAATATTGCACTTCTTAAGGTAAGTTTAGAAGAATTGAGAAATATCTTTAAGTAAACTAGTATGTTTGAGGTTTAATATTTTGATGACTAGGAATAAGTGATATGGGAAAAATAAAATGGGATGCCTTAGACCTCTTGTTTAAATGTTTTAAAGATTTGAAAGCTGCTAACTTCTATGTAAATATGGTCATTTAATATCTCTGAATTTTGATATGACATTTCTGGGAGATGCTGCATTTTTATGCACATTCTCCATTAGGGCTACTAAGAACATTGTGAATGCACAGGTGATTTATTAATACTTAGCAAGTTCTTCTAAAATCAGGCTCCCCCACTGTTTGGAAGCCTAAATTTTAGAGTTTTGCCTCTTTCTCTCCATAGGGTACTTTCTCATGCGTTTGGAGGTTTATTTTTCAAGTACATAGACCTCAAACCAACTTTAGAGTTCAGATTAACTGTGCATACTGGTGGGGGAGGGGGCGGAAATGAATAAATCCTTGATACAAATCAGGTGGTTCTGAACTAAGTAATATTTTTCATTGCATCAAGCACACTTTTGCTTGATATAAAAGCATTCTTACATATTTAATAGCTAGAGTTAATTATCTAAGCCATATTATGTGCTTAAATAAAGTCTGCAGGGTAAAGTTCACAGGATGGTGTCTCTTATGACTCAAGGTTTTTTAATATTTATTTTTAATTGAAGGAATACTGCTTTACAATATTGTGTTGGTTTCTGCCATGCATCAACAGGAAATCAGCCACAGGTATACATGTGTCCCTCCCTCTCCATTTTCCCTCCCACCTCCCACCCCATCCCAACCCTCTAGGTTGTACCAGAGCCCCAGTTTGAACTCCCTGCATATGACTCAGGTTTTTAACTCAAAAGATCATTCTAGGCTTAAGTCATGGATTGAAAGCTATTATTTTCATTTCTTCCAGGAAGTAAATATACAAACATTATGCACATACACACACAACGAACCATCCAGAAACAACAGTCTCAAAATAACTTTTTTATTTCCATACAAGGCTATCTGAATCTTTTCTCAAGAGGTTATTCTTAGATCATCTATGTCCACTTCTTTCTCTCTCCCCTAATTCACATAAGCTAGAAATGTGCTGCCTTTCCCACCACCATGACAGCATCTTTGTGTTCTCTGTTGATACTGATGGGAGCATCGCCCAGGTTCAACCCTCCCTGAATCACCATTGGAGAAGCTCAGTCAATTGTTCTCTTATTCTTTTCACCAACCTCATTCTCACTTAATCAGGTGAATATCCCTTTCGCTTCCTATAAAACCGATCTCCTTTCAATAATCTCCATGCTTTTAAATACAACAATGTTGCAGTTAAAACATTTGCTTCCCACGTCTTTGCCAATTCATAACTCTCATTTCTTCTCAAATTCAGGTGCCAATTTGCCATTTTGAATCATTCTTCCCTTCTTTTTTTAAATTAATTTATTTATTTTAATTAGAGGCTAATTACTTTACAATATTGTAGTGGTTTTTGCCATACATTGACATGAATCAGCCATGGGTGTACATGTGTTCCTCATCCTGAACCCCTCTCCCACCTCCTTCCCCATCCCATCCCTCAGGATCATCCCAATGCACCGGCCCTGAATGCCCCATCTCATGTATCCAATTTAGACTGATGATCTATTTCACAGATGATAATACACATCTTTCAATGCTATTCTCTCAAATCATCCCACTCACCTTCTCCCACAGAGTCCAAAAGTCTGTTTTTACATCTGTGTCTCTTTTGCTATCTCTCAAATAGGGTCATCATTACCATCTTTCTAAATACCATATATATGCCTTAATATACTATATTGGTGTTTTTCTTTCTGACTTACTTAAGTTTGTATAATAGGCTCCAGTTTCATTCACCTCATTAGACCTGACTCAAATGCATTCTTTTTAATAGCTGAGTAATATTCCATTGTGTATATGTACCACAGCTTTCTTATCCATTCATCTGCCAATGAACATGGCTGCTTCCATGTCCTAGCTATTGATTCCTCCATTCTTAACACTTTCTGTCTTTGTTCCTCCAACCAACACCTGGTCAACATATTTGAGTTCAATTAGAAGCATTTCTATTTACAATTATTAATATTTAGAGCTACAGTAACACTCTTCAGTTATTTCAACATTTTTGTATTTCAGATTCAATTGCACAGTAATTATTTGAGGAAAGAGACCAGATTTTCTATTATATTATGGTTCTCATAGATATTACAAAGTATTACACATAAAATAGTCTAATTGTTGACTAAATGGATGATGTGTTAAAACATCCAATGATGAATTTATAAACGTTCCACTCTTTTCAAAATGCCATTTGAAATGACACTTAAAAGTGGGCATTAGGTTGTGTGTGTTTCTTTAAGAAGATTTATATGTAGGCATACTTATCTTAGTAGCATATTATGATTAATTTCAGCAATATTCAAAACATTTTTGCATAGAACTATAATTAGTTAAAGACAAAAAATAATTGATCAATATTTTTACTTTGAGTGAGAACTAAAGAAAATTGAACAACTATTTATATCTTAAATTTTATGGACTGTTTTGAAAGCTCATCTTTTTCCTTTCATTCAATCTTTCAAAGTTCTTTTTTAATTACCAAATTTATTTATTTAATAAACATTGATAAATTACTTATACTCTGTCATTTTCCTCATGTGTAAGACTGTCAAGCAATGAGGTTTACACACAGTTAAGACAGAGGTTTGACTTCAAAATGTTCATCATCTGGTAAGGAAATAGGGTAAGAGGGAAGAATTTGCAGAACTTTTGATCCATAAATTCAATTTATTGGAATTTACCTAAAGGAAATAATATCAGGTCATGCAGATGTTTTTATTTCATACTGTAAATGTATCCAATTTAAAGTCACTAGAATGTTAATCAGAATATCTTTACTATTCAGAGAAATAACTAAATATTAACTAAGATACAAATTGTAGAATATAAGGTCTCTCTTAGATTTAATGTTTTTCTCTATTCATTCTAAAAGGCATTAAGCATGTTGATCAAACCCAGTGGCTTAAATTTATAGGTCCATACCCTGCTGCTGCTGCTACTGCTAAGTCACTTCAGTTGTATCTGACTCTGTGCAACCCTATAGATGGCAGCCCACCAGGCTCCCCCATGCCTGGGATTCTCCAGGCAAGAACACTGGAGTGGGTTGCCATTTCCTTCTCCAATGCATGAAAGTGAAAAGTTAAAATGAAGTCACGCAGCCGTGTCTGACTCTTAGCTACCCCATGGACTGCAGCCCACCAGGCTTCTCCATCCATGGGATTTTCCAGGCAAGAGTACTGGAATGGGGTGCCATTGCCTTCTCCGAGGTCCATACCCAAGTAGAGTATATTGCATTACTTGTAGATGAAATGACAAAATAGGAATAATTTCAGGTTTAAGGTAGGGAGATCTATTCTTGTCCCAAATTTAGCTGAGTCTAAAGGGTAATATTTGCCAATTTAAGAGAGGTATCCTTCATAACTCATAGCAAAATATTCTGAAACTCTATTCATGGTTGATTAATTGTGTTCTAAGTTCAAATTCAAAAGTATATTCAGATATTAAAGGCAAAAAATGTAAATAAAATTAAAAAGAAATGATCAATTTTAAAAAGAAAAAAAATTAAATTCTGAATAGTCAAAAACATTGAGCAGCTTATGTAAATGGACAAATAAATCAGACAATTTAAAAAAAAGTAGTAGAAAGTATATTAAAATATAATTAAAATGTCCAGGTTCCTTAATAATAAGATAAATGTAAATTGACATGAGAACACAAAACACAAAAGTGGAAATGTGAAAAAAACTATCCAATGCTGGTAAAGATGCAAGAAAGCAGGGTCTCCTGTTGCTAGAAGGCATATAAACTATTATAAACAATCTTAAGAGTAATTTGACAACTTAAAAAAAACAGACTTCAAAATGTAGATTTGGGGCCTGTACATCTTACTTATGGGCTTCTCTGGTGTCTCATACAATAAAGAATCTACCTGCAATGTGGGAGACCTGGCTTTGAACCCTGGATTGGGAAGATCCCTTGGAAAAGGAAATGACAATCTGCTCTAGTATTCTTGCCTGGAGAATACCATGGACAGAGGAGCCTGGCAGGCTACAGTCCATGGGGTTGCAAAGAGTCAGACATGGCTAAGCAACTGACTTAGAGATACAGCAACAGAGATCTGGAGAAGAAGCTTCTGGAACAACAAACTAGTTGGAACATCTACATGGTAATTTTAATGAATTTCTGGATGTTGAATGTTGAGCTTTGAGAGTGAGAAACTCCTAGGGCCACTGTCTTAGGGGACCCCACCACACTTTTGTGATTTTTCCTCAAGGAACTCTATCAGTTCCTCACAGTGAGAACGTAAGATCCTCTCTTGGCTGACATAGAAAGAGGGAGCAATAACCATTGTGAAACAAGGCAAAAATCCTCCCCATAATGAAAGCTCACTCTCAACCGTAAAGGACTTTGTCAGAGTTCAATTCTGAAACCCTGTCCCATCAGGAAGGAGGAATTCTTCTCCATTCCTTCCCCTCAAGACTTCGTACTTCACCTAAGAGGTGAATGAAAGAATAGTCAATAGGGATCAGGGCTGCAAGGAAATAGATTGAGAACATTGCAATCAGAGAAGGGAGTAGAGGAAGGAGAGAAGAAATCTCCATCACTAGATTTATGAAGGTCACAATCCAAAGGCCTGAAATTTAGTGAGAAGGTTGTAAAACCCTACCTCTTCCACATAACCTACCTAACATGGTTCCAGTATAATATCAACAACAATGTTTTACAGCTAAACAAATTACGAAACATAGGCTTTCTGGGAAGGAGTACTTAGGCAAGACAAAAGTCAGGAGGGGAGACAAAAACACACACAGCTGAGGAAATGTAAGCCAATGTTGCCTATAGCTACATTAAATATTAAATATAGTCTAACTCCTAGCCAGGTTAACATCAGTCCTCACACAATACCTATTGCCCCATTTCCTAGTACCTGCAACAGTAGGTCCAGCTTTCAACAGAAAAAGAAATGCCAAAAGGCAAGAAAAAACACTTAGAAGAGAAAATACAATCATCAGATTAGACTCAGATATGACACAGATGTTGGAATAATCAGAGTCAGGAATAAATGACATTCTAATGAAAAAAAATAGATAATATAAAAAACAGATAAATAACATAAGTAAAGAGGTAGAAACTCTAAGTCAAAAGGAGATACTTAGAAATCAAAACACAGTAATAGGAATGAGGAATGCTTAATGGGCTCATCAGTAGACCCAAAATGATTGAGGAAAGGATCAATGAACTTAAATATAGGTCAAAAAAAGTTCTCAACTGAGGAGTAAATTTTTAAAAAAGGATGAAAAATACATTTTAAAGACCACAAGCTACAATATGGTTTTGGTTTGGTGTGTGTTAATGAGTTGACAATGGTTATTTCTAAATTGGCAGTAATATTATTATTGATTTTTATGTCTTCTTCATGTATATCTTTAGCCTCTTTAATATACCCACCTTTGACAATACCATCTATTCAAATTGTTAAATAGGTACCATTTCATTATAACTGATCATTGATAATTGGATTAAGTGTTATGACGTTTAATATTATTTTTGTTAAAAGATCCTAATTTGGCTACAGAAGCTGAGTATATGGAGACGCACATAGTGACATGCACAGAAGTTTTGTCTGCAAAGGAGGAGAAAGGCCTTGTGGAGAACACGCAAAGAAAGAATAAAAAGGAAGAGGATGGAGCATTTGATCTTCCTATAGCGTCTGGGACTTGGTTTGATCTTCTGTGAGTAAGGCGTAAGTGGGGAGAGTGTATTGAAACTGTTCATTTTGTGAAGTTATATATTTGCTCAGCTATTTTTAGGGTGTATGATATAAAATGCAGCATGAGCTGGAGAGAAAGGCTCTCAGTCATATAACCCAGGTTTGGCTGAGAACTGGAAACTTGGCAAGCACTTGTAGTCTGCAGTCCCTTAGAGGGAGTGTCACAGCTACTTCAAGCAACCCCTTTTGCCACAAATGGGAATGTGCTGCACATTGAACTGTACGAGAGTATGTTTGCTGCGGAATTTCGCCATTAAGATCATCATCTCTGGAGCCAGCCTGCCTGGGTTCAAAACGTGGCTTTGCTACTTAATGGCTATGAAATCCAGAACCTGGTTGTGCATCAGATTCCTCACTTGTCAAATGAGGAAGTTAATAGTACTTATACATGGTTGCTCTGAGGATACATTTAAATGACCCATACCAAGCATAACATAACACCTCACATAATAACTACACAATGAATTACCATCTACAATGCTTTTGCCTGATAAAATGGCCTTGCATACATGTTCTAGTCTTTTCTGGGCATCAAAAAGTAGCTGAGGGAGGATAAGACTGAGATTCTGTCTTCTTGTCATTAGGAACTGCAAGCCAGTAGACATTTGGGTTATCTTTTAAGAGGAAAAACATCATTAATCACAAAGAACTCAAGATTACATAATTCAAAAAAGTTATCCAAATTTTTAGTTCAAAAATATTATTAACTCTCAATATTTTCACTTCTTCCCTATAATGTTTATCCTTCAAAATGGAATGTACAGAATAAGAATGAAGATTGTCTACAAATCTGGATGATATAAACAGAAGAAGCACCAGAATGGAAGTCAGAAAGTGTGGATTCTAGTCTTCATTCTGAAGTCATCCTTGGGGTAAGTGACTTTAAAACTCTAAGGCTTAGTTCTTTTAGCTGAAAACTAAGGATACTGAAATATATCTTCTTGTAGAATGAAGTGTTATACTGTGAAAAATCTCTGGCCTGACTTTCAGAAAGATCAGGATGTCACTGTACTTCTTGATTATTTCACTCCAAGGATGCACTTCATCTCTCAGCCTGTACACTGTCAAAATACTGAGACTATCTGAAATAGAATGGCTTTAGATATTTTGTTGACAAATTAAAACATGGTATAAATAGAGGTAATCAAACAGTCAGATGGGACCAATTTTTTATTTTTGATTTGATTGAATTTACCATGTTGAATCGGAGAAGGCAATGGCACCCCACTCCAGTACTTTTGCTTAGAAAATCCCATGGATGGAGGAGCCTGGTAGGCTGCAGTCCATGGGGTTGAGAAGAGTCAGACACGACTGAGCAACTTCACTTTCACTTTTCACATTCATGCACTGGAGAAGGAAATGGCAACCCACTCCAGTGTTCTTGCCTGGAGAATCCCAGGAATGGGGGAGCCTGGTGGGCTGCCGTCTCTGTGGTCGCACAAAGTCAGACACGACTGAAGTGACTTAGCAAGTAGCAGCAGCAACCATGTTGATTAAAGTTGCTTTAACGCTTTGCTTCAGTTCCTATATTAAATATGAGAAAGTTTTAAGACATTATCTACATCAATTCTACTATTTTACGTATTAGAAAATTACCCTCCTGCATTGGCAGACAGATTCTTTACCACTGAGCCACCTGGGAAGTCAATTTATTTATTTGGCTGCACTGGGTCTTAGCTGTGGCATGAGGGATTTTCAGGCTTTGTTATGCCATGTGGGATCTTTAGTTGTGGCATGTGGGATCTAGTTCCTTAACCAGGGGTTGAACTCAGGCCCCCATCAATAACAGTATGGACTCTCAGCCACTGGACTACCAAGAAGTTGAAAGGGAACTGTATTCTTTTTCATCTTACTTCTGGCTAATATGGTTAAGTTTGTCTCTCCAAGACCAATCTATGCATGTAGTATAAATTAATTCTTTGAAAGAACTCAGTTACTAATTTGAAAAACATACTCAAATTTATTGAGCATCTTTACATGTATATTTTGCATATTATTTACTCTTTATTCCTATAGCTCAGGAAACATCTTACCCATTTTCAAAAACCCCAGTAAGTCATTGTGAAAGGGCACATTTCCCTTTTTATAGGTCAAAAAATTTAGAAGTAACTATACCTAAATTGTAATATAAAGTCAGTATAAGAAGTATTTTCACAGAATCTAACATAGGTATAAAGGGAAAAAAAGTTCTTAAATAAATAATTGCATGTGATTCTAATAGTTGGAGGTTTCTTAAACTAGTCAGCCTACCTCAAAAGTCTTTAAATTAGCATGGGACCCTCAACAGTCTTTCCTATCTTCACTGAAGTCAGGACTTGAATATATCTGATGGTCAAATGATCAGGACTACCCTTTGATAAATAGAAAATACTATAGAAGATTTTATAAAACTTATTTTATCTGAGAAGTATCACTAAGATAGCAAAGTTAGGATAAATACCCCTAAAGGTGGTGAGTTTCTGCTGGGTGGGAGAATTATCTGCATTATTAAAGTGATGAAACTACTGAGCTTATAATGACTTATCTTTATTTCAAAAGTGCATTCCCCCCAGTTCTGACGTTTATGCAGCCTTGCTCTCCTAACCTTTTAATCTGCCCCCCCATTCTCTTTATTCTCTTTCTACTGTAGGAGCAGCAGGCCTCCATTTCTGACTGTGTATGAATTAGAGGCCCACATCAAGCTGTGTGACATGCTTGAGTGACAAAATAATTGAATGATCCCAGGGACTCTGGAGTCATGGAAGAGATATTTATTGCTTAGCAACCCAGACTGATGTCAAGAGTTTTGCTAAATGCAGATGGTGAATAGGACTGTTGAAAATCAAAATTACTTTGCTATAATTTTTTTTAATTGTTCTTGACAAAAAATATTAATTAATTTACCCATTTATTTGATTGATTGATATACGTGCTTTCTGGCCAAGCACTAAAGTGGCAAATATAGTTAGGTAAAGGACCATAGAAATAAAATAAAAAAAAAACTCAGGAGATAAAAACACCCACAACTTCTCCTGGAGGATAATCTGCATCTCTGAAATGATATTCAAGTGTATGTCTCTCCTCATGGTTGCTACTCAATCTAGAAAGCAAAATGGTCTTTGAAAGTCCATTGAAAATAATGATATGTTTCTTAAAAACTATATTTATCAACAATACACGTTCAGTCCAGACATCATACTTACTATTCTATGCTTGGGGCCTTTGTTTGAAGGAAAAGTAAATAATTGTATTGCTAAGGAGAGTTTCACTGGTTCTTGAATTAATTTCAAATATGCCATGGAGATCCAAATATGAAATATGAAACATTTGTTTAAATGAGAAGTATATGTTCAGTTTATGTCATAATAAAAATCACGTGTGCTGCTATGAGGAATGATTATTGTGATGACCTATTTTATCAGTTTTCATATACCTGTAAGCCACCATAAAAACTGAGAATAAGCATTTATTGTTAATATTTTAGATATGATATTTTAAGGATAAGCCACCATAAAATGGAAAGCTCCAATATGAGGGTGGTATTCCTTTCTCAATCATGAACATGAGAATATTTTCTATTTTCTAGTTAGCAGGATGATAACATTAGGAAAATAACAGACAATATTTTGAGTAATTACCAGTATAGTTCAGACCAGCAATAAAGGGAGATGTTTTATCTCAAAAAGTAGCTGGATACAAACAAATCAGAATACTCAATTAACAAAGCTAATTTCCTTAAAAAACTGGACACAAGAAACAGGCAAAGAAACAGACATAAAGTAAGACCACATTTTCTGTGTTTTTTTTTCCCCTGCTTTTCTCTTTTTTCTTCTTTCTTTCTTTTGATCTCTATCTTTCTTTCTTCTTTTATTTTCTTCCAGTTTGTTTGTTTAATCAGGATTTCAATTTCTTCTTCAATCAGTTTCAGTGCTTTGAATATCTCTCTAGGAATTTGTACCTTTCATTAAAGTATCTCATTTGTTAACATAGGATTATTCTGGTATTCCTTTATAATCCTTTTTTTTTTTTTAAATTTCTGTAATACCAGTAGTAACATTCCCTCTTTCATTCCTGGTTTTACTAACTTGAGTCCTTTCCCTTACTCTTGATCCTTCCAGCTAAAGGTCTGTCAATTTCATTGATCTTTCAAATAACAAATTCAAGCATTCATTGATTTTCTCTATTGTCTATTTTATTTATTTTCACACCAGTCTTCATTTTTTTCCTTCTTTTTGTGTGATTTAGGCTCAGTTTTCTCTTCTTTTTCTAATGTCTGATGGTATAAGCTTGTTGAGCTGACATTTTTTTCTTTTTTAATTTAAGCACTCATAGCTACAAATTTCCCTAGAAGCATTCAGTTCAGTTCAGTCGCTCAGTCATGTCTGACTCTTTGCATCCCCACGAACTGCAGCACGCCAGGCTTCCCTGTCCATCACCAACTCCCAGAGCTTGCTCAAACTCATGTCCATTGAGTCGGCGATACCATCCAACCATCTCATCCTCTGTTGTCCCCTTCTCCTCCTGCCTTCAATCTTTCCCAGCATCAGGGTCTTTTCCAATGAGTCATCTCTTCGCATCAGGTGACCAAAGTACTGGAGCTGCAGTCCTTCCAATGAATATAAGCATTATTTTCTTTCAATCCCCAAATTTCAATATGCTATGTTTACATTTCCATATATCTCAAAGTATTGTCTAATTTCCCTTGTGATTTTTTTCTTTGACCTATTGATTATTTAGGAGTGTGTTGCTTAATTTCCACATATTTATAGGTTCCTGAATTTTCTTCTGTTATTGAGTTCCAATTTCATTCCATCGTGATCAGAGAGTATTCTTTGTATTACTTCAACCCTTTTACATTTATTGAGATACAGTCTATCCTGGAGACTGTTCCATGTGCACTTGAGAAGAATGTATATTTCTCTGTCATTGGATAGAATGTTCCATATCTGCTAGGTCTAGTTCATATATAGCCTTGTTCTATACTAATATTTCTTTGTTTATCTTTTGTCTAGCTATTTTATCCCATATTGAAAATGGTACTTTGGAGTCTCTAATTATTACTGTTCAATGGTCTATTTCCCTTTCAACTCAGTTTTGCTTCATATACCTTAGGCTCTGATATTAGAGGCATATGTGTTTTACTTGTTTTCCTTCTTGATGGCTTGTCATTATTTCATTATTATAAAAGTGTCCTTCTTTACCTCTAGTAACAATTTTTGTTTTAGAGTGTAATTAGTCTGCTATTAGTGTAACTACTCCAGCTCCTTTTTAATGTTTGCAAAGTATATCTATTTTCATTCTTTTCTCATATATTTGTGTTTTTAAATCTAAAAAGATGTCTCTTACACCCAGCATAAAGTTGGATGATTTTTTTTATAAAACTCTATCATGCCAATATTTTCCTTTTAGTTGTAATATCTAATCCTTTATACTTTAATGTGATCACTAATAAGATAGAATTTAAGTCTGCCATTTTATTTATTTCTTTATTGTTCTTCTATCCCTCCAATATCACCTTTATTCAGATTAAGTGGGTATTTTCCAGTATACAATTTTATTTCCTTGTTGTTTCTTTTACTATATATTTTGTAGTTATTTTCTTAATGGTTATCCTGGGAATTAAAAGTAACAGTTTATAAAAATCTAGTTCAGGTTACTACTAAGTTAATTAAAATATCATACAAAAATTTTGTTTCTATACAATGCACTTTCTTTCCCCTCCTTTGTGTTCATATACAAATTACATTTTTATATTCATTTACTACCAACACACTGGAGAAGGCAATGGCACCCCACTCCAGTACTCTTGCCTGGAAAATCCCACGGACGGAGGAGCCTGGTAGGCTGCAGTCCACGGGGTCACTAGAGTCAGACAGGACTGAGCGACTTCCCTTTCACTTTTCACTTTCATGCATTGGAGAAGGAAATGGCAACCCACTCCAGTGTTCTTGCCTGGAGAATCCCAGGGATGGGGGAGCCTGGTGGGCTGCCGTCTCTGGGGTCGCACAGAGTTGGACACGACTGAAACGACTTAGCAGCAACCAACACAGACTTACAGTGGTTGTTTATGCAGTTTTATTTTAAATTAGTTTTGAAAGAAAATGCCCAAAGATACATTTACATTTTTTAGAAAATATTTACTTATGCGGTAACCATTACCGGTGCTCTTTATTTCATCATTTGGATTTGTATTACTATCTAGTGTTCTTCCATTTGATACTGAAGGATTTCCTTTATGATTTCTTATAGGGGACTAGTGAAGGTCTGCTAACAATGAAAGCTCTCCATATGGTTTATCTATGAATGTTTTAATTTCTCCTTTATTTTTGAATGATAGTTTTGCTGGAGATAGAATTATTGGCTAAAGGTCTTTTTCTTTGCTGTTGTTTCTATTCACTGTAGTTGTTTGTTATTGACTGTTCTTCACTTATCTTTAAAATATGTATTCTTTGTCATGTCTCTGAAGTTTCTGTTCAATTGTCTTAATAGTCAGCTATGTAAAGAACCCTATGCATGCATGCAGCCTTCTAGATCCTCAGAAATATGTCATCCTTATGGTCAGTTCATTCTCCAGATTATGTTAACCTGTTTTGGTTAGCCTATTGTTTGCTCCAACTGTTAACCACCGTCTCAGGCAATCAGAATATTTAACAATTTCCTCCGATTGTTTTTGAATGTCCCCAGAGAAAAGGCTATTCTCACTAGGTGAGTTCCAAGTCGGGTCAAGTAAAAATAGACTTGCCAGTAACAACCATCAGACAAAACAATGAGAATTCTCTGAGAATGGGTCTTTGGAGGAGCTCCAGCCCCATTGTGCACTTCTCCATGCTGTCAGGGCTGCTGGATTTCACCATGATTGTGTGTTATTTTCTTTTAAAGCTACCACTGAGCTCGGTGGGAGGGTATGGGAATAGGGAAAGTTAAAATGCCACAATGCTTACTGCTTTTACTGAAATTCAGCTGTTTTTACAGATTCTGTCAAGCCTCTGGTTTAATTTCTAGAGTTCTCAAAAAAACCTGACAATTTTTGCATTGTTCTTATTTTATGGAAGGGAGAATATTCAGAGGTCCTTATTCCCCTATGTTTGCAAATATTTTTTGTTTAGTTTAGAATTGTTTGTTTTGTAATGTTTTTAAGCACAGCATCAAATCACACAAACTTCAGCTTACTCTATTACTGGGATCTACTCTACAACTAAATACTAAGGACAATAATGAGCACCACAATAGCTAGCACTTATCAAGCCCTTAGTTGTAAATATCAAGACCTTTCATAGTTGTAAATATTTTTATGTTTAATAAGTCTTTAAAAAATTATTGGAGTATAGTTGATTTATAACATGTTAGTTTCAGGTGTACAACAAAGTGAACCATATAGTTATATATATATAATGAATGTTTTAAAAGCACAATTCAGCAGGCATTCTCAGTATCGCCTTTTACAAATGTAGAAGCAAAAGCATGGGTGACTTGCCCATCACCATACAGTACGTGGTAGTCAGGAATTAACCTAAAAAAGCTTTAACTCTCAAGTCCTCATACTTAGCACACTAAAGCTAAAAACTGAAGCTTCATTAAAAATATCTTAACAACGTTACCTGGCTTTCTTATGTAGAATGACTTCCTAGAATATAAATGGAGAAGGGAGAAGAAATATTTTTTATTTAAAATTTGATTTGGACGGCTATTCTCAATATGGGGTTTCCCTAGTAGCTCAGCTGGTAAAGAATCTGCCTGCAATGCAGGAGACCCCAGTTCAATTCTTGGGTTGGGAAGATCCCCTGGAGAAGGGATAGGCTACCCACGCCAGTATTCTTGGGCTTCCCTGGTGGCTCAGGTGGTAAAGAATCCACCCATAATGCAGGAGACCTGGGTTCGACCCCTAGTTTGGTACGATCCCCTGGAGAAGGGAATGGCTACCTACTCCAGTATTCTTGCCTGGAGAATCCCATGGACAGAGGAGCCTGCTGGGCTACAGTCCATGGGGTCGCAATGAGTCAGACACGACTGACCGACTTTCACATTCACTCTCAGATACATTTATAAAAGATGTCAAGACTGCTTATAAGAAAATAATGCATCAGAGGGACAGAATGAGGACTGAGTTAGAGCCTGTCTGGTAACCAGGGCAGCGTATTGCACCATTTCCTCTGCTAATGCACCAATATGTAGAAGTAGCTATAGAAGAAGGCAGATACAACCCCTCACTTTGGACGTTGCTTACTCGTAGATTTTTAAAATTAGATTCTTTTAACCACTTATGAGATAGAATCCATTCTTTCAGGCAATAAAATAGAAACTCTAAGAGGTAAACTCTTGAATATATGATAGGCAATGTTCTATATACCTTACATTCATTGACATTTTTCCCATCACAACAATCCTGTGAGATAGCTATTATTATTTTTGTTCCCACTTTACAAATGAGAAAACTGAGGTAGAGAGAAATTAAATAACTTTCCAAACTCAAGTGGAAGAGCTGAGATCTGAACGCTAGAGAGTGTAACTATAGACTGATTTTTTACCATTCCAGTAACCTCTAGAGGATTGCAAGACCACTTCCTTGGAACCACAAAATGCCACATGAAAAATTTAGATTTTTTAAAATATTAAAGGCTATATTAAACTATAAAATAAAAATTTCAATCCAATAAGATTAGTTTTATGTCAGGATGCCTTTTAATCGTGTCTTGATGGAATGATGCACTTCATATCAAAACTTTAAAAATACTATATAAAAACTTCAAGCCCTCTCAAATCCTCCATTACCCAGGGGCTACTTCAAAAAGGACATCAGTTTTGATAATTTTTTATAATTCAGGAACAAAATTTTCCATGTGTCAGAAGAAAGTCAGGCATGAAGAGGGTAAAGGACTTTCCCAAGGTCACTCAGAAAGCTGGGGATAGAGCTGAATTGCATGGTAAGTTCTCCATCCAATTCCTCCTGCATATTCCTGCCACAGTAATTCACTTCTTAAACATAGTTCCAATGCACAACAGAGTACTGCCACCACTGAACTGACTTATGTGAAACACTAGAGTTTTCTCACAGCACAGAGAAATGCAAGTCAAATGCATGCCACTGACAAAATCATATAAAATTAAGTACATATTGTCCAAAACAGAAGAATCCATGATTCATTTTCAGATAACCAGAAGGTAGGAGACTGCTGTTCTCTTCCAGTAATCCCATTTCCTTAAATGGAGACTTCTTGTAAGTTTCACTTCTGTTCACTGTTTTACCTTTAAAAATACAGCAATTTTCCATTTCCTAGACTGATACTCGATATATTTGAAACATCCTGTTCCCTTCCTGTGGCCATTTTGACCTTCATTGAAATTATGAAATATTTCAAGCTCCCTTGAAGCTTTGATATCCTTTTAGTCTTATGGAAATCTTACTTTTAGAAGCTGTTTCATCATTATTTCTATCAAATTCTAAACTCAATCCCACCTCCATTCAACCCTTAGATTCTGGGCTAGCTAAGCAATATTGCATCTAGGCTGACTTTGATCATTGTATGTAAGTTTCTTCAGAATTCTATTTTAGTTCCCTGATGCCTTTGCATATTGATTTCTTTGAATAGAGTGCTCTTCTCACCATTGTTTTGTCCAGTTAATCAGTCAACCTTTGGCTTTCAGCAGTTGCTCCCTTTGTGAATATATTCCTGACCTTGTGGCTTCTGTTCATCACTGGACTTTCATGCCACATCATAATTCATTTATCACTTTGCTATTTAGCTGTATCTCCCAAACCACATGAGAACTCCTCTTAGGGAAAGGACTGAGATCCATTTGGCACATATTCACGGCATCTGATAAATACTAAGAACGCAATATCTGCTTAAAATTAATATATTGGTGAAATCAATTTAAAAACTTATCTGTTTGGAATAATGGAGTTGTTACCAAGTTTGACTTTGTAAAACTCCAAATGTTACAGAATATTTAATGAAACAATAACTATGCTTAAGTGAATAGCTCTTTTTGTGCCAAATACAGTAAATAAGACAAATATGTAGAGAAATTAATTTCTAATAAGTCATAATTCATATACATTGTAAACCAGATCATTAATTCAAAATCTGGTTTATAACGTTGCTGATCTCTAATAATGAAAAAGCTAGTCTAGGCTTCACAGGTGGTGCTAGTGGTAAAGTGCTAAAGAATCCACCTGCCAATTCAGGAGCCACGGGTTCTATCCCTGGGTCAGGAAGATCTCCTGGAGTAGAAAATAGCAAACTGCTTCAGTATTCTTGCTGTGAAAAATCTCTAATGTGTGATACACGAGATAAAAACTTTGATTTCCTGGGCAGGTGGCTTACAAAAACTGTTTATTTCACTTGCATTTGAAAAGTTTAATACTTGTTGAGCAAGTAATTTTTTTCATTATGTGTTATTATTTTGACAAAAAGAATGATATTCCAAAATAAAAAGTGTATAAAAGAAATTTTGTTACAATTATTCATCATCATTCCATTTTCCAGTGGTGTACTCTATATCATGACAGCATTTATAAAACAGGAGAAAAGCAAAAAAGTTAAATTTAAGTATATTTGACCCCATAAAGAATTTTGAAAATTTTTAGTATCTGCTACCAATCCGCTTGAAGTGTGCAGGTCTTACCAATAAGAGTGTAAAAAAAAAGAAAGAAGGAAAACAAAGGCAAAATGCAAAATAATCTATTGCTGTCATGAATTTAAGACTTGTCAAGTTACTGGGAAAATTGTCCAAGCATATGAAGAGTTTTAACCTCACAAGTAAAACTACATTGTTCTAGAACAAAGTATCATCCCATGTGAAGTCAATTTACTCTCCTGAGGTATCTGAATATTGTTATTCAGGGCACTGAGAGAAGAATAAACATACTTAAAGCTGTGTGGAAGAGATAATTTACCTCACTCACATGAATATTTTATTTAAAAGAATAGTTTCATCATTTCACTAAAAAAACAATTTAGTTACTATATCTCCTGTTTTCCATGCTTTTTTATTCAGTAGGTGATTATCAGCACATGAAAAAAAAATAGATGACATTATCACACTCTATTTTTTTTTTAAATTATATGCTTAAAATAACCTGTTAGGATACTTGTAAGTATATTTTTAAAAAGAAAAATAGAAAATCACCTGTACAGGGAAAAAAAGCTTACTTTTTCTTGCTTGAGAAGAGTAAAAGATTAAATAATATGCTTTAAAAATTACATATAATCAGCCATTACCCAATCTGGTTTTCTTAGTACCTTTGGGCATTTAGCATATATTTTGTCTTCTCCTCATATTTATTGTGTACTCACTGCATTTATATTTTAATCTATAATTATAATTAGGGATTTTTACTTTTATGTATCTACCTACAACATGTTGTAATACATATACATTAGTAGTCAAATGAATAAATAAAATGTAATTATTTTGCTTCTTTTACTGATCTTACTCTCTGCAATCACAACTGCTATTATTACTAATACTAATTATTATTATTTTTCTCCCTCACTACAAAAAAGCAATCATATGAATTCTGTATTATATTTCCCAAAATCCAGAGACGTAGCTGAAATAAGTGATAGCAAGCTTTTTCACAGCAAGTGAAATTTGCTCAGTCGTATCTGACTCTTTGCAATGCCATGGACTATAGAGTCCTTGGAATTCTCCAGGCCAGAATACTGGAAAGGGTAGCCTTCCCCTTCTCCAGGGGATCTTCCCAACCCAGGGATCAAACCCAGGTCTCCCACATTGCAGGTGGATTCTTTACCAGCTGAGCCACAAGGGAAGCCCAAGAACACTGGAGTGGGTAGCGTATCCCTTCTCCAGCAGATCTTCCCGACCCAGGAATAGACAATTCAAATATTATCTTGATGAGCAGTTCCTCAATGTTTGAAATCTCTTTGAAAATAAGAATGAGTTATGTGTCAACTTTGAAACAATCACTTTCAGATTTTTCCTTATCCTCCAGAATTTTCAGATGTAAATCCAAATCCTTCTCTTTATTTGCTGTTATGAAGACATAGATCTATTTTCAGACACAAGAAACATGGCAATAATACATCCCCTAGAGGAGGGCATGGCAACTCACTCCTTATTGTTGCGTGGAGAATCCCACGGGCAGAGCAGCCTGCCGGCGGCAGTCCATAGGGTCACAGAGTCAGACATAACTGAAATGCATTATCATAAAAGTATGCACACTCATTATTAAACTGCTCCATCTCCACCATTTTCCATAGAATCTTTCCACTTTAAAACCTCATTACTCTTTGTATAACTCTAAGCAATTCATATACACTAGCAATAGTTTAGCCTATGTATGTTTACATGCATATGCTTATAGTACTGTAGATTTTATTTGCATTTGATTTAAAGGCATGAAGAGTCTTTCACACCTCTGATATTTATATCTTTCTTAAAATAGCTCCCATGAATTTATTCTATTTACCTATTTATGCTTTCCTAACAGAGAGCCATAGCTTCTTTCCAAATGAATTTAACATTTTTGTTCTTCCTCTGCCTCACCCAGAAGGCAGAGACAATGCCCAACATTTCTTTTATAACTAAGCATCTCCTTAACCCTACCTGGGAGCTGATTAATCTGAGCTGCCTACGTGGAGACATTTATCTGACTTGATAGGAGAGTTTCCATAAGCACAGCATCTTCACTGTTGTTGCAGAAGAAATGATACCATTTGGGCTGGTGGGGGTGGTGAGCAGTGGAAGAGTTGAAATAGTCAGTGACAAACATTGGAGGCTGCTGGTGAAGGAGCCTTAAGGTAAATACTCAGATGCCTTCAGCTAGACAACAGCTGAAGAGGAGAGGAATTGTGACAACTGATTCTCTGCAATGTCAGTCATGATTTTTGCACCTACTCTCACAGCAACAAGTGTATAAAATAATCCATAATTTCAAATCTATATTCCAAACATAAAAAAAAATTAGTTCTAGCTCTCCTCCCTCACAATTCAAATGATTTTGTGATGTAAACACTAGGTTATACATCCATATTGATAAAAAAAAGGGACTTCCAGGTGGTGGTAGTGGTAAAGAACCCGCCTGCCAATGCAAGAGAAGTAAGAGATGTGGGTTTGATCCCTGGGTCAGGAAGATGCCAAGGAGGAGGGCAGGGCTACCTACTCCAGTATTCTTGCTTGGAGAATCCCATAGAGGAGCCTGGTGGGCTACGATCCATAGGGTCGCAAAGAGTGAGATTCAACTAAAGCAACTTAGCATGTACACATGCATGCCTAAAAATATATTAGAAAATTTCCACAGCAAGCTACTTTTACTAGTATGTTCAGTCTTAATTTCCATCTTTAAAAATGGTAGTTTGTTCAGCTGAAGTTGAGGATAACCAATGTATGGTTTAGACTTGAGACGTTCTCAGAGGCCAGTCACATGTACAGCGATGGCAGCTTTGAGACCTCCCATTGCAAAGGAGATTTGTCACAAGCCAATATTTAAGGTGACCATACAGACACACAGAACAGTGGCATCCAAAATTTTACCCTTTAGGTGAGGTGAACCTGAAGCATTTTGTCTGGAATTTTTAAACTTCATGTGGTCATAGTAGAAAGGAGCTTAGGACTGAAAATAGGAATTCACAGCTGATATATCTGTCAGACTCTCAGACTTCCTCACTCATCTCACAAGCAGAACTCTTACCAGCCAGGAATTAAGGACTTAGCCAGAATATAAAATATTTCTCTACTGGAGAAATGAAATCAGATCAGAGAAAAGATTCCCACCTATCTGGCCATGTCTATATAAATAGAACATTGTTACAGGTCTTCACTCAGGTGCCTGGTCCCCTTCTTAGTGTCTCACATTTAAATATAAACATTAAGAGTAATCACTGTTTGAAGAATGCTTTTAACTCAAGAAAATGTCTAAGATAATAAAAGAACAAATAAAAGTAAGGGAAGGAACAAAAGAAATCATTATTAGAATCCTCAGGGCAAGAGGTGGTGAGAAAAATATTCTATCCACAAAACAAGAACAAGTTTTTAGTTTTTTATTGCTGCATAATAAATTACCACAAACCTGTGGCTTAAAACACTGCTGCTGCTGCTGCTGCTGCTAAGTCACTTCAGTCATGTCCGACTCTGTGTGACACCAGAGATGGCAGCCCACCAGGCTCCCCTGTCCCTGGGATTCTCCAGTCAAGAACACTGGAGTGGGTTGCCATTTCCTTCTCCAATGCATGAAAGTGAAAAGTGAAAGGGAAATCGCTCACTCATGTCCGACTCTTAGCAACCCCATGGACTACAGCCTACCAGGCCCTTCCATCCATGGGATTTTCCAGGCAAGAGTACTGGAGTGGGTTGCCATTGCCTTCTCCAGTGGCTTAAAATACTATAAACTTATTATTTCACAGCATCTCTTTTCAGAGACTTATATGGCTGCAACCTCATTTGAGGTTCAGGTCCTCTTACAAGCCAATTTGTTTTGGTGAAAGAGATCACTTCTTTCATGGCTGTAGGACTGGGATCCCACTTTTTGCAAGCCATAACCCAGAACTATTCTCATTTCCTAGAGACCACCCATCAGTTACTTGCCAGGGTGATCCCCAGAAGCGTGAATGTTACCTGTCTCCAGCAAGGAGTACAGCTCTCTGACTTCCTCTATCACTGTTCTTTGAGCCCCCTTTTGAAGAACTTAACTAATTATCTCAAGCTCACTCATTATAATCACCCTTTCGATTAATTCAAAGTCTACTGATTGTTGTTGTTGTCATTGTTCAGTTGCTAAAACAAGTCCAATTCTTTGCATCCCTATGTTGCAACCCTGCAGCATGCCAGGCTTCCCTGTCCTTCACCATCCCCCAAAGTTTGCTCAAATTCATGTCTGTTGAGTTGATGATACTATTTAACTACCTCATCCTCTGCTGCACCCTTCTCCTTTTGCCTTCAATCTTTCCCAGCATCAGGGTCTTTTCCAATGAGTTGGATCTTCACATCAAGTGGCCAAACTATTGGAGCCTCAGCTTCAGCATCAGTCCTCCCAATGAATATTCATGGTTGATTTCCTTTAGGATTGATTTGATCTCCCAGGGACTCTCAAGAGTCTTCTCCAGCACCACAATTTGAAATTATCAATTCTTTGGCACCCAGCTTTCTTCATTGTGACTAGTGATCTTAATTGCATGTGCAAAATTCTTTAACATAATGTAATATAATCAAGGAAATAATATACCATCATATTTATAGTTTCCTCCCACACTCAAGAAAAGATAATTATATAAGGTATGAATATGAGAGGCCAAGAAGCTTGGGGACTGTCTTAGAAATCTGCCTACCATGCTTTGGAAAAAAAATCAGAAAAGAAATAACTATTTATAACATAAAATATAATTGCTAAACATATTTCAATAGAAAGTTTGAAAGAATGATAAAGAAATAGAAATTCAGAGAGAGACAGAGACAGAAACAGAGATGAGAGAAGAGAAAGAGAAAACTAAACCATGAGCAAAAATCAAGACTCAGGGAAACTATTTAGAAAATTCAACACTCAACAAATTGGAGTTTTATAAGAAATAGAAAAAAAAAAAAAAACTCAGAGGAAAAGAGTTAAAGAAAGCAAGCAAAAGAATTTTCCTAAAGTAAAAAATATACATTTCTAATAGAACTGGCCTACAGTACCCAGCAAGCGGGCCTTCCCAGATGCCTCAGTGGTAAACAGTCTGCCGGCCAATGCAGGAGATTCAGGTTCAATCCCTGTGCCAAGAAGATACCTTGAAGAAGAATATGGCTACCTAGTCCAGTATTCTTGTCTGAAAGATCCCTTGGATGGAGGAGCCTGGAGGCTACAGTCCATGGGGTCCCAAACAGTCAGACACCTCTTAGCAACAGAACAACAACCCAGCAAGAGAGTAAAAACAGATAGATTCACAGTAGAACACATCATTATAAGATTTTAGTATAGGAAATAAAAAAATCTAGAGTCTCTAGAGATTTAAAAGAAACAAGTTGTGAATAAAGAAGCAAAACTGATATTTCTCATAAGCAGCACCACATGTTAAAAGCCACTGGAATAAGTCCTTTAAAATTTTGAGGGAAAATGCTTTTCAGACTAAAACTTCACACAGCCAGATGCTCATCACATGTCAGAATAGAAGGGCATCAAGGAATTTTCATGTCTGCCAGGGTTCTAAACACTTATCTCCCATGACACATTTTTTGAAAAGTCCTGAGAAACATTCCTCAGCAAATTCATGAATCAAGGAAGGGAAAGGTGGGATTCAGGAAATATGGGATCAAATCAAGAAGTCAGTGGATGGATTTCTCAAGGTGTATGTGCTCGGTCATTTCAGTTGTATCTGCTTCTTTGCCACCCTTTGGACTATAGCCTTCCAGGCTCCTCTGTCCATGGGATTCTCCAGTCAAGAATACTGGAGTGGTTGCCATGCCCTCTTCCAGGGAATCTTCCCAACCCAGGGATCAAAGTTGCATCTTCTGCATTTCAAGTGGATTCTTTATCCCTTGAGGTAACAGGTTGGAATTGTTAGAGAACAGTAGATTATGGAAAGGTAATGGAGAGCTACAAAGCTAAATTTATAAATTAAAAATATTGAGATAGCAAACTGGGAATGTGAAAGCTAGGGAAATTATTAACAATAAAAAACACATATTTATGCATTACCTTGGCTCTGGAAGAAGTATTTACATAAATATAATGATGAAAGCAATGATCATTGATTTAATTCCAATTACTGGAGAGATAAGTTGGGAGAAATAAAGGGAGTGGTAAGAAGATTTCAAAGAGCTAAACCTTCATCAAAAGGTAGAATCTGAAAATCATTAACCAAGAAACATTCTTAGAAAAATATTATTTGAAAACATATCTACAAAAACAGCTGACTCAAAACTGCTTGAAGGATAAGACTAAAATGGGATTAGCTCTTTCTCATTATTAGCTTTATGTTATTATTTGACTTATAATAATGTGCTTATATCTTTTTTAACTTCTTAACCATATAGAACATCTCCTGTAGCTGTTGCTTGTATCATAATTGTATTTCAGGTAATCTTTTAAGGGAAAAAAGCACTATTGCATTGTTTTGGTAAATAAACACAGAAAGCTAAGCTTTTAACATGTAGAATGTTAGTCTGTCCCAAGATCATCCTAACAAACTGAAACTTCTTGAGTTCTACTTTTTTCTAGTGCTAATTATGGCTTGAATAAATATGTTAAGAAAAACCTACATTTGTAGCACTGTGGCAGTATTAAAGCAATTTAGTTCATCTGAGATTAGCTATCTTTCAACAACTATAATGAAGGTAGAATATTCATTAAATATACATATTAATTATTGATATCAAATATTTGTTGCTTTACAGATTAAGAAATTGAAGTTCACGAATTAAGTAAATACTCAGAATTATGTTTTTTCTCAGAACCAATCTTCTTACATCAGTATCATAGTATCTAACATTAGTAGCATAGTATCTAAACATTTCTTACCACACCATGCTTTTTCCTGGATTGTATTATATATTTTATTTTATTTAGAATATCTAGATCATGTCCCATTTTAATAGTCAAAGTGTTGCGCTTTTTTATATGATGTTTTTAAAAATTTCAAATATATAACACTGTGTGCATCCACTAATGTCATTGTGAAAATCGATTTCCTTGTTATATAATTGTAGGTAGGAAATATGTTTATATCTGATATATATTATATATATATATACTGTTTATGCATTTATAATTTTACTTCTACTTTGCTAAAAAAATACATGAATATATATTTACTCTAGAGAGTTCTTCAATGCATAGAATGTATACCATGCCTCTTAAAAAAATGCAAACAGCAAAAAGATCCACTATGTAAATCAAGAAAATAGGAGGCAAACATTAGCTGACTGACCTTTCCTTCAGCCCTTCCATGCTTCACTTCAGAAGACTCCCCACCTTTCACCCTGTCTTCAGGATATACTAAGACACTGGCACTGAGAGTTATTGGTTCTCTTTCTAGAGAGCTGCCAGATTTGAGATTTTCTTTGGATTCATTTTCATTTCTCAGAAGAACTCAGCCAGGAGCTAAGAAAGAAGAGAGATAAGAAGGAGACTTCAGCAGTAGAAGACGATGACTTCAGTAGAAAGGAACAGTAGTTCATTCTTTTTCAAACAAAATCTTCGTGAATTTGGGGTTCTCATAAATGCCTCCTAGTGCCATGCAAGGCAAATAAACAGCAAAGACATAGTGATTCCAGGATGGATCCCAGAAGGACAATTCAGCGTATCACATGCCAACATTCAGTTCAGTTCAGTTCAGTTCAGTCGCTCAGTCATGTCCGACTCTTTGTGACCCCATGAACCGTAGCATGCCAGGCCTCCCTGTCCATCACCAACTCCCAGAGTTCACTCAAACTCACGTCCGTCGAGTCGGTGATGCCATCCAGCCATCTCATCCTCTGTCGTCCCCTTCTCCTCCTGCCCCCAATCCCTCCCAGCATTAAAGTCTTTTCCAAGGAGTCAACTCTTCGCATGAGGTGGCCAAAGTACTGGAGTTTCAGCTTTAGCATCATTCCTTCCAAAGAACGCCCAGGACTGATCTCCTTCAGAATAGACTGGTTGGATCTCCTTGCAGTCCAAGGTTATATTAGGGAGGCAGAAAATTGAGAAAATCTATACAGGAAGCTCCCCCACATCCTCAGGTTCTTCCTCAGGTTCTTTGAACTATTTTTTAGATACTAAGTACATATATATCCAAAAATTGGCACCATAAAGGAAGTGGGCTTGCCAATTTCATAAAGAACAGATGAATTAGTGTTGTTTTATTTTAATTAAATGTATGTGATGTAACTCTGGCAATAATTCTTGTCCGGTATCTCAGCTATTTCCAGGAGTGTTGAGAAAAGTAAGATATGCCAACACAGCCATATTCTGTGAAGCTAATTACTTGGAAAATAGTTTCAAACAACAATGACAAATTGCAATGGCTCTAGTGCCATCTAGAAAACTTTATCTGCATTTTGACAGCTATTTATCTAATAGCTAATAAATATCAAGCAAACATAATTCCTGCTCTCAAGAAGTTGTCTACTGAAGTTGGAAGGATCATACATTTTTAAAAACACAATTGTATAAAGCATGAATGGGGGTGGTTACTTTGTGCTGGCATAACTGAGCAAAGCATATGTCTTAGATTGAGAATATGGAAGTCATCCTAGTAGAGGTGGCCTTGAGCATAATTTTTGAAGATGAAGTAAAATAGGACTCAATTTCAAATTGGGTGTAAGAGAACAGAATGGATAACTATTAGGACTGTGTTTAGTGAGCAAAACAGAAAGTCAACTACCAAGGCTTAAAATTGATAGGATTTTTTTTCCATGACAAATACTCTTTGAGTAGGAAACATAAGGCTGGTGTCTTTGCTCAAGGAGTTGGTGAAGGATTCAGGCTACTTTTAGCTTCTTTCTTTGCCACTTATAATGGGTAGGTTTTGTTCTCATGGGCATAAGATAACTGTCCTAATTTCAGCCATCATGTCTCCATTTTAGTCAGAAAGAAAGGGAGAAAGATGAAGGAGAACAAAAGTGTGCGCCTCCATCTTCCATTTTTACTAGAACAATAGCCTTTCTAGAATTCATATCCAGTAGACCTTAGCTGTTTTATTATGTACCAAAACTTGATCACATGCCCATCCTCAAAGGCAAAGAAGGGGAATATTTTAACTTGGCCTATTGCTTCACCAAATAAAAATGAAGTTATTCTAGGAAGGAGAAAATCTATATTGTACAGGAAACTACCACCAGGATTTCTACTTATGAGAAGATAGAGTAGTTGTATTTTGTCCAATTCCATTGCTAAGTATTACTAAAAACTTTGGACTTTATATATAAAACAAATACAAGACTCTGAAAGGTGAAGAGAAGGCAGACTGTCTAGGGACGTTTGAGGAACAATATGGTGATGACTTCTCTAGATTTGATTTTGGCTTCACATATCACAAACTTGGAGCTGAAGAATACTGCAAATTTCAAACCAGTCATGACAACAAGTAAAGAAAAAAAAGTGAAGTGAAGTGAAGTTGCTCAGTCGTGTCCGACTCTTTGCGACCCCATGGACTGTAGCCTACCAGGCTCCTCAGTCCATGGGATTTTCCAAGCAAGAGTACTGGAGTGGGTTGCCATTTCCTTCTCTAGGGGATCTTCCCGACCCAGGGATCAAACCTGGGTCTCCCGCATTGTAGGCAGATGCTTTACCATCTGAGCTACCAGGGAAGCCCAAAGAAAAAAAGGGAACCAACAAAACCCTTTAATAAGAGAACCGGGGAAGGAGCAGAACTGAGAAAAGAGCAGCCTACTAAGTCAGAAAACTTTCAGACCATCACCACTCTACTTCAGCCAAATACTGTGAAAAAGTATCTGCACCTACAGACATAAAAAACAAAGGCTGAATGAAGATTCTAGATTACCACCCTCGTGGATCTCTGAGGATGAACAAAAACATTTCCACTAAGTGATGTAGAGAAGGCCGTATGGGAAGGTGGAATTTATATTTCTTACCTTCTCACTACTCCCTGACCACCATCAGTAAAGACCACGTGGGAAGCCTAGCTTTCATATGATTCCTCCTCTGCTGAGCTAGTGTTGGAGGAGGCCTAGAGGAGAGAAGAAAGGACTTGCAATATCTCCCAATGGTTAAAAAGAAAACTCACCATGATGTCAATGGAGACCCATTGGTAAGCCAGAACTCACACTCCTACCTGACAATAAGAAGGAGCAGTCTCTTTCTTCTGGGTGTCGATCAGGGCCACTAGAAAACCTAAACTTCTATCTCCACTGGTTAATAATGAGGTAATACTCCCCTCCCTTTCCCCTGCTGGAGTATTATCAAAGGAAGTTAGTTGAAATAAAAGTTCTAAATAAGTTCTAATGTCTCCTAATATGAAAATGTCCACATCATTAAAAAATCACTCATTATACCAAGAAACAAAAGATATTGAAAATGAATTTTAAAATCACCAAAAGATACCAGTAGCAAGAGGACAGGGATGATAGAATTATCTGAAAAATTTTAAATTACCTCATGAGCGAAAAAAACGGAGAGAAAGAAAGAAAGCCTCAGCAAGAAACAGTCTCTGGTAAGAGATAGAAGCTATAAAGAGAACAAAATGGATATTGCAAAACAAAAAATACAACTGAAATAAAAAGTTTGGTGCATGGGCTCAAAAGCACCAGTTGCAAGGTAGAGTAGTTTGGAGTGTTAGTTTAGATTCTTTTATTTTCTGTGTGTAGATTTTTGATTTGTGGTTACTGTGAGATATATAGGACCAGCTGGCCAAAATATTAACTATGGAACCCCAAACTCCATAGCCAGAGACTTAAGGACCTTGTTCCACCCAACAGTGAGCTAGAACTAGCCCCAGGATCTCTCTAGGGCCTTGGCCCCACCACCAGGACTGAAGCCAGCTCTAGGAATCCTGGACCCTGCCTCTCTATGCCACTAGTAGGCAGATACCAGTTCTTGGACCAGAACTTCAGTCCCACTCACCAGCAGGACAGTACCTGACCTGAGACCCTATGAGTCTGGGCCTTGCTCACCAGCAGCCCAATCTGAGCTCTGAGACACCTTGTGAGATACAGGACCAGCCCCCTTGTGGGCGGGGCTGGGTCCCGGGGTTTCTGGCTGCAGGACTCTGGGGGTCTCAGGGCTAGTGCAGGCTAACTGGTAGGCAGAACTGGATCCCAGGGTCTCAAGCTATAGGTCCCTGGGGGACCTACATTGTGTGTGTCTGCCCTTGGGTGTGTGGGGCCAGAGCCCAAAGGGCCCCCTCGGACTGCTGGTGGATGGGCTGGGCCCTGACATGGCACATTGTGGGGCTATGGTAGCCCTGAGGCTGATGTCCACAGGCTGGTGGGTTAGACTGGGGTCCAAGTGATCTCAAGACTTGCATCCACTCACTCGTCCTGGGGTTAGTTTCTGCCCCAAGTGGGTGGAGCCAGATGCTAGTTCTCTGCTGTATCACCTATGTATCCCAGAACTGGTGTTGGCAGGCTGGTAGATGGGGCCAGGTACAGGAGGTCCTGGGGTTGATGTCTTCTCAGTGGAAGGTCAGGGTTAATTGTCTTTAAATATTTGAAGGACAGTCATGTAAATGAAGGGGGAAATACCAGAAGTTGCACTTACAATGACATAGTAGAGAAGCACTATTAGGTTCAATATCAGGAAGAATTCTATAAGAATAATTGAACAGGTTTCCTCTGAGAAGGAACCACCCCATTATAGAAGAGTTGATGAGGACATTGGTGAGCATTAGCCAAGAGTGTTAAAAAGGAAATTCCTTAAGGTCTGTGACATTAAGTTAAATGACTTCCAATTAGTTTCTATAACTCTATGAGTTTAAGACAAAAATTACTGATACATTTTCACATATGATTTCACTCAATCCTGTTTGCCAAAGATAAATTATATTTGGCACAAATTAAGACAAAAACCTGTAATGTTTCAATGTAAAAGTATTAATTGGATCACTGAAGATTCAAATCTATTGCCTGGATTTCATAAAACAATGTTCCAAAAAACTAATTATTCTCATCTCTGAATGGGGGCATATTTCTTATCCAAGACTTCAGGATATAATTCGTGATAAAAGTGGCCTATTTAGAAAGGTATAATTTTCTTTAATATCATGTTTCATACAGGAAAGTACTCAAAGATGCATAGCTGCTTCTACAAAGCTCAATTTTAAAAACAAAAAAAAATGGTAATACTTGTCGAAATGTACAAACAGAATATGTTTCTCCAAACAATTCTTAAAAGAAAATTTATATAATAAATTATATATGGGTTATGTTCTATAGCCAGAAAGTACTTGCCTTCATTTCAAAAATTAGGTGTTTTGAGAAAAGCAATCACACCTATAATTATGAATAACAATACAGCCTGAAATATTAACAACTATATCAACAACAACAAAAAATGTGAGCTTGAAATATTCAGGACTCAATATCCAGCATATTCAGAGCAACAATAAATGCTATATAAACACTAGTAAAGTGAGTGACATGAACTCTCACACACAAATCGTATGACAACATAGAATTTCAGTTTTCACACCATTATATCTGATTCCACAAATGGACTTTTAACCAAGTTAAAGTCCAGAGCCCTTAGGTAAACATTACTATTTATGCCTTTATAGTAAAGAAATACTAAATCACATCTCAAGATGCACATTATGAAGAGATAATTGTGGAAATAAGTGGCCTTAGAAATAATATCTTAACATTTTTAAGAGGAAAATAGTAAAAAAAAAAAAAAAAAGACTGAAATAGGTGGCATTAAACTTTTTTAAAATGTGATTTTTAACATGTTATTACCGAGACTCAAACTTTGGCTAACCACTCTCTGGTCAAGAAGTTATATTCCCTCATAAAGCCTTAGAGACACATTTTCTAAGATTTGTGAGATATTTGGTGAAGTATTTGGGGAAATATGTGAGTAAATCAATATTTTCCTCTTAAATCTTTGAAGCACAAGAAAAAATATACCTGTTTAGTATAAACAGAAGATTTAGGAAATACATGAGAAAAACCAGTACGTGCTCATGAGACTGTTTTATCAAGGAAGGATCTCCTGAGAAGCATGTGACTGCAGAATTTCTTCCATCCACTTTCTTGAGAAAATTGCTTCATGCATGGCTGACCAACTGATTAGGTAAAGATAGAAGGAAACAGTAAGAAATGCCTTATTGCTTTTATAAATAACTGAATTAAGAAGCAAGACACTTTAAAACTCAAGGCAATTTTGTTCGATGAGAAAGGCCTAATTTGGAAGGGAAGAAATACGATACTAACTACCTGGGTGATTTGGGGTGAAACACAATATCCTTGTCACCAGGACAAGTCATATCATAAGTTCAGTTCAGTTGCTCAGTTGTGTCCAACTCTTCATGACCCTATGGACTGCAGCACACCAGGCTTCCCTAACAATATCCTTGTCACCAGGACAAGTCACATCATAAGGATTGCTAATGAGTGTCCTTGTGGTGTTGGATGCTTTACTCAGTTATCTCTTTTAGTCTGCTGTACCTGAGCTGATTATTTAACTTCAATCTTCAATTTCCTCACTGAAGCAATGATAGTTGTGAATATTTAATAGGACCAAGTACTCAGCATTTAGCACAGGGCCTGGCATCTAATAGCCATGTGATAAATGGCTTTTTAGTGTTATTAACTCTTGACTCATACTCTAGATGTAGGAATTTTTTAAGGATGGAGGTCACAGTGAGTTAACGGAATAGATTAGGAAACAGAGTCATGACACTGTTACATAAATTTTGTAAATGGCTGACATGTTTCATTTGGCAGACAATACAATATTTGGCCCATGGAATGTTTTCCTTTTCATATTTAGAATTATTTTTCAATGTATAAAAATAGATGGCACAAACCAATTGCAATTTCCAGCTTTTATTGAAAATGTGAAATATCTGGTCATTTTAGGCCCACGTGTGTGCTTAGTCACTCAGTCGGGCCCAACTCTTTGCAACCCCACGGACTCCAGGCAAGAATACTGGAGTGGGTTGCCATTTCCTCCTCCAGGGATCTTCCGAACTCAGGGATCAAAATCGGTCTCTTGCATTGCAGGTGGACTCTGTGTCCTCTGAGCCACCGGGGGAGCCCAATATTAGGCCTACCAACACAGATGGCAACCATCAGGCTTAAGATGGAACTGTTCTTTTCAGCAGAGGTTCTCAAGTTTGGCATGGTTTTCACTTTTATTATCTTCACAACAATGAAAACACAATGAATACAATTTATAATTTTGCCTCAGAAAATTGTCCACCATTATTATTATCTTTCTTAGACTTTTTTCTGTAGGGTTTGCAAATCTGGTCGAACTCTCCATTTAACTGAACTACCCAGGTAAGTAAAATAAGTGGCTCTATTTTTATTTTTTTGGTAACTTCCATACTGTTTTCCAAAGTGACTAAACCAATTTACATTCCCACCAACAGTGCGTAAATTTCCCCTTTTCTCCACATCCTCACCAGTGTTGTTATTTCTTGTCTTCTTGGTAGTAGCCATTCTAAGAGGTATGGTGTGGTAACTCATTGTGATTTCCCTGTTGAACACCTTTTCCTACTTGCTGAGCACCTTTTCACACCTATATTTCCCTGTTGGCACTTTTTTGTACCTGTTTGGATGTCTTCTTTTGAAAAATGGCTATTCTGTTCCTCTGTCCACTTTTCACTGGGATTGTTTCTTTTTATTGTTGGTGTTAAATTATATGATTTCTTTATATATTTTATATACTAACCCTTTTCAGATATATATTTTGCAAATATTTTCTCCCATTAAATAGGTTTATGCATTTCTTTTAATATTTTTTTTTATTGTGCAGAATGTTTTTCTTTGATATAGTCCCACTATTTGATTTTTGCTTTTATGCTTGTACTTTTGGTGTCATATTAAAAAAAATCATTGACAAGACCAACATCATAAAGCATTTTCCTTACTTTTTTTCCTATTTGTATGTCTTATTCGTTTTCTTTCATCAAAGTCTTGTAGTTTTCCGTTTTCAGACTTTTCATTTTTTGCTTAAATTTATTCCTAAGTATTGTATTGATTTTGATGGTTTTATGAATTGTATTGTTTTTATTTTTTCTGATATTTTGTTGCTTGATATGTACTGATTTCAGTTTGTTGATTTTATATCTTGCAGTTTTACTAAATTCCTTGAATAATTTCAATAGTTTTTTAGTGAAATCCTTAGGATTTTTAATAAAAGATCATATCGTATGCATATAAAGATAATTTTACTGTTCCTTTCTGATTTTGATGCCTTTTATTTCTTCTTTTTTGCCAGATTATTCTGGCTAGGAATTCCAGGACTGTATTGAATATAAGTTTGTCAGGAATTCCAGGACTGTATTGAATATAAGTTTGTCAGGAATTCCAGGACTGTATTGAATATAAGTTTGTCTTGTTCCTGATCTTAGAGGAAGAGCTTTAAAACTTTCACGCTGAATATGATGTAGGCTATAGGTTTTTCATATGGTCTTTATTATGTTGAGGTATGTTCCTTCTGTGGGCTTCCCTGGTAACTCCGATGGTAAAGAATATACCTGCAATGCAGGAAACTCTGGTTCAATTCCTGGGTCGGGAAGATCTCCTGAAGAAGGGATAGGCTACCCACTCCAATATTCTTTGGCTTTCCTGGTGGCTCAGACAGTAAAGAATCCACCTGCAATATGGAAGATCTGGGTTCCATCCCTGGCTTGGACAGATCCCATGGAAGAGGGCATGGCAACCCACTCCAGTATTCTTACCTGAAGAATCCCCATGGACAGAGAAGCCTGGCAGGATACAGTCCATGGGAACACAAAAAGTCAGACACGATTGAGTGATTAAGCACAGCACATGTTCCTTCTGCAACCAGTTTGTTGAGGGTTTTTATTATAAAAAGATGTTGTATTTTGTTAAATGCTTTTGTGTACCTATTGATAATCATACGGTTTTTACTTTTATTTTTTAATGTCGTATATCACATTTATTGATTTGTAAATGTTGAACCATGCTTGCATTTCAGAGATAAATCCCACTTCATCATGCTGTATGATCCTTTTAATGTCCTCATGAATTTGGTTTGGGTAATATTTTACTAGGAGCTTTGTATCAATAACCTCAGATATGCAGATGACACCATCCTTATGGCAGAAAGTGAAGAGGAACTCAAAAGCCTCTTGATGAAAGTGAAAGAGGAGAGTGAAAAAGTTGGCTTAAAGCTCAACATTCAGAAAACGAAGATCATGGCATCTGCTCCCATCACTTCATGGGAAATAGATAGGGAAACAGTGGAAACAGTGTCAGACTTTATTTTGGGGGGCTCCAAAATCACTGCAGATGGTGACTGCAGCCATGAAATTAAAAGACACTTACTCCTTGGAAGGAAAGTTATGACTAACCTAGATAGCATACTCAAAAGCAGAGACATTACTTTGCCAACAAAGGTTCATCTGGTCAAGGCTATGGTTTTTCCTGTGGTCATGTATGGATGTGAGAGTTGGACTGTTGAAGAAAGCTGAGCGCCGAAGAATTGATGCTTTTGAACTGTGGTGTTGGAGAAGACTCTTGAGAGTCCCTTGGACTGCAAGGAGATCCAACCATTCCATTCTGAAGGAGATCAGCCCTGGGATTTCTTTGGAAGGAATGATGCTAAAGCTGAAACTCCAGTACTTTGGCCACCTCATGCGAAGAGTTGACTCATTGGAAAAGACTGTGATGCTGGGAGGGATTGGGGGCAGGAGGAGAAGGGGACGACAGAGGATGAGATGGCTGGATGGCATCACTGACTCGATGGATGTGAGTCTGGGTGAAGTCCGGGAGTTGGTGATGGACAGGGAGGCCTGGCATGCTGCAATTCATGGGGTCGCAAAGAGTCGGACACGACTGAGCAACTGAACTGAACTGAACTTTGTACCTATATTTATGAGAAACTTCAGTCCTTAATATTCTTTTCTTTTAGTGTCCTTATCTGGCTTTGGTATCATGATACTATTGGCCTTGTAAAATGAGTTTATGGGTGTTCCCTCTTCAGTTTTTTTTGGAAGAATTTGAGAAGAATTGGCATTAATTCTTTAAATATTTGGTAAAACTCACTGCTTCTGGGCTTTTCTTTTGGGGGAGCTTATGATTCTGATTAAATCTGCTTACTAGTAATTGGTCTATTCATATTTTTATATTTCTTTCTGATTCACCCTTGGTAATTTGTACATTTCTAGAAATGTATCTATTTCTTCTAGATTATACAACACTTTGGCCTGTAAGTATTCAGGGTAGAATCTTATGATCCAATATATTTATGTGATGTTAGTTGTAATATCTCATCTTTAATTTCTGATTTTCTTTATTAAGGCTTTTTTCCTAGGCTAACTAAATTGTTGTCAATTTTGTATATCTTTTTACAAAAGTTGCTTTTTGTTTCACTGATCTTTATTGTTTTCTTAGCATTTATTTTTTAATTTCATCTCATCTTTATTGTCTTACTTTCATTAACTTTGAGCTTAGATTTTTATTTTTTTTCTCATTCTTTGCATTGTAAATTAGGGTTGTTTGTTTAAGATCTATTCTTTTAATATATGTATTTATCACTTGTAAACTTTCATCTAAGAATTACTTTTGTAGAATTTCATAGATTTTGATATGTTGTATTTGCATATTAATTTATTTCCAGATACTATTATTTCTTTTTTTATTTCTTCTTTGACTCATTGGTTGTCAGGAACATGTTGTTTAATCCCCATATTTTTTTAAGTTTTCCAGATTTTCTCCTATTGAGTTCTAGTTTCATGCCATGTGGTCAGAAAAAAAAAATACTTTGTATGATTTTAATCTTATTAAATTTATTAAGACCTTTTTTGTGACCCATAATATGATCTGTCCCGGAGAATGCTCTGTGTGGACTGGGGGAGATATGTGTTCTGCTGCTATTGGACGGAATGTTCTATATATCTGGTAGGTCCGTTTGCCCTAAAGAATGGTTCGAGTGCAGTTTCTTTGTGACTTTTCTGTCTGGATTATCTATCTATTGCTTCTAAGTGGGATATTGAAATTCCCTACTATTTCTGTGTTTTTATGTCTTCTTTTAGACCTATCAGCATTTGCTTAATATATTATGTGCTCTGATGTTAGGTGCATATGTATTTAGAATTGTATCTTCTTAATGAATTGATCCTTTTATCGTCATATAAAGGCCTTCTTGTCACCTGTTACCTTTCTCAGGTTAAAGTCTACTTTTGTTTGAAATAAGTATAGCTATTTCACTTTTCTGGGTTTCCAGTTGCATGGAATATGTTTTTTATTACTTCACTTTGAACCTATGTGTGTCCTTAAAACTGGAGTGAGTCTCTTATAAGTAGCATGTATTTGAGTCTTATTTTTTATTCTACATAGCCATTTGCGTTTTTTGATTGAAGAATTCAGTCCTTTACATTTCAATTAATTATTAATATGTAAGAACTTAATAACATCAAATTGCTTTCTGGCTGTTTTATAGTTTCATCGTTCCTTTTTTTCTTGACTGCCATATACAGTGATGGAATGGTGATTTTATGGGATAATATGCTCTGATTCCTTTCTCTTTTTTTTCCAAATTTTAAACTTTTTATTTTGTATCGTGGTAAAGCTGACTAACAATATTGGGGTGGTTTCAGGTGAACAGTGAAGGGATTCAGCCATACATACACATGTGTGTGCATGCTCAGTCGCTTCAGTCATGTCCAACTCTTTGTGACTCTATGGACTACAGCCCACCAGTCTTCTCCATCCCTGGAATTCTCCAGGCAAGAATACTGGAGTGGGTTGCTGGCGTGCTGGGTTGCCGGCGTGCCCTCCTCCAGGGGATCTTCCCAGCAGAGGGATCAAAGCCCAGCATCTCCTACACTGCAGGCAGATTCTTTACCACTGAGCCACTGGGGAAACCCACATACACATGTATCCCTTCTCTTTCTCTTTTGTAAATATATTTTAGGCTTTTGCCTTATGGCTACCATGAGGCACACATAAAAAAAAAGTTTAGGTATAACAGTCTATTTTATGCTTTATAGAAACTTAACCATGATCATATATAAAAACTCAGCCATATTATAACCCCTTTCATGTTGTTATTGACACAATTTTCCTCATTTTATATTTTGTATTTATTAGCAAATTATAGAAGCTATAGTTAACTTTAATATCCTTTGCTTTTAGTCTCCATACTTCAGTTAAGAGGTTAGCACATTATCATATTACAGATCACAGTTTTCTACGACATACTTTATATTTACCCTTAGAGTGTGTTGAATACTTCCATATGTTTTAATCTTATTAATTAGGATCTTTCTATATCAGCTTGAAGAACTTCTTTAAGAGTTTCTCATAAGATAGCTTTCAGTTCAGTCAGTTCAGTCGCTCAGTCGTGTCCGACTCTTTGCGACCCCATGAATCGCCACACACCAGGCCTCCCTGTCCATCACCAACTCCCAGAGTTCACTCAAACGCACATCCGTCCAGTCAGTGATGCCATCCAGCCATCTCATCCTCTATCGTCCCCTTCTCCTCCTGCCCCCAATCCCTCCCAGCATAAGAGTCTTTTCCAATGAGTCAACTCTTCGCATGAGGTGGCCAAAGTACTGGAGTTTCAGCCTCAGCATCATTCCTTCCAAAGAAATCCCAGGACTGATCTCCTTCAGAATGGACTGGTTGGATCTCCTTGCAGTCCAAGGGACTCTCAAGAGTCTTCTCCAACACCACAGTTCAAAAGCATCAGTTCTTCAGTGCTCAGCCTTCTTCACAGTCCAACTCTCACATCCATACATAACCACAGGAAAAAGCATAGCCTTGACTAGACGGACCTTTGTTGGCAAAGTAATGTCTCTGCTTTTTAGCATGCTATCTAGGTTGGTCATAACTTTCCTTCCAAGGAGTAAGCGTCTTTTAATTTCATGGCTGCAGTCACCATCTGCAGTGATTTTGGAGCCCCCCAAAATAAAGTCTGACACTGTTTCCACTGTTTCCCCATCTATTTCCCATGAAATGATGGGACCGGATGCCATGATCTTTGTTTTCTGAATGTTGAGCTTTAAGCCAACTTTTTCACTCTCCTCTTTCACTTTCATCAAGAGGCTTTTTAGTTCCTCTTCACTTTCTGCCATAAGGATGGTGTCATCTGCATATCTGAGGTTATTGATATTTCTCCTGGCAATCTTGATTCCAGCTTGTGCTTCTTCCAGCCCAGCATTTCTCATGATGTACTTTGCATATAAGTTAAATAAGCAGGGTGACAATATACAGCCTTGACGTACTCCTTTTCCTGTTTGGAACCAGCCTGTTATTTCATGTCCAGTTCTAACTGTTGCTTCCTGAACTGCATACAGATTTCTCAAGAGGCAGGTCAGGTGGTCTGGTATTCCCATCTCTTTCAGAATTTAGTGGTAAAGAATTCCCTCAGTTTTTATATGTTTAAATAAGATTTGTTTTCTCCTTTCTATCTGGAGAATAACCTTGCCAGATAGAATTATCCTTGGCTGGCTTTTTTTTTTTTTCTTTTTTCATTTCAGCAATTTGAATATACCATTCTATTCTCTCAACTAGTAAGGTTTTTGCTGAGAAATCTGCCAAGAGGCTAATAGAGGTGGCTTTGTAGCTTATAAACTGTTATTCTTTTGCTGCTTTTAGGATTTTTTCAGTCTTTGAATTTTGATACTTTCATTACGATATGTCTTGGAGAAGATTATTTTGGTTTGAAACAATGAGATAATCCATTACTTTCATGAACTTCAACATTTCACTATTGATGCTCTCTGTTGTATTCTTTACTTCATTCACTGAATTCTTTAGCTTCAGAATTTCTATTTGGTTATTTCTATTTCTGTCTCTTTATTAAATTTCTCATTTGGTTCTTGTAGTGTTTTCCTGATGTTTCTGAGTTGTGTTTCTGTGTTTTCCTTTACATAGTTGAGTTTGCAAAAAGAAGCTATTTTAAATTCCTTATGGGTTAAATGACAGATCTCCATGTCCTTGGGTTTGGTTACTGGAGGAATATTATGATCTTTTGATGACATCGTATTTCCTTGAATTTTCATGCTCCTTGGAGTTTGGCTTTGATGATGTCATGTGAGAAGCAGCAGTCACCTCCTTTAATCCTTACCAGTTGCTTTCAAGTAAGAGTTACTCTCCATTACTCCTGATATATAGTCCCTGACTTTCTTCTGCAACCTCATACGGATACACCTGCTCCATGCTTCTTGCTCCCTCTTGTGGCATAAACCTTAAACTTGTATGCCTTCTAATGCACCAGGATGGCTGCTGGAAACTTATTTTCTTTTCCTGAAGGTGGTACTACAACTCAAGATTGGGGGCCAGTTTCTCTCGTCCACAGACTTTGTCCTATTTTATGCACGTGTCCCCTGTCCACTTGAGCTCACTCCTACTGCAGCACTGAGGAGTATGCACGAGGGGCTGCTCCTTCTTCTCATTTCCATTTTCATAAAATATAATTTTCCATCCTCTCACTTTCAGTCTTTGTGTGTCTTTAGCTCTGCAGTGGGTCTTCTTCTAAGCAGAATATAGATGGTCTTTTTTAATCAAATGATCCACCCTATGTCTTTTGATTTGAGCATTTATTCCATTGATGTTTAAATGATTATTAATAGGTGTGTACTTATTGCCTTCTGTTTTTTTTTTTTTCTTTTTTATAGTTCTCTGTAATTTTTTCTTTTAGTTTCTTCCCTTGTGGTTTGATCATTTTTTTCAGTGGTATGCTTGTGTTCCTTTCTTTCTAGGTCTTGTGTACCTACTGAACATTTTTGATTTGTAGTTACCATGGAATTCATATATGTTAACCTATATCTACTTGTTTTAAGCTGGTAGTCATTTAACTTCAAACACATTCTAAAAGATCTACATTTTTTTTAACTTTCTTATATCACATTGTGTGTTTTGATGTCATATTTTGCAACTTTAGGTTTATCCCTTCAGTGCTTATTTTAGCAATAATTGATGTTAAAGTTTTTGTTTATTAATCTTTGTAGTAGCTTATTTAACCATTTGTTCCTCAGCCCTTAGTATATATTTGTCTTTTCTAGAGGAACTTTTACTTTCCTATAGCTTTTTATCTCCCATTTAAAGAATAATTTTTAACATTTCTTTTATGGTAGGTTTACTATTGATGAACTCTTAGCTTTTGCATGTCTGAGAAGCTTTTTAGCTCTTTAAATTCTAAATGATAATTTTGTTTGGTAAGATATCCTAGGATGCATGATTTTCTATTTCACCACTTTAATTATATGTCACTCTCTTCTGGCCAACAAAGTTTCTATAGAAAAATAACCTTTATTTATTTATTTTTTTTATATAATGCTCTGCTTTGCTTTTGCTGCCTTTAGAATTCTGTCTTATCTTTAACTTTTGCCATTTTATGTCTTGGTCTGATGATACCCTCTTTTGGACTCTCCATCCCATAGATATGATATTAAGTTAGATAGATAGATATAGAGAAATAAATTTATGTTGTTTAAACCACCTATTTTATGGTATTCTGTTATAGCAACAGGATCTTACTAAGAAATTGTACTATAGAGACATATGTGTTTATTTCACTTCTATATTGATTTATTCTACTTCCCATCTTTATTTGGCTAAAATATTCTCTTTTCATGAGTCTTACATACTTTTCCTGGTCCTAATGACAGAAAGACATCCTGGAATGTGAAGTCAAGTGGGCCTTATGAAATATCACTATGAACAAAGCTAGTGGAGGTGATGGAATTCAAGCTGAGCTATTTCAAATCCCAAAAGATGATGCTGTGAAAGTGCTGCACTCAATATGCCAGAAAATTTGGAAAACTCAGCAGTGGCTACAGGACTGGAAAAGGTCAGTTTTCATTCCAATCCCAAAGAAAGGCAATGCCAAAGAATGTTCAAACTACTGCACAATTGCACATACTGGCAAAGTAATGCTCAAAATTCTTCAAGCCAGGCTATGTGAACTGTTAACCTACAGATGTCCAAGTTGGATTTAGAAAAGGCAAAGGAACCAGAAATCAAATTGTCAACATCTGTTGGACCATAGAAAAAGCAAGAGAGTTCCAGAAAAACATCTACTTCTTCTTTATTGACTATGCCAAAGCTTTTGACTGTGTGGACCACAACAAATTCTGGAAAATTCTTCAAGAAATGAGAATACCAGACAACCTTACCTACCTCCTGAGAAATCTATTTGCAGGTCAGGAAGCAACAGTTAGAAGTGGACATAGAACAACATACTGGTTCCAAATAGGGAAAGAGTACATCAAGGCTATATATTGTCGCCCTGCCTATTTAACTTATATACAGATTACATCATGAGAAACGCTGGGCTGGAGGAAGCACAAGCTGGAATCAAGATTGCTGAGAGAAATATCAATAACGTCAAATGTGCAGAGAACACTACACTTATGGCAGAAAGTGAATAAGAACTAAAGAGCCTCTTGATGAAAGTGAAAAAGGAGAGTGAAAAAAACTAGCTTAAAACTCAACATTCAGAAAACTAAGATTGTGGCAGCTGGTCCCATCACTTCATGGCAAATAGATGGGGAAGCAATGCAAACAGTGACAGACTTTATTTTGGGGGGCTCCAAAATCATTGCAGATGGTGACTGCAGCCATGAAATTAAAAGACACTTGCTCCTTGGAAGAAAACTTATGCCCAACCTAGACACCTTATTAAAAAAGCAGAGACCTTACTTGCCAACAAACCTCCCTATAGTCAAAGTTATGGTTTTTCCAGTCATCATGTATGGATGTGAGAGTTGGACTGTGAAGAAAGCTGAGCGCTGAAGAATTGATGCTTTTGAACTGTGGTGTTGGAAAAGACTCTTGAGAGTCCCTTGGACAGCAAGGAGATCCAACCAGTTCATCCTAAAGGAAATCAGTCCTGGTTATTCATCGGAAGGACTGATGCTAAAGCTGAAGCTCCAATACTTTGGCCACCTGATGTGAAGAACTGACTCATTTGAAAAGACCCTGATGCTCGAAAAGATTGAAGGTGGGAGGAGAAGGGAGTGACAGAGAATGAGATGGTTGGATGGCATCACTTACTCAATGGAGATGAGTTTGAGTAAACTCCGGGAGTTGATGATGGACAGGGAGGCCTGGCGTGCTGCAGTCCATGGGGTCACAAAGAGTCAGACAGGACTGAGAAACTGAACTGAACTGAACTGAACATGGCAGAAAACATGGTTTTATATACATCTTGAGTATTCTTGCCTTAGTTCAGTTTTTAAGTGTTTTTGTAAGTTTGTCGATTAAGGATTGCACTCTTAATCCCTCAAACGAATTTAACTTTTGTTGTCCCTTATGTTCCATTCCTCACTTTCTCCAACTGAGAAACTGCAGGTAGTTTCTTTGGCAAAAGTTATACAGGGATTTTCCTCGAAGAATCTGCATAGTGTGCTGGAATTGAGTGTAGTATCTGAGGTCCATATGATTTGTAATCAAGTTCTATTAATTTTCTAACCAGATAAGTCAGGTTTCTCTATAGTTCAATAGTATCCATTTCACACACTCTTTCAAATATAAAGAGATGACTACGAAAGGACACTGTCCATGGTCAAGTCAAGTGGTATTCAGATGTTTGCAAGAAGCAGCAGGTCCCTAAGGTGAAATACAGCATGGCAGGAAAAACTTGAAAAGTGTACTACAGAAGAAAAGGACAAAGAACTCTATATGCAATACAAACTTTCTTTTGAGGAAATAAATGGGATTTCAAAAATAAACATAACTCCTCCTCTGTTTTTGTCCAATGTAAAGAAATATGAATATAGGCCAAAATTGCCTTGAGAAGACCAAACGGTTGAAATAAAATTATGCTGACTCATCAGCTTCCTTCCCATTTAACTAAGCAAGAATGAGAGACATTGTCAGTGAGGAAAATTTGCTAGTTCTATTATTCTGAAGTTTTATTGTGGTTATCCCATAGAGAAGTCATAGCACTAACAGCTGGAGAATTCAGGACAAGTCACTTATTCTCTTGGGGTCTTATTAAGTCACTAGCCACCGTGGTTGCTGATTTTCAGCACACTCTGAAAGGAGTTCAGGGTGGAGATCAAGAATGAGATATCCTGTTCTCTGGAAAAAAACTAGCAGAACAAGTTTTCAGATAATTAGCTATTTTCAGGAGAAGATTTTCTGTGTCCAAATTACTGCATCTTCTCATATCTAGAAAAGCACTAAATTTATTAACAGAGACATCTAGATGATCCTCATAATTACCAGTGAAATTCTGCAAATATATGTGTTTAATTGCATGTATCCCCCCTTCACCAAAATCACATATATACTGACTTTCCCTGCTAGCTCTTCAGATCAGTTTCTCAGAGTTATCTGAGATGCTGTCCCTTGGGCTTTAGTCCTTATTTTGTCCCAAATAAAACCTAACTCACAATGAGGTTGTGAGCTTTTTGTGCTGTTTTTTCTTTTTATTTTTGGTCAACAAGGTAAAGGCAGGAAATCAATATCTATATTATGGTAGTAACGTCCATAGTATGCATACTTAACAATTGAATTTTAAAATAATTTAAAAATATATAAGAGTTGGGATAAAATTTTCTATTTGAATAATCAGTGTTGGTCCCAACAAAACCCAAGTGTTTCAGAAAAGCAAAATATATTTTAAAGATATATAATGTAAAATATATCACTAGACTTCAAATATTAATTTTTAAAAATAAACATATAAATTGAATTTAATTTATATTTAAAGTCCACTTTGAATTAGAATTATTTTCAAAATTTTTCTTTTGGAATTATCATCTAATAGGTCTTTACATTCAAGACATTTTCATTTTAAATTCTATGTTTTCTTTCTACATGATAAATGAGGTGATTACAGAAGAAAAGCAGTATTTTCATAAAACTCTTTAGAAAATATACCTTTACAAAAACCAAACATCACCGTGATAATGATTCATAGCTTAAATGTATCCACTTAATCTCCATGAAATTAAGGTTCTCATATTTTCATGTTTTGATACTTATCGTTTCTAAACAGAGATGTGGTTTAATTTTGAAGTGAAATAATGTGGTCCATGAATTTTTTAAGTTGTACCAAAGTGAAAATGAAGTTAAGAGTGACCTGAAGTCGCTCAGTTGTGTCTGACTCTTTGCGTCTCCACCGACTGTAGCCTACTACGCTCCTCTGCCCACAGGATTTTCCAGGCAAGAGTACTGGAGTGGGTTGCCATTGCCTTCTCCAGAGGATCTTCCTGACCCAGGGATCGAACCCAGGTCTCCCACACTATAGGCAAATGCTTTACTGTCTGAGCCACCAAGGATGGCAAATAAAAATATTTGCTTCACCTTGCACTGAATTACCAGTGGACAAGCAATGTATGTATTTAGAACACAAGGAAAACAAGCAATATATTATACATATAATGAATTTAATATTTCACAGATGGGAAAATACACCTCTATTTTCCTTTTAAGCACGTATGTTAGTGTACAGTATTAAATGTGTGTGTATATGGATGTGATGAAAAGGGAAATGAGACAGATATGTATTCTGTGCAAGGTTCCAGGAAACTGCTGACCTTATTCTCAACCATCCTTCCTCTAAGCTTTCTTGCTTCTCATCTCATTCATTTTCTTTAAACCCTGCCTTGAAATATGAAAACTATAGTTTTGTAAAATAAATTGTCATAAAAATATGTATTTTATACTTTACGATCTCAGAAACCATTGAGCACCACACAAATACAATACATAAAGTTATAAACATCTAGAAGCAGAAGAATATCTTCTGAGCAATCTGTGAATACCACTTGTATTTTTCACAAATAAAAGAGAAGATGATAGTGATACTTTTACCTGATTTCATGTTTACTATTAGCTAAAGGCAGTGCAATCTTAATCATGCTTTTGAAAGGCAGGTAGACAGTTTATTTTTTAAACTATAAATTTTTACTTTGGTGATTTTTTTAAATTTATTTTTTAATTGAAGGATAATTGCTTTACAGAATTTTGTTATTTGCTGTCAAACCTCAGGATGAATCAGCCATAGGTGTACATATATCCCCTCCCTTTTGAAACTCCCTCTCATCTCCCTCCCCATCCCACCTCTCTAGGTTGATACAGAGCCCCTGTTTGAGTTTCCTGAGACATATAGCAAATTCCTGTTGGCTATCTATTTTACATATGGTAATGTAAGTATCCATATTACTCTTTCCATACATCTCACCCTCTCCTCCCTTCTCCCCATGTCCATAAGTCTGTTCTCTATATCTGTTTCTCCATTGCTGCCCTGTAAGTAAATTCTTCAGAACCATTTTTCTAGATTCTGTATATGTGCATTAGAATACAATATATATCTTTCTCTTTCTGACTCACTTCACTCTGCATAATAGGTTCTAGGTTCATCCACCTCATTAGAACTGACTCAAAAATGCTCCTTTTAGTGGCTCAGTAATATTCCATTGTGCTTATGTACCACCACTTCTTTATCCATTCATCTGTCGATGGACATCTAGGCTGCTTTCATGTTCTAGCTATTGTAAATAGTGCTGCAATGAACAATGGGATACAATGTGTCTTCTTCAATTTTGGTTTCTTCAAGGTATATGCCTAGGAGTGGGATTGCTGAGTCAGATGGTGGCTTTATTCCTAGTTTTTTAAAGAATCTCCATACTGTCTTCCATAGTAGCTGTATCAATTTACACTCCCACCAACAGAGCAAGAGCTTTCCTTTTTCTCCACACCTTCTCCAGCATTTATTGTTTGCAGACATTTTCATGATGGCCATTCTGACCGGTGTGAGGTAATATCTCATTGTGGGTTTGATTTGTATTTCTCTAATAATGAGAGATGTTGGGCTCATTTCATCTGTTTGTTAGCCATCTGTATGTCTTCTTTGGAGAAATGTCTGTTTAGGTCTTTTCCCCACTTTTTGACTGAGTTGTTTTTTTTTTTTTTTCTGGTATTGAGTTGTATGAGCTGCTTGTATATTTTGGAAATTAATCCTTTGTCACTTGTTTCATTTACTATTATTTTCCTCATTCTGAGGGTTGTCTTTGCACCTTGCTTATAGTTTCCTTTGCTGTGCAAAAGCTTTTAGGTTTAATCAAGTCCCACATGTTTACTTTTGTTTTGATTTCCGTTACTCTAGGAGGTGGGTCATAGAGGATATTGCTTTGATTTATGCCATTGAGTGTTCTGCCTATATTTTCCTCTAAGAGTTTTATAGTTTCTGGTCTTATGTTTAGGTATTTAATCCATTTTGAGTTTATCTTTGTGCATGGTGTTAGGAAGTGTTCTAATTTCATTCTTTTACATGTAGCTGTCCAGTTTTCCCAGCACCATTTATTGAAGAGGCTGTCTTTGCCCCATTGTATATTCTTACCTCATTTGTCAAAAATTAGGTACCCATAGGTGCATATTTTTTTTTTTGTTTTTGTTTTCTGGGATTTATATTTTGTTCCATTGGTCTATATTTCTGTTTTTGTGCCAGTACCATACTGTCTTGATAACTGTAGCTTTGTACTATAATCTGAAGTTAGGAAGGTTGATTCCTCCAATTCCATTCTTCTTTCTCAAGACTGCTTTGGCTATTCAGGTTCTTTTGTGTTTCCATCTGAATTGTGAAATTCTTTGCTCTAGTTCTGTGAAAAATGCCATTGGTAATTTGATAGGGATCTCATTGAATCTGTAGATTGTGTTTGGTAGTATAGTCATTTTCACAATATAGATTCTTCCTTACCCAGGAACATGAAATAGGTCTCCATCTGTTTGTGTCATCTTTGATTTCTTTCATTAGTGTCTTATAATCTTCCGTGTATAGTTCTTTGTCCCCTTAGTTAAGTTTATTCCTAGATATTTTATTCTTTTTGTTGCAATGCTGAATGTGATTGATTCCTTAATTTCTCTTTCTGATTTTTCATTGTTAGCATATAGAAATGCAAGTGATTTCTGTGTATTGATTTTGTATCCTACATCTTTGCTAAATTTGCTGATTAGCTCTAGTAATTTTCTGATACTATCTTTAGGCTTTTGTATGTCATGTCATCTGCAAACAGAGCTTTAATTCTTCTTTTCCAATCTGGATTCCTTTTATTTCTTTTTCTTCTCTGATTGCTGTAGCTAGGACTTCCAGAACTATGTTGAATAATAGTGGGGAAAGTGAGCACCCTTTTCTTGTTCCTAATCTTAAGGGAAATGCTTTCAGTTTTTCAACATTTGAGAATGTTTGCTATAGGCTTATCATATATAGCCTTTACTATGCTGAGCTAGGGTCCTTCTATGACCATTTTTTAAAAGTTTTAATCATAAACAGGAGCCGAATTTGTCAAAGGCTTTTCCTGCATCTATTATCATATGGTTTTAATCTTGTTATTTGTTAATATGGTGTATCACATTGATTGATTGCATATATTGAAGAATCCTTGCCTTCCCGGAATAATCCAAACTTGATCATGGTGTATGAGCTTTTTGATTTGCTGCTGAATTCTGTTTGCTAAAATTTTGTTGAGGCTTTTTACATCTATGTTCATCAGTGATATTGGGCTGTAGTTTTCTTTTTTTGAGTTGTCTTTGTCTGGTTTTGGTATCAAAGTGATGGTGGCCTTGTAGAATGAGTTTGGAAGTGTTTCTTCCTCTGCAATTTTTTGAAAGAGTTTTAGAAGGATAGGCATTAGCTCTTCTATAAGTATTTGATAGAATTCTCCTGTGAAGCTATCAGGTCCTGGGCTTTTGTTTTTGGGGAGACTTTTGATCACAGCTTCAATTTCAGTGCTTGTAATTGGGTTGTTAATAATTTCCTCTTCATCCTGGTTCAGTCTTGGAAGACTTAACTTTTCTAAGAATCTGTCCATTTCTTCCAGGTTATCCATTATATTGCCATATAGTTGTTCATAATAGTCTCTTATACTCCTTGGTATTTCTGCATTGTCTGTTGTAACCTTTCTTTTTCCATTTCTAATTTTGTTGATTTGATTTTTCTTTCTTTTTTTCTTGATGGGTCTGACTAAAGGTTTGCCAATTGTGTTTATCAACTCAAAAAAACAGCTTTTAGTTTTATTAATCTTTACTATTGTTTCTTTCATTTCTTTTTCATTTATTTCTGCTTGAATCTTTATGATTTCTTTACTTCTACTAATTTTGGGGTCTTTTTGTTCTTTTTCCAGTTGTTTTAGGTGTAAAGTTACATTGTCTATTTGATGTTTTTCTTGTTTCTTCAGGTAGGATTGTATTGCTATAAACTTCCCTCTTAGAACTGTTTTTGCTGCATCCCATAGGTTTTGAGTTGTGTTTTCATTGTCATTTGTTTCTAGATTTTCTTTTTATTTCCCTTTTGATTTCTTCAGTAACCTGTTGATTATTTGGAAATGTGTTGTTCAATCTCCATGTGTTTGTGTTTCTTAGAGTTTTTTTTTTTCTTGTAATTGATATCTAGTCTCATAGTGTTGTGGTCAGAGAAGATGCTTAATATGATCTCAATTTTCTTAAATTTACTGAGATTTTATTTGTAACCCAATATGTGGTCTATCCTGGAGAATATCCCATGTGCACATGAGAAGGTGTATTCTTCTGCATTTGGATGGAATGTCCTGAAGATATCAATGAGATCCATCTCATCTAATATATCATTTAAGACTTGTCTTTCCTTATTTTCTGTTTTGATGATCTGTCCATTGGTGTGAGTGGGGTGTTAAAGTCTCCTACTATTATTGTGTTTCTGTCAATTTCTCCTTTTATGTCTGTTAGTGTTTGTCTTATGTATTGAGGTGCTCCTGTGTTGGGTGCATAGATATTTACAATTGTTATGTCTCCCTCTTGGATTGATCCCTTGATCATTATGTAGTCCTCTTGGATTGATCCCTTGATCATTTGTTATCTCTTGTAATCTTCTTTATTTTAATGTCTATTTTGTCTGATATAAGGATTGCTACTCCAGCTTTCTTTTGCTTCCCATTTGCATGGAATATATTTTTCCATCCTCTCATTTTCAGTCTATATGTGTCTTTAGGTCTGAAGTGGGTTTCTTATAGACAGCATAAATATGGGTCTTGTTTTTGTATCCATTCAGCCAGTCTGTGTCTTTTGGTTGGAGCTTTTAATCCATTTACATTTAAAGCAATTATTGATATATATGTTTCTATTGCCACTTTCTTAATTGTTTGGGGTTTATTTTGTAGACCTTTTTCCTTCTCTTGTATTTCTTGGCTATGCTGCTGCTGCTGCTAAGTTGCTTCAGTCGTGTCCGACTCTGTGTGACCCCAGAGACGGCAGCCCACCCATCCCTGTGATTCTCCAGGCAAGAACACTGGAGTGGGTTGCCATTTCCTTCTCCAATGCATGAAACTGAAAGGTGAAAGTGAAGTCGTGCAGTCGTGTCTGACCCTTAGCGACCCCATGGACTGCAGCCTACCAGGCTCCTCCGTCCATGGGATTTTCCAGGCAGGAGTACTGGAGTGGGGTGCCATTAAGTCCATTTAACATTTGTTGTAAAGCTGGTTTGGTGGTACTGAATTCTCTTAACTTTTGCTTGTCTGAAAAGCTTTTTCTTTCTCCATCAGTTTTGAATGAGATCCTTTCTGGGTATAGTAATCTTGGTTGTAGATTTTTCCCTTTCAGTACTTTAAATATATCCTACCATTCCCTTCTGGCCTGCAGAGTTTCTGCTGAAAGATCAGCTGTTAAGTGTATGGGGTTTCCCTTGTATGTTACTTGTTGCTTCTCCCTTGCTGCTTTTTAATATTCTTTCCTTGTGTTTAGTCTTTGTTAGTTTGATTAGTATGTGTCTTCGTGTGTTTCTCCTTGGGTTTATCCTATATGGGATTCTTTGTGCCTCTTGGACTGATTGACTCTTTCCTTTTCCATGTTGGGGAAATTTTCAACTATAATCTCTTCAAAAATTTTCTCATGTCCTTTCTTTTTCTCTTCTTCTTCTGGGACCCCTATAATTTGAATGTTGGTGTGTTTGATATTCTCCCAGATGTCTCTGAGACTATCCTCAGTCCTTGTCATTCTTTTCACTTTATTCTGCTCTTTAAAAGTTATTTCCAGGAGCCGAGAGCAGGCGGCGGAGCGCGAGGAGGACGCGGTGGGATATGAGGTGCCCGTCATAAGCTCCAGAGAGTCACCCTCCACAGAGCCCAGCAGAGGAGCGGGAGAATATGAAATCCAACCCTGCCATCCAAGCTGCCATTGACCTCACGGCTGGGGCCGCAGGGGGCACAGCATGTGTCCTGACCGGGCAGCCCTTCGACACCATGAAAGTGAAGATGCAGACATTCCCCGACCTGTACCGGGGCCTCACCGATTGCTGCCTCAAGACCTACTCCCAGGTGGGCTTCCGGGGCTTCTACAAGGGCACCAGCCCCGCGCTCAAATTTAAAAAAAAAAAAAAAAGTTATTTCCACCACTTTATCTTCCAGCTCACTGATTTGTTCTTCTGCCTCAGACATTCTGCTATTGATTTATTCTAAAGTAGTTTTAATTTCGGTAATTGTGTTGTTTGTCTCTGCATGTTTATTCTTTAATTCTTCTAGGCATTTGTTAACCAATCCTTGCATTTTCTCCATTTTGTTTTCAAGGTTTTTCATCATCTTTACTATCATTATTCTGATTTTTTTTGGATAATTTGCCTATTTACTCTTCATTTATTTAGACGTCTGTGTTTCTAGTTTGTTCTTTTGTTAATGTAGTATTTCTCTGCCTTTTCATTATTTTTTTTTTCTAGTTTTTGTGTTTGAGGTCTCTTTTTCCCAGGCTTCAAGTTTGAATTCTTTCCTCATTTTGGTTTCTGCCCTCCTAAAGTTTGCCCAGTGGTTTGTGTAAACTTCATATAGGGTGAGATTTGTGCTGAGGTTTTGTTTGTTTGTTTTTCCTCTGATATTCAATGCTGAGTGAGGTGGTAATCCTGTCTGCTGATGACTGGGTTTGTATTTTTGTTTTGTTTGTTGTTTAGATGAGGCATCCTGCACAGGGTGCTACTGGTGGTTGGGTGACGCTGGGTCTTGTATTCAAGTGGTTTCCTTTGTGTGAGTTCTAACTGTTTGGTACCCCTTAGGGTTATTTCTCTGGTAGTTTTAGGGCCTTGGAGACAATGCTCCCACTCCAAATGCTCAGCGCTTGATCTCTGGTCAGGAACAAAGATTCCACACGTGGTTTGTTATGGCATTGGGATGAAAACAAATATACAAAAATGAGAAACCAATGATAAACACCAGACAAATGGCAGTTACAAAATCAGGCAAATAATAATTAAAATAATGGAATATACACATATATGTATACACCCATAAGCAAAGTCAAAACAGTCCAACAAAAATAAAGTACAATAGATTGACCCAGCAACATAGGAAATCAAAAATTATATTTGTCACTTAAGAACAAAACTAACTAAAGCACAAACTGGAAAACAAAACTAAAGCAAGGTGCCAAGTGGGAAATAAAGCAATGAAAACAAAACTAACAAATATATTGAGGGAAAGAAAAGAAAGAATAGACATGAAAAGTTAAATAGAGGTAGATGAAGATTTATATACATTAAAGATTAACTGCAAGGGGAAAAGGACAATAGGAAAGGCAAACAAAGGAAAAAATATAATTGGTTTTAAAAATTAAATGTTAAATTATTTAAGAAAGAAAAAAAAAAGAAAAGGAAAACTCCCCAGAACTGCAAAAGCCCAATGTAGAGGCAGAGGTTTATAACAACAAAAATGTGACTGAAAAAAAAAGAAAAAAAAAAAACCCAAAAAACTCAAAAGCTTAATTAGATTTCATAGTGCCATTAAAATCAACAGCTACAACAGGGGTGGGGGGGTGAGAAGGAAAAAAGTCCAAAAGAATCTATAGAACAAGTCAAAACATAAGAATAATAAATGTTTTTCTTGAGTCACTGCTGTTAGAGTCCTTTCCCTCACTGGGACACAGCCCACCTCATCTCCCTAGGATGCCCTCTAACACTGTGCTGACCTCTGGACCTGCTGTGGGGGCAGATCACATTCTAATCTGGTCCTACTCCTCTGTGTCTTGCCTCCAATGTCCACAGCTTTCAGAATTAGCATGTTTTCTTTTGTGGGAGCTGTCAGTGACCTTTTATATATTCCATATATATGTATATATTCCATAATACAGAGTCTGCCTAGTTGATCATGTGGATTTAATCTGCAGCTCATACAGCTGGTGGGAGGGTTTTGGGTGTTATTACTTAGCCACACTGTCCCTGGGTTTCAATTGTGGTTTTATTTCCACCTCTGCATGTGGATCATCCACTGGGGTTTGCTCCTGAGGCTGCTGTGGAGGTGGTGCAGCTGATTGGGTCGCAGGGGTTCTGGCAGCACCGGGTACTCAGGGGGGTTGGTGGCTAGAGCAGCAGGAAATATAGTGCTCTAAAAGGGTAAGGCAACCAGTATTGACCAGTATTCTTGCTTGGAGAGTCCCCCCTCCCTGACAGAGAAGCCTAGCAGGCCACAGTCTACAGGGTTGCAAAGAGTTGGACAGTATCAATGCGACCCTGCGTGCGTGCATAGGCGCAAGACTTTTTTTTGCCTGTGGCAGTTCTGCCCCAGTGAGAATTGAGTGTGAAGGTGGGGCAGCTGCTTGGCTTTTGGGGACCCTGGTAGCGCCAACTGTGCAGGGACACAGACTGCCTCCACCCCAGGAGTTACAGCCCTGAGTCTTTTGCTGAGCCTCTTGTAGCTGGTGATCAGAAGGCCTCTTTGGCCAGTCTTTCTCTGTAACTCTGCCCATTCAGGCACTTAGAGGGCTCCGTTGCCTGGGGTCCTTCTCTATTGTTTGGTGCATCAGGCACATAGAGGGGGCCCCCATGGCTGGGGTCCTACTCATTATATCCTTGTGTCAGGCACTTAAAAGAGCACCCTGCGTAAGAGTCCTACTCTGTAGTTCAGTGTGATTGTTCAGCTGCCAATGCCGGCATGTGGGGGCGGGGTGGGTGGAGGGGTGCGGGGGAAGAGGCTATGGTTATGGCTTCACTCCCTATGCATGACTCAGCAGTATTGCCTTGCTTCCATGGCTGCCTGGCTTTTCTCCACAGTCATTTCCCACCACAGTCTCCTCCCTCACATCCTCTTGCTCCGTCTCTCCACAATCCACAGCAGCTCTCGCCCTGGGATTGCCCCACAATCCCTAAACTTCAGCTCCCTGCTGCTGTACCTTCCAGGGGACCTGTGTCCCTGTCTTGGTTATGTATGGCTGTGGCAAGGACTGTCTGATTCTCATTCCATTTAGGCTGCCACAGATCAGCTGTTTCACTCTCAGCCTTAAATGTTTCTCCTCTGACGCAGACAATTGCCCTGATGTGGGGATCAGACCTCTGCTTCAATCCCCCACCTGCCAAGGGCAGGTCCAGTCACACTAACACTCCTGTTTTCCCCCCTAGTTCCTCAGTCCTACAGAGTTTTCCATCGTTCTATATATTATTTTCCACTGGTCAGGTACTCCTGTCTGCTCTCAGATGGAGTTCTGCATGCACTTCTGTGTCTGAAGCTGTATTCTGTTGGGGGCCAGAGTGAGGTACTCCGCCCGTGACAAAGGTCATGAGGAAGGAGGCTCGACATACGCAAAGGCGGGATCGAGCCTCAGGAGTCCCCCTGGAAACCCTCGAGCGTCTACCCCCATAACCAGAGCCTGCCTACTTTACTACTTTGTGCTCTTACCTACACCTCTGACTTTACGGGGGGCTGTCCCCCACCACCTCTTTCGGAGAAGGAGTTAACCTAGAGCTCCAGTCAATAAAAACTCTTGGGTGTGACAAGAGTGTTTTAACCTACAAACTCCTCTGAAGGTTTTCTAGCCTGCCTGACAGGCTCGTCCGGCCACATGTCATTGCTCACAGCCTCCCAACCGTGAGAGGCACAAGATGCTTTAAACCCTCTAAAAACAGGTTCTTTAGAGAAGTTAGAAAACTATAAGTATAGTGGGCTAATTAGAAATTGTGTTGGTGAAGGGTTTTTCATTTGTTGAGCCAATGTTTGTTGCTAAGTCTCCATATCCCCTGCCCTTACACACATTAATGAATATATAGAAGGAATAAGTATTAACCTTTGATATTAATCACGTTAGACCTTAGGCTAAGTAAATTCTTTCCTTAACTAAAACCCACTACACCCTCACCCTGTAGGAATGTAACTTTATTTGGGTGGCGTCTGTTTTGAGAATAATCAGCCCTGGAGAAATAAGTGTCCTGATTGACTGACCGCTGTCACAAGGAGAGGGTCGTAAATTGTCAGCAGGCCCCCCTGGCCAGAAGATGATGTAACACCCCTAAGACCTCTGTATACATTTGTGTGAAGCACCTGACTTTAATAAAAGTCAGGACTGCTGTCCCCACGTGACTTTTGTATAACATCTCAGTGTATAAAAACAGACTCTGGAAAATAAAGAATTGGGATCAGTTTCTCGAAAAAAAAAAAAAAAAAAGGTGAGGGAGAGTTTAAAACCTTGAAGAGTAGTGAGTTCCCTGTTGCTGGAAGTATTCAAGCAAAGATTAGATGGTTGCTTGTCATCTAAAAAGCTATAGACCAGATTTAGGTTACAAAACAAAAACTGGAGAAGCTTATAAAGATGTTGTGCAACACCTCTTTACTTGCTTCTCATATTTAGGTGCCAAAAGTTTTGAAAACTGACAATGCCCCTTTGAAGCTGCGGAGAGATTGTTTACTAACTTTAAATGATTTCCAAAAATTATTAGGGGACATTAATTGGATACGCCCACATTTAAAACTGACTACTACAGATTTAAAGCCTTTATTTGATTGCTTAGAAAGCGATCTTAATTCCAGTTCTAAGAAAAAGTTGACTAATGAAACAGGCTCTTGTCAAAGAAGATGAAACTTTAAATGGTCAGTTAATTAGGATTAATATTACCAAAAGATGAGATTAAATTATTCTTGCCATAAAACATACACCTACAGGGTGCTTGTGACAAAAAGGCCCATTGGTTCCATCTACCAGTGACCCCAAGAAAAATAGTTTTATCTTATCCCAGCTTGGTGGCACAATTAATTACAAAAGGAGGAAAAAAGAAGTGTGGAACTTTTTAGAAAAGAAGTAGCAAATATAGTAATTCCATTCAATAAGGATCAACTACAAGTCTTTTACAAAGTAGTGATGATTGGCAAGTTGCCCTGATAGATTTCAGGGGTCAAATTTTGTTTCATTTGCCCTCAAGCCCCCACAGTAGTTAAAAGTTCAAAAATGTTAGATTGGCAGTTTGAGGGTACCTGTGGAACTTTCCAACCCTATGTAGTTCCTACGCTCCCCTTTACCCTATGGGAGAGGGATGTGCTGTCTCAAATAAGAGATACTCAGAGAAGGGTTTTCTCAATTTCTTAGTTATCAACAGGTGGTACAATTAACAATACTATATATATTATTATAAATACATAATATAAATATATTTGCCTAATTGCAGTTCGCCTAATTAGGTATGGGTATAAATAAAATATAATAGAGGTATACCTAATTCTATTTATGGATCTATACTTAATTAATCTGTATATAAATTGGTATGTATACTGTATATGCATATTATATATATACTGTATAATCAAATATATATTGCAGTAATATAATGTGTGTGGCTGATATTAATTGGTATGGATTGATGTGCTGTGATGATATATGTTCTATATACTGTATAATTATATATGTGTGACATGTATTATTGCAGTACATTGGTTTGTGTTGGCTGGTATTAGCTGTGTATGTGTTGTATTGCTGTAATATATATTAATTAACATATTAATTAAAGATTAATTCAAGTATATTGATTATGTCAATAAGTTTATACTTGTTGCCATGTATAAATACATATATAAATACATTTTGCATTTAGATATATCTGTATACCAAAATGAGATAAGGAGGTTATGCATTTATTATTTAAATTTATACAGAGACCTAAACTAAACATTACACCTAAATTAACATATCCCAAAATTTATGTTGTTAAAATGTAAATTTTAAAAATTTAAAAAATGAAATTGACAACTGCTTGACAATTCTTTTACCATAAAACCCCCATAGGTGTAATTGGGGTAGCCAGACAAAAAATTGGTTTTATGGCAAAACGGCCCCCTAGAATGGGTCCATCTCCCCGCCCAAGCCAAAAAGGTAGCGGCTTCTTATCCGGGATTGATAGCTACTTTGATATTAAAGGAAAAAAGCAGAGCATTAAATTATTTGGTAAAGAGCAATCAGAAATTGTAATTCCATATAATAAGGAACAACTTGATGCTCTTCTAATGTTTGATGAGGACTGGCAGATTGCCGTAGGAAATTATTTTGGTCAAAATTTTTGCATCATTTACCCTCGCATGTTTTGCTGAATTTTATATCCAGACATCCAGTTATTTTTCCTGTCAGATGTAAACAATCTCCTATTCCAAATGCTCAAATAGTTTTTACTGATGGGTCAGCAGACGGTAAAGCCTCCATAGTTACTAAAAATCACCAAAAGGTTTTAGAAACATGGGAAACTTCAAACAGCATAGAGGCTTTTGCTATGTTTGCAGATGAAGAATTTAACCTTTATTCTGATTCTCAGTATATTGTCAGGTTGTTTCCACACATTGAAACTGCGGTTTTTGTCTGAAAATAAAACTACCATATTTCATTTGTTAACTAAATTACAGCAACAAATTTGGAAAAGAAATAAAATATTTTTCATTGGACACATTCGGGCTCATTCCAGATTGCCCGGCCCTTAAAATGCCTTTAATGATTTGGCTAACTTGTTAACCAGAAATACAGTGGCTACTGTGATTGAGGAGGCCAGAGCCTCTCACTCACTTCATCAATACACTACTGCTTTAAGATATCAATTCCAAATTCCCAGAGAGACTGCTCGAGAAATTGTGCGTTCTTGCTTATATTGCCCCACTGTTTATAATATAGTCTACCTACGGGAGTTAATCCTCATGGTCTCAAACCTAACGTACTCTGGCAGATGGATGTAACTCATGTCTCTTCATTTGGAAAACTGTCCTTTGTTATACCTTTTCTCATGTCATTATTGCAACTTCTCGTACCGGAGAGGCAGTTAAAGGTGTTATACAACATCTCTTTACTTGTTTTTCATATTTGGGCCTACCAAAAGCTCTGAAAACTGACAATGCTCCTGCTTACACTTCTAAGTCTTTTCAGGAACTTTGTTTACAGTTTCAAATTAAACACAACACAGGCATCCCTTATAATCCCCGGGGACAAGCCATTGTGGAAAGAGCACATCAAACATTAAAGCTTCAAATTCAAAAATTAAAAGAAGGGGAGTTTAAGTATAGCTCTCCCCATCAAATCTTGCAACATGCTCTTTTTGTAATAAATATTTTAAATGCCGTTTCCGCCGGAACTACTGCAATGCTTCGCCATTGGTGCCCAGAGCAACTGAATGCAAAGCCATTAGTCAAATGGAAGGACCTCCTCTCCGGACAATGGAAGGGTCCTGACCCATTGTTAACCAGCGGTCGAGGATGTGCTTGTATTTTTCCACAGGACGCAGATTCACCAATTTGGGTTCCAGACAGGTCAGGTTCGCTGCGCGCACTCGCTTGCCCCGCACCCTCCTCGCTGCACCCCCACGACCTAGAGCAAAGAAGTTTGTGCAGCAAGTGAGGGCCAGAGAGGAGAGCGCACCCGCAAAGTGCCGTCCAGACCAGCGTGGCGCCGGCCAGCAGGGGAGACAAGATAAACATCGAGATCCCGGCGAGACTGACAGGGCTGCTGCAGCGTGAACTCCAACCAGAAAATAATTCTACTTATTCTGTTTTAGCTTGTCCACCCTTGCCTTATGTTTTCCTTTTTACTAATGACTCCAACAAACTTAATGTAGGCATGAATTATTCAGGTGGACCTAACGTAGTGACTTGTGAACAATGTATGCTTTCATCTTATTTAAACCCTCAATGTAATGTTTGCTCCTTTGTGGTGTTACAATGCCCATCCTATCTTATGGTGCCTATATGATAGCTATGGTCTTACTGTGTTACAACAACTGCAGGATTTAATGCGATCGCGACGGTTTGTGGTCTTGCTTATCCTAGGAATAGCAGCTTTAATAGCAGCAATTAGTTCTGTTACTGCGGCAGCAATATCATTGACTCAACAAGTGCATACTGCCCAATATGTTGATACCATGTCTAAAAATGTTTATTTAACTCTAGCAACACAGGAAGCTATAGATAGGAAATTAGAGATGAGAGTAGACGCCTTAGAAGAAGCAATTATGCATACTGGGATTGAGTTACAGGCTTTAAAGGTGAAGATGGCTTTGACATGCCACGCTGATTACAGTATTCCTGATGTATCCGTGGAGAGAGATGTACTCCACATCCAACTACTCCTCCACCATCTTGTTCTCCCCTCTTGGTGTGACTTATGACACAAGAGTAATAGTTTCAGATTCATGTTTATGTTTCCCTTAAAAATCAGAATATCTACTTTTCCAAAGATTATAACAATTTACATACTGATCTCCCCCATACCAAGAGGCACAACTCTTTACGACATGAAAATCAATTACATGGATGAATTAAGTTCTTTTAAAAATATATTTTTTTATACTACTTATGCACTTGCTAAAAAGTTCAGCAGGGTCCTTGACAGCGTGCATGTGAAGTCACTTCAGTGATGTTCCTACTCTGTGTGGGCCTGTGGACTGCAGTCTGCCAGGGTCCTTTGTCCATGGGATTCTCCAGGCAAAAATACTGGAGTGAATTGCCATTTCCTCCTCCAAGGAATCTTCCTGATGCAAGGATCAAACCCACCTCTCTTACATCTCCTTTATTGGCAGGCAAGTTCTTTACCTCTAGTGCCGTCTGGGAAGCCCTCCTTGACAGCAGAAGAATATTAAGAAACTTTGACCATCTGAGAGGGCAAATACTGGGCACAACTTTCCTTATGAGCTCTTTGTAACTATCCTATAAAATGTTGTTGTGGTCCATATTTTATATCTGAGGATGCTGTGACAAGTAATAATAATTTGAGCAATAGAGTAAGTGGCACAAACAGTAAGTAATAAACCAGGATTGTAATTCAGATTTCTGTTTCTACAAAATTTGTATTTGTTCACAACACAACTGGTTCTCCAGTCTTCACATTTCTATTATTCTGTTTAGAAAGACAGAAAGAGAGCGAACCAAAGAGAGGGAAGTAGCAATATAAGATTGCCAAATTTTTCATTTGTTGAGTATGGACATTAAAAATAAAATGAGCAATTATCTTCTCTATTTATGCTGAAAATTGTTAGAAAAGCTGCAGGGAAGTAGCAATATAAGATTGCCAAATTTTTCATTTGTTGAGTATGGACATTAAAAGTAAAATGAGCAGTAATCTTCTCTATTTATGCTGAAAATTGTTAGAAAAACCCAAACTTTGTTTTCTGCAAAATAAAGAGATAAATATAATCTCCTATGGGCTTCCCAAGTGGCTCAGTGGTAAAGAATCCACCTGCCAATGCAGGAGATACAAGTTCAATCGCTGGGTCAGGAGGATCCTCTGGAGAAGGAAATGGTAATCCACTCCAAAATTTTGCCCTGGAAAATCCCATGGACAAAGGCGGTTGGCAGGCTAATAGTCCGTGGGGTTGCAAAAGATTTGGACATAACTTAGAGACTGAACAACAATATAATCACCTGTAATATGCATCAGATCAGATCAGATCAGTCGCTCAGTCGTGTCCAACTCTTTGTGACCCCATGAATCGCAGCATGCCAGGCCTCCCTGTCCATCACCAACTCCCAGAGTTCACTCAGACTCACAGCCATCGAGTCAGTGATGCCATCCAGCCATCTCATCCTTTGTCGTCCCCTTCTCCTCCTGCCCCCAATCCCTCCCAGCATCAGAGTCTTATCCAATGAGTCAACTCTTCACATGTGGTGGCCAAAGTACTGGAGTTTCAGCTTCAGCATCATTCCTTCCAAAGAAATCCCAGGGCTGATCTCCTTCAGAATGGACTGGTTGGATCTCCTTGCAGTCCAAGGGACTCTCAAGAGTCTTCTCCAACACCACAGTTCAAAAGCATCAATTCTTTGGTGCTCAGCCTTCTTCACAGTCCAACTCTCCCATCCATACATGACCACAGGAAAAACCATAGCCTTGACTAGACGAACCTTTGTTGACAAAGTAATGTCTCTGCTTTTGAATATGCTATCTAAGTTGGTCATAACTTTCCTTCCAAGGAGTAAACATATGCCAAGCTAATTATACCTTCTGATGTTAAACAGAAAGGGGAAAGAAGAATGAAAATACATGAAAATGAAGTAGCATTAAAACTTTGAAAGTGAAAGGTGAAAGTGGAAGTCACCCAGTTGTGTCCAGCTCTTTGCGACCCCATGGACTTTAGAGTCCACGGAACCCTCCAGGCCAGAATACTGGAGTGGGTAGTCATTCCCTTCTCCAGAGGATCTTCCCAACCCAGGGATCAAACCCAGGTCTCCTGCATTATAGGCGGATTCTTTACCAGCGGAGCCACCACTAACATCAACAAAAGTTCATTTCCTGTAGGTAAGAGGCTTACCTTGAAATAGTACGTTGTTTTCATATAGCACATATAGGAATCAGAGCTAGCAGAACCGTTGGCAGAAGCCCTTCTTCACACAAATTAGTTCAGAAAAACAAAAACTGAGAAGTTCCATAAAAACTGCATGGTTTGGTCAGAGGGATTTGCAAGGCCATGTTTGTCATCTCTGTTGCAACAAAAATATTTTTAGACTGTAAAGTATTAAAAAGTGTCCTAGCTGTCCCCTCCCTTTTAATTACTACAAAATGTGTACTCCTGACTATTCCAATGTCTTATAATAGTAAATAGTTCTTTACATTAAAATTTCCCTGTTTTATTTACTGTATGGTTTATGTCTCCTGACTGGGCCCTGGGAACAAATGAACTATAGTCTAGATGGAACCAGATTGGTTATGAACTGATAGCTATTGGGACTGGTTAGTAGATGTATGTGGGTTTATTACACTATTATATGTCTGTGTATATTCAAAATTCTTCATAGTTAAAAGATAGTTAAAATCAGCTTTAAAAAATACGTCTGTAATGAAACATATGACTATTCATCCTAACTCATAGAAAAAAAAAAAGAGTGTAAAGAGTTTTCCTCACGTTTTGCCAAGAAGCAAATTAGTGACAAATTTACCAAAAAAAAAAAAAAATTGCTCTTTAGAATTTTTTATATATCAGAATTGCAGATGAGATATGGTAGATCTAAATACACATAAGTAATAGTTGAATTATTCAGGGACTCAGCATGAAACAAGCTGCACATTCAAATTAGAGTCTTTCAAGAAAATCTTATAAAGAGAATATGTTCAAAGGTATGTGCACTGTGATGATATTAATAGCAGAGCAGTTAACATTGGAGGACCCAAAAATATGAGGACAAATAGATGTTCTTAGAACCTAAAGAAGACAGTTCTATAAAGAAGGCTACCTTGAAAAATCACAGAGCACAGCAGTCTGGGGCAACCTTTCAAAAGAGACCTGACTTCACTCTTCTCCCTCTTTTGAGTCTCCTGCCGAGCCAAACTGCAGACCAGGCAGCAAGGGATCTATTGGCCCATACGTGTCAACATCCTCCAGGACAGAGATCAGAGTGGACTAGGGTGGAAAGTAAATATAAGGAGGTCAAGGAGAAGCTATGACAGAGGTACAAAGGTAGATACTCAAAAATACTTACAGTGAATAACACTGCATTACAGAGGAAAAAGAAAGGGTGAGGGAAGGGGAAGAATAAACCACATAAGATAGATTAGGGTGCACAGTAGCAGACTTATAGATTTGAGTACAAAGTATGCATTAGAATAGGTAGACAATATTGTAAATGCATAATCACTAAAACAAAGCAAAATCCTTGTCAAAGACCAGAAATACCCACTTCCAGAAGGAAGAAATATTGTCAAAGGGTCTTTCACAGATGTTGTATTTGCCTAGACACCTACCAGCAATGTAGTAGGATCTCTTTTCCTACACCTTACAGAACTATAGAACTTTTGAACTTGGCTAAGCTAGTAAAGTAAAGCTCAGAATCCTCCAAGCCAGGCTTCAGCAATACGTGAACCATGAACTTCCAGATGTTCAAGCTGGTTTTCGAAAAGGCAGAGGAACCAGAGATCAAATTGCCAACATCCGCTGGATCATGGAAAAAGCAAGAGAGTTCCAGAAAAACATCTATTTCTGCTTTATTGACTATGCCAAAGCCTTTGACTGTGTGGATCACAATAAACTGTGGAAAATTCTGAAAGAGATGGGAATACCAGACCACCTGACCTGCCTCTTGAGAAACCTATATGCAGGTCAGGAAGCAACAGTTAAAACTGGACATGGAACAACAGACTGGTTCCAAAAAGGAAAAGGAGTACATCAGGGCTGTATATTGTCATCCTGTTTATTTAACTTCTATGCAGAGTACATCATGAGAAACGCTGGACTGGAAGAAGCACAAGTTGGAATCAAGATTGCCAGGAGAAATATCAACAACCTAAGATATGCAGAAGACACCACCCTTATGGCAGAAAGTGAAGAGGAACTAAAAAGCCTCTTGATGAAAGTGAAAGAGAAGAGTGAAAAGGTTGGCTTAAAGCTCAACATTCAGAAAAGTAAGATCATGGCATCCGGTCCCATCACTTCATGGGAAATAGATGGGGAAACAATGGAAACAGTGTCAAATTTTATTTTGGGGGACTCCAAAATCACTGCAGATGGTGACTATAGCCATGAAATTAAAAGACACTTACTCCTTGGAAGGAAAGTTATGACCAACCTAGATAGCATATTCAAAAGCAGAGACATTACTTTGCTAACAAAGGTCCGTCTAGTCAAGGCTATGGTTTTTCCTGTGGTCATGTATGGATGTGAGAGTTGGACTGTGGAGAAAGCTGAGCACCAAAGAATTGATGCTTTTAAACTGCGGTGTTGAAGACTCTTGAGAGTCCCTTGGACTGCAAGGAAGTACAACCAGTCCATTCTAAAGGAGATCAGTCCTGGATGTTCTTTGGAAGGAATGATGCTAAAGCTGAAACTCCAGTACTTTGGCCACCTCATGCAAAAAGTTGACTCATTGGAAAAGACTGATGCTGGGAGGGATTGGGGGCAGGAGGAGAAGGGGACGACAGAGGATGAGATGGCTGGATGGCATCATCAACTCTATGGACGTGAGTTTGAGTGAACTCCGGGAGTTGGTGATGGACAGGGAGGCCTGGCATGCTGCAATTCAGGGGGTCGCAAAGAGTTGGACACAACTGAGTGACTGAACTGAACTGAACTGAAGCTGATAAGTAAAAAATGATATCTTAGTACAGCTGACTCTGTTTTCTCTTCACTAAATTAAGATTCAGCTATCTGTTCAGTTCAGTCACTCAGTCATGTCTGACTCTTTGCAACCCATGTACCAAAGCCCACTAGGCTTCCCTGTCCATCACCAACTCCTGGAGCTTGCTCAAACTCATGTCCATCGAGTCAGTGATGTCATCCAACTATCTCATCCCCTGTTGTCCCCTTCTCCTCCTACCTTCAGTCTTTCCCAGCATCAGGGTCTTTCTCAATGAGTCAGCTCTTTGCATCAGGTGGCCAAAGTATTGGAGTTTCAGCTTCAGCATCAGTCCTTCCAATGAATATTCAGGACTGATTTCCTTAAGGATTGACTGGTTTAGTCTCCTTGCAGTCCATGGGACTCTCAAGTCTTCTCCAACACCACAGTTTAAAAGCATCAATTCTTTGGCACTCAACTTTCTTTATGTTCCAACTCTCACATCCATACATGACTACTGGAAAAACCATAGCTTTGACTAGATGGGCATTTGTCAGCAAATTAATGTCTCTGCTTTTTTAATATGCTGTCTAGGTTTATCATAGCTTTTCTACCAAGGAGCGAGCATCTTTTAATGTCATGGCTACAGTCATCATCTGCAATGATTTCAGAGCACAAGAAAATAAATGCTGTCACTGTTTCCATTGTTTCCCCATCTATTTGGCATGAAGTGATGGGACCAGATGCCATGATCTTAGTTTTCTGAATGTTGAGTTTTAAGCCAGCTTTTTCACTCTCCCCTTTCACTTTCTCCAAAAGGCTCTTCAGTTCCTCTTTGTTTTCTTCCATAAGGGTGGTATCATCTGCATATCTGAGGTTATTGATTCCAGCTTGTGCTTCATCCAGTCTGGAATTTTGCATTATGTACTCTTCATATAAGTTAAATGAACAGGGTGACTACATAGAGCCTTGACGTAGTCCTTCCCCAATTTGCAACCAGTCTGTTGTTACATGTCCAGTTCTAACTGTTGCTTCTTGACCTGCCTACAGATTTGTCAGGAGGCAGGTAAGGTGGACTGGTATTCACATCTCTTTAAGAATGTTCCACAGTTTGTTGTGATCCATCAAAGTGGATCCACACTACTGTTTGGCGTAGTCAATAAAGCAGAAGTAGATGTTTTTCTGGAACTCTCTTGCATTTTCTATGATTCAGCAGATGTTGGCAATTTGATCTCTGGTTCCTCTGCCTTTTCTAAACCCAATTTCAACACTTGGAAGTTCTTGATTCACATACTGTTGAAGCCTGGCTTGGAGAATTTTGAGCACTACTTTGCTAGCATGTGAGATGGATGCAATTGTGCAGTAGTTTGAACATTCTTTGACATTGCCTTTCTTTGGGATTGGAATGAAAACTGACCTTTTTAATTCCTGAAGCCACTGCTGAGTTTTCCAAATTTTCTAGCATATTGAGTGCAGTATTTTAACAGCATCATCTTTTAGGATTTGAAATAGCTCAGCTTGAATTCCATCACCTCCACTAGCTTTGTTCATATTGATGCTTCCTAAGGCCCACTTGACTTCGGACTGCAAGATATCTGGGTCTAAGTGATTGATCACAACATCGTGGTTATCTGGGTCATGAAGATCTTTTTTTGTATAGTTCTTCTGTGAATTCTTGCCACCTCTTCTTAAATCTTCTGCTTCTGTTAGGTCCATACCATTTCTATCCTTTATTGTGGTCATCTTTGCAGGAAATGTTCCCTTGATAACTCTAATTTTCTTGAAGAACTCAAAAATAACATACACATGGCAAAAAATTATATACTAATATCACTAGCCAGTAAAGAAATTCAAATTAGAAACACAAGATATTACTACATATCTATTAGAATAACTAAAAGTGATAACACCAAATGCTGGCACTCGTACATCGTGATAGGGATGTGGAATTGTACATCCATTCTAGAAAACAGTCTGGCAGTTTCTAAACATGCACCTGTCACTTGACCTATTGATATACTCTTGGGTATTAGCCCAGAGAAATGAAAACGTACATTAATATAAATGTTCATGATGTCCATAGCACATTTACATTTGTAACAGCCAAACATTAAAAACCATAGATGAATGGTTAAAAGAAAAAACCATGGGACATCTTTACTGTGGAAAACAAAGCAGTCAGAAGGAATTAACTGTTGGTGCCTGCATATCTTGGATAAATCTGAAGGTGATAATGCTGAGTGGAAAAGCCTATCTCAAAAGGTATATATGACTTACATATATAACACATATATATCATTTCTGCATATATAACATTTTCAAAATAATATTTTACAGATGGAGAACCAATTAATGATTTCCATATTTCATTAATTTTACGCAAATACATATAAAACTGATGAAATCTAAACAGGTCCTGTAAATTATACCAATGTCATTCTCTTGGCTTTGATATTATATTGTATTAAAAGCTATGCAACATGTTAATGGGGCTTCCCTGGTAGCTCAGCTGGTAAAGAATCTGCCTGCAATGCAGGAGACCCAGATCCCTGGGTCGGGAAGATCCCCTGGAGGAGGATGCAGCAACCCACTCCAGTATTCTTGCCTGGAGAATCCACATGGACAGAGGTACCAGGTGGGCTACAGTTCAAGTCAGATATGACTGAGAGACTAAGCACAGCACAGAACAGCACAGGTTACCACTGGGTAAACTGGATGGATGGAACAAGGGACCTTCCTATACATTTTTTGTTACTTTCAGTGCATTAATAATTGTTTATATATTGTCATATAAATACAAATGTATTTAATTATTATTTTATATATACTTATCAAAATCAACTTCAAAATGACAATATGAAGAATTATGTATATACCATGATACTTTTGTATCCTCAATCTTTGTGGAAAAGGTTGAGGGAAAATGATATATATTTGCTTTTGCTTGCATGTGCATAAAGGAGCTCCAGAAATATAACAGTGACAGCAAGCCCTTTTCCCCTAGGGTGGGAAAACTGTAGCAAATAGGAGGTTATAGAAAGGTGTATATTTGTTTTTTACACTTTGAACTATGTTAATCTATTTCTTATTTTAAAAAATAAGTGATCATTATTTTAGACATAAAATTAATTACAATGACCATGGACGATCTCCAATCATTCATGAAAGAACACAACACCAAAAAAATTTAGATTACATAACCTTGGATTTAGGGCAAGTATTCAAATTTAATGACTTTTACTTTATTAAAATTTTACTTTAATGTTATTTCTCTTATCTGTGGATTTAGGGAAACTGGACCACTGTGAAGTGCTGGGCTTGAAAATAACACTCAGAAAAACAATCCACTTGTTCACACCAATTTTACACAGGTGGCAAAACGAATCTCTTTCGGATTTGCAGTCCTGTGGTTTCAGCATATGCAAAGCATTGTTCTTTAGGACTTCAGAAACAGGAAAAACAAAGAGATCCCTTAAATAACCTCCGCAAATTGAAATAGAATATGCTTTTCTGTGCTTTAGTGTTCCTTGGGAAATAGACTTGGGTGGTACTAGTTGTACATTTCCCAAAAAAAGAAAACAAAGAACAAGAGAAATGCAAATTGCAAAACTCAAAAGAATTTTTGGAATCAGTCAAGAGCAAATGAGGGGCCTCAATAAAAATGCACATGCAGCATCTAAGCGCAATTTATTAGAGTAAAAGTAAAATGCCAGCCGCCAGAAACTAATAGAAATCAATGTGTCAATGTGCATAGTACTACTATGATGGAAACTATCCATTTTTATTCATCTGCTACAACAGAGAAAAGTAAAAGTTGGTAACTTAGGCCAGTGAAATAGTAAACATACTCTGAGGTTATTCACCTTCAAAACTGCAATTATCTGCTATGTTAAAGGGCCATTTTTCTATGTATCTAAACTTTATGCATCAAGTTCAGTTCAGTTCAGTTGCTCAGTTGTGTCCAGCTCTTTGTGACACCATGGACTGCAGCACGCCAGGCTTCCCTATCTATCACCAACTCCCAGAGTTTGCTCAAACTCATGTCCATTGACTTGGTGATGCCACCCAACCATCTTATGTTCTGTCATCCCCTTCTCCTGCCTTCAATCTTTCCCAGCATCAGGGTCTTTTCAAACGAGTCTGTTCTTCACATCAGGTGGCCAGAGTATTGGGGCTTCAGCTTCAGCATCAGTCCTTCCAATGAATATTCAGGACTGATTTCCTTTAGAATTGACTGGGTGGATCTCCTTACCGTGCAAGGGACTCTCAAGAGTTTTCTCCAACACCGCAATTCAAAAGTATCAGTTCTTCGGCCCTCAGCTTTCTTTATGGTCCAACTCTCACATCCACACATGACCACTGGAAAAACCATAGCCTTGACTAGAAAGACCTTTGTCAGCAAAATAATGTCTCTGCTTTTTAATGTGCTGTCTAACTTTGTCATAGCTTTTCTTTCAAGGAGCAAATATCTTTTAATTTCATGGCTGCAGTCACCAGCTACAGTGATTTTGGAGCCCAAGAAAATAAACTTTTTCACTGTTCCATTGTTTCTCCATCTATTTGCCATGAAGTGATGATACTGAGTGCCATCATCTTAATTTTTTTAACATTGAGCTTTATGCTAGCCTTTTCCACTCTCCTCTTTCACTTTCTTCGAGCAGCTCTTTAGTTCCTCTTCACTTTCTGATGTTAGGGTGGTGTCATCTGTGTATCTAAGCTTATTAATATTTCTCCCAGAAATCCTGATTCCAGCTTGTGTTTCATCCAGTCTGGGATTTCCATGATGTACTCTGCATATAAGTTAAATGAGCAGGGCAACAATATACAGCCTTGACATACTCCTTTCCTAATTTGGAAGCAGTCTGTTGTTCCACGTCCAGTTATAACTGTGGCTTCTTGACCTGCATACAGATTTCTGAGGAGGTAGGTAAAATGGTCTTGTATTCCCATCTGTTAAAGAATTTTCCACAGTTTGTTGTGATCCACATAGTCCAAGGCTTTGTTTTGGCATAATCAATAAAGCACAAGTAGATGTTTTTCTGGAACTTTTTGCTTTTTGTATACTCCCACAGATGTTGGCAATTTGGTCTCTGGTTCCTCTGCCTTTTCTAAATCCAGCTTGAACATCTGGAAGTTTTTCGGTCATGTACTGTTGAAACCTAACCTGGAGAATTTTGAGCATTACGTTGATAGCATGTGAGATGAGTGCAATGGTGCAGTAGTTTGAACATTCTTTGGCATTGTCTTTGTTTGGGATTGGAATGAAAACTGACCTTTTCCAGTCCTGTGGCCACTGCCAAGTGTTCCAAATATGCTGGCATATTGAGTGTAGCATTTACATAGCATCATCTTATAGGTATTGAAATAGCTCAGTTGGAATTCCATTACCTCCACTAGCTTTCTTCTCAGTGACACTTCCTAAGGCCCACTTGACTTCATATTCCAGGATATCTGGCTCTAGGTGAGGGATCACACCATCCTGGTTGTCTGGGTCATTAAAATCTTTCTTGTATAGTTCTTCTGTGTATTCCTGCCATCTCTTCTTAGTATCCCTTGCTTCAGTTTACATCTGTACTGTTTCAGTCCTTTATTGCACGAAATGTTTCCTTGGTATTTCCAATTTTCTTAAAGAGATCTACAGTCTCTACTGTTTGCCTCTATTTCTTTCCACAGATCATGGAGGAAGGCTTCCTTTCTCTTCTTTCTAGTCTTTGGAACTCTGCATTCAGATAGATATATCTTTCCTTTTCTCCTTTGCCTTTCGCTTCTCTTCTTTTCTGTTATTTGTAACGCCTCCTCAGACAACCATTTGCCTTTTTGCGTTTCTTTTTCATGGGAATGATTTTGATCACTGACTCCTGTACAATGTCACAAACCTCAGTTCATAGTTACTCAGGCACTCGGTCTATCAGATCTAATCCCTTGAATCTATTTGTCAGTTCCACTGCATAATCATAAGGGATTTGATTTAGGTCATATCTGAATGTTCTAGTGGTTATCCCTACTTTCTTCAATTGAAGTCCTAATTTTGCAATAAGGAGTTCATGATCTGAGCCACAGTCAGTTCCCCGTCTTGTTTTTGCTGACTGTATAGAGCTTCTCCATCTTTGGCTACAAATAATATAATCAATCTAATTTCTGTATTGACCATCTGGTAATGCCCATGTGTAGAGGTGCCTCTTGTTTTGTTGGAAGAGGGTGTTTGCTATGAACCATATGTTTTCTTGGCAAAACTCTGTTATCCTTTGCCTTACTACATTCTGTACTCCAAGGCCAAATTTGCCTGTTACTCCAGGTATCTCTTGACTTTCTACTTTTGCATTCCAGCCCCCTATGACAAAAAGGACATCTTTTTTGGTGTTAGATCTAGAAAGTTTTGTAGGTCTTCATAGAACCATTCAACTTCAGCTTCTTTGGCATTACTGGTTGGGGCATAGACTTGGATTACTGTGATATTGAACTGTTTGCCTTGGAAACAAACAGAGATCATTGTGTCATTTTTGAGATTGCACCCAAGTACTGCATTTTGGACTCTTGCTGACTATGAGGGCTAATCCATTTCTTCTTAGGGAATCTTCCCCGCGATAATAGATATAATAGTCATCTGAATTAAATTTGTCCATTCCAGCCCATTTTAGTTCACTAATTCCTAAAATGTCAGTGTTCACTCTTGCCATCTCCTGTTTGACTACTTCCAATTTGCCTTGATTCATGGACCTAATATTCCAGGTTCTTATGCAATATTGTTCTTTACAGCATCGGACTTTGCTTCCATCACCAGTCACATCCACAACTGGGTGTTGTTTTTGCTTTGGCTCCAACCTTTCATTCTTTCTGGAGTATTTCTCCACTCTTTTCCAGTAGCATATTGGGCACCAACTAACCTGGGGAGTTCATCTTTCAGTGTCCTATCTTTTTTGCCTTTTTGTACTGTTCATGGGATTCTCAAGGCAAGACTACTGAAGTGGTTTGCCATTCCCTTCTCCAGTGAACCATGTTTTGTCAGAACCCTCCACCATGACCTGTCTGTCTTGGGTGGCCCTACAGGGCATGGCTCATAGTTTCATTGATTTAGGCAAGGCTGTGATCCATGTGATCAGTTTGGCTAGTTTTCTGTGATTGTGGTTTTCATTCTGTCTGTCCCCTAATGTATAAACATAAGAGGCTTGTGGAAGCTTCTTAATGGGAGGGACTGGCTGTGGGGGAATCTGGGTCTTGTTCTGATGGGAGGAGTCTTGTTCAGTAGATCTTTAGTCCAATTTCCTGTTGATGGGTGTGGCTGTGTTCCCTCCCTGTTGTTTGGCTTGAGGCTGAACTATGGTAGGGATAATGGCAGTAATGGTGACCTTCAAAGGAACTTATGCTGGCACTACTGTATTCAGTGCCCCTGTCCCCATGGTAAGCCACTGTCAACCCACACCTCAGCTGGAGACTCCTGGACACTCCAGGCAAGTCTTGCTCAGTCTCTTATGGGGACACTGCTCCTTCCTCATGACTCCTGGTGTACGCAAGGCTTTGTGCCCTCCAAGAGTCTGTTTCCCTACTCCTGTGGAAGTTCTGTGATCGTATCCCACTAACCTCTGAAGTCAAATCCCCTGGGGAATGTTCCAGATCAGTCAGTTGCTGGATCCCCAAGTTGGGAAATCTGCTGTGGATCCTAGAACTTTCATAACAGTGCAAGAACTTCTTTGGTATAATTGTTCTTCAGTTTTATGAGTCGTCTGCCCAGTGGTTCTATGATATGGCTAATGGTGATCTCCTCCAAGAAGTTTTATGCCACACATGGTGGCTCCCAGGTCTGCTGTAGCCAGAACCCCTGTCCCTTTGGCTGGCCACTGATGACCCGTGCCTCCACAGGAGACGCTGAAGCACTCAATGGCAGATCTGGCTCAGTCTCTGTGGGATCCCTGGGTCCTGGTGCACACAAGGTTTTGTTTGAGCCCTCTGAGGGTCTGGTGGGTATGAGGTTTGATTCTAAACACGATTTTCCCCCTCCTACTATCTTGTTGAAGCTATCCTTTGCCCTTGGAAATGGAGTATCTTTTTGTGGTGGGATCCAACATTCTCCCGTTGATGGTTATACAGCAGCGAGTAGCAATTTTTTAGTTCTTGGAGGAGAAAATGAGAGCATGTCCTTCTACTCCATCATTTTATAAGATTAAAGATAATTTTATTTATCTGACTGCATTAGAAGGCTTGTGGGATATTACCTTTCCAGGGATTAAACCCATGTCCTAGGCAATAAAGGTTTAGAGTCCTAACCCTTGCACTGCTAGGGAGTTCTCAAAGCTAATTTTTAGTATTAACTGTCTATGCATTTACTTTTCTCATTGCTTCTCTCAATATATATACAAAGCATTCATCAGTTTAGCCAATATTTATAGGAAAAAGGCACGGACTTCAAGAAACTATGAAAGTAAATTTGAGCTCTAAGTTAATTTCTTTTAAGTACAAATAATGTGTGTGTGTGCTCAATTGTGTCTCTTTGCAACCCAGAGACTGTAGCCTGCCAAGCTCCTTTGTGCATGGAATTTTCCAAGCAAAGATACTGGAGTGGATTGCCATTTCCTACTCCAAAAGTACACATGGGGACATATAAATGAATTTGCAATTGGACAATCTAACATTACTGGGAAAAGCAAGTGTCTTGAATTTCAGTGGCAGCAACCCAGTAAGACCAGCAGGTCTATTGGAAGGGTGCTTTGAAGTGGGAAAATGTCTGGAAATAGTTTCCTTTTTTTGTGCACACTTTCTTCCATTGAGATCATTGTAATTACTAATATGTCTTCCAAGTTTGGGGACATTCAAAGCAAATATTCAAAGAATGATAACAGCTGACCTCACTGGCCTGAGCTCTCATCCCCATACACACCAGTTTGGCCCACACTCTTCATTCCCCTACAGTTTCTTTTCAAATGTCCCCTTATTAAAGAGGATTTCCTTGGCAGGCCTCACTAAAATAGCACACTGCTGTGTACCATTCCATTTTCTTCCCAGTACTACTACTACTTCCTGCTTTATATTTACTTGACTATTGTCTCAATGCCCCTCCAGAATGTCAGCTCCATGATGACAGGGATTGGGCAGTTTGATTCACTTCTGTGTACCCAGAAACTGGAAAAGCAATGACACAGTAAATACATCTTCTTAAACCTTATAAGGATTCTGTAAGTAAATATAGATGCTAAACAAAATTGAGTTCCCCAAAGTCACTCATTTACTCAAGGGAAATTTTATGACTCAAAGCCATGTCTCTGAGTTCTAAATTCTGTTTTCCCTCCATGCCACACAGCTTCTCTTGTTGATATTGTGAATTTCTTTAAATCTGGGAATTTTCGTCAAGGCTTTGTGGAAATGGGACGATGTGAAGAGTGAGCGTCCACCTAACAGAAGCATGTGCCTTTTTAATTAGTTTGTTAAAGAATTCCCCTTTAAGGGGAAAAAATAAAACCTTTTTTCTCCCAGAAACGTACAAAATATTTAAGCATACTTATAATGAGGAATGCTTCCCAGGTGGCTCAGTGGTAAAGTATCTTCTTGCCAATGCAGGAGGCATAGCAGAGGCGTGTTCGGTCTCTGGGTCAGGAAGATCCCCTGGAGTAGGAAACGGCAACCCATTTCAAGATTCTTGCCAGGAAAATCCCATGGACAGAAGAGTGTCAGGCCACAGTCCATAGTGTTGCAAAGAGTCGAAACAACTTGACAACTAAACAACAAATAATAAGGAATAATACAGATACAAAAAACGTGTCACTTCTCAGGATAAACCTAGATGTTAATGCAGAAACATTAGTAAATCTATGAAACTAACCATAACCATTTAACAAGTTAGTGAACATTTATAGTTTCTTTTATAGCTTAGAACCTCTGCTAAGGCCATGGAGTTACAAAGATGAATAAATAATAATTAATGTCCTTAAAAATGTTAAATCCACTTAAAGATATAGACATGTTAGTAAAAATACGATATAATGGAATCAGAGGCCTTTTGTAAGTTAGTATGAGAACAAAGGGAATCAGTAATCAGTTCTGCATAAGAGCACAAGGCAGAAAAATTGCTGTTTGAGCTGCATCTTAGAAGATGAGTAGACATTCCCAGGTCCAATACCAATAGAGGGAGTAGCAGATATGTGGACCAGGAAAATGGCATCTGTATTCCAAGGGCTAGGACATTTACTATATCTGGGCATCAGGTAAATGAGGAGGTACAGCTGGAAATGGGACTGTCAATAACCATAGCAATACCATTTCAGTGTTCTTGAGATTCAGTGAGATGATGTATATAAAACCATCACCATAGTGCCTCACTTAGTACTGAAGAAATTCTGGCACTTGTCTTGGAATAGAGGAATTGAGATTTTTATATATCCGCAATTCCAAAAAAAAAAATGTCGCTTGGTACCAAAATAAATCCATTGTTTATCAGGATACCCATGTATATTGTTTACACAGAGCAGTATTCAAAACCAGAGACTCCAAACAGCAATCGCTTCTGTTGTTTTCAGGGAGAATCGATACATGTGACAGGAAGCTTAAGAAGTAATGAAACAATCCTGTATTTAATTAGAAGCAGCCAAGATATAGACTTCACTTGCTTAGATAGCAGGTTGATTTTACAGAGAAGAGGGTATGAGTTTGGTTTCTTTTTCCATTACTCATAACTTCAGTCCTTAGGGAAATGACAAGATAATTTAATTCTTAAACACTCATTTGGGAGTGTCAATGATAAATGATCGGAAATATTGCTGCTCCCAACACACTGCTTTTCTTATTGGTTCTCACCTCTGTGCTCTCTTTTCTTCTCCTCGCTCAGCCCCAAGAAACGAACTTGATATTGGAGTGATAAAGCTTGTCACAATAAACGTAATCTTCTGTCAAAATCATTTTCTTTCCCCCTGCTCATTGTTTCCCCTTAAGAAAAAAAAAAACAACAACAAAACTTGAGCTTGATACTTGCACAGCAACTTCATACTTCTGTGTAATTGAGAGTCAACTAATTAATTGCATTGTTTGTGCCAGTCAGCACAAGAAACTTGTAATTTTCCTTGTCACTGCATCTTACAATCACATAATAAGCAGCTGTAACGCAGGGCTATTGAATTACACAATAAACAAAAATTTCCCATCATTTAACATTTGTTCAAAGACTGTGCGGTGGGTCCACGAGCGCAGAAAGAAGAGAAATGTGCACTTATCTCATGAACTCAATCAATGCAAACCACAAATTTTAATTAATTATTTAGGCTACCAAAATCTGTTGTTGTTGTTATTGTATTAATGCCTAAATCATTTGAAAAGAAAATCCTAATCTTGCATGAAAGCTTGGCCTTTGTTGACATCAATGTGCCTAACAAATGGCGATTTTGTATTCTAATTTAGAAATTGTTTATTTTGCAGATGAGTAAAGAAAGATGCTTGGGCTACTTATGTTTGTCACTCAGACCTGAAAAATGTAAAGACTATATTATGAAGAACAGGGATTAGGAATCTCTATCTTTTGTGCCAGAATGAGGCCGTATGCCTGTAAAATTTTACTGTTTCTACCTCTGGACCCGTGAACTTTCAATCCCCATGGCTGTAGCCAAGATTCCCACCAGGTCCTTCCTCACCACAATTCCCATTGAATGTCAGGGACTCAGTGGGAAGCACTGAGCAGCCAAGAGCCAGAATAATGCCTTCCTTCTAGGAGGACCGGCTCTCCCACCCTGGCTCCTGCCAACCGTCCCTCCTGACCGCCTTAGGCTTCCTTCCCTGTAGGCTTTTTTAGTTCATCATAACCTCATACCTTCAGAAAAATCTTCCTTCACCATCCTGTGCAAAACTGCAGTAGGCATTTCAAGATGGAAAACAATGATCCCATGAAGGACCAATGTGTGGAAATTTGTATTTAAAACATTTAATGACAATGGAAGTGCAATGGTGCAGAAAGAGGAGAAATGAGGTTAACTTTGCTTCCTGGTGCTAAATATTGGGCTCTTAAAGTACCATGACTTTTCATTGTGACCTTTGATGCCGAAAATCTTCTTAGAATGTATTAGTACATTTTTCTTCTTGAGTAAGTAATATCATGTAGTCATTTTTGATGATTCAGAATCTCACAGTATCTTATTAAGAACAGATAGGCAGATTCTCTTTTAAAGTAACACATTTATTTTTCAATTGTATGCTTTTAACTAAAAGACTTTTACGAAACCATGTGGTTGAAAAAATATTTTTCAAAGAATTACCCTGCAAGGTGAAATATTAATTCATTTATTCATTCTTCACACATTCACTTACTGATCGCTTAAGTAGTTCCTGCAAAGTGTGAAGCTCAGTGCCAGGCCCTAGAATTCATGATGAACACTGAAACCTCCAAAAAAGGAAGAGTGTACAGATCAAGTTCACATTATACTCTCCTTAGATGCTGTTGAACACTCCTAAAAACCCATCTGTAGACATGCAGCAGCAGCATCTTCACGGCATGCTGTAGAAATTCTACAAACACAGCATGCTGCTGCTGCTGCTGCTAAGTCGCTTCAGTCGTGTCCGACTCTGTGCGACCCCATAGACGGCAGCCCACCAGGCTCCCCCATCCCTGGGATTCTCCAGGCAAGAACACTGGAGTGGGTTGCCAGTTCCTTCTCCAATGCGTGAAAGTGAAAAGTGAAAGTGAAGTCGCTCAGTTGTGTCCCACTCTTCGCGACCCCATGGACTGCAGCCTATCAGGCTCCTCCGCCCATGGGATTTTCCAGGCAAAGTACTGGAGTGGGGTGCCATTGCCTTCTCCACAAACACAGCATAAATGCAAGAAAAATATCTCCACCTGGAAGAATCAAAAGCAGTTTCTCAAAGGTAAAGGCCAGTGAACTGGGACTTAAAGGATGAGGAGAAGGGGATTGGCATTTCAATCACATTTTTCAATAACCCTATATTGTCTTGCTCTTCATTAACAATTATTCTTAACTTTCTAAGAGGCCTCATAAAGACTCTAAGAAAAATGTTAATATATATGTATCTACACACACATAAAACCTTTTTATCAGTGGACATAGGTTGTTTTCATATTTTGGCTATTGTAAGTAATACTGTAAAAACAATTCTATTGTTTTTACAATATAATACAATACAATTGTGGTTCTAATTGCGCAGGAGTATGTCAAGGCTGAATATTGTCACCCTGCTTATTTAGCTTATATGCAGAGTACATCATACAAAATGCCAGGCTGGATGAAGTACAAGCTAGAATCAAGATTGCTGGGAGAAAACAAAATAAGCTCAGATATGCAGATGACACCACCCTTATGGCAGAAATTGAAGAGGAATTAGAGAGCCTCTTGATGAAAGTGAAAGAGGAGAGTGAAAAAGTTGGCTTAAAACTCAACATTCAAAAAACTGAGTTTTTTGATCATGGCATCCTGTCCCATCATTTCATGGCAAACAGATGGAGAAACAATGGAAACAGTGACAGATTTTGTTTTCTTATGCTCCAAAATCACTACAGATGGTGACTGCAGCCATGAAATTAAAAGATGCTTGATCCCTGGAAGAAAAGCTATGACTAACCTAGACAGCATATTAAAAAGCAGAGACATTGCTTTGCCAACAAAGGTGCATCTAGTCAACGCTATGGTTTTTCCAGTAGTCATGTATTGTTGTGAGAGTTGGACCATAAAGAAAGCTGAGTGGCAAAGAACTGATGCTTTTGAACTGTGGTGTTGGAGAAGACTCTTGAGAGTCCCTTGGACTGCAAAGAGATTAAACCAGTCAATCATAGTCATTGGAAGGACTGATGCTGAAGCTGAAACTCCAGTAGTTTGGCCACCTGATGCAAAGAGTTGACTCATTTGAAAAGGCCCTGATGCTGGGAAAGATTGAAGGCAGGAGAAAGGGACGACAGAGGGTGAAATGGTTGGAAGGCATCACAGACTCGGACATGAGTTTGAGCAAGCTCTGGGTGTTGGTGATGGACAGCAAAGCCTGGCATGCTGCAGTCCATGGGGTTGCAAAGAGTTGGATACAACTAGGCAGTGACTGAACTGAACTAACTGAACTGAAGTAATACCTCAATGAACATAAGGGTGAATTATTATTGTTCACTTGTTAAGTCCTGTCCAACTCTTTTGAGACCCCATAGACTTTAGCCTGCCATACTTCTCTGTCAATGGGATTTCCCAGGCAAAAATACTAGAGTGCATTGCTGTTTCCTTCTCCAGGAGATCTTTCCAACCCAGGGATCAGACTCCTGCTTAGCAGGTGAATTCTTTACCACTGAACCACCTTGAAAGCCCTGAAAATAAGGGTGAATATATTTTCTCAATTTTGTGGTTTTGTTTTCTTCAGAAAGATACCCAAAAATGGAATTGCTGAATTATATGATAGTTTTACTTTTTTGAGTAACCTCTATACTGTTTTCCATTGGGTCCTACCAATTTACATTTTGACTAACAGTATACAAGGTCACCCTTTTCTCCATATCTCTGCCAACACTTGTTATTTCTTGTCTTTTTGTTGATAACCATCTAATGTCTTTTTTGTGAGGTTGTAGTTCATTGTGACTTTGATTTGCATTTCCCTGATTGATGAGTGATGTTGAGCATCTTTTCATGTGGCTGTTGACAAGCTGTATGTCTTCTTTATAAAAAATGTCTATTTAGGTCCACAACCCATTTTTAATAGGGTTGTTTGACTTTTTGATATTGAGTTGTATTACCTCTTTATATATTTGGATATCAATTCCTTATCAGCTATTTCAGTTGTTGATAACTTCTCCCATTCAGTCAGTGGCCTTGTTGTTTCGTTGATAGTTTTCTTTACTGTACAAATATTTTTAGCTTAGTGAAGTCTTATTTATGTATTTTTGTTTTTTTCCTTACCAGAAGAGACATATCCAAAAAAAGTATTGCTAACACAATTATCAAATCACATACTGCCAATGTTTTCTTCTGGGAGTTTTATGGATTTAGGCCTTACATTTAAGTTGTTAATCCATTTTCAGTTTGTTTCTATATATAGTATGAGAAAGTAGTCCAGTTTGATTCTTTTGCATGCAGCTTTTCAGCTTTCCCAACACCATTTATGTAAAAATCTGTCTTTTCTCCAATGTGTATTATTGCATTCTTTGTCATAAATTAATTACTTATACATGTGTGGGTTCATTTCTAGTCTCTTCAATATGTCCTGTTGATTTATGCGTTTGTTTTATGCCAGCACCATACTGTTTCAGTTTACTATAGCTTTGGAGTATTGTTTTAAATCAGGGAGCATGATACCTCTAGCTTTGTTCTTTCTCAAGATTGCTTTGGCTATTTGGGGTCTTTTGTGTTCCCATAAAAATTTTAGAAGTGTTTGTTCTACTTCTTTGGTATTTTAATAGGAATTGTATTGAATCTGTAGATTGCCTATGGTCATTTTAATAATACTAATTCTTCCAATCCATAACACAGTATATGCATCCATTTGTGTCCATTTTCATTTGTTTTGACAATGTCTTATAGTTTTCAAAGCACAGGTCTCTCACCTCCTTGCTTAAATTTACTCTTAGGTATTTTATTCTTTTGATGCTATTATAAATGGGATTGTTTTCTAAACTTCTCTATCTAATCATTGTTAGTGTAAAGAAATACAATCAATTTCTATACATTAATCTTGTATCTTGCAACTTTACTGAAATTTTTATTGTTTCTAATAGCTTTTTGGTGGTGTCTTTAAGATTTTCTATATACAGTATCATGTTATCTGCAAACAATGATGTTTTATGTATTCTTTTCCAATTTGGATTTCTTATCATATTTTTTGTGTCTGATTACTGTGGCTAGAACAAACATTCAGTACTATGTTGAAAACAAGTGATGAGAATGGACATCCTTATTTTCTTCCTGATCTTACAGAAAATGCTTTCATCTTTTCAACATTGAACATGATGTTAGCTGTGGGTTCATTATAAGTGGCCTTTATTATGTTGAGATATGTTCCTTCATTACCCACTTTTTTGATATTTTATCATAAATGGATGTGGAATTCTGTCAAAAGCTTTTGCTGCATCTATTGAGATTATTAAGTGACTTTTATCCTTCCTTTGGTTATTCCAGTGTATTGAATTAATTGATTTGTGGATACTGAATCATCCTTGGACCTCTGGAATAAATTCCACCTGATCATAGAGTATGAGCCTTTTCATGTGTTGCTAAATTTGGTTTGCTAATATTATGTTGATTTTTGCATCAATATTCATCAGTGATATTGGTCTGTTTTTGCTTGCTTGCTTGTTTGTTTTTTTGGTGTCTTTATCTGTTTCAGTATCAGGGTGATGATGCCTTTGTAGAATTAGTTTGGAGGCAATTCTTCTCTAATTTTCTAGAACAATTTAAAAAGAAGAATTCTAAACTCTTCTTTAAGTGTTTGGGTAGAATTCACTTGTGATGCCCTCTGTCCCTGGATTTTGTTTGTTAGCAAACACTTGATTATTTATTCAATGTAATTCCTGGTAATCATTCTATTTATATTCTTCGTTTCTTCTTTATTCAGTCTTGGGAAATTGTGTGTTTCTCGGAATCCATCCATTTTCCTAGGTTGTTCAACTTATAGGCATTAATTATTTGTAGTAGTATCTTTTATCCTTTGTATTTCTGTAGCGTCAGTTATAAGCTCTCTTTCGTTTCTGATTTTATTTATTTGGGTCCTCCCTTTTCTTGATGACTCTATCTAAAGCTTTATTAATTGTGTTCATATTTTCAAAGAATCAATTCTTAATTTCAATGGTTCTTTCTTCTGTTTATTTAGTCTCTTTATTTCCACTCTGAACAATTTAACTTTCTTTCTTCTGCTAACTTTAGGTTTTGGCTTTATTCATTCTTCTCTTGTTTATTTTAGGTATAAATTTAAATATTTATCTAAGATTTTTCTTGTTTCCTGAGGTAGGCTTATTTCACTATAGTTTTCCTCTTAGAGTTGCTTTTGATAGCTCTATAGATTTTTGAACATTGTGTTTCCATTTTCATTTATCTCAAGGCATTTTTTTAAAATTTCTTTTTGATTCTTCAGTGATGCATGGTTGTTTAGTAACACATTGTTTTGATTCCACGTGTTTGCTTTTTCCACTTTGTTCTTGTTGCTATCTGGTCTTATGCTGTTGTGGTCAGAAAGGATGATTGCTATGACTTCAGTCTTCTTAAATTTACTGAGACATGCTTTGTGGCCTAGCATGTGATCTACCCTGGAGAATGTTCCAGATGCCCTTGAAAAGAATGTGTATTATGCTGCTTTGGGATGGAACGTAGCATATATGTTTGTGTGTGCTCGCGTGTGTGTGTGTGTGTATATATACGTATACACATACATGTGTATTTTATATATATAACAGGCCAAGCCATAGGACAATATCATGACAGTGGACTTCAAAGGAGAGGAGTGCATAGTGGTCAGACACCACTGGAGAGAGGCCCATGAGTGTCAGCAGGGTGGCAAAAAGGCCAAGCCAAGGTATTTCTTTACATCCACCAAAGATGGGAAATAAGCAGAAGAAAATCACTGCTCCTGAGATGGATTGCAAACAAGTTGTTTTCCTCAGAAAAATTTGAGCTTTTATGACATCCTTTTATGACAATGTTCATACAATTATTCAAAATGCTAAAATAATTTAAAAGAAAATGTTTCTTAAATGCTGCTATAATTTTATATTCATATTTTACATGTTTGTTTTATAGAGCTAAATAAGATATCTTTTAACTAATTATCTATAATTTGCCAATGTTTTCTTGTAACTATCTATATAACTTATACTACATTTGTACAAGAATATGAGTATTAATCATACCAATTTATAAGGTAAAAATAAGAAGGCTTCAGAGATTGTTTTTCCCAGATGGAATGGACTGAGTCTATTAAGCACTAAAGACGAGGATATTAGTAAAAAATTGTTAGAGACATTACTTTGCCAATAAAGGTCCGTCTAGTCAAGGCTTTGGTTTTTCCAGTGGTCATGTATGGATGTGAGAGTTGGAACATAAAGAAAGCTGAGCGCCAAAGAATCGATGCTTAGGAACTGTGGTGTTGGAGAGGGCTCTTGAGAGTCCCTTGGACAACAAGGAGATCTAAACAGTCCATCCTAAGGGAGATCAGTCCTGGGTGTTCATTGGAAGGACTGATGTTGAAGCTGAAACTTCAATACTTTAGCCACCTGATGTGAAGAGCTGACTCATTTGAAAAGACCCTGGTGCTGGGAAAGATTGAGGGCAGGAGGAGAAGGGGACACCAGAGGATGAGATGGTTGGATGGCATCACTGACTCAATGGACATGGGTTTAGGTGGACTCCGGGAGTTGGTGATGGACAGGGAGGCCTGGCATGCTGAAGTTCATGGGGTTGCAGAGTCGGCATGACTGAGTGACTGAACTAAACTGAACTGATGCTAAAAGAAGTGAAAAGAATAAATATTTTTCAAACCTCCAGCCATTTAAAGAAGCATAATTATTTCTTTAATATGCATTATTTATGAGTTTCTAATTAATAACATTAATAATTGATTCTTTTTCTGATCATGTTAAGTTGATATGGCATTGAGAAGAGTATATTTTTCATGACCAAAGCCTATTGCAAAATATTAAGGCCACCTTAAGTAGTAAAACTTTAAGATAAGGTTTTCTTTGAAAGTGGTTTATAGAGTTGGGATGAGGGAAAATTATATACTAATAAATCAGTACTGTTTTATATATATGAGATCGAAAGATGGACTGGTCTAATTCATCTTGACTGATTGGTACGATAAGATTGTTCAGTAAAGCATTAGTGGCTGGTTTTATCACAAAAATTATATTAAAATAGACTAAAGAGAAGAAATGCCTTGAATTTTTCATCTTAGTTTTGACTAGGCTCTATAGACACAGCTTCTGATAGAGTGCAACTGTAAGCATAAACTTAGTTAAAAACCAGGGCCTCCTTGGCAAAGAGATGTCTTAAATCTGATGTGAGACATGCCACAGGAGAAGTCAGGAATGTGAAATTTATCTGAATGGCAAATATATGGATGTTTTTGCCATCTGTACTTACATAATAATTTGATATATAAAACCAATTCATTTTATATACCAAAATATTATTTTTATAAGTTATACAAATGAGGAGCTGCAGTTTTCAATATGAACTTTTCCCAATAAACTGTGTTGACATCTTGAAAATAGCCTATTTTGTCTGATATAAGTATCACTCTGCTAGTTTTTTGTTTTTGTTTTTTCATTTCTATTTACATGAATACTTTTTCATACTCTCACTTTTGGTCTGTGTGGGTCTTTAGATCTGAAGTGAGTCTCTTGTAAGCAGCATATATATTAGGCTCGTTGTTGTTGTTTAATCAACTCAGCCATTCTATCTTTTGAGTAGAGCATTAGTCCATTTATATTTAAAATAATTATTGATAGGTATGTGCTTTTTTCACTTTCATGCATTGGAGAAGGAAATGGCAACCCACTCCGGTGTTCTTGCCTGGAGAATCCCAGGGACAGGGGAGCCTGGTAGGCTGCCGTCTCTGGGGTCACACAGAGTTGGACACGACTGAAGTGACTTAGCATGTACTTATTGCCATTTTGTTCATTGATTTTTGCTTGACCTTATAGTTCTTTTCTGTTCCTTTCTTCTTATTTTGCTTTCTGCCCTAATGACTTGATGTGTGTTTTGTCTTATGTTTGGATTGTTTTCTTTGTATTATGTATATCTGTTAAATAGTTTTGATTGATGGTTGCCATGAGGTTCATGTATAATAACATATATATATATATATATATGATTATTTTAAGTTGATGAACTCTTAAGTTCGTAAACATTCTAAGTACCCTTCATTTTTATCATCTCCCTGCTTAATGTTTTGACATCATTATTTCACATTTTTTGTTTGGTGTATCCCTTTACTTACTGTGGATATAGATGATTTTATTATTTTTGTCTTATAACTTCCATCTGATTAACAGCTTTATGAGTGGTTGATCTACTACTTTACTATATGCTTGCCTTTATTTATGAGGGTTTTTTGGTGTGTGTAATTTTCATATTTCTAGTTGTGGGCTTCTCAGCTTAGAAAAATTATTTGAACATTTCTTATAATGCTAGCTTAGTGGTACTGAACTCTTGTATGTTTTTCTTGCCTGTAAAATCCTTTATCTGTCCTTTCAGTCTGAATAATAGCCTTGCTGGATAGAAGATTCTTGTTTGTAAATTTGTTTTCTTTTTCACCACTTAGAATGCTTTGTGCTACACCATGCTGGCATGCAGATTTCTCCTTAAAATTGACTAACTGTCTTTTGGGAATTCCCTTATATGTAACTAGTTACTTTTCTCTTAGTCCTTTTAAGATTTCCCCTTTATATTTAATTTTTGTCATTTTGATTATAGGTTCATCTTGCTTGAGACTCTCTGTGCTTCTCAGGCATAGATAACTGTTTCCTTTCTCAGATGAAGTATGTTTTCAATCATTATTTCCTCAAATAAGTTTGCCACCTCTTTCTCTTTCTTCTATTGGGACCTCTAGAATGTGAATGTTAATATGCTTGATTTTGTGCTAGAAGTCTCTTAAATTATCTTTATTTTTTAAAATTATTTTTTCTTTTCAAACTTGGGTAGTTTTCACTACTCTGTCTTTAATGATCATTTCTTGGCATCATCTGATTTACTACTGCTTCCTTCTAGTGCATTTTTAATTTTGGTTAATGTATTCTTCAGCTGTTTAATTCTTCTTTATAGTTTCTAAATATTTGTTAAACTTCACATTGTATTCATCAATTCTTCCCTGAGTTCCCTGTGCATCTTTATGATCATTACCTTAAGAGATCATAAAGAGGGATCATAAAGAAATCATAAAGATCATAGAGAGATCATCCATCTCTTTATTGGATAGATTGCTTATCCATCTCTTTATTGGATAGATTGCTTATGTCTATTTTGCTCAGTTCTTCATCTGGAGTTTTGTCCTATTCTTCTGTTCAGAATATATTCCTCTGTCACCCCATTTGGCATAATTCTCTTTGTTTATTTCAGTGTATTTGGTAGATAAGTTACATTTCCTAATCTTGGAGAAGTGGCCATATGTAGAAGCTGTTCTTTAGGGCCCAGAACTTCACTTCCTGTCAGTCACTAGAGTTATATCCTCTAGGGGTGCCCTCTATCCGGACTGCAGGCACCTTTCTATAGTGGCAGAGCCATCTACTGTGCATCTGCTAGCCACTGGCTAGCCGGCTCTCAGGACCTGCCTCATTCAATGGCTGCTAGCCAATTGGTAGGTGGGTAGATAGGTAGCTGGATCCTGGGACAGCTTCCTGAGGGACTGGTGGGTCCTGGAGCTGATGCCAGCAAGCTGAAAGGTGGGCCCAGGCTCCAGTATGACTGGCTGCTGGCCCAGGGGTCCCAGGACAGTTGTTGGCTTGCTGGTAGGTAGGTAGGTAATCTCCTGGTACTAACTAGCTAGAGGAAAGACACTAAAATGGAATGTCTTTGTGTTAGAATGAGCATCCTAAATTTGCTGCTGCCAGCTTCTCTGTCGCCAACAGGTATCCCAATGGCCTCCTTCCTCTCTGAGATCAACAAATGTGTCTGACTCAGGTCCCTGGAACTTGGGGCATGTGAGATTCCACGTGTGCCCTTCTAAGAGCTGACTCTCTGTGTCCTACAGCCTCTGGATTCCCACATGCAAGTCTGCTGGCCTTCAAAGCCAGGCATTCTGGGGTTTTATCTTCCTGGATGCCAGACCCCTGGTCTGGAGAGCTGATATTAGACTCCTAACCCTCACTCCTTGGGGATAATCTGTGCACTTATGACTATCTTCTTGTTTGTGGGTCAGCTACCTGGGAGAGTCTTGATTATATTTTCTCACTGCCCTTCCTACCTGCCTTGTTTGGGTCCTTCTTTTGATCTAAAATAGGTCATTTCATAAAGGCAGGGGAGGGATCTCCTTCGTGAATGAAAATAATCTGGCCAGTCCATCCGCCCTGCAGTGTTAGCTTGTGGCTGTTGCTATAGCAAATATCTGTGTTTTATGAATACCACTGAGTAACACGAGCAGTCAAAGATGAAAACAGACTTGATTAAATGCAGACTAAGTGACCTTTAAAATTATTTCATTGTCTCTGGACAGTGGTTTGGGTTATTGTGGACAAACAGCTACTCAGTATATATTTGTGGTGCTTGGAACTGCACCTATACGAGGTCAGGAAAGCACACTCTATGTGTCTACTAGAGTATTTTCTCTTAGAAATATACACTGGCCAGCCACCTTTAATGTGGAGAAACCCACAGTGAACATTAAAACGCACAGCAAGTTAGCTTGTCTGAGCTCAGCTGCATTTTTCTAGCTGAGTACAGTGACTTATTTACCATCCCAAATTATTTTTTCTTCCAGCAAGCTTGAATGCTTGTGGTATTTAAAATAATCAAAAATCTTACAGAAATATACAGTATAAAATGTAAGCATGCTGTTAAACTATTTTAAAAAGATAAGTTTTATTTTAAATAATCTCTTAAATTTCACTCTTCCCCTGGGGCTCTTACATGACTACTCGTGACATGTTGCTGCTCATTTTTGTCTATCTAGAAATATTTGAGTCACAGTTCAAAATTAGTCTTTTCTTATCCTGTAATATTCAAAAGTCACATTATTTTAATGTTCTGGGCTCCAACTATCCATATCCATGACACTAAGAAACTTATTTACATTAAGGTGTAAAGGACTCATGGCTAATAGAATATGACAAAACTTCAAGAAGTATTTATATTTTAAAATACAGGAAGTGGGTTCTTGGGCAGGAAACAGGGTATGTTTTCTAGAATCTCTTGAATCTCAGCATACAATTGATTTTGAGATAGTGTCAATAAAACAGGTTCCAAACCAAAAATCTGTCCAGACCTCACTTTTAACAATAAAAGGGATTTGGCTAACTTGGAAGAATAGCAAATAATATCAGATCCTAGCTCCTAAAGACAGAAAAGGCAGCAAACAGAGTAGAATACTGAATTCCCCTGGCAATCACATTGCTCCAAGAACTGTCTCAGATGTCTGCATTATTATGTAATACCATCGTCTTAAGATCTTTTCAAGAGGGACATATTAGTCCTATTTTAGGTATAGAAAAACTGCCATTTACAGAAACTGAATAGCATGATCCAAATTGCATACTAATAAGGAACAAAAACAGAAGTTTAAACAGTTTTTCTGCCTCCAAATTCCAGGGTCTCTGGATAGACACCTGGTTCATTTTGTCTGAACAGAGGGAATCTAGTCAACAACTACCACGTTTTAAGCACTCTCTGGACTGAGCACTGCCATATGGCAGCTTGTTTAATCCTCATCACTAAGCTGTGGAGAAAATACCATTCAGCCTACGTTAATACTTGAAGACATGATTGGTCAGTTCAGTAAAGGTTAGAGAACTGGCCAGTAATAAACCTGAAATTTGAACCAAGGTCAGCCTGGATCTGGATTCTAATTCCAAGTTTACCAAAGTTTCTATGTCAGATATCTTTGTCTCAACTAAAAATGGATGTGTGTGTGTATGTGTGAGTCACTCAGTCGTGTCTGACTCTTTGTGACCCCATGGACTGTAGCCCATCGGGCTTCTCTGTCCAAGGAATTTTCCAGGAAAAATACTGGAGTGGATAGCCATTCCCTTCTCCAGGGGATCTTCCCAACCCAGGTATTGAACCTGGGTCTCTTGCACTGCAGGCAGCTTCTTTACCATATGAGCCATCAGGGATAATCAAGTTGCTAATTGTTAAGTCACTTCAGTTGTGTCCAACTCTGTGCAACCCCATAGATGGCAGCCCACCAGGCTCCCCCATCCCTGGGATTCTCTAGGCAAGAACACTGGAGTGGGTTGCCATTTCCTTCTCCAGGATAATCAAGCACAGAAGGCAAAAACTATTTTGAGCAGAATTTTCTCCAATTTATATGTATATTTTTTATCCAAAACAGAGGAGATTCTACAGCCCTACACACTCACTATTGTAGCTACTTGCTGCTGCTGTTGCTGCTGCTAAGTCACTTCAGTCGTGTCTGACTCTGTGCAACCTCATAGACAGCATCACACCAGGCTCCCCTGTCTCTGGGATTCTCCAGGCAAGAGCACTGGAGTGGGTTGCCATTTCCTTCTCCAATGCATAAAAGTGAAAAGTGAAAGTGAAGTTGCTCAGTCGTGTCTGACTCTTCGAGACCTCATGGACTGCAGCCCACCAGGCTCCTCCATTCTTGGGATTTTCCAGGCAAGAGCACTGGAGTGGGCTGCCATTGCCTTCTCTGGTAGCTACTTGATGAAAGGAAGTTTTTCTTTTATATTTAGTCTAAGTGTTTTGATTTTAAGACAGTTTTGTGACTACCAAGTTTCTGTTCTCCAATACTTACTGGGCTTTGTTGTTTGTGGTAATGTTTTAGAATTCTGGGGGTGGGAGGAAGGTGGAGATAGAGACAGGAGAGGAAAAGAATGGAAACTCCTGGCAAAGAAGGACTTTGCTAATAGTACATCCAATTAAAAAACAGAGAAAATATAGTATTAATTTAGAAGTTTTATCTATATAATGAGAAAAAACTCTAATACCTGAAACATCCTCTTACTTGCCTGAATTTACTTTTCACTCAGAAATTTGACTCCATGTAAAAATAGGCATATGTTTCAGTACCCAAGTTTTTGACATATGTATTTCTCAGTAACTTTCCATAAAAGGGAAATACCTCCTGCCATGCATTACTCATCACAGTCAAAGCATTTATATTTAATATTTCTGAATCCAACAGTTTAAATGTACATTTTTATCCATACCAATTCGCTTGGAAGAGGTCAGGGGGCATGGTGTGTTTCCTGGCTGTAAGTGTGTGTGTGTGTGTATTTGTGTGTATTAACAGATGGAATCCAAGTGGGTTTACTAAGTGAAACAGATTACAAGGAAATTGTGCTGCCTTCCACATGCTCACAATTGTTATTTCTTTATTTTAATTGTTGTTTTATCATTTGCCTTATATTTTTAACTAACTTTTTTTAAAACAAAAGACAAAGCCTTTATTTGGAAGTGAAGTAAAAACAAAGGACTGAATCTGAGAGTCATGCTTTGCCGATTCAGATGCAGAAATAAGCTGTTTGTTTTAGGGTAGACAGGATTTGAAGCATCTGGGAGATAGCATGTAAAAGGAAGTATTTCACAACTTCTGAAGCTGAGACATGAATACAATGTAAACAAGTCAAGAAAACATAATGCATTGTACTTTAAAAAAAATACATTTTCTCATCTGTAAGTTTTACATTAATATATATATATGTGTGTGTGTGTGTGTGTGCACACATATATATATCCATCTTTAGGAAACAGTAGATACTCTGTCACTAAGCTCTTGAACTCAAAGTGTGGTCCATTGATGAGCATCACTGGTGTTTCCTGACCACTTGTTGGAAATGCATCATCTCAGGCTGCTCCATAGACCTGCTGAATCAGAATCTGCATTTTAACCAAGTCCCCACGTAATTCATATGAGCATTAAATTTCAAGAAGCACAATTGTGAAAGGCCAAATCTACTTGACTTTCCATATTATTCAGGGTCCCCCTTCACACCCAAAGATCCTGTGTGTGCAAACACGGCTCTAAGAGCTGTGTATACATATCCTCAGTGGATCTCACCCTGGTCACATGTTAGAATTACCCAGAGAAAATGTTTTAAATAAAACTATCAGGCCTTACTCCAGATAACATAATTTAATTAGTCTGAGACAGGATCTGAACAAAGTTCTTTTTAAAGCTCTCCTGATAAATGAAATATGGAGCAAAGGGTGAAAACAATTGCATTATCCCATTCAACTTTTACCTGCAAACATAAAGGTGTGTAAGATTACATTTATAGAGGAACTTGCTCATGGTCGCCAAAAATGCATTTAAACTCGTTTTTCTGATTTCAAACACTTGCTCTTGCATTTTAAATCAACCAAGTGTTAGGGGCTTCAGGCCAACCAGTTCTAAACTCCCCGTGTGTGATTATCCCAACATGCTATACTCTGTGAGAAAGCCTCTGAGAAAAAGGAGAAAAGACAGTGGACTCCAGGACCTTAAAGCTGGGCAAGATTGGGTTAAAAACAAGTGCTTCTCCACGAAAGTAGACCAGCCTAGTGTTGAACTCATTGAGAATATTCAATGAGCCAAGAATGGGCTGGCAAGTCACAGGGCGAGCTGTGAATCCATACTCACTTTCCCAAACTGGATTAGCACATGAGGAGACTCAAGAGACACGGGTTCGATCCTTGGGTCAGGAAGATCCCTTGGTAGAGGAAATGACAACCCAGTCCAGTACTCTTGCCTGAAGAATCCCATGGACAGAAGAGCCTGGCAGGCTACAGTCCATAGGGTTGCAAAGAGTCAGACACGACTGAGAGTAAGCACAAGCGTGTAAGTGTTACAAGAGACAATCAGGTGTGTTGACAAAAGTACCCTGGGCACCGCCTCCAGACCAAGTAACCTACCCTTTGGGGGCTGTTTTATCACTGTAGCCCATCACCACATTTGTGAGCAAGAGATCTCCTGAAATTTCAATCGGTTATCCCAACGTGAGATGACCAGTCGGAGGCTAATGTGTGGAATGTTCCCACAGCGTCTGGAGGATGTGAGTCATGCCTTTGTGCATCATTTAAACAAGCCATGTGTAGATTCTTTTAAGCATTTGCCATAAATGGCTCCCTATATCGCCATCTGTTCACTTTAGGTACAAGAAATATTATAAGATCATTCTTGTTAAATAGATTTCCAGTTTGCTGTTTGGAAAGAGTTTCTGTTTCTGTTTTTTCCTTCCTCCTATCTTTGGAAATATGTGCAAATTAAGAAGAAATGGACATTTTCTTTCACACACTCTACTAGGAATAGTGTTAAGACTATCTCTCTGTCAGCTGGCCCAATTCTAGGGACTAGGTCTCTCTCAGGGAGCACTGGAAATCCTAGTTTAATCCTAAGATGTGAATGTTGACTTTGAAAGTCTTATTTAACTGACGGATGTGTGAAATCACACACAGAAAACTCCCCACTGGGGACAGTGAAAATGTAGAGAGTAACAGTTAAGGAAAATGGCAATGCTATAACCTCACTGGCTTTCTCATTATATATGATCAGTTTTCTGACACGGAAATTTATTTTGTGATACATAAGATTGTACTCACATTTATATATGCCTGTTTTTAAAGTAAATGCCAAAATTACACAGACTTGAAAGTCTGCCTCCTGGAAAAAACTGACATATATAAATATACCTTATTTCTGTGCAAAAAAAAAAAAAAAAAAGCAATATTCTCTTTAAATGGTAAATGGTAGTGTTCTACCTTTGAACTATGGATCTATTAACTTCAAGCCAATGACATTTTGAAAGGAAAAAAGAAAACTATGATGTGAAAAATCATGACAAAAGGTAAGTTTAAGTAAGTAAGTAGCCCTATTTTGTATGTAAATTCTTTATATTCTAATCTCTGACTTCACTCGATGGCACAATAATCAAAGGTCACAACGTTTTAAAATACTAATTTTGTAGCATTTTTTTTAGGACAAGTGAAGAATAAGAAAATAAGTTTGTAAATATGAAGAAAACCTTTAGTTTTATTATAAGGATCTTCTGCCTGAATTTGCAGCTCTGAAAAAGCTTCTATTTTAAAATAAATGATAAACCCCACCTTCCGTGGTTCATGGATCTCCATGTTCTCGAAGCCTAGGAAGGCTGATACCTTCTGCAGTGTCCAGGAAGAGGGAGTCCGATTGTGAGTACTGAGCACCTGCGGCCTCCGCACAACTCAGAGGCGCTCTGCCCCCTGGTGGACGGTTCAAGCACAGGTTTTTGAGAAAAGATTTGGAGCCATCATTTCTCACATCCTTTTCCTACCAGGCTCTTCTCACCTGAAAACTCAAGTAGATGCCCCACGTTGAAAGCTTTTTTTTTTTTTTCTCATTCATTTAGTCCAAAAATTTCCTTTGGTTATAATATAAAAACCCAGGAATGCCCAATCAGTCCATCACAGCTAAGATAAGAACCGTATGAGATCAACCCTTTATCATTGGTTATCACGGCTTTGCACAGGTAAGAAAAAAGCAGAGAAGTGGAAAATGAGACGCTGAGAGAAGACATGAATGTGGTGAGGGCCTTTGGATACTAGAAAACAATTGGAAATCTCTAGACAAGAAAGAGGAAAGAGGGTTTAAAAATCAATGAGAGGATGCTACAGGAAATGAAATATTTTGCAATTTCCTCTTGGCCAGGAGAGCCACCACAAACCATCTCTCCTGCTCTCTTTTGGCCTCTTGGCTGCGCGTTGCCAGCCCAGAGCATAAGCGTGAAAAGTTTCAAGCCTCAGTTGCTTCTAGTTTAGCCATGTTTCTTCCATTTGGGCTAGCTTGATTTTCTTCAGTCCAACCTCTCTCAAAAAGCCTTCAAGTTTTTCTCTGCTGCAGGTGTCCTGCATCCACAAAAAGGGCAATGACAAAATAACTGCTGGAGAGGAAGTACCATCTGCTGAGCGATAAAAAGTGTCAGGGATCTTGATAAATGCTCTATGTGTATAGGCTCTAAGCCTTTGCAACAAATCGCAAGTAGGCTGCATTTGAGGAGAACCACACAGCAATAACATGCTCTATTTGCAACTCGAACCTGGAGCTTTCTGATTCCAAAAGCTTTATTTTCTACCTGTAAGGCAATGGCACCCCACTCCAGTACTCTTGCCTGGAAAATCCCATGGACGGAGGAGCCTGGTAGGCTGCAGTCCATGGGGTCGCTGAGTCGGACACGACTGAGCGACTTCACTTTGACTTTTCACTTTCATGCATTGGAGGAGGAAATGGCAACCCACTCCAGTGTTCTTGCCTGGAGAATCCCAGGGATGGGGGAGCCTGGTGGGCTGCCGTCTGTGGGGTTGCACAGAGTCGGACACGACTGAAGTGACTTAGCAGCACTCTGATGCTTGGTCTCCTCCTCTTAGGTCTCTGCCTGCCCCCGCCCCAAGCCTGCTTCTAATTCAGCTTCTCCTTTTCTGTTTTCTGTATTTGAAGTACCATGTACTGCCTTGGAATCTCATTCTCTAGCCTGAAGTCTAAACATTCCTTCTAAGAATGCTGATTTGGAAAATTCCTGGGATCACAGAATTGACTAAACTCTTTGCAGACTGTGTCTAATTCCTTTTAAATTCTTCCTACAGGTATACACTAAATCCTACATATTGTGGCCATACTTGCCAGTCCACCACAGTATCATTAGTCATCAATTAGTCTCTCTTGAAGGCTCAAGCTCCTAAATGCAACACAGAATCCAATGAAGCAATCTTTCCATAATTATAGAATTACTCCCCAATGCATTGTAGAACACAAAAGGACTTTTATTTCATTATTTTCCTAAATTTCACTTTCAATTACACATTTTTGAAAGGTGGAAACGGCAATTTGCAGTCACAGTAACTCCATCAAATGCACATAATCTGAGCTTTTGCTGCTTGAGTAAATTATAGTCCACTCAGTGTTTCCTATATTGTTCTGTAGGAAATTTCTTGAAGTCAATAACCATTCATTCATAGGTACAGTGTCCATTTTTTAAAAGGAAACTCTAAAATTCCTAGAAACACAAGACAATATTGGCATTTAGGGATGAGTATACATTCATATATTTTTGTGAAAATTTGTGCAATTCAACAATATGGAAAATGTTATTTGCTACCACAGCCAATGAAAATATATTTTCATTTCTATGTAAGTTAGATATTTCCATCTCCCATATAAGGTTCTGCAAAAAGTCGTATGTTTAGTTTATGAAACAATCTATGCTATAGGCAGCAGTAACTGAAAAGAAGCTTAACAGTCTTAACTACATACCCCTGGGATGAATAATACACTTTGCATAACCATGTGCAATGCTGGATGAGGAGTCTAGATTTCTTATAACTACAAGGGTTTGCAAGCTTCTACTTCATACAGTATGCCCCCAATCCAGTTGATTCAGCAAAGGAGTCAAGCAAAAATTTAGGTAGGTCATCTATAAATGGAAAACAACCCGTTTGACTAAATTGACCACATTTTGTTAATATGAGGACAAAATCATTGCAGATGCCCTATAAAGAAATCATTTGTAAGTGGCTATTGGTTTCAATTAATTTTGCTCTCTCAGGCTCCTAGAAGTTGGCTTAATTGCTTCTTAGGCCCAAGAAAATGCCTAACCAAAAGACCAACAGTACATAAAAATAAATTATGTGCTCTATGCACAGTCCTCTCGGTAGTAAGCTAGATCTCTCCATAGGAGAAATGTCACACAAAACAAACAAGAGACGTTGGGGATACAGCAAAAATATACGATTATCTAACGCCTACAATTTTCTCTTATTCCAGTGACAGGTGTCAGTGTTGACCAAAATTTTCTTTTGTACTTAGTTTACATGTAAACCTTTGAATAGGATATTTTCAAGAGTCTTTATGCCAGAGTAAAGGTCTGCACAGCAGGGAAGCAGTGTACTTCAGCTCAATACATCTATTGTCTGACAGTCTGGACTGGGAAGCTTCAAGCAGGGAGTGAATCCATTTTACAAAGACAACTTGCTTCTGCAGACAAAAGGTATCAACTGCAGAAAGCTCTCTAAAGAACAAAGTGTGAATCTTCTTTGGCATAATGAATGTTCCACAGAGACGTTCATTTTCCATGCAGGTAGTCCTTTGGGGCTACTCCATTTTATTTAGAGCATGCATTTTTCATCTTTTAGTGTGTAACTTGCCCTGTACTAGGGAGTCCTCAGAGTGAATTTGAGATAACAACTAAGTATTTTTGAGATTTGAAACAGAGATAAATTTAAAGCACTATTGATATTATATCCATAGAAGTATCAGGTCAATGACAAATTTCCAAGATTCAAAAGCTTGTTAGTTTCTGGGTTCCCGGGAAGTCTGAGGGTTGGTTCCATGAGTCACAAGGAACCGGGTTCAATTTTAGCTTCTCTAAGCTTTTTGAAAACCCTTACTTGTCTTTCTAATAATTTTGTTCCTACTCAGACTTCAATAGCAAGGGAAAAGAAACAGGTTTTTATCTTTAACATAGGTTTTAGGAGTTTTACTATTTTGAAGACTTTTGGAGAAAGGAGCTAGTTCTCTTGGTTACTTTTCATGTTAGCACACAAAGGAATTACAGATGGGAAGGAGAGTGCAAATGACTAGCAGAAAAAAGTCTCATGCATTTAAGATTTTTTTACAAGTCAAAATATACATCCTCCTGTTGCCACCCATTCCTTAATTGTATAAGAACTATTCCTATCTCATCTCACTCAATTCCATGGCTCACTCGATTGGGATTAAAAATACTTACCTTGCAAATTATATCATACTCATCAGTTTCATCAGTGGCATTAATAAGAAATATAGCAGCAGCTTGCGCTGAGTCACCCATTATATCCCCCATTTCTGGGGATTTAAATGTGTAAAATGACAAGTACATGAAATTAGGAGGAAAAAGAAAGCAATCTGAAGACTTTGGCACTAGCACACATAACATTTTGTCTGAGTTGTTAGTGTGGTTTGACAATCACTACATACAAATTAAAAAATTATAAATCTGCAGAAAACAAACAATCCATAGGTGTTGGTTTTCCATTTAATACTCCCCATCTCCCATTTTCACCCACCCATCCCATATAGTTTCATTTATAATAAAAATAGAGATCTTAACATCAGAATTTTGCTGTTAACTCTTCAAGGTTTCTCTGTGCTATCCAAGTCACACCGGAATCCGCAAGTTTCTCCAACCAAGTTTAAATAAACAAAAACTGAATGAAGATTGTGGGATGCCAAAGTAACTGTTAAAGGAAGCTGTAACACAGAGTTCTCCCCAAAAGACAGGGTGTTGGTGTCTAGTTCAAGTACTGTCAGGCTGTATGTAGCTCTGTCTCAGACAGGCTCCAGACAAGAACTACAAGTACCTCTAGTTCTAGAGGGCCTCATCCATGGTATCAAAGCAGTGCAGGGCTCCCTTTTCCATCGTTGGTTTTCTAAAAGTTGCAGCCCCCTTGCAATGTGCTGCTGAAGGGTCAGTGCTGAAACGGGTTTGCAAGGAGGAAGTGAGCCTTTTCCTCAGCCAGGCAGCTCTGTTCTTAGTTTGAACAATTCTCCTTTAGAGCTCTCTTAGGGCTGTCCTGGTTTTCTCAGGATCCACAGCCCTTGCTCACAAGAGACAGCCTCGTTCAGACCCAGTAACAGTGAAAGAAGAGTCGACCTACCTGTGGAACCAGACACAGCATGGTCCCCTGAAGGGCGCTTAGGCGACCCCATTGTAATTAACAAGTCAGTTCGTGCACTTGAAGCCTATCAGTTTATGGAAAGCTTGTTTGAAGTCCTCGTTGGACATGGTGTAGATGATAGGGTTGATGAGGGAGTTGAGATAGCCCAGCCACGTGAAGAAATCAAAAATGGCCTGGTGGAACCAGCAGGATGTGCAGATCGGGATGGCCAGGGAGATGATGAAGAAGGGCAGCCAACACACGATGAACGCGCCCAAAATGATCCCCAGGGTCTTGGTGGCTTTGCGCTCCCTAGCGGCCATGAGTTTCTTCTTCTCCAGCAGGGCGTCGGAGACGCGCACTTTGACTTGGTTCACGTACACAGGAGACCCGGATTCGCTGGGTACCTCCGGAGCCCGTGAGTTAATCGAGGTGACCGAAGACGTGGACCCGGGGGAGTCGGTAATCAGCTGGGCTCGGGTCAGACGCTTGCCGGTTCTGTTGGGCGTCTGTTTCAAAATCCGGGAGCGGGCTTCCACGTAGATGCGGCCATAGAGGGCGATGAGGAGCAGGGTGGGGAAGTAGAAAGCGCCCACCGTGGAGTAGACGGTGTACAGGACGTGGTCGGTGTTCACCACGCAGTTAGACATCGCCTCAGCTTTGGCCTGCCGCCAGAAAAAGGGCGGCAGCGAGATGCAGATGGAGAAGACCCACACCAGCGCGATCATAACCGCGGCCCTCTTAGGAGTCCTTTTCGCCGAGTACTCCACGGCATCCGTGATGGCCCAGTAGCGGTCCAGGGCAATGACACAGAGGTGCAGGATGGAGGCTGTGCAACAGGTGATGTCCGACGACAGCCATAAGTCACAGACCACCTGGCCCAGCGTCCAGCGGCCCGTGACCGTGTACATGGTGCTGATGGGCATCACCAGGATGGACACGAGCAGGTCGGTGACCGCCAAGGAGGCGATCAGGTAGTTGGCCGGGGTATGCAGCTTCCGCGTCCGGTACACAGTGGCAATCACAAAGGCGTTGGAGAGCGTGGTGGCCAAGGTGAAGAGCGCCAGCAGCAGGACCACGACTACTTTCCAGGGCAGGGCGATGAAGTCCTGGTAAATGTACTCCTCGGCGGCGCTGCAGTTGTGGGAGGGACCAGCCGAAAGGTTGGCTTGAGAAAGCCCAGTCTGGGAACTCGCGGACGGTGGCTGGGGACACTGAGCGGCCACTGCCTCCATGTCTCTCCTCGCCCGTGGCCCCGGAGCGCAGCTCTGGGGCATGGAGCGCACGAAGATGAGGATGAGAGGACCGCGGAGGAGACTGCAGTCTCGTCCACCCCGGGAGATTGTCCTTTCCGTGGAGGGTTCCTTAATTACGCCTCCACCCAGGTTCTCAGATCAAGCGAGAGGTCAAGGGCGAGGTTGGCTGGCTGGCCCATTCCCCGCACCTCTAGTGCGCGCAGCGCTGCCGCCGCGTCTCCGGCCGCTCCCCGCTAAGCCCCGTCTCAGCCTCGGGCTGCCAAGGACTGGTCCAAAGAGCCACACTCCCCTCCGGCTCCCACCCGGGCGTCTAGAAAGTGGAAAGCTTGGTTTGGTTTGGGGAGGGAACATTGGCAAGGTGGGATCTCTTACCCCAACTGTTCGGGGCTGAGCGTCTCCTAACCCGGGCGCTCCAGATTCTGCAGACTCGACCCGCAGGAGTTTGCTGGCTGTCGAGACCAGAGCTTGCAGGCCAGCGAGGAGTCCGGGTCTTGCATTCCCGCCCTCCTCCCCAGGCTGGGGCAGTTTCCTGCGGCGGCCGCAGCTGCCCGAGCTGGGTGGAGTGAAATCTGGGCACCGCGTGGAGCCGCGCCTCGCGCCGGAGCTCTGCCCTCCCTTCTTTTTTCACGCGCTGGCCGCTCCTGCGAGCTGCCCCGCGGAGACGGGGGGGTCGCCAGACGAGGGACTCGGGGGCTCGGGCTGTGGCTGCTCGAACCGCGCGACTGGCGCGCCACCTCGGTCCCCCGGGCACCGCGCGGAGCCTGGCAGCCGGGCGCACGGGTCTGGGGAGCCTGGAGCCCAGGGCTCACGGGGAAGGGGCAGGTGTCTGGGGGGAGATCGAGGGACGCGCGGACGCCAGTCCAGGAGGAGCTTGTGAGTGGCGGAGCGGATAGGCTCCTTTTATAGAGTCCAGGTCCGGTCCGCCAAAGCCGCGCAACTCGTGCAGCTCGGCGAGTGCCGACGCCCGCGCCCCATCACCTTCCCTTTTTCTCTCTCCCTCGCTCCTATCCTCCGCCCGGTTCCCTCCCCGCCAAGGAAGCTCCCGCCGGGTCCTACCGCCTTCTTCTCCACTTTCCACCCCCTGGCTCCTCTCCCAATCCGAACCACCCCCCTGACACCGCAGTTCTGGCTGGAATGGGGGTGAGAGCACCCTGTGCTTGCCTCTCTCTTCTTCCCAACTTGCTGCCGGCCCCTCGGGTTAGACCCGCACCCTCAGCCGCGGGCACGCGCACCGCCTTACTAGGCTCTAATCAGATCCCTTATGAGACTCCCACCTACCGCAGCAACCCCCCCGACCCCACCAGGGCCGGCCTAGAGCAGGTAGAGCCAACCCCAGGCTCTGACCTCTCCGCTCTGGAATTTTATCCATCCTCGCGGGCCACACCCAAGTTAGAAGGAGGCGCCAGTAATATCGCCTTAGAAGGAAATGGCCCATCCTGCATTTTATACTTCGGGATTCAGGTCAGAAACCCTCGGTACAATGCAAACTAATTTTTCATATCTGATTGTAGGAATCTGTGCTTTCAGGGTAACCCCACCCCTTCAACTGTGAGTCAACAGGAAAGCAGAAAGGCGGGAAGGAAGGGAAAAAAAAAAAAAAACACTTCAAAAATGTAGAAGTATCACAAACAGAAGCATACTGTGAAATTAAACAGACCACTCAACCTTCCCACTCCAGCCGCGCGGCTGTTGGGTGCCTCTGGAAAACAGTTTGCAGTGCCTCGAAAGGAGGTCATCAGAATTCGAGCGAGGGAAAAAGAAAAAACAGAAAAAAACAGGCTCTGGGACCAAGACCACCAGCACTATCCCTACGTCTCCTTGAATTTCAACAAATACATCGGAGTATCAGCCACGTGTGGCGCCAAGAACTACTAGTACCTAGATCCCATGATCCCGGAGCAGGTGCTTGGTATACTGTTCCTCCTCCAGCCCTCACAGAAACCCAGGTAGAGTAGAAGTACAAGTCCGAGAACATTCAAAGAAAAGCACCAGGAAAGGGCCACCGTATTTTCAGCCGTGGGAGCTGAGTTCTCGTGAGCTATTGCGAGTTCCAAGCGCCTAGCTCCGTGTTTGGCAGTTAGAGTGCATTCAATAAAAGTGATCTTATCATTGAACTTCTCGGGATAAATTTTAGCGTATTTTAAAGAGAATTCTTCAATTTGGAGCCGAACATTATCTGGCCCATCCGTTCGGCTTAGTAGAGTCACTGAGATCCTTTGAAAGAACTTTTTTTTTTTTTTTTGCCCAAGGTGATACAACACTAAGTTCCGTTGATTCACGCGTCTCTAAGAAAACAACCAGCAGGCAAAAAAAAAAAAAAAAAAAAAATCGAGTCCCTGTTCTGTGCTGGGAATTCTTCTAGACATCTGGGGTATAAAGGCCAGTGGGGCAGACCCAGACCCAGTTTTCAAACAGTTTACATTCTAGAAGAGGCAGACAGGCAGTAATAACATAAATAGTGTTATTAACATACTTTCATGTAGCGTTGTTATGCGGAAAATGGAACACATGCATGTATTGAGAGCGAGGATACTTCTTTAGATGGAAACTCTCCAAAGTCATCCTCTGGCTGCAGCCTAGGCTGCAGCAGCCAAGCTGGGCATAAAGGCACAACCTTCTCTTTCCTTTCTCCTGCTCTCTAGCACCCAGCACTGCTCGGGTAAATTTAAGCTTCATTTGCACCGCATTGCAAGGGGTCTTGCCCATCCTTCCATCCCATCCACCCATGTCCGGCCCCTACCGAGTTAAATATTTTGCAAACTGCAACGCTCTCTTAGAAACCGCAGCAAAGGAAAGAGAAGCAGGCAAGCCTAAACCACTAGGTGGGGGCGTTGGTCAGGATGGAGCAAAAGTGTGTGTGTGTGTGTGTGTGTGTGTGTGTATGTGTGTGTGATGAGGCGGGGAATTGGGGGCGGGAGTATGGATACGTATTAGGGGAGCGGGCTAAGTTTAGAGAGAACTGCTTGAAGGGATTCAAGGAGGAGAAAGAAGTCAAAGAGGAATGTTAGAGGCTTGCAAGCAGTCTTTCCTTTTGCAACTTAATTGCTCTTCCTCGGGCTTGGCTTTGGCGAAGTGGGGGACCTGTGGCTTTCTCCAGCCACGCTTTCGCAATTTCGCGAGTCCCGGACCCTGAATGCAATCTGCCAGCACTGGGCGGAGTTTGTTTTTTTCCCTGTTTGGTTAAGAATTGAGTGAACACACCCAGCCATCACATAGATGGTATTTTGGCAGAGTTTAGTGCAGGACTATGTTTCATAACAGGGCTCCCTCATTTCACCCACCCGTTTTTTGCGCTTACAAACATATAATACATAGATATTTGCACATGGGTGCATGTTTGTGAAACATGCCAGAGGCCAGGATCTTTAAAAATCGCTTACGTGGGTCGCCCCTGCAGAGGAAGGTTCCCTGGCGGCCCCTCAGTCCCCAGCCGCTCTGGGCAACGTCTCTTCAAGTTTGAGGGAAATGCAGCCGACACAGCTGGAGCGACAAGGAGGGAATCGCGTTGGGGTACAAAGAGCGCAGCAAAGGTTAGTTAGGGGGAATGGACCTTCTGTTTGGCCACCCGGCACTAAAACTGCAAATCAGCGTGCTCCCCTCATCAACTCCACGCAGGTGACTTTTCGGCAGAAGCTGGGGAGGTGGAGGATAATGCTGGAACCACGGCGACGTCCGTGATCAGACACGAAGCCAGCCTGATACTGCAGACGTGAGCTGCGGAGAGACCAGAGAAACGCCCTTCCGAGAGATCTCGCCTATGCTACTGCGAAACGCCAGGCTCCTTCCTCCAGAGTGGCGGCGTAGCGCTAACGAGACCGAACGCGGGGAAGAGAAGCCCGCCCCACCTCCACACCCGCCGTAGAACTTGCAGCGCAGCAACTCTGGTTTGGCTGGAAGCCAGCCAGCTCGAGGGTCTGTGCGTTTCCAGCATCCCTAGACTCCTTCCGGCATTTCCCAGAAAAAGACTTTAGCTCCAGGGCGCAGGAGCAAAGAACTTGTATATTTACCTTTGCTTTGCAGAGGGGGGAAGCCGAAATTCTCAAGCTCTCCTTGCTTTGCTCCGTTTGAAAACTCCACAAGCAGTCCCTAACCACAAAACGTGGGAACCTGGCAAACCACTTCTTGCAAATCTTGCTTCCTGTCTGTGGCCACTGTTTTTTTTGTTTGTTTGTTTGCCTGGTTTTGATTTTTGGGGGTGGGGGGGTGGAAGGGGTTGCTGTTGTTGTTGTTTCTGCTTCCACTCAGGAAATGGGCAGCAGGAGACCAGGAGCTTTGTACAACCCATTTCTAGGTTCCTCTTGTATTTCATCGAGTAACTAACTATTCCTTAAGGAGAATACCTGTAGCAATCAAAGTACAAGTCTCCCTTATGTCTTACTTGAAACTATGGAAATGTTCTGATAAATGAACACACACACACATACAGATGTATACACACAATTTTTGCAGCCAGACCTTTTGAGGCTCCATATTATTGACACAACATTGGGATTTTGATTTGGTTTTTGTGTCATGGTCCTTATATGTTGGGTGCTCAGTAAGGGATTTTTAAGACAAAGAATAAACTGAGTGCTTTATTCTAGAAGTGCCAGGCTGGCATAAATTAATCCCTGAGAATTAGTACCTTGGTATGTGTTTGCATATGAATATAAATATTGTATAAGTTATACATATATTTAAAGAAGAATGTAGACAAAAATCAGAGTATGTATATATAACTTGTTTGTGTGGTAGTTGCTTGGTTGTGTCTGACTCTTTGTGACCCCATGGACTGTGGCCTGCCAGGCTCATTTATCCATGAAATTCTCCAGGCAAGAATATCGGAGGGGATTGCCATTCCCTTCTCCAGAGAATCTTCCTGACCGAGTGATAGACATGTTCTAATTCCTGTGTCTCTAGTAACGACTACTTTGCTAGTTCCAACAGATACCCACAACAGGTAGATTACTGCTAGTTCAAACTAGTAGAAGAGCCAGTTCCCAACTTAGTTCTCAATCAGGTATTACATGGCTGAAGAGCTAGATCTTATAAGAAAATGTCCAACGCAAAGCTTAAAGTTATATAAGCATGGTTGCTTGCGGGAAAGGAGAGCTGATTTTTTTTTTTTCTCTTCTTTTTTTTTTGGACAAAGAATAGGTTTTAGCAATGATAAGAAATCTTTGGATACAAGAACAATGCCAGTGAATTCACTAAATTTAGGAACAACTTGCCACCACCAGTGGGCTGTTCTGTTCAGGATGAAGTCTCTCCTAAAAAGTGAAATCAGAGATTTAACAGTGAAGCTGTCCACTGGCTTAAGGAAAGAAGCAATAGAAATTGCCTTTTGCCTTATATTCAGACTAGGAAATATTGCATCACTCTGTGATTCACTCTAGATTTGGAAAAAAAAAAAAAAAAAAAACAAGCTATTTTACTACTTCTTCACCTGTACTTAACAAATAACAGCTTTATACTTTATTGAGGACTATGTACCATCTAAACCTTATACTACATGGTTCACATGCATTCTCTCATTTAATTCTTATAACAGCGCTAGGAGCTGACATTTTCATCCTCATTTTCTGCCCAAGGAAGCTGAACTTGGAGAATTTAAGGAACTCTGCCAGTGCCAGACAGCTGCTGGTAGAACTAGTCTCTCTTCATTTCAAGGTCCACCTCTTTGCCGATTGTCTAGACCAAGTCAGCCAGGCTACTCAGCTCTGATGGCCCTTTTGACCATCTTGCCTGTGGCTTTAGCTCATCCCACCTCTGAAGTGACATCAAAGTTCATGGCTACTTAAATCTCCAAATATTGGTTAGGAAGCTACATATTTTTTTCTGGGGGTGGTGATGGTGATGATAAAAATCAGGTAAAGGACTGTACACCATAGTTCTATTGAGCCAGCTGATCATCAATTCCTTAGTAGCACTAATAGGTGATCACATACTACACATTTTGAAGTCCACAACCCAAACACTTTAACATCTTTTCTGGTCCCATTTAGTTACCTTCAGGATTCATTCTGCACCCTCCCCCCCCACCCCGCCCCATCTCATGTGCCTATTTTTCTCTCTTCTTCATTCTTCTTCCTGTCTCCTAATCCTTATCACTTCTTCCAAAGCCTGACACACATATGCACTAAATAAAAAACACAATAAGTTTAAATTTGCTTGGAAGAAATGTTAAATAAAGTTCTCCATTTATAATAATGTCAATGTAAATATCAGAAAAATAACCTTAAAAATTGAATTGCTTTTATTTTTCTCCTGTCCGTTGAATGCAATAGTCTTTTTTGTTTTCCACCAGTGGGTCAAGGACTTAAAAAAACAGAGGCCTTTTCCTTGAGAGAAAATTATTCAGATAAAAGTTCTTTAAAAGAGATCTTTTCAACTAGAAATCAGCAGTTTGGCAAGTTCATCTAATAAGAACTTGCCCAAATCAGGAATGTAAACAAAATGAATCTAGATTTCGAAGGACTAAAAATTCTGCCTTTTATCCATGGAAGAGCTCCTCCCATGAGGAGGATCTTCTTTATTTTATTTTTATTTTTAAATTTTTTTGGAGTATGGTTGATTTACAATGTTGTGTTAGTTTCTGCTATACAGCAAAGCGAATTAGTTACACATACACATATATCCACTCTTTTTTAGATTCTTTTCCCACCTGGGCCATTACAAAGTTTTGAGAGGAGTTCCCTGTGCTATACTTTAGGTCTTTACTAGTTAACTATTTTATATATAGTGGTGTGTATATATCAATCCCAATCTTCCACTATATCCCTCCTTCCACCCCTTTCCCCCTGATAACCATAAGTGTGTTATCTATATCAAATCTTATTTCTTCTTGCTTTACATACACTTCAAACATGTTTAGCTATGTGAGTTCCAAGGACCCTGAATATTAGAAGCATCACATTAGAAAAGGATGAGAAATTATGTCTGGTAAGCATATTGAAAGCATTATGATGTCACAGCTATTATCATTATTGCAAAATAGGAGATCATAGGGTAAACTTTAAAAAATAGAAGCTTAAAATAATGACAATAAAAACATAATTTGTGTTAACATTTAATAGTATGAAATATAGTATTAATTCAGGCACTTCCTACAAGTGATGTAAAACCAATTTAATCGCAACTAAATCAAAACAGAGAACTTATTTCAAGGAGAGCTGGGCCCTCAAAAATCAAGAGAGGAATTGAGCCACCAGCCCCCTTGGACCAGGAAGGAACACAGCCAATCCTTAGGAACAATCCACACACCAGACACCATCAGGACTCTCCTTTATCTGTTGGTTCTTGTCTGTGTTGACTTTTTTCATCTGTTTCACTATAGACAGACTTTCTCCACAATGTTGAAAACACAATCACTAGTACTTTCTGAAGACTACATTTTATAGCTTCAATCGTCTTATAGAAACTAATTTGAATTCCTTCCAAGTTCAGAAATACTGAGAAATGGATTCTGCTACTGAACAAAATGTATACCATGATAGGTTAACATTCTGAATGTAACACCTGGAAAGACTGAAATGTGGTGGAGGCAAGAAGAATTAGACAAACTAGAATCTCAGGGAAGAAAATGTATTGCCTAGAGCTATCGATGATTGCTGTTATATTTCCTTGAGGCATCTGTGGTTCTGGACACGGGCAGTAGTTTAGACTTGGTACAGGAAGAAGTATTCTACTGAGAAAGAGAAGTAAAGCTTTAGATAGTCACTGGGGCCAGTATGACAGCCTTGAGTCTAGAAGTGCCCCCAAATGTATGGCCAGTCTTCTTTGTGGACCTTGGCTATGTGTTGCAATAAAACAGGAAACCAAGGAGGTGAGTAGGAAAATTCTAACAGGCAATTTGAAATCCACCCATTTGGTGTGCTTAGAAGAAAAACTCTCTTGAGGGAGAAGAAGGCCTACAATATACATAGATTGAGGTTTCAGAAGAGACAGAGACTTTCCAGGCTCTCAAGCAGAAGGCCAGGGTGGCAAGGCTCAGGGAACAGGACACATCATAGATGGACTAAGTCTAGTTACAAATTGGCATGGACTCAGTTCGATGTCTGACTGGTCAGTGGAGTCAGTTCTCCATGCATTCTGCCTAACCTAGGAAAGAATGAATGCTCTCCGGGAAAAATCATATCATCTGAAGCCTCTAGAATCCATTTATTTAAAATATCTGATTACAATATTAAAATGATATATGCACAGTGATAATAAAAACGTGACCAGGAATAGTAAGTAGAAAATCAAAACAGTAGAAGTAAATCCATCCACAATCCAGATATTAGAGTTAGCAGGAAAGGACTTTAAAATAACTGTCATGAGAGGGTGTGTAAGAAAGAACCCCCCCCCCACCACATTGTTGGTGGGGACTGTAAATCTGTGCAGCCACTATGAAAAACAGTATGGAGGGTCTTCAGAAAATGAAAAATGGAATTAACATATGACCCAGCAATTCCACTCCTGGGCATATATCCAGAGAAAACTATACATAATTCAAAAATAAACATGCACTCCAATATTCATTGCAGCAACTATTTACAATGACCACAACCTAAAAGGCCATCAATAGATGAATGGATACAGAAGATGTGGTACAAATGCATAATGGAATACTACACAGTTATAAAAAAGAATGAAACACGCCATTTTGCAGCAACATCAATGGACCTAGAGATTTTCATACTAAGTGAAGAAAGTCAGGAAAAGACAAATATCTTACGATATCACTTACATGTGGAATCTAAACCATGATACAAAACAGATATATCTACAAAACATAGAGAACAGATTTGTGGTTACCAAGGGGAAAGGAGGATGGGGGAAGGGATGGATTGGAAGTTTGGGATTAGCATATGCTAACTACTATATTTACCTAGAATGGATACAGCAAGGTCCTGCTATATAGCTTGGGAAACTATATTTAATATTCGGTGATAAACCATAGTGGAAAAGACTATGAAAAAGAATATATAACTGAATCAATTCGCTATAGAGCAGAAATTAATGCAACATTGTCAATTAAGTAAACTTTGATAAAATAAATTAAAAATGTGCTATAGAGTTAGGAGACAAAGAAGACATGTCATGTAATTTCTCAGTTTTGGTAAATGTTCCCTGATTGTTAGGTGTTAACATAAGGGGAAACTGGGAGAGGGAATGTAGGAATTAAATGTAATATTTTTGTAACTCTTCTATAATTCTGAAATTGTTTCCAAAAAATGTTTAATTTTTTACCTATGAGAGGACTGAAGGATTTAGGATGATGGATCAGGGTAGCTATGAGACATCTTAATGAATATGTTTTGTGTAATTATGATCTTTGAGCCATGTGGAAGTATGAGTCATTAAGAAATAAATTTAATATTTTAAAATAAGTGCAAAAAAGAGGGAGGATTTTTTAATGAATTTTATTTAGCTACTCTTTAGATTTTGTCTGAAAATGTATGTATTAGGCTGTGCATGTAATGCACTATTAGAAGGAAGAGATGATAGATAGAATGATAGATAATGAATAAAATAAAATAAAAGGAATTATGTAGGATTTAGTGCAGAAAACATTCAGTCCTTAGGATAGCATATTCTAATTTAACAACAAAATGAAGTTTCCATTGCTACTGCTTATGTAGCACAAAAGTACATCACCAGCTTTGCCAGCAATAATTTAGAGATAATGTGAGTGTTTTGCTTTAATGACTCCTAGTCAATGTGCAATGAATGAATCTGTGTTGCCTTTCCCTACTTCCCCTCTGTGGACCTCAGATGGCCTTTGCCAGCAGAAAGAAAATGGAGATAGAGCAGGTTTTATGGCAGCCTCTCCTCAAATACACTCTGAGTACACAAAGTAATGAACAGAAAAAAAAAATTGATAGAGGAGCATAATGATAAAAAAAAAAAGTTCCTTTTTTTTTGCTAAAATTATAATTTTCCACGTTTACCTGAGAACCCACAGAGTTTGGATCTGCAGATTTGCAATTATTTAAATGTACAAAATGATTAAATATTTTCTTTTATTTGCATGTGCCATTGCATGCTAATTGCACTCTACTGTGAAACTAAAGGTCAGATTTTTAAATTTGACCATATTTGCTAGTGAGGTTTTGCTGTTGACAGATGGTAATGTGACTGTGTGCCTAGTATCTCTTCTATGATAACGCGCAGCTACTCTATGGCCATGCAGGCAATGATGTTTTTACATTATATTTTTCATTATTATTCTGCATATCTCAATTTACATAAATTTAAAATCAATTTGGCTACAAAAAAATGAACTAGGACACATTTTAATTTTTAATGCAATTACTGAATTTGCTTAAGGGAAAAAAAAAAACGTATTCATAAGAATGGCTAACTCATATTTTCTTAAATGCCAGATACCTTATATCCATGATTTGCTTCAAGGATTTGCCAGTGGCCAAATCTCACTCTGCTCTCCTCATCAAGTTTAAGGACAAAGCTGTGTTCTATCAGCTCTTCATACAAGTTCTCCAGATTCCTCCATGGATTCATAAAGGCTGATTTCTAACACAAGGGTAATGGAAACAGCTAAACACTTTTTTTGGTTAGTACTTCCTTCACAGTAAAGATTATTTGATTGAATCAGCCCCTCCAAAATGTTCTTTTTCTCAAACTTGAATGGGAAATTCTAGATTAAAGTGATGATTTCTCTTATTGGAAGATTTTACTTTGCTATCAAATTTGTGTTCCATACTTAATTTGCTACTCTTATCAGATTATATGTTCATCATGTCTTGGTCTCTTTGTTTCCCTATGGAAGGACATACTTTTTTTCCTGGATGGTTTTGCAAGGTGTTTTCATTATTGTTGTCATATTGCCTTTGTGTGCAAATGTGTGCATTAAAATTTTTGTTTCACTGAACAAGGACTTAAAGATTACAAATGCCTAAGTGCCTTAAATCCCTTTTGCAAACTTCTTTTCAAAGGAATATTTCATTAACTTTAAATTAATTTCAAGTTATTGAGTTTACAACAGAATGCCTGGATGAATTTTCATTTTGTTTTAAATATCTGTGGGAGAACAAGACGCTATTATTTTATTATTTTTTATCTAGTTTAATGCTTAATAGAGCATTCCATTATTTTATGCACGACTAAAAAAAAAAGTTGCCACTGATTAAATTCACAATCCTTTCTCATTAATTAGAATGCCCCATTGAAAGAGCTTTTCAGACATATGAAAATTTAGATTTTTAATTATTTATCACTTCTTTGCATACATAAAAAACAATTAATTGGTTAAGGCATATTCATAATTTATTTAGGTTGAGAATCTCAGTCTTCTGGGTCATTTTCAACATAGTCATCAATTTTCATGTTTTCTCACATCATCATCTGTGTCACCCTGAGAATGGGTACGACAACATTTTTGTGAGTATATCCCACTGTGATTTCTGCTATTTTTCTACAATGGAATATTCTGTAGCTTTTTCTCAGATTTGTAAGAAAATGTAATGAGTGACAACCACATCACAACCTCCACCAGTAATTATACAATACAGCCCATTTCAGAGATGTTCAAATATGGAAGAAAATGTTCATCTTAGACTCGATCAAATACAGTGAATTCAAAATGTTTAACAGCTTGCATGACTATACAGGTCTTCAGATTATCAGCTTTACCTGCATATTCATTATAATTGGTGTTTATATAGTCCATTTTGTGTGAGAAAATCAAAATACTTCAGTAATAGTAACAGTGCATATTCTAATCATATATATTTAAAACCTATAACTGATATAATCTCAGAAGTTTGATATCATCTCAGATGTCCATCTCAGAAGTTTGACAGATTAAAAATGTCATTGTTAACCTGCCACAAGAGCCAGAATAAATATTACAGATTAAGAGAATTTAGATCTCATTTGTGAATTAATTTTTTGTGTCTAATTCTGCTAATCTGACTTATGAGAATTGGGAAATAACAAACTGAAGACAATTTTAATAACTATAATACAAGAAAAAAAACTGTTGCTCTAAACACTCAAACTCCTACTGTACATCACAGGGAACTCTGCTCAATGTTATGTGGCAGCCTGAATGGGAGGAGATTTGGGGGAGAATGGATACATATATATGTATAGCTGAGTCCCTTTGCTGTGCACCTGAACCCATCACAACATTTTTAATTGGCGATAGTCCAATATAAAATAAAAAGTTTAAAAACTAATAAAATAGCACATAGAAAGTTTTTTAACCAGAAAAAGAAGAAAATTTAAGGGCTGCTAGATACATCCAAAATGATGTAGTAGGGCATGAAACTAAGATCAATGGGAGGAACAATTTAATAGGAAGTCAGAGTTCCAACAAGCTTTTGAATGAGACAAGAATGCAAAGAAGTCTTAAAATATCAGTATTCAAGTCCATTCTAGAATTAGTTTTAAAAAAGAAGCAATGTTACAATGTATTGAATCAGTCATCAGTTCAGTTCAGTCTCTCAGTCGTGTCCGACTCTTTGTGACCCCATGAACTACAGCATACCAGGCCTCCCTGTCCATCACCAACTCCCGGGGCTTGCTCAAACGTATGTCCATAGAGTCAGTGATGGTATCCAACCATCTCATCCTCTGTCATCACCTTCTTCTCCTGCCTTCAGTCTTCACCAGCATCAGGACCATTTCCAAGGAGTCAGTTCTTCACATCAGGTGGCCAAAGTATTGGAGCTTCAGCCTCAACATCAGTCCTTCCAATGAATATTCAGGGTTGATTTCCTTTAGGATTGACTGGTTGGATCTCCTCACAGTCCAAGGGACTCTCAAGAGTCTTCCCGAACAGCACAGTTCAAAAGCATCAATTCTTTGGTACTCAGCTTTCTTCATGGTCCAACTCAAGTCCATACATGACTACTGGAAAAACAATAACTTTGACTAGATGGACTTTGTCAGCAAAGTAATGCCTCTGGTTTTTAATATGCTGCCTAGGTTGGTCATTGCTTTTCTTCCAAGGAGCAAGTGCCTTTTATTCATGGCTGCAGTCACCATCTGCAGTGATTTTAGAGCCCAAGAAAATAAAGTCTCTCATGGTTTCCATTGTTTTCCCATCTATTTGCCATGAAGTGATGGGAATGGATGTCCTGATCTTCATTTTTTGAATGTTGAGTTTTAAGCCAACTTTTTCACTCTCTTTCACTTTCATTAAGAGGCTCTTTAGTTCCTCTTCACTTTCTGCCATAAGGTGGTGTCATCTGCATATCTGAGGTTATTGATATTTTTCCCCTAATCTTGATTCCAGCTTGTGCTTTATCCAGTCTGGAATTTCACATGATGTACTCTACATATAAGTTAAATAAGCAAGGTGACAATATACAGCTTGACCTATTCCTTTCCCAATTTAGATCTAGTCCATTGTTCCATGTCCGATTCTATCTGTTGCTTCTTGACCTGCATACAGATTTCTCAGGAGGCAGGCAAGGTGGTCTGTTATTCCCATCTCTTGAATTTTCCACAGTTTGTTGTGATCCACACAGTCAAAAGCTTTAGCATAGTCAATGAAGTAGAAGTAGATATTTTTCTGGAATTCTCTTGCTTTTTCTATGATCCAATGGATGTGGTCAATTTGATCTCTGGTTCCTCTGCCTTTTCTAAGTCCAGCTTGAATCACAAGGGAGGGAAAAGAAAGAGATAAAGATAATAGACATCTATGAGGATTCTGGAGGAAGAAACCAGAAGACATGCAATAGTCAATGATATAGATGAAGAAAACTTGACTGCACTGAAGGAAATGTTTACTTATTGAATAGCTTATTTATTATGTGCAGTTCTGAGCCAAATAATAAGAAAAGATGTACATATAAATACAGTCCATTACGTTCATTTACTTGCTTGTTTTGTTTCAAGATATATATATATTTAAATCATGAAATAATTGATGCAGAAAATAATAAAAAAAAGATTACCTTCAACAAGAGGAGCACAAATAAATGTTTGTTTTATCTCTGTCTGGTGATGAAGTACTGTCTGCAGAATTTTGACAGAATAAAGTTAACACAAACGGATTTCTATATCCAGGCGAAATGCTTTTCAATATTGCTATATAAAGGGAACACAGTCTTAGATATGGAAGAAATTATACACTTTAAGAAAATCAAAGCTATATTTATCTGAAAAGTTTGGAAGGATATGTACCAAAATGTGATCCCTTGTTATTCTTTGGGTTAAAGAGATTCCAATGATTGTCACTTTCTTATTCTCATTTGAATTGTTGTTTTCATTTGAAATTAAGTATGAATTTCTATTCTTTTAGATAATTAAAATTTTTATATTTTTAGAATATATCATTAAGCACCTTATAGAAATGCAGTAATAGTATTGCTATACAATCCTAATCCTTGCAATTTATTTAATATTATGTAATATGCATATTATGAAAGTGAAAGAGGAGAGTGAAAAATCTGGCTTAAAGCTCAACATTCAGAAAACTAAGATCATGACATCTGGTCTCATCATTTCATGGCAAATAGATGGGAAAAGAATGGAAACAGTGACAGACTTTATTTTGGGGGCTCCAAAATCACTGCAGATGGTGACTGCAGCCATGAAATTAAAAGACACTTGCTCCTTGGAAGAAAAGCTATGACCAACCTAGACAGCATATTAAAAAGCAGAGACATTACATTGCCAACAAAGGTGCGTCTAGTCAAGGCTATGTTTTTTCCAGTGGTCATCTATGGATGTGAGAGTTGGACTAAAAAGAAATACGAGTGTCAAAGAATTGATGCTTTTGAACTGTGGTGTTGGAGAAGACTCTTGAGAGGTCCTTGGACTGCAAGGAGATCCAACCAGTCCATCCTAAAGGAAATCAGTCCTGAATATTCATTGGAAGGACTGATGTTGAAGCTGAAACTCCAATACTTGGCCACCTGATGCAAAGAACTGACTCATTGGAAAAGACCCTGATGCTGGGAAAGATTGAGGGTGGGAGGAGAAGGGGATGACAGAGGATGAGATGGATGGATGGCATCACCAAGTCAATGGACATGAGTTTGAGTAAACTCCAGGAGTTGGTGATGGACAGGGAGGTCTGGTGTGCTACAGTCCACGGGGTTGCAAAGAGTTGGACACAACTGAGCAACTGAACTGAACTGAATATGCATATTATATTCAAGTGAAGCAAATTAGTTCAGTTTTAATAGTTATTGAAATTGCACTCTATCTGGTAGAAATAAAGCTGCCTAAGGTACAATCTGCATGCCAGAATATAAATGAAACCCTGTTTAAATAAAGACAGTTTATGTAAAGATTATATGGGTGTATTTGATTTGTAAGCTCTTCACAGGTGTAAAGGAAGTTTCCTCCTTATCTGGAAATTACAGCAAGCATATGTATGTAACTTGAGCAAAATTACATTGAACTTATACCCAAACTTGGAAAACATAAGGCTCCCCTGGTGGTTCAGATGGTAAAGAATCTGCTTGCAATGCAGGATACCTGGGTTCAATCCCTGGTTTGGAAAGATTCCCTGGAGAAGAGAATGGCTAACCACTCCAGTATTCTTGCCTGGAGAATCCCATGGACAGAGGAGCCTGGTGGGCTCTTCATATTTCAACAAAGACTTTTGCTGTGCATCTAAAATTATATTTAGTAATTGTAGCTTTTCATCTATGTATTATAACCTATAAAATTTGCAGCTTAGAAATATTTCTGGAAAGAATGGACTGATTTAAACACTATAAAATTTCACTGTAATTTCATGCTCATATTGAATACAAAGGAGAAGATGGGATGAATTGAGAGAGTAGCATTGACATATATATACACTGCTGCTGCTAAGTCACTTCAGTCGTGTCTGACTCTGTGCGACCCCATAGATGGCAGCCCACCAGGCTCCCCCATCTCTGGGATTCTCCAGGCAAGAACACTGGAGTGGGTTGCCATTTCCTTCTCCAATGCGTGAAAGTGAAGTCACTCAGTCGTGTCTGATTCCTAGCGACCCCATGGACTGCAGCCCACCAGGCTCCTCCATCCATGGGATTTTCCAGGCAAGAGTACTGGAGTGGGGTGCCATTGCCTTCTCCATATATACACTACCATGTGTGAAATAGATAGCTACAGGAAGCTGCTGTTTAGAACAGGAAGCTCAGCTCAGTGTTCCGTGATGAACTAGAGGCTATGGGAGAGAGGCTCAAGAGGAAAAGGATATATGTATACAAATAACTGATTCACTTTGTTGTACAGCAGAAGCTAACACAACATTGTAAAGCAATTACATCCCAATTAAAAAAAAAGAATGCTTCTCAGGAACAAAATATCAGCTTATTCTGAATTTCTAAGCATTGTATTTAAAATCATAACAACATTGCATCTATACTGGAATGCCATATCTCAATAAAATATTTATATCTGTTCAGCTAGATCTGATAATAATCATTTTTGTACAAAGCTTTTCCTCCAAGGAGCACTTAATAGATTCTTGACTATTTTTCTCTTTTTATAAAGTGGCTTAAATATAAACAGAACTTTATTAATAGTCAAAGTCAACATTTACTTACAAAATAGAGCAGAAATTCTAATGCCCTATGATTGTGTGAAGATAGACGTTATGGATTCAGAGTCAAGTAGAAAATTCAGTAAATATTTGTATCATGAGTCGACAACAGCTATTTCAGCCAAGGACATTTGAAAGTGAAAGTGAAAAATCATTCAGTCGTGTCTCTTTGCAACCACATGGACTATACAGTCCATGGAATTCTCCAGGTCAGAATACTGGATTGGGTAGCCTTTCCCTTCTCCAGGGGATCTTACCAACCCAAGGATCAAACCCAGGTCTCCCACATTGCAAGTGGATTCTTTATGAGCTGAGCCACAAGGGAAGTCCAAGAATATTGCAGTGTATAGCCTGTTCCTTCTCCAGGGGATCCTCCTGACCCAGGAATCGAACCAGGATCTCCTGCATTGCAGGTGGATTCTTTACCAACTGAGCTATTAGGAAAGCCCAACCAAGGGCATAAAATTCATAGTTGCTAGTATGAAGATCTTTATGAAGGTGTTTTAAATTTAATATTTTTCATCAATACAAATTTACTTTGACATTTTCTGAGTATTGTTGTTAATGTTTCCACATAAGGCTAAATTCTTTTCAGACTTCATTAAATATATTTGGGCTTATTTAAATATGTCATTGGGAATTCCCTGGTGGCTCAGATGGTAAAGTGTCTGCCTGCAATTTGGGAGACCCGAGTTCAATCCCTGAGTTGGGAAGATCCTCTGGAGAAGGAAATGGCAACCCACTCCAATATTTTTGCCTGGAAAATCCCATGAACAGAGGAGCCTGGTGGGCTACAGTCCATGGGGACACAAAGAGTTAGACACGTTATGCTAATTCTCCAGTTTAGACTGAATTATGCACCTTGATTGCTCTGTAATAGTATCTATTTGTTCTCTGAACAGAGAAGGTAGAATGATGCTGGAAAAAAAAAAAAACCCAGAAAATTAAAGTATTTGGCTTATATTTGGCCTTAGGGATATTTAACTTATTAGATAGTATCTGATGATTTTCTACATATATCCATTCTCCCTTTTTCTTTGGTAAGAGAAAACTTTGGTTGATGCACCCAGCTTAAAAAGAAAAAAGTACATTTTCATTTTTAAAATTTTAATTGGAGGATAATTACTTTATAATATCTTCCATATATCAACATGAATCAGCCATAGGTATACATATGCCTCAGTTCAGTTCCGTTTAGTTGCTCAGTCATGTCCAACTCTTTGCAACCCCATGAACTGCAGCACTCCAGGCCTCCCTGTCCATCCCGGAGTTTACCCAGACCCATGTCCATTGAGTTGGTGATGCCATCTAACCATCTTATCCTCTGTCATCCCCTTCTCCTCCTGCCTTCAGTCTTTCCCAACATCAGGGTCTTTTCAAATGAGGCAGCTCTTCGCATCAGGTAGTCAAAATATTGGAGTTTCAGCTTTAACATCAGTCATTCCAATGAATATTCAGGACTGATTTCCTTTAGGATGGATGAGTTGGATCTCCTTGCAGTCCAAGGGACTCTAAAGAGTCTTCTCCAACACCACAGTTCAAAAGCATCAATTCTTCTGTGCTCAGCTTTCTTTATAGTCCAACTCTCACATCCATACATGACTACTGGAAAAATCATAGCCCTGACTAGACGGACCTTTGTTGACAAAGTAATGTCTCTGCTCTTTAACATGCTGTCTAGGTTGGTCATAACTTTCCTTCCAAGGAGTAAGCATATGTCTGTTCCCTCTTAAACCTCCTTCCCACCTCCCTCCCCATCCCACCTCTATAGTTTGGCTTTGGGTTCCCTATGTCATACAGCAAATCCCCACTGGCTGTCTAGTTTACATATGGTAATGTGTATGTTTCAACGCGAGACTTCCCAGTTGGTGCTAGTGGTGAAGAACCTGCCTGCCAATGCAGGAGACATAAGAGATGTGGGTTCAATCCCTGGGTTAGAAAGATCCCTTGGAGGAAGGCATGGCACCACCTACTCCAGTATTCTTGCCTTGAGAATCCCAGGGACAGAGGAGCCTGGCATGCAGTCCATTGGGTGACAAAGAGGTGGACATAACCAAAGGGACTTAGCATGCACTCACATACACACGTTTCAATGCTAGTCTCTCAAATCACCCCACCTTTTCGCTCCCCTACTGTGTCCAAAACTCTGTTCTCTATGTCTGCATCTCCATTGCTGCTATGTAGATAGGTACACTTTCTCATCTCTTTTGTAGAGAAACAAGCAGAAGTTTGTGGGTGGAATTTGTGGGAAATTCTGTTTGGTAACTGAGACATGGGTTCTTGACACCATCTTGAACGGCGGGGTGGGGGAGCTTGAGCATGGACATCTCATGCTATACTGAAGCTGAAGCAGAGAGACTGAAAGCATAGGTGGCAGTTTATTCCATAAAACTGCCCTTTCAGCGCTGAACTGCCTACCTCCAGACTTCTTCGACTTTAGTAGGTCACTGCTATTTCCGGACTCTAAGCTAGCAGCCAAAGACAGTTCCCAACTTACCTAATATGTAATGTGGACTCTTAGTAAGTACAATATGATTACGATCCAGTCATAAAAATGCTTTGGGTACCCTATTGCAAGCATGTTAATCAGAATGCTAAGCTTTTTCACAAGTCTTTTCTAAGAGGTAACTACTTACACATTTTCTTTCAGTCTCTGAATATTTTCTGAGCAGCCAGTCACTAAGGCCTTAGAATTCAGATATTTTGAAATGTATATGTTAAGTTAAATTACTAAATTACTGTTGTTCAATATTACTAGTAAATCAATCATTTAAAAGCATGACTAATTTTGAACTTATATGTTTAATTTAACCACATAGCTAAATACATAATTTTAATATTATCTAGAACTTTCCTTCCTTCCAATTTCCTTCAAGGTAAATTGGAAGTGGTCAAACAGGAGACAGCAAAAGTGAACATTGACGTTTTAGGAATCAGTGAAATAAATGGACTGGAATGAGCAAATTTAATTCAGATGACCATTATATTTACTTCTTTGGGTAAGAATCCTTTAGAAGAAATGGAGTAGCCCTAATAGTTAGCAAAAGAGTCCAAAATGCAGTATTTGGATGTAATCTCAAAAATGATAGAATGATCTCTGTTTGTTTCCAAGGCAAACCACAGTAATCCAAGTCTATGCCCCAACCAGTTATTCTGAAGAAACTAAAGTTGAACAATTCTATGAAGACCTATACGACGTTTTAGAACTAACACCAAAAGAGATGTCCTTTTCATCATAGGGGACCGGAATGTAAAGTAGGAAGTCAAGAGATACTGGGAGTAACGGGCAAGTTTGGCCTTGGAGTACAGAATGAAGCAGGGCAAAGGAGTTTTGCCAAGACTAATAGAGTTTTGCCAAGAGAATACACTGGTCATAGCAAACACCCTCTTCCAACAAAATAAGAGAAGACTCTACACATGGACATCACCAGATAGTCAATATTGAAATCAGATTGACTATATTATTTGCACCCAAAGATGGAGAAGCTCTATACAGTTAGCAAAACCTGACCAGGAGCTAACTGTGACTCAGATCATGAACTCGTTATTGACAAATTCAGACTTAAATTGAAGAAAGTAGGGAAAACCACTAGACCATTCAGGTATGACCTAAATCAAATACCTTATGATTATACAGTGGAACTGGCAAATAGATCCATGGGATTAGATCTAATAGACAGAGTGCCTGAAAAACTATGGACAGAGGTTCCTGACATTGTAAAGGAAGCAGTGATCAAGACCATCCCCAAGAAAAAGAAATGCAAAAAGGCAAAATGGTTGTCTGAGGAGGACTTACAAATAGCTAAGAAAAGAAGAGAAGCAAAAGGCAAATGAGATAAGGAAAAATAAACCCAATTGAATGCAGAGTTCCCAAGAATAGCAAGGAGAGATAAGAAAACCTTCCTCAGTGATTGGTGTAAAGAAATAGAGGAAAGCAATAGACTGGGAAAGACTAGAGAGCTCTTCAAGAAAATTAGAGATAACAAGGGAACATTTCATACAAAGAAGGGCACAATAAAGGACAGAAGTGGTATGGACTTAACAGAAGCAGAAGATATTAAGGAGAGGTGGCAAGAACACACAGAAGGACTATACAAAAAAGATCTTCATGACCCAGATAATCATGCTGGTGTGATCACTCACCTAGAGCCAGACATCCTGGAATGTGAAGTCAAGTGGGCCTTATGAAGCATCACTATGAACAAAGCTAGTGGAGGTGATGGAATTCCAGTTGAGCTATTTCAAATCCTGAAAGACGATGCTGTGAAAGTGCTGCACTCAATATGCCAGCAAATTTGGAACACTCAGCAGTAGCCACAGGACTGGAAAATGCCAGTTTTCATTCCAATCCCAAAGAAAGGAAATTCCAAAGAATGTTCAAACTACTGCACAATTTCACTCATTTCATACTCTAGTAAAGTAATGCTCAAAATCCTCCAAGCCAGGCTTCAGCAGTACATGAACCATGAACTTCCAGATGTTCAAGCTGGATTTAGAAAAGGCAGAGGAATCAGAGATCAAATTGCCAACATCCATTGGATCATCAAAAAAGCAAGAGAATTCCAGAAAGACATCTGCTTCATTGACTACACTAAAGCCTTTGACTGTATGGATCACAACAACCTATAGAAAATTCTGAAAGAGTTGGGAATACCAGACCACCTAACCTACCTCCTGAGAAATATGTATGCAGGTCAGGAAGCAACAGTTAGAACTGGACATGGAACAACAGACTGGTTCTAATCAGGGAAAGGAGTATGTCAAGGGTGTATATTGTCACCCTGCTTATTTAACTTATTTGCAGAGTACATCATGCAAAATGCCAGACTGGATGAAGCACAAGCTTTAATCAAGATTACGGGAGCAATAACAATAACCTCAGATATGCAGATGACACCACCCTTATGGTAGAAAGCAAAGAAGAGCTAAAGAGCCTCTTGAATGAAAGTGAAAGAGGAGAGTGAAAAAGTTGGCTTAAAGCTCAACAATCAGAAAACTAAGATTGTGCCATCCGGTCCTGTCACTTCACAGCAAATAGATGGGAAAACAATGGAAACCATGAGAGACTTTATTTTTGGGGCCTCCCAAATCACTGCAGATGATGACTGCTGCCATGAAATTAAATGACACTTGCTTCTTGGAAGAAAAGCTATGACCAACCTAGGCAGCATAGTAAAAATCATAGACATTACTTTGCTGACAAAGGTCTGTATAGTCAAAGTGGTGGTTTTTCCAGTAGTCATGTATGGATGTGAGAGTTGGACTATAAAGAAAGCTGAGCACTGACGAGTTGATGGTTTTGAACTGTGGTGTTGGAGAAGACTCTTGAGAGTCCCTTGGACTTCAAGGAGATCAAACCAGTCAATCCTAAGGGAAATCAACCTTGAATATTCTTTGGAAGGACTGATGTTAAAGCTGAAACTCCAATACTTCGGCCACCTGATGCGAATTACTGACTCATTGGAACAGACTCTGATGATGGGTAAGATTGCAGGCAGAAGGAGAAGGGGACAACAGAAAATGAGATATTTGGATGTCATCACCAGCTCGATGGACATGAGTCTGAGCAAGGTCTAGGAGTTGGTGATGGACAGGCAAGTCTGGCATGCTGCAGTCCATGGAGTTGCAAAGAGTTGGACACAACTGAGCTACTGAACTGAGTGACTGAGAATTTTCCTTCTTTAAATAAAAATGCATATTTGAATATTATGAAATTTTGCTTCCTTATTTATTGTTGTTCAGTCTCTCAGTCATGACCAACTCTTTGCAACCCCATGGACTGTAGCACTCCAGGCCATCCTGTCCTTCACTGTCTCCTGGAGGTTTCTCAAACCCATGTCCGTTAAATAGGTGATCCCATCCAACCATCTCATGCTCTGCCATCCCCTTCTCTTCCTGCCCTCAATCTTTCCCAGCATCAGGGTCTTTTCTAATTTGTAGGCTCTTCACACATGTGGCCAAAGTATTGTTTCCCTGTAGTCGTAAAAGTAAACATACTGGGCAATTATTTTACTTTAGAAGAAATTACAAGCTTATCTTGGCAGATGTATTTTCCTTGTTTTTGATTAAACAAATATTTACTAAGGACCCTCACACAACAATGGGGCTTCCTTGGTGGCTCAGAGGGTAAAGAATCTGCCTGTAGTGCAGGAGACCCGGGTTCTGTCCTCGGAGAAAAGAATGGCTACTCACTCCAGTATTCTTGACTGGAGAATTTCATGGACAAAGAAGTCTGATGGGCTACAGTCCATTGGATCACAAAGAATCAGTCATAACTGAGCGACTAACACATGTTTACACAGCAACAGATATAAAAGATCACATCCCAGAATAGGGAAATTAGTTCTGTTCTCTCCAAATTGTGTGATAAAAGGTATCTGAGTACTATTCTAATTTTAAGTTTTAATTTGTTTACTATTATCAGTTTTTCTCTAAGAGATGACGGCATTGTCAATTGCATTTATTACTTTCTACCTGGAAAGAAACTTGTGGCCACCCAAAATCTACATGAACTGAAATCTTGGAAATTTGGGCTGAAGGCAATGCAATAGCATTATTCATCATCTGGAAATCTCAGCCTTCTCTAGACACTAGACAAGAATGCTATCAACTGGAATTTCTTTTTTTAGTACTGAAAAAAAAAAAAAACCCAAAAACCCTGCCAAAACCAAGTACTCCTACTTTAATTTGAAAATTTTCCAATTGAATTCACTTAAAAATGCTAAAGTGGTTTGAATAAATACTTAAGAATTTTTATTTTTGAGACCTTATGCAGAAAAAGTAACTTTAAAAATGTTGGTATAGAACATAAAAGATTATTTCCTTTTGGCACATCCAGACATCTTGTTTTTAATAGAATAATTCAAAATTAGCAAGGGCATAGTGTTTTATGCTTCCTTCTCTGAAAATATGTTTTCTTCAAAATAGGCCAGGACCACCTTTGAAAAGTCATCAGTTGGTTATTTCTCCAAGAGGAAAAGTTATTTCACTGGGTGTGACAACTCTCCTTTGTGATGACAGTGATTTTACTCTTATACTCTGTCATTTTGTAGTAGAAGAGTTTTCAATGTCAAGTGATCAGGAGGACTGACTTTCAGCAAGATTGAATAGCTCACTTTTTGGCTAAAAACATGGGTGGATATTAAATAGTTGCTAGTAATCTCTTTAAGTATAAATCTTCATTGGTATTAAAAACAAATAAACAAAAATACCAAAATCTCCTTCTAATGTTAGTCTGACACTGTTTCCACTGTTTTCCCATCTATTCCCCATGAAGTGATGTGACCAGATGCCATGATCTTCGTTTTCTGAATGTTGAGCTTTAAGCCAACTTTTTCACTCTCCTCTTTCACTTTCATCAAGAGGCTTTTTAATTCCTCTTCACTCTCTGCCATAAATGTGGTGTCATCTGCATATCTGAGGTTATTTATATTTCTCCCAGCAATCTTGATTCCAGCTTGTGCTTCTTCCAGCCCAGCGTTTCTCATGATGTACTCTGCATATAAGTTTTTGGGCATTTTTTGGGGGGGTGCTCCAAAATCACTGCAGATGGTGATTGCAGCCATGAAATTAAAAGACGCTTACTCCTTGGAAGGAAAGTTATGACCAACCTAGATAGCATATTCAAAAGCAGAGACATTGCTTTGCCAACAAAGGTTCGTCTAGTCAAGGCTATGGTTTTTCCAGTGGTCATGTATGGATGTAAGAGTTGGACTGTGAAGAAGGCTGAGTGCTGAAGAATTGATGCTTTTGAACTGTGGTGTTGGAGAAGACTCTTGAGAGTCCCTTGGACTGCAAGGAGATACAACCAGTCCATCCTAAAGGAGATCAGTCCTGGGTGTTCTTTGGAAGGAATGATGCTAAAGCTGAAACTCCAGTACTTTGGCCACCTCATGTGAAGAGTTGACTCATTGGAAAAGACTCTGATGCTGGGAGGGATTGGGGGCAGGAGGAGAAGGGGACGACAGAGGATGAGATGGCTGGATGGCATCACCGACTCAATGGATGTGAGTTTGAGTGAACTCTGGGAGTTGGTGTTGGACAGGGAGGCCTGGCGTGCTGCGGTTCATGGGGTCGCAAAGAGTCGGACACGACTGAGAGACTGAACTGAACTGAATGTTAGTCTCTTGGTTTCAAGGAGATTCCTGACCAGTGATTTCTGATTTTTGTCTATGTTTCATGTAACAGTGTTTACTAGAAGGCTTTAATGTATTCAAAGTCAGCAAAAATATAAAAGTTCATTTTTTACACAAAATATATAGTTCTTGATATAAAATGGATACAAAAATATACTCTTTGTGACCCAAAGAGAAAAAAATAAGTACATCAGATCATTAAACTAAAATAAAACAAGCATTTGATGTGTCTGATGTACTATCAATGCTTAAGAGGGGGAAAAAAGCAAATATCAGTTACAGAGAAATATCAGGTTAAATGTTATAGAACAAAAAATAATGGCAAAAGTTAAAAAGTTTACTGGTGATACTGTTTTGTTGGAAATGTAATGGAAGTTCATTACTCTCATATTCTAAACACAATGTACAAATATTTTCTCCTTTGGCTTTTCTTAGAAATATGTTTGCTTATGCTCTCTATGGAGAAAAATTTTCCCACATTAGAAACTGCTCAATTTACATGGAGAACTTTTTTACCTGTTCCCCTTTTCTCAGCATCTTTCACCCTGCCCTGCCTTCTTTATTAAAAGTTTACCTAAACTTAAGAAAAGAAAGTTTACAATTAAAGTGGTTGTGATTTTCTCTCTCATCTTTTCATCATTGGATTTACAGCCTGCCTTTAATCTGGTCTCCTTAAACTATGAATAAAATTATTAACTAAGTTTTTAAAAAATATTTTTAATTCCTATGTGACTTTGATTTTTAAAACCATTCACTATGCAAATTGGAGCAGATACAGTCCTTCAGAATTAATTGAGCTATTACAACAGAAACATGAATCAGAGGTGAATAGTTTGGTAATAATCAAGTTTTCAAGAAAATTTTACATGTAATAAGTAGCCAACTCTCAGACACTTTACCCTTTTACTAGAGCCTGAGCTTACTGGATGGCAATACCCACTCGATGGACATGAGTTTGAGTAAACTCCGGGAGTTGGTGATGGACAGGGAGGCCTGGCGTGCTGTGATTCATGCGGTCGTGAAGAGTCGGATACGACTGAGCGACTGAACTGAGCTTATTTTCACTCTTTCATCACTTCTCTTTTTCCATCATATTCATAGTCTGTTCATCCCACTTGACTGAGCACATGCTCTAAAAAAGGACTGCTTCCAGATCAGAACTAGCTGAACTCGAGATACAATAGACCCCTGGAGTAACAGCCTTTATCCCCGTCTCATATCACTGAGATTATATCTATCAGTTCAGTTCAGTTCATTTGCTCAGTCGTGTCCAACTCATTGTGACCCCATGAACCGCAGCATGCCAGGCCGCCCTGTGCATCACCAACTCCTGGAGTTTACCCAAACCTAGGTCCACTGGGTCAGTGATGCCATCCAACCATCTCATCCTCTGTCGTCCCCTTCTCCTCCCGCCCTCAATCTTTCCCAGCATCAGGGTCTTTTCCAATGAGTCAACTGTTCACATCAGGTGGCCAAAGTATTGGAGTTTCAGCTTCAACATCAGTCCTACCAACGAACACCCAGGACTGATCTCCTTTAGGATGGACTGGTTGTATCTCCTTGCAGTCCAAGGGACTCAAGAGTCTTTTCCAAAACCACAGTTCAGAAGCATCAATTCTCCTGTGCTCAGCTTTCTTTATAGTCCAACTCTCACATCCATACATGACCACCAGAAAAACCATAGCCTTGACTAGATGGACCTTTGTTGACAAAGTAATGTCTCTGCTTTTTAATATGCTGTCTTGGTTGGTCATAATTTTCCTTCCAAGGAGTAAGTGTCTTTTAATGTCATGGCTGCAGTCACCATCTGCAGTGATCTTAGAGCCCAGAAAAATAAAGTCAGCCACTGTTTCCACTGTTTCCCCATCTATTTTCCATGAAGTGATGGCATCAGAGGCCATGATCTTAGTTTTCTGAATGTTGAGCTTTAAGCCAACTCTTTCACTCTCCTCTTTCACTTTCATCAATAGGCTCTTTAGTTCTTCACTTTCTGCTATACTTACACATATGTTCCTGCATGAATTTCATGCAGGCATAATAAATGAAAACATTCATTAATTATACTGAAGTCCGTAGCATTGCTGGATGTCATTTTCTTTCACTGTACAAGGAGCTACCTCTACCAAATTATCATTAAACTCTCTTTCATTGTTAATGTTCCATAATTCCATATGCAAAGTGAAGAATTAGAAAATTCATGAATTAGAATGATATTGGTAACATTTTTAAGGCTAATATTTGGTTAAAGGAAACTGACAATCAACGAATTAGAAATATTTGTTAATTGTGCTGTATGATCAACAAAATGACAATAGCAGTGATGGCAGCTGAGTTTCCCCATCTCCCTGAGATTGTGGACATCCCGAACGTGTGTCTTTTTAAGTAATTAATTGTTTGAAGTATAGCAGATTTACGATGTTGTGTTCATTTCAAGCGTAACAGCAAAATGGCTCAGTGATGCATACATATATACATATACTTTCTTTTTCAGATTCTTTTCCCGTATAGGTTATTCCAAAATATAGAGTATGGTTTCCTGTATTATATAGTAGCCTCTGTAGTATATGTATTTTATATATAGCAGTGTGTGTATGTTATTCCCAAATTCCTAATTTATTCCCCCCTCACCTTTCCTCTTTGGTAACCACAAGTTTGTTTTCTATGTCTGCAAGTTGGTTTCTGGTTTGTAAGAAGTTCGTTTGTATCATTTCTTTCGATTTCATATATAAGTGATATTGTATGTTATTTGTCTTTCTCTCTCTGACTTACTTCACTTAATGATAATCTCTAGGTCCATCCATGCTGCTGCAAACGGTATGATTTCATTCTTATTAATGATTGAGTAATATTTAATTGTATATATGTACCACATCTTCTTTATCCATTCTTCTGTTGATGGATATTTAGGTTGAATGTGCTGATGCTCTTCACCTCCAGGAAACCTCAGGTGCTCATGGGTGATTGTCTCACTCACCATGGAGCACCTGCGTAAGTGTCAGACTTTTCTCAAGAGGTTGGCTTATCTTTACTTCCTTCCATCTGAGGTCACATTTTAACACTTCTTCCATCTCTCTGAAAGTAACTTTCATTTTTTCTTCTTTTTCTTTTCCCCTCTGTTCCAAAGAATGATCTCCACTACCCACTTGATCTTCTAATATTATTTTCTTACCATACGAGCTATAGTGCTCACAAAATTGGTTGTCTTCTGATCATTTTCAAATCCCTTCATCCAACAAGTACTTTTCCCAGCTTCTTTCCATGTGAACAAGACTCAGGTGGAAGATACACTGATGAGCCGGGCCATCTGACCCTCATGATCTTGCCTTGTGCTGCGTGAGGCAGATGCCGGTGATACTGTCAGATAAGCACCTACACATGTGGGCGTAACTATCTGAAGACGGAAACCGTGTGTATCTCCTTAATATCGTATCCCTGACTTAGTTTCTCTGGGCTGCTTTGACGATTTACCTCCAACTAAGAAGCTTTAAATGGAGAAGGCAATAGCACCCCACTCCAGTACTCTTGCCTGGAAACTCCCATGGATGGAGGAGCCTGGTAGGCTGCAGTTCATGGGGTCGCGAAGAGTCTGACAGGACTGAGCGACTTCCCTTTCACTTTTCACTTTCATACATTGGAGAAGGAAATGGCAACCCACTCCAGTGTTCTTGCCTGGAGAATCCCAGGGACGGCGGAGCCTGGTGGGCTGCCGTCTATGGGGTCGCACAGAGTCAGACACGACTAAAGCGGCTTAGCAGCAGCAGCAGGAAGAAGCTTTAAAAAGCAGAATTATTTTTCTCTCACAGTTTTCTAGGCGGAAACTCTGAATTCAAGAAGATGAAGGGCTGTAGTCCCTCTGAAGTCTCTAGGGAAGAGTCCTTCCTTGAGTCTTCTAGCTTCTCCACATATTCCTTGGCTTGAAGCAGTGTAACTCCCATGTTCATTTATGTAGATTTCTTCCTTGTCTGTAACTGCATATTCTTCCCTCTTATGAAGACCCCAGTCTTGAGATTTGAGACCCACCGTGTCCAGTCAGACTTTACTAATTATATCTGCAATGATCATGTATCCAAATAAGATCACATTCTGAGGATCTAAGCAGATGTGAATTTGGTGAGGGGAGGACATATTTACTGCTGTCCCCAACTCCCAGAATATTTCTTAGAACTCTTTTTTAATATAGAATGACCATGATTAATAAGTGTTCAGAAAATGAATGGCTTACTGAAGGAATAATTAATAAAGGTGTTATGGGAGCACATTTGAAGAGCACTGACTTCAGGATAGACTGTATGAGAAAAGCTTTTCAGGAAAGAGTAGCCTCCAAACTAGCATCATTAAGACTAGTGACTATTAGGGTGAAGGGAGGAATAAGGGAACGTGGACAAGAGGAAATGGTGTTTCAGGTTGTGTAGACAGCATGTACAAAGACTTTGAACAAAAGAAAACATGGGACATTCATGGTATTACAATCAGTGTAACTGGAGTTTGGAAGGGGCAAGTCTCAAAGGTTCATCCATGAAGGGTCTTACAAAGTTCTGTCTGGTCACCTACGCTTGAGTGCGCATGGGCATGTGCGCACGCGTGCACACGCACACACACACACACACACACACACACACACACACATACAGCCTTTTACCCTTTTGTCCCCCAGGAGTAGCTCTTTAGCAGTCCTAGAGTTAGAGATAAAAGGAGCTTTAGCCCAGTGGTTTTTAACTCTTGCCAAAATGATCAGTCTCTTTGAAAATCTGGTAAAAACTGTGAACCCCTCTCCTGAGTAAAATGCACTTCTTTATCAACACAGTAAATGTTTAGAATTTGAAAGTTAGTCTATGGTGTATGGGCTTCAGGAAAATAATTCCTAATCAAGACTGACAATGACCAGCTGTTCTTCAGAATTGCTTTTGCTCAAGTCCCTTGGATCTAAGAAGGGTATGTAGAAATCTAAATTCTGGGAAGAAACTAACTTGTCATTGTCATCTGTGAAAACCTGAAAAACTAGGAATGAAGTTTCCCTAAGAAATTTATACTCTTATCAGAATGCATAGGTGTTAGGTTTGTTAAGTATATGTGTTGGACTGTGCCCAGCAGGCCTGAACACCCTGTACTTGCCCAGTCTCAAGACAGAAGAAAGAACACAGAGTCAGTGACAGATTCATCTGTGGTTAATGGATGGGAGATCTTACATGCATGAAGCAAGGTCCTGGAATGACACCCCACCCTGTTCAATGGACAGCAGGCAGGACATGGCAGCAGTCCTACGAAGGGAGGGGAGAGGAAGATGACCAGTTGTAGGGGGAATTGATGTCAGGTTAGCTCACTGGTAACCTGACATACCATGGAAACCAGCAGAGGATCACACCCCTCGCCCCTCCTCTTTGATAAGCTATCATGGTGGAACCATTCTGATCTAAAGATTAGACCAGTCACTGGCTCGGACCAGGGGAAAGTACACAGGCCTTTCCCGATTAGACTCTGCTTAAGAGAGAAGGTCAGTCATGTGAGTAGCAAAACAGAGATGGGTCCAGCAGGGGCTGTACAGACAGCAAGAGGAAAGCCAGCTCCTGTTGCCTGCTCATGGGATAGGATTACTGTTTTCAAAGTTAATCCATCTGGTTTGCATTTCTAAAATGCATGAGAAAATAGAGCCTACCTCATGGCTTTGTTGGGAGGATTAAACGAGTTAATATAGGTAAAATACACCTGGAAGGTGAGCACATAAATGTCAGCTGTCGTGATGATTATCATCCTTGGTATTATCTTTATTTGTTGCTGTTCAGTTGCCAAGTTGTGTCTGACTCTTTGTGACCCTATGGACTGCAGCACGCCAGGCCTCCCTGTCCCTCACCATCTCCTGGAGTTTGCCCAAGTTCATGTCTATTGAATCTGTGATGCCATCCAACCATCTCATCCTCTGTCACCCTCTTCTCCTTCTCTATATTTAATATTTTACATTATATTTATATATTTATATTACCTTTTTAATTCTCCTGAAATATTTACAGTAATAAAATCCAAACTATGGGTATCCGAAATGGGTGCCATCTTTTTCATACACATACCATGTGATCTATAACTCTGTGTTCCTTTCCTGTCTACAGAATGTCCTGTGACAGATTCAAGTGTTGATATTCTCTATGTTTGGCTCTAACAGTGGCAAAGACTTTCCCCAGGAGAACTCAGCCCTGGCTCACTTTGAACCCAGGGCATTGGGATAAGCATGGCCAGGACGGACACTAGTTTGATCTGGGCTCCTATCTAGTTCATGCGCCATCTTCCAGTCTTCCTTGATGCTATTCCATGACTTCTGCAACTGTAGACTGTGCAGAGAAAAGACTTAGCACAGTGTAGGTATTGATCTGTTCTAGCGGGCCACAGAGATTGACTTCCTTCACACTTTCTTCTCCTCTTCTCCCTTACTTCCTGTTCCTCCTTCTCCTTCTCTTCCTTCACTTTTACCTTGACCTTCACTTTCAGCTTTGCCCCAGAGTCTAGATCCATGAGCCTAGGCAATGTGTGGGCTGCTGCAGCCCAGGGCACCCCTGATTAAGGGCCTCCTTGCCCCCTGCAACAGGTGCCATCACATTTACCTGTTGCGATAAATCTCTCAAGGCAAATCAGCTCTTACAGAACTAAACTTCCCTCCTCACTGAAAATGGGGTACTCATTTTTTGTTTGTTTCTTTTTAACTTTTTAGTGGAGCATAGCTGTTTTACAATGTTGCATTAGTTTCTACTGTACAGCAAAGTGAATCAGCTCTCTGTGTACATATATCCCCTCTTTTTTTGGATTTCCTTCCCATTTAGGTCATAGCAGAGCATGGAGTAGAGTTCCCTGTGCTATGCAGTAAGTTCTTATTAGTTATCTATTTTATACATGGTGTATGGGTTAGGGTTAGGGTTAGTGTATGGGTTTCCCAAGAGGCACTAGTGATAAGAACCCACCTGCCAATGCAGAAGATTAAGAGATGTAGGTTTGATCCTGGATCAGGAAGATCCCCTAGAGGAGGGCCCACCAACCCACTCTAGTATTCTTCGCTGGAGAATCCTTTGGACAGAGGAGTCTAGTGGGCTGCAGTCTATACAGTTGCAAAGAGTTGGACACATGGAAGCAACTTAGAATGAAAGCAGGCCCACATCAATAGTGTATATATGTCAAGCCCAATCTCTCACCTCATCCCACACCCTCCCCTTAGCATCCATACAAAATAAGATCATCTATACCATTGTTTAAGATTCCACATATATGTGTTAATAGAAGATATTTGTTTTCACTTTCAGAAAATGGGGTACTTTCAAGGTCACCAGGATTCACTAACTTTTAGCTCTGAGTCCAGGTTAACTTGTTCTACATATCGCCACATACATCATAATATAAGGTCTGATTGTGTTTGGGATAGAATAGCACGTGGCAGGAGGGATGATGCAGGCTGGTGACTGATGTGATTTAAAAAAATAATTTGGCCTGACTGCAGAGCTCAACCAAATGCATAGGCCAGGCCGTCACCATCTCTGGCTGTATAAGTAGCCAGATCGTAGAGACTGCAGTCCCACCACTTCTGTCACCACTGCATGGCCTGCTTCTTTTTAATGTTCACCCCTCAGATCTCCGCAGAGGGTTGAGTCCAAACTGTCAAACACGCTCTCCTAGCACTCTTGGGGACATGGCGAGGGATGCAAAGGTTGTGGGCACACATGTCTCTGGAAGGACTGACTGTGTCAAATCCAGTAAACAAAGCAGAACTCCAGACTGTGTAAAGTCTACAGATCCCTTTACTCTATGGCTTTCCAATATGTGCAGCTGTTCTCTTAATTGCCCTGTTGCCACAAATGTCTAAATCTAGAATCAGTGATTGAACAAGACTTTAGAGAAGCCAACCAGCAGTCAGAAGACTCTCATCCTCTTCTTGATTTTAAACTTTGCAAATCTCACTAGACTAATCTGTAGGCACCATCCCCCTCAGGCATTCTGCAATGTGCTCAGCCCTCAGTTTCTAAGAGCAATTAGAATAACTTTAGGTACACGTGTGTGTTAGTTGCTCAGTCATGTCCAACTCTTTGAGACCCCATAGACTATAGCCCACCAGGCTCCTCTGTCCATGGAATTCTCCAGGCAGAGAATACTGGGATGGGTAGTCATTCCCTTCTCCAGGGGATCTTACCAACCCAGGAACTGAACCTTGGTCGCCTGCATTGCAGTTGGATTCTTTACCATATGAGCCACTAGACAAGCCCCAAACTTAGTACAGGCTGTACTAAAATGATAATCAACAGGGGAAAAGCATCTAATTCCATTACATACTATTTTGCAAGGAGGAAAAATGAAATTTGCTTATATTATTTTAAAGATTGCACTGTAAAAAAATTTTTTTAAAGAGTACCCTATATCTGAAGTAGTACTTTTGTCTGTCCAGGATGTAGAGGGGCATGTATATACAGCATAGTCTGAAATGGTAACTAAGTAAATTTAGTTCTATTCTCTTTCTCTTCATCTTACAGAAGGAAAAATGAACGCCCTGAATAATTGAGAGCTGATCATTAGAATCTGCACCATCACCCATCCCCTAGAAGTGGGGTGAGGCGTATTGGGGTTGGACTGTGAAAAGTGCTTGCATGCATGCTCAGTTGTGTCCAACTCTTCGCGACCTCATGGACTGTAGCCTGTCAGGCTCCTCTGTCCATGGGATTATCCTGGCAAGAATAATGGAGTGGATGGCCATTTCCTCCTCCAGATGATCTTTCCAACCCAGGGATCAAACACAAACTGTGAAAGGTACATTAAACTAATAAAGAAAAGAATTACGTTGTACATTTTCTTCTTAGTATTAACTTGCAGATACTAACTAAAATGTGTTAGTAGCAAAATAAAATATATAGCTACTGCTCAACCCTTCAACTATAACACCAAACCAATCGGAAGATATAACAGGTAGAAATAAAAAATATATTGCCATTTCCTAGGTAGTTAAGAATAACTCTTATCCTCAAATTTCTATTGATATCACACAAAACTATACAGAAACTGACTCAACGCCTTTACAAGATTTTTTCAAGAATGGAGTAGAACATTCTTAACACTTTTTTCCAAAATCAGTCCATCATTTTTAATAAGATTATTTTTAATATTTGTTTTGCAATTGTAGATACATTTTGTCTTACTGGAGAGTCTGTTGAATGTGCTCTGTTTATGACATAGCTGAAGATATTGCTAATATTTTCATCATATTCCACAAAATGTCTCCAATATCATGTGCTAATTTTTAGTAATCAGTATTTCTGACTATAATATATCAATAAAATCCCATCTTGATGCTGAACTACAAAATGGATACTTTCTATTCAACCTTTGTAGGCATTTTTATTTAGTGTTGATGTGGATTTACTCAAGGGTTTGAGATGGTAGCTTTTGCTTCTTTCCTCAGCATGTCCTACTGGAAAAGTTCAGATAGATATGGACTAAGATCCAAAGCACAGGTCTCCCGGAATGATAGTAGACAATGACAGCATCTCCTATTCTTTGCCCTTGTCAGTAAAGTGATGACAATAATACTCATAATTTCCAAGGATAGTTGAAAAGATCAAAGGAGACAACAAATTCAAAATACTTACAAGTGCCTGGCATTTAGTAAGAACTTAACAAATGCAGTTTCCTTTGTTTTGTCCCTTTGGGCTGGCCCCTGTGTCTCTTTATGTCATAGGTTCTCTGGTCAGATCCTGGAAGACTGGGGTCTTGGCATCCTTTCTAGTTCTAAATTTTCTCTTTTACCCTCCATTGGCTCTCTGAATATGAAATGAGCCTTGGTCTTTTCCAGTTTTTTTTTTTTTTTAATCTTTTCGATGATATTAGTTTTCATTAGAACTATGCTTTATGTCCAATTTCCCAGTAATGCGTTGAAGTTAACATTTTCAATTTCTATCATCACAAGGTTTGTGATCACTTCAAGTCCATTCGTTTGGCTTAGCCTAGCAGACACTTTCTAAATCTTCCCTTCCATGGAGTTAGTGAGGATTGATAGCATCTCCTGTGCATGGGGCTGCCCTGGCAGTCTCTGATCACTTGACTTCCTCAGGAGTCACTGTCTTTTTGATCAGAAGAATTGTTTATATTAAGGTGAAGTGTCTAACCAGGAGAAATTACTCTGAACTCACTTTGAGGGAGGCATGTTTTAAGTTTTTCATTTTTTAAAAAGTTTTTTTAGATGCTCTGGTTTATGCACAAGAATATGTATGTATATTTCCCAAGCATATGTATGCACATTCTACTCTAAGGAGAAGGAAAAATTTGAGATGTTGTTTACTTATTATAAGGCTTAGGCACCACTACTTAATTATTCTGTTTTAAATTCCTTCCATTTTAATCGCTAGTATTATTCTTCACTTCCTCTTTTTGACAAGGCACATGCCAGTGAGAAGCCTGACTAGGGTCCCCAAAATCATTATCAGATCTACCAAAGAACTACACATCACATGACACATTGTAACCTATAGTCGAATCTAGCCAGTTGCCCGTTGTGTAAAGTTTTTGGGAAAACGTGCATGTGCATGCTAAGTCACTTCAGTCACATCCAACGCTTTGTGACCCTATGGACTGTAACCCGTCAGTCTCCTCTGTCCCTGAGATTCTCTAGACAAGAATACTGGAGTGGGTTGCCATGCCCTCCTCCAGGGGATCTTCCTGATCCATGTGAGATCGATCTCGCATCTCTTAACCTCCTGCATTGGCTGGTGGGTTCTTTACCACTAGTGCCGCCTGGGAAGCACACAACCATGTCCATTTATTCACATATTGTGTACCGCTGCTTTTGAGCTACAGCTTCAGAGCTGAGTAGTTGCCATGAGAATGTAAGGATTACATAACTATTTATCGGTTGGATTTCTGGAGAAGTCTGCTCATCTAAGTAGTTTAATTGGGAAATGTTTCTTTATAGGGTACCTGTTGATACAGAAGGCCCTTTCTGTTCTTGAATCCCCTCCTGGGAAGACGTGGTATTGTGAATTTCAAGGCTCTGGGGCGTGGCAGTGTTGACAGATCTGGGTGTAAGACCAAGTCATTCGACTTCTTCAAACTATTTCGTATAGTGGGCCATCAGTAAATATGACTTTTTCTCTTTTCTTTAAAAGGAAGTTTTATGTTGAATGTATCAATGTGTGAACCCTGATGATGTGGGATGTTAAATGTTTAAGAGGTCAGAGGCAGACTTTTCCGTAGTTAGCAATAAGTAATTCATTTTTTAAGATCTAATGCTAATGCACCATATTTCTTTGTATTTAATCAGTCTTCAGACTTCATTCAATACTTAGCATTTTCTCCAATACTTAGATTTTTCTCCATCTCATTTTTAAATATAATTTTCTCTCTCCTACTTCCACATCATCCATTGCTGTCCTAAAACACTTGATACCTTGTCTTTTCCTTGATATATTTTATTGTTTATGTTTTCTAATATCATTTCCATCACTTCCACATGAAAACAGATCTCCATTTTACAGTGTTAGAGCACTTACCTCTTAAATTCATGTCTCTTCACTAACTCTATCTTCATTTTTGTCCCAAAGCAAGATATGGTTATTGCTGTCACCCAATATTTTAAATCTCATCAGTTTTCCCTTTTCTAAAAATGAACAGACTTGAAAAATTGTTGGTCTATTCCTTAACCCAAGCATAAGTTTCTCTGCTTTTAGATCACAATTCAGCTTATAAAATAGGCTTCTCCAATGTACTCAAGGACAGCATTTACAGTACTTCTCCAATGTATTAAGTACAGTACAGTTTTCAGGTTCAAGTAGGTGTTTCTATCATTTAGCTGATTAAGAAAAACTTAACTGAATTAGGGACTTTCCGTAAGTCTCTAAATATAAAATATAACAGAACAGCATGGAGAAAAATCTCCTTTAAAAAACTTATTTGTTTTTGGCTTTGTTTCTCCTTAGTAAAAGGATGAATGAGTCACTTGAGTGTGAATATTATTATTCCACATGCTGGGTGGAGGGCATTGTCACTTGCAAGTAGAATCCTCCAAAGGATGGCTACCCCAAAGGGTGTACCAGAGCGATTTCTAATTTTTTTTTTTTTTTTTTTTGATAAATGCTACTGCAGTTCAAGTTGCAGAATTAGCTGGGGAAAAAATTGAAGCAAGACTTCTGAAGCAATGGCAGGTTGGTTCTAGACAGGTGTACAAAATAAATCAGAGTTCTCACATTTGATTGCCTGGAACTAACTCAATCTGTCAGTATGCGGCTGGGTATAAATCATGAAGTTAAGATAGAGGACTGCAAACAACTTGAGCTGTAGTTTAGATACTGGAAAAGAACTTCAAGATCAAGCTCTTGGGGAAATAATCAACTGAGAAGAGTCAAAGTTAGTGATATTATTCAAAATATTTTAATGCCAAGTGCATAGATTATATTATTAAAATGGAGCCAAGTAATAATTAAGTTGCATCAAGAATAATAATTAAAGTGTATCTCATTTAATATATTCATTTTATTAAAAAAATAGTTGCTGGAGTATGTAAGTCACCAAGGCTTAACTATAAAGAATAAAAAATAGCAAATATCATTCTCATGAACATAAAATCATCTGAATGTCTACCAGTAGCTGGAGGTCCTAGTGCCACTGATTTTTTCATAACTAGAATATTCACTTCAGTCCAATTCATACTTAAAATTCTGCAATATAAGGCAGAATCCACATTTATGGCCTCAAAGGAAGGCTTATGAGCTCATTTGGAGACAAAAATACCCATATACTTTCTCTCTCACCTGGGGGTTCTGAATTTTTTCAACCTAAAAAACACATTTAGAGCCATAATTGAAGCCACTAGGTGGTGTTTTGAGGAGTTCCAAAGAGCCCTGGTCCTTTACGTCTCAGATCAGAAAGAATTCAGAGAGAGGAAAAATGATAGGTAAGGGATGGTTTATTAGAATAGGATGCTTATGAGGTTTACAAGTGGGCAGGGGAGAAGGTACCACCCCTCAGAACTTAGTGGGCTACAGTTTTATAATCAAAGGAAAATTGGGAGGTGGAAAAGACCACCTTCTTCCTCATTCTTGAGTAGACATCACACTTCCACCATCAGCTCCTTCTCATGTTGAGTGGGGGAGTTTTCTTTTTCCTACCTTGTCAAGCCAGGACTGTCATAGCACTATGGAAAAATGATTTCAGTCAGGTCTTAGCACAATGAAGGTCTTTCACTTAGCTAGAACTGTTGATGTGCAGAGGAGTAGTAGATAACAAAATTTTTAGTATGCTCTATGAATCACAAGCTGAAATCAAGATTGCTGGGAGAAATATCAACAACCACAGATATATAGATGACACCACTTTAATGATACGAAATGAAGAGGAACTAAAGAGGCTCTTGATGAACACGAAGGATAAGAGTGAAAAAGCTGGCTTAAAACTCAACATTCAAAAAACTAAGATCATGGCATCTGGTCCTATCACTTCATGGCAAATAAATGGGGAAAACGTGGAAGCGGTATAAGATTTCATTTCCTTGGGCTACAAAATCAATGAAGACAGTGACTGCAGCCTTGAAATTAAAAGATGCTCACTTCTTGGAAGAATAGCTATGACAAAACTAGACAGTGTATTAAAAAGTAGAGACATCATTTTGCCAACAAAGGTCCTATAGTTAAATCTGTGGTTTTTCCATTAGTCACGTATGGATGTGAGAGCTGAACCTTAAAGAAGACTGAGGGCCAAAGAAGTGATGTTTTCAAATTGTGGTGCTGGAGAAGACTCTTGATAGTCCCTTAGACAGCAAGGAGATCAAGCCAGTCAATCTTAAAGGAAATCAACCCTGAATATTCACTGGACAGACCGATGCTGAAGCTGAAGCTCCAGTACTTTGACCACCTGATGGGATGAGCTGACTCATTGGAAAAGACCTTGATGCTGGGAAACATTGAGGGCAAGAGGAGAAGGGAGTGACAGAGGATGAGATGGTTGGATGGCATCACTGACTCAATGGACATGAGTTAGAGGAAACTCAGGGAGATTGTGAAGGACAGAGAACCTGGCATGTTGCAGTCCATGGGGTCATAAAGAGTTGGATATGACTTAGAGACTTAACAGCAACAATGGGATGCCAAAGGATGTATCTCCATTCCCTCTCACACACATCAATTTGTGTGGCATTTCAACATTCTTCACTTCTTTGGTTGAAGTATATATTTATACCCACATTCATTAATTGTATGATTGAAATTAATTGAACAAAAATAAAAACCTGCTCTCTTGAGTGATAATTAATTTACAGGGATCTCCCGTACTTCTTTTCTTTACTTACAATTCCCTAGTGGGTTTAACTATTTAATCACCTACTTTGTTACTTTACTCTGTCCCTGTCATAATGAGCCCAGAATTCATCTAGTCCAAGCTTTCCACTTTAAAGGTGAAGAACTGAGGCCAGATGATGTTTAATGACTTCCTGGGGAGGCACCAGTTGTCTGTCTCCTAAACAATCTGGGGATTGAATTTAAAGAGATACAAGATTGAGGCTTCACTCTACAAGTCCAACTTGATTAATGTCTCTGAGCCTCAGTTTCTTTCTCTACTTGTGACAAAACGAGAATATAAAACATTCTTCTTTTCCCCCTGGGAGAACTTATTCTTTCTTTTCTAGCCCTGGAATCACCCCATTGTAATGTGAGTCTTGGAACCTCTATTTGTCCCAGAATTAGTTATTAGATTAGAGCCTAGGAACAAAGGTATCAACTCTTAGGTTTTTTTTTTAGCTCAAAACACAAGGTGTAAACTAATATTACCTTAATAATAATAAAATATTAATAATTATAGGGTGGGATCTTAATAAATAATAAGATATTAAACTAATAAGATATTGCTTCCCTGGTGACTCAGCTGGAAAAAAATCCACTAACAGTGTGGGAGAGACCTGGGTTCGATCCCTGGGTTGGGAAGATGCCCTGGAGAAGGGAAAGGTTACCCACCCCAATAATCTGGCCTGGAGAATTTCATGGACTCTATAGTTCATGGAGTAGCAAAGAGTCAGACAGGACTGAGCGACTTTCACTTTCACTTTTTCAAACATTTAAATAACAATGAAGGTTTTTTTTAAGTAGCTGCAATTTGGCCACAGCAATCAGAGCAGAAAAAGAAATAAAAGAAATCCAAATTGGAAAAGAAGAAGTAAAATTCTCACTGTTTGTAGATGACATGATCCTCTACATAGAAAACCCTAAAGACTCCACCAGAAAATTACTAGAGCTAATCAATGACTATAATAAAGTTTCAGGATATAAAATCAACATACAGAAATCCCTTGCATTCCTATACACTAAAAATGAGAAAATAGAAAAAGAAATTAAAGAAACAATGCCATTCACCGTTGCAACGAAAAGAATAAAATACTTAGGAATATATCTGCCTAAAGAAACTAAAGACCTATATATAGAAAACTATAAAACACTGGTGAAAGAAATCAAAGAGGACACTAATAGATGGAGAAATATACCATGTTCATGGATTGGAAGAATCAATACAGTGAAAATGAGTATACTACCCAAAGCAATCTATAGATTCAATGCAATCCCTATCAAGCTACAAATGGTATTTTTCACAGAGCTAGAACAAATAATTTCACAACTCGTATGGAAATACAAAAAACCTTGAATAGCCAAAGCTATCTTGAGAAAGAAGAATGGAACTGGAGGAATCTACCTACCTGACTTCAGGCTCTACTACAAAGCCACAGTCATCAAGACAGTATGGTACTGGCACAAAGACAGAAATATAGATCAATGGAACAAAATAGAAAGCCCAGAGATAAATCCACGCACATATGGACACCTTATATTTGACAAAGGAGGCAAGAATATACAATGGATTAAAGACAATCTCTTTAACAAGTGGTGCTGGGAAAACTGGTCAACCACTTGTAAAAGAATGAAACTAGACCACTTTCTAATACCATACACAAAAATAAACTCAAAATGGATTAAAGATATAAACATAAAACCAGAAACTATACAACTCCTAGAGGAGAACATAGGCAAAACACTCTCTGACATACATCACAGCAGGATCCTCTATGACCCACCTACCAGAATATTGGAAATAAAAGCAAAAATAAACAAATGGGACCTAATTAACCTTAAAAGCTTCTGCACAACAAAGGAAACTATAAGCAAGGTGAAAAGGCAGCCTTCAGAATGGGAGAAAATAATAACAAATAAAGCAACTGACAAACAACTAATCTCAAAAATGTACAAGCAACTCCTGCAGCTCAATTCCAGAAAAACAAATGACCCAATCAAAAAATGGGCCAAAGAACTAAATAGACATTTCTCCAAAGAAGACATACAGATGGCTAACAAACACATGAAAAGATGCTCAACATCACTCATTATCAGAGAAATGCAAATCAAAACCACAATGAGGTACCATTTCACGCCAGTCAGAATGGCTGAAATACAAAAGTCTACAAGCAATAAATGCTGGAGAGAGTGTGGAGAAAAGGTAACCCTCTTACACTGTTGGTGGGAATGCAAACTAGTACAGCTACTATGGAGAACAGTGAGACGATTCCTTAAAAAACTGGAAATAGAATTGCCTTATGACCCAGCAATCCCACTGCTGGGCATACACACCTAGGAAACCAGAATTGAAAGAGACACATGTACCCCAATGTTCATCGCAGCACTGTTTATAATAGCCAGGACATGGAAGCAACCTAGATGTCCATCAGCAGATGAATGGATAAGAAAGCTGTGGTACATATACACAATGGAGTATTACTCAGCCATTAAAAAAATACATTTGAATCAGTTCTAATGAGGTGGATGACACTGGAGCCAATTATACAGAGTGAAGTAAGCCAGAAAGAAAAACACCAGTACAGTATACTAACGCATATATATGGAATTTAGAAAGATGGTAACGATGACCCTGTATGCGAGACAGCAAAAGAGACACAGATGTATAAAACAGTCTTTTGGACTTTGGGGGAGAGGGAGAGGGAGAGGGAGAGTGTGGGGTGATTTGGGAGAATGGCATTGAAACATGTATAATATCATATATGAAACGAATCGCCAGTCCAAGTTTGATGCATGATACTGTATGCTTGGGGCTGGTGCACTGGGATAACCCAGAGGGATGGTATGGGGAGGGAGGAGGGAAGAGGGCTCGGGATGGGGAACACGTGTATACCTGTGGCAGATTCATGTTCATGTATGGCAAAACCAATACAATAAAAAGAAAAAAAGTATCTGCAATTCAGCAGAACAATTTTTTCCTGGTTCTTCCCTAGCATGATCCTCTCTCCGAATAGATAAAGACCTCATGAGCTGGGGAGTGAATGGAGAATGGGTGATTAAGCCATCAGCTTGGAAGTGGGTCTGTCTCACTGACCTATCTTCCTGTCTCAGAGGGAGTAGGAAGCAGTAACAAAATGTTCTTAAATAATTTTGAAGGATCAGACATTTGAAGGCCTCCTCCTGTCCTCTCTGAACTGACTTGGTGGCAAACCTGTTGATGTCCCCCTTCATCACAGGAGCCTAGAACAAGGACAGATCACAGGGTGAGGAGCCGAGAGTGCTCAACAAGAGCCTAACAGTAAACATGAAGGAACTAAAGAATACACATACATTTTCTATACCTTGGACAAAAGGTTGGAGGGTTGAGAGGGGCTGCCAGTACAACCACTAGAGCTACCTGAGCTACTTTGGGCATAAACCCCCAAGAGAGACAAGACACCTGACACCTCCGTGGGTAGAGGAGAATTAGAAACTGACCATCAACATCATTAAAAATTCCCCCAATGATAATTCTATATCTCTATGAAGCTCAGTAGGGATGAGGTCACTCACATCCTCTTCCCCAGCACCTAGGACCAGGCAGATTTGTCGAAGACCCTCCTTCACCTTGAGTCAATGTCAAAGCCAGTGGTTTGCAGAGGCAGGAGAACAAGCTTAAAGGCATGGAAAGCTACTAAATTTAGCTCATCTGACATAAAAATAACAAGATTACCTTATCTTTATCAGACTGATTAGGAGTTCTGAATCAGAAATTAAAATGATAAATAGGAAAGACAGTTTTGTTCCTGTGAGTACTTATCTTTGAAATGGGTATTGATGTTAGTTTCCTGTTACTGCTCTAATATATTACCACTACTCAGTGACTTAATACAATACAAATTCATTTTTTTTATAATATTAGAGGAATCCAGGTATGGGAAGGATTTCATTCCTTTTGGAGGTTTTAGAGAATATGTTTCTAAAGGCTGTCTTCACTCCTTGGCCAGTGACTTCTTTCTCCATCCTCAAACACATCAGTATAACTTCTTCAAATCTCTGTCTCTCTGCTTCTCTGACTTGTTGCCTGACGTATCCACTATTTAAGCACCCCTGTGAGGCCCACCTGGATAAGGCTTTAAATTTAGTTAATTAATTAATTTCAATTTAATTAATTTAATTTTGTTACATCTGCAAAATCCCTTTTGCCCAGTAAGGCAATATATTTAAAGGTTCTGACAATGAGGATGTAAGCATTTGGGAGGAGCGGGAATTACTCTGCCTACCACAGTGTGTGTGTGTAAAAGAGAGAGAGGGGGAGACGAAGGGAGAGAGAAAAGCAGTGTGCTTCACAAATAAGCCTTCAATTAAAATATTTAAGTTCCCATTCTCTAGGTTCAGTTCAGTTCAGTCCCTCAGTCGTGTCCGACTCTTTGCGACCCAATGAATCGCACCACACCAGGCCTCCCTGTCCATCACCAACTCCCACTCAAACTCAAACTCATGTCCATTGAGTCAGTGATGCCATCCAGCCATCTCATCCTCTGCAGACCCCTTCTCCTCCTGCCCCCAATCCCTCCCAGCATTAGGGTCTTTTCCAATGAGTCAACTCTTTGCATGAGGTGGCCAAAGTACTGGAGTTTCAGCTTTAGCATCAGTCCTTCCAATGAACACCCAGGGCTGATCTCCTTTAGAATGGACTCGTTGGATCTCCCTGCAGTCCAAGGGACTCTCAAGAGTCTTCTCTAACATCACAGTTCAAAAGCATCAATTCTTGGGCACTCAGCTTTATTCACAGTCCAACTCTCACATCCATACATGACCACAGGAAAAACCATAGCCTTGACTAGACGGACCTTTGTTGTTAATGTCTCTGCTTTTGAATATGCTATCTAGGTTGATCATAACTTTTCTTCCAAGGAGTAAGCATCTTTTAATTTCATGGCTGCAATTACCATTTGCAGTGATTTTGGAGCTCAGAAAAATTAAGTCTGACACTGTTTCCACTGTTTCCCCATCTATTTCCCATCAAGTGATGGGACCAGATGCCATGATCTTTGTTTTGTTGAGCTTTAAGCCAACTTTTTCACTCTCCACTTTCACTTTCATCAAGAAGCTTTTGAGCTCCTCTTCACTTTCTGCCATAAGGATGGTGTCATCTGCATATCTGAAATTATCGATATTTCCCCCGGCAATCTTGATTCCAGCTTGTGTTTCATCAAGCCCAGAATTTCTCATGATATACTCTGCATAAAAGTTAAATAAGCATGGTGACAATATACAGCCTTGACATACTCCTTTTCCTATTCGGAACCAGTCTGTTGCTCCATGTCCAGTTCTAACTGTTGCTTCCTGACCTGCATATAGGTTTCTCAAGAGGCAGGTCAGGTGGTCTGGTATTCCCATCTCTTTCAGAATTTTCCACAGTTTTTTGTTATCCACACAGTCAAAGGCTTTGGCATAAGTCAATAAAGCAGAAATTGATGTTTTTCTGGAACTCTTTTGCTTTTTCGATGATCCAGCAGATGTTGGCAATTTGATCTCTGGTTCCTCTGCCTTCTAAAACCAGCTTGAACTTCTGGAAGTTCACGGTTTACGTATTGCTGAAGCCTGGCTTGGACAATTTTGAGCATTACTTTACTAGCGTGTGAGATGAGTGCAACTGTGTGGTAGTTTGAGCATTCTTTGCCATTGCCTTTCTTTGGGATTAGAATGAAAACTGACCTTTTCCAGTCCTGTGGTCACTACTGAGTTTTCCAAATTTGCTGGCATATTTAGTGCAGCATTTCACAGCATCATCTTTGCAAAGCCGATACTTCTGAAATTTGGTGATGGAGAAGACTCTTGATAGTCCCTTTGACAGCAAGGTGATCAAACCAGTGAATCCTAATGGAAATCAATCATGAATATGCATTGGAAAGATTGATGCTAGAGCTCCAATCCTTTGGCCACCTGATGCAAAGAGCCAACTCATTGGAAAAGACATTGATACTGGGAAAGATTGAGGGCAGAAGGAGAAGTGGATGACAGAGAATGAGATGGTTGGATGGTATCACTGACTCAATGGACATGAGTTTGAGCAAGCTCCAAGAGATGGTGAAGGACAGAGAAGCCTGGGGTGCTGCAGTCCATGGGGCCACAAAGAGTCAGACATGACTGAGTGACTGAACAAAAACAGTATATTTTTTAAACTATCAGAAACTTGGTTACTTTCTTTTGCCTAGAAAAAGCTTCCCTTGGCTAGAAAAATGAATGTATAATGCCTTTGCTTCACATAATATCAGAATTAGCATAATATTCCTAAGAGGACTTTCATCAGATTTTATAGCTTTGAACAAATAAAAACAAACAAAAATAAAATTAATCATCACATAGAAAAAAATGGTCATCAGCCCTCTTCCACCATACTTTTGAATTTGTTCACACCACTTGATCTTTGCCTGTTTCTCTAATCTTTCAAACCAACTGCTTAATTTCACTTCTCTAGTTCAAAGTGAAGTCTATTTTATTAACCACTTGCCACTTAAAAAACCACTTTCCCTTTCGCTTGTTTATGCCCTGCCCTGCACTTAAAAGGCCCTTTGAAAGCCCTCAAAACCTGGCCACAGAACACCATCCTCACCTTTGAAAGCTACAGCAAACCTCATCTCTCCCTTGAAAGTTTCTAAATTGCAGGACACCACAGACTGAGCTAATGGCTCCTTACCCAGTTCAGTTTCTGTGTCTTTATTGTAGAATTTTCCTGCATGTGCATTGATTTTATATTTGACTTCATCATGAGACTGTGTGTCTTTGGAATATAAAGCTACAGGTTTGATCACCACTATATCCCTCACTTTACGAAGGAGGTGAATAGTGAACACAAATATTTGGTGCTCAATATATAGTTTTGAATCTAGATGAAGGATGAGGCACTTAAGTTACAATTTAAAAAAAGATGAAATAAAAGAATTAGAACTTCCTTGATAAGACAAAGTTTTAATGAACTGAATAAGACAAAATTTTAATGAACTGAATTTTAAGAATTGCCCTTGTTTATTACTATAGATATTGGAAAGAAGGATTTTCAAAAAAGTCAACTTGTTTCCAATCCTTCAATTCTTGAGAGGTGGGATAAATGCTCTTTTTTATGGTAGCAAATCCCAAATAATGACTAAAACACCATTACATTCCTGGTGAAAGTTTTGATTCTATGCTTTTAAAATCAGTTTATATTGTTTCTCAAGTCACTGTGCCCAGAGGGTCACTATTGAAGGATAAAAGAAAAACAAAACACAAATAAGTCGATTAACCTACACTGGCCTGTAACAGGAGATAGATTAAAGAAGAATCTGCATCCGAGTCATTGTTTGTGTACATGTGCTATAAAGAGGGAAAATACTTCAAGCTAGAACTGAGAATCACAGCAGTTGATATTTGACAGGGGTCCACATAGTATAAACTCCCCCACGCTGACAGTGGTCACCCAGCCTGTTTACTGGGATACTCTTTGATTCATTAGAAAAATTAGGCCTCTCAGCCAGCCCTGGCACCATGGTGAAGGAGTCCAAAAACACTGGAAATGAAATGGAGAGTAAAGATCACCCTTTTGAGGGATGATAAGAAAGGCTTATTGGAAAAGGAAATGGTAACCCACTCCAGTATTTTTGCCTGGGAAATCCCATGGACAGAGGAGCTTGGTGGGCTACAGTCGATGGGGCTGCAAAGAATCAGACACAACTGAGCATGCTCGCAGACATAATAAATGTTTATAATACTTTTCATAGAAATAACAGGTAAAAAACACAAAAAATAAAGAAAACATTTCTAATCTCACAGTACAGTACCTTGAAAAGTACAGTAGTACAGACACAGAGGCTGGCATCAAGTGAACTACAAGAAGAGCTACTGACTGGAGAAGGGAAAGAAGATGGTAAATAGTTGAAGGGTCTAGAGCAATAGGAGATGGAGCGCAAGCTGCAGTTTCACTTACACCTGATGTTGATGGCACAGGTGTCAGTTCCTTGCTGGATTCAATTCTATCTACCCGCTTGAAAAGACCATCCAGTGATGTCTGGGTAGTAGCTCTTTTTTCTCATCATAGATGACACATTGCATTCTGAATGACTGCTGCAACCTTCATGTACCACTCTACCTTCGGGTCCTGTGCTTCAGAAACTAACAGTGCCTCCTCAAATAAAGAAAATCCCCCTGCCACTTCCTGTGCTGTGAATCTCTTCCGATCTTCAGTTGCTTCTTCTCCCTCTTGTCTCTCTTCATCCTTTCTCCACATCACCAATTCTTGGCACCTCTTAGCAGGACCAACTACATCACCGCTGCTTTTACGCTTGCTTCTGGACATCCTGGACTTGAAATAAAGATACTGTACTCCTGTACCCTGTACAGTGCTGTACAGTAAAGTACACAAAGGCACAACCACTTGTAACGGATGCGTGTGTGTGACAGTGTGCATCAGACATGTTAACTAACTTACATGATTGTACATGAAAATGCATGCTCTCATCTTTCAAAGTCCATAACTTGGAGCTTCATATGTAGCAGACTTACTGTGATAGGATTGCAACCACTTTTTCATCAGTGGCTCACAAATCTAAATATCTAGACCTTTATTCTCTAGGATGGATCAGAGAGGAACTATCCATTCTTAGCATGATGGGCCTGGGCCTGCACAATGGCATCTAAGGAGTAAACTGCAGAAACTGTTACTTTGCACATTTTCACTAAATCCCCCTGTATCCCTGGGTGCCTCACTTGAGTCCAAAGCTCCTCTCATACAATTTCTCTAGAAAGAAGTCTTTCTGAATCGGCAAGTAGATCAGGGAGGTGGAATGAGGCAAGTTAAGAGGAAAAATGGAGGTCTAATCACTCTGTGTGCAAAGGTTTAAATTACCCTTCAGCTCCAACAACACCCCTGAGTTCTGCGGCACCTGATGCCTCTCAGGATTCCGTCAGGGGAGCATGTTCACTACTCAGAAGAGTCTCTGCAGAAAGAGTGGCTTCCCCCTCACTCCACTATATCAGGACAGATACCATTCTTCCATCTACCTTCTCTCACTCAAAAACTCATGGAAATCTCTTTTCCATATATTTTTCATTCCCTGCTCTCTTTATACTTGTATTTATAAAGTTTGCTTTATTTCTGTACTGTCATTTCAATAGCATTCCATAAAGTAGAAAAGATAAGTGTGTGCTCAATTCAACAACTTTAACTGGGGCCCTCAGTCATTATGGTTCATGGCTGTAAAGCACTTGCCTGTTAGAAGAAGTGATCACATCAATTCCAACTTTAGAAACTTTTTTTACTGTCTTACGGTCACATTGTAAACAGTATCTCATACACACATCTTTATATAATCCTAAAAAATTTCCCGTAGTGAAATTACAGAGTCAGGCAGTATGACTGTTAAAAGGTTGATGTATCTTATATGTGAGAAAACTTATATTTGTTATCATTAAGCATGGGCTTCCCAGAGGGCTCATTGGTAAAAGAATTCTCCTGCCAATGCAGGAGACATAAGAGATTCAGGTTTGATCCCTAAGTCAGGAAGATCCCCTGGAGGAGGGAATGGCAACCCACTTCAGTATTCTTGCCTGGAGAATCCCATGGACAGAGAAGCCTGGTGGGCTACAGTCCTTGTTGCTGCTGCTGCTGCTGCTGCTGAAGTCGCTTCAGTCGTGTCTGACTCTGTGCGACCCCATAGACGGAAGCCCACTAGGCTCCCCTGTCCCTGGTATTCTCCAGGCAAGAACAGTGGAGTGGGTTGCCATTTCCTTCTCCAATGCATGAAAGTGAAAAGTGAAAGGGCAGTCGCTCAGTCGTGTCCTACTCTTAGCAACCCCATGGACTAACAGCCTACCAGGCTCCTCCATCCATGGGATTTTCTAGGCAAGAGTACTGGAGTGGGGTGCCATTGCCTTCTCCGGCTACAGTCCTTAGGGTCACATAGAGTTGGACATGACTGAACGACTCAGCAAGCACACAGAATTAAGCATGGAGTTGACTCAACAGGATAAGTACTTTTTTTTGCAAATTCTCTTTTACAAATTTCTCCAAGCTAGGAGTAGATGCTGAGTTTTATCAAACACCTGTCTATTTTATATTGAGTATATGTTTAATTTTCTGTGTATTATTAATACAAATAATTACTTAAAAAGATTTAATGTTGTTGCACTATCTTGGAATTATTAAAGAAAAGTCTACTTCATTAAGGCATATTATTCAAAATAATTTGATTCCTAGTTACTATCTAGGGTTTTGGCATTTTTTTGTAATGTGTTTAGTCAGATGTTATCTTTTTAAAATTTTTACTTTCTTATAAAAATTTATTACAATTGTTATATTTGCCTATGAACAGAATTAGGAAGTCCTTGTTAGTCAAATGTCTGGTTCTATTATCACAGAGTATTCCGAATTTACCTATAAAATCCTTGGACAGAGGAATTGTCTCCCAATTTTATTTAGAAAATAAAAAGCTTTAAACTTTGGCTTCAAAACATAAGATAAAAATGTAATGTGTTAGGGATACTAGGAGAAACTTCAGAGATAGTTCTGTTTGGGAGGCAGCATGACATAATTGTAAAACCTCTTCTCTTGGAATTAAACAGCTCTATCTTAAATTATGTCTGCACTACATAGTGATAGGTAATTTACCTGAGGCACATATAAAGTGGGATAATTTTTTGTCATTTAGTCATTAAGTCATGTCCTATTTTTTTGTGACCCCATGGACTATAACCCACCAGGTTCCTCTGTCCATAGGCTTTAATAACTAAGTAAGACATTATACATAAAATAGTGGCAGAATAGAACAACACGTAACTTTTTCATTTATATACGTAGCAAAATTCATGAAGTTGTCCTCCTCTAAAATAATGCAATGATATCTTAGCAAAAATTTAGATCATTAAACAGAACGAAGGTATTATACAATAGAATCTATTGAGAATTAAATGTTTGGGTGTGTGTTTTTTTTTTCTCATTTTAAATATTAAAAACAGCTACAACTATCTTGAGCATCAGAAATGAAAATATGAACTTTTTGGTAGGTGAAATATGTCAGTAAATAAGTTTTTGGACCAAGTATTCTGATGTAGATATCTGAGTGGAAAATGATTAAAAGAGCTCTGTTTGGGCTCAGAGCAAAGCTGGGTATATTTAACAATCTAATTCCTTAAAGCACTATGATTCTGATTCAGCAGCTCTTGGGTGGGACCAGATAATTTGCATATGTAGCAAGTTCCCAGGTAATGTGTTGCTACTCCAGTGACTATACTTGGAGAATTACTACTACAGAGAAATTAATCCTTCTGTCAACAAAATCATGTCCTGAGACAAACCATCAACCATAGTCAAGGTTTACCATAAACTGCATATCTTTTGGTAGTCACAAACGCATAAAATGGTCAGAGAGGTTCTAGTGTCTCAATTTTTCATACAAGGAACTGACCAGGTGATAATGGCCTCTGTCAAGAAAATCTTTCAAGCATCAAAGAACTTTAAAACCCCAAACTCCACAGTGTATACCAGTCACCGTTTTTAATGGTGAAAAATTCCTTACAGTCAGAGATTTCATCCTTTTAGTTAACACAAATCCCTGAGGTTTTTATGTAAAAGTCAAGAAAGATTAAGAAAACTAGAATTTTTTTTAAATTTTATTTTATTTTTAAACTTTACATAATTGTATTAGTTTTGCCAAATATCAAAATGAATCCGCCACAGGTATACATGTGTTCCCCATTCTGAACCCTCCTCCCTCCCTGTAAACATCTTGAAAGCAGGGAATATATTTGTATATCATCAGTACCTTGTTATGCACCTGGCTTAAAATAGAAAGTTAATCTTTTTTGAATAAATGGGACGAGTTTGTATTTGTTCTGGATTATTTATGTTCCTTTTATTTTTGTAGTATTTCCAGTTCTCTAATGAGATACTCCAAAGTGAGAACTATTTGGAATACCAAAGAAACAAATTTAATTCCAGCATGTCATCTGAGAGAAACACACAACAAACAAGGAAAAGTTGTTATTTTAATGACTCAAGGAAGGTAATTTTTTAAAAACAAAAAGTAAAACTATAAATCTAGCCAGAAATGGATTCCAAGAACAAATGTTTTAAAAAGCATATGACCTATATGTTGCTTTCTTCTCCAATTAATATGTGCCAAATCGGTGCAAAAAATCATGAAGTTCATTTACATGACATTAGCAATGCTCTAAAAGAATGTTAAGAAAACTCAAAAATTTTAATTGATATATAAAAATATCTTTTTTTCTTAAAATACAAATTATAGTGCTTATTAGAAAACAAATCTTGGAGCATAATTCACAATGCAGAATTCTTTAAAATACATTTTTATTTTAAACTTTTGCTGTCATAAAATGAAAACTAAATGCTCAGACATTTTAGCAAATTAAAAAAAAAATCTGCAAAGTATCATCCAACCAAAGTGAGTAATAATACAAGTAAGCACTAAGACTATATCTAAGCGGCCACCATTTTATATGAGCAGAAAACACGGAGAGTATACAATTACTGAAAATCATCGAGTGAGTTTAAGGCTTCTCACAACTCAGTCCATCTGGTAGAACGAGTTAACAATACCTTGAATTTATTGGGCTTGGACAAGGCTCTAATTTAAAGGAAAAAAAAAAAAAAAAACCTAGCCAAATATTCACAAACAAAGCCCTCTGTCAAAGAAGATTACCTTTCCTAAGAGGAAATCATTGCAATTCTACTACACACTTCAGTATTTTTCATTAACATTTTGCATTAATATACAGTGAATTTCTTAAAAGAGAATAAAGCATGTCATATTTCCCCATTTATTTGATCATTGCATTAATTTCCTATTCGCACTGTAACCAATTAACACAAACCTCACAGCTTAGAATAATACAAAGCTATTCTTTTACAGTTCTGGAGTCTAGAATGTGTCAGGAGTACCATGTTCCTTCAGGAGACTTTAAGGGAAAATCCATGCGTTGCCTTTTCTAGCTTCTAGAGGCCACCTGCATTTCTTGGCTTATGGCCCAACCATCCATCTTCAACAAAATAGCATCTTCCAATTTTTCTCTATGTCCCTCTGCTTCCATTGTCACATCTCAGATCTGGTCCTCCTGTCACTCTCTTACCTGAACACTTATTATTATACTGATTATCCAAAATATCAAATTATCCAAAATAATCTCATCTGTGCACAAAATCCCTTTAGCCAGGTAATGTAACATGTTCACAGATTTCAAGTATTAGGACGTGGTCATCTTTGGAAAGCCATTATTCACCCAACCATAGGTAGTATGGTTCCAAGAAAAAGCTAGTTCTTTTTCATGGAAGCCCCACTATAGTCTTGCTAAAATAGTGTTCTGTAGAACAAAGTTTAGGAAGTTTATAGAAGTTTATAGAAGAATATGAACAACATGCCAGACACGGGAAGCAGAAATGAGATAATAAAGAATACTCTGTACAACTAAGACCAGTTCACTGGAGAGAAGCAACAATCCCTGGAGCCTGTGGCTTGTGACTGGAACCAGTTGCATCAACACAAATGGTCAAATGAGGGAAAGAAAGGCACCAGGACCCTGTCCTGACATGATTCCAGATTCCTTAACTGCTATGTTGAATGCTCTTTAAAATGACTTAGAAATTATGGAAAAGCATAATAAAGGAATAAAAGATCAGTGTGAATATGCTAACCTGTTGGACTAAGGCAATTTGCATGTTTAATGACAATGTGCCATGATGCATGGTTAATGGGATTTGAAAAGTCCATAAGGTTATAGGAAAGGTACGGTGAGTTAAGTGCCTTATGTCATGCTAAACAGCATACTTCCTTGGCTAAGCCAAGGCAAAGAAAAAAAAAAAAAAAGAAGGTAAACTCTTGTTTCAGTTAAAAGATAGTGTTGCATGGTGATTACCAGCCCACAGTCTAAGGCCAGGTAGCAATATAGAACAGTTGTTCCGCCACCTTAACTGCCTTTAGCTCTTTGTACCTGTTTCCTCATCTGCAAAATGAGGAAAATATCTACATTTATAGTGTCTGTTAAAAACTAAAAGCTAATTTAGTTGTACTGCCTTCCTTGGGCTCAGTACTTTAACTTACTGTTATTACAATTGCTCTGGTTTCCCAGGAGGAAAGTGAAGGGCAACAATGGCAGGAAAATGTGGCCCAGAGCTACTCGTATTATGTCTTCTTACACTGTCTTGTCTAAAGAAAAGTGGATGACTGTCTGGCTATACACGTTCTGCAACAGCGAGATGAAGGAAAGAATAATTCTCTGAAAATCCTAACTGATTACATGGAATCTCCTTTCATCCTACTAATAGAATACAAAGAATGTCCTAAATAAAAGAAATTCCTGGTTCACAAACATAGGTGGTTTTGAAATCAGTTTAGGACATGAAAGCACATCGTTGCCACCGGAATTTCTATAAGTCCCCTTGATGATTGTAAAGTGCAGCAAAGTTTGCTGGTTAAAAAACTGTTAACTAATGAGGAAGGAACATTGAGATTCCCATGGAGCAATGAGCTCCAGGTCTACACTTTATTGCTTTTGAGTTCATATTAAAATTTGATTCTCTTAGTTTTTGTATAATATATTGAATCATTAAATTAAATGGTAATTTCATATGCATTTATTCTAAGTAGTATTTATGTAGAATAGCTCTTGTTCTAAACAACTAAATGTCCAACAATGGGTGATGGATAAAGAAAGTGTGGTATATACATTGTTGTTCAGTTGCCTAGTCGTGACCTACTCTTTGGGACCCCACGGACTGCAGCACACCGGTCTTCCCTGTTCTTCACTATTTACTGCAGTTTTCTCAAACTCATGTGCACGGAGTCAGTGATGCCATCCAACCATCTTATCCTCTGTCATCCCCTTCTCCTGCCTTCAATCTTGCCCAGCATCAGAGTCTTTTCTAATGATTCAGCTCTTCAATTAGGTGGCCAAAGTATTGGAGCCATTGTATATACATACCATACAATGGACTATTAGGCCACCAAAGAAAAGAAGAAAATCCTGTCATATGCTACAACTTGGATGAAACTTGCAGATATTCTGCTAAGTGAAATAAAACTATCACAAAAGGATAAATACTGCATGATTCCACTAGTATGAAGTTTTTAAAGAAGTCAAACTCAGAGACAGAAAGTAGCATAGTGCTCTCTAGAGGCTGCGAGGAGGTAGACATGAGGAGCTGCAGTTCAATGAGCATCGACTTTTCAGACATGCAAGATGAAATAGGCCAGAGAATTGCTGTAAAACACTGTTTATAATTAATAACACAGTACTGTCAGGGAAATAATTTTATAGGAGTAGATTTAGTGGTACACATTCTTTATAACTGAAAAAATGTTCTACTTAATGGAAACTAGATTTGCTGGCAAGTATAATACTAAGGACACCTCTTCCACCTAGAATGTCTTCACTTCGAATTCCACTGTAGAACTCATCAACTCTTTTTTTCAATTCATGTTTTCTTCTTTTTGTTTCATGTTTATTCCTTTTTTTATTGAAGTATACCTGATTTACAATGTCACATTAGTTTCAGGTATACAGCACAGTGATTCAGATACATATATATATATAAATGCTTATATATAACATATGATGTACTCTGCATATAAGTTAAATAGCAGGGTGACAATATACAGCCTTGACGTACTCCTTTTCAATTTGGAACCAGTCTGTTGTTCTATGTCCAGTTCTAACTGTTGCTTCCTGACCTGCATACAGATTTCTCAACAGGCAGATCAGGTGGTCTGGTATTCCCATCTATTTCAGAATTTTCTACAGTTTATTGTGATCCATACAGTCAAAGGTTTTGGCATAGTCAAAAAAGCAGAAAGAGATGTTTTTTTCTGGAACTCTCTTGCTTTTTCGATGATCCAGCAGATGCTGGCAATTAGACCTCTGGTTCCTCTGCCTTTTCTAAAACCAGCTTGAACATCTGGAAGTTGGCGGTTCACATATTGCTGAAGCCTGGCTTGGAGAATTTTGAGTATTACTTTACTAGCGTGTGAGATGAGGGCAATTGTGCAGTAGTTTGAGCATTCTTTGGCATTGCCTTTCTTTGAGATTGGAATGAAAACTGACCTTTTCCAGTCCTCTGGCCACTGCTGAGTTTTCCAAATTTGCTGGCATATTAAGTGCAACACTTTCACAACATCAGCTTTTAGGATTTGAAATAGCTCAACTAGAATTCCATCACCTCCACTAGCTTTGTTTGTAGTGATTCTTCCTAAGGCCCACTTGACTTCACATTCCAGGATGTCAGGCTCTAGGTGAGTGATCACACCATCATGATTATCTGGGTTGTGAAGATCATTTTTGTACAGTTCTTCTGTATATTCTTGCCATCTCTTCTTAATATCTTCTGCTTCTGTTAGGTCCCTACCATCTCTGTCCTTTATCGAGCCCATCTTTGCATGAAATGTTCCCTTGGTATCTCAGGAGTACATCATGAGAAACACTGGGCTGGAGGAAGCACAAGCTGGAATCAAGATTGCCAGGAGAAATATCAATAACCTCAGATATGCACATGACACCACCCTTATGGCAGAAAGTGAAGAAGAACTAAAGATCCTCTTGATGAAAGTGAAAGAGGAGAGTGAAAAAGTTGGCTTAAAGCTCAACATACAAAAAGAAGAAGATTATGGCATCCGGTCCCATCACTTCACGGCAAATACATGGGTAAACAGTGGCAACAGTGGCTGACTTTATTTTTGGGGGCTCTAAATTCACTGCAGATGGTGACTGCAACCATGAAATTAAAAGATGCTTGCTCCTTGGAAGGAAATTATGTCAAACCTAGATAGCATATTAGAAAGTAGAGACATTACTTTGCCAACAAAGATTCATCTAGTCAAGACTATGGTTTTTCCAGTGTTCACGTATGGATGTGAGAGTTGGATTGTGAAGAAAGCTGAGTGCAGAAGAATTGATGCTTTTGACCTATGGTGTTTGAGAAGACTCTTGAGAGTCCCTTGGACTGAAAGGAGATCCAACCAGTCCATCTTAAAGGAGATGAGTCCTGGGTGTTCATTGGAAGGACAGATGCTGAAGCTGAAACTCCAATACTTGGCCCACCTGATGCAAAGAGCTGACTCATTTGAAAAGACCCTGATGCTGGGAAAGATTGAGGGCAGGAGGAGAAGGGGACAACAGAGGATGAGATGGTTGGATGGCAACACAAACTCAATGGACATGAGTTTGAGTAAACTCTGGGAATTGGTGATGGACAGGGGCCTAGTGTGCTGCAGTTCATGGGGTGCATGACTGAGCAACTAAACTTAACTGATAATATATGATATATCATATATTAATAAATTAAATTATGTATTTGATACATTATATATATTAATTTCATGAATACATACCACATATATTTTTAACATTATTAATATATATGATCTATCATTTATATAAATGTTATATATTTAAATATATCATATAATTATTATTTATTATAAATATGATATATGTAAAAATGATATCTGATACATAATATAGTGATATAACTACATGTTATATATTTGATACTAAAGAAATGTTTTATAGAAATATACTATTTACAGATTTTATATCATTTATAGTTACCTACAAGTGACAGTCACTCAGTCATGTATAACTCTTTAGAAGCCTATAGACTGTAGCCCACCAGGCTCTTCTGTCCATGAGATTCTCCAGGCAAGAGTACTGGAGTGGGTTGCCATTTCCTCCTCCAGGGGATTATCAGACTCAAGGATCAAACCCACATCTCCTGTGTCTCCTGCATTCCAAGTGGATTCTTTATCCACTTGGTAAAGAATCCTTTATCAAGGAACCCCTTGTATATAGTTATTTATATTACATAGTTATATATATTAATTACACATATAAATATAATTTTGTATACTATATATGATCATATTCATAATTATATTCGTATATATGAATTATATAATATGTAATATTTTGTATATATCTAATATAATCTATTATAATATAATGGATAATATATACACATAGTTAATATATGTTATTGTTATATGTTATAACATACAATATATGTTATAATATATAATTATTGTTCAATCTCCAAGTCATGTCCAACTCTTAGCAACCCCATGGACTGCAGCACTCCAGGCTCTGTGTCCCTCACCATCTCCTGGAGTTTGCCCAAGTTCATGTCCATTGAATCAGTAATGCCATCCAACCACTTCATCCTGTCATCCCCTTCTCCTCTTGCCTTCAATCTTTCCCAGCATCAGGGTCTTTTCAAATGAGTCAGTTATTCCCATCACGTGGCCGAAGTATTGGAGTTTCAGCTTCAGCCTCAGTGCTTCCAATGAATATTCAGATCTGATTTCCTCTAAGATTCACTGCTTTGATCTCCTTGCTGTCCAAGAGACTCTCAAGAGTCTTCCCCAACACCACAGTTCAAAAGCATGAGTTCTTTGGCATTCTACCTTCTTTATGGTCCAGCTTTCACATCCATACATGACTACTGGAGTGGGTTTCTATTTTCTCCTCCAGGGTATCTTCCCAATCCAGGGATCAATCTCGTGTCTCTTGTGTCTCTCGAATTGGCAGGTGCATTCTTTACTACTGAGCCACCTGGGAAGCCCTAAGGTTGAGAAACAGTCCTATAATTAGAGAACTTTCAGACCCACACCATCTACCTCCTGGGAGGTGAATCAATCAAAGGCCAGTGATGTAATCAATCATGCCCCCTGTGATTAAGTTCAGTTCAGTCGCTCAGTAGTGTCTGACTCTTTGCAGCCCCATGAACTGCAGCACACCAGGCCTTCCTGTCCATCACCAACTCCTGGAGCTTGCTCACACTCATGTCCATCGAGTCAGTGATGTCATTCAACCATCTCATCCTCTGTTGTCCCCTTGTCCTCCTGCCTTCAATCTTTCCCAGCACCAGGGTCTTTTCCAGTGAGTCAGTTCTTCACATCAGGTGGCCAAAGTATTGGAGCTTCAGCTTCAGCATCAGTCCTTCCAATGAATATTCAGGATTAATTTCCTTTAGGATTGACTGGTTGGATCTCCTTGCAGTCCAAGGGACTCTCAAGAGTCTTCTCCAACACCACAGTTCAAAAGCATCAATTCTTTGGTGCTCAGCCTTCTTTATGGTCTAACTCTCACATCCGTACGTGACTATTGGAAAAACCATAGCTTTGACTATACAGAGCTTTGTTGGCAAAGTAATGTCTCTGCTTTTTAATATGTTGTCTAGGTTTGTCACAGCTTTTCTTCCAAGGAGCAAGTGTCTTTTAATTTCATGGCTGTATTTACCATCTGCTCTGATTTTGGAGCCGAAGAAAATAAAGTCTACCCCTATGATTAAGCCTCAGTAAAAAAAATAAATAAATAAAACCCAAAGAGGGGGAATTCAGAGAGTTTTCCGTGTGCATGTCTTCCATCTAGCTGTTTCTGAGTTACATCCTTTAATATTAAACCAGTTATCTAGTAAGCAATATGTGATTTTGAATTCTGTAAGCTGCTATAGCAAATTAATCAAATACTAGGAGTTAGTCATAGGAAACTTTATAGCCTTACAGTCAGAAACACAGGTAACGGCATGAGCCCTAATTGGCATCTGAGTGGAAGGTGCAGTCTTGTAGGACTGAGTCCTTCCCCTGGGGAACCCAGTGCTATTATATCTCTAGGGAGATAGTGTCAGAACTGAGATAAATTTGTGGAACACCCAGCTGGTGTCATACAACTGCTTGGTGTAGGAAAAAACCCACACATTCAGTGACCAGAAATGAAGTCACACTGTCAGCCTAGTGTGAGAGGAGAGGAGAAACAAAATGTTTTTCCCTTTCAGTTCAGTTCAGTTGCTCAGTCGTGTCCGACTCTTTGCGACCCCATGAACTGCAGCACGCCAGGCCCCCCTGTCCATCACCAACTCCCGGAGCTTACTCAAACTCATGTCCATCGAGTCAGTGGTGCCATCCAGCCATCTCATCGTCTATCGTCCCCTTCTCCTCCCGCCCCCAACACCCCCCAGCATTAGTGTATTTTCCAATGAGTCAACTCTTCCCTTTACTCAGACCTAAAACTGAGAAGGAAATGGCAACCTACTCTGGTACTCTTGCCTGGAAAATCCCATGGACGGAGGAGCCTGGTAGGCTGTAGTCCATGGGGTCGCGAAGAGTCAAACACGACTGAACGACTTCACTTTTCACTTTCATGCATTGGAGAGGCAATGGCAACCCACTCCAGTGTTCTTGCCTGGAAAATCCCAGGAACGGGGGAGCCTGGTGGGCTGCCATCTATGGGGTTGCACAGAGTCCGACATGACTAAAGCGGCTTAGCAGCAGCAGCAGCAGACCTAAAAGCATGTCTTTCTAATATGTATCTAGGAGTTTATGCCTTTGCCTGTCACTAGAAACCCAGGCCTAATGTGGACAACTTTGAAAGCACTTGATAATCTCAAAAAACTTTCACTTCAGATTCTCAGGTGAAATTCTTTTTAATAGCTCTCTCTCTCTCTGCATATCAATGACAGATTCCAATTACACTTTATAACTTTGGTGTTCTAAGTTAATTGTTATCTTAACATGTATTCTGATATACTCTTAAAGTTCATCCCTCTAAATTGTTTTCCATTAACCTGTAAGAATGACGCTTCTCATTCTGTGGACCTCACTAAGTTTTATCCTCCTAGGTTTTACTTATCCTGTACAAACCCAATACACACAACTATGAAAGTTACTTTTGTGAATAAATTATTCTATTAAAATGAATTTTATACTCTCTTCATTTTCAAATATTTCATTAATCAAAAGGTTATCTTGATTGGTAATGAGGTTGATTCTCTTACATGGCATGGTGAAAGTGTCTGACTCTTTTTGACATTATGGTCTGTAGCCCGCCAGGCTCCTTGGTCCATGGAATTCTCCAAGACAGAATACTGGTGTGGATTGCCATTCCCTTCTCTAGGGGATCTTCCAGATCCAGGGATCAAACCTGCATCTCCTGTATTACAGGCAGATGATTTACTACCTGAGACACCAGGATAAATCAATTACATATTTGGCATAGTAATAAAAAAATTCTAAAGAGCATGAAGGACTTCAACAACAAGTAAATTATTATAAGACTGATAGGCCTAGAACATCCCAAAAAGAAAAGTTATAGCAAACTTCCCCCCAAGTTACTAATGTATGGAAAAGGATTAGGCACATTAATTGTTTTGAGAGCTTGAAATACATTATAATAAATACACCTTAATTTATTAGTGATGACATTTTCAATATAGTCTGAAGTGGGGAAAAAAAAAATCAACCAGATTTAGTCACGACTTCCTTGACAGGAAAAGTTGTGAAAACACACATTCTATATAATCAGTTCATGTATGTTCTTTCTTATTTCCTTGTCACAGAAGAAAAAAAGCACTAATTAGTAGGATACTTTCCTGGGAGATGTATGCTGAGGACAATGATTGATTACATTCAGGAACAAATTGCCAAATACTTCAATGCTTTCATTTCTATTGAAGAGTGAATATTGAAAAGACTGTACACCAATGTCCATTTTAGAACTACTTAAGATCCAGGAAAGAATGCCATGTGGAAAGGCAAATAAAGCTATTGATTCCTTCAAAAACATAGTAAATTAGGCTAAAACAGAAAGAGAAGATAAAAGAATGTATGTAATACTACAGCTAACCTTATTCTGATGAAAAATTGATAATGCCCAGTGAAACTGCATACCTCAAATTAGAGCTTGGAGATTTCCTCTTATCAACTATAGCTCTGATTTTGGGGCAAGTCAGTTATGATCTTCCAGCTTCCCAGATGGCTCAGTGATAAAAGAATCCTCCCGCTAATGCAGATCTTGGTTCAATCCCTGGGTAGGGTAGATCCTCTGGAGAAGAAAATGGCAACCCAGTCCAGTATTCTTGCCTAGAGAATCCCATGGACAGAAGAGTCGGCAGGCTACAGTTCACAGGGTTGCAAAGAGTTGGACACGACTTGTCAACTGAGCAAGCACACATGTAATTACACTCTTGGATATAAATGCATTGACTTGCACATTATTTACCACAAGGATGCTGAAGTACCTAAAAACTTTAGAGGAATATTTAGGATCCAAGTGCCCACCAAGAATTTGCTTGTATCTCTCTCAGAGCTTCTCTGGGACTATACAAGGAACTTCTAGTGTGTTTGATGTAAAGAGTGATTGTTTATTTCTCAAAGTCACTTATATACTGAAACTGAGACTTCACACAGCTGTCTACCCCACACCCACCCACATTTAAATATGGACATGACACAACATGCCACACCCAGCTTACCGATTATGATTGGATTTGAAAAGTAACCTCAGCAATCTGAGGCATAGGAAGGATAAGGGAGTGGAGACCTCAATCTGCTCTGTAGAGAAGAGCATTTTACCATCGACATTACCAAGAATTGCCAATGTATGGTCATCGTGAAAAACACTTTGTCTTTTTGTCTGATTTATTCCTGTTTTTGTATTCTCTACAGATACTGCAGCCCGTTATTGCCTGTGACCTGGGTGGACTCCTCTCAATGCTCCATTCATATCCACTGCTTTCATCTAATGCATTTCCTTTTCTTTTTTTTAAATGTATTATTTGCAGTAGTTAGTAGTAATAGTTGCCATTGTTGTCCATGCAGTTAAAAGCAGACTTGGGTTAAGGACATGTGATATAAAGTACCGCTTATCAAAAAGCACTCTGAATTGCAATATTTATGATGCTTTATGGATTTATAGTGCTTTCTTACATTTACATGCATTTAATGCTCAAGATAATACTATGTAGTTGATATTTGTATTATTGTTATCATCATTCCTGCTTTAGATATGAGGGCTGCTTGCCCAAAATCAACAAAATTAACCATCTGCAAACCCATGTGTGATGCTCTCTCTACATTATTTGTTATTTCTTCTTTAACAGAAAGACAAACAGATTTTGTATCTTTCATTGCATTATGTTATTAATACATAATACATTGTATTATGTATTTTTCATAATACATCCACATTTGCTGCATACTTCTAACATCTATATGTATCCTATTTGAATACTCAAAACAACTCATGGTCATAAACCCATGTCAAATTCTGGGCATTAATTGTAACAATAAAAATAGAGGCAGATAAAATACATTATATGCAAGGATAGAAACTTCAGCCATGACTAAATTTCAACTGATTTGAGTCTCACCATGGCCCTTACAGTCCCCTGAGGAGCAACACTATAGCCAGCATACAACATAAGTCTCCAAGATTTTTGTGTCCTGGTTTTTAATGTCCCCCTCCCTAACTGAGTAGGCTGATCTGTGTAATGAACAGAAATGACTGAGTGTGACTTCCAAAGTCATGTTATTGTTCATTCTCTTAGATTGCTGTATAGCCTATCACCTACCATGTGGTAAGGATGCTCACACAACCCTATAGATAAATTCTCAGGACAAGGAACTGAGGTCTCTGGCCAAAGCTAGCACTAACTTGACAGGAACATGAGTGAGCCAGGTTAGGAACAAAACCCTTCAGACCCAGTCAAGCCTTCAGACCATTACAGCTTCATGAGGGACCCAAACCAGAACTACTGAGCAAATCCATTCCTGGATTCTGACCCACAGAAACTGTGTGGAGTAATCAATATTTATTATTTTTATGCTGCAAAGTTTTGAGGAAATTAGTAGTGCAGCAATGCAGAGGACCCAAGTTCAGTCCCTGATTGAGGAAGATCCCCTGGAGAAGGAAATGGCAACCCACTCCAGTATTCTTGCCTGGAAATCCCAGGGACAGAGGAGCCTGGTGGGCTACAGTCCATGGGATCACAAAAGAGTCAGATATGACTTAGCTACAAAACCACCACCAATGAATGAACTAAGTCAAGGAAGAAGCTAGAAATACTAGTTCTTCACTCATTTTTATTACTTTAAGTATACCCAACTGTGCTGCATTCTTAGATCTGACAAATAGAATTAGATTCATAATGCATTTCACTTTCTGCAGTACATACCGTGAAATTCTTTCCAGTAAAGTTTCCTAATAAGAAAGTACATTGAATACTATAATAAGTAACAAAGATTTTAAAAATTATTTATTTTAATTGGAAGCAAATTACTTTACAGTATTGTGGTGGTTTTTGCCATACATCGACAGGAATCAGCCATGGGTGTACATGTGTGCCCCATCCTGAATCCCCCACCCATCTCCCTCCCCATCCCATCCCTCTGGGTTGTCCCAGTGCACTGACTTTGAGTGCCCTGCTTCATGCACCAAACTTGCACTGGTCATCTATTTTACATATGGTAATATACATGTTTCAGTGCTACTCTATCAAATCATCCCACCCTCGCCTTTTCCCACAGAGTCCAAAAGTCTGTTCTTTACATCTGTGTCTCTTTTACTGTCTTGTATATAGGGACATAGTTACCATCTTTCTAAATTCCATATATATATGCGTTAATATACTGTATTGATGTTTCTCTTTCAGACTTACTTCACTCTGTATAATAGGCTCCAGTTTCATCCACCTCGTTAGAACTGACTCAAATGCGTTCTCAGAATATAGTTGAGCAATATTCTGTTGTGTATATATACCACAGCTTCTTTATCCATTCATCTGCTGATAGACATCTAGGTTGCTTCCCTGCTCTAGCTATTGTAAACAGTGCTGCAGTGAACATCGGAGTACATGTGTCTTTTTCAATTCTGACTTCCTCAATGTGTATGCCTAGGAGTGGGATTGCTGGGTCATATTGCAGTTTTATTTCCAGTTTTTTAAGGAATCTCCACACTGTTCCCCATAGTTGCTGTACTAGTTTGCATTCCCACCAACAAAGTAAGAGGGTTCCCTTTTCTCCACACCCTCTCCAGCATTTATTCTTTGTAGACTGTTTGGTGGTAGCCATTCTGACCAGCGTGAGATGGTACCTCATTGTGGTTTTGCTTTGCATTTCTCTGATAATGAGTGATGTTGAGAATCTTTTCATGTGTTTGTTAGCCATCTGTATGTCTTCTTCAGAGAAATGTCTGTTTAGTTCTTTGGCTTACTTTAGGATTGGGTCGTTTATTTTTCTGAAATTGAGCTACATGAGCTGCTTGCATATTTTGGAGATTAATTCTTTGTCAGTTATTTTATTTGCTATTATTTGCTCCCATCCTGAAGGCTGCTTTTTCAACTTGCTTATAGTTTCCCTCATTGTGAAAAAGCTTTTAAGTTTGCTTATTTTTGTTTTTATCTCCATTACTCTGGGAAGTGGGTTACAGAGGATCTTGAGCGATTTACGTCAGAGAGTGTTCTGCCTATGTTTCCTCTAAGAGTTTTGTAGTTTCTGGTCTTACATTTATATCTTTAATCATTTTGAGTTTATTTTTCAGCATGGTGTTAGAAAGTGTTCTAGTTTCATTCTTTTACAGGTGGTTGACCAGTTTTCCCAGCATCGCTTGTTAAAGAGATTATCTTTTCTCCACTGTATATTTTTGCCTCCTTTGTCAAAGATAAGGTGTCCATAGGCACATGGATTTATCTCTGGGCTTTCTATTTTGTCCCATTGATCTATATTTCTGTCTTTGATCTATATTTCTGTCTTCTTTCTTGATGACTGTAGCTTTGTAGTATAATCTGAAATCAGGCAGGGTGATTCATCCTGTTCCATTCTTCTTTCTCAAGATTGCTTTGAGTATTTGAGGTTTTTCCGTGTTTCCATACAAATTGTAAAATTAATTCTTCTAGTTCTGTGAAAACTACCATTGGTTGCTTGATGAGGATTGTGTTGAATCTATAGATTGCTTTGGGTAGTATACTCATTTTCACCATATTGATTCATCCAATCCATGAACATGGTATATTTCTCTTTCTATTTGTGTCACATTTGATTTCTTTCATCAGTGTTTTATAGTTTTCCATATGTAGGTCTCAAAATTCTCCAAGCCAGGCTTCAGCAGTACATGAACCGTGAACTTCCAGATGTTCAAGCTGCTTTTAGAAAAGGCAGAGGAACCAGAGATCAAATTGCCAACATCCGCTGGATCATCAAAAAAGCAAGCAAGTTCCAGAAAAACATCTATTTCTGCTTTATTGATTATGCCAAAGTCTTTGACTGTGTGGATCACAATAAACTGTGGAAAATTCTGAAAGAGATGGGAATACCAGACCACCTGACTTGCCTCTTGAGAAACCTATATGCAGGTCAGGAAGCAACAGTTAGAACTGGACATGGAACAACAGACTGGTTCCAAATAGGAAAAGGAGTACTTCAAGGCTGTATATTGTCACCCTGTTTATTTAACTTATATGCAGAGTATATCATGAAAAACGCTGGGCTGGAAAAAGCACAAGCTGGAATCAAGATTGCTGGGAGAAATATCAATAACCTTAGATATGCAGATGACACCACCCTTATGGCAGAAAGTGAAGAAGAACTAAAAAGCCTCTTGATGAAAGTGAAAGTGGAGACTGAAAAAGTTGGGTTAAAGCTCAACATTCAGAAAACGAAGATCATGGCATCTGGTCCCATCACTTCATGGCAAATAGATGGGGAAACAGTGGAAACAGTGGCTGACTTTATTTTGGGGGGCTCAAAAAATCACTGCAGATGGTGACTGCAGCCATGAAATTAAAAGACGCTTACTCCTTGGAAGGAAAGTTATGACCAACCTAGATAGTATATTGAAAAGCAGAGAGATTACCCTGCCAAAAAAGGTCCATCTAGTCAAGGCTATGGTTTTTCCAGTGGTCATGTATGGATGTGAGAGTTCGACTGTGAAGAAAGCTTAGCACTGAAGAATTGATGCTTTTGAATTGTGGTGTTGGAGAAGACTCTTGAGAGTCCCTTGGACTCCAAGGAGATCCAACCAGTCCATCCTAAAGGAGATCAGTCCTGGGTGTGCACTTGAATGGCTGATGCTGAAGCTGAAACTCCAATACTTTGGCCACCTCATGCGATGAGTTGACTCATTGGGAAATACTCTGATGCTGGGAGGGATTGGGGGCAGGAGAAGAAGGGGACGACAGAGGATGAGATGGCTGGATGGCATCACTGACTTGATGGACGTGAGTCTGGGTGGACTCCAGGAGTTGGTGATGGACAGGGAGGCCTGGTGTGCTGTGATTCATGGGGTCACAAAGAGTCAGACACGACTGAGTGACTTAACTGAACTGTACTGATATATAGGTCTTTTATTTACTTAGGTAAATTTATTTCTAAGTATTTTATTCTTTTCATTGCAATGGTGAATGGAATTGTTTCCTTAATTTCTCTTTCTGTTTTCTCATTCTTAGTGTATAGGAATACAAGGGATTTATATGTATTCATTTTATATCCTCCAACTTTACTATATTCATTGATTAGCTCTAAGAATTTACTGGTGGTGTCCTTAGAGTTTTCTATGTAGAGGATTATGCCATCTGCAAACAGTGAGAGTTTTACTTCTTCCTTTCCAATCTGGATTCCTTTTATTTCTTTTTCTTCTCTGATTACTGTGGTTAGGACTTCCATGACTATGTTGAATAGTAATGGTGAGTGGGCACCCTTGTCTTGTTCCTGATTTTAGAGGAAATGCTTTAAGTTTTTCACCATTGAGGATTATGTTTCCTCTGGGTTTGTCATATGTGGCTTTCATTATGTTGAGGTATGTTCCTTCCATGCCTACTTTCTGGAGAGATTTTTAAATCATAAATGGGTATTGAATTTTGCCAAAGTTTTTCTCTGCATCTATTGAGATAGCCATATGCTTTTTATCTTTCAATTTGTTAATATGGTGCATCACATTGATTTGTATATATTCAAGAATCCTTGCATCCCTGGGATAAAGTCCACTTGGTCATAATGTATGATCTTTTTATTATGTGTTGGATTCTGTTTGTTAGAATTTTGCTGAGGATTTTTGCATCTATGTTCATCATACTGTTTTGTAGTACAAAATGCATCTGCTTTTTACAAGTCTCAATCTAGAAAGTTCTATCCTATAACAAATAGTGTTAGCACAGTGTTCCAATTATCTGTATTTCCTTGGCTCCCTATATCAGCCAAGCCCAGTTTATATAGAGAATTTCAGTCAGAATTCATATATCCCAGGCTTGCAGCTAACATGGTTTCAAGATGACCACCAGCTAATCAAAATGATGAGATTTATCAACCTGAAAATATTCACCTCTAGAAGTATAGGTGGAATATATACCATAAAATGATTGGGGTGGAGACTGGGAATTATTATATTTTATAGAAGGGATGATATAAATGAAGAAAATTTAAAGTAAGTTAACCAATAAATAAAACATTTTTATAAGCAATTTTAAGAACATTGAGTAAAAAATGAAATGTCTATAATAAAGAAGAACTAAGGGGATCCACAAAGATAGTTTCAATACAATACCATAACCAGCTATGCTACAACAGTTTGGGGGAATATAATATGAAAGAATAATACTAATACCTAGTATCTATGGAGTATTTTATATGTTGTGATAAGTGCTTTACATATATTATCAGAGGGAACCCTCAGAACTAAATCTTAAATTTTCCCTACTATTAAATTATTCTCAACAGCATACAAATATTCTGTAATTTCTCTCATTTAAAAGCAAACAAAAGATCTTTTGACCATAGATCACTCTAGCTACTGCTTTATTTCTCAACTTTCCCTGATATCTAATATCTAGAAAATTATTTATAGATACTTGTGGATTCCAATTCCTTGGTTCGCTCTCCTTTTCTTTGAGAAGTGGGGGAGGGGCAGCACATCTGACAAAGGCTCTCACCTCCATCACTCCACCGCTCTTGTCAAGTCACCAAAACCTTGGAGTCACCAAAACCCTTTAGTGAGTTCTCAATAATCATCTCACAGGTCTTATCAACATGTCACACTGCTGATCTCTCCCTCCTCGAAATGCTCAGTTCACGTGGTTCCAGAGAATTCTCTCTTTCCTATCTACACTTACTCTCTTGGTAATTTCAGCTGGTCTCCTGTCTGTAAACACCATCTGTACACAGAGGACTCCCAGTTTTTTATACCTGCAGCACAGAGCTTGCCTGTGAATACCAGACTCTTAAACCCAAGCCTTACTTAATGTTCTTTTCTAAATGCCTAGTGAGCATCTCAGTCTCAGCTTGTCCAAAACCAAACCCATGATGCCCCCAATATTAACCTTCCCCAACTCAGTTAAATGGCAACTCATTCTTTTAGATAATTAGATGTTCAAGCCCAGAAACCTTGCAGCCATCACTGATTCCTTTCTTTCTCTCATACCTCTTATCCAATACATCAGCATATCCTGTTGATACTACCTTGGAAATACATGTAGAATTTACCACTTTCCAACTCTGTTGCAACCATGCTGGGCCACCTTCTCTCAACTAGATGACTACAATGACCTCTTAGCCTTGTACCTTTTTTCTATTTTTGCTAACCCTATAGTTTATCCCAATAGAATAGCCTATTTTCCTTTTAGATAAGAAAGATTCCCTTGTTCCTCTGCTCAGAACACTCCAGTGTCCTCACTCAGAGTCAAATTAAGTTTAGAAAATAGTCTACAAGACTGACAAGGTCCCTCATGGCCTCTTTGCCTTATCCCCTATTTCTCTCTCCCTTGCCTGCAACTCTGCAGTCATATCACCCTACACATTCTTGGGACATGCCTGCCTCATGGCTTTGTTTTCATGGTCTCTGATTGGACACCCCTTCACTCAAATATACCATCCCTATGAGTGGCTCACTCTCCCATCCCTATCTGGTGTCTGCTCAAATGTCTCAGTCTTGGCAAGGAGTTTTCTCAGGATGATATTTTAGGGTGGAAATCATACCTGCACTGCTTATTTCTCTCCTACCTTTCCCAGATTTAACATTCCCACTCAGGCTTTCCTGGTGGTGCTAGTGGTAAAGAACTCTCCTGCCAACAGAGAAGATTTAACATGCTGGTTAGATGCCTGGGTCTGGAAGATCCCTTGGAGTAGGACATGACAACCCACTCCAGTATTCTTGCCTGGATAATCCCACGGACAGAGGAGCCTGGTGGGCTACAGTCCATGGGGTTGCAAAGAATTTGACATGACTAAGGAGACTTTGGACACACATGCACACACACACACTATGCTTCTTATTATCTGATACACTGTTTAGTCCACCTGTTACTTCCTAGTGAATGTAAGTTCTATGAAGGCAGAAAAGAAAAACTCTAATGTTCTGTTTGCTACTGTCTACCCTTTGCCTAGCTTGTTGCAGAGTACACAACGAACACTCATTAACTGGCTAAGTGAGCAAGGCGGGATTAGGGGTATGAGGAGCTGCAGTATCCCGTAGAGGAAACTTGTCACACAGCTAGTCCACAGTGGAGTTGGCTACATCTTGACTCCACAGCTCCTTGTTCATTACCTCTAGGGCAGACACCATTCTCTATGGTGAAGGGCAGGCACGAGCTCTGGAAACAGGCAGAACTGAGTTCAAATGAAGGTTTTCCCACTTACTTTCTACATGACTTAAGGCAAGTTACATGTGCTGTGCTGTGCTCAGTTGCTCAGTCGTATCCAACTTTTGTGACCCTAAGCACTACAGCTCGCTATGCTCCTCTGTCCGTGGAATTTTCCAGGCAAGAATACTTGAGTGGTTTACCATTTCCTCCTCCAGAGGATCTTCCTGATCCAGAAATTGAACCTGCATCCTACGTCTCCTATTTTTGCAGGGGGATTCTTTACTTCTGTACTACCCGGGAAGCCTGTACAATTTAATTTTCTTAGTTTAAGAATGAAACTCATAATAAAACCTACCTCTATGGGTTGCTATAAAGATTAGACCTAAATTAGACCTAGATGTAGGTCATAAAGATATGACCTAAATCATATCTGTCAATTAGGAGTCAACACAAATGGCATAAAATCCAACTATAATACTTTGAAAAAGCAGTTATTTTTCTCTTTTAATGAGGGAATTGTGGATAAGCTATCTAAGACTGGTACAGCTGCTTAAGGAATCAAAGGTGAATATGGATCCAAAGATTTGCATTAAAGTGAAACATAAAACAAGCTAAAAACAGGTTTGTATACAGAAAAGACCAAAAAAATAAGTAAATTTTTAAACATATTTATTGTTGGTTGTGCTGGGTCTCTGCTGCTGCACAGGCTTTTTTTTTCTAGTTATGGGGAGTAGGTGTTACTCTCTAGTTATTGTTCACAGGCATCTCTGCAGTGGCTTCTCTTGTTGCAGAGTAGGTGCTAGGGTGCACAGGCTTTAGCAGTTGTGGCACATGGGCTCAGTAGCTGTGTCTCCAGGACTCTAGAGCATAGGTTCAGTAGTTATGACATGAATATTTAGTTGCTCCATAGCATATGGGATCTCCCTGGACCAGGGATTGAACCTTGTCTCCTGCATTGGCAGGCAGATTCTTTACCACTGAGCCACAAGGGATGCCCATAAATGAATTTTAAAAAATTTCAGCAGTCTCTATTTAAGTGTTTACCTAGTGTGTCTATTTAATAATGATCATGGGTTACTCCAGATGTGATCATTATTGAATAAAAAACAATATTTATGCTCCTTGGGGGGGAAAAAAGATTTTGGTTACTGTGAAAAAGAAGTAATATTTGGTTATCCTCCTAACTGGACTCTTTCTTCTTTACTCTTAGTTAAAGAAATGCAAATCAAAATCGAAATGAGTTATCACTTCACACCAGTCAGAATGGTCATCATGAAAATGTCTACAAATAACCAATGCTGGAGAGGATGTGCAGAAAAGGGAACCCTCCTACACTGTAAATTAGTGCAGTGTGGAAGTTCTTTAAAAAACTAAAAATAAAGTTACCACATGATCCAGCAGTCCCACTCCTGGGCATATATCTGGGAAAGATGAAAAGCCTAATTTGAAAGATATACGTACCCCAGTCTTCATAGCAGCATAATATTGACCATAGCCAAGACATGGAAGCAACCTAAGGACCCACTAGCAGATGAATAGACAAAGAAGTTATGGGTATTAAACAATGGAATATTACAATGCTATTAAAAATAATGAAATAAGGCCTTTTGCAGCAACATGGATGGACCTGGAGATTATCGTGCTAAATGAAGTAAGTCAGATAGAGAAAGACAAATATCATGTGCTATCATTTACATGTGGAATCTAAGAAAATGACTCAAATGAACTTATGACAAAACAGATTCACAAACATAGAAAGCAAGCTTACAGATGCCAAAGGGAAAAGGGTGAGAGGAAGGCTAAATTTGGAGTTTGGGATTAACAGATCTACTTTATATAAAATAAACAACAAGGTCCTACTGCATAGCACAGGGAACTGTATCCAATACCTTGTAAGAACCTATAATGGAAAAGAATTCCAATAACTGAATACGTTGCTGTACACCAGAAACGGACAAAACATTGGAAATCAACTGTACTTTCAAAATAAAAGCACTTCTTAAGTGTGTTCAATATGCAACACGTAATGTTTGTTTCTAAAATGAAAAAAAAAATGTGGGTTTTAACTTTGTCATTCATCGACTCTTAATATCTCTGCTACCAAGTCTGATGTCACCAATGAGTAGGTTGTGTCCATCAAGGTCTATCAATTTCCTGATAGAAATCTTTGAGCAAGATAGCTGAAAATAGTGCTCTGTGGTAGGCTACTAAGGACCACTCCTTGACATCAATCTTTTTAGTGCAATCATTCTACTATGAATCAAAGAAGTTGTAATAAAATTGTTTGTATTTCTCAAATATTTTTGGTTGTCATATGAGACCTTGTCTGCAGATCTAAGATTCTGATGCAGAATTATCCTCCCAAACTCTTGATGCTGAGCTTAATGTCCTGTTCCCTCTTTAATATTTTTTTTGCTGATTTACTCAAGGCCTTTCATCTATGCTTTGAACATGAAAATGAGCTTACAGCTATTACAAATAAAGTTAATTATTGCTTTATCAAGGAAAATAGCTCAAACTCTGCATGTCACTGGAAAATTCTCCATGCTTCCACACCAGTTTGATTGCAGTGATAACTGTAAACTCCGGAAACTGTCTCTAGGGCCAGGTGTGTGGTCTTCTGCAAGCTTCTGAAAAAGGCCACCAGTTCACATTCTCCGCTGCTGTGGAATAATTTAACACACTTCCGAGCAGCTATGAGATGATGATCCCTGTATTAGTGACACGTATCTTTCAAGCGCCAGGCTCATATCACAAACTGCCCACTAAATTCTTACAAAAAGATGTCCTACACAAGCATTAGAATGATCGTGTCCCAATCCACCACACCCCACACTGTCTCCCCACCAGTGCAATCTGCTTTCCCCCATCTGTATCACCACCCATCCTGCAGTTCAGTCCAGAACCGGACAAATAATTATTGAGAACTGATGTTCAGGAACTATTCTAAGCATCACATACACATGGCACATGGTCTGGGAGGTTAACAAGTAGAAAATGACTATTCCAACAAAAATGATGTAAATCATGGCTTCAAAAAAGAGAAGTATTCATATGTGCAGCAGAGGAATAGCTGAAGTATTAGCCTTTCAAACATATCTGGTCTCCTGGGCCAAGAAAATTTAGCCCACGGATATATTTTTCAACATTTTCCACAGAGGAAACATCTCCAGAAGGCTTAAATCCCTACGCCGCACATGTGCTTGAACAACTTCATTTAAAAAAGGCTATACCATGTGCCTTGAGGATAAGAAGAAGGCTTGTTGCCAATCAAGATGGATGGAGAAGGAACTAGACAAACAGCAAAAGCCTTTGATCATCTTAATGAGCAGACTGAGCTTATTGCTGGGTACCGAGAGGCTGAAAGTGTTGAAAAATGGATAGCTTTCTCATTGATGGCTTTCATACACATCGACATCACCATGAAACATCCCAAAACATCTTCTGCAGTTTGCACTCAGTGGAGAACTTGGCTCCCATTATGTCCTAACTACTGATAGTTTATGTAAGTAGCCCTAGCTTAGTGCTATGGTGAAGATCACCATATATTTGTGGATAGTGACTGGGTGCCCAGCTGTGGACCATATCCTCTGGGGAGACAATAGTGAGATTATAATCTTCCTTTAAAAATGATCCATTCATTCACATGACCTGTAAAATATCATGTCATTTGCTGTACTATAATGTATCTGCCTATATGCAAGGAGCAAAGTAGAAGGACCAGTACGAGAGAAATAAAGAGCAACGCCTGAGTAAAATGTGATTCTTCATGGATAATATATTCTTTTAGAGCCAGGCTGGAAGTTTAATGTGATGAGATCTATTAAGTGCTTTTTAAAATCGAAGAAGCCCCGCAAACACAAGGTCATAGCAGTGGTGGCAAATAGCATACTTCTCTTAATCCTCTATCCTGGATAATGGCTTCAATGTTTCTAACTCTTGTAATTCACATTTCTTATTTCCAACCTTTCTCTGCTATCATAGATCTGCTATAAGTTAAATGAAATGAGGATGTAAGAAATAGGGAAGCTGAGAAAGGGAAAACAGTGATAACATCAAGATGCAGGGATGTGGGCTTGAGGCCATTTAGCAGAAAGCGGTAGTGGTTTAAAAAGTTTGAGCTAGGGCTATTACTTCCCCCCAACACTTTCTTCAGCTGCCTGTCCACAAAACCATGGTTTCTGACCAAAAGGAGAGAGTCAATGACTCTGAAGGCCCCAAATAGATAAGAAAGTCTTTGCAGTATTCTTAGATCACACTTTGGTAGAGGCTGCCTTTCTCTCCATGAGGCCCAGATTCATTGATTGTGTGCTGAGCTACTGGCCTCTACACAGAGACTGAAATTTGGGGCCATAAAGCAAATGGAGGCAGAAAGTGTCCTTGATGGTCTCCAGACCAAGAAACAGGCCAGACACAAGCTAAATTATATTGTTGGCAATACTCAACATGTATTAAAAGGCATAGTTTTTTTTTTTTCTTGGAATATAATTGCTTTACAATGTTGTATTAGTTTTTGCTGTATAATAACGTGAAACAGCCTTAGTGGTAGTGTAGTGTTCATTGCTCAGCCACGTCTGACTCTTTGTGACCCCATGGACTGTAGCGAGCCAGGCTCCTCTCACATATGGCCTCTCCCTCTTGAGCCTCCCTCCCGCCCCCCATCCCACCCCTCTAGGTTGTCACCGAGCACCTGGCTGAGCTCCCCATGTTATGTCAATGCTGTTCTCTCAATTTGTCCCACCCTCTTCTCTCCACCTCTGTGTCCACATATCTATTCTCTAAGTCTGTGCCTCTGTTCCTGACCTGCAAATGGGCTCACCAGTACCCTTTTTTTTTCTCTAGATTCCATGTTGTTGTTGTTTTTTAGTCGCTCAGTCATGTCTAATACTTTGTGACCCTTCCTTCACTCTGCATGACAGACTGTAGGTTCATCCACATCACTACAACCAGCCCAGTTTCCCTTCCCTAAGGTTTCATTTTCTGAAATGAATTATCGAGTTTGGACAAAAAATTTATATACACAATAGTTATGGTACAATGGCGGGGTCTGGTTTCTTTAGTTTTAATTGGAGGATAATTGCTTTACAATGTTGTGTTGGTTTCTGTGAATCAGCCGTAAGTATACCCATGTCCCCTCCCTCCTGAACCCCTCTCCCCGCCTCCACCGTACTCACCCCTCTTAGGTCATCACAGAGCACCATGCTGAGCTCCCTGTGTTAGACAGCAACCTCCACTAGCTATCTGTTTTACATATGGTAATGCATATGTTTCAATCTACTCTCTCAATTCGCCCCACCCTCTCCTTCCTCCACTGTGTCCACAAATCCGTTCTCTATGTCTGCATCTCTCTATTCCTGTCCTGCAAATAAGTTCATCAATATACCATTTTTCTAGATTCTATATATGTGTGTTAATATATGATGATTTTTCCTCTTTCTGACTTACTCCACTCTGTATAATAGGCTCTAGTGAGGTTCATCCACCTCACTAGCTGCAGCTGCTGCTGCCACTAACTCGCTAGAAGTGACTCAGATTCATTCCTTTTTACGGCTGAGTGCTATTACATTATATATGCATACCACATCTTCTTTATCCATTCATCTGCCACTGGACATCCAGGTTGCTTCCATGTCCTGGCTATTGTAAATATTGCTGCAATGAATGTTGGGATGCATGTGTCTTTTTGAATGATGGTTTTCTCAGGGTACATGCTCGGTAGTGGGATTGCTGGGTCATATTAATTCAAGTACTCAGAGCCATCAGGAGAGTAATTTGATGACATCAGTAGCTGCAAGATTGGTTTCGTTGACCCCAAGACCTCATTCACTTCCTAAACAAATAGGACTTCTGAAATGAAGGATTATCTGAAGAGAATGAAAATAAAATTTTGACAGAGGGTTTGTATTGCCCCAGTCCCTGGATTCTTGGGAGAGCCACTCTTGCAACAAAGTGCAATATACCCTCAGAAAAGAAGTGGCAGCAAATGGCAGTGTATTCTTTCCTCTGGAGCCTCAGCAGTGAGTAATAGATGAGGTCCAGTTGAGCTTCTACCGTTTTCATTTGCTTCTATGTTTGGGACTGTATTTCCCTCATCTATTGTTTCTGACTGAAGACAATCTCCGTCTCTTCACTTATCTTTTAATTAACCTGAAACTGAAATTTCAGGCCATATTGGAAGGGGGCCGGTGTTGAGGGGGCCACAGGCAGTATTGTGTGTGTGTGTTAGTCACTTAGTAGTGTCCGACTCTTTGCAAGCCCATGGACTGTAACCCGCCAGGCTTCTCTGTCCATGGAATTCTCCAGGCAAGAATACTGGAGTGGGTAGCCTATCCCTTCTCCAAGGGATCTTCCCAACCCAGAGCTCGAACCCAGGTCTCCCACACTGCAGGTGGACTCTTTACCAGCTGAGCCCCCAGATGGTGTTGGGATGTGGGATTTCCAAGACACTGCAGCTATCATTCAGAGCATTCTTATCCAAACGAATTAGATAAAAGAAATGTCATACTTCCTGCTCCACTGGGTTTTTCTTCAGAGATCTCTCTCCAAAATACCAGAATATTTTTAGAAGTTTGAGTTTAAATCAAATTTAGAAAGTCTTAATTGTCACAATATCTGCTAATTGGAGGCCATGTACTAATTAGTCATGTGTTTGTATCATCACCCTTGTCCATTCTCCCCACAGTCCTTTTCCTTCTTCTCTGCAATGACATCCATCATCAGCTTATTGCTTATGCTTTATTTCTAGCTTAGTCTTAATATTTCAAAATATTTCATAACCAGAAGCATCACTAGAAGACATCAGGAACATCATTAGCCATTGAATATTAAGAAGCCACTTTATCTAATATGAACAGTTCCTTTAGTATGGTTGTTTCTGTTGAGAATATTGGACAAACTTCAGAGCACTTTGCGTTTAACAGTCTGACTTGAAATTTACAGGGACCTCACCTAAAAGTCTCCATATGAAAGCACCACCATCACTGCCTTGTCCCACAAGTGTTTCAATGGAACTCAAATCCATTCTTAATGTCCCCTTAGAAAAGTTGCCATAATAATTCACAGACACCTGTGCTCCTAACCTCCCTGGTGGCTCAGACGGTAAAGCGTCTGCCCACAATGCGGGAGACCTGGGTTCAATCCCTGGGTTAGGAAGATCTCCTGGGGAAGGAAATGGCAACCCACTCCAGTATTCTTGGGCTTCCCTTGTAGCTCAGCTGGTAAAGAATCCACCTGCAATGTGGGAGACCTGGGTTTGATCCCTGGGTTGGGAAGATCCCCTGGAGAAGGGAAAGGCTACCCACTCCAGTATTCTGGCCTGGAGAATTCCATGGACTCTATAGTCATGGGTTCGCAAAAGAGTTGGACACAACTGAGCAACTTTCAGGTGCTCCTAACTTATTTCAGGAATGAAGGGACAGCAGCACTGGGACGGAGGTGGGAAGGTGAAACCAGAGCCAGGGGAGCTAGAATACAGGGGACCCTTGGTGCTTAAGCAGGGAAGGCCACAGAACAAGAACCACAGTCTCAGTGCGATGACTGGGGCTCACATCTGAACAGGATAAGGGTCTTGGAGCAGTTCAGGAGCAAAATTCAAGAGCCAAAGTATCATGAAGGTGAGGATAGAGTATGGAATTTTCTGGAAAATCGGTTAATTTTCTGGGATCCCTCTGAAGGAGAAAGGCATCTCACATCCTCCTTTGCAAGCTAGATCCACTACAGTCCAGCATCTGACACTCCACACTAGTGATTGAGTTTTCATTATTTCCTTAAGTCAAAGATCTCCTTTCCATGAGCTCCTATGACCCCTTTCACTAATCCAGTCAATAGACATTCAGTGAGGATTCATTGTATGCCAGGCTAGTGCTTGTGCTTTTGAGGGCAAAAGCGGAAGTGAAATAGACATGATCCATGCATGGGTAGAGCCCTGACTCTTTGAAGGAGACAGATATTATTCAAAAATTCAAGTGAGCAAAAATGTAAAATGCAATTACTGAAGCCAAGAAGAGCAACTACTGTTGCTAAGAAGAGGTACATCGTACCCTAAGAGCCATTCTCTGTTATAATATTATAAGGTGTTTGATTTGGTTAAAGAAGACAGAGGAGGTACTTCCTGGGGCATTGTTGCCTTAACCAAGATGTGCCAGAGGGCTAAGGGTTCATTTAGGCAGAGAAGACAAATGCATGGGTCCTTCAGTGATGAAAACTGGGCCAGGGTGGTTAACTAAGGGAAGTCCAATGTGTTTGGAGCAGTGAAGTCATGGGGATGGTGGTGGGTGGGGAGGCTGCAGGGAAACCAGATCCAAGAGGGGTTTCAGTCGCCATGTGGTGGAGTTTCCTTTTCTTCCACAGAACAACAGGGAGACGTCAAAAGTAAAGCAAACATGAATTCAGGGGAGACACCAAGTTGTGAAGAAACATCTTATTTCCATAGTTTTCGCTATTTTTCCTTCATTTCTATTTCAAGCCCATTATACCAGATAGAAAATACGTGTCTCTTCCCTTTCCTACAATCTCATGTATATCTTTTCAGGTTGTGCTAGAGTCTTTCTTCCAGTATCCAGAAGATTTCAGTGTGAATGGTTCCACTTGCAGATGCATTTTTGATGTGTTTGTGGTGGGAGGTGATCTCTGTGTCCTCCTACTCTACCGTCTTGATCTCTACTCTCCCAGCTGGAGAATACTTAATCATTATCCACTCACCATAAATTTCATCAATTTAAGTTTCCTCAGTTGATGTAACACTTTCTTACAACCTAGCCTGAGAATAGCATCTATTTCCTAGGGGTCCTCTCTTGTCAATGTCATCCAGGAAGATGAATATTGCTCAATCTTTCCTCATTATTAACCCTCACGTGCCATCATCATCTGGGCACCCAGTCTGGAAACATGAAGTTATGTGTGTCTCAAGTGGCCCAAAAATTCAAGGACCAACAGGTAAAATGCAGATGTGAAAATATACTGTTGCAAATGACTTTTAAATATATGGTAATATGATCAGATTTTTCCTAACATCCTAGCATCCACTCTGGATGCTCTGTAGTGGAAGTACAGAAGAGATACGAAAGTGGAGGCAAAAAGACCACACAGGATATTACAAAAAATTTCAGGTTTGTAGATGGTAATGGTTTGGGATTGGGTGGTGTGGATGAGTTAGAGGTAAGGATATGGGTTCATAGTATATTTATAGGATAAACATGACAGAATTTGATTAAAAATTTGGATACTGGGTTGAAGGAAAGAGAGATAACCCTTGGGTTTCTGACTTATGCAAATGGACAATGGAATTTACTGAGTGAGAAGGCATTATCTTCCTTCTACTAGAGGAAGATGTAGGTAAGATCCTAAGTTGATTATGACATGTTGAGTTTGAGATGCTTTTGAAATATTTAAGAAGATATGTATTAAGCTGCTTGGCAATGTAATGGATGTATAGTAAAGGAAGAAGTCCGAGCTAGAAATAGAAATGAATGAGACCTCTGCATGTGGATTCTATTTGAAACTATGGTTATAGGTGAGAGTGCCTGGAAGAAGAAATGAAGAAATAATGCAGAAACAATGAAGAAATAATGCAGAACTGAGCCCCGTTTCATATTTACACTGCCGAAGTTTCCTTTGGACTGATTCAAAGCCAAATAAGACCAAGCATCTTTCTCTGTAAGTCTTGCCTGGTGGCTCAGTGGTAAAGAATACACATGCAGTGCAGGAGACATAGCTTCGATCCCTGGGTCAGGAAGATCCGCCCCCAAGAAAGAACCTGCAACCCACTCCAGTATTCTTGCCTGGAAAATCCTATGGACAGAGGAGCCTGGTGGGTTATAGTCCATGGGGTCACAAAAAGAGTCTTGGACATGACTTAGTGACTAAATAACAACAACAACCATCTTCCTCTGTATTAAACATCAGCCGGTGGTCCATCACAGAATACAGAAATATCAACACCTCTGACTTTTAGGTAAGCCATCTGCCCACCCAGATTCCTCACTTCTAATGAGTGTTTGTTCTCTTTTGTTTCAAGATTTGAGACTTTCAATCCCAGGGTTTTTGACAGTAAGTATCGTAGACTGCTTTGTCTTTGTCCGTGTACAGTGACAATATCTACAGCCTATTTTGTTTCACCAGGATTCTAACTTAAAGACTCAAAATGAATATCCCCACTATAAAAAGAAAGTGTGTTTCTAATCTGATCAGTTAAATAGAACAGAGTAAACAAAACCTGAAAGAGCCAAACAACTTACTAAGGATTTTTTTTTAAAGGAAGTTTGTTCAAATGTAAATATTAAGTAATATATTTTAAGTCTCTGCTCAAGTCTAAAGTTCAATTCATCTATCGAGTTCTATCCTAGAAAAAATAAATATATGCACACCCGTTCCCAAAATAAGCACAACTTGTTTCTCTGCAAATAAATGTGTGCCAAAAGTCTCAGAATTTCTGATAGGGTAGGATGTGTTGGCTCTTAAGAAGGAGGTAATAGTTATTTAATAATTAATCAAACAACAAGCCTTTAAAAAAGTGTCACATAGTGAGATTTTTCTAATTTTCCAATGTTTTCCTTTGACTATTCATCGAACAAAAATGAAAAAGCCATTACTCCAAATTTAATAAAAACAACATGTTAAATATAGTTTTAAAATGGGAACTAAGATGACTAAAAGGAGAAGCAATGGCTTGGGCAACATTTAAAATATATTTATGTTGATTTGTTTCAAAGGTTTATATATTTACATAAATTATGCCTAAAATTAATTAAACCTATGGAATGCTGGGCTTCTATTTTTTTTAAGAGGTGTAAAGGTAGGTTCTTTGTGTAGTGGATCTGAGAGTGTTCTCATCTTAATTCTTTGATCTTCATGGAACATTGAAGTGATAATGATTCCTGGTGTTATTTTGCTTGTAAATGAGGGGGAAGCCATCTGCTCTTACACTTCTATCAATTAACCAGCTGTATTTATAGAGCACTATTGAGGGGATGCCAAGAAGCATGGGGGAGAAAGCATGGTCAATGACACCAATAAGCTAACAGAGGATGTGTAGAGGAGACCCAAAGTCAAATGTCATGGCATGGGCCATAAACCTCAAGAGAGGAGATGTCAGTGGAGGCTAAGGTATTCAGTAGTAGCTTCACAGAAGAAGTGTGGTTCAAGATGTACTTGAAAACGTAAGTGCAAAAAGAATGAAGGGTGTTTTAACTGAGAGGAGCTGTATAAGGCAAGAATGACAACAATGATATTTGTAACTCGGTGTGCCTTAGAAAGCACCATTATGAACAAAGCTAGTGGAGGTGATGGAATTCCAGTTGAGCTATTTCAAATCCTGAAAGATGATGCCATGAAAGTGCTGCACTCAATATGCCAGCAAATTTGGAAAACTCAGCAGTGGCCACAGGACTTGAAAAGGGCAGTTTTCATTCCAATCCCAAAGAAAGGCAATGACAAAGAATGCTCAAACTACCGCACAGTTGCATTCATCTCACACGCTAGTAAAGTAATGCTTAAAATTCTCCAAGCTAGGCTTCAGCAATATGTGAACCGCGAACTTCCAGATGTTCAGCTGGTTTTAGAAAAGGCAGAGGAACCAGAGATCAAATTGCCAACATACACTGGATCATGGAAAAAGCAAGAGAGTTCCAGGAAAACATCTATTTCTGCTTTATTGACTATGGCAAAGCCTTTGACTGTGTGGATCACAATAAACTGTGGGAAATTCTTAAAGAGATGGGAATACCAGAACACCTGACCTGCCTCTTGAGAAACCTATATGCAGGTCAGGAAGCAAGTTAGAACTGGACATGGAACAACAGACTGGTTCCAAATTAGGAAAATGAGTATGCCAAGGCTGTATATTGTCACCCTGCTTATTTGACTTATATGCAGAGTACATCATGAGAAACCCTGGGCTGGAGGAAGCGCAAGCTGGAATCAAGATTGCTGGGAGAAATATTAATAACCTCAGATATGCAGATGACACCACCCTTATGGCAGAAAGTGAAGAAGAACTAAAAAGCCTCTTGATGAAAGTGAAAGAGGAGAGTGAAAAAGTTGGCTTAAAGCTAAACATTCAGAAAACTAAGATCATGGCATCTGGTCCCATCACTTCATGGCAAATAAATGGGGAAACAGTGGAAACAGTGGCTCACTTTATTTTTTGGGGCTCCAAAATCACTGCAGATGGTGATTGCAGCCATGAAATTAAAAGACACTTGCTCCTTGGAAGAAAAGTTATGACCAATCTAGATAGCATATTGAAAAGCAGAGACATTACTTTGCCAACAAAGGTCTGTCTAGTCAAGGCTATGGTTTTTCCAGTGGTCATGTATGGATGTGAGAGTTGGACTGGAAGAAAGCTGAGCACCAAAGAATTGATGCTTTTGAACTGTGGTGTTGGAGAAGACTCTTGAGAGTCCCTCAGACTGCAAGGAAATCCAACCAGTCCATTCTAAAGGAGATCAGTCCTGGGTGTTCTTTGGAAGGACTGATGCTGAAGTTGAAACTCCAATACTTGGCCACCTCATTCGAAGAGTTGAGTCATTGGAAAAGACTCTGATGCTGGGAGGGATTGGGGGCAGGAGGAGAAGGGGACGACAGAGGATGAGATGGCTGGATGGCATCACCGACTCAATGGACATGAGTTTGAGTGAACTCTGGGAGTTGATGATGGACAGGGAGGCCTGGCGTGCTGCAATTCATGGGGTCACAAAGAGTTGGACACGACTGAGTGACTGAAATAAACTGAGCTGCACATAAAAACCAACAGAACCTCAGCCCTATTGAAATAGAAATTAACTTGAATCAATTATTAGGGATTCACTTAGGAGAAAGTTGGAACAAACTTAATTTCTTTCGATATTAACAGGCTGCTAAAGGCAAAGATAAATGTCATGACTGCACACACACACACACACGCACACGCACACACACACACACATTTTGTTTCTGTTTTTGTTTTTTCTTTTTTGATGCCAAACAAATTTAACAGTTTTCTCTTACAGGCAACAGATATATGTTTGGACACATTTCTGCATTTGATTATTCAAAATGTTTTACATACAAACAGAGCAGAGACACAAAGAAGGTATCTGAGAAAAGCTGGACCATAGCCTCACATACAACACCAAATCCTTGCCCTTGGCAGTGCCTGAATGAGCCCTCCAGAATACAAAGCCAGTCTAGCTTTCACAAGTGTGCTCATGCAGCTCAGATTTTGTCTCTACCAGCTAAATATATTACAGCTCCTCTCCATCCATAAAAGAGAGGAGGGTCTTTGTATATAAAGTAAAAGGAGTAAGAGCGTTGTAGAAAATGGGAATTCCAGATATTCAGAAGTCAGCTTTAATCCATTCTTTGGATGAATCAGGATTTGCTATAAAGGCTGTTACACAAAATAATTCCATCGAAAGAAGATAACAAATCTTCTAATCATAAAGAAGAGTCAGTAACTTTGATGCATATCACTCTCACAATTTATTTTGTATTTCCTTTTTATATGTACAGCTTGAATATCTGAGACTTAGGTAGGAGAGGCTCTGCTAGATCAAATATTTAATCTTGCTTTGAATTTAGTTTAAAATTGGAAAGCTCCCAGTTATGATGACTCCTCAAAATTTGTAATTTAAGTAGAAAACTCTGAAAACAAGGACTTCTTAAGTCTAGACTATGGTTACATCTATTTAATTGCACTTTTTCTCATGTATCTCTAAGATAGACTGTTACACTTAGTAGCATAATTACAATGCTATAACAGATTTCTTTCTCTTAAACGAACATCTTCATCTGGTACATTTCAAGACACATCAATAGAGTACATAAACTGACAGCTATTTGGGATTTTGATACACTTCACAAAATCAAGAAAAAATATGCATCATTTTCAGAGTATGCTATTTTAATTTTCTTAAAACCTGAAGGTGATATCTCCAAAATCTTTGAAGAAGACAAAATTATTTTGTAAAATTGTTTTTATACACAATCATGAATTATAGGTAGATATCATGTTAAATATACTATATATTACATACTATATATCAAACACAGAACTACTAAATTTATACACTTTATTTTCTGATAAAAATCAGAAATATTAACCCAATTTCAAACTTATATCTGGTTCTTTGTATATGAAACTACAACCCAGTATATCCTCCTAGATAATGACTTTTTATACTATTTGTATTCATCTATAGAATATGCTTTTCTTCTTGGGGGCTTTTCTCTATTTTTTTTATCTCCACTAAAGTTTATCCAAAGCAGAGACATTACTTTGCCAACAAAGGTCCATCTAGTCAAGGCTATGGTTTTTCCAGTGGTCATGTATGGATGTAAGAGTTGGACTGTGAACAAAGCTGAGTGCTGAAAAATTGCTGCTTTTGAACTGTGGTGTTGGAGAAGACTCTTGAGAGTCCCTTGGACTGTAGGGAGAGCCAACCAGTCCATTCTGAAGGAGATCAGCCCTGGGATTTCTTTGGAGGGAATGATGCTGAAGCTGAAACTCCAGTACTCTGGCCACCTCATGCGAAGAGTTGACTCATTGGAAAAGACTCTGATTCTGGGAGGGATTGGGGGTGGGTAGAGAAGGGGACGACAGAGGATGAGATGGCTGGATGGCATCACTGACTTGATGGACGTGAATCTGGGTGGACTCCGGGAGTTGGTGATGGACAGGGAAGCCTGGCGTGCTGCAATTCATGGGGTCACAAAGAGTCGTACAAGACTGAGTGACTGAACTGAAAGTTTATCTCCACATCCAAGCTAAGTTTTACTGTTGTTAAATCTTTAGAAAATTCTTTTATCTCAACATCTAGCCAACTAAGTCTGTGGGGGAAAGTGGGGGGAAAGGAGGGATAGGCAGAGAAATGGAATATTATTATATTTAGTTAATTTTAGAAACATTTTAACTGGAATGAAATTCAGGTTCAGTTCAGTTGGGTCACTCAGTCGTGTCCGACTCTTTGTGACCCCATGGACTTCAGCACGGGAGGCTTCCCTGTCCACCACCAACTTCCAGAGCTTGTTCAAACTGATGTCCATCGAGTCAGAGATGCCATCCAACCATCTCATCCTCTGTCGTCCCCTTCTCCTCCTGCCCTCAATCTTTTCCAGCAACGGGGTCTTTTCCAATGAGTCAGTTATTCACATCAGATGGCCAAAGTATTGGAGTTTCAGCTTCAGCATCAGTCCTTCCAATGAATATTCAGGACTGATTTCCTTTAGGATTGACTGGTTGGATCTCCTTGCAGTCCAAGGTACTCTCAAAAGTCTTCCCCAACACCACAGTTCAAAAGCATCAATTCTTCATCGCTCAGCTTTTTTTATAGTCCAATTCTCACATCCATACATGACCACTGGAAAAACCATAGCTTTGACTAGACGGACCTTTATTGGCAAAGTAATGTCTCTGCTTTTTAATATGTTGTCTAGGTTGCTCATAGCTTTTCTTCCAAGGAGCAAGTCTCTTTTAATTTCATGGCTGCAGTCACCATCTGAAGTGATTTTGGAAACCAAAAATACAAAGTCTGTCACTATTTCCATTGTTTCCCCATCTATTTGCCATGAAATGATGGGGCTAGATGCCATGATATTAGTTTTCTGAATGTTGAGTTTTAAGCCAACTTTTCACCCTCTCCTTTCACTTTCATCAAAAGGCTCTTTAGTTCTTCTTTTCTTTCTACCATAGGAGTGGTGTCATCTGCATGTCTGAGGCTATTGATCTTTCTTCCCAAATCTTGATTCTAGCTTGTGCTTCATCCAGCCCAGCATTTTGCATGATGTACTCTGCATATAAGTTAAATAAGTAGGTGACAATATACAGCCTTGACGTACTCCTTTTCCTATTTGGAACCAGTCTGTTGTTCCATCTCCAGTTCTGGTAGTATAGTTAGTTGCAAGAAGCAACTAACTGTTGCTTCTTGACCTGCATACAGATTTCTCTGGAGGCAGGTCAGGTGGTCTGGTATTCCCATCTCTTTAAGAATTTTCCACTTAAAATTCTTTAAGAATTTTAAAATGATCTTGTAAAGGTCTAAATAGGTGTGTTTTTTGTTTCTTTTTCTCTTTCATAGTTATTAATTAAACAATAGTGTTTTGGGTAAGTCTTATTAATGTAATACACAAAATTGTGGACAGATAAAATTTTCATATATTTATTATATATCAGATGTGCTTGAAATTCACATTTTTATTAAAAGATCAATAAGCATGCAGTTAAGCTTGGAAATAGCATTGTATTTTGAATACCATGAATTATTTTTCTATCGCTAAAGACTTAAAACCTTTTTTATTGTTTGATTTCATTTGTTATCTTTTGCATTGTGACATAATTGACATATAATATTGTATTAGTTTCAGGGGTACAAAATAACAAACAAAATAAAAAATAATTAAAAGTTAGTGTTAGGATCCTTTGAACTTAAATTGATAAATTCAACTGTTGATGTGCTTCATACACATAGAGTAAGAAAAATTTAATGATTTTGGTTTTATTATTTTCAGAGGTTAGCTCTAAAGCAGCTATCCTACCATTTATATTAACTATTTGGTACTGAATGAGCCTATCAAATACTAACATGTGCAGAGAAATAAAAAGTTTGTGTTAGAATGAAAATGTACTTTCTTCATGAAATGATTTACAGAATCAAACAAATGGCTCAAAACATATCTCATCTTAGATCAGATTCCAGTTTCTCTATGAACCTGGCCAATAAGTTAGCTATTTAAACAAGGCTCCCATGTCATAAAACCCATAAAAATTAATAACTTTAATTATGAAATATATTTTTGCTTTTATAGGGATTTATTTTTTAAAATTAATCGGTTTTCATCAGTTAAGCAATGGCACCCCACTCCAGTACTCTTGCCTAGAAAATCCTATGGATAGAGGAGCTTAGTAGGCTGCAGTCCAAGGGGTCGCTAAGAGTTGGATACGACTGAGCAACTTCACTTTCACTTTTCACTTTCATGCATTGGAGAAGGAAATGGCAACCCACTCCAGTGTTCTTGCCTGGAGAATCCCAGGGATGGGGGAGCCTAGTGGGCTGCCGTCTATGGGGTCGCACAGAGTCAGACACAACTGAAGTGACTTAGCATCAGTTAAGTACAGTATTTTTAGCAGAGAACTGTTTTTGCAACATGTTTGAAAGAAATAATGATTTTTTTTTCTTAGCCTTTGTTTATACTCTCAGATTCATCAAAAAGTTTCCTGATATCCAATAGAAAGTTCTTTGTGGACATCAAAATGGTACATGTCCAGTATTCCTTATTCCTTTCTTCCTAGACATAGCTTCTAAACCCATAGAATTATTTCCTCCAGCTAATATCATTTTCAATATCATTTTTTTCATTTCTGAAACTCCTATTCTCCTAAAGCTATCTGTTGCCCTCAAGTTTAAATATATATCAATACCTCTGAACACAGATCTCAAACTCCTCCACCTGCTGGCCCAGGATAAAGCACATGTATATATCTCTGTTTTCATCTGAATTTCTCCTCAAAATTCACACTTTGAAAATTTATTTTATTGATGAATATTAGTTATTTTCAAACTACAAGAATATTCCTTTCTATTCCATTTAGGTTAATATCTGTATTTTTGTAACTTATATATTTGTTTCTTTTCTTCCTATTAATAAATTCCTTAAGAAATGGTTTCAAGTATTCCTTAAATATGTATTCCAAAATATGGAACTCTTAACTGAGCATCTTATTACTTATTGGACATCACTTAAAATAAACAAAGTGAAACATGGGTTTCATTCTGTTAAGCCTGGAAATTTACTAGAAACCAGGGCTACCGTCTATGGGGTCACAGAGTCGGACACGACTAAAGTGACTTAGCAGCAGCAGGAGCAAATGGATGAAATTGGTTTCTTTGAGCAATAGTATTTGAGAACAGTGAAAAAAGTGTGATAATATTTAATGACCTATGTTAATACATGATAAAGTCCCTAAATTGTAATTTACAATCAAAACAGTTGGTGGCACCTTTGAAGCAATTTCTTGTCTTTGGCAGTATCTATGTTGCCTGCAAATTCTTACACAGTTACATTGAAATACAAAATCTTCATGATTATGCTGGTTTAGATATATTTTCTGATGTTCAGATAATCCTACTTTAATAAAAACTTCTATTGATTATACACTATGAAAGAAAAAAAATTAGTGACTGTGCCCCCCCAATAACAGTACTTATTACCCAAATATTTTGGCAAGAGTTTTAGTCTGATAAAAAGTGTACTTCCTCTTAAAGGCAAATCAGGAGTTCCTTGGAAATAGCATTTCTTGCCTAGGTTAAAAACTCAATAAAATATTGAGTTGACAGTAAAATATTGGGTTGGCCAAAAAGTTCATTTGGATCTTTCCCCAAGATAACAAACCTGAATAAACTTTTTGGCCAACTCAATAGATACAACCGTGTGGGAAGAGTAGAAGAGACTTATTAAGAACTTCTTAAATGCCCCCAAACCCTCTTTGATCCACTTTCCCATTAGGCTTAAAATTCCTACCAGAGAAAATCATTCTTTGAGCTAAAATTATTATGAACTCAGCATAATCTCTTTAAATGTTAAACTTCCCTGAAAGGTTTGTAATGCATTGAGGCATACACACTGTTAGCACCAAGAGATCAGGTAAAATAAATCAGTGATGAGATAAACAGGCAATTGTGTAAGGTTTTATAGTTTTTGTTTGGGCAGGTGAGGTATAATTAATCTCACTTCTTTCCTGAATTTGAAACCAAAAAGAAGTAAATTCACACTGAGAAAGAAGCAATTCTATAAAACTGGGTTGAGAATGCAACTTTGCCCAGCAGCCAAATGTACTTCTAAGCACTTTACCAGGAGTCTACCAACTCACCCCACAATGGCTCTGGAGTTCAAACAAGGAAATTGGAGGGGATGTCCTGTTGTTTTGGACAATATGGTATCCAAGAGAAATAAATTCAGACACTAAAGTGCTAAGGACAGATTTTAATTACTAATATACTATTGCAATTGGGAAGCGGGTCCAGCTTGAAACAAACACAACTTGGATTTGTTTAGAGGTGACTGGTATTTTAAAGGAGAATGAGGAAGTCAGGAGGAAGGATGGCATAAAGTACAGCAGAGTCAGAGAACTGAAAATTTACCCAGGGTCAGTCAGTGCCCATGCCAACTGAGTCAGCTGTGTCTTTCAGTTGATAACTAAAAGACATCAGGATTCTATCTTCCCTAGGACACTGAAAGAGAGAGACCCCACCATTCTGGATAGTTCCATCTCAAATAAATGGCTTTTAGGCTCTCAAAAAAGACACAAGATCCTCTTGAATTGTGGGAACTACATAGAAAAAAGATTCACAGCTGTAAGCCCTTTTCATAAATGCTTTAAGAAGAGGAGAGCACAGCCCAGCTCAGGTATTAAGTAAAATAAACAGTAAATTTTTCTGACAGCTCTGCACTTGGCCAGATTAAAAACTCAAAAAGGGGCTGGCTGGATTGTTCCAAGGTTGCAACCTTAGGCTATTAGAAGCCCTTTTAAAGTATGGTCAAGTCTCTAAGCAGGGGTTTGAATGTAATATTCTGCTGAGAGTTTTTGCTGAGAGTGTTCAGTAGCCCATAAAGAAATGCTCAGAAGGAGCTGGGTTTGCTCATGCTCTGTTCCCCTGCTCCATCTCTGAGGATGGCTGAAGGAAGGTAAGAGTCACCTTGCCTGTATAACCAGGAGGGAAAATGTTTCTATACTTTGGAAGGAGGAGAATATACTAGTAGGAGGTTAAGAATGGATCCTCCTAGAGCAGTGTTCTCAACAGGGATAATTTTGCCCCAAGGGAACATTTGGCAATGTCCAGAGACATTTTTGTTTTTCACACATAAAGGACGTGGATAATGCTAATAACAGGCTTCCCAAGTGGTGCTTGTGGTAAAGAACCCGCCTGCAGATGCAGCAGACACAAGAGATGTGGGTTCGATCCCTGGGTCAGGAAGATCCCCTGGAGAAGGGCATGGCAACCCACTCCAGTATTCTTACCTGGAGAATCCCATGAACAGAGGAGTCTGGTGGGCTACAGTAAATACGGTTGCAAAGAGTCAGACAGGACTGAAGTGACTTAGCACGCAATGCTAATGACACCTAGTAGGTAGAGGCCAGGGATACTGCTGTAGGGAAAAACAAATGATGGTCTCCACACCCTCTGATCTTCTAGGTGAGACCCCTATAATAACAGACTAATGAAGAAAGCAAATCAAAGTGGATTAACATATGTACAAGGGAGATATCTAGAAAAAAATGAGTAACTCAAAAAGTGCCTTTAGAATTCAAGATTAAATGCTACCCCCTAATAGCCAACGTTGTCCTCTTTGGGGGAGTAAGTGATTTTTTAGGACAGATAAATGAACGAGCCCTTTCAAGAAAACATGAGAAATGCTAGATTGTGACAAAGTTTCCCTGGGTGTGGCATCAATTACTAGTCTCCTCTACTGTGATGAGTCAGTCTTCTCTGGATGATGAAACTCCCTGGGAGGGAATTTTTGACAATTGAGCTCCTTTTGGAGAATCTGTCTTTAGGTAGATAAAGGGAATTCCAAAAAAGCCTCTGCCTGCATTTACTGTTTAACAGGCACCTACAGCTCAAAATGATCACTGCACCAAGGGGTATGTTTTGGAGTGGCATGCCCTGCTGAACACCTGTAATGCACAAGAATTATCCAGCCCCAAATGTCAATAGTGACAAGGTTGAGAAATCCTGCCGAAGACTTTACAAAGCACTTTAAGATTTCTTACTGGTATTATTCTCACAATCGCTACCTAAGAAAAGGATGAAAGACACCATCACTAAACACAAGAAAGAACTGAGTCTCAAAAGGCTGAAAGATTTTCCAGCATCACCCTCTTGAAGCCAGAATTCTGACTGTAAAGAGCATGACACTCCTTTTGGAAGAGAGGTAGGAATGCAAGTGAAGACCCATCACTCCCTGAAATAACAGATTTAAAAGAAGAGCTAAGATGGAGAGACTTTCCTCATTAAGGAAGCAAAGGAAGGACTCATACTGGAGCAGAATGAGGTCTATGAGAAGAAAGTTAGGAAGAACTTTAGCAAGAAGCTTCAGTAACCTCTCAGTTAATGTCTGCTTTGCCAGAAAAACACGGTAGAAAACAGAAACTTTCCTACACTAACCATATTTGAAACATGCTATTCGGTGGAGAATATTGACAGTTCACATCAGTATGAACTGATATGGAGAATTGAAATGAGGGTGGGATGAATGGGAAGGTTGAGATTGACATGTGTAGACTATCGATGTTACATTTAAAATAGATAATTAATGAGACCCTACCGTACAGCTCAGGGAGCTCTCCTCAATGCTCTGCGGTGACGTAAATGGGCCAAGATTCCAAAATGGAGGTGATACAGGTAAACATGTAGCTGATTCACTTTGTTGAACAACAGAAGCTATCACAATACTGTGAAACAACTATACTCCAATAAAATTAATAAAAAAGGAGGAAAATTGAATAGATTTTGAAAATTGATCATTATAACTTACTGTTACTGGTGGGATTTCCTTATCTTCCCATAAATTCTCGGTGGTTTTTAATATTAGATGAGGTCGTGCTAATTTTGAAGAGCAGCTTCCTCCCAATGAAGATCAAATTTAGCTGCTGCTTTCCTTGCTGCTACATGGTTTCAGGGATGCCTCACAGATGAGATATTTATGACGATGTCAAATTTGTGAGATAAAGTTAAATGTGGACAATGGCAGGAACTGTTCGAGAAGAAGACTTCTAGAACTGGGGAAATGGTGCAGTTTTGTGAACGCTGAACAGAAACTGAAAGGAACACATGATTAACTTGTTGCTCCCTATGAATTATAACACATGCTATTATCATCACAAGTAGAGGCCTGAGTTAGAATTTAGAAAGAACAGCCAGTGGTATCAAGCAAGTGAAACAATAAAAAGGGTGCATGCAGAGTCAGTCTTCCAAATGCTGACACTGTGGTGATCCAGATAATTTTGCTAAAATTAGCAAAATTAAGTTCTCATGGACTCCAGGAGGGCAGAGTCCTGTTGGGAGAGAGAGAGAGACATAAATAATCAACTATAATAAAACATGACAAGAGTTATATTAATACGATAAAGTAATATGAATGATGAAAGGAAGAATGGAATAAGAGGTAGAATATAAAGGTGTATTAGGGTTCTCCAAAGAAACAAAATGTGTGTGTGTGTGTGTGTGTGTGTGTGCATGCACACACACACATGCCTGCTTAGCCACTTCAGTCATGTCTGATTCTATGTAACCCCACGGGTTGTAGCCTGCCGGGCTCCTCTGTTCATGGGATTCTCCAGGCAAGAATACTAGAGTGGATTGCCATGCCCTCCTCCAGGAGATCTTTCCAACCAAGGGATCAAACTCTAGTCTCTTAGGTCTACCTGCATTGGCAGGTGGGTTGTTTACCACTAACACCACCTAGGAAGCCACATATATGACCATCACACACGCACACACACATATATATATATATAAAACAGAGAGGGAGAGATTTGTTCTATCTATATTAATATGAATTGGCTCATGTGGTTATGAAAGCCATGAAGTCCTCTGCTTTACTCTCCATAAGCTGGAGAACTGGGAAAGCCAGTGGTGTACTTCAGTGAGAGGGTCTGATGCTACAAATCTGATTTGAGTCACAAAACCAAAGGAACTGGTGTCTGAGCAAAGAAAAGGAATATTTCAGCTCAAGCAGAAAGAGAGTAAATTTGCTTTTTTTCCCTCGCCCTTTGTTCTATTTTGGGCATTCAGTGGATTGGATGACTCTTATCTACTTTGGGGATGGCCATCTGCTTTACTCAGATCACCAATGCTAATGTTATTCTTTTCTGGAACCGCCTTTGAAGATACACCAAAAATAACATTTTATCAGCTATCTGGACATTCCTTAGCCCAGCTGACACATGAAATTAACTATCATAAGTCCACCCCTTGTCAATTTTACAGCTATACACATCTCCTTAAACCACAGTTACATCCAATAAAGACAATAACAAGGTCTTAATCCCACCTAACATATAACTCTGCTGTGCACAGTTGAAAGCACACTAATCCCTTGTCTGTAAGAGGAGGTAAAGTCTTTGAATGACATTTACTCTTCTCCTGATAGCCTGGCACTTAAATGCCATGAAGCAAAATTAACAATATTTTAATAAAAAGTTAATACATCTTAAGTTGCGTAAGAGATTGAAAGGAAAGAAAAACAAAGATATTTGCTTAACATATGTCTGTGTTAGTCATCCAGTTGTGTCCAACTTTTTGCAACCCCATGGACTGCAGTCTGCCAGGTTCCTCTCTCCATGGAATTCTCCAGGCAAGAATACTGGAGTGGGTTGCCATTTCCTTCTCCATAATATGTGTGCTGAGTCACTTCAGCCTTGTCTGACTCTTTGTGACCCCATGGACTGTAGCCTACCAGGCTTCTCTGTCCATAGCATTCTCCAGGCAAGAATATTGGAGTGGGTTGCCATGCCCTCCTCCAGGGCATCTTCCCAACCCAGGGACTGAACCCGCATCTCTTAGGTCTTCTGCATTGGCAGGCAGGTTCTTTACCACTCGTGCCACCTGGGAAATCCAGTATATGTATATATACTAGTATAAATGAGTTCCGACTGCTCCTGACCCAAAAGCCAATAAAGAGATAAGGTTAGTGGGAAGGAAATTTTCCTTTATTTTGGAGGCTGGAAACTGGCGGGGAGGACAGACTTCTATCCAACTGTCAACTCCCCCTCAGTGGGCAAGAGCCGCTATAGACTGAGGGATGGGGCTAAACGCAGAAATAGCACAGTCAGCTCTGACATCATCTTGAAATTGGCCATGCAGTGGTCTGATCACTGTCATCTTGATTGTTTTCAGTACAGTTAGTCTTCAGTTCCAAAATCATTTTGTTCCCATTTCTTTGAGGCCAGTTCTCATTGCGGCAGCTTGTGTCATGGCTGGGCTTCCCTGGTGGCTCAGATGGTAAAGAATCTGCCTGCAATGCAGGAGACCCAGGTTTGATCCATGGGTTGGGAAGATCACTTGGAGAGGGAATGGCAACCCTCTCCAGTATGCTTGCCTGAAGAATTTCATGGACAGAGTGGGGCACGACTGTGACACTAACACACTATGTCATGGCGACAGTCTGGTCATCCTGTAGTTAACTTCTTCCACTGGACAGGAGTTTTAGTATCTACAAGATGACAGAAGGAGAAGGGAGTAACAGAAGATGAGACAGTTGAATGGAATCATCACCTCAATGGACATGAGTTTGAGAAAACTCAGGGAGAGGGTGAAGGACAGGGATGCCTGACATGCTGCAGTTCATGGGGTCACAGAGTTGGACATGACTTAGTGACTGAACAACAATAAGACAGCTCAAAAGATATGGCTCAGAATATTATCTATAGCCCTTGAGGAGGAGCTAAAGTCCTTGACTTTGCTTAGTGACTGAAGTATCGTTATTTTTGTCTAGTTTGATGGTTTTCCTTTGCTTTTGCATTTTCTCACTTAAATGATTAAACCTATTCTCTGGCTAACAAATTTTTTTCTGCAGACAAAAATCTAGGCAAAGGACATGGTATTGGGAGGACCATAGCATGCTGCTCAGTGTCGTATATACACACACATGTATTTACTACAAAATAAGGAAGAAATACTCATGACAATTTCAGTTCTTATTTCTGTAATCAATCACATGGTTGTAGCTAGGATTTGCAATTACATTTCTCTAGTACCCATTCTGTGTTATCTTGACCTTGAGCAAGAACCTCAGCTGATCACGGTTTGTTTACAAGCTGAGTGACCTGTACCTTCAATCCTGAAGGGTCTGGATGATTATATTGCAATTATTTAAATAATTAATTAAATTATTAATTAATCAATTAAATTATTATTAATTAAATATTATGTAATTGATTAATTAATTAAATTATCATTAATTAAATAATTTTAAAAATATTCATTTTTTAATAAAAAATTTTATAAAGTAAATAAGGCCCACAGAAAAGCAGAAACTTATTTACATCCCATTCACATTTAGCCTAAGATGATTTTTCTTAGATACTAAAACACCCCATAGTTGACAAGCAGGATTCCTGCAGGCGAAAAGATCCCTTATTCTAGCAAAGAATTTTATTCCCTATTTTGGCTATTGTTGTGTTGTTGTTCAGTTGCTCAGCTGTGTCCCACTGTTTGCCATCCCATGGACTGCAGCATGCCAGGCTTCCCTGTCTTTCACTATCTATCAGAGTTTGTTCAAATTCATGTCTATTGAGTCAGTGATGCCATTCAACCATTTAATCCTCTGTCAACCCCTTCTCCTCCTGCCCTCAATCTTTTCCAGGATCAGGGTCTTTTCCAGTGAGTCACCTCTTTGTATCAAGTGGCCAAAGTATTGGATCTTCAGCTTCAGCCTCTGACCTTCCAATGAATATTCAGGGTTGATTTCCTTTAGGATTTACTAATTTGATCTCCTTGTAGTCCAAGCGACTCTCAAGAGTCTTCTCCAGCACCACAGTTGAAAAGCATCGATTTTTCCAGTCTCAGCTTTCTTTATGATCCAAATCTGGATAAACCATAGCTTTGACTAGATGGACCTTTGTCAGCAAAGTGATGTCTCTGTTTTTTAATACACTAAGTTTGTCATAGCTTTTCTTCCAAGGAGCAAGCGTATTTTAATTTTGTGGCTGTCATCACCATCTACAGTGATTGGTGGTTGATAAAAAATTTTAAAACAAAATTTTCTCCAAGATAGACACTATGAAACTGATCACCAAAGCCCTTAAGAAGAAATGGTGCAGGACTATCTGAATAACTGCAATGGTCCAATCCAGGCAAGATTAATCTACCCACAATCATCTTGCCTGGATTGGGTTGTTATAGTTTTCCACTGACCTTAATCACAATTGTGCTAATGCTAAGTAATGCCCTAAAGGATTTCCTATATTCCAGACATAGTCTTCCTTACCTCAATTATGGACTAGTAGCCCAATTTTCGGACAAGGCAATGGCACCCCACACCAGTACTCTTGCTTGGAAAGTCCCATGGATGGAGGAGCCTGGTAGGCTGCAGTACATGGGGTCGCTAAGAGTCGGACACGACTGAGCGACTTCACTTTCACTTTTCACTTTCATGCATTGGAGAAGGAAATGACAACCCACTCCAGTGTTCTTGCCTGGAGAATCCCAGGGACGGGGGAGCCTGGTGGGTTTCTGTCTATGGGGTCGCACAGAGTCGGACACGACTGAAGTGCCTTAGCATAGCATAGCATAGCCCAATTTTACCTTGGTAGTCAGGATCAGTCACCCCAACTAACACTGTAACTCTCTTCCATGTTTATTGATTCAGAGACACAAGGAATCTGAAGTGTCCAGCAGACAGTCTTAATTTTCAGTTCAACAGCATCTTTGTTTTGTGTCCCAGTAGAAGCATTTCTCTCTCTGGGACTAAGACCTCTAGGCCAGAAGAGCATAAAGTCAGAGGATCTAAGGGTCATACCACTAAGTGACACCATTCTCATTTTCATTGTTTGATTCCTGGACTGTGAATCCCGGCTATGAAAGAAACAGCACCATGTATTGCGCTCTGATTCAAAAAGAATCTGGGAAAACTTCCCAGAGGAGATTACATTTTAGTTACATCTTAGATCAGATATACTATAATTTTTTAAAAATAAAGGGGATAACTAAAGGATAGAGAAGCATAACCAAAGGCATGTATGCTTTGACCAAAAAGTCATAGTCTTCCCAGATGAGATGTCTTCATTTGAGAGCAGCACAATCTGAAAGGGTGATGAGATAGGAGATATGAAGAAAGTATGGGCCCTTTGCAACTTCAGAAGTCTGGACTCCAAATGAGGAAGTTTAAAACATGTGAGAAACAATAATAAAGCCTGAACTAGCACTGTGAACACTTCTGAGGCAAATGTGTGGCCTTTTCTCATATTAAGTAATTCTGACACTAACACCTGGAGGTAGTGGTTAAGGGCTTATTTCCACAAGACCACACCCCACTTCAGATGCCAGCATCTGAAGCCACCCAGTATGCTGGGTGGCTCCCCAGCATACCCACTGGTCTGTCCAACTCGACTCTGTCTGAATCAAGAGTTCCCATAACTTCCTCCTCAGGTTTGGAAATTTGCTATGGTGGCTCACAGAACTCAAAGAAACCCTGTGTTTGCTATTACCAGTTTATTATAAAGGATATTATAAAGGCTAAAAGTAACGACCAGATGAAGTGGTACTCAGAGCAAGTTTTAGAAGGGTCCCAATCACAGGAGTCTCTCTGTCTCTGTGGAATTTGGGATATTCCATCCTCCTAACCGTATAACTCTCCAAACCTCTTTATTTAGAGTTTTTATGTTAATTTTATTCTTAGGTATGGTTGATTAAATCACTGGCCATTGATGACTAACTAAAGCCCCAGTCCCAGGACTTCCCTGGAAGTCCACTGGTTAAGAATCTGCCTTCCAATGGAGAGGATGCAGGTCCAAACTCTGGTCATGGAACTAAGATCCCACATGTCTTCCAGTGAAGGGGATGAGGGAAAAAATTAATTGTAATTAATTTAATTATATGGGCAGAAACTCCAAATCAAAAAAAAAAAAAAAAGAAAAGAAAAAATCCTTAGTCTCTCTCTCCTCCCCAGAGGTCAGGAATGGAGTCAAAAGTTCCAACCCTCTAATCACATGACTTATTCCTCCAACAACCAGTCCCCATCCTTCAGGAGTCACCTCATTAACATAAAGTCAGGTATGGTTGAAAGGAATTTATTATAAATAGCAAAATATTCTGCTCTTGCTATCACTCAGGAAATTCCAAATGTTTTATAAGGAGCTCTGTACAAAAAGGGCTTCCCTGGTGACTCAGCTGGTAAAAAATCTGCATGCAATGTGGGAGACCTGGGTTCGATCCCTGGGTTGGGAAGATCCCATGGAGGAGGGTATGGCAACCCAATCCTGTCTTCCTGCCTGGAGAATCCTCATGGATAGAGGAGCCTGGCAGGCTACAGTCCATGGGATCACAAAGAGTTGGACTCCACTGAGCAAATAAGCACACAGCAGACTGTACCAGAAACTAGGGATAGAGATCAAATATATTTTGTATTACAGTTACCACAGATTCCCAATGTAGAAGCTATATTTAGAATTTGGGAGGTGATTTGTTGTAGGAGTAAAAGAAATGAGAAAAGCCAAAGGTATCCCTGGGAATATCTTGTCAAGTGTCTGGTGAATGAACAATAAAAAGTTAAAAGATTCTGAACTTAAAGGAAGAGGAAAAATATTGAGAAAATGGCATAAAAATAACAAATTATTTTGTGTACATGGTCAGAAAGAAACCAGCCACAAACAAGCATATAGCAGTATTTTAATATACAGACTTGAAATGTAAGAGAACACTAATGGCTAAAAATATTTATTATATTTTATGTATTAGACGTCTGTCTCTTGGTAATTTATTGAGCATTTCTCAGCTCAGAATTTGGATTTTTTTTTTTTAAGTCTTGCAGTTATTGCCTAAAGGAAACTATCTAATGTGGGAGATGAGATAAGCACACTGTTTTACAGTGAGTAATGCATATACAATAATATAATCCAGTACTAACATTTACATAAGTGTTTACAATACTGAGTGTGTATTCTAGAGAAATTCAGAAGGAACAAGAAATCAGTCATAGTGCAAACAGGCTCCACAGAGTTACCCTGTGAGTGGGTTGGGTCCAGAAGACTGTAGAACTTAAATAAACAGAAAGGAGAGGAGTCTAATCCAAGGGGGAAAGAACCCAGATAATGAGTACTAAACATAATGCATTCTCTGGACAGTGGGGACACTAGTGATGTTTTTTTCCTCTCTCTTTTTTTTTTATTGAAACATAGTTGATTTACAAGTTGTGTTTGCGTCAGGTATACAGCAAATTGATTCAGTTATTCATTTTTAGATTACTTCTCATTATAAGTTATTAAAAGATAATGAGTAGAGTTCCCTGTACTATGCAGTAGATCCTTGTTGATTATTTTATATATAGCAGTGTGTATATGTTAACCCTAACCTCCTAATTTATCCCTACACCACCCCTTTCCCCTTTAGTAATCACAAATTTGTTTTCTATTCCTATGAGTCTATTTCAGTTTTGTAAATATGTCCATTTGTACCCTTTTTGTAGATTCTACATATTAGCAATATCAAGAATGTGGAAATGTTAGTATCTCAGTTGTGTTTGACTCTTTGTGACCCCATGGGCTATAGCCTGCCAGGCTCCTCCATCCATGGGATTTTCCAGGCAAGAACATGGGGGTGGGTATCCATTCCCTTCTCCAGGGGAATTTCCTGATGCAGGGATTGAGGCTGGGTCTCCAACATTGCAGGCAGATTCTTAAATAGTTGGGAAGCAATAGAAAATTAAGTTGACTAAGTGGGGTGAAGACATAATTATAAGGTAGCTGATAAATATATATGTACATATATATACAAATACAAGTGTACATATTTAAATTTAATTTAACAGAAGATTAGAATCATAGAAAGATTAATTCTAAACTTAATGATATAAATCAGTATTTAAGTAATAAAATACCACCCCCCCCACCCACAGTGGATACATTCCAAGATAGCCAACAGATGCTTGAAACTGTAGATAGTACCAAACCCTATATATACTGTTTTTTCATATACATCTATAGGTATGATAAAGTTTAGCTTATGAATTAGGCTTAGTAGTGGACTAACACTAACAATGGTAGCTGGGCCATAAAGAAAGCAGAGCACTAAAGAATTGATGCTTTTGAACTATGGTGCTGGAGAAGACTCTTGAGAGTCTCTTGGACAGCAAGGAGATCCAACCAGTCAATCTTAAAGGAAATTAACCATGAATACTCATTGGAAGGACTGATGCTGAAGCTCCAATACTTTGGTCACCTGATGCAAAGAGCCAACTCATTGGAAAAGACACTGATGCTGGGAAAGATTGAAGGCAGAAGAAGAGAATGACAGGGGATGAATTGGCTAGATGGCATCACCAATGCAATGGAAATGAACTTGGGCAAATTCCAGGTGATGGTGAGGGACAGGGAGGCCTGGAGCTGCAGTCCATGGGGTCGTGAAGAGTTGGACATGACTGGGTGACTGAACAACAACAAAATAGAACAACAGTAATAAACATTATGTGAATATTATCTCTTTCTCAAAATGTCTTATTGTACTGTACTCAGCCTTTGTGTGATGACATGAGATGATAAAGTGCCTGAATTGATGATGTAGGCATTATGATGTAAATTAGGCTACTTTTGACCTTCTGGTGATGTCTCCAAGGATTTGGGTGACTCTGGACCATTGATCCATGACACTGCCCATGGTTAGATGTCAAGAGCAGATGATGGAGAAAACTGAGGGTCCCTGGCAGGATGTGGGGTTAGTGGGTAGTGCAAGATTTCATCATGCTACTCAGAATAGCACACAGCTTAAAACTTATATATTATTTCTGGAATTTTCCATTTAATATTTTCAGTTTGCAGTTGGCCATGAGTAACTACTGGACCCTCAACAAGAGAAACTACAGAAGAGAAAACTGTATTTGATGGCTAGTGAATGCAGGAGTGTGTGCTTAGTCACTCAATTGTGTCTGACTCTTTGCGACCCCATGGACTGTACCCCACTAGGCTCCTCTGTCCATGGGGACTCTCCAGGCAAGAATACTGGAGTGAGTTATCATGCCCTCCTCCAGGGGGTCTTCCCAACCCAAGGATCAAACCCAGGTCTCCCACATTGCAGGTGGATTCTTTATCATCTGAGCCACCAGGGAAGCCCAATGCAGAATAGAATTCAAATTTCACCATCTACTGATGACCTACTTTTCATTTATTCCTTAACCACATATTTATTGAATGATAAATATTTGTGTTCCAGGCACTGTTCTTGTCCTTGTAATAGAGATATGCAACACACACAAGATCCTGGCACTCAGAGAGTTTATAATCTAGTTAGGAGAGACAGGTAATATACCAGATAGTAGCAAATACATGAGAGAATAAGGAAGCTGTTTCAAAGGTAGGCAAGAATGTTAGGATTAGAATGAGAGACACTAGCCAATTAGCAGTGGAAGAAAATAACAAAATTTCAAATATGGAAAAATAGAGAAATGCTTGCGCCATTGACAGAGACAGGAAGTGAGATGAGAGTGGTTCAAAATGGAAAATAAGTTCACTTTGGATCATATTGAAGATGATGTGATAGCAACACAATTAATTCAGTAAACTATAGAGCGATAAAAACAAAAACTAAGAAAAAGTATTTAGCAGGACATATGCATGAGCTTCTGTGAAAAAAATATATATACATTTGCTTTCAAAGAGTAAACAGTCTGCTATGAAATAGGCAAGCTGTGGCATGAAATATATCCCAAAATTGCACTATATTGCAACTATAAGACGTCATTAAAACCTCCAAACATCTTTGTGGAATGAGCAAATTTTATCTGTCCTACATGACTTGTTTTTTTAATTAAGCAATTGTTCACCCACAATGGCAACAGTAAAAAAACCTAAGTCAACAATCTATAGCAACACGCTAGAAAACTATTTCAACAGTGAATGTGTTTACAAGGTAGGTTTTATGATTAAGCCAGACACAGAAGTCATGAAACCTCTTTGTTCCCATATGTCAAAAGTAATTTTTTCCAAAGTAGTTGACTCTTCATGGCAGGCTAGGGGAACTTGATAGTTAAGGAGAATATTTGCTTGTAAATCATATTAAGATGTCCTTGCCTTCTATTTATGGCTTGTTTTTACATCTAATGCCTTTTTCTAATACCCAAAACAAAGAAATGTTCCAGATTCTATCTGGAATCCTGTAAATATCACCAAATTCTCATGCTAAGGTTGGCTGGCTTAACTTCCATTGTACTGTCCTAGGTGATTAGATAAGGTGGGCTGAATCTTAGATTTGCCTCTTAAATGTGACTGAATAAAGTAATTGTGAAAATACATGTTTCTCCTGACAAGCACCAAATGGGGTGCATTTGAATGTCTTTCATTTCTGTTCCTCCTGTTGCAGCAGTCATGACCTTTTGCTACTAAAGTGAAAATGAAAGTCTCTCCGTAGTGTCCGACTCTTTGCAACCCCATGGACTATACAGTCCATGGAATTCTCCAGGCCAGAATACTGGAGAAGAGATCCAGTATCTGGAGAAGAGATCCCCCCTTCTCCAAGGGATCTTCCCAACGCAGGCATTGAACCAGCCTCTTATGTCTCCTGCATTGGCAGGCTGGTTCTTTACCACTAGAGCCAGCTGGGAAGCCCATAGGAAATTCTACAGAAGCACAGTGATCTGCCTCTGGCATCTCGCCGTTTGGAAGTTACGGCACTTGTTTGACCTGCTTCTTTGGAGAAAGCACACCATCCTAGCCATGTAGGTCTCCTTGAAATCAATGTCACTTTAAAACCTAGTTGCTGCTTATGTAAAAACTCGACAGTAATGAATCCAAATATTCTTCACAATTGGTTAATACAAGCAAAGAAACAAGTCTGCTATTAACCATGCTAACATCTGCCAGAGTTTTATCCTGAAAGGTTGCCTCACTGGAGGCAAGGCAACTACAGCCATCAGCTTCCAACTAATTAATTGAAGGAGGCAACTTGCAGTTAGTCACACAATTTGCAGCAGTGTAGGGATTTGGGTACATCTGCTTCGACACCCCCAAGACAGCTCACATTCTTTACAATCCAAAGTATGAGCACAATAAAACACACTTTTTAAATTATCAAAAGATGTACGTCTTGAAACAAAATGGTTCAATACGTAGCTAAAAATAACAATTCCTCTCTACTTCTTACAAATATGTTGAGTTAGGCAAAAATCCCCTCCCGGGGACTTCTCTTTGATAGTATCAGAGTAATATAACAATAGTCATAATCCATATTCATAATCTTTTCAAAAACATCAATCAAAAAGTAGTTATGTGTCATTATGCACAAGGTTCTAATCTGTGTCAAAGCTTGCAAAAACATTTACTCTTCTGAACTAAGACAAGAATGGCAAATAGGTTTCAAATCTCATGCCAACTCAAATCAATCGGTAATGGCTTCCAGAACACTATACTTTCAGAGAATTCCACAGTTCTTTTTGGCCTCAATCAGAAACAGTGCTGTGTTTGGTTAGTTAAGACTATTGTAGGGATGGGGGGAGCAATTACAGCTACCACGACATGAATTTGCCAGTACAACTTAAAGCAATGACAGATAAGTTTAGCTGTTAGGGCAGTGATTATTAAAGAGTTACCAGAGTCCTAGAATGTTCCTGGGAGCCATGAAATGATCCCTGTATTTCTGACACAAGATAAATGTGAAGTTTCTCAGTAATAGGTTAGTAGGGAAGAATTATACTGATGGGCAGTTCATTTATTTTGAGCCAAGTATTCAATGAAGTCCTAAATGTACATACATACTAGGTGTCACAGTGTTTTACACACTAACACTTTCAGTGGGTTAGAAATGTTTTCATTTCATTTGGGAGTGATGAGATTAGATCATGTGAGATGAGAACACTGAAAAGACATCTGAATAAAGCAGTGTATAAATTAATCAGGAATCTGAATGCAGAAACCATCCCTTCAAACAGGAAGCCAGTGTCTATAACCAAAAATTTCAAGTCAAGAATTTGGAAGCAGCTACGTCAAGGGTGTATAGCTTGACAAGCAGTTGCCACCAATGTCCTAGAACCTTCAAAGAAATGAATTAAACCATCCCATGATGCTAAACATGTCCGAGTTGCTTTGGTTACATTTCAGACCAATAAGTGTGTAAAAACATCAGGAGCAATTAAGGGTGTGAAAGTAAAATGGTACAGATGTGTGTTAAATTTGGAAGATTAAGTGGAAATTCTGGTGATTAATTTCAGTCTTAATTAATTTAAAATACTGTTCTTAATTTTTTCATATAATCATGCAAGCTATCACATCACTTCAAAGGACCAACTTGGCTGTAATTTTTTTATGAACTGAATTTCTTCCATACTAGACTTTAAATATCAATTACTAAATTCATATCTTGGGTTGTTTTCAAGAAATTTTATAATACATGAGTCTATAAAAATATTATAAATTTTGTTTATAATAGTTACTATTATTTGGTTGTGCTATAGATATCAGAGTCTAAAGTTGACAAATTGAACTTTGTAATTCAAAACTTATAACAGGATGTGTTGACTCTTCCAGAATTACCAGGAATATTTTTATATATATTTTTTAATCAGATAATTTTATAGTTTAGAATTTGCATTCAAAAGATAAAAAACAGGGAGTAATTAAGACAAATGGATGGAGGTTCCTGACATTGTAAAGGAGACAGGAATCAAGACCATCCCCAAGAAAAAGAAAAGCAAAAAAGCAAAATAGTTGTCTGAGGAGGCCTTACAAATAGCTGTGAAAAGAAAGGAAGTAAAAAGCAAAGGAGAAAAGGAAAGATATACCCATTTGAATGCAGAGTTCCAAAGAATAGCAAGGAGAGATGAGAAAGCCTTCCTCAGTGATCATTGCAAAGAAATAGAGGAAAGCAATAGAATAGGAAAGACTAGAGATCTCTTCAAGAAAATTAGAGATACCAAGGGAACATTTCATGCAAAGATGGGCTCGATAAAGACAGAAATGGTAGGGACCTAACAGAAACAGAAGATATTAAGAAGATGTGGCAAGAATACACAGAAAGAACTGTACAAAAACGATCTTCATGAGACAGATAATCACGATGGTGTGATCACTCACCTAGAGCCAGACATCCTGGAATGTGAAGTCAAGTGGGCCTTAGAAAGCATCACTATGAACAAAGCTAGTGGAGGTGATGGAATTCCAGTTGAGCTATTTCAAATCCTGAAAGATGATGCTGCACTTAACATGCCAGCAAATTTGGAAAACTCAGCAGTGACCACAGGACTGGAAAAGGTCAGTTTTCATTCCAATCCCAAAGAAAAGCAATGCCAAAGAATGCTCAAACTACTGCACAATTGCACTCATCTCAAATGCTAGTAAAGTAATGCTTAAAATTCTCCAAGCCAGGCTTTAGCAATACGTGAACCGTGAACTTCCAGATGTTCAAGCTGGTTTTAGAAAAGGCAGAGGAACCAGAGATCATTACCAACATCTGCTGGATCATGAAAAAAGCAAGAGAGTTCCAGAAAAACATCTATTTCTGTTTTATTGACTATGCCAAAGCCTTTGACTGTGTAGATCACAATAAACTGTGGAAAATTCTGAAAGAGATGGGAATACCAGAGCACCTGACCTGCCTCTTGAGAAACCTGTATGGAGGTCAGGAAGCAACAGTTAGAACTGGACATGGAACAACAGACTGGTTCCAAATAGAAAAAGGAGTACGTCAAGGCTGTATATTGTCATCCTGCTTATTTAACTTATATGCAGAGTACATCATGAGAAACGCTGAGCTGGAGGAAGCACAGGCTGGAATCAAGATTGCAGGGAGAAATACGAATAACCTCAGATATGCAGATGACACCACCTTTATGGCAGAAAGTGAAGAACTAAAGAGCCTCTTGATGAAAGTGAAAGAGGAGAGTGAAAAAGTTGGCTTAAAGCTCAACATTCAGAACACAGATCATGGCATCTGGTCCCATCACTTCATGGCAAATAGATGTGGAAACAATGGAAACAGTGGCTGACTTAATTTTTCTGGGCTCCAAAATCACTGCAGATGTTGACTGCAGCCATGAAATTAAAAGACACTTACTCCTTGGAAGGAAAGTTATGACCAACCTAGACAGCATATTGAAAAGCAGAGACATTACTTTGTCAACAAAGGTCCATCTAGTCAAGGCTATGGTTTTTCCTGTGGTCATGTATGGATGTGAGAGTTGGACTATAAAGAAAGCTGAGCGCAGAGGAATTGATGCTTTTGAACTGCGGTTTTGGAGAAGACTCTTGAGAGTTCTTTGGACTGCAAAGAGATCCAACCAGTTCATCCTAAAGGAAATCAGTCTTGGGTGTTCATTGTAAAGATTGATGTTGAAGCTGAAACTCCAATACTTTGGCCACTTGATGCAAAGAGCTGACTCATTTGAAAAGACCCTGATGCTGGGAAAGATTGAGGGCAGGAGGAGAAGGGGACAACAGAGGATGAAATGGTTGGATGGCATCACTGACTCAATGGACATGGGTTTGGGTGGACTCTGGGAGTTGTTGATGGACAGGGAAACCTGGCATGCTGCAGTTCATGGGGTCGCAGGGTCGGACACAACTGAGCAAGTGAACTGAACTGAACTGAACTGAAATAGTTTATGGTTAGATTATAGAAATATTCACTAGAATATGTAGATATAATTCACAGATCGTATGCCATTTTTCTTTTAAAAAATTGATAGCAGAGCTTAATAAATAAATAAAAATAGAGCTTCAATAAGAGTTAAAGAAATGTAATCTGCCAAGTGAAACTGAAATCAATTTGATTATTAATATACAGAAAATGCTGGCATTATTTTGACCAAAATTGTGAATTATCTATGAATATTAGTTTTCTTAACAGCATCTATGCACCTTCTACTGAGTCTAACATTGTTAGGCTCTCAAAAAACTAAATTAAAAAACCAAAACAAACAAAAAGTCACTCAAGAAAATGAATTTGGGTTGCAGGTAATATAATAAGTCAGGTAAAAATGCTACATTTTCTTTCCTGAGTCAACTGATGGTTGTTAAAAGTATGCAATAAAAGATGAAAAGGAATGACAGCAAAGCTAGAAATTTTTATTACAGAGCACAAAATATATTTTCCACTGAATAATGTACATAATAAAAATGACAAATTAAAACAGAGGCTCTGTTCTTGATGGAAATATTCTAATTTTTAACTACCTATTAAAAACATTTATCCAGTTATTGAATATTCAATCTAGTTTTATTTTATAGACCTTAGATATTTCTAAATAATGAAAGCCAATACATTTACAACCACTTTAACCAAAATGCACAAATTCTGTTTGCAGTAGTTTGTTCTTAATAAAGTACATTGTTTATTTTTTTTTTCATTAAAGACAAGTTTTTTCTGTTATTTTAAGTTCCATTCATCACATTGTGTACCAATAACATCCTTGGAAAATAAGTATGATAAAATTTAACGTAATATTGCTTTCTAGAAAGTTTGAAAATGTTCTCATATAGAAAGAATATTTTAAGTAAAAATTCTTCAACATGCTACTCAGAATCCACATATAACAGAAGAGAATAATCTTATTTTGACAGCAGAGTCTTCTAGGAAACTTATTTTTGAAAAATGAGCTAGCATTTTAATTAATGGATTTCATTTAGGTCCCATTTGTGTTTTGGACTTCATTGCAAAGTTCTGGAGTAGGAACAGCTTTTAGGTTAGGGTGATACTTCCATTCTGCACATTGGCTGTCTGTCCATTGGCTTTTCATTCTAGTTTCTGTTTCTTTTTTGGTTTCAGTGGACATTGAAGTCCATACAATAATGATATGGTGAATAAAGTTCAGAAGTAAGGGATGGAGAAAGTGAGATGGAATGAGATCAATTTAAAAAGCCGAACATGTTACTAATATTCAGATAAAACACATTTTTCAAGCCAGATTCCTGCATTGAAGAAGGAAATGGCAACCCACTCCAGTGTTCTTGCCTGGAGAATCCCGGGGACGGGGAGCCTGGTGGGCTGCCAGCTATGGGGTCGCACAAAGTCGGACACAACTGAAGTGACTTAGCAGCAGCCGTTAGCAGCTAGCTCTAAGTAAAGTTTTTTCAGACTAAGAAACAGTCTTCTAAAGGCAAAAGAAATCAGATCTTGACACCTGATCTGAGGCTCAAGTCTAGCAAAAGAGGTGGCTTGGGCTTTGCTGGAAGGGACTGAGTAGGAAGAAGCAGGAGAGGAAAGAAGCTGGGAGGAATTGAGAAGGTGGGAGGAACTGGATCTGTGAGTCATCACAGTCATCTTGAAGGTGTTGCAAATGTGGCTGCAAAGGAGGCCAGGCTTAGGGTGAGCAGTCCAAGGTCAGACTTGCAGACAGGCGGATACAGGCCACCATTTATGGCCCAGAAATTCAAGGCAGATTAATGGAAGAGCCAGATAGTGGGGCAAGGACCAAAGAGGGAATCTATAAAGTAATCAGACTTAAGCTTCATTACCACACCTGGTCATTAAAGGAAGTCACGGCCACATCCTGGGTAAGTGACGGATGTGGGCTAAGAGTATAGCAGTCACTAAGCTGAAGCTAATGACCCTGGAACCCAAAGGAGTGGTGTCATCAAAATGTCACAATTCAGTGCAGCAGGAGCAAAACGGATTTCCTGCGAGACACATTGTCACTTATGAGTGACTCCGTTCTTATAACCAGCTACTTGTCACAGTCACAGCCTTGTGATCTGAAAAAGAGCAAACTTATAATTAGTCTTTGCACTGGAGGATTCCCAGGAGCAAGACCTGAAATCGCATAGGAATGTAATGAACCCAGAAAGAAGTTGAAAACTTGAAAATGTAATATCCTAACTAGTAAATATATTCAGAGAAGGCAATGGCACCCCACTCCAGTACTCTTGCCTGGAAAATCCCACAGATGGAGGAGCCTGGTAGGCTGCAGTCCATGGGGTCGCAAAGAGTCAGACACGACTGAGTGACTTCACTTTCACTTTTCCCTTTTATGCATTGGAGAAGGAAATGGCAACCCACTCCAGTGTTCTTGCCTGGAGAATCCCAAGGACGACAGAGCCTGGTGCACTGTTGTCTATGGGGTCGCACAGAGTCGGACACAACTGATGTGACTTAGCAGCAGTAGTAAATATATTGCCCTGATGTTTATTCTACAATAATTCCTAACTAATATTTCTGTATATATAATTTTCCTTTTAATGGTCATTTTATTGTGATAAGAACACTTGACATGAGATCTAGCCTCTTAACAGATTTTTAGGGTAAAATAATAAAATGAACAATGTTGCTAATTGTAAGCACAATACCATACAGCAGGTATCTAAAATATCTGAAAAGCAGATACATAAAACTGAAAATACATTCATTTTATACATATATATATATACTAGAGAAATATATTTAGCTTTATTTAATTGGGGATTTTTATTATTCTCTATGATGTTTACATTACTGAAATCCCTGATCAAATTAAAATGCTAAAATTTATTTGGAAAAGAGATACATAAGTACATAGATAAATTGATATAGAAAATCACACGTATATGTAAATACATATATATCAATTTTTATTTCCTGAGGATTATCAGTGATTTTGTTTCTTAAGGAGATATATGTGAGAATATATAAGCATTCTTGACACCAAAGTAGAAAAAGGGTTGGAATGATGTCTGAGAAGAACTTACGTTTCCTCAAGGGGACTTGGCCTGTCTAGTGATTCAGCTGCTCCAGACGGTAAAGATCAGTGAACTGTCACTTTTCATCCCTAGCTGTTCAAAGTACCAGTCAGCTGCAGGGCTGGCCAGCATCTTTTGCTCACCAAACTCTTAGTGACTGCCAAGAGGCGCATGATTTGGAAAAGAGAGAGAAAACATTTTAACTCAAACCCAAGCCACTGAGGGCATCCCTGGTGGCTCAGCAACACAGAATCTGCAGAAGATGTGAGTTCCTGACCCAATCCCTGGGTCTTGAAGATCCTCTGAAGAAGGAAATAGCAACCAACCTCAGTATTCTTGCCTGGGAAATCCCATGGACAGAGGAACCTGGTGGGCTACAGTCCATGGGGTCGCAAAGAATCAAACATGACTTAGTAATTAAACATGCCACTGAGCTTTACCATGTGCCTAAAATATCAAATTGCTTTTCGTGTTATCTGAAGACACCAAATCAAAAATGGGAAATGTATAAATGTGTATTCTTTGAATCAATGTGAATTTGAAAGATACAAAGAATACAGTAATCCTTACCCAAGAGAAACAAGACATTGAAGAATGAAAAAAGATGTCCTTCAACCTGCAAGGAAGGGACAATGATGAGGCATGTCAAGTCTTTTCAAAGAAAACAGGCTGAATATCACTGTATTCCAGGAAGCGGCATAAGTGAAATGCACAACAGGCCAGGAATAAAATAGGACTGCATTGTTTTCATTTCAGTCACTGAAATAATTTCTTGCAGAGACATGTACACATTTTTGTCTATCACAAACCAGGGCCATTTTTTAACAGAAATCCACTATGTTGAAAATCTACATAAACTGTCAGGGAGAAAAAAATTCTCTATCTTACAGCCACAAGGTAGAAATGGTTCAAAAGATAAGAACATTTCTAGGTATGTTCTGTTGGGCTTGATATTACTACCAAGACATCCATGGGTTAAATTTTAACTGATCATAAATTGCATGAATATGACAATCCCCACAGAAAGACTCCTATTTCCTCAGAATCTCATTCCCCAGGAAATTACATTTACTTCTCCACATCTCCTAATAAACCCCTTGAGAACAGGGAATGCAATTTGGGTCTCTATATATCCTGAGTGTCCAGCACAGTGTTTGACCAGAGATAGAAAATGTATAGCAAAACTTTTAATAAAAGATTATGTTTATTATCTGATTTTCTAGTGCATATTGACCAATAAGTGCTAGAAAGAAGGTATAACTCAGCAATTTACTTTATTACTTTTGGTGGAGCTTTAAAAACCTTTTGTAGTGAAGAAGATTGAACCTAATGGTTCTGTAATGTGATTCTACATTACACTGACTCAAGTACACTTTCTCTTTCATGAGAATGAATAATAGTGTATTTTATATCAAGTGATTCAGGCAGAATTTACTCTTGAGACTGCATGAATGGCCAAAGTAGTTTTGAATGAGAATGTGTAAGAAGGAGTCCAAAAGTCTAAATTGGAGTGCTTGATAACTCCAATTTAGATGGGGAGGGTCCTATTAACTCTTTCCATTAGTTTCTCTTTTGATGCCTAACAGGGAGTTCAGCTAATAGTGGTGCTCCGTGAACCTGTGAAAGATAGAGCATGGTAAGCTTGATTAGCCAGGGAAACATGAACACAGCCCAAGAAGGAGCTGGAAAGTTTTAAACATAGGACTCTGGTCTAAACTTCTTGTGTTCGCAGCAACATGAATGAACCAAGAGATAATCATACAAAGTGAAGTAAGTCAAACAGAGAAAGACAAATATCATATGATATTACTTATCCTATGTGAAATCGCCTCAAAAATGATACAAATGAACTTATTTACAAAACAGAAACAGACTGACAGACTTTGAAAATAAATTTGTGATTACCAAAGGGGAAAAATGTGGGTGGTGGGAAGGGATAAATTAGGAGTTTGGGATTAACATATATACCCTACCATATATAAAATTGATAAACAACAAGCACCTACCAAATAGCACAGGGAATTCTGCTCAATATTTTGAAATAACCTATATAGGAAAAGAATCTGAAAAAAATGGATATACGTATAGGTACAACTGAATCTCTTTGTTATATGTGTGAAACTAACACAAAATTGTAATACACTCCAATATAAAATAAAAATTAAATTAAAATAAATAAACTTATGGAAATGATTCACGGGGTGGGCTGTGAGCTCCTTGAGAGAAGGCATAGATATAGATTTCTGTATCTGTAGTATGTAGCACAATGCTTGGTACATGTGAGTTACTTGAATTATTTAGGGAGTTAATAGGTGAGTAACTGTCCCAGAGGTCTGCCCTGGTGGCTCAGTAGTAAAGAATTCACCTGCCACGCAAGAGACGCAGATTCGATCCCTGGGTTGGGAAGATCCCCTGGAGAAGGAAATGGCAATCCACTCCAATATTCTTGCCTGGGAATTCCCATGGACAGAGGAGCCTGGCAGGCTACATTCCATGGGGTCAAAAAGAGTCAAACATGACTTAGCAACTATCCCTGATAGAGTGAAGGCATAGCATGTAGCTCCCCTCTCACAACACCTGGGGTCTTTTTGCTACTATTAAAGTGCATAAACAGGAAAGATTACATAGATTTTCTAGCTCATTATCTAGAAGATCCTTTTTTTTTTTTTTTCTGTTCTCTTTTATTCTTTGAGATTACTACTGTGCATAACATTTAGAACTGGAAGTTTTGAACTTGAAAGGAGTCAACAAAAAATCCAATCATAAAGGTGTTTTGACCTTAAAATTGTGTCACTTAATACTTATTGGGGCTTCCTTCATAGCTCAGTTGGTAAAGAATCTACCTGCAATGCAGGAGACCTGGGTTCGATTCCTGGGTCAGGAAGATCCTCTGGAGAAGGAAATGGCAACCCACTCCAGAATTCTTGCTAGGAGAATCCCATGTACAGAGGAACCTTGCAGGCTACAGTCCATGGGGTTGCAAGAGTTGGACACAACTTAGAAACTAAACCACCACCAGTACTTATTTCAAGGGTATGTGTCATTGTGATGGCTGTAGGATGCCACTCTTGAAAGTCAAGAGGGTCAAGTGAAGAGAATAAATTGAATGAAGTGGGGCAAAAAGAAACTTGAATTTTTATTCTAGTTCTTACTCTTCACTTTCTGAGACTTTATGTTTCAAAGTATGTTATCTGCCAGGTAAAGTGTTTTTGCCCCCACTTCAAAGCTCTGATGCAGAGAGGTCAAAGTGATTTGATCAAAGTGACTTTGTCGAACAAGGTTGAAGGAGATTGGACTGACCCCCAGCATCTCCTTATTGTGCCCCATGTCCAAATACAAAAATAAAGATACCAAGTATTTCAAAGGGTCCTCATGGAAATGGAAGACAAGCCAGAGCCAGGATTCTGATCACATGTTCACTATCCCAGTCAAACTTTTGTCTCTTTCTTTCAAAACATAGGTGGTATTAGCCAGTCATACACATTTAGCCCAATAAACTGGTTGTTCTCACTGTTTACAGGTACTGACCTCTGACAGAACTGAGGTCACTCACGAATGATTGCTCACAGCTGTGGCCTACATGGCTTGGATAAGACAGTTCAACAGATCTGAAAATCCAGAAGAATGAGCGCCTTTTGCAGCCAAATGGCAAATCCGTCAGAGTGAATTCTTTTTCCCTCAGTACATTACCCTGGGCAACGGCAGAGTGGTGGAAACCTGGGCCCCTTGGGGAGCCAGGAAGCTGACACAAGTCTCACTTGATGTTTAATGCTTGCTCCTGAAGAGAGTCAAGAGAGATGAATGCCTGAAGCTATAGCCTTGGCAGGTTTCCTTACAGGTTAAATTTATTAATAAAGTCAAGGTCAGCTCTTCTAACAGCAAAGCTCTGTGGTCTATTTATAATAATCTAAGTGGCACTAGCAGTAAAGAACCTGCCTGTCAATGCAAGAGACATAAAAGATGCGGGTTCAATCCCTGGGTGTGGAAGATCCCCTGGAGGAGGGCATGGCAAAGCACTCCAGTATTTTTGCTTGGAGAATCCCACAAACAGAGGAGCCTGGTGGGCTACCGTTCACAGGACTGCAATGAGTCAGACACGATTGAAGCAACTTAGCTTCAGTAGATAAAGCCCTTAATCTCACAATCACTTTAGTTTCTCTCCTGGTCTACTCTATGTTAAGTGCACCCATTAGAACTGCTTTTTGTTCTCCATATTTATCAAATTGAATTTTTCTTATTTTCTAACTTTGAAAACTTATTAATCAAAGAATTCATGTGCATTATTTATTTAAACAAATACTGCTAAAAAGAACAGAAAACCACCATCACTTCTATCCTATCACTGTCCTCTCATTGGCCAAACTTCAATCTTGTTCCCACCAAGCTACTACTTCCAAGTCTTCCAGTTATTTGTTTCGACAGTCCTGTGGCCATCAAAGGTTCTAGTAAGCCAGCCAATGGTACTAATATCCAGCAAAGACAATATCTAGTCTCCACTTTGGACATAAGCCAATTAAACTAGGCACACAGGCTGCTATGAATATTCAGGGCTTCATTATATTTTTACAGAGACTTCAAAAGTAGGAAAAGCACCTTGACTTTCTCTTGTGCTGTGTGGGCTGGGGTAGAGGTAAGAATCAACCTTGTAAGATTTATTCTCCCCTGTCTGAGCTGGAGAGCACCTGCAGAGCACCAAAGAACCAGCTACAACCAAGGGCTCAAACTAAGTGCACTCTGGTCTTGGCTGAGATGATGGATCAGGACTGGTGCTGATGTGGGTATCAGGACTGGGAGCCACTGGTCCACCAGAAGGTACAGCTTGGAAATAAGCCTTCTGACCATTCCAGGATTGGGGCTTATACACTGCAACCAAGAAAGGTGTGCAGGTAGAATAGGAAAAGAAGCCAGGATTCTGTGGTCATCCTGATGTTGGATCCCAAGCCATGATCACACCAGGGGAAGTGTGATGCTTCTCCATCATGTTTCCCAAACCAGACATGCCTCCCAGAGTCTGACATTCAGCACTGCTAGATTTCTTTCTGCTGCACCATGGTATATCAGACAAAGGAGACCCTCACACATTGCTGTGTTGCTGTTATTTACAAAATTTGCCCAAAAAAGTTGATTCAGATGATCTGGTGTGTGTGCTCTTTTCTTCAACTCTAATTGCTCACCATATGACTCAAAGCAGTGTACCCTAGTACTCTTCCTTGCTTTTTAGATCTTTCACTCTTCCTACATTGCCGTCCTTTTTAAATCCTAAAACTTCAATATGAGGATAAACTGAGTGGGAGCCATTGTGCTACACATAGATTCTCCCTACTCCCTTAACTAGCTTTAAATCTAATTAACTCTCTGCCTTTACTCTCTGCCCTAGTGTGATGTTGATGTTGATGATGATAGGGTCAGGTTAGTTGGCCTCATCCTTTGCCTTTAATAACACAGAATTAAAATGGCTTTTCATCACTACGTCATAAGTCTCCAGAATTTAAAATGTAAAGGAACGTCTATGAGATTTCTTGGTGATGTTCATTAAGGGAAAAATGTATCATAGCCAAATCTTTTTGGTCTTCCAAACTGCTTATGCATACAGTAAGGAAATGAAACATTTATTACAGAGATTTGGCCTGTCAACAGCTCTATTGGTTCCATTAACAAAGGAGGGAAGAAAATATAGTTCCAAATACACTGAAAGAAAGTAAAGCAAACAAATTCACAAGCAAATGCTAAGGTGTAGTAGGACCAACAGTACTGAGTATGAAAAGACTCAGATTCAAACTTTCAGTCTAACAGAGCAATGCCGAGCCATGTTCATCAAAATCCATTGGACACAGGAGCAGAGAGGCAAGATAGCACAAAAAATATGCTATTGGTAACAGTTATTTATTAGCATTTGTTGCTATCTGACATGGTAATGCGTTATTAGTCATAATGTTATTAATAATGCTAAAGTTTGAGATGATATGTTTATATAACTTAAAGTAGCTTCAAATTTACTGCTTCATCACAGTAGCTCACCTACAGGCTGATCCATGTTGCACCAACCAGGATGAATTCTATTACTCACACTCTACCTTTAAGCATGCCTGTATCATCCAGGTTTGTATCATTATAAATTAATCATGATCAGCAGCCTCCAATGGGTCCTCATACTTCAACAAATTTCTATTGTTTCTCTGGTCACCCCACTTTTCCCTTTGCCTATAGCTGATTGCTCTGAAACTTCATGAATCTGCCACTGATTAGATTACAGTGAATGTAAGAAACGAGATGCCAGTCCAGGTTCAATGCACGATACTGGATGCTTGGGGCTAGTGCACTGGGATGACCCAGAGGGATGGTATGGGGAGGGAGGAGGGAGGAGGGTTCAGGATGGGGAACACATGTATACCTGTGGCGGATTCATTTTGATATTTGGCAAAACTAATACAATTATGTAAAGTTTAAAAATAAAATTAAATTAAATTAAAAAAAGATTACAGTGAATGAAGTCTTCAATGTCAGCACTTTTCTTGATGAGCTAAGGCTCTCTAAGGCTATAATATCTGGATTAAGGGAAAATAATAAAATAAGTAAATGAATTAACTATAGATCTGCCCAACTGATATTTCTTTCTCACTTTATCCCTGCTCCAAGATCTAGTATAGAGATCAGAGAAAGCATCAAAGAGCAAAAGAGTAGTAGGATGCTATTTACTTAAATGGCTTTGAGGATTGCTCCACGATTATCTATAATTCAGCTTGCCTTGCTCATATCCACATGGGGAAAGGACTGGGCAAGGTACCACCTATTTAATTAAATATGGTGGGTGGTGGACCACAAGGCAGTATATTCTGATCCATATGTTTCCTTTGAGTTCATCTGTGGTAGTGTGCACAGGATGGCAGGAGGTGTAATAGACCCATCTCAGAATAGGGAACATTACATATTGTGCTTATAAACAGTGATGGATGAAAATGTATACCCCTGACTGAGATAATGGGTGTTGCCACTTCAATATTCTCTGACCCCTAAAATTGTAAAATGAGTAAGAGAATGAGGAGAAAAGGGAGAGATGGAGGAGGAGAACTAGGAGAAGATGGAAAAGGAATTATAAACACAAAGTACTGGCCAATGCTTTGCTAATGAGGACAAATACGAATTTTTAATTGGATGGAGGAGAAAAATGTAAAGCTTTAGTTTAAAACAGGCAACAGCTAAAAGCAGCTGTGTGCTGGAGCCGGCGTGTATCAGCTTTCATGGCCAATAGTGAGCATCTCTTCCCAAGGCCTGTGATGTCACATTGTTGGGTTGAAATTGGCCATGGCAGAGGATTTACACCATGAAAACTGGCAAATGCTACATCTCAGGGCTCTCCTTACCCCCTCATAGAGCCAGTAGTTAAACATTTACCCTAACACTACTGGCTAGAAACCACAAAGTGGGAGAACCCTCAGAAACAGGAATACTGGGAGCACTGAGAACAATAGTTATCACCCACTGAATGAGGCTTTTTTGTAGCAGAGAAGCAAGTGGAACAAAGAGGCAGCAGCGCCCAGAATCTACAAAGGCCGCTGATTGTGCTTGGGGTATTCAAGTACATATTTAACCAAAGTGATAATGATGATCACATACATGAATTAGAATTTCACTGAAAATTTGGTCAAATAGCTTTACTAAATTGATGAACAATCTTGGCTTGGTGGTTGAATGTTACCTGGGAGGACTTGAAGGCTGTGTGAGGCTCTCAATGATGTGTCTGGCCTTTCTGCATTTAAGAAGCCCCAGCAAACAGCCATACCAGGCTATGTTGTAGTCTGAAGACAGATATTATTTGGAGGTGGACAGAGATGATGATGCTCTATATTAGCAAATCTCAAATATAGACAATTCTTTCTCCAGAATGGGAAGCAATGAAAACCATTATAGCAGCCTCAGTGTATCTCTTGAGATAGTAACAACAGTTGCACATATGGGATCCTGTACGAACTGATGCTTTCAAACTGTGGTGCTGGAGAAGAATCTTGAGAGTCCTTGGACAGCAAGGAGATCAAACCAGTCAATCCTAAAGGAAATCAACCCTGAATATTCATTGGAAGGACTGATGCTGAACCAGAAACTCCAGTGAAAAGCCAACTCATTGGAAAAAAACAAAACCAAACCTGATACTGGGAAAGATTGAGGGAAGGAAGAGAAGGAGGTGACAAAGCATGAGATGGTTGGATGGCACCACTAACTCAATGGACATGAGTTTGAGCAAATTCCAGGACATAGTGAAGGACAGGGAAGCCTGGAGTACTACAGTTCATGGAAATGCAAAATGTTAGACACAACTTAGTGACTGAGCAGCAACAATGAATAAATCACAATTCTTACTCTGTCCAAAGGTCCATTTAATACTCATTTTGTTGAGTTACAAAAATATTTTTCATAAAATAATTTTGTGACTTATTCCTTAATCATCACTTTTATCATACAACTACCTAGTTAATTTATCAAACATTATCATAAATTATACAGATAGTTTCTTCATAAATAATCATGAGGAAAGTATTCAGTTGAATAATGTTGAAGCTTCACTTTTACTGCATTAGAGAGTCAATCTGCTTTTAACCACAAGTACTTGGTTTCTCTTACCTCTTTTATTTTCTCTGATTCATGGTTAAGAAGCAAACTTTATGAGTGTCCTAGATATGAAGTACTTTCAAAAGAGATTAACCATGGCCCATATCAGAAACACATTTAACATTTACTGACATCTACCTGCTGTTACTAGAAATCCTTGTATTTTTATGCATAACATATATGTTTACAGTATTTTTCAACAAAAAAATAAAGTGAGAACAAATAAATTATTTTGAAAATATCATAATTTATGAGTTACAATCAAATATATCTTCATAGATAATCTGTATTCTTAAAACTGGGTTTAAAGTCCAATTGGGCAACATAAATTTTCTGTTACACTCAATGATTCTAGATTTTTAGATATATAAGTCAGTACAAATATTATGAAATCCAAACTCCTTATCTTAAAGATAAATAAACTGAATTTCAGAGAAAATGAGAACTGCAGAAATACAAGCCATTAATTCCTGCTCTGCAGAAAACATTTCCATTAAATTTGAGAAAGAAAATCCAAACACGTAACAGGTAATATAACATACTCATTGCATGCTTACTAACAAAGTTAACCCCCTGACACAAACCTATAGTTCATCATAGAGAATCATTTTCATTTGCTTCTCTTCTAAGACTGTTTTGAATGGGGAATTTTCTAATAAATTCAGAAAAATGATGCATTAGGAAATACTTTGCAGAGCATAGAGACATGACTAAAAATAACCCAGCATATTTTACGAAAGAATGGCACCTCATAAATAGTGAATACTTCACAAAGTTATGACAGTAACAAGTGAGGAAAAATAAAAGCATATGAAAGACACAAGTTCCCTAGAAGAACAAAACAGAACTACAAGACAGCATAAAGTGAAAGCAGGGACATGATTAAACCTGTGCTGTCTTAAAATAATTGCTAAGAAGGATGTTTTCTTCTTCTGCATGTCAGAAGGAAGCCATTTATAAATGAGGCTTAAAGGATGAGCAGGAGTTAGGAATTCTAGGTAAAGGGGAGAAAAAAGAAAGACAAAGGGGTGGAGAGTAAAGAAATGATTTAAGGAACTGAGAGAAACTCAGAAACGTGGAAGAGCTAAGCTGAGAGGAGAACGAGACTAGGTTTAACCAGCCAACCAAATCTTAGAGATCCTTGTAAGTTTTCAATCTGTGTCTTTTATGCTACCTGTAGTTCTTTAACCCTGTTTTAATTTATTTTGATATGTGATATAAGAAATAGTGTGGAGAGTATAAAAGAGCACATAAAAGACCCATCTGGAAAGACAAGGATATTGAATGTAGTTCCCTGTGCTACACAGTAGGACCTTGTTGTCTTGGCATCACCTTAGCAAGGAGAAGGACAGGGAGGACAGGGCTGAAACTTCTGTTCTTGGTATTTTCCAAGTGATATACATCCACATGGGAGAGATCAAGTCCTGAGCCTTTGGAGTGGGAGCACTGACTGCAAGGTCCTAGACTACCAGAAAAATAACCCTGCTGCTGCTGCTGCTAAGTCACGTCAGTAGTGTCCGACTCAGTGCGACCCCATAGACGGCAGCACACCAGACTCCCCCGTCCCTGGGCAAGAACACTGGAGTGGGTTGCCATTTCCTTCTCCAATGCATGAAAGTGAAGTTGCTCAGTCATGTCCGACTCTTAGTGACCCTATGGACTGCAGCCTACCAGGCTCCTCCATCCATGGGATTTTCCAGGCAAGAGTACTGGAGTGGGTTGCCAGTGCCTTCTCCAGAAAAATAATCGTAGGGAGTATCAAATAGTGAGAACTCACACAAAGGAAACCACTTGAATACAAGACCCAGCATCACCCAACCACCAGTAGCACCCTGTGCAGGACACCTCGTCTAAACAACAAACACAATAAAAATGCAAACCAAATCATCAGCAGACAGGATTACCACTTCACTCAGCCTTGCCCATCAGAGGAAAAACAAACAAACAACAACAAAAACTCAGCACAAATCACATTCTATACAAAGCTTGCACAAACCACTGGACCAAACTTAGGAAGGCAGAAACTAAAAGGAAGAAAGAATTCAACCTTGAAGCCCGGGCAAAGGAGATCTCCAACAGAAGTTTAAAAAAATAATGAAAAGACAGAAATACCACATAAATGAAGGAACAAACTACAAACACAGAAGTCCAAATAAATGAAGGGGAAATAGGCAAACTGCCTGAAAAAGAATTCAGAATAATGATAGTAAAGATGACCAAAAAACTTGAAAACAAAATGTAGAAAATCCAAAATGAATTAACAAAAACCTAGAAGACATAAACAATAAACATATACAGACAGAAATCACAATTACTGAAATTAAAAATACTCTAGAAGGAATCAATAGCATAATACCTGAAGCAGAAGAACAAATCAGTGCACTGGAAGATAAAATGGTAGAAACAACTTCTGAAGAGCAGAATAAAGTAAAAAATAATGACAAGAACTGAGTATAGTCTCAGAGACATTTGAGACAATATCAAACACACCAACATTCAAATTATAGGGATCCCAGAAGAAAGAAAGGAAGGGTATGAGAAAATTTTTGAAGAGATTATAGTTGAAATTTCCCCAACATGGAAAAGGAAAGAGTCAGTTAAGTCCAAGAGGCACAAATACAGGATAAATCCAAGAAGAAACATGCCAAGACACATACTAATCAAACTAACAAAGACTAAACACAAAGAAAGGATATTAAAAACAGCAAGGGGAAAGCATCAAGTAACATACAAGGGACACCCCACATGTTTAACAGCTGATCTTTCCGCAGAAACTCTGCAGGCCAGAAAGGAATGACAGGATATATTTATAGTACTGAGAGGGAAAAATCTACAACCAAGATTACTGTACCCAGAAAGAATCTCATTCTAAATTGATGGAGAAATAAAAAGCTTTTCGGACAAGCAAAAGTTAAGAGAATTCAGTACCATCAAACTAGCTTTACAATAAATGTTAAAGGGGCTTATGTAGTCAAGAAATACAAGAGAAGAAAAAGATCAATGAAATAAACCCCAAACAATTAAGAAAATGTCAATAGTAACATATATATCAGTAATTACTTTAAATGTAAATGGATTAAATGCTCCAACCAAAAGACACACTGGCTGAATGGATACAAAAACAAGATCCATATATATATGCTGTCTATAAGAAACCCACTTCAGACCTCAAGACACTATAGACTGAAAGTGAGAGGATGGAAAAATATATTCCATGCAAATGGGAAGCAAAAGAAAGCTGGAGTAGCAATCTTCATATCAGACAAAAATAGACCTTAAAATAAAGAATATTATAAGAGATAAGGATGGACACTACATAATGATCAAGAGATCAATCCAAGAGGAAGACATAACAAATTGTAAATATCTGTGCACTCAACACAGGAGCACCTCAATACATAAGACAAACACTAACAGACATAAATGGAGAAATTGACAGTAACATAATAATAGTAAGAGACTTTAACATGGTGGCTCAGACGGTAACATGTCTGCCCTCAATGCAGGAGACCCAGGTTCAATACACGGGTCAGGAGGATCCCCTAGAGAAGGAAATGGCAACCCACTCCAGTACTCTTGCCTAGAAAATTCCATAGATGGAGGAACCTGGTGGGCTACAGTCCATGGGGTTGCAAAGAGTCAGTCACGACTGAGTGACTTCACTTCACTTCACACCAATGGACAGATCATCAAAGCAGAAAATTAATAAGAAATTACAAGTCTTAAATGATACATTAGATGAAACAGATCTCATTGATATCTTCAGGACATTCCATCCAAATGCAGCACACACCTTCTTCTCAAGTGTACACGGAACATTCTCCAGAATAGACCACATCTTGGGTAACAAATCAAATCTCAGTAAATTTAAGAAAACTTAAATCATATCAAGCATCTTCTCTGACCACAATGCTATCAGACCAGATGTCAATTACAAGGAAAAAAAGTGATTGTCTTTTCTCTATTGTATATTCTTGCCTCCTTTGTCAAAGATAAGGTGTCCATAGGTGTGTGGGTTTATCTCTGGGCTTTCTATTTTGTTCCATTGATCTATATTTCTGTCTTTGTGCCAGTACCATACTCTTTTGATGACTGTGGCTTTGTAGTAGAGCCTGAAGTCAGGCAGGTTGATTCCTCCAGTTCCATTCTTCTTTCTCAAGATTGTTTTGGCTATTCAAGGTTTTTTGTATTTCCATACAAATTGTGAAAATATTTGTTCTAGCTCTGTGAAAAATACTGTTGGAAGCTTGATAGAGATTGCATTGAATCTATAGGTTGCTTTGGGTAGTATACTCATTTTCATTATATTGATTCTTCTGATCCATGAACATGGTATATTTCTCCATCTATTAGTGTGGTGCTGGGAAAACTGGTCAACCACTTGTAAAAGAATGAAACTAGAACACTTTCTAACACCATATACAAAAATAAACTCAAAATGGATTAAAGATCTAAACATAAGACCAGAAACTATAAAACTCTTACAGGAGAACATAGGCAAAACACACTCCGACATACATCACAGCAGGATCCTCTATAACCCACCTCCCAGAATATTGGAAATAAAAGCAAAAATAAACAAATGGGATCTAATTAAAATTAAAAGCTTCTGCACAACAAAAGAAACTATAAGAAAGGTGAAAAGGCAGCCTTCAGAATGGGAGAAAATAAGAGCAAATGAAGCAACTGACAAACAACTAATCTCAAAAATATACAAGCAACTCCTGCAGCTCAATTCCAGAAAAATAAACGACCCAATCAAAAAATGGGCCAAAGAACTAAATAGACATTTCTCCAAAGAAGACATACAGATGACTAACAAACACATGAAAAGATGCTCAACGTCATTCATTATCAGAGAAATGCAAATCAAAACCACAATAAGTTACCATTTCACACCAGTCAGAATGGCTGCGATCTAAAAGTCTACAAGCAATAAATGCTGGAGAGGATGTGGAGAAAAGGGAACCCTCTTATACTGTTGGTGGGAATGCAAACTAGTACAGCCACTATGGAGAACAGTGTGGATATTCCTTTAAAAAATGGAAATAGAACTGCCATACAACCCAGCAATCCCGCTGCTGGGCATAGACACCGAGGAAACCAGAATTGAAAGAGGCACATGTACCCCAATGTTCATCGCAGCACTGTTTATAATAGCCAGGACATGGAAGCAACCTAGATGTCCATCAGAAGATGAATGGATAAGAAAGCTGTGGTACGTATACACGATGCAGTATTACTCAGCCATTAAAAAGAATACGTTTGAAACAGTTCTAATGAGGTGGATGAAACTGGAGCCGATAGTACAGAGTGAAGTAAGCCAGAAAGAAAAATACCAATACAGTATACTAACGCATATATATGGAATTTAGAAAGATGGTAACGACAACCCTGTATGTGAGACAACAAAAGAGACACAGATGTATAGAACAGTCTTTTGGACTCTGTGGGGGATAGGGGAATGATTTGGGAGAATGGCATTAAAACATGTATAGTATCATATTTTAAAAAAAGAAAAAAAAGTGTAAAAAACACAAACACATGGAGATTAAACAACATGATTCTAAATAACCAACAGGTTACTGAAGAAATCAAAATTGGAAATCAAAAAATTTCTAGAAACAAATGACAATAAAATCACAACAGCACAAAACTTACGGGATACAGCAAAAGCAGTTCTAAGAAGGCAGTTTAGAGCAAAACAACCTATACCAAGAAACAAGAAAAACATCAAATAGCAATCTAACTTTACACCTGAAATAACTAAAAAAGAAGAAGAAGAAAAAATAGTAGAAGGAAAGAAATCATAATGATCCAAGCAGAAATAAATGAAAAAGAAATGAAAGGAACAATAGTAAGGCTTAATAAAACTGAAACCTGGTTCTTTGAGAAAATAAACAAAATTGACAAAATTTTAGCCAGTCTCATCAAGCAAAACAAAAAGAGAGAAGAATCAAATCAACAAAATTAGAAATGAAAAAGGAGAGGTTACAACAGATAATGCAGAAATACCAAGAACTATAATCAGATCAGATCAGATTAGATCAGTTGCTCAGTTGTGTCCGACTCTTTGAGACTCCATGAACTGCAGCACGCCAGGCCTCCCTGTCCGTCACCAACTCCTGGAGTTCACTGAGACTCACGTCCATCGAGTCAATGATGCCATCCAGCCATCTCATCCTCTGTCGTCCCCTTCTCCTCTTGCCCCCAATCCCTCCCAGCATCAGAGTCTTTTCCAATGAGTCAACTCTTCGCATGAGGTGGCCAGAGTACTGGAGTTTCAGCTTTCGCATCATTCCTTCCAAAGAAATCCCAGGGCTGATCTCCTTCAGAATGGACTGGTTGGATCTCCTTGCAGTCCAAGGGACTCTCAAGAGTCTTCTCAAACACCATAGTTCAAAAGCATCAATTCTTTGGCGATCAGCCTTCTTCACAGTCCAACTCTCACATCCATACATGACCACAGGAAAAACCATGGCCTTGACTAGATGGACCTTTGTTGGCAAAGTAATGTCTCTGCTTTTGAATATGCTATCTAGGTTGGTCATAACTTTCCTTCCAAGGAGTAAGCGTCTTTTAATTTCATGGCTGCAGTCACCATCTGTAGTGATTTTGGAGCCCAGAAAAATAAAGTCTGACACCGTTTCCCCTGTTTCCCCATCTATTTCCCATGAAGTGATGGCAGCAGATGCCATGATCTTCGTTTTCTGAATGTTGAGCTTTAAGCCAACTTTTTCACTCTCCTCTTTCACTTTCATCAAGAGGCTTTTTAGTTCTTCTTCACTTTCTACCATAAGGGTGGTGTCATCTGCATATCTGAGGTTATTAATATTTCTCCCAGCAATCTTGATTCCAGCTTGTGCTTTTTCCAGCCCAGCATTTCTCATGATGTACTCTGCATATAAGTTAAATAAACAGGGTGACAATATACAGCCTCTTGGAGAAGTAAATGGCAACCCACTCCAGTGTTCTTCCCTGGAGAATCCCAGGGATAGGGGAGCCTGGTGGGCTGCCGTCTATGGGGTCGTACAGAGTCGAACACGACTGAAGCGACTTAGCAGACTTGGCAGCATATACAGCCCTTGACGTACTCCTTTTCCTATTTGGAACCAGTCTGTTGTTCCATGTCCAGTTCTAACTGTTGCTTCCTGACCTGCATACAAATTTCTCAAGAGGCAGATCAGGTTGTCTGGTATTCCCATCTCTCTCAGAATTTTCCACAGTTTATTGTGATCCACACAGTCAAAGGCTTTGGCATAGTCAATAAAGCAGAAATAGATGCTTTTCTGGAACTCTCTTGCTTTTTCTATGATCCAGCAGATGTTGGCAATTTGATCTCTGGTTCCTCTGCCTTTTCTAAAGCCAGCTTGAACACCAGGAAGTTCACGGTTCATATATTGCTGAAGCCTGGCTTGGAGAATTTTGAGCATTACTTTACTAGCATATGAGATGAGTGCAATTGTGTGGTAGTTTGAGCATTCCTTGCCATTGCCTTTCTTTGGGATTGGAATGAAAACTGACCTTTTCCAGTCCTGTGGCCACTGCTGAGTTTTCCAAATTTGCTGGCATATTGAGTGCAGCACTTTCACAGCATCATCTTTCAGGATTTGGAATAGCTCAACTGGAATTCTATCACCTCCACTAGCTTTGTTCGTAGTGATGCTTTCTAAGGCCCACTTGACTTCACATTCCAGGATTCTGGCTCTAGGTCAGTGATCACACTATCGTGATAATCTGGGTTGTGAAGATCTTTTTTGTACAGTTCTTCTGTGTATTCTTGCCATCTCTTCTTAATATCTTCTGCTTCTGTTAGGTTCATACCATTTCTGTCCTTTATCGAGCCCATCTTTTCATGAAATGTTCCTTTGGTATCTCTGATTTTCTTGAAGAGATCCCTAGTCTTTCCTATTCTGTTGTTTTCCTCTATTTCTTTGCACTGATTGCTGAAGAAGGTTTTCTTATCTCTTCTTGCTAGTCTTTGGAACTTTGCATTGAGATGTTTGTATCTTTCCTTTTCTCCTTTGCTTTTTGCTTCTCTTCTTTTCACAGCTATTTGTAAGGCCTCCCCAGACAGTCATTTTGCTTTTTTGCATTTCTTTTCCATGGGGATGGTCTTGATCCCTGTCTCCTGTACAATGTCACGAACCTCATTCCATAGTTCATCAGGCACTCTGTCTATCAGATCTAGTCCCTTAAATCTTTTTCTCACTTTCACTATATAATCATAAGGCATTTGATTTAGGTCATACCTGAATGGTCTAGTGGTTTTCCCTACTTTCTTCAATTTAAGTCTGAATTTGGTAATAAGGAGTTCATGGTCTGGGCCACAGTCAGCTCCTGGTCTTGTTTTTGCTGACTGTATAGAGCCTCTCCATCTTTGGCTGCAAAGAATATAATCAATCTGATTTCAGTGTTGACCATCTGGTGATGTCCATGTATAGAGTCTTCTCTTGTGTTGTTGAAAGAGGGTGTTTGTTATAGAAAACCCTAAAGATCATATCAGAAAATTACTAGAGCCAATCAGTGAATTTAGCAAAGTTGAGGATACAAAATCAGTACACAGTAATCACTTTCATCTCTATATACTAACAATGAAGAATTTGAAAGAGAAATTAAGGAATCACTTCCATTCACTATTGACACAAAAATAATTGAATATATAGGAATAAACGTACCTAAGTAGATAGAAGAACTGTACACAAAAAATTACAAAACATTATTGAAAGAAATCAAAGATGACACAAACAGCTGGAGAGATATTCCATGTTGCTGGGTAGGAAGAATCAGTATTATGGAAATGACTACACTACCAAATGCAATCTACAGAGTCAATGAGATCCTTATTAAATTACCAATGTCATTCTTCACAGAACTAGAACAAACAATTTCACAATTCATATGGATACACAAAAGACCCAGAATAGCCAAAGCAGTCTTGAGAAGAAGAATTGAGCAGGATGAATCAAACTTCCTGACTTCAGATTATACTACAAAGCCACAGTCCTCAAAACAGTATGGTACTGGCAGAAAAACAGAAATATTTCCAAATGGAACAAGACAGAACGCTCAGAAATAAACCCATGTACCTATGGGTACCTTATTTTTGACAAAGGAGGCAAGAATATACAATGGGGCAAAAACAGCCTCTTCAATAAATGGTGCTGGGAAAACTAGACAACTACATGTAAAAGAATGAAATTAGAACACTCCCTAACACCATACACAAAGATAAACTCTAAATGGGTTAAAGACCTAAATGTAAGCCCAGAAACTATAAAACTCTTAGAGGAAAACATGTGCAGAACACTTGATGATGTAAATCAAAGCAAGATTCTCTATGATGACTCATCTCCTAGAGTAACAGAAATAAAATCAAAAGTAAAAAAGTGGGACCTGATTAAACTTAAAAGCTTTTTCACAACAGAGGAAACTATAAGAAAGGTGAAAAGAAAACCCTCAGAATGGGAGAAAATAATAGCAAATAAAACAATTGACAAAGGATTAATTTCCAAAATATACAAGCAGCTCATACAACTCAATACCAGAAAAACAAACAACCCAATCAAAAAGTGGGGAAAAGACCTAAACAGACATTTTTCCAAAGAAGACAAACAGATGGCTGACAAACTTGAAAAGATGCTCAACATCACTCATTATTAGAGAAATGCAAATCAAAACTGCAATGAGATTTCACCTCACACTAGTCAGAATGGCTCTCATCAAAACGTCTACAAACAATAAATGCTGGAAAGGGTGTGGAGAAAAGGGAACACTCTTGCACTGTTGGTAGGAATGTAAATTGATACAGCCACTATGGAAGATGGTATGGAGATTCCTTAGAAAACTAGGATTCAAACCACCATATGACCCAGCAAATCCACTCCTAGGCATATACCCTGAGGAAACCAAAACTGAAAGAGACACATGTATCCTATTGTTCATTTCAGCACTATTTATAATAATTAGAACTTGGAAGCAATCTAGATGCCCATGGACAGATGAATGGATAAAGAAGCTGTGGTATATATACATAATGGAATATGACTCAGTCATAAAAAGGAATGCATTTGAGTCAGTTCTAATGAGATTGATGAACCTAAAACCTATTATAGATATTATACTCACTTTCTGAAGTGAGTCAGGAAGAGAAAGATAAATACCATATTCTAAGACATACATACATAATCTAGAAAAATGGTACTGAAGAATTTATTTACAAGGCAACAATGAAGAAACAGACATAGAGAATAGATTTATGGACATGGGGAGAGGGGAGGAAAGGGTGAGATGTATGGAAAGAGTAACATGGAAACTTACATTACCATATGTAAAATAGATAGCAAACAGGAATTTGCTGTATTCTTGTCTTGAGAACCCATGAACAGTATGAAAAGGCAAAAAGATAGGACACTGAAAAGATAGGACACTCCCCAGGTCTGTAGGTGTCCAATATGCTACTGGAGATCAGTTGAGAAATAAGTCCAGAAAGAATGAAGGGATGGAGCCAAAGCAAAAAAAAAAAAAAAAACCAGTTATGGATGTGACTGGTGATAGAAGTAAGATCCAATCATATAAACAGCAATATTGCATAGGAACCTGGAATATTAGGTCCATGAATCAAGGCAAATTGGAAGTGCTCAAATAGGAGATGGCAAGAATGAACGTCGACATTCTAGGAATCAGCAAACTGAAATGGACTGGAATGGATGAATTTAACTCAGATGACCATTATATCTACTACTGTGGGCAGGAATCCCTTAGAAGAAATGGAGTAGCCATCATGGTCAACAAAAGAGTCCAAAATGCAGTACTTGGATGCAATCTCAAAAACGACAGAATGATCTCTGTTCGTTTCCAAGGCAAACCATTCAATATCATGGTAATCCAAGTCTATTCCCTGACCAGTAACTCTGAGGAAACTGAAGTTGAATGGTTCTATGAAGATCTACAAGACCTTTTAGAACTAACACCCAAAAAGGATGTCCTTTTCATGCAAAAGTAGGAAGCCAAGAAATACCTGGAGTAACAGGCAAACTTGGCATTGGAATACAGAAAGAAGCAGGGCAAAGGAAAACAGAGTTTTGCCAAGAGAACACACTGGTCATAGCAAACACCCTCTTCCAACAACACAAGAGAAGACTCTATACATGGACATCACCAGATGGTCAACACTGAAATCAGATTGATAATATTCATTGCAGCCAAAGATGGAGAAGCTCAATACAGTCAGCAAAAACAAGACTGGGAGCTGACTGTGGCTCTGACCATGAACTCCTTATTGCCAAATTCAGACTTAAATTGAAGAAAGTAGGGAAAACCACTAGACCATTCAGGTATGACCTAAATCAAACCCCTTATGATTATACAGTGGAAGTGAGAAATAGATTTAAGGGACTAGATCTGATAGACAGAGTGCCTGATGAACTATGGACAGAGGTTCATGACATTGTACAGGAACAGGAATCAAGACCATCCCCTAGAAAAAGAAATGCAAAAAAGCAAAATGTCTGTCTGAGGAAGCCTTACAAATAGCTGCGAAAAGAAGAGAAGTGAAAAGCAAAGGAGAAAAGGAAAGATATACCCATTTGAATGCAGAGTTCCAAAGAATAGCAAGGAGAGATAAGAAAGCCTTCCTCAGCAATCAATGCAAAGAAATAGAGGAAAACAACAGAATAGGAAAGATGAGAGATTTCTTCAAGAAAATTAGAGATGCCAAGGGAACATTTCATGCAAAGATGGGCTCAATAAAGGACAGAAATGGTATGGACCTAACAGAAGCAGAAGATATGAAGAAGAGGTGGCAAGAATACACAGAAGAACTGTACAAAAAAGATCTTCATGACGCAGGTAATCATGATGGTGTGATAGATCACACCTAGAGCCAGATTTAATGGAATGTAAAGTCAAGTGGGCTTTAGGAAGCATCACTACGTACAAAGCTAGTGGAGGTGATGGAATTCCAGTTGAGCTATTTCAAATGCTAAAAGATGATGCTGTGAAAGTGCTGCACTCAATATGCCAGCAAATTTGGAAAACTCAGCAGTGACCACAGGACTGGAAAAGGTCAGTTTTCATTCCAATCCCAAAGAAAGGCAATGGCAAAGAATGCTCAAACTACCACACAATTGCACTCATCTCACATGCTAGTAAAGTAATGCTCAAAATTCTCCAAGCCAGGCTTCAGGAATACGTGAACCATGAACTTCCACATGATCAAGCTGGTTTTAGAAAAGGAAGAGGGACCAGAGATCAAATTGCCAACATCTGTTGGACCATAGAAAAAGCAAGAGAGTTCCAGAAAAAATTCTATTTCTGCTTTATTGACTATGCCAAAGCCTTTGACTGTGTGGATCACAATAAGCTGTGGAAAATTCTGAAAGAGATCGGAATACCAGACCACCTGACCTGCCTCTTGAGAAACCTGTATGCAAGTCAGGAAGCAACAGTTAGAACTGGATGTGGAACAACAGACTGGTTCCAAATAGGAAAAGAAGTATGTCAAGGCTGTATATTGTCACCCTGCGTATATAATGTATTTGCAGCATATATCATGAGAAACGCTTGGCTGGAAGAAGCACAAGCTGGAATCAAGATTGCCAGGAGAAATATCAATAACCTCAGATATGCAGATGACACCACCCTTATGACAGAAAGTGAAGAGGAACTCAAAAGCCTCTTGATGAAAGTGAAAGAGGAGAATGAAAAAGTTGGCTTAAAGCTCAACATTCAGAAAACGAAGATCATGGCATCCGGTCCCATCACTTGATGGGAAATAGATGGGGAAACAGTGGAAACAGTGGCTGACTTTATTTTGGGGGGCTCCAAAATCACTGCAGATGGTGATTGCAGCCATGAAATTAAAAGATACTAACTCCTTGGAAGGCTATGGTTTTTCCAGTGGTCATGTATGGATGTGAGAGTTGGACTATAAAGAAAGCTGAGAGCTGAAGAATTGATGCTTTTGAACTGTGTTGTTAGAGAAGATTCTTGAGAGTCCCTTGGACTGCACAGAGATCCAACCAGTCCATCCTAAAGGAAATCAGTCTTGGGTGTTCATTGGAAGGACTGATGTTGAAGCTGAAACTCCAATATTTTGGCTACCTGATACGAAGAGCTGACTCATGTAAAGAGACCCTGATGCTGGGAGGGATTGGGGGCAGGAGGAGAAGGGGATGACAGAGGATGAGATGGTTAAATGGCATCACTGACTCAATGGACATGAGTTTGGGTAAACTCTGGGAGTTGCTGATAGACAGGGAGGCCTGCCTGGTGTACTGTGATTCATGGGGTTGCAAATAGTCGGACATGACTGAGCGACTGAACTGAACTGAACTGAACTGAACTTGTTTTGTTATTAATTTATTTTAACTTCTTTTGGAGGAAGGTTTAATTGAGATTCTCTCTGTGACTTAAGGAATGATCAAAGGTGGTGAGTGTTTCAAGGATTTAAAAAAATAATGTAGTAGAAACAAAAGTGTCTATATATTTATCATTTATATTAAGCAAGTTTAGTTGTGCTAATTGTTTTTAGAAGAAGTATTCTGAAGATGTTGTTGTTAAGTTGCTCAGTCATGCCTAACTCTTTGTGACCCCATGGACTGCAGCATGCCATGAGGACTTAATATTTCTGTACTTCTTGAAGTTTCTAATATATATATTTCCAAGTTATGTCTTAGTTGCCTCAAAGTTCGTAATTGTTATATCTTTTCTATGACTTTGACCTTTTCAGATGAAATGGCTCCCTTTGTTTTATTTGATGTTTGACCTTAAAATCCACTTTGTCTTAAATAGTATAATAATATTCTACTCTTTGGATGTTTCATTATTGTTTTTAAACATTTGCTAAATGAGCATCTCTCCTTTTTAAAAAAAAAATTCTCTTTGTTAACAATTTTTAGGTGAATTTTTTTAGTTCAACAATCTAAGATTTGAGACATTTAATAACAGAATAAATACACTGATATATAGTTTTAGTATTGATTTTTGTCCTTATTTATTCTACCTTATTATTTCTTTTTTCCATAAATTCTTGTTTTTTCATTAAATTATCTTAGATTTGATCATCTTTTATTTGCTAGATTATTTTTCCTTTAGTTGTAAATAAGGTATAAGACAAATATAAAATATTTTCCATGTGTATTTTTTCATTATATTAATGAGCCTTATGTTTAGTAATCATAGTTAAACTATTATTGTCTATGAATGACTAGAACCAATTGATGTCTACATACTTGATCTTTGATTCTCTTTTTTTTTTTTTCATTTTACTGCAACACATCTTTCTATCGGTTCTTCAAAAATGGTAAAAAATGCTCTCAGTTCTTACTTAAAAAAGTGTCACTGTGATTTGATTCTACAGTCAAATTTATTTTTTCTCAGAATATTGAAAATATTACTCAAATGTCTCCCACTATATAATGTTGCTAAAATAGTAATGTGATTCTAATTCCTTTTCAGTTAACTTTTTTCCTTCTGATTTTTGTCTTTTCTACAATCATAGTGTTCTAAAATGTGAAATGTACAACATGATACACCTTCATATATTACCTTAAAATTTATTTTATTCATCCCTTGGAACCTTTTTAATCCAAGGTTTTAGGGTCAGTTTTACCTAGGATGTTGTCTTCTCTTTTCCCTTTATTTCTAATATCCCACCACTTTCTGTTTTGTGTATTCCTTGTTTGTGCTGGGCTGTTCTTAGTCACTCAGTCATGTTTGACTCTTTGTGACCCCATGGACTGTATCTCGCCAAGCTCCTCTGGCCAAGGGGATTCTCCAGGCAAGAATACTGGAGTGAGTTGCCATGCCCTCTTCAAGGGAATCTTCCCAACCCAGGGATCAAACCCAGGTCTTCTGCACTGCAGGCAGATTCTTTACCAGCTGAGGTGCCAGGGAAGCCCCATATTTACTGTTTATATAGATGGATGATGTTACTACCTTTATCTTTTAACCTTCCTGATAGTTTTATACATGATTGATTTACCATCATTGCTGCATGTTTGCTTTCAGTTCAGCCGCTCAGTCGTGTCTGACTCTTCATAACCCCACTGACTGCAGCACAGCAGGCCTCCATGTCCATCACCAATTCCCAGAGCTTACTCAAACTCATGTCCATTGAGTCAGTGATGGTATCCACCACCTCATCTGACATTCATCCCTTCTCCCACCTTCAATCTTCCCCAGCATCAGGGTCTTTTCCAAGGAGTCAGTTCTTGGCATCAGGTTGCCAAAGTATTGGGGATTCAGCCTCAGCATCAGTCCTTTCAATGAGTATTCAGGTTTGATTTCCTTTAGGATTGGCTGGTTGGATCTCCATTCAGTCCAAGGGACTCTCAAAAGTCTTCTCCAACACCATAGTTCAAAAGCATCAATTCTTCAGCACTCAGCTTCCTTTATAGTCCAATTCTCACATCCATACATGACTACTGGAAAAACCATAGCTTTTACTAGATGGACTGTTGTCAGCAAGGTAATGTCTCTGCTTTTTTAATATGCTGTCTAGGTTTGTCATAGCTTTTCTTTTAAGGAGCAAGCGTCTTTTAATTTCATGGCTGCAGTCACCATCTTCAGTGATTTTGGAGCCCAGAAAATAAAGTCTCTTACTGTCCATTGTTTCCCCATTTATTTGCCACAAAGTGACGGGAACAGATGCCAAGACGGTCACTTTTTTAATTTTGAGTTTTAAGCCAGCTTTTTCACTCTCCTCTTTCACATTCATCAAGAGGCTCTTTAGTTCCTCTTTGCTTTGTGCCATAAGGGTGGTGTCATCTGCATATCTGAGGTTTTTGGTATTTCTCCCGGCAATCTTGACTCCAGCTTGTGCTTCATCCAACCTGGCATTTCACATGATGTACTCTGCATATAAGTTAAATAAGCAGTGTGGCAGTATACAGCATTGATGTACTCCTTTCCCAATTTGCAACCAGTCTGTTGTTCCATGTCCAATTCTAACTGTTGCTTCCTGACCTGCATACAGGTTTCTCAGGAGGCAAGTCAGGTGGTCTGATATTTCCATTTCTTGAAGAATTTTCCAGTTTGTTGTGATCTACACAGTTAAAGGCTTGGGTGTAATCAATAAAGCAGAGATAGATATTTTTCTGGTATTCTCTTGCTTTTTTGATGATCCAATGGATGTTGGCATTTACCAATGAGATGTTTGCTTTACCAATGAGATTTTTCCTTTCAGAAGTTTTATGTTTATAGTTATGATCTTTTTTTTTTCTTAAAGAAGTCACTTTAATGTTTCTTATAAAGCTGATTTAAGGTGCTAAACTCTTACTTTTTGCTTCCCTGTATAATTCTTTATCACTCAAAGTTTAGTAATGGCTTTGCCGTTAGAGAAACGTTGATTGTAGGTTATTTCTCTCAGCACTTTGAATATATCATAACACTCCCTTCAGGCCTGTAAAATTTTTGCTGAAAGGTCAGCTGATTTTCTTATGGGGTGTTCCCTTGTACCTAAGTAGTAACTTTCTCCTTGATGCTTTGGCAATTCTTTGTTTATCTTTAATTTTTGACGTTTTAATTGCCATATGTCTTGGTGTGGCCCTCTTTGGTTTCATTTTCATCTTACTTGAGACCCTGTCCTGGACCTGGATGTCTGTTTCCTTTCCTGGGTTAGGAAAGTTTTCAGCTATTATCATTTCAAATAAATTTCTGCCCCTTTCTCTCTCTCTCCTCCTTCTAAGACCCTTATAAGATGAATGTTTGTATGCCTTATGTTGTTGACCTATAGATTTCTTAATCTAGCCTCATCTTTTGAAATTCTTTTTTCTTTTATCTATTCCTCTTGAGTGATTTCCACTACTCTGTCTTCCAGTCAGTGATCCATTCCTCTACATCATTTAGTCTCCTGTTGATTGCTTGTAGTGTATTTTTCACTGTAATTGTTGTATTCATCAGTTGTTTGGTTCTTTTATATTTTCTAATTCTTTCCTAAAATTTTCACTGTATTCATCCATTCTCCTCCCAAGTATATTGAGTACCTTGGATCATTACCTTGAACCCTTTATCAGGATAAAGGATTTCTTATCTCCACTTCACTTAGTTCTTTTTCTGAGGTTCTAACTTGTTCCTCCAATGGAACATATTCCTCCATTACCTCATTTTGCCTTATACTGTGTTTTTACTTCTATTTGTTAGGGAGGACTTACTTTTTCCAATTCTGGAGAAGCAGCCTCCAGGAGATATTGGAGATGCCTTATGTGGCCTGGCAGCACACTCCCTTCTGATCATCAGAACTCTATATGGCTGGGATGCAGTCAGCTGCTTGGGTCCTTTTGCTGAGCTGTGTGTGAGCAGCATGGGTCCTCTGGTTGTAATGGGCTGATGACTCTTAGTGTCTTGGCACCTGGGCCTGACCCCCAGCCCAGTCCTCCGTCAGGCCCTGCCTGGTGAGGAAGCTGGAGGCCCGCTGTGGGCAGGACTGGATCCTGCCACAGTTTGCTGCTGAGCCCAGGGGTCCCAGGACTACTGCTGACCTGCTGGGGAGCAAGGCTGGGTCCTAGCATGGCTGCTTGGGGTCTTTAGGTGTCCCAGGCCTGGTGTAGCCTCTTGGTGGGCAGGGCCTGGCCCTGAGGTGACTGGCTGCAGGTCATTTGGGTGCTGGTGCTGATCCCCTGGCAAGTGGGTTTGAGTCTTGCACCCACTGGGAGGCAGACTGTCCCCGTGCAGCTAGCTGCTAGTCCTAAAAGATTCGTTCTGGCGTGATTGCCGATAGGCAGGTGGAAGAATAAGGCCCTAGACACTAAGAGGCTGGAGGGAGGAGTCCCAGATGGCACCTGCTAGCAGTAGGGTCCTTGTGGTAGAATGAGCCCTGGAAATGGATGGCATCAGAGTTTATGTCCCCAGAAAGTATTGCAGACTCCTCCTGCTTTTCCAGGAGGCTCTCCAAGATCAGCAAATGGGTCTGACGCAGGCTCCTTTCAAATTCTCACCTCTGCCTGAGTCACGGGGTGTGTGAGATTTCCTACAGCTTGCTGACTCTCCAGCATGCAAGCCCTGCTGGTCTTCGAATCCAGACATTCCAGGGGCTTGACTTCCTCATATAGCACCCCCACCTACGGAGCCCAGTATGGGTTTAACCCCTCACTCCTTGGGGAAAACCTCTGCAATTGTAATTATTCTCCCATTTGTGGGTCACTCATCCAGGGGTATGGGTCTTGACTATACCATGTCTTTGCTGCCGAAACTCGGCATCTGTTCACTGGTGCTGAATACAAAGGCAGAGACAGAGTTTGAGGTAAAGTAGAAAATTACTGCTCTGCCAGACACATGTGGGCACCATGGGCTAATGCCCTCAGGACTACGTGAGCCACCCTGGAGGAACTCGTGAGGAGTTTTATAGTTTCAAGCCCAGGGCATGATCAGCTCATGGACAGTTCTCATATTGGTTGGCTTCAAGGTGAGATTTCAAAAATCATCCCTCTTCTGGTTTCAACCAGTTGTTATGGTCAGCAGTTTTCATCTGTAGGGGGTCTGCTTCCTACAAAAACAATTAAGGAATGTGTCAGGTCTCTATATCTTTCAGGGAACTCTGAGCTTGGTGATTCTGCTCTGTGGCAGAATTGTAGTCGAAATTGTTACCAGTTCTCCAGCCCAACAGCTATTCTTTGTCTCTACATCTTCACATTCCCCAATCAAGAAAGCTTGAGCCAGTATTTTACTTCAGTAGACAAGGACTCAGGGGTTGTACATGGTTCCATCTTTGCCTCCACCCACTCACGTCATTGTGCTTTTTTCTTTATATCTTCAGTTGTGCTAATCTTTAAGTTGTTCTCATCAACAGTTCTCTGTAGATAGTTGCTGTTTTGGTGTGCATGTGGGAGGAGATGAGCTCTGGGTCTTCCTACTCTCCATCTTGGCCATATCTTCCCTCTTAATCATCTTTGTATTTCAGTATTCCTATGTGTGGGGCTTCCCAGGTCGCTCAGTGGGTAAAGAATCTGCCAGCAATGCAGGAAACACAGGAGATGCAGGTTCCATCCCTGGGTCTGGAAGATCCATGGAGGAGGGCATGGCAACTCAGTCCAGTATCCTTGCCTGGAGAATCTGGTGGACAGAGAGTCTCAAAAAGCTGGACACAACTGAAGCAATTTTTTTTCTTGTTTTGCAGGTTCTATTTGGCTCCTGAAGATTGTTAATTGCCTTTGGTCACTGTTCAGCATTTCTAGTTCTGTACACAGGTCTCTGATTTGCATGGGCTCAGCTTTCTATTGGGAGAAGGCAATGGCACCCCACTCCAGTACTCTTGCCTGGACAATCCCATGGATGGAGGAGCCTGGTGGGCTGCAGTCCATGGGGTCGCTGAGAGTCGGACATGACTGAGCAACTTCACTTTCACTTTTCACTTTCATGCATTGGAGAAGAAAATGGCAACCCAGTCCAGTGTTCTTGCCTGGAGAATCCCAGGGACAGAGGAGCCTGGTGGGCTGCCATCTATGGGGTCACACAGAGTCGGACACGACTGAAGCGACTTAGCAGCAGCAGCAGCAGCAGCAGCAGCAGCAGCTTTCTATTGCTTGCTGCTTAGAGACTGAAGGTGAGGCACACAACAATCAAAGCCTGTTTGCTATTTCATATTTAATTTCTCAACATTTGCCCCTGACTTCTTCCCACTCATCACTTCTATTATCTCTGACTTTGAAATAAACTTAGAGATAATCCATTCCTGCATCATACAAGTCTTTGGGAAACTTCATGTTTTACTTGTTTTTCCATCTAACCGATCCCATTTATTTTCTTTTTGTCAAGTAGTGTTCTTATATTTTGTCTGTCAGTGTGTTTATAGATATTTATAATACTATTCCTGTAATCTCAAGCTATTGAGGTGATGGAGGTGTAAAATATGTGTGAGCCAACCTCATCAAAGCTGTAGTCAAAGAGGAATATGGCTTCCCTAGGGGCTCAGTTCAGTTCAGTCACTCATTTGTGTCCGACTCTTTGCCACCCCACGGACTGCAGCACGCCAGGCTTCCCTGTCCATCACCAACTCCCAGAGCTTGCTCAAACTCATGTCAGTCAAGTCGATGATGCCATCCAACCATCTCACCCACTGTTGTCCCCTTCTCCTTCTACCCTCAATCCTTCCCAGCATCAGGGTCTTTTCAAATGAGTCAGTTTTTCACATCAGGTGGCCAAAGTAGTGGAGTTTCAGCTTCAATATCAGTCCTCCCAATGAATACCCAGGACTGATCTCCTTTAGGATGGACTGGTTGTATCTCCTTGGAGTCCAAGGGACTCTCAAGAGTCTTCACCAACACCACAGTTCAAAAGCATTAATTCTTCGGCACTCAACTTTCTTTGTAGTCCAACTCTCACATCCATATATGACTACTGGAAAAAACCACAGCCTTGACTAGATGGACCTTTGCTGGCAAAGTAATGTCTCTGCATTTTAAAATGCTGTCTAGGTTTGTCATAACTTTTCTTCCAAGGAGCAAGCATCTTTTAATTTCATGGCTGCAGTCACCATCTGTAGTGATTTTAGAGCTCCAAAAAATAGTCTGTCACTGTTTCCACTGTTTCTCCATCTATTTGCCATGAAGTCATGGGACCAGATGCCATGATTTTAGTTTTCTGAATGTTGAGTTTTAAGCCAACTTTTTCACTCTCCTCTTTTACTTTCATCAAGAGGCTGTTTAGCTCTTCTTTGCTTTCTGCCATAAGGGTGGTATAATCTGCATATCTGAGGTTATTGATATTTCTCTCCCAATCTTGATTCCAGTTTGTGCTTCATCCAGCCTGGCATGGCACATGAAGTACTCTGTGTATAAGTTAAGTAAGCAAGGTGACAATATACAGCCTTGACATACTCCTTTCCCAATTTGGAAACAGTCTGTTGTTCCATGTCCAGTTCTAACTGTTGCTTCTTAATCTGCATACACGTTTCTCAGGAGGCAGGTAAGGTGGTCTGGTATTCCCATTTCTTGAAGAATTTTCCACAGTTTGTTGGGATCTACACAATCAAAGGCTTTGACATAATCAATAAAGCAGATCTTTTTCTGGTGTTCCCTTGCTTTTTTGATGATCCAACGGATGTTAGCAATTTGATCTCTGGTTTCTCTGTCTTTTCTGAATCCAGCTTGAACATCTGGAATTTCATGGTTCTTGTACTGTTGAAGCCTGGGTTGGAGAATTTTGAGCATTGGCTCAGTGGTAAAGAATCCACCTGCTCAAGCAGGAGACATAGATTCGATCCTTGGGTCGGCAAAATCCCCTGGAGAAGGAAATGGCAACCGACTCCAGTATTCTTGCCTGGGAAAACCCATGGACAGAGGAGTCTGCCAGGCTACAGTCCATGAGGTCATAAAAGAGTCAAACACGACTTACCGACTAAATAACAACACTGGCTGTCAGGGAGCACATCTTAATCATCTGTGTATCTAGCAGGGTGGTTGACAGCTGGGTTCAGGTCAGGTCAGGTCAGGTCAAAAAGGGATAAAGCTGAGACTCAAATGCAGTTTTCTGACAGAAAAGCAATTTTCATCCCACTGTACTGTGCAGTAACATTTAAAAGGCACAATAAAAGTATAAAATTGGTAACCATAAAGTAATTTAGTCCTCCTATCCTCACAGGATCAATTAACTTTTATAAATCTATACCTTGGTACATGACAGGGGAATTTAATTTTTTTTCTTTTAACCCCAAAGGCAAGAACTTCTTACGTAAAATCAAATCAATTATGAATTCACTTGATGTTTATAAAATCTCCCAGAGGCAAGAAAGTTAATTTGTTAGCTTTACTTTCTAACATAAATAATAGAACCAATCAGCAATTTCTTCGTTAAACATAAACAAAAAATATTTACTGACTCTTTGTTTACTATACAGAAGATCTGCTGAAAATAAAATGACCTACCTTTTATTTAGTGATTGAATTATTACTTCTACTAGCAAAGCATAATTCCCATGTTATCAAAGCTCTTTTCTTAATGTACACAACATATCTGATTTCAACCTGAAAAACTGAACCAGTTCAGTTCAGTCACTCAGTCGTGTCCAACTCTTTGCGACCCCATGAATCGCAGCACGCCAGGCCTCCCTGTCCATTACCATCTCCCAGAATTCACTCAGACTCAAGTCCATCGAGTCAGTGATGCCATCCAGCCATCTCATCCTCTGTCATCCCCTTCTCCTCCTGCCCCCAATCTCTCCCAGAATCAGAGTCTTTTCCAATGAGTCAACTCTTTGCATCAGGTGGCCAAAGTACTGGAGTTTCAGCTTCAGCATCATTTCCTCCAAAGAAATCCCAGGGCTGATCTTCAGAATGGACTGGTTGGATCTCCTTGCAGTCCAAGGGACTCTCAAGAGTCTTCTCCAAGACCACAGTTCAAAAGCATCAATTCTTCGACGCTCAGCCTTCTTCACAGTCCAACTCTCACATCCATACATGACCACTGGAAAAACCAGAGCCTTGACTAGATGGACCTTTGTTGGCAAAGTAATGTCTCTGCTTTTGAATATGCTATCTAGGTTGGTCATAACTTTCCTTCCAAGGAGTAAGCATCTTTTAATTTCATGGCTGCAGTCACTATCTGCAGTGATTTTGGAGACCAAAAAAAATAAAGTCTGACACTGTTTCCACTGTTTTCCCATCTATTTCCCATGAAGTGATGGGACCAGATGCCATGATCTTTGTTTTCTGAATGTTGAGCTTTAAACCAACTTTTTCACTCTCCACTTTCACTTTCATCAAGAGGCTTTTTAGTTCCTCTTCACTTTCTGCCATGAGGGTGGTGTCATCTGCATATCTGAGCTTATTGATATTTCTCCCAGCAATCTTGAGTCCAGCCTGTGCTTCTTCCAGCCCAGCATTTCTCATGATGTACTCTGCATATAAGTTAAATAAGCAGGGTGACAATATGCAGCTTTGATGTACTCCTTTTCCTATTTGGAACAGTCTATTGTTCCATGTCCTATTCTAACTGTTGTTTCCTGACCTGCATATAGGTTTCTCAAGAGGCAGGTCAGGTGGTCTGGTATTCCCATCTCTTTCAGAATTTTCCACAGTTTAAATAGCTTACTCTGATATTATTTATTATTAGAATTATCAATGGGGTTATAACTAAGGACAAGTTGAAACCCAAAATTTTCTTTCCTCACTTTGTTTCTTCTTTTTGCCCCTCTTTATCATCTTCCAGGGTTTACTAAGGGCCAGATAAAACTAGTGTTCAATGAAATTACAGTTCATGTATCAGGCTTTGTGCCATTCGGTTATTTTTAGCTTAAGTAAGAGAAAAGTGTTTATGTATATTTCTGCTTGCTTGGATTTACTCACACAGTCAGCACTCAATAAGCCTCTTTCAGAGAACAGTCTGAGTCATTAGTATTAATATGTACCAGGCTGTCATGTTACCTCTAGCAGTTATTTCTTGCCATTTGAAATATTAATATGAAAATATTTCCCCTCAAATTAGTACTAGGCCACCCCTAGAGATGCCACCTGTTCCCCAAAATTGCTTATAACATTTGTTCTTTCCTCTCTGATTTCTGTGCTACTTTTTTGAAAGTCAGTCTGATAACAACTGTCCAAGAGTGATTTTTTTCTAGGGAACTACTGAAGTAAAATGTGCCTTGTAATATTTATACTCAACAAAATAAAGCATCAAATCTAGATTCTTTGTTAGTTCTCTATGATACTCTGGCCAAATATTGAGATCATTAAAAAGTCTTCAAGAGCTTTTTAAAAATGGATTAATAAATTCATTTATATCATTTTTAGTTAGATTCCACATATGAGTGATATCGTATGGTATTGTCTTTCTCAGTCTGGCTTATTTTTCTGTACACCTAAAACTGACACAGCATTGTAAATCAATTATACTCCAATAATTTTTTAAAAAATGGTTTATGATAGCCTCAGGAACAACTGGATAATCATGTCACTTTCTGCATTCCAGGGGAAGCAAGTTATCTTTCCAAAACTTTGTCATCATTTGGCATCAAGAAAACATGTTCTATGCTTATTACCTGGGTTATATAGTCCGGCTTCAAATGGTTAAGTCAGGGGAAAGTCCATTGGAAAAAATCTAACTTCGCCTGGGTGTGCCATGATCTCAGTAAGAACTCTTTGATATTCTTATTCTTGAAAAGATTGTAATACATAGATGATGACACATTGATCCTCTAACCCTTGGGGTATCCAAGGTTTGTTCCCAGGATTGGAGACACTGTGCATTTGACCTCTGGTCATGACATTCTCATACCTCATCATCCCACACAAGTTGTGAGAAAAGATTGGGAGGAGCTGGTCTATGTAATTATTAACTGGCTAAAGTCAACTCAATCCATGAAACATCAACTGGGAATTTTGCCCATTTCTAAAGTAAATCAGAAAAAAGGGGTTGATGTCAACTGTCTTTTTTCCCACTGCTTAATCAGAAAGTGAGACCTTACGTATACAAAAATGTATTCAGCTTTTAGAAAATAACCTCTTCACTCCTCTTTGGCAAAAATCATCACTGATCTGGGCTCGAAGGCACATTATCCTCAGGTGGTGATATTGTGTCATAGTAAAACAATACATATATGACTAAGAAAACTAGATATATATTTTTATCTGCTTTTTTTTCAAATCAAATCATAAACACACTAACAGTGACTCGTGAAAATATCTTTGTAAGCAAACATTACTTCATACAATCTGCCTTTTTCTTACTAAAATCTAATTTTTTGTTTATCAAAAGTTTTTTAAGAGGGACTTTCCTCATGGCTCAGTGGCTAAGACTCTGGGCTCGCAATGCAGGGGACCTGGGTTCAAACCCTGGCCAGGGAACTAGATCCCACATGCTGCAACTAAAGATCCCATACGCTGCAACTAAGACCTGTGCAGCCAAATGAATAAATATTTTTCAAGTTTTTTAAAGATGTAATCTTACACACATATCCCAGTTACCATATTCCTTTGTTACTTAATCTACATGTTGTAAATTGAGTTGAAAATTTATTCCCGTTAGATTACCTTTTATCTTCTGTTTTGCTCAACATTAAGGGCCTCCATTACATTTTGCTTGTCTGCCAAGACTGGGTAAGGGAGCAAATGACACTCTTCCAGAAGACAATAGGATCTCAATAAATGGGTTAACTCACTGAATGACTTTAGTTTCTTTTTTTCTCACACTCCTTAACAGCCCTGAAGTCTCTTTTTTTCTCTCTTTTGCCTTAATGTTGAATTATTCTCAAAATTCTTAACACTTAAGTTTGCCCAAGACTCACTTAATGTCTTGCAATTTACCTCTGAATGGACATCCACTAAATGATACCCTATTCCTTTCACTCCTCTGTGATTCCAACTTCTCATAGTTCAGACATGCCCTGGTTTGACTGAGAAGATTTCTCAGTGCTGAAGCTCCTGGTGAAATCATTTAAAATCCTACACTAATTTGTAGCTCAAAAATATTCAGATATGTTGTTAGAGAGGTGTTCAGGCAGTTTGTGTTTGAATCCATTGTTAGCAATGGCAAGTTGATAGACAAGCAATCTTTTGGTTGTGTAAAATTAGACTAGCAGTTACTACTTGAAAAGAAATAACCAAAACCAAGTCTTTTTTTTTAATTGGGAAAAAATATACATTTTTTTTTCCCAATTAAATGTACATCACAGTACAATACAATAATTAGCAAGTTCAAGTATAAAATGGTAATTAAACATGATGAACGCTTTAGCCTTTTAAGTTAATAACCAATTATTATCCTGTGCCTAAGCTGACCTCTTGTCTTCTTCAGCATCCTTCCAAGTGGAAGTGTGTAGATCTTATCAGATCACTAGCTCCTATTACAACATTCCAGGGAAAGAACAGTACAGTCACTCATTAATCTAAGTAACTGATCTTCAGAGCCTAAAGGGGCAAATTACACAATAGGAACTCAATAAATGGGTTAAGTCACTGAGAGACTTTAGTATCTCTTTTTCTCACACTCCTTAACAGCTCTGAAGTGTCATTTATTCTCTCTTCAGTACAGAAAGAGTAACAAAGAAGTAAAACGTTAAAAAAAAAAAACAAAACAAAACAGAGAATTGGCCCCAAATAAACAATTCCTTTTTAGTTCGCCATCTTCCTTAGGATCCATTTTTATATCACCTAAGTTAAGAACCAACATCTGAAATGATATCAAACAGAAAGGATGAAGAGACCATTTTCTAAAGGTATGTGGGGGAACACCCAGGTACAGCTGCCTCTGCACTTGCTATTAAAGATCGTGGAGGAAGACATGGTATAAACTTCCTCCTCCTCTGTACTTTTCCCAGGATCTTCCAAAACCAAAGAGCCAAAACATTATGCAGAGAAGGTCTGATCACACAGGCACCATAGGGTCATTAATCCCCAATGTGAGAACTAGACTGAACCCTCTTTCTACTCTTGGGAACCTTGCTGGGTATCATCAGCAGTCAAGATCGGGAGTCGTTGCTTGATGTCAGAGGGGAAAGGCTACGCTGGCCTGCAGCTGTCCCAGTGGCCGTGTATCTGAGAAGCATGGCTCTCCTAACAGGACAGGAGTCAGACAGGACGTGAGTTGTTTTAATGCCCATAGTGTAGAAGCAGTGCTGCCTCTAAATAAAAGACTGAACTAGAGGAACTTCTAAGGACTATTTTCAGTCCTTCTTTTTTCTGCTAAGTAAACATGGGGGGTGGAAAAACCCACAGTATTTGTCATTAAAAAAGAGAAAGAAATGTTGGAAATGTAGAAGAAAGGAAAAGAACATTCTAAGAAGACTTGGGATACTTTGCCTGTTAAAGACTGTGAGATCTATTGTCATATGAGATACTTGGATGGAATTGTGTCAAGATCTTTTAAAAGCAAAGTAGGCTAGTTAATATGCAACGAGGAAGGTGGGATTAATGATAACTCAAGGAAGGAGAGAAAAAATAAAATTTTAATAAGAAAAAGGACCACAATGATTTTAAAGCAACAGAGCCCCTGGAAAGAAAAACAAGAAAGCAACAATTAAAAGACACATATGGAAACCATGTAGGCTTTATCATTAACATGTCCGGGTAGTACACATCTAACTATGTTGAGTGAATTTGTTGCAAAATGACATTACTCACATAATTTTTAAAGTTAAAAATGTGATAAGTTATGTAAATATAAATAAAGCCAGGTAGCAAATATAAAGAAAAATAATTATTAAATATATATTTTTTAATATTAAAAGGGCTTGCCAGGTGGCCAGTGGTAAAGAACCTGCCAGCCAATGCAGGAGACACAGGAGATACAGGTTCGATTTCTGGGTTGGGAAAATACCCTGGAGAAGGAAATGGCAACTCACTCCAGTATTCTTGCCAGGAAAATTCCATGGACAGAGGAGCCTGGCAGACTACAGTCCATAGGGTCCCATAGAGTCAGACACTACTGAAGCTACTTAGCACACACTTGCACAAATATTAAGAAACATAGTTTTCAAAGTAACTGAGGGATCAAATGCAGCTGTATTTATAGGAAAAGGTGCTGGAAATGGTTCTCAAGAGAAATAACTCTTATGAAGCATTTTAACCTGGGGATAAATTTTCTCAGGCTTCCCATTTCCCCCCCCCCCCCTCTCTTCGAGTTTACCTATTCTCCTTCAAAGAACTCTTGGAAAGTAGTTGAGAAGATTAGAATCAGATGAGCAGAGGCGAGCCATAGATATTGATAAAATCTTTGAGAAAACACTCAGAAAAGGGTGTTTTGTATAATGAAACAAACAACTATTGGGGGATTCGATTCCTGGGATTCTGGTCCTACAGTCATCATTACTGGCTGTGTAACATTGAACAAGAAGGTGGGCTATAGTCCATGGGGTCGAAAAGAGTCAGACATGCATTCACCTCTGTGAGCTTGAAGTTTTGTGTCATATTGTTTTCCTGTCTATAAAATGGGGGGAACTGGGAGAGATACAAACCATGTCATTTGTTCTCTGCTTTTCAAAGTATTATAATTTTTATCAAACCTGTGACTAAATCTTTGATGAAATATTGAGTGAGGTGCCACAAAGATTTGATTTATAGTGTACATTAAAAAAAGAAAAACCTGAAATATTAAGTTGAAGCCTCACATTTACTCAAAGTTCTTTTATTTATTTATTGAAAAAAATTTTGGCACACAACACAGCTGTGGGATCTTAGTTCCCCAGCCAGGGCCAGGGCCCCGTCAGTGAGAGTACCAAGTCCTAAGCACTGGACCACAAGGGAATTCCCTACTCTAGTAATTGTACTTTTAAAATCTTAAATAAGCGTTAATGGCTCCCCACTCCAGTACTCTTGCCTGGACAATCCCATGGACGGAGGAGCCTGGAAGGCTGCAGTCCATGGGGTCGCGAAGAGTCGGACATGACTGAGCGACTTCACTTTCACTTTTTACTTTCATGCATTGGAGAAGGAAATGGCAACCCACTCCAGTGTTCTTGCCTGGAGAATCCCAGGGACAGGGGAGCCTGGTGGGCTGCCATCTATGGGGTCGCACAGAGTCGGACACAACTGAAGCGACTTAGCAGCAGCAGCAGCATGCTTTAACTGTAGGAACAGCCACAGAATATGTGATATTTTGATGAATATTTTTCATCTCTAGCTTTTAGCACACCGTGTTTCATTGAAAAAATAAGTAAGATGAAAAGAAGACAAAATTCTACAACAATCGGGATCAAGAAGCTAAAATTGAGATTTATTATTTTTATTGGTCACTCTATAACTCTTAATATGCCCCAGTTTATCACTATGCCCTACATAATGAGCACTGGAAAATTAGAAATTATGAGCATTCATTTCTACATAAAGGAGCATGTGTGTGTGTGTGTGTGTGCACGCGCACTCCATTGTGTCTGACTCTTTGTGACCCCATGGACTGTAGCCCACCAAGCTCCTCTTCCGTGGAATTTTCCAGGCAAGAATACTGAAGAGGGTTGCCATTTCCTACTTAAGAGGATCTTCCGGACCCAGGGATCTAACCCATAACTTGTGCCTCCCACACAGGCAGACGAATTCCTTACCACTACACCATCTGGGAAGCTTCATAAAGGATCATGCTCAAGGCTTAAGCAAATCTTTTAGGTATCTGTATGCACGCTAAGTTGTTTCAGCCATGTCTGACTCTGCAACCATGTGGACTGTAGCCCTATGTCCATAGGATTCTCCAGGCAAGAATACTGGAGTGGGTTGCCATGCCCTTCTCCAGGGGCTCATCCTCACCCAAGGATTGAATCCATTTCTCTTATGTCTCCTGCATTGGCAGGCTGGTTCTTTACCACTAGCACCACCTGGGTAGGAGTCATTACTGAAGTTATGAAATTGGTTAGATATAACAAAAAGAGACAGAAAAAGCAAAGATAGTACAAAACCAATCCTGAAACCTTTCTTTAGGATGCAAGAATGTACCATTAGGAGAAAGGAGAATCAGTCTATATTCATGGAAGCAGAAGGATTTCAGTCAGGGAAAACACTCAAGATACTGACCCCACGGACTATACAGTTCATGGAATTCTCCAGGCCAGAATACTGGAGTGGGCAGCTGTTCCCTTCTCCAGAGGATCTTCCCAACCCAGGGATCAAACCCAGGTCTCCCACATTTTAGGCGGATTCTTTACCAACTGAGCCACCAGGGAAGCCCAAGAATATTGGAGTGGGTAGCCTATCCCTTCTCCAGGAGATCTTCCCCACCCAGGAATCAAACTAGGATCTTCTGCATGGCAGGTGGATTCTTAACCAGCTGAGCTACCAGGGAAGCCCCAAAGAGTGGCAAAGAGAGAACAAGAGAAGTTGTTCCTTGTTATTTTCATGGAAATAAACAGGATTTTCTCCTACAATCAAACCATTCAAACAAATACCTCTTGTCTAGTGAGGGAGTGGGAAAAAGCATCAGTGGACAGACACCCCCATCTTCTATCACATTCACCCCAAACTCTACCCCCTGCTCTCTGTACTTTCTGTGAGAGCTGACTTCAAAGAGACACATAAAGGTCACTTTAAGATAGAGTGACAGCAGCGGAAATGGCAGCCTTGAGGAACCCGGAGAAGAGGATTTGTGTAGAAACTCCAGGACATGTCAGGCAGAAAGCAACACAGCAGGACAGGGGTCAGTTTTCCCAACCTAGACCACAGCTGAGCACTCGGTGAGAATCACTGAGCATCAGCGGGAACCTTTGCTTCACTTTTTCTGGGTATTCTCTTTTTCCTTTTGTGTAATTTAGTCAAAGGATCTCTTTGTCTCTGACTCCGTATGTCAGTCTCTCCCTCTTTGTCTCTCTCTATGTCTCTCCTCTGTCTCTCTCTCTTTCATTCTCATCAAGAACAGTTTTCCCTTTTCCGAGAGAGAGTTATGGAGGTCTCTTGGGCTTTTGTCTTTCTGGTATGTTGCCTACTCAACTAAAACTCCTACATTAAAAAAAAAATGAATACCATGTAAAGAAAAATCCCCAACATTTTTACCTGTCTCAAAGAACTACTAAAGTGCTGAACATTTCAAGGATCAAGCAAAGGCATTGATATAGCAAAAATTCAGATTTAGACTTTAATGAGTTTTAAATAAGCACAAGGATCATCCTCAAAGTGAAGAGTGTACCAGATGGTTCTTTGCTGGCACAAATGGTTCCCTCGGTTTATAATGGGTTTCTGTAAGAGACTTTGATTGACATCAACCAGTTCTGTTACAAAACAGTGTGACATCAGGTCAATCATGATGAAACTTGATAATGCCACATCGATAATGTGACATTTTATGCTTTAGTTGGGAACAAACTGCTGGAAGGAAGGGAAGTGATGCTTAGTAATGGATGAATATTCTATACAAATGTTAGCACATCAAGCCTTTGATGATAGTGTTCAAGACCAATGGCATGGTATCAATGACCCTCGGAATCCATGACTCTTCTATAGAGAAATACATGCTTTCTCCAATGCAGGACATCACATGTCCTGGTATTTTCATGATATATGAGATAACGTGATATAATTTATTATATATAATATATGTAGAGTGCGTGCATGCTCAGTTGTGTCTGACTCTTTGCAACCCCATGGACTACAGCCTGCCAGGATCCTCTGTCCATAAGATTTTCCAGGTCAGAATACTGGAGTGTGCTGCCATTTCTTCCTCCAGGGGAGCTTCCCAAACCAGGGATCGAACCAGAGTCTCTTGAATCTCTTGCATTGGCAGGCAGATTGTTAATCACTGTGCCACCTGGGAAGCCCCATAATTTATCTAACTTCACAGCAAATCATTAGACACACTTGGATACACATGCATTTCATAAGAATACACAACTCCTGAGGGCCACCACGTGTCCTGTAACAGCCAGAGTTACAGGATGAATAGAATCAGGAAAAACCTGGCCATTCTGCTGTTGGGCAGATTATTAAATAAGCAAAGCAACACGTAAATAAAATAAATAAAGCTGACCCATCCTTGTATCCATTAAATAAAGTCGCCGTGCTGTACTCTTTCTGCAAAGGTCATGCCAACCTGAGCATAATGGGGTCCCATGGTTTAGCTTAGCTACAGGAAATTCAAGTGGAAAAATAAGTCACCAAGGGCCTAGAATAATGAAGAAACTGTATGGCTTGTTGGAAACTTGATCCAAAAGGAGTAAGAGTGTGGCAGAGATGAGGTAGTAGCAATAAGTGGAGAAAAACTGTTGTGAAACACAGAATCATCATTGGGATATTTGACTCATTCTCTGATTTGCATGATGGGAAACCCTCTTCCTCACCTCCCCTTGTAAATCTTCACTTAATTTCATGTTTCAGTCAATGTGTTGAGGAGCTGAATCTGTTTGGGGGCTGGGACATCATGCTAAAAGCAATTTTGAGGTGAGCACTACTAAAGCGTCTAGTGGAAGTCTCCTGTAACTTATGCGCCTGCTTCTTAGCAAGACCTGTTCTCTTGCTGCTTTCTGAATACACCTGTCATCCTTCTGCCCCTATAACTTGATCTTTCCCTTCTTGTCCTGTGAACCAAATCTAACATCCCATCCAGTTTCATCCCAAAAGCTGCATCCTTGATGAATTTTCTTCTAGATTCCTAACCAAAATTAAGCTCTCCTTCTACAACATATGCACAGAATCTTATAAAGATATTTATCGCACCTAAAATAATATGGCTTGCATTATAGCTGGTACCACATTTAGCTTGAGGGGAATGATTGTGCTTTATTTATCTTTACGGCCACTAAGATGGCTGCACGCATGCATGCATGCTAGGTTACATCTGTCGTGTCCAACTCTGTGCTATGCACCGTAGCCTGCCAGGCTCCTCTGTCCATGGGCTCCTCCAAATAAGAATACTGAAGTAGATTGCCATGCCCTCCTCCAGGGGATCTTCCTGACCCAGGGATCAAAACTGCGCCTCATATCTCCTGCATTGGCAGGTGGCTTTTACTACTAACACCACTTGGGAAGCCCACTAAGATGGCTAACCTCGTACTAAACAAATGTGAGTTATAATAAAATGTGTTGAACAAAATGCTAACTTGTTTATAAAAAAATGTTTTTTTTTAAAGAAGTTTCCCTTTCTCTGGTCTCCAAAAATCATCCTTAAAAGAGAGAGAGGAAAATGTTTAAATGCAAATATTTGATTAAACTTGGTTCTCATATCTCCCTATGAGATAAATTTATTTTAATAGTCCTTCCTACTGTAGCAAGAGAGCAGATATTCCTTCAAAAGGAGAGCATGACCTTTCCTTCTTATCTGCTGTCCTTCAGAGGGGGCAGAAAGTGAGGTTCTCTGAAAACCCTCATTGGAAGGTATACTTGTTTATACAGTAGGCAGTATTTGTGGCTGTATTCTGTATTAAATCTTTGATGGCACACAGATTGTTCTTTTTCAGTAATTGATTAAAGGAATATAGTTAGAGGTATGTTTTCTTTGACAAGAGTTTTCTAGAAGGAGATTATTTTGCTCTTTTGATTTCTTTGTATATTTTTTTCTTTTAAAAATTTTCCCTTTGGAAACAGTTGACTGAGAACGGCATTGAACTCACCCCAATATCATTTATTTTGTAGTCCCCTGTCCTGACAGAGACACAGAAATGGTGTCTCACATGCTGTCCTACATATTCCCCATTTTCTCACATTGTGTCCTACATATTATCTGGTTTCTTTTTCAGGCTCAGACATCAACAGGAGACCCATAAAAGCCCTTGAATTTCTCTTCAATAAAATTAATGTTTTCCTTTGCATATTCAAACCCTGTCTTATACTGTATCTCTGTGACTATGTGAGGGGGGAAAAAGAAAGGAAAGAAAGAAAAACAAGACTAAGTAAAATACCATATGCTATGAACAGGACATAAAGGCTTATGCATTTGTGTTTAGGCTATTTGCCTTGAAAGCAACAGACTGTAGCAGCCATTCATAAAGAAACCAATATCTAAAAAGAAGATCATTTAAATTAAACATGCTTGGAATCTACTGCTTTTGCTTACAAAAAAGATAAAGAGTATTCCTTAAATAAAAATATAATTATTTTTGTATCTTTATTGTCACTTTACTTTCTATTTTGTTTACTGGTAGATGCTGGGGAAATTCTAACTTCTTGTAAGTAGAATTCAGAGTATTTTGAGAGACAGAACAAAGCAAAAGGAATGCATGCTTTCTTTCCTTAACATCACTTAATTCATAGTCTGCTGCTGCTAAGTCACTTCAGTCATGTCCAACTCTGTGCAACCCCATGGACTACAGCCTACCAGGTCCTCCATCCATGTGATTTTCCAGGCAGGAGTACTGGAGTGGGGTGCCATTGCCTTCTCCGTAATTCATAGTCAGCACTGATAAATATCCAGATATTTCACCTCAAACACAATGTGACAGATACTGAAGTAAAACTTTGTCTCTCATTCTATTGGAAATTCCTTCCTTTCATAATATTCATAGATTATTAGATGGCTTTGGCCTTCAGACTTCCTCATTTCATGGTAGCTGGTCAAAAATGGAAAACTGAGGGGAACCCACAGTTGAAAGAAGAAAATCATGTGAGTATTCAAGCTTGACCTGCATTATTTATCCTTAAAGAGACCCCCTCAGTTAATATAGCATGAGACAGATAAACTTCAGCCAACAACAGCAGTCTTATTGGCCCAAGAAAACATACGTTAAAGTATTTTGAGCTGCCAGAGGCGCAGGAAATTGAAGGGAAAAAACACAGAAAGCAAGATCTACTGAGAGGAGAGCCCATAATCTGTGTATAAATTTTCTTAAATATTTGCCTGATTTTTGAAATGTGCATGTAAGAAGGAAACTGAACTTAGCCCAAGAAGAAAACAACCGAAAATCTCAAAGAGCTTAGCAGAAGTATCACTACCTATTGCATCAACTAAGGAGACAACATTTGGGGTTCAGATTTCACATATTAAAGGGGTATGGTAGCTATCTCACACTCTTTAAAATTGCAATGCAGTTAGTGTACAATGTATGTTCATTTCATGTGTACAGCATAGTGATTAAACCTTTAAACACATTATGAATTGATTATCAGATTATCATGGTAAGTCATCAGTTCCCATACAAAGTTATTACAATACTATTGACTACACTCCTTATGCTGTATGTTACATCCTGTGACTTATTTACTTTATGCCTGGATATATGTATCTGTTAATCTCCTTCATCTATTTCATTCACCACTCCCTACCCCAGTCCCATCTGTCAAGCTTCCTTTCCTTCTCTGTTTCCATTTTGTTTCCTTATTCCTTTTTTTTTTTTTTTTTGCTTTTCAGATTCCACATATACTGAGATGTTAATAATATGGTCTTTGTCTTCTCTATCTGATACACTTATTTAGCATGATACATTCTAGATCTATCCTTATTGTAGCAAATGACAAGGTATTATTCATTTTTATGGCTAAGTAATATTTCATTATATATATTTTATAGTTGTTGCCAGTCAGTCATTCAGTCATGTTCAACTCTTTGTGACCCCATGATTGCAGCACGCCAGGATTCCTAGCCCTGCACCATCTCCTACAGCTTGCTCAAACTTAGGTTCATTGAGTTGGTGATGCCATCCAACCATCTCATGCTCTGTAATCCACTTTTCCTCCTGCCTTCAATATTTCCCAGCATCAGGGTCTTTTCAAATGAGTCGGCTCTTCACATCAGGTGGCCAAAGTATTGCAGCTTCAGTATCAGTCCTTCCAATGAATATTCAGGTTTGATTTCCTTTAGGATTCACTGGTTTGATCTCCTTGCAGTCCAAGGGACTCTCAAGGGTCTTCTCCAAAACCAAAGTTCAAAAGCATCAGTTTTTCAGTGCTCAGTCTTCTTTATGGTCCAGGTCTCACATCTACACATGACTACTGGAAAAACCACAGCTTTGACTAGACGGACCTTTGTCGGCAAAGAAATGTCTCTGTTTTTTTAATACGGTTTCTCAATTTGTCACAGCTTTTCTTTCAAAGAGTAAGCACTTTTTAATTTCATGGCTGCAGTCACTGTCCACCATGATTTGGGAGCCCAAGAAAATGAAGTCTGTCATTGTTTCCATTGTTTCCCCATCTATAAGCCATGAAGTGATGGGACCAAATGCCATGATCTTCGTTTTTGAATGTTGAGTTTTAAATCAACTTTTCACTCTCCTCTTTCACCTTCATCAATAGACCGTTTAGTTCCTCTTCACTGTCTACCGTAAGAGTGGTGTCATCTACATATCTGAGGTTACTGATATTTCTCCCAGCAGTCTTAGTTCCAGTTTGTGCTTCATCCAGCCCAGCATTTCCCATGGTATATTCTGCATATAAGTTAAATAAGCAGGGTGACAATACATACTCTTGATGTACTCCTTTCCCAATTTGGAACCAGTCTGTTGTTCCATGTCCAGTTCTAACTGTTACTTCTTGACCTGCATACAGATTTCTCAGACAGCAAGAAGGTAAGGTCGTCTGGTATTCCCATTTCTTCAAAAATTTTCCAGTTTGTTGTGATCCACACAGTTAAAGACTTCAGTATAGTTAATGAAGCAGAAGTAGATGTTTTTCTGGAATTACCTTGCTTTTTCTGTGATCCAACGGAAGGTGGCAATTTGATAGCAAGATGGCTGGATGACATCACTGACTCGATGAACGTGAGTCTGAGTCAACTCTGGGAGTTGTTGATGGACAGGGAGGCCTGGCGTGCTGCAATTCATGGGGTTGCAAAGAGTCGGACACAACTGATCAACTGAACTGAACTGAACTGATACATATATATAAGCTTCCCAGATGGCTCAGTGGTAAAGAATCTGCCTGCCAAGAAGGAGACACAAGTTCAATCCTTGGGTCAGGAAGATAGCCTGAAGAAGGAAATGGCAACCCACTCTAGTATTCTTACCTGAGAAATTCCATGGACAGAGGAACCTGGTGGGGTACAGTCCATGGGGTTGCGAAGAGATGAACACAACTTAGCCTAGCAACTAAACAACAACAGCAACAAATACATATATATACCAATGTTTTATCCATTCATCTGTCAAAAGACACTTAAGAAGCTTCCATATCTTGGTTGTTGTAAATAATGCTGCAATGAATATAGGAACACATATAGCCTTTCAAATTATTTTTTGTTTGCTGTGTCTCAGTTAGCCATTCAGATAGGTTTGTGGTCATATCTCATTGGTTTGATTTGTATTTCCCTGATAATGATGATGGAGGAGAAGGGGATAACAGAGGATGAGATGGTTGAATGGCATCACCAACTCAATGGACATGAGTTTGAGCAAGCTCCAGGAGTTGGTGATGGACAGGGAAGCCAGGCATGCTGCAGTCCCTGGGGGCACAAAGAGTCAGACACAACTGAGCTACTGAACTGATGACTGAGCATCACTTTATGTGTTTAATGGTCTTCTCTATGTTTTATTTGGAAAAATATTTATTGACGTTTTCTGGCTATTTTACAACAAGATTGGTTTTATTTTTTATATCATATTATGTATATTATAATATATTATATAATATGTATATTTTGTATATTAACCCTTTATCTGTCATACCATTGGAAAATATTTTCTCCCATACAGCAGGATGTCTCTTCTTTTTTGTTGATGGTTTCCTTTGCTGTACAGCAGATTTTAGGCTTAATTGGGTCCCACTTGTCTATTTTTGTTTTTGTTTCCTTTGCCTGAGGAGACAGATCAAAAATATATTGCTAAGATTGATATCAAAATGTTTACTAGCCCATGTTTTCTTTTAGGAGTCTTATGGTTTTAGGCTTTATATTTAAGTCTTTAATCCATTTTGAATTTATTTTGTATTTAGTGTGTTTGTTTTGCATGTAGCTCTCCAGTATTCCCAACACCATTTATTGAAGAATCTGTCTTTCATCCATTGAATATTTTGCCTCCTTTTTCATATATTAATTGACTATATAAATATGGGTTTATTGCTGGGCTCTCTATTCTGTTCTTTGATCTATGTGTTTGATTTTGTCCCAGTAGCACACTATATAGATTACTGTTGCTTAGTAGTATATTTTAAGTCAGGGAACATGATACCTCCAGCTTTGCTCTTCTTTCTCAAGACTGCTTTGGTTAATTGGGTTTTATTGTCATTCCATACACATTTTAGTATCATTTTTTTTCTAAATCTGTAAAAAATGTCATTGCTTGATATAGATTGCATTCAATCTGTAGATTTCCTTGGATAGAATAGTCAGTCCATGAGAACAGTATTATCTATATTTGTGTTGTCTTCAGCTTCTTTCATCAATATCTTATAGTTTTCAGGATAAGGGTTTTTCACTTCCTTTTCCTTTTCCTTTCACTTCCTTTTCACTTCCTTTCACTTCCTAGATTTATTACTAGATATTTTAACTTTTTGATGCAATTATAAATGACATCATTTTCTTAATTTCTCTTTTCTATAATATGTTGCTACTGTATAGAAATAACAACAGATTTATGTTTGTTAACTATGTATCCTGCAACTTTACTGAAATCATTTATTAGTTGCAATAGTTTTTTGGTGGAAACTTCAGATTTTCTAAATGTAGTATCACATCATTTGCAGAGAGTAACAGTTTTGCTTCTTCTTTCCCAGTTTTGATTCCTTTTATTTTTCTTGTCTGATTGTCCTGAAAAGGACTTTCAATACTATCTTGAACAAAAGAAAAGATAGTGAGAATCTTTTACTCATTATCAATCTTAGAGGAAATGCTTGTAGTTTATCACCATTGAATATTATATTTGCTATGTGTTGTCATGTATGGACTTTTATGTTGAGGTATATTTCCTCTATATCCACTTTGTTGAGAGCTTTTATCTCAAGTGGCTTTTGAATTTTGTCAAATGATTTGTCTGTCTCTATTGTGATCACAAGATTTGTATTCTTCATTACGTTGGTGATTCATGTTAATTTATTTGCAGTTATTGAACCATCTTTGCATTCCTGGGATAAGTTCACTTGGTCATGATGTTTGAATTTTTTAATGTATTGTTGAATTCTGTGTTCTAGTATTCTGTTTAAGATTTTTGCACGTATGTTCATCAGTGATATTGGCCTGGAATTTTCTTTTTCTGTGGTGTCTTTGTTTTATTTTGGTATCTGGGTGATGCTGGCCTCACAGATGAGTTAAAAGACATTCATTCCTCTTTAATGTTTTTACTAGTTTGAAAATTGTTAACTCTTCTTTAAATATTTGGTAGAATTCACTCTGGTCATGGACTTTATTTGTTGGGAGCTTTTTTGATTACTGGCTCAATTTCATCACTGGTTATTGATTGATTCATATTTTCTATTTCTTCCTGATTCATTCTTGTCATATTGTTCATTTCTAGGCATTTATGCAGTTTTTTTAGGTTTTCAACTTGTGGTCAAACTGTTGTTTGCAGTAATTACTTTGATCCTTTGTTTTTCTGTGTTCTTGCTCCTAACTCCTCCTCTTCCATTTCCGATTGTGTTGCTTTGGGCCTTCTCTTCTTTTTATGATGAATCTGACTAAAAGTTTATCAATTTGTTTTTTCTTTTCAAAACACAAACTCTTGCTGTCATTAATCTTTTCTTCTTTTAGTTTCTATTTTATTCATTTCTTCTCTGATCTTTATTATTAGTTTCTTTGTACTAGCTTTGGTTTTGCTTGTTCTTTTTTTAGTCCCTTTTGGTGAGAGTTTAGATTGTTTATTCAACATTTTTCTTGTTTCCTAAAGTACTCTTTATTGCTACAAATTTCCCTCTTATAACTGGTTTTGCTGAATCATATAAATATTGTCATGTTGTGTTTCCATTTTCATTTATATTCTGGTTTTTAAAATTTTTTTTCTTTGATTTCTTCAGTAATCCATTGGTAGTTTAGTTGCATGCTGTATTTTTTTAGCAGTTTCTTATTATAGTCTTATATCTTTTTTTATTAGAAAATATGTTGATATAATTTCAGTTTTCTTAAAATGATTGAGACTTCTTTGTGGCCTAGCATGTGTTCTATACTAGAGGGTGTTGCATATGCACTTTGAAGGCAGCTATGCTCACCACTATATCACCAAGGCTATACTCAGTTCAGTTCAGCTCAGTTGCTCAGTCATGTCCGACTCTTTGTGATCCCATGAATCACAGCATGCCTGCGCTTAAAAAGAAACTATATTCTGTCCTTTAGTGGTGGAACATTAGGTCAATCTGCTTTATTGTGTCATTCAAAGCCTGTTTTTTCTTATTGATCTTCTGTCTGGATGATCTGTTCATTGAGTTAAGTGGAGTATCAGAGTTCCTATTACAATTATTTCACTGTCAATTTCTCCCTTTATGTTTGTTAATATTTGCTTTGTATATCTATGTATAGGTTCTTGGCTGCATATATACTTACAAGTGTTATATCTTGTTGTTGAACTGATTGTTTTATCATTATGTAATGTCCTTCTTTACAATTTTTGTTTTTAAACAAAGTTATGTCTGATATATACATATATATATATATATATATATATATATATATATATACACATTTCATACCCAGGTTTCTTTCTGTTTGCATTTGTATGGAATGTTTTTCTGTACTTGCTCATTTCAACTGTTTTTCTTTAGATCTGACCTGAATCTCTTACAGGCAGCACATATATTTATTTTTCAATCCATTCAACCACTTCGTCTTTTGGTTGGAAAATTTATTCCATTTACTTTTAAAGGAATTATTGATAAGTATGTACTTATTGGGAGAAGGCAATGGCACCCCACTCCAGTACTCTTGCCTGGAAAATCCCATGGACGGAGGAGCCTGGAAGGCTGCCGTCTATGGGGTCACACAGAGTTGGACACGACTGAGCGACTTCACTTTCACTTTTCACTTTCCTGCATTGGAGAAGGAAATGGCAACCCACTCCAGTGTTCTTGCCTGGAGAATCCCAGGGACGGGGGAGCCTGGTGGGCTGCCGTCTATGGGGTCGCACAGAGTTGGACACGACTGAAGTGACTTAGCAGCATGTACTTATTGAGGGGCTTCCCTGGTAACTCAGTGGTAAAGACTCCACCTGAAATATAGGAAACTCAGGAGACATGGGTTCAATCCCTGGATTTGGAAGATACCCTGGAGGAGGCTGTGGCAACCCACTCCAGTATTCTTGCCAGGAAAATTCCATGGACAGAGGACCCTGGCTGGCTATAGTACATAGGGTCAAAAAGAGTCAGACATGACTGTAGTGACTATTTCTTCACGCATGTATTTATCATCATTTTAAACTATTTTCTGCTTGTTTTTTATAGTTCTCTGTTCCTTTTTTCTCTTATTCTGTCCCCTTATTACTTGACTATCTTTTCTGTTATGTTTGGATCCCTTTCTCTTTTCTTTTGTGTATTTATAATGCTTTATTACAGGTTATTGGTTTCTGGGTATCATGAGGTGCACAGATATGTTGTTTATTCTAATTTGATGATTTCCAAAGTTCAAACACATTTTGACAACCTTACATTTTTAGTCCCCACACTAGCTTTTATGTTTTTGGTGTCATATTTTACATCTTTTGTGTGTATGTGTATCTCTTAAAAACTTATTGTGGCTAGAGATGGTTTTATTACTTTTGTGTTTTAACTTTCCTGGTAGCTTTATAAGTGGTTGGTCTACTACCTTTGGGCTTCAAGATGTGCAGTGGTAAAGAATTCACCAATGCAAGAGACACAAGAGAGGTAGGCTCAATCCCTGGGTCAGGAATATCCCCTGGAGTAGGAAACAGCAATCCACTCCAGTATTTTTGCCTGGAAAATTCCAAGTACAGGGGAGTCTGGCCAGCCACAGTCCAGGGGCTGCAAAGAATCTGACATGACTGAGCTTCTGAGCACACACACACCACTACCCTTACTTTATGTTTGCATTTACCAACCTGTGAAACTTTTCTTCCATAATTTTCATATTTCTAGTTACATTTTCTTTTTCTACTTAGAAGAGTTCTTTTAAAAATTTTTGTAAAACTTGAATAGTGGTGCTTAATTTTTTTAGCCTTTGCTTTTCTACAAAACTCTTCATGAACCTGGATAAGTGACCTTATGAATGAGACATCCTATTGGATCCAGCAGCACTCTCCCGTTTGGCCAGTAGGGCTTAATTTTCCAGGGGTGCTCCCTACGTGGGCTGCACGTACCTTTCTGTTGTGGGAGAGACAACCAGTGCAGGTGTGCTGATAGACAAGGCTGGCCACTGGCATGGCTGCCGTGAGGTCCTGCCTCATGCAGTTGACACTAGCCAGCCAATAGGTGGAGAAGGCCTTCAGCACTAATAGGCTAAAAGGAGGATATCAAAATGGCTAGCATGGTAGATCAAAATGGGATCAGCATGGTAGAACAAGATCCCCCAAAAGTCTGCTACCAGTGTTTCCATCCCTAGAAGGAGTCCCAGATGCTTCCTGACTCTAAGAAAGGCTGTGTAAATCAGCAAGTGTGTGACACAGGTCCTTCTCTAAATTTATACGTCTCCGCTGGGACTTGTAGCATCTGAGATTTTCATCACCATTTAAAAGCAGAGTCTCTATTTTTCTCTTGTGCTTTCTCAAACCTAAGTCCCATGATTTTCAAAACCAAACATTCTAGGAGATCATCCTTCTAGTATAGTACCCTCAGACTGGTGGACTTGAATTATAAGATAGATTAATGCATATTCTTCAATCAGAAGGAGAATAATACCAGATATGTATTTGGATAGAGACAAAGAAATGAAGAGGCTTGAAACTAGTAAATATGTTTTTATATATAAAATTTTTTCTTATTACTTACATTTCTTTTAGGAAATTTGATAGCAATGCAACATGGGATTTACAGCATATGCAGAAGTTAAATACATGACACGATTAGATCAAAGACCAGAAGGTTAGTAAAAGAAGCATAATGTCTTAAGTTTTTTACATATTAAGTGAAATGGTATAATATTGCTTGAAAGTAGATGGTGATAAATTAAAGGTGTTTGCTATAAATCTGAAAGTAACATTTGATAATAAGTCAACAAAAGGGATAAAAATGATGTCACAAAAAACATTCAATTAATCCAAAAGAAGGCTAAAAAGAGAAAGCAGAGGTGGAAAAAGTAGAAAACAAAATGACTAATTTCTGTTATTCAGTTCAGTTCAGTCACTCAGTCGTGTCTGACTCTTTGAGACCCCATGAATCGCAGCACGCCAGGCCTCCCTGTCCATCACCAACTCCCAGAGTTTACACAGACTCATGTCCACCATGTCAGTGATGCCATCCAGCCATCTCATCCTCTGTCGTCCCCTTCTCCTCCTGCCCTCAACCCCTACCAGCATCAGGGTCTTTTCCAATGAGTCAACCCTTCACATGAGGTGGCCAAAGTATTGGAATTTCAACTTTAACATCAGTCCTTCCAGTGAACACCCAGGACTGATCTCCTTGAGGATGGACTGGTTGGATGTCCTTGCAATCCAAGGGACTCTCAAGAGTCTTCTCCAACATCACAGTTCAAAAGCATAAATTCTTCAGCACTCAACTTTCTTCACAGTCCAACTCTCATATCCATACATGATCACTGGAAAAACCATAGCCTTGATTGACAGACATTTGTTGGCAAAGTAATGTCTCTGCTTTTCAATATGCTATCTAGGTTGGCCATAACTTTCCTTCCAAGGAATAAGTGTCTTTTAATTTCATGGCTGCAGTCACCATATGCAGTGATTTTGGAGCCCCCAAAAATAAAGTCTGACACTGTTTCCACTGTTTCCCCTTCTATTTCCCATGAAGTGATGGGACCAGATGCCATGATCTTCATTTTCTGAATGTTGATCTTTAAGCCAACTTTTCCACTCTCCTCTTTCACTTTGGTCAAGATGCTTTTAAGTGCCTCTTCACTTTCTGCCATAAAGGTGGTGTCATCTGCATATCTGAGGTTATTGATATTTCTCCCGGCACTCATGATTCCAGCTTGTGTTTCTTCCAGTCCAGTGTTTCTCATGGTGTACTCTGCATATAAGTTAAATAAACAGGGTGATGATATACAGCCTTGACGTACTCCTTTTCTTATTTGGAACCAGTCTGTTGTTCCACATCCAGTTCTAACTGTTGCTTCCTGACCTGCATATAGGTTTCTCAAGAGGCAGGTCAGGTGGTCTCCCATTCCCATCTCTTTCAGAATTTTCCACAGTTTATTGTGATCCACACAGTCAAAGGCTTTGGCATAGTCAATAAAGCAGAAATAGATGTTTTTCTGGAACTCTCTTGCTTTTTCGATGATCCAGCAGATGTTGGCAATTCGATCTTTGTTTCCTGTGCCTTTTCTAAAACCAGCTTGAACATGTGGAAGTTCACGGTTCATGTACTGCTGAAGCCTGGCTTGGAGAATTTTGGGCATTACTTTACTAGCGTGTGAGATGAGTGCAATTGTGCGGTAGTTTGAGCATTCTTTGGTATTGTCTTTCTTTGGGATTGGAATGAAAACTGACCTTTTCCAGTCCTGTGGCCACTGCTGAGTTTTCCAAATTTGCTGGCATATTGAGTGCAGCACTTTCACAGCATCATATTTTAGGATTTAAAATAGCTCCACTGGAATTCCATCACCTCCACTAGCTTTGTTCATAGTGATGCTTCCTAAGGCCCACTTGACTTCACATTCCAGGATGTCTGGCTCTAGGTGAGTGATCACACCATCGTGATTATCTGTGTCATGAAGATCTTTTTGTACAGCTCTTCTGTGTATTCTTGCCACCTCATCGTAATATTTTCTGCTTCTATTAGGTCCATACCATTTCTGTCCTTTATCGAGCCCATCTTTGCATGAAATATCTCTAATATTCTTGATGATATCTCTAGTCTTTCTCATTCTATTGTTTTCCTCTATTTCTTTGCATTGATTGATGAGGAAGACTTTCTTATCTCTCCTTGCTTTTCTTTGGATCTCTGCATTCAAATGGGTGTATCTTTCCTTTTCTCCTTTGCTTTTCACTTCTCTTCATTTCACAGCTATTTGTAAGGCCTCCCCAGACAGCCATTTTGTTTTTTTGCATTTCTTTTCCATGGGAATGGTCTTGATCCCTGTCTCCTGTACAATGTCATGAACCTCATTCCATAGTTCATCAGGCACTCTATCTATCAGATCTAGTCCCTTAAATCTATTTCTCACTTCCACTGTATAATCATAAGGGGTTTGATTTAGGTCATACCTGAATGGTCTAGTGGTTTTCCCTACTTTTCAATTTAAGTCTGAATTTGGCAATAAGGAGTTCATGATTTGAGCCACAGTCAGCTCCCAGTCTTGTTTTTTCTGACTCTGTAGAGCTTCTCCATCTCTGGCTGCAAAGAACATAATCAATCTGATTTTGGTGTTGACCATCTGGTGATGTCCATGTGTAGAGGCTTCTCTTGTGTTTTTGGAAGAGGGTGTTTGCTATGACCAGTGCATTCTCTTGGCAAAACCCTATTGGCCTTTGCCCTGCTTCATTCCGTATTCCAAGGCCAAATTTGCCTGATACCCCAGGTGTTTCTTGACTTCCTACTTTTGCATTCCAGTTCCCTATAATGAAAAGGACATCTTTTTTGGGTGTTAGTTCTAAAAAGTCTTTTAGGTCTTAATATACCGTTCAACTTCAGCTTCTTCGGCATTACTGGTTGGAGCATAGGCTCGGATTACTGTGATATTGAATGGTTTGCCTTGGAAATGAAAAGAGAATATTCTGTCATTTTTGAGATTGCATCCAAGTACTGCATTTTGGACTCTTTTGTTGACCATGATGGCTACTCCATTTCTTCTAAGGGATTCCTGCCCACAGTCATAGATATAATGGTCATCTGAGTTAAATTCACCCATTCCAGTCCATTTTATTTTTTTTTTTAATTCTTATTTTATTTTTTTAATTTAATTTAATTTTTAAACTTTACAATATTGTATTAGTTTTGCCAAATATCGAAATGAATCCACCACAGGTATACCTGTGTTTCCCATCCTGAACCCTCCTCTCTCCTCCCTCCCCATACCCTCCCTCTGGGTCGTCCCAGTGCACCAGCCCCAAGCATCCAGTATCGTGCATTGAACCTGGACTGGCAACTCGTTTCATACATGATATTATACATGTTTCAATGCCATTCTCCCAAATCTCCCCACCCTCTCCCTCTCCCACAGAGTCCATAAGACTGATCTATACATCAGTGTCTCTTTTGCTGTCTCGTACAGGGTTACTGTTACCATCTTTCTAAATTCCATATATATGCGTTAGTATACTGTATTGGTGTTTTTCTTTCTGGCTTACTTCACTCTGTATAATAGGTTCCAGTTTCATCCACCTCGTTAGAACTGATTCAAATGTATTCTTTTTAATGTCTGAGTAATACTCCATTGTGTATATGTACCACAGCTTTCTTATCCATTCATCTGCTGATGGACATCTAGGTTGCTTCCATGTCCTGGCTATTATAAACAGTGCTGTGATGAACATTGGGGTACACGTGTCTCTTTCCCTTCTGGTCCATTTAGTTCACTGATTCCTAGAATGCTGACGTTCACTCCTGCCATCTCCTGTTTGACTACTTCCAATTTGCCTTGATTCATGGACCTGACATTCCAGGTTCCTATGCAGTATTGCTCTTTACAGCATTGGACCTTGCTTCTATCACCAGTCACACCCACAACTGTGTATTGTTTTTGCTTTGGCTCCATCCCTTCATTCTCTCTGGAGTTATTTCTCCACTGATCTCCAGTAGCATATTGGGCACCTACCCATCTGGGGAGTTCATCTTTCAGTGTCCGATGTTCTTGCCTTTTCATACTGTTCATGGGGTTCTCAAGGCAAGAATGCTGAAGTGGTTTGCCATTCCCTTATCCAGTGGACTACATTCTGTCAGACCTCTCCATCATGACCCGCCCATCTTGGGTGGCCCCACACGGCATGGCTTAGTTTCACTGAGTTAGACAAGGCTGTGGTCCTTGTGATCAGATTGACTAGTTTTCTGTGATTATGGTTTCAGTGTGTCTGCCCTCTGATGCCCTCTCACAATGCCTACCGTCTTACTTGGGTTTCTCTTACCTTACACGTGGGGTATCTCTTCATAGCTGCTCCAGCAAAGCGCAGCCACTGCTCCTTACCTTGGACAAGGGGTATCTCCTCACGGCCGTCCCTTCTGACCTTGAATGTGGAGTAGTTCCTCTCGGCCCTCCTGCACCCACACAGCCACCACTCCTTGGATGTGGCAAGCCATTATTCTCTGCTGTGGCTTGTTCTTTTGTTTAGGTTAAAACTTTAAAGTCCCCAATATTTCTGCTTTGTTCCTCTCAGGAGCAAATTCACCCTCCATCCCCTGATGTTGTTCTGGTGGCAATTAGCACTGTAGGCCCTGGGCCATCCACTAGCCACCAACCAAATGGACCACCTGCAGAAGGACAGTCAGCAAATACCTGGTGTCTGTCACTAATTCTCTAGGGCCATGTTTATGATTCTCTGGTGCTGTGTGAATCCAGATCCCCTGGACCCCACACTGCTATGTGCTCTTCACTGCCAGAGCCTGAATTAACTTCTGATTAACTTCTGGAATTAATTTCTGTTCTTACAGTGTATTAAAAAGCAGAGACATAACTTCGCTGACAAAGTTGCATACAGTCAAAGCTATGGTTTTTACAATAGTCAGGTATGGATGTAAGAGTTGGACCATAAAGAAGGCTGAGCACTGAAGAACTAATGCTTTCAAACTGTGGTGCTGGGGAAGACTCTTGAGAGTCTCTTGAACAGCATGTAGATCAAACTAGTCAATCTGAAAGGAAATCAATCCTGATGCTGAAGCTGAAGCTCTAATACTTTGGCCACCTATTCAAAGAGCCAACTCGTTGGAAAAGACCCTGTTGCTGGGAAAGATTGAGGGTAGGAGAAGAAGAGGGCAACAGAGGATGAGATGGTTGGATGGCATCACTGACTCAATGGACATGAGTTTGAACAAGCTCCAGGAGATAGCAAAGGACAGGGAAGCCTGGTGTGCTATTGTTCATGGGGTGGCAAAGAGTCAGACATGACTTAGAGACCAAACAATATCAAATTCATAAACTATCTAAATCCTTCAATTAAAATGCAGAGGTTATCAGATTGTAGAGAGGAAAAGTCAGTTATATGTATCCCAGAATAAATCCACCCCCATATCAAGGCACACAGAAGTTCAAAGTAAAATAATAAAAAAAAGATTTATAATGTTAAAACTGATTAAAAGAGAGTCATTTCATCATTGGAAAGTATGTATAAATTATATCCAAAGCCAGCAAAACAGTAGAAATAATAAAAATTAGAATGGAATTTAAAAAAAAAAAAAAACAGAGAAATTTGATGAAACCAAAAGCTAGTTTCTTAAGGAGTCCAATGTAGTTGATTGACTTCTAACAAGACTGATCAGGAGAGAGAGGACAGATACAAATATCAGTAATCATCAGGATGACAATGCAGATTCTCCTTTAGTTAAAAACATAATAACAAACTTTATGAAATGTTTTATGTCAATAAATTAGATGAGTTAATGAAATTTACTAATTCCTTGAAAGCTACAGAGCTAACTCATAAAGAAATAGATAACTTTAAAAGTCCCATATCTGTAAGTAAATTAAATTACCATTAAGAACATGACCTGCAAGAAAACTGCAGATTCATTTGGTTTCACTTGTGAATTATACCAATGATTTAAGGAAGAATTACTAATTCTATATAAACTGTTGAAAACATTGAACAAGAGCAGTACTATCCAACTCATTCTATGATGCTAGCATAACCCTGACACCAAATTAGACAAAGACATTGTAGGGGAAAAAAAAAAAAAAACTATAGCCATATTCAATAATCAAAAATCTAACTATAAAAATTGTTAACAAAATGTTCATAAAACAAATACAGAAATATAAGAAAAGGATAGTATTATAAGTGGGGTTTGACTCAAAAATGAAAGTTTAGTTTATCAATATTCAATCAATGTAATGTGCCACATTAGCAGAAAAATATTACCATCTAAGTTTGTGAGGGAAGAGAATTTGATAATATCCAACACTCATCTATAAAAATTCTCCAAAAACTAAAAATAAAAAAGACCTCTCTTAACATGGTAAAGGATATTTACCATAAACCTACAGATAATATCATACTTAACACAGAAAACTGTTTTCCACCTAAGATAAGTTCAAGGCAAGAATGTGTATTTGTGCTCATAATTTGTATTAGAAATTGTATGGCAGTGTTAGCCAGTGAAGAAGAAAAGAAAGAAAGCAAGAAAGGAAAATAAAAGAAGGAATGAAGGATGGTTGGAGAGAGGAAGGAAAGAAGAAAAATAAAGAAAAGAAGGAAGAGAGGAGGAAAGGAAGGACAGAAAGGAGGAAAGGAGGAAAGAAAAAGTATGCAGTAAATCTATCTGTTTATAGATGACATGATAAAAAATCCTAGAAAATATCCAAATGTCTCAAATTTTAAGCCATAAGGACATAAGATCAATTGCCTCTCAAAATTAAAAAAAAAATACAAAGTTCAAAAATTGTTATCAAGTGAATAAGACAAATTAGAGACTGAAGAGGAGAAAATGTTTAAAAAGACACGTCTGCTAAAAGATTGTTACCTAACGTATGCAGTCTTAAAACTCAACTATAAGAACACATCTGACTTTAAAATGGGCAAGAAAGCTTACACTACACCAAAGAATATACACAGATGGCAAACAATCACATGAAAGATGCTTTATATCATGCTGTTGAAAGTGAAGTGAAAGTGTTAGTCTGCTCAGTTGTGTCCAACTCTTTGTAATCACATGCATAGTAGCCCACCAGGCTCCTCTGTCCACAGACTTCTCCAGGCAAGAATACTGGAGTGGGTAGCCATTCCCTTCTCCAGGGAATCTTCCTGACCCAGGGACTGAACTCTCATCTTCTGCACTGCAGGTAGATACTTTACTGCTGAGCCACCAGGAAGCTCAGATTAAACATAATCTTAGTTAACAATAAAGGACAGAAATGGTAAGGACCTAAAGGAAGCAGAAGATATAAGAAGAAGTGGCAAGAACACACAGAAGAACTGTACAAAAAGATCTTCATGACCCAGATAATCATGATGATGTGATCACACACCTAGTGCCTGACATCCTGGAATGTGAAGTCAAGTGGGCCTTAGGAAGCATCACTATGAACAAAGCTAGTGGAGGTAATGGAATTCCAGTTGAGCTATTCCAAATCCTGAAAGATGATGCTGTGAAAGTGCTGCACTCAATATGTCAGCAAATTTGGAAAACTCAGCAGTGGCCACAGGACTGGAAAAGGTCAGTTTTCATTCCAATCCCAAAGAAAGGAAATGCAAAAGAATGCTCAAACTACTGCACAATTGCACTCATCTCACACGCTAGTCAAGTAATGCTCAAAATTCTCCAAGCCAGGTATCAACAATATATGAAACATCAACTTCCAGAAGTTCAAACTGAATTTAGAAAAGGCAGAGAAACCAGAGATCAAATTGCCAACATCCATTGGGTCATTGAAAAAGCATAAGAATTCCAGAAAAACATCTGCTTCATTGACTACACTAAAGCCTTTGACTGTGTGGATCACAACAAACTGGAAAATTCTGAAAGAGATGGGAATACCAGACCACCTGACCTGCCTCTTGAGAAATCTGTATGCAGTTCAGGAAGCAACAGTTAGAACTGGACATGGAACAACAGACTGGTTCCAAACTGAGAAAGGAGTACACTAAGGCTGTGTATTGTCACCTTGCTTATTTAACTTACATGCAGAGTACATCATACGAAATGCTGGGCTGGATGAAGTACAAGCTGGAATCAGATTGCCAGGAGAAATATCAGTAACCTCAGATGACACCACCCTTATGACAGAAAGTGAAGAGAACTAAAGAGTCTCTTGATGAAAGTGAAAGAGGAGAATGAAAAATCTGGCTTAAAACTCAACATGCAGAAAACTCAGATCATGGCATCTGGTCCCATCACTTCATGGCAAATATATGGACAAACAATGGAAACAATGACAGACTTTATTTGGGGGCTCCAAAATCACTGCAGATGGTAACTGCAGCCAGGAAATTAAAAGACGCTTGCTCCTTGGAAGAAAAGTTATGACCAACCTAGAAAGCATATTAAAAGGCAGAGACATTACTTTGCCAACAAAGGTCCGTCTAGTCAAAGCTATGGTTTTTCCAGTAGTTATGTGTGGATGTGAAAGTTGGACTGTAAAGGAAGCTGAGCACCGAAGAATTGATGCTTTTGAACTGTGGTGTTGGAGAAGACACTTAAGAGTCCCTTGGACTGCAAGGAGTTCAAATCTTTCAATCCTAAAGGAAATCAGACCTGAATGTTTATTGAAAGGACTGATGCTGAAGCTGAAACTCCAATACTTGGGCCATCTGATGCGAAGAAGCGACTCCTTGGAAAAGACTCTGATGCTGGGAATGATTGAAGGCAGGAGGAGAAGGGGACGACAGAGAATGACGTGGTTGGATGGCATCACCAACTCGATGAAAATGAGTTGAGCAAGCTCTCAGAGTTGGTGATGGACAGGGAAGCCTGGCATGCTGCAGTCAGTGGCATCGTAAAGAGTCGGACATGACTGAGAGTCTTAACTGAACTAAACTAGTTAACATATAATCAGGCTTCTTGTATACATTGCCAATCCTGTTGTAAATTCACAGAGAAATGCAGAGGATCTTTAGTAGCCAAAACAATTGTGAAGAAGAATGAAGTTGAAGAACTTAAACTACATAAATTTAAGGCTTATTTTTTAATTTATCTTTTAATTGAAGGATAATTGCTTTGCAGAATTTTGTTGCTTTCTGTCAAATCTCAATATGAATCATCCATAGGTATACATATATCTTTTATACATTCCTTTTAAAAGGCTTATTTTAAAACTATAGTAATTAAAAACATGTGGTACTCACTTAAATAAGGGAAGTTAGATCCGTGGACTATAATAGAGTATCCAGAAATAGACTCAAACCATATGCTGTCAATTGAATTTCGAAAAAGATTCTGGTGGGAATGTAAAATGGGAAAATTGCTTTGGAATGTAAGAAACTGTTATTAAAAATTTAGAGATAAAACATCATATTACTCTGTCATTCCACTTCCACATATTTATTTACACAGAAAAAAAGTAAAGTGCTCATCCTAGGAAGAATTATGTGTGAATACTCATGCTAGTTTCATTTATAAGGGAAATAGTGGTGAATGGACTTACAGAGGTGTTTTATATGTAGTATATACAATGGGATAGTTCTCCTCAAGAAGAAGGAAGAAAATATTGGTACAAGCAACTATATAGGCCAATCTCAGAACAATTATGTTGTGTGAAAAAAGCCAAACAAAAAACAATAACTACTGTATGATCCTACAGTTCAAAAGTCTATAAGATGCACACTAATGCTTAGTGACAGAATGCAGATCAATAATTTCAAGTGTTGGGAGGGGAAGGAGAGGGGCAAGGTGGGCTTACAAAAGGGCACAAGGAAACTGTGGGATGAAGAATATGCTCATTATCTTGATCGTGGTGATAATATCATAGTTGACATGTGTCAGAACATCAATTTTACATCTTAAATATGTGCAATTCTAAAATATGTGTAAATGACAGTTCTAAGTATTGACAAGGATATGGAATAATAGGTCTTTCACATATTGTTGTGTAGAAATGTAAAACAGTTTGGAAAACTACTGGGCCTTCTTTATAAAATTCAACATACACCTGCCTTTTGATTCAGACAGTCCATTACTAGTTATTTACTCAGTTCCAGTGAAAAGATTTGTCTCTATGAACACTGTACAAGAATGTTCATAACAGCATCATACTTAGTATCCAAAGACTATAAAAGAAACTCAATTACTCACAAGAGGTGAATGGACAAATAGATTATGATTCAGTAGAATATTTCTAAATAATAAAAAAGAAATGGATTACTGATAAACCCAACAATGGGTAAGAATCTTTAATACACCAAAGAAGCCAGGCATGAAGGAGTACATGTTCTAATGGTTCTATTTCTGTGAAGTTTTAAAAAGGCAAAACCATACTATGGTGACAAAAATCAGAAAATCCCCCAAGCATAGGGGAGGGGAAAGGACAGTTTGGAAAAAAAGAATAGGAGAGAATAGGGGCTTCCCAAGTGATATAGTTTCCCAAGTATATCCCAACTTCTCAAGTTGTATATTCCCAAGTATATATTCTAGTAAAGAATCTACCTGCCAATGCAGGAAACAGAGGATTCTTTTTAAACTATTTGCTTTGTAAATTTGGTCATTTGTTGCTATGATATAGCAGGAGGATAAAAGTTGTACAGACATAAAACAGCTCATGAGATAAAGTCTAATTTGAAGACCATGATAGAAGCAAAGATTTGACAAGTCTGCGATTGGAGCATGTTTTCCAGAAGTGATTGAGACAGTAGTGTTTAGCTGGGTGTTTTTTCATTTGTTTGTTGTTAGCTAGCAGGTGAGCTTGGTAGGTGAGGCTCAGCAGTTGAAATGGGAAACTGTCTGTCTCTCGGACAGGAAGTAGTAGTTGAAGGAGAAGCTCTAAGAAACCAAAGGAAGGTACTCAAGAGAGAATTAATATTTACACTCTGAAAAGTAACCAAAACACCTGGGTAGGAGTCTAACACCTCAGAAGCCTATAGCAAGAGAAGCAGTTGGATTTCCAGGCAATAGTACTGGAGTGGATTGCCATTTCCTTCTCCAGGGGATCTTCCCAACCTAGGGATTGAACCCGGGTCTCCTGCATTGTAGACAGACGCTTTACCATCTGAGCCACCAGGGAAGTCCTAGGTGACAACAGAGGAATCGAATAGAAAACACTGGCGTTGTTCCCTGAACCTGAAGATTGTTCATTATCCTCCAGAATATTTTTCTTCTGATCTTACCATGTTTGCTGCTTTGTTTTCCCTTACAGTTCAGGAGTCCTGTTATTGCTTACAAAGTGCTGCTTAACAACCTCTTACAGAAATAGGGGGTGTAGCTCAGTGGTAGAGCATGTGCTTTGCATGCACAAGGCCCTGGGTTCAATTCCTAGCACCTCCATCTGTCCTTTTCTCTCAGTTCTCTCACAGCTAAAATTTTTCAACATGATAATGCCCTTGAAGCTAAGCAGTACAACAAATATTATCCTCTTCTTATAAAAAAGAAACAAATTTTGATCATTTCCCTTCAATCTAGACTTTCAAATTACCTTTCTCAAAAATATTGTAAAAAGGAGAAAAGAGCAAACAGCCACCATGACACATCCTTACCATCTGCTGCCAGATCCACGGTACTTACACCTTAATGTTACCAAAAATATCATGCTCCACAAAAGAACCATATTTGTTATAATATTAACCTTTTAAACTTTTTGTATGTAACACTTCATCCCACCAGATTTTGAGTAAAAGCACTGCTGCAGAAAGGTGCAGTACACTTATGATTTTACTTCCAGGTCATTTGGCACATTGGTGCCAATGCCGAAGAGTGAACTGTGAAACCGCACAATCAAGTGTTCACATGCCTTTGGGCACTGACTCTGATTATGTGCATTGACTCTGATTATCCGCCCAGCCTCAATCGCTACCACACTCTTGCAGCAATTCACATGCCCATGATACAGGATACAGTACTACTCGTATGATCTTGAAACTGATAAACTCCAAATTAATCTCAGAAATAAAAGTTGAACATTTCTAAAACTGCTTTTCTTACAGAACTGTTGTGAAATTGTCCTCTACACTCTCAGGGCAAATCAAGAAATAAGGAAAGAAATAGAAATAGTTTGATTTCTCATTGAAAAGGTTTCTAATTGAAAAGCAAGCTCATAAATTGAATATATGATTGAAACAATACTCAGGGGGTACTATTATGAAAACTCTCTTACTCTCTTAAAACTCTGTTTTGTGATTTTAGTTTGATTTCGTCTTTTTCCTCCTACTCTTTCCTCCTCTTTTTTTAAAAAGATTTTTAAACGTTATTGATTTCATAAAATAAACATTTGCTTGAATGAAAAACTTGATACCATTTTTATGTCAGTCATTAGATTTCAAATAGATTTGAAATTCCATTTTCCTGATTTCTTATCTATTCTTTTCTGAGGCTATATATCTCTATCAAATTTATTTGAATAAGGATTCATAAGTCATAAGTCATTGAGTTCACCATAAGGACACCTAAGAAAATGTCCTTTATAAACATCGTTCTCCAAGATCTCTTATGGGAGAACAGCTAAAAGCTACTTTACATTAGTGAAGTATTCCCAGTTTTCCAAAGCTGTCCAAGGAAGGAGTTTAAAAGAGCTCTCAGGACATGTTTCAAGGTTGAAGTGGAAGATTCAGAACCCTTTGACAGAGACCACAGTCCTACTTTGTCAGGAGCAAACTTAATGGCAACCCACTCCAGTACTTTTGCCTGGAAAATTCCATGGACTGAGGAGCCTTGTAGGCTACAGTCCATGGGGTTGCAAAGAGTCGGACAGGACTGAGCGACGTCAGTGTCAATGTCCATAGCCCCTCTTACTATAAAGACATCTACTTTTATCATCCATAAGCCCTCCAGTTTCTCAGAACTACCCTCTTACAAGCAATAGTGCAGAGAACTCTACTCTGTAATGTCCTTTATGGGAAAAGAATCTTAAAAAGGAGTGGATATATGTATATTTAAAACTGATCCACTTTGCTGTATACCTAAAACTAACACAACAGTGTAAACCAACAAATTCCAATAAAAACTTTAAAGAAAAGCAAAATGTCCTTAATAACTGCTTTCTTTAGCAGAAAACTCCACTCATTTTGAATATTCTTGTTTAAGCAATTATATTTTAAAAAGATTTGAACAGTAATTGTAAAGTCTTTATATATTGACTGCTAGAATCATCGTTTTCAGAGCCCCTTGTTCCTTTGTGCAGATCTGTATTCGCATGGGTCACCATTTTCCTTGACAGAAGGACGACCTGTACCATTTGTCCAGTGCATTGTTATCTGTAATCCACGTGATTCTTTCTCCAGCCTTAGATAGTTTCCTAATACATATCAACTTATTAGTGTTCAGCTGAATACTACAACAGGCCAACTGCAGATTTCAGTGTTATTCTCGCTATCCAGCTGCCTTCTCTTTGGAACCTGGCCTGAGATCCTAAGCCATCTTGGTTTCCCTAGACTCTCAGGTCCATCCCTATGATGCACAGATATCCATTCTCATGTGAATTTCCCCTCCTGTGTCTGCTTACAGGTCTTCTCCTCACAGAGCTCAGAAACAAATCCAAGAGCTAAGCTAAAGGGCCAATATGTGAGATGGACAGCAACCGATCCAAGTTTTGAACCAGAGAAAAGATCAGTCGCTCAGTCATGTCCGACTCTTTGCGACCCCATGAATCACAGCACGTCAGGCCTCCCTGTCTATCACCAACTCCTGGAGTTCACTCAGACTCATGGCCATCGAGTCAGTGATGACATCCAGCCATCTCATCCTCTGTCGTCCCCTTCTCCTCCTGCCCCCCATCCCTCCCAGCATCACAGTCTTTTCCAGTGAGTCAACTCTTCGCATGAGGTGGCCAAAGTACTGGAGTTTCAGCTTTAGCATCATTCCTTCCAAAGAAATCCCAGGGCTGATCTCCTTCAGAATGGACTGGTTGGTTCTCCTTGCAGTCCAAGGTACTCTCAAGAGTCTTCTCCAACACCACAGTTCAAAAGCATTAATTCTTCAGCACTCAGCCTTCTTCACAATCCAACTCTCACATCCATACATGCCCACTGGAAAAACCATAGCCTTGACTAGACGAACCTTTGTTGGCAAAGTAATGTCTCTGCTTTTGAATATGCTATCTAGGTTGGTCATAACTTTCCTTCTAAGGAGTAAGCATCTTTTAATTTCATGGCTGCAGTCACCATCTGTAGTGATTTTGGAGCCCAGAAAAATAACGTCTGACACTGTTTCCACTGTTTCCCCATCTATTTCCCATGAAGTGGTGGGACCAGATGCCATGATCTTCGTTTTCTGAATGTTGAGCTTTAAGCCAACTTTTTTCAGAGGAGCTATCCCACATTGAAGGTCAGGAAGGGCGACAGTGAGGAGATACCCCTCACCCAAGGTAAGGAGCAATGGCTGCGCTTTGCTGGAGCAGCAGTGAAGAGATACCCCATGCCCAAGGTAAGAGAAACCCAAGTAAGACGGTAGGTGTTGCAAGAGGGTATCAGAGGGCAAACACACTGAAACCATACTCACAGAAAACTAGTTAATCTAATCACACTAGGACCACAGCCTTGTCTAACTCAATGAAACTAAGCCATGCCAGTGGGGCAATCCAAGATGGGCGGGTCATGGTAGAGAGATCTGACAGAATGTGGTCCACTGGAGAAGGGAATGGCAAACCACTTCAATATTCTTGCCTTGAGAACCCCATGAACAGTATGAAAAGGCAAAATGATAGGATACTGAAAGAGAAACTCCCCAGGTCAGTAGGTGCCCAATATGCTACTGGAGATCAGTGGAGAAATAACTCCATAAAGAATGAAGGGATGGAGCCAAAGCAAAAACAATACCCAACTGTGGATGTGACTGGTGATAAAAGCAAGGTCTGATGCTATAAAGAGCAATATTGCATAGGAACCTGGAATGTCAGGTCCATGAATCAGGGCAAATTGGAAGTGGTCAAACAAGAAATGGCAAGAGTGAATGTCAACATTCTAGGAATCAGTGAACTAAGATGGACTGGAATGGGTGAATTTAACTCAGATGACCATTATATCTACTACTGCGGGCAGGAATCCCTCAGAAGGAGTGGAGTGGCCATCATGGTCAACAAAAGAGTCTGAAATGCAGTACTTGGATGCAATCTCAAAAACGACAGAATGATCTCTGTTCATTTCCAAGGCAAACCATTCAATATCACGGTAATCCAAGTCTATGCCCCAACCAGTAATGCTGAAGAAGCTGAAGTTGAACGGTTCTGTGAAGACCTACAAGACCTTTTAGAACTAACACCCAAAAAAGATGTCCTTTTCATTATAGGGGATTGGAATGCAAAAGTAGGAAGTCAAGAAACACCTGGAGTAACAGGCAAATTTGGCCTTGGAATACAGAATGAAGCAGGGCAAAGACTAATAGAGTTTTGCCAAGAAAATGCACTGGTCATAATAAACACCCTCTTCCAACAACACAAGAGAAGACTCTATACATGGACATCACCAGATGGTCAACACCAAAATCAGATTGATTATATTCTTTGCAGCCAAAGATGGAGAAGCTCTATACAGAGAGCAAAAACAAGACCAAGAGCTGACTGTGGCTCAGACCGTGAACTTCTTATTGCCAAATTCAGACTTAAATTGAAGAAAGTAGGGAAAACCACTAGACCATTCAGGTATGACCTAAATCAAATCCCTTATGATTATACAGTGGAAGTGAGAAATAGACTTAAGGGCCTAGATCTGATAGATAGAGTGCCTGATGAACTATGGAATGAGGTTCGTGACATTGTACAGGAGACAGGGATCAAGACCATTCCCATAGAAAAGAAATGCAAAAAAGCAAAATCGCTGTCTGGGGAGGCCTTACAAATAGCTTTGACCCAGGGTCCCCAACAAAACATACACCTTCATTTTTCCTTGTTATGGGTTGAATTATGTCCGCCAAAAGATATATTGAAGTACCTCAGAGTTTGACCTTATTTAGAAATAAAGTTGTTGCAGATATAATTTGTAAAGCTGAGATCCTCCTGTATAGGGGCTTCCCGGGTGATACTAGCCCACCTGCCAGTGCAGGATATATAAGAGACATGGGTTCAATTCCTAGGTCAAGAAGATCTCATGCAGGAGGGCATGGAAACCCACTCCAGTATTCTTGCCTGGAGAATCCCATGGACAGAGGAGCCTGATGGGATAGAGGCCATCAAACACAACTGAAGGACTTAGCACGTACATAGCACACACTGGGTAGGGTGAAATTTTATTCCCAAATAACTGGTGTCCTTTTAAGATATGATGTGAAGAGACAGGGGAAGGTTGTTTTGTGAAGAGACAGGTGAGCAGGGAGCAGGCCATGTGACAACAGACAGAGGCAGAGATAGGAGTGATGAGGCTACAAGCCAAGAGATGCTAAGGATTGCCAGCACCACCAGAAGCTGGGAAGACTCAAGGAAGGATTCATCCAGAATCTCAGAGGGAATGTGGCTCTGGGGACACCTTGATTTTGAAAATCTAGGCCCTAAACTGTGACAGAACCCATTTCTGTTGTTCTGATCCACCAAGTTTATAGTATTTTAGGGTAGCCCTGCAAAAATAATACACAGCCTGAAATGTTTAATCTAACCTGCTCTTCCATCCGTATCCATGCCTCAAACTTTACGAAATACTATCTGATATATCTCAACTCCATCTGAGTCCAATCTGGATTTATGAGCACAAAGGAAAGTATCTAACTGACTGTGTGATTGACAATGTTGTCTGCCCCATCAATAAACAAAGGACACATTGAAGCCAGCAACCATTGTAGCTACCCTCACCTATGCACCATGAGGATATTCAGGGTGGAGAAAAACAGGATACTGGCCCGACATAGTTAAGGTGCATATGCAAGGACTGATTTCAATGAGCCAGATTCTTGCATCTTCCCATACATAGAAAAGTACAAAATTCTTTAGCTTGAAATGTCTGGTTTTCTTGTTTATTACATGTACATGTATCTATTATTTTCAAATTATTTTCCCATTTAGGTTATTACAGAACATTGAGCAGTAATATTTTGATGTTCTGATTACCAGTTTTTTAGTTGCAAAAGTTGTATATATCCTGGCTCCTTCCTTACCTCTTGGGAGCAGTCCCTCAGAGCGATCCAAGAGGTTGTCCTCCAGGCTGAAGTACTCAGTTTGTCCATCAGATAAAACATAATTCTCAACTTTTAGATTGTGTACTTTTTCTAGCTAGTAGATGCTAGGAAAATTTCATGGAAGAATTTGTTTTTAATCTGCACCTTACAATTTGATCAGATTTTACCATCTACAGATTCCTAGAAGGGAATTCTAGGCAAATGGAATACCATGTAAATTCTTTTCTAATCTTTAATTCTGAAGGTAATTCAGTTTAAGGGACCAAACCCATCAGCACTTTTATTTTTTTTAATTTTTACTTTTTCCACCTCTTTTACTTTATAGAGCAAATTTAGCTTCTCTTTCATTTGGAAATGGAAGCTGACTTTTTTTCACCTAAAAATAATTGATTGATTGGGCAATCACAGCTTTAGATAATATTAATAGAACATTAGAAACTTTAATTATCCATGTAAAACTGCAGATTGCTCATACCTCTGTCAAACAAACAGAAGTCTGCAGTGAGAAGCAAGTGGTGGCAAACTCTATGTATTTGAATTATACACTTAAATCTAGACTAACACTGTCCTTATTTGTAAACAGAGATTTTCTTTTATTTTCTGTTTTCAGTGTAAGTGCACTAGTAGTATATTTCAATGTAATTTTTTTAAGCTTTCAATACTAATGTCATAGATCAAACCAGACAAAAAATTCTGCTAATGATTTCATTTCTCTATTGTAATCAATAGACTAGTCCTGCCCTTGGGATAAGATTACTGTTTTTACCTCAACTGCTTCTCTCTTAGTGTGAAAATGAGCTGAGTAGAGCTTTCCTTCAGAGAAGGCAGTGGCAACCCACTCCAGTACTCTTGCCTGGAAAATCCCAGGGACAGGGGAGCCTGGTGGGCTGCCGTCTATGGGGTCACACAGAGTCGGACACGACTGAAGCGATGTAGCAGCAACAGCAGCAGCAGAGCTTTCCTTCCATATGAAGAGACTGTATACAGATACAGGAGAGAAAGTTTATTGAAGATGAATTGATAAAGGTTCCCTGTTGAAGCTCTAAGGTCACACTAACTTTGGGGATCTTAGAAAGCTCATAGTTAGTGTCAAAAGTTCTGTAGTAACTTTGTTTAAGAGTAACTTTGCCAGTGACTCCCATCACCTTTCTTAAAATAAGTATATTCTATTAGTGACTGCAGCCATGAAATTAAAAGACGCTTACTCCTTGGAAGGAAAGTTATGACCAACCTAGATAGCATATTCAAAAGCAGAGACATTACTTTGCCAACAAAGGTTCGTCTAGTCAAGGCTATGGTTTTTCCAGTGGTCATGTATGGATGTGAGAGTTGGACTGTGAAGAAGGCTGAGTGCTGAAGAATTGATGCTTTTGAACTGTGGTGTCGGAGAAGACTCTTGAGAGTCCCTTGGACTGCAAGGAGATCCAACCAGTCCATTCTGAAGGAGATCAGCCCTGGGATTTCTTTGGAAGGAATGATGCTAAAGCTGAAACTCCAGTACTTTGGCCACCTCATGCGAAGAGTTGACTCATTGGAAAAGACTGTGATGCTGGGAGGGATTGGGGGCAGGAGGAGAAGGGGACGACAGAGGATGAGATGGCTGGATGTCATCACTGACTCGATGGACGTGAGTCTCAGTGAACTCCAGGAGTTGGTGATGGACAGGGAGGCCTGGTGTGCTGCAATTCATGGGGTCGCAAAGAGTTGGACACGACTGAGTGACTGATCTGATCTGATTAATACCTGCTTAAGGACTGATGGAATGGCTTCGTATATTTAAGTTTAGGGAGTGATACCACATTTAAATTATATACAAAATAGGGGCACATCAGTGTAGATATAGATATTTATGTGGTCTCGCGTTTTTAAATAAAATATGCTTTGAGGTTTCACCTAGATCAGTTTACGCATCATGTTCCATATCTTTCTGGATTCCTCAGAGGATCTGAAATGGCCCCATCAGCCTTGTAAAAGAGCTCCTGGAGCCAGTTCCAAAGTGTGTATGAAATTGGGTACTGTGTGTGTGTGCATGTGTGTGTGTGTGTATGTAGGTTTTCCCACACCAACAGCAATTCTCAGACACCCCAGGGAGTCCCAGAATCCACTCAATTCTGACGTTGCTTACCCTAGAGTAGAGTCAGATTCTACAGTAAAGGGCTCAGTCCCACAAAACCTTCTTCCACTTCAGGTGCTGGTCCCAAGTCCATCTTGTTACCTGTGCTTCTGACAGGCTGGGTAAAAGTCAACCTGGGTTTGATTCATTTTCTAGAACAGCTCAGAGAAGTCAGGAAAACCCATTTACTTCTAGATTTATTACAAAAATATATAATATATGTTCATTTGTACCCTATTATTAGATTACATGCTGGGTTGCTATTGTGCTCAGTTGTGTCCAACTCTTTGCAACCCCATGAACTGTAGCCTGCCAGGCTCCTCTGTCCATGGAATTTTCCAGGCAAGAATACTGGAGCGGGTTGCTTTTTCCTACTCCAGGGGATCTTCCCAACTCAGGGTTCAAACCTGCATCTCTTGGGTCTCCTGTATTGGCAGGTGAACTCTTTACCACTGCACCATCTGGAATTTGCATTTTAATAACATCATTCATAGACTATACTGAAGCAGGATGCCAGTAAGGCTATTTGAAATAAAACAACAAAAATTATCTTTTTTTTAATGATAAAGGAGCTCTAATAACCAAGTATTTTTGAACAATTACAATTACTACTACGGCCATAGTAGCTAACATACTGCTGATATTCTAGCACAATAACTCAATTGAATGTGGTAATGTAGCACTTGAAATGTTTTTGCGCTTACAACTGAAGGAAAAATATCAGCAATGAAATTTTAAGTTAAATATGAGACTCAATAGACAAAACTAAATAAATGTGCCTACTTTTAATACTTGGAAGAGTATTTGCTATAGTCAGGCACTGAGGGAGCTGAGTTTTTAATGGCCACATCAAACATCCTTATAATGGCAAAAGATCTTTTATTAGTTTCTGCCAAACAGTAAAGATTTAAACTGTTGGAGAAATGAGTCATTATCACCTTCCAGATTAAAGTCTGACCCACTGAGGGATTCACCAAATAGATAAATTAGTGATTCAAGTTTGAAAGAATAATTTCCTTACATTATTTACATTCCCTGAACCCCTCTAAGTTTCCTCACCAGCATAAAAAAGGACATTATTGTTTTTGTTAGATTTTGTTGCTACTTAGCTAAATGAAACAGGATTTTCTTGATGTGCTTTCAAAACACATATATTCACTCACGCCCTCATCCATACAGCATCTAAAAATTCAGGCTAGTATGAAGCTTCAAACATATAATTTGAAGCATTAGATTTCTTAAATATGTTCTTACTGATTGCTAGGTAAGTTTTATTACATTTAGACTTACTAAGTATACTTATAATTATAAAAAATACAAATGATAAATTTTGACAATACAAGATAGATAGACAGTCTAACTCTTTGCTGTGCCATGGACTGGAGCTCACCAGGCTCCTCTGTCAATTGAATTCTCCAAGCAAGAACAATGGAGTGGGTCACCATTCTCTTCTCCAGGGGATTATCCAGACCCAGTGATTGAACCCGGGTTTCCTGCATTGCAGGCAGATTCTCTACCATCTGAGCCACCAAGGAAGCCCAGATAGAGATGAAGGACATACTCAAATTCGGAAGAATATCTTTATGTATTATTTAGCCACTGCTTCCCTGATCTGGGCTTCCCTGGTAACTCAGCTGGTATGGAATACACCTGCCATTCAGAAGATCCTGGTTCAATACCTGGGTCAGGAAGATCACCTGGAGAAGAGATAGACTACCCACTCCAGTATTCATGGGCTTCCCTGGTGGCTCAGATGGTAAAGAATCCACCTGTGATGAGAGAGACCAAGGTTCAATCTCTTAGCCGGAAAGATCCCCTGGAGGAAGACATGGCAACCCATCTAGTATTCTTGCCTGGAAAATCCCCATGGACAGAGGAACCTGGTGCTACATTCCATGGGGTTGCAAAGAGTTGGACATGACTGAGCAACTAAGCATAGCACTACTCTGGTCCAGCAAAGATTACCCTCCAACCTTCCCAGGGAAATGATTCATGTATATCCTTTCCTTAAATAGTGTCAGAAGAGCAAATATCTGGCAAATAAACCCTAATTAATTCCAAATCAGAATGCAAAAGTTTCTAATATCTACCCCACATTTATCTTATTCTTTTTCCATACCTTTTGCCCTGACCTTTAATGGAACTAAAAACTACTGTTATTGAATATCGTTCAGAATCAAATTAAATCACTTCTTTAAGCTTTATCTTCATAAGACTAGACAAAGTAAAGCTCTTTAAATTTCAATTATAGGGCTATTTTACAGTAAATAGTTCTTCAGTGAATAGGGGAAATCAAAACCTTTTGTCATCCATGAACTTTACTGGGCCAGAGCTGAGAATTAGACAAAAACCTACCATCCACAAGGCTGGCCAGATGAGGCAAGATAAGCAGAATGGCCTGTTACATTTATAAATAAGATAAAAGGAAATGGATTGTAGATTATTCTTCATCTGCCTCATGAAGAAAGAACAGAGAGTAAGAACTGAAAGTTGTGTTAGACTTAATATTTCCAGATCCATTATCCTGACAAGTCTGGATTTATAAGGTATGGTCTTCAATCGGATCCCAAGAACATATAACTCCATCTCTTGGGGTTATTTTCAAATCCTTTTTAGAGCTTCTACAAAGAATTTTCTCTCAAGCACCTTTAAGAAATTCAAGAGCTCTACATCTAAAGCTAATGCACACTGGAAAGATTTCCAGTCTCTCTTGTATGCAAATATTGCAGAAATTTTTCATTGTAAAAGCTTTTTATGAGTATGATTTTTTTTCACAGAAGTCAGATCAGTCATCATGTCTCGGGTTCAGTTTCAGTTTTTGGCTCAGCTGTTAACTTAAGACTAATTATTGTAGTTTCAAAGTGCTTAGAACATACACACTTCTTTCCTGTTTGAACTTTTAAGTGATTCTCTGGTTCTTTACACTTTATTTCGTATTCCTTTAAATGGCTTTGATCAAGTCAGTTAAAAGCCAGAGGTTTTAGTTGTATACTAGTGCTTTCAATAGCACTGCAGTAGACTTTCAAATTTCTATGTAAATATGATTCCTCATTTTGTATAATTAAGACTAATGCAGTAAGTTACACTAAATCACTCCTTAGCAATTTACATTTCTTGGTTGAAAATTCTCATCTATAATCTAAGAACAAATGGATATTTCACTTTTCTCTAAAATATTTTTCTCATTGAATTCTCATTTTTCATTTTAATTAGATTCCAATATGCAGAGAAAAAATACTTTAAATTCATACATGTAACTCATACATCCATGTAGAGGGTTAGGAAGAGACGGTAACAAAATCTACAGCAATTCTGGAAAATGATTTAAATAACAATCCACCAGCCAACCTTAATACAGAACATTGTTAGAAAACTACAAAGTATTGCATTGTATGTGTTCACACAGCTAATTTAGCATGTTGACAGTGAAAATGGACATGATTCATTTTATTACTCTATTTACTAGAATTATCAAATATTATGTTTTCCAGACCTGATTACTAGTCAGAATGACATGAAAAGAGTTGTTATTAATAAAGCACTAAGACAATGGAAATCAAGCAGAATTGTCCTGGGGGAAATAAGAAAACTTTTACATAAACAAGAGAGTCACAAATAAAATTTTAATCTTCTTTGTGTAATTCAGTAATGTTACATTTTAGGAACCTAACATAAAATATTTATAAATCTACTTAACAGATTAAGGTTTGAGGCACATATCATTGGTTAAGGTACTAGAACCCCAGTAATATGTATGGGAAGAAAAGCAAAGAGCTAGGGAAAGAATTCTCCTCTTCCAGGATATGCACCAGGCTCTGTGTTATGCTGACTATAATTTACAATGTAGCATTCCATTATCAAGAAATATTATGTGGGCAGGTGTATGTATTCTTTTTTACACTCCAGGGGTAGTTAGTCATCACTCAAAATACCCTAAATCCATGTATGAATAATAAGAATTTAAAAGATTCTAATCAGGTGCCCACATTTCAGAGTACTTACTGTAACTGTCTTCACTACTATTATCTCTAAAAAGTACCAGAGTGCTTGTTAAAAATAATATTTTGTGAAACATGTTGTTCAAGATGTGGAGATTGGCCTTTTAAACATGGCATGGAAATGCTATATGAGTCTAGTCAGCCCGCAGACCTTAGAACTAAAGCTTATTTGGCTTGTGGTTGTTGGCTGAAGCCAGGTCTCAGGGCTAGCAAGGCAAGATATCAGCCGTTGCAGGGCCCTGTGGCTGAATGCTCCCCAATATGTGTCTCCGTCCCCATGGTGACCTGCAGCCACCCCTTGCTTCTCCAGGAGAGGCTCCAAGACCAGCAGTTAACTATATAATTCTACATGACACAAAAATAGATTGTGCCTGGCTTACTGTTGTATTCACATGCCCATCATGGAGCAGATACTCAGCTGTGTGGAATACAGAAGTGATAAAGATGCTACCACAGCCTTGACTTCTTTCCTTTGGAACCACAGCAGCATTACTTACCCAGGAATCTGTTGATGAGTCTCTTCTGAGCAAGCTGTCAATCATTTCATGACAGTGTCCGGCCTCATTGACCAGATAGTCTTGGTACCTGAGAACCAAGGGAGAAACACTTCCCTACTGACTGACAGACACTCCTGCATTCCAGAAGATGCTATCTCTGAAGACTATTGAATGTGTTGTAATAAATCAATAATCAAATCCATCAAATATTCACAAGAGAACCCCTACATCTTTGTGGTGCCCCACTGTCTCCTTTCAGATATCATCAATCATCCCTTGAAATTAGAGGACACTTACTAAGAACATTTTTGTTAAATGAATGAAAACAAAGACAGGTATATCTTTGATACTAGATTCTCGGGATCTGAAACTTCTTAGAATGCGTTTGGTAGATAACTGACTATCCTAAACTTTACTGACACTGGACTGAAAAATAAACCCTTGGGATTAAAAAAGCAAGAGGAAAAAAAAAGCATATAGTCATGAACTACATGAAGATAAAACTGTATAAGCCCATCAGCCAAGCTGATGTCAATATCTTAGGAGGAGATAGCAGCACAGAGCAGAACAACGTGGGTTTCAGATGTCAGCTAGATTTTGATTCAAATTCTAGCACCTCCTTAACAACCTCTGTGTGAATTAAGGTAAGTAGCTGCTGCTGCTAAGCTGCTAAGTTGCTTCAGTCGTGTCTGACTCTTGGCGACCCCATGGACGGCAGCCCACCAGGCTTCCCTGTCCCTGGGATTCTCCAAGCAAGAACACTGGAGTGGGTTGCCATTTCCTTCTCCAATGCATGAAAGTGAAAAGTGAAAGTGAAAAGTGAAAGTGAAGTCGCTCAGTCGTGTCTGACTCTTGGCGACCCCATGGACTGCAGCCTGCCAGGCTCCTCCGTCCATGGAATTTTGCAGGCAAGAGTACTGGAGTGGGGTATAGGTAAGTAGAGTGAGGCTCAAACAGCCTAAATAAACTGTCTAAATTCATATGGTTAGTCTGTAGTGCAACTTGACTTTGAACCCAAGTCTTTCTCTCCTTTATCCCCCTACTTCATTTTCCCTTTCCTAAATACCTACCCTGTGCAGATTCTGTGGTCAGAGTCTCTGGATCCAGCAAGCACTAACTGAACATCATTATGTCCCAGGGCTTCCCCAGAGAGTCTCACATTTTTCTCCTGAGTTCACAGGTGGCCATTGGCTACTGATCTTGATGGAGAATATCTTGGCGATAAACTGAATATACAAATAGAAGGTGTGAATGTAACCAAGGAAAACCAGGATGCTCTGAAAGATGGGAAACTGGAATCGCTTGGAACTCACTCACCTGGGCAGATCATAGTATCTGAGCTTCATGTGCCTCCTCTGGGGGGACTGAGATATACTTATGCTGCCTGGAGAACAGAAGACCAAGACTGACCATCGTTCAACACAAGGATCAAGGATTAGGTTTTGTCTTCATTTTAAATGGCACAGAGAAGAAGGAAAAATAAACACAAAGAGTGGACTGTTCTGGTGGGTGACCTGCTGTTGTGCTTGGTGGGAGAGGGCGTGTGCAACCAGGCTGGTGAGGAAGGGTACGGGTGACTTGGGACATGGGTCTAGGTCAGTCCCTCATGCAGCCTCACTGGCAACCTGGCAGGTTTGAGCTGGAAGGGCTGGCCACCTACCCTGGTTTCCCCAAGCCCTGCCTACCTGGCTGACATCATTTGCTCTCTCCTTCCTCACCCTAGCACTTAAGCCCTAACTGTGCATCCCAGCGGGCCTGGTGTCCTCTCCTTCCTCACAGGGGGCTCCTTCTCTCCCTATAAGCCTTCTACTGTCAGTCGACTCAGCCTCCAGCTCAATGTAGGCAGAACCCCTCTTGAGGGTATTCGCCATTTCTTCCATTCTCTGCCCCAGCCAGGACAGGGGCTCCTCCCATGGGTTCTCATAGCACCTGTCTGTTGTCAAACCTGTTCCTTGCCTGTGGCAGCCTGAATTCTCAGTTGGCCCCAAGACTCTTGCCCCAGCTCCTGGTGTATGGTCCTGGATCACCCCTCCCTCGAGTGTGAGCAGAACCTGGTACTATTCTATATGATAGACTAGTACGGCTGTGATCGTGTCACATAACAGACTGGGGAGATTCTCCTACTGGCTTCAAAGAAGTAAGCTGCTCCACACAGCTAAGACCTAAGGGTGATCTCTAGGAGCCCAGAAGGATCCCAACTAACAGCCAGCAAGGAAATGGGGACCTTGGTCCTAGAGCTGAGTTCTGCCAAAACCTGAATGAGCTTAGAAGTGCACCCTGACTCCCAGGTAAGGCTACAGTCCAGTCAACACCTGGAGTTCAGGCCTGAGACCCCAGGCAGAGAACCTGCTAACATGTATCCAGACTTCTGATCCATGACACAGTCAGAAAGGAAAAAAGTGTGTTTCTAAAGCTGCAAGATCTGTGGTGACTGATTAAACCACAACAGAAAACAAATACATGATCTGAATCCTGAATTCACTACATATTCTGTGAGGGCAGAATAGGGTCTTATATATTCCCAGCCCCACAAGAGTCGGCCACAACACAGTAATTGATGCTTACATAGTATCTGCTGACAGATCACGTGAATTTTGGGGATGAGAAAACTGGGGTTAAGAGAAGGGAAAGACCTTTCCTGAGAGGACACAGCAGGACAAGGACCTCGCTGGTGCCAGAACCTCTGTACTTGTCCTTTTCATCCCGTTTGGTCTTTGTTGTTACCTGTTATGAAATCACTGTGGACAGTGACAGCAACCATGAAATTAAAAGATCCCTGCTCCTTGGAAAGCCATGACAAACCCAGACAGCATACTAAAAAGCAGAGACATCACTTTGTCGACAAAGGTCTGTATAGTCAAAGCTATGATTTTTCCAGTAGTCATGTACAGATGTGAGAGTTGGACCATAAAGAAGGCTGAGCACTGAAGAACTGATGCCTTCAAATTGTGGTGCTGGAGAAGACTCTTGCGAGTCCCTTGGACTGTAAGGAGATCAAACCAGTCAATCTTAAAAGAAATCAACCCTGAATATTCATTGGAAGGGGTGATGCTGCAGCTCCAATACTTTGGCCACCTGATGCAAAGAGCCGATTCATTGGAAAAGACCCTGATGCTTGGAAAGACTGAAGTCAAAAGGGTAAAAGGGTGGCAGAGGGTGAAATGGTTAGAGAATATCCCCAACTCAATGGACATGAGTTTAAGCAAACTCTGGGAGATAGTGAAGGACAGGGAAGCCTGGTGTGCTGCAATCCATGGGATCGCAAAGAATCGGACATGACTTAGCAACTGAACGATGGCCAGCAAGTTCTGCACAGGTGTTCTGGAGTCTGTGAATCTCCAGGACACTAGCCATGAAGCGATTTAATTCCACGAGCTGTCATTTGCTAAGAAGCAGTGGGACTCACCGCCTCCACAGCTACTGTCAACACACGTCATTCCTGGATACCTCCGGAGGCCAGGTCCCCCCTCATTCTCTGGGACTCTCAGGCTGCTTACTATCTGTGAACCATTTTGTGCCCCAGTGCTTGTTTCTTCATTTTGCTCATTCTCCAATCGCTCGTGACTGATCACAAGTGACATTTATTGAACACTTACTAAGTGTGCCAGGTACTGTCCTCAGCACTTTAAAGGCATGAACTTATTTCCTCCTAAAACCACCCCATGAAATCATATCCACAGGCATCTCCAAAGTGGCTCAAAGACAGAATAAGGCCATCAAACTCCCTTCCTAACTATGGGAGTCGAGAGGGAATGACATGGGAAAGCTGGGGCCAGGGCAGCCACTTGCACACCATGTGTCAACTGGAGAGGAAGCTGGCTAGCAGAGGTGGGCAGGAAGCACACAGGGTGGCCAGAAATAGAAAAACTGCATAACCCTGAAAGGGTTTAAATCCACTCACCTCCTGGCAGCCAGAGATGTTTTCAAAAACATAAACCAAAGCAAAAACTCTGTGTAAATGTCTACAATAAATTTCCATCATGTTTAGAATAAAACCCAAATACTTTATGAGTTTAAAAAAATAAATAAATAAAGCTTATTCCATAATTTAGGCTTCAGAACTGTGTGAAAGTAGTTTTGGAAGATCCTCTCATCTGAACTGACCAGAAAGTTAGCTGAACTTTGACATTATAATATGGCGTATCTGCCTCCATGAATTTTGCCTTACAAAGTGTTCTTGCCAACTGCTTAAAAGTATAGAAATTGGGACTTCAGTTCAGTTCAGTTCAGTTCAGTCGCTCAGTCATGTCTGACTCTGCAACCCCATGAATCGCAAGCCAGGCCTCCCTGTCCATCACCAACTCCCGGAGTTTATCCAAACTAATGTACATCGAGTCGGTGATGCCATCCAGCCATCTCATTCTCTGTCATCCCCTTCTCCTCCTACCCCTAATCCCTCCCAGCATCAGGGTCTTTTCCAACGAGTCAACTCTTCTCATGAGATGGCCAAAGTATTGGAGTTTCAGCTTCAGCATCAGTACTTCCAATGAACACCCAGGACTGATCTCCTTTAGAATGGACTGGCTGGATCTCCTTGCAGTCCAAGGGACCCACAAGAGTCTTCTCCCAACATGACAGTTCAAAAGCATCAATTCTTCAGCGCTCAGCTTTCTTCACAGTCCAACTCTCACATCCATACATGACCACTGGAAAAACCATAGCCTTGACTAGATGGACCTTTGTTGGCAAAGTAATGTCTCTGCTTTTTAATATGTTATCTAAGTTGGTCATAACTTTCCTTCCAAGGAGTAAGCATCTTTTAATTTCATGGCTGCAATCACCATTCACTGACTTACAAAACTGGTGACGCTTTTTATTCCTGCTGGTCAAAAAGGGAGTTGGAGTGTGTAGTGGAATTTAGCCTAAGACTTGCTTTTATTATAACAAATCACCTGATTAAAAAAAACAAAGTAAGAAAAGTTGTGTGGTGGACTTCAGATATCTTTTCCCCTTTCAAACTGTCATATTTTCCAGAAAAATAAAATGAATGTGAATGAAACACTGAGTCAAGTCAGCAAAACCAAAACCACTCCAACTATTTTAAAGATAGTGCATTTGTTTTTCAATTTGTTAATGTGGTGCATTACATTGATTGATTTGTGGATATTGAAGAATCCTTGCATCGCTGGGATAAAGCCCACTTGGTCATGATGTATAATCTTTTTAATATGTTGATGGATTCTCTTTGCTATATTTTTTTTAAGGATTTTTGCATGTATGTTCATCAGTGATATTGGCCTGTAGTTTTCTTTTTTTGTGGCATATTTGTCAGGTTTAGGTTTTAGGGTGATAGTGCCTCATAGAATGAGTTTGGAAGTTTACCTTCCTCTGCAATTTTCTGAAAGAGTTTGAGTAGGATAGGCATTAGTTCTTGTCTAAATTTTTGGTAGAATTCAGCTACGAAGCTGTTTGGTCCTGGGCTTTTGTTTGTTGAAAGATTTCTGATTACAGTTTCAATTTCCATGCTTGTGATGGGTCTGTTAAGATTTTCTATTTCTTCCTGGTTCAATTTTGGAAAGTTGTACATTTCTAAGAATTTGTCCATTTCTTCCAAGTTTTCCATTTTATTTGCATATAGTTGCTGATAATAGCAGAGAAGGAAATGGCACCCCACTCCACTACTCTTGCCTGGAGAATCCCATGGATGGAGGAGCCTGGTGGGCTGCCGTCTATGGGGTCGCACAGAGTTGGACACGACTGAAGTGACTTAGCAGCAGCAGCTGATAATAGTCTCTTAAACGATATGATTTTCTAAATAGATGCATAGAAAGCCTTTGACAAAATTCAACATCCATTTATGATAAAAAAAAAACCCTCCAGAAAGCAGGAATAGAAGAAACATACCTCAACATAATGAAAGCTATATATGACAAACCGTCAGCAAACATTATTCTCAATGGTGAAAAATTGAAAGCATTTCCCCTAAAGTCAGGAACAAGACAAGGGTGCCCACTCTCACCACTACTATTCAACAGAGTTTTGGAAAATTTGGCCACAGCAATAAGGGCAGAAAAATAAATAAAAGAAATCCAGCTTGGAAAAGAAGAAGTAAATCTCTCACTGCTTGCAGATGACATGATCCTCTACATAGAAAACCCTAAAGATTCCACCAGAAAATTACTAGAGCTAATCAATGAATATAGTAAAGTTTCAGGATACAAAGGAAATGTTAACCCAGTCCAGTGTTCTTGCCTGGAGAATCCCAGGCATGGGAGCCTGGTGAGCTGCCGTCTATGGGGTTGCACAGAGTCAGACACGACTGAAGCAACTTAGCAGCAGCAGCAGCAGCAGGATACAAAATCAACACACAGAAATCCCTTGCATTCCTATACACTAACAATGAGAAAACAGAAAGAGAAATTAAGAAAACAATTCCATTCACCACTGGAATGAAAAGAATAAAATACTTAGGAATATATCTACCTAAAGAAACAAAAGACCTATATATAGAAAACTATAAAACAATGGTGAAAGAAATCAAAGAGGACACAAATAGATGGAGAAATATACTGTGTTCATGAATCAGAAGAATCAATATAGTGAAAATGAGCATACTACCCAAAGCAATCTATAGATTCAATGTAATCCCTATCAAGCTACCAACGGTATTTTTCAGAGAACTAGAACAAATAATTTCACAATTTGTATGGAAATACAAAAAAAACTCAAATAGCCAAAGCAATCTTGAGAAAGAAGAATGGAACTGGAGGAATCAACCTGCTTGACTTCAGCCTCTACTACAAAGCCACAGTCATCAAGACAGTATGGTATTGTAACAAAGACAGAAATATAGATCAGTGGAACAATATAAAAAGCCCAGAGATAAATCCACACATTTATTGACACTTTATCTTTGACATAGAGGCAAGAATATACAATGGAGAAAAGACAATCTCTTTAACAAATGGTGCCTGGAAAACTGATCAACCACTTGAAAAAGAAGGAAACTAGAACATTGTCTAACACCATACACAAAAATAAACTCAAGATGGATTAAAGATCTAAATGTAAGACCAAAAACTATTAAACTCCTAGAGGAAAACATAGACAAAACACTCTCCGACATAAACCACAGCAGAATCTTCTATGACCCACCTTCCAGAATATTGGAAATAAAAGCAAAAATAAACAAATGGGACCTAATTAAAATTAAAAGCTCCTGCACAACAAAGGAAACTATAAGCAAGGTGAAAAGATAGCCTTCAGAATGGGGGAAAATAATAGCAAATGAAGCAATGGACAAAGAATTAATCTCAAAAATATACAAGCAACTCCTGCAGCTCATTTCCAGAAAAATAAAAGACCCAATCAAAAAGTGGGCCAAAGAACTAAACAGACATTTCTCCAAAGAAGAAATACAGATGGCTAACAAACACATGAAAAGATGATCAACATCACTCATTACCAGAGAAATGTAAATCAAAACCACAATGAGGTACCATTTCACGCCAGTCAGAATGGCTGCTATGCAAAAGTCTACAAGCAATAAGTGCTGGAGAGGGTGTGGAGAAAAGGAAACCCTCTTACGCTGTTGGTGGGAAGGCAAACTAGTACAGCCACTATGGAGAACAGTGTGGAGATTCCTTAAAAACCTGGAAATAGAACTGCCATATGACCCAGCAATCCCACTGCTGGGTATACACACCGAGGAAACCAGAATTGAAAGAGACATATGTACCCCAATGTTCATCGCAGCACTATTTATAATAACCAGGACAAGGAAGCAACCTAGATGTCCATCAGCAGATGAATGGATAAGAAAGCTGTGGTACATATACACAATGGAATATTACTCAGCCATTAAAAAGAATACATTTGAATCAGTTCTAATGAGGTGGATGAAACTGGAGCCTATTTTACAGAGTGAAGTAAGCCAGAAAGAAAAACACCAATACAGTATACTAACATATATATATGGAATTTAGAAAAATGGTAATGATAACCCTGTATGCGAGGCAGCAAAAGAGACACAAGTGTATAGAACAGTCTTTTGGATTCTGTGGGAGAAGGCCAGGGTGGGATTATATGGGAGAATGGCACTGAAACATGTAAATTATCATATGTGAAACAAATCACCAGTCCAGGTTTGGTCCATGAGGCAGGGTGCTCAGGGCTGGTGCACTGGGATGACCCTGAGGGATGGGATATGGAAGGAGGAGGGAGGGGGGTTCAAGATGGGGGACACATGTACACCTGTGGCAGAATCAAGTCAGTGTATGGCAAAACCAATACAATATTATAAAGTAAAATAAATAAATAAACAGGAAAATGAATAAAGATAGTGCATTTGATACAGAGAATTGGTTAACTGGAAGATACTGGAAGACTACAAGCAACATGAGAACAGTCGGGTAACAGTGAGAGAAAACACAAAAAGCAGCCTCCAGCCCCAGGTCTTAGAGGAACAAAGAGAAGTGTTTAAGTTATCAGAACTTAAGTGATTGGGAGGAGAGCTGGATTTAGATATTGAAGAAGGAGGCACTGCCTAAGTGCTGGAAACTCTGAGACTAGTCTGAAAGTGTGAGAGGAAAAATAAAATGGAATATATTACCTGGAGAAAGAACTATTTTCTAGAGATGCTGACAAGAAAAGAGTACACAACAGTAAGCTTCTATTTTTCCCTTTGGCCTCCCAGTCTCCGTCTTGTGCCCTCTAATGTCAGCCTAACAGACAGGAAGTCAGCAAAGCAGAAATATTTGTAGTCTTGGCCCCAGCATCACACAGCAGAGTATATAAGGGTGAGCTTGAGGCTAAGAAATAGTATACCAATTGGACAATCCTGAAATAAACTCATATAAGTAGGGAGGACCAATTTTTTTGACAAAGATTCCAGTAGTCCTATATGGATGTGAGAGTTGGACCATAAAGAAGACTGAGCACTGAAAAACTGATGCTTTTGAACTGCGGTGCTGGAGAAGACTCTTGAGAATCCCTTGGACTGCAAGGAGATACAACCAGTCCATCCTAAAGGAAATCAATCCTGAATATTCATTGGAAGGATTGATGCTGATGCTGAAGCTCCAATACTTTGGCCACCTAATGCGAAGAGCCTACTCACTGCAAAAAGATGATATTGGGAAAAATTGAGGGCAGGAGAAGAAGAGGATGACAGAGGACAAGATGGTTGGATGGCATCACCAACTCAATGGGCATGAGTTTGAGCAAGCTCCGGGAGATATTGAAGGACAGGGAAGTCTGGTGTGCTGCAGTCCATGGGGTCACAAAGAGTCAGACATGACTGAGCAACTGAACAACAGCAGCAAAAGTAATTTAGTGGGAAAAGGGCAATCTTTTCAAAAAATAGTGCTGTAACAATTGGATGTCCAGATGCCAAAACAAATGGCTTGGATTCATACCACATATCATATTAAAAAATCTAAAATGGTTCATAAACCTAACAGTAAAACTATAAAACTTAAAGAATAAAACATAAGAGGAAGTCTTTGTGACCTGAAGTTTGACAAAGGCTTCTCACATATAATACCAAAAGCATCATCCATGACAACTAATTGATAAATTGGGCTTTATCAAAATTAAAACCTTCAACTCCTTAAAAGATAGATCAAAAAAATAAAAAGACAAGCCTACAGGTGAGGAAAAAATATTTACTAAATTTATATCTGATAAAGAACTTGTATCCAAAATATGTAAAGAACTCTTATAACTCAACAATAAGAGGAAAAAAACACCCAACTCAAAAGTGAGCAAAAGATTCAAACAGATATTTCACCAGAAAAGGTATACAGATGGCAACTAATCATATGAAAAAATACTCAATATCATCAGTCACTATAAAAATTAGGTTATGCAAATTAAAACTACAATAAAATAAACTACCATATGATCTGACAGTTCTATCCCTGAAGAAAAACATTAATTAAAAAAGATAAATGCATCTCTCTGTTCATTGCTGCATTGTTTACAATAGCTAAGACATGGAAGAAATCTGCATGTTTGCCAATGCATGAAAGGATTAAAAAGACATGCATGCATGCTCAGTCACTGCAGTTGTGTCTGACCCTTTGCAAACCCATTGGCTGTAGCCCTCCAGCCTCCTCTGTCCGAGGGATTCTCCAGGAAAGAATGATAGTGTAGATAGCCATTCCATTCTCCAGGAGATCTTCCCAACCCAGGGATTAAATTCACACCTCTTATGTCTCCCCATATATATATACACATGTGAAAGTCGCTCAGTCATGTCCGACTCTTTGCGACCTCATGGACTATAGCCTACCAGGCTCCTCCCTCCATGGGATTCTCCAGGCAAGAGTACTGGAGTGGGTTGCCATTTCCTTCTCCAGGGGATCTTTCCGACCCAGGGATCGAACCTGGGTCTCCGGCATTGTAGGCAGATGCTTTAACCTCTGAGCCAGAAGCGACCTAACTGAACTGAATATCAGTTGTGTCCAACTTTTTGTGACCCCACAGACTGCAGCACACCAGGCTTCCCTGTCCATCACCAGCTCCTGGAGTTTACTCAAACACATGTCTATTGAGTTGGTGCTGCCACCCAGCCATTTCATCCTCTTTCCTCTTTCCTAACCCCTTTTCCTCCTGCCCTCAATCTTTCCCAGCATCAGGGTCTTTCCAAATGAGTCAGTTCTTCACTTAGGTGGCCAAAGTATTGGAATTTCTGCTTCAGCATCAGTCCTTCCAATGACTATTCAGGACTGATTTCCTTTAAGATGGACTGGTTGGATCTCCTTGCTGTCCAAGGGACTCTCAAGAGTCTTCTCCATCACCACAGTTCAAAAGCAGCAATTCTTCTGCACTCAGCTTTCTTTATAGACCACCTCTCACATCCATACATGACTGCTGGAAAAACCACCGCTCTGACTAAATGGACCTTTGTTGGCAAAGTAATGTCTCTGCTTTTTAATAAGCTGTCTAGGTTGGTCACAACTTTCCTTCCAAGGAATAAGTGTCTTTGAATTTCATGGCTGCAGTCACCATCTGCAGTGATTTTGGAGCTCAAATAAATAAAATCTGTCACTGTTTCCACTGTTTCCCCATCTGGAGTCTTCTCCAGCATCCTAGTTCAAAGATATCAATTCTTGGGCATTCTGCCTTTTTTTTTTTTTTTTATAGTCTAGTGTTCACAACCATACCTGACCACTGGGAAGACCATAGCACAGACTATATGGACCTTTGTCAGCAGAGTAATGGCTCTGCTTTTCAAATCTCTGTCTAGGTTTGTCATCACTTTCCTGCCAAGAAGCAGCTGTGGTGTCTTCTGATTTCATGGCTGCAGTCACCATCCTCAGTGGTTTTGGAGCCCAAGAAGAGGAAATTTGTCACTGCTTCTGCCTTTTCCTCTTCTATTTGCCATGCAGTAATGGAGCCGGATGCCATGATCATAGTATTTTTAATATTTAGTCTTAAGCCACTTCTTTCACTCTCCTCCTTCACCCTCATCTAGAGGCTTTTTAGTTCCTCTTCACTTTCTACCATTAGAGTGGTATCATCTGCATATATGTGTGTATATATATATATATATATATATATATATATATATATAATATTATTTAACCATAAAGGAAATGAAATCCCGCCATTTCCAACAACATCAACAGCTATTTACAGCAGGTTTTGGGGAGATGTGAAAAACTAGAATGCTCATATTCTTCTGATAGAAATACATTAATAAAATGTGTGTGTGCTCAGGCACTCAGTTGTGTCTGACTCTTTGCGACCCTATGGACTCCAGCCCGCCAGGCTCTTCTATCTGTGGAATTTTCCAGGCAAGAATACTGGAGTGGGTTGCCATTTCCTACTCCAGGGAGAAATATAAAATGGTACAATCTTTTTTGGAAAATAATTTGGAAGTTTCTTTAATCGTTAAGCATATACCTAGCATATATTCAGCTACTTTCAGTTCAGTTCAGTTCAGTTGCTCAGTCGTGTCTGACTCTTTGCGACCCCATGAATTGCAGCACGCCAGGCCTTCAAAAGGGAATACATGTGCTTACAAATACTTTACAGAAATTTTCAGAGCAACTTTATTTGCAATGATCAAATCCTGGAACAATCAGAATGGCAGTTAACAGGTAGATGAATAAAATAAATTTTGGTGTATCCTTATAATGGAATACTAGTTAGCAAAATAGGAATAAACAACACGGATGTTGTGTTGAAGTCCTGGCATGCTGCAGTCCATGGGTTTGCAAAGAGTTGGACACAACTGAGTGACTTAAGTGAACTGAATATATATATATCTATGTTTATGTGTGTGTATATATATGTGGAGGAGATACAAAAGGTGTAAATTCAATCCCTGGGTTGGGAAGATCTCCTGGAGAATGGAATGGCTATCTACACTAGCATTCTTGCCTGGAGAATCCCATGGACAGAGGAGCCTGGCAGGCTATAGCCCATGGGTTCACAAAGAGTCAGACACAACTGCACAATCATTTCAAAATAATTTTTCCAAGTGAAAGAAAATAAGACATAAAAATTAGTCACACCATGTTATTTCATTTGTATGAAAAGGCAAGCTAGTAGATAGAAATACAAAGCAGATCCCTGGTGACAGGAATGTGGGGACGTGGCACAGAAGGAGGTGAGAAGGAGGAATTACAAAAGAACCGAAGGAAATTTTGGAGAGTGATGAATATGTTCTCTGTCTTCACTATGGTGATGATTCATAGATGTATGCATATGACAATACCTATGAGATTTTACACTTAAAATATATGCAATATTGTAAATTTTGCCTCCACAATGGTGACTAAAATAAAACTATGTTTCCCCTGTTTTTTATTGTAATAATTCTTTGTAAGAATTGTAAAATTTCATATTATCTTTTTTGATATTCATTCTGTTGACTGATCAGTTATACTTTATTTTCGCTGCAGTATGTTGTTCTTGTGTATCAACGTATCACAACATGTTTATCAGTTTTGCTGTTGAGAAAAATTCAGGCTCTTTCTAGTTTTTTTGGCCACTGTGGACAGTGCTATTTTATATATTTGTGTGCTTGTCTTCTAGTGCACATTTGGAAGTGTTTCCTTGGGTAGATTTGTTTCTAGGAGCAAAATGTAGGATATTTGCATGTGCAGTTTTTCTTAGAGATACCACACTGTTTTCCCAAAACTAGAAGCAGATGAGAGTTCTTTCAGTCTACAAATTGGCTAACACACATGATATGATCTGATTTTTGAAAACTGCCAATCTGATGTATACTTTATCCTTGGCCAACTTGAGCTGCTGTAATACATTACCATACACTTGGCAGCTCTATTGTCAGGCCACTCAAGGTGGCTGTTCTTTTCCTTTCTGTACATCCCCCATAGGAGTGCCTGCTTCACCTACATCCTACTCACATGACTGACCTTACTATATACTTGTCTCCTCCCTAGTTAGTGACTGTTATAACTTTAGATCAAGATGCTCCATTCTGCTTATCAAAGGTGCCATGAGGGGTGGGGCCTTCTGCTGGTTTCCCTGGTAACCGATGAGCCAACACCCACCATGTCCTGCCTGCCATCTGCTGCCCATTGTGAGATGTCCCTCCAAGACCTTGATTCAGATGCATAAGATCACCCCATCCATTTAACCACTGATGTCTCTGTTGCCAACTCTGAGCCCTTCTTCAGTATTGAAGCTGGGCAAGTACAGGACTTTTAGGCTTGTGGGGTATAGCTCAACAGCTGCTTAAAACAGAAAATTATTTTCTCACAATCCTGAAGTCTAGAGATCAGAGTGCTGGCACAGTCAGTTTCTGATAAGAGCTCTACCTGGTTTAGCAATGGCCAGCTTCTCACCATGTACTCACACGGCAAGAGAAAGAATCTCTCTCTCTCTTCCTCCTCTTAGAAGACCACTAATGCCATCATGAAAGCCCATTCTCATAAGCTAACCTAACCTTAGTTACCTCCCAAAGCTTTCTTCTCTAAATACTCTCACATTGGGAGTTTTGGCTCCAACATAGGAATTTGAGAGGGAACAAAATATTAATATCATAGCAGCTATAGTTTTAATTACTAAATCATCTAATTACTAAATAAATTGAATATCTTTTTGTATGATTAAGCACCATTTTTTTGCCTCTGCTTTAAAATGCCTGATCACATCTTTTATTCATTTCCTATTGTAAAGTTTGTATTTTTCTTACTAGCTCACAGACATTATACTTAATATATATATATGAATTTATTCCTATGTTAGCTATTCATATTATAAATAATTTTTAGTTTGTAGCATATAGCTTTAAACTAATTTTACTAGCAGAATACTTTAATTCTTCTTATTGAAGTATAGTTGATTTACAGTATTGTGTTAGTTTCATGTGTACAACAAATAATTCAATTATGTACATATACATTTTTCAGATTTTTTCCATTACAGGTAATTTCAAGATGTTGAATATAGAATATTTTAATGCAGTTATAATAATATTTTTATGATTTTCAAAAATTTGTGTGACTTCTTGAAGAGTTTCTTCCGTCCCTAGGATAAGTCAGAAAATGTTAGCTTCATTATTTTTCACAAAGTTGTAAGCTGGCATTTAATCCACTGTGAATCAGGGATTTGTGTTTGTCTAAATTAATAACCAACCAACATGGTATCTGACCAACAATAATGACCATTAGCATAGTATTGGAAAAATAGAAAGATCCTTAAGTCTTGATGATGTCATTGAAACCCTATATAAATCCTGTATCCCCCTATTTCCAAACTTCCTACTATATAAGATAATAATGTTCTTATGGACTGAGTCACTCTTTCTGAATATTCTATAACTTGCAGTTAAACTCTTGCTATTGATAAAAGATACTATAATAACCTGGGCACTTTTTTCTAAGTGTAATTGGGAAACAGAGCAGAAAAGTCAGAACAAAGTAGCACGTCCCTGATCCAATTGTTTTTTATCTTGTTGCTGGAGTTTATATAATGCACTGATTGTTACCTAAATGGACCAGTTACCTTCTCTTTTTGAAGATCCTTCTATGATTACAAGACATCAGGGTCCAAAACAGAAAAAAGTTGTAGGCTTTTGTTGCAAAACAGGGCACGGTGTCAGTATTGAATGCAGCCCTCAGCCTTGTCTCCTTGTTATTGACACTGAGACTCAGTGCCACCTCTTCAAATAGCTCCCCTGCAATAGCCTTGATCATGGAGGCTGGCGGGACCGGAGAGAGATTTAATGCACTATTAGTGGTCTGAGAGCATTGCACCTGGAGGAACATGACCGCAACCAACGGGCTGTGTTAACGTCTTAAGAGGCTGTAAACTTGTTGAAAATGCACCTCAATTCTCAAAGGTGAGAAAATGAAGATGTAAGTAATCCTGGGCCAAGTGTTTAGCCTTGTGGTTTATTTTCTGTTTAACAATAATGGGAGAAAAAGTAGCAAACTCCTATCACTTGTGATGCATACGGCAATCCTCGTACTCCTCAGCTGGACAACTTGGAGAAGACGAAGCTGTTTGTATTTTTATACCCAAGAGAGTGATGCTCCCAATCTGGACTGCGAAGATTTGACTGTATTGGGCATCAGACCATTTAGAGAAACTCATTATGTGCAATTTGTTCCAATTAATATGAAAGCCTAGCATTTCTCCAAAAGCACCTCCTAGGGTAAACAGTGAATGGACTGATATTTTACAGATTCTGTTGATTAGGTTCACCAGAGCACAAGGCATTATGACCATCAGTCCCCAATTATGATGCTTAATGGGTATAACAAAGCCTCTCATTTTCCAGGAAAATAGCCTCTTTGGCCTGACCTTTCAAATCCCAAATCATTTTGTTTCTTTTCAGTTTCTTTTGTAGGATAGGACCTCCAAACAGAATTTATTAGTTAGCAAGTGTGGGTGTTAGTTGTTCAGTCGTGTCTGACTCTGAGACCCCATGGAGTGTAACCTGCCAGGCTCCTCTGTCCATAGAATTCTCCAGGCAAGAATACTGGACTGGGTTGCAATTTCCCTCTCCAGTTAGAAAAGTTTGGTGATAAAAACCTACACAGGGACGTCCCTGGTGGTTCAGTGGTTAAGACTCTGTGCTTCCAATGCAGGGGGTGCGGGTTCAATTCCTGGTCAGGGAAATAAGATCCCCCATGCCATGTGCTGTGGCCAAATAAAAATAAAGTGATAAGTTCAACATTTAAAGAAACCTATACAAAAGGCGCCTCTTTAGAAGTGCAGAGGCCAAGCAAAGCACAGGCTGCACTGGAAAGTTAGGAGACCTGGGACCTGCCTGATCATGCCTCCATGTTTTGGTCAATTGAGGTAAATTATTCCTCATCTGTCACACTGCGTGTGTGCTGAGCCACTTCAGTCATGACCCTATGGACTGTAGCCCACCAGGCTCCTCTGTCCATGGGATTCTCCAGGAAAGAATACTGGAGTGGGTTGCCTTGCCCTCCTCCACAGGATCTTCCTGACCCAGGGATTGAACCCACGTCTCTTATGTCTCCTGCATGGGCAGGCAGCTTCTTTACCACTAGCTCCATCTGGGAAGCCCCAGTAAAGTCCATTAAAAACTGACAAAATCTCATCTCTTAGAAAATGGTTATTAGGTTTTGACGAAACATTGGAAGTCATAATTTTGTTGTTTCTAAAAGTTGTCATGTGAGTAGGTGTGACTTTGCTCAGATCATGAAGAAAAGTGAGAAATCTACCAAGTGATAGTTAAGGTGAGAAAATCACTCAGAATCAATGTATATAATATTCGGCCCCAGTGTAGGTAATAACACATTGGAGGCCAACAGAGTAGGAAAGAAGTGTGGGGAAGGTCCTGTGAAGATTCTACAGCAATAGAAGCAGGTTACCTGTCATAACCAAATGGCGATGTGCCCGCATGTCTCCATTCTTGAGGCAACCAGCTATGAGGAGCTAGCGTGGTGGGGGCACTGAAGCTAGGCAGTTCCTGCCCAACATAGCACCTCTTTGCCTGGAAGTCTTTGCAGAGGTCTCTGGCTGAGACCTCTGTATCCAGTGCCTTCCCTTTCATAGATGACAGGCCTACACCAATCCTGACTGAAAACTTTCCCTGCCCTCTCCATCCCTCTCTCTTCTTTAGCCTTCGTGGTGGGCATTCCCCAAGCTTCTGCATGGCTCAGCCCATCTTGGCATTGCTTCTTAAAGGATCCACCAAAACATAACTGGACTATGTGCAATAAGGAATATTCCAGATTCTCTGGAATCCAGGTATGACCAGGTAACTATGTGGCAGTAGGTGAATCTGATGTATAACAGCCTTGAAGGGATCTGACAGATCTTCTTTCCCCCAGTCTACATCCCACTAACCAGAATGGAGGCACAATATTTAGGTCCAAAGCAGCTAACTTGGATCACAAAACAGAAGTAATATACTTAGGATTAGGGTTACAGTTCCATGATGAGACAGAAACTGTCATATCAGCCTAGATGATCCTTGTTTCCAGGAGAAAATGGTCGGCGGTGCTCTCTTTGCTTTCCTAACAAACAGTATGCTGCTGCTGCTGCTAAGTCACTTTTGCCATGCCCAACTCATTGAGACTCTATAGATTGTAGCCTGACAGGTTCCTCTGTCTGTGGGATTCTCCAGGAAAGGATACTGGAGTGGGTTGCATTTCCTCCTCCAGGGGTTCTTCCCAACCCAGGGATCGAACCTGTGTCTCCTGAAGCTCCTGCATTGCAGGCAGACTCTTTACCACTGAGCCTCCTGGAAGTCCCATCAAACAGTATACTGTCATCTTAATTTTTACAGGTCTCTACATTCCAGGTAAAACATTAAAGAAATAGGAGCCAATGCCGGCAGCATGGAATAGTCTCTCTCTCTCTCTCTCTCACACACACACACATACACACTCATATCAGAGAAGGGACCATCGTCGTTGCTAGTTGGAATGTGTGGGGAAGGACACAATCTGGACTTCGAAAGATGGTTAGAATGCAGAAAGGAAGGTTGTAGATGGGGAAAACAACCTGAATACATGGTTATTTGGGGATTAAGAAAGAGACTGCCCTCAGAGCAATAGAGATGAGTCGGAGGCAAATGGTGCAAAATAAAATGAGGAGGGGGAAATCCTGAAAACTCTGCTTAGGCAACATCCTAAAGAAACCTCTGCCGGTTACTTGCCTGCTGGCTCTCGGGTCTGCCCCCTGCCCTTCTCTGTTCTACTGTGTATTACAGGGCTCGATCCCTCAGCCACACTGCCACACTTCTTTGACTACGTCTTCTTAGGTGGGTTTGGTCAATGGAAAGTACTGGCTAGATGCTGGAGAACAGGAGCAGGGACAAAATCAGAATATCCTGTTTTCTTCCTCTTCAGTCAACATCTCCAGCAGCTACCATGTTCCCTCAGTGGTTCCAATGTCTGCAACACAACGCTGGCTCCCGGGCTCAGACAATCTTCCCTGTGTTCCTCTAGTCCTAGGGGTCCAAGTGGCTTCTTGTATTTGCTATATTTGACATCTCCTCGCCTTTTCCTGTTTGTCCTTTCGGCAGTTCCGAAAAGTTAGTCTTTAATTTCCTGCGTTAACTCCTTCTGTTCAAATACCTAACGTGAGAGATGATGCCGCCAACCTGTGCCTATGTCTGCAGCATTCATTTACACACAGTGAAGGCTGCTTAATGCTTATCTGCACTTACAGATCTAAAGTTTTATTTATCCAGAGGTGCACATTCAACCATGCACAAGGAAATGACAGAGGCAGGGTCCTCAGAAGCAAACAAGGATGTGCAGGAGGTCAATGGATAAAAACCAGCTTCCTCACACTGGAGGAGAGAGAGGAGGGAGGTGGGTCACTCCAACTTGTACATCACAATTTGTCCTCACAGTTCCTGAGAGGGACTGAGTCTAGGCTGCCTATGATAGTACCTGGTTTGGTCACACACACTTTATATCGACTTCCTTCTCCTCCCTGTCTTAATTATCTGCTCCTCGTCAACTGTTCCAAATAAAACACTTGCACTTGAATGCTTGTCTCAGAGTCAATGTCTAGAGAAACCCAAACCACAACAACTGGCTTGAGTATGTCCTACACCAGACCCTAGAGAATGCAGAACCTTTTCTTGAGCACCCATGCCCATCAATCTTCCACAACTTCCTGTGTAAAAAACCTTTATCTTAATAGCACTTACTTCATGAATTTGAAATCATCTGTCTCTCTTTTCCGAGAAATTATCATTCTTCCCATTTAGTATTTTCCCTGAAACAAAATAGAAGCCCATTAAATATTTGTTGAATGAAAGAATGAATGAAAAAAACAAGAGCAAAGAAAGTCCAGGAGGAGAGAGAATCTCATCACTGTATTCAGCACAGTCCCTCACAGGTCAGAAGACATTCAATAAATATCAACTGATGGGATTGATAACTGAATGAATTTCGTGATAACTAGCTTAGAGGTTAGATTTGAGGACTTGGAACTGGATGAATTCTTTGAGAAACTGCATAAACAAATAAGAAAATACTAGCATTAAATGAGGTAATTTTGTGGCAAGAGGACTGGAGTTGAAGAGTATGAATAAAAAAATACAAAATATTAATATAAATTTTGATGACATAATGCTCTATGATTTCCTTGAAAATGACATGAGTCTATAATCAGGAAGATGTCTTAAGAAATCAATATGCAATATTAGTACTTTATACTTACATCATAATCGAGTATTTGGACACCAGTGACTAGATTCAGAGATGTTTGGGAAATTCACTGCAGACAGCTTCATGATGAGATGCTGAACTTTGAATTATTTAAACTTGTGTTTTAAAATTAGTTTTTACTATAGATGTTACTTACAAATTACATGTTTTTCTCAAAAAAAATAGTGCTGTGAAATTTCTAAGAGGTCAAGCTTTTGTGTATATAAAACTTTCATTTAGTTTTTTTAATTATTTAATTTAAATTTATTTATTTTAATTGGAGGCTAATTACTTTACAATATTGTATTGGTTTTGCCATACATCAACATGAATCCACCACGGGTGTACACGTGTTCCCCATCCTGAACCCCCCTCCCTCCTCCCTCCCCGTACCATCCCTCTGGGTCATCCCAGTGCAGCAGCCCCAAGCATCCTGTAACCTGCATCAAACCTGGACTGGTGATTCATTTCTTTTTTTTTTTCAGGATACTGTTTATTTTTTTTTAACTTTTTTTATTTTATTTTATTTTAAATTTTATTTTATTTACCTTTACAATATTGTATTGGTTTTGCCACATATCAAAATGAATCTGCCACAGGTATACATGTGTTCCCCATCCTGAACCCATATGATATTATACTTGTTTCAATGCCATTCTCCCAAATCATCCCTCTCTCTCTCCCTCTCCAACCCTCTCTCTCTCCCACAGAGTCCAAAAGACTGTTCTATACATCTGTGTCTCTTTTGCTGTCTCACATAGGGGTTATGGTTACCATCTTTCTAAATTCCATATATATGCATTAGTATACTGTATTGGTGTTTTTCTTTCTGGCTTACTTCACTCTGTATAATAGGCTCCAGTTTCATCCACCTCATTAGAACTGATTCAAATGTATTCTTTTTAATGGCTGAGTAATACTCCATTGTGTATATGTACCATAGCTTTCTTGTCCATTCATCTGTTGATGGACATCTAGGTTGCTTCCATGTCCTAGCTATTATAAACAGTGCTGCGATGAACATTGGGGTACATGTGTCTCTTTCAATTCTGGTTTCCTCGGTGTGTATGCCCAGCAGTGGGATTGCTGGGTCATAAGGCAGTTCTATTTCCAGTTTTCTTAAGGAATCTCCACACTGTTCTCCATAGTGGCTGTACTAGTTTGCATTCCCACCAATAGCGTAAGAGGGTTCCCTTTTCTCCACACCTTCTCCAGCATTTATTGCTTGTAGACTTTTGGATTGCAGCCATTCTGACTGGCATGAAATTTATTTAGTTTTTTAAAAAGACTTAGCAGGATTATACAAGTCCTTCCACTCCTTTCATTAATTAGTCCGAAGTACAGTAGTAATTCTAGGCTAGTGTTAATTAGCCCAAACAGAAGTCATTGTGATATTCTTATGTATTTACAGAATCAGGTCCTCTAAAAACTTACATTTAGATAAACTATGGGCAGATATAACAAAATCCCTGGTGCTATTCTATAGGCATCACATAATAAAAATACACATTAAATATTTTCTATTTTAATAAATATTTCTTTAAGATAAAGATTTCATGTCATGAATCCTGGGAAAAGCCAGGCATCAGTAACTGACTCTCGATGAGGGCAAAAGAAAGGTCAATCTGAAAAAACTGCTTTCTGTTTAAGTTATCTGCCTGATTCAGACTCTATGGTTATATTTGCTTTTGTCCAAGAATTCTAGTTCCCACTGAAAACCCCAAGCTGTATATTTGGATAAATAACAAGAGCAGCATGTCCCATGGCAATCCTTGATAAAGTGAATTATGTGTTATGATGTTTTACCGAACTGTTAATTCTCAAAAGGCTTGGCATAGAAAGAAACTGTCAATAACCATCAATGATAGATATTGATAGTTTCTTTCAATTTTATTTAATCAAATATACTGTTTTACCTAATTATGCAAATTTATTAGAAACTATCTAAGTCCAATATAAGTAATAGATCTAAGGCATATCACTATTAAAAATATTGATATAAATTTAATATCAGGTAAAAACATGAAGGGCTTCCCAGGTGGGGCAGAGGTAAAGAGTCTGCCTACCAATGCAGGACACACAAGAGATGCAAATTCCATCCCTGGGTCAGGAAGATCTAGAGTAAGAAATGGCAAGCTGTTCCAATATTCTTGCCTGGAAAATCCCATGGACAAAGGAGCCTGGTGGGGTACAGCCCATGGGGTCCCAAAAAGTTGAACATGACTGAGCACACACACCCACAGAAATGTGAAATTCTATGATAAATTTTTCAGGAAAGAAATTCAGTCTTCCTAGAACAATCTATGTCAATTTAATCCTCTTCCTGCAATTCACAACCTAAATTCAAAGACATCAGAGAAGACAAAGATAAAAAATTCATCATCCTATTGTGTTTCCTACTTTCCGATCTCCTAGCTTTTTATTTCATTTCTGATAAAGCCTCATCTGTTGGAAACAATTTTTCCTGTAAGTTGATAGCATTGTTTGTATTGCTGCCTGCCCATTCACCATCATCATCCCAGTCTGAGACATTAATACATTTAGAATATATTTTTAAAAAATGACCAGCAACTGATGGAAGTAGTCTAAAAATGAATCAAATAAGGTTTTATGAAATTCCAGTGAGATAACATTCTTTTTAAAGAATCCTATAGATTTACCACACTGGAAGAGAGTTTAGAGATATCTTTTAACACCCCTAATTCACAGAAGAGAGAACTGAGGTTCACAAAGTTTAAAATGGTCAAAGGTCATATTATTGCAAGTTAATGGCAAAACACTTGGAGCCCAAGTGGTCCACCTCCCATCCCTGGAAATTTTTTCATTGTAAAATCACCTTGAGTTTTTCAGCTTCTTTTAAATTCTGTGTTGTATGTTTTTGTTCCCAAGACTAATATTATTTCCAGACAGAAAACCATTCTAAGTAATATTTCATTGATAAAATTTTTCTTGGATATGAAATGATTATTCTACTAATTGATGAACAACTTTTTATTATGTTTTTATTTTTAATTTAAACTTTTTATTTTCTATTGGAGTATAGGGTGAACAGCTTTTTATTGAGCAATTACTATGTGCTAGTCACTATTTTAAATTCACAGAATATGGAGGGCAACAAAACAAATTAAAATCCTTGCCTTCTGTGGAAGATACACATTATAATTTATGATTATCATATTCCACCTTGGTCAGTAGAATTTTCTTTTGTTAGAAGAGTTTTAGATCAGGAGTTTATTCCATTTCTAAGAAATCTCTCTGAATTACAAGATCAGCAATAGTTATTCTAGTTTTAAATCAGAATCACTGATAAGGGAGTATAGCAAGTGAAATATAGGATAAAGAGAAGGAGAGCTTGCACAGAGCCAGGCCTATGGAGAGACAGTGTTCTGGCTGACTTACACAAAAGCAGACAAATACAACTGAATGACAAACATTTATCCAATTCCCATGTGACTTTTTAGCCCTATAACCTGCTTGCTATTTAACTACAAGCACCTAAAATTGTGTGTGCCACACCACAAGTGCTCAATAAATATCCTGGGAATGAAAGAATGGATAATGTAAACTAGATGTTGTTTACAAAGAGATGCAAAGATAAATAAGATATCTTGTAGATATTAGAGGCAAGAGGACCAGTTGGGCAAGTCTCTGTAATGACCAAAACAGGAGATAATTTGGGTTTAACCTGTTGCTGCTGCTGCTAAGTCGCTTCAGTTGTGTCCAACTCTGTGCAACCCCATAAACGGCACCCACCAGGCTCCACAGTCCCTGGGATTCTCCAGGCAAGAACACTGGAGTGGGTTGCCATTTCCTTCTCCAATGCATGAAAGTGAAAAGTGAAAGTGAAGTGACTCAGTTGTGTCCGACTCCTAGAGACCTCATGGACTGAAGCCCACCAGGCTCCTCCGTCCATGGGAGTTTCCAGGCAAGAGTATTGGAGTGGGGTGCCATTCCCTTCTCTGAGGGTTTAACCTAGGATAGTGCTAATATCAACCATGGTGGGAGGAAAGATGGCAACTATGTGAGGTGATGGATGTGTTAATTACCTGTGGTAATCATTTAACAAAGTATACTCGAAACTTCTTGACATTTATGTCACTTTGGATTATTAATCCTATCTGATTTTTAAAGTTTGTGACAATTTTATAAAGACTATGGATAGCATTCTGATTATTTTCATATCACTGTGACAATCAAAAATCTTTAAATGCAGTAATAATTGAAAGACAAATTTAACACAAGTAGCACAATTATTGAAAATCACATTGCAACCTGACTGATCAGCTCTCCTGACTAATCTCCACAAAAAAATATTCATGTTGTCAAATAGTGCAGGTATAGAAAGTTCAATACTACACTTCATCTCTTGTCCTTTGCATTATTTAAAATGATGGAAAGTAATCACAAAATCAAATCATTTACAGTGTATCAAATGTGCCTCAAATACATTCCAAAATTTACTAATTATTAATACATAAAATATGTAAATGTTGTGTTAATTTCCTGCCTAGAACTATAGCTTAGTATGTAATTTGCCCCTGGAGAAATTGCGTAAAGGTACAGAGCAAGTCTTAAATCAACCAGCTCTGTAGCAATTGTCCATAATACTTTGTAGAAGAATATGGTAAAGTCTAAAAAAATTATTAGTGTTGGTACTATTCTATAAAGCTTTTAGTCCTGAAAGATTTCAATGGGTAAATTATCATTTGACTTTAGTATCCCTTAGAAAGAAAATATTCCAGAATCAGAGCCCAGAATATGAGTTGATAATGGCAATTCTCTTTCTCACTTGATTTTTCTGACATATTTCATCCATTTGGAGATAAATTGACATCAACAATGCTAAATCACATCAATTGCCTTTATTACTTGTGCTGTGATTTTGCCTTACATGAATCTACGGAAACATTTGAGAAATGAGGCTTCATCTTAAAAGAGAACAGAGAAGAGGTCATTTGGTACAGGGAAGTCCTAGGAACTGTCAATCTAGATTTGATCAATCCTTTGGAAAAGGAGAAATCTCTTGAATTTTGTGTTTGGTTCAGTTCCCATTTTTAAAAAATTGAGGTATAATTTGCTTTACAATGTTGTGTTAGTTTTTGCTGTACAACAAAGTGAATCAGCTGTATGTATCCACATATCAGGCTTCCTAGGTGATGCAGTGGTAAAGAATCAGTCTGCCATGCCGGAAACGCAAGAGGTGTGTGTTGGAAGATCCCCCGGAGAAGGAAGTGCAACCCTCTCCAGTATTCTTGCCTGAGAAATCCCGTGGACAGAGGAGCCTGGCAGGCTACAGTCCATGGGGTCACAAAGAGCCACCCATGACTGAGAGACTAAGCACAACACACAACACAGTTGTATGTACACTACTTACGATTCAATTCTATACCATAAACAATGTTAAGAAAAAACCTTGGCTGAAACTCTCAAAGATAAAGAATGCCATTACTTCTCTAGACATTAGTTTGGTTTCAGCTGCACATGAGAACTCAAACTATGTTCATAAATCATATAGTTTAAAATTTTGTATACCAAGATGAGGGGCAGAGCTGGCAAGCATGAAATTTGTCTGCGAACTATTAAATCTATAGTTGTTCCCTCCACTGTGGTGCAAGCTCAAGATGATGAAAGTTACCAGAAGTTCAGGAGAAGCTTTTCTCATTTTTCACACTTTTTCATTTTTGTTTTTAAACATGATATACTCTATCTGATCAAAACTATTTAAATCCAATTCTGTCTAGTGGCAGGTTAAATAAGAGACACTCTCATTTTTAGGATACTAGAATTTAAGAGCTCCAGAGATCCACAAAGATGATACAATCCAAGTATCCCATGGAAAAATGAGGACCCTAGAAGTTAAATGGTTTGCCCAAGTCATACAGCTAAGACAGTCAGACTAAATACTTTGATCATATACAAATCCACAATTTATTATGTCAGCAACTTTCTTTTGTTTCAAAAGTCACTGCAACTAAAGGTATTTACTCATGGTAATAACTTTACTTTTCTCTCATTAAATATGCATATATAAAACTTTTCAGCTTTTAAATGATCTTCTACTCAAATTTGATAATCATCTGAGTTACCACTAAAATTTTTAGACTCTTGGAACTTCATTGGTTACAAAAATAATTAACTTCTATAAAAAGCCTGCCATAAATTTTCCAGCTTATTGGAAAAGACCCTGATGCTGGGAAAGATTGAAGACGAAAAGAGAAGAGGGCAGCAGAGAATGACATGGTTAGATAGTGTCACCTACTAAATTGGCATGAATCTGAGCAAACTCCAGGAGATAGTGAAGGACAGGGAAGCCTGGTATGCTGCAGTCCATAGGATCACAAAGAGTGGGCCATGACTCAGCAACTGAGCAACAACAAATTTTCAGTATATACCAGATATAGGACAAATATTTGATTTTGTTTCTGAAGTATCATGCAAATGCTATAAAAAATTAATTATAAGATATTTCTAGCTACTCTCCACATACATTCCATAATGAAGCAGGATGCTGATAATATATTAAGAAAAAAGGCATTGTTACTTTCCTTTTATGATTTGTCTAGACTTTCAAGGCAGTGTAGTTGAAAACCTCCATGGTCTATGAGGCTAAGATTCTGGCTTTGGTAGAACTGTGATTCTCTTCTCATAATATTCTCTACCAATTAGAGAACTTGAGATGTATGTGAGAGCGCTGCATAGACCCGTAAGGACTAAGAGAGCAGTAGGCTTCGGTTTTAGAAAAAGAAAACACTTTGTTTGTATATAGAACATAAAAATTAAGATGGGGGGGGGTGTCTATAAGTAGCCTACAGCAAAGGTTTTAGTAAAATCTGTTTAGTCAGCCTGCAGGAGACAGATGTGTGGGTGTGTGTGTGTGTTTATACTCACTCATGTCCAGCTCTTTGTGACCACCTGGACTGTAGCCTGCCAGAATCCTCTGTCCATAGAAATCCCCAACCCAGGGATCAAACCCATGTCTCTTGTGTCTCCTGCATTGATAGGTGGATTCTCCACCACTGTAGCACCTGGGGAGCCCATAGGAGACAGATGCAGGGCCCTAACCACTCAGGAACACAAACAACTGAGTGTGTCTACCTTCTACATGATTCTATTTCACTCTTCTAGCACATGCCTGTTATTCTTCTGAATTACCTGTGCAGAGGTGTAATATAGGATCTGCCCAATATAATCAAGCTTTCTTCTCATCACATTATAGGAGACATAGAGATGAAAGTTGTTCTGATCATACCTAAACTGTAAAATAGACTATAACCTATAAGGGAAGAGAACCTGAAAAAGAATAGATAAATACGTATAGATAGCTGAATTGCTTTGCTGTACACCTAAAACTATCATGGCATTGTGAATTAACTATACTTCAATTTAACAATAGACATGAAAACCAGAAAAAAAAAATTGAGAGGGAGGATAATATGAGCCCCTGGAACTCTGAATTTCTTTTAGTTTTGTCAGAAAATAGTTTTGGGGATTTTTAAAAAATTATTATTTATTTATTTTAGGCTGTACTGGATCTTCCGTTGCTGCAAGGTGAGCAAGGACTATAATCTCTAGTTGTGGTGTGCGGGCTTCTCCTCACAGTGACTTCTCCCATTGCGAACCATGGACCCTAGAGTACAGGCTCAATAGACATGGCATACAACCCAGCTGCCCCACATCGTGTGGGACCCTTCCTGATCAGGGATCAAACCCGGGTCTTCTGCATTGGCAGGCAGATTCTTCACCACAAGCCACCAGAGAAGCCCAGGTTTTGGTTTTGATTTAACTTCTTTGAGTTAGCTCTCTGTTTTACAAAGGAATGAATCCTGAGAAGTAGACTTTCTGTCTCTGGACTCCCCCATCAATGTAGTTTACTTATCTTATTAGTAGCAAATTCAGAACCATGTCACAACCAATTCTGCAACAAGGGTGAACTCGTCAAATGCTCCTAGCTTGAAATATCTCTTAATCTAAACAGCCTTTTGAAGTCTACAATGTTTTGTGCCAACATATTCTTGAGAAGACTGTGTCTAATCACTGAGTGGTGAATAATACCTTATTAATAGCTCCACTAATCACTAAATGTTCTTTATTTGATCCATATGTTGACACCATCTGAAAACGGAAATCAACTACCTAATGAAATTCCAATTTAAATTAAAAGTTTGAAGGCATTTGTAAATCAGGTATTATATGTAAATGATTTATTCGTTGCCATAGTTAATGCTAAGGGAAGATTTTATGAATTGAGAAGACGTGAGCAAAATTTTTGCCCTAGACAATTGTGCTTAAGAAAATAAAGAACACAAAGAGAAGGCTGAATATACTGAGCATGTAAATTTGCAGTCATTTTGTATTTGCTTGGAAGAAAATGATAACCAAAATCACTGTCAGTTAAAATTCTAATTAATATGTTTTCTATCTCTGGAAATGAAAATTTTAAGTGTTTTTAAGTTTTACTTACACAATAAATTTTAAAGAAGATATATTTAACAGTAAATTCATACATATTACACCTAGAAAAACAAACAAAAAACCTCTTTTTGGTGAGAGAGACTGTTTATCTTTTTTAGACTTTAGCTTTTTTTTTACTGTTGGTAATGATGGCTTCCCTGGTGGCTCAGATGGTGAAGAATCCACCTGCTAATATAGGAGACATGGGAGATGCAAGTTAGATCCCTGGGTTGGAATGACCCCCTGGGAAAAGAAATGGCAACCCACTCCAGTATTCTTGCCTGGAAAATCCCATGGACAGAGGAGCCTGGCAGGCTACAGTCCATGGGGTTGCAAAGAGTCCAACACGGCTTAGGGACTAAACAGCAGCAAAGAGATTATCTTACTAAGTAAAGTAAGTCAGAAAGAGAAAAACAAATACCAGATGATATTATTTTTATATGAAATCTAAGATATGACACATCTATAAAACAGACTCAGATACAGGGAACAGCCTTATGGTTGACAGCACAGAGGGATGGATTGGGAGTTCAGGATTACCGATGCAAATTATTACATGTAGAATGGATAAACAGCAAGGTCCTACTGTATAGCAGAGGGAACTATATTCCGTATCCTGTGATAAATCACAAATGAAAAGGTGTTGGTGACACTAGTGGTAGAGATTCTGCCTGCCGATGCAGGAGACACAACAGACGCGCGCTTGATTGCTGGGTAGGGAAGAAGATTCCCCTAGAGTACGAAATGCCACCGCACTCCAGTATCCTTATCTGGAATATTCCAGGGGCAGAGGTGCCTGACGGGCTATAGTCCCTGGGGTGGCAAAGAGTCAGACACAACCTAGTGACTAAACCAATCAATATATATATATATATATAGATGGATGGATGGATGGTTAGATAGATAGATATTGCAGGGAAATCACTCCACTAACACTGGGAGTTTCACTTACATATCACCGAGTTAGTGAAATAGACTGGTCTCAAGTAGCATCAGTTTCCTCTTATACCTTTGTATACTGGCTACATTCCCACCTTCTCATACCAGCAAATCCATAGTATCAGGCAAAGTCAAATGTAGATCTTTCCAACCTTTTTTCAAAGTAAAGGAATGTTACCTAACTCTTTTCAGAAAATGAGACAGACTTAGGTGTTCAGCCTTGCATGGTGAGTTTTTTCCCTACTAAAATTTAGGAATAACATATACAATAAAGCACACACGTGTAGAGACCCTGCCAACTACCATGCAGAGCAAGAGGCAGCTGACTTCCAGCCTGAGGAATTCCCCTACTGCCCCTTCTCAGTCAAAGTCCTCCACAAAGGTAAGCTTTATTCTGATTTCTATGACCATAGACTAGTTTTTCATGAAGTTATACTTAACATAAATGAAAGTATAATGTACTCTTTGGCTTCTTTAACTCAGTATTATGTCTGAATCTATTCATGCTGTTGTATTATAGCTGTGTTGCATTCCATTATATGAATTTTCCACAATTTATTTATCCAACCGATTGTTGATAGACATTTTAGTTGTTTCCAGCTTTGGACTGGCAACATTTTTGCATGGCAAATGTATTAACACATAGCATAAAATGTGCTATTTTAATGATTTGTATATGTACTGTTCAGTGGCATTAAAGATATTTACATTGTAGTGTAATCATCACCACCGTTCATCACCAGAGAGTTTTCACTTTTCCAAACTATATCCCTGTTCTCATTAGGCAATAACTCCCCATTCCCTCCTTTCCCTTGCCCCAGGCATCCCTCATCCTACTTTTTGCATTGATGAATTTGACTACTCTACATAACACATACAAATGGAATCATATAATATTTGTCCTTTCGTGACCGTCTTATTCAAGTCTTACAAGTATTCAAGATTCATCCATGTTGAAGCACATATTAGAATTTTCTTCCTTTTTAAGGTAAAATAATATTCCATTGTATATACTACATTTTGTTTATTTTGTCCATTTGTCTGTTGATGGACACTTCGGTTGCTTTCATCTTTTGACTATTGTGAATAATGCTGCTATGAACTTGGATTTACAACCTCCTAAGTCCGATTTCAATTTTGGAGGCTATAAAACCAGCAGAAGAGTTGCTGCATCATATGGTAATTCTATGTTTCATTTCTTTCAGGAGTCACCTTATTGTTTTATACAGTGGCTGTACTACCTTACACTCCTATCATTCTGCTTTTCAATTTTACATTCCACATTACATATTCTTCATGCACAAAGGCTGCAATCCCTCCATATCTTTGCCAATATTTGTTATTTTGCTTTTATTTTTGTAATAGCTATCCTAATGGATGTGAGGTGGTATCTAACTACAGTTTTAATTTGAGTTTTCCTAAAGATTAATGATGGTGAACATCTTTTTATTCACTTATTGGCCACTCATATATCTTATTTGGAGAAATATTTATTCCAGTCCTTTGCCCACATTTTTTAGGTTCTTCTTCATTATTATTGGGGCAGAAGCCTTTTTAATCTTCTTTTTTTTCTATAAAGCTAGAATTCTTCTATTCTGCTTCACTCTGTAGCAATAAGAAAACAGTCCATTTATCTCTGTGGGATTCCTCTCATTTCTTATCTATAAAAGTATTAATTTTATTTTAAACACAGTAATGAATTGTTGCTGTTTTCTTTCATGTGCTATCCATTATTGTTATGTGTTTGGAACAGAGGACGATCCATAGATTGTAAACTAAAAACTCCTGAATTAGAATTTTTTCCCCACTTACAGTTTTAGAGAGGTTTGAAAAACATATTTGTCATGGTCACTTTAAAAAATATTTGTAACAATAAATACTAAACAATAAACACCCAATACATGAACATAAATACTGTTAAGTGAGCATCATCCTATCATCCTGGAGAGATCAGTAAATGAGGAAAAAACAGCACTTCCAGCAGAGCTGTCCACATGAGGAGATGAGGAGCTACCAGAGATAAAGCACATCTACTTCACAAATAGTACTCCTCACAAATATTCAAAATATTGTATTTTTACAGAACACCAAAAACTTTAGGGCAGGGTTTCTCAAATGTGGCATTATTGTTATTTTAGATCAGATGATTCTTTGAAGAAACTGTCTTGTGCACTATATGATATTTAGCAGCATTCCTGGTTTTTAGCCACTGGTTTCCAGAAGCACCCCCTAAAGTATATTCCCTAAAAGTATTGCCAAGTGTGCTCCAGGAGACCAGATTTTCCCTGGTTGAGAACCACTCCTTTTGGGCTATGAATGTTACTTTAAGTTGCAAAGTATACTTAGAGTGATTCGCTCATGATCCCTCAACAGTGAGAAAGTAGGTGCCCATAGCCAACGTCATGTCACACAGATGTCACGGTGACATATAGGATGATATAATTTAAACCACAAGACCTCTGTCTGAGTGCTAGATGCCCATGTCAGTTGATTCAATCATGTTGCCTTTCAGGTTTGTTTTTTTTTTTTCTTTAATCAATGAACAGAGGGATAATTCTGTGTAACCATTCTGTATACACATGCTAAGAGTAGGCTCAGATTAATGAAAATATCCAATTAGAGAAAACACTTGGACACATCAAATAGAATCTCCTCATCTAAAAGATCCAGAAGGTAGTGGTATGGTGAAGATACCTGGCAGATAAACAGCATTCAAGGCAGAGGGAGATCTTCGCCCTGGAGGTAGGATGGGAAACAGAGTCGTGCTGCTCCAACTGGGGGGAGGATGCATATATGGGGTGGATAATGCAGTGAGGACGTAAAGAAACACAGCTGCTGGAGGCTGAGTGTTCAGGGTTTTCTTACAAGTATGCTGCTGCTGCTGCTAAGTCGCTTCAGTCGTGTCGGACTCTGTGCGACCCCATAGACGGTGGCCCACCAGGCTCCCCCGTCCCTGGGATTCTCCAGGCAAGAACACTGGAGTGGGTTGCCATTTCCTTCTCCAATGCATGAAAGGGAAAAGTGAAAGTGAAGTCGCTCAGTCGTGTCCAACTCTTCGCAACCCCATGGTCTGCAGCCTACCAGGTTCCTCCGACCATGGGATTTTCCAGGCAAGAGTACTGGAGTGGGGTGCCATTGCCTTCTCCATCTTACAAGTATAGCCTTCCATATATGAAATTGGGGTCATCCTATGAATTGCCTTGCTTGGAGACATGCTGAAAACCTTTTTACCTGAGCTAGATGCCCCTCATCTACCCAGGAATTATATATGTGATATTTAGTCAGGCTTGACTGAACGTCCCATCATTTCCTAGCAGCCTCCCCAGGCTAACAGAGCCTGGTCCAGGCAGCTTCAAGAACTCCCGGGTATGGAACTAGAATGATAAACACTTACTCAGAAGTCTTTAGGAGTTGTGCTACCAGGCTTCTCTTGCCCTTGAATTCCAAAAAATTTCGCTTTGAGGGTTAAGTAGAATTAAATGAAACAATGGAAGCAAAGTTCTTGGTTCACGGGTACTTAATGAAAAGCAGCATCATTGCCATTATTACAGCTATAATTTTGTTGTCCTTAAGGTAGCAGACGCAAACATGTGATACTGAGGTCACTGGTGGCAATGGTGCGGCACACTGACTACTTCTGGCTTGGCTTGGCAATGGCCTTATAAAAGATCAGAAATCAGGTCTCTGTTGCCTCTAGAAGAGAGTATGTAAAGGATGATTTCTGCTTAACAGTCTTTTAACAATGTATCCAGGAAAGAAATAATTGGAGCATAAAAATATCTGAAATGATTTCAGGAGCAGAGTAAGATTATACGACTAATAGAAATAGAAATACTCTTTAGGCCTCCACAAAAGACTTCCAGAAATCTGTCTCTGACCAGGTTAGTGATTTTTAGTATGTTTTTATGACGACTAAACGTTTTAAAGTGCATTTTTGAAAGTGTTTTAGTCCTGCAGTATGGAAAAACTCAAGGGATGAAATGCTATATAGTCACACTCCATTTTTAAACTATTATAGCTACAGTTAAAAGCACTGTGTGTTTTCTTTGTATAAACCAGGCTAATTAGCAGGATGTGATTTGTTCTGTAGTTAACAGTACTGTATATTTACTTCTGTAAACTGAGCCAATGGACAGTAAGTTTTTCATACATTATTTTTCTAGAAGTTGCTGATACATGTTAAGGAAAACAATTAAACTTAGTCTTCATTTATCACTTGTAAATTTTATCTTTATTACCTTTCATCTCATTAAATGGTTCCAAGCTGAAAATGACAAATGATTGCAAAATTAGGGGACAACTAAGAAACTATGACATTTCTTAATCATGTTAATGCATTATCTACATCATAAACTGATTCTGTTAAAGTAGAGACATGATCGATCTCATTTGGCAATCTATATTGCAAGAATGTGGTAAAGAGGAAGGTTGAAATTGCCGTGTGAGAATTAATTATGAATCCGCCCATAAGGGAATGAAGTAGAGACAGGCAAAGCCTTTCGGTGTTACATAATGGGACTCAGGTTAAATTAGTTTAAACAGAGAACTGTGTCGTTTGGAAGAAGGTGAACAAGCTGGGAAAGCGGAGAACAAGTTGAGGTCGTGAACACACACTGAGTGTGCAAGAGTCACTGCCATCCAAAGCTGGTACCCTGGCCCAACTCTTCTGGTATCTTTGGCCTTATGGCAAAACAGTACCTGTTGTCAAGGCTATTATACCACCTCTGCAAGGCCATTTCTCCTACCCCCTTAAAACACACACATGATATATGAGCATCTAGGTCACACCAATATATTTAAAAACGTACATGTTGCAATTACTCTGAATTCATGATTATCAGCTGCAGTTTGGCCCCCCAGCTGCCAGATACCCTACCATGCTTCTCTGATCAGTTTACTCTTCCAAAATCTAAGTAAAGTATCTTCCTTCTTCTTCACTCACAGCAAACATCATGCCCCACCCCTTACCAACCACTTTCAGTGGGTGACCTTCTCTCACAATCTCCAACAGAAACAGAAGACATCAGAAATTTTCTCCCCTTCCCATCATTTCATCCACAGATTTATCTGTACCCGCAACTATTTCAGGGGAAGGAGTCTTCTGTTTCAATCTCAGAAGTGCAAACCTTTCTCCCTGAGGTCAAACTTGTCATAAACTTTTTTATTCTACCCCAATCGGCATTCTTAGGATTTTTGTTCCATCAAGTATCCTGCCTCCTTCTATCCACCTCTGATAGCTCTACTGATCCTTTCCTATGAACATTTAAATATTCTTGCTTCTAAATTAAAACCAATAGGAATAAACAACAAATGTACCCCTGCACCCCACACCTCTTAGAAAGCCATCACCCTATCTTTCAACTTGCCTTCAAGCCAAGTTTCTCCAAGAGTTGATCTTAGATATCATTCCTCTTCACTTCTTTGCCCTCCATTTATGCCTCAGGGGCTTGCCTGGTGGCACAGACGATAAAGAATTTTCCTGCAGTGCGAGAGACCTGTGTTGGATCCCTGGGTTGGGAAGATTCCCTGGGTTGGGAAGATCCCCTGGAGGAGGGCATGGCAACACACTTCAGTATTCTGGTCTGCAGAATTCCATGGACAGAGGAGCCTGGTGGGCTACAGTCCATGGGGCTGCAAAGAGTCAGATAAGACTGAGCAACTTTCACTTTCACTTTATGACTCAATCCATTTTATTATATCTCCATTAAAAGCCCAGCTAAATTTCACATTTTTCCTTTTAAAGGAAATATTTTAAAAAATTATTTTTCATTGTAGGAAATGTTGTACCATTTAAAACAGCTGACGTATCTCTTCTTAAGACACGCTCCCTTCCCTTCCATGATTCTCCACTCTCCTGGTTCTCTGGCCCCGGATTTTAGGCTCCTTGGGGTTTTTCTTCTCCACTAAGACTTAGCAGCAAACCAGGAAAAATGGGGTTAAAGTCTGAACTAAGTCAGATCAATTCCTACTGCCAGCAGCTGAGTGAAAACCATTCCTGAGATGGAAAACATTAAAGGAGGAAACTTCTCAGCAATGCGATGTAGAGCCCTCCTCTAGGATGAATTTTGAACATGCTCATTTTGAGATAAGAAACTAACGAGAGATGCTTGATGGGCAGATGGAAAAGAAATTGAAACTCAGAAAACAGAGTGGACATGGGCAAGTCGGAGAATCTTTTGCTGATAGATAATGTTTGAAAGCTTGAGATTAACAACATTGTCCAGGAAATGAGTGCATAGTAATGCACAGTTAAATGGTTTGAAGTCCAGTTCCAAGCAATTCTAAAATACAAGGTTTAATAATGGTATTTGGAGCCTGGAACCCGACAGCAATAGAACCAGAGATCAAATTGCCAACATCTGCTGGATCGAAGAAAAAGCAAGAGAGTTCCAGAAAAGCATCTACTTCTGCTGTTTGACTATGCCAAAGCCTTTGACTGTGTGGATCACAACAATGGAAAATTCTTCAAGACATGGGAATACCAGATCACCTTATCTGCCTCCTGAGAAATCAGTAGGCAGGTCAAGAAGCAAGAGTTAGAACTGGACATGAAATAACAGACTGGTTCCAAATTGGGAAAGGAGTATGTTATGGATGTATATTGTCACCCCACTTATTTAGCTTATATGCAGAGTACATCATGTGAAGTGCTGGGCTGAATGAAGCACAAGCTGGAATCAAGACTGGGGGAAAAATACCAATAACCTCAGATGACACCACCCTTATGGCAGAAAGTGGAGAAGAACTTAAGAGTCTCTTGATGAAAGTGAAAGAGGAGAGTTGAAAAAGTTGGCTTAAAACTCAACATTCAGAAAACTAAGATCATGGCATATGATCCCATCCCTTCATGGCAAATAGATGGGAAAACAATGGAAAGACTGACAGACTTTATTTTCTTGGGCTCCAAAATCACTAAGGATGGTGACTGCAGCCATGAAATTGAAAGATGCTTGCTCCTTGGAAGAAAAGCTATGGCCAAACTAGACAGCATATTAAAAAGTAGAGACATTACTTTGCCAACAATGGTCCATCTAGTCAAAGCTATGGTTTTTCCAGTAGTCATGCATGGATATGAGAGTTGGACTGTAAAGGAAGCTGAGCACCAAAGAATTGATGCTTTTGAACCATGGTATTGGAGAAGACTCTTGAGAGTCCCTTGGACTGCAAGGTGACCCAGCCAGTCAATCCTAAAGGAAATCAGTCCTGAATATTCATTGGAAGGACTGATGTTGAAGCTGAAGCTCCAATATTTGGCCACATGATGCAAAGAACTGACTCATTGGAAAAGACCCTGATACTGGGAAAGATTGAAGGCAGAAGGAGAAGGGGATGACAGATGATGAGATGGTTAGATGGCATCACTGACTTGATGGACATCAGTTTGAGCAAGTTCTCAGAGTTGGTGATGGACAGGGAAGCCTGATGTGCTGCAGTCCATGGGGTTGACAAGAGTTGGACATGACTGAGTGACTGAACTATACTTAACTGGAGCCTGGAAATGGAATAAGATCATCTAGGGAGAATCTAAGGTTTCTAAAGGTCAGGAAGAGTAGGCTCAGGTAAAGTGATCATCAAATTTTGAGGAGGCTCCAGCAAGAGACTGATAGGAAGCAATTATTGAGCTATAAGTGAAGCTGGGAGACTATAGTTCAGTTCAGTTCAGTCGCTTAGTCATGTCTGACCATTTGCAACCCCATGAGCTGCAGCACGCCAGACCTCCTTGTCCATCACCAACACCCGGAGTCCACCCAAACCCTTGTCCATTGAGTTGGTGATGCCATCCAACCATCTCATCCTCTGTCGTCCCCTTCTCCTCCTGCCCTCAATCTTTCCTAGCATCAGGATCTTTTCAAATGAGTCAGCTCTTCGCATCAGGTGGCCAAAGGATTGGAGTTTCAGCTTCAACATCAGTCCGTCCAATGAACACCTAGGACTGATCTCCTTTAGGATGGACTGGTTGGATTTCCTTGCAGTCCAAGGGACTCTCAAGAGTCTTCTCCAACACCACAGTTCAAAAGCATCAATTCTTCTGCACTTAGCTTTCTTTATAGTCCAACTCTCACATCCATACATGACCACTGGAAAAACCACAGCCTTGACTAGATGAACATTTGTTGACAAAGTAATGTCTCTGCTTTTGAATATGCTGTCTAGGTTGATCATAACTTTCCTTCCAAGGAGTAAGCGTCTTTTAATTTCATGGCTGCAATCACCATCTGCAGTGATTTTGGAGCCCAGAAAAATAAAGTCAGCCACTGTTTCCACTGTTTCCCCATCTATCTGCCATGAAGTAATGGGACCATGTGCCATGATCTTAGTTTTCTGAATGTTGAGCTTTAAGTAACTTTTTCACTCTCCTCTTTCACTTTCATCAAGAGGCTCTTTAGTTCCTCTTCACTTTCTGCCATAAGGGTGGTATCATCTGCATATCTGAAGTTATTGATGTTTCTCCCAGCAGTCTTGATTCCAGCTTGTGCTTCCTCCAGCCCAGTGTTTCTCATGATGTACTCTGCATAAAAGTTAAATAAGCAGGGTGACAATATACAGCCTTGATGTAATCCTTTTCCTATTTGGAACCAGTCTGTTGTTCCATGTCTAGTTCTAACTGTTACTTCCCGACCTGCACACCGGTTTCTCAAGAGGCAGGTCAGGTGGTCTGGTATTCCCATCTCTTTCAGAATTTTCCACAGTTCATTGTGATCTACACAGTCAAAGGCTTTGGCATAGTAAATAAAGCAGAAATAGATGTTTTTCTGGAAATCTCTTGCTTTTTCGATGATCCAGCAGATGTCGGCTATTTGATCTCTGGTTCCTATGCCTTTTCTAAAACCAGCTTGAACATCTGGAAGTTCATGGTTTACATATTGGTGAAGCCTGGCTTGGAGAATTTTGAGCATTACTTTACTAGTGTGTGAGATGAGTGCAATTGTGCAGTAGTTTGAGCGGAGACTGTAGATTCAAGGACAGCAAGAGAAGAAAGTGTTTCATTGTGGAAGAAAGGTAGGAAAGGATGAAGGAAGGGGAATGAAGGAACAGAAGGACAAAAAAGAGAGGGAATACTTTTTTGATTTGTGTCCCCAGAAAGATAATGTTGAAGTCATAGTTACTGATACTAATACAATCAGCATGCCTTTATTGGGCAATACAGTCTTTGCAGATGTAATCAGTTTAAGATGACTCTAATATTCTTGCCTGGAAAATTTCATGGACAGAAGGAGCCTGGTGGGCTACATATAGTCCATGGGGCTACAATGAGTTTGACATGATTAAGTGACTGAACACATACTAGATTAGAGTGGGTATTAGAAGGGGAAATTTTGGACACAGAGAGGGAATATAAGAGGCAAAAATTGGAGTGATGAAGCTGTAAGCCAGGAACTCAAAGGTTGCCCAGGAATTTCTCTCAACCACCAAAGACTAGGGAGAGGCAAGGTAGGCCTAAAACTCAACAAGTAAAAAACTAAGATCATGGCACCCAGTACCATCACTTCATGGCAAATAGATGGACAAACAATGGAAGCAGTGAGAGGCTGTATTTTCTTGGGCTCCAAAATCACTGCAGATGGTGACTGCCGCCATGAAAATAAAAGATGCTTGCTCCTTGGAAGAAAAGCTATGACCAACCTAGACAGCATATTAACAAGCGGAGACATTACTTTGCCGATAAAAGTCCATCTAGTCAAAGCAGTGATTTTTCCAGTAGTCATGTTTGGATGTGAGAGTCGGACAATAAATAAAGCTGAGTGCTGAAGAATTGATGCTTTTGAATCCTTGAGAGTCCCTTGGCCAGAAGGAGATCAAACTAGTCAAACCTAAAGGAAATCAACCCTAAATATTCATTAGAAAGACTGATGTTGAAGCTGAAGCTCTGATACTTTGGCCACTTGTCATGAAGAACTGACTCCTTGGAAAAGACCCTGATACTGGGAAAGATTGAAGGTGGGAGGAGAAGGGGATGACAGAGGATGAGATGATTGGATGGCATAACTGACTCAATGGACATGAATTTGAGCAAGCTCCAGGACCTGGCGATGGACAGGGAAGCCTGGAGTGCTGCAGTGCACAGAGTTGCAAAGAATAAGACATGACTGAACAACTGAACTGAAGGTAGGATACCCCCCAGAGCCTTCAGAAAGAGCATGGCCCTGAAGACAAGTAGATTTCAATCTTCCAGCCTTCAGGATTGTGAGAAAATTAATTTCTGTTGAGTTAAGTCACTAAGCTTGTGACAGTTTATCAAGCAGCATCAAGAAACTAATATAGCAATGGAGGAATATCAAATTGACATTCACAGCACATCCACATTAACATAAAATGTATTTTTGCAGGGAGGAATAAAAGTTTTTACTCAATCACTTGTATGCAATCTTGTATCATTTTGTTCTAGTAACTGACTTTCTTCCCAAACTTCAAATCTCTTACATTTTATGTGAATTTTAAAATAGAAACTCCTGCCTTGAAATAAAACTCACAGTGTAAACTAAACTACTTAAGGAACTCAGGCAGGAAAGCATGAATTCTTATTCTCTTAATACTAAACACATTTCTTTCCTTTCATATATCATTCATACCACGTTTCTTGGACTTTATGAAGACCCATGCTTTTTGAAAGTGCTAAAGAAGCATTAAAGTATGAAATGATCTTATCGGAAATAACAATAATTATGGATTTCTTTGATATTGCCTCTCATTTCCACATTCAGAAGGAACTAAAATTGTGGGTAGTCACAGGAATGACTGGTGTTGAATATGAATGGTAGTAGAAAAGAAACTAATTTACTTTTTAAAAAGTTACATCAAGAGCAATAGTCATTTTTTAAAAGTAGTTTGTTTCTGGTTATAAATGAAATGCATACCCACTCAATTACAATTTGAAAATCCAATAAGGACTGAGAATAAAGTGATGATCATTCACAATTCTTACCACTCAAAAAAACAAACAAACAAAAAACCCTACTATTATCATTGGAGAGTTTCTAGTACTTTATTCTATGCACACACTTTTTTATGGTGGTTTAGGTTATGTTGTATTAATAGATTCCCTTTGGAGCCCTGGTTTTCACCTACAATATTGCAGTCTAAGAATTTTTCCATATCACAAAAAGATTTGAAATTATCTTTAATAGTGCAATAATATTCTGTGACCTGGGCTCTTAGAATTTATTTCTAGTCTAATACATGTAGGATTTTTTATATTGTTATACATGCTATGATGAACATATACAGATATGTCATTGTCTACGTATTTGATTATTTCTTAAGATGGAGAATCACTGCATTAAAAATAATCTGTTGAATGACAATTATATTAACATTAAAAATGAAAAGTGAAAATATGAAACATGTAACTATTATTTTGAGAAACAAAGCAAATGTGTATGTCCTAACATTTTCCAAGACTTAATGTTAAAACATTAGCTCTGATTAAAGAAAAAATTCTGTACAAAGGGATAAGTTATTCCCCCACCACATGTCAGAATGGCAAGACAGAATATTCTGAAATTGATAGGCACTATGTAATGAAACTCTCATTTCACTTCACTTCAGTTCAGTCACTCAGTCATGTTCATCTCTTTGCAACCCCATGGACTGCAGCACACCAGGCTTCCCTGTCCATCACCAACTCTGAGAGCTTGCTCAAACTGATATCCATCAAGTCAGTGATGCCATCAACCATCTCATCCCCTGTCATCCCCTTTCCTCCTGGCTTCAATCTTTCCCAGCATCAGGGTCTTTTCCAATGAGTCAGTTCTTTGCATCATGTGGCCAAATATTGGAGCTTCAGCTTCAACATCAGTCCTTCCAATGAATATTCAGGACTGATTTCCTTTAGGATTGACTGGCTGGGTCACCTTGCAGTCCAAGGGACTCTCAAGAGTCTTCTCCAACACCACAGTTCAAAAGCATCAAACATCGGTGCTCAACTGCCTTTATAGTCCAACTCTCACATCCATACATGACTACTGGAAAAACCATAGCTTCAAAGCTATGGACCTATGTTGGCAAAGTAATGTCTCTGCTTTTTAATATGCTGTCCAGGTTGGTCATGGCTTTTCTTCCAAGGAGCAAGTGTCTTTTATTTTTATGGCTGCAGTCACCACCTGCAGTGATTCTGGAGCCCAAGTAAATAAAGTCTCTCACTGTTTCCTTTGTTTGTCCATCTATTTGCCATGAAGTGATGTTTTCTGAATGTTGAGTTTTAAGCCAACTTTCTCACTCTCCTCTTTCATTTTCATCAAGAGGCTCTTTAGTTCCTCTTCACCTTCTGCCATAAAGGTGGGGTCATCTGCATATCTGAGGTTATTGATATTTCTCCGGGCAATCTTGATTCCAGCTTGTGCTTCATCCAGCCCAGCATTTCACCTGATGTACTCTGCATATAAGTTTAATAAGCAGGATGACAATATGCAGCCTTGACAATACTCGTTTCCCGATTTGGAACCAGCCCATCGTTTCCTGTCAAGTTCTAACTGTTGCTTCCTGACCTGCATACATATTTCTCAGGAGGCAGGTAAGGTGGTCTGGTATTTCTATCTCTAAGAATTTTCTACAGTTTATTGTGATCTACACAGTCAAAGGTTATGGTGTAATCAATAAAGCAGAAGTAGATGTTTTTCTGGAACTCTCTTGCTTTTTCTATGATTCAGCGTATGTCACCAATCTGATCTCTGGTTCCTCTGCCTTTTCTAAAGCCAGCTTGAACATCTGCAATTTCACAGTTCACATACGGTAGAAGCCTGGCTTGGAGAATTTTGAGCATTACTTTGCTAGCATGTGAGATGAGTGCAATTGTGCTGCAGTTTGAACATTCTGTGGCATTGCCCTTCTTTGGGATTGGAATGAAAACTGACCTTTTCCAGTCCTATGGCCACTGCTGAGTTTTCCAAATTTGCTGGCATATTAAGTGCAGCGCTTTCACAGTATCATCTTTCAGGATTTGAAATAGCTCAACTGGGATTCCATCACCTCCACTAGCTTTGTTTGTAGTGATGCTTTCAAAGGCCCATTTGACTTCACATTCCAGGATGTCTGGCTCTAGGTGAGTGATCACACCATCGTGATTATCTGGGTTGTGAAGATCTTTTTTGAATAGCTTTTCTGTGTATTCCTGCCACCTCTTCTTAATATCTTCAGCTTCTGTTAAGTCCATATCATTTCTATCCTTTATTGAGCCCATCTTTGCATGAAATATTCCCTTGGTATCTCTAATTTTCTTGAAGAGATCTCTAGTCTTTCCCATTCTATTGTTTTCCTCTATTTCTTTGTATTGATCACTGAGGAAGGCTTTCTTATGTCTTCTTTCTGTTCTTTTGAACTCTGCATTCAATTGGGTATATCTTTCCTTTTCTCCATTGCCTTTTGTTTCTCTTCTCAGTTATTTGTAAGGCCTCCTCAGACAACTGTTTTGCCTTTTTTTCTTGGGAATTATCTTGATCACTGCCTCCTGTACAATGTCACAAACCTCCATCTATAGCTCTTCAGGAACTCTGTCTATCAAATCTAATCCCTTGAATCTATTTCTCAACTTCCACTGTATATTCATAAGGGATTTGATCTGAATGGTATAATGGTTTTCCCTCCTTTCTTTCATTTAAGTCTGAATTTGGCACCTTCCATTAATTTAGGAAACACCATTACACATGGAACTTCTTAGGAGCTTGCCATTAAAATTACAATTGAAATTGGTTTTCCCTTCTCTTGCTATCAGAGTGAGCCACTTTGGTGAGATGACTAAATTTTTTGTCCAGGAGGAAATATGGATATGGGTATATAATTAAACTAGGGATTTCCACTTCCATTGAGGAATGTTTTTAATTATAATCCTTAGGTGGTCCTTTTGCAAACAACATAATATGTTCAATTTGAAGATATATGAATGACCTTCAACAAATCATTTGGCACTTCAGCTTCCTACGTGAAAAACACATAAGAAAATGATTTGTGAGATGCAAATGAGGAAAATGTGAAAGTATAGACTTATTTTTAATGACATAATTATTACCATTATAAACAAATAACTGATTATCATAATTAGAATATTGCCAGATTTTGCAAATTTTATCTACTGAAATACTACATCCAAAATTGTGGTTCCCGATTTTCTCCCTAAATTCTTACATTAAGAGGAAAGAAAGTGTGAATAATGTATCAGTTTTACTTTGAAGTTCATAAAATTTTTATGTGAGAAAAATCACTGAAGCAGTACTTCAGGGATATTACATTCTGGACTACTGTTAATAACTTGTGTGGAGTATTGGAATATTCAACTAATAGAGCATATCAAATCCATAATCATTGCCAGAGGGGTTGTCAGAGTATTTTTTCCTCCATCAATTTAATAAAGTTGACCAAAAAGGGCAGAATTCATAAAACATCACAGATCAGACTTTCTATTCCCCTGTAAAAATATTTTTTAAAGAATTTAGTAGTTTGCTTTCAATCTGAAATAATAGAATATCTGCTTTTTGGAAATTTTACTTAAGAAGACAAGATTTAACATAAACTAGAAGCCATCAATTAAGAAATACCTTCTGCAGAAAACATTGATAACTTATGTAATTTGACTGTTCTAAACATAAAAAAGAGTCTACTATGCTGGCAAACAAACAAGAATAATTTTTTTCAAAGAAGGTTTTATCAGAAAAAGAAGTGTTGTTATTTTTTTAATGTCAGCTGTTTAGAGTAACAGAAACTTTTACATAGTCTACTTAAGATTTTGTTGTTATAAAAAGATCATTAGTAGCAAGTTTAACAAATAGTGATCCCAACTATTCTGATTTCAAATATTCTGGTTTCAATTATAACACAATTTTAAAACTCTTTCCAACAATCTTCATCCTTTTTTCTCTTTTTTTGTTTATCGTGTATACTATTCTTCCATTATGTAATCTTGATATTTATTTTGAGACAGCTGATATTCTAAGTTGAAATTTTTAAATCAATTTTTTTTTAACTCAAGCTTACAATTTTCTACCCTTCGATTTCTTCTAATCACAGTTGTACATGGCCCACATGAATCCTACCCTTACAGATTTGACTGCTCCTTTCAGCTGTTCTTCCAGGTTGCAGTTCCCACTGTCCATAAATAAAAAATGAAAAACAAGATTCTACTCAGTTTTTCATCTCATCCTTCCTACCCACTATTGTTACTGCCTTTAAGCAAGCAAATCAGGGGCAACCTTTGATCATTTTTCTTTCATCTAACTTGGCTAAATTTACTTTTCCCTCAGGAAACTTCTGAAATTTATCCCTTTCTCAATGAAGCAATTGCTGGGAAAATTTTCACACATATTTTAATGTGACCATTTTGAGTTTTGAAAAATTTTCCTTCATGCCATGTATGCTATCAAACTTCAGGGTGGTTAAAATATGTATATAAAAATAATTTTCCCATTAAAGTCATCATTTAATTCATTCGCATTCAGTCTTTCAGATTGCATAATTATTGCATTTTTTCATTCTTGCGTGCTAAGTCACTTCAGTCATGGCTGACTCTTTGTGACCCTAAAGACTGTAGCTCCCCAGGCTCCTCAGTCCATGGGATTCTTGAGGCAAGAACACTGGAGCGGGTTGCTGTGCCCTCCTCCTGGGGACATCTTGCTGACCTAGGGATGGAACCTGCAGGCAAATTCTTTAAGACTGAGCCACCAGGGAACCCCTTTTCATTCTTGTTTTTAATTGTACTCCCACTATTCAGTTTTTGTAATCAGTTTATTTGCTGGTTTTGTTTTTCACTCATATGTATCCCCTTTAGACTCTTCATGTCTACTTACTTATTCCTACTGTTAAAATAAAGGAAGATAAATTAGGTGATACAAACTAACTTTATTTAACACTTCATGAAGTGGACTGCAAAGAGATCCAACCAGTCCATTCTGAAGGAGATCAGCCCTGGGATTTCTTTGGAAGGAATTACGATAAAGCTGAAACTCCAGGACTTTGGCCACCTCATGTGAAGAGTTGACTCATTGGAAAAGACTCTAATGCTGGGAGGGATTGGGGGCAGGAGGAGAAGGGGACAACAGAGGATGAGATGGCTGGACGGCATCAATGACTCGATGGACGTGAGTCTGAGTGAACTCTGGGAGTTGGTGATGGACAGGGAGGCCTGGCTTGCTGCGATTCATGGGGTCACAAAGAGTCGGACACGACTGAGCAACTCAACTGAACTGAACTGTACAGTCTCTTTTCAGAGACCTGCTGAATGGGGTAGAAGGCAAGAAACTCTTACAGGATAAACAAAGAAAAAGAAGCAACAAATCGAAAGAATCTGATTGGCTGGGGCCACACAGACATCCTTGTTTGGTGTAAGAAGGAGCAAGGAAATAAACTTAGAGCCCAGAGTTGGCTTGGCATCTGGGGATCAGTTGAACGGCTACCTTGTGTTTCTGGTCAAATAGAGAATTGACAGTGACTCGGAGGTTATCTAAGTTTCAGCAGGCTGATGAGACACCTCGGCTGGAACGGCTCCATTTTAAGCCTAGAAATTTATTTCAACACTACTGAGGCACATTTGAATTAAGCAGACTAGAAAATTCTCCCAAATAATTTTCATCACTTAATCCATTTCATCAAAATACAATCAGCAACAACCCAGATAATTTCCTGAAGTCCAAGTATTTTCTTTGCTTTTAAGGAAATTGCAGTTTAACATTTGGTTTTACACCTCTGGCATCACATTTTTTTCTTTCCTCTCTCTAGCCTAGCACTCAGTTATGAAGCAGGCTCTCTCAACTTTTAACTGTGTAGTGTATTCTAATTTTTTTTTGCTTTTTTTAGTTAGTCTTTGTTGCAGGAAGGGGGACCCCTTCCAGGGCCTGAGATGGGCACTTGTCTAAGAATTGTCCGAGGACACACACATGCTGACAAAGCAAGAGATTTCATTGGGAAGGGGCACCTGGGTGGAGAGCGGCAGGGTAGGGGAACACAGGAGAAATGCCCTGCTTTACGGCTTGCAGTCTCGGGTTTTATGTAATTGGGTTGGTTTCCGGATTGTTGCTGGCCAGTCACTCTGACTCCGGTACTTCCTAATAGTGTATGCATCACTCAGCCAAGATGGATTCCAGCGAGGAGGACTCTGGGAGTTGAGTAGGACATATGGACTGGCATCTCATTTTGACCTTTCTTGAATTCTTCTGGTTAGTAAGTATAGCTTGTTACTTCCACATTCCTTACAGGACCTCCTGTTTAAGATAACTCATGCAAGTGGTTACTATGGTGCCTGGCCAGAGCAAGAGGTTTCAGTCAGCGGTTCCTCTAACATTTTGAACACAAGAATGTGCTTCCCCATAGGAATGTTTTCTGGAAAGAATCCTTTGAAATCTAGGGTGGACCTCAAAACCCTTATTTCATCTTGTCACGTAGTTAAGCATGTACTGGTACTACTGTTGTACTGAATTTTGTGACATTAATTCCCAGAGAAAACGCATTGCTTTAGTGTCGGCCCCTCAGGGTAGGCGTTTGCAAGATGGCAATGAGAATAGTGCCTATTTAATAGGATTGTTGTGAAAATTAAATGAAGAATCCATGCATAGGTAGGTTTCTGGAGGAATCTGGGAAACTTCTTTATTGCTTTTCATGACCAAATAATTTTTTTTTTTAATGTACCAAACCCTGCTGGTGTATCCAGTGTCTGATTTCTTATTAAAATACAAAAAGGTATTTGGGCAGACTATATACAAAATTTTTAAACCAATTTTTATTACTTTACAATGTTGTGTTAGTTTCTGCTGTACAGCAAAGTGAATCAGTTACGCATATACATATATCCCCTCTTTTTAAGATTTTCTTTCCATTTAGGTCACCACAAAGTACTGAGCAGAATTCCTAAGTGGAGGAAGTCAACACTCTCCTTCACTGACCTTGAATAAGAAACTGTATGGCACTGACTGTTTCTGAGAGCAATCTTAAAACCAGGAACTCTGCCTGAAGCTGGCATTAGGAAAGGGAGAAGTGAGAGATGGAAAGAATCTTGTTCCCTAAAAGACACTGTTCAACAGCTGACTCAAGCAATTTCGAAACCCACAGTAGTTATAAACTCCTTGTTTATCGTGGTCCGTGTGCAGGTTGTAAAATAATTTCCAGACATGAGATAGCATGAAGGGAGAATGGTTAGTAGAGGTGGGGGTGTCACTGTCAGAACAGCAGGCCGGCCTCCTGATTGTCAGGGGCAGGGGACCTGGAACATGGGTCATCCGCCTGTCCTTACATGCTTTGTGCTCAGTTGCTTCGGTCGTGTCTGACTCTGTGCGACGCTATGGACTGTAGCTCGCCAGGCTCTGCTGTCCTTGGGGATTCTCCAAGCAAGAATTGGAGTGGGTTGCCATGCCCTCCTCCAGGGGATCTTCCCCACCCAGGGAGCAAACCCAAGTCTCCTGCATTGGCAGGCAGGTTCATTATCACTAGCGCCACCTGGGGGGACTCAAAGGTAAAGCCGTTGGAATAGATTTGCTTCCTAGCTAAGGATTAGAGAGTAAACACTGACTCTATTAATAATAGCAGTAATGAAGGGTATAGTTTTATAAAAGTTATAGTCATTTCCTATCACAGAATGTAAAAAACTATCAGTTTTTTAAAATGATGCAACAATACTTAGCTTTCTAGACATTGTTCAGGATAATTCATCTTATTTATCCATGCTACAAATAATCAGTCTCTATGTTTTGAGGTGGAAATACTATGAAAAGCTACCGAGCTACAGAACTACAAACCTTCAAACCAACATGTAATAACAGATTTTTTACTCTTCCTTGTTTATATTCCAAGGAAGCTATGTAACTTAACAGATATTTAAAACATATATGACTATCTATAGAATTTAGGCACTGCCTGTTTTCAAAATTTTATTTTTCTAATAAAGTTATTGCCCCCAAATATATTAAAGAATGAATTACCTTCCTGCGTGAGTGTGTGCATGTGTGTGTGAGCTCATGCATATGTTCAGTCATGTCTGACTCACTGTGACCCCATGGACTGGAGACCTCCAGGCTCCTCTGTCCATGGGATTTCCCAGACAAGAATACAGGTATGAGAAGCCATTTCCTTTCCAGGGTATATTCCTGACCCAGGGACCAAGCTCATATCTCCAGTGTCTACTGCATTGGCAGATGGATTCTTTACCACTGAGCCACCTGGGAAGCCCTTAAAAGCCTAAACTTCCTACAACCAACCTTAAATGCTACTATTGTTAATTTTAAAATAGCATTATTTTTACTGGTGGAAAATAAGCTGAAGTGACAGACTGGTAACATAGATAAAAGGTGTTTATAATCATGTGCTTAGATGGCTAAAAACTTTGTCAATATATTGATTACATGTCAAAATTCCAAAGAAATACACATTGGATTGCAGTTTGCCATTTTCCAGGTAGTTCAGAGATTGTAAGTAAGGAGTACTGATTGCTTTGCAGAGACATTTTCTGTGCACAAAATAAGGGTGGTGTTTGGATAAGCAGTGAATTTCAATGCATGGACATGGTATATGAAACTCTAAGGCATAGTTATATACTGTATTAGTGCTAGGAATAAAAGCAGCATGGGCTAGAATATGGTATCATGTTTCTGGAGCCTGACTGCCTCAACCCAATTTATTTAAAGCAATGTGGAAGGTGTGAGGGTATTGAAGGATCAACTTTTCAAAGGAATGAAACTTGCATATTTTTTTTACCTACTCTATCCAACGTATTGTCATATATTAAGTTTATAATTTGTTGAATCAATGAATAAAGATGATTATAAAGTGAGAATCAAAACAGTCAAATGATTTGTGAAGCAATAGAACTAGCGAGGGGAAAAAAGGAATAAAGGGTGGGAAAACATCCACCTGATTTTCAGATTTCAATTAAGACATCTGTTAGAACACTACACCCAAGCCTGTCTTTTGGACAAAGATAATAGGCATAGACACTGAAAGCTCTGAAAAATCAAATATATTTCTATTACAAGGAGACAGGAAACACTTACCAACAGAAAGATCTTTTGATTTAATTTAAAACTATAAAGTATTTCTTTTCACTTTCAAGGGTCTCCTCTGCTACTGCTCAGAAGTAGTCAGATTCCCTAAAAGGATGCTACATTTTTGTAACTTTATTCAGAGCTTTTTCTGCATTGAGCAAAAGTGACTCTCCTTTATTTTTCCTGGAACTGAGTCAGTGAATAGCTTATTCTATTCTGAAAAGAAAAGAAAAAATTCAGATATGATCATTATTCAAAGCATTTGTTATTGAAAATTCAGGAGCATTAAATTATCTAAGCATCTCAGCAATTTTTTAAATTTCTCCTAGAAAATGAATTCTGAAATAAATTTTTTCTGAATTATTTTTCCCTTGTATCTTTGGATTTCTTTTTTGTATGTAATGAATCATTTTGTGTGCAAGTCTTTTCACTTTTACTGTGACAAGGCAGCCAAGTACCCAAAAGCTTTGATTCAAACAGAAATGCATTTTTGTGCTCACAGTCCTATGTTGAACACAGACTACTGTGTGAGACAAGCACATTTTCTATTATTCTTCCTTTTGATAAGCCAGTATGAACATATGCTGGAAATGGAAACTCATATTATACCAAAACAAGCAGCATATCTGCTGTTTGATGATTAAATTTGTTAGAATTTGTAACAAGCTTATAACAATACCTGGCCACAGGGCATGTACTCTGTATGAACTTGAAAACTAAAAATACAAACACAGTAGGAAATTCGTGGATGTAGGGTAATTAGAGACCTGAATTTTAAGGAATAGCCATAAACTTCTACACCTGCAATATACTTATCCTATGAAAAAATATTCTTTCTCGTTACTTTTTACTTGATTCTGGAGGCAGTAATCAATAGTTTATAAACTATTATTTATTTTTATTTACATTCTATGGCGGTATTTTTATAATTTTTTAAGTTTTATTCATTTTTATTTTATTATTCACTTATTTTTTACTATACCATGAGGCACCTGGGGTCTTTGTTCCCTGACCAGCTGTTGAACCTGAGCTTTCTGTGGTGGAAGGGTGGAATCCTCACCACTGGACTGCCAGAGAAGTCCCTATTGTTTTATTCTTTAATTTTCAACAAAGTATTTAGGTCTCTGAATTCTGTTCCAAGAGGAAAGAATGCTTTAGCTTCTTCCTTCACTCCATCATTAACAGAAACTCCGAGGACCAGTGACTCTCAGAGCTTAGACTGCCTAAGAACCACATGGGGAGCTTCTTAAAAGATAGCTTCCCAGGCCCAGCCTGAGATTTCAATTCAGGAGGCCTGATCTGGGCCCTGGGATGTGTTTGTTGACAAACCCCATCAGGTGCTCCTGATTCAGGGGTTGCAGAAGCACAGAACATCGTTGTCATCCTGTTTTACAGATGAGGCAAAATGGAAACCTGGACTGGTTAAAACTCAGGATTAAAAGTAACACTGTTAATTGTTTAAAAGTTAAAATAACACATGCTGAATGCATCTGACTTTCTTTGCAAAGTTAGAAATTCAATTAGAAACTCAATGCTCTCCACAGGACCAGGGTTATAGGTCCAGTTTTAAACTTTTGCTAAACTGCCTCTCATCCTTAAATCTTTGTTCTTCAATCTACTTTGGTTATTCTGAACCTCATTTTGTATATTTCAGTTCAATTTAGCAAGCATTTACTAACCACCTACCATGTTGCATGGCACTACCCTAAAACACATATATTGTCTTCTCTTTTTTACATTTTAGTGGAAATATTTTCTTTGACTATTTATAATTTGTCTTAATTTACAAATGAGTGAATTATAGCTTATCAATTTTTGATATTAAAAATGACTAGTTATCTAACAATCTTTGTAATTTGAGATTGACTCAATAAATTGACAAGCTACTAAGACAATATAAAACCTTAATGTGTTGAGCTATGAATTTTTAATACAGCAATTTTTCTGTTCATAGTTATAATATGCCTTTGGTGATAATTTTTGAAGTACATAACATTTATACCTAATTTCTCTTCTGTTGTTCTGGTCTAAATTTAGAAATAATATTTCAAATCCAAACTTCTAAAATAAGCTGGGCTTGTGGATGTAATAAGTAAAAATCACAATCAAATGGATTGCCCAGGGGGAAAAAGCTGAATATCACAGATGGTTTGAGAATAGGGATGTTGTTATCTACCATCTCTGCTGGTTCACATACTTTTGCCCTGATACATACTATATGCCACTCACAGCTCTAATAGACACTCTGCAGGCAGTCTGGAAAATCCCATGGATGGAGGAGCCTGGTGGGCTGCAGTTCATGGGGTTGCTAAGAGCCGGACACAACTGAGTGACTTCACTTTCACTTTCCACTTTCATGCATTGGAGAAGGAAATGGCAACCCACTCCAGTGTTCTTGCCTGGAGAATCCCATGGACGGAAAAGCCTGGTAGGCTGCAGTCCATGGGGTCGCACAGAGTCGGACACGACTGAAGCGACTTAGCAGCAGCAGCAGCAGCAAAAGGCAGTCTTGAGCATAGCAAAGGTATTAATATGCCCTTTTCTGTTAATAATAGTTAACATATGGGACATTTTCTGTGTGCCAGACTCTATGTGCTTCAAGTGAATTATTATCTTTTAATTTACATGATATTGCCATCTTCATTTTATAGATTATGAAAATTGAGTTGGGAAAGTTAAGTTTTTAAAAAAAAATTTAATTGGAAGACAATTGCTTTAGAATGTTGTGTTGGTTTCTGCTGTACAACAGTTGGAGGATAATTGCTTTATGACATTCTGTTGGTTTCTGCTTATAGCTGTGAATCAGCTGTGAGTGTGCGTATATCCTGTCCCTCTTAAGCCTCCCTCCCACTCCATTCCCCATCCCACACCCCTAGGTCATCACAGAGCCCTGAGCTGAGTTATCTGTGCTATACAGATACTTGGAAAAGTTAAGTTTTTAAGGTGACACAATCATCAAGTGGCAAAGCTGGCATTTGAGTTGAAATTGTCTGATTCTAGAATTTGCATTTTTAACCAGGCCTGAAAGTCTCCAGTACCTTTGAAATTCTTACTTCATTTAGGGAAATGACCACTTAATTGGAGAGAAGAGCTATGTGCCGTAAGCCTAAAGCAGGATCCAATTTGAAGAAGAATTTTCCATAATTCCCTTACTGTTCTCTTGAAACATTTCTCTCCTATTAAGCATATTTTAAATACATTTGGACAAGAATTAACATAAGAATAAAAGACTTGTTAATATCATAACTTTCTCTTACCAAGCTCTTCAATCTGCACTGCTATTTCTCCTTTTTTTAAAACACCTGAGTGCCTTTATTACTCTAGCAGGAATCACTCCATTTTGCTTCTTCAGAATATTTCAAATGGAAATTACATGTTTTGAAAAATAGTGCTCCTTTTTGAAGCAACAAATTGACATAATAATATTTGCATAGATTTGATGTTTAAAGTGTGATCACTCACCTAGAGCCAGACATCCTGGAATGTGAAGTCAAGTGGGCCTTAGAACCATCACAATGAACAAAGCTAGTGGAGGTGATAGAATTCCAGTGAAGCTATTTCAAATCCTAAAACACGATGCTGTGAAAGTGCTGCACTCAATATGCCAAAACATTTGGAAAACTTAGCAGTGGCCACAGGACTGGAAAAAGTCAGCTTTCATTCCAGTCCCAAAGAAAGGCAATGCCAAAGAATGCTCAAATTACTGCACAGTTGCACTCATCTCACACGCTAGTAAAGTAATGCTCAAAATTCTCCAAGCCAGGCTTCAACAGTATGTGAACCATTAAATTCCAGATGTTCAAGCTGGTTTTAGAAAAGCCAGAGGATCCAGAGATCACATTGCCAACATTCATCGGATTATCAAAAAAAAAAAAAGAGAATTCCAGAAAAACATCTACTTCTGCTTTATTGGCTACACCAAAGCCTTGACTGAGTAGATCACAGCAAACTGTAGGAAATTCTTAGAGAGATGGGAATACATATCACCTGACCTACCTCCTGATAAATATGTATGAAGGTCAAGAAGTGATAGTTAGAACTAGACATGGAACAACAGACTGTTTCCAAATCGGGAAAAGAGTATGTCAAGGCTATATATTGTCACCCTGATTATTTAACTTACATGTAGAGTACATCATAAGAAATGCCAGGCTGGATGAAGCACAAGCTAGAATCAAGATTGCCAGGAGAAATATCAATAACCTCAGATATGCAGATGACACCACCCTTATCTGCTGCTACATTGCTTCAGTCGTGTCCGACTCTGTGCAACCCATAGACGGCAGCCCACCAGGCTTCCCATCCCTGGGATTCTCCAGGCAAGAACACTGGAGTGGGTTGCCATTTCCTTCTCCAATGCATGAAAGTGAAAAGTGAAAGTGAAGTTGCTCAGTCGTGTCCGACTCTGTGCAACACCATACACAGCAGCCTACCAGGCTCCTACGTCCATGGGATTTTCTAGGCAAAAGTACTGGAGTGGGGTGCCATTGCCACCACCCTTATGGCAGAAAGCAAAGAAGAACTAAAGAGCCTCTTGATGAAAGTAAAAGAAGAAAGTGAAAAAGTTGGCTTAAAACTCAACATTCAGAAAACTAAGATCATCTAAATCTATCATAACTTAATAGCAAATAGATAGGGAAACAATGGAAATACTGAGAGACTTTATTTTTGGGGGCTCCAAAATCACTGCAAATGGTGACTGCAGCCGTGAAAATAAAAGACGCTTGCTCCTTGGAAGAAAAGCTATGACCAACCTAGACAGCATATTCAAAAGCAGAGACATTACTTGCCAACAAAAGTCTGTCTAGTCAAGGCTATGGTTTTTCCAGTAGTCATGTGTGGATGTGAGAGTTGGACTATAAAGAAAGCTGAGCACTGAAGAAGTGATGCTTTTGAACTGTGGTGTTGGAGAAGTCTCTTGAGTCCCTTGGACTGCAAGGACATCCATCCAGTCCATTCTAAAGGAAATCAGTCCCGAATATTCACTGGAAATACTGATGCTGAAGCTGAAACTTCAATACTTTGGCCACCTGATGTGAAGAACTGACTCACTGGAAAAGACTCTGATGCTAGAAAAGATTGAAGGCAGGAGGAGAAGGGGATAACAGATGATGAGATGGTTGGATGACATCATCAAATCGATGGACATGAGTTTGAGTAAGCTCTAGCAGTTGGTGATGGACAGGAAAGCCGGGCATGCTGCAGTGCATGGAGTAGCAAAGAGTTGGGCTGAACTGCTGTTTAAAGTAGTTTTCAGAATATTCTTACTCCTCCTTAATTCCGAGATACATGCATAGAGATTTCAATGAACATTGTTTGTGCTGAACTGAACTGATGTTTGAAGTAGTTTCTAGAGTATTCTTACTCCTCTTTAATTCTGAGACACATGCATAGAGATTTCAATGAACATTTTCCATATTTTATTCCTTTCATCTCTAGAGATGCTGGAATAAAGATGTATGTCAGAGATCACAACCAAGGCTGGTACCCCATGTCTTTCAGAACTGGAAGAAACAACTATGGATGGCAGAGGTTTCTTTTCTTAACACACAAAGACATGGCAACTCTATAAAGTGTTAGCATAGAACAATTTATACATGAAGTTTTAGCTCTCCCAAATAAATTTGAACACTGTTGCTGCATCTGTTCCCTTAATATGCCCCAGCAAACCAGGAGACGAACAAAAGGAGAGGATTTGCTTGAGGGTGGATTTAAGCTAGAGTAAGAAAAGAATGAAGACAATAAGCCTCTGATGAGTCTACCAGGAAGGCAAACACTCACCTCCAGCTGGGATTTTAAAATTTGTTTATCTGGTTGAGGCATTAGATAGCATAAAAAGCAATCCTCAATAGGAAAACATTTCTAAAAGATTGTCAAATAGTGAAATCATTGAGGACAAAGAGCCTTAGTTATCTCAAGAGACAGCATCAGATCTTCAGTTTGAACTCTTAAAATGAATTATTATTTGTGAACAAAAGCTACTGATTTACAGTATGAGGAGTACAATTTGAAAGGACAGGTAAGAATTAGAACAAATAAGAAAACTGTAATTTCTGAAGAGCTTACAAAAGGCTAAAGATCTTTTCACAATAAACAACTGGAGATGACTTTTCCAGCGGGGAGTTAAGTAGTAGGTAAGGAGAAGAATATTCAGGTATTATTAACTTACCAGCACAGCTTAGTTTATTTTGATATTATATATTAGTGATATGAACTGGAAAGTGTTTTTGTTTCACAGGGTTAACAGTTAGGTCTTCCCTGGTGGCTCAGACGGTAAAGAATCTGCCTGCAATGCAGGAGACTTGGGTTGATTACTGGGTTTGGGAGATCCTTTGGAGAAGGAAATAGCAACCCACTCCAGTATTCTTGCCTGGAGAATTCCATGGACAGAGGAGTCTGGTGGGCTGTAGTCCATGGGGTCACAAAGAATTGGACACGACTGAATAATATTTTCACACTTTTCATAGATATAATTTGATACACAGTCACATACACCAGACCCCACTGGACTTGGGATTTGGGACTGGACACTTTTTCCCCAAAAGAGTGTTTATCATCCGTTGGCATAGCTTCACTCTTATCAGAATTCACATTTGACATTTAGCTCTTCTAAAAAGCCACTCCTAATTCTCTCCCCCTAAGTCTGGTGTCTGTTCCCATATTTCCCATGGCATCCAGTGTTGGCTATCATTAAAACCATGCTGCACTGTGATGCTTGTTAACTGTGTTCCCCTAGACACCAAGATCCTTAAAAGCAATTTCTGCATTGTTTGCCCAGTATTTGTGCATAACACCTCATAGGAGTCTAACCAGCCTGGGTCACCAAGAAAAGAATACAGGGTTTTCAATCTTTCCAAGGCCCCGTGGCACAGCAGTTTCAAGTTATATATTCCAGAAGAAGATAAGGCGGCCTGAGTAAGCCATATACCAAACACTTGAAGACTAGTAACTAATTAAAATTATTTAAAAATTATCTATAATATTAAATTATAATATACAATATTCCCCGTTTAAGTAGATTTATTCTGCTGTTGCTCTGTCTTAATGTACCATGCACATTTCCTTCAAGATACACATTGGTCCAGGGCTTCCCAAGTGGCTCCATGGTAAAGAATCCACTTGCCAATCCAGGAGACACAGGAGACTTCAGTTAGATCCCTGGGTTGGGAAGATCCCCTGGAGTAGGGAATAGAAACTTACTCCAGTATTCTTGCATGGAAAATTCCATGGACAGAAGAGCCTGGTAAGATACAGTACATGGGGTCAAAAAAAGTTGGATACAACTTATTACACCTGCATATATACAATCAATACTATATATTTATCAATGTTTTTTCTTAATAGGGTCATATGTGACTTTTTTTAAAAAACAAGGAGTGTGGAAATTCTTTCTTCTAGAAAAATAGTGGGAAATGTCGAGATTATGCAGAAGGATAAGATGACAATTTCAGAATTTGAAAACTAATAATATGGTCTGGGCACAATTACAATTTCAGAGCTGAGAGGAATTTCTGAGGTCATCTTGCCCAAATCCTTTATTTTACAGAGAGGTAAAGAGATTTTCCTAGGGCCACAGTGAGATAAATGGCAGAATACAGATTAAATCCCAGGTGCTCTGACTCTAAACCCACTGTCTTTTTCAGAATACCTCAGACCCCACAAACAGTGAGAATAGAAAGTGCATGTTTCTGGCTCCAAGTTAGCAATAGGAATAACATAAGTTCATCGCTTTGTATAATGTAAGTGAAGATGAAAACCTCTGCTGCCATTTGTGATGCAATAAGGCAATACCATTAGAATCAAATGAAAAACCCTTTATACAAGCTCATTTGCTGGCTAACTAGTAGAATACACAAGGATATGGTTTCAGGGCACAGTTAGTCTCAGTTTGTTGGGAGATACAACTGTGTTTCACTTGGCCTTGAGGATGGTCCATCAGAAAGTCTGGCCTGAATTAAGTCTTTGGACACAGACCAAAGTCAACAAATCTCAGCGTATGTATGAGCTGTGTATGTGTGTATGCGTGTTGGTATGTGTTGGGGGAGCTAGAGGGGCATTTGCTTTAGTTGGAAGAGACAAACCTGAGGGTGAAAGTGATTCTGTTTTATTCTGTGAAAGTTGCTCAGTCGTGTCCAACTCTTTGGGACCCCATGGACTATACAGTCCATGGAATTCTCTAGGCCAGAATACTGGAGTGGGTAGCCTTTCCCTTCTTCAGGGGGTCTTCCCAACCCAGGGATCGAACCCAGGTCTCCCGCATTGAGGGTGGATTCTTCAACAGCTGAGCCACTTACTTCAGAGGATAAAGCAGTGTCTGAAATGTGTTGGAGCCTTGGTTTTGTTGCTTAAAGTTCATGAGTGACTTCTGGAATGTTACTCACCTTCTGTGATTTGTTAACGGAGGGAAACAAAAGTAGGAATACTTATCTCCTAGAGTCGTCAGCTCTACATGAGAAAAGGCATGCAAAGTCCCGAGCACAGGGTCAGGCATCAATAAACAATAGATATTGCAGTTACTTGCTATTGTGTGCATATTTCAGAATTGCAGATTAAACAGACTTGGCTGAGGTTTGCACCCAAAAAAGTACTTTAACAAACAGAAGTTGAAACGGAAACTAATGTATAAAATTTGTCTTCAACACATCATGACTGTTTAGATTCTTTTCTTTCTCTTCTCTTGGGCTGCATGTCATTAAAAAAAAAAATTTGATACTGTTGGTTATGTAAACTTCTCTTTGATTAAATACTGGATTTTAGATTATATTTACACAGCTTTTTAAAACTTACATTTTGAGGACACTGAAGAAGTTTATTTTGGCTGGTTGGAATACCTTTTAAATCTCTATTATACCTTTCTATAACAAATCTTATTTTAAAAGATGTTCTCAAAGATAGTGTTCTTCTATGGGATTCTGAGAGGCTCAATGCATAGGAAAGTGGTTGGGAAAATTCACTGAAAAATTTGTGTTCTATTAGGAGATCCAAATTTACTTATGAATTCTTGTTACTGAGGATAAAAGGAATTGAGGGTTTTGTTATGGATAGTAGATACTATACTTACTGGCTGATGGTCAGAGAAACACAGCAAAATGAACTATAATAATCTATTTTTGTTTATATTTGGGGGCTGCTAAATATATTTTGTTTATATTTGGGGTTGCTAAAAAAATCAGTATGCAATGAGGTCAAAATTCAGGTAATAATAATAGCTAATATTTATGTAAAACATGGTGTGTGCTAAGGACTTGTGAATGAAAATATTGCCTGCCATATCAGTAAACAAAGAATGTTGCAGCCATCAGATCATCACATTACAACCACCCTGACAGAAAGCCTTAATGGAACTTAGGATGGAGGCAAGATGCCCTCCATCTACCAGTCAGCTGCTGCTGCAGCCCCAGTCCTAAAGCACCCGAGGAGGCTTGGGATGAGAAAGCACAAGATACTGGCCCCATAGCGCTGAGGTGCAGATCAAAGGAATGATATCAGTGAGCCTGGACTCTTGCATCTTCCTATGCATAGAAAAGTGCTAAATTCCTTAACTTGAGATCCCTGGATTTCTTTAAGTGACAGTAATTTTTTTATGTTCTGTCTATCTGATCTTTATTGCAAAAACTTGTATATATCCTGGTTTCCCCCTTGCCTCTTCAGAGCAGTCTCTCAGAGCTATCTGAGATGCTGTGTCCCAGGCTTAAGTCCTCAGTTTTGTCTACTGAATGGAATACAGTTCCCAACTTTGAGGTTGTGCATTTTTTTCCAGTTGACAGACTGAACTGTTTGTATGAATTATATCATTTAATACAAGGGCAATTGTTATCATCTCCATTTTATAAATTAAGAAGTTAAAATCTTAAATTCAAGCAATTTATCTTGGGTCACTGGCAAGAATACTGGAGCGGGTTGACATTCCCTCCTCCAGGGGTCTTCCTAATCCAGGAATTGAACCCATGACTCCTGCATCTCCTGCATTGCAGATGGATTCTCTACTGCTGAGCTATTGGGGAAGCCTTAGGTCACTTGCTAAGAATCAAAACTAAAAACTGAAACCAGGCAGTCTTAGTTCATAGTCATGCCCATAATCTCTACACTCTATGCCTCCTATTAATGTAAAAAAGAAAAAAAGAGAGAGAGAGAGAAATTCATCTCAAGGATAAATCAGATGTATTGCTAGATAAAACAATATAAGGGATGAGTTTTTCTCTTCTCAGTATTTTTAATACTTGTCTTTCATACTCAAGCAGTTTCCATTTCTTTTTCTTTTTAAGCATAGAAATTTATTTCTCACAGTTTTGAAGGCTGAGAAATCCAAAAGCAAAGGGCCAGCTTAGTGGTTTGAGAAGAGTGCTCTTTCTGGTGTGCAGACAGTCATCTTCAAGTTATCTCTTCACATGGTGGTAAGGAGTGTTGGTGGTAAGGGTGGCAAGAGTGTCTTATTTAGGGATATAGAAAATAATTGATAGCTAGAAATGTTAAAATATCGTGGAACCATCTTTCGAACATTGTTGGGTAAAAGTTCTGGAGACTCCTCTAAGATGAAATGTGCCCAGATTATAATAAAGAACTAAACCAATAACAGAATTAAAATGTTTTCACCTTAAAAAAGTAAATTAATGAGAAATGAAAAACTTGCTAAGTTAATACCCGAATTTACATTCTTAAATATCTGTTTTGTCTAGTAATGTATTGCTAGGCAGCAGCTACACAAAGGTAGCAATTAATGTGACAGCAGTTGAGTGTTAAGACCAAATTAGGGGGAATTATTTACTCTCATTGCTATAATTGGAAGTATATAGGAGACACCCAGAAACTACTGAAAGGAAAGTATGGATAACACATACTACTTTTATATTCATCTTGAAATGTACAATTTCCATTTCTTACTATTGCAACTGTAGTTAGACACTACACTCTTCAACTGGTAGATTTTCCACTGCTCTACTGAATACAATTTTTTTCAGATAATCTCACTGCTCCTTTCTTTAACATAATATTTTATCCAGAGTGTTTGACACAGATTAATACTCCTGTTATTAAATAAGATCAAAATATTGTCACTTTAAAATGCTAACCATTACTAAATTAATTTTGTTTGCATTTTTAATGGTTGAGCTTACCAGCATTCATTTTGAGTATTCCTTGATATTTCTGCCTAATTCCTATATTTCTTTTATATAAAATTAATGCTTTAAAAGTGAAATACATCTTTTTTCATAGTATCTATTATGCCTTACTGTTCTTTGTTAGCATTTGTTACCTAGCCTTTCAGAAAATCACAATAAATCCATAGGAACTGAGAAGTCTGCACTTCAGCAAGCTCTCTTTCACTTCCCAGAAAGCTTTCTATATATAGTGCCTCTAAAATGGCTTTTCCAAATTGTTAACATACCTAAGTGATTTCCAAGATTAGCCCAAGCTTCTTTTACACTTGATAACACAATAGAGTAACTTTATTTCCTAACAGACCTAAAATGGCTTTCTGTGGTGTTTAGAATTCTGCTGGATTAGTCTAATTTATTTTGTATATCTTTTCATTAATTCAAGTGATAAAATTGAAATTTTTCAATCTAAAAAAAGCACAAAAACTCACTAATATGCTCTTTGGAGAAAATGAAGAATGCTAAAAATTGAGTTTCAGTACAGTTCAGTCAGTCAGCTATGTTCAAATTTTTGTGACCCCATGAACTGCAGCATGCCAGGCTTCCCTATCCATCACCAACTCCTGGAGCATACTCAAACTCATGTCCATTGAGTCAGTGATGCCATCCAACCATCTCATCTGTCATCCCCTTCTCCTCCTGCCTTCAATCTTTCCCCAAATCAGGGTGTTTTCCAATGAGTCAGTTCTTCACATCAAGTGCCCAAAGTATTGGAGTTTCAGCTTCAGCATCAGTCCTTCTTCCAATGAATATTCAGGACTGATTTCCTTTAGGATGGACTTGTTGGATGTCCTTGCAGTCCAAGGGACTCTCAAGAGACTTTTCCAACACCACGGTTCAAAAGCATCAATTCTTTGGCACTCAGCTTCCTTTATAGTCCAACTCTCACATCCATACATGGCTATGGGAAAAACCACCGCTTTGACTAGACGGACCTTTGTCAGCAAAGTAATGTCTCTACTTTTCAATATGTTGTCTAAGTTGGTAAAAGTAATGCTTAAAATTTTCCAAGCCAGGCTACAACAGGATGTGAACCTTGAACTTCCAGATGTTCAAGCTGGATTTAGAAAAGGCAGAGGAACCAGAGATCAAATTGCAAACATCTATTGGCTTATTGAAAAAAACAAGAGGGTTCCAGAAAAATATCTACTTCTGCTTTATTGACTATGCCAAAGCCTTTGATTGTGTGGATCTCAACGAACTGTGGAAAATTCTGAAAGTGATGGGAATACCAGATCACCTGACCTGCCTCCTAAGAAATATGTATGCAGGTCGTGAAGCAACAGTTAGAACTGCACATGGAACAATAGATTGGTTCCATATCGGGAGAGGAGTACATCAAGGCTGTATATTGTCACCCTGCCTATTTAACTTAATGCAGAGTACATCATGCAAAACGCTGGGCTAGATGAAGCACAAGCTGGAATCAAGACTGCTGGGAGAAACAAATTGAGTTTACAATCACATAAATTAGGAAATAGTATTCATAGGAAAAAGAATCACTCATTTTACGAACAGATTTTTGCTTTGTTTTTCAGTGTTTGTTTTAAAGCCAAAGATTCTCTGTGAACTCAAAATAAAAATGTCTTCAGTTCAGTTCAATTCAGTCACTCAGTTGTGTCCAGCTCTTTGTGATCCAGTGGACTGCAGCACACCAGGCCTCCCTGTCCATCACCAACTCCTGGAGTTTACTCAGACTTATGTCCATTGAGTCAGTGATGTCATCCAACCACCTCATACTCTGTTGTCCCCTTCTCCTTCCTCCTTCAATCTTTCCCAGCATCAGGGTCTTTTCAAATGAGTCAGCTCTTCCCATCAGGTGGCCAAAGGACTGAAGTTTCAGCTTCAACATAGCTCCTTCCAATGAATATTCAGGACTGATTTCCTTTAGGATGGACTGGTTGGATCTCCTTGCAGTCCAAGGGACTCTCAGGAGTCTTTTCCAACACCACAGTTCAAAATCATCAATTCTTTGGTGCTCAGCTTTCTTTATAGTCCAACTCTCACATCCATACATGACTACTAGAAAAACCATAGCCTTAACTAGATGGGCCTTTGTTGGCAAAGTATGTCTCTGCTTTCTAATATGCTGCCTATGTTGGTCATAACTTTTCTTCCAATGTGTAAGTGTCTTTTAATTTCATGGCTGCCGTCACCATCTACAGTGATTTTGGAGCCCCCCAAAATAAAGTCTGCCACCGTTTCCATTATTTCTCCATCTATTTGCCATGAAGTGAAGGGACTGGATGCCATGATCTTCGTTTTCTGAATGTTGAGCTTTAAGCCAAATTTTTCACTCTCCTCTTTCACTTTAATCAAGAGGCTCTTTAGTTCTTCACTTTCTGTCATAAGGGTGGTGTCATCTGCATATCTGAGTTTATTGATATTTCTCCCAGCAATCTTGATTCCAGCTTGTGCTTAATTCTGCCCGGTGTTTCTCATGATGTCTTATACTTTAAAAATTCTTTTCAAACATAATCATTTAGGCAACAGTAACATTTTATTTTTTTTAAATTTTATTTTATTTTTAAACTTTACATAATTGAATTATTTTCTAATTTTTGGAATAATTATTTTTACAATATGTAATTTTAGGTATATTAAAAAGAAATACAGCCTTTCTTCTTTATGTTAAAGAAAGGAATAGTGAGATTATCTGAAAATGTTCTCAATTTTTCCTCTTTTCTAGAATTCTAAACTCTAAAATACAAAATTATATGCTTTTTAAAAAACTTTTAATTTTTTTCCTGAATTTGACATAGTTTAATGTTCTTAAGGTCTTCCCTGGTGGCTCAATGGTAAAGAATCTGCCTGCAATGCAGGAAATCCAGGTTGATCCCTGGGTTGGGAAGATCTTCTGGAGAAAGGAATGGCTTCCCACTCCAGTATTCTTGCCTGGAGAATTCCATGGACAGAGGATCCTGGAGGGCTAGCATGGGGTTGCAAGAGTCGGACACGACTGAGCAACTAACACTCTGACTAACACTTTTCACTGTGAGTGGTCTTAAACAGTTGGAAACTTTTATGGATTTTACTCTTCTTTTTTCAAATATTTGTTTGGCTGTATCAGGTCTTACTTGGGGCATACAGCATCTTCAGTCTTCACTGTGGCATGTGGGATTTTTAGTTGCAGCATGAGAACTCTTAGTTGAGGCTTGTGGGATCTAGTTCTCTGACCAGGAATCAAACCCAGGCCTCCTGCATTGGGAGTACAGAGTCCTAGCCCCCGACCCTCCAGGGAAGTCCCAAGGTTTTATTCTTCTTAAAGCAAAGATACCAATCATATTGACAAAGATGAGGGAAAAGTTGCAAGATGCCATTCTGGACTATAATTAATAATTATATACATGACAATACAAATTACTAATTTTATGTTAACAGTAGTTGAACTATTAAAGATAGTAGTATGTAGAATTTTGTGGAATAATGTTAATTTTAATAACCATGAGATCGTAATCTGCTGAAAATTATGTTATGCTCTTGCTGCTGCTAAGTCACTTCAGTCGTGTCCGACTCTGTGCCACCCCATAGACGGCAGCCCACCAGGCTCCCCTATCCCTGGGATTCTCCAGGCAAGAACACTGGAGTGGGTTGCCATTTCCTTCTCCAATGCATGAAAGTGAAAAGTCAAAGTGAAGTCGCTCAGTCATGTATGACTCTTAGCGACCCCACGGACTGCAGCCTACCAGGCTCCTCCATCCATGGGATTTTCCAGGCAAGAGTACTGGAGTGGGGTGCCATTGCATGCTCTTAGATCAATTTAAATAAAATATGGGGCACAGAAGAGTGAGTGATGACAAATACCAATATGAAATTAAAATAGATATGAAAGGGATCAGGTCTAACCAAGAGACTGAGGTCCAAGAAGTCTGATGAATGGTTAAAAGTGCTGCACAGTTCACTGCCTCAGATACTGCTGAAAATATTAAAATACTAGTGGATGAAATACTCTGTACAGGGGATAGAATTAAAGGACAGCAGCTAAACAGAGTCTTAGCTGGCTTCCTGGATGTGCTAGAGTGAAGGGATGAAGTTTATGAATTTTTGTGTAAGACCATCTACTAACTAAATATCTTTGGATGAGTTAACCAATATAAATTTTAATTTCAGTTTCCTCATTGTAAAAATAAGACTGGATAACAGTACTGTCCCTCTAAAAATTTTGTGAGGATGACTTAAATTAGACAATCCATGATTACCTAGAACAGTATGTTCAGTGTTTGCTAGTCTTGGTGGTAAAATTTGCTCCCTTGCCGCATGGCAGGATCACCGAGAATAAGGATTTTCTTATTTGTACTTTGGACACAATATATGTTTCTTGAACTACTAAATTGAACCGGAGCTTAATTTTTTCCTTTGTAAAAGGGTGCAAACTGTGGTGTTGGGAGAAGACTCTTGAGAGTCCCTTGGACTACAAGGAGATCAAACAAGTCAATTCTAAAGGAAATCAATCCTGAATTGAAAGGACTGATGCTGAAACTGAAGCTCTAATACTTTGGCCACCTGATGTGAACAGCTGACTCATTAGAAAAGACTCTGAAGCTGGGAAAGATTGAAGATAGGCGAAGAAGGGGATGACAGAGGATGAGAGAGATGATTTTATGGCATCACCTATTCAATGGATATGAGTTTGAGCAAACTCTGGGAGATGGTGAAGGACAGGGGAGCCTGGTGTGCTGCAGTCCATGGGGTTGTTGCAAAGAGTTGGACACAACTGAGCAAATAAACAACAACAAATGGGTGTTGGTCTAGGAATTATTGAAGTTTATCTATTTCTTCACAGAACAGTTTACTACCATTTCCACAATTGTATATTTTAAAATAATGCAAATCTTTATGAAATCAAATAACATTTTTAAATCATATATTAAAAATATGATTTACATTCTCATTTGGCATTTTATCAGATATTCTACTTTCTGTTCTTTGTGGTTAAAACAGCTATTTAAAATTCAGCATTGTTGGACTTCCCTGGTGGTCCAGTGGTTAACGGTTCACACTACATACTTTCACTGCAAGGGGCATAGGTTTGATCCCTGGTCAAGGAAGTTCCACAGGCCTCCCAGTGTGGCCAAGAAAAAAAAAAAAAATAGCATATCATGAAAAATAAGAAACATGAACCCGTTTTTAAAAATTAGCATTGTTCCTTGATTACATCTTTTGTACTTATTTTATCCAGTTACTTATTTTAATTTATATTAAACTGGCTGGTAGTAACTTAATATTCTCCTCCATGTAAAGTTTCATATTTTGCACAGAGGTAAACCATTTTTCCTTTGTATTTTTATTTGGACCTTGAAAATTTGTAGCTGCCATTAACAATTTCCTCTTTTATGTACAGTTTGGCAATCAATGAATTTGTTATCTTGAAACCTTACATGAGAGAAGCATGATTTTCTGACGTTCTACTCAAGCCCCCTTCAAATACGCTACATTTAAGTGCAATGAACAATGAGAGCTAAGATACTGCAGGTGCATTTTTGTACATTTTTACCTTTCTTTGGTCTTTATAAACTTGTTTAGAAAAGTTGTTTGGGCTCTGGTACACACAGCCAGATCACAATATTTATAGAAAAGTCTCTACTGCTGCTGCTAAGTCGCTTCAGACGTGTCCGACTCTGTGCGACCTCATAGACGGCGGCCCACCAGGCTCCCCCGTCCCTGGGATTCTCCAGGCAAGAACACTGGAGTGGGTTGCCATTTCCTTCTCCAAAGCATGAAAGGGAAAAGTGAAAGTGAAGTCGCTCAGTCATGTCTGACTCTTAGCGACCCCATGGACTGCAGCCTACCAGGCTCTTCCATCCATGGGATTTTCTGGGCAACAGTACTGGAGTGGGGTGCCATTGCCTTCTCCAAGAAAAGTCTCCAAAAAGCACAAATTAAATGTTTTAAGATACATTTATTTTTTATTCGCCAAACAGTTAATAATGACTTATTACATACGTATTATATACTAGCACTAGAAATAGCAATCCACTCCAGTGTTCTTGCCTGGGGAATCCCAGGGACGGGGGAGCCTGGTGGGCTGCCATCTATGGGGTCGCACAGAGTCGGACACGACTGAAGCGACTTAGCAGCAGCAGCAGAGATGAGTAAGACAAAAAGCGGTATGAAAACTTGTACAATTCTCATGGAAGTTATTTTCTACTACACTTTTTTGTAAAATCCATAACCACTCCATGTTCAGAAGCTTTAAAAAAACGGTAAATGTTTGTCAGATTAATGGGTTAATAGATACTTACCCATGGTTTGGTGAGAAAGGATAAAATTTTAAAACTGACTCTGCAGTTTTCCAATAGAATTTCAGTGCTTGCATTGTATCTTGATTGTTTACCCATTTGTTTTAATTACCAGACGGCACAGTTGCAAACGGCAATGATCATGCCTCGCTTAGTGTCTGGCACATAATAGGAGTTCAGTCCAATTTGCACAATAAATGAATGAGTGGAACTGAAAAGCGTTTCGCACTTGCACCATCAGGGACAAATTTGCATGATCTGTGACCCTAGATTATGTCTGTGATCAAAGCACTATGGTTGGATTTACATGTCTCCAAAAGAACAGCAAATACAGTAAATAGTAATCGAGGGTTCATTAATTTGTAGTTCAAGATAATTCTGTCTTCGCCTACCTGAAATCCTCTTTAGGATTAATAAAGAACATATTAAACAAATTATAATGGACTTTACAGCATTGATTGTCGTTAAGGGGCAGAAGGCTAGAACAACGATGCTTAACGTTTTAAAGAAATGTACAATAACGGATTGGATGCAGATGTATTATCTTAATAAGAAAGGTTCGTGCATTTAGTTAAATTCAGACATACAGATGTCCACGTAGACATGCTCGCTATTTTATACCATAAATATATGCTGAGATTTCTACCCAATAGCGATCAAGCACTGCGTGTAACACCAAAGAAACCTGCCGAGAATCTGTCCTCAGGATGCTTGGAATCGAACTGGGATTGGAAATGATGGAAGCATTTTTTGTAAGATGTAAGACTCCTACCCCCGACCCCTCCCCCAATAGACAATACATATGACGCGAAAGGTGAACAGAGAGCAACATCATTCTGTAATGACCACAATTTCTTGGAAGAAACACAAGTTTAATTTCGTTTCTGGGAAAAGAAAAGTCGTTTTCGATTTCATTCTGTCCAAGTCGCTCCCCTTCCCCCGCTGGAATCACCGTATCTCCTTCCAGAAGTCTCCCCGAGGGCTTGTTCTCCTCCGAGGCCTCGATTTCCCCTTCCGGCTCAAAGCTGAGGGGGCGCAGTCCTCGGGGAGGCGCGCGGCCTCGCCTTAGCTTTTGCCTGCGCGGCGCGGACCCTCGGAGGGGCCGCCGGGCCGACCCGCTCCCACCCAGGCGGCGGGAAGCGCGCTCCCGACCCGGGCCGACCCCGCGCCCCGCGGCCCCGGCGCGGCAGGCCGAGCGCGCCGCGGGGCCTTGTGGGGCGCGCGGCCCGGTCCTCCCCGCGCGCTGCGCGAGCGCGGACGGAAGCCGGCGCCCGGCGACCTTCCCTGGGCGGTCGGCCTTGGGCCGCCGGCGACGTCGCAGAGTTCCAGTCCCCGCGACCCCGTCCCCGCCTGCACCGGCTTCCCGCGGGTGGAGCCCTCCGTGCTGTGCGGGGTCCCCGAAGGTAGGTGGGGAGGCGCCGTGCACCGGGTCCCCTGTCTCCGCCTCCTCGCGTGCCTGGCGCGTGGCCTCGTTCGGAGACTCGTATCCGCGCCATGGGCCGCCCCACGCGGAGCCCTGCACGTGTCTCTCTACTCCATGCAGTGGATCGCGGCGGCGCTGGAGCTTTTGGAGTTAGACTCCGACCTGTGCCTCCAAATGTGTGGGCGTCCCGGGTGTGTTCTAACCTCCAGGTGTGTTCAAGCCTGGCTTGACGGCCTCCCCCCGCCAACCGCCCCTCCCCAAAACAAAAGAAAAAAATGGTTCCCTCCTGGGGGGAGGAAATGCCTTTGTTTGGAGGCCATTGCTGAGGTTGGTAAATCACTGCCTTGTGCACATTTTTTAATTTATTTTTTAAAAAATATTTATTTGGCTGCCTGGTTCTTAGTTGCAGCACGTGGAATCTTCCTTGAGGCCTGGGGATCTTGGGGTTTGTAGGAACTAGTTCCCTGACCAGGGGTGGATATCCACCCCCCTCTGTTGAAGTGTGGAGTCTTAGCCACACCAGGGACCACCAGGTCCCCAACACATCTTTTATTGAGCCCCCATTATTTTGAAGGAACCACAGTCCATCCTAAAGGAGATCACTCCTGGGTATTCATTGGAAGGGCTGATGTTGAAGCTGAAACTCTAATACTTTGGCCACCTGATGGGAAGAGCTGACTCATTTGAAAAGACCTTGATGCTGGGAAAGATTGAGGGCAGGAGGCGAAGGGGACAACAGAGGATGAGATGGTTGGATGGCATCACTGACTCAATGGACATGGGTTTGGGTGGACTCCGGGAGTTGGTGATGGACAGGGAGGCCTGGCGCGCTGCAATTCATGGGGTCGCAAAAGTTGAACACGACTGAGTGACTGAACTGAACTGAACTGATGTAAGGTGCTGTAGATGTCAGAGATGGCACACACATGGTCTCCTCCTTGAAAGACCTCCCAGGCCTAGGATAGAGATAGATGTAGAGTTAGGTAGGAAACATTCAGGGGCAGGGTGGGATTGCATTAGGAGATTCAAATAAAATGCTGCGGGGCAGATGGCTCCCTGGAGGAGGTGGTACCCTGACAGTGGCCGTAGGTACCAGATATTTAGGAAATAGAGGTAGAAGTGGGGAATACATTGCAAATGAAAAGGATGATAAGAGTAAAGGCAGGAAGGCAAGCATATGTGGAGGAGACAGTGTTTTAGTGTAAGTTGAATGTCTAATAAAAGTGGCAGCCAGTAAGATGGGACCAGTGGTTTGTACTGAATCATGAAAGGCTTTGTATAGCTTCATAGGCTGGAAGTTCAGAAACACATTTTGGACTTGTGGTCATCAGGAGCCATAGATTATAAAGACATGTACTGTTATTTAATATTCATAAAATGCTCATAATGTAGAAAAACTCATAACCTGGACCGTGTTCCTGAGCAGGGCATATTTTTCAAGAGCAATATTTGTCTCTAATTACATACACATTGATCACTTTCTTGGGATTGTTTGCAACTGCCTTTTTTCTACTTAAAATCAAGAGATTTACAGTGTTTCATGTGGCTATAGTGAGACTCAGTCACTTGGCAGAAAATTGTGTTAGCAACTATCCTACTTGTTCATATTGGGGAAGACTTACTGCTTTAGAAGTAAGTCTTTAGATCAAGTGCAATAAAGAGCCTGTATAATTTGGAACATGCGTAATCTGGATGACTTTCAGAGCAGGAATATGGACCCCAAATGACAAAATTAAGAGAGAAACCGGCAGTGATGGTCAGGAACACAAATTGATGACTCTGAATAAGATTTTTGCTCTTTTTTCATGAGTAATGGTGGGAAAACCAGTATTTGGAACCAGCCTTCCAAAACCAGTATTTTGGAGGCCTTGTCAAGATTTAGAAAACATTACCTTGAATATGTTTTAACATATATAAAGATGTCAGGAGTCCACTGGATATTGTGGTGAAGATCAGACAGAATAGCTCTTTCATGGGGCCTATATTTGTCATATGTAGGTTAAACTCTGCAATACAAAGGCACTTGAAGGTGAGGGCCAGAGTCACAATGTAATAGAACCAGTGAAGTTACTTTGGAGCATTATTGAGGTGAACCTATGACTTCCCTGTGCAGAATGGATTGGAGGGAGCCGAGAAGTCTGGCAGAAGACTGATGCAACCATAAAGACAAGAGGTGTTAATGGTTTGAGGAAGAAGATCAGTTTTTAGATATATTCGATTATAGAATTGACAGGGTATGGTATAGAAGAAGAATCAGGGGAATAGTGGCACTAAAGTCAGAGAGCAGAGCATTTTAAGAATAGAGGCATGGTTTTTAGAGTGAGGTCTGCAGAGTAATGGCAAGAGAATTTGCAAGTAGGCATCAGGTTTGTCTTTTTCAGCCTTTGTAAGAACAGCTAGGTGAGGTGGAGGTGATGGGATACTGTTTTGTTTTTTTCTTTTTTGCAGCTGGGAGCAACTTGTTTATGATTGTATATCAAAAGAAGTTAGGACAGAAGAAGAGAGTGAAAGAGCAGAGAGGAGGTAGTTTGGTGGTGAGGATACCAGGAGCTGGTATGCAGTTTGTGCATTTTCCTAGAGCCTAGCTCAGGACAGGAAGACATGGGCCATTAGTTTTGAGGAGCATATCATAGAATGATCAGGGTATTCTTACAAGCTATCGGAGTGCCTAGAATCCAGCTTGCTTACCTATCTATTCATTCATCAGGTCAGCCAGCTAATATATATATATATATATATATATATATATATATTTTAGTGCTTATTGTAGGTTCGCTGTAGCAATTTCTGCCCTGCACAGGCAGGTCAGGAGCTCAGTGGAACTCACTGAGGATCATTGCCATCAAAGGACCAAGGAAGTAAGGAATGACCCAGCTGCAAGTGTGATACAGGAGTATGGTGTGTTAAGAGCTATGTACTGGAGGGAAATGACTTGATCTAAGGATATCAAGGAAGGTGTTGTCAATGATAGAATGTCTAAGCTGGTACTTAACAGAAACCTCTCTTATTACCAGATCAGCCAGGCCTTCTCCATGCTGCCTCCTGTTATCATCTCATTCTTGGTTCTGAGTTCATTGGTGGACTCAAGTCTCCTTTCTCTCGACACTTGAAATGTGCATTGTGGTTAGTGGATGGGAAAACTTTCAGGAAACAAGGCTTGGCAAAGATCGTTCTCAAGCCAGCTATTGCTTCGTTATAGTGACTAAATATGAACTAAATGGCCGATTAATTTTATTCATGCTACATTGATTCCCATTTAGGGGATGAAAAGGGCTTGGGGAGTGGCAAATCAATGGTCAGCCACAGCCACCACTGAGCCTCTTAACATCCTTCAGAGGAACCACAGCCGGCACAGATCCTGTCACTTCATATTAGGAAATCTTGGTAACAGCCAATGAAAGCTAGTTTTTTTTTTTTTTTTTTTAACATTTAAAATTTTAATGCTCTGTGGGTCAAGTGATTGGGGAATAAGGATCCACTCCTGTTTCTCTCTGCAGGGAAGTGAAGGTACTATTGCTGCTATGATTTTGCATTTATATAGTACTTGAGTGTTGGCTAAGTGCTTTTACAATCAATTTTATTGTTCAATTTAAAAGATAGCCTAAAATCACCCCTGTCAAAACTTGTTTGGTGTGATTCAGCGAAAAGGATCGTTGGAAAAATGGGCCTTCCATGATATGGAAGAACTCTGATCAATCAAAAGACTAGATACAATATAAGAGAATGTGAACATCCTCTGAACAGAGTTAGCTGTTAATAGAAGGCATTAGCCATGTGACACTTTTTTATCTGCCTTTATAATGAAAGAAGAAAAAAATACAGAAACCAAACTTACGACAGTAGAAATGCAACTTGGCAGAAAGCCAACCTCCCTCATGACTTGGTTTGTAGCTAGGACACCCAGAGATGTTTGATGAGTGACAGTATGTTTCCTTTAATATATTTATTATTAAAGCATTAGGTTTTATTTAGAGCAAGTGTTGGCAAACTTCTGTACAGGACCAGTTAGTAATATATCAGGCTTTGCAGTCCTCCTGTAGCAACTCTGAGGCTGTAGCACTAAAGCAGCGATAGACCACACATAGGCTAATGGACATGGGTATTTCAATAAAAGATGGCTGATGGAAGCAAGGCCACACAGATTTGGCTCGTGGGTCATAGTTTGCAGTTCTCATCCATAGCACTTCTGAGGTTCCTTTACTGAACAGAGGGTGTTGTAGATTGGAATGATTGACAGTCAGCTGATGGACTTCTCTTGTTGGCAGTTGAGTCCCCCGGTCCAGCACAGCACCTGTCCAGTAGGAGATCATTAAATGTATCTGGTGAATGAAGGATCGCCTAACTAACATAGGCTAGATGGTTCTATATTCAGATTTTCAGGTCCTGTGCTGTGCTGTTCTGATTGACTTTTTGCGACCCTATGGACTGTAGCCCTCCAGGCTCCTCTGTCCATGGGGATTCTCCAGGCAAGAATACTGGAGTGGGTTGGCCATGCTTTCCTCCAGGGGAACTTCCTGACCCAGGGCTCAAAACCTCTTCTGTTACCCCTCCTGGCAGGTGGGTTCTTTACCACTAATGCCACCTGGGAAGCTCTTGTCTTCTATGGCACTTCTGTTTTGGGTAGAGCAATTACCTTGCAGCTGACTGCTTAGTTCAGAAAACAAATCCCGGAGAATGCCTGGAGAATCAGAAGGAAACAGCACTATATACACAAGGATGGTAAAAAAACTTGGGTCTGTGACTCTCATTTTCACTGTGTCCACTGAAAAGGCATGTTGCTCTATTTGGAAAGGATGTAGAGAGAAGGCAGCCCAGCCTCTTCCCTCATCTAGGACTTTTCCATTTGCCCTGTTTTCCATGGCTTTGCTGGCATTTGTGCTGGAAGTCTTCGTTTGGCCTCCCAGATCTCTCTGCCCCACCACTCTGCAGGTCCCACACCAGCCCCTGCTCCGCCTACAGTCATTAGGACGATGCTGGAGGATGGAAGGTCACAGCTCCTGCCGGGTGGGCCTGTGCTCCGCGGGTCTCTCTCCCAGTCCTGGTAACTGCCCCCTCCTCTCCTCCCTTTAGATCCAAGGGAAGTGGAGGATGCCCTTGGCCTCTGCTGTTGTTTCTGGTCCCCTGCACATTGTGTTTCCCCCTTAGGCTGCCCACACCTTTGGAAGTAGCTCTTTATTAAGCGCTCCTTCACATTACCCAGATTGAGGTACCAAAAGCTTTCTGCCTGGACCCTCATGGGTACCGTGTCCTCAACACTTTTTCAAAGGCATCTATTGTATATCACTGTCACTGAATGACTTTTAAGTCTCCCGATGTCAGTGGCTGTGGTCTCTGTTTCTTACAATCACAAGATCTCAGGGTGAAAATGGTCCTGATCCAGTTAATTTTCAAAGTTTGGGTGCATTCTGCCCCATGCCTGTCATCTCTCTCTGTGCTTGAATACCTCCCACAACAGGGAACTCACTCCTCCTAAAGCTCTCTCTCAGTCTTTAACACATCTGACAGAATACGTATCCACAACTTCCCCTCCCATCCTTGTCCGCTTCCTTGGGGTTTCATGGAACAAGCCCAGTTTACATTTTACTCCTCTGTCCCTCAGACAGCAGGTTTCTGAGTTCCTTTACCAGCTTTATCTGTTTAAACGTGGCGTGCCTAGGACAGAATCTCTTTTCTCCGGTGTTACCTGTTGAGTGTATGAACATGATAATTTTACCTAGAAGGCTTACTCCCTCCAGAGATTATGAGAAGGTCTGTACTTCATCATTCCTTGCTTGGAAATATAGACAATAAATCCACCTGCCCCCTGCCTCCACCTCCACCACCACACACATTCATGCTCCCCATTTCTGCTGATAAAGTGTCACATGTCATATGAACAGGGCTTCCCTGGTGGCTCAGCTGGTAAAGAATCTGCCTGCAATGCAGGAGACCTCGGTTCCATCCCTGGGTTGGTAAGATCCCTTGGAGAAGGGAACAGCTACCCACTCCAGTATTCTGGCCTGGAGAATTCCATGGACTGTATAGTCCCTGGGGTCACAAAGAGTCGGACACAACTTTCACTTGTTGTATGAACAGCTGTCTTAGATGAAGGTTTAATATTGTCCCTGTTATTAGATTTATCTATACTTACAGATTATCCATCAAGGGAATAAAGTAATTTATAAATTGTAGATCTTTAGAGGGCTGTGTCTGCTATCAAGTTTTCTTTTGCTTTTCCTCAAATATAAAATTTACTTTAATTATCCTCTAGTTATTTTGGTGGCACTATGTAAAATATTTTGCCTAACTTTTTGTTTAGGTTTCAAATCTGAACATCAGATATCAGACTCAAAGATTTCTTAGTATTTCTTTGTTTCTTTTTATTTTCTGGGCATTTACTCTGTATATGTCCTTCCTATACCTCTTGTATTTTGGAAATATAACAAAATATATTGAAATGCAATATTTTGGGGCTGATAATCAAATTGACTTTAAGGAAATGTTCTGAAGTGGGTTCTTAAGTGTATAATTTATTTAAGTCAATTTTTATAATGAAAATCCAATTTATTTTCTAACAGGCCTCCAAAATATCTGTCAGCTTCTTTAATTCTTCCTTCTGATTTATTCACTGAGCTCATTCCCCATTTCGTTTTTGATTAGATTGCCTTCACCCTGGCAGAACTCTGGAAAATAAATCTTTTTGTATTTAATGTGTGCTTTGGTTTAATCTGGATGAATAGTAGAATGAAAACAACTCATTAGAAAGTAATTTTGATTGTTGGAAAGAGAGATGTGACTTTCTTAATCTCTAATAATTGCTAGGAAATGTATTTCAGAGACTGCTTGCTCACGGTCGCTTTACCCACACCTTCCTTCTACTTTCATGAATAGCTTTTTTCTCACAGGATTAAAAAACAAAAAAAACATACTTATGATTCTTTACAAATCCCCACAAATGGGTTTAGAGTAGGAGATTATGACCCATTTCTTTTTATCTCTGGAACAATGGTAAGAGAAAGCTACTTTCTTTCTCTTCTGAACTGCTTTTATACTTTATCCAAAGTTGCTATTCATGCATTCAGTTCAGTTGCTCAGTCATGTCCGACCCTTTGCAACCCCATGGACTGCAGCACATCAGGACTCCTTGTTCATCACCAACTCCCAGAATTTACCCAAACGCAATGTTCATTGAGTCAGTGATGCCATCCAACCATCTCATCCTCTGTCGTCCCCTTCTCCTCTCACCTTCAATCTTTCCCAGCATCAGGGGCTTTTCCAGTGAGTCAGCTCTTTGCATCAGATGGCCAAAGTATTGGAGTTTCAGTTCAGCATCAGTCCTTCCAATGAACATTCAGGACTGATCTCCTTTAGGATGGACTGGTTGGATTTCCTTGCAGTCCAAGGGATTCTCAGGAGTCTCCTCCAGCACCACAGTTCAAAAGAATCAATCCTTAGGCGTTCAGCTTTCTTTATAGTCCAACTCTTACATCCATACATGACCACTGGAAAAACCATAGCCTTGACTAGATGGACCTTTGTTGACAAACAAATGTCTCTGCTTTTGAATATGCTGTCTAGGTTGGTCATAACTTTCCTTCCAAGGAGTAAGCGTCTTTTAATTTCATGGCTGCAGTCACCATCTGCAGTGATGTTGGAGCACAAACAAATAAAGTCTGGCAATGTTTCCACTGTTACCCCATCTATTTGCCATGAAGTAATGGGATGGACTCAATAAAGGACAGAAATGGTATGGACCTAACAGAAGCAGAAGATAGTAAGAAGAGATGGCAAGAATACACAGAAGAACTATACAAAAAAGATCTTCATGACCCAGATAATCACAATGATGTGAGCACTGACCTAGAGCCAGACATCCTGGAATGTGAAGTCAAGTGGGCCTTAGAAAGCATCACTACGAACAAAGCTAGTGGAGGTGATGGAATTCCAGTTGAGCTATTTCAAATCCTGAAAGATGATGCTGTGAAAGTGTTGCACTAAATATGCCAGCAAATTTGGAAAACTCAGAAGTGGCCACAGGACTGGAAAAGGTCAGTTTTCATTCCAATCCCAAAGAAAGGCAATGCCAAAGAATGCTCAAACTACTGCACAATTGCACTCATCTCACATGCTAGAAAGTAATGCTCAAAATTCTCTAGGCCAGGCTTCGGCAATATGTGAACCGTGAACTTCCTGATGTTCAAGCTGGTTTTAGAAAAGGCAGAGGAACCAGAGATCAAATTGCCAACATCCACTGGATCATAGAAAAAGCAAGAGAGTTCCAGAAAAGCATCTATTTCTGCTTTATTGACTATGCCAAAGCCTTTGACTGTGTAGGTCACAATAAACCGTGGAAAATTCTGAAAGAGATAGGAATACCAGACCACCTGACCTGCCTCTTGAGAAATTTGTATGCAGGTCAGGAAGCAACAGTTAGAACTGGACATGGAACAACAGACTGGTTCCAAATAGGAAAAGGAGTACGTCAAGGCTGTATATTGTCACCCTGTTTCTTCAACTTATATGCAGAGTACATCATGAGAAACGCTGGACCGGAAGAAACACAAGCTGGAATCAAGATTGTCAGGAGAAATCTCAATAACCTCAGATATGCAGATGACACCACCCTTATGACAGAAAGTGAAGAGAAACTCAAAAGCCTCTTGATGAAAGTGAAAGTGGAGAGTGAAAAAGTTGGCTTAAAGCCATTAAAGCTCACATTCAGAAAACGAAGATCATGGCATCCCGTCCCATCACTTCATGGGAAATAGATGGGGAAACAGTGGAAACAGTGTCAGACTTTATTTTTATGGGCTCCAAAATCACTGCAGATGGTGACTGCAGCCATGAAATTAAAAGACGCTCACTCCTTGGAAGGAAAATTATGACCAACCTAGATAGCATATTCAAAAGCAGAGACATTACTTTGCCAACAAAGGTCCGTCTAGTCAAGGCTATGGTTTTTCCAGTAGTCATGTATGGATGTGAGAGTTGGACTGTGAAGAAGGCTGAGTGCCGAAGAATTGATGCTTTTGAACTGTGGTGTTGGAGAAGACTCTTGAGAGTCCCTTGGACTGCAAGGAGATCCAACCAGTCCATTCTGAAGGAGATCAGCCCTGGGATTTCTTTGGAAGGAATGATGCTGAAGCTGAAACTCCAGTACTTTGGCCACCTCATGTGAAGAGTTGACTCATTGGAAAAGACTCTGATGCTGGGAGGGATTGGGGGCAGGAGGAGAAGGGGAAGACAGAGGATGAGATGGCTGGATGGCATGACTGACTCAATGGATGTGGGTCTGAGTGAACTCCGGGAGTTGGTGATGGACAGGGAGGCCTGGCGTGCTGCGATTCATGGGGTCGCAAAGAGTTGGACACGACTGAGCGACTGAACTGAACTGAAATGAACTGAATGGGACCAGATGCCATGATCTTCATTTTCTGAATGTTGAGCTTTAAGCCAGCTTTTTCACTCTCCTCTTTCACTTTCATCAAGAGGCTCTTTAATTCTTCTTCACTTTCTACCATAAGGGTCGTGTCATCTGCATATCTGAGGTTATTGATAATTCTCCTGACAATCTTGATTCCACCTTGTGCTTCCTCCAGCCCAGCGTTTCTCATTATGTACTCTGCGTATAAGTTAAATAAGCAAGGTGACAATATACAGCCTTTATGTACCCCTTTTCCTATTTGGAACCAGTCTGTTGTTCCATGTCCATTTCTAACTGTTGCTTCCTGACTAGTTGATGTTTCATTTATTTTCTTATTTATTGGCCTCCCCCAGAAAGAAAGCTTCTGAGGGAAAGTGAAAGTGAAAGTGAAGTCGCTCAGCCATGTCTGACTCTTTGCAATCCAGTGGACTGTAGCCCATCATGCTCCTCTGTTCATGGGATTTTCCAGGCAAAAGTACTGGAGTGGGTTGCCATTTTCTTCTCCAGAGGATCTTCCTGACCCAGAGATTGAACCCAGGTCTCCCGCATTGTAAGCAAGATGCTTTACTGTCTGAGCCACCAGGGCATCCTCATTTCCAGTGCCTGGCACAACTGATAAATGCGTTGTGTGTTTTTGGGCAGAATATAAGTTTCTCATGATAATCTGCCTTTTTATGCCAGTGCACAAAAGCTTACATATTTCCCAAGAAATTGCTGCTTTCTAAAAAGCTGTTTCTTTTATAAATATGGTTCCTAAAGCATCCACTCTTGTACGATTGTCTTGTTTTCTAACTAAAAAAAAAATCATCTGTTATCAAATTATCAAAATAAACAGATTATCCATCTATTTATCTGATAATAACTAAGCACTATTTCATCTATATAATGAATAGAATTTTTAAAATTACATATATTACCAATAAATTCTTTTCAAGGTCAGTTTCCCAACACCAAAATTGTGATTTAGAATGTACTGCATGCATACAGGCAAATAACTGTAGCATCATTACATATAGCAAATAAAGCAGTGTTTCGGCTTAAAGACCCCAAAGGTACATTTCTCACTAGGTTGCTGATGTAAAAATCTTTCGTGATAAATAATGGACAAATTCCCAGTTTGCCAGCGTACTCCAAAAATATGAGTACAGCGTAAAATCACCGAGAAGGGCACTGATTCAAACTACTTGGCAGTAAGCTGGCTTCTTTCATTATTAATGTGCTTACCTCCTTTTCATCACTCATTGATAACAAGTGAAACTTCAGTAAAGAATTAAGGAAACAAACTTCCGAGAATAGTTACAGTGTTCTGAATAAATATTTTATCAGTGTTATTTTGCATGTTTTCTACTTTCCAGTAATTTTAGTATGATTTTCTGATTGGGGTCCGTCACATCGCTGGCCTAATATGGGAATCATATGCAAGTATCCCCTTACTTTCCCTCTTTCCAATCAGGCAGGAAGACCCACCGTGTTACGGACATCTTTGAGGGCATCTTGTATTCTGTGTGTACATGTTAGCACCTGGCCTGGCTCTCCTTTCAGTCCTTCCCTCTTTGGTGTCAGCAATCCCTAACTCCTGCCTAGCAAAATTCTCTTCCTAAAACATTAGTAGCAGTGTTGCACTCATCCACTCCAAAGACCATGCCTGTTTCCAGCCATCCACAGCAGTGAGTTCAGTCTCCTCTAATTGACCTTCAAGATCCCAACTTCCCTATTCTATATTATTTCCCTTTCATTCCCCAAATACCGTATTCTTGTCAGAAATCCATGCCCTCTCCCACAAAGAGGCATGCTATTACCTACTGGCTGCCCGTACTGTCCACCCCATCAAAGTTTGTCCCTCCTTTACCTGAGTCCTCATCCTTCCGATCTTCCAGGCTGGCTGCGGAGTTCTGTTCCTCCTGTTCACATGAGCCCACAAGTGTCTCTTTCCCTGAGTTCTTACTGGGTTTTTGCTGTGCAGAGAGAGGCACAGGCTTTGGAGACAGCGGGCTGGCGTTGACTCATTGACCCATACAAGCCTCAAGTGGACCAAGTGTTGCATTGTTTACTGTGTGCCTGACAGAGTACGTAGGGGTCATGTGCCTTGACTCACTTTGTCTCCTTAGTTTAGAAGTTGAGTATTCTTTGAGTTCCATTTTACAGATTAGCAAACTGAGGCACAAAGAGGTTGAGTAACCTGTCTAAGGTCACACAGGGAAGCCTGCCTCCCAAACCTGCTCTCCTGTTCCCTATGCTGTCCTTGCCTCTTGAACACGTATTTGAAATTATTTCTGATGGGAGTTTTTCAGAGTTGATTAGTATGCAGTACTGCGCATGCCTGTCTCACTAGGCCGTCTTTGGGGGTGAAAAATCCCTTATCTAGCAGTGCTTGTGGAGATAGTGGGCCTTCCATTGTGTGTGTGGGGGATGTGTGTGCACACGCGCACATGCCCGCTGCTGTGGTGAAAGCCTGAGATGAATGTCAAAGTAGACACAAGGTGACCACACGGCAATTCAGGGAGGTCCACTCCTGGCCAGGTTACATTCAGTTCCGATGGCCAGGCTTCAGAACTGTATCGCAGAAAGAACGTGCGGAGAGATGACAGTTAAAAAGTCCAGTTCCATCACTTGTTAACCAGATAGCCTTGAGAAAGCTACCTTCTTAACTTGTTTCCTTAACTTCAAAAAATGATACTAAATTCTACAACACATAATCATTTTTTCAAATTTTCTTGAAGTGTAGTTGACTTACAATGTTGTGTTAATTTCTGCTATATAGCAACGTAGTTCGGTTATGTACACATTCTTTTTTGTGTTCTTTTCCCTTTTGGTTTATCACAGGGTACTGATAAGGATTGATAAGGATATTGATAAGGATATTGACAGGAACTGTAGTTCCCTGTGCTGTACCCTGGGAGCTTGTTTGCCCAGTCACAGAATTATTAAATGAGGTCTTACACGAGGTGCTGGCTGTACAGTGAGTGCACAGTGGCTCGTGGCGGAGGTGTTCAAGAGATGTTGATGTTTCCCTTCAAGGCTTCACGCTGAGGTCGGGCTCAAGGCCTTCCTGCCGCTGATACCTTTTCCTTTGTCCATATATATCTAAGTAAGCCTTCAGTTCCGTAACTCCTCCGGGTTTAGCCTTGTTTCCGTGAGCTGTTTCACTTCTAACCTTTTCTGTAGTTATTCACGTAGGGCATGGCTTGATCTTCCCAAGCCCAGCGCTGGAAATAGTAGCCGATGAGGGCAAAGTCCACAAATACGGTGCGCTCACTCTCTTGTCTAGTAGAGGAGCAAGACCCCAAATGGCTGTTGATCCTGCCTTGGGATCTGTGTGTTTCCCAGTGCTGTGGAAATGCAGACGAAGGAGCAGGGGGTGGTGCCTGGGTGAGGAAGGCAGGAGGGGTGAATTCAGAAGACTTGAGACCAGGCAGCGGAAAGAGGCAGTGAAGGGCGAGTGAAGAGTTTGCAGGCAGGGCTCAGGGAAGGGTGTTGCTGTCAGGGCGGACACACCATGGGTCACGGAGGAGGCCCACCATCATGAGAGTGTGTGCTTTGTTCCTCCAGGACTAGATTGCAAACCTGAGAAGTCAAGTGTTTGGTTCTCAGCAGAAATCAGTTGTGCAAGTAGAGATCTAGCTTAAAAGAAATTTTGGGAAAAAAAAGATTTTAATTGTTTTTCCATTATTCCATCTGAGTCATCACTGAGACCTGACAGTTCAACAACTTAATACCATCTGGTGACATGAAGAGAAAGGTTCAAGGGTCGTAATTGATCATGTTCATCATGGGATTGGAGGTTTAGTGCTGAGTGTCACCGAAGAGAGATTTTGACAAATCACATGCAACCAGGAGAGGCCGCCAGAGTGAAAAGAGGCTTACTGTTCAGATGTTATGAGAAATGGGTCTGGGGGATTTTATAAAGGGAGACAGTGATTGCTTACTTCAAATCCTTGGAGGGTGATTTGGGAAAGTGAACTTTATATTATTTTTGCTTTCAGGGTGGACCTGGGATTAATAGAAGCAGACATTATAGAGTGTCTGGCAGGACTGGCTAAGAACTGATGGTTAGGGAATCCCATTTTCAGTATGGTGTTATCTGTTGAGACTGGGCTGGATTCCTGATGCTGTCTTTGGTGACAGGTTGGATCATCCCTTCTGACAGTACGCCCTTGAGAGTCCATGAGATATATCCAACAGAGTTTTGGTACGAAATGTACTTATTGAAATAGATTATCTGTGCCCAGATATGCTAATTTAATGTGATCGCATGGCAGATGATACAGAAAGATGGAAGTTTTTAGAATGGGATTGTATCTTCATTTCCTCCTTTGAGGCTTTGAGCAGTTTACTCCCTGAGCCCCTGTGTGCATACTGATAGAGCAGGGTATTAATAGCAGCTATGTCACAGGGCGATTGGGAGGATCAATATAATGATGGATATGCATCCATACATATCCTGTTGTCTCAAACAAATACTGTTATTGGAAATAAGTTTTCTGTCTGTAATGTATCATACCATGACTTTCTAAAAGTATTGAGCACCCTGCCGCAGAAATAAAATATTGCCTGAGTTTTTCCTAAAACACTCTCTTTTTTTTTATCAATCATACCCATTCTTGAATGTTTTCTCAATGAATAATAAATGTTAGTTTATCCCGAATGAGAAAAGAATGATGGAAATTAATCTAAAATTGCATAACTCACTCTCTGCCATCCAGAAGCATCTCCAGATTTTAGCCTAAAGATGCCACATTCTATGGTTATTTCTCCTTTATTTTCTATTAGCACACACACATATGCATAAAATGCTTGACCCTTATAAGAAATATATGAAATTATTTTGCTTATTAAAAGGTAATTTAAAAGTAACCATGGGCTTTCTAGTTTATAATTTTGAAGTAGATGTTTAAGAGTGGGTGTGTTTGTGTATACACAGACACTCAAGAATTTGCATATAAATGCACATTAAATACAGGTGTAGATTGTTAGGCGTTCTTTCTTATGCTGAAGTACTGAGTTTTTAATAATTGTTTCATTTAAGAAAATGTTGATATTTCCTTTCATAAGTTTTAAATTGGCACTTCATATATTTAAAAGATGAACTTTTCTGCATATTTCCTGGTGATTCAAAGAGATATAATATGAAAGGATCAGGCTAAGAAGCTGGCTGTTTAAATATTTTTTAAAACTATTATGGTTAGTATCATCCTGTTGTCATTTAATATTCTATAGCAATTCAGCTTCGGATATTGAACTCTTCTCACCACTGAGTGTAAGAGTAAAAACAGAAAAACAAATGTGCACACATTATTTATATCTATTCATATTTTATACACATGCTCCCAAACACACATGTCTGTATTAGCTGAACTGACTGACCTTTGTGTGCCAGGCCCTGTGTTAAGTCCTTTAACACGGATTTTCTCCTTTAATTTAAGGCACCGTGAGGTGACTTACGTAATTTGCGTCATTTTTCAGATAAGCAAACTGAGGCTTGTAGAGTGTGCAGAGTGTGTATAAATAGTGGAGACTGGGTTCTAACCCAGCTGTCTGACCTCTGGAACTTCTGATTGCCATATTGCCCTGCCCGGGTGCTTGGGTAATCATGGAATTGGAACAGCCGTCTGTCCATCTGTACGTATAGCCTGCACATCAATGCTAAAATCTGTCTTCATCTCAGACAGTAGATGGCCGCTCAGCCTCTACCTGAATAACTCCTGTAATTGGCACTTCATAACTTCACAAGCCAGCCCATCCCGTTGTTGGCTAGCTCCTGTCACTGGATTTCATTCATCCAGTTGCTGGAGAGTTGTCTCCCTGTGATTTCGAGTTATTGGGCCCAGTTCTGCCTTCTGGGGCATGCAGAACGCCAGTGTCTCCTCTTCCTGAAGGCAGCCCTTCAAATTCTGTGCTTCCTGGAGGCTTCTCTCTTCAGTTCCATGTGCTGCCTTCCGAGCCCTCACCCTTACAGTCACCTTTCTGACATCCAGGTTTAACGGGTTGTTTCTAATAAGTTGCGATAACAGCGCTGGAAGCAGTAGAAAAACCGGGTGCAGTTGAAAACCTTCTGGACGGAGCTGGAGCCCCTGGAGGAGGGTGTCAGCACTGCCGCTCCCTGTGTGATGGGCAGGTGGTGACATAGCTGAGCGTCAACACCCTCATGAAACACTGGCGTGATACGTGCCCTAAAATCCCGCTTTGTTATGGGGGTCACATCAGGTTGTTCTGGGGAGAGTGCTCTGTGCACCCCAGCCCCAGCCTGTCCTTGGCCTCCTCTTTCACCCTCCCTTCTGCCTGTTTCAGCACAACTTGCTCCCTCATCTTCCGCTGCATCTTTGCTCAGTCATGTCATCTGCTCATTGATCCCTTTCTTGACCTTTATATTTTAAATGGCAGCTGATCCCCTATCTTCTCTTGCCATCGTACCTACAGTAGTTTTCTCAGCTGTCTATGACAATTCAGTGTACATCATTTTACATGTATTTATTCTGTGACTCTCCCTGCTTCCCCCGCCACCGCCCCCCCACCCCAGGAGAATGTAAGAAATAAGAAATGTGAGCTCCAGAATGCATCTGTTTTCATCACCGCTATATTCTCTGGACAGAGCAGGTCATAAAAAATACTTGGTGAATAAATGAATGAATTACCATTACGTTTATGTTTCTGATGTGGTTTCACCATCAAAAAGCCCAGTGAGGTGCTACTGTGTTTTTTTTTTTTTTTAACAGAAGAAAAGTACAGCTGGCAAATTTATTAATTGCTCTTTTAATATTTCAGTTTCATAAATTCATTTGTCAGTTGATTTCCTTGTGCTTTAAGGGTATTTTCTCACAGAGCAGTTATCTGAGCTGGACTCCTGGAGTGAAATATTAACATTTACAACTTAAAATGTTACTGAAAATGAAGAAAATGTAATTTATCGTGGGCTTCAATTTCAGATGACTCAAGTTCAGACTTTGGTGGGCAAATGCATTCAAATTTTTTTTTCAAGTAGCAGCAAGTCATTGAATTTCCTGTTTATATGCTCACTGTAGCTGTTCCATCATTCCCATTTCTGATGGTGTATCTCACAGCTACAAGATCTCTCTTTAGAGTGATCACAGCCCCCATTTGTTAGCTGGTTGTGTGTTAGTATGGTTCTGGAGTTACTGGATGAAGGGGAATTAACAGGGCAAGAGTGGCAGAAATGCAGATGCATTCAGACATCTGAAGGGTGCTGATGTCTCAGCTTGATCCTCTGGATTAACAGTCTAGAAACATGTTTTCTGCCTAAATCAAGTTCTCAGGGTTGGGATGAGAAAACCTCATTCATCGACATGAAGGAGGTGGTGAAGTCATGGTTATTAGGAGGGCACGAAGTGCCACGTTTCCAGACTGCCTGTCTCTTGTGGTGCAGAGACTTGTATGTTGAAGCCTGGTCGGCCTGGACTAAAGTGACCTAAGTTAGCAGAACACCTGATTGTAGCAGCTGATCTGACTCCTGGCAGACTGAAGAGGGAGGAATTAACTCAAAGCAAAAAAAAAAAAAGTCTTGAGTTGCAGGAAAAAAAAAATCCACTCTCCTTCTGCTAGAGAGTTGACTCTAGACCTATGAATTATTGACACATGCTTGTTTGTTGTTGAATGTTTGCACGTCTCCCCAGATCAAATAATGCTGTCAGCAGTTAGTGCTGGGGCACACTGTCCTGAATTTAAAGCTGCAGAATCAGGTTTATTTGAAGTGCCCGAAAAATCCCACAGCTGCTTATTGAAACTAATTTTCAATTTGCTCTTCAGTGTATTTAATCACTGAGGAGCTTTCAGTGCTGCAAATCTGTCATTGCTAAATACCAAACCATTGCAAATAACCTTGGAATGGGAGAATAATGACCCAATGAATGAGTTTGTTTACATTCTGTTTTAAATGAGAAGGGAGATATGTTATAGAAGAATATAACATTTGCAGTAGATGCATGAAAACTGTGTTTATGATTTTACAAAATACATTGAAATTAAAGTAATTTCATCATGGATACAAGGTCAGTATAAACTTTAATTAATAACAGCGATCATAGTAGAAGCTCTTGTTAAGTAAACAAATACCTTGTCTAGGGAAGGAACATTTGGGGACGGAATTGAATAATTGTTTTTCTACTTACACCAGAACTGCATTTGGAGTCAGACTTACTAATTGGATGTCAAGGAAGACGTTGATCACTGTAATGGGCAAACTTAAAAACTGGGTAGAAGAACACAAAGTTAGGAATCATGTGGTTGCAGGACTCATTTTTCCCCTCCACACGAATGGGAGCCTGGTGGGCTGCCGTCTATGGGGTCACACAGAGTTGGACATGACTGAAGTGACTTAGCAGCAGCAGCAGCAGCAGCAGCATACCCACTCCAGTGTTCTTGCCTGGAGCATCCCAGGGACGGGGGAGCCTGGTGGGCTGCCGTCTATGGGGTCACACACAGTCGGACACGACTGAAGCGATTTAGCAGCAGTAGCAGCAGCCATTACTCTGTCATCCAGCTGGCAAAGGGCAGAGCTGATTCAGACTGCAGGCTCTCTATTCTGACATCTGGCCCTTAGTCCCTCTGCTCTCTAATTCATTTGAGAAAATTTATTTGGACCCTTTTGGGAGTGTTGGTGAAAGAGTGAAAAAATGGAAGGTGAGATAACCCGTGATCCCCACCAGAGAGAAAAAAAGCAAGCAGATAGTTATTAAGAGTCAGAATTAGGGGTTCAGGTGAGGAGTACTCCAGCAACTGTTGGGAAAAGAGAAAATGACTGTTGGCTGAAGTGATTAAAGAAGGCTTCCTGGAAGAAGGGGTTTATCCCCTAAGTGCTCAGTAGCACTTTTGGCCACACACATTGTATCCTTTAGTGTTCAGGTTCTGATAATTTTATGAATTGCACCCAAGTAAAATTCTAGCCTTGTTTATCTTTAAGTGGGTTTTTTACATTAAAAAAAAAAACCAGTTCAAATATGTGCCTATGTTCAATGTTGCATATAGTTCATTTCTGACAGTTGATAGAACTTATTGATTGTGCCTCCTAAAAGTGGAAGCAGACAATATTAGCTTATTAATGATGTCTTCTGTATAGATGTGAAACAGAGTTCAGAGGGATGTGGAAGAAGCAGAGGTCATTAGAGGTGTGTAGGAAAAACTGAGAGACGGTATATAAAGACCGCTCTCCATGTTTCATGGTGACACCCGCGGTAAATACTTCCTTTAGCAGTTGGGTTGGCCTTGACTATGTTAATTCTTTTCATGAATTTGAAAACTTCACCATTGAACTCTGTTTGTATTTATTTTTAGTTATTTAAAAATAGTTGTTTATTTATTTGGCTGTGCTGGGTCTTAGCTGCAGCATCTTCGGTCATTGTTGCAGCATGCAGAGTCTTTTTAGGTGGAACATGTGGAATCTAGTTCCCAGACCAGGGATTGAACCTAGGTCCCCTGCTTTGAGAGCATGGAGACTTAGCCACGGGACCACAGGGAAGTCCCTGAACCCTTCTTTGTAAATCATATGTAAGATATTCAGTCATTGCAATAGAAAATAAAATCTTTAAAATACATATATGCTGTAACATTTTTAGACATACAAAAAGCATAAAGAATAATGCAACAAATGCTAGTTTTTTAAGTCCAGCTTAAAAAACTAGATCTTTGCAAGGCAGGAAAAACCCTTCCTTTTTCTGATTTCACCCCTTCTTCCCCTGCAGGAATAATCAGTTCTAAATTTGGAATATATTACCCGATGCATTTCTTTGTATTTTTCCTATATGTGGTTATATATCTAACAATGTATAGTACTCCTTATATAAATTACATCAAGTAATATGAATTTTTAATTGTTTTATTCTTTTAACTATGAGATTCCTTCATTTTCATGTGTATAGCTTCAGTTCATTTGTTTTTTATCCCTTAGTAATATTTGATTGTGTCAGTTTATTTCAATTTATTTAGGTGTTTTTCTATTAGCATATATTTAAGTTGTAATTTTCATCAGAAACAATGAAGTTGTGAACAGTTTTGAATATGTCTCGTCATATATATATATATATATGTACATCTTTCATATGTTTACAGACCATTTTCTCACCTTTACTGTGACTTGCTTATTCATCTCTTTTGCCTATTTTTCTAATGCGTAATCTTTTCTTTACTCATTTATAGACTTTTTTTTTATAGATTGTGAATATAGATCCTTTGTTGACTATATGTGTTGAAAATATCTTCGCTAGACTGTGGGTTACCATTTGTTTTTTTGTGGTGTCTTATTCTGAACAGACTTAAACTGTTGATATAGTAAGATTTGTTATTTTGCCCTCTATCACTTATACCATGTGTCTGGTTTAAGAATTCTTTCATATTAAGGGAATAAAATTTAATGTAAAGGTACTCCTTAAATATAAAGATGGAAAACATGATTTCTTTTTTAAACATTGGAAGTCAAATTGTCTCAATGCAGTTTGACATATCTGTTATCAATACCAGTCTACTCAAAACAGAGCCCACAGCTACTAGGGAGAACAGTATGGTGATTTCTTAAGCTAGAAATAAAACTACCATATGACCCAGCAATCCCACTACTGGGCATATACCCTGAGAAATACATAATTCATAGAGGCACATGTAACCCCAGTGTTCATTGCAACACTATTTATAACAAGGACACAAAAGCAACCTATATGTTCATGGACAGATGAATGGATAAAGAAGTTGTGATATATATATATATATAATGGAATATTATTTACCCACAAAAAGGAATGGATTTGAGTCAGTTCTAGTGAGGTGGATGAACATCACTAGAGCCTGTTATACAGCATGGAGTAAGAAAGAGGAAAACACATATCGTAAATTAGCACACACACATATATATATAGAATCTAGAAAAATGGTACTGATGAATTTATTTGCAGGGTGGAAATAGAGAGATGCAGACATGGAGAACAAACTTGTGGACACAGCAGAGGAGGGAGAGGGTGGGGCGAATTGAGAGAGTAGATTGAAACATATGCATTACCATATGTAAAACAGATAGCTAGTGGAGGTTGCTGTCTAACACAGGGAGCTCAGCATGGTGCTCTGTGATGACCTAAGAGGGGTGAGTATGGTGGAGGAGGGGAGAGGGGTTCAGGAGGGAGGGGACATGGGTATACTTATGGCTGATTCACAGAAACCAATACAATGTTGTAAAGCAATTATCCTCCAATTAAAAATAAAGAAACCAGAGCCCACCATTATACCATAATTGTTGTGTGTATAAATTTTCTGTCCAAACTCAGTAATCATTTCATAAAATGAGAGCTTAGAGAAGGGAAGCCATGGTAAAACATCAATATTTACAGAATTATTAGTCTGTTTATTAACAGTAAATTTTTGTTTATAGTAAAGTGTTCACTCATACATGTGCATATTCTTTTCTGTACAGAAAGCTCATAGTAACTGTAAGTAATTCAGATGGGCCATTGGTAGCTGTAATGAAAGAAGAGGCTTTGGATATAATTTCAGTGGAGTGAACTTGATGTGTTTCATTCTTAATGATTGTTCTTGTTGCCTTCTCAAGCTTTTATACTTACTTGTCATCATCTTTTTCTGATAAATTTGATCTGCGTTGATTTAATGGTTAGTATCCAAAATTCCTGAAATCTTGTCTTTCTTGGAACCGTTCACAAGTGTATGGTCTTGTAAGGAGAGATCCTCATAAAAACCATTAGTTTATCTCTAGATGTGTTTGAATTTATCTGTCACGTCTCAGTTACTTGTTTTATCTCCTTTTTAAAAAGTCATCACCAGTCATAAGGTATAGCTTCAGTTTGTTCTGCAATGATTACAATTGTTATGATGACTTACATTACTAATAAAATTTGAACTACCACTGTATTTCAGAAGAGGATAAAAAAACCCCAGTGACGCCCTCAATAGGATTTCCAAATGACCTTGGCATGCTTTGTCATAAAGCAACAATGTAATGGGATGTTGGCTTCAGTACTGCAGGCATTCTCTTTCTTAGGACTTTTGGGTGGGGAGCCTAAAGGTTATGATGATCCCGTGGGTATCATTTTTTATACTCTGATTAAGTCTCTATCAGACTGATTTATGTTTTTCTCTCTTTTCTGGACACCACCCCCACAAAAAGAATAAACATTATGAGCTTTTAAAAAACAATACATATAATTCATCTTTGGTCAGCTTCTAATACAGTTTTGGCCTTGAGTGTTGTATACACTCACGGTATGTTTGTGGTACTGAACTGCTGTCACCAAGTTTCCATATACAACACAGAACCCTGACCACATGCTTAGTCTTTGTAAATAAAAATATGAAGTTAATTGTCTATAGAATGGCAGATTGTTTGTGTTTATGCTTAAGACTTTTGCATTACTTTAATCCACTTACCCTAGAAAATGCTATGAGAAATATTCTGAGGTTTATATTAATGTAACAGTTGATTGGGATATAATATACAACATGGGTGACTATGGTTAAAATTACTGTAGTGTATATTTAAAAGTTGCTAAGAAACACATACAGTGGTTAAAGAATGCCTGCCAATGCAGGAGATGCCAGAGATGTGAATTTGACCCCTGGGTCATAAAGATCCCCTGGAGGAGGAAATGCCAATTCATTCCAGTATTCTTGCTTGGAAAATTCCATGGGCAGAGGAGCCTGGCGAGCTACAGTGCTTGAGGTCACAAGGAGTCAGACAAAAGTGAGCGACTGAGTACGCACACACACACATGAGACACGTAGGAAGCACTTATTATGTTGGCTAATATCAGTTCTTGGGATAGGAGCAGTAAAGATCTACCTAAAGTAAGTTTTTATGAAGTTGTGATTTTGTGAGATGTGACAGAATCTCTCCTGCCATTCTCAATAGTTTAGTCAAATATGTATTGTTCCAGTGCAAAGTGGAATTTGGACTTTTTCATAAAGTGAAGTATTAGGTGCAGCCTCAAGGTGGGTGAGTGTCAACTGCCAAAGCCCCCATAAGAGGCATGGCACTTGGGGATTCGAGAGGGTAACAGCATGACATATGGAGAGGAGCACATGCTTTGGTATCAGATGGTCTGTAGATTAAGGATGGGTTCTTAAAAATCTCTCTGAATTCCAGATTCCTAATCTGTTAAAAAGAAAAACATGGTAGAGAGGAGTGGAAGGTAGAAATATTTTCAAGGTTATTGTGAGATAAACTATGAAGCTAACTAAAATATGAGTACTTTTTATTGTTGTTTTATTCTTGTTTTGGGGCTGAAAATCCTAACAGTTTTGGAATAGATCATGGCTTAGTATCTACAGACTTTTAAATGTGGTATTATTCCAGGGATGGAGTATGTAATCATGCTGCAAGTGTAGTCCTCACACCAGCAGCATCACTATTACCTGGGAACATGTAAGAAATAGATTATCAGGCCAACTCCACACTTATTAAATCAGAAATGCCAGGGATGGAGTCTAGGGAGTTTGTGTTTTACAAGCATTCCAGGTGATTCCATGGCAGCTTCAACTGTAAGAACTTCTGAAACACAGGATAAAGGAGAAGGAAACACCAGTTCTGTAATTTTTTGGACTTTGTGTTCTTAGCATTTGCATGGGTTGTCTTTTTATTTATTGACTCTTCTTGGCCTTCCTTTCTCAGATGTTTTGCCCACAGTGATGGCTACACATGGTCAAAGTGGAGTGCTACAGGTGGTTAATTATTTTTTGTCTAATCGTATGCAGGTCAGGAAGCAACAGTTAGAACTGGACACGGAACAACAGACTGGTTCCAAATAGGAAAAGGAGTACATCAAGGCTGTATATTGTCACCCTGCTTATTTAAATTTTATGCAGAGTACATCATGAGAAACGCTGGCTTGGAGGAAGCACAAGCTGGAATCAAGATTGCTGGGAGAATTATCAATAATCTCAGATATGCAGATGACACCATCCTTATGGCAGAAAGTGAAGAACTAAAGAACCTCTTGATGAAAGTGAAAGAGGAGAGTGAAAAAGTTGGCTTAAAGCCCAACATTCAGAAAACTAAGATCATGGGATCTGGTCCCATCACTTCATGGCAAATAGATGGGGAAACAGTGGCAACAGTGGCTGGCTATGTATTTTCAGGCTCCAAAATCACTGCAGATAGTGACTGCAGCCATGAAATTAAAAGATGCTTTCTCCTTGGAAGGAAAGCTATGACCAACCTAGACAGCATATTGAAAAGCAGAGACATAACTTTGTCAACAAAGGTCCATCTAGTGAAGGCTGTGGTTTTTCCAGTGGTCAGGTATGGATGTGAGAGTTGGACTATAAAGAAAGCTGAGCATCGAAGAATTGATGCTTTTGAACTGTGGTGTTGTAGAAGACTCTTGAGAGTCCCTTGAACTGCAAGGAGATCCAACTAGTCCATCCTAAAGGAAATCAGTCCTGAATATTCATTGGAAGGCCTGATGTTGAAGCTGAAACTCCAGTCCTTTGGCCACCTAATGGGAAGAGCTGACTCATTTGAAAAGACCCTGATGCCGGGAAAGATTGTGGGCAAGAGAAGGGAATGACAGAGGAAGAGATGATTGGATGGCATCACCGACTCAATGGACTTGGGTTTGGGTAGACTTCAGAAGTTGGTGATGGACAGGGAGGCCTGGCGTGCTGAGGTTCATGGGATCACAGAGAGTCGGACACCACTAAGCGACTGAATTGAACTGAATCTCTTCTCATGTGCTTCTTTTGAAGGATTTGCCTTTGTTACGTTCTTAATGGAAAATCATTGGAACCACTGGACTTGAGATAGTTTGCTTTTGTGCGTGCATGTGTGTTCAATCCCGCATTTGTACCCGACTCTTTGCGACCCCATGGACTGCAGCCTGCTCTGTCCATGGAATCTTCCAGGCAAGAATACTGGAGTGGATTCTGTTTCCTCCTCCAGGGGATCTTCCCGACCCAGGGATGGAACCTGCATTGGCAGGCAGGTTCTTTAGCAGCGAGCCACCTGGGAAGAGCCCCAGTTTGCTCTCATACATGCACAAATAAGTAGCTAACATTTTGAGGGACTCCTGCAGATTTCCAGAGCCGTCCTTCCGTGCCAGTCCCTTCTTTCTGGGACTCTGCCCTGACAATTCCTGGATCCCTGGCTTCTGAATCTGACCTCAGTCTGCTCAGCTTTCTGAGATATTCAGGCTCTGTTTGGCTTCCCCTTCTTGCATTGTGGCCTGGAAACTGCCTTCAGGCAAGAAGCTGGTGCCTGGCAAGGTTCACCTTGTTTCTGTTCTGTTTTCTGTTCTAGGAAATTAGAACCCTACATGCTTTCTGTCCAGTGTTTGGAAACTTTTATGTATTTATTTATTGTTTATATGTTTTTCTGTCTACTTGTTTAAGGTGGAGTGTAAATCTGGTCGTTTCAGCTCTAGTTTTGCTATAAACCCCCTATTTGATAGAATGAAATTTAAATACAAGGAAATGGAAAACATGAAGTATATCATTAGTGGCTCTGATGACTTAACACACCCATGTATATCTGCTGCTAAGTCAGTTCAGTTGTGTCCGACTCTGTGCGACCCCATAGACGGCAGCCCACCAGGCTCCCCTGTCCCTGGGATTCTCCAGGCAAGAACACTGGAATGGGTTGCCCTTTCCTTCTCCAGTGCATAAAAGTGAAAAGTGAAAGTGAAGTCACTCAGTCATGTCCGACCCTCAGCGACCCCATAGACTGCAGCCTACCAGGCTCCTCCGTTCATGGGATTTTCTAGGCAAGAGTACTGGAGTGGGGTGCCATTGCCTTCTCTGGTATATCAGCCCCATGAAATACAGAATGTTACTGTCACCCTGGAAAATCCCTTCATTCTTCTTTCCAGGTAATCTCCTCCATCTCATAGAGAAAACATTAATCATATTTTTCAATGCTTTGTTTTAGAACTTCATTTAAATGGAAGCTTAGAGTTTGTGTACTTCTGTGTGTATTTCTATTATTCACATAGTATAGTGTTTTGAGATTCGTCCATGGTGTTGAGTGCATCTGTGGTTCATCCCTTGCTCAGTAGTATTTCATTGTGTGGATATGCCAGAATTTGTTTATTCCATCCTGTTAACTGATGACACATGGGCTATTTCTAGTTTTGGGCTGTTACAAATAAAGTGGCTATGAATATTCTTTTACACTTCTTTTGTCACATATCTTTATATTATCTCTTAGGTAAATAAGAGTGGATTTCCTGGGTTATAGAAAGATTATACATTCAATTTTTTGAGAAACTGTGAAACTTTTTCCAAAAATGGTCAGGCCATTTTACATTTCTGCCAGCCATGTGTGAGAGTTTCACTTATTCATACACTTCTTAATTTTAGCTCTTGTGGATGTGAAGTGGTGTCTCATTGTGATTTAGTTTGTGTTTCTCTAATAACTTTGAGTAACCTTTCATATCTTGACTATTTTTATAGCTTCTTTTATGACATATGTTTATAGCTTTTGGCCATTTTTAGTAGTTATTTTTTCCTTAATGATTTTTATCTGTTCTTCATAGAGTTGTATCCAAGTCCTTTGTCAGGTAAATATATAGTGAATATTTCTTTCCAGTTTGTAGTTTTTCTCTTTATTTTCTTAATGATGTTTTTTGATGAGTAGCAGATTTAATTTTGATGATGTCTATATTATCAGTGTTTCTTTAATGATCGATACTTTTTATGACCAATATCAATAATCTTTCTCACTCCCTAATTCATTCTGTTTCTTTCTAGTTTTTGTTTTTATGTTTAGGTCTGTGATTCAATTAGATGTGATTATTCTGTAAGATCTGAATAGATGGAAATGTTCATTTCCCATATATTTAATGAACTGTTCTAGGATTGTATGTTGACAAGATTCTACTTTCCCAGTTGCCATGGTTTCTTGGTCAAAAATGAATTGAGTCTAAAAGTTTGGATCAAGTTTTAACTCACTGTTGTGTTCCATTGATATATTTGTATATCATTATTCTAATACCACATGGTCTTGATTGCTTTGGCTGTATATTGTGTTGTAGCTAAGCAGTTTGATTTGTTTAATGTGAAAGTGAAAGTGGCTCAGTCCTGTCCAACTCTTTGTGAACCCATGGACTGTGTATGGAATTCTCCAGGCCAGATTACTGGAGTGGGTAGCCTTTCCCTTCTCCAGGGGCTCTTCCCAACCCAGGGATAGAACCCAAGTCTCCTGCATTGCAGGCAGATTCTTTACCAGCTGAGCCACAAGGGAACTTCATTCTTTTTCAAGATTATGTTTGCTATTCTAGTTTTTTTTAAGTTTCAGTATAAAATTTCAAATTAATTTATCAAGTTATACAGTGAAGTTGATCAGAATTTTGATTCAGGATTGTTTAATTGGGTCAGTTTTAGGAGAATTGGAGAAGGAAATGGCAATCCACTCCAGTACTATTGCCTGGAAAATCCCATGGACAGAGGAGCCTGGTAGGCTGTAGTCCATGGGGTCGCAGAGAGTCTGACACAACTGAGCAACTTCACTTTCACTTTCACTTTCAAGATCTTAATAATATTAAGTCTTCTAGTCCATGGACATTGTATATCTTGATTTATTTAGGTCTTCAGTTTTACTGAACTGAATGTTTTATACTTTTCAAGGTGGAGGTCTTTCATATCTGCTGTTAAATTTATTCATCATCATCATTATTCTAAAACTTTAATTGATTTTTGCATATTGACCTTGTGTCCTGAGACCTAGCTAAATTGATTGATAAATTCTATCAATTGTTCTCAGAGTCCTAGGGGTTTCCTTTAGACATTTGTGCTGTATAGTAATGAGTAGACTTTTACTGGGCTTCCCTAGTGGCTCAGCGGTAAAGAATCCGCTTGTGATGCAGGAGATGCAGGAGACACTGGTTCAGTCTCTGGTTTGGGAAGATCCCCTGGAGGGAGGGCATGGCAACCCACTCCAGTATTCTTGCCTGGAGAATCCCATGGACAGAGGAGCTTGGCGGGCTGCAGTCCATGGGGTTGCTAACAGTCGGACAGGACTGAAGTGACTGAGCACATACACACAGAGTTTTACTTCTGTATTTCCAATCTACATATCTTTTCATTTCTGTATTTCACTCTCTGTTGGGCTTCCCTGATAGCCCAGTTGGTAAAGAATCTGCCTGCAATGCAGGAGACCTTGGTGGGATTCCTGGGTCGGAAGGGTCCCCTGGAGAAGGGATAGATTACCCACTCCAGTATTCTTGGGCTTCCCTTGTGGCTCAGCTGGGAAAGAATCTGCTTACAATGCGGGAGACCTGGGTTTGATCCCTGGGTTGGGAAGATCCCCTGGAGAAGGTAAAGACTATACCGACTCCAATATTCTGGCCTGGAGAATTCCATGGACTGTATAGTACATGGGGTTGCAAAAGAGTTGGACACAGCTGAGTGACTTTCACTTCCTGTTATATCCAGTAAAGTATTTAATAGAATTGAGGAGAATGTATACCCTAGTTATATTTCCAGTCTTAATGATAAGGCATTCAGTGTTACATCATTAAGTATAATGTTTCCTGTGGATTTTTGTATAACTTTATCACAGTGAATAAATTCACTTGTATTCTTTTGTTGTTTGCATTTATGAATTTTTTTTCAATTATGAACCAGTTTGAATTTTTTAAACATTTCTTATAAAACTATTAAAATGATTATATTTTGTTTTTAAAATAATTTATTTTGCTAATATGTTGAGTTATGTGATCTTTTAACTTAATTTTTTTTTACTTTTTAAGTTGAAGGATAATTGTTTTACAATGTTGTGTTAATTTCTGCTCTACAACAGCATGAACCAGCTATAAGTATACATACATTCCCCTCCCTTTTGAGCCTCCCTCCCACCCTACCATCCCATCCCTCTGCCATTACAAAGCAGCTTCCTGTGTTGCATAGCAGCTTCTCACTAGCTGTCTGTTTTACAGGTGGCAGTGTTTACATGTCAATGCTACTATCTCAATTATTCCCAAAGTCTCCTTCCCCTGCCTTGTGCACAAGTCCGTTCTCTATGTCTGCATCTCTGTTCCTGCCCTGCAAATAGGTTCATCAGTTACAGTTTTCTAAATTGCATATATATGTGATAACATACAATATATTTTTCTCTTTCTGATTTGCTTCACTCTGTATGAGTTTAATTTTGAATGTTAAAGCAATCTTGGAAAACTTTCCTTGGTGATAAAGATTCCTCTTTTTATAAAATGATGTGTTTTGATGTACTAATATTGTGCAAAGGATTTTTGAATCTGTTTTTATTACATGTATTGTTTTGCAGTGTTTCTTTTTCCCCTATAATATTTTTGTAATTTTAGTATCAGTGTTATTCCAATATATATATCAAATTATAAAACAAGGTGTGGTATTTTCTCTTTCTTCTGTTTTTCACAAAAGGAGTTTATAAAGTTTGTTTTATGCTCCCTCCATTAGTTTTTGAAAGCCTTTGTATAAACTTGGTACAATTTCTTCTTTCATTGTTAAATAGAACCTACTAGTGAAACCATAAGTAAGTAAGTAAAGTCTCTCAGTCGTGTCTGACTCTTTGCGACCCCATGAACTGTAGCCTACCAAGCTCCTCTGTCCATGGGATTTTCCAGGCAATAGTACTGGAGTGGATTGCCATTTCCTTCTCCAGGGGATCTTCCCGACCCAGGGATCGAACCTGGGTCTCCCACATTGTAGACAGACGCTTAACCGTCTGAGCCACCAGGGAAGTCATATGGTGAAACCACATGGGAATGAAATTTTGTATGAGTGCGTGTGTGAGATGTAGGGCTAGCCAGAGTTCTTTGTCTTTTGTCAGTGTTGGTCAGTATATTTTTTTCAAGAAATATATCATCATAAGTTCTCAAATATTAAAATAAATCATTTATAATTTTGCCTTATTTCTTACTAGCTGAAGGATACACTGTAGTGAAATCGCTTCTGTTATTCCTGATCATAGTATGACTGGTGTTATTTCTCTTTTCTTGATAATTCTTTCTGGACTATTATCAATTTTATTAATATTTAAGACTAAATTTTGCTTCTTAAATTTTTAATTGTTTGTTTTCTGTTTAACTGCATTCTGATTATATATTTATGATGTCCTTCCTTCTACTTCCTCTGGTTTTAACTTGCTATTATTTTTCTAATTTTCTAAGGTGGGAAAATTGGTGACTGAATTTAAACTCTTTTTCTTTTATAAAAATAAGTATTTAAAATAGAATTTCCTTTACAAGCTATTTTAGCTTCCTTCTTCAAACTTTGATATGTTGTGTTTCATTATCATTCAGTTTGAAATACAATTTCAAAGTAGTCTAATAACATTTATAATTTTTCTTTGACCCCTATTTTATTTAGAAATATATTATTTATCCAACAAAGGTGATTTTCTAGAACATTTCTAATTATTTTTCTTATAGTTACAAAATCTAATGAGAATTATTTTATCTCAGCATATGATTTGTCTTGTCGAATGTCCCATGAGAACTTGAAAAGAATATGCATACATCTGCATTTATAAGTCATGATGTTCTATAAATGCCAGTGAGTTCAAGATGGTTGGTAGTAGTTTTTCAGTCTTTTATATAATCATCATTTTATTCAAGGTCTAGTTATCATGTCAGTTACTGAAAGAAGTGTGTTAAGATCTTTGCAAATGATTGTGGATTTGCCTATCCTTCTTATAATTTTTGCTTCATATATTTGGAAGTTTGGTTACTGCTTTTGTTTGCTGCAGATTTAGGATTGTTAATCTTCATGATGAATTGACCTTTTAAAATCATTATGAAGTATTCCTCTACCTCTCTGGTAATATTTTCTTGTCATGAAGTTTGTCTGCATTAACTTACCCATTCCAGATTTCTTTTGTTTACTGTTTGCATTTTCAGTTACTTTCAATCTAGATTTGTTTGAAAACAGTAAGTTGCTTTAACCTTCATATTTTAAATTTAGCTCTTCAGATACAAATTAAATAACTAAGGTGGAGCATCTAAGTAGAAGTTTTACTTTGAGATAAGTTGCCAAATATATGTGTAAATTAATGATCTTCCTTAAGGGAGTAAAACCCAAATCTTACAGTTTTCTTGCCGTAATTGAAAGGACAAATAGATTTAGATACAGAAATCATGAGTTAAAGATCTAAATTTATTTTATAGCTTGAGCTACCTTTGAGAATTTCCTATCATTTTAAACAGATGACTGTACTTGATTACCCCAGAGTAAAATTGAACCCTGATGAAGCCATTAATAAGTCTAGCTTCTATTGATAGAAGTAGATTGATATTACTTTCGATAGAAGACCTTTTATTGGCTTCAGCATAGCATGATAAAAAAGATTCTTGAAATCCGTAATACAAATGATATTACTTAAAAAAAATAAAAAAGATACACTGCCATTCTGCCTATACTTCTCATGGGCACTGAGGTTCAGACCTGGTCTTGTTGTCACCTTGAGGCCAAGTCTTAGCTATCACGACTTTGGGTTGGTGGATCTCAGATTGGTCAGGTCTAAATTTTAAGAATGAAGGCAGGTTCTGATGAGCAAAACGAACAGGGAGTTTAGAAAGTTTGGTGTAGTTGCCTGGGAAGATCAGATGACATAATTGTTAGGTCACAGGATTGCTGACACTTTTGACCTGGAATGGTTCCTGCTACCTGGGTAAAGGCAGTCTTGGATACAGTGGTGGAAGGAAAGCTTGGGACCAGTTCCTGCTGCATCCCTCACCTGGTGCCCAGAGGCATGTGCCTGCTTCTGTCTTTTGTTCTCCTAGAGGGTAGCATGCTGATTGTTGGACTGGCCTGCTGCTGCTTCTCGTATTCCTTAGTTGGTTAGGGGCCCTACGGCACGGGCCACATTGACTCTGTGTTTGTTGCTGCAGCAAGTTGAGGTGCTGAGGTTTTTTTTGTTGTTGTTGTTCTTTTTTTGAGATTAAAATCCCATCTTTGTTCTTTTTTTTTTTTTTACTCTTTATTTTTTTAAAATTATGAAAAATGATAACACATTTAAAGGAGTCTTGGAAAATGCAGAACAACGTTACATCCATTTGAGGGGCTGAATTTAAAGGGGATAAAAGCGCAAAGAACATCACCTGCTAGAGGATGTCTAGAATCAAAATGCTTAATATCTGTGAAATGGTCCTCCTCTTTTATAGGCTGTTCCAGGCTAGTAAAAAAGTAGACCTCTAATCTCTTTTAAATGCAAATTTAAGTAGAAAGTAAAAGAACTTTCTACCTGGTAAGGAAAAGACTGTGAATGAGGCCCTGTGAGAGGCCATGAAGCCTTATCAGATGCGCTCTGAAATCTGCAGTGGTCTCCTTGGTGAGACTTCTGTGAGTGAGACAGATGGGAATTAGGGCACTTCTTCAGTGTTGAAAATGATCCTTAAAGAAGATGTTTCTGTGCAACTGCTCCTGCTTCCTTGAATTCTTATCTCAAGTGCACTCAGTAGTGAAGTTTAAGATGGTGGGACATGATAGCAGTTAGAAAACACATCTTGTTTCCTAACGTTTACAAAAGGGGGCTTCTCTGGTTAGGGCCTTTTCCAGAGGACTCCGTGCCCACCATCTCCCAAGTTTAGTCTTCTGTTTTCCCTGAAGCTCAGGCCCTGGTTCATCTGGTCCCAGAAGCTCCACTCTCCTAACACTGCCTGAATCTCTCTCAGTTCTCTCTTCTGGTGTTTGCTTTGGTTACTGGCTCCATCCTACAGTCTTCCTCATTTTATGACATGTGACTTTTTTCCATTTCCAGAATACAGCCTGACAAAGATTCCAAATTTGTGCAGTTTGTGAATTTGAATTATGTAGATTATCAGATTTTCTAACAGAACAATATGATTGTTTTGTAATAAGGATTGTGTCTTTATAAAGTGTTTGAAATAGTATAACTAGGAAAAACTTATAATTCTTCTAATTTATTTTCTAAATATGTGTTAATAGTAGGTATCAGGTCCCCTTTCTTTCTCTGGATTCACATAATGGAAGATGATTACTGACTGTGCACAATGTACATAGCTCTGCATTTCTGAATCAGTGTACTTTTTGCTGACTTACAAAATGTGTTTTGTACTTTCCCTGTATGCAATAGTCCTTACCAGAATTCAGAGGGAATCTTCCCTATGCCAAAAAAGAGGCATTGAGGAATCAAAAGTTGAGAGTTGGGTGGTTACATGAAAAGAAAACCATGGTAATAAACTTTGTAGACAATTTAAGTCTATGTTTCTTCAACAGCAGGAAAATTACAGATAGTTGGCCTGTTATAATGGGAATGAAACAGAAAAAAAAATAAGTATTCTATTATCTTTTCAAGTCTCTTGTTTTACACAGACTCTGCTGAGAAGGCTTTCAAAGGCCCCATTAATAATTAAAGTGAAGAGATTGGAGATCTTGAGTAACTCCTGATTCTTCTGTGTAAAATTTCATGTGATGTTAATCTGTAGAACACTTCACAGTACAGTATGTACTGAAACTATAACAATAATTAGGGAATTTGCCAGCTGGATCTGATATAAAAATTGCCTGTTAAACATTGTCCAAACTTTGCTGAACCTGTTGAAAAAGTCTTGTAATGATTTACTGTTCTGGCATGGCCATAGCTCAGCTGTCCCCAGACTGATAGTTGATAAATATATGTTGCATTCTGGTCCTTGGGATCTTCTTCCAGCATCCAGATCTTGGCTTACTGTATTCAGCTCAGTCATTTGGGGAGCATTCATTCAATGTTCTTCAGTTTTTGGGAAGGGAAGGGTTCACATGAGATACCTGTGACCTAATCCTGTGTATAAACTAGGTTTTATCTTGTATTTTCTTTACTCAAGAATTATACTGGTGAAAGCTTAAGGGTATACTGTTGAATGAGATAAGTTTAGAGGGAGTAGACTCATTGGGTGCAGTTGAGAAAGATGCCTCATAAAGTGAAGAGAGACAGGTGTGACCTTCAGGTTAACTGAGTTCCCCTCCTGAACCGTTCTCCATCCAGTGCTGTTCTCCCTAGTATGTAATTGACAGTCTTCCTGAGCTGCTGGCCAGGCAGCTCTCTGTGACCGTCTGACCTGCACTGGTATATTCAGTCACTTGTTCACCCCATCAAGTACTTGGTAGAGGGCCTACTGTGAGCCAGGTACAGATTGTAGCACTGGGAATACAGTGGCGAGTATCCTGCTGCCTAGTCTTACTGGAAGGCTTACCCTGCCCCCTGCTTCCAAATCCACTGTGTGTTTTGAATTAGAAGGAACACAAAACACATCTACTGAGGGGACATGCATCTGCTTGTGGACATGGAAGGATCTGAGGTCCACAGGCTAAATGTTGCCAAACAAAATTTGAGTCCATTCAGCTGATGTGCAGCAAACCCAGTCTACTGACCCCAGGTTGTGAAGGAAGCACAGCGTTTACTGCGGGGCGCCAGGCAAGGGAGTGGGAGGCAAGCATCAGATCCCTTCTAGCTTGGTCTTTGAGTTGTTGTTGTTTCGTCGCTAAGTTGTATCCAACTCTTTGTGGCCCCATGGACTGTAGCCCACCAGGCTCCTATGTCCATGGGGCTTCCAAGGCCAGAAAACTGGAATGGGTTGCCTTTTCTTTCTCCAGGGGATTGTCCCAACCCACATCTCCTGCATTGGCAGGCAGATTCTTTACTGGTGAGCTACCAGGGAAGCCCTGGTCTTTGAGTTAGGGACTTTTTAAAGGGGAAGAACAAAGGTGCTGGGACTGATCATCATCTTATGACATCTCTTTTCTTTCCTTTTTAGTTTTTCTTTAATTTTATTTTATTTTTAAAAATTCATTTATTTTAATTGGAGGACTGTAACTTCACAACACTGTGGTGGCCCCTGCCACACATTGACATGGATCAGCCACGGGCACACATGCACGCCCCATCCTGAACGCCCTCCTACATCCCTCCCCACTCCATCTTTCTGTGTTGCCCCAGAGAACTGGCTTTGAGTGCCCTGCTTCATGCATCAAACTTGCACCAGTCATCTATTTCACATATGGTAATATACATGTTTCAGTGCTCTTCTCTCAAATCATCCCACCCTCGCCTTCTCCCACAGAGTCCAAAAGTCTGTTCTTTACATCTGTGTCTCTTTTGCTGCCTTGCATATAGGATCATCATTACCATCTTTCTAAATTCCGTATATATGTGATAATATACTGTATTGGTATTTCTGACTTACTTCACTCTGTATAATAGGCTCCAGTTTCATCCACCTCATGAGAACTGATTCAAACACATTCTTTTTAATAGCTGAGTAATATTCTGTTGTGTGCATGTACCACAACTTCCTTATCTATTCGTCTGCTGATGGACATCTAGGTTGCTTCCATGTCCTGGCTATTGTAAACAGTGCTTCAGTAAACATTGGGGTACACATGTCTCTTTCAGTTCTGGTTTCCTCAGTGTGTACGCCCAGCAATGGGATTGCTGGGTCATAAGGCAGTTCTATTTCCAGTTTTTTAAGGAATCTCCACACTGTTCTTCATGGTGGCTCTACCAGTTTGCATTCCCACCAACAGTGTAAGAGGGTTCCCTTTTCTCCACACCCTCTCCAGCATTTATTGTTTGTAGACTTTTTGATAGCAGCCATTCTGACTGGTGTGAGATGGTACCTCATTATGGTTTTGATTTGCATTTCTCTGATAGTGAGTGATGTTGAGTATCTTTTCATGTGTTTATTATCTATCTGTATGTCTTCTTTGGAGAAATGATTTGTGACATTTCTTAATCCTTAATAATAGTTTCAGAGGTCAGGATGTTTCTGGTTTGTGGTTATCTGGCCAAGTGGTCCATGGCTTAGAGGCCTGTTAGGAGAAACAACCTGAGTTTGTACGTTAATGATCATACCTACTAGGGAATTTGAATATATTAACAATTTTATTGACAATAACACTATTTGTTCTCTGACTCTGGTTAGTTATTGTTCATTTAGTATAGGATTGAGGCCAGGGTGCACCAGAAAGGGAATAAAGATTTGGATAGAGATTAGTAAAAACTCAGTAAGGGAACTCGGTTTCAGGAGGACTTGATTTCATTAGTAGAATTTGGTCAAGGCTGGTTAGGAGGGGAGACTAGAAAACCTAGGTGGCAGAATTTTCATCTTTTGGCCGTGTTTCCTCAATTCTGAAAACACTTGGAGAGTTATACATTTTTGAGCATGTTTAATGTGTGTGATTTCGTTCTTCTTTCCCTGATTTTATTGCATTTACTCTTTTTTTTAACTTTTAAAAACTATACTTATTTTTATACAATTGTTAAAGGTTACATTCCATTTACAGTTACTACACAACATTGAGTACAGTCCCCGTGTTGTACAGTACATCCTGAGACGATCTTATATCCAGTATTTTGTGCCTCCCCCTATACTGTCTCTCCTCCCCAGTGGTGTGTACCACGCTCGTTTGTTCTACCTGTGAGCTTGCATCCTTTCTGTTAGATTCACTGCTTTGTTGTATTTTCTAGATTCTGCATGTGAGTAATGTCATGCAGCATTGGTCTTTATTTGACTCACTTCACTTCGCACAGTGCCCTCCAAGTGCATCCATGTTGCCGCAAACAGCAAATTTCTTTTTTATGGCTAACAGTCCATGTTATTTATCTATACACACACACCCCCACCCCACATCTTCTTTATGCGTTCATCTCTTGATGGACAAGTAGGATGCTTTGCATATATCTTGGGTATTATAATAATGATGCCTTTTCAAATTACCGTTTGTGTTCTTGGATATATACCTGGGAGTAGAACTGCTGGGTCACATGGTAGTTCTGTTTTTAGCTTTTTTTTTCATACTCTTCTACAGTGGCTGTACAAATTTACAGTACCACCAACAGTGTACAAGGGTTGCCTTTTTTTCCCACCCATCAGCCAACATTTGTTGTTTGTGCTCTTTTTGATGATAGGAACTCTGACAGGTGTGAGGTATTATTCCCTTGTGGTTTTGCATATAGGAGGTAACATTTGCATTTGTAGTTAGCATGTGGGGAATAGTTTCCCATACTTTTAAATTTTCTCAACATTTTCAGTTAAATTTTATAATATGTGATAGTTTCATTAGTGTGTTTCTATTGTGTGTATATTCAGGCTGCTGACAAGTTTTGTTTTGTCTTTTGGTAGTTATGAGTAATCCTGTACGATCATCCAGGGGCATAAAGTTTTGTTGTACAGTAGTTCTGGTCATTTCTTCAAGATAAAATTTTAGAACTTGCATTGCTGAGCTAAAGGGGAATAAATATTTTGAAGGTGTTGTGTACATATTAGGAAAATATTTTCCTGAATTGTTCTCTAGTTGTTCTTATGTATGAGTGACCTGGGGCTCTTGGCTTCATAGAATTTTCATCAGTGATCTTGGAGGTGAACCAACTTCAGAATTCAGGATTATAATTCAAAACAGCTCAGACAGTACAGAGAATTGGTTAGTTGATAACAGATTGAAGTTCAGTAGGGAAATGGGGGCAGCAGATACAGGGTGGATAAAAGCTGCCAGAATACTGTTGATTGAGTAGCTGCTGCTGCATGCGTGCTTGAAAGAGAATAGAAGTCAGAGGATTTTTCTGTAACCCTGTGGGGAACTTTGCTATGGTAAGGACTGTTCCCAAATGCAAGAAAAGAAAGCCAATTTGATCAAATGTGCTATTCTAAAAAGACTGTTAAAATTTTGTATTTTAAGCTATTAAGAATTCAGTGACATTAAATACCTTCTTGGGGAACATTAAATGTTCATTTTAATTATTTACTATAATTATTTGCATGTAAAATGAATGTACAAAAGACTTTCTGAAAGTTACTACTAATTCTTTTCTCAGTTAAACAAACAGAGGGTATATCTAGGAAGCTTATCTTTTTCTCCATGAAATTTTAAGGGAAATAGGATTACCTTCACCTTGCAAATAGCACTTTGAGGATAGGAATGCTATTCTAAAATAAAGAAGCATGTGTTTATAATATACACATATAAAAAATTAAAGACATAGGAAGGGGTTTATTAATAAAAGCCTTCTCTGTTTGGATATAGGTTGTAGTCTGTGCGTTTTGAATGTGATTCCTACCATGGAAGTCTGTACCAAAGATACCTATTGGGAACTGTATTCTGCTTATTTGTGGTACATTTCATTCTGATTAATGTTTAGAAGAATGACCGTGGTATACATATGATCCAGGACAACTTTATAATTTGATCGTTTTTTGGTGACTGATACTCAGCATGGTTTTAAGACTGTTAACATCACATGAAAGTGAAAGTGTTAGCTGTTCAGTCGTGTCTGACTCTTTGCGACTCCATTTACTGTAACCGGCAAGGCTCCTCTGTCCATGGAATTCTCCAGGCAAGAATACTGGAGTGGGTAACCATTCCCTTCTCCAGGGGATCTTCCCAACCCAGGGATTGAACCCGGGTCTCTTGCATTGCAGGCAGATCCTTTACCATCTGAGCCACCAGGGAAGCCCCTTAACATCTCATCAGATAACTTAACAATCAGAACATCTAAGTAATCAGCTTGAGCTTGCTTAAATCAATTAATTAAATATCTTCACAAAATGACAGGAGTTTGCTGTGTTTTTATTATCCGGATTCCCATGACTCATAGTTGAATGTCAGATTCTTTTCTAACAGAAACACTTTACACAGGTCACTTATTATTATTATTCCTGTGATCAGTACTGTTGCCTGTAAGTGTCAGCCTTCCTTAGGGAGCGGCGTCCACGCCTGTGTGTGCTCTGCCCAGGGCGCCTTTCAGAAGCGCTGAGAGGCGTGTCTCCTGCTCGCCATGGCCAGCACAGCGGATGGAGGACGTGCCAGCCGAGTGCGATGGTTGATGCCAGGCTAAAGTCAGTGGGGCCACAGCTCTCATTAGTTTGTCCATCTTAACAGCAGCTAACCCATGGTGCATTCCACAGCTGTGAAAGGTTGGGAAAATAGCAGCTGTACTTTGCTCTTTGAAATGTTCTTCTGATTAAAATTTGATATGTATTCAGTGTAGAAAATCAGGAAAATTTAGAGAAATATGGAAAAATCAGTAATAATTCTCCCAGTAGAGAGGAGTCCTGTTTAATTTTTGTATTCCCAATTTTACACATAATTAAGAGCAACCTATTATATGTATAATTTTGTGAACTCACTGTTTTTTCCGCTCAGTACATTGTTAACACCATTTGCTAATAATAAAATATTTCTTCCAGTACTGAATGGATATGTAATTATTTGTACAATATACCATTATTTACTTAACTATTTGATTGCCCAATTTTAGATACTATAAATATTCCTATAATATACATTATATTTTATATATACATATATATATACATTCTTGTGTTCATCTCTGATTATAATAAAACATCATTATGTTGCCTGTTAGATTGTATTTTGTCAGTGAAAATTTGTAGGATATCAGATAGGTAATCATTGTAGAGGAGGGCATACATCTGGTAAGACTGGATATGAGGGTATATACACTGTTCTTTGAAAGGTGTACACAGGGCCTTGGCAGCTCTAAGAGTTGGAGCATCATAATTTGGGAAAATTCAGGAGCAGAGATGTGAATGTGAGTGGCCTGGGACTGTGTACATCTATTTGTATGATTGAGATCCAACTGTAGTGGAGGAATAGCCTTGAGAAACTGATGGGAACAAAGTCTGAGATGTGGAATTCGGCATTGTGTTAGTAGGTAGATGTGGCAGTTAAAGTCCTGAATTTTCTGGACCATTGTCCTTTTCAACCACTGATTAAATATATTAATGTCACACATTTTATGTTTAAAGCCCTGAAAGTCAGTCGTGGTGGAGGTCCACAGGCGTCTATACTTCAGAAGGGTGATGGCACTGAGCCGCTGAATGCAGTGTCGTGTTGTGCTCTTGACGGTCAGACTGTGGTCCAGTGCTGGTTTGGAAAAGTGAGCTCACGGTGGCAGTTGGAAATCTTTGGAGGGGCGGATTCAAGTCAGAGTCACAGCTTAAATGGTGCAAATATTTGCAAGATTGTTCTTAATATGGATTGGAGGGGCCTGGTTAGAGACACAAACAGGAGGTAAAGGAATGCAGGCTTGGGAAGCATGGACTTCAGGACTTAGGATGGCTTAGAGGAGAGAAGTGTGTAAATTTAAATGAACGATTTAAGTTAGTGGTTCTGATTACTCAGCGAACTCTTTATAATATATAAAAGCCTCAGTCCTATCCAAGATTTGCTGAATCAGAATTTTGGAGGGATGGGACCAGGCATTTATGTGTGTGTGTGTGTGTGTGTGTGTGTGTGTGTGTAAAGCTCCCCCAGAGATTCCTATGTGTGTCTCTGGTTAGAAACCACTAAATGAATTAATCTTTGTTTTTCTGCAGTCCAAGGATTTGTCAGGTTATCTGGATCTACTGCTTTGAATCTTAATACACTTAATGTGCATGTGTTTGCATTTTTCTTCTGTTTTATTTTTTTTTACACTGCCTTCACTTCTTGAGAAATTGTTCTGTTAGATGGCTTCCAATGTAAAATTATTAATTAGTGTTATTCCATGCAATCAATTTTGAGCAAATGAAATGTACTATAAAAGTTAAAAGGAATTTCTGTAACTTTTTTATTTTTTTTAATTACATGACAAGGACAAAAAACAAGATGGATAATCAAGCATGGTATCTGAGAACTTCAAAGCTGGCCCTAGCCTTGGCAATTATCCGCTCCAAACCAGCAGACAAAAGCAGCAGAGAATATACAGAGCATCTTGCGAGGATGGTGTCCGGGCAGGAATCAAGGTGGAGATCAAAAGTCAAAGCCTTGGAAGCTGAAGTTCTACAATTACGTCAGAAACTTCTCCTGAGCAGGATTTTTTCAGGATCATTTAAGAGTGGTGAGTGCATGTAACTTGGGGATGTGTCAATCTGTTTTATGTCAGCTTCACAGTTACTTAGAAACTCATTACCAAAACACTCAAGTTGTTCGGTTTCCTAAAATTAGACTTCTTCTTGCACTATAAAGATTGTTTGCTTCTAGTCATTTATTAAAAGTAAAAAAAAAAAAATAGCTTGTTGTCACTTTCTAATGGATGAGACTGAAGTTAGAGACTAAAAATTGTCTAGAGATGAAGGCAATACTGCTTTAAGCCTCCCGGAGAAATTAATTTTAAAATCTCGTTCATCGTTATATCTTACTCTGTATTATATGTTGCTTTTACATTGCATAATTTGTCCAGCAGTCCTGTATCAAGTCCCAGCTCTGGACCAGCTGTGCAGTGGGTGGCGAGGACCCAGAAATACACAGGAAAGCTACTGCCTTTATCATGAAGTACCAACCATTCTAGCAGAGAAAGCAGACCTAAGATAACGAACCTAATTGTGATGAATGTTACCATAGAGAAAGTGCAGAAAAGGAAGCCATTCATTTTTCTGGTTCTTGGAGAGGCTCCTTGGATCTGGGCCCTCAAGGGTCTGTCTGATAGTGAGGTGATCAGAGCCTGTGGTCAGAAGTAGGAACAAGAGCCAGGGCAGCAGGGATAATCTATGTCCCATCCAGCAGGCCAGTTTTGTATTCCAGAGCCCAGGACACTGTGAGGTGAAGATCTGATGGGGAGCAGGTTTGGAAAGACTCTGGGTGTCAGCCTTAAGAATATCCCTGCAGTGAGTTGGCCAGGGTGGTTCCCTTAAGACCCCATGAGAGAGTGAAAGGGGGGCTATAAGAATGACCTGAGAATGGCAGGGAAAATGGGCACCCCCCGGGACACACCAGAGCACATGGGCAGCTCCTTCCTCAGGATCCCTTCACCTTCTTGACTCAGAGGGATGACCCTCATATTGTGATAGTAAAACTTAATTTTGGTGATTTGTTGAAAATGTAAATCAGATCATCTTACTCCTTTGCCAAAAACCTTTTCCTGACTCCCCGTTGTGCCTCGCACCAGATTCCCACTGGTGGTGATGTCGCCATGATGTCACCTCTGCTTCCCTGCATAGCGCGTGTGCTCTCGGCACCTTGGGCTTCCCGCTGACCGCTATGGGCTCTTCTTTCAGTGAATCTCTGCTGTGATCAGGTGTTTGACATATGATTGCCTCTCCCCTTCGTAGAGGTCTTTTTTCTAAGCCATACTTGCTCAGTGAACACTTTACATGCATCCCCCCGCAGTTATTTTTTAACCCAAACACCCCCTTGTTGGTTATATACTTATTTGCTTAGGTGGTCCCTGCCTTATCTCCTTGACTTGAGTCCAGCTTTGCTGAGTAGAGGGTCTCCGATTTGCTCAGCACCCTCTGCTCAGTACCCACCCCAAAGCCTGACTCAGCAGGTGCTTCATCCATGTTCATCAAATAAAGTGGAGCATAGAGGATGCTTTGATGCGGGCCGTGATGGGAAGCAAGGAGGCAGGTTCTGAAAGGGTTTACCTAAGGCCACATGAAGAGTAAGGAGTCGGGCTAGATCTGTGATTATTAGAACTAAAACGAATGTTTCCAGAATAAGCACTTGAGACTTCTGTGAATGAGTTTAAAGTGGGTTAAGGCAGCTGGAGTGTGGAGGGCAGTGTGGAGGGCAGTTGAGGTCTCTAATTCATTAAGTTGATTCAGTTCAGTTCAGTCGCTCAGTCCTGTCTGACTTTGCGAACCCATGAATCGCAGCACGCCAGGCCTCCCTGTCCATCACCAACTCCCAGAGTTCACTCAAACTCACGTCCATCTAGTTGGTGATGCCATCCAGCCATCTCATCCTCTATCATCCCCTTCTCCTCCTGCCCCCAATCCCTCCCAGCATCAGAGTCTTTTTCAGTGAGTCACCTCTTCGCATGAGGTAGCCAAAGTACTGGAGTTTCAGCTTTAGAATCATTCCTTCCAAAGAACACCCAGGGCTGATCTCCTTTAGAATGGACTGCAGTGCTTTAAATCCAGACAGTGACCACAGAAATCAGGGTATATGATAAAAGGTTGAGTCCAGGCAGATATACCTAGAAGGAAGAAGTAGGGTCCTAAAACTCAGAGGGGATAAGCAGCCTGGAAATATAGACTGACAGCAGGGATCCATTGGTATCTAAGTGATAGTGACCTTGTCACTGTGGATGAGGTATAGGGTGGGTGGAGCTTTGATGGGGAGGCTGCAGGTTCCAACATTCCAGAATGGATAGAGAAAAGGAGCCGTGGAAAGAGTATGGCTGCCATGGGAGGATGTGTAGGTGTAGTGAACCTGGGCCTGCTGTGGGTAACAGAGCACCAGCTAACTTCAGGAAAACTCTCAACTAATATCCGAAGAATTGATGCTTTTGAACTCTGGTGTTGGAGAAGACTCTTGAGAGTCCCTTGGACTGCAAGGAGATCCAACCAGTCCATCCTAAAGGAGATCAGTCCTGGGTGTTCATTGGAAGGACTGATGTTGAAGCTGAAACTCCAATACTTTGGCCACCTGATGTGAAGAGCTGACTCATTTGAAAAGACCCTGATGCTGGGAAAGACTGAGGGCAGGAGGAGAAGGGGACGACAGGATGAGATGGTTGGACGGCATCACGGACTCAACGGACATGGGTTTGGGTAGACTCCGGGAGTTGGTGATGGACAGGGAGGCCTGGCGTGCTGCGGTTCATGGGCTTGCAAAGAGTCAGACATGACTGAGCGACTGAACTGAACTGAATATCTGTATGTAACTAAAGTCTCATTATTGTCTGAGCAAAAATACTGTTACAAGATTTACAGCCACATTTTAGTCCCTCTGGTTTTTATGCAGTGGTCTCTTTGAGAATATCTATGAATAACAGACAGTCAATATATCTTACCTTTTTTGTACAGTCATGTGATGGGTGTAATGGCACATATGTAGCAGTTCCCACTAATACTGAACTGTGAATATTATAACATCCACAGTGCCCAGCTGTTGTTTACCACTGAGGGTCTGTTTACAACACCAAGACAGTGGTGTGTGTGTGATTTGTTTGGGACGTGAGTGGACCTCAGTGATAACTTGTTTTTAGTCTGGACTCTTTTCCTTACAGTGCCTGCGAGAGAAGTTTTCAAATATCATGTAGTTAAAATCTCTTTTGCTCACATCAGGAGTTGCAGGTAAAGCATTTCAGTGCAGATGTTTGGGAGTAATCTGTCTCTCCATCTGTTAGCTTAAACTTGAAAAGTGAGGAATAAATGGATAGATTCAGATAAATATTTTCTATTAAGGGGAAAAAGGAAAAAAAACTACAAGGGGGGTTATTAGAGTGATAGGAAGATAAAGGAGGAACGTAGTTGGTGTTTAAAGATGTATGATTGAAAAGACTGACATACCTTGCTCTAAGAAAATGCCAGCCCTGAAAATCACACTATTATATAGGTGATTTATGTTGTTAAATATTTCTGTCTGGAGTTTTTAGGGCTTCTTTATACATGCAACTTTTCGCCAGTGTTCAGGGACCACAGACCCTCAATAAATGGTGAATGGAGTGCTTCCTGACCAAGAGACTGGGGAACTTAATTTACAGCATCAGCTATCCACTGAAACAACCGAGAAAACCAGAATTGAATAAGGCAGAGATGAAATGGCATGGTAAACAAATCAGGAGCATGATATGGTTTATACAGCATCTAAAGAACTTGTCTATTTCATTATTCAGATTTATTTTTCTACAGGTTCTTAAAGGAAGGAAGAACAGAAGGATGGAAGGGAGGAAAGAAGGGTAGGGAGATAGGGAGGGAGGGGGAATCAGTTCGGATCAGTTCAGTCGCTCAGTCGTGTCTGACTCTTTGCAACCCCATGGACTGCAGCACGCCAGGCCTCGCTGTCCATCATTAACTTCCGGAGTTTATTCAAACTCACGTCCATCGAGTTGGTGATGCCATCCAACCATCTCATCCTCTGTTGTCCCCTTCTCCTCCTGCCCCCAATCCCTCCCAGCATCAGGGTCTTTTCTAGTGAGTCAGTTGTTCGCATCAGGTATCCAAAGTATTGGAGCTTCAGCTTCAGCATCAGTCCTTCCAGTGAATATTCAGGACTGATTTCCTTTAGGATGGACTGGTTGGATCTCCTTGCAGTCCAAGGGACTCTCAAGAGTCTTCTCCAACACCACAGTTCAAAAGCATCAATTCTTCGGCAGTCAGCTTTCTTTATAGTCCAACTCTCACATCCATACATGACCACTGGAAAAACCATAGCCTTGACTAGACGGACCTTTGTTGGCAAAGTAATGTCTCTGCTTTTGAATATGCTGTCTAGGTTGGTCATAGCTTTTCTTCCAAGGAGCAAATAAACGTCTTTTAATTTCATAGCTGCAATCACCATCTGCAATGATTTTGGAGCTCCCAAAAATAAAGCCCCCCAAAATAAAGTCCCATGGCATGGGACCAGATGCCATGATGGTAGAAGGGTAGGGGATAGGGAGAGAGGGGGGATGAACCAAAGAAATATGGATATCCAGTGTCACATTTCTCAAAGCCTTCTAGGTGATGTGTGCCAGACAGTTTGGTTGCCTACACAGTAGCCTGGTTCCTTCTTCCTTTCTAAAATACTACAGTTTTGATTTGGCAGACACGCACCCATGCCTAGTGCATTCATCTGTGAAAGGCTTAGGCTTGTTTTGCCAGTATGGTCCTAAGGTTGGACAGGGACTGATGGAAACTAAAAGAGAATCTTTGGAGCTTTTGATAAATATTTGTCACTTTGTATAAAGAGATTGAAGTCCATGAATGATACAAACTTTAAAATGTTTTTACCTCAACTGCTTGCTGCCCGTGTGGGTGCTGCCACGTGAAGATGAGATAGGTCGAACTGTGGTACCCACATTACAGCCATGAGGCAATACTGAAAAAATTATGTCAGCATGGTAAGGGTGATGAAGCAGGAGGATAAGAAGAGCCTTGGTCCTTCTTGTCATTGCTGAGCAACCAAAGCAACTCTAGGGTGAAGTTATTAGGAATTTTTCAAAGGTAAACAGTGGTCACTTCCATGGATAGAGCAACCTGGAGGGCTTCAGTCCATAGGGTTGCAAACAGTTGGACATTACTGAGCAACTGATGGTTTAGGCCATTATTATACTAGGATTCTCTTCCTTGTAACTGAGCTCATCCTAACTTAAAGAGTGGAGAAGTGGGGGAGATAACAAGCAAGTTAGAGAGCTGCTTTTTTTCCCCAAGAATCTTGATTTATAGGAGAGAAAATGAGAGAGAGGCAAAAACTGTGTTCTATACAACAGCTTCCTGTTAAATGATAGCCTTATGATGTTGTAAGGATTTAGTTGGGACTTGAGTAGGTAGGTGAGGGAGACCCAGAGCATAGAAACTAGATAGGAAGACGTTAGTAGCTGTTCTTAAGTGTTGGCCAGGGTTTGAATGGATGGTGTTGACAGGCACAAGATGTTATTAGTGGAAACAATGGCCTAAGACTTCAATGAGCAGATTTAGATCTAAAATCAGAGTGTGTTTGTGTTTGTGTGTGAGAGTATCGGGCAGGCAGGGGGTGTCTGGACAGTTGCTAGGAAGAATGGAGATGGACACGCTATCAGATATATGCTTTTTCTCCTAAAATTTAAGTACTCAGTACCTTCATAAATGATACACAGGTTACCGGACTAACAACGAGCCAAAGTAAAAGGAAAGTAGGGGAATGTCAAACCAAATTAACTCATTGATGTATCTGTTTATATAATAAATGCTCATGGCTTCCCAGGGGGCTCAGTGGTCGAGAATCCGCCAGTCAACGCAGGAGACCCAGGAGACCTGGATTCAGTCCCTGAGTCGGGAAGATCCCCTGGAGGAGGAAATGGCAATCCACTCCAGTATTCTTGCCTGGAGAATCCCATGGACAGAGGAGCCTGGAGGGCTGAAGTCCATGGGGTGGCAAAGAGTCAGACAGGACCGAGCATGCACGTACATGGCATCTGTGGCTTCGGTATCACATGCTGTGGGCTGGGGAGCCTGGTGGGCAGGGCAGCTGTCCGTTTAGGCTGAATTTGGCTGTTTCTGGCTGTGGGTCCTGGGAAACAACTGGCCCAGCCAGATGGCTTCTGGAGCCTCCTTGTCCTTCTTGCTGCCTCTGCTCAAGTTAGTCTAACTCCCCCTTTCTGCTTCACATCTGGAGGAGCAAACCCTCACCACCCGCTGCCTCCACCAGGCAGATCCCGCGTCTCGTTTCCTGTAAGTCTGCATCCCGGAGGAGGTTTTTAGCTGGACTCATCATGCTGAGGAAGCCTCAGAGCAGGGGCCAGATGTCAGCACGACACCCAGTCTGGGGCTCGTCTTGGCTGCCAGCTGCCTCTCTGCTGGCCCTGTCTGCCCAGCCTCTGACCGTCCCTTCCTTCTCACCTGGTTGCAGCAAATAACAGACTTGCAGACGCAGTGTGGGCTCAGCATTTATACGCTGGGGCCCTCCCTGTGTTACAGATGCTGAAAGAGCACAGAAAATGAAGGCCTAAGCGTTTCTTTCTTATGAGCTCTTGTAATATAAACTGTCAAATATAGTTAGAATGGGAGTTGGCCTCAAATTGCAGGTGATTTAAAACACACAGGCATAATGTATATCAATAGCAGAGAATGTGGCCTGAATAATTTTGAGGAGTCTGAGGAAAGCCTGAAAAATAATACATTTATAATTGTACATTAGAAATGGTTTACTCATTATATATAAAAATTGGATTAAACTTTAGATATTAGAGACAGCCACCATACAAAGATATTAAAGCGAAGGCTGAAAAAAGCTCAGGATATTGAATGGCTTTCACAGAGAAAAGGTGATGAGTTAGGAATGTGAGTACCTTCCTTATCATCAGAGGAGCCGGCTCTGAGAGGAACTGTGGAGATAGTAAGGAGGGCCTGCCAAGTCCTGGTGTGGGGCTGGGCCTGAGGAGCCAGGAGCTTCCGAGACTGGGCTTGGGTAGGGCAGCTGGGCATTCCCCAGCGTGGCGTGTTCCAGATGGAGACCATCAGTCCTCCCTGTGCCAGGCTCCAGTCTCACTGTGTGGTGCAGCCTGTACTGGGTTTCAGGGTGGCATCCGGCATGTCCAGGCAGTGCCCTAGTGGGGCGTCTCTACTTGCTGGGCATCTCTGGACTCCCTCCCCTCCTCTGCATCCCCATGACCACTGCCTCGGTTTTGTCTGAAAATCCCCAACCGGACTCCACGTCTGTGATCGTGGCCTTGATGTATTCAAGTGCACGTCGCAGCCTGGTCTCAGGTCCTCTCACTCACTTTCGGGTGAAGTCCTTGCCCCATAAAATGGACCCTGAGCCTCTCCACAGTGCAGTGCTTGCTTCCAGCCCAGCCTAGCCCCTCTGCACCATGCCCTCCTTGTTCTGCTGTGTGATGCCCGAACTTTCTTCAACTTAACTCGCATCCACCGTGTCCTCTCTCGGCGCCAAGCCTTTATGCAGGTGGTTTCTCTCTGGAGGATGCGTTCCTTTTGGTCTGCTTTTGGTCTGGTTGTGCGTTCCTTTTGGTCTCCTTTTGGTCTAGTTGTGCGTTCCTTTTGGTCTGCTTTTGGTCTGGTTGTGTGATACAGTCTTCTTCTCTGCTGACGTAGGTTTAAAATCTCTTCTGCCTTCGTCGACTGCCCTCCATGACTAGAACAGATTCTCCTGCTGGGGATCCTGATAACATCCTGTACTGTTCACAGAGTTTGAAAACAACATTAAACTGGTTGAATCAGCCTGTCGTCCCCATCGGGCCTGCACTCCATGCTTCCAGGGAGTGTCCTTTCCCATCGCTCCCGTGTTCCTAGATTAGCACAGTCCCTCGCAGGGAGGGGGACTTTGGTGACATTTACTGACTGAGCATGTTTAGAGAGGGTTTTACGTGAGTGTTCATACCTGGAACAAAGTGGCCTTGCTGATCTGTCGTTTCTGGAGATCTCCCAGACCCCCGTGGTGATGGGAGGAGGATCAGAGAGTGAGATCCAGCCTCCTAGGGAGGGGACCCACTCAGTAGGGTGAAGATCAGGGCTTCTCTGAGGGAGCCGTGCGTGCACACAGCGGTGGAATCAGAACAGAGGAAGTGAAGAGGGGCGATGTCGACAGACCCTCTGTGGAACAAAAGCTAAAAATGCCCAAAGTACATGTGCATTCCTAGGTCATCGCTCATTGTAATGCGTTTGGAATAGTTTAACCTGGAGCAGATGTTAATCTTGTCTTTCCATTAAGGGTTATATTTAGTTTTTGTTTTTTTTTTAAACCAGTTTTGTGTTTTTTGAATACCCTGCTTCTGATTTTCAAATTTCAAGATTCTGTTAGAAAGATATCTTACCTCAAGGATTCTGGATTTAATACTTGGATACTAAACATCCTAAAATTAATTTTTTTTTAGATAAGTTCAGTGTGCAGTGAAGAGAATCCGGGTGGGGAGCTGTGGACTGTAGTTTGGAGTGGGGATGTTAATGGAATATTGTGGCTTAATATTGTAGTCCTGTGATTCGGATGAAAACTGAAGTTTGAGAACCACTGAAACCACTGACTTGAACACAGAAACATAAAATGTGTGTTCAGAGAGTGTAATGAGATCTCTCCAGAAAGGGGGTCAAGCCATCTGATTGTCACACATCAAGGAAGTTGTGGGCAAGACTCTGAAAGATTCCTTAATACCAGCTGATGATATTTGGCTCTGAGTCACTAAAGAACTCAGGAAGTGTTCCTTTAGAGCCTGACTGAGCTGAGGCAGGTAGTAGAATGTAGAGAAAACGAACCAAAGATAAAATAGTGACATTAACACTAACAGACTGGTTCCAAACAGGAAAAGGAGTACGTCAAGGCTGTATATTGTCACCCTGTTTATTTAACTTATATGCAGAGTACGTCATGAGAAACGCGGGGCTGGAGGAAGCACAAGCTGGAATCAAGACTGCCGGGAGAAATATCAATAACCTCAGATATGCAGATGACACCACCCTTATGGCAGAAAGTGAAGAAGAACTAAAGAGCCTCTTGATGAAAGTGAAAGAGGACAGTGAAAAAGTTGGCTTAAAGTTCAACATTTAGAAAACGAAGATTGTGGCATCCAGTCCCATCACTTCATGGCAGATAGATGGGGAAACAGTGGAAACAGTGGCTGACTTTATTTTTTGGGCTCCAAAATCACTGCAGATGGTGACTGCAACCATGAAATTAAAAGACGCTTACTCCTTGGAAGGAAAGTTATGACCAACCTAGACAGCATATTAAAAAGCAGAGACATTACTTGGTCAACAAAGGTCCATCTAGCCAAGGCTATGGTTTTTCCAGTGGTCATGTATGGATGTGAGAGTTGGACTATGAAGAAAGCTGAGTGCCAAAGAATTGATACTTCTGAACTGTGGTGTTGGAGAAGATTCTTGAGAGTCCTTGGACTGCAAGGAGATCCAACCAGTCCATTGTAAAGGAGATCAGTCCTGGGTGTTCATTGGAAGGACTGATGTTGAAGCTGAAACTCCAATACTTTGGCCACCTAATGGAAAGAGCTGACTCATTGGAAAAGACCCTGATGCTGGGAAAGATTGAGGGCAGGAGGAGAAGGGGATGACAGAGGATGAGATTGTTGGATGGCATCACCAACTCAATGGACATGGGTTTGGGTGGACTCTGGGAGTTGGTGATGGACAGGGAGGTCTGGCGTGCTGCGGTTCATGGGGTCGCAAAGAGCTGGACGTGACTAAGCGACTGAACTGAACTAAACTGACTCTAGCAGCCATGTTTGATGCTATTCCGTACTGTTCAGTGAAGTTATTGGTAAACATAATAGGAATCCAAGGAATGAGTTATTGTAGATTTTTCTTCTAGAACTTCTCTCTTCCCTTTTTATACCTTCTTCTCTTCATCCATCCTGCTCCCCTCTTCCTCATTAGCATCCTGTGTGCCATCCTGTATATGTGCCATATTCTCTGTATATAAGATGTACAGTTGTCCAAGGCACCCCACCCTCATTTTTGCAGGGGAAAATATTTCTTACAGCTGTTTCAAGTCATTTTGGAGATATATTGTAGGGAAATATTGCATAGGAGAACCAATAGACAGTATTTTAGAAGCCAGTAGAAACCCTTAAGTTCTGATTGCATTATACCAGTCCTTCAAAAAGTATAGAGTGTAACATAGCTAAGAAGAAATAGGTTGTTGTTGATGAATGCTAGCATGTTGCAACTTCACTTCCACTTTTCCCTTTCATGCATTGGAGAAGGAAATGGCAACCCACTCTAGTGTTCTTGCCTGGAGAATCCCAGGGACAGGAGAGCCTGGTGGGCTGCCGTCTATGGGGTCGCACAGAGTCAGACACGACTGAAGCGACTTAGCAGCAGCAGCAGCATGTTGCAGGCAACAAGACAGAAGACACTGAATCATGCAGTCTGTCGCACATGTACCCCATAAACACAGGCGCTTGCATTGTATTCTGAGTGGCTCTAAGAGGCAAACCGGCTAACCTGAATTACAAGTGAAGCTGTATGAATTCCTAAATTAAAAATGGAGACACAACCCTCATTCAGGAGGAAGAACATTATTCCGTTTCTTTTGCTGCACGTAAGTCATTGCATTTTCAGTTGAACCTCCTGTTTTAGAGACCTCATTTCTAGAATTTAAAGAATTAAATTGCTTATAAACACTTCTTAACGTTATTGTAAAGACTGAATCTGTGTTTTATGGATTAGAGTGCTCGTTGGGTGTGTGCTGTGGATGGGCTTCTGAGGCAGGGAGCTGCTTCCAGTGCCCACGGATCCACTCTTTCACATCGTCAGTTATTTCATGGTAAACATGTGATAATTTTTCTTCTCTTTGGTCTCTCCCATTGCTGTCAGAATCAGAGAGAAATACTGCCTGTGTGTTTTTAATTCATTCAGACCGCATCTGCCAGGTTTGTGTTTTGACATAAACAAGATAAAGAATGCTTCCAGAGCAGGCTGGTTCTGATGGCTTCAAAGCACAGGTCTAAGCTTTCCTCGTTCCTCTTTTAATTAATAAGTCACACGGAGAACAAAGACTCAGTTGCTTTTGTGCCCTCCTTCCGTGCTTGATTCAGTGAGATCTTACACACAGTCGATTTTCAAAGCCATTTCTTGGCTTGATACTTAATTTATTGTCTCTAATTAGGCTTGTAAGATTTTGTAGCAGAAATAATTTTGAAGTTTCATGTGTAAAATGTAGTACAGACAAAATGTTAATATTCTGTAGCATGTTGAAAGGTAACTACTTGGTGGAAAAGTAACTGGCAGAAATTTAAGTAATGCCTCTGATCCTTCTGTATGCCTTTCCTTGTGTTTGGAGTTTTTCGAATTATCAATGAAATAGAATATGCAGAATTTAAGCATCTTCGCCCTCCCTTGTTATTCAAATAACAGATACTTTTTTCACCCAGAAGTTAGCACGATTTGGCTGTTGTTTCTCTGAAGTAATAGTTTGTAGTAGAACGGCCTTATTCTTCAATCCAGGTCACATAGATTCAGTGGCATTTTGCTTATTTAATATCTAATTTTGTTAATAGTTGTCCCGGTAATAGCTCTGCAGTTACTTCTGCCTGGGTATTTTATAGTGTTTATCCTCATCTGATGAGGTTTTCCTCTGTGAACCACAAGGCCTCTCGTCTTACCTGTAATTTCCAAGCAGGAACTGGTCCGAAGTAGGCCAAGTCCACGCTGGTGGCTGCTCCGTGTGGCTGCACAGCTCCTATGTCTGGCAGGGCAAGGGAACCAGCGGAGCCCGCCCGGAGGGCTCGGGGGCTCAGCAGGCTGTACTTATCCAGGCCCTCTGGAGCTTCTCTTTAAAGAAGCACTTGGTTGTGCACAGTGATCACAGCCAGTGCTATCTGCACCTGGGCCTTTTGTACCCACAGGTCTGTGTGAAGAAAGGAAAGTACCTTCAGTCATATGTGCAGCACACGACTTTAACATTTATTTTTATTTTGAAATGTCTTAAATCCCGCACCTGCATTCGAATCCCTTGGGAGCTGTGAAAAATTCTGAGGCCTGGGTTGCACTCCAGATGAGCAATGTCAGAATCTCTGGGGGTTGAACTGAGGTATCCATATTCTTTGACTGTCCCTCCGTTATTCTGAAGTAGGGCCAGGATTGAGAAACACTGCTTTAAGGCCAACTTTTATTTTCTGTATTCAACCCAAATGCCCTTATTTCCAGTTTTCATGATTAAGCCCACATAGTTTTAATCCCCTTGCTTTCTTGGAGTATCCTCTGTAGAAGGCTGCAGTTAAGGCCTAGAAAGAGTGGAACACACTGATATTAACCCTACGGGGGAGGTACCTGGTGGTAGAGTCAGTCCACAGTAATCTGCTCTGAGATTTGGGAGCGTGGCCGGCACTGGCGGTGGGGATGGTGGGTGAGCAGCTGTGGGAAGGGCTCTCCATTGTCTGTGCACATGCCTGGTGCTGGTGGCCTGACTAAGGTCGCACCTGGGCCCTTGGTGGGGATCACAAGCCCTTTTGTATGAATCGTGAGCCACTATTAAACGAAACGGCATTTTTCCAAGCTTCTTTTCTTTATTCTGTAAGGATAGGGAGTTGTAATAGATAGCCTCTTTTAGAAGCTAAAAGCAGTTCAGTTCAGTTAGTCGCTCAGTTGTGTCTGACTCTTTGCGACCCCTTGGACTGAAGCATGCCAGGCCTCCCTGTCCATCACCAACTCTCAGAGCTTGCTCAAACTCATGTCCATTGAGTCGGTGATGCCATCCAACCACCTCGTCCTCTGCGTCCCCTTCTCTTCCTGCCTTCAGTCTTTCCCAGCATCAGGGTCTTTGCCAGTGAGTCAGTTCTTTGCATCAGGTGGCCAAAATATTGGCGTTTCAGCTTCAGCATCAGTCCTTCCAGTGAATAATTAGGACTGATCTCCTTTAGGATGGACTGGTTGGATGTCCTTGAAGTCCAAGGGACTCTCAAGAGTCTTCTCCAACACCACAGTTCAAAAGCATCAATTCTTTGGCGCTCAGCTTTCTTTATGGTCCAACCCTCACATCCATACATGACCACTGGAAAAACCATAGCTTTGACTAGATGGACCTCTATTGGCAAAGTAATGTCTCTGCTTTTGAATATACTGTCTAGGTTGGTCATAACTTTCCTTCCAAGGAGCAAGAATCTTTTAATTTCATGGCTGCAGTCACCATCTGCAGTGATTTTGGAGCCCAAGAAAATAGTCTCTCACTCTTTGCATTGTTTCCCCATGTATTTTCCATGAAGTGATGGGACTGGTTGCCATGATCTTCGTTTTTTGAATGTTGAATTTTATGCCAGCTTTTTCACTCTATTCTCACTTTCCTCAAGAGGCTCTTTATTTTTTCGCTTTCTGCCATAAGGTGGTGTCATCTGAATCTTTGAGGTTATTGATGTTTCTCCTGGCAGTATCCCACAGGCATATCATTTTAAAAATTAGGAAATACTTGTATTTCTGCTCTTGGTTCAGTATTATTTGCTCACTTTAGTATATGGCTTATTGAACAGTCTATGTGATATGCTTTTAAAATGCTTCTTCTTGGCTTATTGCTGTATTTACTATACTGTTCAGGGTCCTTGAATTAGCAGTAACACTCCACAGTTCATGGTGGGTTAAGATACTTCTTGGGAAAGAATCAAGGATCATGCCTTCTTTTACTTATATTTGGAGGTGGAATTTCATCAGCAATCTGTGGTATATTTCTGAGAAACTCTGTACCAATTGATGCAGAGGTTCTTATTATTGCATGATTTATAAATATTAATTAATAGGATTCCCAATATATATGCACACATTTCATAATGTTTTATTTAAAATCACACTATAAACTAGCAGCATAGTCTTCATTCATGTGCTCTGCTTTTAATATTGTTGACAACTTTACCAGGAATTCTCAGCTACTAAAATTACTTAAATAATTAGGATATTAGCTTTTTCATAGTTCTGAAGTAATTTTTTTCCCCCCAACTAGCTCAAATCTTCAGTATTTACTGGAAGGTAGGAGATACTGAGTTCTAATGATTTAAGTATCATGGATTTATGATATGGAAGTAAGTGAAAATGATGTGATTTTTACATCCATTCTGACATGTTTGGATAAGAAAAATGGCAATGCCTAGGAGCACCATGCTTCATATAAAACACTTGAAACATTTAACAAGTAGTCGTATCCAAGGCTAGTGCTCAGTAGGTACTTGATGATTAATTTAAGAATGAACGTATAAAAATGAATGAAAAAAGAACCAACAGAGGGAGAAGACGTATTATTGCTGGGGTTGCGAAAGGTTGCTGAGACCAGTCCTGGAGGTGGAAAGCTTACTGGTAGGAGTATGGATTTGGAGTTAGAGGAATCTGGATTGAGTCTCAGCTCTGCTGACATTAGCTCAGTTTCTTTGGGAAAGTCACTTACCTCCTATGAGACTCACTTTCCTCCTCTGTGAAATGAGGAGACGGAGGGCAATGATGGGTAGTGGTGAGGTTTAATGAGGAACACTTAGCCCCAAGCTTCCTGATACACAGATGATAAATACTGATTTTCTTCACTGGCTTGAGAGGCTCGTGGGAGTTGTCATTGATTCCTTAACAGCAGAAGAACTTAAGTGTCTTGCTTTTTTGTATTTTTGTTGACTTGAGAATTTTATTGCCTAATTCTGTCTTGCAGAGACACCTGGATCTAGCTTTTTAGCAGGTTATGCCAGTGGGAAAGAACAAAGGTTTTAGGGTGTGTGTAAGTTTTTCTTTCTCATGTAGTAAAACAGAATGATTGACATAATTGCCATATTCTCGGTTCAGTTCAGCAGCAAAAGTTTGAGTTCCTCAGTGTGCAGCAGGCCTCACAGTCTGATTCTGTTAGGAGTCTTGGAACATTCTGTGGGAGTCTAGCTGTTACCCTCTGTCATTGTTTTGGCAGTTACATCAATGGAACTAGATTTTAATTCTCTGCCTCTCTATGTGAAAGTGTTCATCACTTAGTTGTGTCCGACTCTTTGCAATCCCATGGACTATAGCGAACCAGGCTCCTGTGTTGATGAAATTCTCCAGGCAAGAATACTGGAGTGGGTTGCCATTTCCTTCTCCAGAGGATCTTCTTGAGCTAGGGATCGAACCAGGGTCTCCTGCATTGCAGGCAGATTCTTTAACATCTGAGCTACCAGGGAAGCCATCCTCTCTATATACTGTTATTAAAAATTCTAGTCTCATTTTGATTCTTTTGTTCTGATTTCTCAATCCTATAATTTTCAGTGTTTTTCTGTTTCCACTGGGAGCCCTGTGAGTTCTCTCTTTTCTGCAAAATATTATTTCTCTTTGAATATTACAGGAACACCCTATAGGTCGTCTGCCACCCATTTTGGCTCTGCAGGTTTTCCCGAGACACAGTTAAGATCAATTTGCAGCCATGATCGTGTTCCATTGCATGGGAACAGGTTGTGTTCAGCTCCTTTCTCGTCGTGAATGCAACATTACTCCTCAGCCCCACGTGTTCTTTCCTGGGTGCCTGTCTGTTCCCTCTGCCCCAGCTCCACCTTCAGAGAGCCCTTGCCCAAGTGTCTTCCTCTGTGTCCTGTTCACGCTCCTTCCTCGTGCAGACGATGCCCTGGAGAAAGCTCTGTGATCCCTCCACGCTCACACCACATGAATGAAGTCTTCCTGGAGTTTCCCTCATTTGAATGGATTCCTTCAGGTCCCTGTAGCATCACCTAAAGCTCAGTTTGACAGTGACACGTTTTTGCCAAATGGTAGAGCTGGTGTTAGAGAATGATTGACTGGTTTTCTGTGATTATGGTTTGTGTGTCTGCCCTCTGATGCAGTACAGAATGAAGCAGGGCAGAGGCTAATAGAGTTTTCCCACGAGAATGCACTGGTCAAAGCAAACACCCTCTTCCAACAACAAAAGAGAAGAATCTACACATGGACATCACCAGATGGTTAACACCAAAATCAGACTGATTATATTCTTTGCAGCCAAAGATGGAGAGGCTGTATACAGTCAGCAAAAACAAGACTGGGAGCTGACTGTGGCTCAGATCATGAACTCCTTATTGCCAAATTCAGACTTAAATTGAAGAAAGTAGGGAAAACCACTAGGCCATTCAGGTATGACCTAAATCAAATCCCTTATGATTATACAGTGGAAGTGAGAAATAGGTTTAAGGGATTAGATCTGATAGACAGAGTGCCTGATAAACTATGGACGGACATTCATGACATTGTGCGAGAGACACGGATCAAGATCATCCCCATCGAAAAGAAATGCAACAAAGCAAAATGTCTGTCTGGTGAGCCCTTACAAACAGATATGAAAAGAAGAAAAGTGAAAAGCAGAGGAGAAAAGGAAAGATATAAGCATCTGAATGCAGAGTTCCAAAGAATAGCAAGGAGATATAAGAAAGGCTTCCTCAGCGATCATGCAAAGAAATAGAGGAAAACAACAGAATGGGAAAGACTAGAGATCTCTTCAAGAAACTTAGAGATACCAAGGGAACATTGCATGCAAAAAGGGGCTCGATAAGGGAGAGAAATGGTATGGACCTAAGAGAAGCAGAAGATATTAAGAAAAGGTGGCAAGAATACACAGAAGAATTGTACAAAAAGATCTTCATGACCCAGGTAATCACGATGGTGTCATCACTGACCTAGGCCAGACATCCTGGAATGTGAAGTCAAGTGGGCCTTAGAAAGCATCACTACGAACAAAGCTAGTGGAGGTGACAGAATTCCAGTTGAGCTATTCCAAATGCTAAAAGATGATGCTGTGAAAGTGCTGCACTCAATATGCCAGCAAATTTGGAAAACTCAGCAGTGGCCACAGACTGGAAAAGGTCAGTTTTCATTCCAATCCCAAAGAAAGGCAATGCCAAAGAATGCTCAAACTACCGCACAATAGCACTCATCTCACACGCTAGTAAAGTAATGGTCAAAATTCTCCAAACCTGGCTTCAGCAATATGTGAACTGTGAAATTCCTGATGTTCAAGCTGGTTTTAGAAAAGGCAGAGGAACCAGAGATCAAATTGCCAACATCCGCTGGATCATGGAAAAAGCAAGAGAGTTCCAGAAAAACATCTATTTCTGCTTTATTGACTATGCCAAAGCCTTTGACTGTGTGGATCACAATAAACTGTGGAAAATTCTGAAAGAGATGGGAATACCAGACCACCTGACCTGCCTCTTGAGAAATTTGTATGCAGGTCAGGAAGCAACAGTTAGAACTGGACATGGATCAACAGACTGGTTCCAAATAGGAAAAGGAGTACGTCAAGGCTGTATATTGTCACCCTGCTTATTTAACTTATATGCACAGTACATCATGAGAAATGCTGGGCTGGAAGAAGCACAAGCTGGAATCGAGATTGGTGGAAGAAATACCGATAACCTCATACATGGAGATGACACCACCCTTATGGCAGAAAGTGAAGAGGAACTGAAACGCCTCTTGATGAAAGTGAAAGAGGAGACCGAAAAAGTTGGCTTAAAGCTCAATATTCAGAAAACAAAGATCATGGCATCTGATCCCACCCAACACTTCATGGGAAATAGATGGGGAAACAGAGGAAACAGTGTCAGACTTTATTTTTCTGGGTTCCAGAATCACTGCAGATGGTTATTGCAGCCATGAAATTAAAAGAAGCTTACTCCTTGGAAGGAAAGTTATGACCAACCTAGATAGCATTTTCAAAAGAAGAGACATTATTTTGTCAACAAAGGTCTGTCTAGTCAAGGCTATGGTTTTTCCAGTGGTCATGTGTGGATGTGAGAGTTGGACTGTGAGGAAAGCTGAGCACCAAAGAATTGATGCTTTTGAACTGTGGTGTTGGAGAAGACTCTTGAGAGTCCCTTGGACTGCAAGGAGATCCAACCAGTCCATTCTGAAGGAGATCAGCCCTGGGATTTCTTTGGAAGGAATGATGCTAAAGCTGAAACTCCAGTACTTTGGCCACCTCATGCAAAGAGTTGACTCATTGGAAAATACTCTGATGCTGGGAGGGATTGGGGGCAGGAGGAGAAGGGGACGACAGAGGATGAGATGGCTGGATGACATCACCGACTCGATGGACGTGAGTCTGAGTGAACTCCGGGAGTTGGTGATGGACAGAGAGGCCTGGCGCCCTGCAATTCATGGGGTCGCAAAGAATCAGACAGGACTGAGCGACTGAACTAAACTGAGAGCTAGTGTTGGCCTGCCTTTTCTTATCCCCAGATGCTGAAAGTTCTTGCCTATTTACTCTTTCAGGCTACTCATCCCTCATTCTAGTGCCTAACGATTGCGACACTGAACATGTATTTGATCATTTAAATTGAATACCATATAAGCTCTGTGAAATCGTCTGATCTGGCAAGTAGGATATACTTCAGATCAGATCAGTTGCTCAGTTGTGTCCGACTCTTTGCGACCCCATGAATCTCAGCACGCCAGGCCTCCCTGTCCATCACCAACTCCTGGAGTTCACTCAGACTCATGTCCATCAAGTCAGTGATGCCATCCAGCCATCTCATCCTCTGTCGTCCCCTTCTCCTCTTGCCCCCAATCCCTCCCAGCATCAGAGTCTTTTCCAATGAGTCAACTCTTCGCATGAGGTGGCCAAAGTATTGGAGTTTCAGCTTTAGCATCATTCCTTCCAAAGAAATCCCAGGGCTGATCTCCTTCAGAATGGAATGGTTGGATCTCCTTGCAGTCCAAGGGACTCCCAAGAGTCTTCTCCAATACCACAGTTCAAAAGCATCAATTCTTCAGCGCTCAGCCTTCTTCACAGTCCAACTCTCACATCCATACATGACCACAGGAAAAACCATAGCCTTGACTAGACGGACCTTTGTGGGCAAAGTAATGTCTCTGCTTTTGAATATGCTGTCTAGGTTGGTCATAACTTTCCTTCCAAGGAGTAAGCGTCTTTTAATTTCATGGCTGCAGTCACCATCTGTAGTGATTTTGGAGCCCAGAAAAATAAAGTCTGACACTGTTTCCACTGTTTCCCCTTCTATTTCCCATGAAGTGATGGGACTGGATGCCATGATCTTTGTTTTCTGAATGTTGAGCTTTAAGCCAACTTTTTCAGTCTCCACTTTCACTTTCATCAAGAGGCGTTTTAGTTCCTCTTCACTTTCTGCCATAAGGGTGGTGTCATCTGCATATCTGAGGTTATTGATATTTCTCCCGGCAGTCTTGATTCCAGCTTATGTTTCTTCCAGTCCAGCGTTTCTCATGATGTACTCTGCATATAAGTTCAAGAAACAGGGTGACAATATACAGCCTTGATGAACTCCTTTTCCTGTTTGGAACCACTCTGTTGATCCATGTCCAGTTCTAACTGTTGCTTCCTGACCTGCATATAGGTTTCTCAAGAGACAGGTCAGGTGGTCTGGTATTCCCATCTCTTTCAGAATTTTCCACAGTTTATTGTGATCCACACAGTCAAAGCCTTTGGCATAGTCATTAAAGGAGAAATAGATGCTTTTCTGGAACTCTCTTGCTTTTTCCATGATCCAGCAGATGTTAGCAATTTGATCTCCGGTTCCTCTGCCTTTTCTAAAACCAGCTTGTACATCTGGAAGTTCACGGTTCATGTACCTCTGAAGCCTGGCTTGGAGAATTTTGACCATTACTTTACTAGCATGTGAGATGAGTGCTATTGTGCGGTAGTTTGAGCATTCTTTGGCATTGCCTTTCTTTGGGATTGGAATGAAAACTGACCTTTTCCAGTCTGTGGCCACTGCTGAGTTTTCCAAATTTGCTGGCATATTGAGTGCAGCACTTTCACAGCATCATCTTTCAGGATTTGAAATAGCTCAACTGGAATTCTGTCACCTCCACTAGCTTTGTTCGTAGTGATGCTTTCTAAGGCCCTCTTGACTTCACATTCGAGGATGTTTGGCTCTAGGTCAGTGATCACACCATTTTGATTATCTGGGTCGTGAAGATCTTTTTTGTACAGTTCTTCTGTGTATTCTTGCCATCTCTTCTTAATATCTTCTGCTTCTCTTAGGTCCATACCATTTCTGTCCTTTATCGAGCCCATCTTTGCATGAAATATTCCTTTGGTATCTCTGATTTTCTTGAAGAGATCTCTAGTCTTTCCCATTCTGTTGTTTTCCTCTATTTCTTTGCATTGATCACTGAAGAAGGCTTTCTTATCTCTTCTTGCTATTCTTTGGAACTCTGCATTCAGATGTTTATGTCTTTCCTTTTTTCCTTTGCTTTTCACTTCTCTTCTTTTCACAGCTGTTTGTAAGGCCTCCCCAGACAGCCATTTTGCTTTATTGCATTTCTTTTACATGGGGATGGTCTTGATCCCAGTCTCCTGTACAGTGTCACAAACCTCATTCCATAGCTCATCAGGCACTCTATCAGATCTAGGCCCTTAAATCTATTTCTCACTTCCACTGTATAAGGGATTTGATTTAGGTCATACCTGAATGGCCTAGTGGTTTTCCCTACTTTCTTCAATTTAAGTCTGAATTTGGCAATAAGGAGTTCATGGTCTGAGCCACAGTCAGCTCCTGGTCTTGTTTTTGCTGACTGTATAGAGCTTCTCCGTCTTTGGCTGCAAAGAATATAATCAATCTGATTTCGGTGATGACCATTTGGTGATGTCCATGTGTAGAGTCGTCTCTTGTGTTTGGAAGAGGGTGTTTGCTATGACCAGTGCATTTTCTTGGCAAAACTCTATTAGTCTTTGCCCTGCTTCATTCTGTATTCCAAGGCCAAATTTGCCTGTTACTCCAGTTGTTTCTTGACTTCCTACTTTTGCATTCCAGTCCCCTATAATTTAAAGGACATCTTTTTGGGGTGTTAGTCTTATAGGTCTTCATAGAACAGTTCAGCTTCTTCAGTGTTACTGGTTGGGGCATAGACTTGGATTACTGTGATATTGAATTGTTTGCCTTGGAAACAAACAGAGATCATTCTGTCATTTTTGAGATTGCATCCAAGTACTGCATTTCGGACTCTTTTGTTGACCATGATGGCCACTCCATTTCTTCTGAGGGATTCCTGCCTGCAGTAGTGGATATAATGGTCATCTGAGTTAAATTCACCCATTCCAGTCCATTTCAGTTCGCTGATTCCTAGAATGTCGACATTCATTCTTGCCATCTCTTGTTTGACCACTTCCAATTTGCCTTGATTCATGGACCTTACATTCCAGGTTCCTATGCAATATTGCTCTTTACAGCATTGGACCTTGTTTCTATCATCAGTCACATCCACAATTCAGTATTGTTTTTCGTTTGGCTCCATCCCTTCAGTCTTTCTGGAGTTATTTCTCCACTGATCTCCAGTAGCATATTGCGCCCCTACTGACCTGAGGAGTTCCTCGTTCATTATCCTATCATTTTGCTTTTTTGTACTGTTCATGGGGTTCTCAAGGCAAGAATACTGAAGTGGTTTGCCATTTCCTTCTCTAGTGGACTACAGTCTGTCAGATCGCTCCACCATGACCTGCCCATGTTGGGTTGCCCCACGGGCATGGCTTAGTTTCATTGAGTTAGACAAGGCTGTGGTGCTAGTGTGATTAGATTGACTAGTTTTCTGTGAGTATAGTTTCAGTGTGTTTGCCCTCTGATGCCCTCTTGCAACACCTACCGTCTTACTTGGGTTTCTCTTACCTTGGGCGTGGGGTATCTCTTCACGGCTGCTCCAGCAAAGCGCAGCCACTGCTCTTTACCTTGGACGAGGGGGTATCTCCTCACCGCCGCCCTTCCTAACCTTCAACGTGGGATAGCTCCTCTAGGCCCTCCTGCGCCTGCGCAGCCATGGCTCCTTGGACGTGGGGTTGGTCCTCCCGGCCCCGCCCCTGGCCTCGGGCTTAGGGGCGTGGATTAGCTCCTCCCGCCCGCTGCCCCTGGCCTCCGCTTGGGGCGTGGGGTATCTCCTCCTGGCCGCCGCCCCTGACCTCGGACACGGGGTAACTCCTTAAACTAAGGAAATTCTTAGTTTGGTTTATTTGTGCCTTGAAAATGGGTGTTAGTTTCCTTTCTTTAAGAGTAAGAGATTATGCTGCTCCTTTGGTCAAATTTATTTAATTTCCTAGACCATTGATTTTTACAGTGAGTGATGGATGGATGAACTAAAGCTGTGCTGTACTGCTTTATAGCTCAGCCTTGCAAGTTATGGAAACATGAACCCCCGAGAATGGACTTTATTTTCAGGAATATTACAATAGTAAAAAGCAGTGGAAATGATTTCTGCTTGGTTAGCAATAAGATGTCTGCAGAAAACTGACTTTGAGCTTTTTTTTTTTTTTAACCAAAGAATGTATTTTTAATCATAATTGACAGTGTAATAATTGACTATTTGAGCTTTCTGGTTATACCTCTTTAATCAGAATTAAGACTGTCTTTACTTTGTCTCCTTATACTAGAGAACAGACTCTGCAGAATTAAGTATGTGACTTTTGGCCATATCCATATGTTCTTACAGAGTTGTCATTTGGGGCTTTACTGGCAGATAGACTCTACTTAAAAAAAGACTGTTAGCTCTGGAAATGTGTATGTCTGCAGACAGTGGTATGTGAATGCCTCTTGGTCTTCATAACAAGCCTATAATTAGTTCACTTACTTAAGGCATATGATGAGCTGTTATGTCATCCATCAGATGTTTTATTCCACAGTGAAATGAAATTCAAAATTGGCCAATTACAGTATTTTTCTATTTTGGGCTTGCCTGTCAATCTAGGGCTGTTATCTGTATCTTCAGACAGTTTTGTGAGTTTTTAAAGAAGAGAATAATTTCTGTGATTCCATGATGAAATGATCTTTTCCACTCTGAGTTTCCATAATCCTTTTCTTGTAATATGTTATAATGTCTGTTTAGCAGGGACCTCTGGCACCCACCTTGCACCTGGTACTGTGCTGAGTGCTTAGGCTACAAAGTAAGACTGAGGTTTGCAGTTCAAAAATAGAAGATAGTTAATATGTAATAACAGGTTCCATGGAGCCTATTTCAGAGGAATCTAATCTGATCCTCTGTCCATCAGAGAAGACATTTGAATGAAAATGTGAAGCATTTGGATAGCAGTCACTCAGGATAGGTAGGTTTAGAAAGGGGTAGGAGATTGTTCTAGATAAAAACAAAACATCCCACAGAGGCACGGAGGTGAATACAGCTAGAGGAGTGGTTTCCAAACTTGGGTGCACGTTGCAGTCGCCTGAAGAGTTTTGAAAGGGTCAGTTCTTCGATCCCATTCTGAGAGAGACTCTTGGATACTTGGGAACCCACGTTGCGGTGTTTTCAACAGGTTGAATGACCCAGTGTGGTTGTGGGAGAACACTCCTGACTTCAGCCTGAGACAGACTGTAGAGGGCTGAGATTGCACGGACGCACTGAGAGGCAGTGCTGTGAGCTGGGCCTCCGGGAGAGCAGCTCAGTGTTAGCCAGGGTGCAGAACAGTCGTGAGAGGGAAAGTTGGGGTCTTCATCTCTTCCAGCTATTACAGCAAAACTCCCATGAACGGGGCGGCTCATAACACAGGCATGAATTTCTCACACTTCGGGAGGCTCATGAGTCCAGATCTAGGCGCCAGCAGACTTGTCATCCGGTGTGAGCTTGCGCCTTCCCACTGAGTCCTCACATGATGCAAGGGGCCCCTCGGGAAGGACTCGGAGCCCCTCTGGAGGGCTGCGCCCGCATGACCTCTTCACCTCCCAGAGCCTCACTTTGTAAACCAGCTCATGGGGCTTAGGCTTTCAACCTAGGGATTTCAGAGGAGACACAGACATTGAAACCACAGCAGCTGGGAAAAAGGAAAAAGGAGGATTCATTAGGAGAAAAATCCCAAGTTAGTGTCCCATGAACCAAATGAAAACAGTAACTTGAAAATGAGGAAATGCATGAGGCGAGAGGTCAAGGAAGGCAGAAATTGACAACTGTACTTTTAGTTCAGGGACCAGGCACTCCTGTGTTCAGCAGCAACTTTTCTGAGAGTAATTGAATATATATGGAAGACCATCCACATGCAGGAGGCAGTGGGTGTCATGGATGTTAATAGAAGGTAACAGGTATAACATGATGAGGAAGCACTTAAGGGAAGAGAGAGCATGTATGTGAGCCTCAAAGGGCACGTTGAGCTTCAATAAATGGGTGAACACAGCCCAGGGAGGGAAGGGCAGCCCGAGGTGGAGGTGGTGTGTCCACAACCAGAAGACACGGTTGTTCTTAGGAAGTGGTGAGGCTTTGTTTTCCAGTCATGAGGAGACATCAAAAGCTATATGCTTGGACTGGTGTTAATCCCATTGCAAGGTGCTGATTACAAGAGAAAAGGGAAGAGTCAGAAGGTGGAGAAGCCTGACAGGACAAGATGATAGTGCTGTAAGCATGAAATGGGGAGGACATGACCTAGGACGCTGGCACGGAGAATGAAAAGGTGCCTAAGTGATGCATTTTGAAACAAACAAAAATAATGCAGCTGATGGAATAACTAACTGGCTGTAGGGAGAGAAGAAAAGGAGTGTGCTCAAAGTTGGAGTCAAGATTTTGAAATTTGGGAGTTTGAAGGAAGAACTTTTTATTTAACAGTGATAACAGGGATACATGCATAGGCTATTTACTGATTTAGTTGATTATAAAGTCAAAACCATTTAACATTTTGAGAGGGAAAAGGAACATGTATGTAAAGAACCAACATCTAAATATATCTTTTTGGAACCAGCAAGTTCCACGGTTAGACTCCTGGTGGAGTGACACCTCTGTGTGGAAGGGAGAAAGGATATCTAGGGCGTGAGTGGGATTTCTGAGCCCCCACCTGGGTCGCCAGAGTTGATGGGGACTCCCAGAACCTGGGAGACAACAGGTGACAGACGTCGAGGCTCTGAAAGGCCCCAGTAGGAGGACGGGGTGTTTCATGGCTCTTCCTGTAGTCTTTCCCATTGGGGAGAAGTGTTATCTTTAGTCATCAGAACTGAAGATTAAAGCAGATTTTATGAATGTTTTATGTATCCTAAGATACTTGGAGATTATTTCCTTGGAGAAGCTTGAGTTATCCAAAGATATTTGTTTAGCAGTTAGCTGGGGAAAGACTGAACTGTTATTGATTCTGAGATAAATAAGAATTAGAGGACATTGAAAGGTAGAACTGCCCACTGTGGGCATATTTTAAGTGATCCTAGAAAAATTGCCTGAATTTTGTTTTTTTCTTCCATTTCATCGAGAGCAGTTTCCTTAGTGTCTGAGATTGTCATTAAGGTTTTAGTGGAGAAGATGATTATCTTCTTGCCCAGTAAGCTTTTGATTGATTCTTAATAAAGTCTAGATTTCACAGACTAGTCTTGATATGTCCGATAGAAACTAACAAATACACTAAACTCTTGAAACCGGGACCAAAAGCTCATCTAAGGCAGGCTTTAGGAGATATTCTAGTTGGAGGAAGCCTTTTCCCCAGAGATGCAGCTTAGACCTGGAGCATCTCTGTAGCAATTTCCTGGCTGAGGTCTCTGTTTGATCTCAACAGGTACATGTCAGTTAGACAGAAATGTGCCCAACTCTTGTTATCAGACAGATCAGTAGTCACATCTGGGCAAAGCCTGCCATTGCAGATTCACAGGTACGCTGTAAGATGGATGTAACTTGGAGAGTGGGAATGAAGTGGGAAACACTGGAAGGCGAGTTAAGATCAGAGACTCCTTGTTGTGCTCCTTCAGATGTGATACAGTAAGCAGACAATGTAAGTAGACGTTCAGGGGTCAGAGGATTACAGGTAACTGAAAGTTTGTTAAAAAAAAAAATAATATATATATATATATATATATATACACACACACACACACACACACATATATATATCATTTTTAATACAATACTGAGAATCTAAAATAGCCAGAAATATCAACAAGAACATACTGAAGCATGATATTTACTCAGTACTGTGCTTGACCTTCAAGGCTGGAAAAGGAGGAAAGGTTTACTTGCTGCCCATGGTGAGTTTATGGTGTCTGCTTAGAGAGGCAGGAGCTCCTGAGATCGTCACGTGTAAAGATCCTACACATGATGTATATAGGTTTGTTTCAGGTTCTATCTATTCATGTTTATTCACTCATTGATTAATTGATAAGTTTATTCCACAAAAATTGTGATTTCTGGAGTAGTGATGAAAACAACAGGAAGTGGAATTTATATTCCTTTGGGGGAGACGGACAATAACAAGTAAACCAATAAGCAAGAAAAATTCAGAGCGTGTTAAAACATGTGGAGAGGCTAAACCAGGCTGAAGCAATGGAGTATCTGGGGATGGCGGTCAGTGAGACGTCATGAGGAGGAGGTATCGGAGCTGACTCCTGGAGGAGCAGGGTCATCCGAATGGCCCCAAGGCAGGAATTAGCCTTCTTGCTGAGTGAGCAGAAAGTGGCCATTGTATCTGGGGGGCAGGGTGAGTGAGGAGGAGAGGGCCGGGAGAGGCCAGAGGCAGGGCAGAAGCACAGGGTGTGTCGGGCTTGACCCGGCGGGTAGGACTTCAGGTTCAGTGGGAAGCCTTTGGTTGGCCCTGAGTGGGAGTTGTGAGCTTCGTGCCCTGGCTACTGAGTGGAGAATGTCAATGGGAAACGAGACAGGGCACTGGGGAGAGCCTGAGGCTGCAGTCCATAGGGCAGTGCCCGTCAGACTGCTGGAATATATGAGGCCCTTCCCTTTGCCAAAGAGAACATTCAGTGGCAAAGGTGAACCTTGAAAAGGGAGTGGAATTCCAAAATAATTTTGAAAGATTCACCATGAATTAAACACGAATGTGTAGAGAGGAAGGAGAAAGGCCTTTTGGGAAGGCTGGAAGCTGGTAGTGGAGATGGTATGAAGCGGGTGCAGGTCACTCACCTGCTCTCCTAAGAAAGCAGAGCAAGCAGGAATTCATCTAAGGCTGTGGTCCTGAAGTTAGAATCACCAGTAGTAATGTGTTAGACTGTAGCCTGCCAGGCTCCTCTGTCCATGGAATTCTTTGGGCAAGAATACTTGAGTGGGTAGCCATTCCCTTCTCCAAGGGATCCTCCTGACCCAGGGATTGAACCCAGGTCTCTTGCATTGCAGGCAGATTCTTTACCATCCAAACCAATGGGGAAGCCCTGCTGCTGCTGCTGCTGCTAAGTCGCTTCAGTTGTGTCCAACTCTGTGCAACCCCATGGACTGCAGCCCACCAGGCTTCCCCGTCCCTGGGATTCTCCAGGCAAAAACACTGGAGTGGGTTGCCATTTCCTTCTCCAATGCATGAAAGTGAAAAGTGAAAGTGAAGTCGCTCAGTCGTGTCTGACCCTTCACGACCCCATGGACTACAGCCCACCAGGCTCCTCCATCCATGGGATTTTCCAGGCAAAAGTACTGGAGTGGGGTGCCATTGCCTTCTCCGAGGGAAGCCCTGGGGAACTTTAAAAAAAAAAAAAAAAGTTGATATCTGGCCTCCAGCCCTGCCTGGAGATTGATGTCCTTGGCATGGGGTGTGGTCTGGTGTGCAAGTCACTGTAACACGCAGGCAAGGTTGAAACTCACTGGTGTAAGATTGTTCAGTGTAACCTCTCAGAGCCCAGCAAAAAAACCTTAACTCAGCAGGCCAAGGGCATGATATGGGAGAAGCAAAGCCTTTCCTTTGGGATTCACTCAGTTATGGGACCCCTCTGAGATGTTCATGTGAAATCAGATTCCTGGAGTCCTCCCATGGAAACGCTGAGCCTAGGACAACATGCATTTAGAATGTTCCCTTTGTGGTCATGTAGGTTGGGTAAAAGATCTCAGTGCTCCTAATTTCTGATAAAATGAAGTGGACACATCTAGTGAAAATGAATGCCAGCCTGTTTTCTAGCAAGGGGGCTGGGGGACCGAGCCCGCCCTGGGTGCTGTCTCAGCAGCTTGTCTGTGAGCAGCTGGAGCCCTGGGGCCAAGAGTGGAAGTCATAGCAGGGCCTTCAGCGGTCTGGTGGGAGACACATTCAGGCAAGTTCTTTTGGAAGAGGCTTGGCCAAGGAGAGCTTGGAGATCAAAGGAAAGGGAACACCGGTGAGATGGTAGAGAGCTATGCGGTTTGGCCTCCATGGTTCTGGGAGGCCAATGAGTGTGGTATATTGTGAATGTCAGTCATTCTCATGGTGTTCAGAGAATCCACACCCTGACTAGTGGACGTTATGCTGGTGGAGTCATTGGTTCACTTGATAATGGGTTGTGTTTTCATGGTTTTGATGTTTCTCTGTTGGGCTATGACATTGGCATCAGTAGAAATGTCCACCACCTCTCAACCTGATACTTCCCATTTGTTAGGAAGTAGAGTTAGGGCACTGCTTGTTCCCTGGACTGTGCCCCAAAATGGCTGCATCCAGAGAGAAGTTAATTCTTCTTATCAGCTCCTAATTTTATCCCAGTAATTCTTTTCCTTTTGGAGAAATTCTTCTGTTCACTTATTCAGCCCCTTTTCTTCACTAGCAGTCAGGTACAAACAGTGTGAGGATTAGAGTGATAAGGCCTGAACCCTGCCCAGGAGATCACACAGTCTGCTGCAGGGGGCAAAACCATATCACGGATCACACCCAGTGAGACCCTGTGGTCCAGAGATTGATCATCAGAGGAGAGGGTAAGTGATTATTTCGCTTTAGAGAACCAGGACTTTTTTTGGAGGAAGATACTGACCTTGAAGGATGGGTGGATTTAGAAAGTTATGGATGCTGGAGCATTTCAGGCAAGGAACAGTGTAAACTAAGGACATAAGAATCTACTGGCACATGGTTTAATTTGACTGTGGCATGCAGAGCATGAAGAGTTATTCTGGAAAATAAGATGAAAAACTAGATTGGAGCCTATTAATAACAGATGTGACAGCCAGTGGAAAAGATACTTTGTTTGTAGGCAGTATGAGGCCTTTGGAGATTTTCCAGCAGGAGAATAGAAGGGAAACTAGCATTTATTGGGTGTGTGCCATGCATGTGCCAAGCAGTATACTTTCTGAGAGTGCTTCATTTAGGTGACCTGAAGGATAAGATTATTCAGAAAGAGTAATTGGGCAGCCGTGTTTAGAATTGTTTGAGGAGGGAGGAGATTGGAGACAGAGAAGTCACTGTCATAGCCCAGGTCTTGTATGAATTGTTTTGGCATAGAAATAAAGACATGGTATAAAAAGGGTTTTATTTATTGAGTAATAATAATTTATTGAGTTCTTAGTATTCCAGGCAGTCAGACTCTCGTAGAACCCATATTCTTGTGAGTGAGACAGATTTCAGCAGCAGAAGGTGGTCAGACAGTAACAAGTGAGATGCAGAGAATTAAAACAGGGAGATGTGACAGAGACCAGTCTGGTGATAGCTTTAGATTGGATTGGTCAGGGAAGGCCTCCTTGAAGAAGTGCCATTTTAAAAGACACTTGAATGATAACGGGGAGCCTGCCATGAGAAAATTGGGGTTGGGTTGGGGAGAAAGCAACCCAGGCAGAGGAAACATGTACACTTTTAACTGTAAAAGCCAGCAATTCCAAGGAACAGAAGGGTGAGGCAGGGTTATATTATTTGTCAGTGGAATGTAGAAGGGGATCAAGCAAGAGGTTCCAGTGTTGGACAGAGAGCAGCAGCAGCCTTCTTTGGAGGTTGTACCAGGTATAGGCGAAGGTGATGATTTGTTTTGGACATTTGTGGTTTAGTCCTGAGGTCAAGTAATATTGATTTACCTAGGAGATTGAGCTTGGTGGAGGAGTAGGATTGGAGATAGAGATCTAAGACTCTTCTGCCCAGAGGAATTCTTTGAGGCTGTAGGAAAGGCAGGGATGTCCAGGAGATTGGAACAAGGGGAGAAAGCCAAAGGTGCGGGCATGTGGATGGTTTATTTGGGGAACTAGAAGATGGCTTGAAGGAAAGAGATGGGGATAACCAGGAAAGCCCAGAGTTTGAGCATCTGAACTCAGGAGAAACTATACACTCACATAGTCCTGAACCAGCCAGACACAAAAACACGCTGTTTTGTTTTGTGAATCTCAGTGAACGCAATTCAGCTGAGACAGTTATTTCGTTAGTCTGTAATCTCATGCATTTGATATTACGGTCTCTCATGGTGTATTCAAAGTTAAATTGTGATGCAGGCTTCTCGTGTGGTTTTAAATAAAGATGCAGCCTGGGAGGGATAAATTGGGAGATTGGGACTGACATATACCCACTACTATATATGGAATGGGTAACTAATAAGAACCTGCTGTATAGCTCAGGGAATTCTATTCTCAGTACTCTGTACTGGCCTGTATGGGAAAAGAATCTAAAAAGAAAACAAACAAACAAAAAAAAGACAAAAAAACTGCAGTCTTTTCTCGGTCAGAATGTCTTAAATGTGCTTTGCAATAAGCTAAAATATATCCTTCCAGAAGTAGAAGTCGAACAATTGCTTTAAAGTGATAATCGTCTATTAGAATATGAATTGTGAAGCGTTTTAAAGTAGCATTTCCAAATTGACCACCAGGTGGCAAAAATAATTCTTTTATAAATTGTTCACTGCATCAGTACAAGTGAGTGATTATTACTGTTAAGAAATCATGGTAGGGACAAAACATATATATCTGTGATGACATTTGACTGCATTTGAAGATATGCTATTTTATTTAACTTTTTCTATATATATATAGGTTTCCCAGGTGACTCAGTGGTAAAGAATCCACCTGCCAATGCAGGAGAAGTGAATTTGATCCCTGAGTCGAGTCAAGAAGATCCCCTGGAGAAGGAAATGGCAACTCACTCTAGTATTCTTGCCTGGGAAATCTCATGGACAGAGGAGCCAGGTGGGCTTCAGTCCATGGGGTAGTATAGAGGCAGACACAACTTAGCAACAACAACAACATTTTATATATATATATATATATATATATATATATATATATATATATATGTATATATATCAGAAACAGTAAGCCCTAACAGAAGCAGAAGAGATCAAGAGGTGTCAACCTTATCTTTGATAAAGGAGGCAAGAACATACAATGGAGAAAAGACAATCTCTTTCACAAGTGGTGCTGGGAAAACTGGTCAACCACTTGTAAAAGAATGAAACTAGAAAACTTTCTAACACCATACACAAAAATAAACTCAAAATGGGTTAAAGATCTAAACATAAGACCAGAAACTATAAAACTCCTAGAGGAGAGCATAGGCAAAACACTCTTCTACATACATCACAGCAGGATCCTCTATGACCCACCTCCCAGAATATTGGAAATAAAAGTAAAAATAAACAAATGGGATCTAATTAAACTTAAAAGCTTCTGCACAACAAAAGAAACTATAAGCAAGGTGAAAAGACAGCCTTCAGAATGGGAGAAAATAATAGCAAATGAAGCAACTGACAAAGAACTAAACTCTAAAATATACAAACAACTCCTGCAGCTCAATTCCAGAAAAATAAATGACCCAATCAAAAAATGGGCCAAAGAACTAAATAGACATTTCTCCAAAGAAGACATACAGATGGCTAACCAACACATGAAAAGATGCTCAACATCACTCATTATCAGAGAAATGCAAATCAAAACCACAATGAGGTACCATTTCACGCCAGTCAGAATGGCTGTGATCCAAAAGTCTACAAGCAATAAATGCTGGAGAGGGTGTGGAAAAAAGGGAACCCTCTTACACTGTTGGTGGGAATGCAAACTAGTACAGCCACTATGGAGAACAGTGAGACGATTCCTTAAAAAACTGGAAATAGAACTGCCATACGACCCAGCAATCCCACTGCTGAGCATACACATTGAGGAAACCAGAATTGAAAGAGACACGTGTACCCCAATGTTCATCACAGCACTGTTTATAATAGCCAGGACATGGAAGCAACCTAGATGTCCATCAGCAGACGAATGGATAAGAAAGCAGTGGTACATATACACAATGGAGTATTACTCAGCCACTAAAAAGAATACATTTGAATCAGTTCTAATGAGGTGGATGAAACTGGAGCCTATTATACAGAGTGAAGTAAGCCAGAAAGAAAAACACCAATACAGTATACTAACGCATATATATGGAATTTAGAAAGATGGTAACAACAACCCTGTATGCGAGGCAGCAAAAGAGACACAGATGTATGGAACAGTCTTTTGGACTCTGTGGGAGAGGGAGGCGGGGGATGATTTGGGAGAATGGCATTAAACATGTATAATATCATATAAGAGACGAATCGCTAGTCCAGGTTCTATGCAGGATACAGGAAGCTTGGGGCTGGTGCACTGGGATGACCCAGAGGGATGGTATGGGGAGGGAGGTGGGAGGGGGTTCAGGAGGGGGAACACGTGTACACCCATGGCGGATGCGTGTTGATGTATGGCAAAACCAATACAATGTTGTACAGTAAAATAAATAAATAAAATATATATATTATGTATTAACCTAAAAAATAAAAAGAAGAAGAAGTGTCAAGAATATACAGAAAACTATACAAAAAAGGTCTTAATGACTGGGGTAACCATTGTGATGTGGTCACTCACCTAGATCCAGGCATCCTGGAGTGTGAAGTCAAGTGTGCTTTAGGAAACATCACTACAAACAGAGCTAGTGGAGTTGATGGAATTCCAGCTGAGCTATTTCAAATCCTAAAAGATGATGCTGTTAAAGTGCTGTACTCAATATGTCAGCAAATTTGGAAAACTCAGCAGTGGCCATAGGAATGGAAAAGGTCACTTTTCATTCCAATCTCAAAGAAAGACAATGCCGAAAGTATTCCAGCTGCCATATGATTGCGGTCATTGCATATACTAGCAAGGATATGTTCAAAATCCTTCAAGCTAGGTTTCAGAAGTACCTGAACCAAGAACTTCCAGGTGTATTGATACAATCTGGGTTAGAAAAAGCAGAAGAACAAGAGATCAAATTGCTGACATTTGTTGGATCATGGAGAAAGCAAGGAAGTTTCAGAAAAACATCTACTTCTGCTTCATTGAGTACACTAAAGCCTTTGACTGTGTGGATCCCAACAAACTGGAAAATTCTCACAGATGGGAGTACTAGACCACCTTACCCGTCTCCTGAGAAATCTGTATGGAGGTCAAGAAGCAACAGTTAGAACCGGACATAGGACAACAGACTGGTTCAAAACTGGGAAAGGAGTATGTTATGGATGTATATTGTCACCCTGCTTATTTAACTTCTATGCATTCATGCAAAATGCCAGGCTGGATGAAGCACAAGCTGGAATCAACATTGCTAGGAGAAATATCAACACTCTCAGACATGCAGATGACACCACTCTAATGGCAGAAAGTGAAGTGGAACTAAAGAGCCTCTTATGTGGCTAAAAGAGATGAATGAAAAGGCTGGCTTGAAACTCAACATGAAAAAAAAAAACTAAGATCTTGGCATCCAGTCCCATCATGGCAAATATGGGAAACAGTGGAAGCAGTGACAAATTTTATTTTCTTGGGCTCCAAAATCACTGCAGACACTGACTGCAGCAATGAAATTAACATATGCTTGCTCCTTGGAAGGAAAGCTTTGACAAACCTAGACAGCATATTCAAAAGCAGAGACACCACTTTGCCGACAAAGGTCCATATAGTCAAAGCTATGGTTTTTGCAGTAGTCATGTATGGATGTGAGAGTTGGACCATAAAGGAGGCTGAGCATCAAAGAATTAATGCTTTCAAACTGTGGTGTTGGAGAAGACTCCTGAGAGTTCCTTGAACAGCAAGGAGATCAAACCAATGAATCCTAAAGACAATCAACTTTGGATATTCATTGGAAGAAGTGATGCTGAAGCTGAAGTTCCAGTACTTCGACCACCTGATGAGAAGAGCCGACTCCTTGGAAAAGACCCTGATGCTGAGAAAAATTGAAGGCAAAAAAAGAAGGGGGCAGCAGAGAATGAGATGGTTATACAGCATCACTGACTCAATGGACATGAATTTGAGCAAACTTCTTGAGATGGTGAAGGACAGGGAAGCCTGGTGTGCTGCAGTCCACGGGATCACAAAGAGTTGGACATGACTGACTGAACAATAACAGTATTCAACAAATATTCAGACTCAGTATGTAGGAGGGCAGGCATCAGTGGACAGAAATACCTGAATTAGGAAACTCTATGTCTACCCTCAAGAATCTCTGGCTTCTGTTACTGAGTCACTATAAATTCAGAACAGGTTGATGAGTGTGGTAATAGAAGCAAAGTGAAAGATGCCCAGACTGGGAGTGATTTCCTGGCCCTGGGGAGAGCAGTGAGGGCTTCCCAGAGGATTTTGGAGGAGGGTTTTCAGAATCCGTCCTTCTCTGGGTTATAGTAGAAGCACATACCAGGCAGCGGTGAGAACACCTTGTGCGAATTCATGGTTGTGTGAATTAGTTCGGTGTGTTCCAGTGAACTGTAAGTGGTTTAGTATCTGTTGTTGTTGTTTAGTCTCTTAAGCTGTGTCCGACTCTTTTGCGACCCCATGGCTGTAGCCCACTAGGCTCTTCTGTCCATGGGATTTCCCGGTTTAAATTTGCTTGCATGTAAATACAATGAGGATGAAAGTGAGGCTGGGAAAGTGGCCAGAGTGGTTTTGTGGGTCATGCTGAGGATCTGAGAGGACACTGTTATGTCAGGTAAGGGAAGCCCTGGGGCGGTGTTAAGGACGAGAGTCTTGTGATCAAGCTAGCATTTTATAAGACTGACTTTCCTGATGGAGCCTAGAGGAGGGCAAAACTAACCAGAGGCAGGCGGGTCAATCAGGGCAGTATAGGGTATGAATCGGCACAGGGGCTGGTGCTGGTGGAAGGAACTGGAGAAAACTCAAGACACGGATTTGATGGTTCATTTCATGTGTCAACATGGCTGGGCCACTGGGTGCCTAGACATTTGGTCAAAACTTGGTTGTGATGCATTTGTCAGGGTGTTTGTAACTGAGACTAACGTCTGAGTCAGTAGGTGGAGTGAAGCGGCGTGATCTCCCTGGTGTGGACGGGACTGATCTGCTGTGCTCACCCCCTGAGAACAGAAAGGCCGAGTAAGAGAGAAGCCCTCCTGCCTGACTGGTTCTGAGCTGGGACGTCAGTGTGCCCCGGCCTTTAAACTCGCACTGAACTGGAACCTTGGCCCCTCCTGGGTCTGGAACCTGCTGAATGTCAGATGGGAATGCGCACGGTCAGCTCTCCTGATTCTGGGGCTTCATAGCTGGACTGGAACTACACTCTTGGGTCTCCTTGCTGACTTGAGGTCTTGGAAATGCTCAGCTTCCATACTTGCACAAGCAAGTTCCACGTAAGAAATTTATTTCTTTGTCACTCTCTCTCTGTCCTGTTGGTCCTGTTTCCTTGAAGCGTCCTGACTACACACACGCGGAACATAGACCTGGCATAACATGGCCTTCCGGTGTGCGTGGGGGATGGAGCAGCGATGGGGTGAGGATGCTCCCTTTCCAGCGGCCTGGTGACTGGAGGGACAGTCCTGCTGTCGGCTGACATGGATAGTGTGTGGGGCACATGTGCACTGTATGTCAGTGTGTGCACTGCGTGAAGATGACTTGTTCGTTTTTATACATATAAAGTTCATGGTGTTTGTAGGATGAACAGAAAGATGCATTTTAAGCCGCTGGTTCCATTGGCCTGATTTTATAAATGAAGTAGGAACTGTGGAAATGGATGAGGAAAGGCATGAAAAATTGAAGTGGAACGTGACTGTTTTGGGGGCAGCAGAAAATGTATTTCCTGTTTGGGGGTGGTCGTTTCTAGGGCCCGGCATGTGCAAGGAGGGCACTGGCTATGGTTTGTTAAGTGTGCTTGTGATCCACTCTCAAATGGTGAGCGGAGTGAAAGTGGAAATTACCAACTGCAAGGAAGTGAAAGAGGCAAGGGCCCAGTAAAGTGGAATATCAAGTCTGTGGGCTCTAATGTACGGGAGAGACTACAGAATGTTTTTTAAAGCAAATGTGTAGTTTTAATTGCTATCTTATTTCATGTATTTTTGTATGTGATTTCACACTTTAGCATGATTTAGATTTCTTAATACCTATAACTTTTAATAATGATAATGTTTATTTGTATTTCATGTGTACTAGACTGTGATTGATCAGCTTATGTGTGTGTAGTTTATTATCTGTTTTAAATCTGATAACACACGTTAATTATATCATATCCAGTGACTTGGAGGGAGATTACAGTCCTCAGTCCCTTCAGCCTAATAAGAAATTAAGAAAAAAGCATCTCTAATTTCTGCTTTACCTTAATGCCTCCTGGAAAAAGAATTACAGAAAGTTTCAGGAGCATGGCTTCATTTCCTTTCCTTTCCTTTGGATACAATGCTTTGTTAGCCGTGCTTTGAGATTTATGTTGAGAAAAGTCATATAAGCCAATGAGTGGAATCTGTGGTTACGGAAAATTCATTTAAAGAGGGGTATTCTCGGTTTTCATGTTCTGTGTTACCCAAAGAAGGATGGACATTTAAAAAACTTGTCTATGAATAGTCTTATTTATAACTGTTGCAAGACTGTAACCTGTTAATATTCATTATCACTGAAAATGTTTAATTCTCTGTAGGAAAGTTTTCCCCCCTTTTCTCTTTTCCGTTTTATAAGGATATATACAATAGTAACATTTGCCCACTATTATTTACTTTACTTATTAGGCAATGAGGGATATCCCTCATGAAACTGTTGGTTTCCAATGCAAATACTGTTTGTGTTCTTAAAAGTTTCATTACTGAGGACAAATGGGAGAATATATTAATTGGTTATCAGAGGTAGTAAATATTATAAAAAGTAAATTATTGGCTCTTGTTAACAAGTACTCTGAGACATTATGTGTTATTTTTGGAAGAACCACACACTTTTTGTCTATCTCTTCTGTCTGATCTTTCTTATGTACATACATAATTGTTGTGGTTTGGTGTAAGATCATGGTGCGCTGTGAATACTGTAGGGTCAGAGGAGATCTGTCTCAGTGAGCAGCAGGTTGTCCCACTAAGCATTTCCCGTGATAAGGCATCTTCTGGGCTTTCCAGGTGGCACAGTGGCAAAGAATCCTCCTGCCAGTGCAGGAGATGCAAGAGACGAGGGTTCGATCCCTGAGTCAGGAAGATCCCCTGGAGTAGGAAATGGCAACCCACTCTAGTATTTCTTGCCTGAAAATTCCGTATGCAGAGGAGCCTGGTGGGCTGCAGTCCATGGGGTCACAGAGCTGCACATGACTGAGCGACTGAGCACACGCAAGAAGGCACAGGGTGTCTTCTGCAGATGAGAACATTACTCTGTAGGGGGCCACAAATATGACCAGAGACAGAACTGCCATCTGGGAACTCATGAACAAGTGGGAAACATATAGAAGTTGGTGAATGCTGTCGTGGAAATGTCCAGAATCTGGTATGGAAACACACAGACCTCTGCCATGGTTGGCAGGCGTTGAGATGGAGGGCTTGGTTTCCCTTGTACTTCCTGTGGCTTTTCTCCAGCCTCTTCCTCAAGTTCAGCCTGTGCTTACATCCTTATTGGTAAATTTGGGATAGCCACGTAACCTTCCAGGGTTGCTCTGAACATCAGTTGAATTAGTTCCTGAAACCACTTTGTAAAGTGACATATGAATAAAAGATTCTCTTCTTCTCTTTGGTAGCATGAGGTTCAGACTGTGAGCCTCACTGTGTCCCACGTCAGCGTGATCCGCCCCTGGAGCCAGGCATCCCTGTAGGACACTGAGAGTCTGCTCCCTATGTGGGGTCCACACAGGTGGGATTCTCCAGCATATGCCCTTGTCACTTTTCTGAAAGCACAGAAACACACCGGCAGAAACAGTGGTGTTCTGTTTTGTGTAATCCTGTCACAATGCTTTCGAATTATGCAAGGAGATCCAACCAGTCCATCCTAAAGGAAGCCAACCCTGAATATTCATTGAAAGGACTGATGCTGAAGCTCCAATACTTTGGCTACCTGATGCCAAGAACTGACTCATTAGAAAAGACCCTGGTACTGGGAATGATTGAGGGCAGGAGGAGAAGGGGATGACAGAGGATGAGATGGTTGGATGGCATCACTGACTCAATGGACATGAGTTTGAGCAAGCTCTGGGAGATGGTGCAGGACAGGGAAGCCTGGTGTGCTGCGGTCCATGGGGTCGCAAAGAGTCGGACACTACTTAGTGACTGAACAACAACAATTCCTGTCATGAGAACCACGTGCATGGTTAGAACTGTGGCCCTCAGATTTGCATTTTTGAGCACCTGGAGATTAGATGGTGTGGTTGTGACTTGCCCAGAGGCTTACCAGTGAGGAGGGATGGGGAAGCAGAAACAAGAAAGCAGCTTTTGCCTCTCAACTTACTTGTTGGGAGAATTCGTTTTATAACTCTTCCCGAAATCATCACCCATGAAGTTAGCTTACGTTGATGGAAAATTGAGTAGGTTAATGAAAAATTTAAACTTATGTTCACTTTCTTAGCAGAGAACTATTTTGAGTTCCCTGAAAGAAATATGTAATCTACCTGAAGAATTACCATAGTACCCTCTGCTCTACTTTTGTGAGGAGTAAGATGGATGTCTTGAGAGGTTATTTTATCCTTGCTTATAAGAAAACGAAAGTGTCTGTCAGCTTAAAATGACCATGCCATCTGCTGGTTGTAACGCAGAGATAGCAGCATGCAGTTAAACTGTTGCTGGCAGTCCACCATTCTGGGTACCAGCACATTTGTGAATTTGCCTCATCACCTCCCTAACTTGGAGTACAGATTTTGTAGTGATAATTCACAATCTCATCTTTGCACATTTGTGGGGGTCACAGTAGACACTTGTTAAATGAATGCCCTCTGAACTGAAGCACTCTCCTCTGGTTCAGCCTCATCAGCTTCAAATTTTACTGAAGGACAAAGGAGCAATGATTTAGATTTCAGGTATGTGGTGGGGCAGGGAGAGAATGCTGCTTACCATTTGTTCTTCTGCCCCGTTTAACTAGTGTTCACCTGTTTCCAACTAAAAAAAAAAAATGATTGTTGGGTGAGGTCTCCTTTAATTTCCTATGTGTCAGGGCTATTTTTTATATCCCTGTGCATTCTCATCCTACTTCCTTCAGCCTCGGGGTAAAAAAGTCCTTCTTCATCAGGAAACATTGCCCTTCTGTGGGTCCTTGACTCCATCTCTCACCTGCTCACTGGCTATGCCCCCACCTGCCAGTTTTATTTTCTGTCCTAGCTGTAGCTTTTGCTTATTGGGTTTGTTTTTTTTCCATCTTAATCTATAATTGCTCGAGTTTCTTTTTTTCCCAGTATGTCCTACCATGTTCACTGGCAGCTGCTCCCCTGTCAAGCTCTCCTGCCCAGGTCCTCATGAGCCTTGGCCACCCTTCCCTGTGTTTGTGACTTTCCCATTCACTCTGACGTTCACTTCACCACCCCAGCTGACTGAAAACTGCTCAGGACGTGATCGTGGGTGATTTTTTAACTGGTAATTCTGACAGATGTTTTATTAGTACTTTATTCCCACCTGCATGTAATTCCTCCTTGAAACTCTTCACTTGGCTTTCATGACACTGTTGTTTTTCTTCCTGTACCTCTTCAATTGCCCCTTCTCTGTCTCCTTGATGGCTGTTCTCTCCACTCAGCCCTCAGATTGACATTCCTCAGGGTCCCTCTTGGAGCTTTGTAACCATGCCTTCCAATACCACCCCCGCCGCACACTGCTGACTCCTAAAGTGTCTTTGCAGTCTAGACCTTTTCCACATCCTTTGGCTTCTGTGGCTAATTTCTAGGTGAATGTCTCAGCCTAGATTTCCTCTGGTTGCTTCCAAGTTCTCAGTGTTTCTCCTAAGCCCCTTCCTGTCTGTATTTGAACTATTCAGTTGGTAGCACCATCGTCTACCCAGGCACCTAAGTCAGAAGCACAGGATGCGTGTATTCCTAGTCCACTCCGACCTCTGCATCCGGTCCATCAGCTGCCTTCCATTGGTGCTTCTTTCCCTGCTCAGTCCCTTCCTTTCTAGTTTTCCACTGCAACTTCTTGGTTCATTTCATTCATCACCTGACATCACAGAGGCCACTTTGAACTGATCTTCAGTGTCTGATTGAGTCCTTCAATGTGCTCTTCACAGAACCCATAGAACAATCTGTGATATGAAAAGATGATCATTTTGCTTCCCTGAGTCACACTGTTTGTTGTCCCGTTCCTGCTTCCGCTGCTGACATCAGTATTACCGAAAATGGTTTTATAGATACATGAGTGTGCTGAAGGATGTTCAGTGATTTCAATATTGTGGGTATGTTTTTGTTGTTGGTCACTCACTCAGTTGTGTCTGACTCTTTGCCACTGCATGGACTGTAGCACGCCAGACTCATTCATGTCCATTGAGTTGGTGATGCTATCTAACCATCTCATCCTCGGCTGCCCCCTTCACCTTTTGCCTTCAGGTTTTCCCAGCATCAGGGTCTTTTCCAATGAGTCAGTTCTCATCAGGTGGCCAAAGTATTGGAGCTTCAGCTTCAGCATCAGTCCTTCCAATGAATATTCAGGACTGATTTCCCTTAGGATTGACTGCTTTGATCTCCTTGCAGTCCAAGGGACTTTCAGGAGCCTTCTTCAGCACCACAGTTTAAATGTATCAAGTCTTCAGTCCTCATCCCTTCTTTATGCTCTTAATTCTTCACACTCGTACATGACTAATGCAAAAACCATACCTTTGACTGTACGGACCTTTGTTGGCAAACTGATGTCTCTGCTTCTTAATACGCTGTCCAGGTTTGTCACAGCTTTCCTTCCAAGGAGCAAGTGTCTTCTAATTTCATGGCTGCAGTCACCACTTTTCCTGATAATCATTTCACAAACAACAACCTTTTTGTGTTTATAATGACATCTCTGCCAAAGAGTTACATAAAGTTACTAAGTTAAGCTTTGAACTGCAGTATATCTCAGCTGATTATGGTGGTTTTATATATATATATAGTTTCAAAGATCTATGACATACACACATACATACACATACATATATATATATATTCATACACATTCACATATATGTGTGAATATATATAAATACAGATATAGATACATATTCTTGGATAATTATAAACAAATATACATGCATATATATAAGTTGTTTATTTTTTTTCTATATTAGGTTTCAGTTCAACTCATTTCAGTTCAGTCGCTCAGTCGTGCCCGACTCTTTGCGACCCCATGACTCACAGCACGCCAGGCCTCCCTGTCCGTCACCAACTCCTGGAGTTTACTCAAACTCATGTCCATTGAGTCGGTGATGCCATCCAGCCATCTCATCCTCTATTGTCCCCTTCTCCTCCTGCCCCCAATCCCTCCCAGCATCAGGGTCTTTTCCAGTGAGTCAGCTCTTCGCATGAGGTGGCCAAAGTATTGGAGCTTCAGCATCAATCCTTCCAAAGAATACCCAGGACTGATCTCCTTCAGAATGGACTGGTTGGATCTCCTTGCAGTCCAAGGGACTCTCAAGAGTCTTCTCCAACACCACAGTTCTAAAGCATCAATTTTTCGACACTCAGCTTTCTTCACAGTCCAACTCTCGCATCCATACATGACTATTGGAAAAACCATAGCCTTGACTAGACGGACCTTTGTTGGCAAAGTAGTGTCTCTGCTTTTCAATATGCTATCTAGGTTGGTCATAACTTTCCTTCCAAGGAGTAAGTGTCTTTTAATTTCATGGCTGCAGTCACCATCTGCAGTGATTTTGGAGCCCAAAAAACTAAAGTCTATGTGTGCATATATACATAATTTCTCCAAATTGCACTCACTCTACATATTAATACACATTAATACAATTTTAAATACAATTATACAGAATGTATGAATTCTGAAGTTCTTACTATCTCTTTTAAGATTTTTTTGTGGTTTGGGCTCTATGTATATGTCTGATTTAATCTCTTGCCTTATATTTTCTGTAAAAGGAACATGAAACTACTGGTGGGTTCTTATAAGTACAGTGATTTGCTTTGCCTTTTTAAGTCTGTGCATTTCACTGACCCTTTGGTCAGTGAAATTCTCTGCTCTTTTCCCTGTTCCTCGAACTTTTAACTTGGAACTCCTGCTTATGTCTTATAAATTAGTTCTGTTACCTCTTCCAGGAGGCACTGACCTAACCTGGGTGGGATGTGCAGTGGTCTTCCTATTTTCGTAGATATACGTGTTATTTTGCAGGTACCTGTTGGAATCTGTACTAGATGGTGACTTCTGTCCGGTTTTGTGGGCTCTCTTCTGTGTCTTTCAGGCATGGCCTTGATGAAAGATAGCGACCTGACAATATGCGGGGTTAATCACCCGTGCTTTCTCCCAGATATACAACTTTTCTATAGTCAGTCCAAGCAATTTCATTCACATTTCTTCTCCATGTAATTTTTACACTACTGCTTCTCAGATGTCTAATAATGTATTTCATGCTTCATTTAGTGTTCTGAGTTAGAAAAGTCAGTCTCTAGTTTGAAGAAATGTTAGCCACAAAAAGATAACACTTATATTCTCTTCCGTTTCAGGAGATCCATCTTCCCAATTGCAGGCTCAGGAACCTAAAAGTTCTGAAAATACACCAACTCTGCTGGAAGATTCTGGGTGTTATTTATCAAGTGAGCAGCAGACGCCCTCAGAGACGCCCCAGTGCTTTGGGGAGAGCCAGATCCCCACCCCCTTCTCATCGCTGCCCATTGGGAGTAGACCTTGTGCTCCCCCAGAAGAGCCTCTGACTTCTCACATGCACTTCTTGCAACATCTGCTTGGACTGAAGAACTTGACTGAGTCAGAGTATCTGAAAACAGACTTAAGCCACTTTGAAAATGCCTCTTCCACAATATCGGATTCTATTTTTCAGTTGCTGGATGGCTTGATTGCTTTTTACCGAGCACCCAAACTTCCTTGTTCAAGCTTTTGGATAGAAGCTATTGAAACATTAGCTAGACTGATTGGTCATTGTAACTTATCTGAACATATTCTTAGAAAGTGTTCCACAAAGTTGGAAGAGTTTGAGAAGACCCTGCTTCAGGTTATTTTAAGGAACAACCATATCAATCGGGTAAGTAGTTCATTTCTTTTATGTATGAAATACCATGTCAGTGATTTGGGTGAGCACACCAAGTGGGTAGTGCCTGTTGCGGTCACTTGGCCTCATGACCCAGAGTCTCCAGTTGGACATTGCTTTTAGCCATCTGCAGCTCTGACTTTGCCTCAACATCCAGCTTTAGCTTCTGATGTAATGGCTTTTTTCTCTGTGTAGGTGCCTGTGCTTTAAGCTTGTGCTTCTCCACTTTGTTTTTGTCATTCTGTTGCCCAGTTGTGTCTGACGCTTCGCGACCCCATGGACTGCAGCACGCCAGGCTTTGCAGTCCATCACCAACTCCTGGAGCTTGCTCAAACTCATGTCCATCGAGTCAGTGATGCCATCCAGCCATCTTATCCTCTGTCGTCCCCTTCTTTTCCCACCTTCTATCTTTCCCAGAATCAGGGTCTTTTCCAGTGAGTCAGTTCTGCACGTCAGGTGGCCAAAGAATTGGAGTTTCAGCTTCAACATCAGTCCTTCCAAAGAATACCCAGGACTGATCTCCTTTAGGATGGACTGGTTGGATCTCCTTGCAGCCCAAGGGACTCTCAAGAGTCTTCTCCAACACCACAGTTCAGAAACATCAATTCTTTGGCACTCAGCTTTCTTTATAGTCCAACTCTCACATCCATACATGACTGTATGTCTCTGCTTTTTAGTACACTGTCTAGGTTGGTCATAGCTTTCCTTCTGTGGAGCAGGTGTCTTTTAATTTCATGGCTGCAGTCACCATCTTCAGTGATTTTGGAGCCCCCCAAAATAAAGTCAGCCACTGTTTCCCCATCTATTTGCCATGAAGTGATAGGACCGGATGGTATGATCTTTGTTTTCTGAATGTTGAGTTTAAGCCAACTTTTTCACTTACCTCTTTGACTTTCATTAAGAGGCTCTTTAGTTCTTCTACAGTTTCTGCCATAAGGGTGGTGTCATCTGCATATCTGAGGTTATTGATAATTCTCCTGACAGTCTTTATTCCAGCTTGTGCTTCCTCCAGCCCAGCGTTTCTCATGATGTATTCTGTACATAAGTTAAATAAGCAGGGTGACAGTATACAGCCTTGACATACTCCTTTTCCTATTTGAAACCAGTCTGTTGTTCCATGTCCAGTTATAACTGTTGCTTCTGGACCTGCATACATATTTCTCAGGAGGCAGGTCATGTGGTCTGGTATTCCCATCTCTTTAAGAGTTTTCCATAGTTTGTTGTGATCCACACAGTCAAAGACTTTGGTGTCATCAATAAAGCAGAGTAGATGTTTTTCTGGAACTCTCTTGCTTTTGCGATAATCCAGTGGATGTTGGCAATTTGATCTCTGATTCCTCTGCTTTTCTAAATCCAGCTTGAACATCTGGAAGTTCATGGTTCATGTACTGTTGAAGCCTGGCTTGTAGAATTTTGAGCATTAGTTTACTAGTGTGTGTGATGAGTGCAATTGTGCAGTAGTTTGAGCATTCTTTGCCATTGCCTTTCTTTGGGATTGAAATGAAAACTGACCTTTTCCAGTCCTGTGGCCACAGCTGAGTTTTCCAAATTTTCTGGTATATTGAGTGCGGCACTTTAACAGCATCATCTTTTAGGATTTGAAATAGCTCAACTGGAATTCCATCACCTCCACCAGCTTTGTTCATAGTGATGCTTCCTAGTAATAGTATGGCTTTATTATATATATATATATATATATATATATATATATATATTTGCTTCCCTTGTTTATTTTAAATGGGTTTCAAAGGTTGACTCAGGGATTCTTTTATTGCAAGTAACATTTCAGGTAACCTGAAATTGTTTTGTTGCTTGGCTCTTGAGACATAATAGAGAGCTTCTTTTTTGCATAACTTTGCTATCTTCCCCAATATCTGGTCCTTTGTTTGTAAATGCCTTCACATTTTAATCCTTTATAGTTGACTACTAAAAATATCAAAGAGGAGACCAAGAGGTCCATCTGACTTATTTATGATATTTAACTGGGTAAAAGGCTCACAGGGTTGTTGGACCTTGTTTTTGTTGGCAGCTCTCTGTCCCATGTTTGTTCCCTTGTCACCATCTAATGCTCAGGGTTTTTGTACAACATAGCACTTTACCTGAATTTTCCAAACTCTGACATTGTTGAACTCATAATCCAGTTTGTTGCACATCCATCTGTTCTTTTCCTCTCTATTAAGGTGTTAATTTGATCAATATTATAGAAAACTTTACAATTTAGTTTTTGACATTTTGAAAGGTACTGCATTGGAAGGACTGGTGCTAAAGCTGAAACTCCAATACTTTGGCCACCTCATGTGAAGAGTTGACTCATTGGAAAAGACTGATGCTGGGAGGGATTGGGCGCAGGAGGTGAAGGGGACAAAAGAGGATGAGATGGCTGGATGGCATCACCGACTCGATGGACATGAGTTTGAGTGAACTCCTGGAGATGGTGATGGACAGGGAGGCCTGGCGTGCTGCAATTCATGGGGTCGCAAAGGGTTGGACACGACTGAGCGACTGAACTGAACTGAACTGAACTGTTCTGTCTGGGAAGTGGAAATTTCTTTTTCTACCTCATATGGTCAGTCAGAAACTAAGTATCAGATTATTCATGGTATATATCTGTGATGAATAATTTGTTTCTTAGTTATGGATAAATACCTCAGATACTTAATATTCCTTAATTTGTTTTTTGTATCTTTTTGCTTTGTTCTTTTAATACTACTTTAAACAGGTTTTATGTGACTTGGACTCTTCCAGATACTGGCATTCATATTCCTTATCAGTTACCAGATGATGCAAATATTTTTTCAGCCTAGTTTTTCTCTTGAGGATTGGCCCACACAGGAGTAGTTTTGGGAACTGTATGTATAGAGGAAGCTTATCATGGTATAGTTTGGTCTCTGTGTTTTTATACCATTTATCATGACACACGTCCTTGAAGAATGGGTGAATGCATGGTTTTGTTGTTTAGCCAATATGTCATTGTTATCTTAGTCTTGTGTCTGTCCGGGGAGTTAACTTGGGTTGCACTGTCCTCTACTTGTAAATGCCTCTACTTTACTTGGAAAGGTAATTGTTGCCATTTAGAGAAAGTAGGATCATAAAATTGCTCACTGCATTCACAATTAGGATGATGGTTCATAAATAAGTTTTAATGACATTATCTCTGAGGATTTTTTTTTCTCCCCAGCAAAAGCACTTTAGATTAAGTCATTCAAACTTTTGTAATTGTTGCTACCATCATCATCATTATTACCATTGTCATCTTCTTCCAGATATGTTCATAAGGCTTCTTTAGTAGAAAAATTGACTAACAATTACTCTTTATAAATGCTTTTATATATTTTTTTAGGTTTCTTTGACTAATAAACAGAATCTCAAAAAAGAATATATTCTGAAATGAAATACAGGATGGCTCCTTTCATTGTAATTTTTATGATACTATTCTTGATTTATTAAAACAAAATACCATAGTTCAGAGAAAGAAGATACTTTGGAAAAAACCTGTTTCCATAGTTTGGAAGTGCTTAATTAATTATATTTCTTAAAAATCATGATTTGTAATATTGATTTTATTAAACCTATTTTTGTGTGATGTATAAGAGAGGGTGTGGTATGAATACTTTAATATTCTGACTAAGGAATTCATGTATTTATAATTCATGTAGAACCAGGTTATAAATAAAATATTCAGCAACATGTTTTCAGTACATTCAATGGTAAAATTTTTCTGACCACAACTTAGTGTTTCTTGAATGATATCAGTAAGAACTTGGCTTTGAAACTTAGTTTTTTCTTTAATAATATTAGTAAGAACTTATTATGTTTCAGAATTTTGAGGCATCATGGTGAATATTAGTTATATCAGGATTGTGTGTGTGTGTGTGTGTGTGTGTGTGTATATATATATATATATGTGCACAATATATATACATATATATGTTCAAGAAAGAGGAGACTGGAATGAGATATCTTGGAGATTGTTTGGAATAATTCCCTGATAGTAGCTTGGTTAAAATTTATTAATAAATGTAAGGTAAGATATTTGATTCATGACTTTTTTTAGATTTGGATAAATCTGATTTATTTTTGTGCTTTTTTTAATGTAACTTTGCATTAGGTTTATTTAATAGCATTTTTCTACGGAATTATTGTCGTAGTTTCATATCTGTCCTGTATTTTTAGGATAACCAGTCGTGGGACTTGCAGGTATAATCTACACTGCCGTTTGACAGGGATCAAAGATATCCGGCGTGAAACCAGGTCACCTACAGAGGTCTGCACTGCTCTTGCTCTCGGGGTCCTGGGAAGCAGTCTTGACTTAACTTGGGTTGAGCTGTCCTCTACTTAGAGGCTCCAGTATGGCTCTTTCCTCATTCGCTTGTGTGCTTGCTTGGGGTCAGGAACATTTCCCTTTGAGTTATTTAATGCCCTTTGTTTGACAGCCTGACCTTTCCTATATTTCTAGACATCAAAAGGTGTTAATTTCTGTGATTAGAAATGGCATAAACTAATCCTAGTGTTGTACACTCTTTCTTCAGAGGCCAGGATATCATCATGGAAGTTTAACACTACAATGCTTACAATTGTATTTAGATTTTTCAATAGTGTCTTTGTCTTAAATTCTCATTTAGGAAAGTGAATGATGGTATGAATTTAAATACCAAAACCTATAGTTATCATTTAGCTTTTTAGATATTGAGCATATGTTGCTGAATCTTAGAGACTTAATAATGAGTTGCTTAGAAAACACATTCCTTATTTTTTTAAACCATAAAACAACTCTTGGACATATTCTTTATGAAACTGAAAAATAAAACATTGACTATAAGTAGACATCAAATTAGAGTCTTTTGTGTGTGTGGTAAGCAGAATAATGGTCCCCCAGAGATGTCTGCCTCCTAAACCATGGAGTTTATGAATATGTTATATTGATGTCATATATCTTATATGACAGTGAGGGTGGGGCTGGGGGATTAAGGTTGCTATCAGCTGACCTTAGTGTGAGATTAACCTGGATTACCCATGTGGGCCCAGTAGTCACAAGAGTCCTTGTTAGTGAAGGAGGGAGGCAGGAGAGGCAGCATCTAAATCCATAGAAATTTGAAAATGCTTTGCTGTTTGCTGTGGAGATAAAAAAGTTGGTTTCAAACTCAACATTCAAAAAACTAAGATCATGGCATCCGGTCCTATCACTTCATAACAAATAGATGGGGAAACAATGGAAATGGTTACAGACTTTATTTTCTGGGGCTCCAAAATCACTGCAGATGGTGACTGCAGTCATGAAATTAAAAGACACTTACTCCTTGGAAGAAAAACTATGATCAACCTAGACAGCATACTAAAAAGCAGAGACATTACTTTGCCAACAAAGGTCCATCTAGTCAAGGCTATGGTTTTTCTAGTAGTCATGTACGGATGTGAGAGTTGGACTATAAAGAAAGCTGAGCGCCAAAGAATTGATGCTTTTGAACTGTGGTGTTGGAGAAGACTCTTGAGAATCCCTTGGACCACAAGGAGATCCAACCAGTCCATCCTAAGGGAAATCAGTCCTGAACATTCATTGGAAGGACTGATGCTGAAGCTGCAACTCCAATACTTTGGACACCTGATGCGAAGAACTGATTCATTAGAAAAGACCCTGGTGCTCGAAAAGATTGAAGGCAGGAAGAGAAGGGGACAGCAGAGGATGGGACGGTTGGATGGCATCACCGACTCGATAGACATGAGTTTGAGTCTAGGTGTTGGTGATGGACAGAAAAGCCTGGCGTGCTGCATTCCATGGGGTGACAGAGATTTGGACACGACTGAGCGACTGAATTGAAGTGACCTGTGGAGATGAAAGAGGGGACCATGGGCCAAGAAATGCAGGCTGGAAAAAGGAAGTGTGGACTGACCACCGCAAGGAGTGCAAGCCTGCTGGCCTCTTCACTTTGGCCCAGTGAGATCCCTTCAGACTTTTGACCCCCAGAACTGTAATGGAATAAATTTGTGTTTTTTAAGCCACTAAGTTTATGGCAGATTCATACAACAGAAACAGAAAAAAATACACACTGTGTTTACCATTTTTATAGTGTTTTCACATCCATTCAGTTCAGTTCAGTTGCTCAGTCGTGTCAGATTCTTTGCGACCCCATGGACCACAGTACACCAGGCTTCCCTGTCCATTGCCAACTCCTGGAGTTTACTCAAACTCATGTCCATCGAGCCGGTGATTCCATCCAGCCATCTTATCCTCTGTTGTCCCCTTCTCCTCCCGCCTTCACTCTTTCCCAGCATCAGGCTGTCTTCGAATGAGTGAGTTTTTCGCATCAGGTGGCCAAAGTATTACCTCATAATATATTCATACGGTAACTCTGTGAGATAGTCATGGTTGCCGTTCTTATTTCCATTTGATAGACCGGAAGAATGAGGCTCAGAGAGTTTTGCCCGAGGCCACACAGCTAGTCCAGGAGCTGTGAACACTGGCCCTTTTGACGGGCTCGTGCGTGGCCGTGCCCTCTCCATGTTCAGTCCTTAGAACCCTCACGTCAGGAAGCCGACCGGATTCCAGGGTGTCTGCCGCTTCACCTGCAGTCTTCTGCCCCCGGCTGGTGGGGTTCTGACGCTCGTCCCTTCCCGTCAGAGTCCGGACTCCTCTGAGCCCCCTCCTCTGATCGCCCCCATCCCCGCCTCACCACTGTCAGGAACCTTAACAAGGGCTGGAATCCCCTGCACCTGTAGGAAGCCCGCCCAGCCTCCTTGGCCTCGCCCGTCTCCAGTCCACCCTGAACCCTCTTCCCTGGGTCGGACAGAGCTGTGTGCGGTTGTACAAGGCCTTGCTGCTCTGTCCCTGACCCAGTGCTGCAGGGCCTGCTGAGCCTTCTGCTCTCTTGCTGTTCCCCCTGGCCTTCCAGATGGAGCATGGGTTCACAGAGAAGCCTTCCCTCGTTCCCTGCCTCTGTCTCCCTTTCCTCTTGTTGATGAAGTCTCCCCATGGGTTCACTGCCTGCACACTCTGCAGGAGCTCCTGAGTGTGTTCGTCCTCCCGCAGAATCCTGTCTCCGGGCCTCAGGGCAGCCTGTCCTCTCTCCTTGTCCCTGTTGCTCTGTGTGTCGTCTGCTGGCAAGTTGGGGGGTCTGGTTATAGTTGGGGTGGGTGGAGAGTTTAGGCTTCTCACTGGCCTTTGCTCCCCTGGTGGGCCAAGCCACAGTTTTTTCCTCCAGTATTGGCAGCTTTAGGGAGATTATCTTTTAAAGCTTTCCATCTTGCTAGGATTCCCCTTTTCCATCCTTTGGCTGGGGGAGCAGTCTTTTATTGTTGTTGTTGATTTTGTCTGTGCCCATTGGCATTTCCAGGTTGTTGGCTTTTTTTCCAGCTCCAAATCTGGGATAAACAAGACAAAAAGGAAACCGGATCTATTGTTTGTTTTTGAAGGCACTTCCATACCATTGTCCATAGTGGCTGTACCAATTTACATTCTCACCAATAGTGTAAGAGAGTTCCCTTTTATCTATACCCTCTCAGTCCCACTATCGGGCATATATTCAGAGAAAACCATAATTTAAAAAGATACATGACCCCAGTGTTCCTAGCAGCACTGCTTACAATAGCCGAGACATGAAAACCACCAAAATGACCATTGGCAGACAAATGAATAAAGAAGGTGTGGAATATATATACAGTGGAATATTATTCAGCCATAAAAAATAATGAAATCATGCCATTTGCAGCAATGTGGATGAACCTAGAGATGATCATACTAAAGCAGAGAAAGACATATCATATGTTATCATTTATATTTAGAACCCAGAACAGTGGTACAAGTGAGATTATTTATGAAAGAAATGGAATCACAGATGTAGAAAACAAACTTGAGGTTATCATGGGGGAAATGGTGGAGGGGAGGAATAAACTGGGAGATTAGAACTGACATACAATATATATGTACAATATATAAAATGACCAGCAGGTGCCTACTCTATAGCGCAGGAAACTGTATACTCAATAGTTTGTAATAACCTGCAAGGGAAAAGAATCTGTAAAAGAATATGTTATATATATATATATATATAACATATTATATATATATAACATATATATATATATGTTTTATATATATATATAACTGAATTACTTTGCTATGCGCCTGAAACTAACACAACATTGTAAATCAATTACACTTCAATTAAAAAAAAAACCTAAGGAATAACCAAAAAAAAAAAAAAAAGAAATGAGAGAACTCACCACCTAGTCCTTCCTTTGGGCCTAAGGTTCACAGCCTGTCTGCCTGTAAGTCTTCTTGGGTGTGTTTTAAATACAATGCCCAGGGTTTTTAGCTGTACTTAGTGAGAGGATGAGAGATACACAAGTCCGCTTCCCAGAAGTGGAAACCCGCGCCTGTGTTTTTAAAATGCACACCATCGCGTGTTATAAGGACCAGGAGCTAGCCCTGCTGCCGTCACCCAGCCCTCCAGCCCCCTGAGACACCACAACCAGATCTGTACTCCTGTTTGGCCACCACTTAGACCTGTGCTTTTACATAAAAGGCTTGTGCTGCTGTTTCTCAGGTTATTTTCTTTTTTTATCTATTCACTTTGTATCATAGAAGAGAAAAATTTATGTCTTATGGCTGCCCTCTTCCAGTCATAGTTTTATCATAAGTTGTGGTTAAACCAATATTACATATTACATATGCATATTATATAAATATGTAAATTTTTAGCACTGGGACATCCTTTTTCATTTCCTTTGTGTACAACTTTTTATTTTTTCTTAGGATTTTTTTTTCCACTTGCTTACCTATAATTGATGCCTCTTTCAGATACGTTGACAAGGTTGTAAACATCCTCTCAATATGGCCAAACAAATTAAGTCATTTATCAGTTCCACCTTTTATTTACTTATTTTTAAGGCCCTCCGTCTTCCTCTTCTAATCTGGGCTGAGCTTTCTGTGTCTCTGCCCAGCTTACTCCACAGGGGCTTCTTTTAATCACCACCCTGGGAATTCTCTTTGCTGCTTTCTTATGCTGTATCTCAGAGTCTCTAGGTCTCATATATTCCTTTTCTTAATTTATAACTTCATTTAGGTGATGCACATTCTTTGAGCTCACTTAGAACGGATACCTGGGATGTAAACTTTAAAAATATTTGTTTACTTAAAATATTTTTATCCCAACTTTAAATTTTATTGGTGGATTAGGATAGATTTTTCTGGTTGGAAAAAATCATTTTTTTCCATAGAATGTGAAACACCTTTATACTTACTTCTGAATTCTAGTGTTGCTGTTGAGATTTCCAGTGTAATTCAATTGTGATTCCTTGCATGTGGCCTTTCTCCTATGCTCACACACCCAGAGAAGCACTTAGGATCCTTTTTGTTCTTATTATTTTGTAGCCACAGGCTTCCCATTTGGATCAGTAAAGAATCTGATCCAAGAATTTCGATCGGTAAAGATTCTGTGTGCCAAGCAGGAGACACGGGTTTGATCCCTGGGCCCGGAAGATCCCCGAGGAAGAAAATGGCAACCCATCCCAGTATTCTTGCCTGGGAAATTCCACGGACAGAGAAGTCTGGCAGGCTCCAGTCCATGGGGTCGCAAAGAGTCAGACATAGGGACTAAACAACAACCCCAACCACTGGCTGGTGTAGCTCAGTGTGGGTCTTTTGAAATTCTTTTTCTTGAGTCCTTGGTGGGTCTTTGAATCAGGGATTTCGTCTTTCAGTTATGAGAAAGTTTTTGAACAGTTTTTCTCACATATTTTTGTCTTTTTTCTCCTCTGTATCCTTTTTTTATTGGAACAGTTCTTGGTCTAATCCTCTAGATTTCTTTTTTACTTGGATTGTTCATTTTATTTTTGTTTTTCCTAGGAGATTTCTTTCCTCAGCTTTTCTTTTAGCCAATCAATTGAAGTTATATTTCTACTCAAAAATTATTAGTTTCTATGACTGTTCTCTTAATTGTTCCTTCTTATAGCTCCCAGTTCTTATTTTATATATGATAATATGTAAAATATTTATATTTCCCTTGTGCCCTGCTTTGCCTCTATTTTCTTCTGGTCTTGGTTTCCCCATCTGCATTGATCACTGTTTTTCCTAGTTGAGACTTTCCAGCACCTTGAAGCATAATAACCTGGAAAGATGGGCAGATTTAGGGGGCCACCTGACAGATAACTTGGGGGAAATGTGCATGCTGCTTGCAGGAGCACTGAGGCAGGGGGCAGCTTGGAGAGCCCTGGAGCTGCTTCAGCTTGCAGGGTTTGGTTGGGAAGGAGTGGAGCTTAGCGAGACATGACGTAATATGATGGAGAAGGTCAAGCAATGATGGTTCTTGCGTGTTTTGTTAAATACTTGAGGTTCTTCTATAAGCCTGAGGTCTCGAGGTATACAGTTTAAAATGCATGCACAATTTTGTCTGTAGGAGCATGTATTCTTGTTCCTAGGAAGGCACCCATCATTTTCATGTTACCCCATTTCATGTTACCCCATTTTAGTGTGATCCCCAAAGTAAAGGTCACCTGGGAAGCCATTGAGATTGATTTGCACAGCCCACACAAATAAATACGCTTTCCTCCACATTCTACCCCTTTTCAAAACATGGCTCAAATCTCACTTCACTCATAAATTCTTTATCAATTTGATCCTGAAATGGGCTCCTCTTTGGAACTCCTATAGCAGTTATTGTCTGTGTAATTCACTGTTCAGTTTGCCGTATGCTGTCTCATTTTAGCTTATCTAGTGTGGCTCAGTTTTTTAAAATATTTTATTAGACCTGTCAGATATTTGTATTGCAGGCACGAGGAGCTGAAGTTAGCATCCCCCAGATTTTGTTTACTAACCCTGACCTTCAAGAGGTAATATGTCGGGTTCCACATCTATGAAAGGAAGACAGTAAATGTGGTTTCCTCATAGGAGTGTTGGTAATTTTCAGTGAATAGATGCACATGAAGTGCTTATTAGCATGATACCTGGTACCATGTAGTCTCCTGAGGAAGGGGCCCTATTCCTAATGCAATGCTGAGCTCATCTTAAGAGCAGAAGGAAGTATCTTTTTGAATTGAAGAAGACAATGAAAACAAATTACAGGTTAAACTTTATATACCCCCATGCATACAAGTACCATCTTCTGTCTTTTGATCAAATTTTTTTGTGTTTAAAGCCTAGTCATATGGATGGCCCTAGAGTCTGTCATCCAGAGTGAAAGTCAGAAAGAGAAAGACAAATATCATATATGAATGCATAGATATGGAATCGAGGAAAAGGGCCCAGGTGAACTTATTTGCAGGGCAGGAATAGAGGCACAGGCATGGAGAACGGGCTTGTGGCCATAGTGGGGGAAGGAGAGGGTGAGCTGAACTGGGAGAGTAGCACTGACATACATACACTTCCGGGTGTAAAGCGGATCCAGTGGCCCGCTGCTGCATAGCAGGGGAGCTCAGCTCAGCGCTCTGTGATGACCTAGATGGGTGGGCTGCGGGGAGTAGGATGCTCAAGAGGGAGGGGATGTATGTATACATACAGGTGATTCCCTTTGTTGTACAGCAGAAACTAACACAACATCGTAAAGCAATTCTACTTCAACAATAAAAACATAAATGAATAAAGTAAAACCTTTCTGAGTATTAGCTCTGTCTAACTGATGTTGAAGCACCTCCACGAAGCAGGCAGAGGGGCATCATCTCGTGGTGTCACTAAAATCACTTTCAACAACCACAGCCTCCCACTAGCTGATAAGCTTACTAGCAGGTTTCATGGATTTTTCTATTTTAATTATAGAAAATCTGTGTTAATTAGTAATAACTATTCAACGGTCATGCTTTCACTTACTCTCTGCACCCATCCCCTCCTGCTGAGCTGTGTTATGTCCCCGCTGTGGAGTGTGGTAGCTGTTGATTCCCCCTAGACTGTCATTTTTGCCTAGATCCCTGATGCCATGGCCTTCAGTCATTTATAGACAAATCTGAAGACATGTCTTATGAAATCAGATGTCTTTTTTCACCAGTATGTGTTTCCTAGTTGTGTCTTAAAGCTCAGTCATGCCACAACAATATCACTTGGTAAAACATATTAATTTTTTAATCCATTGTGTTCAGGTAGCAGTATTTGTTTTACCTTTGCCTGCTGACTTAGGGCATCCCTGTAGTAATGACACAGACTTTTACTCCTGCACTGACTTTCCAGAAAGCTTTGCCTTCCGTTTTTGTTACAGGTCTTCATCAGTTTCTTGAAGTTCACTACGTGGATTTTTAATAGTACCCGTAATCTGCTTTGTTTTAGGATACTCCTGGGAAACAGAAATTGTGTCTGAGGCTAAGGCTCCATGCCTCATTGCATCCTTGTGCAGGGTTGTGTTAAAAAAAAAAAAAAATCTGGGCTAATATTCCTGTAGTTGTACTTAATTTAATAGGCATTTACTGAAACGAGTTTAACATAAACTAAAATCTTGATACTCATTTGATCACTGCATAAATCAGACATTCTTTGGATTTACAAAGAAATGTTTAACTTGCAGTGCTCATGAGGATGAAAGAGGACTAGACAGAACAGAACGTGGTTCAGTTTACTTTCAAGGTACAGTTTATCTCTTCCTAAGATAACTTAACAGCAGTCTGCTGCTGCTGCTGCTGCTGCTAAGTCGCTTCAGTCATGTCCAGCTCTGTGCGACCCCATAGACTCCAGGCTCCCCCGTCCCTGGGGTTCTCCAGGCAAGAACACTGGAGTGGGTTGCCATTTCCTTCTCCAATGCAGGAAAGTGAAAAGTGAAAGTGAAGTCGCTCAGTCGTGTCCGACTCTTAGCAACCCCATGGACTTTAGCCCACCAGGCTCCTCCATCCATGGGATTTTCCAGGCAAGAGTGGGGTGCCATTGCCTTCTCCGAACAGCAGTCTACCTTCATGTTATCCTTCATAGCTTGGGAAGCACCCTCACCAGGAGTTTATTATCTCTTCTTACAGCAACTCTGTGTTTATGGTTGTTATTACTGTCTTCAGTTTATAGAGGAAAAAAATTGAAGATAGGCAGGTTAAAGGACTCATTACTTAATTTACTTAATTAGATACTTAATTAACCAGTCATGGAAGAGCTGGATCTCAGACCGATAGTTGTGACCACAGATTCTTTCCCTCTTTCTACTATATCTTATTTCCATCATTAGTTTAAAAAAATTATCCATACAAAAAGAAGTAAACTGACTTCAGTTTATGGGATAGCAAAAAAAATCCATTTGAAATCAAAGACCTTCGCAATATTTCTCTCAATTTTATAAGAAGAATATTTATTTATAGTTTGCTAGGGTAAGTTTCTGCATTTTATTCTGTGCACAGGTTATATTTATAGAAAGGAAAATGAAGCTACTGCTCTGTGTTATGATATAAGGTCACTGTTTCTTTGTTTTCTCTTTATTGGCTATAAATAACACTCTGTTGGAGACTTTATAATAGCATATTGAGTCTTACAGCACTAATGTCTAATTGAATATAAACTATGTGGTTTTGCTTGTGTCTGCATAAAAATTAAAATGTCTTCCTTCCTGTTTTAATAATTTGTATGAAGTACATTTATATTTTGATGTTTATAAATTTATAAATAGGAATTTGAAGCTATCTTTTTTTTTTTTTTTGGTATATTTTTCCCATTGAGTTCCGAATCTTCATCAAGTACCCACCGCACTTAGTTGTCAATCTTTTAAGGGTTGGGAAAGCTTATCAAAGCTTTCAAATATGAGACTTGGAAAAATCAAACAATCCCAAGAACATTAAAATTGCTTTATCATTGTTTATTAGCAACACTGATTTTGAAGCAGAACATTTTACTTTGAGCATATAATTAACCATTAACCCATTTACTTGTTTTTCTTGTGGTATTTTTCATGTGCTGGGCCTGTAATATAAAAAGTGGGACCCCTCTCATGGGCTGGGCTCTGTCAGAGATACTGGATGTACTATACTTGACTAATGAGACACAGTCTCAGACTTGATAGTGAGAATAGCTAATAATCTAGATAGCGATAAAGTAACGTGGCTTCCCATGTGGTGCTAGCGGTAAAGAACCCACCTGCCAGTGCAGAAGACTTGAGAGGCAAGTTTGATTCCTGGGTCGGGAAGATCCCCTGGAGAAGGGAGTGGCTACCCACTCCAGGATTCTTGCCTGGGAAATCCCATGGACAGTGGAGCCTTGCAGGCTGCAGTCCATGGAGTCCCAAAGAGGTGGACATGACCAAAGTGACTTAACACGCACACATAAAATAACAGGTATGTAAAAAACGAAATGACAAAGGTAAATGGGAGAAAATAAAAGACCTAATTTAAATTGTTCAAACATGCAAAGCCTCATGGAGGAAGAAGCTTTTAAATAGAATGAGAGGGAGTTCGGAGTAAGGACTTTGGTGCCAGTGGTCATGGTGTGTCCGTGAGACAGGACGGGTATGTGATTGGAAGGAGGCGGGTGCTGCAGTTGAGAGCGGGAAGGGCAGAGTTGTGTAATAAGTTTGGGAAAGTATGGACTGGAAGGCATTTGTAGGTTACATCCTGTATTCATTTCCTGGGGCTGCTGAAACAAATGATCACAATCTTGAAGGCTTAACAACAGAAATTTATTCTCTCACAGTTTTGGTGGCCGGAAATCTGAAATAAAGGTGTCTTTGTATGGAGGTTTAGGGGAGAATGTGTTCCTTGCCTCTTCCAAATCCCGGTGGCTTCTGGCAGTGCTGGGTGGTGGCTGCATCCGGCTCGGTTCCGTCTTCACTGTATGTCCGAGCTCCCTGTGCCTCTTACTTCTGAGGATAATGGTAATGGCATTTAGGGGCTTCCTAAACAATCTAGGCTGCTCTCTTCATTTCAAGATTCTTTACTTAATCACCATCACAGAGACTTTTTTTTCCCTAAATAATATGATGACATTCACAGATTACAGGGACTTGATGTGATATCTTTTGAGGGGCGTTTATCAGCCTACCACATCTATCCGGAGTTTATTTCCTCTCTTACCCTTTGACCTTATTAAAATATCTTTCTTTGTCTACACGCAGGCCATGCACGTGTTGTGCATGCTTCACTCCTTAACCAAGGATGCTTCTCATCTCATCCCCCTTGCCTGGAATAGGCATACAGGCATTTCAGCCCATTGAGGTCCCAGGAGGGGCTCTGCTCTCTCTGGGCTTCTGGGGAAGTGTCTTCTCATTCTCTGAAAGATTCCTAAAAGCGAGTCTCCATGCCTTCCTCTGGCTACTGTCTCTTGAAGATGCAAAGCAAGGACTCACAGTCATCATGCTCTCATCTGAAGGACAGAACAGATAGGTAAAGGAGGGCAAACTCCAGAGAATCACAGGGAATCCAGCCAGAACTGGTCAGCCCTGCAGCCTTTACAGTCTCTGGATTTCCATCTATAGAAGTCAGTGCATTTTGTTAGCATTTTAAGTGGTTTGAGTTGGGGTTCATGCAGCTGGCAGCCCACAACATCTCTTGGATGGGCTATGGCAAGGAATTTGGATTTTATTTGCTGTGAAATGGAAGTCTTTGATTTAGGTTTCAAAGCCTCACTGAATGGGGATAACTGATTAGAAGGGACAAAAAGTGGAAGTAGAGAAGCCATTTAAGTCATATTGCAGTCCAGGTGACTGGATGGTGGTTTACACTAGGGCGGTAAATGTAGAAATGAGAATAGTTACACGGATTTAAAATACATACTGAAGACAAAAGTATGTACTACAGGATTTCTCATTAAAGTTGGTAGACTGAGGACAGATATCTAATGTGACCTCTACCCTGATTAAAACAGTAGTAATGGACTTTTTTTTAAAGGCATAATCATATGGGGGAGATGGGAAACCAGACAATAGCAACAATTAGAAGCTGGAAAGGACTTGAACAATTGGTAAATGCCTTAGGAGATCCGAGAAAACAGAATGGTAAGGACCTTTTGAGAAAGCTTTTTTTTTTTTTTTTTAGCCATTACTTCATTTATCTGAAAAGGCTGCCTTGAGCAGCATTCCATGTCAGATAAGCACACAGTGTAGAATCAGCCCTGGGTTCAAATCTTGAATTTGCCGTTTATTAGCTGTGTGTCTTTGAACAACTCTGTCAGTTTTATCATCTGTAAAATACAGAGTAACAAAACCTACCTCTCAGGGTTAGAATTTAACGCGATAATGTATGTAAAATGCCTTATATCAGGCATGCAGGAAGTAATAATATTTTTTTTTGATTTCAAAATTTATTATAAAAGCAAGAGTAATCATATAAATATGGCATTAGCTCATCAGAATTGACAGTCCAGAAATAAACTCTTATATTTATAATCCATTGATTCTTATAATACTTTTTTGAGCCATAATTCACATACCATTAAATTTCTCCTTTTAAAGTGTGCAATCCTATGATTTTCAGTATAATCACAGAGTTAAGTGACCATTAGCATTATCTAATTTTAAAATGTTTGTTAGGCCAAAAAGAAACACTCATGTACTAAAAATCCCTAACTACATAGTCTCTTAACTCTATCCAGCCCTAGGCAACCACTAATCTATTTTTGGTCTCTACAGACTTGCCTCTTCTGAACATTTTTTATAAATAGAATCATACAATATTGAGTCTTTTGTGACTGGTTGTTTCCACTTTGGTTTATTATGAATAACTTTTATCAGTATTTGTGTACAAGCTTTTGTGTGGAAAAAAAAAACTTTTCCAAATCCTTACCAATACTTGTTATATGTCCTTATTATAGTTATCCTAGTGAATCTAAAGGAGTATTACATTGTGATCCTGATTTGCATTTCCTTAATCTAGCCAATGCTATGGTTTTTCCAGTGGTCATGTATGGATGTGAGGAAGTAATAATATTAATAGCCACTGCTGTTGTCATTATTGTTGTTCAGTCACTGAGTCATGTCCAATTCTTTGTAACCCCTTGGACTGCAGCACACTAGGCTTCCTTGTTCTTCACTATCTCCCAGAGGTTGCTCAGACTTACATCCATTGAATCAATGATGCCATCCAACCATCTTGTCCTGTTGCCTCCTTCTCCTCCTGCCCTCAGTCTTTCCCAGCATCAGAGTCTTTTCCAGTGAGTCGGTTCTTTGTATCAAGTGGCCGAAGTGAAAGCTATTATCCAAACTAACTTTCACAGTAGACTTGCCAAAGACCTAGAAATTAGCTTTGTTAGTTAGCTCTAGAAGAGAAAATGGAGGCCAGGTGCTGGAAGGTAAGATAAGGAGGTTTGGTCAGAAGTGTACTCAGGAAGCATTAGAGCCCAGGACCAAGGACAGCGCCCCCCTGCACTGCCCCCACCCCTCTCTCCCATGCACCTCCCATGGCAGGGATGTGCCAGTCCACAACTGGAGGAAGCCCAGAGATTTATTCTCTGGAAATAGTAGTAGTAGTGGTAGTAATCATAAATCATCTTACTGGGAAAATTAGAATTGAGGGTACAAGTGCTGTATTTTTTAAATGGAAATTAAATAAACACACATGTACAGTTGTTGATACCTCCCTCGCTGTTTATCCCATTTGACTCCAGAACACTGGCAACAAGACCTTTACCTCTCAAACAGCAGATGAGACATTTTTCTGGGAACATTGAACATCCCTGGAGGAAACACATGGATGTACTGAAATCAGTTTCCCTGAAGGAAACCGCAGCAGAGCTCTCTGTGCTAAGGCTTGGTGCCTGGCTCCGCCCACAAGCCAGAGCTGCTGTAGGCTTTCAGTCCTGGCACGGTTAGCAGATTTCCAAGGGAAGTGTCTAATACGAAAAATAGATCATGAAAATAATTGGGTGGATTCAAAGAGCAGACAGAGGTAGGGGAAATCTTCCAGAATGTAAGGGAAATAAGTAATAGAAAATCAGTGAGCAAAAGAAAACTGGAGGGCTGATTTTTGGAGTTGAACATTTGAGTAATAGAGTTCCAAAAAGAGGGAAGAAGAGAAAAGAAGAAGAAACCATTGAAGATACAACTTAAGAAATTTCCTAAAAGTAAAAAAATCTGCATTTCTAGATCATCAGCCTACCAAGTACCCTGTACTTGGATGAAAATACACTGAGGTTATCACCATGAAATTTCAGAATACTAGTTCAAAGAAAATATGTGCTACCAGAGAGAAGAGGAAAAAAATTTAAAGTTTACAAGCCAAATACCAGGAATATACATGTTTCAGATTTTTCAAAAGCAAAAACAGCAGAAGAATTGAAGACAATGAAATCTTATCAAATATTTTCCTGGAAATTTGTTTCCAGCTTAGGATTTAGTACTTGATCAAACGATCAATCAAGTGTAAGAGTAAATGAAGGTATTTTCAGGCATATTAGGTCTAAAATAATACCTCCCATGTCTGTACTCTTTCTCAGGGCACTATTAAATGGTATTCTCTCACAAAATGAGCTGTGAACCAAGAATAGAAAGCAGGAAATATAGGAAACTGAAGAACAACACTCAGTGGGAGGCACTGATGCTGAGGGAAAGAAATTTCAGGATGACTGTCTGGCACAGGGCTTAGAGAGCAACCTCATGGACTAAAGTCAGAGACTCTAGCAGAGAGCCTTTAAGAAAGTAAGCCTGACAGAATACACAGTGTAGGAATGTCTTCAGAGTAAATTAAGACTGTTGTAGAAGAATATGGGGTGGAATTTTATTAGATGCATAAAAATTAACCAATGAATAAAAGCAATTATTAATTTCAGGTAAATGTGCATCAATAGGAAAAATCTATAGTAATCTGTGTGGCTTGGCTGTGCATAGTGTTTACATAGTTACCATGATATAAACACAGAGTAAATATCAGTCCAATACCATGGATGAAAAGTATATGTATGTGAGAGAGACAGAGAAAGAGAGGGAGGAGGAGGAGGTTGAGAATGGAGATGAATGTGGGGAAAGACAGACAGTACCTTCCACAGAAGGGAAAACCATTATTTTTTAAGAAGTATGGTATTTATAATAGTGAAGGTAAATACCAAAAGAATCAACTAGAAGAGTTTCAAATGAGAGTGACATTAGAGGGTGATAGAGTACTACTCTCTTTGGGATAAATGCTGTGCAACTATCATGGACAATATATGCCTGAAACGCTTTCATAAAAGTAAAATCCACAAAATGTAAGTATGTTAGAGGGAGAATCCACTGGGTTTGGTTATGGACTTGATGTAGGGGGTGAGGGAGAAGGAGACATCAAACAGTATTCCTGACCCTCAACAAGCCCGTGAACAGAAGTGCTGCTTACAGGTTGAAGGAGGACAGACAGACGAGAGGAGGGACAGACTGAGACTGGGGCAGTGGGGCTGGGGGTGGGGGTGGGGGAAACCAGGCTCCTTTCGGGACAAAGTGGGTTTTATGTTGACTGTAAGATGATGTGCTGAGCAAGGAGGTTGGCTTTATCAGTCTGGATCCCATAGGGGAGAACTGACCTGGGCATTGTTAAGTCTTCATCAGTATACAGAGGTTGTTTCAAGCTGCGGGAAGACAGGTCACAGACAGAAATGGAGGAGGGCCCAGCATGAGCCCTGGGAGCCCTGGATATTCAGGCTTCTGGTAGCGAGGAAGGAGCCCGCAAAGGAGAGAAAAAGTCAGAGGACTGAGGGGTAGGAGAAAAGTTAGCGAGTGTTGTCATGACGTGAAGAGAAGAGGGTCTTTCACAGAGAAGAGGCTGGTCTTCTTGCTGCAGGGTACTCAGAGCTCTGCGTATGTAACTGGTTCTACAGAACTTCATGCTACCTGGTGCCTCAGAGAGTAAAGCGTCTGCCTGCAATGCAGGAGACCTGGGTTCGATCCCTGGGTTGGGAAGATCCCCTGGAGAAGGAAAAGGCAACACACTCCAGTACTCTTGACTGGAGAATCCCATGGATGGAGAAGCCTGGTAGGTCACATTCCATGAGGTTGCAAAGAGTCAGATACAACTGAGCGACTTCACTTTCACTTTTCATAGAACTTAGTGCTATCGCCATACGTTTACTGAGGATGCTCTCAATCTTAATGCCCTGGTGGTCATATTATGACTTGCACACAAACACCTTAATATTTGAGTTAATGCTAGGGAAACATATAGATAATTCAAAATAATAATTAAATTTTATATATTCTTTTAAAGTATGCTGTCACACTTGGATTTAACTTTAATTGGAACCTATCTATTGGCCTTACCATGACTGGTCTGTATGGAAAGATGTTATGACATTTACCAGAAATGTCTTTTTTGTTGATCATTTGTCACTTCCCTGGGCTTCCATCTCTCAGTTCTCTCTGTCAATGCTATTTTCATCCCTCCCGCCACCCCCACTTAGTACTATGGTTTTATGCTTTAGTTCTACACTTTTAATCAGAAACTCTTCAAAAAAGCGAAAGAGCATGGCATTGAGTTGGCTGTAGTTGTTCATTTTCATGTGAAGAGTTCTGAACACTTGCAAACAGAAGGTGTCATGTCCTAATGGAGAAGCTCCTGTGACCATTTGGGGATGGCATGGTAGTTACTTTAGATTCCTTGGGAATGTCTGGGAGTCTGAGTATTGAGTAGTAGTCACCTGAATAGGGATGTGTCCTGGAAAATAATAGCCATTCTTGGGAGATTGCAAAGCATGAAGACTCTTTCAGCTCAACCTAAGGAAGAGCAGATTACAGTAAGGATGAATGCAGACAGGCCGTGGAACGCCGGTCACATGGTGTCTCTTTTTAGGTTATATGGGTGTTAATCTCTTCACCTGCTTCTCTAGCTGACTTGTAATTTTAGCTTCCTGTCTTTTATCTTTTCTCTGTGTCATGACCTTTCAGTTCTCCTGTGCTTGAAACTAAGGGCCAAGTCCAGTCCCTGTTGTATTAAAGCCTAATTAAATTAAATAATTCTAATTCTAATGTAGTCCTACTGAACAGAATAATTGAATTAATGAGTAAGTAGCTAATGTTCCTTCTATTAAAAGTATATGTGACAATCAGCATGCCAGAATCACCAGATGTACTCAAAAAGCCTCCCAAATGAAGATTAATATTTAAATGTAGAATGTCCTTTTACGGTGAATCTTGGTAAAGTAGACTGGTTCTGTGCCACATGATAATTAAAGTTTGTTTTTATAGAGCTGGGCAGATATCGTCTTCCTTTTTCTGGAAGGATTTAGAAATTGAGATTTGCATTGAGAAATGCAAAATCTCAGCACCCCTCACCCCTATCTTTGAAATCGGATTCTATGCTTTAACAAGATCCCTAGGTAATTCATATACATATTAAAGTTTGAGGCACCCTGAATTAAAAGGTAAATTTTGATTCTGATTATCCAGTAATGAATGCCTGTGTTTATTGATTTCTTGCTAAGTTCTTTGCAGAGATTATTTCACTTAATCCTTAGAACAACCCAGGAAAGATATTTTTTATTATCCTTATTTAATGCAGATGGAGAAATTGAGCCATAAAGAGTTCTAAAAACTTCCATAGACATAGCTGGGCAGACCCTGGATCTGGTCCAGGCAGTCCTGCTCAGCAGGCTCTGTTCTTCAACAAGACAGTCCCTGCATTCCCAGAGTTCTGGTTCATTACTCCCAGCTCCTGGTCACTCAGCACCGTGTGCTCCCCTGGTGTGGTGTGTGTCATTTAAGCTCAGGGAATCTCTCTCTTCCCTGTACCTAAGCTGGAAAAGTGTTTGAGGAGAATGTGCACCTTCTGTCTGCCCTGGAGAATGTTCACCTTGTCTCTGCCCTGGTTACTGGAGGGTTTTAGAGCTGTGTGCATGCGTTGTGTGCCTGCTGTGTGGCAGCCATGAGGTGGCAGACAGAATGGAGCAGGGAAAATGTTATGAGCATGGTCTGGATTCTGGCATTTGGAAATCTCTTAGGGAATTGTTGGTTAGGGTTAAGGGAAAGATGAGAGGAGAGAGTCCAAGTCCCTCTGGGTCTATGCTGTGTGCTTAGTCGCTCAGTTGTGTCCGATTGTTTGTGACCCCATTGACTGTAGCCCGCCAGGCTCCTCTGTCCATGGGATTCTCCAGGCAAGAATACTGGAGTGGGTTGCCATGCCCCCCTCCAGGGGATCTTCCCAACCCAGGGATCAAACCCAGGTCTCCTGCATTGCAGGTAGATTCTTTACTGAGCCATGAGGGAAGCCCAACATATCCTAAAACCGTGGAAGGAGATGAATCTTTTGTATCTGCCTAAGACATGATTTTGCACATAAGGGGAAGGATTTCCATTTCAGAAAAATATCCTAATCTACTCAAGTTTTTAAAGAAGTTTCACTGAGTTACGAGCTGCTGCTGCTAAGTTGCTTCAGTCGTGTCCGACTCTGTGCAACCCCATAGATGGCCTCCTACCAGGCTCCTCTGTCCCTGGGATTCTCCAGGCAAGAACACTGGAGTGGGTTGCCATTTCCTTCTCCGAGTTACGAGCTGCTGCTAAGTCACTTCAGTCGTGTCCGACTCTGTGCGACCCCATAGACAGCAGCCCACCAGGCTCTGCCGTCCCTGGGATTCTCCAGGAAAGAACACTGGAGTGGGTTGCCATTTCCTTCTCCATTGTGTGAAAGTGAAAAGTAAAAATGAAGTCGCTCAGTTGCAACTGACTTGTAGCGACCCCATGGACTGTAGCCCACCAGGCTCCTCCATCCATGGGATTTTCTAGGCAAGAGTACTGGAGTGGCTTGCCATTGCCTTCTCCCGAGTTACGAGCTACACATACTTAAAATACACAGTCTGATAAATTTTCATTTTTTGTCTGCAGCTGTTTTCGCAGGAGACAAACATTGTTACACTATGAAATATGAAAATGGGAGTATGTGGAAAGTTTACAGCCTAGTGGTTGAGATCTTGGTCAAACGGTTGAATCTTGCTGTTTTGGTAAGGGAAGGAGTCTAGAAGAGAGAAGTCACAGGCTAACTTCAAGCGGAACTGGACAGGGTGCACCTGAGATTGGAATAAAGGAATATTGGGGCCACTTCCCTAATTTGGCAGCTGTAGCTCATTTATTATCATGTGTGCAAGCAAAAGGGTGGCTGTATGTAGCTGTGGCTGAACCAGAAGCATGGCCATCGCTGCTCATCCATGCTTTGCATACTAAAGTAACAAATTATGAGTTTTGAATGAATATGTATTGAGCGTATGTAAAATTGGCTTCCCAAATGGCTTAGTGATAAAGAATCTGCCTGCCAATGCAGGAGATGCAGGAGATATGGGTTCGATCCCTGGGCTGGAAAGATCCCCTGGAGAAGGAAATGGGGACCTTACTCCAGTATTCTTGTCTGGAGAATCCCATGGACACAGGAGCCTAGTGGGCTGCAGGCCGTGAAGTCATGAAGAATCGGACATGACTGAGCACACACACACGCACATATGTAAAATCACTTACTATTTTTTATCAAAGGCCTAGTAACTTCAAATTCATATCCGCCTATTGCTGATTAAATATAGCACATATAGTAGTAGACCTCCGTCTTAACTGACTTTTATTTCTCTTTAGGGCATTTACCAGAAATTCAGGAAGAGTCGTTGAGTTTCTATGTAAATCTGTTGTTTTCCTCCACTCCTGTGTTGTTGTCTATTGCAGCTTTGCACTTTCAGAGGAAACCATGGTAGGTATTTGTCTGGGAAACAGAAGACTTGAGCTTTCTGTAGGTTCCAGGGATCACTGTCTGAAAGAGGAAGGCTCTCCTCCAAACTATTTCCTAACAATCAGCGGACAGTATAGGCTTGTCTAAGAGGAGTATAGTTGGATGAATTGGAGTGTAGGTGAGCATATATGTGGTAATATATACTTAGTCTGTGAGATGTATATACCTAGGGTTATAAAAGGGGAAAATGGCTAAGTAATTTTAAAAACACACCTCCCTTCTTGATGAACAGCTTATTTTACTTTTTAGATGTGTTCCATTTTTTTTCTTAATAAAAACCATGAAAAAATCTGATAAAGCTGATCTCTCAACATAGTTTCAGATGCGAAGGCAAACAGAAAATATAACAATAAGATCTGCTCCGTTCTTGGCTTTGTAAATAATTGAAACCAGAATAGGCTTAGAAAGGTCTCTTCATTTCCTTCACCAGGAGTTTTACCTTGTATTGTAGAAGATAGTTATTCTGAAATATGACATTAATTTTTGTCCAGAGTAAGATTTTCTTTTATGTTAGCCATTTTCATGAATATTTCTGTTATTTTATGAGAAGCACTTTTTTAAAAAAAGAACACAAAGTTAAGGAAAATACTCAAAGTTAAGGAAAGTAAATGTCATCAATCTGATCTTTTTTTCATTGCTTCAGAGTAAAATCAAATAATAAAATAAGAACACTTAAACACTAACTGGGGGCTTCCCTGGTGGTTCAGAGGGTAAAGAATTTGCCTGCAATGCAGGAGACCCAGATTTGGTCCCTGAGTCAGGAAGATCCCCTGGAGAAGAAGATGGCAATCCACTCCAGTATTCTTGCCTGGAGAATTCATGCAGAGGAACCTGGTGGGCTATAGTCCATGGGGTCACAGAGTCGGACATGACTGAGCGACTTTTTACAAACACTAATTGGCGGCATGTTTAAATGAAGACATACATAAGTGAATAAGTGAAGTCGCTCAGTCGTGTCCGACTCTTTGCGATCCCATGGACTGTAGTCTACCAGGCTCCTCTGTCCATGGGATTCTCCAGGCAAGGATACTGGAATGGGTTGCTATTTCCTTCTCTAGGGGATCTTCCTGACCCAGGGATGAACCCGGGTTTCCTGCATTGCAGGCAGACGCTTTACTGTCTGAGCCACCAGGGAAACCCCCAAAGACATACATAGTTACTTACAAATATATTTACTTAGCTTAGTTGCAGTCTTTTGCCAAGAGATGAGTTCCTTAGAAAACAGTACTGAAACTTCCTTTTTTAGCAAACTAATCTTAAATGATTGACATAAGAGACATCAAGTTGGAGAGAATTGTAGAGAATTTTGAGTGTAGAATTTGTCTTCACATAATTGCTACTAACTGACACAAAGTGGAGAATAGTCCTTAACCTGTTTTTTGAAAAAAGATACTTGTGCCTGAATCTCATGCCAGACCCACTGAAATGGAATTTGGGGGCACCTGGTATCTTTAAAAGTTTCACTTTGATTCTAAAGCTCAGTATCATGGAGCACCACTGAGCTAGAGAGGTGTTCTTTTTAAAAAATAAAATGTACATGCACGTGTATGCACACACACACACATACCATTTAGTAACTGATCAGATACATTTTTTGAGATGCTTTGGTGTGAGTCTTGAAGTTTTTAGGTGCTGAAATGAACACTTAATCTCTCAGTGTTGTGTTTGTGTGTTGGCTAGTTAAAGCACCCACTGTTAGCTATCTCTTGCCGTCTGTTTTTGGCAGCTATTAGGTTGACATGACGTGACCTAGCAACCAGGAAAGATTTTCTGTTTATGGGCAAATGCTATTTAAAAATAGATGAATGTATCTCCTTAATGCATTTCAAGTCTATGAACACAAGGCTTCATTCTCCATGAATTAATTAAATACAAAGGAAATTAATACTGAAGAAATACTGTACATTCTTAGGTGCAGGAGTGTCAGTTAAAGCTGGCAGAATAACAATTCAATCACAGAAGTTATTAAGAAGCTCTTTTAAAACTTGCAGTCTGGTAAGTTACAGCAAATGACTGGATGCTGAGCATTGTTAAATGTGAATGGCACATTGAATTGACTTGCCCGAGGTTGTTTTTTCAGAGTACCGTATTTACATGCATTATTTCTCCCTTTATACCCCATGATAAATAGAAGAGGAAATATAACCAACCATCTGGGGTCCTGTTCAGTTGCCATCCTAGGAAACTCTCATAAATCCTACTTCTTCCTTTTACTTTCTAATGAGCTAATTATCCAGAATTTCCAAGAAATCAGTGGCAAGGCAATTGCTGACTCAGGACTGAAGATTGTTAGAAAGTGTCCATAGCTTTTCCTCCTATCCCAGTTACCTTTATGAATAATATACTCTCCCTACAATTTGGGGCTTCCTTTGTGGCTCAGCTGGTAAAGAATCTTCCTGCGATGGAGGAGAGACCTGAGTTCAATCCCTGGGTTGCAAAGATACCCTGGAGAAGGGAAAGGCTACCCGCTCCAGTATTCTGGCCTAGAGAATTCCATGGACTGTATAGTCCACGGGGTCACAAAGAGTCAGACATGACTGAGTGACTTTCACACACCCCACAATTTATCCATCAGATAAACATAGGAAATCACTAGGGATTAGGAGTGGGAAGTGAGAGGGTATTTCACTTACCAGCAAGTCATGTAACCTCTGCAAATGCATTTTATTATTTAAAAATGGATTAGGGAAGGATAAAATGGTGTTTGTAGGAGGCACTTTGTAAATTGTTGAAGCCTTATGCAAATTCTATTATTTTATTATTAATGCAGCTCTCTCTGGAGGGAGAGATGACACATAAAAGCCAATTCATCATTAAAAATCCTGGTGAGGATTTGTCTCAAAGCAAATCAGAACTGTGGACCACAGCTTGTGGGTACTAGGCCTGAGTCGCTGTCCAGTTCAGTTCAGTCACTCAGTCGTGTCCGACTCTTGTGACCCCATGGACTGCAGTACGCCAGGCCTCCCTATCCATCATCAACTCCCAGAATTTGCTCAAATTCATGTCCATTGAGTCGGTGATGCCATCCAACCATCTCATACTCTGCCATCCCCTTCTCCTGCCTTCAGTCTTTCCCAGAATCAGGGTCTTTTCAAATGAGTTAGTTTTTCGCATCAGGTGGCCAAAGTATTGGAGTTTCAGTTTCAACATCAGTCCTTCCAATGAATATTCAGGACTAATTTCCTTTAGGATGGACTGGTTGGATCTCCTTGCAGTCCAAGGGACTCTCAAGGGTCTTCTCCAACACCACAGTTCAAAAGCATCAATTCTTCTGCACTCAACTTTCTTTATAGTCCAACTCTTACATCCATACGTGACTACTGGAAAAACCACAGCTTTGACTAGACAGACCTTTGTTGGCAAAGTAATGTCTCTGCTTTTTAATATGCTCTCTAGTTTGGTCACACATTTTCTTCCAAGGAGTAAGTGTCTTTTAATTTCATGGCTGCAATCGCCATCTGCAGTGATTTTGGAGCTCCCAAAAATAAAGTCTGTCACTGTTTCCACTGTTTCCCTATCTATTTGCCATGAAGTGATGGGACCAGATGCCATGATCTTAGGTTTCTGAATGTTGAGCTTTAAGCCAACTTTTTACTCTCCTCTTTCACTTTCATCAAGAGGCTCTTTAGTTCCTCTTCACTTTCTACCATAAGGGTGGTGTCATCTGCATATCTGAGGTTATTGATATGTCTCCCGGCAATCTTGAGTCCAGCTTGTGCTTCTTCCAGCCCAGAGTTTCTCATGATGTATTCTGCATATAAGTTAAATAAGCAGGGTGACAATATACAGCCTTGAGGTACTCTTTTCCCTATTTGGAACCAGTCTGTTGTTCCATGTCCAGTTGTAACTGTTGCTTCCTGTCCTGCATATAGGTTTCTCAAGAGGAAGGTCAGGTGTAACACATAACACAGAGGTATCATGGTTTAATAAACTAGGGAATGAGGGAAGGCCTAACAAATAGAGTAAGCAGTCATGGAGGAAAAACGGTATAGGGCACAGAATAGAAACTAACTTCTCATGTTTCACTGTTCTTTCCTCTACTCTAATCAGACTCTCTTACATGGTTCTGTAAAGGAGTGCGGTAAAAGGGGCAAGCGAAAGCAAGACATGTAGGAGACTGTGTATGCATGCATTGCTGGACACTGGCTAGTTTATTTTTGTGAGACTATGGTAGACATTACTAGTTTTGGGGAGCAGGGGAAGTGAGTAGAGTTTTCAGTTTAATTTTCTTTATAAGGAAATCCTTTGGCCCTAGGATAAGAATAACATAGCAAATATAGCTTGGAAGAAATGGATTAGGAAAAAATGGAGAAATAAGGAGCTAGATAGAAAGCAAGCAGCTCTCCTTCTTCCTCTAGTTGATGTAAGTTGACATCAGTTTTGTTCATTTTGTCCCAGATCCCCAGTTCTCACTGGACCTCAGAATTGCCCTCATAGTTCTCATCAGATGTGCATTTTTTGAAGCTCAGTATCTGTGGCATATTTAGTTTTATTTAGTTTTGCATGAGAGGCGCAAAAACATTTGATGCACAACCAGTGTTTCATTCTGTTTCTGCCTTTGACATCTCTTGCTTAACAAACTGAAGTGTCTCTTTAAGCATTGACTATTTCTGTTTCAGAGCAGAAAAAAGCAAAAAAGTATAGCTTGGGAATTATTTGGTTAAACTGTTTCCTTAATTTTTTAAGTTGAAACAGTTGGGAAAGTTCACTAAAGGGAGAAATAGTGAAGAGCTTTTTATGAGGAATATAGAAGTCATTAGTGAAATTTTAAATAACTGTCATAGTAACAGCTCATATTGTGTTCTTGCCTGATTACTTAAATCAGCAAACCCTCACTAAGAGAAAATTGTAATAATGCTAACTTTGATTGCAGAATACCCGTAATAATATATATTGAATAAATTATCAGCATCTTCCTTTAGAGGATATACTAGTGAATCAGCTATATCAATTAATACTCTAACATTGCTCTAAAGTAGAGGTGTTGGATAATCAATTTCAAACGACCCAGAGGGATGGTATGGGGAGGGAGGAGGGAGGAGGGTTCAGGATGGGGAACACATGTATACCTGTGGCAGATTAATTTTGATATTTGGCAAAACTAATACAATTATGTAAAGTTTAAAAATAAAATAAAATAAAATAAATGGAAAAAAAATAAAATAAATAGTATAGAGATGCCAGATATCACTCCTTCTATACATCATTTTACTGTAGATACTAGGTGATATTGTATTACCTAGGAAAGGAAATACATATTAAGAATTGGAAAAGAAGAGATAAAACTGTCCATATTTGTAGTTAGTATGCTTAATTGATGTAAATCCAAGAGAATATACATATTAGAAACATAAGAATTTAACCAGGTTCTTAGATGTAAAGTCAGAATTTTAGAAATGTCTTAGCTATAAAAAGTCATTATTCAGATTCAAAGCTTCTCATACCAGTAATGACCAATTAACAAATTGGATAGGAAAAAAAGTTCATTTACACTGGCAATATAAAACATACATGAAGAAACCCAGAAGATTTATATAAGATCTCTATGGAAAAAAAAAATAAATAAAAGGATGTAAAATAATTAAATGGGCAGCTGTATCAGTAGCTTACTTGGTATGGTAAGGATGTCAATTCTCTTCTGTTGATCTGTAAATATATATATTTGGTGAAATTTTATGTTCTGTGAACTAGATTCATCAATTTATAAATGATTCCAGTTAAAATTTTGGGAGTCACTTCTTAATTCTGTTAATGGAGGCTTTCTGGAAAAAACAAATCTAAATTTGATGAAAAAAAAAAGAAAACTATTCATTGACATTTTGCAAAGAATCAGTGAAGGTCAAATAGGATAAATACAGATACACACACAGAGAAACACAATATAGTCAACCTATTGATAGCAAAGAGACATGTATTTAAAGCAGCAAGAGATGACACAATGACATGATGAACATCTGATTTTTCATCAAAAACAAGAGGCAGGAAGGCAATGGGAGGCTTCCCTGGTGGCCTAGTGATTCAGAATCTGCCTGCCAGTGCAGGGGGCATGGGTTTGCTCCCACGTGGTATGGAGAAACATAGGCCGTGCACCACAACTGCTGAGCCAGCACTCTAGAGCCCACAAGCTGTGACTGCTGAGCGCGTGTGCCGTAACTGCTGAAGCCCACACATCTAGGCCTGTGGGCTCATCCCCGACCAGGGATCAAATCCGTGTCACATCCAACTCTTTGCAACCCTGTGAACTGTAGCCCACCAGGCTCCTCTGTCCATGAAATTTTCTAGGCAAGAATACTGACTGGAATGAGTTGCCATTTCCTACTCCAGGGGATCTTTCTGACCCAGGGATTAAATCTGCATCTTCTGTGTCTCCTGCATTGGCAGGTGGATTCTTTACCACTGAGCCACCTGGGAAGCCTCATTTGCAGATGATATGATACTATACATAGATGCTACCAGAAAACTACTAGAGCTCATCAATGAATTTGGTAAAGTTTCAGGTTATAAAATTAATACACAGAAATCTGTTGTATTTCTATACACTAACAATGAAAGATCAAAAAGAGAAATTCAGGAGACAGTTCTGTGTATCATTAGACCAAAAAGAATAAAATTACTAGGAATAAATCTACCTGAGGAGATAAAAGACCTGTACTAAGAAAACTGTAAGATGCTAATGAAAGAAATCAAAGAAGATGGAAACAAATGGTGCCAGGAAAAAAGGACAGCTAAAAAAAAAAAATGAAATTAGATCAACCTTTAACACCATGAACAAAAACAAGCTCACAGTGGGCTAAAGATTTAAATATGAGACTGACGACTATAAATCCCCAAGAGGAAAACATAGGCCAAACATTCTGTGACATAAATCACCACAGAAAAAAAAAAAAGAAAAAAAAATCACCACAGACAGACAGTATCTGTCTCCTGAATAATGGAAATCAAAGCAAAAAATAATCAAATGGGACCTACTTAAACTCAAAAACTTTTGCACTGCAAATGAACCAATAAACAAAATGAAAAGACACCCCATAGATTGGGATAAAATATTTAAATATGATGTGACTGACAAGGAATTAGTCTCCAAAATTTATGAGCAGCTCATGCAGCTCAATATTCAAAAAATAAAGAACCCAATCAAAAAATGGGCTGAAGACCTAAATAGACATATCTCCAAAGAATACATATAAATGGCCACAAGGTACATGAGAAGATGTTCAGCACTGCTAATTATTAGAAAATTGCAGCTCAAAACTACAATGAGATATCACTTCACACCAGTTCCAATGGCCATCATCAAAAAATCTACAAACAATAAACACTGGTGAGGATGTGGAAGAAAGGGAACCCTCCTACATTGTTTGCCTTTCCAGGTGGTGCCAGTGGTAAAGAATTTGCCTGTCAGTGCAAGGGACACGAGAGATGCAGGTTCTATCCCTCAGTTGGGAAGATCCCGTGGAATAGGAAATGGTACCCCACTCCAGTGTTCTTGCAGGGGAAGATTCCCTGGGCAGAGGAGGCTGGTGGGCTACAGTCCAGGGGGTTGCAGAGAGTCAAACACGACTGAGCGACTGAGTACGAGGTTCTACACTGTTGGCAGGAATGTAAGTTACTACAGCCAAGTAGAGCGATCATGTTGCTGTTGGTCAGTCACTAAGTCGTGTCTGATTCTTTTTGACCCCATAGACTGCAGCACGTCAGGCCTCCTTGTCCTTCACTGTCTCCCCGAGTTTGCTCAGATTCATGCTCGTTGAATCAGTGATGCTATCTAACCACCTTATCCTCTGCCCCCCGTCTCCTTTTGCCTTCAGTCTTTCCCATCATCAGGGTCTTTTCCAGTGAATCGGCTCTTCACGTCAGGTGGCCAAAGTATTGGAGCTTCGGCAACAGTCCTTCCAGTGAATACTCAAGGTTGATTTCCTTTAGGATTGACTGATTTGATCTCTTTACAGTCCGAGGGACTTCTCCAGAAGGTATTTTAATCTTAAATGAGAAAGAAAAAGAAAGTCTCATAGGTTGTGAAGGGAAGAATAAGACCTGGACATAAGTAAGAATTCCTTCCCTCAGTTATTCCTTCACCCTTTTGATTAAAGTGAACCTGGGTGCCTTGAACATGAAAGAAAGGGTTTTCTGTGAATTATCACCATTCCTGCTATATGTTTTTTCACTTTCAAGGTGAAACATTAAAATTTCATGAACTTTCAAATCTCCTATTTTAGACAACACCATGTTTGTTTATTTTCAGTGAGATATTGCTATATAAAATGGATATCTGAAGAATCTTCTCAGTTTAGAAAAACTTTGCTGAGGGAACATTATTGCTCAGGGGCTAAGCAAATGATAGGAGGTGAATTTTCAATTCTCATTTTAAAATTCCACTTAATAATTAGAACTGTGCCTTCTGATGAGTAATTCTTATTTTTATAAAAGGTAGGGAAAGAAAGCCAGTCTGCATAAGCTGTTATTCAGTATTAGTAAGTTAGACAAAAGAATAAATATGGGGAATTATATTTCAAACACTTGCAGTTTGGAAACAGGATTATTGGTTCAAGAAATGAAAATATCTAAAAGGATGAGCACAGATAGGGAAAATTTTATACAGTTTTTAAACATATTCAGGTCTCTTTCACAATGTAATGTAAGCTATTTTCTATCTCCCCCAAGAACAGGGCAAGAAAAATGATTTTATTCTGCAGCATAAGGGACTTAGGAAGATTGTTTTCTGACAGCAAAATTTGTTAAGCATTAGAACAGATTACCAGAGGAGGTTGTAAAATCACTCCCTCCTGAGACTCCTAAAAATAAGGTAATTTCTCCTTTTCCTGGTGTGTTAGGAATGCTTCGTCCTAAGAGAAGAGGGATGGATAACCTGACTTCTAACTGTCCCTTTCATCTGGCCATTTTCAGCTTACTGTGTGTAAGAAAACGTGGTCAGAAACCTCATTAGGGTCTTGGCCAAAAAAAAAAAAAAAAAGAGAGGAATAAAGGAATGATTTTAGAAAGCTTATACATGAAGTACACATAAGTCATGCTGTTAATTTCCATGGGGTCCTATTTTCGCATATTTATTGCTTTGGGCTTTAAAAAAGAGAAATAAGGTTCAATTTTATCTGTATTCTTTGGTTGTCTTTTTCTTGAAGAAGTGCAGTATCTCCTCTGAGAGGCTGAAGTGGTAGAGCCCACCATTCTACACATATTAGTGTTTTAAAGCACCCAGAAATGACCTCCATAGACCTTTCAATTACAGATTAACAGGGTCAGTAATGATGGTGGGGATAAAAATTGAGAGAATCTATAATATGTGATAAGTGCCTTCATAGCATTTTATGTATAATACACATATGGGGTGCTATTAACTCTACCAAAATTCAAGGGAAGCATAGAATACATGGAAGGCTTCACCTAGAGAGTTATAATTTGTTCTGGGTATTGAAGTATTAATATGTACTCAAGTCAAAGATTTACCAAGTCTGTGGCAACACAGAAAATGTGGAAGAGCTTCCAGACTTGGGATTGTAGTAAGAATTACAAATACCAGGGTGGTGTGTGGTCATAGTCATGGTGTAATTTGAGTTAATATTTCAAAGGAATTTGGTTGTTTAATACACAGGTCTATGTATTAAGTCACTCAGTGGTGTTCAACTCTTTGCAACCCTATCGACTGTAGCCCACCAGGCTCCTCTATCCATGGAATTCTCCAGGCAAGAATACTGGAATGGGTTGCCATGCCTTCCCCCAGGGGATCTTCCCAACCCAGGGATTGAACCCAGGTCTCCTGCATTACAGGAGGATTCTTGACCATTTGAGCCACCAGGGAAGCCCAGTACAGGTCAGTGGCTATAAAATTGTTTAACTGAAACACATGAGCACATTTGTTTATATATTACCTATGGTTGCTTTTATATTATAATGGCACAATTGGATAGTTGCAAAAGAAACCTTATTGCCTACAAAACTTAATAAATTTATCTGACCTTTTATAGAAAAAATTTGCCCGCCTCTTTCATAGATGATAGTTTTATTTTCATTTTCCTGGGAAATGGCTTGATCAGATTTAAGACTCACTTTGGCAACATTAAGAGGAGAGTAGCTTCTTGTATCCTAGTTCTTTGCAAATAGATGCCCTGTTTCATAGAGGGATTTTGAAGAATGAACGAATGAGTGAATGAGTATATTCATTACAGGATATCAGAATAAAAAGTAAATTCAGATTTCAGATGAGCGTTAATAAAAGTCTGAAGTAAGGATAGTAACAAGTGGGATAGTAAAGAGAGGGTCTAAATTAAAGTCATTTGCAAAAAAAAAAAAAAGTCATTTGCAAAATATAATTAACTGGACTTGGTTATTTTAGTAAATCCATCATTTGTTTTTACCAGTGGCTCTTATTATTTAAGCATTTGGTTATCAAAAATTTAAATGTATGTAAAAGTAAGGATAGACAGCCACTTAATGAACCCCTGGTCTCAAAATAATCAACATTTGCCAATCGTATTCTATCTTCACTCCTAAAAATATAACTACTATTGCTGAAGTGTTCTAGAGGAAAATCGAGCTAAGTGTGTTCAGTAATCTGGTGTATTTAGTATTGCTAAATCTAATAATACTCTCACTGCAAGTAAGGCTACACAATCACTGTACAGTACTCATCTCTTTAACTTAAAAAGTGGCTGAAACAGTATCTGTCGTCGATTAGTGCAATGGATCTCACCCTGGGAAGGTTTTCCACAATGCACATGCCTGGGCCCATCCTAGACATTTTGATTTTGTGGTTCTGGGAAGAGCCTGTTGTCATGCATTTTGAAAATGCCCAGGGGTAATGTAGAAGAGCCCCAAAGGCTCTGAAAAACCAGCTTAGTTAAATATCACCACTCTATGAGACATCTTATCTTCATGGGGTTTCTCTTGCAAAATGTAACCACTGCTTTTTTGACCATTTCATTATTTGGGACCTAAGTCACTTCCAAGGCTGTGAACATTAAGATATTGAAACTAGCTGTAGACATTTTGTAACTTAAGAAAATTTCAAAACAATGTAGTGAACATCTTCTACACGGAATGAACGTATGTCTCCAAGTGCCTGAGCTCATTCTGGCTATTGTCTGCTGTCCTGGAGTAATTGCTAATAGCACTCTGTGTCTCTCTTAAAAGCATCCCAGTTTGAATAATTCTGAATATCATTGAGTATGAAGTGCAAATGTTCACTAATATGAGAAGTATTCAACCTCCTTTTAGGTCATGGAAAATAATTTGAATTTTTAGCTAAAAATACAATGGAAAGTCACTGAAGCAGAAGAATACTGTGGTTTGATTTATGTCTTTAAAAGATCAGTGGTCAGCATGTGGAGAATTAATTGAAAGGCAGCAAGAGTGTCCCAGCTTCCAGATGACAGTTCCAAATGGGGATGCCATTCATATGACAAACGTGAAATCACACGGTACAAATGTGAAATTTAGAAGAGCAGTGTGGATTAGAGATCAGTGCAGGAACACCTAACATCAAGAAATATAGAAATGATTGCGCTCAATTGAAGAGAAAATTTTTTAAAAAATTTTAAAAAACAACAGAACCAGGGGCCTTGACTCTGGTAATTCTAGCACCTTAATGTTTATAAGAGGGGAAAAGAGAACTGGCAACAAATGAAGACTTTCAAAGAGGGAATTTCATCTCTGTTAGATGATGTTGGTTTTTCCAGTAGTCATGTATGGATGTGAGAGTTGGACTATAAAGAAAGCTGAGTGCAGAAGAATTGATGCTTTTGAACTGTGGAGTTGGAGAAGACTCTTGAGAGTCCCTTGGACTGCAAGGAGATCCAACCAGTCCGTCCTAAAGGAGATCAGTCCTGGGTGTTCATTGGAAGGGCTGATGTTGAAGCTGAAACTCCCAATACTTTGGCCACCTGATGCGAAGAACTCACTCATTTGAAAAGACCCTGATTCTGGGAAAGATTGAAGGCAGGAGGAGGACGGCAGAGGATAAGATGGTTGGATGGCATCACCGACTCAATGGACATGAGTTTGAGTCAACTCCAGGAGTTGATGATGGACAGGGAGGCCTGGCGTGCTGCAGTCCATGGGGTTGCAAAGAGTCGGACACGACTGAGCAACTGAACTGAACTGAGATGATGTTGTGAGACTATCACAGGTGGAAGTCTCTGGGAAACAAATTCTAAGAAGTGTCATGTGCAGGATGTTCATGCAGGATGATTTTGGAGTCAGAATCTGTGGAGGAGGGTATAGCAAGGAGGATTAGCGAGAGAAATGAAGCCGCTGTATGGGCCCAGCAGCAACTTGGCTGACCTCTCAGTGGAGCTCTGAAGTTAGGAGGGTCCTTCAGAGTTCTCCTAGGCTGGGCCAAAGGCCAGGTCACTCTACTTCCACTGGACTGTGGGCCACCCCAGAAGGGGTGACACTTTGCATAACATAGCTCCCTGCAGCTGAGGCAGCCTCTGAAGGCCTGGCAGTTGAAGGCTATCTGCCAAGAGCATTCCTAACAGCTGGGGCAACAACTGTTTCATTGGACAGAGATCTGGGTGACCATCTTAGTGTCTACTACAGAGGACAGTAGGACCAATTGGTGACCTTTGTTTATTTATTTAGGACTTCCCATCTGGCTCAGGAGGTAAAGAATCTGCTTGCCAATGCAGGAGATGCAGGTTCGATCCCTGGGTCGGGAAGATCCCCTGGAGAAGGGAATGGCTTCCCACTCCAGTATTCTTGCCTGGAAGATTCCATGAACAGAGGAGTCTGGGAGGCTGCAGTCCATGAGGTTGCACACTAGGACAGAACTGAGCATGCATGTGCGTGTATTTACTTACTGAGCATATTTATTGAACATGTGCAGTGTGCCAGGCAGTGGCCTAAGTGCTGGTGGATAAATATGCAAAACAGTTTTACACAGGGTAAGAAGTTGTAGTGAAATAAGAGAACAGAATTAAAATTGAAGACTAAAGTTTGGAATTTACTTATTTAAGGAGGCCCTTATGATCTTTACAGTAGTAGTCTAATGGCACGGTTTGGATAGAAACAGACCAGAATAGTTTGAGCAATTAATGGGATAGTTTTATTTTCAAACAGCTAAGTTGTGATTTGTTTCTATTTGAAAAGCTAACATGTCAACTTTTGTTATTGAAAGCATACTGATTAATAATGACTCATAGTTTAAGGTTGTCTTAAATTCAGTTTTTGGAATCCTTTCACTTCTTTTCATTTAGTTGATCCTCCTAAGACTGACAGGAAAAGCATCATTCTGTCTATTTTATAAGTAAGGATACTGGAGTGCACAGATGGTGGGGGGTATTCTGAGAGTCATTGTGTGGGAGGAGGTGGAATTAGGCTGAGAATGCCATCTTTTGAGGTACTGTCTCCCAGTCTTTCCATTAAATCAGGCTGACCTACTAATCAGCACAGCTTAAATATCTGTTATCAAATTTATATAATCGTGTTGCATGTAGAGTTACCAAGTGAAATACAGTATTTGGGACATGCTTATACTAAAAAACTATTCCTTGTTTACTTGAAGTTCAAAGTACCTGGATTTCCTATATTAATTTGCTGACTCTGGCAGTTCTGGTTCTGTAACACCACGAGATTTGCTGCCTTTATAGTCTGTGCTGAAAAAAAAAGGAGGAGGGAGGAAGGAAGGAAGGAAAGGATTTCCCCGTAGCACGTGTGTGTGTGTTAGTTGCTCAGTCCTGTCCGACTCTTGCAACCCCTTGGACTGCCGGCCCCTAGGTGCCTCTGTCCATAGAATTCTCGAGGCAGTAATACTGGAGTGGGTTGCCATTCCCTTCTCCAGAGGATCTTCCTGACCCAGGGATTGAAGCTAGGTCTCCCACTTTGCTGGCAGATTCTTTACCATTTGAGCCATCAGGGAAGCCCTTTGACTGACTTTTATATTTACACCTTATCTTTAAAAAAAATGGTCATTAAGCTCTCAGCTTTAGAGTTTAATGCATAGCATATGCTCTTGCAGTTGGTGACATTAGAAATGTAAGTCCTGCCAAGCAGAAGACCCCTGTTGCTGGGCATGCATTGACATGTATAGCTTCAGTTCAGTTCAGTTGCTCAGTCGTGTCTGACTCTTTGCGGCCCCAGGGACTGCAGTATAGGTTAGAGTGAGCTAAGTCAGTGCCTGCTGAGCCAGTCCAGCTTGTGTTGCCCACCATCAGATGTGGAGTCTCATTAATGTCCACTGAATATTCCCAGGTGAGAAGAGATGTGACAGATGGTTTTCATTGGTGTGGAGGTGTACCTGGCAGATGTTCTAGCATTTTGTGTGTGTGTGTGTGTGTGTTTTTTGTGTGTGTGCCAAGAGGCAAAACTCTGTGGTTAACTCTTGAGTAGATGTCCAGATCTCTTCTTACAGGCCACCTGTTGGCTCTGGCAGCCTTGTTCTGAGTTCAGAACAGTAAATGTTCTGCAAAGAAGGGAATAGGAGCAAGGTGTCCCAGTTCACCAGGATTGGACCGTGATCTCTAGGCCAGCAGCTGCCAGAGAAGGCATCTTGGAGAGTATGACCATAGAAGTACAGCTGTTTATGAGCTTGAGGAGAGATAAAGAAGGCACTTGCCTCGTGCCAGAGAATAAAATGTAAAGGCAAGTTAGTCAATACCATTTCACAAGCTTTGACATCACTATTGACTGGAGACATATTAACGCCACAGGTATTAGTTTCTACGAAAATCCCCCAGACAATAATGTGTAAACATAGACAATAATGTATTAATCTAAAGCTTATACTGAGTGCCAAGGCTATTATTTTTATAATGTAAAAAGTAATTAAAACTCAGATTTTGGGGGCTAATACTAAAAGTATTTGGCCCCATTAATGGAGGATTACTGCTATTAAAGAGAAAATAAAAGTCATAGATACCCTGAATTTTTAAAAATGAAAGTCAGTATATAAATAGGTCACAAATATAGAAAGAAATGTTCAGAAATGAAATATATTTTTTCTAGTACAGAAGCATCATAATATATCCTTATTTGACTTTGTTTTTTGTATGTTACTAATGGTTTCCTTTTATATCACAATCCATGATCTGTCTCCAAATTAATGCATTTGAATATATCTTCTTGATTAGATCTCTTGCTGTGAGCAGGAAGAGAGGGGAAAAATCTATTTACTTAAAATCAGAACTGCTTATATTGAAGTTGATTGCATGATTGGATATTCAAGAGTATTTAATTAAAGCTCAGTTGTACTCTAATTTTCTTCTAACAATTGATCAAAGGTGTGTAAATAGATGTCAGAGACATTATCCCATTGTTTACAGATGCGTCTCCAGTATTGGAAAACGAATTTGTTTAAGCATACGCATGTATTTGGTAGGTTGGCGTGTAGTTAAGGAAACAGTCCCTTTAATCAGATGTCAGATGGTCTGGGTTGAATGCTGTCTTCGTTTGTTTACTGTGTGGCCTTGGAAAAGTCACTTCACCCCTCTGAACTTGAATTCCTTAGTCTTGTAATAGGTGAAGTGAAGTCGCTCAGTCGTGTCCGACTCTTAGCGACCCCATGGACTGTAGCCCACCAAGCTTCTCCATCCACGGGGTTTTCCAGGCAAGAATACTGGAGTGGGGTGCCATCGCCTTCTCCGAAGTCTTGTAATAGAGGGCAAGTAATCATACCTCTGCTGGATCATCAAAAAAGCAAGAGAGTTCCAGAAAAACATCTTCTTCTGCTTTATTGACTATGCCAAAGCCTTTGACTATGTGGATCACAATAAACTGTGGAAAATTCTGAAAGAGATGGGAATACCAGGCCACCTGACCTGCCTCTTGAGAAAGCTATATGCAGGTCAGGAAGCAACAGTTAGAACTGGACTTGGAACAACAGACTGGTTCCAAATAGGAAAAGGAGTACGTCAAAGCTGTATATTGTCACCCTGCTTATTTAACTTCTATGCAGAGTACATCATAATAAACGCTGGGCTGGAAGAAGCACAAGCTGGAGTCAAGATCGCCGGGAGAAATATCAATAACCTCAGATATGCAGATGACATCACCCTTATGGCAGAAAGTGAAGAGGAACTAAAACGCCTCTTGATGAAACTGAAAGAGGAGAGTGAAAATGTTGGCTTAAAGCTCAACATTCAGAAAATGAAGATCATGGCATCTGGTCCCATCACTTCATGAGAAATAGATGAGGAAACAGTGGAAACAGTGTCAGACTTTATTTTTGGGGGTCCAAAATCACTGCAGATGGTGACTGCAGCCATGAAATTAAAAGATGCTTACTCCTTGGAAGGGAGGTTATGACCAACTTAGATAGCATATTCAAAAGCAGAGACATTACTTTGCCAACAAAGGTCTGTCTAGTCAAGGTTATGGTTTTCCAGTGGTCATGTATGGATGTGAGAGTTGGGCTGTGAAGAAAGCTGAGTGCCGAAGAATTGATGCTTTTGAACTGTGGTGTTGGGAGACTTTTGAGAGTCCCTTGGACTGCAAGGAGATCCAACCAGTCCATTCTAAAGGAGATCAGTCCTGGGTATTCTTTGGAAGGACTGATGCTAAAGCTGATACTCCAATACTTTGGCCACCTCATGCAAAGAGTTGACTCATTGGAAAAGACTGATGCTGGGAGGGATTGGGGCAGGAGGAGAAGGGGACGACAGAGGATGAGATGGCTGGATGGCATCACCGACTCAATGGACATGAGTTTGAATGAACTCCGGGAGTTGGTGATGGACAGGGAGGCCTGGCGTGCTGTGATTCACGGGGTCACAAAGAACCCATGTCACACGGACACGAGCAACTGAACTAAACTGAACAGAGTCATACATACTTCATAAGGTTGCTAAGAGGATTGAATGAGTTAATCTACAGAGAATACTCAGAATGCATTCTAGCATAATGAACTCTATAAAGTATATTTTGATATATTTTTTATGATAAGCTTTACAGCTTCCATAGATGATGAGGCAATTTCAAAGTATTCTATGGAAGGACATTTAAAGTAAGCCACCCTAGGAGCAAACCTTGGAGAAGGAAATGGCAACCCACTCCAGTATTCTTCTCTGGAGAATCCTATGGACAGAGGAGCCTGGGAGGCAATACTCCATGGGGTTGCAAAGAGTCGGACATGACTGAGCAACTAAACAGCAACAAGAGCAAACCTTTAATAATATATTTTAGCAATAGGAAGGTATATTTGATAAAAATGCCTATGTAGTATATTTAAAATAGTGTTTGTTTATGCAACTAAGGATATGCAACAATCAGCTATTTTTTGCTAATTTTAGACTACACAATAACTATTTAAAGTGTATACTTGATTTCTAAGATCTTTGGCAGGCAATTAATAAGCTTTTATACTCTATGAAACTGTGTGTTTTAGAATCCTGCGAGGTATGTATGGAAATATATCTTATTCCTGTTCAAAAGAGGGTATTACATAATGATAACAGTGATTTTCTGTGAAGTTAAAGTTAAAACATATTACTTATAGCTTTTATTTTCTTCCATTTATGTTTTCCCTGAGTAGTTGTGCTTCAGTTTTCGGTTAATTATGAATGATTCTTGGAAAACACAGCACTGGAATATATAACAGCTGCTGTCAATCTATATGATAACTCTTCTTTGAAGAATCCACAAATAAATATTTCTTATATTCCTTAATTATCAAAAGTTTCAATATGTAGAATACTATGTATTATTTTAATTATATAATGCATACTGATCACGGGTTATTAATACGTTAATTTGGGTGAGAAAAATGTAAGCAGATAGAACTTTCAAAGGAGAAAATAAAAAGACATACTGAAGAATATGCCTGAGGTTTACACTCTTAAAACTTTCAAATACACAATACGGTATTAATTGTATTTGCCATGCTGTGCACACATCCCATTTATTTATTTTAAAACTGAAAGTTTGTACCTGTTGACTCCCTACACTCATTTTGCCCACTCCCCACCCTCAGCTCTGGCATCACCAGCATGGTCTCTGTGTCTATGAGCTTAGGTTTTATTTTGTTTTACTTTCATATCCACATGTAAGTGAGGTTATATAATATTTGTCTGTTTCTATCTGACTTCAAACTTAGCACAATGCCCTCGGGCTCATGCGTGTTGTCGTCAGTGGCAGGATTGCCTTCTTTTCGGGTAGCTGGATGATACTCCTGTGGATATGTGTGCATTTATGTGTGTGTTACATTTTCTTTATGCATTCACTTACATCTTTATGTAAATTGGCTGTTGTAAATAACGCTGCAGTGAACATAGAGGGGCATATACCTTTTTGAGTTAGTGCTGTTATTTTCTTTGTATAAATACCCAAAGGTGGAATTGCTGAATCATACAGTATTTTACATTTCTTGAGGAAACTCCATATTCCCTTACATAGTGACTGCACCAATTTGCTTTCTCACCTGCAGTGGATAATAGTTTTCTTTTCTCCACATTCTCACCAACACTTATCATTTCCTGTTTTTTGTTTTTTGGGTTTTTTTTTTCCTGAAAGCTGTTCTGGCTAAGTGTGAGGTGTTATATCAATGTGGTTTTGCTTTCCATTTCTGTGATGATTAGTGATACTGAGCATTATTTCATGTCGTTGTTTTTCTGTGTCTTTTGGGGGAGAATTTCTATTAAGAGCCTCTGCCTATATTTCAGTGGAATTTTTTTTTTGGATATAGAGTTGTATGGGTTTTTAATATATTTTGGATATTAAATCTAATTATGATTTGCAAATATTTTCTACTATTCAGTAAATTGCCTCTTTATTTTGTTGATAATTGTCCTTTATTTTGTTGATGATTTCCTTTTCTGTGCAGAAGCTTTTTAGTTTGATTTAGTCCATTTATTGACTTTTGCTTTTCTTGCCATTGCCCTTGATGTCAGATCTAAAAAAGTCATCCTCAAGACGAGTGTCAAGGATACCATCAGTTATGTTTTCTTGTATGAGTTTCATGGTTTCAGATCTTACATGTAAATCTTCAATCCATTTTGAGTCAAGATTTTATGTGCAGTGTAAGGCAGTGGTCCAGTTTCATGCTTTTCCATGTACAGTTTCTCAGCACAATTTATTGAAGAAACTGTCCTTTCCTCATTGTATAGTCTTAGTTTTTTGTCATAAATTAATTGACCATGTATGTATGGCTTTATTATTGGACTCTCTGTTCTGCTCCACTGATCTCTGTGTCTGTATTTATGCCAATATTATACTCTGTTAGTTAATGTAACTTTGTAATATAGGTTGAAATCAGGGAGTGTGATGCCTCCAGCTTTGTTCTTTATGATGATGATGATGACTTTGGCTATTCACAGACTTTCCTATTAATACACTTCATTTCCAGTTTCAGTTCATTTCAGTTCAGTCACTCAGTCATGTCCGACTCTTTGTGACCCCATGAACCATAGCACACCAGGCCTCGCCGTCCATCACCAACTCCCGGAGTTCACCCAAATTCACATCCATCAAGTCAGTGATGCCATCCAGCCATCTCATCCTCTGTCATCCCCTTCTCCTCCTGCCCCCAATCCTTCCCATCAGGGTCTTTTCCAATGAGTCAACTCTTTGCATGAGGTGGCCAAAGTATTGGAGTTTCAGCTTTAGCATCATTCCTTCCAAAGAACACCCAGGACTGATCTCCTTTAGAATGGACTGGTTGAATCTCCTTGCAGTCCAAGGGACTGTCAAAAGTCTCCCAACACCACAGTTCAAAAGCATCATTTCTTCGGCGCTCAGCTTTCTTCACAGTCCAACTCTTAACATCCATATATTACCACTGGAAAAACCATAGCCTTGACTAGACGGACCTTTATTGGCAAAGTAATGTCTCTGCTTTTGAATATGCTGTCTAGGTTGGTCATAACTTTCCTTCCAAGGAGTAAGCGTCTTTTAATTTCATGGCTGCAGTCACCATCTGCAGTGATTTTGGAGCCCAGAAAATTAAAAGTCTGACACTGTTTCCACTGTTTCCCCATCTATTTCCCATGAAGTGATGGAACCGGATGCCATGATCTTCATTTTCTGAATGTTGAGCTTTAAGCCAACTTTTTCACTCTCCTCTTTCAGTTTCATCAAGAGGCATTTTAGTTCCTCTTCACTTTCTGCCATAGGGTGGTGTCATCTGCATATCTGAGGTTATTGATGTTTCTTCCGGCAATCTTGATTCCAGTTTAGATGTATTTTATTTATTTTCTTTCCTAATTGCTCTGACTAGGATTTCCAGTACTGGGTTGAATAAAGTGACAAGAGTGGTCATCCTCATCTTGTTTCTTATCTTAGAGGAAAAGCTTTTAGCTTTTAACAAAAAGCAGAGACACTACTTTGCCAACAAATGTCCGTCTAGTCAAGGCTATGGTTTTTCCTGTGGTCATGTATGGATGTGAGAGTTGGACTGTGAAGAAAGCTGAGCGCCGAAGAATTGATTCTTTTGAACTGTGGTGTTGGAGTAGACTCTTGAGAGTCCCTTGGACTGCAAGGAGATCCAACCAGTCCATTCTGAAGGAGATCAGCCCTGGGATTTCTTTGGAAGGAATGATGCTAAAGCTGAAACTCCAGTCCTTTGGCCACCTCATGCAAAGAGTTGACTCACTGGAAAAGACTCAGATGCTGGGAGGGATTGGGGGCAGGAGCAGAAGGGGACGACAGAGGATGAGATGGCTGGATGGCATCACCGACTCGATGGACGTGAGTTTGAGTGAACTCTGGGAGTTGGTGATGGACAGGGAGGCCTGGCATGCTGCGATTCATGGGGTCGCAAAGAGTCAAACATGACTGAGCAACTGAACTGAAGTGAATTGAATAGTGTTAGCTGTGGGCTTGTCAATGGCCTTTATTACGTTGATGTACATTCCCGTATACTATTTTGTTGAGAGTTTTCCTCATAAATGGATGCTGAATTTGTCAAATGCTTTTTTTTGAGTATTTATTGAGATGATAGTAAGATTTTTAGTCTTCATTTTGATCATATGAGTTTTATTCTTCAGCTTGTTAATGTGATGTATCACATTGATTTGTAGACTTTGAACTATCCTTGCATCCATGGAATAAATTCCACATTAAATGTATCATCAGTATATCATTATTTGTAGTATTTTTTGGAGGATTTTTGCATTTGTGTTCCTCAGGAATATTGGCTTGTAATTTTCTTCTCTGGTAGTTGTCCTTGTCTGGTTTTGATAGGGGAGCAGTATTAGCCTCATAAAATGAGTTTGGAAGTGTTCCCTTTACTAATATTTTTAGAAGCGTTTGAAAATGATTCATATTAGTTCTTTGAATGTTTGGTAGACTTCACCAGTGAAACCATCTGAAGGACTTTTGTTTCTTCAGAGAGTGGTAATTACTGAGTCAATTCCTTTACTAGCGGTCAGTCTATTTAGATTTTCTTCTTTATTGTGTTTCATTCTTGGAAGATTGTATAGTTCTAAGGATTTATCCATTTTTTAGGTTGTCCAGTTCACTGGTGTATAGTTGTTCAGAGTAACATGATTCTTTGTATTTCTGTGGTATTAATGTAACATGATTTCTTTATAATATTACTTATTTTTTATCTTTAATCTGTCATTTTATCTTGATTGATATAGCTAAATGTTTGTAAATTTTATCTTTTCAAAGAACGAACTTTCAGTTTTATGGGTCTTTTATACTGTTCTTTCAGTCTAGATATTTGCTTTAATATCTGTTACTCTCTTCCTTCTAACATTGTGCTTTGTCCTTATTCTTAGAGTCCTTTAGGTGTAAGCTTGTTCATTTGATATTTTTCTTGTTCTAAAGGGAACCATTTATGCTAAAGATGTTCCTCTTAGGATTGCTTTTGCTGCATGTATATTGTGTAGGTTGTATTTCAGTGTTTATTTGTGTCAATGTACTTTTCATCATGATTTTAATTTCTTCATAGATCCAAATAGTTGTTTAACCTCTGCATATTATGAAATTTTTAGGTTTTCTGTAATTTATTTCTAGTTTTATCCCACTGTGGTTTGTAAAGGTGCTTTGTATGATTTCAGTCTTTTAAAATTTGAGACTTTTTATATGATCTGGGCAGCAACAATAAGGACCTAACAGAAGCAGAAGAGATTAAGAAGAGGTGGCAAGAATACACAGAAGAACTATACAAAAATGATATTCATGACCCTGATGACCTCGATAGTGTGGTCACTCACCTAGAATCGGGACATTCTGGAATGTGAATTCAAGTGGGCTTCAGGAAGCATCACTACAAACAAAGCTAGAGGAGTTGATGAGATTCCCAGCTGAGCTGTTTTAAATCCTAAAAGATGATGCTGTTAAAATGCTATACTCAATATGTCAGCAAATTTGAAAACTGAGCAGTTTTAATTCTAATCCCAAAGAAGAGCAATGCTAAAAAATATACAAACAAATGTACACCTATGCTCATTTCACACATTAGTGAGGTTATGCTCAAAAGCCTTCAAACTAGGCTTCAGCATACATGAACCGAGAACTTGCAGATGTACATGCGAGGTTTCAATGAAGCCAGAGATCCAGAGATCAGATTGCTGACCTTCATGGTCCAGAAGAACATATACTTCTACTTCAAACCTAGACAGTATATTACAAAGCAGAGATATCACTTGGCCAACAAAAGTCCACGTAATCAAAGCTTTTCTTTTTAGAGTAGTTATGTTTGGATGTGAATTCTTCTTGTTGAGTCGCTAAGTCATGTGTGAGTCTTTTCAACCCATGGGCTGCATCACTCCAGGCTTTCCTGTTCTTCAGTATCTCCTGGAGTTTGCCCAAGTCATGTCCATTGACTCAGTGATGCTATCCAACCATCTCATCCTCTGTCACCCACTTCTTCTCCTACCCTTAGTCTCTCCAAGCATCGGGGTCTTTTTCAATGAGTTGGCTCTCTGAATCAGGTGGCCAAAGTATTGGAGCTTCAGCTTCAGCATCAGTCCTTCCAGTGAATATTCAGGGTTTATTTCCTTTAGGATTGACTGGTTTGATCTGCTTGCAATCCAAGGGACTCTGAAGAGTCGTCTTCAGCACTACAATTTGAAAACATCACTTTTTCAATGTTGAGCCTTCTTTATGGTCCAACTCTTGATCCGTAAATGACTAGTGGAAAAAATGTAGCTTTGACAAGATGGAACTTTGTGGTAATGTCTCTACTTTTAATATGCTGTCTAGGTTGTTCATAGCTTTTTCTTCCAAGGAACAATCATCTTTTATTTTCATGGCTGCAGTCACTATCTGCAGTGATTTTGGAGCCCAGAAAATAAAGTCTCTACTGTTTCCATTGGTTCCCCATCTATTTGCCATAAAGTGACAGGGCTGGATTCCATGGTTGTGGTTTTTTGAATGTTGAGTTTTAAGCCAGCTTTTTCACTTTTCTCTTTCACTTTCATCAAGAGGCTCTTTAGTTCCTCTTTGCTGTCTGCCATAAGGATGGTGTCATCTGCATATCTGAGGTTATTGATATCTCTCCCAGCAGTCTTTGATTCCAGCTTGTGCTTCATCCAGCCCGGCATTTCTCATGATGTACTCTGCTTTAAGTTAAATAAGCAGGTTTCAGTATACAGCCTTGATGTACTGATTTTCCAGTTTGGAACCAGTTCATTGTTCCATGTCTGGTTCTAACTGGTGCTTCTTGACCTGCATACAGATTTCTCAGGAGGCAGGTAAGGTGGTCTGGCATTCCCATCTCTTGAAGAATTTCCCATAGTTTGTTGTGATCCACACAGTCAAAGGCTTTAGCATACTCAATGAAGGACAAGTAGATGTTTTTTCTGGAATGTTCGTGCTCTTTCAGTGATCCAACGGATGTTGGCAATTTGATCTCTGGTTCCTCTGCCTTTTCTAAATCCAGCTTGAACATGTGCAAGTTCTTGCCTATTCGGATCCGTTTTAGTTCACTGATTCCTGAAATGTCGGTGTTCCCTCTTGCCATCTCCTATTTGACCACTTGCTGTTTACCTGATTCATGGACCTGACATTGCAGGTTTCTATGCAATATAGATTTTACAGCATCGGACTTTACTTCTAACACTAGTCACCTCCACAACTTGGCATTGTTTTCTCTTTGGCTCAGCCTCTACATTCTTTCTGGAGCTATTTCTCCACTCTTCTCCAGTAGTATATTGGGCACCAGCAGTCTGGGAGGTTCATCTTTCAGTGTTCTCCAAGAGGACTTGTGCCACACATGGTGCCTCCCAGGTCTGCTGCAGCCAGAGGCCCTGTCCCCGCAGCTGGCCTCTGATGACCTGTGCCTCCACAGGAGACGCTGAAGCACCCAATGGCAGGTCTGGCTCAGTCTCTGTGGGCCTCTGGGTCCTGGTGTGTACACAGTTTAGATTGAGCCCTCTGAGCATCTCTGATAGGTATGGTTTTGATTCTAAACATGATTTTCCCCTCCTGCCATCTTGTTAGGGTTTCCCTTTGCCCTTGGACATGGGGTATCTTATTTTGGGGGGATCTGACATTCTCCTGTAGATGGTTGTTCAGCGGTTTGTTGCAGTTTTGGAGTTCTCACAGGAGAAGATGTGCATGCGTCCTTCTCCCCTGCTGTCTTGTTGAAGGTGGGGCTAATACCGCTCTCACGTGGAGTCATTGTTTGGGCTCATATTGATCCCAGGTCCTGCTTTCCAGCCCCGCTGGCCTCATGAGGCCAGGAAGCACTGGGGTGCAAATTGTTCTCGGAGCCTGGCCACCCTGAGCTTACACTGTTAGTGTTTACATTTTAGTTCAGTTCAGTTGCTCAGTCGTGTCCAACTCTTTGTGACCCCATGAATCCCAGCACACCAGGGCTCCCTGTCCATCCTCAACTCCCGGAGTTCACCCAAACTCATGTCCATCAAGTCGGTGATACCATCCAGCCATCTCATCCTCTGTCGTCCCCTTCTCCTCCTGCACCCAATCTCTCCCAGAATCAGAGTCTTTTCCAATGAGTCAACTCTTTGCATGAGGTGGCCAAAGTACTGAAGTTTCAGTTTTAGCACCATTCCTTCCAAGGAAATCCCAGGGCTGATCTCCTTCAGAATGGACTAGTTGGATCTCCTTGCAGTCCAAGGGACTCTCAAGAGTCTTCTCCAACACCACAGTTCAAAAGCATCCATTCTTCAGCGCTCAGCTTTCTTCACAGTCCAGCTCTCACATCTATACATGGCCACTGGAAAAACCATGGCCTTGAATAGATGGACCTTTGTTGGCAAAGTAATGTCTCTGCTTTTGAATATGCTATCTAGGTTGGTCATAACTTTCCTTCCAAGGAGTAAGCGTCTTTTAATTTCATGGCTGCAGTCACCATCTGCAGTGATTTTGGAGCCCCCCAAAAATAAAGTCTGACACTGTTTCCATTGTTTCCCCATCTATTTCCCATGAAGTGTTGGGACCACATGCCATGATCTTAGTTTTCTGAATGTTGAGCTTTAAGTCAACTTTTTCACTCTCCTCTTTCAGTTTCATCAAGAGGCTTTTTAGTTCCTCTTCACTTTCTGCCATAAGGGTGGTGTCATCTGCATATCTAAGGTTATTGATATTTCTGGCAATCTTGATTCTAGCTTGTGCTTCTTCCAGCCCAGCGTTTCTTATGAGATACTCTTCATATAAGTTAAATAAGCAGGGTGACAATATACAGCCTTGACGTACTCCTTTCCCTATTTGGAAGCAGTCTGTTGTTCCATGTCCATTTCTAACTGTTGCTTCCTGACCTGCGTACAGGTTTCTCAAGATGCAGGTCAGGTGGTCTGGTATTCCCATCTCTTTCAGAGTTTTCAACAGTTTATTGTGATCCACACATAGCAAAGGTAATGTTTACCTTTTATTCTGTGTAGCCAGCTAACAAGTGGAGTCCTTGATTCTTTGTGAAAAAGAACTGTTACATAAGTTATAACCCGATGGGGTAAGCAAATATAGTCTTTACAGGATAAATATGATGATAATGGCATTCCAACGGCAAAAATTTCATAAGGCAAGTTTGAATTGACCATTAAACAATAGAGTGTTTCAAACTGTGATATTCACAAATGCAGTAAGTTCATAGCCCAAAACATCATTTATAGAATAAGCTGTTTAAATGTTTACTTGAAGTCACATTAGAGTACTTATATTGACAATTCTTTGACTCTTACCCGATCTGAAGTTTGATCAAGTATTCTTAACATAATCAGGGACTTTCCTGATAGCTCATTTGGTAAAGATTCCACCTACAAGGCAGGAGACCCCGGCTTGATGCCTGGGTCAGGAAGATCTGCTGGAGAAGGGATAGGCTACCCACTCCAGTATTCTTGGGCTTCCCCTGTGGCTCAGCTGGTAAAGAATCTGTGTGCAGTTCCGGAGATCTGGGTTCAATCCCTAGGTTGGAAAGATCGCCTGGAGAAGGGAAAGGCTACCCACTCCAGTATTCTGGCCTAGAGAATATGATGGACTGTACAGTCCATGGGGTCACAAAAAGTCAGACATGACTGAGTGACTTTTACTTTCTTTAAATAACAATCAAATTGGATTAGATTGAATTGGATATGGTTTATTTAAATCTAAAATGATAAATTTTCAGCTCAAAAAATGCAAATAGTGGTTCAGATATTTACTATTAACAATAATAATTTAAAATATCTACTTAGAAGAGACTGAATATAAAGCCAAAGTCAGGTTGACAGTGTATGAAAACATCCAGGCAAAGGAGTGCTTTAGTTTAATTCATCTACTTATATTGTTTGGAAAATTATATTGTATTTATACTTATGTGCCTGTAGAAGGGAGAATAACAGTACACACTGCTGTGCATGGATGAGGAGGAAAAAATAAAACTGAAGCTACATAATGAAGACAGGAAGATAAGTTACAGAAATTATAAGATTGAAAAGGGAGTAAGATGTTACTCAAAATAAGTGGAAATCAAGGGCAAAATGAAATGAAATTTTATAAATAATAAGAGTAATGCTTAGTTTAAAATATCGATAAGAAAAAGAAACAAATCACTGCAGATGGTGACTGCAGCCATGAAATTAAAAGACGCTTACTCCTTGGAAGAAAAGTTATGACCAACCTAGATAGCATATTGAAAAGCAGAGACATTACTTTGCCAATAAAGGTCCATCTAGTCAAGGCTATTGTTTTTCCAGTGGTCATGTATGGATGTGAGAGTTGGACTGTGAAGAAGGCTGAGCACCAAAGAATTGATGCTTTTGAACTGTGGTATTGGAGAAGACTCTTGAGAGTCCCTTGGACTGCAAGGAGATCCAACCAGTCCATTCTAAAGGAGATCAGCCCTGGGATTTCTTTGGAAGGAATGATGCTGAAGCTGAAACTCCAGTACTTTGGCCACCTCATGCGAAGAGTTGACTCATTGGCAAAGACTCAGATGCTGGGAGGGATTGGGGGCAGGAGGAGAAGCGGACGACAGAGGATGAGATGGCTGGATGGCATCACTGACTAGATGGCTGTGAGTCTGGGTGAACTCCGGGAGTTGGTGATGGACAGGGAGGCCTGGCTTGCTGCGATTCATGGGGTCCCAAAGAGTCGAACACGACTGAGCAACTGAATTGAACTGAACTGAATGCCTTTTGGTAATAAAAATATCTTGGTCATAAAATATTATCTCCGTACTTTAAGTGTTCAGAGAAGTGATGTAAAAGGAATTACCAACACACCCAGTAGGGCTCTGAGCCGTCCTGTATAGTGAGGAGACATTTGTAAATTAGCTTTGACCTCTGATGGACAATGACTGCCTCAGCTCAAGCGAAGTCAACCCATGGACCAGATTAAAGTGAAGACCTAGATGAGGAGAAAGAAAATCACATCAAGCCCCAGGAATCAAAGGGAATCACCCCACGCTTCTCCATGCCCCTCTCTTGAAGAGCTTCCCCAACCGTCTCTGCTGGTTACCTTCGGATACTGGGGAAGCCTTTGACCCCAGGCCCTGCCTTTGCTGCCTCCCTGGTACTTAAAATAAGTTATTCATACTTGATAGAAACCAGCATCACTTTCTCTTATTAAAACCGTTACCAAGTTTTCTCTTGTTTTTTCATCTGTAAGAACAAGGGACCAGTTACAGGAAGCGCTGATGAAAAGATAGGTGGCTTCTTGAAAAGAGCTCGACTGCGATCCAGCTGTGAACAGATCCCTTGTTGCTTCTTTCCTAGTGGGGTGGCAAAGGGGCATCGGGGTTGTCTGAGTGAAACCACACCATGTGCCGAAATTCTGGATTCGAACCATGCACACAATCTGTCAGAAGTATTCAAAGAATATGCACCTAAACTTCAGCCCTGAATGTGGTTTTCTCCTTGAATTTATGAGTCAGGACTTCTCTGTTCTCCTCATTAGAACAGTGCTCAGTATCACCTCGCCAGAAAACTCAACTATTGAATGTGCCAAAGACCTAGTTCTTCTACCAAGCTTTTTAGTGCCTGGCCCTTTCTACTGACTGGTATCTTCCTGAGCCGAGTTTTTGTCATGTGCTGTCAAGTCTGCAAGAGTATGATGACTGCATTATTCATTTTTAGGCCTCTTCATAATGGTATAAAATTTAAAAGGGCTTTATTGCACACATACTCACACAGTCACATACTCACACACTCACACACTCATAAGCATTCACAATTTTAAAAATGATTAGAAGATGAACACCCATGTAGCCACTATACCAGGTCAAGAAATAAAACTGCCTGTACCTCTCTCTCTCTCTGGACATAAACACTTTTCTGACTTTTATGCCAGTAACTTCCTTTCTTGAAATAGTTATAACATCTATGTTTGTGTTCGTAAAGAATTTATTATAGTTTAGCTTTGTCTGGTTCTGAAATGTTTGTAAGTAAAATACTGTAAGTATTCTTTAGTGTCTTGCTTTGGCTCTGCTCAGTGTTTGGTCTGTAAGATTTCATCACATTATTGAGTGAAGCTGTACTTCATCATGTATTTGTTGTTGGAAGACACTGGTTTGTGTGTATTTTCTTGTTTTTGCTTTTTGAAATATTCCTGCTTTCTAGCATTATATCTGTAGCTCAGTTTTATTCTTCTTATATGTACATTATCCTTAGTATAACTCAGGTATTAAAAGAAATAGGCAATAAAAGCCCATCTTTGTGTTAAATTTTCCTTCTTGACAGTCCTCTGCATTCTTCTGAAAGATGTAGCCTTCTGTGAAGATAGAATGGTAAAGTTCCTTGAGGTTCCTTGAGCTTAGGATCCCTTGATTTCATTTCTTAAGTCCAGTGTGAAAAATGATTTTACTATTTCACTCTCTTTTTCTTTTCTTTTCCTCCCTGATAGAGGACAGAATAATGCAGGCAGACTGGCTTTTAGGGTACAGGGCTTAGACAGTATGTGGCAAGATCTTGTATACCCCAAGGCTTACCAAGTTCTTAAGGGCTGCCGAGGCATACCCCATCCCTCACTTGGGCAGTACTCTCTTCCATCTGCCCAGTGGCTTGTTAACTTGAACTGGGTTATCCATGAGCTGCAGAGCCCATAGTCAATATATAAGAACCTGCTCATCACAGTCTATAAACCAAGTCATTGAAGGCAACAGACCAAGGCTTTCTCAAAGTTTTATTAAATTGGAGCTCATTTTGTTTTTCTTATATTAAAAAATGATTGCTGCCATCTATCCATTAGTCTGGAAAATTTACTTTACTACATAGCATATGTTTCAAGATTGCATTATCTTTTGGTACTTTGTACATTTACTGCCTTAAGTTTTTATTTGAAACTAATGTTTATAATCAGTATCCCTGGAAAAGTTTATTTAAATCTAATTTTCTTTTATATCATATCTGGAAAGCAGTAGAGTACCTGTCAAAATAGGAGTCTTATTTTGTGTATCTTTTCATAAAGTGATAATGTATGTCTCATTAGACACACAGTATGAGTTACATTTATATCAGTTTAATTGGTTTCTTAATTTCATGTTGTCTGGAGCTTTTTAAACAGAAACATCAACATCATTATAATTCTCAAATTAAATTGAATTCATTTTCAAAATTCTTCTCCAAAGCTTAAAACTTCATTACTGGTCATCATAAATATACATACGTTTAAAAAACTTTATTTATAAAACCATCACTTTTTTTTTTTGCTTTCCTGATGTGTATTATAAGAATCTTGTTTTATTACATAATTGTAATATTTGTGATATTTATTCAGTGGATAAACCTAAAATTACATGTTCCCACATTGTTGGATATTTAACTATTTAAAAAATACAATTCCAATGTAAATATACAGTATTTTCATTCATTCACATTATTTAAATATTATGTTCCAATTTAATAAGTATAAGATGATACTTTATTTTAATTTGGTTATTTTGCAGTATAGAACATTTTCTGCATGTATATTAATATTTACTGTTTCTACTTACTTCTGTATGAAATAGTTATTAATATTTTTTGCTATTAATCTTTTGGGTACTGAATAACATTTTAAGTTTTTTTAAGTATTTTTGGTTTAAAATATTATTAAAACCATTATTAAAATATGGTTTAAGTATTTTTCACTAGCACCATTAACTCTCTTTTTTTTTAACCATTAACTCTTATATGTCATATTTGATAGTTTTTTTTCTTGCAATATTTTTTCACTTTTTTTCTACTTAGTGTTTTGGTACTGTAGTTTAAACTTCTTATATAAGTGATTTTTTGTCTTAATCACTTTATTGCTCAAAAATTTTTAAAAAATCACTACCTGACCAGAACTCTAATGAATATTAGTATTATTTTTTGGTATTATTCCTAGGATTTTAAAAAAATTACCCTTTAATCTACTTTTAATGTAATATGATGTAATATGATGACTGATTATTGATCACCAAGATCTTTCTATCCAAAGTTTTCTTCTCTTTGCCCTTTTATTCCTCCAATGAGTACGTTAAACTGTGATGAGGGAAATATTTTTAAATGATGCTTTAGAACTGGAAACTGGCTGGTAGCTTTCCTTTGTTAAAGAGATCCAGCAACTGCCCTAGGAAATAAGGGCCTTTCTTTTTAACTGGGTTTAATGTTTATTAAATATATCTTGGTGTTGGTTTCAGTATGTTGATTTTGAAGAAATCTTTCTCTTTCCTATATCTCAGTGGTCCCTAACCTTTTTGGCACCAGGGATCAGTTTATGGAAGACAGTTGTTTCCACAGACTGGGGGGTGGGGTGGATTCAGGATGATTCAAGTGCATTATATTTATTGTGCACTTTATTACTATTACATTGTGATATATAATGAAATACTTTTGCAGCTTACCATAATGCAGAATCAGTGGCAGTCTTCAGCTTGTTTTCCTGCAACTAGATGGTCCCATCTTGGGGGGATGGGAGACAGTGACACCGGCTCCCTTGCACGGGCATCACCACCTCAGCTCCACCTCAGGTCATCAGGCATTAGATTCTCATCAAGAGTGCCCAGCCCGGATGCCTCCCATGCACAGTTCACAGTCGACTTTGCGCTTCTAAGAGAATCTAATGCCACTGCTGATTTGTCAGGAGGTGGAGCTAACGTGAGTAATGGGGAGTGGCTGTAAATACAGATGAGGCTTTGCCTGTGCAGCCCTGCTCACCTTCCACTGTGTGGCCTGGATCCTAACAGGCCGTAGCCTGGTACTGGTCCATGGCCCAGGGCTTGGGGACTCCTTCTGTATCTGATCTGCTGTTTTAGAAATCTTCTCGCAAGATTTCTTTACTTTGAGCTTTGAGAATTTATTCTGATTCATTTGTTCTATTTTCTTCTTTGAGAATGATTTATCTAACTTTTCTATGTATCTGCTTTGCTTACCTTGTCTTCTTCATTTATTTCCTCCATGAATTGATTGAGTTTGCTCTTCACATGCACTTCCTAAGAGCCTAAACCTTATTTACTTTTTCCCTATTTTGTCCCTTTTCTCACTATGCACTTTGTAGTTTTACTAACATACCCAATAAATGTCAGAATCAGGATAAGCTTTATTTTGATGCACATTAAAATGAATATGAAAGTATGTCTAAAAAATACTTTAAAATAAATTGACATAAAAAAGGGAAACAGACCTTTTCAGAATGCCAGAGAAGAAGAGACTCCTGAGACCATCTTCCCTTTGAAGTGTCCAAACTTTAGAGGTCCCTTCAGTATGGTTCTGTACGTGTTATTTTCTAAGTATTTTGAAGGTAACATACCAAAGACAATGACTTTAATTGTTGCTCTTGAGGAATTATGTTACCAGTCTAGATGTTCTTTTCTGTTAATATAATTGTGCTTCTATTATCTATAAATTCTTGTTGTTCCTTATACCTGGAGAACTTCCTTCCTTTATATTTTCCTATGTTGTTTCTTCTCTAGGTTTCTCTCTTTAAAAAAATCAAAACTCTACATAAACATATATTCTGGTTTTTTTTTTTCCATTTTATTTTCTCTATCTCATAACCTGTATTCTTGTCTTAAACATCCTTGGGACTTCCCTGGTGGCTCCGTGGTTAAAACTCAGTGCAACCACTGCAGACGGCTTGGGTTCAATCTCTGGTCAGGGAACTAAGATCCTGCATGCCATGTAGTACAGCCTGAAAACAAACCCTTATATTTTGGATGATTTCTTTATATCCATTCCCAGCTTTCTTACCTTTCCCTTTAGCTGTGACAAATCTGCTGTTTGTCAGCTTCACTCTGTTTTTGATTTTTAATATTTAACTTCTCAGTTCCAGTTGCTTTTATTTTTTTGCAAACCTCATCTTTTTATTCCTATTTTATAGCTTGTATTTTTTAATTAATTTCTGAAGTCTTCAGAGATCCAAATTTGTTGTTATTACTGTTTAATGAATGATGGCTTATTTTCAAGTTTATTTGGTCAGTTTTATTAATAGCCCATATTTATCTGAATTTAATCTGAGGTATCTTGAAGAACTAAATTGGGTTGTTTTCCTTGAGAGTAGCCTTATAATTGTTTCCCTGGTGAATTCTACCAAACATTTAAAGAAGAATTGATGCCAGTCTGTCTCAAAGTCTTTCATTTAATTGAATAGGATGGAACACCTTCAGACTCATTATATGAGGCCACCATTGCCCTAATACTACAACAGGATATGGACACCATAGAAAAAGAAAACAGGCTAATATCCCTGATAATTGTATGTGTAAAAGTTCTCAACATATTACCAAAATTAGTTCAACAGCACATTAGAAAAATCATACACTGTGATACAGTGGGATTGATCCTTGAGATGCAAGCATGGGCAACATGTGCAAATTTAATAAATGTGATACATCATATATTAATAGAACTAAAAATAAAAATCAGATGATTACCTCTGTAGATGCTAAAAAAGCATCTGATACAATACATTCTTTCATGATAAAGACTCTCAATATATTGCATATAGAAGGAACATACCTCAGTGTTCAGTTTGGTTCAGTTGTTCAGTCATGTCTGACTCTTTGTGACCCCATGAACCTCAGCTCACCAGGCCTCTCTGTCCATCACCAACTCGTGGAGTCCACCCAAACCCATGTACATTGAGTCGGTGATGCCATCCAACCATCTCATCCTCTGTCATCCCCTTCTCCTCCCACCCTCAACCTTTCCCAGCATCGGGGTCTTTTCCATTGAGTCAGTTCTTCACATCAGGTGGCCAAAGTATTAGAATTTCAGCTTCAACATCAGTCCTTCCAATGAACACCCAGGACTGATCTCCTTCAGAATGGACTGGTTGGATCTCCTTGCAGTCCAAGGGACTCTCAAGAGTCTTCTCCAACACCGCAATTCAAAAGCATCAATTCTTCAGTGCTCAGCTTTCTTTATAGTCCAACTCTCACATCCATACATGACCACTGGAAAAACCATAGCCTTGACTAGACTGACCTTTGTTGGCAAAGTAATGTCTCTGCTTTTTAATATGCTGTCTAGCTTAGTCAATAAAGGTCATATATGAGAACCCCACAGCCAACATCAACAGTGAAAAGTTGAAAACATTTCTTCTAAAATTAAGCAATTAGACAAAAAAAGAAATAAAAAGCATCCAAGCCATAAAAGAAAAATAATTTTCTCCATTTGCAGATGATGCATCTTATATATAAAAAATCCCCAAGACTCTACCAAAACAGAGTTAGAATTAATCAGTGAATTCAGTAAAGTTACATGATACAATATAAACAGGCAGAAATCATTTGTATTCCTATACAGACAATGTAATAACTGAGAAAAAAAAGTGCTATTCCCAAAAGCATCAGAAACAATAAAATACTATAGAATAAATGTGACCAAAGAAGTAAAAGATCTGTACACTGAGAACTATGAGACTTTGATGAAAGAAATTGAAAATACAAATAAATTGAAAAATAATCCATATGCATGAATCAGGAAAAATAATACTTTTAAGATGCCCATTCTCCCCAAAGCCATTTTTAGATTAAATGAAATCCCTATTAAAATTCTAATGGCATATTTCTCAGAAATAGAAAACACAATCCTCAAATCCATGGGGAATCACAGAAGACCTCAAATAGCCAAAGCAGTCCTGAGAAAGAAGAACAAATGTAGAGGCATCGTACATTTTCAAAGGTGCATTGATTCATACAGTATGGTGTTAATATGAAAGCAGACACATGGTCCAATGGAGCAGAATATAGAGAGGAAATAAACCCCATATATATGGTGAACTAGTATTTGACAATGGACAAGGATACTCAATAGGGAAAGGATAGTCTCTTCAACAAATTGTGTTGGGTAAAATGGATAACTACACGCAGAAAACTGAAATTAGACCCATAACTTACACCAAAGCAAAAGCAACATGGCAAAATTCAACAAGTAGGACCACATCAAACTAAAATGTTTCTGCACAGTAAATGAGAAAAAACAAATCAGCAAAATGAAAAGGCAACCTACAGAATGGGAGAAAATAATAATAATTAAAAAAAACCTACACAACTCAATAGGAAAAAAAAAAACACACTGATTAAAAAATGGGCAGAGGAACTGAACAGACTTTTTTTCCAAACAGGGTATACATACGGCCAGCAGGTACATGGAAAGATGCTCAACATCACAAATCATCAGTCAGTTCAGTTCAGTCGCTCAGTCATGTCTGACTCTTTGTGACCCCATGAATCACAGCAAGCCAGGCCTCCCTGTCCATCAGCAACTTCTGGAGTTCACTCAGACTCATGTCTATCAAGTCAGTGATGCCATCCAGCCATCTCATCCTCTGTTGTCCCCTTTTCCTCCTGCCCCCAATCCCTCCCAGCATCAGAGTCTTTTCCAATGAGTCAACTCTTCGCATGAGGTGGCCAAAGTACTGGAGTTTCAGCTTTAGCATCAGTCCTTTCAAAGAAATCCCAGAGCTGATCTCCTTTAGAATGGACTGGTTGGATCTCCTTGCAGAGTCTTCTCCAATACCACAGTTCAAAAGCATCAATTCTTTGGTGCTCAGCTTTCTTCACAGTCCAACTCTCACATCCATACATGACCACTGGAAAAACAATAGCCTTGACTAGATGGACCTTTGTTGGCAAAGTAATGTCTCTGCTTTTGAATATGCTATCTAGGTTGGTCATAACTTTCCTTCCAAGGAGTAAGCGTCTTTTAATTTCATGGCTGCAGTCACCATCTGCAGTGATTTTGGAGCCCCAAAAATAAAGTCTGACACTGTTTCCATTGTTTCCCCATCTATTTCCCATGAAGTGATGGGACCAGATGCCATGATCTTCATTTTTTGAATGTTGAGCTTTAAGCCACCTTTTTCACTCTCCACTTTCACTTTCATCAAGAGGCTTTTGAGTTCCTCTTCACTTTTTGCCGTAAGGATGGTGTCATCTGCATATCTGAGGTTATTGATATTTCTCCCGGCAATCTTGATTCCAGCTTGTGCTTCTTCCAGCCCAGCATTTCTCGTGATGTACTCTGCATATACATTAAATAAGCAAGGTAATGATTTGTTTTAACTTAAAAACAAGGTAAGAGAAACCCAAGTAAGACAGTAGGTGTTGTAAGAGGGCATCAGAGGGCGTACACAATGAAACCATACTCACAGAAAACTAGTCAGTCTAATCACACTAGGACCACAGCCTTGTCTAACTGAATGAAACTAAGCCATTGAATGAAGCCTCAGTGAAACTAAACTCAATGAAACTTGGCCGCCCAAGACAGGCAGGTCATGGTAGAGAGATCTGACAGAATGTGGTCCACTGGAGAAGGGAATGGCAAACCACTTCAGTATTCTTGCCTTGAGAACCCCATGAACAGTATGAAAAGGCAAAATGATAGGATACTGAAAGAGGAACTCCCCAGGGTTGCCATTTCCTTCTACCCCCAGGTCAGTAGGGGCCCAATATGCTATTGGAGATCAGTGGAGAAATAACTCCAGGAAGAATGAAGGGACGGAGCCAAAGCAAAAACAATACCCAGTTGTGGATGTGACTGGTGATAGAAGCAAGGTCCGATGCTGTAAAGAGCAATATTGCATAGAAACCTGGAACGTCAGGTCCACGAATCAAGGCAAATTGGAAGTGGTCAAATAGGAGATGGCAAGAATGAACGTCAACATTCTAGGAGTCAGCGAACTGAAATGGACTGGAATGGGTGAATTTAACTCAGATGACCATTATATCTACTACTGTGAGCAGGAATCCCTTAGAAGAAATGGAGTAGCCATCGTGGTCAACAAGAGTCCAGAATGCAGTACTTGGATGCAATCTCAAAAATGACAGAATGATCTCTGTTCGTTTCCAAGGCAAACCATTCATTATCACAGTAATCAAAGTCTATGCCCCAACCAGTAACGCAGAAGAAGCTGAAGTTGAATGGTTCTATGAAGACCTACAAGACCTTTTAGAACTAACACCCAAAAAAGATATCCTTTTCATTATAGGGGGACTGGAATGCAAAAGTAGGAAGTCAAGAAACACCTGGAGTAACAGGCAAATTTGGCCTTGGAATACGGAATGAAGCAGGGCAAATAGAGTTTTGCCAAGAAAATGCACTGATCATAACAAACACCCTCTTCCAACAACACAAGAGAAGACTCTACACCTGGACATCATCAGATGGTCAACACCGAAATCAGATTGATTATATTCTTCACAGCCAAAGATGGAGAAGCTCCATACAGTCAGCAAAAACAAGACCGGGAACTGACTGTGGCTCAGACCATGAACTCCTTATTGCCAAATTCAGACTTAAATTGAAGAAAGTAGGGAAAACCACTAGACCATTCAGGTATGACCTAAATAAAATCCCTTATGATTATACAGTGGAAGTGAGAAATAGATTTAAGGGCCTAGATCTGATAGATAGAGTGCCTGATGAGCTATGGAATGAGGTTCGTGACATTGTACAGGAGACAGGGACCAAGACCATCCCCATTGAAAAGAAATGCAAAAAAGCACGAATCATCAGGGAAATGCAAAACAAAAACTACAAGGAGATATCACCTCACACATAAGATATGACACTTAGAACAGCTGTTATTAAAAAAAAATACAGTTAAGAAATAGCACGTGTTGGTAAGGATGTAGAAAAAAAGGGAATCCTGGTGCACTGTTGGTGGGAGTGTAAACTACATGGTCAGTATGGAAAATACGTTGGAGGTTCCTCAAAAAGTTAAAAACAGAACTACCTGTGTGATCTGTTAATTTCACTTCTGAGCACACATCCAAAAGAAAATGGAATCAGGGTCTTGAAGAGTGTTTGTGTTCCTGGTTCATTTGCACCCATATTCATAATGGCCAAGATGAAGAAGGAAACACCTAAGGTTCTGCCTACAGATAAATGGGTAAAGATGATGTGGTATATGTACATGCAGTGGAATATTATTCAGTCATAAGAAAGAAGGAAATCCTGCCAGTTTTGACAACATGGATGGACCCAGAGGGCATTATGCTGAGTGAAATAAGTCAGAGAAAAACAAATGCCATATGATATCACTTATAAGCAGATCCTTAAAAAGCTGAAGTCATAGAAACAGAGAGTAGAATGGCGTTTACCAAGATATATGAGGAGAGAACTTGGGAGATGTTGGTCAAAGGGTACATGCTTCCAGCCATTAGTTGAACAAGTTCTGGGGATCTAATGTGCAGCATAGCGATTTTGGTTAATCATATCGTATTATATGCTTGAAAGAGGCTAAGAGAGTATTTTTTTTGCTGTACCGCGCTGCTTACAGAATCTTAGTTCCCAAACCAGGGATCTGGGATCAAACTCATAACCCCTGCAGTGGAAGGGCCAAAGTCTTAACTGCTGGATCACCAGGGAATTCCTTAAGAGAGTTGATCTTAAATTCTCAATACAAAAAAAAATAAATAAATCGTGATTATGTGAGATGATGGAGGTGTTCCCTAACCCTACCGTAGTAATCATTTCACAGTAGCAAGTGCATCAAATAATCAAACTGTATATCTTAAAGTGTTTCTGTGTTTGCATCTTCTAGTTGCCAGAAGAAATAGCTGTTCTCAGCTTGGTGTTCATGGGATACTCAGTAGTATAATTTTAAAATACAGATCCCATGTAAACAGGGTTGACTTTGTGCATTCTTCCAGGAGACTATTACTAGGCTACCACTAATATTATTACTAATTTGGAAGATTGTCTTGCTAGTAGATGTTCTCCAGACCACCTTTCCTTAGTACGTAAGCTCTGTGGGCTTAACCTAGGGAATCTCAGGCTTTCCTGCATGTTAGAAGGGCCCAGGCATTAGTTGAGAATTCTGTTTTGTCAGTACTTGGTTGCTGACAGGTTTGCTGACAGGCATCCCCACCATACCCATTTCTAAAAGATAATTATCTGATTTTGTCTTGTTTTCCTGTATTTCCTCTTTTTTCTTTTGGCTTCTGAGGATCCCTCTTTCCCTCTTAAGAATTCAACAGTGCATTAAAATATATTGCTTTATATAGTGTTAAGATACATTACCAAAGACTAGGAATAAGGCAAATGATTGGCTGATCATCTCAGTGACACACTAAGGCCTTATCTAACAGGGTAGTAACCCAAGAATAATTGAAATGTCTGGGAATGTACTTCATCAGAGCCCTGACTCTGTAAAACTCCATATTAACACATGGATTGCTGTCTAGTATAGATGCAAATGATTTCTTTACAGCTGAACAGGTAAGCTGTGCTAGGTATAGCCATTTGCGTTAATGCATATATGCGTAAAGCCTTTCAAAGCTTTAAAAAAACAAAACGACTAGCTTGGCAGTTATGGTAGGGGTTTGTCCTGTAAGATATTAACCAGCTTTATATCTAATCCAGCAGTCTTGTTACAGTGCTCTTTCTTTAAAGCCAATGCTCAATTTCTCAAATGTTCTCTACCCTCATTCATGATACAAATACACCAGTGACATGTTCACTCCAAAAAGTTTTTGAGAAGAATCCTTTCACATCAGAATCAAACTGGATTGCATTTTGAAAGCTTTTAAGCTTATCTTGCCAACTGTAAAGAGAAGTAAATACTGAAGCAAAAGTAATCTTATTTTCTCCTTCATTGAATCTAAGTGACAATGGGGACTAGCTCAGGCACTAGCACATGACTACACTCGGTCAATATTTGCTATGAAGAATGAATACATGTATAACCATTTCCTTTTGACTATTAGAACTTTAATTTGTTAAAGAAATAGTTTTTTATTGTGCCCTGTTCTTGACAGTCCTGACACTTTCATAAATATTCTCCTACCTCATAGGGAATCTTAACACATCCAGTTATTTAAAAACATCATATTAGGACTTTCCTGGCAGTCCAGTGTTAAAAGACTCCACACTTCAGTGCAGGGGGTACAAGTTCGATCCTTGGCTGAGCAATCAGAATCCCGCATGTTGTGCAGTGCAGCTATAAGGACAACAAAAAAATCACATCATTTTAGGTAATTAATGTAGCCATAACTTTTACTCTAAACTATACAGCATATTTATTTTTTGTAGTATGTATTTTTCCATTTGAGTGAGAACCTGTGAAAATTGTTTACTTTGACTTAAATTGAGTTTGGATTGTTTACCTTCACTCTTGTTACATTGAATTTCTAAGATCTTTGTAAAACAACTTCTGTTCCACAGCACAGGTCTACACTGCTCAGACCCTGGAGAGCTAGGGAGGTGGCAGGGCCCTTCATATGTTTTATAAGCCTTGATTAGTTCCAGAGGGCAATTCCCTGGACATTTCTAACTCTAAATTGCTTGGCTACTAGGTCACCTCCATCCTGATAATCCAGATTTATATTAATAGCTACAGTTTGTATGGCTGAATATTGGGTTGTTCCAAAAGTTTTATAGATGTGCTTGTAACATTTATGGGAAGAGGGTTATCATGCCCGTTTATTTATTTTCCCAGATTTCCTAGAGTAAGATTACCTAGAACATATACATACACACACACATATTTGTTCTAAACAGACTTTGGTTTTCTTTCTTTATATGATTAATGCATGTTATCTATAGAAAAATAGGGAAATAAAGGGGTGAAGATTTCCAAATTTACTGACATATTGAGTGCAGCACTTAACAGCATCATCTTTAGAATTTGAAATAGCTTAGCTCGAATTCCATCAGCTCCACTAGCTTTGTTGGTTGTAATGCTTCTTAAGGCCCACGTGACGACACACTCCAGGATGTCTGGCTCTAGGTGCATGACCACATCAAGAACTTTTTTGTATAGTTCTTCTGTGTATTCTTGGAACCTTTTCTTAATCTCTTCTGTTTCTCTTAGGTTCTTGCCATTTTTGTCCTTTATTCTGCCCATATTTGCATGAAATGTTCCCTTGATATCTTCTGATACCAGCTGATGCCACCTGATGCAAAGATCTGATTCATTGGAAAAGACCCTGATGCTGGGAAAGATTGAACGCAGGAAGAGAAGTGGGTGACAGAAGATGAGACAGTTGGTTGGCATCACTGACTCAATGGATATAAGTTTGAGCAAACTCTGGGACATAGTGAAGGACAGGGAAGCCTGGCGTGCTACAGTCCCTGGGGTCACAGAATCAGACATGACTTTGCGATTGAACAAGGAGAACAACAAAAGGGGTGAAGTATAGTGTTATATGCTTCGGGAAGTAGGAAGTGGTTCACTGTCCACCCATACTTAAGGCTGATACCATCTGTACCTGTGTATTTGAGTCTTTTTACCTCACAGTTCAGCTTGTTTCCGGTGTTGGTCTGTTAACACAAATTGGTGGTGCACAGTACCGCAGTTGTCTCCTTAATTCGGTGGGGTGATAACATTCTTATGAAAATGTGGCAAGTGATTGAACATTCTGCATGAATGCTCTTGGGGTCTTTCACATTCATTATGTCTCCATGGTAGCTTTAGGCATACAGCACAAGAGAATTCTGGTTCTTAGGATATATATCTAACTTGGAACAAATTACTCTCTCTCAACTGAGACCCTCTTATTTCAATTAAGATTTTTTTTTCTTTCTTTTTTTTTTTTTTCAATTAAGATTATACCTCCTAGGGTTGTTTTGAAGATTAGATGATATATAAACACTAAGCATTGTACAGTGCTACATAAAAGCTTAATAAACTGTGGGGTAGTTTTACTGGTATTATTTTCTGTTACTCTGTTGCTGTGTTACCCTGTAAGGTTTATTACTGGCAGCAACAATAAAAGGCATTCAGGTTTTTAAAAAATCTGAATTTAGTACTAGATTTCGCCACTCACCATGTCACCTTAACATTTCTGAGTCTTACTTGCTTTTCAAATACTGTTAAAAATGGGGAATACCACTATCAATATTATTGGGTTCTTGGATGGAGTATCCCAACTCTTTTATCAAAATTCTTAGGCAAATTAGAAGAATTTGCTAAGAATTTACTAAGAAGCGTATTCTTCTAAGAATATTCTTAGAAGAAACCAGCATAGTTCTTGTTCTGATAGACGTTTTTAGTTGGTTTAACTTAGTTTCCTTCATTAGTGGAGTTATGCAAATAGAGATCATGGAAATAGAAGGCATGGTTCAGCAACCTAATGCATATGCAGGGCAGTCCTTCCATATAACCAATCTATACCACTTGCTTGGTTATTCAGTGATAATTATATACCTTTGATCTCAAACTGTTTTCTCCAGAATTTGTTTCACAGAATTCAGTTGTGAACATGCCAGCACCCACTTTTCTGAAGTGTCATAGGGTGTACCTCTTATTAACAGTGAGTGTACATTTTAAAAAACATGTCAGTGACTCAAGGATACAAACCAGCTGATTAAATGAGAAGGCAGATGATTTCCGCAGCCCCCTCAGATCATTTTGAGCATGTAAAATGCCATGTTTTTATTATTATTTACTTTTGACTTCCATTCAAATGTCACACAGTCCCCAATGATAAGGAAATGAAAATTTGTTCAGTTAATCTGCTGCCGTTGAGAAGTTGGTCATAAATAAGCAAGATCCACTCTGCATATAGGCAGATGGCTGTTCCAAAGTTTGTAGGGTAGGGCCCCAGAGCTTTCCAGATTCTCAGTCGCATTGGCTTGAACAAAATGACAGAGTCTCATGGAAACCATTGCCTGTCTCGTGTCCAAGCCTTCAGAAGAAATCTTCTAGGAAATATAATGAATTTTATGAAGGTGCCACTGTTCCCTTTGGGGGGGCTTTTGGATGCTTTTGGATTTTTCTGGACATTAATTGTCCTTAGCTGCATCTTGGGTAAGTTCTTAGCATATTAAAAAAAGATATGTTCAGTATCTATAATTGCAGTTCTTGTTTTCAGCAGGCTATAGGAATTTAAATAAACATAACTTCATATACATCCATATTAAATTTCACTTAGTTAGGACCAGTGATTATAGCTTAGGGAGTTCATTTATATTTATTATTATTATCATTTTGTTTTACTTTTTTAATTTTGCTACCACAGCATCAGCTCTCTTGCCTAGTATCACATGGTTTACATTTTTATTTACAATATTTGGTTGAAAATATTAATTAAAAATGTGACTAAAGGGTCAAATGGTGTAACATGATGTTACAGGAGGCTCTGCACTTACAGTCCGGTCATATAATTCATAGGCAGTTCATTCACCCAACCTGAAACTCATGTGGCCCCTATTGTATCCACAAGAAATCCTAAAGGCTTGCTCAGAGCCTTTGTTGAAATCAATGCATTTTATGTCTGGGACTTATTTTGATTGAATATAGCAACTCTATCTTAATAGGATAGGAGTTAAGGTAGTATCAGTTCAGTTCAGTCACTCAGTCATGTCTAACTCTGCGACTCCACTGACTGCAGCACGCCAGTCTTCCCTGTCCATCACCAGCTCCTGGAGCGTGCTTGTATCAGGGTAGTATGCTTGATATTTATTAATTGATGTACTTTCTTCCTGGACTCTGTATGTTTCTCTTAGTTATCAAGAATTTTCTACATAGTAGTGTCCTAGAATTGTCCCGGTGTCCACATATACATTATTCTATGAGTTGAGACATCTACTTTCATATTTTTTTGAAATCCATGTATCAGTTGCTCATTTCTATTCCATTAGGACCTTTTTCTGAGTTCTCAGAAGTTATCATGAATATATTATCAATTAATCTTCTAGTACTTTGTATACTTTAGGATATAATTCATTAAACATTGAATTTAGTTCAATTAGTTCAATTCTCACAGTATTTTTCCATCCCATCTGCAGCTTTACAAAGTACTTATATCTTTTCTACCCCAGTAATCACTGAATTTGAACTTCTAATTCTGTTTCATATTATCTCCTATTTTTATTATTGTTTATTATCTCCAGATTGAAGATCATCCCTTTGAATGGAAAAAATGGAAAGTATAATAAATACATGACTTTTTTGTCATCTGTTAGCTCAATACCACCATTTTTTCACAGTGAAACCACCCCTTCTTTGTCCTCATTGCTCTAACCTAATCAAATAATCGCCTACCTTTTTTTTTTTTTTTAGAAGCCTTGCTTTATTTTGAAGCTCCATCATACACGCAGTATTTGAGTGTCATCACATAGTTGGGTTTGCCCCTTCTGCCTGTTTTCCCAGCAGTCAGTTGAACCATATTTGTGTGCTTAGCTCTTCCTCAAGCCCTGGGCTCCCAGCCATCCTATGGCAAGGATTTCAGGAGCCCTGGATAATTTCATTTCAGTCAGTCACGTTTCTAGAGCTGCTTAACCTCACATTCTAGTTCAGTAAACATACGTTGGGCCTTGCCTCTTTCTGGCAGGCACGGGAACTGAGTCCTGTCTTACTTCCCTCTGCTTGGTTCCCTGCATTGTCAGCCTTCCCCGTTTCTTAGTTTATCCTTAAAACTGAGCTCCTGCAGTCTACAGCTGGATCACGGTTCTTCAAACCACGACCTCTCCTCAGAGCCTCCTTTCATGTGTTGAACTTGCTTGCCAGAGTGCCTGTTACTTCTTGCTGTTCTTCTGACAAAGTCTGAACTTGTCTACTATTACTGTCTTTCTAAATACACTTTGTTGGTCTTATAAGCCTCACTACCCACCCCGACCAGTGTTATCAAAGCTAGGTCTCCCCTTTGGAAACTTGTCAAGCTCTAGCTTATAGATTTTCACTTAGTGGTACCTCTGAGGTTTCCAGAATTCTGCTGATAGACTGTGCACAGTCTTTAGAGCAGAAATCCTACTATGATGGAGGCTTATGTGGAAGTTTCTTTTAAAGGGTTGGTATGTTCCTGTGTCAGACATATGTGCACATCTCTGGCCAAAAATAGAGCTTGCTCTTGGTGTTCTTGGCCATACCTTGTTTCTCCTAACATCACCCTTCCCCCCTGCTTTTGTTTTGTTTTGTTTTGTAAGCTGAGCACTCCTCTTAGGAGATAGACACCTCTGAGAGTGTCTTACCACTGTAATCACAAAGAGATGAAGTTCCCTGGGAACTCAGACCGAAGAAGCAGGTCCTGTGTGCCAGTACCCAGCCTGCTCCTTCTTTGGCCCATCCATCAGGAACCCTGTCATGCCTGCACTTCTCCTCCTTGAGAGAAGCAACGGGACAGAAGAGATGTAAGGGCTTCATCAAGCTGCAGCTGGGATCTTTTTAAGGCATTTTTATACTTCCATTTTTTAAAAAAACAATTATTAGGGTATAGTTGATTCATACTGTGGTATTAGCTTCAAGTGTATAGCAAAGTGAATCAGTTATACATATACATATGTCCACCTTTTTAAGATTTTTCCCCATATTGGCCATTACAGAGCATGGGGTAGAATTCCATGTGCTATGGCTCAGAAGGTAAAGCATTCACCTGCAATGCAGGAGACTCAGGTTCCATCCCTGGCTCGGGAAGATCCCCTGGAGAAGGGAATGGCAGGCAACCCACTCCAGTATTCTTGCTTGGGGAATCCACATGGACAAAGGAGCCCGGTGGGCTACAGTCCCTGGGGTCACACACAGTTGGACACGACTAAGCACAGTTATACACAGTATATCCTGCTGCCGCTGCTGCTAAGTCACTTCAGTCATGTCCAACTCTGTGCGACCCCATAGACAGCAGCCCACCAGGCTCCCCCACCCCTGGGATTCTCCAGGCAAGAGCAGTGAAGTGGGTTGCCATTTCCTTCTCCAATGCATGAAAGTGAAAAGTGAAGTCACTCAGTCGTGTCTGACTCCTAGCAACCCCATGGACTGCAGCCTACCAGGCTCCTCCGTCCATGGGATTTTCCAGGCAAGAGTACTGGAGTGGGATGCCATTGCCTTCTCCGATACACAGTATATAGTAGCTCATTATTAATTATCTATTTTATATATAGTAGTGTGTTTATGTCAATCTTAATCTTCCAATTTATTCCTCCCTCCCTTCCCCCTTGGTAACTGTAAGTTTGTCTATCTGTGAGTCTGTGTTGTCTATAAGTTCTTATATACTTCCGTTTTGTTATCTTTTCTTGAAGTTGAAAATAGCTAATGTTCACTGGGCATTGCTGTGTGCCAAGCACAGTTTCAAGTCTTATGTATTAACTCATCTATTTTTCAAAACAAGTCTGTGAAATTGTAACTCTTCTTCACCTCCTTTTACAGATAGGAAAACTGAGGTAAAGAGAAGTGTGGTAACTTCGCAGTGGTCACATAGGGAATAGTTTGCAGAGTCACGTTTTGAACAGGAGTCTGGATCTAGAGTCTGAACTCTAAATGACGAGATGATCTCACCTCTCTGAGGTGGAAATGGTAGTAGTAAGAGTTGTAAGTGTCATATCGTAGTTATGGCAGCAGAGAGAGACAAGTTATGCTAAGTTATGGGAGCATCCTAAGAGGCTCTGTGATGGGAATTTTAGAGAACACACAGCTGATTATAGAATCCATCTTGTGTCCCCAAAGTTCATGAAAATGCTGCATAGTTGTATCACTTTAATAATGATAACTTTAGTACATATTTTATTTGCAGTCTTTAATGACTGATTTTTTTTAAGCAAAAAGGAAGTCAAAGGAGATGTATGTAATTTTCTTTTACTTCCCACCCGCAATTCTTAGGTTTGTTGATTTATCTTATTTACTCTAGGAGGAATATATTGATAATGCAGTTGTTTCTAATCCAAGATTCTTGCACATGTTTAAGAAAAATACATACTTAGAAAAGTTATATATTAAATACATACTTAAAAAGTGATTGAGTCTAAAATGGAATTAAAATAATTTACTTGTATTAGCATAAAATAACAAAATAATAAGTTTTCAAGAAAAATACAAGATATCTTTGCTTAAAACACAAAACATTAAGAAATTGATTGATGTTGATATATGGCAAAACCAATACAATATTGTAAAGTTAAAAAATAAAATCAAAATAATAAAAAAAGAAAACAAAAGAAATTCAAGAAAACGTATTTCATGTTCATGGGTTAGATTATTAAGATGGGAAGTCCACAGTTATCTGTAATATTGTATTCCCTGTAAGGAGTCATTTTTCCCTGCTTGCTCTCAAGTTTGTCTCCATATCCACAGTTTTCAGGATTTAGCCATGATATGCCTAGGCTTTTTTTTTTTTTTTTTTGAATACTAATTGCTTGAGGTTAATGAGATTTTTGAATGTGTATATTTAATGTACATTTAATCTGTCTTTCACCAGATTCAGGAAGTTTTCAGCCACTGTTTCTTCAAACATCTTCCTGTTCTGACCCTTTTTTCCTTCTGGACCCCAGTTGCATTTACAGTGGAGCTGTGTATATTACCCCTGTGTCCCTGAGATTGCTAGTTCCTCAGGTTGCATAAATTTTACTGACTTATATTCAAGTATATCAACTGTTTACTCAGTCGTCTTCATTGTTCTCCTGAGCTCATCCACCTTGAGTTTTTATGTCACATATTCTTGAATCTTTACTGGGTTCTTTTTAATATTTTCTCTTTCTCTACTGAATCTGTATCTTTTGGGTTAGTACTAGCATTAAGCCCAGTTTTAATACTTGTCTTAAAATCCCTTCTTGTAAAACGCACCCACGGAATCAGGCCTGCTGCTGCTTTTACTCTGATGGAGGCAGCCCAGAGACAGAAGTCTCCAAAGCTTCCAGTCCCAGATGGTAGAGATTTATCATCAGAAATCTCCTGATTCAGGAAGAATTCTTCCAGCTGTTCCAGAATCCTGCTGTATCTTCTAGGAAACTGTATCATCATTCAAAAGGGATGCCCTACAACATGCCTTTCTCCTCAAGTATTAATAATTCTCCACTATATCTTAAATAAGATGTACTAATTACAAACATTTAAATTATATCCAGAAACATCTCTGAAGGAGAGTATTAGCCTTTTTAGTGCTTGAAGTGTGCTTAAAGAATATCTGAGTGGTGATTCCAGTCTATCAGCTGTGCACCATTCCTATTAATTATTCAACATTCATATACTCCATTTTTCCCGTATTCAAACTTCCCTCAAATCTCAGTAGCAACAGCACTGTGTTATGAAGACATAATGTACCAGCTCTGTGTAAACAAAAATCTATAGACCTCTTCTCAAAAGGAGGGATTCAAAGTTTTGGTCCTTTCATGTGGTGTGATGTGATAGTAATCATCCCCATGCTAGTTCAGACACAATTCTCATTTGATACTTTGTAATTCATGGCCTACATTATGAAATACATGCACACAGTCACACACATACACACACACACACAAGCACAGAGGAAGAAAAAAGTAACCCATCATGGCCTTAAGTTCTACAACTGGTTATGAGTCTATGATTTGTACTGACTTTCTTTTTCTACTGCCAATCACATTCCCCTTTGTCCTCAGCCAGAACCTTAGTTGATTTATACACAGTTTCATCTTTGAAAGGTCTGACCTCATGAAGTTGGCTATAGTATTCTGTTTACTTCTACCACTTGGATGTGTCAGGCCTACAGGGAAATCCCCGGCTTCCAGGTATAATCTTCCCTGATTCATCACATTGTAAATCCCTATTTTCCTCCACATTGAAGTCAGTTGTACCAGGAGCCTCTCTTTTGCCAGTGGCATAGTTGCATGAAGAAATCTATGTAGCCAGGTGGAAATCTCAACTTCCAGTTCATGAAACTGTTGCTGGGTCAGTCAGTAGGAAGCATTTTCACTTGGTTATGTATACCTCTAGGGAGGAATCCCGTGCCACAAGGATGGGAGTGACAGTTTGCCCATAAACCAGCGGATGTCTCTTGAGACTTCCCAGTCTCACTTTCATACGTTGATTCCTGAACCTGTGTATTTTGGTTGTGGGGGAGGGAATGTTGTGTATTGATCATGGATTAGTGCATGTTTCCTATTATTCAACCTTTTATGAAGTGGTATTCTAGTTTGAACTAAGTGCCCAAGGAAAATTTACCCATGCTTTCCGTTCCTGCTTGATCCCTATTTTGATCTATTACAACTACTTAATGATGAAATATTACCATGTATACCTGATTTTAGATAACACCCAGTTGAGATGAGCAGCTCTGGGCATGTGGTCACTTGGTGTCCACAGTCAGGAACTCATTCAATCTTTACTGGGGCCAAATAGCATAAGCAAAGAGTTATTTTCTTTCTTTCTTTCTTTCTTTTTGTTTTCTATAAAGGATAAAATTTACTTGTCAAGAAAGTTACGCCTTTCTCCCCAAACCCCCCATAAAAAGAACCTCCGTTGTGATTATCTGATTAGGGTCATGGCTACAGAATTCACAGAGTATACTGATTAACTCTGGGATATTGGCTCTTATTGGTCATGAGATCCATTCTTGTTAGTCACCTAGAGGAACAAACTTCTTCCTCAGCTTCTAGAGATCTTTATATGCTCTTCTGGGCCCCTCTTGCAGTTCACAGCCTTGTGATTTCTCAATCTATACATCTCAGTAAAAAAACCAAAGGGATATATGTTGCCTCAGATATCCAGAGGCACATCAAGTATTGTATCTTTTTATTAGTGATGGGAGCTACATCTAAAGCAACATGTTTTTCATTTGGGGAGTGTAGTTCCAACATGTGTCAGACCCCAAAACTTGCCAAGTACACCAGGCACCTGAATTTCTGGGGTTCATTCTCTGAAATGATGTGTTTTTACTGGGGCCCTCAAAACCCCTGCCATATCAGCATGGTGTCAGTCCAGTGCACTGGCATGATGTCCTGTGAGCAGTTCAGTAATCAGAATTCTAAGAACAAAATGATGGCATGGAGCCAGCAAGTTGACATAGCCTGACCTGGACAGGGGAAGCACACTGCAGTATCCTAGGCAAATGCAAACTCCCCCGATCAGGACCTGCCTTACCAAGTGTCAGAGGCAGGGAGCTGCATCTGGAACTGTCATCAGCACTGTGTAATTAGAAATTATAGGTGGTGACCTAATTTTATAATAATTCACTAGCATTCTCAAAGGTTCTTCAGTTTCCTGTGCAGGTCAAATAGGCAAATTTATTGGGCACATGGGTAGGCATTTCCACTCCTGGATAATCCAGTACTTCAATGTGGCACTGAGCTCTGGCAAATCCTCCAGGTGAATATATAAATCCAAGCACCTTTGGGAAACCTTGAGTTAATAGGAATGACTCCCTAAGCCAGTGGGTCACCAAAATAGTATCCTGCTGCTTCTACTGGGTTTAAGAACCTGGAGATGAAGGAGTCCTCTGAACCAGCTGCAAGATATGCCAGAATCATGCCACTTCTGCCACAGACTGCGCCAACAAAGTGCATGAAGTGCATGCCCTGTGCCCTGCTTCTCTGATTCCAAAATATACTGCTGCATCCAGTTCCCAAATGAGTGCCCTAACTGGCAGAGCTCAGATCACATCCCAAATCCTAACTGTAGAGGAATCTGGGAAGTTTATTTCTGCCCTCCTGTCCCTGAAATAGAGATAAGAGGCACTATAGAGTAGAAAAGGATGGTGGAGGTGTTGACAAGCCCTTTTCTGGTTTCTACTGCAGTCACCTTATACATGATAAAAGCCCAGGCTCCAGTTCAGCCTCTCTCAAAATTCCCTGCATTTACAAAAGGGCAACCCTAACCCTAATGAAAGGAAGAATGGAGATCATTTTATTATAATATTCACAGAACTTTAAATCATCCTAATGGCTGTACACTTAGTCTTTGCTCTTGTATGGATCTCAGTCACATCGAGGAGACAGTCTTACTTCACAGCCATACAGTGGAAAAACCCTTTGTGCTGAACTTTCCTTCTCAGCACTGTCCTCTAAAAGGACTGTATTAACTCTAGACAAATGATTTTATTTCTAATATTTAACATCTCAAGGGTCAATGAATTAAACATAAAACCTTTGATGCTTTTATATTACTATCCTAAATTGTAATATTTAACACTTAATGGACACTTACTGCAGGCCTTCAGTTCAGTTCAGTTCAGACGCTCAGTCGTGTCTCACTCTTTGCGACCCCATGAATCACAGCACGCCAGGACTCCTTGTCCATCACCTACCCCCGGAGTTTACTCAAACTCATGTCCATCAAGTCGGTGATGCCAGCCAGCCATCTCATCCTCTGTCATCCCCTTCTCCTCCTGCCCCCAATCCCTCCCAGCATCAGAGTCTTTTCCACTGAGTCAACTCTTCGCATCAGGTGGCCAAAGTATTGGAGTTTCATTCAGCTTTAGCACCAGTCCTTCCAATGAACACCCAGGACTGATCTCCTTCAGAATGGACTGGGTGGATCTCCTTGCAGTCCAAGGGACTCTCAAGAGTCTTCTCCAACACCACAGTTCAAAAGCATCAATTCTTTGGCACTCAGCTTTCTTCACAGTCCAATTCTCACATCCATACATGACCACTGGGAAAACCATACCTTGACTAGATGGACCTTTGTTGTCAAAGTAATGTCTCAGCTTTTGAATATGCTGTCTAGGTTGGTCATAACTTTCCTTCCAAGGAGTAAGCATCTTTTAATTTCATGGCTGCAATCACCATCTGCAGTGATTTTGGAGCCCAAAAAAATAAAGTCTGACACTGTTTCCACTGTTTTCCCATCTATTTCCCATGAAATGTTGGGACCAGATGCCATGATTTTAGTTTTTTGAATGTTGAGCTTTAAGCCAACTTAAAGCTCTCCTCTTTCACTCTCCTCTTTCACTTTCATCAAGAGGCTCTTTAGTTCCTCTTCACTTTCTGCCATAAGGGTGGTGTCATCTGCGTATCTAAGGTTATTGATATTTCTCCCGGCAATCTTGATTCCAGCTTGTGCTTCTTCCAGCCCAGCGTTTCTCATGATATACTCTACATATAAGTTAAATAAGCAGGGTGACAATATACAGCCTTGATGTACTCCTTTTCCTATTTGGAACCAGTCTGTTGTTCCATGTCCAGTTCTAACTGTTGCTTCCTGACCTGTATACAGGTTTCTCAAGAGGCAGGTCAGGTGTTCTGGTATTCCCATCTCTTTAAGAATTTTCCACAGTTTATTGTGATTCACACAGTCAAAGACTTTGGCATAGTCAATAAAGCAGAAATAGATGTTTTTCTGAAACTCTCTTGCTTTTTCCATGATGCAGTGGATGTTGGCAATTTGATCTCTGGTTCCTCTGCCTTTTCTAAAACCAGCTTGAACATCTGGAAGTTCACGGTTCAAGTATTGCTGAAGCCTGGCTTGGAGAATTTTGAGCATTACTTTACTAGCGTGTGAGATGAGTGCAATTTTGCGGTAGTTTGAGCATTCTTTGCCATTGCCTTTCTTTGGGATTGGAATGAAAACTGCCCTTTTCCAGTCCTGTGGCCACTGCTGAGTTCTCCAAATTTGCTGGCATACTGGGGGACTGGCCCTGTGTTAATCATTTTTGCTGTCTTAACTTCATATGAAGGACTCTGTGTAGGTGCTGCTGTCCAGTCACTATTTTGCAGAAATGTAAGCTGAGAAATAAAAGGTTAGTAAGTTGTTAGTACAAGTTAATAAGCATGGAGCTGGGATTTAACTCAGGCAAGTGTTGGGCTCCAGAGTCTGCAGCCTGTCATAACTTCACTTCATCCCCACTGTGTAAAGTCCATTTTATTGTGAAATTTATCTTCTCTTTAAGCTATCCCCTAAAGATTACATATTAAGGGAAAATGGTAAGTAAACAACTACATCATCCATGAAATACTCAACAGAAGTTTTTTTAGAACTTAACTAAGAGCACTCTTTATTTCAAGTACAAAGAAAAATGTTATAAAAAATGGGACATATAGTGAATGGTATTAAAGAGTTACAAAAGATGGGAGTCTTAGCTAATTATGTTATTAGGAAATAACTGATAAATAACTGTGATTCCCTATGATAATAAATTGATGTGGTTTTAGTTGTAAATTTGATAAGTTGATTTAGAAAACTATTATTAACAGCTAGTTATACACATCTGGATTTATAAGAGATGTTTTTTGAAGCCTATAATCTATTCAGTTTCTTAGTGTCATTGATTAGCTTTTAAAGCATATTATTAAAATATCAATTTGAGGAATATCTACATTAAGTGCTTATCCTAAAGGACACAGATGGCATTTCTTAGTGTCATATGGCATTAGTTATTTAGCATTGTCATTTAAATATTTTATATAGCAAAGTAGTGTCTCCTCAGTATGATTTTAAGCTCATAGAGAGCAATGGCAAGGTAGATGCTGTTTTTGTGTTTTGAGATACTCCTTGAAGTCTCCTTTCTCCCAGATAATTAAAGAAAAGATTTAATGAAAATTGAGGTATGAGTTATATGTACCTTAATGTGAATAATAATCAAGTGGCATTTCTCCTAATAACTGTAAGGGATATAGTTTATTGTCTCCCACTGTCCTTTGAAATTTATTGAATGACAAGTTCTTGTGCTACCTCTAGATGAAAAATCAGAGTCCCACATTTTTTTCTCCTCCCTCTAAATGACCTCTTTTTTGATTTGTGGAGAATAGACACCCATACCCGTCCCTCTGCAGCGTGGAGGTGGGCCTCTTCCCAAAGACATCTTCAGACCTTTTCCTCTTTCCCTTTTTATCATCTCTGCCTCTACAGCTCCATATCTATATTTAATGGTTAAGGGTCTGAGAGTCTTGTTTGGTCATCCCCTTGATTCATTCTGTACGTAGTCTATCATCTAAATGATATGGTCTTTTGGTCCTTCAGCTAAAACTTCCATTTTAGCACCTTGTCACACATTTCAAAATATTAACTGCTATAAAATTTCATTGCTTCTATCGTGATAATCTGCTTCACGGTTTTGCTTGAGACTGGCCCAGAATTATGTTGACACTTTCTGAGCTCCCCGCAGCAGGGAGCTCAGTAGTAAATCTTAGAAAATGCCCATTAAGTATCTTCTGAGCTGCCTTGACGGAAAGTAGACGCCTGCTTACCTCGATCTGCAGTTTCAGGTGCAGCGTTACGTCTCGCAGAGTCTGGTAACCCTGGGAAGTTGCAGCTTGTTGAGAAGATCTATAATATCCCTGCTTCTGTCAGAAGTAAACAGCTTTGCTGATGATCTGGGTGCCATCAACCAGGTACATACAACCTGAAACTGTAACTTTCTTTTATAGTTAATTAATGCATCTGTAAACTTGTTTTCCCTTTCTCTCTCTTTTTGCCAGGCAGATATTTTCATCATTACCTTATATCTAGTAATACGTGAATATTGTTACTGCCTGCTGAAATTACAGAACGATATTTTCATAAAATAGTTCTCAAAATAATACCATTTTATCACCCTTACTGGTATATATGTGTCAAAGGTATTACTAGTAATGGCAAAGGAGTGGCCTTAAGCCTCTCCAAGCAAGTAGCATGTTCCTAAAGCAAAGCAGTGAGAGGAAAGAGAACAAGAGTGGATGCTAAATGGAGAATAACCTCTGACCAATGGTTCTTATTTCTAATTTCTCATGAGACTCATCTGACTGACTTTAAATATCCAGTTGCCAAGGCATATGCCAATCGAATTAAATGGAGGTCTCTGGGGTTAAGATGCAGGTACTGTAGTTCAGTTCAGTCTCTCAGTGGTGTCCAACTCTTTGCGACACCATGGACTGTAGCACTCCAGGCTTCCCTGTCCATCACCAACTCCTAGAGCTTATTCATACTCATGTTTATCGACTCGGTGATGCCATCCAACCATCTCATCCTCTGTCGTCCCCTTCTCCTTCCGCCTTCAATCTTTCCCAGCATGAGGGTCTTTTCAAATGAGTCAGTTCTTCACATCAGGTGGCCAAAGTATTGGTGTTTCAGCTTCACCATCAGTCCTTCCAATCAATATTCAGGACTCATTTCCTTTAGGATGGACTGGTTTGATCTCCTTGCAGTCCAAGGGACTCTCAAGAGTCTTCTCCAACCACGGTTCAAAAGCATCAATTCTTTGGCGCTCAGCTTTCTTCATAGTCCAACTCTCACATCCATACATGACCACTGGAAAAACCATAGCTTTGACTAGATGGACCTTTGTCAGGAAGGTAATATCTCTGCTTTTTAGCATGCTGACACATTACCCTAAGTCCCCTACATACAAGCAAATTCCATTCTGAGAGCATGTTCATAAGTCCAGTTTGTTTCTAAGTCCAAAAATGTTAGCCCAGGTAGCCATCTAACACAATTGGCTTGGCTATACAGTACTATACAGTAATACATTTATAACACTTTTCACACAAATAATACATACATAAAAAGCAAACACAAAAAAGGAAAACAGTTTAAACCTTATTGTACAATACCTTGAAAAGTACAGTAGTGCCTGCTACTTCACCCCTGCTTTTACACTTGCTTCTGGACACCCTGGGCTTTAAATAAAGATACTGTACTCTGTATTCAATGCAGTAATGTACAATAATGTGCACAAAAGCACAGCCACTTGTAGAGAATGCATGCATGTGACAGTGTACACTAGGCATGTGAACTAACTTACGTCGTTGGACATGCGAGCTTGAAGTTTCACATGTAGGGGACTCACTGTATCGATATTGGTAAAGCTCACCAGGTGATTCCACTGTGCAGCCAAGTTTGAAAACGATTCTCTAGCCCTTTTATCTGTGAGTCTTATGTCACTGCTAGCAAATGTATCTGAGGAACAGGAGTCATTCTCATGTTTTAATGTTGACAGTGACATATTTTATGTGTTCATTTTGTCAGTTCATCTTATATTATTATTGTTTCTATTGTTGAAGTAAGCACAATCAAAGGAAATTAGAGACAAATGTTTCGGTAAAGAGAAAAAAATTAATATTAAGAAAATTATGTATATATAATATTAAACACTTAACCAAATTCATACATCTAAGTTCTCTACATTTAATGACAAAATATTGTATAATTGATTTCAATCAATGACATGGTAAATCATCTGGTCAATAGTTTTTCAAGTCACTGTTAAATGGAGAACTCTTGTAAGAGCTCTGTTAGATTTTTTTTTTAATTAGTTGTTACTAATGGTCATGTATGGATGTGAAAGTTGGACTGTGAAGAAAGCTGAGTGCTGAAGAATTGATGCTTTTGAACTGCGGTGTTGGAGAAGACTCTTGAGAGTCCCTTGGACTGCAAGGAGATCCAACCAGTCCATTCTGAAGGAGATCAACCCTGGGATTTCTTTGGAAGGAATGATGCTAAAGCTGAAACTCCAGTACTTTGGCCACCTCATGGGAAGAGTTGACTCATTAGAAAAGACCCTGATGCTGGGAGGGATTGGGGGCAGGAGGAGAAGGGGATGACGGAGGATGAGATGGCTGGATGGCATCACCGACTCGATGGACGTGAGTTTGAGTGAACTCCGGGAGTTGGTGATGGACAGGGAGGCCTGGCATGCTGCGATTCATGGGGTCCCAAAGAGTTGGACACGACTGAGCGACTGAACTGAACTGAACTGAATGACTCACTGGAAAAGACTCTGATGCTGGGAGGGATTGGGGGCAGGAGGAGAAGGGGACGACAGAGGATGAGATGGCTGGATGGCATCACCGACTCGATGGACGTGAGTCTGAGTGAACTCCGGGAGTTGGTGATGGACAGGGAGGCCTGGCATGCTGCGATTCATGGGATCACAAAGAGTCCAACATGACTGAGCGACTGAACTGAACTGAACTGAACTGAATGATCTCATTGAGCAAAAAATCCTCTTGAGAAAGAAAGAAGGCACATTTACTAATGGAAAAAAAATGTGTTAAAATGCATGGTGCTGTTTGTAGGAGCTGTAAGACCAAGAAAGTGATCAAGGTAGATTTCAGGTCCTTGAAAAGATTACATGAAAAAGGAACAGCTTGAAAATGGATTTGAATTGAAAAACAGAGAATGTATAATGTCAGGATACTGAGTGTTATTTTTAAAAGGTGTGCCCAGAACTCTGAGGAAACAGGTTGAGCTCATGGCATTAAAACAGGAATCAATGTGGGAAATTAGTTTGAATGGAATCAGATTTGTGTGGAGAATAACAAAGTACAGGAAAAAAAATTATTAACATATTCTCATTTAATTTTTGGGCTTCCCTTGCCAAACTACATGAAGTAGTTTTTCTTTTTACCTAGTTTATAGATAAAGAAATCAAACCTTAGAAAAGTTAAGCAGCTTGACCAAGCTTGCAGAAAGAACATATGCTACAAGCCATGATTCAAACCCAGGCATTCTGATTGTTAAGCAACTTTAAAACAAGAGTAAAAACACAAAAACAAGAGTTATTTTTGGCAGATAATATGTCTTAAATGCTTTACATGAATTATACCATTCAATTCTTTTAATAACCTTTCAAGATATTAGTATTACTGTTTAAAGACAAGGAAACTACTCATCGGCATTCTTAACAATGGGTGACAGAATTTACTCCAGTCAATTTAAGGAGAAAGTAAAGAATGCATGAAGAGCTATGGAATTGTTAAAGAAAAGCCTAGGCCCCTTCCATAACTTTATTTCCTTGGGCTCCAAAATCACTGTGGACAGTGACTGCAGTAATGAAATTAAAAGATGCTTGCTTCTTGAAAGAAAAGCTATGACAAACCTAGACAGCATATTAAAAGCAGAGCCATCTCTTTACCAGCAGAAGTTTGTACAGTCAAAACTATGGTTTTTCCAGTAGTCTCATACAAATGTGATAGTTGGACTGTAAAGAAGACTGAGTGCCAAAGAATTGGTCCTTTCTAACTATGTTGCTAGAGAAGTCTCTTGAAAGTCTCTTGGACAGCAGGGAGATCAAACCAATAAATCCTAAAGGAAATCCACCCTGAATATTCATTGGAAGGACAGATACTGAAGATCCAATACTTTATTGGCCACCTGATGTGAAAAGCCAACTCACTAAAAAGACTATGATGCTGGGAAAGATTGACGGCAGGAGAAAAAGGGGGGCAGCAAATGGTTGGATGGCACAATCAACTCATGAGTTTGATCAAGCTCTTGAAGATAGTAAAGGTCATGGAAGCCTGGTTGCTGCAGTCCATGGAGTGGCAGAGTCGGACACAACTGGGTGACTGAACAACAACAGCCTCCCACAATCACCGAGCAAAATCTAGTTTCAAAGGAATTGCTGCCTTCACCATCATGATCATGAAGCAGTTTGCTGACTCCAGGAGCTACTGCTATAGACACAGGGTCCATAAAACAGCCTTGCCACAGTGTACAACAGCCGTACAGATGCCCTCACTATATGCCCTCACACACTGAATCTCACTGTGTGATTCAGTTTCAGCTAATATAGATTTTCTGTGTGCATTTATTTCTAAACTAACAACATATTCAGAACCAAAGCAGCAAGGAAATATAAAAAATTTACTTTTATGCTTTCCAGATTTTGTTTTTACTATAAAAGGATATATAATGACTAATGATTAGTAAGTTCAAGGTGTCGACTACATGTAAGGCTCAGAAACTCAGTAAAACAGTGGTAAGAGATGGAGTTAGAGTAGAAGGGAATATAAGGGGCATGAATGTAAGGAAGCCATGTATTTGGACACTCAATGCAATAACTCTTCTACAAGCAGCAATAGAAATACTCACTTGTATATAAGAGGTATTATACAAAAGACTCAGGAAATGTTTACTGTGAAGGAGAGAGGAGAATCAGTGTAAAAATTAATTTTATAAAACTAAGAGGAAAAATGAATGTCACTAGGTAGAATTAGGAAAATGGAAAGAAATGCTTCTTGGAGAACAGAAGAAGTTTATTTTGTATGTATGGAATATGAGGAAACATTGAAGTTGTCAAACATAGAAATGTGAAATTAAAGCTTGAGAGAAAGAGGGACCTACATAAAAATTAGGGGATTATCACTATATGACAATCATGAAATCATAGTCAGAAAGCAAACAGGGACTCAGAAGAGTGCTGTGGAGTGGGAGAGTTAGCAAGGAAAGACCAGCTTTATTTTACTATTAGATGTTAGATGAATGTTATACATGTCAATCAATCTGATTTCAGTATTGACCATTTGGTGATGTCCATATGTAGAGTTGTCTCTCGGGTTGTTGGAAAAGGGTATTTGCAATAACCAGCATATTCTTTTGACAGAACCCTGCTAACATTTGCTCTGCTTCATTTTGTACTCCAAGGCCAAAGTGAAAGTCACTCAGTCGTGTCCGACCCCTTGTGACCCCATGGACTATGCAGTCCATGGAGTTTTCCAGGCCAGAATACTGGAGTGGGTAGCTGTTCCCTTCTCCAGGGTGTCTTCCCAACCCAGGGATTAAACCCAGTCTCCTGCACTGCAGGTGGATTCTTTACCAGCTGAGCCACCAGGGAAGCCCGAGGTGGCTTGTCTGTTATTCCAAGTATCTGGAATAACAAACATGTCTGTTACTCCAGGTATCTCTTGACTTACTAGTTTTGCATTCCAATTCCCTATGATGAAAAGGACATCTTTTTTCTTGGTGTTAGTTCTAGAAAGTCTTGTTGGTTTTCATAGAACTAGTCAACTTCTGCTACTTTGACATTAGTTAGTAGTGGGGCCTAGACTTAAATTACCATGATGTTGAAGGGAAACGAACCAAGATCATTCTGTCATTTTTGAGATTACACTTTTGGACTCTTTTGTTGACTGTAAGGGTGTATTGCTGATCCTGTTCATGGCTCCAGTTGTCTTGCTGTTCTCACTGTTCGCTGAACCCAGCCTGGGCAAGGTGTGAGTTAAGAGGCTGGAAAGAGACTTGAGGAGCCATAGGAACTGCAGGCATGTTTACTGTCTCCTTGCTGGCATGGCAGCCATGACACAGCTTCCCTGCTCTTGCGGCTGACCCAGCGGACACAGGTGTAATGCAGCAGTAACGCCGCCACTTTCTCGATGGAGCTCACACGCACGTACCACAGCAGGTGAGCACCTCGTGACGTGCACACACAGTACTACGAATGAGCTCAGCTGTTACATAATCGTTATTTACAAAATGTGGAGTAAGGGAGCCTGAACACGCCAATTTGCTCATTCCCCACGGAGGGCTATACCATTTCTTCTAAGGGATTCTTGCCCACATTGGTAAATGTTATGGTCACTTGAATTAAATTCATCCATAACCCGTTCATTTTAGTTCACTGATTCCTAAGATTTCAATGTTCACTCTTGCTAACTCCTGCTTGACCACATCCAATTTACCTTGATTCATGGACTGAACATTCCAGGTTCCTATTGCAATATTGTTATTTATGGCATCAGACTTTACTTTCACCACTGGACACATCCGCAGTGGAGTGTCATTTCCATTTTGGCCCAGCTGTTTCATTCTTTCTGGAGAAATTAATAATTGCCCTCTGCTCTTCCCCAGTAGTACATTGGAAACCTTCTGACCTGGGGGGACTCACCTTCCAGTGTCATATCTTTTTGACTTTTCATACTATTCATGGGGTTCTCGTGGCAGGAATACTGAAGTGGTTTGCCATTTCTTCCTCCAGTGTACCACATTTTGTGAACTGTTCACTGTGACCCCTCTGTCTTAGGTGGCCATACAAGACATGTCTGGTAGCTTCACTGAGTTATGCAAGCTCCTTTGATGCAATTCTTATTGGAGATTTGCATCTCAAATTTGCATATTAAGGTGATTTTTTGGAAAAAGTGTAACAAATTGTCTTTTTAAAATAAAATTTCTTGAACTTATTTAAAAAAGTTTATTAAAAAGACATACAGAGTACCCTTCCCAATGTAAATAGCTAAAACTCTGGACAGATAACACAATTTGGTGAATTTTAGACAATAAGCAATACAGAGTTGTGATTCTTAAGATAAGTAAACAAACTATGTAGCCCATGATCGCCTTGACTTTTGGCCTGGAGGCCCACCAGTCCCAGCGCTCTCACTGAACTGGTGGGTCAGAGTCTGGAGTTCCAGAGAACTGATGTAGGGAAATTCTGGGTCAGGGTCATGGAGAGAAGAAAACTCTGAAAAGGAAGAGCTCAAGTAATTTCTGCAGAGGTTTTCTTGATTTCTTGTTGACTACTAAGCTGCACGTGTATAGGAGGACACTTCACAAGGCCAAATAAAGAAAACCTGCTCAGAAAAGAAATACTACAAAGAACAATAGCCAGACCTCACACAGTGCTTGGGATGATCCAAATTCTATTCAGCTATAAAACCAAGACCTTGTTTAATAAGGCATTCAGTGGAGACCCTAAGATGTTGGACCTTAGCACTATAGTACTTTATAGTTCTAAGATAAAGACTATTTTAGACAGATTGTAACAGAGGCTTGGAAACACAGCATAAAGAGAACTTGTTGGTTCACAGGTAAAGTAGCTGGCTGCTGGAAGAACATTATCGTTGTTGCTGTTCCAGTGGCCATATTGCATCCCTCTTTGTGACCCCATGGACTGCAGCACGCCAGGCTTCCCTGCCCTTCACTGTCTCTGGTAGTTTGCTCACATTCACGTCCATTTAGTCTGTGATGCTGTCTAACCATCTCATCCTCTGCTGCACCCTCTCCTTTTGCCTTCAATCTTTCCCAGCATCAAGGTCTTTTCCAATGAGTCAGGTCTTTGTATCAGGTGACCAATGTTTTGGCACTTCAGCTTCAGCATCAGTCCTTCCTGTGAATATTCAGGGTGTGAATGCTAAGTGGGAATTGATCCTTTCAAATTGTGATGCTAGAAAAGATTCTTGACAGTCCCTTGGACTTCAAGGAGATAAAACCAGTCCATCCTAAAGGAAATCAATCTTGAATATTCATTGGAAGGACTGATGCTGAAGTTGAAGCTCCAATACTTCAGCCAACCTGATGTGAAGAACTGACTCATTGGAAAAGACCCTGATGCTGGGAAAGATTGAAGGCAGGAGGAGAAGGGGACAACAGAGGATGAGATGTTTGAATGGCATCACCAACTCGGTGGTCATGAGTTTGAGCAAGCTCCAGGAGTTGGTGATGGAAAGGGAAGCCTGGCATGCTGCAGTTCGTGGGGTCACAAAGAGTCGGATATGACTGAGCGTCTGAACTGAACTGAACTGATCTCCTTTAGAATTGACTGGTGTGATCTCTTTGCAGTACAAGGCACTCTCAAGAATCTTTTCCAGCACCATAATTTGAAAGGATCAATTCGTTAGCACTTAGCCTTCTTTATGGTCCAAGTCTTAAATCTGTGTGTGTATGTATATATAATGCAGAATATATATTAGGAGTTATACAGCTCAACATCAAAAATAGCTGATTAACTCATGGGCACATGAAAAGATGCTCAACATCACTAATCATCAGGCAAATGTAAATCAAAGCCACAGTGGAATGTCATCTCGCACCTCTCAGAACGGTAGTCATCATAAAGTACACAAATAACAGGTGTTAGCGAGGATGTGGAGAAACGGAAACCCTTGTACAGTTTGGTGGGAATGTAAATTGGTTCTGCCACTGTGGAAAACAGTATAAAAGTTTCTCATTAAGCTGAAAATAGAACTACCATATGACTCAGCAATTCCACTTTCAGAGTATATATATCCAAAAAATACTAATTAAAAGACACATGCACCTCAATGTTCATAACAGCATTATTTATGATTGCCAAGTTACAGAAGCAACCTAAGTGTCCATCGAGAGATGAATAGATAAAACTGTGACTGCACACACACACACACACACACACACACAGACGCCCACTGGAATACTACTTAGCGATAACAAAACGAATAAAATCTTGCCATTTATAGCAATGTGGACGGACTTGGAGAACCTTCTATTAAGTGAGGTAAGACAGAGAAAGACAAATACATCACCTATATATGGAATGTAAAAGAATACAGCAAACTAGAGAATATAGCAAAAAAGAAACAGGCTCACAGATGAAGAGAAGAAGCTAGTAGTTACCAGTGGGGAGAAGGTAGAGGGAGGGACACTATAGGGGTAGGAGGAAAAAGTGGTTATTACAGGATTATATAAAATCATGTGTGTGAAACTTCTGAAGTTGTAAAGCACTACAGAATTTAAGGAAGCTTTCATTCAATTAGAAAAAAAGAGTACATGAATAAGAAGGAGACAAACAGGAAATTTCAACATAAATATAAAAGCAGTATATGCCAAGAAAACTGTGAAAATAAGTAAATATAAATATGAAAAAAATTTTGGCAATATTCTCAACAATATAGACTAAATGCACACATTCCTTGAAAGCTGAAAATTACCAAAACTGACTCAAGAAAAAGTAGAAAACCTAAATTACACTGATTAAATAAAGTGTATTTAAAATTATGAACCTCTCTACAAAGACCACTCTGGGGCCAAATAAATTATATCATGCATTTAAGCAAGAAACTACCCAAACTCTCTTTAGAGACTGAAAGAATAAGGAACATTTCTGATTCATTTCCTGAGACTATTGTTACTTTATATCAAAACTAGACAGACATTGCAGGAAAACAAAGCAAAACTGAAAACAAACTCAGACTCTCTCACATGAACACAGAAGTAAAATCCTTACTGTGTATTCGAAATAGAACCCAGCAACATACAAAAAAATAATACATGATGTTCAGGTAAGATTTATCTCAGGAATGAAAAGTTATTTTCACATTCATAAAACAATCTGTATAATTCATAATTTTAACAGAAAGACCCACATTATCTGAGTATATGCAGAGAAATCAGTTGCCAAAATTCACCACCCATTCATGATTTTTTCAAGAAAATACAAAAGTAAGAACAGAAGGAAACTTTCTCAACACAGTAAATTTTGTTTTCTGTGAAAACCTTAATGGATATACCATGGTGAAAGACTGAATGCTTTTCACCAAAGGTAAGGAGCAAGGAAGGGATGTTCTGTCTTCTCCCTTGTAGTTATCCTTGAACTAGTCCTCCTTGCCATTGCAATAAGGCAGCTGTACTTTGAGAGGAAACAGTAAAACTGTATTTAGAGTCAACATGTTTAGAAACAGAAAATCCTAGAGTTTACTGAAAAGCTACCAAGTACATAAGCCTGAAATACAGCATACACTTATGGCCTATTCATTTTAAACATATCTTAAGATGATTTGATCATGAAAGAATGGATATAAAAAATGAGCAAAATATTTAAATGCATGAAAGAATACATACTGCTGGTGGTTTAGTCACTAAGTCGTATGTGACTCTTTGGCCCCATGGGCTGTAGCCCACCAGGCTCCTCTGTCCATGGGATTCTCCAGGCAAGACTATTGGAGTGGATTGCCATTTCCTCGTAAAGGGGATCTTCCTGACCCAGGAATCAAACCCAGGTCTCCTGCATTGCAGGCAGATTCTTTACCAACTAAGCTACAAGGGAATGGACAGTAAATACCTGAATAAAGTGTGATTTGATTAGTCGGCAGAGAAATGCAATGGATAGTGACAAGAATGGCTAAATTTTAAAAAGATTAACGTGGCAAAGTTTTAAAGATGTTCTCAAAGTCATAAATTGCTCAGTTCAGTCGCTAAGTTGTGTCCTACTCATTGAACCCCATGGACCACAGGATGCCAGGCTTCCCTGTCAATCAACTGCCGGAGCTTGCTCAAACTCATGTCCATCGAGTTGGTGATGCCATCCAACCATCTCATCCTCTGTCGTCCCCTTCTCCTCCTGCCTTCAATCTTTCCCAGCGTCAGTGTCTTTTCAAATGAGTCAGCTCTTCACATCAGGTGACCAAAGTATTGGAGCTTTAGCTTCAGCATTAGTCCTTCCAATGAATATTCAGGACTGATTTCCTTTAGCATGGACTGGTTTGATCTCCTTGCAGTCCAAGGAACTCTTAAGAGTCTTTTTCAACACCACAGTTCAAAAGCATCAGTTGTTTGGTGCTCACCTTTCTTTATAGTCCAACTCTCACATCCTTACATGACTACTGGAAAAACCATAGCTTTAACTAGATGGACAATTGTTGGCAAAGTAATGTCTCTACTTTTTAATATGCTGTCTAGGTTGGTCATAACTTTTCTTCCAAAGAGCAGGCGTCTTTTAATTTCATGGCTGCAGTCACCATCCTCAGTGATTTTGGAGCCCAAAAAGTAAAGTCTCTCATGTTTGCATTGTTTCCCGATCTATTTGCCATGAAGTGATGGGACCAGATGCCATGATCTTAGTCTTTTGAATGTTGAGTTTTAAGCCAACTTTTTCACTGTCCTCTTTCACTTTCATCAAGAGGCTCTTTAGTTCTTGGCTTTCTTCCATAAGGGTGGTGTCATCTGCGTATCTGAGGTTATTGATAATTCTACTGGCAATCTTGATTCCAGATTATGCTTCATACAGCCCAGCATTTTGCATGATGTACTCTGCATATGAGTTAAACAAACAGGGTGACAGTATAAGCATTGACATATTCCTTTCTCAATTTGGAACCACTCTGTTTTCCAGGTCCATTATAACTGTTGCTTCTTGACTTGCATACAGATTTCTCAGGAGGCAGGTGCAGTGGTCTGGTATTCCCATCTCTTTAAGGATTTTCCACAGTTTGTTTTGATCCACACAGTCAAACTCTTTGGCATAGTCAGTAGAACAGAAGATGTTTTTTCTGGAACTCTCTTGCTCTTTGATGATCCAGTGGATGTTGGCAATTTGATCTCTGGTTCTGTTGTCTTTTCTAAATCTAGCTTGAACATCTGGAAGTTCACAGTTCATATACTGTTGAAGCCTGGCTTGGAGAATTTTGAACATTACTTTGCTAGCATATGCAATGAGTGCAATTGTGCTGTAAATTAAACATTGTTTGGCATTGTCTTTCTTTGGGAGTGGGATGAGAACTGACCTTTTCCAGTCCTGTGGCCACTGCTGAGTTTTCCAAATTTGCTGCCATATTGAGTGCAGCACTTTCACAGCATCATCTTTTAGGATTTGAAGTAGCTCAAAAGGAATTCTACACTTCCACTAGCTTTGTTCGTTGTGATGCTTCCTAAGGCCCACTTGACTTTGCATTCCAGGATGTTTGACTCTAAGTGAGTGATCACACCATTTTGGTTATCTGGGTCATGAGGATCATTTTTGTAGAGTTCTGTGTATTCTTGCCACCTCTTCTTAATATCTTCTGCTTCTGTTAGGTCCATACCGTTTCTGTCCTTTATCGTGCCCATCTTTGCGTGAAATGTTCCCTTGGTATCTAATTTACTTGAAGAAAAATCTGGTCTTTCACATTCTGTTCTTTTCTTCTATTTCTTTGCATTGATCACTGAGGAAGGCTTTCTTATCTCTCTTTGCTATTTTTTGGAACTCTGCATTCAGATGGTTATGTCTTTCCTTTTCTCCTTTGCCTTTTGCTTCTCTTCTTTTTTCAACTATTTGTAAGCCCTCCTCAGACAACCATTTTGCCTTTTTGCATTTCTTTTTCTTGGGGATGGTCTTGATCACTGCCTCCTGTACAATGTCACAAACCTCCATCCATAATTCTTTAGGCACTCTATCAGATCTAATCCCTTGAATCTATTTGTCATAATTGTAAGATATTTGATTTAGGTCATACCTGAATGATCTACTGGTTTTCCCTACTTTCTTCAGTTTAAGTCTGAATTTGGCAATAAGGAGCTCATGATCTGAGTCACAGTCAGCTCCTGGTCTTGTTTTTGCTGACTCTATACAGCTTCTCAATCTTTGGCTGCAAAGAATGTTATCAATCTGATTTCAGTGTTGACCATCTGGTGATGTCCATGTGTAGAGTCTTCTCTCGCTAGTGAGAATATAAAACAGGCTAACAGTTCCTTGTAAAATAAGTTATGTACTTACCATATGGCCAAACATTTCAGCAGCTATGTTGACAAGAACAATTATCTGTAAATGTTCATAGTATCTTTAATTTTAAGAATGTTAATCTGAAAACAACTCCATTCCACTGACAGGAGGATCAATAAGTAAATCAGAATATTTAGTAGAATATTGTTCAACCATAAAATGTATTGAGTCAACAGCACACAACAGCATGGATAAATCTAAGTATACTAGGCTGAGAAAAGTGAGTTTAGTTTAGTCACTCAGTCATGTCCGACTCTTTGCAACCCCATGAATCACAGCCTGCCAGGCCTCCCTGTCCATCACCATCTCCCGGAGTTCACTCAAACTCACGTCCATCATGTCGGTGATGCCATCTAGCCATCTCATCCTCTGTCGTCCCCTTCTCCTCCTGCCCCCAATCCCTCCCAGCATCAGAGTCTTTTCCAGTGAGTCAAGAACCTCTTTGCATGAGGTGACCAAAGTACTGGCATTTCAGCTTTAGCATCATTCCTTCCAAAGAACACCCAGGACTAATCTCCTTTAGGATGGACTGGTTGGGTCTCCTTGCAGTCCATGGGACTCTCAAGAGTCTTCTCCAACACCACAGTTCAAAAGCATCAATTCTTTGGTGCTCAGCTTTATTCACAGTCCAACTCTCACATCCATACATGACCACTGGAAAAACCATAGCCTTGACTAGACGGAACTTTGTTGACAAAGTAATGTCCCTGCTTTTGAATATGCTATCTAGGTTGGTCATAACTTGCCTTCCAAGGAGTAAACACCTTTTAATTTCATGGCTGCAGTCACCATCTGCAGTGATTTTGGAGCCCCCAAAAATAAAGTCTGACACTGTTTCCATTGTTTCCCCATCTATTTCCCATCAAGTGATGGGACCAGATGACATAATCTTAGTTTACTGAATGTTGAGCTTTAAGCCAACTTTTTCGCTCTCTTCTTTCACTCTCATCAAGAGGCTTTTCAGTTCCTCTTCACTTTCTGCCATAAGGGTGGTGTCATCTGCATATCTGAGGTTATTGATATTTCTCCCGGCAATCTTGATTCCAGCTTGTGTTTCTTCCAGTCCAGAGTTTCTCATGATGTACTCTGCATAGAAGTTAAATAAGCAGGGTGACAATATACAGCCTTGACGTACTCCTTTTCCTATTTGGAACCAGTCTGTTGTTCCATGTCCAGTTCTAACTGTTGCTTCCTGACCTGCAAACAGGTTTCTCAAGAGGCTGGTCAAGTGGTCTGGTATTCCCATCTCTTTCAGAATTTTCCACAGTTTATTGTGATCCACACAATCAAAGGCTTTGGCATAGTCAATAAAGCAGAAATAGATGTTTTTCTGGAACTCTCCTGCTTTTTCGATGATGCAGCAGATGTTGGCAATTTGATCTCTGGTTCCTCTGCCTTTTCTGAAACCAGCTTGAACATCTGGAAGTTCACAGTTCCCGTATTGCTGAAGCCTGGCTTGGAAAATTTTGAGCATTACTTTCCTAGCGTGTGAGATGCGTGCAATTGTGCAGTAGTTTGAGCATTCTTTGGCATTACCTTTCTTTGGAATTGGAATGAAAACTGACCTTTTCCAGTCCTATGGCCACTGCTGAGTTTTGCAAATTTGCTGACATATTGAGTGCTGCACTTTCATAGCATCATCTTCCAGGATTTGAAATAGCTCAACTGGAATTCCATCACCTCCACTAGCTTTGTTCATAGTGATGCTTCTAAGGCCCACTTGACTTCACATTCCAGGATGTCTGGCTCTAGGTGAGTGATCATACCATCGTGATTATCTTGGTCGTGAAGATCTTTTTTGTACAGTTCTTCTGTGTTTTCTTGCCATCTCTTCTTAATATCCTCTGCTTCTGTTAGGTCCATACCATTCTGTCCTTTATCGAGCCCATCTTTGCATGAAATATTCCCTTGGTGTCTCTAATTTTCTTTTTTTTTTTAATTTTATTTTATTTTTAAACTTTACATAATTGTATTAGTTTTGCCAAATATCAAAATGAACCCGAGATCTCTAGTCTTTCCCATTCTGTTATTTTCCTCTATTTCTTTGCATTGATTGCTGAAGAAGGCTTTCTTATCTCTTCTAGCTATTCTTTGGAACTTTGCATTCAGATGCTTATATCTTTCCTTTTCTCCTTTGCTTTTCACTTCTCTTCTTTTCACAGCTATTTGTAAGCCCTCCCCAGACAGCCATTTTGCTTTCTTGCATTTCTTTTCCATGGGGATGGTCTTGATCCCTGTCTCCTATACAATGTCACGAACTTCAGTCCATAGTTCGTCAGGCACTCTATCTATCAGATCTAGTCCCTTAAATCTATTTCTCACTTCCACTGTATAATCATAAGGGATTTGATTTAGATCATATCTGAATGCTCTAGTGGTTTTCCCTACTTTCTTCAATTTAAGTCTGAATTTGGCAATAAGGAGCTCATGATCTGAGCCAGTCAGTTCCTGGTCTTGTTTTTGCTGACTGTATAGAGCTTCTCCATCTTTGGCTGCAAAGAATATAATCAATCTGATTTCGGTGTTGACCATCTGGTGATGTCCCTGTGTAGAATCTTCTGTTGTGTTTTTAGAAGAGGGTGTTTACTATGACCAGTGCGTTCTCTTTGCAAAATTCTATTAGCCTTTGCCCTGCTTCATTCAGTATTCCAAGGCCAAATTTGCCTGTTAACCTGGGTGTTTCTTAACTTCCTCCTTTTGCATTCCAGTCCCCTATAATGAAAAGGACATCTTTTTTGGGTGTTAGTTCTAAAAGGTCTTGAGAAAAGTAAACTAATCCTAAAAGAACAAACAAGGTTTGATTAAATTTCTATAAAGTTCTAAAACAGGCAAAATTAATGTATGGTGGTAGATACTAGAGTAGTGGTTGATTTGGAGATGGCTCTAGGATTGACTAAAAAGGAGCAGGAAGGAGTAGAGTATGGTTACAAGGACAGTTGAGTGTGATTGTCACAATTCATCAAAATGGGCACTGAAGTTCTGGACAGTCCACTGTTCTGTAAACTACAACTCAGTTATAGCATTTGAAATTTAACAGTTTTTTTCTGAATACAAAATAGGTATAATAGTAAAATTTTCTCAATACTTTTTTAAAGCAGTTGTTTTAACTCAATTTTAATATATATTCCTCATATGTAATCTACAGTGAATTAGATTTATGTGCAAATGGGTTTGTATCCTCTAATGTTGTTATCTCTTTTATGGCTGTGTTTATTTATAAGAATTCAGTTTTCTTAGGTCTTGAAGAAACTCCATGATGCTGAATATGAAACTTTACTAATATTTTGACAAATATGTATTTTGTATTCTCCTGTTTGGAGTCTTTTCTTATCAATTGATTAAAATTAAGAATTTTTTTCTGTCTTTCATTAGGAGTGACACAGTCTTCTCATCATGATTCTTGTGTAATCACCATCTTGTACCAGTCACCTTGATTTTCTATTTGTTTTTAAACTAACTTGAAAAATGCCTCCCATAGGAATACACAGACTTCTGACATGTTGATTTTCTAAGGACTTGCATTGTTTGACTGTTCAAAACAGAACAAAATCAAGACATTGGTTTTAATTTTCTTACATTGTGCCAGTGGGTCTCTGTGTTAGAAAATTTTGTGAGTAACTCCTTCTTTGAATGACTTCCTCTTTTCAGATAGAATTCAAACAGCTGTTGTTTAGGAAAAGCCAGCCAGTTCACAAATTGTTACAGAGAAAACATGGGGGCATTCTTGCTGTAAAAAAAGCATTAGACACGTTTTTAGTAAGTTTTCTGTTTCGTTTATTAGAATTTTATTAATAAGTTTATAAGTTTGTCTAGGTATCTAGATTGGAGAAGGCGATGGCACCCCACTCCAGTACTCTTGCCTGGAAAATCCCATGGATGGAGGAGCCTGGTGGGCTGCAGTCCATGGGGTCGCGAAGAGTCAGACACGACTGAGCGACTTCACTTTCACTTTTCACTTTTACGCATTAGAGAAGGAAATGGCAACCCACTCCAGTGTTCTTGCCTGGAGAATCCCAAGGACAGCGGAGCCTGGTGAGCTGCCATCTATGGGGTCGCACAGAGTCGGACACGACTGAAGCGACTTAGCAGCAGCAGATATCTAGATGGTACTTGATTTTCACAGAATCATCCTTCTTATCAGGCGTTATGAAAATTTTCTACTACTGCTTCATCAGTATATTTCATTTCTAAATTTTAGCAAAAGCAGAGTATTTTGTTAATAGAAAGGCAACGTGGAAAAAGAGGCACAACTGTCTAGTTTATACTTTATATGGTTGTTAAAGAATCCTACTGCAATCCTGGCTACCCATCAGAGCCTGGTAAACCAACCAGTTGCCTTGAGGTGAGAATAAGTAGGAAAGTGGCAAAGATAGTATTTTTTAAAGAACCTGAAATCAATAGATAGACCTTTTCTATGATGTGTCAAGTAAAATCCGATAGAAGGAGTCCAGAAACAAGGCAGAAATAGGCAGTACAGAGATTCAGTGAGGGTCAGGATTGCTGTCCACACTTGTGAGCACACTCACGATTGGACTGTCAGGTTGAATCCTGTGAATCAGAGAGGCCTTATTCAGTACCAGCTTTACTAATTATTTCAGAAATAGGCAAGGGCACAGGTGAAGCAGAAAGAGATGTGGGACATTCTGTACACTTCCTAGGATCCTTGTTGTGAAACGTGTCTCTCTAGCCTCTAACAGTAGATGAGGTCCCCAGGTGAGATTGTGTGGGGATCTCACACAGAGGGAGCTTTATGTTGCTAAACATCTCCATTTTATAACCTGGAGACTTTTACAGCTCAAACAGCTGCCTTCAAGGAGCTGTGTCTCATAGATTCTGAGTCCATTTAGCTAAGTAATATTTTTCTAGGAACCCCCCACTAAGGACATTCACTAGATAAATTTTCTTCTAATAACAAATGCCAGGAGATCCACTTGAGGAGGAGACAGGCTTGGTCGTCAGTTTATTTTCTTTCTCTCAGGGAATATCCCCAGTAAGTCCCAGCAGCTTTATCTTCTTCCTCCCAGCTGGCTCTCAAGTTCCTGGAGCCTCTCTGTGCTAGAATTGTTTATGGAACAGAGTCAACTGACAAAGAAAAAATTTTTATAAAGGTATATTTCAGCTATTTGCAAGTAAACAGGGTTATGATATTTCATTGAAAGAATCTGTACAATTTATAATTATATAATTTTATATATTATATAATAAACTACATTCCAATAGGAAGAGGTAAGTAATTCAGTAGAAAGGAAAAGTGAGCTAACAATATGAAAAGTCAGTTTAGAAGAGGAAACACGAAAGGAAAACTAACATGAATGAATGATGTTCGACCTCAGCAGTGCCAGGAAATGCAAGTCTAGAAAACAGCAGTATGTTTCATACTGATTCTATTGACATTAACTTAAAAAACTTAATTTGACAACAATATCAGGTGTTAGTGATTGTGTGGGGAAGTGGAGTTCATCAGCTGGTAAAGTCAAATACACACACACACACACACACACACACACACACACACAATTGTGTATATTGTACAAAGGACACTGTGCAGGGATGTGCACGTTAGCGTTTTTTGTCATAGCTGAAAATTGGAAATAATAGTGTCCATTGTCAAAAGATGGCTGGGTGTGGTAGGGCAAACGTGAATGTTCTGTAGCAGTTAAAATGAATAAATTAAGTCTTCAAGTATCAATACTGATACGCTTTGAAGCATAGTTTTGATTTGCAGGGAAGAAGGAAGTATTCAAGAAGGAAAGAGACCCAAATATACCACTCTTGACGATTTTATTTACAAGACTTTAACATACACCACACATGCAAAACGTGTCTCCAGTATATTCATACTTCTATATTTTCTTTTACAAATACAGAATCTGAAATAAATGTAAGAAAATGTTAATGAGTATTAAAAATATATAATCTGTGTACTCCAGAGCTATGCTTTTTGCATTGTGAAATAGTTTTATGTCGAAAAAATATTTCAGAACTAAAAATATAAAATAGATTCTAAAATAAACAATCTCTTTGAGTATCAGAACTATATTCATTTCAAAGTAAACCTCAGTTTTTAATGGCTTTTTTACAGAAATGTTTTCTCCTTTGATACATTAATAGTCCCTAACTCTCAGCATGTTTTGAGGTATAGTGACCAAGCTATTAAAAATGACCCTGCTTTTAGAATAGTGCTATGGTTAGGGTGAAATCTGAATTCAGAATATTATGTGCATACTCATGTTAAATACTTTTTAAGTCTCATGTTTACACAGTAAATGAAATTTCTGCATGAAAATAGATTTTTTAATTGGAAGTAAATCCTGTTAGCAGAAGTAAAGCTTATTAGCAGAAGAAAAGTAAAAACTCAGTTGCTTACATCAGGAGGCATTTTTACATTTCAGATGTCTATTTAACTTGTTAAATAAAATAAAAGCTAAGCAACTCATTTACAAAAATAGAACATACAAATTAAAGATTCTGAATATGGAATGAGTTTATGCATACTTTCTTCAAAGTAAACTAGTTTATTACATCAGTGCAAAATGTAGCAACAAAATAAGCATTTTTAATAAAATAAAAAGAAAAAATAATCATAGCTCAGAGCAAGAAACAGCTGACCTATTTCAATTGAGAGAGAAACCATATTATTTTCTGAAATTATGCATATTTTGATCATGCCTAAGATCTGGGAAGCCTGGTGCAGTCAGCAGTCAGTCTATCGGGAAGAACAGATTTTGCATCAAATTATGCTCAAGTGGACACTGTAGGGATTAGGGTTCCTCAGCGTGGCTCTTCCCTTTTAATTTTGAATTGATTAATCAGGACTTAGAAATTCTCAACCATGAGCTCTGTTTCAGATCAGGGCAGTTTTTTCTTTACCAGTGTTGTTGGTGCAAGTAGTTATTTAATTACCAGGTAAGGATGAAATAAGGCTTAAAAGTTATCAGAATGTACTGTTGGCCTAAACATTTTCATATCACTGAATGCATTTTTATAGCTAATTTTTTAAAATTCTGAATTGATTTATTTTTAATTGGAGGATAACTGCTTTACAATATTGTGTTGGTTTCTGTCATGTATCAACATGCATCAGCCATAAGTATATCTCTGGCCCCTCCCTCTTGAGCCTCCCTCCCACCTTGCATTCCATCTCTCCCCTCTAGGTTATCATGGAGCACAGATTTGAGTTTTCCTGCGTCATATAGCCAATTCCCACTGGCTGTTTTATACATGGTAACATATATGTTTCAGTGCTACTTCTTATTAAGATAAAACTTCTATCTGTGAGCTCAACTGACAATGGAGATGAGTTAGCTTGAGCATTTGCCGCATGGAGGCTCAATCTTTTTAGGAGATGTCTCCAAGGGTAAGCTCAGTCATTTTGGCTGAGAGCCTAGCCTTTGAATCAGATGCCTGGTTAAAGTGCCACGAGGCTCCATTGTCATCTTGTGCCTGTACTCAGTCGTGTCCGACTCTGGAACCCTTTAGACTGTAGCCCCCCAGGCTCCTCTGTCCATGGGATTTTTCAGGCAAGAATATCGGAGTGGGTTGCCATGCCCTCCTCCAGGGGATCTTCTTAACCCAGGGATCAAACCCAAGTCTCCCGAGTCTCCTACATTGGCAGGCAGATTCCTTACCCACTGAGCCATCAGGGAAATCCCATGGGATACGCAGCTGCCCTGCGTATAGGTTCATCAGCACCATGGGGCGGAAGGTGGGTGGGAGGTTCAAGAGCGAGGGGACAACAATATACCTGTGACTGATTCGTGTTGATATATGGCAGAAACCAACAGAATATTGTAAAGCAATTATTTTCCAATTAAAAATTTTTTTAAAAAAATTTAAATGCCATATGAGTTCTAGAGTAGCCTGTCTTGTCAACAAATTTGAAGGCTCTATAATGAATTACTTACAGGCAATGCAGAGGATTTTTAAGTTAACCATGAGTATGCCTTTGGTAAAAATCTAGACTGTATAGGGAAAATAACTCATTTTCTTCAACAAATAGATTGTATTATGGTGAGAAGAGGTGGAATGGCGAGAAAGAGAGGAAGGAGGAGGCTGAGTTTTAGGACAACATCTTCCCAGAAGCTTGGGCAGAAACATCTCCTACGGCCAGCACTGAGAGCAGGCCCTTGAGGAGCTGGAGACTGTGGAAGGAATCCTGGAGGTGTCTGTTTTTGTATCTGCTGTCTCCCAAGTGCCTTCCATTGTGGTCATGGTCATGTCAACATGTGCTGTTAGCATGAATGGTTAAAACTGAAAGAAGCCCAATCTGTATGGCAAAAAGCAGTGAGATATGAGACTAGGAGAGGGGAGAGCATGGACTTGGGGGGAGATGAGGGGAGCAGTGAAAATTCTGATGGTCTCTGGGAGAGACGTTAGGTATCATGTGATGTGTTCTCTGTTTCCAAAATTGGTTTTACAGATTTGACTGTTGTAAGTTTGTGGGGTGGTGGGGTGTTGACATTGATTTTTAAAATATTTACTTAGCCTTTTAGAAACCTGGTGAAGTTTTGGACACCATGCTTACTTCAAATGCATGCTTTATAGTCGCATGGCATGTAGATGGTAACATTTTAAAGTAAAACACCATTGCAATATTTCTGAGGAGTACAGCTTCCACTCAGATGATATACTGAGAAGTTCAGTTCAGCCGCTCAGTCGTGTCCAACTCTTTGCGACCCCATGAACTGCAGCATGCCAGGCCTCCCTGCCCATCACCAGCTCCTGGAGCCCACTCAAACCCATGTCCATTCAGTCAGTGATGCCATCCAACCATCTCATCCTCTGTCGTCCCCTTCTCCTCCTGCCCTCAGTCTTTCCCAGCATCAAGGTCTTTTCCAATGAGTCAGCTCTTCTCATCAGGTGGCCAAAGTATTGGAGTTTCAGCTTCAATATCAGACCTTCCAGTGAACACCCAGGACTGATCTCCTTGAGGATGGACTGGTTGGATCTCCTTGCAGTCCAAGGGACTCTCAAGAGTCTTCTCCAACATCACAGTTCACTTAACACGTGGATAAATAAGTGGATGTTTTGTTTTATTTTTTCCTAAAAGTAAAATTTCTTCTGATCTATGTATAAGATGTCTTATTTTGCAAAATCTCTGTTTACCAAAATAGTTTCAAAGTGTTTGGTAATTTTAATTGCATCTTTATTCTATTTAAATTTAGAGTTATAGGCCTGGTGAGAAAAAACAACCAAGGGGAAAGCTATAAAGCTATAGGCAGACTTTTTTAACCTATTAAATAAATGTTGTTCAAAATAAGCACTTGAATTTCTGTCTAGTTCATGCTAGAGAGCATAATGTACAATAAAAGACCAGGATGATTGATTGCTTATGATGGCCTCTCAAAATATGAAAATGAGTTATTCTTAGAATTGATGCACTGATGTTTTAAAATAATTGTGAATTTATTCACAATCTGATCATGTATGAAGACAGAGATCTGATAGAATTGTGAAAATGTGGGGACAGAGAGCAGAGTGCTAGTAGGTAGCCACTTTTTGTTCTGACTCCATCAATAACTAGTTTAGTGGCTTTGGAAAATCCACTCTTCCAAGCCTAATTCTAAAATCAGATGCAGTTGCTGTTTGGTGAGAAGTATGTGTGTGTTTTTTTTTTGTCCTCAGTCAGTCAAATCAGAGTCTTAGAGTGGCAGCCAACCCACCATGTGGTTTATGGGTACTCTTCAGACCGACTGCATCATAATCGCTCCACTTTTCTGGCCATTTTGCCATTTTAGCTTGGAGAGCATCTCAAGGCTTGTAAAGAGCAGATGTTCACACAAAGCACAGCTAAGTGCTGATGCTCGTTAGAATGGCTCTTGAATCTGTTTGTGTTTGTCTTTTTCTTGACACAGTCATTGCCCATAGCTTTTTAAATCACAATACAAAAAATTCTTTGGGACATCCCTGGTGCCTAAGTGGTAAAGTATCCACCTGCCAATGCAGGAGACCCAGGTTTGATCGCTGGGTCAGGAAGATCCCCTGGAGGAGGGCATGGCAACCCACTCCAGTGTTCTTGCCTGGGAAATCCCATGGACAGACTGAACAACAGCCACGACCAATGAGTGTGGAAGGGAGAAGGTGTTTATTTAATACTTTTAGGTATTCATAGCATAAGGGTAAATTTGGTCGCCTGGTCCATCATATTGTTGGAAATTGATTCATCTTTTATCTTGGTTTTCTATGTTTATTTAATATATTTGGAAAATACATTGATGCATGGAGTGAATTGAGGCTCTAAGTGGAAAAGAATTCAACTTTCCTGTTATGTGTTGAATAAGGCTAGGGCCTTTCCTGTGGTTTGTGATGCTTCCTTTAGTATATACTTTGTTTTCACACATAGAGTTTATTCGTTAATCTCACCTGTGGGTTCCCACACTACTACTACACTAATTTAGTTACTGTAGTTTTAGTACATATTTTAATATACAGTTGTTACAGTTACTTTTTATTAGTTATTCTTCCTGTTTATACTCCTAAATGGCTTTGACAATAACTTTTTTTTAAAATTTTATTTTATTTAAGTTTACAATATTGTATTGGTTTTGCCATATATCAAAATGAATCTGCCACAGGTATACATGTGTTCCCCATCCTGAACTCTCCTCCCTCCTGCCTCCCCATACCATCCCTCTGGGTCGTCCCAGTGCACCAGCCCCAAGCATCCAGTATCGTGCATCGAACCTGGACTGGCGACTCGTTTCATATATGATACTATACATATTTCAATGCCATTCAAGTTCAAAAATAAAACTAAATTTTCATTGAAAATTTTTGAGGAAATGTTTTTAAAAATTACGTCTTCAAAAAGACCAGTCGTTGTAGTTTATAGCTGACGTTCTCTATATCATGTTTTCTTATTTTAATATCTTTGTCCTTACCCATGATATGTCAACTAAAAATTCTCAAGTTCTTCCTTTATCATTTATTTCATTTTTCTGTAATAGTGCTTGTTAGGTTTATTGTCTTCAACATGGATTTCAGTTTTCCTTTTGGAATTTCAGTTCCCATAAATTTGCCGCATGTCACCACATTCCATTTTTATATGCTCTCTATAATTAAATCCTCTTGCCTTTTCATCTTCTCTTGGCTTCCCCCTTTTATAACTGGCATGTGTCCTTTCCCACCGTTGAGTGTTTCCTTCCCTTTCTCAGAGCTTCCCTCTGTTTACTCTGGTCTCCTCAGTAAGTCTTTTTCTTCATGTTCTTCCTCCTTCTATTTATATTTGGGTTCTTTGCCTTTTCTTGTGTCTCCTCTCAGTGTTTCTCATGGAATCTGTATTTTGGTTTGTTTGCATTTTTCCTCATCTTCTTATGAGAAAATTGTCATTGGATCTGCCTGGGATTTTCCCACAGATGCCTGTATCATTTGTCCCTGGTGAGGGTACTCACTTGGGTGACAGGAGAAGCCCCTCTCCCATCCCTGTCCAGGGGAGCAGATTGTGGCACCCATGTCCATTGCTTTTCTGCTGACCCAACATTGACTCCGAGACCCTTGGCCACTCTGATACCCTTACCAGAAAGCGGGACTGGCGTGCTCAGCACCAACTGTGTCCCTGGCTTCTGCATATCTTGCCAGGCACCAGCGTTCCCTGACCCCTCAGCCTGTAGTTTGGCATGTACAGAAAAATTTGCAGGAAGGTTATGGATTATGTTTCTCTCTTCAGCCTCCTTAGCTCCTCACGTAGAGTTTCTTTTACCCTCACAGATTCGTTAGTGCCAAATTGGAGGACTCTTAGGGGAAGTCATTTGTAGCAAGAATCCCTATCACCTATTAAGGGTTCTGTGCCCTTACTTGGAATTAAAAGGAGGGAGGGAACATTTCCTTATTAATTTATTTTGAGAGTTAATTTTTAAAAAAATTAACTGTGCTTAAATAGAAGAATCAGTGGTGCTTTCTCTACAAGTTGTGAGGCAGTGTATAGAGTGGTTTGTCTCATACAGGAGCAAACAGTTGTGGTGGGGGAACCAGGTGTACAGTGGCTGTCACAACAGTTCTGTGCCTTAAAGTATAATTAGTTCACGAGGCTTTGAGTAAGTATAGAAAATAAAGCCAGTCATTTCTTCTGTATTTGGCTAGGCTGGCAATAAAATGTCAATTATATATGATTAATTCCTACTTTTTTTCTGTAAGTGAGAGAACATATTGCTACCACGGCTGTCAGATTGAGGTCTGTCAGTACTGAAAAGGGATTATCAGAGTCATTTCAGTGTCATGAGAAAATCCGAGTATATTTCAATAATGGATCCTTTCCTGATTTTTTTGCTCCCTCTGGCAAGTAAAATTTTATTTGTTCTGAACAATTTTGTGATGCAGTTGAAACCTAACACCTTCTTACATGTCATATTTGATTACCACAAGCAAAGGCACCCAAATCCTTCCCACTCCTGTCTCTGTATGATAAATATTAATTTGTTTTACTGGAAATAACTATAATCAAGTATCATTTATGTGTCTTTTTTTCCTAATGCACTGAAGTTAGCAAAAATGTCTTATCCATTGTCTTCTGTCTATATCTCACCTATGGAAAAAAAATGTGTTGCTCAAATCAGGATTTTTTTCACTTTAAGTAGAGAGAAATGAACCCATAATCAGCAACTCTCACTGAGCTTAAAACACACTACTTTCTAAACTCTGATTCACTCAAAATTAAAAAGGAAAGAAAAGAATATTAGGAGCTAGATCTCCTTACTTTGTGCAGCAATCCTTTGAATACCTAAAAAGAATGATTTCAGGGGAAAGGCTGATCTGTGGCTCTCTGTATTTTTCTGTGAAGCACATATTTGGTATTTTATAAAGTACCTATTGAAGAAATAGAAAGGAATGAATTTGACACCAAAAACAAAAACAAGACAATTAAAAATAAACTGAGACTACACCAAATTAGCAAGCTTCCTGCATAGAAAACATCAGTAAAATGAAAAGACAACCCATGGAATGGGAGAAAATATTTGCACATCATATTTCTGATAAAGGGTTAATATCCAAAATATATAAAGAATTAATATAATGTAATAGAAAAAAGATCTGATTTGAAAAATTGGCAGAAGGTCTAAGTAGACATTTTTCCAAAGAAAATCTATGGGCCTGTGCATACATGGAAAGGTACTCAGCATCACTCATCATCATAGAAATGCAAAACAAAGCTGCAGTGAGATATCATCACCCACACACACGCCTGTTAGAAAGACTGTCATCCGAAAGACAGGAGACGAGTGCCGACAAGGAAGTGGAGAAGGTGTCCAGTGTTGGTGGGAACATAAATCGATACAGCTACTGTAGGAAACATTTCAGAGGTTCCTCAAAAAATTAAAAATAGAACCACTGTACAAACTAAAGGTTCTACTTCTGGAATAAATCTAAAGGAAATGAAATCAGGATCTCAAAGGGATATTTGTACTTACTGCTGCCATGCTTAACAGCAGCCAATATATAGAAACAGCTGTCTATCCCTGGATGAATGAATTTAAAAAAAAACAGGATATAGATACAGTGTACATATACATACAATGGGATATATACACACAATAAAGTTATTCAACCATAAAAAGAATGAAATTTTGCCACTGTTGACAACATGGTTGGGCATTGAAGGCATTATACCAAATGAAATGTCAGAAAAGGACAAAGATCATATTATCTCATGGAGTCTTGGTTGAATGAATGAGGTGAACAAAAGATGCAAACTTCCAGTTAAAAGATAAGTAAGTTCTATAATGTAATACAAAGCATGGTGACTGTAGTTAACAATACTCCATTATATATTTAGTTGCTTGGAGAGTAGACCTTTAAAGTTCTTATCATAAGAGAAAAACTTTGTATCTATGTGAGGTGGTGGATGTTAACTAAACTTATTGTGGTAATCATTTCACAATAAAAAATATATCAAATCAGTAAGCAGAACACCTAAACTAATCCAGTTATAAATCAATTATATCACAATAAGATAGGGAAAAAAAAAAAAGAAACTAAAAGGTACTATGATAAAGAGGTGTTTTGGATGGCCTGGGATGGCAAGTGTAAAATCTAGAAAATAAAAGAACCAAAAAAAAAAAAAAACGTGGACGTTTAGAGGTTAAGACTTTAGAATTGAGGTATTCACTTCTAGCTACTGGTTATGGAGCAGGTGATGAAGTTTACTGCAATTGACAGACCAAGAAATTATTCATGGGGGATGTTAGATGGTTCATTCAGTGAGCATAGGGACCAGACAACAATAAAGCATAAGGAACGGGCCTAGGAGACAGGTGCCTAACCCTGATCAGTGCCTGCAGGAGTGCTGGGTAACATATTAGCTCAAAATAAATGAAGAATGAAAAATCCTTGGATGAAAAGTAGAGAAGACAGGGCAGTGAGGGTATGTTGTGAAGGCCCGTGCCATGGGCGTTGGGCTCAGCTCTGCCAGCATCTCTGGGAGCGTGAGCTTGGCAGTTGTGAGTCTGCAGCTCCCCTCTGCTGTATTGTCCTGCCCCCATGTCCCCATCTCATTTCCCGCTGAAGAAAACTCTGAACCACTGCTAATTCAGAGCCAGGTTTCTCTGGAGTTGCAGAGGAAGAGATACAGCTACTCCTTAACTTATGATGGGTCGTCTTAAGTTGAAAATATCGTAAGTTGAAAATGCATTTCATACACCTACCCTGTGGAGTATCAGAGCTTAGCCTAGCCTACCTTCAGTGTGCTCAGAGCACTTAACTAGCCTGCAGTTGGTAGAATCATCTAACACAAAGCCTCTTTCATCACAGACTGTTGAATATCTCATGTGTAATTCGTTGAATACGATACTGAAAGTGAAAAGTAGAATGGCCATATGGACGCAGAATGGTTTTAAGTGTGATTGTTTACCCTTGTAATTGTGTGGCCAAATGTAGCAGCAACTACAGAGCATCACAAGAGTGTTGCAGCACATATCACTAGCCCAGGGAAAGATCAGTGTTCACAATTATATATAACAATTTTGTATAGTTTGATTCATTTTTTTAAAGTTGCCTGATTTTTTAAAAGTTATTTTTAATTGAAGGATAACTGCTTTACATTATTGAGTTTATTTCTGCAATACACCATGAATTAGTCATAGTATTTTTTAATGACTATATCATTACATACATACTCACAAAATTTGCACCACTTATGTCATAGCCATAACAAACTGGTACATCACATGCAGAACAGCTTAGCAGTCTGCTCACAATGTTACAATCCACCACCAACAAAAAGAATCAAGATGGAATACAAATAATTGCACAGACTTTTAAAAAAAGACAGCAAATAAGTAATTTACAAATCTTCATGTTTATAAACTATGGACAAGGAGCAGGTGAATTTTTTGTTGTGCTCCAGCCAATCAAGCAGGCATTCAAAGGCCTTGGTCTTCCTGAGCAGTGAAGTGTATGCCAGCATATACTGAGATACAGACAGATGTGGAACTTAGAAGCTTCAGGTGGTTGTCGCTCTTATGAAGAATGAGACCGCAGGAGATCAGGCTGCCATGGGAGGTTCCCAGGGAGAGAGTGTGCAGGACGCAGGGTTCTCCTCCAAGAACAAAGTGCATTCTGTGGACCTCTGAATCCCCAATCAGTTCAGTTCAGTTCAGTTGCTCAGTCGTGTCCGACTCTTTGCGACCCCATGAATTGCAGCAGGCCAGACCTCCACGTCCATCACCAACTCCTGGAGTTCAGTCAGACTCACGTCCATCAAGTTGGTGATGCCATCCAGCCATCTCATCCTCTGTCGTCCCCTTATCCTCCTGCCCCCAATCCCTCCCAGCATCAGAGTCTTTTCCAATAAGTCAACTCTTAGCATGAGGTGGCCAAAGTACTGGAGTTTCAGCTTTAGCATCATTCCTGCCAAAGAAATCCCAGGGCTGATCTCCTTCAGAATGGACTGGTTGGATCTCCTTGCAGTCCAAGGGACTCTCAAGTCTTCTCCAACACCACAGTTCAAAAGAATCAATTCCTCGGCACTCAGCTTGCTTTTATAGTCCAACTCTCACATCCATACATGACCACTGGAAAAACCATAGCCTTGACTAGACGGACTTTTGTTGGCAAAGTAATGTCTCTGCTTTTGAATATGCTATCTAGGTTGGTCATAACTCTCCTTGAATCCCCAGTACCTTATGGGAAATGGGCAGCAATTACTTGTTTTTCTTGAGGGAGGTGAGATTTGAGAGATTTAGCTTGTAGTGTATTTTTGTTACAAGGTTTTGTTTTGTTACAAGGTTACAAGGTTTTGTTACAAGGTAACAAAAATTAATACATGCTTTTTAGTGCTTCTAAATCTTATGCAAGGTTTTATAGACCTTCAAGAAAGAATAATGAGACATTGAAAAATAGGAGAGGATTGTAGGAACAGGGAAGCATGTGAACAATAAAGATGAGAAAACCAAATGTGTTTGTTCTGGGCATCGATTGATTTGAAGTCACAACAATGAACTTTCATACTCTGTAATCTTTAGATCCACTTGAACTTTGAACAGATCTTTTATCCATGCATGAATTATTTGGGAAATATTGGGTCCCCAAGTTCTGTATCTTCTAAATGTTGATACATTTCATTCAGTTAAGTTCAGTTCAGTCTCTCAGTCGTGTCTGACTCCTTGTGACCCCGTGGACCGCAGCACGCCAGGCCTCCCTGCCCATCACCAACTCCCAGAGTCCACCCAAACCCATGTCCATCAAGTCAGTGATGCCATCCAACCATCTCATCCTTTGTCATCCCCTTCTCCTCCTGGCCTCAAACTTTCCCAGCATCAGGGTCTTTTCAAATGAGTCAGTTTTTCACATCAGATGGCCAAAGTATTGGAGTTTCAGCTTCAACATCAGTCCCTCCAATGAACACCCAGGACTGATCTCCTTTAGGATTGACTGGTTGGAAGTCCTTGCAGTCCAAGAGACTCTCAAGAGTCTTCTCCAACACCACAGTTCAAAAGCATCAACACTTCTGTGCTCAGCTTTCTTAATAGTCCAACTCTCATATCCATACATGTCATAAACACCCTCTTCCAACGACACAAGACTCTACACATGGACATCACCAAATGGTCAACACTGAAATCAGATTGATTATATTCTTTGCAGCCAAAGACAGAGAAGCTCTAGAGTCAGCAAAAACAAGACTGGGAGTTGACTGTGGCTTGGATCATGAACTCCTTATTGCCAAATTCAGACTGAAATTGAACAAAGTGGAGAAAACCACTAGACCATTCAGTTATGATCTAAATCAAATCCCTTATGACTATACAGTGGAAGTGAGAAATAGATTTAAGGGACTAGATCTGATAGAGTGCCTGATGAACTACGGATGGAGGTTCGTGACATTGTACAGGAGACAGGAGTCAAGACCATACACAAGAAAAAGAAATGCAAAAATGGCTGTCTGAGGAGGCCTTACAGATAGCTGTGAAAAGAAGGAAAGTGAAAAGGAAAGATATACCCATTTGAATGCAGAGTTCCAAATAATAGCAAGGAGAGATAAAGCTTTCCTCGGAGATCGATGCAAAGAAATAGAGGAAAACAATAAAATGGGAAAGACTAGAGATCTCTTCAAGAAAATTAGAGATACCAAGGGAACATTTCATGCAAAGATGGGCTCAATAAAGGACAGAAATGGTATGGACCTAACAGAAGCAGAAGATACTAAGAAGAGGTGGCAAGAATATACAGAAGAACTGTACAAAAAAGATCTTCATGACCCAGATGCATTTCATTACACAGTACTAAAAATATTACATCTGTTCATATTACCACTGATCATCAGAAGTCTCTAAATACTGGAAAACTTTCCAGCCCACTGTGGTGAATACATGTTTTTCAAATGTCTAATTTTTGCTTGAAAACTTGAATTTAGCATCAGTTACAAATACTGTCATTTGTTTTCTTTGAAATGATGGTTTCACATCATTCATAGTTTTCTGATAGCCATTTTTTTCCAAGTAAAAATGCTGTTCCATCTAAAAGAAGTTAGCTCAACTTGCAACTGAAACAATCACCCCAGTCACTTTTCCTGTGAAAACCATCATACTTGGCACACAGCAGAAGTGCTTTATGCCTACTTCCAATTTTGTCATATAGATGATTATAGAGATGCACCTTTAAGAATGGCTGTTTAGAAAAATAATTTTTACTGCTCCTTCAGGGACGTTCTTGAATCTAGCCTTTGTTGGTTTTTTGTTTGTTCTGTTTTTGCTTCTGTTTGTACTGCCAGATGATGAAGAAAACAATACCTGCTAAGATAGTTTGATACCACTGTTTGATATGGTGCTAAAGGGCTCATGATTTGACCCACTGTCACTTTTTAAAATTATAACAATATTTTTTTTAATTTTTATTGGAATATAGTTACTTTACAATATTGTATTAGTTTCTGCTATGCAGCAAAGCCAGTCAGTATTGATCCACTCTTTTGGGGGTTTCCTTCCCATTTTGGTCACCATAGAACATTAAATAGAGTTCCCTGAACTATGCAGTAGATTCTCATTAGTTATCTGTTTTATATATTGTAGTATATATATGTTAATCCCAATCTCTCAATCCATCTTACCCCGTCCCTGCTTTGGTATTCATACGTTTATGTTACCACAGTGAAAAAGACAATTTCTTAGTTTTATTCTGATGGTTTTACCATCACAGACTCTGTGAGGGGTCTTCAGCCCCCAAGAGTTTGTGAACCACACTTTGAGAGGAAGAGATCAGTAAAGCCAATCAGTTCAGTTCAGTCACTCAGTCATGTCTGACTCTTTGTGACCCCGTGAACCACAGCACGCCAGGCCTCGCTGTCCATCACCAGCTCCCGGAGTCCACCCACACCCATGTCCATCAAGTTAGTGATGCCATCCAACCATCTCATCCTCTGTCGTCCCCTTCTCCTCCTGCTCACAATCTTTCCCAGCATCAGGGTCTTTTCAAATGAGTCAGTTCTTCACATCAGGTGGCCAAAGTATTGGAGTTTCAGCTTCAACATCAGTCCAATCAATGAACACCCAGAACTGATCTCCTTCAGAATGGACTGCTTGGATCTCCTTGCAGTCCATGGAACTCTGGACTGCAAGAGTCTTCTCCAACACCACAGTTCAGAAGCATCAATTCTTAAGCGCTCAGCTTTCTTTATAGTCCAACTCTCACATCCATACATGACCACTAGAAAAACCATAGCCTTGGCTAGATGGACCTTTGTTGGCAAAGTAATGTCTCTGCTTTTCAATATGCTATCTAGGTTGGTCATAACTTGCCTTCCAAGGAGTAAGTGTCTTTTAATTTCATGGCTGCAGTCAACATCTGCAGTGATTTTAGAGCCCAGAAAAATAAAGTCTGCCACTGTTTCCACTGTTTGCCCATCTATTTGCCATGAGTGATGGGACTAGATGCCATGATCTTAGTTTTCTGAATGTTGAGCTTTAAGCCAACTTTTTCACTCTCCTCTTTCACTCTGAAAGGCTCTTTAGTTCTTCACTTTCTGCCATAAGGGTGGTGTCATCTGCATATCTGAGGTTATTGATAATTCTCCTGACAATGTTGATTCCAGCTTGTGCTTCCTCCAGTCCAGCGTTTCTCATGATGTACTCTGCATATAAGTTAGATAAGCAGGGTGACAATATACAGCCTTGACGTATTCCTTTTCCTATTTGGAACCAGTCTGTTATTCCATGTCCAGTTCTAACTGTTGCTTCCTGACCTGCATACAGGTTTCTCAAGAGGCAAGTCTGGTGTTCTGGTATTCCCATCTGTTTCAGGATTTTCCATAGTTTATTGTGATCCACACAGTCAAAGGCTTTGGCATAGTCAGTAAAGCAGAAATAGATGTTTTTCTGGAACTCTCTTGCTTTTTCGATGAACCATCGGATGTTGGCAATTTGATCTCTGTTTCCTCTGCCAGAGGTCAGGAAAAGGTCAGTTTTCATTCCAGTCCCAAAGAAAGGCAATGCCAAACAATGCTCAAACTACTGCAGTTGCACTCATCTCACACGCTAGTAAAGTAATAAAGCCAATACTATCAGTTAATTTCAACAAAATAAGGTTTCCTGTTACTTACTAAGTGTTAGGGTGTAAGAGCATTGTGCGCTATAAGGTCACAACTCATACAGTAGTAGAGCTGGGTGGGAAAGGAAAGATCATCTAGACTGATCCCTGCATTTTACTAGTAAAAGAACTCCAGTGAGGTTCTGTGACTTGCCAAGATTGTTTATTCTTACAGTAGCCAAAACAAGAATGCTGTGCAAACTTTGCAGTTTCAGTGTTTTGAGCCATAGGAAAAAAGTCATTTAATACCTCTGAATCTCTGTTTCTTTTCTATAAGTCAAAGTTAACAATATCTACACCATATACTTAAATGGCCATGAAAAGCCTATGAGACAGTGTGTGTCTGAGTGCTTTGAAAACTGTATTGAAACTCTGACAGATCAAGGTCTGCAGAATCCATAGATTCTCTGTCAAAGTACTAAAGCTCAGTCTCTTTGGAAGAGTTAAATTCAAAGCCCCTGCCTGGGTCCTTGCACATGTGTCTCACATATTTTCTATATCACGATCTAAATTAGGTTCTATTAAGGAATTCTCTGGCCATCCAGTGGTTAGGACTCCATGCTTCCCCTGCAGGGGGCATGGGTTCCATCCCTGGTTGGAGAACTAAGATCCTGTAAGCTTTAAAAAAAAAAAACAGTCAAAAACTTAATCAATCAATTAGGATCTGTTAAGAGAGTCACAAGTAAAATAGAGCCATAGAAAGTACAGTCTAAAAGGTGACTATGTTGAGAACATCAATTTTTGATGACTCTTGTTCTTCAAAAACTGTAATATTTTATTGGAATATCCAAGTAATGGACTATCTTTGTTAATTGGGTTTTGTGTTTAACTAAGAGTAAGTTCAACATAACTACATATTTTCTAGTCCTTGGGCTTCAGCTGAACTAAAGAGACTGCATTAATAGTAATTCTTTGTGACCATAAACTTCTTTTAAAACATATGCTTTTTTTCTTATTCTTATTTTCATATTTCTTCTAAAAGTACACCATTGAGGTGGGGAATGAGTTAATTGAGGATTCTGAATCATGTGGATTCTGGTTAAGGTTTTTATTTGAGAATTTGCTCTATTAAAGACATGCTAGTTAATTTACCCTTTAAGTCTAAACAAGAGATGGAATCACTCACCTACAAGTTTTGCTTCAATGTTTGAGATTAAAGCATCGGCCATTGGGCTCAAAATAAGACTTTTATCAAGAAATACTATTTTTTATAAAAGAAAAAAATGGAAACAAATTTTAAAATGACTAATAATATAGTGTTAATATCAGCAGTAATTGTAGAATGGTAGATTAATGGTTGTTATTTATTCTTTGTTAATCTACATTGTCTAAATTCCCATTATACCATACATGCCTTTTTAAATAGAGTTTCTTTTTAGAGCAGTTGTACATTCACTGCTTGAGGTGAAGGTACGGAGATTTCCCATGTCCCCTCTTGTTTCCATTCATGCGTAGCCTCCCCAACTGTCAATATCCGGCACCAGAGTAGTACATCCGTTAACAGTTGATGAACGTACATTGACATGTCATGATTACCCAGAATCCATAGTTTACAGTAGGATTTACTCTTGGTTTTGTACATTCTATATGTTTAGAGAATGTATCATGTTTAGAGAAATGTATAATGACATGTACCCACCATTGCATTAATAGCATCATAAAATGTCGTTTCATGACCTAAAAATTTTACATGTGCTGCCAGTTTATCCCTTCCCCTTCCCAAACCACTGCCATCCACTGATCTTTTTACTGTCTGCATAATCTTGGCTTGTCCAGAGTGTCATACAGTTGGAATTACACAGTATTTAGCCTTTTCAAATTGAGTTTCTTCACTTAATAATTTGTATTTAGGTTCCTCCACATCTCTTCATGGCTTGCTAATTTCTTTTTAGTGCTGAATAGTATTCCATAGTCTAGATGTTCCAGTTTATTTGTCCACTCATTCACTAAAGGACATGTTGGATGGTTCCAGGTTTTGGCTATTATGAATAAAGCTGCACTAAATATCTGTTTGCAGGTTTTTGTGTAGATACATTTTAAACTCCATTAGGTAAATGTCAAGGAGCACAATTGCTGGGTCATGTGATAGGGATGTGTTTAGTTTTGTAAGAAACCACCAAACAGTCTTTCAAAGTATCTCTACCGCTGTTCACCAGTAATGAATGAGAATCCCCGTTGCTCCACATTCTCACAAGCACTTGGTGTTGTCATGTTCTAGATTTTAGCCATTTTTGTAGGTGCATAATGATCTCTTGTTGTCTTACTCATTTTCCTCATGACACAGGATGTTTTATGTTTTCATGTACTTACCTGGTCACCTGTGTGCCTTCTTTGGTCAGGTGTCTGTTAAAATCTTCAGCCCATTTTTTTTTTTAATTGAGTCTTTTCATACTTGGTGAGTTTTAAGAGTTCTTTGTATATCTTGGGTAATAGTCCTTTATCAGATGTGTCTGTTGTAAGTATTTTCTTCACCTCTGTGGCCTGCCACCTTTTCTTGACAATGTCTTTCACAGGGCAGAAGTTTTCATTTTAATAAAGTCTAGCTTATCAAGTATTTATCTCATTGGTCATGTGGTATATCTTTTTTAAGAAGGAAAAAAAGAAGTATAATTTTTATTTGAAAACCAAAACATGATTGTTGTAAACAAAGATAAGGAAGAAAGTAATTTTAGTTAAAATATGTGTTTGCATATTTTAGTAGCTTATGTGAAGACTTTATACATGTGAAGACTGACATTTGTGTCTGGCATGTTACACTCATAACTGAGCCCAGGAGAGGTTCCTGACATTGATGGGCAGGGTAGTGGTCGTGGTAGTAACCACAGTGGTGTAAACGTGCCCTGACTGCTTGCTGTATGCCAGCCCAGAGATACACACTTGACTTACATTGTCTCATTCAATCCTTAGAACACCTCTGGTGAAGGTACCATTTTTTTCAATTATGTAGATAAGACGGTAGATAAATTTTGAGATCAGAATCTAGTATCTGAGCTGAAATTCAAACCTTACTGGTTACAAAGCCCCGTGATTTTAAGTGTCAATCTGTGCTGCCTCATAATGGTGATGATGGCTGCTTTTAATACTATTTTTTGACCCCTTTGTATTTGTGGGACCTATGCTAGATACTTACGAAAATTACTGCATGTAAACATTACAACCCCCTTGATATATATATTATTTTTATGTTACCACTCTGGAACTGAGGTTCAGAGAAGGTGGATAAACTGCTCTAGGTCACATGGTTACTAAGGCTCAAGTCTATCTGACTCCAAACTCTAGGTCATTAAATAATATGCTCAATTCTTTGAAGAGGAACAAAGCACATAGATTTAAAAGACTTTGCTAAAATACAATGGAGAACTCTGCCATTAAAAAATAGTTTCATGTTTCAATGCCATTCTCCCAAATCATCCCACCCTCTCCCTCTCCCACAGAGTCCAAAAGACTGTTCTATACATCTGTGTCTCTTTTGGCATTGAAACATGTATAATATCATATATGAAACGGATCGCCAGTCCAGGTTCGATGCATGATACTGGATGCTTGGGGCTGGTGCACTGAGATGACCCAGAGGGAAGGTACAGGGAGGGAGGTGGGAGGGGGTTCAGGATGGGGAACAGGTGTACACCCATGGCAGATTCATGTTGATGTATGGCAAAACCAATACAATATTGTAAAGTAATTAGCCTCCAATTAAAATAAATAAATTTATATTTTAAAATTTTTTTAAATAATAATAAATTAAAAAATTAAAAAAAAAAAGATTGATCCTAATTTCTAGGTAAGGTTGACATTGGAATTCAGAGTACTGTTCTTGCAGTTACCTATTTGAGCTTCAATATCAATGCAACCTTTAACCACAATAATATATGAACTCCTATACTTAAGTAAGCTCTTTTCACTAGAAAAAAAAATAAAAATAAATAAAAGATAGTTTCAAAAAAGTCTCCACATTCCAAAAGAAATCACATTATTGAGGAAAGATAACTGTGATGGTTTATTCATCTCAGTAGAATCGGGAGTTGTAATTGAGTCAGTGGGCTTAGTAGAACTTTAACAAAGAATTAGAACTCAAAATACGTGCTGTGCGTTCTTGTGAGAAGAATTTGCTGTTTCTCTCCTAATAGGATTTCCTTGAAAGTGAAAGTTGCTTAGTCGTGTCCAACTCTTTGTGACCCCTTGGACTGTACAGTCCGTGGAATCCTCCAGGCCAGAATACTGAAGTGGGTAGTCGTTCCCTTCTCCAAGGGATCTTCCCACAACCCAGTGATCGAACCCAGGTCTCCCACATTGCAGGTGTTTTCTTTACGCACTGAACCACCAGGGAAGACCCAAGAATACTGGAGTGGGTAACCTCTCCCTTCTCCAGGAAATATTCCTGACCCGGAAATCAAACCGGGGCCTCCTCATTGCAGACGGATTCTTTGCCAGCTGAGCTGATGATCTGACCTGGGGCATCAGTTCTTCACGCAGTTTCACTGATACTGTCAACAGTACTTCTCTTCCACCTGCGTCCATTCCCCAGCGCCTCATTAGTTCCAAGGCTAAATCCAAGCTCTGTCATGTGAGAGACAAGCTGCTGTATGAACTGGCCCCATCTGCCTTTCCAGCCTCTTAGCACAGGGTGTCCGGGCAGTTTTGTCTTTCTGACATGCTTGCCTTGGTTGATGCTCCCTCACTAGGAGATTTTATCATTCCCTAAGCCCAGCCTTCTTTCTCTTTACTGACTCCTCATCCTTCAGTTCAGGTGCCTACCTGACTCTCGCTCTATTAGCTATCCCTGTCTTATGTTCCCATGAAATCCCATCTGTGTATGCCATTGTACTTGAAAGGTTGCTCATATATATCAGGGAGGACAGGCTTCCTGCAATTAACCTTGATAACTATTTGAGAAATGGAGACATGGAGAAGGGAAGCAGACTCATGATAACCCATTTAGGGACTTGAGCTCAGGAGCGTGTCACGTGGTTGCAGGAATGTCCTTCCATCTCCAGCCATGTATCAGGTCTCCTTTGGCCTCCTCAGGACTGCAGCATATGGAGTGCAAGAGCTAGGCCTAGGCCTGTGTCACAGCCACTTAGATCTGGGCAAACTAAACTTTGGGGCTGTGGGTTTATCTATGAAGTAAGATGATACTAATGTACCTATTGCGCACAGACGTTAAAATCAGGTATGTGAAAAAAAAAAACACTGGAAACTGCAGTATGACTCAGATGAAGGTCATTATATATTAAGGAGAAAACACCTGACAAATAATGAAAATTCAGGAAATTAATGGACATGTTAATCAGGTTATATAGAAATTCAAAGAAAGTACTAATTTTTATATTTTTAGAATACTTTAAAATTTTAACTTCTACTACCAACTGGTAGATACTGTTATTGCCTTTATAGAGTAAAGTTGTCTCAAACTGAATCCTAAATGGTGTGTGGCCTCTTCAATACAGCTGATTTGCCATGTATCTGATGGCTAGCATGAGGCTTTGTGGCACTCTGCATTTGTGTGAATATGGTTCTTTTTTTAATTTTATTTAACCATTTATTAATAACTTTGATTTTCTCTTCCTAGTGAACTTTACAACCAACCTGGTGAAATCATTAAAGTATCCTCTTAGGATTTTCACTGGTACTGCAGTGATTCTCCAGTTTGCTATAAAGATAATCCATTCTTCCAGAATTTTCTTTTCTTCCAGCCACATGCCATGTATCTTTATTTCCAAGTGGTTTGAATTAGTTGTGGGCACTGTTGCTATACTTTTCATTTTAAATTCCAATTTAATTGCATTATGGTCTAGCACAGCTTTTATAACTTCCACTTTTTGGTGTGTTTTGTAATTTCTTTGTAACCTAATACATGACTTAAAAACACTGTTCTGGATTATTTCAAAAGAATATACAGTCACCCCTCAGTATCCAGGGGGGCTGGTTCCAAGACCCTTCCCCCCCACCCCAGATACTAATATCCACAGGTCCTCAGATCCTTCATATAAAAGGGTACAGTACAGCTGGCCTTCCGCATCTGCCAGCTGGGCGCATACAGCTGGTTAAACCAACAGCTGGCTGAATCCACAGATGTGGCGCCCATGCATGCAAGGACTGACTTTGCTTTCTCTGCTTGGTAACAAGAGCCATGTGTGCCCTGTGTGTAGTCATCTGGCCAAATTACTTATAGGTTTAGTTATGTTTGCCTTCATCTTTCATGACCTTAGAAATGTTAAATTATTCCACTATGGTTGTAGACACATATGTTGCTTCTATATTGGGCAGGGTTTTATTGTTTGGTCATTTTTTGCAGCTATATTGGTAAATGATCAGTGTATCATTGTAGTGAATTACAGTTTTTCTCAATACAAAAAAATATTTTGGTATGTTATTCAGTACTTTTCATCTTGGCTCTATTTTGTCTATTGTATGTCCATGCTTGCTTGATTTTTATTGGCATTGTCCCATTGTATCTGTGTTCCAACCAGTCTTTTTGTACTTTTCTTTGCTAAGTTTGATTTCGTGCTTATCTAAGCAGCATGTACCACTGTGAAAGTTACTAAGGATATATTAGTGAATAAAAAGGTGTTAATTCCTTCCCTTGAGGTGCTTACATTCTAGTGGAACATGGTGACAGGAAGACCCTGAAGAATAAAGAATAAAAGAATAACACATTTTGATAAGCCTCATGAAGAAAGCAATTGGGGATCTAAGTGGAGATCAGGTTAAATGAGGTAAACAGTGATGTGTTGTCTCATGCCTTACTGTTAGGTACAGGCAGACCTCAGAGATGCTGCAGGTTCAATTCCAGACCACCGGAGGAAAGCCAGTCACACAAATTTTTTGATTTCCCAGTGTATATAACAGTTATGTTTGCACTATACTGTGGTCTATTAAGTGTACAATAGCATTAGGTCTAAAAAACAATGTACATACCCTGATTAAAAATATTTTATTGCTGAAAAATACTGTCATCTGAACCTTGCTTGAGTTTTAGTAATAGTATCAAAGATCACTGACCACAGATCACCCTCCCAAATATAATAATGAAAAAGGAATATTGTGAGAACTACCAAAACGTGACAAAAACACAAAGTGAGCACATGCTATTGTAAAAATGACTCTAACAGAACTCTCTTCATGCAGGGTTCCCACAAACTTGATTTGTTAAACATACACTCACACACACAATATCTGCAAAGTGCGCTAAGGGGAAGAGTTTAAAGCTGCCATCTTTTAACTTTTTCTGTTTATCATCATAATTTGCTATTCATTTTTGTTATCCCTTTATTTAATAATACATAGAGGGTATTTTTCCTTCTACTAGTGTTGAAATTATACATTCTGTTTATAAATATATTGAAATGTATAATTTTTGAGTCAGTGCCTAAAGTTAATCATTTCCCCCAAACAAAAAAGGGCCTAAGCATTCACATTCTTCCCATCTGCTTCTACCTTGAGCACTGACTATTACCCTCCATATTAACCCAAATAAGATTTTAGTTCCATATATTTAGTGCTTTTGCATCATGTATTTTAATTATTTGGACTAAATACTGCATTGTGCTCGTCTCCTTGCTCACCACAATTTGGATTTGATTGGTTGGTTGTCTATATAAATGTCTGAGTGTGTGTGTATTCTGTTTTTATATCTACAGTTTTTAGATCCTTTTTTCCATTTGCTGAAGCACATCATCAAGCAATTCTCTTAGATTCTTATGAGCAGAAGTTTCCGATTGTATTGTGATAATTTGGAACGTCCATATATTTCAAAATTATATTACAGTGATTCATTTTCAGGACAGAATTTCTCATTTTGGTAATCACTGACTTCATAAAAGACTTACAGAGGAGAATATTTAAAAAATAAGGATACATTTTAATGTTGGTTGCTATTTAGCATTTGGAAGAAAGGAGCAAAAAGTTGTTACTGATGAATTGATTGGACAAAGAGCATTGCTCACAGTAGGATATTGACTTCACCATAGAATGATTCCTGTTGATTTGATAAAAATTATCTGATTACACAGACAATAATTTGAAGGTACTCTTAAGGATTCCCTAGAATTTGCAATTTCAAAGATTCCCTGGCAGTGTTTGTTGCCTATTTTTTCCCCCTTTAAAGCAAAGTCATATATTTAGATGAGTTGTGATGAAATTAGCCCTCCTCACAGGTTACCTAGTTTTTATCTGTCCTTCTGGCCCATCTGACCTTGTCACATTTGACATTGTGGCCACCTTGACCACATAATCCAGAATGCTCCTGCCAGCTGCAAAATTTACTAGTCTGAATTGCCTCAAGTTCCTTTTTAAAGTTTTTGAATCAGGGTTTTTTTTTTTTTCCCCCTCTCTCCATAAAATAATTTTACCAAATGAAGTTCTTTTCTAAAATGGTATGAAAATCCTACATTTAGTAAAGAATTTCTTCATTTTTAAAGTGCAAAATTCCTTCTGATGTAACCACATTTTTAGCTATATTTGAAGAGGGAACACTGTGCAGAGTGATGTTCAAGACAGTGCTAATAAGAGTCACTGCTAAGTAAACTACATAAGAAACAATCAGATCAGATCAGATCAGTCGCTCAGTTGTGTCCGACTCTGCGACCCCATGAATCGCAGCACGCCAGGCCTCCCTGTCCATCACCAACTCCCGGAGTTCACTCAGACTCAAGTCCATCGAGTCAGTGATGCCATCCAGCCATCTCATCCTCTGTCGTCCCCTTCTCCTCCTGCCCCCCATCCCTCCCAGCATCAGAGTCTTTTCCAATGAGTCAACTCTTCGCATGAGATGGCCAAAGTACTGGAGTTTCAGCTTTAGCATCATTTCTTCCAAAGGAATCACAGGGCTGATCTCCTTTGTATATGTATTTTTTAGCATTTTGTGCAATACAGAAATGCCATATTTTCATATTAGTAAATAATGCCTAAAATTATGAAAAGAATCACTTTCAAGTATAGTTTTACCAGTCATGTAGACAGTACATGATTGTTTCTATCTAAAATGATAAAATTGCTTTAGTTAGCTAACAGAAAGCAGTTTAAGAATTTTTATTTAATCAATTGTAAATAAATGTTCTTGTGTAAGAAATGATGAGACTCATTTCCATTGTTATGTTTGGACAAAAGATTGAGACTATTTTTAACCATCAAGGGATAGTAAAAGTATGTCACCTAATAAATGCACTTGGTCTTAGATACACATTAACACTTTCCCAAAAATGAATATAGTTACTAGTGGTCAGAGGCATATTCAGTTGTCCAAAACAGTTTAAATTAATATGCAGTTTAACAATATTGCTTGCAAAAATAACTTCAGTGCCAAAATGATCAAGTATTATTAGTGAATTTAATTTGTTTGCTATAACATAGCAGTTTTGCTATTTAAAGCAATAAATTACGTGTTCATCATGAGAAAATTTTCTCCTTCTTTTAGTTAAAATGATCCTGCTAGATCAGATTTCCATAACATTAATTGACTAATTACAGTATTCACAAACAACTGTTGCCTTTTTAAAGAAAGTTAAGCTAGCTTTTAAAGAACTACAGTTAGGAAGACACGTTTACTGAATATGAGAATTTTAAAACGTCTACGTAGACCTCAGAAAGAAGTAACATCTCTGGCTAGCTAGAACAGTTTGGACTGCAGCATAGTTAGTTATTTTTAAGTCCCTTCTATATATTTCCATTGTATGTTATTTTTGAGTTTCTAATAGTACCTTTCTCCTTGCATGCTGGAAAGGAGTTGCCTATAATTCATATGAATGGATACAGTTTAAACAGGATAGATTTTAAGTTTCCGATAATCTCTTTTAATCAAGTGTTCTGAATTCTTAAATACTTCTAATGGGGAATAAGTAGGATTTTAGTAGACTTTGGTGAGGGAAGAATTTTTATTGAAGCAACCCACACAATTCAATGAATGTGAGTTTGAGCAAATTCTGAGAGATAGTGATGGACAGGGAAGCCTGGCGTGCTGCATGTTCATGGACATGATGTATCAGTTGAACAATATGAAGATTAAATCACGGAGAAAACAATCTCTTGGTTTTAGCTGAGGTCTTGGTTTCATGTACTCAGAGATCCATTTGAAATGCAAGATTTAGAGAACCCCACATCCCAACTTCTGGGATCTAATGCCTGATGATCTGAGGTAGAACTGATGTAATACTAATAGAAATAAAGCAAAGAATAAATATAATGCCCTTGAATCATCCTGAAACCAGCCACCACCTAGATCTCTGGAAAACTGATCAAAGCTGCTAGTACCTAAGCCTATTACTTAGCTGGTTTATGATTCCAGTGGAAAAAAGGGCCATAATATAGTTTAGAAAGTTCAGCAAGCATTTTGGTCAGCATACTTTACTAGAAGATCTGTTCACACTCAAAGAGGTATTAACAGAGATCATCAAGATGGATTGAAATGCTGTAGAATGATTTTGTATCAGCATCTTTTCATTATTAATAAACCTCATCTATCTGTCCAACCTCAGTTTCTTTATTACATTTTGTTTCATTATATAAAACCACTTCTAGAAGAGGTTTCACTTTGCATTTTAGTATGCCTCCCTGATCATATTAAGAGTAAAATAAATACATGTGTGTGTACAATACATGTACAATATATATAACATATTATGCATGTATATTGAATGCCACCACCTCCAAAAGACAAGTCACAACTTTCCACATGTCACCATCTCCCCCATTACCACCATCTGTCACTTGGATGATTGAAATTGCCTCTCCAAAATGATTTTCATCCCCTTCTCCCTCTTCACTGTTAATATTTTGTTTTGTCTTTTTTTCTTTTTCTTGCGCATGTTCCTTGCATTCCTGCCTTCCGGGTGTTTTTCCATGTTATTCTCTTTGTTATTCCCTTGAATGCAACTCTCTGCCTGTCTTATCACATCTAGCTACTTCTAGCCTGTCACATCATTGCTCCCATAACAATGTCACATTCTCAGAGAGGGCTGGCAGTCACATCTGAAGCAGAATTCCTCTCTACCCCATCAAATTCATAGAACTTATCTGAAGTTGTCATTCTTCATGGTAACAGATTATCATCTGCTTCACCCTCTGAATGCCATCCCCATTTGTCTGTCTTGGTCTCTAGTGCCCTTTTGGTGGGTTGCAAAGGTTTATATGTTAATGGAATTATCTACTTTTTAAAGCTTGATGACATTTACCTATAAAATGATCTAGACCTGTTATTTCATTGAAAGGTTTTTGCTTTATTTTAAAACAGCAGCTCCAATTTTTTTATGGTTATGCATTTTTAAATGAATTCTGATGTCAACTTGGATCAATTCCATTTTCCCGGTAAAATCAGTCATTTAATAGAGATTTTAACTTCTGTGCCACACAGTTTTTTCTAACATTCTCTAATAAATTGTAATATTCTTCACATATTGTGTTACATGTACTTTCTTGTTCTTAATTTTAGATATTTGTTTACATGTACAATATAATCATACAAGTTTGGGTTCTGGGATCAAAAGGGCATGAGTTCAAAACCTGATGCAGGCACTTAGTAATGGGGTGAACTTAAGTTAATTAAATTCTCTGAGACTCAGTTTCCTTATAATTTGAGTATTGCTAGAGTGTTTATCAGGCTTCCTAGGTGGCTCAGCGGTAAAGAATCTGCCTGCCAGTGCAGGAAACACAGGAGATATGGCTTTGATCCCTGGGTCAGGAAGGTCCCCTGGAGAAGGAAATGGCAACCCACTCCAGTACTCTTGTTTGGAGAATCCCACAGACTGAGGCATCTGGCTGACTGCAGTCCACAGTATCACAAAGAGTCAGACAAGACTGAGCAGCTAAGCATGCATGTCAGGTATTTGTTATAAAAGTTTATTGTGAGGATTAATTGATGTAGTACAAATTGAAGTGCTTACCTCAGTGCCTGGCACATAGTAAATTCTGCATAACAGCAGGCTGTTCTATGGTTATTGCTCTTTCTAGTAGAAGTGATATTGCTAATTATATTTCTTATTAGACTGTGTGGTCATCTGTTATTATTGTACTCACCTCAAAAGAAAAAAATGTGAATCTTGAGAGCTTGTTTGGAAGTTCTAGCAGGGGAGCGCAGCTAGTCCTATACCCTGGACCAAATACCTGTCCTCCTTTATTGGGGATGGTCGTCCTCTTCAACCAAGTGCGTAACCTCAGGAGGGATGCACATGGCACTTGAGGGAAGAAAGGGACACCCGCCTAGCCAGCCAGATCAGCGGAATCCACCCTGGCGATCAGTGGGATGATAGGTGTTACAACCAGATCGCCCTCATGAGGTCTGACAGAAAACAACAAAATTCTAAAAAGCAGTTATCCTTCAATTTAAAAATAAACAAATTAAAAATAAATAAATAAATAATGTGAATCTTTAGTATATACATTGGTTATCAATCATTAATCATTAATTTCTACTTTGACTTCATAAGTTTTTCTCCTTTCATGAATTGCCTAAAAAAAATGTATTTTAAAGTTTTATTCTGAGAAATAAAATTTCCTTTACAAGAGTTTGAGAGGCAGTGCAGAATAGTAATTGAACTGAAAATTTTGACAGATGACTTCTTGAATTACAGTGCTGGTTTTCACCTCTAATTAGCTGAACAAGTCATGCATCTTTTTAAAGCTCCATCTGTAATATGCAGACAATCTAAATACTTCAAGGGGTGTTTGGCAACAAACATTAAATTAACAAAAACACGTAAAATACCCAAGGCAGAATTTGTGCTCTTTAGTTAATCTTAAGTATTATATTTTGGTTATTATTTATATTTTTATTATTAATTTCAACTTCTGTTGTGTTCTGGTTAGATCATGTGGTCTGTGTGTTTTAGTGTTTACTGTATATATTGAATCATCTGTATACGATCACATTTTGTGAATATTTGATTGACAGTCAAATATTATATTTTCTATCAGGCTTGACATTTTAGTACTGTTAAAACAGTCACCGTATTCTCTATAGCTTTCTTTGTTTGGGGCCCTTTGGTACTTGGTCCTGCAGTCTGCTACACTATTTTCTGACCTTTCACAGTCCCTCTTCATCATGCTGCTCATTCACAGTTCACCTGGAAGTCCATTTGAGTGAAGTTTTGAGTTATGTACATTTTTGTGTTGCTGTATTGGCATTGCTTTAAAAAAGACTGTCCATATGCCTATGGTGTGCTTACAGCTATACTTGGTAGGTGAAACTTCTCTTTATAGTTAATGTGTTTGATGGCCAAACATAGAACGGAAACGGGAGAGACATTCCTTGACTAATTCCCAGGAGGTGTGTGTCAGTTTTAAAGGTTTTTCCATGAACACTTAGTAGTGAGTTTTCTTTCTATATCAAGCATTAGACTGGTGATTCTTAACCATTACCTCATTTGTCTTGTCATCATCCCCATTTTACAGATACTAAGGCTGAGGCTTAATGGGAATAAATACCTTATCCCAAAGTAAACAGTTGTACGTATCAGATGGGAATTAGAAACCAGGTCTGTTTAATTCCAGTCTCATGCCCCTAATCTGTGTACCAGACAGTCCACAGAGAGGATATTGACAGAAGCGGTGAAAGATGAGATGATACTGTTTGGCTCTCTATCCTCTTTAGAGAGCTCTGCTCCTATTAATGCCAGTCCTCCCTTTGTCAGCCTGGGAAGCCAGGTCTGCAGTGTCTACCACACGTGTTTTGTTTGGTTCCAATTTATTCTTTCACAAAATATTTCTGGGATAGTTTATGAGTACCAGGGATTCTCAGGACTAAACATCATTCTGTAATCATATGTATCTTTTGTTTTCCTTTAAAGTGATATCTCTAAAATAGAACCTGATCATGTTTCATACTTTTCAAAATCTTTCAGTACCCTTCAAAGTTTCCAAGGAATCCAGCAGTGGTTTCAACGCTGGCTGCATATTAAATCACTGTGAAGTTTAAAATTAAAAAAGAGAAAGACCCTACTCCAGACATTGATATTTTGTGCTTTTGGCAATTAGACCTCAGGGCCTCTCTGAACAGAGAATCAATACAGATACTTGAAAGGAAGATCTTGGGTTTGTTAAGTCATTATATACCAACAATAATATATTAATACTTGTAAATAAAATAAGTCTTCCATGCCAGAAAAGATATATCAGATCAGATCAGTCGCTCAGTCGTGTCTGACTCTTTGCGACCCCATGAATCGCAGCACACCAGGCCTCCCTGTCCATCACCAACTCCCGGAGTTCACTCAGACTCACATCCATCAAGTCAGTGATGCCATCCAGCCATCTCATCCTCTGTCGTCCCCTTCTCCTCTTGCCCCCAATGCCTCCCAGCATCAGAGTCTTTTCCAATGAGTCAACTCTTCACATGAGGTGGCCAAAGTACTGGAGTTTGAGCTTTAGCATCATTCCTTCCAAAGAAATCCCTGGGCTGATCTCCTTCAGAATAAACTGGTTGGATCTCCTTGCGGCCCAAGGGACTCTCAAGAGTCTTCTCTAACACCACAGTTCAAAAGCATCAATTCTTCGTTGCTCAGCCTTCTTCACAGTCCAACTCTCACATCCATACATGACCACAGGAAAAACCATAACCTTGACTAGACGAAACTTTTTTGGCAAAGTAATGTCTCTGCTTTTGAATATGCTATCTAGGTTGGTCATAACTTTCCTTCCAAGGAGTAAGCGTCTTTTTAATTTCATGGCTGCAGTCACCATCTGCAGTGATTTTGTAGCCCAGAAAAATAAAGTCTGACACTGTTTCCACTGTTTCCCCATCTATTTCCAATGAAGCGATGGGACCGGATACCATGATCTTCGTTTTCTGAATGTTGAGCTTTAAGCCAACTTTTCACTCTCTTCTTTCACTCTCATCAAGAGGCTTTTGAGTTCCTCTTCACTTTCTGCCATAAGGGTGGTGTCATCTGCATATCTGAGGTTATTGATATTTCTCCCACAATCTTTGATTCCAGCTTGTGTTTCTTCCAGTCCAGCATTTCTCATGATGTACTCTGCATAGAAGTTAAATAAACAGGGACACAATATACAGCCTTGACGTACTCCTTTTCCTATTTGGAACCAGTCTGTTGTTCCATGTCCAGTTCTAACTGTTGCTTCCTGACCTGCATACAAATTTCTCAAGAGGCAGATCAGGTGGTCTGGTATTCCCATCTCTTTAAGAATTTTCCACAGTTTATTGTGATCCACACAGTCAAAGGCTTTGGCATAGTCAATAAAACAGAAATAGATGTTTTTCTGGAACTCTCTTGCTTTTTCAATGATCCAGCAGATGTTGGCAATTTGATCTCTGGTTCCTCTGCCTTTTCTAAAACCAGCTTGAACATCAGGAAGTTCACGGTTCACGTATTGCTGAAGCCTGGCTTGGAGAATTTTCAGCATTTTTTTTTTAATTTTGCAAAATTAAACAAATAAGCTATTAAAGACAAACTCTAGAGCATTATGCAGTGCCTCCTAAATTGATGCTGGATGCATCTGTGGGCATTTTTTTAAAAGCTCCAGGTTATGCAAAAGTGCAGTTTAGGTTGAGAACCTCTGGCTTAAAGGATAAATTCAATATTCTTAATATGCAAAGCCCTCCATGATCAAACTAAGTTTTACCTTTCCCCACACTAATTCTCACCTCACACTCCACTTCTGTTCTTTCTCCCTGGGTTCTAGAGAAGGCAGGGAAATCTGAAGATTCTTACACATTAAGCTGTGTTTGCACATAATGTGTCACATATATTAAATAACCCTCCCCCCAATTACTCCTCCAACTCCTCCAGGCACACACATAAACAGTCCTATATCCCCTCATATCTGGATTACTTCCCTAATTCTTCCTGGTTCAGCCCAGTTATCTACTTAGCTTGGGTTCAGTGTTCCTCCACATCCCCAGTAGTCCTCAAGGGTAGTTAATGAGTCTCTTGGCCTTCCATCCTGGGAACCAAGCACAGAGTCTGCTACATAATCGATATGGGAAAAGATTGGAAGGAAGAGCAGGGAGGATGGCAGGAATGCAGGGTAATCCCCCAGGAGAAGGTTTGCAGTGAGCTCTGAGTGATGGGCAGTGTCATCACAGAGGAAGAGACTTGGAAGAAGGAAAGGCAGGGAATGATGATAAAAGAGGAATATGATCCAAAAGACTGGAAACTAGCATTTCCCCAGTCATTGTCTCACTAGCTCTTACTCTATGAACAAGACATTCAAAATGAAGGTATAGGAAGCATTGGCTTAAATAAATTTATTCATATGTGTTTACTGCAGAACCTATCAGGTCCTTTACTATGAATATTTCTGAAATTATTGACCATGAAATCGTTTTATGAAACATCTTTTCATCAAACACAGTTTGGGAAACACCACTTTGACAGGTTCTGTGGCCAGTGAGTTTCAGAAGCCGAGGTACATGTGCAGGAAAAAAGTTAAAGAGAAAAGTGTGGATAGCAGGACAGATAAGCAGTTCATAAGTAGAGCTGGTTACAGGTCTTATACTGATTTCATTAATTATACAAGTAAATACTGTAGTTCTAAGTTTTTAGATTGTATAAGAAAGCTCAGGTATAGAATATATGTTAGTTTGCTTTGCCTTCCCTGGTGTATGTTCAGACTGATGTTATGTGCTTTTGTCAATAAGACTACAGCATCTCTCTGAACAAATTAGCAGTACATATACTTAAAAAGAAAGGAAAAGATGTGGGTATTTTAAGCTGTTACACACCAGCAGTAATATACATGTAAATAAAATCTTCCATGTGTATACATGTGTATACATATCTATATTTAAAACCATAGTTTTTACTTTGCACCATTAAACAGGCAAGCCTTATTAAAAGCACAGTCTAGAGTGCTCTCCTCTCCAAGCCCCCTTGTTTCTCCTAAAGAATAGTTATGTGATTTCTGTTTGAAAGTAGAAAAAATAAAGATGTTGAAGGTAATGAGAAAGGAAGATAACAGCCTACCTCTTAACCTCTTGTCCCCAGTCTTTGAAGTCAGAAGACAGAAAAAGGTACTGAACAAACTCTCCACAGAATGAATATAAGACTGGAAAAGCACCTTGGCTATATATGGAGTAGGCGGTCACAGGACAGATTCTGTGATCACCCCCGATCCTCAGCAGAAGTCCCCAGATGCGCAGCATGCCCGCCGCCCTTCCCCACCTGGGGTGGAAAGGCAGGGGTTTGCAACTGAAGAGCAGCCCTGTGTTTAGTGTCCTTGTTTGGGGTCTGCTCCCCTGCTGCTGGGATGTGGCTTCCTCTTGGCTGTATCCCCCTCGTGGCCTAGCCCAGTGCCTTAGGCAGAGGAGGTCCTCAGAAAAGTCACTCACTCATTTAGCATTTATATACTGAATGGTGACTCTGTGCCAGAGACCAGTGTACATGGTGGGAATATGCAGTGAGCCAAACAAAGTGCTTCCTGGACCTTACATGCTGGTGGAGGAAACCAGAAAAAGAAAAAAAAAAATACATATAGATAATGTCACATAATAACTTCTATGAAGAAAAGTAAGTCACAGTGAGGAGATGGCCACGGCTTTAGGAAGGGTGGACCTCTCTGCAGACGTGACATTTGAACAACAGCCAGGAAGGGAATGGGCTCTGAATACTTGGTGACAAGAGGATCATGGAAGAGGGCAGAAACACAAGAGGTCGTGTGGCTGCAGACGCTGGGGATGAGGATTTGGTGAGCCCGCGCGTGGCTGATCACATGGGTGGACATGGGTACGCGGCGCATGCTTGTTGAACTGGGAGGCATGGGCTGGGTGGAGCGCCCACCCACTCTCCCCGCGCTGGGCACTCTGTCGGGTCAGGGCTCCGGAGGTCAGGCTGGACAGTGTGATGCTTCTGAGGCTTCAGAGGGCAAGCCCACCATCTGCTGGAGAGCAAGTGGGCAGGACTGCAGTGTGTGCCCGACTTCAGGCAGAAGAGCAGGTGGGATGAGGGGGCGACAGAAAGGACACGGGCCAAGTGGTTCCCCCCAAATGTAAACATTTTAATGATGCATGTTAAACCCACGTTTAGAATGCCAGTGGGAGTGAACAGAAGAGCCACCAATTCAGCGTAGTGAGCTCTGCTGAATGTCGCTTTACTTCATAAAGCAATATGTCCAAACTGTGAAGTTAAATGGATATAGCCTTGATACGACTTTCTTTAATTTCAGAACTCTTTTTTTTTTTTAGCATTAACAGAGAGGTTCAGGGAAAGTTTTAGGAGAAAACAGCTAATTACATGCCATCCAGGTTGTCTAGGAACGTGAATGTTACACAGCCAGCAAAACTATAATTATACTCTGAGGAAGCTGTGATATGCTAGTTTTCATCAGGTAGTTGCATTATTAAAATTTCTTTTTTACAACAGAGGAGTGTAGTTTCTAAAACGTGTCCTAAATTTGTAGTGAATATCTGTTTAGCATAATGCTTTCTGATAATAAATTATTAAAACTAATTCTTCCTTTTAAATTAACTACCACCATACCATTGCTTTAGATTAGGTTTAAAACTTAGGTTTCCTTTGAAGGAGATCCCATCAGTTAGTTTAGCATTTTTTGGCAAATGCTTATGAATCATGTTTAAGGAAGACTTCTATACCAAGAATAATACATCTCCCACACATATTTTCATATTTGTAGACTTAGTGCCATGAGTTGGATTTCTTAATGTTCAGATAGAGCCTTACCTTATTTTTGATCACCATAGAATTTTACAGCTGAAGATGGTTAAAGTACTTAGGTACTTCACAGCCAGTCTTTTTAACAAATGAAGAGGTAAGACTCAGGGGAGAGTGAGAACTTTTGCAGAGCAAGTGACAAAGCCAGGACTAGAATTGGAAGCTTTTGACATTGAGTGCGCTGTTGTCCTATTTAGAAAAGAAGAGAAAAAACACACACACACACAAGAAAGAACTGTAATTCCATTAAAAAAAAAAAAAAAGAAACCTGTGAAATTATAATCATGCTATAGGATATTCATTTTAAATGCAATTTAATTGTGTAGATTTAGATACACGTGGCACACTATAACATAAAAAGTTCCATTCAGGAGACATGTTTATGTAGAGAAGCAAAATTGTCTTTTGTGAGCCCTGAAGAAAGCAGGGAGGTACCTGTTTTGTTTGTTTCCTGTAAATGCTCATGACTGAAGAGTTGGGGTTCAGCTTGTCCAGGTTGTACATGGACCCAGTCACTCAGCCCAGTTCATCTTACTGGAGGGCTCTGCCTGCTTCCTTCCCAAAGGTGGCCCCTCCAGAGTCTCTCTTCCCCTGCTGGTCCCATCATGGGAAACCCCTCATCTCCTGAGTTGATCTGCACAGCATTCTATTTGTTTTCCACTGTTTCCCCTTCTTTTTGCCATGAAGTGATGGGACTGGATGCCATGATCTTAGTTTTTTGAAATGTTGAGATTTAAGCTTTTCCACTCGTCTCTTTCACCCTCATCAGGAGGCTCTTTAGTTCCTCCTCAATTTCTGCCATTAGAGTGGTATCATCTGCATATCTGAGGCTGTTGATCTTTCTCCTCACAGTCTTGATTCCACCTTGTGATTCATCCAGCCTGGCATTTCGCATGATGTACTCTGCATAGAAGTTAAATAAGCAGGGTGACAATATACAGTCTTGACATACACCTTTCCCAATTTTGAACCAGTCAGTTGCTCCATGTAAGCTTCTTGACCTGCCTAGAAAGGTTTCTCAGGAGACAGCTAAGGTGACCTTTATTCCCATCTCTTAAGAATTTTCCACAGTTTGTTGTGATCCACACAGTCAAAGGCTTAGCATAGTCAGGTGAAGCAGAAGTAGATGTTTTTGTGGAATTCCCCTGCTTTCTCTATGATCCTGCAAATGTTGGCAATTTGATATCTGGTTCCTCTGCCTTTTCTAAACCCAGCTTTTACATCTGAAAGTTCTCAGTTCATGTGCTGCTAAAGTCTAGCTTAAAGGATTTTGAGCATAACCTTACTAGCATTCGAAATGAGTGCAATTGTTGGGTAATTTGTGCATTCTTTGGCACTGCCCTTCTTTGAGTTTGGAACGAAAACTGACCTTTTCCAGTTCTGTGGACACTGCTGTTTTTTCCAAATTTCCCAGCATAGTGAGTGCAGCACTCTAACAGCATCATCTTTTAGGATTTGAAATAGCTTAGCTGAAATTCCATCACCTCCAGTAACTTTGTAGTGACGCTTCCTAAGACCCACTTGACTTCACACTCCAGGATGTCTGGCTGTAGGTGAGTGATCACACCATTATGGTTATCTGGGTCATTAAGACCTTTTTTGTGTAGTTCTTCTGTGTGTTCTTGCCACCTCTTTTTAATCTCTTCTGCTTCTGTTAGTTCCTTACCTTTTGTGTCCTTTATCATGCCTATCCTTACATGAAACCTTCCCTTGGTATCTCTTAATATTCTTGAAGAGATTGCTAATCTTTCCCATTATATAATCACATTATATAGCTCTGAAATTGTGAAACAAGCCTTGAAAAGGGTGTGCAGACTGGACAGAGAGTAATTTTAGCCATTGTCCATGTCTTTTAATAGGTCAGAAATTCAGTCTGGGAATGGGGTTTCTATATTAAATGGCAAGCACTGAGTTAATACTGATCCATATTGTTTTATACTAAACAAATGTCTTAATACTATACTGTGGCAACAGAATTTAACAGATCTTAAGACTGTGCAAAGGATTTTTTTTTAAGTTGGAAAAAGAAATTTTATTTTATTTTATTTTTTTACTTTACAATATTGTATTGCTTTTGCCATACATCAACATGAATCTGCCATGGGTGTACATGTGTTCCCCATCTTGAACCCCTCTCCCACCTCCCTCCCCATCCCATCCCTCTGGGTCATCCCAGTGCACCAGCCCCAAGCATCTTTTATCATGCATTGAACCTGGACTGGCGATTCATTTCACATATGATAATATACATGTTTCAATGCCATTCTCCCAAATCATCCCACACTCTCCCTCTCCCACAGAGTCCGAAAGACTGCTCTATACATCTGTGTCTCTTTTGCTGTCTCGCATACAGGATTATCGTTACTATCTTTCTAAATTCCATATATATGCGTTAGTATACTGTATTGGTGTTTTTCTTTCTGGCTTACTTCACTCTGTATAATAGGCTCCAATTTCATCTACCACATTAGAACTGATTCAAATGTATTCTTTTTAATGGCTGAGTAATACTCCATTGTGTATATGTACCACTGCTTTCTTATCCATTCATCTGCTGATGGACATCTAAGTTGCTTCCAAGTCCTGGCTATCATAAACAGTGCTGCGATGAACATTGGGGTACACGTGTCTCTTTCTGCTCTGGTTTCCTTGGTGTGTATGCCCAGCATTAAGATTGCTGGGTCGTATGGCAGTTCTATTTCCAGTTTTTTAAGGAATCTTCACACTGTTCTCCATAGTGGCTGTACTAGTTTGCATTCCCACCAGCAGTGTAAGAGAGTTCCCTTTTCTCCACACCCTCTCCAGCATTTATTGCTTGTAGACTTTTGGATCGCAGCCATTCTGACTAGCGTGAAATGGTACCTCACTGTGGTTTTGATTTGTATTTCTCTGATAATGAGTGATGTTGAGCATCTTTTCATGTGTTTGTTAGCCATCTGTATGTCTTCTTTGGAGAAATGTCTGTTTAGTTGTTTGGCCCATTTTTTGATTGGGTCGTTTATTTTCTGGAATTGAGCTGTAGGAATTGCTTGTATATTTTTGAAATTAATTCTGTGTAAGTTGCTTCATTTGCTATATTTTCTCCCATTCTGAAGGCTGTCTTTTCACCTTGCTTAGAGTTTCCTTTGATGTGCAGAAGCTTTTAAGTTTAATTAGGTCCCATTTGTTTATTTTTGCTTTTATTTCCAGTATTCTGGGAGGTGGGTCATAGAGGATCCTGCTGTGATGTATGTCAGAGAGTGTTTTGCCTATGTTCTCCTCTAGAATTTTTATATTTTCTGGTTTTACATTTAGATTTTTAATCCATTTTGAGTTTATTTTTGTGTATGGTGTTAGAAAGTGTTCTAGTTTCATTCTTTTACAAGTGGTTGACCAGTTTTCCCAGCATCACTTGTTAAAGAGATTGTCTTTTCTCCATTGTATAGTCTTGCCTCCTTTATCAAAGATAAGGTGTCCATATGTGCGTGGATTTATCTCTGGGCTTTCTATTTTGTTCCATTGATCTATATTTCTGTCTTTGTGCCAGTACCATACTAGTAGTCTTGATGACTGTGGCTTTATAGTAGAGCCTGAAGTCAAGCAGGTTAATTCCTCCAGTTCCATTCTTCTTTCTCAAGATTGCTCTGGCTATTCAAAGTTTTTTGTATTTCCATACAAATTGTGAAATTATTCTATCTCTGTGAAAAATACCATTGGTAGCTTGATAGGGATTGCACTGAATCTATAGATTGCTTTGGGTAGTATACTCACTTTCACTATATTGATTCTTCTGATCCATGAACATGTATATTTCTCCATCTATTAGTGTCCTCTTTGATTTCTTTCACCAGTGTTTTATAGTTTTCTATATATAGGTCTTTAGTTTCTTTAGGTAGATATATTCCTAAGTATTTTATTCTTTTCATTGCAAAGGTGAATGGAATTGTTTCCTTAATTTCTCTTTCTATTTTCTCATTATTAGTGTATAGGAATGCAAGGGATTTCTGTGTGTGTTGATTTTATATCCTGCAACTTTACTATACTCATTGATTAGCTCTAGTAATTTTCTGGTAGAGTCTTTAGGGTTTTCTATGTAGAGGATCATGTCTGCAAACAGTGAGAGTTTTACTTCTTTTCCAATTTGGATTCCTTTTATTTCTTTTTCTGCTCTGATTGCTGTGGCCAAAACTTCCAAAACTGTTGAATAGTAGTGGTGAGATTTTAGGGGAAATGCTTTTGGTTTTTCACCATTGACAATAATGTTTGCTGTGGGTTTGTCATATATAGCTTTTATTATGTTGAGGTATGTTCCTTCTATTCCAGGACTGTGCAAAAAGAATTAAGAATTGCATTGAAATACGTTTTTATGGCAAAATGCCAAGCATATAGCATGAGAGATGCATATCCCATATATTTGGGGCACTTTTCAGAAGTTCTCAAACCACAGTATTCAAGAGATAATTGAAAAATGAATAATCCTCAATTTTTGACAATTTGTAATCCAGAGGGATTAGGTAATTTATCTACTTCAAATCTTTTTTTTCTGAAATGTGATGATAAAGATCATGGTCACACCGTGAGATACTGGAGTTTAGGATAGAAAAGAACACAGACTTAAAAGCCATAGAGACCTGGAGAAAATCATGGCTATCTGATGACCGAGGTCAGCTTCACTGTTTCTTGATCTATAAAATAGATCTCCTACCTAACCCATTGTGGTTTAAATAAAAATTGGTATGTCAGGTCTCTAGCCTGACAATGAATGTGCCTTCTTCTGAATATGACCTCTCCTCATAATATGCCCAGTAGTAGCAACCCCATGTTGTTGCTGCCAAGACAATCTGCTTATTGATCAGTTAAAGCAATTAAAAATATAAATCATCTTGACTTAGCAAAATATGAGGCAACAGACCATAACAATTTCACTGACAAACTGTCTCCGACAGTGCTTCTTAAATTAGAAAGAGAAATAGTAGAAAAAGAAAATTAACCTAGAGAGAGGAAGAGAAGAGAAAGGAGAAAGAAAAGAAAGAAAAGGAAAGTCACAGTGAAATTTTCAAATGTTAGGCTCGTGTTAGGTTCTGTTAGTACAAGGGTTCTGTTAATCTTTTGTAGAGTGAATACCACTTATGAAGCAGCCACAGATTTAAGGCTTAGGATGGAATGTGGAACATTTATTAAACATTAAGGAAAAATGGAGTTTTCAAGTACATTCTGATAGAAATACCCACTTTGAATGTAACTGCTTAACAAGTAATTACATGTGTATACACATATAGCTCTTAATGTTCCTAGCTACAGCAGAAGACAGACTCCCTGTTCTTCCAGTTGTGTTGGTAAGGTCCAGTTCAGCAGTGCCACTGCTCAGATTTAGGTGGCCAAACATTTCAGAAGACGATCTTTTGACAGCTGAAATGCCAGCATTCAAAAGGAAGAGGAATCAGGCCGTTTTCCCTAAGTGTCATCCAATTGGGGCTGACGAGGGAAGATTCCCTCACACACTGAGATCTGTCAGCCTTTTTAATTCACATACATACACAAGTAGATGGCTCATAGGTTGGACTTGAATAACCATCTTAAATATTGATTATCAGAAATGTCAAATCTAGCCATTTGAAAAGTGAGTGTTTTGAAAATACCAGTTTCTGTGACTGAGGGACGGATTGACTCAATCTGTCCCCTGGCTGGTTTTGATTTGGAGGCAAAAAAGTGATACTCCAGAAACTGAGCAGTCAGATTCCTTTTCTGGAAAGCTCGCTGGGTACGGAGCACTGGAAGAGGCACTGGAAAGTGTGACCGTGGTTCTCCCTTCTCTCAGAGGTCTCTCATTCCTATTGAAGCACAACTGAAAACAAAGAGATTTAAGTGAGAATCGAAAAAAGATAATGCATAGTATGAGTCTTTTGAAAACTGCATTGCTGTTGATATTTTCCACAGTGAAACGGAGGAGGTGAAATCAGAATATGTTGAACCTGATGAAAGTAAGCAGAAAGAGAGTATTTAATGATGTTCCGTCTGTAATAATTACAATTTAATATAGCAAATTAGCAATAAAATGCAGCAAGCAAGCAATTTTTTTGCTGTGACCACTTCTGAAAGACTTCTTTGCACCAAGCCCTGCAGGTCACTGGGGCAGTAGTGTTTGTGTCACTCAGTGGGAAAGAGGTGATCCGATGGGCTTCTGCCTGTGTTTCATCATTTATAGTTCTCTCTCTCCCCAGCTCCCCAACATATATACATACTTCTGGAGTAAATAAATAGTCCCCTGGTCTGAAAGCCTGACTACCTGTAGCTGACAAATAAAAAATTAATTATTAAGTACTAAAATTAAGTACCATTGATTGTCAGTCTTCCAAACTTGAAGTGTTCAACAGTAAATAATCCACTCAGGACTTTTCCTAATGAATATTGTAAATGATATGAAATAGGTTTTTAGCTAAAGTACACAATTAATAGATCGAAGACTAGTGTGTAAGTCTTTAGAAAAGATAAGCATTAGAATGCATTTTTAAGAGACATGGTGAAATCTTTAGATGTGCTTAATTACTTAGTCATGTCCAACTCTTTGCAACCCCATGGACTGTATCCTGCCAGACTCCTCTGTCCATGGGGATTCTACAGACAAGAATAGTGGAGTGGGTTGTCATGCCCTCCTCCAGGGGATCTTCCCAACCCAGGGATTGAACCCAGGTCTCCTGCATTGCAGGTGGATTCTTTACCATCTGAGCCACCAGGGAAGCCTGAAATCTTTAGATAGCAATCTTTTTAAAAATTGTGGGACTTCTCTAGCTGTGCAGTGGTTAAGACTAGGCAGGGCGTGTGAGTTTGATCCCTGGTCAGAGAACTAAGATCACATAAAACTTGCAGTCAAAAAACAAAATATAAAACAGAAACAATATTGTAATAATATTTTTAAAACTTTTAAAATAGTCTGCATTTTTAAAAAAAACTTAGAAAATGTTGCAATTGATGGTTGACCATTATCTAGCCAAGTCATAAATACCCACTTTATAATAGATGATTTGATTTCAAATGACCTACAGATATTTGTTTCAGAGGTTTGTTGTTTGTGCTATTTCATATTGTTTTTAATCAAATGAACCATTAAAGTAAATTTTATTTACTGGTATAAAGATACATATAGTATTACATTGAACCATATAAAGTTGCTGGGTTTGTGGATCACAACAGTCAAATACAGAAAATTTGATATGGTTTAACCTAATACAATAGGGGTATAGGTCTAGGTATGGACTAACTAAAAGTTAGATTGTACTCCAGGTTTTTGTGTAAAAATGTGTATGATGTGGTAATATATAGACACTTAAGGTGGAAAACATTTGAAGTCTCATGAGCATCTTATAGTCACTGACCCAAGTATTTGTTCTACAATTGTCAACACTTAAAAACAATCACAATCCAAATTTATTCAGTGATACAGAGAGTAGAATTGTTCAGGAGACTGGATATTCCTTTGGTATGGCAAAGCTATGATGTCTCTCTAAACCTAAGTAACCTGGTAAAACAAATGAACCAAAATGAATAAGGAAACACACACAAAATATTTTCTTTTGAATTTAAGATAAAAATGTGTATATGGCATTTCCTCATATAAATATTTTACACAAAATGTAATGTCATTTTGTATTTATGGGCTATAAAAGTTTTCAGAGTATCAGTACAAACTGTCTACTTTTGAGTCTCTAAAACTGAGTCAAGCAGTTATTAGAATTAGAAAATGATGACACGAAAGGTAAATGGAATTACAAGACATTGAAATTAACTTGCATTTTATGTAGAAAATACCAGGCACATCAATAAGTTAAAACACCCAATCACAAGGCTTAAATTCAGCCAAACTAGAAATTAATTATGAGTTTTATTCCCTCTTTAAATTGAGCTTTTAGGTATTCTCTGAAGCTGTACAAAAGGCTGAATTTAGAACACATAGAGCACACAAACTTACATCTTTGATTTCACAGCCATCATATAGCAAACAGCATCCTTGTCTCATATAAAGGTTGGGAAGTCCTTGTCTGCATTCTGCAGCTGCCCCATGACTGGGCTGGAGAAGAATCCCCTGCTACCAGTGACCTTTGAAGCCATCTGCAGTATAGACTTGTGCTGCTGCTTTAGAAGCGTAGTTCAATACCATCTGTACAGTGAGGATATGCCATGGTAGGAATGATCTGGGGAAGTACATGAGAGTGAGGGCCACAGTCTGTTTTAACCAATAGGCTTCCAGGTTGTCTAGTGGTAAAGAACCTGCCTACCAGTGAAGCAGACTAGAGAGACATAGGTTCCATCCCTGAGTCAGAAAGATCTCCTGGAGAAGGCCTTGGCAACCCACTCCCTTCTTGTGGCCTGGAGAATCCTGTGAACAGAGGAGCCTGGCAGACAGGGTCGCACAGAGTCAGACACGACTGAAGTGGCTTAGCACGCACGCACACTTCCCTCACTAGTCACATTTGGAGTCACATTCTGTCGCTCCAAATCCAAATTTGGTCCCTGAAGTGTCTAGAGCAAACCCAGAGCAAGCAGAACAGACACTATTCGATGTACTTCAGCTCTCTCAGAACAGTCTATTCTGGAGGAGCAGCTGTGCTTTAGAATGACATAGATTTTATTATTGATGAAAAACAAACTATTGAGAAGCAGAACAACAAACAGACATAAATATTATAGAAATAAGTGGAGCTCTTTCTGCTTTCAGAGAACTACATTTTTCCATTGCAACACTGAACACAATTAGAATGATAAATTCTTGAGGTAATCCCTCATTAAATATCTGTGTGTACTTTGCTAGAGTACAGTGACTATCATGGCAAGAACTGTGTGTGTTTCTCTTGTGGACATTATTGTGGATGTTCATTTTAAAATTATTTATACAACTTTGTATTTCTGCCATTTTTTTTTCATGAAGAATGTGTTTTAATAATTATAACTTTGTGGGGGGGTATTAATAGGAGAAAATTTCCACACTTCCAGAAGACTTATATTAAACATAAAAAGTATGAACAAAAAGAAAAACATGCCACTTCTCTGTTTGCTTACTTTGAAAGAATCTGCAAAGAGCTTAGCAGAGTGCTCTTGACCTTCTGAGTGACACTACTTACGAAGAAGACACCACCCATCCCTGCTCCATGCACTTCAGAACCAGGCTGGTGCGGGAGGAAGGAAAATGTCTTTCTGAAGCATAAAGAAAATGCTTGGAAACTTACAAATGGATTTCTCTTAAAAAAAAAAAAAAAACAGTTCTAGGAAAATGGATAGAAATTTTCCTTTCTGAGTTGTTCACCTTAGTGAAGTGGCCTTTTAGCTCTGCGCTAGAAAATACTTGGAGAAGGAAATGGCTGGATTCTACTCTTAGAAAATCACATTGATTGCAGGTGAAGTTTTTCATTAAAATTAAATATGCAGGCGGTGGAAATGATTTCTCAGTTTTTGGAATAAATATATTTACGATATTATTAGATGATCATCAATATAATCCCGTATTTTCAGCATTTGAATTTTTTTTTCCTGTGATTCCATTACTGTCTTTTAAAGACTGTTTGGACATTTATTGTTGTTTGGCAATGTCAACAGTATTTTCTGCAGAATGCTTATTCTCCATGAATATATTAAAAAAATGTTCTGTGCAGAAAATGCTATATTAAACTGATAAATTTGCTGAAACTTTCTGAAATTGTCAATATGAATTAGGAGAGGAAAATTGTAGTATGTACTATTTTCCAAATTTTCCAATCATAGAACTCTTTCTGGGTCTAGTGTTTAGCAGAAGACACTTGAGACATAAACTAATTTTTAAATTTTTATTATCTAAAATCATGGCAAATGGAAATTAAATTTTTTCTTTCTAGTGACTTCTAACTCATTGAATACTTTGAGTGATAGCATAGATCAAATTTGTAGAAACACACTGCTAATTTAATTTCTCAATATTGGGAGCTTTATGCTGCAGCTTTTACACCTTGGTTTTAATAGGAACAGCAAGTAGATCTATTTGAGGGTAATCTTGAGGTTAGTTTTATCTCTCCATTCCTAACTCCTTTGTTAGTTATATTCACCTTTTGTACTGCATATGACATAGTTTGTTCAAACTGAAGGATTTTTTGAGCAGAAGGAAGAAACATCTAAGTAATAGGAAAGAATTTTATAAAGCAAGAGGCATCTAATTAAATTGTATTGTGTCAGGTCAGTAGAGTATGAGATATGAGGGAAAGTTTTTGCAAAATTTATATGTATTCTTTATTGACTATGCCAAAGCCTTTGACTGTGTAGATCACAATAAACTGTGGAAAATTCTGAAAGAGATGGAAATACCAGACCACCTGACGTGCCTCTTGAGAAATCTATATGCAGGTCAGGAAGCAACAGTTAGAACTGGACATGGAACAACAGACTGGTTCCAAATAGGAAAAGGAGTTCGTCAAGGCTGTATATTGTCACCCTGCTTATTTAGCTTATATGCAGAATACTTCATGAGAAACGCTGACTGGAAGAAACACAAGCTGGAATCAAGATTGCCGGGAGAAATATCAATAACCTCAGATATGCAGATGACACCACCCTTATGGCAGAAAGTGAAGAGGAACTCAAAAGCCTCTTGATGAAAGTGAAAGTGGAGAGTGAAAAAGTTGGCTTAAAACTCAACATTCAGAAAACAAAGATCATGGCATCTGGTCCCATCACTTCATGGGAAATAGATGGGGAAACAGTGGAAACAGTGTCAGACTTTATTTTTTTGGGCTCCAAAATCACTGCAGATGGTGACTGCAGCCATGAAATTAAAAGACGCTTACTCCTTAGAAGGAAAGTTATGACCAACCTAGATAGTATATTGAAAAGCAGAGACATTACTTTGCCAACAGAGGTCTGTCTAGTCAAAGCTGTGGTTTTTCTTGTGGTCATGTATGGATGTGAGAGTTGGACTGTGAAGAAGAATGAGTGCTAAAGAATTGATGCTTTTGAACTGTGGTGTAGGAGAAGACTCTTGAGAGTCCCTTGGACTGCAAGGAGATCCAACCAGTCCGTTCTGAAGGAGATCAGCCCTGGGATTTCTTTGGAAGGAATGATGCTGAAGCTGAAACTCCAGTACTTTGGCCACCTGATGTGAAGAGTTGACTCATTGGAAAAGACTCTGATGCTGGGAGGGATTGGGGGCAGGAGGAGAAGGGGATGACAGAGGAAGAGATGGCTGGATGGCATCACTGACTCGACGGACGTAAGTCTGAGTGAACTCCGGGTGTTGGTGATGGACAGGGAGGCCTGGCGTGCTGTGATTCATGGGGTCCAAAGAGTTGGACACGACTGAGCGACTGAACTGAACTGAACTGATATGTATTCTTATGAGTTAGAACAAAAACCAGCCCAATATTCCTGATGAACACTGATGTAAAAATTCTCAATAAAATATTAGGAAACAATCCAGTAGTACATTAAAAGGCTCAAACAACATGATCAAGTGGAATTTACTCCAGGGATACAATGTCTGCAAACCAGTCTTCGTAATCCATCAAATTAACAAAATAAAGAATAAAAATCATTTCAATAAATTCAAAAAAAAGGATATGAGAAAATTCAGCATCCATTTGTCATAGCAAGCATTAACAAACTGGGCATAGAGGAAATGTATCTCAACAAAATAAAGACCATATATGAAAAACCAATAGCTAACATCATACTCAATGGTGAAAAGCTGAAAGCATTTCCTCTGAGATCAGAAACAAGACAAGGATACCCACTTCCATCAATTTTATTCAGTATAATTTTGGAAGTCTTAGATACAGTAGTTATGTAAGAAAAAGGATTAAATGGCATCCAAATCAGAAAAGAAGAAGTAAAGTAAAACTCTCACTATTTGAGAGTGACATGATACTACATATAGAAAACCCTTAGGACACCACCCAAAAACTGTTAGAACTAATAAATGAATCCAGGAAAGTCACAGGATAAGAAATCTACATATATAAATCATTGTGTTTCTGTACACTAATAAAGAACTATCAGAATGAAAACTTAAGAAAAGCTCATTTATAATGGCATCTAAAGCGTACAATACCTAGAAATAAATTTAACCAAGGAGATGAAAGAACTATATATTGAAAATATGACACTAATGAAAGAAAGTGAAGAGGATACAAGTAGATGGAAAGATATTCCATATTCTTGGATTATAAGAATTAATCCTGTTAAAATGTTGCCCATACTACCCAAAGCAATCTACAGATTCAGTTCAATACCTATCATAATTCCAGTGGTGTATTTCACAGTACTAGAACAAAGAATCCTAAAATTTGTGTGGAACCACAAAAGACCCTGCATAGCCAAAACATTCTTGAGAAAAAAAGAACAAAATTTGAATTAGTTCTAATGAGGTGGGTGAAACTGGAGCCTATTATACAGAGTGAAGTAAGCCAGAAAGAAAAACACCAATACAGTATACTAACACATATATATGGAATTTAGAATGATGGTAATGATAACCCTATATGCGAGACAGCCAAAGAGACACAGATGTATAGAACAGTCTTTTGGACTCTGTGGGAGAGGGCGAGGGTGGGATGATTTGGGAGAATGGCACTGAAACATGTATTATCATATGTGAAACGGATCACCAGTCCCGGTTCAATGCATGATACAGGGTGCTTGGGCCTGGTGCACTGGGATGACCCAGAGGGATGGTACGGGAAGGGAGGTGGGAGAGGGGTTCAGGATGGGGAACACATGTACATCCGTGGCAGATTCATGTCCATGTATGGCAAAACCAATACAATATTCTAAAGTAATTAGCCTCCAATTAAAATAAATAAATTTATATTAAATTTTTTTAAAAATTTAACAAAATTTGAGGTATAACTGCATGATTTTCAAAGTAACACAAAGATACAGTAATAAAAATAGCATTGTACTGGTGTAAAAAAAAAATAAAAAATAAAAAAACACAGATTAATGGGACAGAATAGAGAGCCCAGAAATAAACTGACATGTGTATGGACAATTATTTTATGACAAAAGAACAAAGAGCATACAATGAAGAAAAGAAAATCTCATCAGTAAATGTTGGGAAAATTGAGGCACACTTGGAAGAATGAAACTAGACCACTATCTTACACTATCCATAAAAAGTAAATCAAAATGAATTAAAAATTAAAAAATTAAGATCAGAAACTGTAGAATTTCTAGAGGAAAATATAGGCAGTAACCGTTTATATTGTCTTGGCCATGTTTCTGTGGATCTAGCTCCAAACCTAAGGGAAATAAAAGCAAAACAAACAAATGGGATTCCATGAAACTAATAGGATTCTGCACAGTGAAAGAAACCGTAATTAAAAACCACCAACTGAGTCAGGGAAATATTTGCAGATTATATATCCACTAAGGGGTGAGTATCCAAAATATATAGAATTTATACAACACAGTAAAAACAACCTGATGTAAAAGGGCAGAGGGTCAGAAGAGAAATTTTTTTTTTTTCAACAATGGTATACACATGACCAGCAGGTACATGAAAAGATGCCCAACATCACCAATTATTGGGAAAATGCAAATCAAAACTACCGTGAGATCACTTCATATTTGCTAGAATGACTGTCGTCAAAAAGATAAGAAATTACAAATGTTGATGAGGGGGTGAAGGAAAGGGAGTACTTGGGCATTTTGGAAGGACTGTAAATTGATGCAGCAACTATGGAAAAGAGTATGGCAATTCCTCAAAAAACTAAGAATGATCTAGTTACTCTACTTCTGTCAATTGAGACAGTGATGCCATTCAACCATCTTATCCTCTGTCGCCCCCTTCTCCTCTTGCCTTCAGTCTTTCCCAGCATCAGTCTTTTCAAGTGAGTCGGCTCTTCATATCAGGTGGTCAAAGTATCAGAGCTTCAACTGCAGCATCTGTGCTTCCAGTAAATAGTCAAGGTTTATTTCCTTTAGGATTGACTGGTTTGATCTCCTTGCTATCCAAGGGATTTGCAAGAGTCTTCTCCAGCACCACAATTTGAAAGCATCAGTTCTGTGGCACTTAGCATTCTTTATGGTCCAGGTCTCACATCAGTTCATCAGTTCAGTTCAGTATCTTAGTTGTGTCTGACTTTTTGACACCCCATAGACTGCAGCACGCCAGACCTCCCTGTCCATCACCAACCCCCAGAGCTTGCTCAACCTCATGTCCATTGAGTCAGTGATGCCATCCAACCATCTCATCCACTGTTGGCCCCTTCTCTTCCCGCCTTCAGTCTTTTCCAGCATCAGGGTCTTTTCCAATGAGTCAGTTCTTCGCATCAGGTGGCCAAAGTACTGGAGTTTCAGCTTCAGCATCCATCCTTCCAGTGAACACCCAGAACTGATCTCCTTTAGGATGGACTGGTTGGACCTCCTTGCAGTCCAAGGGACTCTCAAGAGTCTTCTCCAACACCACAGTTCAAAAGCATCAATTCTTTGGCGCTCATCTTTCTTTATAGTCCAACTCTCACATCCATACGTGACCACTGGAAAAACCATAGCCTTGACTAGACGGACCTTTGTTGACAGAGTAATTTCTCTGCTTTTTAATATGCTGTCTGGGTTGGTCATAACTTTCCTTCCAAGGAATAAATGTCTTTTAATTTCATGGCTGTAATCACCATCTGCAGTGATTTTGGAGCTCAGAAAAATAAAGTCTGTCACTGTTTCCATTTTTTCCCCATCTATTTGCCATAAAGTGATGGGACCAGATGCCATTATCTTAGTTTTTTGAATGTTGAGTTTTAATCCAGCTTTTTCACTCGCCTCTTTCACTATAATCAAGAAACTCTCTAGTTCCTTTTTACTTTCTGCCATAAGGTGGTGGTGTCATCTGCATATCTGAGGTTATTGATATTTCTTCCAGCAATCTTGATTCCAGTTCAGCATCTCTTGAGATGTACTCTGCATATAAGTTAAATAAGCAGGGTGACAATATACAGCCTTGATGTACTTCTTTCCCAATTTGGAACCAGTCTGTTGTTCCATGTCCAGTTCTAACTGTTGCTTGTTAATCTGCATACAGATTTCTCAGGAGGCAGGTCAGGTGGTCTGGTATTACCATCTCTATTTTCCACAGTTTGTTTTTATCTATACAGTAGTCAAAGGCTTTGGCATAGTCAATAAAGCAGAAGTAGATGTTTTTCTGGAATTCTCTTGCTTTTTTGATGATCCAGTGGATGTTGTCAGTTTGATCTCCTTTCCTCTGCCTTTTCTAAATCCAGCTTGAACATCTGGAAGTCCATGGTTCACATACTGTTGAAGCCTAGCTTAGAGAATTTTCAGCATTACTTTACTAGCATGTGTGTGTGTATTAGTCGCCCAGTCGTGTCCGACTCTTTGCGACCCCATGGCCTGTAGCCCACCAGGCTCCTTTGTCCATGGGATTCCCCAGGCAAGAATTCTGGAGTGGGTTGCCATTTCCATCTCCACGCTAGCATGTGAGATGAGTGCAATTGAGCGATAGTTTGTCTTTGGCATTGCCCTTCTTTGGAATTGGAATGAACACTGACCTTTTTCAGTCCTGTGGCCACTGTTGAGTTTTCCAAATTTGCTGACATATTGAGTGCAGCACTTTAACAGCATCATCATTTAGGATTTGAAATAGCTCAACTGGAATCCCATCACCTCCACTAGCTTTGTTTGTAGTGACGCTTCCTAAGACCCATTGACTTCACACTCCAGGATGTCTGGCTGTGGGTGAGTGATCACACCATCGTGGTTATCAAGGTCATGAAGATCTTTTTTGTATAGTTCTGTATATTCTTTCCATCTCTTCTTAATATCTTCTGCTTCTGTTAGGTCCATACCATTTCTGACCTTTATTGTGCCCATCTTTGCATGAAATGTTCCCTTGGTGTCTCTAATTTTCTTGAAGAGATCTCTAGTCTTTCCCATTCTGTTCTAACATCAGTTCATTACCATCAGAAAAGCCATAGCTTTGACTATACAGACTGTTATTGACAAAGTGATGTCTCTGCTTTTTAATACATTGCCTAGGTTTGTCATAGCTTTCCTTCCAAGGAGCAAGTGTATTTTAATTTCATGGCTGCAGTCACCATCCATGGTGATCTTGGAGCCCAAGAAAATAAAATCTGTCACTGCTTCCACTTTTCCCCATGTATTTTCCTTTAAGTGATGAGACCAGATGCCATGATCTTAAGCTTTTCCAATGTTGAGTTTTAAGTCAGCTTTTTCACTCCCCTCTTTCACCCTCATCACGAGGCTCTTTAGTTCCTCTTCACTTTCTGCCATTAAAGTAGTATCATCTGCGTGTCTGAGGTTATTTATATTTCTCCCAGCAATCTTGACTCCAGCTTGTGCATCATGCACCCTGGCATTTCACACGATGTACTCTGCATATGTAAGTTAAAGGTATTATATTAAATGCAATATGTCACTTGGAGAAAGACAAATACTGCATAATTTCATTGTGTTTGGAATCAAAAATAAACCACAAAAGCAGATCAGATTAGTGGTTATCAGAGGGGAATGAGACTACAAGTGGGCAAAATGTGTAAAGGGGATCAACTCTATGGTGATAGATGGTGACCAAAAAGAAGCAAACAGAAAAAAACAAGCTCATAGATATGACAGGTCAGGGGGATGAGGTGGGTGATATTGATAAGGACGGTTAACAGGTCCAGACTTCCAGTTACAAAACACCTAAGTCATGAGGATGTAATGTACAGCATGAGTGAATGAGTGAGTGAAGTCGCTCAGTCGTGTCCAACTCTTTGTGACCCCATGGACCTACCAGGCTCCTCAGTCCATGGAATTTTCCAGGTAAGTGTACTGGAGTGGGTTACCATTTCCTTCTCCAATGTACTGCATGGTAAGTAGTTAATAATATCTGCACTGTATGTTTTAAAGTTGCTAAGACAACAAATGCTAAAAGTCCTCATCACAAGAAAAAATATTTGTAACTCTATGGTGGTGATGAATGTTAATTTGACTTATTATGGGGACCATTTCCCATACTTACATGCCAGGAGCCAGCGTGAGGAACTCTGCCCGTGGCAAAGGTCATGAGGAAGGAGGCTCGACATACGCAAAGGCAGGATCGAGCCTCAGGAGTCCCCCTGGAAATTCTCAAGCATCTACCCCCAAAACCAGAGTCTGCCTACTTTACTGCTTTGTGCTCTCACCTACACCTCTGACTTTATTGAGGGCTCTCCCCCACCACCATCTCTTTCTCTGAAAAAGAGTTAACTTACAGCTCCAGTTAATAAAGTTCCTGGGCGTGACAAGAGTGTTTTAGTTCACAAACCCCTCAGATGGCTGTCTGACTTGACTGACAGGTTTACCCGGACTCCTACAGCTACGATTGTTTACAGTCTCCCAACCACGAGAGGCACGGGAGCTTAAGATATTCAAATAGTATAGAGCCTCTCGGAGAGTTAGAAATTGTCAGAATAGAACTAGTAGAAGATTTCATTGTTGAGCCAATGCTTGCTGCCAAGTTTCCACATCCCCTGTATTGTACCCTAGGAAGTGTATTAATTAATATAGTTGGTATGTAGAAAAAATAAGTAGTGGCCTTGGTGTTAACAACTTTAGACCATTAGAGTAATAAATTCTTTCCTTTGTTGTAAACCCATTGCACCTTTGCCCTATAGGAATGCAACTTTATCTAACACCTTCGGAGGATGGCGCCAAACTTTAAAATTACTACTCTTAGAGAAAATAAGTCTTATGCTTGACAAACCTTTATCAGAGTCATAAAATGTTAACAGGCCTTCTGGCCAGAAGATGATGTAAATCACCTAAACCATTTGTATATGATAAGTTTGCAGAAAAGAAACCCTGGTTTTGATAAGGATCAAAGACTGCTGACTTTGCATGATTTCACACCCCCTATTATCCTCTGTGTGCAACCTAGGATATAAAAGCCCCTGTTGAAAATAAAGCTACAGGCCTTGCTCACCGAAGCTTGGTCTCCCCATGTCGTTCTTCCTCTCACCTTCTGGCTGAATTCCCATCTGGAGAGTGGAGGCTCGTCAAGCCTACTAATTTTGCCTGGCCTTCTAAGATCTGACCAGGGAGGCCTTAGTGTCTCCTCTCCTTCGGGAGAACGGAAGGATGCCTATGGCCTACGTAGATGGTGCAAATTCCTTGTCTTGGAATTTTATTGGTTTTCCACGTAAACCAAGTTATTCAGCCTCTTCTCTCCACTGAATTTTCTCACTGAGCTATCCCTATTTAACCACTCTTTATATCTCTAATTAATACTTAATTAAGCTATTGCTATTCTAATCGCTGACGCTGTCATCCTGAGGGAATCCCTGGATCCAACCGGGGCTGGACCCCAGGACTTACAGATATTGAGTCATTATGTTGTACAACTAAAACTAATAGAATGTTGTGTGTTATTATACCTCAGTAAAAACAAGTGTGAAAGATGAGGGGGACATCTTGTGAAATTTAGCTTACATTTTTGTGACTTCTTAGACCTTTTGAATATTTTTGTGTAACTCGCCTCTACTTCAAGACAGACTAGTGGGTTCCAGTTCAGTTAAGTTCTGATGCCAGTTGTCTGGACTTAGTGCAGACCCTACAGAGTCAAGGCGTGGTCTCCAGTAAGACCGCCCTCACTTCCCATGCCAGCCACTATGAGGGTGGGGGTCTGTGCCTCCGACTAACTAGCTACGAATGTGGGGGAAGGGGAAGTTTCTGCTAACTCCCTTGGGCTTCATAATTTACTATAATGAGTCACAATTCAGGAAAGTATTATATTTATTTTATTATAACATACAAATGAGGATCAACCAAATGGAGAGAGATACAGTGGGAGGTTCAAGGGCATCCTAAGCATAGAACTTATACGACCTCCTCTCCTGGGATCAGGATGCAGCATCCTCAGGGTGTATCAGTGTGTCCACCAATCAGAAAGTTCTACACAGCGTCATTTGCCAGAGTTTTCACTGGAGTTTCTTACGTAGATGTGAATGAATGACCACGTGATTGAACTCAGTCTCCAGTCCCCACATCCCGAGGTCAGGCTGACTCTGGCCTCAGTCTTCTAATTACATGGTTGGTGTTGCAGGTGACCATCGGCTACACTCACTCATCTCATGTAGGAGCCAAGGGCCCGCCATGAATCACAAAGACACTCCTTTCACTCAGGAAATTCCAAGGACAAAGTTGAGACCAATGCTTCATTATACAATATGTGCTTACTGAATTTCTTTTTCCTACACCTTTATGAAAAATAATATGCCTTTAAACCAGAGTTCTTACTTTATGGAAGGCTGTGCAGGTTTTTCCATAATAGATTCAAGACTATGTATATAAAACATTATTGTTGCTGAAATACTGTATGCATACTCATGAATCCTAAAAGTAAGTAATTATGTCCATATTAATTATATGCAATTATATACACAGATATATATAAATTTGTGTGTGTGTGTGTATCTGTATATGTGTATATACCTTTTTCTAAAATAAGTTGTGTATCTAGTTTGGGTACTTTTTCTCTGAGTTTTCTTAAAACCCAATGTATCTTTGAAAAGACACTGCTACTAAACTTCCTAGGGTACTTGCCAAGAATAACTATTTTGTAGTAATTTTCTATGGATAATGCCCAGGGACTTATTAGTTATGCTAAAATAAATAATGTTCCTGGTGGTACATCACATCCTCTAATATCACTGCAAAAATTAACTATTCTGCATAAGAACATTTTCCACATGAATAAGATACTTTTTAAACTTTAACGTGTTATTGGAATGCTATAGTAAATTCAGTTTATTAAACTGAATGTATCAAGTATCATTTATACATTTTTCAGAACCAGCATCTGCTGTTGAACTGTGCTGCCTCCGTTATGTCCTTGGAGGCACACTGAAGCATCTGGAGCTCCTTTTCCAATCTGGAAGACCCAGTCTGGGTTTTCTAGTCTCTCCTTTGCTGTCCATTGTCACTTTCCCTCTTGTGGAGCAGCACTGTCTCCTCTGTCCTTGTTACCATCAGAGCGCGTTCCTGACGGGAGTTCCGAGGGTCTGCTGAGGACCACACACAGTCTTTGTCCTTAGTTCCCCTCAGTGGCCCTACTGCAGTCACATGCACAGTCCACCGGAAACAGTCTCCTGGTGGCCGTTTCTGTCTCAGGGTCTGCAAATTCCAAAGACAGTTGATGTCTGGAAGTTAGACATCCAGAGAAGTAGACTTTATTCCCCCAGAGTGGAGCATTTGATAAGAAACTGCTGCATTTCTTTACATTTTGAATTCAAGTATGAAAAAGTTTTTGAGTAAGATATTCATTTTTTTTTTAGTTGCTGAAACCACTTTCTTGAAGCATTTGGAGAGGTTTTGGTTGTATTAGTGAATATATCATTTTAAAGCATTTAATGTCATTTTTATAACAGATCCAGATATTACATTTTGGGGTTGAATTTCGGTAAAGAATCAATCACTTTTCTAATGTTAGCAGCATAGTTTAGTTTCTAAAAAAAGGTAAAATTTATTGTAATTTCAGACAAATTAAGAAACAAATACAGTTACATTTAAAATGTGTTCAGTGTTTATTTTAAACACTTCTTTGAAATTAACCAATGATAATCAACTTACTTGGGAACATTATTTTTTTTCTGAAAATAATTGCTTATAAACATATAACCAAGTACATATAGTGCTGGTTAAATGAACTAACTGATCTGTTTTACACATGTGAGTACGCCTCAGAATACTTGATTTTTTGTTTTGCAATGCGTATCTGAAAAAAGATGAGAAGCACTTTTATAACCTGTGTATTAATGTATGTATACCGAGTTGTTCTGCTTTTTCATATTCAGCTCATTTAAATTAACTTCATTTCCCATAATATATTTGATTTTCCTTATAAGCCATTGCTAGTTTAAAACAGGTACTCAGCATTCTCCATTGAGAGTATGTGCTGAGCACATTGGTGGCTCAGATGGTAAAGCATCTGCCTGCAATGCGGGATACCTGGGTTCGATCCCTGGGTTGGGAAGATCCCCTGGAGAAGGAAATGGCAACCCACTCCAATACTCTTGCCTGGAAAATTCCATGGACCAAGGAGCCTGATAGGCTATAGTCCATGGGGTCGCAAAGAGTTGGACACAACTGAGTGACTTCACTTTCACTTTTCACTTTCATCCAGGAGCAATGCCAATACAATAACACTCTTATAAATACATCCCACTGTATTGTCATTATTCACATATGTAATTCCACCTTGAACCTGTGACGTTTAAAGTATATTGAAGCTATATGCTCAGTCGCTAGTTGTGCCCAACTCTTTAACACCCCATGGACTGTAGCCCGCAGGCTCCTTTGTCCACAGGATTCCCCAGGCAAGAATACTGGAGTGGATTGCCATTTCCTTCTCCAGTATGAAGCCATGCTTCTTGTCATTGTTGTATACTTTCCATTTCAGCATGTATACACGCTGATAAAGTTGGCAATGTCTACTGAGATGTTCTTTGAAGGAGAAAATGGAAGGCTAGATCCTCTGTTTCTGTACTCCTTTCTTTACATTTGTCATCAGGTAGAGACTTTCATCAGCTCTACATACGAAAGCTTTCCTTAGAACCACTTAGCACTTTTGTAATAGATGCATTTCCCCAACAGCTTCTCAGCACAAAGGTAAGGAAAAAAGTCGAACCAGATTAACTTTTTCATAGTTTGAAGTCTAGTTCCTTCTTCTAAGTTTTCTGCATTTCATTTGGATCTTTCATTTTTTTTTTTCCTTTTATTAAACTTCAGTCTTCTGGTTCTTTTTTTTTTTTTAATTAATTTTATTTTATTTTTAAACTTTACATAATTGTATTAGTTTTGCCAAATATCAAAATGAATCCACCACAGGTATACATGTGTTCCCCATCCTGAACCCTCCTCCCTCCTCCCTCCCCATACCATCCCTCTGGGTCGTCCCAGTGCACTAGCCCCAAGCATCCAGTATCGTGCATTGAACCTGGACTGGCATCTCGTTTCATACATGATATTTTACATGTTTCAATGCCATTCTCCCAAATCTTCCCACCCTCTCCCTCTCCCACAAAGTCCATAAGACTGTTCTATACGTCAGTGTCTCTTTACCTACCTTCAGGTAAAAATTGTAGTTATTATAATCATAGTTACAGTTATATAAGTACTTCATGTAGTAGTAAAAATACCCACTAAATTTATACATGTATTTAATAAAAATCAACTAGAAGGCAGCAAAACATTTAAAATGTTGTTAAACAATTTCACATGATTATAGCATTATTGCTTTTTCTTTTATTCAAAGATTGTTTCTATTATGCCCTTTCCTTGTTCTTAAAAGTAACTTACCAAATTCATGATAATAAAAACTGAGGGTAATTTTTCCATGTGTCAAATTATGTCTCAAAAAAATCTGATTTTTAAAGAAGAGATGGTGGTTAGTTGGTTTTTAAAAAAACAAAAGAACAAGAAATGTAGTGCTCACTTTGCTGTATACCAGTCTCCATGTCAATAGTAAGATAAAATGTTCATGAGAACACATATTTTTTTTTCTTGTGTTTCCAAACTTTCCTGTGTTGTTGTGTAGCTTCATTTAACCTTTGAAAGCAAGTTTTGAGAAACTGATTTAATTCAGTCATTGGTGACAGATATTGAAAACAGGGGTAAAAAAGGAATAAATGTGTTGAAACTTTTAATTTCTGTAAATACAACCCCATTTTGTTGTGCTTTGTGAGTTAATCAGTGAATTTATCTGAGGCCAAATTTAGCTTTCTGTTTCCAAACAAAAGTATTAGAAAGGATCTGGTCACTTATGAGTCCACACCCTTACTGTCACTAGTCTTCGGCTTTGGAGCCAATGCTCTTAAAAATATATCTTTTCTTACTACTTTGGCAAACCGATCAAAGCGTAACTAAGCAGCCTCTAGGAGAGTCTTTTCTGGTCTGGGTGGTCATTGATTCTATTCCAGCAAATCTGGCCCCTGCCTTCTGCCTGGATAGGCGGGTTTTGATGCTGTCTTGAATAATCTTTAAAGTCCTAAAGAAGAAGGTTTCTTGTTGATTTTATCCCCACTGGCTGTTTGGACACGTGTTTGCCATAAATAATGGCTATCTGGATCTCTGTTTCTAATATATACCAGACATTTTACCAGCTCCTGTTTCTTCTGCTCGCGCTCTGTCTGAATTATGTGGTAGGGGTGGCCTCACTTAGTGAAGCAGTATATCCTCTCCCAATGCTACTTTCATGGTTTCTCTTATTCTCTTTGCCTTCTTCAGGAAGATAAGCATCACACATTCGAGACACCATACACCTCATGAGGGCTTCCCTGTTGGCTCACAGTAAAGAATCTGCCTGCCAATGCAGGAGACGTGGGATCGATCCCTGGGTCGGGAATATCCCATGGAGAAGGAAATGGCAACCCCACTCCAGTTTTCTTGCCTGGAGAATCACATGGACAGAGGAGCCTGGCAGGCTATGGTCCATAGATTCGCAAAAGCGTTGGACCCGACTTAGCTACTAAAAACAGCAGCAGACCCTATAGAACTAAACACAGTCTTTTGAGATTTTAACATATAGACCTGATTTGGCCTGTGACTGCATGCACCAGTCAGATGAGTCTGGTTGCACGGCCTTAGAGCAGTCTGAGGGGTGGGCCCTCTGCCGAGTGAGTTGTTTCAGAGATTGCCAGCATCGCCCCACCCCTCCTTTAAGCTCCCTGCCTCGCCCTGTGCCTCAGTGCATGTCAATCCACCGGACACCGAGGGCGCTGTGGCCGTAGCCCACCAGGTGTTTGCCCTGTGGTGACAGAAATGTTCACGTCATCTGTCCAAAAGAACCGAGGAGGCAGTGAGCCCGTGGGGTCACCATCCACGACTGGCTCACTTCCTGCCTTTCTGTGTCTTCTCACACCATGAGACTCAGCTCTCTTTAGAGCCCCCCATAGCCCTTAGAATTGATAGCCAAAGAATAGATGCTTTTGACCTGTGGTGTTGGAGAAGACTCTTGAGAGTCCCTTGGACTGCAAGGAGATCCAGCCAGTCCATCCTAAAGGAAATCAGTCCTGAATATTCACTGGAAGGACTGATGCTGAAGCTGAAGCTCCCATACTTTGGCCACCTGATGCGAAGAACTGACTCATTGGAAAAGACCCTGATGCTGGGAAAGATTGAAGGAAGGAGGAGAAGGGGACGACAGAGGATGAGGTGGTTGGATGGCATCACCAACTCGATGGACCTGAGTTTGAGCAAACTCTGGGAGTTGATGATGGATGGGGAGGCCTGGTGTGCTGCAGTCCAAGGGGTTGCAAAGAGTCAGACATGATGAGTGACTGAACTAAACTGAACTGATAGCCCTTAGAGCAGGCACGTACTCTGCATTGCCATTATTTTCTACTTCTTTGTCTCCTTGTGTGTGTGTGTGTGTGTATCACTCAGTCGTGTCTTTGTCTCCCTAGATGCATACAAAGAGTTCTCCTAGTATAGATAGGGATCCAGTCCTTTGAATGCCCATACTTAGTGGGATCTGGCACATGAAGGTACCCAGTCTGTGTTTGCAGTAGGATGGAAGGGCAAGAAGTGGAGTGTGAGGCAGACAGCAACATAATGTTGCAAAGTGCTAAGTGTTCCTGCTTTCATTCCTATCTATGAGCCCTGTTCTCTCAATTAATACATGCTTGTGGTAATAACAAAGTCATCTGGCTTGTACTGCTTTGTCAAGAACTACTATGATGAAAGTCCAGACAAATAAATTACCTATTTGCTTTACAAAATGCTTGGAAGGCATTTCCAGCCTGAGACTAATTTTAACATTGTGGTATAAAATAGTGAAAACGTTTCTCAGAATGGAACGGTTGCTCGTTCAGTCTCTCAGTCATTTACGACTGACTGACTCTGTGACTCCATGGACTCTAGCACACCAGGTACCTCTGTCCTTCACTATCTCCCAGAGTTTACTCAGATTCCTGTACATTGAGTCAGTGATGTTATCTAACCATCTAATTCTCTGCCGCCCCTTTCTCCTGTTGCCTTCAATCTTTCCCAGCCTCAGGGTCTTCACAACAGTAATGGAGCTTAAGCTTCAGCCATCAGTCCTTCCAATGAATATTCAAGACTGATTTCCTTTAGTATTGACTGGTTTGATCTTGCTGTTCAGGGGACTCTCAAGAGTCTTCTCCAACACCACAGTTTGAAAGCATGAATTTTTTGGCTCTCAGCTTGCTTTGTGGTCTGACTCTCACATACATAACTACTGCAAAAACTATACCTTTGACTATATGGACCTTTGTGACAAAGTGATGTCTCTGCTTTTTAATACGCTTCCTAGGTCTCTCATAGCTTTCTTTCTAAGGAGCAAGCCTGTTTTACTTTCATAGTTGCAGTCACTGTCCCTGGTGATTTTGGAGCCCAGGAAAATAAAATCTGTCACTGCTTCCACTTTCTCCCCATCTGTTTGCCATGAAGTGATGAGAGTGTATGCTAGGATCTTAGTTTTTTCAATGTTGAGTTTTAAGCCAGCTTTTTCACTCTCTTCTTTCACACTCATCAGCTGTGATTTTTCCGGTAGTCATGTATGGATGTGAGAGTTGGACTGTAAAGAAGGTTGGGCATAAAGAATTTATGCTTTTGAACTGTGGTGCTGGAAAGACTCATGAGAGTCCCTTGGACTGCAATGAGATCAAAGGAGATCAAGGAGTCAATCTGAAAGGAAATCAACCCTGAAAATTCATTGAAAGGACATGCTGAAGCTGAAACTCCAATACTTTGGCCACCTGATGCAAAGAGCGGACTCATTGGAAAAGACCCTGATGCTGGGAAAGATTGAGGGCAGGAGGAAAAGGGAGCAACAGAGGATGAGATGGTTGGATGGCATGGACAGACACAATGGACATAAGTTTAAGCAAACTCCTGGAGGTAGTAAAGGACAGTGAAGCGTGGCGTGCTGATGAGGTCACAAGACTCAGACACCTCTTAGTGACTGAGCATCAACAACGAGACTTGGACAGTTTGATCCATCTCACACAAGTCAAACAACTGGACCTTTTTTATATTTCCTTTAAAACGCTGTGTTTAACCCAAACATACTCCTCTCCCCTGGTCCTTCTAATATCAAAAAGATGTTAAAATAATTGTACATCTAGGTTTCTCATTATGGACATGACTAAGTGACTAACACTTATGATGCTTCTGTGCTAAAAGGAATTGTCTGCTGGCTGACTGCTATCTATGAAGAGTTTCCTTGGTAGAGGAAAGAAGATAAAGGTGCGTCGTCAGATTCTTACACACCTCTACAGGAATAGTTCACAATGAGCTTGAAATGCTCCCAACAGTTGACCATGGTACAGTACTTGAGTAATACCAGTAGCTTTCTTCTAGCTTCAGAGAACCTAATGGATAAGGTGATAACTTTTTCACTTTGGGTAAAAACATGATGATGATGATAGGTAATACTTATTTGAAAGTTTGTGATCCTGTGCTGTCTTTAATATTGAGCCTCAAGAAACAGATTTCAGAGAAGTAGGTAAAGTTGGTTAATGAGAAAACCATCATTTTTTTTATTATTTTATTTTTTAACTTTACAATATTGTATTGGTTTTGCCATATATCAAAATGAATCCGCCACAGGTATACATGTGTTCCCCATTCTGAACCCTCCTCCCTCCTCCCTCCCCATACCATCCCTCTGAGTCATCCCAGTGCACCAGCCCCAAGCATCCAGTATCGTGCATCGAACCTGGACTGGCAACTCATTTCATACATGATACTATACATTCTCCCAAATCGTTCCACCCTTTCCATCTCCCACAGAGTCCAAAAGACTGTTCTATACATCAGTGTCTCTTTTGCTGTCTCGTATACAGGGTTATTGTTACCATCTTTCTAAATGCCATATATATGCGTTAGTATACTGTATTGGTGTTTTTCTTTCTGGCTTACTTCACTCTGTATAATAGGCTCCAGTTTCATCCATCTCATTAGAACTGATTCCAATGTATTCTTTTTAATGGCTGAGTAATACTCCATTGTGTATATGTACCACTGCTTTCTTATCCATTCATCTGCTGATGGACATCTAGGTTGCTTCCATGTCCTGGCTATTATAAATAGTGCTGCGATGAACATTGGGATACACGTGTCTCTTTCCCTTCTGGTTTCCTCAGTGTGTATGCCCAGCAGTGGGATTGCTGGATCATAAGGCAGTTCTATTTCCAGTTTTTTAAGGAATCTCCACACTGTTCTCCATAGTGGCTGTACTAGTTTGCATTCCCACCAACAGTGTAAGAGGGTTCTCTTTTCTCCACACCCTCTCCAGCATTTATTACTTGTAGACTTTTGGATCGCAGTCATTCTGACTGGCGTGAAATGGTACCTTATAATGGTTTTGATTTGTATTTCTCTGATAATGAGTGATGTTGAGCATCTTTTTATGTTTGTTAGCCATCTGTATGTCTTCTTTGGAGAAATGTCTGTTTAGTTCTTTGGCCCATTTTTTGATTGGGTCATTTATTTTTCTGGAATTGAGCTGTAGGAGTTGCTTGTATATATTTGAGATTAGTTGTTTGTCAGTTGCTTCATTTGCTATTATTTTCTCCCATTCTGAAGGCTGTCTTTTCACCTTGCTTATAGTTTCCTTTGTTGTGCAGAAGCTTTTAAGTTTAATTAGGTCCCATTTGTTTATTTTTGCTTTTATTTCCAATATTCTGGGAGGTGGGTCATAGAGGATCCTGTTGTGATATATGTCAGAGAGTGTTTTGCCTGTGTTCTCTTCTAGGAGTTGTATAGTTTCTGGTCTTACGTTTAGATCTTTAATCCATTTTGAGTTTATTTTTGTGTATGGTGTTAGAAAGTGTTCTAGTTTCATTCTTTTACAACTGGTTGACCAGTTTTCCCAGCACCACTTGTTAAAGAGATTGTCTTTAATCCATTGCATATTCTTGCCTCCTTTGTCAAAGATAAGGTGTCCATAGGTGCGTGGATTTATCTCTGGGCTTTCTGTTTTGTTCCATTGATCTATATTTCTGTCTTTGTGCCAGTACCATACTGTCTTGATGACTGTGGCTTTGTAGTAGAGCCTGAAGTCAGGCAGGTTGATTCCTCCAGTTCCATTTTTCTTTCTCAAGATTGCTTTGGCTATTCAAGGTAGAAAACCATCATTTTTTAAACAAGGCTAATTAAGACAGATTTTTAATTATGTCATATATATCCCTTTAATTGATATTTTTATGTATACATGTTTCACACTTATTAAATTACTTCCTCTTGGAAACATGGCAAAATGTCAAGATCCCAAATGCTAGCTCTTTTAATGCTTTGAACTTTTAATCTAAGTTACCCACAAATTAGACATAAGCCCCTTGGAACCAGTCTCCGGAATGCAGACTTTTAGGCAGATTAACTATGCCATTATCTGGATAAAGTAAGATGGATTAATGCCCATTGGATCCTTTTTATTCTTTTTGACTTGGCACTTTGATCAAAAGGTCATTGACCAGTCTCTATCCTTCACTCCCTTTGAACCTTGGCTCACAATTCATCTCTAAGAAATCTTCCCTAATTAACTACTCAGCTCTGATCAGCCTGTGCCTTCTACTCCCTCAGTATGGATCTGGCACCAAGGTTGTATAATTCTGTGGCAAACATAAGTTCATTGATTGTGTGTGTGTGTGTCATGTGTGTATTATGCATGTGGTTCTTCTGTGTTCTCAGGCACTGTTTGTAGCTGGGCTGCATGCAGTATTGTGCTGGGCTCTCACTGCCTTTGCCTGTGCTTTAGAAGCTAAAGCTGCATAGTAAGTAGCTGATAGAGAGTTAACTTCATCCTCCTCAGCTTCTTGATTGAAATCTACTGCCTTCTAATAGTTAAAAAAGGCTGAGTTTTTAAAACTTAGGGATATGTTTTTCACTTAATCATCATGGTGACAACTGACCTTTTCCTTTATAGTATTGTGTTGAATTCATTCTCTTAGAAACAACTTATTATAATTGTATCTTATTTATTGCCTCTGTCTAATAAAATCTGGCATGTGGGATACGGAGCCAATGGCATATTATATTCCGTGAACATTTAATGTAACATTTAGATAGGCACCTAGACTCTTTGATTTGGCTCCTGCCCTGTAATAATCCAATTTTCTCCTTCATCTCTTGCATTTGCAGCAATTATAATAATGTCATGTTGTGTTTTCATCCTTTCCGTAGCTGCATGCTTATTTCTCAAAGTGTCAGACTGGACTTCTGTGTGCTCTTGGCTAGCCCACATAAATTATCAAACTGTTGAATGTAATGAACTGTTACATTCTCAGTTTTCAGCAGTAAACTGTGAGCCATACCTCAATGTACAGTAACTTTTGTTATGTGCTCGGCTTCCAAAGAGTGCCTAGCTTTGTCCCTTTAGGCATCTCTGTCCTTCTGTGTCAGAGACAGTAGGCAGCACCTTTCTAAGACAAAGGAAATTTAATTTCCTTCCTGCCTAGATGAAGTTTCAAGGTTACGATTTTAAAAGACCAAAACAGAAAAAGGGAACCCCGGCAGCAAGATACAGTCATCCCTCATGGGTAAATCGAGCTGCACAGTGATTTCTAGAATCTGGCCTTTGCTACTGATCCATGGGCAGCCTTCATCCTCATGTTCACAATAAGGCTGCTGAACCTCCAAGTATTGCACCTTTTCTTCCAAGCAGAAACAGTGGTGAAGAGAGAAGGCTAAAGGGCATTCCACTGGGTTTTCCTGCTATTAAAGAGCTCTCCCAGAAGCCCTAACCAGTCACTTATATTTACATCTGTTTGACCAGAATTAGCCTTAAGAGAGACTAAAAAATAGACATTTTTAGTTGATCCATTGTCATTCTCAACAAAACTGAGGTTCTTTTGATGAAAAAGGAGGGATAAATGGGAAGATGGTAAACAAGTAGATATAGCTACTTCAAAGATAATAAGTGTTTACAAAAATGTCAAGTTAACCTAGACTGAATTTCAACTGAAACAACAATTAGGAAACAGGCACCATTTGTCTGTAGCATGAATTTTATAGTGTAAGTGTTGAGGTAACATTTTGCAGCATGTAAAGAAATGTTAATATTTCTTTACTACGCAAATAAATGTTAGTATACTTTGACTTTCACAGGCCCAACTCAGAAAAATAGACGTAAGACATGTTTAATTCTGAAAATAACCTACAAAAATATATGATGATTTTCCTACCAGAGAAGTATTTCCTCTTCCAAAGGCCCCCTAGTCTACAAAATGGGAGAGTAATAAGCAGTCATGGGACTATAGAAGCTGCCTCTCAACTTTCCTTCAGTTCTAAAAGACCAAGATAGAGAGAAAAGGTGATTGCCTTCTGTTGACTGTACAGAGCTATTGTGCTTGTGTTCTGGGTTTCATTCTGTCTTCCTGGTGTGTGTTCAGGCAAAGCACTGGAGCATTTTCCAGGTGACTGTATTTTACCTCTGTTGGGGATTTTCCTGTGCTGGTGTGGTGCAGTTTAATTTGACACCAAGAATGTAAAAATTACCCCAAAATACAGTAGAAGGGTATCAACTGTCATGTTAATACCATTTATTTTACTTTTTATTTCAGCTTATGCACTAATTCAGAAAGCTTCTGAACATATGATTAGGCAGAGTGGGCAGCTGCCAGTGTGATAAAATTTGGGAACTATAGGAAAGACCTCCCCCCACAGAGATGCCGTCTTAGTCACGTTGAGCAGGAGGGCTACTGCGGCTTGTAAGTTAAATGTATATTGTCTCCAAAGAGAGGAGTTAATTTCAAGTTAATGTTTTATGAGATGTAAATATCTTGGAGCAAAAGAGTTCATCCATTTAATTATTACAAGAATGAACATTTAGGGTAAAAGTGGAACCCAGAGCAGACAAATTCTGGTAAAAGTAAAGTCCACAACAGCACAGAAAAGTGGGACCCCAGCCCACCTTGAAGCAGAACTAACCGTCCCCAAAGAGAGATTCTCAAAGCAAGTAGAAAGGAACCAAGATACACTCTGCCTGCTTTACACCCTTAAAACTCCTGGAAGAAACATAGGAAGTGAGCTCCCTGACATTAGTCTTGGCAGCTGTTTTCTGAGGTTCATACCAAAATGAGAAATCATCATGGGCAAGCTTTAGCAAAGCAAAGAAAATCAACAAAGAGAAAATGTTTGCAAATCATATTGTAGTTGTTCAGTCATTATGTAGTTTCTGACTCCTTGTGACCCCATGTACTGTAGCACACCAGGCTTCTCTGTCCTTCATTATTTCTAAGAGTTTGCTCAAGCTCATGTCCATTGAATCAGTGATACCATTCAGCTGTCTCATCCTCTATCACCTCCTTCTCTTCCTGCCCCCAAACTTTCCCAGCATCAGGGTCCTTTCCAGTGAGTCGGCTCTTCATGTCAGGTGGCCAAAGTATCGGAGCTTCAGCATCAGTCCTTGGAATGAAGTGAAGTCGCTCAGTCGTGTCTGACTCTTAGTGACCCCATGGACTGTAGCCTACCAGGATTGTCCATCCATGGGATTTTCCAGGCAAGAATACTGGAGTGGGTTGCCATTTCCTTCTCCAGGAGATATTCTCAACCCAGGGATTGAACCCAGGTCTCCCGCATTGTAGGCAGATGCTTTACCATCTGAGGCACCAGGGAAACTGGTGGCTTCCAATAAATATACCTGTTAAGAGGCTAATATCCAAAATACATAAAGAATTTACATATCTCAGTAGCAAAAAACAGTTCAACTGAAAAATAGAAGAGCTGAATAGACATTTTTCCAAAAACATAAACCTGGCCAACAGGTACATGAGAAGATACTCAACATCACTAATCATCAGAAAAATGAAATTTAAAACCGTAGTGAGATATCACCTTATACTTGTTAGAATGGTTATTCAGTTCAGTTCAGTTCAGTCACTCAGTCGTGTCCGACTCTTTGCGACCCCATGAACCGCAGCACACCAGGCCTCCCTGTCCATCACCAACTCCCAGAGTATCAAAACACAGATGACGGTGAGGATGTGGAGAAAAGGGAACCCGTGTGCACTGCTGGTGTGAATCTAAACTGGCGCAGCCACTATGGAAAACTGTGGAATTTCCTCAAAAACTTAAAAACAGAGCTACTATATGATCCAACAGTTCCCACTCCTGAGTATTAGTGTTAACTAACTTGAAACACTAATTTAAAATAGTATGTGTACACCTATGTCCATTGCAGCATTATTTACAATAGCCAAATAGCCAAGACACGGAAACAACCTAAATGCCATCCATGGATGAATAAATAAAAAAAGATTGGGTACATATACATGTATGAAATTGACTGTTATTCAGCCGTAAAAAATAATGGAATTGGAATTTAGAAAGATGGTAACAATAACCCGGTGTACGAGACAGCAAAAGAGACACTGATGTATAGAACAGTCTTATGGACTCTGTGGGAGAGGGAGAGGGTGGGAAGATGTGGGAGAATGGCAATGAAACATGTAAAATATCATGTAGGAAACGAGTTGCCAGTCCAGGTTCGATGCTGATGCTGAAAAAATAATGGAATTGTTCTGTTCGCAACAACATAGATGGACCTTAGGCATTATGCTAAGTGAAATAAGTCAAATAGTAAAAGATAAACACTGTATGGTCCCTTTTATATGTAGAACCAAAAAACAGACAAACAACTGAGCTCCAAAAACAAAACAGATGTGTGGTTTCCTGAGGTGAAGAGATACCCCACGTCCAAGGTAAGAGAAACCCAAGTAAGGTGGTAGGCACTGAGAGAGATCATCAGAGGGCAGACAGACTGAAACCACAATACAGACTACTAGCCAATCTGATCACATGGACCACAGCCTCAGTGAAGGTAGGCCATGCCATGTGGGGCCAGCAAGACAGATGGGTCACGGTGGAGAGGTCTGACAGAATGTGGTCCACTGGAGAAGGGAATGGCAAACCAGTATTCTTGCCTTGAGAACCCTGTGAACACTATGAAAAGGCAAAAAGATAGGACATGGAACAATGAACTCCCCAGGTTGGTAGGTGCCGAATATGCTACTAGAGATCAGTGGAAAAATAAATTCAGAAAGAATGAAGGGATGGAGCCAAAGCAAAAACAACACCCAGTTTTGGATGTGACGGGTGGTAGAAGCAAGGACCAATGCTGTAAAGAGCAATATTGCATAGGAACCTGGAATGTTAGGTCCAAGAAGCAAGGCAAACTGGAAGTGGTCAAGCAGGAGATGGCAAGAGTGAATGTCAACATTCTAGGAATCAGCAAACTAAAATGGACTGGAATGAGGGAATTTAACTCATATGACCATTATATCTACTACTGTGGGCAGGACTCCCTTAGACGAAATGGAGTAGCCATCGTAGTCAACAAAAGAGTCCAAAATGCAGTACTTGGATGCAATCTCAAAAACAACAGAATGATCTCTGTTCATTTCCAAGGCAAACCATTCAATATCACAGTAATCCAAGTCTATGCTCCAACCACTAATGCCAAAGAAGCTGAAGTTGAATGGTTCTATGAAGACCAACAAGACCTTTTAGAACTAACACCCAAAACAGATGTCCTTTTCATTATAGGGGACTGGAATGCAAAAGTAGGAAGTCAAGAAACACCTGGAGTAACAGGCAAATTTGGCTTTGGAGTACACAATGAATCAGGGCAAAGGCTAATAGAGTTTTGCCAAGAGAACGCACTGGTCATAGCAAACACCCTCTTCCAACAACACAAGAGAAGACTCTACACATAAATATCACCAGATGATCAACACCGAAATCAGATTGATTATATTCTTTGCAGCCAAAGATGGAGAAGCTCTATACAGTCAGCAAAAACAAGACCAGGAGCGGACTGTGGCTCAGATCATAAATTCCTTGTTGCCAAATTCAGACTTAAATTGAGTAAAGTGGGGGAAACCACTAGACCATTCAGGTATGACCTAAATCAAACTCCTTATGATTATACAGTGGAAATGAGGAATAGATTTAAGGGACTAGATCTGATAGAGTGCCTGATGAACTATGGATGGAGGTTCGTGACATTGTACAGGAGACAGGGATCAAGACCATCCCCATGGAAAAGAAATGCAAAAAGGCAAAATGGCTTTCTGAGGACACCTTACAAATAGCAGTGAATGAAGAGAAGTGAAAAGCAAAGGAGAAAAAGATATACCCATTTGAATGCAGAGTTCCAAAGAATAGCAAGGAGAGATAAGAAAGCCTTTCTCAGTGATCAATGCAAAGAAACAGAGGAAAACAATAGAATGGGAAAGACTAGAGATCTCTTCAGGAAAATAAGACATACAAAGGGAATATTTCATGCAAAGATGGGCTCAATAAAGGACAGAAATGGTAGGGACCTGATAGAAGCAGAAGATATTAAGAAGAGGTGGCAAGAATACACAGAAGAACTGTACAGAAAAGATCATGACCCAGTTAATCACGATGGTGTATTCACTCACCTAGTGCGAGATCCTGGAATGTGAAGTCAAGTGGGCCTTAGGAGGCATCACTATGAACAAAGGTAGAGGAGGTGATGGAATCCCAGTTGAGCTATTTCAAACCTTAAAAGATGATGCTGTAAAAGTGCTGCACTCAATATGTCAACAATTTTGGAAAACTCAGCAGTGGCCACAGGACTGGAAAAGGTCAGTTTTCATTCCAATCCCAAAGAAAGGAAATGCCAAAGAATGTTCAAACTATTGCTCAATTGCACTCATCTCACATGCTAGTAAAGTAATGCTGAAAATTCTCCAAGCCACGCTTCAGCAATACATGAATCATGAACTTCAGAAAAGGCAGAGGAACCAGAGATCAAATTGCCAACATCGATTGGATCATCAAGAAAGCAAGAGAGTTCAAGAAAAACATCTATTTCTGCTTCATTGACTATGCCAAAGCCTTTGACTCTGTAGATCACAATAAACTCTGGAAAATTCTGAAAGAGATGGGAATACCAGACCACCTGACCTGCCTCTTGAGAAACCTGTATGCAGGTCAGGAAGCAACAGTTAGAACTGGACATGGAACTACAGACTGGTTCCAGATAGGAAAAGGAGTACTGTATATTGTCAAGGCTGTATATTGTCACCCTGCTTATTTAACTTATACGCAGAATACATCATGAGAAACACTGGGCTGGAAGAAGCACAAGCTTGAATCAAGATTGCCGGAAGAAATATCAATAACCTCAGATATGCAGATGCCACCACCCTTATGGCAGAAAGTGAAGAACTAAAGAGCCTCTTGATGAAAGTGAAAGAGGAGAGTGAAAAAGTTGGCTTAAAGCGCAACATTCGGAAAACTAAGATCATGGCATCCAGTCCCATCTCTTCATGGCAAATAGATGGGGAAATAGTGGAAACAGTGTCCGACTTTATTTTTCTGGGCTCCAAAACCACTGTGGATGGTGACTGCAGCCATGAAATTAAAAGACATTTACTCCTTGGAAGGAAAGTTATGACTAACTAGACAACATATTAAACAACAGAGACATTACTTTGCCGACAAAGCTCCCGCTAGTCAAGGCTATGGTTTTGCCTGTGGTCATGTATGGATGTGAGAGTTGGACTGTGAAGAAAGCTGAGCGCCGAAGAATTGATGCTTTTGAACTGTGGTGTTGGAGAAGACTCTTGAGAGTCCCTTGGACTGCAAGGAGATCCAACCATTCCATCCTACAGGAGATCAGTCCTAGGTATTCATACGAAGGACTGATGTTGAAGCTGAATCTCCAGTACTTTGGCCACCTAATGCAAAGAGCTGACTCACTGGAAAAGACCCTGATGCTGGGAAAGATTGAGGGCAGGAGGAGAAGGGGACAACAGAGGATGAGATGGTTGGATGGCATCACCAACTCAATAGACATGAGTTTGGGTAGGCTCCAGGAGTTGGTGATGGACAGGGAGGCCTGGCATGCTGCAGTCCATGGGGTCGCAAAGAGTCGGACATGACTGAGCGACTGAACTGAACTGAGGTGAAATTCTGGTGCAGAATGGGTCAAAGGAGTCAAAAGGTGCAGATTTCCAGTTGTAAAATGAAAAAGGATTGAATGCAGATGTACAGCATGGTGACTATAGTTAATAACCCTGTATTGCATATTTTAAAGTGACTAGGAAAATCAATCTTGAAATTTATTAGCATGGGAATTTTGTAACTGAGTGCTGGTGTTAACTGGACTTCCTGTGGAAATCATTTTGCAGTATATACAAATATTGTATCAGTACATTGTATAGATAAAACTAATATGATGTTATGTCAATTATACCTCAATTAAAAATAGAAGGTAGCAGTTATCTGTATATACTTGTTTCTTTATCAGACAGCCTTGTTGAAGATACATTCCTCTGGGCTCCAAAAGAATGTTTCTTCATTTGTGTATTACTATAGTGGATAAATAGATGGGGAAACAGTGGAAACAGTGTCAGACTTTGTTTTTTGGGGGGCTCCAAAATCACTGCAGATGGTGACTGCAGCCATGAAATTAAAAGACGCTTACTCCTTGGAAGGAAAATTATGACCAACCTAGATAGCATATTCAAAAGCAGAGACATTTGCCAACAAAGGTCCATCTAGTCAAGGCTATGGTTTTTCCTGTGGTCATGTATAGATGTGAGAGTTGGACTGTGAAGAAGGCTGAGTGCCAAAGAATTGATGCTTTTGAACTGTGGTGTTGGAGAAGACTCTTGAGAGTCCCTTGGACTGCAAGGAGATCCAACCAGTCCATTCTGAAGGAGATCAGCCCTGGGATTTCTTTGGAAGGAATGATGCTAAAGCTGAAACTCCAGTACTTTGGCCACCTCATGCAAAGAGTTGACCCATTGGAAAAGACTCTGATGCTGGGAGGGATTGGGGGCAGGAGGAAAAGGGGATGACAGAGGATGAGATGGCTGGATGGCATCACTGACTCGATGGACGTGAGTTTGGGTGAACTCCGGCAGTTGGTGATGGACAGGGAGGCCTGGCGTGCTGCGATTCATGGGGTCGCAAAGAGTTGGACATGACTGAGCGACTGAACTGAACTGAATAGTGGATAAATTTGGTGAATGTTTCCAGACTATTTCTTAATAAGCAAATGAGAAAGCCAATTTATATCGTTACGTACTTCTTGTATTCCCTTGTATGTTCTGTTTTCTTTTGTGCACTTTTTAGGGCTTCCTTTGATTTATCTCACTTTCAGCCATCTAGTTCAGTTCAGTTCAGTTGCTCAGTCATGTCTGACTCTTTGCACCCACATGAATCTCAGCACGCCAGGCCTCCCTGTCCATCACCATCTCCCAGAGTTCACTCAGACTACATCCATCAAGTCGGTGATGCTATCCAGGCATCTCATCCTCTGTGGTCCCCTTTTCCTCCTGCCCCCAATCCCTCTCAGCATCAGAGTCTTTTCCAGTGAGTCAACTCTTCGCATGAGGTGGCCAAAGTCCTGGAGTTTCAGCTTTAGCATCATTCCTTCCAAAGCCATCTAAGCCAAATAATTTTTACAAGAGTCATATTCATTTTTTCTCATGACCCATGTATCTGATTCAAATTTAATCATACTCCCTCCTGGCTTGTATAGCCTCAGGATGAGATTACATCTGGTTGTTTACAGGTCATAACCCTAAGCACTTTCGAACTGTGTTATATTGATATTTTGAAACGTGTTTCTAGAATCCAGCCAACAAAGATCCTGATATTATTATTGACAGAAGTATCAGGCTTTGGAAATCTTTGTGGAGAGGTTGAATTCAACACACAAGACTTGGTGTGTGTAAGACTCTTTGCCAAGTGTTCTCAGATTCATCTCAGTAACAAATTATAGCAACAATGTAGAGAAAGGTCTGGAACTCTGTAAACGTAAGGAAAGAAACTCATGCACCAAGATCATAAAGTTTTTGGAAAATTTTTTTTCCTTTCTCTCCCAACCCCAGTCAAAGGAACAGGAAGACAGAAGGTGTTAAATAAGTCAAGTGTTTTTGTTTAAAAAAAAAAAAATTGATCCCTTTATTTGGCTTTTTCTTAGCTAAGCTACTGCAATATTTTTTAAAAGGAGTTTGTTGTTTTTCTGTAGGTACAAGCCAATTATGATGTGGCACGCTATGAAAATATGTTCTCTGTGCTCTGGGTTCTGGAGCAACTTCTTCAAAAGGAAAACAAAGAAGACAACTCTTCAAAAATGGGGCATGAGGATCAAGAAATCAAGAAATTTCTTCAGAAGCATGACGAAACTGTTTTCAAACTCTCTGATGCATTTCCTTTATTTACTTTTTATTTGTGGAGACTGGGCATTCTCTTGAACTCAGTAGAAATAGGAACTGTTGAAAATGACTCACTACCTTAGCAGTTTACCAAATAAACAGAAGCATACTAAAGTTGAATATATGAAGATCTTGTGCTTAAATGTTTTCAAGAATATTTTTAAATGAGCATTTTATATGGATCCCTAAAGACAATCATTAATTTAATAATCCTAAACTGTGTATAAAAAGATTATGAGTCATATTTCTTTACTAAAATCAGCCAGTTTCAGTTGAGAATGCCCCCCCGCCCCCAGCTTAGTCCTCCGGAACTGTGTATTGCAATACATTTACTCAATGCAATCTAGCTCTGTTATTCTCTAAAATGGACCGTTGTCTTTCTTATTAAAAAATTGCATTTTAAAAGATTTTCAAAAAGGCAACCCACTCCAGTGTTCTTGCCTGGAGAATCCCAGGGACGGGGAGCCTGGTGGGCTGCCGTCTATGGGGTCACACAGAGTCAGACACTACTGAAGTGACTGAGCAGCTTAGCAGGTGCTAAAAGGTAACAGAAGATGTCTTATGTTTTGTTACTTTATCAACAGAGCATTTAAAATAAGTGATTATAAATAAGACTGTTTTCAACTTTTTTTCTTAGTTTCACTCATTTTCTATTGTCTTAGATGGGGTTCATGCAGAAACAGAAAAGTTGTTAGCATTTGTAAAGCTAATGGCCTTTAATTTCATATAATCAACATATTTGTCAAGTCCTTTTGAAAATATTAGTCATTTAAAATGTTCCATTTGTTTTTCAACAAATGTTTGTTTTGATTCTGTTGATTATATAAAATATTCCTGTTACTGTTAAAATGTAGTTATTATATGTAATTAAGTCATTAAGTCATTTTCACAAATTCCAACATCAGTCTAGAAATATACTTTATATTTATTAAAAGTATATTTATACTTATTTAAAGTATTGGTTGGATTTCTCAGTTACACACTTTCATTGACATTAAGTCAGTTATTAAAATTATAACCAACTAACTTAATTAGCATACATTATATACTTTCGTGTAGTGCAATTTAGCAAATACAGCAAATACAAATTTGCTTTATTGATTATATGTGATATTGTTTCATAAGTTAATTACCTTTCCTGAATGTCATTGGTATTTTACAAAATCATTATTATTACCTGATACATATTTGTGGAGTTATTTCTATCTTTCTACAAAAAATAAAACCTTTTTTTTTTTGTAATACTGAAACAAAATCTTATCAGTCAACTTTATTATATAACAAAGAACCACTAAGTCTTAATGGTATACAGCAATAAATGTTGCTTTCTCAGATGTCTGTGGGTCACGTGGGGGTCAGTTCATCTGTGCCTGCTGATAACTCTGTGCCGTCAGCAGATCCCACCGGGTTAGACTCTGTGTTGTATACAGGGCTTTATTTTCGTCCACATGTGCTTATTCTGGGTCCCATGTGGAAGGAGAGAGAAGCAACTGCTCAGGAAGATCTGCTATGGCAGTGGCAGGCAGGCGAGAGGAAAAGGGTTAGGCCCACATGTATGGACCAGGTACATCAAAGGGTCAAGCCCGGAGGAAAAGGACAGACAAGTACCCTCTACCTTGAGTAGGAAGATTTGCAAAGTTACATGGCAGTGGGCACTGGATCCACGAGAAGGTGGAGAATTAAGGCAAATAATTTGTTCCACCTCACATACTAGTTGAACGTAAGAGGGGTATTTTAGATCCTAAATTAGAAGGAATTTATTTTAGTATTGAATTCCTGGGAACAACTCTGAAGATCTGTATAAATCCCATAACATCAGCCCATCCTCTTTCTTCCGTAATAATTAGAAGAGGTTGGTAAATACATAAGCAACAGCAGTGGCCCTTTGCCCACTGCAGTCAGCCAACATGATTGTTACAGGCAAGAACCAAAATCTGACTCCCTGTTGGGATGTTTCTCTTACTTTAACCTTTGCTTCCTTTTGCTTTTGTTCAGTAAAAGGATACTGTGTGTACATAATGGCCTGCCTCAATGAACCCTGCCCTTCTATCTGAATATTAAACCAAAGTACCTTTGTTTCAGGAAACATTCTGACCCTGCCCACTTGTGGATGGCTATAGGAGGGAAGAAATTAACACATCCATTCCCTCTCTGAGGCTGGCCATTCTGGGAAACATCCTGACCCTGTCCACTTGTGGATGGCTACAGGAGGGAAGAAATTAACATATCCATTCCCTCTCTGAGTCTGGCCATTCCAGGAGATATTTCCAAGACTTGTGACCTTTTTACTTTACTTCCTCACCCCGCTCTCTCTCTGACTCTAAAAAAGAATCTGACATCCAGACCCCAATAAGATCATTATGCTGAGGCATTAATCTGCCATCTTCTCAGTCTGCCAGCTTTCCAAATAAAGTCATTATTCCTTTCCCCAACACCTCATCTCCAACTTACTAGCCTTTTCTGTGGCAAGCAGAGTGAGCTTAAACTCAGTAACATAATGACCCTAAGAATAATTCCAGTAGTCTTCACAGCTTCATGGTCTGAAAATTAGCCTAAAAAAGTATATTTATTACAAAAGAAAAGATTTTAGAATCATCATCAATGTACAATATGGAGATACATTTGATTTCCATTTGGTATTGGGCTTCCCTGGTGGCTCAGTTGGTAAAGAGTCTGCCTGCAATGTGGGAGACCTGTGTTCAGTCACTGGGTTGGGAAGATCCCCTGGAGAAGGGAATGGTGACCCACTCCAGTATTCTTGCCTGGAGAATTCCATGCACAGAGGAGCCTGGTGGGTTACACTCCATGGGGTCAAAAAGAATTGGACATGACTGAGTGACTAACACTTTTCACTTTTATGTAAACACAACTTCAGTCATTTCTACAATACTTAATCCTTCATTATCCTGTGTTCCCGTCTGTAACACTGTTAATTGTACAGTATATTTATTATTGAGGTCTAAATCTCTTGCTAGTGAAAAGAGGATCAAATGAGACACATATCTGTTTCAATAAAATGGTAAAAAAAAAAGTATAAATGCATGATGTAAGCTAGAATTAACAGTATTTAGGAATGTTGTAGCAATGAAGACTTGGCAGTCACCTTTGGCCAGCAATGAAATTGGATGTAGGATAGGATGGGAAATAAAGAGGACAGAGAAGACTACTAAAAATGGAGGGAATCATAAAAGTGTTAAGTGTTAACACTCATATAGTATTTATTATATACAAAATACATATATTTATAATAAACAGATACACTGATCTAAGCATTTTATGTATACTTACTCATTTGATTCTCCCAACAACCCTATGTGAGAGGTAACGTTATTCTCTCCATTTTAGAGATGAGGAACTCAGACAAACCAGGAAGGAACCACTTGGGTTTTGCCCCCAGGAATTTTGTCTTTGCAGGCCACTCTCCTTAACAGCTGTCCTGGCAATTCATGAAACTCACAAATACCTTTCTAATTGTCATTAAAGCTTGATAAGCCTTCTAGGATGGTGGTTCATTGTTAGCTTATTTTGGATTCTTAAACCTGTACTGAGCAGCTGTCCTTCTCTGGATTGTAACATAGTCATTGTAACTATAGTCAAACTATAGTCAAAGACTCCGTAGATGTGTTATAGAACATCTTTCAAGAAGAATGTTCTAAAAAACTGCAAATCTCTCTCTAAAGACAGAGTAGGTGGACCATCAGCATGCTGTGCTCAGCTCAGTGAGGAGAGAAAACACATCTGATTGTTTTGTTCTTGGACCTATAAAGAGATGCAGTTCTTTCACAAGTTACTGTACTTTTTAATCATGTTTGTTGCCATCCTATAAATAAGGGCAGTATATTCCTAAAGAGGCAAACAAAAAAGCCTTTCACATTTCCAGATTTTTGTGTATATTTGCAGATCTTTTAAAGTATTGACAGCTGTGATTTGTGAAAACGTGGTTTCATTTATTCAACAACTATTAGGCACCAACTTTGTGAAAATGAATTACTTAAAAAATAAGCATACTAAATTGTATCTTTTATCATACTTATAAAACAAATTTCTTTTAACAGTATAATAACCCAACAACATCAGTAGTTTGGTGAAGGAGATTATTAGGATGATGATATTTACCTAATACTGAAAAATAGATAGGATTTTTATTATTTTTGAAAGTCAATTCATTATTTTAAAATTATTTATAGTATTGGACAACACTAACTTTATCTGGCCAATAAATGGGCTACTCTTTTAAAAATTGTCTAAATACTATAGAATATGATTGATACATAGGAAATAACCTTGGTCTCTTGTCTTTCATTTAATATAAATGTGCCCTACGTTGTTTTAAGAGTCAACTACTAATAGGAAGCAAGACTTGGAAAAATAAAATTAGTCTAACATTAAAGACATCAAAATTGATTTTATAATGATACATGTTCTGAATTTGTAATATTTTGTTTTGATATTTTAATCTAATTTATGTTGTAGCTATTTAACCAGTGGTGAACTTCTGATGTATTTTAATCCACAGTTGTATTCCGTGTGTGTGTCACACACACGCATGCTCAGTCATATCCTATTTTTTAGGACCCCAGGATTACACTCTGTCAGGTTCCTCTTGTCCATGGAATTTTCTAGGAAAGACTACTGGAGTGGGTTACCATTTCCCTCTCATAGCGAATCCCCTCTCATAGCGAATTCCCTCTCATAATGAATCCATTTTAGCATCAAGATTTACATAGATAACACTAAGCTGAGTTATCTCCAGCATAAAGCAGTGGTTCTCAAATGTGGGCCCCAGGCCAGCAGCATCACCAACACTTGAAAACCTATTAGGAATACAAGTTCTAGGGCCCCACACCAGACTTGCTTTAGGAACAGAAAGGCTAGGGGGAAGCCCCAAATTTGTAAAAACAGGAGGGCTTGTTACATACAAAATCATTCAGAAAGTAGAAATTCAGTCATCCCAAATTACTGAATTTTTAAACTTCCCTAGTGAGTGCCTTAAAATTCCAAAGGAGGATTTGGGAAAACTAAATTATTCATGATTTACTTAAAATGAGTAGCAGTTTTATAAACATCAACCTGAATAGCACTTTAAAAATGAACATCTTTACACTTAGCTTTTAGTTCCTTTACTAAAATAATTACTGTCTGTTGGTGGTATTTTTAAAAAATTATATAATCTGAGTTTAAGAGATATAAACTAATAGCTTTCTGTATTAGTCTTAGTATGGAGTAAGAAGCAGGCAGAGATGCAGACAGGATGTTACTTGTAAGATGAGATATTAAGCATCCCAAATAGTATCATAATATTTCTTTTATTCCAGGAGATCTGTTTTTATACATACAATAAGCCTAGCTTAGTTATATGGTTCTGTTTCTCAACCCTGGAGTTGAAATTCTATCTTCTTTCACTCCTTCTGGAATATGGTGAGTTATAAATAAATAATTGGTAAACAATGGCCTGTTCTCAACTGTTGTGCTTAATTTATTTTCACCACTTTTTTCAGTCTTTATCAAGTTACCGTAATCTCCAGAGTGACCCAAGGACAGCACCCCTGATGTGATGAGGGAACAGAACCGTCACTGCTTTTAGCTTTAACAACTTGCTAAGACATTTTCATGAATGATCAATCGTTTCAGGAACACTCGAAACACCAGCACGGAAGAGGATATATTTGTTCTCTCTCTTTCAGACTCCAACTCGACTTCAACATTCCTTCTGTAAAAAGAGATCCATACCTCTCGAAACTGTCTCTCATTTGATAAAACATACTTCATCGTCCTTAAGCGTTGAAAGCTAACTTGTATTGAGGACAGAGTGCAGTTTCTAGAGGACTCCAGAGCCAAGTCACTGTCCTGGGAGAGTAACCACGGTCCATTAACACGTGTGGTTTGTCCGTTTCCACAGTGGCACATGACCAAGAAGTTAGCTTGCCATAGCTGAGTAGGCATCTCATCAAGAAACTTGACAAAGTCTACAAAAGAGCTCCAGAGACTAGACAGAGAAAATACAAGAATTCTGATTATACCAAAAAGAAAAAAGCTAGAAGTAATTATAGAAATGTGAGAATGTCTCCAGCTCCAAATGAAAGTATTGATATTATTTCCATGTGAAAAGTTAAAAATAATTTCTGAGGCTAGTATGAGCTTGGCTTATGACCTACTTTCCTTTTAAATATAGTCTCTTTCACACGTAACATCTAACCCATGTGCCTTTGCACCATCATTTATTAAGTCTGGTCATAATACTCAGCATTTAGTATGGTGTGTGCTAGACACTTCACTCAGTTCTTGACCTTTATTATTTTGCTTAATCCTTCTAACAACCTTATGAGATAAGTATTATCATGCCCAGTTGGATGAGGAAGCAAGCATAGAGCATGTAAGTAATTAGCTCATGGTCACAAGGCTGGAAACAAAAATCAGAGCCAAGATCCAAAGAGGCAATGAACAACTGAGTCAAGAGTCTGCACTCAAAATAGAGACACAGATGTGGAGAACAAACGTGGACATCAAGGAGGGGAATGGGGTTGAAGTGAATTGGGAGGTGGAAATTGACATATATACGGCTGCTGCTGCTAAGTCGCTTCAGTCGTGTCCGACTCCGTGCGACCTCATAGACAACAGCCCACTAGGCTCCCCTGTCCCTGGGATTCTCCAGGCAAGAACACTGGAGTGGGTTGCCATTTCCTTCTCCAATGCATGAAAGTGAAGACGCTCAGTCGTATCCGACTTTTAGTGACCCCATGGACTGCAGCCTACCAGGTTCCTCCGTCCATGGGATTTTCCAGGCAAGAGTACTGAAGTGGGTTGCCACTGCCTTCTCTGACATATACACTACAATGTATAAAATAGATAACTAATGAGAACCTACTGAGAACTCTAGTCAGTGTTCTGTGGTGACCTAAATGGGAAGGAAATCTGAAAAAAGAGGGATATATGTGCATGTATAACTGATTCGTTTTGCTATGCAGCAGAAACTAACACAACGTTGTAAAGCAACTAAACCTAATTTTAAAAAAAAAAACACAAAAAACAGCACTCTGAGCACTTAGCTACTTGTAGCTGCCACATCCTAACTCTGCAAAAGTGAAAACTTAAGTGTTCAGAATAAAGTTACTCTGACAGTAAAACTCCAGTGTATACTTTTTTTTAGAAATTCATTTTAGACACACCTACTCTTGCCTGCAAAATCCCACGGACGGAGGAACCTGGTGGGCTGCAGCCATGGGGTCGCAAAGAGTCGGACACAACTGAGCAACTTCGCTTTCACTTTACACTTTCATATGCATTGGAGAAGGAAATGGCAACCCACTCCAGTGTTCTTGCCTGGAGAATCCCAGGGACGGGGAGCCTGGTGGGCTGCTGTCTATGGGGTCGCACGGAGTCGGACACGACTGAAGTGACTTAGCAGCAGCAGCAGCAGCACATGTTTGTGACAATTACAGTGGTGGGAAATTTACACTCCATTAAGTAAAATGGGGATAATCGAAATAGCCCTTTGTATTTGGAAGAATAAAAGAACTTCAGTAAGACCTCAGAGATATCCAATTGGTGACATTTATGTAAATGAAATTGGAAAAGGGAATGGCAATCCACTCCAGTATTCTTGCCTGAAAATTCCGTGGACAGGGAGCTGGTGGGCTTCAATCCGTGGGGTCGCAAAGAGTTGGACACAACTGAGCACACAGTATATTTAAATGAAATAGATAAAAGTACTTTTCTGTGATGTAAGCCAGTGTGAATAAGATTTTCTGAGGATAAAGGAAGTTAAATCTTTCAAAGTGTAAGGATCAAGATCAGACAACCGTATATGGATTACAGTTAATTCCTAAGTCTTAGACAGGGAAGGCATAATACATGTGAAGCACAGTCTCTCTATACTGGCTCTACAATCATGTTTTCCTGTTTTAAGTATAGAAAAATGTCTCTATTTCATGTTTGCAGTTTGCGGATATGATCCAGTTGACATTTCTAAACTATCTTATGAGGTAGAAAGAAACTGTCTTTATACCTCGTTACATCGAGGGAAAAAGACATAAAAAATAATTTAAAGCACGTCAGTGGCATGTTCCCCCCACAAGTTTAGGCAGCTCTTGTTGACTCATTTTTCTTTGATCTGGGAAAAGAGATGTAAGGACCTTGACTGGCCCTCAGCCCTGTCAATCAGCTCGCACTGCATCAGGTTTCATCTGAGAGCTTTTCTGTTTTTCTCAGGTGAGACAGCAATGGGAAGGCAGAAGGGAAGGCACTGCAGATTCACAGATGAGAGGGGGAGGTGGGCTGTGGGGTGGATGGAAAGACAGAGAACAGAGGGGCCATCGATGGCCCAGCCATCTCATAACTCGGGACAAGTTATTTAAAACTCTGAATTTCTCTCTGTAACGTAGAGCATCTGTGTTTCAGTTTTACAAGGGAGAGAACGAAGAGTATCTGTATTTCTGCTCAGGAAACGTGTTTCTTCTGAATGTTTGCATAAATGATTAGACTAAAATTATTCAGTGTAATACTCCTTATTAATAAATGTGACTGCCTAGCAGCAGAAGTTTTGTCTCTTTCCTGTCTTCATGGAGGTCTTCCTATGATACGTACTTTTACACCAGTAACGAAGTCTAATACATGGAGTTAAAAGATAAGGCCTGGCTCTATCTTTTCATATAAATGAAAACACCATTTCTTCATTGTTAACTTTTTTTAAAGGACAATCTCACCATAGGATTGTTTGTGTGAATGAAATGAAATAACGTCTGTGAAAAGTATTTTGTGAACAGTAAAGTTAAAATACTAGCCCTAAGAAGCAGATGAGCTAAGACATATATAGTTTATAATGCACCAGGCCCTTTATATATATTTGCTCATTAAAGCCTCATAGCAACCATCTAAAACAGGTCAATACTATTACTTCTATTAGCCCCATTTTACAAATGAAGAAACAGACACACAGAGTTTAAGAACTTTCCAAAGTCACACAGAGTGTGACAGTATTAACAAACTTTATTTATATTCCTATCTCTTTTTATTCCCTATGTTCCGCATAAATTCTAAGTGGACTCATAGCTGAGCCGTCATGGAACTCTCTGCCTGAATCTCTTCCAGTTATATTAATGATAATTAATAAATGTTAGCCATAATTTATGCATGCTGGAAACTGCATCATGCTTTATTATATTCTCTAATTTAATTTGCTGACCTGCCATAAATAGTCCTTCAGGAGTCTGAAGTCAGTGAAATTCCAAAATAGTGGATTATTTAGGAGTTTGCTTTCCTGTCAACCAGGGACTCTGGGTTTCACATGCCTGCAACCTGGACAGACAATTCTTCGTGTGTGGTTCACACACCAGGCTTCCTGCACTGACTCCTGATTGTTATTCCAGTTTTCCATTGAATCTGAATCCTGACCCTAAATGCTATCGAGAAGGTGGACGTTAGTTCCCCTGCTTTTGGAAAGAACATCTTCATTTCCTTTTGTGAATTTCTTTGTTCCATTGTATACAGTCTTTATTGAATACTGAAAACCAAGAAGCCTTTTTTCTTAGCTAAAAGGAGTTTGCATGACACAGCCGAGCCATGTGGAAAACCCCTCTCTAAACCTGAATCCTGTTCAGAATCACTGAAACCAGCTTTAGCTCACTTATCAACAGCTGCAGCGCAGTGATGAGGTGGTGGAACGGTTCTCGCTACTAGATTCCCACGGCTGCCTGCTTTCTGCTCTTTCTAAAACTGGTCTTCAGCTTCCCAGTTTGGTCTGGGACCTACCAGATGTTCTTCAATGGCATTAATTTTCTGTTTATGTTCAGTTCAGTTCTTTGCAACCCTTTGAATCACAGTACGCCAGGCCTCCCTGTCCATCACCGTCTCCCGGAGTTCACTCAAACCCAGGTCCATCGAGTCGGTGATGCCATCCAGCCATCTCATCCTCTGTCGTCCCCTTCTCCCCTGCCACCAATCCCTGTTTATATTACCCAGAGACAATTTCTGTAGCTTAGAACTGCTGCTGCTGATGCTGCTAAGTCACTTCAGTCGTGTCCGACTCTGTGTGACCCCATACACGGCAGCCCACCGGGCTTCCATCCCTGGGATTCTCCAGGCAAGAACACTGGAGTGGGTTGCCATTTCCTTCTCCAATGCATGCAAGTGAAAAGTGAAAGTAAAGTCGCTCAGTCGTGTCCGACTCTTAGCGACCCTATGGACTGCAGCCTACCAGGCTCCTCCACCCATGGGATTTTCCAGGCAAGAGTACTGGAGTGGGTCGCCAGTGCCTTCTCCGTAGAACTGCTGATCCCTTACTAATAAAAGCCCATGGGTTGCAGTCCTATTACTTGTTTGTTCCTATGAGCGCCCTCTAGAACGTGGCAGGACCACAGTTTAAGTTTTACCTCCTACAGTTCTGCCGGCATCCATCAGCACTTAGAGCTGAGACAGAAATGCACCATTCACTTCAAGCAGCCACTATTCATACTTTTGTGAGTATTTTTAAATGTCCAAATATTTTTAACTTTAAAAGGACTTCAATATCATTTAGTTCATTGCCTTCATTTTACATATGACAAAACATACACCAAAAAACTAAGCAGCAAGCCCGAGTCACACCATTAGCTGACTGGCTGAGCTAAAACCACTGATTTTTTTTTAATTAATGTAGGTAGGCTTGATATTGTCTTCTATACTTTGAACATTTTAGAAGAGCCTTTCTAAACTTAGATCCTGATGTTTAGTACAATTATGTACTATACATGGTAATTTATCAATAATTAGTGACTACATATTTGTATTAATTTATAAATGAACAGTCATTTCCTCATTCCCATACATTAGAGTTAGAAGGTTTGGAGCATATTCTTCCATGGAAATCTGTTTCTCAAATTATGAAGGATCTACACACAAGTAGGTGGGTGACTATATAACCAAGGCACCCACAGCCTAGACAGCTGTTATTTCCCTCACTTTCAGACAGTAACCTAAAACAGGTCTGCAAATCTAGAAATGGAACAGATATATTCTATTATGTAGAAATCTTGTATCTAAATGCTACTTGCTAGGTAAAGAATGAGCTGAAATTCAGAAAGTGAGTTCCTCAGGGAAAAAAGGAATATTACCAATTGTGAATAATTACAAGTCAACTCACAGTACAAAGTACACTAGGTCAATCTTAGAGTAAGTGGACTTTGGGTCTTGATGAAAAATCTTATCTCAATATGTAATAGAATTTTTATGTAAAATATATTCCACTTTCCAGTTAGCCTCTTTATAAATGAACTTTTGTGTCCCAACTCATTTGAGGTACAGACTGCCAGGATGTTATGTAGAAAAGAAACTTCAAAGCTTTTCCTCTCTTGACAACCATGAGTTTTTATTGTTTATAAGTAGATTACTAAAGAACAGGTTTGCACTGAACATGGAAGCAACCTAAGTGTCCATCAATGGAGGAATGGATAAAGAAGATGTAGTACATATATACAATGGAATATTACTTGGCTTTGAAAAATAACAAAATAATGCCATTTGCAACAATAAGAATGACTTAGAGATTGCCATACTGAGTGAAATAAGTCATAAAAAGAGAGATATCATATGATATTGCTTATATGTGGTATCTAAAAAGTGGTACAATGAACTTATTTACAAAACAGAAATAAAGTCACAGGTGTGGAAAACAAATTTACAGTTACTAAGGGGGAGGCCTTAAAAATAGCTGTGAAAAGAAGAGAAGCGAAAAGCAAAGGAGAAAAGGAAAGATATAAGCATCTGAATGCAGAGTTCCAAAGAATAGCACGAAGAGATAAGAAAGCCTTCCTCAGAGATCAATGCAAAGAAGTAGAGGAAAACAACAGAATGGGAAAGACTAGAGATCTCTTCAAGAAAATTAGAGATACCAAGGGAACATTTCATGCAGAGATGGGCTCGATAAAGGACAGAAATGGTATGGACCTAACAGAAGCAGAAGATATTAAGAAGAGATGGCAAGAATACACAGAAGAACTGTACAAAAAAGATCTTCATGACACAGATAATCACAAAGGTGTGATCACTCACCTAGAGCCAAACATCCTGGAATGTGAAGTCAAGTGGGCCTTAGAAAGCATCACTACAAACAAAGCTAGTGGAGGTGATGGAATTCCAGTTGAGCTCTTTCAAATCCTGAAAGATGATGCTGTGAAAGTGCTGCACTCAATATGCCAGCAAATTTGGAAAACTCAGCAGTGGCCACAGGACTGGAAAAGGTCAGTTTTCATTCCAATCCCAAAGAAAGGCAATGCCAAAGAATGCTCAAACTACCACACAATTGCACTCATCTCACATGCTAGTAAAGTAATGCTCAAAATTCTCCAAGCCAGGCTTCAGCAATATGTGAACTGTGAACTTCCAGATGTTCAAGCTGGTTTTAGAAAAAGCAGAAGAACCAGATACCAAATTGCCAACATCTGCTGGATCATCGAAAAAGCAAGAGAATTCCAGAAAAACATCTATTTCTGCTTTATTGACTATGCCAAAGCCTTTGATTGTGTGGATCACAATAAACTGTGGAAAATTCTGAAAAAGATGGGAATACCAGACCACCTGACCTGCCTCTTGAGAAATTTGTACGCAGGTCAGGAAGCAACAGTTAGAACTGGCCATGGAACAACAGACTGGTTCCAAATAGGAAAAGGAGTACGTCAAGGCTGTGTATTGTCACCCTGCTTATTTAACTTATATGCGGAGTACATCATGAGAAATGCTGGGCTGGAAGAAGCACAAGCTGGAATCAAGATTGTCAGGAGAAATATCAATAACCTCAGATATGCAGATAACACCACCCTTATGGCAGAAAGTGAAGAGGAACTAAAAAGCCTCTTGATGAAAGTGAAAGAAGAGAGTGAAAAAATTGGCTTAAAACTCAACATTCAGAAAACGAAGATCATGGCATCTGGTCCCATCACCTCATGGGAAATAGATGGGGAAACAGTGGAAACAGTGTCAGACTTTATTTTTCTGGGCTCCAAAATCACTGCAGATGGTGACTGCAGCCATGAAATTAAAAGACGTTTACTCCTTGGAAGAAAAGTTATAACCAACCTAGAAAGCATATTCAAAAGCAGAGACACTACTTTGCCAACAAAGGTCTGTCTAGTCAAAGGTCTGTCTAGTCCTGTGGTCATGTATGGATGTGAGAGTTGGACTGTGAAGAAAGCTGAGCGTGGAAGAATTGATGCTTTTGAACTGTGGTGTTAGAGAGGACTCTTGAGAGTCCCTTGGACTGCAAGGAGATCCAGCCAGTCTATTCTGAAGGAGATCAGCCCTGGGTGTTCTTTGGAAGGAATGATGCTAAAGCTGAAACTCCAGTACTTTGGCCACCTCATGCGAAGAGTTGACCCATTGGAAAAGACTCTGATGCTGGGAGGGACTGGGGGCAGGAGGAGAAGGGGACGACAGAGGATGAGATGGCTGGATGGCATCACTGACTCGATGGACTTGAGTCTGAGTGAACTCCAGGAGTTGGTGATGGACAGGGAGGCCTGGCGTGCTGTGATTCATGGGGTCGCAAAGAGTCCGACACGACTGAGTGACTGAACTGAACTGAACTAAAGGGGGAAAGACTCTGATGCTGAGAGGGATTGGGGGCAGGAGGAGAAGGGGACGACAGATGAGATGGCTGGATGGCATCACTGACTCGATGGACTTGAGTCTGAGTGAACTCCGGGAGTTGGTGATGGACAGGGAGGCCTGGCGTGCTGTGATTCATGGGGTCGCAAAGAGTCAGATAAGACTGAGCGACTGAACTGAACTGAACTGAACTGAAGGGGGAAAGGGTTGGTGAAAAATAAATTGGGAAATTAGAATTTGCATATTCACAGTGAGTGAAAGTCACTCACTCATGTCTGATTCTTTGAAACCCCATGGACTATAGCCTGGTAGACTCCTCTGTCCATGAATTTTCCAGGCAAGAATACTGGAGTGGGTAGCTATTCCCTTCTCCAGGGGATCTTCCCAGCCCAAGGATTGAACCAGGTCTCCCACATTTCAGGCAGATTCTTTACCCTCTGAGCCACCATGGAGGCCCAAGAATATTGGAGTGGGTAGCCTATACCTTCCCCAGGGAATCTTTGCAACCCAGGAATTGAAACAAGGTCTCCAGCATTGCAGGCAGATTCTTTACCAGCTGAGCTACCAGGGAAGCCCCATATACACAGTAATGTATATTAGATAATTAGTAGGAGCCCTGTATAGCTCAGGGAGCTCAACTCGGTGCTCTGTAATGACCTATATGGGAATAGAATCTAAAAAGTTATTATGTGTATATCAGTTAGCATGTATAACTGATTAATTCTGCTGTACAGCAGAAGCTAATACAACATGATGCTGGTGCTGCTGCTGCTAAGTCGCTTCAGTCGTGTCCGACTGTGTGACCCCATGGACTGCAGCCTACCAGGCTTCTCCATCCATGGCATTCTCCAGGCAAGAACACTGGAGTGGGTTGCCATTTCCTTCTCCAATGCATGAAAGTGGAAATTGAAAGTGAAGTCGCTCAGTTGTGTCTGACTCTTAGAGACCCCATGGACTGCAGCCTACCAGGCTCCTCCATCCATGGGATTTTCCAGGCAACAGAACTGGAGTGGGGTCTCATTGCCTTCTCCCTATACAACATGATAAATCAGCTATATTCCAATAAAAATTAATAAAAAAGAACAGTTGTGCATCAAGAGTTATACAACCATCAGTGACCAAAGTGTCATATTTATTTACCTTTATGCCTAAAAGAAAATACCGTCTAAAGAATATCTTATCTTAAAGGAATTTATGTGTATTGCTCAAACATAGTGAAAAGAAGGACCTAGAATTTTCATATGGGGTTCATAATATTGTGATTGACTTGAATAAATGAATGAACAAATATTATGTGCTTTTGTTCATTATTTTCTATTGCTTTTAAAATATTTTTATAATGTTATAATTCTAACTGATTTTGGTTGTAGGAGAGAAGGACCAGGCAGCCAGTGCACTCCAGCATGGGTTGCTACATTATCCTACACTTTGGAAACTAACTACATGAGGGCCCTCTCTTGCCAGCTCAAGAGAAAGAAGGGGATACCAAAAAGGGGATGAAAATCAGAAGTTTGAAAGAAGGGCTTAGTTTACTTTTGCTTCAGTTATAATCGCTGTTTACTGTGCCTGCTTTAAACCTTTAATCATTCAAAGAACAGATAATTCCTTTCTTGCTCCTGGATACTTCTGCTGACAGTACAAAGGGTAATTCATAGCAAATGTTAATGTAGATTTGAAGGGATTATATGGAAAAATATTTTATCTCTATTTTATTCTCAAAATGGGGCAAGAGAAGCATAGTTGTAAATGTGATCAATTATGGCAGAATGATGGCAGGATTTATTAATAGTCTGAAGGACACTCATCAAGTCAAGCTGGTGCTCAGAGGGAATATGGAAAATCCATTAGAATGTCAAAAGGCATCTATTGTAAAGGCAGTGTTTACAAGTAAAGTCCACGTCTGAACAGGCAATTACATAACAAGTACTAGCTTGGATCCCCACTGCAAGGAGATTCAACACAATTTGACTTTCACCAGCTTAATGTTCAATATAAAGTTACTGGCATCCTAGCTATTGTGGCAATGATTAAGCATGTAGAGATAATGCAGAAGCATTTAGTATATCATATTTTAGGAAAATATTGAAAATGTAAAATGCTAAAATAAATGAGGCAAGAAGTGAAACAGTAATGATTACAGAAGATCTTCTTTCCTGAAAATTGTCTTTATAATGGAGTAAATATTTTAAATATTTCCAGATATAATTGCCCCTTGCCTGTCTTCTTACAACATCATATACCTGCAGAATGTTGGGTTATAACTTTGTCACATGATACTTGTTATAATTAAGGTGAATTTCTTCTCAGTGACTACAAAGAAACACGGGGCACCATGACCAAATGAGCTTCTCAAAGTACAAGCAAGCCCGTCTGTAATTTTTTCTGTGTTCATTTACTATTGAAATCTTTCAAGTCACATCAAGATCATATATTTTCAAAGCACCGTTGAAGAAGAAATGGTCTTCCTATTTCTTCACTGTCTTATTTTAGCTCAGTTTAGTTTTAAAAACTAAAGCCTGACAAATACTCAGAGAAATTATAAACAAATCTCCTCTGATAAAGCAGTTGCACTTCTAAGTCCATATACAGAAGAGATCTCTCCACATGTGCAAAAGGGAACATTTCTTAATTCAAGAGTGTTCATAGTGTCATTGCTTGTAATATCAAATCCCAAATTCTCATAATTAGAAAGTGGGTGAATAAATTATATCTTCACTCAATAGAACATTGTCCATCAATTAAAACAAAGGAACTATAATGATAGTTAGCAGTATGAATGAAAGTAAAAATTAATCAATCCCAAAGACTACATGCAACATGAAAACTTTTCTACAGAATTAAAAATGATTTTTAAAAAATATATTTTCATGAATGCATATAGATATTATAAACTATATAAAAGGAAATGTAGTGAATAATTTAAAAGGATTTAGAATAATGCTAACTTCAAGTTAGCACAAGGCTGGGGGCAAGGTTCTCAGACCCGTGCTCTTTGTATGGTGTCCCCACCTCCCTGACCCACCTCCGTATCCTTCTCTTTCATTGGCTTTGATTCCTCCACACGATAAGTCCATGTGAAGATCCTCGGGGGTCTACTCTCAGGATTTCTTTTTGCTTCATACAGTCTCTCTCTCTCTCTCTAGGGGAAGCATTTGTCACCATTGTTTCAGTGACTGTAATTTTGCTCTATGAGTCAGAGGACCTAATTGAAAACAGCTGCACATCAACTATCCTCAGCAGTAAAGGAATTTATTCATGTTAGAATGCTCACAAAATCAGAGAGACAGGCTGTAAAGCTAATCCCAGAAAGAGTACACCCACTAGAAAGATGTGTTAGTGAAAACGCTAGTGCCATCTCTGAAGAATAGGACATCTCTGTCTCTAAGCTTCCCCCTACACAGCAAGCTCCTCACATTTCCCACATATGTATCCAAGTCTCTCAAATTGTGTCTGATTGGGGAAACTTAGATCACACGTCTGTGGCTGCCCCCACTCAGACTGCAAAGAGTCAACAAATTAGAGGGTTTTGTTTTGTTTTTTTAGCTGGATAGGATTCAGAGTATGGAGATTATAGAAAATAAGAAGAGTGTTCTAAGACATTAGGTGACCAGAAATGGCAAAGAAATGGCAAAGGCAGCCCACGCTTACTGACCTGGCATTAATATCTTTCTTTCAAAATTAATCTTCCAAATGCAACATGCCACCACTTGTCCCATTGCAACTACCCATAAACAAATATACTGTCACCTTCTTCAGAAGGAAGAAAACATTTCATCAATCATAGTATCCATAGGACCAGCGAGTTTCATGACAGTTGGCCCACTGATTTATTACTTTTACTGAAAAATGAGTTTGCAAAACAAGGCAGAACTGCTGCGTGAGAAATCTGAACTGTAAGCACGACATTCCATAAACTCTGTGAACGGTGGTGCTGGAGGAAGGAGAATGAGCAGGGAGGCAAAAATAAATCCAAATTAAGCATTTATCCTACTAAGGACAAATTTCTATGCTACAGTGGGAGCAGCCCTGTGTAATTAAATTACCACAAAAAACTGGATAAGTTTCTTTGGGGTATAGCGCCCTAGTGGGGCTTAGGATTGTTTCCTGCTGCAGATAAATCAGGTAATCAGCAGCTGTGGTGTCTGGATCAGCCTTGTTGTGTGGAAATACATCGAAAGGCACTGTCCTTGGCACTATGGACACTTTATCCTGAGTGTACTGGGCAGATTCTAAGGTGGCCATGAAGAGGTCAGACTTTTATCCACCAGGCGGGTCATTCTGTCCAACTGATTACTGAGAGTTGGTTTCATGGTGTGGACCTTTCAGAGAGTATTCACTAGGGATACATGTGAGAAACAAGTCCATAAATCTAACCCCAAATCTCCTTTTAACCAAAATTTCAAGTTTCTTCCATCAAATGTCAGGCCAACTAGTCAAATTACTGCTTATTACTCATGAGTCAGCATACAGCCAGCCTTTACCATCTCTCTCTCTCTCTAGACTGGGACTTCCCTTGTGACTCAACTGATTAAGAATTCGCCTGCAATGAGGGAGACCTGGGTTCGATCCCTGGGTTGGAAAGATCCCCTGGAAAAGGAAAAGGTTACCCACTCCAGCGTTCTGGCCTGGAGAATTCCATGAACTGCATAGTCCATGGGGTCACACAGAGTCAGACATGACAGAGAGACTTTCACTTTCACTTTTTCTTTCTCTAGACTGAGCAGAACACAAAATATGTCACTTGAACTTCCGTATTTGGAGAAGATATTCCTTTTCATCATGGCCACCTCTGAATGGGTTTAATGTGACAGCAGTCCCATTCTGATTAGTACCAGCAAGGCCAAGCCACGTGAATGAGGCTCAACTCATTTGGTAGCAGGGACTGGTTTCGTGGAAGACAATATTTCCATGGATTGGGATGGGGGTGTGATTTCAGGGTGATTCTCATCAAGAGTGTGCAACTAGATCCCTCTCGCGCACAGTTCTCAGTAGGGCTCAATAGCCTATGAGAATCTAACACCGCTGCTGATCTGACAGGAAGCGGAACTCAGGCATTAATGCGAGTGACAGGGGAGGGGCTGTAAATATGGAAGAAGCTTCACTCACATGTCCACCGCTCACCTCCAACTGTGTGGCCCAGTTCCTAACAGGCCATGAACTGGTATCCGTCTGTGGCCCAAGGGGGTGGGGACCTATGTAGTATAGGACCTCCTCATGAGTTATGAAAGTAAATTTATGGGGCAACGATAGGAGAAAATCAGTAGGGCACAGGAATTACGAAGTTAATAATGTTCTTTCCTTGACCAAAATCTAATCAGTTTCCTCTGATACCTCTCCTTGACAAAGCCTCAACTTTAGCTAAAAGGACTGAAGACTCCAAGCACTAATTATTGTTTGTCTCCTACATACACACTGCTGCTGCTGCTGCTAAGTCGCTTCAGTCGTGTCCGACTCTGTGCGACCCCATAGACAGCAGCCCACCAGGCTCCCCCATCCCTGGGATTCTCCAGGCAAGAACACTGGGGTGGGTTGCCATTTCCTTCTCCAATGCATCAAAGTGAAAAGTGAAAGTGAAGTCGCTCAGTCATGTCTGACTCCTGCGACCCCATGGACTGCAGCCCACCAGGCCCCTCCATCCATAGGATTTTCCAGGCAAGAGTACATACACACACACACACAGTAAAAGACCTGAGCAGCACTAGCATAATCTCTAACAGCTCAGCACTGCATCCTGAGGATGACCCTAACCCCTAGGATGAAAGAAAATTCCAGGCTGCCCAAAGAATATACTGTTTGTTCTAGCCAATACCACATCAGGTTGACCTTTTACCTTTCTTTCTTAGCACGAGTTGGTACTCAGTCGTGTCCGACTCTTTACAACTCTATGGATCCACCAGGTTCCTCTGTACATGGGTTTCTCCAAGCAAGAATACTGGAGTGGGTTGCCATTTCCTTTTCCAGGGCATCTTCTCAACCCAGGGATCAAACCAGCATCTCTTATGGCTTATGCATTGGCAGGCAGGTTCTTTACCCACTGAGTAGATGTCTTTCTTAGAGTATTTACTAAAAAATATGTATACAGTGGTGAATCCTTCCCTTATTCCTTTGCGATAGACCGGAATCTCCTACAACTCAGGAGTATCTTCTCAAGGTCCTGAAAGTTCACTCCTTTGAAGTCTAATCATCATTAGGAACGATGATGCCACTCTCACCCAATCTCTGTGGTAGGAAAGAATCCTGACTTTAATAATTGGCAGCTAACAGACACAACTGGCCTAAGAGCATGTATATGACCAGGTCTTGGTAATTTTTTCACTTCCCTGCTTTGCTCAAGCCTCCTTCAGGCCCCCACTGCACTCCCGCATTCTGCTTTTCTGCCCAGTCACATTTGTAAAAATTGAAGTTGAGTTTAGTTTACCTTGAACCTCCTTCCTTACTGCAATAATTATGCTGCATTATATGGTGTATGACTTAAAAACTGTCTTTTTCACTTTACTGTCCAGTTTTATTTATTTTTTTGTCTTTTTGTGGCTATATTTGATACCCTTTTTAAAATAAAATAATTGACTTTTTTTTAGTTATGTGAAAAATGCCACTGGTATTTCGATAGGGATTGCTCTGTAGTATGCAAATCACTGTGCTTTCAAGATCAAACATTCTGAGGACTCAACTTCCTGGTGCAGGCCCCCACGCTGGGAAGCTCGGACCCCTCACTCCTTGTGATTATGCTACCATCCATAGGTCACTTACACTGGGTAATGTGTAGTGTTTTTTTTTTTTTGGTCTTTTAGATTCAATTACAGTATAGGTAATTACAGAGAATTGAGTGGAGTTCCCTGTGCTATATGGTAGTTCTTTTTATTTATCTAATTTATTTCTTTCTTTAAAAAAGAACTTTTTGTTTTATATTGGCGTATACTTGATTAGCAATGTTGTGTTAGTTTCAAGTTACAGCAAAGTGATTGCATATTCAAAAGCAGAGACATTACTTTGCCAACAAAGGTCCGTCTAGTCAAGGCTATGGTTTTTCCAGTGGTCATGTATGGATGTGAGAGTTGGACTATGAAGAAAGCTGAGCGCCAAAGAATTGATGCTTTTGAACTGTGGTGTTGGAGAAGACTCTTGAGAGTCCCTTGGACTGCAAGGAGATCCAACCAGTCCATTCTGAAGGAGATCAGCCCTGGGTGTTCTTTGGAAGGAATGATGCTAAAGCTGAAACTCCAGTACTTTGGCCCTCATGCGAAGAGTTGACTCATTGGAAAAGACTCTGATGCTGGGAGGGATTGGGGGCAGGAGGAGAAGGGGATGACAGAAGATGAGATGGCTGGATGGCATCACTGACTCGATGGACGTGAGTCTCAGTGAACTCCGGGAGTTGGTGATGGACAGGGAGGCCAGGCGTGCTGCGATTCATGGGGTCGCAAAGAGTTGGACGTGACTGAGCGACTGATCTGATCTGATCTGAAACATGTATCTATTCTTTTTTGAATTCTTTGACCCATTTAGGTTGTCACATAATACTGAGCAGAATTCCTGTGCTATATATATAATAGGTCCTCGATGGTTGTCCATTTTTTAATGTATTTATTGGAGTGTAATTATTTACAATGTTGTGTTAGTTTCTGCTATACAACAAAGTGAATCAGCTACGTGGGTCTGACTATATTGTGTTTCCACCCCTCTAACCCATCTTTTGTGGTTTCTTCTTTGTGTTAATACCCTCAGTTGTGGAAAATCTTTTCTGGTCTTGTCGTTCTCATAGATAGTTGCTCTGTAAATAGTTGTAATTTTGGTATACTCATGGAAGGAAGTAAGGTCAGGAAATTCCTACTCTGCCATCTTGGCCACACCTCAATTTCTAGATTCTTTTATTTTTGATTGATAAATTTGCTTATGCAACTTATTCATCTTTTGGGACCTGCTTGAGGTCAAACATGTATATGTGATTTCTAATTGATGGGCTCTTCCTGGGCATAATCAATTATATAGCTTGGACTAGTAGGTAACACCAAATTCATGAATCTAAGAGCAGGTCATTTGGTGCTCTATTGCTAGCTTTTCTGTACCTACCATAATCTTGTTTCTATTAGAAGGCCAGAAATTGTTAATCGTAAGGAAAGAGTTACTTGCAAAAAAGGTCTAAAATTTTGCTTCAAAACCTTGGGTGCCTATACTATGATTCTCCTATTAAGATTAGACACAGGCTTTATACAGCATCTCTTTCTGCCACAGGTAACTTTGGGCAAATTTGATTAGTTCTCATAGGGCTCACCAGCAGGTTGCTTTCACTGGGTCTGGTCCGAATAAAAAGGCTTCCTTTGCTGCTGTTGTTGTTCAATCTCCCAGTTGTGTCCGACTTTCTGCAACCCCATGGACTGCAGAACACCAGACCTCCCTGTCCCTCACCATCTCCTGAAGTTTGCCCAAGTTCATGTCCACTGCATCAGTGATACCATCCAGCCATCTCATCCTCTGACACCCTCTTCTCCTTCTGCCCTCAATCATTCCCAGCATCAGGGACTTTTCCAATGTGTCAGCTTTTAGAATCAGATGACCAAAATATTGGAACTTCAGCTTCAGCATCAGTCCTTTCAATGAGTATTCAGGGTTAATTTCCCTCAAGATTGACTGATTTGATCTCCTTGCAGTCCAAGGAACTCTCAGGAGTCTTCTCCAGCACCATAGTTCGAAGGCATCAATTCTCTGGCACTCTGCCTTTTTTACCATCCAGCTCTCACATCCATACATGACCACTGGGAGGACCACAGCCTTGACTATATGGACCTTTGTTGGCAAAGTAATGTCTCTGCTTTTCAACATGCTGTCTAGGTTTGCCATAGCTTTCCTGCCACGAAGCAAGCATCTTCTGATTCCATGGCTGCTGTCACCATCCATAGTGATGTTGGAGCCCAAGAAGATGAAATCTTTCACAACTTTCAGTTTTCACTGTCTATTTGCCATGAAGTAAAGGGGCTGGATGCCATGATCTTAGTTTTTTTAGTATTTAGTTTTAAGCGGGCTCTTTCACTCTCTTCCTTCACCCTCATCAAGAGGCTCTTCAGTTCCTCTTTGCTTTCTTCCATTAGAGTGGTATCATCTGCATATCTGAGCTTGTTAATGTTTCTCCGGCCTATCTTGATTCCAGCTTGTAACTCATCCAGCCGGGCATTTTTCATGATGTACTCAGCATATAGATTAAACAAATGGACAGCCCTGTCGTACTCCTTTCAAATTCCTTTTCTCATGATGCTGTCAATAGAGTGAACTTGGTTGATACTCTCTAACATTATGAGAATATCAAGTTCCTCCGAGAATAAACTATGGTGCAGAGGCGCAGATGTAATGTAGTTCTGAGACAAGATAGGAAAGGCAGACTTCTGTTTGTACCAGGTGAAAGCAATCTGTTTCTGTTGCTCTCTACTATGTTGATAGCTGCATTCCCGGTGCTAAGGTCAGCCTGTTTTCTAATTTTCCACATGAAATAAGACTGAATTTAGAAGATCAGTTGAAATTAGAATTAACACCTAATTAAATGTAGGAAAGTTTAGTGCCAACTACTCCTTTGGTGGGAATAGAAATCCTTTAATTCCACCTGAGACATGATAACACTTTGGTTTTTAAATTTAAAGACAAAGAAAGGATCCCGTAACTTCCATTTAGCCTGTCAGAGTAGAGTTTGCTGTGGCTCATGCCAGTTACTGATTGTATCTATTCCAACTCTCAGAAAGAACTACAGAAATAGCAACAGGATGTTTGCAAACCCACAGGGTCTACTTTGAAATATTTTCATGGAAAACCTCCCTTGTGATGGATTATGTCCATAAATTGGAGCCTTAAACCCCAGTGTGATGGCATTTGGAGGTGGAGGCTTTGGGAGTGAATTATGTTCAGATGAGATCATGAGAGTGGGCTGACTATACTAGTGTCTTGGTCTTGAACTGCCCAGCCTCCAGAACTGGGAGAACAAAATTAGTTGTTTAAGCCACTCAGTCAGTGGTATTTTGTTATAGTATAGTGCACATGGACTTCCCTGGTGGCTCAGACAGTAAAAAAATCTGCCTGCAGTATAGGAGACGAGAGTTTGATCCCTGGGTCCGGAAGATCCCCTGGAGAAGGAAACGGCAAGGCACTCCAGTATCCTTGCCTGGAGAATTCCGTGGACAGAGGAACCTGGCTAGCTATAGTTCTTGGGGTTGCAAAGTCAGACATGACTGAGCGAGTAACACTTTCACTGTTAGACCAAGCTGCCTAAGATACCCATTAGTCAGGAGCCATCAAATAAGCCCTCTTTTTTAGTGAATTATAGAAGTGGCTCAGCCAGTAGTATATGCTTGGAGTTGGTGTCCAAAACTCACCAAAATGGTTATTTCTCTTTGTTTTGTATGGTTTGTCTCATAAATGGTGCAGATCCCTTAATGGAAGAGTAGCAATAGGTAGGGTTTGTGCTTGTGCTAAGTCACTTGAATCGTATCTGACTCTGTGTGACCCTATGGACTGTATCCCACCAAGCTCTTCTGTCCATGTGATTATCCAGGCAAGAATACTGGAGTGGGTTGCCGTGCCCTCCTCCAGGGTATCTTCCCGACTCAGGAACTGAACCCTCATCTCTTAGGTCTCCTGAACTGGCTGGAAGGTTCTTTACCCCTAGCGCCACCTGGGAATCCCAGCTAAGGTTTACTGATTGTTTAATTTGTGCAAGACACTTTTCTAAGTGCTTTTCATTTATTAACTTATTTAATTGCTCTCTCCATTTAACTCAGAAGCTCACTTCAAAAGGCATGTCCCAAAGGACTTTGAAGACTACCAAAGACAGCCACCACCCTACTTTTCAGTGACACCTAGTCTCTCCTTCCCAATGCATTTCTACCATTAGCTGCATTGCAGTCTTTGGGGTCCTCTCAGGAAACCAATTTGGGAGTTAGAGTCACCCATGATACATTCACTCCAAAAATGTCCATAATTTATCAGATTGATCTTCTGCTTTAACTCACAGAATTTTATACTCTCTTTACTTCATTCAGCACAGGTTACCCTTATTAAAAACCGAATGAGGAAGCAATTAAAATTTCTGATTGACTCTGGCTATAGACTACAGATAATAAGGAGTGACAAGGTGCATATGGAAAATTGGCCCTGCTTGTAAGACTCTTATCTTAGGGGCCTTGAGGCCTAAAGACACTGGAAACGAGGTTCTGTTTTGCCTGCAAGACAATCCATAAGGTCTGGGTGTTTAGGATTCTCCCAAATACCTTGTTTATGACTCTGGTGTCCGATTCTTTTTCCATTCAATATGCTACTACTAAAGAATCTGACAAAGAGGTGAATTCAAGCTAATCTAATACTCAGACACCCAGAGCATCAGGCCTGATGTTTTATCCTTAGCTATGTCAATTTCGCTGTTGCAAAAAATGTTTTTGACAGGCACAGTGAGCCCCCAATTTTCTTTCTCTGCTTTGAGCCAAGAATTTAAAACTTTGATCTTATCATTTTCTTTCAAGCTGTGCAATACAGCTAGAAGCAGTCAGTCTTCCTTATAATCCTTAATCCTCCCTACCTACTCATTCTTTATCAACAGCTATATGTTTTTCCAGTCTTGTCTTCATAGGCATTTCATTGTGGAGGAGAATGTAATTCTTTCACATGCTCTGCCATTAGCTACTGGAGTTCCCAGTTCCCTGCTAACTAGATCTTCAATGCCTGAAAACCTAACCAGGTAAAATAACCCATTCACTGATTCCCATTTCCTTGAGGGCTTGTTGCCTTTCCTGGGATCAAATACCATATTGATCTGGTTTATATTTGCAAACATTATAAAATATTCTGATCTATGTAAGGAGAAAAATAATTTTTAAAGGGGTACCATAGAGTTCATATAAATTACGGAACAGTCAGAGGGTCATATTCTGAAGCTACTCATCAAGAAGCAATGATCTACACCCAAGGGGCTCCTCTGGAGGAAATACCATGACCATGCCACTGGGGACTGACTGCCCTCACAACTGGATGCCTGGTGCTCCACTGCCTTCCTCCCCTCCTCACCCAGAAAGAACCAAAGTCTCTGTCATCACTCGTGCCAGAGTGTGTATTCCTCCTTTCACAGTCAGTTCAGTTCAGTCACTCAGTCATGTCCGACTCTTTGCGACCCCATGAATCCCAGCACGCCCAGGCCTCCCTGTCCATCACCAGCTCCCAGAGTTCACCCAGACTCACGTCCATCGAGTCAATGATGCCATCCAGCCATCCCATCCTCTGTCATCCCCTTCTCCTCCTGCCCCCAGTCCCTCCCAGCATCAGAGTCTTTTCCAATGGGTCAGCTCTTCGCATGAGGTGGCCAAAGTACCAGAGTTTCAGCTTTAGCATCATTCCTTCCAAAGAAATCCCAGGGCTGATCTCCTTCAGAATGGACTGGTTGGATCTCCTTGCAGTCCAAGGGACTCTCAAGAGTCTTCTCCAACACCACAGTTCAAAAGCATCAATTCTTCAGCGCTCAGCTTTCTTCACAGTCCAACTCTCACATCTATACATGACCACTGGAAAAACCGTAGCCTTGACTAGACAGACCTTTGTTGGCAAAGTAATGTCTCTGCTTTTGAATATGCTATCTAGGTTGATCATAACTTTCCTTCCAAGGAGTAAGCATCTTTTAATTTCATGGCTGCAGTCACCATCTGCAGTGATTTTGGAGCCCCCCAAATAAAGTCTGACACAGTTTCCACTGTTTCCCCATCTATTTCCCATGAAGTGATGGGACGGGATGCCATGATCTTCGTTTTCTGAATATTGAGCTTTCAGCCAACTTTTCCATTCTCCACTTTCACTTTCATCAAGAGGTTTTTTAGTTCCTCTTCACTTTCTGCCATAAAGGTGGTGTCATCTGCATATCTGAGGTTATTGATATTTTTCCCGGCAATCTTGATTCCAGCTTGTGTTTCTTCCAGTCCAGCGTTTCTCATGATGTACTCTGCATATAAGTTAAATAAACAGGGTGACAATATACAGCCTTGACGTACCCCTTTTCCTATTTGGAACCAGTCTGTTGTTTCATGTCCAGTTCTAACTGTTGCTTCCTGACCTGCGTACAGATTTCTCAAGAGGCAGATCAAGTGGTCTGGTATTCCCATCTCTTGAAGAACTTTCCACAGTTTATTGTGATCCACACAGTCAAAGGATTTGGCATAGTCAATAAAGCAGAAATAGATGTTTTTCTGGAACTCTCTTGCTTTTTCCATGATCCAGCAGATGTTGGCAATTTGATCTCAATCCTCTGCCTTTTCTAAAACCAGCTTGAATATCAGGAAGTTCACAGTTCACATATTGCTGAAGCCTGGCTTGGAGAATTTTGAGCATTACTTTACTAGTGTGTGAGATGAGTGCAACTGTGTGGTAGTTTGAGCATTCTTTGGAATTGCCTTTCTTTGGGATTAGAATGCAAACTGCCCTTTTCCAGTCTTGTGGCCACTGCTGAGTTTTCCAAATTTGCTGGTATATTGAGTGCAGCACTTTCACAGCATCATCTTTCAGGATTTGAAAGAGCTCAACTGGAATTCCATCACCTCCACTAGCTTTGTTTGTAGTGATGCTTTCTAAGGCCCATTTGACTTCACATTCCAGGATGTCTGGCTCTAGGTCAGTGATCACACCATTGTGATTATCTGGGTCATGAAGATCTTTTTTGTACAGTTCTTCTGTGTATTCTTACTATCTCTTCTTAATATCTTCTGCTTCTGTTAGGTCCATACCATTTCTGTCTTTTATTGAGCCCATTTTGCATGATATGTTTCCTTGGTATCTCTAATTTTCTTGAAGAGATCTCTAGTCTTTCCCATTCTGTTGTTTTCCTCTATTCTAACTTTCTAAGGCAAATCTCAAGTGGGCGCGAATGACTGGAGAAATCTAGTCTCATGCCTTCATGTAAAACTACAAGAGAGCCTGGAATATAAATATTCTGTCCTGTATCTAGGAAAGACAGATTAACATTGTAAGGTGTGACTAAAATTTAGGGAATATATTGGGGCATCACCCATGATAAGCACTCACCACAAGAGCCATATGTTAAGATCAGCTGAAATGGTGTTATCCATTCTGTGGTGGATATTACTAGCACTTATTTTTAAAACGTATTGCTTTCTTCCTCTTCCTAGAAAATAATTGGAAACTGCAGCAGGGGTCATGTAATTTGCCTTGGCTGAAGTAATGCAAATGGGAATGACAAGTGTAACTTGAGGTCAGGACACTGTTGAGCTGATGTGCTTGCTACATAGTCTCTTGCCTTGCCATGGTCAACACTAAAGCCCCCAATAAAGGTAGCAGCGTCAGAACCAGGTAAGACTTTAATCAGCCTGGGTGTCTGAGTAAATAATCTGAAAAAGCTCCCTTCTCTATCTGCAACGGACATGTAGCAAAAGTAAGAAATAAAATGTGTTCTAATTTCCTGAAATTTTGCTGTGACACAATCCAACTCATGCTGGCTGACAGAAGCCCAGACCTCTTCTGACTGCACCTTTTGTACTATATGCGCCTAACATCTTGCAAATCATGACACAGGGCTGTCATATAACACTTCAAATTCAACATGACCAAAATAGAATTCATGCACTCCTGCATAAATTCTTCTTCCTCCAGTGTTTCCTGCCTCAGTAAATCCTCTAACAACCCTGTGAAATGTGTGAAAGTCACTCAGTTGTGTCCAACTCTTTGTCTGTAGTCTTCCAGGCTCCTTTGTCATTGGAATTCTCCAGGAAAGAATGCTGGAGTGGGTAACCTTTCCCTTCTCCAGGGAATCTTCCCAACCCAGGGATCAAACCCAGGTTTCCTGCATTGCAGGTGGATTCTTTACCATCTGAGCCACCAGTTCAGTTCAGTTCAGTCGCTCAGTCTTGTCCGAAGCCCCTATAAAACATATATTCGCTGAATTTAAAAAATTAAGGATCTTTCCTGATTGTTCCTATCTCCTATTACTCACATGCTATCAATGTCCAGGTGCTATGGTTTTCACTTCCTCTGTATGTTTCTCTAGTCCTGAACCACTTCCAGTCCAAAAAGCCATAAATAGCCTCATACATAGTACCCACATTGATCACTTCCTAACAACCCAGCCCCATGCTACTGCCAACATGTTTCTTTTGTTGATTTGTTTGGTTTTAAGTATAAATTTAAAGTGAATGAGAGTGTTAGTTGCTCAGTCGTGTCCGACTCTTTGCGATCCCATGGAGTGTAGCCCACCAGGCTCCTCTGTCCGTGGAATTCTCCAAGCAAGAGTACTGGAGTGGATTGCCATTCCCTTCCCCAGGGGATCTTCCTGAACCATGGATCAAACCTGGGTCTTCTGTATTGCAGGCAGATTCTTTACCGTCTGAGCCACCAGGAAAGCCCAGATATAAAACCTCTTCCCTGAAACCCATCCCTGCCTTCTCATTTCTCTCAGTGTAAAGCTGAGATTCCTGACTGAGAACTTTAAGGTTCTGCCTGTCTTGTGACATCACACTCTCTAATGCCCTTGCACCTTCACAAGCATGCGTGTGTACTTAGTCACTCAGTCATGTCTGACTCTTGCGACCCCATGGACTGTAGCCCATCAGTCTCCTCTGTCTATGGAATTCTCCAGGAAAGAGTCCTGGAGTGGGTTGCCATTTCCTTCTCCAGGGAATCTTTCTGACCCAAGGATCCAACCTGAGTCTCTTGCATTGCAGAAGGATTCTTTACCGTCTGAGTCACCAAGGAAACCCTGTACCCTATACATCTCTGCTTAAACACTATCATCTCAGGAAATAAGCCTTCATCCCTTGATCCTCCAGAGCAGTTCTGTTGTTCCAAAGTAGTTTATACTTAATGTTCACTCATGCTCTCCTTTTGTTATATCTTCTCTGGCATTTGTTTTCTCAAAATAGTCTTTACATTCCATGATGAAGAAAATATTAGCTTGTTTGTTTTCTTCAACGTCTAACACAACAAAGGCCATCAGTAGTACCATTTTGAATGAGAGTTTGTCGTTGAATAAATGAATGAATAACACTTAGAAGATGCTGTATCTTCTTCTGGTTTTTAGTTGTTCTACCTAAATATGTCCAGCTTTTATTTAGCTTTGTAGTTTAAAAATTACTCTGTTTGTTATTTGCCTCATGTTGTTTGCCCATCTGTTCTTTATTTTGTTTTATTTTTCTACTTATATTCAGCTTGTTGTTTGCATGGAATCATTTTACTTTAAATCTAAATTGTTTGGAAATGCAGAGTTGGTTTGTTTAAGTCTCATACCTCATGCACAGAATGCTGACAATTTTTTTGGATTCAAGCATTCAGAGAAACTATTAAATACCCTTCATATCTGGGGAGATAGAGAAAATTCTGATACTTTGATACTTTGATCTTTTTCTCCTCCAAATGAAAGAAAAACTATTTTAGAGTAAAAATATTCATGGTTTGATCCATATGAATGCCCTAACCCCTACATCCAGAAAGCATTTTAGCAACTCACTCAAATATTAAAGCCTAGATTTGAAATAACATCTATCTGAAAATCGTTTTTAGAATTTAATAGGACTGATAATATCTTGTTAAATAAAACCTGTTGTTTAAATATATTCCAGCTACATAATCTTTTTAGAAAACAATTTAAGTAATGAGATAGGAAGAACAGATAAATTTTCATATAGATTAAATCAGGTGCAAATGTGTCTGAAGCATAATCCATTGGCAGGGTGTAGGAGAGGGGTTTAAAAGCCCATTTAAAGAGTAATTTATGAGTCCTCCCGGATATTTGGTCTGCAATCAATAAATCATGAGCCAATGGGGTTTCTTAATGAGCATCGTGTCTCCCATAGCTAGCAGCAATCTGGCAGGTCCTTCACCCGATTTTTTCAAGCGGCTCCAGGTCATCCACAGACCTCTCTTAGTTTCCAACATAGTGTTTCTTTAGGGGTGCTTGGGAGCTGTCATAATGTGTTCCTCCACACCATTTAAAGAATTGAAAAAAGCTGCTATACAAATGCAAATTTTAGGGCATTAATGGATTTTCTCTTGAAGCTGCCTGGATATTGTTCAGTGAATAAAGAATAACAAGCAGCTCAGCAAACAGCAAGGGGGACGACTTAAAATGCGGTTGCAGTGTGGTCTTCTGGCACATTTTTAAAGAACACTTTGGTGTAATTAAAGTATGAGCTACAGCAACTATTTTTTCTATATGAAGAGATTGTTTAGAAGACATACAACTTTTATGTGCAAATATGAGTCAGAAATTGTTTAGACTTTATTGTGGACAAAACTGTGTCTGGACTTCCCAGGGGGCAGAGTGGTAAAGAATCTGCCTGCCAATACAGGAGACACAAGAGACAGGAGTTTGATCCCTGGGTGGGGATGATCCCATGGAATAGGAAATGGCAGCCAATTTTAGTATCCGTGCCTGGAAAAGTCCATGGACAGAGGAGTCAGGCAGGCTACAGTCCACAAGGTCGCAAAGAGTCAGACATGACTGAGCACACACACATGCACACACTATGTGTCTACCCTCATGAGCGGCTCAAAGATCCTTTTGAGGATTTTATTTCAAATAGAGCAGTTTGCAGCCTGGCCCGTTCCAAGGTATCGTAATTATAATCTGAAACCTTGGAAAATCTCTCTTATGGTGAAATGTAATGGAAATTTCAAACCTAATCCATACATCTGTTTTGTTTATCATGGTTCCAACTCAGGGAGGATCCACTTCATATTTTTTCTGCTGGGAGTTCTCAGATGTGTGTCACTATGCCCAGGAGATGCTCTTTTGGAGACAAACATATACCTCAGTGTCTGTATTTACCATGTGTCTCTGAATCTCTCATCCCTTGCTCTAGTTCTTTGCTGGTCCCTGAGAGACTGCTCTTGCCAAGGCTAGTTAATTCCTCAAGGTAGGGAAATACTGGGCTGAGTGTACAGCCTTCATATGTAAACCAACTGCTCCGGAGCCCACATCCCAACACTTCATTCCAGGCTCTCACAGGCCTCTCACATTCTGGGTACCATCCATCTGCCCTAATCACTCCAGGGCCAGGTGCCAGATAAGTAGGAATAATCCCTGGACCCCAGAGGCTGCTAAAATGATCCAAGCCAGCCACGCCTGAACATGCTTCCTCTGCTCACCCATTCTGTCCTTTGGAATCCACAGGAAAGGCTATTGTCCTTTTATTTCCCTCTCCCTTAGCCTCCTATCCAACCCCACTTCCTCCCCACATGTCCCCCCTGTGATGGCATGCCTCTCTCCTTTGTGACTTTAATAATCTATATTTTCAAGGGCAAACATCCTCTGATCTGTTGGCTTCCTGTTTAATAACAAGCCCTATATTTATCCCAGGTTGCAGTGTTCCCAAGGATACTAATGGTCATTCATTTGGTCCAAGTAGGTATTGCCATTCTAGGTGGTTTGAAAGGTGTCAACCAGTTTTCTAAATCAAAACTACCTGTGCTCAACCTCCTTAAATATGTACTAGTCATTTTAACTGTGGTATTGTTTGAGGATGGTAATAATCCTTCCTTAGCCATAACTCATGAGAAAATTATCTGAACCCTTAGGCACCTAGCAAAACACAAGGGGTAAAGAATAGGCTGTAATGTGGGAATTTCCATAAGTGTGAGGAAGGTGGAGGTACTCTGAATGCAAGCCCTGGGCATCCAGGAGGCTACCTGGAAAAGGGGAGAGCATGAAAAACGAGGGCACAGGAGCTCCAGGGAAACTTTGACAGTTTCACAATTGTAAATAAGGCCCTACCTTGGCATTGCATTATCTCCAGACATGTTTTCATTCACAATTGGAGATTTTTCTAGAATCATTCTTTTATAACACAACCATCTGTTTTCCTTAGAAGAGCTCATGTACAATTAGTATGTTTTAATTCGCTTATCAGTGATGTGACTTGCCCACACTCAAAGGGAAAACACGTAAAGTAAAAAAAGAAAAAAAAAATGTATGAAGTGAAACTTGCCAGGATTTAGCTTTCAGGAGAGGAAGCTCAGGATAGGTTAAAGGCTTTGGTGATTTGAAAGGGCAAGCAACTAAGTGTCCAGATGACTAAAGTTAAAGGAGTTCTGGAACTCGGGAGCCCATAAAAAGCCTCCTCTCATGCTCAGTCCGTTTCCCATCTCTGGTGAAGAACTGGCTTGATCAGCATCCCATGAGCACCTCCTATCCAAAGTCCTGCCTCACCCACCTACACCTGATCCTCAATGCAAAAGCCAGAGTAGTCTTGCAAGTGAAGTAATGTTATTCCTCTGCTCAAAATCCTCCCGTGACCCAGATAGACTCTAATAAGTGTCAGAATCCTTCCATCCCCTACAAGATGCTCTACTTTTTGAAAACCCATTGTCTGTGTGATCTGTTTCCTTTCCTTCTCCTCCCCACTTCCTCTGCTGCAGCCACTCAGCCCTCCTTATTATTCTAGAACATTCCAGCCATACCCTCACCTCAGGTCTTCTCTAACTTGTTGTTTTCCATAATTGGAGAAGTCTCTCTCTCTAAATAACCATCTGTATCAAGGCAGCTGAAAATGGCTGCAGACAAGCATTCAACCTCACATTCTTTTTTTTTTTTTTTTCCTGCTACTTGGGCTTCTCTCTAGTTTCAATGCGCAGGCTTAGTTGCTCTGCAGCGTGGACAGAGGAGCCTGGCAGGCTACACAGTCCATGGGGTGGCAAAGAGATGGACATGACTGAGCGACAGAGCACAGCACAGCACATGTGGGATCTTAGTTCCTGGACCAGGGATCGAACCCACATCCCCTGCATTGGAAGGAAGATTCTTAACCACTGGACCACCAGGGAAGTCCTTAACCTCACTTTCTTAAGGTCTATTCATAAGTGCCATCTTCTCTCTGAGGCTGCTCAGACCACCCTATATTAACTTGTAGGCTTCTTCTTGACAACATCACTAACTTTCTTCCATGCTTTAATATTCTAAATATTTATCAACTTCTCACACACCACATATGTTATTAATTTTCTATTTCCTACATCTACGAGGATATAAAACACTAGGGGTTTTGTCTTTTGGTTCATTGTCTTGCACCCTAAGTAAAGCACAATGAACAGTGCCTAACTTACACAGACCTCAGAAATAAGTGTTAATTGAATGAGTGAAAGACAGTTTGGTAGATACTTGAGATATACTTAATCATGAATAGCTATTCCCACCCTTGAGAAACTCCAAGTATGGGTGGGTGGCAGAAGAAATATCAATAACACACACTTATAAATCTCAGTTCTTAGAAAAAGTTGGGTGACTTGTACCAAAGTGGTGCTGAGGAATCTTAGAGCTCCAGGGGTTGAAAGCAAAATGCCCCTGTCAGAGGAGATGGCCTCTCTTCTGGTCACTGAAGGGTGGCAGTGACAGGAAGCCACTGTGAACATGATGACTAGGCATTCTGACTGGTCAGAAACAGCCCCCTTTTAAATGCTTCCATCAGATGGATAAATGAAGATGGTTATTCCTTTTACAAAAGCGCTGTAGAGATGCACTTAATAATGCTCCTGATTCATTTAAAATATTTAGATTTGAAATAAAAAATTTAGAACTTCTCTAGTTATTACCTACTGAGCTCCTAATCATGTGTCAGGCACTGTGCTTGGAGCTAGGAGGGAAGGAAAGATCAAGAGGATGTAATTTCAAGCCTGCAGGAACAGAGAGTACACCTGTCTGTTCACGGATAATTTTAATAAGAGAATGGCAAAAGACTCATTCCTTAAAAACCACTAATGACCATAAACTCATTAAAGTTGAATGCAAATTCTTCATGGAGGTATTTGTCACCAATAAGAAGTTTAGGGGAAAGGACAGATTGTTTTAAAGCAAGGCATTATCCAGAGTTAGAATCTCTCATGGTTTTCCCTGGAGCTTAACCTCAGAGAAACTCCCCTCTTCTAAATCACTTCCCTAACAGTAATGACCACCATATTGGTATCTTCTACATACACAGTTTCCCCCAAGCACACCATGCCCTGGGCTGGTCATCACATCATTGCTTTGTACACATATATTTTTCATGAAATTTCCTTTCTTTCCTTCCCCCTCAACCAAATTCCTGCTCATCTTTTATATCTTACTCACATGTTATTTCAGTGAATTACTCCCTGAATTCCCTAGCTTGCCACTCATGCCACCTACTCATCTGTGCTTCCATAATTTGTGAAATCATTTACCTAGTATTAGTTCAGTGTTTCTTCTATGCCAGGCCTATTTCTAAAAGCTAAGAATATAAAACAAACAAAACAGAAACAAAATTCCTTCCTGCATACACTTAAAATCTGGAACATGGATTATGCCATAAAGAAACATGTTGTCAAGAGGTGATAAATGGTCTTTAAAATAAAGTGGTGCAATATAATTAGAATCCTTCCCTGATTTTAATACAGAAAGGACTTGGGTAGTCAAGGAAGGATGCTGAGGAGATGGCATTTGAGCAGATACTTGAAGGCATAGTTTGCATGCAGAAACATGTGCAAAGGCCCTCTGGTGGAAACATGTTTGGGAGCTCTAAAAAGAGCAGGTAGGTCAGTGTGTTCTGAGCACAGTGATGGTGGGGGAGGCAGTCAGAGAGATAGTTCAGCCAAGTCATGTGTGACCTCACTAAGGGCTTCAGAATTTAAGTGTGACAAGAGGCCAAAGAAAATTCTCAAACATGAAAATTACACGATCTAATCTTTCTTTGCTATATTAATGTGTCTGTTATGTAGAGAAGAGTCTGGAGGGGCCAGAAGAGGCTGGAGTCTGTAGAAGTAGCAAGTTCATAGGGAGATCAGTCCTGCTGAGAAACGGTGTCACTTATTTTGTATTTAGTTGCTTACCTTTTTTTTTTTTTTTTTTATTGTAAATTGTTTAAATGCGGACCCTGAATGAGGTTCGTGACATTGTACAGGAGACAGGGATCAAGACCATTCCCATAGAAAAGAAATGCAAAAAAGCAAAATGTCTGTCTGGGGAGGCCTTACAAATAGCTGTGAAAAAGAAGAGAAGCGAAAAGCAAAGGAGAAAAGGAAAGATATAAACATCTCAATGCAGAGTTCCAAGGAATAGCAAGAAAAGATAAGAAAGCCTTCTTCAGCAATCAATGCAAAGAAATAGAGGAAAACAACAGAATGGGAAAGACTAGGGATCTCTTCAAGAAAATCAGAGATATTAAAGGAACATTTCATGCAAAGATGAGCTCGATAAAGGACAGAAATGGTATGGACCTAACAGAAGCAGAAGATATAAAGAAGAGATGGCAAGAATACACAGAAGAACTGTACAAAAAAGATCTTCACGACCCAGATAATCACAATGGTGTGATCACTGACCTAGAGCCAGACATCTTGGAATGTGAAGTCAAGTGGGCCTTAGAAAGCATCACTATGAACAAAGCTGGTGGAGGTGATGGAATTCCAGTTGAGCTGTTCCAAATCCAGAAAGATGATGCTGTGAAAGTGCTGCACTCAATATGCCAGCAAATTTGGAAAACTCAGCAGTGGCCACAGGACTGGAAAAGGTCAGTTTTCATTCCAATCCCAAAGAAAGGCAATGACAAAGAATGCTCAAACTGCCGCACAATTGCACTCATCTCACACGCTAGTAAACTAATGCTCAAAATTCTCCAAGCCAGGCTTCAGCAATATGTGAACCGTGAACTTCCTGATGTTCAAGCTGGTTTTAGAAAAGGCAGAGGAACCAGAGGTCAAATTGCCAACATCCACTGGATCATTGAAAAAGCAAGAGAGTTCCAGAAAAACATCTATTTCTGCTTGATTGACTATGCCAAAGCCTTTGACTGTGTGGATCACAATAAACTGTGGAAAATTCTTCAAGAGATGGGAATACCAGACCACCTGACCTGCCTCTTGAGAAATTTGTATGCAGGTCAGGAAGCAACAGTTAGAACTGGACATGGAACAACAGACTGGTTCCAAATAGGAAAAGGAGTTCGTCAAGGCTGTATATTGTCACCCTGTTTATTTAACTTATATGCAGAGTACATCATGAGAAACGCTGGACTGGAAGAAACACAAGCTGGAATCAAGATTGTCGGGAGAAATATCAATAACCTCAGATATGCAGATGACACCACCCTTATGGCAGAAAGTGAAGAGGAACTGAAACGCCTCTTGATGAAAGTGAAAGTGGAGAGTGAAAAAGTTGGCTTAAAGATCAACATTCAGAAAACGAAGATCATGGCATCCGCTCCCACCACTTCATGGGAAATAGAAGGGGAAACAGTGGAAACAGTGTCAGACTTTATTTTTCTGGGCTCCAAAATCACTGCAGATGGTGACTGCAGCCATGAAATTAAAAGACTCTTACTCCTTGGAAGGAAAGTTATGACCAACCTAGATAGCATATTCAAAAGCAGAGACATTACTTTGCCAACAAATGTTCATCTAGTCAAGGCTATGGTTTTTCCTGTGGTCATGTATGGATGTGAGAGTTGGACTGTGAAGAAGGCTGAGCACCCAAGAATTGATGCTTTTGAACTGTGGTGTTGGAGAAGACTCTTGAGAGTCCCTTGGACTGCAAGGAGATCCAACCAGTCCATTCTGAAGGAGATCAGCCCTGGGATTTCTTTGGAAGGAATGATGCTAAAGCTGAAATTCCAGTACTTTGGCCACCTCATGGGAAGAGTTGACTCATTGGAAAAGACTCTGATGCTGGGAGGGACTGGGGGCAGAAGGAGAAGGGGATGACAGAGGATGAGATGGCTGGATGGCATCACTGACTCGATGGACATGAGTCTGAGTGAGCTCCGGGAGTTGGTGATGGACAGGGAGGCCTGGCATGCTTCGATTCATGGGGTCGCAAAGAGTCGGACAGGACTGAGCGACTGATCTGATCTGATCTGATCTGACTTGTTCATTTTTTTATTGTCAGAATCCAGCAAATGCCTGACGTTTACTAGATGTTTAATAAGTGCTTACAGAAGGAGGGAAGGAAGTATTGAGTAAATAAAGAATGAATATGATGATTCTGGAATCCAGTTAAAAGAAACTCAGATGGGAAAGCATTCCTCTTTCCAAACAACAATACAAAAAGTAAAAGCTTCCTTCTTTTTTTAGTCAAAGGAATAAATTTGTTTTTTTTTTTTAATTAGGAAATTGAAAACGCTGAGTCTACTTGTGTTCCAACACCAGAAATAAATGTGCAGCCATGAAGAAGGCTTCATTCTGTAAAAACTGACCAATTGCTTTTAAGCGTTACAAGAAACAGGAAGAAAGAATGGCTGACATTTATTGGAAGTGGGCACTGTATCTAAACAAGAGAAAAATAATTCTTCTTTCTGTCTTAGTGGGTGGCACTATGGTCTTCTGGGCTTATAGATAGTCAAGGCCATTGAGCAGATGGTCCATTATTGGGACAGAGGAAAACAAGATAAATCTCTCATCTGAAATTAGTTTAATTTGGAAAGAAAATTTTCACTTTCACAGACGTACTTGAAGTTGGCACAAAAATGAGAACATGTTGAATTTAAATCAATTTCTCTGATTCCTTATGTTTTCTGTTAACTATTAGTTAAATGCTTTTCTTCTATATTTGGTGAAATAACAGTAAATAATAAACTTTGGTTCTAAATACAATGATTAATCATGCAAGAAGCATTTGTAATAAGATTGTGTTTGGGACTTCATTTAACAACCATGGTTGAGGCCCTGCCACAAAAAATTTAACATTCGAACAATAAGTTTCACTTATAAACCAAGTCTTTGGACAGGAAAATCAGGAAAAATGGGCAGTGTCACTGTGTCTGAGTCACTTGACTATATTGTAAATTCAAAAACAATCAAAGCATGCAATTCACCTTGTCTAGAAAGATGAGTAATTGTAAATGGTTATGTCTCTGAGAATTTGGGATAAAAACATATCCATATTCAGACATCGGCTTACAGGACACACTCAGTGGTGCCTGAGAATGTGGTAGACATTAAAAAAAAAAATTCTACTTGAAATATCCTTAATTGCAGGCACGCTACATCACAGTCTCATTTTTATAGAATCTGTTTTAATCTTTGGGTATTTGTTGGTAAATGACAGTTCTATTTTGAGTTGCTTAGGTGGACACATTGGAAGGCTCCTTAATTACACTTTATCTCATATGTTTTAGTCACTCAGTCATGTCCGACTCTTTGCAACCCTGTGGACTGTAGCCTGCCAGACTCCTCTGTCCATAGAATTCTCCAGACAAGAATACTGGAATGGGTAGCCATTCCCTTCTCCAGGGGATCTTCCCACCCCAGGGATTGAACCCAGGTTTCCTGCATGGCTGGGTAGATTCTTTACTCTCTGAGCCACCAGGGAAGCCCATACTCTGCATCTAATTCATCAATAAATCAGCTCTATCTTTAAAATACATCCAGAATCGTCCTACTTCTCACCCCTCTGTTGCCATCATTATTTCTTCTGGATTATTGCAGTTTTCTAGCTTGTCTCCCTGCTTCTGACTTCAGCAGCCACAGGGAGACAGTTATAAAGACATCGCTCTTCTCCTGAATCCCCACAATGGCATTGCATCAGGGTAAAAGAAAAAATCAGTAGAATATAAGGCTCTACGCGATCTGTGTCTCTGAGATGCCTTTATCTTTCTAACCTCATCTCCTATGACTTTCCCCTTTATTCACTCTGCATCAGCAATACCAGCCTCTTTGATGTCTCTGGCACCAATCAGATATACTCTTGCCTCGGGGCCTTTGCATATGCTGTTCTCTCTTTCTGGTTTGCTTGTTTCCAGGTAGCTTGTTGCTTTACTTCTATGAGCATTTATTGAAATATCATCCTCCAAGTGAGGTCACCCCTCTAAAATTACTGTACCACGTCACACATACTTACCTCCCTTCCCTGCTATATTTTACTTCTTGGTATTCAGTCCAATGCAATAGTCTTTATCTTCTATATACATATCTTAGCTGTCATTTCTCCTACTAGAATAGAAGCTCCAAGAGGGCAGGGATTTATCTATGCTTGCTACTCTATCCCATAGACACTAGGATATTGCCTGGCACACACTAAACATGTAAAAATATTTTTAAATTAATTGACTAATTTGTAATTTTTAATTCTCCATATCCAAGTGCATTCTGTATATAAATACTAATCTATGAGGCTTAACTTGGGGTTTCACCAAAATAGAGCATTTGTGAAAATCTTTGGTCCTTTTGCTTCAATCATAAAGTGAAAGTAATGAAAAAATTCAGAATATGAAAATTGAAAACATTTAGCATAAGGAAAGGGGAACATAATATGTGGACCAAGAGGCTTGTACTCCGTGACCCTTTGCTGTAACCGAGGTAAACCATGGGAGCAAGAATGGAACACCCAGTGAAAGTAGCAACCAGGTTATCATCCCTCAGTTCCACTTCTTGTAGATGTTAGAACTGACTCAAACAGGGACTTCCCTCGTGGTCCAATGGTTAAGAATCTGCTTTGCAATGCAGGGGACATGAGTTCAATCCCTGGTCAGGGAACCAAGATCCCACATGCCATGGGGCAACTAAGCACATGTGTTCCAGAACCTGTGCACCACAACTAGAATTCGTGCACAGCAACAAAAGATCCTGCATAATGCACTGAAGATTCTACTAAGACTCAATGCAGCCAAATAAATACATGTTAAAAGAAAAAACAATGGACTCAAACAGAGTCAGTTTCTTCACATGCAATGAAGGAGCTCCTAACTAGCTGGTTACTTGAAGCCTTTCCTCAGCTCTACTGCTATGATTGCTTACTTAGTAAAGAAATCTTTTTTAAAAAAATCACTTTGCCAAGAAAAGTTCATATAGTCAAAGCTATGGTTTTTCTAGTAGTACAGATTGAAAGTTGGACCATAGAGAAGCCTGAGTGCCAAAGAACTGATGCTTTTGAATTGTGGTGCTCTTGAGAATCCCTTGGACAGCAAAGAGATCAAACCAGTCAATCCTAAAGGAAATCAACCTTAAATGCCAGCTGGAAGGACTGATGCTGAAGCTGAAGCTCCAAAAGTTTGGTCAACTAATGGGAAGAGCCTACTCATTGGAAAAGACGTGATGCTGGGAAAGATTGAAGGCACGAGAAGAAGGAGACAACAGAGGATGAGATGGTTGGATGGCATCATTGACTCGATGGATGTGAGTTTGAGCAAACTCCAGGAGATGGTGAAGGACAGGGAAGCCTGGCCTGCTGCAGTCCATGGAGTCACAAAGAGTCAACCTAGTGACAGAGCAATAAAAACAACAACAGAATGATAGATACAGCATGAGAAATTTTCATTATCAAAAGGAAATTTATGAGAAGAATATTGGATATTTAACAAAATATTTTAAATATCAAAAAAGCAACTCTTAAGAAAGGATGAAACTGGATCCAGGGCTTGTAGCACCTGAGTTTGAGGGTCTTTCCTTAGAGTATTGTCACTAACTTGACTCAGCATGCAAACCCCAGGTTCTGTGCCTTGATTCACATTCCTGAGGTAAGTATGACTGACCGTGTGTGCGTCAGGGACAATTGATGTTTCCGAAGAACCAGGGCCATGTGGACCCACCATTAGGATTGGAAAACTGTCGACAGTGAAAAGGTCAAGAACAGCTCCTCCAGAGCATCTAGTAAAACTTTCAATTCCAAGGCACCAAACATAGTAGATTTGAGATTAACACCAGTTTGGCATCACACAGTGGAGAGCATTCTAGGTAGATGATACTTTTTTGGCTCTTTAATCACCAACATTAAATTCAATAATTCTTTTTTTTTTTAAGTGGCCAGATCCTGACTTGGTAATTAATTTTAGATGATCCTCAAAATACTATCTGTTCAGTCAACATTGATCTCGGTACTTTTATAACAATTTTATGGATCATACAAATTGATTTACATGCTTTCCCCCGTGAAACTCAGACCCTGCATTAAATAGAATCCTCTTCCAGTTCAATCTGCCTCAAAGAGCCCAGTGTGTTTGTGTGTGTGTTAGCCCCTCAGTCACGTCCAACTCTTTGTGACCCGGTGGACTGTAGCCCGACACAATCCTCTGTCCACAGGATTCTCCAGGCAACAAAACTGGAGTGAGTTGCCATTTCCTATTCCAGGGGATCTTCCTGACCCAGGAATCAAACCCAGGTCTACCTGCAATGCAGGTAGATTTTTTTTTTTTTTTTGCTGTCTGAGCCACCAGGAAAGCCCCAAAGGGCCCAACATAGATCAAATTTCCTTGACAGATATAGATATGGATGAATTTAAATATTTTTTTCTTATATGATCAGTGGACTTCCCTGATGGCTCAGACAGTAAAGCGTCTGCCTACAATGCAGGAGACCCGGTTTCAATCCCTGAGTGGGGAAGATCCCCTGGAGAAGGAAATGGCAACCCACTCCAGTATTCTTGCCTGGGAAATCCTATGGACGGAGGAGCCTGGTAGGCTACAGTCCATGGGGTCGCAAAGAGTCGGGCACGACTGAGCGACTTCACTTTCACTTTCTATATGATCAGTAATGTCTCTTGTGACTAGTTATTTTTAAATTAACTCTGAAAAAATTTACTGTGATTCTTCAATCTACTTTGTCTTACCATTATTGTTTATTTATTATTTCAAGTATATAGTATGCATAACTCATAGGCAGGAATTGTTTATTTGGTCTCTTGCCTAAAACCTAACATCAGCAAGTATAGTAAGTTTTCAATGCCATTTATTTGGCATCTTAAAATATCATCCACTCTTCATTTTAGGATAAGTCTCCTTACCCTTTTACAGTACAGAGCTTGACCAGCTTACATAGTGCTATGCTGGCTTCAGAGCAGATTTTGAATTCCCCAAAGAGATATATGTCCTTTCCAATCTTCTGCTAAATTAATCTGTAAATAAGAGCCAAAAATTCAATCAAGTTTATATTGAGAAGATTTCTTTTCTGATTCCCCTGAACCAGAATTTTTGGTGTCTCTGAAGACTGAGTGTGTATTCTGGTTTCTAAGTTTCTTCTAGTGATATTTTTTCCCTCAGATAACATTGGTAGAAATTAAATGGTTCATTGCTTTGGGAAGATTTTTACTTTTTGCTCAATAGTTGAAATTTAAGGTACTTTTTCCCTCTTGCTTTTACTTCCATTTGACAAGCTTCAGGCAGAATTTAAAGCAGGAATCCAATATACCTAAACGTTGTTGTAATAAGATAGAAATGAGCTTCTCACAGAATCTTTCCTTGAGACTTATTGCTTAACAGTGTCTTCTATTATCCTCCCAAATTTTATGTAATGTATGAGTAGTCTCTTCTCAACAGAAAACTTCAAAATACTAGGGAAATCTCTAACATAAGTTTGGGGGAAAATTGAATTATATCAGATTGTAAGCTGGACACCAATCATTAGTGTTCAATAGACAATGATTATTTCAAAACTATTTCAAAATTATGAATACACTTTAAGAATGTTTTGACCAGGGAATAACGGGTAAATGCTGGTAATAAATTTTACCACTATAATTAAAGTAAAGCCTATTCTTTTCTCTAAACTTTTGTCTTTTGCCTTTCAAGAGATTTAAAGTTGCAAGAATTCCTCATGAGAATTACAAAAAGAATGAAAAGGGTAGAAAGTCTTCTAAGAAGTAAAATAAGGGCTCCAGGTTGATAGAGCTCAGGCAAGCCTGAGGGGTGGCTTTTTCTTTTTTCACACATTTGTAGAACTGGCCTAGGATACCAGTGACCAGATGTCCTTTATTGCCACAAAGGACAAACCAAAAGACAATGGGATAAAATTCCAGTATAAACACGGGAAGATATTACTAAGTGTGTAAGGCAGTAGTTTACAACCTTAGGTGTATATTAGTTCACCTGGGAGCTTTAAAAAATTACCAAAGCCTCAAAAAAATTGTCCGCTTAAAAATTGGTATTTTTAAAGAGTTTCTCAGGATATACAAATATATACTAAGGTTGAGAGTGCCAGTGTCAGGCAAGAAGTTTCCATGAAATGATGTCACTGGAGCATATCAACAGCTGAGTAAATAAGTTAGAGACAAAGTAAACATGCCTGTCATTCTCCGAATATGCTTGTTTTCAAGTCACAAGCCTATTAGAAGCTCTCTCATTTTTTCCATCTCTGTGATTTCAGAAGGAATACAAGTGCCATTTAGGGGTCCAGAATTTAGATGTGGGGTTATGGTGGCGTTGCCCACTTCCAGAAACGGATTGCTCATTACAAACAAAACACAGCCTCCTAAAACTACCAGATGTAAAATCATCTGTAGGATGCTAAATAGCTCTGACTTTGCCACCCTGAGATTTACATGCTCCATAAAGCTGTGTTATTTTTTACTATAATGCCAGTGCCCCCTGTTTGGGCCCAGAAGAGCACTGCCCTGATCCCATTTCTAGCACTCTGGCTTAGATCCATGTCTGTTCTCTTCAGAAGCAATCTGGAACTCTCAGAAGGAATAACAGTAAGTCAGTAAGGGATGAGCCAAAGAATGTAATACCAAACATGCTGACAAAATTCAAAACTCTATGCCACAGTCAGATTATCGGCCAAGCTTCTTCCAATCTACCCACCGCCTTGAGACAATTATGCTCCAATCTTCCAATCCAGGCACAGGTTGTAAATACCTTGCTCATTTCTTTCATCTGTCTCTATTCTACCTACCCACTACATGGTTACTGCGTGGTCCTGGCACATAAGATCTCTTTCTACTCTCCTTACAATCTTCCTAGTTAAATCCCAGATAAGAAATTCCCATGCTTTGGTTTACAGGAGAAGAAAATAGAAGCAGAAGGAAGAGGAGGAGAAGCAGGAAACAGAGAAAGAAAAGAAAGAAGAGGATAAAGGGAAGGAGACAGAGAAGGAGAAGCAAAAGAAAACAGGAGGAAACGAGGAGGAGGAAGAAGAAGGGGGGTAGGAGAGGGAAGAGATGGAGGGGTAAGAAGAGAAGAAGGAAGACTAGAATGAAGAGAAAGGGGAGGAGGTAGGGAGGAAAAAGAGAAGCCTAAATTTTTTAAAATAAATGCTATGCATCAGATGCTTTATTTGCAGTATGTTTATACAGTATTATGACCTTCAAAATAACCGTGAGTATTGAGTATGATTTCGCAGACAATGAGATACAGCTTGCAGATGAAATGACTCTCCTGAGGATTCAGCAGTGTAGGATCCAGGGTGAGATTGAACATGAGACTATACTACTCCATGGTTCATGAACTTTCCACTTTTTTTGCTTGTCTTCCTATTTCATGGGATTTGAGTCATATCTTCCCAGAGCTTCCACAGGTCCAGGAAATGCTGAGCTCATAATATTCCACATGAGCATCAACTACAAGAATTGTACAAAGTAATTTCCATAGGTACACTTCAGTTCAGTTCAGTTCAGTCACTCTTTGCGACCCCATGAATCGCAGCACACCCAGGCCTCCCTGTCCATTACCATCTCCCAGAGTTCAATCAGACTCACGTCCATTGAGTCAGTGATGCCATCCAGCCATCTCATCCTCTGTCATCCCCTTCTCCTCCTGCCCCTAATCCCTCCCAGCATCAGAGTCTTTTCCAATAAGTCAACTCTTCGCATGAGGTGGCCAAAGTACTGGAGTTTCAGCTTTAGCATCATTCCTTCCAAAGAAATCCCAGGGCTGATCTCCTTCAGAATGGACTGGTTGGATCTCCTTGCAGTCCAAGGGACTCTCAAGAGTCTTCTCCAACACCACAGTTCAAAAGCATCAATTCTTCAGCACTCAGCCTTCTTCACAGTCCAACTCTCACATCCATACATAAGCACTGGAAAAAAAATAACCTTGACTAGACGGACCTTTGTTGGCAAAGTAATGTCTCTGCTTTTGAATATGCTATCTAGGTTGGTCATAACTTTCTTTCCAAGGAGTAAGTGTCTTTTAATTTCATGGCTGCAGTCACCATCTGCAGTGATTTTGGAGCTCAAAGAAATAAAGTTTGACACTGTTTCCACTTTTTCCCCATCTATTTCCCATGAAGTGATGGGACCAGATGCCATAATCTTTGTTTTCTGAATGTTGAGTTTTAAGGCAACTTTTTCACTCTCCACTTTCACTTTCATCAAGAGGCTCTTTAGTTCCTCTTCACTTTCAGCCATAAGAGTGGTGTCATCTGCATATCTGAGGTTATTGATATTTCTCCCGGCAATCTTGATTCCAGCTTGTGCTTCCTCCAGCCCAGCGTTTCTCATGATGTACTCTGCATATAAGTTAAATAAGCAGGGTGACAATATACAGCCTTGACATACTCCTTTTCCTATTTGGAACCAGTCTGTTGTTCCATGTCCAGTTCTAACTGTTGCTTCCTGACCTGCATATAGGTTTCTCAAGAGGCAGGTCAGGTGGTCTGGTATTCCCATCTCTTGAAGAATTTTCCACAGTTTATTGTGATCCACACAATCAAAGGCTTTGGCATAGGCAATAAAGTAGAAATAGATGTTTTTCTGGAACTCTCTTGCTTTTTCAATGATCCAGCAGATGTTGGCAATTTGGTCTCTGGTTCCTCTGCCTTTTCTGAAACCAACTTGAATATCTGGAGGTTCATGGTTCCCGTATTGCTGAAGCCTGGCTTGGAGAATTTTGAGCATTACTTTACTAGCGTGTGAGATGAGTGCAATTGTGTGGCAGTTTGAGCATACTTGGGCCTTGCCTTTCTTTGGGATTGGAATGAAAACTGAACTTTTCCAGTCCTGTGGCCACTGCTGAGTTTTCCAAATTTGCTGGCATATAGAGTGCAGCACTTTCACAGCATCATCTTTCAGTCTACTCAAATATTTATTCAGCAAATGACCTACTGTTAAAACAAGAGGGTCTATATTCCCTTCAATGTTGTTGTAATAATTACATTTAAGTACGTCATATTCTGGAATGCAAAAGTAGGAAGTCAAGAAACACCTGGAGTAACAGGCAAATTTGGCCTTGGAATATGGAATGAAGCAGGGCAAAGACTAATAGAGTTTTGCCAAGAAAATGCACTGGTCATAACAAACACCCTCTTCCAACAACACAAGAGTAGACTCTATACATGGACATCACCAGATGGTCAACACTGAAATCAGATTGATTATATTCTTTGTAGCCAAAGATGGAGAAGCTCTATACAGTCAGCAAAAACAAGACCAGGAGCTGAGTGTGGCTCAGACCATGAACTCCTTATTGCCAAATTCAGACTGAAACTGAAGAAAGTAGGGAAAACCACTAGACCATTCAGGTATGATCTAAATCAAATCCCTTATGATTATACAGTGGAAGTAAGAAATAGATTTAAGGGACTAGATCTGATAGATAGAGTGCCTGATGAACTATGGAATGAGGTTCATGACATTGTACAAGAGATAGGGATCAAGACCATTCCCATAGAAAAGAAATGCAAAAAGCAAAATGGCTGTCTGGGGAAGCCTTACAAATAGCTGTGAAAAGAAGAGAAGCTAAAAGCAAAGGAGAAAAGGAAAGATATAAGCATCTGAATGCAGAGTTCCAAAGAATAGCAAGAAGATATAAGAAAGCCTTCTTCAGCAATCAATGCAAAGAAATAGAGGAAAACAACAGAATGGGAAAGACTAGGGATCTCTTCAAGAAAATCAGAGATATTAAAGGAACATTTCATGCAAAGATGAGCTCGATAAATGACAGAAATGGTATGGATCTAACAGAAGCAGAAGATATTAAGAAAAGATGGCAGGAATACACAGAAGAACTGCACAAAAAAGATCTTCACGACCCAGATAATCACAATGGTGTGATCACTGACCTAGAGCCAGACATCTTGGAATTTGAAGTCAAGTGGGCCTTAGAAAGCATCACTACGAACAAAGCTGGTGGAGGTGATGGAATTCCAGTTGAGCTGTTCCAAATCCAGAAAGATGATGCTGTGAAAGTGCTGCACTCAATATGCCAGCAAATTTGGAAAACTCAGCAGTGGCCACAGGACTGGAAAAGGTCAGTTTTCATTCCAATCCCAAAGAAAGGCAATGCCAAAGAATGCTCAAACTGTCGCACAATTGCACTCATCTCACACGCTAGTAATGCTCAAAATCCTCCAAGCCAGGCTTCAGCAATACGTGAACCGTGAACTTCCTGATGTTCAAGCTGGTTTTAGAAAAGGCAGAGGAACCAGAGATCAAATTGCCAACATCTGCTGGATCATGGAAAAAGCAAGAGAATTCCAGAAAAGCATCCACTTCTGCTTTATTGACTATGCCAAAGCCTTTGACTGTGTGGATCATAATAAACTGGAAAATTCTGAAAGAGATGGGAATACCAGAGCACCTGATCTGCCTCTTGAGAAATTTGTATGCAGGTCAGGAAGCAACAGTTAGAACTGGCCATGGAACAACAGACTGGTTCCAAATAGGAAAAGGAATACGTCAAGGCTGTATATTGTCACCCTGCTTATTTAACTTATATGCAGAGTACATTATGAGAAACACTGGACTGGAAGAAACACAAACTGGAGTTGTGTTTCAGTTTGCCGGGAGAAATATCAATAACTTCAGATATGCAGATGACACCACCCTTATTGCAGAAAGTGTAGAGGAACTAAAAAGCCTCTTGATGAAAGTGAGTGGAAAAGTTGGCTTAAAGCTCAACATTCAGAAAACAAAGATCATGGCATCCAGCCCCACCACTCCATGGGAAATAGATGGGGAAAAAGTGGAAACAGTGTCAGACTTTATTTTTCTGGGCTCCAAATCACTACAGATGGTGACTGCGGCCATGAAATTAAAAGACACTTACTCCTTGGAAGGAAAGTTATGACCAACCTAGATAGCATATTCAAAAGCAGAGACATTACTTTGCCAACAAAGGTTCATCTAGTCAAGGCTATGGTTTTTCCTGTGGTCATGTATGGATGTGAGAGTTGGACTGTGAAGAAGGCTGAGCACCGAAGAATTGATGCTTTTGAACTGTGGTGTTGGAGAAGACTCTTGAGAGTCCCTTGGACTGCAAGGAGATCCAACCAGTCTATTCTGAAGGAGATCAGCCCTGGGATTTCTTTGGAAGGAATGATGCTAAAGCTGAAACTCCAGTACTTTGGCCACCTCATGTGAAGAGTTGACTCATTGAAAAGACACTGATGCTGGGAGGGATTGGGGGCAGGAGGAGAAGGGGACGACAGAGGATGAGATGGCTGGATGGTATCACCAACTCAATGGACATGAGTTTGGGTAGACTCCAGGAGTTGGTGATGGACAGGGAGGCCTGGCATGCTGCGATTCTTGGGGTCACAAAGAGTTGGATATGACTGAGGGACTGATCTGATCTGATGTCATACTCAAAGCACAGGAATGAAGAAGAATGAGAAAAGAGCAAGAAGGAGAGGAAGAAGGAGGAGGAAGAAAAGAAGAGAAATTGTAAAGAGAAAAGATAGGCAGGAAAACCCTTTTTTAAGAATAAGGATGAGAATTACAGTTGACCTCTTAACCAGAGAACAGGAAAGCAAGAAGAGAGTAAGTTAATGTTGAAAAAAAATTTGTAAATTAACCTAAAAATCTGTATCTATTAAAGTTAGCCTTTGAAAGTGAAGGAGAAATTTTTAAAAACCAAGACCTGGAATTCATCACCAGCCAAACTGCTCTGCAAGAAATATTAAGAGTTATGCAGAGAGAAGGAAAATGATAAAGGTCAGAAACAAATCTACATAAAGAAAGGGAAGCACTGAAGAAAGAATAAATAAAAGTCATATAATTTTTTTTCAAAGTCTTATTTGATCTAAAAGATAACTTTTTAAGAACAAGTTATTAGGTGATTGGTGTTCACAGGTGGTGCTAATGGTAAAGAATCTGCCTGCCAATACAGGAGGCATAAGAGATGCGGGTTTGATGGATCCCTGGGTCAGGAAGATCCCCTAGAGGAGAGCATGCCAACCCACTCCAGTTTTCTTGCCTAAGAATCCCAAGGACAGAGAAGCCCAGCGGGCAAGGGTCCATAGGGTTGCAAAGAGTTGGGCACGACTGCAGTGACTTAGCAGCAGCAGCTTTAGGTAATTATTAACGGGTGAAATGAGTGACAGCAATGTCACAGGGGAAACAGGGAGAAATTGAGAATACTTTCTTACAAGGTACCTATACTATATGTAAGAGTATAGTGTTGTTTGAAAGTGGACTTAAAGTAGATAAAAATGTAAGTTGCAAATTGTAGGGCAACCACTGGAGTTTTAATATAGTCAACATACTCAGGAGATAAAATGATATAAAATTATCAATTAAAGCTAGAGATGTCAGACAGAAAGCGGGGAGGGGGGAGGTAAATACAATGAATAAAATTACTTTCAAATATGGTAAGTATTAATCCAATTAGTTCAGGGCGCTTGTGGGCAGTCAGTTGTACAGTAAGGTTTTGGGTCTTTTTGACATATTGGCATGTGGGACAGGAAGATGGTGAGTCTTTCCCACCATTGTCAGTAGTCTCCACTTAGCCACAGTAGCCGGCTCAACTTTTCATGGAGTCCAGAGGAGGATGACAATGGCCTCTCATCGTGGAACCAGCAATCAGACTCATCTAGCGCTGAGGCCAGTGCTGCTGCTCAGCCCTCAAATAGGCTTCCTCCTCTCAAGCTACGGACAAAATACAAGACATCTAACAGACACAGTACAGGGGAGATCATGTCAAATAAGCAAAATACAAGCCACATTCAGGGGTAATATCACACTCACCTGTGTTTTTTGTCTTGGTATGCAATACAGTTCAGGATTCCCTGGTAGCTCAGTGGTAAAGAATCTACCTGTAGTGCAGGGGATGCAGGTTCAATCCCTGGGTTGGGACGATCCCCTGGAGAAGGAAAAGGCAACCCACGCCAGTATTCTTGTCTGGAAAATCCCATGGACAGAGGAGTCTGGTGGGCTATAGTCCATGGGGCTGCAAAGGGTCAGAGATGACTGAGGAACTGAGCGTGCAACACAGTTAAAAAGAGCATGTCCAAAATCAAGTATACAATGGCCACCTAGTTTTATATCTTAGATGTTTGAACAATAGCTACTCCATTTTGACTGTCAAATGCCTTCCTGTCCTCAATGGCCAAAGCAGATGCACACTGCCTGTCTGAACGACCACAAAACAGGCTGCTCTGGTCAGTAAAATTTAAGTTAAACTATGTATAAGGAAGAATAACTTCCCCATGCCTCACTACATGCAGATGTCCCCATCATTTCCCCTTTTGATTGCAAATCTTTCAGTTGAAAGTATTGATGATCAAAATATCCATCACTAAGTGCTGGAGTGCTAGTTCCTATCCCAGGTTCACATATGTCCTGAGGTGCTAGGCCTCCTTTATATTCACCTAGTCATTCACCTTGGGGGAAAACTAACCAGATTTCCTAAATGGGCTCAGAGGTATTAATGGGGGAACACTTCGTGTGCTATGCATTTTATCACTTATATCCAATTGTCACACAAGCATTGCACATGTGCTTTTAGCAGCAGAGTTAAAGCAGTGTCACTTCATAGTATTTATGCTCTGTGATAATTATACTAGATAACTTTCTTTCTGTCCAGAGCATCAGGGAAATAAATACAGACCTCAGTTAACAGAACTCGAATTTCATATTCATTGAAATGATCAGTCCTGGGTGTTCATTGGAAGGAATGATGTTGAAGCTGAAACTTCAATACTTTGGCCACCTGATGCGAAGAGTTGACTCATTGGAAAAGACCCTGATGCTGGGAAAGATTGAGGGCGGGAGGAGAAGGAGACGACAAAGGATGAGATGGTTGGATGGCATCACTGACTCAATGGACATGAGTTTGGGTGAACTCCGGGAGTTGCTAATGGACAGGGAGGCCTGGCGTGCTGTGGTTCATGGGGTCGCAAAGAGTCGGACACGACTGGGCAACTGAAATGAACTGAACTGAACTGAAACATAATATTGTTCTTTCTAAAATTACTCTCATCTTTACCAAACACAGCCAAGTTAAAATTAATTTGTTTGCAAAATAAGTCCTGTCAATTGACCACATAAGTTCCTCCACACTGGCAGAGGGAGATGTCCCCAGGAGTCTCAGACTGAATTCCCAAAAAACTTCTCAAGGCCAGGACAGCCAGCCCAAAGGCCTACTATCAGGCTCTGCCTTGGTGGATTTTTCTCATCTAGCACTCCCCAAAATATTGAAATTCCTGAGTCAGTGAATTTTCTCCCTTTAACTCTGTTTAGCTTCAAGTTACCAAAATCTGGAGAGATTATTTAAGACAGAGATTTCCAAAACATAGTTATTTCTATAGAGTTTACCTGAAAGCTCTTTTCTTCTCCTTTACTCTTAGAAATCACATAAGATTAAAGTTCTAGAGATGCCAGAGAAATCATTTACATCTCAAAGGCACAAGAGAAATAGCAATTCCTTCTAGAAAGCCAGCTTAACCAATCATGATGGTCTTACTTTGATACATTAGCAGAACCATTAGAGGCCATTGTTCTCCAGACCTCATGGTAGCTCCCATTGATTAAGGACAGCCAGCACAGGGCCCCAATACTTCTGGATGGCCACTCTGGGATTTCTCCTGGTGCTTTCAGGATCGCCTCTGGAACTTTCAAGCCCCACATGATAGTGGATAGCCCCTGCCACTTTTCATTCCCTGTCATATTTCCTGACATCTCATTACTCACAGGAGTTTCCTCAGTCTCCTGGTTGCTCAGCCAAGACCAAAGAAAGAGTGTGGAGTTAGCAACAGAATGTCAATAGTTTAGTGGATGGGGGAGCTTACAGATATGAGAGACACCCTGCCATGTGCAGTGGACACAGTGGGAAGGACATGGTGGCAGGGGGAAGGAAGAGATTATGTGTTATAAGGAAATAATATCAGGTGGGCTCATTATTTACCAGGGAAGCCAGTAGAGGGGCACACCCCTCACAGTCCCTTTGATAAGAAAAATCACTAGATGGGGCCTGGGGCAAGAAAGTTAGGTGAAGCAGGCACTGGTTAGGCAAGGGATATACAGAGAGCAAGACAAGAGCCATCTTGAGTGGCCTGACCATAAATCTCCCCAAAACCCATCATTGCAATCTAATCCTGCCAGGAAAAGCGAGAAACTAGCACAGCCTAGAGGAGGTGTGGAGACATCACAACTACAGGTAGTATGATAGCCCGAATGGGATCCTGGAATAGAAAAATGAAATCTGAAAAATGTGTGCACTGTAGTTAATAACAATGTAATGACATCAGAAGAAACAATAACCTCAGATATGCAGATGACACCACCTTTATGGAAGAAAGTGAAGAGGAACTAAAGAGCCTCTTGATGAAAGTGAAAGAGGAGAGTGAAAAAGCTGGCTTAAAACTCAACATTCAAAAAATGAAGATCACGGCATCCAGTTTCATCATTTCATGGCAAACAAATAGAGAAACAATGGAAACAGTGACAGAATTTATTTTCTTCGGCTCCAAAATCATGGCAGATTGTGACTGCAGCCATGAAATTAAAAGATGCTTGCTCCTTGGAAGAAAATCTATAACCAGCATATTTAATCCAGCATATTTCTAATTCAGCCTATTAAAAGCAGAGACATTACTTTGCAGACAAAGGTCCATCTAGTCAAAGCTATGGTTTTTCCAGTAGTTATGTATGGATGTGAGTGTTGGACCATAAAGAAAGCTGAGTGCCAAACAGCTGATGTTTTTGAACTGTGGTGCTGGAGAAGATTCTTGAGAGTCCCTTGGACTGCAAGGAGATCAATTCTAAAGAAAATCAGTCCTGAATATGCATTGGAAGGACTGAAGCTGAAGCTCTAATATTTTGGCCACCTGTTATGAAGAATTGACTCATTAGAAAAGACCCTGATGCTGGGAAAGATTGAAGGCAGGAGGAGAGGGGCATGACAGAGGATGAGATGGTTGGATAGCATCACCGACTCAATGGACATTAGTTTAAGCAAGCTCTAGGAGACTGTGAAGGACAGGGAGGCCTGGCATGCTGCAGTCCATGGGGTCACAAAGAGTTGGACACATCTGAGTGACTGGACAACAACAAACTGCAATCCCTCTTTTCCACCTTAATCTCTCCTTCTGTGTTTATATTATTTATTGATGTTTTACTAAAGTCTTCAGTTGTATGGTTGAAAAACAATTCAATTTAAAATTTCACTGTTACAGAGTTTAAGTTCACTCTGCCCACCGCATGAAAGGCCATTGAATCCAAGAGACAACGTGTTGAGGCAGGAATATGGCTTTATTTGGAAGCCAGCTGACCAAGAAGAGAGCAGACTAATGTCTCAAAATAACCATCTTCCTGTGGTCTGGAGACCAGGTTCTTTTGTAGAACCAGAAAGAGAGGTAGTGGAGAAGTAAAGTGAAAAGATAGAATAGAGAGGGATTGGTAATGGGGAAGTAAAGTAAAAAGGGCCACCTGTCTTGCAAAATTCCTCCAGGAATGGTCAGTCTTTAGAAAGTATGTGTGAATCTCTTCTTTTCACAGGGTGAGATTATCTCCCTGTGAGTTAAAGAAAGGCACTTTAGTTGAACAGTCAGGCAGAAGGGCAGAGTTCTCTGATATAGTCCATTATGTATGGTTATAATGTCATAAGCAGTGAACAACAAAGATTAAAGTCCAAGGAACAGATTCAACAGGGAGTCAAAGTTGGCTCTTCCCTGTTACAGTATAAGTCTTTAAGATTGAACACATATACGTAGGGACTGGACCTAATAATTCTTATATTTATTTCTGCATATATAAATGGTTAATACCTTGAGAGAATAGTTTGATTAAATAACAAGGAACATAGCTACAGATAGGCAGTGTGAATAGGATTCTAGAGGATTTCATCTGCTAAGAGAACTTTGGTCAATTTGTTGGAATAATTGATGACAGCACAGCTGTCAAAACCAATGAAAATATTTATGTCAAGAATAAATGAAAAATTATGAGTATCAGCTTCTCAAATCTATATATGCCTAAAATAGTGTATTTTTTCAGTTCTGACTTCCCAACAAATATAAGCACTATTTCTATACTCTGCAAGTTTCTGGTGGAAAATGAAATGTCTGATCCTGGCAGTTGGAAGGACTTCTCTTCCTTGTAGCAGCTTCTCTAGTTCTATTAAGATTGGCCACCATTAGAATGATTCCCTACATGTGAGTCTGTTTCTGTTTCATAAATAAATTCATCTGGGTCAAATTTTAGATTCCACTTATAAGTAATATATATTATTTATCTTCCTTTGGTCTAGTTAGCATGGTAATCTCTAAGTCTACATGTTGCTGCAAATGGTGTTATTTCATTCTTTTTATGACTGAATAGTATTCTATTATTTTCTTCTTCATCCATTAACCTGTTGATGGACACTTAGGTTGCTTCTGTGTCTTGGTGATTGTAGATAGTGCTTCTCTGAATATTGGGGTGCATGTACATTTTTAAATTAGTTTGGTCTGGATATATACCCAAGAGTGGGATGATGTGGTAACTCTATTTTCAGTTGTTTTGAGGAACCTCCATACTGTTTTCCATAGTGTCTGCACCAATTTACATTCCATCCAACAGTGGAGGAGGGTTGCCTTTTCTCCACACTCTCTCCATCATTTATTCTTTGTGGACTTTTTAATATTGACGATTCTGACTGATCTGAGGTGGTACCTCACTGTAGTTTTGATTTATATTTCTCAAATAATTAGCAATATTGAGCATCTTTTCCTGTGCCTGTAGATCATCTGTATGTCTTCTTCAGAGAAATGTCTATTTAGAAGAGACTTATGGTTGCCAAGGGAGAAGGGGTGAATGTGTGTGTGGTGGGGGAGAGATTGGGATTAGCAGATGCAAACTATTATATATAAAATAGATAGACAATAAGGTCCTACTAGAGCACGGGGAACTATACTCAACATCCTGTAATAAACCATATGGAAAATAATATATATATGTATATATATAAAACTGAATCAGTTTACTGCACTCCAGAAACATACAATGTTGTAAATCAACTACCCTTCCATAAAAAATAAATTTTGAAAATAAACAAATGAAAAGAATAATTCCACCTCCTTATTCGGCTTCTCATTCTTTGTCCTGTCCCTAAAAAGTTTCTCATTTCTCTATTGCATAGAAGTAGAACTGCCTTGCTTTTCATCAGTGCAAGCCATTTACATGAGAAAGCAGAATTCTATAAACAGAAAACATACTCACTGGACTACAGATCTATTTCCAAAAGAAAATATATTGTGGAAGCAAATGAAAGAAATTGCACATGCAGAATTTTAAATGCATATCTTAACAGATCTAATCTCACTTAATGATCATATTTATGGGGAATACTAATAAACTACTTCCACTGAAACCTTTCATCTTCCCACTGGGATTTCGGGCTATATGCTTCCTTGCTTCTTTACTTGAAATAGCTTGGCCTTTAATGACATGTGAATGGGAAAGCAGCACAAAATACCTTTTTAAAGTCAACTTAGACAAAACAATCCTTTTTCTCATGTGAATTCTGTAAAGATAACATAATAACCAAGCAGAACCTGAAAATATAAGATGACCCTTCCCCCAAAGAAAACCTGATTAAAATGGAAAGGTTAAACTTACTTATGATATCAAATGTTTTCATCATGGGAATGGAAGTGCAAGTAAATGAAAGCTGTACAAATAACCTCACTTTATATAACTAACATTTACTGAGAATTTCTCCTGTATCTCGTTGACCTTAGCATACATTATAGATTATATTTTTCCAACTAGAATTACTTTGAATGAGCCGAATGTAATATTTTGTTACAATACATATACAGATTATCTTCAGTTGTTAAAAATCTTTTAAAATATCACTGTGCATTCCTTTAAATCATAATCTTATTGCATTTAGAGCCATCTTTGACAGAGCAGGGGGTGGGCTATAAAGACAGACTGTGGAATTTTCCAATTGAGTGAAGTCTGCCTCTTTTTAAGTCTCAGTGAGCTGTGAGGTGGAAATTCACACAGAGGGCTAGATAAGGTATCTGGTCTAATGTGGCCACTGCATACTCTTTCTCTATTCATATTTGAAATTTCCTCTGTCCCTTCAAGTTTACGTGCAATAAAATCAAGGGATGGATAATAAAAAGTCAAAAGATTTTGATAATGAATTTGGGGCTGAATAAAGTGGCTTATGCTTCCCAGATGGCTCAGTGGTAAAGAATCTGCCTGCCGATGCAGGAAATGCAAGAGATGTGGTTTTGGTCCCTGGTTTGGGGAGATCCCCTGGAGAAGGAAATGGCAACCCATGCCAGTATTCTTGCCTGAAAAATCCCATGGACAGAGGATTCTGGTGGGTCCATGCGGTTGCAAAGAATTGGACATGACCGAATGGGTGCAGCAGAGAAGGCAATGGCAACCCACTCCAGTACTCTTGCCTGGAAAATCCCATGGATTGAGGGGCCTGGTGGGCTGCAGTCCATGGGGTCGCTAGGAGTCGGACACGACTGAGCGACTTCACTTTATTTTTTCACTTTCATGCATTGGAGAAGGAAATGGCAAGCCAGTCCAGTGTTCTTGCCTGGAGAATCCCAGGGACAGGGGAGCCTGGTGAACTGCCGTCTACGGGATTGCACAGAGTTGGACACAACTGAAGCGACTTAGCAGCAGCAGCAGAATGGGCGCAGAGTGGCTTATGAAGAATGGGAGCAAAGAAGTATTCTTTGTCATGAATTTCACATGCAAAACAACATGTTGAGACCAGATATTTATTTTCTCTACAGAGTATATATTGCATATCAAAATCTTTTTTAAAAAACCAAATCACCCAATTTCTGTTCAGAAAGAAATGTTCATCCTGAAGGATTATTTTATTGGTGTTCATCCAATCACAGTTCAACAAACTTCTAAGCATCTGTCCATGTGTTAGACCATGGCCAGTGCCCCATCAATAACACACCATCTGCCTGGAGATAGAATATATCCAGACAGAAGCAACCAGAGTGTTGGCACCCAAGTTGTAGAGATCCTATCCACAGTCCACACACACACACACATATATACTTTTGTATGTATATGCACAAAGGCACGCACACACACATACATGAAATCATTATGAGGAAGAAATATGGCATATCAAAGAAATAGATTTTTGAGGAAAGTTCTTTAGACAGTAGGCTCTGAAAGAGCAAAAATCAACATTAATATATTAGGAGCTAGATACTTTGCTATGCTACGGAGTCAATTTTCATCCCCCCTCAGTTCAGTTCAGTTCAGTCACTCAGTCGTGTCCGACTCTTTGCGACCCCATGAATCGCAGCACGCCTGGCCTCCCTGTCCATCACCAACTCCCGGAGTTCACTCAGACTCACATCCATCGAGTCAGTGATGCCATCCACCCATCTCATCCTCTGTCATCCCCTTCTCCTCCTGCCCCCAATCCCTCCCAGCATCAGAGTCTTTTCCAATGAGTCAACTTTTCGCATGAGGTGGCCAAAGTACTGGAGTTTAGCTTTAGCATCATTCCTTCCAAAGAAATCCCAGGGCTGATCTCCTTCAGGATGGACTGGTTGGATCTTCTGTAATCCAAGGGGGACTCTCAAGTCTTCTCCAATACCACAGTTCAAAAGCATCAATTCTTCGGCGCTCAGCTTTATTCACAGTCCAACTCTCACATCCGTACATGGCCACTGGAAAAACCATAGCCTTGACTAGACGGACCTTTGTTGGCAAAGTAATGTCTCTGCTTTTGAATATGCTATCTAGGTTGGTCATAACTTTCCCTCCAAGGAGTAAGCGTCTTTTAATTTCCTGGCTGCAGTCATCATCTACAGTGATTTTGGAGCCGAAAAAAATAAAGTCTGACACTGTTTCCACTGTTTCCCCATGAAGTGATGGGACTGGATGCCATGATTTTAGTTTTCTGAATGTTGAGCTTTAAGCCAATTTTTCACTCTCCTCTTTCACCTTCATCAAGAGGCTTTTTAGTCCCTCTTCACCTTCTGCCATAAGGGTGGTGTTATCTGCATATCTGAGGTTATTGATATTTCTCCCGGCAGTCTTGATTTCAGCTTGTGTTTCTTCCAGCCCAGCATTTCTCAGGATGTACTCTGCGTATAAGTTAAATAAGCAGGGTGACAATATACAGCCTTGACGAACTCCTTTTCCTATTTGGAACCAGTCTGTTGTTCCATGTCCAGTTCTAACTGTTGCTTCCTGACCTGCATATAGGTTTCTCAAGAGGCAGGTCAGGTGGTCTGGTATTCCCATCTCTTTCAGAATTTTCCACAGTTTATTGTGATCCACACAATCAAAGGCTTTGGCATAGGCAATCAAGCAGAAATAGATGTTTTTCTGGAACTCTCTTACTTTTTTGATGATCCAGCAGATGTTGTCAATTTGGTCTCTGGTTCCTCTGCCTTTTCTAAAACCAGCTTGAACATCTGGAAGTTCACGGTTCACGTATTGCTGAAGCCTGGCTTGGAGAATTTTGAGCATTACTTTACTAGTGTGTGAGATGAGTGCAATTGTGCGGTAGTTTGAGCAGTCTTTGGCATTGCCTTTCTTTGGGATTGGAATGAAAACTGCCCTTTTCCAGTCCTGTGGCCACTGCTGAGTTTTCCAAATTTGCTGGCATATTGAGTGGAGCACTTTCACAGCATCATCTTTCAAGATTTGAAAGAGCTCAACTGGAATTCCATCACCTCCATTATCTTTGTTCGTAGTGATGCTTTCTAAGGCCCACTTGACTTCACATTCCAGGATGTCTGTCTCTAGGTCAGTGATCACACCATCGTGATTATCTTGGTCGTGAAGATATTTTGTACAGTTCTTCTGTGTAGTCTTGCCACCTTTTCTTCATATCCTCTGCTTCTGTTAGGTCCATACCATTTCTGTCCTTTATCGAGCCCATCTTTGCATGAAATGTTCCCTTGGTATCTCTAATTTTCTTGAAAAGATCTCTAGTCTTTCCCATTCTGTTGTTTTCCTCTATTTCTTTGCAAGAAGATAAGAAGTGATAAGAAGGCTTTCTTATCTCTTCTTGCTATTCTTTGGAACTCTGCATTCAGATGCTTTTATCTTTTCTTTTCTCCTTTGCTTTTCACTTCTCTTCTTTTCACAGCTATTTGTAAGGCTTCCCCAGACAGCCATTTTGCTTTTTTGCGTTTCTTTTCCATGAGGATGGTCTTGATCCCTGTCTCCTGTACAATGTCATGAACCTCAGTCATAGGCTTGGATTACTGTGATATTGAATGATTTGCCTTGGAACGAACAGAGATCATTCTGTCGTTTTTGAGATTGCATCCAAGTACTGCATTTCGAACTCTTTTTTTGACCATGATGGCTACTCCAGTTCCTCTGAGGGATTCCTGCCCGCAGTAGTAGACATAATGGTCATCTGAGTTAAATTCACCCATTCCAGTCCATTTTAGTTTGCTGATTCCTAGAATGTTCACTCTTGCCATCTCTTGTTTGACCACTTCCAGTTTGCCTTGGTTCATGGACCTGACATTCCAGGTTCCTATGCAATATTGCTCTTTACAGCATCAGACCTTGCTTCTCTCACCAGTCCCATCCACAACTAGGTATTGTTTTTGCTTTGTCTCCATCCCCTCATTCTTTCTGGAGTTATTTCTCCACTGATCTCCAGTAGCATATTGGGCACCTACTGACCTGGGGAGTTCCTCTTTCAGTATCCTATCATTTTGCCTTTTCATACTGTTCATGGGGTTCTATCTGGGCAGGGCCCAACCTTCTCTCTCAATTGACCCGCCATTTGCATCTTGAAGTATTAGTCCACAGTGAATGAATCTCCAATCACTTTACCCTTGGGGGGACCATCTATCTCCTGTCTCATTCTCTGCTCCTAGAACACCTTGGAAACACCATCAGTTGCTTGCAGATAGGTGAGAATCCTGGTAAGTTTGGAGTATATTGGAAGGAAGCAGGCCTTAGAAAACTTTTTCAGGAAGCCCACTCCAAATTTTGATACATCTTTAGGTTGGGGTTAGAAAGGAGAAAATCCAGTCTTCTGGATATTTTGATACAAATCCCCAGTAACATTTTTGCGGCTTCCCCTCCCAGATCTCTCCAATGCCTTACTGCTGCTGCTGCTGCTGCTAAGTCGCTTCAGTCATGTCCGACTCTGTGCAACCCCACAGATGGCAGCCCACCAGACTCCCCCGTCCCTGGAATTCTCCAGGCAAGAACACTGGAGTGGGTTGCCATTTCCTTCTCCAATGCAGGAAAGTGAAAAAGTGAAAGTGAAGTTGCTCAGTCGTGTCTGACTCTTCACGACCCCATGGACTGCAGCCTACCAGGCTCCTCTGTCCATGGGAGTTTCCAGCCAAGAGTACTGGAGTGGGGTGCCATTGCCTTCTCCAAATGCCTTACTACTACTCCCCTAACGTATCACATTGTGTTAGAAGAAAGAACAGTGACTTAACTGCTTTGCTGCTCCTCGCTCTAATCACAAAACTGAGAAACACTGCAATGTTGAATAGATGCTTCTTGACTAACTCATGAAAAAGAGCCTTTGTTCTTTCTCTAGAGAATATATTTCTAACTTAAAATGGATTTATAGGATATAGGTAAGGGTACCTTCTCCCTGTAGGTTTAAGAACTAATATTGCCATTAGGCTGACTCAACACTTAAAAGTCTGACTTGCTATGGTAATATATATGTATTTTATTAAGGGAAATGTATATGTGCTTTATTATAAATATATATATATATAATTTTCAAATTAATACATTGGTTCAGTGATGCAAAAGTATTTAATTAGCACTAGCCTCTTGTTTGCAATGTTTTATCGATTTAAACATTCCCATGAAGAGGACATGTAATGTCTAACATCTACTGGACAATTGGATAGCTAGAATTTCATAGCATGGGAAAAATGAAAAACTCTAATTATAATTTGATTAAAAAGATAGAATTTTGTCTTTGATGATGCCCACTACATGGCCCAGGAATAAAAATAGAGAAAGAAAGGGTGAGGGTGAAGAACGAGGGGACGAGAATCAGGCTGAGGAAGAAAGCAAAATATAGGAAGTGTGGGAAGGGAAGGAAGATTTCTTCTTTCCATCTGTTTTCTTAAGTCTGCTTACTTAAGTATGTCAGTGTCATTAAACAGCTTTTCAGAAAGCAGGAAGAGAATGAAAAATCATGATGGTAATAAGTAGTTCAGGCTCAAAATCTTTAATAACCAAGTAAAAACACTAATCCCTGGCATTTTCATCAGCCCGTACCAAGGCAGCCGTTAGAGCCGGATCACCAGCAACGGCATTTTTAATTATTCAAGATAAAGCACATGTTTTGAGATTCAGGAATGTAAAACATGATCTTGCTTTGTCGAATACATTAGAGAGTAAATTAGGCTAAGGCCGACAATTAAAGCACGTTTCTAAATGTAATGCACACGACGAGACTTCTGACTAGTAGTTCAATAATTGAATTCCTCATAGAAGCACTGCTATCATTGGTACAATTAGGACACTTTCATTTGCAAGTGTCAGAAAGCCAACTCTAACCTAAGAAATGGAATTTAATGACTTCGGTAATTGAGAAATCCCCTAGGTGTGCTAATTTAAGGCACAGATAGTTTCAGGGGCTTAATGATATTTCTCCTCTGTCTTCTCCTTCATTTCTTTCGCTCTTCTCTTCCTGTCTCCTCTTCTCTCTCCTCACCTCTTCTCTTCCCCTGTTTCTCCTTTCTCTCTCTCCCATTGCTCCTTCCTCTTCTCTTGGCTTTTCATTTCTTCTGGGTTTTCCTCATTCTTAGGAGGCTCTATCTCTATAGTGAATATTAGCCACAAGAATTATGGAACTCAATTTTGAAAGCTGAGCAAATAATAGAAAGAGAGCTGCTTTTGAGAGCCTTGGTGAAAGTTTCTTGGAAGATGCCGATCTGCGTGAGTTGGGTCGCCTAACCAACTCTGAATCAAACCAGCAGGTCTTAAAGTGGTAGTGCTCCGATTGGCCAAGGCGGGGTCACATGCCATCTCTGTGTTGCCAGGAAAAGGCATGACCAACTCTACCCCAAACCAAGGAGTTCTTTAGGTGTCAATGAGTAGTGATATAGGGACAGCAAGACATCTCAAACTTTAATGTATATTTAATCAAACTGAGAACCATGTTAAAAATGTGGATACTCGTTTAACAAGTCAGGGTGAGATAAGAAATTCTGAACTCATAACAAGATAATAGGGAGTGTTGATGCTGTTTGTTACTTTGGGAAGCACTTCGAAACCAACTGCTAGGTGGTCATAGATACTGTGTGCTGTGCTCAGTCGCTCAGTCGTGTCCAACTCTTTGTGACCCCCTAGACTGTAGCCCGCCAGGCTCCTCTGTCCATGGGATTCTCCAGGCAAGAATACTGGAGTGAGTTGCCATTTCCTTCTCCAAGGAATCTTCCCAATCCCAGGATTGAACCCAGGTCTCCTGCATTGCAGACAGATTCTTTACCAACTGAGCCACCAGGGAAACCCATAGTTAAAGAGCAGACAACAAAAAGACACAAATTAAACTACCCAGTGGGTATCTCAGCTGGCGCTGATGGTAAAGAAACCACCTGCCAATGCAGGAGACACAAAAGATAAGGATTTGATTCCTGGGTCAGAAAGATTCCCTCGAGAAGGGCGTGGCAACCCACTCCAGTATTCTTGCCTGACGAATCCCATGGACAGAGGAGCCTGGAGGGCTACAGTCCATAGTATCACAAAGAGTTGGACATGACTGAAGTCACTTAGGATGCACGCAAATTACCCAAACAGGTGAAGACATATTCCATTATTATGGTTTTAGGAAAATATTTTTGAAAAAAACATAAATTTTGGATGAAAATAGGAACAGTCCTTCGAAATGCCAAAATAACAAAATAAAATTTTTTTAAATAGTATGTAAAATAGAGACCAGCATGATTCAGATCTGGGTGTGCATCAAAGAATGTTATGTGTACAGTTCAGTTCAGTTCCATCACTCAGTCGTGTCCAACTCTGCAACCCCATGGACTGCAGGACCCCAGGCTTCCCTGTCCATCACCAACTCCCAGAGCTCATGTCCATTGAGTCAGTGATGTCATCCAACCACCTCATCCTCATTCATCCCCTTCTCCTCCTGACTTCACTCTTTCCCAGCATCAGGGTCTTTTCCAATGAGTCAGCCCTTTGTTCGAATCAGGTGACCAAAGTATTAGAACTTCAGCTTCAGTATCAGTCCTTCTAATGAATATTCAGGACTGATTTCCTTTAGGATTGATGGGTCATTACATTACATTGCTTATGTGTACGACTCCTATAGATTATAAATGACCTTCACTATGCTATAAGATGAATTCTACTGTGATTGCAGATATATATTCATAAGAAAATTAAACTATATTTACTTTTTCTACATATAATTTTACCTATCTAGATAATACCAATTCTATACCTGTAGTTTAGCTTCTTCTAAAATAATTCCATACAACCGTATACCAATATAGAACAAACATTTCCAGGTCATAACTGATCGTCCTATTAAGTCATAATTAAGTCATGTTCTTACACAACAAAGCATGTAATCAGCCAGTGGCAAATGATATTAGACTTAATTAAGTCTCCTAAGATCTGTGCAGTGTCAGAGCGCCCTCCTGTGGCTCCTTTGGCCAGGGTTGTTTGCATCTACCGGGTTCCTTGTTGATTAAATGAACCCTTTTTTATGCCTGCATGTCTCAGATACAATCAATTTCTTGGTCATTGATAAAACTGTCGAAGATTTATGATCAAGAACCTCTGCTGAAATCTGTGTGTAAAATCTTATGTCTATTGTTATTTCTCCTGACTCCAAACACCTGAAAACTCAACTGATGTTGAAATGCAGTTGTTTTCATCTGCCTTCAGCTTACTACTTGTCTGACTCTTTGGGACCCGGTGGACTATAGCCCACCAGGCACCCCGTCCATGGAATTTTCCAGGCAAGAATCCTGGAGTGGGTTGCCATTTCCTACTCCAGGTTATAAGAAAAAGATAAGTCACAAACAAATGAGTTGATATAAGGATTTCATTTTTAGAAATATATAGAATGTGGCCTATTAGGGACTAGAATAATTCAACCAAACTGTACTTTTTTTTTGTCCAGATAATTGATTGTTGATTTGATCTTATTTAAACAAATATATTTACATTGTATGTTAATATATTTATCTGGTAGTTAAGTGTACCAAGAAGTAAACACATTATATCTTTGTTCTATATAGCTTTTTTATTTATATGTATTTCTCTTTTTTAGTTGAAGTATAGTTGATGTATGATATATGTTTCAGGCATACGGAATAGTGGTTCAGAATTTGTAAAGGTTATATGCCATTTACAGTTATTACAAAATGTGGACCATAGTCCCCGTATTGTACTGTATGGCCTTGTAGTTGATCTATTTTATGCACAGTGGTTTGTATCTCTTAATGTATACCCCATCTTGCCCCTTCCCTCTCTCCACTGTAACCACTTGTGTTTTTTTCTGTATCTGTAAGTTGTTTCTATATTACTATATACATTCATTTATTTTCTAGATTCCACACGCAAGTAATATCTTACAGTTTTTGTCTTCCTTTGACATATTATCTAGCACAGGAAATTATAGCCCCCTTTTTTTTAAAGCTGTTAGTGGAGTATAATGTGAAAAATGGCTGAATTATTATGCTCTACTCCTGAGACTACTATAATATTGTAAATCAACCATATTCAGTAAAAATAAAATTAAATACATGCTTATAAAAATTCGGAAAATTTCATAAGAAATGATGAACAGGTGTTCTTCTGGGGAATTCAAAAGTGTGATAAAGCCCGGTAGGAAGTGTGTTATACCTTTCAGTGTTGCTTGAATTTTGCCATTAGCTTGTATTAATTTATTTAAATACTTTTAATGACTTTCTGTACCTCATCCACCAATTCATTTAACAGGTATTATTATTTTGTCCACACCAAGTAGTATGTGGGGTCTTAGTCCCCCAACCAGGGATCAAATTGCATCCCTTGCATTGAAAGCATGGAGTCTTAACCACTGGACTGCCAGGAAAATCCCTAGTAGGTATTACTAAGAGCCAACTTAATGAAGAAGAAGCTGTGCTAGGTGCAGAGAAATCTTGATAACTAACACTGACTTGGGTGCTGTCCTCTTGCAGCTTACAGTCTATCTGGGCACACAGATAATAGACAGATAGTTACAAGGTAATAGCGAATGTAAGTAGGAAATAAAGGTACTGGCCAAAGGGTGTTATTCTCAAGATCATAGTGACAATTCTTAGTTTCCCAAAAATTGAATTCTGATGGATATCATTTTCATGTTGTATGTTTGTTTGACTCTAAATCTTCTCTAAAAAATAATTTTTGAAGTGTCATTGTGCCTTCAGGAAAGCTCTCTTATGTAAATGAACATATTTATTGAATCTCATTTCTATCCGCTTAAACAGGCTTATTCTAAAGATTATCTTGTACCTACATGTTACCACATATGGACAATCAAAGGGCACCTTCTAAAATCCAACCTTTTCAATGTTTCAGGTATTTACATGGGCATTTCAAGCCTCAGCACCAAAAATTTAATTGCATGTGTAGCAATCATTGTTGCAATATACCTAAAGTCTCCCGCTAATAGTACTATATACCAGGTTAGCTTCATGTCCTCTTCTGAAATTTATGAGTCAATATGAGCATGGGAGAGAGAGTGACTTGGAGTGAGACATTCCTCAATATGAATGCCAACTCTGCCCCTTATGTACTCAGTTACTCATCTTCTCATCTGTAAAACAGGTAATACGTGCTGACAGTATGTACTGCAAAAGATTATTTGATGATTCCTTGAGAGAACGTTATGTAAAGCACCTCCTGGTCCAGTGTGTGTTAGTTGCTCAGTGGTGTCCGACTCTTGGGACCCCATGGACCGTACCCTTCCAGTTTCCTCTGTCCATCAGATCCTCCAGGCAAGAATACTGGAGAGGGGAGCTGTTTCCTTCTTCAGGGGATCTTCCCAACCCAAGGATCAAACCCGGGTCTCCTGCATTGCAGGAGGATTCTTTACCATCTGAGACACCAAGGAAGCCCCCGAACTTCAAAGAATGGGAACCATTGCTATTGTGTTAACTTGCATATGGTGTTGACTATCTAGAATATATTTTTTCTCTTCTCTTGTAAGTTTGACACCCTTCATTTTTTAAAACAGATTTTGTTGAATAATAAGAAAGAAGATGAACAACTAAAACATTTCCCCATACCAAACCAATGCATTGTTTTTAATCCTCATAGCCAATGGTACTCTAATTCATTGAAGCTTACAATAAAGACCCTCAAAGGTAGCCATAGAGTAAGGCTCAGGGTTTCACCACAGCAGCTCCAGACAACCTTAACCCGCCTAAGATTTCAGCTGGATTCAGAGGAAACACAGGGCAGGAAGAGATGATACTCAGATCTTATTTTACCCTAGGTGGCATGATCATGGACAATAGATTTGAATTCCCATCTGTAAAAGGTAATGGATTCATTCACTAGTTAATAACTATATATCTTGAGAGCTGAATTATGTTTTTCTATGAATGAATATGCTCTCTTGATTAATGTCTCCTTCCTTGAAATTGTGTATTAGCTTATCATTCTGAAACAATAGATTGATAACTGAAAGGGGTATTTTTTAGAATAGTTATTTTTTAGAGAAGTATCTATTACATAAAAAGGGTTAGCAGTGCATATTTATCTCCTTGGCTACAAATCATGCTCACAACAAGTATGGGTACATGAAAGTAGTGTCATATATCATGATATTTTGTGCAGATTGCTCCATTGTGACTGCATTGATCATAACCAGTGTTAAGCCTGTGAAAGTTTATACTTTATTTGTAGTATAATGAATCAGTGTTTCTACAGGATGATCTACAAGCTCATTCACAATTTTCAAGAGAATAAAATGAATACTTTATTAAAATATTGAGAGGTCCTAAACATGGCTTGGTAATGGTAGGTGTTGCGAGAGGGCATCAGAAGAGACACAACTGAAACCATAATTACAGAAAACTAGCCAATCTGATCACATGGACCACAGCCTGGTCCAACTCAACGAAACTAAGCCATGCCATGTGGGGCCACCCAAGATGGGCGGGTCATGGTGGAGAGGTCTGACAGAATGTGGTCCACTGGAGAAGGGAATGGCAAACCACTTCAGTATTCTTGCCTTGAGAACCCCATGAACAGTATGAAAAGGCAAAATGATAGGATACTGAATGAGGAACTCCCCAGGTCGGTAGGTGCCCAATATGCTACTGGAGATCAGTGGAGAAATGACTTCAGAAAGAATGAGGGATGGAGCCAAAGCAAAAACAATACCCAGTTGTGGATGGGACTGATGAGTGAAGCAAGGTCCGATGCTGTAAAGAGCAATATTGCATAGGAACCTGGAATGTCAGGTCCATGAATCAAGGCAAATTGGAAGTGGTCAAACAGGAGATGACAAGAGTGCATATCGACATTCTAGGAATCAGCGAACTAAAATGGACTGGAATGGGTGAATTTAACTCAGATGACCATTATATCTCCTACTTCGGGCAGGAATCCCTTAAAAGATAGGGAGTAGCCATCGTGGTCAACAAAAGATTCCGAAATGCAGTACTTGGATGCAGTCTCAAAAATGACAGAATGATCTCTGTTCGTTTCCAAGGCAAACCATTCAATATCACAGTAGTCCAAGTCTATGCCCCAACCAGTAACCCTGAAGCTGAAGGTGAAAGGTTCTATGAAGACCTACAAGACCTTTTAGAACTAACACCCCAAAAAGATGTCCTTTCATTATAGGGGACTGGAATGCAAAAGTAGGAAGTCAAGAAACAGCTGAAGTAACAGGCAAATTTGGCCTTGGAATACGAAATGAAGCAGGGCAAAGGCTAACAGAGTTTTGCCGAGAGAACACACTGGTCATAGCAAACACCCTCTTCCAACAACACAAGAGAAGACTCTACACATGGACATCACCAGATGGTCAACACTGAAATCAGATAGATTATATTCTTTACAGCCAAAGATGGAGAAGCTCGATACAGTCAGCAAAAATAAGACAAGGAGTGGACTGTGGCTCAGACCATGAACTCCTTATTGCCAAATTCAGACTTAAATTGAAGAAAGTAAGGAAAACTACTAGACCATTCAGGTATGACCTAAATCAAATCCCTTATAATTATACAGTGGAAGTGAGAAATAGATTTAAGGGACTAGATCTGATAGAGTGCCTGATGAACTATGGACAGAAGTTCGTGACATTGTACAGGAGACAGGGATCAAGACAATCCTCATGGAAAAGAAATGCAAAAAACAAAATGGCTGTCTGAGGAGGCCTTACAAATAGCTGTGAAAAGAAGAGAACCAAAAAGCAAAGGAGAAAAGGAAAGATATAAGCATTTGAAGGCAGAGTTCCAAAGAATAGCAAGGAGAGATAAGAAAGCCTTCCTCAGCAATCAATGCAAAGAAATACAGGAAAACAACAGAATGGGAAAGACTAGAGATCTTTTTAAGAAAATCAGAGATACCAAGGGGACATTTCATTCAAAGATGGGCTCGATAAAGGACAGAAATGGTATGGACCTAACAGAAGCAGAAGATATGAAGAGGTGGCAAGAATACACAGAACTATACAAAAAAGATCTTCATGACCAAGATAATCACGATGGTGTGATCACTCACCTAGAGCCAGACCTCCTGGAATATGAAGTCAAGTGGGCCTTAGAAAGCATCACTACAAACAAAGCTAGTGGAGGTGATGGAATTCCAGTTGAGCTATTTCAAATCCTGAAAGAAGATACTGTGAAAGTGCTGCACTCTTTATGCCAGCAAATTTGGAAAACTCAGCAGTGGCTATAGGACTGGAAAAGGTCAGTTTTCATTCCAATCCCAAAGAAAGGCAATGCCAAAGAATGCTCAAACTACCACACAATTGCACTCATCTCACATGCTAGTTAAGTAATGCTCAAAATTCTCCAAGCCAGACTTCAACAATACATGAACCATGAACTTCCAGATGTTTAAGCTGGTTTTAGTAAAGGCAGAGGAACCAGAGATCAAATTGCCAACATCTGCTGGACCGAAACATTGAAAAAGCAAGAGAGTTCCAGGAAAACATCTATTTCGGCTTTATTGACTATGCCAAAGCCTTTGACTGTGTGGATCACAATAAACTGTGGAAAATTCTGAAAGAGATGGGAGTACCAGACCACCTGACCTGCCTCTTGAGAAACCTATATGCAGGTCAGGAAGCAACAGTTAGAACTGGACATGGAACAACAGACTGGTTCCAAATAGGAAAAGGAGTACGTCAAGGCTGTATATTGGCATCCTGCTTATTTAACTTCTATGCAGAGTACATCATGAGAAACGCTGGGCTGGAAGAAGCACAAAGTGAAGAGGAACTAAAAAGCCTCTTGATGAAAGTGAAAGAGAGTGAAAAAGTTGGCTTAAAGCTCAACATTCAGAAAACTAAAATCATGGCATCTGGTCCCATGACTTCATGGGAAATAGATGGGGAAACAGTGGAAACAGTGTCAGACTTTATTTTTGGGGGGCTCCAAAATCACTGCAGATGGTGATTACAGCCATGAAATTAAAAGATGCTTACTCCTTGGAAGGAAAGTTATGACCAACCTAGATAGCATATTCAAAAGCAGAGACATTACTTTGCCAACAAAGGTCTGTCTAGTCAAGGCTATGGTTTTTCCAGTGGTCATGTATGGATGTGAGAGTTGGACTGTGAAGAAGGCTGAGCACCGAAGAATTGATGCTTTTGAACTGTGGTGTTGGAGAAGACTCTAGAGAGTCCCTTGGACTGCAAGGAGATCCAACCAGTCCATTCTAAAGGAGATCAGTCTTGGGTGTTCTTTGGAAGGAATGATGCTAAAGCTGAAACTCCAGTACTTTGGCCACCTCATGCGAAGAGTTGACTCATTTGAAAAGACTCTGATGCTGGGAGGGTTTGGGGACAGGAGGAGAAGGGACGACAGAGGATGAGATGGCTGGATGGCATCACTGACTCTATGGACGTGAGTTTGAGTGAACTCTGGGAGTTGGTGATGGACAGGGAAGGCCTGGCGTGCTGCAATTCATGGGGTCACAAAAAGTTGGACACGACTGAGTGACTGAACTGAACTGAACTGAAGTAATTGCTAAGAGTGGGGACTGCTCTTCTATCCAATATTCATAACCCACTTCAGTAGTTTGAAGTTATTTTTAATAAGTGACTGCCTTGTCATGGATTCTACTTGCCAGTCACCCTTACATCTCAGTAGGGCCTTGCAGTTAATTCCTGCCAGTGGAACAGATGTAGTATATGATGGTTTAGTTCAAGGTAGTTTTGAGATGGGAATAGTTTTATATTTTTGCTATCTCTCTCTGCCAGCTGAATATCAGTCTGTGATGATTTTAGAATACATGTGTTGATGATGGTGCTGTGCGTGCTCAGTCACTTCAGTTGTGTCCAACTCTTTGCGACCCTATGGACTGTAGCCTGCTAGGGCCTCTGTCTATGGGGATTCTCCAGGCAAGAACACTGGTTGGGTTGCTGTTCCTTCCTCCAGGGGATCTTCCCAACTCAGAGACTGAACCCTTGTCTCTTACATCTCCTGCATTGGCAGGTGGGTTCTTTACCACTAGTTCCACCTGGTTGATGATGGTATAACTTCCAATATTCTGGATCCCTGAATGACTTTATGGAGTAGAATGCTCTACCCCACCAACCAAAGTCACCCGCACAAGTCCTTATATCACTGAAAAATAAATATTTGCTGTACTAAGGAACTGAAATGTCCATGTTGGCTTGTTAAAACAAGTATTACCCTACTTAACACAGCAAAGACACATTTTACCCAAGGCTCCAGAAAAAGAACAAACTGTTTCACAAGTCATTGTTAATCTGGGTGTGAGAAGGTACAAAACATTTGAGCGCTGGCCTTTAATTAAAATGGTTAAATCAATCCATGCAAACAAACCCCCCAAAAATCAGTTGATTCAGATCTAAATAAAAAACATGAAAGTTACTATTGAATTTTCCTAAATGTTTTAAAGATCTGTTTCCTACTGCTAAATAGATCTAAGTATTTTTAGCATTATCTTTAAATATTGTTATCGCCCTTAAAAATCAGTGATTTTTTGTGCAAGTAAAATAATATTTACATGATCAGAGAAGGCACCTGTTATAGTTATAAACCTAAACATAGCAATTGCTGTTAGGAGTATCATTTTCTAGATATCTAGTATTATGAAAGAAAGGGTTTAAGAAGGAGATCAATTTCATTTGCCATAAAGAAGAGTTGGCATTTGTTACCTGGTTTTGAGGGAACAGTTATCTTTCAACAGAACAGCTCTTTTAAAGGGCTGTTTTTCTATTACCAAATTAGATCCATGCTGGCAGCTTATGCTTTATTGGAGAAATATTTAGGGCCTTATTAAAGTGGGAAGGTGGGATAGATGTGCTTTTCAGGGGAAGATGGGTCTTGTTAGCAGATTTGTTGTTGTTCAGTGGCTAAGTCATGTGTGACTCTTTTGAGACCCACCAGTAATCCACCAGTAACTGTAACCCACCAGTTTCTTCTGTCCATGGGATTCTCCAGGCAAGAATACTAGAGTGGGTTGCCATTTCTCTCTCCAGGGGATATTCCTGACCCAGGGATCAAACCCATATCTCTTGCATCTCCTGCACGGGCAGGTGGGTTCTTTACCACTGAGTAACCAGGGAAGCTTGTTAACAGGTTCAGTTCAGTTCAGTTCAGTCGCTCAGTCGTGTCCGACTGTTTGCAACCCCATGTATTGCAGCACGCCAGGCCTCCCTGTCCATCACCAACTCCTGGAGTTCACTCAGACTCACATCCATCGAGTTAGTGATGCCATCCAGCCATCTCATCCTCTGTCGTCCCCTTCTCCTCCTTCCCCCAATCCCTCCCAGCATCAGAGTCTTTTCCAATGAGTTAACTCTTCGCATGAGGTGGCCAAAGTCCTGGAGTTTCAGCTTTAGCATCATTCCTTCCAAAGAAATCCCAGGGCTGATCTCCTTCAGAATGGACTGGTTGGATCTCCTTGCAGTCCAAGGGACTCTCAAGAGTCTTCTCCAACACCACAGTTCAAAAGCATCAATTCTTCGGCGCTCAGCCTTCTTCACAGTCCAACTCTCACATCCATACATGACCATAGGAAAAACCATAGCTTTGACTAGACGGACCTTTGTTGTTGGCAAAGTAATGTCTCTGCTTTTGAATATGCTGTCTAGGTTGGTCATAACTTTCCTTCCAAGGAGTAAGTGTCTTTTGATTTCATGGCTGCAGTCACCATCTGCAGTGACTTTGGAGCCCCAAAAATAAAGTCTGACACTGTTTCCACTGTTTCCCCATCTATTGCTCCCAGAGTGGTAATACAGAATAAGACATCCAAAACAGAGTTACCAAGCCTGTGCTTCTGTGTCTGCCTGACCAAGTTGTCCTTTCTTGAGCCCTTTGTTTGTTGTATCCCTCTTTTATGTGCCCCTCCATCTGCCTTTTCCACTATTTAGTAGAAATAAAAGGAGTGATAAAAGTATCAATAAGAGAATGCTGCTACTTTTTGAACCTTGAGAAAGATAGAAAGGAGACATATCTTTGTATCAGACAGCAGGAAAGACCCTAAGAAAGGTTTGAGGGTTTACCTCATTTGTAAGCTAATGAATTAGCCTGTCACAGTTTTGCTGCTGCTGGTAAAAGACACAAGACACCTAGGTCAGAGACAAAGGGACTTCTTTGCCCCAATATTAGTACTCAGAGTATCAGCATGTTACTTAATTTCTACAGTGATGTGCCTCAGGTGACGTGGGCACACACAACAGATTGCCTTACAGAAGAGCAGCCCTGAGCTTAGTGAATATGAATCTTTCATACGGACAGCAGGTCAGTCCTTTGCTCTGGAGGTCACACTATCTCTGTCTTCCAAGGCTGTAAACCAGCCTACATTTGTCCAGACAAAGATAATTTTTCTGCCATCAAAGGATTTTTATTATATAGACATCCTTCAGAAGAAAAGAGTTCAGGGAAAAGGGGCAAATTGCAAGATGTCTAAAATGCAAGAGACTTGTGGACATGAGAATTCTCTCTTCCTCTTAGTATGTATATCAGTTCAGTCACTCAGTCGTGTCTGACTCTTTGCGACCCCATGGACTACAGCATGCCAGGCCTCCCTGTCCATCACCAACTCCCAGAATTTACCCAGACTCATGTCCATTGAGTCGGTGATGCCATCCAACCATCTCATCCTCTGTGTCCCCTTCTCCTCCTGCTTTGAATCTTTCCCAGCATCAGGGTCTTTTCCAATGAGTCAGTTATTCACATCAGGGGGCCAAAGTATTGGAGTTTCAGCTTCAGCATCCATCCTTCCAATGAGTATTCAGGACTGATTTCCTTTAGGATGGACTGGTTGGATCTCCTTTTAGTCCAAGGAACTCTCAAGAGCCTTCTTCAACATCACAGTTCAAAAGCATCAATTCTTTGTTGCTCAGCTTTCTTTATAGTCCAACTCTCACATCCATACATGACGACTGGAAAAACCATAGCTTTGACTACTGGAAAAACCAAATCTTTGTCGGCAAAGTAATGTCTCTGCTTTTTAGTATCCTATATAGGTTGATCATAGCTTTTCTTCCAAAGAGCAGGCATCTTTTAATTTCATGGCTGCAGTCACCATCTGCAATGATTTTGGAAGCCCCCCAAAATAAAGTCTGTCACTGTTTCCACTGTTTCCCCATCTATTTGCCATGAACTGATGGGACCAGATGCCATGATCTTAGTTTTCTGAATGTTGAGTGAAAATTAATTTTTTCACTCTCCTCTTTCACTTTCATCAAGAGGCTCTTTAGTTCTTCTTCACTTTCGGCCATAAGGGTGGTGTCATCTCCATATCTGAGGTTATTGATATTTCTCCCAGATTCATCACATACATATAAATATGTATATATCTTTATATATTCTCCTCTCAGTATACACACACATTTACATACATCACAGACACACTAAAACACATAAAGGTATTTATGTAGAATAGAGTTTAATAAAATACTCATTTTTCACTGATTGAATTAACTATTTAGCAACTAGACATTTAATTAAATATATAAATCGCTCAGTCGTGTCCGACTCTTTGTGACCCCATGGACTGTAGCCTACCAGGCTCCTCTGTCTATGGGATTTTCCAGGCAATAGTACTGGAGTGGATTGCCATTTCCTTCTCTAGGAGATCTTCCCAACCCAGGGATCAAACCCTGGTCTCCCACATTGTAGACAGACGCTTTACTGTCTGAGCCACCAGGGAAGTCCATAAAATATATAGTATTACATGAAATATATGTTAAGATATTATATGTAAACATGTAAACATAACTAATATATAATTCAAAAATGAAAATGTTTGTCGCTCAGTTGTGTCTGACTCTTTGTAACACCATAGACTATGTATGGCCCACCAGGCTCCTCTGTCCATGGAATTCTGCAGACTACAATACTGGAGTGGGTAGCTATTCTCTTCTCCAGGGCATCTTCCCTACCCAGGGATCAAACCCAGGTCTCCTGCATTGCCGACAGATTCTTTACCATCTGAGCCACCAGGGAAACCCACAATATATAATGCAAAATGTACATTTAAAATAAAATGTAAATATATACATATATATTTCAATAAATCTGTTTGGTAAAGAGTTAACTTTATCAATCAAAAATAAGTATTAAACCTTATTCTACATAGTTAGTTAACCTTTCAGTGTCTTTCTGTAAGTCTAAGAAAATAGAAAATCCACAAATTGCATTATTTTGAAGTTGAAACTATGCATATGAAACACCCCAAATTGTAGTTGGTTTATATGTATCAGTTCAAAAATGTTATATCTTATTCTTTTGCTATTATATGAATGTTTATATTTTATTATGCTTTCAAAATCAACTATTAGTTACAACTGACTTTACTAGATAATTATTAATTGCTATCTATGTGTATAGATATATATATTATGTATGTATATATAATGCTTTGTGCTTTATAAATGTATTTTATCTGTAGTTTTATTCAGCTTTCAAAGAAATTAACTAGAATGCTTTTATTCAGAATGTAGAAAAGTCTGTTTATTTTACTATTATTAATTCAAGTAGACTGAAGTTGAAATGTAGAATCAAGGTAAAATAGAAGAAAGATACTAGTTTATGACTTTCTTGCCCCCTTCAGAAACCAGATCTTGAAGCAACATAATAATTCCTCTTCCTTTGTAGATAGAATCCTTTTAATAAACTGTGATCCATCAGGCTATCAGAAAAGCAACAGATGCAGTTTGGGGAGAAAACTGAAAGGGTGTTTATGAAAAGCACTATGATTTTCTCTTCAAAGAGTATTCATAAAGAGCCTGGTAAAAGAGAGTGAAATTGTCCATTCCTGTGCGAGAACACTTTAGGAGAAGGATTTTGTTGTTGTTGTTGAGCCTTGCATCTACCAAGAATCTCCTTTTTAATAGCAGGACCAGGTCATGCTACAAAACATATGCTGCAATTTATTGCAGTTTCCTTGTTTCACAGTGGTCTCTGATCATCTTGCACTTCTTAGGGAAAGAAAGCTTAAAGGAAAAGGGAAACTCGGGTTTAATGAGCTGGAGCTCTCAGTAGTCTGTGCATAGAGTCGGGGCAGGGGCCAGGCAGGAGTAAATTCGAAATGGGGATAGCAGAAGGATAAAGTTTGTTGGTTTTATTCTTTTGTTAAATATTCTGTATGAAAATTTTCTTTCCTTGGTATTTAAAATTGCTGTCAGTATTCTGACCTCAACTGAAATTGAACAATAACTTGCCAAGTTGATGTGGGCAAAGTCAAAAAGGCTCTGAGTTTCCCCAGGTTATCTGCCCTGCCTTTGTGCAAAAGCACTGGACAACCAGAATAAATGAATGTGCAGCTGCCTGTTTATAATGAAGAGCACGCCACCGCCGCTGCCTACTAATTACAAGCCCAGGAGCTTAATTAAGATCTAATTATTCATTTTAGAACCATATTGCCTTAATTCTCCTGCAAAAAAGGTCAATCCATAGATACCGTCAGTAGTGGATTTGTCATCCACCTGGAATGTAGCTTTTGAGGGACTTTCAGAGCACGTTTGATGGATTTACTAATTTTCCTTTTATCTCTGAGAAATAGTTTTTTTTGTCGCAGTAAAAAGTTCTTGTGTCTCCCAAAGCTTCCATTCAATTCTCATTTGAACGAATAAAATGCTTCTTTAGTATAACATTTTTTTTTGTACAATCTGAAGACATGGAAATGTGCATATAAATACAGTTAGCTGTTGACTCTTTTATATAATTCATGACTTAGTCTAAATGGCTTGAGATGGTTACTATTTCCTAATATTCATAGCAAAAAGAAAATCCTGCAACAGACGTTAACTGCTGGGATTGTAATACAAGTGTACTGTATATTGGGCTTCCCAGGTGGCTCAGTGGACAAAGAATCTGCCTGCAATGCAAGAGATGCAGGAGACGTGGGTTTTATCTTTCCCTGGGTTGGAAAGATTTCCTGGAGGAGGGCATGGCCACCGACTCCAGTAGTCTTGCCTGGAGAATTCTGTGGACAGAGGAGCCTGGTGGGTTACAACCCAGATGGTTGCAAACAGTCAGACATGACTGAACACAGACGTGGGTATATAGAAGTGAGGTACTTCTGTTATCTATTGGACAGGCAGATCTTCCTGCTTGGGGAAATTTAGTCTGAACTATTTATTCACCTAACCAAGATATCTTGGAAGGAAAATTATATATAACTCCCACCTACCTATCTGTAACCAGTGGAGGTTACCGATATTTACTAAGAGAGCCTGTGCAAGTAGTTATTGTAGCTTTGAGGTCCATGTGCAGTTTAATGCCCCAAAAGCCTTAGAGTTGCAAGTTATTTTACTAAACTCTACTAATCTACACAGGTTAGAAGTGGGGATAGGTGGGGATCATTTGTCCCTTTTCTATCCAGATATCTAATGCTGTTTCTAATATCATATCTAATGATGTTTCAATGCAAATACAAAAATTTAGTTGAGAACAGGCTGAGTCATTTAAGTGATCTACAGAGCTTAGGAACGATGGTCATAGTCTATAATTTTCATATGATCCTTTGAAAAAGGAAAATGTATTTTATGGTTGGGTCAGGGTGACTTTTGGTGATTTTCCCAAATCCATCATATTAGGTTCATCAAAGTTTAAAAAATAAAAAACACAAAAAATGTTATGTGAGTTTAAATTTGGTTTTGCTGAAACTGCCATCCAGCCACACAAGATTATTAAGTTTACTATATATTATTTATAAATAGCTAGAAGAAAATTTTGATATCAAGAAATTTATGATTCCCAATTGTTTCCATGCAACTTTTTAAAAATGGGGAAAAGTCAATTAAGTTAATGAGGGTTAAGGAAAGTACAAGAATAATTTGTAATCACAGATCTTTGTGTTTGTAAAACTGAAAATAATGATTACTAATATATGCATGCCCTGAATCACAAGATATTTTTCCTTTTAACAGTAATATAAACACCAAAAAGCATCAAAAAGAGTGCAGTTTTTCAAATGCAAATTTATCTAATGTCTGCCTACTTTGTAGAGTTCAATTTTGATTGACATCTATTAAGGGAATCTTCACCAATTCCCAAACAACTTAGAAATATTAAACATATTACAATAGGGTTATACTATGGCTTCCCAGGTGGCGCTAGTGGTAAAGAACCCACCTGCCAAAGCAGGAGACGTGCTAGACACAGGTTTGATCCCTGGATCAGGAAGACCCCCTGGAGGAGGATATGGCAACCCACTCCAGTATTCTTGCCTGGAGAATCCCATGGAGAGAGGAACCTGGTAAGCTACAGTCCATAGGGTCCCAAAGAGTTGGACACGACTGAAACAACTTAGCACGCACACACGCATACTTTAGCTATACTCCATCCACCCCCGAATCGCAATGACTTAAAACATAACGTTTATTTTTCAGTCATGTACTATGTTATTGGGGGTTAGAACTCTCCAGGGCACTGAACTAAATGTGGCAACTCAGATATCCAGATGGTTTAAATCTTGTAGCTCTGCTACTAACATGTGACCTTTCCTCTTACCCTCAGGGGGAACTGGAGAATCATTAGGACTTTTTTCCCACCTCAGATAAGAAATGACACAGTGCTTCAGGTTACCTCTCATTAATTGGGATTAGCTACATGGTCCCTTCTCCCTACGAAGGGACTGAAAAATGAGGAGGTGGGGGGGTGGGGCAGATTCAATGTTAGTTGAGCATCAGCGTCTTTGTTAAATGAGATTATTTGACATTTTAAGAGCCAGTTCTGAGAAAGCATGAGACTTCCAATATTCTCTTTCCCAATGGTCAATTCCTAGAGTTTATATGCAAAATGTTCTATGAGGTAGGGTAAAATTTTGATTATGTGGAATTTATACTGTTGGTGGAGAAAGAAACAGAGAGGGTAGTCAGACTTACAAACAAATTAGGTTAACCAATTCTGTGTTCTAGGCTTTACTGCCTTCTTCCCTTTCAGCTAGGTCTTCCTCTTAGGTTGAAGAAACACAAGTGTTTCCTACTAGAGTATAATAAAAGGAGAAATAACATAACACTGCAACATATGACAGAAAGCATTCTCTCCCAAACCTCTCCTGTATCTCTGGTCTCTTTCTTTCTCCCTCTCTCTCTCTTCCTACTTCCATACCTCACTCTTTCTCTCCCCTTCCTCTTTCTCTCTTGCACTTGAAGATTCCAGGCTCTTTTTAAAATTTTATTTATTTATTTTTGTGCTGGATCTTAGCTGTGGCATGTGGGATCTTTGATCTTTGCTGCACTGTGAGGGATCTAGTTCCCTGACCAGGGATCAAGCTCTAGCCCTTGCATTGGCAGTGCAGAGTCTTAGCCAGTGGACCACTAGGGAAGCTCCTCCAGGATCTCTCTCTCTCTTTTTTAGATTTATTTTTAATTGGAGTATTGCTTTACAATACGGTTTTGGCTTCTGCCATACAACAGTGTAAATCAGACATAAGTATACATATGTCCCCTCCTTCTTGAACATCCCCTCCCACTCCCAACCTTCCCATCCCCCTCTTCTAGGTTGTCACAGAGCACCAGGTTGAGCTCCCTGTGTTATACAGCAATTTCCCATTCGATATCTAATTTACATATGGTAATGTATATGTTTCAATGCCACCCTCTACTCCATCCCACCTTCTCCTTCCCCCACTGGGTTCAAAGTCTATTATCTGTGTCTGTGTCTCTACTCCTGTCCTGCAAATAGTATCATCGGTACCATTTTTCTAGATTCCATATATAATGCTGTTAGGTAGTTAGAATAAGAAAAAGAAGTCCAAAATGGAGGTGGCTAAAAGACAAAGAAAGGAAAATGGAGCAAAAGAAAACTGAGGACCGGAGTGAGAACCTCAGGTGAAACAAACAGCCCTCCTGGCTAGCCCAGTTTACATAGCGCAGGCACAAGGAGGGGCGGAGACAAACGTATAAAAAGATGAAGCCACGAAGGATTGAGGCCTCTCCTTTGGGGTCAGCCCACCCTCACACCTTGAGGGTGTACTTTCCTTTGCTTGCCAAATAAAACTCTGAGCTGTAACCGAGCTGTAACACTGGTCCGCCATTTCAAACATTTGCTGTGGTGAGACAGAACCGAGGAAATTACACACTCCCCTGACATCTCTGGTGCCGTGACTCAGATTTAACCTTGCTGAAACAACCACAGCTCTGCCCTTGCTAAGTGGAGGTGGAGTTGAACGGAAGCTCAGCTTGATGAAAAATTATGTGGTGGAAGCTGAACACGAAGGAAATCCAGCACAGTGGAAGTGACCAGAGGCTCAGCATGCTAGAAACTTGGACGGCAAAAACCAACTTGGCAGAAAGCTCACGCAGCTCAGTCTCAGATTCCAGAAGACCTCTGGCTAGGAGGTCCTTGTCCCTATGGCTGAAAGGACATACAGCTAACAAAATCTTAATTCCTTTACAATCTCTCATTTCTTGTTTCCTTGAGCACAGGTGAGTGGCAGTGGGTCCAACTGAGGGACTCTGGCAGGGGCTACTCCCTGTGTGTGTCCTGAAGGCTCCACTATCTGCTGCGCCCCAGTAGCTGTTGCCCAAGTGGGTGAGGGTTCTCTGTCCTTAACCTCCTTTGTGCCAATGATCAGGTCAATTAAAATTGTGGGCACAGGTCAGGCATTCAGCAGTTTTTCCAGAGAATTATGAAAGGGGTTCCTCGATACTTCTTTCCCACTGCTTTTTCCTCCCGTCCTTCAGCTCTTCTCTCCATCTATGCCACTGCTTACAAAGTATTGGGCAGGTCATCATCTTTTCATTTCTGAAAGTTGTGTTTGAAACCGTTTACCTAAGATTTGGACTCAAACCCATGTGGCAGGAACTCTGTGCTATGCTTAGTCACTGTCATGTCCTACCAGGACTTGAGCCTGGCTAAAACCCATGGTGCCTGATTTCAGGACCTAATGAAGCTCAGGTTCTTCATATCTCATTGAAAAAAATTCAGTGAGAGACACAGCAATAGGTAAGAGGTAGATTTGTTCAGATTCAGAGAGAAGCAGAGTCCACAGAGTGTGTACCATCTCAGAGGGTGAGTGCGGTGGCCCTGAAATGTGCTGTGGTTAGTTTTTGTGAGCTGGGTGATTTCATATGCTAATGAGTGGGAGGATCATTCCAACAATTGGAGAACCACCCACTCCTTGGTCTTTTGGTAGTGCCTTGGAAATGTCATGGAGCCTCTGGGTGTGTCATTTAGCTTGCAGATTTAGGATCAAGCATTAGTTGAATTTGACTTGTCTACCATCTTGGACCCATTTAAATTTAATTGGTTTATGTTATACCCTTGGGCTGTGTCATTCTTTCAAAAGTCGTGCCCTGCCCACTTCACTTCTGTTTCGTGTTCTTTTCCTGAGCCCTGTCCAGGCCCACAATGTTGCCTCTACGATCTTCCAGAGGGACAACCAGAAATAACTGGCCCTTGGGAGGGAAATACTGTATAATATCCAATCCTTCTAGGTATTCAGGCCTTCATCTTCCATGTTTCCTACAATATGTGCAACAATAGCATCTCTCAGTGAACCTGCTAGGGTGGGTGATAGGCCCACAATGCCTGCTAGAAGTCCATCTGTTGGTGGCATCCCTTCAAGGGCAATTGGGCTTCCAGGGATAATGTTTGCCACTTTGGGAGTTAGTCCTGCAGGCCATTTGGGCCCAAACCCTTACCACCCTTCTCCTAAAGCTACAAGCATATTCCCTGGATCAAGTTTCCACTCCACTTCTATGGAATATCTAGTCTGTTGCCTTTTATCATTTTGTCCTTAAGCCACTTACTAACTCCTACAACCAGGACCCTGCCCCCTTATAGGCAACATTGCTCCACCCAGCTTATTATTAAAATACTCTTAAAACCCCTAACAGGACCAGATAACCCACTCCCTTGTCATTACTTCTGTTATTACCTAAAGTGGGTCTATGACAATGAAATGTTTACTGTTGGAAACACCCTGAACTGCTCTTATGGAGGACTAGGGGAATAAATCAGTGATTTACATTCCCTCAGAGCAATAAGAGGATGTTGTGGCTATTTCACCAGGTTCCCAGTCTAAGGACACAGGCTTGGATTGCTTTACATCATGGTATCTATTCCCATCTGCAGTGGACAAACTGGCAATGAGTTAAGATTACAACCCCTTAATCCTCCCCAGCACAAGTCATACTGGGGACCTTGGGGATGCCCAACTCCAACCCAGGGGTCCCAGGAGGTTGACCTGCCTTGACATGCCTAGGGATCTGGTCCTCAGGAGGTTGTCATGCCTCAACCTGCTTAGGAATCTGCCAGTCCAGAGGTCCCAGGAGGTCAACATGCCTCGACCTGCCCAGGGACCCAATTCTCAGGAGGCCAGCATGCCTCCAGCTGCCTGGGCACTCGATCTCCAGAAGGCTGTCATGCTTCAACCTGCCTGGGGATCTGCACCCTGACCCGGGGATGCCTGGCTCTCAGGTTGCAACATTTCTGGGTAGGATAAGCTTCGGAAAGACTCACCCCTAAGGAAGTCCATTCGTGGAAAGAGAAGGAAGCCTGTTAGTGCAGCCTGGGACTGCACCCAGTCTCAGCAATAACTCAGGAGCCCAATGAGAACTCCATTGCCTTTCTGGAAAGCCTAAAAGAGGCACTCCAAAAGTTTACCAATCTGGACTTAGACTTTTATGAGGACAGGTGATTTTAAAGGACAAATTCCTATCCCAATGTGCATCATACATAAGGGTAAAGTTACAACAGCTACAGCAGCAGGGCCCTGCTGCCTTTTTAAATGAGATGGTCCAGACAGCCACAAATACCTTTTATAACAGAGAACAAGAGAAGGAGGCCAAGGCCCAGGAAAGGGAGAGAAAGAAAGAGACGAGGCATACACAGATGCTGACCACCCTCCAGGGAAGTCCTGTGGCAAACCCTGAGTACTTAAAGGACAAGGCATGAGGCAAATGCCTAATCTGTAGATAGGCGGGACATTGGGCCAATGAGTGGCCAAATTATAACATGTCTCTTAAAATGGCATGCTACAAATGCCATCAATTGGGACATTGGGCAGCACTCTGACCTTGGGACCCAAGAGCCTCAAGGTCAAGCCCCAAGCTTTCCCTCATGATGGTTCAACAGGACTGAAGCAGTGTGCTCCAGCCAGCCTGACTGTACAGATAACCATCACGGGGCTGGAGCCAAGGGTGCAACTGGATGTGGCAGGTAAGTCTGAGAATTTCTTGGTTGACACAGGGGTTACCTACTCTGTCCTGACCTCCTGCTCCAGAGTCTTCTCCTCCCAAACCTGTACCGTGCTACAGGAAAAGCATTTACAAAAAGATTCACCTGAGCACTTCTTTGTTGCTGGGATGGACAAATATTTTCCCACCAGGTTCTGGTGGTCCCTGAGTGTCCTACTTCCATATTGGGAAGAGATCTCTCCCTGCCTTTGAAATTTTGAAGCTATTGCAGTCCTGATAGAGTATGCTTTAAAACTCTCTCTTGGGGGCAAACTATTTTTACCAGCCAACAAGTGAAACAATTCCTGAATCAGAGAGGCCATTTGTGGATGTCTCATCAAAGGATCCTCAGATATCAAGTAGTGCTGATGGAAAACCCAAGCCTGACTATATCCCCTTGTGAGGTTCTTAAGCCAGCTACCCTCCTGCCTATCCCTGAGGGCTCTCTCCTCTTTCACTCTTGCCTAGCAACGTTGGACCACCGGACAAAACCCTGAGAGGGATTGTCAGAAGATCCTCTGACCAATCCTGAGGAAATCTGATACACTGATGGAAACAGCTTTGTCTTGGATGGAAAAAGAAGAGCTGCATATGCAGTAGTCTCCAATTTTGAGACCATAGAGGCTAAACATTTGTCACCAGGTACTTCAGCCTAGTTGGCTGAGCTCATAGCCCTGACTCGAGCTTTAGAGCTGAGAAAAGGAAAAGGAGTAGCCATTTACACTGACTCCAAGTATGCCTTTCTGGTGCTACATGCACATGCTGCTGTTTGGAAAGAAAGAGGCCACTTGACCACTCGAGGGTCCCCAATCAAATATGGTGATCAAATCCTTAGAATCTTGGAGGCAGTCCACCTGCCCACTGAGGTTTCACTCTCCCACTGTAAAGGACACTAAAAAGGGAGCACGGAAGTGGCACAAGGGAAGCAAGTAGCTGATCAGGCAACTGAGAGAACAGCATTACAGAACAAGACCCAGTAGGGGTTGCTATCTTAGTTCCACAGACTAATTTGCCAGAAACTCCTTCTCACTGAAGATGAGACTCTTAAAGCTAAGAGTGAGGGCGTTCAAGAAGATCATATGGGGTGGTTCCAAGAGGAGGGCCTCCTTTCTCTGCCTGGGAACCTCCAGTGGAAGTTGGTTAACTCCTTACATGCCACCACTCATTTAGGGGAGGAGGCCTCCAGAGATTACTAGAAAGGTCCTTCAGAGGAACAGGCCTCCAAACAACTATAAGGCAAGTGGTCTTCTCTTGTCCCACTTGCCAATTAAACAACCCCCAAGGAGCTCAAAGACCCCAGTGCATGGGACCCACCCAGGAGAGGACTGGCATGGACTTCACCCAGATGCCAACTTCTCAAGGGTATTAATACCTACTAGTCATGATAGATACATTCACAGAATGGATTGAAGTTTTCCCAACCAGACTGTGACTGCTGAGGAGGTGGTAAAAAAAAAAAAAAACCTGCCCCATGAAATAATTCTGAGATTTGGTCTGCCCAGGTCATTACAAAGTGACAATGGGACATCATTTACTTCTAACATCACCTAAGGGGTCTCTAAAGCATTGGGTATTCCTTAGTATCTCCATTGTGTCTGGAGGCCTCAGTCTTCAGGAAAACTAGTAAGAGCCAACCAGTTCTTAAAATCAGCAATAAAAAAGATAACCCAGAAGACCTCCCTGGGATGGAAGGAGGGCTTTACCAATACATGTCCTCTGCACCCATATAGACCCAAAGGAATAGGTTGGCCTTAGTCCTTATGAGATGCTATATGGGAGACCTTTTGTTTATGTCAATGACCTCTTCCTAGATCCAGAGGCTCAGACCCTCTGACCTTGTACCATGGCCATTTGACAATTGCAACAAGATATATGCTTGAGGGGTGTCAACCAGGACCCAAAAGATTCTAAAGAGCCACTACTATATGCTCCGGGAGCTCAAGTCCTAATTAAAGTCTGGAAAGATGGGTCCCAAAAGGCTCAACTCCAGCCCACATGAAAAGGCCCCTACCCTGTAATACTTTCTACCCCCGCAGCAGTCAGGGTATTGGGGCATGACTCCTGGATTCACTACTCATGAGTCAAGCCATGGAAAAAAGCAGAAGAGGACACTCAATATACCTGTGAGCCTCTGGGAGATCTCAGATACCTACTCAGTACTACAGATGAGTGTCATTCTAATGAAAATCCCCAAAATTAAGTTTCTGGGGATGAACTTTCTCAGGATAGCTATAAAGAGCCAATACAGCTTGGCAGGGGTTGTACTCCAAAATAGACACTAGATAGATCTCCTGATCCCTGAACAAGGAGAGACTTAAGCCATCTTGAATGAGATGTGTTGTTTCTGGGTAAATACCTCCAGCAAAGTTAAAGAAAGTCTCACAGTCCTCAAGAAAAACATTCAGACCCTACCGGATCTCAAAGAATTAGCTGGAGAGTTCTTGGGGTGGCTACAATCACTCTCTGGGGGATCCTTCTTCTGATGAGGGGGGATTTGGAGTTGGTTAATGCCACTACTAATCTGTTGTCACCATATTGATGCTGCTTATCATTGCTCCATGTATTGTCTATTGTCTAACCCGTTTTGTCTCTGCCCAGGTCAACAAGCTACAACATGCAATGCCAGTTTAACAAGGATATATAAAACTACACCCAACCATGGAAAATATCACTCACCCTTAGATGGACACCTCTATAAGGACCCTGAGGCTTGAGACTAGCAAGAGAGGGAGGCTGAATGCCCCTTGCCATCCCGGCTCAGCAGGAAGTAGCCAGAGAGACCTTGATGTCACTATTCCCAAATAATTGGGCCTCCCATCTCTTGAGAAGGGAATGTTAGGTAGTTAGAATAGGAAAAAGGAGTCCAAAATGGTGGTGGCTAAAAGACAAAGAAAGAAAAAAGCCTGTGAAAATGGAACAAAAGAAAATCTGAGGGCCAGAGAACCTCAGGTGAAACAAACAGCCCTCCTGGCTAGCCCAATTTACATTGAGCAGGCTCAAGGAGGGGAGGAGACAAACATACGAAAAGAGGAAGCCAAGACGGATTGAGGCCTTGCCTTTGGGATCGGCCCGCCCTCACACCTTGAGGTTGTACTTTCCTTTGCTTGCCCAATAAAACTCTGAGCTGTAACCGAGCTGTAAAACTGGTCTTCCATTTCAAATCTTTGCTGTGGTGAGACAGAACTGAGGAAGTTACACGCTCCCCCAACAATGCGTTAATATACAAAATTTGTTTTTCTCTATCTGACTTACTTCCCTGTCTGTATCAGGAACTAGGCTCATCCACATCACTAGAATTGACTCTGATGTGTCTTTTAATGACTGAGTAATATTGCTTTCTATATAGGCACCACAACTTCTTTATCCTTTCATCTGTCGATGGACAGCTAGGTTGCTTTCATGTCTTACTGTAAATAACACTGCTATGAATATCCCTCCATGCTCTCTTATAGACAATAATAACATATGCAATAATATGCTCCTTTCTGTTATTATTTAGTTTAAAAATTTCCTCTGCTTCATCACATTAGGAATGAGATGTCACCCTTTTATTTGTAAGTTGATAATTTTTGTTTAGGTTTCATACTTGGGAAATATAAAAAAGAATTCACAAATAAAAGGGACCATTTTTCCTCTTCAGTTCTCTTTTTATATTACAGAAATTTTCCACTTTTAAAAAAATCCCTGGGTGTATTTCATATTCACAGGTCACTGATCTCACAATTGATTGAACCCAAATATGAACAACGTAAAAACATTTAATGATAATAACAATAATAATAATAATATAGCTATCAGTTCAGTTCTGTTGCTCAGTCATGTCTAACTCTTTGCGACCCCATGAATTGCAGCACGCCAGGCCTCCCTGTCCATCACCAACTCCAGAAGTTCACTCAGACTCACGTCCATCGAGTCAGTGATGCCATCCAGCCATCTCATCCTCTGTCGTCCCCTTCTCCTCCTGCCCCTAATCCCTCCCAGCATCAGAGTCTTTTCCAATGAGTCAACTCTTCGCATGAGGTGGCCAAAGTACTGGAGTTTCAGCTTTAGCATCATTCCTTCCAAAGAAATCCCAGGGCTGATCTCCTTCAGAATGGACTGGTTGGATCTCTTTGCAGTCCAAGGGACTCTCAAGAGTCTTCTCCAACACCACAGTTCAAAAGCATCAATTCTTCAGCGCTCAGCTTTCTTCACAGTCCAACTCTTACATCCACACATGACCACTGGAAAAACCATAGCCTTGACTAGACAGACCTTTGTTGGCAAAGTAATGTCTCTGATTTTGAATATGCTATCTAGGTTGGTCATAACTTTTCTTCCAAGGAATAAGCGCCTTTTAATTTCATGGCTGCAATCACCATCTGCAGTGATTTTGGAGCCCCCCAAAAATAAAGTCTGACACTGTTTCCACTGTTTCCCCATCTATTTCCCATGAAGTCATGGGACCAGATGCCATGATCTTTGTTTTCTGAATGTTGAGCTTTAAGGCAACTTTTTCACTCTCCTCTTTCACTTTCATCAAGAGGCTTTTTAGTTCCTCTTCACTTTCTGCCATAAGGGTGGTGTCATCTGCATATCTGAGGTTATTGATATTTCTCCCAGAAATCTTGATTCCAGCTTGTGCTTCTTCCAGCCCAGCATTTCTCAGGATGTACTCTGCATACAAGTTAAATAAGCAGGATGACAATATACAGCCTTGACGTACTCCTTTTCCTATTTGGAACCAGTATGTTCCATGTCCAGTTCTAACGGTTGCTTCCTGATCTGCATATAGGTTTCTCAAGAGGCAGATCAGGTGGTCTGGTATTCCCATCTCTTTCAGAATTTTCCACAGAGTATTGTGATCTACACAAAGGCTTTGGCATAGTTAATAAAGCAGAAATAGATGTTTTTCTGGAACTCTCTTGCTTTTTCGATGATCCAGCGGATATTGGCAATTTGGTCTCTGGCTCCTCTGCCTTTTCTAAAACCAACTTGAACAACTGGAAGTTCACAGTTCACGTATTGCTGAAGCCTGGCTTGGAGAATTTTGAGCATTACTTTACTAGCGTGTGAGATAAGTGCAATTGTGCAGTAGTTTGAGCATTCTTTGGCATTGCCTTTCTTTGGGATTGGAATGAAAACTGACCTTTTCCAGTCCTATGGCCACTGCTGAGTTTTCCAAATTTGCTGGCATATTGAGTGTGGCACTTTCACAGAATCAGAGTCCAATAGAAAACATTAAATTGTTTTATAATTTTCAGACTTTACTTTTAGTTTTAAGGTAACAAATTATCCACTCAATAACAAAAATCACAGAATTCTGAAATATCAATTTTTTCTAAAACAACATTGTTTTATGATAATAAAATTGTATTCATTATACTGTGGCTTGGAATTAACTCAAGATGTAAATGCCTCTTTTTATTAAATATCATAGGGTGATAACATTTTTTTTGTTTTTTAACTATGATATTGAAAAAGTACAGAATGATATTTCTCAGTTTAGTTCAGTTCAGTCACTCAGTCGTGTCCAACTCTTTGCGACACCAAGGACTGCAGCATACCAGGCTTCCCTGTCTTTCACCAACCTCTGGAGCTTGCTAAAACTCATGTCCATTGAGTTGGTGTGATGCCATTCAACCATCTCATTCTCTGTCATCCCCTTCTCCTCCCACCTTAAATCTTTCCCAGCATCAGGGTCTTTTCCAATGAGTCAATTCTTTGCATCAGGTGGCCAAAGTATTGGAGTTTCAGCTTCAGCATCAGTCCTTCCAATGAATATTCAGGACTGATTTCCTTTAGGATGGACTGGTTTGATCTCTTTGTAGTCACAGGGACTCTCAAGAGACTTCTCCAATACCACAGTTCAAAAGAATCAATTCTTTGGCTCTCAGCTTTCCTTATAGTCCAACTCTCACATCCATACATGACTACTGGAAAAATCGTAGCCTTGACTAGACAGACCTTTGTTGGCAAAGGAATGTCTATGGTTTTTAATATGCTGTCTATGTTGGTCATAGCTTTTCTTTCAAGGAGCAAGCATCTTTTAATTTCATGGCTGCAGTTACCATCTGCAGTGATTTTGGAGCCCCCCAAAATAAAGTCTGACACTGTTTCCATTGTTTCCCCATCTGTTTGCCATGAAGTGATGGGACTAGATGCCATGATCTTAGTTTTTTGAATGTTGAGCTTTAAGCTAACTCTTTCAGTCTCCTCATTCACTTTCATCAAGAAGCTCTTCAGTTGCTCTTTGCTTTCTGCCATAAGGGTGGTGTCATCTGCACATTTGAGGTTATTGATATTTCTCTCCCAATCTTGACCCCAGCTTGTGCATCACCCAGCCCAGCATTTTGCATGATGTACTCTCCATATAAGTTAAATAAACAGGGTGACAATATATAGCCTTGACATACTCTTTTCCAGATTTGAAACCAGTCTGTTATTCCATGTCCAGTTCTAACTGTTGCTTCTTGACCTGCATACAGATTTCTAAGGAGGCAGGTAAAGTGGTCTGCCATCTTTTTAAAAATTTTCCACAGTTTGTTGTAATCACACAGTCAAAGGCTTTGATGTGGTCAATAAAGCAGAAGTAAATGTTTTTCTGGAACTCTCTTACTTTCTTGATGATCCAGCGGATGTTGGCAATTTGATCCCTGGTTCCTCTGGCTTTTCTAAATCCAGCTTGAACATCTGAAAGTTCACAGTTCATGAACTATTGAAGCCTGGCTTGGAGAATTTTGATCATTACTTTGCTAGCATGTGAGATGAGTACAATTTGCAACAGTTCTTTGGCATCGCCTTTCTTTGGACTGGAATGAAAACCGACCTTTTCCAGTCCTACGGGCACTGGTGAGTTTTCCAAATTTGCTGGCATATTGAGTATAGCACTTTAACAGCATCATCTTCTAGGATTTGAAATAGCTCAACTGGAATTCCATCACTTCCACTAGCTTTGTTGGTAGTGATGCTTCCTAAGGCCCACTTGACTTCGCATTCTAGGATGTCTGGCTCAAGGTGGGTGATCACACCATCGTGTGATCACACCATCTGGGTTATGAAGATCTTTTTTGTATAGTTCATCTGTGTATTCTTGCCACCTCTTATTAATATCTTCTGTTTCTGTACAGAAACAGAATATCTTCCATACAATTTGTGTCCTTTATTGTGCCCATCGTTGCATGAAATATTCCCTTGGTATCTCTAATTTTCTTGAACAGATCTCTAGTCTTTTTCATTCTGTTGCTTTTCTCTATTACTTAGATTTTTAAGTACAGGAGAAGACTTTTCTTACTTATCTATAGATCAGCCTCCATAATGGGTTGAATAGGGGTCCCCCAAAAGATAAGTCCCCCACAACCTCCCAATATGACTTTATTTGTAGATGTAATTGTTAAGAATCTGGACAGGAGATCATCCTAGATCTTAATCCAATGACAGATTTCCTTATAGGAAAAAAGGACATATTGACATACACACACAGAAAAAGAGAGTGTGAAGACAGAGGCAAAAATTGGTTATGTTGCCACAACTCAAGGAATACTTGGGCCACCAGAAGCTGGAAGAGGTGAGCAAGGATTTTCTTCTAGAGCCTTCAGAGGTAGCACAGCTTACCAAAACCTTAATTTCAGATTTTTTGTTTTTCAGAACTGTGAGAGAACAAATTTCTGCTGTCTTAAGCCATTAAATACATGGCGATTTGTTATGGCAGCCCTAGGAATCTAGTAGAGTCTCATAGAAATTCTGCCCTTCAGGACAAATCTTTTAAGCTAAATATGTGAGAAAATCCATCCTGTGTTAGAAGCACATATTTTTGGAGTTCCATCTGGAGCTCAGAAATTTAAGACATGAGCTCCCAGCCTGGAGACTTATCCACTAGATGGTCTTTTAATTTTTTTTTGTCATGTATTTTTTTTATTACAATAGTGAGGACAATTTTAAAATTCTATGCTAAAATCTCTTTTTCCCCCCTTACTGAATAAATGAATCTTCTTTGAGAAAGTGAAAAAATAAAACTCTATTATATGGTTTGAAAATAAATGTAATTTATAAACAAGAAAATTTTAATGTGCAAAGTGTGTATTTGCAGAAAGAAGAAGATATGGCTGAGAATCACTTTCCTCATGATCTGAGGTCCACTTGATGGAAAATCACAAAGAAAATTCTTGACATTATGGCAAATTTCATTGCATCACATTTTAATCTCTCTGAATATCTGTAGAGCCTTTTGAAAATATAAGAGACAAACCATGAACATCTTTTTAAAAAGTTTCTTTTTCCACTTTTTGAAAAATAAAAGCCACTAACATATGACCTATACTTATATGGTTAAAAAAATTGACATTATTCTGTGTTCTGAAACTCAGAACAGCTAAGGAAAATTAATTTCCTAAGACAGCCTGGACTCGAGGTCCCCTGGTTTTTGGAGGAGTATCTATATACTCTAATTTCTTGACATCCTTGCCATGAAGGTAGAGAGCAACTTCATGCTTAATATTCAGTACGGGACCCACCATGAACATTTGCAAGGCCCAGGGCAATAATCCAAATGGAAGCTCACAGATCTTGTGTTTAATTATTTTAGAGATATAAATCAACTTAAATATTCCTCCCAGTAGTTTCTCTTCAGCATAGGACTGTGAACTTCAAGTAGCTCCAGTTGGCTAGTCATGTGGGTTGAAAAGGTTCAGACCTGCCAACATCATTGGGTTTTCCTACAATTTCTTTCCCCTCACCTTAGAATTGGAGCCTGCAAAGTCCCCTCCAAGGTTCCACCTTTGTTCATAGATTGTCCTATCTAAATTTCTGCTGGTCATGTTGGGTCTTTTTCTGCATTCTAACACACAGTCTCTAATACCATGTAGACTCAGTTGCTTTAGTAGTTGATCCCTTCCCAATCATATTTCAGGTTCGTGAGAATTTGTGGTTATCTTGTTTTGTAGCAAATGTTGCCATGGATATTTTGTTTGCCTATGTAGTGGCTCTATCCGTTTTTGAGGGGGAATTCAGAAAAAAAAAAAAAAAAAGCTTCACATGGGATTCTTGCTTATGTGAGAATGACCTATCTAAGTCTCATTTAATTCATCTATAAAATAGGGGTAATAATAGTATTGATCTTATAGGATAGAGATGAGAATCAGATAATATGAGACATGTGTATTTTTAAACACTGGCCCAAAAGTAGAACTTGAAAATATTAGCTGTTATTTTCAGCCATTTGGATCAAGCATCTTCAGAAAATTTTAGAATTTGTTTTTACCATGAAATTCCAAAGTTTTGTTTTGTTTTGTTTTTAATGTGTTTTTGGAGCACAGACCAGATAAGAAACAGAAAACTACAGGTGGTGGGAGGTGCCATGACTCACAACTGCAATTACATCAGAAAGGTTCTTGACAGCCTACTATTTGAAAGAAGACACAGAAGTGAAAAGCGGTAAAGAACCATTACTCCCCAGTACAATAATGGATCCTTACAATGTTCATATAGAGATTATAGTGTTGTTAGGTAATAGCTTGAAAAACATTTAACATATCTTTAAATAAAATCTCAGAAGTTAACTCCACTAAAAGTTTCCCAAAAAACTTGACCATAAAACATATTTTATTAATAACATAGAGACCTTGTCATCCTTCCTTTATTTAAATAATTAACTATAAGATGTATATATGTGTGTGTGTATACACATTTCAAGAGATGCAGTAATGTTCAATTCTAAAATCCATTTTTATTCTGCTTTATGACACCTTGGCACTGTGATAATCTCTCAGTGTAATCTTGGGATTATTTGACCTTTGTTTTAATTTCCCTAGAATATAAAATAACTGAGTGGTTAAAGTTGACATCTGAGCCACTAAGTTTTAAGGTCATTTGCTATGCAGCAATAGATAATTTGAACAGAATGAGAGTGAACCAAGTAGAAAAATTCAAGTGGAAAACTTATTTTACAATAATCAAGATGAGGAAAAATAAAGCCTCATATATCTAGATAATAAAAAAAAATCAGCATTTTTAGAAAGATGACTCTCATTTATTTCAACAAACATACTCTTTCCTTAGTAACAAAATCTATTTTCAACTGGTCCATTAGACACATCCAATTGAAATCCTGCTGGATTTTTTTAACCTAATTTGTTTTAAATGAACATATCCCCTTTCCTTGAAATTGGCTCCTCCTAAGTTAGTATTTATGTGAATTCAAAGTAAGCCTAACTCATCTTATATTCATACTCTCAATAGGTACATTCATTAAATAGATATAAATTCATATACACTATGGCTTTCATCTAGTCAATCAATGATTCATTCCTTCAATACACAATGAGTCCCTGAGGGGCTGAGCTCACAGAGATGACCAACCAGTCCTTTTTCCTGCCATCATGGGCCTTCCTACCATGTTCTTGCAAAAGCCTTGGCCATTTCATTTCCACTATCTCTTCTCTCTTTCTAGGATTATTTCTTCTCACTTGAACTAATGGTCAATTTCTTTACTAGGAAAACTGGTTTTTCTGCCTCTTGTTTTTTTTTCACTGGTCTGGCTTACATGCTGCCACATTGATCCTTGTACTCCGATTACTGGATTCCTTGGCAGAAGTGATTTACTGATTTGGTACTAACCCTCTTCCTTTTCTCAGAACTTCAATTAAACATTTAATGCAATATTCACACAGCATCATCCCTCCTTATTGAATCCTATGACCAACCTAGATAGCATATTCAAAAGCAGAGACATTACTTTGCCAACAAACGTCTGTCTAGTCAAGGCTATGGTTTTTCCTGTGGTCATGTATGGATGTGAGAGTTGGACTGTGAAGAAGGCTGAGTGCCGAAGAATTGATGCTTTTGAACTGTGGTGTTGGAGAAGACTCTTGAGAGTCCCTTGGACTGCAAGGAGATCCAACCAGTCCATTCTGAAGGAGATCAGCCCTGGGATTTCTTTGGAAGGAATGATGCTAAAGCTGAAACTCCAGTACTTTGGCCACCACATGGGAAGAGTTGACTCATTGGAAAAGACTCTGATGCTGGGAGGGATTAGGGGCAGGAGGAGAAGGGGACGACAGAGGATGAGATGGCTGGATGGCATCACTGACTCGATGGATGTGAGTCTGAGTGAACTCCGGGAGTTGGTGATGGACAGGGAGGTCTGGCATCCTGCGATTCATGGGGTTGCAAAGAGTCGGACATGACTGAGCGACTGATCTGATCTGATCTATCTTCAATAGTTAGTGTTGTTAGTCACTCAGTCTTGTCAGGCTCTTTCTGACCCCCACAGACTGAAGTCTGCCAGGCTCCTCTGTCCATGGAATTCTCCAGACCAGAATACTGAAGTGGGTGTCCATTCCCTTCTCCCAGGGATCTTCCTGACCCAGGCATCAAACCCAGGTCTCTTGCATTACAGGCAGACTCCTTACTGTCTGAGCCATCATCTTCAAGGCATATCTCAAATGTCACCTCTTCCATGGAATCTTTCCTATGTGTGAGATATCCTTTTGTTTATTTCAAAATCAGTTTATTGAGGGGAGGGGCACCGTATATTCTAACATGTATTATGGATATACAAAGTGAATAAGTGCCCTTTCCAAAGTATAGATTTAATCATCTTCTCCATGGAATAACCTTTCTTTCAATTGTTTAACTTTTTTGACCCTAATTCAACATAGTCCACGTTCATAGTGTATTTTCAATTTAGGAGGGTTTACAGCTGGATAACGCATTTCATTAATGTTAAAGTTCTGTCTCTGCAAGGTAATACACTTACAATTGCAGCTGCTGTGAATAGAGAAATGAAAAGGATCAGATGTCTCAGAAATTTCTCTGTGAGTTTATATTAACGATTCTGAAAATCGATAAAGAAGATAAACGCTGATTCAAATATCCTTTTTCAATTTGCTCTAGAAGAAAGATGACACAGCTAAAGAACATGGTCTTTTCCTTCCTTGCAGACATGCAGAAGAATATATCAGACTTAAAAAAAGGTAAGCCTCTTATTGTTCAGGAAAGTTTTTCTTTAAGTATTCCCCACAAAACAAGTGTAATGAACTGTTGTTTAGTCACAGCATTTTTGCCAGTGTTTTCTTTCTAACAATTAAAGCTGTTCGTATTTTCATGCAAGACTCATTCTTATTTTCTGTTTTTGTTTGTTTGTTTTAACTCTTGTATGTAATTCTGCCTTAGAAAAAGAAATTCCTGAGTATTTGACTGAATTTTCAGCCACACTAATATTTTCCACTAATGTCTTTCTAACATTAAAAGCTGCATATATTTTCACCTGGGAGTTTTTTTCTCATTAAGAATTTTTATTTAAACCTTTGTGCACAATGACGCCTTAAAAACATAGCTGCCGATGATTTTGAATGGAAGCATCCTGTGTTCCTTGACCTCCATGTCCTCTGCCTGCCTTTAGTCTATGGAAAAACTTCAGCCAAAGAATAAGTTTAATCAGAGAAGTGACAAAATGCAGTAACAAAGGCAAACAAAGGAGACCAAATAATATTAATGTAGTCATTAAACAAAGTCAAGGACCTTTAGTTCCTTTTCCAGGGCTATAGATAATTTTGTAGGCCATATTCTGAACTGTCTTGTTGATACTGAAAGCCCCAGCAGGTGGAGAAGTTAACTGCAAGGTGACCAGACTGTAGCCACAACATGAGCTGCCACAGTTTTGAGAACTGGCCTCGGGGAAATGGGAACAAACGGACCCTGGGACTGAGGTCTAACTATACCTGAAACAATCAAGAAGATGTTGATCCGACCACTGCATAATCGTTTTTAAGATGACTGTTGGAGCTGACTATGCTGTTTCTGCATGTAGCACATAGCCTCCTCCTTCCATCTATAAAAGCTCTTGCCCACTGATTGTCGGCCTTTGGACAGGCATCCACCCCCTTCCACGGTTGCCAGCCTCCAAAATTAAAAACAAAACAAAACAAAAAACTTTCCTTTCCACCAACCTGGTCTCTTTACTGACTTTTGAGCAGCAAGCAGCCAGACCCCACTTTCAGTTACAATCTGACTGTTTTCCCCAGCCACACACACCTAGGAAATGCACCCGAGGATGTCAGTTGGTGAAGCAAAGCCTACTTGCCTTAAAGACATCCAGAAGGTGTGGTAAACCAAAGCAAGCAGAAGAGAAAAAAAAAAAAAGATTCTTTCCTAAGAAATCTGCATTTAATGCTACATAGCTTGATGAACAGGAGCAATATTTTAGAACATATTTATACCATAGTTCTATACATCCATAATTCTTTGTGAGTATCTAGATATCATTAAGTGGGTACTAAGAGGCAGCCTGACACAGGACTGTGTTTGTAGAGCCTCTAGACTCCACTATAGACACTGGGAACCAGAGTGTGCTCCTCAGCGCTTGCAAAGTGGGGATAATAACCCCTCACCTTCGAGATTCAGATAAGAATCAGACAATACAATCAATGGAGGGGCAGCTCATCTCATAAAGAAGTTGCAACAATTGTAACAGAACAGAAGATTCCTACTGTAGGAAGGGGTGGCGTGTGACTAATCATGGGGGGTGGGGGTCCTGGTTAGAAAAGATCGTGTTCTCTTTTCTTATTCAGAAGCGCATTAGGAAAGGGAACTAAGGATGCTTGTGTTTCATAAAGCTAGAAGAAATGTGGGGTCTGTGAAGGAAACACAACAGAATCGATGCATATCCACACCAAAGTATCCTGTTCCTTGAAGCCATGCCTTTCGGTTCATCCTGATGGTTCACAGCTTCGCTGAATACATCTGACTCTGGAGAGCGCATCACTGGGGATGAACTCAGTGATCTTCCCTGTTATGGTCTGGTGGCTCAACTGAGTAGGAACGTGGCCAAAAACTTGACTTCCAGAGCACAGAGACATCCATTAGCTCACTTGTCCCCTGAGCTGCCCACCCTCCTCACCTTCCACTGATGGAGGTCTGTAGTGGTCCTGACGTGCAAACTGGTCTTCTGACCTGGGTGTGGGGGGCACCCAGATAACTGAAAGCCATCCTCTCACATAACTATGCTCTGGAAATCAAATAGGAATGTGAGTGGTCACTAGAGCAGAAATGTTTCCACTTGATATATTATTCTGGTCTTATGGTTTTAGTTTAACTTTCTTAACGATGAAATGAATCCACTAAGTCCCCAAATACCCACTTCATTGGTGGCAAGGGGAGGTGTCAATATAAGAATGGTACAGATGGTATTGTACTAATGTGAAAAGTCCCTGCCACCTCCTGGCTGGAGTCTGTAAGCCACAGGTAGTAGGTACATTTGTCTCAGAGTAGCCACTTTCAGATCATGAGCATCCTGACACCTACCAAGAAAGACTGACTATCCCCTAGAACTGGGGCTTTGGGAAGGACATGCCATCTGGACCTGCAAATCAGGAATCCATGGGAAAGGCAGCTACCACTGTGGGACTGGAATGGTGTAGACGGGTTTTAGCGAATTTCCTTACACTTAAGAAAAACAGAATTCTTTTGGATTGGGAGAAATTAGCATGTGTAAGAAGCTGCCTGCCTCTTGTTATTTCCATAAGTTGTAGTAAGGACCAGATTTTGAAGTGTGATGGGCTTGTTATTTGATAAGAAGATGAGGAGGACATATTAGAGCAAAAATGAATACAGTGTTGATGGTAATGACACCACCACCACTATCACCATATTTGCCTGTATTAGTAAATAGTCATAGTTAAGTTCCAAGAAAAACCTGCAAACATCTTGTGAAAGTAGAGAGGGAGAGAGTAATCGGGAATATTTCATACAGGAAGTGACAGTCAACTCAAGATGTAGCAAATCCATGACGGTTTTGATTAATCTTGAATGTTCTTGCTCATTGTTGTTTATGTGCCCGGCCACACCTGTGAAAAGCTCACTTACGTGTCTTCCCTGGAGATCCAGTGGTTAAGGCTCCATGCTTCCCCTGCAGGGGGCACAGGTTTGATCCCTGATGGAGGAACAAAGATCCCACAAGCCACGAAGCTTGGCCAAAAGAAAGAAGAGTTAATCATTCAAAGGAGAAAGTTTAAAGAATGAAAGCCCACTTGTCCTTTTCAGAAGCATTTATGTCTCTCTCCCTTCCTCTCCAGTCTTAAGGCAGTCATTACTGGTAGATCATCTAATAACTTAATCATTTTGCTAAGAGCTGTCTGGAGCTCTTCCTCCTTCAGGCACTATTTTCTCAATTAGTGTTTCTGCCAACTGGACTTTGGTAAACAGCACTTTGATAAATAGCCCTTCCTTTTTGCCTTTCTTCTCTCTGCACATCCCTAACATTCTAACACACTTCTTACATCAAGTCAGAAACTTATTTAGATTGCACCAAAATGCCCTCTTTCCAAGTGTCTTTTATTATACTGTAAACACCCAGAGGGCACAGAATTGCCCACGGTGGATGGTACACCCAGAATGGAAGAAACAAACTGGAATTCCAGCCTGAAAGGCTGATGCTTCCTTGTGTCTATTCACCCCTGTTAGAAATATTCAATCTTTAGCTATCACTCACTTGTCTACTTCCAAATATTCTCTGAATCTTTCACTTATATTCTGTATTATGTTCCATTTCTTCTAGAGAGCCTTCAGATTTTCAGCATCCCATCCTCCTAACTTTCAGCAATTTAATGAAATTGCTTGGATTTTATTCTTATTTGTACCAACCTAGTCCAATCCAGGTGCATATTTAAATTTATTCCTATAAAACTTGACAATACTATATATTTTCCTCTCAGAAAAATCCATTCATTGGCTTAATGTTGATACTTTTTAAACATCTCCTACATAATAATACTGTGATGGCTCCTCTGGAGCTTCATAGAAGACTAATTTGTGTACAGCTATAAATTATATTAAAACCCTCTGGAACACACAGCTTTGCTTGGAAGATATGATGCAAAACACGAAAAAGTAAAGTCAGCAATTCAACACAGGCTAAACATAATATGTGTATGATGTAAAATCAGTGACATAGGTAATAAATGTACTGATTCCCAAAAGTAGTTATCACCTCTGCTTACCTGGGATCTAGGAAGGCTTCAAGCAGGAAATGAGATTTGAACTGGCGTGTGTAGGAAAGTCATAAACTTAGGGTGGCAGCAGAAAGTGAAAACAGGGAAACATCTGTTAGTAATGTCTAAGGCAGGAATGTGCAGAAACCTAATAGAAAAGAAGGTAGTGATTGCAGCTGTTATCTGTTGGGAGCTAAATGGGATAGAAGAAAGGAGTGAAAATGCAGACAAAAAAAATCACTCACAAAAATGTGAACTTTATATCCTGTGAGGCTCTTGAATGTTTGTGATCAAGGATGTAATATGTGTAGATATAATTTAAAAAATGAGAAATTCTTTCCTTTAGATTTCTGTTAACTTCTCAGCATGTGTTAGGAAATACTCCCCCTACTTAGTTCTACTTAGAATAATTTGAATAAAAGTATTACTTTTGATGTAGCCAACTTTAAAATGTCTTCAATTATCAAAGAATTTCTAAATACCGAAATCATGGTCTCTGTTTAATTAACTTTCTTGGGAAAACTCCTTTGAATGCTTATTTAGTTATAAAGCAAGCAGAGAAAAAGACTTTGGAGAACATAAAGATGGTTTGCATATTCACTTTTATCCATGTTTATTGAAGTGTAGTTAATTTACAATGCTGTGCTAGCTTCAGGTGTACAGCAAAGTGATTCAGTTACACACACACATATTCTTTTTCAGGTTCTTTTCATTATAGGTTATTGCAAGATATTGAATATAGTTCCTTGTGCTACACAGCAGGTTGTTTTTACATTTTATTCATAGAGTATGTATATGTTAATCCCAAACTCCTAATTTATCCCTCCTACCCTTTCCCCTCTGGTAACCATAACTTTGTGTTCTATATCTGTGTGTCTATTTCTGGTTTACAAATATGTTCTTTTGTATACGTTTTTAAGATTCTGCATACATAAAAGTGATATCGTACGATATTTGTCTTTCTCTGTCTGACTTACTTCACTTACTATGGTGATCTCTGGGTCCATCCATGTTGCTGCAAATAGCATCATTTCATTCCTCTTTGTGGCTCAGTAACATTCCATTGTATATTTACACCCCATCTTCTTCACCTGTTGACGGCTATTTAGGTCACTTCGATGTCTCGGCAATCGTAAATAGTGCTGCAGTGAACATTGGTATGTATGTATCTTTTCAAATTAGAGTTTTCCACAGATATATGTCCAAGAATGGGATTTAAGAATCATATCATAGCTCTATTTTCAGATTTTTTGAGTAACCACAATTCTGTTTTCCACAGAGACTGAACCAATTTATAGTTTCATGGAGAGTGTGGCAGGATTCTCTTTTCTGCACACCCTTTCCAGCATTTGTTATTTGAAGACTTTTTAATGAGGGCCATTTTGACTGGTTTGAGATGATATCTCATTGTAGTTTTGATTTGAATTTCCCTAATAATTAGTGATACTGAACATCTCTTCATTTAACTATTGCCTGTCTGTATGTCTTCTTCAGAGAAAAGTCTCTTTAGGCATTCTGCCCATTTTATATTAAGCTGTATGAATTGTTTGTATATTTTGGAAATTAACCCCTTGTTGGTAATGTTTGCAAACATTTTCTCCCAGTACTCAGGTTGTCTTTTGCTTTTGTTTATGGTTTCAGTTACTGTACAAAAGCTTTTAAGTTTAATTAGGTCCTGGTTGTTTATTTTGTTTTTGTTTCCATTATTCTAGGAGACAAGATCCATAAAATATAGCTAAGATTTATTTCAAAGAATATACTGCCTATGTTTTTCTCTAGGAGTTTTACAGTATACAATCTTACATTTATGTCTTTAATCCATTTTGAACCTATTTTTGTGTATGATATCAGAGAATGTTCTAACATCATTCTTTTACATGTGGCTGTCTGGTTTTTCCAGCACCACTTATTGAAAAGACTGTCTTTTCTCCATTGTAAATTCTTGCCTCCCTTGTGGCAGATGAATTGACCATAAGTGAGTGGGTTTATATCTATACTTTCTACCCTGCTCTGATGGTTTTCTTATTTGTTTTTGTGCCAGTTCCATGCTGTTTAGATTACTGTAGCTTTACAGTATAGTCTGAAGTCAGGGAGCATAATTCTCCCAGTTCCATTCTTCTTTCTCAAGACTGTATGACTATTCGGGGTCTTCTTTATTTCTATACAAATTTTAAGATTTTTTTCTAGTTATATGAAAAATTTCAGACATTATGCATAGTATTTTGTTATCAAGTCCTTACTGGCATTTACTTGAAAGTCTATATTCTACGAAATTTCCAGTAAGAATTTTGCCATACTGAAGGTTCTAAACTAATATGCTGTAAGGTTCTCTGGTGGATAATGATCACAAACAGCAACTATAAACAAACAAAAATTATACATCATGAAATCTTACAAACAAGCTGAGGAAGGATTTTGGTTTATAGTATTTGTTATTTTTTTCTGAAATAGAAACGCCACCCTTTCCAATAATTTTGTAGGTAAATTTTAACTTGCTGATAGGTCCACTATGACAAATACTTGCAGGGAAGCAAAATTTCAGAGGCAAGAAGGAAAAGGGCATCTTTGGGAGATGCTAACTAGCCCATCAACCTATGAGCACTGAGGTGAATCACTTCATGGCCATAGTCTTCTTTCCTCAGCACCTGCTCACCACCATCATAGTCAAGCATGTCTCCCAGGCTTGCACTATTAGATGTTAGAATGTTAATTTTGATGCATTTTGACTTTTAAAACTTCTAAAATGTATTTTAAAGGTACTCTTATTACATGCTCAAGGTTTGATTTTAGTGGAATATCAAGTGCATGTATGACACAGCTCTCCAGATATTTAATTTGAGAAATGTACAAAACCATAGTATATTGTTGCAAAGTAGAACCTTGTTTCCTTTCTCACTTGCATTCGGCTTTCTGCAGCACAAGCACACACTGAAGATATTTAACTCATTCCACATTTCAATGCAATATTGAGAGAATGATTCTGCATCTAATAAGGAGATGTTTCAAGAAGTAAATCTGGTTTTGGTGTTGAATTAAACTACTGACAACTTGTTGAAGATAATATATAGAAAAACCAGGCTCATGAGTCTTTGGTCTCCTGGAAAAAGAAGGCTCTGTAAAAGGGAAACATTTTCCTTACTGACCACAAGAAGGGTGACTATATGAGGTATCATGAGACTCTAAAACACTGGCCTTAAGTCTACCTAGGAATTGAAGACAAATTATATAAACTTGAAAAGCCAGTTAGGACACCCCATACAACACACATTCTACAAACACCGTATGGCTTGAAATCTATAAGTCAAACAAATATATGAGTCAGACATACAGTTCAAATATTGAGCCTCTTCGTACATTCTTTTGCAATCTCCATATATTCATTCAACTGGCCAAGAGTAGGATTGTTTTCTACTGGATTGTACCATCTTTCCTTGAATAATTGTGCTTGAATTATTAGAGCAAAGTTATGAGCTTTCTAGCATATCTTTTCTAATAGTTGTTACATTTAATAAGTTGGATATCTCTTTTCCATGGAGAGAAAGAAAGTTTGGTGGTAAAGAAATATATACTGGAAAAGCATGGTTGGGGAAATAAATTAGTCATGTGTTCCAGATACAGTAAAATATTTTACATTAAAAACATTTCATACTTAAAACACATTTTTGGTAAAATGGTAACAAATATTTAGACTCTATAGAAATGTATTTTAAAGGGGAATACATGAATAAAACTTAAAGATAGTAATAGAAGAAGAGGTTTGAAAGTTGAAAAGACTGAACTACGTATTCCCTTGGATGATATGTAGTGAAAAGAGAATAAAAGGCATTATTAATAAGAGGGGAAAGGTCCCAGAATGGAGTGTCAATCACAGCTTAGTCAAAGAGAAGTTTGGAAGTAAAACTCAGCAATCAGAGGAGGTAAATAGTTCCCGAAAGATAAGCCTTCAGAAGTGAGACACCAGAGGAGAAAAGATAAAAGGTGCAGAAAAAACCTAGCAGAGATATTTACAGGTAGAACATTATGTATGTATAGAAGGGAGAGTCCAGGAGGAGCTTTGAAAACTGGAAGTGGTTTTTACATGCAGGTGAAGAGGAATTCAGCAGCCCAGTAAGCTGGTCCTTTTATTATAAATTTCCCTCACATCCCTGGTGCTCATCATATGGTGAAAATAAAAACCAGAATAATATAAATTCAGCATCAAAATGCTGATGTGGAGATCAGAGGAAGTTATATTTTCATCTATGAAAAAAGGGAAGTATATGGGACCACAGAATTCTAAGGTTGAAGCATTCAAAGGGTATCAGTTGCTTGAATCTTATTTACAAATTTATCTTCCGAAAGCACGCTGCTTCTAAGACAGTCCATTCTGATCAGCATACTCTGTCAGACACATCTTCGTTGGGTTGAGTTGCAATCTCCCTGTACATCCATCAGTCATTGGCTTTAACTTAGGACCTTAACATAGATGTTTTATACCATCCATTTGTCATATATCTACTGTTTTTATGAATGTATTCATCTTGTTCAGCTATTGGCCTTTTTAACTTTAAGTGCAATGATTTATTTTAATGGAATAATGCAAGTTATATCTAATTCACATCAAGTGTAGATATCTTCTGTTTGGTTTTGCAGATTTGTTTGCCACTGTCTCCGCTTTCTTCTGTGTCTTTGGAGGCTGGCATGCATAGACCACATTAACAGGCTCCCTTACGCTTTGACTTTCAGTTTGGTTGGGCCACAAGAAAGCATCAGGAGCACATCAGAGGGAAAGGAAGAGGGATTCTTCCCTCTCTTAAAGGTTTTCTAGGACTGGCTACCTTCCTTGACCAAAGGTCTTCGCTCCTGTGAAGGTGGCCCTCCCTGCTTGTCTTCTGGGGACCATCCTTCCTTCTCTTTTAGTCACAGAGGCAGTCACTGTTCCTGCTGTTTCTAGCACCATCTGCCTTGTTCCTTGCTAACACCTTGCCAACATGTTTTTAAATTGTTCCTTCACTGAGATCTCAAATTACACAACTGGAGTGAGCGGTCTGTCTCTGACCAGAATCCTGGTGGATATATTCATCAAGTTTTAGATTCTTTACAGTATTTTGCTTTTTCAAAAAATGTCAGTGAACATCAGTGTACACATTCTTGGGCACAACCTAGGAGATTATTACTGTAAGAAATGTTCTAGAAGGGGAGCCCTCATCTTTTGCAATTTTCAGATATTACCAAATTTACTATAAAAGGTTATACATTTGGACTCAATGATAATTCCATATGAGAGCCAGTGGGAGTGTAAACTGATTTCCCTGCACAATAGACCATATATCTGATGCATTTAGTAATTCATTCTAGAATTTTCTTTTACTTTGAAAAATCAAAGTTTTCAGAACCCACTTCTAATGTTTTAGGAAAAACTGGAAAACTATATTTTTCAGCTCATATTTCCATTCTTTCCTCTTCCCAGGATCCTTCCACAATCTCTGATAGTAGATTTGCCTTCATGCCTGAATGCCTTAGTCCTGGATTGGAACCCACCTGCAAGCTTAATAAAAAGCCTGGAGTGTTTACCAAACCTCTTTATCTTAGAGGGATTAAGCTCCAAATTCTTTCTTTCACTAAGAAGCTGTTAATATTTTTGTTCAACACTTGCAACCGTCTAGTTATTGTTTCCTCTCTGGGTTCCTTGGAGTCTCCCAGCCCATAAGCCCATCATGGATGGATGGAGAGTTTGAATAAAGATTTTTTAGGTGTGACCCCTCCTTTCTGAGATACTGCCTTCCTAATTTTCCAGCCTTTGTGATAATCCTGAAATCCAAACCCTGACTCTTCAAACCAATAACTGCTTTGACTTTGTGAGTATTATCTTTGGTTTGCTGTGGGGAAGGAGGAGGGGGAGGAGGGAAAATTAATTAGTATGGACTGTACAGGCAAAGAGTCTAACAAGACTGAGTGACTTTCACTTTCACTTCAAGGGTCATATTCTCTCTAGCTCCTGCCTGCACTAAGTTCTTTAAACAGGTTCTTTTAAATATTTTTTTTTCAGAGTTTAGTAGTAGTAGTAGTATTTTAAGCCACTTAACCATTACCAGAAACCAGAACTTAGTATATGACCTTTTAATTTTTAGGAGTCAAGTAAAAGCTTGGGTGTTTATGGGCAGTTAGTTCTTCTAAATTTAAATAAGTGAGGAAATCAGTGTACTCAAGAGTTAAAACTTTGAGATAAGTGCTATTTTATCATCTGTGATAATAATGGAAATTAAAGGCTTAAAAATGCAGAACATTTAGTTGTTAAGTGTATTTATTAGTCTAACAATTTACAATATACTTTAAATTTACTTTGTCATTCCAATTTTTCTCAGAAATTCTCACATCAAACAAAGGAATATTGAAATATTTTTAACAAGTTAATTGAATGGTTTGAAAAATAACTGAAACCTTAACCTGGTCTTCCCTGGTGGCTCAGACGGCAAAGCGTCTGTCTACAATGCGGAAGACCCAGGTTCAATCCCTGGGTCGGGAAGATCCCCTGGAGAAGGAAATGACAATCCACTCCAGTACTATTGCCTGGAAAATCCCATGGACAGAGGAGCCTGGTAGGCTACAGTCCATGGGGTCCCAAAGAGTCGGACACGACTGAGCGACTTCACTTTCACTTTCACCCTGGTCTTAAATATTTTAGGGAGAATTCTAGCCTTGAGTTCAGAGGCATGTGAGGCTCTCTATACTCAGTACGTTAACTGCTGAAAGCGATTAATATGAGAAAGGCTGTACTTTTCTATTAACTCAAATTCCTCATTTACCTTTATGTTATCTTCACAGAAAAGCTTTATTAAAATAAATTTAGTAGTTTAAAGAAGATTAGAGTGGGTACTTAATTTAATGGAGAGAGAAATTGCTTTTAAGCACACTTTTGCAGTTTAGAAGAACACATTTAAAACCAAGCAATCAAAAGACTAATTAGAAATCATTCTTATCTTTTCACTAAAGCATGAAGCTCATGTAAGCATGGTTCAGGATCTAACTAACTTATTTCGCGCTTTGGCTTTTAGCGTTTTCAAGTTGCTTTTCCTCCTGTGTCCCTTCTTGACTGCTACTAATATCACAGGTAGTTGTGATTTTGAATTTACATATCTGTACCCTCTGCTTTTCTCTGTCTTACCCAGCTTCATGGTCCCTGTACCCAATATTGTGCCTTAGATGTGTTAGATACGGGGCAAAATTTGATTATAAGTAAATTTGTTTTAATGACTACATAAATTGAGTGAGTATATTTTCAAACATTGTGATCAAGATTTTTACTATTTCACATTGGTATTATACAGTTATTCTGACTGATTACTATTTTTCTAAATATTTTAAAGGCAACTTCTTAACTAAACTTAATTATACCAAAAACTTGATGTAATTAAGAAATCTGACATTATAGAAGGTAAGCTACAGAAGTTTTGTAAAGGGAATTTCATAGGAGATCAGAGGGGAAGTTAGAATTTTAAATGAAACTTGTTCTCCACCCATCTTTCATGGCTTTCCCTTCAGCTTAATGGTTCTGCCAAGTTCAGGAGTATATCAGTGCCTCTGGACCCCACCACCTCAGAAAACTGATTTGCTGGCACAAGAAATAAAGTTAGATTCTGTATGACATCAGAATGCTAGGGAACAAATCCAAACTCTCACAGAGACTAGCTATTTTTCCCAACTTCCGCTTCATGCATTATGGTATATCAAATTAAGATCTGAAACTTGTTTTCTGGGAATCAAATGTAACAGGACTTAATATCAATTACAGCAATGATAATAATGCTAATCAACATAAAAATAATAAATAACAGCAGAGGAACCAGAGATCAAATTGTCAACATATGTTATATCGTGGAGAAAGCGAGGGAATTCCAGAATAACATCTACTTCTGCTTCACTGACTATGCTAAAACCTTTGACTATGTGAATCACAACAAAGTGTGGAAAATTCTTAAAGAGATAGTAATATCAGACCACCTTACCTGTCTCCTAAGAAACCGGTATGCGGTCAAGAAGCAACAGTTAGAGCCTGACATGGAACAACCAACTGGTTCAAAATTGGGAAAGGAGTACATCAAGGCTGTATATTGTCACTCTGCTTATTTAACTTCTGTGTGGTGTACTTCATGTGAAATGCCAGGCTGGATGAAGCACAAACTGGAATCAAGATTGCTGGGAGAAATATCAACAACCTCTGATATACAGATGATACCACTCTAATGGCAGAAAGCAAAGAGAAATTAAGAGCCTTTTCATGAGGATGAAAGAGAAGGGTGAAAAAGCTGGCTTGAAACTCAACATGAAAAAAGCTAAGATCATGGCATCTGGTCCCATCACTTCATGGCAAATAGATGGAGAAAAAGTAGAAACAGTGGAAGATTTTCTTTTCTTTGGGCTCCAAAATTACTGCAACAGTGACTGCAGCCATGAAATTAAAAGATGCTTGCTTCTTGGAAGAAAGCTATGACAAATCTAGACAGCATATTAAAAAGCAGAGAATTCACTTTGCTGACAAAGGTTCGTATAATCAAGGCTATGGTTTTTCCAGTAGTCTGGTATGGATGTGAGATTTGGTACATAAAGAAGACTGAGGGCCTAAGAATTGATGCTTTTCAACTGCAGTGCTGGAGTAGACCCTTGAGAGTCCCTTGGACAGCAAATATATCAAACCAGTTAATCCTAAAGGAAATCAACCTTGAACATTCATTGGAAGGACTGATGCTGAAGTTGAAACTCCAATACTTCAGCCACCTGATGTGAAGAGCCAACTCATTGGAAAAGCTCCTGATGCTGGGAAAGATTGAAGGCAAAAGAAGGGAGTTGCAGAGGATGAGATGGTTAGATAGCATCAACGACTCAATGGACATGAATTTGAGCAAATGGGAAATAGTGGAGGACAGAGGAGCCTGGTGTACTGCAATCCATGGGATCACAAAGAGTCAGATATGACTTAGCAACTGAATAGCAATGTAATTTATAGAGCATGTACTATAGACCAATCTCTTTTCTATATGCTATGGTTCAATGTTTTACAACATTAATCTAAGATTCCAAACATACTCATTTATAGACTGCTTCTGCTGCTGCTAAGTCACTTCAGCAGTGTCCGACGCTGGGCGACCCCATAGACAGCAGCCCACCAGGCTCCCCCGTCCCTGGGATTCTCCAGGCAAGAACACTGGAGTGGGTTGCCATTTTATTCAACAATGCATGAAAGTGAAAAGTGAGAGTGAAGTCGTTTTAGTCGTGTCTGACTCTTAGCAACCCCATGGACTGCCACCCACCAGGCTCCTCTGTCCATGGGATTCTCCAGGCAAGATTACTGGAGTGGGGTGCCATTGCCTTCTCCACATTTATACACTAAGAATATACAAATTATCAGAACAATACAAATTCAAATCCTTTTACCAAGATCTGTTGGATCTTTTTATAATAAACCTGTGAGTAAGAAATATTATTTTAGTTACTCACATTGAAACACACATGAAATTCACCAAAAGTTAAAGATCTACTATTGAAAAATATGCCAGACAAAGATTATTTTATGGAAAAGTTTTAACAACCTATATTATTAAACTATTTAGAGCACAGAAAAATATAGAACAATTTGTTTTATCTGATAATTTTAAAATAAGTAATTTTAATATTCATAAATTATAGAAATATAATGGGCAACCAATATTCACTACTCAGATTAAACAAATATAAAACAGCTTACGTACTTCAGATCTTTTCTAAAGAAATAAACCCATGTAGGCTTCTTTCGCCCCTTTGCATCCCATGTCTTTTCCTCATTGTCCTTACATGTCAAGTAGTGTTACTTCATATGATTGCAAAAATATATAATAAAGAAATTAATGTCTTTCCAACAATGATATCATTCATGTAGCATTCTATGCCATGCCTTTGATTCATTTAACATTCTGATTTTTATTTTCATTCATGTAATAGGTGTAGATTAAGTGTATTCATTTACAATTACATTGTTATACATGTCATATTAACTGTGTTTAATCTTTACAGTTATCCAGTGAGGTCTATATTACTATTGACATTGTTTTTTCCATGAAGAAAATGAAACAGAGATTATGTGAATTCTTCAAGGTTATATAGTCAGTCAGATGGAAACCAGGATTTGAGTCAAGGCCATCTGGTTCCTTTTCTATGCTTGTGGCCACTTTGTTACACTGTCACTCACTATTATAATTTCTATTGTTTAACTGTAATGTAACATTTCCTTAAACTTTTCATTTTTTAAAAAATAAAAAAACCATAAATGTTACATTTAATAGTTACATTCCTCATACACACCTGTGTGTGTGTGTGTGTGTGTGTGTGTGTGTGTGTGTGTGTGTGCTTAGTTGCTTCAGTCATATCCGAATCTTTGTGAACTTATGGACTATAGCCTGCTAGGCTCCTCTGTCCATGGGCTTCTCCAGGCAAGATAGAATACTGGAGTGGGTTGCCATGCTCTCCTCCAGGGGATCTTCCCTACCCTGGGATGGAACTCGTGTCTCCTGAATTGTAGGCAAATTCTTTCTCACTGGGTCACTGGGGAAGCCCCACATACATACATACGCATATATACATATAGCACAGCAGTCTTCAACCTTTTTGGTACCAGGGTCTGGTTTCAAGGAAGACAATGTTTCCATGGAGCAGGGATGGAGAAGGGATGGTTTCAGGATGATTCTCATAAGCAGCACTCAACCTGGATCGATCATATGTGAAGTTCACAGTAGGATCTGCAGTACTATGAGAATCTAATGCTGCCACTGATCTGACAGGGGGCAGAGCTTAGGAGGAAATGAGAGAGATGGGAAGTGGCTGTAAATAAACATGAAGTTTCACCTGCTTGCCCACCTCTCACTTCCTGCTGTTCAGCCCAGTTCCTAACTTGTACCAGTCCATGGTCTGGGGGTTGGGGATCCCAGTGTAGCATATTAATTGTGTACCATGCAGTATTTTAAGTGCTATGCCTGTATCAACTCACTTAATCCTCATCACAATACCATAGCATACATTTATCCTCATATTTATAGATGAGAAATAAGGAATCAGAACGGTTAAGTAACTTGCCCAAGCTTACCTAGCTAATAATTAGCCAAACCCAGATTCATAACCTGGCTTCTCAGGTAAAGAACCCACCTGCCAGTGTAGGTAGACACAAGACATGGGTTCAATCCTTTGGTTGGGAAAATCCCTTGGAGTACGGCATGGCAACCCATTCCAGTATTCTTGTCTGGAGAATCCCATGGACAGAGGAACCTGTGGGGTAGAGTCCATGATGTCACACAGAGTCGGACACAACTGAAGCCGCTAAGCAGCAGCAGCAGATTCATATCCAGCAATCCAGCTACAGAACATCTGCTCTTAACCACATCCCATTCATTTTCTCTGGCTTTTTGTATTTCTAGCTGATCAGCAGCTATTCTCTGCTCTAATTACTGAATATATCTGTATTTGAATATATTACAAGTGATAGATATTTTCTCTCAGCACTTGGAATATTTTATTTCATTGCCTGCTAGAATTTATCAATGCAAATGAAATACTGCTATTCATCTAATGGTCCGTTACCTTTAGGTAATCTCTTCTACATTAGCATTTAATGTTATTTTTCCTTAGCCTTTATTTTGGGGAAGGCAATGGCACCCCACTCCGGTACTCTTGCCTGGAAAATCCCATGGATGGAGGAGCCTGGTAGGCTGCAGTCCATGGGGTCTCGAAGAGTCGGACACAACTGCGTGACTTCACTGTCACTCTTCACTTTCATGCATTGGAGAAGGAAATGGCAACCCACTCCAGTGTTCTGGACTGGAGAATCCCAGGGACGGGGAGCCTGGTGGGCTGCCATCTGTGGGGTGGCACAGAGTCAGACACAACTGAAGCAACTTAGCAGCAGCAGCAGCCTTTATGTCTTTAGTTTCAGTATGGAGTATTTAAGATGTGTGGGTTTGATACTCTTGAATTCGGAGTACTGGAGAATTCATATGGCAAAAAAACTATTTTCAAATACATACTATATGTGAATTCTCCAGAACTCCAATTTCAAGAGTATCAAACCCACACACCTTAAATACTCCATACTGAAACTAAAGACATAAAGGCTGCTGCTGCTGCTAAGTCGCTTCAGTTATGTCTGACTCTGTGCGACCCCACAGACGGCAGCCCACCAGGCTCCCCTGTCCCTGGGATTCTCCAGGCCAGAACACTGGAGTGGGTTGCCATTTCCTTCTCCAGTGCATGAAAGTGAAGAGTGAGAGTGAAGTCGTTTAGTCGTGTCCAACTCTTAGCAACCCCATGGACTGCAAGCCAGGCTTCAGCAATATGTGAACTGTGAACTTCCTGATGTTCAAGCTGGTTTTAGAAAAGGCAGAGGAACCAGAGGTCAAATAGCTGACATCCGCTGGATCATGGAAAAAGCAAGAGAGTTCCAGAAAAACATCTATTTCTGCTTGATTGACTATGCCAAAGCCTTTGACTGTGTGGATCACAATAAACTGTGGAAAATTCTTCAAGAGATGGGAATACCAGACCACCTGATCTGCCTCTTGAGAAATTTGTATGCAGGTCAGGAAGCAACAGTTAGAACTGGACATGGAACAACAGACCGGTTCCAAATAGGAAAAGGAGTACATCAAGGCTGTATATTGTCACCCCTTTATTTAACTTTTATGCAGAGTACATCATGAGAAACGCTGGGCTGGAAGAAGCACAAACTAGAATCAAGATTGTCGGGAGAAATATCAATAACCTCAGATATGCAGATGACACCACCCTTATGGCAGAAAGTGAAGAGGAACTCAAAAGCCTCTTGATGAAAGTGAAAGTAGAGAGTGAAAAAGTTGGCTTAAAGCTCAAGATTCAGAAAATGAAGATCATGGCATCCGGTCCCATCACTTCATGGGAAATAGATGGGGAAACAGTGGAAACAGTGTCAGACTTTATTTTGGGGGGCTCCAAAATCACTGCAGATGGTGACTGCAGCCATGAAATCAAAAGACGCTTACTCCTTGGAAGCAAAGTTATGACCAACCTAGATAGCATATTAAAAAGCATAGACATTACTTTGCCAACAAAGGTCCATCTAGTCAAGGCTATGGTTTTTCCTGTGGTCATGTATGGATGTGAGAGTTGGACTGTGAAGAAGGCTGAGCGCCGAAGAATTGATGCTTTTGAACTGTGGTGTTGGAGAAGACTCTTGAGAGTCCCTTGGACTGCAAGGAGATCCAACCAGTCCATTCTGAAGGAGATCAGCCCTGGGATTTCTTTGGAAGGAATGATGCTAAAGCTGAAACTCCAGTACTTTGGCCACCTCATGTGAAGAGTTGACCCATTGGAAAAGACTCTGATGCTGGGAGTGACTGGGGGCAGGAGGAGAAGGGGACGACAGAGGATGAGATGGCTGGATGGCATCACTGACTCGATGGACGTGAGTCTGAGTGAACTTCTGGAGTTGGTGATGGACAGGGAGGCCTGGCGTGCTGTGATTCATTGGGTCGCAAAGAGTCAGACACGACTGAGCGACTGATCTGATCTGATCTGATATATAATACATGACGTTGCTACAGTATAAGATATGTATATACTACACATTTTCTATATATATGTGACAATATGTATTGTGTACATATGTATTACATAGTATATATGTATTTAGAGTATCTTTAAAATATTTTGAACATAGTTATCCTTTATAGGATTTTTTTTCAAGTTGCTTTCATCTAACAGCCACTGTTGCATTGATTCTTGTATGTTGATTTAATATATTTAAAGATATATTTTCCTCATTTTTTTTTTTTTGTTTAGGGAAAAGAAGTAAGTCCTAAATGAAAAAAGTTATTTTTAAATTTATCTATAATTTTAATCCAATTAGAGGAAATGGCAACCCACTCCAGTATTCTTGCCTGGAGAATCCCAGGGACAGAGGAGCCTAGTGGGCTGTCGTCTATGGGGTCGCACAGAGTTGGACGTGACTGAAGCGACTTAGCAGTAGCAGCAGAGTGATAAAACATTGTTCACTTTTTCTTTGTATTTGTTTTTCTAACATGTTTTGGATTATTTCTTGTCAGAATCAATCTTAAATGTGAGTCCTGCGTGGGTTCCTCATTAGGACTTAATTAGGATGGAATAAGCCATGAAATTAAAAGATGCTTACTCCTTGGAAGGAAAGTTATGACCAACCTAGCATATTCAAAAGCAGAGACATTACTTTGCCAACAAAGGTCCATCTAGTCAAGGCTACGGTTTTTCCTGTGGTCATGTATGGATGTGAGAGTTGGACTGTGAAGAAGGCTGAGCACTGAAGAATTGATGCTTTTGAACTGTGGTGTTGGAGAAGACTCTTGAGAGTGCCTTGGACTGCAAGGAGATCCAACCAGTCCATTCTGAAGGAGATCAGCCCTGGGATTTCTTTGGAAGGAATGATGCTAAAGCTGAAACTCCAGTACTTTGGCCACCTCATGCAAAGAGTTGACTCATTGGAAAAGACTCTGATGCTGGGAGTGACTGGGGGCAGGAGGAGAAGGGGACGACAGAGGATGAGATGGCTGGATGGCATCACTGACTCGATGGACGTGAGTCTGAGTGAACTTCTGGAGTTGGTGATGGACGGGAGGCCTGGCGTGCTGTGATTCATGGAGTCGCAAAGATTCAGACATGACTGAGCGACTGAACTGAACTGAAGGTGATAATTCTTAGTCACTAAAAGCAGTACTGGACACATAAGGATTTCATAATCCTTGGAACTTTCTATCATAGCTTCTGTTTAGCTTTTCTTTTGTTGCTTTCATCTGGCCCCTATTTATCTCATTCCAGACCCTCTTGTTATACTGGAGAGTTGATGCAGGCTCTGGCTATAAGGCAGTATATTAATGCCTTTCTTGGAATGCACCTTTACATAAATCTGTGACCCAGGCAACATAAACCCCTAGTTCTTTTCAGCCTCTTTTTATTTGCATCTTAGCCCCAGTTTCAAACAGTAAGTACCCTTCATTTTCTGTCCCATGTGGGTCACTTCCTCTACTTTGCAGAGTTAAACTCTGCTCTCCCTGACCCTATTTGCAGATCCATGGCTCAGCAGGTCCACAGTTTTTGTTAAGACTTTAAACTTTGTCTTCCATTTACACTTTTGGTACACTGAGATGCTCCTGATCAAATTTCTCCATCCTTGCTATATGACTGGAACCGAGAAATGAGGGCACAACCTGAACATGAATTTTCAATACAAGTATTGATTAAAATCTTATCAATTTAACAAGCACTAGTTGTAAGGTGACGGTAATGGTAAAGAACCCGCCTGCCAATGCAGGAGACGTTAGAGATTAGGATTTGATCCCTGGTCAGGAAGATCCCCTGGGGAAGAGAATGGCAACTCACTCCAGTATTCTTGCCTGGAGAACCCCATGAAGAGAGGAGTGGACTACAGACGGTGGGGTTGCAAAGTGTTGGCCTTGACTGAAGCAACTTAGCACACATGCACACATGTAAACTTTATTTCAAAATTCCCACTTACTTTTAAAATAGAGCTTTCTGTTCCATTCCACTGAAAATGGTCTCCAAAATCTTGGTAGGCAGATCATTAAATAAAAACATGTAGCTTGATACTTGAATATAAGGTCAGAAACTTTTAAACTCTTAGAGGAAAACATAGGCAGAATACTCTTTGACATAAATTGCACCAAGATCCTCTTTGACAAACTTCCTAGAGTAATGAAAGTAAAAACAATAATAAACTAATGGGATCTAATAAAATTTAAAAGCTTTTGCATAGCAAGTAAAATTATAAACAAGATGAAAAGACACATCTCAGAATAGGAGAAAATAATTGTAAATGAAACAGCTGACAAAGGAAAAATCTTCAAACTATATAAGCAATTCATGCAGCTTGATATCAGAAAAACAAACAACACAATAAAAAAAATGATGAAAAAGAACATCTTTTTTTGGTTTTAGTTCTAGAAGGTCGTTAGGTCTTCATAGAACCGTTCAACTTCAGCTTCTTTGGAATTAGTGATTGGGGCATAGACTTGGCTTACTGTGATATTGAATGGTTTGCCTTGGAAACAAACAGAGATCATTCTATTGTTTTTTGAGATTGCACCCAAGTACTGCATTTTGAACTCTTTTGTTGACTATGATGGTTTCTCCATTTCTTCTAAGGGATTCTTGCCCACAGTAGCAGATATAATGGTCATCTGAATTAAATTCACCCATTTCCATCCATTTTAATTCACTGATTTCTAAAATGTTGATATTCACTCTTGCCATCTCCTGTTTGACCACTTCCAACTTACCTTGATTCATGAACCTAATATCCCAGGTTCCTATGTAATATTGTTCTTTACAGCATCAGACCTTGCTTCTTTCACCAGTCACATCCACACCTGGGTGTTGTTTCCACTTTGGCTCAGCTTCTTCAATCCTTCTGGAGCTATTTCTCAACTCTTCTCCAGTACTATATATCAGGCACCTACCAACATGGGGAGTTCATCTTTCAGTGTCATATCTCTTTGCTGTTTCATACTGTTCAAGAAACAGTGTGAACTAATACCCAGAGAATGTCTTTTTCATCATAGGGTACTGGATGCAGAAGTAGAAAGTCAAGAGGTATCTGGATTAACAGGCAAGTTTGGCCTTGGAATACAAAAAGAAGCAGGGCAAAGGCTAACCTTTTGTCAAAAGAAGACACTGGTCATAGCAAACACCCTCTTTCAACAATACAAAAGATGACTTTACACATGGACATCACCAGATGATCAATACCAAAATCAGATTGATTATATTCTTTGCAGTCAAGGATAGAGAATCTCTATACAGTCAGTGAAAACAAGACAAAGAGCTGATTGTGGCTCATTTCATGAACTCCTTATTGCAAAATTCAGACTTAAATTGAAGAAAGAGTGGGAAAACCACTAGGCCATTTATTTTCTTGGACTCCAAAATCACTGCAGATGGTGACTGCAGCCATGAAATTAAAAGATGCTTGCTCCTTGGAAGAAAAGCTATGACAAACCTAGATAGCATATTAAAAAGCAGAGACTTTGCTTTGCCAACAAAGGTCCATATAGTCAAAGCTATTGTTTTTCTAAGGTTCATGTATGGATATGAGTGTTGGACCATAAAGAAGGCTGAGTGCTGAAGAGTTGATGCTTTTGAATTGTGGTGTTGGAGAAGACTCTTGAGAATCCCTTGAACTGCTAGGAGATCAAAGTAGTCAATCATGCTGCTGCTGCTGCTGCAGCTAAAGGAAATCAATCCTGAATATTTATTGGAAGGGCTGATGCTGAAACTGAAGCTCCACTACTTTGGACACCTGATGTGATGAACCGACTCATTAGAAAAGATCCTGATGCTGGGAAAGATTGAAGGCAGGAAGAGAAGGAGATAACAGAGGGTGAGATGGTTGGATGGCATCACTGATTCAATGGACATGCATTTGAGCAAGCTCTGGGAGACAGTGAAGGACAAGGAAGCCTGGTGTACTGCAGTCCATTGGGTTGCAAAGAGTTGCACACTGAGTGACTGAACAACAAGAAATTAAAACATGGGAAGAACACCTAAATGGATGCTTAGAAGACATACAGATGGCCAATAAACACACGAAAAGATGCTCAGCATCACTCATTATTAGATAAATTCAAATCAGAACTACAGTGAGATATCACTTCACACCAGTCGGAATGGCCATAATCAAAAAATCTACAAGCAATAAATGCTGGAGAGTATGTGGAGAAATGGGAACACACTTGCACTGTTGGTGGGAGTGTAAATTGATACAGATACTATGGAGAACAATATAGAAATTTCTTTAAAAATCAGGAATAAAGCTACCATTAAAGTGAAAGTGATAATTGCTCAGTAGTGTGCAACTCTTGGCAACCCCATGGATTGTAGCCTGTCAGGTTGCTCTGTCCATGGAATTCTCCAGGCAACAATAAAGAAGTGGGTAGCCATTCCTTTCTCCAAGGGATCCTCCCAACCCAGAAATCTAACCTGGGTTTCATGCATTGCAGGCAGATTCTTTACTATCTGAGCTACTATATGACCCAGCAATTCCACTACTGGGTGTATACTCTGAGAAAACCATAATAAAAAAACCACATGTACCCCAATGTTCATTGCAGCAATATTTACAATAGCCACAGCATGGAAGTCACCTAGATGTCCATTAAGAGATGAATTGATAAAGAAGTTATATTGTGCAATAGAATGTTACTTAGTCATAAAAAGGAAGGAATGTGAGTCAACTGTAGTGAGATGGATGAATGTACAGCCTGTTATACAAAGTAAGTCAGAAAGAGAGAAACAAATATAGTATATTAAAGCATATATTTAGAATCTGTAAAAATGGTACTGATGAACCTATTTTCAGAGAAGGAATGGAGACACAGACATAGGGAATGAACTTGTGGACACAGCAGGGGAGGAGAGGGTGGGATGAGTTGAGAGAGTAGTTTTGACATGTATATACTTCAGTTCAGTTCAGTTCAGTCACTCAGTCGTGTCCGACTCTTTGCAACCCCATGAATCGCAGCACGCCAGGCCTCCCTGTCCATCACCAACTCCCGGAGTTCACTCAGACTCACGTCCATCGAGTCAGTGATGCCATCCAGCCATCTCATCCTCTGTCATCCCCTTCTCCTCCTGCCCCCAATCCCTCCCAGCATCACAGTCTTCCAACAAGGCAACTCTTCCCATGAGGTGGCCAAAGTACTGGAGTTTCCGCTTTAGCATCATTCCTTCCAAAGAAATCCCAAGGCTGATCTCCTTCAGAATGGACTGGTTTGATCTCCTTGCAGTACTTATCAAGTGTAAAATAAATGGCTAGTGGTAAGCTGGTATATAACACAGGGAACCCAGCCTGGAGTTCTGTGAGGACATGAAGGGGCAGAAATGGGTGGGGGTTAGGAGTGAGGTTTAAGAGGGAGGAGATATATATATATATATATATATACACACACACACACACACACACACACACGCACACACGCACACATATATATATAATTATGACTGATTTGTGATGTTGTATGGCAGAAAACAACACAACATTGTAAAGCAATTATCTACCAATTAAAACTTTTTAAAAATGTACTTTGAATTAATTCACTTTATCTGGATCAAGAATCCTTTAGGCAACATGATGTAAAATTTCCTGTTTATAAGAATGATAGCTTTATTTGCATTCCTTATTTTATTGAACTTTTATCTATTAAATGATACCTTTGCACCAATTTCAAGGTTATATAGTTGCTATTTTTAAAGCAAGACCACTAATTATCTTCATTTTATATCTGAGGAAAGTTTCAATCCACCAATGCCTCCTTCATTAACTATAATGAAAACATTTTCATGAAAATGAAATTCTGAACTTTAGTTTTATTGAAGTGCCATATCTCAGAGGAAAATGTGCATTAATTATTAGAATAAAGTGTTTTATGTTTTTGTTTCTGCATTTAATTATGAAAGGGAAGCTAGAAAGGAAGAGGGTATCTTCCTTCTATTGTATAGTATTGCTATAGAATTTACACTGGTCATTTGGTAATTCCAACATCTGACTCACATGAGCAGCTTTCAGATTAGGATGTTTATGGAGCTAGAGTATTTTTAGGATAAAAGAAAAGCTGTTTATATTTCAAGTAAAGCTACATATGACCTTTATTCAGTTCAAATATTGCCTCATTCTTTAAAAATCCTAGCCTACACAGAAGTCTAGATCACTTGTAGGCTCTGCAAAGAAGTGGACAAAACACACTTTCTTTGGCTTGAGATTGTCATCAGCTTGGTTTCCACCAGGCATCAGAGGGATTTATAAGAGAAAAGTGTATCCTCGTGTCTAGTGTACTGCACCTCATTGTTGTTCAGTCACTTAAGTCGTGTCCAACTCTTTTGTGACCCCATGGACTTAGCCCGCCAAGCTCCTCTGTCCATGGGATTTTCCAGACAAGAATACTGGAGTGGGTTGCCATTTCCTTCTTCATCTGCACCTCATGGGCCCCAGTAAATGCATGTATGAATGACTACACATGATTGTCAATAGTCCCTATGAAAAGAAAAGGGATTTTTTTTTTTTTTCTATTTCATTCTTTATCATTGGTATGGACAGGAAGTATTTTGCTGCCAAGGCATAATCCTTTTTTTTTTTTTTTTCCTGGTGACTTTAGCAAAACAGCATCCAGTCCAATTAAAAAGCTGTTCTTTTCCTGTTAGTTTAAGAAGTCAGCACCTACACTTCACTGTGGTGTTCAGCCTTCTGTTATTAATAGCTCTCTTGGCTTCTTATTTAATTGGAGAGGCTTCAGAACAAGATTAAATGGCATGTTTGAATCTCTTTATTTGAAATGTAGTCTAGCCACATAGTTACTATTTCTATTATCTTAATTTCGTATAGCATAATGAATTATATATTTTTTTTTTCCAGACAGGCCCTCTGAGAGGGTCATTTTCCACAAAGGAAGTAGTCACATAATGAAAAGGTCAAAGCAAAATCACAAAAGAAAAAGTCTCTAATCATTAAAAAACAAACAAACAAAGACATTTGTTTGAAGGAAGATGAAGCAAATCAGTTATCAGTTGTTGTTTTTTTAATAGCAATCTATGATACGTGGAGTAATAAGTAAATTTTTTCTCAATTTTTCAAGATAGATTCTCTCTACCCAGGAGTATGGTTATATTACACATATTTAGCATGGTATTATTTTTTCCTTTTTTAAAGAAAGTTACTTTATTGAGATATGATTTACATACAATAAAATCTATACATTTTAGCTGTACAGTTAAATGCGTTTGACAAATACATGCACACACACACAGACATAAAATAAAGAATGCTTTTATCACCCTCAAATATTCCTTCAGATGAACAGAGTAAGTCCTCAGTCTCCATCCTTGGCCCCAGCAAATTGCTAATATACTATAAGTTAGAATACTGTTACCTTGACTCTCACACAAATGGGTCTACATTGTATGTATCTTTTTATGTCTAACTTGTTTTACATGTAAATTTTTTTTCTAAATAAACTTTTTTTCAGATAATTTTAGATTTACAGAAAAATTGAAAAGATAGTACAGAAATTTTTTTTCTGTCTTTAACATCTTATATTAATTAATACATAACTGACATAATTAATGCACTGTATTTGTCACAACCAATGAACCAATGGGCTTCCCAGGCAGCTCAAATGGTAAAAAACCTATCTGCAATGTGGGAGACCTGGGTTCAATTCCTGAGTCAGGAAGATCCCTGGAGAAGGGCATGGCAACCCATTGCAGTATTCTTGCCTGGAGTATTCCATGGACAGAGCAGCCTGGCAGGCTACAGTCCATGGGGTCACAAAGAGTCAGACATGACTGAGTGACTAACACTGCAGTAATGAACCAATATTGGTGCATTAGTATTTTTTTCATAAGTAACTCTTTTTTAAAGATTTTTTATGTGGACCATATTTTTAAAGTCTTAATTGAATCTGTTACAATAATGATTCTGGTTTTATGTTTTGCTTTTTTGGCCACAAGGCATGCGGGATCTTAGTTCTCTGACTGGGGATTGAACTCATGCTCTCTGCACTGGAAGGTGAAGTTCTAACCACCAGACCACCAGGGAAGTTCCAATATGTTAGTATTAACTAAAATAACCCACCTGCCAATGCAGGAGACGTAAGAGACCTGGGTTTGATCCCTAGTTTGGGAAGACCCCCTAGAGGAGTGCGTGATAACCCACTCCAGGATTCTTGCCTGGGAAATCCCATGGACAGAGGAGCCTGGTGGGCTAGTCTATGGGCTCGCAAAGAGGAGGACACGACTGCGACTTAGCTTGCACACAACATCATAGTTTATGCCAATGTCCTTCGTTTTTAAACTAAATTCAGGATATCACATTACATTGAGTCCTTGCATTCGGTTGTCACATTTCCTTAGCTCTTCATGGCTGTGCCAGTTTCTTCGAATGTCCTTGTTTCTGACGACCTTGACAGATTTCAAGAGTATTCCTCAGCTATTTTGTAAAATGTTTCTTAATTGGGATTTGACTGATGTTTTTTTCTCATGATTACACTATGGTTATGGGTTTTAGGAGGAGTACCACAGAGGTAAACTGCCAGTCACATCACATTCTATCAGTGTGAGCTTGACTATCAATGTTCACTTTGCTCGTGTGTCTAAAGTGGTGATGGTCATTGTAAAGTGATTTCCCCTACCCTACTTCCACACTACACTCTTTGGGAGGAAGTCACCATCTGTAAGCCACACTTAGAGTGAAGAGTCATGTACCACCTCCTTAAGTGTGCACTGTCACTATAAATTGTCCACAGATGAGATCAGTCAGATCAGTCGCTCAGTCGTGTCCGACTCTTTGCAACCCCATGAATTGCAGCAGGCCAGGCCTCCCTGTCCATCACCAACTCCCAGAATTCACTCAGTCTCACGTCCATCGAGTCAGTGATGCCATCCAGCCATCTCATCCTCTGTCGTCCCCTTCTCCTCCTGCCCCCAGTCCCTCCCAGCATCAGAGTCTTTGCCAATGAGTCAACTTTTCGCATGAGGTGGCCCAAGTACTGGAGTTTCAGCTTTAGCATCATTCCTTCCAAAGAAATCCCAGGGCTGATCTCCTTCAGAACGGACTGGTTGGATCCCCTTGTGGTCCAAGGGACTCTCAAGAGTCTTCTCCAACACCACAGTTCAAAAGCATCAATTCTTCGGTGCTCAGCCTTCTTCACAGTCCAACTTTCACATCCATACATGACCACAGGAAAAACCATAGCCTTGACTAGACGGACCTTTGTTGGCAAAGTAATGTCTCTGCTTTTGAATATGCTATCTAGGTTGGTCATAACTTTCCTTCCAAGGAGTAAGCGTCTTTTAATTTCATGGCTGCAGTCACCATCTGTAGTGATTTTGGAGCCCAGAAAAATAAAGTCTGACACTGTTTCCACTGTTTCCCCATCTATTTCCCATGAAGTGGTGAGACCGGATGCCATGATCTTCGTTTTCTAAATGTTGAACTTTAAGCCAACTTTTTCACTCTCCACTTTCACTTTCATCAAGAGGCTTTTGAGTTCCTCTTCACTTTCTGCCATAAGGGTGGTGTCATCTGCATATCTGAGGTTATTGAGATTTCTCCCGGCAATCTTGATTCCAGCTTGTGTTTCTTCCAGTCCAGCATTTCTCATGATGTACTCTGTATATAAGTTAAATAAACAGGGTGACAATATACAGCCTTGACGAATTCCTTTTCCTATTTGGAACCAGTCTGTTGTTCCATGTCCAGTTCTAACTGTTGCTTCCTGACCTGCATACAAATTTCTTAAGAGGCAGATCAGGTGGTCTGGTATTCCCATCTCTTGAAGAATTTTCCACAGTTTATTGTGATCCACACAGTCAAAGGCTTTGGCATAGTCAATCAAGCAGAAATAGATGTTTTTCTGGAACTCTCTTGCTTTTTCTATGATCCAGCGGACGTTGGCAATTTGATCTCTGGTTCCTCTTCCTTTTCTAAAACCAGCTTGAACATCAGGAAGTTCACGGTTCACATATTGCTGAAGCCTGGCTTGGAGAATTTTGAGCATTACTTTACTAGCGTGTGAGATGAGTGCAATTGTGTGGTAGTTTGAGCATTCTTTGGCATTGCCTTTCTTTGGGATTGGAATGAAAATTGTCCACAGTCCCCCATTTATTTCTCTAATAAGCCATTTCTTTATATCAGTATGGACTAATGCAAATTTATTTTAACCTCTGAGTTACATTACAAAAATATGTTATTAATCTTGTTCTAGCATTGGCCATTTGGATCTCTTACCATTGTGTCCTTTGTCCCTTTGGTATATTCTCATTATTGTGGGTCTTTCTGTTTTACTTTGGTTCAGTTCGGGTTTTGGTTTTGATTTTTTTTAGCGTAACCTTAGTTTCCAGCACTAAAAAATACTCTGGTCTTATACATTTTCTACCTAGTTTTGGATCAGCCCTTTTACCAGTCAATGCACATTCATGGCCTGTTCCCTTGAAAGAATGTGATGGGAAAGATGCTTGCATGTGTGTGTCAATCATTTAGCCTTGTCTGACTCTGTCGCAGCCTCATGGACTGTAGCCTGACAGGCTTGTCTGTCCATGGGGTTTTTCAGGCAAGAATACTGGAGTGGGTTGCCAAGCCCTGCTCCAGGGGATCTTCCTGACCCAGGGATAGAACCCAGGTCTCCTTCATTGCAGGTAGTTTCTTTACTGTCTGAGCCACCAGCAAAGTCCGTATATGTACATAAAGATTTCAGAATTATTTTGCACTCCTGGGGTAACAACTGGATTACATAGAGTAAGTTGTTATGTAGAGTTCCTTTAGACTTCAAAGTATACACTGACTTTCAAAGTTCAGCATATTCCTCCCATACCCCTTTTAAGTGAGGTTGTTTCACACATTTGTAATACAGAGTTTCAGTTATTGGTGTGTATGAAGGTACCATTACCTGAGACCAGAAAAACGTAGGGGAGGAGAAGGGATTTTTGTAAATTACATACAGGTTCATGTATGTTTAATTGAAAACATTTATTCCATATTAAGGGGAAATATCAGACTGTCAAAAAGTGATGTTGACCACTTTTCTGGTATATGATTTTCAAACCTTTTCCCTGGGTTAATGTGCATTATTTGAATTTGATTATGATAAAATTATATAATTGCATATTTGCATTTTATAATTAAATATATTAATATATATTACATATTTTATAAAAAGTGAAAATATATGTCCTTTGTATCTATCTATTCCTTGTAATTGGTATTTTAAAACTAAGATCTGCTCTGAGTGCTTTAAAATTTCGTAGCAGAAAAATTTTGAATGCCATTTGTGTTGCAATCATTCTATTCTCTATCTACCTATGACACAATTATGCTTCAAGTAGTTAAGATCAAGTATTTCCATACACACCCACCTGCAAATGCAGGAGACATAAGAGACACAGATCCGATCCTTGGGTTGGGAAGATTCCCTGGAGGAGGGCATGGGAACCCACTTGAGTACCCTTGCCTGAGTATCCCATGGACTGAAGAGCCTGGTGGGCCGCAGTCCATAGGGTCGCAGAGTCGCACAGGGCTGAACTCAGCATGCAACATACAGATCCATATACAAAAGTGAAGGAGGAGATTGGGATTGACATATACATGCTACTATATATAAAATAGACAGCTAATAAGGACCTACTGGATAGCACAGGGAACTCCACCCAGTACTCTCTAATGACCTTTATGGGAATAGAATCTAAAAAAGTGGGTATATGCATATGTATTATTGCTGGGATAATCCCATGGAGAGAGGAGCCTGGGAGGTTATGGTCAATGGGGGCTTTAAAAAGTCGGACACAACTAAACACTCATGCATCCACCTCATGCATATGTATAACTGAGTCACTTTGCTGCACAGCAGAAACTAACACAACATTGTAAATCAATTATATGCCAATTAATTTTTTAAATTAATTTAAAAAAAATTTCAAGCACAGCCTGAAGGACACAGTTGTCCCTTCTCGGATCATCTGAATGGAGGGCTCCTTGGTCAGGGACTTCTATCTAAATATATCCCCAATGATCTAAAGTGAAGAATTGTTTTTTAATGACTTCGTCTTGTATCATCAATGATTTTCTGAATGAACTTAAACATTTTGGAAGTATAGGAAAATAAATAAGTATATTTATATTTTGGGCTTCCCTGATGGCTCAGTGGTAAAGAATCCATCTGCTAATGCAGGAGACACAGGTTCAGTCCCTGGGTTGGGATGATCCCCTGGAGAAAGAAATGGCAACCCACTTCAGTGTCTTTGCCTGCGAAATCCCACAGACAGAGGAGCCTGTTGGGCTACAGTCCATGGGGTCATGAAAGAGTCAGACATGACTTAGCAACTAAACAACAACAATAACAACAACATATTTTGGTATTAGTGTATTTTCTTTGAGATAATTTATTTTGTAGACATTTACTTGGTTTATACAATGTACATGATTCTCTGCTGAGTCATTTCTTTTCCAGTGGAATTTCAAGTATCACAATCAGTACATATACAGGGTATTTGAAGGGATACACGATGCCTTTATCTCTCTTTTCCTTATAAATGCACTGCTTAGTCTAATGGCATATCACTTAATTGACTTAAAGTTCCATTTTTTAGAATATTTTAGAATAAAATAGTATATCAAAAGTACAATATGTGAAAAAAAGTTTAAAATCATCTGAATGTATTACAAACAAAGCTGAGCTAATCCTTGGCAAATCATTACCTTTAAGTCAGTTGTGATAAGCTTTACATCACTAGTTTATCACTTTAATGGAAAAGATAAGAGACAAAAATGCTAACAAAGGAGAAAATACTCAAGGGTGAGAGAAAAAACTCTTTTTGTTTTTTTGAAAAATTTTTTGATGTGGACCATTTTAAAATTCTTTATTGAATCTGTTACAATACTGCTTTTGTTTTATGTTTTTGTTTTTTGTCCACTATGCATGTAGAATCTTAGCTTCCCAACCAAGGATCAAATCCATACTCCCTGCATTGGAAGGCAAAATCTTAACCACTGGGTTACCAGGGAAGTCCTGAGAACTCTTTTTCTTTTCTTTGTTTTTTCACTGCTTGAAGACTATGACAGGGAATATAGGAGTGCTGTGTACGATTTTAACATGGATTTTCATCCAGAAAGAAGCAGAAGGAAATTTGAAGGGAAGCTCGGTTTATATAATGAGTCTTTCTACAGTTGTTACATTTTGTTAGTATTTTACTTTCTGTGACATGGAAATAGATATTTTTAAAAAGAACATGTTTATTACAGGCAGAATTATGCCATAGAGAGCTTTGAAAGTATAAGAACTTGTCACATAAGGCTCATTGTTCTGAAAAGAAAAATATAGTCCTCTGTGGTTGACATGTACTATTCAGTCCTCCTACTCTTTTGGGGCTTATTAGCCGTCAAATAAAGTCCAAGTGGTATTTTTCCAACAAAAATGATAGGTAGGCAAAGTTAAGCTCCATTAAATATGCATGATTTCAAATCAGTGTGAATACGCTTAATTTATCAATTAATAAATGAGTTGCTCTTACTCTTATTACTGTCAGCAAGTATAAATTTAGCTAAATTAACACTTTTAATTTTCTTTTGTGCTCTATCTATTGTATTTATTTTGCTTCTCTTAACTTGAAACTACATCATCATATTTTTGCTTAAAGAAACTGCAGAATCTGAACTAAAACAGGCATACAGTAAAAGCATAATAGATAAGTATTACAGCTATTTCTTAGGAGTTTGATTCAGTTTTCCTATGGGCTATCAGTAAGGATCCCAGGTGGCACTAATGGTAAAGAATCCACCTGCCTATGCAAGAGACTCGGGTTCAATCCCTGGTCAGGAAGATCCCCTGGAGGAGGGCATGGCAATCCACTCCAGTGTTCTTGCTTGGAGAATCCCATGAACAGAGGAGTTTGGCGGGCTATGGTCCATAGGGTCATAGAAGAGTCAGACATGACAGAAGCGACTTAATATATACCTTCTTGGGGGGGAAGGGATCACAATATATGTACTATAAACCAAAAGAAAAGGCTTTATTTTCATCTATTTCTAATGGCTCTTTCACAAGAACCTCAGTGTGTGAATCAGTCTTTCCTAAATGTCATTTAAAAAATACTGAAAGGAGAAAATTGGAAATACGATTTTTCCCTAAACATCCTCATCCCGTTTATAAATACACACACTTCTACAGCATACATCTTTTGTACATGCGAAAATCCGACCATGAGGGACCATCTGATGGTGAATGTGGTGACTGAGTTTTCATATTAAAGAAACACAAGGATGCTTTTCATCAGAATGGCTCCTTCACTCCTGGAGGATCAAGTTTACCAATTAGTTGAAACTATTAATTAACATTTTGAAAAGAAAATAATTACATTGCTTATTATAAGTGATAAAATAAGGGTTTAATTCAAGTTGAATATCTTTACATTGTTTACCGTAGGGGAGCTGCAAAAAAAAAAAAAAAAAAAATTTAGGCTATCTTTTATCCAGTCCAAGTAAGTGATGACTATTAAAACTGCCGAAATTCTCATAATGGGATGCCAAACTATAACACCGTGTTCACTTAAATCTCAACTCTGTAAAATTATATGTTTTAAAATTACTAAAATGCTGAGTAATGCAGGTTATTTGCTTTCTCTTTATACTTTCCTGAGTTTTTCAAGTCTTTTAAAGTCAGACAGTAATGCTTTAATAATCAGTGAACCACATTCATTTTCTTATTTTAAGAGTTTTGTCTACTACACTAAATTCTCTTGCTCACACACTGAGAACATGCTCAGTCTCACTTCAGTTGTGTCAGACTCTGAGCGACCCTATGGGACTGTAGCCTGCCAGGCTCCTCTGTCCATGGGATTCTCCAGGTGAGAATACTGGAGTGGGTTACTGTGCCCTCCTCCAGAGGGTCTTCCTGACCCAGGGATCGAACCAGTGTCTGTTACATCTCCTGCAAGTGTCTGTTACATCTCCTGCATTGTAGGTGGACTCTTTACCGCAGAGTCACTGGGAACCCAGCTTACACATTATGCTGCCTCTAATAATTATGTCCTACATGTGAGTTCCTATCTGTGGAGGTCCTGACGGCTAGGGAGAAGTTCTGCTCATGGTTTAAAAATAACCCCAGGAAATTGCCTTCATCTTATAAACAACACAGTGTCCTGTTCTCTTTGCTTTAATTTGTAAAACAAATCTGGTTTGGCACCCAACAGGCTATTTTAGTTGATACTGTTTTCATTCTGACAATTTCCCTACTTCTGTTAAGTTCAGAGCAGATGCTGTGTTCAAAACCTAAAGAGGAAGGTGGATGTGAGTGTTTTTTGGCACAAAGGAGGATTTTTGTTTCCTCTGTGATGTTGTGAACAAGCTCATTCCTCATCTGAAAAGCAAAACAGCATTGGACCTGCTGGCAGTCTGTGGCTCAAATCATAATGATGAATGTTGTGTCCTTAGGATAAAGGGCAGAGTTAAGCAGTGTTGGAAGAGAAATCAACCCTGACAAAAGTACAGCATCATGAGGGAAAAGTGCTGTAAAGAACTGGACCTGCCTTTGAATTGGAGCTATCATAAGACATACCTTTATACCTTTGTACCTTGTCTTCTTTATGCATTCATCTGTTGGTGGATAGTAAGGTTGTTTCCAGATCTCAGCAATTGTAAATAATGCTGCTATGAACATTGGTGTGCAGTTTACTAGGTTTCCTTTTCTCCACATCCTCACCAACATTTTTTTTTTAATTTTATTTTATTTTTAAACTTTACAATATTGTATTAGTTTTGCCAAATATCGAAATGAATCCACCACAGGTATACCCGCGTTCCCCATCCTGAACCCTCCTCCCTCCTGCCTCCCCTACCCTCCCTCTGGGTCATCCCAGTGCACCAGCCCTAAGCATCCAGTACCGTGTATCGAACCTGGACTGGCGACTCGTTTCATACATGATATTATACATGTTTCAATGCTATTCTCCCAAATCTCCCCACCCTCTCCCTCTCCCACAGAGTCCATAAGACTGATCTATACATCAGTGTCTCTTTTGCTGTCTCGTACACAGGGTTATTGTTACCATCTTTCTAAATTCCATATATATGTGTTAGTATACTGTATTGGTGTTTTTCCTTCTGGCTTACTTCACTCTGTATAATAGGTTCCAGTTTCATCCATCTCATTAGAACTGATTCAAATTTATTCGTGATGTTTTTGATGATTGCCATTCTGACAGGTATGAGGTGATATCTCACTGTGGTTTGTATTAATATTTGCATTTCTCTGGTGATCAACTATACTGGGAATCTTTTCATGTACCTATTTAGCATCTGAATATCTTCTTGGGAAAAATATGTCTTTTCAGGTCTTCTGCTAATTTTTTATATTGAGTAGTATGAGCTGTTTGTATATTTTGGATTTTAACCCCTTGTCAGTCATATCATTTGCAAATACTTTCTCCAATTCATAGGGTTTCCCTGTTAGCTCAGCTGGTAAAGAATCTGCCTGCAGTGCAGGAGACCTGGGTTCAATCCCTGGTTTGGGAAGATCCCCTGAAAAAGAGAATGGCTACCGACTCCAATATTCTTGCCTGGAGAATGCTGTGGATGGAGGAGCCTGGTGGGCTACTGTCCAAGCGTTTGCAAGAGTCAGACGCAACTGAGTGACTAACACTTTCTCCAATTCATACATTGTCTTTTCATTTTGTTGATTTTTTATTTTGCTAAGTAAAAACTTTTGTTTAATTAGATCTGATTTGTTTATTTTTTCCCTTTTTTCCCCTTGCCTTTGGAGACAGATTTCCTGATAATGTTGCTATGATTTATGTCAAAAAATGGCCTATGTACTTAGGCTATGACTTTGTTTTGCTTCCTTAGCTTTTCTCCCCCCATCTCCATAAGGTTAGAAATGGGTTTGGCTGATTGCCATTTGCCCATGTAGATAAGGTTCTGGTAAAGTTGTTTCCTTTGGAGAGAAGTCCTTTGTCATGCTTTGAACATATTTCAAAATGGTTATTTTTCCATTATTCCTGCCAAAAATATGAAGGGATTTGATTCTTTAAAAAAAAAATATTTTCACTTATTTGTGTGTTCTTCATCTTAAACGTGGCATGTGGGGTCTTCTGTCTTTCTTGCAGCAGCATACGAACTCTTAGTTGCGGCATGTGGGATCTAGTTCCTGGACCAAGGACTGAACTCAGACCCCCCCTGTACTGGAAGTGTGGAGTCTTAGCCACTACACCACTAGGGACGTCCCCAGGATTTGTTTCTGATATTCACCATGAGAACCTAGTAGCTTCCCTGGAGATAAAACCCATAAAAATGAGGAGGTCTCCCTACAACTGTAGCTCCCAGGAGTTTCTCAATCTCATGCTGATTAGTGCAGAATAAGCTTCCAGAAATTTGTCAAAATAATTTAAATGTTCCACCCAATTAATGCTTCAGTGTTTCTGCTCTAAGATGATGTTGCTTGGGTTTCTCCATATTCACCATTCTCTTTAGATTTCAGGTGACCATTTGCCCTGTGACCAAATTCTCTAATGGACCCAAGTCAGTTATTTTCAGTTTGTTATGGGACAGGTGACTTCAAAGCTTTTTACCCATAAGAGTTGAGAACAGAACTCCACAGCTTTCCTACCACTGATTGTTTTGGATAGAAGTTAAAAGGAAACCCACTGTTTATAATTTTCTCTACCTTACACCATGGGATTATTGATGAAAAAATCTCCAGTATCTTAAATACTTAGCATTTTATTATTCTCTTCCTGAAGTTCCTACCGTCTTAGTGGGATTTCTCTTACCTTGGACATGGGATATCTCCTCACCACCACCGCTCCTGACCTTGGACGTGGGGTATCTCCTCATGGCTGCCACTCTTACCAGACCATCTGACCTGCCACTTGAGAAACCTGTATGCAGGTCAGGAAGCAACAGTTAGAACTGGACATGGAACAACAGACTGATTCCAAATAGGAAAAGCAGTACATCAGGGCTGTATATTGTCACCCTGCTTATTTAACTTATATACAGAGTACGTCATGAGAAATGCTAGGCTGGATGAAGCAAAAGCTTGATTCAAGATTGGAGGAGAAATATCAATAACCTCAGATATGCAGATGACACCACCCTTATGGCAGAAAGTGAAGAACTAAAGAGCCTCTTGATGAAAGTGAAAGAGGAGAGTGAAAAAGTTAGCTTAAAGCTCATTCAGAAAACTAAGATTATGGCATCTGGTCCCATCACTTCACGGCAAATAGATGGGGAAACAGTAGAAACAGTGAAAGACTTTATTTTGGGGGCCTCCAAAATCACTGCAGATGGTGATTGCAGCCATGAAATTAAAAGACGCTTACTCCTTTGAAGGAAAGTTATGACTAACCTAGACAGTATATTAAAAAGCAGAGACATTACTTTGCCAACAAAAGTCTGTCTAGTCAAGGCTATGGTTTTTCCAGTGGTCATGTATGGATGTGAGAGTTGGACTATAAAGAAAGCTGAGCACTGAAGAATTGATGCTTTTGAACTGTGGTGTTGGAGAAGACTCTTGAGAGTCCCTTGGACTGCCAGGAGATCAAACCAGTCCATCCTGAAGGGGATCAGTCCTAAGTGTTCATTGGAGCGACTGATGCTGAAGCTGAAACTCCAATACTTTGGCTACCTGATACGAAGAGCTGACTCATTTGAAAAGACCCTGATGCTGGGAAAGATTGAGGGCAGGAGGAGAAGGGGACAACAGAGGATAAGATGGTTAGATGTCATCACTGACTCAATGGGATGAGTTTGAGTAAACTCCAGGAGTTGGTGATAGACAGGGAGGCCTGGCGTGCTGCAGTTCATGGGGTCGACTTAGCTACTGAACTGAACCGAACTGAGGGTCCTATAACAGCATATTTTGAAATATTATAACCAAAATATTTTGAAAATTGGAATTACAGTTAAAATATAAATATTAAAATGTGGTTTGGCATGCTTTGAATTTTAAGGATGGGAATTCAAACAGGAGGAATAGAATCTAACTGGGGCTGCCCTTAATTCTTGAGATTTATTGCTTATCTAAATTTTATGGGCTTTTTAACAGATAAATACTTTCAATTGGTGGCACAATAAGCAATAAATACTCACAGAAATTGATTAATAGATAAATGATTTTTTTCAGCACTCCATCTATATAAGCTGTTTTTTTGCTCAAATGATAAAGATTGTGTTGCTTTTATGGTATGGATCATAATGCAGATAATAAAATCCTAAATTTTCCTTGCAAAAAATACACATATGCAGTTTTTTTCTTCTCATGGAGGTAATATGTTAACATTTCATGTGTCATTGCCCCTATGAGCAATGCATCCATATTTACTTCAGTCTATGAAGTAAACTTTTCTATAGGTAATACATTCATGGGCTTCCCAGGTGGCACTAGTGGTAAAGACCCTGCCTGCCAACACAGGAGACATAAGAGATGCTGGTGTGGTCCCTGGGTTGGGAAGAAGCCGTCGAGGTGGGCATGGCAACCTTTTCCAGTATTCTTGCCTGGAGACTCCCATGGACAGAGGAGCCTGGCGGGCTGCCGTCGGTGGGGTCACAAAGAGCCGGACACAACTGAAACTACTTAGCACACAAACATGAATATATTCACATATTAAAAAAATTAACATAGAGAGTGAAATGTGTCCCCGCATCTGTATGTCCATCCTCTCAGTTCCAGCTCCCATATATGCACTATTATTAGTATTTAAGCACAAATCTTACATATCCAATATTTGCTTATAGATTGAACATTAGGTTTTTGACCTCAACAATTAAAAAGTTGAATCCCCATTAACTTTAATGAGTAAGGCTTCAAGTAGAGCTGATTTGTGGGAAAAGTTCAGAAATTCCATTTTGGATACTTGTGATTCAGATTCCTCCAGCATACTCCAGAAGATAGACTAAGTAAGCAGTTGCGTGTGTGTCTGGAGTTCACCATAGAAAGTCAGGTTGGAGACATAATTTGAGAGTCATCAGTGATTAGATGGTGCTGAAAGCCATGAGACTAAATGAGATCATGGAGAATGAGAGTGAATGTGGCAAAGAGAACCCAGCACTGGGGCACAGGCACTCTGTGCCAAGAATTCAGGAGGGTGAGGGGCAAGCTGAGATGGGGACTGAGGTGGAAACAAGTGCTAGGAAGGATATTCAGTTCAGTTCAGTCGCTCAGTCATGTCCAGCTCTTTTTGACCGCATGGACTGAAGCACGCTAGGCTTCCTTGTCCATCACCAACTCATCTCATCAACTTCCAATGAATATTCAGGACTGATTTCCTTTAAGATGGACTGGTTTAACCTCCTTGCAGTCCAAAGGACTCTCAAGAGTCTTCTCCAACACCACAGTTCAAAAGCATCAATTCTTTCAGTGCTCAGCTTTCTTTATAGACCAACTCTCACATCTATACATGACCACTGGAAACATGACCTTCTGCTCAGGCCAGCTTCCTCTCCCGCACTGTGTCTCTGTGTCTTTTCTGGAATTGGTTCAGCAGATAGTCCTGTATTTCCTAATCTCTTAGGATTGCCTCTTCCATTTGCTTTCAGGGATATGGTAAGTATTCCTCCACAAAAGGTGGTGTTTTTCCTCAAAAGCCTATTTTTAGTGATATCGGCATCGTATCTGGAAATTATTTGGCTTAGGAAGAATAATACATCGTTCTCTATCCAGTGTCCAAGCCTCATGTAATTTTTCTACTAGTTTTAGTACACTTTTGTTCATTTAGGTTTAATTTGAAGGAAGAAAGTATGGATGAAGTGGTCGTCTATGGCCACACCATATTTCCTGTCAGTTTGGCTTTATTTAAGTCATATTCCAACTTTCTGACCTCGGGCAAGTTACTAAATTTCTTTAGGACTCAGTTGCCTTATCCATGGGGCTTTTCTGGTGTCTCAGACGGTAAAGAATCTGCCTGCAATGCAGGAGACCTGGATTCAGTCCCTGGGTGGGGAAGATGTCCTGGAGAAGAGAATGCTATATGCATAAAGTGAGTGGTGAAGCATAAACGGTTACTGTGAAAATTACAGTGCTTGCCACAAGTTAAATATTATTTAATAAGTTTATGCCATTTTGAAAGCACACAGAGATCTTTAAGATATATGAGCATCACTGTTTGTCTGTTATTGGCAACCCTTAAGGCATCTTTAAACACGGAGAAGACAGGTTGATTGAACATATGATGCAACGAAAAAATGTTTTTCTCATTTCAGTGAAATCTTGAGAGAAGCTATGAAAAGTGCATATTACTGCCAAGATTTAAAAACTAATAATTCTGGGAAAAAATCCTTAGAGCTTCTCTATAAACAGGACACATTACAGAATCATGTTAGGAAGATTAAAAATATGATAGCAGAGCACCAAGGAACATACTCCTCTTGGATTCTGTGATTAAAGGAAACAGTATTGTGTATCTCCTAAAATTAATTTAGAGTACTTTTAATGCCCTTAGGCATGTGACAGAATAATGTAAGGTCACAAGCTTTAAAAATCGCAATCATCACCGAATCCAATTTCTTCATGCTGGCTGTAATTTAGTTGTTTTTCATTTAAGAGCTGTTCTAATTCAGGGCATTAATAAGCAAAGCTTAGTATTAAAACCTTCCTGCCTACAAATTATATTTCAGTGAATATAGAATACTGGCAAGAATGTAGACATCTGGCAAGATCTCTAAAAAATTAAAGAATTTTAGAAAAATTACAATTTATGTTGTGTATCTTATTTTTAAATTTTAATTCATTAAATGATTAAAAGACTCTGATTTCTGTCTTACTCAGTCCACTAATTTATTTTCTATCATTTTTAGGAAAATTATTCTGTTTTTGATATCAACAATATCAAATAGTATGGTGGGAGTGCAAACTAGTACAGCCATTATGGAGAACAGTGTGGAGATTCCTTTAAAAACTGGAAATAGAACTGCCATATGACCCAGAAATCCCACTGCTGGGCATACACACTGAGGAAACCAGAATTGAAAGAGACACGTGTACCCCAATGTTCATCGCAGCACTATTTATAATAGCCAGGACATGGAAGCAACCTAGATGTCCATCAGCAGAAGAATAGAAAAGAAAGCTGTGGTACATATACACAATGGAATATTACTGAGCCATTAAAAAAACACATTTGAATCAGTTCTAATGAGGTGGATGAAACTGGTGCCGATTATACAGAGTGAAGTAAGCCAGAAAGAAAAACACCAATACAGTATACTAACACATATATATGGAATTTAGAAAGATGGTAATGATAACCCTGTGTGTGAGACAGCAAAAGAGACACAGATGTATAGAACAGTCTTTTGGACTCTATGGGAGAAGGGGAGGGGAGATGATCTGAGAGAATAGCATTGAAACATGTATATTATCATATGTGAAACAGATCACCAGTCCAAGTTTGATGCATGAGACAGGGTGCTCAGGGCTGGTGCACTGGGATGACCCGGAGGGATTGGATGGGGATGGAGGTGGGAGGGGGGTTCATGATGGGGAACACATGTAAACCCATGGCTAATTCATGTCAATGTATGGCAAAAACTGCAATATTGTAAAGTAATTAGCCTCCAAATAAAATAAATAAAATTGTAAAAAGACTTAATAAAATCAAAAGTAAAAATATATGTTTCCTTTTTCTATTTTTATAAATAGGAAATATGTATTAGCACACCAGATGGTTATGAGATTCTGATCTTTTAAAATAATTTCACTTTCAAAGTATCAAAATACTGAAATGTGAAAGGTTAAGATACAAGGAAAAGTGGGGAAAGAATACAGATTTACTCTTTAATTTATTCAACAAACATTAATTGAATGGCTAATCTTTGCAAATCTCCATAGTATACAATAATAAAGCAGAAATAGATGTTTTTCTGGAACTCTCTTGCTTTTCCAATGATCCAGCGGATGTTGGCAATTTGATCTCTGGTTCCTCTGCCTTTTATAAAACCAGCTTGAACATCTGGAATTTCACGGTTCACATACTGCTGAAGCCTGGCTTGGAGAATTTTGACCATTACTTTGCTAGCGTGTGAGATGAGTGCAATTGTGCAGTAGTTTGAGCATTCTTTGGCATTGCCTTTCTTTGGGATTGGAATGAAAACTGACCTTTTCCAGTCCTGTGGCCACTGCTGAGTTTTCCAAACTTGCTGGCATATTGAGTGTAGCACTTTCACAGCATCCTCTTTCAGGATTTGAAGTAGCTCAACTGGAATTCCATCACCTCCACTAGCTTTGTTCATAGTGATGCTTTCTAAGCCCCACCTGACTTCACATTCTAGGATGTCTGGCTCTAGGTGAGTGATCACACCATTGTGATTACCTGGGTCATGATGATGTTTTTTGTACAGTTCTTCTGTGTATTCTTGCCACCTCTTCTTCATATCTTGTGCTTCTGTTAGATCCATACCATTTCTGTCCTTTATTGAGCCCATCTTTGAATGAAATGTTCCCTTGGTATCTCTAATTTTCTTGAAGATGTCTCTGGTCTTTCCCATTCTGTTGTTTTCCTCTATTTCTTTGCATTGATCTCTGAGGAAGGCTTTCTTATATCTTCTTGCTATTCTTTGGAACTCTGCATTCAGATGCTTATATTTTTGCTTTTCTCCTTTGCTTTTCACTTCTTTTCTTTTAACAACTCTTTGCAAGGCCTCCCCAAGAGCCATTTTGCTTTTTTGCATTTCTTTTCCATGGGGATGGTCTTGATCCCTGTCTCCTGTACAATGTCACGAACCTCCATCCATAGTTCATCAGGCATGCTGTCTATCAGATCTAGTCCCTTAAATCTATTTCTCACTTCCACTGTATAATCATAAGGGATTTGATTTAGGTCATACCTGAATGGTCTAGTGGTTTTCCCTACTTTCTTCAATTTTAGTCTGAATTTGGCAATAAGGAATACATGATCTGAGCCACAGTCAGCTCCTGGTCTTGTTTTTGCTGACTATATAGAGCTTCTCCATCTTTGGGTGCAAAGAATATAGTCAATCTGATTTCGGTGTTGACCATCTGGTGATGTCCATGTGTAGAGTCTTCTCTTGTGTTGTTGGAAGAGGGTGTTTGCTATGACCAGTGCCTTCTCTTGGCAAAACTCTATTAGCCTTTGCCCTGCTTCATTTCATATTTCAAGGCCAAATTTGCCTGTTACTCCAGGTGTTTCTTGACTTCCTACTTTTGTATTCCAGTCCCCTATAATGAAAAGGACATCTTTTTTGGGTGTTAGTTCTAAAAGGTCTTGTAGGTGTTCATAGAACCGTTCATCTTCAGCTTCTTCAGTGTTACTGGTTGGGGCATAGTCTTGGATTACTGTGGTATTGAATGGATTGCCTTGGAAACGAATAGAGATCATTCTGTCATTTTTTAGATTACATCCAAGTACTGCATTTCAGACACTTTTGTCAACCATGATGGCTACCCCATATCATCTAAGGGATCCCTAACCACAGTAGTAGATATAATGGTCATCTTAGTTAAATTCACCCATTCCAGTCCGTTTTAGTTCTCTGATTCCTAAAATGTCGACGTTCACTCTTGCCATCTCCTGTTTGACCACTTCCAATTTGCCTTGATTCCTGGACCTAACATTCCAGGTTCCTATGCAATATTGCTCTTTATAGCATCAGATCTTGCTTCTCTCACCAGTCACATCCACAACTGGGTACTGTTTTTGCTTTGGCTCCATCCCTTCATTTTTTCTGAAGTTATTTCTCCACTGATCTCCAATACCATATTGGGCACTTACAGACCTAGAGAGTTTCTCTTTCAGTATCCTATCATTTGCCTTTTCATACTGTTCATGGGGTTCTCAAGGCAAGAATACTGAAGTGGTTTGCCATTCCCTTCTCCAGGGACCACATTCTGTCAGAAATGTGTACCACATTTCTGCTTTATTGACTATGCCGAAGCCTTTGACTGTATGGATCACAATAAACTGTGGAAAATTCTGAAAGAGATGGGAATACCAAACCACCTGACCTGCCTCTTGAGAAACCTATATGCTGGTCAGGAAGAAACAGTTAGAACTGGACATGGAACAATAGACTGGTTCCAAATAGGAAAAGCAGTACGTCAAGGCTGTATATTGTCACCCTGCTTATTTAACTTATATCCAGAATACATCATAAGAAACGCTGGGCTGGAATAAGCACAAGCTGGAATCAAGATGCTGGCAGAAGTATTAATAACTTCAGATATGCAGATGACACCACCCTTAAGACAGAAAGTGAAGAGAAACTAAAAAGCCTCTTAGTGAAAGAGGAGAGTGAAAAAGTTGGCTTAAAGCTTAAAATTCAGAAAACAAAGATCATGGCACCTGGTCCCATCACTTTATGGCAAATATATGGGGAAACAGTGGAAACAGTGTCAGACTTTATTTTGGGGGGCTTCAAAATCACTGTAGATGGTGATTGCAGCCTTGAAATTAAAAGAGCTTACTCCTTGGAAGGAAAGTTATGACCAACCTAGATAGCATATTGAAAAGCAGGGACATTACTTTGCCAACAAAGGTCTGTCTAGTCAAGGCTATGGTTTTTCCAGTGGTCATGTATGGATGTGAAAGTTGGACTGTGAAGAAAGCTGAGTGCCAAGAATTGATGCTTTTGAACTATGGTGTTGGAGAAGACTCTTGAGAGTCCCTTGGATTGCAAGGAGGTCCAACCAATCCATCCTAAAGGAGATCAGTCCTGGGTGTTAATTGGAAGGACTGATGCTGAAGCTGAAACTCCAGTACTTTGGCCACCTCATCTGAAGAGTTGACTCATCAGAAAAGACCCTGATGCTGGGAGGGTTTGGGGGCAGGAGGAGAAGGGGACAACAGAAGATGAGATGGTTGGATGCCATCACCGACTGGATGGACATGAGTTTGGGTAAATTCCAGGAGTTGGTGATGGACAAGGAGGCCTGGCATGTTGCAATTCATGGGGTCGCAAAGAGTCAGACACAACTGAGCAACTGAACTGATACTTAACAAGAAAGAACCTACTATCTTATGGAAAGATCAGTGTACAAACTGACTATAAAACTAGTTAAATTTTAGATATCATAGAGGAAGTGCTTGAAATACAGGAGAGAGCTGACATCCAGACAAAGAAGATGTTTGTGGGTGTACAGAAATGGCTTTGCAGAGATCTGGGCTGCATGTTAAATATGAAGGTTGTGGAAAGGACATTACAGAAAGGAGTAGCATTTGCAAAAACTTGGAGGCTTAAAAAAATTGGATGTGGTTGGAATAAAGTGTAAGAGGTGGAGAATGGTAAGAGGTAAGACTCTATGGATAGAACTGTGACCAAGAGAAATGTCTTAGAGCATCTGTGGAGAGAGATGTACTCTAATTCCACCAGTTGCTCTTTATTAAAGAAATGGAAATCAAAACTACAACAAGATATCACCTCACACCAGTCAGAATGGCTATCATCAACAAATCTACAATAAATGCTGAAGAGGGTATGGAGTAAAGGGAACCCTCTTGCACTGTTGGTGGGAATGTAAATTGATACAGCCACTATGGAGATTGGTATGGACATTCATTAAAACACTAGGAATAAACTATCCATATGACCCAGCAATCTCAGTACTGATCACATACCCTGTGAAAACCACAATGAAAAAGACACATATACCCCAATGTGCATTACAGCACTATTTACAATAGCTAGGGCATGGAAGCAACCTGGATGCCCATCAACAGTTGAATAGATAAAAAAGCTGCGGTACATATATATAATGGACTATTACTCAGCCATAAAAAGGAATACATTTGAGTCAGTTCTAATGAGGTAAATTAACCCAGAGCCTATTATACAGAATGAAGTAAGTCAGAGAAAAACAAATACCATATGTTAACATATATATATGTGGAATCTAGGCTTCCCAGGTGGCACTAGTGGTAAAGAATCACCTTCCAATGGAGGAAACACAAGAGACAAGGGTTCGATCCCTGGGTTGGGAAGATCTCTTGGGGTAGGAAATGGCAACCCACTCCAGAATTCCTGTTTGGAAAATCCCATGGACAGAGATGCCTGGCAGACTATGGTCGATGGTGTTGCAAAAAGTCAGACATGACTGAGCACACACACATGGAGTCTAGAAAGATGGTACTGCTGAACCTATCTGCAGGGCAGCAATGGAGAGGCAACATAGAGAACAGACCAGGGGACAGGGGTTGGGGGGAAGGAGAGGGAGGGATGAATGGAGAGAGCAGCATGGAAACATACACACACCATGCGTAAAACAGATAGCCAGTGGGAATTTGCTGTATGACTCAGAGAGCTCAGACCAGTGCTCTGTGACAACCTAAAGGGGTGGGATGGGGTAGGAGATGGGAGGGAGGTTCAAGAGGGAGGGGGCATATGTATACCTATGGCTGATTCTTGCTGCTATATAGCAGAAACCAACACAGTATTTTAAAGCAATTATTCTTCAATTAAAAATAAATTTAGAGATAATCATATGGTTTTTATTTTTCAATTTATTAATGTGGTGTATTACATTGATTGATTTGTGGATATTGAAGAATCCTTGCATCCCTGGGATAAAGCCCACTTGGTCATGGTGTATGATCTTTTTAACGTACATTTTAACAACAATGTATGTTGTTGGATTCTGATTGCTAGAATTTTGTTAAGGATTTTTGCATCTATGTTCATCAGTGATATTGGCCTGTAGTTTTCTTTTTTTGTGGCATCTTTGTCAGACTTTGGTATTAGGGTGATGGTGGCCTCATAGACTGAGTTTGGAAGTTTACCTTCCTCTGCAATTTTCTGGAAGAGTTTGAGCAGGATAGGTGTTAGCTCTTCTCTAAATTTTTGGTAGAATTCAGCTGTAAAGCCGTCTGGACCTGGGCTTTTGCTTGCTGGAAGATTTCTGATTACAGTTTCAATTTCTGTGCTTGTGATGGGTCTGTTAAGATTTTCTATTTCTTCCTGGTCCAGTTTGGGAAAGTTGTACTTTTCTAAGAATTTGTCCATTTCTTCCATGTTGTCCATTTTATTGCCATATAATTACTGATAGTAGTCTCTTATGATCCTTTGTATTTCCATGTTGTCTGTTGTGGTCTCTCCATTTTCATTTCTAATTTTATTGATTTGATGTTTCTCCCTTTGTTTCTTGATGAGCCTGGCTAATGGTTTGTCAATTTTATTGATCCTTTCAAAGAACCAGCTTTTGGTTTTATTGATTTTTGCTATGGTCTCTTTTGTTCCTTTTGCATTTATTTCTGCCCTAATTTTTTAAGATTTATTTCCTTCTACTAACCCTGGGGTTCTTCATTTCTTCCTTTTCTAGTTGCTTCAGGTGTAGGGTTAGGTTATTTATTTGACTTTTTTCTTGTTTCTTGAGGTATGCCTGTATTGCTATGAACTTTCCCTTTAGCAATGCTTTTATAGTGTCCCACAGGTTTTGGGTTGTTGTGTTTTCATTTTCATTCGTTTCTATGCAAATTTTTATTTCTTTTTTGATTTCTTCTGTAATTTGTTGGTTATTCAGCAGCGTGTTGTTCAGCCTCCATATGTTGGAATTTCTAATAGTTTTTCTTCTGTAATTGAGATCTAATCTTATTGCATTGTGGTCAGAAAAGATGCTTGGAATGAATCTCAATAGATGCAGAGAAAGCCTTTGACAAAATTCAACATCCATTTAAGATAAAAACTCTCCAGAAAGCAGGAATAGAAGGAACATACCTCAACATAATAAAAGCTGTATATGATAAACCAACAGCAGACATTATCCTCAATGGTGAAAAATTGAAAGCATTTCCTCTAAAGTCAGGAACAAGACAAGGGTGCCCACTTTCACCATTACTACTCAACATAGTTTTGGAAGTTTCGGCCACAGCAATCAGAGCAGAAAAAGAAATAAAAGGAATCCAAATTGGAAAAGAAGAAGTAAAACTCACTATTTGCAGATGACATGATCCTCTACATAGAAAACACTAAAGACTCCACCATAAAATTACTAGAACTAATCAATGAATATAGTAAAGTTGCAGGATATAAAATCAACACACAGAAATCCCTTGTGTTCCTATACACTAATAATGAGAAAATAGAAAGAGAAATTAAGGAAACAATTCCATGCACCATTGCAATGAAAAGAATATAATATTTAGGAATATATCTACCTAAAGAAATTAAAGACCTATATATAGAAAACTATAAAACACTGGTGAAGAAATCAAAGAGGACACTAATAGATGGATAAATATACCATGTTCATGGATCGGAAGAATCAACATAGTGAAAATGAGTATACTACCCAAAGCAATTTATAGATTCAAGCTACCAACAGTATTCTTCACAGAGCTAGAACAAATAATTTCACAATTCCTATGGAAATACAAAAAACCTCGAATAGCCAAAGCTATCTTGAGAAAGAAGAATGGAACTGGAGGCATCAACCTGCCTGACCTCAGGCTCTACTACAAAGCCACAGTCATCAAGACAGTATGGTACTGGCACAAAGACAGAAATATAGATCAATGGAACAAAATAGAAAGCCCAGAGATAAATCCACACACATATGGACACCTTATCTTTGACAAAGGAGGCAAGAATATACAATGGATTAAAGACAATCTCTTTAACAAATGGCACTGGGAAAACTGGTCAACCACTTGTAAAAAAAATTAAACTAGAGCACTATCTAACACCATACACAAAAATAAACTCAAAATGGATTAAAGATCTAAACATAAGACCAGAAACTATAAAATTCCTAGAGGAGAACATAGGCAAAACACTCTCCGACATACATCACAACAGGATCCTCTATGACCCACCTCCCAGAATATTGGAAATAAAAGCAAAAATAAACACATGTGACCTAATTAAACTTAAAAGCTTCTTCACAACAAAGGAAACTATTAGCAAGGTGAAAAGACAGCCTTCAGAATGGGAGAAAATAATAGCAAATGAAGCAACAGACAAACAACTAATCTCAAAAATATACAAGCAACTTCTACAGCTCAACTCCAGAAAAATAAATGACCCAATCAAAAAATGGGCCAAAGAACTAAATAGACATTTCTCCAAAGAAGACATACAGATGGCTAACAAACACATGAAAAGATGCTCAACATCACTCATTATCAGAGAAATGCAAATCAAAACCACTATGAAGTACCATTTCACACCAGTCAGAATGGCTGTGATTCAAAAGTCTACAAGCAATAAATGCTGGAGAGGATGTGGAGAAAAGGGAACCTTCTTACGCTGTTGGTGGGAATGCAAACTAGTACAGCCACTATGGAGAACAGTGTGGAGATTCCTTAAAAAACTGGAAATAGAACTGCCTTATGATCCAGCAATCCCACTGCTGGGTATACACACCGAGGAAAACAGAATTGAAAGAGACACCTGTACCCCAATGTTCATCACAGCACTGTTTATAATAGCCAGGTCATGGAAGCAACCTAGATGTCTATCAGCAGATGAATGGATAAGAAAGCTTTGGTACACATACACAATGGAGTATTACTCAGCCATTAAAAAGAATACATTTGAATCAGTTCTAATGAGGTGGATGAAACTGGTGCTGATTATAGAGTGAAGTAAGCCAGAAAGAAAAACACCAGTACAGTATACTAACACATATATGTGGAATTTAGAAAGATGGTAACAATAACCCTGTATATGAGACAGCAAAAGAGACACTGATGTATAGAACAGTCTTTTGGACTCTGTGGGAGAGGGCGAGGGTGGGATGATTTGGGAGAATGGCATTGAAATATGTATAATATCATATATGAAACAAGTCACCAGTCCAGGTTCGATGCAGGATACTGGATGCTTGGGGCTGGAGCACTGGGACGACCCAGAGGGATGGTATGGGGAGGGAGGAGGGAGGAGGGTTCAGGATGGGGAACACATGTATACCTGTGGCAGATTCATTTTGATATATGGCAAAACCAATACAATATTGTAAAGTTAAATAAAATAAAATTTTTAAAAAAAGAAAAAAAATAAATGTAGAAATTTCCTTCAACAATGAAATAAAAACAGAAGCAACAACAAAAAAGAAAAAATGTATTGTCACAAAGAGTCTTTATTGAATCCTTAACAGGTAAAGGCTGATTTGTCAGTGTCTGATTACTGAGAGAGATGCTTCTCAGAGAGATAATGGCCTTCTTAGGGCAAACTAGCCTAATAATTGCTGATAGATTAAGATAACCACTAAAAGGTGATCAGAGACTTTAGTAGTATCACATCATTAATGACCTTGGAAGGATTTAAAATAGATGCTGGGAACAAAGTTAAATGGAGCAGACCAATGAATCTAGAAGAATCTCTAGACTTCATTGTGAACTTACTTATAAGTGACAAAATAAAAGTTCTATAATGGTATACATTGTAGATAGAGATCTTAAAATATCCTTGAATGGTAATAATCCAAACCTTTACTATTAAAAACTCTTTTCCAAAGAGTTTAACTGAGGGTTTTGTAGATGATCCCTAATTAGGGCATAGGGAGATTCATCTTCAGAATTCAGGAACAAGGTCAGAAAATATTAGCCTATGATATTGAAAGTAATCATCATTTTCATAAGATGGAGGTTTATTCACCTCTAGAGGTAAGCTACAGGAAGAAATGATCTGTGGAAGCTCTGCTGAGAACACTAATGTGATCACAGTTACTCTCAGGTGACTAATCTCTTTCCAAAACTTATCAAATAATTGATGTAAGGTAAGCTGAGAGTCCCTTGGACTGCAAGGAGATCCAACCAATCCATTCTAAAGGAGATCAGCCTTGGGATTTCTTTGGAAGGAATGATGCTAAAGCTGAAACTCCAGTACTTTGGCCACCTCATGCGAAGAGTTGACTCATTGGAAAAGACTCTGATGCTGGGAGGGATTGGGGGCAAGAGGAAAAGGGAACGACAGAGGATGAGATGGCTGGATGGCATCACTGACTTGATGGACGTGAGTTTGAGTGAACTCCAGGAGATGGTGATGGACGGGGAGGCCTGGCATGCTGTGATTCATGGGGTAGCAAAGAGTCAGACACGACTGAGTGACCGAACTGAACTGAACTGAAGCTGAGGAGTGGGGCTTCCCTGGTGGTTCAGTGGTAAAGAAGTCACCTGCCAATGCAGGAGACATGGATTTGATACCTGGGTCAAGAAGATCTCCTGGAGAAGGAAATGGCAACCCACTCCAGTATTCTTACCTTGGAAATCCCATGGACAGAGGAGACTGGTGGGCTACAGTTCATGAGGTTGCTAAAGGGTTGGACACAACTTAGTGACTAAACAACAACAACAAGTTGAGAAGTAATGTGTTGTAATATGTCTGAAAAATTGGTACAGTACACTACAATGGCACCTTAAATGCGTAAAATGTTAGAGGTGAATGTACAATAAACAGCAGTCGCCAAAGTAGTGTGTACACAGGCCAAGGGTCCACAGAATGGCCAACAGATTCCTGTGAAAGTTAAACAAAATACTCCTGCTTTTAAAGATACATATATTTGTATCCAGACATATACACATACAGACCCCAATGCTGGGAAAGATTTAGGACAGCAGGAGAAGGGGGAACAGAGGATGAGATGGTTAGATGGTATCACCAACTCAATGGACATGAATTTGAGGAAACTCTGGGCGATAGTAAAGGACAGGGAAGCCTAGCATGCTGCAATCCAATGAGGTTTCAGAGTTCAACATGTCTCAACCACTGAACTACAACAATGTGTATATACACAGACATTCATTTATATGTTTGTTTTTGTCAGGAAAAAAAAAAAACCTTTCTCACTATTTAATGCAACGTTTCACACTGAGAAAAACAGAAAGAGGGAGATGAACCCAAAAATGAACATGTTGGCAGAGGCACCCCTATCTCCTTCTCTCTCAACATACCACACACATATTTTTTTTGCACATGAACAGTCATTGAGAGCAGATCGAGGACAAGCTCATTCTTCAAAGATTCACATATATGATTGAGTGAAGGCATTCGGGGAGTCATGAACCATCTAATGTTACAGGATGCAAGGAGAAGGTGGGATGAGTGAGGAGATGAAGAGGGAATCCCATCGTAACTACTGTGTTATTGATATTAAGCCATAATCCCAATCCCCTTGCCTGTCTTTCCATTGAAGAAGCTAGTGGACTCTGTAATCATTATGTTGCATGAAGGATATGTTAGAGGTAATAATAGGACAAAACTTACAAGTCCTTAAAATTTTTATTTCCAGAATCTAGATGCATCAAATAGAGAGCGGCTATCTGGAAGAAACATTATGTCTTGAGGGAACCAGTGGGGAGCATGAGGTTTCTGTCTACAAGCCCATAAATTCAGAAGAGATCCCTTGAACTGTGGAAAGAAGGGAGATGAAGAAATAAAGACAGGGATGGGTCATGGTGGAGAGGTCTGACAGAATGTGGTCCACTGGAGAAGGGAATGGCAAACCACTTCAGTATTCTTGCCTTGAGAACCCCATGAACAGTATGAAAAGGAAAAAAATCGGACACTGAAAGATGAACTCCCCACGTCAGTAGGTGCCTAACATGCTACTGGAGATCAGTGGAGAAATAACTCCAGAAAGAATGAAGGGATGGAGCCAAAGCAAAACAATATCCAGTTATGGATGGGACTGGTGATATAAGCAAGGTTTGATGCTGTAAGAGCAATATTGAATAGGAACCTGGAATGCTAGCTCCAGGAATCAAGGCAAATTGGAAGTGGTCAAACAAGAGATGGCAAGAGTGAACATAGACATTCTAGGAATCAGTGAACCAAGATGGACTGGAATGGGTGAGTTTAACTCAGATGATCATTATATCTACTACTGTGGGCAGGAATCCCTTAGAAGAGATGGAGTAGCCATCATAGTCAACAAAAGAGTCTGAAATGCAGTACCTGGATGCCATCTCAAAAATGACAGTATGATCTCTGCTCATTTCCAAGGCAAACCATTCAATATCACAGTGATCCAAGTCTATGCCCGACCAGTAACACTGAAGAAGCTGAAGTTGAATGGTTCTATGAAGACCTACAAGACCTTTTAGAACTAATACCCAAAAAAGATGTCCATTTCATTATAGGGGACTGGAATGCAAAAGTAGGAAGTAAAGAAACACCTGGAATAACAGGCAAATTTGGCCTTGGAATATGGAATGAAGCAGGGCAAAGGTTAACAGAGTTATGCCAAGAGAACGCACTGGTCATAGCAAACACCCTCTTCCAACAACACAAGAGAAGACTCTACACATGGACATCACCAGATGGTCAATACTGAAATCAGATTGATTATATTCTTTACAGCCAAATATGGAGAAGGTCTATACAGTCAGCAAAAACAAGACCAGGAGCTGACTGTGGCTCAGATCATGTATTCCTTATTGCCAAATTTAGACTGAAATTGAAGAAAGTAGGGAAAACCACTAGACCATTCAGGTATGACCTAAATCAAATCCCTTATGATTATACAGTGAAAGTGAGAAATAGATTTAAGGAACTAGATCTGATAAACAGCATGCCTGATGAACTATGGACAGAGGTTCATGACATTGTACAGGAGACAGGGATCAAGACCATCCCCAAGAAAAAGAAATGCAAAAGGCAAAATGGCTGTCTGAGGAGGCCTTACAAATACCTATGAAAAGAAGAGAGGCAAAAGACAAAGAAGAAAAAGAAAGATATAAGCATCTGAATGCAGAGTTCCAAAGAATAGCACGGAGAGATAAGAAAGCCTTCCTCAGTGATCAGTGCAAAGAAATAGAGGAAAACAACAGAATGGGAAAGACTAGAGATCTCTTCAAGAAAATTAGAGATACCAAGGGAACATTTCATGCAAAGATGGGCTCGATAAAGGACAGAAATGGTATGGACCTAACAGAAGCAGAAGATTTTAAGAGGTGGCAAGAATACACAGAAGAACTGTACAAAAAACATCTTCATGGCCCAGATAATCATGAAAGTGTGATCACTCACACCCACCTAGAGCTGCACATCTTGGAATGTTAAGTCAGATGGGACTTAGGAAGCATCACTATGAACAAAGCTAGTGGAGGTGACGGAATTCCAATTGAGCTATTTCAAATCCTGAAAGATGATGCTGTGAAACGCTGCACTCAATATGCCAGCAAGTTTGGAAAACTCAGCAGTGGCCACAGGACTGGAAAAGGTCAGTTTTCATTCCAATCCCTAAAAAAGGCAATGCCAAACAATGCTCAAACTACCACAGAATGGCACTCATCTCACACGCTAGTAAAGTAATGCTCAAAATTCTCCAAGCCAGGTTTCAGCAGTACATGAACCATGAACTTCCAGATGTTCAAGCTAGTTTCAGAAAAGGCAGAGGAATCAGAAATCAAATTGACAACCTCTGCTGGATCATCAAAAAAGCAAGAGTTCCCAAAAAACATCTATTTCTGCTTTATTGACTATGCCAAAGCCTTTGACTGTGTGGATCACGATAAACTGTGGAAAATTCTGAAAGAGATGGGAATACCAGACCACCTGACCAGCCTCTTGAGAAACCTGTGTGCAGGTCAGGAATCAGCAGTAATAACTGGACATGGAACAACAGACTGTTTCTAAATAGGAAAAGGAGTGCATCAAAGCTGTATATTGTCACCCTGTTTATGTAACTTATATGCAGAGTACATCATAAGAAATACTGGGCTGGAGGAAGCACAAGCTGGAATCAAGATTGCTAGGAGAAATATCAATAACCTCAGATATGCAGATGACACCTCCCTTATGGCAGAAAGTGAAGAAGACCTAAAGAGCCTCTTGATTAAAGTGAAAGAGGAGAGTGAAAAAGTTGGCTTAAAGCTCAAGATTCAGAAAACTAAGATCATGGCATCTGGTCCCATCACTTTATGGCAAATAGATGGGGAAAAAGAGGAAACAATGGCTGACTTTATTTTTCTGGGTTCCAAAATCACTGCAGATGGTGATTGTAGCCATGAAATTAAAAGACACTTGCTCCTTGGAAGGAAAGTTATTACCAACCTAAACAGCATATTAAATAACAGAAACATTACTTTGCCAACAAAGGTCCATCTAGTCAAGGCTATGGTTTTTCCAATAGTCATGTATGGATGTGAAAGTTGGACTATAAAGGAAGCTGAGCACAGAAGAATTGATGGTTTTGAACTGTGATTTTGGAGAAGACTCTTGAGAGTCCCTTGGACTGCAAGGAGATCCAACCAGTCCATGCTAAAGGAGATCAGTCCTGGGTGTTCATTGGAGCAACTGATGTTGAAGCTGAAACTGCAATACTTTGGCCACCTGATACGGAGAGCTGACTCATTTGAAAAGACTCTGATGCTTGGAAAGATTGAGTGCAGGAGGAGAAGGGGATGACAGAGGATGAGATGTTTGGATGACATCACTGCCACAATGGACATAGGTTTGTGTGGACTCCGGGAGTTGGTGATGGATAGGGAGGCCTGCATGCTGTGGTTCCAGGGGTCACAAAGAGTCAGACATGACTGAGCCACTGAACTTAACTAACTGAAAGACAGGGAGAGGTAAAGTAAGAAAAGTTGAGAGGGAGAAAGAGAGAGAGAGTGAGAGAGACCACGAGAGAGATGGGTAGGTCAATCTTGCGAACAGGAAAACCTCCCAGCATCTCACAAGGGGTCTAGCAAGTCCCAAGAGGGAAGTGTTTCATGTGTCTAGGAAGATAAAGCCCTGGACACTTTCTCCAAGTATTGCGCGTTCCGTGTGGCATGGAATACTGTCAAGTCACTGATCTTGAAGTAGCCAAACCAAGTGGGTGATGTATATCTCACTGTCAAATTATTGGAGCAAACTCAAGACCATATTGTCCTCTTTCCCTCAGCTCATTCCTTGATACAACTTAAGACCTGAGTAGTACAGCAAATTACAGGTTAGTATATGGTATGTGTGGGGAGTGGGTACAATTTTAAATGGTTCAGTTCAGTTCATTTGCTCAGTTGTGTCTAACTCTGCAACCCCATGGACTAAGCCTGCTTAAAGTCACATCCATTGGGTCAGTGACACCATCCAACCATCTCATCTTCTGTCGTCCCCTTCTCCTCCTGCCTTCAGTCTTTCCCAATAAGGGTCTTTTCAAATGAGTCAATTCTTTGCATCAGGTGCCCAAAGGATTGGAGCTTCAGCTTCAGCATCAGTCCCTGCAATGAATATTCAGGACTGATTTCCTTTAGGATTGACTGGTTTGATCTCCTTGCAGTCCAAGGGACTCTCAAGAGTCTTCTCCAACACCACAGTTCAAAAGCTTCAATTCTAGGGATGGTATGGGGAGGGAGGAGGGAGGAGGGTTCAGGATGGGGAACACATGTATACCTGTGGTGGATTCATTTTGATATTTGGCAAAACTAATACAATTATGTAAAGTTTAAAAATAAAATAAAATTAACAAAAAAAAAAAAGCTTCAATTCTTTGGTGCTCAGCTTTCTTCATGGTCCAACTCTCACATCCATACATGACTACTGGAAAAACCATAGCTTTGACTAGACGAACCTTTTTTGGCAAAGTAATATCTCCGCTTTTTAGTAAAAGTAATTTTATTTTTCAGATAGAAACAAATATACAATTTCAGAAAAGACTGAAGTTTTCCTCCACAATGATAAAATAGAGACAGAAGTTAAGCTGAATCATTAAAAATTAAGCTGATTATAACATTGGATATTTAATAATAATTATATAACTGTAAGAATTTTGGACTTAATCTGCAAAGTAATAGAGAACCACTGTAGGAATTTAAGTGCAGAAATTTAACATCACAGTCGTTAATGAAAAATTATTATGAGGAGATATTAGAGGTTAAATATGGTGAAGCATGTTTCCTGAAGAGGCAAAAGATATATTCTTTATTACAATAAAGGCACATTAACAAATTGTGCTTTTAAGAATCAATATCTTCTTGAAGCTGTTTATTATTTTAATTGAGTGACTTCAAGATATAGAATCATCAAACTGAGGAGCAGACTGAGGGAGACGACCAAGAATTAGGTCTTGCAATAAACTCAACCTGACCAGCTGGGCTAATTTTCTCTTAGTGGTTAAGAGTTTTAAGAGAGGAAGATAATGTATTCATATAATTTCTAGGAATAGAACCCTTTCTAACAGTTATATAGGATGTGAGGGAATGGGAATTTGAGATCACATCCAATTTAAGGGCAGCATTAAGTGGGAGAAAGAGGATGCATGCTTTTATATCTCCTTCAAATTTCATATTCAAGCTAGGGTCCTATCTCCTCTCTTACCTGAGTTCTAAGAGCTGACAAATATGCAATGAACTTTTAAAAAGAAAATTTTAAAAAAGCTAAGAAGCTATTTACTACCTATTATAGAATTAAAATTAATTTCCTTCTTTCCCGCTTCCATCCCTTTCTTCTTAAATATTTAGGTGCCACTTTTCCAGGTACCAAGAGAAAAAAGTCTCTTTTTTCACAAGGCTTATGTTAAACTAAGATAAAAGATGATAAATACACACATACAGCAATGTGAATTATATCAGATGGTAAAAAGAATTCCACAGAGTGATGGAAGGGTGCAGTTTGAAATAGGATGGTCAGGGGAGTAATGATGATGAGACAGTGGGCCATGAAATCGGAAAGAGGAGTATTCACACAAAATACATACAACCCTAAACATTCTGAGGCAGGAGAATGTGTGCCATATTTAAGGGGCAGCTGGGGTTAGTGCACATAGAGTAGAGAGCAGTAGAAGACAATCTCAGGGAGGTAACTGAGAGACTCGACCAGGTGAAGCCTTAGAGGCCATCGTGAGGCCTTTGGCTTTCACTGTCTATAGAACAGGAAGCTATTGGTGTATTTTGTACAAAGCTTTAATATCTTCCATTTGTAAAGCATCACTCCGTGAAACAAAGAATAACAGGAATCAAGGTGATTTTCCACGTCCCACCCACAGCCTTCATTGTCTAGCAAATGAAGGGCTGACATTGACAGAGAGACTGTAAAGATCTTGAAATTGCAGGTTTGGAATGAAAATCAGGAGTGTGGGTTTAGGCATGTAATGCTTGAGATTTCCATTAGATAGCCAAATGAGAATGCCTGGTAAGTAGTTCGATAAATACTAAAATTCAGAGGACAAGTTTGAGCTGGAGATAAAAAATGAGGGCATTGTTTCCTCTAGATGGTATTTAATACCATTAAAATGAATGAGATCCCCTGGGAGTAAGTTCAATTAAGAAAGAGAGAATTAAACCTCCAGTCACACAACCTAGAGAGTATAAAGATGGAAAGAACCAGTAAAGAATGCTGGGAGAGATGCGTCAGTTATTTAAAAGGAAAATTAAACAGTTTGGTGTTCTAAGCCACCTGAGGAAAGTGTGGGAAATATTGATTATGCCAAGTGCTGCTGGTAAGTCAAATAAATTGAGCACTTAGAATTGGATTTAAAGTTTATTCATGGCCTAGAAAAAAACAATTTTGCTAGGTGAGAGCTAAAGCCTGAATAAGTAAGTGTTAGTCACTCAGTCGTGCCCGACTCTTTGCGACCCCATGGACTGCATTCCACCAGGCTCCTGTGTCCATGAGATTTCCCAGGCAAGGATACTGGAGTAGGTTGCCATTTCCTTCTCCAGGGGATCTTCCCAACCCAGGGATCAAACCTGGGTCTCCTGCACTGCAGGCAGATTCTTTACCGACTGAGCTACAATGGAAACCCAAAGCCTGAATAGAAGACATTTAAAGAGAATGGGAAGAAAGAACTTCAAAACACCTTCCCAAGACTTGATGAAGAGGGAAACAAATAAATATCAGTATCTGGAAGGGGATAGAGAATTATTATTTTAAAATAAGAATATCTACAATACATTTCATAATGATGGGCCTGATTAAGTAGAGTTGTGAAAACTGGTAATGAAGGGCTGAGCTGGGGAGAGTTTCTACAGCTGTTTTGTTGAAAAAGTATGGAGGAGACTGATTTCTGGGAGACAGTGAAAGCATTGCCTGAGATCTAGGAACAGCCAGCTTATCAACTACAACAGTAGGGAAGGCGGAGTGTAAAGTCCCAAAAGCAAGTGGTTAGATGGTGGAAGCTGGTGGAGGCTTTATTCGGTGGTTTCTATTTTCTAGTTGAAGAGGAAATGATGTCATCTGCTGAAAAATGAATGTGGTAAGGAGGTGTGCGCAAGCAAAGGGGTGAAATGATGTTCTAGGACTTGAAGTCAGCAGGCAGGAAGTGAAGTGAGTCAGCTGGCTGTTCATTTTTCTCCAACCAAAGCATTGAAGAGGCTGATTATACAGATTTGGGGCTTGCAGACAAGAGAGACAAGGAGTTAAAGATATTGGCAAGGGTGTTATTTTAATGATGAACTATAGAACTTACTTGGTAGGAAGGGAATTGTCAGGGAAAAATGGTACTAGACAGTGTTGAACAGAGAGGAAAATTTTATTCAAGACTATTGGAGTGATGGAGAGACTGAATTCAACTCCACTGAAACAAAAGGAAACAGAGATTATGAGAGCTTGGCTGAGCTAGTGGAAAAGTGCTGGAGGACACTGGGGAATGTCTTTGGTCAGTCGGATGTGTCTAGTCCATTGAGTCATTCCTGAGTTCGCAGCTGTTTTCCTTTGTGGTTAAGACTAATGCTAAGTCGCTTCAGTCGTGTCCGACTCTGTGCGACCCCAGAGACGGCAGCCCACCAGGCTCCCCCGTCCCTGGGATTCTCCAGGCAAGAACACTGGAGTGGGTTGCCATTTCCTTCTCCAGTGCATGAAAGTGAAAAGTGAAAGGGAAGTCGATCAGTCGTGTCCGACTCTTCGCGACCCCATCAACTGCAGCCACTTTGCTAATGGGTACTTTCCAAGTTAGGTTGCTATCCCCGCTACTGGGAGATAGGGGTACTGTCTTTCCTGATAATTTCAGAGATGGCACCTAGGTCCTTGAGAAAGACATTCTTATGTTGTGAAACCAGTAAAAGGCTGGTTTGTCTACATCTCAAAGAGGCTTCCCAGGTGACATTAGTGGTAAAGAATCCTCCTGTCAATGCAGGAGCTACAAGAGATGAGGGTTCGATCCCTGGGTTGGAAAGATCCCTTGGAGTAGGAAATGACAACCCACTCCAGTATTCCTGCCTGGAAACTTCCATGAACAGAGGAACCTGGTGGGCTACAGACCATGAGATCGCAAAGAGTCAGACAAGACCGAGAACACACACCACACACCACACACACACACACACACACACACATACACACACACACACACACACACAGGAAGAATTTGCAATAGCAAGTTTTCTAAAGTAAATGCTCTAAGAAAAGAAAAGTCAGGGGCCTACAGTCAGAAAGAAACTTGTTTAAAGTTTAGTCAAGCTGAGTGGAATGTTAAGGCTGCCTTAGTCAGAAGTCGTAGAGAAGAGGGTAAGACACATGGAAATGATGTTCGGATAAGCAGATTATAGGTCTCTATTTGGCCAAATAATTTTAGATGTTGGCATACTGGTATAAGTTAGTAGAAAACACCAGTCTCAATAATGACATTCTTTCCTATTCTGTGAAATGCAAATAACATGTTGCATGTTAAGACTGTGTGATATTTGTTCTCCGTGTTCCCTTGGTCCTTTTTATACTTGAATGAATCCTTTGAAGCAAGAAAACTGACTTTGTAAATTGTGCCTTAAAAAGTAAATCTCAAGGGAAAAAGGAAGAAAATAAGCATTTATGTACATATACCATGTGTCAATAGATTATAGGTATTTCCTTATGGATTATCACATTTAATCTTCACAACTCTTAGAATTAAGTAAGAATTAGTTCATTTTTATGGATGAAAAAAGTACATCTAGTGAACTTTTTAAAAAGTTACTTAATGTTTTGATTTAGCTTAGTGTTCTTTGGTATTAATGAAGACCTCTTCATTGTCATTGTCACTGTGAAATAGACCCTCAGTGGTGAGGTCAAACACTGCCTACAAAAATAGCAGATTAAACTTGGTTATTGACAACTTTCTTTTTTTCTGGTGCAGTCACTTCCATATTAAGCTTTTCCAGGTACACATTTTCTTAGTAAGTATTTTCTGACAAAGACAACCATTGTGTAGGTTATTTTTACACCAGAGAGGATCACTGCCAATGTCCTGTGGAGGTATTTTTTTAAACACTAACATAATGAATAGTGATTTCCAACTGTTTCAGCTGTTAATCAAAGAATATACCAGTAAGAACCTAACTAGCAGTTCTGCTGAAATATCCTTTTACTTGAAATTCTGCATTTTATTATAGTAAAATTCATTTCTTTGATATGTAATTTACTTCTTCTTAAAGCATTTTTCCATCAGTCTCTAAAAATAATATATAGAGGTTTCTTTCATTTTAATGATGCAGTCTAAATCTACTTAATAGATGTAGAGGAAAAAAATACATTTAGCCTGACCTTAAGGTAGTAATTCTTTAGAAGGAGAAACTATATTTTTCCATTTCAATTTTATAACAGTTGTCAATTTAAAGTATTCCATTGGTATGAATATTATCTTACAAGATTCTGATCATATTAGATTTGAAAATGTAAAAATGTCACTAACTACAAATCAGCTTTAAGACTTTGTCTTCAATATCAAATATCTCTCTAATTCAAATAACTTTGTTTTATTTACAGTGGCTGTCTAAATACAATAGATGACTCATGTTAAAAATCAAATAAGTTGACTCTGGTTATTAATAATTAGAGAATGGAAACAATAATGAGGCTCCAGAGAATTGTTAAAATAGAGTGAATTTGTATTGAAACATCCACAAATCACATTTATTAAATCATGAAAAAGCCCACTCTTTCAGTTTGAAGTGTGCAATGAATTATTTTCATGCTATGGAGGTTTCCAGAGTTTTGGGTGTGGTTGCCAGTCCTTGACATTCTCAGCAAAGATGATCTCAATTATATGAATCTATTCCATGCAATTAAGGAATGAGAGTACATACTACTCTTGGAGATCAATTGGTCTCATCCTTTGATATCTGTCCTGACTTCCTACATCAGAGAAAATTGTGCTCACTGCAGACACTAGCGAATAGAGCAGTCACCAGACTAGCATCTTAGCATCTTTTGGGGGTTTACTTCACCATGAATGTTGCAAGAGCCACTATACTTCATTTACCTTTTTCAGAAAAGTGAGAAAAATCCTCTGTCAAATTGCCACCAGTTGAAATGATATTTGCAAAGTGCAAAGCAGTAGGTGATAAGCAGCAACCTACAAAATCACCAAAAGGAGACTTGAAAGTGATTTTATGACTTTATAGTTTTGTATTTGCTGACTTTGATTTTAAGCTCATTTCCAAAAGTAATTATTTTTTCTTTTGAGCTTATCTTGAAATGACACATTATAAACAGGAACTCTAGACACCACATAGCTTAAACTGAAATTGTATACTCCAAAAGTCCTAATGGGAGAGTCTGAATTATGCCATCTTGGCTAATCTGGGACTGCATGTCTCAGAATCCTCTTCCCTATTTGGTTCCAACTTGGAGCTGGCCACAAGAGAATTCCCATCAGATCTGGATTAGTGAAGCAATAGCCATCACTCTCTGAAGATCATCATAGCTGGAGGCAGAGAAATAGATGCAGAGGTGCTGATGGCTCCCAGTGTATCTTCACTCTTCTCTACTCTGAATTCTTCTCTTCTTCCTGACCATTGACCCTCCTGAACCACAGCTTTCCAGGCCCACCACATGTTTGACTATGAACTCACAAGGACAGTAACTGAGGAGTCACTTCTACACCAACACTGCAGCCCACTCCAGCAACTTGATGGTCCTTGTTTCCTAATATCGTTAAGCTTTGGCATGTCCTCCTGTGCCTGCACTTCAGGAGAACTGCCTAATGATTTATAATGACTGCTAAAAAATCTTCTAGCTCCTCTTCGTAGACCCTTAGTTTCCCAATTTTTGATTTTTGATTGCATCATGCTCATAGTTGTTCTACTTCCTTGATTAAAACCAGGAAGATCTATTGAGAATATGTCCATTGGTTTTCATCTGTATACTTCTTTTCTGTTATTATTGTTCATCAATTAATTCCATCAACATTTGACAGTTACTTGTTAACTCTTCCTCCCTCCTTTCTCTCTCTTCTTTGCTTTCTTTCCTGTCTCTATTAGAAAGTAAGTAGTGTGAGAGCAAGTCTTTCCTGGGAGCTCAGCAAATTTGGAAAACTCAGCAGTGGCCACAGGAATGGAAAAGGTCGGTTTTCATTCCAATCCCAAGGAAAGGTAATGCCAAAGAATGCTCAAACTACTGCACAATTGCACTCATCTCACACGCTAGTAAAATAATGCTCAAAATTCTCCAAGCCAGGCTTCAGCAATATGCGAACCATGAACTTCCTGATGTTCAAGCTGGTTTTATAAAAGGCAGAGGAACCAGAGATCAAATTGCCAACATCTGCTGGATCATGGAAAAAGCAAGAGAGTTCCAGAAAAATATCTATTTCTGCTTTATTGACTATGCCAAAGCCTTTGACTGTGTGGATCACAATAAACTGTGGAAAAGTCTGAAAGAGATGGGAATACCAGACCACTTGACCTGCCTCTTGAGAAATCTGTATGCAGGTCAGGAAGCAACAGTTAGAACTGGACATGGAACAACAGACCAGTTCCAAATAGGAAAAGGAGGTCGTCAAGGCTGTATATTGTCACCCTGCTTATTTAACTTCTATGCAGAGTACATCATGAGAAACGCTGGACTGGAAGAAACACAGGCTGGAATCAAGATTGCCGGGAGAAATATCAATAACCTCAGATATGCAGATGACACCACCGTTGTGGCAGAAAGTGAAGAGGAACTCAAAAGCCTCTTGATGAAAGTGAAAGTGGAGAGTGAAAAAGTTGGCTTAAAGCTCAACATTCAGAAAACAAAGATCATGGCATCTGGTCCCATCACTTCATGGGAAATAGATGGGGAAACAGTGGAAACAGTGTCAGACTTTATTTTTCTGGGCTCCAAAATCACTACAGATGGTGACTGCAGCCATGAAATTAAAAGACGCTTACTCCTTGGAAGGAATGCTATGACCAACCTAGATAGCATATTCAAAAGCAGAGACATTACTTTGCCAACAAAGGTCCGTCTAGTCAAGGCTATGGTTTTTCCTGTGGTCATGTATAGATGTGAGAGTTGGACTGTGAAGAAGGCTGAGCGCCGAAGAATTGATGCTTTTGAACTGTGGTGTTGGAGAAGACTCTTGAGAGTCCCTTGGACTGCAAGGAGATCCAACCAGTCCATTCTGAAGGAGATCAGCCCTGGGATTTCTTTGGAGGGAATGATGCTAAAGCTGAAACTCCAGTACTTTGGCCACCTCATGCGAAGAGTTGACTCAGTGGAAAAGACTCTGATGCTGGGAGGGACTGGGGGCAGGAGGAGAAGGAGACGACAGAGGATGAGATGGCTGGATGGCATCACTGACTCGATGGACGTGAGTCTGAGTGAACTTCTGGAGTTGGTAATGGACAGGGAGGCCTGGTGTGCTGCGATTCATGGAGTCCCAAAGAGTCAGACATGACTGAGCGACTGATCTGAAGGTTACAAATTATATTTGCTCTGTTTTCTTACTGAAATATTCGGCTTTCCGAAAACCCTTATACTTTAGGTAATGTAATGATCTTTCCTTTTCCTTTCTCAGTTGTGTCCAACTCTTTGCAGCCCCATGCACCATTCCTTTTTATGGCTGAGTAATAGTCCATTGTATATATGTACCACAACTTCTTTATCCATTTATCTGTCAGTGGACATCTAAGGTTGCTTCCATGTCCTAGCTATTGTAAATAGTGCTGCAATGAACATTGGGGTACATTTTTTAACATTATGGTTTTCAAGGTATATGCTCAGTAATGGGATTGTTACATTATATGGTAGTTCTATTCCTAGTTTTTTAAGGAAATGTCCATACTCTTCTCCATAGTGGCTTCTCCATAGTGTATCAGTTTACATTCCCACCAACAATGCAAGAGGGTTTCCTTTTGTCTACACCCTCTCCAGCATTTACTGTTTGTAGATTTATTGATGATGACCATTCTGACCAGTGTGAGGTGATACCTCATTGTAGTTTTGATTTGCATTTCTCTAATAATGAGCAATGTTGAGCATCTTTTCATGTTTATTAGTCATTTGTATGTCTTTTTTGGAGAAATGTCTATTTAGGTCTTCTGTCCCCTTTTGGACTGGGCTGTTTGTTTTTTCTGGCATTGAGCTTCTTGGATATTTTGGAAATTAATGCTTCATCAGTTTTCCACTTGCTATTATTTTCTCCCATCTGAGGTGTCTTTTCACCCTGTTTTTACTTTTTATAACTCTGTCATACATGTGTCAGCTTCAGATTATCTCATCCGAATTCCCATATCTTACTCAAAGCCTTCTGTTCAAATGAGAAATTTTAAAGAAAGAAGTACCTGGTTGTGTAAGTGTTAAAATCAGCATGGATCCATGATCATAGGCACTAGCACTCAATGACCTTATTTACTGGGACCTCAGAAAGTTCTTTCCTTTTTTAGAAGGACAGTATTATAAGTGTCAGCATGTTTAAACTCCATATCATAATCAACTTCTAAACGTAGACTCTCTCCATGAAAAAGACCTGTTTGCTTTTCCTTAATCTTGAATTTAATTTTATGCCAAGGGAATCCTGAACTATTTAGTTGACCTTGTACAAAAGAATAATATTTCAGAATTTCTGTCCATGTATTTATTATACTATGTTAAATTTTGCCCTTTGTGCTACAACTCTTTCATTACTAAAACTTGGAAAAAATGAGGTTAAAATATTTTGCTCCAGTGGAAATACTGCACAAAAAATTTTAGTATTTGTTTCAAATTCTTAGCTTTCAGTTTCAGAATATACTCTTCATTTTTACAACATAAATGATATCCTTGAGAAAATTTTGAGAGTGATAAGGATTTATGTGATTTAAAGAGTCAAGGACTGGAGAGTTTGCAGTGTAGTTTATGCTGTGAACTCTAGGGTAGACTAAATGCAGGGTGGGTAATACCAGCTGCTGGGAAAAAAATGTATCCAAAATGTACAAAGGCCTAAACACAACAGAGTGTATTTCTAGCTCACACAACTCTCCAGAGCAGGTGTTCCTAACTGGCAGGAGGCCTTCTTCACATGAAGAGCCAGTGACCCAGGCTCCCTCCAGCTTGTGGCTCAGTCATCCTCTAACACTTCCTCATTATCTGAATCCCAGTTTCCAACTAACTGAAGGGGAAATTGCATGGTGAGAAAATTCACCTGCTCTTGAAAAGTTTTGTTCTCACATCACACGCACTCTTGTTCTACGGCTTCCCTGGTAGCTCAGCAGGTGAAGAATCTGCCTGTAATGCAGGAGACCCTGATTCGATTCCTGGGTTGGGAAGATCTACTGGAGAAGGGATAGGTTATCCATGCCAGTATTCTTAGGCTTACCCGGTGGCTCAGCTGGTAAAAAATCCGCCTGCGGTGTGGGAGACTTGGGTTTGATCCCTGGATTGGGAAGATCCCCTGGAGAAAGAAAAAGCTACCCTTATTCTATGACAGCATTCACATTAAGACAATATGTTATGGTGTAAATTGTATCATATTTTTGAGTGATAATAACATTTTCTATCATGATAAAAGTAACACATGTAGGGAAAGTAATTTCTTTAAGATTGTGTCTAACCTTTGCTCACTATCAGTATTCATATGAGAGATGAAAATGTGACTGCATGTGTCTGAACCTTCAATTATTGTGTCCTTCAGCTGTATTCAGGGAAATAGACAGCTATTAATATTTCCATATTTCTGGTATTATATGCCTTTTCTGAGTAATCTAATCTATAAAAGCTAGAAATGCAGAATTAATACTAAAAGTACTCTTTCATTGAGACTGTACATCTATTTTAGAAATAATTCTAAAAATGTTCTTCCAATGTTCCTGTCCCCTGGTTAATCCATTAAACACTAGTCTAGTTACTTCTGTGAAGTGATTGTGTGGTTATGATTCAATCACCCTCAAGATGGGAAGCTTATCCTGGTGGACCTAATATAATCATATGACCCTTTAAAAAAGAAAAGGAAAGTAGAAATGTCAGTCAAAAGATGTGATATAAGGCATAAGAGGAGCCATGAGGCAAAAAGGGACATGGGAGACATTTACAGCCTAAGAAAGACTCCGCCCACCATTGTTGTCTTTGAAGGTAGAAGGAAGGGGGTGGGTTATGAGCTAAGAAATTTAGGCAACCTCTAGAAGCCATGGGCAACCCCCAGTCAATAGCACAAAAACAGGAACTTCAGTCCTGCAACAAGAAGGAACTGAATTCTACCAGCATTCTGAATAAGCTTGGAAGTAAATTCACCTCCAAAGTCTCGAGAAAAGAATGCAGTCCTGCCAATAATTTTGGCCTTTTGAAATCAGAGAGCCAACTGAGCCATGTCCCTAGACCTCTGACTTACAGACCTCTGAGATAATAAATGGGCATTGTTTCAAGCTGCTATTAATATATTTGTGCTAATTGGCTATATCAGAAAGAGAAAACTAATACATGCCTTAGTGGGTCAAGAAAACCAGTATCTTCTTTTTAGGTAGCATGAACTAGTAGAGTGGAAATGACCTAGTGGTGCTTCCTGAATTTTCAAGAATAATTTTACCACGTGAGTTTCTTTTTTTAAACTCACTGGAAAGTGCACAGTTAAGTATCAGAGCCCAGGCATCTATCTTATATAACTTCACAGGCATCTATCTAGGACTTTGGGGGAATCAGGGAGAATATATAAAACTGTTGGAATAAATTTTAACCTTATGCTCAGTACTTACAGAAACCTCATTATTTCATAGTGATAAAATAGCTGATTCTCAACAATCTTTGATGGAATTGAGAATGGATGGTTTCAGATTTTGTAGATAATGACTTCGGTGTTTATTTTCACCTTCTCAGATTTTCAATCTTTTTTTTCTTTTTAAAAGATGAATTCTTCAGGAAATCTGCATGAAATCTTCACAGCCCTGATATTGGATTGCATTGACAAAACTACCTCCAATTCTCAGTAGTAATCCATTGGGAGATAACACTGCACTCATTTTAGGAAAGAGTTTCTGAAGAGACATCTGATGTATAAAGATGTTTTTAAAATCAATGAGCTTTTAGAAATGGTGACAAAAACATAAAAATAAAAAAGAAATAGTGACAAAATGATAAAACAGCAAACTTCATAATCTCAATGAAAGTTTTCTTTTATGTCAACAAACATTTATTAAGAAGCTACTGTGCATTTATTGCTAGGATATAACAGAAAAACAAAATCAATCTGGAACCACATATTTAGGTTTAAATCAAATAATCAACCACTTACTGAAAGCACCTTTGGGTAAGTCACCCAATCTCTTGGATTTCAATGGTCTAGCCTATAAACTGGAACAGCCATAACTTCTTCACAGACAGCTGTGAAGATTTACTAAAATCACACATTGGTATATATCTGGTTGGTATTTGTAGTAGGCTGAATAAAGGCCCCAAAGGTATAGAGTTCTAATCCACCAAAACTTTAAATGTTAGCATTTATGGAAAAAGGATCTTTGTAGCTTGAGATCTTGATCTGGGAAGATTATTTGTCTGTGTGTACAAAATGCAATTGCAAATACCCTTATTTAAAAAATAAAAAAGTGAAGGAAAGAGGAAAAAACAAAAACAGAAGAGGACAAAGTAATGAAACCAAGGAGACAGATTGGAGGGATGTGGGCATAATCCAAGGAATGTCAGCAGCTATCAGAAACTGGAAGAGGCAAGGAATTAATCTCTGCTGTACTCTGAAGGGAGTACAGCACGGCCAATAGCTTGATATAAACCCAGAGAAGAGGGTTTTGGAATCCCAGGCCCAGAACTGTGAAACAATAAATTTTTATTTTATTAAAGCCACCAAGTTTGTTGTAATTTGTTATAGAAGCCACAGGAAAACAACATAATGCTCAGTGAATGTTAGTTTTCTTTCTCGTCTTTGTACATATTTTTGTCTCATAGTATTACCTCGATGGAACTTTCCTTCAGTTTTCATCACTGGAAACCAAGTATCATCTCCCTTTAATACAACTCTTTCGTCTAGGTGCCATTTTACTCGATACATTTCTTTGGTTAAAATATTCCTACACACACTTATTATTATAACAACCAACTACCTGCAAGGCATTGTACTAGGGGATGTACAGGATGACAAGGAGAAGAGGCGGGCAGCAGAGGATGAGATTAGATAACACCATTGACTAGAGGGGTATGAATCTGAGCAAACTCCCGGAGATAGTGAAGGACAGGGAAGCCTGGTGGGCTACAGTCCTTGGGGTCACAGATTCAGACACAACTTAGTGACTGAACAACAACAAGATGGGCAGTCTTTGGCCTAAGATAATTTGTAATCAGCTTTAGTAGTTGCGGTTGTGTACAGCAATTTGTACTAAGTAGGCTAAGAAATTGAAAATTAAAGGCGGGAAATGTTCATTCCTACTAAACAATCAGGAAAGGCTTTATGGAAGAATTCATCTCTGATCTAAGTCTTCAAGAGAGCTATACTTTCTGCAGATGGAGAGATGGGGAAGAAAAGAACAGCAAATAGCAAACACTGAAGACATTATAAGTGAATTTGATGAATGGGGCCATAGTAGGGCTTGTAAAGTGTAAGAGGAAAGGCTGTTTAACCAGAGGACTAGAGAGACATGTCCGACTTTGTGCGACCCCATAGACAGCAGCCCACCAGGCTCCCCCGTCCCTGGGATTCTCCAGGCAAGAACACTGGAGTGGGTTGCCATTTCCTTCTCCATAGAGAGACACACATTCCATCAAATAGAGCCTCTAGATATTGTCCAATCATTTCACGTATTTTGAAATCAAGTTTAGTAGCTTATTTTTGATAGAATTGCTTATGTTTAATTGTTAAACACTGGAGACTCTATCAGGGCTATGAAAGGCTTTTGGCAGCTAGGATATGGTAGATTAGCAAAAATGTCCTTAAGAATCCTTAACTAAACCAAGTGAAGGAACAGTAGAGAAATCTACAAGTAGTTGTCTTGATATTTCAAATTATTCTCTTTTAACTGTCATATCAATTTGATAGTAAAATTCTTGTATCACTTTGATAGTGAAAGAAAGTAGAGGAATATACCAAAATGTTACAGTATAGCTGCATAGTTGTTTTCCCAACTGTGTTTTAATATAAAGCCCTATAACTTTAAAATGTTTATATTGTTATTCTCTTTTCAGAAAAATATATGGAGTTCAAAGCAGTAAAACCATGGTGTGATTTTAGTTTAAAAGCCTGTGAAAGAGAACAGGATTCAAATGGCTGAAGAAATAGTGCCATAAAAACACAGTTTGATGTTGTTTTTAGTGTGACTGTTATATTTTCTTACACCAAATGTTAAGTTATTCCACTGTGGTAGGCATTTGGGGGCTAAATGGGAAGATCGATGTTCATTATTCTCTGTGTAGATTACCTCTTGTCTTAATCTGATGTAGACTCAGCCCAAAGAGGGTACAAAGGACAGCAAAAAAACACCCAGGCAAGTGCAGAGGAGAGAAACTGACAAGCCGTGAAGCAGGGAAGGGACATTAGACAAATTTATTCCTGGAGCTCATGGACATCAACAATGCAGGAAAAAAAAAAAAATGTGAAAGTGGCAGAATAAGAGGGAACAGAGAAATCCAGCTTTGCTTAAATTATTGTTTCACTACTGTGTTGGTTGACAACTTTCCTTTTCTCCATAAGTAAGGGAAATGGACCCTTATGTACGCCAATCAGTCCATCCTAAAGGAAATCAGTCCTGAATATTCATTGGAAGGACTGATGCTGAAGCTGAAATTCCAATACTTTGGCCACCTGATGTGAAGAACTGACTCATTGGAAAAGACCCTGATGCTGGGAAAGATTAAAGGCGAGAGGAGAAGGGGACAACAAAAGATGAGATGGTTGGATGGCATCACCAACTCAATGGACATGAGTCTGAGTAAACTCCAGGAGTTGGTGATGGACAGGAAGTCTGGCAAGCTGCAGTCCATGGGGTCGCAAAGAATTGGGCACAACTGAGCAACTGAACTGAAATGATACTAAAAAATAACCTTGGGTATTTACTTTAAAAAATACATTTCTTTGGCACAGAGTTGTGGAACATAAATTGCAGAAGTAAGTTTAACTATTTTGAAGATAACTGATTAAGTGAATAGATAGCAGGCCTTCACAACTGCATAGGATTTTATCATTAACCTGCAGTAAATATAATCACACTTGATTTTCATAATGATATAGGTATGGCCAGTGTTAGGTCCACTTCCTAGGCCAGGAAAATATAGGTGGTAGCTTTGCCAAGGTCACCTGACTTTCTTTGTAGATCTAGGACTCAAGCTTAGGTCTGGATTGTTGCCCATCCAATTGCTAACTGACTGCTGAATGCAGTTGTTTGATGAAAAGAACTAGTAAGTATCAGGTAGTATCTAATAGTAACAGTTACTTTAAGTGCTTACTGTGTTCCAGGTACCATTTAATGTGCTGTATCCATACAACCAACATGGGAGGTAAATTTTAATAGTATCAAGCCAGTTTATGGATGGACAGACTGAGGCAGGAAGAACTTAAGGAGTGCCAAAGATATATTGCTAATGTGAAGCCAGGATTTGAATCCAGGGAATGGAGGTTCAGATCTAATACTCCTCACCATGAAATATTGCTTCAAGTTCAGATATGTAAGAAACAAAATTATTTTAGATCTAATTCCTACTAACAGACTGATAAACAATCACTCCTTAATGATTTAATTTGGACATATTTATATTTTGTTCCTCACAAACCATGGCCAGGAATGTTCAGCCAAATTAGAAAGGTGATTTCTGTTACTGCAGACACCCCAGTTAGACAATTAAGACTCCTCTATTTCACTTGGCTTTGGCTGTGCAAGACCTGGTATTTGCCAAATATATATTACTTTAAAAGGGCTCAGGAAATATTTCTCTTAATCAAAAGCTAAAATCAATAGTGAGAGATAGAAATGTTGATATACATTATTAATATTGTCTATCATTTCTAGCATCTTAGCTACCTGGATTGCTCAGATCCCAGGTGGATCTACTAGGCAAATGTTCAACTTTCTACTTTACTTACCTTAAATGAATTTCTGAATGTCAATCATTTATAACCACTAGTAGAGAAGAGTGCTGTAATGTGGATTCAGATACCACTTATCCCCAAAGATTAAAAAAGTAAGTCTCCTGAGTGGGGCCATGTAGCTAGTCCTGGTCAATGAGATGTGAGCCTTGATGTCCCAGTGGTCAGGCAGGTCTCCCAGGGAAATTAAAGGAAGCCACAGAGTGAGGGACTGAGGCAGGGTCTGCTCTACACCTTAACAGGGAAAAGTAAAGGTCGGTTGTAGGTTTCTGCCTTCTTCAGATGACTAAGGAAATCAGAGAGGAATCTGTCTTGGAGGTTTTACTTAGTGTACTGGTCAGGGTATCCAGAGAAACAGATACAATAGGATGTACACACAGTCAGAGTGAGAGATTTGTTAATTGGTTCATGCTATTGGTTCGTGCAAGTCTGAAATTTATAGGGGAAGCCAGCAGACTGAAAACTCAGGCAAGATTTCTACGTTACTGTCTTGAGGCAGAACTCTTTCTTCTCTAGAGTTTCCAGTTTCCAAAACTGCAAACTCCTGTTTTTGCCCTTGAGACCTTCAACTGATTGGATGAGGTCTGCCACATTATTGGGGGGTAATCCCCTTTATTTAAAGTCTACTGGTTATAAATATTAACCACACCCACATAATGCCTTCAAAGCAATATATAAATATTTGATCAAACAATCTGGTACCATAACCTAACCAAGTTGGCACATAAAATGAACTTACGTCTCCCTGTAGTATACCTTTATTAAGTATCACATATCCATAGATTATGTATTTGAACGAATAAAGATAGCTAAAGATATAGTTGGGCTTTCTAGGTGGCACAAGTGGTAAAGAACCCCTTGCCAATGCAGGAGACATAAGAGATGCTAGTTCAATCCCTGGGTAGGGAAGATCCTCTGGAGCAGGGCATGGCAACCCACTCCAGTATTCTTACCTGGAGAATCCTATGGACAGAGGAATCTGGCGGGCTACAATCCATGGGGTTGCAAAGAGTCAGACTGGACTGACATGCATACTCACTCCCTGTGTTTTATTGTTACTGTTTTTTTTTTTTTTTTATCAGGAGATATGTGATCTAATAAATTCCTACATCTACTCTTGACTTTAGAATGTTATTCTTTGTAGGACAGTGGGAAATGTATCTTCTTGGAATATTATATGTTTATCGTTATTTTATACAACCAAAAGTTAAGTTTTAATTAGGTATTATAAAATTGTTATTTATAAGATTTCTTCTCCATCTTTATGCAATTATGTTATATGCTACAGTGAAGATTTCAGATATATTCAAAGACCACTGAAAGTTCTTACTGAAAAACCTTAAATCAACCAGTTGGGAGTCTATTGCATTTGTCCAGTTGAGCAAAGGGGTAACTATGAAGATGGAAAATAATTAGTAAGTACATAGAAAATACTTGGTAACTGACTGAGACCAAAGAGATGACAGTCAACAACTCTGCTAAAATCATAAAGAAATTAAAATTTAAACGGAGAGGCATGGGATATATGCACTTTAATATTCACACTATCCATAATTTATGAGTATTTATTAAAGGTTCAAAGGAGAGATTTTCTAGAAATCTAGTGAAAATAAATATATGGAACTATTCTTAATATATATTTATTAATTAAACATACATGAGCTGGTGTGGATATTATCTTGTTTTGATATTTTTGTTGCTTTATTTCAGTATACTAAATTATTCAAAATGTGCTTGCATACTTGGCGTCCAAATTTCTTTTACCATAAAAGTTTATTTCCTTCTTCTCCCAGTCTTCCTATCAGGAGAGTTTTCAGAAAGAGATTTCTGAGGTTTAATTTAGGATGATCATACTTTATAAGTCCTACTGTCTGCTATGGAACAAAATTCTCCCCACCTATTTCTATATTTCTTTGAAAAAACATAGCTTTAATAGTAATTATTAAAATGAAAGACCGGAGATTGCATAAGTGGGAAAAAAAGGTGAATGTGTTCTTACAACATTTAGATTAGATATTTGACTGAACTGCCCTTTAAAATCAAGAGACCCCAAATGAATTCAATAAAGTTGCAGGGTACAAGATTAATACACAGAAATCTGTTGCTTTTTTATACACTAATAATAAATTATCAGGAAGATCAAGAAAACAATCTTGTTTGAAATCACTTCAAAAATAATAAAATACCTAGGAATAAATTTAACCAAGGAGGTTAAAGACTTATACTCTAAAATCTAGAAAATATTGGTAAAGGAGATTGAAGATGATACCAAGAATTGGAAAGATATTCTTTAGTCATGGATTAGAATTAATGTTAGAATGTCTATGCTACCTAAAGCAATCTACAGATTTAATGCAATTACTATCAAAATACTCATGATATTTTTCACCAAACTAGAACAAGCAATCCAGAAATTTATTTGAAAGTGCTGCTGCTGCTGCTGCTAAGTCGCTTCAGTCGTGTCCAACTCTGTGCGACCCCACAGATGGCAGCCCACCAGGCTCCACCGTCACTGGGACTCTCCAGGCAAGAACACTGGAGTGGGTTGCCATTTCCTTCTCCAATGCATGAAAGTGAAAAGTCAAAGTGAAGTCACTCAGTCTTGTCCGACTCCCAGCGACCCCATGGGCCTCAGCCTACCAGGCTCCTCTGCCCAGGGGATTTTCCAGGCACGAGTACTGCAGTGGGGTGCCATTGCCTTCTCCAATTTGAAAGTGCAGAAAACCCCAAATAGTCAAAGCAATGTTGAGAAAACAGAACAAAGCTGGAGGTATCATGCTTCTTGACTTCAGACAATACTATAAAGCTATAGTAATCAAAAAGTCAGCTACAGTATGGTATTGGCACAAAAACTGACAGTAGATCGATGGATTAGAATAGAAAATCGAAGAATAAACCCAAACACTTATGGTCAATTAATCTACAACAAAAGAGGCAAGAATGTAAGATAAAGAAAAGATAGTCTCTTCAATAAGCAGTACTAGGAAACCTGGACTGTTGCATGTAAAAGAATGAGATTAGAACATTCTCTAATGCCACATAAAAAAATAAACTAAAAGTGGATTAAAGACATAAATGTAAAATCTAAAACTCCTGGGAAAAACACAGGCAAAACATTCTTTTACATAAATTGAAGCAATAATTTTTTTTGAGTCTGTCTCTTAAGGCAAAAGTGAAAAGAACAGAAATAAACAAATGGCACCTAATTAAGCTCAAGAGCTTTTGCACAGTAAAGACAGCCATGAACAAAATGCAAGACAATCCACTGAATGGGAGGAAATATTTGCAAATTATATGATCAATAAGGTCTTAATATCCAAAATATATAAACAGCTCATACAACTCAATATCAACAAAACACACCACTGAAATAAAAATGGACAGGAGAACTGAACAGATATTTTTTCAAAGAAGATACACAGGTGGCCAAGAGGCACATGAAAGGATGCCCAACGTTGCCAATCATCAGGGAAAAGCAAGCCAAAATCACAGTGAGATATTACCCCACACCTGTCAGAATGGCTATTACCAAAATAAAGACAAGTTACAGATGTTAGTGAGGATATGGAGAAAAAAGAACCTTAGTACACTCTTTGTGGAAATATACATTGGTGCAGTCACTCTGGAAAACAGTATGGAGACCCCATAAAAAACTGAAAATAGAATTACCATATGATTCACCAATTACACTTCTGGGTACCTATCAGACAAAAACAAAAAGACTAATTAAAAAAGATACACGCACCCCAATGTTCATTGCAGCATTATTTACTATAGACGAGATACGGAAGCAACTGAAGTGTGCTTCAACGGATGAATGAATGAAGAAGATGTGGCATATATGTACAGTGGCTATTATTCAGTCATAAAAATTTGCCATTTGCAACACCATAGATGGACCTGGAGCATAAGTCAGAGAAAGAGAAATACTGTATTATCAATTATATGTAGAGTCTAAAAAATATTCCCCATGAATAAATATAACAAAACAGACTCAAAGATGTAGAGAACAAACTAGCAGTTGTCTGTGGGAAGAGGGAAGGGAGGTGAGGCAATACAGGGATAGGAGATGATGAGGTACAAATGACTATGTATAAAATAAATAAGCTATAATGATATATTGTACAGCATAAGGAATATGACACATATTTTATGATAACTTTAAGTGAAGTATAAGTTAAAAAAATATTGATTTACTATGTTGTACACTTGAAACTCATATAATATTATAAATCAACAGCTAATTAATTAATAAAACAAGGGACCAAAATGATAGTATCAGAGAAAATCAAATTGAAGAATACAAGAGGTGAGTGACATTCAGAGAAAATGTCCGGAAACTTTTGTGCTGCCATCTCTTTCTCTGACTCCTTTTTTAAAAAATCTGAAATTGGAGTGTCATGTATTGGTGTAATAAGATAGTGGGTCACCTCTTACATATGCCTACAGAGTCTCATATTTGCATTTGGAAGAGAATTTCACAGAGGAACCCAAAGAACAAAATACTTAACACTACCACTAAAGTAATGGCACCTCATTTTTGGACAGCATTTTGACAAATTGTGTGTGTGCTAAGTTGCTTCAGTCATGTCTGACTCTGTGACCCTATGGACTGTAGTCCTCCAGATTCCTCTGTCCATTGGATTCTCCAGGTAAGAATACTGGGTGGGTTGTATTCTTTATTTCTTTATTCAGTTACTTTGTATTCCTCCTCCAGGGGATCTTCCTCACCCAGGCATTGAACGCATGTCTCTTTTGTCTTCTGCATTGGCAGGTGAGTTTTTTCTCTTTTACCACCAGTGCCACTTAGGAAGCCCTTTGACAAATCATTTCCATTTAAAGTTGTAATCTATCTTAAGGACAATGTGGACTGGTAGTTACCAATCTTAGACAGATTTTACAAGTGTAACCATGGGCTTTCATTTCTGGACTAGAAATCTTTAAGTTTAAAATTCAGTCCCTGTGATTCTAATAATCAGAGAGTTTGGAAATCACTCTTCTAAGTAAATACATTTTAGAGATCAAAACAAAACAGTGATTGAGTTATCTAATTTGGTGGGAGAATATAACTGGTAACATCAAAACAGGTGATTAAATATTAGAGTTGGACTTCGATTCTAAAAAAGTGGAACATTCAATGTGGAATATTACTTCAGAAGTACATGGATTGGGAGATCTGTTCCACCTAGTGGTGATACCATCCTAAACCTGGATTTTTTGTGTTTCTTTCAAAAAAGAGTACTCGGTGAAGCATCCAGTTCACAATAGTAGGATCAGTTTGATCTAAAAGAGAATTTCATTCTCTAGTCCTCTGAGAAAGGTGTTGTGGGACAGAAGTTTGTATTAGATTTCAAGGTGAATTATGTCCTGATACATTTCAAGGTTTTTCTACTTCTTGAAAACTACATGAATTAATATAAATTAAAGTTAACCTTTCCCATCTGTCCTCTTTGAGATGCATTTGTGCAGCATCAACACATAGATTTAAAAGTTATGACATCTTTTGCCCCCAAATTCTTTTCAAAGCCAGACATCAATAGGAAATGAGGGATTCTTTGTGCCAATACATCTTGAAAATCAGATAGCTTGGTTTCTGTCTTGTGCTGTTCAATCTAGAACAGAAAATTTGAGCAATCAGACTCAACATCAGTTATTTCCACTTGGTTGGTTGATACCCAGATAAGGCTGAACTTAAGGCTCCCTCTGCCACTGAATGATTCTTCTTTGTGGGTCAATGCTATAATCTGAGCTACTCATCCAGGCTCACCCCAAGTTGTGTTGAGGCAGTTATGGAGTACAGAGATTCCTGCATTACTGCAAACAATTCAGCAGTGTGCCCAGCTAGTGCTATGCATATCCTCTTATTTATTATAGTCTATATATTTTAATAACTGAGTCTATTCTGGGTTTTCAATAAATTTGAAAAAAATATTCCTATTGAATCTTAGATAAGAAGAATGATTTAATAGAGTTCAATAGATAAAGACTAAAATAGCTTCAAGAATTTTAGAGAAAAAGCAACATACAACTTCTCAGCATATGTTATACTATTTAGCTGAAAAGATGATGCAGCAGTCTATATTGCTTAATATTACATTTAAGCATCATTATGTGAATTCTACAACTCTCTCATTAAAAAATAATGCTGTCCTGTTATTAGTCCCTCAGTCATGTCCAACTCTTTGTGACCCCCATGGACTGTAGCGTGCCACGCTGCCCTGTCCATGGGGATTCTCCAGGCAAGAATACTGGAATGGGTTACCATGCCCTCCTCCAGGGTATCTTCCCAACCCAGGGATCAAACCTAGGTCTCCTGACTTACAGGTGGATTCTTTACCATCTGAACCACCATGGAAGTCCAAGAATACTGGAGTGGGTAGCCTATCCCTTCTCCAGGGGAACTCCCCAACCCAGGAATTGAACCAGGGTCTCCTGCATTGCAAGCAGATTCTTTACCAGCTGAGCTAGCCGGGAAGCCCTAAAAAGTAATACATACCCACACACACACACCACATACATACACACACACACACTGGAGATGGAAGGACAAAAGAAGAGTCATCAAGTGTGGGAGAGCCTACAAGGTCACCTTGTTTTATGTAACTTCAGCAAAGAGGCCCAGAATCTTCAAGATCAGGACAGAGAAACTCACATTTATTCATTCAATTTATTGATTGATAAATTTATTCATTGACAAAGATATTTATTGAGTGCTTATATATGCATGATGCTGGGACACAGTGGTGACCAACACAGATAAGATCCTTGCCTTCATGGAGTCAATCAAGTGGTGGAATATAAAAAAAAATGTATAAGTCAAAAAAAAAATGCACGAGTAAAAAATTGAAAATTAAACTTATCCATGATGCTATTATCCAGAGGTAATTATGATGAATATGTTTGTTCAGTACAGTTCAGTCACTCAGTTGTATCCAACTCTTTGTGACCCCATAAATCGCAGCACACCAGGCCTCCCTGTCCATTACCAACTCCCAGAGTTCACTCAAACTCAAGTCCATCGAGTAGGTAATGCCATCCAGCCATCTCATCCTCTGTCATCCCCTTCTCCTCCTGCCCCCAATCCCTCCCAGCATCGGAGTCTTTTCCAATGAGTCAACTCTTCGCATGAGGTGGCCAAAGTACTGGAGTTTCAGCTTTAGCATCATTCCTTCCAAAGAAATCCCAGGGCTGATCTCCTTCAGAATGGACTGGTTGGATCTCCTTGCAGTCCAAGGGACTCTCAAGAGTCTTCTCCAACACGACAGTTCAAAAGCATCGATTCTTCAGTGCTCAGGTTTCTTCACAGTCCAACTCTCACATCCATACATGACCACTGGAAAAACCATAGCCTTGACTAGACGGACCTTTGTTGGCAAAGTAATGTATCTGCTTTTTAATATGCTGTCTAAGTTGGGCATAACTTTCCTTCAAAGGAGTAAGCGTCTTTTAATTTCATGGCTGCAATCACCATCTGCAGTGATTTTGGAGCCCGAAAATATAAAGTCTGACACTGTTTCCACTGTTTCCCCATCTATTTTCCATGAAGTGATGAAACCAGATGCCATGATCTTCCTTTTCTGAATGTTGAGTTTTAAGCCAACTTTTTCACTCTCCTCTTTCACTTTCATCAAGAGGCTCTTTAGTTCCTCTTCACTTTCTACCATAAGGGTCGTGTCATCTGCATATCTGAGGTTATTGAGATTTCTCCCAACAATCTTGATTCCAGCTTGTGCTTCTACCAGCCCAGTGTTTCTCATGATGTACTCTGCATAGAAGTTAAATAAGCAGGGTGACAATATAGAGTCTTGACGTACTTCTTTTCCTATTTGGAACCAATCTGTTGTTCCATATCCAGTTCTAACTGTTGCTTCCTGACCTGCATACAGGTTTCTCAAAGGCAGGTCAAGTAGTCTGGTATTCCCATCTCTTTCAGAATTTTCCACAGTTTATTGTGATCCAAGCCAGTCAAAGGCTTTGGCATAGTCAATAAAGCAGAAGTAGATGTTTTTCTGGAACTCTCTTGCTTTTTCGATGATCCAGCGGATGTTGGCAATTTGATCTCTGGTTCCTCTGCCTTTTCTAAAACCAGCTTGAACATTTGGAAGTTCACGGTTCACATATTGCTGAAGCTTGGCTTGGAGAATTTTGAGCATTACTTTACTAACATGTGAGATGAGTGCAATTGTGTGGTAGTTTGAGCATTCTTTGGCATTGCCTAATGAAAACTGACCTTTTCCAGTCCTGTGGCCACTGCTGAGTTTTCCAAATTTGCTGGCATATTGAGTAAAGCATTTTCACAGCATCATCTTTTAGGATTTGAAATACCCCAACTGGAATTCCAACACCTCCACTAGCTTTGTTTGTAGTGATGCTTTCTAAGGCCCACTTGACATCACATTCCAGGATGTCTGGCACCATTGTGATTATCTTGGTCATGAAGCATTTTTTTGTATAGTTCTTCTGTGTATTCTTGCCACCTCTTCTTAATATCTTCTGCCTCTGTTAGGTTCATACCATTTCTGCCATTTTATTGAGCCCATCTTTGCATGAAATGTTCCCTTGGTATCTCTAATTTTCTTGAAGAGATCTCTAGTCTTTCCCATTCTGTTGTTTTCCTCTATTTTTTGCATTGATCGCTGAGGAAGGCTTTCTTATCTCTCCTTGCTATTCTTTGGAACTCTGCATTCAGATGCTTATATCTTTCCTTTTCTCCTTTCCTTGTCACTTCTCTTCTTTTCACAGCTATTTGTAAGGCCTCTCCAGACAGCCATTTTGCTTTTTTGCATTTCTTTTCCATGGGGATGGTCCTGATCCCTGTGTCCTGTACAATGTCATGAACCTCTATCCATAGTTCTTCAGTCACTCTTTCTATCAGATCTAGACCCTTAAATCTATTTCTCAATTCCACTGTATAATCATAAGGGATTTGATTTAGGTCATGCCTGAATGGTCTAGTGGTTTTCCCTACTTTCTTCAATTTAAGTGTGAATTTGGCAATAAGTAGTTCATGATCTCAGAGAAGGCAGTGGCACCCCACTCCAGTACTCTTGCCTGGAAAATCCCATGGACGAAGGACCCTGGTGGGCTGCAGTCCATGGGGTCGCTAAGAGTCAGACATGACTGAGTGACTTCACTTTCACTTTTCACCTTCATGCATTGGAGAAGGAAATGGTAACCCACTCCAGTGTTCTTGCCTGGAGAATCCCAGGGATGGGGAGCCTGGTGGACTGCTGCCTATGGGGTCGCACAGAGTCGGACACGACTGAAGCAACTTAGCAGCAGCAGCAGCAGCAGCAGCAGTTCATGATCTGAGCCATAGTCAGCTCCCGGTCTTGTTTTTGCTGACTGTATAGAGCTTCTCCATCTTTGGCTGCAAAGAATATAATCAATCTGATTTTGGTGTTGACCATCTGGTGATGTCCATGTGTAGAGTCTTCTCTTGTGTTGTTGGAAGAGGGTTTTTGCTATGACCAGTGCATTTTCTTGGCAAAACTCTATTAGCCTTTGCCCTGCTTCATTCTGTATTCCAAGGCCAAATTTACCTGTTACTCCAGGTGTTTCTTGACTTCCTACTTTTGCATTCCAGTCCCCTATAATGAAAAGGACATCTTTTTTGGGTGCTAGTTCTAAAAGGTCTTGTAGGTCTTCATAGAACCATTCAACTTCAGCTTCTTCAGTGTTACTGCTTGGGGCATAGACTTGGATTACTGTGATATTGAATGGTTTGCCTTGGAAACGAAGAGACATCATTCTGTCATTTATGAGATTGCATCCAGGTGCTGCATTTCGGACTCCTTTGTTGACCATGATGGCTACTCCATCTGTTCTAAGGGATTCCTGTCCACAATAGTAGATATAATGGTCATCTGAGTTAAATTCACCCATTCCAGTCCATCTTAGTTCGCTGATTTCTAGAATGTCGACATTCACTCTTGCCATCTCCTGTTTGACCACTTCCAATTTGCCTTGATTCATGGACCTAACATTCCAGGTTCTTATGCAATATTGCTGTTTACAGCATCGGACCTTGCTTCTATCACCAGTCCCATCCACAACTGGGTATTGTTTTTGCTTTGGCTCCAACCCTTCATCCTTTTCTGGAGTTATTTCTCCACTAATCTCCAGTAGCATATTGGGTACCTACTGACCTGCGGAGTTCCTCTTTCTGTATGCTATCATTTTGCCTTTTCATACTGTTCATAATACATGTCAATATTTTAGCATATGATTAAGATCTCTCTCTTAATGATTAGAATTGTTTTAGTAATTATAAAAAGTCATGTTTATTACCTATCATCATTATACATTCCTCAATAGCATTTTAAAGATGCTTCTACTGAAATATGGCATGCATATCTAAAAGTTCACTAATTTCAAGTTTAACAACTTGAAAAATTGTCACATTACCTTAGTCAAGAAGTAAAATATTGCCAGCAATGCCCTGCAAAGCATTTCATCTCTTTCCTCCTCAAAGGTAGCTATAATTGTGAATTCTAACAAAACACATTCATTTTGATCATTAATTCCCTTCATGTAAATAGAAAATGCAGCATTTATCCTTTGCTATCCCTGCTTCTTTCACTAAACTCTGGGTTTGTGAGAAACACTAATGCCATTGGATATAACTGAAGTTTGTTCATTTTTCATTGTTATGTACTATTCTATTTCATGAATAAGCCAGAATTTATTTATCCACATTATGTATACATATAGCTGATTCACTTTGCTGTAGAGTAGAAATCAAACAACATTGTAAAGCAACTGTGTCCCAATCAAAAAAAAAACAAAAACTACTGAACATTTGGATTGGTTCATCTTAATGACTGTTATAAATAAAGTTTCTATGAATGTTCCTGCACGTTCATTTTGATACACGTGTGTGTGCATTTCTGGTGGGTATGTACACAGGAATGAAAGTGGCTAAGCCACTGGGTATCTAAATCCAGGCAATTTTAGCAGCTGCACTAAATAGATAAATCACAAGTCTCCACAACTACATGTTTAGATTGCTTTCAGTTTGGGGAAGAGGTAAAGTCAATAGCAAATTGACAATTTACAAAATTTTAACAATCTTCAGAAAGGGTTTAAGCAAGTTATGGAGTTATGGTAGCTTGAATGCTTTGATAAGCAATGAGCTCTACTTTTCTTTTTTTTTTTTATAAAAAACTTACTCTAGGAATAGAGGAAAATTCAGAGAGAGTTGCCTTCTTTTTATGACCAAGGCTTCATTTGTTAACTGACCAAGCTCTGCTCCCAATTTTGCCTGAGTAATAAGTCCTTGGTGAAGCTCAGTCTTCTGAGCATGAAATTAGGTGAACTAGACTCTAATTTTACCAGTGCTACAGACTATTAATATACTCTATTATTTTTGGCCAGGTCACTCAGCTTGTGAAATCTGAGTTCTCCAACCAGGTATAGAATCCTGGCGCTTGTCAGTGATAGCATGGAGTCATAGCCACTGAACACCAGGCAACTCCCTATTAATGTAGTCTTTTACTAACCTTTTTTAGCCTCTTTGGGACTCAGTTTACTCATAAATGAGATTAGACTATATTATTTCTAAGTGCCTTTCTACTCTAAAGTAAACTCTAGTGTGATATTTAAATATAAGATTCATATTCCCTCACTAATCTTACTTGTAGGCTATATTGAATTTTACAGGAGTTACTAAGTATAAATATTTGCAATCCCATTAAATATAGCAAATTACCTAGTATGATATTAGAGAAGCCCAGAATTGTTTCTGATAATTTTCCAGCAGGAATAATTATTCTTCATTTGGAGAAGAGATTTTTATCTGTGCATTCATCCTCTAATTCCATTATTGTCATCTTAATAAACTAGATTTCAAATATTGTAATTGCTATTTTAAGGCATTAAACTGGAGGCACGACATACTGAGAACAATCTCAAATCTGTGATTAGAAGCATTTTATTATGCTCTCTAATGACACCAGTTTTAGTTATTAATGTTTTCTACGAAAAAGAACTCTGAGAATTCAAGTTGTACTGTGACTTTATGGAGTGGGAGCAGACACAAAATTAAAATGCTATGTTAGATTCAAGAATTAGTTCACTAAGGTGTGTGCTATTGCTTACATGCTTTTAGAAAGCAATATCACTTTTATAATTTTGGCTTTGGTATGGGTTTAGCATCAGCCTTTGGATGCTGAATATAGTCTTTAGATATTTTATCTAAATATAAAGATGAAATAGATAAAATAGGGTCTAGAAAAAGTGAACTTATTTTAGAATGAATAAAATATATATTTTATGTCATCAGATCTTCATAAAGGAGTAATGATTAAACCGATTCCTAGCTGAGTAAGTTGAATAAGATTTCTGAATAAGTCTGTTCCTTGAAGTTAGATAAAAGGATTTTCAGTTAGTTTTATTTCTATTACTTAATCTGAGGGGGGAGGGGAACAACACAAATGTTCATCTAATGGATAGCTACCATATTTTATTGTTATCAGCACATGCACACACATATATTTATCTATATGGATATTTTATTAAAATACGAGGTAACACACATTATTTTAAAGCAAAATTTGTTAGAAAAACTGCAAGAAATGTTTCATTATTTTAATGAACATTAAGGAACGATAGACTACCTTTCCATTATAGAACTCTTTATATGAGTCTTCTTGATTCTCCAAATATGCAGTTAGGATGATATTCTTTTTTAATGATGATTATAGTCTTTTCTTATTTTTTTAACTTTGCCTGTACACATTTCTTGGTTTCCCTGGTGGCTCAGTAGGAAAGAATCTGCCTGTCACTGCAGGAGACATGGCAAGAGTCCCCAGGTTCAGTCCCTGGATTGGGAAGATGCCCTGGAGAAGGAAAGGGTAACTAGCTCTGGTATTCTTGCCTGGAAACCCATGGCAGAGGAGCCTGGCCGGCTACAGTCCTTGGGGTCACAAAAGAGTCAGACAAGATTTAGCAACTAAGCAACAGTCCACATTTATTAAAGTTGTGGTTGCCTCCAGACTCCAAAATCACAGCTTGTAATGTTTCTAGGACATAAATGGTCAGAAGATATTTTGAGAGTAATGGTAGAGGAAAAGTCGAAGGAAGTGGTATATCCCCTTGATGGGTTTGAAAAGTGTTGTGTTGGAAGACAAAGAAACACTAATCTGAAGTCTGTGTATTTGAGAAGCAGCTCCTCTTGTTCTCAGTGGGTTTCTATGAGAGACTGGTGCAGCCGGATCAGCCATTCTGTGATCCTAACGCATCTCGTATTCCTTGTGAATGCAAAGCACACCAAATAGCTCAGCTTTTACTACAAAGCAACAGTAGTTCACAAACACAGAACTGAACAAATAAGTGGCATTTTTTTTTTTGATAGGAAGAAGTGTTTTACATGAAAGGGAAGCACTTCAAAGCACATTGAAAAGTTACCTGAAAAGCATTAGTAAAACAAATAGTAATGTTCAAGGAGAAAAATGCAAAAGTAAAACAAAGACAAAAAAGGCTTTTGAAGTTCTTTGTATGTTCCTAAACAGATACAGAAAGATAAGACTAGAACAGGAGAATAGAAATTGAACAACAGACAGAACTAGAAGGGAAAATAGTCTGTTAATGAAGAAGGTGGTACATTATCAATGAGATCCTAAGTTGAGATATGACCAAAAATACATGTGGAAAAGTTACAGAGGTATTTAATATATGTGAAATTTGGGTTAAATTTAGTATGAAAAGAGGATCTCTTGGCTTCTGTGTACTGCATTCCTAAAATGACATTTCGGATTAAGGATCAAATAAGATGCCTGAATGATTAGAAGTGAGAGAAAGCACATATACTGCTGCATTACTTACAACAAACGGAAAGAGACTATTATGCCCTATTCTTGATGCAAAACATTATCTCATGGAAATAGCATATTGGTGATAGTAAAGCAAAAGTTTTTCCTTGAGATACTCTGCTATTTCTTAGAGTTATTTAAAATTATAGGTCTATATAGAATCTATATTAATTCCACAATCAAGTCTCCCTTAAAAAATCTTTAAATGAGAAATCTTTAAAGTCCTCCTTTATAGAGCTTTCCCTGAAAGTCTCAGTAGTGACTTGGCCACCTCTCAAGTTAAACTTAATGGTCTTCAACTAATCATGTACTCTCAGGAGTAAATCCAATTTATGTATGCCCTAAAGCTTACATATTTAAGAGAGACAACTTTAAGGGGAAGAATACAAAATTATAGATACAAAACCAGGCACAGGTCCTTGGAAGCAAATAAGATGTCCTGAACTTTATGCTTCATGAATCTTTGAGGCAAATCAGCCCCCAGGATGTAAATTAAGAAAGTTAGATCCTTTATTCACTTACACTTACTAGAATAGGATATGGAACAACACAAGCTGTGTTACCCCAAAATAGTAGCTAAACCCTAAAAGCTGGGACAGTGGATGACAGATTCCTAAGTTCTAAACAGAATTCTTAAATACATCCATGGGGATATACTAAGAGGTAGCCTACATGGTCCTTGACCAGTTTCTCTCACTCCCATAACTAGCGTTTGTAGGAAAAGGCTAAAGATGAGATGAGAGATGAGATGAGTCTGCTTTCTCACCAATCAATCCAAGTTGAAGAGGCATTCAAAAGGTTGGAGAGACAAGTGTCTTCTATACTGGCTGGATGTTTGCTAACCTACAAATCTTCAAATATCTGGCTTATCCCGTTGCTAGAATTGGGCAGGAAAGACAGGGGAAGCCACATATGTTCTTAGGAATTACAGGTATAAATGTAAAAAGAGTTTACTTAAAGTAGTCTATAATGTCAGCCATTGAGGAAGCTGCTGCTGCTAAGTTGCTTCAGTCATCTCCGACTCTATGCAACCCCATAGACGGTAGCCCTCTGGACTCCTCTGTCCCTGGGATTCTCCAGGCAAGAATACTGGAGTGGGTTGCCATTTGCCTTCTCTGATTAAAGAAGCTACACCATCTTTATTTGGCAGGGCAAAGACATATGAGTTTTGGGGGTTTAAGTAAACTAGACTTTTTAATACCTTAAAATAAAATTTTCAGTTTCTCTGTATATGATAAAAGGTGATCTGATGGTATGTTTGAAGGTCATAGTGGGAGAAAGATAAAGCTCTTTCTTGTTTATGCTTCTATGAAGTTCATGCCATTCAATAAATAAGTTACACTTACTTAGAAGCCATGTATTTATGAATTAAAATAAGTTTATAATCTCTTGGAGGGAGTTAGGTTTATGCTTGTTTATATTTCCTAGACCACTTGATATAATGCTTCAGTATTGTATTTGTTTCATAAATTGAGTGATTGATTACTTACCCACACCCTGTTCATTGTCAGTTGGACACAAGGGGCAATTTTCAGAAAACTGACTCAATACAGCTAATTTCTTGCATGCTGTATTTTCTTTGCTCAAATGAAGATTCTTTCACGACTCTGAAAAGTCAGCGTTTGTTCCATTCCTGTCAGGCATTTTGACAGTTGCATAGCAGTGAGGAGTTGTTCCATGCAATCCAATTACTGTCCATGAGATCCACATGGGCTTTCCACAGGAACAGGGGAACTCAAATTTTCACTGGACTTTTTCCTTCCTCTGACTCGTAAACATAGAACTTGGATTGCTGATGATCATGCAATTGTGTCTCAGCTTTGAAATGTCAATTATCATTTTTCTACAGAACCTTTTGAAATGTGACAGTATCTCTTATGTGAACCAATTCCTCAGCTTCCTCCTGTATCACAATTTCCTTTGATGACAGTTCAGTTTTGTTTTGAAACATCTGACACATGTTTTAAAGGAAAATTTCATAGTCTTATAAAAATCATGAAGTTAAAAAACACAAGAATTCTGAGCAGATCAAAAGAAAGATCTCAAATAGGATCTGCAAAAAGTGACCCCGGGTAATTTTATTTATCAAAGCCTGAGAGTTCATCTTTCCCTGACCATTTTTACCTAAGTCTCTAATGGAAACTGCGGTTTACACCATTGCAGCTACCTATCTTTTATAAAGTTAATATGTTGTACTTTTCAAGATATATACAACCAACATTGGACAAGAATATTAAAATTTGAGAAATAACCATTACGTGAAATCTTACATAATTATTGATACTGTATCCTGATGTTTTTGTGGAGATTGATTAAATCAGGCTATCAGTGATCAAACATGAACTGTGAAGAGGATGCTCACATGAGGTCTTTAGACAATAAAATTTTTGCACTTGAATGAGTATATCATGCATGATATTTAAAATTTAAGAACCACAACTTCTTAAAGTCAAAACTTATATTAATTCAAAAATATTTATAGATCAGTTTCTGTATTTGAGCCTCATTCTATTCTTACCATTGAACTCTTTTCTATAGATTGTGTTCTGCAACACAATAGAATTAAGTCCTCCTGGCCCATTAGATGCTGGGGTTCTATGTTTTTGATGTGATTGTCCAAGTACAATCTTGGCCAGGGGTGACACATAATTTGATAACTGTGTTTTCCTTCATTCACAAATGGAACTTGTTTTCTGGTGGTGATTGAAATTGTCAGATTATTTAGTGGACAAATAGGAAAAGATTCCTTCCTACACCGTTGGTGGGAATGTAAATTGGTGCATCTACTAAGGAGTGGGATCCACTACAGTATTCTTCCCTGGAGAATCCCATGGACAGAGTACCCATGCAGGCTACAGTCTATGGAGCCGCAAGAGATGGACATGACTGAGTGACTAAGTACACAGAACACTAGAACACTATGGAGAAGAGTATGGAAGTTCTTGTAAAAACTAAAAATAGAGCTACCATATGACCCTGCAACCCCACTCCTGGAGAAAACCATAATACAAAAACTTACATCAATTCCAATATTCATAGCAGCACTGTTCACAATAGCCAAGACATTGAAGTAACATAAATGTCCATTGACAGTGGAATGGATAAAGAAGATGTGGTACATTTGTACAATGGAATATTCAGTTCAGTTCAGTTCAGTTGCTCAGTCGTGTCCAATTCTTTGCGACCCCATGAACTGCAGCACACCAGGCCTCCCTGTCCATCACCAACACCCGCAGTTCACTCAAACTCACGTCCATCGAGTCGGTGATGCCATCCAGCCATCTCACCCTCTGTTGTCCCCTCCTCCTCCTGCCTTCAATATTTGCCAGCATCAGGGTCTTTTCCAATGAGTCAATTCTTCGCATGAGGTGGCCAAAGTACTGGAGTTTCAGCTTTAGCATCATTCCTTTCAAAGAAATCCCAGGGCTGATCTCCTTCAGAATGGACTGGTTGGATCTCCTTGCAGTCCAAGGGACTCTCAAGAGTCTTCTCCAACACCACACTTCAAAAGCATCAATTCTTCGGTGCTCAGCTTTCATCACATATGTACATGACCACAGGAAAAACCATAGCCTTGACTAGACGGACCTTTTTTGGCAAAGTAATGTCTCTGCTTTGCAATATGCTGTCTAGGTTGGTCATAACTTTCCTTCCAAGGAATAAGCGTCTTTTAATTTCATGGCTGCAGTCACCATCTGCAGTGATTTTGGAGTCCAAAAAATAAAGTCTGACACTGTTTCCACTGTTTCCCCATCTATTTCCCATGAAGTGATGGGACCAGATGCCATACAATGGAATATTACTCAATCATAAAAACTAATGAAATAATGCCATTTGCAGCAACATGGATGGGCTTAGAGACTATCATACTAAGTGAAGCCAGTCAGACAGGGAAACATAAATATTATATGGCATAACTTATATGTGGACTCTAAACAAATGAACTTATTTACAAAACGGAAACAGAGTCATAGATATAGAAAATAAGCTTATGGTTACCAAAGGGGAAAGCATGGAGGGATAAATTAGGAGTTTGGGATTAACATATATGCACTGCTGCTGCTGCTGCTGCTGCTAAGTCGCTTCAGTCGTGTCTGACTCTGTGCGACCCCACAGACGGCAGCCCACCAGGCTCCCCCATCCCTGGGATTCTCCAGGCAAGAACGCTGGAGTGGGTTGCCATTTCCTTCTCCAATGCATGAAAGTGAAAAGTGAAAGTGAAGTCGCTCAGTCGTGTCTGACCCTCAGTGACCCCATGGACTGCAGCCCACCAGGCTCCTCCATCCATGGGATTTGCCAGGCAAGAGTACTGGAGTGGGGTGCCATTGCCTTCTCCATATATGCACTACTGTATATAAAATATATAACCAATAGGGCCTACTGTAGGGACACCAATAGGACACAACTGAAGCGACAGGGAACTATACTCAATATCTCATAATAACCTACAATGGAAGATAATGTAAAAGAAGAACATATATATATATATATATATATATATATATGCATAATTGAATCACTTTGCTGTACATCTGGAAAAGTAAACTGAGGAAGATTTCTCCAGAATTGAATTACCACTAATACCAGAGAGTCCTCAAAGTCCATTCCTGCTCAATCAGCAAACCACACAGGCAACCACATGAACTCTCTTCCTCTCCTACTGAAAACCAACGGAAGCCCATCTGGCTGGACATAACAGATCTTGGTTTGCACAAAGAGCCTTTGACTTTTCCATGGCATCACCTATACTTTGTCTTCTCTCAGTGAGAGAGCCAGTCCCCTTTGCTGAGATATTTCAGTCTAGGGCTCCAATACATGGGTATTCTTATCCTCATAGGTCCTCAGAGAAACCATCCCTATATCCAATGCTGGGGGTCTCCCTAGTTATGTCCTTCCTGCCAATTATTATTGACTGAAATCTACCTCATTATATAAGGAAATCTCTGGATAAGAACCCTGTTTCTTCCTCTGTTCTGGCACACCCCCTTCCCCTTGAGAAGAGCCTGTGCTGAAGTCTTGAGTACAGACCATCACACTCTTGGAGCAGACTCTTCTCATGGGGAAGAGGTTGTGTCAGACCCTCAGAATTTGCCCTGCTTCTCAGCACCCTTCTCCCAGGGCTGGACTCATCACTTTCAAACTTCAGCAGAGTCATCTATTTTAATATTGCTATGAATTATTTTGTGTTAAAATACTTGAACAAATACTGAACTTAATCTGTAGAGAATAGTCAGAATGCAGTTGATGAATTTCTAAGCAAAACTGGGAATAATAACATCTAAAACACTTAATAATCCATTGACATCATCAACAGTCTTTATAGAAAACTATTAACCTGTCTATTTCTAACCTCACATTTTTTTGTCACTTCATGGAATGAAGGATGAGTGATCTATGGTTTTCCATAGCGATGAGATTACTTGAAGTATCAGTGCAAAGATTGAGCTGCAAAGATATTTGTCTTGTATTACTTGTCTAGTGAAAGATTTTAAGCTGACTACTTTATCAAATTTGCACCCTGGTGAGCATTCATACCCCTTGGTTTTGTGAAAGAATTATTTCAACCTAGTTCAATAACATGTTCAACAAAGAAGAATCTCTGATATTGTCTAACCTAAAGATTTTCTCCCTTTAATCCAAAGAGAATTACCAGGGCTCTTAAAGACACACCTGTGTCCAAGCTTCCCCTGAGTTCAGTAATGTCTTGATATATGGCAGTTCTGTTGATTTTCTGTGTTGCAACCTCGTAGGATACATAAGAATACATCAATAAAGGGTCAAGCATTTCTGTTGACAGTGAATATTATACATGTGTTTCTTTATATATATATATATATTTAATTTTTTTTAACTTTACAATATTGTATTGGTTTTGCCATACATCAACATGCATCAGCCACTGGTGTACATGTGTTCCCCATCCTGAACCCCCCTCCCACCTCCCTCCCCATACCATCCCTCTGGATCATCCCAGTGCACCAGCCCCAAGCTTCCTGTATCCTACATCCAACCTGGACTGGCGATTGGTTTTTAATGTGATATTATACATGTTTTAATGCCATTCTCCCAAATCATCCCACCCTCTCCCTCTCCCATAGAGTCCAAAAAACTGTTCTATACATCTGTGTCTCTTTTGCTGTCTTGCATACAGGGTTGTCGTTACCATCTTTCTAAATTCCATATATATATGTTAGTATACTGTATTGGTGTTTTTCTTTCTGGCTTACTTCACTCTGTATAATAGGCTCCAGTTTCATCCACCTCATTAGAATTGATTCAAATGTATTCTTTTTAATGGCTGAGTAATATTACATTCTGTATATGTACCAAAGCTTTCTTATCCATTCATCTGATGATGGACATCTAGGTTGCTTCCACGTCCTGGCTATTATAAACAGTGCTGCGATGAACACTGGGGTACACATGTCTCTTTCAATTCTGGTTTCCTCGGTGTGTATGCCCAGCAGTGGGATTGCTGTGTCGTATGGCAGTTCTATTTCCAGTTTTTAAAGGAATCTCCACACTGTTCTCCATAGTGGCTGTACTAGTTTGCATTCCCACCAACAATGTGAGAGGGTTCCTGTTGGGGGCCAGAGTGAGGTACTCCGCCCGTGACAAAGGTCACGAGGAAGGAGGCTCGACATACGCAAAGGCGGGATCGAGCCTCAGGAGTCCCCCTGGAACTCCTCGAGCATCTACCCCCATAACCAGAGCCTGCCTACTTTACTACTTTGTGCTTACCTACACCTCTGACTTTACGGGGGGCTGTCCCCCACCACCTCTTTCGGAGAAGGAGTTAACCTAGAGCTCCAGTCAATAAAAACTCTTGGATGTGACAAGAGTGTTTTAACCTACAAACTCCTCTGAAGGTTCTCTAGCCTGCCTGACAGGCTCGTCCTGCCACATGTGATTGCTCACAGCCTCCCAACCGTGAGAGGCACGAGATGCTTTAAACCTTCTAAAAACAGATTCCTTAGAAAAGTTAGAAAACTATTAGTATAAGTATAATGGGCTGATTAGAAATTGTATTGGTGAAGGGTTTTTCATTTGTTGAGCCAATGTTTGTTGCTAAGTCTCCATATCCCATGCCCTTACACACATTAATGAATATATAGAAGGAATAAGTATTAACCTTTGATATTAATCACGTTAGACCTTAGGCTAAGTAAATTCTTTCCTTAACTAAAACCCACTACACCCTCACCCTGTTGGAATGTAACTTTATTTGGGTGGCGTCTGTTTTGAGAATAATCAGCCCTGGAGAAATAAGTATCCTGATTGACTGACCGCTGTCACAAGGAGAGTGTCATAAATTGTCAGCAGGCCTCCCTGGCCAGAAGATGATGTAACACCCCTAAGACCTCTGTATACATTTGTCTGAAGCACCTGACTTTAATAAAAGTCAGGACTGCTGTCCCCATGTGACTTTTGTATAACATCTCAGTGTATAAAAACAGACTCTGGAAAATAAAGAATTGGGATCAGTTTCTCGAAATACTGGTCTCCCCATGTCGCTCTCTCTCTCACTCTGGTTGAGTCTCCATCTGGAGCGCAGAACCCACCATGCTTACTAATTATGCCTGGGCTTCTAAGATCCGACCAGGGAGGGCTCAGTGTCTCCTCTCCTTCGGGAGAACGGAAGGACACCTGCGGCCTACGTAAGTGGTGCAAACTTCTTGTCTTGAAGTTTTATTGGTCTCCCGCGTAAACCAAGCTACTCAGACTCTTTTCTCCACTGAATTTTCCTACTGAGCTATCCTCATCCTATTACTCTTTATATCTTTGATAAAATATTTAAATAAATAGGTCGCCAACGCTGTCCCTGCTTCGAATACCCTGGATCAGCCGGGGCAGGTCCCCGGCAGGTTCCCTTTTCTCCACACCCTCTCCAACATTTATTGCTTGTAGACTTTTGGATCGCATGCCATTCTGACTCGTGTGAAATGGTACCTCATTGTGGTTTTGATTTGCATTTCTCTGATAATGAGTGATGTTGAGCATCTTTTCATGTGTTTGTTAGCCATCTGTATGTCTTCTTTGGAGAAATGTCTATTTAGTTCTTTGGCCCATTTTTTGATTGGGTCATTTATTTTTCTGGAATTGAGCTGCAGGAGTTGCTTCTTTTTAAAGCCCCAAGATAAAGTTTTCAACAGTATTATATTCACAATAGCGTATTATAAAACTGTAACAGTATAGTATAAGAATGAATGACTATGTAGGAAAGATGACTGATATTTACATAAGCCATAAAAGCTAGAAACAACATGTTGCATAAATAACTATGGGAGTGACCATTGTAATCATTACTAACAGAATGCATTTAACAGAGAAGTCGTTTGACAGGACAGTGATGTGAAAGGAAGATCAAAATGTAGTCAGTATTAACAAGAGGCTTTCTAAAATTGAGGCAGGAGGCCACTGAGGAAGTATAACTTCTGTAGGTCTCAGCACAGATGGGGTCAGAACTTTGACCACTTATTGTCTTAACACAGGGCACCTGCCCAGTGTTCCAGAAACTCAAGCTGCTTGAATACTTACCCTAAATAACTTGTGTCACCCTATGCCTTAAGGACAAATGCTTTCTTTGCATTATAATTCTTGCCTAACAAGTTTAACAGCCTCATGACTTTTGCCTTTATAAGCTCCTGACTCTCTCTTTCCTTGAATGTTCTCAGTTTAACCCAATTCTGTGTCTCCTGAGTTACAATTCCTAAGAGCACAAATGAACTTTTTTCTTATCTGCAGCCTTCTGCATTTCTTGGTCAACATGGATGATCAACTCTAAAATAGTAATATAAGTTATTGTTGTTGTTATTCAGTCTCTAAGTCATGTCTGACTATTTGCAACCCCATTAACTGCATGCAGCACATGAGGCTTCTCTGTCCTTCACTATCTCCTGCTGCTGCTGCTGCTAAGTCGCTTCAGTCGTGTCCGACTCTGTGCGACCCACAGATGGCAGCCCACCAGGCTCCCCTGTCCCTGGGTTTCTCCAGGCAAGAACACTGGAGTGGGTTGCCATTTCCTTCTCCAAAGCATGAAAGTGAAAAGTGAAAGTGAAGTCGCTCAGTCGTGTCCGACTCTTAGCGACCCCATGGACTGCAGCCTACCAGGCTCCTCCACCCATGGGATTTGCCAGGCAAGAGTACTGGAATGGGGTGCCATTGCCTTCTCCCTCACTATCTCCTGAAGTTTGTTCAAACTCGTGTCCATTAAGTCAGTGATGCCATCCAACCATCTCATCCTCTGTTGCCCCCATCTCCTCTTGCCCTCAATCTTTCTCAGCGTATAAATCATGCAATTATATAAACGGCATACATTCAAATTGAGGAGTAGTATGATTCGTGACTGACTCCAGTCTGTGCCCAACCCACTTCTCAAATGGTGTTGAGATGATGCCCTTCCCTTTTTTTTTATGTGAGTGAGTTTACAGAGAAAAGCTACAGAGAAATTGCTTTTGTGATCCTTTGGGACTTAGCTCAGGGGCAAGTTTCACTATCTTTACAGGTGTACTAGCTGAGGTAGTACCCTTAAACTTGAACTAGGTGGGGTTAGGAGTATTGACCGCCTGCCCAGTCAGAAGTCCACATATGACTTGAAAGTCAGACTTCTGTATCCAAGATTCCTCTGTACCTGTGGTTCTGAGGTTACAACCAACCGCAGATGGTGTGGTACTGTGATACTTACTATTGAAAAAATCTGCATCTAAGTGCACCCATGAAGTTCAAAGCCCTGTTGTTCAAGGGTCCACTGTATAGATCAATCAAAAATCGTTTTTTAAAAAATTATTCTCTTAATACTACGACTCCAAACTTTGCATGATTTGAACTTGACATAATTAGAATGAACTCCAAAGTTTATAAATTTGTTTTGAAGAGTCTTCAAAAAAAATGAGAGATTTTGATTTAAGAAGCATGGCTTGCCTCCATGATGTGATATAAAATCCTTAGAGAACATTTATATCAACAAAAAAGATGTCTTCCAGTCACAAGACTCATTTTCAATAGAAATCCTGTGCGTGTGTGTAGTCATTTTTTATGACACAATGTTCTGTCAGAAGTATCATTTAAATTATCCTGGTATTAATTTAAATTAATTTATAGTTGAAAATCATATATGAACCTGTGTTTTAAGGATAAGGTAGCAATACATCAGTAATTATCTGGGACACAGAGTATTACCACATCAATTTTCATAATAATGCTGTGAGACAAGGGCTTTTAATATCTCTGTTTTACAGATAAGAAAACTGAGGCAGGAAGAATGGGAGATGGAGTCACAATTTGAGACCAGGTTTGAATCTGGGGGCATGTGTTTAACTACCAAAATAAAAATTCATTCCATTTTGAAGCTCTTTTAGAATATAGAAAAAGAATGTTGATATGTCTATGACCGAGTCATTTTGCTATACAGCAGATTGGCACAATGTTGTGAATAAACTATATGTCAATAAAATTTTTAAATAAAAAAATAAAATATTTTTACATATGAATAAAAGAACCAATATAAAATGGGTCAAAGCCTTGAATAAATTTACAGGTCGTCTGACACATGTCTAAGTATACATCATTATTATTTACTAGATTTGAATAGAGATGCCAATCATCCCTAAGGGACTAGAATAATCATATGGAAAAGCTGTTTGCAAAGTGAAGGAACAAAGGATGCTAAATGTAATTAAGATAAAGTTCCATTGTCTCTACTTTATAGGTAGAATCTTGCAGAGACCAAGAGGTAAGAATCTCTTTATTCTGTTTTCTTTCATTTTAAAAAGCATGCTGACTACTGCATATTTTTTGATGCCAGATTTGTTCTTCACAGGAGTAGAACTTAATACCCATTAAATTCTGGAATGTCAAATATATATTTTAAATTTTAATGATTTTATTTGCTTTTAATTTTAGGCTTCTCTGACAAAGACTACATAAATGATATAATAAAAATAAGACATATTATTGTATCAAACTGCATGTTTATATTTAATTTAAAGATTGTGGGTATTTGGAAACACTAACAAGATTAATGTTTACTTAGAAATACTATTTAACCTCGATAGCTGAATATCAAAGGTAATGATAAATTGATAAATTTGGTTTCTACAATCTAAATGCACATTATTTCTTACTAAAACAAAACACTGAAAAAGTAATGTGTACAGCAAAAGGTTCTGATTTTAACATTAACACTGATCAGATGACTTTGTAAAACATTCTATCTTAATTTCAGGTTTTCAGTATGAGATGGGGAGTGAAAAACTTCAGCTAGAAATGCAGGAAATAGAGCATTGCATTTAATGTACTGAAAACCATGTTTTGTAGAATGAATACATGCTCTATTCTAATGTTAACCATGTTCAATATCCCCTGCTTACTCTCCTGGTTTATTTGACTTTTGCTCTTTCTAGTTATAGAAAAGTGGTGATATTTCAATTACCATACATATGCAAAATAAACCATTAAAACACATACACATTGCTTGAGTTCACTCTGCAGACTGTACACTTTGGGTTGAGTAGATAATTGAATAAATGAAAAAGTAAATTTGGAAATTATGGAACAATTATTGCTAATTATTGCTACTGGACAGGAATATTCAAAGGTAAATAAGATGATACTTTAATTCCCTTTATGCAAAATAGAGGAAAGAGAGAGCTTTTATCATGTCACTTACTCTACTTTTCATCTCCAGAATTTCTACATTTGATTCCGTTTTCGTAATCTCTTTCCTTTTATCAATATGCTCTATTTTGAGCTATTGTCATCATCCCTTCCTTTTCCTTCTTTTAGCATAGTCTTCTTTAGTTTTTAAAACATGTTTATAATAGTTATTTTAATATGACAGGTGTATCTAACATTTGGGTCTTTTGAAAGGCTTGTAGTTTCCCCCTGTGTATGGGTTTCCTGTTTGTTTAAATGTTTCCCTTTTTGTTTGTTGGAAACTGGATATTTTAGAAAATAAAATATTATAGCAACTCTGGATAATGATTTTCCTTCCACACTTCCTCTTTCGGACAGGCTTGCTTGTTTATGTTTAGTGACTTGGCTGCAGTATTTATAGAAGTCCGTTTCCTTTGGAGTTGCAGCCTCTGATGCTGTTCCTCAAGTTCTCGGTCACCCTGGCAAGGCAGAGGCTCTAGCAGGGCTCTCTTTGTCTCTTGCCCTGATGGCTGTCAAACTGTCTCTGCAGGTATCACACCCAGCTGTTAGATGCTCCTGTTTGTTAGTTGATTTCTCTGTTGTTTTCAACAACGCTCTGGGTGTAAACCATTCTACAGTCTTACTCAATTAAATTTGTGTTCCTTTACTTGAGGTCAGTCTTTGAGGCTTGTTTCAACCCCAGGCACTCTACTTTCTCTGATTTTTCTCTGGTAAATTTATAGCTAGTCTTCAGTTTAGTTTGTTAGTCTCGTCTTCTCTTAATTATTAATCACCAGAAGTCCTTTGTTTTCAATAGCCCCCTTAGGCTGACCTATAAAGTCAAGGAGAATTTCAGAGTGTCAATTACAAACTGGCACTTGGCACTTAGCTCTACAAGAATAAATAATGTGCTGTTGCAGCTGCCGATTTCCAGCAGCTGCTGATTTTCAGCACCCGCTGAAAGAGTTCAGGGTGGAGAGCTGAAATCAGGAAATCTGTGCTCTGTGAAAAACTGGCAGAACCAATCTTCAGATAGATATTTTCAGGAGCCGATTTTATGAGCCCAATTCTTGTATCTCCCCATATCTAGAAAAGCCCTAAAATCCTTCCTGATGATAACTGCTCCTCATAACTAGCAGAAACCCTCTGCAAAAAATATGTGCTTGACTGCATGTATTCCCCCTTCACCGAAATCACATGTATAGTGACCTTCCTGCTACCTCTTTGGAAAACTTTCTCAGAACTGTCTGAAATGCTATGTCCTGGGCTACAGTCCTAATTTTGCCCCACATAAAACGGCTCACAACTCTCACATTGTGCTTTTTTTTTTAATTGACAACAGCTCTCTGTTTGATGACCTATTACTTTCTGTGGGTGAGACCTCTGTCCCGCTTAGGAGCCAGGGACCAGGACAATGGTCCACCTCTCTCAGAAAAACATCTTTGCCTGAGGGTGCTGGGATGGGAGCAGTGTTGCTGATTTTCCCTGCTATGTCTCACAGGCTGGAATCTCTGCCCTAGAAGACAGTTGAAGTGAAGGCCTGGGCCCTGGTGTTATTTGTTTTCCACTCTGTGAGTAGGGGTTGGACAGAGGAAGAGAGCCCCAGGTTTGACCTCTCAGCTGCTCTTGCCTGGAATGGGTCTTCTGTGATACAGAGCTCGTGGGGGATGAGAAATCTTGGTGACCTTCCCCTCCTAGGTGGATATTGTATGCCTTGACTGAGAGCTAAGCAGGAGGGAGCCCCATGTTCTTGGACCTTCCCCGTCTGAGTGAAGCTTCCATCACACTGAGCTGGGCTGTGACTCAAACGCCATAAACTCTCACTGTCCTCACTGAGATTTAGTAAATTTCTTTGAAGAATTAATTGTATCTTCATTTGCTGCACTGGGGCTTCCCTCATAGCTCAGTTGGTAAAGAATCTGCCTGCTGTGCAAGAGACCTGGGTTCAATTCCTGGGTCGGGAAGATCCCCTGGAAGGATCTTACTGGAATGGCAACCCATTCCAATATTCTTGCCTGGAGAATCCCATAGATAGAAGAGCCTGGCGGGCTATAGTGCATGGGGTTGCAAGAGAGTTGGACATGACTTTGTGACTAAACAACCTCCACCACTACCACCAAGGACAATTTCAAGATATCTAGATAGACAGATTGATTGATAGTTTTTTTTTTTTTTTTTTTTAACCAGATATGGTTATTTCACTGGGAAGAGATCCTATGGCTCTCCTCACCTTGTTATTTTGCAATTACTTTATATTTCAATGTTTACGTGTTAGGTTTTTAAAGCACTAATAGAGCCTTAATTTTATTTTCAAGAACACTGTGCAAAATTTATAAAGTATATAACAAGTATATATTGTGAGAAGAGAGATGAACTACAGCAGTCCTTTGCTATTGAAGAATTACTGCTTAACATACTAAAAAAAGACCCCTGTCTAAGGATAATATAACTTGATAGGGTTTATGAGTTTAAAATAGTGCTAGTTAATTTACAATAAACTAGTTTATAAGCAAAATTCACTAATTTTATTTAGTTTCACTAAGTTTTGCTTCCCAGGTGGTGCTAGAGGTAAAAAATCCACCTGCTACTCAAGAGATGTGGGTTCAATCCCTGAGTTGGGAGGATCCCCTAGAGAAGGAAATGGCCACCCACTCCAGTATTCTTGCCTGTAAAATCCCACAGACAGAAGTACCTGGTGGGCTACAGTCCATGGGGTTGCAGAGTTGGGCACTACTGAGTGACTGAGCACTTAAAAGTTTTAAGATCTGAAAGAGTTAACTGTATTTTATGGCAACTTTTTACTTGCCTCTGACAAAAATATGTCCAATCACAAATAAAATCCAGATGCCCTGGGAACCAATCAGTCAACACTAGCATTTTGTGATGAGTCATTCTTAACTAAGCATGGGTTGAATCATTTGAAGCGCAAAGCAAAAGTAGACAAAAAAAGCTACATTTTGTCAGGTCAGATGTAGGGAAATAGAAAATTAAGACTCCTTTTTAACAGAAATGTACCTAAATCTTCTATATCTGTATTCCACAGGAGCTCCGAGATAGACAAGTTGTCAAAAATTAAACATGTTCTCTAAGATATTTAAAAACAAATGTATGCTATCTGAGATTTTAAATAAAAGGGTCCATTTGCAACATAGTGTGGCAAAAGGTGGGTACTTTGCAGATTTTGCTTCTCAAGTATTGCATTGACAAGCTGTGTTAATTTTGAAGCTCTCTGGAGGGTTATGGCCAGTGGAGGGACTGGAACAACAGACACACACATATTCCTGCACACACACACAGATGCACACGCACACACACACACACACACACCTGAGACAGAAGCAGGAACTGCCTACTATATTTATTTGCTTTCTCTAAGATTTTCTTTTTGCTTCTGTGTTTTGCATTTTCACCATAACTTGTCTGTATGTCTAGCTGTGGATTCCTTATTCATCATGCTTCAGATCATGTTTCTACATTTTGAATATAAACGTCTTTCATTAAAACTCTGGAAAATTCTTATCCATTCCATTTGATTTCCCTATTCAACTATAATTCCATTTCTTCTTAAGTTGAATGTTTTTGGTATGTGTATCTTGTATTTCTGTATTTTGTTTCGTTCTTCCACTCCATGCTTCATTTTGAGTAATCTTATCAAGTCTATATTCTAGTTTGTTTATACTTTTTCTTCTGAGACTAACTTCTTCAACGCATCATTGAATTTCCAATTTTAAGAATTTTTTTCATTTCCAGTTGTACTTATTTTTCAAATCTGGATTTATTTCTCATTTATCATACTGATGGTTATTATTTTCACTTTTTTCTCTTGTTATATGATTTCAAGCTATGAATTCTCCTGTTATTACATTTCTTAGTAGTAAAATTCATCAGATAGTTGTTTATCTTTTAACTTTAAGATTTGGAGGCTTTTGGAGTTTACCAAAACTATAAATGCAACTATTTCAATAATCAAGAACTTAAACAAAGTTAAACAACAAAACCCCATTTCTACTAAGGAATTTACTAGCAAAAGAGGTAGTCTTTCCAGAAGCTCTAAGTCATTAGTGGCTTTAATGTACTGACTCTCAGTTCAGAAAGCATTTGAAAATGTGGTGAAAGCAATAGCTGTTTTCTGTGCAAATACACAATCCAATAGAATGAAAAAGCTTGGGAGATTTTTGGGGGTCCATGACTATGGATGAAGAAATATTATTCTGGTACATTTTGTCTAATGCACCTCCATGTCTATGGTTAAGAAAGTTGCTTTCAAAGGAAGAATTAAACTATTTAAGACAAATATTTCATAATACACTCAAAAAGAGGAACAACTTTCAGAAGATTTTTAATTTGCTAAGACATAAAGTTAAAGTGTAGAATTTAACAGTGATATCAAATATTTGCTTTTCTGGTCAGAAGCAGAAATATCTGAACATAATTTTTAAATCCCAAACCTGGCTTGAGTTACAAAATTTAATTCCAGTTTGCATTAATGCTATGACCTTGCAGCTTTCTTGGTAAAACACAAATAATAAAATCAGCAAAATGAAGAGATATTTTCTAGACCTTTTATCCTATATAACATAGGATATTTGTTATATATTTGTGGATATATTTGTTATATCCATATCTATTTTTCCATTTATATACTATGAATATTTTTCAGTTACTGTTATTATGTGGAAGGCATTAAATAACAAACCATAAAGATTCTCTGCTAAGACCGAGTATAAGACATAGAAAAAGTAAGAGGTAATTACAATTATGAAAATGATAAAATGATTAACTTCTACTTATTTCTAAGTTCTGTACTAGGTCTTTATATGCATTGTGTCAGTTAATCCATAAAACAAGAGATATCTTCTTACATGTTACAGATGAAAAATCTAAGTAAGGGCAGAGAGGTTAATTTGCCAGTGGGTACTAAATGGTAGACACGGGACAGGAACCCAGGAAGGATAACTTGAGAGGTCATTTTATGGATGATTTTCAGGAGGAAGTGTGCCATCATAACAGAAACTTCAAGGATGTAAAGTATTTAGTGCAAACTGAGAAGAATGTTCTTAGAATAAAGAACCATGTAAACAAGCTTAGAGGTAAGGAAAAAACACGGCAGAGAATGTAGAAACACTTAGTCAAGGTTAGCAATGCCAGTTAGGTTAACAATGTAGTTAATAGGAAAATAATATAAACATAGACCAGAAGAATTAAAAATAAACAGTAGGAATTAGATGATGTAGAAACACATAAAATTTCATCCTTTTTGTTATCCAGACTTGGTGTACATTGTTAATCTTCCCTTGTGATTTAGCCCAAATTAACCAATGGCCTCAGGGCATGATAAGCAAAGTCTCCTTCAAAGTCCATTTGCAAATACATGTAGAGAATCCTGGTAGAGGTGATTCTGGAGTAAATTTATTACTATCATGCCCTCAGGATCCTTCTTGACTGTTTAACTTGGTTAAAGTTGTGTCCAAGTTTTCCTGTAATTACCGATTTTACTGCCTGTCTTCTCTCAAAGGATTCTAATTTCTAGAAGGCAGTGAATATGTCTTGTCAGATTTTTGCATCCTCACTGTCTAATATGGAGTCTTATATCTTTTAGATGCTCAGTAAATGTTTCATAGAAAACAAAACCATGATAGAATATTACAATAGACTGGGAAAATGTTTTTCAAAACAAAGAATAAATTTAAGTTTCCACATATGGTTCCAAAGGTCAAAATTCATGACTACATAATGGAGCATATGGGCTGATAAATTGCATAGTATTATATGAAGGCCAAAGAGGTACAGAAGACAATGCAACCTTAAAATTCTCAATAGTTTAATATCATTGCATAAAAACAATAGTAATTAAATTATAGTACCTTAACTAAGGTTTCTAACTTTTAAGTGCTGATTACGACACACATGGAATTTAGGGTTCGTTTTTTGTATGCCATTCTTTAAAAGTAACAAAATAATTGTTGAGATAAGAAAGCACAGGAGGCAATCGAATGGTAAACTGGAGGCAGATATGGAAGAGTTGAAGAATTTGGGCTGATTGTGTCCAGGGAAGAGAACTATTTAAACAGTTGCCATGTGGCAAAGGGTGTGAATTTTTTCCTTTTGATCTCTTAGAGCATGATTAGACTTACAGGTGTATATTTTATATATATATATATATATATATATATATATGTGAATATATATGAATATGTGTCAATAGAAACACTTCTCACACCAGTCAGATGTACCACAAGAGAGATAGGGCTTAATTCCCTACCAATGGAACTGTTGTGTCTACAAAGAAAATGCACGTCCACTTGGTAGCAAAAATATTGGGATTCAGGAAAGTGATGAGCCAAATGACCTTTAAAGTCACTTCAAATCTTTTCAAATTCCATAATTCTGTACATTTTTCATCAGTCTAGTGTTTAACCTTGAAACAACAATAGCAGAGAAAAAAAAACAGCTTGGTTCCTGTGGCTATATTTCTTGGCAGCATTTTATTTGTTCTCTCGCAAAGCTCTTATCGTGCCAGACATGTATCGGTAAGGACATTTTTAACCAAAATGACTAACTGTAAGGCTTCAGAGAGAAACTGCCACAAAGTTTTGCGATACTTATGACCCAGTGGTTTATAATAGGAGAAAGGAGAAAAGAATACTTTCTTAAAATTTACTTCCTTTCTCCTTTCCAAAAACAACTGTCCAAGCAGACAAGGTCAATAAAAAAGGTAGATATTTGGAAGGAGAAATCTTTTATTTAAAGTGAGATTCCAGGACTTCCCTGGGGTCCAGTGGTTAAGATTTCACCTTTTAATGCAGGGGATATCAATTCAATCTCTGGTCAGGGATCTAAGATCCCACAGAACTTGGGGGCAAAAAACCAAAAAACTTAGAAGCAATATTGTAATGAATTCAATAAACACTTTAAAATGGTCCACATCAAAAAATCTTTTTAAGAAACAGTCGAATTCAGTCAGCAAATACTGAACAGGTACCTAGTATATGAGCTTCCCTGGTGGCTCAGACGGTAAAGAAATCGCCTGCAATGCAGGAGACCTGGCTTCGATCCCTGGGTTGGGAAGATCCCCTGGAAGAGGAAATGGCAACCCACTCCAGTATTCTTGCCTGGAGAATCCCATGGACAGAGGAGCCTGGCAGGCTACAGTCCATAGTGTCACACAAGAGTCGGACACAACTGAGCGACTAACACTTTCACTCTTCCTGTGTCAGGCACTGCTAGAAATTCAGCACCACATGACAGCAGTCTGCCCTCAAGGGCATCTTGGCGCAGAGAATGTAGAAACACTTAGTCAAGATTAGCAATGCCAGTTAGGTTAACAATGTAGTTAATAGAAAAATAATTATGAACATAGGCCAGAAAAATTAAAATTAATCAGTAGGGATTGGATGAGGTAGCAACACATAAATTGCATCCTCTGTTCTATTCAGACCTGCTCTACATTGGTAACCTGATTGGCATTGCAACAGAGATTTATGCAGGAGGCATACAGGGAATGGTGGAGTGAATGAAGTAGCTTGAAGAAGTCACAGGACAACGTGTGTGGAACAGATAGTTTTGGGGGTATGGAGATGGGTGGTCTTGGCAGGAACTGGATCGTGAATGTCCTCAGATACAAGATCAATGAGTCTGGACCTGGAGACGTTTCTGACAGCATCGTTTGGTATAACAGGTCCATGTGCTCTTAATATGGCCTTAATATGCATAGCATGAGAAGAGGAAGCTCTGAGTCCCACATTTGAATCACAGCTCTAAAAAGTCTGTGCTACAGGAGCCTCTGATGATTGCTGAACCAAGATACTAAATTATTATCCCAAAGAAACCTTAAAAAGATGAAATGCCTTTCAACATCTCTTAAAAATAACCAGGGAATACAGAGAGGTGCTCTCCCATGAAAAATAGGAGTCCATGGAGTTACTGAAGGTTTTAAGTTGGGGCAATATATGAACCAATTTTTATTTGGTGAAATGTCCTCCTGAATGCTAAGTGGAAGAGGAGAGCTAGAGGGAGGGAAAGAGGCCCCTTGAGAATAATCCAAGTAGAAGAGATCAAGCCTGGATAGTCAGTTTTATTGCCTGGAACTAAGGATGATTTCAGGCATGTCAGACACCACCTTCAAAGCACTCTATACATGGTTTCAGCTCCCAACACGTACCTTCTGCTTTGTTTCTGAGGTGTCTTTTGTTGCCATTGTGTGGTTTGTGGTTTTGAAAAATGGTCTCCTGAAAATAACATGTCAATCATATTTGTTTCATATGAACATCTTTATTGGGGTCCATGTGTTTTTGTTCTAAATTAAATTTCTAAATCAATTTCTAAATCAAACCTCTTATGATTATACAGTGGACGTGACAAATAGATTCCAGGGATTAGATCCGATACACAGAGTACCTGAAGAGCTATGGGCGGAGGTTCATAACATTGTGCCGAAGGCAGTGATCAAGACCATCTCCAAGAAAAAGAAATGCAAAAAGGCAAAATGATTGTCTGAGGAGGCCTTACAAATAGCTGAGAAAAGAAGAGAAGCTAAGGGCAAAGGAAAAAAGGAAAGATACACCCAACTAAATGAAAAGTTCTAAAGGATAACAAGGAGAGATAAGAAAGCCTCCCTCAGTGATCAATGCAAAGAAATAGAGGAAAACAATAGAATGGGAAAGACTAGAGATCTCTTCAAGAAAATTAGAGATTCCAAGGGAACATTTCATGGAAAGATGGGCACAATAAAGGACAAAAATGGTATGGACCCAACAGAAACAGAATATATTAAGAAGAGGTGGCAAGAATACACAGAAGAACTATACAAAAAAACATCTTCATGACCCAAATAACCATGATGGTGTGATCACTCACCTAGAGCCAGACATCCTGGAATCAGAAATCAAGTGGGCCTTAGGAAGCATCACTACGAACAAAGCTAGTGGAGGTGATGGAAGTCCAGTTGAGCTCTTTCAACTCCTGAAAGATACTGCTGTGAAAGTGCTGCAAGCAATATGCCAGCAAATTTGGAAAATTCGGCAGTGGCTACAGGACTGGAAAAGGTCAGTTTTCATTCCAATTCCAAAGAAAGGCAATACCAAAGAATGTTCAAAGTACCACACAATTGCACACATCTCACACACTACAAAGTAATGCTCAAAATTCTCCAAGCCATGCTTCAACAGAACATGTAGCAAGAATTTCCAGATGTTCAAGCTGGATTTAGAAAAAGCAGAGGAACCAGAGATCAAATTGCCAACATCTGTTGGATCATCAAAAAAGCAAGAGAGTTCCAGAAAAACATCTACTTTTGCTTCATTGACTACTCCAAAGCCTTTCACTGTGTGGATCACAACAAACTGTGGAAAATTCTTAAAGAGATGGGAATACCAGACCACCTGACCTGGCTTCTGAGTAATCTGTATGCAGGTCAAGAAGCAACAATTAGAACTGAACACAGGGAACACATGTATATCTGTGGCAGATTCATTTTGATTGTAAAGTTAAATAAAATAAAAAAAAAAAAAAAAAGAACTGAACACGGAACAACAGACTGGTTCCAAATTGAGAAAGGAATACATGATGGCTGTATATAGTCACCCTGCTTATTTAACGTATATGGAGAGTACATCATGTGAGATGCTGGGCTGAATGAAGCACAAGCTGGAATCAAGATTGCCAGGAGAAATATCAATAATCTCAGATACGCAGATGGCACCACTCTTATGGCAGAAAGCAAAGAAGAACTAAAGAGCCTCTTGATGAAAGTGAAAGTGGAGAGTGAAAAAGTTGGCTTAAAACTCAACATTCAGAAAACTAAAATCACAGCATCTGGCCCCATCACTTCATGGCAAATAGATGGGGAAACAATAGAAACAGTGACAGACTTTATTTTCTTGGGCTCCAAAACCTCTGCAGATGGTGACTGCAGCCATGAAATTAAAAGATGCTTGCTCCTTGGAAGAAAAGCTATGACCAACCTAGACAGCATATTAAAAAGCAGAGACATTACTTTGCCAACAAATGTCCATCTAGTCAAAGCTATGGTTTTTACAGTAGTTATGTATGGATTTGAGAGTTGGACAATAAAGAAAGCTGAGTGCCAAAGAACTGATGCTTTTGAACTGTGGTGTTGGGGAAGACTCTTGAGAGTCCCCTGGACTGCAAGGAGATCCAATCAGTCAGTCCTAATGGAAATCAGTCCTGAGTATTCATATTCATTGGAAGAACCAATGCTGAAGCTGAAACTGCAATACTTTGGCCACCTGATGTAAAGAACTGACTCATTTGAAAAGACCCTGATGCTGGGAAAGATTGAAGGTAGGAGGAGAAAGGAACGACAGAGGATGAGATGGTTGGATGGCATCACCGACTCAATGGACATGAGTTGAGTAGGCTCCGGGAGTTGGTGATGGACAGGGAGGCCTGGCGTGCTGCAGTCCATGGGGTCACAGAGAATCAGACACGACTGAGAGACTGAACCAAACTGATGTGTTTTCTGTTAAAGTTACACCTGGATATGTAACTTATGTGTGTGCTTTTATATTCTCTCTCCTTGTATATTTTGGGTCAGGTGACTTCGTGATGACGTAGCCTCTTTAGCAGATCAGCAACCCCTGCCAAATGAACATGGAGGAACAAACAGGTCCCCAGAGGCAATGTATTTCACTGCTTCACAAGGGTGAGGGTCCCTTCTTTGACTCTGCTCACATGTACCCCATTCCTTTTTTAAATATATATTTTATATTAGAGTATAGTTAATTAACAATGTTGTGTTAGCTCCAGTTGTACAGCAAAGTGATTCAGTTAAACACATACATACCTATTCTTTATCAAATCCTTTTCCCATTAAGTTTATTACAGAATATTGAGCAGTTGCCTGTGACATACAGTAGGTCCTCCTTGGTTATCTATTTCAGATACAGCAGTGTGTACACATCAAGCCCATACTCCCAATCTATTCCTACCCCCACACCTTCCATGTACCTCATTTTTGTTCCTCGTTTTGACCCATCTCTGGGCCCTACCACCTCACAGGTACTTGATTTCGTTCCTTGCAGGCCTGACCTGACCTCTGACCTGATTAATTCTGCACTTTTTGCAGTGATGACCCTTTTTCTCTCCTTTAGGTTTAGTTCACTGACATTTTGCTTCTCCTTGGAACAGACTGGTGAAACAACAAGTACATTCCTGACCCTCATCACCTAATTCCTCCTAAGCCAGTTAAGGTTTGTGTTTCTCAACTGGAGAAAAACAAGGTCAGGTCACAATAGATATGCTGACAAAGGATATTTTTAATACTTGAACAAGAAAGAGAAAACATCCCTAATAATAACTACGTGTGTGCATGCTAAGTTGCTTCATTTGTGTCCAATTCTTTGCGACCCTATGGACTGTAGCCTGCCAGGCTCCTCTGTCCCTGGAATTCTCCAGGCAAGAATACTGGAATGGGCTGTCATGCCCTCCTCCAGGGGATCTTCCCCACCTGGGGATCCAACCGGCATTTCTTACCTCTTCTTCATTGGCAGGCAGGTTCTTTACCACTAGCGTCACCTGGGAAGCTCCTAGTACTACGGGTAGGCATTTTTCTCAATGGAAATAGAAACTCTTTAGTAATACAATTGACTAATAAATAAGCTTTTAGACTGAGCGACTGAACTGAACTGAACTGAACTGGGTTATTTTTAGGTCTTATTTCCAGGAATCTTAGTCTATGGGCAGATTTAGCCAAAGCTCACAAACATTAAAGCTTGTGGAAACAGACATGATGACAATGCCTTACACCATTGAGAAAAAAAGTCAGCAACTCCTGACATCTAAGAACTTGTCTGATGGTGGTCACTAGTCTATGTTTTTCTCATGTTAGAGATAAACAATCTCACAGAATACCTGCCTCAGACAAGTTTACTCTGAGATCACAATAAAAGGAGACAAAAACAATATCTACTTTGGTGTTTCTGTTGTTCAGTCACTCATTCATGTCCAGCTATTTGCAACCCCATGGAATATAGTCCATCATGCTCTTCTGTCTATGGGATTCTCCGGACAAGAATACTAGAGTGGGTTGCCATTTCCTAGTCCTTAATCTAATGAATATACAATACTGTAGTAAAAACAATTCTCTGTATTAGATATTTAAATCTCACTATAAAAAATTTGGAGCTTGTGTCGTATTAGAATGTAAATTCATTTTCTTCACATACATACTAAAACAAACAAAAAGGTAAATCGGTCATCCTACATGTCAAAATGTTTGCTTAGTTAAGTAAATTAAATAGTTCACTTTAGATATTGCAGCACAAATTTAAAAGCATACTGTTTTTGATGGCAAAGAATAGCATGAGTTTCCATTTCCAGTCAGGAAAAGTTCCATAAGCCTGGTAAACATCAATGCTTGTCAATTCAGTGACTGACTCACAGATTGAATAAAATTATAAAAAAAAAAAAAAAAACAGCTACTTTACCAGAAGTTGAGAACTTTGTGGAAGGAAAGAGATAGGAGCAGAGAGAGGGAAAGAGACAGAAAAAGCTGTAGAAGAAAGAATACAGCAGCATCTACCTTCAAGCGGTAGATGAACCCAGTTAGAAATTCTCCCAGGTTTGTCTCCTGAAAACTTGTGTTCACATTTCATAACTATCTTCACGACATTCTTTAATCTCATTTATTTTTGTCATTCATCCAAACAATCCTTTTGTCACACTGATACACCTTACGGACTTAAAGTTTTCTCTTTAAAAATGTCTTAAAATTTCAACTAGTTTTCCAAGTCCATTTAAGCTCCACTGCATTGAGCAAATGAATATTTGATAAACATCTCTAACAAACTCTCCTTTTATTGGAGAGCAACATGGTTTTTCTTTTTTTTTTTAATTTAATTTAATTTTTAAACTTTACAATATTGTATTAGTTTTGCCAAATATCGAAATGAATCCGCCACAGGTATACCTGTGTTCCCCATCCTGAACCCTCCTCCCTCCTCCCTCCCCATACCCTCCCTCTGGGTCGTCCCAGTGCACCAGCCCCAAGCATCCAGTACCGTGCATCGAACCTGGACTGGTGACTCATTTCATACATGATAGTATACATGTTTCAATGCCATTCTCCCAAATCTCCCCACCCTCTCCCTCTCCCTCTCCCACAGAGTCCATAAGACTGATCTATACATCAGTGTCTCTTTTGCTGTCTCGTACACAGGGTTATTGTTACCATCTTTCTAATGGTTTTTCTAAATGAAAACTACACGCCTAGCAATATTGTCTCTATGGATTCCAATAGGATTATTTGAAATGACCTTGTTTTAGGCATTTTCCAGACACTGTTTCTGTGTGTTTAGATTCCTTGTCACTCTTTTTCTTTTGGTGTCATTCTTTAACTCTCAAATTCAAGACTGAGAAGCCTTCTTGGTTCAGGTGAGGATGGCCAGGTAATTGTGTGGACCAAGTCACAAGGAGGGGGTGGGTAACACTTTCCAGCCTTCATCTGTTCATGGCAGCCTTTCACAAAGCTGTTGCCAGTTGACAAGGCAGTGGCAGTGTTCTGCCATTTTTTTTATTACTTACATTTCTCAAGTGTTCTGAGAGCATAAAAGAAGACTCAATTGATGGATTTGGATAAATTTTGACATTGATTATAAGTTGTGTCCCTGAGACTTTATTTTACAAGTCTCTTGAAAAGTTGAATGCTAATCTTTTCAGCTAACTTGCTTTATGGTACATTGTTATCAATCAATCACGCTTGTAATTGACTTTTACTTTTTGAACAATTCTAATAACTCATATGACTTTAAGGATGATTGGGTCCACTTTTGTTCTAGCTTCTTCACTGAATACCAGATAACCCAGAAAGGCTGTAAGTCACAGTTTTAAGAAGCTTAAAGTAAAATCTTCGCTGAACATTAAAATTCACAACATGGACAAAACTTTAAATCATAAAAAGCACTAAAAATTATCTTAAATATCTACTATATTAATAAGTCAAAAATTTTAAATCCATTCTTTTAATCATAAGGAATCTTCTTTCCAATGCAAGATACGTAAGAGACCCAGGGTTTGACCCCTGGGTCAGGCAGATCCCCTGGAGAAGGGATTGGTAACCTACTCCAATATTTTTGCCTGGAGAATCCCATGGCCAGAGGAGCCAGGTGGGCTACAGTCTGTAGGATCACAAAGAATTGGACATGACTGAAGCAATTTAGCATATATACATTCCTTTAGTGAGTATATACACATACACAAATATATCTTCTCTAATATATCAAGAACCACATCTAATAACCTCAAAACCAATATTCATCAACAAATGCTTTGAAGGCCATTTGAAGATTAAACAGTTCTATGTGTTTTTCTTGTTAAAATCAGAAACTTATTTTGTAACAACTTCTACCACTTCTGTTACTTGCAGAATATTAATAGTTTTCCAAGAGTCTTTTATGAGCAAGGAGAAGCAAGTCATTTTCTTTTTTTTTCTTTTTTTTTATTATTATTTTTTTATTTTATTTTATTTTTAAACTTTACAATATTGTATTGGTTTTGCCAAATATCAAAATGACTCCACCACAGGTATACATGTGTTCCCCATCCTGAGCCCTCCTCCCTCCTCCCTCCCCACACCATCCCTCTGGGTCATCCCAGTGCACTAGCCCCAAGCATCCAGTATCGTGCATCAAACCTGGACTGGCAACTCGTTTCATACATGATATTATACATGTTTCAATGCCATTCTCCCAAATCTTCCCACCCTCTCCCTCTCCCACAGAGTCCATAAGACTGTTCTATACATCAGTGTCTCTTTTGCTATCTCGTATACAGGGTTATTGTTACCATCTTTCTAAATTCCTTATATATGCATTAGTATACTGTATTGGTGTTTTTCTTTCTGGCTTACTTCACTCTGTATAATAGGCTCCAGTTTCATTAGAACTGATTCAAATATATTCTTTTTAATGGCTGAGTAATACTCCATTGTGTATATGTACCACAGCTTTCTTATCCATTCATCTGCTGATGGACATCTAGGTTGTTTCCATGTCCTGGCTATTATAAACAGTGCTGCGATGAACATTGGTACAAGTCACATTTATAATTATAAAACAGGATACATACAGTTAGATTTATAAAAATATGATAGTTTGGGTATCTTTTATATCATTAACTATGAGTAAGTAATAAATTTGGAGAAGGAAATGGCAACCCACTCCAGTACTCTTGCCTGGAGAATCCCATGGACAGAGGAGCCTGGTGGGCTACAGTCCATGCGGTCGCAAGGAGTTGGACACGACTGAGTGACTGAACAACAAAAAGCAGTAAATTTGTAGGGATTCTGAGTCCAGATAAATTAAGAAGAGGGAATCTGATCATCTGAATTTTAATTTCTAAAGGAAGTTAAAAGTAATATAAATATTTATATTTGGAAAATTTTTTATAGCAGTTGGTAAAATGAGTTAGCTGCATACTTTATTCTATTTCCCCCCTAAATCTATGTAGTAAAAGTGTATGCAAAAGCAGTTCATGTGTAAATTTCTTGACTCATCCTAATATATCCTAGTCTAAAATAAGCTTATATATATATTCCTTTATACATATTTATATAACCATAAGTACCATAAGTTCATTTAACCTGAACAACAGAAAATCCAGGGTTCATAAACCAAGGAAACGAGGCAGAGTACAGTTCTACTTTATTTCTTTAAGTTTTTTTTTTATCATTTTATTTATTTTTATTTTACTTTTTGGCCACACCACACAACATACAGGATCTTAGTTCTCTTACTAGGATTGACCCCAAGCCCCTATCTGTGGAAGCACCATGTCTTACCCACTGGACCACCAGGAAATGCCCACATCTACCGTAAACTTCATCCATGGATGCAGATACACTTTAGCATGGCAGCGTTATGGCAAGTTCAAGGTAGGCATATAAAATTATTTCCTTTGCCCTTTGCCAAAATGTACTGGCTGTAAATGTGATTGAGGTGTTTAAGGATAACAACAATAGGATGGAGTATGAAATAGAAAATAGAATTGTTAAGTGGAAATGTTTTTCTCAATCTCTTCAGGAGAGATGATCTTGGTAACGGATGTGCTTTGTTAACTGCAGCCACCAGGCATTTAGCGTTCCGTCTTATCTCAACTGTCTTGCTGTTGCTGCTTAGTCGCTCAGTCTATCTGACTCATTGCGACCCTATTGACTATAGCCCACCAGGCTCCTCTGTCCATAGGATTCTCCAGGCAAGAATACTGGAGTTTGTTGCCATGCCCTCCTGCAGGGGATCTTTCCAACTCAAGGATCAAACCTGGGTCTTCTGCACTGTAGGCAGATTCTTTACCAGTGAGCCACCAGGGAAGTCCCTCAACTGTCCCACTGAGGACTAAATACAATCCTGTGTTTTAGGACACCTTCCGTAGAATCTTAGAGCTAAAATAAATTGTTTCACTTCTTGAGATATTTCAAAGCAAAAGTCTACTTCAAAATAATTGATTTATATTATTCTTTTAAAGATTCTCAGGAGTATCACATTTGCTTCCATGGAACTAAAATTCTAATGTTTACCCAAAATGTATGTCAGAAACTTATTCTTTCTCTACCTTTGTTGAATTCTTTCATTATTTGAGTAGAGGTTGGAGTAAAGAGATGATTGATTATCATATACAAGTATAGTTATTGGTTGGGCTCCCCAGGTGGTGCTAGTGGTAAAGAACAGCCAATGCAGGAGTCGTAAGAGATATGGGTTCGATCCCTTGGTCAGAAAGATCCCCTGGAGGAAGGCGTGGCAATCCACTCCAGTACTCTTGCCTGGAGACCACCCATTGACAGAGGAGCCTGGCAGGCTACAGTCCATAGGGATGCAAAGAGCTGGACAGAATTGAAGCGACTTAGCAGGCAGCATGCACAGTTAATGGTTATAGCATTTCAGTCCCCTTGTCTTGTTTGAGTCTTCCTGATTAAAAAAAAAGTGGATACAGATTTTGAAAGGAAAGCTTTTCTTCTTTCAAATGGAATATATTTGTTATTAATGCACATTCAGTATAAATCATTAATTAACAAATTGAACAAGTTTTATCAAGCTCCTATCTTCCAAGGACTGTGTTAGTTACATACTTTCCTTATATCAGGTTTAGAATCTGGAAAAAGAAACATAAAGTCCATCAGCAGTAACCAAAGTAATGAAATAAACACATAAACACATATAATGTGTTAAGGAAAGTATTTTTTAAAAAATAGAATCAAACAACAACAATTTTAAGCCTAATTTTATAGCTGTACTTGTTGAGGATGGAAATACTTATTAATGATGTAGAAAAGTAAATTCAGAGTGAAGAGCATGGAGTATGTCAAGATCTTTTGGGCAATAATCAAACCAGACATATTTTACGCCCTCAAGTCAGGCTGCACACTGAAACCTCTGCCACCACAATGCCAGAAGGTGTTTGCAGGTGTGTTGTTTGCAGAAGGTATCACAGTGTCATACTTCCAAAGTTTTAATACTTTCATAAAATGGAACAAAAGGGTCAAAAGGCAATTGGGATATTTAAAGAGTGAACTTAACACAATTGCACAACATTAGGGTATCTTTTACACCATTAACTATGAGTAAGTAATAAATTTGGAGAAGGAAATGGCAACCCACTCCAGTATTCTTGGAACATTCTTTACAATTAGTATATTAGTCAGTGCTACATAATGAAACAGGCTATTCCAGGATAAACTGGCCTGGACATGGAGTTAAATTACCACACAAAGTGGAGTGAACATGATAAAGGTGGAACAGAAAATATGATGCTGAGATTTCAGATATTTTTGGCAAAGGGTTTGATCAATATCTCAGAGGACAAGAATCATGGATGCAAACTATTCTGTAGTATTATGAATTATAGGGTATCAGTAACTGACATATGTAAAATAAATGTGGCACAAGTGATTATCATTGCCTAGTATTTGCATTTCCTTCTACACCAGAAGAGATTCTTGCTGTCCAGAATAAACTTTTTCTTGCCATTAGATGTGATCATGTGATTCTGATTCTGGCCAATGAGATTTAAGAAGACATGTCACGTGGCAGCTATTGGAAAATGTCCTTAAGATACCATTGGTGTCCTGCTTTTGCCCGCTTTTCAGAGTTCCCTTCATCTGTTCCTTGGCTTATGGATACTACCTTCTTAGAAAGTAAAGTCAAGGTCACACATGATGATGGCAGGGAGGTGAGCTGAGAGAAGCGTAAGTTCTGGAGACTTCATGGAGCACAGCTACCAAATCAGCTCTGGATTTTGCTTGTATGAAAAATAAACTGTTATTGTTGTTTATTCACTAAATTCTGTCCAACTGTTTTGTGATCCCATGGACTGTATAGCCCTCCAGGCTCCTCTGTCCATGAGATTTCCCAGGCAAGAATACTGGAGTGGGTTGCCATTTCCTTCCCAGGGGATCTTCCCAACCCAGGGATCAAACCTGCATCTCCTGCATTGGCAGGCAGATTCTTTACCACTGAGCCACTATGGAAGCTGCTGCTGCTGCTACTAAGTCGCTTCAGTCATGTCCAACTCTGTGCGACCCCAGAGACAGCAGCCTACCAGGCTCCCCCATCGCTGGGATTCTCCAGACAAGATCACTGGAGTGGGTTGCCATTTCCTTCTCCAATGCATGAAAGTGAAAAGTGAAGTGAAGTTGCTTGGTCGTGTCCGACCATGGAAGCTAGAGAAATAAATTATCTTCATTTTATTTAAGATTCTGTTTTGTGGGATTTTCTTTTACTTTCAGCCAAACCTAATCCTAATTAATAAAATTTGTGCATATTTAACCGATATATATTTGTTTATATATGTAGATGATTCTATAGTGAATTATTTTCCAACATGTATCTTTGTTGACATTTTCAAATGTTATACTTAATGCTACTAATTATAGTTTATAAACATATTTCCACTAGATAAATTCAACCAGCATTTGTGGTTAATATTCATTTTGAGAAAATAGACTGTCAGCAGTACTACACTATGACTAAAATGAAAGGATCCCTTGCTCCGAATCCTGTGCTCTAGGGAACCCCACAGATAGACACACACAAACACACACAATTAAAGAACATATATACACTTGTGGTATGCAGTCTTCTGCACTTAATGTGGCACCTTGTACCTGAGATTCTAAATGCTCACTCTTCTGCTTAACACTGTTCAGACTTTAAGAAAACATTTCTCTGTACTCTTGCTCTCTGTCCTCAAAATAAAACACGATGTTTCTCAAATATCATGAATGTTTGTGAAAGTGAAAGTTGGTTGCATAGTCGTGTCCAACTCTTTGTGGTCCCATGGACTGTAGCTTGCCTGGCTCCTCTGTCCATGGAATTCTCCAGTCAAGAGTACTGGAGCGGGTTGCCATTTCCTTCTCCAGGGGATCTTCCTGGCCCAGAGATCAGCCTTGGGTCTCCTGCACAGCAGGCAGATTCTTCACCAACTGAGCCACTAGGGAAGCTCAACATTAATATTTGTAAGTTGTACTATTTCAGAATGCTAGGAGGATTTAACAGCAGAGTGTCTAGGTCAGAGGGAAAGAACATAACTCAGCAGAAATTCAGCAGTTTCTTGCATTATAATGTTTCATGCCCCAGCTATGGGAAAACTAATTTTCTTGTTTCTCTTTCTGTTCCAAAGTGTAGTTATGCAGGTCCTGGCAAATGAGCATGGTATTTGCAACACTGGAAATGGCACCTGGGGAATATTCTTCAAGAATTATGATTCTCTTAGATTTGTGTAAATGTAGTTCTAGACAGCACATGTATCTTGACAATGATTTTTGTCTTACAGCTCAATGGACATTGAACACTTCAATTGGAAATATTTTTATTTTACTAAAATATTGAACAAAAATTTTAATTAAAATTTATATTCATTTAAATAATTTTAAAGTTTAATGTTTATTAAGAATGAATTTTTTCCACTGAACAGAAATAAATAATTTTGTATATTAAGAAATACAGAGACTTCTCTGGTGGTCCAGTGGTTAAGAATCCACTTTACAATGTAGGGAAGGTTAATTCAATCCCTGGTCAAGGAACTAAGATCAGACATGCTGTGGGGCAGCTAAGCCCAAGCCCTGAATCTACTGAGCCCGCCTGCCACAACTAGAGAATCCTTATGCCACAGTGAAAGACCTCACATGACACAAATGAAGATCCCATGTGTTGCAGTGAAGATGTGAAACAATCAATAAATAAATGATAAATAAATATATATTTTCAAAAGGAGAAATACAACTTTTTGAAAGAATATATGAAACAGTTGGAATTTGGGGATTTTTACATATACTTTAATATACATGATTAATAAAAATAAAGTTTTGCATTTTGAATGAAATTTCATTTCTTACTCACATTTTTAGTAGAGCAAAAGACAGGATTTTGATTATAATACAAGAATAGGAGTGTGCTTTCCTGCTGCAGGATCTTCACATGATCAAAGGTCAGGACTTTCTCATTTTCTGTGTTTTCTCACTTTTCTCAAGTTCTCCTCTTATGCTGTGTCTCACTATTAACATCTAATAAATAATTCATTCCTAACTGTTCTTCTGCAACTGCATTCTTTCTTGTTCATATCATGATAAGTATATATGATATGATAAAATCAGAAAGATTGTAAGGCGAAAAAAGAGAGGCAAAATAATCATTAAAAAAATCGAGAAAAGAATGAGGATAAAAGGGAATAGTGAGGCAAGAAAGTTAAAATACAGCTCCCCAGATCATGCTAATGAACAAAATAGAGAGTAAGGAAAAAAGCTAATAGCATCTGGAATGGAACCATGCAGACTGAAAGCCTGGCAGGCAAGGCTCATGCAGAGTCTGAACTGCCCTCGAGATACTGTTGAATCACATAACTCTCTGGGCTTCTATTCCCAACAAAATGTAAGGTTCAACTGGGTTTCAAAATTCATTTTTTTCTCTAACACTTCATGTTTATGAGAACAATACAATATAGATGAGAATGATCATAGGATGTGAATTATTGGTTTACATTTACTAATTATAATTTCAGAAAACTGAGGGTCTACTCAAGAATGTATGAAAAGTTAGAACATATCCACTGTAATGTGACTTACTAAGCTTGTTTTAAGACACACAGACAGTCTATACTTTTTACTTGTTAAGATCAGGATTTTGTATCTAGTTATTTCCCATTACTGAATCCCAACAATCCCTTTCATGTTTACAGCTAAAGACACATAGTTATAAATAGGAACAGCTTATAGCGATAAGCATGAACAGTGTCAGACCCTCTGACTAAAACTGCTACTGCTAAGTCGCTTCAATCGTGTCCGACTCTGTGCGACCCCATGGACTGCAGCCTACCAGGCTTCTCTGTCCATGGGATTCTCCAGGCAAGAACACTGGAGTGGGTTGCCATTTCCTTCTCCAATGCTTGAAAGTGGAAAGTGAAAGTGAAGTCGCTCAGTGGTGTCTGACTCTTAGCGACCCTGTGGACTGCAGCCTACCAGGCTCCTCCATCCATGGGATTTTCCAGGCAACAGTACTGGAGTGGGGTGCCATTGCCTTCTCCCAAAATTACTGGTTCAGTGATAATTATATTTCACTGCCTTTTCCTTTATGTGGTGCAGTGGTAAAGAATCCACCAGCCAATGCAGGAGACACAAGAGAACCTGGGTTCAATCTCTAGTTTGGGAAGACCCCCTGAAGTAGGAAATGTATTCGTACTCCACTCCAGTATTCTTACTTGGAAAATTCCATTGACAGAGGAGCCTGGGGGTTTCCAGTACACGGGGTCACAAAGAGTCAGACACCACTGACAACTGAACATGCCTGCAAGGCAAAGTGGCCTTTTCCTTTTCCTATTACTGAAAGACCAAGCCCTCAATTCATTGTGCGAATATCATATGTACTCACAGTCAGATCCTCTTATATACCAGTATAGTGTCTGGTGGTTTGGTATTGTCTAGCTCTGGTCTCCTTGGAGACATGTCTCGCATTAAGGGCCCTACAGCTGGCTCTCCAAACTGGATTAGTGTCCTCCATTGTATATCTAGCCCTTGTACTTCTCTCGAGCATTTATTGAAATTAGAGTTAAGTGAGCATTTGTGTAATTGTTTGCTTGATCCTCATCTTCTTCACTTGATCCTGTCTCTTGGAGAGCGAGGGCCAGGGACCTTGATTCTCTAGTGCTGTATCCAAGCACCTAGCACAGGACCAAAGTCCATGAATGCCTTGCTACATTTCCAGGGCCTGGAGAAGCATACCGATTCCATCAGCTCCATTGCATCTCATGTACTTTTCCAGGTAACGCTGTGCTTGTTGATGTTTCCTTTCCACCTGGCCCTTTGCCACCACTCTAGAAAGCTCTGTTGTGATACCCCGAGGCCTTCAGCTACCAAATGGTTGCCTTGTTCTTAGGAGCCCTCTAGATTCTCAAGCAATTAATTTTTCATTCCTCAGAAAAATGGGAAGCTTACCTTTCAACTCCTTTCAAAATTACATTTTGCACCCTGATCGTCTTTTTAGTAAAAAATAACTCTTTCTACTCTTACTTGCAACATGGTTTTACCCAGGACTCAGACCAGAATTCTTTGGTAAAGAAAAAGAGTATATTTACTTGTATATGTGTTTATGTACACATGTGAGCATTCTCCAGGTAAGGGTAATTCTGGAAGAAGAAAAAACCTAAGCGACAGACAGAGGGCTCTTTGTTTAAAATTGCTCCTGTATTTGGATTATGAAGTCTTTATTTGGAGTTAGGCATATATTTCTAACTCCTGTCTCAACACTCTTCTATGCCCTTCCATAAATGGTTCCAGAAACCCCCAAACGCCTGAATGTGTCATGGACACATTTGACCTTCAGACTTCGATCACAGTGTCTGTCTGTCAAGGTCAAAGGTACTGCTGCCCAGTTCTTTGTAGCCTGTCAGCTTCATGCTATGACTTCATCATGAACACACATTTGTTGACTAGCCTTAAAGAAGAAGACATGTTCAGAAGACTGAGATGAGAACACATTTTAGAAACATTCCACACTGTTTGGAAATTTGATGAGGGAAATTTGAAGAGGGAAATTTGATGAAAACTCAAATGTAAAATCTGCATATTGTAATTAAAGGGTGGTAGTACTCTTGCCTGGAAAATCCCATGGACGGAGGAGCCTGGTGGGCTGCAGTCCATGGGGTTGCAAAGAGTTGGACACGACTGAGCGACTTCACTTTCACTTTTCACTTTCATGCATTGGAGAAGGAAATGGCAACCCACTCCAGAATTCTCGCCTGGAGAATCCCAGGGACAGGGGAGCCTGGTGGGCTGCCGTCTATGGGGTCACACAGAGTTGGACACAACTGAAGCGACTTAGCAGCAGCAGCAGCAAACTCCAGATTATGATCCATGGGCAAGGTTCTACATAAATTTGTTCAACACAAACTCATTCCACACCTCTGGTGCTGAGGCCCTTCATAGCAACTCTAAAAACAAAAGTTTATGTTAATTTTTTGAGACTTTTGGTTGAAGTAAGCCCAGTTTCTTATTAAGCATTTAAAAAGTTAGCAACATAAACTATTAAGCTGGTATAATGTTATAGGATAAGTGGATTGTCATTTTGGAACCTTGAAGAGCCCTCTGAGGAGGCAACAAAGACTGGAAAGGCTGAGGAATATTTAGGCGGCAGACACCACTGTTTGGTTGTCACTGGGCATGGGTTCTCGAAGTTGAGGGAGAGAGCAGAACCAGCAAAGAGCATCCAAAATCTTTAGAGAAGAGATAGAGAAGAAATGAGTGACTGGCAAGGGAAAGCCTCTTTCTGGGAAACAACAGAAACTTTAAAAATATTTTATTAAGCTCTGCTGTGGGAGATAAAGAGACATTCCTCACGTCCTTATAGAACCTTAAGGAAAATAGCTGCCTCTTTTAAATGCATATCAAATTGAATCTGATTTTAGATCTGTTTTGAAGTGTAAAGCCACCTTTCAGATGGGAGTAGAGAGAAGAGAAGATGCCTAGTAGGGCCAGTTGTATCTGGGTTACATAAGTCTCCCAGAGTTGAGCTTATCTCCATTTCAGCCATGGTAGAAACTTTAAATATGATGACTGTGCACAGCTTGCCTGGCTAGATTTGCAGCAATAGGGACTAACTAGAGGTGCCATTGCAAAAATAACTTTAGTGTTTATCATAGTTAATAATTTTGGTTTCCTGATTTCTTTCAGCCTTTTCAAGGCACAGGTTTTCTAAAATCTATTCTTTCAGCAAACCCATAATAATTCCATGTATTCTGGCCCTAATGTTTAGAATGTCAAACTACTTACCTTTAAAGAAAAAAAGATAATATGTCTGTCCCAAGTTGAATTATGGAAGACTCATTTCTTGTTTTGTCTTCAGTTCAGTTCAGTTCAGTGGCTCAGTCCTGTCTGACTCTTTGCAACCCCATGGACTGCAGCATGGCAGTCTTCCCCATCCATCACCAACTCCAGGGGCCTACTCAAATTCATGTCCATCGAGTTGGTGACGCCATCCAACCATCTCATCCTCTGTCATCTGCTTCTCCTCCTGCCTTCAATCTTTCCCAGAATCAAGGTCTTTTCCAATGAGTCAGTTCTTCTTATCAGGTGACCAAAGTTTTGGAGTTTCAGCTTCAGCATCAGTCGTTCCAATGAATATTCAGGACTGATTTCCTTTAGGATGGACTGGTTGGATCTCCTTGCTGTCCAAGGGACTCTCAAGAGTCTTCTCCAACACCACAGTTCAAAAGCATCAATTCTTTGGCGCTCAGCTTTCTTCACAGTCCAACTCTCACATCCATACATGACCACTGAAAAAACCATAGTCTCGACTAGACAGACCTTTGTTGCAAAACAATGTCTCTGCTTTTTTATGTGCTGTCTAGGTTGGTCATAGCTTTTCTTCCAAGGAATAAACATCTTTTAATTTCATGGCTGCAATCACCATCTGCATGGATTTTGGAGCCCCAAAAATAAAGTCTGTCACTGTGTCCATTGTTTCCCCATCTATTTGCCATGAAGTGATGGAACCAGAGCCCATGATCTTAGTTTTCTGAATGTTGAGTTTTTAGCCAACTTTTTCACTCTCCTCTTTCACCTTCATCAATAGGCTCTTTAGTTCTTTGCTTTCTACCATAAGGGTGGTGTCATCTGCTTATCTGAGGTTATTGATATTTCTCCCTCAATCTTGATTCCAACTTGTGCTTCATCCAGCCCAGTGTTTCTCATGATGTACTTTGCATATAAGTTAAATAAGCAGGGTGACAATATACAGCCTTGACATACTCCCTTTCCTATGAAACCAGTAGGAACCAGTCTGTTGTTCCATGTCCAGTTCTAACTGTTGCTTCCTGACCTGCATACAGATTTCTCAGGAGGCAGATAAGGTGGTCTGGTATTCCCATCTCTTGAAAAATTGTCCACAGTTTGTTGTGATCCACACAGTCAAAGGCTTTGGCATAGTCAATAAAGTAGAAGTAGATGTTTTTCTCAAACTCTTTTGCTTTTTTGATTATCCAATGGATGTTGGCTATTTGATCTCTGGTTCCTCTACCATTTCTAAAACCAGCTTGAACATCTGGAAGTTCATGGTTCACATACTGTTGAAGCCTGGCTTGGAGAATTTTGAGCATTATTTTGCTAGCGTGTGAGATGAGTGCAATTGTGTGGTAGTTTGAGCATTCTTTGGCATTGCCTTTCTTTGGGATTGAAATGAAACTGACCTTTTCCAGTCCTGTGGCTACTGCTGAGTTTACCAAATTTACTGGCATATTGAGTGCAGCACTTTCACAGCATCATCTTTTAGGATTTGAAGTAGCTCAACTGGAATTCCATCACCTCCATTAGCTTTCATTTTAGTGATGCTTCCTGAGGGCCACTTGACTTCACATTCCAGGATGTCTGGCTCTAGTTGAGTGATCACACCTCATGATTATCTGGGTCATGAAGATCTCTTTTGTATAGTTTTATGTTTTGTCTTACTTAAGACAAACAATTTTTTATTTCTATCCTTCTAGATAATCAGACATTTCATGGCTCTCCAAACATGAGGATAAGAAATTTTCTAGTCATTTTACACACTCTCCACCCTCAACTCATCTTTTTGTATGTATTTTATTTGCTTCAGTATGGAAATCAAATAGTTGAGCCTTAACTAACACGATTTCATAAAACAGCATTATTGTATAATTTGACATTCTTTGCAGGTTTTTTGAGCCACAGGACCCAAATGTAGACTGATACACAAAGGCTGCAGCAGCCATTCACTATGCAGGCTACTGCTGCCTTGATATCTGTGACAAGAAAAAAGAGCTGCAACTCAAACATTCTAACACTATACACAAAAATAAACTCAAAACGGATTAAAGATCTAAACATAAGACCAGAAACTATAAAACTCCTAGAGGAGAACATAGGCAAAACACTCTCTGACATACATCACAGCAGGATCCTCTATGACCCACCTCCCAGAATATTGGAAATAAAAGCAAAAATAAACAAATGGGACTTTGTTTTTTAATTAAACTTGAAAGCTTCTGCACAACAAAGGAAACTATTAGCAAGGTGAAAAGACGGCCTTCAGAATGGGAGAAAATAATAGCAAATGAAGCAACTGACAAACAACTAATCTCAAAAATATACAAGCAACTCCTACAGCTCAATTCCAGAAAAATAAACGACCCAATCAAAAAATGGGCCAAAGAACTAAATAGACATTTCTCCAAAGAAGACATACAGATGGCTAACAAACACATGAAAAGATGTCCAACATCACTCATTATCAGAGAAATGCAAATCAAAACCACTATGAGGTACCATTTCACACCAGTCAGAATGACTGCAATCCAAAAGTCTACAAGCAATAAATGCTGGAGAGGGTGTGGAGAAAAGGTAACCCTCTTACACTGTTGGTGGGAATGCAAACTAGTACAACCACTATGGAGAACAGTGTGGAGATTCCTTAAAAAACTGGAAATAGAACTGCCTTATGACCCAGCAACCCCACTGCTGGGCATACACACTGAGGAAACCAGAAGGGAAAGAGACATGTGTACCCCAGTGTTCATCGCAGCACTATTTATAATAGCCAGGACATGGAAGCAACCTAGATGTCCATCAGCAGATGAATGGATAAGAAAGCTTTGGTACATATACACAATGGAGTATTACTCAGCCATTAAAAAGAATACATTTGAATCAGTTCTAATGAGGTGGATGAAACTGGAGCCTATTATACAGAGTGAAGTAAGCCAGAAAGAAAAACACCAATACAGTATACTAACACATATATATGGAATTTATAAAGATGGTAACAATAACCCTGTATACGAGATGGCAAAAGAGACACTGATGTATAAAACAGTCTTATGGACTCTGTGGGAGAGGGAGAGGGTGGGAAGATTTGGGAGAATGACATTGAAGCATGTATAATATCATGTATGAAACGAGTTGCCAGTCCAGGTTCGATGCACGATACTGGATGCTTGGGGCTGGTGCACTGGGACGACCCAGAGGGAGGGTATGGGGAGGGAGGAGGGAGGAGGGTTCAGGATGGGGAACACATGTATACCTGTGGCAGATTCATTTTGATATTTGGCAAAACCAATACAATATTGTAAAGTTTAAAAATAAAATTTAAAAAAAAAATCACTGAATCATTTTCTCAAGAGGGTAGATAGAACTGAATCCACCAAGGAACCAGAACCTGTGCCATCAGTGTCAGGCATGAGTGAAACTGCAACTTGCCCTCCGTCTCCTATTGCTGATGATCCTTCAGCTCTGCCATCTCCCACCCCTTCTCCCTCCTCTAGTCAGTAACTCTTCTTGCCTGTTCACTGGATGCAGCCCCTGTATGCCAGCTGTGGTACTACACTACTGTACTTTCCAAGCTACTGTACTTTAAAATTAAAATGTTCTCTTTAATTTCTGTGTTTGTTTTTTATGTATTATTTATGTGAAAAGTATTATAAACCCATTACAGTACAGTACTATATAGCCAATTGTGTTAGTTGGGTACCTAGGCTAACTTTGTTGGACTTACAAAGAAATTAAACTTATGAATGGAATTTGTTCTCATGTAGGAGACAGCATAAAGAGGATCTGAGGAGGAGTCTGGGTCTGTATGATCAAGGGAAGGTGTTTATTAAGGTGATATTGAGAGATGCTGATTTTATGATGAGTAAGACAGATGATATTCACCTCGGTCACAGGTGGTTTCAGTCACCTCTATAATAATTAATCAGTGCTAATGCTTGACATTGAGATTATTTGAATATCAACCCCACCTGATGCAAATCTAACAGAGAGGTAAATTTTAGTGACAGAGGAGACAGAGGAGTTAAATTCAGCATCAAAGTCCTTGAGTAGGGGAGAGGCTAGTGAAGTAATGGAAGGACTGGCCACTTATGCCAACATGTCCAAGTTCATCATCCTATCAGTAGGGAAGACACTGACAGGCACAGAAATGAGAGGGAAAGATGTGTGATGGGAAAATGAGGAATTTCTCTTTGGTTGTTCTTCTTCTTTAAGCAGAGACATAATCTAGTCAAGGTCATCATCTGACTGTGGTAAAGGGAGAAGGTGCTGGAGTCTAAGGAGAGAGGCGAAGACTGCAAAGGAAAGAGTACCCTCAAGAAGTAGCCTGGTTTCTGTGACAGCAGGAAGAGGAAAACTTTGAAAGAAGTAGATTAGTACATAGGAGATTTTGTATAACAGACTATGAGTTCCAAAGGAGCAGTAGAGGGTTTAGGGAAGTGTTGTTTCAATTTTTATTGTATATTGAAGTATAGTTGATTTACATTGTTGTGTTAGTTTCAAGCAATTCTGTTACACATGTACATATATCTATTTTTTTCAGATTCTTTTCCAGGGCAGTGGTCTTCAACACTGGCTGTATCTTAGAATCAACTGGAAATGAAAAATACACCACTAATGAAAGAAATCAAAGATGCCACAATCAGATGGAGAAATGTACCATGTTCGTGGATTGGAAGAATCAATATAGTGAAAATGGGTATATTACCCAAAGATATCTATAGATTTAATACAATCCCTATCAAGTTATTTTTCACAGAACTAGAACAAATAATTTCACAATTTGTATGGAAACACAAAATAAACCTCAAACAGCCAAAGCAATCTTGAGAAAAAAGAATGCGACTGGAAGAATCAACCTGCTTAACTTCAGACTATACTACAAAACCACAGTCATCAAGACAGTATGGTAGTGGCACAAAAACAGAAATATAGATCAATGGAACCAAATAGAAAGCCCAGAGATAAATCCACACACATATGGACACCTTATCTTTGACAAAGGAGGCAAAAATATACAATGGAGAAAAGACAATCTCTTTAACAAGTGATGCTGGGAAAACTAGTCAACCACCTGTAAAAGAATGAAACTAGAACACTTTCTAATACCATACACAAAAATAAACTCAAAATGGATTAAAAAGCTAAATGTAAGACCAGAAACTATAAAACTCTTAGAGGAAAACATAGGCAGAACACTCTCTGAACATAAATTACAGCAAGATCCTCTATGACTCACCTCCCAGAGTAATGGAAATAAAACAAAAATTAAAAAATGGGAGGACCTATTAAACTTAAAATATTTTGCACAATGAAGGAAACTATAAGCAAGGTGAAAAGGCAGCCATCAGAATCGGAGAAAATAATAGCAAATGAAACAATTGACATAGAATTAATCTCCCATATACACAAGCAGCTCATGCAGCTTGAGACCAGAAAATTAAATGACTCAATCCAAAAATGGGCCAAAGAACTAAACAGACATTTCTCCAGATAAGACATATAGATGGCTAACAAACACATGAAAAGATGTTCAATATCGCTCATTATCAGAGAAATGCAAATCAAAACCACAATGAGGTACCATCTCACGCCAGTCAGAACGGCTGTCATCAAAAAGCCTACAAATAGTCAATGCTGGAGAGGGTGTGGAGAAAAGGAAACTTTCTTACACTGTTGGCTGGAATGAAAACTAGCACAGCCACTATGGAGAAGAGTGTGGAGATTCCTTAAAAAATGAAATAGAACTGCCACACAACCCAGCAATCGTACTGCTGGGCATGCACACTGAGGAAACCAGCCTTGCAAGAGATACATTTACCCCAGTGTTCATTGCAGCACTGTTTACAATAGCTAGGACATGGAAGCAACCTAGATGTCCAACAGCAGATCATAAGCAAGTTGTGGTACATATACACAATGGAATATTACTCAGCTATAAAAAGAACACATTTGAGTCAGGTCTCATGAGGTGGATGAAACTGGAGTCTATTATACAGAGTGAAGTAAGTCAGAAAGAGAAACACCAAAGCAGTATATTAATGCATATACATGGGATTTAGAAAGATAGTAATGATGACGCTGTATGCAAGACAGCAAAAGAGACACAGATGTAAATAACAGACTTTTGGACTATGTGGGAGAAGGCAAGGGTGGAAAAATATGAGAGAATAGCACTGAAATATGTAAGATAGATGACCAGTGCAAGTTCAAAACATGAAGCAGGGCACTCAAAGCTGGTGCTCTGAGACAACCCTGAGGAATGGGATGAGGAGGGAGGTGGGAGGGGGTTCAGGATGGGGAGACACATGTACACTCGTGGCTGATTCATGTGTGGCAAAAACCACAATAATGTAAAATAATTAGCCTCCAATTTAAATAAATTAAATTTTTAAAAAGAAAAGAAAAATACACCAGTTCCTACTGTGTTGGGTCTTGGTTGTAGCATGAGGGATCTTTGATCTTCCTTGTGACATACAGAAACTTTCTTTTTTTAGTTTCAGCATGGAAACTCTTAGCTGAAGCACGTGGGACCTAGTTCCCTGACCAGGAATTGCACCCAGGCGCCTTGCATTAGAAGTTCAGAGTCTTAGCCGTTGGATCGCCAGGGAACACCCCAGGTGTTATATTTTTTTAAAAGCTTTTCACCCTATGCTGTGTGATAGAGTGAGGGGGTAAGGGTGTCCTAGGAGCATGAATAAAGTAGGAGAAGACAGAGGGAGGGTTGGCTTGTGGATCCCAGACCTCCTGGGTGGGAGAGAAGTTGATGTAGGCAATGTAATGATGAGAAGCTCCTAATGAACTTTTCATTCAAGATCTAGGTAGTTAAGAGTTTTAAAGCAAAGTAGGCACCACCCTTATGGCAGAAAGTGAAGAGGAACTAAAAGCCTCTTGATGAAAGTGAAAGTGGGGAGTGAAAAAGTTGGCTTAAAGCTCAAGCTCAACGTTCAGAAAACTAAGATCATGGTATCTGGTCCCCTCACTGCATGGGAAATAAATGGGGAAACAGTGAAAACAGTGTCAGACTTTATTCTTTTGGGCTCCAAAATCACTGCAGATGGTGACTGCAGCCATGAAATTAAAAGACGCTTACTCCTTGGAAGGAAAGTTATGACCAACCTAGATAGCATATTGAAAAGCAGAGACATTACTTTACCAACAAAGGTCCATCTAGTCAAGGCTATGGTTTTTCCAGTAGTCATGTTTGGATGTAAGATTTGGACTGTGAAGAACGCTGAGCGCCGAAGAATTGATGCTTTTGAACTGTGGTGTTGGAGAAGACTCTTGAGAGTCCCTTGGACTGCAAGGAGATCCAACCAGTCCATTCTGAAGGAGATCAGCCCTGGGATTTCTTTGGAAGGAATGATGCTAAAGCTGAAACTCCAGTACTTTGGCCACCTCATGCGAAGAGTTGACTCATTGGAAAAGACTCTGATGCTGGGAGGGATTGGGGGCAGTAGGAGAAGGGGATGACAGAGGATGAGATGGCTGGATGGCATCACTGACTCGATGGACGTGAGTCTGAGTGAACTCCGGGAGTTGGTGATGGACAGGGAGGCCTGGCGTGCTACGATTCATGGGGTCGCAGAGTGAGACACGACTGAGCAACTGAACTGAACTGAACTGAGGCACATAACAGATATTTATGGCCCTTTCCTTCCCACTCCAGTACTCTTGCCTGGAAAATCCCATGGACGGAGGAGCCTGGTGGGCTGCAGTCCATGGCGTCGCTAAGGATCGGACACGACTGAGCGACTTCACTTTCACTTTTCACTTTCATGCATTGGAGAAGGAAATGGCAACCCACTCCAGTCTTCTTGCCTGGAGAATCCCAGGGACGGAGGAGCCTGGTGGGCTGCCGTCTATGGGGTCGCACAAAGTCGGACACGACTGAAGCGACTTAGCAGCAGCAGCAGCAGCCTTTCCAAGCTTCCTTTTTTTAGAAGAAAAAAAAAACACATAAGAAACCCAAAATTACGTAATCTCTGATAAATATATTTTCTTCCAAACAGATTGTCTCATTGGTAGGTACTTGATAACAACACATGTTTTATCTACTCATTTTTGATATTTTTGAATACTACCAAGGATACCATTTATCCCATTAGGATAGAGAAAATAGATATGATTCATTTAAATTTGTTTCCATTTCCTCAATGTAAATGAAATGTCTATATATTTTTAAAAAAAAAAAAAAAGCATCTTGGTTTGCAAATCAAATGGTCTATAATAATACCTGTTTCAAAATTAGATCTCTCTAGGAAATTCCCTGATTGCCCAGTGGTTAGGACTCTGCTTTCACTGCTGAGGGCCTGGGTTTTTCCTTTGGTCAGGTAACTAAAATCCCACAAGCCATATGGCACAATTAGATCTGTCTCAGAGTTTCTCTTAGAATTATTTAATAGATTCTCATCAACTTATTGGACTCATCAGAGCTGTGAATGAGGACACAGCAGCAGCTCAGGAGCCCCCCAGACAGAAAATCAAAAGCCTATAGATGTGGATACTTGAGGTTCTCTAGCATCTGTCTTGAATTTCTAGGAGTCAAATTATTTTGTTTTTGTTTTGTTTTTGCATTTTGAGAAAAGTTATCCTCTTTTATCCTTTCCTCCCGTTCCTTCCCTCCCTCCCTCCTCTTCTCCATCTGCTCGCAGATGATCCAACCTAGGTGAAGCACAGGGTGACCTACATCGTTGATAGTAACACGACTTCTTTATCCACCCCTCCAATTCTTTAATTCCTTCCCCTAGACATATTTGGAAGGGCAAGGATTTCATTTTGTATCCTGCATGGGTCACAGTCCTGATATATAGCACTGTCTCAAAGTATTTTTAAAAAAATTAGTTAAATGAATAAAGGAATAAATTCCCACCTCTGATCTTTCTCCAGAAGCAGCCTTCAAAATAGGTAGTTAAGTCTCCACCCTGATCAAACCCATGTTTTACTTATCTCAGAAAGCCTGTAAGTTTTATGCTACCTTCATCTGAATTATTTAAAGCACTTTATAATAGAGAGTTGATGCTTCCCGTGCACATGGAGTTAATCCCATCCTTTCTAGACTTGCCTCAGCTCTTGAGGCAAGAAGCCCTATTTCAGTAAATAGCTTTGTCTACTGTGCCAGCAGGCCTCAGGCTTAAAACAAATTAATGCTCCTCCAAAGAGGGAAGACACTATTTTTCACTGTTACTCAGGGATATGCATCACTGGCCTGAACATTCTCCTGACTAGAGATTGGTTGTGTAATAAATGACAACAATTCCTTACAGAAGAGCCGTGAAGCAATATGAGGAGAGGGGCTTGTCTCTGCAGGAGTCTTCAGTGTGACATTTCTTCACCGTGTCCCAAACCAGTCACCCCATTTCCCCAAATACCTGCATTTAAAACAGCTGAAAGTGAAAGTTTAAAAAGATCTAAATCTTTTACAAAAATTTTATTAAACTACAGTTGATTTATAATGCTGTGTTAATTTCTACTGTACAGCAAAGTGATTCAGTTATATACGTGTGCACATGTGTGTGTGCTAAGTCGCTTCATTCATGTTTGACTTTTTGTGACCCCATGGGCTATAATCCACCAGGCTCCTCTGTCCATGGGATTCTCCAGGCAAGAATACTGGAGTGGGTTGCCATGCTCTCCTCCAGGGGATCTTCCCAATTCAGGGATCAAACCATGTGTCCTGTAGCTCCTGCATTGCAGGCAGATTCTTTCCCACTGTATATATGCATTATATTTTGTATTTTTTCATGATAGTTTAGCACAGGATATTGAATATAGTTCTCAGTGCTATTCAGTAGGACCTTGTTGTTTACTCACACCATATATAATAGTTCACATCTGCTACTTCCAAACTCCCAATCCTTACCCTGCTTAACTCCCCACCCCTTGGCAACTGCAAGTCTGTGTTCTATGTCTGTGAGCCCGTTTCTGTTTCGTAGATAAGTTCACACATGTCATATTTAAGATTCCACATATAAGTGGTGTCATATGATATTTGTCTTTGTCTGATTTACTGGACTTACTATGATCATTTCTAGGTCCATCCATTATTTCATTCTAAAAGAAAAAACAAATCGTACTTCTCTCAAGACTGCTTGACTGTCTCTGGGTGCATGAGAGGCAAGTCTCTTCCCCACCACAGAGTGGGTGGAGTAAACCAGAAAGGCGCCTGACACTGACATTCAGCATAAGCCCAAGTCTCTGTGTGTTCAGGAGACCAAGGAGCCAAGGAGAAGCAGACCATATTCCAAGCAGATAGCTGCCTGGGAATAAAATGCCGCATGTCAGCAGTTAAGCAAAAACCCATCTCTCATCTGTCCTTGAAATCCATTACTACAGCACAAAGTCAAGAAACACACAAGAGTTACTTTGATTGTGAACCCAAGGGGATTTCATCATACTGATAGGATTTATATTCTCTGAGGCAAAAGTAGTACATTAAACAAAATATACCTTTTTTGGGCAACCAAGAGCACACATAAGGATCAAGAATATAATTATCAAGAATATGACTCTTGGCAAAAAATTTATTTCTGATGAGTTGGAGTAAAGTCATAATGCTGTACCAGTCAATTCCCAAAGTCACAAAATTAGTGAAAAGAAGCATTCTTTTATTAAAATTTTACAGTTGAGAATTTTAAGAATGGAGACAGCTTTGAAAGACGAGCTCAAGAAATTCAGGAGTACATTTTTTTTCCTTCCAGATTGAGGTGGTGTAGTGTCTTCTTGGAGAAGGCAATGGCACCCCACTTCGGTACTCTTGCCTGGAAAATTCCATGGATGGAGGAGCCTAGTGGGCTGCAGTCCATGGGGTCGCTAAGAGTCAGACACGACTGAGTGACTTAACTTTCAATTTTCACTTTCATGCATTGGAGAAGGAAAAGGCAACCCACTCCAGTCTTCTTGCCTGGAGAATCCCAGGGACGGGGGAGCCTGGTGGGCTGCCGTCTATGGGGTCGCACAGAGTCAGACATGACTGAAGCGACTTAGCAGCAGCAGCAGCAGTGTCTTCTTGGTTATCAAAATACTCATCGCTTTGAGACTTTGGAATAGTAAATATTCATGATGTGTGAAACAACATGATACATAACTGTATGACTTTAATTACATAAAACGGATACTTAGTTGTGAAAATGCACAAATGAGACCTAGAAAGACAGATCAAACAATAGACTGTGATTATGAATGACTTTGTTTTTTGCTTCCTGTGTCTTTTGGTTTATGTATGCACATTAACTTCTAAGAAATAAATGTTATTTAAAAAACCTTTAAAATTGATGCTTATTTAGCTTTTTGTCTAATTATAAAATATAGCCAACCTATATACAAGGAAAATCTGAACAAAATCATTACCATCTGTGTTTAATGTTTAGAGGATGCCTTTTACCTTTATATTTAATTCAGGTTTACAACCTCAAGAATTATTCACAATGAATTTCAGCTTTCATGTATTCTTCGGAATCATGCACCTGTGATACCTCATAAATTTATGCACAATAATAACACTCAGCATTTACATGAGGCTTTTCATCTTCAAAGCACATTATGCACATTAGGAAATTCATCATCTCAACACCCATATTAGGAAGGTAAGTATTGTTATCTCCATTTTACAGATAGAGAAACTGAACGGGACAAGTCATCCATAGGCATAATTACAAGGGAGCTTTAATTGTATGAGTGGGTAGGGTTATGAATATTTATATTCTGTTTTAAAATTTATAAAACTAAGAGAGCATTAAATTATTATCTTGAAATTTTTTTATACATGAGTCCCTACTCTTGCCCCAGAAGCACAAATATAAACTCAAAATTTAGTGTAAAGTTTAAAAATAAGTTAGAGATAATTTATCTGTCTACCAACTCAACTTCCTCATAGTTTCTAAACAGGTTCTAAACTTAAAAAAAAAAAATTACTCACTATATTTAGTGATAAGGAAGTGCAAGCGGTAAAGAACCCACCTGCCAATGCAAGAGACATAAGAGGTCCAGGTTTGATCCCTGGGTCAGAAAGATCCCCTGGAGGAGGGCATGCAACCCACTCCATTTTCCTTGCCTGGAGAATCTCATGGATAGAGGAGCCTGGAGGGCTATAGTCCATAGGGTTGCAAAGAGTTGGAAATGATTGAAGTGATTTAGCATGAAGCATTCATATGTAGTGGTAAGAGGCTTGACTTGTATCTTGCTTCTTGCACTTACCCAACCAAAATTGTTAAGAATTTTCTTCTTCACATGTTTTTTTTTTTCTTGAAAACTTGGGATTCTCATGTTTTAAGAGGTTGTTTATTGAAACTCACTCAAAATGCAATGATTTGTATTGAGTACTTCAACATTCGCAGCACTATGCAGCTATTTATATATATCTGCTTCAGTCTCAGTGTTATCTGAAGCATGTAAATGTAGCTGTTTTCCAGTCATGTCTGCTTATCAACATGTATTGTTCATGTTCGAGATGATACTGAATCCATTGTTATGACACCAATATATGAATCTCATAAGATGCCATGACCTGTTGAAATGGTTGTTTTGAGAAACATAGCCTTGGAACCCTAATTAACATTTAATTGCCAGAAAAGAACACCATTGTTTTAGGCACAATTTCCCTTTACTGGAAACTTTACCGATCTCTTTACTAGATTGGTGTGTGGGAAACTCTTCTCAATCCTCTGTGGTGACCCAAATAGGAAGTAAAATCTAAAAAAGAGGGGAGATATACAACTGACTCTGTTTGCTGTACAGCAGAAGCTAATATAACATTGTAAACAGCTGTGTGTGCTCAGCACTCAGTCACTCAGTGTTGTCCCACTCTTTGAGATCCCATAGATTGCAGCCTGCCAGGCTCCTCTCTCCATGGAATTTTCCAGGCAAGAATCCTGGAGTGGATTTCTACTCCAAAAGCAACTATAAACTCCAAAAAAATTAATTTTAAAAATAAAAAACTAAACAAACAAAAACAAGATCATGTGCAGGTTTTATCAGAGAGTGTTCATCAAATGGAAAAATACCTTCAAAGGAGCAAAGGAAACAGCACTGGGCTGAGGGAGAAGCAGCTCTGTAATGCAGTTAACAGTAGAGACTCAGGGGTGAGTTGAAGCTGGGATGGACCTTTAAACATATTCCAATTCTGGGCAAGGAGACTGGGTCTCGTTCCCAAATCAGCCAGTCTTAGGATGCTCTTGTGGCACAAACTTAATCTGGGTCTGGCAGCTTTCTTCAGCTAAAGAGGGACTTTCAGAGAGGGAATCAATGCTGGGTAATCAGCAGTTCATAGCATCCACTACACCAATGTAAAGAAGCAACTTATGCTCTGGACCCTAGCCCAGAGATAAAACTTGGGCTCTGGTAAGACTCTCATTATACCCTGTGTCAATGCAAAATTTAAAGGTGGCTGATAAGAGAAGCAAAGAAGAAATGTGAAAAGATTGGGAGGGTGGGCACCCAGAATACATACAGCACACAGGGAAACATGCTGCTACACAAAATTATTACTAAATTTCCCTCCTCTTTGCACTGAGAAGATACAGTTAATTTACTGGCCAAAGGAACTATGACCAAGAATTTGACCCCAAAGACTGAAGCAGGAATAAGTTATTCCACAAAAAGTTACTTTGAAAAAAGATTCCCAGAAATTTAAAGCGGAGCCAAAAATAATGATCATGTAGTGTCAAACACAGAGATAGCAAGACCAAAATGAAGTCCTGGAACAGACAGGAATAAACTCAGGAGTTGAATAAAATTAAACATGAACAGGAAGAAAATGAACAGAAAAGAATATAACCCCTGCAAAGTGTCATGAATTGTTTCAGAGCATCTTCAGACTGACCTGGTTGGACAGGGGTAGGGCAGAAAGTTGTGGGATAGATTTTTACCAAAAAGGAAGAAGAATTTTATGTGCAAAAGAAGGGCCTTACTTGCTGAACACTCATCAACCTGTAAGCGTCACTAAGAAAATACATAATGGCAATGATATAAAAAAGAAGAGCAAGTTCAAACATGTTAATGAGAGAGCTATAATGTAGGAGAAGTGAAGTGAAGATTGAAAATCATCTTGCTGTTTTCATGAAACTATTCTCCTCCATCATGGAGAAATCCATAGATAGGATCTGGGCACCTGGATAAAATTAGGATAAAAAACTCTGTCCGTTAATTTCCTAAAGAAGGCAGAACATTCACATCTCTTTGGTAAGCTTTCTGCCTTTTTCAAGCAGGACACTGACTGTGAGGTCAGCCGATTTCTGCATTTTGCTTTTCTTCAAACATGTTAGACCTTTTAAATTGCTTTGATAGAGTATATGCTCTGAAACTTAGTACAGAGAAAGCAATTGCTCAAAGAAGATTTGAACAAAAGGATCTATTACAGGGAGTGTGTAAATGAACTTGCTGTGGTTTAAACAGGTCATTCCATTGGACATGTTATAGGCTCTTACAGGGCTCAGAGTGTTTACTAAAGTACCAAAGTATTTCAAACACTAGTTCCCATTAAATGGATACTGGTTTTATTCAATGCCTCCGACCTCTGAGCTTGACCATGACTCTTTATAAGTGGAAGCTTAAAGTGCCATCTGTAGCATAAAATACAAGGTATGTGGGTGTTACAAAAGCATTCTATCTCTGTGCGGGATGGCTCTGGGGAGAGTTCACTGCCCACATTATCTTTTATCTGTGAGTCATAGTTCCTGGCAAGGGCAGTTTCAGGGTGACCTTTAATAGACATGAGTGGTGAAATCAACATGTGTTCTTTGTTGGGAGTTTAGTGGACAAGTAGCATGTGGCCAAAGTTCCCAGCACAGTCTGCTGCGATTAGCTGTCTGTTTCTAAGCCTCAGCAAGGAAGCCCAAAACTGAAATGGAGAATATTTTACTTTGCAGGCACAGCAGAGAGGATAAAGTGGACCACATATATTAAAAATGAACATAGTAGCATAGCTCAAATGGTAAAGAATCTGCCTGCAATGCAGGTGACCAGGGTTCAATCCCTGGGTTGAGAAGATCCTCTGGAGAAGGAAATGGCAACCCACCCCAGTATTCTTGCCTGGAGAATCCCATGGGCAAAGAAGGCTGTTGAGCTACAGTCCATGGGGTCTCAAAGAGTTGGACACAGCTGAGTGACTAACACACAAAGTAGAGATAATACTTCTCTTCAAAAATGTGTCAGGTTGGAGGAATACTGGATGCAAACTTAAAAGAAATATTGAGTAAAATCCATTTATGGGAATTCTAATTTCTTAGGAGTAACAAAATCCTTATTACGCAATGAAAACATTAATCAAGAGTCATACCACGCCATAGCTGGAAGAGGCCTTCAAAATGGCCTTGTTCTCTTTTTCCTGATAAAGAAACTGAACGGCAAAGAGGTAAGTTGATTTGCCCAAAGTATCTCAGCTTGTTAGAGGTTGGCTTGAAACTAGAAGGCAGTCTTTTCTAGACCCATCCAAGCAGGGTTCAGGTTACCCCAAACTTGACCCTTCACCAGGAAGACTTCCTATAATAAGAGAATCATGTTTCCAGGCTAGCTTTATCCTAATCACAGTCATTGATGAAGCATGTGCATTTCATCACACGTGACTGAATTGAATTCAATGGGGTTGAAATGAATCATTGAATCTTTGTAGTAAGAGCATATAAAGATGATAATTTCTTACCAAAGTAAGAACAGATACTCTTATTGACATAAAGTCCCTAAGTCAAGATCCCCACTGTATCTTCACGTGTCCTGTCACTATGATAGACTAAAAAGAGCTGAATCTGCACAGAAGAATGCACTGAATTCCTGATACAGAAAAATCTCAGGATGTAATAAAATTGCGGTTATTTTGCCATTAAGTTCTAGAGCAATTTGTAAGTGACATGCTCCTCTGAAATTTTAAAAGCATGTAATACTTTCAGATGTGATTATACACAATGTTGGCACTAAATTAAATGACTTAAATGAAAAACCATTTAGGTCATCTGTGGCTGTACTATGTATGGCTGATTTCATGGACATTACCCTAAAATGACTAGTTTGTGAACACAGAAATGAGCAAAAGGTATAATATGATTCTACTCTAACATTATATTTTTCTCTAATATGAAAATTGAGTGGTGGGTAAATAAAGATCATGCCTGAATCCAGGGGGCAGAGGAAAGGAGACACTTCCCAGAGTCTGGCGATTAGACTCCACTCTTCTATTAACAATTAGGGTGACTGCACTTAATTAAAGATCAATTTAGATCTTTGATTCTTAATTTCTTTATTATAAAATGAGATGACTATATGATCTTTTGGTCCCTTCCAGTATTTTCATTCCAATATGTTGTGTTACTTCTCTGTATTCAAGAGGAAAGCAAATCTATGAAGATACTACTTTGAGAAAAAGTAATTTTGTGTGTGTGTGTGGTTCTCAAAACACAGCCAGCGTAGTAATAGGACCAATTCTATTGGGAGCTCTGAGTTGCTCAAAGCATATAAGACTCCAACATAGTTTAGGCTTTAGAGGTAAGAAAAAGTCCACATATTTAATAATTTGGCACACATAGACATCATTCTTCAAACTATGCATTTTGACATTTTCTGCTGCATTACTTATCTATGTGGCAATGAAAGGTACATTTGTATTTCAGAAAGTCACTAAGAACTTATCAGAGATGAGTTTAAGTTCTTTATTATAGAACATATGAATTTAGGAGCTTGTATTTTTTAACTCAAAATACAGAAAACTCAATTCACACTTGCTTAACCAGAGAGGAACTTCTTTGGCTTACAGATTTGAACAGTTCAAGAGGTGGGTTAACTATAGGCAAGACTTGTTTCAGAGGTTCAGATAAAATAGATAACTAACAAGGACCTACTCTCCTACCGTATATCACAGTAAGCTCTATTCAATATTCTGTAAAGACGTATATGGGAAAAGAATCTGAAAAAAGAATGATTATATTGTAAATGTATAACTGAATCACTATGCTATTCACCTGAAACTAACACAGCACTGTAAATCAACTACATTCCAATAAAGTTATTAAAAAGGTTATCATGACCCTGTGCTCTAACCTCTTTATCTTTCTTTAGTTCATTCTCAGGTTGCTCATGGTGGCAAGGTGGCTGCAAGAAGCCTCTGGCTTACAACCCCCTTCCAGCTTCAAGACAGTAAGGAAAACAAAGTACCTCTACTGCAACTCTAGGGGAAAAGACTCATTGCTTATCACGGTCTTTGATTTCATCACATGCTCGTTCTTATACCAAGCAGTGTGGTCAAAGAATTGCACATTCAGATTAGAAAGACCTGAGTCCCACATTCACCCCAGGAACAGTTGTGAAGCCTTATGTGAACAGATGGCTTAAATTCAGGACAAGGATGGGTATATACAGCAAAATCAGGGTGCCTGATTCATGCTTAGTCACTCAGCTGTGTCTGACATTTTGCAATCCTGTGGATGGTAGACCATCAGGCTCCTCTGTCCGTGGAATTCTCCAGGCAAGACTGGAGTAGGTTGCCATTCCCTTCTCCAGAGAATCTTCTTGATCCAGGGATCGAATCTGGGGCTCCTACTTCGCAGGCAAATTCTTTACCATTTGAGCCACCAGGCAGAACATGGGAAGCTAGCTGATGGGTGGCAACAACAAAATCTGTCTATCAAACCATGACTTCAATATGTTGGCAAGGTTTGACTGTTTTAAAAACCTTTTTATTTCAAATTTAATATGATTTGCTTTTCTGCATTTACAGGCAAGTAGCAAAAGTTTTCTGCAATATACAGTATAAACCAACCTGTACTGATAATTACAATAGGGTTGTTTACTAACATTGGTTCAACTAAAAGCTTATGTGAAACTCAGGCTTATAAATATTGAACATTTATGGATAAAGTAGGGGTAGGTGGAAATCCTCCATATTAACATCTCTGTAATACTATACTGTAGAAAATATGAGAAGACTTCAAATAAACATCTGGTTTTCACACAGCAGGACAACTAGAGTAAGACAGATGCTCTTGTTTGAGTTCAGTTTAGTCGGTCAGTCATGTGCGACTCTTTGCAACCCCATGGACTGCAGCACGCCAGGCCTCACTGTCCATTGCCACTCCCGGAGTTTACTTAAACTCACGTCCATTGAGTCAGTGATGCCATCCAACCATCTCATCCTCTGTCATCCGCTTCTCCTCCCGCCTTCAATCTTTCCCAGCATCAGGGTCTTTTCCAATGAGATAGTTCTTCGCATCAGGTGGCCAAAGTATTGGAGTCTCAGCTTCAGCATCAGTCCTTCCAATGAATATTCAGGACTGATTTCCTTTAGGATGGACTGATTGGATCTCCTTGCAGTCCAAGGGACTCTCCAAGAGTCTTCTCCAACACCATAATTCAAACTCATCGATTCTTCGCTGCTCAGCACTCTCAAGAGTCTTCTCCAACACCACAGTTCAAAAGCATCAATTCTTAGACACTCAGCTTTCTTTATAGTCCACCCATACATGACTACTGGAAAAATCATAGCTTTGACAAGACAGGCCTTTGTTGGCAAAGCAATGTCTCTGCTTTTTAATATGGGTTTGTCATAGCTTTTCTTCCAAGGAACAAGCATCTTTTAATTTCATGGCTGCAGTCACCATCTGCAGTGATTTTGGAGCCCCCAAAAATAAAGTCTGTCACTGTTTCCCCATCTATTTGCCATGAAGTGAAGGGACCAGATGCCATGATCTTAGTTTTCTGAATGTTGAGTTTTAAGCCAACTTTTTCACTCTCCTCTTTCAGTTGCTTGAGTTATAGGATGCTTTTTTCTCTTCTCCAAAGATTGCCTGAGGGACATCACAGAATTGTGTGCTAGCTCTGAAAGAAAATATGGATGACAATGATTTTGTGAGTGCCTTTATCCAGAGAGCTTTTCTTGTAGATTATGGGGCACTTGCAAAATTAATCATCTCAAAGCATGAGTTTGGATAAATTTGGATTGGAGAATGTGACTCAACCTGGAGGATAAAGGGGGGCTCTTTTCTTCTCTTGCACTGAAGGAAAGACAGAGGATTATAGACGGCAAGTCTAAGCTGACTTACTCACCCATCGTTAAGGACAAGGGGGCCAGTTAGACTGGATGCAGAAAGTAAAAGAAAACAGTGGGAAGGTTGGAGAAGAGATGCCTCTGCCAGAGGAAAGGTTCCCGGCCTTCCTATTTATCCATGACATTATGGGAAAGAAAAAGTGTGAGGTCTGGTTTCTGCCCTTGACACCATGGCTCCATCCTCTGCTAACCTGGCAAAATGGATGTACTGATTCAGACAAGCCTGACTGGTGAACTCTACTTCTGTGAGAAAGAACGTATTCCAGTGTGAAGAAGTGGGCGGAGTATAGCTGCTCACACTCTTCTCCTCACAGAGAACAGGATAAACAAGAGGAAGAAAGAGAAAGTTTTCCTCAAAAGTTTGGCCCCCAAGAGGCCTTAAATGAGAGGATGGGTGTTTGTTGAAAAGTAGGATGGATCCTGTTCTTGGTTAGTGTGGTAGGAAGAGTTATGACTCCAAAGCCACACATGCCATAATCCTAGAACCTGTGACTACGTTATATTACATGGCAAAAGGGAAATAAAGTTGCAGATGAAATTAAAGTTGCCAGTTCAGTTCAGTCACTCAGTCATGTCTGACTCTTTGCGAACCCCATCCATACATGACTCTCACATCCATACATGACTACTGGAAAAACCACCACTTTGACTAGATGGACCTTTGTTGGCAAAGTAATGTCTCTGCTTTTTAATACACAGTCTAGGATGGTCATAGCTTTTCTTCTAAGGAGTGAGCGTCTTTTAAAGTTGCTAATTAGTTTTCTATAAAGCAGGGAGATTATCCTGGGTTATCCAGATGGGCATGTAATCACAGGAGCTCTTAAAGGCAGAGAAGGGAGGCAGAACATGCAAGGGAAAAAAGAGCTGCAACATTCAGAACTGAGAGCACAAGCCTTGCATCTGGAGGAAGGGGGCTGTTAGGAGCTGAACTGCAACCCCCACCAAAACTCACTGATTAAACTCCTAACTCCCAGTAGTTCCAAACATGACTACATTTGGAGACAGGACTTTTCAAGAAGTAATTAAGTTAAATTTTGATTATTAGTAAAAGGCGAAAGATTTACACGTTTTGCAGGCTTTTATCCAATCTGACTGGTGGCCTCATAAGAACAGGAAATGAGAACACAGACACAGAGGAAGACCATGTGAACTCAGAGTGGGAAGAGGTCTTCCTCAAGCCAAGGACAGAGGCATCTGAAGGAATCAGTCCTGCCAATACCTGTTCTCAGACATCTGGCCTCCAAAATGGTAAGAAAATAAAATTGTGTTGTTTGGGCCATCGTCTATGTGACTTTATTATGGTAGCCCTGACAGACAAATACAGGGCAACAAGTTATAAGCAATAAGTGGACTCAACCTGCTCCTAAAGCCACCTCCATGCCTTGCCCCAGACTTACTGCTAAGGGAAAGAAAAGAGGAAAAACAGCCAATATGCCAAACTGAATGTCATTTTCATATTGAAGTAAAAATAGACTAGTAAAAATAGCACTGACTCTAGTCACAAGGAAGATGTTTGAGGTTTTGCTATGTGGCAAGAATATAAAATATTTCAACATATATAATTAAATACATAAGCAGATAGCAAAGCATTATTCCTGAGAATGAAGTCCTGGTGAATGACCTTGAATGCCTTCAAATGTTTTACATTGATCAGTCTGCCTATATAAAGAAATACAATTTTCCTGGGATATAAAAAATATTTAGTAATTTTAAATTTGAGAGGAAAATGTGAGAGAAGCCTTGTGAAGAAGCAAACAGACTCAGAAGAGGGAGCAGAGCTGGGGTACAGGGAGGAAAGTGGTCTTTCTCAAATATCTTTTTCTTTTATTGTGGTGAGAACACTTAACATGAGATCTACCCTCCTGTTACAGCTTTTTTTTGTTCTTAAAGATTATTTTTATTTCCTTTGGTTTATTATCCCCTTTTTAAAAAAATTAATTTATTTATTTTAATTAGAGGCTAATTACTTTACAATATTGTAGTGGTGTTTGCCATACATTGACATGAATCAATACAGAGTGAAGTGAGTCAGAAAGAAAAACACCAATACAGGGGTATTAATGCATATATATGGAATTTAGAAAGATGGTAACAATGACCCTAATACAGCTTTAAGTGTCAATTTCGAACATGCACTTGGGAAATTGTAACAGCATTCTTGTTATTTGTGTGCAAATCTGAGGCTCCACGAGAACCAAGCAGTTCAATAACTGACTCTGTTAGTGAAAACTTAAGAGTCTCACTGTATATAGAGATGTACCTTCTCTTTGCCCATCAGCGGACCGTTTAGCAGGAGGGTCCAAATCAGGAAAGTGAATCTGGAAGGATTTTTGTAACCACTGAGGTGCCCCTTTTCCTTCCTGTAGGAATGGCTTCACCCTTCTAAGCAGGTAAGAGGTTCAGGCTCACAGCTGTGTTTAAGAGTCAGCATTCCTCCAGATCTAATCTTCACATTTCATGTCAGAACACTTACATTAATACCTTTGATCACTTTATATTGTTCATTTTAATAATGAATCTGCTTTAAATGCTACTTTTGATACATAGATATTTTGATCCAGAAACCTTTCCATATCCACCCAGCTTAGAAACTAATAACAAAAAATTTTAGCCATGCTCCCCAAACAGGAAATGATGCACACCTGTTTTTTAAGGGCTCTTTAAGAGAATGCAGTCAACTCCATTGTCCCTTTCATTTTTTCTCAGAGCTACAACAGGGGATCCTACTTCATCGCAAGCATGAAGTAACACAAGAAAGTTTTCAGATATGATTTACAATCATCACAACCATCTTGGACAGAAGCTATTGTTATCATTCTAAGATTACAGCCTCAATAAAGTCGACTTATTCAAACAAGTGAATGAGACAAGACCTGGTATTTTCAGCAATGGAGCAGTCGTGCTCTAATCCCCTCCCCATTGGGAAAGGGTTCCCTCAAGGTGACAAATGATTCAGAAGATCACAGCCCAAGCTCCATAGAGCTTACCATATTGAATATGTTCTACTTCCACTTACTGATGGATGAGACAGCACAGTTTGGTCCCAGACACAGAAGCAGGTAACACTTCTAATTCATGTGGTTCTGAAATGAAAAACTTTCCCTCCTGTTCCCCATGAAAGTGAAAGTATTAGTTGCTCAGTTGTGTCTGATTCTTTGCAACCCTATGGACTATAGCTTGGGACCCCATGGTCTGTAGCCCTCCAGTCTCCTCTGTTCATGGAATTTTCCAGGCAAGAATTCTGGAGTGGGTATCCATTCCCTTCTCCAAGGGATCTTCCTGACCAAGGGATCAAACCTGGGTCTCCCGCATGGCGGGCAGAGTCTTCACCATCTGAGCCACCAGGGAAGCCATACCCTTCAGCTTTTCCCATTTACCTGTGAATGGACTTTGTCTTCTGGTCTCACAGTAGAGTTTGAGATGACTCTTTACTTATCACAGTTTTCTTGGGATGCTATTTTTTTTTTCCTTTTCATGGGTAATGATAATTAAAATTGCCATATAGGAAGTACATATTCGAACCTGAGGTGTTTTAAGTGTTCCTAAAACATTTACTAATAGAGTAAATCCTCAGGATCACTCTGTGTGGAGGGTATGTCAGGAGCCCCACTTTATGAGATGAAGACTCTTCGGGAACAGAGGTGTTATACAGCATACTCAGGTTCAAACAGTTCATAATGGAGGATTCAAACCCAAGCAGTGTTATTTCAGAGTTTCCATTCATAACCTTGACCCTCTGCAGTGTTGCCAGGTCCACTCCACTGCTTTCTCCTGAAGACTCCCTTCTCCTCCACCCCCAATCTTTCATGCTTTCTTTCCCTGAGGGGTATACCTCTTACCTTCTTCCCTCTGGAGGTGACTTTAAACAGTCACCAAAATATCTTGTCATCTTAAGCAGAAATTGACATGGATGAGGATGGACAGATCACAAGATGTGGCAACTGTGTCCTTCATCCTGAATCCAGGTGTCTTGCTTGGGCAAGGTCCTTATGTCATCCCGGTCGGTTCATACCCCATCCCTCCACATACACACTCCAAAATCTTGTAGTGTATTGAAAGAGTATCTGGTTTCTGGGATTTTCCTTCCCCTTTCTTTTCAGGTTTCGTTCTCTCATGTAGAAGCAAGATGAAAGAATAAAGCATCTTCTATATTAGGTAACTGGTGGTCCTTGCACATTCTCCACTTGTCTGGTTCTCTCTGATGTGCTTCTGTGGAGTTTGCATAGGTCGTATGTATGGTCCAGCTTCATCTGAACACTTTGTCTCACTGAAGATCATCTCTTAGAGGGACAGTATTATCTTCTTTTAGCCCTACAAGTAGAACAAGTCCCCAGCCTCCATCTGGTGGGGCTGTACCTTGTTAGGCCTCTTGGAAAATCCCTAAAGTGAAAAATGCCTTCATTTGTTCACTGTAAGTGTGGATTTTTGGTATTGGGTTTGCATAAAAAAGAACACATCTATGCTTTATTAGAAACTATAATATGCTGTTGCTAAAATCAATTTTATTAATTCCTAAAGTCATAAAATCTTTTCTAGTCAACGAATGTTAAACATAGCAGAAACTCTATTACTATTCAGGGGGAAATAGAGTCTCATTTAGGCCTCCTACAAGGATGCCCGTCGTAGTGGATGCAGTGGAAAGTAAGCAGTAGTGTATCCCGTATTTATCTCCTGTGCTGAAAGCTGAGATCTCATTACTGGCAAGACCTACATTCAATTAGCCCTTCATTTTGAGGGTGAATGAAACAGAATATAAGATGTTCTACCTCCAAGTACAGACCAATGTTATTGCACATGGGTAAGCATGAATGAATGGGCTTCCTGGTAGCTCTGTGGTTTAGAATCCACCTGCAATTCAGGATCCACAGGAGACGTGTGTTCAATTCCTGGGTCAGGAAGATCCCCTGAAGGAAGGCATGGCAACCCACTCCAGTATTCTTGCCTGGAGAAATCCCTGGACAAAGGAGCCTGGAGGGCTACAGTCCATAGGGTTGCAATGAGTCAGACATGACTAAAGCAACTTAGCATAAACACATGGGCAAACATGCTGGAATAGGTATACAGAAAGTCTCTAAAGTGCCTTTTACATAAAGTAGAGATTAAACAGATTGGCTTTTAAAGAAAATTTGCTTTACTGAGCTCATTATGTCATTTGGATTTGGTAAGACTGATCTCGTGGAAGGTGAGTGATGACGCTACCACCTCCCTCCACCTTTTCTCCCACTTTCTAGTTGAGAGGCTGCAAATCTCTTGCCCTCCTGTGACCCTAGAACACAAATAAAGCCTTGATTCAAGGCAATCAGAAATGTACATTTTCTCAAAAAGAAAAAGAAAAACAAAACAAAACCATGTCCTTCTTAGAAATGGCTGGACATAGACAGTCTGCAAGAATACATAATGCTACTGAAGGAAACAAATTGTAACTCCTAAATGAAGTCAGACACACATGGATAAGATTCAAAAGAAGAATCATTTTAGCCAATAAGAAGAAACAGAAATTTCCTGAATGTGTATCCTATTATGGGCTAAAATATAAGTGCTGTGGGAATTCCACATGAATGAACTTAGAAATTGTTTTATTTTATATTCTGCTCAATTTTGTATTCTGCAAACTCACCGAAAGTCCCTAGGGAAAACAAGATGGAACTAGAATCATGGTATGCCAGAACTTAAAGCGTGTTTGTTTTTTGGCCCCTTTTCCTCCTCTTACAGAGGGGAAGGCAGATGCAGAGTTGCTAAGGGTCATCTGGTCAATTTGCGTTGGGTGACTCAGAGCTATCTTTTACCCTTCCTCCGTTTCACCTCACTTCTCTGACTGTGTTTAGGTAAGGCTCAATTCTGCAAGTTTCCAGAGGCTTTTCTTACTCCTATATTACCTTTTGAAAAATAGCAGGAAAGGAGGCCATGATCCATAGCTTTTTTTAGATGTTTTCCCAAACACCGTGGGGTTTAGTGATGGCAGTTGGAAGCCTGCCAGTGTCAAAAATCTATGCCATGCTCTGTGTGTTTTCCAGATTCTTTGTGAACTCAGCTACCATTTAAAAGAGGATTTCCTGACTATGCATCTCTCTCTACCAATTCCCAAGTCTCTGACTTCAAAAATATTTTTTCTAAACATCCCTTAAAGAATACCACACTATTTACTATATTTCTATTGCAACTTGTGAACTCCATGCTTCTTTAGACATATCCTGCCTTAGGTGTGACCTTGAAGTATAACTGCCTTGTTCAATCAATAACATGTTTTCAACAGCTTTCTGTGTATTTGTCTCTGTGCTAAGCACTGAAGGGAGATCCAAAGAACAAGAAAGGTATTCACAGAGCTTTCCATTTATTTTAGATAGAGAAAATAAAAACTTCCAAATGAATTAGAGAACCATTAAGAACTGAACTATGGGGATAAATACAGTAGAATATTAAAAATTTTAAAAGACTCAAGTTTACTCCTTCAAGAAAATTCACAGTGGAAGTAAGACATGGATTGTGACCTGAATAAATGAACAAAATTTGGGGAGTAAGAAAAAAAGCGGGGCATTGTGGAGACTCAGAGAGGCATGACCAAAGACATAGATGTGGGAATAATTATTGAATCTAAAGAGAGTCTGTCATGCATACTAGTGAACAGGGAAGTAAGTGCAGATGAGAGGTGGGGAGAGCTTGGTCATGAAGTTGCCTATGGACTGTGCTATGCTAGGCTAAATCGCTTCAGTCACGTCCAACTCCCTGGAACCCTATGAACTGTCGCCCATCAGGCTCCTCTGTCCATGGGTTTCTCCAAGCAAGAATACTGGAATGGGTTGCCATGCCCTCCTCCAGGTGATCTTCCCAACCCAGGGATCGAACCTGTGCCTCTTGCATTGGCAGGCAGGTTCTTTACCAGTCACACCACCTGGGAAACCCTGCCTATGGACTAGGTGGTGGCATCTGGATTGGGTACAACAATGACATAAAAAAGAAATTCATAGAACTGTTCTATGTTCAAAAGAGTTCTAAGAGTTCAAAAGTCCACTTTACTCAAAACACAAGCAAAATAAATTCAAGACCATCCTCACCCAAAAAAACAAATGGCACTTCTCTGGGCTCCATATTGTGTGTGCGAAAAGCGGAGCCTTTTGCATTGAGACTAGACACGTGCACTTAAAAAAAAAAACAGTTCACCGGACTTCCCTGGTGGTCCAGCAGCTAAGACTCTGCATTCCTACACAGGAAGCCTGGGTTCGATCCCTAGTCAGGGAAGTAAATTCCACGTGCCACAGCTAAGAGTTCGAATGTACATGCTTAGTTGCTCAGTCATGGCACTCTTTGAGACCCCATGGACTGTAGCCCACCAGGCTCTTCTGTCCATGGAATTTTTCCAGGCAAGAATACTAGAATGGGTTGCCATGCCCCCCTCCAGGGAATCTTCCCAACTCAGGTCTCCTGCATGGCAGGCGGATTCTTTACCTTCTGAGCCACCAGGGAAGCCTGGAATTCTCATGCTGTAACTAAAGATCCTACATGCAGCAAATAAGACTCAGGGCAGCCAAATTAATTAATTAATTAAAAAATAAAACAATTTGTACAGTGATAGAGGGTGATAAACACCCTCCAAATCCCGTGTCCTGCCTTTTCAAAATATAACTACATCACTACTTTCATTTTCGGGGTTTGTTTGTCTTTTGTTCAATTGTTCAACTTCTAGCAACATACTTCTATTACCATTTCTTGCTGTATCCTCAATATATGGTATTTTTTGGCCTATACATTTTTATGATGGAAATTTGTGCTTTCATGCTCCACTCCAGCTCTGTCCAATCTCTTATTTTTTTGGAAACTGAACCCATTTTTACATTATCAAGTGAGAAGATATTAGCATTCCTTTCTATAGCCACACTTGGTTTTTATGTAATTTATTCTAAAAGTTAGAAATTAACAAGCCTCATGTACATCATTATGTGACTTATTATTTCCTAAGGAAGCAGGGGGAATGCTAGGATTATATGCCTTCTGGACACTAGGCTGGATAATACAGCTTATTTATGCTTTACTGCTTTTTGTCACATCCCCAAATGTACCAAAACGTATTTAGCCTTTAATGTGAGCCCTGCATTGTTCTTGGTGATAGGACCTCAGGGTAAACAATAAAGACGATCTCTGCCCTGAGGGAGTTCATGTTTAGATGAGGAGATGAAAAATACACAAAATCAAATGATATTGACTTTTAATGTCAGATAATGATAAATGCAGTAAAGGAAAAAGATGAAGTTAGAGAGGGTAACAGAGAGTAATGGAAAAGCTTTTCCAGAGTAATCAGGTCTCTCTGAAGAGACCTTTGAGCAGAGGGCTAAAGGAAGTGTGGATTGAAGATGTGAGTAAGAAGTGCTTGTCATGTTTAATGAACAGACAAAAGGACATTACTGTTGAAAAAAAGGTGAGAAAGGGAATGATGATAAGACATAAAATTGGAATGGGTACCAGCCAGTGGCCAGAGCATTTAGGTGCTTACGGGCCATGGAATGGAATTTTGCTCCAATGGGAAGTCATTTTGAGCAAATGAATAACATGTTCAGCTTCAAGGATTAAAAAGATAGCTCTGGGAAACCATCAACAAAATAAAAAGATACAACCTATGGACTGGGAGAAAATATTTGCAAGTGCTACTGCAGATAAGGGATGAATTTCTAAAATATGCAAACAGTCCATACAACTTAATATCAGAAAAAGAACAACCCAATCAAAAAAAAAAAAAAATAGACATTTTTCCAAAGAATACACACAGAAACCAAACAAACACATGATAAGAAGGTCAATATGGCTAATTATCAGAGAAACACAAATCAAAGCTACAAGGAAGTATAGGCCATCATTAAAAAGTGTACGAATAATGAATCCTGGAGAGGATGTGGAGAAAAAGGAACACTCCTAGACTGTTGGCTGAGATGTATAATTTGATGCAGCAACTGTAGAAGACAGTATGAACATTACTTAAAAAACTAAAAATAGAGCTACCAGATGATCCAGCAGTCCCACTCCTGCATATATATCTGGAGAAAACTATAATTTGAAAAGATATCTGCACATCAGTGTTCCTAGCAGCACTATTTACAATAGCCACGACAGAAGAAACTGTGTCCATTGACAGGTGAGTGGATAAAGAAGATGTGGTACATGCAATGTTGTTGTGATGGTTTAATCGCTAAGTTATGTCTGACTCTTATGACTCCATGGACTGTAGCCTGCCATGGAATCTCCAAGGCAAGAATACTGGAATGAGTTGCCATTTCCTTCTTCAGAGGATCTTCCAGATCCAGGGATTGAATCCATATCTCCTGCATTGCAGGTGGATTCTTTACCACTGAACCACCAGGGAAGCATAACGGAATATTACTTAGCCATAAAAAGAATGAAATAATGCCATTTGCAGCAACATGGATGAACCTAGAGATTATCATACTAAGTAAAGTAAGCCAGAGAGAGAAGATATATATGATATTTATACATGGCAACTAAAAAATAAAATAAAAAGATACAAATTAACTTATTTGTAAAACAGAAAAAAGTTCAGACACAGAAAACAAATTTAAGGTTACCAAAGGGGAAATGGGAGAACAAATTAGGAGTTTGGGATTAACAGATAGAAATGACAGATATAAAACAGGTAACAAGGACCTACTGTATAGCATAGCACAGGGAACTCTACTCCATACTTTGTAACTACCTATAATGGAAAAGAATATGAAAAAGAACATACATACAAAAGAATACAAAAGAACATATATACAAAAAATATGTATTCAGATATATATCCTGATTGCAATTAACACAACATTGTAAGTTTACTTCAATTTTGAAAGTGTTAGTCACTCAGTCATGTTCAATTCTTTGCAACCCCATGGACAGTAACCTGCCAGGTTCCTCTGTGCATGGAATTTTCTAGGCAAGAATACTGGAGTGGGTTGTTATTCCCTTCTCCACAGGAATTTCCTGACCCAGGGATCGAACCTGGGTCTCTTGTATTGCAGGCAGATTCTTTTCACCATCTGAGCCAGCAGGGAAGCCCACTTTAAAAAATGGTTAAATAAAAGACAGCTCTGGATGCTGTACTTAGAACATATGGGGTACTAGAAGCATGTGGGGAGTATCTATGAGGAGTATGGACTGGCTCAGATGTGAGATGGTGATGTGTGGAGGAGATGGAGCAGCGGAGGTAATAAGATGAGTAGATATGGAATCTGGGCTTCCCAGGCGGCGCCAGTGGTAAATAACCCACCTGCTGATGCAGGAGACATAAGAGATGCAGGTCCAATCCCTGGGTCGGGAAGATCCACTGGAGGAGGACATGGCAACCCATTCCAGTACTCTTACCTGGAGAATCTCATGGGCTGAGGAGCCTGGTGGCTATGGTTCATAGGGTCACAGAGTCAGACACGACTGAAGCATAGCACAGAGCAGGTTTGGAATCTAATCCCTTCTTCCCCAAAGGCTACCTTTTGGAGACCCCCTTCCTCCAGGAGAGGCTGGGTGGCTGTGTCTGTTGCTCTGCCAGCCTCAGCCAGGCTGAGCTGCAGTCCAGTGACTGCTTTTATTTTCTGAGTTGGCTCCACTGTCTTAAATGTTTTGTTTCTTGGTTCACTGTTCCATTTTCCTGGACTTCCTGAGAACGTGCACGAGAAAACTTGTCAGATTTGTCTTCATTCTGAAGTTTATGTGTCACTACATTTAATTGATAATTTGGCCTTGGTACAAAATTCATGAAAATAATTTCCCTCAAAGCTTTGAGTGTATTTCTCCATTGACCTTCACTACTTGATGTTGCTTGCCCTTTGTATTACCTTCTCTACTTTATAAAGGTCATTTATCATCTCAGAGTGTTTAGCATCCTTTCCTATTTCTGAAATTACTCAGATGTTTCACAGTGAGGCATCTAGTAGTAGGTCTTCTGTGACTCATGAGCTGGGAAATTGAAGCGAAGTGAAAAAGTGAGAAGTGTTAGTCTCTCAGTCTTTTATGACTCTTTACTACCCCATGGACTATAGCCCACCAGGGCCCTCTGTGGATTTCTCCAGGCAAGAATACTGGAGTGGTTGCCATTCCCTTCTCCAGGGGATCTTCCCAACTCAGGGATAAAACTTGAGTCTTCCTTCTACACTGTAGGCAGATTATTTATCATCTGAGCTAGCAGGGCTCAGCAATTAGTGGACCTTTTTAATCAGAAGATTTATATCCTGTCTTAATTCCAGGAATCTCTCTTACATTATTTCTTTATTACTTTCTACCTTGTGTTTCCTACCTTCTCTTTTTTGGAACTTCATGTAGTTTGGTAATGAGAAATTATATCAGTCTTCTAAAACTTAATATTTCTTCCTTTTTTTTTTTTCCTCTTGACCATTGTCGCACAGTGGCAAACGCTGGGATCACAGGTTTCTTTGTCCTGCTTCATCAACCAATATCCCAGTTTTCTATTGTAGTTATGACAAATTACCCTGAATATAGTACCTTAAAGCAGCACAAACTTGTCATTTTATAGTTGTGAAGGCCAGAAGTCCAATATGTGTCTCACAGGACTAAAATCAAGCTGTCAGCAGTGTTTCCTTCCCTCTGGAAGCTTGAGAGAAGAATCTGTTTCCTTGTCTTTTTCCAGCTTCTAGACGCTGCTTACATTGAGGCCCATGACCCCTGTCCCACATCTTTCAAGCCAGAAATGTTGCATTTCTTGCTCTCCACCCCTCCCCCACCCCACTTCTCTCTCTGTCCAAAGGTTCTTTGCTTTTAAGGACTCGATCGAACCGGGCCTACCTGAATAATCCAGAATATTTTCTCTATCTCAAGATCTATAACCTTAATTATATTGGCAAAGTACCTGATGCCATGAAAAGTATCCCAGGTCCTGGAGGTTTAAAGTGTGGACATCACTGTGGGCCATTATTCTGCCTGTTATAAAATGTTTGCTAGAAATGGACTCTGTGTCTGCAACTATGCTGCTGCTGTTAGTCTCTCAGTTGTGACTGACTCTCTGCAGCTCTATGGTCTGTAGTCCACCAGGCTCCGCTGTCCATGGAATTCTCCAGGCAAGAGTACTGGAGTGGGTTGCCAGTCTCTTCTCCAGGGGATCTTCCCAACCCAGGGATCGAACTCGCGTTTCTTATATAGTTCCTGCATTATCAGGTGGGTTCTTTATTTCGTCCCCCTCTCCCGCCTCCTCCCCCTTCTTCTTTCAACCTGGCTTCCTTTCCTCCCTTGAAATCTTTGATGTTAGTACTTGGATCTGAAGTTCTGTGTCTCAATAGGAGGTTTTCTGAGAGACTATATTCTTGTATTTAAGGGCTTCCCTGGTGGCGCAGCGGTTAAAGCGTCTGTCTGCAATGTGGGAGACCTGGGTTCGATCCCTAGGTCGGGAAGATCCCCTGGAGAAGGAAATGTCAACCCACTCCAGTATTCTTGCCTGGGGAATCCCATGGACAGAGGAGCTGGGTGGGCTACAGTCCACGGGTCGCAAAGAGTCAGACATGACTGAGCGACTTCACTTTCACTTTCACTTTCTTTACCATTGGCGCCACCTGAGAAGTCCAATTTGACTCCATTATGTAATAAGACTCTATTATGTGTGTATTATGTACAAATGCAATTCAGGGACTGGTGACTGGGACACAGTTTTACATTGCGAAGAAATTAGATGCTGTGCCTAAGCCATGCAATAGGTCTTTTGCTGTCCTTTCCCTGATCTTCCAGAACACCCAAGGGATGACATCAGTTTCCAGGGCTATCCATCAGAAAGTTCAGCATGGACCTCCACAAGTTTTCTCAAATTACTTTGTGTTTGCCAGCACAGAAACATTATTGGGCTATAGTTTAGTGCTTTTCCATAAACGAGTTGCAAGCAAGTAATCCTTGTCACTTAGAGTCACAATATCCCCAGGATAAAAGCAAATCAATTGCTTAAGAGAATTACAACTATTCTTTAAACTAGAATCAGGTAGAATTTTATCCTGAGGCTGTGTATAGAGAACACTTTGTGATATGATCAACAGCATTCTCACAATTCAACAAACTTCTTAGGGATCTTTCCTAGAAGACTATCAATAAAAACTGATGTTATCACACCTAAACATAATTTAGTAACAACAATTCTTTGTGTGTATGGTCAGAGGGGAGGTATGGTTGTAATTCAATGCTAGTTAGGTGTCCAGCTCCTTGCTGAGCTTGAAGAGGGTTGAATTCCCAGTAACTAAGCCACTTCTCTGAATGCGGCAGGTACCAACAAATCTTTGTTGGTGGTGACAATTATGTTATCATGTTTAATGCATGTTCCAAAGAGAATATGTATTATAAAATACATAAGAGCAGTTCTCTGCTTACATAAGGATCAACCTAAGATCTTGTTACATGTGCTTAGTCGTTCAGTTGTGTCTGACTCTTGCAACCAGTTGGACTGTAACCCACCAGGCTCCTCTGTCCATGGGACTTCAGGCAACAATACTGGAGTGGGTTGCCATTTTCGTCTCCAGGGGATCTTCCCAACCCAGGAATTGAACCCATGTTTCCTGTGTCTCCTGCATTGCAGACAGATTCTTTACCCCCTGAGCTATCAGAGAAGCCCCTTGTTAAATGGACCAACTCAAATATGCCTCCCTCAATCCTATGCCCACAGTAATGGAACAAAATTATGTCTTCTCCAAGGCATGGTCTGAAAGATTGCTCCTCAAGATCAGTCAGTCCATATTTCATAATCTCAATCCCCAAAACACAAAGTTGATTTTTCAAATATCTCTTTAACATGTCAAGATGTGGTTCTGCCCATTGCCAACAGACATAATATTCCTGTGGGACAGGAAGTTACGCATAAAGAAATTGAGATTCAGAATGGCTGAGCACATTGATCCAGTTCATTCAACTAGCAAGGGGCAGCTGGCAATTGAACTCTGATCTGTCTGCCTTCACGTTTCATAATTTTAACTACTGCCATGTGCTAAGAGGGCTTCTGTAGGGCCTGAACAATATGCTTTCCTACCAAAGAAAAAGCATGAAAGAGCACTCCAGACAGAAGGAACCATAAGAGCTTCACAGTCAATAATTCTGGAAATTCAGACGTTTTAAATCTGCTCCGATGCTCCCAGGTCTCAAACCTTATCTCTGCTGTCTTGTGAGCTGGCCTTTCTCAGTGCCAGCCTTTGTTTCTGTGCTTCAAGGTCAGCATGTCTGATGTAACTTTTGACTTCGTTTCATTTATTTTGTGTGCTCTCAAGCGGTCTTTAGCGTGACAGCCAGGTCCTTAGTCCTCTCCTCAAGGGATTATAGGTGTCAAACTACTTTCATCTTTCTTTGTGTGTTTTTTAGGTGATAAAGGATCAGGATGGCTCCCTATCCTCTTCTCTCCACTGAAGTTTCTGGTATCCTCAGTGCAATGTGAGTTGGAAAATCGCACTCCTGCAGTGGAGGTGAGATCATTGAATTTTGGTGCGGCAGGGACAAAAGTCAGTTCTGGAGGCCTATTGCTTTGAAGATTCTTTGTTAGGATTTGGACTTGAGGTCTGCACTAGTCAAGATAGGGAGAATGAAAAGAGAAAGAGTCCCCCGAAATGTCCTGAACTGAAATATGCACCTGAGTGCTTAGTCACTCAGTCGTGTCCGATTCTTTGTGACCCCATGGACTGTTGCCCGCCAGGCTCCTCTGCCTATGGGCTTCTCCAGGCAAGGATACTGGAGCGGGTTGCCACTTCCTTCTCCAGAGCTGAGATAATTGCATCCCAAATCCTGAGATGGCTGGCTTCCCTTGCATACATCGCTCTGGTTTGCTATTCTCTAAATGTTCTTTTTGATGTCAAGACCTCCTGCAAATATCTTTAGCAGTCACTATTTGAGGGTTAGATATCTAGTGTTCATATTAATGTAGTGTTCATATTAATGTAATATATTAATACATATTAATTAATGTATTAAGTACCTTTAAAAAAAAAAAAAACCTCTAAGCAGGCTGACAAGCCCCTTATTCCTCTAATAACTGTTTCTTACATGATTTCCTCCTGTATACATGTTACCAAGATGCATTTGTCAGTGAAGTTAATATATTCTTTTTTGTGGGAAATCTGGCTTTAAAAGAATGCAATCTTCTGACAAGCATAAAACTGACACTAGCCAGAAAGAAAACATCTAATTTTAAAGTCTAGTTTTCTGATTCATTGAATATAGTAGACATAGAAAGGAGCCCAAATTCACAATGTTTTAAGATTTTGAAGAATATGAAAGGTAAAAGAACATTTTTAATCTTCTTTGTATCTGTATATAATAGCCCTGGGAGAGTGACAAGATCATAAAAAGAAAGGAAATGGAGAAAAAGTCTGAAGTTAAACTGATAAGCTTGTAAAACCTATGGGGTATCAGTTCCTTTTCAAATGTAAATTTTTGCTTGTTTTTTGGCTACAATTAACCTTTACAAGGGCTCCTCTGGTGGCTCAGATGGTAAAGAATCTGCCTGCAATGCAGAGACCTGGGTTCAGTCCCTGGGTTGGGAGGATCCCCTGGAGGAGGGCATGGCAACCCTCTCCAGCATTCTTGCCTGGAGAATCCTCATGGACAGAGAAGCCTGGCTGGCTACAGTCCTTGGGGTCACAAAGAGTCGGACACGACTAAGCAACTAAGCACACACACAATTTTTATAAAGAGAGTGATAAATGGCATGCAATAGAAGTTTTTCATTAAGGTTTCATTAGTTTTTCATTAAGGAGAAAATATTTTGTGTCACCAGAGGGAGAAATAAATTTAATATAGAATAATAATGCTTTAATATCTACATATAATATAATGTTGGAGAAGGAAATGGCAGCCCACTCCAGTGTTATTGCCTGGAGAATCCCAGGGATGGGGGAGCCTGGTGGGCTGCCATCTATGGGGTTGCACAGAGTCGGACACGACTGAAGTGACTTAGCATAGCATAGCATAATATAATGTGTAATAGAGGGGCATTAATGTCTAAAAAGGCTTTCTGACATTTCTGTTACTTTATAAGCTTAAATTTGCAAAATTAGGAATCAAGAATCTGATTGCTAAAATTCCTTGAAATTACTCAGGAGGTGCTGAGGAGCTGTGGCCAGCACAGCAGGTAGGGAAGGAAAGTGGTCAGTGCACAGTTTGGAGAAAAGAAACTAGGGACACAATGAAAGTTTTAAGATGGGACCAGAGGACTCAAGACCTCTTGGGTCAAGAGCCCTGTTGCTCAGAGCCACTTCACTTTTATTTAGTGTCTCGGCAAGCAGAAAGTATCTGTTGTGCTACGGTGAAGTCAGCCTCCTGTGTCCCTGGTCATGTCTCCCATTTTATTGATTACTTTAAACTATCTTTGTTATTTTCTTTTACAAGAGCTATCACCTAGCTGGAAGTCACAGACCTGCATATGCCTTGGGAAAACATCTTAGCGTGTGCACAAGCAGCATCCTGAACTTGCGTTGACCAGGGATTCCCAGGCCCACACTGTTTTTCCTTAGCTTAGCAGGGCATGACAACCCCAACTGATCAACCCGATGTACTTTTATTTGGGTTATGCTGTGTTGCTACATTTTGTTTTTATTCTTTTCCCATGGTGATTTTCTCATGGCTTAGCCAAGGAACAGGCGGCTGACTGTTAACCCCTGTACTGAGGCAACCAGGGCACTTGAAATGCACAATGTCGAACATTCAGTTTAAAATTACCAATAATACCAAGAAATGGGAAAAAGAGAAAAACAAGATATTAAACAGAAATTAATTCAGATAATCTAAATATTGAAGTTATTAGACACAGACTTTGAGATAACTGTGGTTAGTATGTTCATAAAAACACAATAATCTGAAATAATTTACCAGGGAGCTGAAATATATGAAGCAAACTAAAGTAGAAGATCTACTAAAAATTTAAAAATAAATTGACAGGATATTAAAAGTCAATGCATGAATTTACCACAACTGATCAGATAGAGCTGAAAAAGGAATTAGTAAACTTGAAGGTATGTCAACAGAAAACATTTGTAACGGAACACAAAAAGTACATTAATGAAAAATCTATACAAAGGAATTTAAAAAATGAAACATAAGGATCAACAGAAAAATGTCACACATGTAATTGGAGTTCCAGAGTGAAAGAGAATGAACTTGGAGGAAGAAACATAATTCGAAGAAACATTGGATCAAAATTCTTCAAAATAGAAAGAAGCAATTAAGCTAGAAATTCAAGAAGGGTTCATTTCAGTTTAGTTCAATTCAGTCGCTCAGTCATGTCCAACTCTTTGCGATGCCATGAATCGCAGCATGCCAGGCCTCCCTGTCCATCACCAGCTCCTGGAGTTCACTCAAACTCATGTCCATTGAGTCAGTGATGCCATCCATCCATCTCATCCTCTGTCCTTCCCTTCTCCTCCTGCCCGTAATCCCTCCCAGCATCAGGGTCTTTTCCAATGAGTCAACTCTCCGCATGAGGTGGCCAAAGTATTGGAGTTTCAGCTTCAGCATCAGTCCTTCCAATGAACACCCAGGACTGATCTCCTTTAGGATGGACTGGTTGGATCTCCTTGCAGTCCAAGGGACTCTCAAGAGTCTTCTCCAACACCACAGTTCAAAAGCATCAATTCTTTGGCACTCAGCCTTCTTCACAGTCCAACTCTCACATCCATACATGACCACTGGAAAAACCATAGCCTTGACTAGATGATGGACCTTTGTTGGCAAAGTAATGTCTCTGCTTTTTAATATGCTGTCCAGATTGGTCATAAGTTTCCTTCCAAGGAGTAAGCGTCTTTTAATTTCATGGCTGCAGTCACCATCTGTAGTGATTTTGGAGCCCCCAAAAATAAAGTCTGACACTGTTTCCACTGTTTCCCCATCTATTTGCCATGAAGTGATGGGACCAGATGCCATGATCTTCGTTTTCTGAATGTTGAGCTTTCAGCCAACTTTTTCACTCTCCTCTTTCACTTTCAACAAGAGGCTTTTTAGTTCCTCTTCACCTTCTGCCACAAGGGTGGTGTCATTTGCATATCTGAGGTGATTGATATTTCCCCCAGCAATCTTGATTCCAGCTTGTGCTTCCTCCAGACCAGCATTTCTCATGATGTACTCTGCATAGAAGTTAAATAAGCAGGGTGACAATATGCAGCCTTGACGTACTCCTTTTCCTATTTGGAACCAGTCTGTTGTTCCATGTCCAGTTCTAACTGTTGCTTCCTGACCTGCATATAGGTTTCTGAAAAGGCAGGTCAGGTGGTCTGGTATTCCCATCTCTTTCAAGAAGGGTTAGGAACCCTAAACAGAATAACTAATGAGAAAATCCTACTTAGATGCATCATAGCAAAAACACTAATTTATAAAAAGATGAAATCTTATAAGCTACCAGATAACAGTAGAATGCCACCATTAACATGGAAAGAAAAAAAAAAAACACTGCCAACATAATATGCTACCTTCTGTGAAAGTAACCTTCAAGAAATACTCAGAAATGAAGGTAACAGAAAGAAATTAAAGAAACATCAAAGGGATTTTTTTAGTAGGAATAAAATAATCTGAAATCAAAGAGAAGAACTACAAAAAAAAAAAAAGAATACTACCAAATGTAAATATGAGGTTAAGTATGAAAGATCATTTACTATGTAAAGACCAATATTGGAAAAGACTCTGATGCTGGAAGGGATTGGAGGCAGGAGGGGAAGGGGACGACAGAGGATGAGATGGCTGGATGACATCACGGACTCGATGGAGACGAGTTTGGGTGAACTCCGGGAGTTGGTGATGGACAGGGAGGCCTGGTGTGCTGCGATTCATGGTGTCACAGAATCAGACACGACTGAGCAACTGAACTGAACTGAACTGAACTGAAAGACCAATAACAAACGTTGCAGAATTAAATATATATGTAGAATTTAAATGGATGACAACAATAACATAAAAGATGAGAGAATAAATGGACTTTAAAGTTTGAGTGCTAAGCATTATTATAAAATGAAAAAATACTTATTTGTATTCAGTGTTAATAAGTTAAGGATGAATGTTGTAGCCTCAAGGATAACCATTAAAAGAAAAACCAAAGACCACAGAACTAAAAATATAACATAGGAATAAATAGGATAAAAAAAATACTTGAGGACCACTGCTTCCAGATGCAATTTTAAGTAGCTGGCGTCAGACTCATCCTTCCCCATAAAACTACCATTATGCGTGCGTGTGCTGTGCTAAGTCAGATACCCATCATAAGAAATGATCTGAAGCTTTTTCTGCATTGCCATTTGTCAATCAATACCTATTTCTAGGATTCTTTGAGGGAATTCATTTAGTTCTTATAGTACATGCAATGTTTCAATAAAGATAATCAGTTTTATGCCCTACATAATAAAACCAATAAGTTGATCTATTTTAAAGGAATGAGAAGAAAAGAAACAGAACACCCTATTTCAATTTCTCTGGGTTAAGAAGGGCAGTGGTGAAAAGTGTCATAAAATCTCAAATCAGTAAGTACAGAAGTACACATATGACATATGTCATACACATATGACAAGTACAGATATAAGTACAACAGAGATTACCAGAAGGCAGAGACAAATCCTTGCTTCCAAGGAACTCAAATTTATTTCCATTTAACTTGATGAAGAGTGATTTGTCTGTAAACAAATATGCAATGGATTCAAGTTTTAAACAAATAGGCAATGGCTTCAAGTTTTGCATTTACGATCAAAATTAAAGCAATCTGAGATTTGTAGATTATTCAAGAGGAAGATGGAGACATTTATTAGTGCCAAAACTTCCTAAACAATTCTAATATTTCATTTATTTTCAGGTCAACTATCTAAAAATGAAGGGCACCATGAGTCCCTCCCAGCTCCCTTCCAAGGCAGTTTTTTCCAACTTTCTGCTTAGCAGAATGGTTTTTCTAAACAGTAATATAACTTTCAATTACTTTACTACAACTATAATTTAACTGAATGAAACTATTTTTTTGCAATTTTTCTTTGCAATTTTTGTTTGTCTCCAAGATATCTATTTGTGTCCTCAAGAAACAAAATTCATATATTTGCATCATATTTGACTGTTTTTGAAAAAAATCTTTGGCATTTATCAAATATTATAACCAAATATCTTGATTATCCCCAAATTGCAAATATCATTGATGTATTTCACTTTCCAAAGAAAAATGTAGCAAATGGGTTCCTGGCTCTTTATGATTTTCAAACATAACAATAAATTTATGAACTCAAAACAAATTTTATTCTAAGAACAAAGGCTACCAAAATTATGGTGATGACATTAAACATAACTAAACCTGCAGTGAACTCAGATGTTGTCGTTTTACAAGGAGATTTTTATGTGTGAGAAAACAAGAGACTGATGCAGCCGTGCTGAAGGATGAATATTGAGCAATTAATTAATTTCCCACTGGACCTAAATGAGCTTCCTTGGTGGCTCAGATGGTAAAGAATCCACCTGCCAAGCAGGAGACCCAGGTTTGATCCCTGGGTTGGGAAGATCCCCTGGAGAAGGAAATGGCAACCCGCTCTAGTATGCTTGCCTGGAAAATCCCATGAACAGAAGAGCCTGGTGGGTTACAGTCCACGGGGGCCACAAAGAGTAGAACATGACTGAGAGAGTAACACAGTGACTAAATGATGCAAACTCACATCAACTTAGAGGACAGAAATCGTGTGCCCAGCTTCCAGTGAGCCCTCCCATCTGGGAAAAGTCATCTCAACATTTCATGCTGTCTTTCATTACTAAGCTCAATCCCACTTTCTCTAGGGTAGAGACAAAGAATGTTTTTTTAGTTCAACATTGTACAGTTTTTATTAAAAGAGAATTACAGGCTGAACATTCACTTTTTCATATAGCTGGTTTACCTTTTGTGTCTTTGAGAACTTTTCAGTGGAATAGAGAAAAAATGAGAATTGCTCTAAATCACTTTCTAAGTAAAATTATTTTTTTTGTTGTTTAGTCGCTAAGGTGTGTCCAATCTGGACAAATTAAGGACTGGTGTATCCCTCCCTCTCTCTTTTTTCTTTATTGAGGTAAGTTGCTTTAGATGTTGTGAATCAGCTATATGTTTACACATATCCCCTCCCTCTTGGACCTCCCTCCCACCTCAACCCCAGAACACCCCTCTAGGTCAACACAAGCACCCAGCTAATCTCCCAGTGCTTTATAGCAGCTTCCCACTAGCTACCTGTTTTACACTTGGTACTGTATATATGTCAATTCTTCTCTCCCAATTCACCCACCCCCTACTTCCTCCTCCTTCATGTCCACAGTTCCATTCTCTGTGTCTGTGTCTCTTTCCCTTCTCTGCAAGTAGGTTCATCTGCACCATTTTTCTAGATTCCACATATATGTGTTAATAATGCCAAATCTACAAAGGACTTAACACTGCCATGTGCCGTAATACTTCTTATCTCAGAGTAGAGTGACTCCTCAAATATTTCTTTGATTGCAAATGCAGAGCGTGAGAGTTGGTAAACAACATTAAAATGTTTTGCGGGAAAAACATATACTTTATCTATAATGGGTTACTAAGTTGGCGATTTTATTGAAGAGCAGTCACAGGAAGCAGGCACTGGGTTATGTCCCCAGGATACCTGGGAATACGGGTACTCCTACAAAAGCCACCTAGAGACCTGGATCTGAGTTCTGAGGGACTGATATCCTGAGCAACTGTTTATTGAGCTTATCACATTAGTCCTTCAAAATGGAAATACACAAATGACTTAGTGGTGGTGCTTCTGTTGCGTCATAGCATTCAGTTTCTCTGACTCCTTTGAATTGATTCTGGATCTTGTTTCTCTTTTGTTTTTCTGTCTTCAAGTTTGGGGGACTGTCCACCACAAATTTTACTAGTTCCATATTCTTGTGCATCCTGCCTCATGACATTTGGTATTAAGAAACAGAATTCCCGAGTATTTCTTCTTTGGGGAGTCAGACCCGAACAAAATTGCAAAGTGGATGAAAGGTATCTCCAATGCCCTCAGGTCCTATTTCAGTCTTTCCATCTTCCTTTTGGTAACATCTGTAACAGAGGGAGACCTCACACTGTTCTGTCTTATGTCTTCACAGCAGAACCTTACAAGGCTGCTACAATTATTAACCCCATTTTATTTTTACTGATTATGAAACAAGTAAGAAATAGCAGCAAGGGCACGCTTCTTGAATACAAAGTTCAAATCCCACTGAGGCCCGACCCAGTGCGCTGACCTAGTCACCCCTGCTGAAGTGACTTATCTTTTCTGGAACCTCTCCTCTTACCACTCCCCTGCACTGCCACCCCTGACCCTGTCCTCCTCTCTCAGATGCCAGCGATGCCCTATACGGCCCTTATCCACCTTGATCTCTGAGCTAAAATCCAAATTTACCTAACCTGGACTTCCCTAAACCATTGGCAGCATTGCAAGTAATTTGAGAAACAATTTCAACTGAAGAAACTCATCAGGGATAACAAATCCCTTGTTGAATTTTTTTTGGAGGGAGTCTGGAACTTTCTAACACAAATCACACTTTTTAGATTTACAGTATAAAGATCTTGGTCTCCAATCTTGCTGTGTAAATTTAACACTGTTTTATGATGAATTAACTCTGTGCAAAGAAAAGGCATTCCTTTTAAATTCCTCTCCCTCCTTTATCTCAATTCCCTTCACATAATTCATAAGCTACTGAAATGTTGAAGATCGTCTAATGAATTCAGATAGTTCTGCAATAATTTCTAGGCTCTGTAACTTTTCCTAACACTACTTCACCTTTGTGGGATTATCTTTTTAGCTGAAAGCTTGAAACTTTTGGATCAGTGCTTTACACACTGTGAGGACTGCCATGCCAACAAAACCCACCTGGGCCAGTACAGCCTCTCTTATAGACCATTTTGTATTTTCACCATGACAGTAACAGTTCCAGGGTAAACCTCCTGAAACCCTGAGCTAGATGACTGATAATTTAAACTATTTTCTTACATTCTTATATGATATGGCCACGTTGTCTTACTAACACATTTTGACGCTAAGAGATCATTGCTGCTGATTTTTGAAGTAGTTATTTTGCTATAAAAGAATTGGAAATATTTATATATTATTCAAGAAATATTTTACATTTATTATATAAATATATAATAATATTTATATATTATTAATTATACTTATTAACTATAGTTATTATATTATTATATTTTAAACATATTAATTTAAATTTTATTGTTTTTAAATTTTAATATTTTTATTTTATATTCACTATTATATTATATAATTATTAATATATAATAATATTTATATATTATTCAAGAAAATATGACCTTATAAGGTGAAAGCATCCATGCATAACAAATTATGATAACTATTCATAATTTATCATGGGGCTAATGGGACTCAGCCAATAAAATATCCACCTGCCAATGCAGGAGACACAGGAGACCTGGTTTTGATCCCTGAGTCAGGAAGATCCCCTGGAGGAGGAAGTGGCAAACACTCTAGTATCCTTGCCTGAAAAATCCCATGAACAGAAGAGTCTGGAGAGCTACAGTCCATTGAATCACAAACAGTTGGTAGCAACTGAGCATGAACAAGATAATTAGTCTAACTATGAAAAAAAGAGAATACTAGTATTTCCCCAAACTGTCATAAAAGTTGCACTTTTGTTTCTGTGCTGTTGTTTACATTTTATTTTTTTTGGAGAGGAAAGGATAAATTGATATGGCACATAAAAAAATCAAGCTCTGTTAAGATAAAAGTGGACAGTATTATCATACATATAGGTAATCTTAGTCTAACAAAAACTTTAAAATAGAAAATTTACTAATGTTAAAAAACAGATTTACAGTGCTTTTCTTCGAGAAATCTGTGTATTCTTAATATTCTTAAAAGTCATACAAACAGGTGGGCTAAATAGTGCAGGAGCATGCTGCATCTCTCCATATGAAAAATTCTCTACAATTCCATGAGATGTGAATAGTAGCAAATATGATTTATTCCCAAGAAACAACAAAATAAAAAAGCATTTCTCAGAACTATCCAAACACTGTGTATATTTGCATGCTTTTATATATCTTTGTGAAGATTTCTAAGCTTATTATAAGGAGAATATTGTTATTGTTTACTTTACGTTCTAGAGATTTTTACCAAAAAGAAGACTATGGGGACTTTTCTACAATTAATTTTTAAGCATATTAGGTTATCATACTCAATGAACTGTGTGTGTGTGTGTGTGTGTCTATGTGTGTGTGTGTATATATATATATATATATGAAAACAACAGAATGGGAAAGACAAGAGATCTATTCAAGAAAATTAGAGATACCAAGGGAACATTTCATGCAAAGATGGGCTCGATGAAGGACAGATTGGTAGGGACCTAACAGAAGCAGAAGATATTAAGAAGAGGTGGTAAGAATACACAGAACTGTATGAAAAAGATCTTTACGACCCAGGTAATCACAATGGTATGATCACTCACCTAGAGCCAGACATCCTGGAATGTGAATTCAACTGGGCCTTAGAAAGCATCACTACAAACAAAGCTAGTGGAGGTGATGGAATTCCAGTTGAGCTATTTCAAATCCTGAAAGAGGATGCTGTGAAAGTGGTGCACTCAGTATGCCAGGAAATTTGGAAAACTCAGCAGTGGCCACAGGACTGGAAAAGGTCAGTTTTCATTCCAATCCCAAAGAAAGGCAATGCCAAAGAATGCTCAAACTACCACACAATTGCAGTCATCTCACATGCTAGTAAAGTAATGCTCAAAATTCTCCAAGCCAGGCTTCAGCAATACATGAACCGTGAACTTCCTGATGTTCAAGCTGGTTTTAGAAAAGGCAGAGGAACCAGAGATCAAATTGCCAACATCCACTGGATCATGGAAAAAGCAAGAGAGTTCCAGAAAACCATCTATTTCTGCTTTAATGACTATGCCAAAGCCTTTGACTGTGCGGATCACAATAAACTGTGGAAAATTCTCAAAGAGATGGGAATGCCAGACCACCTGACCTGCCTTTTGAGAAATCTGTATGCAGGTCAGGAAGCAACAGTTAGAACTGGACATGAAACAACAGACTGGTTCCAAATAGGAAAAGGAGTATGTCAAGGCCATATATTGTCACCCTGCTTATTTAACTTCTATGCAGAGTACATCATGAGAAGCACTGGGCTGGAAGAAACACAAGCTGGAATCAAGATTGCTGGGAGAAATATCAATAACCTCAGATATGCAGATGACACCACCCTTATGGCAGAAAGTGAAGAGGAACTAAAAAGCCTCTTGATGAAAGTGAAAGTGGAGAGTAAAAAAGTTGGCTGAAAGCTCAACATTCAGAAAACGAAGATCATGGCATCTGGTCCCATCACTTCATGGGAAATAGATGGGGAAACAATGGAAATAGTGTCAGACTTTATTTTTCTGGGCTCCAAAATCACTGCAGATGGTGATTGCAGCCATGAAATTAGAAGACGCTTACTCCTTGGAAGGAAAGTTATGACCAACCTAGATAGCATATTGAAAAGCAGAGACATTACTTTGCCAACAAAGGTCTGTCTAGTCAAGGCTATGGTTTTTCCAGTGGTCATGTATGGATGTGAGAGTTGGACTGTGAAGAAGGCTGAGCGCTGAAGAATTGATGCTTTTGAACTGTGGTGTGGGAGAAGGCTCTTGAGAGTCCCTTGGACTGCAAGGAGATCCAACCAGTCCATTCTGAAGGAGATCAGCCCTGGGATTTCTTTGGAAGGAATGATGCTAAAGCTGAAACTCCAGTACTTTGGCCACCTCATGCAAAGAGCTGACTCATTGGAAAAGACTCTGATGCTGGGATGGATTGGGGGCAGGAGGAGAAGGGGATGACAGAGGATGAGATGGCTGGATGGCATGACTGACTCAATGCACGTGAGTCTGAATGAACTCCAGGAGTTGGTGAGGGACAGGGAGGCCTGGCATGCTACGATTCATGGGGTTGCAAAGAGTCGGACACGACTGAGCGACTGAACTGAACTGATATATATGTATATATATAAAATCTTTCCAAAATGCATGTGTTTATTCTTTTCCTGCACATTTTCTGGGCTAAATTATTAGTTCCCTAAAACTTTACATATTTAAACTTCGAGCAATTACTGTCTTTAAATTAGTAAAATAAATGTTCATATCACACTTTGCATGCATGTGTACATGCTCAGTTGTGTCTGAATCCTTGTGACCCCATGAACTGTATCCACCAGACTCCTCTGTTCATGGAATTTTCCAGGCAAGAACACTGGGGTAGGTTGACATTTCCTACTCCAGGGGATTTCCCCCACCCAGGGATCAAACTCGTATCTCCCACCTCTCCTGTATTATAGGCAAATTCTTTACCACTGAGCTACTAGGGAAACCCCTATCATACTTTAATTTCCCTTAGATATAATGGTTCCACTTGAACTTTTATATCATTTCAGCAATTCCTTAACCCTACCCAATGCAGAAGAATCTTCTGATTGGTTTCTGAATTCTGTGTTTCTATGACAAGAACATATCATTTGGACATTTTCTAAACAAACGTTGGTTTGCTGTTTTTGTTCTTGTTTCTGTTCCTTGTGACACTGGTTTTTTTTTAATTGTTAATATATGAAGAAATTATACTTTGGACATACAGCAATTAGTCTATTCCATCTTGCAGAATTGTTGTCACCTCTTCAGAAAACTAAGATCATGGCATCCGGTCCCATCACTTCATGGCAAATAGATGGGAGACAATGGAAACAGTGTCAGACTTTATTTTGTTAGGCTCCAAAATCACTGCAAATGGTGACTGCAGCCATGAAATTAAAAGACACTTGCTCCTTGGAAGAAAAGCTATGACCAAACTAGACACCGTATTAAAAAGCAGAGACAATACTTTGCCAACAAAGGTCCATCTAGTTAAAGGTATGGTTTTTCTAGTAGTCACGTATGGATGTGAAAGTTGGGCTATGAAGAAAGCTAAGTGCCGAGAATTGATGCTTTTGAACTGTGATGTTGGAGAAGACTATAGAGAGTCCCTTGGACTGCAAGGAAATCAAACCAGTCAATCCTAAAGGAAATTAATCCTGAGTATTCTTTGGAAGGACTGATGCTGAAGCTGAAACTCCAATACTTTGGCCACCTGATGCAAAGAGCTGACTCATTGGAAAAGACTCTGATGCTAGGGAAGATTGAAGGCAGGAGGATAAAGGGACAACAGAGGATGAGATGGTTTGATGGCATCACCGACTCAATGGACATGAGTTTAAGCAAGCTCTGGGAGTTGATGATGGACAGGGAAGCCTGTCATGCTGCAGTCCATGGGGTCACAAAGAATCGGACACAGCTGAGTGACTGAACTGATCTTGTAGAATCAATTCTTTACCAGAAGTCAAATCTATTCAGGTCACTCTATTGTGGTCTTCCAAAGGACTTGTCAAGTAACTAAAAATATAGTATGAGTATATACACTGAGTATATACACTGATAACAGCTACCAAAAAGTACAATCAAAACAAAAAAATTTTCGTGAAAACACTGTCCTAAAGGAAGACTACCACCCACAGTGAAAAGAGGCCACAGGGGAAATGCTGTATCAGATCATTCTGCTATTAATAAAATGTCTGCTCTGTCTGAAGTTCTTATGCAGGAACCTCCCATGTAATATATCAAATTCATAGAAGGGTTCAAAATTCCATCATAGATACCCAAATTTGTCTTCTAAATTCCAAAAAGAAACATAGGAAACCATCATTTTGGAAACACAGGAACACGTCATTTGTGTGGCTAAGATCTGACAAAGCCAGGATGGTAATGTGATAGTGTCTGATAAAACTTGAAATGAATGCTTGTCAAAATTCTCCACCAGGTGATCCAATTCATCCCAGTAAGGGCAAAATGACTGCAATATTAAACACCGATGGATAAAATATTTAACGATAACAAAATATAGCCTCATTCACAGCTAGCAGAATTCTGGGGGAAAGTGCAAAAGCAAGGCATAGACTGGAATAATGCTGAGAGAATATTTGAGCATTTTCTGAATTTTTTTAAATGACTTCTTTCTGGGTGATAAATATGTACAAATAACAGTATGCTTATTTTCTGGAAGGCTGAAATACTCCCTGTTAAAGCAACAGCGGCATAGCCTGTAGCTAAAAGACTGGATACCCTATTCTCAATGTAGAATATTCTAACTATTCTATCCAATAAGAAGGGACAATTTTAACAGCAGTTATTCATAAATTCTGCTCAAAAATATTCAATGTCTTCATTACTGTGAAACCTCTGGAATAGCAGAAGGCATTTTACTGGAATTGGTAAGTTATACAAATTAAGTTCTAATAGTGGGAGATCTTCAGAAAACCCCACAAGTATATTGCTAAACCAAGATCCTCAGAATAAACAATAGCAAGAGACTGTAAGGAGCTCATAATCAACATCATCAAGACGAGATTCTCCTAAATACTGGAAACCACTGATTGTTACACTCAACTTTGCACACTTTTATGTCTTATCCTTTTATTTGTATCTTTCTACTTACAAGTTTATATACTTCTGATTTACCTTTTTCCCCTTAAAATAAAATAAAATTGCTTACTTTAAAAATATTCTATGCAGATGGCACCACCCTTATGGCAGAAACTGAAGAGGAACTAAAGACCCTTTTCATGAAAGTGAAAGAGAAGAGTGAAAAAGCTGGCTTAAAACTCAACATTCCAAAAACTAAGATCATGACATCCAGTCCCATCACTTTGGGCTTCCCTCATAGCTCAGTCAGTAAAGAATCTGCCTGCAATGCAGGAGACCCCAGTTCGATTCCTGGGTTGGGAAGATTCCCTGGAGAAGGGATAGGCTCCAGTATTCTTGAGCTTCCCTTGTGGCTCAGCTGGTAAAGAATCCACCTGCAATGTGGGAGACCTGAGTTTGATCCCTGGGTTGGGAAGATTCCCTGGAGAAGAGAAAGGCTACCCAATCCAGTATTCTGGCCTGGAGAATTCCATGGATTGTATGGTCCATGGGGTCGCAAAGAGTTGGACATGACTGAGCAACTTTCACTCACTCACACACACTCCCATCACTTCATGGCAAATAGATGAACTTGAACAAACAATGGAAACAGTGACAGACTTTATTTTGGGGGCTCCAAAATCACTGCAGATGGTGACTGCAGCTATGAAATTAAAAGACTTTTGCTCTTTGAAAGAAAAGCTATGACCAACCTAGACAGCATATTAAAAAGCAGAGACATTACTTTGCCAACAAAGACCCATCTAGTCAAAGCTATGGTTTTTCCAGTAGTCATGCATGGATGTGAGAGATGGACTATAAAGAAAGCTGAGTGCCAAAGAATTGATGCATTTGAACTGTGGTGTTGGAGAAGACTCTTGAGAGTCCCTTGGCCTGCAAGGAGATCAAAGCAGTTGATCCTAAAAGAAATCAGTCCTAAATATTCATGGGAAGGACTGATGTTGAAGCTGAAACTCCAAAACAATACTTTGGCCACCTGATTTTCCTAATAACAAATTTCTTGCAGATAATGCAACTCTAGGGCATCAGAAGAAGAGGATAGGACATTTTGGGGATGCCAAAATGAATGTCTCAACAAAACCTTAAAAACAGTATACTTACATCTTCACAAAAGTTATTCACTTTCTGCAGGAAGCACCTGTGTTCTTTATCCTATGTGAAAATCTAGGCTCTTTCAGTGTTCACAGAGAACCAAAGCTTTTTATCCTGCAAGGCTCTTAGGCTACTCCAAGTGGATGACTCCCTAATATCTTCTGCTCGTCTTCAGATTTATATGTTATGAAGTCCTTTGTATAGAAATAATGACCAGTGGAACAGACCACAGAGTAGTTAGGCAACTCAAAAGGGGTCTGTAATTTGAATGTTCTAATAAGCAATATAGCACAAAATTAAGTTTAAATTCCTTATATAAACAAGTGGACAACATAGGAGTTTCTTTTACTAAGTTTCCCTTAGTAAAGGGAAAGATACGATCTGTGCCATGATTAGCTTATTTTGTCATATCTGAATTATTAATAACACAACTTATAAAATGTATCTGTATCTAAATGAAAATGAAAGTCAGGCTAGTTACTTAAGTAGACTCAGAGAATCATTGGGATCTGCATTCCTGAGCAAGCTAGAAAGATGTATTAATTCTAAAATGTCTTTCCATTTCATAGCTTTTTGTTTTTCTCAGAATTGTTTTTTAATGATATCTATTGTCCATAACCTTAAATGTTTGTATGTGGTCTCTATCCTGATAGATGACCCAAAAAACAGCTCAAAGAAGCAGAATATAATCATACTGATCAATAATCCAACCAAGAACCATACATGTACTAACAAACTTCACCTTAAAGGAGATCTGAAAATCAACCTCATCTTGAAGGAAATCAGCTACAGTGAGGAAGAGCTGAGTGATTCCCGATGGGCTTTATTCCAGTTGGTGGTGAAAGAAACAAAATGGAGAACTATGAATAAAAAATGTCCTGCACTGTAGGAAAAAATTCGAAATAAAATCAGTTGTTTGTTTCCATGGTAATAAGAGCAACCAGAACTCATTCTTAACTTTATCCATAAATAAGTGACAGCCTTTTAGTCATCATAAACATTTACCCATGGAGCCAGTTTTAAACGTGCTTAATCAACCAATGACAACTCACCTCTGTAAACATGGTTATGCAAGCCAACCAAACAGAAAAGCCCTTCTTTTCTGATAGGCAGCGCTTCAGGAAGAGACTCTTTCCACTGAACACAATTCTGAGAGCTAGCCAATCACCAGCGGTCTTACCTACCTACAGTCATGTTAAGTCATCCATGTCTCTGAACTTCAATGACATTAAGTACTGAACTCTTTTCACTTTTCACTTTCATGCATTGGAGAAGGAAATGGCAACCCACTCCAGTGTTCTTGCCTGGAGAATCCCATGGACAGGGGAGCCTGGTGGGTTGCCGTCTCTGTGGTCGCACAGAGTCAGACACGACTGAAGTGACTTAGCAGCAGTAGCAGCAGCAGCCAATCACCAGCGGTCTTACCTACCTACAGTAATGTTAAGTCATCCATGTCTCTGAACTTCAACGACATTAATTATTGAACTCTGTGCTTCCCAAGGAGAAAGCGATGGCACCCCACTCCAGTACTCTTGCCTGGAAAATCCCATGGACGGAGGAGCCTGGTAGGCTGCAGTCCATGGGGTCGCTAAGAGTCGGACACGACTGAGCGACTTCACTTTCACTTTTCACTTTCATGCATTGGAGAAGGAAATGGCAACCCACTCCAGTATTCTTGCCTAGAGAATCCCAGGGACGGGGAGCCTGGTGGTCTGCTGTCTATGGGGTCGCACAGAGTCGGACATGACTGAAGCGACTTAGCAGCAGCAGCAGCATGCTTCCCAAGGGCTTCCCTGGTGGCTCAGATGGTAAAGAATCCATCTGCAATGCAGGAGACCTGAGTTTATCCCTGAGTCAGGAAGATCCCCTGGAGAAGGCAATGGCTACCCACTCCAGTATTCTTGCCTGGGAAGTCCCCTGGACAGAAGAGCCTGGTGGGCTACAGTCCATGGAGTCACAAAGAGTCAGACACAACTGAACAACTAAACACACATACTTCCCAGACACACTGTATAAGATTGCATTCTGCTCTGCTTACCCCAAATCCCCCACCTGAAAATAAGCAGTAAGCTCAGCTGTGTATATATGTGCACCTATTTCAAGTGTTGAATGATTTCTTTATTCTTTACAGTTTAGTGGTTATATGGGTTTATGTATATTTGTCCAGACTCTATACAAACATTTATTATTTTTATTTGTTGTTATTTACTCTCTAAGTCATGTCCAATTCTTGTGTGACCCCAGGGACTGCAGCCTGCCAGGCTCTTTTGTCCATGGGGCTTCCCAGGCAAGAAGACAGGAATGGGTTGCCATTTCCTTCTCCAGGGGATCCTCCCACTCCAAGAATCAAACGCGTGTCTCCTGCACTGCAGGTGGACTCTTTACCACTGAACCATTGGGGAAGGCCCTGAACCTGAATACACTGAATTAAAAACACAAGTGAGAATAAAAGAGAACAGAACACCTCTGGTAAGTGATAGAAGAAACTGAATGCAGAACGCTGGCATTGCTAGTAAATATGGATCTGAGGCACAGTTCAGTGTAAGAATTCCCTATATAGTGCACAATCATATCCCCACTTTTGTATCAATAATTCTAGCAAAGGTTGGTTTAGCCAAGCAACAACAAGCTGTATAAGATAGAAGCAAGATCCCCAAAGAACAGAGTGTGGACAGCTCAGTCCCATAGGAAACTGCAGATGCTGTCTTGTCCAAGGCGGCTGCAAAACTAAGTCTGTGCAGAAATTGCGTGCCTCAGGAGCCTACCTTTACTTTTGCTCCCTTTTCCTTGATCTTTTTCCTCTCTCTTGTTCCCAACTCTCTCCTATGGGAATGTTGCATCAGTTTGCATGTGGGGATAATGCCTGCAAGGAAGTGCTTGAGAAGCAGTTGGATTGTCCAAGCCCCTAATGACAGGATTTGTTTTCTCATCGAGGTGGTGGAGTGCTGATCCTGAAGCAGCAAAGGGAGCAATTAACACCATGAACCCACCTCCAGCTCTTTTTCGGTTGGGGAGATTTAGAAAAATCAGTGAGCATATAAGAGATCCAGGTTTCCTTAGAGAAAGTAGATGAAGGTCCCATTCAGAGAAATGTTTAAGGATTAAGGGTGGCCAAGAATGTATTAAAAGTACTCAGGAGAGAGGGAAGGGCAATTGCCCAAGAGCAAAAGAAGCCCATGGCCACAGCAAAGAAAGAATTAGTGCAGACTTTTATCCAGAACTCTTATCCTGGGCACTAAAACCAAAGTAAGGATAGATATGAATTATTGTCTTTATCTCACTACTAAATGGTGGGAAAAGTGGATCAAGAGATTTGGGATATACTATTAAGATCTCAAGATGACTTTTGGAATGTTGTAAAAGCAGTCCCTATGAACTTACAAAGATCATGACCCCAAGTTTAGATAATTTCAATTTTCTTTACACATGGTGAATTTAAAAACTTTTTTTGCACTCTACTTGTAGACAGTGATTTTCTCCTTCATTTGACAGGTTTTTGAGATAATGGAAAGGATCATTAGATGTAATTTAACAAAAGGTCTTAATTTTTCCCCTTCATCTCCTAAAAAGATAAGAATATAGCTGTAGGATTTTTTTTTTTTCTTCATCCAAACAGAAAGAGACCTAACGCATTGGGGTGGTGCAACTTACTAACTCTTGCTCAGTAAGGCAAAAGCCATTACCTGCAAATCTTCTCTATAAGGAAAATGTTACCTGGAAGTTGAGACTTGCAATCCTGAGAGTCAGGCAGAGCATCCAACCATTCCAGCTTTCATTTTCTGTCTATAAAATAAGGGCATTGGGTTAATTATCTCTAAAAATCCTTTCAACTTTAAAATCTTCTAATTCAGTAATTCCATCTCTGTGACAGTTTGCTCCAGCAAAATGGAGGCAACTACCCAACATGGTAAGAGAGAAATCTCAAACCTGGTTTTAACTTTTTCCAATAAAAGCTGCTAGCTGGTTATTACAAATGACTTTAATTCATAGAAAGTTAGAATTAGAGTAGAACCATCACTAGTCTAGTGCTTTCTTAGTCCAAGACCAAGTTAATAGCTTGCCTAAGGGAAAACAGTGGTTAGTGGTGCCACTCAGCTGTTCCCTCATAGGGGATTGTATTTAAAACTTGCTTCTGATATAAATATTTGTTGAACTAAATGAAACCACTTTCTGAAAAGCTTGTGCACTTTTGATATAGCTTTATATTTCACAGGGATTTAAATAGAAAACACGATTTTAATTTGGAGACTCAAAGACGCTTCATCACAGTGGCAGTATATTTTGCATGCATAATTGCATTCAAGCACCTATAGTGATTTCTGCATGTTTATTTCCTATCATACCTCCTATAGAAGATCATGCTTGGGCGAAAAAAGGACTGCTAACGTTCACTGTCTTTCTCTGTTTCAAATGGGATTTTGGTAGGAGATCTTACTGGGGAAGAGCTTTGGGCCATAACACAATAATGCTTATAGATTTTTTTTTTAACCTGAAAGTAGTGATTAAAAGACTATTCTGATTTTGTAACTCTCTAAAATATTTAGATTTTTAGGCAACTGTGAAATTCTTTTTAATGTATCTACTGAAATATAAATTGTGCAAAACAAAGAAACAATCTCCTCAAAGCATGATCACATCCAGGAAGAACCATCTGAATCTTTTCCTTTAAGATTTCCTGTGTTTGTTCTCAGTAGGATTTAAATTGTGTTAGTCTCACAGGTTGCTCTATCTAGGACACTGTTTGGAGTAGTAAGTTCAGAGTTTCAATTTTGTTTTTGACCAAAAAAAGGGCATTTGACTGATGGCCTTTGATAATCAGGGTAGAAAAGACTGGCCACACTGAAGAACAAAACGCAAAGCGCTCCTATATGAAAACATTCTCAAAGCGAACCTGTAACGAGGCAGGGTAGGTATAAATCAATTAAACGCTGGGTGAAGTTTAGCTTTGAGGAGTAAGAATAAGTAATTCCACTGTCAGTGGTTGTATGGATTTCACAGGGCACAATACAGCACATCTAAGGAGACATCCCTTACACTGTGGTATCTAAAATGTACACAGTGCAGACACAAACTTTCACTGCAATTTTCCTAACAGATAGGCATATAGCTATCTTTGGGAAAAGTCATTTTTTTTTTTCAGTCCAAAGAAATATGCTATACAGATTCTATTAGTTTGAGAATCCCAAGTCATTATTTTAACGATTTCCATCTCCCTGTTTGTGTGTATGTGTGTGTCTTGTAATCATAAAATCTACATATTACCTCAAGAGAATTTTTCAAATAAGTTAAATAACATAATAATTAATTTGTAATTAACTGTGAAGACACAGTAAATATTTAACCCAAATTATATTTTAAATAGTACTTTAAAACAGTTCCCTGAAATAACCACTATTGAGTTAATGAAACTAAATCTATATATTAATATCTCAAGGGCATAAAACATTTCATATCCTTATTTTAGCTTTCACCATGTGTAAACCATGGTATATGCATGGATTATGTTAAGAAAAGAATAATATTTATGTAACACCATTTTTCAAAAAAAAAAAGAGATAAGTCTGAACTCTATCATTTTGACCAAAAAAAAATTGTTTTCAAGACTCTCCTCTTCGAGTCAGCAGAGAGTTAAATAAGTAGCAATTATTGGTGGCTAATATTTAAATTTCTATTTGAAAATTCTACTTTGCCTTAATATTAGTACTCAATACTAGAAACATAACTCTAAAATTCACTTTGCACAGTTTTACATTTATTTAATGAAACTTAATGATATCTTAGAGAGGAGGAAAAAGCAATGATATTCTGTGTTGTATTCTGTCTTGCCTTTAAAGTTATCAGTATCCTATCAAGCTAGTCAAAGCAAAATTGAAACTTTACTAGGCATTTTCTCTTACTAACAAAAGCAGTTGCTTAGTGTTTTCATTTAAATGTGAAACAAATCAATAATGCAATGTAGGAAAATTGAAGAACACTTTCACAAAGACCACAGACTTTTAAATAATGAAAACACAGTCTTGAGAGTCTTATGAACCAGTATCCATGATGCCAGGGCATGTGTCTATTGTCAAACCCTTGGAGATCATTGCTTCATCGTCATACATAATGCTTAAGAAATGTTAAACAAGTCTAAGTTTTCCCAGGCTTTTCAAAGACTTCAATATTCTAATGAAAAATTTTAAATCCCAAGAATATAATATCCTACGTAGCATTTTCCACATATACTTGAATATGGAACTTTTGTTTTAACAGAGTCCTTCCTGAAACAGCATTTCTCAGAGCATCTTTAGAAAAGGATGCCATTAAAAAAAAAAAAAAAAAAAGCTCTTACACAATTAAGAAGAGCAAAGCCTGTGGAATTAAGAACTCATAGTTCTATAAAAGGGATTTTTTTCTCAAACTGTGGATGGTGTCAAATGCATGAATGCAATTAACATTCAATTTGTAGTATAAGTCCTAAAGAGAACTTAAGGCAGAAGACTTAATTTCAGTCAATTTATCCCTGATGAATCGAAAGACAAAGTAAGCTGTTGAATTTGTTATTATAGAATAATATTGTGCCCAAAAGCCAAGCATCTTGAGACTTTTTACTATGATTTACTGGACAAAAATCTAAGTTATATTGAAATACCAATCTTTCAGAGATAAGGCCAATTTCTAAATGCACCAGCAGTTGATATAAAATCATGCTAAAACCCAGCTTATGAGGAAGTTAAACACGTACAGTTTGATTATAAATCCATAAAGAACAAAGGTTGAGTTTATATACTCTACTCATATAGATATAAGTATCACCAAGGGACAACTTCCGACTCTGGTGTCATGAAGAAACTAGCAAATCTTTCCCCCCACCAAATAAAGAACAAAACTACAAAATAAAATAAAAATAATTTCAGGGATCTAAAAATTGATCAAGGCAAGCAACAATAAGAAGTTTAAAAGTAAGCTAACATAACTCCAACCAAGAATAATAGGAGTCTGTAGACTTCTTGGCTGGAGCTGCTCCCACCATCCAGAACAGACCATATTCTAGGCCATAAAACAAATTTCTATAAACGTAAAATGATTTAAACCATGCAAAGTATGTTCTCTAACCAAATGGAATTAATTTAAAAATCAAAAGTAGTCATAAACAAAAAGGGAATTGGCAAATATAACTGGAACTTTAACAGTATGCTGCTACTGCTGCTAAGTTGCTTCAGTCGTGTCCAACTCTGTGTGACCCCATAGACAGCAGCCCACCAGGCTCCTCTGTTCCTGGGATTCTCAAGGCAAGAACGCTGGAGTGGGTTGCCATTTCCTTCTCTGATATAATCATGAATCAAAGAGGAAAGTAAGATGCAAGTAAGAAAATATTTTGAACTGAATGAAAACAAAAATTAACATGTCAAAATCTATTATTGCTTGCATGGCAATTTAGAGCTTTAAGAATTTGTATTAGGAAGAAAGAAAACTCCAAAATCAATTATTGAAGATTTCACTTAAAAAAAAATAGGAAAAACAAAGCAAATGGAACATGAACTAGAAAAAGATAAATGAAAGGTTAGAGGATAAAAGAATAAAATAGGAAAAACAGTGAAAATACAATAAAATATAAAGTTGGTTTCATAAGATAAAACAAAATGTGATATTAGGGAATTACAAGTTAAAACAATGAAATACCACTGCATACCTATTACAATGGCTAAAATCCAAACCACTGACAATACCAAATGCTAACAAGGATGAGAAGCGGTAGGAATTCTCATTCATAACTGGTGAGAATGTAAAATGTAAATCTGCATGCAACTTTGGAAGTCATTTTGGTATTTTCTTACAATGCTCAATCTAGTCTTACTACATATATGATGTAGCATTCACACTCCTAGGTATTTATCCAAATAAGTTGAAAAATGATGTGTACACAAAAGCCTGCAAACCCATGTTTATTGAAGCCTTATTAAAGTTGACAAAAACTGGAAGCAACCAAGAAACTCTTCAATAGGTGATTGAATAAACAAAACCTGGTATAGTCATACAATAAATTATTATTCAGCAATATATAAAATGGGTTATCAAACAACAAAAAGACATGGAAGAGTTTTAAATAGTTATTGCTAAAAGAACAAAAGTAGTACGAAAATGCTGCCCATCAAGTGATTCCAATAATATGATATTCTGGAAAGGGCAAAGCCATAGTGCTGTTCAGAGTAATTCTCTGATAGCATATGCATAACATGATACATTTGTCAAAAACCATAGAACTATATGACACAGAGTGAATTCTATGTAAACTATGGACTTCTGTTAATACTAATACATCAATATTAGTTCATCATCTAGTCCAGACACTGTGAAGAACAGTATGGATTTTTCTCAAAACACTAAAAATAGAACTACCATATGACCCAGCAATTCTACTCCTGGGTATATAACCAAACAAAAGAAAGAACTAATTTAGAAAGTATATGTCCTCCAATGTTCACAGCAATATTATTTACAGTCACCAAGATATGGAAGCAACTTTAATGTCTCTCAACAGATGAATGGATAAAGAAGTAATTGTGTGTATATATGTGTGTATATATATCTGCTGCTAAGTAGCTTCAGTTGTATCCGACTCTGTGCGACCCCATAGACGGCAGCCCACCAAGCTCCCCCGCCCCTGGAATTCTCCAGGCAAGAACACTGGAGTGGGTTGCCATTTCCTTCTCCAATGCACGAAAGTGAAAAGTGAAAGTGAAGTCGCTCAGTCGTGTCTGACTCCTAGCGACCCCATGGACTGCAGCCTACCAGGCTCCTCTGTCCATGGGATTTCACAGGCAAGAGTACTAGAGTGGGGTGCCATTGCCTTTTCCAGTATATATATCTACACATATATATATATAGCTTCACAGGTGGCACTAGTGGTAAAAAATAACCTGCATGCCAATGCAGGAGACATAGGAGATATAGGTTTGATCTCTGGGTCTAAAAGACCCCTGGAGGAGGACATGGCAACCTACTCCAGTATTCTTGCCTAGAGAATCCCCATGGAAGAGGAGCCTGGAGGGCTACAATCCATAGGGTAGAAAAGAGTTCAGTGAGATGGAAATGACTGAGCATTCATGCATGTATATGTGTGTGTGTGTGTGTGTGTGTGTGTGTGTATACACACAACTATTAAGACAGAAAGAAATTTTGCCATTTGCAATATCACAGATGGACCTGGAGGCTATTATGATTAGTGAAATAAGTCTTATAGAGAAAGGCAAATACTGTGTTTTCATTTATATGTGGAATCTAAAAAATAAATAAATGGAGGTAATAAAACAACAGACACTCAGATACAGAGGACAAGCTAGTGGTTACCAAGAGGACAAGGTTTCTGGGGAGGAGAAATGTAGGGATAGGGGATTAAAGCTACAAACTACTAGGTGTAAATAAATAAGATACAAAGATATAATGTAGCCCACATGGATTATAGTAATATTTTATAATAACTTTCAGTCCAGTTCAGTTCAGTCGCTCAGTTATGTCCGACACTGCGACCCCATGAATTGTAGCACGCCAGACCTCCCTGACCATCACCAACTCTCGGAGTTCACTCAGACTCACGTCCATTGAGTCGGTGATGCCATCCAGCCATCTCATCCTCTGTCATCCCCTTCTCCTCCTGCCCCCAATCCCTCCCAGCATCAGGGTCTTTTCCAATAAGTCAACTCTTCTCATGAGGTGGCCAAAGTACTGGAGTTTCAGCTTCAGCATCAGTCCTTCCAAAGAACACCTAGGTTATGATCTCCTTTAAAATGGACTGGTTGGATCTCCTTGCAGTCCAAAGGACTCTCAAGAGTCTTCTCCAACACCACAGTTCAAAAGCATCAATTCTTCGGTGTTCAGCTTTCTTCACAGTCCAACTCTCACATCCGTACATGACCACTGGAAAGACCATTGCCTTGACTAAGTGGACCTTTGTTGGCAAAATAATGTCTTTGCTTTTCAATATGCTATCTAGGTTGGTCATAACTTTCCTTCCAAGGAGTAAGCGTCTTTTAATTTCATGGCTGCAATCACCATTTGCAGTGATTTTGAAGCCCAGAAAAATAAAGTCTGACACTGTTTCCCCATCTACATAGTTCCCCATCTGAAGTGATGGGACCAAATGCCATGATCTTAGTTTTCTGAATGTTGAGCTTTAAGCCAAATTTTTCACTCTCCTCTTTCACTTTCATCAAGAAGCTTTTTAGTGTCTCTTCACTTTCTGCCATATGGGTGGTGTCATCTCCACATCTGAAGTTATTGATATTTCTCGCGGCAATCTTGATTCCAGCTTGTGCTTCTTTTCCAGCGGAGCGTTTCTCATGATATTCTCTGCATATAAGTTAAATAAGCAGGGTGACAATATACAGCTTTGATGTACTCCTTTTCCTATTTGGAACCAGTCTGTTGTTCCATGTCCAGTTCTAACTGTTGCTTCTGAACCTGCATACACGTTTCTCAAGATACAGGTCAGGTGGTCTGATATTCCCATCTCCTTGAGAATTTTCCACAGTTTATTGTGATCCACACAGTCAAAGGTTTTGGCATAGTCAATAAAGCAGAAATAGATGGTTTTCTGGAAATTTCTTGCTTTTTCGATGATCCAGAGGATGCTGCTAATTTCATCTCTGGTTCCTCTGCCTTTTCTAAAACCAAGTTGAACATCTAGAAGTTCACAGTTCACGTATTGCTGAAGCCTGGCTTGGAGAATTTTGAGCATTCTTTACTAGAATGTGAGATAAGTGCACTCATGCACTGAGCATTCTTGGGCATTGCCTTTCTTTGGGATTGGAATGAAAACTGACCTTTTCCAGTCCTGTGGCCACTGCTGAGTTTTCCAAATTTCCTGGCGTATTGAGTGTGCCACTTTCACAGCATCATCTTCCAGGATTTGAAATAGCTCAACTGGAATTTCATCACCTCCACTAGCTTTGTTCATAGTGATGCTTTCTAAGGCCCCTTGACTTCACATTCCAGGATGTCTGGCTCTAGGTGAGTGATCACACCATTGTGATTATCTGGGTCATGAAGATCTTTTTGTACAGTTCTTCTGTGTATTCTTGCCACCTCTTTTTAATATCTTCTGCTTCTGTTAGGTCCCTACCATTTCTGTCCTTTATCGAGCCCATCTTTGCATGACATGTCCCCTTGGTATCTCTAATTTTCTTGAAGAGACCTCTAGTCTTTCCCATTCTGTTTTTTCCTCTATTTCTTTGCATTGACCGCTGAGTAAGGCTTTCTTATCTCTTCTTGCTATTCTTTGGAACTCTGCATTCAGATGCTTATATCTTTCCTTTTCTCCTTTGCTTTTCACTTCTCTTCTTTTCACAGCTATTTGTAAGGCCTCTCCAGACAGCCATTTTGCTTTTTTGCATTTCTTTTCCATGGGCATGGTCATGACCTGTCTCCTGTACAATGCCACGAACCTCCATCCGTAGTTCATCAGGCACTCTGTCTATCAGATCTAGGCCCTTAAATCTATTTCTCATTTCCACTATATAATCATAAGGGATTTGATTCAGGTCATACCTGAATGGTCTAGTGGTTTCCCCCACTTTCTTCAATTTAAGTCTGAATTTGGCAATAAGGAGTTCATGATCTGAGCCACAGTCAGTTCTTAGTCTTGTTTTTGCTGACTGTATAGAGCTTCTCCATCTTTGGCTGCAAAGAATATAATCAGTCTGATTTCGGTGTTGACCATCTGGTGATGTCCATGTGTAGAGTCTTCTCTTGTGTTATTGGAAGAAGGTGCTTGCTATGACCCGTGCGTTCTCTTGGCAAAACTCTATTAGCCTTTGCCCTGCTTCATTCTGTATTCCAAGGCCAAATTTGCCTGTTACTCCAGGTGTTTCTTGACTTCCTACTTTTGCGTTCCAGTCCCCTATCTTTTTTTGGGTTTTAGTTCTAAAAGGTTTTGTAGGTCTTCATAGAACTGTTCAACTTCAGCTTCTTTAGCGTTACTGGTTGGGGCATAGACTTGGATTACTGTGATATTGAATGGTTTGCCTTGGAAATGAACAGAGATCATTCTGTCATTTTTGAGATTGTATCCAAGTACTGCATTCAGACTCTTTTGTTGACCATGATGGCTACTCCATTTCTTCTAAGGGATTCCTGCCCACAGTAGTAGATATAATGTTCATGAGTTAAATTCACCCATTCCAGTCCATTTTAGTTCGCTGAAAGATGGAGTATAATTTATAAAATATTGTTACTATACTGTATATTTAGCGATTTCTCTGGTCAGCCCTGCCTTCCCCTCAGCTCCATGATCATAGCTAAACAGGCCCTTCGAGCCTCAAGAGGACCAAAGTACAAGGCTGTTTTTCCCTGACCCAGACATTGGAGCAGGGCTTCCTGTTGGCCTGGCCCCTCTCACCTCCCATTCCTGCTGTGGGCTTGGGGCTCCAGAAGGACTTCGTGCTGGCTTAGCCCAGGGGAAAGGCAATAAAGAACCTGTGTGCTGAAAAAAAATAAAAATAAAAATAAATAAAATTAATAATAATATTATGAAACAACAACAACAAAAAAATAGTGTACCATTTGACTGCAAAATATTAATAATGGGGAAAATTTGGAGTGGCAGAGAGATATAGGAACTCTGTAATATCTGTTTACTTTTTCTCTAAATCCAAAAATGCTCTAAAATGAATGTCTATTAGTTAAAAATTAAATATAAAAAAAATCCACTGGCTTTTCCTTCTATCCACAGCAAAAGGAAGAAAAAAAGGATTATAAATCATGATCAAGTGCATTTCATCCAAGTAATGAGTAATCAAACTTAGTTCAAAGGATTTGGATACAGACAGGAACAAAACTCCCAAGATTTACAGGGCTCTTTCTCTTCATCTCCCTGTTTCCAATGGTCTGACCTGCCAATTTTAGCAACCTTAGCAACCCCAAATTGCTATGTAACTTTCTATTGCCCAGATTCAATTTCTTTTATCCATTTAGACCAATGTTCTCTTCTTGGGCTTCACAGCCCACAAAACGGTTTTCAAACTGTGTGCAGGAAGAAAGCCAGTTCTATTTGTGCGTTTTCCCTTTCTCCATTTTCTGAACCATGTATTGGGTGTACCTAGTCTCTTTAATTAGCTGTTGCTTCTATTCTGAATGTTTTTATAGTTGTTTGTAGCAATCCTGATTGTAGCCACTCCATCATGACCCAACTCAGATATCTCTATAAATGCATTTTATGGGATCACTCTTTCTACCAAGTTGATAATTGATTGGATTGTATATACTGAATAAAAAGAAATAAAGTTATGTTGTAATTGTTAACGTAAGAGTTAAAAACAGATCTAGTATAATGGTGATAGTGCAGAAGAAGAAAAACAAACACTTGTGGAATATGTAGTAAATAATATTGATATCATTTGAAAGTTGATTATACATGGCAATAAAATGAGAGGGTTTAAAGTATAGCACAGTGTTCTGGTTTGTGCCACATGATGGATAAGGATGCCTTTCATACTAGAAACAGAGCAGATTTACAATGGCAATAACACTGAGAGTTTCTTTACTTTTCACTCTAAGTATTTAATTTCAATGAAGATTTTTTCATCCTGCATTCTGTGTGTCACATGAGGGTGTTTTATAAATATGTCTAATTTTTCTTTTTTTCTCATTTAGATGGGACATGTCTGAACTAAGGCAATAAAAGTAGGATTATTATAGTAGGGAAAACACAGGAGAGATTAAAGGGACAGAGTCAACCAAAATTAGTAACTAACCATATCTAAAGGATTAGGACAAAAGCTTCCCCAGTGGCTCAGCTGTAAAGAAAAAAATTGCAGAAAATACATGAGAACCAAGAGACATGGGTTCAATCCCTGGGTCGAGAAGATTCCCTGGAAGAGGAAATGGTAACCCACTCCAGTATTTTTGCCAGGAAAATCCCATGGACAGAGGAGCTTTGTGGGCTACAGTCCATGGGGTTGCACAGTCAGGCACGAATGACCAAGCAAGCACATAAAAGATTAGGATAAAAAGACAATAAAATAACTCTTCAGTTTATAGCATAAGCAGGTGGATCAATGAAGAGAATCATTGATCAAGATACAAATTTTATGAGGAGAAATTATGTGTGTGGCGTGGTGCGGGGGTGGGGGACAAGTAAAAAGTTTTGTTTTGGGTATAGTAAGTGTGTGAGATGCCCAGATGTAGATGAAAGGTAAACTCCAGAAGTATCATCCTGAAGTTGATAAAGGAAATATGAGCTAATAAAAAGACTGGAAGTCAGCATGTATAGTCATCCATAAATACAAATAATGTGAAACAAGTACGGGGTTAAAACAGAGAAGATTTCTAAGTGAAATCTTGAGAAATACCATCATTTAAGAGATTAGGTGTGGAAATGAACTGAACTCTGAAAATCATAGAAGGCTTGAGAAGGGGTAGTTAGAAAGGGAAGGGGAAAAAAAGCAGAGAAGATTGTCATATCCCATTGATTCAGAATTTTACAGTTTGCAATTTCCTTTTTTTCCCCTGCTGCTATGAAAACTGTAGGCTTTTTGGCATTCATACATCTTTTCTGTTGGAAGTAAAAATTTGTATGAGCCAAATTCTTCTTTGATTTTTGTCTTTTTAAAAAAATGTTAATTAAATACTTTAAAATCAGTAAATGTCTTATGTATAGCAGCAATTAGATATCTCCTTATTGTTTCTGCATCACTGAAATAAAAATATTATTTCAGTTGAAATTTCAGAATCTACAGAAAACATTCCTACATGACTATAACATTGTGCTTTTGAATATATTTGCTATGGAGTAAGATTTTCAAATTACAAAATACAGTTTTTCATAGGCTACCTCTCATATATTCCCTTTGCCAATAAAATTAATAGTTCCATATTTAACCCAATCAATATAGAATTTCTCAGAATATTATTCTTGAAACATGTATTTTCAATATAACCTGCTTATCTCAAATGGCTACTATTTTACTTAAAACAAAGCCTTCCCTGTATTTCTTGGTCCCACTCTGAACTCACTCATAATCCATTTCTTCAAGCCCAATAATACACACACACATGAGAAGTCATATGCAGATGTATATGCATCTCACCGTGGGACCAGAGCCAGGCAGCAGTGTTTGGATCATAAGACAGACTATACAGTTCTTTACTTCATGGCCCTTTGTTTCAACAGCCATTTTTCCTCGCTAAGAAGGCTGTTTCTTTTCTCATGGTTGGCCCCGCTCTAAGCTCCATGGCCAGTGATGAATCCTAAAGTGCTGGATTGACAGAGAGGAAGGAACATGTTGGGATTTTCTGTACAGGTGCCTGAAATTAGACTGTTCATCACTCGCTTAATTAGTGACATCCATTTCGTCCTCTTCCTCTACACTTAATGCTTTAATTTTATATCGAGTTACTATATTTGGTGAATAAAGTCAAATTTTAAATGGAAGATTTTTTTTAGTGTGATCTTATCAGCCTTGCTTCCTCAAGTTACCCCTTGGAATATTTGATATTGTTTTTGATGTCTGACTTTGCCAAATGGGTATTTTCTATTAATAGTTAAGATTTTAACAATAAATTGAAGAAAGTAGGGAAAACCACTAGACCATTCAGGTATGACCTAAATCAAATCCCTTATGATTATACAGTGGAAGTGAGAAATAGATTTAAGGGACTAGATCTGATAGAGTGCCTGATGAACTATGGACGGAGGTTCGTGGCATTGTACAGGAGACAGGGATCAAGACCATGCCCATGGAAAAGAAATGCAAAAAAGCAAAATGGCTGTCTGGGGAGGCCTTACAAATAGCTGTGAAAAGAAGAGAAGTGAAAAGCAAAGGAGAAAAGGAAAGATATAAGCATCTGAATGCAGAGTTCCAAAGAATAGCAAGAACAGATAAGAAAGCCTTCTTCAGCAATCAATGCAAAGAATTAGAGGAAAACAACAGAATGGGAAAGACTAGAGGTCTCTTCAAGAAAGGGGAGCGCATGTATACCTGTGGCGGATTCATTTTGATATTTGGCAAAACTAATACAATTATGTAAAGTTTAAAAATAAAATAAAATTAAAAAAATAAAATAAATGCAAAACGTTGTAGAGATACCAAGGGAACATTTCATGCACAGATGGGCTTGAAAAAGGACAGAAATGGTATGGACCTAACAGAAGCAAAAGATATTAAAAAGAGATGTCAAGAATACACAGAAAAACTGTACAAAAAGATCTTCACAACCCAGATAATCACGGTGGTGTGATCACTGACCTAGAGCCAGACATCCTGGAATGTGAAGTCAAGTGGGCCTTAGAAAGCATCGGTATGAACAAAGCTAGTGGAGGTGATGAAATTCCAGTTGAGCTATTTCAAATCCTGGAAGATGAAGCTGTGAAAGTGGTGCACTCAATATGCCAGCAAATTTGGAAAACCCAGCAGTGGCCACAGGACTGGAAAAGGTCGGTTTTCATTCCAATCCCAAAGAAAGGCAATGCCCAAGAATGCTCAAACTACTGCACAATTGCACTTATCTCACACGCTAGTGAAGTAATACTCAAAATTTTCCAAGCCAGGCTTCAGCAATATGTGAACAGTGAACTTCCAGATGTTCAAGCTGGTTTTAGAAAAGGCAGAGGAACCAGAGATCAAATTGCCAACATCCGCTGGATCATCGAAAAAGCAAGAGAGTTCCAGAAAAACATCTATTTCTGCTTTATTGACTATGCCAAAGCCTTTGACTGTGTGGATCACAATAAGCTGTGGAGGATTCTGAAAGAGATGTGAATACCAGACCACCTGATCTGCCTCTTGAGAAATTTGTATGCAGGTCAGGAAGCAACAGTTAGAACTGGACATGGAACAACAGACTGGTTCCAAATAGGAAAAGGAGTACGTCAAGGCAGTATATTGTCACCCTGTTTATTTAACTTATATGCAGAGTACATCATGAGAAACTCTGGACTGGAAGAAACACAAGCTGGAATATAGATTGCCAGGGGAAATATCAATCACCTCAGATATGCAGATGACACCACCCTTATGGCAGAAAGTGAAGAGGAACTAAAAAGCCTATTGATGAAAGTGAAAGAGAAGAGTGAAAAAGTTGGCTTAAAGCTCAACATTCAGAAAACTAAGATCATGGCATCTGGTCCCATTACTTCATGGCAAATAGATGGGGAAACAGTGGAAACAGTGTCAGACTTTATTTTTGGGGGCTCCAAAATCACTGCAGATGGTGATTGCAGCCATGAAATTAAAAGACGCTTGCTCCTTGGAAGGAAAATTATGACCAACCTAGACAGCATATTCAAAAGCAGAGACATTGTTTGCCAACAAAGTCCGTCTACTCAAGGCTATATTTTTTCCAGTGGTCATGTATGGATGTGAGAGTTGGACTATAAAGAAAGCTGAGCAGTGAAGAATTGATGCTTTTGAACTGTGGTGTTGGAGAAGACTCTTGAGAGTCCCTTGGACAGCAAGGAGATCCAACCAGTCCATCCTAAAGGAGATCAGTCCTGGGTTTTCTTTGGAAGGACTGTTAATGAAGCTGAAACTCCAATACTTTGGCCACCTCATGTGAAGAGCTGACTTTTTGGAAAAGACCCTGATGGTGGGAAAGATTAAGGGCAGGTGGATAAGGGGACGACAGAGGATCAGATGGTTGGACAGCATCACTGACTGAATGGACATGAGTTTGAGTGAACTCCAGGAGTTGGTGATGGACAGGGAGGCCTGGCGTGCTGCAGTTCATGGGGTCGCAGAGAGTCGGACACGACTGAGTGACTGAACTGAAATGAACTCAATGAAAACCCACTGTGTAGTACAGGAAACTCTACTCAGTGCTCTGTGGAGACCTATATGGGAAGGAAATTCAAGACAGAATATATACATATATATATATATATATATATAGAGAGAGAGAGAGAGAGAGAGAGAGAGCTGATTTTCTTTGCTATACAGGAGAACATGGCACATCAGTGTAAAGCAGCTATGCCCCAACTTTAATTTTAAAAAAATTAAAAATAAATAAATATAGAACAAGTTTACTTAGTGAGAAAAGAGTATTTTGTCCTGCTCACCTGGTGTTTAGTGAAATGATACATTCTAATGCACCTAGTATTAGAACATTTCACAGAGAAATACTGCCTCTCTGCAAAAATAAAAGAAAAAGCTTCTGCCTTCCTATCAGTCTGGTCAGGTACTCTCAGTTAACTCAACAGAAAAACTAAGGCCACAAGTATTTGATCTCACATTGTAACACTGAAACATCAGTGGAGATGATTAAATCTCTCTTTTCTCATCTGTCTTTGAACATAATTGTAATAAAAGTTGCTTTATTTCTGAAAACACTCGAAGGTTTCCATGCCAAGCCATCAGGGATCATACTAATTGACTTCTCATTTAAATCTACAATTATATTAGATAAAAAAACAGTCAATTTTCCAGAAATTAGAAGCAGGCTGACCCAGAACTTTTACTCTGTATAAAAGGAGGTAATGATTGCATACTTTACCTTCTTTCTATTTCACTATTTCTAAGTTTTATCACCTTAATGTCTTATTGTCTCCAAAACATAACCAAGTGGTATCAGATGACCCGTTGAGATTCTGAGAAGAAAAAAGTACAACTTTTCCTACTTAACGTTCTCTCATCCCCTTTCTAATTCTGTTTGTGAATGTTTTTACTATATATAAGAAATCAGTAAATATATATGTGTAGATACATATCTATTGGGAAGTGGGGGTGAAGTTTCTTCTTGATATGAGTACACATTTAAGCCTTCCTCAGTGATAAGTGCAAAGAAATAGAGGAAAACAATAGAATGGGAAAGACTAGAGACCTCTTCAAAAAAATCAGAGATACCAAGGGAACATTTCATGCAGAGATGGGCTCAATAAAGGACAGAAATGGTATGGACCTAATAGAAGCAGAAGATATTATGAAGAGGTGGCAAGAATTCACAGAAAATGTGCAAAAACATCTTCAAGACCCAAATAATGACAATGGTGTGATCACTCACCTAGAGCCAGACATCCTGGAATGTGAAGTCAAGTGGGCATTAGGAAGAATCACTACAAACAAAGCTAGTGGAGATGATGGAATTCCAGTTGAGCTCTTTCAAATCCTGGAAGATGATGCTGTGAAAGTGCTACACTCAATATGCCAGCAAATTTGGAAAACTCAGCAGTGGCCATAGGACTGGAAAAGGTCAGTTTTCATTCCAATCCCAAAGAAAGGCAATGCCAAAGAATGCTCAAACTGCCACACAATTGTACTCATCTCACATGCTAGTAAAGTAATGCTCAAAATTCTCCAAGCCAAGTTTCAGCAATACGTGAACGGTGAACGTCCAGATGTTCAAGCTGGTTTTAGAAAAGGCCGAGGAACCAGAGATCAAATTGCCAACATCTGCTGGATCATCAAAAAAGCAAGAAAGTTCCAGAAAACCATCTATTTCTGCTTTATTGACTATGCCAAAGCCTTTGACTGTGTGGATCACAATAAACTGTGGAAAATTCTCAAAGAGATGGGAATACCAGACCACCTGATCTGCCTCTTGAGAAATCTGTATGCACGTCAGGAAGCAACAGTTAGAACTGGACATGGAACAACAGACTGGTTCCAAATAGGAAAAGGAGCATGTCAAGGCTGTATATTGTCACCCTGCTTATTTAACTTACATGCAGAGTACATCATGAGAAATGCTGGGCTGGATGAAGCACAAGCTGGAATCAAGATTCCTGGGAGAAATATCGGTAACCTCAGATATGCAGATGACATCACCCTTATGGCAGAAATTGAAGAACTAAAGAGCCTCTTGATGAAAGTGAAAGAGGAGAGTGAAAAAGTTGGTTTAAAGCTTAACATTCAGAAAACAAAAATCATGGCATCAGGTCCCATCACTTCATGGCAAATAGATGGGGAAACAGTAGGGCTCCAAAATCACTGCAGATGGTGATTACAGCCATGAAATTAAAATATGCTTGCTCCTTGGAAGGAAAACCTAGACAGTATATTAAAAAGCAGAGATGTTACTTTGCCAACAAAGGTGTATCTAGTCAAGGCTATGGTTTTCCCAGTGGTCATGTATGGATGTGAGAGTTGGACTATAAGGAAAGCTGAGCACCAAAGAATTGATGCTTTTGAACTGTGGTGTTGGAGAAGACTCTTGAGAGTCCCTTGGACTGCAAGGAGATCCAACCAGTCCATCCTAAAGAAATCGGTCCTGAATGTTCATTGGAAGGACTGATGTTGAAGCCGAAACTCCAGTACTTTGGCCACCTGATGCAAAGAGCTGACTCATTGGAAAAGACCCTGATGCTGGGAAGGATTGAAGGCAGGAGGAGAAGGGGATGACAGAGGATGAGATGGTTGGATGGCATCACTGACTCAATGGAGATAAGTTTGGGTGGACTCCGGGAGTTGGTGATGGACAGGGAGGCCTGGCTGCTGTGGTTCACTGGGTTGGGAGGAGTAGGACACGACTGAGACTGAACTGAACTGTAACATTTGAGCACCTTTTCTTAGCACTTTTCTAGATGGTGGATTACACATTTGAGATCAATGATAACCACTAACTTTTGCTAGGCACATACAAGTACACAGATAAATGTACACGCAGCTTGGTATGCATATGTGTATTCATTTGCTACCGTTGCCATATAAAAGACCATAGACTGTGTGGCTTAAGCCACTGAACTTTATTTTCTAACAGTTCTGGAGGCCAGAAGTCCAAGATCAAGGTGCTGGTAGGGCTATTTTGGAGAGGTTTGTTGTAGGGCTCTTTCCTGAGTTTGTAGACAGCTACCTGCTGGCTGCCTCTTCACATGGCACATACAGCCCTGGTATCTCTCCTTGTATTTCCTCTTATTATTACGATACCATGCGGATTGAATTAGGGCCTCCCTAACAGCCTCAATTAAATTTGATTACTTCTGTAAAGACCCTATCTCCAAACAGTCACATTCTGAGATTTCGGGGTGGGGCAGGGGGGATGAGGGCTTGAATATAGGAACTTCAAGGGGAGCAACTATAAAACTGTTTCTCATAACTTAAATGAGTTAGATATTACAGCCATTTTACACATGAAGAACTGAGGCTTTGTGAAGTTAAGAAAGAAACATTCATCACTAAGTCTTTTCAATTTTCAAAAATAGATACTTTATTCCTATTGATGCCTATTTTAATCTTCCCTTCTGTGACTACTATCTCTAACCACGGTAGACAGACTGAAAGACTATTTTTAAATCATACATATCATAACTAAAGTACGTCACACCTTCAGAAAGGAAAGTGAGGTTAAAATAATAGATTATTATAGTAAATTCAGTGAGAGAGCCTAATAATGTAGCCTTGTTATTTTGTGTGTGCAGAGGAGCAGTTTTTTAAAGACAAAATGTTTTCACATAAAATATACCCTGATGTTATTATGGGCCATTTTTAACCATGAGCTAAAATAGCCAGAGGCTAAGGTAGCATGGCAGAATTTCACAGACAAGTATGTTTTATTAACTTAAATTAATTAAACCTGTGTCTTGACATGTGCATAAAATAAAAAAAAAAAACTAAAATAAAATAGCCTACTTAGCTTCAGAGTGAGATGGCCCCAATTAGAATCAAAGCTCTGTCTGCTATAAGCTATTTTGGGCAAATCTCTTAACATATCTAAAACTCAGTTTCTTAATTTTAGAATACAGGATAATACAAGTTACTTCATAGAATGTCTAAGATGATTAAATTAGGCTAATTTATGAAAGGACTTAATTCATTGTATGGCACTTAATGTGAAAATTTAATATGAGCTGACATTATCATTGCCATCACTCTCAGTCCTGTTATCATTATCACCATGGCATCATCATCACTATCCCTTTCATCATCATCACTAATATTAGTACAGGAAATATGTTATATCCAGTCTATATTAAATTATATGAATTTAATATAAGAAATATACTGTAAGACACAACGGCCTTCACCTAAAAATTAGACAATACTGTATATTGCAATGGACTTCCCTGGTGGCTCAGACGGTAAAGCGTCTGTCTACAATGCAGGAGACCTGGGTTCCATCCCTGGGTCGGGAAGATCTGCTGGAGAAGGAAATGGCAATCCACTCCAGTACTATTGCCTGGAAAATCCCATGGACAGAGGAGCCTGGTAGGCTACAGTCCATGGGGTTGCAAAGAGTTGGACACAACTGAGCGACTTCACTTTCCAAGGGTTGCATCTAAAAAGTGAATCTTTATATGAAAATATAATTTAAATAATAAAGCTTATATCACCTATAAAAATGTAAAACTATGGAGAGATAGGAAAGACAAATACAGTTAACCCTTGAACAATGTGGGTTTGAACTGGCAAGTCCACTCATATTTTGATTATTTTCAGTAAATATGTACCACAGTACTACATAATCAGTGGTTACTTGAATCCTTGTATGTGACATCATCGATACAGACAGCCAACTATAGTTATACATGGATTTCAACTTTATGGTGGGTCTGCCCTCCTAACCCTCATGTTATTTAAGGGTTAATTTTAAGTAATTACTAAAAGGAAGTAATATAGACAATTGCACTAGATATGTCTAACAAGCATTTTATTTTCTATTTGAACAATCTAGAGACCTCTCACCTTAGGGAATAAATATATTGTCAATAAAACTTACGGGAGTCATAATCTTACTCCACTTTAGTATGGAATTTAGGTGAGGAAATTCTCACACTGTGTGAAGCTCTATAAAAAGCAGGACTGGCTAGAGGAGAACTTCATAAAAATAGAGTCATCAATAACACGGATCTCTATGTCCTTATTTATTTAAACGTAACAACCTCTTCAGAGGCAACATAATGATGATGATATATTTCTGTGTGAATTGCCAAGAGGTGTCTTTTGGGCCTCATAACTCACAAAATATGAGTCATTTACTTCTCTGAGGGCTTTCCATTTGAGTTAAAATAAAATAATTGAAACATAAAAGAACATAACTAGAGAGTTCTCAAAATACCTCCTAAGGTCATCATAAAGATCATTTTCCAGGAAAATGTCCCTGAACATCCATGAACTCTTTTTCAAATGTTATCTTATTTCTAATGCTAGACACATTTGAATAGCTGTAAATAGCAATATATATGCACATCAAATCCATATAGGGGAACTATTTTATTTTAGAAGCAAATAACCAGCAAGACACATTTCTTAGTATTTGTTACTAAGTTATGGTTATTACCTATTGATTGAATTTGAAATAATCCCAAGAATACTTTCCAAACACCAACCAGGTAAACTGCCAATGAGTAATGTGCTTACAAAGTAAAAAGATAATTAAAATGGGCCCTTCCTTCTCTCGGCTTAGAGTTTAGAATGAGGGATAGATATAAGCACAAATATACTGAACAGGGGTAGTTGCTTACAGAGAGTTGAATGTGCTGTAAACATATGTCAGGAAAAAATTTCAGGGCTGCCCATTGATAAGTAAGCAGAGTATAGCTATTAGGAAATTTTTGGCAGAGAACATTCAAGGCAGAATGAACACTGCTGAATAGACAGAAAAGCATCAGAGTATGTACAAACAATAATGAAAATAATACAAAAAGAGCACTGTATCCCTGGGGGAAGACTCCAAGAAATACAGCTGGAACTAAGACTGGGTTTTAAGGTGGGATTAAATATTAATACCAAGGGTCTTGAATGTCAAGCTTTAGCAATTCATCAGAAGTAACTCTACAGAGAATCAAAATGATTAGGCATTCAAAGAGTCTTCAGTAAAGCTGTGGAAGTGGTTGAACTGGGGATGTGATTTATAGGCAGGTTAAATAGACAATTTAATAACCTAGGCTAGTCCTCCTTAAACTTTCTTAAATGTGTCAGTTCAGTTCAGTTCAGTAGCTCAGTCGTGTTTGACTCTTTGTGACCCATGGACTGCAGCACGCCAGGGTTCCCTGTCCATCACCAACTCCTGTAGTTTACCCAGACTCATGTCCATTGCGTCGGTGATGCCACCCAACCATCTCATCCTCTGTGTCCCCTTCTCCTCCTGCCTTCAATCTTTCCCAACATCAGGGTCTTTTCCACTGAATCAGCTCTTTGCCTCAGGTGGCCAAAGTATTGGAGTTTCAGCTTCAATGTCAGTCCTTCCAATGAATATTAAGGACTGATTTCTTTTAGGTTGGACTGGTTGGATCTCCTTGCAGTCCAAGGGACTCTCAAGAGTCTTCTTCAACACCATAGTTCAAAGTCAATTCTTCAGTGCTCAGCATTCTTTATAGTCCAACTCTCACATCCATACATGACTACTGGAAAAACCATAGCCTTGACGGTTTTCTCTAGTATAACCATAGACTAGACAGACCTTTGTTGGCAAAGTGACGTCTCTGCTTTTTAATATTCTGTCTAGGTTGGTCACTGCTTTTCTTCCAAGGAGCAAGCATCTTTTAATTTCATGGCTGCAGTCACCATCTGCAGTGATCTAGGGGTCCAAGAAAATAAAGTCTGTCACTGATTCGTTTTCCCCTATCTATTTGCCATGATGTGATGGGACCGGATGCCATGATCTTCTTTTTTTGAATGCTGAGTTTTAAGCCAGCTTTTTCACTCTCCTCCTTTATCTTCATCAAAAGGCTCTTTAGCTCCTCTTTGTTTTCTGCCATTAGGGTCGTGTTATCTGCATATATGAGGTTAATGATATTTCTCTGGGCAATCTTGATTTCTGCTTGTGCTAAATCAACCCTGGCATTTCACATGATGTACACTGTATATAAGTTAAATAAGCAAGATGAAATATATAGCCTTAACATACTGCTTTCCCAATTTTGAACCAGTCTGTTGTTCCATGTCCAGTTCTAACTGTTGCTTCTTCTTAGGGGGAAGAAGAGCAAACTTAGTTACAGACATCAGAGTTAGGAGCAGTTAAAGAGCAAAAGGCAATGGCAGTGCACTCCAGTATTCTTGTCTGGAGAATCCCATGGACAGAGGAGCCTGGTGGGCTGCTGTCCATGGGGTCGCACAGAGTCAGACACGATGGAAGCAACTTAGCAGTAACATTAGCAAAGGAAAAAAACTAGGAATGTTCAGGCCTGCTCACTGTTCTATTTTCTTTTTCTCAAGAAAGGGAAATAGAAAAAACTCATTCCTCTTTTTTTTTCCTTTTCATTGCAACAATTATTCTTTTCTTCTTTTTGAGGTGAGAGTTACTTTCTCTTGTAGACTTTTTAAATCCTAAGTGGAAGCACAGGTCCCTACTGAACTTTTTTTGAGGAGTTTCCAAACATGAGTACTTGCTATATTGAGATAGTTGAATGCAAATGAAGAAAAAAAAATGGTACTTTTTCTGCATAAGTCCAATTAATGTATTTTCAGTTCAGTTCAGTTGCTCACTCATGTCTGACCCTTTGTGACCCCATGATCGCAGCATGCCAGGCCTCCTTGTCCATCACCAACTGCTGGAGTTGATGCCATCCAGCCATCTCATCCTCTGTCGTCCCCTTCTCCTCCTGCCCCCAATTCCTCCCAGCATCAGAGTCTTTTCCAATGAGTCAACTCTTCGCATGAGGTGGCCAAAGTACTGGAGTTTCAGCTTTAGCATCATTCCTTCCAAAGAAATCCCGGGGCTGATCTCCTTCAGAATGGACTGGTTGGATCTCCTTGCAGTCCAAGGGACTCTCAAGAGTCTTCTCCAACACCACAGTTCAAAAGCATCAATTCTTTGGCACTCAGCTTTCTTCACAGTCCAACTCTCACATCTGTACATAATCACTGGAAAAACCATAGCCTTGACTAGACGGACCTTTGTTGGCAAAGTAATGTCTCTGATTTTGAATATGCTATCTAGGTTGGTCATAACTTTCTTTCCAAGGAGTAGGCGTCTTTTAATTTCATGGCTGCAGTCACCATCTGCAGTGATTTTGGAGCCCAGAAAAATAAAGTCTGACACTGTTTCCACTGTTTCCCCAGCTATTTCCCATGAAGTGATGGGACCAGATGCCATGATCTTCGTTTTCTGAATGTTGAGCTTTAAGCCAACTTTTTCACTCTCCTCTTTCACTTTCATCAAGAGGCTTTTCAGTTCCTCTTCACTTTCTACCATAAGGGTGGTGTCATCTTCATATATGAGGTTATTGATATTTCTCCCAGCAATCTTGATTCCAGCTTGTGCTTCTTCCAGCCAAGCGTTTCTCATGATGTAGTCTGCATATAAGTTAAATAAGCAGGGTGACAATATACAGCCTTGACGTACTCCTTTTCCTATTTGGAACCAGTCTGTTGTTCCATGTCCAGTTCTAACTGTTCCTTCCTGACCTGCATACAGGTTTCTCAAGAGGCAGGTCAGGTGGTCTGATATTCCCATCTCTTTGAGAATTTTCCACAGTTTATTGTGATCCACACAGTCAAAGGCTTTGGCATAGTCAATAAAGTAGAAATAGATGTTTTTCTGGAACTCTGTTTTTTCCATGATCTAGCAGATATTACATAGGTTATTTCCTTTCACTTGAAATGTATATTTCTATATGTTGTATCACTAACGATTTACATGAAAAGAAGTTTTAAAAGTTGAGGACACACAAATAAGTGTTAAAACTAATTTTATTTCATCAAGAATATTTTATTTCATAGTTATACTTCTGATACAAACTCATCATATTAGAAATTGAATTTGCATTATGAAAGAATATTAGAGAATCAAGATTTGAAGTTTTTTAATGTAAAAATAATTTACCTAACACCCAGAGTGTTCTCAATGCTCACTCCGATCTGCCAGATAGCCAGAAGGAAAATATAGCTTCATAGTTCCAAAGTGACAAATATAAAATAGAATAATAAATTAAATAATGTATTTACCTAGAGCATGCTTTAAAAAAAGAATACTGTTAATGTAATAGAATTTGACAGGCTGAATGTCAGATCTATAAGCCTACTATACCCATTCACTAAAGAGAGAAACAATAAAATAGTTTTTAATTTTTTTTAATTGAAGGATAATTGCTTTACAGAATTTTGCTGTTTTCTGTCAAGCCTCCACAGGAATCAGCCATAGGTATACATATATCCCCTCTGTTTTGAACCTCCCTCTCATCTCCCTCCACATCCCACCCCTCTAGGTTGATACAGAGCCCCAGTTTGAGTTTCCTAAGCCATACAGCAAATTCCCGTTGGCTATCTATTTTACATATGGTAATGTAAGTTTCCATGTTACTCTTTCCATACATCACCCTCTCCTCCTCTCTCCCCATGTCCATAAGTCTATTCTCTATGTCTGTTTCTCCATTGATGCCCTGTAAATAAATTCTTCAGTATCATTTTTCTAGATTCCGTATATATGCATTAGAATGTGATATTTATCTTTCTCTTTCTGACTTACTTCACTCTGTATAATAGGTTCTAGGTTCATCCACCTCATCAGAACTGACTCAAAGGCATTCCTTTTTATGACTGAGTAATGTTCCATTATATGTACCACAGATTCTTTATCCATTCATCTGTGGGTGGACATCTAGGTTGCTTCCATGTTCTAGCTATTGTAAATAGTGCTGCAATGAACAATGGGATGCATGTGTCTCTTTAAATTTTTATTTCCTCAGGGCATATGCCTAGGAGTGGGATTGCTGGGTCATATGGTGGTCCCATTCCCAGTTTTTTAAGGAATCTCCATACCATCCTCCACAGTGGCTGTATCAATCTACATTCCCACAGACAAACAGTGCAAGAGCATTCCTTTTTGTTCACACCCTCTCCAGGATTTATTGTTTGTAGACTTTTTGATGATGGCCATTCTGACCAGTGTGAGGTAATATCTCATTTTAGTTTTGATTTGCATTTCACTAATAATGAGTGATGTTGAGCATCTTTTCATGTGTTTGTTAGCCATCTGCATGTCTTTGGAGAAATGTCTGTTTAGGCCTTTTCCCACTTTCTTGTTGGACTGTTGGTTTTTTTGTTTTTTTTTTTTTCCCCCTGGTATTGAGTTATATGAGCTGCTTGTATATATTGGAAATTAATCCTTTGTCAGTTGTTTCATTTGCTTTTATTTTCTCCAATTCTGAGGGTTATCTTTTCACCTTGCTTATAGTTTCCTTTGCTGTGAAAAAGCTTTTTAAGTTTCATCAGGTCCCACTTGTTTACTTTTGTTTTTATTTCCTTTACTCTGGGAGGTGAGTCATAGATGATCTTGCTTTGATTTATATCATCAAGTGTTCTGCCTACGTTTTCCTCTAAGAGTTTTATAGTTTCTGAGCATTTAATCCATTTACATTTAAAGTAATATATTATATATATGTTCCTATTGCCATTTTCTTAATTATTTGGGGTTGATTTTATAGATTTTTTTCTTCTCTTGTATTTCTTGACTGTAACATTTGTTGTAAAGCTGGTTTGGTGGTACTGAATTCTCTTAACTTTTGCTTGTCTGAGAAGATTTTTATTTCTCCATCAATTTTGAATGAGATCCTTGCTGGGTACAGTAATCTTGGTTGTAGATTTTTCCCTTTCAGTACTTTAAATGTATCCTGCCATTCCCTTCTGGCTTGCAGAGTTTCTGCTGAAAGATCAGCCATTAAGCGTATGGGGTTTCCCTTTATGTTACTTGTTGCTTCTCCCTTGCTGCTTTTAATATTCTTTGTGTTTAGTCTTTGTTAGTTTGATCAGTATGTGTCTTAATGTGTTTCTCCTTGGGTTTATCCTGTGTGGGACTCTTTATGCCTCTTGGACTTGATTGACTATTTCCTTTTCCATGTTGGGGAAATTTTCAACTATAATCTCTTCAAAAATTTTTTCATACCCTTTCTTTTTCTCTTCTTCTTCTGGGACCCCTATATTCCAAAGGTTGGCACGTTTGATATTGTGCCAGAGGTCTCTGAGACTATCCTCAGGTCTTTATATTCTTTTTACTTTATTTTGCTCTTCAGAAGTTATTTCCACCATTTAATCTTCCAGCTCACTGATTCATTCTTGTGCTTCAGATTTTCTGCTACTTAATTCTTCAAGAGTATTTTGAATTTCAGTACTTGTATTGCTTGTCTCTGTATGCTTATTCTTTAACTCTTCTAGGTCTTTGTTAATTGATTCTTGCATTTTCTCCATTTTGTTTTCAAGGTTTTTGATCATCTTCACTATTATTATTCGGAACTCTTTTTCAGGTAGTTTGCCTATTTCCTCTTCATTTATTTGGACTTTTGTGTTTCTGGTTTGTTCCTTCATTTGGTTAGTATTCCTCTGCCTTTTCTTTTTTTAAAATTTATTGTGTTTTAGGTCTCCTTTTCCCAGGCTTCAAGGTTTAATGTTTTCTTCTGTTTGCTTTCTGCCCTCCTAAAGTTGGTCCAGTGGTTTGTGTAAGCTTCCTATAGGGTGAGATTTGTGTTGATTTTTCGCTTGTTTTTTCCTCTGGTGAGCAAGGCTGAGTGAGGTCATAATCCTGTCTGCTGATACTTGGGTTTGTGTTTTTGTTTTGTGTGTTGTTTTGATGAGGGGTTCTGCACAGCATGCTACTGGTGTTCCAGTGATGTCTTGTATTTAAGTGGTTTCCTTTGTGTCAGTTCTCACTATTTGTTACTCCATAGGATTAGTTCTCTGGTAGTCTAGGGTTTTGCAGGGCTTGATCTCTGGTCAGGAATGAAGATTCCACAAGTGGTTTGTTATGGTATTAAATGAGATTAAAACAAATATCCAAAAATGAGAAACCAAAGATGAACTCCAGACAAACGGCAGTTACAAAATCAGGCAAATAGTAATTAAAATAACGAAATATACACATAATCATATATACCATGAGCAAAGTCAAAACAGTCCCTCAAAAATAGAGTATGGTAGATTGACCCAGAGAACAAAGGAAATCAAAAATTACATTTACCAGTTAAGAACAAAACTAACTAAAGCACAAACTGAAAACAAAACTAAAGCAAGGTGTCCAGTGGTGAATAAAGCAATGAAACAAAACTAACAAAATGTTGAGAGGAAAGAAAAGAAAGAATAGACATGCAAAGTTAAACAGAGATAGATGAAGAAGATTTATATACATTGAAGATTAACAGCAAGGGGAAAAGAACAGTAGGAAAGGCAAACAAAGTAATAAATATAAAAAATATATTTTTTTAATTAAAATTATAAAAAAGAGAAAAAAAATAATGGAAGAAGAAAGAAAAAAGGGGGAAAAAAAAGAAAACTCCACAAAACTGCAAAAGCCCAATGTAGAGGCAGAATTTTACAACAACAATAAAAAGTGTGACTGAGTATACATGTATACATATATGCCCATAAGCAAAATCAAAAGTCCAAAAAATATAAAACACAATAGATTGACCTGGCAAACAAAGGAAACCAAAAATTATATCTACCAGAACAAAACTAACTAAAGCACAAACTGGAAAACAAAACTAAAGCAAGGTGCCAACTGGGGAATAAAGCAATGAATATAAAACTAACAAATATGTTGACAGGAAAGGAAAGAAAGAAAAGAGAGAAAGAATAGCTATGCAAAGTTATACAGAGGTACATAAAGAAGATTTATACACATTAAAGATTAACTGCAAGGGGAAAAGAACACTAGGAAAGGCAAACAAAGGGAAAAATGTAGAAAAATAGTAATAGATTTAAAAATTAAATTTACAAAAAAGAGAAAAGAAAAAAAAAAAAAAGTTTTCCACAGAACTGCAAAAGCCCAGTGTAGAAGCAGAGGTTTATAACAACAATAAAAAAATGTGACTGAGAAGAAAAAAAAAGCTCAAAAGCTTAATTAGATTTCATAATGCCAATAAAGTTGATAACTACAACAGAGGTGGGGGAGGGAAGAGAAAGAAAAAAGAGAAAAAAATCCAAAAGAATCTACAGAACACATCAAAACATAAGAATAATAAATGTTTTTCTTGAGTCACTGCTGTCACAGTCCACCTCACCTCCCTAGGATGCCCTCCAGCACTGTGCTGATCTCTGGACCTGCTCTGGGGGCACTCAGATTCTAATCTGGCCCTACTCCCGTGTGTTCTTGGCTCCAATGTCCACAGCTATCACAACTAGTGCATTTTCTTTTGTGAGAGTGCTCAATGACCTTTTATATATTCCATAGACACAGAGTCTGCCTGGATGATTGTATGGATTTAATATGAAGCTTGTAAAGCTAGTGGGAAGGCTTTGGGTCTTCTTCCTTAGCCACACTGCCTCTGGGTTTCAATGGTGGTTTTATTTCCACCTCTGCATGTGGATTGTCCACTGGGGTTTGCTCCTGAGGCTGCCCTGGAGAACTTGGGTTTGCCCCTGTGAAGGCCAGGTATGGAGGTGGTACAGCTGCTTGGGTTGCAGGGGTTCTGGCAGCACCAGGAACTCGGGACGTGGTGGCTACGGCAGCAGGAAATACAGTGCTCTAAAAGGGTATGGCAACCAGTATTAGCCCATACACTCCAGTATTCTTGCCTGGAGAACCCCCCTCCCTGACAGAGAAGCCTGGCAGGACACAGTCTAAAGGGTTGCACAGTCCTGGACATGACCGAAGCAATCCTGCATGCATAGAAGCAAGACTTTTTTTTTTTTTTTTGCCTGTGACAGCTCTGCCCCAGTGAGAGTTGCATGTGAAGGTGGCACAGCTACTTGACTGGCAGGGACCCTAGTGGCACCAAGTGTGCAGGGACATGGACTGCCTCCACCACAGGAGTTATGTCCCTAACAGAGTCCTTTTTCAAGCCTCTTGTAGCTGGTGATCATAAGGCCTCTTTGGCCAGTCTTTTTCAATAGCTCTGCCCATTCAGGCACTTACAGGGCTCCCTTGCTTCAGGTCCTTCTCTGTTGTTTGGCTTGTCAGGCACATAGAGGGACCCCCCTGGCCGGGGTCCTACTCTGTAGATTGGCACATCAGGCACTTAAAGGGGCACCCTGGGTGCCCCTACTCTGTAGTTCAGTGCATCAAGCGTTTGATGGGTCATCCTCTCTATTGTTTATGTGGGGAGAGAGAGGCTGTGGTGATGGATCCTCCCGCCACGCATGACTCAGCAGTATTGCCTTGCTTCCATGGCTGCCTGGCTTTCCTCCACAGGCATTTGTCACCACAATCTCCTCCCTCACATCCCCTGTATCTGTCTCTCCACAGTCCACAGCAGCTCTTGCCCTGGGATTGCTCCACAATCCCTAAACTCCAGCTCCCAGCTGCTGCACCTTCTAGGGGACCTGCATCCCTGTCCAGGGTATGTATGGCTGGAGCAAGGACTGTCTGATTCTCATTCCATTTAGGCTGCCACAGATCAGTTATTTCACCCTCAGACTTGAATGTTTCTCGTCTTACTCAGACAATTGCCCTGATGTGGGGATCAGACCCTTGCTTCAGTTCTCCCACCTGCCAAGGGCAGGTCCAGTTCTTCTAACACTCCTCTTTTTCCCCATAGTTCCTTCATCCTACCGAGTTTTGTGTGGTTCTATACATTCCTTTCCACTGGTCAGGTACTCCTATCCACTCTCAGCTAGTGTTCTGCAAGCACTTCTGTGTCTGAAGTGTATTCCTGGTGTATTCATGGAGAGAGATGTACTCCATGTCCACCTACTCCTCTGCCATCTTGTTCTCTGCAAGACAGAAACAATGGAATATTAAACAGCAAATGTAGCAATGTCTCAATCAAGTGCAAGCCGAACGGAAAGAGGAAATGCTGCATACTTACTTATAACAAGAGGCTGCTAATGGCTTGAAAAACTCCAAAGCCTTTGTAGGGAATATTCTCTTATCAGACTTCCCAAGGAGAATGTTCTCATGGTAAAAGCAAAATCAGGAAAGTACTATATCTTTTACAATCTCCTTACAAGGACTGAACATTTACTTCCCCAACCAATCCTTGATGGCTCATCAGGGCGTGACACAATTGCAGTATTTTGTTACATTACTAAGAAAAGGCAATAACAGAATGTACCAAGAAAGTACAGATGAACAGAAAATGTTAGATTGTTCAGAAAGCTTTTGTTTCCTGGGATTTTTGTTAAAGCTTCTGAATACCTGCAGATCCACTTTCTAATATAAATTTCAGTAACAGGCATATAACCACTAAACAGCAAATGTGGTGGTGTTATGTTGGTAAATGCTCTGAACTCAATCTTTCTTCATATATGGACAGGAGAATAGAAAATTAATATTCTACAAATTTCATAAAATAGAAAGTATCTTCTCCTGGACATATTTTAGGAAAACTCACCCTTTTCTCTTTAGTGCATCCTGAAAGCATGGGAAAAGCCTAGAAAAAGCAAAAACAGTTCCTTCTCTCTTGTCTCATTGATACTACCACAGCCCACTCAAAAAAAATAATGACAAAGGTAATGCAAAAGGTAACTAGCATCTCTCCTAAGATTAACAATTATTACATTGCTTATTGCTCTGCCATTGTGTGTCCTTGGATGAAATCTTATCTGTTCAGTTACATCTTGTAAAAGAATGCAAAAAAAAAAAAAATCAGATAAGGGATTAGAACCATATAGTCCCATTGACACTTGATGACCCTTTTTGCATAAATACAATACAGCCTCAACCTGGATTGATTGCAAGCCTTAAGGGCTTGAGACAAGATGACCTTGAAAAGAATGGATTTTATTTAGCTGTCTCAATAGTCACACTGCCACATCTCAAGCCCTAGACACTGCAGCTTTGTGTGCCTCAGAACTTTCCTCATTAGGTACTATATGAGGTTTTATGTAAAATGGTGATATTCCTGAGAATGGTAAATATTATATGACTCAACCCAATCTGAAACATTTTTTTAAAAACTCCTATAGCACTGTAAGCTTTTACCACACAGCCACTGAATATAGGCTATTTAGAGGCAATAATGCTGTAAAAAACAATATTGCATAGGAATCTGGAATGTTAGGTCTATGAATCAAGGTAAACAGAAGATGGCAAGAGTGAACATAGACATTTTAGGAATCAGTGAACTAAAATGGACTGGAATGGATGAATTTAATTCAGATGACCATTATATTTGCTACAGTGGGCAAGAATCCCTTAGAAGAAATTGAGTAACTCTCATAGTCAAAGAAAGAGTCCAAAATGTAGTACTTGGGTGCAATCTCAAAAATGACAGAATGATCTCTGTTCGTTTCCAGGGCAAACCAGTCAATATCACAGTAATCCAAGTGTATACCCCAACCATTAATGCCAAAGAAGCTGAAGTTGAACAGTTCTTTGAAGACCTACAAGACTTCTAGAACTAACAACACACAAAACGATGTCCTTTTCATCATAGAGGACTGGAATGTAAAAGTAGAAAGTCAAGAGATACCTGGAGTAACAGGCAAGTTTGGCCTTGGAATACAAAAATGAAGCAGGGCAAAGGCTAACAGAATTTTGCAAGAGAATGAATTGATCATAGCAAACACCCTCTTCCAATAACACAAGAAACAACTCTACACATGGACATCATCAAATGGTCAATACAGAAATCAGATTGATTGTATTCTTTACAGCCAAAGATAGAGAATCTCTATACAGTCAGCAAAAACAAGACCTAGAGATGGCTGTGGCTCAGATTCTTAGATCCTTATTGCAAAATTCAGGCTCAAATTGAAGAAAGTATGGAAAACCACTAGGCGATTCCAGTATGACCTAAATCAAATCTCTTATGACTATACAGTAGAGGAGATGAATAGATTCAGGGAGTTAGATCTGGTAGGTAGAATGGCTGAAGAACCGTGGATGGAGGTTGTAACATTGTACAGGAGGCAGTAACCAAAATTATCCCCAAGAAAAAGAAATGCAAGAAGTCAAAGTGGTTGACTGAAAAGGCCTTATAAATAGCTCAGAAAAGAAGTGAAAGGCAAAGGAGAAAGGTAAAGATATACCCAACTCTTGAGGCAGTCTGAGTGTGGGTTGGAAAGAAATTTCCAGACATAGCATGTTTCAGAAGAGAGTGAGTTTATTAAGAACAAAAAGCAGAGATAAAGTGGGCACTGCGAGCACAGTAGGCTTACTTCCTTACAGGCCAGGGACAGTTGACAGTTTTCATGGGTTTATAGCCAATTTTTATAGCCTCAAAACAAAGAAAATTCCTGCTAGAAGGTTGATGTTAGGTGATTGGTTATGGTTCTATAGGGTATTTACTGTAGTGGGCATCCTTGCCTAATTGGGAGTCAGCGAGCTTGCTAGAGATTATCAGGGGGCTTTTTATCAACAGGAACAAAAGGACTCAGTCAGTTTCAGAGGTGTCCTTGATTTTCAGCTCTGCTTCTGTGGCCTTCATGCAAGGCCTTCCACCTGTGGCCTTGGGGACAGGACTAAACACCAGCTGAATGCAGAGTTTCAGAGAATAGCAAGGAGAGATAAGAAAGCCTTCTTAAGTGAAAAGTTCAAAGAAATATAGAAAAACAATAGAATGGGAAAGACTAGAGATCTCTTCATGAAAACTAGAAATATCAAAGGAACGTTTCATGCAAAGATGGGCACAATAAAGGACAGAAATTACAAGGATCTAACAGAAGCAGAAGAGATTAAAAAGAGGTGGCAAAAATACACAGAATTGTGCAAAAATGTTTTTAATGACCTAGATAATCACAATGGTGTGATCACTCACCTAGAGCCAGATACCCTGGAGTGTGAAGGTAAGTGGGCTTTAGGAAACATTATTACAAACAAAGCTAGTGGAGGTGATGAAATTCCAATTGAGCTATTTCAAATCCTAAAAGATGATTCTGTGAAAGTGCTGCACTCAATATGCCAGCACATTTGGAAAACTCAGCACTGGCTACAGGACTGGAAAAGGTCAGTTTTCATTTCAATCCCAAAGAAAGGCAATGCCAAAGAATGTTAAAATTACCATGCAATTGCACTCATTTCACATGCTAGCAAGATATGCTCAAAATCCTTCAATCTAGGCTTCAGCAGTACATGAACTGAGAATTCTCAGATGTACGAGCTGGATATAGAAAAGGCAAAGGAACCAAAGATCAAATTGACAGCATCTGCTGGATCAGAGAAAAATCAAGGTAATTCCAAATATCATCAACTTCTGCTGTATTGACTATGCTAAAGCCTTTGACTATGTGGATCACAACAAACTGGAAAATTCTTAAAGAGATGGAAATACTGGACCACCTTACCTACTTCCAGAGAAACCTGTATGCATGACAAGAAGCAACAGTTAGCATTAGACATGGAAAAACATACTGATTCAAAACTGGGAAAGGAGTACATCAAGGCTGTTTATTGTCACCCTGCTTATTTAACTTATATGCAGAGTACATCATGCAAAATGCTGGGCTGGATAAAGCACAAGCTGGAACCAAGATTACCTGGAGAAATATCAATAACCTCAGATATTCAGATGACACCACCCTTATGGCAGAAAGTGAAGAGGAACTAAAGAGCCTCTTGATAAAGACAAGAGTGATAAAGCTGGCTTAAAAATCAATATTCAAAAAACTGATCATGGCATCTGGTCCCATCATCTTATGGCAAATAAATGGGGAAAAAGTAGAAGCAGTGACAAATTTTCTTTTCTTGGGCTCCAGAATCACTGCAAATCATGACTGCAGATGTGAACCCCTAAAAAGAGAAAGTATTTTTAAAAAAAGAGAGAGAGAGAAAAGTATTTTTTAAAAAAATACTTTTTAATTTTTTTAAAAAAAGAGAAAGTATTTTAAAAAATAATTAACATATACAATTAATTTAAAAATTTAAATGAAAATGTTAAAATCAGAGACATCTGTATAAAATAAGCATAATGCATAATAAAAAAAAATCCACTAGAAATCTTCTATAAAAAGAGAGTCATTGTAATAAAAACTCTAGTAGATTGTCAGAATAATGGCCCTCAATGTATCATCACCCCCTCATTCCACACCCTTTTGAAATATGGTTCCCTGGCTCCTTTTATTAAAATTAGTCTGTTAACAGTCTCTCACCTCTTTAAGATGCCTTGGGTCTATCTGCACTGACCAAGAGAATAGACTCTTGAGAGTCCCTTGGACTGCAAGGAGATCCAACCAGTCCATTCTGAAGGAGATCAGCCCTGGGATTTCTTTGGAAGGAATGATGCTAAAGCTGAAACTCCAGTACTTTGGCCACCTCATGCGAAGAGTTGACTCATTGGAAAAGACTCTGATGCTGGGAGGGATTGGGGGCAGGAGGAGAAGGGGACGACAGAGGATGAGATGGCTGGATGGCATCACTGACTCAATGGACATGAGTCTGAGTAAACTCCGGGAGTTGGTGATGGACAGGGAGGCCTGGCGTGCTGTGATTCATGGGGTCGCAAAGAGTCGGACACGACTGAGCGACTGAACTGAACTGAACTGAACTGAAGAGAATATGGCAAAAGTGATACTGTGTGACTTCCTAAGCTTGGTGTTAAGAGGTCTTGAACTTCTGCTTTCTCTATTATTAAATGAACCTTTTATCATGTGAAGAAACCAATTCTGGGCTCAAAAGGATGAGAGGCCATGTAGAGAAGAAACAGAAAGCTCCAGCCAGCACCAACTGCTGACCTGAAATAGTGCAGCTTCTGATGACCAAAACCATATGGAAGTAATCTCGTGTAAGACAAGTGACGCCCAACTAAATTAAACCACAAATAGTTGTTGTTTTAAGCCATGCAGTTTTGAAGTGATCTGTTATGTAGAAATTAAGAACTGACACAAAATAAGCACCTATAAAATAGGTGCTGCCATAACAAAAACCTCAAAGTTTAGGATTGGCCCTGGGACTAAGTGGTGGGTGAACACTTTAAGACAGTGAAAAAAAAAATCAGCATTAATTCAAAAAAATGAAAAACTGTTCTTTCTGTAAAGAAGGGGATCAATGATTCAAAGCTATTGGCAAAAGTTAAGCCTTCAATAGCTAGAAAGATAAAAAGTATACTCAATGAATTAATCAATCTGGCCAAGGAAATATCCAGACAGGACATGGAAATTCACAACTGGCATTTTGTGTCTGTCCACAGTAAATACAGAATGAGAGAGATGAACTAAGGAAAGAACCATTCAGCTGTCAAGCATAACTGAGAGGAAACATAAAGAATTGTAAAATAAAACCATTTCAGATTTCTAAACTTTGCAGCTGTGGTCTCAGAGTAAAGATCAAATCAAATGTGTGACTACAGGACTTTAATTAAGAACACAAAGAGATTTATGGGAGTGCCCAGTAAACCCTTATAGTGATACAAAAAGTTTCTAACAATCTTGAGGGTATTATCTCACAACAATCTCAGATAGGGCCCCAAGTAAGTAGTGATGTATTTTAAAAGCATCATAGATATGACTGCTGAAGCATGGAGGAAATCTCAATTAGATTCACAATCAGTCCAGAATCTTTTTGAGAGAGTTGTAACAGGCTCAATTACAGGGAGCAGAGACAGTTCGAAATAAAAATAAGTCTCTGGGAGCCCAAATTTCTATTGTCAGGAAACATGATGAGAATATCTTTCACAGAAAAATTGGGCTTTTGCTGTGGTCCATTTCCTTACCCTGGAAAGGGAGGCTCTGACAAATGCATACAACTGGATTTCAGGATTGCTGTGGTCTGGGGACTTCTCTCCTCCTCATTCCACTTCTCCCCTCCTCAATTAGGTGTAGCTATTATAGTCAATCTGTCCCTGTCTTATTGTGACATATATTGGGTTTTAGGGTGTGTGTAGTTTGTCTTTTTACTTCTCAAGTCTCCAGATCAAGAGTGGCTGTACTTGAAGGGCTGCAAATGAGGAGTAGCAGTAGCAATATATATTGAAAGTGCCATGGATCAGTTGCTAAGTCATGTCATCTCTTTGTGACCCCATGAACTGCAGCATGCCAGGCTTTCCTGTCTTTCACTATCTCCCAGAGTTTGCTCAAACTCATGTCCATTGAAGCAGTGATGCCATCCAACCATCTCATCCAATGTCAGCCCCTTCTCCTTCTGCCTTCAATCTTTCCCAGCATCGGGGTCTTTTCCAATGGGTCAACTCTTCATAACAGGTGGCCAAAGTATTGGAGCTTCAGCATTATTCCTTTCAACTCGAAAGCATCAATTCTTTGGTGCTCAGCCTGCTTTATTGTCTAACTCTTACATCCATACATGACTATTGGGAAAACCATAGCTTTGACTGATGGACCTTTGTCGGGAAAGTGATATCTCTGCTTCTTTAACATGATAAGCTTGTCATAGTGTTTCTTCCAAGGAGCAAGCTTCTTTTAATTTTATGGCTGCAGCCTAGCTTGAAGGGTTCTTGTGGCAAAATTGAAAATGTATAAGACTTGAAATTTTGAGAGAGGCTTAATTATGACTAATAGGAGTTCTGGAAAAAGAGAATGAAGGGATGGCAGGCTATTAATGCCCAGAGATAATTTTTTAGAACTAAGAGGTTGCACTCCAAGTAGTACTAGGGAGATAAATAAATAGATACAAATCAGTGCACAATACAGTGAAACTGTAGTACAGAAGTATAAAGGAAATATATTTGAAGTGTGTGAAAGACATATTACCCACAAAAGAACAGCAAGCCAACAGAGACTTCTCACTTTCCTAAGAAGTGCTAAACAATAAGGAAGTAATATCTTCAAAGTGTAGCAGGAAAATAATTCAGTCTAAGATTATATATCCAACTAAAGTATCTTGCAAGAGTTTAAGAAAAATCAAAAAGAAAACTTCAGACACACAAATATTAAGATTTTCCCGCTCACAGAATATTAAGAAGCTAACAAGTCAATCATGTGTTTATTCTTTATATAGTTAATCTATGTAGAGAAAAGGCATAGATGTAAGAACATCAATGTGCACAGAAATAGATAAAACACATCACTGAACTTGATTAACTAATAACTAACAAAATAACTATGCCATTTCCATGAAAATCAGTTTCACTGTGATTTCATTTATCTCTGGAATGTAAAATTTAGTGCCTAGAACATATTCAGTTCAGTTCAGTTCAGCCTCTCAGTCGTGTCTGACTCTTTGTGACCCCATGAATCACAGCACGCCAGGCCTCCCTGTCCATCACCAACTCCCGGAGTTCACCCAAACTCATGTCCATCATGTTGGTGATGCCATCCAGCCATCTCATTCTCTGTCGTCCCCTTCTCCTCCTGCCCCCAATCCCTCCCAGCATCAGGGTCTTTTCCAATGAGTCAACTCTTCACATGAGGTGGCCAAAGTACTGGAGTTTCAGCTTCAGCATCAGTCCTTCCAATGAACACCCAGGACTGATCTCCTTTAGAATGGACTGGTTGGATCTCCTTGCAATCCAAGGGACTCTCAAGAGTTTTCTCCAATACCACAGTTCAAAACATCAGTTTTTCGGCATTCAGCTTTCTTCACAGTCCAACTCTCACATCCATACATGACCACTGGAAAAACCATAGCCTTGGCTAGATGGACCTTTGTTGGAAAGTAATGTCTCTGCTTTTTAATATGCTATCTAGGTTGGTCATGACTTTCCTTCCAAGGGTTCACTAAGTATTTATTAGGGCTTCCCAGGTAGTGCTAGTGGTAGAACCCCCACCCCACCCCCCGCCAATGCAGGAGACGCAAGAGATATTGTATCCCTGGGTCGGAAGATTCCCTGGAGGAGGGCATGGCAATCCATTCTAGCCTGGAGAATCCCATGGACAGAGGAGCCCGACGGGCTACAGCCCTTGGGTTCAGAAACAGTCCGTCATGACTGAAGTGACTTAGCACTCAGGCTTGCAAGTATTTATAAAATAATTTAAGATCTGTGTTTATGAAGGCGATTAAACTATTGAAAATCTCAATTTGGCAGGAAAAAAGTTAGCTATGTAGTTAAATAATTTAAAATTCTACTGAAAATAGAAATATAACTTATAGAGTCCCATAGAGAAGGCAAAAAATGAGGAGGGAGAGATGCAAAAAATGATACTAAACAGAAACATCAAATTCAGATGGTAGAATTAAATAAAATGTATCTATATCACTATTAATATAAATATTTTATACATAACTGTTCTGAGATAACTATAAATCAGAAGAAATGACAACAAGTTTTGGTTACTCACAAGAGACACCAAGCAAAAAACTAAAAACTAAAGCAAGCAAAAAGTTGAAAATAAAGGGCATAAAAAGTGTAACATCAGTAAGTAAATGAAATGGAAATTACTAGGAGCATTTAAGAGAAGAATCATTAGTATTGATAAAGCAGTCTGTTACTATAGCAGCCATGCCTTTCTCAACCTCTGCATGCTTTGCTGCTAATGGATCACACCTGCCCTCTCTCATGGACACCAAAACGATCAACAGAGAATCAGAAGTGCTTGGTGGTCTGCCTTATACCCCAGGGAAGCCCATAGCTAACGCTCCACAGTTACTGGACTATAAAACTCAGCTTTTTTGCCTCAAGTCAGGATATATCAAGTATAATTTGTGCTCCAGTGTTCACCAAAGGATCAAGCAATCTGAGATGTCACCAAAACTGTATGCTTTCTGGAGTTTCTCCTATAACTTCATTGTTTTTTCTGCCAGTTCTTTCTTAGTAGATCGCTCGCCCTTGAATCTCTGCCTAATTACCTATATCTGTAACAACCTATCCTAAGACAAGTATATAATATTAGCTTAATACATAATTGGGAGTTTCACTTATGTCTATGATGTGGAAGTTGGGAAGAACAATGCTCCCACACTGAAAACAGGAAAATACTGGATACACTACAAAGCTGTAACTTCTTTGAGCCTGTCGGAGAACTAAGGTCTTGGGGCAACCAGTTAGCTTGGAATCTAAGGAAAGAGTATATGGAATCCAATACTCCTGCATACACGAGTATTGCAACACAAATGAGAGAGTATGATGCCATTCAAGAGGTTAAACGAATTTATCTGTTTTTTTTTAAAGAAATCTCTAAGGTCCAACTATGGACTAGCAAAGGACATAAAACCCCTGGGAGCCACAAACACCAGGCACTCTTATTACTTTCAAGTTCTTCTCCACGGACCACTGCTGGAGCTCAAAAAAAGAAGTGGAATATGTTTGCATAGAAGAGGAACCCTCTCATGACTGTGCCTGCTTGGATAAGGAGAATGTCCACAGCTAGAGAAAAGGCATAAATCCCCACTTAAAGCTTTCTTCTTCATGGAACAAAAGCCCTAAACTGTTGGGAAGTTGTCAAACTGCCGCTTGAGGGCACACTTGAAGATGAACCAATGTCCTTGGCATAGGAATAGGAAACTGTCCTGGGGCCAAACCGTAATAGATCTCCTACCACTGTGAGAAGGGCTGGGAACTCTCTCCCTTCCAAGGTCCACTTAAAAGTCCGTGGCAGTTTGCTTTCCCTGGGTAGTGAGGCAGGTTTACTAAGAAAATTCCAGCCATGAGACCAAGCTGGGCTGAGTTTGAAGTTGGACCAAAATAAAAGAAAATCCCCCTGCCCCTTAAAATTAAGATCTCAAACACAAATTAGTAAGTACCAGCAGGCTGGGTGGCACTAGTGGTAAGGAACCTGACTTCCAGTGCTGGAGACAAGAGACACAGGCTGAATCCCTAGGTGAGAATATCCTCTGGAGGAGGAAATGGCAACCCACTCCAGTATTCTTGCCTGGAGAATCCCATGGACAGGGGAGTCTGGCGGGCTACAGTCTATAGGGTTGCACAGAGCTGGACACCACTGAAGCAATTTAGCATGCATGCATGCACCAGGCTACCACTGGAAAGAACAGGACAAGGAAGACTCCCTTTCATGTGCAAAAGCAACAGAGAAAGCTAAAGCTGAGGATGGATAGGAACATTAAGAAAAGCACAAGCCAGTGTTGAGTATAAGGTACTTGCTAGAAAAATTTGAAGCTGGTGGTATGCTGATGGCAATCATCACAACAAAAATCCCCCGAACCAGCTGAACCAGAGTGGGGTTGGTCAAGTCTCCATATTAACAGCCTAATGGAGGAGACACACACACATTTCTATGCAAAACGGTTTTAACTCAGTCTGTGTCTGTGATGTGCTCATGATGTCCAGAATTCAATAAAAAATAATTACAAAGCACTCAAAAAATAAGGAAAGAAGGGCCCACTGAGATACAAAAATTAAATGAGTTTGACTCAAAAAAGACCCCAGTGTCAGAACTAGGCAATAAATTTCAAGCAACTATAATTAATAGTTTAAAAGTTCTGAGCATAATTTCCTCACCTTCGAGATGAAGATTTTAAAAGTGTCTAATTCATATGGATTTGGGGTGGATTAAATGAGATAATGGTATTCAATGGATACCATTTAACAAAATCCCTAACGTGGAATAAGGATTTACTGGATGATAACAGCTGTGGTCACAATTATTGGGACACAATGAAAGGTTCACTGGTTTTATTCCAAGGGTTCCTGAGCATATGTTTAAGCTGTATGTGTTCACTCCAAGCTGATCACCACCACCTCCTTGCTGTTTCTGCCTCAGCTATGGGTTTTCATCAGGAAGGGGAGATGAAATAGTGGCTGAGCTTCTTTTTCCATTGTGTTAGTAACTCGGGTATTGGTAACTTTCCCAGTTCTCTATTCATAAACATTGGAAGACTTTTCCTCATTAAAAAAAAAACAATAAAAAAAATCAGTGACTCCATTGTAGTCTATATATTCATTGCTATAAATGAACTCATAATTGAATTTCTCACTACTTATTTTTTGTGTGTGTGTCTATCAAAAGACTAATTAGGCTAGATGGTATATATACCAATTTAAGATATTTGCAATATACTTTTGAATTATTTCTCTTAACATTAAAATCTCTATTGCTTTTACAAGTACAATTCACTTAAAACTCTGTATTTACACACTAATCAGAAACAACATATTTCAATGATTACTGTTGTCCCTAAAAATTTGGGGTGATCATTCCAAAGACAGAACCTGGATCAAAGAATCAACTTTCTTCCACCAGTCTTTTCAGATTTTATAGTTCCCTTTTATTTTTTTGTTTTTTAAATATTTATTTATTTGGCTGTGCCAGGTCTTAGCTGTGGTACGTGGGACCTTCAGTCTTTGTTGAGGCTCCTGAGTTCTTTAGTGTGGCATGTGAGATCTGGTTCCCTGACCAAGGGTCAAACCCAGGCCCCCTGCATTGGGAGCCCTGAGTGTTAGCTGCTGGACCACCAGGGAAGTCTCCTGATAGGTTCCATGTCTTACGATACAGTCTTCAATTAATACAATATATAAGATTCAGGCAACAGAACATGTTCTTCTGTTCTAACTTTGAGTGCATGCATGCTCAGTTGCTCAGAATGGGTTGTCATGCCCTCTTCCAGGGGATCTTCCAGACCCAGGGATCTAACCCGTGTCTCTTACGTCTCATGCATTGGACAGTCTAGGGAAGTCTCATTCTAACCTTAGGTTCTCCTTAGTTGTTACCAGCCTCTATTTATAGTGTGAATATCATTAGCCATTTACTTGTAACCATCAGAGATACTAAGTATATCCAACACACAACATCTTCATTATTTCTGTAGTTCTTTCAAAAACGATTTATCAATATTAAAGTTAGTGACAGGTGCAACATAAAAGTAAAGCTGTGAGGTAACTTTTCATTCCTCATGTCTCATGTGTGATGTCTACTATCAGAATCTTGACAACCAATTGTACTACCGCTGAGGATTGAGGGGTATGTACTAATGTTTCCCAGCTAATTTTGCTCTGGTTTCCTCATTAAATTAGGATTACTTTTTAGAAGGAAATATATTTAAATAAAGCTAATGGCAGCATGTTCAGTTCAGTTCAGTTCCGTCGCTCAGTCGTGTCCAACTCTTTGCGACCCCATGAATCGCAGCACACCAGGCCTCCCTGTCCATCACCAACTCCCGGAGTTCACTCAGACTCACGTCCATAGAGTTGGTGATGCCATCCAGCCATCTCATCCTCTGTCGTCCCCTTCTCCTCCTGCCCTCAATCCCTCCCAGCATCAGAGTCTTTTCCAATGAGTCAACTCTTCACATGAGGTGGCCAAAGTACTGGAGTTTCAGCTTCAGCATCATTCCCTCCAAAGAAATCCCAGGGCTGATCTCCTTCAGAATGGACTGGTTGGATCTCCTTGCAATCCAAGGGACTCTCAAGAGTCTTCTCCAACACCACAGTTCAAAAACATCAATTCTTTGGTCCTCAGCCTTCTTCACAGTCCAACTCTCACATCCATACATGACCACAGGAAAAACCATAGCCTTGACCAGACAGACCTTTGTTGGCAAAGTAATGTCTCTGCTTTTGAATATGCTATCTAGGTTGGTCATAACTTTCCTGCCAAGGAGTAATCATGCAATTCATTCTTTTCACTTCAAAGAGAGGATAACTGGCTTCCCCACATCAGTGGCAAAGCTAGGATTGCAAACCCAGGTCATGTGATTTGATTCTGTTCTCGTGACCCCTCTACTATGCTGCCTGTCAATATTCTCAAGGTAGTCAAATTCTGCCACTAATGGGATGACCTTGGAAAGCAACTTAACATCTCTAAGACATACTTCCTCATATGGGGAAAGGGGGATAATAATAATGCCTATCTCACAGTGTCATTGTGAGAATTAGATGAGTTAATTTTTTCGTTTCTTTTTGTTTTGTTTTGTTTTGTTTTTACTGGAATAGAACTGTTTTATAATGTTGTGTTAGTTTGTGCTGCACAACAAAATGAATAAGCTATAAGTGTACATATCCCTTCCCTCCCACCTCCCTCCTATCCTCACCACCCCACCAACCTAGGTCACTTCAGAGCACCAAGTAGAACTCCCTGTGCTTTATAGCAGGTTCCCACTAGCTGTCTATTTCACATATGATAGTGTGTATATGTCAATCCTATCTCCCAGTTCACCCCACCCTGCCCCCTCCATGCCCACATATTTGAAAACACTTACAACAGTGATTGCCATGTCATAAGCACTGTAAAGGTACTGGTTGAAAGAAGTTTTGTTACTGTAAATACTACTCTGGGACTATTTTATTTCATACCATTTATCATTTTTATAGGAAGATTAAAAGTGGTAGTGCAAACTGCAATTAAATAAAATAATAATTGTTAGGCTGTAGCTGGAATAAATTAGAACATGTACATAAGATTCTCCATGCATTTGTGCAACCATTTGCTGACATTACCAAGTGCTGCTGCTTAGTCCCTCAGTTATGTCCGACTCTGGACTACTGCCCTCCAGGCTCCTCTGTCCATGGGATTTTTCAGGCAAGAATACTGGAGTGGGTTGTCATTCTCCTCCTCCATGGGATGTTCACCAACCAGGAATCGAACATACATCTCCTGTGTCTCCTACATTGCAGGCGAATTCTTTACCTGCTGAGCCATCAGGGAAGCCCATTACCGAGTGAGTACATAGCTATACAAATCCCATGTGAAACATACTCATAATTCAGTTAACTATGAATTATTATGAATTATAATTAACTATGATAGCTAACATCTACTGGATACTTCTTAGACACATGTTAATGTATTCATTTGAATTGCAAGAATAACTCTATGGAATAGATGCTACTATTATCCCTATTTTTCAGATTAGTAAACTGAGAAACAAAGAAGTAGCTTATGTTTTGTGAACACACAGCTGACAACTGGTAGAGCTGAGATGGTATAACTGCTCATGTCCTGAGCATTTCCCAATTTTGCCTGTCCTCCACTCTTCCCTTCCCCCCAAGTGCTAGAATCCTGAGTAATATAAGGAAAGAATATATAAGAAATGATATATGTAGTTTCTAAAATCCCACTTCCTCACTGTCCATTGGTAACAAACTATAAAAGGACAGTTCTATTGAAAGTGATCGTGTTCTGAAAGTAACTGAACCTTAGTTCCTGTTTCTGTCTCCACTTCAGTGAAAAGACTGAGGTTGCTAGTGACCCTGATGTTTTCCCCTGGGTATAAGAGAGCTGAGGATGAACACAGCAAAGATGAAAAAAAGCAGATGCTTAATCTGAAAAAAGTAAGACATTTTATGAAAGTATTCATCAGACTTATTGAAATAGTCTGGGATTTTCACTGATCACTGTTTCACCATGCATTTTAGCATGTAACTTTTTCTATTTTTTTTTTTTTTTTTTTGCCACTCAATAATTTCTAAACTCTTCTGCCTCCAAAGGTAAAGAGCTTCATGTTCTGAAAGAAAGGAGGAAACTCCTGAGAGAGCTCGTAGATCTGAAACCTAGAACATAATTTTCTAAATCAGTGACTCACTTACACATGATTGCAAGCCATAGTGACTCTGAGCATGTTTGTAGAACTGAGTTGAATGGACTTGTCCAACAATCCAGGCTACGTCTACACAGGGAGGGTTTGTGATCCACATGTTCTTTAAAATTGGGCAGAACTGATCATGGAGACATAGCTCCTTTCCACTTTCAGGAGTCAGATATAAAGGATATGGAGAGAATCTTGGTTTTTTTTCCCTGATACATGTTCTATTACACTAGTAGCAATGACAACAAAAATAACGGGGCCTTGCCAAGTACTTCAGGGAGAAATTGCGAGCTGGAAAGACACCAGGAGAGGCAGACTTTGATACACTACTGGTGAGCAGACCTTAAAAGCCTTCTCCGTGGTGAAAACAGAAGCATGCTTGAGTTGGTGACTCACCTGCTTACCCCAGGTAATCAAAGAGGATCAGGTGATGAGCTACGAAGGCAGAGGATGCTAGTAGAAAAACCCTTAAGCTACCAGGACACTGCCCTTCAGCCTTTGCACGGACAAATTTTGAGAAGCAGAGGCCTTGACATTGTCTTTCTCAGTACACTGACTCAACAAGTATCTTTCCAGCTCACAATACGCTAGGCATCACTAATACATTGGCCAACTAGAAAGATAGTTTCCTGCCTCCATGAAGCTGATAGAGTAGAAGAGAATAACTGTTTAATTAATTATAATTGTGATAAGTGTGCGCAAAGAAGTAGAGATCATTTTAGGAGCCTATAATGGGAAACCAATCTTCACTTAGGCAAGCAAAACAAAAAGAGGCATTTAAGCTGATGCCTCAAGGATGGGTAGACTTCAGCTTTGCCCTGTGAAGACAATGGGAAAAAGCTGATGGCAAGAACATCAGGCAGAGGAAAAAGAAACATAGCCTTGATGGCTCCTTCACAAGCCTGAATTCATGCTTTAACACTTCATCTCTCTTCACCCACCCAGGACCAGGTAAGCACTAAGGAAGGCATAATGATGATATTAACTACTGTTTCATATGCTTTTTATGCTCCTCAAAAACACTGAATGCTTTGATACCTTATTTAATCCAAGTAGCAGCCCTGTAAGGAAAGGGCTATCTTCTTTCCATTTCACACATGATGAAGCAAAAGTGTGTACTGCATATAAATGATAGAGTCAGGAATTCAAACACAGGTGTCCCCGATGCACACCCTAAAAGAAATTCTTCCTACAATCCCTTTCCACATATGATAGAAGGAAAAAGAAGCAAAAAAGTAGTACTCAGTAAAAGCAGAAGAAATTATTGTGGGGAAAACGAATGAGGAGAAGAATTCTCCTGTCTGCCTATTTGTAACGTGTGTGTGTGTGCGTACAAGCACGCATACTCAGTCGTGTCTGACTCTTTGCGACTCCATGGACTATAGACCACCAGGCTCCTCTGTCCATGGAATTTTCCAAGCAAGTCTACTGGAGTGGGTTGCCATTTTCTCCTCCAGATCTTCCAGACCCAGGAATCGAACCCTTGTCTCTTGCATCTCCTGCATTGGCAGGCAGATTCTTTACCACTTGAGACACCTGGGAAGCCCCTCAAAACACAATGCCAAGTGTCTATCTGCCTACTGTGATCAATACCAGCGCCAGTGGGCAGACCATTACAGAATGATCAAGTTTTGTTCAGAGTCTGAGTCTTCTGTTCTCTGGTAAGGTGTCTGTCAATTCAAAGCCTAATGTACTTCATTTCCAGCAAAAAGAACATTTTTACAAGCTGAAATTGAAGGTGATCCTTCTCAAAAATACCGATCATTTCACACAGGAAACGTCTTTTTCTTGAGCCAGGTTTTATCATTGCCTGACAGCCATACTATCGGAGACAATTCTCCTAAGGACCAAAGTTGTTTTTATATTTGCAAAAAAAATGAAAAAGAAATGTTGTAGGGCAAAAAAGTTTCACAAAGATCAAAGTAATTCAAGTACAACACAAGAATATACCATTAAATTTCAGTGAAAAGAAAGCTTTAAAATTCACTCAAAAATAACATCACACCATCAGAAGACTTCACTTCTGTCACATCACCCAAGGAGATAGGACTGATCATTCTCAGAATACACTATTCAAAGAGAAGAAGCCACAGACCCATTCATTTGTTAAGAGTTGTCAACTCTGGGTTTTAAAACTCATTTCAATCACACAAGAGTAAGGCATTTTCTAGTGAAAGTGCCTCACTAAAAAGCATCTTTGAGTGAGTCAAAAGAAAGAGAAAAATCAATACACTTTTTTCCAACCAAAATGTATGTCTTTGATTCTGAGAGAAGACTAAAAAAAAAAAAAAAAATTAACAGCAATAGTGACTTTAAACTGTAACACTCTTTTTTTTCATATTTTTTAGTGATCATTTTTTCTTATGTGGCATATAAAATGTTTATTTCCCTTTTTCTAAAACTTCATAATAACCTTCCTGGGACTGAGTTTCAGACTCTTTGGAAACTACTGATATATTAATTGATTTTTAAAAATTCTCTTAAAAATATGAATTTCACTTAATTGCCACATATGGCCTTTCCTTTAAATATTGACTCTTCAGCAGGTAGTGTCTATAAATAAAACCAGATTTCAAAAATCCTCCATAATAGGGGGATGAAAATTTAGTAGATTTTACTTACCTGCCAGAACTAAAAAAATCAATATAGAGTTGAAGAAATGTGCTTGTGTTTGGAGAGTGTGGATAAATAAGACATAAAATACATGTGTGCAGTCAGTGCTAAGAAATGATGCAAAGAAGAGGAGAAACAGGTCAGACAACTCTGTCTCCAGTTCAGAAACTGGGTAAGACCAATAGTTGTAGCTAGAATGGGAGACTTTAATAAGGGTTGAAAAAGAGAAGAATATGGGCTTCCCAGGTTGGGCTTCCCTCATAGCTCAGTCAGTAAAGAGTCTGAGTGCAATGCAGGAGACCTGGGTTCGATCCCTGGGTTGGAAAGACCTCCTGTAGAAGGAAATGACAATCCACTCCAGTATTCTTGCCTGGAAAATCCCATGGACAGAAGAGCCTGGCAGGCTACAGTCTATAGGGTTGCAAGAGTCGAACACGACTGAGCGACTAAGCACACTAAGCCCAGGTAATGCTAGTGATCAAGACCCCACCTACCAATGCAGGAGATGTAAGAGAGGCGGGTTCCATCCCCGGGCCGAGAAGATCCCCTGGAGGAGGACATAGCAACTCATTCCAGTATTCTTGCCTGGAGAATTCCATGGACAGAGGAGCCTGGTGGGCTACAGTCCGTGGGGTCGCAAAGAGTCGGACACGACTGCAGCGACTTAGCAGCGGAAGAGAAGAATATAAAAGCTAGAGTATTAATAACTGATCCTCTGACTTGACAGAGACAGAAACAGAAGGAAAGGAACTACATTTACAGAATCAGTCAGATCAACATAAAATACCTAGCACTTTACTCTTCTCAAAGGCTTTCATGTTTTATCCAATGGGCAGCATTACCCCAAATTTGTAGGTAAACAAGGGACACTAGATGACCTCAGTGTGATCTCACACGTAAATGAGTGGCATAACCAACACTGCAATGGGGCCAGTGCTCTGTCCATCCAGCCTCCTGGGCAGGGCTTTCAGTTGTACAACCCACATTTATGGAACACTGTTTACAATATTGGCTAAGCTTTAGATGGAAAGAGCTCCTAGGTGTGAAGTGTTCCTTCAGGCGATTTGCATCATAAAGAGGACATCCAGAGATCATCAGTTAACCTTCAGCCCAAGCTGTTTAGAAGGGTCAATGAATCAGTCATTAATTATATACTATCCAAAATGGGTGAAGAGTGGAGGCCTCAATTGAAATCCCTTGAATATAAAATTTTCTGAAAATAAACTGCTCTAGCAAGAGCAAACCAACAAAAGCAGTTACATGAATGTTTAAGAAAGCCAGCTTTGACCAAAACTGCATATGAGGCTGATTAATCTATAAAGCATCTTTCTTTTCTGTAATATAATAACACAAACCATATTTTCTTGGATAAGAAAACTTCAATGAAGTCATATTTAGTGTCAGCAAACCTGTCTATGCGATTATTTTCTGATAATTTCACAATCTCTCACCTTCCAATTAACCATGAGATACCATCTCAGGCTACAACACCTCTCAGGCTCATTTACACCGATCACAAAATCTCAGTAAGCATGAGTGTGCCTTTTATCTGCAATATTTCCATTTAACAGATTTATGTATATTTCAACTCCATCAATTCCATGTACAGTCATAAATCATGGCTGAAAATGTTTATCTTTTATTTTTGTCTTCATATTTCTCCCATACTCTACTACTTTTGTTATTCTAAAACTTAACTGGTAGATTGGGAATGAACAAAATTTGTATGAAAACCTATAAAGTTTTGTATCGAACTTTATGAAAACAAAAGACTCTGAAACTGGTGTTCTAATGGTTAGTTGTATGTCTTGTTGTAACTTTCAGCTAAAAGAACCAAAATAAAGATTTAGAAAATAAAACAGAGCTTATGAAACTTTCCCAAAAAATGAGGTTATTTTCAAGTCATAGAGACAAAATATTTGGGGCTTTATGTAAATAAAACTTAATTCTCATTAAATGAAAGAAAAACTTAATGCAGGTTTATCAACTCCTCTTTCTCTCATGTTTCCATTCTCATTCAGATTCCTAGTTATATGCATGTATAATTTTAAATGCAAGTGTAATTCACTGAACACCATGCCCCTCTGCGCTCCTACTCCATTTTTTATACCCCATTCAGCAGAACTATTTAAAATAGTTGTCTATATTCACTAGATCTTCTTTCTTACCTTTCCTGTACTGAACTCCTTTTATAAAAAAAAAAAAAAAAAAAAATAGCCCTAAGTCGTGTCTTACTCTCATGATCCCATGAACTGTAGCCTGCCAGTCTCGTCTGCCCATGGGATTCTCCAGGCAAGAATACTGGAGTGGGCTGCCATTTCCTTCTCCAGAACCCCAGTTATAATCAGGCTTTTATCCCCAGCTTTCCATAGGAGCAAGTGACCCCCATATTGTTCAAAGCAATAGCTACCTCTCTATTCTCTTCTTTTTTAAGTATTTTTAAAAATCAAGACCACATTTTTTAGGTAGTGTTAGGTTTGCAGCAAAACTGAGGAAAACATGCCTACATTTCCCATATACACCCTGTCCCTATACCTGTGCAACTTTCCCTATTATCACCAGAATTGTATGTTCATTATGGTTGATGAAATTACATTGAAATATCATAATCACATTATGATTTGCTCTTGCTATTGTGTGCTCTATAGGTTTGGACAAATGTATAATGACATATATTCACCATCAGAGTATCACACAGAGTATTTTCACAGCCTTAAAAATCCTCTGTGCTTGCCTATTCATCCCTCTCCTCCCTAACCCTGGGCAACCACTGGTCCTTTTACTATCTCTGCTGCTGCTGCTGCTGCTGCTGCTGCTAAGTTGCTTCAGTCGTGTCCAACTCTGTGTGACCCCATAGATGGCAGCCCACCAGGCTCCCCCATCCCTGGGATTCTCCAGGCAAGAACACTGGAGTGGGTTGCCATTTCCTTCTCCAGTGCATGAAAGTGAAAAGTGAAAGTGAAGTCGCTCAGTCGTGTCCGACTCTTCGAGACCCCATGGACTGCAGCCCACCAGGCTCCTCCATCCATGGGATTTTCCAGGCAAGAGTCCTGGAGTGGGGTGCCATTGCCTTCTCCTACAGCTTTGTTATTTCCAGAATACCACATAGTTGGAATCATACAGTATTTAGATTTTTCAGACTGACTTCTTTCACTTAGTAATACCTATTTAAGTTTCCTCCATGTCATTTCATACTTTAATAGTTCATTTCATTCTGTTGCAGGGAGCAAGCCAATTCTGACTCCATGTTGGAAATTTTCTTTGACTTTCTTTTTGTTGCTATTGTTATAATTTGTTGTTCTTAAGTCCCTGAGTCGTGTCCAACTCTCTGCGACCTCATGGACTGCGGAACACCAAGCCTCCCTGTCCTTCACCATCTCCTCATTGCTCAAACTCATGTCCATTGAGTCGGTGATGCCATCCAACCATCTCATCCTCTGCCGCCCCCTTTTTCTCCTGTCTTTAATCTTTCCCAGCATTAGGGTCTTTTCCGATGAGTCAACTCTTCGCATCAGGTGACCAAAATATTGGAGCTTCAGCTTCAGTATCAGTCCTTCCAACGAATATTCAGAGTTGATTTCACTTAGGATTAACTGGTTTGATCTCCTTGCAGCCCAAGGGACTCTCAAGAGTTTTCTCCAAACAGCACAGTTTAAAAGCATCAATTGTTTGGCTCTCAGCCTTGCTATTCTTGGTTAAGGCCAGCCTTGTTATTATAATCATATTTAATGGCTTACCTTGAGGACCCTGCCCCTCTGCCTGACTGTAAATTAAAGTGCCTTTGTTCAGCTCATGGAGAGATTGTCCCTGCCCAGCTATGAATGGAAGAGAGCAATACATCCCTTCCAAAGGCTGCCCATTCCCTTGAAGATGTTTTGCAAGACTGAAGACCCTTTCACTTGACTTCCCCCGTGCTTCTCCCTCTCTATTCTGCCTTTTGACTTTAGTTCCTCATTGCTTCTTTCTCTCTGATCTATAAAAGAACCTGACATCCAGACCCCAATAAGATGGTTATTTTGAGGCACTAGCCTGCCGTCTTCTCTGTCAGCTCCTTTCCGAATAAAGTTGTTTTCCTTGCTTCAATACCTCGTCTCTCAGATTCATTGGCCTGTGTTGTAGAGAGCAGAGTGAGCTTGGACTTGGCTAACAATTCCTGAAGAATATTCCATTTCCTGAATGAACCAGAGTTTATTTACCCACCTACTAAAGGGCATCTTGGTAGCTTCCAAGTTTTGGCATTTATGTATAAAGTCACTATAAACATCGTCAGCTAAAACATATAGTCACAACCTAAAAGCAGAGTGTTATTTTATTTGGTGGGAATATTTAGGACACTAAGCCTGAAAGACAGCATCTCAGTAGCTCTGAGAAAACTGTTGCAAGGAGGAGAAGTCAGTCTATATACAAGCTTGTAACAAAGGGAGCAGGCAGTCTAAACATCAAAGATCAGGATTCAAGTTAAGGAACTTAGCATTCTGTGTAAGGGAAGATGCAAGTTCTGGGCTTACAGAATTCATTCCTTCCGTATGCACCTCAGTTGCCCACCAGGCTCCTCTGTCCATGGGGATTCTCCAGGCAAGAATACTGGAGTGGGTTGCCATTTCCTTCTCCAGGGGTTCTTCCTGACCCAGGGATCGAACCTATGTCTCTTATGTTTCCTGCCTTAGCAGGTAGGTTCTTTACCACTAGCCCCACCTGGGAACTCTTACACTTCAGTTATCTGAGGCCAATCCTGTTTCCTTGCTAACCTTGCTTCTTGCATTCCCCCTGCTCCTTAGCAGTCACCATGGGGGACGGAGGCATCTGCTGGATCACAGTTTTGGTAGATCTCATTCACATTTGAAGGCCAGAAATCGCTGATGGCTGTGACATTTCTCGTTTATTGATATGGCAAGGAGATATCTTCATTTCACAGCATCCATGTGCAAGATTTTATGTGGACATGAATTTTCACCTCTTTTGTGTGGATACCAAGGAGCATGATTTCCTAATCAAATGGTAACAACATGTTTAGTTTTGTAAGAAACTGCCAAAGTGTCTTCCAAAGTGGCTGCACCGTTTTGAATTCCCACCAGCTGTTGATCTCCATTCCTCTTACCACTTCCTACTGTCAGTGTTTCAGATTTTGGCCGTTCTCATAGGTGTGTAGTGACATCTCATTGTTGTTTTAGTTTGCACCTCCCTCACAACACATGATATGGAGGAGCATTTTTTCAGGTGTGTATTTACCATATGCATGTCGTCTTTGATAAAGTGTGTGCTTCCCTCATAGCTCAGTTGGTAAAGAACTCGCTTGCAATGCAGGAGACCCTGCTTCGACTCCTGGGTCAGGAAGATCCACTGGAGAAGGGATAGGCTACCCACTCCAGTATTCTTGGGCTTCCCTTGTGACTCAGCTGGTAAAGAATCCACCTGCAATGCAGGAGACCTGGGTGCCATCCCTGGGTTGGGAAGATCTCCTGGAGAAGGGAAAGGCTACCCACTCCAGTATTCTGGACTGGAGAGTTCCATGGACTATACAGTCCGTAGGGTTGCAAAGAGTCAGACACGACGGAATGATTTCATCATCATCATCTGTTAACATCTTGACCCATTTCTCAATCTGGATGTTTGTTTTCTTATTGGTGAGTTTTAAGAGTTCTTTGTGTATTCTGAATAACAATCTTTTATCAATTGTGCTTATTTAAACATTTTCTCCCAGGGTATAGTTTGCCTTCTCATTCTCTTGACGGTGTCCTGCACAGAAAAAGTTTGTAATGTTAGTGAAATCTAGCTTATCGAATCTTTCTTCCATGGATCCCACATTTGGTGTTTTATCTAAAAATTCATCACCATTTCCAAGTCAGCTGGGTCCACCCTCTTCTTAGTCCATTTCTTAACCATGTGTAGCACAGCTGACCAGTTATCATGTCCTCTTTCTTGAAACACTCCCTTTCCTTTGCTCCCTAGACATCACACTCATCTGTCCCACTCACTACTCCTTATCCATCACATTGTTCACTGCGTCTCCTTTGTTTGAGCTACAAATGTTGGGCTGTATCTATGTTCATTTCAAACTTTCTTCTTGTCTAGTCCTGTGGCTTTCAATTTCATGTTCATTCTGTTGCCCTACATGTATGTCTTGACTCCAACCTCTGTTGAGCTCCACAGACAACTAACACCATTGCATACCTGATATCTCCACATGCATGTCCAGTAATTGTGTAAAGCATGGTCCCATTAGAATTACCAAATCCCCTAGATCCTCCCTATCCAGTCAACTGGATCTCAGTAAATGGAAAAATCTCTCATCTGGTGGCTCAAACCAAGAACCAAAAAGTCATTGAGTTTTCTTTTTCCCTCATTTCCCACTCAATCTCTTAAAACTCTTATAATTCTACCTCTAAAATCTATCCTGAACCCATCTAAAAATTTTCATTTCTAATGCCAGTAGCCCAGTTTTGCCTCCATCTCTTTATTAACCTATTCTAATAACTTCCCAACCTTTCCCCAGCTTCCTCTCTATAACCATCACCCACACAATAGCCTAAATAATCGTATAAAAAGTAAGCCTGATGATCCATTTTCCTGGCTTAAATCTCCAATGGTTTCCTTTTATACAGAAAATAAAACCCAAGGGCCTTCCTATGGTTCACAATACCTTTTATCACCTGTCCTTCTCTGGTCTCCCTCCTTGCAACTCTAACCCTTACTCTAACCATGGTGCAGTGATCATGGTACCCTCACTTGCTACTCTAAGTCTCACTCTAACCATGGTGCAGTGATCTCCATCATCTTCTATTTTCTTGGACATAGTGAATCTCATTTCTGATTTCAATTCTTTATTCTTCCATCCACCAAGAATGTTCTGAACTAGATTTTCTCACAACTGCTTCCTTATTATTAAACTCTTCATTCAAATGTGACCTCCTCAGAGAGGTCTTTCCTGATCACCCAACCCTTCCTAGGACTACAATCATTAGTTTTTGTATAACTTGTTTTATTTCCATCATAGCTTTTACAACAATCTCAAAACATCCTAACTAGTGTGATTGTTTATTGTCTGTCTATTCCTCTAGTAAAATGTGAGCTCTAGGAGGGCAGACACTTCATCTCACTTGTCTTCCTATTGCTGTTTCCCCAGCATTGGGAACAGTGCTTGTCACATGGTGGGCGCTCAACATATTTTGTAGATAAAGGGCTATACAAAGTACCATGACTCTTGTTTTTGTAGTGAGTGGAAATCAGTTAAATTGCACAGAGTCATAGATCAATTAGCTGAAGGATCTTTATATCAATTTTCTTATAGAACTGATGTTTTAATAGAACTTACAGTCACACTTAGATACCAGGAGATTATATTTATTTCATTTTGCAAATGTGTATATTCTTTGTGAAGCCATATTTCTGAAGTGTTAATTTAACATTACACTACTACGCTTTTTTAAAAATGTGGCTGTCTTCTACTAAAATGGCACACATATCAGTGCAATATCCAGGAACTAAAATCAACAGCTAAATTATGTATTTGGAAGATTGTCCAGGAGTCTAGGCTAAATTAGAATAAGGCATAGCTTTATGTCTAAAGCACCACCTTCATTTTATTATTCCCTGCTTCTCAACTCACAGTAGCATCTATTGCCAGCCTGCCTTTGTCAATGGCACATAGTATCTTTTATTCCTAAATACCAATTTGTTGTCAGTCTATATTCTATCACCCCAAACAGACATTAGGCTTTTGGTATGCTGCACTGGAGAAGTAAGTTCTATCAAAATCAGTCATTTAGAGACTTCCCTGGTGGTCCAGTGGTTAAAGCAGGGAGTCCAGGTTTGATTCCTGGTTGGGGAACTAAGACCCCACATGGCTTGTGGCCAAAAAACCAAAAACAACAGAAGCAATATTGTAACAAATTCAATAAAGACTTTAAAATGGTACACATCAAAAAAAATCTTAAAAGCAAAAACAAACAAAGTTACTTAATAGATATTGTAAAATATTATGATGACAATCATTATAAATCTCTAAACTGAAATCTATCTTATCTTTAATCCCAAACACCATGTGAAAATTAAACTAAAAATGCCAAAAAATTGATTTTGGCATTGCAATATTTTCAACTGTTTTTACATGTCTTCTTTATACTTTACACTTATTGACACATAATGAAAAAAATTTCTTTCTGTTCTTTACACGTCTTGGAGCAATGATATGTAGAGTTGATCCTCTCAGAAACTACTAAATGAATATTGTTGTTGTTGCTGAGTTGCTAAGTCGTGTCTGACTCTTTTGCAACCCCACGGACTGTAACTCACCAGGCTCCTCTGTCCACGGGATTTTGTAGGCAAGAGTACTGGAGTGGGTTCCCAATCCAAGGACCGAACCTCTGTCTCCTGCTTTGTAGGTGGATTCTTTATCACCAGCCATCTGGGAAGCTCAATGTATATTCAGTTCACTTCACTTCAGTCTCTCAGTTGTGACTGACTCTTTGTGACCCCACGGACTGCAGCACACCAGGCCTCCCTGCCCATCAACAACTCTCAGAGTTTACTCAAACTCATGTCCACTGAGTCAGTGATGCCATCCAACCATCTCATCCTCTGTCGTCCCCTTCTCCTCCCATCTTCAATCTTTCCCAGCATCAGAGTCTTTTCAAATGAGTCATTTCTTCGCATCAGGTGGCCAAAGCATCTGGAAATCCCAGTACCTACCTTGTGTGTGCTTAGTCACTCAGTCGTGTCCGACTCTTTGTGACTATAGCCCATGGACTATAGCCCTCCAGGCTCCTCTGTCCATGGAATTCTCCAAGCAAAAGTACTGGAGAGGGTTGGCATGCCCTCCACTAGGGGATTGGAATTGTACCCAGGTTTCCTGCACTGCAGGCAGATTCTTTACCACCTGAGCCACCAGGGAAGCCCACATACCCTTGAGACTTCCATTAACATAATCATGGTGAAACAAGTGCTTGTTATGAACTGTAAGCATTTGAAAATAAGGGGGTCATTCTAGGGAATTAGTTGTATCACAGGGAGAAAAATAGATAGTACTTCACTGCCTCCACTTGCAAATGCCGAGTGAGTGACATCTGGCCTTACCCCCAGGAGCAGCGGTGCATGGATGCCATGCCACCATGTGGTTTGCAGGCGTTGGGGTCACCAAGGCAGACATGACTCACACAGACACTGTGTGAGCACCAGTCTCCTCATCTGGAGGAGGGGCAGAGCAAGGTCAACTTCAATAGTGAGCACCAGGCCCCCAGGCCCATCCCGCATGTGCACACCCTTCTTGTGCTGCAGCAAAGTCTTCTTCCCTCCCCATAGAGCAGAAATAGCAGTGGGCTGGCCAGATGCAGTATCATGCATCCCACTTGGGCAGAAAAAAAAAAGTATACATTAGGTCCAGAACAGGTCAAAGATTCCTGAACAAAGAGAAATGCCCAGCACAGTCTGAGAGAGTTCTTTATTTCTTTGTAATAAAATGTTTCAGGCCCAGGGCCCATTTTAGGCATCTGTGTAGGGATTGAAAGACTACACTCATGAGATTGTCTTTCCCAATATAAAATGTAATGACTGTCCTCAGTTTTTATAATAACTGAGGACCAGACAATTAACTGAAGTTTCTCTCTCAAACTCTACCCCCATGTCTCTTTTCCCCATTGCTGGGCCCTTTCACCGTTTAGGAAGCAGAAATACCTTTCTGTACAGCTGTTCCTTAGGAGAAAGTTTAATATAGCTATGGGAGAAAAAAAGTTGGTTTTATGGTTTAAAATATTCTCTTAGGAGTTACATCAAAGAAAATAGTCTTAAATGACAAACTATATTCAGCCTGTATGAACCAGATGGTTAAGATAGAAAAGTTATTTTGTTTGTTGGTTTTACATTCCTGCAACTTGGTTTTCAACATGTAGAGACAAATTTTAAAATCAGTAAAATGCAAGGTTTTCCTAGAATAAAATATAAGTTTCCGTTATATTAGCTATTATAACAAACTCCAAGTTCATATGGCTTAAGGCCAGGGACACTTTCTGACCTGGTGACTCAGGTTCTGGTGTCGTATCTTTTTGCCTTTTCACACGGCTCATGGGGTTCTCATGGCAAGAATAGTGGAGTGGTTTGCCATTGCCTCCTCCTCCTTCAGCCGATGCTGAAGCTCCAATACTGATGTGAAGAGCCGACTCATTGGAAAAGGCCCTGATTCTGGGAAAGATTGAAGGCAAAAGGAGAAGCGGGCAGGTAGAGGATGCGATAGTTAGATAGCATCGCTCAAAGGACATGAATTTGAGCAAACATTGGGAGACAGTGGAGGGCTGAGGAGCCTGGAGTGCTGCCTTTCATGGGACCACAAACAGTTGGACATGACTTAGCGACTGAACAGCAACCACAACAAAGGCCAGGGAAGTTTACTTTTTTGAACGTCTGAAAGTATAGTGAGAGTGTTCCCGGTTGGTAACTGGAGGTGGCGCTATGCTCACCGTAGTGGATCATGGATATCCGGCTGATAGAGGATTTGTCTTTTTAAACGTGTGTCTTTTTATATCACCATGGGTTTTGATATCTGGCCAAGAGTAAGGAGATGAAAATGTTGGGGTTGAGCCTCTTTAGGTATTTAACTGCTTGGTCTGGGGGAAAAAAAAAAGTGAATGTCCTCTGTTTACTTATATGGCAGGATGGCCCTGGCCAGATGGAGTAGGAGCTGGTAACAATTCTTTTCTCTGGAAGAGAAATAAGGTGGGAAGTCCACAAACTGATTCGATTCTTAGCAATGAAACTTCAGTAGAGAAGGTCAAAAGAAACAAATACATGGGTTAGGGGTTTGGAGAGCTGAAGGGCTTTGTGCCCAAATCCAGTATGGCGCTCAGAGGAGGTGACATTATCTCCTGAAGCCTTCAGTGATAGCATGGTGTGAGGGGCACAAGTGGGGTGGAAGTGGTGGCAAATTAGTTCTAATCAGATACAAAGCTTGAAATAACCCCATCCTCAATCTACCAGAGGCCCTTATGATGCAGGAAAGCACCTGACAATAGTTTGTCCCACTCCATACTGATGGCAAGGCAGGCTCCTGTGGCTGCCCCGCCATGAAAACCAGGACCCAGAATAATCAGCATGAACTGTGACTGGAGAACGGGGTGCAGCTTAGACATGAACAGGTCTCAGCAGAGATGTCTACTGACAACCAAGGTTGTGCTTCTGTGGGTGGGTTTAGATTTTTCTCTCCTGAAAAAGTAGCTCATTTAAATAGAGGTGTGTGCATGCTTCAGTTGTGTCCAACTCTTTGCAATCTTATGGACTGCAGCCCACCAGGGTTCTCTGTCCATAGGATTCTCCAGGCAAGAATACAGGAGTGGGTTGCCATGACCTCCTCCAGGGGATCTTCACGACCCAGTGATTGAACCTGGTCTCTTATGTCTCCTGCATTGGCAGGCGGCTTCTTTACCACTAGTGCTACTGGGGAAGCCCTTAAATAGAGGTACAGAGAAAAGTGGGAAAAAAAAAAAGTCATTTGTATGTACAGTAGAGTTTTGGTGACTTGAAATGTAATACCTGCCACATGTGGATTCTGAATAATGCTGCATTAGTAACTGTCTCAGAAACTCTCAGTTAAAAAAAAATTTTTTTTTCCATCAAAACTTGACAGTTGGAAAAGAATTTGGTTTTAGGTTCACCTTTCCATTTCAGAATTTTATTTAGTAAGACTCTTTAGTCATTAAATCAATATTAGTTTCTGCAGCATAATCAAGCTGAGGCTCACATATATGAGATGACTGTTTTCTGTTCTCTTCCATGACACATTTAATACATTTGCAATTTTTCTCCCAGTTGGCAGCCAAGTACTATTTCCACCCATAAGACATTACTTTTAGCTGATTATGAAAAAGGATTTCTTTCATGGCTGGAGGCCATTTGGGCCTGTCACTCAACTGCCACGTCAGTGGCTCTCAAAGATGTCTGCCTTTAAGTACCCAAAACTTTTTTTTTCTTAAATTTGGCTTTGTTGGGTCTTAGTTGCAGCATCTGGAATCTTCATTGCTGAGTGCTGGATCTCTGCTGCAGCCTGTGGGATCTTTAGTTGTATCATCTAGTTCCCTGACCAGGGAAAGAAACCAAGTCTCCTACAATATGAGCATGGAATCTTAACCACCAGACCACCAAGGAGGTCCCAAGCGCCCACACCTTTCTCAGATGTTTTTGAGAGACTTACCACTCCCTTTTCACCTTCAAATGGACCGCCTTTGAATCTGTCCATGAAGTTGCCTTTTTCTAAGTGCCTCCAAACAGTTGTCTCTGATGTATTATTACCATAGCACTTCTAAACTGTATACTTTAAACAGTTTTTAAGTCAGACCATCACATATAGACACAACAAAGTTGGTAAAAATACATCTGGGTATTTTTCCAATGGCCAAATAGATAAGAATTTAACTATTTCTGGGTAGATTCACTCAAGCTAATAACCATGTAGCCCATTCCATATGTGTGTGTTGATAACTTTGGATCTTTTCTCTGCCCATTACCCCTTCAACATCAAACCTTTCTTTCCAAGTAATATGTTTCATTCCAAAACAGATTTCTCTTTTATATACCTTTTTATTGTGTGTATAAGAAATACCATTTAATTGACTTTGTCATTTCCCTGGGAATTAATTATAAATCGTTACTAAAGATTCTTCAGAGAAAGAGTCATTTGTATTACTTTAAATCTTTCAAACAGTGCTAAATTGATATCATCTTGCAGACTAATCCGGCCACACAAAAGAATAAAATTGAATGTGGCATTAGCCAGTATGTTACTACTAGCTCCTTTTGAAGGATAAGGATGGATCTGTAAAATAGAAGCACATGACTCATCAATATAATTATGACATTTTGAGGCTTTGTGCAAAGCAGTCCTGCTATCATAATCTGAATTAGTCTTTATTAAATATTTAACTAAGCACATTTTTTGATAAGAGAAAACAAAAACCCATGATCTCAAATGTCATAATTTTTCACTGTAATATAAGTCTAGTGTGAAGAAAAGAGTGATGCAGTATTGAGCTTTTACTCACTCTGCAGGGAGTAGGACTTGAAACTTTCATAGCTCCTTACCCCCCCCCCCAAAAAAAAGATGCTCTTGGCCACAATTTAGTTTCTACATGAAGACTGTTGACAGTAACTTCATAGTACTTGCCTAGGTAATCACCTGCCTTGTAAAAGGAGGTGTCTTTTCTTCTAGAGTTTATATTGAGTTCAAAATTTCATATAAACGCCACTAAGACATTGCTTCTCACACACACAAAAATTTTTAATGAGCTCGTTCCTCAGTTTATCAGCACCCTTGCTTCCTGACAACTTTCTGCCAGTTGTTACTTCAAAGGAATAGCACTTCTTTAAGGACAGATAGCTTGACACCAACTCAACCCCAAGATACTGACTCAAAAATACTTAACAAAACAGTGAAAACATACTTCTCTTTATTGAGATGTACATACTTAGACAATAATAATTACAATCCAGATAGAATTAGGAAACATTTGGTGGCAAACGTCAAAATTCATTCCAAACTCCTTAAGTAAAAGGAGAATTTACTGGGTTTATTAACTGTAGGAAGGGAACAGGTAAAAGTTTAATGGCACCAGAACTGAGAGATCAAGGCAAACTGGACACCATTTCCAATTCTCATCTCTGCTTCTTCCTATATGTTGTCTTCGTTCTTTCTGATCAGCTTCACTAGAAAAGAATGATTGCTGAGGAACACTTTGGCACCAAATTGAAAATTTCTAACTAAGGGCTCTCATTGACATCCCATGGATCAAATACTCACCTACTGGTGACCAGTGATGACTGGAATAGCAGCAGTTTGTTAATGAAGCCTCTGTCATAAGTAAATGATTAGAGTTGGAATAGGGTTAAGTGAATCTTATTTGGCATAGCAGGTAATAGATGATCACTGTCAGAACTTACACAAACTTGAACTCAGTAATACAAGAACATGTGCATACTCACACTAATAATAAATTGTATCTTCATTTTTGGCTTAGTATTCAAAAAATTAATTGAGTGACACATGTTTGTAATTATCTAATACAGAAAACAGGTATGAAAGAAGATCACTTCAAAGCTGTATGGTGTGATGACCTCATTGCTTAAGTTTTCTGTCTTTGTCCTGTAAAGCCACTGATCATAACTGTTTAAATATATGTTTAAGTATTAGAATAAAAGATTACCTACAATTTTGTCATTCAAAAAAATGTTGAGCTTAGTAAAGAATTCATATCCTTTGTTAAAAAGATAATGTAAAGCAGAAGTGGGCTCTCATTTTGATAGCTATTTAGGAGCTCAGTAAAACAAAGATCTAATCTAAGCAAAAAGTTAGCAGAAAATAATACTCATATTACAATTCACCGAGGTTTCAGTTGTTTCAAAATGATTTTTCTGTTAAGGTCAGGACACACATCTACATGAATAATTATAAACAGAGTATTTTGAAATATCAATATGATCATGAATGTAAGAGGAAGTATTTGTCATTTAACACTGTATTTTTCTCCTCCGCCTAACCAGAAGGAGACATATTTTCTCATGAAAATTTTCATCAGTGTTTTCCAGGTTGTCTTCTCATCCAACAAATGCCACCTTATTCACTACTGAAGACTCTGCAGATTTGCAGATGTTTACTTTTAGAAAGTAAAACACACTTTAGTGTGCAACTTTTTTAAAATAAAATATAGTTTGATTAACCTTCCTTCAGAAGATTCATTCATCTAGAAATATTGCTTCATTCTTAACATGTACTGCCCTGTCCCAGCTAGAGGTAGAGGGTTGAATATGAAACAGTCAATCAAGATAAAGAGTGTTGGACTTCTCTGGTGGCTCAATGGTAAAGAATCTGCCTGAAATGCAGGGGACGGGGGTTCGATCCCTGGTCCAGGAAGATGCCACATGCCATGGAGCAACTCAGCCTACATGCCACAGCACTGAAGCCTGTGCTCTAGAGCCTGTGCCCTGCAACAAGAGAAGCCACCACAATGAGAAGCCCACGCACCACAACTGGAGAGGAGCCCCTGCTCACCACAGCTAGAGAAAGCTCATGCACAGCAATGAAGAGGACCCAGTGCAACCAAAAGAAAAACAATAAATAAACAGTGTTAAGAGAAAGAGACTCCTTTAGCCTCATTCTGCCTCAAAACATCCCATTAGCAGCGAGCCCTCTGTGTGATTCAGCTGGTTGGGGCCACAGGGGAGTAGCCAACAGAAGCCCCTCAGTGGCTGCTCTAGTCTGATGCTTTGAGAGGTCTTGAATGGCACAGGGAAATACTTAACAAAAAGTGTGGACAATGAGGCCTACTGTTCTGTCTGCCTCCATCAAATAAACACTCACCAAATCTCTCCTTTGATTTATGTGAAACTCACATGTAGGCATAGGACAGGCAGACCATTACAATGGGAGTCTAGAATCTGGGGTGCCCTCTTCCCAATTTTGCCACTTAGAGTGTGTCTCTAGAAAGACTCATCAGCCAATACTCATTTTTGAGAACTTTTGCTGTGAAGGGCAAGGACAGATATGGAGTAAGAACTGGCGGGAGGGAATATTGAATTTAGATCTATATTTTTTCCTTTTGCTTTTTTTTGCTTTCTTTCTAAGATGAGAGATATGACAGCATGTTTGCAGGATTCGTGACAATAATCCATGAGAGAGGAAGAGAGTAATAATGCTGGTGAGGAAATGGAAAACTGCAGGAGCAAATCTCTGAAAAGGTGAAAAAGTTTCTGAAGCACATGTGAGAGGTGGGATGTATAGGAGGAGGGGATCACTCCCCTCTGAACAGGGAGGGAGCAACAGGGTAGAGGTGGGTTCAACTCCCAACCTCTCAACATGGTAATGGGGAGAGCTGGAAGTGCCCATTCCACAGCTTTTATTTTCTTGTTCAGTGATGTATAAGACAGCTAGAACTTCTGCAAGATTATGAGTAGGATAAGGGAGGTTTTAGAAGTGAGAAGAAGGTATGCAATAACCAATTAGGACAGTGTTTCTCAAATTATTTGATAAAAGATCATTTATTTATCTTTAAAAATCTCCTATATTCTTTTTTTCAAATCCTCTTATTTTTTTTTTGTTGGAATATAATTGCTTTACAATGTTGTATTAGCATCTACTGTACAATGGGGTGAATCAGCTACATGTATACATAGATCCCCTCCCAGGTTATCCCATCCATCATCACAGAGTGCCAAGCTGAGCTTCCTATGCTTTCAGCAGGTTCCCACTAGAATAAACCCTGAGAAAACCATAAATCAAAAGGACACATGTACATCATGGTTCATTGCAGCACTATTTATAATATCCAGGACATGGAAATACTCTAAATGTCTAATGACAGATGAATGGATAAAGAAGATATGGTACGCATATACAGTGGAATATTCTGTACTGTGCTGTTCTCAGTCATGTCCAACTCTTTGTGACCCTATAGATTGTAGCCTGCCGGGCTTCTCTTTGTCCATGGAATTTTCCAGGCAAGAATACTGGAGTTGGTTGCCATTTCCCACGTCGGGAGATATTCCCAACCCAGAGACCAAACCCAAGTCTCCCGTGTCTCCTGCATTGGCAGGTGGATGCTTTACCACTGTGCCACACAGGAAGCCCAATGGAATATTACTCAGTCACTAAAGGGAATAAAAAAGACTCTGTAGAAATGTGGATGGATGTAGGTTCTGTCATACAGTGTGAACTAAGTCAGAAAGAGAAAAACAAATGTTGTATATTAACACATATATGTATGTGTAATGTAGAAGAAATGGTACAGATGAACCTGTTTCCAGGGCAGGAGTAGAGACACAGACCAGAGGTAGAGAAAGGACATGGGGACATAGAGAAGGTGGGAGAAGGGGAAGGAGGGACAATTGGGAGATTAGGATTGACATATATATATATATATACTGCTGCTGCTGCTAAATCGCTTCAGTCGTGTCCGACTCTGTGCGACCCCATAGACGGCAGCCCACCAGGCTCCCCCGTCCCTGGGATTCTCCAGGCAAGAACACTGGAGTGGGTTGCCATTTCCTTCTCCAATGCATGAAAATGAAAAGGGAAAGTGAAGTCGCTCAGTCGTGTCCGACTCTTCACGACCCCATGGACTGCAGCCCACCAGGCTCCTCTGTCCATGGGATTTTCCAGGCAAGAGTACTGGAGTGGGGTGCCATTGACTACCATGTGTAAAAGAGGTCATTTATTTTACTTTCCAATCTATCATGGGTCTATACTTTCAAAAAATATAATAAAAATAAAATACTGAATTAAGTTTTTAAAAAGTCAGACAAAATACTAACCAAATTATTTTAACTTCAGATTCAAGGGAATTAGACTTACTCCTTAAAATTACTTTAAAAGTTTGCAAACCCTTCTTATCAGTTTCTAAACTTCAATTGTCATTAACACTAAAAAACTGTTCACAAATAAGATCATGTTTGTACCCTAAGGAGCAGGGATCTAGGAGAGAGAGACTCAGAGCTTACTAGGAATACATTAGAATCTCCTGGTAGTGTTATACAAATATTTGTTTTGTTATTATGAACTAAAAGTAAAGCCAGTTATTCCAATTATGTGATTTTTCTTTACAGAATTTAGCTGTTTGGGATGTGGACAGGAACAAGGTGAGTGATTGGATTCAGCAGGAATTGAACTGTTTCAGGTGGAGGACCTCAGAGATCAAAGGTGATAAGCACTTTTGCAAGAGCAAAATAGACCATGAAATATAAATTGAGTGAACAGTGGAATAAAGATAGAAGAAGGATGATAAATAGTAAGAAAATTGTAGGATTAGTGGACCAGCAGTTTCAACAACATTGAGGACTCATATCAGTGGGACTGGTTGGTGAGAGACGTTAGAGAGTGAAATGTTTGAAATCATGCTTTCAGAGCTTCTAGGGAAGCAATGGCTAAGATGTGACTATTTTAGCAGCTAGCAGAAATGAGAGAAACACCATTGCAGAGACATTAATGCCAAGGTGGACAAAGGGTCTTCCTCATGGAGGTGAAGTTGTCATGAATGACAATGGGAGTAAGATAGAGAAAATGACTTTGAGTCAAGAACTATACAATGAAGAGAAATTCACAGAGAAATGGAAGAGATGACAGTAAGTATTATCATGAATATCAAAAGAATAGCAAAGTTTTGGCAAGATAGAATAGAAATTATCTGGAATCGGCAATATGAAGAAAAAGTGAAACCAACTCCATTTCCTAATCAGAGGTACTTGGAATGTCAAAACAAAACTGAACTAAACTAAAAAACAAGCCTTCATTCTACAGAGAAAGCAGAGTCCTTAAAACCTTTTTAAACAAAGAGCAAGAGTCCCAGAGGGTGTAATGAAAAGTTTTCTATGTGTTTAATTCCAGTCATGGCGAGCTAGTTCCACAGTCATGGTCCCTTCCATCCCCCCACCAATGGAACCAGAAATAAAGCAAAACATACTGCTGAAATGTATGTTTAAAAAAAGGTAAGATCAGACCAGATCAGATCAGTCGCTCAGTCGTGTCTGACTCTGCGACCCCATGAATCGCAGCACGCCAGGCCTCCCTGTCCATCACCAACTCCCGGAATTCACTCAGACTCACGTCCATCGAGTCAGTGATGCCATCCAGCCATCTCATCCTCTGTCGTCCCCTTCTCCTCCTGCCCTCAATCCCTCCCAGCATCAGAGTCTTTTCCAATGAGTTAACTCTTCGCATGAGGTGGCCAAAGTACTGGAGTTTCAGCTTTAGCATCATTCCTTCCAAAGAAATCCCAGGGCTGATCTCCTTCACAATGGACTGGTTGGATCTCCTTGCAATCCAAGGGACTCTCAAGAGTCTTCTCCAACACCACAGTTCAAAAGCATCAATTCTTCGATGTTCAGCCTTCTTCACAGTCCAACTCTCACATCCATACATGACCACAGGAAAAACCATAGCCTTGACTAGACGGACCTTTGTTGGCAAAGTAACGTCTCTGCTTTTGAATATGTTATCTGAGTTGGTCATAACCTTCCTTCCAAGGAGTAAGTGTCTTTTAATTTCATAAAGTCATGGTTTATGACACTATTCTTCAATAATGACACATTTTGATAAAATAAAATGCTTGAATGCTAAGAGACTAGAGATATTTTATAGTCTAATTTAAATAACAAAGTGACTGAAAAAAATTAATCATATGAATTATGGTGGATAGTTGACATAAGAATTATATATGCACTCAAATAATAGAGTTTCAGCTAAATAAAGTGTGGTGCTTATGCTGACAAAATGATAAATTAGTAAATTAGTAATTAGTTTTTTCTGTTTACTATTTTACACATGTTTTGCATTAAAAATAAAATATGATAAATATGATGTTCTTTGTTTTATTATTTTGGTCATTATTTCCCCATCAAACTATAGAAATAAAGCAGAATGATATATATTCATAAAAATGTTACCGAAGTTTTATAAATGTGCCTATAAAATTTAGCAGTGATCAATCCTAAACCCAATATGGAAAGTTAAAACAATTTTCCAAGTATAAGTTGAAGGAGAGTAGCTCCCTAATCTGTAAAGTGGGATAATAAAGGATCCAGTTTATAAGATTAGAAAGAGGTTTAAGTGAATAGTCATTGTTACCTACTGAATGTTTGTGATCCCCCCTCAAATTCATTCACTGAAATCTTAATCCTTAATGTGGCCATATTTGGAGGTGGGCTCTTTGGTAGGTAATTAGGTTTCAGTTCAGTTGCTCAGTTGTGTCCAACACTTTGCAACCCATGGACTGCAGCACGCCAGGCCTCCCTGTCCATCACCAACTCCTGGAGTTTACTCAAACTCATGTCCATTGAGTCAGTGATGCCATCCAGCCATCTCATCCTCTGTCGTCCCCTTCTCCTTCTGCCTTCAATCCTGTCTTCGCATCAGTAGCCAAAGTATTGGAGTTTCAGCTTCAGCATCAGTCCTTCCAATGAATATTCAGGACTGATTTCCTTTAGGACTGACTGGTTGGATCTCCTTGCAGTCCAAGGGACTCTCCAGAGTCTTGTCCAACACCGCAGTTCAAAAGCATCAATTCTTCGGCGCTCAGCTTTCTTTATAGTCCAACTCTCACATCCATACATGACTACTGGAAAAACCATAGCCTTGACTAGATGGACCTTTGTTGGCAAAGTAATTAGGTTTAGATGAGGTCATAAGATTGGAGTTCCCACAATGAGATTAGAGTCCTTATAGGAAGAGGAAAGGGGCTTCCCCAGTGGAAAGAATCCAGTAAAGAATCTGCCTGCAATGTGATCCCCAAGTTGGGAAGATCCCCTGGAGCAGGGCATGTCAGTCCATTCCAGTGTTCTTACCTGGAGAATCCTATGGACTGAAGAGCCTGATGGACTGCAATCCGTAGAGTCACAAAGAGTTGGACATGATTGAACTGACTGAGCATGCATGCATGCGGCCAGATATCTTAGTATCTTAGTATTTCTGGCTGTGTATCTTTTTCATGTAAGGAAACAGTAAAAACAGCTATCTAGCCAGGAAGAGGGCCCACAGCAGCAAACAAATCTCAGCACCTTAATCGGACTTCCCAGCTTCCAAAACTGTAAGAAATAAATGTGTATCATTTAAGCCACTCAGTCTATAATATTTTGTTAGGGCAGCACAAGCCAGTTAAGATAGATATGTAAAGAATGCAATGATATAACTAACATATATCTGTCTATAAAATGTTACCATTGTAGAAAAATTCAAAACTTGAGAAAATACCATAAACCCAATTATTTGCACTATATAATAATAATAATAATAAGGGGATTATTTTACACTAGGCATTTTTAGAATAACCATAAAATGATAATAAAAGTAAAAATACTAATAGCACTTGCAATTACATACCCACTTAGCAAATGTCAGGCACCATTCTGATTACTTAACTCCTAAAAGCAGTTACTCTCAGAACACCTCTATAAAATGGTATTATGATTATTATCCTTGTTTTATGGAAGAGGAAATCAAGGAATAGAGTTTCTAAGAATTTTACATGTAGTAGGCATTTAAAACTTTGCTAACAACACTGAGAGATGAATAGTATTATTGCCATTATTTTACAAATGAGAGAAGTAAAAAAGGGTTAAGAAAATTGCCCCATATTTTTCAGCTGAAAAATGGTGAAGCTGGGAAATCAATTCAAGGTGTCTGGGTCAGACTTCTGTGTCTAATTACTATGCTGCATCATCAAGGGGCTAATAGTCTGTTATGTCTCTTACAAAAAAATAAAATAAAATAAAATAAGAGGAAATTAACACTTCTGTGGAAATGGGCAATGAACCTGAACAGATAATTCATAAGGGCACATCTCTCTTCTCTTCTTTGACATGCTCATTATATCTACAGTCAATTGCCTGGATAGTTACTTGTACAAAAGTGTAAGTCATTAGGTACAGCAATATTAGTAAAAATAGTAACCCCCAAAGTGGGCTAAAATATTAATGTGAATGTTACAATGTCAGATTACTTACCAAACTGAATGGAAATTTTAATTTATTAAGAACACAAAACATTTATGTTTGTTTTTATTCTTTTAAAATCATTGTTTATTGTATGATCAAATTCATTTCAATCATTTTAAAATGACTATGAAGGTGCCTGGTTGAAACTGATTGAAATGGAGAAATTTAAATCTATATTTTCCATCATTTTATCCAGGCCATCGATTGCCATTATGCTTGTATTATAAATGATCAGTCTAAAAGGAGATCATCGAATAGTTGACATAAAGTAAAAGATAACATTTAAAAGTTATCTTTTTAATATCATTCCTCTGAATTTTTACTTTGTAATTACTAAAATGGACACTCACTTCTATTACTATCATTAAACATAGCAAATTACAAGCTTATGTTTCTTCTTTCATTACTTTCAAAGATATCTTTTATTGATTGGGGACTATGAAATGTAGTAAATAGACATAGCAATATAAAAATATTTTTAAATACAGTGAAATTTTACTTACACAATACGCTGGAAAATTAGGGAGTAAATAGGGAAAACATTTTAATCCCTGTTTAAATATTATTAACTAATTTCTAGTCTTTATAGAGTAGAAAAAAGAGATAGTTATGATATGAATTACATAAAATAAATATCTCTTAGAAGAAAAAATCTCAAAGCTTATTTTCAGGTAATAATTTGCTGATTTGAATTGGAAGTACCTTGCTGCTGCTGCTGCTAAGTTGCTTCAGTCATGTTCGACTCTGTGCGACCCCATAGACGGAAGCTCACCAGGCTCCCCCATCCTTGGGATTCTCCAGGCAAGAACACTGGAGTGGGTTGCCATTTCCTTCTCCAATGCATGAAAGTGAAAAGTGAAAGGGAAGTTGCTCAGTTGTATCCGACTCTTAGCGACCCCATGGACTGCAGCCTTAGTTTACTGTTTAACAGTAGAAAGAAATCAAGAATTTAGTATGTAACATATCATTTGTCTATCATTGCACATTCACATATTTATTGAAAAATTTTATTTTTTCAATATATTTCTGGTGTTGTTTGACAACATCTGGCTTCCCTGATAGCTCAGTTGGCAAAGAATTTGCCTGCAATGCAGGAGAAGGGATTCTCCTGGAGAAGAGATATCCTCCAGATATCTGCTGGAGAAGGCTACCCACTCCAGTGTTCTTGGGCTTCCCTGTGGCTCAGCTGGTAAATAATCTGCATACAATGTGGGAGACCTGGGTTCAATCCATGGGTTGGGAAGATTTCCTGGAGAAGGGAAAGGCTACCCACTCCAGTATTCTGGGCTGGAGAATTCCATGGACTATATAGTCCATAGGGTGAAATGACTGAGTGACTTTCACTTGCATTTTCACTATTGCGAGGTAGAAATACACAAGCTAATTGAAAGTAGTTTATCCAGGCATAAAATATACGAGTAAGTGAAATCTTCAAGAAATGTTCCATCTATTTAAATTAAGAGGTTTTCTTAATCTTCAACTATGCCTAAAATTCAGGTTAGTTTTTTTACACAAATCAACACATTTCACTTTCAAAGGCATTGCGTCTTCTTTTTGCTAACAATGAAAAAGAAACAACAAATATTGGGGGAAAAAATGGAAATACATTAACTGGACAATCAGCTTCTGAATAGTTGACTCTAATTGACATTTTTGGGCTCTAGTGGAGGTTCACAGCTGGAGGTGGCATAGTGGTAAAGAATCCACCAGCAATCCAAGAGACACCGGTTTCATCCCTCGTGGGGAAGATCCCCTGAAGAAGGAAATGGCAACCCAGTCCAGTATTCTTGCCTGGGAAATCCCATGGAGAGGAGCCTGTAGCCCACCAAGCTATTCTGTCCATGGGGATTCTCCAAGCAAGAATACTGGAGTGGGTTGCCATGCCCTCCTCCAGGGGATCTTCCCCACCCAAGGATTGAACCCAGGTATCCTGCATTGCAGGGGGATCCTTTACCATCTGAGCCACCAGGGAAGCCCATTTCAGTGTATGATTCACTAACCTACTGTATATAGACATTTATTAAGACATAATTTCCAAAATAAAACATAATTAAATTGGTACTAAGACATTCAGATAGTTATCCCAATCAAAAATTCTATTGACAGAATCATTTCAATATATGTTTAACATCTGTTTCACAGTTCATAGCTAGTTCTTAATACCAGCAATTGACTAATAAATCAGTATAACAATAAATAAACTTGCTTCAGTCGTGTCTGACTCTGTGCGACCCCACAGACAGCAGCCCACCAGGCTTCCCCGTCCCTGGGAATCTCCAGGCAAGAACACTGAAGTGGGTTGCCATTTCCTTCTCCAATGCATGAAAGTGAAAAGTAAAAGTGAATTTGCTCAGTCATGTTCGACTCTTAGCGACCCCATGGACTGCAGCCCGCCAGGCTCCTCCGTCCATGGGATTTTCCAGGCAAAAGTACTGGAGTGGGGTGCCATTGCAGTCTAACAATAGTCACTCTCCTTTCACAATTGAGACAAAAAAAATACTATTTTACAAAGTTGGTACTTTTATAGTTAATTGTCAATGAAAAAGCTCATTTTCCTATAAAATGCCTATACAATCCTATGAGTTACATTAAACCTCAAGGAAATGACTACCTTCCTTCTTTTCTATCGACTGATCCCATTTTTTTTAATAGAGACTTATCATTTAAAGTACCCCAGTGAGCATTTTTCCAATTCATTTCTCCTTGGAGAAAAGCTAACATTTTACAGCCAAAAATTTATGTGCCTTTAGTCTTACTTTAAAATATATTTCTTTTCTTCTTGGCAAGGAAATTTTATTAGCTGCCTTATTTTAAAAGTATTTATTACAATTTTTTTTTTATCTCATTCAAGAGTCATGTGTTTTATTTATTTTAAAAAACTGAGTAATTCTAAAATGTATCTTTAACTGTCTCAACTGTATTTCTTTGAACCCAGTTTCTAGCACCTGGTAATATGTGCTGCTGTAAATTTACTTAGTACCTTGTGCTTATTTGCTTCAACTGCTTTCTTCAGCCTTTAAGCCCATAACATACACCAATCTTTCTTTCAAATGCTGCCTACATGCTACTAAATATATTATGAATCGCACAAACCATCTGACTTTATTGACTATGGAGTGCCACAAAGATGGGTATTTGGAAATTATGTATATTATCAATTAAACTACATTGCCTGATGTTTGTGTCCTACAACTAGCAAAAATGACACGGCTAGAAATTTGACTGTTCTATTACTTAATAAGTGCGGTTGGTCATCTATTTGAGGTCTCTATGTTTTGGATTTGGATATCTGGGCTTCCCTGGTGGCCCAGATGGTAAAGAATCCTCCTGCAGTTAAGGAGATCCAGGTTCAATCCCTGGGTCTGGAAGATCCCCTCCAGAAGGAAATGGCTACCCACTCCAGTATTCTCACCTGGAGAATTTCATGGGCAGAGGAGCCTGGCAGGCTACAGTTCATGGGGTCAGAAAGAGTTGACCACAACAGAGTGACTTACAATTTCACTTCACTTTCACCGATGCTTAAGTGTGACAGCTATAAAAGCACTTGACAGACATTCTATAAATACTCTGAATTTATAAGTGTATACTCAAGTATATGTAGAAAAAACACTTTCCAGTATCTCTGTTTACCTGCTCAAGAGAAGAACACAGAATAGTCAGCAAGAATTAGTGGAGAAAAAAAATCACAAAATTAGAACAACAAAGCCTATGTTCTAGGGCCTTCTATGACTTTAAAGAGTGGATTAGTTTTGGCAAATCACATATTTCTCTGAGGTTTTCTTTTTTCCATTTCTAGGTAACAAGGTATCTGTGAAAACACAAACACTTTGAGGTCCCTGTAAATTTAAATTATATATTCAGTTCAGTTCAGTTCAGTTGCTCAGTATGACTGACTCTTTGCAACCCCATGAACCACAGCATGCCAGGCCTCCCTGACCATGCCCAACTCCCAGAGTCCACCCAAACTCATGTCCATTGAGTGGGTGATGCCATCCAGCCATCTCATCCTCTGTCGTCCCCTTCTCCTCCTGCCCCCAATTCCTCCCAACATCAGGGTCTTTTCCAATGAGTCAGGTCTTTGCATCAGTAGCCAAAGTATTGGAGTTTCAGCTTCAGCATTGGTCCTTCCAATGAACACCCAGGACTGATCTCCTTTAGGATGGACTGGTTGGATCTCCTGGTAGTCCAAGGGACTCTCCAGAGTCTTCTCCACACCACAGTTCAAAAGCATCAATTCTTTGGTGCTCAGCTTTCTTCACAGTCCAACTCTCATATCGATAATGATCACTGGAAAAACCATAGCCTTGACTAGACGGACCTTTGTTGGCAAAGTAATGTCTCTGCTTTTGAATATGCTATCTAGGTTGGTCATAACTTTTCTTCCAAGGAGTAAGTGTCTTTTATTTCATGGCTGCAACCACCATCTGCAGTGATTGTGGATCCCACAAAAATAAAGTCTGACACTATTTCCACCGTTTCCCCATCTATTTCTCATGAAGTGATGGGACCAGATGCAATGATCTTAGTTTTCTGAATGTTGAGCTTTAAGCCAACTTTTTCACTCTCCTTTTTCACTTTCATCAAAAGGCTTTTTAGTTCCTCTTCATTTTTTGCCATAGAGTGGTATCATCTGCATAGCTGAGGTTATTGATATTTCTCCTGGCAATCTTAATTCCAACTTGTGCTTCTTCCAACCCAGTGTTTCTCATGATGTACTCTGCATAGAAGTTAAATAAGCAGGGTGACAATATACAGTCTTCACGTACTTCTTTTCCTATTTGGAACCAGTCTGTTGTTGCATGTCCAGTTCTAACTGTTGCTTCCTGACCTGCATATAGTGTTTCTCAAGAGGCAGGTCAGGTGGTCTGGTATTCCCATCTCTTTCAGAATTTTCCACAGTTTATTGTGATCCACACAGTCAAAGGCTTTGGCATAGTCAATAAAGCAGAAACAGATATTTTTCTGGAACTCTCTTGCTTTTTCCATGATCCAGCAGATGTTGGCAATTTGACCTCTGGTTCCTCTGCCTCTTCTAAAGCCAGCTTGAATATCTGGAAGTTCACGGTTCACGTACTGCTGAAGCCTGGCTTGGAGAATTTTGAGCATTACTTTACTAGCGTGTGAGATGAGTGCAATAGTGCGGTAGTTTGAGCATTCTTTGGCATTGCCTTTCTCAGGGATTGGAATGAAAACTGACCTTTACCAGTCCCATGGCCACTGCTGAATTTTCCAAATTTGCTGGCATACTGAGTGTAGCACTTTCACAGCATCATCTTTCAGGATTTGAAATAGCTCAACTGGAATTCCATCACCTCCACTAGCTTTGTTCGTAGTGATGCTTTCTAAGGCCCACTTGACTTCACATTCCAGGATGTCTGGCTCTAGGTGAGTGATCACACCATCGTGATTATCTTGGTCGTGAAGATGTTTTTTGTACAGTTCTTCTGTGTATTGTTGCCACCTCTTCTTAATATCTTCTGCTTCTATTAGGTCCATACCATTTCTGTCCTTTATCGAGCCCATCTTTGCATGAAATGTTCCCTTGGTATCTCTAATTTTCTTGAAGAGATCTCTAGTCTTTCCCATTCTGTTGTTCTCCTCTATTTCTTTGCATTGATCGCTGAGGAAGGCTTTCTTATCTCTCCTTGCTATTCTTTGGAATGCTGAATTCAGATGTTTATATCTTTCCTTTTCTCCTTTGCTTTTCACTCCTCTTCTTTTCACAACTATTTGTAAGAACCCCTCAGACAGCCATTTTGCTTTTTTTGCATTTCTTTTTCTTGGGGATGGTCTTGATCCCTGTTTCCTGTACAATGTCATGAACCTCCGTCCATAGTTCAGCAGGCACTTTGTCTATGAGATCTAGTCCCTTAAATCTATTCCTCATTTCCACTGTATAATCATAAAGGATTTGATTTAGGTCATACCTGAATGGTCTAGTGGTTTTCCCTACTTTCTTCAATTTCAGTCTGAATTTGGCAATAAGGAGTACATGATCTGAGCCACAGTCAGCTCCTGGTCTTGTTTTTCCTGACTGTATAGAGCTTCTCCATCTTTGGCTGCAAAGAATATAAGCAATCTGATTTCGGTGTCAACCATCTGGTAATGTCCATGTGTAGAGTCTTCTCTTGTGTTGTTGAAAGAGGGTGTTTGCTATGACCATTGTGTTTTCCTGGCAAAACTCTATTACCTTTGCCCTGATTCATTCCGTACTCCAAGGCCAAATTTGCCTGTTACTCTAGGTGTTTCCTGACTTCCTACTTTTGCATTCCAGTCCCCTATAATGAAAAGGACATCTTTTTTGGGTGTCAGTTCTAGAAGGTCTTGTACATCTTCACAGAACCATTCAACCATTCAGCTTGTCTTAGTAGATGCAGAAAAGTTTTTGACAAAATTTGTGGGGCCACCCAAGACAGACGGGTCATGGTGGAGTGGTCTGACAGAATGTGGTCCATTGGAGAAGGGAATGGCAAACCACTTCAGTGTTCTTGCCTTGAGAACCCCATGAACAGTATGAAAAGGCAAAATGATAGGATACTGAAAGAGGAACTACCCAAGTCAGTAAGTCCCCAATATGCTACTGGAGATCAGTGGAGAAATACTCCAGAAAGAATGAAGGGATGGAGCCAAGGCAAAAACAAGACCCAGCTGTGGATGTGACTGGTGATAGAAGCAAGGTCCAATGCTGTAAAGAGCAATATTGCATAGGAACCTGGAATGTCAGGTCCATTCAGTTCAGTTCAGTTCAGTTCAGTCACTCAGTAGTGTCCGACTCTTTGCGATCCCATGAATCGCAGCACGCCAGGCCTCCCTGTCCATCACCAACTCCCAGAGTTCACTCAGACTCATGTCCATCGATTCAGTGATACCATCTTGCCATCTCATCCTCTGTCATCCCATTCTCCTCCTGCCCCCAATCCCTCCCAGCATCAGATTCTTTCCAACGAGTCAACTCTTCACATGAGGTGGCCAAAGTACTGGAGTTTCTGCTTTAGCATCATTCCTTCCAAAGAAATCCCAGGGCTGATCTCCTTCAAAATGGACTGGTTGCATCTCTTTACAGTCCAAGGGACTCTCAAGAGTCTTCTCCAATACCACTGTTCAAAAGCATCAATTCTTCGGCGCTCAGCCTTCTTCACAGTCCAACTCTCACATCCGTACATGACCACAGGAAAAACCATAGCCTTGACTAGATGAATGATGCTAAAGCTGAAACTCAAGTACTTTGGCCACCTCATGCGAAGAGTTGACTCATTGGAAAAGACTCTGATGCTGGGAGGGATTGGGGGCAGGAGGAAAAGGGTATGACAGAGGATGAGATGGCTGGATGGCATCACTGGCTTGATGGACGTGAGTCTGAGTAAACTCCGGGAGTTGGTGATGGACAGGGAGGCCTGGTGTGCTGCGATTCATGGGGTCGCAAAGAGTCAGACATGACTGAGTGACTGAACTGAACTGAACTGACTAGAAGAACCTTTGTTGGCAAATTAATGCCTCTGCTTTTGAATATACTATCTAGGTTGATCATAACTTTTCTTCCAAGGAGTAAGCATCTTTTAATTTCATGGCTGCAGTCACCATCTGCAGTGATTTTGGAGCCCCAAAAATAAAGTCTGACACTGTTTCCACTGTTTCCCCATCTATTTCCCATGAAGTGATGGGACCGGATGCCATGATCTTCGTTTTCTGAATGTTGAGTTTTAAACCAACTTTTTCACTCTCCACTTTCACTTTCATCAAAAGGCTTTTTAGTTCCTCTTCACTTTCTGCCATAAGGGTGGTGTCATCTGCATATCTGAGGTTATTGATATTTCTCCCAGCAATCTTGATTCCAGCTTGTGTTTCTTCCAGTTCAGCGTTTCTCATGATGTACTCTGCATAGAAGTTAAATAAGCAGGGTGACAATATACAGCCTTGACGTACTTCTTTTCCTATTTGGAACCACTCTGTTGTTCCATGTCCAGTTCTAACTGTTGCTTCCTGACCTGCATACAAATTTCTCAAGAGGCAGATCAGGTGGTCTGGTATTCCCATCTCTTTCAGAATTTTCCACAGTTTATTGTGATCCACACAGTCAAAGGCTTTGGCATAGTCAATAAAGCAGAAATAGATGTTTTTCTGGAACTCTCTTGCTTTTTCCATGATCCAGCAGATGTTGGCAATTTGATCTCTATTTCCTCTGCCTTTTCTAAAACCAGCTTGAACATCAGGAATTTCACAGTTCACACATTGCTGAAGCCTAGCTTGGAGAATTTTGAGCATTACTTTACTAGCGTGTGAGATGAGTGCAATTGTGCGGTAGTTTGAGCATTCTTTGGCATTGCCTTTGGAAGTGGTCAAACAGGAGATAGCAAGAGTAAATGTTGACATTCTAGGAATCAGCGAACTAAAATGGACTGGAATGGGTGAATTTAACTCAGATGACCATTATATCTACTACTGTGGGCAGGAATCCCTTAGAAGAAATGGAGTAGCCATCATGGTCAACAAAAGAGTCTGAAATGCAGTTCTTGGATGCAATCTCAAAAACGACAGAATGATCTCTGTTCGTTTCCAAGGCAAACCATTCAATATCACGGTAATCCAAGCTTATGCCCAACCAGTAATGCTGAAGAAGCTGAAGTTGAACGGTTCTATGAAGACCTACAAGACCTTTTTAGAACTAACACACACACACACACACACACACACACACAAATGGATTATACTGAGGAGGCTCTAACTTCAACAACTCGATTAACGTGAGTTTGAGCTAGCTCCAGGAATTGGTGATGGACAGGGAAGCCTGGTGTGCTGCAGTCCATGGGATGGCAAAGAGTCAGACACGACTGAGTCACTAAACCCCATAACGGACTACATAAGCAAAACAAAATCTAAGCCTGGAAATGCCTCAAGTTTACAAAATTAGAAACTGAAGGATAATCAACAACAAACAGCCAACTGACTTTAAGCTATGGCCAATCTAATCATTTCCTTTTTTTGTTTGAGAACTTTCTCTACAGAAGTCTCTCCTCCACTCTTGTCACCAAGCCACTTGCAATTTAGTACTGTCATAGTCAAATAAATTTTTGCTCAAATATACTCTTTAAAAGTTTCAGTATTCCTTAGATTACAATGAATCAGATGGTAAAGAATCCACCTGCAATGCAGGAGCCACAGGAGGTACAGGTCTGATCCCTGAGTTGGGAAGATCCCCTGGAGAAGGAAATGGCAGCCCACTTTAGTATTCTTGCCTGATGAATTCCACAGACAGAGGAGTCTGGTGGTCTACAGTCCAAGGGGTCGCAGACAGTTGGACACGATTGAGAGACTAAGACACAAACACACAGGTTATCTTTTAACATTTCAATGTCTCCACAAATTAAAGAGGAAATTTTCAGTTGTTTTCCAAGCTAGAAACATAAAGAAGAATTACAATAAATCTTAGAACAACACAAGTTTCTGCATTCCTGAATAAGAAGAATAATGACAGAAATATTGATCAATGGAATAAAATAGAAAGCCCAGAGATAAATCCACGCACATATGGACAATGACAAAGGAGGCCACAGTGAAATCTGGTAACCACTTGGTATAAAACTCCTAGATAGGCCACTCTGCAGGAGACCCAGAATATTGGAAATAAAAGCAAAAATAAACAAATGGGACCTAATTAACCTTAAAAGCTTCTGCACATCAAAGGAAACTATTAGCAAGGTGAAAAGACAGCCTTGACCCAATCAAAAAATGGGCCAAAGAACTAAATAGACATTTCTCCACATACAGATGGCTAACAAACACATGAAAAGATGCTCAACATCACTCATTATCAGAGAAATGCAAATCAAAACCACTATGGGGTGTCAGAATGGCTGCGATCCAAAAGTCTACAGCTGGACCCTCTTACACTGTTGGTGGGAATGCAAACTAGTACAGCCACTATGGAGAACAGTGTGGAGATTCCTTAAAAAACTGGAAATAGAACTGCCTTATGATCCAGCAACTGCTGGGCAACACTGAGAACACGTGTACCCCAATGTTCATCGCAGCACTGTTTATAATAGCCAAGACGTGGAAGCAACCTAGATGTCCATCAGCAGATGAATGGATAAGAAAGCTGTGGTACATATACACAATGGAGTATTACTCAGCCATTAAAAAGAATACATTTGAATCAGTTCTACTGGAGCCTATTATACAGAGTGAAGTAAGCCAGAAGGAAATAAATTATACTAGCATATATATGGAATTTAGAAAGATGGTAACAATAACACGAGACTGATGTATAGAACATAAAGAAGAATTACAATAAATCTTAGAACAACACAAGTTTCTGCATTCCTGAATAAGAAGAATAATGAACTGGCCTTCCAAAAGAGTGTCATCTGACGGATGAATTTCTCTCCAAAGACCCAGCGTATGAAGAAAATTAGATGTCTGAATTTTTGTTTTTACATGGTAAAATAAATGAGCTGTTAAGAGGCTTAGAATTTTAGTCAGACAATAATATACACAACTGGTATAAAAGCTTGTTTACACAGTGGTTTAGGAGCATTTCTATTCTTCAAAGGACCAAACAAAAACAGTTGGCTCATACCCAATTTTCCCATGGTGCCCAGGGTAAGGTTTCAGTTTGAGAAAAATAGTGACCTTAATAAAGAGAATTCATTTATTTCTCTTCTAGAGTAATAATAAAAACTAATTTGTTTCTATTTATAAATATGTTTGTATCTTTTTAAACAAAAGTCTTGATTATTTGTGATGTACTGTCATCAATTTATATTCATGTTAAATTAACTGAGTATATTTTCTTAACTAATCAAGTTGCTAACAACTGTTGAGTGTGTTCTGCTTGCTATATATCTCTCCTAAAGAAAAACTTCAGGTAGAATAAATGAAGTTCTGAGTATAGTATCAAATAACACTATGCTTCTTGGTCTGAAACACACAAGTAGATATCAATGGATGTGTGTGTATATTTTGTTAATGGGTGTATCTTCAAGTGGAACGATCACAGGCTTTCTTTTCAGTCATGTTTGGATTTGAATATACCATTCTTTATTTAAGTATAGTTAATTTACAATACTGTGTTAGTTAAGGTGTACCCCAAAATTATTCCATTCAGTTCAGTCGCTCAGTCATGTCCAACTCTTTGCGACCCCATGAATCGCAGCACTCCAGGCCTCCCTGTCCATCACCAACTCCTGGAGTTCACTCAGACTCACGTCCATTGAGTCGGTGATGCCATCCAGCCATCTCATCCTCTGTCGTCCCCTTCTCCTCCTGCCCCCAATCCCTCCCAGCATCAGAGTCTTTTCCAATGAGTCAACTCTTCGCATGAGGTGGCCAAAGTACTGGAGTTTCAGCTTTAGCATCATTCCTTCCAAAGAACACCCAGGACTGATTTCCTTTAGAATGGACTGGTTGGATTTCCTTGCAGTCCAAGGGACTCTCAAGAGTCTTCTCCAACACAATCATTCCATTACACACACACACACACACACACACATATATATATATATGTTAGTTTTAGGATTTTTTCCATTATAGGTTACCATAAGATATTAAATATAGTTCCTGTGCTATACAGTAGGCCTTGTTGTTCATCTATTTTATGTATAGTAGTGTGTATATGTTAAATTTCTAATTTATCTCTCCCCAACCCATGCTCTCCTCTTTGGTAATCATAAGCTTGTTTTCTAAGTCTATGAGTCTATTTCTATTTTGTATCATTTTTTAGATTCCACATTTAAGTGATACCATACGTTATTTGTCCTTGTCTAATTTACTTCACTTAGTATAATAATCTCTAGGTCCATCCATTTTGCTGCAAATGACATTATTTCATTTTTTATGGTTGAGTAATATTCCATCAGGCTTAAAGCTCAACATTCAGAAAACAAAGATCATGGCATCCAGTCCCATCACTTCATGGGAAATAGATGGGGAAACAGTGGAAACAGTGTCAGACTTTATTTTGGGGGGCTCAAAAATCAATGCAGATGGTGACTGCAGCCATGAAATTAAAAGACGTTTACTCCTTGGAAGGAAAGTTATGACCAACCTAGATAGCATATTCAAAAGCAGAGACATTACTTTGCCAACAAAGGTCCGTCTGGTCAAGGCTATGGTTTTTCCTGTGGTCATGTATGGATGTGAGAGTTGGACTGTGAAGAAGGCTGAGCATCGAAGAATTGATGCTTTTGAACTGTGGTGTTGGAGAAGACTCTTGAGAGTCCCTTGGACTGCAAGGAGATCCAACCAGTCCATTCTGAAGGAGATCAGCCCTGGGATTTCTTTGGATGGAATGATGCTAAAGCTGAAACTCCAGTACTTTGGCCACCTCATGCGAAAAGTTGACTCATTGACAAAGACTCTGATGCTGGGAGGGATTGGGGGCAGGAGGAGAAGGGGACGACAGAGGATGAGATGGCTGGATGGCATCACTGACTCGATGGACGTGAGTCTGAGTGAACTCCGGGAGTTGGTGATTGACAGGGAGGCCTGGAGTGCTGCGATTCATGGGGTCGCAGAGTCGGACATAACTGAGTGACTGAACTGAACTGAATATTCCATCATATATATGTACCCCCTCTTCTTTATCCATTTATCTATAAATGTACACTTATCGATGAACTTGGAAGTTGGCTTCCAGGTCTTGGCTATTGTAAATAGTGCTGCTATGAACACTAGGCTAAAAACAACCTTTCTTGGCTTGGTAATTAAATAAGATATCAGGCTCTTTAAAGTTTGATTTTTTAATCTGTAAAGAAAGGAAATACAGTACATCTTAAGTCGAAATTCCAAAGATTAAAGTTCATCCTAACCTCCCTTTCTTCTGTATATCTTCTATTTCTCTCTCAACACCTCTTCCTCCTTACCATGTTCACGCACTCCCCTTGCCTATTGCATATCATTTTTATTTTTCATGTGCCAAAGCCTGAAAAGACCTTTCACCATGAAATAAAACTCTGTTTCACTATTTAGCATCCAGCTTAACTAAACTTCACAGCCTCCCTGGAATTTAGGCGCAGCCGTTTGACTGAATTCTGGTCAGTGGAAGATGGGCAGAAGTGAAAAAATACTCCTTTTAGGTCTGTCCATGGAAGACTTGCTGCCATTCTGCATTCTCTTTCCCCACTCACTAGTACAAGACCCAGAGGACCTGGAGGAAGATGAATTCAAAGCTATAAGGTGAAAGAAGCCTGAGTCCTGAACACCTGCGAATACTGGCATTGAATTCTTTTTTTTTTTTTTTATGATTTTAAAATAAAATTTTATTTTTATTTTTTTAATTTAATTTTATTTTTAAACTTTACATAATTGTATTAGTTTTGCCAAATATCAAAATGAATCCGCAACAGGTATACATGTGGCATTGAATTCTTATGTAACCGAGGATAAAGTTCCTTTGTATAAAGCCTCTGAGAATCAAGGATTATGTTTACATAAGCTCACATAACTTCATCTCTAGCAAAAATTGGTACCCTGAAGTGAGATGCTCTGGTTGCTATTAAGTCAGGTGGCTAGTGGCAAGAAAATCTGCTATGGAGGCAGGAAACCCACTGTGGTAAGACATTTGGCCAAAACACCACCTGCACTGATGTACAGGGAGGCCATGAGCTTGTCGCACTAGGGAAAGAAATTGGAAAAGAAGATGATAGCTTTTAATAGTGATTTTTACTGGCTATGCTTCACAGTACAAAATGAAGAGATAGCCTTAGGCAAATAGTATTCTGCAAGTTAAAAAAAAAAATGAAAGGACAGAGTGAGTCAAGAAATGTAAAATCTTACAGAGTTGAAAAAAACAACTTCTTTTACACCTCAATATGAAATAACACCAAGAAAGATTTTGAGCACCAAAATCACAGTAAAACTCAGCCTTGCAGCAAAATACACACTAATACTTCCCTACCCAAGCACATTGTGTCAGAGAGCCCTGAGGTACCACTATTAACTAGAGAGAAAGAAAATTAAAAAAAAGAAGAGTAATCGGTCTTAAGAATTATTCTAAGGAAAGAATTTTGTATGTAGTTACTGGCAAATAGCATAGAGAACATTTCTATTGTAGTTGTTCAGTTGCTAAGTCGTGTCTGACTCTTTGTAACCCTATGGACTGCGGCACACCAGGCTCTTCTGTCCTCCACTGTCTCTAGGAGTTTGATCAAATTCAAGTCCATTGAGTTGGTGATGCTATCAAACCATCTCATCCTCTGCCACCCTCTTCTCCTTTTGCCTTCAGTCTTTCTCAGAATCAGGGTTTTTTTTTTCCAATGAGTCAGCTCTTTGCATCAGGTGGCCAAAGTATTGGAGCTTCAGCTTCAGAATCAATCTTTCCAAAGAATATTCAGGGATGTTTTCCTTTAGGATTGACTGCTTTGATCTCATTGCTGTCCAAGGGACTCTCAAGAGTCTTCTCCAGCACCACAGTTCAAAAGCATCAATTGTTCAGTGCTCAGGCTTCTTTATGGCCCAACTCTCCCATTCATACATGCTGCTGCCGCTGCCGCCAAGTCACTTCAGTTTTGTCTGACTCTGTGCGACCCCATAGACAGCAGCCCACCAGGCTCCACTGTCCCCAAGATTCTCCAGGCAAGAACACTGGAGTGGGTTGACATTTCCTTCTCCAATGCATGAAAGTGAAAAGTGAAAGTGAAGTCGCTCAGTCGTGTCCGACTCTTTGCATCCCCAAGGACTGCAGCCCACCAGGCTCCTCCATCCATGGGATTTTCCAGGCAAGAGTACTGGAGTGGGTTGCCATTGTCTTCTCCATTCGTACATGACTACTGGGAAAATCATAGCTTTGACAAATGGACTTTTGTTGACAAAGTGATTTCTCTGCTTTTTCAAACACTGTCCAGATTTGTCATAGCTTTTCTTCCAAGGAGCAAGCATTTTTTAAAATTTTGTGGTCATATCCATAGTGATTTTGAAGCCAAAGAAGAGAAAATCTTTAAAATCAATTATATAATCAGACTACATAGGAGTTTTTGAAGAAATTTCATTGCCTAAGAAAACATAAGCCTGGGGGAAATAAACAAATGAAGATAAATATGGCTATTTTGACATTAAAGCAACATTCAGGTCAACAAAATGTTATGACCAAGAAATGGGCTATTAAAGTTCCAAAACCATGAAATGTCTCAGATTTGGCCAAGGAAAATAATAAACCAATAGATCCCCTCAGAACCCTAAATGAGGGAGGGATGCCCCCAGCAAGCAGAAGCAAGATGAAGTGAAAGTCGCTCAGTCGTGTCCGACTCTTTGCAACCTCAGGGACTATACAGTCCATGGAATTCTCCAGGCCAGAACACTGGAGTGGGTAGACTTTCCCTTCACCAGGGGATCTTCCCAACCCAGGGATTGAACCCAGGTCTCCCACATTGCAGGTGGATTCTTTACCAGCTGAGATATCAAGGAATCCCAGCAAGCAGAATCAGGGTCTAATCAGGGCTGCTTAGAAGGGACTATACAGACAAAAATCCTTTGGGTAAAGCCAAAGGATTATGGAAGGCTGAGACTTGAACTCTTGAGGTTACCTGCTGAATATCTTCAATAAACAGTTACATGAACAAGAAATTAAAAATTATTCTCAAATTTAGTGCATATCAGCAAGCCCCAGGCGGCTTGTTAAAAAGAAGATTGCAGTATCCCATCACCTTTGTTCTGATTCAGGAGTTCTAGGTGGGGTTCCAAAATTTGCATGCCTAACAAGTCCCTGGTGGCTCAGCAAGTAAAGACTCTGCCTGCAATGCCGGAGACCCGGGTTCCATCCCTAGATTGGGAAGATCCCCTAGAGAAGGAAATGGCAACCCACTCCAGTATTCTTGGCTGGAAAATCCCAGGGACAGAGTTGCCTGCCAGGCTACAGTCCACGGGGTCACAAAGAGTCAGACACGACTGCACAACTTTCACATAATAGGTTCCCAGGTGCTGCTGATGGTGGCGGTCTGGAGACACTTTGAAAATCAATGATGTAGAGGCAGGTTTTTGAGATTTCAGAGTTCCTAGTCATAGTAGCTAGTCTCAGGTTAACCAGTATACAACATATATTTTGTATTCCTTCAAATCCTCTTTCTCCTCAAATTTAGTATTTCCCTACTATTTTTGCCTCTGTTACCCATTTCCTGTTGCTCTTCTATGCATCCTCTCTATAGTTTTTTGTGTCCACTCCTAACTTATCCTCCTTTCTTAGAAAGATTCTAAACAAGCTGAATTAAAATATTGATATATGTCTTAAACTAAAATTGCCAGAAATCTGGAAGAGTCTTTATTGTAAATACCCTTCTTGAAGGACAGCAGTCGCTAGCTACTTTAGCGGCTATCAACAATTTTAAGCTTTTTCAGAGATTATTCTTTAAGGAATCATCTAATGCTTGCTACTCAAATACCAAAAACTCAGTTTTCTCAGAGGAAGCTAGGATAAGCTCGCAAATGTAAAATGAACCTTAAATAAATTTTCCCAGGAAATGATAGAGGCCCTTGTGATCATCTCTCTTGAAAATGATAGGAGCCCTTGTACTATTTTGTCTTGAAAATAATAGGACTATAAAAGACATTTTTTAAGCTGTATATTGGAACCCATATCACTTTCAAAATACTTCCTCTCTGAGGGTCCAGGTAAATGTGTTTAGCAATAAATTATTGCTAAATAATAAATGAGATAATAATTAGTGTACATGTAAAGGTTTATCTTGTATTCTCCCCAAACCTCTTCTGCTTCAGTAAAGACACAATCTTTTTATTCTGTTTTCTGTGAATATGTAGATCAGGAGGTTAGTGTTTTCTCTAGATATTTTTCAAATATATAAAGACAATACTTCTGAAGTATATTTTTAAATTATCTCATGCTCAAAATATTAAATCTTACAAAGTTCTACACTGTAATCATTTTCAAAGCTTTTAAACAAAGCCATTAAAGGCCAAAATTATTCATCCCACAATGAGCATTTAACTGAAATTTTAAAGACTAAAACTATTAGGCTGTGAAATGTGTGGTCACTGTTGGAGCTATTTTGATATGTTTTTCACAGTTGCATTTTAATTTCAAACTTCTCATTGTATAGTTCTTTAACCCACATAGGAAAAGAAAAGCTCATTCCAGACCCTGTATGTAAAGCATCTATTATATTGTATGTCAGTTTACTAGAATGATCTAATCTTACTCAACCAAAGCTTAGTGAGTCAGGTCTACATTTCTCCAAATCTCTGTCCAACAGCTCAGATCCCACTTAACAGTCCTCAGACCTCATATCTTGTACTTAACCCTCAGAACACCTTCATTCCATCCAAGCTACTCAGTCATTTCATCTCAAAGACTTTCTATATTCCTTTCTATGCTATATGTCCTTTTTTGGAACGTCAGCCCAATTTCTTTCTACTAGATTAATGGGAATTTTATTTCAAGAGCAAATTCTTATCTTCTCTAAATAACCCTAGCAATAATTTGTGAGTCAGGCCTGGGTTAAAACTGGGGGTTCTTCCCATATTTTCTAAAAAGGTGATAGTTACAAAAGTGTTGGCTAAATAAGATTTATGGAAAGCCACTAAGATGAGTTCTTGAACATCAGGTATTTTACCATGTTTTCCTTGGTATCACTGATGCCTGGCATAGTATAAATGCTTCATTAAATATTAAAACCTTCTTTTTCTTAATTTGGCACAAATATATTGAATCTATACCATAAATTGCTTCCTTTGAATCTCATTTCAACAAAATAATGACTGTATATTTGTTACATTAGATACTTTACCAGCCACTCGCATAAAAGGAAAACAAAAATATAGACCCTGTATTCAAGGAGTGTGCCCTGGCAATAACAATACAATGCCATTAGGATTATGAGCAAAAAGGTAAAGGTTTTTATGAGAGTATTTGAGAGTGATAACCTTAGTTTTTAGGCTGGGGTTGTGGAAGACAAGGAGGCATTCACAATCAAAGAGAAAGGGATATTGCTTCTAGGAACAAAATAGCATGTACAAAAACAAGACTCAAATAAAGGAACAAAGTGTGGGTAACAGCAAGTAGTTTAATATGCCAGCCTTCAGCACTGAAGCCAGTAATAATGAGAGGTAAGCACAGAGAGCAAGGCCACTTCACATCAAAAACTCCAACAGCCATGAAAGAGAGTTCATGCTTTCCATCTTGAGAGTATCTGGAAGTTTTGTAAAACCGAAAATGGGATGACATTATCAGATTTCAATCCCAGACATATCAATCTCTTCTAAGGGTACAGAGTAAGCGCATCCCATGAGAATGTGGAGAATGGAGGGAGCATATTGTATTGACTGATTCAGAGGTGGGCTATATGCATGTTGACTGCATCCTCACCTTAGCTGTGTTTTATTTTACCCATATGTGACCTTATCAATAAATTTTGCTATATGCCTTCCAAAGTAAGATGAAGAGTGGAGGGACTCTCAGTGAGAGTGGACAGGAAAGAGAGAAGATGAGAGCCAGCAGAACAAGTAAAAAATTTCTGGGATGATTATAAACTGGTGGCTGTGGGAAGAAGTCAGACTCTAAGAGACTTTTTGATTAGTTGGATATTAGAATGAGGAAAAGAAATGAGTCACGGCTTCTAATATTTTAAAACTTAGACTCAGTAAATGCTTGATTTTAGAGTATACTTAATCTTTACCAGGGCTTTCGCAGTGACTCAGTGGGTAAAGAACCCACCTGCAATGCAGAAGAAGCAGGAGACTTGGGTTCGATCCCTGGGTCAGGAAGATCCTCTGGAGGAGGGCATGGCAATCCACTCCGGCCTTCTTGCCTGGAGAATCCTATGGACAGAGGAACCTGGAGGGCTGAAGTTCATGGGGTTGCAAAATGTCAGACACAACAGAAGCGACTGAGCATGCAGGCACGATCTTTACCAACTAAAGTGTAAGATCCTGGAGGTCAGGTACTATCTCTTTCCTGCTGACTGTATCTGGTACAGAACCTCCTAGATCAGGTTCTACTGCATGACTGGCCATCTTCAGTTCAAGAACAAGATCGTATTTAAAATTCTCTGTGTGTTGCCTTCTTCCCTCAGCATTTGCCCAGGTCAATGTGGACTATTCTGAAGCAAAACTTTACAAAAATGAACATGAACAGAAAATTGGTTAAGAGAAAGAAAATGGAATCCAGCATGTGAGAAATGAGCAGCATAACTTTCTCTGTCTATGATTGGGATCGGAGAAATGCAGAATGAGGTTTGGGTTACTTTATTAATGTATATTATCATTTATTTTGATATCCTGTCAAATCACTGCCCATATGAAAACTTTGGTTTCTGTTGAATTATCTTATATATGAAAACTCCATTTTAGATATAATAGCAAAAAATTGGCCAAAAACTCTTCAGTGTAGGCAGTATTTACTCAAAAAACACCAACATCCATGAGAAATATAAATAATTTTTTCAATGTAACATTATTAGAGGATAGTTTTGAGTGCATTTTAGGGAGGTGGTGTTCAGAACAAAATGATAAGTGCCACAGAAAAGGTGGTACAGAAGAAGCTGTCTTAACTGGCTCCATTTAACCAACCCACAAGATGAAGTTGTATTCTCCAACCTTTTTGTAAACCAAACTCACTAAAGCCTAGGACACCACCAATGCTTGTGGCAATATGTAAATGCCTCATATACCCACATTCTTCTGTTTCTATAAATGGAGATGTTTGCTAGAGTCAATTACATTATTTCCTAAACCTGTTGATGTTAATCTTCCTATCATTAAAATTTTTGATTGGTTTGCACTACTGATCAATAAAATACAGTTACAAACATTTTGAAGAGATTTAATTAATGAACACTTTGTGCAGCAACTTTGAAAAATATTTCAAGATTTATAAAAATAAATGAATATAGTCTCTGTGGCAGAGTTCACTGTGTGCGTGTGTGCATGCATGTGTGTGTGTGTGTTTGTGTGTGTGTGTGTATGCTCAGTCATGCCTGACTCTTTGTGACCCCATGAACTGTAGCCCAGCAGGCTCCTCTGTCCATGGAATTTTCCAGGCAGACATACTGGAGTGGGTTGTCGTTTCCTCCTCCAAAAGTATCTTCCCCACCCAGGGATCCAACCCACACCTTCTGCATCTATCTCCTGTGTTAACAGGATTCTTTACCTGATGAGCCACTTGGGAAGCCCAGCAGAGATGACTAACTTACACCAAATTTTAATCCCTGGCTCTTTTCACAGAAAGAGAGTCGAAGCTGGGAAAGTGGCATCAAAGCTGGAGATCACATTTCCCAGCCTTGTGGCAACCTGCGTGGCTATCTGACTGCATTCTCTTTAAGGAAATGAGAGCAAAAATTATATACACGACTTCTGGGTCAGTTCCAAATTAAAAGTCAAGTTGCTGGTCCTGGACCCCTGTTCTCTTTCCTCTAGGCTGGCAAGCAGATTTTGGACATGGTGTGGTGCTGATCACAAAGGTGAGGGCAGTGCCTGAACAAGAACAAGAGAGAGGAGGATTCCATGAGGCAGAGGTGACCTACTGGTTGGACTGTTTTCTGAAAAATAAAATTCTATTGTACTCAAGCCATTGTATTTGGGGGTTTTCTTTGTTATAGCGACTTAGCCTCTATCTTAGGTAAGACAAATTCTTACCCAGCAATTCCTTGGATAGGAATATGTTCTGAAGGAATAAGTGTACATTGAAAACAGAACACTGTTGTGAAATTTTACTTTTCTGAGCCCAAGAAAGAGAATATAATATTTTAGTAAATCATGGAAGCAACCTAGATGTCCATCAGCAGATGAACAGATAAGAAAGCTGCAGTACATATACACAATGGAGTATTACTCAGCCATTAAAAAGAATACATTTGAATCAGTTCTAATGAGGTGGATGAAACTAGAGCCTATTATACAGAGTGAAGTAAGCCAGAAAGAAAAACACCAATACAGTATACTAATGCATATATATGGAATTTAGAAAGATGGTAACAATAACCCTGTATGCAAGACAGCAAAAGAGACACAGATGTATAGGACACTCTTTTGGACTCTGCGGGAGAGGGAGAGGGTGGGAAGATTTTGGAGAATGGTACAGGGAGGGAGGTGGGAGGGGGGTTCAGGATGGGGAACACAGGTATACCCGTGACAGATTCATGTTGATGTATGGCAAAACCAATACAATATTGTAAAGTAATTAGCCACCAATTAAAATAAATACATTTATAATAAAAAATGAAACATGTATAATATCATATATGAAATGAATCGCCAGTCTAGGTTCGATGCAGGATACAGGATGTTTGGGGCTGGTGCACTGGGATTACCCAGAGGGATGGTACGGGGAGGGAGGGGGGAGGGGGGTTCAGGATGGGGAACACATGTATACCCGTGACAGATTCATGTTGATGTATGGCAAAACCAATACAATATTGTAAAGTAATTAGCCACCAATTAAAATAAATACATTTATAATAAAAAATGAAACATGTATAATATCATATATGAAATGAATCGCCAGTCTAGGTTCGATGCAGGATACAGGATGTTTGGGGCTGGTGCAGAGGGATGGTACGGGGAGGGAGGGGGGAGGGGGGTTCAGGATGGGGAACACATGTACACCCGTGGCGGATTTATGTTGATGTATGGCAAAACCAATACAATATTGTAAAGTAATTAGCCTCCAATTAAAATAAATAAATTTATATTTTAAAAAATTTTTGCAGTTCTGAAAAGGGCCTACTCTAGTAAACACAAGAAAAACTGAGAACATTGCTGTTTTGAATTCTCAAGGAGATTTCAAAGAACAAGACTTTATCACATTACTGATAAGTTATCTTACCTTGTAAATTAAGACATAAGTTATCTCTTTTTAGCTGCAGGTACCCTGTAAAATTTCCCAGTTTTAACCAATAGTGGACATTGACAAACCAGCATGAGGAAATCTATCTGGAATTATGCAATATGAGAAAGAAAAAGAAAGAATGAGAACACATAGCTTTAAGAAGTTATGTATGTATAACTTGATTGTTGTTTAGTCACTAAGTCATATCTGACTCTTTTGCAACCCTATTGACTGTAGCCCACCAGACTATTCAGTCCATGGGATTTCCCAGGCAAGATTAATGGAATGAATGGGTTGCCATTTCCTTCTCCAGGGGATCTTCCCAACCCAGGGATCAAACACTTGTCTCCTGTAATCGCAGGCAGTTTCTTTACCACCAAGTCATCAGGAAGCCCCATGCATAACTTGATAGATTTATCTAAATATATCAGAAATACCTAGTATGATAGGAGAAGGCAATGGCAACCCACTCCAATACTCTTGCCTGGAAAATCCCATGGATGGAGGAGCCTGGTAGGCTGCAGTCCATGAGGTCGCGAAGAGTCAGACACAACTGAGCAACTTGACTTTCACTTTTCACTTTCATGCATTGGAGAAGGAAATGGCAACCCACTCCAGTATTCTTGCCTGGAGAATCCCAGGGATGGGGCAGCCTGGTGGGCTGCCATCTCTGGGGTCACACAGAGTCGGACACGACTGAAGCTACTTAGCAGCAGCAGCAGCAGCACCTAGTATGATGGGGCTTCCCTCATAGCTCAGTTAGTAAAGAATCTGCTTGCAATGCAAGAGACCCGAGTTCAATTCTGGGTCTGCAAGATGCTCTGGAGAAGGAAGTGGCAACCCACTCCAGTATTCTTGCCTGGAGAATCCCATGGACAGAGGGGCCTTGCAGGCTACAGTCTATGGGATCACACAAGTTGGACACGACTTAGCGACTAAACCACCACCACCACCTAGCGTGATATGAATTAGATGTATCCTGAATAAATCAACAAAAGAAAGTCAGTGACTGGAAGCTAAAACAAAGCAAAACAAAGCCCCACAAATTTCAGCTCTACAAAAGGATTATTTCCTCTAATGAGGTGGGTTTTACTAGAATGGAGAGCTATCATTAGTGATATCCAGAAGGAGGCTGATTCATCATTTGATAGAAAGTATTCAGATAGAAGGATGGTATCCAATGTCCCTTGTGGTCCTGAAAATCTGTAATTCTTTGTTGATATGACAGGCAGTTTTTCCTCACCAACATCAGTTTCCGGATTTGAAAATTTTGAATGAAATCTTTCTTTGTGGAATTGTTTTGGCTTCTTTAATCTTCCCTGGTGTCTCAGCTGGTAAAGAATCTGCCTGCAATACAGGAGACCCAGGTTCAGTCCCTGGGTAAGGAAGATCCTCTGGAGAAGGGAATGGCAACCCCCTCCAGAATTCTTGCCTGGAGAATTCCATAGATGGAGGAGCCTTGTGGGCTTCAGTCCATGCAGTTGCAAAGAGTCAGACACGACTCATTTTTTGTTTTGACTTCTTTGTATAGCCAAGAACACAAACTCCAGAGAAGGCTGCTTATTTCCATATCCTAGATCCAATTTTTGAGAAAATTATGTATGCTGTGTGATACTTGGGTTTCCCACTTCCAAAATGAAGTTCATGATAAAGTCTAGAGCCTAGGTTTTTAATTTGTGTTAAATAGAAAAATTCAACTATTTTGCACAGTTTTACATAAAGAAAAATTAACACCCTAATTAATTAAATCTTTCTCTGTGTGATTGATTTATACATTCTAATAGTCTATCAAGATGATCCTCAAGAAAAAGAAATGCAAAAAGGCAAAATGGTTGTCTGAGGAGGCCTCACAAATAGCTGAGAAAAGAATAGACGCTAAAGGCAAGGGAGAAAAGGAAAGATATACTTATCTGAATGCAGAGTTCTAAAGAATAGCAAGGAGAGATTTAAAAAAAGCCTTCCTCAGTGATTAATGCCAAGAAAGAGAGGAAAACAATAAATGGGAAAGACTAGATATCTCATCAAGAAAATCAGAGATATCAAGGGAATATTTCATGCAAAGATGGGCACAGTAAAGGACAGAAATCGTATGGACCTAACAGAGGCAGAAAATACTAAGAAAAGGTGGCAAGAATACACAGAAGAACTACACAAAAAAGATCTTCATGACCCAGATAACCATGATGGTGTGATCACTCCATCTAGAGCCAGACATCCTGGAGTCCGAAGTCAGGGGGCCTTAGGAAGCATCACTACAAACAAAGCTAGTGGAGGTGATGGAATTCCAGTTGAGCTATTTCAAATCCTAAAAGATGATGCTGTGAAAGTCCTGCATTCAATATGCCAGCAAACTTGGAAAACTCAGTAGTGGCCACAGGACTGGAAAAGGTCAGTTTTCAATCCAATCCCAAAGAAAGGCAATGCCAAAGAATGTTCAAACTACCACACAATTGCACTGATCTCACTGGCTAGCAAAGTAATGCTCAAAATTCACCAATCAAGGCGTCGAAAGTACATGAACCAAGAACTTCCAGATGTTCAAGCTGGATTTAGAAAAGGCAGAGGAACCAGAGATCAAATTGCCAGCGTCCATTGGATGATAGCAAAAGCAAAAACATTCCAGAAAAATATGTACTACTGCTTGATTGACTATGCCAAAGCCTTTGACTGTGTGGATCACAACAAACTGGAAAATTCTTTAGGAGATGGGGATACCAGATCACCTTACCTGCCTCCTGAGAAATCTATATGCAGGTCAAGAAGCAACAGGTAGAACTGGACATGTAACAATGTACTGGTTCCAAATTGGCAAAAGAGTACGTCATGGCTGTATATTGTTACCCTGCTTATTTAACTTACATGCAGAGTACACCATGCAAAATGCTGGACTGGATGGAGCACAAGCTGGACTCAAGATTGCTGGGAGAAATATCAATAATCTCAGATAGGAAGATGACACCACCCTTATGGCAGAAAGCAAAGAGGAACTAGAGATCCTCTTGATGAAAGTGAAAGAGGAGAGTGAAAAAGTTGTCTTAAAATTCAACATTCAAACAACTAAGATTATGGCATCCAGTCCTATCACTTCATGGCAAATAGATGGGGAAACAGTGGAAACCGAGACAGACTTTATTTTCTTGGGCTTCAAAATCACTGCAGCCATGAAATTAAAAGATGCTTTCTCCTTGGAAGAAAAGCTATGACCAACCTAGACAGCATATTAAAAACCAGAGACATTACTTTGCCAACAAATGTCCATCTAGTCAGTGTTATGGCTTTTCCCGTAGTCATGTATGGATGTGATTATTGGACTATAAAGAAAGCTGAGCGCCAAAGAATTGATGCTTTTAAACTGTGGTGTTGGAGAAGACTCTTGAGAGTCCCTTGGACTGCAAGGAGATCAAGCCAGTCAATCCTAAAGGCAATCAGTCCTGAATATTCATTGGAAGGACTGATGCTGAAGCTGAAGCTCCAATAATTTGGCCACCTGAGGCGAAGAACTGACTCACTGGAAAAGACCCTGATGCTGGGAAAGATTGAGGGTGGGAGGAGAAGGGGACAACAGAGGATGAGATGGTTGGATGGCATCACCAACTCGGTGGACATGAGTTTGAGCAAGCCCCGGAATCTAGTGATGGACAGGGAGGCCTGGCATGCTGCAGTTCATGGGGTCACAAAGAGTCAGACATGACTGAACAACTGAACTGAACTGAGTCTATTTGCAAAACAGCTACCCATTTTTTAAGGCATTACTTTTTAGAGCAATGTTTGGTTTACAGCAAAATTGAAAGGAAAGTACTGAGATTTCCCATAAAGCCCCTGTCCCTGCACATGCATGCTGCTGCTGCTAAGGTGCATTAGTTGCATCCAACTCTGTGTGACCCCATAGACGGTAGCCCACCAGGCTCCTCCATCCCTGGGATTCTTCAGGCAAGAATACTGGAGTGGGTTGCCATTTCCTTCTCCACTGCATGAAAGTGAAAAGTGAAAGTGAAGCCACTCAGTCATGTCCGACTCTTCACGACCCCATGGACTGCAGCCTACTAGTCTCCTCTGTCCATGGGATTTTCCAGGCAAAAGTACTGGAGTGGAGTGCCATTGCCTTCTCCACACATGCATGGCCTCTCCCATTTTCAACATCCTCCACCAGGGTTGTCCACCTGTTACAACTGATGAACCTACTTTGACACATTAGCATCAGTCAAAGACCATAGGGTTCACTCTTAGTGTGGTACATTCTAAGTGTTTGAACAAATGTAATGACATATACCCATCATTATAAAATCATATAGAATATTTCCACTGCCCTAAAAATCCTTTTTGCTCCACTTACTCATTTCTGTCTCCCTCCAAACCCTGGCAGCCATAGACCTTTTTACTAGTTCATACTTTTTCTCTTTCCAGAAGGTCATACAGTTGGAATCATATTATGTCACCTTTCAGATTGGACTTATTTTACTTAGAAACTTGCATTTAACATAGGTTCCTCTATGCCTTTTCATGACTTGTTAACAAATCATTTTTATCCCTGAATAATAATCCATTGTCTGGATGTTCCACAGTTTGTTTATCTATTCACCTGCTGACGGTCATCTTGTTTGCTTTCAAATTTTGGCAATTATAAATACATCAGGTATAAACAACCACTTTTTCCAATTGTAAGAGTCATGCTATTTCCTCTTTACTCTTACTCCTATTCCCCATTATGGTCACAGAGCAAAGCATAAAACTATAGTTACCTTCTTTATGGTCATTCATCTACTCCATTTTTTCTTTTCCCTTAGCTCCAAGACAACAAAAGATCTGCTTAGCTTTTGTTGTCTTGGAGCTAAGGGAAAAGAATAAAAGCCACTCTTTTCTTTTTAAATTGACAAAGTGAGCTGAAAGCAGCCACAAATGCCAGGTTTTCCTCACTTTTTTTCTTTAATTTCAGTGATCTTCACCTGTATTATTGTCTTCCCAGTGCTTTTGGGCAGAATTTTTTAAATGTAAAATTTGTCCAGATTCAATGTCCTAATGGGGACATTAGGAGAATGGGCTTGAGTAATCTGGTCTCCTTTGCAAGATGTTGCAACTGAGGAAAACACATTTTTATTGCAAAATTCAAGTCAGCATTCCCATATCTTAGTATTAAAGTCCTTTGGAAATATCCATTCACAGTTATAACAGCAGCAAAGTTTTACACTTTTGAAACTGATAATAGTTCACTTGTATTTAGTGACTTAATACTTCCTAGGTACTTTGGTATTTAACATCACTGATTTTCACAGCAACACATCTACAGCAAGCCAGATATTATATTAATCACTTGTAGATGGAGAATTGCAGATAAAGAGATATTAAGTGACTTTCTCAAGGTCACACAGCTTAAAACTTAGAAGTACTATGATAGAAAACTGTCTTAATTCTTGAACTTATGCATGCAGGGTCGCTTTGGTAGTGACCAACTCTTTGAGACCCTGTAGACTGAGGTCTACCAAGATTCTCTGTCAGGGCAGCAGGTTCTCCAGGCAAGAATACTAGAGCATATGGGCCAAATGTCTGCTTTTTAATATGCTGTCTGCTGCTGCTGCTGCTGCTAAGTTGCTTCAGTTGTATCTGACTCTATGTAACCCCATAGACAGCAGCCCACCAGGCTCCCCCTTCCCTGGGATTCTCCAGGCAAGAACACTGGAGTGGGTTGCCATTTCCTTCTCCAATGCATGAAAGTGAAAAGTGAAAGCAAAGTCACTCAGTCGTGTCTGACCCTTAACCCTAGGGAGTATCAAATAGTGAGAACTCACACAAAGCAAACCACTTAAATACAAGACCTGGCATCATCCAACCACCAGTAGCACTCTGTGCAGTATGCCTCATCCAAACAACAAACAAAACAAAAATACAAACCCAATCATCAGCAGAAAAGATTACCACCTCACTCAGCCTTGCCCATCAGAGGAAAAACAAGCAAACAAACAAAAGCTCAGCATAAATATCACCCTATAGGAAGCTTACACAAACCACTGGACCAATCTTAGGAGAGCAGAAACCAAAAGGAAGAAAGAAATCAACTTTGAAGCCAGGGAAAAGGAGATCTCAAACACAATAAGTTTAAAAAGATAATGAAAAGGCAAATAAATACTACCCAAATGAAGGAACAAACTAGAAACACAGTAGTCCAAATAAATGAAGAGTAAATAGGCAAACTACCTGAAAAAGAATTCAGAATAATGATAGTAAAGATGATCAAAAACCTCGAAAACAAAATGGAGAAAATGCAAGAATCAATTAACAAAGACATAGAAGAATTAATGAATAAACATGCAGAGACAAATAGCACAACTTATGAAATTCTAGATACTCTAGAAGGAATCAGTAGCAGAATATCTGAGGCAGAAGAACGAATCAGTGAGCTGGAAGATAAAATGGTGGAAATAGCTTCTGAAAAGCAAAATAAAGTAAAAAGAATGAAAAGAACTAAGGATAGTCTCAGAGACCTCTGGGACAGTATCAAATGCACCAACATTCAAAATATAGGGGTCCTAGAAGAAAAAGAGAAAGGGTATGAGAAAAATTTTAAAGATTATAGTTGAAAATTTCCCCAACATGGAAAAGGAAATAGTCAATCAAGTGCAAGAGGCACAAGAGTCCCATACAGGAAAAACCCAAGGAGAGATACACCAAGGCACATACTAATCAAACTAACAAAGACTAAACACAAAGAATATTAAAAGCAGCAAGGGAGAAGCAAAAAGTAACATACAAGGGAAACTCCATATGCTTAACAGCTGATCTTTCAGCAGGAACTCTGCAGGCCAGAGAGGAATGGCAGGATACAGTTAAAGTACTGAAAGGGAAAAATCTACAGCCAAGATTACTGTATCTGGCAAGGATCTCATTCAAAATTGATGGAGAAATAAAAATCTTCTCAGACAAGCAAAAGTTAAGAGAATTCAGTACCATCAAACCAGCTTTACAACAAATGTTAAATGGACTTACATAGTCAAGAAATGCAAGAGAAGAAAAAAAGATCTACAAAATCAACCCCAAACAATTAAGAAAATGGCAATAGGAACATATATATCAATAATTACTTTAAATGTAAATGAATTAAAATGCTCTAACCAAAAGACACAGACTGGCTAAATGGATGCAAAAACAAAACCAGTATATATGCTGTTTATAAGAAACCCACTTCAGACCTAAAGACACATATAGACTGAAAATGAGAGGATGGAAAAATATATTCCATGCAGATGGGAAGCAAAAGAAAGCTGGAGTAGCAATCCTCATATCAGACAAAATAGACCTTAAAATAAAGAAGATTACAAGAGATAAGAAAGGACACTACATAATGATCAAGAGATCCATCCAAGAGGAAGACATAACAATTGTAAATATCTATGCACCCAACATACAAACACCTCAATATATAAGGTAAACACTAACAGACATAAAAGGATAAATTTACAGTAGCACAATAATAGTAGGAGACTTTACCACTCCCCTCACACCAATGGACAGATCATCAAAACAGAAAATCAATAAGGAAATATAAGGCTTAAATGAGACATTAAATGAGATGGATTTCATTCATATCTTCAGGACACTCCATCCAAGTGCAGAAGAATACACCTTCTTCTCAAGTGCACATGGAACATTCTTCAGGAGAGACAACATCTTGGATCACAAATCAAACTTCAATAAATTTAAGAAAATTGAAATCACATCATGCATCTTCTCCAACCACAATGCTATGAGGCTAGATAACAATTACAAGGAAAAAACTGTAAAAAAACACAAACACATGGACATTAAACAGCACATTTCTAAGTAACCAACACATTACTGAAGAAAATAAAAGAGAAATCAAAAAATTTCCAGGAAAAAAAATGACAGTGAAAACACAGCTCAAAACCTACGGGATGCAGCAAAAGCAGTCCTAAGAGTGAAGTTTATAACAATACAGTACTACCTCAAGAAACAAGAAAAACATTGAATAGACAACCTAACTTTACACCTAAAACAACTGGACAAAGAAAAACAAAAAATCCCCAAATTTAGTAGAAGGAAAGAAATCATAAATATCCAAGCAGAAATAAGTGAAAAAGAAATGAAAGAAACAATAGTAAAGATTAATAAAACTAAAAGCTAGTTCTTTGAGAAGATAAATAAAATTGACAAACCTTTAGCCAGACTCATCAAGAAAAAAATGAGAGAATAATCAAATCAACAAAATTAGAAATGGAAAAGGAGAGGTTATAACAGACAATGTGAAATACAAAGGATTGTAAGAGACTACTATGAACAACTACACAGCAACAAAATGGATAATCAGAAAAAAATGGACAGATTCTTAGAAAAGTTCAATCTTCCAAGACTGAACCAGGAAGAAATAGAAATCATGAACAACCCAATTACAAGCACTTAAAATGAAGCTGTGATCAAAAATCTCCCCAAAAACAAAAGCCCAGATCCAGATGGCTTCACAGGAGAATTCTATCACGTAGAGAAGACCTAATGCCTATCCTTCTAAAACTCTTTCAAAAAATTGCAGAGGAAGAAACACTTCCAAACCCATTCTAAGAGGCCACCATCACCCTGATACCAAAACCAGACAAATACAACACACGCACACACACACACACACCATAAGCCAATATCACTGATGAACATAGATGCAAAAATCCTCAACAAAATTTTAGCGAACAGAATTCAGCAACACACCAAAAAGCTCACACACCATGATCAAGTTGGATTTATTCCAGGAATGCAAGGATTCTTCATATATGCAAATCAAACAATGTGATACACCATATTAACAAATTGAAAGATAAAAACCATATGATAATCTCAATAGATGCAGAAGAAGCCTTTGATAAAATTCAGCACCCTTTTATGATTAAAACTCTTCAAAAAATGGGCATAGAAGGAACCTACCTAAACATAGTAAAGGCTACACATGTAAGCCTGCTGCTACACAAACGTTATTCTCAATGGTGAAAAACTGAAAGCATTTCCCCTAAGATCAGGAACAAGACAAGGGTGTTCACTTTTACCTCTATTGTTCAACATAGTTCTAGAAGTCCTAGCTACAGCAATCAGAGAAGAAAAAGAAGTAAAAGGAATCCAGATTGGAAAAGAAGAAGTAAAACTCTCACTGTTTGCAGATGACATGACACTGTACATAGAAAACCCTAAAGATAGTATCAGAAATTTACTAGAGCTTATCAGTGAATTTAGGAAAGTTGCAGGATACAAAATCAATACAGAAAAATCACTTGCATTTCTCTATACTAACAGTGAAAGAGAAATTAGGGAATCAACCCCATTCACCACTGCAACAACAACAAAAAAATTAAATATCTAGGAATAAACTCACATAAGGGGATAAAAGAACTGTACACAGAAAATTATAAGACACTGATGAAAGAAATAAAAAATGACATAAACAAATGGAGAGATATTCCATGTTCCTGGTAGGAAGACTCAATATTGTGAAAATGACTATACTCCCAAATGCAATCTATGGATTCAATGTGATCCCTATTAAATTACCAATGGCATTTTTCACAGAACTGGAACAAAAAATTTCACAATGCCTATGGAAACACAAAAGACCCCAAATAGCCAAACAGTCTTGAGAAAGAAGAATGGAGCTGGAGAAATCAACCTTCCTGACTTCAGATTATACTATAAAGCTACAGTCCTCATATAGAAGAATAGAACAAGATAGAAAGCCCAGAAATAAACACATGCACCTATAGGTACCTTATTTTTGACAAAGGAGGCAAGACTATACAAGGGGCAAAGACAGCGTCTTCAATAAATGGTGCTTGGAAAACTGGACAGCTACTTTTAAAAGAATGAAATTAGAACACTTCCTAACACCATACACAAAGATAAACTCAAAATGGATTAAAGAGCTAAATGTAAGCCCAGAAACTATAAAATTTTTAGAGGAAAACATAGGCAGAACACTTGATGACATAAATCAAACCAAGATCTTCTATGACCCACCTCCTACAGTAACAGAAATAAGAACAAAAGTAAACAAGTGGGACATGATTAAACTTAAAAGCTTTTGCATGGCAAAGGGAACTCTAAGCAAGGTGAAAAGACAACCCTCAGAATGGGAGAAAATAATAGCAAATGAAACAACGGACAAAGGATTCATTTCCAAAATATACAAGCAGCTCATACGACTGAATACCAGAAAAACAAACAACCCAATCAAAATTGGGAAAAAGACCTTAACAGACATTTGTCCAATGAAGACATACAGATGGCTAACAAACACATGAAAAGATGCTCAACATCACTCATTATTAGAGAAATGCAAATCAAAACTACAATGAGATATCACCTCACACCAGTCAGAATAGCCATCATCAAAAAGTCTGCAAGCTGGAGAGGGTGTGGAGAAAAGGGAATGCTCTTGCACTGTTGGTGGGAATGTAAATTGATACAGCCACTATGGAAGATGGTATGGCGATTCCTTATAAAAACTAGGAGTAAAACCACCATATGACCCAGCAATCCCACTCCTAGGCATATACCCTGAGGAAATTTGGATTGAAAAAGACACATGTATCCCATTGTTCATTGCAGCAATATTTACAATAGCTAGAACATGGAAGCCACTTAGATGGCCATTGACAGATGAATGGATAAAGATGTTGTAGTACATATACACAATGGAATATTACTCAGCCATAAAAAGCAATGCATTTGAGTCAGTTCTGATGAGGTGGATGAACCTAGAACCTATTATACAGAGTGAAGTGAGTCAGAAAGAGAAAGATAAATATCATATTCTAATGCACATATATGGAATCTAGAAAAATGGTACTGAAGAATTTACTTACAGGGCAGCAATGGAAAAACAGACATAGAGAATAGACTTATGGACATGGGGAGAGGGGAGGAGAGGGTGAGATGTGTGGAAAGAGTAATGTGGAAACTTTCACTACCATATGTAAAATAGATAGCCAAGGGGAATTTGCTGTATGGCTCAGGAAACTCAAACAGGGACTGTGTATCAACCTAGAGGGTTGGGATGGGAAGGGAGATGGGAGGGAGCTTCAAAAGGTAGGGGGTATATGTATACCTGTGGCTGATTCCCATGGAGGTTTGACAGAAAACAACAAAATTCTATAAAGCAATTATCCTTCAATAAAAAAATAAATTAAAAAAAAGTAAGAATCAAAAAGAAAAAAGTGATAACCACCTTCCATATGGATATTTTTGAAACATCTATCCTCTTTGCTACAATTATAAAAGCAATTATATCTACCTACAAGTATGTTAGCATATTTTATTCAGTAAATGTACCCTTATACTTCACTTAATGAATTGTTAACAGCAGAGTTACTACTTGCAAAGGAATAAACCAAATGCTTCTTTCAGATTAAATTGTAAAAATGAGTGCCTATTAAATTACTTTAATACAACCTATTTTTAGAAATCTAGTCTCTTAATATAGATAGAAGTCATGATAGAACTCTATAGTGTACAGTTCATAGTAGATATTTTATAAAGTACATGTGAGAAAGGAGGTGGAAATTAAAATTTACTTCAATTTTGCAATCTGTAAAAATACCATTAACATTCACATGTCTTTTCTGAAAGAAGTAGCTAGAAATATGATTGATTGTTGGTCAGTTGCTTCATCGTGTCCAATTCTTTGTGACCCGATGGAATGCAGCATGCCAGGCTTCCCTGTCCTTCACTGTCTCCTGGAGTTTGCTCAGATTCATGTCCACTGAGTTGGTGATGTTATTTAACCATCTCATTCCCTGCTGCCTTCTCCTTTTGCCTTCAATATTTCCTAGCATTGGGGTCTTTTCCAATGAGTCGTCTTTTTGTATCACTTGCCAAAGTATTGGCACTTCAGCTTCAAAATAACATGATAATAATAGTTAATATTTACTGAACAAGGTTCTAGGCACCGTTCTGAATATTTCAATCACTTAAACATACATTATAATCTTCCCATATGCACTAGGGAAGATAGTATTAGTATTCCCATTTGGCAGATGAGAAAATGCAGGCACATCCTGTGTGTTTTTTTTTAATTTCTTTTTAATTGGAGGATGATTGCTTTACAGTGTTGTATTGGCTTCTGCTGTACATCAACATGAATCAGCCTTAAGTATTCATATGTCCCCTCCTTCATGAACCTCCCTCCCACCTCCCATATCCTGGTTTATAAATTAATTTCCTCAAGTGACACAGCTAACCAATGATATAGCTAGGATATAAACCCCAGCAGTCTGACTTTAGTGACTAAACTTTTAACCATTATATTAAGACCCTGCTGCTGCTGCTAAGTCACTTCAGTCGTGTCCAACTCTGTGCGACCCCATAGATGGCAGCCCACCAGGCTCTGCCATCCCTGGGATTCTCTAGGCAAGAAGACTGGAGTGGGTTGCCATTTCCTTCTCCAACGCATGAAAGGGAAAAGTGAAAGTGAAGTTCCTCAGTCATGTCCGACTCTTTGCGACCCCATGGACTGCAGCCCACCAAGCTCCTCTGTCCATGGGATTTTCTAGGCAAGAGTACTGGAGTAGGTGGCCATTGCCTTCTCCAAGATATTAAGACCCTACATATAGCTATTTAAAGAAATAACAAAATGCTATAAATGTTGTTTCATAGCCTTGTCCTGTCATGTAACAGTATATTTTGATCACATTTCCATAGCATTAAAGAACTCTTGTCATTATAATGTCTTTAATAGTTCTTCGAAAGAACCTCAGTACTTCTTGCCCCAAGGTTTTCACACATGATATTCTCTGCTAGGAAAGCTGTTTTATACCCAATTACAGAATGTAAATTGTCTGGCAAAGAGATAAAGAATCATTTTGATCCAAAACTCTTTACTTCTTTGACTAAGCCAGTCAAGCTATTTATTAGTAACATGAAGGTAAATTGTACTCAAATGGCTTTTAGTGTGTAGATTTAGCAATATTGTCTTATTTATCTAATCTTGACGAAACTATGTAAATGCCTGCTCTAGAAAAATGGAAATATCCCCATTCTCATCCATTCTTTCCACAATAGATAGAATAAATTTCTTTTTTAATCTTTTCAGATCTTCAGCATCATAAACTAAAAGATATTTGGTATAAATATTCTGATCTAAACCAAAGAGGAAAATTGTATAAAGCTAAATGTTAAATAGTTGCAGCCTTTTTAAAATATAGTGTTGCCTAAGAAACAAACTGTATTTTATGTGATTACTATAAGATCTCATGTATCCTTGTGAGAACTCTGTGTCTTTTTAAATAAAACATGATTTCAATATTAAAATTAATATAGAAAATACTAGAAATAGATTAATGATATTTCAATATTGCATTAAGAAATAAAATGCATTAATTTGGAACATAATGTACCCCTGATATGTCTTGAAAAAATAAAATAGATGTAGAAAAATTGCAAGATGTGCTTTTTTCATCACTAAGCCAAATTTAATGAACTCACTTCACATATATTGCTAGATGAATTGCTGATATCATGAGTGCTTTAGAACTACAAGGGACGGGACTGTTCCAGGGTATGATATATTCATATATCCACAGTTTAATTTAAACTTTGGTGTTTCAATGTAGCAACTGTCTTTTACTAACAGTTTCTACCTGAATAGTCTCTGTGCTTTGTTGCTCAGTCATGTCTGACTCTTTGTAATCCCATGGACCAAAGCCTACCAGGCTCCTATGTGCATAGGAATTCACCAGACAATAATCCTGGAGTGGGTTACCATGCCCTCCTGTAAATAGTCTAGGTTTTTTTAATTGATTTCAGTGTGGGTATTCTCCTCCTAGTCACCTGATGTGTAGGAATCAGCAGTTTTCTGGATTTCCATCAGCGGAAATTACTTTATGTGTGGCTATACACACAGCACAGCCAGGGGAGCAAGGAAATTCAGGAGCTTCCTACATCATCATCTTGAACCAGAGTCAAGATGTGTGCTATCAACATTTGAAAAACCTGAAAAAAAAATAGTCTAGGTTTTTCAAATATGATATGAAACAAGTACTAACACCTCATTTACTATGGCTGCCATCTGAGAGTGGGGCCACCAAATCACCTAGTTCCAATAACCATAGGTCTTGGATTCAATAGTCCCATAGGACTACAGCAAACGAAGCAGCAGTTCCTAAGAAGTAATCTCAGAAACTCTCTTTCCATGAATTACTACAGCTATCTTCCCAGGGTTTATTGCAGAGAAAGAAGACAAAAATACCTTTCTCCTTGTCTTTACATGGAAGGGGTTAGACTGCATACTTTACAAGCTTGTACCTGAGTATCCAACTTCTAATGATCACACATCTAGATATTGATGCCAATGATCCTTGAGCCTGAAAGAGCCAGCAGGCACTTCCCACCTTCCCCTTCTGACTCTCTAATGATAACCAAGTCACAAGTATCTCCCTGTAAGGAGCTGATACACACATCTGGCATGCCAACTTTTGCAGCTGCGTCATGAGAGATGGTCTGGCTCTGATCACCAATAACAATTGCATTCATATGTCCCCACAGGACTGCAGTGGGAGAAAAACCAATTGTTAACAGGCTCATGATCCAGCACTTGCTATGGATAGCTCTCCAGACTAAGCATGGAAGGATCAGAAAAAAAAAAATATTCATTTTTGTCCAGTCTTTCCCTGGAAGGATTTGACAGCATATTTTAAAAGCTTCTGCTGGATGGCCCAGCTTCTCGTTAGCATGCATCTAAATGTGGACTGTATTCTTCCCTAGAGGTCAGAAGGACTGGTGGGCACTTCCCCTGCTTTCCCTCCAGTTTGCCCAACAGTAAGACCAGGGGACCAGTTTCTCCCTGGAAAGAGCTTCTCCACACGTCTACTGCCCCAAAATCTATAGCTGTGAAATGACAGACAGACCCCCAAGTCAATCAGCTCAGACAATTTATAGCTTTCATACATTAGGCCTTCCGGAAAAAGCAAGAATGGGCACAGGAGCACCCCCACACTGCTCTACATTGTAGCTCAAAGGAAAGGGAGCAGGTGAAAATGTCTGAATTCCATTCTCCCTAGAAGTTTTACAACATACTATATCCCCATTGCTTCCTGAAGGTCTGGGTTCTAGACAGCCTGCATTTAGGTGTTAACTACAATTCTCCCCTAGAAATACTGATAGATCTTGGTACACCTTCAAGCACCTGAAGCCTCTAACAACAAAGGTGGCAGCTTGGATTATCAGAGATTTGAGACACAACCCGGAGTTCAAGTGGGCTAATGGAAGAAGTTTGTCTCCTACATAACTCTCTATAAGGTTAAATACTTATCTCTGTTTTATTAAGATGGGTTTGTGGAGATTTATCTAGTTCTTTTCTTGGTACATATTCCTCTGTTTCTCCATTTTCCTTGACTTTCTTTGTTGGTTTCTACACAGTAGATAAAATAACCACCTCTCTCAGTTTTTACTGAAAGGGCACTGATTGGTAATATGAATACATATGAAAGCATAAAACTCATAATAAACCTATGGAGAGAGTTATATTCAGAATGTTCTAATATTGTAATGGTGGTAGATAAACTATTCATAACTATATTATAAGGATTTAAAACAAACATATTAAATAATTATCAGTTCAGTTCAGTTCAGTCACTCAGTCATGTCTGACTCTTTGACACCCCATGGACTGCAGCAGGTCAGGGCTCCCTGTTCATCACCAACCCCTGGAGTTTACTCAAACTCATGTCCATTGAGTCGGTGATGCCATCCAACCATCTCATCCTCTGTGGTCCCCTTCTCCTCCTGCCTTCAATATTTCCCAGCATCAGGGTCTTTTCAAATGAGTTAGTTCTTCACATGAGGTGGCCAAAGCATTGGAGTTTCAGCTTCAACCCAGTCCTTCCAATGAACACTCAGGACTGATCTCCTTTAGGATGGACTTGTTGGATCTCCTTGCAGTCCAAGGGACTCTCAAGAGTCTTCTCCAACACCACAGTTCAAAAACATCAATTCTTTGGCACTCAGCTTTCTTTAGAGTCCAACCCTCACACCCATACATGACTACTGGAAAAACCTTAGCCTTGACTTGATGGACCTTTGTTGGCAAAGTAATGTCTCTGCTTTTTAATATGCTGTCTAGGTTGATCATAATTTTTCTTCCAAAGAGTAAACATCTTTTTATTTCATGGCTGCACTCACCATCTGCAGTGATTTTGGAGCCCCAAAAATAAATTCTGCCACTGTTTCTGCTGTTTCCCCATCTATTTACCATGAAGTGATGGGACCAGATGCCATGATCTTTGTTTTCTGAATGTTGAGCTTTAAGCCAACTTTTTTCACTCTCCTCTTTCACTTTCATGAAGAGGTTCTTTAGTTCTTCTTCACTTTCTGCCATTTTCTTTTTATTGTATTTACTACAATAATTTGTTTGTAAATACAATAAAAAGATGCAAACTGTGAAATTAAAAACAAAATATTGGAAGAAAGTGTAAAAATATTGAACTTCTTTACATGTAAGGGTAAGATGTTATCACCTCAAAATACTCTGCTATAGCTATAAGATGTTTTAGGTAAACTACATGGTACCACAAAACAGAAGCCTATACTAGACATGCAAAAGATAAAGATAAATGAATCAAAACATACCACTATAGAAAATCATCAAATCACAAAAAAAGGGAGGACATATGGAAGAAGGGAACAAAGAAACTATAAAACAGTCAGAATACAATGAAGAAAAAGGCAACAGTAAGTCTACATCTACCACTAATTACTTTCAATATAAATAAAATAATTTCTCCATTCAAAAGACACAGAGTGGCTGAAAGAATGAAAAATTAATACCCAACCATATTCTGCCTACAAGAGACTTTCAAACTTTAAGGATATATATAGACTAAAAGTGAATAGATAGGATAGAATATTGCATGCAACTGGAAACCAAAATAAAGCTGGGTGACTTTTATCAGACAAAAGACTTTAAGTCAAAAATTGTAACAGGAAAAAAAGTAAAGGGATTGCTCCATCAAGAGGAAATAACAGCTGTAAATATCTACACACCCAAAACTGAAGTGCCTAAAGACATAAAGCAAATACTAACAGATCTGAAGCAAGCAACAGACAGTAATTAATAAAAGTAAAGGACCTCATTATCACACATTCAACAATGGACAGATCTTCCAAACAGAAAATAAGGAAATACAAGACTTAAACTACACACTGGACTAGATAGACTTAACAGACCTGTACAGAACCCTGCATCCAACACCAAAAGAACACACATTCTCTTCAAGACCACATGGAACATTCTCCAGGATAGATCATAGGCCACAAAACAAGTCTTAGCAAATTTTTAAAAATTGAAATAGTCAAGCATCTTTTTTCTTTTTAACCACAGCAGTGTAAAAATAGAAATAAGGGACCCATGTACACCCATGGCTGATTCATGTCAATGTATGGCAAAAACCACTACAATATTGTAAAGTAATTAGCCTCCAATTAAAATAAATTAATTTAAAAATAAATTAAAAAAAGAAATCAAATATAAGAAGAAAACTAGAAAATTCACAAATATGTGGGAATAATCAGCATACTTCTGAATAACCAGTGGATCACAGAAGAAAAGGAGACAAATCCAAAAATATCTTGCAATGAATGAAAATAAAAACACAACATACAAAAATGTATCAGTTGCAGCAGTAGCAGGTCAAGAGAAATTTATAGCAATATACACATTAGGATAAAACAAAGGTCTCAAATGATTAATCTAACATCACACCACAAGTAACTAGTAAATGGACAAAATAAACCCAAAGTTAGTAAGGAGTACAGTAACAAAATATCAAAATATAAATAAATTAAATAGAGGCCAAAAGAAAATAGAAAATATCAATAAAATTAAGATGTTTTTAACAGAAGAAAAATTGACAAATCTTTAACTAGACAAATGAAGAAGATAAAAAAGATTAAAATAAAACCAGAAATGAAAGAGGAGACATTACAACTTATAACTAAGAAATACTAAGGATCATGAGAAACTGCTATGAAAAATTTACACCAACAAATCAAATAACTTTAAAGAAATGGATGCATTCCTAAAAACACATAAATTATCAAGACTAAAGCATGAAGAAATAGAAAATCTAAACAGATAATTCAGTAGTAAAAAGATTGAATTATCAGTGAAAAACCTCTAACAAAAAAAAAATCCAGGACCAGATGACTTCACTGATGAATTCTACCAAACATTTAAAGAATCAAAACTAATACTTTTCAAACCATCCCAAAAAACAGAAGAGGATAGAACAGTTTCAAATTTAACTTAGGAGGTCAGCATTACTCTGATACCAAAACCAGAAAAGGACATTGTAAGAAAGGAAAATTAAAAGCCAATATTTCTGATGAACACGGATGCAAAGATGCTCAAAAATATCAGCAACCTAAATTCAACAATTCATTAAAAGGATCATACACCATTGTCAATTGGGATTTATCCCAGTGATGCAAGGAAGTTTCAGTATATGCAAATCCACAAATGTGACACATCACATAAACAAAATGAAGGATAAAAATATCACACAATCACCTCAATAGACTCAGGAAAAAATTTTTTTACAAAATCCAACATCTATACATGATTAAAACTCAATAACATAGGCCATATGTGACATCAGATCAGATCAGTCGCTCAGTCGTGTCCGACTCTTTGCGACCCCATGAACTGCAGCACGCCAGGCCTCCCTGTCCATCACCAACTCCCGGAGTTCACTCAGACTCACGTCCATCGAGTCAGTGATGCCATCCAGCCATCTCATCCTCTGTCATCCCCTTCTCCTCCTGCCCCCAATCCCTCCCAGCATCAGAGTCTTTTCCAATGAGTCAACTCTTCGCATGGGGTGGCCAAAGTACTGGAGTTTCAGCTTTAGCATCATTCCTTCCAAAGAAATCCCAGGGCTGATCTCCTTCAGAATGGACTGGTTGGATATGTGACATAATAACATAATAAAGGTCATACATCACAAGATCACAGCTAACATCATCAGTTCAGTTCAGTTGCTCAGTCGTGTCTGACTCTTTGCAACCCCATGAATTGCAGCACGTCAGGCCTGCCTGTCCAAAACCAGCTCACAGAGTTCACTCAAACTCATGTGCATCGAGTCGGTGATGCCATCCAGCCATCTCATCCTCTGTTGTCCCCTTCTCCTCCTGCCCCCAATCCCTCCCAGCATCAGGGTCTTTTCCAATGAGTCAACACTTTGCATGAGGTGACAAAGTATTAGAGTTTGAGCCTCAACATCAGTCCTTCCAATGAAAGTCCTGGGTTTCATTCCTTGGTTGGATTTCCTTGCAGTCCAAGGGACTCGCAAGAGTCTTCTCAAGCACTACAATCCAAAAGCATCAATTCTTCGGCACTAGGCTTTCTTCACAGTCCAACTCTCACATCCATACATGATCACTGGAAAAACCTTAGCCTTGACTAGATGCACCTTTGTAGACAAAGTAATGTCTCTGCTTTTGAATATGCTATCTAAGTTGGTCATAACTTTCCTTCTAAGGAGTAAGCATCTTTTAATTTCATGGCTGCAGTCACCATCTGCAATGATTTTGGAGCCCAGAAAAATGAAGTCTGACACTGTTTCCACTGTTCCCCCATCTATTTCCCATGAAGTGATGAGACCAGATGCCATGATATTAGTTTTCTGAAAGTTGAGTTTTAAGCCAACTTTTTCACTCTCCACTTTCACTTTCATCAAGAGGCTTTTTAGTTCCTCTTCACTTTCTGCCATAAGGGTTGTGTCATCTGCATATCTGAGGTTATTGATATTTCTCCCGGTAATCTTGATTCCAGCTTGTGCATCTTCCAGCCCAGCATTTCTCATGACGTATTCTGCATATAAATTAAATAAGCAGCATGACAATATACAGTCTTGACGTACTTCTTTTCCTGTTTGGAACCAGTCTGTTGTTCCATGTCCAGTTCTAACTGTTGCTTCCTGACTTGCATATAGGTTTCTCAAGAGGCAGGTCAGGTGGTCTGGTATTCCCATCTCTTTCAGAATTTTCTACAGTTTATTGTGATCCACACAGGCAAAGTCTTTGGCATAGTCAATAAAGAAGAAATAGATGTTTTCCTGGAACTCTTGCTTTTTCCATGATCCAGCAAATGTTGGCAATTTGATCTCTGGTTCCTCTGCCTTTTCTAAAGCCAGCTTGAACATCTGGAAGTTCACAGTTCACGTACTGCTGAAGCCTGGCTTGAAGAATTTTGAGCATTACTTTACTAGCATGTGAGATGAGTGCAATTGTGCAGTAGTTTGAGCATTCTTGGGCATTGCCTTTCTTTGGGATTGGAATGAAAACTGACCTTTTCCAGTCCCATGGCCACTGCTGAGTTTTCCAAATTTGCTGGCATATTGAGTGCAGCACTTTCACAGCATCATCTTTCAGGATTTGAAATAGCTCAACTGGAATTCCATCACCTCCACTAGCTTTGTTCATAGTGACGCTTTCTAAGGCCCATTTGACTTCACACTCCAGGATGTCTGGCTCCAGGTGAGTGATAACACCATCATGATGATCTGCGTTGTGAAGACCTATTTTGTACAGTTCTTCTGTGTATTCTTGCCACCTCTTCTTAATATCTTCTGCTTCTGTTATGTCCATACCATTTCTGTCCTTTATCGAGTCCATCTCTGCATGAAATGTTCCCTTGGTATCTCTAATTTTCTTGAAGAGATCTCTAGTCTTCCCCATTCTGTTGTTTTCCTCTATTTCTTTGCATTGATCGCTGAGGAAGGCTTTCTTATCTCTCCTTGCTGTTCTTTGGAACTCTGCATTCAAATGGGAATATCTTTCCTTTTCTCCTTTGCTTTTCGCTTCTCTTCTTTTCACAACTATTTGTAAGGCCTCCCCAGACAGCCATTTTGCTTTTTTGCATTTCTTTTCCATGGGCATGGTCTTGATCCCTGTCTCCTGTACAATGTCACAAACCTCCGTCCATAGTTCATTAGGCACTCTATCTATCAGATCTAGGCCCTTAAATCTATTTCTCATTTCCACTGTATAATCATAAGGGATTTGATTTAGGTCATACCTGAATGGTCTAGTGGTTTTCCCTACTTTCTTCAATTTCAGTCTGAATTTGGCAATAAGGAGTACATGATCTGAGCCACAGTCAGCTCTTGGTCTTGTTTTTGTGGACTGTATAGAGCTTCTCCATCTTTGGCTGCAAAGAATATAATCAATCTGATTTCAGTGTTGACCATCTGGTGATGTCCATGTGTAGAGTCTTCTCTTGTGTTGTTGCAAGAGGGTGTTTGCTATGACCAGTTCGTTTTCTTGGCAAAACTCTATTAGTCTTTGTCCTGCTTCATTTCGTATTCCGAGGCCAAATTTGCCTGTTACTCCAGGTGTTTCTTGATTTCCTACTTTTGCATTCCAGTCCCCTATAATGAAAAGGACATCTTTTGGGCTGTTAGTTCTAAAAGGTCTTATAGGTCTTCATAGAACCGTTCAACTTCAGCTTCTTCAGCATTACTGGTTGGAGCATAGACTTGGATTACCTTGATATTGAATGGTTTGTCTTGGAAACGAACAGAGATCATTCTGTCATTTTTGAGATTGCATCCAAGTACTGCATTTTTGGACTCTTTTGTTGACCATTATGGCCACTCCATTTCTTCTGAGGGATTCCTGCCCGCAGTAGTAGATATAATGGTCATCTGAGTTAAATTCACCCACTCCAGTCCATTTTAATTTGCTGGTTCCTAGAATGTTGATGTTCACTCTTGCCACATCCTGTTTGACCACTTCACTTTGCCTTGATTCATGGACCTAACATTCCAGGTTCCTATGCAATATTGCTCTTTACAGCATCAGACCTTGCTTCTATCACCAGTCACACCCACAACTGGGTATTGTTTTTGCTTTGGGTCCATCCCTTCATTCTTTGTGGAGTTATTTCTCCACTGATCTCCTATAGCATATTGGGCACCTACTGACCTGGAGAGTTCCTCTTTCAGTATCCTATCATTTTGCCTTTTCATACTGTCATGGGGTTCTCAAGGTGAGAATACCGAAGTGGTTTGCCATTCCCTTTTCCAGTGGACCACATTCTGTCAGACTTTTCCACCATGACGCATCTGCCTTGGGTGGCCCCCCATGGCATGGCTTAGTTTCATTGAGTTAGACAAGGCTGTGGTCCGTGTGATCAGATTGGCTAGTTTTCTGTGATTGTGGTTTCAATTTGTCTTCCCTCTGATGTCCTTTCGCAACACCTACCATCTTACTTGGGTTTCTCTTACCTTGGATGTGGGGTATCTCTTCACAGCTGCTCCAGCAAAGCACAGCCACTGCTCCTTACCCTGGATGAGGTCGCCTCTCCTGACCTTGAACGTGGAGTAGCTCCTCTCAGTCCTCCTGTGCCCATGCAGCCACCACTCCTTGGACGTGGGGTTGTTCCTCTCTGCCGTAGCCCCTGACCTCGGACATAGTAAAAAGCTAAAAGTTTTTCCTCCAAGACCTGAAATAAGACCAAGTTGGTCACTCTCTCTGCTTCTATTTACTATAATACTGGAAGTTCCAGCCAGAGCAATTAGGCAAGAAAAATGAATGCAATTTATCCAAATTGAAAAAGAATAAGTAAAATAGTCTGTGCAGATGGCAAGATACCATGTATACAAAAAGCCTAGAGATGCAACTATTAGAACTAATATAAGAATTCAGTAAAGTTGCAGAATACAAAATCAGAATGCAAAAATCATTTGTATTTCTATACACTAACAATAAACCACCAGAAAGTGAAATCAAGAAAACAATCCCATTTGCAACAGCGTCTTAAAGAATAAAACACTTAGGAATCAAATCAAATAAGTAGGTTAAAAAATGTATACACTGAAAATTATAAGACACTCATGAAAGAAACTGAAAAAGACACAGTCCATGTCCACAGATCGGAATAGTTAATATTGTTTAAATGTTCATACTACCCAAAGCAATTTGGAGATTCAATGCAATCCCTATCAAAATTCCCCTGGCATTTTTCAGAGAAATAGAAAAAACAATCTACAATCTGTATGGAATCACAAGAGAACCTGCATAGCCAAAACGACCATCAGAGACAAGAATAATGTTGGAGGTACTCCAATTCCTCCTCCTTTTTTATAGCTTTCTCCATTTCAAGTAAAGGCAGCCTCTTGTTTCCAGTTACTCATCAGGTCACAGGTCTTGGAGTCACACTTGCTCTTCTTTTGCTTCTGATCTCCAGTCTTTCAATAATTACCATAAGTTCTATCTTCAAAATATTTTTAGAACCCACATTCTCACTGCTTCATTGTTGCTTCTATTAAAATATGTTTGAGTTTTCCTGAATAATCATTAGAAAGACTGATGCTAAAGCTGAAGCTCCAATACTTTGGTCACCTGACGTGAAGTGTTGACTCATTAGAAAAGACTCTGATGCTGGGAAAGATCAAAGGCAGGAGGAGAAGGGAAGGACAGAGGACGAGATGGTTGGATGGCATCACCGACTCAATGGACATGAGTTTGAGCAAGCTCTAGGAGATGGTGAAGGACAGGGAAGCCTGTCCATGGGGTTGCAAAGAGCTGGAGACAACTGAGAGACTGAACAACAACTGTGGTAATCAAAACACTTCAATAGTTTATCATCTACACTGAGAAAACATCAGTCATTATAAGAACCTATACACTCTGCCTACTTTCACTCACACTCTCTTAAAACTCTCAACTCCTCACCTCTGTGACTTCACGTCCTACCTTTCCCTCTTTCTCACTCTGATTCCAACCTGGTGACAATCCATAATCAATGGTCCCCGACAGAGTCCCCATGCTTACACTCTCCTCAGCCTCAATATCTTCTCCATAATGTCTGCATGTCATGCTTCAGGTCCTTACTCTTTGTGTTTCTTTTTCTGTCAGGACTCTTCTGACTGCATAAAATTGCTGTCTTCCCACTTCCTATCCCCCTCTCTCTATATACTCTATCCTTTAGCATTTTTTACTATCTAATATGCAACGTAAGCTTCTTTATTCAGTTTACAAGGATTTCTGGCCATTTTAACCCCCCAAATATTCCTAATGCAGAGGTTTTGGCACACTGTACATACACAGTAAGTATTTGTTGAATAAAATGCCATATTACAAGTACTTAAGAAGAGTAAGGAGGTTTTTATTTTTTAAAGTATGGAATCATACCTTGAGAACTTTAGAAAAGGCTTGAAGGGATGAGTTGCATTTGAACTGAGATTAGATGCCAAGTTAGATTTGGCTATGTGGACATGGAGGTGATGCTCTGCAGATGGAGATGATTGTGCATGCAGAATAAAAGATCTGGGAAAATAGAAGATGCAACAAGAGTGTTGTCACTAACTTAGCTATAACAAGTTGTACAAGCTATACAAGGCATGAAAATAAGACCAAGGAGGTAATTTGAGGCATGCTCGATAAGCCTGTGGCCTGTTTGGGTTCTGAAGTGAGCAACGAAGCTCTCCCCTTCCCTGGACAAACAGGCAGATCTTTGCCAGGTCCCATTTAGATGTGAAATTTATACTAGGACGTTAAATGCAGAGGATATAACAACTTTCTCTTCCAAAATTCTGCCAGTGACAGTTTTTCTGCTTATCTGGCTGGCTGAGGGAAAACTGAATCAATAAAACTCATTTCTTACTGAGGTGGACCAAGTAATTTTTCACACATATTTTGGGAATATAAATTTCAGGTCCAGAATTTTCAAACTATACACTATTTTAAATAAGCCAGCAAAGAATGATAATGACATAAAAGTAAAGTATTTTTCTCAAAGAGATTTTACATATAAATATTTCACTAAAATTGTTCTTCTATACTTAGGACCTGAATTTAAGCTTGGGAAAAGCAATCAGTCAACTAATATAATGCTATTTAAGCAGAAATATTCAAGCAAGAAATTCTCATCAGCAACAATCTTGCCTCTTTATTTCTGCAAAGTTCTATATTCTATATAGAACTTATTTGCTTATTCTATAAGCAAAGTTCTAGCCTTAATTCTTTAGGACCTCTGAAGGCATTCCCTCTAACAAAATTATTTTTCCTTTGCACTCATCTTTCTTAGCTGTTATGAACAGAGACCCTAGCTTCCATCACTTCCTGAATTTGATCTCTCTCACCATATCTTAAAGCTCAGAGATAAATACGGTCATAACAAATCATAAAACATAACTACTGTCAAAAGCAAACATTGGTAAGATGACCAAATAAAATGAGAATATCAAATGGCAGGTGCTTCACAATAGCACTTCAGAACTATATATGTGACTAGCTGAGTCTTTTATTTACTTGAAAATAAAATTCATCAAGAAGAAATTTACCTGGCATGTGTTGATCTATCATATACTGTAGATCATCTTTTTAGCATTAACTCCTATAGTTAAAGGCATGAAAGTGAAAGTGAACATGTTACTCAGTCGTGTCCAGTTCTTTGCGATTCCATGGACTATAGCCCACCAGGCTCCTCTGTCCATGGGATTCCCCAGGCAAGAATACTGGAGCGAGTAGCCATTCCCTTCTCCAGTGGATCTTTCCAACCCAGGGATCAAACCCAGGTCTCCTGCATTGCAGGCAGATTCTTAACCATCTGAGCCACCAGGGAAGCCCAAGTTAATGGTATAAATAATAATTACTGTTATAAAAATGAATTATTTATTAAGCACCTACTACATACCAGGCACTTTATATGAATTATCTGATGTAATCCCCACAATATCCCTCTGAGATAGGATATACTATAACCCTTAATTGATAGGTGAAGGGAAAGAGGCAAAGTGAATGTTAAGTTACTTACTCAAAATCACAAAGCAATTGAAGTGGCAGAACCAGAGTCCAAACAAAGGACATCTGATCAAAGCAATCTAATTGCAGATTATGTACTTTTAACCATTCCACAGTTCTGCCTATTTTCTCTAACATATAGTTTCTTGGGTTATTGAAAAGCAAAAGTGGGAGCTAGCATTAATTAAGCATCTATATGTCAGATAGTGTGCATTATTCCTCTAATCTTTGCAACAGTCATACAAATTCGATAGTCCTCAGAGAAGGGAAGGAAGGCTTACAGAGGTCATTTTACTTGTCCAGGGTCCTTCCCACTTCAAAGACTGGAGTCCTATTTTCCTTTAAAAAACTGGAATACTGTCATTCAATCATTAATATTTGGAAAGCATAATTCTACAAAATAAAAAAATTCATTTTATTTACTTAGTGAAACCATGACCAAATTAAGAAAGAGAAAAATAACAACACATTCAATTATCTCTCTCATTTTACAGGTCCAGCTCAAATGCCAGTTCCCTCATGAAGTATTCCCCAATTCGCGGATTCCCAAACCTAACTTTTATTTCAATTCGATTAGAAAGAAACAAGTCTAACAGATTGGGGAACAGATGTGTGAATTGTTAAACCACCGTTGCTTGCACTGGGAGTCAGACCTATTACACCTGCTATTTGTAAAACCCCTAGCCCTTAAATTCCAATTCTCATGACACATATTCTGCTTAGTAGCAGCATTATCATTCTAGTTGCATTATCCTCTTTCCAGATGAAAAATTAAGAGCAAAGGCTGTTTTATTCTCATTTACTTTTTTATCTTTTAGAGTATTTGGCAAGGTGTCTGACATATTACACATGCTTGATAATGCTTATAATCTTGGTTCTAATGAGAAGTTCATTAACGTGATTAATATTTATTTAATTTAATAATCTTTGAATGCCTAAAATGAGTAACACCACTCTCCCAGTTTAGATAGCTGAGAATAATTTCTAGATAGTTTCAATGAGTTTCTCATGATCTCATGAAAGAAAAGGAAAAAAGCTTCAAAGAGGAAGTAACAGAATTGCAAAATACTATGTATGTCATAGCCTGATGAAACTGAAAGTGAAGTCGCTCAGTCGTGTCCGACTCTTTGCGACCCCATGGACTGTAGCCCACCAGGCTCCTCTCTCCATGGGATTCTCCAGGCAAGAGTACTGGAGTGGGTTGCCATTTCCTTCTCCAGCGGATCTTCCCGACCCAGGGATCGAACCTGGGACTCCCGCATTCCAGGCAGACGCCTTAACCTCTGAGCCCCTGATGAAGGCATGAATTAAGCTCTTGTTCTGGAATTATCTGAGCAAAGAACATGGATGAGAACTAGCATAGCCTATTCTAGTGACAGTTGTATGAATGAAGAGTACATGAGAAGCGGTGAGAATAGAAGATGATATCACTTGAGTGGTAGGATAAGGAGTGCGGAATTGATTCTAATTACAATAAGAAGCGGGAGAAAGCAATGGCACCCCACTCCAGTACTCTTGCCTGGAAAATCCCATGGACGGAGGAGCCTGGTGGGCTGCAGTCCATGGGGTCGCTAAGAGTCAGACACGACTGAGCGACTTCACTTTCACTTCTCACTTTCATGCATTGGAGAAGGAAATGGCAAGCCACTCCAGTGTTCTTGCCTGGAGAATCCCAGGGACGGGGCAGCCTGGTGGGCTGCCGTCTGTGGGGTCGCACAGAGTCGGACATGAGTGAAGCGACTTAGCAGCAGCAGCAGCAATAAGAAGCAAGTGGAAGGTTTATACTTTAAAAAGGATTTCAGCCTTAAAAAAGAAGAAAATTCTTCACTTTGTGATTATTGATGAACCTGGAGAACATTACGCTAAGTGAAATAATCCAAACAGAGAGATAAATAGTGATCTTGAAGCTGAGCAGGACCCTATGGTCTTTGCCTCTCCTGTCTCTCAAGTAAGAAAATATGCAGAAACAAAGGAAAACAGTCAAAAGGGACCAAAACATAATAGCTTAGTCATTAAGCATAGTTAAGGACCTTAAGTTCCTTCTCAAAGGCTATAAATAATATTTGGAGCAAAAACCTGTGAGTCATCTTGTAGATACTGAAACCCCTACCAGGTGGAAGAAGTTAACTACATGATGACCAAACTGTAGCCACGACATAAACTGCCAGAATTCCAAAAATTGGCCTCAAGGAAATGGAAAAAAACAACCTTGGAAATGAAGACTAACTGTACTTAAAAAAAATCAAGGTGATGCTGATCAGACCACCACATGACCACTTCAAGATGACCCTCAGAGCTGATTGTGCTGTTTCTGCATGTAGCCCCCTCCCTCCATCTATAAAAGCTCTTTCCCAGGTCAGGGGAGGGAATCAGCCTTCGGGCTCCCCCACCCCTGCCTCAGTTGCTGGCATCCAAATTGAAGCAAACTTTCCTTTTCACCAACCTTGCCTTTTTATTGGCTTTAGAGCCATGAGCACACAGACTCTACTTTTGGCAACAATTTCATTTATATGTGGAATCTAAAATAGTTAAATTTATAGAAGCAGGGGACAGGGGCTGCTTGGGGCAGGGAGAGAGGGAAATAGAATCATCAAAGGGCAAAAAGCTTCAGTTATGCAAGAGGAATAAATTCTGGAGATCTAATGTAAAGCATGGTGACTATAGTTAACAAGAGTGTATTGTATACTTGAGATTTGATAAGGGGGGTAGATCTTAACTATTCTAGAAGTAAGAAAGGAAAGAAGAAGAAAGGAAGGATGAAATGGCAACTATGTGAGGTGAGTGAATTAAGTGGCTCAGTTGTGTCTGACTTTGTGACCCCATGGACTGCAGCATGCCAGGCCTCCCTGTCCTCGATTATAACTCAAGGGAAGGTGAGATTCAGACTTGCCAGTGCATTTGCTGTGGGTGTGAGTGAAAAACATGAGATTTAGAGGCAGATTTATCTTACTCTAAAGTTTACATTTCCACGTTTCCATATCCTCTCTGTGGGAGCTTTTTTAACTTTTATAAAAAGGCAGGGTAAAACTTTTAAGCTTGGCATTTCTTCTAACTCCTTCATTGCTTTACAATTTACCATTCTTATCACTTTAAACACTAACTGCAGGTTTAGAGAATGTGATTATTCATTTAAAAAATAACAAGAGAATTCATGGGTGCATGGAAATTAACAGATGTATAAGAGAAAATAAATGATCTCTTTCAGATTTGACCTTGGCAATGTAAGTATACATACAGAGTAAATGCGATTAAACAAGACAGAATGTATGCAACCTGTTTCTTTTCTTTGTACAAATAACTTGCAGGATTCCAGACTTCTCCCTCATTGCAAGTTAATATAACCACAAAATTATTTTGAGTATCATTTCAAGGAACATTTGTTTGGCATCATTCTTTTCAAGAAATTATAATAAAGATAATGGCTAGAATAAATACTTCAGATATTTTATCTTTGAGAAAGAGTGCACACTTTAAACATTTATTGATGAGGCAATATGAACTTTATTCCAGCAAGTTGTGAATGGTAGAATTCCAGAAACTTGACTCATACTGGTAGAGACATACAAAGTACATTAATAATGTGAATTTATTAAACAGGAATTGTTATATTAAAGAAGAACTAGTGCCTGGACCCCACTTCCAGAGATTATGATTCAACTGGCCTGAGATGAAGCCCAAGCATCAGTACTTTAAATTGATTTCCTCAGATAATTGTAATGTACAAACAGGGTTGAAAACAGGGTCTCAAGAGGAAACGAAGTATTGTTTCTTATTTGCCTATAATATCTTAGAACAGAAACTCATCCCCCATTTTTCAAGTTAAAAGAATTCTCTTACTCTGGCAAAAGTCAGGAAGGAAGGAAGGGCCATACATGGAAAATAGAAAGGTTTTATCTGTGTGCATGTGTGTGTGTGTGTGTGTGTGTGTGTATGAGAAAGAGAGACAGAGAGATATTGCAACTCTGGTTTCTGTTAGGTAGGAATTTAGGCATGAGCAACGTGTTCCCTAGCCAAAAAATGCTTCAACCTCATCTCTGAACCCCACCCTAGATGTGTCCGAGTGTGACCCATGAGAGCTCACAGATATGCTACAAACACACACACACACACACACACACACACACACACACAGACTTTTCCAGCTTCCACAGTCTCTAGGTTCACAATGACTACAAATTAACCATAGGGACCTCAACTCCAGCACATGAGCCCTTGATGCACAGCTGTGTCCTCAAGTGACCTTAGGCAGCCAGGCGCCTTGAAGATTCATAAATATTCTATATATACATACACTTATTATTACAGAGTAAATTATGGGAAAGAAATACCCAATACAGCCCGTTGTTGTATAACTTGTAACTGTCCATCAAAACTGTCAATCCACACCCACCTAGATGAATATGTAAAAGTCGTGTCTTAAAATCCCCCTACCTCGTCTTTCCAGTACCAGTGCCTTTCTTGGCCTGACCCACCTCCCCCTTGAGATGTCTGTTCTTTCTTTAATAATCTTGTTTTTGCAGCATGTAAGACCTTAGATTCTTCTTTGTGTCCTTACCAAGAACTGAAGCCTATGAGGAAGGGTCCTCTTTGACTCTCCCTATTTGGTAACAGTTTCTATATTCTTGTTCAACTGAGTGGGGTGACCTGAAATTTAACTTGAAATAATATCTATTTAAATGAACCCACCCTTTCTAAGCTAGATAAATACTGCCTAGTATGGTAATATTTCTGCAAGACTATTCTACTCTTGAAGATTCTGTCCTTGAAGAAATAGGCCTGGGCTATAGAGGAGAAAATGTTATGTTTAGAATACACTATTTTTCAGTCCAGTTTGTTTGCAAAAGAGGCAGAGAGTTGCGGCAAAAGCCATTCTCTAAAAGAACAAATTGAAAAGTACTACAGAATTCAAGTGGTGACTACATAGTGAACTATTGAATTTTCAGACGTGTTTTTGCTTTGAAGATATACTGACATCAAGGTCCCTCGAAAGAATATAATCATCCTTTTGAAATCATTTTTAATATATCCTATGTAATACAGATGTGTCATCTTTCCAAGACATTTTATTTCTCTCTGAAGTTTCCACTGAAAATTGACCTGAGCCAGAATCCATGTCAAATTGTAAAAATGATTATATCTGACAGCCTTGGGCATGTTAGAATTTGAAAAAAAAAAAAGTGAAAATTGGATAATTCTACTTTATTAAAAGTATAATATGCATTAGGATCTCTAAATGTTCACTCCAACAGTTCTAATTATGCTTTATCATCAACTGAATGGGCTACACGATTAAAACTGATTTACTAATGAACAGATTTGTCACTCAGAATTTAATATTTCAAGATTATGAAGATATTTTGAAAAAAGAATATCCCTTTCTTTTACCAGAAAGTAAAACTGTAATGGTATCATAAATGCAAGTTAAAAGTACTAGCTTCAATAATACAATAACAAAATCCTGAACCTCTGAACCTATTCTTACACTGTGCTAATTGTACAGCATTGATGTTTAGTTGCCTCTGTCTACACACCCCACCAAGACAATCAGGCGAAGAAACAAGGGAATAGCAAAACAGAAATCCCACTTCAACTCATAAGGTGTTGAACGACATGTAGATAGTGGCTCATGCTTAGATCTACCAGAGGTCCTTCCATACTCAGACCGCTCATATATTGAGAGAATTGATACCGGAAAGGCTTTACCAAAAGTCCAGGTTCTTACTCAACTTATCCAAAAGAATTTGGGCAAGAAACACAAAACACCATGGAAAAATACCACACACACACAGACACAGACACAGACACACACACACACACACACACACACACACACGCATGCACATTGAGGCTGAGGGGCAAAGACAATAAACAAGCAGTTTATTCACGGCAGAAACAGCTTCCCAGGTGGCTCAATGGTAAAGAGTCTGCCTGCTAATACAGGAGACACTGGAGATATGGATTTGATCCCAGGGTTGGGAAGATCTCCTGAAGGAGGAAATGGCAACCCATTCCCGTATTCTTGCCTGGAAAATGCCATGGACAGAGGAGCCTGGTGGGCTACAGTCCATGGAGTTACAAAGAGTTGAACATAACTGAACACAGCACACAATAAATGTACCACATCTTCTTTATCCATTCATCTGTCGTTGGACATTAAACACTATAATCCAAACACTTTACCATCTTCCCCTTTCCTGATTGAATAATTTCTGGCTTATTGTTCTGTCTTCATATGGGAAATGTTTTGTCTGGATCTTCTCCAACTGTATTATATTTGTATTTCTACTTTAGCGTGCAATGAACAGAGTTTTACAAAAGTGCACAGAGGTTTTGTTCAAAGAAACCCCAAATTCTTATTGAAAAGTTAAAGTGTAAAAATAAAGATGGTACAGTTTCTGTAATATGTTTTATTAGTCTTGGTTCTAGGGTAAATTACTATCTGGGGCGGCTTTAGGGCTGAAAAGTTGACATGAATTAATTAAATGCTTAGCATAAAATTTGTAGAGTTAATTCCATCTTTACATAAGACTGACCCTCCCGGATACTTCAAGATATTTTAAGATTTTTTGATAGTTGATGCCCATCGGGAAGATCCCCTGGAGAAGGAAATGGCAACCCACTGCAATATTCTTGCCTGGAGAATCCCGTGGATGGAGGAGCTTAGTGGGCTACAGTCCACGGGTCGCAAAGAGTCGGACACGACTGAGCGACTTCACTTTCACTTTTCACTTTTCACCATAAGAATACTGGGAAATTATATTAGAAAATAAGAAGCAGTCATGCTGGACCACAGATCCTTGCTATGGCCTTTTGACTTAACCCTACCAGCAGTGGGGAGACACTAAAATTTCTTGTGCAAAGGAATACCTCGCTGAGAATTGAGCTTCCAAAAGATGAACATTTAATCTGCCACCCTAACTGCCGGAAGAAGTGAGAGGCTAAAGAATAATGATAGTGGTGATAACAATTAAGAAAACAAGCGTAAATATGATATATTTTTGATGTAGGGGAAGGGAGGGCATTTATATTAACTTTGGCAGAAAGTGAAGAGGAACTCAAAAGCCTGTTGATGAGAGTGAAAGTGGAAAGTGAAAAAGTTGGCTTAAAGCTCAACATTCAGAAAACAAAGATCATGGCATCCGGTCCCACCACTTCATGAGAAATAGATGGGGAAACAGTGGAAACAGTGTCAGACTTTATTTTTCTGGGCTCCAAAATCACTACAGATGGTGACTGCAGCCGTGAAATTAAAAGACGCTTACTCCTTGGAAGGAAAGTTATGACCAACCTAGATAGCATATTGAAAAGCAGAGACATTACTTTGCCAACAAAGGTTCGTCTAGTCAGGGCTATGGTTTTTCCTGTGGTCATGTATGGATGTGAGAGTTGGACTGTGAAGAAGGCTGAGCACCGAAGAATTGATGCTTTTGAACTGTGGTGTTGGAGAAGACTCTTGAGAGTCCCTTGGACTGCAAGGAGATCCAATCAGTCCATTCTGAAGGAGACCAGCCCTGGGATTTCTTTGGAAGGAATGATGCTAAAGCTGAAACTCCAGTACTTTGGCCACCTCATGCGAAGAGTTGACTCATTGGAAAAGACTCTGATGCTGGGAGGGATTAGGGGCAGGAGGAGAAGGGGACGACAGAGGATGAGATGGCTGGATGGCATCACTGACTCAATGGACGTGAGTCTGAGTAAATTCCGGGAATTGGTGATGGACAGGGAGGCCTGGCATGCTGAGATTCATGGGGTCGCAAAGAGTCAGACACGACTGAGCGACTGATCTGATCTGATCTGAGATTTTAAGCCTGAATGACTGGAGGTTTAATAAGCCATTGAAACCAATAGGAAACATAAGAGGAGAAAGAAAAACAGGTTCCAAAGGGCAGAGAATGTAATTCAATTTGTAACACATTGGTGAGAGGGTTAATTCTTAGGTAAGTTGATAAGAAGTCTAGGGTCCCCAAGGAGGAGAAAGGGGTCTGGGGATCTTGAGGAAGAGAAAAGGACAAACTTTTTTTCTACATTCCTGCATCTTAGTCACATAAAACATTTTTTTCCTTAAGCCCAGAGCTGATGACTACACAACAAAACAACTCATCTTAAACTAAACTTTATACAAATGTATCCTGCTCAAAGACATGTTTTTCCTTCTTAAGAACCTTCTAACTAATCTTATTATCTTAAAATGTGTATTGTGGGAGTGTTTGGTAAGATATTTCTATTGTTAGTTCTAATGTTGTTATCTTAAAATGTATACTGTGGGAGTGGGTCAGCTAAGACCTTTACAACCTTGAGAAATTCTTTTGATTTACTGTAATAACCAATTGAAAAAGCATATAGCTCCCTTGCTAAGACTAGAGAGGGGGGCACTCTCTGTTCCCCTTCTGATGTCTGTGTCAGAAGCTTTTTCTGTCCTTTTTCACTGCAATAAAACGTCTGCCACACAAAAGCTCTAAATAATCAAGCCTGGTCCCTGATCTGGAAGCTAAATTTTCTTTGGAGATCATGAATCCAACACCATTCATCCTAAGCTATCATTGGGCCTGAGAGGCTGCTAGATAGTCAAGTATACATGATAACTGACTGTTGAAAATAAATATCCACTGATAAAGTTGGTGTGAGGATTAAGTGGTATGTTGCATTAAGTGAAGTCTCTGGCAGGAAGTAATTTAACAGTTCCTTGGACTGCAAGGAGATGCAACCAGTCCATCCTAAAGGAGATCAGTCCTGGGTGTTCATTGGAAGGACTGATGTTGAAGCTGAAACTCCAATACTTTGGCCACCTGATACGAAGAACTGACTCATTGGAAAAGACCCTGATTCTGGGAAAGATTGAGGGCAGGAGGAGAAGGGGATGACAGAGGATGAGATGGTTGAATGGCATCACCCACTCAATGGACATGAGTTTGAGTAAACTCTGGGAGTTGGTGACAGACATAGAGACCTGGTGTGCTGTGGTTCATGGGGTCGCAAAGAGTCAGACACGACTGAGTGACTGAACTGAACTGACTGTAATAGGAGGGAAAGGGGCAGGGCACAACTTTTGAAAGAATGACATAGCCCAACATAAACCCATTAGAATCAATGGGACCAAGATGGCGGACAAGACTAGACCTTGATCCTGAATCAGCAAGTGAAATGATACACCAGGAGGTGCCATGACAGTTCCAAAGCACTGTCAAAAGACCAAGGAGAAGGCAGTGGCCCAAATCCTGGAAATCTCTGCCTCTTCTCAAAGATAGTTGGAATAATCCTCCCACTCATTAGCATATGAAATTACCCTGCCTATAAAAATTAACCACACCATTTCAAGGCTGCACTCACTCTCAGCAATGGCCCACAATCTGTCTGTGGAGTGTGCGTCTCTCTGTATCTGAATAAATCCACTTCTTACCTATCACTTTGTCTCTCACTGAATTCTTTCTGCAATGAGACATCAAGAACCTTAGCTTCATTAGGTCCTGAAACCAGGTATCATGGGTTTTGGCTGGGTTCCAGTCCCAGCCACATTGCTGCAAGCCCCAACCAGGGTTTTGGCCAGATTTGAGTCCCAGTCGTGTGGGTTGAGTCCTAAATCAGGGTTTGTCTGTATTCGAGTCCCACCACATGGGTTCAAGTCCCAATCTGTGGTAAATGGTTTCAGTAATAACAGATAAATGGTATCTGCTATTAAAATAGAGTTTCTAAAACTCATTATCAGGATTTAACCAAGAAAAAGCATTTTGTTCCATAAATTTTCATCAAGGTGAAGACTTACATTTCATAGAGATAAAATAGTTACCATTAATATTTTAATCATCTGTATTTTTCCCTCAGGACCAGAATCCTAGCATTTTATGAAACTAATATGATTCACTATACATTTTTTGAATTATTTATTTAAAATAGTGTTAAGATATTTCCAAAAATTCATGAAGGAAATTTGGAAAAATAGCTTGACATTTTAAAGTAACAGAACCATTACTTAGCAATGGTTCTGAAATAGTAAAAGAGAGCTTCTTAGCATAGAGTTTCCAAAGACAAAAATATTAATACTTGCTTTTTATAGAAGAACTTCCAGGTTTAAGATAGCAATGAAACTTTTCACTGCTACCCTCTCCTAAGGCAAATTATACCAAAACAATAAGAATAAGAAACAGATAGGCAAGACATTTTAACAGAACTAGAAGATTAATAAACAAAATAAGATAAAGACAAGCTTCATCTTTGCCAGCTCCAGGAGACATATGTAATCCTCCAACAGAATATGTAGGATTTGAGAAAAAGATACCAAATACAGTGAGGAAAATGAAGCAATATAAAACCATCCAGATGTTGTATTCTGGGAAATGCAGATCTCAAACAGCTGATTTTCAAAGTTTAGACCACTATGGATACAAAATCAATAGGAAGAAGGATATAAAGATTGAAGCAGACATTAATAAACTAGAAAAAAGGAAAATAGCAAAACTAAGCTTGTATAATTGATAAAAGAGACAAAATACTGTGCATTTATTCATGGAAATAAGGAGGAAAATAAGTACATAACATAAGAAATGGTAGCAGGTAAATAATGACAGACATAAAGAAAATTAGAATAAATTGAGATTGTTGTTGTTGTTCAGTCCCTAAGTAGTGTCCGACTCTTGCGCCCCACAGACTTGCAGCATGCCAAGCTCCCTTGTCCTTCACTATCTCCCAGAGTTTGCTCAGGTTCATGTCCATTGAACCATCCAACCACCTTATCCTGTCACCTCTTTCTTCTTTTGCCTTAGATGTTTCCCAGCATCAGGGTGTTTTCCAATGAGTGGGCTGTTTGCATCAATGACTCATTTGAGATTACATTGTTCAAATCTACATGGATGAGATTTAGAGCATACATGAAAATAATGATATCCAAGAAAAATATAAAATAATAAAGTTCTTCTAAGATGTAAGAAATTCCAAATTATTTAATTGACAATGGAGAAGAAAGAACTTTGTCAGGGAGCTACAATTCAAAAGGCTTTACATATAGACTAGAATATTTTGCAGCACAATGCTAGATTTAGTCCATGCTAAAGGAGATCAGTCCTGGGTGTTCATTGGAAGGACTGGTGCTGAAGCTGAAACTCCACTACTTTGGCCACCTCATGCAAAGAGTTGACTCATTTGAAAAGACCCTGATGATGGGAGGGATTGGGGGCAGGAGAAGGGGACGACAGAGGATGAGATGGCTGGATCGCATCACCAACTCAATGCACATGAGTTTGAGCGAACTCCGGGAGTTGGTGATGGACAGGGAGGCCTGGCGTGCTGCAATGCATGGGGTCGCAGAGTCAGACATGACTGAGCGGCTGCACTGACTGACTAACTGACCAAATTTAAAAAGGCACACTTGGGGCTGGTGCACTGGGACGGCCCAGAGGGATGGTATGGGGAGGGAGGAGGGAGGAAGGTTCGGGATGGGGAACACATGTATACCTGTGGCAGATTCATTTTGATATTTGGCAAAACTAATACAATTATGTAAAGTTTAAAAATAAAATAAAATTAGAAAAAAATAAATAAATAAAAAGGCACACTAGATTCCTAGCAATTCTACCTCAAGAAATTTACTCTTCTGCTATAGTTGCTATTTGCAAATGGAAATATTTATTAGAGTGTTTACTGTGGCATTGTTCAGTTCAGTTCAGTTCAGTCGCTCAGTTGTGTCCATTGTTAACAGTACTAAAAGACTGAAAATATCTAATAGGACACTGGTTAGATAAATTATAGTATAGACACACAATGAAATATTATGGAGTTGTTAAAAAGAGCAGCAACCTTCCAAGATGTATTATAAATGTAACAAGCCAAATACATATGTGTTATACTGCCTTTGTAGTAAGAACATATACAGAGATAGGCACTCATGATGATACATGCCAAAAATACCTTTGAAAAGATAGCAAAAACTATAGGGGTGGGGGGAAGTGACTAACACATAAGAAGAGAAACATTTAATTGTAAAACTTTGGAACCTCTCAATTTTTTTGACAATGTGCTTGTATAACTTTAGGAATTTTTAAAGACTTGTATCTCAAGTTGAATATATTTTTTGACTAAATCCTCAGTTAAGAAAATGTATAAAGTTAAAAAAAAAAAAAAAACTAGAAATAATTAAGGTTTCTCCAGCAGAGATACTTTTTTGACCCCAATATGATTTTTGAAATGTTCATTTCTGGTCAACAAAGAAACAGTATTTTCTTTTATGTATTCATCTGAACACACATGAAATTTCTCTGTCTGTGTAATTTTATCTCAGTAATCTGTACAAAACTCTAAGAGGTCTATCAAGGGGTGTCTGGCTGAGTCACACAAAGCTTTTTACCTAACTCCCCAGACCCTAAACAAAGCAGCATGCCCACAGCCCCAGCACAGCAACTGGCCTAGGTCCCCAGTGAGCGGTAAGTTAGAATGATAATCATTCTTCACTTGACTGGCCACCCACTATGACCTAAGCATGCCAGGAACTTCACAGTCATTTAATTCTTTCAATTACTCTGAAATTCCTTGCATTTTTACTGATGAAAGAACTGGCACTCAGGGAAATCCAGATGTGTCCAATGCCATTAGGACAAAGTTGAAGCAGAATGAAAACCAGACCTGGCTATTGGACGCCAGTACTCTTCCAACCACCTTGCTCTAGGTCTCCATTTATTAGCTCTCAAAACACATCATTTTATTCCCAGAATCTCCAGTTCATCCTTAGTAATAATGTCCTCCCTGGACATGACTTTCCTGTGTAAACCTAAGTCCTCATAGATGTTTCAGAGAATAGATATTTTCCTCCGGGTCAATAAAGGCTAACAAACCAAACACCAAACCCAAGGAGTGGGTTCCCTGGCTATGCCTCTCTCCTCACTTGTCTCTGTTAACACAAAATACACACACACACACCCCAATTCACCCATCCCAAGCTCCATTCTGTTCTACAAAGCCAGACTACAGGACTGACTTTAGACTGGATTTGTAAAAGAACTTTCACACTTTCATATTGTCTGTGCTTATATCGTAAACGATTCAAATCCCTTCCTTTTGCTCAAGCGGCTACGGCCCTTCTCGTTAAAACTCACTCTCATAGCTTACATTTGTGATCAAGGAAAAATATTCATAGGAACATATACTTGAGTATTTCTATTTGAGTGCCATAGAATTTCAACAGAAATCATGGTGGGATAAGCGGTTTGGTTAAGGCTGGACTAAACATTTACTGTAGGACTTCTCAGAATCTTTAAGTTGCTGATGTGCATTGCAAAGAGGAGCCGAGAGCAAGCAGCAGTTTCCAAGTTTAATGATCACATATTCCAAAGAAATCCATTCTAAGAATTTAAGTGCTCTAAACTTCTGTTCTTCAAAGTGAGGTACTAAGAACACACGGTCTGACTTAAGAATACACTTCAGAAGTTATTTTTTCTTTAGGGTTAAGCTTAGGGTTTATCCACTGGAACATATTTACAGATATGTATAAACATCTTAAGACAAATGAGAAACATGAGGCATTCATCTAAAATATTCAGTAGAAAAACACTTAATGGATAAAGGGGAAATTAGATCTTACCCACGACCTTGAAATTAATGAAGTAAACATCCCCACTTATAAGACTGAAACACTTTTCCTCCCTTTATCAAGTAGTTCAAGTTTTCCTCAACCCATCCCTGTCTTTAGTCTGTGTAATTATTTTATTATTCTCAATCATAATTGAGAAAAAAATTAAATCAAACCCTAAGGTCTTAAGAAGAAAGAAAAAAGTTGAAATTCTATTAAGATACACTCAACTTAGTTTCAAAGGTAAGTTACTCCAATTACAAGTTAAGGAAAAATCAGAGGAATAAATTTTACAAAAATATTCTAGTATATTTCCGAACATGGAAACATGACTGGCAAAGTGCAGGAAATTCTTATACAAATTCATTAAGACCAGAGGAAAAGCCTTTTTGATGTGAGACCAGTACTTCTCAAATTAGTATTCATGGGCTTCAGTATAGGGCAAATCTGGGGAAATGCTGATTCAGTAGGTCTGAGGTTGAGCCTGAGGATTTCGCATTTTTTGTCTTCTGCCAGGTGACACTATGTGCTCGTCTGCAGACATACTTTGAATTGCAAGGTTTGAAAGTGTATTTTAATTGTAACTCTTGCTCAGAAGGGCTCTCATCTCATGAAAGCTTATTGATATGGACATACTGTCTATTAATTTGATTAGGGGGTGTTAAACAAACAAAAATGCACACCCAGAATTGACACAGGACTCTTTTGCTTTAAAAAGGAAATTCAGCATTTTAGAAAAATAGCTCAAGCCAAGAAAGCAGCCGTTTTGCTCTACACACTGCACTCATTTGGGTGCTTTAATTGACATGCAGTGGGAGACTGGATATCCCTAAAGGGCTCCTGTTAATTAAGAACTGCAGACTGTTCAGTGACATCCCTTCCCCTCTTAGCCCCCTGTTTGGGCCACCAGCCAAGAACTAAAAAGTTACAGGAAAGATGCCAAACAGTGGGGAACGACTTGAGCAGCACCAGATTTGATGATGTGAATATAATTTTTGCTGGTTATCAAAAGATGCGTTCTATTATCATAGCAAACATATTCAATTCTACCCTCTCCACTGGACTTTCTTTTCCTCTGCCTCGCTTCTAAATTACCACCAGTGGAGGTTGACTGCAGCAATTTTTCAAGTAGATTGCATAATGTTTCCATGTTGCTAACTTGCTCCCTTGTCTCCTATTTGAATCTATTTTTTATTCTTTTGATGAATACACTTGATTTTAGAAATGTGTTGCCCTAAAGCTATGTTATACATGTCTTGCAAAATGCTTGCTCAAGACTATTGATTTCTGAAATTGCTGGGCGATAGCCAACAGAATCCACTTCTATTGTGATTTCAGTGACTTATTCAATGTCATGTTATCAAAAACCTTTTACTCATATGTGCAGAATGTGTACCCGAGTGACACTGATTAAGCACCTGGGCCATTGAGTTTTTCTAAATGAAGGCAGCTACTTCCTCCCTTGCTGCCAAGGAAATGGCAGCCTCCACCTCACTTGTCTCTTTCATTTTTGCTTTTCCGGCATTTTAATTTTACATGGTGCAGCTAAGTATAGCTCAATCCTGTTACCACAAGCTCTGACAAAGATCTTCTTTCCTTATTGCTGCGATTGGACTACAAGTTCCCTTGCAGGGATGTCATTGCAGTAAGAGCGCCATCCCTTGGCTCCACTTACTTTTGGTTACTCAGATATTTTTGTTGCAATGGGATTTGTTCTAACAAGATTTCACCTGAGAGACCCCCACACCGGGGGCCCCAGTGTTGTTGTGAGCTGTGGTGAATAGCATCAGTTGCACAGCACTCTATCTCTAATCCTCTTGGTTCCACTAAGTGAATTTGCAGCAGAGCTAACTTTTAATCTTCAGAAGGAAGCTATTTACTTCCCAGAACTGTTTTACTAGATTTACAGAAATGCACCAATTACTTCCGCCTTTAGAGCATGAAAAATTTGACAACATCAACTCAATTTTTTTTGCACTCTCTTACTCCCAAGACTAATAGAGTTAAAAAAAAAAAAAAAAAGATAAATAACCCTCAGGATTCTGAAAGCAACTGAAGCAGGGATTTGTAACTTTCAAAGGGGAGAGAATCCTAGATAAGAAGAGGCACAATGAAGACACTTTTATCTTTCTTAATGTTTTAAAAAATTATTGTTTCTCCATGTGGCATCTGGTCCCATCACTTCATGGGAAATAGATGGGGAAACAGTGGAAACAGTGTCAGACTTTATTTTGGGGGCTCCAAAATCACTGCAGATGATGACTGCAGCCATGAAATCAAAGGGCGCTTACTCCTTGGAAGGAAAGTTATGACCAACCTAGGTAGCATATTCAAAAGTAGAGACATTACTTTGCCAACAAAGGTCCGTCTAGTCAAGGCTATGGTTTTTCCTGTGGTCATGTATGGATGTGAGAGTTGGACTGTGAAGAAGGCTGAGCGCCAAAGAATTGATGCTTTTGAACTGTGGTGTTGGAGAAGACTCTTGAGAGTCCCTTGGACTGCAAGGAGATCCAACCAGTCCATTCTGAAGGAGATAAGCCCTGGGATTTCTTTGGAAGGAATGATGCTAAAGCTGAAACTCCAGTACTTTGGCCACCTCATGCGAAGAGTTGACTCACTGGAAAAGACTCTGATTCTGGGAGGGATTAGGGACAGGAGGAAAAGGGGACGACAGAGGATGAGATGGCTGGATGGCATCACTGACTTGATGGACGTGAATCTGAGTGAACTCCAGGAGCTGATGATGGACAGGGAGGCCTGGCGTGCTGCGATTCACGGGGTTGCAAAGAGTCGAACACGACTGAGCGACTGAACTGAACTGAACCGAAGTAATTTTCAAGCAAGTTTTCTTCATTTCTTGTTTCATGATAGACCCTTTCACTACCAGAACCAGCATAATGGTTTTCTTACAATCAAGAAAAGAAATGTAACATTTCATTCTCTCAAGACTTGGTAAATAATGAGAACAAATACAAAGAATGGATATTTGAAGCAATAGATTGATTCCTAGGTTGCATATCCTCTACTTTGATTTACCCCTCCTTTTTAATACTAGAAAACTTCTCTGGGACACCAACTAGTAGCATTAAGAGGGCACACTCAGTCAGTTCAGTCATGTCCAATTCTTTGCAACCCTGTGGACTGTAGCCCACCAGGCTCCTCTGTCCATGGGGTTCTCCAGGCAAGAATACTGGAGCGGGTTGCCATGCCCTCCTCCAGGAGATCTTCCTGACCCAGGGATCAAACCCATGTCTCTTATGTCTCCTGCATTGGCAGGTGGGTTCTTTACCACTAGCACTACCTAGGAAGCCAGCCCATTAAGAGTAATGATGTTCATAAGAATTTACTGAGTGCTTACTACATGCTAGACATTTTACATGATTTATCTAACTTAATATTTACAATCCCCATAAGTACCAATATTATTGTTGTTTTACCAATGAGAAAACAAAAGCATAAAGAAATTAAGTAACTTGTCAAAGGTCATTGACACATTTAACCTTTGAATTCAGTTTACCTGAGCCCTTACTGCTGCTAAGCCACTTCAGTCATGTCCAACTCTGTGTGACCCCATAGACAGCAGCCCACCAGGTTCCCCCATCCCTGGGATTCTCCAGGCAAGAACACTGGAGTGGGTTGCCATTTCCTTCTCCAATGCATGAAAGTGAAAATAAAAGTGAAGTCGCTTAGTCATGTCCGACTCTTAGCGACCCCATGGACTGCAGCCTACCAGGCTCCTCCGTCCATGGGATTTTCCAGGCAAGAGTACTGGAGTGGGGTGCCATCTGAGCCCTTACCCATAACATATTCCTTCCATCCAAATGCTGTCTGCAATAGAGAGACACAGTAGAAAGATGGCTAGTTTGCAGGAGCTACTCAGTTTCCTTCAACACCAATTACCTCCCTGGGTTTGACTTCTTGGATACTGAGTTGCTGTTTCCTGACTAACTCAGGTGCATTCTTTCATTTCATTGCCAGCAGCCAGAGCCAGGGCTGAGATGTACCAGATCTAAACCTCAACTCTCTGTCTGCATCACAGAGGTCTGCTCTCAAGGTCACGATAGGACTCAGAAAGGCTCAAAACACCTGATAGAATGTTCCTCATAATTCACATTCACATTTGTAATTAGTCATCAATTACAAAAATGAACATGTTTTGACTAGTTAATTTATCAAATGTGTATAAGGCTACAGCACTTACTCCCAATGTGTGTTTGCTGGAAAGTCACACTTCATATTGCTGAGCAACCTCCTTGTTCTGGCCTTCAGCTTTTCCTCCCACCCTCCCTCTCCAGACTTCTAGTGAGACAGATGCACACTGGAATAGCCTTCCAGGTCTTTCCAGCATGGATATCTGTGGACTCCTGAAAAGGTTGCCTTATTCCACACAGAGCAGGTTTCATTCACACCCAGGAAGACTGGATGGTAGGTCCCTCCAAACAGGGTGGCATGTGCCTCAGAGGGTGTAGGAATGAAGAAGGCAAATTTTCCTCCCTTTGTTACAGAGCTCAGACTATCTCCATTGGGATGGAATAAGCAGTTGTTCACCCTCAAGCTTAAAATTATAAACATTTCTTTTCCCAACAGTTTCTGAGTGACTGCCAGAGCCTGACACTAGTGGGTTTCTCTTATTGTATTTTTCTTCATTTTTGAGGATGAAACAATCCATCCTCCAATCTGCTCCTCTGACTACTTCACCACGAATGGAACGCAAAAGTAGGAAGTCAAGAGATACCTGGAATAACAGGCAAGATTGGCCTTGGAGTACAGAATGAAGCAGTGTAAAGGCTGACAAGATTCATTTCAGGGAACACATTGGTCATAGTAAATATCCTTTTCCAACAATGCAACAATCAACTCTTCACATGGACATCACCAGATTGATTATATTCTTTGCAGCCAAAGATGGAGAAGCTCTATACAGTCAGCAAAAACAAGACCGGGAGCTGACTATGGCTCAGATCATGAACTCCTTATTGCCAAATTCAGACTTAAATTGAAGAAAGTAGGGAAAACCACTAGACCATTCAGGTATGACCTGAATCCCTTACGATTATACAGTGGAAGTGACAAATAGATTCAAGGGATTAGATCTGATAGAGTGCCTGAAGAACTATGGATAGAGACTCGTGACATTATACAGGAGGCAGGGATCAAGACCATCCCCAAGAAAAAGAAATGCAAAAAAGGGGAAATAGTTGTCTGAGGAGGCCTTACAAATAGCTGTGAAAAGAAGAGAAGCTAAAGGCAAAGGAGAAAAGGAAAGATATAACCATTTGAATACAGAGTTCCAAGGAATAGCTAGGAGATATAAGAAAGCCTTCCACAGTGATCAATGCAAAGAAATAGAGGAAAACAATAGAATGGGAAAGACTAGAGATCTCATCAAGAAAATTAGAGATACCAAGGGAACATTTCATGCAAAGATGGGCTCGATGAAGGACAGAAATGGTATGGCCCTAACAGAAGCAGAAGATAGCAAAAAGTGGTGGCAAGAATACACAGAAGAACTGTACAAAAAAGATCCTCATGACCAGATAATCACAATGGTATGATCACTCACCTAGGGCCAGACATCCTGGAATGTGAAGTGAGGTGGCCTTAGAAAGCATCACTATGAACAAAGCTAGTGGAGGTGATGGAATTCCAGTTGAGTTATTTCAAATCTTAAAAGATGATACTGTGAAAGTGCTGTACTCACTATGCCAGCAAACTTGGAAAACTCAGCAGTGGCCACAGGACTGGAAGAGGTCAGTTTTCATTCCAATCCCTAAGAAAGGCAATACCAAAGAATGCTTAATCTACTGCACAATTGCACTGATCTCACATGCTACCAAAGTAATGCTCAAAATTCTCCAAGCCAGGCTTCAACAGTATGTGAACCTTAAATTTCCAGATGTTCAAGCTCGTTTTAGAAAAGGCAGAGGAACCAGAAATCAAATTGCCACATCCGCTGGATCATCAAAAAAGCAAGAGAGTTCCAGAAAAATACCTATTTCTGCTTTATTGACTATGTCAAAGCCTTTGACTGTGTGGACCACAACAAGCTCTGGAAAATTCTGAAAGAGATGGGAATACCAGACTACCTGACCTGCCTCTTGAGAAACCTATATGCAGGTCAGGAAGCAACAGTTAGAACTGGACATGGAACAGCAAACTGGTTCCAAATCGGGAAAGGAGTTTGTCAACGCTGTATATTGTCACCCTGCCTATTTAACTTCTATGCAGAGTACATCATGAGAAATGCTGGGCTGGATGAAACACAAGCTGGAATCAAGATTGCCCAGAGCAATATCAATAATTTCAGATATGCAGATGACACCACCCTTATGGCAGAAAGTGAAGAAGAACTAAAGAGCCTCTTGATGAAAGTGAAAGAGGAGAGTGAAAGAGTTGGCTTAAAACTCAACATTCAGAAAACTAAGATCATGGCATCTGGTCCCATCACTTCATGGGAAATAGATGGGGAAACAGTGGAAACAGTGGCTGATTTTATTTTGGGGGGCTCCAAAATCACTGCAGATGGTGACTACAGCCATGAAATTAAAAGATGCTTGCTCCTTGGAAGAAAAATTATGACCAACCTAGACAGCATATTCGGAGAAGGCAATGGCACCCCACTCCAGTACTCTTGCCTGGAAAATCCTATGGACGGAGGAGCCTGGTAGGCTGCAGTCCATGGGGTCGCTAAGAGTTAGACACTTTCACTTTTCACTTTCATGCATTGGAGAATGAAATGGCAACCCACTCTAATATTCTTGCCTGGAGAATCCCAGGGACAGAGGAGCCTAGTGGGCTGCCGTCTATGGGGTCGCACAGAGTCAGACATGACTGAAGCAACTTAGCAGCAGGAGCAGCAGCAGCAGCAGACAGCATATTAAAAAGCAGACATTTTTTGCCTACAAAGGTCCATATAGTCAAAGGTATGGGTTTTCCAGTAGTCATGTATGGATGTGAGAGTTGGACTGTAAAGAAAGCTGAGCACTGAGGAATTGATGCTTTTGAACTGTTGGAGAAGACTCTTGAGAGGCCCTTGGACTGCAAGGAAATCCAACCAGTCCATCCTAAAGGAAATCTGTCCTGAATGTTCATGGGAAGAACTGATGCTGAAGCTGAAACTCTGATACTTTGGCCACCTGATGTGAAGAGCTGACTCATTGGTAAAGATTCTGATGCGGGAAAGTTTGAAGGCAGGTGGACAAGGGGACGACAAAGGATGAGATGGCTGGATGGCATCACTGACTCAATGGACATGAGTTTGAGTAATCTCTGGGAGTTGTTGGTGGACAGGTAAGCCTGGCTTGCTGCCATTCATGGGATCGCAAAGAGTTGGACATGACTGAGCAACTGAACTGAACTGATACTTATTTGATCATGAAAACTCTTATTTTCCTTTTAAAGTAGAATATCGCATGCAACACCACAGTAAATGAAATACTGATCAAGTTCAATCATTTTGTACTTAACGAAACTGAGGCAACAGAGCTGCACTGACTCACCCAAGTTCCTACAGTTTGGTCAAAGAATCAGACTTGCAGTCCAATATTCTTTAAGAGGCCACAGTTAAAAATCATATCAGATAAAATGTTTAAACCTATTTCTTATTGATAATAAGAAGTATTTGTCTATCACAATAATATGAATAGATTAATAACATAATCTTATTCCATTTTTGTCTTGCCAATAACATGATATTTCCCCTACCTGCCGGTTTGCATCAACCTATATTGAATGTGCCATATGCCATTAGTATCTGTGTATTATTGTGCTTCTGATTGGTTTACACCTGGCTAGTTGTATCTCCGCAATTGTCTTCCAACATCCAATGTTCATCTTTTGATGGATCTTTAGTAGTTTTCATCTCAGTGAAAATGTCATCACTGGACTTCTCTGTCGGTCCAGTGGTTAGGACTCTGTGCTTCCACTGCAGCGGGCATGGGCTGGATCCATGGTTGGGGAACTGAGATTCCCGCACACCACATGGTGCATCCAAAAAAAAAAAGCCATCACTGATTGGATATTCTTGTATCCTATGGGTGCATGGCTGCAGACTGAATAGTTTTGAGATTTGTTTAAAAGACTATCATGCAACCTTCTTCATGAATGTTCAATTAGCTCCAAACAACAACGTCTAGTAGACAACTTCAATTTTAATTATACTGCACTCTTGAACAGAGAAGGCAATGGCACCCCACTCCAGTACTCTTGCCTGGAAAATCCCATGGATGGAGGAACCTGGTGGGCTGCAGTCCATGGGGTCACTAAGAGTCAGACATGACTTAGCGACTTCACTTTCACTTTTCACTTTCATGCATTGGAGAAGGAAATGGCAACCCACTCCAGTGTTCTTGCCTGGAGAATCCCAGGGACGAGGGAGCCTGGTGGGCTGCCGTCTATGGGGTCACACAGAGTCGGACACGACTGAAGTGACTTAGCAGCAGCTTAGCAGCAGCACTCTTGAAGCATACAGGAAAGGCACACACTTATGAGAATATTTATTTATTCTTAAACTATTAGAATTGGACTTCTAATTGGAATGGACTTTGGAGTCATTTAATTGAATGCCTCACTGAGTGCAAGAATCTGCTTTAATGTATCAACCTGAAAAAGCCTCCTCCCTTAATGGAATATCCAGTGATAAGAACTCAGATATTATTTTTAAAAAGCTAATTCCATATTAGAAGGCTGTGTTAGAATTTTCATCCTCATGGTGGGTTGAAAAGTATGTTACTTAATCCTTCTCTTCTCTGGAGAATAAAAGAAAAAAAGACAAGAAAAAGACTCTATCCCTGATTCTTCAAAGGGAATGCACTGAGCTTGAAAGTGTCAAATATGAAAAACCCATGAAGCATCAGGTGGATGCTTTTCAATCCCAGTGGCTACATCTGATGGAATTTTGTAGTGAAAAACAAGTATTAAGCATAAAGGAGAAAGTTTTGAGTAAAGGAGGAAGCGATCTAGACTTTTTTTAAGTTTTTAACATATGTGTGATACTATGTATAAAATAGGTAGCTAGTGAGAAAGTACTAACTGCTAACTGCTGTATAGCACAGGGAACTCAGGGCTCGGTGGTAACCTAAATGGAAAGAAAATCCAAAAAAGGGGAGGGGGATATACGCATTGTATAGCTGATTCAGTTTGCTGTACAGTAGAAACTAACACAATACTGTAAAGCAACTATACTCTAATAAAAATTAATTTAAAATAAATAAAAATTTAAAAATAGAGTACAAGGCCTTTTGAGATCTATATCCCTGTAATATAGTCAATTCAAACATTTGTTGCACATGATGATTTTTTTCAGTCTCTGTTCCTGTTTGTAACACTTGTTTTCACTATTATATCCCATAATGCAACTAGTTTACTCCCCATTTCCTCAAGCAACAGTCTTATGTTGTGGAAGAAGACTCAAAGAGACACAGACAAAGGAAATCAAAGATGCGGGCATGACTCTGGTTCTGGATGGCTGCAAAATTTTAAAAGATTTGGATGATTTATACCCTCATTCTGGGTATAAATGTATATCCCTTTAGTCCTTCCTCTTTTTCCCAGAGAAAAAAAGGAAAAAAAAAAATCCCTGATTCTTCTCACTGGCACATCTTTGAGATTGAAACATTAAAAAGTAATTGTATCTACTTAGCATAATGCCTGTGGCTCAGAACTTTGTGGTCAACTGGAGGCAGACTCATATTTCACTTAACTCTTTGCCAAGTCATTTATCTTAGTTAAGAGATTGGTATATGTTATGTGAAGTCCAAGGTTGTGCTTTGAAATTCATCAACATCTATAATTCAGCTGGTAGACTCTCCCCTGGACTTTACATATGATATTCAGTTTATGCAGGTTCAAGTTACTTTGCTCCTTTTTTTTTTTCTTTTGTATGTCCCCATAAACAACAACAACAAATGGGCATTCAGAGGTTATTTGGAAGAATGTTCTCGTCTCATCATCATCGCACTAACCCAGAAGTTCCCCATCATCCACCCACCAGTCTAAGTGCACATACACTCACCAAACAGACTCCATCTGTTTAAAATTCATTGCAATTCTTGCCAGAGGTTTACAGAAATTTTAGAAACATGAAAACACGGAATGTCAGTCCTGGGAGAAACTCTAGGAAGCATTTAGAATAATTAGTTCATTTCATAATTACCAAGAGAGATTAGGTGATTTATTTAATGCAATTTTTCTTAAATTCACTTATTTATTGTTTTCAAGAATCTGGTCAACGTTGACCCACTTCTCATCTCATTTATTCCCCACAATTTTTTAAAGCTTACTGATGTTAGCACAAAGATTGAATCTCAAGATTCTTTTAAAGTCCCAGGATTTAAACATACTCTATTCTTTAAAGAATTTCTCACTATCCTTGGATCTTCTATTTCCTCTTAATGTGTGTCTTACTTAAGCCATGTTGAAAATCACCCCTTACTAGCAGAGGTGATAAAATATGAATGTTGCTGCCACACCACAATGGTCACTGCCTGCCTTATGAAGAAAATCCATTGCTCCCTTGTTATTACGCCTACCCTATGTCATGCTGTTAAAGCAAGCTGAGATGTTACATGCACAAATGCTATGACTACCTTAATGCCATTCTTGTATGTTCAGATTACTCTTTTCTGGTCATACTAGGGCAGCACTTCCCAGAGTAGACTGCTGGTCTATAAAAATGATCTGAGAATAAGATTTCTAATGTCAAAAAATATGAGGATTACTGCATACTATACACTTCCCTAAGAAAATCACACTGCATATTAGCAGATGAGGGGATTCATTAAGTCTTATCCTAAAAACTCCAGTATGAAAATATATAATCTTATAAATTTTAAGAAAATCCCTATAGAAAATAGGAAATGTTTTAGCAGATATTCTCCCCACATTTTGTTTATATTTCCTTTATAGCTGAACTTACTACAGAATTTACTTTATAAGTTTATTTATTGCCTCTAATACATAGACTTTCTAAGTTTTGGAAAATTGGTTTACAATATTTTGATTTTTATTACTTGTCCTTATTTAGCTATGTTTGCTCTTTAAAATATTTAACTGTATAACCGCATACCTATATTTTCCCTCAATTTCATGAAATAGACTTCATGATATCTTGGAGATTATGACTGACTGCATACTGTCTTCCACTAGTCAATATTAATTTAAAAAATGTTTAAATGCCATGGAACCTCCTCTGTGTATTGAATTTAAGCAAAACAATTTAATTCAATTTTTAAATAGAAATAAACATGCTTATTGCTATATTTAAAAAAACACTCCAACTAGTAAATTAACAACAACAACAAAAAAGGTATATGGAAGAAGAACATAGGTGGTCCCAAACCAAATCAATATTCATTTTTACTGCTATTATGGCGAAACATTCATTGTACACTAGGAAGTGAGGACTACAAAAATATGTACAACCTGTGTTCCATTTTCTCTAAATCTTTCTTGTCTATTTGAAAATATGCTGACAAAACATACATTAACAACTCCATAAAAATATATAGAAGGGATGCTACAATGTGATTTAAATGAACTGAATAATGAAATTAATTTATGTGGAAATATTACAAACTTTCTTTTAAATATCTAATAAAATTTCTTTCAAATACCTGATGAAAATGATAGAACAGATGACAAATGTTTAAATTTTAATTTACATGATAAAGTCAGTGGAATGCTATCAATCTCTTAGTAGTACCCACATCCGGAGAAATGTGGATAATTTTGCAATATTTGTCAAGTTGTTTATTTCATTTTAATTTCAATTTCCAGTCAGTCTCGGGAATCTCTTTAGAAGATAGTTTCTCCCCAGTTGTGTCTTTCTGAATGGTTTATTTAAAATATTGGCACTACCTAAACGGAAGCTCTATTTTAAAAAAGTACTGAAAAGATTTTAAGAATATAAGTTAGAAAGTAAGTCAGAAACTCAGAACTGTAAAATAGAAAGCACTATGATAATGATAACTTTAAAGGTGCACAAATAATGATTTGGGATTTTTACTAATCAATTCATCTTTTTTGGTACAACTGCTATTCGGGCAATATTTTTTGGAGTCAGAAGTACCCAAAGGTGAAGTACTACAGCTGTTGTTTAGCCACTAAGTGTCCAACTCTTTGGACCCTCTGGACTGCAGCCCACAAATCTCCTGTGTCCATGGGATTTCCCAGACAAGAATACTCGAGTGGATTGCCATTTTATTCATCCAGGGGATCTTCCCAACCCGGGGATTGAACCTGTGTCTCCTCCATTGCAGGCAGATTCTTTACCCCTCAGCTACCAGGGAAGCCCAGAACTACTAGAGACAAATCAGTTAATCTCTTATGGTAGGTATTAGTCACTAAGTTGGGTCCGACTCTTGTGACCCAATGGATGGTAGCCTGCCAGGCTCCTCTGTCAATGGGATTCTCCAAGCAAGAATACTGGAGGGGGTTGCCATTTCCTTCTCCAGGGTATCTTCCTGACACAGGAATCAAACCCAGGTCTCCGGCATTGCAGGCAGATTCTTTACTGACTGAGCTATGAGGAAAGCTGTTAATCTCTTATACCTATAGTTTTTCAAACATGTAAAATGAATATAATAAAAGTTCTTGCTGTTGTTTCAGTTGCTCAGTCATGTCTGACTCTTTGCAATCCCATGGACTGCAGCCCTCCAAGTTTCCCTATCCTCCACCATTTCCTGGAATTTGCTCAAACTCATGTCCATCGAGTCCATGATGCCATCTAACGACCTCATTCTCTGTTGTCTCCTTCTCCTCCTGCCTTCAATCTTTCTCAGCATCAGGGTCTTTTCAAATGACGTGATGACAATTATATGAGATATTTTAAGCAAAGTATTCAGAAAGCTCTTCATCAAAGGGTAACTATTAAGATTGTTTTAATACAACAAAGACAATGCCATACCATAGACTTAGTATCTCTTAGCATTCCATTAGATAAGCTTTCTTATGATCCTTTGTGGACAAAATAAAATGTGAGCTGAATGACAGAACAAATATATTGAGCACTTCCAGCCCCAAAGTGTTGCTTCATGGATCACTGTGAAGCAGGCACACTGTAGATTCTGCCCTCTGCCCTTTCCTATTGAATAATCTCATCAATAACAGTACAGAAAAACATAGACACACTTACCTAATTTATACATTGCATGCATGCATGCTCAGTCACTTGAGTCATACCTGACTCTTTGTGACCTCATGGATTGTAGCCCACCATGCTCCTCTGTCCATGGGATTCTCCAGGTAAGAATACTGGAGTGGGTTGCCATGCCCTCCTCCAGGACTCTGAAAAGTAGGAGTTATTAAAACAGAGAAGTCAAGTGGAAACCTCACTTCTTGGCCAAGGTGTTAAATTAAAAATAACGTCGTATCTCTGGAGAAATAGTATAAATGAATGTCATCTTAGACACAGATGGGACACAGGGATGGTGCTCCACAAAGAAATCCCACTTAATTCACCAGTCTTAGAAGTATTGATAGTGGAGAATTTTGTGGCATAGAATTTATGGCACGTCCCAATAGGAAAATTACAAGTGAGGTCTTTAGGGTTCTGGAGCATAACCATACAGCTTCAGCAGAAAATATGCATCACTGAATAAATCATCACTGCTACACTATTGGGTCCTGGTGGGTAGAGACCAGCCAGAACATGTAGCCAGAACTATAATAGCTGGATTTTTTACAGGCCCAACTAGTCATATGTTTGTGCAGGCTGGTAGTAATCCATCATCAAATGGAAATGGTATATAGAGAACTGGATATAGTAGGATCAGTAGAGGCAAGTAAACTGCAAGTAAATTGCTGTTTCTCAGTCGCTAAGTCATGTCCAACTCTTAGTGACCCCATGGACTGCAGCATGCCACGCCTCTCTGTCTGTCACCATCTCACGACATAGACCCCCATATCATCTGCTAAATCCCTAGCTTCTCTCCCTCAGTTCACAACTGACAGAAGTGGAGAAAGACCAAGGTTGGTTCATAAAATGATTCAGCTCTAATGTTGCTGTAAGCCAAAATTTTAGTCCTGCTGCAGTACAGCCTGCTCAGGGGTATAAAACTGACGACAGTCGGGGCAGTTGTCCCAAGTGTCAACGCTTTGGGAAATGCATCTGGTCATCAATTTCCTGTATAGAGAAGTGTCCTGAAATAAGAATATGTACAGATTTATGGACAATAGAGAATGCCTTGTCTTGTTGATCAGAGGTGTGGAAGGAAAAAAGTTGAAAGAATGGAGACGAGACATGGATAACTTATGGGAATAAAGAAGATCTGAAGATCTTTGTGTCACATGCAATTTCCTGCAGGAAACATCCTCCCTCAGAAAAAGCAATAAATATCCAAGTAGACATGATGATTCAACCATCTGACGTTAACCCTCCGTCATCGTCTGCCCTAGCGCTCACACTGTGGGAACACAGATGGAGTAATAATCACGAGGGAAGGGATGGAGATTTGTCTTTGAATCTAAAAGACACCATGGATTATCTAGCTGCTGCCACTACTAAATGCCCCACCTGCCATCTTGAGAAACCAAGACAGAGTTTCCAAATGAAATCATCCCTCTAGTAGGCCAATAGCCCCTTTGAGACAAGTTGATGACACTGAATTATTTCTGCTTTGGAAGTGGCAGAGATTCATTAGCACATATACTCCTCTGTCTATAGTGACTGAACCAGCTCCACTGTCTCAGGGATCAGTGTTTGATTTTTCTGACATTGTATCCTATCAATCATTGCACTGGACCAAACAACCCACTTTACAGAACAGAAGGTGGACAAAAACACATATGAACAGAGGATCGACTGGCCCTATAACACAACACACCACCTAATAGTGCAATGGAATGGCCTTTTCAAGGCATAGCTTAGGGACCAACTTGAAGAAGATACCATGCAAAGATAGAGAAATACTGCAAGAATTGATGCTTTTGAGTCATGGTGCTGGACAAGACTCTTGAGAGTCCCTTGGACAGCGAGGAGATCAAATCAGTCAATCCTAAAGGAAATGAGCCTGAATATTCATTGGAAGGACTGATGTTGAAGTTGAAGCTCCAATACTTTGGCTACCTGATGCAAAGAGACGACTCACTGGAAAAGATTCTGTTGCTGGGAAAGATTGAAGGCAAAAGGAGAAGAGGGCAGCAAAGGATGAGATGGTTAGATAGTGTGACCCTTTCAATGGACATGACATTGAGCAAATTCCAGGAGATAGTGAAGGACAGAAGAGTACAGCGTGTTGCAATCCATGGGGCTGTGAAGAGTTGGACATGACTCAGCAATTGAACAACAACAAAGTATTCAGCCTAAATCAACAATGGTTTGGGGTTTTTTTGTTTAACTATTAAGTAGAATACGGAGGTCCAGGATTCTAGGGGTGGAAGTTGGCAAAGCCCTGAGTAGCTTCACTTTCCATGGTCTACTTGGAGACTTTGGATTCCCATCCCTACAACACTATGCTCCGCAGATGTGAAGGTCCTGAGAGTCACCAAAGGAAGCATTTCTACTATAGACACTGCAAGAGAGTAACGTATAAGAAACAGAGACATCCTGGCAGAGAGAAATTACCCCAATCGCAAGGAAGGTTATTATACAGCTGTTATTATACAATGGTGACCGGGAGGAGCATGTTTGGCCTGAGATGACTCATTGGAGATCTCTTGGTGCCTCTTTCCCAGTTTTGATCATATATTGACAAATATCTAGAAATCCATTGCAAAATGACTTCTGGTTAACAATGCACTTATGTCAGTACAGACTTTGCTCATCTCTTAAATATTTGTATGAACCAAACTTAGCCACAGGCTACTGTTGATCCCATTTAGGGTTGTCAGTCACGTTACTGTTGCCCCCATGTTTGTGCTTATGATAGATAACGTGAAGAATTGGCAGCTCTGAGTTTCATTAGAGAAAGTCGTCTTTGGACCATACATTTCTGGTAGGACAGACTGAGTGAAGCATAGATTCTACTGCCATCAAATGGCTCCTCATCTTTTACATCCAGAGCAACAAGGTGCCTCCACATGTAGCAAAGTTAGGGAATAAACCCCAGAGGAGACAACATGTTGGCTGCTGCTGCTAAGTCGCTTCAGTCGTGTCCGACTCTGTGCGACCCCATAGATGGCAGCCCACTAGGCTCCCCCATCCCTGGGATTCTCCAGGCAAGAACACTGGAGTGGGTTGCCATTTCCTTCTCCAATGCATGAAAGTGAAAAGTGAAAGTGAAGTTGCTCAATCCTGTCCGACTCTTAGCAACCCCATGGACTGCAGCCTACCAGGCTCCTCCGTCCAGGGGATTTTCCAGGCAAGAGTACTGGAGTGGGGTTGCCATTGCCTTCTCTGACATGTTGGCTAGAGAACTCTAAAAGGAAATAATACATTTACTTCTATGAAATATTCTTGTTTTTCCAATATTTAATATGCTTTAAAGAAAGTTACTTCTTGCTCAGAGATGAAGAGGAAGGGTTTCTATGAAAACTCACCTCTCTCTACCCAACAATTACAATCTGCTCACCACTGGAGCTAATCTCCCTTTGATCCTGTTTATGCTGTGACATAAAAACCCACAGACCCTCAGGTCACCCGCATCTTTTCCTCTCTAAGCAAAAGAGGCTGCACCATCTCTCTCTTTTTCCTCTTTGTCTTCAAATCTTGAAACTTTCACCGTGCTTATTGAAATTCATAGTCTATTAGCAGAAAAATCTGTTTTCTTAGTGTCTCTAACTGAAACTTGGATTTTCCCTGAGGAACTTACTTCCTCTCACATGAAGACTGTTTCTTTCTCATGACCTTGTAATCTTGGACTTAAAACTGTTGACATTAACCCACTTGCTTTCATGGGTGAGGCACCCTAACATTGCTGCTCTCTGTCTGAATGGTAATTGCCTGTTTACTTGTATGTCTCTCCCAGTCAAATGTAAACCCCTTGGTGTAAGAGATAGTGCCATATTCAGAGGTGTATTCCTACATTTGAAAATGGTATCTTGACCACCAAAACCTCATATCTGTTAGAAGAAGCAATAAATGGATAAATACATATAACAATACAAATATTTCAAATCAGAAGAGTTTTGAAATGTATACTGATGATATTTTTGTGTTTGTACCCTTAAATCTAGTATCCCACTTCAAAACTGTGTCCTAGGAAAAACTAAGAAAATGTATTCATATATGTTCAAGATTTACATAAAGAATATTGGCTAAATGTACAATAAAAAGTCACTAGTTTTGTAAATTACTCTACATTTATACAATGGAACACCATGAAATGATTAAAGTAGTATTTGTGAATAACAGTAAGAACTGTTCATTATGAACTCAATTAAAAAAGTGAAATACTCCTAAAGGCTATTTCCCAATTAAAAAAAAAATCAAGACATTAACAAAAGTCAGCTCCATGTGGTGAAATTATAAATGATTCTTTTCCTCATTAAAATACATTTTACAAAATTTCTACAATGGGTAAATCTCTCTTCTTCTGTGAAATTCAATTTCCTTACCAGCTAACCAAGAAAACTTTCTACCACAAAATTTTTTTTTTCACTACACAATGATACATAGCTCTACACTTTCAACATAGACGTGATTAATAGTCCTGCTCATGATATGTACCTTGCTTAGTAGCGGAAAGAGGACGACGTTAGAGTTAGGAAACATCCCCAAACAGGAAATATTCTCATACTGCACTCTCCTACTCTGTTTCCCGTAACCTGAAATCACATTAAGGTTACATGTCCTAAGTGAAACATGAACGCAGCAGGACTGTAAGGCCCACCTGCAGATGTCCGATGATTTCAAAAGCAGAAAAGATAGATGTCCTGCCCAGGAACCAGTCATTTAACAGGGCAGAAGAGAGCCGTGATTCCCTATCCAGCAGTTTGCTATAGAAGTTTTCATTCAATTGAGATTTGAGCCCTTCACAGGCAAAAGTGAAGTAAGATGAATGATTGCCCTCACTCAACATGGGAAAATTATATTCTCCTCTTCACTTTTCGGACTCAGGGTATGACTTTGTAGCAGCTATTTCTCATCACACAAGTAAAATGCCATTCCAAAATATGCCATTACAACAGAAATCTCTGTATCACAAAAATATTTTTCTGGTCTGAAATTCCTACATTTTTAATCATTTCTATAAGAAACCCAAATTACCATGTCAATAATACGTGAACTCCTTTAGAGAATGCTAAGGTAAAGTCTGATCATTTTATATTATTGTGGGTTCATTCATAGTGTGCTATATATGTATTATCTTTAGAAATATAGGTTACACATTTTTCAGTTATCTACATTAATATGTAGCCATGAGCAACAGCAGACTTCCCTGGTGGCTCAGTGGTAAAGAACACACATGCAAATACAGGAGACTCAGGTTCCATCCCTGGGTCGGGAAGATCCCCTGGAGGAGGGCATAGCAACCCACTCCAGTATTCTTGCCTGGGAAATCCCATGGAGAGAAGGAACCTGGTGGGCTACAGTCTATGGGGTTGTACAAGAGTCATACACAGCTTAGCAACTAAATAACAAGTGAGCAGTGGCACCATCTATGAATGTGAAATGCAGCAATATGAATCATTTTTTCAACATAACTGTAATGATTTCTTGTTTACACTCCATTTCAATAATACTTTGTGTGAAATAATGAAGCAGCTAGACATCACTCCCATTTGGAGACTGGGAACACATTAGCAGTTAGATTCCACTCTGTCTTGTGGAAACCCATCCTTAGGGTGGTTTGGTTCTTGTCCTTGCTTGTTTTCTGACTCCACAGCCTCTTAATCTTGCTCACTGTCATTTAAAGAACATTTTAGTTGATCACCTAAAGGACAGAAATTCATCTTTCAGGTCTTCATACCCATCCCTGTTTCTCAGGTTTTTGTCATTATGGTGTAGCTACTGGAAGGGCACTGTTTTGGAAGGCATTTTGTCTGCAATAATAAATGAGTCCCTGTTATCACTGAAGAAAGCACATATTAGGAGCCTGCATCTGGTTCCATTCTGGACTGTGTGAGAGCTGCTTCCTCTGAGAGATTTCATGCAACACCTCCAAGCCCTGGTCTTTTCCTTCTACATTGGTAAAGCAGCCTTTGTGTCAGTTCAGTCTGATTGACTTATTTTTCACACTGTGGTTAGTTTCCTTTGCTGTGCTGTGCCAAGTCGCTTCAGGTGTGTCCGACTCTCTGACCCAGTGGACTGTAGTCCAACAGGCTCTTCTGTCCATGGGATTCTCCAGGCAGGAATACTGGAGTGGGTTGTTGTGCCCTCCTCCAGGGCATCTTCCCCACCCAGGGATGGAACCAGAGTCTCTTGTGTCTCTCACATTGGCAGGCAGGTTCTTTACCACTAGCGCCACCTAGAAAGTCCCTAGTTTCCTTCACATTACCCAAAGCAATATTTGAACTGTGCTTTTACATCTCTGATTCACTCCTAATAATTGTCAAGCACATTTTCACTGATGTAGAAGAGCAGATAAGCCCCACAAATGTGAGAAATTAACATAAAATACAGTCCTATCACTGTGAAGTTTATTCTGCACACTCTTTCTTTTCCTAATTGATATTTTATAGTTTGTGATCATTCAGTGTTAAATATTTCAGTTTACATCATAATTTCTTTTTATTCATTATTTATTGAGAAATGTGTTTATACTGTTATTTTGTCATATGTCTTCTTTTTGTTTTAAAACTGAGGTGCTTTGTGATCACTGATTGATTGAAACTCATCTCTTGAAATGCATCAAAACTGGCTTCATGTAGTGTTAATGGTCAGTTTTCATAAGCAATTCATTCACGCTTGAGAAAAATGTTTGTTTGTTTGTTTTTCCAATTTTTGGATGTAGTAACATTACTCATAGAAACATCTTTAACAAAATCTGAGCAAATTAAATTCAATAATTCATTGAAAAGATCACAAGGTGCTCCAGTTTCATTCTTTTACAATTGGTTGACCAGTTTTCCCAGCACCACTTGTTAAAGAGATTGTCTTTAATCCATTGTATATTCTTGCCTCCTTTGTCAAAGATAAGGTGTCCATATGTGCGTGGATTTATCTCTGGGCTTTCTATTTTGTTCCATTGATATTTCTGTCTTTGTGCCAGTACCATACTATCTTGATGACTGTGGCTTTGTAGTAGAGCATGAGGTCAGGTAGGTTGATTCCTCCAGTTCCATTCTTCTTTCTCAAGATAGCTTTGGCTATTCGAGGTTTTTTGTATTTCCATACAAACTGTGAAATTATTTGTTCTAGCTCTGTGAAGAATACCGTTGGTAGCTTGATAGGGATTGCATTGAATCCATAAATTGCTTTGGGTAGTATACTCATTTTCACTATATTGATTCTTCCAATCCAGGAACATGGTATATTTCTCCATCTATTAGTGTCCTCTTTGATTTCTTTCACCAGTGTTTTATAGTTTTCTATATATAGGTCTTTAGTTTCTTTAGGTAGATATATTCCTAAGTATTTTATTCTTTCCGTTGCAATGGTGAATGGAATTGTTTCTTTAATTCCTCTTTCTGTTTTCTCATTATTAGTGTATAGGAATGCAAGGGATTTCTGTGTATTGATTTTATATCCTGCAACTTTACTATAATCATTGATTAGTTCTAGTAATTTTCTGGTGGAGTCTTTAGGGTTTTCTATGTAGAGGATCATGTCATCTGCAAATAGTGAGAGTTTTACTTCTTCTTTTCCAATTTAGATTCCTTTTATTTCTTTTTTGGCTCTGATTGCTGTGGCTAAAACTTCCAAAACTATGTTGAATAGAAGTGGTGAAAGTGGGCACCTTTGTCTTGTTCCTGACTTTCGGGGAAATGCTTTCAATTTTTCACCATTGAGGATAATGTTTGCTGTGGGTTTGTCATATATAGCTTTTATTATGTTGAGGTATGTTCCTTCTATTCCTGCTTTCTGGAGAGTTCTTATCATAAATGGATGTTGAATTTTGTCAAAGGCTTTCTCTGCATCTAGTAAGATAATCACATGGTTTTTATTTTTCAATTTGTTAATGTGGTATATTACACTGATTGATTTGCAGATATTGAAGAATCCTTGCATCCCTGGGATAAAGCCCACTTGGTCATGGTGTATGATCTTTTTAATGTGTTGTTGGATTCTGATTGCTAAAATTTTGTTAAGGGTTTTTGCATCTATGTTCATCAGTGATATTGGCCTGTAGTTTTCTTTTTTTGAATGGATAAGAAAGCTATGGTACATATACACAATGGAGTATTACTCAGCCATTAAAAAGAATATATTTGAATCAGTTCTAATGAGGTGGATGAAACTGGAGCCTATTATACAGAATGAAGTAAGCCAGAAAGAAAAACACCAATACAGTATACTAATGCATATATATGGAATTTAGAAAGATGGTAACAATAACCCTGTATACGAGACAGCAAAAGAGACACTGATGTATAGAACAGTCTTTTGGACTCTGTGGGAGAGGGAGAGGGTGGGATAATTTGGGAGAATGGCATTGAAATACGTATAATATCATATATGGAATGAGTCGCCAGTCCAGGTTCGATGCACGATACTGGATGCTTGGGGCTGGTGCACTGGGACGACCCAGAGGGATGGTATGGGGAGGGAGGAGGGAGGAGTGTTCAGGATGGGGAACACATGTATACCTGTGGTGGATTCATTTCGATGTTTGGCAAAACCAATACAATATTGTAAAGTTTAAAAATAAAATAAAATGAAACAAAAATAAAACCTCTCAATAAAAAATAAAAAAAAAAAAAAAGATCACAAGGTATGATCAAGTGGGATTTAATTCAAGGATGCAAGATAGTTCAACATCTGCCAAAATGTGATACACCATATGAACAAAACTCATATGATCACCTCAACAGATGCAGAAAAAACATTTGACAAAATTCTACTTACGATTAAGGGAAAAAAAAAAAAAACTCCCAACAAAGTGTGTATAGAGGGAAATTAACTCAACATAATAAATGCCATATATAATGAGCCCAGGGCATCCCAGGTGGCACTAGTGGTAAAGAGCCTGCCTGCTAATGCTGGAGACCTAAAAGACACTGGTTTGATCCCTGGGTTGTGAAAATCCCCTGGAAGGGGAACAGCCACCCATTCCAGTATTCTTGCCTGGAAAATGAGCCCAGAGTTAACATCATATTCAAGATCAGGAAAAAGACAAGTATGTTCCCTGTTGCCGCTTTTATCCAACATAGTACTGGAAGCACTAGCCAGAGCAATTAGGCAAGAACAAGAAGAGAAAGGCATCCAAATTGGAAAGAGAAAAATACAACTGTCACTACTTAAAGAAGACATTATTAACACATATAGAAAACCCCCAAAACCCCATCAAAACCTGGTAGATCTAATAGATTCATTCATTAAATTTGTAGGATACAAAATGAATGTATAAAAACCAGTTATGTTTCTATACACTGATTAAGAAGCTATCAGAAAGATAAATTAAGAAAACAATCCCATTTATAATTTTGCATCAAAAAGAATGAAGTACCTATGAACAAATTTAATCAAGCAGATGAGAGACCTGTACACTGAAAACAGTAAAACATTGATGAAAGAAACTGAACAAGACACAAACAAAGATAGTCTACACTCATTGATTGGAAGAATTACTATTGTTCAAAAATCCAAGCTACTCAAACTAATCTACACATTCAGTGTAATCCCGAACAAAATTTCACTGGCATTTTTCACAGAAGTAGAATTCTAAACTTTGTACAGAACCCGAAGAGACTGTAAATAGCCAAAACAAATTTGGGAAAGATTTAATAAAGCCGGGGGTTTCATTTTCCCTGATTTCAAACTGTACAAAGGTACAGTATTCAAAGCATGACGGTATTGGCATAAAAACAGACACAAAGACCGATGGGACAGAATACAGAACCTAGAAATAAACCCATCCATATGTGGTCAATTCATTTATGACCAAGTGGTCAAGAACGTACAAAAAGAAAACAACAATCTCTTCAACAAATGGTGCTGGAAAAATTGGACAGTCACCTGTGAAAGAATGAAATTGGACCAGTATCTTAAAACATTCACAAACATTAATTCAAAGTGGACTAAAAACTTAAAACCACAAAACTCATAGAAGAAAACATAGGTGGTAAACTCCTTGACATTGGCCTTGACAATGGTTTTGTTTAAGCAAAGGTAATATAAATGAATATTTTAAAATAGCACTGCATCAAACTAGAAAGCTTTTGCGCATCAAAGGGATTAACAAAATGAAAAGTCAACCTACTGAAAGGGATAAAATATTTGCAAATCATATGTCTGATAAGAAGTTAATATCCAAAATAAATTCTTTAAAATTCACACAACTCAACTGTAAAATAATCCAACTGCAAGATGGGAAGATATCTGAACAGACATTTTCCCAAATAAGACATACAGATGGTCAACAGATAAATGAAAAGATGCTCAACATTACTAATCTTCAGGGAAATGCAAACAAAACTATGTGAAATATCACCTCACACGTTAGAATGTCTAGTATCAAAAAGACAAGAAATAGCAAATGTTGGCAAGGTTGAAGAAAAGGGAACTTTTGTGCACTGTTGGTGAGAATGTAAATTGGTGCAACCATTACAATATGGAGTGTCTTTAAAAAATTAAGAATGGAATTACCATATGATCCAACAGTAGCACTCTGGGCATTTTACCCAGGAGAAACAGACAGGAAATTGAAAACATATATGCCCCCCAATGTTTATTGCAGTACTATATAAATAGCCAAGATGTGGAAACAACATAGGTGTCTATCAACAGATGAATAGATAAATAAGAAGTGGTACACACACACACACACACGCACACACACACACAATGGAATACAATTCACCCATTAAAAAAGAAGAGCACCTTACCATTTGTGACAACATAGACGGACCTTGAGGGCACCATGCTAAGTGAAATAAGTCAGTGAAAGATAAATACTGTATGTGTATGTGTTCAGTCATACATGCCTCTTTGCAGCCCCATGGACTATAGCCTGCCAGGCTCCTGTGTCCATGGAACTTTCCAGGCAAGGATACTGGAGTGGGTTGCCATTAACTACTCAGGGGATCTTCTTGACCTAGGGATCGAACCTGTGTCTCTTGCATTTCCCGCACCATACGGAAGATTCTTTACCACTAGTGCCACCTGGGAATTCCCAAATACTGTATGGTCTCACTTAAATGTGGAATCTGAAAAAGAAAGAAAGAAAATGAAGCTTATAGATACCGAGAACAGATGGTTGCTGCCAGAGGTGAGGGTTAGGAGGTCAGTGAAATGACAGTTATAAAATTGATAAGTCATAGGAGGTAATGTACAGTATGTATTACATATTCGAAGTTACTTAGAGAGCTTCCCTGGTGGCTCAGATGGTAAAGAATCCGCCTGCAATGCAGGGGACCTGAGTTCAATCCCTGGGTTGGGAAGATCCCCTGGAGGAGGGCACAGCAACCCACTCCAGTGTTCTCGCCTGGAGAATCCCCATGGACAGAGGAGCCTGGCAGGCTATAGTCCATGGGGTCACAAAGAGTCAGACATGACTGAGTAACTAAGCACAGTACAGAGTGTAATCTGAAAAGTTCTCATCGCAAGAAAATCTATAGCCATGCATGGTAACAGATGTTAATTAGACTTATCATGGTGATTATTTCTCAGTATACACAAATATTGAATCATTATGTTTTACCCCTGAAACTAATACAGAGTTATATGTTAAATATATCTTAACTTTAAAAGAAAAATTTAAGGTAATTCCCTCAATAAATCCAGTGGTTAAGACTTGGCATTTTTACTTTTGTGGGCCCAGGGTTCAATCTCTTATCTGGGAACTATGATCCCACAAGCCGCATGTAGCAGCCCCCAATTATTTTTTTAATAATAAAAAATTTAAATAAAATAAAGATGTTTACAAGAAAAAAGACTTAATGGTTTCCTGGTGTTCTCCAAGGACTTCCCAGTTGGCTCAGTGGTAAAGAATCTGCCTGTCAAGCAGGAGACATGGTTTCGATCCCTGGGTCAGGAAGATCCCCTAGAGAAGGAAATGGCAACCCACTCCAGTATTCTGGCCTGGAGATTCCCATGGACAGAGGAGCCTGGTGGGCTGCAGTCCATGGGGTCGCAACAACAACAACGATGCTCTCAAAATTTAGATCAAAGTCTACTTTGCTGAGGAAAAGTACCTTTATCTTCTTTTCCTCATCCCTTGAACAACTGTGCCATAGATAATAAAGCTACCTGAACTAAATATTTTTCATGAATTAATTTGTCATATTCATATTTTATTTTAATAAAGGTGATTTGTGGTGCTGAGCATAATTGAGTCAACTGGGGAAATGGTAAGAAGATGCATATTCTTGTTCAATTTAAAAGAAAAAGCAAAATCCATGGAAACTTTCTAAGCTCTAAGAATTGTCAGTTACAATTTTAAGTGAAATGACACTTATTCAAGAGAAATTTAATTGTGCATTTGCTTTGGGTCAACCATTATATTAGACAAAAAGCAGTCACAAGATGGACATAGTGTGTAGTTCTTCATTCTCACAGATGCAGGGATTTCAAGCATGTTGAGTGCTGTATCTCCCTCTGGCTATTATACTATTTCTCTGCTTCCTTTGAAAGCAGCACTTCTCAAAGCAGTTGTTCATATGGTCGCTAAAATATCTGTTCCCACCCCCTGTTGTACCTACTCCAAAGATTTTACCTGTTACTTCAATAATGTTGGGACACCAATGATCGCCCCACTGCTAGACGCTCTGGTCACTCCCAAATGATCGTACCTCATTTATTAGCATTTCCCACCGATCCTTCCCATTTTCTTAAAACACTCATTTACTCGACTCTGATCACTACTCTTTTTAGGTTTCCTGCCTGGCTGGTGCTTCCTTATCTTTTTTTTTTTTTCCCCCAGCAAGTAATTTTTTCTTTTCTTTTTTTCCTCGACCTTTAACTGTTGAAATTACCCAGAGTTGAGTCATCAAACTTCACGTCTTTTCACCCTCCAGATGGTTTTAAATACCATCTGCATGCGTACGTGCTAAGTCACTTCAGTCATGTCTGACTCTTTGTGACCCTATGGATTGTAGCCTTCAAGACTTCTCTATTCATGGAATTTTCCAGGCAAGAATACTGGAATGGGTTACCGTGCCAACTCAAATTCTTCACTTGGGTGTCCACTAGACATTTCAACGGCCAGAGCCTGCATTCCTGCTAGACATAGCCCCTCCTCCTCTGCTCTTCTATAGTCTTCCCAATCCCAGGAAAGCAAAACTCCGTCTTTCCAGATACACAGGCCAGACCCCAGATTATTGTGGACTGCTTGTTTCTCTCACACCCTGTATTCACTCTTTCACCAAATCCTGCCGACTTAAGACTTCCGGATGTGTTCAGAATTTGACTGCTGATCACTACCTTTCTTGTTCCTACCTGATCACAACCACCATCTTCTCAGATCTGGACTCTTTTAGCCCCTTTCTAACCAATCTCCCTGTCTACCCTTTACCTACTTCGGTCAGCATAGCAGAGGGAATCCTTCCTGTGGCTTTAGCATCTTAGAGTGAAGCCAAAGTCCTTAAATAGCAAGCCTCACCTCAACAGTCCATGCGCTCTTATAACCATGCTGCTTATAACGGTAGGAAGTAACACATACTTACCATACCTTCTTCTTGTCTGCGCTCCACTGCCATCCCACTAGAATAAAATTGAAATCAAGAATTGAAATCATGCCTGTCTCACTTCCAGCTCCCAGCCCTGAACCACACACCAGGCACAGCCTGTGCATTCTGGCGCCACCTCGTGGCCATTCCTGAGACTGTACCTGCAGGATCTGGCCAGAACCCACAGCCAGCCCCTTCCCCCTCCACCCAGTCCATCCCAGGGGTAAAGGCAAAAACTAAAATGACATCGCTTGTCCAAAAAAAATCTCCCTTTGACTTTAACGCTCTCTGTCCTTTCCCTTGTTCATGCTGCTTCAGTCACACTGGGCTCACTGATGTTCCTAGAACCCGTTAAGAACATTATTGGCCTCTAATCAATACTCTGCAGTGGCCTATATGGGGAAAAGAATCTAAAAAAGAGTGGATCCATGTGTATGTGGACTTCCTAGGTGGCTCAGAAGTAAAGAATCTGCCTGCAATGAAGGAGATGTGGCTTCAGAAATACGGGTTCTATCCCTGGGTCAGGAAGATCCCTGGATGACGAAATGGCTACCAACTCCAGGATTCTTATTGGGAAAATCCCAGGGATAGAGGAGCCTGGTGGGATACTGGCAAAGAGCCTGGCATGACTGAGCGACTGAGCGTGGCATGACACATGTTATGTATAACCCATTCTCTTTGCCGGACACCTGAAACTAACAACATTGTAAATCAATAATTTTTTTTAAAAGAACATTATTGCCTTAAGGCATTTATACTTGCTGCTTCCTCTGACTGGCCCACTTTCCCATTAGCCTCATGGCCAACCCCTCATTTACTCATAGATTCTCCTCAAAAAAAATCGAATGAGTAAGGACTGCCCTGGTCCTCAGCTTAAAGAGCCCTTCTATTATTACCTTGGCTCTCATCTCTCTAATCCTATTTCCTGTTTTCTCATGCTACTTATAACCATAGGAAGCAACACGTACTTACCAATTTACTTTCTTCTTGTCTGCACTCCACTTCCATCCCACTAGAATAAACTTCCAAGAATTGAAATTATGTCCGTCGTGTTCACTACTTTATCCCCAGGGCCTAGAACAGGGTTTGGAAAATACTAGGCACTCGATAAATATTTGAGAGACTGACTGAGGTTATAAAAGAGCATTATAAGATGCCAAGGAGGAAGAGGGCATGGGAGGACCTGGGAGATTGGGATGGGCATATATACACTATTGATGCCATATATAAGACAGACAACTCGTGAGAACCTACTGTATGGCACAGGGAACTCTATTCAGTGCTCTGTGGTGACCTACATTGGAAAGAAATCCAAGAATAGGGGATATCTATATATGTATAGCTGATTCACCTTGCTGTACGGTAGAAACTAACACAGCATTGTAAAGCAACCATACTCTAATAAAAATAACTTAAAAAATAATAAGCAAATGTAATAATAATAAGTAAATAATAATGTAAATAATAACAAGCAATACTTTGGCCACCTGATGCAAAGAACTGACTCCTTGGAAAAGACCCTGATGCTGGGAAAGATTGAAGGCAGGAGGAGAAGGGGACGACAGAAGATGAGATGGTTGGATGGCATCACCGACTCAATGGACATGAGTTTGAGTAAACTCCGGGAGCTGGTGATGGACAGGGAGGCCTGACGTGCTGCAATTCATGGGGTCGCAAAGAGTCAGAAACGACTGAGTGACTGAACTGAACTGAACTGAAGCAGATGTAGATTATTTTTGTAAAAAGAAAAAATGCTATGAAAGAATGAAACAGAGGCTGAGGGAACAAGATTTCTTGAGCAATCTGAAATCCAAATGTCGAGAACACAATTAGGAGTTTTCCAGGAAAAGGGAAGAAGAGGGAGGGAAGAATTTAACCATAAAGAAACATTGCCAAGACTCTAAATTTATTTGTTTGCTCATCAAATATTTATTAAACAACTGCAATGTACCAGGATGTGATCTGGGCATTTGGGACATAAGGAGTAAAGGAGAAAAGCCATATACAAATTAATATTTGGCAATTGGTCATTTAATAAAAGTTCTATAAGAACAACTTGGGATAGAGAATACAGAATGATGGGAGTGGGAAGGGAAGACCAGATGTGGTGGGTTACATTTCTGAGGAGGTGCAATTTAGGTAGAGACTAAAGTTTGTCCTTGACGAAGCTCAAGATTAGTTATTATCTGGAAAAAAGGGGAAAAAATGCTCATATTTATGATATTTTTACTTATTGCTACTTTATTGCTTGATCAGTCACTGAAAGACTTGCATTAAAAACCTCTTTCCCTTGGTGGATTTATAAGATCCCCATAGAAGATCTGCCAGTTTTTGATTCCTGTATTTTGAGGCTGGGTTAGGTACATCTATGTTTATGAATGGCTTATATTCTTGCCAGACTGAATCTTTTCTCCTTAAAAATAATTTTAAAATAAAGCATATTTTGCTTGATGTTAATCTAAATACATCCATTTTTGGTACTATTTCCCAGGTACATTTGTTCTACACTTGTACATTCTGCCTTTCTCTGTTCTTACATTTTACACGCTTTATATTTATCTTCATGAAATAGCATACAGCTGGATTTCAAAGTATCCAATCTGAGATTTTTAATAGATGGAGATATTTAATCCATTTGCAATTATTATTTATTTGAAATTGTCTTTTTCACTTTTTTTTCCTATTTATGCTCCATTTATTATGTTTAGTTAGTTAATTTTGGATTATTTAATTCTTTTTCCACAGCCCTATTTACTGCCATAATGGAAATGCTACATGTTACTTCTTTTCTTTCAGTAATTTCTTAACTTTTGATACATAGGTATTTCACAAAAAGTCCAAAGTTAATAATGAAAATCTCAGCTTTCTTCTTGGCAACACAAAAGTTTCAATTTCAAATTTACCTTCTTATTCAAACAATTTTGTTCTTTAGCTTTTTATCTCTGAAAATGTAGAACATTTTGTACAAATATTTTTATACAAAAATATTTATTTAAATATAACCACATTTATCAATTTTTTGTTCACCACTGTTAGTACTCAATAATATATTTAGTTCTCTAAAATAAATTTCCAAGTAAATTTTGTTAGCCTCTCTTTGATTGTATTTTAAATTTCTCCTTTGTTTAAATATTTTAATCACAGTGATTTCATGTTTTAAAACTGATAAATTTTAATTATTTAAACACTGTTTTTCCAGTCCTTCTGTTTGTTATTTCTCACTCTTGCTTATGGTGAATTATTTTCACATCTGTTTCATGATTTGAAATATAAAACTCAGATTTTCATGGCTTTAATGTGTGAGAACCAGGAAAGGCCAGAGTTGAGTGTAAATTTCTCCCAAAGAGGTAGATTTCACCAGGCTTATCAGGGATTTAGCAAAGTAGGAGCACTCTGAATAATTTCTCATAGTGAGATTTCGTGTGTCACACAGGGAGACAAGGTTTTGTCTTGGTTACATGAGTGCAAGCCTGTGGTTATTCTTTCCCTCCTTGGACCAAGTCCAGCAAGGACAAGTTCTGTTACTATGTCCCTTTGTTATTTGCTGGATATTTTTCTCAGTTTCACTAAGTCATAGACTTTGACTATAAACAACATAAAGTAAGGGTTGCCTTCCCCTCATTTGCTTGGGTCCAGTATTTTTTTATGTTTTCTTCAAAGACTTTAAAACCCAAAGATCTAAGTCCCTGCTATCACCAAATATCCTCAAGGTAACCCAGCATTAGCTGTGATTTTGAAACTATTTTGTAGCTGTCCAGTCTTATTCAAGCCCCAGATGACTCAGGGGTAAAGAATCTGCCTGCGGTGCAGGAGACGTGAGTTCGATCTCTGGGTTGGGAAGATGCCCTGGAGAAGGAAACGGCAATCTGCTCCAGTACTCTTGCCTGAGAAATCTCATGCACAGAGAAGCCTGGCAGGCTACAGTCCATGGGATCGTAAAAAGAGTCAGACACGACTTAGAGACTAAGCCAACAACAAAACAACAACAGTCTTACTCACTCTCTGAGGCTTTCTTTTTTTCTTTCAGAAACAGATTTGTATTTTAAATGTTGCATGCTGTTTCTTTTTTTCTTTTTAGCATGTTGGCTGTTTTGTAACAGGAATATTTTTAGGTTGAATTGCTGAAAGCACAGATCCGCAACCCTATGTAAATATAACACAAAGATGGAGATTAAAGATAGAGTGACGTCATAGAAATCTGTTCCTTCTCAGTGTAAAACGGAGGAAAGATTAGGCTCCTGTCCTTGACTCGTGTACCCTGCTCTTGCCTTTCATTTCTTGGCATGAGGATAAGAAGCAGAATAATTGTATCATTCAATTATCTTGTAACATAATTTATATATTACATGTATGTCAAGCAACAGAATCAGGTCACACATATTATGAGTGTCAACATATTTGATATTAAAAATAAGTAAAACAAGCTAAGGAAAATTAACAATAGTTTTACTTCTGTTTTGAATTCAAAAAGTCTAGCCTCCAAAAGAAAATCAGCAGAATGACTCCACAGGGATTCTCTCCTCAGTGCAAAATTCATAAGCATTAGAACAACTTTGCTCTCTGTTATTTTCAATTAAGATATTTCAATACTTTGCTAAGATAAAAGATGACAAGTGTGTTTCTCTTGTTTACAGGGACGAAGAAAACAACTCCATTATCAATTTTCTCCTCAAGAGGAAGTGTTTCCATCAAGCAAGCTATGTTACCTTCAATCACAGTGACAGGACGAACACTCTTGATGGCTAGCAATTGACAGAACCAGCCTCAGAGATATGACAGGGATTTGCTACTCTAAATGACTTTCAATGCACACTTCAGTGCAATATCATTTCTCTTCCTTAGCGGGTGTGGATTCTGATTTCATTTCCTGTTAAAACTAAGCAGAAATCATCCAAAATGCCTTGACACTCTTCTGGTTGCATTCATGACAACAACAACAAAAATTAGAAGAGCCTTTTTGTTTGTTTGTTTACATAGTTATGCATTATATATGCACATATATATGATATAAATTATGGGCTTCCCTGGTGGCACAGATGGAGAATCCACCTTCAGTGCAGGAGATCCCAGTTCAATCCCCAGGTCAGGAAGATCCCCTGGAGAAGGGAATGGCAACCTGCTAGTGTTCTTGCCTGGAGAATTCCAAGGACAGAGGAGCCTGGCGGACTGTGGTTCATGGGATTGCAAGGAGTCAGACATAACTGAGTGACTAACACTTTCACATACTTCATACACACACACACACATATACACACACACATACATAGTCAAATAGAGTGCTCTGAGTTTTTAATTCCTTTTTTACATAGCAGCATATATATATACATATATATAATCAAATAGAGTGTTTTCTGAGTTTTTATTTCTTTGTTTGCATAGTAAAATGTATATACATATATAACCAAATACAGTGTTTTCTGTTTTTGCCAGTGTAAGGTAAAGAGAAGTGAAATCTGAACCATCCCAATGTCTGTTGTAGAGATCAACATGAAATAACATGGAGAAGTAGAAATGTTGAGTTGAATAACTGAATTGAATATGTTCTAACCTCATGTTCCTCAATTATAAAATGATTTTTAAAACTCAAAATACCTCACCGGTAGAACTGTGGTGAGAGTTAATTAGACAAAGCTCCTGGAGTGTAGGTTCCTATCGATTATCTTTATCTTTAAAAGGTGCATATGGAGGGGAAAATATAAACACACATAGACACTCGCACATGTACGTGTGTGTATTTATGTGTGTATACTTATATTTATGTGTAATGTTTGTGAATGTGTGTGTGTCCTCTCAGGAAACATTTCACAAAGAAGTGTTCAGTGAGTCATGATAGAGTTCATGAACAAAAAATTGGAACTATGAACAAATTATTCTTTGAGAAAGGGATGCTGAGCCTGTTGAAACGGACAAGATGGTCACTGTGGTTGGAGAGAAATGACTTCAATTCTGATGAAAAATAGAAAACATATTGGTGACAGCCAGTGTGGGGAAGAAGCTGGACTTGAAAAAGAGGATTTGGGGTAAGGCAGGAAAGAAGAAACACAGGCAGTATTAGTGTGTGTGTGTGTGTGTGTGTGTGTGAGTGCTCAGTCACTCAGTCACGTCCAACTCTTTGTGATCTCATGGACGTAGCGCACTAGGCTCCTCTGACCGTGGAATTTTCCAAGCAAGAATACCAGCTGCAGAATAATGAAGCCTACGCAAACCATCCTGAGACGGCATTTTTGTGACTGAGGAGTACTTGAAGGTATTTCAACTTCTGTGACCATGGATGTCTACCCAATCCAGGTATATAACAACCAGTGTCTGAAGAGAGTTTGAACTGGAGCCTTTATAAAACAACAAAAGCATGTGTTAACAAGTCTATTCAATAAGAACTATACACTGTTCGTTACTGATATGATGATCTAAGCATAATTCTATAGTGAACTGCAAAACCTATCAGTGAGGCTTTGATCTAAGCATCCCATCTCTCCTCTCCAAGAACATATGAAGATTCCTTCTCGTGTCTCAAGCTCAGATGCGCACAGGGGTCATACAGGTAGCATAAGCATATAAACGGGACAAGTATAAGACAGTTGAACATGATATAATAAACTTTTGTGTGATGTATTAGCATCACACAAAAGCATTCATTTTCAAGTTTTATGAAACCTGTGGTGGTCAAACTGCACATCTCTGAGTAGAGCACCATCAATTGTTAGCCTGGTTTCTCCAAACAAAGCTAGATTATCCTGTTCAACTGACCTTCCTACATCCCACCCTTTTCTTCCTATAGGCTATCTTCCTGTGAAAGGGTCACCCCTTTTATCTAAGGCATTTGTAACTAATCTGAAAGTAGTTTGCTTTTGTTTGCAGCTGCCAGAAGTTTATTATTTGGTAGACTTTTTCTCCAATATCTGCAGTTTTTTATTGTGTGCTCAGTCACTCAGTCGTGTTTGACTCTTTGCAGCCCCATGGACTGTAGCTCACCAGGCTCTTCTGTCCATGGAATCCTCCAGGCAAGAATACTGGAGCAGGTTGCCATTTCCTACTCCAGGAGATTTTCCTGACCCAGGCAGTTTTTTTGGTTAACTGTGAACAATTTCTATTTCTTTATGTATTTTTTTTTCTGCTAACACTGTTATATATCTCTATGGCTCCTTATGACTTCTTCCGAACCAGCAGCACCAGAGCCATTCTATTTAAAAGAGAAACAAGGACTTTCCAGGTGGTCTAGTGGTTAAGAATCTGCCTGCCCATTCAGGGGACATGGATTTGATCCCTGCTCCAGGAGGCTTCCACATGCCACAGGACAATAATGCCTGTGAGCTGCAGCTACTAAAGCCCTAGAGCCAGTGCTCTGCAATGAGAGAAGACACTGCAATGAGAAGCCCAAATGCCACAGCTAGAAAGTAGCCCCGCTCACCATCTCTAGAGAGAAGTGCATAAGCAAAGACGAAATACAGCCATAAATAAATAAATAACTTTCCTAATTTGACCACAACTCCATCCCAAACCAGCACCTTCGCCCACATTCCTCGCACAAAACTCTCATCATGCAATGCTTTTCTTTGTTTTAGTGCTATCATCCATTCTTGTTGCCCATCATGGTTAGATAGCTTCTAAAAGAAGGAACTAGATCTGCCATATTTTTATAAAAGTGTGGTCCTCTTAAGCAAGCAGAGCAGTCTCCAACCAAATCAAGCAACAGAGCGTCCAAGTTCCCCTTGCTAATATCTAGACTCCTACATGAAAGCTAAATATTTTCCCAGACAGATGAGAAAGAGATAACTTTATTTGACCACGGAAGACCTAGACATGAAAGCAAGGCAGGGTTTGTAAAGAGACTGGAAAATATTGCTGTGGGGTATTATAGGGTTTTAAAATGAATTTTTTGGCTCAGAGTAGCTGGTGTTTATGTATTTTGTTTTTATTTTACTAAAACTTCTTATCTTTCAGGATTTTCAGGTCACAGGAATATCAGGCGATGAGATTTCCGTCAGCCTCTGAATGGGGCAAAGAACAACACGTAAGACCTCCACAAAGGAATCAGGGCTGTCTATCTGCGCCGTGAACATTTCTAACACAAGTCAGTCCACAGGAGATGTCTAGGGAGTTATTTCACTCACCTAAAATAGTTCCTTTTTCTAATACAATAAGCAAAACAACTCAAGTAATTCTCTCATAAAGTGAAAGTGAAAGTGAAGTCGCTCAGACGTGTCCGACTCTTTGCGACCCGGTGGACTGTAGCCTACCAGGCTCCTCTGTCCATGGGATTCTCTGGGCAAGAGTACTGGAATGGGTTGCCATTTCCTTCTCCAGGGGGTCTTCCCAACCCAGGGATCGAACCCAGGTCTCCCGCACTGGGGGCAGACACTTTAACCTCTCAGCCACCAGGGAAGCCTAATTCTCTCATAAACTGACACTAATTTACATGCTGCGCACTCCAGTATTATTGCCTGGAGAATTCCATGGACAGAGTAGCCTGGTGGGCTCAGAACCCATGGGGTCACAAAGAGTCAGACACAGCTGAGTGACTAACACATTGGGCTTCCCTAGTGGCTCAGACGGTAAAAGAATCTGCCTGGAATAGACAAAAGAGCCTGGCAGGCTATAGTCCATGGGGTCACAAAAGAGTCAGATACGACTAAGCAAGTAACAGGATTAGTGTATAGATAGAAGAAATAGTAACCCTGGAGACCAAAAGAACTTAAACATGTCTTGTCTAAATGCCATTTAGAGTTTCCCTTGGTGAACTAACATACAGAGAGCAAGTAAGAATCAAGATTAATATTTCAAGTACAATCTGAATAATTCTTTTCATCTTTTTCTAGTGTGTCCATAGTTTTAGCTATTTAAAGATAAACAACGTTGAAACTGCCTCAGATTGACAATTTTTTTTCAAAAGTTTTATGTTTTCCCCCAAACAGGTTCAATTTAAATGTTCTTTTTTTTTCATTTTGGCATAATCACAATAGGCTTATACACACAGAGATTAAACAGAAAATGGAAAATCTACATTTAGATGGAACTAGCTCCCAAAGTCACAGACACTTACAGCATAGCTTTGCCTAGTTTTCATTGGAACTAAAGCTATTTCAACTTCACAGCTTCCAACAGTAGGGCAGATTGCTCCAGGGGTTCTTATCGTGAGGCCTGCCATCCTAAAACCACTTACTGTTAGTTATTCAGAATTTCTTTTTGAGAGATGCCTGTTTTTTTTAGATAGTATTTGCTTTAGACAGACACTAAATAGCAATATAGTTGTTCATTCTTTCATGTATACTTTCTCTTATTATTTTCTATTGGAGAAACATTGTTTCTCAACAACATCCTTGCTTTACAATGTTGGGTTAGTTTCCATTGTACAGCAAAGTGAATTATACCTGCTACATGTTTACATATATCCCCCCTTTTTTGGATTCATTCACATTTTTTACAAACTTTTTGTGTGACCTCATTAAGTGCTAGTCACAATGCTGGGAATACAAATATGAAAAATAATAAAAAACAGCCTCGTATAATTAAGAACATTTCCTTCCTCATTTCTATTTCATGTCATGTATTGAAAAAGAAGCAGTTTTTTCCTTTCCCTTCTTCCGTTTCTTTCCTTATTCCTTTCTGTAATCTTTCTCTCTTTTTCTTATTCAGTTTTTTTTTCACTCAACAAACTTTAGTCATCAGGCTGTACACCTTAAAGTTATAGAGTGCTATATGTCAATTACATCTCCATAAAATTGGAAGAAAGCAAAAGCAAAAAAAAGCAACAACTATGAGGAGCCCACAGTGTATCAGACGTTGTCCTAGGCACTAGGTCACCTTCAGGGTCAAAACAATCCCAGTTTTCATGGAACTTTCGGCTGGGTGGAGACTATAAGTATATAAGCGTTGGCTCACAGAAGCATATACTAGACTATCCCTATAAAAGCAGTAAGCATAGAACTCTGCCAGAGGAGAATGAGGGCTCTAATTTGAGTATGGTGAAGGTCTGTCCGATGAGATATTTAGGCTAAGATTTGAAGAGACAGAACCAGTCTTAGAGAGGAATTAGGAATGAGTAGTCAAGCTTTCCAGGCAGAAGAAAAGGCAGCAAACAAAGCACTGAGGGAGGAAAAAATCTGGCATGTTTAAGAATCTGAAAGCAGAGCAAGACTGAGCATAGGGGCCCCACTTGCATTGTCAGAGGCAAACGTCAGGTGGTAGGGAGATGTGTAGGCTCCAACTAGAAACTTAGATTTTATTCTAATAAATATAAAGCTATTTAAGGAGTTCAAGCATGAAACCAATCATTTTCATTAATAATAACATCAATAATAATAACATCAGCTCACATTTTTATAGCAGTTGCTACATATTGGCAAGATTTGGAAAGGCAATTTACTGCTGATCTGTTTCTTTGAATAGTGTATGATCAGAATACTAAACTAAAAAGTAATGGTATGAGAAAGGAGAAAAAATACTTTCCACTTTTTTTTTTTTTTAAACATTTACCAACACTTTGCTTTAACCCTTTTCATTTAGACAAAGCTCACCACTGGTCAATGGTGTGACTGTAAGGATAATACTTTTAAGTGTGATAGTCTTGTGACCACAGGGACAGTACAAATATTATGGGAATATAGAGTCAGGCATTACAGTTCTCAAATCCCCCTCCATACACACACACACACACACACACACACACACACTCAGGAAGGATCGAAGCACACTGAAGGAGGCTGCTGACTGATTAGAGTTGCCTCTTTGCATCAGTAGGAAGACAAGTGGCTGCTAAACTCACCTCTTCCAAAATTACTGCACAGGATGTTTGATCCACTTTGCCTTTGGAGGAACCTAGTGTGGAGATTGGACAAGGCAATGGCACCCCACTCCAGTACTCTTGCCTGGAAAATCCCACGGACGGAGGAGCCTGGTAGGCTGCAGTCAATGGGGTCGCTAAGAGTCGGACACGACTGAGCGACTTCACTTTCACTTTTCACCTTCATGCATTGGAGAAGGAAATGGCAACCCACTCCAGTGTTCTTGCCTGGAGAGTCCCAGGGATGGGGGAGCCTGGTGGGCTGCCGTCTATGGGGTCGCACAGAGTCGGACACGACTGAAGCAACTTAGCAGCAGCAGCAGCAGTGTAGTCACTAAATCATGTCTGACTTTTTTGAGACCATGGGCAGGCTCTTCTGTCTATGGGATTTCCCAGGCAAGAATACTGAGGTACGTTGCCATTTCTTTCCCCAAGGGATATTCGCAACCCAGGGATTGAACTCAAGTCTCCTGCATTGGCAGGTGGATTCTTTACCACTGAGCCACTAGGGAAGCGCATGACACCTGTATACTGTACTGTTGATTCTGTGCAATATCAAGAGAAATCAACACTAGAAGAAAGCCAAGAAATCTGGCTTTTCGAGTTTAAAGGAAGGGACTGAATGCTATATGGGTGAGTACAAGTGATAATCGAATATGCCTTAGAAATTCCAGTCACAGTTTCACCTTAGCTATCAAGGAATTTATTGTTTTTATTTTAAGCTGTGATCCCTAGGGACTCACTCTTCTCTGCCTCCAAATACTTCAAAATCTAACCCATTTTGGTAATAATTTAAATGTAGGAAGAACTCTTCTGAACAATATGCTTAAAGGAAATAAATGAAAACAGTAGTTGTGTTTGTTTTTGTTTTTAACGTTCTGCCTTTCTTGTTATCAAAATAATCGGAAACCAATATAACAACTTCAGACCTGCAGCACATGGCATCATGTTCCAGTTAAACTTTCTGGGAACATTGTAGAAAGGTCATAGCAGGACACAGGGCTTTGAGAGCAGGAATCTTTCAATGAAGCAGTTATCTGGAACTACATTTTCCCTGGCCAACAAATGTCCAGGTAGCTTAATGAGAAAGATCTCTCTTCACGTCCTGTGGTAGCCACGTGTGTCCTACTGACTGGTAACTTATCCTGAGAAAATAAACCACGAGGTACAAATGGAAACAAAAAGCTAACAGGTTAGCAATGTTTTTTTTTTTTTTTTTATAAATAGATGTATATAACTTTCAGCTTAATGAAGTCAAGTATCCACTCTACTTCTCTGGTTACATCTAGAAAAGTAAATATTAAATTTAGACTGTATTCTAGCATGTTCATTCACTCAGTCATGTCCAGCTCTTTGTGATCCCATGGGTGGTAGCCCGCTAGGCTCCTCTGTCCAGGAGATTCTCCAGGCAAGAATACTAGAGTAGGGTGCCATTGCCTCCTCCAGGAGATTTTCCCCAACCAGGGATCGAACTCACATCTCCTGTGGCTCCTACACTGGCAGGTGGATTCTTTACCATTGAGCCAGCTGGGAAGCTCTGTATTCTTGGCTATATTCTAGAACGGACTGTCAGTAGATTGGACTTGTAATATTAGATCCATAAACTAAGATTGGAGAAGGCAATGGCACCCCTCTCCAATACTGTTGCCTGGAAAATACCATGGATGGAGGAGCCTGGTAGGCTGCAGTCCATGGGGTAGCTAAGAATCAGACACAGCTGAGCGACTTCACTTTCACTTTCCACTTTAATGCATTGGAGAAGGAAATGGCAACCCACTCCAGTGTTCTTGCCTGGAGAATCCCATGGACGGAGAAGCCTGGTAGGCTGCAGTCCATGGGGTCGAACAGAGTCAGACACGACTGAAGCGACTTAGCAACAGCAGCAGCAAACTAAGATTAAAAATATTCAGTACACATGAGGCTAAGAGCAGAGAGAGTCACTCTAGAGGTATCAAAGAGTTGGCTATATTACAATTAAAAACTGAACTTAACCTTCACAGTTAGCAACTGTGTCAGCTGGGGAAAAAGTATTAAAATGAAAGTCAGACATTCAGATTCTTACCAGGCTCTACTCTGCAGTGTAGCATTGAGCACATTACATAAGCCCTTTGGATCACATTTTTTAAATACAGGGAGTAAAAATCAAAGTCTTCAGATGTATTGTGTTTAGAAATATAAAGTTATGTAGTAGTTTATTTTATTTTATTTTAATTTTATTTTATTTTTAAACTTTACATAATTGTATTAGTTTTGCCAAATATCAAAATGAATCCACCACAGGTATACATGTGTTCCCCATCCTGAACCCTCCTCCCTCCTCCCTCCCCATACCATCCTTCTGGGTCGTCCCAGTGCACCAGCCCCAAGCATCCAGTATCGTGCATCGAACCTGGACTGGCATCTCATTTCGTACATGATATTTTACATGTTTCAATGCCATTCTCCCAAATCTTCCCACCCTCTCCCTCTCCCACAGAGTCCATAAGACTGTTCTATATATCAGTGTCTCTTTTACTGTCTCGTACACAGGGTTATTGTGACCATCTTTCTAAATTCCATATATATGCGTTAGTATACTGTATTGGTGTTTTTCCTTCTGGCTTACTTCACTCTGTATAATAGGCTCCAGTTTCATCCACCTCATTAGAACTGATTCAAATGTATTCTTTTTAATGGCTGAGTAATACTCCATTGTGTATATGTACCACAGCTTTCTTATCCATTCATCTGCTGATGAACATCTAGGTTGCTTCCATGTCCTGGCTATTATAAACAGTGCTGTGATGAACATTGGGGTACACGTGTCTCTTTCCCTTCTGGTTTCCTCAGTGTGTATGCCCAGCAGTGGGATTGCTGGATCATAAGGCAGTTCTATTTCCAGTTTTTTAAGGAATCTCCACACTGTTCTCCATAGTGGCTGTACTAGTTTGCATTCCCACCAACAGTGTAAGAGGGTTCCCTTTTCTCCACACCCTCTCCAGCATTTATTATTTGTAGACTTTTGGATCACAGCCATTCTGACTGGTGTGAAATGGTACCTCATAGTGGTTTTGATTTGCATTTCTCTGATAATGAGTGATGTTGAGCATCTTTTCATGTGTTTGTTAGCCATCTGTATGTCTTCTTTGGAGAAATGTCTATTTAGTTCTTTGGCCCATTTTTTGATTGGGTCATTTATTTTTCTGGAGTTGAGCTGTAGGAGTTGCTTGTATATTTTTGAGATTAGTTGTTTGTCCGTTGCTTCATTTGCTATTATTTTCTCCCATTCTGAAGGCTGCCTTTTCACCTTGCTAATAGTTTCCTTTGATGTGCAGAAGCTTTTAAGGTTAATTAGGTCCCATTTGTTTATTTTTGCTTTTATTTCCAATATTCTGGGAGGTGGGTCATAGAGGATCCTGCTGTGATGTATGTCAGAGAGTGTTTTGCCTATGTTCTCCTCTAGGAGTTTTATATTTTCTGGTCTTACATTTAGATCTTTAATCCATTTTGAGTTTATTTTTGTGTATGGTGTTAGAAAGTGTTCTAGTTTCATTCTTTTACAAGTGGTTGACCAGATTTCCCAGCACCACTTGTTAAAGAGATTGTCTTTAATCCATTGTATATTCTTGCCTCCTTTGTCAAAGATAAGGTGTCCATATGCACGTGGATTTATCACTGGGCTTTCTATTTTATTCCATTGATCAATATTTCTGTCTTTGTGCCAGTACCATACTGTCTTGATAACTGTGGCTTTGTAATAGAGCCTGAAGTCAGGCAGGTTGATTCCTCCAGTTCCATTCTTCTTTCTCAGGATCGCTTTGGCTATTCGAGGTTTTTTGTATTTCCATACAAACTGTGAAATTATTTGTTCTAGCTCTGTGAAGAATACTGTTGGTAGCTTGATAGGGATTGCATTGAATCTATAAATTGCTTTGGGTAGTATACTCATTTTCACTATATTGATTCTTCCAATCCATGAACATGGTATATTTCTCCATCTATTAGTGTCCTCTTTGATTTCTTTCACCAGTGTTTTATAGTTTTCTATATATAGGTCTTTAGTTTCTTTAGGTAGATATATTCCTAAGTATTTTATTCTTTCCGTTGCAATGGTGAATGGTATTGTTTCCTTAATTTCTCTTTCAGTTTTCTCATTATTAGTGTATAGGAATGCAAGGAATTTCTGTGTGTTGATTTTATATCCTGCAACTTTACTATAGTCATTGATTAGTTCTAGTAATTTTCTGGTGGAGTCTTTAGGGTTTTCTATGTAGAGGATCATGTCATCTGCAAATAGTAAGAGTTTACTTCTTCTTTTCCAATTTGGATTCCTTTTATTTTTTTTTTCTGCTCTGATTGCTGTGGCCAAAACCTCCAAAACTATGTTGAATAGTAATGGTGAAAGTGGGCACCCTTGTCTTGTTCCTGTCTTTAGAGGAAATGCTTTCAATTTTTCACCATTGAGGATAATGTTTGCTGTGGGTTTGTCATATATAGCTTTTATTATGTTGAGGTATGTTCCTTCTATTCTTGCTTTCTGGAGAGTTCTTATCACAAATGGATGTTGAATTTTGTCAAAGGCTTTCTCTGCATCTATTGAGATAATCATATGGTTTTTATTTTTCAATTTGTTAATGTGGTGTATTACATTGATTGATTTGCAGATATTGAAGAATCCTTGCATCCCTGGGATAAAGCCCACTTGGTCATGGTGTATGATCTTTTTAATGTGTTGTTGGATTCTGATTGCTAGAATTTTGTTAAGGATTTTTGCATCTATGTTCATTAGTGATATTGGCCTGTAGTTTTCTTTTTTTGTGGGATCTTTGTCAGGTTTTGGTATTAGGGTGATGGTGGCCTCATAGAATGAGTTTGGAAGTTTACCTTCCTCTGCAATTTTCTGGAAGACTTTGAGCAGGATAGGTGTTAGCTCTTCTCTAAATTTTTGGTAGAATTCAGCTGTGAAGCCGTCTGGACCTGGGCTTTTGTTTCCTGGAAGGTTTTTGATTACAGTTTCAATTTCCGTGCTTGTGATGGGTCTGTTAAGATTTTCTATTTCTTCCTGGTCCAGTTTTGGAAAGTTGTACTTTTCTAAGAATTTGTCCATTTCTTCCACGTTGTCCATTTTATTGGCATATAATTGTTGATAATAGTCTCTTATGATCCTTTGTATTTCTGTGTTGTCTGTTGTGATCTCTCCATTTTCGTTTCTAATTTTATTGAATTGATTTTTCTCCCTTTCTTTCTTGATGAGTTTGGCTAATGGTTTGTCAATTTTATTTATCCTTTCAAAGAACCAGCTTTTGGTTTTGTTGATTTTTGCTATGGTCTCTTTTGTTTCTTTTGCATTTATTTCTGCTCTAATTTTTAAGATTTCTTTCCTTCTACTAACCCTGGGGTTCTTCATTTCTTCCTTTTCTAGTTGCTTTAGGTGTAGAGTTAGGCTATTTATTTGACTTTTTTCTTGTTTATTGAGGTGTGCCTGTATTGCTATGAACTTTCCCCTTAGGACTGCTTTTACAATGTCCCACAGGTTTTGGGTTGTTGTGTCTTCATTTTAATTTGTTTCTATGCAAATTTTGATTTCTTTTTTTATTTCTTCTGTGATTTGTTGGTTATTCAGCAGCGTGTTGTTCAGCCTCCATATGTTGGAATTTTTAATCGTTTTTCTCCTGTAATTGAGATCTAATCTTACTGCATTGTGGTCAGAAAAGATGCTTGGAATGATTTCTATTTTTTTGAATTTACCAAGGCTAGCTTTATGGCCCAGGATGTGATCTATCCTGGAGAAGGTTCCATGTGCGCTTGAGAAAAAGGTGAAATTCATTGTTTTGGGATGAAATGTCCTATAGATATCAATTAGGTCTAACTGGTCTATTGTATCATTTAAAGTTTATGTTTCCTTGTTAATTTTCTGTTTAGTTGATCTATCCATAGGTGTGAGTAGGGTATTAAAGTCTCCCACTATTATTGTGAAATTTATTAGTTTATTTTAAATCAGCTTAATTTCTACTCCACTGGATAAGTGAAAATTTGGCCTCAGTGCATTTGTATATTCCCCTCATAATGCTCTCGAGGTTGCCTCTAAACTTTGAAAGTCTCACATAGGTCAAGTCCTGAAGAGTGTGTGTATGTTTGTGGGAGTGTGGTGTGGTGTGATTTGGGAGAAGGCATGATATGGAACTGTATCTTAGTCCATTTGAACTACTGTAACAAAATGCCATGGAATGGATGGCTTGTAAACAGAAATTTATATTTCAAGCTCTGGAGGCAGGAAAGTCCAAGGTCATCTTTCCAGCAGATTTGGAGTCTGGTGAAAACCTGGCTCATGGTTTGTAGATGGCTGTATGCTGACATGGCAGAAAGGGTGTGGGAGCTCTCTGGGCTTTTTTCCTTTTTTATTTTTTATAAGGGCATTAATCCCACTCATGAGTGTTTTCTGCCTTCATAAGTCAATCACCTCCCAAAGGCTCCTCCTCCAAACACTCATATTGGGTGTTAGGGTTCAACACATGTATCTGGGAGCAACACAGACACTGTCGATCACAGGATTCATCAGAATCTTGACGTACGCTGGCCAAAAAATTGTCTTGAAATTACTCTCACTGGCTTGTAGATATGCGTCCCTGTGAGCTAGTCCTCCTTGCTGGCTGTGACACCTCATTTGTTCATATCCATGTGATGTCCCTAGTCCAGAGACTGTTGGCCATTTCCATGCTCTTCAAGGTTAGAGGAAATCACTGCTCTGGTCTCAGGCCGCAGTGGGCCAGTGAACCCCAGGAACTCCCCGCTACAGGTGTGTTTTCCAGCGAGGTCTCATAGCTTATGGGACCTCTACCCAGGAACTCATCACTCTCAGCAACCTCAGACCCACTGTCATTTGACCCCTCCTGGAGCTTGATCTGGGGGCAGAGCATAGAAAACTCCCTCAAATCCACCAAAATGTGTGCCTCCTGACGTCTCTCCCTTCCCCAAAGGGTAAAATGATGCTTAGGCTAGATATGAGGAAGCTCTGCTCTTACCCATGATATTCCCCAACTAATTCTTACTTATTTTCTGCACTATTTCCATTTCTACTGGGCTAGTGAAACAGACCGCCTGAAAGACTCTCGTTTCCCTTTCCTTTCTGCTATTGGGTGCCATTCCTGAGGCAGTGAGTACCCAATGGCCAAGCATGAAGAAAATATGAGCCATCTCTAAGGGCACTTATATTCTGAATTCAGTGTGAGTGGTTTCTTCTTACTAGATCTAGAGGCATTGAGGGCAGAATTTCTGATAAAAAGGAAAAGCCATTAAAATGACCCAATGACACAGTTTTTTTTTTATAATGCACATAGTAAACTCTGCTATCCCATATAATTAGCAAATGAAGTACTCTATTTAAGTATGTGAGTTCAGTCACAGCCATGTCTGACTCTTTGTGACCCCATACACTATAGCCCACGAAACTCTTCTGTCCATGAAGTTTTTCAGACAAGAATACTGGAGTGAGTTGCCATTTCCTCCTCCAGGGAATCTTCCTGAACCAGGGATCAAAACTTCGTCTCTTGTGTCTCCTGCATTGGCAAGGTGGATTCTTTGCCACTAGTGCGTTTTAAGTACAGAGTTTTATTGATCTAGGGTTCACATAACCTGCATACTACATGGCTCTCTAATTTTCATAAAGTAGATATAATACAGACACAATAAATATTGATTATGCTAAATTCTCATTTTTGTTAGTCATTCAAAGTAAATGCAGAATTATTTATAGCTTTAATAACTATAACTAACAAACATATGGAGGTATTAGTTAAAGTTCAGTTCAAGCAGAATAATAGAAAGTTTACTCTATAAATAAATAAACTCCAAGAACCACAAAATATGCAGTGTGAGATGTAAGCAATTTGGTTGAGACAGAACTCTATAATTGAATGAATCCATTGTGCATTCCTTGGCATTTTAACTCAAATAAAGCAAGTTAGCCAACTTAAAATCCTTTTTGCAAGGAAATGTGGATACAAATCTGTAACAAATGACTGAAAATGTAACAAATCTGAATAGAAATGGACTTATTCACTGTAAGGAAATAAATGTTACACCCAGAAGCAAAAGTGGAAGTGGAAGCTTAAGCCTATAAACTCTTTTGTATTGTTGTTTAGTTGCTAAGTTGTGTCTGACTCTTTTGTGACCCCATGGACTGTACTCCGCCAGGCACTTCTGTCCATGGGATTTTTCAGGCAAGAGTATTGCAGTGGGTGTTTGCCATTTCCTTCTCCTGGGGATCTTCCCAACCCAGGGATCAAACCTGCATCTCCTGCATTGGCAGGTGGATTCTTTACCACTGGGCCACCAGGAAAGCCCATAAACACTCTAGATAAGTTGAATTTCGTTTCACAGACTCTAAACAAACATTCAGAATGTTTGATTTATAATTGTATTAATTAACATGAAGTCTATAAAGTGATGACAGTTGATTTACTATTTGATTATTCCCTGAAGAACCAAGTGTTCTGTTGGCTGCACTCCAACCAATCGAAACTTTTATTAAACTACTACAGGTATAAACACTGGTAGGCAGCACAGATACAGACACTAAAGACAAAATCACTTCCTACAGAATTTAAAGCTAATTCAAGAAATAAATTAATAGTGGCTCACAAAATAGTGTTTAGTCATGTTTTTATTCAACAAATAGTTCTTGACTAATTTATTTCAGGCACTGGGCTGAGTGCTGGACTTCAATAACTTCCTCTCCTACAATACAGAACCACTGTCCTACTGAAAGAGGTAATTTAGAAGGTAATTATAATACATATGTTTAGGTAAGGCTCAAAGTTCTATGAGAGATCCAGGAGAGGTATATGGACTCCACAAAGAAAGCACTTCTAGCTGAGACCTGGAGAAAGCATATATAGAAGATATCCAAATTAAAAGAATGTAGAGCATGGGAGTTAAAAAAGAGAGAGAGAGAGAGGGAGACACTTAATCATTATAAGAAATTTATTTAACCTGATTAGAGATTCATAATGTCTGAAAGAACATTTTTATGAGGGAGAATAGGAGTGTAAGTAGGAAGAATAGATTATAACCAAATTGAAATTTGTAGTAGTTAGACTAATGCCCCCCAAAATATCCATTACTTCATTCCCAGAACACAGAAATGTGTTAAATTGCAAGAGAAAGGGCTTTGTTAATATAACCGATTTATTGACCTTAAAGTAAAAAGATTCTCTGGGGTTATCTGGGTAAGCCTGATCTAATCACATGAATTCTTAAAGGCTGAGAATTATGGCTAGATGAAGAAAGAGGGGGAAGTTAGAAAAAATCAATTCATGAGAAGACCTCAATCCTGTATTGTTGATTTTGAAGGGGTCAAAAAGCAAGGCATATGGCTATAGAAGTTAAGGGCAGCATTGACTGACAGTCAGCAAGGAACAGGCACCTCAGTCCTACAACCCCAAGGAACTGACTGACGCCAACAACCTGAATGAGCTTGGAAATTGAGCCTGGAAGAGAGCCCAAGGTGACTGACATCTTGACTTCAATCTTGTGAAATCCAGAGCAAAGAAACTAATTGAGCTAACCTGGAATTTGTAACTACAGAACTATGAAATAAATTTGTATTATTTTCAAAACACTGATATAAAGTTAGAGAGGTAGTAGTACTCTTGTCTGGAAAATCCCATGGACGGAGGAGCCTGGTAGGCTACATCCATGGGGTTGCTAAGGGTCAGAGACGACTGAGCGTCTTCACTTTCACTTTTCACTTTCATGCATTGGAGAAGGAAATGGCAACCCACTCCAGTGTTCTTGCCTGGAAAATCCCAGGAACGAGGGAGCCTAGTGGGCTGCCGTCTATGGGGTCGCACAGAGTCTGACACGGCTGAAATGACTTAGCAGCAGCAGCAGCAGAGGCTAAACTTTTTAGGTCCTCTTATGCCCACCCGGCTATTATAGAAGTTTGCTCCAAAGCATACATAACAGTGGGTTTTACACGAAAAGTAAATTTTACAGCATTATGAAAAGTAGACGCTAGAAAGTAAGATTCTCTGTTGTTGTTTAGTCACTATGTCATGTCCCACTCTTTGCAACCCCATGGACTGTAGCCTGCCAGGCTCCTCTGTCCATGGGATTTCCCAAGCAAGAATATCGAAGTGAGTTGCTGTTTCCTTCTTCAGGGGATCTTCCTGACCCAGGGATCAAACCCATGTCTCCTACATTGGTAGGTAAATTGTTTACCACTGAGCCACCAGGGAAGCCCCCATTTTCACAATTCTTAAATTTCTCTACTACAGTGTAATCTCTGTGAAGGTAGGAATTATTGATTGACAATGCTACAATTCCATTCCCTAGAATAGTTCCAGTATCTAACAGGCACTCTAAAAATATTTGTTTTTTAACAAATCATAGTATCAAACATTAGAAAGGATCAGTAATTCTTGGTCAAATTTTGCAAAACTGCAATTATGGGCCTACTTGGGGAAAAGTGGTCAAAGTCTTCAACTTCACTCACTATTTTATACCTACCTTTTTTTTTTTCACTTTCATTGAAGGAATATTCAGGTAAGAAAATAAAAATCAGTTCACAAAGTAGCACTAAGGTGACAGTAAGTGCTGAGAATGGACCTGCTATCCTGTAGAAGGTGAGAAAGGCAAGAAAGATATGGTGAGGGCTTGACTTGGCAGGAGACCCATCTAGAATCAGGAGTAATTATCTTCTAAAGCTCTCCTGGTGACTGTTTTTCCTCTATATTCCTTCCTCATCAGAGCTACATGTTCTGGATTCTCACTCATTGAATGAGGTAGAAATGAAGCTGCATTTCCAAATTAATTTTTAGAGTAAACCATTCCACATAGGTACCATAAAATGCCTTTGGGGAAAGAAAACTAAAATCAAAACCCAATGGAAAAAAAAAAACATTCTGAATTACTAGTGTGGGTCTTAGCATTAAGACAAATTAAGGTTTTGGAAAATTATGTTTATCTTCTGTATTTTTCATGTTTTTAATTCTAATCATTGTTTGAACTGTAATTTTCCCAGAAGAAAAGATGAAACTAATCATCATGCATCTGTGCAAACATAGTTCAATATTTTGCGCATAATGACTATTCAATAAACAATGCTGTCTCTCCCATTTATTTGGAAAAGCAAAAAACAGAAAACTAGGAAAAGATGCCTCAAAAAGTGACAACTATCTCATAGTAATCTTCATTTAAAAGCTTCATTGCCTATACTCAAAGACAGATAACAAAGGCAATTCATTCTTTTGATATTAGACAATTACTGGGTGCTTTAACAAACCGGAAAATTCTTAAAGAGATGAAAATATTAGACCACTTTTCCTGTCTCCTGAGAAACCTGTATGCAGGTCAAGAAGAAACAGTTAGAACATGGAACAACAGTTAGGATATGGAACAAAGGACTGGTTCCAAATTGGGAAAGGAGTACGTCAAGGCTGTATATCGTCACCTTGCTTATTTAAATTTTATGCATGGGAAATGCCAAGCTGGATGAGTCACTAGCTGGAGTCAAGATTGCCAGGAGAAATATCAACAGTCTAGATATGCAGATGATACCACTGTAATGGCAGAAAGTGAATAGGAACTAAAGATCCTCTTGATAAGGGTGAAAGAAGAGAGTGAAAAAGCTGACTTGAAATTCAAAATTCAAAAAACTGAGATCATGCCATCTGGTCCCATCATTTCATGGCAAATAGATGGGGGAAAGTGGAAACAGTGTCAGATTTTATTTTCTTGACCTCTGAAATCACTGCAGATGGTGAGTGTAGCCATGAAATTAAAAGATGTTTGCTCCTTGGAAAAAAAGTTGTGATAAACCTAAACAGAATATTAAAAAGCAGAGATATCACTTTGCTGACAAAGGTCCATATAATCAAAGCTATGTTTGTTTGTTTGTTTGTTTTCACAGTCATCATGTACGGATGTGAGAGTTGGACCATGAAGAAGCTGTTCACTGAAGAATTGATGCTTTTAAATTGTACTGCTGGAGAAGACTCTTGAGAGTCCCTTGAATTGCAGGGAGATCAAACCAGTTAATCCTAAAGGAAATTAACCTTAAATATTCACTGATGCTGAATCTGAAGCTTCAGTACTTTTGTCATCTGATGGAAAGTGAAAGTTTAAATATGGACACACTAAAAGTCCATGGAATTCTCCAGGCCAGAATACTGAAGTAGGTAGCTGTTCCCTTCTCCAGGGGATCTTCCCAACCCAGGGATTGAACCCAAGTCTCTCACATTGCAGACAGAATCTTTACCAGCTGAGCCACCAGGGAAGATGCATTGGAAAAGACCCTGAGGCTGGGAAAGACTGAAGTCAAAAGGAGAAGCGGGGATGCAGAGGATGAGATGGTTAGATAGCATCACCAACTCAATGGACATAAATCTGAGCAAACTCCAGGAGACAGTGGAAGTCAGAGGAGCCTGCTTGCTGCAGCCCATGCGGTCGCAAGGAGTCAGACTCTATATAGCAACTGAACAACAGCAAAATCATGTCACAAGTATCATATCACATGCAGGGACTCAGTGATGCCCTTGATTACAGAGAGTTCACAGTCTACTTGGGGAAACAGTCATGGGCCAAACAATTACACTAATACATATATGACAATAAACTGAATGAATATTCATAATGTAATGAACATGTTCCCCACATTAAAAAAAAAAAAAAAAGATGAAAAACAGTGCAAGACAGACAAGATGACATTCTGAGGAAGTGTGGCATTTTGTTGGACATGGAAACAATTTAGTAATGCCAGCACAGAGGTCTGAGTCTCATGAGAAGCTGGAAATGGGGTCGGGGACGGAGGGAGCCAGAATGCATCCTGCTGAGTTATCTGGACTTTATTCTGTAGATGATAAACACATCCACTATCTTGGGCTTTCTCTTTAATAAAGTAATTCTTCAAATTTTCCATATGACTTACAAAACTGTACACGGGAATTTCTGTATTAAAATCAGATCAGATCAGATCAGTCGCTCAGTCGTGTCTGACTCTTTGCGACCCCATGAATCGCAGCACGCCAGGCCTCCCTGTCCATCACCAACTCCCAGAGTTCACTCAGATTCACGTCCATCGAGTCAGTGATGCCATCCAGCCATCTCATCCTCTGTCGTCCCCTTCTCCTCTTGCCCCCAATCCCTCCCAGCATCAGAGTCTTTTCCAATGAGTCAACTCTTCGCATGAGGTGGCCAAAGTACTAGAGTTTCAGCTTTAGCATCATTCCTTCCAAAGAAATCCCAGGGCTGATCGCCTTCAGAATGGACTGGTTAGATCTCCTTGCAGTTCAAGGGACTCGCAAGAGTCTTCTCCAACACCACAGTTCAAAAGCATCAATTCTTCGATGCTCAGTCTTCTTCACAGTCCAACTCTCACATCCATACATGACCACAGGAAAAACCATAGCCTTGACTAGGTTTTAAAAATATTTATAAACAAATAATAGTGTGACTCATAACGATCATGTGTCCCATGTCCAGAAAAAAATTTCACTTATATTTTGTTCTTACTCATTTAGAAATGAATATTTTTTACTTGCAGGTAATATTTCAGCCTTTCTCTCTCACTCACACACACACACACACACACACACACACAATCAACTGGAAATTGCCCTCTTTGTTACAGAACCCAAGTTGTACAAATTGCATAAAACATTAAGAGGGAAGTTTCCCTTCCTTCCCACTTTAATACCCAAACACTTTTAAACTACACAGAAAAAATTTTACCACCACAAGAAAGACAAAGTAAATATAGTTAAAGACACCAGCTACAGAATACAAAATGAATGTCTGCATTCTGTAGAGAAAAACAAAATGCTGCATTTTAACTGAGAAAATGTTCTTTGATATCAACATAACACCAGGAAATAGAAATAAAGGATATTTAAATTAGCATTTCTTATAACAGTGGTAATCGATCTTACTCTTTCCTCAAATGAACAATTTTGATTAAAATGTAAACACAACCCACAGGTTTAATGAAGAAATTACAGTCCCTGAACTCATGAAAATTCTATTATATTGGCTGCTACTTGCATTTTTTTCAAAAATGTGGGGGAAATAGTTGGCCATTTTCTTTCATTTGCTCTTAATTTAACCTGCTTCACTGTCTGCATAAACAATACATATTAGAAAGTTCAGTTCAGTTCAGTCGCTCAGTCATGTTCGACTCTTTGCCACCCCATGGACTGCAGCACGCCAGGCCTCCCTGTCCATCACCAACTCCCGAACCTACCTCAAACTCATGTCCATCAAGTCAGTGATGCCATCCAACCATCTCATCTTCTGTCATCCCCTTCTCCTTCTGCCCTCAATCTTTCCCAGCATCAGAATCTTTCCCAATGAGTCGGTTCTTCACATCAGGTGGCCAAAATACTGGAGTTTCAGCTTTAGCTTCAGTCCTTCCCATGAACATTCAGGACTGATTTCCTTCAGGATGGACTGGTTGGATCTCCTTGCAGTCCAAGGGACTCTCAAGAGTCTTCTCCAACACCACAGTTCAAAAGCATCAATTCTTTGGTGCTCAGGTTTCTTTATAGTCCAACTCTCACATCCACACATGGCTACTGGAAAAACCATAGCCTTGACTAGACAGACATTTGTTGACAAAGTAATGTCTCTGTTTTTTCATATGCTGTCTAGGTTGGTCATAGTTTTTCTTCCAAGGAGCAAGGGTCTTTTAATTTCATGGGTGTGGTCATCATCTGCAGTGATTTTGGAGCCCTAAAAAATAAAATCTGACACTGTTTCCACTGTTTCCCCATCTATTTCCTATGAAGTGATGGGACCAGATGCCATGATCTTAGTTTTCTGAATGTTGAGCTTTAAGCCAACTTTTTCACTCTCCTCTTTCACTTTCATCAAGAGGCTCTTTTAGTTCTTCACTTTCTGCCATAACAGTGGTGTCATCTGCATATCTCAGGTTATTGATATTTCTCCCAGCAACCTTGATTCCAGCTTGTGCTTCATCCAGCCTGGCACTTTTCATGGTGTACTCTGCATGTAAGTTAAATAAGCAGGGTGACAACATACAGCCTTGACGTACTCCTTTCCCTATCTGGAACCAGTCTGTTGTTCCATATCCAGTTCTAACTGTTGCTTCTTGACCTGCATACAGATTTCTCAGGAGGCAGGTCATATGGTCTGGTATTCCCATCTCTTTCAGTGCAGTCTAAATATTGGAGTAAATGCTCAAGTATGTAATAGAATTATGAGAGATATTTTGGGCAGAGGGCAAGAAGAGAAGAAATTTTCATTGCTCTAAAATGGAATAGTTATTTGTATTGGACAAATGATGTTTCCCCTAATATTCTGAAGTTATTATCTATTAAGGAAATGGTTAAAGCCTAAATTACTGGTTAAGCACAGAGTCATAGTTTAGCATAGTCCTTGTTTAGCTAGGAGGACCTAAAAGCTCATCTCATCTATATTCTATATACATACAGCATGAAATGTGTTCCTGGTGTAACAAAGCCTAAACTATTTGACACTGACCTGTGGTCACAGGCAAAGTAACCAATATCAGGAGCTGTAAAGATGGAAGATACAATTACCCAGAGGCTATATATTTGCAATGCTGATAAAGTAAGAAAAAGATGATGTCCTACTGAACTTGTGGCTGTCAGAGGAGGTCATCTAAAACACATGAGCTGGATCTGGCCAAAGGTTCCTCACTCCCTCTCCCCCAGTCCTTGGAATATATGTTTTGCCCACTGTTCCCACAGTGGAAGCCATTTTTAAGGACACAGCCTTGAAGGAGCACTGTGTTGTTGAAACCATATATGTGGAATGTGTGATTGAACCCAGTTACAGCCTTTATCTTAAACTGTAAGATTCTGGAGGTGGGTTCAGAGATCTACCCCTCTTGCAGCTGCCCAAAACAAGACATGTAAGTTCCCTTGCTTATTAAACTGGTGGTGGTGGTTTAGTTGCTAAGCCGTGTCTGACTCTTGCGATCCTCTGTCCATGGGATTCTCCAGGTGAGAATTCTGGAGTGGGTTACCATTTCCTTCTCCAGGGGATCTTCCCGACCCAGGAATCAAACCCAGGTCTCCTGTATTGCAGGCAGATGATTTACCAACTGAGCTATGAGGGAAGCCTCCTTGTTAAACTGTCACCTGCCAGTCTGGTCTGCCTCTTTCTTCAGTTTCTTCTTACCTTCTGTGTATGCGAATCTGCAACCAACAGTAGTTCCTGGGAAACAATGTATGTATTTGCTATTGGCTGCTATGTTCAACAGTAAATTCTAAGAAAGTGATTACCCCACGGAGAATCAGTCAACTTGCAATCAGAAATTTGGGCCTTGTATGATTGAAAAAACTGACAGACTCAAACATTAAGAGAATGGATTAAAATTGGCTTAGAGACAAAGGCCAGTATGTATATATTTTCTACTGGATAAAATGAAAGAGGAAAAAGATTATATTACAGGTGCAGATGACAGATATGTTCTGGAGAACCTCAAGACAGCTTCTAATATTTAGGAGAAACAAAACAATAAAGCAGAATCCAGACTCATGGCATTGACTAGAAACAAATAAATCAGATGCTTACTGAATTTTCCTGCAAGCCACCTGCAATGCAAGAGACCTGGTTCAATTCCTGGGTCAAGAAGATCCCCTGGAGAAGGGATAGGCTACCCACTCCCAGCATCCTTGGGTTTCCCTGGTGGCTCAGATGGTAAAGAATCTTCCTGCAATGCAAAAGGCCTGGGTTTGATCCCTGGGTTGGGAAAATTCCCTGGAGAAGGTAAAGGCTACCCACTCCAGCATTCTTGCCTGGATAATTCCATGGACAAAGGAGCCTGGAGGGCTACAGTCCATGGGGTTGCAAAGAGTCGGACATGACTAAGCAACTTTCAGTTACCAAATTTTCAATGGAATGCTTACCGTAACTTTGACTAATAAATACCTTGGATTATTCCAGACTAAATAAGAAAACAAGCATGCACTGTGGATCCTCAAAATTATGGGAAGGAATGAGTTAAGAAAGCTTTTAATTGGACATAGTTTTCAATTCCGTTTCAGCTAAGCCAAGAACAATAGAACAAAAGAAACAGATAGCAGAGCCAAACAGTGGGGAGAATAATAGATATAAGAAGTCTGCCAGAGCAGAATAAGAAACTGAATCAAAGAACCTCTGCCACCTCAGGGTGGGAAGTCTTAAAATGTCTGTCAAATGGGACTCCAGAATTGCTTACAGACCAGTGGCTGCTGAGTGCCACCAGTCTTCTTTTTCCCAGTGGGACTGTTTATTGCATTTATCCTGTTCCCATTCCATTTTTTTAAACTGATGTGAGCAGCACATAGGTAATGTGTCTTTTTAGTTCATACGTCTCCAGCTCAAGATGACTCATAATGCAACACTATATCTCTTGGAGATTATAGATTTGAATTTGATTCAGTGGCTTGTTGGAATCTTGGGTTGTCTCAAAGAGGAGTTCTCTGTTTTCTATTTGGGAGAAGAAGGAAAAGTTATTAGACAGTGCCATGGTGCTGTCCTATGGGGTTTTCAAGTAGGAGTCTGGTGTATTCTATGTAGGTCTTCTCCCTAATTAAGGAACCAAAATGTAAAACAAAAATTAGAGCTTGGTTATTTAATTAGGGAGAAGACCTACATAGATACACCAGACTCCTACTTAAAAACCCCATAGGAGCACATGTGAGCTTGAGATAGACTTTTTTCAGAGCTACAATGCAGCACTCACTGTGCCCAGTATCTAGTTGAAGTTAGTTGATGGGTGATCGGCTACTCATCTCTCTGCCCAACAGAGACTCCACGGAAGGAGAGAACATAATTTGAAACTTCTACAGATTTTTATTCATATTGTCTAGCATTAAGTAAAAAATTACTTAGCAAGACAAAAGAAGCAGAGAAAAAATATAAACAATGGAAGTACGCTCACTGGGGATCCAGATATTAGCATATTTCTGAAGACCTTTCTGGAGAAGGTGATGGCACCCCACTCCAGTACTCTTGCCTGGAAAATCCCATGGACGGAGGAGCCTGGTAGGCTGCAGTCCATGGGGTCGCTAAGAGTCGGACATGACTAAGCGACTTCACTTTCCCTTTTCACTTCATGCATTGGAGAAGGAAATGGCAACCCACCCCAGTGTTCTTGCCTGGAGAATCCCAGGGATGGCAGAGCCTGGTGGGCTGCCATCTCTGGGGTCGCACAGAGTTGGACACGACTGAAGCGACTTAGCAGCAGCAGCAGCAGAAGACCTTTCAAATAATTGTTATTGATATGTTAAGGAAAATAAAGGGAAAATTGACAAAGTAAATTAAAATATGGACAATTTAACTAACAAATTGAAATCTATAAAAAAGGATCAACTGAAAATTGAAGAAAAATAATGCAAATCTAAAATCAAAATCTCACTAGAGTTTAACAGAAAGATTAGACATACCCAGAAGAAATAAGATTAGTAAATTCATATAGACCTATATAAAATAGTGCATGTATATTTCTATGTTTCCTTTGTACTACTGCCATGTGTTTCTAATGAGTCCAAGCAGGTAAAGCTACTGTGCCTTCTGAATCCCTCTTCGTTTCTCTTATAGCTCCAGAATCATGTGTCCAAATGTTGCATCTTCAGGAGGTAAAGTCTCCATCAACCTGGGTCACTGAGTGACTTTGTCAATCAGAAATCCCCACAATTCCCATAGACCTATGTGAGACATGAAGCATACAAAAGAATCCTTTTTTATATTGTCTTTGAAATTTTGTTGTGCCTTGTTTTGTAATTCTAATATGGCAGTTATTAAGTCTTAATTTAGTGAATATACCTATTTTTCTATAGAAAATTAGCAATGAAATCAGATGATTCTGCTCAATTGTTTTTCTCAATAAATCATACTACCTATTAAGTCTAGACATATAAGCTAAACTAACCAAGTTCAATGGAGAAGGCAATGGCACCCCACTCCAGTACTCTTGCCTGGAAAATCCCGTGGATGCAGGAGCCTGGTAGGCTTCAGTCCATGGGGTCTCGAAGAGTCAGACACGACTGAGCGACTTCACTTTCATTTTTCACTTTCATGCATGGGAGAAGGAAATGGCAACCCACTCCAGTGTTCTTGCCTGGAGAATCCCAGGGACAGCAGAGCCTGGTGGCTGCCGTCTATGGGGTCGCACAGAGTGGAACACGACTGAAGTGACTTAGCAGCAGCAGCAGCAACCAAGTTCAATGACCATCCATCCAGAAGTCAAGATTGGCTTTATTGTTTGTTTTATTTTTTTAATTTGCATGCTAAAACACATTTTGTTGACTGGGTTTAATAAAAGCTTGTGTTAGTGAAGTTTAGAAATTCTCTCTTCCTGGCCCCATAGCAGTATAGCAAAGGCCTGGTTTGACCTGTGCTTCTGATCAATGGCAACATTATTAAAATTGGCTACTACCCAAGTAAAGTGGTATCTCCATAAAAGCTAAACTCTCTTGATATATATTTATGAGTAAAAAATGAGAAATTTATTCAGAGCTAATTGGCACATGAGGATTACTTTTTGTCATCGATTGCATGTAATATTAAATAAATCTGCAGTTTTATAAAATATTAGTAGGCATTCTATTTAAAAGATGGGTATTCTATTTTAAAGTCAAAGTTTCTTCTTCATAACATGCCAAAGAATGTGAAAGATAATTACTTCTTCAACAAGTATGCCTCAGAGATTTTTCTTGGATTCATTGCATTTAAAGGTCATCCATCTGAAATTAGGTGTTAGATTTAAAATCAAAGGCAGGATAGCACAGTGAATTGATGTTCACTGAACATAGTGTTTGGAGTCTAATTGCCTTTTTCACATTCTGCCTCTTATTGTCAATCTCTTAAACTTCTTTAGGTCCCATTTTCCTCCATTTCTTAGTATGGAACTCATAGACTTTTAAGGATTAAATATGACAATAAATGATGCATAGCAAATGCTCAATAGTTGGCTGGCAAGGGTCGTAGCTGTATCATAATGCAGTTGTGTATTTAAAAAGACTCTGTATGTAATTACCACATAGTTAGGTAAGGTAATTAAATAAAACAGAAAGCTTCTGTTGCAGTAAATGATAGGAGATAGATACACACAAGTGTTAGCTGAAAAACGAAGAGATGAGTGTATATTAGAAAGTAAGTTATACCGATGATACAGACATGATCATCAGTCTGTATCTTCAAAACAGCTGTTTGTCTCCTCCCTGAAGGTAAAAGTACTTTAAAGTTCTATTACTGCCAATGGACAATGGCTAAAATTCACAGATAGAAAGAACAAAGAGTAACAAAGTAGAAATTATTTCAAAATAATCTATTATAGTGAACAAAACATGTTATCAGTGTTTATTTTTTATTTTAAGTAAAATTATTTTGAATGTCTGCTATGTAACAAGAACTTTTATAGTTACCTGAGATTAAAATTGGCAAACAAAATTGCTTGCCTACATCAAAAGTCATAAAACCATCTGTTGCTTTAGTTCCTCCAGCAAAGAGGAACTAAAGAGCCTCTTGATGAGGGTGAAAGAGGAGAGTTAAAAAGCTCTCTTAAAACTCAGCATTCAAAAAACAAAGATCATGGCATCTGTTCCCATTATTTCATGGCAAATAGATGGGGAAAAAGTGGAAACAGTGGCAGATTTTATTTTGAGGGGTGCCAAAATCACTACAGATGGTGACTGCAACCATGAAATTAAAAGACACTTGCTCCTTGAAAGAAAAGCTATGGCAAACCTAGAAAGCATATGAAAAAGAAGAGACATCACTATGCCAACAAAGGTCTGTCTAGTCAAAGCTATGGTTTTTCCAGTAGTTATGTATGGATGTGAGAGTTGGACTATAAAGAAAGCTGAGTGCTGAAGAATTGATACTTTCCAACTGCAATGCTGGTGAAGACTCTTGAGAGTCCCTTGGACAGCAAGGAGATCCAACTAGTCAATTCTAAAGGAAATCGGATCTGAATATTCACTAGAAGGACTGATGCTGAAGCTGAAGTTTCAATACTTTGGCCACCTGATTGGAAGAAATGACTCACTGGAAAAGACCATGATGCTGAGAAATATTGAAGGCAGGAGGAGAAGGGGGTGACAGAGGATGAGACGGCTGGATGGCATCACTGACTCAATGAACATGAGTTTGAGCAAAGTCCAGGAGATAGTGATGGACAGGGAAGCCTGGCACGTTGCAGTCCATGGAGTTGCAAAGAGTCAGACATGACTGAGTTACTGAACATCAACAATGATTACATAGGCTAGCCATGTCAGTTTGGGTGGTATTCCACAAAGCATGATTACTAGAATATGAATAATATTGTGAGGAAATTTGTAGACTAAACATCTCAGTTTGCCCCGTGGCTTACAATGATTCACATTCCTCCCATATACAAGATGATCATTCCCTCCCAAACCCCTTAAAAATCTCAATACTTTATAGCATCAGTAAAAGACCCAAGTTTACCATCTAAATAAAATCAAGTGCAAATAAAACTCCTTGAATCTGGTTCTGAGTTCTAAATATGAAGACCTGGAACTAAATAGACAAGGTATTTATAACCCACACTCCCAGCAAACAATTTTTGGGAGAGGCAAAGGATAACCACTATAGGCTTTCTCATTGAAAAATTCAAACAATAGGAGGTATGTAGGTTTCATGGACCCAGAGCAATTCTGAAATCCCACAAGGCATATGCTGTCAGGTCCTTCATTAGGATTGAAGTCCATGTTCTTTGCTCCAGGAACTCTGGTTCTTTAGTTCTGCCTTCTCAATCATTCTTTCTTGTCAGGAAATGCAGCTTGTGTTCACTGCTGAGTACTTTTTATGTTTGCTTCATGTATGTAAAATGACTGAAAATTCAAATTCCTCTTTGTATTCTTAATGTCTGTGCCCTTTACAGATCAGGCTAGCAGCGTCTCTGTCTATATAACTCACAAAATTTCTTTGCTCTCTTACGAATCTTATTGGGGTTCATTTCATTTGACAAAGCTACGCCAGTAGCATCTTCAAGATAGCATACTTTCTACCTTCAGATTATGCAGAAGCTGCGAAAACAAAGCCCAGCTGTTGAACTGAATGGTTCTTTGAGTTACTACCTTATATCTTTCTGAGGTTTTAACAGAGGATTTTATAATTACATTTATGGCTTTATTTTTAAATCATAATTTTCTGGCTTAAAAAATAGGCCATTGTTATCTCTCATAGTTCCTTGTGGGTCTAATATTTACAGGTGCCCTGGGTGATTCTGCTTAAGCGTCTCTCTTAAGGTTGTGGTCAAAATGGGGGCCAGATTCAATCATCTGAAGGCATGACTGGGGCTGGAAAAATCTACTCTCAAAGTGAATCACTTAAATGGCTGGCAAGTTGTTTCTGTTTGCCGGCAGGAAGCCTTGGTTCATCCCCATGTGACTCTTCCCACAAGGTTTTATTTGAATGTCCCCATGATATGATAGATGGATTTCCCCAGAGTAAATGATCCAAGAGAGGGCAAGTTAGAAATCAAAGAGCTTTAATGACTTAATTTTGGGAATCATACAAAACCACTTCTACAGTATTCTGTCCGTCGCAAAGGCCACCCATGATTCAAAATGGTTAAGTACTACACCAAGACAAAAATACTAGGGGAAGTGAGGCATACTTGACCATTTCAGAAGCTAACTTGCTTTCTAGCGAGAGGAAACAGATACTAAACACTAAATATCATAAGCAAACTAAACAACATGATCAAAGATGTGAAGTGTTATGAAAAAGAAGAAAGAAAAAGATCAGGATTAGGGGATAGGGAAAGAAGTTTACAGTAATGAATAGAGGAGTCAGAGTAGACCTCATTGAAAAAAATGATAGCTTTGTAGAAAGTAATATTATAATATTGATATTCTAATAATATACCATCATATTCTGTTTCAAAGAGTATTATATTTTCAATCACAGACTCAATTGAATATATTAAAAAATACATTTCTTATTATGTCTAAGGCTACATACAAAGCTCATAAAAGCCTCTTTCCAAGGATTTGGTGTTTACAGACCTTGTATAAGGGGTTAGAAGTTAATACTAAAAGGACTTACAGTAATTCTTAGTGATCTGTTATTGATTTGTGCATTCTTAACCAGATGGTCAACACCAAAATCAGATTGATTATATCCTTTGCAGCCAAAGATGGAGAAGCTCTTTACAGTCAGCAAAAACAAGATCAGGAGCTGACTGTGGCTCAGATCATGAACTCCTTATTACCAAATTCAGACTGAAATTGAAGAAAGTAGGGAAAACCACTAGACCATTCAGGTACGACCTAAATCAAATCCATTATGATTATACAGTGGAAGTGAGAAATAGATTTAAGGGACTAGATCTGATAGATAGAGTGCCTGATGAACTACAGACAGAGGTTCATGACATTGTACAGGAGACAGGGATCAAGATCATCCCCAAGGGAAAAGAAATGCAAAAAAGCAAAATGGCTGTCTGGGGAGGCCTTACAAATAGCTGTGAAAAGAAGAGAAGCAAAAAGCAAAGGAGAAAAGGAAAGATATAAGCATCTGAATGCAGAGTTCCAAAGAATAGCAAGAAGATATAAGAAAGCCTTCCTTAGCAATCAATGCAAAGAAATAGAGGAAAACAATAGAATGGGAAAGACCAGAGATCTCTTCAAGAAAATTAGAGATACCAAGGGAACATTTCATGCAAAGATGGGCTCGATAAAGGACAGAAATGGTATGGACATAACAGAAGCAGAAGATATTAAGAAGAGGTGGAAACCATTATTTAATGCATACAAAATAACGGATGTAAGATATATGAAACTTAATAAAGTATAATAATAAAGTGGACATACATGAGTTCAGTTCCATTCAGTCATTCAGTTATTCAGTCATGTCCGATTCTTTGCAACCCCATGGACTGCAGCACATCAGGCCTCCCTGTCCATCACCAACTCCCAGAGCTTGCTCAAACTCATGTCCATCAAGTCGGTGATATCATCCAACCATCTCATCATCTGTTTTCCCCTTCTCCTCCGGCCTTCAATCCTTCCCAACATCAGGGTCTTTTCAAATGAGTCATTTCTTTGTACCCGGTGGCTGAAGTATTGAAATTTCAGCTTCAACATCAGTCCTTCCAATGAATATTCAGGACTGATTTCCCTCAGGATGAACTGGTTTGATCTCTTTGCAGTCTAAAGGACTCTCATGAATGAGTCTTCTCCAACACCATAGTTCAAAGTCAATTCTTCGGTGCTCAGCATTCTTTATAGTCCAACTCTCACATCCATACATGACTACTGGAAAAACCATAGCTTTGACTAGATGGACCTTTGTCAGCAAAGTAATGTTTCTGCTTGTTAATATGCAGTCTGGGTTGGTCTTAGCTTTTCTTCCAAGAAGCAAGCATCTTTTAATTTCATTGCTGCAGTCCCCATCTGCAGTGATTTTGGAGCCCCCCAAAATAAAGTCAGCCACTGTTTCCACTGTTTCCCAATCCATTTGCCATGAAGTGATGGGACCGGATGCCATGATCTTAGTTTTCTGAATGTTGAGTTTTAAGTCAGCTTTTTCACTCTCCTCTTTCACTTTCATCAAGAGGCTTTTTAGTTCTTCTTTGCTTTCTGTCATAAGGGTGGTGTCATCTGTGTATCTGAAGTTATTGATGTTTCTCCCAACAGTCTTGATTCCAGCTTGTGCTTCATCCAGCCCGACATTTCACATGATGTACTCCGCATAAAAGTTAAGTAAGCAGGTGATAATATATAACCTTGATGTATTTCTTTCCCATTTCAGAACCAGTGTGTCGTTCCATGTCCAGTTCTAACTGTTGCTTCTTCACCTGCATACAGATTTTTCAGGAGGCAGGTAAGGTGGTCAGGTAAGTTAATAGTTCACGGACTTACATGAACCATCATCCAAATTCAACATCAGACTATTACCTCTCCTTTTGAAAATGCTTTTTGTTCTTCCCTAATCCTACCTAGACAGGGAGGCCTGTTGTGCTGCGGTTCATGGGGTTGCAAAGAGTCGGACACGACTGAGTGACTGAACTGAACACTACCTATCTTCCATTTTACTACCCTGAAATGTAAATCCTATCATGAATTTTGAGCTTATCATTCTGGTTGTTAAAACATGTCTAACGTATATATGAATATTGCTAAGGCATTATTAGCACTCAATTTGTTTGTTTTTGCATATATGTAGCCCTCTAAAATTCTTTTTTTTTCCTCCAGAAAGCATTGTTTCTAAGATTCAGTTGTGTTCTTGTGTAAACTGTTATCCACCTGATTTAAATTACATACAGTATTATATCATGTGTATACACCACTAATGATGCTTTCTCTGGTCAATAAATGCTTAATTCCAGTCCTTAATGTGATTAAAATGATGATGCTAGAAAATTCTTGGGCAGGTTTTCCCAGGGTGAGAATGAAGAAGGTTAAGATACCACTTAGAGTAATAACAATAACAACAATACAAATAGCTAGCTAGGAATAAATTTATCAAAAAACTGTATAAGACTTTTCTGCATAAAAATTTAAAAACTTATTGAGACAAAAGAGACAAATAGAAATATGTACCATGTTTGGAAGGAATGATGCTAAAGCTGAAACTCCAGTACTTTGGCCCCCTCATGTGAAGAATTGACTCATTGGAAAAGACTCATGCTGGGAGGGATCAGGGGCAGGAGGAGAAGGGGACGACAGAGGATGAGATGGCTGGATGGCATCACTGACTCGATGGCCGTGAGTCTGAGTGAACTCTGGGAGTTGGTGATGGACAGGGAGGCCTGGCGTGCTGCGATTCATGGGGTCGCAAAGGTCAGACACGACTGAGCGACTGAACTGAACTGAACCGAACCATGTTCATCAACTGACATAAAACTTCAGTTCTCTTTAAATTAATGTATAGATTAAATGTAATTTTAATAAAACCTTAAAAGTTTTAAAGAAACTTCGCCAGCTGATTATGAAGTTAATATGAATGTACAAAATCCTAATAACAGCTAAGACAATCCTAACAAAGAAGACAAATACGTTTTGGAAATTTGTCTTAATCAGACATAGTAAAGTTCAAAACCATCTGATCTTCATCAAGTACCATGATTACTTTTCTCCTTAAGCACATGTATTCTTCTGGGGGGAAAATTCAATATCAAAAGCATGTGGACATCTTAGCCTCATTGTGTATCAAAATTGAAACAAATAGCTATTAATAATACTGTTAGCATGTAACTTTATTTTCTCTCAATGGGACTAAGCTACAGAGTAAAGTTATTAAATTAATGATCTGCATGAATTTTAATGATTGTTATCAGAGACATTTGTTTAATTTAGGGCAATAATTGACTGGTGTTATTATGCTGTCCCCATAGACTTTTCAGAGTCTGTTCTGTGAGGTGAGTTTCAAACTGTGTGGCCTGAGACACCTAAATGCCTTTGATCACATTTTTAAAGAACATGGGAATAAGAGCAAAGTTTCAACTTTCTGTGAAATGATGCCAGGCCCAACAGGAGCTCTATCACTTCACCTGACTCTGTGCTTTGATCTCTTTTCACCATAATTAGATCAGTGTTTGTAATGAAATATTTCTATTGCTCCACTCATATAAATTCAATATAGTTGCTTAATAAAATCAGTGAGATACACCAATTAATAATAAGCCAAATTTTAAATCAGAATACAGCTTTTGAATATATAAATGTACATGAATATAAAGTGTTCAACTGGCTTACAGGAGGAATGCAAAAACAAAGTTTCTACTTAGTGCATTATCCATCTGACAGTGTATTAATACAATTTCTGATATTAATATTTATCTTTTTCCCTCAAAAATATTACTTTTGTTATCTAATTACTTACTCTAGGAAGTCTTGTCTAACTTCATAAAGAACTCATTGCACCCATTTTGTACAATTCTAGTATCCAGCATGCACACCTATCATAGCTTTTATACTCCCTTTCCCACCAAACCGCTCACGTAACTGTTTTTCTTTACAGACTGTAATCTCTTGAAAGCACAGATACCATCCTATTCATCTGTGAGTGCCACCTAAGGGAAAGCAGTGGACCTTCCTCATAAGGAACATCAAATCTTTGAACTATTGTTTCCATGACCATATCAACCGAAATATGCTCCTTTTGATAATCATTTCTTTCATAGTGTCAGCTGAAAAAAAAAAAAATGAACATCCTAAAAGTTGAGCGTTATGTTTTATTTGGCGATTTTCTAAGGACTTCAAGCCGGGAGGTAGCCTCTCAGATAGTTCTGAGGAACCGCTCCAAAGGGGTAAGGATAGAGCCATGACACATAGGAACTTTTGCGACAAAGACCAGGTGCTCAGAACAAAAGTTTACTGATAATAAACAAACAAACAAAAAAACTAGATAGCTGAAGGACTTTAGCACTTGTCTATGAATGGAAGGAAATGGCAACCCACTCCAGTGTTCTTGCCTGGAGAATCCCAGGGACAGTGGAGCCTGGTGGGCTGCCGTCTATGGGGTCACACAGAGTCGGACACGACTGAAGTGACTTAGCAGCAGCAGCAGCATGAATGGGAAGATATAAGAATCCGGGGTCCCTGATATCATTCTTTCTAATTCCTTCTATGTGCACCTCAGCAACCGGGGCCAGTATCCTGTGCTCTCTCATCCTGGGCGCACCACTGTGGGGATGGCCGCAATGGCTGATGGCTTGGTGGAAGGCATCCTATTTCTACCCTGAGTTCCCTCAGGGCTCACAGTAGGGGCAGCTGTGATGTGACGGCTTAATGGCTGCAACATCTTTGGTTTAGTGACCTGGCAGGCAACATTTTTTCCGTTGACAAGAACTTCCCCTAGTTTTACTTAAAGGTTTTTTGAGTGTTTTCAGAAAATCATTACATGATCTTTTCTTCACACCAGTTTATGATGTTCACTAATCCAAGCTATACTTACTGTCTTATCTGTCAAGCATGGGGGCTTCCCAAGTGGTAAGAATCCATCTGCCAATGAAGGACATGCAAGAGACACGGCTTTTATCCCTGGGTTGGAAAGAGCCCATGGAGCAGGAAATGGCAACCCATTGTAGTATTCTTGCCTGGAAAACTCCATGGACGGAGGAGCCTGGTGGGCTACAGTCCTTGGGGTCATAAAGAGTCAGACACAACTGAGTATGCAAACACACACAAGCATGGTGCTAGGTACTAGTCTCTTATAAACATGAGACACAGTCTGTCCTTAAATAATTCAATGACAAGTCAGACAAAATACAAAACTTATAAGTACTTATTAATTAATGCAATGCAATTGGTGCTATTATATAGACAGGAACAGAGAAATCTGGAAACATACATTTAGTGACTAATTCTGGCTACTTGAAGAAAGACTGAAGGAAAAGAAGCATGTTTGCACTTAACATATAGGCAAGAAGAAATTTTTTTTTAAAGAAGGTGTACAAAGACATAGTTTAAAAAGACCCTAGCAGATATACTGAATAAGAAGCAACACTCTAAATTTGGAGCCCACGGTATCTGAGATGGAGAAGAAGGAGGTTGGAAAGTTAGCTAGAGGTACAGAACAGACTTTAGAAACAATGTTAAGAAATGTGTACTTTATTTTGCCAACATGAATATAGAAGAAATATTTAAACGAGGCAAAGACATCATCAGAGTTCTCTTTAGAAACGACGGTTCAGAATAAAGATGCATTTGAAAGTGTAAGAAGTCTATGGCAGAATGACAAATCAGGAGGTTTTAAAATTTTTTAGAGAAAATATGAGATGACCTTTCAAATGTGTAGAAATTTGGGGGCACAAAGATTCATTTGGTTGATGTTAGTAAAATAGACTCAACCAAGCACAAGGGAATGAAAAGTAGTATGAGGGAGTTAAAGGTGATCCCCATTTCTTCTATGAGACACTGAAAATGAAAAGGATCTCTCTATTTAAATAATGTTTGGGATCCCAACAAAATTCAGGCAGAAATGTCTAGTAAATAAGAATATCTGAAATTCGAGAATAAAGTTGGGACTGGCTGATGAGAAGTTGTCCATTTATAAGTGGTAAAACAATGACAGTAGATGGCATCACCCAAGGTTTATTCAGAGGCAAAAATGAAAGAGAGAAAGACTAGACCTTGAGTCATCTACCAACATATAAGTAACGGCCAGCGGAAAAACACCCCGTGAAGAATCCCAGGAAGAATTATCAAAATGATAACTATAAACTATGAAAGATAGGTTATTGTATGCATGCATGGTAAATCTCTTCAGTTGTGTCCAGCTCTTTGTGACCCTAAGAATGGTAGCCTGCCAGGATCCTCTGTCCATGGGATTCTCCAGTCATGAATACTGGAGTATGTTGCCATGCCCTCCTCCAAGGGATCTTCCCAACCTCGGGTTCAAACCCATGTCTCTCATATCTCCTGCATTGGCAGATGGGTTCTTTATCAATAGCGCCACCTGGGAAGCTGGAGGAGGTCATTCAGTTCAGCTCAGTTCAGTTCAGTCGCTCAGTCGTGTCGGACTCTTTGCAACCCCATGAATTGCAGCACGCCAGGCCTCCCTGTCCATCACCAACTCCCGGAGTTCACTCAAACTCATGTCCATCGAGTAGGTGATGCCATCCAGCCATCTCATCCTCTGTCATCCCCTTCTCCTCCTGCCCCCAATCCCTCCCAGTATCAGGGTCTTTTCCAATGAGTCATGGCCACCTCTTCGCATGAGGTGGCCAAAATATTGGAGTTTCAGCTTCAGCATCAGTCCTTCCAATGAACACCCCCAGGACTGATCTCCTTTAGGATGGACTGGTTGGGTCTCCTTGCAGTCCAAGGGACCTTCAAGAGTCTTCTCCAACACCACAGTTCAAAAGCATCAATTCTTCGGTGCTCAGCCTTCTTCACAGTCCAACTCTCACATCCATACATGACCACTGGAGAAACCATAGTCTTCACTAGATACACCTTTGTTGGCAAAGTAATGTCTCTGCTTTTGAATATGCTATCTAGGTTGGTCATAAGTTTCCTTCCAAGGAGTAAGTGTCTTTTAATTTCATGGCTGCAATCATCATCTGCAGTGATTTTGGAGCCCAAAAAAATAAAGTCTGACACTGTTTCCACTGTTTCCCTATCTATTTCCCATGAAGTGATGGGACCAGATGCCATAATCTTAGTTTTCTGTATGTTGAGCTTTAAGCCAACCTTTTAACTCTCCTCTTTCACTTTCATCAAGAGGCTTTTTAGTTCCTCTTCACTTTCTGCCATCAGGGTGGTGTCATCACTGTTCATCAAATGAGAAGAAACTGCCATGGAGGTTAGAAAAGCCATTCAGAGTAAGGCAGGAGTCAGAAACTAGAATACAAAGGTTTGAGCTGCAAGCATGGAAGACACAAACTATTCTTTAATGAAAATGATGCTGAAAGAAAAAGAGAGATATAAAATCAGTACTTTTAGCAGAAAGTTAACAAAAATGTCTTTCATTGATACTTGAAAAGAAGGAGCTAAAAGAACAGGCAGAATTTGATGTAAAGAAAATAGAAAAGATAATGGAATAAGATTACAGTATAAGTGATGGAAACTGAGATATTGGTATATGTCTCCTACTGAAGCCATAGCTTGGTAGCTTACAGCAAAAAAAAAAAAAAAGGATTATCTTGACAGTTTGGAAGTCAAAAGTCTGAAATGGGATTAATGGGACTAAAAATAAACATGTCAGTAAGGCTGTATTCCTTTGTGGAGGCTACAGGGGAGAAGCCTCTTGCTTGCTTCTTCAAGCAAGCTACCTACATTCTTTGGTTTGTGGCTTGGATTGAGGCTCCATCTCCAAAACCAGAAACAGAGTATTTTCAAATCTCTCTCTCTCCATTGTTCATATCTTCATATCTCCTCTGACCCTCTGACTTCCCACTTACGAGGACTCTAGTGAGTAAATTGAGCCAACCCAGACAATCCAGGACAATCTCATTATCTCAAAATCCTTAACTTAATCTTTAAAGTCTCTTTTGCCATTGCTGTTGTTTGTCTGTAAGTCATGTCCAACTCTTTGCAACCTCATGGACTGCAGTTCACCAGGCTTCTCTGTCCTCTACAGTCTCCCAGAGTTTGCTCAAATTCATGGCCATTGAGTTAGTGGTGCTATCCAACCTTCTCATCCTCTGCCACCCTCTTCTCTTTTTGCCTTCAATCTTTCCCAGCTTCAGGGTCTTTTCCAATGAATTGGTTCTTCAAATCAGGTGGCCAAAGTATTGGATCTTCAACTTCAGAATCAGTCCTTCCAATGAACACCCAGGACTGATCTCCTTTAGGACTGACTAGTCTCATCTCCTTGCAGTCCAAGGGACTCTCAAGAGTCTTCTTCTGCTCCATAATTCAGAAGCATGAATTCTTCAGTGCTCAGCGTTCTTTATGGTCCTACTCTCACATCCATACATGACTACTGAGAAATCCATAGCTTTGACTATACAGACCTTTGTTGGCACAGTGATATCTCTGCTTTTTAAATACATTGTCTAGGTTTGTCATAGCTTTCTTTCCAAGGAGTAAATGTGTTTTAATTTCATGGCTGCAGTCTCCATCAGCAGTGATTTTAGAGCCCCCAAAAATAAAATGTGTCACTGCTTCCACTTCTTCCCCTTCTATTTGTTATGAAGTGATAGGACTGGATGCCATGATCTTTTCCAAGATTTAAGTTATTTGAGTATTGAGTTTTAAGCCTGCTTTTTCACTCTCCTTTCACTTTCATCAAGAGACTCTTAGATTCTCTTCATTTTCTGCTGTTAGAGTGGTATCATCTGCATATCTAAGCTCACTGATATTTCTCCTAGCAATCTTGATTCTAGCTTGTGATTCATCCAGCCCAGCACTTCCCATGACGTACTCTGCATATAAGTTAAAGAAACAGGGTGACAATATACAGTCTTGTCTTCCTCCTTTCCCAATTTTGAACCAGTCAGTTATTCCATGTAAAGTTCTAATTGTTGCTTCCTGACTCACATACAGGTTTCTCAGGAGATAGGTCGGGTCTGGGATCCGCATCTCTTGAAGAATTTTCCAGTTTGCTGTGAACCACACAGTCAAAGGCTTTAATGTAGGCAATGAAGCAGAAGCAGATGTTTTTCTGGAATTCCTTTGGTTTTTCTATGATCCAATGGATGTTGGCAATTTGATCTCTGGTTCCTCTGCCTTTTCTAAATCCAGCTTGTACATCAGGAAGTTCTCAGTTCACATAATGTTGAAGCCTAGCTTGAAGGATTTCGAGCATAACCTTACTAGCATGTGAAATGAGTGCAACTGTATGGTAGTTTGAACATTTTTTGACATTGACCTTCTTTGAGATTGGAATGAAAATTGATCTTTTCCAGTCTTGTGGCCACTGCTGAATTTTCCAAATTTGATGACATAGTGAATGCAGCTCTTTCACAGCATCATCTTTTAGGATTTTAAATAGCTCAGTTGAAAGTCCATCACCCCCACTAGCTTGTTTGTAGTAAAATATTCTAATGCCCAGTTGACTTCACACTCCAGGATGTTTGGCTCTAGGTGAGTGACCACACCATTGTAGTTATCTAGGTCATTAAGATCTTTTTTGTTTAGTTCTCCTGTATATTCTTGCCACTCTTCTAAATCTCTTCTGTTTCTGTTAGGTCCTTACCATTTCTGTCCTTCATTGTGCCCATCCTTGCTTGAAATGTTCCCTTAATATCTCCAATTTTCTTGACGAGATCTCTAGTCTATCCCATTCTATTGTTTCCTATTTCTTTATATTGTTCATTTAAGAAGGCCATCTTATCCTTCCTTGCTATTCTCTGAAACTCTGCATTCAGTTGGGTATATCTTTCCTATTCTCCCTTGCCTTTTGCTTCTCTTCTATCCTCAGGTATTTGTAAGACCTCCTCAAACAACTACTTTGCCTCCTTGAATTTCTTTTTCTTTGGAATGATTTTAGTCACTGCCTTCCTGTACAATGTTGCAAACTTCTGTCCATATTCTTCAGGCACTCTGTCTACCAGATCTAATCCCTTTAACATATTTGTCACTTCTATTGTATAATCATAAGAGATTTGATTTAGGTCATACCTGAATGGGTCTAGTGGTTTTCCCTACATTCTTCAATTTGAGCCTAAATTTTGCAATAAGGAGTTCATGATCTGAGTATCAGTCAGCTCCAGGTCTTATTTTTACTGACTGTCTAGAGCTTCTCCAACTTCAGCTGTAAAGAATACAATCAACTTCATTTCAGTGTTGACCGTTTGGTGATGTCCATGTGTAGAGTCAATGTTGTGTTGTTGGAAAATGTTGTTTGCTCTGACCAGTGTGTTCCCTGACAAAACTCTGTAAACCTTTGCCCTGCTTCATTTTGTACTCCAAGGCCAAACTTGCCTGTTACTCCAGGTATCTCTTGACTTCCTACTTTTGCATTACAATTCCCTATGATGAAAAGGATATCTTTTTTTGGTGTTAGTTCTAGAAGGTCTTGTAGGTCTTCATAGAACCGCTCAACTTCAGCTTCTTTGGCATCAGTGTTTAGTGCATAGACTTGGATTACTGTGATGTTGAATAGTTTGCTTTGGAAATGAACCAAAATCATTCTGTCGTTTTTGAGATTGCACCCAAGCACCACATTTCAGACTCTTCATTAACTGTGAGGGCTACTCCATTTCTTTTAAACAATTCTTACCCACAGTAGTAGATATAACAGTCATGTGAATTAAATTTGCCCATTCCTGTCCATTTAAGTTCACTGATTCCTAAGACGTCAATGTTCACTCTTGCCATCTCTTGCTTGACCATGTCCAATTTACCTTGATTCATGGACCTAACATTCCAGGTTCTTATGTAATATTATTCTTTACAGCATCAGACTTACTTTCACCACCAGACTTATCCACAACTGAGTGCCATTTCTGCTTTGACCCAGCTGCTTCATTCTTTCTGAAGGTTTTGGTAATTGCCCTCTACTCTTCCCAAGTAGCATACTGGACACCTTCCCACCTGGGAGGTTCATCCTCTGGTGTCATATCTTTTTTCCTTTTATACTGTTCATGGGGTTCTCATGGCAAAAAAAAAAAAAAAAAACTCTAGTGGTTTGCCTTTCCTTCTTCCAGTGGACCACATTTTGCCAAAACTCTTCATTATAACCCATCTGTCTTGGGTAGCCCTGCAAGGCATGTCTCATAGCTTCATTGAGTTACAGAAGCCCCATCACCATGACAAGACTGTGACCCATGAAGGGGCTCTTTTGCCATATGAGATAATATATTCACAAGTGCCAGATATTAAGATATCAACATTTGTTGAGGACCATTATTCTATCTACCACATTGCCTAAGGGTGAAATGATTAAACTGGGAAGGGACAATCAACCCCTCTTATTTCAAGAAAAGGAGGCCAAAATGGATGATGCCATATATAAGTACAGGGGCAAAGTCAGGAACTAGTCCTGTCTGATGTTTATATTTTCTTCTTGGCAGCATTGAAAAGGTGAAGTATGCCATTGAAAAGAAGAATAAATTTTGGAAAAGCTACTGAGTGTGTTCCCCACCCCTCCCCTCCCAAAGAAATTACTAGAAACAGATGAAGAGACCATGAACAAGCATGGGGGAGGGTACTTCCAATGGAGTTGGTTTAGTTGTTAAGTTGTGCTTGACTCTTGGACCCCATGGACTGTAGCCTGCCAGGCTCTTCTGTCTGTGGGGTTTCCCAGGCAAGAATATTGGATTGGGTTGCCATTTCCTTCTGCAGGGGATCTTCCGAATGGAGTTAGAAAGCACGAAGTCTTTGGGAAGTTTATTGGCTTAGCATGGAAATTTGTTGAGCAGTACTTCACAGCTTGGGAATGGAATTAAAAAAATGAACAATTGGATGTATCAGCTAATAGATATCTGAGGGTAGTTGTAGCTAGAGAAATAAGGAGGCTGTATATTGTCACCCTGTTTATTTAACTTATATGCAGAGTACATCATGAGAAACGCTGGACTGAAAGAAACACAAGCTGGAATCAAGATTGCCGGGAGAAATATCAATAACCTCAGATATGCAGATGACACCACTCTTATGGCAGAAAGTGAAGAGGAACTCAAAAGCCTCTTGATGAAAGTGAAAGTGGAGAGTGAAAAGTTGGCTTAAAGCTCAACATTCAGAAAACGAAGATCATGGCATCTGGTCCCACCACTTCATGGGAAATAGATGGGGAAACAGTGGAAACAGTGCAAGACTTTATTTTTCTGGGCTCCAAAATCACTGCAGATGGTGACTGCAGCCATGAAATTAAAAGAGCTTACTCCTTGGAAGGAAAGTTATGACCAACCTAGATAGCATATTCAAAAGCAGAGACATTACTTTGCCAACAAAGGTTCATCTAGTCAAGGCTATGGTTTTTCCTGTGGTCATGTATGGATGTGAGAGTTGGACTGTGAAGAAGGCTGAGCGCCGAAGAATTGATGCTTTTGAACTGTGGTGTTGGAGAAGACTCTTGAGAGTCCCTTGGACTGCAAGTAGATCCAACCAGTCCATTCTCAAGGAGATCAGCCCTGGGATTTCTTTGGAAGGAATGATGCTAAGGCTGAAACTCCAGTACTTTGGCCACCTCATGCGAAGAGTTGACTCATTGGAAAAGACTCTGATGCTGGGAGGGATTGGGGGCAGGAGGAGAAGGGGACGACAGAGGATGAGATGGCTGGATGGCATCACTGACTCGATGGATGTGAGTCTGAGTGAACTCCGAGAGTTGGTGATGGACAGGGAGGCCTGGCGTGCTGCGATTCATGGGGTCACAAAGAGTCGGACATGACTGAGCGACAGATCTGATCTGATCTGATCTGATGAGTAAGGATCCTGCTGAGTAAGGATCCTGGCAAATATATATATATAATCCTGGTGAATTATATATACATATAATTGAAATCACTGGTCCTAACATTCAGCTTTCTCAGGTTCACTAGTCCCCAGTTGTGAAATATTATAAAAATTTATATAATGTATAAGATATGTGGGGAAGGGGGAGGGAGAGAGAGAAAGGGAGAGAGAATGAATGAGAATCACTGCCAGGCCTTAGAAATGCAAAATCCTTATCTAAGGAACTGACAGATCAGTATCTTCATGTTTTTAAATTATAAAATCATGCAGTAACCAAACTATGGAGGTTGAAACTTACAAAAGTTGAATTAGGATAATTAATAAATCCATCCTCATTCTTCTAGTATGTCATATTGATTCAATTTTTTGATGGACTGATTCACTTTATTGAAAGTTGCTTTTTTTTTTTTTAAGTTTAAAGCTAATCAGGAAATAGAGTTTTCCCATTGGCAAAGGTAAAAAAAACATAATTTACTACATAATTATTTGATAATTACTTTGTCTCCAGATGTCTTTTATGTGAAGTTTCACTCTCTCCTATGTAATCTGTTCCCTTTAGTTTAACTTTATATATTATTGTTCACATTTATCACTTATAATTCATTAAAATATTGTGCAAATTTCTTTAGCAGGTCAAGCCCTGTCAGTCAACATTCTAGAACAATCTTTTCATTCCTGAATATTTTACTTCTAAATTTCCTTAACTAGAAATATGCTGGCAAGCCCTTCGTTAAATGTGAAATGCTCTTATAATGATTTTTTAAATAAAATATTACATTATTTTTTGTTTCTTTAAATAATCTGTATTTCTTTGTTCCTTTTCTTGGCCTCATTTGCACAGGCAACCAAGGGATCTAGAGAAATTTGAATATTTTAAACTATAATACTTGGTAAAGCAGAATGTGTATCAAAATCACATAAAGAACTTTGCAAATATGCAAATGGCAACAAGATTAGTAAATATTTTGAAGAAAAGGGAAGACATACTCAGTACCCTGGGTTAAGATTGCTGTGAGAGCAATGAGGAAAGATCACAAGCTGGAGCCCCAGAGGGGATCACATTCCCATGATCAGTGTGCAGAGTAATGCAGTCTTGAGCCAAGGTGATGATCATAAGATGACAAGATTGTTAGAGATGAAAGAGAAAAATGTAACATCAGTGTTAAAAAAAAAAAAAAAAACAAAGAAAAGCCACCCTGACTAAATCACAGAGTTGTTCTGGAGACAGCGCAAAATTTCAGCAGGAAAAATGATTTGAAAAACCTAATTCTCTACTTGTTCAAAGTCTTCATATGATTTGTTATGTAAAAGCCCATTTCTGTCTCTTCAGGCTCTGTGCTTCTCTTGGAAGATTTTATGAGAGGAGAGTTCATGCCTGCCACAAGCTAATACTTCTGCAGTCAGTACTTAGAGCTTGCTTTTGCAGGCAGTTATGGAAATGGATTTTTATTAGTTTCTTCCTCAAAAAAAAGAAAAAGAAAACATGATATGCGTATCTCTTTAAGAGGCAAGGGGTGTGAGAAAAATGTTTGTCTTATTTAAAGATTTACACAAGTAACACCCAATATTGTGCTCTAAGCCATAGACTTTTTTTTATAGTAAAATGAGATTCCAGTACTCAAAAATTCTGATAAATGAGAAAAATGATGTTTCTTATTTTTTTATGCCGTTTATCCAAATGAATTAGTAATAAAATAAAGTTTAAAAAATTTAAATGAAGTATATTAAAACTATTCAGTATATACATTGAACGTGACATACAATATTTTTACTGTTAAAGAACAAAGAAACAAAATTATACCAAAATGGGTTGTATCTCAAGTTCATTTTAGTTTTTCATGGTTTCCATGCAACCAAATTCTATCTTTTCCCTTGCTGTTAGAGCTGACATTTGAAAGTAACCTGTTAAGTAACTATGACTTTAGTAGTATTAAACTGAATGAGGGACAGTTAAAACAAAAACAAAAACAAAAAAAAAACCTGCTTTTGAATCATTAGTCAACAAACAATTAATTATACTGGCAAACAACTGCATCCACAAAGTATCACTGCCATTGGGCTGAAATAAGCATGTTTCATAGAATGTCAACTGTAAGTCAATCACCATCACTGTAGGTAATGTGAAAAATAAAACCTTATCACATTGGAAAGCTTATTCTTATTCTCAGAGGAAAAAGGTCATATCTATTATATGTTTGAATGAAAACATCTGAGTCATTGCAATATTAATGTATAAAATAGCAACGTTTTTACTCATCTGTGCACACATTAATCATCGAAAAATTCCAAGAAAATATAATAATCAAATAGTATGCTTCATTTTAAGTTAATTTATATGAAAAGTTAAACATAATTTCATAAAGTAATTTTCACATCTTAAATGAATTTATTTAACTGAGAGACTTACCATTGATTTCCTTTGACTAGTCTCTTTATTAGTGCATTTAAAACATAACAAAAATTTACTAATACTTTCAAATTTACTAATTTTACTAAATTTTACTAAATTTACTAAAAATTTACTAATACTTTCAAATCTCTTTCCAAAATGGGTTTATCTGTGTCCTATTTCTTATTTACAACCATATTAAAATGTGAAAATGGAAGATCTATTTTACTGAAACATTCTTGCTGACTTATCCCAGTCTATGATTATTGAGATTATGCTACACTGTCAAGATATCCCTTATTTCAGCATATTTCAAAACAGATACCATAAATAACATGATTATTCTGTTGAATCATTAAATCCAGGTATACTTTTAAGATTATCCTATCATTATAAAGTCCATGTAAATCTACACAATATTTATATTATATTTAAAAATCAGTGATTCAGTGATAAACATCTTCATTTTTCCTGATTTCCATTTTGTTAATTTTACTACCTAATTTAGCAATAGCCTTAATATGTAAAATTTAACATAGTTACTTCTATAAAATGCATCAGTGTAAAATAAGCTTAATTTACAATTCCAAATTCATCCTAGACTGAATATGTGTAAGCCTGACTTTTTTTTTTAACTTTATCTTAAAGTCTGATTGGCTGCATTGTACATACCAAGGGAACAGTTAAATTTCTTATATTTCTACTTTCTTCATTCTCTTTCAATACAACTTTCTCCCCTGAGATAGCCCTAGAAATAATGTAGAGATGAGATAATAATAGAGTTTTCCTTCTATTCCCACAGGTAGTTATATTCTAACTCCAGAGAAATAGTTTTCACAGTAATTCTGAGTTTTTCCAAACTTCTCAACTCTAAAAATAATGACCAATAAAAAACTCAGTGACTATGGTAGCCAATTTAATTTACCTAATCTTGAATAATCAACTTGATAAATGGTGTTTTCATTATATCTAATGGTATAATTATGGTACCGTTTTTCTTTTTCCATTTACAAGTCAATGCATTCAATGAGCACTTGCATTTTTCTTTCCAAGATGCTTAGCTACTCTACAGGGGAAAAAAGTTTTCATTAAAAGGGTAAGAATTCTCTTTGAAATTTTTATTGCTTTTGCCATTACTCCTCTTAGTTATAGCTGCAAGTATGAAATTATCTACTCATCTATACCTTAGACAAAATTCAACTTAACTAGTGTGTTGAAAGTAATTCACAGTTCTGTTGGATTAAACTGTTAGGGGAAGCACACTGACTGAAACCGCCCACCCTGGCCAGGCCCTTTAGTAACCATTCGCATGAGTTGTTTTAGGACAGGAGATCCTGGTAAGGAATACGGAACTAATAAGCCACCACCAACCGGAAGAGTTCGGGAAAGGTCAAAAGGAGACACCACGTGTCCGTCCACTTTCCAGAATCCCTCTCGCTAGCATCCATCTTGGCTGAGCGATGTGTGCACCACCAGGAAAGACTCTGAATTAGAATGATTGGCCAAAGACAACCTGGAAACTAATCCCATCACCATAAAACCCGAGACTGGCAGAGCAGGTCTCCTGGGTTCCCTTATCCTACTGCTCTCCACCCAGGTGCCCTTTCCCAATAAAATCTCTTGCTTTGTCAGCACGTGTCTCCTTGGACAATTCATTTTTGAGTGTTAGATAAGAGCCCAGTTTCTGGCCCTGGATGGGGTCCCCCTTCCTGCAACAAAACCATTGAAACTTTTTGAATACAATAGTTAATTCTTTTGATCAAAGGGGCACAAAATGCACTTTACATTATACATATATAATGGAAAGAATGTATTTAGGAATAGCTAGGTGACTTTGATGTACTTGATTTTTATGAACATTAGTTTGTTCATCTTTAAATGGGAGTAAAAAGCCTACCTCATGGCACTCCACTCCAGTACTCTTGCCTGGAAAATCCCCTGGATGGAGGTGCCTGGTAGGCTGCAGATCATGGGGTCGCTAAGAGTCGGACACTATTGAGTGACTTCACTTTCACTTTTCACTTTCATGCATTGGAGAAGGAAATGGCAACCCACTCCAGTGTTCTTACCTGGAGAATCCCAGGGACAAGAGAGCCTGGTGGGCTGCCATCTATGGGGTCACACTGAGTTGGACACGACTGAAGCAACTTAGCAGGTGATTTTGATGTACTTGATTTTTATGAACATTAGTTTGTTCATCTTTAAATGGGGGTAAAAGCCTACCTCATAGGACTAGATAAAAATACACAGTGTCTGACACATAATCATGTTTGGTAAATAAAAGAGGAGGTGGGAAAGGAGGTGATTATTACAACCTAGGAGTTACTATTTAAAGTCAAATGATCCCATTTCCTCCCCTCAGCTCTTCCTAATTCACTTCCCTTTCATTAAAATTACCTCATTTTCTCAAGTATAGCCCTTCTCTATATACCATTGTTTCTCAAAACTAGAAGAATCTCTCTAGATTTCTAGCTCTAGACTTAGCCCGATAGGTGGTAAAGAATTTGGCAGAATCTAAATGTCCAAATGTTTCCTTTAGAAATGCAAGCCACACTGAAGGAGTCAAGCTGGCTTCACCTCTTCTCCACAGCTGATTTAGGCCTAGTATTGAATGATTGAAAATGACTCACAGTCTGAACAAAGATCAGTTTCCCAGGAAAGGTCATGATGACTGTCTGTATACAATATTTTGTTTGCTGCAATTCAGGTGGATATCACTTGCAGATGTTTAGACTACAGATATTGGCCTCAATAGACTCAAATATTAATAGATACAGGTTCAGATTCATACTACATACCTCTAGATTCTTGTGGAAAATAATATGCCCTAAGTCAGTTTCCATCAGGAGACAGTTTATGAGATACAGATTTGTGTACAGGAAGTTTACTGAGCAGGACCAACACTTGTGAGAATGCAGGAAACATAGTCGGGCAAAGGAAGAGGTTAAATCATGATGAACTTGCAATAAAGGCCTCAACTGAAGTCACAAGGAGATTTGAACTAGACTGGCCTTCAGAGTTGTCCAGAATTGAGGAAGGGTCTGGCCTTTATATCCTGCAACATTCATCCGATGTGGATTGCTCTTTGGGGAGAAGCTGCTCTCTGTTGCTGAGGATAGTTGCTGAGGAGGCCCTCAGCAGTGAGCTGTTAATGCAATCTGGCAATCTGGAAAATGAGCGCTTCATTCTAAAAGGAGGTATGAGTACCTCCTTAACAAAATCTACTACCAACCGCTAAATAACCATCATTTATTTTCAGTGCTTTTGAATTAAATATATTACATAATATAAAATCTTTGGGTGGGTGCCAGGGTCCAGCCCCGGCTGATCCAGGGAGTTCGAAGCGGGGATGGTGTCAACAAGGATCAGGATACAATAGCTTCAATTAGATATTAATTAGAGATGTAAAGAGTAATAGAATGAGGATAGCTCAGTAGGAAAATTCAGTGGAGAAAAGAGGCTGAGTAGCTTGGTTTACGCGGGAGACCAATAAAACTTCAAGACAAGAAGTTTGCACCACTTACGTAGGCCGCAGGCATCCTTCCATTCTCCCGAAGGAGAGGAGACCCTGAGGCCTCCCGGGTCGGATCTTAGAAGCCCAGGCAAAATTAGTAAGCTTGGTGGGTTCCGCGCTCCAGATGGAGACTAAGCCAGAGTTTGAGAGAGAGAGAGCGACATGGGGAGACCAGTATTTCAAGAAACTGATCCCAATTCTTTATTTTCCACGGTCTACTTTTATACACTGAGATGTTATGCAAAAGTCACGCAGGGTCAGCAGTCCTGACTTTTATCAAAGTCAGGTGCTTCATACAAATGTATACAGAGGTCTTAGGGGTGTTACATCATCTTCTGGCCAGGGGGCCTGCTGACAATTTATGACCCTCTCCTTGTGACAGAGGTCAGTCAACCAGGACACTTATTTCTCCAGGGGTGATTATTCTTAAAATAGACACCACCCAAATAAAGTTACATTCCTATAGGGTGAGGGTGTAGTGGGTTTTAGTTAAGGAAAGAATTTACTTAGCCTAAGGTCTAACATGATTAATATCAAAGGTTAATACTTATTTCTTCTATATATTCATTAATGTGTGTAAGGGCAGGGGATGTGGAGACTTAGCAACAAACATTGGCTCAACAAATGAAAAACCCTTCACCAATACAATTTCTAATCAGCCCACTATACTTATACTAATGGTTTTCTAAGGAACCTGTTTTTAGAAGGTTTAAAGCATCTCGTGCCTCTCACAGTTGGGAGGCTGTGAGCAATCACATGTGGCCAGACAAGACTGTCAGGCAGGCTAGAGAACCTTCAGAGGAGTTTGTAGGTTAAAACACTCTTGTCACACCCAGGAGTTTTTATTAACTGGAGCTCTAGGTTAACTCCTTCTCCAAAAGAGGTGGTGGGGGACAGCCCCCCATAAACTCAGAGATGTAGGTGAGAGCACAAAGTAGTAAAGTAGGCAGACTCTGGTTATGAGGGTAGATGCTCGAGGATTTCCAGGGGGACTCCTGAGGCTCGATCCCACCTTTGCATATGTCGAGCCTCCTTCCTCATGACCTTTGCCATGGGCGGAGCGCTTCCCGCTGGCCCCCAACAGGTGGGGGAAGCATATATATTAAGATGACAGTCTTCATCACAATGACATTTCAGTAATTTTACTAGGTGAAAATATAAGAATCCCATAGATTATTTTCCTTTACCTGCATTATAAACTGTTCAGGGTTTCAGGGGTCAACCTGCAAATACAACAAATGATGATCACAAGTCTTGGTATTCTTCAGCATTGAGGGAGCAGGTAGCCATTCCCTTCTCCAGGGGATCTTACTCCCCAAGGGATCAAAGCCGTGTGTGCTGTGTTGCAGACAGAGTCTTTACTGTCTGAGCCACCAGGAAAACCCAGAGAGATATCAGACCACATAATAACAGTAAGAAGGCTGAAGATAGTGGATCTTAGTAAGTAAAACATTTGGGAAATAAGTCAGGCCAGAAATGCCTCAAATATTGAAAGCACTCTACATTTCAGAAACTGATAAACCTAAAGACCATACTATAAACTGAGTCATATCTTGGTACTTATGTTGGTAGCTGCCATCATTGCTTATTGATAGTGTTTCTACACCAAAGTTTTCCAGTGGACTGATCCTGCATACTAGTACCATTAAATGCTCAATGAAAAGAAGTTCTAGGTCAAATGTGATTGTGAAATATATCATTCCAAAATTCCCACTGAGGTTTGCGGTGCTTGTTTAGGATGTTAAAAACCTTAAGAGGTCAATCTGATTTAAAAAGCAGTCACCATTAACACTTCCAAAAGAATAAAATACCTATTAATAAATTTAACCAAGTGTGTGAAAACCCTGTACACTGTAAGACATTATTGAAAGAAATTGAAGAAGAAACAAATAAATGGAAAAATACTTTGTGCTCATGGACTGGAAAAATTAACATTGTAAAAATGGTAATATTCCCTAAAGCAATTTGCAGATTCAATGCAATCCTTACCAAAATCCCAATAATATTTGTCATAGAAATAGAACAAAAGAATCCTAAAATTTGGATGCAGCCACAAAAGACCTTGAAAGCCAAACAGCCTTGAGAAAGAAAAACAAATTTAAAGATATCATACACCTTGATTTCAAACTATACTACAAAGCTACAATAATCAAAGCAGTATAGTATTGCACAAAAACAGACACACCAATCAATGGAAATTATTAAAGAGTCCTTTTAATGGCAATTCAACTGCAGATCCTGAAATCGTCCTGTAACTAGGCTCCAATAACTCTCAGCCAAGGATTAAGGACACTCTTGCAAATAAGGAGTCCACCTGGAGATATGCCTGTCTGTGTCCCCCAAGTAGGCTTGGTGAACTTGTTCTGATTATAGATTTTCCAAAACCTTCTAGTCATGGCCCAAGAGTGGTCCTGTCCACTTTGGACCCAGAAGGATAAATTCCCACTCACACCCCTGGAGGCATTCCACTGGCCTTATTCCAAATATGGACCCTGAAACAAATCTGTGAACCATCCTGACTCAGCTAAGGTTCGAAGGCAGTCCTGCCCACTGAGGAACCCAGCAGAAGACATGCCCATCCATGCTTCCATTGGGAGAAATGCAGACCTCAATCACAGCTACAGAACCTGAAGCAGCTTTCTGGGTTACTTCCAGCCACTCTCAGCTATGTTCCAGTGCTGATTCCTTATACTGGGCACCTGTCCACGGGCCTGTTAAAAGGCCTCCAGGAATACAAAGGGCACCACACCCATCTGAGCATCTGTTAATAATCTACCACATGGGGACCCTAAAGTGAACTCTTGTTCCAGCACCAACCCTACTGATGCAGATGCTAGAGGTAGTCCTGTCTACACAGGGAGCAGACAGGATTCATCCCATCTAAGCAACAGGCCCACGAACTGTGAACTCCACTGTAGACCTAGCACTGTCACCTGACCCAGCTCCAACCTTGCTCAACTGTGATCCCTAAGATAATATCTGTTAGTAGAAAATCTTTACTGCCAAAATCAGTCTATAAAAAATTGGAAGAGGTGTTTGCTTCTTCAAATGGACAGACATCAACAAAACACTACACATATCATGAAGAATCTGGCAAATATATTAACATCAAGAAAAACTAATAAAGCTCTAGTAATTTATCTCAAAGAAATGGAGATCTATGATATGATATGCCTGATAAAGAATTCAAAACAATCATATGAAAGACACTACACAAGATACAAGAGAATACAGATAGACAACTAAATGAAATCAGGAGCCAATTCATGAATAGAATAAGAAGTTCAATAAAGAAACAGGAACCCACACAAAAGAGCCAAATAGAAATTCTGGAGCTGAAGATTATAACAGAACTAAAGTAAATAAATAAATAAGTAAAATAATAAAAAATAAATCAGTAGAAATCTTCCACAACAGACTTGATCATGCAGAATGATCAAAATGAACTTGAAAACAGGGTATTTTACATTAGTCAGATGAACAAAAAGGGGGGAAATGATAAAGAAGAAACCATATGGGACCTGTAGAACACAAACAAATAAATAAGTATACGCATTATGAGAGTTCCAGAAAGTGAAGAGAGAGAGAGAAGAGGAGAAGAAAGCTTATTTAAAGATATAAAGGCTGAAAATTTCCCAAATCTTAGATGAGATATGGACATCTAGGTATATGAAGCTCAAGGGACCCAAAGAAATATCCACCCAGAGATAGCTTATATTCAAATTTGTAGAAGTCAAAGGAGAATTTTGAAAACTACAAGAGAAAAGAGATTAATCATATACACAGAAACTCCAATAGGCTATCAGTGTACTCAGGAGAGAACTTAGAAGACAGGAGGGAATGAATAATGCCTTCAAAGTGCTCAAACAACAAAATACAACAAATAATACTATATCTGGAAACGCTGTCCTTCAAAAATTAAGGATAAAACAGACATCCAAGACAAGCAGAAGCTGAAAGTGTTCACATCACTAGATTAGACTTAGAAGAAATGCTAAAGAGAATTCCTCAAGTTGAGACAAAATGAAGTAACAACATGAAAACATACAAAATTATAAAACTCACTGGTAAATTTAAATATATAGTCAAATTCAAAATATTTTAATACCAAAATTATGGTATGTAAATCATATTTAGCTCTAGTATAAAAGTTAAAAGATGAAAGTATTAGAAATAACTAGAGCCTAAATATATATATGTGTGTGTGTGTGTGTGTATATATATATATATATATATATATAGACATACACCTATATGTTTTCTGTTGGTCAACCTCTAAGTCATGTCTGACTCTTTGCAGCCACATGGACTGTAGCACACTAGGCTCTTCTGTCCTTCAGGATTACCCGGAGTTTGTTAAAATCCATGTCGACTGAGTCAGTGATGCTATCTAACCGTTTCACCCTCTACTGCTGTCTTCTTCTTTGGCCTTCAATTTTTCCCAGGATCAGGGTCTTTCCCAATGAATCAGTTCTTTGCATCAGGTGGCCAAAGTATTGGAGTTTCAGCTTAAGCATCAGTCCTTCCAATGAATATTCAGGACTGATTTCCTTTAGGATTGACTGGTTTGATCTTCTTGCAGTCCAAGGGACTCTCAAGAGTCTTCTCCAGCACCACACTTTGAAAGTATCAGTTCTTTGGTGCTCAGCTTTCTTTATGGTCTAACTCTACCATCCATATATAACTACTGATAAAATATCTCTGACTATACAGAACTTTGTCCGCAAAGTGATGTCTCTGCTTTTTAATATGCTGTCTAGGTTTGTCATAGCTTTTCTTCCAAAGCTCAAGCATCTTTTAGTTTCATAGCTGTGGTCACCATTTGCAGTGATTTTTGAGTCCAGGAAAACAAAAACTGTCACTGCTTCCATTTTTTCCCCTTCTATTTTCCATGAAGTGATGGGACCAGATGTCATGATCTTAGTTCTTTGAATGTTAAGTTTTAAGCCAGATTTTTCACTCTCCTCTTACCTTCATCAAGAGGCTCATTAGTTCCTCTTTGCTTTTTTCCATTAGAGTGGTATCATTTGCATATCTGAAGTTGTTGATATTTCTCCTGGCAATCTTGATTTCAGCCTGTAATTCATCCAGCCTGGCATTTCACATGATATATTCTACATATAAGTTAAATAAGAAGGGTAACATTATACAGCCTTGTTTTACTCTTTTCCCAATTGTGAAAAAATCAGTTTTTCATGTTTGGTTCCAACTGTTGTTTCTTGATCTGCATACAAGTTTCCCAGGAGACAGGTAAGGTGCTCTGGCATTCCCATCTCTTTAAGAATTTTCCGCAGATTTTGTGATCCACACAGTCAAAGGTTTGAGAAAACCCAATGAAGCAGAAGTAAATGTTTTTCTGGAATTTCTTTGTTTTCCCCATGATCCAACAAATGTTGGAAATTTGAACCCTGATTCCTCTGCCTCTTCAAAACCTAGTTAGTACATCTTGGAAGTTCATGCTTCATGTACTGCTGAAGCCTAGCTTGAAGGATTTTAAGCATAACCTTGCTAACATGTGAAATTAGTGCAATTTTACAGTAGTTTGAATATTCTTTGGCATTGACCTTCTTTGGAATTGGAATGAAAACTGACCTTTTCCAATTCTATGGACACTGCTGAGTTTTCCAAATTGACAGACATTGTATACAGCACTTTCATAGCATCATCTTTTAGGATTTTTAATAGCTCAGCTGGAAGTCCACCCTTTCTATTAGCTTCGTTCATAGTAATGCTTTCTAAGGCCCACTTGAAGGCTCACAATCCAGGATGTCCCCCTCTAGGTGAGTGACTATACCATCGTGGTTATCTGGGTCATTAAGACCTTTTTTGTACAGTTCTTCTGTGTATTCTTGCCACCTCTTCTTAATCTCTTCTGCTTCTGTTAGGTCCTTGCCATTTCTGTCCTTTATTGTGTTCATCTTTGCATGAAATGTTCCCTTGATATCTCCAATTTTCTTGAACAGATCTCTAATCTTTCCCATTATATTTTTCCCTCTATTTCTTTGCACTGTTCATTTAAAAATACCTTCTTATTCTGCCTTGCTATTCTCTGGAATTCTGCATTAATTTGGGTATAGCTTTCCCTTTCTCCCTTGTTTGCTTCTCTTCTGTCCATTATTTATAATGCCTCCTTAGGCAACCACTTTGCCTTATTGCATTTCTTTTTCTTTGGGATGGTTTTGGTCACTTCCTCCTGTACAATGTAACCAACTTGTCCATAGTTCTTCAGGTACTCTATCTTCCAGATCTAATGCCTTGAATCCATTCACCACTTGCCCTGTATATTCATAAGGGATTTTATTTAAGTCATACCTTAATGGCCTAGTGGTTTTTCATACTTTCTTCAATTTAAGCCAGAATTTTGCAATAAAGAGCTCATGATCTAAGCCATAGTCAGCTCCAGGTCTTATTTTTACTGACTGTATAGAGCTCCTCCCTCTCTGGCTGCAAAGAACATAATCAACCTGATTTTGGTATTGCTCATCTGGTGATGTCCATGTGTAGAGTCAATTCTTGTATCTTTGGGAAAATGTGTTTGGTGAGGTCACCATGTTCTCTTGACAAACTCTGTTAGCTTTTGCCTTGCTTCATTTTGTACTCCAAGGCGACACTTGCCTGTTATTGTGAGTATCTCTTGACTTCTGACTTTTGATTCCCAATCCCCTATGATGAAAAGGACATCTTTTTTTGGTGTTATTTTAGAAGGTGTTTTAGGTCTTCAAAGAACTGGTCGACTTCAGCTTCTCTGGAGTCAATGGTTGAGGCATAAACTTTGATTACTGTGTTGTTGAATAGTCTTCCTTGGAAATGGACCAAGATCATTCTGTTGTTTTTGAGATTGCACCTAAGTACTGCGTTTTAGACTCTTTTGTAGACTATGAAGGCTACTCCATTTATTCTAAGGGATTCTTGCCCACAGCAGTAGATATAATGGTCATCTGAATTGAATTTGCCCATTACCATCCATTTTAGTTCACTGATTCCTAAGATATCAATGTTTACTCTTGCCATCTCTTGTTTGACCACATCCAATTTACTTTGATTCATGGACCTAACATTCCAGTTCCTATGTAATGCTGTTCTTTGCAGCATTGAACTTTACTTTCACCACTAGATATATCCACAGCTGAGCATCATTCCCATTTTGGCCCAGCCACTTCATCCTTACTGGAGCTGTTAGTAATTGTCCTCAGCTTTTCCTCGGTGCCATACTGGACACCTTCCAACCTGGGGAGCTCATCTTTCAGTGTCATATCTTTTTGCCTTTTCATACAATCCATCGAGTGAGTTACCATTTCCTTGTCCCATGAACCATGTTTTCTTAGGACTCTTCACTATGACCCATCCATTTTGGGCGGCCCTTCATGGCATGGCTCATAGCTTTATTGAGTTACACAAGCCCCTTTGCCACAACAAGGCTGTGATCCTTGAAAGGATATATGTATAAGTATACATATATATACATATATATATATAAGTATACATATATATATAAGTATATACATATATATAAGTATAATGATATAGGAGCTAATTCTTCAAGATGATAAGACAAATGTAAGTATACATGCGCACAACATTGGAGCACTAAACATATATAGCATATAGGGAAAAACAGATAGAAATGCAATAATAGTAAGGGATTTTAATACTACTTGCCTCAATGGATCTATTATCCAGACAGAAAATTAATAAGGAAACAGCAGACTTGAATTACACTATAAACCAAATGAACTCAACAGACATATACAAAGCAATCCACCCAAAAGCAATAGAATAAACATTTCTCTCAGGTTCTATCCATGATAAATTATGTATTGGGCCACAAAACAGGTAAATAAATTTTAAAATACTGAAATCAGATCAGGTGTATTTTCCAACCACTGTGGTATGAAGCTAGAAATCAATTGCAAGAAGAAAACTGGAAAATTCACAAACGTGAAGATTAAACAATATGTTCCTAAACAACTAAAGGGTCAAAAAAGAATCAAAAAATATTTTGAGACAAATGAAAATGGAAATACAACATACCACAACTTATGAGATGCAGGAAAAGAAGTTCTAAGAGGGAAGTTTATAGCAATAAACACCTATGTTAAGAAAAAGTTATTTCAAAACCCTGTTTAGAGGGATTTGGTGTTTTTGTTTTCTGGAGCTCACAACTCTTGCTCACTCTTGTGTCTGTGATACTGCAGGTTCTCTGTAGCTGCCTCAAACCACTCTGCTCTCTTCCGTCTTCAGCAGCCAGATTCCATACAGCTCTCCAAGTCAGGCAGGACAGAAACCAATCCCCTAGACAGACCACTGAGAACCTTGAAAGTTTAATGTTTGCACCATTCTTCAATCCCTTTCTGAGTGGGACACTGCCAAGGTATATCGTCCACTATAGTAACAGCAAAATATTCAGCCAGCTTTCTTTCTCAGCAGCTCTTAAGCATCTAGATTATGCCAAGTTCCATCAGGATTCCAACACAGGGAGTCATAAACCAGTCCTTTTGGGGTAGCCCCCTCAAAAAACTCCCTGTGTTGGGAAGATCCCCTGGTGAAGGGAAAGGCTACCCACTCCAGTATTCTGGCCTGGAGAATTCCATGGACTGTATAGTCCATGGGGTCACAAAGAGTCGGATACAACTGAGCAACTTTCATTTTCACTTTTGTCAAAAAATTAAAACATTAAATATATGATCCAACACTTTCCCTCCCCAGGGAGAAGCTGCGAGTTTAGAATTTCTTCTACTTGCTCCATGCTGCACTGTGGGAGATGACTATGGCAAGAGAGTGTGTGTTTGTCCAAACCTGTTCTCTGTGACCCAAAATTTGTTGCCCTTTCCTGTCAGCATTTAGATTCAGGCAAAGTAAAAACCAGTCCCTCAGGCAACCCCTTAAAATGTTTGCAAACTTGATGTATATTTCAATCTTCCCCTTCCCTATACAACAAGATGCAAGAAACTGAGACTTTTCTCGTGACCACACTCCATTGAGTGGGGGAGAGGTACTATGGTAAGCGATTGCCACACATTTTCCTATTGCCTTTGATCTGGCTGGTTTTGCACTCAAATGTGGTGTAGCTGCTGGAGTCTATTTACTGGTATCTGGATTTCTCACAAAAGGAATTGCTCTGTGTATTGCTGGATCCATGCCTTCCTGGGGAACAGAGAGTCTGGAGCCTTCTTGTGGACATCAATACTCTAGTAAATTCTGTTAGTATCTCAACTTTTAGGTGTGTTAACTGAATATAGAAGTCAGGGGACTTTCTACAGGCATCTGGGTTAACTGGTAGAGCAGAAACTAAATCTAGGGCTCTGACTCACAAGCCTTGACTCTCAAACCACTATGAGCCAAAATCACCATGCACAGAGATGTGTAAGAAACAAAGACATGATAATAATTTTTTTTTAATGGTTCAAATCATATCAAGGATGGAAAGGGAGGCAACATCTGAGATTTCTCTAGCCCTCTTTCATGGCTTAGTATCCCCTTACTTAGACTTGCCCCTTACCAAAATTATGATAACTACAGGTCTATATTTTAACCACTTTCCTTGTAAGCACAGCTCCAAGAAAGTAATGTCTTAGTATTATTTGCATATTTGAGGTCAAAGTTATTTTAAGATATCACACATTTTTTTTTATGTGGACCATTTTTAAAGTCTTTATTGAATTTTTTACAATATTGTTTCTGTTTTATGCTTTGTTTTTGACCACAAGACATGTGGGATCATAGCTCCCCACCTAGGATTGAACTCACACCCCTGCATTGGAAGGCAAAATCTTAACCACTGGACCACCAGGGAGGTAACACTCATATATTCTTAAGAAGGCTTTCTAGATTTGGAGACTTTTTTCTCTTATTCAAATAGTTTTTCAACTTGAACTTATAATATTTCTAATAAAAATAAAGATAAAGCTTATAAAAAGTAGAACAATAAAAAAAGTATGCAAATGCACTGAGTGATAGGAGATGGAACTTCTTTTTTTCTGCATTTGGTCTTTCAGTGAAATAACAAAGTTATTAAGTGAGAGACAGGGAGTAGAAGTGGACTTGGAGATTTGAGGACAGAGGAGAAAGTGTGAATTAATTGTCAAGAAAAGTGGAAAAGTGAGCTGATTAGGGGAAAGTAATAGGATGGATGGGTAGCACTAAGGACCTCTCTACATTTCATCATGAACGTAGGAGTTCATCTGTATGCAACAAGTGATTTTCCCAGTCGTGTTGAGCTGTTTATGTGAAAAAACAAAGAATACCGGTTGGAGACAGTCTGACATTGGAGTGATGCAACTATAAGTCAAAGAACTCCAAAGACTGCTGGCCCTCACAAGAAACTAGGAGAAAGGTCTGGAACCAGTTCTCTCTCAGAAGCCTCAGAATGAACCAACTCTACTGAAATCTTGGTCCTGGACTTCTGGCTTTCAGAAAATTAATTTCTGTTCTTTTAAGCTAGCCAGCTTGTAATACTTTGCTACAGCAGCCTTGGAAAACTAATGAAGATGGTAAGCACAGACACCAGAGAATTCCTCATGTGTTTGGATTGGATCGTTCTCCAAACATATGCATTTTTACTGGCATAAAACCTTGTCCATCAGGACTCTGGTGGTCAGTGGCTGAGCCAATGCATGGGACATGGGTTCACTGCCTGGTCTGGGGGGATTTCATATGCCACAGAGCAACTAACCCTGCATGCCACACTACTGAAGTCCATGTGCCTAGAGTCCATGCTCTGCAACAAAAGAAGCCACCCATGCACAACAAAGAGTAGCCCCCACTCACCACAACTAGAGAAAGCCCACGTGCAGCAGTGAAGGCCCAGCCCAGCCAAAAATTAAAAATTAACTAGTTAAGGCTTTTCTCCATCAAATGCTTATCTTATATTCACCCTAGTGTATGCCCCAATCATCTTGAACAGTTATTTACAAATTTAAGTTTTCACTGTGTGCTTTCTCTTTTGGACCTTTCTATAACAATGTATTATAAAGCATCATCCCCATCCCTGAAGTATCTCACTGCAAACACGTAAATTCTTCTTATCCCAGCTGCATGATTCCTGTCTTTAAATCTGTTCTCTGGACTTGCCTAAGCATTTCTTTACGTGATTTATCAAAAGACCAAAATGATTAAATTAATAAAAATTGTTAGCATTAATGTATACAAGAACATTAAACATCTGTGTGGCACTACCAAGCAATTTGCCTGTTATTAAATAAAAGTTACTGAGGCTAATAATCTAATAAGGATTAAAATTTTGTATTAACACCACATAATTCAAACTGATAGTCTAAAATTCAGACTGAAAATTCTAATTAACAACTTCTGGATTTTCCAGACTCATTGACTTATAAAGTTCAGATATCAGCTTCATTCTGTTAAAAATTCATGCTATAAATTTTTGGAGGCAGGATGTCTAAATTCAGATGGATATATCCCCCCATTTTTCTAGAAAATATATATAACACAAAATGAACATACATGAAAGTTTCAGCAGATAACAATTTTCATATTGTAAATAAATGCATTAGAGGCATCACATCTAAAACTTGACTTTGATGACTGTGTTCTATATTTGATATTATTAAAATAAAGGAAGACTGAGCATACACACTAATTATATTCAACACATTGAAAAGAACCCAACTTCTGATATGCTCTGAAGTGAAAGTGAAAGTTGCTCAGAAGCGTCCAGCTCTTTGCAACCCTATGGACTGTATAGTCCATGGAAGTCTCCAGGCCTGAATACTGGAGTGGGCAGCCTTTCCCTTATTCCAGGGGATCTCCCCAATCCAGGGATCAAAGCCAGATCTCCCACATTGCAGGCGAAATCTTTACCAGCTGAGCCTCAAGGGAAGCCCAAGAATACTGGAATGGGTAGCCTATCCCTTCTCCAGCAAATCTTCCCACCCCAGGAATTGACTAGAGTCTCCTGCATTGCAGGCAGATTCTTTACCAACTGAGCTATCAGGAAAGCCCCTGATATGCTCTAATGGCCATACTTCAGTAAGTACTATTTTTAGTTTATAAATACTAAGATCTCTTTTTTTCCTGTCAGTCAGTCAGTTCAGTCACTCAGTCGTGTCCAATTCTTTGTGACCCCATGAATCGCAGCACGCCAGGCCTCCCTGTCCATCACTAACACCCAGAGTTCACCCAAACTCATGGCCATCGAGTCGGTGATGCCATCCAGCCATCTCATCCTCTGTCGTCCCCTTCTCCTCCTGCCCCCAATCCCTCCATGCATCGAAGTCTTTTCCAGTGAGTCAACTTTTCGCATCAGGTGGCCAAAGTATTGGAGTTTCAGCTTTAGCATCCATCCTTCCAAAGAACACCCAGGACTGATCTCCTTTAGGATGGACTGGTTGGATCTCCTTGCAGTCCAAGGGACTCTCAAGAGTCTTCTCCAACACCACAGTTCAAAAGCATCAATTATTCGGTACTCAGCTCTCTTCACAGTTCAACTCTCACTTCCATACATGACCACTGGAAAAACCATAGCCTTGACTAGATGGACCTTTGTTAGCAAAGTAATGTCTCTGCTTTTGAATATGCTATCTAGGTTGGACATAACTTTCCTTCCAAGGAGTAAGCGTCTTTTAATTTCATGGCTGCAATGCAGGATTTTACTTATTTTGAGAGGCTAATACTATTCTGTAATAGTTTTTTTTGTTTGTTTGTTTTTTGACTTAGTCAATGAACTCTAAGTTAATCATGGGGATTTTTTTTCAAAGGATGAGAAAAGTATCTTAATTTAAATTGAGATTAAGCAGATAATGACAATAAATAACAAAATCTTTCTACATGAAGTGAATATTTGACAACTTAAAATGTTAATTAATATTCACAACAATACATCCTTATCCAGCTTCTATAAAAAGGACTTTACGAGCAGGGGGTCAGAGGTGGAGAGGACAAAGGATTAATTTGAAGATTCATTATTTCAATGAAGAACAGCCCTTGAGCAATTCAAACTAATAACCAGTTAAAATTACTTCTTTAGCTGTATTCAGCAAATGGATGTAACTGAATCCAACATTTCCTTTTATTAAGTTCTTCCTGAAAAATTTATCTTAAACCTTGCTCTCCATACATAATTAGCGAAACAAACACTATTCTGAAAATCTTTCAATACTTTCTATATTATGATCCTGAAAACAATAAAGTGTAAGGTTAGGAATACCTTTCAATAAAGGCATGAATTTTTAGCAAGGGGGCATCTCCACTCCAAGTCCAGAGGACAGTTTAAGACCATGTATATTCTTGTGCCTCATTGGAGAGTGAAAGTCCAAAAGATTTTACATGACCTTTTAAGATTTTCTTTCATTTTTAATAATCTTCCAATCATTTTTACCTATATTCTCATATGGGGCTTCCCTGGTGGCTCAGACAGTAATAATCTGCCTGCAATGCAGGAGACCTGGGTTCAATCCTTGGGTCAGGAAGATCTCCTGAGGAAGGGAATGTCTACGCAATCCAGTATTCTTGCCTGGAAAGTTGCATGGACAGAGGAGCCTGACAGGCTAGAGTTCATGGAGTCCCAAAGAGTCAGACATGACTGAGCAAGTAACACTTACTTACAGTCTCATATAAAGGACAGATAATGTTTTATCATTTAATAGCTCATTGAACCTGGAGAAGGAAATGGCAACCCACTCCAGTATTCCTGCCTAGAGAATCCTGTGGACAGAGGAGCCTGGTGGGCTGCTGTCCATGGGGTCGCACAGAGTCGAACACGACTGAAGCGACTTAGCATGCGTGCATGCATTGGAGAAGGAAATGGCAACCCACTCCAGTATTCTTTCCTGGAGAATTCCAGGGATGGAGGAACCTGGTGGGCAGCCATCTATGGGGTTGCACAGAGTTGGACACCACTGAAGTGACTTAGCAGCAGCAGCAGCAGCAGCTCATTGAATGTATAGTTTGAGCATTTAAACTAACCTATGTAAGAAGCAGGGCTTCCCTAGTGGCTCAGCATCAAAGAATCCACCCGCAATGCAGGAGTCACAGGAGATGCAGGTTCTTTCCCTGGGCTGGTAAGATCCCTTGGAGGAGGGCATGGCAACCTACTCCAGGATTCTTGCCTGGAGAATCCCATAGAAAGAGGAGCCTGGCAAGCTACAGTCCATGGGGTCACAGAGATTTGGACACGACTGAAGCAACTTACCACCTACACATGCATGTAAGAAGCATGCCAATCTTCAAAAAATGCAATTAATTATGCCACTTATTTAGGCAAATAACCCTTTCTTTCCAAGCATTTGAAACTTCCCTTGACCTTTTCTCCCCTACCCCCAGCTTTATTGAAATATACTAAAAACTGCATATAATTAATATACTCAATTTGGTGAAAGTGAAAATTGCTCAATTGTGTCTGACTCTTTGCAACCCCATGGACTATAGAGTCCATGGAATTCTCTAGGCCAGAATACTGGAGTGGGTAGCCTTTCCCTTCTCCAGGGGATTCTTTACCCACTGAGCCACAAGGGAAGCTCTTTTGGTGAGTTTGGGCATATAGACGGAGGAGCCTGGTGGGCTACAGTCCATGGGGTCGCTAAGAGTTGGACACGACTGAGCCAACTTCACTTTGACTTTTCACTTTCATACATTGGAGAAGGAAATGGCAACCCACTCCTGTGTTCTTGCCTGGAGAATCACAGGGACGGGGGAGCCTGATGGGCTGCCATCTATGGGGTCGCACAGAGTCGGACATGACTGAATCGACTAGCAGCAGCATGCACTTGTGTTACCATAATCAAGGTAACAAACGTATGTATCAACTTCAAGTTTCCTCCAAGTTTATTTGTTCTGTTTTAGCAAGGACATTTAAAACAATATCCACCCTCTTAAAAGTTCAACCTTATTGCTAACTACAAGCACTGTATTGTACAGCAGATTTCAAGAACTTACTCTCTTGTATCCTATAACTTTACACCCACTGAAAAACAATTCCCCTACCCCTCTCCCTCCATCTTCTGTTAACCACCACTCTATTGTCTATTTCTATAGGTCTGACCATTTTAGATGCCTCCTATAGGCAGAATCATTCAGTACTTGCCCTTCTGTGACTGATTTAATTCATTTAGTAAATGTCTTCCAGGTCAATCCATATTATTATAAATGCCATGATTTCCTTCTCCTTTAAGGTTAAATAAATTCCATTTTCCTTATCCAAGCATTTGTCAATGGACATTTGGATTATTTCCATATCTTGGCTATTGTGAATAATGCTACAATAAACATAGCCTCTTCAAGATCTTGACTTCAATTTTTTTGAGTATATACCCAGAAGTGGCATTGCTGGATCACATGGTAATTTTATTTCTAATTTTTTTTAGAACCTCCACACTGTTCTTCACGTGGCTGCACCATTTCACATTCTTATTGATAATGCACAAAAATTCTAACTTCTCTATAACCTCATCAGTATTTCTTTCATTTTGCTTTCTTGATAATAGCTATCTTAACAGGGTGTGAGACGATACCTCACTTGGTCTTGATTTGCATTTCACTGATGTTTAGTGAAAAAGTTGGCTTAAAGCTCAACATTCAGAAAACTAAGATCATGGCATCTGGTCCCACCACTTCATGGCAAATAGATGGGGAAACAGCGGAAACTGTGACAGACGTTATTTTGGGAGGCTCCAAAATCACTGCAGATGATGACTACAGCCATGAAATTAAAAGATGCTTGCTCCTTGGAAGGAAAGTTATGACCATCCTAGACAGCATATTAAAAAGCAGATACATTACTTTGCCAACAAAGGTGTATCTAGTCAAGGCTATGGTTTTTCCAGTGGTCATGTATGGATGTGAGAGTTGGACTGTGAAGAAGGCTGAGTGCCGAAGAATTAATGCTTTTGAACTGTGGTGTTGGAGAAGACTCTTGAGAGTCCTTTGGACTGCAAGGAGATCCAAGCAATCTATCCTAAAGGAAATCAGTTCTGAATATTCATTGGAAAGACTGATGCTGAAGCTGAAACTCCAATCCTTTGGCCACCTGATGTGAAGAACTGACTCATTTGAAAAGACCCTGATGATGGGAAAGATTGAGGGTGGGAGGAGTAGGGGACGACAGAGAATGAGATGGTTGGATGGCATCACCAACTCGATGGACGTGAGTTTGAGTAAACTCCACAGGTTCATGATGGACAGGGAGGCCTGGTATGCTGCAGTCCATGGGGTCACAAAGAGTTGGACACAACTGAGTGACTAAACTGAACTGAACTGAACTGACATTTAGTGATGTTCTCTACTATCTGTGGGTTTGGTATGTCTTCTTTGGAAAAAATATCTATTTAAGTCCTTTTCCTTTTTATTTTAGATCAGGTTATTTGTTTTTTATTTTGTTTTGTTTTGCTTTTGAGCTGCACGAGGTCCTTATGTATTTTGAAAAATAATTCCTAGCCAGTTATATGATTTGCAAATTTATTTCCCCCATTTATAGATTGTCTTTTCATGTGTTTATTTCTTTTGCTGTGTGGAATCTTTACATCTGAAGTAGTCCTTTTCATCTAGTTTTGCATTGGTGTCATATCCAAGAAACCATTGTTAAGATCAGTATTAAGAAGTTTTCCATGTTTTCTTCAAGGTTTTATGATTTCCAATTTTAAGTCTTTAATCCATTTTGAGTTAATATTTCCTTGACCATTAACCCTTGATCAGAACTTTCAGCTGGACACAAAATAAAATTTTTACTTTTGTTATGGCAATGAAATTAACATTTGCCAAAACACCACAGAGAACATAGAAATCTATTTTTTTCTTTATTCTCTACTTGCTGAATTAACTAGTAAATAGGCAGAATTAGCGATTAAGTTGTATGTTTAATAGCAAAATAAGGTTCTTGTCTTCAGGGTAGATTTGCATCACTTTCATGAATTTTCAAGCTGTCAAACGACCATATCCAGCTTCCAGGGTGATAAAAATATAGTGTTTTCAACTTTTGTTTGTCCTCAAGTTGGTTTATAAACACAGTTTGTGTAGAAGACAAATAGTACACAATTTTCTGTGACACTTTAACCAACATTTAACAAGAATACCAATTAGTTGAAATTTGTATTTTCTTGCATTTACTCCCATTAACTGAGAAATTATACTTGCACATTCAACTAGTCCTTGTACAAACAAATTATGTTAAATGTCGGTTACAGAAACATCATATGGAAATAGAAATTCTAAATTTCATAAATTCTATTTGTAATACATCTTGAAAAATAGTTTAGTGAGCTCACCATGCTCTATTGAACCATATCATTATTGAAATTTGGTAGAATGAAGGTTTAGAACTTGAGTTAGAAAGTTTATATATTTTAAGCCAATAGGATATTTATGTAAAGATTTTTCTCATTCCAGCTGCTAGATTATTTTTATACTCTAGGTATAACTTTGCATTTATGCTTCAGATAAAACCATGCTTTCAAAGCTAATCTCAAAAATTCAGTTATAGTTTTCATTGTAACAAAACTCAGATAATAGTTCTATTGTCTGGGAGAGGAGTATTTATTTGTTGGTTGGGTAGAGGTTGAGAGAGCTGTATGTAAAAACACCAGCATTTATGTTTATTTATGGGAGGAGTTAGAAATAAAACTGGCCATCAAATATCTGTACTCACTGAATATCTCATATCTCATACTTTAAGAGTATTCTCTTAGTACTGGATGTTCGTGAAGGAAACAAAATGGAGAAAATCTGCATGAGGGATCAAGGAAAGCATGCTAATAATGCAGGCAAAGAAGCTAAAGAAGGCATGATGGCTGGATACAAATTCTGACCCTCGTTTTTTACTCATAGGAGACAATTTTTAATTCTAGCCGACCTAAACGATATGAGGTTGAAAAATATTCAATCTAGAATCCTAAAAAGTATTTCAAAAAGAAATAAAGCAGACAGGAAGAAAACTGAAATTTGGGGGAGTAATTATGAAAGCCAAGGAATATACCAAGGACAGTGGGGGCATTCAGAAAGAGTTGCTCACATCCTTCTCTTTGTACAAGTCCCAGGACCTTGAGTAGGTGAGCTAAGACCAAGTGGGATTAGAAATATGACATGGAGTGTTGAAGGCAGGATAGGTCAATAGATGTAAATAATCATGCTCATTGACCCACAGTGAACATCAAAATGAGAGGGAGTTCTACAAGCGCATGTGTACATGTGCTAAGTTGTTTCAGTCCTGTCTGACTCTTTGTGACTCTATGGACTGTAGCCCACCAGGCTCCTCTGTCCATGGGATTCTCCATGCAAGACTACTGGAATGGGTTGTCATGCCCTTCTCCAGGGGATCTTCCCAATCCAGGGATCAAACCCATGTCTCTTACGTCTCCTGCATTGGCAAGCAGGTTCTTTACCACTAGTGCCATCTAAGTAGAATCCTTTTATTCTTAGTTCTGACAACTGTATTCTCTAAGGATAACTAAAAAATATAACAAAGGTGATAAACTAAATTTTAGCTTAAATAAACATACAGTAGAAGACTTTGGAAAATGAGACCCACTAAGAAAGTTTTACAAGAAAAAAGGCTGTAGGCTTTTAAAGAAGACTTGAAATTACCAGGGAAATGATTCATTTAAGACAAACATCGCGCAAACACTCCCGCATTTTAAGTAAAAATGAAGCCCTGAATGGCACACTGTCAGAGTCATTTTAAAAGATGCCTCAAGTATAACATGACTTTTAGCCAAAGACCATGAAAATTGCCATCTGTTTTGCATTTGTTTTCATCTCTGGGACCAAATTCTGGACTATTGACTCTGATTTCAGATAGAGTTTTGGTTTTCTATGTCTTCAACACTCCCCTGTTGACTCTATGTATCTTAGCTTTCCTGTACAATTTGAGTTCTTTTTTCTTCATTTCTCACTTCACTGGTTGCCTTGGCTGAGGACTTTCCAATTTAACTCTCAGGCCTAAGAAACTCCAACTTCAGTGTATCTGGCTCCCAGCTTCTGACAAAGAGAAGGAACAGATTTTTAAAACAATACATTTGAAAGAAGACAACACAAGAGATGTGCATTTGGGAAGAGGAGAATTCAGCAAGGGTTCTGTCTTCACCTACTCAGCTACCAATAGAGTGACCATATATATCTTATTACCCAAGCAGGGACACTTTTGAGAAGAAAAAAAAAGAAAAGCACTCACTAAACAGGACTCCAGACAGGACATATATGGAGAGACTTCTAGAACAAACTGGGAACCTATGGTCACCTGATTTCTAAATGAATTCTAAGACCACACCAATCATTCCAGAAACAAAAGCCAAGTTGGTGGGAAGGAATTGCAGAGAATAACCTACTGCTATTGCCAAGGATTTACATAGAGATCAATATAATCTTGGACTTTAAAACTTCCTTGGTGGAAATAGGGGGTAGGTGGAATGAATTAGGAGATTGGGATTGACATATATACACTGTTGGTACTATGTATAAAATAAAAAACTAATGAGAACCTACTGTAGAGCTCAAGGAACTCTATTCAATGCTTCATGGTGACCAAAATGGGAAAGAAATCCCAAAAAGAGGGGATATATGTATACATATAGCTGGTTAATTTTGCTGTAGAGTAGAAACTAATACAACATTGTAAAGAAACTATACTTCAATAAACACTTTAAAAAATGAAATTACAAAAAAACAAAGTTTCTTGGCGATTTGGTCTTCAAATACTTGCAAAGAGAATGTACACAATTGCCAAAAGTTTAGGGCTTAAGTTAAGAGAAATGTAAAAAATCCCAAGAATGGAATCCAAGTCACTTGAGACACAGAGATCTTTGAGACATGAGTTAATCTCTGAATTCAACTGTAGATTACACATAATAAAAATGCATTTTATGACAACATAAGCATATCTCACATGAATCTGCATGTTTCATACAATAAAGCATAAAAGAAAAGTTGCATTTAGTAGTTATGACAGACATTATTGAAAGTGGAAGACCCTTGTGATATTTCAAAATTTCTCCTTCACTAGTTTTAAATTACTGATGGGCTGTGTCTACTGGCAGCACTGATAAATCATGATGGTTCCTGTAGGCCAGATGTTGAAGTAATACAGAGAAATGGAAATGTCAGTGCTAATTCCTAAAGCTACAATAACGAGAGAAACTCGTTTCTCATGATTTGAGCTTCCTGCCATTGCTGCTAATATCAGTAGACTGTTTTTCAGTTTTTTTATGACATTCAGCTAAATCTAAAAACTAGATTATAACACTCCAACAAGAAAGGCTTTTCACATTTTGTCAAATAGCTTTGTTTTTAAGTTTTTCCCCTAAAGCACATATTTAGTGAAACTCAATTTTCATTAAGATAAGCCACATGATATCATTGCATTTAGTAAATATCCATGGCAAGTGGAATTTGTCTTTGCAAGGATATCCAACCAGTCCATCCTAAAAGAGATCAGTCCTGGGTATTCATTGGAAGGATTGATGTTGAAGCTGAAACTCCAATACTTTGGCCACCTGATGTGAAGAGCTGACTCATTGGAAAAGACCCTGATGCTGGGAAAGATTGAGGGCAGGAGGAGAAGGGGATGACAGAGGATGAGATGGCTGGATGGCATCACCGACTCAATGGACATGGGTTTGGGTGCACTCCGGGAGTTGGTGATGGACAGGGAGGCCTGGCGTGCTGCAGTTCATGGGGTCACAAAGAGTCGGACACGACTGAGTGACTGAACTGAACTGAACTGAATTTTGTCTCCATGAATGTAATTTTGATGTGGTGTCTAAAGCAGGAAAATTTTCCTCTGTCCTGACACTCAGGCTCATTTTTGCTTCCTACATTAAGATTCATTTTGGGCACCACCATTTACATCCCTGGCTTTCCTTCCCCATGTAACAACTAGAGAAGTATACAGCATCACCTTAGTAAAACAAAGGGCTTCCCTTGCGGCTCGGCTGGTGAAGAATCTGCCTGCAATGTGGGAGACCTGGGTTCCACCCCTGGGTTGAGAAGATCCCTTGGAGAAAGAAAGGCTTCCCACTCCAGTATTCTGGCCTGGAGAATCCTATGGACTGTATCGTCCATGGAGTTGCAGAGTTGGACACGTCTGAGCAACTTTCACTTCATTTAGTAAAACTATAGCACATGCAATCAAAGGTCTATATTAAGTATACATTCGGCATTCAGCACTAGGTTCCTACAGTCCTGTGTTTCAGCCTCTATGACATTCTCTTAGTGGCTCAAGTTTGAAGAGTTAGACTCATGATTACCATTCTCTCTCCTTTAGCTTTTATACCTAATGAATCTCCAAGTCTCTTCAAAATAATATTCAAATGTGTTTTCTATCATTTTTTCTCCTCTCTTAATGAAATCCTCCTTGTTCTAAATCACACATCAGAAATGTCTTGTAAATGTAGACATCCTGTTTTCATTCTCTATAAGGAATATAGTACCTTTAGACAGGCACCTGCTCAAATGTGGACTCTATTTGAGTTTCTGACTGAAGCAGAGTATAACAGAGTATAACAGCATACTCTACTGTTATAAACAATGGAAGAGTGTTTCTTTGCCTCAGCTAGATTTGAGAAAAGAAGAGAGTGGGAAGGAGAAGGGAACAAAGAAGGATTACTCTTACATATGCCCTACTAATCTTGGCCCTATTTTCAGAGGCCACAGGAAGCAGTCTTCAGTACAAAGTAGTCTTTGCTCATTTATCATCTAAAACAGATGGCTAGGAGAACAGAGTAACTCTGGAAATAATTCATCAAACTGCTATTAATGGTGTCTGAAATGTATGTCTTGATTTTCTTCCTCTATGCTTTTCAAGGGATTATATTTTGTCAATTGAATGACAGTTTTTATAAAAGGCATTAAATAGCTATTCTAATGAAGCACTCTTTTTGCAAAACAATGGAAATATTTCATAGATATGTGATACTTCTCCCAAATACCATTAACTGTCTCATCTTACATTCATCAATCAATAAACACTTGTTGGCCATCTGCTTTGGGTGAGACACTATGTCTGACACTATGTAGATAGTGATATTGGAGAAGGAAATGGCAACCCACTCGATATTCTTGCCTGGGAGATCCCATGGACAGAGGAGCCTGGAGGGTCACTGTCCTTGAGGTTGCAAAGGGTCAGACACTACTTAGCAACTGATCACTCATGCAGGTAGGAATATATGATACAAACACAGATCTTAAGTCTAGGGAGGGAAAGAGTTAATAATCATCTAAGCATGTGAGTACAAACTAAGAAGAATGCTAAATGTAAAATTAGTAAGGGAGAACAGAACAAATGGTACTTTGAGGACGTGATATTTAAAGTCAGCCTGAACTCATGAGAAGTCTTGTAAGGATTTGACGGGAGAGCATACCCGGCAAAAGAACACTGCGTGCTTCTAAAATGGGAAATGACGTGTGTGATGAACTGCAATGAGGCCGGTTAAGCTTGTGTACAGTGATCAGGGTAGACAAGGGAGATTAAGTGGAAGAAACACTCAGGATGTTTAGGTCACCCTAAAGGTTAGATATTGTTCTCAGTACAGTGGGAACCAAGGAAGAACTTTAAGCAGGGGTAATATGATCTGATTTCATCTTCAAAGGGCTTCCCTGGTGGATCAGATGGTATTCAATCTGCCTGCAATGCAAGAGACCTGGGTTGGATCCCTGAGTTGAGAAGATCCCCTGGAGAAGGGAATGGCAACCTGCTCCAGTATTCTTGTCTGGAGAATCCCATGGACAGAGGGGCCTGGAGGGCTACAGTCACATGGGGTCACAAAGAGTAGAACATGACTGAGGCACTAACACTCAGCTTCAAAAGATTACTTAAGCTGCTATTTGGAAAACCGACTTGAGACAGAGAGAAGTAGGAAACCAACTGGGAGGCTCTATGAATGTTCCTTATGAGACTAGATGCCTATCTAGTTTTGTGTAGTGGCAGAGAGAAAGAAAAATTCCTAGCACTGAGGTAGAATCAAGGAATACCTCTGGCTTCTCACTTGAATAACACAATGGATGACCTTCTGATTCCCCGGATATATAATACTGGAATAGATGGTTGGGGGAGGAAGTGGTAAAAATAAGACTTTAATCGTAAGTACTTGTGTGTGAAGTAGCTTTGACAGCAATGGCTTTGAAGTGGTTTTGAAGTTGTCCAGTGCTAAGGTGACCTCAATAATAAAGTTCTGTACTGGAGTTCCAAATTTAGGATACATGAGCCCATGAATATTACTTAGAAGAACTGGGGATAGACAAAATTTACCAGGGAGAGTATATACAGAATAAATAGCAGCTCAAAAAACTGAGGACCAAGGAATTAAGCAACAAAGCACTTTAACACTTAAGTATCAGATGAGAAAAGATAAACTGGCAAAGGGATAAAAAAGGAATTTTTAAAGAAAGGAAAAGAAAACCAATATAATATCATGTATGAAATGAGTCGCCAGTCCAGGTTTGATGCACGATACTGGATGCTTGGGGCTGGTGCACTGGGACGACCCAGAGGGATGGTATGGGGAGGGAGGAGGGAGGAGGGTTCAGGATGGGGAACACATGTATACCTGTGGCGGATTCATTTTGATATTTGGCAAAACTAATACAATATTTTAAAGTTTAAAAATAAAATTAAATTAAAAAAAAAAAGAAAACCAATAGAAAAAGGATGTATTTCAAGGAGAATGAAGTGGTGAACTCTATCAGATGTTGCTAAATAGTCAAGAAAGATGAGGACAGTATGACTTAACTCATATATGAAACATAAAAATGTACAAACAAAAACAGATCAAATGAACACATGAAACAAAAGCCAATTTTCTGTTTAACTAACAAACAAAAAATTAACAGACACCAATAACAGATTGGTGGTTACCAGAGTGATGATAGAAGAAGCCAAAAGGAGGCAAGTTGAGAAGTGAGTTCAGGTTGGCAACTTAGAAATATATGAATAGACAATACTTCCAAGAAGCTTAACTATAAAACTTGCTGGAGAAATGGAGGAAAGAGCTGGAGGGTGATGAAGAAGCTGAGATCCTTCTATAAGATGGTATGTATTGATCATACATGTGTAATGAAAATAATCCAGTCAAGAAAATATGATAATTCAAAAGTGAGAGGAAATAGATGAAAGAGAAAAGTATTTTTGAAGGCAGGACTGGATCAGACTGATCCAGGGCATAAATGTAAGGACTAGTATTGGGCAGGAGGAAGGGCTTCCCTGTAATTAGGGGAGCAGAAAGGAGTGGGAGGCACATGACTTGGGGTTTGCTGACAGAATGCCTTTTGAGGTCCCACTGGGTGGGCTCACCTTTCTTAAGGACACTGAAATAGTCATCTCCTGAGGTTGGGGCAAGTGAGAAAGAGTATAAGGAGCAAAGAAAGGTTGTAAAATCACCATGAAAACCTATGCAGATTGGCCTTTCAACAAAAACGGAAACTAGGAATTCAATAAACTATCCCTGTGCCTCTTGCTGTTTTGAAAAGTAAATAGGTTTAAATAGTAGCTGTGGAAAATTCAGAATGAAGTGTATGATTTTTGTTCAAAATCAATTAAGGGATTCAGAGAGCATTTCTAGAAGCCTACAATGCAAGAGTCAGGCTATCCATCATCCTCAGTCCCTTGGTCAGAGTCAATATTTACCTTAAAGGACCACAGTGAGAATGGAACTGCGCTGCTGCCGTCTCCCCCACCTGCAAGGAGAGTTCAATAGGCAATTCTCTTTCAACATGTCTAAACTGCGCTCATAGAATGTCATTCTTATCTGATTTTTAAGAAGAATTTTACATATTATTAAAACTATAAAAGAATTCATAACTGTTACAACATTTCCATAGATAAAGAAGTTCAAGTCATAAAAAATAAATATTTTTACCTTACGCCAATGTCATTTTCCTGAGAAGTCAATATTATCAGCTAGGTATGAAACCATTCACATTATCTTTTATGTTTATCCAAGCATACACAAGTTCCGTTGGTTTGTTTTTATTTTTGAGCTTACAGTAATGCAATCATACTAATTATTGGTTCTACAATTTTTGTCAATAACCATGTGATCTTTCCAAGTCAATATTTATAAACATAAAATTATTTACAATGATTGTGTAGTATCCTATAGCATATGCCTTCTACATGTTACTTTAACATTGCTTCTTTAGTGGCAAATTAGATTATATAATAAAACAATCTGCAAAAAATTTGATCAAACCTACATCATTACATACTGGCCCTCCTCTAACATTTGTTGGCATGGGAAAAGAGTACAAGTAGAAGGTCATATATCCTATGTCTAAATATTTAAAGTTATTAATTAAGCTAATATAAAAGCTGCTTGCTCCTTCAAAGTAAAGCATTGACAAACCTAGACAGCATATTAAAAAGTAGAGACATCCATCACTTTGCCAACAAAGGTCCATATATTTCCAGTAGTCATGTGCAGATGTGAGAGTTGGACCATAAAAAAGGCTGAGTGCCAAAGAATTGATGCTTTCAAACTGTGATGTTGGAGAAGACTCTTGAGAGTCTCTCAGACAGCAAGGAGATCAAACCAGTCAATCCTAAAGGAAATAAACCCTGAATATTCATTAGAAGGACTAATGTTGAAGCTGAAGCCCCAATACTGTGGCCACCTGATGCAAAGATCTGACTCTTTGGAAAAAACCCTAATGCTGGGAAAGATTGAAGGCAGGAGGAGAAGGGGACAACAGAGGATGAGATGGTTGGACGGCATCATCGACTCAATGGACATGAGTTTGAGCAAACTCCGGAAGATAGTGAAGGACAGGGTAGTCTGGTGTGCTGCAGCCCATGCAGTCACAAAGAGTCAGACATGACTGAGTGACTGAACAATAAAAATTAAGCTAAGAAATTGTTATTTAAGATAAATTCTATCTTCCTACTTTGACAAATATACACTCACAATGATCTGGAAGTCCAGCCTGAAATTTCCAATTCTTAGATGGAAATTTGCCATCTGGCCATTTGCCCACCACCTGCCCCACTTCTCAGTCCACTCTGGAGAGAGCCCTATTACACAAGACCTACTGTTCCCTCTGGACACTTCTGTCCTAACATCGCACCCCACTTGCACTCTTCTTACAGATTCTCCTCCTATATACAGTCTCCAGTTGACTACTCCTTGTGTTTAGAAATGCTGAGAGAAAACAAACTGGGGGAAAAGCCCATTCCAAACCTGGGAGCTGACTTGGGTCATTTGGCAGGGAATTCTGAGCTGTGGGAATATGGAACATGATCTAGGCTGGGGGCAAAGGATCAAAGGCTTCTGGACACCATGACTTATTGACCCCAGCAATTTTCCACCCCTTGGGAAAAACAGGGAGGCCTGAGACCTCTGAAGAACAGAACCAGAAAAGGGGGCCCTGTGACCCACACCGAAGGACAGTACTGACTACATAGTCATGCACTCATTTCTGTAAGATGGATCCCTAGAAGTAGAATTGATAGATAAAAGAATATGATCATGTTTTATTTGGATAAAAAACCTCTATGTGATGCACCAAATATTGCTATTTGTATTCAACTGAAAATGCCTTTCAACCTCATAAAAGATGCTTTTTTCCCTAATATTTTACTGAATTAATAGTTGAAAAACAACATTTCATTATTTGCATTCATATTTGCCTGAGCAGTGGTGAGATTTATATTCACATTTATAATACTCTCTTTTATAAATTGCCTATTAGTATTCTTTGTCTGTCTTGAGAGAAGTATTTCTATAGTTTAGCCAACAATACTTACTCTTTCACTTTATATGTGATTAATCCCAGCATTTATCTTTACTGATTCTCCAAAAATTTTTAGTTGTATCACTTCTAGTATCTTCTAGTTTTCTAAGATGACCATTGACTTGTTTTTAAACTTTGTTTTTTAACTAAAGCTTTTTAAAAATATTTTTTAAATTTTAATTGGAGGCTAATTACTTTACAATATTGTGGTGGTTTTGCCATACATTCACATGAATCAGCCATGGGTATACATGTGTTCCCCATCCTGAACCCCCCTCCCATCTCATCCCTCAGGGTCTTCCCAGTACACCAACCCTGAGCACCCTGCCTCATACCTCGAACCTGGACTGGTGATCTATTTCACATATAGTAATATACATGTGTCAATGCTATTCTCTCAAATCATCCCACCCTCACCTTCTCCCACAGAGTCCAACAGTCTGTTCTTTACATCTGTGTCTCTTTTGCTGTCTCGCATATAGGGTCATCATTACCATCTTTCTAAATTCCATATATATGCATTAGTATACTGTACTGGTGTTTCTTTCTGACTTACTTCACTCTGTATAATAGGCTCCAGTTTCATCCACTTCATTAGAACTGATTCAAATGCATTCTTTATAATAGCTGAGTAATACTCCATTGTGTACATGTACCACAACTTTCTTATCCAATCATCTGCCAATGGACATCTAGGTTGCTTCCATGTCCTGGCTATTGTAAACAGTGCTGCGATGAACACTGGGGTACACGTGTCTCTTTTAATTCTGATTTCCTCGATGTATACACCCAGCAGTGGGATTGTTGGGTCATATGGCAGTTCTATTTCCAGCTTTTTAAGGAATCTCCACACTGTTCTCCATAGTGGCTGTACTAGTTTGCATTCCCACCAACAATGTAAGAGGGTTCCTTTTTCTCTGCACCCTCTCCAGCACTTATTGTTTGTAGACTTATGGATCACAGCCATTCTGACTGGTGTGACATGGTACCTCATTGTGGTTTTGATTTGCATTTCTCTGATAATAGGTGACGTTGAGCATCTTTTCATGTGTTTGTTAGCCATCTGTATGTCTTCTTTGGAGAAATGTCTGTTTAGTTCTTTGGCCCATTTTTGATTGAGTCGCTTATTTTTCTGGAATTGAGCTGCAGGAGCTGCTTGTGTATTTTTGAGATTAGTTGTTTGTCAGTTGCTTCATTTGCTATTATTTTCTCCCATTTTGAAGGCTGTCTTTTCACCTTGCTTGACTAAAGCTTTTAAAGTCATATATTTAGTCTGAGTACAAGCTTTAACTGTGTCACACTGGTACTCATCAAATTATTCATATTTTTATATATAAATTTCAGTATAACTTAAAATTCAATGTTCAACTCATTTTTCATTCAGAAATTTAATTTTAAATGGGTTAATCTTTTCTAAACTGTTCACTTTTAATTGAATTATTGTGATGAACTATTGTGACCAGAGACTATAGCTTGCAAAATCTTACTTTTTGGAATTTATCATGATTTTTTTTGTGTGTGACAGAGTCCTTGATAATTTTAGCAAATATTCTACCGACAGAAGATCCAGTGCAGATTATGGATAAGAAATGTATGTTTTTGTGCACAAGATATTAAATGTGTATATAGCATAAAAGTATAGGAAGCTTGTTGTTTCAAGAAAATTCTACTTAAGATGTAAATATAAAAATTGGGTTGTGACAGAAAAATCAGCTTAAGAAGATAAAGACAGGAACAAATAAGCAGAGATCAAAGCAGCATCTGATTTTAGCATGTAAAATCCAGAAGCTTATAGTCAATATTCACAAATAAGCAGCATTCAGGCGTTAGAGAGATTGAGCTTAGGGATCTAGAATTCTCCCAGTGAGAAAATTAGATTTCAGAGACAGGCAACATAGTTGCCAAAATGCTAGGAGTATGAGCCAGTACAGCTCCAAACAGAAAGACAGACTTGATTCTGAGTTAGTAGCTGGAAACTTCTGATATTGTCCCAATTTATACCATAATTGCTCCCAGAAAAGATAGCAGAAGTAGCATGATCTAATTCACGTTTCCTTGTTTGAAACCATTTTTATCTTTTAAAAGTATTGCTATATTTCCTTCTACTCTGATACTTCCAGTATGCTATTTTCCACATTTGTGCAGCATACAACTTGATAGTGAACCTCTTTCACAGAAAATCTGTTAATCTTGAGTTGTGGTTTTAAACTGAGGGATGAAAATAAAGACTTGGAAAATTATTCAATCACTTATATGCAGAGAACACTCTTAAATGAAAGCATTCAAAAATAGACTATAGCAACAGGAATTTCCAAAGTGCATGGTCTTAGTTCCACACAGACCTAGATTTCAACATCATTCTGCCAGTTTGGATGGTTTTTTCTACCCAGAAATCTCCTGTGCATATTTGGCACAGGAGATCATTGGCTATGGCATGGATGAGAAAACACCCTCCCCTCCCCCATTAAAATACACTCCTATTGAATAGTTTCTTAGTTCAATATATCACTTCAATTTAAATCAACAGAGCTTATAAACAGCTATCAGTAGTTCAGAGGTCTTCAGTTTGCTCAACATAATGCTAAAGAAGCCAGAAGGGGACTTTCCAACATTGGCACTAAGAGCATGGGTTGGGGGCTGACCAGTGCCTTATACAATGTTTAACAGCATCCCTGGTCTCTAATCTCTGATTAGCCCCTCAACAGCACTTGTGACAACCAAAAATGTCTTCAGTCATCACAAATTGTACTCTGGGTAGTGTAAAATTACCCATGTTTGAGAAACACTATCCTAGAGAAAAAACAGAAATGACTCTCCAGTTCTCCTCCATTGATGGAAAAGAATTAAGTTTCTGTGCTATTGGGAAGTAAACACCTTTGAAATATATGTATCAGTGGCTATATGCACAATTAATCTCACTCAGAGAAGAGAGTCTCCTGTATTTTTCCATATATTTTTCACAAAGGAAATTCAAACACACCTTGAATTTGAGAAAGTACAATAAAGAGCAAAATAAGGTATTTTTTTCTAAAATTATCATAGACCACCCAGACAAAATAGTAACTTAAACTTAACCCAAACTTTAATTTCACATGTTTGTTGAAATTCATTCTAATTTCAGAGCTTGAGAGACATACTTTGATTCTTCTTTGAACTACTTGAGATATGCCTTGGTGCCATCTTACCATTTTTGGGAATTGCTATCCTCCTTATCTTACAGTGGCTTCAACAAAAGACACCTGTGTATAGTGAATTAAAAGATGGCTGCTCCTTGGAAGGAAAGCTATGACAAACATAGACAACATATTAAAAAGCCGACGACCCAGAGGGATGGTATGGGGAGGGAGGAGGGAGGAGGGTTCAGGATGGGAGCACACGTATAGCTGTGGCGGATTCATTTTGATATTTGGCAAAACTAATACAATTTTGTAAAGTTTAAAAATAAAAAAAAAAATAAAATAAAATTAATTAATTAAAAAATTTAAAAAAAATAAAAATAAAAAGCCAAGACATCTCTTTGCCAACAAATGTCTGTATAGTCAAAGCTGTGGTTTATACAGTAGTTTATATGTATATATACACATATATACATGTGGTTTATATGGATGTGAGAGCTAAATCATAAAGAAGGCTGAGTGTTTAAGAATTGATGCTTTTGAAATGCGGTGTTGGAGAAGACTCTTGAGAGTCCCTTGGATAGCAAGATCAAACCAGTCAATTCTAAAGGAAGTCAAACCTGAATATTCATTGGGAGTGAAAGTGAAAGTGAAGTTGCTCAGTCGTGTCTGATTCTTAGTGACCCCATGGACTGCAGCCTACCAGGCTCCTCCGTGGGATTTTCTAGGCAAGAGTACTGGAGTGGGGTGCCATTGGGCCGATGCTAAAGCTGAAACTCCAATACTTTGGCCACTTAATGTGAAGAGTTGACTCATTGGAAAAGATGCTGATGCTGGGAAAGATTGACATCAAAAGAAGATGGGGATGACAGAGCATGAGATGTTTAGATAGCATCACTCACTCAATAGACATGAATAAGCAAACTCCAGGAGATCGTGGAGGACCATGGGGTCACAAACAGTCGGACACAACTTAGTGACTGAACAATAAAACAACTATAATGTATACATACTTTGAGGAAATTTAGGGAGAAAATACAGCCAATCCAATCCATTTATGATTCCAGCTAACCTTTCTTTGAGTTCTGTGTGTTTAGTTGCTCAGTCGTGTCCCACTCTTTGCCACCCTTGGACTGTAACCCGCCTGGTACTTTACATCACAGTTAATTTGGAGAGCAAATATCAATGGCAACAAACCAGTTGCTGTTCACTGATACTGAAAATTCAGCTAGAGCTGATGAAATTTCAATCATAAAGAAGCAAATTGAGCTATAATTTGGTATTTTAGTAAGAAGTAAATAAATTAATAAAATTATTTAGTGCTCACTCAATCGTGTCCAGCTCTGCAAACTCATGGACTCTACTTCTCTGTCTATAGAAATATCCTGGCAAGAATACTGGGGTGGGTTGCCATTTCCTCCTCCAGGGGATCTTCCCAACCCAGGGATCAAACCATATCTCCTGTAGCTCCTGCATTAGCAGGTGGATCCTTTACCATTGAGCCTTTACCTAAAAAGTAAAAGAAAAGTTTACATACTGAAATTGCACCAGAAAGTCTAAAAGGGAAGACTTTTATGAAATAAAAGATTAAATTAATCACATTAAGGAATAGAACTGAAAGGCTAAAAGAAACATAACAAACAATTGATGATAGCAGGGTAATGATATCCAACACTGTATGCTTGTGATATTCTATACAAAATCATTAATGTTGCTCTTCAGAGATGACTCAATCTAACAATCTTTCAAACAAGAAAAACTCTTCTCTAAAGAACTGAAGGTATTTAGAGGGTACTTTTTTATAACACATTCTATTCTTTAGATAAAATGTATTCTCTCCTCTCTACGGGGTGTTATTACTTCTAATTCAGAAGCTTCGGTAAATGATCACAGCTAGTCCATCATCTCTCATAATGTCAATGTCAAGTCTTATGTGAGAATGGATTAATATTAATAACAAGCCAAAGAGAGGATATGTCAGAACTCTTGCTAACTTAAGAATTATTGTACTTTCTGAATTTGTCATAATGTATAGCTTTGACAGGTCTTTTTAATGCTAGCTATGATGGTAATAGTAAGTTAACTGTACTTGCCTTATTTTAGCACTTCATGAAGGTATACATAATACTTTTAATATAAACTTTAATCAAAATGAAATTTTCTTAAATATTTCTTGATAGTGCATTGCTCTTGATCTCAATTTCTTGAGATAATGTAAAGATCTCAGGTGTATGACAAAATGACATTGAGGGATTGCTGATACATCTCATGAGATAAGCTAAAGGGAGAAAATGTCAAAAATATATCAGGACAAAAAAATGTATCAGTATTAAATGTAAGTGAAACAGGAGAATTAAAAGATTGATATGGAAGCAATATAAAATTCAATAGGGCTTTTCAACCAATGGATAAGGGTGTATCTGTGACTTTTATTAGGTTCAGTGGTAGTTCAGAAAATAATATCTTTACAACTGTCTCAATTATTGGTATTTCTCAAATATATATTCTAAGATCAGAACCATAGATTGATACCATGCAAATTGAGAGATTAGGAAGAGACAAATGGAAGCAGAAAGGAACACAGAAAAACAAACAAACAAAAGGCTAGTAAAATAGGATGGCATAATGCTCTGTTAAAAGCATGTTCTATTCTACTCAATAAAAAAATAGAATTTGAGCTGATAAGAGACTGTTGATGCTTCTATACTCCTCCAAATAGAAAGGAAAATGGAATTTCTGAATAAGACTAAGTCACCAAGCATTTACAATTCATAAAATGTTACTTAAATATCAGTAATGTCATTTCCAATAAAGGCAGACTAGGTCATTGAAATAAATCTGATCAATACAAACTACCTCAACAAAAAGTAGTTAATCTGTTTTTGTATTTTACATCACATCAATAGTATTAAACAGCTATAAAGATATGTAACAATTTAAATTAATTGAAGAGCTTTTTAAATCTTCTAAAATTTTAATCTGAAGAACTCAAAATTTCAGTAAACTGCTAGAATTACCAGGCTCCTCCATCCATGGGATTTTCTAGGCCAGAGTACTGGAGTGGGTTGCCATTTCCTTCTCCACGTATAGCAAGTTTACTGGATACAAAATAAATATTAAAATCAATTACATCTCTGTGTACAAATAACAAATGAAAAATATTTTTAAAAGATATTTTAAACTGCATCAAAAATTTAAAGTATATACAAGTAAACTTAACAATATGTTAATCAAAATGTCAACCTCTCTTCTTGAGGACTGGAAAGTGGACTTAAAATTTTATATAAAAATGTAAAGGCCTAAGAACCAAAACACTCCTGAGGTAAAACTAGATAGGGGGTCTTAAGAAAATATCATGATGTATTTTTAAGACAAAACAACTGAGCAGAAATAGGAAAATGTACAAATGGAACCAAATAGAGAACCCAAACAGGTCCATCCGTATATGAACCCAGTGTGGGGCCGTGGTGGTGCAGCAGGGCCGTGGGTAAGAGATAATCCTTCAATAAGTGGTAATGGAGCCCGGGCATCTGTGTGAATGCGAAGCAGTATCTACTGTCTCTCACCTACACTCTCTGTGAACGGAAACCCTCTTGTCAATTTTCTTCCTTTGAGATGCTCCCAGTGAGAAGCACTGAAGGAAACTAGAACTTTCTTTCTTCTTCTGCATCTCCTATCGCAATGACATAAATACAGTGGCAGGAGACCAGGAGATCTGTAGCTGCTGCAGGACTCAGCAGCATCGGAAGGAGGGTGTGTGTGTAGTGTCTTGCGCTATTCCAACATCAGCTGTTGGCAGCATAACCTTCTATTGGCTCACTGATGCTAGACTGGAAGCTTCAGCCGTAAGGGTGTTAGGCAGCTTCCTGATCTTTGGGTAGCAATTCCTCCTCACTTCTGCTTCACTAGAGACTTCCTCCTTCTTCCTTTGGCTCCTTCAGTCCTTCCGCCATTTTTCTAATCGATTCTCGAAGCAATGCTTTACTGAAGTACCTGGAATGATTTCTGTTATCCAGAATGGACACTGACACAATATTCTACAACTGAAATAAAAATCAATTACGGGTGAATTAATTTCCAAAATGTAAAAGGCAAACCTATAAAGCTTTTAGGATGTAATATAGAATAATATTTTACAATCTTTGAGAGAGAAGGATTTTTCAAAAAAGACAGAAAGAGTCTTAACCACAAAGGAAACTACTGCTAAATTCTACCTCGGTTAATTCAGAACTTCCATTTATCAAGATACCGGAAAGGAGATAAAAGGCAGAGTAAGAAAAGAGATTTCCAACACAAAACTAAAATAAAAAGCTGGCATAAGAAATTAAGAACTTCTATGTTCCAGTAAGTCGATTTGAAAGGGCAGAATCTCAATAGGAAATGGGCAAATTATTTGGATGGCATTTTATATCTACAAAAAGAAAATCCAAAGTGATACATGAATATATGGAAAGACACTCATTCACAGTTTCTAATCTCTGAGATTTTCTCCTCCTCTTCCTTCTCCCTTCATCCTTTCTCTCACTCTCATCTGGCTCCCCCTTCTTCCTCTTCTTCTCACACCTCAAGTCACTCTCTTTTTCCCTTTGCTCTTCTAAACCTTCTAACTTCTCTGTAATCAATCTCCTATTTGAATTACTGAGAGAGGTTTTGTTCTCCAAATTGTTCTCACAAGTTGAATTGCTTTGAAATGAATTCTAATCATATGGGGGACCAATATTAAACATGTAAGCTTGTTAAATTATAACTTTTTTAAAAAACGATGTTTCTGAGGAGTTTGAGATCATGGAGTAGGAGAACACTGAGCCCATTTTCCTTCGTGAACACATCAAAAGTCCAGCTACATATGGAGTAATTCTCAATGAAAACAAAATGGAGACTGGAAGAAAGATTTTCCTACAACCAAGCCTGTCAAGAAAGATCTACCTGGGATTGAGTAGAAAGGAAGAAGTGGTCATGCTGGGACCCATGCTCCCAGGAGGGGACATGGAAGAGGAGGGTGATATCATGAACTCAGGGATCCTCCTTGGGGAAGGAGGAGTTCACCTACACATTAGGCACCCCAACCCTGGGTCCAGTGCTGAGAACACAAGTCCCCTTAACTGGTTTGAAACCCATGGAACTTACAGAAGGCCTGTAAGGAACCAAGACTACACTCCTGAAGAGAGTGCACATATGTGCTTACTCCCAGGAATACGGTGGGCTTCTCTGGTGGCTCAGACAGTAAAGAATCTGCCCGCAATGCAGGAGCCCTGTGTTCGATCCCTGGGCCAGGAAGATCGTCTGGAGAAGGGAATGGCTACCCACTCTAGTATTCTTGCCTGGAGAATACCACAGGCTGGCAGGCTAGAGTCCATGGGGTCACAGAGAGTCAGGCGCAACTGTGAGGTGGACGAAACAGGTTGACATTGCCTGGGGCTCTAGCCAATGCCCCATGATTGCCCTACTGTAGACTTGGACCCCCACCGAGCCACAGCTCTGGCCTCTTTGGCTGCAATTCATTTTCTCACTAGGGCAAAAACTACCATGACCAAGGAGAGTGCACCCTTAAGGGATTCGAGCCAGCTCACCTGCAGCATTGCATCTGAACCATCCAGGGGCCTGTCATTGCTGGCATTTGTGGAGATGGTAGGTCAGGAGCCATCTGGAACTCTAGTTTTGAGTTTTGAAAAACTTAGGACACCATGAAGTCTATCTGGATTTAGTTACAGCCCTTGTTCTAATATCAGGTACCCTAAATATCAAATCTTGTATTGGACAAAGTATAATTTTTCTTTGCTAACCTTACATCCCTTTAAGGTGAAAAGCTTTAGCAAATGGATGTTGTCTTTATTGGAGGAGGCTTGAGGAGAGAAAACAAGCAAGTCATCCACATATTGTAACAAAGTAGAACCTCTAAAGGAACTTTTTAATCACTCAGATCAACGTTTAGAGTTTGAGAGAAATAAGGACCTTCAGTAAAACCCTGATGCGTTAGTGCCCAGGAGAATTGTTTTTCTTCCTAAGTGAAGGCAGAAAAGCTTTAGCTAGCTTGAACAGCTGGAATACTAAACAATGTACCACATAAACCAATTACAGTAAAGAATTTACTTCTGGTGGGAATGTATATTAATAACACATGAGAGTTAGGAACAACAGGGTGCTGAGAGATAATAATGCTGTTTGTTGCTCAGATATCCTGGATTTCCCCCCTCAACTCTTAGATTTTCTCACTGGTAAAGGGAAATATTACAGAAGCTGTGCTGTGTGTGTGTGCTCAGTCCGAGTCTGACTTTTTGCAACCCCATGGACTGCAGCCCCTTCATTCTTTCTGGAGCTCTTTCTCCACTCTTCTCCAGTAGCATATTGGGCACCTACCAACCTAGGGAGTTCAACTTTAAGTGTTATACCTTTTTGCTTTTTCATACTGTTCATGGGTTCTCATGGCAAGAATACTGAAGTGGTTTGCCATTTCCTTCTCCAGTGGACTTCCCTGATGGCTCAGATAATAAAAAGTCTGCCTACAATGCAGGAGACCCAGGTTCAATCCCTGGGTCAGAAGATTCCCTGGAGAAGGAAATGGCAACCCACTCCAATATTCTTGTCTGAAGAATCCCATGGAGAGAGGAATCTGGTGGGCTACAGTCCACAGGGTTGCAAAGAGTTGGGCAAAACTAAGCAAACTTCACTCATTCACTCACTCTCCAGTGAATCACATTTCATCAGAACTTTCCACCATGACTTATCCATCTTGGGTGGCCCTACATGACATGGCTCACAGTTTCACTGAGTTCATGAACCATGTAATCAGTTTGGTTAGTTTTGTGTGATTGTGGTTTTCATTCTGTCTGTCCTCTGATGGATAAGGATAAGAGGCTTGTGGAAACTTCCTGATGGGAGGGACTGGCTACAGGTAAATATGGGTCTTGCTCTGATGGGTGGGGTCATGCTCAGTAAATTTTTAATCCAATTTTCTGTTGATGAGTGGGGCTGTGTTCCCTTCCTGTAGATTTGTCTGGGACTTGATGAAAGTGAAAGAGGAGAGTTAAAAAGTTGGCTTAAAGCTCAACATTCAGAAAACTAAGATCATGGCATCTGGTCCCATCACTCATGGGAAATAGATGGGGAAACAATGGAAACAGTGTCAGACTTTATTTTGGGGGGCTCCAAAATCACTGCAGATGGTGACTGCAGCCATGAAATTAAAAGACTTTTGCTCCTTGAAAGAAAAGCTATGACAAACATAGACAGCATATTAAAAACTAGTGACATTACTTTGCCAACAAAGTGTCTAGTCAAAGGTATGGTTTTTCCAGTAGTCATGTATGGATGAAAGAGTTGGATCATAAAGAAAGCTGAGTGCTAAAGAATTAATGCTTCTGAACTGTGCTGTTGGAGAAGACTCCTGAGAGTCCCTCAGACAGCAAGGAGGTCAAACCAGTCAAACCTGAAAGAAATCAGTCCTGGATGTTCATTGGAAGGACTGATGCTGAAGCTGAAGCTCCAATACTTTGGCTACCTCATGCAAAGTACTGACTCATTGGAAAAGACCCTGATGCTGGGAAAGATTGAAGGTGGGAGGAGAAGGGGACAACAGAGGATAAAATGGCTGGATGGCATCATTGATCCAATGGACACGAGTTTAAGCAAGCTCCAGGAGATAGTGATGGACAGGGAAGCCTGGCATGCTGCTGGCCATGGGGTCTCAAAGAGTTGGACATGACTGAGCAACTGAACTGAACTAAACTGGGCCCCACCAGGTCTTCTGTCCTTCGAATTTTGCAAGAATACTGGAGTGGGTTGACATTTCCTTCTCCAGGGTATCTTCCTGACCCAGGGATCGAACCCATGTCTCCTGCCTCTCCCACACTGGAGGCATATTCTTTATCACTGCTCCACCTGTGTGCATTACAGAAGCTAGTACATGGATAATAAGGCAATAAACCTTGCATTTTTCTATTATGGGCTTTGTTTCTTAAATGGTTTCTTTACTTATGGGTATTGATTAATTCTAGGAAGAGGCTTTGAGGGATCTATTTGAATTGTAATAAGAGATGTGCTGCAAATTTTGCCAAAATCAGTTGAATATTTTTCCCCTAAGGAAAGTGGTAGCCAAAACAAAAGGGACATATGATCAATGTTCTCAGAATTTGTTCTAGTACCATCATCAAAGACAAAACAAATAAAATATATCTAAGAGTCATTTAATTCTCCTGGTGGTTACTTTGCTGATTACTGTCAAATTCTAGAATTATTTCCTTTTTTTTTTTTTTTTTTTGAGAGAGAAACAAAATCTGGCATGATACTCCTCTTAGAATTCTCAAATTAATAAATTGATATTAGTAGAGGAAGAAGAAAAGGATATATATCTCTCAAAGGGCCTAAACAAAAAGGAATATGTTCAGAGAGGATTCTCTTGAGGTTCATTAGGGATCCCACTATTTAAACTATTTGACTACTCTGAGGCAGGAGCTGCTTATAGCAGTGGGACTGAGCACCAAGAGTGTAGCTGCTCTGTCAATTAGGGCTGGATGAGATTCACCTACAATCTGGAGAAATGTGCTCCAAGCCAATTAAGAAGGAGGATTGGAAAGAGCCCCTGTAGTTCTTCAGAACCCCATTATTAAGAATTGGAAGGACATGTGAAAGGCTAGTTAGAGGGTTGAAAGCACTAAAGTGCTTAAATTTGTAACAATCTCTTTTCCAATGTTCTGGATTTTTATAATGATAGCAGAAACCAGGAGAGTTTTTGTTTCATGTATAGCCTTCATTTGTTGAAGATTAAGAATTTAGGTGGTCTTCCTTTGAGGCAACTCATCAAGAGTGTGAGAGAGATGTTTTGCCAGGGAAATCAGGAATGAACCTAGTTTCCCATCTCATCCTGGTCCTTTTTGTCCCTGTTCAGTCCATTAATGGGCCTCCCTGGTGGTCTCGAAGTAAAGAATACACCTGTAACACAAGAGAAGCAGGTTCGATCCCTGGGTTGGGAAGAGCCCCTGGAGGAGGACATGGCTATCCACTCCAGTATTCTCGCCTGGTGAATCCTATGGACAGAGGAGCCTGGTGGGCTACAGTCCATAGGGTCACAAAGAGGTGGACACGACTGAAGTGACTTAGCATGCATGCACACAGACTATTAATAAATACAGACTTAAAGCTACCTGAGTGAAATCAACATCTGAAGAAAGATCAGGATTTTCTTTAAAATATATCTGAAGTTAAACGTAATAATCATGAACAGGGTCATTTGATTTTTGTGTGCAATCCTGAATTTTGTTCCAGTCAATAGGCTCTGGAAAGGTCCTAGGAATTGCTCAGGGAAGTCACCTAGCAATTTCTTGAGCCTGATCATGTAATAAGTTAGCAGACTGCTCTCCTAGTTGTAACTTTAGAAACCTTTTTAGGATTTTCCTAATTAGCAGTTTTTATCCAGTGTTGGACCTGGCTGTCACCAACAACATATGAAGTAACTGATATACGTGAGAGAATCCAAGGTGAAAAGTTTAAAGGACTATATTAAATTCCTCAGCAAATTTGTGAGGATCTTCAGCTACTTTCCTGAGGATTTCCCTGGTAGCTCAGACGGTTAAGCGTCTGTCTACAATGCGGGAGACCTGGGTTCGATCCCTGGGTAGGGAAGATGCCCTGGAGAAGGAAATGGCAATCCACTCCAGTACTATTGCCTGGAAAATCCCATGGACAGAGGAGCCTGGTAGGCTACAGTCCATGGGGTCGCAAAGAGTCGGACATGACTGAGCGACTTCACTTCCACTACTTTGGGAAAATCTTTGATTATGGCTTGAAGTTCAGCTTTAGTCTAGCGAATGTAAGAAATAAAGGGTTTAGCTTCTGGATCTTCAGACAGCTTAGTTTTGGAGTTTGGCAAGAGAATTAGTATGGGGGATTGACTGTATAGAGGTGGCATAGGCAGCATAGAAGGGAAGAAAGAAGATGGTGCAGGAGGTGAAGTCTGATCATGAGGAGCTGATGGAGAGAGACAAGATGGCGCCAGGGGTGGATCCTGAGACAATGAAGCCAAGGAAGAGGAACCTGAGGCTTTGAGGCCATTCTATCTTTCTTTAATCATCTGCCTCAGTTAATCTTAAAGCCTTATTTTGCAGAGAGGCAAGTTCAGAATTTTTATAACATTGGGAACCAACTAAAATAAGCATTCCATTCAATTCTGGAAAATTTTCAGCTACTGTTGTCCAATCTAGTTTTCAGAAATTAGGACAGCCTTCAGAATGGGAGAAAATAGCAAATGAAGCAACTGACAAACAACTAATCTAAAAAATATACAGGCAACTCCTGCAGCTCAATTCCAGAAAAATAAACGACCCAATCAAAAAATGGGCCAAAGAACTAAATAGACATTTCTCCAAAGAAGACATACAGATGGCTAACAAACACATGAAAAGATGCTCAACATCACTCATTATCAGAGAAATGCAAATCAAAACCACAATGAGGCACCATTTCACACCAGTCAGAATGGCTGTGATCCAAAAGTCTACAAGCAATAAATGCTGGAGAGGGTGTGGAGAAAAGGGAACCCTCTTACACTGTTGGTGGGAATGCAAACTAGTACAGCCACTATGGAGAACAGTGTGGAGATTCCTTAAAAAACTGGAAATAGAACTGCCTTATGACCCAGAAATCCCACTCCTGGGCATACACACCGAAGAAACCAGAATTGAAAGAGACACATGTACCCCAATGTTCATCGCGGCACTGTTTATAATAGCCAGGACATGGAAGCAACCTAGATGTCCATCAGCAGATGAATGGATAAGAAAGTTGTGGTATGTGTACACAATGGAGTACTACTCAGCTATTACAAAGAATGCATTTGAATCAGTTCTAATGAGGTGAATGAAACTGGAGCCTATTATACAAAGTGAAGTAAGCAAGAAAGAAAAACACCAATACAGTATACTAACACATATATATGGAGTTTAGAAAGATGGTAACGATAACCCTGTATGCGAGACAGCAAAAGAGACACAGATGTATAGAACAGTCTTTTGGACTCTGTGGGAGAGGGCGAGGGTGGGATGATTTGGGAGAATGGCATTGAAACATGTATAATATCATATATGAAATGAATTGCCAGTCCAGGTTCGATGCAGGATACAGGATGCTTGGGGCTGGTGCACTGGGATGACCCAGAGGGATGGTACGGGGAGGGAGGTGGGAGAAGGGTTCAGGATGGGGAACATGTGTATACCCATGGCAGATTCACATTGATGTATGGCAAAACCAATACACTATTGTAAAGTAATTAGCCTCCAATTAAAATAAATAAATTTATAATAAAAAAGAAAAAAAAAGAAATTAAAATTTTGGAATTTCAGAATTCCCCATAATGGCCACTGATATTCTAAATTGCCTTTAGTCAGTTAGTCCGTTTCATTAGAAACATACATAAAGAAAGACTGGTTTTTAAATATAAAATCAGCTAGAGTCCTTGCAGGAGCTGCACCCTCCAAAAACTTAGGTAACTGGGATCCTGTCTCTCAGAACTTTTTCTCTGGAGTAAAGAACACTTTCAAACAGCTTAAACAACTTTCAGCACAAACTGTTCAGTTCAAACAACTTGCAAGCTAATCCCAGTCAGCCCTGTGGAGACAGCTTGGTCCCAGAAAAGGCCAGTCTCCAGAGCTTAGCCTGGAAAGAAATAAACTGAAGGCTGAAAACCTGGCACAGTTTCAAAGAAATAGTCTCTGTTCCCAAAGGAATGAGTTGAAAGTCTGATCCTCAAATCAGACTGAAATGCCAAAGGAGTCCTTGCTCACAAAACAAGGCCTTAACAGGAAAGACAAAACTTTAAAATAGATCCTGAATAAAACCCGGAGAACTTCAAACACAAAGAGGGCGTGGATTCAGATTCAGAAAAAAAGATGCACCTTCAAACCTCACGGCCAGCAAGAGAATAGTCAGTGACTTTGGGCTCAAGGTGGCTACTGCATCTGTTTCCTCACCAGTTCCAGAACCAGCTCTGGAATCTTCTCTGGCCCCCTTGAAGGCCACCAAAATGTTCACCTAAAACAAAGAGGCTGCCATATATTTCTCCAGCAAAGATGGGTTTATTTGGAATGCACAGAGAATTACAATTCAGGATCTGCCACTCTGGCGAGTCTCATGCAAGTCTGCTTGCTGCACAGCAAGGGAAGGAGAAGGCTTTTAAGATGGGGAAACACAGGTGGGAGGCCTGCAGGAAACCAAGAGCCCATGGTTTTTCATTGGCTGAGTCCTAGAGTCTTTCTTCTTCCTATTGGGCTCTATCATTTCAGAGTGTGGGAGCTCCCCCTTCTGGCCTCTCGAATATTTAATCAGGGTTTTCTGTTTATTAACTTTTACAGATATTATACCTAAAGCATATACGACGGAAAAAAAAAAAAAAAAGAACAAGTAGGACTACATCAAACTAAAAGGCTCTGCAAAGCAAAAGAACCCGCAAAGTAAAAAGATAACCTATGGAATGGGGAAAAAGTATTTGCAAACCACATCTGACAGGGTAATATCCAAAAGATATAAGCAATTCATACAACTCAATAGCTAGCACACAAATAATCCCATTAAAAATGGGCAAACTTCCTGAATAGACATTTTCGCAAAGAAGACATACAAACGGCCTGCAGTCACGTGAGAAGATCCTCAACATCACTTAGTCATTTGGTTGTTGTTGTTCAGTTGCTCTGTCACATCCAACTCTTTGCAACCCCGTGGGCTGCAGCACGCCAGGCTTCCCAGTCCTTCACTACCTCCCACAGTTTGCTTAAACGCATGTCCATTGAGCCGATGATGCCATTCAACCATCTCATCCTCTGTCACCCCCTCCTCCTCCTGCCCTCAACCCTTCCCAACACCAGGGTCTTTTCCAATGAGTCAGATCTTTGCATCAGGGGTCAAAATATTAGAGCTTTAGCATCAGTCCTTCCAATGAATATTCTGCATTGATTTCCTTTAGGATTGACTGGTTGGATCTCCTTGCTGTCCAAGGGACTCTCAAGAGTCTTCTCCAGCACCACAGTTTGAAGGCATCAATTCTTTGGTGCTCAGCCTTTTTTATTATCCAGCTCTCATGTCCATACATGGCTACTGGAAAAACCACAGGTTTGACTATCCAGAGCTTTGTCAGCAAAGTAATGTCTCTGCTTTTTAATATGCTGTCTAAGTTTGTCATTGCTTTTCTTCCAAGAAGCAAGCATCTTTTAATTTCATGACTACAGTCACCAACCACAGTGATTTTGGAGCCAAAGAAAATAAAGTCTGCCATTGTATCACCACTCATTAGAGAAATATAATCTACACCACAATAAGATACCACTTCAGATCTGTTAAAATAGGCATCATCAAAATAACAAATGATAGTGAGGATATTGGAGAAAAGGGAAGCCTTGTGTACTGTTGGTGAGATGATAAACTGGTGCAGCTGCTACTGAAAGCAGTAGAAAGGATCCTCAGAAATTACAAATAGATCTACCATATGATCCAGCAATCCCATTGGGAATACATCCAAAGGAAACAAAAAACTAACTTGAAAAGATGTCTCTACCCCACCCATGCTCACTGCAGCATCATGATAGTGAAGACATGAAAACAGTCTAAGTGTCCATCGATGAATGAATGGGTAAAGAGGCTGTGGTATATAGTCACAATGGAACATATTCAGCCATAAAAATGAGGAAATCCTGACATTAGAAACAACACAGATAGACCTTGAGGGCATTCTGTTAAGTGAAATAAGTCAGACAGTGAGAGACAAATACTGTATGACCTCGTTTATGTATGATATTTTTCAAAAAAAAAAAAAAGCTCATAAAAAAAGAGAACTGATTTTTGGTTACCAGAGCTAAGGGGTGGGGAGAGGGGGAATTGGTAGAAGGTGACCTAAAGGTACAAAGTTCCAGTTATAAGAGAAATAAGTACTAGTGACATAGTGTACAACATGGTAACTATAGTTAATACTGTATGAAATACATGGAAGTTAAGAGAGCAAATACTGCAAGTTCTCATTACAAGAAAAAAATTTTTTTTCTTTTCATTGAATCTATAAGAGATTATGGATGCTAACTCAATATATATTTCACAATATATATGTAATTCAAACCATTATGCTGCACACCTTAAACTTATATAGTGACGTGTCAATTATACCCCTATTAAACTGGAAAAAAGTACTCCGGTGTTTTCCTATCTCTTTATCATATGTGATCTCAATTCTTTTCTATGCTTGGTTGTCTTTATGGTCTTAGATTGACTGCCAAAAGCAAGAGAGCACTGATCCTTGCTCAGGTCAAGTAGGCAGAGAGTACTAGAGAAGTCAGTGGACTGATTCCAGGAACCCAAGCAATCCTCTCCTCTCATGTTCCTCTGTATCCTTTCTTTCCTTTCCTCCTTTTCTTCCTTCCTAAATCTATTCTGTCTTTCCTCCCTTTTTCTCTCCCTCCCGTTCTCCCTTCTTTCTATCCTTCCTTTTCCCCTTGTCTCTTTTTCTATGTGTCCCTCATTTTTCTTTCATTATTTATTGAGTATCTGCCATAGGCATGTCACTGTTCTAAGTTTTAGGGATACATCAGCGCATAAGACAGTAAACAAAAAAATAAATAAATAACCTCCTGTCTTCATACAGCTTACATTCTAGTGGAGCCAAGCTGCTTCCTCAACTAAACAAATCACTGGTCAGAAGAATGAGATCACAATGGTTAGAGAATGCCCCTGCAGTGGAACTGTTACTAGGGTGTCTACTGTTGATACATTCTGCCCAATATATTTCATATATTCTTGAGATCAGTCATAGGTATCAAATCTTCAAGCATCTCCCAGTCTACGGCAAGGAGGAATCCTGCCCTGTTTCTAAATATCTTATGTTTTCCTTCTCAGATAAAAGAAAGCAAAGGAGCTTAAATTTTACTAACAACATATTGTTGTCATTTTAAAATCCCAGACCTTGCATCCATCCTGGTTTATTACAATTTAATGTAAAAATAATGTAATGTTTGAATCATAGACTACATGATATACTATAATGGTAATCCTTAAATGCCCATTTCATTAAAATTTTATATGTACCCAAGATCTAAAAGTCCCTATTGCTACAGCAAATCATTTCACAACTGTATCTAATAACAATGTCTGGTGGTGATCTTCAATTAAATTAGCCATTTGTAATCAGAGCAAATGGATCTGAGCCAAGGCTGCTGATTTCACTTAGAGTGTGGTTTTACAAATCCTACCAATTCTCACCTCGATTCTCACCAAATTCTAACTCCACTGGGGAAGAATCGGGATGAAACCCTGCTTTTGTTTATTTTATTGTGTAGCTTTAAATTTGGGGAAATTACGTGTAATTTGGGATTCACATTACTAACTTGATGAGCTATTGAAACTATGGATCCGAGCAGAGGTAACTGATGCAAAGCAGGGGAAGTATGGGTATTTACACCTACACTGATGGAATGTTCAAGAATCCGCATTGTGAATGTATGGGGTTTATACTTTTGACAAAGTGTCTGGTAAAGCCTTGTATAATAACACTAGGGGCCCCTGGATTTAATATGACTATGGAATTGCATCACAGCAGGGCATATTCCTGCACCAGAATTGCTGTCCTTATAAGCAAACATAGTAAAGTCCTACTATAAAATAAAATAAAGTTATGCATTTCCATCCTAAGAGTCCAACTTATGCTTAGGGGTGAGAGTCATAGCTACTGCAGAAAGTTGGAAATATTTTTTCACTGACCAGGACATTTCAGTTTCAGCAACCAATAAATAATGAATGAATCAATAAGGCATGTATTATTAAAAAGATCGTTTACATTAGGACCTTGTTGTTTACCCATTCTTAATGTAATAGCTTGCATCTAGCATCCTCAAACTCCCAGTCCGTCCCTGTCCCTCCCACCCCCACTTGGCAACCACAAGTCAATTCTCTATGTCTATGAGTCTGTTTCTGCTTTGAATTATATTCAGCATCCTGTGATAAACCATAATGTAAAAGAATATTTTAAAAAGAATGTATATATGTGTAGAGCTGAGTCACTTTGCTGTACAGCAGAGGGCAAGGAATCTGCCTGCAGTGCAGGAGACCCAGGTTAGGAAGATCCCCTGGAGAAGAGAATGACAACCCACTCCACTATTCTTGCCTGGAGAATTCCAAGGACAGAGGAGACTGGTGGGCTACAATCCATGGGGTTGCAAAGAGTCGGCCACGACTGAGCGACTAACACACATACACAGAAATTGGCACAATGTTATTAACCAACTCTACTTCAATAAAGAAAAAGATAGTTTATACTTATTTTTCAATCATAACAGAAAGGCTTACTCACGGGGAAAACAATTTAAATGATGCTTCAAATTAGTGAAGTTTTTAAACATAATTTCATAGACATAAGGGAAGAGCAAGTTTTCAAGAAGAAGGTGCTTTGTTTAGTTGCTCAGTCATGTCCGACTCTCTGAGACCCCATGGACTGCAGCCCACCCCTGCCATGCCCTCCTCCAAGAAGAAGCATATTAGAAGCTATTTCCATTTCAATAGAACCCATATTCACTGGATGTCGTGGAATTCCACTGTCTTCTGTACAGACCTCACACAGATGCCAGAAGCCAGGACCCTGTCGATGGCCCCACAGGTGTGTCACCATGTGCCCACAGGAGTCTTACCACTCATGCACCTGTGCATAGGCTTCACACTACCCATCAGGATAGGCACCTTGACTCTCAGTCCTTGTGGGCATGATCCACAAGAATCATCTTCCTGTCATCTCATCATCACTCTTTTTCCCTATAATGTTCCTATCCTCCCATTTTCTCCTGCAAACACCAGCATCTTACCATTTGTAACAGTCTGCCTTTTCTTACTCATCACCCCTTGCCTAGTTTCCTCTTTAATTCCTCTCTCTATCATCCTCACCAACAGCCTCCAGCCTCAGTGTCTGGATGGTATCTCTTCACCTATTTTGGTAAATTCCTCTTTTATTTTTCAAAAAAAAAGTTTTTATTTCTCTTTATTTCCTTAAAATCACTGAACTTAGGACTTGATGGTCCATAACCCCAAGCCCTCTCACAGGATAGTTACTTTCTTCAACCCACCCCTCCATTTAGCAGAACTCTACTACCACTGCTGCTGCTACTGCTGCTAAGTCACTTCAGTCATGTCCGACTCTGTGTGACCCCATAGACGGCAGCCCACCAGGCTCCTCCATCCCTGGGATTCTCCAGGCAAGAACACTACAGACCATTAATTCATCATCTGCTTAGTGTCCTAAGCTTCTGCTCATTTTATACATATGAGTGCTTGCATAGTTGCTCAGTCATGTCCAAATCTTTGCAGCCCCATGGACTGTAGCCCATCAGGCTCCTCTATCCATGGGATTCTCCCCACAAGAATACTGGAGTGGGTTGCCATTTCCTTCCCAAGGGACTCAAGGATCAAGGATCGAGCCCAAGTCTTCTGCATTGCAGACAGATTCTTTATGAATGGAGCCACCAGAGAAGCCCCATTTTATACAGATATTGTCCCACAGAACTTCACACCTTCTCAGCTAAAGTACCCAGCTCGTGGGCTCCTTTGCAAAGTTCTCTGCCCTCAACAGAGTGATTTCATCAGCCACAGCAGTAACCCCTCAGACTTATTTACTGTCACCAGTCCCAGACATCAGTACTCCTTACTTAACCCAGAAATTACTTATACTATTCTTATATTTAAATATACTTTGGCCAAGTTAGGAAGCTTCAAATGTGCATTCATTTTTCTGTTGTTGCTGTGACACAAAACCACAAAATTGGTGCCAACAATGGAAATTTATTCTCTTGCAGCTATGGAGGCCAGAAGTCTGAAATGGCCTCATCGGTACTTGATTCCTTCTGGAGGCTACAGGAAAGAATCCATTCCTTGCCTCTTCCAGCTTCTAGTGGTGGCCACACAGCTTCAATTGCAGATTTTGTCAACACATTGCCTTCTCTTCTGTCATCAAGTCTGTTTCTGCCTTCTTCTTATAACTACACTGGTGATTACGTGTATCTTCCACTCAGACAATCAAATATAAACTCCTTTTCTGAAGATGCTTAACTTAATTACATATACAAAGTCAATCTTGTCATATAAAGTAATATTCACAGGTTCCAAGGATTAAAATGTGCATATCTCTGGAAGCAATTATTCAGCCTACCACAGGCCACCTGATGGGAAGAGCCAACTCATTGGAAAAGATCCTGATGCTGGGAAAGATTGAGGGCAGGAAGAGAAGGGGGTGACTGAGAATGAGATGGTTGAATGGCATCATCAACTCAATGGACATGAGTTTGAGCAAAGTCCAGGAGATAGTGAAGGACAGGGAAGCCTGGCGTGCTGCAGTCCATGGGGTCCCAAACAGTTGGACATGACTTAGTGACTCAGCAATGACAACCACAATCTAAGTGCCCCAAGCAAACCATGGTCATTCAGAGGAATCATCATCAAACACCTCCAAAGCCAACAGCAGTAACAGCAAAGTCAGGTGGGCAGCTTCTACATGGTGCCAGCATGGTGGGGCATCACTAGGCACCAAAAGGAGGGACCAGGGTCAATGTCAAGGCATTAGCCTTGTCTGACCATCCATGTCATGGTTACTCTATGTGATCTGGTGTGTCCGAGTTCAACACAGGATTAACAATTTTATCTTCTTCAACTTTTCTTTGTCTTGGTGACTGAGAATTATGTGCCCTTCACCCTCCATTCTCAACTTCCGACACTCTCTTTCCTGCATTTCTTCTCTCTACCTGAAACACCTTTTTAAAACCTTTCACCTATTCCTGTGCTAGATACTCAAACTCCCAGCCTTTCTTTGGATCTTTCCCCACCTTTTCCCTTACATGCCAATCTTCCTTCTCTGAATTTAGCTTTTGGAATTATAAACCCACAGTTTAGCCTTTTTTTTAAAACCAGTTTTAATTTCTGCTTTTTTTAATCATATTTCTCTGTTGGATTGTGTCCTTTTCTTTATAGAACCAAGTAGAATGTTGTATACATAAGGGGGATACAACAAATACTGCATCATTCATCGACTGATTCAAATTGCTTATGAAGTTAATTGGAGAAACATGGAAACTTGTAGAATTCCAGATCCATTCAATATTTGTGGTGAAAGTGGCTGAGCGTCCAGGATAATAAAGCAAGATCCTCTGTATGTGGGCTACTGTTATTGTAATATTAGTTGCTCAGTCACATCTATCTTTTTGTGACCCCATGGGCTGTAGCTCACTAGGATCCCCTCTGACCATAAAATTCTCCAGGCAAGAATACTGGAGTGGGTAGCCATTACCTTCTCCAGGGGACTGAACCCTAGTCTCCTGCATTGCAGACAGATTCTTTACCATCTGAGCCACCAAGGAAGTGCGCTATAAATAATAACAGTAATAATGAGAGCAATAACTGCTTTAAAAAGAGTTCCCATTTTAATAAGAGAGGTCAATAAAGAGGCATTTTATATGCTTCTGTTAATATCCATCTTTTCACATAGTAGCTATAACCACCACAAAGGTTTTATACTAATTTAGGACTCAAACTACTTGTTAATGAAAGTAAACATATTACAGAAGCTGAGAAAGCAGTTCCACCAGCAGCCTAATCCATATGGTTCAGAAAGACAGCCTCCGTCCAGAAAGCACCTGACAGCCAAATGCTTGAACCTGTCTTTGGAGAAATCGTTTCTTTCTGGACCACACAGAGGTTCGGTTATATCCTGAGCCATGAAATTTTATTGTTCTTATCCTAATATTCTAAAACAAGATTTTAGTTCTTCTGGGCATGAGCTTCATTTGTTTGGAATAATTATTTCTGCATGAAAACAGCATCATGTACATGTATAGGAACAACACTGCATAACTGCAAAAAGTGATTGCTGAGTGAATATCATTCAACTTTTTACATACTCAGTGGAGACTTTGTCTCAATTACAACTGAATAGTAGTGAATGGCAAATATGAATTTTGTGTCACAATCAAAGCAACTTTCCATTATCTGTGTGAAGTATGTAAAATCCATTCTATAAAGAGACTTTGTTCCTTTATTATAGTACATATAAAAAGAATCCTGGCCATCCCCTCTATGACCCTAACATACAAATAATCACTTATTCTTAATTTTACCACTTTATCTTACAGACATTTCAATAATAATCTTTCCTAAACATAATAAAACTACTTTGTGATTCTTTCTAAAAGAAACTACTTAAGCTTGCATCCATTTTTCTATTTGATATGGTTCCCTCAAATTCAACTTTGGTATAACTATTTAAATTATCTAATACATTTTGAGGAAGGAAATTGAGAATTTTAGCTCTTACCAATGCTTCTATTTGATTCTAAAATAAGGCAATTCTGAAATATTTGAACTATGACTGATAAAAAAATACATAGATGGCAATACCAATGTGTGTATAAATATCAAGAATTGAGAAGATTGTATGATGAACCGGGGGTGGGGGGGAAACACTTTGAGATGAAATATTCACAAAATTGGGGCACACGGATAGAAACGTGATTTGGATACTTATCTTCGTCTCCTCTCCAGTGCACATCTCACAAACTGAGACAAGGAAAACTCTCAAGCCTGAGAACATAAAAAGAAAGTTCTAAAATTTATACCCAGTCATTTCAGATATAAACAGGAGGATTTATACACAATACATTGCAAGTCAGAATAGAAAATATTACCACAGATATTTAAGAAAGAAGAATTTTAGTGCTAATCAGAGGAAATGAGCACTTGAAATCAAAAACTAATGATTCAGTATCCAAATTTATTAATATGTGCATTAATGTGGCTTGCTAGGATTTTTCAAGTTATTTAAAACAATTTTAAGTGTTTTTACTTAATCATTTTAGTAGATTAGGAAATAATTCAGTAAGTTAGCTAATAGTTTATATATTTTTATGTTAACCTTCAAACAACAAAATTGGAATACATCCAGTTGTACTCAGTTTTAGTATAATTGTTGAGCCATATATCAATAAAAAGAGGAAACAACTTTAAAAATGCCGCTAACCTATGTTGCCTAGCTGCTTTTCTTATAAACTCCCAGCGCCACAAATGACAGTTGAACATATATCAGAATATTCCCAGATACGAAAGCATATTAATGTTAAGAATTCAAACCTCCTTTTAATATGAGTTTTAAAATCAAACTAATGGAGCCTATTGACCTCCAGATAAAGTTTATTGAGTGAACATATGTGTTATCTTTACTTCCTCCTAAAATTTGATTAAATTTCAGTGAAGAGTCTTTTAAGATATAAACCCATTATAATAAACAGAATAACAGAAGGAAACAGAGGAACTATTTTAGAAGCTGGAAGGCAGATGAGAAAATGGTAACTAACTTGGCACATTGAAAAAGCCAAATCTGAAACCCTTGGTATGATAAGTTTAAGAAGCAATCTCATTTAAACAGAGATCCCTAAACACCTGAATAGCTTGCAGAAAAAAATATTTTTTGGAAATGAGTTAAATGAGCACTAAAAGCATAAGAACTGGTTGAAAACTTGCTTCAAAATCATTGACTCAGATCTCATCTATTACAGTGTCTTGAAGTTACAAGTTTTCTCTTATGCTGACAGAAAACTATAGTTACATTTTGTGACAGCTTTACTGTGAATTCATATATCACACTACTCACTCACTTAAAGTATATAATTCAATAGTTTATCATATATTCATAAAATTGTGCAACTGTCATCACAATTTTAGAAGATATTCATTACCTCAAAAGACACACCATACCCATTAACTATATCCAACCCCACATTCCTTCCAGCTCTAAGAAATCATTAATCAAATTAATTAAATGTATAAAATGTTAATTAATTAAATTGTAATTAATTAAGCTTTCAGTCCCTATGTTTTTGCCTAATTGTGTGTGTGTGTGTGTGTGTGTGCGCGCGCTGGCATGTCTGACTTGTGACCCCATGGACTGTAGCCTCCAAGACTCCTCTGTCCATGGTATTTTCCAGGCAAGACTACTAGAGCAGGTTGACATTTCCTTCTCCAGGGGATTTACCTTACCCAGAGATTAAACCCACATCTCATGTCTCCTGCATTTGCTGGCAGGTTCTTTACCAGCTGAGCGACCAGGAAAGGCCAACATTTAATATAAATTGACTAACCCAATATATGCCTTTTTATGAAGATTCTTTCACTTAGCATAGCATTTTTAACTTATCTATGTTGCAGTATGTAGCAGTATTTGTTTTGCAAAATAGCACTCCAGTGTTCATATACACATTTTGTTTACCCATTTTTCCACTGATGGACATTTATTTCCACTTTGGAGCAATTGTGAACACAGAAGTACTGCTGTGAGTATTTGTGTACTTGCTTTTGTGCACGTATATGTTTTATTTCTTTCCTTTTCTTTTATTCTTAATTTATTAATATTTATATATTTTATTTCCTTTAGTTTATTTCTTTTGTGCAAATATATGCTTTATTTATTTTATAAAGAGGAGAGTGAAAAAGCTGGTTTAAAACTCAACATTCAAAAAAGGAAGATCATGGCATCCGCTCCCCTCACTTTATGGCAAACAGATGACAAAACAAAGGAAGCAGTCATAGACGTTCCACTGCAGATGGAGACTGCAGCCATGAAATTAAAAGATGCTTTCTTCTTGGAAGAAAAGCTATGACAAGACTAGACAGCATATTAAAACACAGAGTCATTACTTTGCTGACTAAGGTCCATCTAGGCAAAGCTATGGTTTTCCCAGTAGTCATGTATGGATGTGAGAATTGGACCATAAAGCAAGCTGAGAGCCAAAGAACTGATGCTTTTGAAGTGTGGTGTTGGAAAAGACTCTTGAAAGTCCCTTGGACTCCAAGATCAAACCAGTCAATCCTAAAGGAAATCAATTCTGAAGTTCATTAGAAGTACTGATGCTGAAGCTGAAGCTCCAATACTTTGGCCACCTGATGCAAAGAGATGACTCATTGGAAAAGAACCCTGATGCTGGGAAAGATTGAAGGCAGGAGGAGAAGGGGACAGCAGAGGATGAGATGGTGGAAGGCATCTCCAACTCAATGGACATGAGTTTGAGCAAGCTCCGGGTGTTGGTAATGGACAGGGAAGCCTGGCGTGCTGCAGTCCAAGGGGTCGAAAACAGTTGGATGTGACTGAGCGACTGAACTGAACTCAACTGATGCCTTATTTCCCTTTGGTGTGAAATGCCTATGACATGGTAATTCTATTGCTATCATTTTTAAAAACAGATTATTTTCAAAAGTGGCTGACCATTTTACATCCTACCAGCAATGCATGATATTCCTATTATTCCCATGATATTATCACAAAAACTTGCTATTGTCTGTCTTGTTCATTTAGCCATCCTATGGGTATGAAGTAGTATCTCATTATGGTTTTTATTTGCACTTTAGAGGTATATATTTTTGGAGATAGTATCAAAAATGCCCTCTGAGATTCCACACATACACAGAAATTAAGTTAAAAGCAGTGAACTGAACATGGAAAGCTTTATTCTCTCATTCTGCCCCTAAACTCTAGCAGCTATATAGAGGTGAATGGAAAAAAATCTACAGGCACTCTGAATAGCTCAGGTGGAAGTGTCTGCAATACAGACAGCAAATAATCCTCAGACAAAATCCCATTAAAAAGTTCAAAATTGATAAGCTCCACCTATACAACTCAGAGTTTCCAATCAACTTTTCACTGCTTTAATTTTAAATATAAGCTCTGAGTCAAGGATTACCAGACATTTTTCAAGCCTGTAAAATCAAAGGCAAAGACCAACAAAAACAGGAAAGAAGTAATTAGAGCTAAAAGAAAAACAAGAGCTATGTAAGGAGGAGAAGACTTTGAAAATATAATAAATCTTAACATCACTATTCTGAGAGGATAAGTTATTGCATCCATGAACCCACATCCTATTTACAGAATGCTATATTAAGAAACTGTAGTGGGTAGCCATTCCCTTCTCCATGGGAATTTTTCCGACCCAGGGATCAAACCTGGATCTCCCGCATTACACGCAGATTCTTTACCATCTGAGCCACAGGGGAAGCCTGAATAAAGAAACATTCAGAAAACAAAAAGCAATAGCTTTCAGAGTTTACAAAAAGAGGATTAGACATGAAAACCTCAATGGATAGTTTAGAATAAGGAAATCTTCTAGAAAGTATTCCAAAAAACAAAAAAGAAAATGGAAAAAAAGAATAAAGTAAAAAATGCCAGACATTTTTCAGTATCCAAATAATAAATGTTTCAGAAATAAAAGCTGAGAAAATAGAGGGAAGAAACCAATAAAAGCATTCAAGTCATTTTCAAGATGCAAAAGGACCTGAATTACCAGTTTAAGAGTTCACAAAGTACCATAGTGAAATTATATAAGACTAGAAGCAAAGAGAAGCTCTTTCAAACATCTAGAAAAGAATATGCAAAGACAGGCTTCTAAATGCAGTGAAAGGAGTGTAATAAATTTCTAGAGCCATAGGAAATTAATCCACCCCTCTTGAATGCAGTCACCTACTTCCACCCAGGCCACCCAGTCTCACCTCAGTCCTAGAAGACTGTAGTACCTGGCTTAATATCTTACCCACCAACACTGTGCTTCTAATGATTTTTATGATTTCAATGCCCATGAATATTTCACTGACACTTCCCAAATCTTGGCCTCTTAATTCCTTGACCACTTCACCTCCAATAATCCTGCCCTTCCTCCATCTCCTCAAAAACGTCATTTCTTGTCATTACCAGTAACTAGACTGCTCTCACCATCCATAATCTTAGTTTCTAGGATCTCATTCACTGACTGCCAGCTCCTATCTTTCCCTCTCATTCCTGCTCTCTCTCCAACAATCCTACAATCCACCATTACTTCCAATCTGTTAACCCTACCATGTTTCACTGCTGTCAATTTCCTCATGCCCATTCTTCCTCACCTGGTTGGGATTCCAAGACCATTCATTATAATCAGTCTCCCATATACACTCTCAATCCTCTTGCCACATTCTTCCTGAAACATACTTTCTCGGTGGAATTTTTACCCGTTAAATCAAATGTCTAACCAGTCTACAGTCTAGGCTGACATATACACAGCTGAATAAAGCTGGAGAAGAGGCATAAAACTTTGCTGACTGCTCTCAATTTAAATGCATAACCACTATCCCCAGGTGGGGCTTTAGAGTTGCCTGCAATTCCAATTTCATTTCCTTTTACTTTAATTACCTGTTTTCCTACATATCTATTTTAATATACTGAAACAAAAATCCTATGAGGGCAGATCTGTTGTTTTGCTTACCAATGTATCCACAGAAATTAAAATGGTGTCTGGTACACAATAGATATATTGATAATTTGTTGATTTAATTGTACATCTTCTTTCTTCTCAAACTCCAACAATTCTACCCTCCTAATTTTCAGATGATGGTTTTGCCTATTTTACAAAAAAAAATAAATGTAATCAGAAATACCCAAATAAGTGTAATAAATTATTTTTACAAATTGTTTTTTTTAGAGGTATAATGACAATTTAGTGGGAAAAAGGAAATCTTCTAAACAAATGATGCTGGAAAAATTGGACATGCATATGCAAAAAAAAAAAAACCCAACTTATGTCTCACACTATAAAATAATTAACACAAAATGAATCATAGATCTAGTGAAAAGATGAAACAAAAAACTTCTAGAAGAAAATATAGAACAGTGTTTTGACAAATATTTTACATCATCGAAAGCATAATCCATGAATAAAAGTCAATAAGTTGGACTTCTTCAAAATCAATAACTTTGGCTTTGTGAAGATTCTGTTAACAGAATGAAAAGACAAGTCTCAGACTGGGAAAAAATATTTTCAAATCACACATTCCTGACAAAGAACTTGTATCCAGAATATATAAAAAGACTTTTAAAACTCAACAATATTTTCTTTCAAGAAACAACCTTTTTTAAAATTGAGCAAAGAAACTAGACACTTTACCAAAAAAAGATGTTTAAACAACAAATAAACATATTAAAAGATGTTTACCATCACTAGACAGTAAACAAATACAATTTAAAACACAATGAGAAATCACTGCATACCTATTTGGACGACAAAAAATGTTGACAATACCAAATGCTTATGAGACCATGGAGCAACTGAAGTGCTCATACCTTGTTGGTTTTAGTTAAGAAAACAATTTGGCAGTTTCTTATTAAGTTAAACATACATCTACCATAAGGCCCAGCAACTCTATGCTTAGGAATTTATCAAAAAAGGTAAAGAAAATTTGTGTTCATGCTAAAATCTGTATGAGTTGTTTATAATAGCTTTATTTGGAATTGACAAGAAGTAGAACAACCTAGTGGAGAAGGCGATGGCACCCCACTCCAGTGCTCTTGCCTGGAAAATCCCATGGACGGAGGAGCCTGGTGGGCTGCAGTCCGTGGGGTCGCTAAGAGTCGGACATGACTGAGCGACTTCACTTTCACTTTTCACTTTCATGCATTGGAGAAGGAAATGGCAACCCACTCCAGTGTTCTTGCCTGGAGAATCCCAGGGATGGGGGAGCCTGGCGGGCTGCCATCCACGAGGTCACACAGAATCGGACATGACTGAAGTAACTTAGCAGCAGCAGCAGCAGCAGAACAAACTAGATGTCCTCCAGTCAATGAAAGGATAAGCAAAATCAGGTACATTCGTACAATGAAATACTACTCAGCAATAAAAGGAGCAGTGTGGATGAATCTCCTATGCATTTTTCTTTTTTTTTTTTTTATGCATTTTTCAAAGTGCAAGGAGTTGGACCTAAAATGCTACAAACTGTATGCTTCCACTTTTATGACTTCTTGGAAAAGGCGATACTATCGGAATGGAAACCAGATCAGTGACTGCCAGGGACTGGAAATAAGAGAGGCGGTGACTACAAAGGGGCAATACAAGAGAATTTTTGAAGTGTATCAGGATGGCAATGATAGACACAAGACTTTATGTCTTTGTTAAAGGCTTGGAATTGTGCATAACAAGGAGTCAATTTTAGTGAGTGCAAATTTAAAGATAAAAGAAAATGAGAAAAATATTACCTCATGCTCCCACCACTAAACTCAATTATTTATCCACATTAGGATACAAATACTCTCCCTTCTCTGACAATAAAATGAGTGAGCCCTTTCTTTACTGTTTCACTAGTTGAGCTGGAACAACTCATCTCAATAGCTCTTGCCCTTGGATTGAGATTTATGCCACTGTTCCCCTGATTCTCGGGTCTTCAGACAAACTGAATTACACTACTGGCTTTCCTGGATCCAGCTTACAGACAGCAGGTGGTGGGATTTCTCAGTCTCCATAACTACGCTTCAAAATGACTGAGTTTTAGAAAACAAGGGGCAGAATTATGATACCAGCAAATCACTCCTATCCCTCCTGCAATACCTATTTGGCACCCATCTATGGACAAAAGCCTGTGGGAGCTGTAGAATCCAGCCCCAAACACCTAGAAACCCAGGGGAGCCTCATTCACGAATCCATTGGGTAATAGGTATGCAGACCTCGGTCCTGGCTGTGGACCCTGCAGTGGCCCAGGGACCAGCTTCAGCTCCTCTCAGTTGTAGTCCGGGAGCTCCTGAAGAACGCTGTCTCAGACTATCACACAGAGACTGAAGGAGCCTTCGTGAAAGCCCAAGAACCAGGGAAGAAGCTCCAGCTCACCACTGGAGACTAGATACAGCAGACGGGGCAAGAGGAAGAGCTTAATTTTACCAGCATCACCCCGCTCCCAAGGCAGCACAGCTCAGTGCCAAGAGAGACTTTTTGGCCCATGATATCTCCTGCAGGGGACAGTGAGATGTGTGAGTGAGTGCCTGTGCAGGAGACTGCCCTTTCCTCTGACTCCATCCAGGCTGCTGAGTGGGCAGGAGGAGGATGGGAGGGTGACAGATAGGATTCACAGAGGGCATTAAAGGGATATGGGTCATCCTACTAACCAAGTCATGCATGCATGCTAAGTCACTTCAGTCCTGTCCAACTCTTTGCAACCCTATGGACTCTAGCCTGCCAGGTTCCTCTGGAATTCTCCAGGCAAGAATACTGGAATAAGTTGCCATTTCCCCCTCCAGGGGATCTTCCTGACCCAGGGGTTCAATCCATATTCCTTCTTATGTTTCCTGCATTGGCAGGCAAGTTCTTTACCACTCGTGCCACCTAGGAAGCCTTGCTGCTGCTGCTGCTGCTGCTGCTGCTGCTGCTAAGTCACGTCAGTCATGTCTGACTCTGTGGGACCCCATAGACGGCGGCCCACCAGGCTCCTGTTCCTGGGATTCTCCAGGCAAGCCCTGGACACCATCAAAAAGCCTTCCCACAAGCCTCTGGGTCACCTCACCCACAAATCCCCCCAACTGGCCATGGGCACCCCAATATCCTATGCCCTTCACCCACCCATCCCTCCCCACTGCTCCCTGTGCAGGTTCCCAGTGGCAGCAAGAGAGAGCTTTGGCAAAAGGCTAGTGAGCAAGCAAAGAAAGCTGGCCCAAAACTGCAGGCTAGGAAGAGACAGCAAGCTTGAACTACAGCAGCAGGTACAGTGTACTTGGGAAAAGCAAAATGGAGGCTGTCAGCACACATCCTGGTGCACTGCAGGACTGAGAGGAGGAATACCTGCTTAAGAATTCTGCCACGAGAGTGCTATTCTCCGTACTCATCTTATCCAACCTGTGAGCAGCATTTAAGAGTTTATCACAGCCTCCTTCACACTTTCTTCAACTGACCTCCAGGACAATTGCTCTGTTCTCCTCCTAACTTCCCTGGCTACTTTCCCAGTTTACTGGCTTGTCCATTTATTCATTCATTCACCAACTATTTATATGAAAGTGAAAGTCGCTCAGTTGTGTCTGACTCTTTGCAACTGCACGGACTATACAGTCCATGGAATCCTCCAGGTCAGAATACTGGAGTGGGTGGCTGTTCCATTCTCTAGGGGATCTTCCCAACCCAGGTCTCCCACATTGTGGGCAGATTCTTTACCAGCTGAGCCACCAGGGAAGCCCAAGAATACTGGAGTGGGTAGCCTACCCCTTCTCCAGCGGATCTTCCCAACCCAGAAATTGAACCAGGGTCTCCTGCATTGCAGGTGGATTCTTCACCAGTTGAGCTACCAGTGTACCTTGTCTGAATACCAGATACTATCCTAGGTGCTGGAAATACAGCAGTAAATAAAATAGGCAAAATTTTCTGATTTAGGGGAGCCACATGCTCCTGATGGGACTTCTTTGATGACTCAGCAGTAAAGAATTCACCTGTAATGCAGGAGACTCGGGTTTGATCCCTGGGTCAGCAGGATGCCCAGGAGAAGAAAATGGCAACCCATGCTATTACTCTTGCCTGGGAAAACCCATGGACAGAGGAGCCTGGTGCCTACAGTCTATGGGGTAGCAAAGAGTCAGAAAAGACTGAGCAACTAAACCACAACCACTATCATGCTTGCAACATAAAATTAGTTTACAGATAAACAGGGAAAGAATTCCCTCACTTATTTTCTTCCCTCAGTCTTTTCTCAAGTTGATTAAAGTTTCAGAGAAGGCATTTCTGATATGAGTGGTTGTCATTATGCAAGTCTCCCACTCTCCCCACCCATGTCTCAATTATTTTTTCTCTCAAGGGTTTATCACCATCTAATGAACTACTTGTTGTTGCTCAGTTGCTAAGTTCATGTCCAACTCTTTGCAACCCCATGAATTACAGCATGCCAGCCTTCCCTTTCACTATCTCCCACAGTTTGCTCATTTGTTGTCCATTGAGTTGGCTGATGAACTATATATTTTACTTATTTATTTACATTTTGCATGTCTCTCTGGAATATAAATACCTCAAGGCCAGGGCCTTTATCTCTTTCATTCATTGCTCCAACCCCAGAATACAAGACCAAAGTAGAAGATCACAAACTACCCATTGAATCCATAATCCTGAGGAGCAGCAATATTACATTTTACAGATGAGATGTTATGCAATTGATCAGAATCACACAGGATGTACTGGCAAAACCCAGAAGCTGAATAAGGAAAGCTTCGTCTTTTTTTCACTTTGCCTTTAACCAGCTCTGCAAAAAATTGTCATTGCAAAAGAACAGAGGGAAAATCACAGGAACCACTGCCCTTCGGCTGCTTTTAATAATATACAAAGAGCAGAAGATATTGAAAGAGCTGGGAATCTCTTCAAATATTAACAGTCTTTGGCCCATTTAAAGTTTATGTTGAGCATCTAAAAGGAAGTTCATACAAAGGCGGAGCCACCCATGCCAACTCATCTGTTTTTTCCCCTTCCCTTTCTTCACATGCCTTGTAGCTTGACTCACTCCAGTGGAAGACTACAAATATCCACTGAGCTATTTGGTGTGGGTAATGAACACCCAACCCATGGAGGCAGTCCGAGGTTGAAAAGTGAAAGGAAATGACTTAGAAGGAACAGGAGTCCAAGAAGCGACCAGCAAACTGTGAGAATGCACAGAAATAGGAGTAACATTGAGAAGCAAGCCAAAGGTCATGCCAGGAAGTTGCCCTGGAAATCAGTGCTGGTATGGTCCCATTGAGCTGCTATACTGAGGAACACAGACCACTGGCTAAAACTGTAAAAATATCTAAGCTATATCAGTGGGCCTACTTACATGTTTATTTGATTCTATGCCAAAGAATTGATGCTTTTGAACTGTGGTGTTGGAGAAGACTCTTGAGAGTCCCTTGGAGTGCAAGGAGATCCAACCAGTCCATTCTGAAGGAGATCAGCCCTGGGATTTCTTTGGAAGGATTGATGCTAAAGCTGAAACTCCAGTACTTTGGCCACCTCATGCGAAGAGTTGACTCATTGGAAAAGACTCTGATGCTGGGAGGGATTGGGGGCAGGAGGAGAAGGGGACGACAGAGGATGAGATGGCTGGATGGCATCACTGACTCGATGGACGTGAGTCTGAGTGAACTCCGAGAGTTGGTGATGGACAGGGAGGCCTGGCGTGCTGCAGTTCATGGGGTTGCAAAGAGTCGGACACGACTGAGTGACTGAACTGAACTGAACTGACACCATTTTGAATTTTTGTTAACAGTTTAGGTCTCAGAGTTATCCAAAAGTACTTTTATTTCTACAATATTTGCCAAAGAAGTTTTCCATCTGATATAGGAAGGCATTTCTGCACTCATCTATTTTAAATAGTCAATCCCTTAACTGCCAACACAAGCCAAATGAAGAATTAACATAAAGCTTGGAGACTACCGGGATGGTTGTCAACTACTTTATTTTTTTAACTTTAAAACTTTTTATTTGGAAATAATTTCAAACTTACAAGAGGTTGCAAAAATAAAAATATTATGGTGAACACTCTTTACCCAGACACTGATGTTGGGAAAGACTGAAGGCAGGAGGAGAAGAGGATGATAGAGGATGAGATAGTTGGATGGCATCACTGACTCAATGGACATGAGTTTGAGCAAGCTCTGGGAGTTGGTGATGGACAGGGAGGGCTGGTGTGCTGCAGTCCATGGGGTCACAAAGAGTCAGATGCAACTGAACTGAACTGATTCTTTCCTTAACATTTTGCCCCATTTTTTCAGTTTGTTTTTTTCTTTGGATATAATTGCTTTACAATTTTGTGTTAGTTTCTGCTGTACAAAGAAGTGAATCAGCTATATGTATACATATATCCACTCCCTCCTGAGCCTCCCTGCCCAGCACATCCTCCCCTTCTAGGTCATCGCGGAGTACCAGGCTGAGCTCCCTGTGTGATACAGCAGCTGCCCACCAGCTATTTAACACATGGTAGTGTGTATATGTCAACTCTAATTTCAGAAATTGTCATGTTGTGCTTCTTCACTTCACTAGAACTCTGAGAGTGCTGACAGGACTGCAAACTTCCTTGTCCCAACTGGATAAATTTCCTTGGACAGTGAAGGGATGGAGAAACAGAGGGAGGTGTTAGATATTTCTCAGTCCTACAAGGGCACAGAGCTCTGAATCATTCCCACTAAAAAATATCCAGAAACCTGAAGAAAATAAGTAATGAAATTCCAGAATAAGCCATCAAATAAAGGAAAGAGTGGAAAAACAAATATAGCCGCATTGCTGGTTGAAGAATAACCCCCATGGCTGGTCTAAGATTCTGTCAACACAGCTTCTGGGGAGCTCTGGGGAAGCAGCCCTGGTTCCCATTCTAGAGCCTCAAGTTCAGGAGTTTATCTGGATGGGGCTTGCTCAGCCAGGAAAGGATGAGTGAAAAATGAGACATGTATTCATGCCCAAGGGTTCTGCTCTCTGCTTTTCAGCAATCACCTTATGTGTTGTCTAAATCTGAGGTTTGTGAGATAAATACACCTGTCTCAGAAGACAGGTCCCCTCAGCACACATCCTGATGACTTAGGTACGGTCTATAGACATGCCCCAGCCTCACACTCACAGTATGTACAACGCTGACCTTGGGAATGGGGTTGACTGGTGTGCCTCCCGAGATTCTGACAGGCTCTCACTGACTCAGACATTGCCCTCCACAATGCACTCCCTCAGATGTCTGCCCTGCTGACATCTGGAAGCTAATACCTCCGTAAATGTCCTGAGGACAGCTGCTGACTGTACCAACTTCCCTCTGTATTATTTGGAAAAGGAATCTTATCTGATTGACCCAACAAGTATATTTGTCTTTCTACTGGTACAAATCTACTGGGACAATAGACAGTTGTCAATACGGAGTTTGTGCATGGAATTCAGCATTTTGCAGTGGGGCTTCAGCTGACAGGAGAGCAAAAGTCCTGTTTTAATATCTTCTACACACACACACAGTAAATCATACGTAGATATTTATACATTCATACATAAAATAGCATAAAATATGTATAAAATTTATACATATATATATTTATGCATATATGTACATTACACATATGCATCAGATCAGATCAGTCGCTCACTCATGTCCGACTCTTTGCGACCCCATGAATCGCAGCACGCCAGGCCTCCCTATCCATCACCAACTCTCGGAGTTCACTCAGACTCATGTCCATCAAGTCGGTGATGCCATCCAGCCATCTCATCCTCTGTCGTCCCCTTCTCCTCCTACCCCCAATCCCTCCCAGCATCAGAGTCTTTTCCAATGAGTCAACTCTTCGCATGAGGTGGCCAAAGTACTGGAGTTTCAGCTTCAGCATCATTCCTTCCAAAGAAATCCCAGGGCTGATCTCCTTTAGAATGGACTGCTTGGATCTCCTTGCAGTCCAAGGGACTCTCAACAGTCTTCTCCAACACCACAGTTCAAAAGCATCAATTCTTTGGCGCTCAGCCTTCTTCACAGTCCAACTCTCACATCCATACATGACCACAGGAAAAACCATAGCCTTGACTAGACGAACCTTTATTGACAAAGTAATGTCTCTGCTTTTGAATATGCTATCTAGGTTGGTCGTAACTTTCCTTCCAAGGAGTAAGCATCTTTTAATTTCATGGCTGCAGTCACCATCTGCAGTGATTTTGGAGCCCAGAAAAATAAAGTCTGACACTGTTTCCACTGTTTCCCCATCTATTTCCCATCAAGTGATGGGACCAGATGCCATGATCTTCATTTTCTGAATGTTGAGCTTTAAGCCAACTTTTTCACTCTCCACTTTCACCTTCATCAAGAGGCTTTTTAGTTCCTCTTCACTTTCTGCCATAAGGGTGGTGTCATCTGCATATCTGAGGTTATTGATATTTCTCCTGGCAATCTTGATTCCAGCTTGTGTTTCTTCCAGTCCAGCGTTTCTCATGATGTACTCTGCATATAAGTTAAATAAACAGGGTGACAATATACAGCCTTGACGTACTCCTTCTCCTATTTGGAACCAGTCTGTTGTTCCATGTCCAGTTCTAACTGTTGCTTCCTGACCTGCATACAAATTTCTCAAGAGGCAGATCAGGTGGTCTGGTATTCCCATCTCTTGAAGAATTTTCCACAGTTCATTGTGATCCACACAGTCAAAGGCTTTGGCATAGTCAATAAGGCAGAAATAGATGCTTTTCTGGAACTCTCTTGCTTTTTCCATGATCCAGCGGATGTTGGCAATTGCTCTCTGTTTCCTCTGCCTTTTCTAAAACCAGCTTGAACATCAGGAAGTTCACGGTTCACATATTGCTGAAGCCTGGCTTGGAGAATTTTGAGCATTACTTTACTAGCGTGTGAGATGAGTGCAATTGTGCGGTAGTTTGAGCATTCTTTGGCATTGCCTTTCTTTGGGATTGGAATGAAAACTGACCTTTTCCAGTCCTGCGGCCACTGCTGAGGTTTCCAAATTTGCTGGCATATTGAGTGCAGCACTTTCACAGCATCATCTTTCAGGATTTGGAATAGCTCAAGTGGAATTCTATCACCTCCACTAGCTTTGTTCGTAGTGATGCTTTCTAAGGCCCACTTGACTTCACATTCCAGGATGTCTGGCTCTAGGTCAGTGATCACACCATCATGATTATCTGGGTCGTGAAGATCTTTTTTGTACAGTTCTTCTGTGTATTCTTGCCATCTCTTCTTAATATCTTCTGCTTCTGTTAGGTCCATACCATTTCTGTCCTTTATCGAGCCTATCTTTGCATGAAATGTTCCTTTGGTATCTCTGATTTTCTTGAAGAGATCTCTAGTCTTTCCCATTCTGTTGTTTTCCTCTATTATATACATTATAATACATTCAAGGAGGTTTCCTAACTGTTTTTAGAGTGAGACTGGTGTTACAGAAGAAAAGAATTATCGGCTTAAGTAGTCTATTAAACAAAGTTTTTTTAAAAAAAATATAAACATACATGGTTTGAAGAAATTTGGCTTCATCTTTATAGTAAAAATATTTTCCAAATTTAGTTACAGATTTTCACATTTTCAAACTCCCCCAGGAAGGCAATAAAGTACAAATTAATACAGCAGATGTAGGCGATGCCCCAACACTGTCTAGAAAGTTGATGTGAAATTGAGTCTGAAACTGAAAGCTTTGACTCCCAAAACCACTAATTTTAGAACTATATTGTCCATTCCCACAAAGACTGTGATTTCCCCCACATCTAACACCACACTTACTCAGAATGAGATAAAAAACCCCAGTGCTCCTGAATTAGATGAATCCTAGAGAGTTCAGCATCTTTGCCAAAGGAATCATCCTCTCCATTTGGGGTGGTCTTACAGAAGAATACAAGCTGGAATCTTTAATAGCAAATTAGAATCTTAGAAGTCAAATTATTCTCAAACATCCGCATTAAATGATCAAAAAAGAAACTAGCCATTTTGAAAATATATAGCGAGTAATATTTTTCAGCCACTGAACATAGCAGAAGATTATTTATTAAAAGAATTATAGTTTATAAATGTCATTATGATATTGTAGTATTTAAAAAGGCAGCTGATTACATCAGAAGGATGGAAAAAGCCTCACCAGAAAGCAGCATGTTTTCTAAATAAAACAAAGACCATTAGTTTTGACACTCTTTCTGCTACTGCTGTTGTTGCTAAGTCACTTCTATTGTGTCCAACTCTGTGCAACCCCATAGACAGCAGCCCACCAGGCTCCGCCATCCCTGGGATTCTCCAGGCAAGAACACTGGAGTGGGTTGCCATTTCCTTCTCCAATGCATGAAAGTGAAAAGTGAAAGTGAAGTCGCTCAGTCGTGTCCAACTCTTAGCAACCCCATGGACTGCAGCCCACCAGGCTCCTCCATCCATGGGATTTTCCAGGCAAGAGTACTGGAGTGGGGTGCCCTTCACCTTCTCTGCTCTTTCTGCTAGAGCACTAATTAATGTAGCATTTGCCTAACAGTAAAGAAACACTTCACTTTAAAAAAAAAAAAACTGTATGTATGTACATATATATGTTCAGATGCTCAGTTGTGTCCGACTCTTTGCAACATGAACTGTAGCCCTCCAGGCTTCTCTGTCCATGGGATTTTTCAGGCAAGAATACTGGAGGGGTAGCCATTTCTTCCTCCAGGGGATCGTCCCCACTCAGGAATTGAACCCACATCTCTTACATCTCCTGTATTGGCAGATAGATTCTTTACCACGAGCGCCACCTGGAAAGCCCAGTGTGTGTGTGTGTGTGTATAATAAAATTATAATTGTTTACTCTTTAAATTTTATTAGTAAAACTAGTACTGTAAATAGCCTCTTCTTGGTTTGACAAGCAGTAGTGAAGAATCCCCTGACTTTCCTTCCACACAAATGTAAAAATGTACAAATAAACATTTATCTGTGCTTTTTCTTTTAAACCTTTTTAAGGCCTTTCCTGTTTCATTCCAGGTACTTGCATGTAATTGTAATGAAAGCCTATGAATCAGGCTTTATTATTCCCACTTTATTGATGAGAATAATGAAACTTGCAACATGTAGATAGACAACTTGCTGAAGGTCTCACATCTAGAGAGTTGCAGAACTGAGACCAAACCCAGGTCTTCTGGATCCAAATCCTAAGTTGGTTCCACCTTGCAAGGTTATTCAGTTACATACATGTGTATGTTTTATTTTGTAAAATGGCGTAGGAAGAGAAAATGGTTCCTGGGAAGTCCAAATATCGAGGTAAATTGAGGTGAATGTGTCTTTACTTTTTCCTTCTGTGTACTTAACTCCCCTTTCTTGGCTACACTTTCATTTGGCACTGAAGAATATTAGCACTGCCCAGGAAAATTCAAAGAAGTTGAAGGTGAGCAATGAGGATTCTTCTATATCATTAAATACTTTCACACTCACTGCATTTGACTAGCAGATACAAAGAAGCCTCTCTGTGATATCCATCACCCTGCCCAGGACTGTTCCAGGTTTGGTCTCGGTGACAAATACTTGAAGTTAATCATGCGTTTGTCTCCACATTTACCTTGAAGACATTGATCAAGCTGTGCTGACAGAGTTGTGATGAAATATCAGGCTCTGGGAAATGCTGAGCTGGCTTTGAATCTCCCATGGTTTGAGCACAAGGCCACAGCTCTGGGCGGGGACAGCTGTCAGTTTTCCTTGGCTTTAACTTCTCTCTTTTCAATTTGAGGCCACGTATGTTTTGGTCAAAGTTGCAAATTCTATAACTGTCCCAGATGTTTATCATGAAGTTCATGACTGGCAATGGGAAAAAACAGACTTTCATGGTAAAAATAGTATCATTTAAGTAACTGAAGGTCAAAGAATCATAATATAGCTTGGGGGATAGAATCTCATTTATGCTCTGTTGCCTAAACAATGGAACAGAACTTCTTTAAACTTCTTTATATAATATCTTTAAGAAAAAAAAATGAGAAAGAGAAATAATGAGAAGATATTTGTCTTACATGGTATTAAACTTATTCTAAAATTTAAAAATAGATATACATACTCAAGGAAAAGGCAATGGCAACCCACTCCAGTACTCTTGCCTGGAAAATCCCATGGACAGAGGAGCCTGGTAGGCTCCAGTCCATGGGATCGTGAAGAGTCAGACACTACTGAGCAACTTCACTTTCACTTTTCACTTTCATGCATTGGAGAAGGAAATCGCAACCCACTCCAGTATTCTTGCCTGGAGAATCCCAGGGCCGGGGGAGCCTGGTGGGCTACCGTCTATGGGGTTGCACAGAGTCGGACACGACTGAAGCAACTTAGCATAGCATACATACTCAAATATACATTTTCTATTTTGTTTCTGTTTTGAAACAAATCATACTTGCTTATGTTACTCAATATTTTTTAGAGGTATTACATTTAAGTTTATAACCCTATACCACTCTTTACATGGTATACAGTTCAATTAATCACCTTTTACAGTAAATTTCATTTAAAAACAAATTTAAAAGTAGCAAGCATGAAAAATTATTATGCTACTATTCTAGATACAAAAACTAAAGTAAAGAATTTTGTCTCTTGTATGGCGATATAATCTCTGTTCAGATCAAGCCTCTGGTTTATGCTGGTAACAAATATATACTTTGGACAAATACAAAAAATTACTCAAGGGTTCTAAAGAATACACAAAGCAGGTATACCGTGAAAGGTAGACAAAACTGGAGAAGCAACCAGACTGTTCTTCCCCTTTTTTATAGCTTTGCCCTGAGGTGGAAGGGATGGTACAGGCAATTAAATTAGGGGGGAAAGTAGTGACATTCACTCTAGGTGCTCACTCTAGACACCTCAGTTCATTTCAGGAGAAATCTAAGGATGGAAGTGCAAACACACAAGCATATTTCACCTGATAACTCCCGCACACACATCACCTGCCTTTCTATGTGTTGACTCTAAGCTTGAAATATCCCTGGAATCGTTCCCTCTTTCTGCAGTAGCTTTCCCAATAGTTTTGAGCTATGGTTTTTTCTTCTCTCATTTCTCCAAGAGCCCAAAGTCATCTACTTTTTTTATTTTCAGGAACTTCTACCAAAATCTTATCTGCTGATGGTTTCCTTATTTTAACTTCAGTGCTGCTACAGGTTAATTTTTTTTAATAAATTTTCTGCAAGTTCAAGTATTTTAGGTAAGGAAGAATGCAAACACAGTACTTCAGTCTGTCCTTATTACTAGATACAATTAAATGAGTGATTTTTAAGGTTTATAAGATGTAGTGAAATGTGCATTTATATTCATTATTGTTAGGCATGAAAACAAATGAACATAAATTTTTTACAAACTGTATAGAAATGAGGCATATGAACATGCAATTTTATAATACATATAAATACATTTTAAACATTCATACTTTAAGTATAAACATTAAAGTATATTTTAAATATTCCTAGTATATTTTAAATATTCCTTTATAGGAATCTATACAAAAAAATCACACCCTTTTGAGAGGCTGTTTACTCAAGCATTATTTATGAAGGCAAAAAAGAAAATAGCACATTTAAGATATCTAACAATAGGTAAATAATGCATAGCACTTCTACATGTTAAAGTACAGTAGGGTACAGAAATAAAAATTTTAATTCAATATTTAATATTATGTGCAAAAGTTCATAATATAACTTACAAAAATCTGAAATGTTATACACAGCACTGTGTCAGTTTTTTATATATTTAGTTATGTGTACACTGCTTTATTGACTGTGCCAAAGCCTTTGACTGTGTGGATCACGAGAAACCGTGGAAAATTCTGAAAGAAATGGGAATACCAGACCACCTGACCTGCCTCTTGAGAAATCTGTATGCAGGTCAGGAAGCAACAGTTAGAACTGGACGTGGAACAACAGACTGGTTCCAAATAGGAAAAGGAGTTCGTCAAGGCTGTATATTATCACCCTGCTTATTTAACTTACATGCAGAGTACATCATGAGAAACGCTGGGCTGGAAGAAGCACAAGCTGGAATCAAGATTGCCGGGAGAAATATCAATAACCTCAGATATGCAGATGACACCACCCTTATGGCAGAAAGTGAAGAGGAACTAAAAAGCCTCTTGATGAAGGTGAAAGAGGAGAGTGAAAAAGTTGGCTTAAAGCTCAACATTCAGAAAACGAAGATCATGGCATCCAGTCCCATCACTTGATGGGAAATAGATGGGGAAACAGTGGAAACGGTGTCAGACTTTATTTTTCTGGGCTCCAAAATCACTGCAGATGGTGACTGCAGCCATGAAATTAAAAGACGCTTACTCCTTGGAAGGAAAGTTATGACCAACCTAGACAGCATATTCAAAAGCAGAGACATTACTTTGCCAACAAACGTCCATCTAGTCAAGGCTATGGTTTTTCCTGTGGTCATGTATGGATGTGAGAGTTGGACTGTGAAGAAGGCTGAGCGCCAAAGAATTGATGCTTTTGAACTGTGGTGTTGGAGAAGACTCTTGAGAGTCCCTTGGACTTCAAGGAGATCCAACCAGTCCATTCTGAAGGAGATCAGCCCTGGGATTTCTTTGGAGGGAATGATGCTGAAGCTGAAACTCCAGTACTTTGGCCACCTCATGCAAAGAGTTGACTCATTGGAAAAGACTCTGATGCTGGGAGGGATTGGGGGCAGGAGAAGAAGGGGACGATAGAGGATGAGATGGCTGGATGGCATCACTGACTCAATGGACCTGAGTCTGAGTGAACTCCGGGAGTTGGTGATGGACAGGGAGGCCTGGCGCGCTGCGATTCATGGGGTTGCGAAGAGTCAGACACGACTGAGCGACTGAACTGAACTGAACACATTCCTGATGGAGAAGGAAATGGCAACCCATAACAATATTCTTGCCCAGGAAATCCCATGGACAGAGGAGTCTGGCAGGCCATGGGGTCACAAAGAGTTAGACCCAACTGAAGCAACTTAGCACACATGCACACATTCTTAAAGGACTTGAAGGAAATATATTAAAATGTAATTGGTACCTAGTTGTTGAATTACTCTAACTTAATCACTAACTACTATTGTTTCTTCCATGAAACCTAAAATATTTTGTTTTTGTTTTCCAACTTTCCAAAACAAGCACATATTATTATAATCAGAAAAGACATAGGCATAAAAATGTCTTTTTAAAAATGTAAGTTCATTTTTAAATATTTTTAATAATTGGCAAAAATAAATCTGTTCTCCAAGCTTCCAGTTAATCTAGGTCTAGGTTCTATTTATTGTTCTACTTATAATGAAAGCTGTTCAGTCTCCTATGGTCAAAAAATTTTTTTCAAAGTAATTTCTGGTTATTTCTGCATTATCTTGATGATACCTATTATTATCTGTATGAAGACTCCTTCAAAATATTTCTAATGCTATCAAGAAGGATTAATTCAAAGCAAATCCGTAAACATAGACTAACAATAACTGAGACCTCTAGAAAAAATAATTTTTCACTTTTCAACTTCCTCCTTTACTAATGAATTTTTGAGCACTTAAAGCTGAAGGTCTTAGAATTGTGGTCTTTTGTGGCTTCTCTTGTCTATCATGAATGATTAAGTGACTTATTAAGACAATTTTTTAAAAAAGACAATTATGTTTGGACCTCTAACTAATCATTTTCACTGCAACACAATATCCTCTTAGACATCCCCAAATCTTGTGGGGCTTTCCTTATTCAAAGTCTCAGGTAAAAACTATGTTAATGAGAATCAAGAAATGATGGTAATTAATTATCAAGGATCAGTTTATTTAAATCACCATCTCTTTCCTTCTTTCTCCCATCTTATATCTTTCTCATGTCAGAATCTGGATATTGACAAAAAGTTATATAAGAATTAAATTGTCTCTGTTTTAATTTAAGAGAATTAAGTTAAACTTGGTATAGTTTCTGGATAGAAAGACTCCTTCCTCGCCCATGTCCTGCATCTGGCTAACTTTCTTTCCAACTGGTGTCAGCTTCAATGTCACTCCCAAGAGAAGTCTCAAGCCCACAGTCTGTTATCACAATCACACTTACACAGTCAATTGTTTGACCATGTGCATAATGACTGGCTTCCTCACTAAACCATTGGTTTGGTGATAGCGGGAACCCTACTTGCCTTCTACCCCATTGAATCTCTAGTACTTACCTCAGTGATTGACACATGGCAGGCATATGATAAAAATTTCATGAATGAGTTAGTTAAAAATCATTTTTTCCTCTCGTATTACACTTTAGTCAAATTTAAGGATTTTTTTAATGCATTTTATTCAATAAATATTTAGCTTCTAGTATCTGGGCTTTTTTTTTTCCCTTTAATTCTATACACAAGGAAGAGTAAAACAATTGGAAGAGGGATAGTTTAGTGTTTGGAGGCATAACTGCTTGTGCTGGCTGCCATTTCTGAGTTGTGTGACCATAGCTAGTCAATTAAACTCTGAGTCACAGTTTCATAATCTACTGAAAATAATGATAATTTTCACATATCTTTTACACAGTGCTTAAAAGGATCAAGAGAAAATTAAAGTGAAATTACAAACTCTAAAATACAGACCAAAAGTTAGAAGATGTCATGCTAACAGTTTTTACATATGGAGTCTTCTCATTTTTATTGATTGCCTCTCAACATATATACAAAAAAAAAATACTTGTAGATGAAAATGAAAACTTTCACAGTACTCTGTTATAACCCATATCACTATAACGTCATTGAATATACCACTGATCTATCACATAGATAAAAGAATTGATTACAGCAAAAGCATAATAAACAGAGTTTAGACCAAATTTTGAGCAATGTTTCTTAAGCAAAAATGAGAAGTCCCACTGTGCCTTTATGTTTTATATAAAGAATTTTTGTTGCAGTGGTGAATGGGATTGATTCCTTAATTTATCGTTCTGATTTTTCATTGTTAGTACATAGAAATGTAAGTGATTTCTGTGTATTGATTTTGTATCCTGTAACTTTGCTAAATTCACTGATTAGCTCTAGAAATTTTCTGATACTATCTTTAGGGTTTTCTATGTACAGTATCATGTCATCTGCAAACAGTGAGAGTTTTACTTCTTATTTTCCAGTCTTGATTCCTTTTATTTCTTTTTTTCCCCTCTGATTGCTGTAGGTAGGACTTCCAGAACTATGTTGAATAATAGTGTGAAAGTGGACACCCTTGTCTTGTTCCTGATTTTAGGGGGAAGGCTTTCAGTTCCTCACCATTGAGAATAATGTTTGTGTACGCTTATCATATATGTCCTTTATTATGTTGAGGTAGGTTCCTTCTATGCCCATTTTTTGGAAGAGTTTTAATCATAAATGGGTGCTGAATTTTGTCAAAGGCCTTTTCTGCATCTATTTAGATTGTCATATGGTTTTTATCTTTCAATTTGTTCATTACTCACCTCCTAGAGTAACAGAAATAAAAACAAAAGTAAACAAGTGGGACCTGATTAAACTTAAAAGCTTGTGCACACCAAAGGAAATTATAAGTAAGGTGCAAATACAGCCCTCAGAATGGGAGAAAATACTAGCAAATGAAACAACTGACAAAGGATTAATTTCCAAAATATACAAGCAACTCATACAACTCAATACCAGGAAAACAAACAACCCAATCAAAAAGTGGCAAAAAAGACCTAAACAGGCATTTCTCCAAAGAAGACATACAGATGGCTAAAAAACACATGAAAAGATGCTCAATATAGTTCATTATTTGAGAAGTGCAAATCAAAACCACAGTGAGACATCACCTCACACCAGTCAGAATGGCCATCATCAAAAAGTCTACAAACAATAAATGTTGGAATGGGTGTGGAGAAAAGGGAAAACTCTTGCACTGTTGGTGGGAATGTAAATTGATACAGCCACTGTGGAAGACAGTATGGATTCCTTTAAAAACTAGGAATAAAACCACCATATGACCCTGCAATTCCACTCCTAGGCATATACCCTGAGGAAACTAGGGTTGAAAAAGACACATGTATCCCATTGTTCATCACAGCACTATTTACAATAGCTAGAACATGGAAGCAACATAGATGCCCATCAACAGATGAATGGATAAAGAAGTTGTGGTACATATACACAATGGAATATTACTCAGCCACAAAAAGGAACACATTTGAGCCAATTCTGATGAGGTGGATGAACCTAGAACCTATTATGCAAAGTGAAGTAAGTCAGAAAGAGAAAGATAAATATCTTATTGTAATGCACATATACAGAATCTAGAAAAATGGTTCTGAAGAATTTACTTACAGGGCAGCAATGGAGAAACAGACATCAAGAAAATAGACTTGTGGCTATGGGGAGAGGGGTGTAGAGGGTGAGATGTATGAAAAGAGAAACATGGAAACTTACATTACCATATGTAAAATAGATAGCTAATGGGAATTTGCTGTATGGCTCAGGAAACTCAAACAGGGGTTCTGTATCAACCTAGAGGGGTGGGATGGGGAGGGAGGTAGGAGGGAGGTTCAAAAGGGAGATGATTCATGTTGAGGTTTGACAGAAAACAACGAAATTCTGTAAAGCAATTATCCTTCAATAAAAAAAATTAATTAATAAAAAAAAAGAATTTTCAAAGAAAATGGTGAAATCATTATTGTTGTTCAATGACTAAGTTGTGTCTGATTCTTTGGGACCCTACAGACTTCAGTATGCCAGATTCCTCTATCTTTCACTACCTTCTGGAGTTTGCTCCAGAATTCATGTCCATTGAGCCAGTGATCTCAATGCCTCAATGGACCATCTCATCCTCTGCTGCCCCTTCTCCTTTTGCCTTCAATCTTTGCCAGCATCAGGGTCTTTTCCATTGAGTTGGCTCTTTAGATCAAGTAGCCAAAGTATTGGAGCTTCAGCATCAACAGTGAAATTGAGCCTCACTAAAAAGCATTCTCTCTTTCTCTATCCTTCTCCTCCTAGACATCTCAGAATTGAATTTATGGTGGTAAAATCATTAAGAAGTGAGTCTTGTCATCAGACATGCAAGCTAAAAACCAAAATGCCACTCGTAGCTAAACATGACATGATGTGAAAGCCATTCAGTCATGTCCGACTCTTTGTGACCCCATGGACTATACAGTCCATAGAATTCTCCAGGCCAGAATACTGCAGTGGGTAGCCTTTCCCTTCTCCAGGGGATCTTCCCAACCCAGGGACTGATCCCAGGTCTCCCGCCTTGTGCAGCTAACACTATACTAAATGATTAAAAACTGAAAATTTCATTTTACCAAGAGCAGGAACAAGAGAAGATTCTTAGTCTTACCACTTTCTATTTAACATAGTACTGAAAGTCCTAGCCAGAGTAATCAGACTAGAACAAAAAACAAAAAGCTCCAAAATTGGAAGGGAAGAAGTAAAATTGTTTGTTTGCAGATGGCTTTATCTTATACTTGGAAAACCTTAAACATCATCAAAAAGCTATTATAAATAATAAACCAATTCAATAAAATTGCAGGTCACAAAATTAGCATACAAAATAAGCTTCAACAAACTATCTGAAAAAGAAATAAACATTCCCATTTACCATAGCATCAAACAGAGTGAAACATTTACAAATAAATTTAACCAAGAAGGTTAAAGATATATACACTAAAAAGCACAAAAACATTGTTGAAAGAAATGGAAGAAGCCACAAATAAGTGGAAAGATATCTCGTGTTCATGGATCAGATAAGTTAATATTATGAAAATCACCTTACAATCAAAAGTCATGATATCCCTCTCAAACTCCAATGACATTGTTTATAAAATTAGGAAAAATAAAATCTTAATATTTGAATGGGACCACAAAAGACCCTGCATAGCCAAAGCAATCTTACAAAGAAAAAAGTTGGTGTCTTCACACTTCCTTGTTTCAAGCTATACTACAAAGCTATAGTAATCAAAACATTATAGTAAAAACCAGTATGACATAAAAACAGACACACAGACCAGTGGAATAGAATTAAGAACTCAGAAATAAAAATCCATGAATACAGTCAACTAATATTTGACAAGGGAACCAACAGCCCTCAATGGGGAAAAAACAAGTCTCTTCAAAAACTGGATGTTCGTATACAAAAAGTGAAATTACATGTAAAATTAAATTTATCTTAAACCACTCACAAAAATTAACTCAAAATTGATTAAAGATTTAAAAATAAGACTTGAAGACATAAAAGACCTGAAGCCATAAAACTCATAGAAGAAAACAGGAAAATCCCCTTGACAGTTTTGGCAATGAATTATTAGATATGACACCAAGAGCATGAACAACAAAAGCAAAAATATAATATGGGATTATACCAAATATAGCTTCTGCAAGGCAAAATAAACCATCAGCAAAAAGAAAAGGCAACCTATGAAAAGAAAGAAAATATTTTCAAATCATATCTAATGAATATGCAATGTATGCAAGGGAATTGTACAACTTAATAGCAGAAAAACAAATAATTTTAAAATGTGCAAAGTGTAAGAATAGACATTTTTTTTTTCAAAGATGACTATACAACTGGCCAACACACACACGAAAAAATGCTCACTGACCATCAGAGAAATGCAAATCAAAACTACAATGAGTCACCTGTTAGGATGACTATTATCAAAAAAATAAGAGATAACAAGTCCTAGTGAGAATGCAGAGAAAAGGGAACCCTTGCATACTGTTGCTTGAAATGTGAATATGTACAGCCTCTATGGAAAACAGTATAGCAGTTCCTTGAAAATTAAAAAAAGAACTACCATATGACCTAGCAATTCCACTTCTGGCTCCATACTCAAAGGAAATGAAATCAGAATCTGAAGAGACAACTGCACTCCCATGTCCATTGCCATTTGTAACAACATAGATGAATCTTGAAGGCATTATGTTAAGTAAAATAAGTCAAACAGAGAAGACCAAATACTGTATGATCTCACTTATATGTGTAATTAAAAAAAAAAAAAACACCTTATAGCAATATAGAGTAGATTGGTGGTTCCTAGGGGCAAGGGGAGGGGAAGGGAACATGAGTAAAGGTGATTAAATAGTACAAGCTTCTGGTTATAAGAGGAATAGTCCTGAGGATCTATTGGTGACTGTGATTAACGGCATTACATTCAATACTTGGAAGTTGCTAGAGAAAAAAAATCTTAAAAGTTCTCAGCACACACACACCAAAAGTAGCAACTATTTGAGGTATTAAATGTGTTAACTAACTTTATCATGGTAATCATTTTGCATTATATATATGTCAAATCATCAGTTGTACACACTAAACTTATACAATGTTATATGTCAATTATATCAACAAAGTTGGGGAAAAATATTACATGTCAGCATTAAGTCAACCTATCTTTCAAGGAGTGGACTAAATTAACCTAAAAGAGAACAATGTATAAAATTAGAATTCTAATTTACAATTAGAAATAGGGTTGTCCTATCTCAAACACATCAGCAAAAGAAGTTCTCTCTCCCAAAGGCAGATCTTCAAGGAAAATCAAACTTTAATGGGAAGGGTCCTTAATGAAAATAGAATCACAACAGAAGCGAGTTATAAAATTTAAGTAATTCATGCCTGAAGCATGAATCTCCACAAGAAGTCCATTAGCCAGGATATTCTCTCTGTGTCTAGAATTGACACCATCTATGTCTGCTTCTCTGGGTCACTTTTTCTTGACTTTAGGCTGAATAATGTCTCCATTGATCATTATTTTTCCTTTAGATGTGCTTATGTGTTCAGTCAAGTCTTACACTGACCCTGCCAGTAAATTGGTTTTCTCTTCATTTGACTATATTTCTCTGCTCTGATACTATATCTATTGATTTTATAATTTATTTCTCAAAGAACAATCTCATTACCTCTATTTACAAGCTCTCAGGGGTACTTCACAGCTGCCCCCAAGTACCAATCTCAATATAGACAAGAAAAAATCATTATCCAGATATAAGCTGAATCATCTATTGCTCAAAAGACATTGAATTATTAAGCCAGATCTCAAATATAGAAAAAAAATCAATAAAAGTGGCATCTGGTCAAAATTATATTAAAACAAGACAAGGGAAGATCTAAAAAGATTTTTCATGGCCTGTTTTGACAAATGATTTAACAAGTTCTTAGGGAACATAAAATAGTTTTTCATTTAATGCATTAACGTGGGTAATGAAGTAGCAAAAGATATGAAAAATTAACTTCTTATACTTTATTAATTCATGTTAAGAAATTTATTTCCATTTATAATTCATCAGTATTACTCTTTTTCACTGATACCTGACTGTACATTTATAAAGCATCACCCTTGATAAGCAATTAATTTTAATAACAATAGAAAAATATTGAAAATATGCTTGGATTACCAATCATCTCATGAATGAGACTTTTGATAGAGTAACATAGTGTATAAAAAAAAAACTTGGGCAATGGTACAATTCATATATCTACAAATTTAATGACTGTGAGAAGATGTCAAAAAGAAGTTCTAGGAGCATTAAACAAGTTTTAATTTTGTCATGAATTTGCATAGATTATACTGTCTTAGTGGGAGGCTAAGATGACAGGCATTAGAATGTCACAGTAATGTATTTTGGGTTATTGCCATGGAAAATAAATTTGATGTATATATTATAAATTTTTATTTTAGCAAAAAGCGATTATTTTTAATCAATGTCCCCAAAGAGAATAGGATCTTTTTTCAATGAAATATAAAAAAAGAGAAAAACCACAATGATACAGAAAAGATAAATGGATGTCATTCTGCTTCTGTCCTGGGTTATATAGAATTCTAATAACATTTCAATAATTTTTATCCAATACATTGTTGTAATAGGAGCACATGTCCAAGATAATCACCACTATCATGCTTGCCTTGAAGCTGTTTTATTTCAAGCTCATTTTGCTGTTCATTTATGCCGACTCATCCCTCAAAAGATTTATGTTTGACACTTGTGCCATTTTGAATGTTTCAAAAGAAAGTACACAAACATCCAAAAAATGCACCTTAAAGGAAAACTATTTTGCAGCAACTTTGTAATATAGGTTTTAATCTCAGTGAAGCCAAAACTTTCAAACACTTAAATCTATAAGCTTTATTGGTGGAGAGTGGGCATTTGTATTTATCAAATATAAATTGCTAGTCCCTAGATGTTTTGTCCTTGAAATCAAGCATGTTACTGAACCAGTAACCTTGCTGCTGATGCTGCTGCTGCTAAGTCACTTCAGTCGTGTCCAACTCTGTGCGACCCCATAGACGGAAGCCCACCAAGCTCCCCTGTCCCTGGGATTCTCCAGGCAAGAACACTGGAGTGGGTTGCCATTTCCTTCTCCAATGCATGAAAGTGAAAAGTGGAAGCGAAGTCGCTCAGTCGTGTCGGACTCAGCGACCCCATGGACTGCAGCCTTCCAGGCTCCTCCATCCATGGGATTTCCAAGCAAGAGTACTGGAGTGGGGTGCCATTGTCTCCTCTGAAACCAGTAACCTTACCACCCCTCAACAACTGATAATAGACTACAACCTCATTTTTTTAGTTATCCAAGTTGTCAGTATCATGGATTAAAAAGTCACATAGGATGATGTCAACATCTTGATAACAGAAGACTCTCCTTTTTCTCTCTCCTCTTCAATGTGCAGCTAGTAAAACACCCATAACTCAGCCAAGTGTCCTCTGTCCAACACACCAGGTTACCAGAGAGATCCATACATCTCCCTGTGTGACAAATGTAACAGTGCCTGTATCAGAACATATAGAAGTGGAACAAGGAGAACAGAGGTAGCTCCCACAGTTCCTGGCCTCCCGCAGTGGTGCTTTGAGCCCACAGCTCCAGAGAACCCAGCAGCAGCAGAGGAGGTGGCACACGTGGCTCTAGCCCAGTTACAGGGCTGCCTATGCCCACAGGGAGCGGGGCAGCAATGTGGGTAGGGCCCATAACCTCACTGCCATGGGGACACCCATGATTCTGCCCCCTCCACCACCCACAGTGACAGCACCATGAGCAAACCTGACAACCCAACAGGCAGAGGTGACCAGGGCCCCTTACACTCCTCTGTGCCCCGCCACAGTCACAGAGACTGCCACTTAGGTCACCCCAGACACATCAGGGGTACCGGATATTGTAGTACCCTGGCCATGATGTCAGTCACAGCAGCAACACCGTCAGCACCATGGCACCAGAGACTCCAGAAGCACAGGCAGTAAAGAAGAGGACACTGGCAACACCTCTAGGAGAGGCAGTGCAGGGTAGAAAGTGCCAACATCAAATACAGCCACAGGCATACAGGTAAGAGAGACCCGAACCTTGAGTTAGAGTATCACCTACTGAAAAACAAGAGAACAGCATGGCCTCTAATTACCAACCTATTGAACTGCTAAAATCATGGTTTTAAAAAAAAAACCTTTACCTAAATAAGAAATGTGTTCACTGTCAAACGCAACAGCAGAGGAACAACTGATAAGCACCATGAAAAATCAAGCTAACATTGTATCACCAAAGGGAAAAAATCCTCCAGAAACCAAACTTAAAGCTACAGAAGATTATAGTCTAAGTGGTAAAGAAATCAAAATAGCTACCATGAAGAAACTTAAGCTATAAGAAAATTCAGAAAGGCAATTCAATGAGCTCAGAAATAAAAATTAATGAAGAGAAGAAATATTTTACTGAAGAGGTTGAAATTTTAAAAAAGAACCAACCATAAATTTGGGAGCTGAAGAACTCAATAAATGAGATGAATGCAGTAGAAAGAAGCAGAAAGAAAGTAGACCATATGGAAGAGAGAATTAGTGAGTTTGAAAACAAAAATCTAGAAACAATTCAGGTATAAGACAAGAGAGAACTGAGATTTTAAAAAGTGAAAAAAAAATTTTTTTTGAGAACTAACTGAGTCCATTAGAAAAGACAACATAAAGATAAAGGGATCCCAGAAAGAAAAGAGAGGGAGAAGGAAATAGATGATTTATTTAAAGAATTAATAGATGAGAACTTCCCAAACCTAGGAAAGGAACCAAATATTGAAGCCCATGAGGCTAAGAGAACACCCAGTTATTTCAATGCAAAAAGACCTTCTTCAAGACACATATTAAAACTGTCAAAGTCAGTGATAAAGAAAGAATTTTAAAGGAAGGCAGCCAAAAATATACAGTAACCTACAAGGTACCAGCCTTATAAGCATATTTCTCAACAGAAACTCTACAGGCCAGGAGAGGGTAAAATGACATATTCAAAGTATTGAAAGATAAAAACTTTCAGCCATGAATATTTTATCCAGCATAGCTATCCTACAAATATGAAGAAGGAATAAAGGCTTTCCCAGACAAATAGAAGCCAAAGGAGTTCATCACCACTAGACATGCCTTACAAGAAATGGTGAAGGGAGTTTTTCTACTGAATTGAAAAGGCAAAAGTACACAAAACTTTAAGTAAGGTCATAAATTGACAGACAGAACTAGAAAACTGCTACTCTATATCAGAAAAGGTTGTTAATTACAACATAAAGATTAAAAAGAAAGAAGGCAGGAAAAATAACTATAGCTACTTTGATTTGGCAATGAACCCACAACATGAAAAGGGGTCATTTGAGACAACAAAAACATAAAGCAGAAGAAGAAAAGGACAAAACAAATATAGTAGGCGAATGAAAAAATGAGATTCTATTAGCAGAAAAAGGACTATTTTATCTGAGACATTTTATACAAAACTCCTGGTAACCACAAACCATAAATCTGGAGCAAGGACACATAAAATTTTAAAAAATAGGAAACTGAGAGAACACTATAGGAAACCACTAAACTAAAATAGCACACAGGAACTCAGGGGGAAAACAATGAAGGTATAGAGCAATCAGAAAATAAGAGGTGAAGACAAAACCTAGTTTCTATTGTCAATAGTTGTTCTAAATGTAAATGGATTGAATTCACCACTCAAAAGACAGAGTGGATAGAAGGATGAAAAACAAGATCCAACTATACGCTGCCTCCAAGAGACTCATCTCATTTCTAAAGACAATACCCAGGAATAAATTTAAGCAAGAAAATGAAAGACCTGTATGCTTAAAACCGTGAGACATTGTTGAAAGAAACTGAAGACAAAAAGAAAGATCATCAGTGCTCATGGATCAGAAGAATTAACGTTGTTAAAATGTACATGCTACCTAAAGCAATCTACAGATTCAAAGCAATCCCTATGAAAACCCCAATGGTGTTTTTCAAAGAAACAGAACAAAAAAATTCCAAACTTTTATGAAACTATAAAAGCCCCAAATAGTCAAAGTAATTCTGAAATTCTGAGAGAAAAGAACAAAGTTGGGGGTATCACACGCCCTGGTTTCAAATTATACAACCAAGTTACCATAATCAAAACACCATAGTATTGACAGAAAAACAGACACATAGATCAATGGAAAGTAATTGTGAACCTATAAATAAATCCACACATATGAAGACAATTGATTCATGACAAAAGACCAAAGAACATGAAACGGAGAAAGGAGAGTCTCTTCAATTAATAGTGTTTGTGAAACTAGACAGCTACATGCAAAAGGATAAATCTAGACCACTGTTTATCACTATACACAAAAATTAACTCAAAATGGTAATTAAAGACTTGGAATGTAAGATCTGAAACCATAAAACTTCTAAAAGAAAAAATAGGCATTACATTTTTGTCATGGGTCTTACCGATATATTTTTGGATGTGTCTCCTCAGGAAAGCAAATTAAAGCAAATATAAACAAGTAGGACTACATCAAGCTAAAAAGCTTCTGCACGAGAAAGTAAGCCATCACAAAATTAAAAGACAACTACCAAATAGGAGAAAATATTTGCAAATCAAATATCTCATAAAAAGTTAATATATAAAATATATAAAGAATTCATACAATTTGACAGCAAAAAAAAAAAAAAATACAATCTATGGGGAAGCACAGACGCTTACCTACTCAAGTGGCTATCATACAAAACATGAAGTGGGAGATTAGAATGATGATAATGATTATATAAACAGCATTGGTTGAACACTTTATGACCTAAACACTCCTCTAAAAGGGTTTTATATCACTCGGTCATGTCGGACTCTTTGCAATCCCATGGACTGTAGCCCACCAAGCCCTTCTGGCCATGAGATTCTCCAGGCAAGAATACTGGAGTGGGTTGTCATTTCCTACTCCAGGGGATCTTCTGGAACCAGGGATAGAACCTGGGTCTCCAGCATTGCAGGCAGACTCTTTACCATCTGAGTCACCAGGGAAGCCATTTTATATATGTTGCCTACTAATGAAGTAGATGTTAATAATCTCATCTTCACAGATCAAGGAACTTAAGAAAGATACTGATTTTCAAGAGGCCACACAGTAAGTCTGGCCCTTGAACCTGCTTTCTTTTTCTTTTTTTTTTTCCTTTACTACTAAATGGAATACTCCTTTAATAAAAGCAATATGGCATCTAGACAAAGTAGTGATGTCATTGATAGTAATAAGTCAGGGAATCCTCATGGAAGAAGCTGGTTTTAGAAAAGGCAGAGGAACTAGAGATCAAATTGCCAACATCCGCTGGATTATGAAAAAAGCAAGAGAGTCCCAGAAAAACATCTATTTCTGCTTTATTGACTATGCCAAAGCCTTTGACTGTGTGGATCACAAGAAACTGTGGAAAATTCTTCAAGAGATGGGAATACCAGACCACCTGACCTGCCTCCTGAGAAACCTGTATACAGGTCAGGAAGCAACAGTTAGAACTGGACATGGAACAACAGACTGGTTTCAAATAGGAAAAGGAGTTCATCAAGGCTGTATATTGTCACCCTGCTTACTTAACTTATATGCAGAGTACATCATGAGAAACACTGGGCTGGAAGAAGCACAAGCTGGAATCAAGATTGCTGGGAGAAATATCAATAACCTCAGATATGCAGATGACACCACCCTTATGGCAGAAAGTGAAGAAGAACAAAAGAGCCTCCTGATGAAAGTGAAAGAGGAGACTGAAAAAGTAGGCTTAAAGCTCAATATTCAGAAAACTAAGATCATGGCATCCAGTCCCATCACTTCATGGGAAATAGATGGGGAAACAGTGGCTGACCGTATTTTTCAGGGCTCCAAAATCACTGCAGATGGTGACTGCAGCCATGAAATTAAAAGATGCTTACTCCTTGGAAGGAAAGTTATGACCAACCTAGACAGCATATTCAAAAGCAGAGACATTACTTTGCCAACAAAGGTCTGTCTAGTCTAGGTCATGTACAGATGTGAGAGTTGGACTATAAAAAAGCTGAGTGCCGAAGAATTGATGCTTTTGAACTGTGGTATTGGAGAAGACTCTTGAGAGTCCCTTGGACTGCAAGGAGATCCAACCAGTCCATCCTGAAGGAGATCAGTCCTGGGTGTTCATTGGAAGGACTGATGTTGAAGCTAAAACTCCAATACTTTGGCCACCTGATGCAAAGTGCTGACTCATTTGAAAAGACCCTGATGCTGGGAGAGATTGAGGGCAAGAGAAGAAGGGGACGATGGAGGATGAGATGGCTGGATGGCATCACTAACTCAATGGACATGGGTTTGGGTGGACTCCGGGAGTTGGTGATGGACAGGGAGGCCTGGCATGCTGCAGTTTATGGGGTCACAAAGAGTCAGACACGACTGAGGGTCTGAACTGACTGACTGACATGGAAGAAGTGATAATCAAATTGGGTTTGGAATAATATGCAATGAAATTTCATGGAGAAACTCTAGGAGAAATACAATAAAAGGAAACACAAGAGTACATGCTCAACTGAAGAAGAATATGGGGTATGTTAAAGACTATTTGTAGAATATGATTGTTGGAGAGTTCAAAAGGAAAGTCTAGAACAAAGAGGAAAAAATAAGCTTGTTTAAAAAAAGCCATTGAAAATTAACTTAAGATCCTGAATACAATGTTAAGTAATATTTATTTTATTTGGTAAGTAATGGAAAACATTTAAGACTCATATTTTGAAGAAAAATACCTCTGGTTTGTATGGAGGGGGTCAGAAATAATGGATTTCAAAGGGAAAACTTTGGAAAGAAGAGGATAATTTAGGAAGATAATGTAAAGATACAAAGTAGTCATCTTAAAAACAGAAGAAAAGAAATGTACATGGGAGATATTTCTAGGGGGACTCCAGGGATCTCAAAGACAGATTTAACAGGGAAGGAGACAGAAGTCAAGAGTCATTCTGAGCCTTCATGTCCGACATGACCAAGAGAATCATCAACTGAAGGTAGGTAGGAAGAGCTGGCTTGGGAGATGGGAACATGAAAGTCAAGAGAAAAATGGACTTGGTTTTGGCTGTATTGAGTTTGAATTATTAGCAGGATATCCATAAAGAGATGTGTAGTGGTACCTGCAGCCAAGTCAATAGATTGCAGCATTATAAAAATCAAGGGAAGACTTTAAAAGTTTACAATCAACAAGATTTAGTGCTGTAGAGAGAGTCCATATGAAGATGATGGAAAAGAAGCAAATCATGAGGAAATTTTCTTATAATGTCCTAACTGAAACAATGGAATGTATCATTTCAGTAGGGTAGTAAGGAATGAAGTCAAGCTAGAAAGTCAATGAGATGTGAGAAAACAATGAGTCAACCTCACTTGATCATTCTTCTCCCTGAAATATTCTCAAATAATATCAATTTATGATCAATTTATTGGTCCATTCCAAGGTTTTATTGTCTTCTTAACTCAAGATCCAGTCACTACAATTGTTTAAAGTCATCCTTGAGACTGACCCATTCACCTGATCCCTGTAGCATCTCACCAAATTTTGCCCTTGGTTATCTAAAATCTTGGGAAGAATTTTTTTCTCTACTCCAGCTTCTAGAATGTTTGAAATAAATGGAGAAAATTTATTTTATCATGCAAACTAAACCTTCATGTTTTTAACAAAACTGTGTTTAAAATATTGCTTAAAATCTGTATGATTTGAGAGAATAGCATTGAAACATATATATTATCAAACGTGAAACAAATCACCAGTCCAGGTTTGATGCATAAGACAGGGTGCTCAGGGCCGGTGCACTGGGATGACCCTGAGGGATGGGATGGGGAGGGAGCAGGGAGGGGGGTTCAGGATGGGGGACACATGTACACTCATGGCTGATTCATGTGAATGTATGGCAAACCCACCACAATATTATAAAGTAATGAGGAGGCCTTACAAATAGCTGTGAAAAGAAGAGAAGCAAAAAGCAAAGGAGAAAAGAAAAGATACTCCCATTTGAATTCAGAGTTCCAAAGAATAGCAAGGAGAGATAAGAAAACCTTCCTCAGGACCAATGGAAAGAAATAGAGGAAAACAACAGGATGGAAAAGACGAGAGATCTCTTCAAGAAAATTAGAGATACCAAGGGAACATTTCATGCAAAGATGGGCTCGATAAAGGACAGAAATGGTATGGACCTAACAGAAGCAGAAGATATTAAGAAGAGGTGGCAAGAATACACAGAACTGTACAAAAAAGATCTTCACGACCCAGATAATCACAATGGTGTGATCACTCACCTAGAGCCAGACATCCTGGAATGTGAAGTCAAGTGGGATTTAGAAAGCATCATTATGAACAAAGCTAGTGGAGGTGATGGAATTCCAGTTGAGCTATTCCAAATCCTGAAAGATGATGCTGTGAAAGTGCTGCCCTCAATATGCCAGCATATTTGGAAAACTCAGCAGTGGCCGCAGGACTGGAAAAGGTCAGTTTTCATTCCAATCCCAAAGAAAGGCAATGCCAAAGAATGCTCAAACTACCACACACTTGCACTCGTCTCACACGCTAGTAAAGTAATACTCAAAATTCTCCAAGCCAGGCTTCAGCAATACATGAACTGTGAACTTCCAGATGTTCAAGCTGGTTTTCAAAAAGGCAGAGGAACCAGAGATCAAATTGCCAACATCTGCTGGATCATGGAAAAAGCAAGACAGTTCCAGAAAAACATCTATTTCTGCTTTATTGACTATGCCAAAGCCTTTGACAGTAGGGATCACAATAAACTGTGGAAAATTCTTCAAGAGATGGGAATACCAGACCACCTGACCTGCCTCTTGAGAAACCTCTATGCAGGTCAGGAAGCAACAGTTAGAACTGGACATGGAACAACAGACTGGTTCCAAATAGGAAAAGGAATTCGTCAAGGCTGTATTCTCACCCTACCTATTTAACTTATATGCAGAGTACATCATGAGAAACGCTGGGCTGGAAGAAGCACAAGCTGGAATCAAGATTTCTGAGAGAAATATCAATAACCTCAGATATGCAGATGACACCACCCTTATGGCAGAAAGTGAAGAGGCACTAAAAAGCCTCTTGATGAAAGTGAAAGAGGAGACTGAAAAAGTAGGCTTAAAGCTCAACATTCAGAAAACTAAGATCATGGCATCCAGTCCCATCACTTCATGGCAAATAGATGGGGAAACAGTGGAAACAGTGTCAGACTTTATTTTTGGGGGCTCCATAATCACTGCAGATGGTAATTGCAGCCATGAAATTAAAAGATGCTTACTCCTTGGAAGGAAAGTTATGACTAACCTAGATAGCATATTCAAAAGCAGAGACATTACTTTGCCAACAAAGGTCCGGCTAGTCAAGGCTATGGTTTTTCCTGTGGTCATGTATGGATGTGAGAGTTGGACTGTGAATAAGGCTGAGCACTGAAGAATTGATGCTTTTGAACTGTAGTGTTGGAGAAGACTCTTGAGAGTCCCATGGACTGCAAGGAGATTCAATCAGTCCATCCTAAAGGAGATTAGTCCTGGGTGTTCATTGGAAGGACTGGTGCTAAAGCTGAAACTGCAGTACTTTGGCCACCTCATACAAAGAGTTGACTCATTGGAAAAGACTCTGATGCTGGGAGGAATTGGGGGCAGGAGGAGAAGGGGATGACAGAGGATGAGATGGCTGGATGGCATCACCAACTTGATGGACATGAGTTTGAGTAGATTCTGGGAGTTGGTGATGGACAGGGTGGCTTGGCGTGCTGCAATTCATGGGGTTGCAAAGAGTCAGACATGACTGAGCAACTGAACTGAACTGAATTCGCCTCCAATTAAAATAAATAAATTAATCAAACAAACAAACAAAAAAAACTGTATACTTATCCATAGCTGAATAAAGATCAACACATGGACAAACTAATTACCAGCTTCCTAACTTCAAACGTATTTTTATGCTCTGGTTTCCTCATTCTAAGCTAGGCCTAGTAATACTTTTCTCTTAGGTTATTGTGAATATTAGACTTAGTATACACAAATTGCTTTGCCTAGTTCAGAACACATAATAGGTACTCAAAAAACTGGAGTTGTAGTGAATAACATGAATATTAGGTAAATTATTTAACAGTGTATGTTCCAGAGATTTTTGTTGTCCTAATGTACTCCTCCTTTGCTTTCATATGAAGGTTTATTGACAATGTCCATTCATTTAAATATCTATCAACCACAGACACATGGTAGGTATACATTACGAACAGGACAGACAAGTGTCCTTATCTCATAGATTCTACATATTAAACATGCTGGTGGATATTAAGCAACCAAATAAATACAGCAAAATAATTTTAAGTAGTAGTAAATGTTACGAAGCAAATAATCAGATTGATAGAGTAAGAATGATGGTTGCAGGGGGGAGAATGGATGATTATTAACAGATTCAGTTCAGTTCAGTTCAGTCACTCAGACATGTCCGACTCTTTGCAACCCCATGAACAGCAGCACGCCAGGCCTCCCTGTCCATCACCAACTCCTGGAGTTCACCCAAACTCATGTGCATAAAGTCAGTGATGCTATCCAGCCATCTCAGCCTCTGTCATCCCCTTCTCCTCCTGCCCCCAATCCCTTCCAGCATCAGGGTCTTTTCCAATGAGTCAACTCTTCGCATGAGGTGGCCAAAGTACTGGAGTTTCAGTTTTAGCATCAGTCCTTCCAAAGAACACCCAGGACTGATCTCCTTCAGGATGGACTGGTTGGATCTCCTTGCAGTCCACGGGACTCACAAGAGTCTTCTCCAGCACCACAGCTCAAAAGCATCAATTCTTTGGCACTCATAACCAGCATTAAATATAAAATTGTTCAATTCCATTCCTTTACACTTCAATTCCCTTTCTCCACAATCCTTGTTGAATTCATCTATCTCTGTCACCAAGTTTCCCTTATAATCTCTTCTTATACATTTACTTTCTCCTTCCAATAGTTTCTTTCACTGAATCTATGAGTATAAAGTTACAGAAATTCCTGTGCATTTATTTTCATAAATTTTCAAAGTTGAAATTCATTCTCTTTTCTTTCATAATATACTAATTATGTTTTAAATATCTAGCAATCTAAACCAACTCTAAAGTTGACCACTTGTAGGAAGGTGTTAAAAATGGAAATATGACACTATCTGCACAAGTAACAAATACAATGAACAAATTAGGAAAATTTTTGAGAAAAAACTTCTGGAACGTACCAACATACCGAATTTGAAAAGCACAGAAAATTAGATGACCTAAACTATCTGCACTTAAAGATAAATGTTTGAGACAATATAATGCATAGTCAACGGGAAAGTCAACATTCAAGTGGGCCCATCTCTTTATTTATAGGTAGAGACACAACATCCAGCCTCATACCACACCTCACATTGTACATAAATAAGTCATTTACAAACCCAACCTATGAAAGAAAAAAAAAACCATGAAATTTCTTCTAAAAATATAGTCACACACAAAAAATTACAAATTTTCAACACTCAAAACTATTAACTCAGTTTTAACTTTGTGGCCATATTCATGAATACCCTTTAGATATTTCTCATCTATTCTTCTACTGCCTATGCCTTCTTGTACACTGTATACTCAGAAAAGTAAACACTAAAACTTAAACTCAGAAAAGTAAACACTAAAACTGCAAGCTGAGCCAGGTGGAAAGATAAGAAAAACTGAGTATAATTGAATAAGTCTTCTGAAGAGGACAACATTCATCCCTATTATTAATCTCTTTAATAGCCTGTTCCTTGAATGATAAAAAGAAGCAAGATTTGTCAGAGGACTCCAAATAACTGTTTAGCTGTTGATTCAGGGAGATTTACTCACATGAACCTCTTAAGTTTTGTTTCTTTACGAGATGGAACTCACTGGCTCAAAACTCACAATTTTGTGAGTGTTAATTTCCTTGCAGTTTTAGGTGAAGGAAAACTTTAGCTGAGCATCAAACATGGTGTACAGGCACCACAGAAGCTTAGACATACTCCAGGTGTTAAACCTGAAGAAAAAAAGAGAGAAGAGAGGGAAAGGAAAACAAGGATGTCGGGAGAGATGTGGAAGGAAAAGAATAAAAAGACTTCAGAATTCTTCCAGCCAGATGATGCCAAGGAATCAAACATAGCTCTGCCTGTTCTGAGGAGCTGGGGCTAGTGCAGGTCTGATACAAGTACCATGTCTCTTAAATGTCTAACTTTTTAAGTGTATGCAAGAAATAATCACTAACAGTTATTAATAATTCTCATATAATCAATTAAAGAAATAGAGACAGTTACTATGTATAGTATTAGCATAGGGAGAACAGTTATTCAGGCTACATACCCAATGCTTTCAGCTTCCTACACTACCAACCAATTTCTTCAAAGTACTGGTATAAAAATACAGTGAAACGGAATAAACGGTTTCTTCTAAGTGATGTTCCCAAGTGGAAAGCTTATTGACAAAAATGTAGTAACTGGTACAATGTACTAAAGAACTGATTTATTTTCCTCTTCATTCAATATGAACTACAGAAGAATACATGCATATAAAAACAGGCTAACGACAGATCTGAGTACAATATTTGACAAAGTAATTGCTAATTTCCTTCTAAAACTATTTCTTTGATATGCAATAAAGTTGCTTGTTGCAACAAATTTTCCTCAACTGCTTCTCAGTATATATGTAGTATATAATTTGTACTCCTGGTTCTAAAGAAACGATGCAGAAATTTTTATGAAAGCATGAAATGTTCTGATAGCTTTGAGAATGTTTTATAATCTAAGTCTTCAAACTTTCCCATGAAGCTTTAATTCTATTTCTACTTGCCCAGGGGAAAACATATTATTCTGATTTTCATTCTGGCTCCTGAGGTTCTCAGTTAGCTTTCCTCATATTCTCCATCCAGCTGGGAGTTTCCCCCTGATTATCTCCCTAATGACTCTACTCTTAGGATCATCTCTTCACCATTCTGTCAATAACCACAGAACTCATTAAAGAGAGAGGATGCCCACAGTTATTTTGGACAAAAGGAATGGGCATTAAGAGTTGTAAACACCTACAAATTTCAGGTAATAGAATTTAAATCGTGGTACCAGTTTTCAAGTTAAAAATAAGAAAATGAGGAAGGAAAACAGAAAAGGAAATAAGTCATGCAGGCAGGCAGGAAGAAAGGATACCTTTCAAGAACTGGAATTCCTTCTTCTGGGTTCCATGTTGTCATTAATCTTCATGCTTTCTCTCATTTTATTAAAGCTTATTCTGCAGTAACTAACGTATATGTATATTAAATCATCACCCTGTACATCTTAAATCACATTGTTCAACCTAGATATGGAAAAATTTGATCTGTCAATCATACACCTTTATAAAGTTGGAGAAAAAAGAGATCGATGACAAATCAATGACATCAATGATGATTGTTTTCATTCTTGAAATATATTTATTCTATATAGATATTTGAATAATAGTTGGGCATACAATTGTAAGTCGAAACTATGCTCCTTTTGAATTTTAAGCTCTCTCTCCATATTATTCTCACTCCAGTGTTGCTTTCAACAATTCTAATTTTATTTTGATTATTTTGTTTCTGGAGTCTTTGGAGGTAAATGTGCTTCTTTTTTTCTTTTTTGTTTTAATTCTCTCTTTGGAAAGTTTTGGGAGTCTCTGCTTTTTCTAGATGTTCTGAAAGATCATAAAAATGTGCTTTCATGTGTATCCTTTTTTTCTGGACTCCTGCTGGGTTCTTTTAACTTGAAGACCCTTGTACTCCAGTTCTGGAAATTTTTTTGTGTGTTCTATTTCTTGAGTAATTTTCCACTGTCTGCTTTCTTTGCTCTCATTTTATGCACTATCTATGAGCTGAATGCTGTAACTCCTAGAGTGATTATTTAGTTTTCTTACCACTTTTGTCCGAGTTTCCATTTCTTTATCTTTTGATTCCTTTTTCCCAGGGATTCTCTCAACACCTATTTGATTTTTCTAAATGATTTTGTTTTCATTTCCAATAACATGTGCTGATTTTGCTTATTTATATAAGCATCATACTCTTGTTTTTATTTTGGTTTGTAGTGGATGCATTACTTCTTATCATTCTGAGGATTTCAATTACAACCATCACTTTTGTTTAAGTGTTTCCTATTTCTCCTTGCATTGTCTTTGTTTCTTTTTAGTTTTCTTTTAAAAATTTTGTCACACTCATACGTTGCTGTGACTTGTGTACAGATGTTTAGAGCTTTAGAGGTTGGGTTTCCACTGAACATTAATGGAAAGGCTCTTCCTTGGGGGAGAGACACCTAGTATCCAGAATGGAAGGAGACCTGAGGGTCTAACTGCACCTGGTACAGCCCTTCCTCCACTCCAAGAATGCACTACTAACTTGATGAGTCATGGAACACCTTAGGAGTGAGTTTTGCAAACTGCGCTGGTTTCCGTGAGGTAGATCTGCTATAACAAGCAACTTCACATACTAGAAACAAAAAATCACATCATTCACAGAGTTTCCTTGACATCTGCCTTGATTTTTTTGCAGTATTTGTGCATATGCGTCACTCTCCCTTTGCTGACCAGACTCCAATCACATTCATTTTCTTTCAAGTGTTCTGGCACTTCAAGTTCATTCCTATGCTTATTTCAGAATTAAGACAACACTTGTGTTTATAAACTGTATACAGCAGATACGGACTAAAGGAGCAACCATCAAAAAATCAGGGACAAATTGAACCCCATGGCTTTAGGAACAGTAAAACTTTATAATGTATCTAATCAAGTAACATAAAGTAAATCAATTCATTGTTGACCATAGGAAATCACACATTTAATATAGCATGCTTAAAAATAGATGTTCTGTAAAGGTATGTTAACTGATGGGAAAAGGACTCACCTTTAGAATTCCTTTCAGTAACCATTTCTAGCACTATAAAGGATTGACTTAAACAATGTTCACAAACTTGATCATTACGTAAAACTAAGGGGCTTCCCTGGTGGCTCAGATGGTAAAGAATCGGCTTGCAATGTGGTAGACCTAGGTTTGATCCCTAGGTTGGGAAGATCCCCTGGAACAGGGCATGGCAACCCACTCCGGTATTCTTGCCTGGAGAATCTCCATTGTTAGAGGAGCCTGGTGGGGTACAGTCCATAGGGTCACAAAGAGCTGGACATGACTGAGTGACTAAGCATAGTATGGCAAGAATGTAAACTAAATCCAGATTTTTGCAAACCTGAGTAGTGGTGATGATGATGTTTAGTTGCTAAGTCATCTCTGACCCTTGCCAACTTCACGGGCTATATGAAGCCCACCCGGCTTCTCTGTCCATGGGATTTTTCAAGCAAAAATACTAGAGTGAGTTACCACTTCCTTCTCCAGGGGATATTCCAGACCCAGGGAATGAACCCACGTCTCCTTCATCAGCAGGGAGATTGTCACTGAGCCACCTGAGAAGCCACCAAACCTGAGTATTGCAGACTAATGTTTCTTTGACAATAGTAGAGAGTTTCTATGATTAAATTATTTTATATTCTTGAGATTTGGGAGTGATTATCCTGTCCAAGATCCCTTCTCTGAGAGCTGCCACCATCTATTCCTGGAGGCATTTGTACTTCCATGGCTATAACCTACTGGGCAGTTTACATAAGGGTTAGTGATGAAAACACTGGGCTAGGCCAGTAAGAGTTTCTCTCCAGGAATTAAGAATTGGACCAAACAGCAGCAGATTCAGTCAATGGTGGTTTTTCTTTGTCACATGATGTAGTTTCTTAGGTCAAAACCCCACTCTGAGGAAGCTGTGATAGAGAACTATGCAAACAGAGGATAGAAAACGATTCTTTTGGAAGAAAAGGACAATAAGAGATGCCTTGAAATGGTCCAGTGTGTTACCAGAGAGAGCTCTGCTCTGGGTCCTGGTGAATTTCAGTTCTAGTTCCTTTCTATCGCCCACTACCTTTCCATTTTGGATCCATGAAGAAATCCTGTACTCTTCTGGTTAAGCCCTCTTTTCTACAAAAACAAAATAAACCACTATATACAAAACTATGATTATTATTTTACTGATGTCAGGACACACCTGACAACTGCCATATAAATGTTAGAGCTGCCATATAAATGCTGAATGAAATATTGGAATTACATTGCAAATTAGGTGCCCTTCTACACTTGCTGCTGCTGCTGCTGCTGCTAAGTCGCTTCAGTTGTGTCCGACTCTGTGCGACCCCATAGATGGCAGCCCACCAGGCTCCCCCGTCCCTGGGATTCTCCAGGCAAGAACACTGGAGTGGGTTGCCATTTCCTTCTCCAATGAATGAAAGTGAAAAGTGAAAGTGAAGTCGCTCAGTCATGTCCGACTCTTCGTGACCCCACGGACTGCAGCCCACCAGGCTCCTCCGTCCATGGGATTTTCCAGGCAAGAGTACTGGAGTGGATTGCCATTGCCTTCTCCGCCTTCTACACTTAAAAAGAGATAAATTCTGAAATGAACCTTTAATGGTAACTTATATGTTTTATGTCGTCAGACTCATAGTCAAAATCTCTAGGATAAACTAAGTATCCTAAACCAAACTATGTTTTGATTTAATAAATGGGAATGATAATTTGACCTTTTAAAACTGCTTGATAAATTCATGGAGTTTAGAAATGTGAAAGGACCAACTATGTTTGCTTTTTGTGTGTTTCTTCATCCCATCCGTCATTTTCAGAATTTATTTTGATATAAATGAGAGCTGTTCTTCTCAAAGGACTAAAAGAAAATCAAAGAGTACAACTTTCTCTTGGAGAATTTCTGGTCCTGGTGAAAGTCCGTTTGAGTTTTGACCTTGGAGTAAAGAAGCTTTCTAAAGCTGAATTTCTGAGTGTGGACAAATATGTGATGGTGTGAATGTGTCTGTGGATGTGTTTAAAACTGCCAAATATAAATCCTGCAGTTAAGAGCCTGCATGAAAATTAAATTACCAAGTTAAAATATAGCTTGAAGAAATAATTATCAATCCAAAGTGCATTTATGCTTAGAAATGTTTAGTCTATTGTAAATGAACCACCAAGGTATTAGATTACCACATGCCTAGAATTAGAGAATGATTTATATGAACTCCTGTGCTAAAAGGAATAAGCACATTAGCACGAAGGAGCATGAAATAGAATTACAGGACTACCTAATAACTGACTGTAGGTAACATACTTTCAGGGAACCACATAATAACAACAACAATAATAAAAATTAACATATGTATAATACTCTATTATGTTAAAACACCTCTTTAATATAGTTTAACATTACCTTATTGGAACTTCCCAACAATCCTGTGAAATATATATTCACTATTATTTCCTAAAGAAGATCTTGAAATTCAGGTTGTTGAATACTTAAGTAACACAGCTAAGAAATGGCTGAATTCAATCTGAATTCAATCTAAATCTAAAATTTCTTATATCAAAATCTGTCACCTAAATTAAAAAAGAATACTGCCACCTAAAGAAAAAAAATTTAGCTGGGAGGACACAAATCACTTTAACATTGCATTTTTTTTCCCAGGATGAAGTCACAATCTGTAACATAGCTCAATAGCTAAGCAATCAACACACCAGAAAGCGGAACACTGTGCTCTGCCCTCTGTGCTGTGCAGATGAAGGCCTGTTCTCCATGTCCAAAGACTATGGTGCCTTTCAGGAGTTCTCCCAGGGTCAGTAGCAGGGTGAAGCATGTGGTCAGCTTCAGGCAGTTAGTCACTGACAACCAAGATTAGCAAACAGGAAATCTCCAATAAGCGATAGCCACCATTCAGTCAAACCAGAGGAGTCCCTCTGTCGCTGTGTAAGGAGGCCCATGGACCATTATAAGGCTAACAGCAGGAGTAATATGAAAGCTAAAAGAACACTTTGAAAATAGGACACACAAACCAGTGAATTACCCTTGTCTTACTTGCCATGACTTTTCCCTGTTCAAAAAATAAATAGACATATGGTCTGTCTTGTCCTCCTTCCCTAACCATTCAAGCGTCTTCCTTTCATATTTTTTCTTTAATAAGAAATAGCAATTCCTACCTCATAAAATTGTTGAGGATAGTTTAAAATAGAATGCATAAGTGCTGAGAACTATGGCTAGCAAGAAAAAGGTTCAATAACTATGGGTATTTTTATCATTTTTATGAAGAACCAAAACCACACAGCCCAATATCTACATTAACTTGATTCTACTCTTCCAAAGTACTCTTTCCCAAGAGGATGAAAAGTGCAAATAACTATTTTTAACTACAGGAACTTCCTCCAAATCCACATATAAGAACTTTCAACAAGCCCTACTTACCTCCCTTCTCAGGATAGTAGACACTCACTGCCTTGTCAAATAACTACTTATACTTCCACTCTTGCCCAGAAATCCTTCTTCCCTGTGACCACTGAATCTAAACTATGATGTCAGAAACTTTGTTAAATCTCAACTAGTTCACAGCATGGAAAGACCTATCTTGAACCACCTCCAAAAATTTCATGAATATCCTGGCTCTCACCTTCCCTCTCAGGATTATTCATAAGATTTCAAGACACTGATGTTTCTTACCAGATTAAGAACAAATGTAGTTTGCCTCTAAGTTAATGCTCATTTTGGTGAGTCAGCAGTTAGCATTATTTTTTTTATCGTGCATATCTTTCATCTCTATAATCACGTATTTTCCCAAATGTGGCCCACAGGGCTCTGAGACACTGCAGTGAATTCACAGGATGCACTGGGACATGTGAGATTTTGAGGAAAATACATCAATCCCTGACATCTGTCAGACACTGTGTGGACCATTTTAACATTAGATTGTTATGTTCCTTTGGAGACGTCATATCTTTGTGAAACTGGGTTTTCAGTTGTTGCTATGAGAAAAATCAAGTACTACATGATAGTGTGAAAAGAAAAATGCACAAGAGGATGACATCAAAATTTGAGAAACATTTAAGGGCTGCCCAGGTGGCTAAGTGGTAACAGAATCTGCCTGCCAGTGCAAGAGATGCAGAAAACATGAGTTCAATCCCTAGGTTGGGAAGATACCCTGGAAGAGGAAATGGCAACTCAGTCCAGTAATCTTGTCTGAAAAATTCCATAGACAGAGAAGCCTGGTGGGCTATAGTCTATGGGTCGCATGACTGTAGCAACTGAGCACAGACATGCATGCTCAATAAGCACACATGACCCATTGATAAGTTCAGTTCAGTTCAGTTGCTCAGTCATGTTCGACTCTGAGACCCATTGGACTGCAGCACTCCAGGCCTCCCTGTCCATCACCAACTCCCAGAGCTTACTCAGATTCATGTCCATTGAGTCAGTGATGCCATCCAACTATCTCATCCTCTGTTGTCCCCTTCTCCTCCTGCCCTCAATCTTTCCCAGCATCACGGTCTTTTCCAATGAGTCAGCTCTTCACATCAGGTAGCCAACATATTGGAGCTTCAGCTTCAGCATCAGTCCTTCCAATGAATATTCAGGACTGATTTCCTTTAGGATGGACTGGTTGGATGTCCTTGCACTCCAAGGGACTCTCAAGAGTCTTCTCCAACACCACAGTTCAAAAGCATCAATTCTTTGGTACTCAAATTTCTTTATAGTCCAACTCTCCCATCCATACATGACTACTGGAAAAACCATAGGTTTGACTATAGGGACTTTTGTTGGCAAAGTAATGTCTCTGCTCTTTAATATTTTGTCAAGGTTTGTCATAGCTTTTCTTCCAAGAAGCAAACATCTTTAATTTCATGGCTGCAGCCACCATCTGCAGTGATTTTGAAGCCCAAGAAAATAAAGCCTCTCACTGTTTCCATTGTTCCCCCATCTATTTGCCATGAAGTGATGAGACAGGATGCCATGATCTTCATTTTTTGAATGTTGAGTTTTTTAGTGGGGTTTGTTTTTTTTTTTGGACATAAGAGTTTTTTTTCCTTTTTTCAAAAATTTATCTTGATAGGAGGCTAATTACTTTACAATATTGTGGTGGTTTTTGCCATACATTCACATGAATCAGCCATTGGTGTACATGTGTTTCCCATCCTGACCTTTCCTCCCACCTCTCTCCCCATCCCATTCCTCAGGGTCATCCCAGTGCACCAGCCCTGAGCACCCTGTCTCATTTTAAGCCAACTTTTTCACTCTCCTCTTTCACTTTCATCAAGAAGCTCTTTAGTTCTTCTTCACTTTCTGCCATAAGGGTGGTGTCATCTGTGTATCTGAGGTTATTGATATTTCTCCTGGAAATCTTGATTCCAGCTTGTGCTTCATCCAGTCCGGTATTTTGCATGAATAATATACAGCCTTCACATACTCCTTTCCCAATTTGGAACCAGCCCATTGTTCCACGTCCAGTTCTAACTGTTGCTTCTTGTCCTGCATACAGATTTCACAAGAGGCAGGTCAGGTGGTCTGGTATTCCCATCTCTTTAAGGATTTTCCACACTTTGTTGTAATGCACACAAAGTCTTTAGCATAGTCAATGAAGCAGATCTTTTTCTGGAATTCTCTTGCTTTTTTGGATCATAGTTTTTCTATGGATCATAACACCTCTGAACCTGGCCCATAGAAAACACACAGTTTTTCTATGATCCAATGGATGTTAGCAATTTGATCCCTGGTTGCTCTGACTTTTCTTAATCCAGCTTGAACATCTGGAATTTCTCAGTTATTGTACTGTTGAAGCCTAGCTTGGAGGATTTAAGTATTACTTTGCTAGCATGTACTTTGATAGAGATGAGTGCAATTGTGGGGTAGTTTGAACATTCTTTGGCATTGCCTGCCTTTGGGATTGGAATGAAAACTAACTTTTTCCAGTCCTGTGGCCACTGCTGAGTTTTCCAAATTTGCTGGCATATTGTGTGCATCACTTTAACCGCATCATCTTTTAGGATTTGAAATAGCGCAACTGGAATTCCATCACCTCCACTAGCTTTGTTCAAAATGATGCTTCCTAAAGTCCATTGACTTCACACTCCAGGATATCTAGCTCTAGGTGAGTGATAACACCATCATGGTTATTTGGGTCATGAAGATCTTTTTGTATTGTTCTTCTGTGTATTCTTGCCACCTCTTCTTAATATTTTCTGCTTCTGTTAGGTCCATACCATTTCTGTCATTTATCGTACCCATCATTGCATGAAATGTTCCCTTGGTATATCTAATTTTCTTGAAGAGACCTCTAGTCTTTCCCATTCTATAGTTTTCCTCTATTTCTTTGCATTGATCTCTGAGGAAGGTTTTCTTATCTCTCCTTGCTATTCTCTGGAACTCTGCATTCAGATGGGTATATCTTTCCTTTTCTCTTTTGCCTTTCTCTTCTCTTTTCTCAGCTATTTATAAGGCCTCTTCAGACAACCATTTTGCCTTTTTGATAATATGCGACTTACATTAGTAAGTAGTTCATCTATTTTTCTTTTAAACTATGAGCATTATTTATTCAAATGGCTATTAGGTTGTTAATACATATATGTATTAAGTTCTTTATACTTAATTACTTAAAATGGGACTGTGTTTTTTTTTCTTTTTCTTTTTTTCTAATTTTATTTTATTTTTAAACTTTACATAATTGTATTAGTTTTGCCAAATATCAAAATGAATCCGCCACAGGTATACACGTGTTCCCCATCCCGAACCCTCCTCCCTCCTCCCTCCCCATACCATCCCTCTGGGCCGTCCCAGTGCACCAGCCCCAAGCATCCAGCATCGTGCATCGAACCTGGACTGGCAACTCATTTCCTACATGATATTTTACATGTTTCATTGCCATTCTCTCAAATCTTCCCACCCTCTCCCTCTCCCACAGAGTCCATAAGACTGTTCTATACATCAGTGTCTCTTTTGCTGTCTCGTACACCAGGTTATTGTTACCATCTTTCTAAATTCCATATATATGCGTTAGTATACTGTATTTATGTTTTTCCTTCTGGCTTACTTCACTCTGTATAATAGGCTCCAGTTTCATCCACCTCATTAGAACTGATTCAAATGTATTCTTTTTAATGGCTGAGTAATACTCCATTGTTTATATGTACCACAGCTTTCTTATCCATTCATCTGCTGATGGACATCTAGGTTGCTTCCATGTCTTGGCTATTATAAACAGTGCTGCGATGAACATTGGGGTACACGTGTCTCTTTCCCTTCTGGTTTCCTCAGTGTGTATGCCCAGCAGTGGGATTGCTGGATCATAAGGCAGTTCTATTTCCAGTTTTTTAAGGAATCTCCACACTGTTCTCCATAGTGGCTGTACTAGTTTGCATTCCCACCAACAGTGTAAGAGGGTTCCCTTTTCTCCACACCCTCTCCAGCATTTATTATTTGTAGACTTTTGGATCGCAGCCATTCTGACTGGTGTGAAATGGTACCTCATAGTGGTTTTGATTTGCATTTCTCTGATAATGAGTGATGTTGAGCATCTTTTCATGTGTTTGTTAGCCATCTGTATGTCTTCTTTGGAGAAATGTCTATTTAGATCTTTGGCCCATTTTTTGATTGAGTCGTTTATTTTTCTGGAGTTGAGCTGTAGGAGTTGCTTGTATATTTTTGAGATTAGTTGTTTGTTGGTTGCTTCATTTGCTATTATTTTCTCCCATTCTGAAGGCTGTCTTTTCACCTTGCTAATAGTTTCCTTTGATGTGCAGAAGCTTTTAAGGTTAATTAGGTCCCATTTGTTTATTTTTGCTTTTATTTCCAATATTCTGGGAGGTGGGTCATAGAGGATCCTGCTGTGATGTATGTCAGAGAGTGTTTTGCCTATGTTCTCCTCTAGGAGTTTTATAGTTTCTGGTCTTACGTTGAGATCTTTAATCCACTTTGAGTTTATTTTTGTGTATGGTGTTAGAAAGTGGTCCAGTTTCATTCTTTTACAAGTGGTTGACCAGATTTCCCAGCACCACTTGTTAAAGAGATTGTCTTTAATCCATTGTATATTCTTGCCTCCTTTGTCAAAGATAAGGTGTCCATATGTGCATGGATTTATCTCTGGGCTTTCTATTTTATTCCATTGATCAATATTTCTGTCTTTGTGCCAGTACCATACTGTCTTGATAACTGTGGCTTTGTAGTAGAGCCTGAAGTCAGGTAGGTTGATTCCTCCAGTTCCATTCTTCTTTCTCAAGATCGCTTTGGCTATTCGAGGTTTTTTGTATTTCCATACAAATTGTGAAATTATTTGTTCTAGCTCTGTGAAGAATACTGTTGGTAGCTTGATAGGGATTGCATTGAATCTATAAATTGCTTTGGGTAGTATACTCATTTTCACTATATTGATTCTTCCAATCCATGAACATGGTATATTTCTCCATCTATTAGTGTCCTCTTTGATTTCTTTCACCAGTGTTTTATAGTTTTCTATATATAGGTCTTTAGTTTCTTTAGGTAGATATATTCCTAAGTATTTTATTCTTTCCATTGCAATGGTGAATGGAATTGTTTCCTTAATTTCTCTTAATTTCTTCTTAATTTCTCTTTCTGTTTTCTCATTATTAGTGTATAGGAATGCAAGGGATTTCTGTGTGTTGATTTTATATCCTTTTATATCCTTTTATATAAAATCAACACACAGAAATCCTTTTCTTTTTGTCTAAGAGTATCATTAAAACAAGCTAACCAACACACTAAAGGCTCTGGGAGCAAAGGAAGTTTAAGAACATCTACTCTAACCTAATCGCTATGCAATTGTGATTGGATAGAGTTAAAGGAAGACTTCCTAACTCCAGAGTAAACTGCCTCTGTGGTTCTCTCCAACCTTCAAACTTACCAGTCTTTCTATGGGTTTCTCCTTTCCTTGAATGTACTCATATGAATTCCTAGAACTTCCCTTATGCCCCAAGGAAACTTTCCATTTTTAAAATTAGGAAGATTAAACTTGTTCACTATAAAGATGGACTTGCCTCTATCAATTTAATTCATTCAACAAATATTTACTGAATAGCAGATAGGAGCTAGGCATTATTCTATACTGAAGATACACTGGTTAGCAAATTTATTGCCTAATAGTTCTAAAGCCCTGGCAGGTCATTTGTAACTGGATAAAGATTTTCAAGCATAAATGCACACCAAAATAATCATAATTTCTATATTAGATATCTAGCCTAAATCAATAGCAGAATTTTCAGCTGAGAAATATAGATATATCACATATTATGCTCACATTAAATTTAGGCCAAGATGGGTATTAGTTATGAAACTTTCTAATATGTTTTTCCAGCTTTAAGAGAAACATGTATGTGAGGGACCAGTCCTATTTTCACTTTTCTGCTTCGCTTCATGCATATTCCAAGCATTTTCATCAACATGCGTATTTTTTTCATAGAATCGAAAATCAGCTCTGGATCATTCAGCTCTTCTATCGGGACCAAGTGATGGTCTCTTCTCTAAGTATAGCTAATACTTTCTTGTTGTAGCTCAAATTTATTTTTCCAAAGGCCTCCTGGATACAAGATCAAATTATATTTAATATTAGAGTGTTCTGAATTATCTTCTGAATATGCACTCAATTTTGTTTTTCCCATACAAAAAAAGATCAGGAAATATATATATATATATATATATATATACATTTAAATTTCAGTTCAGTTTAGTTGCTCAGTCATGTCCGACTCTTTGTGACCCCATGAATCGCAACACGCCAGGCCTCCCTGTCCATCACTAACTCCCGGAGTTCACTCAAACTCACGTCCATTGAGTCCGTGATGCCATCCAGCCATCTCATCCTCTGTCGTCCCCTTCTCCTCCTGCCCTCAATCCCTCCCAGCATCAGTCTTTTCCAATGAGTCGACTCTTCGCATGAGGTGGCCGAAGTATTGGAGTTTCAGCTTCAGCATCAGTCCTTACAATGAACACCCAGGGCTGATCTCCTTTAGAATAAACTGGTTGTATCTCCTTGCAGTCCAAGGGACTCTAAAAAGTCTTTTCCAACACCACAGTTCAAAAGCATCAATTCTTCGGTGCTCAGCTTTCTTCACAGTCCAACTCTCACATCCATACATGACCACTGGAAAAACCATAGCCTTGACTAAATGGACTTTTGTTGGCAAAGTAATGTCTCTGCTTTTTAATATGCTATCTAGGTTGGTCATAACTTTCCTTCCAAGGAGTAAGTGTCTTTTAATTTTATAGAGAACTATATTTTAGGGCTTCCCTGGTGGCTCAGACAATAAAGAATCTGCCTGCAATGCAAGAAACCCAGGTTTGATCACTGGGTCAAGAAGATCCCTTGGATAAGGGAATGGTTACCCACTCCAGTATTCTTGTATGGAGAATCCCATGGACAGAGGAAAGTGGCAGGATAGTCAAACACAACTTAGTAATTAAACAACAACAAAGATGCAAAAAGTGAAATTTCTTCAGGAGGCTCTTAATTGCTCTATGTATTCTACTTACCTTGTAACAAATTCAGACAAATGGAGCCATGCCTCCAAACTGATGCTTCATTTCCAGAACAAACAAGCATATAAATGACAAACTCAGAGCTTCTGCATGAGGAGCTCCTACTTTGGCTTGACAATGAATGTCTGTCATTTTCAAACCCCAAAAAGCAAAGCAAGACCTCGCAGGAACCATGGAACAAATTCAAATGCACTAAAATACTATTATCATTATCATTTAAAATGAAAAACAGAATAAAGGAATACACATTTCCCTGTGAAAGTCTGAACACACCCTGCTCTCTTTTCACTCCTCTTTGACTATTACTGTCAGGCAAGGTTAAAGGGTGCCCACAAAACCTTTGGCTCTTAAAGCCATGCAAACCAAGAACAAGCTCAGTAATTTTTATGGTCCACCTTTCTTCTTCACACCTAACTGATACAATAAGAGAATGACACAGTGATAGGAAAGGGCATCACCAAACCAGCAATCTATGAAACTAAAAGACACTTGCTCCTTGGAAGAAAAGCTATGACCAATCTAGACAGCATATTAAAAAGCAGAGACATTACTTTGTCAACAAAGTTTGGTCTAGTTAAAGCCATGGTTTTTCCAGTAGTCATGTATGGATGAGAGAGCTGGACTATAAAGAAAGCTGAGCACTGAAGAAATGATGGTTTTGAACTGTGGTGTTGGAGAAGACTCTTGTGAGTCCCTTGGATAGCAAGGAGATCCACCCAGTCAATCCTAAAGGAAATCAGTCCTGAATATTCATTGGAAGGACTGATGCTGAAGCTGAAACTCCAGTACTTTGGCCACCTGATGCAAAGAACTGACTCATTGGAAAAGACCCTGATGCTGGGAAAGATTGAAGGCAGGAGGAGAAGGGGATGACAGAGGATGAGATAGTTGGATGGTTGGATGAGATGAGATTGTTGGATGTCCACCAACTCTATGGACAGGAATTTGAGTAAGCTCTGGGAGCTGATGATGGACAGGGAAGCCTGGCGTGCTGCAGTCCATGGGGTAGCAAAGAGTCAGACACGACTGAGCAACTGAACTGAACTGAAGCCAGCAATCCCTTGTGACAATGAATGCTTCTCTGTTTCCTCAGGGGAAGTGAGGGACAGAGAGCTTCAGTAAATGGAGCAGTTTTAAGTCCCAAGGTCTGGTGTTTCCTAAGTGAAGGCAGGAAAAACTCACTCTGAAATTCTGCTTAGGGACTTCCCTTGTGGTCCAGTGGTTAAGACTTCACCTTCCAATGCAGGAGGAACAGGTTTGATCCCTGGTCAGGGAACTAATATCCCACATGCCTCATGGTCAATAAAACATAAAACAGAAGCAATATTGTAACAAATTCAATAAAGACTTTTAAAATGGCAAACATCAAAAAAGTCTTTTTTTTTTACCTTTTTTTCTTTTTATTATTATTATTCTTTTTTTTTTTTTTTTTACTTTACAATATTGTATTGGTTTTGCCATACATCAACATGCATCTGCCATGGGTGTACACGTGTTCCCCACCCTGAACACCCCTCCCAAAAAGTCTTTAAAAAGAAAAAGAAATTCTGTCTGAATGAAGCCCCAAAACTATTAGGGACAAATAGTAAGAAAGAACGATAGTGCTAAGTCATGTCTGACTCTTGCTACCCTATGGACTGTATCTTGCCAAGCTCCTCTGTCCATGGGATTCTCCAGGCAACAATACTGGAATGGGTTGCCATTTCCCTCTCCAGTGGATCTTTCCAATCCAGGAATTGAACCCACGTATCCAGCATTGCAGGCAGATTCTTTACCAACTGAGCTACGTGGGGACACATACACAAAACCACATATCAAGTTTGCCTTGCCTAGCAATGTAGTCTACAACACACACACACACAGACACACATGCACACACGCACTGCAAGAAGTGATTCAGATGAGAAAAACTGCTCTTCTCAATTGTTTCCAACATGTTTAAGTCCTCAAAGCTTACTTTAAAAATCATTAATGTCAAAGAAAATTCATAATAATGTGCACACAGAGTCAGCTCTGAGCAGGTTTAAAGTCAGCTGTTTTTACTCCCAGAATTGATGCTTTGAAGAATTTATTCGAAGAATTGATGCTTTTGAACTGCGGTGTTGAAGACTCTTGGGAGGCCCTTGGACTGCAAGGAAATCAAATCAGTCAATTCTAAAAGAAATCAGTCCTGAATATTCACTGGAAGGAATGATGCTGAAGCTGAAACTCCAATACTTTGGCCACCTGATGTAAAGAACTGACTCCTTGGAAAAGATCCTGGTGCTGGAAAAGATTGAAGCCAGGAGAAGGGGACAACAGAGGATGAGACGGTTGAATGGCATAATTGACTCAATGGACTTGAGTTTGAGCATCCCTGGGAGTTGGTGATGGACAGGGAGGCCTGGAGTGCTACAGTCCATGGGGTTGCAAAGAGTCAGACACGACTGAGCGACTGAACTGAACTGAACTGTTTTTATTTCCAGGGTCCTAAATCTCCCCTTTCCAAGTGTTCCTAGCATGGCCCTCCCCACGTGGACTCAGGGACTCTTGTCCCTTCCTCTGCCCACTGTCTACATGCTCCCATCCAAGCCCTCTCGTCTATACCTTCATAGAAACTCTAGTCACGATACAACTTGTACCAGGGATTTGGTGGTTAAATTTTATCTCCAAAAATGTTGTAAATGGTTATAATCCCCACTGAGGAGATGGTGGACATAAATGAAACAGGAGAGAGTTACTGAAATTATCTTTTCTGCCAATGACTTATAAAAAATGCAGGGTTAACAAGGACCTAATGTACAGCACATGGATCTCTGCTCAATGTTATGTGGCAGTTTGGATGGGAGGGGGTTTGGGGGAGAATGAATACATGCAGGTGTGCCTGAGTCCCTTCACCAGTTCACCTGAAATTATCACAGCATTGTTCATGGGCTATGTGTGCTCAGTCACTTCAGTTGTTTCCAACTCTTTGTGACCCCATGGACTGTAGCACACCAGGCTCCTCTGTTCATGGGATTCTCCAGGCAAGAATACTGGAATGGATTGCCATGCCTTCCTCCAGGGAATCTTCCTGACTCAGGGATCAAACCTACCTCTTCTGTGGCTCCTGCATGGCAGGCGATTCTTTACCTCTGAGCCACCAGGGAAGCCTCTAATCGGCTATACCCCAATACAAAATAAGAAGTTTAAAAAATTGCAGGGTCAAAAATTCTTCTCTCTGCTTTTACCCTCAAGGATTTTCTAATGGAGAAACTACTTCTGATAAATTTTCTTACCTTCAATATTTCTGTATCTTAGCTTTTGTACAAACTTCCACATATTTGAAGTTTTCTTTTTAAAAGAATCCTGGCCCCAGCAGGGGCTATGTTCACTTCAGTCTTACTAGGGGCTGCCTTTTGGTGAGTTACACATGCCCGAAGGGATGCTGGTTACACTGTTTCTGAATTGGAATGTGCAGCTGAGGCTGTGATTGTTAGGTAAGAGTTCTGATTAATTCCATCTGTTTATAAACCTGCCACAGCACCAGGCATTCATTATGTAAGATTAACAAATAAAGCAATTCAATTTGAAAAATAGATGCTTAGCCTCTACTGTGTACTCAAGACCTCACATGTAAACAACTAAAAACGGCTTTTGGTAAAAGGTATGATCCCTCAATAGGCATCACTATTACATACACGCCTCGATTCAGATCATACTGATGCTTCAGTTTTATGACCTCTCAGCCTCAGTACTGTGTTCCCATGGGAGAAAAATTCAACACCAACTTTAGATAAGTTAGGGGAGTCAACAACCTCAGATATGCAGATGATACCATTTTTGGTAGAAAGGGAAGAGGAACTAAAGAGCTTCTTGATGAAGGTGAAAGAGGAGAGTGAAAAGGTTGGCTTAAAATTCAACATTCAAAAAACGAAGATTGTGGCATCCAGTCCTGTCACTTCATGGCAAATAGGTGGAGAAAAAGTGGAAAAAGTGTCAGATTTCATTTTCTTGGGCTCCAAAATCCATGTGGATGGTGACTGCCACCATGAAATTAAAAGACACTTACTCTTTGGAAGAAAAGGTATGACAAACTTAACATATTAAAGAGCAGAGACATTACTTTGCCAACAAAGGTCATATAGTCAAAGATATAGTTTTTCCAATAGTCATGTATGGATGTGAGATTTGGACAATAAAGAAGGCTGAGTGCTGAAGAATTGATGCTTTTGAACTGTGATACTGGAGAAGACTCTTGAGAGTTACTTGGACTGCAAGGAGAACAAACCAGTCAACCCTAAAAGATATCAACCCTGAATATTCATTGAAAGGACTGATGCTGAAACCGAAGCTTCAATACTTTGGTCACCTGATGAAAAGAGCCAACTCATTGGAAAAGACCCTGGGGATGGGAAAGATTGAGGGCAAGCAGAAAAGGGGACAACAGAGGATGAGATGGTTGGATGGCATCACCGATTCAATGACATGAACTTGGGCAAACTCTGGGAGATGGTGAAGGACAGGGAAGCCTGGCATGCTGCAGTCAATAGGATCACAGAGTCAGACAGGACTTAGTGACTGTACAACAATGGCAAGAGGGATTCATCAAGAAACCATGGATTTCAATGCTGTGACACTCTCTAGAGTCTCATAGTGGGGAGTCAGTCCTGCTGCACAGAACCTTTTAAGTTTTTCCATGCTTGTGTCCTGCTGGAGAAAAGCCCAGATATTTGTGTGAAGGACTTTGTTGGATGCATAGCCTATTGAGTGAAGAAAAATATTCAACTCGGTTGTTCTCCAGAGCTTAGAGAGACAGTGTCATTTCCTTGAAATGCAAGGCATTTTCATGTCCCAGAATGAATGAGTTGATGATTTGACCCTCTTCTGAGCAGTGGGAACAGTAATGGGCATTCAGAGCTCTCGGTGGCGTGGTACATTCATCTGGCACTTCCTTCCTCCACACTACCACACTGAAGGAAGGCTTTCAAACTTCTAGGTATGTATCCAAAATAATTGAGAACAGGGACTGAAACAGATGCTTGTGTGCCAGTGTTTGTAGTAGCATTCTTCACAGTAACCAAAAGGCAGAACAATCCAAATGACCATCAACAGATGAGTGGGAAAACAAACTGGACTGTTATTCAGCCACAAAAAGGACTAAAGTTTCAAAACATGCTACAACATGAATGGATCTTGAAATGTCTGCTTATGTGAAATAGAGGATAATTTCATAGAGGATAATAATCATATATTCTCATAATGATAATAATCATTATCCTCTTAATAGAGGATAAATGTTGTATGATTCCACTTACATGAGATGTTTGGAACAGGCAAATGTATAGAGGACAGAAAGTAGAATAGAGGTTGCTGGGCATCGTGGGGAGAAACAGTAACAGCAAGTTTCAATTTGGGATGACAGAAGAAGTCTGGAAATGGATGGGGTGATGGTTATGCAACATTGTGAATATATTCAGGGCAAGTGTGCTGCATACTTAAAAAGGATTATGATGGCAAGCTTCATGTTATGTATATTAACTACAGTAAAAAATAATCTTAAAAAAACAGTGCTTCATAGTTTTAGCGATATCCTTCACAGTTGTTCTACTGAACTAAAGTGAAGTTGAGGCAGCTGAGTGATGTGAAAAATTGGCTGCTAGCCGTGGATGGTTGATGTGCTTTGCTTTTTGTCTGATGTTTATTTTGTTACATAAATCGTACTCCACACTCACCATTCTCCAGGGCTTAGTTTAGGCCATAATCATCTCCCACCTGTTCTACAGTGCAAAAACCTCCAATAGGTTCCCCTATTCATTCATTACTCATTTTATTTCGTATTTTAAAAAACAGAAGTCAGATCTTACATCTTAACCCTAATCTCTGCTTTAGTCATCCTGCTGCTGCTGCTGCTAAGTCACTTCAGTCGTATCCAACTCTGTGCGACCCCATAGACGGCAGCCCACCAGGCTCCCCCGTCCCTGGGATTCTCCAGGCAAGAACAGTGGAGCGGGTTGCCATTTCCTTCTCCAACTCATGAAAGTGAAAAAGGAAAGTGAAGTTGCTCAGTCGTGTCTGACTCTTAGCAACTTGAATAATAACAAATACCTTAAGGCAAGGTCGGAGGAGGCAATGGCACCCCACTCCAGTACTCTTGCCTGGAAAATCCCATGGATGGAGGAGCCTGTTAGGCTGCAATCCATGGGGTCGCTAAGAGTCGGACACGACTGAGCGACTTCACTTTCACTTTTCACTTTCATGCATTGGAGAAGGAAATGGCAGGCCACTCCAGTGTTCTTGCCTGGAGAATCCCAGGGAAGGGGAGCCTGGTGGGCTGCCATCTGTGGGGTCGCACAGAGTCGGAAACGACTGAAGTGACTTAGCATAAGGCAAGGTATGATTGTCCCCACACACTGAGTCTGTCCCCTGGCCACTTGTACCAGCCTCCTCCTTGTCTCTACTGTGTTCCTGCAGGGCTGGACTTCTTGTTGCCCAGGCCACATTCTCTGTGGTAAAGATCGGCACAGCAACCTGGCTAAGGCAACCTGAAACCACCGTCTCTACATGAAGGATACCCGTGATGCTCAGTCCTGAGAGGTTCACTCCTCTTGCTGTGCAGAAGTTATAAGAGCACCTGCAGGATGGGGGACAGTACTCAGTATTCTCACCATTTCCTTTCTAGTCCAACTCCTCAGCTGCTTCATATCACCTCCCTTCAGTAGGTTATCATCGTCAGTAGGTTTTGGTCATCTGTTCCTCTCCCCCAGGAATAAGTCTGCTTCTGCCTGCCAGTGCAGGCAGACGCAAGAGACATGGGTTCAATCCCTGGGTCAGGAAGATCTCCGGAGAGGGAAAGGGCAACCCAGGCTAGTATTCTTGCCTGGGAAATCCTATGGACAGAGTAGCCTGGCGAGCTATAGTCCATGGGGTCTTAAAGAGCTGGACACGACTAAAGACACAGAGCACACACACACACACACACTCCTTAGCCAACTTGTATATTTTTGTCACAGTTCACTGGGTGTTGATTTTTGGTTTCTCTTTCTGAGAGCAACTCTACCCAGTCCTACAAGTCAGCTCACTGTCACACATCTCAGTCTGGGCAACATCCTAGCCATGCAATCTTTAATCAATTTCCCTACACATGTTCTTCTAGGCTATTTGCTCCATGGAACACTGCCAGGTGATTTATTTCCCTATACCCAGGGCCTCTGGGAAATACAGAAACTCTGAACTCAATGTGCTAGTAAGAAATTTATTATCAGAAAAAACTATAAACATATGTAGGGAGAGAGGCAGCTTATTGATTACTACAGACATTGAGCATTAATAGATTCTTTAAAACATAAACTTTACTTCAACCCAAAACAACATATGTACTCATTCAACAAATATTTTACTAAGATTCTACTAGACGTTCTAAATTGGAGGCAATAAAAATAAATATGACATCGCTCCTACCCTCAAGGGAGAAGAAGAAGTAAAGATAAAAGGAAAGACATGCAATTCAGTGTTTTAAGTGTAACATTAGAGTTATTCCCAAAAATAGTGAGAGAGGTGAGGACTGGTTAAAAAAAAAAAAAAATCCTAGGGCTGGAAATCCATGAGAGTATTCCCAGAGACCTTCATTCATGAATGAATCTTCAAGAATGAATAATGGTGTAATACGAAGAATCCCCATTGAGGCCGAGGATTAATCATAAAGAACTCTAAGAATTTGGGTAGAAGCATTTTACTTATCCCTAGTCTCTGCCCAGGGATCTTATAGAATAGGTATGAAGAGGACTTCATGTTTCCTCCATTTTTAACCAACTGAGTTTTGGGAATTGAAGGTTTATTTAATCTCAGCTACTATGACCAACATGGGCTTCCCTGATAGCTCAGTTGGTAAAGAATCTGCCTGCAATGCAAGAGACCCCAATTTGATTCCTAAGTTGGGAAGATCCACTGGAGAAGGGATAGACTACCCACTCCAGTTTATGGGGGCTTCCCTTGTGGCTCAGCTGGCACAAGGCAATGCAAAAGACCTGGGTTTGATCCCTGGGTTGGGAAGATTCCCCAGAGAAGGAAAAGGCTACCCACTCCTATATCTGGCCTGGAGAATTCCATGGACTGTATAGTCCATCAGGTCACAAAGAGTCAGACACAACCGAGTGACTTTCACCACTACCACCATGACCAACATGCAGGAGTATGCATTTCTAGTCTATAAAATATAAGTAATTATCACTCAAATGCCTGGCATAGGACTACCAGAAAATTTTGCCATAGTCTATTTGGAATAGAAAGGGACAAACAATATCTTGGAAAAGATAGGAATAAAATCCTTTCCTACCCATTTTTCGCTAAATGAATTTTCATGATAGTGTGGGGAAGGGTAGCCTTTGGGATAAAACTGAGGAAGCATTCTGATAAAACTTATGTGAATTTTTCTCTGTCTCCATGAGGCTTAAATCCAGACTTTGCTGACATGTGGGCCATTTCATGTAGAATAGCATGTGGCTATTATAATTTTCTCACAAAATCTGCCTAAAAGTGTCATTTGACTTCTTTTGTATTCTTTTAAATTGGTCGTCCCGGTGGCTCAGTGGTAAATAATCCATCTGCAATGCAGGAGACACAGGAGAGGCAGGTTCAATCCCTGGATCAGAAATATCCCCTGGAGTAGGAAATGGCAACCCAATGCAGTATTCTTGCCTGGAGAATCCCACGGACAGAGGAGCCTGGCGGGCTACATACAGTCCATGGGGTCACAAGAGCATGCAGGCAGAGCAGAGCCACTAAGGGTCACATACCAAAATGTTTAGAGATAGTCCTTAGGAGCCATGACAAACAGGAATCAGCTAGTCATGGAGGTGAAGGGGTGAGAGCATTTCAGACAGAGCAAAGATGGAGGTGTGGAACCATATGGCCAGCCACACGCCACACAGCAGTGTCAGCTAGAGAGGAGATGGGACTGGAAATAGGTGGGGGCTGATGGAGGGCCTTTTATCCCACAGTAAGAAAACTGATGCTGTAGACAAATCATATTGAAGTCTTTAAGAAGCATAATGAACATCAATCTGTGTTAAAAGAGTTGTAGTCTGTTAGCTGTTTAGAAAATGGAGTTGAAAGGAAATGAAGATTGAATGCCCAAAGCCCACCTAGGAAGGCTGCAAGAGTTCAAGCAAATGAGATCAGGCGTAACAGAGACAGACAGATGGGGACAGAATTTTGAAGTACTTATGGATTGACTGGATGTGGTTAGTGAGGGAGAAAGAACTCTCAGGAATTGATCCTCACTTTTTGGTTAGAAGAACTAAATGGAAAGTGTTATCATTGGAATAAAAACTAGAAAAGGAACTACTTTACAGAGAAATAAAGAGTTATTTAGGCTGTGCTGAGTTTGAAGGGCAAATAAGACACACAGCTGCAGGTGCAGGATGAAGAATGTGGACATAAGAAGGGTGTGTCAGTAGCATGAGTATGAGTCTTAAAACCCTCAGGTCTGGTGAGATCAGCCTAGGAGAGTAATAGATGGAGGGGGAAATACTGGCTGATAACAGGAAGCAGAGCCTTGGAGAACAGACACAGAAAGGACTGAGAACCCAGAGGAGAAAGAAATTCCTCTAAAGTATCACAGAATTCAAGTTTTGAAAGTGAGACTTTGAAGAGAATAGAGATCAGCAGAATCCAGGTCAACAGAGGAGCCCAACAGTGTGTGCATGGAAAACACCCACGTGGCAAGCACTGACTTTTCTGAAGAATAACTTCTGACTTTTTAAAGAACAATTTCTGTAAAATGGAGGAGGCAGAGGCCAATGTGCATTAGGAATAGAGTACAAGGACAGTGAAGGAACAAAGACAATCTTCTCCTACTAGAACGTGAGGACGTGAGTGGGCCTTCCTTACTTCCGAGTCCAGCACTCAGTACTCTAAGACCCCAGTGCAGAGGCTGAGCGCTCAGTACTCTAAGACCCCAGTGCAGAGGCTGAGCGCTCAGTACTCTAAGACCCCAGTGCAGAGGCTGAGCGCTCAGTACTCTAAGACCCCAGTGCAGAGGCTGAGCGGAAACACACGTGGTTGTGGTGCAGGTTGTAGCTGTGGCTGTGGTCTCTTGGTCTCCACTTTTACTCCTCACATCCCCAATAACCTGCACTGCAAGTTCTGTACATCCCACCTTCTGGGAGGCAGCACATAACATGTTTTACCAGCCTACAGAGAGGGAAAAAAAAGACCTCTCCACAGCCAAAGCCTCTCGGATTTTGCTGGAGAAATTAAAACTCAATCTCTTTCATAATCACTCATAATTGTATCATTTTGTTTTTCCTTCTTTCTTATATTTTTTATTATTCAGAGAGAGAGAGACAGCCTGCCTTTGTGTCTCCTTGGTCCCCTGCAGTCCTTCTGACACCCCTCCCCCAGCTCCACTGGAAAGAAGCTCCAGGATTGCAGGGGTAGTGAATATGTTACTCACCAACTGAGAACTGCTCAGTAATGAAAAAATGAATGAATAATGCATCTCTAATACCAGCCTTGCTACACATATTTGCACATCTTTTTCCTTCCAGAGAGCAGGAGCTTTTTCCTCCCAGAGAGCAGGAGCTGTCTTACGTTTTGTAGTATTTTTTGCCCCCAACTGTGAACTAGGTGGTTAAGGAATTTTTATCAGTGTTGAATGAATTCACACAGTAGTGTGGAAAGCAACAGAGAGGATTATTCACTGTGAGACAAAAATGTATGGAATAAAGATAGCTTCTGCCCTTGAAGAATTGGAAGAATTAAGCTAACACATGTGAAAAAGTTTGGAGAAAATGTTAACACTGATTCTGCCCATAAAACTATTCATGGAGGGTTAGAGAGCTGTGTATCCTGGAATTGGCAGGAAAAGTATAGTAAAAGAGATTGACATTTTATTTGTCCCTTTGAGAAGGGGTAAGTTTCAAATAAGTGAAGGGAGTATACATTAAATACCTGGTAGGCATTGCCAAATTGCAGGAGGAGCCAGAATTAGTATAGCATACCATGGTGGAGAGGGCAGAGTAGCCTGAGATGAATGGGACAGGAAAAGACTGGCAATGGGATAGAGATGAAACTTTTCTGGAATCTCAGTTCAGTTCAGTCCAGTCACTCAGTCATGTCCAATTCTTTGTGACCCCATGGACTGCAGCACGCCAACCTTCCCTGTCCATCACCAACTCCCAGAACTTGCTCAAACTCACATCCATCGAGTCAGTGATGCCATCCAGCCATCTCATTCTCTGTCGTTCCCTTTTCCTCCTGCCCTCAATCTTTCCCAGCATCAGGGTCTTTTCAAATCAGTCAGTTATTCATATTAGGTGGCCAAAGTATTGGAGCTTCACCTTCAGCATCAATCCTTCCAACAAATATTCAGGACTGATCTCGTTTAGGATGGACTGGTTGGATCTCCTTGCTGTCCAATGGACTCTCAAGAGTCTTCGCCATCACCACAGTTCAAAAGCATCAATTCTTCGGTGCTCAGCTTTCTTTACAGTCCAACTCTCACATCCATACATGACTACCGGAAAAACCATAGCCTTGACTAGACGGACCTTTGTTGGCAAAGGAATGTCTCTGCTTTTTAATATGCTGTCTATGTTGATCAAAGTTTTTCTTTCAAGGAGCAGGCGTCTTTTAATTTTATGGCTGCAGTCACCATCTGCAGTGATTTGGGAGCCCAAAAAAATAAAGGGAGGACAAGATGACATACTCTCTGTGACTATTTAAACACGCATAGTGAAAAAACTTTGTACCAACCATTCACCAGTTTGAAATCCCAGTTCTTTCTCAGGGCCATCATGGAGCATTGCAGCTGGCTTGGATGGGGTCACATGACTCTCCCATTCAAAGTGCTGATGCTGGCAGTGAATCTGATAGGCAAGTCTGGGAGAAATATGCAGGAACAGACATTTTTCAGAAATGTTTATTTTCTCCTGGCTCATTAACGATACAACTGATTAAATACACCTGGAAAAGAGAGACGCTAGCAGAGAACCAATGAAATGAAGCTGAGTAAATGGTTGAAAGCATTTAAAGTGAAAACTCTTGCAGTACTGATCATTTCCTATGGACAATAAAATAATATTTATGCAATAACTCTAACATGATTAACTGCACATGAATAAAGAAATCACTAAAAGTCAATGCTCTTTCTCAAGTGTTCTTAAGTAAGAAAAGAAGTCCATTCTGTAGTAATGTAAAAAAAAATTCTTAATGATGCTACTTATGGTGGTGATGTGTGTCTGTTCTATTTTGAAGACTCATCTATGAATTCCATTTTGGAAGTCGGTGACAGTTTTTAATAGATCATTAGACACAAGAAAACACTTTTCACAGGGTTTTAGTTTGCCATTCTCACTGTAGCCAACAAAGACATCACTGTCACTCATTGAACAGTGTTCATTCATAGTGCTTGGCGTATACTAGGTGCTCTATAAATATTTGTTGAGTTCAATTCTTAGGAGATTTATTTGCTTTGCAGCTAAAAATGTAATATAAAATAATTTCTAAAGAAATGTCTTTTTTTCAGATTCTCAAACGCTGCAGTTTAGGATGTGCTTTGTTTGCTATGCTTACAATAACAACAATGAGATATAATCTCCTCTCTACTAGATTATAAAATCCATAAGAACAGAAATCTTGACTGTGTTGTTTTTCTACCTGGCATATAATATATTCTCAACAAATATTTGTTAAGTGAATAAACAAAATTGACTTTTGTGACACCTGTGTTTGTATAAGTGAAAGAGAAATTATAACATTAATATATGCAGAGAATCACCTCCAAAACCCTAATTGTCATAATTTATTTGAGAGCCCTCTTCTGACTATCCTGCTTAGAATCACCCAATTACCAGGAATGAACAGAATTAGAATCTATCTAATTCTAGATGGATGCACACAATTCAAAATTTTCAGGAATTGAATGTCAGTTAATTTTTTTAAGATTTATTGACCATTAAAACTTAACTTGGTTTGTAAATGTTTTGAAGAAATTCCAAATTAAAAACAAAATTAGCAGCAAGATAAGCATCAGTTCTGATTTGATAACATTCTTATTTGGGCCAAACTTAAATAAGGAGATTATTCTGCTTTATTTTAGCATAAAAACTTGATTCAAGAACTCTTGAATATACCAAGTGAAACTAAAATTCAAACAGAATTAAAATAAAGTGTTTTTCTAGAAGTGTTTCATCACGTTTCTCTCAAAAACTTTTCTTGCAGTTGATTTCTACCTTCATAACATTATGATCAGAAAGGACACTTAATGTGATTTCAATTTTATTAAATTTACCAAGGCTTGCTTTGTATCCTAGCATGTGCTTTATCCTGGAGAATGTTCCATGTGCTCTTGAAAAGAATGTGTATTCTGCTGCTTTTGGATGGAATGCTCTATAAATATCAATTAAGTCCATCTGATCTAATGTTTCCTTTAAAGCCTGTGTTTCCTGATTGATTTTCTGTCTGGATGATTTGTCCATTGATGTAAATGGGGGTGTTAAAGTCCCTCACTATTATTGTGCTTCTATTTCTACTTTTGTCTGTTAAAATTTGCTTTATATATTGCAGTGCTCCTGTGTTGGGTGCATACATATATTTACTTGTTGACTATCCATTATTTATGGCAGCTTGGAAACTTTTTAAAGTTCAGAACAAATCCTTCAGAGAAAGGGATTTGCAGAGAAACAGTGTGTAGAACAGATTGAGTTGCTTGGATTGAAAGTTGTGGGAAGCCACGGTGATCTAGGGAATCCTGCTGTCCACAGAGAGTTGGAGGTCAGAAAGAGCTGGGTTCTAAGCACACGACTCCACTAACTAGACCTTCCAAGCTTCAAAATTCCACCTATAAAATGGAAAATGCTACCTATCTTGTTGAGTTGTTATGAGAACTAGATAAGCTAACTGATGCTCTCAGTGCAGTAAGTTGTAACAAAAGGTCACTGAACAGTATTCTGGTAGGAAATATTGGTACTCTGCCACTTCCCCTAGGATGTTCATTCACCAGTTCAGTCCATGTCACCCACTACCTCCCCTTCATCAGCCTTTACATTTACTTTGGGGAGAACCCAGGCCAGAACAGGTGAAGTGCCTAAATTGTACACCACCAAAAAACTCCTTGCATTCCCATGGCCCTCACCTTGTGACCAACTGATGGGTACAGGAGTATTTCACTATCTTGCCCCCTTCCGGATCAAGCTAAAGCCACCTTTGGAACTCGCCCAAGAAGAGTAGTCCCCTACTTCACATCTCACTCTTCCCTGTTTTGCTGCCCTACTCCCTAACAGGCCTCACAGGTATGCCTCTAACAAATCATTCACACAGAAACTATCTTCTCAGGGCTTGCCCCTGAGCAATCCATCTAATAGAGGTCAATAAATGCTTATGAGAATGATATACAAGGTACTGGATCATAATCCCAATTTCATTTTCAAACACCCAGCCCCATTATTACATCCTCAATATGGTTTCTCTAATTCTGCCCCCAGAGGAGCCATGGGACTGCCAAGGCACCGTGAATGTGCCTGCCTCCCTCATTTATGTTCAGAACACCTTTCCCTATGAGAAACACCACTCATGCTTCAGGACCTAATTCAAACATCCTGTCTTCTGTGATATACCCTGAAATCCCAGCAGAAATACCTGCTCTGTGAGTGTCCTTAAATTTTTCATCTATATCTCTTATAAAATATGCCATACTGTATTATGAGAACAGTGAGCTGATCCTAAGTACCTTTGCATGTCACCCAGTTCCTCTCCAGCCATTCTTCACTGTCACCCTAATCATGTACATGTCCAAAACCCTTTCCCCAAATCCTTAGAACCAGATGAGCTTTGAAATTCAAAACCTCCCAAGTTTTGAATATTATTACTGACCATGTACCACACCTTACAGAACACTTTGGGTAGGTTCTGGGGTAACACTCCCAAGCTGAATATAGTGCCATTTCATCCATGAGAGAAATGCATATTCACACAAAATGAGATAAATAACAAATTCATATAGCCTCACATCCATTCCGGTTAGGTTTTGCCACTAAATGAATTCAGCCTTTTTCGAGTTTTTTGAGTTGCAAATTTATAAATAAAAGGTTGTAGACTTTTAATAGAAGTTCAATATGTGTTTATTGAACTGGACTCCAGAAAAACATCCTCTCATTGTGGTTTAATTTTTTTGGCTTAAAACTATTAATATTAGCTTTTTCAAAGTCCCTAGATACAACTGTTTTTACCAGAAGCCAAGATGAACTGCCCAAATTGCCAGATTTCCTTTCCCAGTTCCTGGAGAAATAGATTATGTTATTTTGCTCCTGATCTAAATGTCAGACCATGTAAAGTCAGGTCTTCTATTATAGATAGATATATAAAAATTGCAGAGCCTGGAATACTACTAATTTGAATACCAAATCTGAGGCTAGCAAATCACTTAAACACAGCTTTCCTTGGTTTGCACTTGGCTATTAATAATCTCACAGACATGAAAACCAAATCCCCCCAAAAGGTGTAATATTATTTGAAGACTGGAAGCATCTTAAAGGGTACCTTTTAACCTTTTCACTTTATAGACGGTGAAATCAAGGCTCAGAGAGGTTAACTGACTTTCTAGGTTCACACAGTAGGTTAGTAGCAAAACTGAAGATAGAATCAAGATCTCTGGGATGAGTTTTTTTTTTCCTCCATGCTATCTTGCCTTAATAAGGGTTCTTCTAACCCTGATCCTTTAAGCCTGCCATTCTAAAGGCACAGCTATCCCATTCTGTTCTCTGAGTAACTGTATTGCATGCTTAGTGCCCTCCCTGATTCTGCATACCAAGACTGTTGTTTGAAAATTGTGATAACATCAGCTTCCACTTTGCTGAGTCTACCTAATATGTCAAGGCGTGCACTCAGAGCCTAAAAAAAGGAAGATAAAAATGGAAGATAACATTAGTAAAGGTAATTATGGTTCTAATAAACATACATTAAAAGCTTAAAAAGTTATTTTTAAAAATATTCTTAGATTTTTTTAAAAAAATGTATTTATAGTAAATTAAAATGTATTAGGCTTATTCATCAAATTCTCAATATAAAACGATTCCAGAGTTCAAGACCTTGATAACCACTTTATTGAAATACTGTCACTCATTTAAATGCTACACACGTTTTAATTTGCTGGCTCTGTAGTGTCACTTAAATAGGGATTTTGGATTAAATTCTAATCATGGAATTTAAACACGAAAATATCAGTTCAAGGAAATAGCTATTTGTAATGTGTACAACATGACACTTGAACATGATCTTAAATATTATTACCTTATGTAAAGAGGTACAAGTAATTCCCTCAAGCATCAGGTAGCATTAAACTTCAGAAAGAGGTAGAAATCTTAAGCTAAGTTTCATCTATAGAAAAAACTTAAGTTGAATGAAGAAAAAAAAAAAAAGAACTCTGCATCTCTGTTTCCTTTCACATCACATATCCAGAGAAGATTTCCATCTCCACTGGCTACCCTCTTCCTTTCTACTTCAAGAAAAGTGAAGAGAAAAAGACAGACTACAAAAGTGTACTTGTGGGTCTACACCTGCCCAGAAAATGTGAATACAGAGGAGATGTGAAAATACAGAAATGAAGACTTTAAAACATCAGTTTCCCTCCGACTTAGGCCATTTGAACTACAAAATATAATCTAAAATATTCTCCCATTAGTTCTTTCCTTTAGAAGAAACGACTGGTTCTCTTCAGTGAAATGTGTGAACCCCTCCAACATGTCAAAGTTACTTTTGATTGGAAGTAAAATCAACAATTAGCCATCCTGAGGCACCCGGTTAAAATATCCTATCACCAAACCACTGATAACAGGTTTAGTACCTCTCAGAACTAATGAAGCAGAGCTACAAATGGATATCATATATACATTTGAAAGAAAATCCTACAAGAATCCAAGAAGTGAGACCCTGCTTCACTGAGCCTCCTGTGGGCAAGAAGGAATCATCACACTGATTCTTCCATGGACCATGCCCAGTCTCATCTGGGTTACTTAAGACAGTGGTTTAGCGGCATGTTTCATTTCACTAATGACAAAATTTCCCAACCAATACATTTAGAACAGCCTAGTCACTGAGTACTCTTAATTAATGAGAGATTCAAAGCTAATTCCACCACCACCTAGGTTTAATTTTCTATTCCCCTGTTTCTATTCATTTGAAAGTGTAATATCTCTTTGAAATGTTTGCCCAAAAGTAAGATATTTTATTTAAGTTTTTGTCTTCAAAATAGCAAGTGGCACACAACCCATGGCTGTAAACTACTGTCTACCCACTCACTCACATGTGCGCATATACACTTCCAGCATCTCTATAATCACTATGTGAAGTGACTTATTCTATCGATTATAAGAACAAGCAGTGCAAAGTGAGATGTACCTTGAAGTGTCAGGTGGGCAATAAAATATCTTACTTTTGGGCAAGACCATAGAGGCTGAATCTTTGCCACCAGGTACTTCAGCCCAGTTGGCTGGACTCATAGCCCTGACTTGAGCTTTAGAGCTGAGAAACAGAAAAAGAGTAGCCATTTACACTGACTCCAAATATGCCTTTCTGGTGCTACATGCACATGCTTCTATTTGGAAAGAAAGGGGCCAGTTGACCACCTGAGGTTCCCCAATCAAGTATGGTGATCAAATCCTTAGGCTCTTGGAGGTAGTTCATCTGCCCAGAGGTATCAGTCTCCCATTGTAAAGGACACCAAAAAGGGAGCACGGAAGTGGCACGAGGGAACCAATCAGCTGACCAAGCAGCTAAGGGAGCTGCATTACATAACAATGATCTAATAGGGGTTGCCACCTTAGTTCCACAGACTTATTTGCCAGAAACTCCTTCATATACTGAAGGTGAAACTCTTGAAGCTAAGAGTGAGGGCTTTTAAAAAGATCATGTGGGGTGGTTCCAAGAGGAGGGACTCCTTTTTCTGCCTGGGACCCTCCAGTTGAAGTTGGTTAACTCCTTACATGTACCGCTCATTTAGGGGAGAAGGCCCTCCAAAGATTACTAGAAGGGTCCTTCAGAGGAACAGGCCTCCAAACGACTATAAGGCAAGTGGTCTCCTCTTGTCCCACTTGCCAATTAAACAACCCCCAAGGAGCTTGAAGACCCCAGCTGCCCAGCCCAGCCAATGTGTGGGACCTACCCAGGAGAGGACTGGCAGATGGACTTCACCCAGATGCCAATTTCTCAAGGATATTAATACCTACTAGTCATGATAGTTACATTCACAGAATGGATTGAAGACTTTCCCACCTGGACTGAGAAGGCTGAGGAGGTGCTAAAAAAAGCTGCTCCATGAAATCATTCTGAGATTTGGTCTGCCCAGGTCATTCCAAAGTGACAAGGGGACATCATTTACTTCTAAGGTCACCCAAGGGGTCTCTAAAGCATTGGACATTCCTTATTATCTCCATTGTGCCTGGAGGCCTCAGTCTTCCATTTCTCTGCCTTTTATTCACCACCATTTTGGACTCCTTTATCCTATTCTATTTAACATTCCCCCCTCAAGAGATGGGAGGCCCAGTTATTCGGGAATAGGGGTGTCGAGGTATCTCTGGTTACTTCCTGCTGAGCTGGAACTGCTGTAAGGTGGCTGAGGATTCTGGGCCCATGGCTGGGGCAGAATGCCACTAAATGTTTGCCTTCTGACACTACTGAGTCCACTCACTCCCTCCGTATGTCACAATAGGAAACAGCAGGAGAGCCCCTCCTTTGCAGTGTCCCTCCAGAGCCCTTTCCATCATGCTCACTGTGAAGAAGAGATGCCTTATCACATGGCACATATGGAAGGGTAAATTTGGAGCTGAAGGGCAATAAATGAATAATGGTACAGATCAATATGTCAAAAAAAATACCACAGTGTGCTTGTTTCCGTGCGTGGGCCAGTTGACGTGCAGAAACATAGCTCCCACTTTTTGAACACAATGCAAACCCATAGAACTGTCTCTCAGAGTAGACATCTCCCTAGAGGTTGCCTGAAGTGAACTCTCAAACTGGAGGCAGTGTGAAACTTATAGCCAAATCAGGTTTGGGAACAGATTTCTCCTGAAATATATCCAGACAGATCCCTAGAACAATCACTTGTCCTAAATAGCAACAAGACCTTTCCAAGTATAATGATTATAGTTGTCAGAGAGAATCAATCCATCTCCATTCACGTGAATGTAACTCTATGCCCATCATGAAACTGTCAAGAAAACATTGTTTTGTGCTTTACTGTCTAAAATTACACAGTATTTCAATAACTTGATTTTGTTTCTCACCGATTAAATTCTCACACATATCGTACCAAACTATTAGTACTTGCTACATCCACTACAGTGAAAAGACCACCACTCTTTGTTGTGACCCTACGTCAAAGATCCTTTGGTTCTCAGACATGTGGGAAGTATACATACCTCCAATGACAAAAAGCATTACACTCGTTTAAGTATTAGCAATAAGAAAGAAACCTTTCAGGTTGTTTTGTGACTGTAGAGACTGTGGGAGAATCTAGAAGGTGATAGTTATAAAACCTATTAAGGGGACTTCCCTGGAAGTCCGGTGGTTGAGACTTCGCCTTTCAATGCAGGGGGTGCAAGCTCAATCTCTGGTTAGGAAGCTAAGACCCCACATGCTTTGTAGCCAAAAAACCAAAGCATAAAACAGAAGCAATATTTTAACAAATTCAATAAAGACTTTAAAAAGGATCCACAGTAAAAAAATCTTTAAAACAAACAAAAAACCTGTTAAATATTGTTATCTGACATGACCTGAGAAAAGAAATCTGATAAAACTTATGGAAATGTTAGAGTATTGGTGAAGTCTTTCTCCCCCAAAAGTGAATAGCATCTTTAAAGAAAATAATTAGTTAATAAAAAGTAGGCTCCCATCTTGAATTTTCTGAACTAATCCTGATTATAGCAATTTCCCTCAAGTATCCCCTTAGTGCATTTTTAAATGTATTTGTTTTAAAATAATTTTCATCTAGATTAGCCACGCATGGTTTGTGGAGGAAGGTTTGAATTCCTCTTGAAAAGAGATTTGATAAATTGCTTTTTACTGCCTAGGGAAGGTATGAAAAAACTTGGTGAAAGTTAATCAATAAACACGGTGAAAGTTAAATTATAGTCTCAGTTTGTAAATTTTTGAAAGGCACTCTAGTGGTAGAAAGTGAAGAGGAACTAAAGACTCTCTTGGTAAAGATGAAAGAGGAGAGTGCAGAGAGTGAAAAAGCTGGCTTAACACTCAACATTCGAAAAATTAAGGTTGTGGCATCCAGTCCTATCACTTCATGGCAAATAGAGGGGAAAAAAGTGGAAACAGTGACAGACTTTATTCCTGGGCTCCAAAATCACTGGGGATGGTGACTGCAGCCTTGAAACTAAAAGATGCTTGCTCCTTGGAAGAAAACGTATGACAAACATAGACAATATATTAAAAATTAGAGACATCTGTTTTCCAACAAAGGTCCGTATAGTCAAAGTTATAGTTTTTCCAGTAGTCATGTACAGATGTAAGAGTTGGACCATAAAGAAGGCTGAGTGCCAAAGAACTGATGCTTTTGAATTGTGGTTTTGGAGAAGACTCTTGAGAGTCCCTTGGACAACAAGAAGATCAAACCAGTCAATCCTAAAGGAGATCAGTCCTGAATATTCGTTGGAAGGACTGATGCTGAAACTGAAGCTCCAATACTTTGGCCACCTGATGTGAAGTGCCGACTCACTGGAAGACTCAGATGCTGGGAAAGACCGAGGGCAGGAGGAGAAGGGGGCGACAAAGGATGAGATGGTTGGATGGCATCACTGACTCAATGGACATGAGTTTGAGCAAACTCCGGGAGACAGTGAAGGACAGGGAAGCCTGGCATGCTGCAGTCCATGGGCTCTCAAAGAGTCGGACCATGACTGAGTGACTGAACAACAACAACAGATTTATTAAGCAGTTGCTAGAACTTCCTTTTCCTTATAGCCCCAAGAACCCTTCCTTGTATAAATACCTGCAACTAGCAACAATTAATGAAGCACCAGATGCAAAGAACATATGTTTTGTTTAGCTATGCCATACATTCAGTTCAAACTCTCCAATGATGTAGCTGGAAAAGAGAATGTTGTGTAGAGGCTTAATTTATAGGTATATATGTTCATTTCTCCTATTGAAACTCCAGTCTCTTTTTAATAAATTGATAAAAAGCAGCTGCAGTTTTTTGACATCTATCACATGATTTATGACTAGAAACAGTGAGTGTACATTACTTAAAAATCACATCTTCTGACTTACTCTAAGACTCAAATAAGACAGCTCTTCACAATACCTGTTCTATGGGCAGTGCTCATAGGAGAAAATAAATTCCATTCCAGTTGTGGTGATACTAAACTGTCAGAATTAATACTTACCTGAAATGCACAGTCTTAAATGTTCTGAACCAAAATGGCACAAGGTTAACTGAAAAGTCTCCAACTTTTCAGATTCTTCACATATATCAACGATAATGGTAATGATAGCACACTTTTAACGAGCATTTATTATGGAATAAAGAAAAATAACTATGTAGATAACCCTTTATCAGTCTTCAAGGAACCTTTTGTTGAATAACTTTGTTTTTAAGTCAGTGGCTTAACATGTTGATTTTATTTATTTTACTGGATATGTGCTTCCATGTGGATAATCCAGTTTTATATTATCTTAAAATTTTAACAGAAATTTTATTTTAATTGAAAAAAAGAGGATGAATTTTAGAAAGGTGATATTTTTGTATGTATGCTATCTTGTTAAGGGCTTCCCAGGCAGCTCAGTGGTAAAGAATCCACCTGCCAATGAAGGAGATGTGGAAGATGTGGGTTCGATCCCTGGGTGGGAAAGATCCTATGGAGGAGGAAATTGCAACCCATTCCAGTGCTCTTGCCCAAAAAATTCCATGGACAGAGGAGACTGGCACGCTAGAGTCCACAGGGCAGCAGAGTCGAACGTGACTGAACATGCACACACATCTTGATATATTTCACATATTTATATAAAATGGTAACACAGTGCCTTTTGCCATATATATATATATATATATATATATATATATATATATATACATCCTGTATTCCCATCATGATGCTGAGAACAAGAACTCTGTACTTGCCTTACATGATGGCTAACATGAAGAATTCGAGACTTTCATATAAAGAATTGTTGATTTTTTTACCCCATTCATAAAGATTCAGAAGACAAAAAATTAGACCAAAATTGGTAAAAAGAACATTGAGAATGACTAGAAATGTTTCAGTTGATACCTCCTACAGCTAAAGTGCCCACAGCCCTGCTATCACTCCAGATTTCCTTAATATGAAAAAGTGTTCTGTAAATGCATACACCAGAGACACAGTGTGAACAAAAAGCAGGATTCCAGGTAGTCCTTTGTTTCCAATAAATGAAGGCTGAGGCCCTCTTGCTGCCAATGCTTTGCCTCAAACAGCTTTGGCAGCACCAAGCACTGTCCCAGAGGCATCCTGGAGTGTCTGATCCTGACAGCAGGAGCAGAACCAGAGGACTCCAGAGGCTACCAGGAAGGCTGGCCCATCCACCATGCTCCATCCCAATTCCCTCCTTCCTCTCTGAAACTCAGGGCTGCACTGAGCTCCGCTGGACACAATCCTGAGCACTTGTACCAGAGCTAATACAAGTCCCTCAGTGGCACAGCTCTGGGATCATCCTCAGATGACCAGCACAATTTCTTTCTCCACTCCCAAACCCTGAAGATCTGTAAGACACTCAGTGCAAACAAAGGGAGACTTTCCTTGAGGGAGATGATCTCCATTCCCACAATGCATCTGTCCACCAATGCTACAGCCAAACATCAGCAGGACCAGGGGGTCCTTCACGGTCACCGGCTGCCCAGGAGCGGGGAGGCTCTGAGGTGCCTTTCCATCCTGACTGGGGAACACACCGGAGCTTTTCTTTCTTGGCTTACTTTTAAGCACCTAAATGTGGTTCAGTAAGTACCAGACCTGAGCCGGGTGCCAGATTACAGTGCCTTTCCCAAAGGTCTTCTTCCTGTACGTGCAGAAGTGAGAGTGAGGTTGAGCTGTCAGGTTTGTGTCAACTCCACTGCCGCTGGAGGCATTGGCCTGTCTCGCACAGCCCCGCGACCTTCTTCTGGCTGCCAGACTCTTTTCCTGTCACAGAAGTTTGAAGCACACAACCACATATAAAGGCTAAGTCTCAGAGAGGTACAGAAATGTCAATTTACATTTCAAAGGCATTTTTATCTGTTTCAGGGAGACATATCATCTGTTCATTAAACATATACCTACCACCAGCTCTGAAGCAGAATGGACCCTGATCCACCTCTCACAGATTTCTCGAGAGTTTTAAACCCCTCCCCTCATCTCAGGCTGGTTCACATCTAACTGCTAAGTTTTTCAGCTGAGTATTCAGAAGCAATCACCACTTCATTTGATCATTTAAATAGAGGAATGTATTTTTCCTCTTGATGCCTTTAATCTTTTCCTTATTAACAAAAAAGGCCTTAGGTCAGAAAGTAGGCAGCGGTAAGAAGGGAATTACTAATCTCCTTGGAAAAAACCTCTGTACAAACATAAGGCGTTATTGCATCTGACCCTTCTAAAACTAAGCTTCCTGCCCTTTACAAAACTTTCACCTGTGTTAGGGCTTTATAAACCATTGAAAACACCCATATTTGTGTCTTCCTGAGTACTTCCTATATGTCTCTTTAGTATTATAAGACTTTATAGTGGAGTGGAAACAGATTGAAAGTGAAAGTGAAAGTCGCTCAATGTGTCCTACCCATGGATGTATAGTCCATGGAATTCTCTAGGCCAGAATACTGGAGTGGGTAGCCTTTCCCTTCTCCAGGAAATCTTCCCAACCCAGGGATTGAACCTAGTGGAAACACTACCTGGGTTCATATGCCAGCGCTGGTAATTTCTAGATGTCTTAACTTTTCTGTGCCTCAGTTTGCTTATCTGTAAAATGGTCAGATCAGATCAGATAAGATCAGTCGCTCAGTCGTGTCCGACTCTTCGCGACCCCATGAATTGCAGCACGCCAGGCCTCCCTGTCCATCACCAACTCCCGGAGTTCACTGAGTATTAGTGCTTTTTCTAATAACACTGTTTGCAGAATGAGTTTAATATATGTAAACTCATATATTGGTGCAGGTTTGGGTTCTATACTGTCAGCTATAATTTCATGAAATAATCTGTCTAAAATGATACACCTTAAAAATTTTTAATGAGGTTAAACTCTGAATTTTCACTCTTGTTACTGACCGGGTACACTTGCCAAAAGTGAAGCAAGCCAAATACTGAGATGCCAAGGACTGTAGCAAAGAAAAAGTTTGTTCAGATGTCAGCCAAGTGAAGAGATGGCAGACCAAGTCTCAGCATCCCTAAAAGCTTAGGGATTAGAATATTTATGAAATAAAAAAGCAGGCCTGAAGAAAGATGCTTGAAAGCAAGAAAAGGGTGAAGTAATGAGCATTCTGAATGGTGTAGCTGAGTTACATGCATCTTCATGTTCAGAAAACGGCAGTGTTAACATGAGCTGAGGCTGGAGTTTTTGGCCCCCTGAAGTCAAAAGGTCAGCCACTGGACACTTGCATGGGCCCAGTTGAATGGTCAGTGGTCTGACCGGTTTGACCAGTCTGACCGGTTTGGGCAAGACCAGTGCTCCATGTTTCAAAAAAACAAATTAATCTTAGCATCTATATGTCAAAAGTATTATCTCTGGGGGATGGTTAAAGGAGTCTTGTGATATATTGTCTAAGCTACATGAAGCCAGGAGGGTATGAAATTTGCAAGCACAATTAAGGCGAGCTTGATTGGTGAGGGCAGGTTCCAGGATATTATTTATTAAGCAAGTTATGGTTTAAGGAATCTAACTGATGACCGCCCTCGGCTTTTCTCTCTTTGAAGTCATCTGCGATCAGATGTGTCTGCCTCAGCAATAAGCTCAGAGTCTGTCACCTTGAAGAAACACTTTAATGCTTTCTTAAATTTTTGTGTTTTAGCCTGTAGAATAGAAATAAACATGATGTTTATCTCATAGGATTATTGTCCAGCAAATGAGGCAGACCTGTGTGGTGAGATTCTGAGGCCAAAAGAATAATGCCTGATAAGTGAAGTCAGGTAACGTGGAACAGACACGGTGGCTCTGGGCAAGGCCACAGTATGAATGATCAGGTACACAGGGTCCAGACTGGGATCTCCAAAAGGCAGACACAGAAATGGCTGGGAAATCAAAGTCAACATAGCTCAGAGAGGAATCAAATACAGGAGTAAAAATAATTAACATATTGCAGCTGGGAAAGGAAAATCAGAAAGGTGTTGGTATTGTTAAGAGAGCTCTCTACAACAGAGCTGGAAGGGAAGCAACTGCAGAAGTGGAACTTATGTGTGACTCAGCCTGGATGGAATAAGAACTTGTAACCACTTACTGTCTTAACACAGGCATCCAGAATATCTGCACAGTGTTCCAGAAACTCAAGATACTTATCAGTCCCTTACCCTAGATAACTGGGAACAGCCTGTCTCTTAAAGGCAGATATTTCTTTTTCCACATCAGTGTATAAGTGCTAAGTCACTTCAGTTATGTCTCATTCTTTGCAACCCTATGGACTGTAGCTCATCAGAATCCTCTGTCCATGGGATTCTCCCAGGCAAGAATACTGGAGTGGTTTGCCTTACCCTCCTGCAGGGGATCTTCCCAACCCAGGGATCGAACCTGCATCTCTGAAGTCTCTTGCACTGGCAGGTGGGTTCTTTACCACTAGTACCACTTGCAAGACAACTTTAACAACCTTGCATTGCCTTTATGAGCTCAATTCTCTTCCCTGGAATTCTTTTTCTGGTTTGACCTGAGTCTGTGTCTCCTGAACTGCAATTCCTTAGACGGCAAACAAAGCTCTTTGTTTCTTCTAGTCTCAATACTGATCATTATTCAACAGAGCAAGTAGGGAGAATTTTCCTTTTTTTTTTTTTTTGGTCCCCAAACCAAGCTCCCTCCAACATATGCTTTCCCCTCATCTTTCCAATTATGTGAAATGTGTGACAGAAGGAATAGTTGAATGCTGGCTGAATAAGAGCCAGGCTCTCTAGGGAAGGGAGAAAGATTGAGACATTAGGGCTTCCCATGGGGAGAGGGTGAAGGCGAGGTTTAGTTAGAGAGCAAGATGTCAAGATGAACTGACACTCTTCTGTTTGCATTAATGACAAAAACAACAAAAATTAGAAGAGTTTTTATTTCTTTGTTTATGTAGTTAAATATATATTGGAAGGACTGATGCTGAAGCTGAATTCTTTGGCCAGCTGATGCAAAGAACTGACTCATTGGAAAAGACCCTGATGCTGGGAAAGACTGAAGGCAGGAGGAGAAGGGGATGACAGAGGATGAGATGGTTGGATGGCATCACCAACTCGATGGACATGAGTTTAAGCAAGCTCCAGGAGTTTGTGATGGACAGGGAAGCCTGGCGTGCTGCAGTCCATGGTGTTGCAGAGTTGGACACGAGTAAGCAACAGAACTGAACTGAACTGAGCCCAAATTAGTTAAGTTTCTACAGAACAACAATGGGATTGGCTGAAGACAGGCATTTATTCAGGATTCAAAAGTCAGGTACAAAGCAGGGGGCTGCTCTGCCCTGGTCAGGAGAGCTTCTGGCAGAAGTTTTCTGTTCCAGTGAATCTCTACCTCTCTTACCTGGGGACCTTGCTAGAATAAAGATTCCTAGGGGGAACCCAAGAGTATATATTTCAATGAGCTCTCAGGTTATGCCGCTGTTGCTGCTCAGAGGTTCACATTTTGTGGAAAGAGGTCTACTCCTCAGAGAGAAAGGGTTTTGATGGTGGGTGACCAGGATCTGAGAGATTCTCATTTATTATTTTGCTGTATCTCTTTGGAGATCTCTAAACGTTGAAAGGGTTTGCCCAGGTTTGGTCTTTAGGGAGTGGGTAAATTATTCTCATTCTTTCAAGAAGCTGTGTGCTGGAAAATAAGATGTTTGGCTTCCCTGACGATTTTTCTGAGTAGGCTGCCCACTTAAGACCTAAGAGCACTTTAGGGCATTCTTCCAGGCATATTCGATCCCTGTGCCATCTTTCACAGGTCAGAGATGTCAGATCAGCCCCTGTGGTCTGATCAGCCACCATGTTCGAGCCAAAATACTTAGTTGTCACATAATGGGTGTGACTGGATAATCTCTTAGGACTCATTCTGCTCCATAGTGACCTGATTCCAGGTTCTGGTTTCTCTTGTCAAAGTATGGGGGCTCTTATGTTTTAGTTACTGTTTGTTTTCATCAGATTTAATGAATACTGTGCTGTGCTGTGCTTAGTCACTCAGTTGTGTCCAACTCTTTGCAACCCCATGGACTATAACCCAGCAGGCTCTTCTGTCCATGGGGATTCTTCAGGCAAGAATACCTGAGTGGGTTGCCATGCCCTCCTCTTAATGCACACTACTCGGAAGCAAAGGGGAAACGTCAATACAACCTGCTCATCGAGCAGTGGAGGAGATGGTGCCCCTTCTGAGATGTCGATGATTTTAAGTAATTTAAACAAAGCGTGTGGTTAACCCAGGGGAAAACAACCTCCTGAAAAATCTGTTTTAAAATTTCTACATAGGTAGGCATATGAATTCACCCATTTTCTATCGCACAGACATAAGTAACTTTTCCTTTTTACCGTGAATACTGGTGTAGGATCCTTTTGAACAAAAAAAGATATGTCTAAACAGCTCATGCTCATCTTCTCCAGGTGTTCACTCTCCTCTTTTTCCAGTAACATCTTTTAACATCCCTCTAACAGACTATGTAATTTAGGGATTTTTTATATTTATATTTTGTTGCCCGTCACCTTACTGCCACCCCACAGGGGTGGGGATCTTTTTTTCTTGTTAACTAAAACAAGATAGTGTTTGGTATATAGGAAAAAAAAAAACCCTAAACCATATAAAATCTTCTAAATCCAAACCTCCTGATTCTAGTCTCATGGGAAGAAAGAAAGAAAGATGAATAAGAAGAGGAAAATGAAGCATTTGTGAAAACAGATTAAATTTCTGCATTCTGCATGATATCTGCTGGATGATTAGAATTCTTCAGAGCTTTAGAATAAGCTTTAATAAGAAACAGTCACGTTAACTAATGTCAATTGCTTCACTGGCAAGATATTTAGAATCCAAGCAGAAGAAATGGCAATATTTGCAGCAAACAGTTTATTATAACTGATTTCTTGATAGAGGAGCAAAGGCAGATGAGGGCAGACCTCTTGTGTGTGTGTGCATTAACTACAGTGTGTGCATGTTAAGTCACTTCAGTCATGTCTGACTCTTTGAGACCCCATAGACTGTAGCTCACCAGGCTCCTCTGTCCAAGGGATTCTCCAGGCAAAATACTGGAGTGGGTTTCCATGCCCTCCTCCAGGGGGTCTTCTCAACTCAGGGGCTGAACCTGCATGTCTTGAGTCTCCTGCACTGGCAGGCGGGTTCTTTACTGCCAATGACATCTGGGAAGCCCATATTAACTACAGACATCTGCTTTATTGTTTAGCAGGCTTTCTCCATCTCTGAAGACAAAAGGATTTCCATAGCCTCCCAAATACTGACAAGGCAAAGTCCAGTGTCCTGAGAGTCCACAAAGAGACAGTGGGGCAGGGGAAAAAGGAAGTGAGCTCTGAGCCACGGAAGAAGCCCCAGGAGGAACAAAGGACTGCCACCTGCACCAGGAGAACTGAGCAGGACCGGCACGCCTCTGTTGGCTTCCCCAGTCCATGAAACCGAAGTGTCAGTCTCCTCATCTCAGGACTGTTTCAATTCCCACTACAAAGCCCTTCATTCGATCGTCCTCCATGCATTAGTGCCTTGGAACAATCCTCTTTCATGCAGAATTCATCAGTTTAGTTAGCTGAAGAAACACTCTTTTTACCACTACATTCATCTCCCAGTAATCCATTTAATAATAATTATTATAATAACATCTTGAATTTATATAGCACCTTTAGCACTACTGTCTCATCAGTCAGCTGCTATTTCTTTGATGGTCTTCCTCTTGATGCTTACATAAAAAATGGAGAGATGGAGAGAACAGAACCCTTGAATTATAAATATTACTTTATAGGATCATTTAGTTGAATACGGCGATGCCCAGAATACATTACTGCAGACTGTGTTGTGATTTATCGCTTATGTGCCAAACTGTTCATGAAATTCAGGCTCAATAAGAGCCAGAAGCCTTTGAGAAGGGATAATCTGCTATAAACCCAGTCCACCAAGAGAATACAGGGCACACTCTCCGTGTAGCGGCCTGGCATGGAAGAAATAGCATTGACTTCAGAGTCATAAAGACCAAAAGTGAAACTGAAATTCTGGCTCTATCCTTACCAGCTTTGTGACCTTGAGCAAGTTTCTTAACTTCTTTAAAAGTTAGTTTTCTCTACAAAAAGTTGCAGTGCAGATTAAATTAGATAATATAAACAATCAGTGGGCAAGCAATAAAAGGTAGTTGGCATTTTTACTCTTCTCTAAGACTCTGATGCTGGGAGGGATTGGGGGCAAGAGGAGAAGGGAACGACAGAGGATGAGATGGCTGGATGGCATCACTGACTCGATGGACGTGAGTCTGAGTGAACTCCGGGAGTTGGTGATGGACAGGGAGGCCTGGCGTGCTGTGATTCATGGGGTCGCAAAGAGTCGGACACGACTGAGCGACTGAACTGAACTGAACTGAACTGAAATCTCAAAGATATTAGCTTAACCAGCTTCTATGGCATATTATTATTAAGAAAAAAGTGATTATTACTAATAAACATTTATTGAGCATTAAATATGTGGTAAGTTGTTATTTTCACAAAAACAGAATATATTTTGAGACAAGATATATAATTACTCCATCTTAGAAATACGTGCAATGTGTGCTCAGTCACTCAGTGGTTGTGTCTGACTCTTCGTGGCCCCAAGGACTGTAGCCCACCAGGATCCTCTGTCCATGAGATTTCCCAGGAAAGAATAGTGGGGTGGGTTGCCATTTCCTACTCCAGGGGATCTTCCCAACCCAGGGACTGAACCGGCATCTCTTTTATCTCCTGCATTGGGAGTGGGGTTCTTTACCACCAGCACCACCTGGGAAACCCCATCGTAGAGTTAGTAGTAGTGTTAATAGTGTTAATCACTCAGTCGTGCCCAACTCGTTGTGACCCCATGGACTATAGCCCACCTGGCTCGTCTGTCCATGGGATTCTCCAGGCAAGAATACCAGAGTGGGTTGCCATTCCCTTCTCCAGGGGATCTTCCCAACCCAGGAATCAAACCTAGATCTTGTGCACTGCAGGTGGATTCTTTACCACCTGAGCCACCATAAGTCTAGTATCCTAGAGCTAAGAAGACAATAAATCACAGTCTTTCAGAGTCCTGTCTTGAAGCCTCCAGAGGTTCCCCATTGCACTTGGAATCCAATCCTAAAACTCAGATTCACCAAGTCCAACAAGAGCTGGTCCTTTCCTCCCTCTGTGACTCACCTTGCACCATCCTCATGCTTCATCAGTACCCACACCCCAGGTTTCCCAAACTCAACTAGCTTATTCCCTCTGGGTAGAGTCCCTGCAACTGAGGTCTCCTTACCCCTGTCCCAATTCCCATTTTTGCAGGGCTAGCTCACTGTCAGTTCTCAAAGTAAATGCCATTTCCAGAGAGGCTTTTGTCAGCCAATCAATAGTAGCCACTGGGTCATTCTCTGTGACATTACCTGATGCACAGAGGCTTTTGTCAGCCAATCAATAGTAGCCACTGGGTCATTCTCTGTGACATTACCTGATGCACAGTTCTTATTACTCTCTGATTATCACTCTGGTTTAGATATGTATTCATTTGTTGTCTACACACACACATAAGTGCACACATCAGCCCTGGGACCCTCAGGAACGTTGACAGGTGTGTCCGTGTCTGTGTCTCCTGTTCTTAGAACACTTCCTGGCACCTGTTGGATGTGGATAAATACTGTTCACTGAAAGTGATAGTGAAAGTTGAAAGTTGCTCAGTCGTGTCTGACTCTTTGCGACCCCATGGACTATACAGTCCATCGAATTCTCCAGGCCAGAATACTGTAGTGGGTAGCCTTTCCCTTCTCCAGGGGATCTTCCCAATCCAGGGACAAAACCCAGGTCTGTCCCATTGCAGGTGAATTCTTTACTAGCTGAGCCACCAGAGAAGCCCAAGAATACTGGAGTGGGTAGCCTGTCCCTTCTCCAGGGGATCTTCCTGACCCAGGAAGTGAACCAGAGTCTCCTGCATTGCAGGCGGATTATTTTACCACCTGAGCTCCCAGGGAAATCTGGCACCTATTGGATGCTCATAAATACTGTTGACTGAACAAAGGAATAAATGAACAAGTGACCTTATCACTTTGATATGTAGAGGCTTTCCTTGTGTCTAGGCAAAATTTAAATTTAGTCATTTCCTCTGGTTTACTTGTCTATAGACACAGAGAACAAACAATGCAACTCATGCATCAAACATCCTTTATTTGCTAAAACATAGTTAACTAGCTCACCTCTTAGGCTGTCAAATGCAAAGTACCACCTCAACATAAACACAGCCACCACTTTCTCCTCTCTTGTGACTCAATTAGTTGCAATACATTGATTTCTCTTACATCTTCTCTAGTCTTGGTTTACACAAAGGTACTTTTTAATCTTCAGCTGATGAGATGGTTGGATGGCATCACCAACTCAGTGGATGTGAACTTGGGCAAACCCTGGGAGACAGTGAGGAATAGGGAGGCCTGGCGTGCAGCCATCCATAGGGCGGCAGAGTCGGATATGACTTAACAACTGAACAACAACAAACCCACCATGGACATTGCCAGGTGGCCATTCTGCCCCCTTGAGGCCTGCGCAGGGATGACACCCCACACTCACAGAGACCAGGAGACCACCCCAGTCTTTTTGTACTGTTTCTGAACTTTCCAGCTCTAGGTGAAGAGAGTTCATGACCATTTGGTAACATTGGTATAATGTTTCCTCTTGAGATAATATCTATTCTGTTTATTAGAATGAGAATTAAATGAGGTAATGAATGTAAGGTGCCTGTGGACACTAAAAATTGTACCTCATTTTGTATGTGCTTGAGAAGAGAATAATGTCAAGAAAGAGAAAAATATCAGAAATTTCTTAAAGTTGCAAAAAAGCAGAGTTCTCTGGTAGACATAAATTTTCCCTGCCTAGAGTGCTGTAATAAATAATTAACCTTGGAGCTATTTGCTTCTAAGAGAGAAATCCTGTTGGATAATAATAAATTATTGCTATAAGGAACAAAACAGAATATGTTTTGTATTTTTTACAGGTATATGTTTTAGATTTTTTTTCCAAAACAATTCAGATGACTTACAAAGAGACTGTCTTAAATCCCCACATACCAGGAACCCTTCAGAACATACTAGTGACTACAGATAAACTGCATAAGCCTTAAAGGCAAATAGGGTAGTAAAGAGGGCAAGACTGGGGTTATGTATGGACAGAGAGATTCTCTCCAACAGAGCAGCAGAGCTGCTCAAAGTTACAGAGATTTTTTTTTTTTTCAGAATCAATTAAAATTATCACAGGCTGTAGGGTTTTTCCCAGCATACAAAATTAATGACATCCAAGAAGCAGACAAGTAGAAAATAATTCAGAAATAAGCCTCTCTTACTTTATTTCCATGTGCTCTCAGATAGAAGTTAATACAGGTGAACACGGAGATTAGACAATCGACAAAAACCAGAAATAAAAGGACATTCAAGTGATACCTCCAAAAAATTATCCAAATACTTGTTCTTAATTCAATTAAGTTAATGCTTATTTAGCCTCTTCTATATAAAACATTCCCTGGAGAAGGAAATGGCAACCCACTCCAGTATTCTTGCCTGGAGAATCCCATGGACGGAGGAGCCTGGTGGGCTACAGTCCACTGGGTCGCAAAGAGTTGGACATGACTGAGCGACCTCACTTTCACTATATAAAACAGTGGGCTTCCCTGGTGGCTCAGTGGTAAAGAACTCTTTGTGACTGTTTGGACCCAGGCTGTAGCCCACCAGGCTCCTCTGTCCATGGAACTTTCCAGACAAGAATACTGGAGTGGGTTGCCATTCCCTACTCCAGGGCATATTTTTGACCTAGGGATGCAGATTCTTTACCACTGCACCACCTGGAAAGATGCTATATAAGATATTGGGCTTCCCAAGTGGTGCTAGTTGTAAAGAACCCAGCTGCCAATGCAGGAGACATGAGAGACCAGAGTTTGATTCCTGGCTTGGAAAAATCACCTGGAGGATGACATGGCAACCCACTCCAGTATTCTCGCCTGGACAGTCCTCAGGGACAGTCAATAGGGTCTCAAAGAATCGGACATGACTGAAGCAACTTAGCACGCACACATGTATAAAATATTATGCCTACTTCTCCATTATGTATATTATGATTCTCAAGACATCTCTCAGTTTAAACTTTCTCATAAAATTTTCTAAGCTTTCAGTTGTACCTTGATAGTTTTCACTCATTGATTTTGGGTCTGAACTTAATATTAGATAAATAATGAAACTTGAAAGAAAAAAATCAATGATCCTAATTAAAAATAATGCTCTCTCTTATCCTTTTCCCTTTCTAAAATTGTAATTTGCTCCTGTTGGTTCCAAAACTAGATGATAGTCTCACCAAAAAACCTGCTCTTAGCACAATTAAGATCTATTCATGCACAATACTTTTAAAATTCATTCCAGTTTATATGAAAATGTAAAAGAATCAAAATGAGGATTTACTATTCACATTGGAGACCACTTTACAAAAGGATTCATCATAGGGTTTCTTAAAATATAGCACTTCTTTATGTAGTTACTATATTCATTTAATAAAATTGAATTTTCACAATTTTCAGGCATGTATCTATTGTCCAAATTGCAATAAACGGTAATCTGTGAAAATCACTACACTTCATGACAGATTGAATAAAGTAAGCCACACAGATTTCTATTAAAAACACACACAAACTTAGCTTGAAGCAGTTTTGTTTGCTTTTCAAGGAAATTCAAAGGTTCATTGCTGCATTTAAGCATCACAAGATGCTCTAAATAACCTAAGAAGGGTGGTCATAGGAATGCTGATCCCCTAAGGAGACATATGGCGGGAAAAGGGAGAATGAAATGAGGGAAAGCAAGGAAAGAATTCCAAGTAATATCAGGATTCAGTGCTCCATGAACACCCCCATGTTTCTGCACAGGCTGTGCATTCTAGTAAAGACTGCTAGCAACCTGGGTTAAAAGATAATTGAACAGCAACCCTACGGAGACGTACAGATAGATATAAGTCCTAACTATCTGTGAAGCCCTTCATTTCCCTTCTGGGCTTTGAAATGAGATCTTCCCCTCCTCTCTTCAGAGAGAAGTTGGTTGTATTCCAAAGCAAAGGTCTCTCTGCGTCTGCTGCGGGGAGATTAAGCAGACATGCAGCCACTCTGCACGAGCTCTGAGGTTCATAATTTTGGGGCTCTTCCCCTATATGCACAGGCAGGGTTATTAGGCCTCCTTCCTTGTGCCCTTCCATGGGGAGACATCAGGGCTGGGGCTTTGGCACTAACAGGCTCTGTGAGAAGTAATTTGTCTATTTTCTGGTCCATAATATGGTGTTCCCTGTCAGGACAAATAAATAAATACAGATATAAGAATCAACAGACAAAAAAGAGCATCTGTGGATAAACGAAAAGAATTAAATTGAAGGCAGATGGAAAACTCTGTAACGTAGACGAGAATTTCTCAATCTTAGTGTTACCGGCATTTTGTATCAGTCAACTCTTTCTTGTGGGGAATGTTCTGTGCACTGTGAAATGCTTAGTAGCACCCCCCAGCCTCTACCCACTAGATGTGAGTAGCTCCTTTTCAGTCAAGACAACCAGAAATATCTCAAGATGCTGCCAAATATTTCCTGCAGTGAAAAATTGCCCCTGGTTGAGAACCACTGAAATATACAGACAGAATATCACCAACTATCTCCTCAAATTTATAACAGGTTTCAAATATAACCTCTTAAGTGACCTTAGAGCAACTGCTCTCCTTTCGCTTTAGCAATGCTACCTCAATATTAATTTGAGTCATTAAGTTAAAGCCACCTTATCCCAAAACAATACTTTAAGGGATTACCTGTTTAGAATGATAGCTCTCCTACAACAAATTGTGGAATAAAGTATGTGATTTACTAGATAGAGCAGTCCAATTAATTGCACAGTATTAGTCCAACTAGGAAACAAAACACTGATACGTGAAGTTGTTCACCATGTACAAAATTTCAAAGTTAGAAGGAATCTAACTGCTCACAGTCTCTGACCACACTTTGAATGTTTTAATATTCTTCACAAGATTCTTCACTGGGTGGTGGTCTGTCCAATTCTTGAACATCTTTGTGTTCACTCCTCTTAAAGAGGTCCATTGATTTCCAGATAATTTGGAATTTTACAATTCTCTTCCTTAAATTGAGGAAATACTATCTTCTCTTAGCTCCCAACCACTGATCCATTGGATCATTCAAACAAATTGAAATCCCTTCCCAAATGAAAAAATATAACATATTTGTATTCAATATCATATTTCTCAATTATCTACCTTCTTCTTACTAAAGAACTATAAATACCATCTTTTGTAGGGCAGGATTTTAAGTCCTTCCATCACCCTGGCCAGTCTCTGGAATATTTACAGTTTGTTCCGGCAGCTTTTATAATCTGGTTTTCAAAATTGAATGCCGTGCTCCAAGTGTGGTCTGAACATCATACTGTGAGAACAGAACCAGAGGGAATATCATGTCCCCCTTCTAGACACTACATTTCTTTTAATGTAGCCTAAGGTGGCTGCATTTAGCAATGAAGCAAACAAAGAAGGGACAAAAGGATTTCTTGATGCTATAATTCTGGTGAATAATAAAAGGAAATAGATCCTGTTACGCTTCCGTCTTCTCTAACAAGGAAAATTATCTCTGAAAGAAAACTTTAAAAGAGAAACTAACTTCATCTCTTCTGTTGGACAAACCATATTGTTAACTCGTATTGAATTTTTTCAATTTCAACTAGAAAAATTCCCCTTCACATGTGATGCTGCAAAATCCTCTCCTCTACTTATTTGTGAAGCTTGTATTTGGATCCAAATTTAGAATCTTACATTTAATTTCAATTTCATACCAGTAAATCTCTGTAATAATATTTTCTAGATTTATAAGATTAACATTGAACTCCAAGTTTAGAGTTACAAACTCGACATTTTCGTGCTTTTAGAAAAATGCTCCTCTCTTGTAGCACTTCCTACGTTGTTTACATCTTCATATATATTCAGTCTCATTTATAGCATTTTCTATAAATTTTTTTACTAATATGAGTGAGCCACTTCAAGAGAGGGAGATCTTGCCATCAATGGATTTTTTCAAACATAGACTAAATATCAGTTTTTGATCATTCTTTTTCAGAAAATAATTCATTTTGATAGAAAAGACAGAAGCAAAATATCTAGTCTCTTTATTATTAATCAAAATTTTAGCATCAAGTAGTCCAATCTATTCTTTCTCTGTTTGTTCTATTGTCAACATAAGAAACTTGAGTCTCTATTGATATTCTTCCCAGTTTTTCTGAGCCTCAGTTTTTGAACTCCAGTCAAGGTCATGTTTGACCCAAGATGTTTTAGGAGATGTAAGCATGGCTAAACTCTGAGCTTGAAGCATTGTTCAAAATAAGAAAGGTGTCTAAGAAACTAAACAGATACAAACATCCAGGATTGCACAGATACACTGAATAACTGGCTTTGTCTTCACTTACTATAAAATATAAATTTAAACTTTTGTACTACTTTACCCAAAATTCTTTAGAAGTCCTCCAGCAAAGAATCAGAATTAAGAGTTTTATTAACAGAAAAAAAATGTTAAATCCTGAAAGCTTTGAAATTCTTAATAATATTATGTTTTCCTCTGCAACTTCATACACACACACACACACAAATATCAGACAATGTCTATCACAAAATGCACAGTGACTCTGATATGCAGTCACTATACTTTCTATTCATTTCTGCCCTATACTTTTAAAAGGCAACTTAAAGCCCACAGATACTGTTAAAGTTTTCTTGAACAATGCTGTTATTTGTATAATGTCTTTCTTAAAGTTAATTATTTAGTGTCCTGTCTGGCCTTCCCAATACCCTGTAATCTATTGGAGACAGCAATGCTGTTTGATTTTCCAAAGGTACTCCCATGAAACTAAAAGGAATAGGTAAAATTTGTTGAACTGAGCGCTCCACCAAAAGCTGTACCTAGAATATATGTTTGAAAGATAAAGTTATTTTATGCACCAGTGTTTTTACTTTGTGGTAATAATCTGTCGACTTTAGCAAACAGTATTTTTTCTGATTCATTGCTGTTCCATTTGCTGTCCCTGATAGCCCTTTAATTAGGCTGCTTGTTTGTCAAATGCCAGTTTGCTGTGCTTGTTCTCCTCCACGGATTCAAAAATAATCAGGGCAGGTGTTGTATAAGTTGTATAGGATGACATGCTGTCATGATCAATTGCTAATTAATTTCAGATTATTTCTGCTTCCGTGATGTGGATGCACTCTCTCAAATGAAAAACAATAAACCATCATTATTCGTTTTGTGTTTGTTAAAGCACTTCATAATTAATAGCCAAGATGGGATTAATTTTTAAGCAAGTGTTTTCATCCAAGTGTTAGCAAAGACTCTGTTGGCTAGAAACTGTTGCTGATTTTATTTTTCACTCTGAGAAGTCAGTGACTGTTACTAGGCAACACATGAATATATGGGGGGAGAAATCCATCTTGGATAGAACGCCCATATACTATTGTAGGTAGAACATTTTAAAGAGGAGTCAATAAATGTAAGGGTCCTTCATATTTTTAGCAACATAAATAGTACCCAACAACTACTGAGTTCTTCCTATGTACCGGGTACTTAACATGCCTGATGCCATTTAACCTCTACACCAACTAAATGGTGTTGCTACCACCATGATATACATGGGGAATCTCATCCCAGGTACAAGATGAGTTCCAAACAATCACACAGCACTGGCTAAGCAACGGGCTTTATTGGGGAAAGGGGAAAATGTCAAAAGCCAGAGTAAGCACCTAGAAAGTATGATTCCCATCTGCTCGCTACCTCATAGTGATGCAGGCTGGGCAGGATACTAGGCTGAACTCTCACTGGGATCCCACATTCTTTGCCTTTAACATGGTAGGTCAGACACAGCAGTTGTGTCAGAGAGAAATAATCAAGACTGTGTTTTGGGTGCAGTCTGGTTTGGGTTGCCAGCAGTTTACAAAAGTTGTTTGGAAAGCCAGCTCCCAGATTCTAGGAACCATGAAGCCCATGAGATATCCCAGCCTCTTCTACCAAAGAAACAAATTGTCCCCACTGACGGAAGGAAGACCTGAGTCTCAACAAGCTCTTTGCCCAGGTGACTGGTGTGAACAGCCCTTAGTTATGCTTGGATTATTTTGTTCATTAAACCACAAAAATAAAGTATTAGAGAGATTAAAGTACTTATTCAGGATCAGGAAACTGTTAAATGATGTTATAGGAATGCCAAGAGAAACAGCTGACCCAGAATTTTGAAACTGCAAAACTACTTTTTTGGATTAAGATGGTCAAAAATAAAGCATTTGCTGTCAACAGATCTACATAAAAGTCCTACCAAGTTGTACTCCAAGTAGAAGGAAAAGGACAGCAAAAAGAATTATGAGATGTAAGAGGAAATGATGAGCAAAATACATGGCTAACATGTAGGTAATTCTTGATAAATGCTGTCTGCATTAAGAAATAAAAAGAAAATAATATCTAATTCGTGGGATTAATAAAATAATAAATAATGGACAGCAGTTACACATACTTCAGGAGAAAGTGATTAGAGTTTATATATGCTATGGTTTATGTTTCTTTGGGAGGAGAATTTCAATATAATATTTAGACATAATATTTCAAGAATAACTAGCAAGATAAACATGTACTCTTACAAGATAGATGAAGGAAAATAAAATATGAAAGCAAAGATAGTCTATCAAAAGGTTAAAAAAGCAAGAAAAGAAAAAAAAGAAACAGACTAAAATGGAATATCACAAAGTAATATGATAGAGACAAATGTCAGCAATCAAAATAAATTTTTAAAAAACCTTGCCAAGTAAAATACAGAGAATTTCAAACATTTTTTTCATTCAGTTATATGCAGGGTATAAGAGGCACACTGTCTCAGTCAGCTTAGGGTGCTATAACAGAATACCATAGACCGGGTAGTTTAAACAACAGCCATTTACACAGTTCTGGGAGCTAAATCTAAGATAAAGGCACTGGCAGATCAGTTCCTGGTGAAGGTTCTCTTCCTGGCTTGCAGATGACCACCTTCTCATTATCCTCACATGGCAGAGAGAGAGAGCTTTAGTCTCCCTTCTTATGAGAACACTAATCCCATTTCAGAGGTCCCACCATCGTGACCTTGTGTGTGTGTGCTGGGTCGCTTCAGTCATGCCTGATTCTTTGCCACTCTGTGGACTATAGCCCACTGGGCTCCTCAGTCCATGGGATTTTCCAGGCAAGAACACTGGAGTGAGTTGTCATGTCCTCCTCCAGGGTATCTTCCCAACCCAGGGAAGGAACCCATGTCTCTTATGACTCCTTCATGAGCAAGCAGCTTCTTTACCACTATCACCACCTGGGAAGCCCGTAAGAATATGGAAAAGCTGAATATAAAAGGATTGAAGATTTTATATATATATATTTTCTATATTTATATATATACATACATCAGGCTGATACTAGACACAATAAAGCTGTGATCTCTACTTAAATATGAGCTATATTAGCTCATATTTCTGTGAAAGCATTATTAGAAATTGATAGGGATACTACATTATGGAGAGAGATCCAGTTCAACAGGGAGTTATTACAGCTCTAAATTTCTACTGGCCCAATGGACTACATAAAGCAAAAATGGACAGACATTTGGAAAGAAAAGGGCAAATTTACCATTATAGTGAGTCGTTGTATCTCTTCTCTGACAATTTTTAACACAGGCCCACTTCCTCATTCGCAGATTGTCTGTGGCTCTGGGGCTTATAGGGGCAGAGCTGAGTGGCTGAGACAGAGCTGACATGATACACAAAGTCTAAAATATTTACTATTTTGTGTTTTACAGAAAAGGTTAAAGGTTCCTTTTTGCCCTAGAGGAAGATCCTAAGACAAATATTTTAATAAGTAGTTTATTTGCAAAGTACAGAAAACATTGACAGGGTCGTCAGGGAAGATGACACGGAAGAGAAGACAGTCACCAAAGTGTGAGTCAGCCACCTACGACTACAGGCAGCTGATGCTTCGTTCTGTAGGATAACTCTGGGAACTAGCCTAGAACACACACCTCAGGGAAAGAGCCAGGTTGAGGACATCTACCAAGACAGGCAAGAGGGAACAACAGTGGTCCCAGCTTCAGCCCTAACAGATCCAGTGCCATGTACTGAGAATGGAAGATAAATCTAAAGAGCAAAGAAAAAGAGCAGACCCTCATCCTCACCCTAATCCTAACCTGTCAAAGAGCACGTTTCCAAGCCAAGTGCAGGTCTGATCTGAGGAAATGGGGAGAATTTTTTTTAATTGGACAAGAAATCAAAATTTAAGATTTGAGTAGACTTTTTGACAACAACATATGAGACAGTTCTAATACCTAAGTGAGATGGGAAATCTATGAGATTTGTCTGAGGAATCTTCTGAGACAGGGCAGGAAGAGCCTACAGAGTTTAGGATTTTGGAGGGATTAAATGAATACTATTTCATAATTGCACCTCACCAAGTCCAGCTCATTTAATTAAACATTAATAAAAGATAGTTCCCAAGATGCTAGGCTCTATGAAGATCAGAAAACAGCAAGCTGTGAAGGAGAGGTTGGGCTAGGAAGGAACATTTATTAGAATGAAGGTTTCTCTTAGTAGGAGGCCTGGGGCACACCATGCATTGTGCTAGGGATTAAAAACACAGGCATGAAAGACCAAGATTCCACAGAAAGACAGCCACGGGAAAGACTGTCAAAGAGACCCACTGTCATAGGAAACAGTGTCACAAAAACAAAAATACAAAACTGGTATCTAACCAAGCCTGAAACACACGAACAAACCACAAGGAAATCAGTGGTTGTTGAAGGATTTTGAGGAGCACAGTGACATATTAGATCTCTACTTCTTAAATTTTACCATGACAGTAAAACTGCTGACTCAAAGGGCATGAATCTAAGCAAACTCTGGGAGATAGTGAAGGACAAGGAACCCTGGTATGCTGCAGTCCATGGGGTCACAAAGAGTCAGACGTGACTTAGTAACTGAACAACAACAACAAACTGGAAGGTGGACCAGAGGAGCAAGGGCCAGGGGGACAAGAATATAAAGAACGGGCATTAAGGCATGGAAACATGGTCAACCCAGTCTGGTCATTGTCTGGAGGTAAATATATGATTTCTCAGTTAAATGATGAGTTCCATGATTATCCCAGAAAGAGGAGCATAGGAAACAAACATATTTGGAAAGAAGTTTCCCATAAAAGACCCACTGAAGTATCTTGAATAGCTTCACAGGAACCTTCCCGTCACCTATTCTTCAAGGCTCATGCCGTACACTATTCTTGAGAAACAAATTTTCCCTTCTTGTAATTATTCTCTGTGTTATTCATCTATTGTTGCTCCAAAATTTATGATTTTATTTAGTCCCTTTAATATGACCTTAGAAGTTTGGGATGCATTGAATCAGTTTCACTTTACACAAAGCTAAAGTAGGCATGAGACCATACATAATAAGGTACTCAGCAAAAACTGAATAAGTGAATGAATGAATCGATGCATGACTACTTGTCTCTCAAACCAGGTTTACCCAGAAGTTCCCCTGCTGAGAGAGCTGTTTAATTCAAAGGGAGAAAGTAATCTAATCAACTGTTGGGCTTCCCTTAAAGCTCAGTTGGTAAAGAACCTGCCTGCAATGCAGGATACTCAGGTTCAATTCCTGGGTCGGGAAGATCCCTTGGAGAAGGAAATGACAACCCACTCCAGTATTCTTGTCTGGAAAATCCCATGGGCAGAGGAGCCTGGCAGGCTACAGTCCATGGGGTCACAAGAGTCAGAAATGACTTAGCGACTAAACCAACCAACCAAGCACTGAAATGACTGAAAATGATTTCAACCAAGAAGTGAAATGATAATCAGTGCTCCCTCAATTACTATAACAGGAGGCAACACTGAAGTCACAGCGTAAAAGAGAAACAGTACTTTTAACAGTAAGTTAGCATGTATTGAATACTTTACATTTGCCAGTACAAGACTAAATACATTATATCCATTATCTCATTTCATTCATTCAACAAACAGTAGTTGAATGAATGGTCCATGTAATGTTCTTAGCATCAGAGTCACAACAGTGAACAAAACAGATATATTCTCTGCCCTCATGGATATGAGAGTTGTAGGTGAACAGGTAACCAGTAATAAATAAGAAAAATTCAGATTGTGCGACTGTAGTGAAGGACATAAGTTGGGAGATATAACAGAAGAACTTGGAGGCAGGGGGCACATGGTAGGTTGAAAGGCCTTTTTGAGAAGATAACATTTAGGCTAAAATCTGGAGGAAAAGGACATAACCCTATAAAAATCTGACCAAAACTGCCTCAGGCAAAGGAAAGAACAAGTAAAAATATCCTGAGGCAAGAAATACTTTGGTTTGTCTGAGAAAAGAAAGAAGATGAAAGAGACTCAAGCATGAGTAGTCATAAAAAGATGCGTGGGAGGTGGAATGGGAAAGGTAAGGAAGGCCAGGCCTTGGAGGGCCTGGTAGACCGTGGTACAGAATCTGGTATTACTGAACTTGCAATGGGAAACCACTGAAATGTATTTAAGTAAGAGTAACATGACTGCAAGACCATTCTCTGGCTGCAAGTTAGAAAATAGATTTGGAGGGTGGTTCAAGAATAGACATAGTTGGACCAGTTGGAAGGCTCTCTCCCCAGTGATGTGGAAAGAGACAAAGAAAAGCAGATACATGATTGAACTCATTCTTTGGAGGTAGAACATGCAAATCTTGCCAGTCAGTTGGGTGGGGTAATGAAAAGCAAACAGATAGCAAGCATAAAAATCTAGGTTTTGGTTTGAGCAACTGAAACATGATGTTGCCACTTATGAACAGAAAATAGAAGAAAATAACTGGGGAGGTGGGGGAGGTAGAGAGGAGGAATCAAGACAACTGATTTGAGCAAGTAAAGCAAGATATATATTTAGGGACTTTCCTGGCAGTCCAGTGGTTAGGACTCCAGGCTTCCACTGCAGGGATCACGGATTCTATCTCTGGTTGGGGAACATGGATCCTAAGATCCATGCAGTACAGCCAAAATATATTGAAATGAAATAGCTATGAGAATATACTATTTAAAAAATAAGTTTATAAAATATATCTAACTTTGAGCAAATAAAGTGACATATACACCTATAGGTATATATCAAGTCAGCAGCTGAACTTATTAACCTGTAGTCAAAGCAAGAGATAAATGTCTGAAGCATATTGGGAAACTGAAGTTATATAAAGAAAGAAAATGGTTTAGATTACCAAAGATTGACACATTAGGGAGAAGAGGAGGAAAGGGAGAGAAGGGAAAGGAAGGGGGAGATAAAAAGAGGGAAGAGGATGAAACGAAAACAGAAGCAGGCCCACTTTAGCTTCAGGGTGAAAGGTTATTGTTGAATCACTCAAAGACGCCGTGATTCTTGGCCCCCGGAGGAGAAGAATTCAACTCGGGGCCAGAGACGAGGCTTGATAGCTCAGAGCTTTTGTGTAATAAAGTTTTATTAAAGTATAAAGGAGATAGAGAAAGCTTCTGACATAGGCATCAGAAGGGGGCAGAAAGAGCATCCCCATGCTAGTCTTCAGCTGGATGTTATATAGTCACTAGCAGTCTGTTAATAAAAGAAAGGAATGTCTTAAAACTCAGAATGGCACCAGGCCCCTCACCCATAAGATGCATCTTGGGATAATCTTGGCACCAAATGGTTCATCCTGGGCCATAAAATGATTAACTTGAATCTTGAAGAAGGGCAGATCACCATACAAATAGTTTCATTTACATAGATTAGGGGAACAATATCTGAGTATAACATACTGGTTTGTCAAGTAGGTTCTGAGCCAACAGGCTGAGGGACTTGAAGACAGAGTTTGGAGTAAATGGGTAGCACATTAGCATAGCTTAAGACAAACATTTCCATAAGAAAAAGGCATTGGTTATCTCTAGGTTTGAGAATAGTTAACTTCAGGCGAAACCAGGTGTCATTATGGCAACACAGTATTTTAAGAGAAATCTCTTTTTAAATTTGTATAGAGAAGGAAAAAATATCACTAGTTTGTTTTCCCCCTGCCTCTTAAGAGAGATGAAAATGTCTGACACTTGCAGGCTATTTCCTCCATTTGGAGACCCCTGGCCTTCCTGCCTGTTACCCTCTCAAAGGCACAGACAGAAATAGAGAGACAGGGCTGGATAAATGGAAAGAAAATCAGGAGAGTGGCTTATAGTCAAAGTTAAGGGAAGTGTTATAAGAGGGATATAATATTCCAAATGCGGTTTAGCAGTTGAGTAATGTATGAATAAAGAAATAGCCACAATAAATTTTCACAATAGCCCTGAGGTAATTAGTATTACTATAATGTTGAGAAAACAAGTTTTAGAAAGATATCACTTAAAAATTAAACTCTGGAAATAGGATTCTAATTGAGGCTATCTGACATTAAAAAGTTTATCATAAGGAGGTAGATACTGAAAAAGAGCACACAGAAGATCTAATTTGGGAGAGAGAATACTCTAAAGTGATAAGAAATGGGGTTCAGAATACTAGCTTCCTATTCAGGCCAGTGAAACATTGCTCATTTTATTTCAAATTAAGTGATTCACCAGATAACTTCTAAGTGTCCACTCTGCACCATACACTGTTCTAGACTCTGGACATACAGTGGATCCTGAACTCAAGGTGCTTATATGCCAGTGAGAAAAGCTAACAATAAGCGAGAATACAAATATTACAGATTTGTGCCCAGTCGTGTCTGACTCTTTGCAGCCCCATGGATTGTATCCCGCCATTCCTCTGCCAGGGTATTTTCCAGGCAAGAATACTGGCTGCTAAGCTGCTAAGTCACTTCAGTTGTGTCCAACTCTGTGCAACCCCATAGACGGCAGCCCACCAGGCTCCCCAGTCCCTGGGATTCTCCAGGCAAGAACACTGGAGTGGGTTGCCATTTCCTTCTCCAATGAATGAAAGTGAAAAGTGAAAGTAAAGTCACTCAGTCGTGTCCGACCCTCAGCGACCCCATGGACTGCAGCCTTCCAGGCTCCTCCGTCCATGGGATTTTCCAGGTAAGAGTACTGGAGTGCGGTGCCATTGCCTTCTCCAAAGAATACTGGAGTGGGCTGCTATTTCCTACTCCAGGGGATCTTCCCAATCCAGAAACTGAACTCAGGTCTCCTGCATTGGTAAATGGATTCTTCACCACTGTGCCACCAGATTCAGGCAATAACTAATGTTAGGAAGGAAAATAAATCAGAATAAGGAGGGCATGATGGAGAAGCAAGGGCTGTTTTAACAAGATGGTCAAGATAAGCCTCACAAAGCAGGTAATATTGGGGCACAGACTTAGAGAAAAAGAGTGAGTTGTCTATAAGTCAGAAAGCAGGTCCACCAATGTAAAGGACCAGGAATTGACTGAAGTTCAGTCTATTTGACAGAAGAGCCAGAAGGTCAGAGTGACTGGAGAAGAAAGAATCAGGAGTGGTTGGGGAAAATAATGTAGGCTACAGGAAGGAAATGGAATGGTGTGTGGCCCCATAGGCCATGGCAGAGAGCTTTCATTTTATTCTAATTACAATCACTTAGAGAAATTTTGAGCAGGGTGGAGATTGGTTCTGACTTACACTTTCTAAGTTCATTCTATCTGCTGTGTTGGAAATAGACTCTGAGAACAAAAATGGATGGAGGAAGTTGCCAACTGAGCAATTTGATAGAACTTATCAGGTATAACCCAAAGCTTTAAATTCTCATAGGTCCTCATTATGCTGAGAGTCAAACTGTGCCTGATGTGTGATAGTGAAAAGAAGCTGATTATGAAAAGAAGCTAAGGTCAGAGTGAGGTAAGCTTGTTACCAGGATCACAAGCATTTGAACCCATAATTAACTGCCATGACTTTATAAGCATTTATCCAGACCCAATCTGAGGGCTTTATTAGATCCAGTTTATGTTTCCATAAAGTATAATAGGGTGTTTTATTTTGTCCTTGGAGAGACTTCAATTGTAAAATATTTTTTAAGTTATAAGCATCATTTACATGGCTGCTAAGATACAGCATTATTTACATGTATTAAAGAGAAAAGTGAAATATTATGAACCATTTAAATATTTTTATATAACAAGTGCATTTCAGTATTAAAGGAAAAAATAAGTATTAAGATATATGGAATAGGCAAACATATGTTATAGAATGGGCTTCTCATGTGGTTCAGCAGGTAAAGAATCTGCCTGCAATGCAGGAGCCACAGGTTCGATCCCTGGGCTGGGAAGATCCCCTGGAGGAAGGTATGGCAACTCACTGCAGTACTCTTGCCTGGAGAATCCCATGGACTGAGGAGTCTGGCAGGCTATAGTCCATAAGGTCACAAAGAGTTAGACACAACTAAAGCAACCGAGCATACATGCACACATGTTACAGAATAACCCAACAAAAATCACCTGTATTTCTCAAACTAGGATTTAATTAATTCCTTTTTATTAGTTTTCCAAGGAGGCATAACAGCCCTCAAGAATATTAGGAAAAAACAGCTACATATAAACAAGCTTCCTTAAAGAAAACTGGAAAATTCTTATGTGCCTGTGTGCCTAGGACTAAGAGTATTAAAACTCCAAATAACTAAAACTAAATTTACCTTATTTTAAATTCTATTTTACCCTTAGGGATGCTGAATTAAATTTTAGTAAAGAGAATTATTTCTAAATAGGACTATAATGGTATATTTTTATTGATATGGCAATGTTCTTTAAGTTTATACAATTGTTCCCTGCCTTAAGCAGATTCAACATAGTTTCAAATGGCTCAAATGAGTTCAAGGAAATACCATAGATTATTTTCAATGTCCTTTTCACAGAGGATGGGTTTAGAGATAGAGAAAAATTAAATCCTTGTAGGCTGTACTCTCAGTGAATCAAAAAATAGAAGTTGAGAAAAGCCTGAGGAATCATCTACCTCTTTACCAGAGAGTATAGACTCTAGGCCTTCTAGTTGAAGAAAAATTGAATACACCTCAAAGATCATGGGACATATTCCATTAAGTGTTTTTCCCCAGACTTTATAATTATTTTATATTAGCTTGGGAGATGGGATCTGAATTTAATCCTTGTCCCAAAACACAGTTGGCTTCCCTATAGTTCAACCATGGCTTTGACAGAAGTTCCTACTCAATCATGGGGCAGAGGGTGAGCTCTTAATGAAGATAAGCAGAGGTCTGCTATTCTCAGTTGTAGTAGGTAAAAATCACAGTACTTTCAAGCAAGCTAATCTTAATATTTTCTAATATAGCAAAGGCCTGAAACTAAGCTTTTTCTCCATGGATGAAGGAGCCTGGTAGGCTATAGTCCATGGGGTTGCAAAGAGTGGGACACGACTTAGTGATTTCACTTCACTGGGTAACATGATTTAACCAATAAAATATTTGTATTAACGTGTGTGTGTGTGTGCACGCACGCTCAGCTGTATCTGACTGCTAGATACCCCATGGACTGTAGCTCACCAGGCTCCTCTGTGCCACCTGGGAAGACCCTTATATTAACAATTCTATGAAAAACTAAAAATTATATGCCTAATTTAAATATACCTTGAACAATCTTTTCTACACTATTAATTTAGAAAGTTGGCATTTTATACATACATAGAACAAAGAAGCAACATATTAAAACAATAGATAACCTTTCTTAGGAGGTCCGTGGGTCCCTGTGAGGAAGTTAACATTCTGAGAGTTAACATCTGAAAAAAGGGGAACAGTGATGCCTAATTCATTATATTTTTGTGAAATTTTTGTGAAATCTAAATGAATTAAGGTTAATTAATTCATATTCATAAAGAAAGCATAACTCTTGGTGTTTAGTAGAACATATACATGAGTTCTTCCACTATTCTGACCAATCATTGCAAAAACATAAATCCAAAAGAAGTAAAATCTGAATTAATGAAGCACTATCTTGTGTAAAATGTTATTGATGAAAATTGACCAAGAAAAGTGACAAGAATGAAGTTTACATGAAAGTGACAGAAGTGTTTCCTATAAACAGATTAAATGAATATGCTAATGACACAGACTTTGGGAGGGCAGGAAATCAAATCAGTGGAAGCAAAATCTAGAGTACAGTAAAGAGGAAAACTGGAGGGAAGATGGTTCTATATAGTAGTAGAAATGCTCCCACCATAACCTGGAGACTTGAAGAAAGAGAAAAGGAGGATATACCAGATACAACAAAGGGAGAACATTTTAAAATACAAAGAACTTTCAGAGATAAACATAAAACCCATGAAATGTATATGGAAAATGTGATGAAGACATGAAAGGACAGCTTAAAGGAAAAGAAATATATGCAGGCATTAAATATATGAATAATTGTTTTGCCTTTACAGGAATTAAGTAGTCTAAGTACTATTTGTTGCCTATCAAAGAAGCAAATTTCTGAAAATGGTGCCCCCAAAAAATGACCATCACTAAAACCCATGCTCTCACCAACTGCTGATGTGAATATATGTATATCCCTTGCTGACATCAATTTGGAAATATCTATGGAAAGCTGTTAAAAAGTTTGTATTCTCTAAGTAATTTCACTTCTAAGAAAATACTCAATGCAAAAATTGTATGTAAGGATGTTATTTTCAACACTGATTTACAACACTGAAATTATCCAAATATCACAGACAATAAAGTGAATATAAAAATGGTGTGTAGGCTATGATTAACTATATGGTGGACTATCAGAAAACCAACTAATATATGTTTTTGGATCTTTGAGAAACAAGCATTGCTTTCCTTATCCATGACAATACAAGGTGTAATACTCAGACATAGCTCAGGATACGTAGAATCTTAAATAGATATTAATATGACACAGTCTTGTTATAACTTTGGTAAGAAAACACTATTTACTTAAGCCTAGATTACGAATATAGGAATAGAGATTTAAGAAAATATATCTCAGTATCAAGAAACAGCATTCCTGAGTTAAAGCTGTCATTTAAATATCCATACTAGATCAATGTATTAGGCTATTTTTTTAACTTAAGTCGGGATTTTTTTTTTCATTCATAAAATATATTGAGAAGCAATGTAACCCTTGAACTTTGAAGTCTATAGAGAACTGGGATGAGGGCCTAGTCTCTTTTCTGATAGTTGATGACTTGGGGTAAGTTATTTAACTCTCCTAAGTCTCAGTTTTCCACTGTAAAAGAAAGACCATCATACTTGATAAACAGTGTTAGGTTGAGATTTGAATTAAAATCAGATTGTATATAAAGTATGTCGCCTAGGTCTCAAAAGATAGTAGTGATTGTTAGTGTAGTTTCATTCCATTCTTTATTTCCTAGGCCCCAAAAGAACTTTAATTTAAATGTCTTTGATATACCAATTCCATCCACAATTCCTAAAGCCCACCATCTGTCTGTGCTCAGCTCCATGGATATAAAGATAGAGTCAACCTTTGCTTGCTATGTACTAGACTGTAGGGCAAAGGATGACCATGACCCCTGCACTTAAAGCTCCATAGAAGAGTATACAATTATAATAAAATATAAACGCATCAGTAAAGCATAATGTGAAAATCACTTCAGAGGTATAAAGTAAGAAAGGAATAATTACCTTGACAGTGAACAAAACCAGAGATTGAAAGCAAGGTTTGAACTAGAATATTAACTATCATAGACTTTTGTATTCCTCCCTGTGACTGAAAATTGCATGCTCTCACTTAAAAAAATAAATAAATAAAAATTAAGATGAGAAAATTGGTTTCTTTTAAAGGTGTATAGAAAGTAGCAACAGCATTTTAAGTTGTGTCGTGTCCATGAATAAGGAAAAATCTGACATTCAAGAACTGTAAGCATCCCTAAACAAAATTCCATTCAAATTACCAAATATATATAGAAAAACAGAAGTCAGTGAAAAGGAATAACAAGGACCCACCCAGGTTTGACAAGCATCTGAAATGCTGTTGTTGCAGTAGGGTCTTATACACAATTTCATCTGTATCATTCAGCAAGTTCTCCTGCAATTATCTAGACAGAAAAGCTGCTGGGGAGGGAAGTAGAGAGATATTTAAGTGCTCCATTCTGTTCCTGCAATTACTTTGCAATAGACAGGGCCCTGGTTTCAAGCGGGGGTGGTGGAAGGAGAGATAAGAGTTAGCGTTAAAGGTATAAGTGAAGGATAAATTTTAACAACAAAGAAAACTTTCAAGCTACAGGCGATCTATTTATGTATCCTTTTAAACCAAATGTCCTTTGCAAGCTTAGAGAATTTGAGCTCCATCTTGGTGAGGAGAGTCATCCACGAGTTCTGATTGGAGGGTGAGGCCCAGCAGCAAGGTGGGCAGAAAGGGGAGTGGTGAGAGGGGAGCTGATCTCTGGGGTAAAGCAGGACTTCAGATGATAGCCACCGTGAAAGCAACTAATTGGGTACTGGCTATGGGTACAAAAATGGAACTCAACCCATGGAGAGAAACAGTTGGTCAGGGCTGGCAAATTTCTCAGGCTCAAACATGAGGGATGTTATGTAGAATAAGGAATCTTAAGCCAAGTTCACTACTGGAAGTTGCCTATTTAACTCACAACATTATGTGATGAGGGTACTTGCTGACCACTCTCCAGTTCAGGGTCCTCCTATGGAGCTTCTCTGCTCTGAGTTTTCTACCCTTCTCTGTGTTTATGGGTACCCTGGGGCATTATAGGGGGCTGGGTGATGAATGGGGCATGGAAGAGATACATGTGCTGGTGCTCCCTGGGATTGCAGAAAATGTAGATGTAGGTCACAGCATGTGGTGTGTGAGGGGCAAAAAGGAAGCTGAAGCTGGGAAGGTAGATGGGGGGCATGGTTAAAAGGCCTGGTGAGTCACCAAGTACAGACTTGAATTGTTCTGTAGGCAATGGTGAGCTACTGCAAGTATTTCGAGGGAGTAATATGTTTCATCTGTACATGTATGCATGCATGTTCAGTTGCTCAGTCATGTATGTTTCATCCAGGAATTTTTAAAAGCATAATTATGGAAGATATTTTGGAAAAAAAAAAATCATTTGAGACAGGGAGGCCAGTTAGGAGACTGTGCTCTGTATAAAATGGTTCCACTAGATTCTTTCACATCCTGACTTTGCCCAATGCATATTAGCTAAAGAAAAAAATTAAATGTTGAACCAAGGTAGGGCAGCAGTAATGAGAAGGAGAAAGAAAAGCAGAGAAAAGTTTGGGAAAGAGAGCCTTAAATGTGAGCAAGAGGACTAAGGAGAAAGTGACAATGACTGATGCTTTTAATCTAGGCAAATATGAAGCTAGTTGTGCCATCCATACAGGATGAGGGAAGGATGTTGGAAAAACAATGGTAATGAATTTGGTTTGAGGCATGCCGAGTAAAGAGTAACAAATAATCATTTATGCAAAACAAAAAACAAAGCTTACATTTAAGGACATTTTTAATTCCCATCAAGTAGATGACTAAAGGAAATCTCTAGTTTTGAGATCCAAAAACTAGATGGTGATTTCTCACAATACAAAAGGATTCTTTACTCTGTAATAAATTCTTTATTCTATTAATAAAGCGGTTCCACTAGATTCTTTCACATCATGACCTTGCTCAATGGATCAAAACCATGATTAATTTTTAAATCTTAAGGTCTAGAGATAAATAAAAAGGCATTACTTTGTGACAGGATCATGTGAATACAAACTAAAATTCTGTAAAGTAAGGATATCAAGAGAGGAACAGAAGGGAAGGAGAAAGCAAAAGTGAGCAGAAAGGCAGAGAAAGTCACAAATGAACATGAATCTAAGGACAAAACCAGCCAGCACAGAATGAGCAAGAGGATGAAGCCTCTATACTTTGTAGAAGGGCAGAGAATCAGACATAAGAATAAAAGAAACACCCTGATGTGAAACCAAGGGGATCATCTCTTTCTTAAAGTCCAATACTTAAGTTTGCCTAGTGTCCAATAATGTAGTATATACCATGAAAGTGAAAGTGAAAAGTGTTAGTCGCTCAGTCATGTCCGACTCTTTGGGACCCATGGACTGTAGCCCTCCAGGTTCCTATGTCCATGGAATTCTCCAGGCAAGAATACTGGAATGGGTAGTCCTTCCCTTCTCCAGGGGATCTTCTTGACCCAGTGATCGAACCCAGGCCTCCTGCACTGTAGGCAGATGCTTAACCATCTGACTCACCAGGGAAAACCAAGGAGAACATCTCTTTCTCAAAGTCCAATAGTCAGTTTGCCTAGTGTGCAATAATACAGTATAGTATGTGCCGTGCTGTGCTAAGTCACTTCAGTCCTGTCCAACTCTTTGTGATCCTATGGACTGCAGCCCACCAGACTCCTCCATCCATGGGATTCTCCAGGCAAGAATACTGGAATGAGTTGCCATGCCCTCCTCCAGGAGAATAGAAAGCATTAAATAAGTGTCAGTTTTTATTATGAACAAAAAGAGAACTCATAATGGTTTCCAAATAGTTTAATATTTCTCCATTAAGTATCAAAGCATCACCCTTTCCATTTGTCTTTTATTAAATGAAAGTTCATCCTGGGAAGGGTAAACTAGTCCAGTCACTAACACTGTAGTGTGGGGTCCTTAAACCAATCCCATCTTCCAAGCAGCAGGAGGAATTCAGGGTAGCATGGTTTGAAAATACTATATGGAATACTAAAGAAAGACTATGAGAGAAATGAAGAAAAATGCCATTTTAGAATTTGGTAGGGTCTCCCCCAACATCAAATGTCAGAAAAAAGAAATCTTAAGAAAATCATTGTGTGTAAGAGACATGATTTTTTAAAGATGATTTTAAAATTAGGAGGAACAAAGTAATAGGATTATAAATTTAGCAAGAAGCAACAAAGATGCAGAAGATGTGAGTTTTAAATGAAAATCTGATGTGGCTTCAAGGGTTCTCACTGGTGAGCAGAAATATTGAAGGTGAGTTCGGGTGAAAGTTCCTAGATAAAGCCTAGGTCTAGACACTATAGAGCAAAGAAGAAAAGGACTCAAGACTAGAAAGAGGGTAGAGTTTAATGAAGAGGCCAACCTTCAATAAAACAGGGATACCTGTTGGATTTCCCATCTAGTACTTGTTTACACCTCTTATACAGCAAACTTGTCTCAATATTGCCATGAAATTCTGTAAATTACCTTTGGTAATGCTACCACATTAATCATTCTTCTTCAAATCTCACCCACAGTGAAAATGGGTATTACAATTCCTTTTTAAAAAAATAAACCTTTTTAAAGAGAAGGTAATTTTAAACATGAAGAAAATTAAAGTTAAATAAATAAAATGTTATCATAAATTTCTTACACAAGACATGCCCATTTCTCATCTTAGAGCTGATTGATTTGTGAATTTGTGGAACAAAGAAATCAAGAAAATGATGTCAAGTATCATGTATTTTCTATTGTCACAGTGTCACATTATTCTTTACAGATAAATACATCTCAAATGTAATTTTAAATTCTATTTTCTTATATATACACTCTGTGGTACACTGATTGCACTGCCTGCTGGCCCGGTTTTTTCTCTCTCGGGGTGGGTTAAGTGTCAACTATAAGCATCACCATGTGACTTGCTTTGGTCAGTGGACTATGAGCAGACATAAATCCAGTCACAGGCCTGGAAAACCCTTCAGCATTTCCCCTTGCTTGCCCTAGCAAGCATCTCCTTTCTTGCATCTGTATTCTCATAGCTATGAGAGAACATAATTGGTCTATCCTTTTAGAGAATGAGACATGGGAGGAAGAGCTGCATCTTCCTGCATCCTATCTGAAGCATTCTCGATTCTAGTCCCCAGTCAATCCATGGCTTCCTGCAGATACATGAGTGAGTCCAGCCAAGATCAGCCCAACCTGCCAGTCAATCTACAGATCTGTGTGTAATAAGCAGTGCATGTTGCTTCACACTACTAGCTGTGGTATGGTTTGTTACTTAGGATCATCTTTCCCGTAGCTCACTGATTCACACACACACACATTTACTTGGCTACCTCAACAGAACTATAATTTCACACTTCTTAGTTTCCACCATGGCAATCTATACTCAGAATATAGCTACCGGGTTTTCTAAATGTTGATTAATAGATGAATTATAGAGAATCAAATGTTTAATCTAGTCAAATGTTCTAGCGGTGATTTTTTGTTTGTTTCAGGACTCTTTTGCATGTTCAAATATTATTGAGGATCCTAAACAGCTATTGCTTATGTGTATTATATCTATAGATACTACTGTAGAAGAAATTAAAACTGAGAACATTTCAAACACAAGCATCACAAGCACACATGCATTAGCCATTGGAGAGCTGGTGTCATCATAAGTCATGTGGCCTCTGGGAAGCTCTACTATCTGTTCTTGAGAGAATGAAAGTGAAAAAGGTAGATGAACTAATATTTGCAAAAGACTTAAAATGAGTACCTGACAAATAGTGATATTTGATTTCAAATAAATAAGAATATTTCATAGTGATCCTGTGTTTGTTTTCTGAATATCACTACTGTATGTCTTTAAAATGATCACATATGAGATGATCTACAATAATATGTCTGTCAAGGGAGATATTCAATTGTTTTAAGTAGGAAGTACCACAATATTCACATTTCTGCATAATGAAGTATTCTTTCCAACATCAATTTAATTAGGATGTTACTTTTCCACCGAAAAGCAAATCAGTTAAAAATCCCTACATGTCAGAGGCAAAACACAAAGGCAGCTAAGTGAAAAACACACAGACACTGCTCAAAGCCACAGCCTGACACAAATAAAGAAATAAGCTTTCGGTTATAATAACTGATTAGCAGCCTGCATTTTGCAGATTATGTGGAGGGATACAGAGTTCCCATTCAGTATCCATTATTCCAGTCCCCCTTAATTATAAAACCCTGGTTTAACTCAGAGGCAATGTTCTCTTTTTTAATTGCCTGCTGCTTGAGATGCAGATGTGAGGATTCTAGCCCCCAAAGCCAACTCAGACCACACAGTAACCTGAAGCATGAAAGCCAGAGCTGAGGATGAAGAGCATTGACTTTCTGATGAAAATGAGGATGCATCAGATAATGGTGAACTGCCTGCCTCCAGACTTCTTTTTACATGAGGAAGACTTCTATCTTGTTTAAGCTATTATTTGGGGGTATTCTCTTACTCGCTGAGGTGCAGCCAACTTAAACTATATAATATATATGATAACTGTGTGTGTGCTCAGTCACATTTAACTCTTTGTGACCCCTGGGACTATAGCCCACAAGACTCCTCTGTCCATGGTATTTCCCAGGCAAGAATATTGGAGTAAGTTTCCATTTTCCCCTCCAGGGGATCTTCCCCACAGGGATCAAACTTGTCTCCTGCATTGGCAGGAGGATTCTTTACCACTGAGTCACCAAGAAAGCCTCATAATTAATAATAAATGTTTTTAAATTGAATTATAAAACATCATGGGGTTAAAGACATAATTCTAAAAGAAAAACAAAAACAAAACATCTGACTAAAAGTCTTCAATAATTTCAATTTAGATGAATTGGAAATTAATAGCAAAACTTAACCATATATCATTTGGAGTACGTGTTTAAAACTATGTTTTATGTTACCATAAATTAGATATATGTCATAGCTTATTTTTAATTAGCCTAAATTAATTTTGCCATCCCCACAAAAGTTAAGTGTTTACAGAGAAAACTTTTTGTGATGTTTACAGTAAGATTTGAGTCAAGTAAAATAACCTGTTAGTTAACTCTCAATCCTGAGTATTGCTAGGTGTGTGCATATGTGTGTGTACCCCTCTATGTGTATGTATGTGTGTTATATTTAACAGATTTTATTCAAAGTTTTAAAACTTTCAAAAGCACAGACATATTGAATGAATACTTGGAGCAAAGTAATACTCAATAAGAATCAAACTAAACATCCATCAACAGAGGAATGGATAAAGAAGATGTGGTACATATATACAATGGAATATCCAGTTCAGTTCAGTCACTCAGTCATGTCCGACTCTTTGCGACCCCATGAATTGCAGCACGCCAGGCCTCCCTGTCCATCACCAACTCCCGGAGTTCACTCAGACTCATGTCCATCGAGTCAGTGATGCCATCCAGCCATCTCATCCTCTGTCGTCCCCTTCTCCTCCTGCCCCCAATCCCTCCCAGCATCAGAGTCTTTTCCATTGAATCAACTCTTCACATGAGGTGGCCAAAGTACTGGAGTTTCAGCTTTAGCATCAGTCCTTCCAAAGAACACCCAGGACTGATCTCCTTCAGAATGGACTGGTTGGATCTCCTTGCAGTCCAAGGGACTCTCAGAGTCTTCTCCAACACCACAGTACAAAAGCATCGATTCTTCCGTGCTCAGCTTTCTTCACAGTCCAACTCTCACATCCATACATGATCGCAGGAAAAACCATAGCCTTGACCAGACGGACCTTGTTGGCAAAGCAATGTCTCTGCTTTTCAATATGCTATCTAGGTTGGTCATAACTTTTCTTCCAAGGAGTAAGTGTCTTTTAATTTCATGGCTGCAATCACCATCTACAGTGATTTTAGAGCCCCCAAAAATAAAGTCTGACACTGTTTCCCCATCTATTTGCCATGAAGTGATGGGACCGGATGCCATGATCTTCGTTTTCTGAAGATCATGGCATCGTTTAAGCCAACTTTTTCACTCTCCTCTTTCTCTTTCATCAAGAGGCTTTTTAGTTCCTCTTCACTTTCTGCCATAAGGGTGGTGTCATCTGCATATCTGAGGTTATTGATATTTCTCCCGGCAATCTTGATTCCAGCTTGTGCTTCTTCCAGCCCAGTTGGATAAATAAACACACTATTGATACTATGTATAAAATAGATAGGGCTTCCCAGGTGGTGCTAGTGGTAAAGAACTCACTTGCCAATGCAGGAGACATAAGAGATGTGGGTTGATCCCTGGCTCAGGGAGATCCCTTGGAGAAGGGCATGGCAACCCACTTCAGTATTCTTGCTGGAAAATTCCATGTACAGAGGAGCCTGGCGGGCTATGGTCCATAGGGTTGCAAACAGTCAGACACAACTGCAATGACTTAGCACAGATGGATAATAGATAACTAATGAGAACTTACTGTATAACTCAGTGAACTCTACTCAGTGCTCTATTGTGACCTAAATGAGAAGAAAATGCAAAAAAAGAGGGGATGTATGTATACATACAGCTGATTCACTTTTCTGTACAGAAGAAACTAACACAACATTATAAAGCAACTATACGCCAATAAATTTTAAATAAGAAAATCAAAAAACCAGACTCAACTTTGAGAATGCTACTTTAGCAAGGATGTTTTCTGTCCTGGTATGTTAGATCTCCAGTAACTCTATATTATATTGATAAAAATGCCTCAAACACCCTTCCTATCATTAATCATAAATCCTCTCTCTGATCAACTCCCCCAAATTACAAAATTATACAACAGGGATGTAGAGGAACTAGACACTACTATGATTGGGTAACTCCAGAAAGAAGTCCTCCAAAACTGTTAAGCCATAGAACTTCAAAACTTTTAGGATTTAACATAATCTATGATTGTTCATCTGAAATGTTGGTTCATGAAGAGCTGTGCTTTGAGAGGACATGTGCGAAAAAAGATGCTCATATTATAGTTCATGTTGTTACTGAGGAAACAGCAAGGCCATATCATATATACAAAGAAAGGCATAAAATGTTCTCCAGAAAATTGTATGATTTCAAGAGTTTGGAGGTCAGAGGATAGGGGGTAGGCCATATATCATGATGTTAATATTTCTAGTTATTGATGAAATCCTTGCCATTTTTTATACAATCTCCTTAAACATCTATGCTTACACAGATATTAACATACAAGAAGGACAGTGAAGAAATTGTTATAAAATTTATCAAAATACCAAGGGGCTAGAGCTAATACACAGTGATGATTAATAATGACATAACCATATGAAGTTACTATTATTTACCCACTTTAGAGATGAGTAAACTAAGGCTTTACAGGCATTAGGTAACAGGGCCTTCAACATACTTCAATTAATTTGAACCTAGGTTTCTGGAAATCTAAATATTTTTCTGTCTGTTATGCCACACACTGAGCATACTGTCTTTGCCCTCAAGGAACAAGAGTAAACCCTCGGGGAAAGAAAATACCACGTACAAACACAACGGGACAGGTGGCATGACAGCAAATCCCTGGTGGCTCAGACGGTACAGTGTCTGCCTACAATGCAGGAGACCCAGGTTCAATCCCTGGGTTGGGAAGAGCTCCTGGAGAAGGGGATGGTAACCCACTCCAGTATTCTTTGGGGCCTCTCCGGTAGCTCAGACGGTAAAGCGTCTGCCTGCAATGTGGAAGATCTGGGTTCAATCCCTGGGTTGGGAAGATCCCCTGGAGAAGGAAATGGCAACCCACTCCAGTACTGTTGCCTGGAAAATTCCATGGATGGAAAAATTACAGTCCATGGGATCGCAAAGAGTCGAACACGACTGAGCAACTTCACTTCATAGATGGAGAGGAGTCGAATAACACACTCCTGAGGTGGAGGAGGTAACTCTAGAAAGACACAGTGAAAAGAGCATCTGAATAGACTCTTAAAGGACAAATTGTGGGAGATAGAAATGAGAGATATTCCAGGTCTGACAGTATGAATGAACAGAGTAAAAAAATTATAAATGACTTGTACATAACAGTTTCCTGATGCCAATCACTGTCCTAACTGCTTTACATCCACCAGCTCATTCATTTAGTTTTCAGCATAAACCTAGGAGATACCTACTATAGCTATCCTCACTATAAACAAGAAACTGAGGCACAGAGAGGTTAAGTTACTGGCCTAAAGTCACATAGCTAGCAATAAGTAGAAGCAAGATACGAATCCTGGCTATCTGGCTTAAAAGCCTACACTCTTTACTCCTTTCGGTAGTGAAGATATTTCCTAAGAATTGAAAGATAGACAGGGATTGGTAAACTGCAGAAGGAAATAAAGGGTGAAAACACTAAACAGGTAGATGGAGGCCTTGAATGTCATTCTGAGGCTCTTCATTCTCACCCTGTAAGCAGTGCATCTCTCTGAAAGAGCAGGATCACATTCAGGATAGGGTTTGGAAAAATTTCTCAGTTGGTTCTGTGAAGAAAAATAGGCTGAAAACAAAGTAACAGAGGCAGAAGTCTCAGAAAAATTACTGGAAAGGTTCTTTGACAATTCAGTGAAAAATGGAGGACTTGAGCCAATCTCAGTTGGAAGAAAAAGTTTGTATAAAACAAGAAGAATCATCATCAAGACTTCTCACTGAAGTCACACCTCCCTTTTGGATCTGGAAAAGCACTCCATAGAAGTGCTTTATGTAATCTTGTCAATATTTTTCACAGGATCTTGCTTTTATAGCTATAGATTCAGTTCTGCATCTATGGTCGTTTCTGAAATCCTCCAATGGTTTCTCGAAATGTTCTTTTATGGGTGGCTTTTTTCCACCACTAAAATCAGAAAAGGACCTAACTCTAATAACAGAGTTGGTTTTTCTCATGAGGAAGTGCATGGGTATAATAAGATGACTTAACAACTGATTGTTCAAAAGCCTGAATGAAAGAATATGTGGAAACTGCTTAGGATTGGGTCTGGCACCTAATGGGCTTTGCAGATGGCTCAGTGGTAAAGAATCCACCTGCCTGCCAATGCAGGAGATGCAGGTTCAATCTTTGGGTTGGGAAGATCTCCTGGAGGAGGGAATGGCAACCCACTCCAGTTTTCTTATCTGGAGAATCCCATGGACAGAGGAGCCTGGAGAGCTACAATCCATAGGGTCACAAAGAGCTGGACACGACTGAATGACTGAGCATGCAGGCACACTGGCAAGTAATAGGCACTTAAAATTTCCTCCCTGTCATATTACCGCTATTATTACTAGAGCTTCACTGGGTCCTGTTTCTTCAGCCCTAACTCTTCAATAACGAGTACTGTGTCTCTTACCAGTCACTTCAGAGGAGGGTGTCACTCAAGGGACTTACAGTCACGGTGACACACTGTAGTTCCTCCTCTTGAAGTGCTTCCAGTGTTGGTCTTGCTGTTTCTACCAGAAGGTCACTCACCTATGTGGTCAGAGTATGTTAGGCGCTCAGTAAGTGCAAAACCCTCTCCCAAATGAAGGAGCGAGGGTATGTCCCTTCCACTCACATACCAGGTAAACAGAAGAAACGGGGAAAGAAACAGAAGCGGAATCTGAAAAATAAATTATTTTAAAAAGAGACTAATGATTATAACTTATACACTGCATGTTTTACATATATATATTATATATGTATAAAATATATATATATAGCTGTACAAATCTATATAAGAAAGTAATGCAAACTGAGGCAGGTTCTTTGCGGAAGAAAATCTATGAAATCATAGAAAATCTAGATACTGGTTTCTGCCTCTGGTTCCTGGCACAAAGCTCCTAAAACCCTTGCAGTTTCCTAAGTGATAAGAGCATTAGGAGCATTTTTTGGTCAAGTGTTTGGTCTTGGACCTCAGTCTCTGATACAGTTTCTAAATCCCTTAGAATTTCATGGGAGATCAGAGTGTCTTTGTTCTAATGAGGCCCCTCTTAGTGGGCTACTGGATGGCTTCAGGATGGGGCTGGTCACAAGAGCAAGCCATGATTAGGAGCCAGCTCCTGGTGGCTCAGATGGTAAAGAATCTGCCTGTAATGCAGGAGACCTGGGTTCAGTCCCTGGGTCAGGAAGACCCCCTGGAGAATGGAAGTGCAACCCACTCTAGTATTCTTGCCTGGAGAATTCCATGGACAGAGGAGCCTGGTGGGGCTACAATCCATCAGGTCACAAAAAAGTCAGACATGACTGAGTGTCTAACACTTTCACTTTTCATGTAGGGAGAAGGACTAGACAGTCACGATTTACTGATAATAGGCAATCATGTCCCTACATGATGACGCCTCCATGAAAATCTGTAATGGGTTTGGAGAGCTTCTGGGTTGGTGAATACACCCACAGGCCCAGAGAGTGGTGCACACCCACTCCACTGGGATAGAAGCTCCTGTGCCTGGCAACCTTCCAGACTTTGCCTTATGTACCTCTTCATCTGGCTGTTTATCTCTATCTTTTCCTATATCCTTTACAATAAACCAGTCAACTTAGGTGTTTTCCTGAGTTCCATGAGTCATCCTAGCAAATTATGGAGCCCAGGAAGGGGAATCCTGATTTATAACTTATTGGTCAGAAGCAGAGGTAACAACCTGAACTTGTCATTGGCATCTGAATCACTGAAGTGAGGGACAGTCTTGCAGGACTGAGTCCCCAAACTGTCAGTCTATGCTAACTCTGGTTAGTGCTAGAATTGAAATAAATTGTCAGACACCCACATGGTGTCGGAAAATAACTTGGTGTGACACATCTGGTCACAGGAGTGTTCTGTGTGAGTAGTAGAGGAGAAATACAGGAATATTTTTCCTTTTAAATGAGAGCTTGTCTGAAAAAGGAAATATGGCTATATATGTATTGGTCTAGGATTTGTCACCAAAAAATGGAGATATTCTTACTAAGCCCTTTTGAAAATCAGATGCAATGAATTACCTTCAGAGTTTATGCCTAGACCCTTAGTAGGGTTTGCAGAAAAGTGTAGTAAGTACAATGTTGTAAAAGGGATTAAAAAACACATCATTTCAATAAAGATGTTACAGTTTACCCAATATTCTATAGACAAAACAACAAATAAGAATAACTTGTATAAAACAAACTATGTTTTTCCAGAATGCTTTCACACAATGAAAAATATAGTCAAGAATTATATTCTACCTAAGAATCGAGTCATATTTGGTTATCAAGGAGACTAACCTACCCAAATTTAATAGTATGGGAAAATGTCTAGGCTCAAATATCAGGTTGATTAATAATTAAGGAAAAAATCTAAATTTGAAGGAAAAAACTAGAGTGGTATAATTTTTAAGAAGGCCAGTATAATTGCTTCTTGCATTATGCATTAAGTCTTTTACAGCCAGCTTATATTTGGATTACATTTCTCCAATTATAATTTTCTTCCTAACTGACCAAGGTGTTTATCTGAGTCTCTCTTTCTTAAATTTTGTTATGATTCATTAGTGACTGCATAATATCTAATTAAGATAATCATTTAAAATCTTAATATAATCTAACTCATAAGAATGAGTTTAACACTACAGGCAACAAATAATGTTACAGGCACTAAGATAAGACAACAAAAAAGATCAAGTTAACACTGTGTTGTGCTATGTGCTTAATCTCTCAATCATGTCTGACTCTTTGCAACCCTATGGACTATAGCTCACCAGGATCCTCTATCCATGGGGTTTCTCCAGGCAAGTATACTGGAATGGGTTGTCATGCCCTCCTCCAGGGGATCTTCACAACCCAGGGATCAAACCCAGGTCTCCCATACTGCAGGCAGACTCTTTACCATCTGAGCCACCAGAGACATTTGAGCTATTCAACTATATATCCAAATATTTTAGATAATTCTCCTTAGCTTTGCAGGGCCATGGGCAGAGCCCTGAAAGCAAACTCGTCCCAATTAGACCATAAAATTGACATTCCCTACATAAATTCTAATGATATATATAAATATATCTTGAAGGCTGCATCATTTGTCACAGAGCTTCTGTTTCACAGTTCAAACCTTTTCTCTAAAATTTAAAAGTATTTAATAGATTTTAAAATATCTAGTAAAATTGCATAGATATTAACATAAACAAATACAAAAGCTCTAATGACAAGCAAAATGTATAACCACCAAACTTTAATACCCAAAAAGCCAATAAATCAACTAGCTCTTACTAAGATCTTACCCTGCCTACAATGCTAGGTGGAAAGATATCATAATACATAATAACTACATTCATTCAAAATTTAATAGTGACGGTTTGATGATATAATTTTGAATTTAATATTAACATATACCTAAAAATGTAAAGTATCTGGAGTCATATGGTTTAAGAAATTAGCAGAGAAGGAGGAAACAATGAAAGTTCAGGAGGAAAATTGACAAAATGTAGAATTTTTCAGAAAACCTCAGATATGCAGATGATACTACTCTACTGACAGAAAGTAAAGAGGAACTAAAGAGCCTCTTGATGAGGGTGAAAGAGGAGAGGCTTAAATCTCAACATTCAAAAAACTAAGATCACAGCATCTGGTCCCATCACTTCATAGCAAATAGATACGGAAAAAGTGGAAGCAGTGACGGATTTTATTTTCTTGGGTTCCAAAATCACTGCAGATGATGACTGCAGCCATGAAATTAAAAGACACCTGCTCCTTGGAAGGAAAGCTAAGACAAACACAGAAAACATATTAAAAGGCAAAATATCGCTTTGCAGATGAAAGGCCACATAGTCAAAGCTATGGTTTTTCCAATAGTCATATATGGATGTGAGAGTTGAACCATAAAGAAGGCTGGGCACGAAGAATTGATACCTTCAAATTGTGCTCCTGTAGAAGATTCTTGAGTCTCTTGGACTGCAAGGAGATTAAACTAGTCAATCCTAAAGGAAATCAACCCTGAATATTCATTGGAAGGATTAATGCTGAAGTTGAAGCTCCAATATTTTGGCCCACCTGATGTGAAGAGCCAACTCATTGGAAAAGACCCTGATGCTGAGAAAGACTGAAGGCAAAAGGAAAAGGGGATGGTAGACGATGAGATGGTTAGATAGCATCACTGACTCAACGGATGTGAATCTGAGCAAATTCTGGGCGATAGGGAAGAACAGGGAAGCCTGGCATGCTGCAGTCCACAGGGTCTCACAGAGTCGAACACAGCTGAGTGACTGAACAACAATAACAAGGATTCAGACAGCATCTCCAGAAAGATAGATCTTTTTATCTCTGTAGCAGAGTGCCTGTCAAGCAGCATTTGCTCAATAAATGTTTGTGAAACTAAATTCAGTTGCTCATCATAAGAAAAGACATTTCACTTAATCAAAGTACACCATGCACAACTGGAAGAATGAAGGAAGAAGAATCATGTGCAAAGAATTCTAACTCAGAGACAGGTGGCAGTTTGGAGAGGCAAGGTTGGAGAGGTCAACTTTTGATCATTTCTTCCTCCTTTAAATGTTCTTGGCTGCCCACACCTAAGTTTTCTAATGTTTCTTTCTTGAGTGTTTAGTCTACAGAGGCAGTCCTGTGCCAGTCCCAACTAAGATAAGAAGCACATCAACAATCCTAGCCCTTCTACCTGATGGAACTTAAAGTTAAGTCATCCTCATAGAAAGTCAGAGCGTCACTCAGTGACACTTGTGTCCAGCTCTTTGCGATCCCATAGATTGTAGCCCGCCGGACTCCTCTGTCCATGGGGATTCTCCAGGCAAGAATACTGGAGTGGGTTGCCATTCCCTTAAACAGACCCAAAACCCAGTCACTTTTTATTAGCAACTAGAATGTACTACTGCTGCTCTGTCTGTACCAGATTCTAGACCTGCCCTCTAGACGGAACCCAGTATCTGGTCTGCCCTTTACTCCCTTTGGGAGCATCTCTTGCCTCTTCTTACTTGTGATCAGCTACACCTCCACTCTGTCTTCTGTAGACTAGAACCTGATGTGTTCACAAACTACTAGTGTGAACCAGTGAGTCCTCCTGCCTTACCCCATGCTCCCTTTGTGCATGACTGGCTACTCTACCTGCAGAGCAGCCCCTTAATAAAGGCTCTGTCTCCCACCTTCTGCTGTGCCTGCTGTGTGAATCTGGATTCATGCCTCAACACTCTTCAATCCCGGACTTCTGTGATGTGTGACTACAAGCAAATGTTTTTGTTTTGTCCCTAGGCAGTGAGGCTTGGCAGGAATGCTAAATTGGAATTAGGTTTCAGAGAGTCTTGAATGCCACATGAAAGGAACTGGGAAACGTCTGATAATCAAGGGAGAGTCTTTGAAAAATTTGGAGTGCAGACATGGCACAGAGAACTAGGTTTTTAGCATGATGAATCTGGAAATTAATTATAGGTTAAAAAAAATACCACCTGCAATTGGTACACACAGCCTGGTTGAGCAAGATGAATTCACTTTTCTTCCCGTGACATATGCCATTGTGATGATGGCCATCTTTTTCTGGACTTAATTAAAAGTTCTAAAATACCTAAAAGTAGCTTGACAAACTGCTAAATTGTTATGGAGAAATTTCAATTAAAATACTATTGTTTTGGTTAAAATCAAGAAAAAGCTATATATGGAGAAAATAATCACTAATGAAAATGTGATTGCTTTTGAAGTATCTGGGAATAAAACTCATCTGCATATTTTCTGAAACAGAATATTTTTCGAAGGATAGGTCAGTTAGGGATCATAAGGAAGCCTAACATGTTAAGTAATGTAATTCTGTAGCAAGGCTTCAGAATAGATGTATTGTATTCTACCTTCCGGAGAAGGCAATGGCACCCCACTCCAGTACTCTTGCCTGGAAAATCCCATGGATGGAGGAGCCTGGTAGGCTGCAGTCCATGGGGTCGCTAGGAGTCGGACACGACTGAGCGATTTCACTTTCACTTTTCACTTTCATGCATTGGAGAAGGAAATGGCAACCCACTCCAGTGTTCTTGCCTGGAGAATCCCAGGGACGGGGAGCCTGGTGGGCTGCCGTCTCTGGGGTCGCACAGAGTCGGACACGACTGAAGCGACTTAGCAGCAGCAGCAGCATTCTACCTTCACTGTCATGGCTTCCCTGGTGGCTCAAACGGTAACGCGTCTGCCCGCAACGCGGGAGACCTGGGTTCCATCCCTGGGTTGGAAAGATTCCCTGCAGAAGGAAATGGAAACCCACTCCAGCACCCTTGCCTGGAAGATCCCATGGATGGAGAACCCTGGTGGGCTACAGTCCATAGGGTCCCAAAGAGTCAGACAGGACTGAGCAACTTCGCTCTCACTTTAACTGTCATAAGGTACTCTAAACTTAAAAGTTGGTTGAGAGGACTTCATACCTACTCACATACATGAGTTGGATTTCATGTACGTGCTTTTTATCACAATAATATAAAAATCAAATTGTCTCATACTTTGGGATGAAGTGTGTTAATGTTTTCTTCTGTGAATAAGAAAAACATAACCTGTATGAGAGAATATTTTTTCTAATCAAATTATGTGACACTGTTTTCTTCTGAAATGGCTTTACTTTGATTTTCAAACTAATAAATATTTTCAGTATATACAACAGTATTTTTAACATTATGATAAAAAATCTAAAACATTAAATTATCAATTTTCTGTTTAAATAAATCGTATGCCATATATTTTTAGACTATTTTAACTGAATATCTGTCCTGTTAAAACAAGACAATTTTAAACACAGGCATAGAAACTTTCAATACTTCAGAAAGCAATGAGTTAGAGGCAGAAAAACCTAATATGTCTGACTCCTAAACAGCAGACTTTGCCAACTGGTTTGTTATTTCAATTCTCCAATTAAAATTGATTCATGTTAGCTATGTTGTTAATTATTAGTAGAAGTGAAAAATGCCTTCATCTTTTCCCTAGATTTATTTAGTCTAGGATTTGAGTACATAAATCCTTTTTTCAGTCTCACCCAACTAAGTTACAACAGACTCCACATAATTATATACCTGAGAAAATTCAGTGTAATTTATGTGAAGGTTAGAGCTAGGGAATTCATGCTAAATAAAAAGGATTTTTCCCAAAACCCCATGTCCTTATTATTTTGGAGTGTTAAAAGTCTAAAGGCAGGACTATTTGATTGATCCTCTTTTCCTAAATAGAAGACCATGGAACAACCTGTGTCACTTTGCTATACACCTAAAACTAATACAACACTTGTAAATCAACTATACTTCAACAAAATGTTATTTGTTTTGGGGGAAAAAAATTACTTCCATGGGAGATGAGATCTGATCTTTGAGTTTATCACTCCCTATCTTGAGAAATAGATTATATTGTTTTTTTTTAACCTCACTGAAATCTCTATTGATATGCTTTTCTTTGGCTTTGTATGGAATGCCTAGGATATGGTAGATTCTAAATAGTTACTGATTAATTAACAAAACAGAACTAACATTTTTGTGTGACTTCAGGTATTCATTTTGTCAAATAAAGACGTACCTTGGATTTTGTAGTGATATAGATTAGGATTCCATTCCAGGCTCAACAGCTTACTAGTCATGTGTTCTTGGGCTAATTACTTTCATTCCCTTTCCTGTCAAATGAAGATAATATATTGAGGTTACTGAAGATTGCATTAGATAAAATAAGCATTGAACATGGTGCCCAGTAGATGTGTAAATGAATGAATCCCCCTCAAAACTCTGAGGGTAGTGTAGAGAAGGCAGAAAACTAAGGTTCAAAAAGTTGAACAAGTTGCACAGAAAATAAGTAGCAGAGTTGGGACCCACACCCAGCTGTGAGTGCCTGCAATCTGAAGGATGTTTCCACTGTTGTTGCAAGAAATGTTAGTGGCATTCTCCATTCCAATATTTCCTTAAAGGATGTATGTTAGTGAACTCCAATTCATTTGTCATATTCTGCCTCACTGGAAATCTCTTTAGGTTGGAGTTAGTATCATTTATTAACATTTCACACACTGCCCAACACATTTATAATTGGATGGTATGATAAATGATCCTGTACAAGCCAGCATACTAACATCTTTGACCTTCCTCTGACATTTTTTATGCAGAATTCCTTTTAAGTGCCTCGCATACTGTTTGATGTGCCCTCTTTTAAAGCAGATACGCATTGATCTCGACATCTTCATTGTCTAAGCTACCACCTGACTATAAATTAGCACTTCTAGAATCTATTATTTCATTATTTTATTCACATCACTCTTAAAATAGGTACCACATTTGTATCTAATTGTTTGTTTGTTTCTTTTTATTACCCACCTTTTTAGCTTGATTGTGAGCTCTCAAAGATTGGAACAACTTTCTCATCTTTTTATATGTAGCAGCTAGCATGGTGGGCTGCCATCTTCAGTCAGACACGACTGAAAGTGACTTAGCAGCAGCAGCAGCAGCAGCAGCATGGTATTTGGCACATAGCTGATGCTCATTAAGTATCTAAATCAACACTACTATCACAGTTTATAATAGTTATGCTTTTATTATTCTTTATTAAGAACCCCAGAGAGTGATAATTATCTATACTTTTATGATCCTGTCAGTTTTATAATCTCTCACCTAGAATTTTGTTTTCCCCATCTCATTATAGAAATATTCAGAATTCTCAAGCAGCTATTACAGAAATTGTTTGGAGTTTAAGCCACATTTCCTTTACCAGGCAAAGGAATATACACAAATTCCCTATATATGTGTAAAGTGTCAATGTTCATAAAACATAATGCTTAATCAAGAAAGCCTCTTTTGGAACTCTTAGTCTTGATGTGATGAGGTAAGGGTGGGTTGGGGCAAGCAGGGTATATGTAGTCAAGAAGAGAGGCACTGATTTCTAGTTACATGATAAGTAATTTCTGGAGATGTAGGTTTGTGACATTGTACAGGAGACAGGGATCAAGACCATTCCCATAGAAAAGAAATGCAAAAAAGCAAAATGGCTATCTGCGGAGGCCTTACAAATAGCTGTGAAAAGAAGAGAAGCGAAAAGCAAAGGAGAAAAGGAAAGATATAAACATCTGAATGCAGAGTTCCAAAGAATAGCAAGAAGAGATAAGAAAGCCTTCCTCAGCGATCAATGCAAAGAAACAGAGGAAAACAACAGAATGGGAAAGACTAGGGATCTCTTCAAGAAAATCAGAGATATCAAAGGAACATTTCATGCAAAGATGAGCTCGATAAAGGACAGAAATGGTATGGACTTAACAGAAGCAGAAGATATTAAGAAGAGATGGCAAGAATACACAGAACTGTACAAAAAAGATCTTCATGACCCAGATAATCATGATGATGTGATCACTGACCTAGAGCCAGACATCCTGGAATGTGAAGTCAAGTGGGCCTTAGAAAGCATCACTACGAACAAAGCTAGTGGAGGGGATGGAATTCGAGTTGAGCTATTCCAAATCCTGAAAGATGATGCTGTGAAAGTGTTGCACTCAATATGCCAGCAAATTTGAAAAACTCAGCAGTGGCCACAGGACTGGAAAAGGTCAGTTTTCATTCCAATCCCAAAGAAAGGCAACGCCAAAGAATGCTCAAACTACCACACAATTGCACTCATCTCACACGCTAGTAAAGTAATGCTCAAAATTCTCCAAGCCAGGCTTCAACAATATGTGAACCGTGAACTTCCTGATGTTCAAGCTGGTTTTAGAAAAGGAAGAGGAACCAGAGATCAAATTGCCAACATCCACTGGATCATAGAAAAAGCAAGAGAGTTCCAGAAAAACATCTATTTCTGCTTTATTGACTATGCCAAAGCCTTTGACTGTGTGGATCACAAGAAACTGTGGAAAATTCTGAAAGTGATGGGAATATCAGACCACCTGATCTGCCTCTTGAGAAATTTGTATGCAGGTCAGGAAGCAACAGTTAGAACTGGACATGGAACAACAGACTAGTTCCAAATATGAAAAGGAGTTTGTCAAGGCTGTATATTGTCACCCTGTTTATTTAACTTATATGCAGAGTACATCATGAGAAATGCTGGACTGGAAGAAACACAAACTGGAATCAAGATTGCTGGGAGAAACACCAATAACCTCAGATATCCAGATGACACCACCCTTGTGGCAGAAAGTGAAGAAGAACTCAAAAGCCTCTTGATGAAAGTGAAAGTGGAGAGTAAAAAAGTTGGCTTAAAGCTCAACATTCAGAAAATGAAGATCATGGCATCCGGTCCCACCACTTCTTGGGAAATAGATAGGGAAACAGTGGAAACAGTGTCAGACTTTATTTTTCTGGGCTCCAAAATCACTGCAAGTGGTGACTGCAGCCATGAAATTAAAAGACGCTCACTCCTTGGAAGGAAAGTTATGACCAACCTAGATAGCATATTCAAAAGCAGAGACATTACTTTGCCAACCAAGGTCCATCTAGTCAAGGCTTTGGTTTTTCCTGTGGTCATGTATGGATGTGAGAGTTGGACTGTGAAGAAGACTGAGCACCGAAGAATTGATGCTTTTGAACTGTGGTGTTGGAGAAGACTCTTGAGAGTCCCTTGGACTGCAAAGAGATCCAACCAGTCCATTCTGAAGGAGATCAGCCCTGGGATTTCTTTGGAAGGAATGATGCTAAAGCTGAAACTCCAGTACTTTGGCCACTCATGGGAAGAGTTGACTCATTGGAAAAGATTCTGATGCTGGGAGGGATTGGGGGCAGGAGGAGAAGGGGACAACAGAGGATGAGATGGCTGGATGGCATCAGTGACTCGATGGATGTGAGTCTGAGTGAACTCCAGGAGTTGGTGATGGACAGGGAGGCCTGGTGTGCTGCGATTCATGGGGTCGCAAAGAGTCGGACACGACTGAGCGACTGATCTGATCCTAACATACAGCATAGTGACTCTAATTAACAATACTGCATTGCAAATTTGAAAGTTGCTGAGATTCAATCTTCAAAGTTCTCATCACAAGAAAAAAATTGTAACTATGTGAAGTGAAGGATGTTAAGCTGAACATATTGTGGTAACTAATTCACAATATATACATACATAAATATCACTATATTGCACAACTTAAACTAATCCAATTTTATAGTATGTCAATTCTATCTCAATTAAAAATGGTAAAAGAAGAATGAAGATGAAGAGGAGAGAGACAAAGGACTCCCAGCAGTTTTGGGGAACTATGGTGATGGGTTGTGGATGGAACACGTGTCAGCTTTTCTTATCTTTTCTGATGTTCCTTGGGCAATTCTGACCCCATAGTAAAGTCTATATCTTTTGATCCTTCCCCTAACTATACAAAGAATAATTTCCTTAATTGAAAGAAGATGTGTTACTTTACATAGTTTTTAAAGGATAAAAGAAGAAATTTTAAGAGTAAATAAAAACATTTTATCAAAAAAAAAAAAAAAGGTAGAGACTAGAAATAAGTAATTTATATAAGGGACCTTCTATAATAAAATTTAGCATTATTATACTTAAGAAATATTACCCAGGAAAATTGTTCCTCTGAGTCCTGTAAAGGAAAATAAACTAAATTAGCTATAAACTATAAAGGCTAAAAATATATAAAGCTAAATATTCTAATTAAGTAAAACAGAATAAAGTTAATGATACATATTTCTTCTGGTAATTGAGAATTAATAATAAAAGATAGGAGATTTCCTATTGTGTTGTTTAGTCACTAAGTCATGTCCAACTCTTATGTGAACCCATGGACTGTAGCCCACCAGGCTCCTCTGTCCATGGGATTTCTCAAGCAAGAATACTGGAGTGGGTTGCCATTTCCTTCTTCAGGGGATCTTCCTGACCCAGCAATTGAACCCATGTCTCTTATGTCTCCTGCACTGGCAGGTGGATTCTTTACCACCACTTAGGAAGCCCTGAGATTTCCTTTATGAATGTCAAAAATATCCAGCTGTTGTAGGACTTGAATTACCTAAATGTCTCCCCCAAACCCCTCAAACTATACAGATTAAAAACTACTTTGATTCTTCTTGATTGCAGCCTCCAAAAAAAGTAGGGAACCCTCTGTCTTGGTCACCAGCATGCCCGGCACTGGTTCTCATGTGATTGCACTGAACCAGAGACAACACTGCATTCCCCACTATATGTATTTCAATCCTTTAGTAGATATTCAGTTTAGTTAGATTACTTTGATAAAACACAATATTAATGAAAACGATGGGTATGAGGTGAGGTTTTGTTGCTTGTTTTAGACAATCTCTTGAGTGTCAGTGCTTTATACACCAGGTTCTGAGCCCTTTACAGGATTTTCTGCCCCATCCTCCCCAGCCCAGGGGAGTGCTCAGTCTAATTTTCTCTGTCCCCTCCATCCTTTCAGTCTCCCCCATCCTTGCCTCTGGAAGATAGAAGGTCATCATGTATAAGGATGCATCAAAACTATGCTGAGAGAGAGATCAGTATCAGTAAAAGAACAGTTGGTTCTTGTTACAGATGTCCCAGTGTGATGAAGTGTAAAGATCCGGGGTAATTTAGAAATAAACGAGCTTTGGCTACAGGGGGACAGAATTTAGGTAGAGAGAGGCAAAGAAAGGGGAAATAAAGGTGAGAGAGAGATAGGAGGGCTTCCAGTACCCACAGGAAGACCCACTGGCTCTAAGAAATGACCCTGAGGGGACATGTACAAATTGTTTGTACTGTTCTGGACTCTACATATATTTCTAAGTAGCTGCGCTAGAGATCAGGTCTCTCTGGGGGATGAATTGAGGCAATAACTTTTTCCAGCTATTGCCAATATATATATATATAGTCTGAATGATTTCACCCACGTAACTCTACGGATCAGGTCATTACTTGCACAAAACAGCTAATAAAAGGGAACAAGTCAAGATTTGCACTTCGTGTCTGTATGAATTCCAAGTTTGCAATATTTTCTCTCTATATCTTGCTGAACGTTTTATTTAGGAGGTGGAGAAAGGCAGAAGCAGAGAAAAGAAAGGCCAAAAGGAAGAGATAAAACAAGTAAGAACTAATTTGAGCTTTTTCCAAAAGAGCAGATCTCGGTAGAGTTCAAAGTTACAGTTGTTTGAGAAGAGAGAAGAAAAATTGATCAGTGGGAAGTCAAAGAGCAGAGTGAAAACCCTGTTGTCTAAGAGGAGGGGGATAGCACAAAATTTAAAATACCTTAGTAGCAACTTTTTTTTTGAATTTTCCATAAAGTTGGAGTGTCCCTTAGTGTCCCTTTCAATTCTATTGGCTAAATCCATAGTGAAAGTGAGTGAAAGTGAAGTCACTCAGTCGTGTCCGACTCTTTCCCACCCCATGGACTGTAGCCTACCAGGCCCCTCCGTCTATGGGATTTTCCAGGCAAGAGTACTGGAGTGGGTTGCCATTGCCTTCTCCAGGAGATCTTCCCAACCCAGGGATTGAACCCAGGTCTCCTGCATTGTAGGCAGATGCTTTACCATCTGAGCCACCAGGGAAACCTATAGAGTTTATACCATGTAACTACACTAATTCTGCCCAGCCCACTCCAGCTCCTCTCAGATCACTTTCTCCTCTCTGCCTAAGGGAAGGTTTTCAGAGAGATAGTTAACTTCCTCCTCCCAACAGTACTGGTGATTTTATACAGATGTGATTGATTGAGATTATACCCTTCAGGGTAGTAAAGAACTCAGCAATTAAGATGGTTTATGCTAACATAACGGAGAAGGCGATGGCACCCTATTCCAGTACTCTTGCCTGGAAAATCCCATGGACGGAGGAGCCTGGTGGGCTGCAGTCCATGGGGTCGCTAAGAGTCGGACAGGACTGAGTGACTTCACTTTCACTTTTCACTTTCATGCATTGGAGAAGGAAATGGCAACCCACTCCAGTGTTCTTGCCTGGAGAATCCCAGGGACGGGGGAGCCTGGTGGGCTGCTGTCTATGGGGTCGCACAGAGTAGGACACGACTGAAGTGACTTGGCAGCAGTAGCAGCAGCATGCTAATATAAATACTATTTCATGCAAGGCATTGCTCCCAAAAGCAACTATTACTATAAACTTTTGGAGTGTCTGTTCCAAAAACCAAGTTTCATCAGTCCTCTTTCAATTGTGTTTATTACTATCTTCCAATGAAAGAGTCTTTACACAGTCTTGCCCAGTCAATAAACAATAAAGAAAAGCCTAATGATCATTGATGAACATGACAAGGAGATGTGTACCTAATCCAAAAAGAAGCAAAAAGCTACTTTCCCTGAAAGAGGATCTTGGAGGTTTTCTTGCCCTTCTAGAAAAAAAAAAACTTTTTAATTTAGAAGAGAAGGGATTCAGTATTAGTTAACATTCTTTCAGACACCCCATCTTTCACTGGAACAAAGTCTAGACTGTCTGGTATAAGTTATTCATTATATTATTTTTATTCAATAAATAAAAAATATTTATTAAACATCTGCAGAATGACATCCTATTGAGAGACTGGGCAAACAAAATAACTAAGCTAAAGAAATCTAGTAATAAGCAGTAGCCAAGAGCTCAAATTCATTATTAAAATAAAGCTATAGTCAACTCTATAATATATAATGGTTCATGCACAGCAAGTTATAAAAGTGAAAGTGAAAGTCACTCAGTAGTATTCAACTCTTTGCAACCCCATGGACTGTATAGTCCATGGAATTCTCTAGGCCAGAATACTGGAGTGGGTAGCCATTCCCTTCTTCAGGGGATCTTCCCAACCTAGGGATCAAACCCAGGTCTCCCACATTGCAGGCAGATTCTTTACCAGCTGAGCCACAAGGGAAGCCCAAGAATACTAGAATGGGTAGCCTATCCCTTCTTGAGCGGATCTTCCCTACCCAGGAATCAAACCAGGGTCTTCTGCATTGCAGGTGATTCTTTACCAACAGCAAGTTATAAGATGGGCTCATTTTCTCATGGATGGTGGTCAATTAATCAGCCATTGATTGCATATTCTCACAAATTACCAATGCCTTATTACTAATTGACCAGTCCCTGCCAGTTAGAGAAATAGATAGATACATAGACACATAGATAGACAGTTATAGGTGACACCATTTTGCTTTGTATTGATCTAATGAACCCACTTAACATGAGCAAAAATGCTTTGAATGAATCCATATGTGTAAGATGAGTACATTCGTAGAAAAAAAGAAAGAAAAAAGAAGAAAAATACATGTATCAGACTTGCATTCTTCAAAGGTAAAGATAGTAAAGACAAAACATGATTTTTGATCACCTGAAGGAATGAATTCAATCTTTTCCATCGTATCTCTTCATAATTACTGGAATCTACTTGGGTACATTTTGCACAGCATCTAATATATCTGTGTTGTTGCTTAAATATAAAACTAACAATAATGGCTTTTGTAATAAGAATCATAACCTTGAATAATTAAGGAAATCATCAGAGTTTTGGTTAGATAACATCATCATAAACCAAACAGATATTTCTTCCTTTAAATCACCAAGTGCCAATGGATCTTACAAAATAAAGTATTATCCTTTTGCTTCTAGTGGACAATATTAAGTACTTCCACAGGAATGGTCTAAATAAAATCTAGCCTTGGGGCCCATTAGTTCACTATTGGGAGCTGATATTGTGTGAGTATATGAGATCCTAGGGAGGTTGTGCAGAACAAGAAAAGGCAAGTGTCAAGCAAATTGAATCCAAATGATATTTGAGTACATGGCACAATTTTCAACTGATCTAACAGCTCAGGTGACATAAGCACAATTGTTTCTACTTCATTCATTCCTTTGGGATGAGTAACTCACTAAAATTTAAATTCCGCAAAACATCTTCCACCATAAAATGAACTGTGGCCATTTTGACCTCTTACAGTAGGATTTAAAGCAATGAGTTAAAAAAGAGAAATATCTATAAAGGAAGTTTCTACAATGCACCTCAGGCACACTGGATTAAAGCAAAATACAACCATTCTCCACTCTTTTTTTCTCTTTACATACAAACTCAGTTATTCTGCTATAAATTCTCTCCTTTTCCTGAGCCAGATGCTTTCTGCTTTTCATCCACTATTTATCAATCCTCAAACAACTAATTCCAATGACTAAAAGAGACACATGGGAGGGGAGGGTGGGGAGGCTAATCCAGGAAAGAAAGGTTTAACACTGTGTTACTTTCACAAAGAAATACTAAGTCTTCCTTACACATAAGGCAAGGGTCTCTTCTATCTGTTGTATTTGGGGAGAAACAAAGAGTGACTCTAAAATTTCTGGATTTTTTTTCTCTCCTTTCCCCCTCTTTTTTTGTAAGAAGACCCATCTGCCCACTTTCAGGTTTGCATATTGACAAAGGAAAAAGCACAATCCTAAACCCCCATGAAAACAAAGTTCTACTCTTGTCGTTTCCTGTATCACATAATTTTTCTTTAACTTACAGTTCCATGACGAAGATCTGCCTTCATGAAGTCTGTCCTGTGTAACTGTAACAATGTATAAGAATATGGGAGTGACTAGGAAAGAGGGCACTGCTGTCTATGGGACAGAGGGTGCACGCCTGGACTGGCTGGTCTCCACGAGCCCTAGAGCACAACATAACACTGTACCAAGCACTGGGCACAGAGCTTCTGATTCTAACTAGAATAAGAAAAGTCTTCATGTAAGAAGTCTCTTAGCCCAGCTACCTTGACTGATTCACAAACTGCTTATGATCCTTTTGGATTTATTCTCTAGGATCTAATAAGAGATGGTTCACAAGGTAAGACGTTTTGAAGCATGCTAATAGCTCCAAAAACAAACCAGGTAACAAATCTGGTCCCATGAAGAGCCAGTTTGAAGATCTCAGCCATTACAGTAGACAACAAATGATGGAATTTCCCCTCAGAAACTATTGAAGTTGCTGTTAAAACTCAGGAACCCCAAGATTACATTCCACAACATCACAACACTCTTCCTTCCACCAGTATAAGCATCACAGTGTTTATTATTACTCACTGCGAGGGTAAAAAAAAAATCATTTCTTATATGTTTCTACTTTATTCAAATAGGCTGATCCCTCCTTATTGAAAGTGACTCAAGAGAAGCTGTTAAAACCCTCCATGTATACTATAATGGGCTTCCCAGGAGACGGAGTGGTAAAGAACCTGCCTGCCAGTGCAGGAGACACAAGAGACACGGGTTTGATATTGGGCTGGGAAGATTCCCATGGAGGAGGGCACAGCAACCTACTCCAATATTCTTGCCTGGAGGATACCACGGACAGAGGAGACTGGCAGGCTACAGTCCATAGAGTCGCAGAGTCAGACACAACTGAAGCAACTTAGCACACACACGTGTACTATAATAATATCTTCCAAGACATCATATGGTTCCCAAATCTAAGTTTAAATAGCTTTTACAATGATTTCTTTTTTGATTTCTTCTGTGATTTGTTGGTTATTCAGCAGAGTGTTTCCCCTTTGAAGATAGTAAATTATAACTGAACAATGTAAGTAACTCAAATCCTTAACAATTCTAAAAAATTAAAATTACTCTTATATATAAAAATTCTAAAATAAATTCTGCCACCACATAATTTCTACTCTACTTTATATCATATCATTTCTGTAATAACATTAACCACAAACTTATGTATATCTTCAGTATCTAAAAAAATCAACAGAGCTCTAATGATGAATGTGTGTGGTTTGCACTTATCACCAAATAATTCATTTAGGGACAGTGAGTTAGCTGCATAGTTTAAAGAGGGCTCACTCTCAAGTAGAAATACTCTGTAAGATGCATTACAAAAGACAATGGGTTTTTTGTTTAGCTGTCATTTCCTATGATTTTTCATAACAATGAGTTAACATATTAACAGTTACTATGGCATTGGGTCCCATCCCTTCAGGCAAATAGATGGGGAAAAAATGGAAACAGTGACAGATTTTATTTTCTTGGACTCCAAAACCACTGTGGATGGTGACTGCAGCCATAAAATTAAAAAACACTTGCTCCTTGGAAGAAAAGCTATGACAAACCTAGACAGCATATTAAAAAACAGACATCACTTTGCTGACAAAGATCCATATAGTCAAAGCTATGGTTTTTCCAGTAGTCATGTATGGATGTGAGAGTTGGACCATAAGGAAGGCTGAACACCAAAAAATTAATGCTTTTGAATTATAGTGCTGGAGAAGACTCTTGAGAGTACCTTGGACAGCAAGGAGATCAAACCAGTCAATCCTAAGGGAAATCAACCCTGAATATTCATTGGAAGGACTGATGCTGAAGCTGAAACTCCAATACTTTGGCCACCTGATGCAAAGAACTGACTCATTAGAAAAGATCCTGATGCTGGGCAATATTGAGGGCAAGAGAAGGGTGTGACAGAGGATAAGATGGTTGGATGGCATCATTGACTCAATGGACGTTGAGTTTGAACAAACTCCAGGAGATGGTGAAAGACAGGGAAGCCTGGCGTGCTGCAGTCCATGGGACCGCAAAGAGTCGGACACAACTGAGAGACTGAACAACAACTCTGTGGCATGCACCTCAGTGAATTTCAAATGTTCACTCATAAGTATAAGAATATTTGTGAGCGCCTGATAAAAGTGAAGATTTCTAGGCCCTCCCCCTGGGAATCTGACTAGGTAGAAATGCCAGAAAGCTGCCAAAAGACTCAAGATCATTCTATGCAGCACAGTTACAGAAACCTTGACAACTATGACTTAAGAGTGGCGTGAAGGGGTTTTGTAAGCAGAAGGGTGCTTCCAATCTGAGGCAGAGGCCAAATAAAAGATTGATAGTAACTGTATTAAGAGAGTTAATTGTTTAAATCTTGGCTCCTTTGAAGACAGCCAAGTCTCTCTTGGCTTGGGAAGAGATTCAGTTTTCTGAAGAAGCCCTGGGGAAATCACAGGCTTCTCCATTGAACTCGGCCTGAATCCCCTTTAGTCCAAGGAGCTGAGCTGAGCAGGGAGACAGGCAGCCCAAAAGCATAGACAGTTTTCATTGTGTGGGTCACTGACCACAGCTGCGCAGCACTTTCAGAGACAGGAAAAGCAAGTGGGGAAGCAATTCCATAGGCAGCATGGTTGGTCAGCTCACCTTGCGTTATTGACTAGGGCCTCCAGGTTAAAAAGGGTGGCGGGCCTGGCACCTTTTGCAGGAGGAGGGCAACAGCAATCTGGCCACAACCCAAGGTGAGTGATGCCCATGGCCAATGTGGAGCAAGCAAAAACCAACTGCCTGTAGTTGAGTCAAAACTAATCAAAACTAAATATCAGATCACAAATGGGAACCAACTTTGTGGTCTGTGTGTGAGGACAGACTTATTTGTTCCCAGAATTCCTCTTGCTCAGTCCCTGGGGGAACAGGGAGGAGGTGGACAATCTCTCTATTTAAATCATATTATTTACGGCATTCTGTGCCTCGTTAATAACACTGTGCAGTGAGCTCTCCACTGTCATCACTAATGCTACTCAGGCTTATAGACATGTTTGTTAAGGGCCTTTAAAAAATAAAACTGCCACCACCATCTTGCTTTCCTCTAAGGCGGCAGTGACCGAGGCTCAGAACAATCTTGAGCAATGAAACTGTTAACCAGAGCCGGGTCCCTCTCGAGATTTTATTCCCTCAAAGTTGCTCCTAAAGTTAAAGCCACAGCAGCCCCTGCAGGAGTGCCTCCACATCCTCAGGACCTTGAGTTTACCAGGTTACCAAATGGTTCGGTGATTGCTTCTCTCGAAACTATGCTCCTGCGTCAAGAATTGGTTTTTTCATTAAAGCAGGCAGCAGATATGAGAACTCCAACAATTTAGGAACTTCTCATTTGCTTCGTCTTGCATCCAGTTTGACTACAAAAGGAGCTTCATCTTTCAAGATAACCCGCTTCAAGAATTGAAGCAGTTGGTGGTAAATTAAGCGTGACGTCAACAAGGGAAAACATGGCCTATACTGTGGAATGCCTGCGGGATGATGTTGATATTCTAATGGAGTTCCTGCTCAGTGTCACCACAGCGCCAGAATTTCGACGCTGGGAGGTAGCTGCCCTTCAGCCTCAGCTAAGGATTGACAAAGCTGTGGCTCTTCAGAATCCACAGGCTTACGTCATTGAAAATTTGCATGCTGCCGCTTACAGAAATGCCTTGGCTAATTCCTTATATTGTCCTGATTACAGGATTGGAAAAGTGACACCAGTTGAGTTACATGACTATGTACAGAATCATTTTACAAGTGCAAGAATGGCTTTGATTGGACTTGGTATGAGTCATCCTGTCCTAAAGCAAGTTGCTGAACAGTTTCTGAACATAAGGGGTGGCCTTGGTTTATCTGGTGCAAAAGCCAAGTACCATGGAGGTGAAATTCGGGAACAGAATGGAGACAGTCTCGTCCATGCCGCTCTTGTAGCAGAGAGTGCAGCCATAGGAAGTGCAGAAGCAAACGCGTTCAGTGTTCTCCAGCACGTCCTCGGTGCTGGACCACACGTTAAGAGGGGCAGCAATGCCACCAGCTCTCTGTACCAGGCTGTTGCCAAGGGAGTTCACCAACCATTTGATGTTTCTGCTTTTAATGCCAGTTACTCAGACTCTGGACTCTTTGGGTTCTACACTATCTCACAAGCTGCATCTGCTGGAGACGTTATAAAGGCTGCTTATAACCAAGTAAAAACAATTGCTCAAGGAAACCTTTCTAATCCAGATGTCCAAGCTGCCAAGAACAAGCTGAAAGCTGGGTACCTGATGTCAGTGGAGTCTTCTGAGGGTTTCCTGGATGAAGTTGGGTCCCAGGCTCTAGCTGCTGGTTCATACACGCCGCCATCCACAGTCCTTCAGCAGATTGATGCAGTAGCTGACGCTGATGTCATAAATGCTGCAAAGAAGTTTGTTTCTGGCCGGAAGTCAATGGCAGCAAGTGGAAATTTGGGGCATACACCTTTCATTGATGAGTTGTAATACTGAATCCCATATTGCAGGAAAGAACTGAATGTTTTGTGAACCCAGAGCAGCAAATACATGAAAGTGAAAAGTCTCTAATGTAACATTTATCTTTTCTTCCAGTGAGAGGAAATATAAAGCATAAATATAGGTAATTGTTCCCAACTGACCTAAAGTCAATAAAGCATTCTATTTAAAAAAAAAAATAAAATAAAACTAGTAACTGCAGACTTAAAAAAGTATTCACAACTTAAAAGTTGAGAGTTATTATTTTATTCAGTGGGAATTTTTAGGACTCAGTGGGAATTTTTAGGACTTAAGACATAGGGGCAGCATCTCAAGTAACCCTGAGGGAACTGCTGCAAGGAGGAGTCAGGTTACAAAGAATTTTTGCAACAAAGGGCAAGTAGTCTGACATCAAAATACTATTGTTAATTAAAGAAAAGCAGATATCCCCCGTTAAGGAAGTTAGCTATTTTCTATATATGGGAAGATACAAGAGTCTGGGCTCAGGGAAATCATTTCTTTGATATGCACCTAAGCTGTCTGGGGCCAGTATCCTAAGTTTTCACATCCTGAGTTTCCTCTGGGCTCACCATAGGGAGTGGCTGCATCTGACGGCTTCTAGACTGCACGTATTCTTTCCTTTCTGAGTTCCCTCAGGGCTCACCAGCTCACCATTAGCCATCCTCAGTGGCTATAATTGCTGATGACTGTGACATTCTTTGTTTACTAATATGGCAGGAAATATTCCATTTCTCATAACCACTGTTGTGAAGCTACCAGTGTAAAGAATAAATAAATAAAACCAAGTGGAAAACACCAAAAGAGTTTGCAAACCATTTACCTAGAAGCAATCTTGTTTGTCTGGTTACATGCTTCATGAGCTAAACCTGTTTCATTAAAATCACTCTTTCTTGAACTTCTTCAGTGAAATGCATGTCAGTGGCCAGCCTCTCCCCCAGGGACCTGTCATGGCCCAGCACTTCCTTCAACCAGATCCACAGCAAACCCAGACCACTGTCCATCTAACTGAGGTGGGAGCCCTGCCACACCTCCAGTATGACCAGTAAAATGCTGATTTCTGATGCAAGTTGGAAAACATTCTGATAGGTTGACAGATGGAGGAGAGCTCATCTCACTTCTGAGGGGTACCTAGGCTCCCCAGCATGCCACCAGCTGGGGCTGGGCTGCTGGCTTTGCCCCATAGACTGTAATTTAACAGAGTTAGTCAAGAAAACCAGCAAGTTGTCAACTGGGCTTCATAGGTTTTGAAGCACTGAAATTGTTCTATTCCCCGGAAAGTGCAGTGTTCTACATGCATCCCTTCAGTCCAGCCCTCCCACAGGAGAAAGCACAAACAGGAAAAGGGGGACAAATATTTAGAGATGTTTCCCTTTAAGATGAACTTCATTGGAGTCCTACGTAATGAGCAAACAGCTGCTGAGGATGTACCATGTTTCAGATGCCAGAGTGGCAACGGCTTTACAGTGATGTGGGGGTTGGATATGCATGGTCCCTGTCTTTGTGCAACAAACATGCAATAAATAAATAAATACATAGTTATGGATGCTAATAAACTCTCTGCTCATAGAAAAGGGTATAATGCTGTAAGTCCTAAGACCAAACTAACTTCACCTGGGAGAAGGGTAGCTCTCCACGGAAGGTATCAGTTCAGTTCAGTTCAGTCACTCAGTCGTGTCTGACTCTTTGTGACCCCATGAATCACAGCACACCAGGCCTCCCTGTCCATCACCAACTCCTGGAGTTCACTCAAACTCACATCCATCAGGTCAGTGATGCCATCCAGCCATCTCATCCTCTGTCGTCCCCTTCTCCTCCTACCCCCAATCCCTCCCAGCATCAGAGTCTTTTCCAATGAGTCAACTCTTCACATGAGGTGGCTAAAGTACTGGAGTTTCAGCTTTAGCATCATTCCTTCCAAAGAAATCCCAGGGCTGATCTCCTTTAGAATGGACTGGTTAGATCTCTTTGCAGTCCAAGGGACTCTCAAGAGTCTTCTCCAACACCACAGTTCAAAAGCATCAATTCTTTGGTGCTCAGCCTTCTTCACAGTCCAACTCTCACATCCATACATGACCACAGGAAAAACCATAGCCTTGACTAGATGGACCTTTAATTAGGTTAAAATTGGTTGAGTAATAAACCATAGGAAGTGAGGTAAGGAGCATTCCAGGCCAAATGACTGGCAGTAGAAAAGTCCTGGGAGGGAACAAGCTTGATACATTCAGGGAATTGAAACCAGACCAGCAGGGCTGGAACATAATGAGCGGGCAGGAGAGAGGCAGGGGCTCTTTGGGAGGATGGAAAAGGGCCAGACTGCCCAGGGCTTGTAGGACTTTGGGTTTCATTTGAGCCACAATGGGAGGCACTGCAGGATTTTAGGAAGAGGAATCATATAAGCTGAACTGCATTTTTAAAAGGCCACAGCCTGACTGTGCAGAGGAAGCAAGAAAAGAAGCAAGGAGACAAATACTGAAGGCAGGTAACTATGGCAAATGATGTGGTAGGTCAGAAATGGACAGAGAGAGAGAGGTAGATATTTATAAATTAATGTAATTAAAATCAAAAGCTCCCAAGCCAGAAATCCTCTCCACAAAGGCAATGGAGAAAGAAAACTTCCATTACTGAATGAGCATCAAACCAGAATGCTATGTGCAGCACAGGCCATCTGCACACATTACACGGCTGAGCAGATACGCCCTCTTCCACACAAGAGAAACAGTGACTAGTCTCAGGTAAGAAGACGTGACAACTCCATTTGTCACATACAGCTAATCCTAGATTCACCCAGTAACTGGGGTGGCCATTTGTGTTTGCTAATTGGCGTTATCCCACCCCACCCCCTCAAAAAAGAATAAACTTCTCATATCTTTAAGGGGATAGATTTGCAAGCTGCCATGAGGTTGGGGGCTTCCCAGGTGGCGCAGAGGTAAAGAATCCACCTGCCAAGAGACAAAGTTTCGATCCCTGGGTCGGGAATATCCCTCGGAGAAGGAAATGGCCTCGTACTAAAGTATTCTTGCCTGGAGAATAACATGGACAGAGGAGCCTGGTGGGCGACAGTCCATGGGGTCGCAAAGAGTCAGACATGACTGAGCATGCACACACACACACACACCTCCAAGTCAGATGCCTACTCTCACACAGAGACTGGGAGACAGGGGTGCTATGTCCCTAGATGTTTATGTTTCAAAGAGATGGCTCCCAAGTCTCAGAGAAAAGCGTGACTTGTCATAAAGCTATGAAGAGAATATTTAGCTTTTAAAAGATTTATATATATTTCAAAGAGAGAAATTACAAGTTTTCTAAAGTAAATGCTGCAGGATAAGAGAGAAGGGAGGCCAGTCTCTTCCTTTATTCTCAAAGAGAGAATTAAACCCCGTATTTTTTAAGTTGGATTTGCCCTTAACAATAGTAGATAGATAAATTGATAGAATTAAGATTAGTGTAATTGGATTAGAGGTGAGGATTTAAGAAAAAAGAGAAGGCGCTAAGATGATGATCAGGAGTTTATGTCAACTTACTGAAAACAAAATGTTTCTCTGTTCTAAAAGTCATGGAATGCTCATGTGCAGCCTGAAGAAGCTGTCCCATTTGAATGTGGTGAAAATTATGTTAAGTGTACACAGGATCTCCAGGGAGCTGATTTCACTAAGTTGTCCCCCAATAACCTCAACAGCAAAACACAAGCATGCCTGGCTCAGCAGTGACACAGGCAGTCAGCCCCCATATGGAGCAGGCCTGCAGTTGCAGAGATTTGGGTACACCTAGAGGCCTATCCCTGAAGCAAGCAAATGACTTGTTCTGGTTACAAAATAATTTTCTCTCAGTAACAGACCTACTCCTGCACCCTAGGCTCCTGCTAGGCTCTGTGATAAGAGTGCTAGAGGAGGACTGAAGGAGAAAGAACAGCTCTGCTCCCCTCTTGTTTTGCTTCTCAATCCTTTCAAACTGCTTCAGCAATGACCCTTCACCCTGTTCAGTCACTCAGTCATGTCCAACTCTTTGCAACCCCATGGACTGCAGCACACCAGGCTTCCATGTCCATCACCAACTCCCAGAGCTTGCTCAAACTCATGTCCATTGAGTCAGTGATGCCATCCAACCATCTCATCCTCTGTTGTTCCTTTCTCCTCCTGCCTTCAATCTTTCCCAGCAGCAGGGTCTTTCCCAATGAGTCAGTTCTTCATATCTGATGCTGAAGTATTGGAGCTTCAGCATCAATCCTTACAATGAATATTGGAAGTCCTTCACCTTGTTAGGGACTGTTAATTCCCATCTCCAGCTTTTTTCCCCATCTTCCCAAACAGCCTCACTGTGCCCTGCAAGGTATCAGAAGCAACCCTTCCTCAGAGGTCTCAGTCCCAGGACATGGGGGCCCACTTGTTAGCATCTCAATTCTGACAACCCAACTCCTTCCCTTTGATTCCCCAGCCCCAGGGGTGGAGCTGCTGGCTTCAGTTATTATCTCTGTTCCCTCTCTTTGCTTTTCCAGCTATCCAACACTTAAATTTCCTACCTTAATTTTCCCCTGTCAAAATCCCAACCATGAGTTTTGTTTCCCTGACTGACACAGGATACAAGTGGAGAATCCTGCCAATCATAGAAGTGATGGAGTGTCCTTCACCCTGCCTTTAAAAGTTTGGTGGTGATGATCCCATCTTGGAAAAACGAGAGAACAGAATAGTGAATTGATTTTAAAATAAGAGGGATTTTCTAAATACTAAAATGTGAGTTTATTTCTACTGTTGCCTTATTTTGTATTTCTTTAGATGAATTTAAAAGCCATAATCCAAGGAAAATCAAGTTTGTTTCTAAGTCATCCAACTTGGGAAACATGAACCAGTGAGAGAGATTCCCAGGTCCCAGAGGCAGGGCTCCAGGAAAGTAGAACTTGGAGCCAGGGATGTTGGTATACTCAGAGGAAGCTCTGAATACCAAATCTATCCCTCGCCTCCCCATAGAAAAAGATAGCAACTCGGAAACAGACATCCCAAGGTTCAGCAGGAGTTGCCACCATCCCCTCCATCTCTAGCCACAAAGACAGAGAATCCCCTGTGTAGTACAGGGGTAACCAGAGTCAGGAGCTGTGTAAAAAGCCATAATACTCTTTTATGCCCAAATGGGGACTCTCTCAGTGAATCCATGTTCATTTGCTTGAATCATTTGGGTGATGGGAGCAGTTTAAGATAACATGCTCCTCTTTTTTAATAAACTTATTTTTTACTGAGTATAGTTGATTTACAATGTGTTAGTTTCAGGTTTACAGCAAAGTGATTCAGTTATATTTTTGCTGTTGTTATTTTGTTGCTATGTCTGATTCTTTTGTGACCCTATGGACTGTAGCTCATCAGGATCTTCTGTCCATTTGCCCAGTTCAGTTTTATATATATATATATAATATTTGGGCTTCCCAGGTGGTGCTAATGGTAAAGAACCTGCCTGCCAATGCAGGAGACATAAAGGATGTGGGTTCAGTCCCTGGGTCAGGAAGATCCCTTGGAGGAGGGCAGGGCAAGCCACTCCAGTATTCTTGCCTGGAGAATTCCAAGAACAGATGAGCCTAGTAGGCTACAGTCCATGGGGTTGCAAAGAGTCAGACACAACTGGAGCAACTTGGCATGCGGGCATATATAATATTCAGTTATATATTCTTTCTCAGGTTCTTTTCCCATATAGGTTATTGCAAAATACTGGATATAGTTCCCTGTGCCATACAGTATAGAAAAAAAAAATTATGATTACCAAAGGAGAAAGGTAGGGGAAGGGATAAGTTAGGAATTTGGGAGAAACATAAATATATTCCTCTTTGAAAGAAAGTCTTACCTTTCCTTGAGTTCAGCCTCAGCTCTAATGACAGTAATTATAATAGTAACAGTACTGGTTAACATTTAGTGGCTGCATATTATGCTCTAAACACTTCAGAGATTAGCTCGGTTAAGCCTTACAATGCAATGAGGCAGCAACTCATTTCGCAGATGAGAAAAGTGAGGCATTGAGAGGTGACTTAGTACACAGCAAGGATGTAAGGTCTGGTCTACTGCTAGACTGGTCTACTGGTCTACTGTCTACCACCCAGACAAGGTGGACCTTGTCTGGGGATTTTTAGTTTTCCTGCCTCCAGCAAACAGCTTTCCTTCTGCCTGGGGATTTCTCTAGGTGCTGCTCCCCATGTGCCCCATGGAGTTTCTCTGTCTCCCCTAGAAGAATGAAGTCTTTGTGGATAGAAATTGCATCTTGTTCACCATGGTCTCTCCTAAGCCTAGGACTATATCTGGCTCATAATAGACATTCAGTAAATATCTGATGAATGAATAAACTTTTATATATTGTTACTCCTTACTTATCTCAGCATTTAAGCAATTTATTACTCCTCCATGTTATATAACTATGGTTAATACAAACTTCAAAAGAATTACTTAGGACTCTGTGAAACTCGATTTCTCTCTCCAAGAAGGGAAAATGCAGTACAGGGAGTTAAACAAGACTTAAAAATCACACGTAAGATATTATCTTCCATGTTGCATTTAGAGAATTTTCATGCCTTTAGCTTTCTTCCAGTTAGTTTCTCAGTAGGGATAGTGTGACCATATAATATCATGACTGTTCAAAAGGTAGACAATGTGAGAGACAGAGGAGCCACTTTCTTAACTCCTCAGAGTTGGTTATGGACCAAACAGAGCAATGCTGACTTGTAAAAAAATGAATAACGTGAGGGCTGTGAGTTAAGTTTTATTTGGGGCAAAATGAGGACCATAGCCTGGGAGACAGTACCTCAGATAGCTCTGAGAAACTGCTCCAAAAAGGCAAGGCAGGGAGGACAGTATGTATGTGGTTTTGATGAAGGAGCAGTATGCAGTCAATCACATTATTTTTTTTGCAGAAGGTTTCTGCTAGTCATGAGGAGCAGTTATCACCATGAAAGATTTTAGTGCTTTTCTAGATATGAGGAGATATAAGAATTGGGCTCATAAAATTGGCTCCTGAAAAAAATCTATCTGAAGACCTGTCCTGCTGGTTTTTCCCAAAGCGTGGAGTGCTTCCTTTCTGCTCTCCACCCTGATCTTTCAGGGAGTGTTGAAAACCAGCAGCTGCAGTAGCACATGATTTAAGCCTTATGGTGGTAGATGGCAACTGCCCATGGCAAGTGCCAACTTGTAGTTGCCTGGAGCAAGGTATGTGGCACTGTGGCTACACCCAGAGCAGAGGGGGCTGCCTGCTTAGGCTGAACTCCTGACTCAATTCCTCCTACTATGTGCATGACCTCAGTTACTAAACTCTCTGGTCTTAGTTTCTCCAACTCTACAATGGTGATGGACAGGGAGGCCTGGCGTGCTGCGATTCATGGGGTCGCAAAGAGTCGGACATGACTGAGTGACTGAACTGAACTGAACAATAATAGTACATATCTCATAAGCTGTTTATTACATGAGTTAACATATGTAAAGCAATTAGAACACAGTGTTTGGCACATAACTAGTGCTTATTCTTAGTTTTACCTAGAAGAGGTAATAGAATAGCTCATTAGTATCTAATACAAGTATCATTGTGGTATTTCATTGCTAGAGTAGATAGAAATATGTTTTGGAATTTAACCAACTTTTGAGTAATCTAGTAGTTGTGTGATCTCAGGCTGGCTTCTTTAGCTCTCTGAGCCTCTGTTTCTTCACCCATGAAATGTACTTTGACAATTGTTAGCTTGAAGCAAAAGGGAGAGTCCTAGAAATAAACATATAACCAACAAGCCTAGCTTTTAGGAAATGCTGAGTAAGCAGCAGCTATTTTTAGCAAAGATGAATTTCTCTGCAATCTTAGAAGAAGTGTGGGAAAAAAAAAAAAAAAGAAGTGTGGGCTCTGGAAAGTAAGATCAGGTCACTGGACAGAGTGAACTGCCAGGATGATAGAGCATAAGATATGGATTGGGCAGGACAGTCAGCACACAATGGGATGAAAGTCATGAAAAAGGAAGTGTGTGAATGGCAGGGCAGAAACCCTGAAAGCCTCAAGAGCACTAACAGTAAACCAGGGCTAAGGAGGAGGATCCTGCAAGGCAGACTGACAGGGAGACAGGAGGGGAAAAGGGACACATGGTCACAGCTGCAGGGGAGACAAGAAAGGGGAGAAGGAGGAAGGAGAGCTTGATGGTGGCTAATGGGGTGGTGAATTTAGGGAGGACAAGCCCTGGGGAGCAACCTGAGTTTTGCTGCAAGTAGGTCTCAGTGACCTTAAGGTGATCAGCTGACTTTAGTCAGCGTCCAGTCAGGACAGGATACAACATTTTCAGGGCTCAGTGCAAAATGAATATGCGAGCTGGCAAGGGTCAGGGAAGTCCATGTCCCCTTTCCAGGCCACAACCACAGTGGACCAGCTCCTCTGAGGAACTGCAGTCTCTGTGGGGGACGCCCTAGGGATCTCCATTGAGGGTCACTAAGAGGTACCCCTGCAGATTCCCCCACCCAACTCCCCATGATGCCACCAGTGCCAGTGCGGGGTGGGGGGGGTGGTCAGCTGCTGCTGCCTTACCACCACACCCTCCAAGACACCAGGTGCCCCACCCCCCAGGGCTCTCCCTGTGCTCTTGCCCAGGTGACCACTAGGGGTGGAGGGCAACAGCAAACACATCCCCACTTCTCTCACCAAGCAACCTGGTGCTGCCTGGAGCTGAGAGTGACAGCAATTCCTGGGCAGGGACCTGGAGCCCCTGCTTCCAACCCCTCCTCAGGAGGTGGGACTTCAGGAGGCGACCCCACCCAAGTTGGTTTTAAGCCTGCCAAAACCATCATCCAATAACTCAAGCATCACTACTATCTCATTAGACTTCCGACAAGGCAAGCCTTCAAACACAAAGTTCCAAAGAACCTGAAGACAGCCACTGTGATCACCAAAGCCCCAGTGCAAGGAGCCCTGTGTGACCTGCCCCACTCCCACCCCTGAAGCCTGCCCGAGGTGCAGTGGAGAGGCGGCTGCAGAGCAAAGCAGTCCTCAAACCACCCACCTGGTTGAAACAACTTTGCTGGGAAGGAGAAGCCAGGTAGAGCAGTAGATAGAAGTAGGGTCAAAGAATTATTTTTGAATTTGTTTTGTTGCTATTGTTGTTTTAATCCAAGAAAGATGAGAGTAAACTTAAAGGCTTCTATGCAAAAAAAAAAAAAAAAAAAAAGCTTACAGAAGAAAAAGAAGGTGAAGGGAAACGGGAAAGTGATGACAACGGGGGAGGTTCCCAACTGTGTCCAGAAGGGAAGGGACCCAGAGCACAGGCAGGGGTCTCTTCAGTTACAGGCACAGGGACACCTGGTGTAAGTGGCAGTGCAGAAGGTCTTGAGAGCCAAGGGGAAGGGAGACAGTGCCTGAATCCATTTCTGATGAAGACAGTCAACCGTGACACACTGAAGTACTGGTAATCCAAAAGTGGTATTTGACAAAAACATCAGTGGAGAAAGTGGCCCTTGACATGACTAGCCAACATTCTGGCTGGAACCACAGTCCCATGGGCATTCAGTCTAATTTAATGTGTCAGTTAAGAAATATTATGACCATGGCAGTAAATTTTATTTCTGTTGCCATTGCTGTTCTCAATGTTCTATTCATAAAAGCCGTTTCAATCTTTTTCCAATAATTTTCCCTGCAACTAACTCCACTGCCTGTCAACTTCTGAAATACAGTTTTTATTTTAATGGAGCATACACTTTTTCTGCTCCCTGATCTTAAATTGAACATTGTTCATTGCATCATTTAGAGGCAGGAAATTATAGTGGAGACTGGGTGCACGAGGAAATCAAATGTCAGCTCCTAAATGACCACAGTGTCATTTAAAGGTTACTTCTTGTCTTAATGGGATAACTGGGCCTTCTTATACAAGAGGCCAATCCCTAAACTCCTTCTGTCTGCTCCAACAAATAGCAAACTCTGAGAGTGAACAGCTCTCTTCTGATGCTCCACGTGCAATCCTAGGAGATACTCACTGATGCTGCTACTCAGGTATCCTGGAAAGAAAGGATACCTGGATGCTCACCATCCTCTTCTTCCTGAAAGTTACTCTCCCTCTCCTACTGCCTTTCCTTTTTTCTCTCCTGTTCTCTCCCTTTGTCTTCCCTGTTTCTTATTTTCTGTCTCTCCCACTCTTTCTCTACTAGAAAACCTGAAATGTGTCACCGTTTTGAGCTGTTCCTTGGTTTGTCATCTGAGATGGCTTAAATTTTAAAAAAGAAAATCTTAAATGACTAGAAATAAAGGTAATTATTTGTATAATCAAGTAATTACTTAGTAGTAATAATACAAACATTTGTGAAAGCTACTTTCTTTACCTCAAACTGTGAAAATGTAACAGATTTTTGCATTTGGCAGTTTTTCCTTTTTTAAGTTTAGATCCTCCTTCCTTTGAAACGCATGTTGCATTTGTATGTCAGAGCTTGAGACAATTTTTTTGGATCATCTTGCAACAGATAACCCCCAAAATCTATGAGAAAGTTGAGTTGTCTTTTATTGCCAGTCCTAAGATAGGTATCTACAACCTAAACAAACAAAATTCATTCAGCGTCCCTCTCTTCTTCCTCTAATTTAGTTAACTTTTCAGAGACAAAAAAAAAAAAAAGAACATGTTGCCACTCAGACTTTCATTTCTGAAAAATTCTCAGGTATATATATATGCAATATTCTGCACACATGTTCAGGGTGTTCTTTTTCAGGTAATGGTTTGACTTGTTTAAGTAGGGAAGACAAAAGTGTAGGTAAACACAAAAATCAATATTTTTTCAAGACCTAAGAGTGATATTCACTGAACTGTATATTTATCTATACTTCTGCCTGCCCCACTTAAACAGAAAACCTGAAAAAATAATTACCTGAAAACGTTTGCACAGTGTTGCATATACTCATGGATGCACATAAACAGTATTGCATGTGTACATATGTATACATAATATAATATTTTATGAGTATTAAGGTATGTACACAGACATGTATATTACATATATATGCATATATATATATATGTACATATGGTCTATATATAACAGAATATGGTTGTAGTTGGTTCTCCATAATAAAACTAAAAAAAAAAAACAAGTGCATTTAAAGGGGAAATTGAATTAAGTACTACTATTATATTGGAATCTCTTATAAGTTTATGTTGTGTTAACAGTGTGGGAAATACGTATGAACTTGAGTTGTCTTGCCAGAAATCACACTGCTGTTTTTGAAAAGCCCACATAAAGCCTGAATTCTCCACACATATTTCATATAAGAAAGCAGCGAATTTGCCAACTTGCATATTTTCTATGCACGCACTTAATTTCTTCCCAAGGGCCCAATTTACTAGTCATTTGGTCTCAACGTCAGGGAATGGACATGGAGAAGCAGAGCTGGAGCAAAACGAGGGCTGCACCTGAGCCAGGAAAATCCTCCTCAACAGATGGCACAGAACTCAAAGACAGAAAAATCCTCAACCAGCCTAGGGAGGTGAAAGTAAAAAAAGAGGCAATGTGGTCAAAAATAGCCTCATTCCTGAAAAGTAAGAAATCTTAAGACATTCCCCACTTATTCTTTCTCTCATTTTCCCAGATCTGCTCTATCAAAGCCTAAATAAACTTAACATTATACTTTGGTTTCCTCTTAAACTACCATTTTTGAAGCTAGGTGAATTTAAATTAACATCAGTTATCCATCCGAGACTGACTCTTATTCAAAGGAAGGGAAAGCAATCAGCAAAAGATTGGAACTATGTTCTAGCTGAAGTTTCACCTCCAAGTAATTGCTCTGTTTCTAATAGCTACAGAAAAGCCTATTATCTTGATTATAGCTCTTAGTAAGTGAAAATATATTTACATTTCACAAATGTTAGGAGTTTCACAAGTCTTAAATTTCAGGGAGTAATATCAAATTATCCATTTATTATTAACAATTAGCACTTTAAAATTTATTTGTATTTGCTTGCTACTAACAAATATTTTTCTTTAGTCATTACATATACAAGAAAAATATTAATGTACCTAAATATCTAAATCAGAGAAGGCAATGGCACCCCACTCCAGTACTCTTGCCTGGAAAATCCCATGGATGAAGGAGCCTGGTAGGCTGCAGTCCATGCGGTCGCCAAGAGTCGGACACAACTGAGAGACTTCACTTTGACTTTTCACTTTCATGCATTGGAGAAGGAAATGGCAACCCACTCCAGTGTTCTTACCTGGAGAATCCCAGGGACAGAGGAGCCTGGTAGGAGGCCGTCAATGGGGTTGCACAGAGTCGGACACGACTGAAGCAACTTAGCAGCAAATACCTAAATGCATAGTTGTCTCTATATTTTATTTAGAATTTATGACTCCAACATAGACTCACAAAAATATTCATAGATCCACTGATTGCCATTGGAGGCTATAGCTTAATATAGAGAGACAACTACATCAAAGAAATAAAAAATACACCAGAAAACAAAAAGTGCTGTGAAGGGGACCTCGCCAGTGGTCCAGTGGCGAAGACTCTGTGCTCCCAACGCAGGAGGCCCAGGTTCCACCCTGGTCAGGGAACTAGATCCTACACGCTGCAATGAAGATCGAAGGTCCCATGTGCTGGAACTAAGAACTGCTGCAGCCAAAAAAAAAAGGACTATGAAGAAAATTCACATGAAGTGATGTGAGAATATCTGGGTGGCTCTTTTAGCTGTGTGGAAAACAGAACACCATCAGATGTCACTGAGGAATGTTGAGGAAGTGACTGATCAAATGCCAAGACAGATGTCAGAGGCAATGGTGGAAACCCTGTAAAGAACCACATAAACCAAGACCAGCGCCCTCTAGCATGATTTTAAAGACTGGAATGAGTATGAAAGGGATTAAAGAAGGCTGGCACAATTAAATCACCCCATTTTTTTTTTTTTTTACTCTGGAATATAGGACTAGTCAGTCAACAGTTCACAAAACTTTATCACTCTTGTCATGGAGGACTCTTTCTTTGAGGAAAGAGCTTGTTGTTACTGCTGTTTAGTCGATAAGAAGTATCTGACTCTTTTGTGACCCCATGGACTATAACCCATCAGGCTCCACTGTTCATAGGATTTCCCAGGCAAGAATACAGGAATGGGCTGCCATTTCCTTCTCCAGTGGATGTTTCTGCCCCAGGGACTGAACTCAGGTCTCCTGCTTTGAGGCAGATTCTGTACCACTGAGCCACTAGGGAAGCCCTTACTAAAAGTAGGATAGTATATAACAACTGCAACTTTACTCTATTTAAAAAGTTGAAAATCCACTACAGCTTTGTAGTCGCTTACTATATATGTATGTATTCAAGGTATTTGTTGTACACCACAATAAAATCAGTCAATTCTATATTTATGAATCTGCATGTTTCTCTGGGTCTTGATTTCTTTTTCTTTTCTTTTTTCTCTTAGCAGAAGGTTAGGGAAAACCTCTGAAGACATTTAATATGATATTTGAAAAACCATGCAATGGAAGCAAAGATCATTAAAGATAATTTAAGAAAAAAGAACAACCAGTTAAAAACAACTACTTTGATAAATAAGAACAGTTATCAATTAAATGATACCTCCTTTATCTTTGACTTTTGAATGCAACTTTTTAATTCTGTATTTACAGTTGAAGGGGCATTCTTGGTATGGTTGAAAGCAAGGCATTCTTTTTCTGCTTTTCCATAGTACTTCATACAACATATTCATAAGAAAAACTCTACTTGCTTAACTCTGGGTTTTATAGTAAAACAGATGGTCATACTGCATAATGATTTCCCTCTTTGGTTCTGATTGAGTTAACTTTTCTCAAGTGTCCATGAACAATAAAATGAAATGAAAATGAAATATATACACACACACACACACACATAATGAAAGCTTTAAAAATTAGAGATTGAACCTGAAAAGGATTGGGTATTATGTGGACATTTTGATTATGTCAATTTCAAGTCAGTTTTATCTTCAGTCTTCATTTCTACCATCTATTTGTCCTGTCTGGAAAAGAGCTACCACCAAAAGTACCCTATCAAAATCCCTTACATCTTTTTAAAAAGATGTAATTTTCCTCAAATTACAAAACAAAGTAATCTCCATTGAAAATTAACATGAATTGGGGTTTTGTTTTGTTTTTTAGCAAAACAATAAATATATTCTAATCTGGTCTGAGTGCTCACAGACCATGTTAAAATCAAAAGACTGTTCTGGCTAGGCAAAGATGAATCTGCAAAAGCTGAACTCTAATTCTCCAGGTGATTTGGCTGCTTGCCTTGTTCATGCATGCTAAATCTCTTCAGTCATACCCAATTCTTTGCATCCCTATGGACCATAGCCTGCCAGGCTCTTCTGTCCATGGAATTCTCCAGGCAAGAATACTGGAGCGGGTTACCATGCCCTCCTCCAAGAGATATTCTCAGCCCAGGGATTGAAACCTCTCTTACGTCTACCTGCATTGGCAGGTGGGTTCCTTACCACTAGCACCACCTGGAAAGCCCCATTTGCCTTAGACTGGTTCAAAACTGGGAAAGGAGTATGTCAAGGCTGTATATTGTCATCCTGCCTATTTAAATTAAATATAGAGTACATCATGCAAAATGCCAGGCTGGAGGAAGCACAAGCTGGAATAAAGATTGCCAGGAGAAATATCAACAACCTCAGATATGCAGATGTGTGAAACATGAAAGTGCTCAGTCATGTCTGACTCTTTGTGACCCCATGGACTATAGTCCATGGAATTTTTTAGGCCAGAATACTGGAGTGAGTATCCTTTCCCTTCTCCAGGGGATCTTTCCAACCCAGGGATTGAACCCAGGTCTCCCACATTGCAGGCAGATTCTTTATCAGCTGAGCCACAAGGGAAGCCAAGAACACCGGAGTGAGTAGCCTATCCCTTCTGCAGTGGATCTTCTTGACCCAGGAATCGAACTGGGGTCTCCTATATATGCAGATGATACCACCCTTATGGCACAAAGCAAAGAGGAACTAAAAAGCATCTTGATGAAGGTGAAAAAAGAGTGAAAATGCTGTCTTAAAGCTCAACACTCAAAAACTAAGATCATGGCATCCAGTCCCATCACTTTATGGCAAATAGATAGGGAAACAATGGAAACAGTGACAGTCTTTATTTTCTTGGGCTCCAACATCACTGTGGACAGGGACTGCAGCCATAAAATTAAAAGATGCTAGCTCCTTGGAAGAAAAGCTATGACAAACCTGAACAGCTTATTAAAAAGCAGAGATGTTATTTTGCTGACAAAGTGCCATATAGTCAAAGCTATGGTTTTTCCAGTAGTCATGTACAGCTGTGAGAGTTGGACCATAAAGAAGGCCGAGTGGCAAAGAACTGATGTTTCCAAACTGTGGTGTTGGAGAAGACTCTTGAGAGTCCCTTGGACAGAAAGGAGATCAAACCAGACAATCCTAAAGGAAATCAACTCTGAATATTCATTGGAACGACTGCTACTGAAGCTGAAGCTCCAGTACTTTGGCAACCTGATGTGAAGAGTCAACTCACTGGAAAAGACTCTGATGCTGGGAAAGATTGAAGGCAGGAGGAGAAGGGGATGACAGAGGATGAGATGTCTGGATGGCACCATTTCCCTGAGCAAGCTCTGGGAAGAACAGGGAAGCCTGTGTGTTACAGTCCAAATAGTTGGACATGAATGAGCAACTGAACAACAACAGTTATATAATGTGGAACATTCTATGAAGCCCTTAGTTTAAAGGGTACTTATTTACATATTTGAAAATCATGGCCAGCTCATACAAAATCTGCCAAACTTTGTTGAACCAAAAATCTTTGCATATTGACTCAATATTTGGAATTCATTCTTCATCTAGTTGTGAAGTCGCTCAGTCGTGTCTGACTCTTTGTGACCCCATGGACTGTAGCCCACCGGGCTCCTCCATCCATGGAATTTTCTAGGCAAGAGTACTGGAGTGGGTTGCCATTTCCATCTCCAATTCTTCATCTAAGAATCTGGCTATTATTTGTAGAGAAATCAACTTGGAATCAGGCTTCCCAGGTGGCTCAGTGGTAAAGAATCCACCTGCCAAGCAAAACATCTAGAGTTTTGTTGTGTAAAGCAGTTAAGCTACTCAGAAAGAGTGTGATGCTCTAGAGACTTGCCTTTAAGTGTTTTGAGGTGGGTGCAGCACATGGTTAATCTTTACCCCCACTACTTAGGTAATGTTTTTCTGAATATTCCACTCTCCGCCCCATGAATTATGGGCTTTTCCACTCTGTCACATGGGAACACAAACTCTTCCCGGGTTTTTGTGATCTCTCTGTACTGCTCCTTTTGGGTGGTTCTATCCACAGTCTCAGAGAGTTTCCTCACATGCAGAAGACTTGCTGGAAGCACCAGAGGACCAGGCGAGCACTCTATCCACAATGCTCTCTACTCGCTAGGGTGTGGATGAGAGAATCTAATTACCGTGGGCCTCCCTTGACTTCCAGCTTTGTGTCCTCAACTCAAGAAGATGGCTGGGCTCCACTGGTTTCTCTCTGCACAGCAGCCAGGAACACTATGAAGGCAGGAGGCTGGAGAGATTGTTCAGTTCAGTTCAGTCGCTTAGTCGGGTCCAACTCTTTGTGACCCCACGAATCGCAGCAATCCAGGCCTCCCTGTCCATCACCAACTCCCGGAGTTCACTCAAACTCATGTCCATCGAGTCAGTGATGCCATCCAGCCATCTCATCCTTTGTAGTCCCCTTCTCCTCCTGCCCCCAATCACTCCCAGCATCAGAGTCTTTTCCAATGAGTCAACTCTTCACATGAGGTGGCCAAAGTACTGGAGTTTCAGCTTCAGCATCATTCCTTCCAAAGAAATCCCAGGGCTGATCTCCTTCAGAATGGACTGGTTGGATCTCCTTGCAGTCCAAGGGACTCTCAAGAGTCTTCTCCAACACCAGAGTTCAAAAGCATCAATTCTTCGGTGCTCAGCCTTCTTCACAGTCCAACTCTCACATCCATACATGACCACAGGAAAAACCATAGCCTTGACTAGACGAACCTTTGTTGGCAAAGTAATGTCTCTGCTTTTGAATATGCTATCTAGGTTGGTCATAACTTTTCTTCCAAGGAGTAAGCGTCTTTTAATTTCATGGCTGCAGTTACCATCTGCAGTGATTTTGGAGTCCAAAAATAAAGTCTGACACAGTTTCCACTGTTTCCCCATCTATTTCCCATCAAGTGATGGGACCAGATGCCATGATCTTCGTTTTCTGAATGTTGAGCTTTAAGCCAACTTTTTCACTCTCCTCTTTCACTTTCATCAAGAGGCTTTTCAGTTCTTCTTCACTTTCTGCCATAAGGGTGGTGTCATCTGCATATCTGAGGTTATTGATATTTCTCCCGGCAATCTTGATTCCAGCTTGTGTTTCTTCCAGTCCAGCGTTTCTCATTATGTACTCTGCATATAAGTTAAATAAACAGGGTGACAATATACAGCTTTGACATACTCCTTTTCCTATTTGGAGCCAGTCTGTTGTTCCATGTCCAGTTCTAACTGTTGCTTCTTGACCTGCATACAGATTTCTCAAGAGGCAGATCAGGTGGTCTGGTATTCCCATCTCTTGAAGAATTTTCCACAGTTTCTTGTGATCCACACAGTCAAAGGCTTTGGCATAGTCAATAAAGCAGAAATAGATGTTTTTCTGGAACTCTCTTGCTTTTTCTATGATCCAGCGGATGTTGGCAATTTGATCTCTGGTTCCTCTGCCTTTTCTAAAACCAGCTTGAACATCAGGAAGTTCACGGTTCACATATTGCTGAAGCCTGGCTTGGAGAATTTTGAGCATTACTTTACTAGCATGTGAAATGAGTGCAATTGTGCAGTAGTTTGAGCATTCTTTGGCATTGCCTTTCTTTGGGATTGGAATGAAAACTGACCTTTTCCAGTCCTGTGGCCACTACTGAGTTTTTCAAATTTGCTGGCATATTGAGTGCAGCACTTTCATAGCATCATCTTTCAGGATTTGAAATAGCTCAAATTTCAAATTTCATCACCTGGAATTCCATCACCTCCACTAGCTTTGTTCATAGTGATGCTTTCTAACGCCCACTTGACTTCACATTCCAGGATGTCTGGCTCTAGGTCAGTGATCACACCATCGTGATTATCTGGGTCGTGAAGATCTTTTTTTATAGTTCTTCTGTGTATTCCTGCCACCTCTTCTTAATATCTTCTGCTTCTGTTAGGTCCATACCATTTCTGTCCTTTATTGAGCCCATCTTTGCATGAAATGTTCCCTTGGTATCTCTAATTTTCTTGAAGAGATCTCTAGTCTTTCCCATTCTGTTGTTTTCCTCTATTTCTTTGCATTGATCACTGAGGAAGGCTTTCTTATCTCTTCTTGCTATTCTTTGGAACTCTGCATTCAGATCCTTATATCTTTCCTCTTCTCCTTTGCTTTTTGCTTCCTTCTTTTCACAGCTATTTGTAAGGCCTCCCCAGACAGCCATTTTGCTTTTTTGCATTTCTTTTCCATGGGGATGGTCTTGATCCCTGTCTCCTGTACAATGTCATGAACCTTATTCCATAGTTCATCAGGCACTCTATCTATCAGATCTAGGCCCTTAAATCTATTTCTCACTTCCACTGCATAATCATAAGGGATTTGATTTAGGTCATACCTGAATTGTATGGGGTACTGTTTCCCTTCTTTCAGGGACCACTGCCCTTCCTTGCCTGAAAACCAGTGTTTTGGAAATTGTTGTATATCTATATAATATTTCATAATATTTTACATATCATATGTATATAAATATATAAATTTTTATAAATTATATGTAATATATATTATAGTTGAAATTTATAATATAATATTTATATTTCATATAAATACATGTATAATATTAATATAAATATATAAAATAAATTATAAATTTATAGATCATAATTTTAAATATTTATATAGACATAAATTTATATAAATATTGTATATAAATTTATATTTATACTATATATAAATATATAATATTTACATAAATGCATACTTTATATATTATATTAATATTTATTTTGATATATAATATTTATAATATTTTAAATGTATATATATTTTTTACCTAGATTTTTAGTTCTTTTCAGTACTTTTATTTCTTTAAAATGATTCTTGTTTCTTCATCTTGGCTAGCTAAGTACAGAAGTTGTGATTTTTTTTTAATAATCTACTTCAGTAAGATGGAAGGAGACAGTATCAGGCTTTCACATGGTCTTAGTTAATATGATGGCTTTGGCTTTGACCCCCAAGTGGACTCAGTGTAAACTTTTCTTCAACTGCCAATATGTCAATCCCAGTTGTGCATCCAGATGTGGGAGATTAACCACAGAGTGAGGCCACAGACCCAGCGGACCCACCGCAAACTAGATGTTGCTGGGGACTCTGTGGACCTAGCCCTCCATTTGTCATCTCTCTATTGGAGGATCCATGATGACATTTCAGGTTTCCTGACTTTAAAAGCCCTAGAGATCTCTGAGTATTATCCTTTCCTCACTGCATAATCAGCCAAATGAAAAACTGTGAACCTCTTGGGAAGACCTGGGAGAATCATGATAGTACATACCTGCCATGATATTGTAGGGTTCTACCTCCTGTCGACTGGACCACACCTACAGTCAATGGGTCCTGGGTCTAAATATTGCTTCTTGTCTGGAAATGTAGTAAGATCATGTAATTTTATTGAGCTGATCACTCTCAGCTTCCTGATCAATCATTCTTGCTTTCTTTGCTTTTACTTTTTATTTAGTTTTGACAAATAAGAGTTGCATATATTTATAGTTTTAAAAATACATATGAATTACTTCAGTAGATCATTTTATGCTAAAGAGCTCTGGAGAACTTGCAAGGTGACAAAAGAGCTACAAAGAAAAACTATAGAAAAGGTAAAAGGAAACTACAAACACATGCAGACAAGAAAACGATTTATGAGAGACCAGGATGGCCCTCGATTTTTTCTCTATAATATTTAAAGTGAATAATGATCGTCTGAAAAAACAGGCTTAAAACTTAACATTCAAAAAACTAAGATCATGGTATCCAGTCCCATCACTTCATGGCAAATAGATGGGGAGAAAATGGAAACTGACAGATTTTATTTTCTTGGGCTCCAAAATCACTATGGATGGTGACTGCAGCCATGAAAGTAAACAACATTTGCTCCTTGGAAGAAAAGCTATGACAAAGCAAGACAGAGTTAAAAAGCAGAGGCATAACTTTGCTGACAAAGCTCCATATAGTCAAAGCTATGATATATCCAGTAGTCATGTACAGATGTGAAAGTTGGACCATAAAGAAGGCTGAAAGTGAAAGTGAAAGTCGTTCAGTCATATCCAACATTTTGCAACTCCATTGACTATACAGTCCATGGAATTCTCTAGGACAGAATACTGGATGGGTAGCGTTTCCGTTCTCCAGGGGATCCTCCCAACCCAGGGATTGAACTCAGGTCTCCTGCATGGCAGGTGGATTCTTTACCAACTGAGCTATCAGGGAAGCCCTGAACGCCAAAGAATTGATGTTTCAAACTCTGGTGCTGGTGAAGACTCTTGAGAGTCCCTTGGACAGCAAGGAGATCAAATCAGTCAATCCTAAAGGAAATCAACCCTGAATATTCATTGGAAGGACTGATGCTGAATCCAAAGCTCCAATATATTGGCCACCTGATGCAAAGAGCCAACTCTGGAAAAGACCCTGATGCTTGAAAAGATTAAAGGCAGGAGAAGGGGAGGACAGAGGATTAGATGGTTGGAGGTTCCTGATTTAGTCCTTTTAACCGTACCAAAGTGACGTGAAAGTGTCAGTCACTCAGTTGTGTCTGGTTCTTGACGACCCCATGGTCTGTCCATGGAATTCTCCAGGTAAGAATACTGAGTGGGTTGCCATTTCCCTCTCCAGAGGGTCTTCCTGACCCAGGGATAGAACCCAGGTCTCCTGCATTGCAGGCAGATTCTTTACCATCTGATCTACCAGAAAGTTCATTTCAGTTGAGTCACTCAGTTGTGTCTGACTCTTTGCCACCCCATGGACTGCAGCATGCCAGGCTTCCCTGTCAATCACTAACTCCCGGAGCTTGCTCATTATGACCATTATGTCGGTGATGCCATCCAACCATCTCATTCTCTGTTGTCCCCATCTCCTCATGCCTTCAATCTTACCCAGCATCAAGGTCTTTTCAAATGAGTCAGTTCTTTGCATCAGGTGGCCAAAGTATTGGAGTTTTTCAGTTTCAGCATCAGTCCTTTCTATGAATATTCATGACTGACTTCTTTGAGGATTGACAAGTTTGATCTCTTTGCAGCCCATGGGACTGTCAAGAGTCTTCCTCAACACCACAGTTCAAAAGCATCAATTCTTCGGCACTCAGCTTTCTTTATAGTCCAACTCTCACATCTGTACATGACTACTGGAAAAACAATAGCTTTGACTAGATGGACCTTTGTCAGCAAAGTAATGTCTCTGCTTTTTAACATGCTGTCTAGGGTGGTCATAGCTTTTCTTCCAAGGAGCAAGCATCTTTTAATTTCTTGGCTGTAGTCACCATCTGTAGTGATTTTGGAGCCCAAGAAAATAAAGTCTCTCACTGTTTTCATTGTTTCATAAAGTGATGGGACCAGATGCCATGATCTTAGTTTTTTGAATGTTAAGTTTTAAGCCAGCTTTTTCACTCTCCTCTTTCACTTTCATCAAGAGGCTCTTTAGTTATTCTTCACTTTCTGCCATAAGGAGTAGTCCTCATAGTCAACAAGAGAGTCTGAAATGCTGTACTTGTGTGCAATCTCAAAAATGACAGAACGATCTCTGTTCATTTCCAAGACAAACCGTTCAATATCACAGTAATCATAGTCTATGCCTCAAACAGTAATGCTAAAGAAGCTGAAGTTAAACAGTTTTATGAAGACCTACAAGACCTTCTAGAACTAACACCCGAAAAAGATGTCCTTTTCATCTTAGGGGACTGGAATGCAAAAGTAGGAAGACAATAAATACCTAGAGTAACAGGCAAATTTGGCCTTGGAGTACAAAATGAAGGGGGGGCAAAGGCTAACAGAGTTTTGCCAAGAGAACATGCTGGTCATAGCAAACACCCTCTTCCAACAACACAAGAGAAGACTGCACATGGACATCACCACATGGTCAACACCGAAATCAGATTGATTATATTCTTTGCAGCCAAAGATAGAGAAGCTCTATACAAGCTCTATACAATGTCAGCAAAAACAAGACTGGGAGCTGACTATGGCTCAGATCATGAACTCCTTAATGCCAATTTCAGACTTAAATTGAAGAAAGTAGGGAAAACCACTAGACCATTCAGGTACGAACTAAATCACATCCCTTATGGTTATACAGTGGAAGTGAGAAACAGATTTAAGGGACTAGATCTGATAGACAGAGTACCTGATGAACTATGGACAGAGGTTCGTGACATTGTACAGGAGACAGGGATCAAGACCATCCCCGTGGAAAAGAAATGCAAAAGAGCAAAATGGCTGTATGAGGGGGCCTTACAAATAGCTATGAAAAGAAGAGAAGCAAAAAGCAAGGGAGAAAAGAAAAGATATAAGCATCTGAATGCAGAGTTCTAAAGAATAGCAAGGAGAGATAAGAAAGCCTTCCTCAATGATCAATGCAAAGAAATAGAGGAAAACAATAGAATGGGAAAGACTAGAGATCTCTTCAAGAAAATTAGAGATACCAAGGGAACATTTCATGCAAAGATGGGCTCAATAAAGGACAGAAATGGTATGGACCTAACAGAAGCAGAAGATATTAAGAAGAGGTGGCAAGAATACACAGAAGAACTATACAGAAAAGATCTTCACGACCCAGATAATCACAATGGTGTGATCACTCACCTAGAGCCAGACATCCTGGAATGTGAAGTCAAGTGGGCCTTAGAAAGCATCACTATGAACAAAGCTAGTGGAGGTGATGGGATTCCAGTTGAGCTATTCCAAATCCTGAAAGATGATGCTGTGAAAGTGCTGCACTCAATATGCCAGCAAATTTGAAAAACTCAGTAGTGGCCACAGGACTAGAAAAGGTCAGTTTTCATTCCAATCCCAAAGAAAGGCAATGCCAAAGAATGCTCAAACTACTGCACAATTGCACTCATTTCACATGCTAGTAAAGTAATGCTCAAAATTCTCCAAGCCAGGCTTCAACACTACATGAACCATGAACTTCCAGATGTTCAAGCTGGATTTAAAAAGCAGAGGAACCAGAGTTCAGAATGAAAAACAGCCGTTGGATCATCAAAAAAGCAAGTGAGTTCCAGAAAAATCATCTACTTCTGCTTTATTGATCTACCATGGAAGCCCATACTAAAATACTGATTTAAGTGTCAGGTCTGCTTACATATTGAGGTAAGTATAGTAGAGGGGCCTGGAAGCTGTAAATGTTGATAATCCTGCTTTACCATATGGATCAGGATTTCATTCCCTACACTCAATGAGAGAAGAACGCCATTTCAAAGCTGCATCAGTTACACTGAGGAAAAGCTAATGTTCATTCAGACTGAGAAGATAAATCAAGAAAAAAGAATGATAAATGTTGCTTTATTAGGATTCTCTTTAAGATCCATTTCTTCTTCATAAGTGATTCATTGTCTTCTCTCCTGATTCTTAGGTCGTCTCATAAGCATTTGAAGAACTTTTGCTCAGTGAGGAAAGAAAATAATGCCTGAAATTTTTTCTCTTAAATCATTGTTGACACTTGAAATTGTACTGAAGCTGTTCTCTGTAGCCTCCATGCTTTGGGAAGGAGCAACTGGAGAGATACAGTGAGCTCCTAATGATATCAAAAGAGGCATTTTAACTTTCATGTGTCTCTGTTCCCCATTCCCTTTCTGCACATTGATAACAAAAACACATTCTACTTAACGATTGTTTTGATACTCAACGGAGAAGGCATCTTAGAGACTAACTTTTGTATTTTGCAGATAACTTTTTGGAACTTTCCAGGTGGCTCTAGTGGTAAAGAACGCACCTGCCAGTACAAAAGACTTAAACAACATGGGATCCATCCCTGGGTCAGGAAGATTCCCTGGAGGAGGGCATGACAACCCACTACAGTATTCTTGCCTGGAGAATCTCATAGATGGAGGAGTCTGAGGGGCTACAGTCCATGGGGTCGCAACAAGAGTTGGACACAACTTAGCGACTAGACAAGAACGACAGCAAATGTAAGTTCATGAAAAATGAACTTTTACAGTTAAGTAATGTAAGTTCACTTCATACAAGGAATTGTCCAAAACCACAGACTCAGTCAGTGACAGAGTGAGTATGATGCTAATCATAGAGTCACACTCAATTCAAGATACTTTCTTGGTCCCTCCCCTGGTTGCCCAGTGATTAAGATTCCACCTTGCAATGCAGGGGACATGGGTTCAATCACTGGTGGGGGAACGAACATCCCACAGGGCTTGGAGCAACAACGCCTGTGCTCTGGGACTACTGAGCCCACGGGTCACAACTAAAGGATCCTTGCAATACAACAGAAGATCCTGCGTGATGCAATAAGATCTCACTTGTTGCAGCTAAGAACAGACACAGTTAAATAAATAAATAAATACAATACTTTTTTAAAAAAAGACACTTGCTTATCTCTATAGTTAAGTTTATGTAGTTTAAGCAATTTACTGCATAGTAATAGCTGCTAATCAATACTGAAAACAGAGGCATATTTCAATACAGCAGTGAGGCAAGTGAATTCATTCAGTCAAGGTAATGACTTCTGCTTTTACTAAAGAATGATGGGACTTGCAGGTTAGAAAGTAGAAGAGTTGTTCAAAAATAAGTTTATCAAGTTAGTCCAGTGTGTATATAACACTACAGCTTTGGTGATGGTATATTTTTAGCTTAATTGGCAATTATCTAGAGTGGCTTTGATGTACCTCTATTTCCAAAGGCCTCATTTAAAAAAATATATATGTTTATGACACAACTCATTCTTTTCTATTGAAAAAATATTTAGTGAAAACTACTGATTCCATGGATTTGAGTGAATGCCTATGTCCTGATTACCAACTCATCAAATGTCAACGGTTTTAGTTACAAACTTCTTCAGGTTTCAAAAAGATTTGACAGCTCACTGAAATTTTTATCACTCTTTATAATAAATGTTATGACAATCCACTGGATGCATTACAGAATAACCACTGACTATGTGATAGGCACAAACTTGAGTAAGAGCTATAGACATGAGAAAGATTTGGTATGACTCATTTAAAGAGGTGCTATTAATAAAATTCTTACCATAAGCAAGCTGGATTTCAGAGATTATCATATGACTTCCCAGGGGCCTTGCTAGTTTATCTGCCATGTAGACACAGCTCCTACAATACATTTTAAATTTTTCTTCTCTTCGTTTGTCAGTGCTTCTAGTTTTATAAATCATGAAGCTCATTACAAACATCCCTTTCTAGATTTCAAGGTAAAGACAAGTATAGAAATCTGGAAGGATCAATTTTTTTTCCAAAATGGCAAATTCCTATTTTGTTTCGCTTTTTAATAATTCCAAAAATAATGCATAAACTTCTCTTATTTGAGGTCCCACTCTTGCAGGATTTGAACCTATCTTCAGCCTGTTTGCAAGGAGAACTCTAAGGGCCAGTTCTGCCCCAGTGTGTATGTGTGCTTAGTTGCTCAGTCTTGTCTGACTCTGCAGCCCCATGGACTGTAGCCTGCTAGGCTACTCTGCCCATGAAATTTTCCAGGCAAGAATACTGGAGTGGCATGCCATTTCCTACTCCAGGGGGTCTTCCCAACCCAGGGATCGAACCCGTGTCTCTTGCGTCTCCTGCATTGGCAGGCAGATTCTTCACCACTAGCACCACCTGGGCAGTCCCTAAGTTATGCCTCAGATTTGTCCCTGATAAGCAAGGTATCCAGAGTAAAATGGGAGCACTAATAATCACACAGAATTCAGGATAATGAAACACAGCCTTCACCCAGGCTTATATCCTTCAGAATTCCAGATGGGCTGCCTGCCCATGCTGTTTCAGATATATGAGCCCTGCCAATAGAAGCCCTGGAAACTGGCATAATTTCAAGTCATCCATCAGGCATTCAGGTGGACTTCTGCACAAATGATCCATTATTACTTAGAACTGAGTAGTTTTGGAACAACCCTAAAACCAGTGGCAACCTCCTCTCTAAAGAGGGAGTTCAAGTCCCCGTCTTCCTCCATCACTTAGTGTCCAGGTTATAGCTGTTCTCAGTGTGAGAGGAAAGGTTTTGGAGATGTTAAATTTCTTACTTGTTTGTGTTCAGCCTGCATTTGAGAGATTCTTCTCCTAACCCTTTCTTCAGGATTGTGTCAGTTCAGTTCAGTTCAGTCACTCAGTCGTGTCCGACTCTTCGAGACCCCATGGACCACAGAACGCCAGGCCTCCCTGTCCATCACCAACTCCCAGAGTTTACTCAAACTCATCTCCATTGAGTCGGTGATGCCACCCAGCCACCTCATCCTCTGTCGTCCCATTCTCCTCCTGCCCTCAATCTTTCCCAGCATCAGGGTCTTTTCAAATGAGTCAGCTCTTCACATCAGGTGGCCAAAGTATTGGGTTTTAGCTTCAACATCAGTCCTTCCAATGAACATTCAGGACTGATCTCCTTTAGGATGGACTGATTGGATTTCCTTGGAGTCCAAGGGACTCTCAAGAATCTTCTCCAACACCACAGTTCAAAACCATCAATTCTTCAGTGCTCAGCTTTCTTCACAGTCCAAGTCTCATATCCATACATGACCACTGGAAAAACCATAGCCTTGACTAGATGGACCTTTGTTGACAGAGTAATATCTCTGCTTTTTAATATGTTGTCTAGGTTGGTCATAACTTTCCTTCCAAGGAGTAAGTGTCTTTTAATTCCATGGCTGCAGTCAACATCTGCAGTGATTTTAGAGCCCAGAAAAATAAAGTCAGCCACTGTTTCCACTCTTTCCCCATCTATTTGCCATGAAGTGATGGGACCGGATGCCATGATCTTAGTTTTTTGAATGTTGAGCTTTAAGCCAACTTTTTCACTCTCCTCTTTCACTTTCATCAAGAGGCTCTTTAGTTCTTCACTTTCTGCCATAAGGGTGGTGTCATCTGTATATCTGAGGTTATTGATATTTCTCCCGGCAATCTTGATTCCAGCTTGTGTTTCCTCCAGCCCAGTGTTTCTCATGATGTACTCTGCATATAAGTTAAATAGGCAGGGTGACAATATACAGCCTTGATGTACTCCTTTTCCTATTTGGAACCAGTCTGTTGTTCCATGTCCAGTTCTAACTGTTGCTTCCTGACCTGCATATAGGTTTCTCAAGAGGCAGGTCAGGTGGTCTGGTATTCCCATCTCTTTCAGAATTTTTCACAGTTTCTTGTGATCCACACAGTCAAAGGCTTTGGCATAGTCAATAAAGCAGAAATAAATGTTTTTCTGGAACTCTCTTGCTTTTTTGATGATCCAGCAGGTGTTGGCAATTTGATCTCTGGTTCCTCTGCCTTTTCCAAAACCCACTTGAACATCTGGAAGTTCATGGTTCACGTTATTGCTGAAGCCTGGCTTGGAGAATTTTGAGCATTACTTTACTAGCATGTGAGATGAGTGCAACTGTGCAGTAGTTTGAGCATTCTTTGGCCTTGCCTTTCTTTGGGATTGGAATGAAAACTGACCTTTTCCAGTTCCAGATATGGGACAAGTACAAATTCACTCTTCACCGATTATAAAATACCACAGTTTTCCATGTCAAAAATTCTATCATTCCCAGAAGAAACCCTCATCTAGAGTTCTTTGCATTGCAAAAGCTAATCTGATTTCATTATCCACCAAAGTTATTGCAGATTTCAACCTCATGTCACCCTTTGATGTCACCTGTAAAATCTGTCCTTTCACAGCATAGTCACTTCTTACTAATAGATTCTGACAGGACAACTGGCACCCTGACTCTCACTCCTGTACCTGCTTCTGGCTCTGTTTAGCTGTATCAAAAATTATTGAGCTTTCTTCTTTGGACTTAAAAACAAAAATAAAAAATCAAGTATACACTCCTACTTAGTCCAATGACAAAGCAATGCTCCCAAAAGAAAAAGAGAGTAGAGAGAAATTTCCAAATTCACTGGAATTGGAATTACAAAGTGTCCTTAGCATTAATTAATGAAGCTCTCGGAGTAAATCATTAGGAACTTTGATTATGTTATAATGCCTTTTTCTAATAAAACATGCAAAGGGCAAATAGATTGCTTACTGTATTTATTTGTGTTTATAAACAATCATGTCAGGAAAATGGTTAGAATATGGCTCTTCCACCTGAAATCTAACATAAACATCACACCTGGAGGGCTTCCCGAGTGTAGATGTCCAAAAGAAAACCCAAGAGTCTGGTCTGATACTATTCAAAAGATACCAAGTAAATTTATATACATGTAAAATTCCTCTATACATTTATAAATTTAATATTTACTTATATGCTTATAAGTAAATAATTTATAATTTCCTTTTCACCACTTCCATTTAATCAACTGCCCTCTAAGTATGCCAGCACAGAGAGAAATCAAATCCCAGAGATGACTACAATCAGTCTAAAATGATATAAGCTTTCTTTTTTCCTTCTCACGCAATCTCTAGCTTACTCTCCTGCTATGTTTTACACACTGGATACCATGGGAATAAAAACAACCATTAGAAACAGACCATGCAGTCAGCAAGTATGGAACAGTGAACAAAACACTTAAGATTATGATTGCTAGGATTGGGTCAAATCTGTTCTTCCCTTGTGGCTTCACTATCTCCTTACATTTATATGCTATCATTTAAAGTTCACATGCCCAGATTTTCATCTAAACTCAACAGCTCAAACATGAACGGCAAAATAAAAATAAAACCAGCACAGTCTTTTGAATCACAATCAGATCTGTTTCTCTTAATGCCAAAGATCATAGAGTAGAAATAGCTTCTCCTCTAAGGGTTAACATATATCTGAAAATAGAACTTTGCACCCAGAGGTTTGCAGAAGTTATCTACCACTTCTCAGTTTCTGCTCTCAATGGACCTTCTCCATCACATGCACTGTCCCCCATCATCCTGTCTGCAACCCCTTATATTGGCCAGTGCCATCACCAACCTCCTGAAGACAGACTCCAGACTCACCAAAGGAGTTCCTGAGTCCTTTCTCTCTCAACCTCTGTCTGCTGAAGACCATGCTCCAACATCTCCCTCATCTGAACTACAGTTCAACTTTGCAGTTCGTCTTTTTCTTTTGCCCACACGGCATGTGGGATCATAGTTCCCTAACCAGGGATTGAACCCGTTCCACTTGCATTGGAAGCATACAGTCTTAACCACTGGACCACCAGGGAAATCCCTGCAGTTAGTCTTTATGTTTCTAATCTCTCCCTTTCTGATTCATCCTGTGCTTTGCTGCCATCAAGTCCTTAAAACAATGACTTGTAGATTCCCTGTTCAAAATGCTTATACAGTTTTCCATTAAATGCAAATGAAATACAACTTCCTCTTCAAAGTTTCGAACCTTGAGTTCAAAGCCTTCTAGGATATGGACTCAGGCTTAACAACTATTTGCCACTAGACACACTGTGCACACACATACACAAATCACACTCCTCTTCAGCCTTTCATCTGGCACTTCACTAACTCTGTGTGGCTTTTATTAAGCTATTATTTCAGCTAGAAGGTTCTTCTTCCTCCTAACCTTTCTCTCCATTCCTCAATGTCCAGTTCAAATGCTACTTTTCCTCACATCTATTATTTCAAATAAATATTTTCTCTGAATTTTTACTGTACTTTACTTGCACTTTTACTTCGATAATGAGCACAGTTTTTTCTATAATACATATGGGTGCATTCATATTATTTTATACATTTTTTTTTTGGTTTCTTAAAAGTTAGGGACTATGCCATAGTAATCTTTATCATGGAAAGTTAGGAAAGTTAGTACTTATCTGTTAATTTCTATTTCAGTATAGTTATCAGACACTGCTGCTGCTGCTGCTGCTGCTAAGTCACTTCAGTTGTGTCCGACTGTGTGCGACCCCATAGACGGCAGCCCACCAGGCTCCCCCATCCCTGGGATTCTCCAGGCAAGAACAGTGGAGTGGGTTGCCATTTCCTTCTCCAATGCATGAAAGTGAAAAGTGAAAGTGAAGTCGCTCAGTCGTATCCGACTCTTCGCGACTCCATGGACTGCAGCCGACCAGGCTCCTCCGTCCATGGGATTTTCCAGGCAAGAATACTAGAGTGGGGTGCCATTGCCTTCTCCGATCAGACACTGATATTTTCCAAATAAGGAAGATGAGAGAAGAACATTATTTTAATTTGTTGATATTTTGACTAATTGACTTATAAAATGCAGATTGGAGTACAATGAGGAGAAGAGGTAAGATGAATGCAACTGTAGAAATACCTATGGGGAACAAAATGTTTTAAAAGAGAGACGAGCCTAATTACTTGGCTCTTCATGGGGAAAAATATTCTTTTCACTAACATATGAGTCCAGCTATTCTTTCTTTCCATGTAAGGTGGGAATAATACGTCTGATTTAGTTTGCACCAGTCTCCTGACCACTTCTGCAACTTTGACAACGTTGCCAGTGAAGAGCATGTCACAATTAAGGACAGAATGGGTCTAAAATCTGACGCTGAGAAACTCATGAATTCTTCTTACACTTCTTCTACTCCCCCACCACCAAAAAAAAAAGAAAAAAATCCAGACAAATGCATGAATTCTTCTTACACTTCTACTTTCTTCAGTTTCTTAAAATCATGTGTCTTTAGTTATTAACAGTTCTTGATAGATATGACTTCATCCAGTATGTTTACATATTGCTCATGCTTCAATTCACAGTCAAAAAGCCAAGTTCAATAAAATTATTTCTGTTTAACCTCCTTCAGATCAAAGCATAAAGCATATTTGATGGAACTAAAAATACAATTTTCTAGAATCAGAAAGCTAGAAACAGACAGATAATAATTTACTACTTTTACTAACTTAAATAATTTACTAATTTTAGAGAATTTGGTCTTTATTCAAAGCATATGTTTCTTGACTGTGATTAATAAGAACAATTTTATTCATTTCAAAATGAAAATCATACAGTGTCAAGAAGAGCAGGGAAAACTTTAAGCATCATTACCACACAATGAATCATCGTAGCACACTCAACCTTAAAACAGTTTCAGAATTTTGAGAACCTAGGTTCCTTGCTTGAGAACAGGGAGAAAATTCAACTTTATCTGTGACTATAACTCAGGATCTGTTTGTGCTATCGTGTCAAATGTGGGCCTCATATTCTGGAGTTCATTTTCTGGTGGTTTTTTTTTTTTTTTTTTTTTGGTGGTGGGGCAGGGGGCCTGCAATTTGGCTCAAAATTGCATGAGTCAGGCTCTTATAGAATGGCAGTGGACTGTACAGGACTTGCCCCAGCGCAGAGAAAACCAGCCAGCCACTGTGCCGTTGGGAGATATTTTGTCATTTAACAACCTACAATAGAAGTAAGCAAGAAAGTAAATTTTTCATGTCTTTTTTTTTCCTTTTAAATATTTCACTGAGAGCTACAAACCATTATATTGTAAATACATCCTTCGGCACATAACCAATATATTTTTTTTCTGTCTCTAACTCCAGTAACTCCTGTCTTTGTTGAGAGGACAGCATGTTACCTATGCCTTCTGGGGTCTACAATTTATCTCTGACATTTTGTGGTGCAGAGATTTGTCTAGCGATCTTTCCTCCAACTGAGCGAAATAAAGGGCATATACGATGTGAATTTCAGCACCTGTTTTTACAAAGGGAATAGAAATGAACATAAAGCCTATAATTTTTTTAAAATAAGAAACTGAAGTGATTACAAAGTAGGTAGGAAGTTAGATTTATCAATCCATCAAGCTTAAAAGCAATGCAAAAGCAATGATAATCTCAGACATTTGTAACTTGTGTTCTGTCAACTTTTAGCTTTGGGAGGAAATGATTGGAGAGGGCACAAGATTCTATAAAATGAAGCCCCATCTCCCTAAAGGGCTTCCCTTGTGGCTCAGATGGTAAAGAGAATGCCTGCAATGCAGGAGACCTGGGTTCAATCCCTGGGTCAGGAAGATCCCCTGGAGAAGGAAATGGCAACCCACTTCAGTACTCTTGCCTGGAAAATCCCATGGATGGAGGAGCCCGGTGGGCTACAGTCCATGGGGTTGTAAAGAGTCAGACACGACTGAGCGACTTCACTTTCACGATCACCTCCCTAAAAGGGCTGTTGAGAGGACTCAGTGAGATTACATTTCTAAAGCACATATCCTGACACAAGGAAAACACAGGATACATGACAGCTGAAAGAAGCAGTAGCAACAGTTGCCAGTGACCAGGATCTGTGTCATTTCCCTCACGTGATACTAACCTTGACCATGTCATGTAATATGCCTGATCCTCAGAGATAGAAAAAAATTATAATCCCCACTATACAGACCTCCCTCACATTGTTATGAACTCAAAAGGGAAAATCAATGTCATATCCAGTAAAGAATCATTTCTAAAGAAGCTCTGGAGGATAATCATTCAGATCATGTCTGAGTATCAGGATGGTAAGTAAGTCACTACTTATAGTTCCAGCCAGCTCAAGGCAGGCAGGGACACATACCCACAGACATCAAAACACTTGTAATTTCCTTGTCCCTTTTCCTGCTTATATTTCCCTTTTGTCAGTAACCCCAGGACCTATCTGAGTGGATGACCAGTGGTGGCCAGAGTTAGAAAAAGGGCTTGGGGGATGCATTTCAAAATCTCCATTCTTCTCTGTGTCCATTCACAAACAATCAAGAGTTGACTACAATGTATGTAGTCAACATTCAATTCAAGACAAATTACAGGATAGTAAAAGGGAAGAGAAGTCTGTGAACTATTACTGTCTTGTCTTGACTTTAGACAGAATATCTGGGGGAGTTTGGTTGATTCAGGGAATAACTGGTGTTCCATTAGAATTTCTTATTTATTTGGTTATTACATTCTAACTGTCCCTACTGAAAATCATTTATTAATACTTTCTCTTCCAGGTATGTGTGCTTTTGTTAAAGTTGAATACATAATGCTAGCATAAAAATTAGATAGATTATAAAGCCATAGGAGGCAGAAAGAAAAAAAGAGATAATTGCAAATACTTCTAGAGTCTGCTAATATTGATGGATCTCTAAAAGTTAGTTAAAACATCAGGAAGCTGAGAAATTAGACCAACTCCTCATTTTCTTTGAAGTCTAAGTGGCATATTGATCTGTGAATGGGTTTTCATTTTAAAAGGAACCACACACTGATTAGGACTGTGACAGTGGAATAATTCTTTTATTATCCATTATAGAGCGGCTTATGTCTGAAAGTCAGTGCTGCTCTTCACCTTAAACATGAATAATCATTCTCTATAAGCAAGAAGCACATACCCATATACTACTACTGTGTTATTAAACAGCCACTAAAATGTTGTAGTATTTGACAGCTATATGGCATAATTACATGCCAGGTAAGAACATTCATTTTACTAAGTGTATAAAAAAACTGGGGGCTTCCTAGGTGGCACGAGTGTCAAAGAACTCACCTGCCAGTGCAGGAAACATAAGAGACATGGGTTCGATCCCTGGATTGGGAAGATCCCCTGGAGGAGGGCATGACAACCCACTCCAGTATTCTTGCCTGGAGAATCCCATGAACAGAGGAGCCTGGAGAGCTACAGTTCATACGATTACAAAGGTTTGGACACGACTGAAGCGACTGAGCCCACACGTGCAAACACATGACAAATTCTGTGTGTATAGGAGGCCTGAGAGCTCCTAACCATGGCCTGATGAGTAGTTCAGCAGCCCAAAGAAGAGCACGTTAACCAGAAAAGGCGGCCGCAGGACCTCGGCTGCAGTAGAATGTTTTCCTACCTGGCCCCCATCAGAGGGCTCTGTTGTGCCCAGTCCTGCTGACACTGGGTCTATTTGCCTTCGCTGGAAAAGTTCAATGAGAAGCAAAAGTCAGCAGCAGAACTAGGAATACCTAGAAATATATGACCAAGCTTTCTATTCTCTCTGGGCTTCTCCTAAATTAGTAAGGTAATATCTCACCTTCAGAGTCAAAAATTAATACAGAAACTTTTATCTCTAGGAGCAGTATGAAAAAGTTGCCTTTAGATTTTAGATTCACACTCCTCATGTTTATTTGTTGTTGATCAACTGTATATCAGGGTTGACTGCATATGTGTTGGGAGAAATGGAATATTGAAATTAGTAGAATTAAGGCATGAAGTGATGTAACTTTTAAAGACAGTTAGTTAAATTGATCGTTTATGTACAAGATGAAAGTTCCATGTTTATAAAACATTACCTTGCATTCCATTTATATGCACCTCTTTTCCTCCCAAAGTGTACACACACACACACACACACACACACACACACACTCATCCATGTGCATGTTGGAAGAGGAGTGAAGATAATTTGGGGATTTGGGAACAAAATAGATAATTCATAAAAATTAAAATATATACCCTTCTATGGAATTTATATTTATAGGTGGGAAATAGCATATATTTCATAAAAAAGGGATCCGTGACTGAAAACTAAATTCAAAGGCAGGTGATACAGTGAAAGAAACGAGATTAGAAAAATTAGAATTTGACTCTTTTAAGTGTAACCAAGTTCCTTTACACTAGATTATGTCCTCTTTGGAAAGTATTATTTCAAGTTAATGGGACAGTATTTTCAAGTCATAACTCCCTTTATTTAAATAAAACGATGCCCTCTAGTGGCTGCGTTTATAACTGCCTTAAATTAATTTTACAAAGTCATCTTGACTCCAAACTATGAACACCAAAAAGTCTATTTCGATACAGTGGGACAGGAATTATTGAACAACAAGAATCCAATACACTACTGTATTTCAAGAAATAGTGTTATGTGGAGGGAAGAACATTTGTGTGGAGGCCCAAGTCCTTGGCTTGATCTATAGTTGTCACTGAGCTATACTGTGTACGTCCTGCCATGAAATTCAAGAAATAACTATTTGGATTGACAATAAGTAAAATCCATTAGACTTTTATTCAAAAATCCATTGTCTATACTTTTTCACCAATCAATCTTTAATCTTCAATGCTCTTGCCAGTCCTTTCTCTAATTGATAATAAATCTAATACTCTCTGTTTAGTCTACGTGGTCTTCTTTCTGGAGCATTTGATCATGTTAACAATTCTTCCTTTATGTAACCTCTTCCCCAATAAACTCTGCTGTGTTTCCTCTCGCCACTCTCCCTTCACACCAAAACCAATGGCCTGACATTTCCCCTGTGTACCTGAAGCATGTCCATCTCTGAATATCCAAAGTCTACCTGTCACCTAGAACCTATTCTAACATCATCTCTTCATGAGGTTTTCATTGCCCCTCCTAGGCAGTACTTTCTCCCTTCATTGGAATTTCCATAGCACTCTACACATGCCTCTTTTAGAATATTTACAGTTTCCTGCAAACATACACTTACCCCCAAAAGAGTTTTGTACATGACCACCACCACCAGCACTGGTTGTTTCCATGCACCCTGAGATAAAAATCCAGCCACCAGCCACATCGCCTCTCCTTGCTGGCCCTAATATACAGTATTCCTCCTCTGTAGTAGTGCTTCTATTCTGCCTTCCACTTATCATCTCCTGAATCCACTTTGGGACCCTCGAAATACCTGTTGCCCAATACTTGTTCATCTCCAACTAAGAGAGAATTCTTCAAGCCCCTTTCATATTACACTCAAATGCAGAGCCACCATATTGGTTCTGAGACCCCAAAATCTTACCTAAAGAGCACTACATGCAGCATCCTCATATGGCTTATCTGTGGACATGAGTACCTGATGGGCTGAGCCAGAAACTAATCTATGGCACAGTGAAATCGCTCCTCCTGCTGGATAACTGAGGCTTCATTACTAGGTGACCTTCCATGTAAAATGAGATCACTTCCAAAAAGCTCCACAGTCACTATTAAAACAGACTTCCAGCACACTCACCAGTTTGTCTAATAGGGCTGTATGCATTTACAATGTAGGCTAAAAAACTGAATTTTGCTCTCCCAAACCCACTCTACCTGTGGTAATTTCCAACTGGACCATTGTCAGTTATTTCTCCAATCGCCCTTAGCACAGTGCTTCCCGTATAGCAGGAATGAAATAAAAATCTAAAGCATTAATGATACAATACAACACCAAATTCCTTTTTCATCTGCTTCTCTTTACATGTTTAAAAGGCTGTTCACAAATAAATAAGTTTTCTGTATGTAAATGACATGTAGAGAATACAAATAAGCCATTATGCTAATAATCTTCCCCAAATTTATCACAGAATGTGTTATTACTGTTACATGAGAAATAGTCCCTATAGCTGATCTCTGTTAAAACCTGAATACATCTAAAGGAAAATGGAAAGCCAGGGGCTTTGCTTTCCAAAGACTTGCTCTGTTTTAATTAAATAGGTGAGAAATTTACGTTTTGGTAAGTAAATGCATATAAGATATTTACATTGAGGTAAATTTTTGTTCCCTATGCTTTGAAGTCTATGTTTTTAGTCTCTGTAAGAATAAGGCAGAAAACAGTATATTTCCAAAGAGTTTTGCTTTGGGGTGAGATATTTCTTGGTTCCACAGAGGGGTAATGTTCTTCTGGTAGATGTTTCCATATTAAATAATCATTCAAAAGTGTTAAAACAAAGTACTTACAAAGTCCAATTTTGGGGAACAAATACAAGTCACAGTGAGGAAAACAATAAATAAGTCTTTATGAGCTAAGATGATTGTATTCTTTTCTCTATTAAACAAAAGTGATAGGGGAAAATTCTGTTGCCTTCTCGGCAAGAGACCAATTTAAGAGTTTGTCTCAGAGCTTTTCTTCATCACAAACTGAAAACATGAAAAGGACAATCAAAATAAACTTCATTATAATTAGTGAAAATACACTATGCATTTCATTACTCCCATAAAGTGTATTTGAACACTCAATAACTGATTACTATAGCCAGTATTCTTAGTTGAGAATCATCATTATATTAACATTCTCATCCTACATCTAAAAATTTGCAGTAAATCAAGCTACTTTTGTAGGTATGGTAGAATCTGCTAGATCTTTTCCAATATCCACTTTCATTTTCTTCCTTAATTGTACCCTAACTTTACTTCAAGATATTTCTCAGTTCAGTTCAGTTCAGTTCAGTCGCTCAGTCATGTCTGACTCTTTGTGACCCCATGAATCACAGCACGCCAGGCCTCCCTGTCCATCACCAACTCCCGGAGTTTACTCAGACTCATGTCCATCAAGTCAGTGATGCCATCCAGCCATCTCATCCTCTGTCGTCCCCTTCTCCTCCTGCTCCCAATCCCTGCCAGCATCAGAGTCTTTTCCAATGAGTCAACTCTTCACATGAGGTGGCCAAAGTACTGCAGTTTCAGCTTTAGCATCAGCCCTTTCAGTGAACACCCAGGACTGATCTCCTTTAGAATGTTGGATCTTCTTGCAGGCCAAGGGACGCTCAAGAGTCTTCTCCAACACCACAGTTCAAAAGCATCAATTCTTTGGTGCTCAGCTTTCTTCACAGTCCAACTCTCACATCCATACATGACCACTGGGAAAACCATAGCCTTGACTAGATGGACCTTGGTTGGCAAAGTAATGTCTCTGCTTTTGAATATGCTATCTAGGTTGGTCATAACTTTCCTTCCAAGGAGTAAGCGTCTTTTAATTTCATGGCTGCAGTCACCATCTGCAGTGATTTTGGAGCCCAAAAAATAAAGTCTGACACTGTTTCCACTGTTTCCCCATCTATTTCCCATGAAGTGATGGGACCAGATGCCACGATCTTCGTTTTCTGAATGTTGAGCTTTAAGCCAACTTTTTCACTCTCCTCTTTCACTTTCATCAAGAGGTTTTTTAGTTCCTCTTCACTTTCTGCCATAAGGGTGGTGTCATCTGCATATCTGAGGTTATTGATATTTCTCCTGGCAATCTTGATTCCAACTTGTGCTTCTTCCAGCCCAGCATTTCTCATGATGTACTCTACATACAAGTTAAATAAGCAGGGTGGTAATATACAGCCTTGACATACTCCTTTTCCTATTTGGAACCTGTCTGTTGTTCCATGTCCAGTTCTAACTGTTGCTTCCTGATCTGCATATAGGTTTCTCAAGAGGCAGGTCAGATGGTCTGGCATACCCATCTCTTTCAGAATTTTCCACAGTTTATTGTGATCCACACAGTCAAAGGCTTTGGCATAGTCAATAAAACAGAAATAGATATTTTTCTGGAACTTTCTTCCTTTTTCCATGATCCAGTCGATGTTGGCAATTTGATCTCTGGTTCCTCTGCCTTTTCTAAAACCAGCTTGAACATCTGGAAGTTCATGGTTCACATATTGCTGGAGCCTGGCTTGGAGAATTTTGAGCATTACTTTACTAGCGTGTGAGATGATTGCAATTGTGCAGTAGTTTGAGCATTCTTTGGCATTGCCTTTCTTTGGGATTGGAATTGTTACTTGACACCAAAACTGTGCTTCCCACTTTGGAACTAGGTGTCCATATTTTGTTCTGTTTCTGTATGCTAAATTTATCACAGTATAAAATTATATTTTTCCAAACCTTCAGACATTTTCTCCTTGACTATTTGATTAAAATGTAATACTACACTATATCCTGGCTTCTTTCAATTTCCAATCCAAGTTTCCAAAACATCTCTGGTGTGGGACTTTGAAGACAGAAAATTTTTTGGTATTTCATATTTTGGCTTGTGTTTAATGTTGTCTGGTTCTTTGCTTTTCTGTTTCACTTTCTTTCTTAATGGCAATTTTGAAGTTCACTATTTTCATGACTAGGAAAGTCTCAATAAATGCTGGAGAAGGTATTGAGAAAAGGGAATCCTCTTACACTCTTGGTGGGAATGCAAACTAGTATAGCCACTATGGGGAACAGGGCGGAGATTCCTTTAAAAAATGGAAATAGAACTGCTATACGACCCAGCAAACCCACTGCTGGGCATACACATCAAGGAAACCAGAACTGATAAAGACACATGTATCCCAATGTTCATCGCAGCACTATTTACAATAACTAGGACATGGAAGCAACCTAGATGTCCATTGGCAAACAAATGGATAAGAAAGTTGTGGTACAAATACACAGTGGAATATAACTCAGCTATTAAAAAGTATGCATTTGAGTCAGTTCTAATGAGGTGGATGAAACTGGAGCCTATCATACAGAGTGAAGTAAGTCAGAAGAAAAACACCAATACATTAACATATATATACATGGAATTTAGAAAGATGGTAACAATGACTCTATACTTGAGACAGCAAAAGAGACACAGATATAAAGAACAGCCTTTTGGACCCTGTGGGAGAAGGTGAGGGTGGGATGATTTCAGAGAATAGCATTGAAACATATATCACCATATGTGAAATAGATGACCAGTCCAAGTTCAATGCATGAAACAGGGCACTCAAAGCCAGTGAACTGGGACAACCCAGTGGGATGGGATGAGGAGGCAGTTGGGAGGGAGGTTCAGGATGGGGGACACATGTACACCCATGGCTGACTCATGTCGATGTATGGCAAGTTCAGTTCAGTTCAGTCACTCAGTTGTGTCTGACTCTTTGTGACCCCATGGACTGCAACATGCCAGTCTTCCCTGTACATCACCAACTCCCAGAGTTGACCCAAACTCATATCCATTGAGTCAGTGATACCATCCAACCACCTTATCCTCTGTCATCCCCTTCTCCTCCTGCCCTCAATCTTTCCCAGCATCAGTCTTTTCTAATGAGTCAGCTCTTCACATCAGGTGGCCAAAGTAATGGAGTTTCAGCTTCAACATCAGTCCTTCCAATGAACACTCAGGACTAGTCTCCTTTAGGATGGACTGGTTGGATCTTCTTGCAGTCCAAGGGACTCTCAAGAGTCTCCTCCAACACCACAGTTCAAAAGCATCAATTCTTCAGCGCTCAGCTTTCTTTATGGTCCAACTCTCACATCCATACATGACCACTGGAAAAACCATAGCCTTGATTAGATGGATCTTTGCTGGCAAAGTAATGTCTCTGCTTTTTAATATTCTCTCTAGGTTGGTCATAACTTTCCTTCCAAGGAGTAAGCGTCTTTTAATTTCATGGCTGCAGTCACCATCTGCAGTGATTTTGGAGCCCAAAAAAATAGTCTGCCACTGTTTCCACTGTTTCCTCATCTATCTGCCATGAAGTGATAGGACCAGATGCCAAAATGTATGGCAAAAACCACCACAGTATCGTAAAGTAATTATCCTCCAATTACAATTAATTAATTAATTAATTTTAAAAAAAGAACGGGAACCCAAGAAATGGGCCCCCTATGAATTCTCCTGTGGGAGTGACACAGAAAGAACTGGGTTTTTTTCCGGATTTACTGAAATTGACATACAGTGTAACTTTAAGATGCACAATGTAATGAGTTGATATATGTATAAATACTGAGAAATGATTACCACAATAAGGTTACTTAGCACATCCATTGCTCATAGTTACCTTTTTTATGTCAACAGAAATTTTAATACCTATTCGAACAACTTTCAAGTACACACTACACTATTATTAACTATAGTCACCATGTGGTACATTAGATCCCTCAGGACTTACTTATCTTACAACTGGAAATTTGCACCCTTTGACCACACATTTTCCCCATGTTCCTGCCCCTGGTAATCACCAATCTACTCTGTTTCTACTAGTTTAGCTTTTCAGATTCCACAAATAAGTAACATCATACAGTATTTGTCATTCTCTGTCTGACTTATTTCACTTAGCATAATTTTCCTCAAGTTTCATCCATGTTGTCACAAATGGTTTTTGTATGGCTAAGTAATATTTTATAAACATATTTCTTTTACATTTTCTTTATCCAATCATCCATCAATGGACATTTAGGGTGTTTCCATGTCTTGACTACTAGAAATAATGCTGCAATAAACCTGGAGGTGAGATAGTTCTTTGAGATAGTGATTCCATTTCCTTCAGATATACACCCAGACATAGGATTTCTGGATGATATGGTAGTTTTATTTTTTATTTTTTGTAGGAACCTCATAGTGTTTTCCATAGTGACTGCACCAATTTACAACAGCAACTGGGTACAAAGTTTCCATTTTCTTCACATCCTTGTTACCATTTGTCTTTACCATTCTAACAGGTATGAAATGATATCTCATTGTGTATTGACTCATATTTCCCTGATAACTAATGATGTTGAGTACTTTTTCATGTACCTATGGGTCATTTGTATATCTTCTTTGGAAAAATGTCTAGTCGAGTCCTTTTTCATCCCAATTCCAAAGAAAGGCAATACCAAAGAATGTGCTGTTGGAAGAAGGTGTTTGCTATGACCAGTGTGTCAGCCTCTTCAATAAAAAGCACTGAGAAAACTGGTTAGATACATGCAAAATAATTTTTTCTTCCTTACATCATATGCAAAAATAAAATGTACTAAAGACTTAAATGTACAATCTGAAACCACAAAATTCCTAAAAGAAAATACAGGCACTATGTTCTTTGCCATCTGCCTTAAAAATATTTTTTTTAACTGTTTCCTCAGGCTAGGGCAATAAAAGCACCAACTAAACAAACAGCACTACCTTAAACTAAAAAGCTTTTACACAGTGAAGGAAATTATCAACAAAACAAAAAGGTGGCCTACTGAACAGGAGAATATATTTGCAAACAATATATCGGATAAAAGGTTTATACCCAAAATATATAAAGAACTCATGCAACTCAACATCAAAAGAACAAACAATCCAGTTAAAAAATGGTCAGATATCATATAAGAAACGAATCGCCAGTCCAGGTTTGATGCAGGATACAGGAAGCTTGGGGCTGGTGCACTGGGATGACCCAGAGGGATGGTATGGGGAGGGAGGTGGGAGTGGGGTTCAGGATGGGGAACACGTGTACACCCATGGCAGATGCATGTTGATGTATGGCAAAACCAATACAATATTGTAAAGTAAAAAAATAAAATAAAATAAATAATAATAATAAATATGGTGAGATAAACTGAATAGAAATTTTTCCAAAGAAGACATACAGATGGAAAACAGATGCATAGACATATGCTTAACATCACCAAAATGCAAATCAAAATCACAATGAGCTACCACTTCACATCTGTCAAAATGTCTATCATCAAAACAATAGTAAATAACAAGAGTTGGTGAGAATGGAAAGAAAAGTGAAACTTCACACACTGTTATTGAAACTAAGTTGGTGCAGCTACTATGGAAAACAGTACAGAGTTTCTGAAAAATTAAAAGTACAAGTACCATGCTGCTGCTGCTGCTGCTAAGTTGCTTCAGTCGTGTCCGACTCTGTGCAACCCCATAGACAGCAGCCTACCAGGCTCCCCTGTCCCTGGGAGTCTCCAGGCAAGAACACTGGAATGGGTTGCCATTTCCTTCTCCAATGCATGAAAGTGAAAAGTGAAAATAAAGTCGTTCAGTCCTGTCCGACACTTCTCGACCCCATGGACTGCAGCCTACCAGGCTCCTCCACCCATGGGATTTTCCAGACAAGAGTACTGGAGTGGGGTGCCATTGTCTTTTCTGACAACTAGCATATGATCCAATAATTTTGCCTCAGGGCATTTATCCAAAGGAATAATCACTGATTTGAAATATATACACAATTTTCATTACAGCATTATTTACAGCAGTTAAGATATGGGGAAACAGTGTCAGACTTTATTTTTGGGGGCTCCAAAATCACTGCAGATGATGACTGCAGCCATGAAATTAAAAGACGCTTACTCCTTGGAAGGAAAGTTATGACCAACCTAGATAGCATATTCAAAAGCAGAGACATTACTTTGCCAACCAAGGTCCATCTAGTCAAGGCTATGGTTTTTCCAGTGGTCATGTATGGATGTGAGAGTTGGACTGTGATGAAAGCTGAGCACCAAAGAATTGATGCTTTTGAGCTGTGGTATTGGAGAAGACTCTTGAGAGTCCCTTGGACTGCAAGGAGATCCAACCAGTCCATTCTAAAGGAGATCAGCCCTGGGATTTCTTTGGAAGGACTGATGTTGAAGCTGAAAGTCCAGTACTTTGGCCACCTCATGCGAAGAGTTGACTCATTGGAAAAGACTCTGATGCTGGGAGGGATTGGGAGCAGGAGGAGAAGGGGACAACAGAGGATGAGATGGCTGGATGGCATCACTGACTCGATGGACATGAGTTTGAGTGAACTCTGGGAGTTGGTGATGGACAGGGAAGCCTGGTGTGCTTCGATTCATGGGGTCGCAAAGAGTCGGACACAACTGAGCGACTGAACTGAATTGAAGATATGGGGCTTCCCTTGTGGCTCAGATGGTAAAGAATCTGCGTGCAATGTAGGAAACGTGGGTTCAATCCCTAGGTGGGGAAGATCCCCTGGAAAAGGGAATGGCTACCCACGCCAGCATTTTTGCCTGGAGAATTCCACAGACAGAGGAACCTAGTGGGCTACACTCCATGGGGTCACAAAAAGTCAGAGACAACTGAGCAACTAATACTTTCACTTTTTTCAAGATATGGAAGTAACCTAAGGAGCAGGGGAGGCGATAACTAGAACCATGGTTTGAAAAATGTATAGAAGTTTTCCAGGCAGAAAGTGTACAGAATATCATCTGAGACAGATCAACATCTCTATAAAACAGAATTTTGTTTTTAGAAAATGCAAGGAATTTGTCTTTGAGGTCAAGGAGATATTCGGTTGAAGAAGTAGGCAAATTCATATCCCTAACCTTGAGTCATGTTTGAAAAACTTATGAGAAATAGCATTACTGGTCAAGTTTGAGATTATATATCATCTGTGTTAGCACCATATAAAATGATGAAGCAAAACAGCATTGATTCCATTTCCCCCAAGATGTAGAGTGTGCAAAATAAATGTAATGACAGTCAAAGAGAACTGTGAAAATTTTAAGTCATAATTTACATTATCATCCTTCGGGGCCAATTTTCAAATTCTCTTTTGGATTAAGAATGGAGAAGTGAGTTGAAAATATGGGTGCTTACCAGTAGAAGACAGAATTTTGACTTTAGAAAAATAACAGATTTCATGGAAAAGAGGTAGTCCCAATCTGCCTGATAAGCTACAAATTTTCACAGTGTTAGCCTGAATACATTTGGAAGCTCAATCAACAAAATGCCTGGCAGAGAGACTGGCATGGTACACAGCTAGAGAAAGACAAAAAATAGCATTAAAAAGTTGCTTTGGAAACCAGAGATAGGCTAAAGTCCAGCTGACTCCTGATAAACAGTTGGTTATTAGTGTACTAAGCACTTTATATTTCATGATGATGACAGGGACTCTGGTAAAGGCTGCTATGGGAAAGATCTAGAAACATTAAAAATATACTTTCTGTTCATAATTTTCTAATTCTGCTATAACTTTAAAATTTCTTTTTCTCTCCTATTCAAATAAGATTTCTCCTGGTAACCTTCCTACCTATCTCTAACCTCTAAAGCACTGGTCCCTAACCTTTCTGGGATAGGCTTCATAAAAGACAATTTTTCCACAGACCCAGACACGGGGAGGGGAATGGTTTCAGGATGATTCAAGAGCATTACATTTATTACACCACCACTGATCTGACAGGAGGCGGAGCTCAGGTGGTAATGCAAGCAATGGGGATATAATACAGCTGTAAATACAGATGAAGCTTTGCTCATCCTCTGCTGTGCGGCCTTGTTCCTAACAGACGGCAGACAAGTATCTGTGGTCCTGGGGTTGGGGACCCCTGCTCTAAAGTATCCACTCCTTGACTTTTCCAAGTTCATTTGCTTTTCTCAGTCAATGACTCTGTAACAGTAACTGCACGGAGACAGCAGAGTATCTCAGCTATGAGATCTCTCAACCTTCCTCTTTTTTTTACCTTAAGACATCTTTACACCTCTATCAACTTTTTCTTCTTTCTCTTCTGTCTTAAGAGATGAAATGTTCTTGTCCATTTCCAATGCTGGCCTTTTTAGTGTGTTACTTTTGATCCCATTTGACTCCTAGAACTCACCTCATATTGTCTTTTTTCATCACCTTCACTCTTGTCTTCCCTATTAGCTTCTTTCTTCATCTACAAATATGATAAAGGTTCTCTTATTCCATATCAGGTGTTCCTCAACTCTACCTGTCTCCTTTTTTGCATGCCTGTGAATACCAATAGGAGTAACTCACCCTACTTAAAAGTCCTGAGAAGTATCTCTGCTAAATCCAAAGTCCTTGCCTTTTCCCAATCCTGCTTTTATCAAAAGCACTGGACAGTGACTTGCCTGGTGGCCCAGGGGTTAAGAATCTGTCTTCCAATGCCAGGGACATGACTCCGATCCCTTGACGGGTGAACTAAGACCCCACACTCCATGGGGCAACTAAGCTTGCACGTCCCAACTAAAGAGCCCATGCCGCAACTACTGAGCTCATACACTGTAACCAGAGAAGGCTCAATGAAGAGCCATTTAAATTGAAGACAAATGAAGACCCATCTCAGCCAAATAATAATCTTTTTTAAAGCACCTGACAATACTAAACTGAGGCTCCTTAGTGAGGCTCTCACCTCCTCTCGCTCTAGTGACCTCCAACCTTTCTCCTATTCCTTCTTACTCCTTTCCTAACAAGTACATCACATGTTCCTTAAAGTGTTCATCTTTCCTCATTTCTCTTCTCTATATTGTGCTTTTATTCTCTCACATTGGACCACCGCAGAAATAGCCAAATTGGACTTTGCTGGACTTCGTTCTCACGTCTCTCCAATTCATCCTTTAAACCAGTCCTGGAGAAGGAAATGGCAACCCACTCCAGTGTTCTTGCCTGGAGAATCCCAGGGACGGGGAAGCCTGGTGGGCTGCCATCTCTGGGGTCGCACAGAGTCGGACACAACTGAAGCGACTTAGCAGCAGAATTATTTTACCAAAACAAAGGTCAGGTCATCAGAGCAATAATAATATTTAACTTCTATATAGCATCCTGTAGTTTTCAAAGAACTTTTATAATCACTGGATGGATAATATGTACAATCAATATGACTATCTTTACTTACAGAATTGTATATTAGGACCCTGACAGGGTAAAAGATTTGCTCAAGATCACATAATTTATAAAGAGCTTGGGTGACATTTGAACCTGCGATCTTTGATTCTCCAGTATTACCCAGTTGCCTCCATGCCACGTCCCTCCTACCAATCCCCTTAACCTAGAGTCTAGGGTTTGTTGTGTAAGTTGCCTACCTTTCAGCCTCCTCTTCCACTGTACATATCCCGTATATGTAAAGTACTAAGAGTACTTCACAGAAGATAAGCACTGCAAAAAGTTTATTAATTTTTTTTATTATTATCTGTCTCAAGCTTCCCTGTTGGCTCAGATGGTAAAGAATCTGCCTGCAATGCAGGAGACCTGGGTTCGATCCCTGAGTCGGGAAGATCCCCTGGAAAAGGGAATGGCAACCTACTCCAGTATTCTTGCCTGGAGAATTTCATGGGCAGAGGAGCCTGGTGGGCTATAGTTCATGGGGTCACAAAGAGTCAGACACAACTGAGGAACTAATACACACACACACACACACACACACACACACACACACAATTTGCTGTGGGTTTCATAACTTTCTATCCTTGCCCATGCCTTTCCTCTCTTTCCTTCTTCGCTTTCTGAATCCATGTGTAAAACATATTGCTTCTGTAACAGTACTGCTGTGATGTGTGCTCATTCTGCTTGTGACTATGTCTTCCCCAATAAACTCTTCTTTTTTTGCAACAGACTATACATTTTAAATTCTCTTCTCCCTCTTCCTAACCTAAAACACTGCTATTTGCACACTTTATGCGTATAAAAGTATGTTTGCTGATATAAATGTTATCACAACACTATAGCATAGCATGTCCTCATGTCTTTAAATATTTTATAAACACCATTTTTAATACTCTCAGAGCGTTGCATCATAGATATATCATATATTTATTTAATCATTTTTCTGGTTTGGTATCTTAAATTACTTTCCACTATTAGTAATTCAAATAATGCTGTGATGAGTATCTTTGTACATAAACTTAATTTATGCTTCAGATTAAATAATTACAAAATCATAAATTGATTCTTTGATTCTTGTCTACAGCTTCACTTGAAATTATTGGCCCTAATTTACTAGAGTATTTAATGAGAAATCTTAATAGTAAAAGCATTTGAGAACATAAAACATTCAGCTAGGCAATTTAGTTTGCTACCAGTTGAAAGATGGTTGAAGAATTTATAAAACAGATACCATGAAGGTGCCAGGAGGAAAGCATGAGCAACTTGGGTTGAAAGTCCTATTTACATTAGATGTACATGTGTTCTGTACTTTGTCATCATGAAATTCAATGTATCTAGACGGTTTGTTGAGAAAAACTAAACAAACTAAATAGTCTGCTTTTAGATACAAAGATTCTTTGTCATCACTTATGGAATATGCCAACTCATAGTCCTTGAGGCTACAAATACTACAAATCTGGTTTTACATATTTGTTGTAAGAAACTGAATTTACTCACTATATGTTTGTTATAGTGAATTGTATTTATTAGAATATATTTGCTGTAGGAAATTAAATTTACTTCCCTAAATTGTAACACACACAATAGCACAGTTACGACTGACTAACTCACTATCTATGCCATCACTAATTTTTTTTTTATTTATTTAAATTGGAGGCTAATTGCTTTACAATGTTGTGGTGGTTTTTGCCATACATTGACATGAATCAGCCACAGGTGTACATGTGTCCCCTATCCTGAACCACCCTCCCATCTCCCTCCCCATCCCACCCCTCAGGGTTGTCTCAGTGCACTGGCTTTGAGTGCCCTGTTTCATGCATCAAACTTGGACTGGTCATCTATTTCACATATGGTAATATACACATTTCAATGCTATTCTCTCAAATCATCCCACCCTCACCGTCTCCTACAGAGTCTAAAAGTCTGTTCTTTACATCTGTGTCTCTTTTGCTGTCTCACATATATGGTCATCACTACTATCTTTCTAAATGCCATATATATGTGTTAATATACTGTATTGGTATTTTTCTTTCTGACTTACTTCACCCTGTGTAATAGACTCCAGTTTTATCCACCTCTTTAGAACTGATTCAAATGTGTGCTTTTTAGTAGCTGAGTAATATCCTGTTGTGTATATGTACCACAACTTTCTTATCCATCTGTCTGCCGATGGACATCTAGGTTGCTTCCATATCCTAGCTATTGTAAATAGTGCTGCAATGAACATTGGGGTACATGTGTCTCTTTCAATTCTGGTTTCCTCAGTGTGTATGCCCACCAGTGGAGTTGCTGGGTCATATGGCAGTTCTATTTCCAGATTTTTAAGGAATCTCCACACTGTTATCCATAGTGGCTGTACTAGTTTGCATTCCTACCAACAGTGTAAGAGGGTTCCCTTTTCTCCACATCCTCTCCAGCATTTATTGCTTGTAGACTTTTGGATCGCAGCCATTCTGACTGGCATGAGATGGTACATCATTGTGGGTTTGATTTGCATTTCTCTGATAATGAGTGATGTTGAGCATCATTTCATGTGTTTGTTAGCCATCTGTACATCTTCTTTGGAGAAATTTCTGTTTATTTCTTTTGCCCATTTTTTATTTTTATTTTTCTGGTATTAAGCTGCATAAGCCACTTGTATATTTTGGAGATTAATTCTTTGCCAGTTGCTTCATTTGCTAATATTTTCTCCCCTTCTGAAGGGAGAAAATATTCCTTTGTTGTGCAAAAGCTTTTAAGTTTAATTAGGTCCCATTTGTTTATTTTTGCTTTTATTTCCATTAATCTGGGAGGTGGGTCATAGAGGATCTTGCTGTGATTTATATCAGAGAGTGTTCTGCCTATGTTTTCCTCTAGGAGTTTTATAGTTTCTAGCCTTATATTTAGATCTTTAACCCATTTTGAGTTTATTTTTGTGTATGGTGTTAGAAAGTGTTCTAGTTTCATTCTCTTATAGGTGGTTGACCACTTTTCCCAGCATCAATTGTTAAAAAGGCTGCCTTTTCTCCATTGTGTATTTTTGCATCCTTTGTCAAAGATAAGGTGTCTGTAGGTGCATGGATTTATCTTTAGGCTTTCTATTTTGTTCCAGTGATCTGTATTTTTGTCTTGATGCCAGTGCCATACTGTCTTGATTACTGTAGTTTTGTAGTATAGTCTGAAGTCAAGCAGGATGATTCCTCCAGTTCCATTCTTTTTTTCAATATACCTTTGGCTATTCAAGGTTTTTTTGTGTTTCCATACAAATTGTGCAACTATTTGTTCTAGTTCTGTGAAAAATACCATTGGTAGCTTGACAGGGATTGCACTGAATCTACAGATTGCTTTGGGTGGTATACTCATTTTCACTATATTGATTCTTCCGATCCATGAACATGGTATATTTCTCCATCTATTTATGTCATTTTTGATTTTGTTCATCAGTGTTTTATCAGATGATTTTGTTCATCAGTGTTTATCAGTCTATTTATAGGTTCCTCAGACCTATATATAGGTCTTTTGTTTCTTTAGGTAAATTTATTCCGAAGTATTTTATTCTTTTTGTTGCAATGGTGAATGGGATTGTTTCCTTAGTTTCTCTTTTTGTTTTCTCATTGTTAGTGTATAGGAATGCAAGGGATTTCTGTGAATTAAATTTATATCCTGAAACTTTACTATACTCATTGATTAGCTCTAGTAATTTTCTGGTGTTGTCTTCAGGGTTTTCTATGTAGAGGATCATGTCATCTGCAAACAGTGAGAATTTTACTTCTTTTCCAATCTGGATTCTTTTTATTTCTTTTTCTTCTCTGATTGCTGTGGCTAAAACTTCCAAAACTATGTTGAATAGTAGTGGTGAGAGTGAGCACCTTTGTCTTGTTCCTGACTTTAGAGGAAATGCTTTCAATTTTTCACCATTGAAGATAATGTTTGCTGTGGGTTTATCATAAGTGGCTTTTATTATGTTGTGATATGTTCCTTCTATGCCTGCTTTTGGAGAGTTTTTATCATAAATGGATGTCGAATTTTGTCAAAGGCTTTCCCTGCATCTACTGAAATAATCATATGGCTTTTATCTTTCAATTTGTTACTGTAGTATATCACATTGATTGATTTGCAAATATTGAAGAATCCTTGTATCTCTGGGTCACTATGTATGATCTTTTTAATATGTTGTTAGATTCTGTTTGTTAGAATTTTGTTGAGGATTTTTGCATCTATGTTCATCAGTGATATTGGCCTGTAGTTTTCTTTTTTTGTGGCATCTTTGTCTGGTTTTGGTATTAGAGGCCATCACTAATTTTATTCTGGAACTTTACCAAATGGCCTGAATTCACTGAGAATTACAATCTTTGGCCTTTGATTTCTCTTACATCTCTAATGAGAAAAATTAATTAGTAATTCCAAGAACTTTAACATACAAAATTTTTTCTTCATCAAGATTCACTCTTAAAAATTAGAGTTAATAAAAAAAATCCTATGAAATTTCAAAGTTTTTTTAATACTTTTTTGCTAAATAAATTGTATAAAAGTTTATTTATTAAACAAATTCACACTGAACATAGATTATGCCAGGCACTGTTCTGGTTACTAGGGATAAGGTTACTATGAACAAAATATTTGTCCCAAACCATTCTCTCAATGATAGCCAATGAGAGTGACCCTGGCACTGTGCCTTTGCCATCACTGAGTACCACTGTTTTAAATCTTTATGATTTTATTTACCAAATAAAGCATATTATTTTATTTATTTGCTTATCTATTATTACTACTAATGTTAAAATTCTCCTTGTATCTATTTCCCTTTTCATTCACTCATTTTTCTAATGGAATTTTTAACTTAGTCATAGAAGGAGATTATATATTAATGATTTTTATTCCCTCTCTATATTATTTATGGTAAATATAGACTTAATGTCAAATATATAGATTATATATGTTACACTGAGGAGAACTTTTATTTCCATCTACTGTTTTTTTCTTTCTGTTTTCCATCATTTTATGCTTAGAACTGCTTTTCTCATCCCCAAATCAGACACATATATAGTCATATTTTCTTCTATTTCTCTTGATTTTACTCATATTAAATCTTTAATTTCTTAAAAGTAACTTTGGTTTATAGTATAAAATAGAGCCATATTTATTTGTTATTAAATTTCTTACTAGAGTACTACAAATCAACTTATTAATTTTTTTATATCCCACAACAATTATACTACTTTCTCTCTTAGCATCTCTAAAAATGTTAATATAGACACAATATAGATATAGATATTTGTGTTATCTAAGGCAAGAAGACCAAGACTTTTAGCTCCATGATGGACTGCATATTAATTTTTAATTTCATTATTGGTCCTTTCCCCCTCACAAAGCAGTCTTGAAGATGACTGCCAATTTCATGTTAGTATTAAGGAATGACTAAAACTCTTTTATTTCTAACTTTGTTTTGCTGCTATATTTTAGCCCTAAGTATGCCTTAGTTAAAAGGATTAAAATAATCACTTTAGACTGAAGAGAGAGTTTCCATGGCCAAATTTTTTTCCCCTATTACCTCACTTTTCAAGGCCTAGCAATTACTTGTATCTAGCCAGGGCAGACAAAGATAACTATAACTGGTCTCCAAAATGCAAAAGTTATAACTTTCTTTAATTTTAAATAAGAAAATTTAATCTCTATTTAGGGCTTCCAATGCATCAGATAGCAGTAGTCTCAATCAATTCTTTGCCCACCTACCCCCTTTCTCAAAGTATGCTTTTAAGTTATATTTGTGTGTAATTGAAGCATATACAATGGGTTTGGGAGTAGGGAGGCGGTGGAATCTTGCCCTTATTAGTCCATGCTATCATTCTGGTATCAAGCATTTTCCAGTCTAGTAATAATACAGTTCAGTGTGTCTCTTGTTCCCATCCTAAAGGCCCTTAAGTGCAGAGACTCTCTCATATGACTTTGCCATGAATTATTCAGCTCCCTCCATGACTGGCTAGGCTAGGCCACTTGCCCATTCTCCTCCCAAGCCCAACAGTTCATCCTGCTTTCTGCTGTCCTGCAGTCATTCTGGAGTAACAGAATTCTGTGAACCTACCCCAGGTCACCTGCCTGAACAACACAGCACATCCTTATGAGGACAATCTCAGAGACCTCCAGGACAATATTAAACGCTACAACATTCGAATCATAGGGGTTCCAGAAGAAGAAGACAAAAAGAAAGACCATGAGAAAATACTTGAGGAGATAATAGTTGAAAACTTCCCTAAACTGGGGAAGGAAATAATCACCCAAATCCAAGAAACCCAGAGAATCCCAAACAGGATAAACCCAAGGCGAAACACCCCAAGACACATATTAATCAAATTAACAAAGATCAAACACAAAGAACAAATATTAAAAGCAGCAAGGGAAAAACAACAAATAACACACAAGGGAATTCCCATAAGGATAACAGCTGATCTTTCAATAGAAACTCTTCAAGCCAGGAGGGAATGGCAAGACATACTTAAAATGATGAAAGAAAATAACCTACAGCCCAGATTATTGTACCCAGCAAGGATTTCATTCAAGTATGAAGGAGAAATCAAAAGCTTCTCAGACAAGCAAAAGCTGAGAGAATTCTGCACCACCAAACCAGCTCTCCAACAAATACTAAAGGATATTCTCTAGACAGGAAACACAAAAATGGTGTATAAATTCGAACCCCAAACAATAAAGTTAATGGCAACGGGATCATACTTATCAGTAATTACCTTAAACGTAAATGGGTTGAATGCCCCAACCAAAAGACAAAGACTGGCTGAATGGATACAAAAACAAGACCCCTACATATGTTGTCTACAGGAGACCCACCTCAAAACAGGGGACACATACAGACTGAAAGTGAAGGGCTGGAAAAAGATTTTCCATGCAAATAGGGACCAAAAGAAAGCAGGAGTAGCAATACTCATATCAGATAAAATAGACTTTAAAACAAAGGCTGTGAAAAGAGACAAAGAAGGTCACTACATAATGATCAAAGGATCAATCCAAGAAGAAGATATAACAATTATAAATATATATGCACCCAACACGGGAGCACAGCAGTATGTAAGACAAATGCTAACAAGTATGAAAGGAGAAATTAACAATAACACAATAATAGTGGGAGACTTTAATACCCCACTCACACCTATGGATAGATCAACTAAACACATGAAAGACAGTGTGAACAGCCCCTTCAGCAGCTGTGAGATGTAGTATCTCTGCACACACTATCATGCCACACTTACTCTGGAGTGCTTTCAGATCCACAGGTCTTGACTGCTCTCAATATCCCAAACCTTTATGCAGTCTCAATCATGCCTCAACACACACATATACACACACACAAATAGAACATGGCTAAGGGTGAGGTACCAGAAATCTCATTCTTTGCAAGACTCTACCAACCTCTGTTGACTCAGTCCTTCCTCTCATTTCTCTAGGATTGCCAAATTAAGTCTGATTCAGCAGGAATTCTTACTTCTGAGTTCTTGTAGATAGGATTTTTAACCTCCAAAAGACCTTTCTTTGCTCTTATTGATGTAAAAGTTCTAATTAATTGTGGGGAGCGAGCTCCGCCCATGGCAAAGGTCATGAGGAAGGAGGCTTGACATACGCAAAGGCGGGATCAAGCCTCAGGAGTCTCCCTGGAAATTCTCGAGCAATCTACCCCCAAAACCAGAGTCTGCCTACTTTCTGCTTTGTGCTTTCACCTACACCTCTGACTTTACGGGGGGCTGTCCCCCACTACCTCTCTGAAAAAGAGTTAGCTTACAGCTCAGTTAATAATTCCTGGGTGTGACAGTGTTTCAACCTACAAACTCCCTTGGAAGTCCTCTAGCCTGCCTGAATAGGTTTTTCCGGCCACATGTGATTGCTCAGAGCCTCCAAACTGTGAGAGGCATGAGATGTTCTAAACTGTCTAAATACAGATTCCTTTGAGCAGTTAAAAGATTGATTAGAAATTGTATTGGTGAAGGGATTCTCACTTGTTGGGCCAAAGTTTGCTGCTAAGTCTCCATATCCCTTACCTGCTGTGTCCCTGGCAGTGTATTGATTAATATAATTGGTGTAAATAGTAGCTTTAATGTTTGTAGCCTGGGACCCTTGAATTAATTCTTTTTCTTGTTATAGCCCACCACACCTTTGCTCTGTAGGAATGCAACTTTATCTAATGCTTTTTGGAGGCTGGCGCCTGACTTTAGAATAATCACCTTTAGAGGAAAAGGCCTCCGGGCCAGAAGATGATGCAAATCACCTAAACTTTTGCATATGATAAGTTTGCAGGAAGAAAGCCTGGCTTGCTGCTTGACTCTACCCCTTCCCCCATTATCCTCTATGCATAACTTAAGGTATAAAAACTACTTTGGAAAATAAAGTGCGGGCCTTGTTCACCGAAACTTGGTCTCACCATGTCGTTCTTTCTCTTACCTTCTGGCTGAATTATTCAGCCTCTTTTCTCCACTGAATTTCTTCACTGAGCTATCCTCATTCTATTACTCTTTATATCCTTAATTAACGTTTAATTAAGCAGTTGTTTCCTGATCCTCGCCGACGCCGTCCCCGCTTCGAATACCCTGGATCCACCGGGGCTGGTCCCCGGCAATTAATTATGTTACTGATGCTTGAGCCTGAGGAGGATCAATGATGGTCATTCATTTCTCTTCATCCTCACTTCCATTCCCTTGTATCTTAAACCCTGTCCAGTCATAAAGAGCAAACTTTTTAAAAATTAATAATATGGCCAACAAAGCATGACGAAGGCCAAGAAGAGGAATTGGTGAAACCCAAAAGACGGTACAGAGGAGAGGGATTTAAGAACCAAAGAGGCAGTGGAATAGGTGCTAAGGAAAAAAGAGTCCTTACAGAGAGGAGAGGCTCCCAAAGAGATTCAGAGATGCTTGACCCTTAGAAATAAGAAGAAAGACCCTTGGGGGAATAGCTACTGAGGAGCAGAAGAGACAAGATCAATACAGTAGAGAAGCATGCCCCACTAAGGGAGATTGTGTGGATTAAAACAGGCAACTTCAGGCTCACATTAAAAACATATTCAATGCTCTGGACTTCGAAATATTCACCTACATAATGGAACATGAAAGGCTTAAAGAGATCAAATGCTTTTAGAAATTATAATAAAAGGATGCCAAGGAATAGGCCTATACTTTTATTGATATCATTAAAAGAATATACAGATAATAATAATTATTATTCCATACTGCACATTTGGTAAAATGGAAGAAGAAAATTTTAATTTTCATTTTTTACTAAATCTTGTGTCAAAAGTATGCTTATATTTCTCTGGTAAGAAAAAAGTTATCCTATTTTATGCTTCTATCTCAGTTTTACAGTTTGTTTTCAGAATTGACATTTTCTAGGAGTCCTATCTGAACTCCATTCACATCTAACCATATGGCTCTGACAATTAAATTTTCTTTCCCTTATCATGAACTTCTCCCTATGGATCAAATTCAAAATTAGTCTCAAACAAAGACATCTATGTCTTCAACTGTTTTTAAAGTACACACCTTTTTTAATCTACATAAACCTAATAATATAATATCTTATAAAACTATATAATTTCCCTTTACTTTATGAAAAAAATCAGTCTTTTGCCTTAATCTAGCTCTGGATTTGTTTTTATTTACATCTCAATATCTTCATTGCTTAAACTGGAGAGCCAGTATCCAATATTAATGTGAACTTAAGTCAGACATATTCAATATGCCAAACTATTCTTGATCTCTAGTTCCTACAGCAGATGGATTCATCTTTGGGTCAGATGGTAAAGAATCTGCCTGCAATGCAGGAGACCTGGGTTTGATCCCTGGGTTGGGAAGATTCGCTGGAGAAGAGAATGGCAACCCACTCCAGTATTCTTGCCTGGAGAATGCAATGGACAAGGGGAGCCTGGTGGGCTATAGGCCATGGGGTCCCAAAGAACTGGACACAACTTAGCAACTAAAACTTCCATTTTTTTTTTTTTTCACTTACCAGAGTGGAGAGGGAATTTACATTCTTTTCCACTGAATATTGCACTGAATATTGCAGTGCACTGAAATGCAGTGAATATTACATTCTTTTGGAATGTAGTCTCCCCTGCTTCTCAATTCCTCCTCCCCATTCTCTCCTAGACTCTACTCTGTACCACAGAGGATAGAAGCCTAGGAAATGCATTTCCCCAACTCCTCTCCTCTCCCTAGTATTCTATATGCAATTACTGTTCTGCCAAAAGGAGGCATTTACTTAAGATTTTGAAAGAGGAAGGGAATCACTCTGGGTTTATTTCCCTTCTCCAACATGAGGCAGACACATGGATTTTTCTGATATAGGCATTCACAGCAGTGTTTGGTTCCCTACCATTCAGTGGCCTTGGAGTCAAGTTGGACTGATTAAGAGCTAAAGGATACTGATGGTTGTTTCATACTTTCAGTTTAAACATCTAGAAACTACTGATTAAAAAATCTGAAAGGATAAAGTTAGAATAGGAAAACAATTTCCCAATTAAATGACTCAAGTCAAAGAGATCAACAGTTCTTAGAAAAAAAAAAAAAAAAGAATGAATTGCCCAGCCAGACCAAAACATAAAATACAGTTCCCAGGATTATTTTCTCCATCTTACAGTTTCTAAAAAGGCAGAATTGCACAAAAAATACAGGAAATATTCTCAGTTATCCTCAGGGATAACTGTTCCCTGGAGCACTGAGGTGACAAGGGATAAGGTGGAAGTCAGAGAATTGCTCATCCTTCAAATCTTACCTTGGGTTAGGTTTCCTAGAAGCAGAGCGCCAAACAGCAATACTTGTATGAGAGATTCTTTTAAAAAAAAAAAAGTATTTATTTATTTTTGGTTGCACTGGTTTATTATCTTATTATCTTGTCTTTGTTGCTGTGCACAGGCTTTCTGTAGTTGCAAAGCGTGGGGGCCACTCTTGGTTGCAGTGTATGGGTTTCTCATTGTGTGGCTTCTCTTATTGTGGATCACAGGCTCCGGGCGCTCAGGCTCAGTAGTTGTGGTGGGCAGCTCGAGGGCCTGCAGGCTACAGTCGTTGTGGCACACAGACTCTAGAGCATGGCTTCAGAAGTTGTGGTACACGGGCTTGGGTGCCTCGCAGCATGTGGAATCTTCCTGGACCAGAGATCAAACCCACAACCCCTGCATTAGCAGGCAGACTCCTATCCACTGTGCCACCCAAGTCTGAGAGATTCTTTCTGAAGAGGGAAATAAGCACTGGACAGTGGTTTTAACTGAAGTCTAGCTTCAAGCTGATCCCCTGAGAAGTGTGGATGGCTCCACAGAGTTTTCCACTGGAAGAAAGGGGGCTGGGCTCTAGGCTGGAAAACACACATAGCAGCTCAAAGATGAGTCCACCTCTCTGGTAATGAGATCTAAGTCAGGCACAAAACCTGCCACAAACCCCGTGGCAGTGCTGTCTTTTGCTCATATGCAGTGTATACCTGTACTCACACCCAGCCAGACCCCGATCCATGTTTATCACAGAAGAAATTCCACGCCTAGAATACTAACATTAGAGAAAAATGAGAACCAGCTAATCACTGATTCTGTTCAACTTTTTAGAAATAAGGTCATTTTAAGAAGTCACTAATATAATTTAAGATGTCTTTTGATATTGCCAAGGAATAAGTGCCACCAGAGTTATATTTTACACAGTTTGCATGCAATCTATCCAAGACCAGGTTAAAGACCACAGTCCATCCTTAAAAAAAAAGGCAAAGAAATATTAAATAGTATCTTCACAATAAAAGTACATAATATTTCTACAAGGCATACTAGTTTGGAGTGGGGAGGGAAGCTGAGAAAATAACATAACCATCTTCTCTATTTCATCTCTCTGCTGCTGCTGCTAAGTCACTTCAGTCGTGTCCGACTCTGTGCGACCCCATAGATGGCAGCCCACCAGGCTCCCCCATCCCTGGGATTCTCCAGGCAAGAACACTGGAGTGGGTTGCCATTGCCTTTTCCGATTATGTCTCTCTAAAAGTGTTAAAACAAGGTGGAACAAGAAAATAGGAGGGTTGCTGGCTTTAATTGGTACAGATGATCCCTGTTGCAAAATATTTAACTGGTGCTACATAATCTCTGTTTGTTTCCAAGGCAAACCATTCAATATCACAGTAATCCAAGTCTATGCCCCAACCAGTAATGCTGAAGAAGCTGAAGTTGAATGGTTCTATGAAGACCTGCAAGACCTTTTAGAACTAACACCCAAAGAAGATGTCCTTTTCATTATAGGGGACTTATAATGCAAAAGTAGGAAGTCAAGAAATACCTGGAGTAACAGGCAAATTTGGCCTTGGAATACAGAATGAAGCAGGGCAAAGTCTAGTAGAGTTTTGCCAAGAAAATGCACTGGTCATAGCAAACACCCTCTTCCAACAACACAAGAGAAGATACTACACATGGACATCACCAAATGGTCAACACCAAAATCAGACTGATTATATTCTTTGCAGCCAAAGATGGAGAAGCTCTATATAGTCAGCAAAAATAAGACCAGGAGCTGACTGTGGCTCAGACCATGAACTCCTTATTGCCAAATTCAGACTGAAATTGAAGAAAGTAGGGAAAACCACTAGACCATTCAGGTATGACCTAAATCAAATCCCTTATGATTATACAGTAGAAGTGAGAAATAGATTTAAGGGACTAGATCTGATAGATAGAGTGCCTGATGAACTATGGACTGAGGTTCATGACATTGCACAGGAGACAGGGATCAAGACCATCCCCATGGAAAAGAAATGCAAAAAAGCAAAATGGCTGTCTGGGGAGGCCTTACAAATAGCTGTGAGAAGAAGAGAAGCAAAAAGCAAAGGAGAAAAGGAAAGATATAAGCATCTGAATGCAGAGTTCCAAAGAATAGCAAGAAGAGATAAGAAAGCCTTCCTTAGCAATCAATGCAAAGAAATGGAGGAAAACAACAGAATGGGAAAGACTAGGGATCTCTTCAAGAAAATTAGAGATACCAAGGGAACATTTCATGCAAAGATGGGCTCGATAAAGGACAGAAATGGTATGGACCTAACAGAAGCAGAAGATATTAAGAAGCGATGGCAAGAATACACAGAAGAATTGTACAAAAAAGATCTTCATGACCCAGATAATCACGATGGTGTGATCACTCACCTAGAGCCAGATATCCTGGAATGTGAAGTCAAGTGGGCATTAGAAAGCATCACTACAAACAAAGCTAGTGGAGGTGATGGAATTCCAGTTGAGCTATTTCAAATCCTGAAAGATGATGCTGTGAAAGTGCTGCACTCAATATGCCAGCAAATTTGGAAAACTCAGCAGTGGCCACAGGACTGGAAAAGGTCGGTTTTCATTCCAATCCCAAAGAAAGGCAATGCCAAAGAATGCTCAAACTACCGCACAATTGCACTCATCTCACACGCTAGTAAAGTAATGCTCAAAATTCTCCAAGCCAGGCTTCAGCAGTATGTGAACCGTGAACTTCCTGATGTTCAAGCTGGTTTTAGAAAAGACAGAGGAACCAGAGATCAAATTGCCAACATCAGCTGGATCATGGAGAAAGAAAGAGAGTTCCAGAAAAACATCTATTTCTGCTTTATTGACTATGCCAAAGCCTTTGACTGTGTGGATCACAATAAACTGTGGAGAATTCTGAAAGAGATGGGAATACCAGACCACCTGACCTGCCTCTTGAGAAATCTGTAAGCAGGTCAGGAAGCAACAGTTAGAACTGGCCATGGAACAACAGACTGGTTTCAGATAGGGAAAGGAGTATGTCAAGGCTGTATATTGTCACCCTGCTTATTTAACTTCTATGCAGAGTACATCATGAGAAATGCTGGACTGGAGGAAACACAAGCTGAAATCAAGATTGCTGGGAGAAATATCAATAACCTCAAATATGCATATGACACCACCCTTATGGCAGAAAGTGAAGAGGAACTAAAAAGCCTCTTGATGAAAGTAAAAGTGGAGAGTGAAAAAGTTGGCTTAAAGCTCAACATTCAGAAAACGAAGATCATAGCATCCGGTCCCATCACTTCATGGGAAATAGATGGGGAAACAGTGGAAACAGTGTCAGACTTTATTTTGGGGGCTCCAAAATCACTGCAGATGGTGACTGCAGCCATGAAATTAAAAGACACTTACTCCTTGGAAGGAAAGTTATGACCAACCTAGACAGCATATTGAAAAGCAGAGACATTACTTTGCCAACAAAGGTCCATCTAGTCAAGGCTATGGTTTTTCCAGTGGTCATGTATGGATGTGAGAGTTGGACTGTGAAGAAGGCTGAGCGCCAAAGAATTGATGCTTTTGAACTGTGGTGTTGGAGAAGACTCTTGAGAGTCCCTTGGACTGCAAGGAGATCCAACCAGTCCATTCTGAAGGAGATCAGCCCTGGGATTTCTTTGGAAGGAATGATGCTAAAGCTGAAACTGCAGTACTTTGGCCACCTCATGTGAAGAGTTGACTCATTGGAAAATTCTCTGATGCTGGGAGGGATTGGGGGCAGGAAAAGAAGGGGATGACAGAGGATGAGATGGCTGGATGGCATCACTGACTCGATGGGCGTGAGTCTCAGTGAACTCCGGGAGTTGGTGATGGACAGGGAGGCCTGGCGTGCTGCGATTCATGGGGTCACAAAGAGTCGGGCACGACTGAGCGACTGAACTGAACTGAACTCAAATCAAATTTGTGAGCATGTTGTTGTGTTATACTGGAAGATGTAAACCTGAAAATTGAGATACTGATGTGACTGATTCAATTCAATAATTGAGTATGAAATCTGCTTTCCGTTTTCCTTTCAAGCAGTTGACATGAGTCTCATTACGCTCCTGTAAAGCTTTTAGTTTTCACCAATAGTTGTGTTATTAATGAAGAAAATCTGAAACTTCTCATTCAATCTTTTTTATATACAATATTTTTAAATAGGAAACTTATTCAAAAATGACATACTTTTTGTCCCTCATTTATTGACACCCTAAACATGTCTTAAGCATTCCTAATGGGTGGCCCCACAGGAAGAAAGAGGTATTGGGGCACAGAGGGTCCAGATGCCTTTAAGGGACATGCCCACCCAGCACAGCTGCGGGGTAAGAACATAAAACCTCTCTCCATCATTGGAATAGAGATATGGAAGCACAGGAAGGAGAAGAAAATAAAATCCATGCAGGTAGGCACTGCAGGAAAGCTGTGTGGGCACAATTGAGAATGAGAGTTAAGAGGAGAAGTTTCAGCACAGCTACTGAAGTGTGGGAAAGCTGGCTGAAGAAAAAAGATTTGAATATATGAAGCTATAAGGAAAATATTAAATCCTCTTTAAAATTCTTAGAGGAACAGAAATGAAGTTTGGAATTACATTTAATTCTTCCTCTGCTGAACTGTCTTTCTTTTGAGACAAGATTTTTTTCATGCATTCAGTCAACTTGTCATTTACTCAATAAATGTATATGGATCAACTATCAGGTTCCAGGTCTGTTCTTGGCACTGAAGATACAATGATGAATAAAACAAACAAAACTCTCCTTGCCTGTGGAGCTAACATCTTAGTGGAGAGAGACAAACACACAAATCACTAACATCATTTAGTATGTCAGATGGTGATTATACTATAATACTATAGAGAAGTACTATACTTTATAGTGGAGCTTCCCCAGTGGTCAGTGGTAAAGAATCCACCTGCAATGCAGGAGACACACAGGAGCCACAGGTTCGATTCCTGGGTTGGGAAGATAGAAGAAAATGGCAACTTACTGCAGTATTCTTGCCTGGAAAATCCCATGGACAGAGGAGCCTGGTGCGACATTCCTTGGGGTTGCAGAGTTGGACATAACGTAGCGACTAAAAACACAACATGCTTTATGGTATAGTATAGGGTACTGCATGCTGCACTGTGCTTAGTCCCTCAGTCATGTCTGACTCTTTATGACCCCATGGACTGCAGCCTGCCAGGCTCCTCTGTCCATGGGGATTCTCCAGGAAAGAATACTGGAGTGGGTTCTCATGCCCTCCTCCAGGGGATCTTGCCAACCCAGGGGTCTAACCCAAGTCTCCTGCATTGCAGGCAGATTCTTTACCATCTGAGCCACCAGGGAAACCCAAGAATACCGGAGTGGGTAGCCTATCCCTTCTCCAGGGGATCTTCCTGACTCAGGAATCAAAGCAGGGTCTCCTCTATTATAGGCAGATTCCTTACCAGCTAAGCTACCAGGAAAGTATTACAGAGGAAAATAAAGCAGGAAGCACTGGGGAGGTTGAAAAGTTAAATAGGATGTTAAGGAAAATCTAATGTAAGCCTTCTTAGGGAAGATACTTTTGAACAAAGACCTGAAGTGAGTTGAGTAACCCAGTAAGCATTTCAAGAAGAAGCAACAACCACTAAGACCCTGGATGAGGATGTGTTAGAGGCAAAATTTTCTTCCTCCATTTGGTTAAGACAAACTTGCATTCTAGATATAGGTATTGACAGATATAAGATAGATCATTATTCTTCAAATTGTCGTTGCTGCTGCTGCTGCTGCTGCTAAGTCACTTCAGTCGTGTCCGACTCTGCGCGACCCCATAGACAGCAACCCACCAGGCTTCCCCATCCCTGGGATTCTCCAGGCAAGAACACTGGAGTGGGTTGCCATTTCCTTCTCCAATACATGAAAGTGAAAAGTGAAAGTGAAGTCGCTCAGTCGTGTCCGACTCTAGAGACCCCATGGACTGCAGCCTACCAGGCTCCTCCGTCCATGGGATTTTCTAGGCAAAAGTACTGGAGTGAGGTGCCATTGCCTTCTCTGAAATTGTGGGTTACTACTCATTAATAGACAAAATGATTGATTTCATTGATCAATACCACAACTTTTAAAAATACGGTAGAAAAAAATGAGAAGATAACAGAGAACGCCATGGTGTTGTTTTGAATTTAAAATGTTATTCAGTAGTGTGTGTATTTGTGTTTGTATGTGAGAGACAGCAGCTTTGAGTGTAGTGAGTTGTGGTATAAAATATACTGGGTTGATCAAAAAGTTCATTCAGGTTTTTCCATTACGTCTTATGGAAAAACCCAAACAAACTTTTGGTCAACCCAATATTTCTTAGTATGGATCTGTCAAAAAATGTTTCAGAAATATGGAAGTTGCCTGTGCTTCCCTTCTAGGAATTAAAATTCTTAGTTTTATTTCTATCTTCAGAATAGTGATTCTCAATTGAAGTGAACTCTCCCACAAGTAGGAAAAGGAAGACATTTCAGAATCATCTAGGATGTACTACCTCCCACCCAGAAATTCTTATATTTTCTCATTCTGACAAAGAATCACTTTCAAGATCGATCCATCACAAACACTGAAAGCTGTTTGTCTCAACTTCCTGCTAAGCAGAGGCTTAACCATTCTAGATTGTCCTGGCGACTGGCTGGGCTAAATCTAGCCTCCCTGTCACAGACATCATTGCCAATGAGGGTCTGAGCCCACAGACTCTTTCCCAGAGAATGATAAGCATCACTTCAGAAAAGCTGAGATGGAAGGGCTACTGCTGCCTGACCTCTCTGAGTGCACACCTGTGCAGGCACGGTCTTTCATGTATCACAGTCTACATCTGAAGAATAGAGAAGGTCTCAATTCATGTCTAGGTCTCTATTTTGGGGAAAGGAGAAGTATTGAAAATATTCACATGCATATGAAAGACTGAATTTGTTTTACTTCGTGCCGAGTTTATCTTGTGATTTCAATTGCAAGCCCATTTGTTGTTTTTGGAACAATAAACAGCAACTTGTACACATTAAATTGCCCCTTACTCCTTTGCTACGAAACAAAATGTCCATCCTAATGGGCTGAGTACCTGTACTCTTTATGAACCTTTACCTACTACCAGCTTCACAAAGTCTGTATTAACCATTCTACTTTATTTTCTGTCGGTGTATCATTATCATCTTTTGTGCTAAGTTGCTTCAGTCGTGTCCAATTCTTTGCAACCCTATGGACTGTAGCCCTCCAGGCTCCACCATTCATGGGATTCTCCAGGCAAGAATACTGGATTGGGTTGCCATGCTCTCCTCCAGGGGATCTTCCAGACCCAGGGATTGAACCCACACCTCTTGAGTCTCCTGCATTGGTGGGAGAGTTCTTTACCACTAGTGCCACCTGGGAATGGTTACAAATATTCAATGAGTTTCCAGCTCTAAAGTGATACTGTTTAGTATTCCCAAAAGTGAAACTTGGGTGGTATATCTTGTACATACATAAATCACAAGCTCTGGATCAAGATTTTATTTATATTCTGTAGACTTCTTGCAATGTTGTATGTTATTGCCATCTACAGGACCAAAATTTATCTAGTTCCCCATGCTTTTCCAAAAATGTTTTTAAAAATATGAAGTAATAGCTCATATGATATTGTTGTACGATATAAAGAACGGGCTTCCCTGGTGGCTCAGTGGTAAAGAATCCACCTACAATGCAGGAGCCACAGAAGACGTGGGTTTGATCCCTGGTTTGGCAAGAAACCCTAGAGGAGGGCATGGCAATCCACTCCAGTATTCTTGCCTGGAGAATCCCTGGACAGGGGAACCCAGTGGGCTACAGTCCACAGGGCTGCAAAGAATCAGACATGACTGAAGTGACTGAGCATACACACAAGTAAAGACCAAAGTCATAGATCTAATCTCTTGAAAGGATTGTTCCATTCTCAGGTACAATTCCATATGCATTAGCAACCCTGCATCATGACTGACCACACTAGCACCTGAAGAAAAATAACTTCAACATGTGTTCTGCTAAGGTGTCAATAACAGTATCACAGACTACAATTAGCCCTGTGAATAACTATCAGCTAATGTACGCTCACATAGTGGGACTGAGCAGTCCTATTAATTTTAAAGGTTTAATTATGTTCTATTGTGGGTAGCATTAATGGTGTAAGAGCCAAAAATAGATTCATATATAATTTTATAATCTAAATCTGGAAAATAAATATAAGAAACATTACAGATTGAAGGTTCTAATCCTGAAAAACAAATATCAGACACATAGGTAGATCTTTCCCCTATCAGCTAAATAAATTTTGGCTATGAGAAAAAATTAGGAATAAAACCCTATGTAGTAAAATCAATAATACTAAATGTTTGAAGTACACACTAAATCTTACAGTTATGTGGGTGAAGCACTTATGTATTGTTTTATCCATTCAGTGAGTGAAGCAAGCAATAAATGGTTTGGTAAGACTACTATATTACTAAATTAAATAGAGATTTATGTATGAGGATCCATATTTGTACTTAGATTAAAAAATATTTGTGAATACATTTCTCTAATTTTGTACATTCAAGTGTTCACTATTAGAGGCTGTATTTCTAAACAATCAAATGGAATAAAGGAAAAGCTGTACAGTTTCTTGAATTGAAAAACTTTAAAATATGAAATTGCAGCATAAATTTCCCAACAAATGTAACATATTTTATAGAAAAAGTGCATATTTTATCTTCCTGAAATAATTTGCTTCTCATTTTAAATTGATCATGGAAGGATTTCCAGAGTTTCTTGAAAAATAAAATGTAAAAGGACATGGAACAATGGGACATACCTGGTGTATGAAAAATGAAATTATAATACATTTCCATGTACAATGCCTTTGAAATCATGATGTCTGCTTGATATTGTCTCTGCTAGAGACAAAAGTATACAAATTTTCTGTTCTTAAATACTGTCTCCACTTTTGAAAACAAAACCCATCTGGCCTCCTTTGAGAACCATCCTCTCCACCCAAACCCTCAATGCTTTCATCCAACAAAATTCATATATCTTAATCAGATCCTATAGTGCTATAAACAGCTGGCCTCAGATTATGATACATACTTCAAATTACAAAGAAATAGAGGAAGTTACATATGTATAATCAAAATCCATTGACTCATAAGCAGATTTCCTCCCCCCACAGACATTACCCTAACTCAGAGGAATTCATTATTGTCTCATCAACCAAGTCCTGATGAAACAATCTTCTTACAAAGGCAAATGCGTATTGGTGGGGGTGGGGGACAGGTGTTGTTTGGGGACGTCTTTCCCTTCATCCCACCTGACACTAAGTTTTTCTGGGAAGATAGTCTATCGTATTTGCTTTCGTTAAAGAAATTTTATTGCATTCTTGAAAACATGAAATTTAACTTATTCCTGCCTCTAAGGAGGTAAGGATACCTGAGGGACTGTTAAGATGAAATTAAACTGTGTTCACAAAGATGATATCAATTGATATAGATTATCAACGTCCTAGAACACAATAAAATAAAAGAATAAAATACTTCTAAACTAACACAGTCTCTCACTGGTGATTTGGCAAGAAATTCAGTATCTCATTATTCTTAAGAGTCGTTGTTATAAGTATTCTTTTTTTCTCTGCATACTAGAGTAGTTATATTAAGTACATATCAAACTAAGTTGATGTGGACTTTATAAAACATTCTGGAAGTTAGATTTTTAAATAAATCCCTGAGACCAGCTAACTTATTTAATAGTTGATTCTAATTTATTTAAAAGAAAAAAGTACGATTTGGATCTATTCTAGGTCTTGAATTCAAGATAAATGAGAATATGCTAAAATGAAAAACTTAAAATCAAATATCACCCTTGAAAAAATGTGCTAGGCTGGGTTCAGTCCTCACATCTTCACTTACTAAGTAAGTACACAGCCTTTGGCAAGGCTTTACTCTTCTCAATGTCTTGGTTGTCTGTAAGTTGTGAACAATAGTAACACTCACCTTCTAAGGTCGTTCTGAGGATTAAAACAACTGATGTGATCCTTGATTTCTCATTTTTTATCTCCCTTATGTCCAATTCATCATGGGGTCCTGTTTGTCTTCCTCTAAATATACCTTGAGGCCCTCCACTTCCCTCTGTCTTCTCTGTGCCCCCATCTGTAAATTAACAGATAAGAGTGAATATAAATAACTTGAGGGTATTGCTTTTGCTATTGAAAGAAATTTACCAACTCAATGAATAAACACTATAATAGCGGGTAGCATTCAAATGGATTTTATCACGCAATTATATTCTTTGAGATCTTAGGAAGAAAAGTTTAAATCGATGGAGACATTTGAGTTTCATTTGTAAAAACTGCAGAAATAATAGAATAGTGGATAACAAATCTTCATTCCTTTCTCAGTGCTCTCTACTGAACTCCACAGGTAAATTTCCCACAGATAGGCACAATATTCCCCTTAACACAGAAACACACACACACGTTAACATGCAGCTGAACAAATGGTAGGTGGTCAAATATTTGTTGAATTGAATTGATTTTGATAGAAATATAAGAGACAATATTACAAAGAAAGAAGATTGAAGATTTGTTATCCAAAGCCTCATAAATGATTGCACAATAGCTTGGATCATTAATTAATTAGTGACCCTAAACAGCTAATCCATAGAAATAACTATCTAGAAAAAAAAAAACCACAAGTTATTTCGTTGCAGGGGATCTCTCATGTGCTTTTAATATAATGTGAAGCAGTGGAAATGTTCTTCGATGGGCGGGAAAGTTGAAAATGGCAGTGGGGTTGAAAATATTTCTAGACTTGATTAGAGCAAAGAAGAGATTGTCACAACACAGAAAGAAGAAAAATAATAAAGAGAGACTGTGTCAGACAGAAGTAGAATCAAGTGACTAGGTTGGACATGTTGGGGTAAAATGCAATTTCAACTACAGAAAAGAAGAAGAGCTCAGGGAAAAGCAGATATTGCAGAAGGCAAACGAGAGGGAAAGAAGTTTGGGGAGTTTGCATCTACAATCAAGTACTCAAAACATCCTACTTATTCCTTCGTAATACAATAGAAAAGAACATGCTTCAGTTTTAAAACTCAATCTTTGATTTTAAGGAGTTAGCAAACTATGCTCTAAAAGTTACAGTTAGAAAAAAAGATTTAAGAGATATATATACTCTCATGGTTATTACAGTATTATTCACAATAGCCAATACATGCAAACAACCTAAATGTCCATGAATGAACAAATGGATAAGGAAGATGTGAGATGGATGGATGGGTAGACAGACAGATAGATAGACAGACAGACAGATAGATGTGCATTTGTGCTCAGTCATGTCCAGCTCTTTGCAACTCCATGGACTGCAGCCCACCAGGTTCCTCTGTCCATGGGATTTTCCAGGCAAGAATACTGGAGTGGGTTGCCATCTCCATCTGTAGGGGATCTTCCCCACAGATCCCCACTTGGGGATCAACCCCAAGTCTCTTGTGTCTCCTGCATTGGCAGGAGGATTCTTAACCACTGATCTATCTGGGAGGCATAGATAGATAGATTGATTGGTGGCAGTGGTTTAGTTGCTAAGGCGTGTCCAACTCTTGCGATCCCATAGACAGAGGAGCCTGGCAGGCTACAGTCCATGGGATTTTCCAGGCAAGAATACTGGAGTGGGTCGCCATTTCCTTCTCCAGGGGATCTTCCAAACCCAGGAATCGAACCTAGGTCTCCTGCATTGTAGGAGGACTCTTTACCTACTGAGGAGTATTATTCATCTATGAGAAAGAAGGATATCCTGCCATTTGCAACAATATAGATGCACCTAGAGCACATTATGATAATGAGCTAAGTCAGACAGAGAAAAACAAGTACTTATATGAATCACTTACATGTGGAATCTAAAAAAGCCAAACCTGTAAAAACTGAGTAAAATTGTAGTTACCAGGGAGTTGGAGAGTAAGTTAGATGTTGTTTAAGAGTATAAACTTAAAAGTAGTAAATAAGCCATAGAAATCTAATGCACAGTATAATGAATTTAGACAACAATATTATACTATAATCATCAAACTTACTAACAGACTAGAACTTAATTATTCCAACCACTAAAATGAAAGGATAATTATGTAATATGACAAAGGTGAAAAATATCACAATAACAATCATAATACATAAATTTATCACCAGTTGCATACCTTAAACTTATACAATGTCATACATCAAACTTATTTAATAAAAAATTCACATGAATACCCAGTAAGTTATGAAAATAAATCATTTTTAACATTTATATTTGAAAGAAAAAGAGATCTAGATAAACAGCAATTCAGATATCTTAAAGGTAAAGTAAAATGTGCATTTTAGACACAAAAACTTTCAGCAACACCTAAACATCTCTGTGGTTTCTCAGAAATTTTATAGAATAAAATATCCTATATATAGACAGTGTGTATAGAACTGAATAATTTCTAAAAATTCCCACAGTTTTCACAGATAGTATCTGTGAAATATTATCTCTATTATTCCAAATAATATCTCTATTAATTTAAAACTTTCTTCTCAGGATGTCTAAGTATATCACTGCATAATAAATTTCATTTGTTATACCTTCTCAAGTGACAACAGATGTTACATCTATTTTGTGGAATGGAAAATTAAGCAGATTTTGTGGGACTTGTCCAATTTAGAGCAGTAACTCAAAACAAGTTATGATCTCAGACCTGAAGACCCAGTTTACCAGGTCTTTCTTCTCTCTCTCTGACTGCAAATAATTAAAATTAATACAATATCCAGCGACCCACTAGAATTTCACCTACTCCTTGTATATACTATTATAAAATAAGCTCCAAAAAGTGAAAAATTTAAAAATAAAGTTCATTTTTTATACACATACATTTTTATACATTTTTTATACATTTTAAATTCATACATTAACTTCAAAAGTGTAACCCATGGGTGTTTCTAGATTAAAATACATAAAAATAGACACACACACTTGGGGGAAATAAGACTCTAAGACTGACTCTCCTCCACTCGGGCTTCTGGCAAAAGTATCAAAAACTTTAGTATTACTGATTTTATCCCCCATAGAACTGCAAGTGCATGCTCAGCCTCTCTGGTACTTCAGATATTGCAAAAGGATTACATGAGAAGCTTGTTAAACATCCAAGCACCTCAAGTGGTTCTGATCCAGGCAGTATTGGGATCCAATTTTGGAAACACTTGATCTTAGAGTTAACAACCCAGTCATAAAACAAGAAAAACACACAACCCAAGAAAATACATAGCCATCAGTGCAAGGCGGATGTTTGCTATATGGTAAGTGGTGTGGTCAGTAGAGATAGATGGCAAACATGGTCAGGGCTTGCTCCACGCAGATGGAGTTCTCCAAATTACAACTCTCCTTGAGATTTAAAGGAACCAGGCATAATTAAAAGGATGCAATGTCTGTCTTCCTTCTCCCCATAAAAAAGCCTAAGGAAAGTATCCCTCTGGCTAAAAATGAACTTAGTCTTACGAGTGATTCAGCCAAGGCTTCTACTGGATCATACTGGAAAAAAACTACTTCTAGCCTCAAAATTCATGAGCATTTAGGAAAATATTTCTCCCGTAGTCTTCCTTCGGAATATGGACCAAAAGCTGTTCTTCCCTACGATTCCCCAGTAAGTAGCTCCACACAGCTCTCAAATTCAAATGCAAATTATATTGCAATTATGCTGTAATTATTTGTGAAAATACATGAACAGAGGTACTTCAGAGACTACTGAGAGAATGACCATGGCTGAACACAAAGTGTGATGGGTGAGAAAGTGCTTCCACATCTTAGGGGCAATGAGATAAAAGGGAGAAGGGGTAAAAATGAATAAACAGCCTCCATTTCTTGTATTTTGGATAGACACAACTTAATCATGACTTTGGTGTCTTCAGTTGGCAAACAAATATAGGACAAACCAAAATACATGTATTCAGATAGCAAAGAACCAACCTGCAATGCAGGATACCTGGGTTTGATCACTGGGTCAGGAAGATCCCCTGAAGAAGGGAACGGTTACCTACTCTACTATTCTTGCCTGGGAAATCCCATGGATAGAGGAACCCGGAGGGCTACAGTCCATGGGGTCACAAAGAGTCAGACACGATTGTGCAATTAACACTTTCACTTTCAAGATACATGTATTGAACTCAAAGAGGCAGTTTTGCAAACTGCAAATCCTTTCACGTGCCAGGACAGTCTACTCCTGGGAGAAGACATCACTAAAATGAGGCAATATGAGTGTGTGTGAAATTTTCAGAAAATATCATCCTCTCCACTACTAAATCACTTCAAATTAGATAATATCCTGTGGAACACTTGAAAAGCCTGCTTTTTTAGCCTAGAATTTTACAGATGACACTGGCTGTGGAAAGAAAGAGGTAGAAGTGAAAAGAGTCTCCTGTGACCCTGATTAAGAATGATGGAGGTTATTCATGGTTGATAGATTCATTTCAGTTCAGTTGCTCAGTCATATCTGACTCTTTGCAACCCCATGGACTGCAGCAGGCCAGGCTTTCCTGTCATTACCAACTCCCAGAGCTTGCTTAAACTCATGTCCATTGAGTAGGTAATGCCATCCAACCGTCTCATCCTCTGTTGTCCCTGTCTCCTCCTGCCTTCAATCTTTCCCAGCATCAGGGTCTTTTCAGTTTTTTGCATCAGGTGGCAAAGGTATTGGAGTTCAGCTTCAGCATCAGTCCTTCCAATGAATATTCAGGACTGATACCTTTAGGATTGACTGATTGGATCTCCTTGCAGTCCAAGGGACTCTCAACAGTCTTCTCCAACACCACGGTTCAAATGCATCAATTCTTCAGTGCTCAGCTTTCTTTACAGTCCAACTCTCACATCCATACATGACCACTGGAAAAACCACAGCTTTGACTAGATGGACCTTTGCTGGCAAAGTAATGTTTCTGCTTTTTAATATGCTGTCTAGGTTGGTCATAGCTTTTCTTCCAAGAAGCAAGCATCTTTTAATTTCATGGCTGCAGTCACCATCTGCAGTGATTTTGGAGTCCAAGAAAATAAAGTCTCTCACTGTTTCCCCCATCTATTTGCCATGAAGTGATGGCAGATTCAGTCAAAAGTAAATAAGTACCTCAGAGTGTGAAGCTCTCTGATTCAAAGTTGGCTTTAAATCTTAAGCAAGATACTTGATGGTGTCCCCAAAACAATTCATAAGAAATTTATCATCAATTTAAAAATTCCTTTTAAAAAGGATTTTTTTTAACAAATATTCCTATTAAGCATTTTTACTATAGTCATTTAACTATATTCAGTTAATTAACTATATTTCTCTCATATGTTAGGAGAATAAATAAGTATGCAATGTAGGAATTTACCTCTATATATACTGGCAAACTTTGCCTGCCATCTATCTTCTTACAAAGTACAAGGAGGTGGGTCTTTTAGTGACTGTACATCAATATCCATCTCAGTTTGCAAATATGTCCAGTTTTCATTGCAAGGATTAGTATTAACTGCTGTACTTTAAAAAGTAAATTTGCCTATTCACTTTAGAATATTTTTTTAAGTAAAGCATGCAGGACACACCACAGTGCATGGTGAAAAATTAAATACGGTATATTATGAGAGGTTCTGCCAAAATGTCAGTCTTTTATTTTTTTTTTTGATGGCCTCTTAATGTTTAGCAATTTCTTTAAAAGGTATGGTCATTGACTTTATCCTCCTTACTTCCTGATGTTAAAGAGGTACTAAAGTAAGAGATAAGTTCAACAGAGGGTTTTTTTTTTTTTCCATTTTGAGTGTCAAATTTCTACAAATCTCAATGAATTTCATCTCCATTCAGAAGTTAATGAGGCTAAATTAAATACCACTAAGTCAAGTCATTTCGATTTTTGGTGACATTAAAAAAATAGAGTTGGAAGGAAGGAGTCTTAAAGAACACCAACAACTAGTCCCAATGCTGGGAATTCTCTTCAGCTTTTCTAGTGAATGATCACCATGGCTCTATTGGAACATGAGCAGTCATGGGGAACTTACTCTCTACAGTGGACATGATGATGTGCCACCAGGTGCCCTTCAATGAAGTGCTAACAGTAAACAGCCTTCTCCAGGGATTGCCTCAACTGCACAGAGCTGCCATGCCCAGCACCATGCCTGTTTCAGGATGTCCAGAGTCCATTAAGGGATGGAGGAGTAAGAAAGGCTAGCTATTGTGGCCTACCTGAAGACATTTCTGAAGGACCACTGGGCTTCCATTGAAACTCAACTTCCACTGTAAAATCCTACTTCATTTCCCTGCTTTCCAACGGGCACTTTTCAAAAAAAATTCCCTGCACATTATACAGTATCTCAGAGGCTGCTTCCAGGGAACTTGACCTGCAAAACTGCCTTTCTGTGCAGCCCCATCCATTGTTTGCTTTTTCTCCTGTTGGGCCCATAAAAATACACCTTCTGCATTTTCACTTAGTAATCCTTCTTCTGTTCTCAGAAACAACACAAACAGGAATTGTATATTCTGCTGCTGTTTGAAATTTTCTTTAAATTTGTTGGGATTTCTTAAAACATGCAGGAAATAATCAATTCTATGACAATAACAAGATCAATATTTATGTCAAAATATAAATTTCAATTCTTCCTCTTTAAGTATTAAAATAGAAAGTCACTATAATGGAATATTATTAGGTCATAAAAAAGAATGAAACCTTGCAATTTGCAACATGAGTAGACCTTAAAGGTGTTACACTGAGTGAAATAAATCACACAAAGAGAGACAGACACCATGTGATCTTCCCTATATGTGGAATCTAAAAGAAAAAAACAAGTCCAAAGATATAAAGAACAGATTGGTGGTTGCCAGGGGTAGGAGTGGAGAGTAGGTAGGCAAAATGGGTGAAGGAGGTCAAAAGGTACAAACTTCTAGTTATAAAATAAATAAATCATGGGGATGTAATGCACAGCATGGCATCTACTTGCATATATGGAAGTTGCTAAGAGAATAAAACTTAAGGTTTTTCATCAGAAGAAAACAATGTTTTACATCTATGTATGGTGACAGATGTCAACTAGACATTGTGGTGATCATTTCATAGTATATACAAATACTGAATCATAATACCTGTATACCTGAAAGAAATGAAATGTTATATGTCAATTACATACATAAGTTAATCAGCTAAATAGAAATTCACTAGAAGTTGTTGAAAAATTAATCAGCATTTTCTAAAGTATTTCTAATATATTTATACTATTGAAAGACCTATTTCATCATTTGGATCCTTCTTTTCCAGATAGATGCCACAATATTCATTTTAATAGAGTCAATATTGGGGGGCTTTGCTATTGATTGGTGTTTAAACCCAGGACATAGGAAGAGTAATATCTTGCACTGTCTAATTCTTAACTCAACCTCACCCTGTCTCTGTCTGGAGGTTTCTGATGGAGATTAATGCAACAGCAGCCACCAAATAAGGGGAAAAGTTTAACATTGTCTAAGCCAATGTCTGATAACTCTTAATATACAGCTCTAATTAAAAAAAAAAAAACTGGGAGAAGTTTGTATCTCTCACCTAGAGCCAGACATCTGGAATGAAAAGTCAAGTGGGCCTTAGGAAGCATCACTATGAACAAAGCTAGTGGAAATGATGGAATTCCAGCTATTTCAAATCCTAAGAGATGATGCTGTTAAAGTGCTACACTCAATATGCCAGCAAATTTGGAAAACTCAGCAGTGTCCACAGGACTGGAAAATATCAGTTTGCATCCCAATCCTAAAGGAAGGTATGCCAAAGAATGTTCAAACTACCACACAATTGCACTCATCTCACACACTAGCAAAGTAATGCTCAAAATTCTCCAAGCGAGGGTTTCAACAGTATGTAAACTGAGAACTTCCAGTTGTTCAAGATGTTCAAGCTGGATTTAGAAAAGGCAGAGGAACCAGAGATCAAATTGCCAACATTTGTTGGATCATCGAAAAACAAAGAGAGTTCCAGAAAAAACATCTAATTCTGCATTATTGACTACACCAAAGCCTTTGACTATGTGGATCACAACAAACTGTGGAAAATTCCTAAAGAGACGGGAATACCAGACCAACTGACCTGCCTCCTTGAAGTCTGTATGCAGGTCAAAAGACAACAGTTAGAACTGGACATGGCAAACAGACTGGATTCAAATCAGGAAAGGAATAGGTCAAGGCTGTATATTGTCACTTGTTACTTAACTGATATGCAGAGTACATCATGCAAAATGCCAGGCTGGATGAAGCACAAGCTGGAATCAAGATTGCCAGGAGAAATATCAATAACTTCAGATATGCAGATAACACCACCCTTATGGCAGAAAGTGAAGAACTAAAGAGCCTCTTGATGAAAGTGAAAGAGGAGAGTGAAAAAGTTGGCTGAAAACTCAACATTCAGAAAAGGAAGATCATGGCATGTGGTCCCATCACTTCATGGCAAATAGATGGGGAAACAATGGAAACAGTGAGAGACTTTATTTTGGGGGATTCCAAAATCACTGCAGATGGTGACTGCAGCCATGAAATTAAAAGATGTTTTAATGCTCCTTGGAAGAAAAGCTATGACCAACCTAGACAGCAAATTTAAAAACAGAGACATTACTTTACTGACAAAGGTCCTTCTAGTCAAAGCTATGGTTTTTCCAGTAGTCATGTATGGATGCGAGTTGGACTATAAAGAAAGCTGAGCAGCAAAGAATTGATGCTTTTGAACTGTGGTTTTGGAGAAGGCTCTTGAGAGTCCCTTGGGCTACAAGGATATCCAACCAGTCAATCCTAAAGGATATCAGTCCTGAATATTCTTTGGAAGGACTGATGCTAAAGGTGAAAATCCAATTCTTTGGTGGCCTGATGTGAAGAGCTAACTCATTTGAAAAGACCCTGATGCTGGGAAAGACTGAAGGTGGGAGGAGAAGGGGACAACAGAGGATGAGATGGTTGGGTAGCATCACCAACTCGATGGACATGAGTTTGAGTAAGTTTCGGGAGTTACTGGTGTTGGATAGGGAGGTCTGGCGTGCTGCAGTCCATAGGGTCACAAAGAATTGGACACTGAACTGAACTGTGGCTTTAGGTAAAGCTTAATTAAGGTAATTAAGCCCCTCAGGGGCTTCCCAGAGGATTTAGTGGTAAAGACTCCACCTGCCAATGCAGGAAATGCTGTTTGATCCCTGGGTCAGGGAAGGCAGGCAACTCACTTTAGTATTCTTGACTGAAAAATTCCATAGACAGAGGAGCCTGGGAGCTACAGTCGATGGAGTAGCAGAGTTGGACATGACTGAGTGATTGAGCACACACACACACACTTACCTTCCCTCAAGTATGAATCCAACACTTAGCGTCTACTACCTTCTAACTGTTAAAAAGAATAGGAACTAGATGCAAAACCTACATGCCCAATTATGAGCAGCGAGTCAAGAAATAAGTCATCCATCCAAATTTACAGAAGAGAAATAACTACGTATGGATAAAAGATTTTTTTTAAAGAAACAGTAATCCCAATACTAGTAATCATGGTGAAAATGGTGTCCAGAAAGTTGAGTGATCTAATTGGAGCTTCTTTTATCCTTAAAAGAAAACACTTAGATAAGGAAGAAATCTGAAAACATTTTCTACTCGTGATTGTCTTCAAATATGAAAATATATACTAAAAAACAAAAAAAAATTCTCATTTGATTATTTTAATTTCTCCTCTCTAAAATATGTCTTCCAACTTCTCTTCTAAATGCATGTATTTTCTTTTTGTATTAAATAACTTTCCTTAAATTTACAGATATAGGTTTAAAATCTAATGACATATTTACTAGCCATGTGATCCTTGGCAAGTATCTAATGTCTGGGTCTATTTTCTAATCTTAAAAACAGAAATAATAATAACATCTACCCCAAAAGTGTATTTTGAGAATAAGTTTTCACATGTAAACTGACCCAGTGGTTAAGAGCACTTAAGCAGATGTCTATGCATTTGAAATCCAGAAAACTTACTTAACCTTGCAAGGTATCATTTTTCCCATACATGGACTGGAGATAATAACAATATTTTCTTTATAGCTATGTTGTCAGGACGAAGATCATGGCATCCAATCCCACCACTTCATGGGAAATAGACGGGGAAACAGTGGAAACAGTGTCAGACTTTATTTTTCTGGGCTCCAAAATCACTACAGATGGTGACTGCAGCCATGAAATTAAAAGACGCTTACTCCTTGGAAGGAAAGTTATGACCAACCTAGATAGCATACTGAAAAGCAGAGACATTACTTTGCCAACAAAGGTTTGTCTAGTCAAGGCTATGGTTTTTCCTGTGGTCATGTATGGATGTGACAGTTGGACTGTGAAGAAGGCTGAGTGCCGAAGAATTGATGCTTTTGAACTGTGGTGTTGGAGAAGACTCTTGAGAGTCCCTTGGACTGCAAGGACATCCAACCAGTCCATTCTGAAGGAGATCAGCCCTGGGATTTCTTTGGAAGGAATGATGCTAAAACTGAAACTCCAGTACTTTGGGCACCTCATGCGAAGAGTTGACTCATTGGAAAAGACTCTGATGCTGGGAGGGATTGGAGGCAAGAGGAGAAGGGGACAACAGAGGATGAGATGGCTGGATGGCATCACTGACTCGATGGACGTGAGTCTGAGTGAACTCTGGGAGTTGGTGATGGACAGGGAGGCCTGGCGTGCTGCGATTCATGGGGTCACAAAGAGTCGGACACGACTGAGTGACTGATCTGATGTTGTTAGGAAAGAATTTAAATACTCCATAAAAATCATTTTGTATGAAGATGGCTTAACTCTTATAAACTACTATGACTTTTTTAAGCACCTGGAATACAGCAGACACTCGATAATTGTTGGTGTTATCCCTCTCCTCTCTATTCCCAACCCTGTTTCTTTCACTTTTAACATAACCTTTGTGTATGGAACATACATACATCTTTTTATTACCATTTTTTTGCCACAAATGATGGGTAAGAGATACATGTATTTGGTTTTTTGGCAAAGAACTTTTATTAAAAAGACCTTTGGGACTTCCCTAGAGGTCCAGTGGTTAAGAGTCCATGCTTCTAATGCAGAGGGCATGGGTTCCATCCCTGGTTGGGCAGCTAAGATTCCCACATGCCGTGTGGTGCAACAAAAAATTTTTTTAAAAAAAGAAAAAGACCTTTGATGCTAGAGTCCATCTTTTGAGGGTCCTTTTGAAAATATTCTGAAGGCTTAATCCAATTCAGGGCACATATTGGTGCTAAATCTGGGACACAAAGCAGAAGGATAGATAAACATATTCCACATTTTTTGCCTTAGGCAACTTTTCATATAAATGGCACATATAATATTTTATTTAGCATAACCTTGAACTATCTCTTTCTATGCAAAGGGTAAGCATGCTTAATAGACATCATTTTTAAGGAAGGCATATAAGCATATTACAAGGCTTCCCAGGTGGCACAGTGGTGAAGAATTCGCCTACAATACAGGAGACGTATGAGACGTAAGTTCAATCCTGGGTCAGAAAGATCCCCTGGAGGAAGAAATGGCAACCTACTGCAGTATTCTTGTCTGGGAAATCCCGTGGAGAGAGGAGCCTACAGTCCATGGGGCCACAAAGAGTCAGACACAACTGAGCAACTAATCAACACAATAACCCTATTATATGCACTTTAATGACTCTCAGATATCAGGGATGGGAGAGGGGAGGGAAGGAAGTCTGTGCCACCCAACATTATCTTTCATAGCTCATCAGAGCTTTTACTAAGTCATTGTCTTTAACTCAGATTCACTAAAATTGCTTTTTTGTTTCTTAATCAACTACTCGTATACAAAATTACATGACTAGTCATGTACTTTTAAAAAGAATGCCTTCTTATCAAGGCCAAGTTAGCAACAAGGTAATTATTGAGTATTAGCACTTTTATCCAATGTTGGTGTGACACAAGCACTAAATTTGCTGTTAGTCGTAAATGTTGTTCTTATTCTTCATGGCAGACCAGTAGGCACTATAAAAATAAATCAAATAACATTTATTTAGTTCCACTTCAATTCAGTAATGCTTTGACTTCACAAGTTCTCTTTAAAACTAAGAAAGACGATTCTGAATTAAAATAAAAATATTCATTTCCCCATCATGCCAAAATGCTTAAAATTTTCTTGTGGTAAATGACAGAACATTAATTTTAAAAAATCAAATAGCCCATAAACTCCATTATGCTAATACTAATTAAAATTTCTAACAGGTTAAATTCAGATCAATTTGTTCAGAAACAGAAGTGTCTCCTGTTATTCAGCATAACATAATGGAAACAAGACAATCAGAGTTGCATCTATACATGAATAGATTCTTAAATAACTCTAACTTCTATGTGCCTTACTTTCCCACTTCAGTATTAAGCAACAATATTCTCCCTCCTGACAAATTTGCAAGTTTGTACATGAACCATTCCCATCAATTGTGAAATTAAAATTCTTCAACTAACAAAGCTACAGAAGACAAACCTCATACTATGTATTGGTCACTTGGGAGTCAATAAAATTCACTTTTATCTCGTGCTTGGTGAAAATGCTTTAAATAAAACAAAAATAAAAATCAAGGCCTGCAAAAAGAAATAAACAAGTCCAATATTACATGTGGAAATTTCAACTTTCAACTTAGAGAAATAACTCAGGATGGACTGCAGAATTTGATTAAAAAAAAAAAAAAGAATCTAACCACATAACAATGCATCAAGCAACCTTGCTGAAAGAGGCAAGGGAAAAGGTGCTGCCTTAACTAACTTTGGAAATAAGTGGAATCCGTAAAACTAAAGGTAAAAGGAACCACTCATGAGCACTGTACTGTAGTTGATAAAGCTGCTTCTGTGACCTCCAAGTTAACAATTCTGATACTGCTATATGTACACTGGAACTAGACAATTAGCTAAATGGGAAGCCAGATTTCTCACTACTGGAGCAGAAACTCACAGATAAGCAAGGGAGAGTGTTGTAACGATTCATGTGGTAATGTATTAAAGTTGGAGACACCATACTTTACTGGTTACATATAGATGTGTGTGTGTATGTGTGCACGCACACGCACGTCCCAGGTTAATATTGAGAAAGCTGAGAAGCAATGACATCCCAGAAGCACCTAAGGCCCAGATCTTGGTGTCTAATAACATTTTACAGTAAAAAGAACTGGGACTCCTTGCAGAAATGGCTGATTCTTGGACTGGAGCAGGACATATACAAAGTAAGCTCTTCTAGTGACGGAACGTAACTACTTCAAGACTTACCTGGAAGAAAAAAAGCAAAGCACAATGATAGGGGTATGTCAAACAGATACAGGAGCCAACTGAAAGAGCTCCCCATGGCCAAAGCAGGAACAATTTGAACAAAAATAAGTAAAGTAGCATTGAATTATAACCCAGAATATGAAATAAGTGTCATGAGTCCATACTAATATAAATGCTTAAATGAATTAATAAACTAGGGAAAAGAGACAAATACCCTTGCAGAAGAATCTTAAATACATTTATATAGATATTTTACCCTAAAGGTAGGAGCACATAACTCTTGCTCCTTAAGTGTAAGCTGCCCATAGTGAACTTTCTTACAAAGACTACAGTAGGGAAAGGAGGAGAAAAGAGTAACTTGAAAGTGGAGAAACCCGAAAAATACTATTTCAACCAAGGGATCAAAGTCTACATCAACAATTGTAAATCATGTTGACAGTATGCACCCTTGATATGATGTAATGAAATGACAACACCTCTCTGGTGTATTCCTCCCTAAAAACCACAATCTCAGGCTAATTACGAGGAAAACTTCAGAAAAATTCCAACAAAGGGGCATCCTACAATATACCTGGTCAGGACTCCTAAACACTATCAAGGTCATCAAAAACAAAGAAAGTCTGAGATGTCACAGCCAAGAGGCACCTAAGAAGACATAACAAATGTAGTCTGGTAACATGGATGGGATCTTAAGACAGAAAAAAAAAAGTCATTTAATAAGAAAAATAGAGAGATGAATAAACTATTGACTTTTGTTAATAATAATGTATCACATTGAGTTATTAAATACAGCAAACATAACACACTAATATAAGAATGTTACTAATTGGGAAATGTAATACAGCTTGGGACATATGGGTACTCTATACTATCTGCTCAATTTTTTTCTATAAATCTGAAACTGTTCTAAAAACTAAAGTTTACAAATAAAAAATTTTAAAGACCATTTTTCATGAAGAGCCTTTAGAAATTTCAGAACCTCAGAAAGAAAGAGAAAATTTTAACAAGTTTTCAAAATAGAAAACATGGATGATTTTCAAAGTGATGAGACTCAGGATAGCATAAGACTACTTGTGAACAATATTGGATGCTATAAAAAATCTGAGACAATGCTTTCAGAGTTTTGAGAAAAAATAATTTTGAGACTAGATAAATAAATGTGAGCCTGCTGCTGCTGCTGCTGCTAAGTCACTTCAGTCGTGTCCGACTCTGTGTGACCCCATAGACAGCAGCCCACCAGGCTCCCCCGTCCCTGGGATTCTCCAGGCAAGAACACTGGAGTGGGTTGCCATTTCCTTCTCCAATGCATGAAAGTGAAAAGTGAAAGTGAAGTCGCTGTCATGTCTGATTCTTAGCGACCCCATGGACTGCAGCCTACCAGGCTCCTCCGTCCATGGGAGTTTTCAGGCAAGAGTACCGGAGTGGGGTGCCATTGCCTTCTCCAAACGTGAGCCTAGCTAAACTATTACTCAAACATACAGGCCTACAACCTGCCCAGTAGTGTCATCATCAAGTTAAAGACCCCCAAAACAGGCCCTGTGCACACAAAAAACAATCATTTATGGAAAGGTGACTTTTAAAAATGAAAGAGTCTCTCTGTACTGAGATCCAAAAATCTTTTTCAGGTGCTATTACAGTCCTGGTCTGACCATATAGGGAGGGACAAGTAAACCTCCTTGCCAACCTGGGAGAGGAACTGATGATGGAAATGTGGTGTCTCCTCAGGAAAGACAACAATCTTCTTGCTCTCCCCTCTCTTCTTCTGATTATAAAATGTAACCCACTGAATACTCAGGGCAGCTCAATGCTTGCCTGTCCACTTGTGAACCCTGCAAGCAACTTACTCTAATAAATCCTTCCTATCTTTCACTGTGCCTCCCACTGTGAATTCCTTTCTGAGTTGAGACATAAAGGAATGTGGTGCTGGAGTTCTTTGGAGCCCTGGAAATGACACTTAACAGTTTCACTGTGGCTTCAAAACCCTTCCTGGTTCCTTAGTAAATAATATTTATGTACTCTACAGTTTGAGCTCCTTATGGTAAAGTGTTTAGAATAAATCTGTAGACAGAGCACGAAAGATTTAACTATAATTAAGGATAAAATGTAGATGCTATAAATACAGATAGTTGAAAGTCAAGATACATGTATTTATATACATATAAATGTATATATACATGGAGGTCAGAGGTTATGGAGGTGAAAAAGTCAGAAGTGGTGAGAAGCACAGAAATGTTGGTTCTTTCATCATGGACACTGCAGAGTCAACAGATACCGCCTGAGGTTAACTGGTAAAATAGAATTCTATGTATATTGTGTAATGGTTTAAAGGCAAACAATAAAATAACTAAAAATAAGTATGTGACAGATTGAGGCAGTGACAGTTTAGACAGGTTGTTGGAAGCATAAGGAGAAGGTGATGTAATGAGCTATACTCATTTTTCGAAGTATTTGATAGATATTCACTAAAGTTCATAAATTAAGAAATGTAGGTAATTGCACATTAGTAAAAAATATTTAAAATAATGTGTTTATTATTTTGAAGGATTTTTTAATTCAAAATTATAAAAGTAAGTTTTTTTATTTGAAAATGTTAAATGCTTATGCCCAAGTTCTGAAGGATAAATGATACCTAAGTTGCTACTTTTATTACATTTGGAAACCAACAGGCTCATGAAGCAAATTAGAAGAACTTCCCTGGTGGCTCAGATGGTAAAGAATCTGCCTGCAATGTAGGAGACTAGGTTTGATCTCCGGGTCAGGAAGATCCCCTGGAGAAGGAAATGGCTACCCATTCCAGTATTCTTGCCTGGATTATCCCATGGAGAGAGGAGCCCAGTGGACTACAGTCCCTGGGGTTGCAAAGAGTTGGCCACGACTGAGTGACTTACAGTTAAGCTGAGCTCAAATATGTATTAAGCTTTAAGCCTTCACTGTTTAACAAAAAAAGCAAGCACAAAAATCAGCCAACTAAATACTCAACTCATAGGAAAAGAAAAACCTAGGAATTATAAATATAAGGAAAACAATAGGGGAGAAATATAGTCCTAAATAGAAAAAAAAAAAAAAAAAAAAAACCATGAGTAAAAAAAAGGGAAAAAATAGATTTGACAAACTAAATTTTATTTGAAACATAAAGCAGACACACTTCTGGCACGTCAGCTTACTTTAGTTTTCCTTTGAACAGGAACGCATGGCAATACATAAACAAAACAACAAATGGAACATAGATAAAACTGTATTGTTTTTAATTACAACAATAAACTCTGAGGGATTGAGGTGGGAGACAGACGGGCCCCAGGCTAGGCATTCACAACTGGCTTCCTTTTGCATTTCCTGAGACAGGGGCTAAGGGGGCTCCAGGTTAGACACTTACAACCATCTTCCTGTTTGCTCTCCAAAACAGAAGCATAACTAAAGCCAGGCCTTGTCTCTTGTGGACATTGTAAGATAACAGTCATGGCAGGAACAGAGATGGGCTAAACCTTGTTTGAGTAAAGGATCAGGAGGTTATATATGTCCCATCCTTGAGGCAAGGGAGACATTTCACATGCCCGGAAAGCCTCCTTGGGGGTCAAAAAGGAAAAGGCACTGTCCCATAATATGTGATGCTAAGGCAGGAATCCATCTTGGGAAAAAGTCACACACACATGTCGGGGAGGGTCCTAGGGCAAGTCAGGACCTAAAGCAAACCACATAATTGGCCAAAGGTAAACAAAGACCCTGAAGAACTGTCCTATATAGATGACTTAACCGCCTCTTGACTGCACTCCTCCTCACTGGGGAGGACACCCACACCCTTTCTCCCCAGGTTTGCGACTCTGCATTGCTTCTATCTTAACTAGACAAACTTTCTGTGTGCTCCCCCACTTGTTGACTCCTGTCATTTCAGGACTAGGGAAGATTGCAGAGATGATTTTCTGATTCCTCTTCATTTTACACATGACGAATAATGTGTCCTAGACAAGGAAACTCACACCTCTAGACTCCAGATTAACAGTGCAGTTATTACTCCATCACACAGCATCATCTCTTGTTTATTCCAACACAAGACACAAAGTAAGGCTTCATAATTTTCCACTACTTTTCAATTTCCTTATGATATTTTAATTTTTCATATGTCTTGAGCAAACCTACATTTCAGTGGGGTGGGAGGAACAAGGAAAGGGGAAAAGGAAGCATCCTCCAAACTCCACCTGGCTCAGCTTCTAAGGCTGCTGCTGAACCCTAAGTACTCAGGCACTTAACACAGAAATACTCTTGGCAAAGTACCGTCCTCTTGGGACATTAGCACATTAGTCCTGATTCTTATTCAAAGCCCTCTGTAATAGAATGTAAATACAATTTTTGCTTTCTGATATAAGATCAAGCCACAATTTAAGGTTCTCTGTAATACTCCTAACATCCTAGTCCCCAGGCCTCTAAGAGCACTTCAGGATGCAAACCTGCCTCGGGCAGTGTTTCGCAGTTCAAACAGGATGGAAGTAGGAAGTAATTCGAAGACTCTGAATAGATTCTTGATGAAAATATTGGTTAGGAAAATAAAGGTGCCCTCATGCCTATCCAGCACATCTGGTAGGAAAGGACCATCACTTTATTTGCATTCCATGAAAAATTAACAAGTAATCTGCAGTTTGAAACAAACCAATGTGAAACAGCAGTTGACTAAAATCTTCCCCCATGAAAGAGTGCATGAGTGTGTGCTCAGTTCTGTCTGATTCTTTGTGACACCATGGACTGTAGCCCACCAGGCTCTTCTGTCCATGGGGTTTTCCAGGCAAGAATATTGGAGTGGATTTTCATTTCCTCCTCCAGGGGATCTTTTCAACCCAGGGATCAAATCCACGTCTCCTACAGAGGCAGGCAGATTCTTTACCACTGAGCCACCTGGGAAGCCCTCATAAAAGAGTAATACTGATTAAATTAAAGACCTTTTTTTTTTTTTTTTCTTTAAAACCTTCATTCATTGAGTTCCTTTAAAATTTTTTGATTAATTCTAGTTTGATCTTTACCTTTGCACTCAGTAATTTTGCAGAAGCTGGAGGTGGAGGGGGACGATGCCATAGAGAGGGGTTGAGAGGCCTGAATGGGAAGAGTTTTCAGGAAAGATTGACTGGGCAGAAGGCTCGCCATCAACCCTGGGGGAGGGGAAAGAGAGGGAGGAGGAGGGAGGACAGAGGAAGGTGACAAGACGTGGGACAAACAGAACAGTAAAGATAACATGGGGTGAAAGCAACAGGAGCTCCTCCCATTTCAGAGGAAGGTGAGCAGAGGACGCTTGAAGAGTTCAGACAAATGAGCAAGCAGCGACGGCCACGCCCTCAGTGGGCTTCCTACACTACTAAACAGACTGCAGGTCCTGCGTGACTCGAGGTCAGCTAAGGACTCCTGCTTGTGAATGTGCACTATCCTTCAGGCTCAGTGTTGAAGGAAGGGGCAACTACAGATTCGGGTTTTGCTGATCTAAGGAGCTACATTTTCCTTAGGCAACTTCTGGTTTAATATTTGACTTCTAATTTCAAATTAAATTTATATTAGGATAATTCCGGGCTTCCCTGGTGGCTCAGAGGGTAAAGCGTCTTCCTGCCATGCGGGAGACCCGGGTTCGATCCCTGGGTTGGGAAGATGCCCTGAAGAAGGAAATGGCAACCCACTGAAGTATTCTTTTCTGGACAATCCCATGGATGGAGGAGCCTGGCAGGCTGCTGAAAAGTGCCTGGAACTCTTTTTCCGATTGTGAGGAAATAGCATGTAATCAAGGTGGCGTCAGTCAGGCTCTCTCGCCCAACACCCTCACACTCTCACACCCTCTCCCCACACCCTGTTAACAATGACCCTGCATGATTATGTACCAGCTGAGTTCACTTACAGCACTGCGCATGCGCATCATGTTGTGCCCGCTCGGCCACGGACCGCTTTTGTTCTAGGGACAGAACTAGCCGCACTGAGAAACCCCTTTGCCCCAGCATCTGACACTGGAGAATAAACATGTCTGGTCTGCAGCTCCTACAGCTCCTCCAGTTTTCTTCCAGTTTCCCGGCTGGTGCCTTGCCTACCCTGAGTTCAGCCAACAGTGTAAACAGAGAGCTACAGGTGTACTCATGTGTTGTAGAATAGGCCAACAATGGCTACATTCTATGACACTAAATATCTGCAGATCAGACACCTGAGTTGAGATAAATTTCTTAGGAACAGGGTTTAACCCTGCAGTAATGAACAGAGTATAACCTGCTGAGTTGCAATGCAGGTTGCGCTCTTGTCGGCAATCCTGGACAAGACACTTTCACTGGATGCAAGACTTCTTTTCTATTCATTAATCTAGGGAGAATAGTTACAAGTTCTGTATGCCAATCTACATGCACACCACCCCACCCTCCGCCCCAAACCCTTTTACAGACATTATTAATCAATCACAGTGCTCTCCTGCCTGAGGCAGGATTCAGTCTCATTATAGCATTCAATTGATAAGAGCTGGTAGGAGAGTCAAAGAAAATGGCTTCCCACCTGTGAGTTACCATCTGCATGCCTTACTCAAAAATTAGTAATTAGTAATTGTGCTCAGTCCAAATACTTAGAAATGCAAAAAAAAAAAAAAAAATCATAGAACTGGAAACATTTAGAACTACAAAAATGTCTTAAAAATTGCTATGAGAAACAAAATGACTGCTACCAAAAAAAAAAAAAAAAACAAAGACAGAAAATTGCTATAAAGATTCTCTGAGAAATTCTACCTTAAATTCAGGCCTTCTGTAATAAACATATAATTGTACAGTGTTTTATAAACTTCAAAGACCTTTCAAATACAAATTTGTTTCTCCTCTTCTTAGTTTAGTATTTAATGCTCTCTTTAACCTGCTCTATGTGGGCCAGCCACATCCATAGTTTTTCTTTGTATTTCTCAGTATTTCTGGGGGTAAGAATAAAATTTGTCGACTGAAAAAAATACATGCAACCTAAAAGTTGAGAGTTACGTTTATTCAGTGAAAAGTGTTAGGACTTCAAGCCCAGAAGGCAGCCTCTCAAGTAGCCCTGAGAAACTGCTCCAAAGAGGCCAGGGGAGGAGTCAGGTTATATACAAGTCTGCAGCAAAGGGCAGAGAGTCGGAACATCAAAATATTATTGTTCATTAAGGAAAACTAGATATCTCGAGGAATTTAGTGCCTTTCAATGTATGAGAAGATGCAAGCGTCTAGGCTCACTGAAATCATTCCTTTCCTATGCATCTCAGCTGTCTCGGGCCAGCATCCTGTCTGCTCACATCCCCCTTGTTTACCAATATGGCAGGAAATACTCCATTTCACAGACTGAAATCACAATTGTTCTAAGATCGGGAACCAAACTTTGATCTTAGAAACATAAACAAACATCAAATTATTATGCTTAAAGAACACTTCTACTTTTAAACACTTTCTACTATAGAAAAAATGAGACACATTTTTCCTAGATCTAATACGATTGAGTGCAAGTGATCATAAGTACAGGCAATTAAACCAGACCTTTGTTATCACAGATTGACATCAAAGACATCCTTGTACTCCAATTAAAAAAAAAAAAAAATCATTCTGAGTGGAGAGTTTGAGATCCTTTCAATATTTTAGCCTCCATCTCTACCCTCAGAGTTAGGTAACATAGAGAACATATACCAATTGATCCCACTGGCTTCCTTATAATGTGATTTAATTGCTAATATAGGTTTGTTATTCATATCCACAACTATGATATCTTTTATTATTATGGCTCAGATTACATATGATTAAAAAATAATAATAATAATAATAAAAGCCCTGACTCAGCATAAGCAAAAACCTATTGTAGAAAATCCCATAGATTCAATCAAATCAATTTAAATTTTTTTTTCAATTTAATTTTAAGATGTACTATACTCTGGATACATATTTTCTTATATTTTATCTAAGACTTCACATAGGATATTTTATTGTGAATTATTGCTAACAAAAAGCTAACATGAAATCCAGCTTACAGAAATGCTAGTTAGGTTAAACAAATTCATCTCATTTCACTCCATATGCCTACCTTATTTTTCTGTGCGTTCCACTTTAGCACTTCTATTTAGATTTGAGAGATTAATAACAAAGTTGGAAATGTAGTTTCTGGGAAATGTTTCCATATCATTGTGTCTTTTATTCCTAACCTGTTCTGGGAAGAAGGAAGACTACAGCCAGGAGGAGGAAGTGACCATGCTGTTGTTCAATCATTAGTAAAAAATGATTCAGGGATGTTTCCTTTTAAATGCTGTTTCACTGAGGAGGGGGGAATGTAGCCAGAGACAGAAGCTGATCCTTGGCAAATTTATCTCACCTGGCACATCAAAACGCCCACCGAACTCTAACTTCACAGACTTGACTGCTTTCCAAAATTCTGTTAGCTTTTGAGATGGAACTAAAGAGGAAAAAAAAAGTGTGTTTATTCCTGAAAGTGGATACTTGCTCAGTAAACATCATAAAAATTTAATTGTACTGTTTTCCTCATCAATCTGAGAAAGATTTATTCATTGATTTTGAGAATTAATTCCCTTGTAAGATAAATAAAACATTATTTTCCAAGACTCATTTATTTGGTTTTTCGAACCACCCTTCTGTGCTGGCAAAACTGAAGAAAATTGAGTTGATAAAAGTACACTCATTTGTTATGAGTTTTTGCGTCCACAAAGCTTAGAGACTTCTGACTTCAACCCTTACTACCTACGTGAGTCCTTTAATATTTCTAAACTTCTAATATTTCTAAAATGAATAATTCTAATATTCTAAAATTCTAAAACTATAAATGGAAATTTTACTCTTTTCTCTTAGAATAGTGCTAAACAAGTACACAGCTGTCCTTTGTCAAAGGTAATCCATGGTAACAGAGGGAAGAAAGTTAGTATAGCAGAAACGGAATCATGTAAAAAAAATTAGATCCCATGGGACTTCTTTGATGGTTCAGTGGTTAAGGATGTGCCTTTTAATGCAGGGGACGTGGGTTCAATCCCTGGTCGAGGAGCTAAGATCCCATCTGCCCCAGGGCAAGTAGAGAGCCCCTGTGTTACCACTAGAGAAGTGTGAGCACCGCAACTACTGAGCTGGTGAGTTCTGAACTCCATGCTCCACAACTAGAGAAAGCCTGTGCAGTGCAATGAAGACCCAGCACAGCCAAAATTTAAAAATAAAAACATAAAATAAACTAGCATATGATCCCTATTTAAAACACAGATCCCAATTTCAATTTCATCCAATTCAAAATCCTTCTAACAGTATGTCCAAAAGCTACACACCAAGGAATACAAAAGCTATTCACAAGCAAGCCTAGCTGCTCAGAGGAGAGATTAGGAAACAGAGTTTAGGGTGGTAAAAGTGAAATGCAGTGAAAATCAGTGGTTTGTTAGTTTGCCACTTTTGCATAAATTTCCACGCAGATAACTGAAATATCCTCAAGTTCAAATGTATATAATGCATTCATTCATTCTTTAGAGATTCAAAATTCAAGCCACAGCCAGAAGAGATGAGTAACATCTAATCAGATGTCAATGAAGGGATCAGGTTCCTGAGATTGGAGTTGAACCTGAAAGGTTATTATTGTGCTTGATGCCCTTTGTTCTGCGTGCCTGCAGACCTGAGTCCTAAGTGTCAGGATCCTCAAGAACCCACTTCCTGAGGATGATCATCTAACCTGACCACATTACATGGGTGGGCAAGTGACAGGGACCACAACCCTACCTAGTGCCCAGTAGATTTCTGATGACTTGCTGGTGTAAACAGTCCTGGATAACAGCTTCTACCCTTCAAACTCTGATTCTTTTTTCAATTGATAAAAAAAAAAAAACAGCATTTGAATAAAACATTTAAGCATATACAACTTAATTTGAGCAGAGCAGTCCCTGGGCTCAAAGACTCAGCCAAGTGATAAGGCAGATAGAGACCAGCCCTTTACTCTGGGCCCCAGAACCCCTCTTAGAAGCAGATGACCCAAAATGGGTATTACTATACCCAGACTTAGTGATTTAAGTCGACTGACAAGAAAACAATGATCCTTGGTGCTCAGTGAGCTTCCAGAGACTTACTACCCAGGACCTAGAGGCAACCATCAGCCCAGCTGCTTTACCATGAGCGAGCGTCTGAGGTTAAAGTGACCATCACAACCCCTCCTGTAGCTGAGATTTCCCATGACCTCTCCCCCTCATTTCCCTCTCAGCAGTATGTTCTTTCCTTCCTGCTCTTGCTCTTTGGCTCTAGCTTCAAGCTATAAAGATGATGGGAAAGGGATTCTTCTTGTCTCTGTCTAATCCTCTTTAGCTGACACAGTAGCATTTAATGTGGTGGGAGAAGAGACAGAAAGTGAATAGTATACCAAGATGCAGTTCTTAGAACACCGCTTTGGAGTCAGACTCTGAGGGTTGACCCTGAAGTCTGCTAGTTTTACCTTGGACAAATTACTTAGCCTCTTTATATCTCATTTTCTTCATCTGTAAAATGGACCTAAATAAGTAAGAAAGAAATGAGACTGTTGACGGTAATCATGTATTGAGAATGATATAATCATTACATAGCCATTAAGTATTAGTTGATACAGTATTATCATTATAGATGGAGAAGGCAATGGCACCCCATTCCAGTACTCTTGCCTGGAAAATCCCACGGACAGAGGAGCCTGGTAGGCTGCAGTCCATGGGGTCGCTGGGAGTCTGGACACGACTGAGCGGCTTCACTTTCACTTTTCACTTTCATGCATTGGAGAAGGAAATGGCAACCCACTCCAGTGTTCTTGCCTGGAGAATCCCAGGGACGGGGGAGCCTGGTGGGCTGAAGCAACTTAGCAGCAGCAGCAGCAGCATTATAGAAACATTGAGTGTTGAGCTTAAAAACACTAGATTCTCAAGTGGTAAAATCTAAAAGAAGCTTGAAATACTTACCAAGGAGGACTCTAAGTAGAAAAGTCTTACCTATAAGAAAAGAAAAACATACATTTATTAAACACATATTATTCTCCAGACATTGTTAGTTCCTCATATATTATCTCATTTTATTCTCAAATCAGTCTTGCATTGGTTGCAAGTATTGTGACTCCACACAAACAAAAACAAATTTAAGAGACTTATGCAATTTCACAAAACTACCCAGCTTATTTGAAGCAAAGGAGAGTTTCTAAAATAAGTAGATCCACCCTCAAAACTCATGTGTTTTCATCAAACCAAGATGCCTTCAAAATACATTCAGTGATCACTTTCCACTGCTAATTGTGTCAGTTCTAATGAATCAATATACCCACTGTAAAAACAAATAAGCTTATGAAACATTTTAACAGCTGCAGCAGTTTCAACAAAGAGAATACACAACACTTAACATACCTAAACACCAGGGAGTAAAGAGTAAAATCTAAAACTGTTATTAGACACATCAGCCATCATTCTGACCTTTACTACTTAGAAGAATACCCTTTGCAGGATAGTGTAAAAGGAACATTAAAGAAGCTAACCTTTGTAAAACTTTTTTTTTTTTCACAAGGAGGAAATTTTATAGGTGTCAATAGATTCAGTGATGTGCCTTAACGCATGTGAAAACCAGGCTTGCCAGCTGCTGTTCAGAGGTTAGTATTTCACTTTTATATAGTAACTTTTGCCTTATGAGGGTTTCTAAGAGCTTTATAACTTTATAAACAATCTAATGGGCTTCCCTTGTGGCTCAGATAGTAAAGAATCTGCCTGCAATGTGGGAGACCAGGGTTTGATCCCTGGCCTGGCAAGATCCCCTGGAGGAGGGCACGGCAACCCATGCCAGTATTCTTGCGTGGAGAATCCCAGGGACAGAGGAACCTGGTGGACTACAGTCTATGGGGTCGCAAAGAATCAGACGCCACTGTGCGACTAAGCACAGCAAGTACACAGTAAACAATCAAACAACTCTAAAGTCATTCTTTTCCTAAATGAACATAAATTCTGCTCAGATTTGCCAGGGAAAAGTCACAGTGACTGTTGCATTGCTTCTTTAGCATTGGCTATGCTGGACACAGGACTCCAACTGCACTTTTTAATATAATGGTTATAACTCTTATCACACTGTATTATACCCCTGTGTCATCAAATAGCCTGTGGGCAACCTGATGGCAAAGACCATGTCTTATTCATCTTGGTACAGTTTCTGTTCAATACGTATTTAATGTGCACTTACTCCTGTGCCAGCTATATGGTCAAGCTACTAAGACAAATGAGACACGGCACTGGGCTGGAGAGATGCTGTGAACAAATGAAGGAAGATCATTGCTCATTTCAACACAATATGAGAGAGATGACACAGACACAGCATGAGCACAGGCTGGTGAGAGCATGAGAAGGACCTGGATCCAGCACGCAGGGTTCAAAGAAGACTCCCAGAGCAGGTGGGAATGTAGTTCTGACCTGAGGATGTCTTCTAGTGCAGAAAGGCCTTTTGTTGTTGTTGTTCAGTCACTAAGTCTTGTCCAACTCTTTGCGACCCCGTGGACTGCGGCACGCCATGTTTCCCAGTCCTTCACTATCTCCTGGAGTTTGCTCAAATTCACGTCCATTGAGTCGGCCTTGCTAACGACTTTGTATCTTGTTCTACGAGTGATTAGAAGTCTTCAGGGGGTCCTTAGCATGGAGTGAGATTGTTTGACTTAATATTTTATAAGAATCCCTTTGACTGTGAAAGTGAGAAAAAGCTGGAAGAGATCAGTTGAAGCGGGGGCCCAGGTTGAGTGATCTAGGCAAAAGATTAAGATGGTAGAGCCAGAGGAAATGAAAACACTGAATTCAGGATATTTTAATACAAAGGTTAAGAATTTGCTGAAAATTTGGATGTGGTAGATGAAATAAAGAAGTGAAAGATCAGTCCAGGGTTTTACTCTGAAGGACTAGATGCACTGTGCTGTGAGGAAGCCAAGGGACTGAGAGAGCAGACTGTCGCAAGGTGCATCTGCATGGATATTTCCATAGAGAAGAAAGCTGACCAGGGTCATCAGGGGAAAAAATGTGGATGGCTCCATCTAGGAGGAGTAGCTGGAGGGATTATGTGGTGTCATCAAGTATTAATAGTTCTTCCCTTTGGTGGTGGTTTTAGCTTATGTAAGACAATTTAGGAAATGTGCATCAGATACTGTTATCTAGGAACTTCAGAGAGGAACTAAAGATTCTGTGACTGCCATGTGGCTGAGAGAGCTGATTCTTAGGTAGGTGATAAGGAGTCTAGGCCTTTGAGGAGGAAAAAGAGGCCTGGGGTTCTCAAAGAGGAGAAAAGGACTGCCAGGGTCCAGCCCCAGTGGATCCAGGGAATTCGAAGCAGGGACAGCGTCGGCGAGGATCAGGAAACAACCGCTTAATTAAACGTTAAATAAGGATATAAAAAGTGGTGAAATAAGGATAGCTCAGCGAAGAAATTCAGTGAAGAAAAGAGGCTGAATAAAATTCCAAAGCAGGGAATTTACGTCACCTACAAAGGCCGCAGGCGTCCTCCCGTTCTCCCGAAGGAGAAGAGACACTAAGGCCTCCCCGGTCAGATCTTAGAAGCCCAGGCAAAATTAGTAGGCTTGACGAGCTTCCCCGCCTCAGAGGAAAAAATTCAGCCAGAAGGAGAAAGAAAGAACGACATGCGGAGACCAAGTTTCGGTGAACAAGGCCTGCACTTTATTTTCCAAAGTAGTTTTTATACCTTAAGTTATGCATAGAGGATAATGGGGGAAGGGGTAGAGTCATGCAGTAAGCCAGGCTTTCTTCCTGCAAACTTATCATACGCAAAAGTTTAGATGATTTGCATCATCTTCTGGCCCGGAGGCCTGTTAACATTTTAAGACCCTTTCTTCAGAAAATTTTTTTTTCTCTAAAGGTGACTAGTCAGGCGCCACCCTCCAAAAGCATTAAAGTTGCATTCCTATAGGGCAAAGGTGTGGTGGGCTATAACAAGAAAAAGAATTAACTCAAGGGTCCAACATTACAAACATTAAAGCTACTACTTACACCAATTATATTAATCAATACACTGCCAGGGACACAGCAGGTAAGGGATACGGAGACCTTGCAGCAAACATTGGCCCAACAAGTGAAAAACCCTTCACCAATACAATTTCTAATCAATCTTTTAACTCCTCAAAGGAATCTGTATTTAGGCAGTTTAGAACATCTCATGCCTCTCACAGTTGGGAGGCTCTGAGCAATCACATGTGGCCAGAAAAACCTATTCAGGCAGGCTAGAAGACTTCCAAAGGAGTTTGTAGGTTGAAACACTGTCACACCCAGGAATTATTAACTGGAGCTGTAAGTTAACTCTTTTTTCAGAGAGAGGTAGTGGGGGACAGCCCCCCGTAAAGTCAGAGGTGTAGGTGAAAGCACAAAGCAGAAAGTAGGCAGACTCTGGTTTTGGGGGTAGATGCTCGAGAATTTCCAGGGGGACTCCTGAGGCTCGATCCCGCCTTTGCATATGCCAAGCCTCCTTCCTCATGACCTTTGTCATGGGTGGAGCTCCTGCTCCCGGCATCCAAAGGTTTTTTTTTTCTACATTGCTTTGTCTTAGTCAATATAATAACGTATCTTGCTCAGGCACATATTTCTTCTTAACAAGAACCTTCTGACTAATATTAAGACTATATTGTGAGAGTGGGTCTGGTAAGACCTTTCTATTGCTAGTTCTAATCTTGTTAATTTAAGATGCATGTTGTGAGAGTGGGTCTGGTCAAAGTATATAAGGCCTCGATAAGACTAGTGAGGGGGACACGCTCTGTCCCCCTCCTGATGTCTGTGTCAGCTTTCTCTGTCCCTTTTTCACTTAAATAAAACTCTGCTACACGAACGATCTTGAGTGATCAAGCCTGGTCCCTGGTTCTGAAGCTAAATCTTCTATGGAGATCACGAATGCGACATTGTTCACCGTAAGCTATCGATTGTTACCAGTTCTCCTGGTCCAACTACTACTTTCGTCACTACGTTTTCACATCTCTTTCAATCATTAATTCTTGAGCCAGGCTTTTGTGACTCAGGGAAGGTCTTATTTATACAAAGAAGAGGCAGGCAGAGGACATGGGGGAGGGGTTTGCCCTGGGAAGAACCCATAGTGTCCTGGTCAGATACACACCCCCAAGTACCCGTGAGCTCCACCAGGCTCAGCTGCTGCTGCCGCTGCATTGCTTCAGTCGTGTTCGACCCTGTGGGACCCCATAGACGGCAGCCCACCAGGCTTCCCCGTCCATGGGATTTTCCAGGCAAGAGTACTGGCGTGGGCTGCCATTTCCTTCTCCACCAGGCTCAGCTACTTGCTGTTTATTACACATGATCTCTCACCACTCTCTGCATGTGCTCTGCCCTCTGACTGGAATTTTCTTCCTCACATTTACCCTTGGAGAGCCCCAACTCAGCTTTTTTATTTAACTCAATAAATCTCTTCACTATGAGATCTTCTCTGACAACTGAGAAAAATTTAGCAAAGAATCTGCTCTGTTTCTCCAACACCTTCCTCATACCTCAGAGTTCTTGTCCTAATCTAGCACTTGTCTGTGTTGACCTCCTTTCTAGCCTAGCATTGTGAATCTTTCTAGAATAGGATTTGTATCCAATTATTTTTGCACCACCAGGACTAGGTACTGACTGCAGAAAATTATGTGCCCAACAAATAACTTTGAAGGTGAATGAACTCGAGAACCTCTAATCTCTACAAGGCAATCATTTCTCAGTTTGTTATAGCCTCTTCTTTCAAAGACAAACTTTGATTAATTGCAATATCTGTAGCCACAGGCATGTGGACACCTTCCACCAGCTGCAGGCAGCCCATACTGCAGAGAGCTACCTTTTTCCCTCAGTGATTACGGATGCCTTTTTTTTTTTTTTTTACTTAAATCCCTGGCCCTTTCAACTACTGATTGTGTTATCCAGCTGTGCAATCAGCCTGAATGAAAAACTGTCAGCAGTTACTTTTTTAATGTAAATGATTTCTTTATCCACAGGTCTGGGCTATATGTTTTTCAAGGGGTAGTGCAGGATAAGGAATGAAGAGAGTTTTGTAGTGAAGCATATTTTAGAGTTTCATAGATATTCATTTCTGATTTTCCACACAAATATGCATGCATCCTGGAAGTAATTACCACAAATTTTGTTGTTGTTGTTGTTTAGTCTCTAAGTCATGTCCAACTCTTTTGCAACCCCTTGGACTATAGCCCACCAAGTTCCTCTTCTGTCCCTAGGATTTCCCAGGCAAGAATACTGGAGTGGGTTACTATTTCCTTCTCCAGGGGATCTTTCCAATCCAGAGAGCAAACCTGTGTCTCCTGAAAGCAGATTCTTTACCATTGAGCCTCCAGGAAGTCCTAATTATCAAAATAGTTCTGACCAAATTATGCTTGAACACAAGGAGCATTTCCCAAATTTGAGTCTAATACACACTGCTAATCTGATTCTGCCATGACATTTCACATTTAAAACCAGCTAACTTCTTTGAGTCTCAGTTTATTCCATTAACAAAATGACTCCCTAGTGGTGATGAGAAAAATGGACAGCTACATGTGAGAAAATGAAATTAGAAAACATCTTAATACCATATACATAAAAATAAACTCAAATGGATTAAAAACCTAAAAGTAAGGCCAGATACTATAAAACTTTTATTAGAGGGAAACACAGGGAGAACACTCTCTAACAGAAATCACAGCAAGATCTTTTTCCATTCACCTCCTAGAGTATTGAAAATGAAAATAAAAATAAACAAATGGGACCTAATTAAAAGCTTTTGCACATCAAAGGAAACTAATAAAACACAACCCTAAGAACAGGAGAAAATATTTGCAAGTGAAATAACCAACAAGGGATTAATCTCCAAAATATACAAACAGCTCATGCAGCTCAATATCAAAAAAGCAAGCAATGCAATAAAAAAAAAAAAATGGGTGGGAGATCTAAATAGACATTTCTCCAAAGAAGACATACAGATGGCTAAAAAGCACAAGAACATCACTAACTATTAAAGAAAATGCAAATCAAAACTACAATGAAGTATCACCTTACACTGGTCAGAATGGCCATCATTAAAAAGTCTACATACAATAAATGCTAGAGGGGGTGTGGAGGAAAGGGAAACCCTCCTACTTTCCTTCCTGTTTGTAGGAATGCAAACTGGTACAGCCACGAGAACAGTACAGAGGTTCCTTAAAAAACTGAAAATCCAGGTTTTGATCCAGCAATCCCACTTCTGGGCATATATCTGGAGAAAACCATGATTCAAAAAAGTACATGCACACCAATATTCATTGCATTACTATTCACAGTAGACAGGACATGGAAGCAAACTAAATGTCCATCAGCAGAGAAATGGATAAAGAAGATGTGATACACATACATAATGGAATATTACTCAGCCATAAAAATAACAAAATAACGCCATTTGCAGCAACATGGGTAGACCTAGAGACTGTCATACTAAGAGAAGTAAGTCAGACCAAGAAAGACAAATATCATATGATATCCCTTATTAGTGGAACTTAATCTTTAGGGTAAAGATGAATTTATCTATAAAACCAAAATAGAATTACAGATGTAGAAAATATGGTTACCAGGGGGTAAGGAGGGATGGGAGACAGATAAATTGGAAGAGTGGGATTGACACATACACATTATTATATATAAAATAGATAACTATTAAGGACCTACTGTATAGCACAGTAAGTCTACTTAATACTCTGTAATGGCCTATATGGGAAAAGAATCTAAAAAAGAGTAGATATATGTATTTGTATAACTGATTCACTTTTATGTACACCTGAAACATTGTAAATCAATTATACCCCAATAAAAATTTGAACATTATGAATCAATTATATCCATTTAAAAATAATTTTTTTTTTTAAGAAAATGGCTCTCTACAACTAGAAAATCAACCCAGGACTGTGGAAGAAGAGAGCAGAGAATCAGGACTTGGACTCTTCACTGCCAGAGTCTCCTGCCTAACCTCGAGATACATCCATAAACCTAAATTAGAAAAATAGTTATCAAGTGCTTGTAAGATAGGAAAATCCAGCTCTAAAGTTTCTGGTCTGGAAGAGAATACATGCAAGACATTTCTTATTCAGTTAAGGAAAAGCCTCTCTTGTTTATTATCTCATCAATAAGCCTGGAGATGGGATTTGTTATACACAGGGAAGAGAAACTTTCTCTTACAGAGAACATTCAAGTTCAATGCCAGCTAACTATTTGCCTGATAAGAATGAGCACAGAGAAAATGAGCACAGTGCATCAGAAGTAATGCTAAGAAACAACTGACCCTAGATTCCATTAAGGCTCTTAAGTAAGCCTCTACCTGGCACTCAGTGCTCACAACAGATTTTTAATGAATGAATGAATAAATGTATAAGCTGTTCCTGTGTGGGCAAAAGTCAGTTCTGAGTAACCCCACAGCCTTGGTATTAATAGACTATAAAGAGATTAACATTTATTTTGCTATTTAAACTGTCACACACATTCCTGAAAGTAATATATTATTTACTCTAGTTTATAGAAGAGGAAACCAAGATTAAGAAATGCATTCAGGATCATACATTACATAATAAGTGGAAAAATTGGGATTAAACTCAGTTCTGACTATCGTCAAAGAACATGCTCTTCTTATACTCTACTATGATGCTTCTATGAGTTCCCAGTCGCTAAGCATGATTCAGTGCTGAACCTTGGAACAGTATTTCCTCTATGACTCAAGATTCTAAGCAGATAGAGATTTGATTACACTACAGGATGCAAGAACTGAGCATCTGGAGAGGGTGTGGGGCCATCGAGGAGGTCTTCCAGGTTGGTAAATTAAGCCAGTTCTTTAAAATGAGTATTTCTAGCTTTGTGCTGTAACATAATTGGGAATGGTTTGTAAGTAAGTGACTTTAATGACTGGAAATTATTAACACTCTCACATGCATGCTTAGTTGCTTCAGTCATGTCTGACTCTCTGCGACCCCATGGACCATAGCCTGCCAGGCTCCTCTGTCCATGGGATTTTTCAGGCAAGAATACTGGAGTGGGTTGCCATTTCCCTCTCCAAATCCTTCACGTACTCTCACCAAATATTTCAGGAGTTAGTTGTCAGAAGGAAAAAGGAAAATGAAACAGGCATAAAGCTGCTCTGACCCTCTTCTAAAGACCTGCCTGAATTGAGGCATCAAAGCTCATGAATGGCCATCTATAAGAGTCACTTCCTGCCAGGCTAACAGCTAGAAGGAGACCTCCAAGGCTGTTCAGGTTTCTTTCAGCTGCCTGTTCCCCAGAGCCTATACATGAAGAATATTTAGTACTCAGTCCCAAATTATCACCCCCATATTGGCTGAAATCACAACATGCAAAAATTACTTTTGTTTAATAAGCAAGTGTCCCTGGTAGGTAGGAGATTATCAGGCATTTACAACTTTGAACCAATTTGTTCAAGCAGCTCCCTCCTAATTCCTTGTTGGGATAAATATACTATAAATGTGGTCGTTCTAATAAATGGAGAAGAATGGATAAAAATTTTGGAAATAAGGGTGAAACAGAAAGAAGTGTTAAGGGGGAAGCAGCCAGAGGGCAATGAGAAATTCAGAAAACCGTGGTTCTTTCTCTAACCTTGACAATGGCATCAGCCTTGCAAGAGTGCTAAGGCCGGAATATATTGGGTGTAAGAAGCAAGTACAATGGCACTGCCTAGGGGAGAAGATATACATATTGGGCTACAGCCAAGCTTCCCAATCAATGTGCTGCCAGTACTAAAGCCCTCAGGTCTCATCCTCAAGGCAAGCTGTTGAGGGTATGGGTTGTTGCTGGGACAGCTGGAGCCCAATGTGAAGGATGTTGAAATATGCTGAGTTAGAGCACAGACTTTACAATCAAGAAAATGTAGCTTTACTAGTTTGTCTGCTGTGTGATCTCAGTTGGGCAAGTTACCATCTCTGAACGTTGCAATTCCATGCAGGAAATAAGAATACTTGTCTAGGGCCATAAGTATTGTGCAGTTAAACATGCAGAAGTCTTAGCAGAGTTGCAGACTCATATACATACTTATGGTGAGATAATTGGCTAATTGAAAGTCTTAGAAACATTTACAACTGTAATAAGTTATAAGAAAATGTAAGACTATTCTAGCCCTGTCATGCATTTGTTGCCTTTTTACCACGTAAAATTCTAAGTGAGATCTGGAAACTGCACTAAGAGATAACCTAGAGTGCTGTGAACAGAAAATAAAGATTTCTTGGCTAACAATCTCCAGAGAAAAATGATTTCCACGCCATGTAGACGTGAAGGGCAGTGTACGTGTCAGCTATGCTCCTACAGCCGCTATTCCTGGCAGGGACACGATGTAACTATCTCTTTACTGGATATTACTTAACACCCTGAACGTCTACCAAAGCAGGGTGCCCATAAACGCTCTTGTTGATGGCTACCTTAAAAATCCTTGCCAGCAGTACTTGTGAGGACCCAAGTTCCATCCACCAGGAGTTAACGGAAGAGGTGTAAAAGGTAAAAATGTAGTTTAAATTGCATTCTGGTAAGTACAACACTCTCATTAAAGCTTGAAGACTATGTTTGTCATCTAAATAAAATATGTATGTGTACTAATCATTGCTTGTACTGTGGAGATTCAATTCTTTCCCTTTTTATGATCTTAATTTTAAAAAAATAGAATTCTGAACAGTTTCCTTTAACAGATTCTAAAAATAGTTCTTTAAGCTCTGGTCAGCATTAGCTGCCTAAGAAAGTTGGGAGATAGCTTTCATCATTCCTTCTATGTCTTTCATCCTCAAACCCTATTCATACTGTGCTTGTGGGGTTAGAAGTGCAATTTTCCCCAATTACGGAGGTGCTGGAAGGAGAATGGAAAAGTTGAACTAGGTCTCTTTTAAGAGAACCATCATAAAATCTTAATTTGAAAATTGCCTAAGAAAAGCCTTCTCAGCCAATGTAAGCACAAGAAAATTCACCTAACTACACAAAATAGTACCAAAACTTCACAAGTACTGTTCCTTATTTCATATATATCATTTCAGCCCTCAGGAAGATTCCACTGTTGTCCACTGTTATTAAAATGATTTTCTTCCTAGAAGCTGATAGCAACTATTCCAGATCTTGGAAAAACAGTTTTCCAGTGCCAGATTTGTATACAGTTGCTTAGAAAATCTCAGAATAAACCAAAGTATTTTCCAGCAACATTTCCTGGAGTGTTTGCTCCTCCATGAGGTTTTAAAAGAGACCTTCTAGAAAGCCTAAATTCTGTCTTAAAAAGTATTCTTATTGGTACAAGAAGCAGCTTTTGCTTCCATAGAAAGTACATTTGAAAAAAAAATTGACACCTTATTTATAAATTCCTAATGGGTTAGTCAAAAATCTCTTAATGATTGCAAGGATATAATTTTAGTTAGTCACACAGTTTGCAGATAAAAACAGAAGTGATATTCTCAGTTTTAATTCTGGAAAGAGTAGAGGAGGTAACTTTTAAATAGCTTAGCTATACAGTGGGCAGAAACAAAAGACGTGTAAAGGAGTGAAATTTCTTTCTGTTTTTCCAAGTGATACAAAAAAAGTGTATTTCAGACCAGACCAATATATTTCTTCACAAAGTAAGTTGATAAAAATGTTGGGAAGCTTCAAAGCATGAGGCCACATGAATCAGAAAGTGTTTAATGGTGTGCAAATTTTTAATTTCTTTAATGTAATTCCCTAAAACCTAGCTAGAAATGTGACTTGAATACTCTCATGTAAAACTAAAGCATTGCAAAAACTGAACCCAGAGTTTCTCCTTTAGCTGAGCACTGGGGTACAGATGCAAAGCCCTGAGCCACATGAAAAACACTCATCCAAAAAGACTAATTCGAAAAGGTATTAGCATGATGGATGTCTAGTAGCCATTGAATAAAGAGAGCCTCTTGGGAATGAAAAATAATTCATCCGGTTATAAAGCTTCATCAAAATACAATATATTATAAATTCTCTCCCCCTGAAGCAGTGACAGTGGTCTAATTCTGTTCCTTCCATAAGAAGGCTATTAAACTATTGGAGACATAGCACAATCTATAAAACATGAAAGAGCCTTCAAAATGTGAAGAAATGAAGGAATGAATGCTAAGGACTGGGGTTTCTCTGATTTTCTCCTCCTAAACACCAAAGCTGAGCCACCTCAGAAATTAGCCAGACGGCCTTTAAGATGAACTTGACATTTTAACATATTTAAAGGTGCTGGAGGGAGAGGGGTCCCAGAAAGCAGAAGACATAATGGATTTTAATGTGACTGACAGTGGGAAAGAATAACTTCACCTATTTTGCCTCTAAAATCATCCTGACATAGAAGCTAAAACACTCATTCATAGGGTCATTTCTATGATTTGAGGTTTGGTCTCTGTAAGCCACCTAATGAAATATAAATGCATTCCCTGAAAGAGAATACACGACACCACCCACTGGCAGACTAACTTGTAAATCCTTGTCTCAAATTAACAAAGACATGAGTTGACTAATGAAAAATAGGAACAAGAGTCTTTCGGGGGTTAGGGACCATAGCCTTAAAAACATGGACTGCGAACAAGAGGACAGATAGGACACGTGGAAAGCCAGACCTTGAGATGAGGGTTGAAGAGGGGCAGACAAATGAGAAGGAAGTCGTGGACAATTTTTGCCCTATGCACCTCCTTTTTCCCTAGGGATAGTCCTAGGTAGTGAGAGTCAGTGTTCTCTCCCTAACTTTCTCTCCAGCCCCACTGTTTTCTCTCTTCACTTTCCTGTCACTATCCCCCCTACACCAAACATGCTGTTTTATATTGAGCATAATAATCTATTTCCTGCACTGGGTTCTTGCTTTGTGCCAGGAATTGCTCTGTTTTTCATGTTGTATCTTACTTAATGCTCATACGAACCCTCAGAGATAATCGTTTTCAAGAATTAGGTAATAGTATGATTATACTACTTGACAGAGGAAGAAATTGAAGATATCCCATATCTCACGGGTTTCTTAGGCAGATTGAACAAGATTCTGCACTAAGAAAGGTGCTCAATCAATATCAGGCCCCTCTGTTTTCCTCACCTTCACTCTTGTGTTTGTCCTTTGGTGACTGGGAAATACATGTCCAGCTGCTTATCGAGTCAGGCTAACTCTTAGATAGCACAGACTTCTTGTCTCAAACTGGTTCCATTACCTTCCATCACACTCTTCAGGTAAAAATCATTTCACACCTTCAGCTTCACCTCTTGTGACAGTGTGTGCCACTGCTAAAAACTGCTTACTCTGAAGAGGCAAAATCTGACATCTTCTATTATAAAATATCACTGACTCATTTTGTGTTCCAGGGTGCTCTTTGGAATACGAATTATAGTACAGATGGTCTATCACAAGAATGACCAACCACCAGTTGTCCAGTGTTTAGCATAAGTCTGGTATATAGAAGGCACGCAATGAAACATTTTTTATAAATAAAGGAGCTAAGTGATAGTCGCTCAGTCATCTCCGACTCTTTGTGACCCCATGGACCATAGCCCACCAGGCTCCTCTGTCCGTGGAATTCTCTAGGCAAGAATACTGGAGTGGGTTGCCATTTCCTTCTCCAAAAGGAGCTAAAGGACTTTATTATGTTTTTAAATCAAAGAAAACATTTTAACATTCTTTGTGCCTATAATTCTGTTAACTATCAAGCATTAGGTAGAGTTCAGAGGCAACTCTGGCTAGTTTTCATGTCCACCATCTGTCATATTCATTTTCTGATGAAGAATTTTTAGTGCAGAGGGAAATTTCAGGGAAGACATTTTCATTAAATGAGTTCTAATGATGTCTTACTTGAAGTTGACTATTAGGTGGAAGATAATTTAGCTAAATCAGTGTCTTGAAGGATTGCTCTCAGTGACATGGGCCTTCTAGTTCATTCAGGCCATTCGTTGATTGGGCAGAATAAAGACCTCAGTCACCTCAGTCCTAAAGTGATTTGATTGTGCAGAGACTTATCTCACTTTACATTCGTAGGAGACTGGAAATAAATCTAGGATTTGCTGACTAATTCTTCTGGCAGATATCAACTTTTAACATGCATGAGATATTCCCACTGTTATCTGCCTCAAGGGCATCATAGGGAGGGAGGGAAATGTACTTTCTCAGAGCAAGCTTAGGCCAAGTCCTCATAGAGTCAACAGTATTACATTTTCCTTGGGTTCAAGACACAAGGAATTGTGATGGATAAGTAATAGAAAAGGAAAAAAATCCATCACTGTTTCACCATCACATCTCAGTAAACATCAATGTGGAACAGCTCAGATGCAATCAGCAATTTCTTCTAATAGGATTCAATGGCTTCAAAGACACCTCCTGATTGGACAGACTCGGTCTGACAGTGACAGTGCATCCCAGCGCTCTAAGTATAGCCAGTATAAGCACCTGTGACCACGACAGGACTTGAACAGTTCACTATTATTCACCTTTTACAAATGGAAACTAGAACCATTGCTTATGTCCACTGGTTGTCATATGAATTAACAACAACAAATCCAAGTCATTTGTTTTCTCTCTAAACTAACTTAACCTAATAGGTAGTCCTTTCTAGCTGTTAGAGAGAAAAGTGGAAGGCAAGGTAAGAAGATAACCTCTTTAAAATTAGCATTGTTGTTACTGTTTAGTCGCTAAGTTGTGACTCTTTTGTGACCTCACTGTAGCCCACCAGGTGCCTCTGTCCATGGGATTCTGCAGTCAAGAATACTGGAGTGGATTGCCATTTCCTTCTCCAGGGGATCTTCCTGACCCAGGGGTCAAATCGTGCATTGGCAGGCAGATTCTTTATCACTGAGCCACCAGGGAAGCACTAACATGAGCATTACCTAACAGAATATAAAAATAGTTACTAATAAAGAAGTGGAGAAAAGGTATACCTCAGGGTCTCCAAAAATTCAATACTGATAAGCTACCAAAACAATGTCAATGATCGCACACTCTGCAAGCAGAAGAGCCCCTCAGCTTTACAGAGAAAAGCAATTCATTCCATTATTCTATGTGGGGCTTCCTGGGTGGTGCTGGTGGTAAAGAACCCGCCTGCCAATGCAGGAGACATAAGGCACACAGGTTCGATCCCTGGGTCAGGAAGATCCCCTGGAGGAGGGCATGGCAACCCACTCCAGTATTCTTGCCTGGAGAATCCGATGGACAGAGGGAGCCCTGCGGGCTACAGTCCACAGGGTCACAAAGAGTCAACTGAAGCAATTTTAGCGTGCACTCTCTGTGACTAACATGAAAATAAGCATAAAAAAACTGGAAGAAACAGAGAGAAAACAACAACAACAACAACAAAAAACAGAGGTGAGAATAAGACATAGCTGTTGCTGCTGCTGTTGCTAAGTCGCTTCAGTCGTGTCCGACTCTGTGCGACCCCGTGCGACCCCGTAGACGGAAGCCTACCAGGCTCCTCTGTCCCTGGGATTCTCCAGGCAAGAAGACTCGAGTGGATTGCCGTTTCCTTCTCCAATGCAGGAAAGTGAAAAGTGAAAGTGAAGTCGCTCAGTCGTGCCCGACTCGTAGAGAACACATGGACTGCAGACCACCAGGCTCCTCCGTCCATGGGATTTTCCAGTCAAGAGTACTGGAGTGGGGTGGCATCACCTTCTCAAAAGACATAGCTAGAGAGAATGAAAAACTAGGAGAGGAAGACAGACAGGGAGACAGGAAGAAAGAAGTATGCACTGAGCAGAAGACAATGTGGTGTAACATAAATCTTGGTTTGTACCCTTTCTCCCCCAATCCTATGGCCTGTGAACATTTAAAACTCATGTTGGAATTTGTGCAAACAGTGGGAGTTGGGGAGAGGGAAAGGCTTCACTGATCCCAACTGTGAATGTCTCCAGTAGAAATCTGAAACCACCCCCAACATTTTATCCTTTTAAGGTAATAATCTTTTTGCTCAAAACATCCTATGTTTCTTCCTCTATCTCTGAAGTTCTATGGGAAGTAAGAGTAAATATATGGAAGACTGACCACCTGCAGAATGGCCTCCCAAAAAAGTGCTGCCCTCCTACAAACTCCTTGGAATTCAGCCATGAGCAGTGCTATGAAAATAAGTCCTGGTCAATTTCAAGGCTAGGGGCCCAGTGCCCTGATCACACCAGAGTGAAAGCTGTGGTAACTACCTCATTGCGTCACACATACAACTGCAGGGCTTAACCCAAAACCCCGTATTACATCAGGGGTACATCACTGGGGGCTCCCCTAACCATGAATGCTAATCTGGAGGATTAGGGTGGGAGCCAAGATTTTGCTACAATGAGACCATTGATCTTGATCAAATCAGAAGACAACCAGTGCTTCCATAATCATACTACTTACAGGCTCTCCAGTTCAAGTGTTAGAATCCCAATCCTGGAATCTGACATTTAGCCTTGCCACATCTCTGTGCACTGACTTAGAACACAGTCATTTTTCTTGCCTCCCTGAGTTTCCCACCAATAAACATCACCCACCAAGCCTAAAAGGCGTGCTTCAGGGTTATGTGACATGGTTTTCATAATAGCCAGTGATTTTATAAAGTATATTTTATTATGGAAAGGTTACCCTGATTTTAACGTGACAGACTACTAAAGATGTAAAACTATTTGAATTGGTGGCTCAGTGGTAAAGAATCTACTGGACAATTCAGGAGATGTGGGTTCCATGCCTGGGTCTGGAAGATCCCCTGGAGAAGGAAACAGCAACCCACTCCAGTATTCTTGCCTGGGAAATCCCATGAACAGAGGAGCCTGGTGGGCTATTGTCCATGGGGTCTCAAAAGAGTCTGACATGACCTAGTGACTAAACAACAACAACAACAACACTGCTACTCCATTCCCTGCCTCCAAAAAACATTTTTTAATCACTAGCAATTAACAGTATTAGAATCAACCCAAACTTTAGTTTGAAGCACAGAGCCTCTTCAGTCCTGCTTCCCCCTATCTTGGGGTAAGCAGCCAGTCCACACCTTTTTGAATGACTGCCCTGTGCACTCCGATTCCAGAGCACTTCTCATGGCACCACAGAGAAATGGCTAGAGGAAGGTCATGAGATTGTTACTCATTTGATCTCCAGGTGCCAGGTGGTCATGATCTCTTCCAGACATCAGATTGCTATTTTTACTGCAATCGGTCACAGGTGACAAAAGTAAAAGAAGAAGAGAAAAAAACTGACACAACCTAGTAACCCTACAGGAAAAAAGAAAAATGCATGCTGGCGATACTGGATAATCAGCATATATGATCTTTCTATAGAACAATCAGAACGCCAACATCACTGCTTGGGATTAAGAGAGATACTGAGCAATAAAATGGGTTTTCCACCCTGAGGTAGGAATATGAGTTCTGCTTGAGGAAGAAAACACCAATTTTCACAATATTCAAACCCATTACTCTCATAGCTTCTTGTCTTTTAGTTAGAGAGGAGCCTCTCTGGTTGTGATAATGCATCAACACATCAGTAGTCTCTTTGGAGATGAACAATTATTTTAAAATAATAAAAGATGAGATAAAACAGCACTGAGGACCTTTTTAGTCTCTGAAAAAATACAACCTCATGCGAAAATGGATACCTGGCTAATTTCAAAATGCAACTGAAAATTCATTTCTGCATTACTTTGAAAATTTTGATAGTTCTTTGAAATTGCATTTTTAAACTACTTCTTGCTTTGTTCTCAAAAGATTTTTTTTTCCTCCTATTTCTCTCTGAAAGTTTTCCCTCAAACAAAAGTTTTATCTGAAGTTCTAAAAACATGCTGCTCTGTCCTCCTTTTTTATTTTGAATTACTTTTCCCTCCTGGCTTGTGTGTGTGTGTGTTTTCTCTTCTGATTTGAAAGCAGAGTTGGAAATTCTATGAAATGTGGAAGCTTTGAAAAGTGAAAACCTGTGTAGCCTTCTCTCTATCAGTTAATAAAAATGAAGCCTTTTTTACTAGGTGCTTTTGCTTGCGGAGGCTCACTTACACTGAACTAGTTTCTTTTTTTTCACTGAACAAACACAAAAAAATCTGTCAGCAGGCATTTCTCAGTGTGAGAGGCCTCAAAAAGGCAACAGCAAATCTACCTTCTTTGCTGGAGATATTTCTGCTATGATGTTGATTCCCAGCCTATTTCAAGAAGAACTAGGTGCCCCAGGGGACCGCATATAAGCTGCTGTATCTTGCATGACTAAATAATCAGCATGAATTTGACCCATGTTGGCACCAAATCTATATTCCAGCTGAAGACCTCATAAGCTTCTCTCCCAGGAGACACTACTAAGAGTCTGTGTGCCTAGAGACTAGAGTACAGGCCCTAGGATCCTAGCTCTGCCCCGTATCAGCTGTGCATCCTTGAACAGATTTCTTAATGTCCCTTTGCCTTCGTGTCCCCATTTGTATGTGGAAATGATTCTGATGAAAGCACCTAATAACTCACCTTACGAGAGTCCTTGGCACAAAGGAAGCACTCAAAAGCATCAGTGATTGCTCTGAAATCACATATTCGGAGGGCAATGAATTAAGCTGTCTTGCCACGGTCCCAACAACTTCATTTTTATGAATCTCCTTCTGATATTAATATAATTTTTTGGTAGAAAAATCAGTTATGGAGTAAGAGGAGGTTCCAGGGACATTCTGGAAGGTTCTTGTTTCCCTTCACCTGATGATGGCTCTTTTCAGAGAAGTGCGAAACCAGCCCTGTGAGGCTATGGATTTGTGAGCTCTTGATCCAAAGGGTCAGTTTCAGAAATCTCCCAGAGTCAGAAGCCCAGAGCCTGAGCTATTAAAGTGAGCAATTCCTTCAGGGCACTTCAGCAATGAAGGGTCCATTCCCTTGACTAAGCCTCACACTCCCTTCCAGTATACTAACACTGGCATGACTAAGTTCTCTCATCCACAACCTCAATCCCTAATTCAACTGAAAAATACAACCTATAAAGATGTTTCCCATTAAGCCAGGCATGTGGTGGTAGACAGTATATTTTCTTAGAGTTTCATGACTCTGTTTTAGGATCCTTCTCTATCTTGAGAGAATTCAGACATACCGCTCACCCTACCTCAGTCTCAGCTTTTATGTACAAAAAAATTGGAATAAGAAAAGCTACCCTGCAGCATTTATCATGGGAATTCAAGGTAAAAATACTTAAAGCTTCCAGTACAGTCCTTAACAAAGAATAAATTTTAAATTCATGGATATTACTTTTATTATTGCTATTATCATTCTGATGGAAAAATAGTACACGTGATTTCTTTATCCATAAGGAACTCTTGAGTGAATCCGATTTTAGTGAAGCTGGGGATAACAAGAAGCAAAATAAGAGAAGAGGTGACACAGTAAAAGCTAAGAAAGAAATTAAGCTGAGAAGACAGATCTGATGAATGTATCTTTTATGTATCTTTACATCAGAGACCCTAGACCTTTTGAGAATCTGATAAAACCTAAGGACTCTCTCCCCAGAAAAACAAATCCACACATGACATTTTATGGCTCTAAGAACTCTAGGATATGAACTACGAAAGTCTAAACCAACATTTTCCAAACTGTACAACTCACTGTGGGTAAAAGCAACCTAATCAGTTTGACTACCTTATTTTAAAGAAATACATATCCTATCTATGTTTATTTGTTATTCAGTCACTCAGTCATGTCCAACTCTTTGTGACCCCATGGACTGTAGCACACCAGGCTTCTCTGTCCTTCACAGTCTCCCGGAGTTTGCTCAGACTCATGTCCATTGAGTCAGTGATGTCATCCAACCATCTCATCCTCTGTCATCCCCTTCTCCTCCTGCCCTCAATCTTTTTCCAAGATCAGGGTCTTTTCCAGTGAGTCACCTCTGCATCAAGTGGCCAAAGTATAGGATCTTCAGCTTCAGCCTCTGTCCTTCCAATGAATATTCAGGGTTGATTTCCTTTTGGATAATTTGATTTCCTTTAGGACTAAGTTGACCTCCTCAAGAGTATTCTCCAGCATCAGGGTCTTTTCCAATATAGAAAGTAATACAATGACAATATTGGGGAGTATTACATATAATAGTATTATTTCATAAAATCTTTGTTTCAAGTGTGTACATGTCTCTGTGTGTGTGTGTGTGTGATTCTTATATACACCAGATTCTTATATCACAGGGCTAAATGCATTTCTTCCATATTTATGTTCAAAAACATTTACAATACACTGTTTAGCTAGAGTAATCTTACTTACCTCCAATACAAATTTCTCTAACAAGAACACACCCATTAATTCAAACTCTCCCATGATGAACTGCTTAAGAAATACCCAAATCTTCTCATCCCTTAAGTATAATAAGAATACAAACTCAAAGATAACCATGGCTTTTACTAAATAGTAGACATGTTAAAATAAGAAATATAGCAAAAGCTAAGAGATTTCAGCACTGCCAAAACAGCTTTATAACAAATGCTAAACAAACTTCTCTAGGTGGAAAACACAAGAGAAATAAAAGAAATAAAAGACTTACAAAAACAAACCCAAATAATTAAGAAAATGGTAATAGAAACTTACATATTGATAACTGCCTTAATGTAAGTGGATTAAAATCTTCAACCAAAAGACACTAGCTGAATGGATACAAAACCAAGACCTGTATATGTCCTGTCTTCAAAAGACCCAATTCAGACCTAGGGACAAATACACACAGGAAGTGAGGGGATGGAAAAAGATATTCCACACAAATAGAAATCAAACAAAACTGGAGTACCACTACTCATATCAGACAAAATAGACCTTTAAAATAAAGACAGTTATAAGAGACAAGGAAGGACACTACATATGATCAAGGGATCAATCCAAGAAAAAGGTATAACAATTTTAAATATATATGTACCCAAAATAAGAGCACCTCAATATACAAGGCAACCATACAAGAGGATCTTAATGACCCTGATAATCACAATGGTGTAATCACTCATCTAGAACTAGACATCCTGGAGTGCAAAGTCAAGTGGGCCTTAGGAAGCATCACTACAAAGTTAGTGGAGATGATGGAATTCCAGCTGAATTATTTCAAATCCTAAAAGATGATGCTGTGAAAGTGCTGCACTCAATATGCCAGCAAATTTGGAAAACTCAGCAGTGGCCGCAGGAATGGCAAAGGTCAGTTTTCATTCCAATTCCAAAGAAAGGCAATGCTAAAGAAGGTTCAACTACTGCACAATTGCACTCATCTCACGTGCTAACAAAGTAATGCTCAAAATTCTCTAAGCCAGGCTTCAACAGTACATGAACCGAGAACTTTCAGATGTTCAAGTTGAATTTAGAAAAGGCAGAGGAACCAGAGATCAAATTGCCAACATCCATTGTATCATCAAAAAACCAAGAGAATTCCAGAAAAAAACATCTATTTCTGCTTTATTGACTATGCCAAAGCCTCTGACTGTCACAACAAACTGTGGAATATTCTTAAAGAGATGGGAATACCAGACCACCTTACCTGCCCCTCCTGAGAAATCTGTATGCAGGTCAAGAAGCAACAGCTAGAACGTGCCATGGAACAACGACTGGTTCCAAATCTGGAAAGGAGTATGTCAAGGCTGTATATTGTCCCAATTATAAAAGAAAAAAAAAAAAGACAACTGTAAAAAACACAAACAAATGGAGGCTAAATCGCATGTTACTAAATAATTAGTGGATCATTGAAGAACTCAAATAGGAAATCATAAAATGTCTAGAGACATATGACAATGAAAAGAAAATGATCTAAAACCTATGAGATGCAGCAAAAGCAGTTCTAAGAGGGAAGTTTATAGCAATACAATCTTAACTCAAGAAAAAAAAATCCTGAACATCCTACTCTTTCTTACACCTAAAATAACTAGAGAAAGAAGAACAAACAAAACCCAAAGTTAGTAGAGGAAACAAGTCATAAAAATTAAGAGTGGTAATGAATGAAATAGAGATGATGAAAACAATAGCAAAGATAAATGAAACTAAAAACTAGTTCTTTGAGAAGATAAACAAAATTGGTAAACATTTAGCTAGACTTCTCAAGAAAAAAGGGAAGAGGATTTAAATCAATAAAATTAAAATGACAAAGAAGTTACACTGGACACCACAGAAATACAAAGGATCATAATAGAGTACTACATGCAACTACACCAATAAAATGGACAATCTAGAAAAAAATGGATAAATTCTAAGATGCAGTACTACATGCAACTACACCAATAAAATGGACAATCTAGAAAAAAATGGATAAATTCTAAGATGCAAGCTTCCAAGACTGAACCAGGAAAAAACTGAAAATATGAACAAACCAATCACAAGTACTTAAATGTTATTTTAAAATCTTACAACAAAGAAAGATTCTAGGACCAGATGGCTTCACAGGCAAATTCTCTCAAAATGTAGTGAAGAGGTACCACCTACCCTTCTGAAACTCTTCCAAAGAATTACAGAGAAAGGAACACTCCCAAGCTCATTCTACAAAACTACCAATCACCCTGATACCAAAACCAGACAAAGACAGCACACCAAAAAAAGAAAATTACAGGCCAATATCACTGATAAACATAGATGCAAAAATCCTCAACAAAAGACTAGCAAACCAAATACAACAACACATTAAAAGGATCATATACCATAATCAAGTGAGCTTTATCTCAGGGATGTAAGAATTTTTCAATATCCACAAATCAATCAGTGTGATACACTGAAAAATAAAAACCATATAATCATCTCAAAAGATGCAGAAAAACCATTTGACAAAATTCAACATCCATCTGTGATTTTAAAAAAACCTTTCAGAAAGTGGGCATTGAGGGAACCTACCTTAACATTAAAAAAGGCCACACATTACAAACCCACAGCAAACATCACTCTTGATGGTAAAAAACTGAAAACATTTCCCCTAAGACCAGGAACAAGACAAGGATGTCCACTCTCACCATTATTCAAAAATAGTTTTGAAAGTCCTAGCCACAGCAATCAGAGAAGAAAAGGCAATACAAAGAATCTAAATTGCTAAAGAAGAACTAAAATTGTCACTGTTTGTAGATGACTTAATACTATACATATAAAACCATGAAGATGCTACCAGGAAACCACTAGAGCTCATCAATGAATTTGGTAAAGTTGCAGAAGACAAAATTAAATCACAGAATCTCTTGCACTCTTATACACAAACAATAAAAGATCAGAAAAAGAAATCAAGGGGGAAATCCCATTTAGCATTGCATAAAAAAGAAAAAAAATACCTAGGTATAAACTATAAGACTATAAGATACTGATGAAAGAAATAAAAGATGACACAAACAGATGGAAAGATATACCATGTTCTTGGATTGGAATAATCAATATTGTGAAAATGACTATACTACCCAAAGCAATCTACAGATTCAATGTAATTCCTATCAAATTATCAATGGCATTTTTCACAGAATTAGAGAAAATCATTATATAATTTGTATACAAATCATTATACAATTTGAAAACACAAAAGATTACAAATAGCCAAAGCAATCTTGAGAAAGAAAAAATGGAGCTGAATGAATCAGGCTCCCTGACTTCAGACTATACTCTAAAACTATAGCCATCAAAACAGTATGGTACCAGCACAAAAACAGAAATTCAGTCAAAGAAACAGGATAGAAATCCCAGAAATAAACCCATGCACGTATGGTCACCTAATCTATGACAAAGGAGACAAGAATATACAATGCAGATAAGATGGTCTCCTCAATAAGCAGAGCTGGGAAAACTGGAAAGCTACATGTAAAAGAACGAAATTAGAACACCCCTAACACCATACACAAAAATAAACTCAAAATGGATGAAAGATATAAATATAAGGCTGGATACCATAAAATTCTTAGAGGCAAACACAGGCAGAACACTCTCTGACATAAATCCAAGCAAGATCTTTTTTGATCCACCTCTGAAATTAGTGAAAATAAAAACAAAGTAAATAAATGGGACCCAATTAAACTTCAAACCTTTTGCACAGAAAAGGAAACCATAAACAAAATGAGAAGACATTGATCAAAGTGGGAGAAAATATTTGCAAATGAAGTAACAAGGGATTAATCTCCAAAATTCACAAACATTCATGCAGCTCAATTTCAAAGAAACAAACAACCCAATCAAAAAATGGGTAGAAGGTGTAAATAGATATTTCTCCAGTCTACTGGAGAAGAACAAGACATAAAGATGACTAACAATCACATGAAAAGATGCTCAACATCACTAATTATTAGAGAAATGCAAATCAAAACTAAAATGAGGTATCACCTCACACCAGTCAGAATAGCCATCAAAAAGTCAACAAACAATAAATGCTAGAGAGGGTGTGGAGACAAGGAAATGCTCTTACACTTTTAGGGGGGATGTAAATTGGTATAGCCACATGTGGTATAGCCACATGGAGAACAGTATGGAGGTTCCTTAGAAAACTAAATATAGAGCTACCATATGATCCAGCAATCCCATTCCTGTGTACATATCTGGAGAAAACCATGATTCAAAAAAATGCATGCAGTCCAATATTCACTGCAGCACTATTCACAATAGCCAGGACATGGAAGAAACCTAAATGTCCATCAGCAGAGGAATGGGTAAAGAAGAAGAGGTACATATACACAATGGAATATTCAGTTCAGTTCAGTTCAGTTCAGTCGCTCAGTTGTGTCCGACTCTTTGCAACCCCCTGAATCGCAGCACGCCAGGCCTCCCTGTCCATCACCAACTACAGGAGTTCACTCAGACTCACGTCCATCGAGTCAGTGATTCCATCCAGGCATCTCATCCTCTGTCGTCCCCTTCTCCTCCTGCCCCCAATCCCTCCCAGCATCAGAGTCTTTTCCAATGAGTCAACTCTTCGCATGAGGTGGCCAAAGTACTGGAGTTTCAGCTTTAGCATCATTCCTTCCAAAGAAATCCCAGGGCTGATCGCCTTCAGAATGGACTGGTTGGATCTCCTTGCAGTCCAAGGGACTCTCAGCCATAAAAAAGAACAAAATAATGCCATGTGTAGCAACACGGATGGACCTAGAAACTGTCATACTGAGTGGAGTAAGTCAGATAAAGACAAATATAATATATTGCTTATATGTCTAAAAAGGATACAAATGAATTTTCTACAAAACAGAAATAGAGTTACAGATGTAGAAAATAAACTTATGGTTACTGGGAGGTAAGATAGTTATTGTTGTTTCTCAGTCTCTAAGTCAGGTCTGACTGTTTGCAACCATGTCAACTGCAGCATGCCAGGCTTCCATGTCCTCCACCATCTACAGGAGTTTGCTCAAACTCACCTATATTGAGTTGGTGATACCATCCAGCCATCTCATCCTCTGTTGCCCCTTTTCTTGCTTGAAATCTTTCCCATCATCAGGTTATTTTCCAATGAGCCAGCTCTTGCATCAGTTGGTCAAAGCACTGGAGCTTCATCATCTGTCCTTCTGATGAATATTCACAGTTGATTTCCTTTAGGATTGACTGGTTTGATCTCCTTGGTATCCACAGAACTCTCAAGGGTCTTATCCAGCACCACAATTTGAAAGCATCAATTCTTTGGTGCTCAGCCTTCTTTATGGTCCAACTCTAACATCTGTACATGACTACTGGAAAGAACATAACCTTGACTATATGGACTTTTGTTGGGAAAGTGATGCCTCTGCTCTTTAATACACTGTCTAGGTTGGTCATAGCTTTTCTTCCAAGGAGCTTCCAAGAGTCTTTTAATTTCATGGCTGTAGTCACCGTCTGCAGTGATTTTGGAGCCCAAGAAAATAAAATCTGTCTCTATTTCCACTTTTCCCCCCACCTATTTGCCTCTTTAGTTCCTCTTTGCTTCCTGACATTAAAGTGCTATCATCTGTATATATGAGGCTGTTGATATTTTTCCTAGCAATCTTCACTCCAGCTTGTGCTTCATCCAGCCTGGCATTTCTCATGATGTACTCTGCATATAAGTTAAATAAGCAAGATGACAATATACAGCCTTGAGGTACTCCTTTCCCAATTTGGAGTCAGTCCATTGTCCCAGGTCCGGTTCTAACTGTTGCTTCTTGTCCTACATTCAGGTTTCTCAGGAGGCAGGTAAGGTGGTCTGTCACTCTCATCTCTTTAAGAATTTTCCACAGTTTGTTGTGATCCACACAGTCAAAGGTGTTAGAGTAGTCAAAGCCTTCTGAAGCAGAAGTAGATGCTTTCTGGAATTCCCTTGCTTTTTCTATGATGCAACAGATGTTGGCAATTTGATCTCTGGTTCCTCCTTTTCTAAATCCAGCTTGTACATCTAGAAGTTCTTGGCTCATGTATTGCTGAAGCCTAGCTTGAAGGATTTTGAGCATAATCTTGCTAGCATGTGAAATGAGGAAACATAAGGGAGGGATAAATTGGAAAATTGGGATTGACATATACACACTATAACTAGGGAGGTGGGTGGGGGTTCAGGATGGGGGGAACATATATACCCGTGGCTGATTCATGTTGATGTATGGCAAAAATCATCAAAATGTTGTAAAGTAATTATCCTCCAATTAGAATAAATAAATTAATTTTTTAAGAGACAATGAATAAGGATCTACTGTACAGCACAGGGAACTCTACTCAATACTCTGTAATGTTCTATATGAGAAAATTTATTAAAAAGAGTGTGCAAGGAAGTGAAAGTGAAAGTTGCTCAGTCCTGTCCAACTCTTTGCGACCCCATGGACTATACACAGTCCATGGAATTCTCCAGGCCAGAACACTGCAGTGGGTAGCCTTTCCCTTCTCCAGGGGATCTTCCCAAGCCAGGGATCGAACCAAAGTCTTCCGTATTGAAGGCAGATTATTTACCAGCTGAGCCACAAGGAAAGCCCAAGAATTCTGGAGTGGGTAGCCTATGCCTTCTCCAGTGGATCTTCCAGACTCAGGAATCAAACTGGGGTCTCCTGCATTGCAGGTGGATTCTTTACCAACTGAGCTTTCAGGGAAGCCCAAAAAAGAGTCTATGTATATATATATACAACTGATTTCCTTTGCTGTACATCTGAAACTAACACACCATTGTAAATCAATAATACTTCAATAAAAAATTATTGAAATAGAATATTCTCTCACAATTAAGTTCTGAAGGATCTATGACAACAAATACACAGTTTTAAAAGGCAACTAGGATGAAATGGAGTAACACAGAAAGACATTAAAATACATTGATTTTTTTATTAAGTATTTTTTATTATTTTTTTATTAAGCCATTTGAAATATTCCACATTATTCCAAAAAGGAAAACTTTATTAACAGCTAGACAAAAAAATTAATATACTACTACTATACAAGAGTAATTTGGAACAAATCCTACGAACTATAATACTAATACTGCATGGGGCTTTCCAGGTGGCGCTAGTGGTAAAGACCTGCCTGCCAATGCAGGAGACATAAGAGTCGTGGCTTCAACCCCTGAGTCAGGAAGATCCCCTGGAGAAGGAAATGCCAACCCACTCCAGTATTCTTGCCTGGAGAATCCCATGGACAGAAGAGACTGGTGGGCTACAGTCCATGAGCTGCAAAGAATTGGACACGACTGAAAGTGACTTAGCACTAGCACAATACTGTATTAGTATGTAGATATATCCTCCACAAGATATAACCCCAACAGTTACTACATACCTATGAGAAAATTATTGTTCTCATATAAATTTATGAACAACTACAGTGACACAAAGCATTAAAAAAATTTACTATGCATTTTTAGAAAAGCATATTAAAACATGATCACAGAACACAGTGTATTCAAAGAAATACAAGTGAATATTTTTATAAGAAGGTATTATTGATCCTCTTCATCAAGACATGACCATCTCTTATATTATTTAGAAATGTATCTTACAATAAATGATTAAACAACTAACAGTAGGAAAAACAAGTAGAACATTCAGTTCAGTACAGTTCAGTCGCTCAGTTGTGTCCAACTCATTGCAACCCTAAGGACTGCAGCACACCAGGCTTCCCTGTCCATCACTACTCTGGGAGCTTGATTAAGCTCAGGTCCATCAAATCGGTGATGCCATCCAACCATCTCATCCTCTGTTATCCCCTTCTCCAGTGGCACTCAATCTTTCTCAGCATCTCATTCCTTTCTGAGTCAGTACTTCGCATCAGGTGGCCAAAATATTGAAACTTCAGCTTCAGTATCAATCCTTCCAATGAATATTCAGGACTGATTTCCTTTAGGATGGACTGGTTGGATCTTCTTGCAGTCCAAGGGACTCTCAAGAGTCTTTTCCAACATCACAGTTCAAAAGCATCAATTCTTCGGTGCTCAGCCTTCTTTGTGGTCCAACTCTCACATCCAAAATGACTACTGGAAAAATCATAGCTTTGACTAGACAGACCTTTGTCGGCAAAGTAATGTCTCTGCTTTTTAATATATTGTCTAGGTTTGTCATAGCGTTTCTTCCAAGGTGCAAGCGTCTTTTAATTTCATGGCTGCAGTCACCATCTGCAATGATTTTGAAGCCCAAAAAAATAAAGTCAGCCACTGTTTCCACTGTTTCTGCATCTATTTGCCACGAAGTGATGGGACCAGAGGCCATGATCTTAGTTTTTTGAATGTTGAATTTTAAGCCAGCGTTTTCACTCTCCTCTTTCACTTTCATCAAGAGGCTCTTTTTTTTTTTTTTTTCATTTTTAAATACCTCAGAGTGTGTCTTTATTTTTATTTATTTTTTTAATTTTATTTTTAAACTTTACATAATTGTATTAGTTTTGCCAAATATCAAAATGAATCCACCACAGGTATACATGTGTTCCCCATCCTGAACCCTCCTCCCTCCTCCCTCCCCATACCATCCCTCTGGGTCGTCCCAGTGCACTAGCCCCAAGCATCCAGTATCGTGCATCGAACCTGGACTGGCATCTCATTTCATACATGGTATTTTACATGTTTCAATGCCATTCTCCCAAATCTCCCCACCCTCTCCCTCTCCCATAGAGTCCATAAGACTGTTCTATACATCAGTGTCTCTTTTGCTGTCTCGTACACAGGGTTATTGTTACCATCTTTCTAAATTCCATATATATGCATTATTATACTGTATTGGTGTTTTTCTTTCTGGCTTACTTCACTCTGTATAATAGGCTCCAGTTTCATCCACCTCATTAGAACTGATGCAAATGTTTTCTTTTTAATGGCTGAGTAATACTCCATTGTGTACATGTACCACAGCTTTCTTATCCATTCATCTGCTGATGGACATCTAGGTTGCTTCCATGTCCTGGCTATTATAAACAGTGCTGCGATGAACATTGGGGTACACGTGTCTCTTTCCCTTCTGGTTTCCTCAGTGTGTATGCCCAGCAGTGGAATTGCTGGATCATAAGGCAGTTCTATTTCCAGTTTTTTAAGGAATCTCCACACTGTTCTCCATAGTGGCTATACTAGTTTGCATTCCCACCAACAGTGTAAGAGGGTTCCCTTTTCTCCACACCCTCTCCAGCATTTATTATTTGTAGACTTTTGGATCGCAGCCATTCTGACTGACGTGAAATGGTACCTCATAGTGGTTTTGATTTGCATTTCTCTGATAATGAGTGATGTTGAGCATCTTTTCATGTGTTTGTTAGCCATCTGTATGTCTTCTTTGGAGAAATGTCTGTTTAGTTCTTTGGCCCATTTTTTGATTGGGTCATTTATTTTTCTGGAGTTGAGCTGTAGGAATTGCTTGTATATTTTTGAGATTAGTTGTTTGTCAGTTGCTTCATTTGCTATTATTTTCTCCCATTCTGAAGGCTGTCTTTTCACCTTGCTAATAGTTTCCTTTGATGTGCAGAAGCTTTTAAGGTTAATTAGGTCCCATTTGTTTATTTTTGCTTTTATTTCCAATATTCTGGGAGGTGGGTCATAGAGGATCCTGCTGTGATGTATGTCAGAGAGTGTTTTGCCTATGTTCTCCTCTAGGAGTTTTATAGTTTCTGGTCTTATGTTTAGATCTTTAATCCATTTTGAGTTTATTTTTGTGTATGGTGTTAGAAAGTGGTCTAGTTTCATTCTTTTACAAGTGGTTGACCAGATTTCCCAGCACCACTTGTTAAAGAGATTGTCTTTAATCCATTGTATATTCTTGCCTCCTTTGTCAAAGATAAGGTGTCCATATGCGCGTGGATTTATCTCTGGGCTTTCTATTTTGTTCCATTGATCTATATTTCTGTCTTTGTGCCAGTACCATACTGTCTTGATAACTGTGGCTTTGTAGTAGAGCCTGAAGTCAGGTAGGTTGATTCTTCCAGTTCCATTCTTCTTTCTCAAGATCACTTTGGCTATTCGAGGTTTTTTGTATTTCCATACAAATTGTGAAATTATTTGTTATAGCTCTGTGAAGAATACTGTTGGTAGCTTGATAGGGATTGCATTGAATCTATAAATTGCTTTGGGTAGTATACTCATTTTCACTATATTGATTCTTCCAATCCATGAACATGGTATATTTCTCCATCTATTAATGTCCTCTTTGATTTCCTTCACCAGTGTTTTATAGTTTTCTATATATAGGTCTTTAGTTTCTTCAGGTAGATATATTCCTAAGTATTTTATTCTTTCCGTTGCAATGGTGAATGGAATTGTTTCCTTAATTTCTCTCTCTGTTTTCTCATTATTAGTGTATAGGAATGCAAGGGATTTCTGTGTGTTGATTTTATATCCTGCAACTTTACTATAGTCATTGATTAGTTCTAGTAATTTTCTGGTGGAGTCTTTAGGGTTTTCTATGTAGAGGATCATGTCATCTGCAAATAGTGAGAGTTTTACTTCTTCTTTTCCAATTTGGATTCCTTTTATTTCTTTTTCTGCTCTGATTGCTGTGGCCAAAACTTCCAAAACTATGTTGAATAGTAATGGTGAAAGTGGGCACCCTTGTCTTGTTCCTGACTTTAGAGGAAATGCTTTCAATTTTTCACCATTGAGGATAATGTTTGCTGTGGGTTTGTCATATATAGCTTTTATTATGTTGAGGTATGTTCCTTCTATTCCTGCTTTCTGGAGAGTTTTTATCATAAATGGGTGTTGAATTTTAGTTTCTCTTCACTTTCTGCCATAAGGGTGGTGTCAGCTGCATATCTGAGGTTATTGATATTTCTCCTGGCAATCTTGATTCCAGCTTGTGCTTCATCCAGCCTGGCATTTTGCATGATGTACTCTGCACATAAGTTAAATAAGCAGGGTGGCAATATACAGCCTTGAAGTACTCCTTTCCCAATTTGGAACCAGTCTGTTGTTCCATGTCTGGTTCTAACTGTTGCTTCTTGACTGCATACAGGTTTCTCAGGAGGCAGGTAAGGTGGTCTGTTATTCCCATCTCTAAGAATTTTCCACAGTTTCTTGTGATCCACATAGTCAAGGCTTTAGCACAGTCAATTAAACAGAAGTAGATGTTTTCTGGAATTCTCTTGCCTTTTTGATGATCCAGTGGATGTCGGCAATTTGATTCCTCCTGGTTCCTCTGCCTTTTCTAAATCCAGCCTGAAGTTCTCAGTTCATGTACTGTTGAAGCCTGGCTTGGAGAATTTTGAGCATTACTTTGCTAGTGTATGAGATTAGTGCAACTGTGTGGTAGTTTGAACATTCTTAGGCATTGCCTTTCTTTGGGATTGGAATGAAAACTGACCTTTTCCATTCCTGCGGCCAATGCTGAGTTTTCCAAATTTGCTGGCATATGGAGTGCAGCACTTTCACAGCATCATCTTTCAGGATTTGAAATAACGCAGCTGGAATTCCATCACCTCCACTAGCTTTGTTTGTAGTAATGCTTCTAAAGCCCACTTGACTTCGCACATCAGGATGTCTGTCTCTAGGTGAGTGATAACACCATCGTGGGTATCTGGGTCATGAAGATCTTTTTGGTACAGTTCTTCTATGTATTCTTACCACCTCTTCTTAATATCTTCTGCTTCTGTTAGGTTCATACCATTTCTGTCCTTTATTGAGCCCATCTTTGCATGAAATGTTCCCTTGGTATCTCTTAACTTTCTTGAAGAGATCTCTAGTCTTTCCCATTCTACCATTTTCCTCTATTTCCTTGGAATGATCACTTAGGCTTTCTCATCTCTTCTTGCTCTTCTTTGGAACTCTGCATTCAGATGGATATATATCTCCTTTTCTCCTTTGCCTTTCTCTTCTCTTCTTTTCTCAGCTATTTGTAAGGTCTCCTCAGACAAGCAGTTTGCCTTTGGCATTTCTTTTTCTTGGGGATAGTTTTGATCAGTGCCTCCTGTACAATGTTACAAACCTACATCCATAGTTCTTCAGGCACTCTGTCTATCAGATCTAATCCCTTGAATCTATTTGTCACTTCCACTGTATAATTGTAAGGGATTTGATTTAGGTCATACCTGAATGGCCTAATTGTTTTTCCTATTTTTTTCAATTTAAGTCTGAATTTGGCAATAAGGAGTTTATGATCTGAGCCACAGTCAGCTCCTCGTCCTGTTTTTGCTGACTGTATAGAGTTTCTCCATCTTCAACTGCAAAGAATATAATCAATCTGAAATTGGTATTGACTATCTGGTAATGTCTATGTGTAGAGTCACCTCTTGTGTTGTTGGAAGAGGGTGTTTGCTATGACCAATGCATTCTCTTGACAAAACTCTGGGAGCCTTTGCCTTGCTTCATTTTGTACCCCAAGGCCAAACTTGCCTGTTACTTCAGGTATGTCTTGACTTCCTATGTTTGCATTCCAGTCCCCAGTGATGAAAAGGATATCTTTTTTTTGGTGTTAGTTCTAGACTGTCTTGTAGGTCATCATAGAACCATTCAACTTCAGCTTCTTTGGCATTACTGATTGGGGCATAGACTTGGATTACCATGATATTGAATGGTTTGTTCTGGAAACAAACAGAGATCATTCTGTAATTTTTGAGATTGTACCCAGGTACTGCATTTTGGATTCTTTTGTTGACTATGAGAGCTACTCCATCTCTTCTAAGGGAATTCTTGCCCACAGTAGTAGATATAATGGTCATCTTAATTAAATTCTCCCATTCCAGTCCTTTTTAGTTCTCTGTTTCTTAAAATGTTGATGTTCACTCTTACCATCTCCTGTTTTACCACTTCCAATTTACCTTGATTCATGGACCTAACACTCCAGGTTCCTATGCAATATTGTTCTTTACAGCATCAGACTTTGCTTCCATCACCAGTCACATCCACAACTGGGCATTGTTTTCACTTTGGTTCAGCCTCTTCATTCTCTCTGGAGCTATTTCTCCACTCCTTCCAGTAGCATATTGGGCACCTACTGACCTGGGGAGTTCATCTTTCAGTGTCATATATTTTTGCCTTTTCATACCTTTCATGTAGTTCTCAAGGCAAGAATACTGAAGTGGTTTGCCATTCCCGTCTCCCTTATTTAATAAGAAGTACAGATATAGAGAGTTTAAGCAAGCTCTGGGAGTTGGTGATAGACAGGGAAGCCTGGAGTGCTGCAGTCCATGGGGTCACAAAGAGTCAGACATGACTGAGCTACTGAAGTGAACTGAACAGATATAGAGAGACAAGTATTGGCCTGGAAGTTCAACAATATCACTAAGACCCTTACATGTTCCACCCATCTTATTATCAGCATGTTAATATTTTTACATGATTCTAGGCATCATGACCACATTCAAAGGCAGGAAGAAATTCACAGCCAGGCTACTCTCTCCTTTTTTAGCTTTCTCTGACACACAGTGAATTCCCTTTGTGTATCTCTGAGTAGAACTGGGTCAGATAACCCTCCTAATGAAAAAAGAGTCTGGGAAATTGAGTTTGTGGCAAAGAACATTCCTGTCATGATTGGCTTAGACAATGGCATGCTGCTCCACAACAAATTCAGAATTACATGAGAAGAAACTGTTGTTACATACTGTCTGCCATGCATATATAATTATACAGCCAGTCCTTCACTGAAGTAACAGAAAGCTGAATGTGATGTTTCCACAAAATTTCCTAACTAACAACATAGTTTTCCACACTTTTGTCCATCCATTCAATCAATCCTTTCAAGGTTATGTTGCAAATATAGCCTGGGATATGTATATTATTTCCTGCATCCTGCCTGATTAAATCATTTCAGTTTTCCTGATATTGGTAATTCCCTCAGAAACATTCAGGTGAACAAGTAACTAAAATTCCCTTTCAGGTCTTAGCAAAGAAAGAAAGGTGGCTTTTACTAACAGTATGTTCCATGACTTTATATGAAAGGACAGCACTGAGATAGAAATTAGACCATACCTGTGTGTCATGCAGATAGCAACAATGGTAGTATCAGAGGCTAAGATGGTCCTAAGACTTTCCAGAACTAAAGATGAGTTGTTCCTGCTACCTCCAGAGCTACAGAAAGTTCTTAGCAATCCTAGCAGCATTCAAGGGGATAGAAGCTAATCTGGGCAGTAGCCCCCAAAGCTCAACAGAATAGCAATTTGGGGGCTGCCTCCTTCAACTCTATCAGTCGCGCAGTCGTGTCCGACTCTGCGATCCCATGAATCGCAGCACACCAAGCCTCCCTGTCCATCACCAACTCCCGGAGTTCACTCAGACTCACATCCATCGAGTCAGTGATGCCATCCAGCCATCTCATCCTCTGTTGTCCCCTTCTCCTCCTGCCCCCAATCCCTCCCAGCATCAGCCTTTTCCAATGACTCAACTCTTCGCATGAGGTGACCAAAGTACTGGAGTTTCAGCTTTAGTATCATTCCTTCCAAAGAACACCCAGGGCTGATCTCCTTCAGAATGGACTGGTTGGATCTCCTTGCAGTCCAAGGGACTCTCAAGAGTCTTCTCCAACACTACAGTTCAAAAGCATCAATTCTTCGGCGCTCAGCCTTCTTCACAGTCCAACTCTCACATCCATACATGACCACAGGAAAAACCACAGCCTTGACTAGACAGACTTTTGTTGGCAAAATAATGTCTCTGCTTTTGAATATGCTATCTAGGTTGGTCATAATCTTCCTTCCAAGGAGTAAGCGTCTTTTAATTTCATGGCTGCAGTCACCATCTGTAGTGATTTTGGAGCCCCCCCAAAAAAAAGTCTGACACTGTTTCCACTGTTTCCCCATCTATTTCCCATGAAGTGATGGGACCAGATGCCATGATCTTTGTTTTCTGAATGTTGAGCTTTAAGCCAACTTTTTCACTCTCCTCTTTCACTTTCATCAAGAGGCTTTTTAGTTCCTCTTCAGTTTCTGCCATAAGGGTGGTGTCATCTGCATATCTGAGGTTATTGATATTTCTCCCAGCAATCTTGATTCCAGCTTGTGTTTCTTCCAGTCCAGTGTTTCTCATGATGTACTCTGCATATAAGTTAAATAAGTAAGATTTGAAGGGTCCAAGGAAGCGCCAGGACAACTTTAGGCTTCCATGCTTCCTTGAAGAGTCACTGGTTTAAAAGAAACTAACCCATCTCTCATAGTCTGGAGGCACTCCTCCAAAAAGAAGGAGAAGAAGTGAAAGGGTAGGAGAAATGAGAATGTTGAGCAACAGAGGCAAGAGGGGACTCAAGGCAGAAGTTTGTCAGCACTGTGAAATATTACAGGGTAGTGTGAAAAAGAGTGATGCCAAAGAAAAAGCTATTTAACAATTCAACTTTTTAGAGGGAAATTTCTATATAGTAGTAGAGGCTGACACAAGGACCTAAGAATGAAGGAGAGAACTTGTGGAGGCTACTTTTTCTAACTCTTCTGGTCAAGACCAGAGAAAATACAGTGGGTATCACTGGCAAGAAGAAGAATATGAAATGAAGATTTTCCTGGGCTCCAATCACAGAGAGCTCAGCCAGGTGTTTGGTTCTCTTCTAAGTATTTTAAATATATAAATTACCATCAGACATTCATTCTTAGTAACCGTCATCTGGTAAAATACTTTGTAGACAGTTGAACATGACATAAATGATCTTCATTTAATTGCTTACAGGAAATAACATGAAATATCCCTTTTTAGTTTCTCAAAGGAAAAAAAAACATGTATATGAAGCAGAAGTAAAGTAAATATATAGAGATTCCCTAGAGGAAATTAATGGTTCAAAAGTCAGATGACTATATCAGGAGTGATGCTGACTTAAGAGGTGAACAAGAAAACTGTATTAGTGTGGCTTTTCTTTCCTCTGAGCTGCAGTGCTCTATCCCATGAGAACATTAAATGAATTATTACAGCATAAGGGCTTCTCTTGTCCTGAATATTCATTGGAAGGACTGATGCTGAAGCTGAAACTCCAATACTCTGGCTACCTGATGCAAAGAACTGACTCACTGGAAAAGACCCTGATGCTGGGAAAGATTGAAGGCTGGAGGAGAAGGGGACAACAAAGGATGAGATGGTTGGATGGCATCAGCAACTCAATGGACATGAATTTGAGTAAGCTCCGGGAGTTGGTGATGGACAGGAAAGCCTGGCGTGCTGCAGTCCATGGGGTCACAAAGAGTCAGACATGATTGAGCAACTGAACTGAACTGAAGGGCTTCTCATTTATTGCAGTACTTCTCCACCATTGTAGAGGCTTTGTTTTGTCTTGTTTTCCAAAATAATGATCTGCCTGCTGTCCATCAAATGATTCAGTGGTTCTTACCAATGTTTAAAGCCAAAGTCTCTGAAGCTACGCAGGGGCCTATAGTATTTCATCTGCTGTAAGCTCATCTTCATCTCAGTCAGTAGGTTCAGAGAACCAGGGCTGCATGGGTTATTTGCCAGGTACCTAAGTCTTAAGTAGCACCTCCAAGTCAAATTCCTCTTTGTTTCCCAGCTTTCTGGACTACCCTTTTTCCTTGGTCTTCAAAAGTATGGAGAAACTACAATCATGCAGATAATGACACTGCATTTCTTTCTTATAAAACACAGCCCAGTCACTAAATGTTACTGGAAAAAATACATTGTTTGCAACCCCTAGTATAGCAAATGCTCAATAAGCAATCGCTAAAATAAAACTGCATTGTCAAAGACAAATACACAAAGGCTGTCTCTTCTTCTATGAGCATGTTTCTCTGGATACCCAAAAAGCCTACTGCTCTATATCATTTTATTATGTCTTATTTGGTACCAAAACTCTGATACAGATCTGCAAAAAGGATATCCAGGAATAACTAGCAACAGCCACCAAAACTGCCATGCAGAACCTTAAGCTTTTGGCAAGACATTGTATAACCATCTTTTCTTAGCTTGGCAGATGGTGGTTACATATTGACTGAAGGCAAGCAGCTGGTTGAAAGAGCAAGCTCTAGATTCAGGCTGCCTGAGTTTGTATCACATCTCTACCACTTACTTTGTGGCTTTGGGCAAACTATTTAACATTTACTAGCCTCAGTTTATTCATCTGAAATATGGATAATACCTTCCATAAAAGAATATTATAAAAATTAGATAAGGTCTTAAGGGAATACCTAGCACATAGTAAAGTTTTTAAACTGTTGTTTACTTATTATTAATAGGAAAATACTTTTCTTCCATTATTTTAGTAATTTATTTTTGGCACCTTCCTTTAAGCAGTTAGCCTTTACACTCAGTCCCAATTTAGACTTGCCCTTGAAGGAAATGTTAAAAGTCAAATTTGGCTTCCCTCAACAACGAAAAAACTAATAAAGGAGAAATTATCAAAAATAGTCCTTTTCTGGTTGGGGCACAGTTTTTCTTTAAATGAACAATAAAGTAAAACATTTGGTCCATGTATTTTGGATCACAATACCCTGGATTTAGTTACCTTTGGGTTACAATAGCAGCAGCAAGTTAGAAATTGGATGAAAAGAAACATTTAAACAAGAGAATATTTCCTTTTTTTTTTTGAAACAAGGCACTCAAAGCTGGTATACTGGGACAACCCTGAGGGATGGGATGGGAGGGAGGTGGGAGTGGGGTTCAGGATTGGGGACACATGTACACTCATGGCCAATTCATGTCAATGTATGACAAAAACCACTACAATATTTAAAGTAATTAGCCTCCAATTAAAATAAATTAATTTAATTTTTTTAATAAAATAAATAATTAAGAAAAGAGAGAGAGAATATTTCCTCTTTTCTAAATGCCACTCATAGATATTTGACATTCAGGTTTCATATTAATTCTGATTTGCAGAGCAGTTTGGCATTTTAAAAGCACTTAATTATGCAAGATGTTATTTTTTTTAATACAATCCCTGTGAAACAGAAAATAAACTATCATTTATACTTTTATAGATAAGGAATTTGAGGCCTCTGGAGGGCAAGTTTTCATCCATGGTCATACCATAATTAATGGTTGGACATGGTCTGGAACTGCAGCTTTCTGTTCTATTACTGGTGCCCTTTGAAATATTGTAAACTTCCTCCAAAACACAGCAATAAATCAATAATAATAATAGATTCACTAATCCTTTAAGTAAAAAATTTTTTGAAATATTGAGGCAGTTAAACAACAGTGACCAAATCAATGGATGCTCTTAGGTAAAATCCTATGTCATTTACTGAAGGAGCCTTGAGTCAGTTCATTGAGGAAATACACATCCCAAAGATGCCTATCACCCTTCTGTGTAGAGTTCAATGTATTAAAGTCACATCCGACTCCTTGCAACTCCATGGACTGTAGACCACCAGGCACCTCTGCCCATGGAATTCTCCAGGCAAGAATACTAGAATGGCCATTCCCTTCTCCAGGGGATCCTCCTGACCCAGGGAATCAAACCCTGGTTTCCTGCATTGCAGGCAGATTCTTTACCATCTGAGCCACCAGGAAAGGCCACATTAAAGAGCACAACCTAATAAGTTAACTTTTGTGAGTACTTACTATGAACCAGAAAAATACAAAAACTAAAGCAGAGTGATTATATCAATTTCTGAAGTTCAAGGGCTAGTAGAAGTAATAGAACCCAGACTGGATCATCACCATCATCATTATCATCATCATTAATAAAAATGTATTTTAGAGATAAGAATAACTCCCCAAGGTCACAGAGCTCAGAAGCAAACCAGCCAGGGTTTCACATAGTACTACTATATTTTCTTCTACTTTCAAATCATAGCAATAGGTCTTATTTTTTTAATATTACCTACAAATGACAAGTACAATTTAGACTATGGTTTCTAAAGAAATTCTCTCTTTTATCTCTTTCAATAAGAATAATAAAAATATCCCACACTGCTAACTCTGAATGGAATTCTATCCTTTAACAGGTTGTTCTTCAAGATGAATTCATGCTAGTGACATATTTTATAATGAAGCATAAGGAATGAAGTCATTATTTTGGTTGATCCTGATGCCCTAACTGTTATCATCCACTTTAGAATGACAGGCTGTAAATTATATAGTCAATAAATCTCATAGGGGTCATTATAATTATAGATTACAGACATCAATGTCTGATTTTGGGCACTTCTGGTGGTTAGCTGAATATCTAGACAGCACCAAACAAGGGAAAACAGCATTTATCTATGAGAGGCCTTTTACTCTGAAGAGCTGTAATTCTCTTTGTTATTGCTTACCAACTCTATCAAAGTCATTAAACATGGCTTCAGCACTAAGGATACAGAAGTGGTTGTCATTGTCCCAGTGGCAAAATAGAAAGCCTATTGCAAAATATGGTGAGCACTCAATAGATATCAACTGATTTTTTTTAAGGAATACTTTGTACCAGAGATTAAGCTGAACACAATCTACACCTACAGTATAAAGTGTAGGTTCCAAGTTAGATGCATGGGGTAGGGATGGGGTTTCAAAACATCACTTTGTCAGTTCCTTAATTTTGTGCTTGTCTCATTCCCAGATATACAATAAACAGAAAACAAAAGAACCAGAGATACCGAAGCAAAAAACTATCCAAAGTGGTCCTATTCACACTAGAAACAGGAAACCATAAAACATAAGAGAATATTCTTAGTCTCATTTTAATCATAAGCAAATCTGAATGATCTGAGGAGTGACTTGACTACACATAAACACTGGATGCTCATCTGAGACACCAGATTTCTCTTGACATTTCCAAGATAGAAGTGACACAGCTGTGGATGTGAAATCCATAGTTCTGGAAGTGAAAAACTAGGCACTAACCATGGTGTTTGAGAAAAATAAGTCAGACTCTTTTTTTTTTTTTTTAACTAAGTCTATTTGATCACTTGTTTGAGCCTCATTGCTTTGCAACTTTTTTGTTTTTCATTTTTTAGTTTAAGAACAAAAGGACGCCTCAAAAAGGCAGCATATCTCTTGGAGTCATGTTGGGACAAGAGGAGGACATAACTGAAGATTGGCAAGTCAGGAGAGGAGGCATTCCAGGGAGTGAGCTGCAAGCCTCAAACTGAGCCAATACAGGGCTTCTAAGTCTTCTAGAGACAACACAGCTTGAAGCCTGCTGTTCCTTGACCTGTAAAGGCAGAAGCTGTTTGATCCTTGAAGTCTGAAGGCGAGTGTGTACATGACTGTACTACACTACCAGAGATGCCCAGTACTAAAGAAAGGGAGATGAGCTGCCCATGCAACAAGGCTGGGAACACAGCAAGGGCTCTTGGGGGAAGAAAGATTTTTTTAAAAAAAGATTTTTTAAAAGTTGCATGAAAATGTCAACTGAAAGGGGACTTTGCTTCTTTGGCTCTGTGTGTGATCACCCTCAGCTAATTATGTTAAACATCAGAGATCAAACATCTTCCCTGCATACCCATTAGAGAGGGGTCTGAGAACATAACTGATAGGATGTTTACAAGGCTGAATCTCCAAAGTAGCTTCAAAGGGAATTGTAAGTAAGATGTGTGAACATCAGGAGAAATCAGTGCTGTATGTACAAAGGAAATGTTCAACAGTAGCTCGGTATCTGTTCTTTTGTATATCTTTTCTAACAGGAGATTCATCAAAGCTTAATTGAAACTTACACAGTTACATGAGAGGATATGTTACATAAAAGAGTGGACAACCAGGATTTAGGTAGGATGTCCCAGTGTTCCTTGGTCAGTGACAGCTTGTTCTTAAGAAAAGGAATTTAAAATTCTGCTTATGCTCCTGCTTTTTCTTCTCCCTCCTAATTATTAAACTAAACTCCGAGACACTAAGGTAACATTATTTTGATTAGCTTGGTACTAAACAAGTAAAATACTTAAACATCTCAAAGGAAATTTTTACCCCATAAACACTCTTGTTAACCAAGATCAATCACCAGTTGATAGACAACTCTTCCTTCACTCTCCAAATGGCAGGCATTATTCTTGGGCTGCCCTTGTGGCTCAGCTGGTAAAGAATCTGTCTGCAATGAGGGAGACTTGGGTTCAATCCCTGGGTTGGGAAGATCCCCTGGAGAAGGGAAAGGCTACCCACTACAGTATTCTAGCCTGGAGAATTCCATGGACTGTACAGTCCATGAGGTCGCAAAGAGTCAGACTTGTCTGAGAGGCTTTCACTTCACTTCACTTCACTTCACTTCACTTCAGACTAGGGGGACTTTTTGTCAGCGTTCTTCAGAATAAACTGTGCTGCTGACTGTACGTACTAAGCCTAACACTAGCTATGATCAGTACACTGGATTTATACCCTGAATTCCTTCAGGTGCTAATTAATATTTGCAAAATGGAAATTTGCGATTAAATTTTGTCACAAATGTACTGTAAGAACCAACATTTGTAAAAGATTTTGAGCTTCACTGAAATATAAGTGAGGTTAATAACATCTCTTTCAGTTCAGTTCAGTCACTCAGTCGTGTCTGACTCTTTACAATCCCATAAATCGCAGCACACCAGGCCTCCCTGTCCATCACCAGCTCCCGGAGTTCATCCAAACTCATGTGCATCGAGTCGGTGATGCCATCCAACCATCTCATCCTCTGTTATCCCCTTCTCCTCCTGCCCCCAATCCCTCCCAGCATCAGGGTCTTTTCCAATGAGTCAACTCTTCACATGAGGTGGCCAAAGTATTGGAGTTTCAGCTTCAACATCAGTCCTTCCAATGAACAACCAGGACTGATCTCCTTTAGGATGGACTGGTTGGATCTCCTTGCAGTCCAAGGGACTCTCAAGAGTCTTCTCCAACACCACAGTTCAAAAGCATCAATTCTTCAGCATCAATTTCTTCAAAGTCCAACTCTCACATCCATACATGACCACAGGAAAAACCATAGCCTTGACCAGACGGACCTTTGTTGGCAAAGTAATGTCTCTGCTTTTGAACATGCTGTCTAGGTTGGTCATAACTTTCCTTCCAAGGAGTAAGCGTCTTTTAATTTCATGGCTGCAATCACCATCTGCAGTGATTTTGGAGCCCAGAAAAATAAAGTCAGCCATTGTTTCCACTGTTTCCCCATCTATTTGCCATGAAGTGGATCCCATGATCTTAGTTTTCTGAATGTTGGGGTTTAAGCCAACTTTTTTACTCTCCTCTTTCACTTTCATCAAGAGGTTCTTTAGTTTTTCTTTACTTTCTGCCATAAGGGTGGTGTCATCTGCATATCTGAGGTTATTGATATTTCTCCTGGCAATCTTGATTCCAGCTTGTGCTTCTTCCATCCCAGCATTTCTCATTATGTACATCTCTTTATCACCATGTAAAATTTGGGAAAGTTCTAGTCTAATGTAATTATATATTTTTGTAAAATATGTAAAATTAAAGTTTTAATTACTAAGACCAAATAAAAATTCATATATCAAGGACTCTTTTTTTAAAAATGCTAAAAGTAAAGTCTATAATACTGTATCATTATATGTAAAATATTGCATCTGATCTCCCCTTGGAAAGCTAATTTTTTAAGAAAAATAGAAGCTTATAAATATGAAATTTATGTCATAACAATGTAACTCCATAAACATGTTCATTGAAAAATTAGGTATCTTTAAAAAGCCCAGCAGAATGAAACAGGAAATATTATAAGATAAATGAATACCAAAAGAGAACTCAACCTAGCATATTTGTTTTAAATATTCACTTTTAAGTAATAGAAATTTTTAAACAACCTCAAAGGGTGAGAAATTTTACACTGTACCTTGAGCCAATATCTAGGACAATAATCAGGGACCCACTAAGTTATAGTTGTCATCATCATTTCCAGTAGTAACAAGTGTACTTTTCTGTGTCAACTTAACCGGGCCTCTCAGTATCCAGATGCTTGATGCAAACATTATTCTGGCTGTGTCTGTGAGGCATTTCAGATGAGCTTAACATTTGAATTGGAGGACTGAGTAAAGTAGATGACCCTCCGTAATGTTGGTGGCCCTTGTGAAAAGCCTGAACAGAAAAAGAAAGACTGATCCTCCCTCAAATCAGAGGGAATTTTCTCCTGTCTGCCAGATGTTTCAGACATTGGTCTTCTCTTTCCTTTGGTCTCAGACTAAAACATCAGTTTTTCTTGAGTTTCAAGTATGCTGGCTTCTAGACTGGCTTCTAGACTTATACACATTGGCCTTCCTGGGTCTCTAGCCTGCTGATCACAGATTTGGGGACTTCTCAGCCTCCATAATCACCTGAGCCACTTCCTTACTATATATTTTATAGGATATAGGTTCCTTACTATATATTTTATAGGATATAGGTTCCTTACTATATATTTTATAGGATATAGGTACAGATATGGAGACAGCAATGGCAGCCCACTCCAGTACTCTTGCCTGGAAAATCTCATGGACAGAGGAGCCTGGTGGGCTGTAGTCCATGGGGTCGCTAGGAATTGGACACAACTGAGCAACTTCACTTTCAATTTTCACTTTCATGCATTGGAGAAGGAAATGGCAACCCACTCCAGTGTTCTTGCCTGGAGAATCCCAGGGACAGGGGAACCTGGTGGGCTGCCATCTATAGGGTCGCACAGAGTCGGACATGACTGAAGCGACTTAGCAGCAGGTATAGATATAGATATATCCTATTGGTTCTGTTTCTCCAGAGAATCTTGACTAATACACTAAGTGTAGCAAACAATGTTGTAATAAAAGAAACTCACTAAACCTCTACATGACCCAAACTTCCTTTTTCTGAATAACTTCAAGGAAGTTAATATTTCTTAGAAACGGAATGGACTCCAATTCCTAATAACCAAATGAAACTATTTTTTTAAATACTGAAAACAAAATTTGTGTCCAAGACCAAAAAAAAAAAAGTCAGAATTTTTTATTGGTCAATAGAGTCAAAATAAACATGAGAAATGTATAAATGAGTTAACAAGATCTCAAATTCAGTCAATGATGTCTTATATTTAAAGAAAAAAAGCTTCTTAGGTATTTTATCAAAGAATACAGTATTATACTGTTAATTTAAAAAAAAAGAAAAGAAAAGTGGACTAAAAAGAAGACCAAAAAGAAACAGAAATTTGTCAAAAGAAAAAAAAAAAATCTAAAAAGAAAGACAAAAATTCCCATTTGTCTATTTACCATGATCTACAAAAAAACTGAAAGGGGAGCAAAGTTTAACCAAAAGCAACTCAATGCCTTCTTGATATTCTTTCAATATTTGAGGTGTTTATAGAAAACTGGAGCATTTTCTTCTCATTAAATTCATATTCATATCTCAACATCTCTTAAATCACCACCTATTCCAAATTTCCAACAGATTTTTTTCAATTCAAAACATTATAGAAAGTATAGTCACTCAGCATCTGTTAATAGAATTTGTTATAGGCCATTTTATCAAATATTTGTGCATGTGTGCTAAATTGCTACAGTCGTGTCCAACTCTCTGCAACCTTATGGACCATAGCCCACCAGCCTCCTCTGTTCATGGGATTCTCCAGGGAAGAATACTGGAGTGGGTTGTCATTTCCTCTCCCAGGGGATCTTCCTGACCCAGGGATCAAACCCATGTGTCTTACATCTTCTGCAGTGGCAGACAGGTTCTTTACCACTAGCGCCACCTGGGAAGCCATTTGAAGGTTCCTCACTATTGGGAAAAAGACAAGCCATTCAACAATACAGAGTCCTGCCGTATTTGAGGGGAAACAAATTCTGTTAACAAATCTTCAGTTGACTATACTTTGTGGAATATTTTTAATCTAACCCCTATATCTCACACGAAATACAAAATAAATTCCTGATAAACTAAAGAGCAAAATATAGGGGTAGAAAATACAGAAAATTTTTTATAGTCTTCTGATGGACTAGTCAAAACCCCAAGCTAATAAGTCATAAAGAGAAAAACTACTAGGTTAGATTATATAAAATGCCAAATATCTGTGAGGCAAAAACATTTATCTACTATAATAATAAGCTGTAGTCTACAGTCCACATTCCCAACCCAGTTAATTAACATTGACCCTTTGTAGGAGATGTTATCGTTGGAAACATTCTAGAAAATGTCTCAGTACGAGTACAAGATTCAAGCAGTAACATCAATCCTCACCCCATATTCTCAGGCAGTCACTTCTTGCCTTGCTACTTGTTACTGCAGGGGCAGATTCAGGTCTGTGGGCCTCACTGGACATATATATTTATTTATAAATTTATATATAAAATTTCATGAAAAGTAACATCATATTAAAGATATAAAATTAGATACACAAGTTAATCTTTATTGAAAATGAGAAATCACAACTTCAAAATTTTAAAAATTTATATACAATATAAAAATTAATGAAAAAAGAAAAATAATAGTATTTAATTAACTAACTATACAATACTATGGGCTTCCCAGGTGCACTAGAGGTAAACAATCCATCTGCCAATGCAAGAAATATAAGAGAAGTGGGTTTGATCCCTGGGTGGGGAAGATTCCCTGGAGGAGGCCATGGCAACCCACTCTAGTATTCTTGCCTGGAGAATCCCATGGGCAGAGGAACCTGGTGGGCTACAGTCCATGGGGTCACAAAGAGTCAGAAATGACTGAAGCAACTTAGCACACATATCTATACAATACTACATGTTTTCTACATTTTTGCTTCCTAATCTTTGATCATTTTTTAATGATAATTGTGTATTTAATGATAATTGTTGTTCAGTCGCTAAGTTGTGTCTGACTCTTTGTGACCCCATGGACTACAGCAGGCTAGGTCTTCCCTTTTCTCCACTATCTCCCAGAGTTTGCTCAAACTCATTTCCATTGAGTCAATGTTGCCATTCAACCATTTCATCCTCTGTCGACCTCCCTCCTCTTCTCTCCTCTGTCTTTCACAGCATCAGGGTATTTTCCAATGAATCAGTTCTTCACATCAGGTGGCCAAAGTATTAGAGCTTCAGCTTCAGCATCAGTCCTTCCAATGAGTGTACAAGACTGATCTCCTTTAGGGTTGACTGGTTTGATCTCCTTGCAGTTCAAGGGACTCTCAAGAATCTTCTCCAACACCACAGTTCGAAAGCATCAGTTCTTTGGCACTCAGCCTTCTTTATGGTCCAACTGTCACATCCATACAAGACTACTGGAAAAACCATAGCTTTGAATATATGAACCTTTGTCAGCAAAGTGATGTCTCTGCTTTTTGATATACTGTCTAGGTTTTTCACAGCTTTTCTTCCAAGGAGCACGTGTCTTTTAATTTCATGGCTGCAGTCATCATCTTCAGTGATTTTGGAGCCCAAGAAAATAAAATCTGTCACTGTTTCCACTTTTTCCCCATCTGTTTGCTGTGAAGTGATGGGACTGGATGCCATGATCTTAGCTTTTTTAATGTTAAGTCAGATTCTTAACTCTCTTCTTTCACCCTCACCAAGAGGCTCTTTAGTTCCTCTTCACTTTCTGCCATTAGAGTGGTATCATCTGCCTATCTGTGGTTGTTGATATTTCTCCCAGCAGCCTTGATTCCAGCTTGGGATTCTAATTGTGTACTACTATTTTCTAGAAAGGATAAAATGATAGTTCATTCTTAATCTTACAAAAGTTACTGGAAATGTATTTTGTTAGTAGATTTACAAATTTTTTTCTAGCTTCACAACAATAAGCACCATAGAACACATTCACATCCACTTTGGTCATGAATCTGGATGAAGTAGGACTTTCCCTGGAAACCATTCCTATACCAGATGGCCTAACAGTAGCTTAACTATGTATGGAAGTAACTGAGAATCGTCTGCTGCTGCTGCTGCTGCTGCTGCTGCTAAGTCGCTTCAGTTGTGTCCAACTCTGTGCGACCCCATAGATGGCAGCCCACCAGGCTCCTCCGTCCCTGGGATTCTCCAGGCAAGAATACTGGAGTGGGTTCCAGGCTAAATGATGACCCATCTCAATTTCCCCTTAGCCAGATCCAAAAATATCCACAGTAATCCCAAATCCACCTGACACGAGAAGAAATGGGAGGGAGGGTAAATTGTGATGGAAAAAAGAGAACAGTTTAAATGATTGTAATTAAAGTATCTTACATTGCAAATTTTATAAAAATATATAGCCATATAAATTATATAAAAATATATAGCCATATAAATTATATAAAAATATATAGCCATATAAATTATATAAAAATATATAGCCATATATAGCCACTAGATTCCCTCCCAGAGCCTTCAGAGGTAGCCTTGCCAGGGAGGGCTTGTGAAACTAAGGCTGTATTAGATTAACAGTAAATCCATCTCTAGTTTCTTCCCGTGACAGGCAAGTGAACATGGAGTTGGAAGGATGAGAGGCAAATGAATTGTGGAAGCAGTGAGTTTAAGAAATTCACAAATCAGCATACATCCTGGTCAGTTCTAGGTGGGTGGTAAGTGGAGAGAGGGGCGGTTGTTGGTGTGAAGTACAGAAGGGAATACAAGCAAAGTGAAACACATTAGAAGATACCACTCAGTCAGAGTAGGAGCCGTGTGAGCACTGAATGGATTGTATCATGCTGCAGATTCACATGTACAGAACATGTACAAAGAAGAAGTCTACTGAGAGGGAGAAAAGAGAGAGGAGGAGCTTGGCACTGATTAAATACAGACGTGATATCATTTAACTCTAACAACAATCCTGGAGAGTGGGTATTATTATGCCCATGTTCTGAAATAAACATCAGAATTTATCATAATAAAATTACATACCCTTCTCAAGGTCACAAACTAATAATTACTAACCACTGATCCCTCACTATCTCTGTGCCCCACTGCCCACCCTCACTAGTAGTAAAGTATCTTTCATGCACCTCAGAAAATAAATGCCAGAACATAGGGACTTTTCAGTACAAAGTCACAGCCATTCAAATGGGCCTATGAAACTGACTAAATTAGCAGTTGGAGAAAATAAATTGAGTGATTTAGTCTATGATCAATCTTGTGTAAAGTCATTGAGGACAAATGAGAGAGGATGTTCCAGAAAATTTGGCAGTTCGATAACAAGGCTGTTCTGCAGCTTTCCATCAAACTTTCTTATTAATAAATGCTATTGAAGTAATTATCTGTGCTAGATCACTGGAGACTGTGAGCCTGAAGTAAGAAGGCATTGAGTAAGAAGTGTCCATGTGCCTAACTGGGGGTTTGTCAGCAATTTCTCATAAAGTTCAGGTTCCAAGCTAGAAAAATCCGAAGTGTAATCGGCAGGTGAAAATTAAGTCAATGTAAATAAGAAATGGGCTACATAAGTGAAAATTGGACAAAGTAAACATATAAATGTCATATAGATTAAAATAAATAAATGAGAGATCTGTGAGGTGAGGTTGAGGGGTTAAAATGTCAGCATTTAGAAATCACAAAATTATTATATCATTCCTAATTAGAAAAGAGAGACAGGAATCAATAATGACTCATTTATATCTTAGATAACTTTTGCCTATTTTCTACTTTTTGAAGTAATACTTTCAGTGATATAATTTCTAGAAGTGAGATATACACATGTGTATATATATTAATATCTTTCCAGAGCTTTCTCTTTTGTACATTACCAATACATGGTGATGTTGTAAAAGAGCTAAAAGCCAATATTTTAAAGGCAAATGATGAAGGGGAGAAATTAATGTTAAAATAGAATCCTCAAAAATCAGATACAGAGGTAAATGGTAAATGAAATTATATATTTCACTAATATAGGCATATAAAAGGGGATAGGTTTTGAAAGATTGAATTTCTTCATTCTGGAGAGAAAAAAAATGAAGGTTTTATTATACTTAGATGCTATGAGTGGAGCTAAGTTTAGGAGAACAAAGAACTACCTTTTGACTTTGAGAAGGTCATGTATACACTGCTATATTTAAAATGTATAATCAACAAAAACCTATTGTATAGCACATGGAACTCTGCTCAATGTTATGTGCCAGCCTGGATGAGAGGGGAGTTTAGGGGGGAGAATAGATACATATATGTGTATGGCTGAGTCCCTTCACTGTGCACCTGAAACTATCTCAACATTGTTAATCGGCTATAAAGGGAAAGTTTTAGTCGTTCAGTCATGTCTGACTCTTTGCAACCCCACGGACTGTAGGCCACAAGGCTCCTCTGTCCATGGAATTCTCCAGGCAAGAATACCGGAGTGGGCTGCCATTCCTCCTCCAGGGGATCTCACCCCAGTACAAAATATTCTTATACTATTAAAAAATAATAATAATAAAAATAAAATTTAAAAAACCTACTATTCATTTGCTGTCTCAAGTACTGGACGTGTAACAGATCTCAAGACTGGGCTGCTGAACCTCCTGTAAAGAATATCATATGTTTGGAGGAGGCGGTCCTAAGATGGCAGAGGAATAGGACAGGGAGACCACTTTCTCCCCCACAAATTCATCAAAATAACATTTGAATGCTGAGTGAATTCCACAGAACAACTTCTGAATGCCTGCAGAGGACATCAGGAACCCAGAAATACAGCCCATTGTCTTCGAAAGGAGGTAGGGAAAAATATAAAAGATAAAAAGAGAGACAAAAGAGGTATGGACGGAGATCAGTCCGGGGAAGGGAGTCAGTCTTAAAAAAGAAAGAAGTTTCCAAACACCAGGAAACACTCTCACTGCTGAGTCTGCGGTGAGCCTTGGAACCACAGAGGGCAACATAACCAGGAGGAAAAATTAATAAATAATTAAAACCCACAGAGTACATGCCCAACAGTAACTCATCAGCGGAGAAGCAGCGCAGACACCTGCATCCGCCACTAGCAAGTCGGGGCTGGGCAGGAAGGTGCGGGCTGCATTCCTTAGAGTAAGGAACGGGCCTGAATGCCCCGAGGGCAATCTGAGGGAACTAACTTGGGCTAGCAAACCAGACTGTGGGATAGCTACCAGGTGAAAAGCCCTAACCTAAGACACTGCCAGGCCCGCTCAAAGAAAAAAGGACTGACTAGAGCTAGCTGGCTGCGGACGGGCCCATCCCCAGCCGGAGACAGGCAGGCGAGGGCAGCCAGAGCCGAAGGGGCCAATAGTGGCCCCAGAGAGGCATCATCTACCAAACAGCAAGCAGGCCTCGTTGCTAACCAAGACTTCTTGGGATTCTGGACGGTCAACATCTGCCTGAGAAGGTGTGCCGGTTGTACACCCAGAAAACTGAGCAGCAGGTACAGGGGAGGCAATAAGCCACAGAGACCACGGTCGCCAAACACCTGGTCACCTGAGCTGCTCGGACCTGGGAAGGGCACAAAATGCAGGCCCAACTGAGTCTGCGCCTCTGAGGACTACCCGAGTGCCTGAACCTGAGCGGCTTAGACCTGGGAAGTGCATACAACCCAGGGCTGGCCTCAGACAGTTCCCAGCACAGCAACCTAGAGCCTAAGCAGTGTAGACAGGGAAAGTACACACACCGTGAGCGGGGGCAAACCTGGTGTGGCCAAGACACTGCGAGCACATGCCAGTGTTATTTGTTTGCAGCATCCCTCCCTCCCACAGCACAACTGAACTGCTGCTGCTGCTGCTAAGTTGCTTCAGTCATGTCCGACTCTGTGCGACCCCAAGACAGCAGCCCACCAGGCTTCCCGTCCCTGGGATTCTCCAGGCAAGAACACTGGAGTGGGTTGCCATTTCCTTCTCCAATGCATGAAAGTGAAAAGTGAAAGGGAAGTCGCTCAGTCGTGTCTGACTCTAGCGACCCCATGGACTGCAGCCCACCAGGCTCCTCCGTCCATGGGATTTTCTAGGCAAAAGTACTGCAGTGGGGTGACTGAACAAGTGAGCCTAAAAAAGTGTCCACCACCACCCCCTTGTGTCAGGGCGGAAATTAGACATTGAAGAGACCAGCAAACAGAAGCTAAAACAGAGGGAACCTCCTTGGAAGTGACAGGTGCAATAGATTAAAACCCTGTAGTTAGTACCGACTACATAGGAAGGGGCATATAGATTTTCAGAAATATAAGCCAGACCAAGGAACTATCCAAAAATGAACTGACCCCACACTGCCCACAACAACACCAGAGAAAGTCCTAGATATATTTTTACTATTTTCACTATCATTCTTTATTTTTTTTTAATTTTTTAAAAAATTTAAGTCCTCTGCTACTGCTAAGTCACTTCAGTCGTGTCCAACTGTGTGTGACCCCATATTCGGCAGCCCACCAGGCTCCCCTGTCCCTGGGATTCTCCAGGCAAGAACACTGGAGTGGGTTGCCATTTCCTTCTCCAATGCATGAAAGTGAAAACTGAAAGTGAAGTCACTCAGTCATGTCCGACCCTCAGTGACCCCATGGGCTGCAGCCTTCAAGGCTCCTCTGTCCATGCGATTTTCCAGGCAGGAGTACTGGAGTGGGTTGCCATGCCTTCCTCCAGGGATCTTCCCAAGCCAAGGATCAAACCCAGGTCTCCCACATTGCAGGCAGATTCTTTACTGTCTGAGCCACCAGGGAAACCCAAGAACACTTGAGTATGTAGCCTATCCCTTCTTCAGGGGAACTTGCCGACCCAGAAATTGAACTAGGGTCTTCTGCATTGCAGGTGGATCCTTTACCAGCTTAGCTATAATAAAATGAAAAATTAAGTGCCATGTAATTTCAGAAAAAAACTATGTGGCATCACAGTTAAAACATGAGCTTGAAGCCAAGCATACAGGAATTAAATCTCCTATTTACTAGCTATGTAATCATATGAAGTTACTTAGATCATCTGAGCCTCAAGATTTTTTTATCTGTGAATCTGAAGTAGCAATATCTACTTTGTAGGCTGTCTAGGAGGATTAAATAAACTAATCTCTCTCACACACACAAGTACTATAATTTACATGTAATAAATGTTATTAACAGTCTCCTTATTTTCTTCTGAGTAGTATAATGCACCTAAGTCTAGCTATAGCAAGTATTTGGCATTTACCAATGATCCATAACATAAAAGACTTTTCCCAATACATCTACAAAATGTAAATTAATTCTGTCTCCTCTGTTAAATTCTCAGTTTTCAAAGAATGTGCTTGTATAGAAGAAGTAAGTACATGAAGCTGTAGACAGGAATTCTGTAAGTCTAAACAAAGTACTTGACTAACATTAAATGACATATGGACGTGAGTCTGAGTGAACTCCAGGAGTTGGTGATGGACAGGGAGGCCTGGCGTGCTGAGATTCATGGGGTCGCAAAGAGTCAGATACGACTGAGCAACTGAACTGAACTGAACTGAACTGAGGCAGCACTGACATATAAATTTTGGACTCTGTGGGAGAGGGAGAGGGTGGGATGATATGGGAGAATGGCATTGAAATACGTATAATATCACATATGAAACGAGTCGCCAATCCAGGTTCAATGCACAATACTGGATGCTTGGGGCTGGTGCACTGGGATGGTACAGGGAGGGAGGAGGGAAGAGGATTCAGGATGGGGAACACATGTATACCTGTGGCAGATTCATTTCGATATTTGGCAAAACCAATAAAATATTGTAAAGTTTAAAAATAAAATAAAATTAAATAAGCAGGGTGACAATAAAAAAAAATTTATTGTTGTTGTTCAGTGATGAAGTCGTGTTCAACTCTTTGTGACCCCAAGGAACAGCAGCAAGCCAGGTTTCCCGGTCCTTCACTGTCTCCCAGCATTTGCTCAAACTCCTGTCCATTGAGCCAATGATGCCATCCAACTATCATCCTATGTCATCCCCTTCATTCCCCAGCATCAGGATCTTTTCCAATGAATCAGTTCTTCACATCAGGTGGCCAAATTATTGGAGTTTCAGCTTCAGCATTAGTCCTTCCAATGAATATTCAGGATTGATTTCCTTTAGGATTAATGGGTTGGATGTTCTTGCAGTCCAAGGGATTCTCAAGAGTCTTCTCCAACACCACAGTTCAAAAGCATCAATTCTTCAGTGCTCAGCTTTCTTTATAGTCCAACTTTCACAACCAAAATGACTACTGGTAAAACCATAGCTTTGACTAGACAGACCTTTGCTGGTAAAATAATGTCTCTGCTTTTTAATATGCTGTCTAAGTTGATCATAGCTTTTCTTCCAAGGAACAAGTGTCTTTTAATTTCATGGCTGCAGTCACCGTCTGCAGTGATTTTGGAGCCCCCCAAAATCAAGTCTGTCACTGTTTCCACTGTTTCCCCATCTATTTGCCATGAAGTGATGGGACTGGATGCCATCATCTTAGTTTTCTAAATGTTGAGGTTTAAACCAACTTTTTCACTCTCCTCTTTCACCTTCATCAAGAGGCTCTTTAGTTCTTCTTCACTTTCTGCCATAAGGGTGGTGTCATCTGCATATCTGAGGTTATTGATATTTCTCCTGGCAATCTTGATTCCAGCTTGTTCTTCATCCAGCCTGGTATTTCACGTGATGTACTATGCATATAAGTTAAATAAGCAGGGTAACAATATACAGCCTTGAGGTACTTACTCCTTTCCAATTTTGAACCAGTCTGTTGGTCCATGTCCATATGGCAATATATTATTTGGCTATAAGTTATATGCAGGATATCAGTGAGAACGGAGGAGTAAGGAACTCCAAAATACTGCCCCTTCATAAAAGTGATTAAAAAAACTTTCAGTATCATTTTCAAAACTTCAGAACTTAACCAAAGCTGCAACAACCAAGAGAGTGTTTATTCAAGAAATATACATGATTTATTAAAGAAACTATTCTTTTGCTGTTGCACATTCTTGGCTCATTTCTTTTAAATGAATCAACCATGTATATGTGAGTTCACTTCTGGGCTTTCTATTCTGTTCCATTAATCTGTGTGTCAGTGTTTATGCCAAAACCATGCATTTGATTACTATTAAAATCAGGGAGTATGTAACTTCCGGCTTTGCTCTTTCTCAAGATTGTTTTGGCTATTCAGGGTCTTCTGTGGTTACACATAAATTTTAGAATTATTTGTTCTAGTTCCTGGAATAAGTCATTGGAATTCTGATAGAGATTAAAATGAATCTATATATTGTTTCCCTAGTGGCTCAGGAGTAAAGAATCCACCTGTCAGTGCAGGAGATGTGGGTTCAGTCCCTGGGTGATCTTCTGGAGAAGGAAATGGCAACCCACTCCAGTATTCTTGTCTGGAAAATTCCATGGACAGAGGAGCCTGAAGGGCTACAGTCCATGGGTTTGCAAAGAGTCAGACAACACTTGGTGACTGAGACTTTCACTGTGTAAACTCCTACTCTATAGAGTTGCAGCAGTAAAAATCTTCTTGCCTGGCACTTCAGTGCAAATTCATCACCAGGATAACAGTAGCTACCAATTCCATTTCTAGTGTAACAACCAATAAATATATCTTAAGTTTCTCTCAGAACCTATGTAGCATGTAATCAATTCTACATATCTTCACAAATTTTTAAACAAAATATTTTACTCATTCCAATTTTCAAAAAGGCATCATAACTGGAATAACATAGACTTAAATCCAAATGTTGCAAGGTCATATGACAATAACACTTCATTTTATTTAAAAATGTATTCTAAACTAAAAAATTACAGATAAAAGTTGAAAAAGCAACTACCACAGCATAGTGGTACCAGACACCTGGGGTTCAAATCTTGCATCCATCACTTACTGGATGTGTGGCTTCTGCATATTTCTTAATGTCTCTGAGCTTCATTTTATTTGTGCAGAAAATGTGAATAATACTAAGTACAAGGATGATATGGCTTCATACATAGTAGCTGACACATGTGCATGCATGCTAAGTCGCTTCAGTCACGTCTCACTCTTTGTGACCCTGTGGACTGTAGCCCGCCTGGCTCCTCTGTCAATGGGATTCTCCAGGCAAGAACACTGGAGTGGGTTGCCATGCCCTCCTCCAGGGGATCTTCCCTACCCAGGGATTGAACTCTTGTCTCCTGTAGCTCCTCCATTGCAGGTGGATTCCTTACCACTGAGCCACCAGGGGAAGCCCCATAGTAAGCACTATAAATTGCATTTGTTATTTCTGTAATTACTACTATTGTCAAATAATAAAAGAGACTGTCCATGAGCACTTAGGGCTAAAAAAGTGATAAGCATTAGAAGTCAAAATGTATTCATAATGAATTACTTTTCTTTTATCTCATACAACTAATTCAAAAGATGTACAAATTTTGCCCAACTTTCTTTTTTGAAGTTTCAGTTTTTACTAGTGTAAAATAAGCAAAAAGACTACTTCCAAAATTAAAGAGTTTTTTGAAGGGATGTAGGAAGATAAGGTATTAATTCAACAATTAAACAGCCTGAAGCCTTTAACTGTAAAGCACCTTGCTTCTTGCTGACTTATGACATATCATATAAGTTATTAAAGCAGTCAGACCAGCAAGAAAACACCTTCAGCATTTCACAGAGCATAGATCCACCAAGGGCTCAAGGCTCTAAGTGAAGGCTAAGAACAGGCCAGCAATATTACACTGCAATAAATGGCAGTGGTCAACAAAAAGAAAAAAAAAAAATAGAAGGAAGTGGTAGTATCTAAAAGAGGCAATATTTTACTGCCTTGCTTGCTTTACATGTTAGATCTCATCTTTTAATGTTTTCTGTAGACTCTGGATTTATCCATATGCCAACTGTACATATCCACTGTTGTCTGGATAAAAAAGTGCGTGAAGGTGCTTATGTATGTATGCATTTTAAACAAAACCTATTTTCTTTGACTCCTTAATCCTTTTCTTTAGATCCTCAATAACACTCTTTAGAACAACTCTGGTCTGCAGAAACATGCAAGCATTGTCATCTAATGGCAGCTACCCATTTTAAGGCAGTCAGACAACTGTGGCATTCAAATACCTTTCTAAAGTGAAATCAATATTATACATTCAGGCATCATGGCTCAGGTTCAAAACCATCCATCACCATTATGCTCTCTTAAAAAATATATAATCACAAGAAAAACATTCCCTGAAATTCCTCCTGGAACTTCTCTTTAGCCTTGCTTACAGGATCCTAAACTATTCCTGTCTTTCTCCTGTCAGTGGCATTCATCTTGGCTGCTATTCTCTTTTACAGCTTCTTTCCGTAAGAATTATTTTAAATATTAAAAAACTCTATGTTTAAAAATATAAAAATGGATTTAAGCTGACACACTAACGTCATCAGTTACTTCTTGGTCTTTAATTAGATGATGAACTTCATATGAATTCTTTCTCATGAATTTGAAGAGAAAAAAAAAAAAGCCATTCAATTCAATTTTGTTTATCCCTTCTCATTTCTAGCCACCAACTACCATCCTAACAGAATGATGGCAGAAGCCTGGGGTGACACTGGATTCTAGAACCTTCTAATCATACTCACACACCCTTTTTATAAAAAAGTAAAACAGCCCCAAAGGCATTCATATTTGGCATCTCCTCCACATAATCTTGTTTCTTAATTTCTTCTCCTAAAACCACTGAAGCCCAGTGAAAGATTTAATTTCTCTTCCCTTTCCACTTTCCCCATTTAAGGATTATTTGGCTCTGGACTCACCAATTCAGCAAAAACAATTAATAAACTTAAAGCAAGATTAGATTGTGTTCTATGATATTGTCTCCATCTGTCATAAAAGAAAATTGCAAACCAAACTTACTAGCTATCATTTTCGATTGAGCTGATAAAGAGTAGGCTTTGAAAGTCAGTAAATATTCTTGTGAGCAGAGCTGGCTGCATAATTTGTGAGGTCTAGTGTAAAATGAAAGCACAAGTCCCTTGTTCAAAACACTGGGGATAAAATTGCTGTTGAAGTTACTCGAATATAAAGCTTTCTCCTTTCTTCCATGGTATGTCTTTTGACTAGTTACAGTGTTTTTATTTGTAACTTAAGGTCATTGTAAGCTAAAAAAAATTAAAATCTAAAATTATTATTATAAATTAATAAATTGAATTAAAATTAAATTATATTTTTAAATTATTAAGAGTTTTACTCCTCGTATTTATATTATGCAATAATAGTTTTTAAATATAAGAGGATTTAACTGCATGCATGCATACTCATTCATGTCCAACTCTTTGCAATCCCACTGGCTGTAGCCAGCCAGGCTCCTCCGTCCACAGGATTTCCTAGACAAGAACACTGGCATGGGTTGCTATTTCCTCTTCCAGGGGATCTTTCTGACCCTGGGATAGAACCCATATCTCCTGCCTCTCCTGCACTGGCAGACAGATTCTTTACCACTAAGCCAACTGGGAATCCCCTTAACTGATCAGAGATTCATCAAAATTACATAATCCATGTTTCATAGCTCGTACATGCATATGTATTTCATTCTTAGCAAAAACTAGAAACACTGAATAAAACTAACTCAACTGTTTTTATTTCATTTCTTGGTACCAGCATATTCTACCAACACTCTCTACCTTTGGCTTACTAGTTAGTTAAGTGAAAGTTTAGTTAAGTGAAAGTGAAAGTCACTCAGTCATGTCTGACTCTTTGTGACCCCATGGACTATAGCCTGCCAGGCTACTCTGTCCATGGAATTCTCCAGGCAATTCTACTGGAGTGGGTAGCCGTTCCCTTCTCCAGGAGATCTTCCTAACCCGGGGATCAAACCCAGGTCTCCCTCATTGCAGGTGGATTCTTTACCATCTGAGCCACCAGGGAAACCCATGAATACTGGAGTGGGTAGCCGATCCATTCTCCAGGGGATCTTCCTGACCCAGGAATTGAACCAGGGTCTCCTGCATTGCAGGCAGATTCTTTACTAGCTGAGCTACCAGGGAAGCCCACTAGGTAGTTAAGGAAGACAGAAAAAAAAATGAACTATCCCTTTCTATATTATCATTTCTTGCATAAGGACTTACCTAACAGAAGGCAGGGAGTCAACTGAGGTTTCCATAGTCATTTTGTATTTCTTAGAATGCCATTGTCTTTTGTATTTCTGCAGTCTATTTTGTATTTCTTAGAATGCCATAGCCTTTTTTTCCCCCTTTGGGAACACTGCATGGCTTGTGGCATCTAGGTTCCCCAATCAGGGATCAAACCCATGCCCCCTGCAGTGGAAGTGCAGAAACTTAACCACTGGATTGCTAGGCAAGTCACAACCATTGCCTGCTTTCTGCATTCTAAACAAATTTTAGCTAAAAAAAATGTGTTCTCGGGGCTACTGTCACCCCAACTTAGACACAGACATAAAATGCATCCTGTGTTTGTGTCTTGCTAAACTCCCATGTATCATGAATTTGCTGGAGTTCTGTGCTCAGAGGACACTGTGAGCACTTCATGGAAGTGGAGTGGCAAGAAAAGGTGGATGCACGTATTAAATTTACTTCCTCTGTTCACGCACACGCCCCACTGCCCCACCAGACTTCACTCACACAAGCTCAAAGATAAAAGTATTAGTAATTTTAAGAAAGGGACAGTAGAGCATTAAACCAAATGGGCCCTCCTAGGCACAGGGCCCGGTGTGACTGCACAGGATATAAAACTAGCCCTGCTTATAGACTTCTTAGGACAGAAAAGTTTCATTTGCCTTTAAAAAGAGGGAAGAACAGGAACTTTGTTTATTCAGTATTCACTTTATGTTGAGTACTAGGTTAAATCTTTCACATATATAACCTCATTTAATCACCAAACAATACTTTGGGGTAGGTACTTTTACCCTCATTTATAAAAGGGGGAATTGGGGGGAAATTGGAGGTTTTAGAAGCTTAGGTGACTTGCGCAATACCTCTCAACTAAAAGGTGCTGGAATAAGGATTTAAACCCTGGCTTGATTGATTACCAAAGCCTGTTATATCCCACCATCTCCTTAAGAGCATTTGTTTTTAGTTATAAATTTATTTTAATTATTTTTTTAAATTGTTACTTATATATAGCCTTCTCCAGGGGAGGTTCCCAACCCAGGGATCGAACCAAAGTCTCTTGTGTCTCCTGCGTTGCAGGTGGATTCTTTACCACTAGTGCCACCTGAGAAGCCCCACTTACATATATATCACATACAATAAACACATATATGCTAACATGCCAATAAGAACAAGTATGAATTAAAGCATGATTCACATGCTATTAAAAAATCTCATTTAGGCTTCCAGCTTTATATGACAGAGTAAGCATACACATACATTTACCTCCTTCTCCCAGTGAAGTTTCATTAACATGATAATAATGCTTTCTTTAAAAGATATAAACTGTTGACTTCAAAGAACAGAGAATGGAAGCTGTTGGTGAAAAAGCAATCACCAAATAAAGAAAAACAATTGATAAAGAGAAACTTGCAGTATAATCCATTTATAAAGTTAAAAAACAGGCAAAGCTAAATAATCAGTGCTTAGGAATACATATATATAAAAAACTATTTTCAAAAGAAAAGAAATGATTAGCACAGCCCTCAGTGTAGGAACTACCTCTGGAGGGACAAGAATATGATTAAAGAAGAGAACACAGGGGCTTCTATGGTGCTGCTGTTTCCTTTCTTACCTGGAGTGACAGGAACAGGTATTCATTTCATTATACATTTAAAATACATAATAATACTCTTGAATGTATAATGTATTTCTTCCAAAATGTTATCTTTATAAAAAGATACTGCACTTATGAAATAACTACAAGAAAGTATGTACAAGATAGTATTAGATAACAAGAAAACTTTTGGAGATTAAAATTTGATTGCCACATAAAAATTCAGGAGAACAGTTAGACAATAAATCTAAAGAAATCTCCCAGATTCCAAAACAAGGAGACTGAAACAAGGGAGAAAAGAGAGATTCAAAGGATTATTTCAAGACATTTTATACCCAAGAATTCCAGGAGCAGAAAAAAAAGGAATGAGGGAAAAATTATCACAGGAGTGCTCATTGATAATGTCCTCACAGATAAAGTCAGTCTTTAGACCAAAAAGACTCATTCTGCACCGAGGACTTAGAGACATCCTGGCAAAGAGTCATATGTCTGAGGATAGACAAAAAGCTACCCAGGAGAAAAGACAAGGGAATGAAAATCAAGAACATTAGCTGTCTCATCAGAACCCAGGATGCGGAAAGGCATAGAGCAAGCCTTTCAAAATTCCCAGGAAAAATGACTTTTACTGAAGATTTCTGTTGCTGTACAGTCACTAAGTCATGTCTGACTCTTTGTGACCCTACGGACTGCAGCACACCAGACTTTTCTGTCCTTCACTGCCTCTTGGAATTTGCTCAAACTCATGTCTATTGAGTCAGTAATGCCATCCAACCATCTCATCCTTTGTTGCCTCCTTCTCCTGCCCCCTATCAGGTTTCTGTAGCCAACATAATAATCATTCATGAGGTCACAGTAAAAACATTTTCGAACATGCAAGGACTTGGAAGTTGACCTTAAATGCACACTTTCTTAGAAGTGAAAGAATTAATATCCAAAATATACAAGCAGTTCATGTAGCTCAATGTCAGAAAAATAACCCAATCAAAACATTGGCAGAAGACCTAAGCAGACATTTTTCCAGAGAAGACATACAGATGGCTAACAAACATGAAAAGATGCTCAATATCATTCATTAATTAGAGAAATGCAAATCAAAACCACAGTGAGGTATCATCTCACATGAGTCAGAATGGCCATCAAACAAGTCTACAAACAATAAATACTGGAAAAGGTGTGGGAAAAAGGGAACCCGCTTAGACTGTTAGTGGGAATGCAAACTGTTACGGCCACTACGGAGAACAGTATGGAGATTCCTTAAAAAACTAGGAATAAAACTACCATACAGTCCAGCAATCCCACTACTGTGCCCCAAGGAAATCAGAACTAAAAAAGATACATGTACCCCAGTGCTCACTGCAGCACTATTTACAATAGCTAGGACATGGAAGCAACCTAGATGTCCATCGGCAGATGAATAGATAAGGAAGTTGTGGTACATGTACACAATGGAATATTATTCTTCTATAAAAAGGAACAAATTTGAGTAAGTTCTAATGAGGTGGATGAACCTAGAGCCTAATATACAGAGTGAGGTAAGTCAGAAAGACAAATATTGAATATTAATGCATATCTAGTGCAATCTAGAAAGATGGCACTGATGATCCTAAATGCAGGGCAGCAAAGGAGACACAGACATAAAGAACAGATTTGGACTCAGTGGGAGAAGGAGAGGGTGGGATGATTTGAGAGAACAGCACTGAAACACACACATTACCATTTATAAAATAGACAGCCAGTAGCAGTTTGATGTGTGATGCAGGGCACCCAAAGCCAGTGCCCTGTGACAACCTGGAGGAATACGGTGGGGAGGGAGGTGTGAGAGGGGCTCAGGATGGAGAGGTCACGTGTTTGTTTATGGCTGATTCATACTGATGTACGGTTGAAACCATCACAACATTGTAAAGTAATTATCCTCCAAATAAAACAAGTAAGTTTAAAAAAACAGAAAAGTATCCAATCAAAATGAAAAAAGAAGGCTAACCCTGTAACTGGTGGGTTACAGTCCATGGGATCGCAAAGAATCAGACACAATTGATTGACTAACATTGACACTGGCTGCTGCTGCTGCTGCTAAGTCACTTCAGTAGTGTCCAACTCTGTGTGACCCCATAGACGGCAGCCCACCAGGCTCCCCCATCCCTGGCATTCTTCAGGCAAGAATACTGGAGTGGGTTGCCATTTCCTTCTCCAATTCATGAAAGTGAATTCGCTCAGTCATGTCCGACTCTTTGCAACCCCATGGACTGCAGCCTTCCAGGCTCCTCTGTCCATGGGATTTTCCAGGCAGGAGTACTGGAGTGGGGTGCCATTGCCTTCTCCGATCCAATTACTGCATCAGCTCAAAATCCAGGTTTTGTTGTTTCATTTTGTACTGTTTTTTTTTATTTTTCAGTAATATGCCCATGTCCAGATGTAGTCTAGTCATTTACCAAATACAAACCAAAAAAGCAGTTGTCTTACCCAATAAACTCGGCAGGACTCTTGCCTGGAAAATCCCATGGATGGAGGAGCCTGGTGGGCTACAGTCCATGGGGTCACTAAGAGTCGGACATGACTGAGTGACGTCACTTTCACTTTTCACTCTCATGCATTGGAGAGTGAAATGGCAACCCACTCCAGTGTTCTTGCCTGGAGACTCCCAGGGACAGGAGAGCGTGGTGGGCTGCCGTCTATGGGGTCGCACAGAGTCAGACACGACTGAAGCGACTTAGCAGCAGCAGCAGTGGAGGTACAGGGTAATCACAATAAAAGCTACATGATTATCAAATATCCTTAGTAATATAAAATACACTTTACATGGAAAACTTCATGAAGTGCACTCACATAGCTTATCTTCTAATTTATGTTTAAATAACATGGTTGTGGTGCTGAGTACCTCTTGGCATCATCAGTGGTAACTGAGACTGGTTTTCCTAGTGTCCTAGACTTCTCACTCTTCCTCATGAGGGCAATTATATTCTGCATCGAGCTTTAGTAGAGGAAACAAATGCAGGTTCACGGACCATGATAAAGGATAAACCAGATAGAAAGCATCAAATATAAGTGATGATGTATCTTTAAAATGATTTAATATGGGGCATATTTCATGAGATGGACTTCCTGCTGGCTCAGACAGTAAAGCGTCTGCCTACAATGCAGGAGACTCGGGTTCGATCCCTGGGTTGGGAAGATCCCCTGGAAAAGGAAATGGCAACCCACTCCAGTACTCTTACCTGGAAAATCCCATGGAGAATCCTGGTAGGCTACAGTCCATGGGGTCGAAAAGAGTCAGACACGACTGAGCGACTCACTTTCACTTTCTTTCTTAGAGGTTAAAAAAATATATATCACAGGGGCTTTTCTAAGCCTAACGTGTAGATCATTTGTAATAGTATTCCCTGAAAAATTTAGTAGGATTCTAGTCTTACAGTTTTTAAGGGATGAACTCAGCCAAAGATTTCATCAAAAATTGCTTCAAGACTTGAGGACTGACGTTTATCTCACAGCGTCTGTAACTCTGCCTCGAGCACTGGCAGCTACGGGAAGTCAGCTGAGACCTGGGGACAAGGCAACCCTTAATCTCATCTTCACAGCCAGACTGGTTCCCACAGTCTAACAGGGCTGCTTGAAAAGGTTTGCGGCCCTATTCTTATCACCTGCTAAAACTGACAGTTCTATAATTGCCTGAATTTGTATTCCAGAATCAGTTTACTTCTTCAGTCCTGTGAGGCCTCAAATTACCAGAACCCCAGTCATCTGAGATTGCCTCAGGCACAGAGTCCCTCATCAAAATTGCATTTCCCATCTCTACTCGAAAACTAGCTAGTTCTAACCTCAGCTCTCCTTTTCGTTGCAGGGTCTTTTCAAAGAGGTCAGAAGCAGCCAACAGACATTTATTTTTTTCCCACCATTTCCCTGGAGTTTTTGGCTCACCTGGGCCATAATCTGCCCATCCAAGTATCAGAGATTTGTTTTGCCACATCATAAAAAATGTGACCCTGTTTATATTCTGCAGTGTCCATATGGTTAAAACTGTCAAATAAATGTGCCTTTTTAAGTTTCTGTTGTATGTAGTATTCTACTTTCACAAACCAAATTTTGTTAGGGTATAGATTCAGCTGCATGAAATAGAAAGCTGAATTAACATACCTTTAAAAAGACAGAAGATAATTTCTTTCTTCCACATAGCAGCAAGATAGAAGAGGGAGGGATAAACAATACAGCCCCTTCCTTTAAGGAAGGACATGTCTTTGGAAGTATCACCTATCAATTTCCCTCACAATTTCCAGGCTAGTACATAATCGTATGGACATAATTCAGTGACAGTAAAGCTGGGAAATGAATGGCTGTATGCCCTGCTTTAAAAAAAAACAACGGGTTCTTCTGCTACAGAGAGAGAGAAAAGAAAAATCAGGGACAACTAATCTCCTCTACTACTCTTTCCCAAGTCCCCCTATTTAATGGAGGATGTCCAAACTAATTCTCCAAAGACAGAATTTTCCCTATAATTCACTTCATCAAGACTAACGATGAATCCTTACTGAACATAAAAAATCAGTACCTCAATGTCCTGACTTTCAAGGCTCCTTAATCACACTTCCTTCAAAATCAACCTCAAATCCCATCTCTTTCATAAAATTTCAGGTTGTTCCAACCTGAACTCTCCATTCTCTGCACTCTCAATGATGCAGTTTACCATTTGATTTTCCCCTACTTTTTAATATGTCTGTTTTCTCTAAAAAGAATGATCTTACACTCATTACAAGAAAGTTCGCTGATTTATCATAATTTTTTTTGCCCCATCTAATATATATTAAGGTATTAATAGTCTTCTTCTTATTCGGTCACTCAGTTGTGTCTGACTCTTTGTGACCCCATGGACTGCAGCACACCAAGCTTCCCTGTCCATCACCAACTCCCAGAGCTTACTCAAATTCATGTCCACTGAGTCATTGATGCCATCCAACCATCTCATCCTCTGTTGTCCCCTCCTCCTTCTGCCTTCAATCTTTCCCAGCATCAGGGTCTTTTCCCATGAGTCGGCTCTTCACATCAGGTAGCCAAAGTATTGGAGTTTCAGCTTCAGCATCAGTCCTTCCAATGAATATTCAGGACTGATTTCCTTTAGGATTGATTGGTTTGATCTCCTTGCAGTCCAAGGGACTCTCAAGAGTTTTCTCCAAATCCATAGTTCAAAAGCATCAATTCTTCTGGCATTCAGCTTTCTTTATGGTCTAACTCTCACATCCATACATGACCACCTGAAAAACCATAGTTTGACTAATGGACCTTTGTGGGCAAAGTATCTGTGCTTTTTAATACTCTGCTTAGGTTTGTTGTAGCTTTTCTTCCAGGAGCCTTTTAATTTCATGGATCAGAATTCTGTCGAACACACAGGAATTATAGGGGCAGTAACTGAAAAATATAAGGAAGAATCTTTATTTTCTCTGATGCCATGGTTCGGTAAATGTACTGTTTAGGGTTGGGTTCCTCATACAAGTAAATTTCTTAGAGTTCACAAAGACATTCAGTTCAGTTCAGTTGCTCAGTCGTGTCCAACTCTTTGAGACTCCATGAACCGCAGCAAACCAGGCCTCCCTGTCCATCACCAACTCCCGGAGTCTACCCAAACCAATGTCCATTGAGTTGCTGATGCCATCCAACCATATTATCCTCTGTCATCCCCTTCTCCTCCTGACCTCAATCTTTCCCAGCATCAGGGTCTTTTCCCATGAGTCAGCTCTTCACATCAGGTGGCCAAAGTATTGGAGTTTCAGCTTCAGCATCAGTCCTTCCAATGAACAGGACTTGGAAGGACTGATTCCTTTAGGATCGACTTGTTAGATCTCCTTGCAGTCCAAGGGACTATGAAGAGTCTTCTCCAAAACCACAGTTCAAAAGCATCAATTCTGCACTCAGCTTTCTTTATAGTCCAACTCTCACATCCATACATGACTACTGGAAAAACCATTGCCTTGACTAGATAGACATTTGTTGGCAAAGTCTCTGCTTTTTAATATGCTGTCTAGCTTGGTCATAACTTTCCTTCCAAAGAGTAATCATTTTTTAATTTCATGGCTGCAATCACCATCTGCAGTGATTTTGGAGCCCAGAAAAATAAAGAAAGCCACTGTTTCCCCATCTATTTGCCATGAAGTGATGGGACTGGATGTCACAATTCAGTTTTCTGAATGTTGGGCTTTAAGCCAACTTTTTCACTCTCTTCTTTCACTTTCATCAAGAGGCTCTTCAGTTCTTCTTCACTTTCTGCCATAAGGGTGGTGTCATCTGCATATCTGAGGTTATTGATATTTCTCCCAGCAATCTTGATTCCAGCTTGTGCTTCCTCCAGCCCAACGTTTCTCATGATGTACTCTGCACAGAAGTTGAATAAGCAGGATGACAATATATAGCCTTGACGTACTCCTTTTCCTCTTTGGAACCAGTCTGTTGTTCCATGTCCAGTTCTAACTGTTGCTTCCTGACCTGCATACAGATTTCTCAGGAGGCAGGTCAGGTGGTCTGGTATTCCCATCTCTTTCAGAATTCTCCACAGTTTATTGTGATCCACACAGTCAAAGGCTTTGGCATAGTCAATAAAGCAGAAATAGATGTTTTTCTGGAACTCTCTTGCTTTTTTGATGATCCAACAGATGTTGGCAATTTGGTCTCTGGTTCCTCTGCCTTTTCTTGAACATCTGGAAGTTCATGGTTCACGTATTGCTGAAGCCTGGCTTGGAGAATTTTGGGCATCACTTTACTAGTGTGTGAGATGAGTGCAATTGTACAGTAGTTTGAGCATTCTTGGCATTGCCTTTCTTTGGGATTGGAATGAAAAATGACCTCTTCCAGTCCTGTGGCCACTGCTGAGTTTTCTAAATTTGCTGGCATATGGAGTGCAGCACTTTCACAGCATCATCTTTCAGGATTTGAAATAGCTCAACTGGAATTCCATCACCTCCACTAGCTTTGTTTGTAGTAATGCTTCCTAAGGCCCACTTGACTTCACATTCCAGGATGTCTGGCTCTAGGTGAGTGATCACACCATTGTGATTATCTGGGTCGTGAAGATGTTTTTTGTACAGTTCTTCTGTGTATTCTTGCCACCTCTTCTTAATATCTTCTGCTTCTGTTAGGTCCATACCATTTCTGTCCTTTATCGAGCTCCTCTTTGCATAAAATGTTCCCTTGGTATCTCTAAGTTTCTTGAAGAGATCTCCATTCTATTGTTTTCCTCTGTTTCCTTGCACTGATCGCTGAGGAAGGCTTTTTTATCTCTCCTTGCTATTCTTTGGAACTCTACCCACTAAATCAAATGGGTATATCTTTCCTTTTCTCCTTTGCTTCCCTTCTTTTCACAGCTATTTGTAAGGCCTCCTCAGACAGCCATTTTGCTTTTTTGCATTTCTTTTTCTCGGGGATTGTCTTGATCCCTGTCTCCTGTACAATGTCACAAACCTCCATCCATAGTTCATCAGGCACTCTTGTCTATCAGATCTAGTCCCTTAAATCTATTTCTCACTTCCACTGTATAGTCATATTTGATTTAGGTCATATTTGATTTGATTTAGGTCATACCTGAATGGTCTAGTGGTTTTCTCCACTTTCTTCAATTTCAGTTTGAAGACATTACTTCTTTTTAAAAACATGTATTTCTACTCTTCTTAATATAAAATATTATAAAAATTAGCAATAAATATTAGAAAATATAAACATGAAAGTAAAAGTATCTATAATTCCTTTAAGAATAGATTATACCTAAAAATACTTTAGTATATACTCTTCAATGAAAGATATGATTTCAAACACATTTCAATGAGAAATACATATACAGTGTTCAAATTGTTAGAAAACTATTAATAGAATTGTCCAAACAGCTTTAATGATCTTTCTTGTTAGTATCTAACAGGACTTCATGAAGCCTGCAAACATTCTTCCTGCTATACTACTCTTACCAAGGCTTATATTTAAGATGATTTTATGTTTCCAGGGTTTACGACAGACAAATGCTTGGCTTTCAGAGGTATAATGACGTATCACCTACAATCATAAAACAAATCATATAGTATTTTATGTGTTTCATTTTTCTGCTCTACAGTTTGAAAGCATCAATATATAAATTTTCAAGAAAAAAGAGATACCTACACTATAAACTTATATTTATATGCTTCAATGTATTTTATGGTCTTCACAATTCTTGGTAAGAAACAATGAGCTATATTCTCTTGACTTTCAAATAAAGCATTCCCAAAATACATTTTCCCTTTAGAATATTAATCATTAAGTTATATCTTTCCCTTCTTATCTACATCACAGAGTCATGGTGAAAATAAATGAGAAATAAATTTGAAAAAAATTTGAGCTCTTGGAAGGAATAGTATCATATAAAGGTGAAATATTATGTTATTTACAAATTCAAGATTTATTATGAAGTAGAAGTCACCCTACCATTATCCTACATATAGACAGATATTTCTCAGAATCATTACTTTCCATATCAATAAAAATAAAAGCATTGATTGCTTCACTTTTCTCTATACGGGATTCTCAGATCCAAAGTGTTTCACTGAAATGATCTTTCCTCCATATTGAAAAATAGTGCATCCCACTGAAAATGAAGGACCACCCACTTTTTTCAAAGGGAGAAATTACAGGCATGAAGATTACTCATGAAAAACTCAGAAAGGAATCCACTTATAATGGGCAAATGAATTGCAAAATGAACAGTAGGTGTAGCATAATATCAAGAAGAATTACTATCCTGATAAATAGCTCCATTCTTTTATTTTTGACTTATCTAACTATTATTGCAAACTTAATATTTTCCACATTGGCATTTGGCAGTATTAGAAACCCAGAGAAAAAACTTATGTGAATAATTATTAAATCCATGTGATATCTACATAGATGTTTGATTAATCACTCACTTTTGTGTAGTTTTTTAAACTGTCATAATAAAAAAACTGCTTTATCTCAAGAGTTCAGACACTTCAATTTTACCAACTAATAGCTCCTTGTTGGCCAAATTAGGAACAGCACAGCAATTCAGTTTATCACTTTATGCCTTTTAAAAATGAATTGTCACAGTAGCATCTGATTTTAACTGAATAAGCCAATAGATGTCCAGATAAGGAAAAGCCCTGCCTTCATTATCTCTTTTCCCTGTTGAACTTCTGTTGATCTATTTCAAGAATACATTATACATGCTCATTTGCCCAAGCAGTCTCTGATACTATTTGACAATATCATCTATGTCCAGTTTCCAAAAGATTTCCTGGGTATTTCTGCTTGTAGGTTCATAGATTTTTCTACAAGAATATATCATATTCATGGGAATCAAATTTCTTCTTGCCTTATAATAAGATATTTTCTTTTGGTAGTCACATTGAAAAAAAAAAGACTGGCAAACTAGAGGCTTTACCGAGTTCAGCTGGCCACTCAAGGAGTAACTTACCCCTCAGATTAAACTTTAAAATACTTTTAAGTGACAAGTAATATTTGTTGAGCCCTGTTCCCCGGTCTTGGGCTAAGCAATTTAGCTCCATTTGCTCATTTAATTCTGATAATAATGACTGTGTGTACTATATCTGGAGAGAAAATCTACTTGTTTCTCAGAAAACTGGCATTTGAGACATGCCAGACATAAATTTCTGGCAAAATTTAGAAATTTACAATGGAGCGGTGTCACTGGGTCTTATTTGAAGTGACTTTCTTGAACATTCAGAGCCTCTTCATTTCCATGTCCCTTTTGAGCCCTGTTTTTCTGGTCCCCATGACTACACTCTCACAACCAGGAACGTGGAATCTGGTGCGGAGGCCTCTGCCTCAGGATATGAAACTGCCTAGGCCTGCAGAATCTATCTCCCCACATTTGTTAAGGCTGCATAATCACCCTCCACAGATTTCTACTGTTTATCTTATCCACTGTGTTCCTCCAAAAATCCTCTGATTAACCCATTCCACCCTGGGCTGCAGCCGTCTACCTTCTGTATACATGGCAAGTGAACACAGACTTCAGTCTCACAGGCATTTCTTCATGGGGTTTCATCGTTGTCAGATTTTTTAATTCATTTTTACCTCTTGATTCTACAGTTTCTCCAAGGTTGATCTGGGGGAAGAAGCCAAACACCTTGGCTCATTCATCTTCTTAAAAACCAGAAAACTTACTTGTTTATTACTAATCTCACACTGATGGACGAAGCTACAATTTGTGTTAAATTCTAAAGTAACGATCAGGACTTATATAACTAATAAACCCAGAGTCAGCTGAGGCCATGTGATGGGAAAAATATCCCCTACAAGACTGTCAACAAGACACATACAACACAATCCTCCCTTGGCCCAGAATGACTTGAAAACAGCATAAAGAGCAACAGATCTGAAGTCACCTGTCTTTTCCACCTACCTCAGACTGGTAGAAATATTCATATCAGTGTTCTAAGCCACTCATGAAACTTGGTTGTAGCGGTAAGTCCTGACTTACAGGCTTTAATAGAATAAGTATCACATAATTTTTCTAGGCTTCAATACCTAAAAGTCTTTTACATTAAAATGGGAAAATCCTTCTCCTGCTTCCTAAGCCTTCTGGGGCCAGTTATCATCGGATGAGGCTGCACTTGGCCCAAATACCCTGCTAAAACCAGAGTCTGTATAGTCCAAACTTAAGCTGTAATAGCTACACACCATTAGGCCCTAGACTCTTACTTTTGGTGTAGTCAGAATTTAACAAGTCACCTCCCTTCACCTTACTGCCACCACCCCACCCTCACTCCACCCCTTTGCCACCTCCTTCCATGGTCTTGCAGAGATCTGCATTGAATGTGACCCTTTTCTCTCACAGACCCCTAGCAATCACTGATGTTTTTACTGTCTCCATAGTTTGACTTTTTCCAGAATGTCACATAGTTGCAATCATAGAATACACAGCCTATTCAGATTGACTTCTTTGACTTAGCAATATGCATTTACATTTGCTCCACGCCTTTTCATAGTTTTGTATCACTAAATAATATTCCATTGTATGGATGTACCACAGTTTGGTAATCCATAAATCTATCGGAGTCCATTTTGCCTGCTTTCAGGTTTGGGCAAAGCTGAAGAAAGCTGCTGTAAACATGCATGTGCAGGCTTGAGAGTAAACACCTAGAAGCACAATTGCTGGATCACATGGTAAGCCATATTTAGCTTTATAAACAACTGCCAAACTGCCTTCCAAAGAGGCTGTGTATTTTGCATTTCCACAAGCAATGAGTGAGTTTTTCTGTTGCTCCATCTCCTTGCCAGTATTTGATGGTTTCCGCGTTTTGAATTTTATCCAGGAATCTATCTTTAAAAGTGAACAAATGAATTCAACAAGACCGTTGGATTCAAGGTCAGTATACAACAAGAAAAACAAAAAATTGATGCTTTCAAACTGTGGTGCTGAGAAAGAATCTTGAGAGTCCCTTGGACAGCAAGGAGATCAAACCAGTCAATCCTAAAGGAAATCAACCCTGACTACTCACTGGAAGGACTGATTCTGAGACTGAAACTCCAATACTTTGGCCACCTGAAGCAAAGAATTGACTCACTGGAAAAGATCCTGATGCTGGGAAAGATTGAAGGCAGTAGGAGAGTGGGACAGAAGATGAGATGGTGGGATGGCATCACCGATTCAACAGACATGAACTTGGGCACACTCCAGGAGATGGTGAGGGACAGAGAGGCCTGGCATGCTGTAACCCACGGAGTTTCAGAGAGTCGGACACAACTTGCCAACTGAACAACAACAACAACATACAACAATAAGTTGCCTTTACATGTATTAGCAAAAAATAATTAGAAAGTATCTTTAAGTACTATTGACAATAGATTAAAAATACTTAAGAATAAATTAAATAAAAGATGTGTGAAACTTCTACATGGGAAACTAAAAACCATTTGCTGAGAGGATTTAAGGAAAATCCAAATAAACAGAGATTTATGTCATGTTTATAGCATAGCAACATTAGTAAGGTATGAACACTTCCCTAACTTAATCTACATATCACATCCATTCCCAATCAAATCCCAAGAGGATTTTTAAAAGAAATTAACAAACTTGTTCTGAAATTTGTACATAAATTCAAAGAGTCTGGAATAGCCGAAACAGTTTTTAAAAAGAACAAAGCTATGAGATTTACATTCACAGATTTCAAGGTTTACTATAGAGTTATAGTAGTCATTACAGTGTGATCTTGGCCTAAGTGTAGACAAGTAAATCAGTGGAACAGAATGGAGTTCAGCCATAAACCCATGTGGATACAGTCAATTAATTTCAACAAAGATCCTAAACTAATTCAATGAAGAAAGAAAGGTCGTTTTAATAAATGGTATTGGAAATCACTGCAGATGGTGACTGCAGCCATGAAATTAAAAGATACTTACTCCTTGGAAGAAAAGTTATAACCAACCTAGGCAGCATATTAAAAATCAGAGACATTACTTTGCCAACAAAGGTCTATCTAGTCAAGGCGATGGTTTTTCCAGTAGTCATGTATGGATGTGAGAGTTGGACTATAAAGAAAGCTGAGCGCAGAATTGATGTTTTTGAACTTTGGTGTTGGAGAAGACTCTTGAGAGTTCCTTGGACTGCAAGAAGATCCAACCAGTCCATCCTGGAGAAAATTAGTCCTGAATATTCATTGGAAGGACTGATGCTGAAGCTGAAACTCCAATACTTTGGCCACCTGATGCGAAGAACTGATTCATTTGAAAAGACCCTGATGCTGAGAAAGATTGAAGGCAGGAGGAGAAGGGGATGACAGAGAATGAGATGGTTGGATGGCATCACCAACTTAACGAACATGAGTTTGAGTAAACTCTGGGAGTTGGTGATGAACAGGGAGGCCTGGCATGCTGCAGTCCATAGGGTTGCAAAGAGTCGGACACAACTGAGAGACTGAACTGAACTGAATTGGAACAACTAAATCTCCATTAAAGAAAAAACTTTGACCACTAGCTTATACCATGCTCAAAAAAAGGTAGGATAATATCTTTATGACTTTGAAACAAAGATTTCTTAGACCAGATTTTAAAGAAATCACTGACCAATAAATTTTACTTTACCAAAATTAAAAAAAAAAAAAAGTTATCTAAAATACCATTACGAAAATGGAAAGACAATGAGACTGGAGGGGAAAAAAAAACATATATCTGACTAAGGACTGGTATTAAGAATATATAAAGGATTCTATATCACTCAGTGTTTGATGTAAGAAACAGAACTCCTAGGAGATATGTACATGTATGTGCATATGTGTGTGTGTGTGTGTGTATGTGTGTGTGAAGAGAGAGAGAGAAAGATAAAGAGGTTTTATCATATGAATTTGACCTCATGAAATTATGGGAGACTGTCTCCGTGAAGCAGTTGCCTCTGCACATGATTCTAGAACCCGAGGTCAGTAAATAAAGCAGTTGAGAAGGAAAGTTAGATGTGAAATAAGAGAAGCAAGGACAAATGAACCTTTAAGCTTGGCTTAGAATACCAAGGACAGATTGGAACTCTTGTCAGTCTCTCACCACCTTCAAACCTCCAACTTCAGTGATTGGAGAGATATAGCAGTTTGTTAGAGTTGCTGGAACAAAGGAATAAAAACTGGATGACTTAGAAATTGTCTTAGTTTTAGAGACTAGAAAGTCAGAGACCAAGAGAGAAAATATCACACAACTTTAGCTTCCCAGCTTCTGCTGGTGTGCTGGCAAACTTCAGTGTTTCTCAGCTTCTGCTGTGCATGCATGTGTGCGAAGTCGCTTCAGTCGTGTCTGCACTCTATGTAACCCAATGGACTGTATGTAGCCTGCCAGTCTGTCCATGGGATTCTCCAGGCAAGAATACTGGAGTGGGTTGCCATGCCCACCTCCAGGGGATCTTCCCAACCCAAGAATCAAACCCAGGTCTCCTGCAGCTCCTGCATTGCAGCCAGATTCTTTACTCTGAGCCACAGGGGAAGCCCCCTTGGCATCTGCTAAACTAATCTCTTCCTTCCTGTTCATCAGCCATTCTCCCTGCCTATGTGTCTGTCTTTGTATCCAAGTTTCCTCTTTTTAGAAGGACACTACTTGTGCTGGTGTCAGGCCCACCCCAATGACCTCATTTTAACTTGATTACTCATGTAAACACCTTATCTCCAAGTAACGCCATACTCTGGAGTCCTAATAGTTAGGACTCTAATATATCTTTTTTGTGAGGTCATGATTCAACCAATAACAGGAAACAAACATGTACCTAGCCCTGGATTCAGTGCAGTATAAAAAAGAAGTCTGGTTAAACAAAAGGAACTATAACTCAGCTGTTACCTCATGCCAAGAGAGTGACCAGAAAATAAACAGCAATATGTGTGAGCTGCAATAGAGCTACCTGTCTTCCTCCAATCTGGCTTGAATAAAAGGCTGCTGCTTCACATCTGTGAAGCATGAAATTAGATCAGCCATGAAATTAAAAGACGTTTGCTCCTTGGAAGAAAAGCTATGACCAACCTAGACAGCATATTAAAAAGCAGAGGCACTACTTTGCCAACAAAGGTTCATCTAGTCAAAGCTATGGTTTTGCCAGTAGTCATGTAAGGATGTGAGAATTGGACTATAAAGAAAGCTGAGCACCGAAGAATTGATGCTTTTGAACTGTGGTGTTGGAGAAGACTCTTGAGAGTCCCTTGGATAGCAGGAGATCAAATAAGTCCATCCTAAAGGAAATCAGTCCTGAATATTCATTGGAAGGACTGATGGTGAAGCTGAAGCTCCAATACTTTGGCCACCTGATGTAAAGAACTCATCAGGAAAAGGCCCTGATGCTGGGAAATATTGAAGGCAGGAGGAGAAACGGGTGACAGAGGATGAGATGGTTGGATGGCATCACTGACTTGATGGACATGAGTTTGAGCAAGCTCTGGGAGTTGGTGATGGACAAGGAAGCCTGGCATGTGGCAGTCCATGGGGTCACAAAGAGTTGGACACGACTGAGCTACTGAACTGAAGTGATAGCTTTGCTCTAGGTTATGCTATGCTATGCTAAGTCACTTCAGTCGTGTCTGACTCTGTGTGACCCCATAGACGGCAGCCCACCAGGCTCCGCCATCCCTGGGATTCTCCAGGCAAGAATACTAGAGTGGGTTGCCATAGGTTTTGGTTTAAGTGAATGTTGTGGCTGATCTTCTATCCAGACCACTAAAACTTTCTCCATTATCAGCAATAAGGCTATTTCACTTTCCTATCACTCAATGGAGTAGTACTTTTTATTTCCCTTAACTTTTCCTTTGCATTCACAACTTGGCTAACTGTGTGACAAGAGACCTAGATTTCAGCCCATTCTGGTTTTCAAATGCCCTCATCACTAGGCTTAATCATTTCTAACTTTTGATTTAAAGTGCAATTCCTCTCTTCACTTGAACACTGAGAGGCCATTGTAGCTTTATAAATTGGCCTAACTTTTGCATCATGTGTCTCACGGAACAGAGAGGCCCAAGGAGAGGGAGAAATATGGGAGAATAGCTGATCAACGGAGCAGTCAGAACACAAACATTTATCAATTAAGTTTGCTATCTTAGGCATAACTATAAACCTCCAACAAGACAAACATTATTCTCTGTTACAAGTGTTATACCTTTAAAGGTCAAGCCTGGGAGGCAGAGCCTTGAGAATGGGCTATCACGTATATTTTAGGCTATAGCCACCATTCTTTTACAAAAGATGCAAAGTAAGCATGACTAAGCACAGGCAGCAAAGCACAAGGGCTAGAGCTAAAGGAATAGATCCAATATGGAGTCACATTGGTTCCCTATTACAACTTGGGCTACAGAGAAAACTGAATAGCCAAGCAAGTCACAAAATCTATTTCTACATGAATAGGGAATATACAGCCTGCACATCTCAGATTTTATTTAAAAAAAAAAAGATGTAAAATCTTTTTTTTAAGCATGAACTTTGATCACTGACAAAATTACAGTCTGAGAGATGACTGCAAATAGTAAGGGATACAAAATGACAAAACAAAAACCCAGTGCAAACATCACACAGCAACTACTATGAGGCACACAGAGGATATCAGAATAACAGATAACACAAGATGTGTGTCACCAAGCAGGACCCTATGGGGCCTTCCAAGGACAAACCCCTTCCCCACATCCTCTACTTTAGCTCCTCTCTGAAGGACTTAGATAATACTCTCTGATGCACATTTCCTGAGTTTTTTGTACAGATGCTGAAACACTCACCAAATGGCCTCACCCCAGGCCTACTGGAGCCTAAGGACTGATAATGTGACACTGCCCTATTACTTCACCATCAATTAATCAGAGAATTGTGCATGAGCTGACCACATACCATGACTCCCCCACCTCACCTGGCCTTAAAAAATGCTTTGCTGAAACTCACTGGAGAGTTCACTAATTATTACAGACTCTTTAGCTGGTGCCTTACAATAAATACTGCACTTTCCTTCACCACAACCCAGTATCAGTAAATTGGCTTTACTGCCTGAGGGCAATTGGACCCAGGTTTGGTTCTGTAACATGTGGACAGCAGATCAGAACAGAGACCGTTCACTGTGAGAAATGGAATATTTTCCGCCATATCAGCAAACAAGGATGTCACAATCGTCAGCAATTCCAGCCCTCCAGGGCACTCAAGAAGAAGACGACCTGCGTGATCTGGCAGCCATCAGGCTGCAGCCACTCCCTACAGGAGTCTTGAGGAACCCAGGATGTGACAACACAGGATATTGGCCCCAGATAGCTGAGATGTATGTGAAGGGGCTGATTTCAGTGAGCCAAACCATCGCATCTTCCAATACATAGGAAAGTGCTAAATTCCTTAACTTGGGATGTCTGTTTTCAGTTAACAATAATCTCTTGATGTTCAGGCTACCTGCCCTTTGTTGTAAAAAGTCTATATAACCAGGCTCCTCACGTTGCCTCCTTGGAGCACTTCTCTCAGGGTTACTTGAGATGATGCCTCCTGGGCTTAAGTACTAAAAATTTCTGCCAAATAAAACATAACTCTCAACTTTTAGGTTGTGGCTATTTTTCAAGTCAGCACTTGGGTCACTTCTATCTAGGATGAACTGAAAGATGATATCATGACTGAATAATATTTGTGTTTTTTATTAACATGAATCAATTAAAAAATTAATACATGTTAAAATTAGCTCAAATTAATATTTTTCACTCATTCGGAAGACTAACTGTAAGACAACAAACTTTGGTTGTCTTCATAAAGTTTTTAGTTTATAAATCCCAATATATCTTTAGTATTAAAACATCAGCATAAAGATAGACCTTACCAATGGAAGTCATCACAAGAATGCAAATTACCTTTGCATTTCAAATGCAAACTTCATCTTCATCTCCAATACAAGAAATGGCTGCTAAATTCAGCACAAGGTAGATTAGAATGTAGAAGCTTTCAAGAAAGTGCTTTTATGTGTGCAAATTTCTGACAGTTAAAAAACTTTAGTAGTTTAAAGTTATGGCACACCCAGAGAAGAGCAACAGAGAGTGATGACTGAAAAATCACATACAAAGGAGCCTCAAGACAAGGCAGGGGGAAGACATACACTCTAAATCATGCACATATTTGAAGTTACTTGGCTCTGTTGGCTGAAGTAAAATAAAAATTCATAAAAGGCATATACAGTCAAACCTGTTTTATAAGGAAATTAAGTAGAAATTCCTGACCTGGAGAAAATTCAATTCATTTAAAGGTGTGTAAAAATTATATGAGACTCAGCATGAGATTTATATGAGTATATAATAGAAAAATAGAGAAAAGGGGCATGAAAAACAAATGACAGATGGAAAATATTCATACTAATGCTGCCATTAAGTAGATGAAAATGTAACCAAATATAAGGCATTGATATAAAACACTTAGTAAAACAAACACATGTATAACATAGGGCTTCAAAATAGAATTATACATGATCAAAGAAGACAGAGCAAAACAACAAAATTAGTTAAAGCTTCCAAAAACAGAAAAGAAATTAGAAGGAAAAAAATCAAGCAATTTCAAAAGTTAAAAACACAGGGGTCACGAAAGAAGTTCAGGCTTATGGAGAGGAGGACTGAAAGAACACATTTTAAAAAAAAATCTTGAGTGAAAATGATTAAAGATCAGAAGGAAAATGATTAAAGATCAGAGGGAAAATGATAGCTATGAGAAGCGAAGGAAATTCAACATACATATTCCCAGGAGAATGGAAATAAAAGGAATGGAAAAATATTAAAGTATCATTCAAAAAAGTTCTGCAGAAATAAAATAAGACTTGAATCCACAAACCAAATAACTAAATCATGTCTCTGGGAAAACTAACACAAAATGATCACCTCCAAGGTGTATCTTTGTAAACGTATCTGGCGTCTATCAAGAGACAGAATCTATGCAATAACTTGACCACATAAAAGTTTAATATAAGGAATTATGAACTATTTATAGGGGATTGAGGTAATAAGAAATTGACAAGAAATAAAGATAACTCTAAAGAAGCCAGGAATAGCTGTTACAAACAGCAGGCACCACCTTAGGGCTGACATACGAAGAGGCATCCTCCCTACCCTGCACCAGAACTAAAATCCAGACCTTGTTGGAAAAGACATGAGGATGGTTCATGACTGTTGAAGTCACTGAGAAGTAACACTAGCAGAGCCTGCTGAAAATCCACCCTCTGGAAGACTATCCACAGCAAGAGGCTATGCCCTGGAACTCACTGCAAAGCTTCTGAAGAGAGTGCCAGGAGAAGCCATTCAATAGGGAGGTGTCTTGTTGGTGGCATTACACTGAGAAGTCACCCAAACTGTATCAAGGGAAGTTGCTGGCCACTAGGTGCTGCTGATCAACACACATTACAAGAGCCAAGCACCAAGGAAGAGGTACACGGTCAGAGCCAGGCACCAGAGAAGCCACATGTTATAGGAGCCGGGCAGTAGACCCTGGAGAAGCTGCTGGTGCTGAGCGGCAGGCTGGAGACACTGCATGCTGGAGGCACTGCCCATACTTTAAGAACCAGGCCAGAAGAAGCCACCACACTGCAGGAGCAAGGTGCTGGAGAACTCATTTGCCCCACAGAAGCATGGCAAAAGAGGCACACTTTCTCCTCCGGTGCCCCTCCAGCATCCCCTACAGACAAAAGTTCAACATCACACCATCTGCCTAAAAAATATTCACAGCTCTCCTGCTCCCCATCCAAGGGCCTGGCAGCCTGCCAATGGAGACTTCTAGGTACTTTAGGATGGGCAGCACTGTTTGCACATCCAATTTTTCTTTTTGGTATTTGGAATGAAATTATCAATATAAAAAAAATTACTTCATGTATTCTGTGGTGTTTTCTTTCTTCAAAGGTAGTAGGACATGAAGAATGTCTAAGAGGATAGAATACAAAAGGATGTCTTTGTTTAAAATGATAAGAAAATTACCTTCCTAACCGTGAAACTGTCTTCTGAACAGCTAGGTGGGAAATGAAAATAATGCTTTCATTGCTAACAGTGAAGGTGTTAGTCACTCAGTCATGTCCCACTCTTTGCGACCCCATGGACTGTAGCCCACCAGGCTCCTCTGTCCATGGGATTCGCCAGGCAGGAATACTGGAGTGGGTAGCTATTCCCTTCTCCAGGGGATCATCCCAATCCAGGGATCAAACCCAGGTCTCCAGCATTGCAGATTGATTCTTTACCATCATTGCTAAATTTCTCTGTATTACTGGCCTACAAGGTCATCTCTGTGTGAATTCCCCTTTCAGGCACCTAATTTGCCCCTAAGGCCACTCAGAGAGTTGACTCACACTGAGGAACTCATAACCCAGGGAGAAAGCTCTCATGGGCTTCTGCCTGGGGCTGGGGGCAGACCCAAACTGCCAGCTGTCCTGTCTACCAGCTTACTTTCACTCCTCTGTTTTCTTCTTAAAGAGTGTTGGCATGTGGAATATCAAGAGCCTTCACAGAAACAAAAAGATAACACTAAATTTAAGACCAAAAAAATCTTGCTAGAATTGGTGATTTTATTAATTCTTAACCAAGGGCTTGAGAAGCCAGCAATGTCTGACAATGCTTCTTTCAACTAATAAGATTTTTAAGCATATAGCTGGGATACCAACCCAAGTTTGAACACTGTTTTACATAAATTAATTAGTAGAACTTAAATATTGATAAAAAGCCTTACCCAGATGATAGTCTTATATTTTTGGAGTCTGAGAGTTACAAGAAATTTCAGGGAATAATGTAGAAAGGCATTTTTTTAATGGTTATAGGAAAAACAGCAGGAGAGTTACAAGATACAGCACAGATATAAATCTAATAACCAGTTTCTTTTCCTAAAACTGAATCTGGATTTATTTTCAATCGAATGCTTTAAAGAGTATGCTCAGACTTCAGTTTTATCACAGGAGATTCTAATTGCTGTACTGCTTAAAAATGAACTATTTGAGCAAATAAGCATTATATCAGAAAAAAGCTTTTTCACTAAGCTTGCTAATTAGAGGTTTACAGTCCCTAGAACTTATTAGCCAGTATTAAAGATATATCTGTATGGCTAATGGAATCAAAGTAAAAACAAAGAATATAATAAGGAATCCTTGTTTTTATGCTGAGACATTATGGGGATGTATAATACTGTGTATCCACTTCTCTGACCTCCATATTAGCTAGGGACTACCAGAGATCCCAAAGGACTTGGACTAGTTCAGATTCTATCATCTTGTTTAGTACTACTTATACTTTTACTTCTAATAGCTATTTGAACCATTGAGACATTAATATAACATGATTTAATTGATCTTTATAACACTCATTTGTATGTACCATTTGTCTTTTTGGTTGTTGTTCAGTCACTAAGTCGTGTCCAATTCTTTGCAACCCCATAGACTGCAGCACGCCGGTCTCCCCTGTCCTTCACTATCTCCCAGAGTTGGCTCAAACTCATATCCATTGAGTCGGTGATGCCATCCAAACATCTCATCCTTTGTCATCCCCTTCTCCTCCTTCCCTCAATCTTTCCCAGCATCAGGGTCTTTTCCAGTGAGTCAAGTCTTCGCATCAGATGGCCAAAGTATTGGAGCTTCAGCCTCAGTATCAGTCCTTCCAGTGAATATTCAAGGTTGATTTCCTTTAGGACTGACTGGTTTGATCTCCTTGCTGTCCAAGGGACTCTTAAAAGTCTTCTCCAGCACCACAGTTCGAAAACATCAATTATTTGGCACTCAGCCTTCTTTATGGTCTACTCTCACATCCATACATGACTACTGCAAAAACCACAGCTTTGACTATACAGACCTTTGTCAGAAAAGTCATGTCTTTGCTTTTTAATACACTGTCTAGGTTTGTCATACCTTTTCATCCAAGGAATAAGGACTGTCTTATTGATGCTGTGCTGTGCTTAGTCATTCAGTCATGTCCAACTCTTTGGAACTCCATGCACTGTAGCCTGAAAGGCTCCTCTGTCTATGGGGATTCTCCAGGCAAGAATACTGGAGTAGGTTGTCATGCCCTTCTCCAGGGGATCTTCCCAACCCAGAAATTAAACCCAGGTCTCCTTCATTGGAGGCAGATTCTTTACCATTTGAGCCACCAGGGAATTCTCCAGGTAAGAACACTGTAGTAGGTAGCCTATCCCTTCTCCAAAGGATCTTCCTGACCCAGGAATCAAACCGGGGTCTCCTGTACTGCAGGTGGATTCTTTACCAGCTGAGCTAACAGGGAAGCCCTGTCTTGTTGGTAGCTGTGCTATTTAATCTCAAAATCTGAAAAAATGAAGGGATCATCAAAAAAGCAAGGGAGTTCCAGAAAAACATCTATTTCTGCTTTATTGACTATGCCAAAGCCTTTGACTGTGTGGATCACAATAAACTGTGAAAAATTCTGAAAGAGATGGGAATACCAGACCACCTGACCTGCCTCTTGAGAAACCTGTATGCAGGTCAGGAAGCAACAGTTGGAACCGGACATGGAACAACAGACTGGTTCCAAAGGAGAAAAGGAGTACATCAAGGCTATATATTGTCACCTTACTTATTCAACTTATACGCAGAGTACATCATGAAAAACACTGGGCTGGAGGAAGCACAAGCTGGAATCAAGATTGCTGGGAGAAATATCAATAACCTCAGATATGCAGAGGACACCATCCTTATGGCAGAAAGTGAAGAAGAACTAAAGAGCCTCTTGATGAAAGTGAAAGAGGAGAGTGAAAAAGTTGGCTTAAACCCCAACATTCAGAAAACTAAGATCATGGCATCCGATCCCATCACTTCATGGCAAGTAGATGGGGAAACAGTGGAAACAGTGGCTGACTTTATTTTTTCTGGGCTCCAAAATCACTGCAGATGGTGATTGCAGCCATGAAATTAAAAGACGCTTACTCCTTGGAAGGAAAGTTATGACCAACCTAGATAGCATATTAAAAAGTGGAGACATTACTTTGTCAACAAAGGTTCGTCTAGTCAAGGCTATGGTTTTTCTAGTAGTCATGTATGGATGTGAGAGTTGGACTATAAAGAAAGCTGACCACAGAAGAATTGATGCTTTTGAACTGTGGTGTTGGAGAAGACTCTTGAGAGTCCCTTGGACGGCAAGGAGATCCAACCAGTCCATCCTAAAGGAGATCAGTCCTGGGTGTTCATTGGAAGGACTGATATTGAAGCTGAAACTCCAATACTTTGGCCACCTGATGCAAAGGGCGGACTCATTTGAAAAGACCTTGATGCTGGGAAAGATTGAGGGCAGGAGGAGAAGGGGAGGACAGAGGATGAAATGGTTGGATGCCATCACCAACTCAATGGACATGGCTTTGGGTAGACTCCCAGAGTTGGTGATGGTCAGGGAGGCCTGGCATGCTGCAGTTCATGGAGTTACAAAGAGTCGGACACGACTGAGTGACTGAACTGGAACTGGATTATGGATTGAATGTTTGTGTTCTCCCCCAAATTCATATGTTGAAATCTAATCCCCGTTGTATTTGGGGGTGGGGGCCTTTGGTACATAATTAGGTCATTAGGGTGAAGCCCTCATGAGGGGGATTCTTTTAAGGGATTAGTGCCCTTAAAAGAAGAATCCAGAGAAGTAGCTCACACATTTTTTTCCTCCATGTGAGGATGCAACGAGAAGTCAGCAGTCTGCAAACCAGAAGAGAGTTCTTATCAGAACTCCTAGCCTCCAGAACCATGAGAAATAAATTTTTGTTGTTTATAAGTCACCCAGTCTAGGGTACTTTATTATAGCAGAAGGGACAAGCTACCCACTCCGGTATTCTTGGGTTTCCCTTGTGGCTCAGCTGGTAAAGAATACACTTGCAATGTGGGAGACCTGGGTTCGATCCCTGGGAAGATCCCCTGGAAAAGGGAAAGGCTACCCATTCCAGCATTCTGGCCTAGAGAATTCCATGGACTGTATAGTACTTGGGTCACAAAGAGTCAGACACAACTGAGAGACTTTCACTTCACTTCACTTGAAACAGACTAAGACTTGCCCTATTAGGAAGTCTGAATGCCAGCCTTCAAAATTGTGCATGTGGAAATTCTAAGAGCTAAAGCCATTCAAACTCAATAACTGTGTCATTTCACCTCCAGAGCTTTATCTCCTTTTCCAAGCCCATCTCTCCAACCAGTCCAAGCTTCTCGCCACTTCTGAGTACACCCTAAGTTTTCTTATAGTTGTGTCTTTTCTCCACAGAAATATCTGCTGCCCTTAGCTTTGTATGTCCAAATTCATCATATCCTCAGAGTCCCCAGACAGCAGATTCCCCCTCCTCTGAGGAGTGAGGGGTCTGAGCCCCACATTGGGTTTCCCAGCCCAAAGGTCCTGCACCACAAAGACAAGCCTCAAAACATCTGACTTTGAAAACCAGCACAGCTGACATTAGGGAGACCCAGAAAACTGTAGGAAACTAAGACTCTGCTCTTACAGGCAGCACACAAAATCTCACACACTCTGAGTCTCAGCATAGAAGGAGCAGTTTGAAAAGTGCCTGGGTCAGCCCTACTTGCTGATCTTGAAGAGCCTCCTGGAAGGGCAGGAGGCAGCTGGGACTCTCCTGGTGATTAAGAAGCTGGTGGCAGCCGTTTTTGTGATCTTGTTCTACCATGCTAACACCAGCTCTGGAAGGCACCATTTTGGAATCCTCTCTTTAGCTTACTAGTGCCAAGGACCTGCTCCACCAAGCCACACACCTACATCAGTCACACCCCACCAGGCCTCGCAAACAGCTGCATGGGGAGCCTGCCTCACCCAACAGAGCACCCGCAACACCACCAAGCTGCCAGGCCTTGCAACTAGCTGTGCTGAGGAGATGACCTGCCCACCAGCAGCCCCACGGGAGTCACACACAGCTGGACTCACAGCCCAGGGGTCCTGCCCCTCCCACCTTGACACTCCCAGCAACCACACAAGGCAGTGCAACAGTCAGCTGGGCCAAGGGCCAGTCCCACCTACCAGCATGCACTCGGTGCTTGCCCCAAATACAACAGAAAGGCACACGCAGCCCACATAGAGGACCCCTGGAGCTTCTTTCTCTGACAGTCAGAAGGAAGCACACTGATGAGCCCCAGAGAACATCTCCTACATTGGGCTACTTCTGCCAAGATCAGGAGAGAAAGGACCTACACAATACACAGAAATAAACAAGAGAATTCAGAAAAATGAGGAGACAGAGGAATACATTCCAAATAAAAGGACAAAACAAAAACCTCAGAAGAAGAGCCATGTAAAATGAAGACAGGAAATCTACCAGATAAAGAGTTCAAGGTAATGATCATAAAGATGCTCACCAAACTCAGAAGAATGTATGAACACAGTGAGAATTTCAATAAAGAGTTAGAAAACATTAAATAAAGTCAATCAAAGCTGAAGAATACAATAACTGAGATGAAAAAATAAACTAGGGAGTATCAACAATGTATTAGATGATATAGAAGAATGGATTAGCAATCTAGATGACAGAGTACAGGAAATAACCCAAGGTGAACAGAATAAAGAAGAATCTTTTTAAATAATAAGAGTTTAAGAAATCTCTAGGACAAAATCAAACATACTAACATCTGATTATAGGGGTTCAAAAAGGAGAAGAGAGAGAGAGAAAAGCAGAGAAATATTTGAATAACTGAAAACTTCCCTAACCTAGGAAAGGAAGTGAATATCCATAAGCAAGAAACACAGTAAGCATCAAACAATATGAACTCAAAGAAATCCATAACAAACACATGATAATTAAAATGTTAAAATTTTAAAAGGGAGAATCTTAAATACAGCAAGAGAAAAGCAACTAGTTATGTGTAAGGTAACTCCCAGAATACTAACAGCTGCCTTTTCAGCAGAAAATTAGCAGGCCAGTACAGAGTGGTACTATATATCAAAGAGTTGAAAGGAAAAAAGTTTCAACCAAGAATACTCTACCTGGCAAGGTTATAATCCAGAATTGAAGCGGACATAAAGAATTTTCCAGAGAAACAAAAGCTAAAAGAATTTGGCACCACTAAACCCTCATGTACTGTTGGTGAAACTGTAAACTGGATCGCCCACTATGGAAAACAGTATGGAAGGGAGGGGGTCTCAAAAAATTAATATAGAACTATCATATGATCCAGCAATTCCATTCCTAGGTACATACCCAAAGAAAATGAAAACACTGATTTGAAAAAACATTTGCAGCCATGTTTATCGCAGCATTATTTAAAATAGCCACAGTATAGCTAAAAATAATGCTAATATCCCTAATAATAATGCTGCTTCATCCAATTGTCTATCAGCTGTAGAATGGATAAATAAACTGGTATAGTCACAACTTTATTTGGAATGTTTTATAACCATGAGAATGAACAACTGCAGCTACATGCAATAATGTGGATGACTCTCAAAAACATTAGGTTGTACGAAAGAAACCAGACATGAGAGGCACATATTATTATGATTCTACTGGATAGGCCAAAACATTTGTTGTTACATTTTGTGGAAAAAGCCAAATGAACTTTTTGGCCAACCCAGTATTTATTAAAAATTGAAAATAGACCAAACTAATCCTAAACATTGGTTACTCCTGAGGAAGATATCATATCTGGAAAGGCGTAGCTGAGCTATTCTAGGGGAAAGGGGGGTGACAATGTTCTGTCTCTTGATCTGAGTGCTGGTTACATGAATGTACAACTTCGTGAAAATCCACTAAAAATTTTCTGAGTATATGCTATACATGAATAAGAGTTTTGCGAAAATAATAATAATGCTGTTTTCAACATGTCATTGCTTAAATCTATAACTAACCAATTTTTAATGAAGGACACTTAAAAAATGAAGGATTCAAATATTCTTAGAAATAAAAATACATGTAACTGATTCTACTTCTACATTTCTGGTAGGATTTTTTTCCTGAGCTATAAATACATATTCATAACTACACAGTTGGAACCTAGATTCTTTCCAGGAATGAACAACTGAAAATGTCTAACACTAAATTTGTTGTATCCCCAAAACCTATATTCCCCTCTCCTATCTTCTATATCTCAATAAATGGCATTCACAGTCAAAAACATCACCTCATCTGACTTTCTACATTTTCCTTACTGCCCAAACCAATAAATACTGGGCATGATTTATAGGACTCTGGCCGATGTCAAGACTATCACTCAAGGCCAGAGTTACCACAGTAATTCAGTTAACAACTGCAAAGAACTGACAGGAAAAAATTGTTAAGAAAAAGAAGGGCAAGAGTGTACATAGCTGAGAATGTCTTTGAGTTGGAAGTGTCTTTTACTTGAATAGAACTTTTACTCTAGAGATTTAGAAGTCCATCTTTCTTCTTTTACTGGCCTTTCTTCAAGGCCCTAGCCTCAGTATTATTGATAAACCAGACTATTTTCCATTACCCAAACACAGAATGTCCTTTCAAGCCTCCACGTTTTTCCTTAGGCTGTTTTCTGTGCCTGAAGACACCTCCTTCTCCTTCAAGGCCAAGTACCCAAATATGATAGTTAAATTTAATCACAGTCTTCTGATTACACTGGTTTTTCCTTTAGTAAAAGTCAAATTAGTGTCCCCACTGAGTTTAGTATAGCAAAGTAAAGAGAAGCTAAAGAGAAAACTGTCTGTCTGCAAAGGATCAATATCCTAAGAAAGGACTCCTGTGATCGCAATAAAATGGCTCCCAAAGTTACTGCCACGGTGGGTCCCCTTACATGTGACTGCTCAGTCATGTTCGACTTTTTGCAGCCCTTTGGACTGTAGACCACCAGGCTCCTCTGTCCATGGAATTTTCCAGGCAAGAATACTGGAGCAGGTTGCCATTTCCTACTCCAAGTAATCTTCACACCCAAGGATCAAACCCAAGTCTCTTACATCTCCTTGCAGGTGGTTTCTTTACCACTAGTGCCACATGGGTCCCTCTCACAAGGAAAGTGAAATTTCCTTAGTAGAAGACTGAGGAAGCAGTATCCCCAATTCCTCATAGTTCCGACAGCCTGAGGAATTTTCTGCACCTCAGGATCCACATCAAGAACCTGGCATTTAATACCCACTGGGCCATTTCCCCAAACCCACCAACTTATCATTGCCCTTTTCAGATGGAGCATCTTAGTATTACTTACTTCCCAGGCAAACTCTGTGGAAATACCACACTAATCATGTCACATATTTTCAAGGTTGATACCACTGGCTGAGTTTGAGCTTCAGACTTCAAAAAACGGATTTTTAGATTTTTCCACAGTTATATGAAAAATTGCCTTTTTTAAGGCTAGAAAGATGAAAACATAATTAGTTTGCTTAAACTGTCCAATATCAGTGATTTCCTCCAGAATTTATGGAAATAGTTTAAGACTCTGAAGTAAAGGGCAATTTTGATAGATTCCTCCACTATGAAAAGCTGCCCAGAAAAGAACTATAAATGATACTGAAGGATACTCACTGGGAAGCTTGCTGGGGAACTGTGAGTGGAACCATGATGCTCACTGGGGCTGTATGGGTAAGAATTCATACACTGTGGGTATGTCAAATAGAAAAAGACAGGGGTCTGACTGAGGAACTAGGACCACAAGCAGAATAATAATACAGTTTCTTTTAAAAAATAAAAATTTTAAAACCTCCTATTCAAAAATATTTTATTGCTGATTCTTTAACAAAACCTGGTCAAATGTTAATATAATACTATTAAATCAAAAATAAAATTTTGGTGTAACACTATGAAATACTTAAAGAAATATTAAGTAACTGGGGAAATAAAAGATAAAAAAATGTTAATACATACACTTGAAAGGTATTTATAATAAATACATCATTTATTTATAATAACTATACATGCATATATTATATAATATAAATATATAATTTAACATATAATTTTATAATATTAATAAACATGTTATTATTTAATAATAAATAATAAACATGTAATGAACAGAAGTAAACTGTATTATATTTTTAAATTAAAAATAAGTTTTATTCAGAAAGCAATAAACATAAAATTACACAATTAAAATTTAAAATAATAACAGCAATCATACCTTATAATTTCATCTTAAATTATGGCTTATAATAGCTACATATTGACATACTCTAATAACTACCAATTCACAGGTCTCAAAATTCAGTTTGACCACTGTTATTAATAAAATGACAAAACAGAACACTGATACCAAATGCTGACGAGAATGTGGAGCAACCAGGACTCTTATTCATTTCTGGTGGAAATGCAAAACTATACAGTCATTTTGGAAGAGAGTTTGGTGATTTCTTCCAAAATTAAACATACTCTCAACAAATGACCCAGCAATAGCACTCCTTGGCATTTACTCAAAGGAGTTGAAATCTTAAGTCTATACAAAAACCTGCACACAGATGTCTGTAGCAGCTTTATTCATAATTGCCAAAACCTGAAAGCAACAAAGATATCCTTCAGCAGGTAAGTGGAAAAATAAATTGTGGTAAATAAACAGACAATGGAATGTTGTTGTTGTTGTTGTTTAGTCTCTATGTCCAGCTCTTTGAGATACTGTGGACTAGATAGCCCACTAGGTTCCTCTGTCCATGGGATCTCCCAGGCAAGAATATTGGAATGGGTTGCCATTTCCTACTCCAGGGGATCTTCCCAACCCAGGGATCATACCTACATCTCCTGTGTCTCCTGCATTGGCAGGAGGATTCATTACTACTGAGCCACCAGGGAAGCCCAGTGGAATATTATTCATTGCTAAAAAAAAAAAAAAAAAAAAGACCCATCAAGCCATGAAAAGACATGGAGGAAATTTAAATACATTTTACTAGGGTGAGAAAAGTCAATCTGTAAAGCCTACATACTATAGGACTCCAACTCTATGACATTCTGGGAAAGGCAAAACTATGTAGACATTAAAAATATCATTGATTGCCAGGGACTGGGAAATGCTTCCCTGATGGCTCAATGGGTAAAGAATCTGCCTGCCAATGCAGGAGACACAAGAGATGAGGGTTCGATCTCCGGGTTAGGAAGATCCCCCAGAGGAGGAAAATGGCAACTCATTCAAGTATTCTTGCTTGAAAAATCCCATGGACAGAGGAGCAAGAAACCACAGGGTCACAAGAGAGTCGGATGCGACTAAGCACACAGCAAGGGAAGGTGGGAGGGATGACTATGTGGAGCAGAGAGGATTGTTAGGGCAGGGAAGCTACTTTGTATATTACTGCAATGACGTTACCATATTCTTTTGTCAAAACTCATACAGGAAAAAACCCCATAAAACAGCAAGAGTGAATGAATCCTAAAGTAAACTATGAACTTTGGGTTATTCTGACAAGTCAATCAAAGGTTTATCAATCCTATTAAATATGCCACCATGGTGCAGGATGTTGACAGAAGGGGTGGTTGTGTGTGTGAGGTCAGAAGGTAGTGGGAATTCTCTGTACTTTCTACTCAGGTTGGCTGTGAACCTAAGACTGCACTAAGAAAAATAAAGTCTATTTTTAAAATTCCAGCCATCTAACAGGTCTGCAATATGCCTATAAATTCATATATGTTTAATTGTACATTTTATTGGGTTTAGGATACATGATGTGGTAAAACAAAGCTATGCACCTTACTTTATCTCAAGAGATGAAGTCCCAAAATCCCAAATCCTCAGAGTTGATTATTTTGAAAGAAATACCATACCTCATAGTATTCTAGAGAGTTCATATGGAAAACTGAAAGGCAGTTTTCTTAATCTAAAAAGTAATAGCTGAACAAGACTGCATTTGTCATCTGTGAAGTGTTTCTCCCATGGTAACTTGTTCATTGGATTGTGGACCTCAGTTCTCCACAGATGACAACCAATCCACATAAAGATTCTATATAGATAGATTCAATGTTTCCAATCCCAACTTGGCTGACAAATGTGAGTGTTGTCCATGCTCAGATGATCCCCTGGTCCTTATGGACTATCCTCTGGTGCTTATGGATCCCCTGATGCTTCAGTATCATAGGGATACTGAAGTTATTTCAGAAAAGATAAGTGCAAATTTAATATTAGAAAATTTCCCTCCAGTTTTTCTTTACTATTTATCAATATATAATCATCATGGGTCATCTTCACATGTAAGCTTCTCAAATGCAGAGACACAGAGCAATTTATCTTTTTGGGAAGCAGCAACGGACATCAAGTTCATTGTCAGTCTCTTATATCCAACTACATCCTGGAAAACCTAGCTCACCTCAGTGCCGGGAGCCAGCATATTGCATATTGAGTGCATATTGCATATTGCATATTAAGTGCAGCACTTTCCACAGCATCATCTTTCAGGATCTGGAATAGCTCAACTGGAATTCTATCACTGCCAGGAGCCAGCGTGAGGAACTCTGCCCGTGGCAAAGGTCATGAGGAAAGAGGCTTGGCTTACGCAAAGGCGGGATCAAGCCTCAGGAGTCCCCCTGGAAATTCTCGAGCATCTACCCCCAAAACTAGAGTCTGCCTACTTTCTGCTTTGTGCTTTCACCTACACCTCTGACTTTACAGGGGGCTATCCCCCACTACCTCTCTCTGAAAAAAGAGTTAACTTACAGCTCCAGTTAATAAAGTTCCTGGGTGTGATAGTGTTTCAACCTACAAACTCCTTTGGAAGTCCTCTAGCCTGCCTGAATAGGTTTTTCCGGCCACATGTGATTGTTCAGAGCCTCCCAACTGTGAGAGGCAGGAGATGTTCTAAACTGTCTAAATACAGATTCCTTTGAGGAGTTAAAAGATTGATTAGAAATTGTATTGGTGAAGGGTTTTTCACTTGTTGGGCCAATGTTTGCTGCCAAGTTTCCATATCCCTTACCTGCTGTGTCCCTGGCAGTGTATTGATTAATATGATTGGTGTAAGTAGTAGTTTTAATGTTTGTAACCTTGGACCCTTGAGTTAATTCTTTTTCTTGTTATAGCCCACCACACCTTTGCCCTATAGGAATGCAACTTTAATGCTTTTGGAGGGTGACGCTTGACTAATCACCTTTAGAGAAAATAAATTTTCTGAAGAAAGGTTCTTAAAATGTTAACAGGCCTCCGGGCCAGAAGATGATGCAAATCACCTAAACTTTTGCAAATGGTAAGTTTGCAGGAAGAAAGCCTGGCTTGCTGCATGACTCTACCCCTTCCCCCATTATCCTCTATGCATAACTTAAGGTATAAAAACTACTTTGGAAAATAAAGTGTGGGCCTTGTTCATCGAAACTTGGTCTCCCCATGTCGTTCTTTCTCTCACCTTCTGGCTGAATTATTCAGCCTCTTTTCTCCACTGAATTTCTTCACTGAGCTATCCTCCTTCTATTACTCTTTATATCCTTAATTAACGTTTAATTAAGCAGTTGTTTCTTGATCCTCGCCGACACCGTCCCCACTTCGAATTCCCTGGATCCACCGGGGCTGGATCCCAGCACCTCAGATTAATTTTTAACATTTAAAATAATTGTATACTCTAAAAAAGCATTTTAATCCAGCAACATTTTTAGGAAACACAAAAAGAAAACGGTTAATCTCTGGAAATATATCCTCTTAGTGGGGTTTATAGTGGCCAATAAAATATTCATATATTTCTTTTAATTTTTGACTGTGCTGTGTTCTCATTGCTGGTTTTCTAGCTGCAGTGAGCAGGGCTACTTTGTAGCTGGATTGCAAGAGCTTTTCATTTCTGTGGCTTCTCCTGCTGCATAGCACAGACTCTAGGGCACGCAGGCTTCAGTAGTTGTGGCGCATGGGCCACATGCATGTGGGATCTTCCTGGACCAGGGACTGAACCCAAGTCCCCTGCATTAGCAAGGAGATTCTTAACCACTGGACACCAGGGAAGTCCTAAAATACTTACATTTTAAGATGCTAAAATGTCCTAAAAAATCTTGATTTACAATAGGAAGTCAGAGCCCCACAAAATCAAGCAAAGGTTTGTTTTTAGAGAGTTAGGTAGAGAAAAGTGATAGTATATAATTCCTTTAAAAATGTATGTGAACTCAAAATTAGAAGCTTTATTCTTTCCATTAAAAAGGGGGATAAAAAGTCAAGGAAAATAATAATTGTAAGAAATCTGGCAAAATAGCTATTATATAATCATGTTTATTATACTTCACCAGCCAATTCATTGCAATGTGCCACTGTGAGAGGGAACATTTATAATCTCCTACTGCCATCTTATGTAATGTCTTGTCACTGCACAAAAGGAGGAATATACATTAAGCAAAAACAAAAGCACTTTCTGGAAGTTGTTATGTTAACCCAAATTTTCCCCATAAAAATAAAATATCTTTTTCCAGTCCTCATCTATTTACAACAGGATTCTTTTTAAGTTCAGTCATTTAGTAAATTATTTATCATTTATTTTCTATTAGTTTCTTAAACTTTCACTTCTGGTCATATTTGTTATCTCATATACAGCTATTGTGATGTAAAATGCTATGTAGCATTATATATTATTCAAATGCATGAGAAATGCAAAAGCTGAAAATTAAAGGTATAAATGAAGCAGAAACAATGAACAGTTCCACTCTTTAAAGCAACAGAAGTCAACAGATTTTCTTTAACAAGTTTATCCTGAAACCAGCCAGGTCAAAAGCCACCAAGTTGATATAGAAGAATTTTAATTTACTGTGTAATTATAAACATATGCCAAACTTCAACCTAAAAATAGCAATGCAAGTAGGCAAAGTGGTATTGTTTTTCTATAAGTTCTGACAATTCTAATCTGACAAATTTTAATACATTGCTAGTCAATTACTATTCAGAAGACCATATAACCTAATGAAATTTAGAAATCTGTCAGTAAGAGTCTCCCCACTCATATTTGACTATCTAACGCCAATATCCCAACTATTACAGAAATATATCAATTAAAAATGTGTTTATCCACAAGTAACAATAAAAATACCAATTAATTATGGTTTAAGCAACTAAAAGTTTGTCTTGCCTTTCATTCTATTTCTGAACAATGTTATCACTTTCTAAAGTTCTTTCTAGATTTCCATTTCACCATTTTTAGAACATTGACCTTCATTCTCATGCTTACAAAATCATTGCTGTAGCTCCAAACAATAAAGTAGCATCAAGATTGGAAAAAAGTGAAAAAAGAGAGTGCTAAATACATCTGTTCTCCATATTCTCATTATTAGTCTTTTGGCCAGAAGTATGTCACCTGGCCATTTCTAGATGCAAGAGAAGGTGGGGTAGTTTTTAGTTCAGCACAGTCACTGTGAACAAAGTTAGCAAGATATAAGGAAGGTATTTGTAGTGGAAAGAAACAAACAATATCTACCACAAGGAATGAGATTAACATTGGCCTACAATTAAGACTTTGAGTCCAGGTGGTGGGTTAAGCTGAAGGTGAAAGCTTCTCTTTCTTTACATGTATTATTAAATACATAATAATACTAGGTTATAGGAAAAATAACGGAGAAGGCAATGGCACCCCACTCCAGTACTCTTGCCTGGAAAATCCCATGGACGGAGGAGCCTGGTGGGCTGCAGTCCATGGGGTCGCTGAGGGTCGGACACGACTGAATGACTTCACTTTCACTTTTCACTTTCATGCATTGGAGAAGGAAATGGCAACCCACTCCAGTGTTCTTGCCTGGAGAATCTCAGGGATGGGGGAGCCTGGTGGGCTACCGTCTATGGGGTCACACAGAGTCGGACATGACTGAAGCGACTTAGGAGGAGGAGGAGGAGGAAAAATAAATGAAGCACGTAAGGGAAATTGTCAAATGCCATAGATAAAGAGAACCAATAATAATGCTTTTGAGCATTTCACAGAGGTAACTGGGATGAATATACCCAGGAGACAGATATGAAGATGCAAGACTCAATGCACAGGCAAGAGCCACCACTGACCTGGGAAAAGGCCTGGCCAGGAGAACATCTCCCACCAAGGTTAAGATCCATATAGATATGGGCAGCGAACCCAGGCCCAGGCCAAACCAGAATCTTCTGTAAGAAAGCAGAGCACCTGGCCTGTATTGCATGCAGATGTACAGCCTAAATTCTCACACAACTCTAAAAATCCCAAGGGGAAAACTAGTGGAAATGGTCTAGATCAGGTAAACCTTGTACTGCACTATAACAGGCAACCGTAAAACCTCCTCAAAGGAACACTTCCATAACCCAGAGCACACAGAAGATTATTGCTGCAAAAGATGAAGTGGCTGGAAAATAAAAGGAAACACACAAAGAAATGCCCTGAGTGGCACAACAAATGGGATAAGTCATGCCCAGAGAGCCACTGACAATACAGCAATCTCAAAAGGTCTTTTCCAAAACCGGTTTTTGTCAGACTCTTTCAGCTTTAATAAATAAGAACCAGAAGCACAATCCATACTAGCTCATGGGAGTTAAGAAAGGGGAACAAGAAAAATATTAAAGAAACAGAAAACTTGACTTGCCCCTTTCCTCCCATGACCCTAAAATGAGCTTACTTGTCCTTCAGAAAAAAACAAATGAAAGACCCAAAGGACACAGAGTCATTTACAAGAACAAATCAATACAAAACCAGCTGAATTTTAGAGCGCTAAGGGATATAGAGCAGAGGTCATACAACTGAATATTACAAAGATAAACTCCCTGGGTCCTGAAGATCTCCAAAACTTACGCACAAAGATGAATGTACTAGACCCCATGAGGACTTCAGCGAAGGAAAGCAAGGTAGATTTTCAGCTGAATTCTGAAAAATCTGTAGGACTGTTGAAGAGACACAAATTACTGGAATACTGCTGACTCATCTTTTTCTATTCACAGGCTTGTTTCCTATCATAATTTATACTACAAATTTAAATGATTTTGAGAGAAACTGGAAAGATCCAAAAGATGAACAAATTTGCCCAGTAGATGGGAAATATCAGTATTAGGAGCAAAGACTGAATGGATTTGCCTCATTTCACACAGAACATACATGAGTGTTATGTTTAAATTCTTTGAAATTATTTAAGGTGTTTCAAGAGGAAATTAGGCTATTGTTCTCAGTGAGGAAAAACTCAAAATTGGAATAAAAATGATACTAACAAGAAGAATCTATCACTTTCAACAGAATAACCCCTGAAATCAAGCCAGGAACTAACTTCCATTTCTAGACATCTATTAAGAGTCAACCCTAATGGAATGATGGGTGATTTTCATTTTCTTCTCTGTATCTTGCTGGATTGTCAAAGTGGGCATTACCTTTTAAAATAAAACAATATCAAAAAATAAAAACTGAATGCTAACTAACATAGTTCAGATCCTCAGTTGCCAGAAAAAGAGGGTGAAGATGTACAATCCCTCCAGGTCTTTTATCCTATAAGGAAAAACTTCTTCCACAAATTAGGTTCTGTATCAATAACGTTTGTTAGACTGTTAATTATCCTAATGCAAAATCTAGGAATATTAATATATTCAATCAGTTCTTCAACATCCAAGTGATAATTATTAAGATCTTAACTGTTCGACCACTTGATGTTTACTTAACTTTAGCAACAGTTATGGATGGTGGTAGAGAAGGTGGGAGTCACAGATTTTCCCTTCAAAATAAAAATATTCAAAAGAATAAGTGTAATACAGAAAAGATCACATTGTACTAGCTGTTTCAGAAAAAAAGAAAACTAATTGTCCCACAGACTCGCCTTCCGAGTTTTAAGTAATTTCTTTCATATAAAGAAATAAGTATGACAATGAACATACAGGAATATATTCTTAACAGTTTGCTTCATTGTACAGTAAAACTATAAAAACTGACCAACAAATTTACAAGGGAACATAAATAAAATAACTCTTTCACAAACAGTAATAAATCACATAAAAACTGAACAAAGTTTAATTATAGTGATATAATTAAATAGTGATACTTCTTGCTAAGACAGTGACACATACAGGAACACATATACATAACATCAGTTTTAAGCCCGGTTTCCTAAGAAAAAAGTACCTATACAAATCACTGTTAAATCACCTTTAATTACTTAGTCAATTTAAACCAAATAGGCCTAAAGCCAAACAAGGCTCTCTTAGTTTCCTAGAGCTAGCAATATTTTTACTAAATAAACTGAATCATTCCTCAAATTCTGTTTTGCAGGGATAGCCTGAACTTTCTAAATTGAGTACTCATTCCAGAGGACTAGATTGAGAAAACTCTATTTTGATGCCATCCTTTTTCTAAAGGACTTTTTCCTTATAGAATATTTGACGCTCACAGTGTTAAGGGACGCAGATGTAGGAATTCAGAGATGGAATGTTAATAAATACTGAGCAACAAAGAAAACACATCTTAGGAAATCAGGGCCTCTCAACATGGCTACAAATTTGCATCTCCTAAGGACTCTTTTTTTAAGTACCAGATCAATTAAAGCAGAATCTTTAAAATTTGAGTCCATGATTTAAAAAAAAAAAAAATCACCAGACGATTCTAATACAGACAAAGAATTTCAAAGCATAGCAATAGATGAAATCAAGCAAACAATATAGTCAGATTGAATGCGTTCAAAACAGAGATTTGTATTCCAAACCAAGAGTCAATTTCAAAGGGAATTAGAATATAAGTGATATTTTCTGTAACTCCAGAATACAAAGGTGATAATTTATAATAGCCACGGCACCAAGAAATTATCTGAGGGACTGATCGCTGAAACACTGAAAGAAAATAAAGCAGAAATCCTCCCTGATGCCCTATTCTTCAAGGTCTGCGGGTATAAACATCTAATAAAATCAAGCAGTGGACATATTAAGCTCTTGGTATTTCTGTGCTAATCAGCAGTTTTTAAAAAAGTGCTTCCAGGACTAATACATCTGTTGTATTTGGGGGTTGTTACCAACCTCAAAGCAAAAAGGCTTGAAATCAACTATATGAGCAGTTTTTAAGGCATTCATCCAAATTTGGATCATTTTCATCTAAATCCGTTTGCAAATAAGACATTTTTCAGCTTGAAAAATTAGAGAACTTCAGTGACTTTGAAATTTCACAGAAAGGTTCTTCAACTTTATGATGACCCACAGAATCACCAAACTCAGAATGGACCAACAATACAAAATTAAATTTTAACTACTAAGGGTGGAGATATACAAAATATTTTTCAGATAAACAACAAGGTACAGAGAGTAATAAACACTTGCATATCCATTACCTAGCTTAACTAAAACATCAAAAATACAATTAAAGTCTTCAGCATTCTTCCTCTTCCATTAACTCTCCCATTCTTACCAACCCTCTCAAAATGAATGGAGCTGTCCAAAAATCGTTGCTCATCATTTCCATAAAAGATTTTATAATTTAACCATATATGTATAAATCTCCAAACAATATACATATATGGGTTCTTTTATGTTTAAATTTTATAAAAATAGTATCATAATATATGTATCTTTCTCAGATAAAGATAGTTTTTTTATTTGATACTATATTATTGCAAGGTTTATCCATGTTCATGCAAATAATTCATTTTAACTGCTGTATATTAAACAGCACCACAGTTTGTCCATTGTCACACTACTAACATGCTGAAACATATTCTAATGTATGACTCTTGAATAGCAGAAATTTCTCCAGACAGTGCTTCTCAGACTTTAATGTGCATATAAATCATTTGAGCATCTAGTTAAAATGCAGGTTCTGATTTAGCAGGTCTGAGACTGGGTCTGATAGTTTATATTGTTAACAAGTTCCCTGGATATGCTATAGGCTGCATTGTTCAGCATGACAGTCACTAGCTATATGTGGTTATTTAAATTTAATTCAGTTCAGCTCAGTCCAGTCGCTCAGTCGTGTTCAACACTTTGCAACCCCATGAACTGCAGCACGCCAGGCCTCCCTGATGCTGCTGCTAAGTCGCTTCAGTTGTGTCCGACTCTGTGTGACCCCATAGATGGCAGCCCACCAGGCTCTCCCGTCCCTGGGATTCTCCAGGCAAGAACACTGGAGTGGGTTGCCAGGCCTCCCTGTCCATCACCAACTCCCAGAGTTCACTCAAACCCATGTCCATCGAGTCGGTGATGCCATCCAGCCATCTCATCCTCTGTCGTCCCCTTCTCCTCCTGCCCCCCATCCCTCCCAGCATCAGAGTCTTTTCCAATGAGTCAACTCTTCGCATGAGGTGGCCAAAGTACTGGAGTTTCAGCTTCAGCATCATTCCTTCCAAAGAAATCCCAGGGCTGATCTCCTTCAGAATGGACTGGTTGGATCTCCTTGCAGTCCAAGGGACTCTCAAGAGTCTTCTCCAACACCACAGTTCAAAAGCATCAATTCTTCGGCGCTCAGCTTTCTTCACAGTCCAACTCTCACATCCATACATGACCACTGGAAAAATCACAGCCTTGACTAGATGGACCTTTGTTGGCAAAGTAATGTCTCTGCTTTTGAATATGCTATCTAGGTTGGTCATAACTTTTCTTCCATGGAGTAAGTGTCTTTTAATTTCATGGCTGTAATCACCATATGCAGTGATTTTGGAGCCCAAAAAATAAAGTCTGACACTGTTTCCACTGTTTCTCCATCTATTTCCCATGAAGTGATGGGACCAGATGCCATGATCTTCATTTTCTGAATGTTGAGCTTTAAGCCAACTTTTTCACTCTCCTCTTTCACTTTCATCAAGAGGCTTTTTAGTCCTCTTCACTTTCTGTCATAAGGGTGGTGTCATCTGCATATCTGAGGTTATTGATATTTCTCCCGGCAATCTTGATTCCAGCTTGTGCTTCTTCAATCATAAGTAGTTCTTCACCTGCACTTACCATATTTCAAGTACTCAGTAGTTACTGGACAGCGCAGAGGACATTACCATTATCTCAGAAATCTGGAATATTGAATAGCACTGCTCTGGGATCTTGTCTGATTACTCAAAGTGTTGTCTAAGGACCAGGAGGCAGCTCTTTAGAAACAGAATCTCAGGCTCCCTCTGATGAATCCCAACCTGCACTTTAGCAACATTCCTAATTGATTTGTTTCCTTCTTGAAGTTGCAGAAGCACTGTTTTAGGGTGTTTTAGACCTAAAAGTGGAATTGAGGGGTTGAAGGGCATGCATGTCTACAACTTCACCCAGCAGGCGCAACTACTGAGCCCACATGCCGCAACTACTGAAGCCTTCACACCTTAGAGCCCGTGCACCGCAACGAGATACGACCAGGATGAGAAGCCCGTGCACCGCAACTAGAGAGCAGCCCCCACTCACCACAACTAGAGAAACACCCGCACAGCAACAAAGGCCCAGCACAGCCAAAAAAAACTTTTTTTTTAATTAGTTTTTTAAAAAACAATTCTTTACTTAGTCTAAATACTACTCATTTGTTTATTATATACACTGTATTTATCTTCTTCCAGTCTGTGGCTTCTCTTTCACTTTGCTTACGCTGTCATATGATATACCTAAGTTTTTAATTTGATCAGTATCATCAGTCTCCATTCAGGTTACAGTGGCAGGACAATCTTCAGGACCACAGGACAACTAGTTTGAAGTATTCTCTTTCAATGTAAATTATTTCTCCCTTCATCTTAACTCAACTAGGAGTAAGGATTCTAATGATCCTATCTTCCACCAATGAAATCTTACCTTTATAAGCAAGCTTGAGGCTTCTATAAGCAACCAAGTAGTCTGACAACTGAAAAATACTGAGGGAATCACCCGACCCCTCTTCCATTCACATCCGTAAGTATTGGCCGTACTTTGAAACAGAGATTCTAGATCTACTGGAGCTTTTCTATAAGGAGAATGAGAAGGACCTCATTTATTATAGCTAATTTGATCCACAAATGCACAAATGTTTGTTTTATATTGTCTTTTTTTCCCCTGGATAAGCCAAAATGGGAAAATGTGCTAAGGCAAAAGGAGTTGGGGCTTCCCTGGTGGTCCAGTGGTTGAGAATCCACTTTGCAATGCAGAGGACACCAGTTCAATCCCTGGTCCGGGAAGATTCCACATGCTTCAGAGCAACTAAGCCCCTGTGCCACAACTACTGAGCCCTCACTCTAGAGCCCTCAAGACGCGACTACTGAAGCCCATGCACCTAGAGCCCGTACTCTGCAACGAGAGAAGCCACCAATGAAAAGCTCTCACATCACAACTAGAGAGTAGGCCCCACTCTCTAAAAACTAGAGAAAGTCCACACAGAACAATGAAGATCCAGGACAGCCAAAAATAATTTTTTAAATAAAGAAATAATTTTTTTAAAATGAGTTTGCTGTCCTCTATTCATTAAATAATGCAATCCATTAGGGAAAAAACCAATAAGTATAAATAGTAAACAAGAAGAAGCAACACAATTCAGATATAATTTTTTTAATTCTGAAACGTGTATATGGAAAAGTTACTGTTATAAAGGGGAAAATATGTTCACTATAAAGGGATTGCTCCTATTATTTATAATGACCTACTGATTAAACTTAGAAAAATATCAGACGTCTGGATCAACAATGGGACATCTTTCTATATTTCTAAATATCATTTGCTTATTCTACAAAATATATGAATATTTTATTTATATATAAATAAAATATATAAAATTATTATATAAAAGTGAAAAAGGTGGCTTAAAACTCAACATTCAGAAAACCAAGATTATGGCATCCAGTTCCATCACTTCATGCAAATAGATGGAGAAACAATGGAAACAGTGAGAGACTTTATTTTTGGGGCTCCAAAATCACTGCAGATGGTGACTGCACACATGAAATTAAAAGAAGCTTGCTCCTTGCAAGAAAAGCTATGACCAACCTAGACAGCGTACTAAAAAGCAGAGACATTACTTTGCCAATAAAGGTCCATCTAGCCAAAGCTATGGTTTTTGCAGTAGTCATGTATGGATATGAGAGTTGGACTATAAAGAAAGCTGAGCCCCAGAGAATTAATGCTTTTGAACTGTGGTGTTGGAAAAGACTCTGGAGAGTCCCTTGGATTGCAAGGAGATCAAACCAGTCCATCCTAAAAGAAATCAGACCTGAATATTTATTGGAAGCACTGATGCTGAAGCTGAAACTCCAATACTCTGGCTATATGATGCAAAGAACTGACTCGTTGGAAAAGACCCTGATGCTGGAAAGACTGAAGGCAGGAGGAGAAGGGGACAACAGAGGATGAGATGGTTGGATGGCATCACCGACGCAATGGACATGAGTTTGAGCAAGCTCCAGGAGGTGGTGATGGACAGGGAAGCCTAGCGTGCTTCAGGCCATGGGGTTGCAAAGAGTCAGACATGACTGAGTGACTGAACTGAACTGAACTGCTTCTATAAAATCAGCTCCAATAGCAACACTAGTATTCATTTATTTCACCCTTCCATTCATTTACTAAAAATATTTATTAACTATTGTAAGTCATAAGCTAGATTTATAAAGCTATGACAAATCAAAATGGAAAGTATGTTCTCCAGAATCTTTTAAAAATATTTATCAAGCACTCACTGAATAGTAGGCATAATGCTAAACTTTCTACATTCACTATCTTATTTTGTCTTCTCAAAAACTCAGCAATACTTCATTAAATGTTTATTGAGCACTCACTCTGTTCCAAACACTATTCAAAGCACTGAGGAGTCAGTAGTGGAAAAGGTTCCTGCTCTCATGGAACTTTAGAAAAAAGAAGATACACCACAAATAATTTTTCAAAAAGTATGTGGTACTGTATACACATATAGTATAAATGGTCTAAAAAAATATTACAGAGTAATGGGATGAAGAGTGCAATCTCAAACTTGGAGAGACTAACCTACCCTAGACACAAGGCCAGGGAGCAGCACTGTTTTGACTTCCATTCCATGCCAACTACTTCATCATCTCTTTATATTTTAGTGTTTACTTGCTTCTACATCTCATTTAGCACTGGACAGGATAAGGGAAAGAGGAGAAGGTGCAGAGAACTCCCCAGTGTGGCTCAGACACCAGACCCACAGAGAAGCAACTTAAGACTGTATCACCATCTTTGCCACTACTCCTCGTATCTCCTCCCTACTATTCAAACAAACTTGCCTCGCTCTGAGCCTCAAACCAGTTCTTCAGAATTCTGGGTGCTGGTAAGGCAGCAAGATAATAATGATGTCCAGATCATAACAGAAGTTATGAAGAACAGTGTGATACCACAAAACTATGCATAACTGCCAACAGGAAAAATTAATTAAGAGGAATACAAAGTGTAAGTCACTCAGTTACATCCAACTCTTTGAGACCCCATGGACTGTGGTCCACCAGGCTTCTCTGTACATGAAATTTTCCAGGCAACAATACTGGAGAAGGTAGCCATTCCCTTCTCCGGGGGATATTTCCAGCACTGGCATTGAAACTGGGTCTTCTGCACTGCAAGCAGATTCTTTACCAAGTGAGCCAGCACAGAAACCCATCTTTAGAGTCTAAACATGAAGATTCCATTAATTTTCTTTGAAGACTCCAATTTTCCTTGGGATACTGAAGAACATAGCATATTTGAAATGGATATTTTATCTGACAGACATTTAATATTTTAGGTGATTTTTTTCAAAATAACTATCATTAACTAGGTAGTTCACAGTATACATCGTGGCTTCACATAATAGAATACAGTAATTCATTTACACACAAATATGTAAAATAAATATTATAATACAGAATATATAAAAAGTAAAGCTTGTAAGTATTAAAATGAAAGTCTTTTTGAACAAAGAGCAGCCTTCCCACCCAAATTCTTGTTTTGAAATTCCATTCCTCACTATAAAGAATTCAGTGAAGGAAAAACTGACCAAAAGTATAGAGTAGGGAATGTATAAGATGAGTCTGGACATTTTGTTATAACAGATAGAAAGGAAATGATCAAAAACTCTGAAAAGGGGGACTACTAATCAAAAGAGCTCGGAAACCCAAAGAGAGGCACCAACCAGTCAAATACAGAACAATGTAAGCATCAGTAAAGATACTTACCATAGTAGACTAGGAGACATCATGCATTGTGCTTAGTCACTCAATCGTGTCTGAGTCTTTGTGACCCCACGGACTGTATAGCACTCCAGGCTTCTCTGTCCATGGGATTCTCCAGGCAGGAATACTGGAGTGCGTAAGCCATTTCCTTCTCCAGGGGATCTTTCCAATCCGGGGATCAAACCCAGGCCTCCTGCATTGCAGGCATATTCTTTACCATCTGAGCTACCAGGGAAGCCCTAAAAGACATCAAATATATTTAAATCATGACTTCATCATGATTTTTAAAAATACTTGGTCACTACTAGAGAAATAAGTGTGGATGAAACTATATGATACCTGGCTTTTGCCTCAAAAGAATATGACAAAGGAAGCTGGTGAAGGTAAAAACAAATAACATTGGCATGAGTTGGTAACTGTTGAAACTGAGTGATGGTACATGGATATACACTATGATAGTCTATCTACTTTGATATATGTCTTAAATTTTCCAAAATAAAAAGTTAAAACAAAAGAATTCCATTTTTACCTTAAAAGTACTTTCAAAATTTCTGAAGAAAAATCTACAGTAAAGAATGCTTGAAAGCAGAAAAAAAAATAGCATGAATGACAAGAATTCTGGTTACGATGCTATAAGACATAAACCAGAGTTAAATATTTAAATAATCAGAAAGGCAAGGTTATTCAAAACATCAAAATAGGCAGATGCAGACTGAACTATGCAGAGACACTGAGCAGAATTCAAAATAATCAAAACTATATTTTAAAATATTCTTTTTGAAAATTCAGAATTTGTAAATCACTTTGTTACCTAATGGTTTAATGGCAGACTCCAACAAAACTAACATTCTAGTCTGCTGCTGCTGCTGCTAAGTCGCTTCAGTCGTGGCCGACTCTGTGCGACCCCATAGACGGTAGCCCACCAGGCTCCCCCATCCCTGGGATTCTCCAGGGAAGAACACTGGAGTGGGTTGTCATTTCCTTCTCCAACGCATCAAAGTGAAAAGTGAAAGTGAAATCGCTCAGTCGTGTCCGACTCCCAGCAACCCCGTGGACTGCAACCCACCAGGCTCCTCCGTCCATGGGATTTTCCAGGCAAGAGTACCAGAGTGGGGTGCCACTGCCTTCTCTAAACATTCTAGTACAGTTTGTTTACAAACTGTAAATAAAATAAAATTACAAAGAAGATGAAGTTTGTCTTCAGTTCTACCTACCACTTCAACTGCCTTCCATTTACCCTTTAAAGATATCCAGGATCTTCTTCATCTCTTTTTTTTAATTAATTAATTTATTTTAATTGGAGGCTAATTACTTTACAATATTGTAGTGGTTTTGCCATACACTGACATGAATCAGCCATGGGTATACATGTGCCCCCCATCCTGAACCCCTCCCACCTCCCTCTCCATCCCATCCCTCAGGGTTGTCCCAACGCCCTGTTTCATGCATTATAAAAATCTTCTTTGAGAGAAGGATGTAATAAGCACATTCACACCAAACTGTAAATGACTCAAATGATTCACCACTGACTCCTGAGTGCCTATCTCACTCTTACACTTAGGTAGCTAAGCAAGCACATCTCTTACATTCATAAGAACCACAACAGTGATTATCACTAAGACATAAGACAGTAGATTCACCTGAAAAAAGGAAATCAGGAAAAAATTAGGAAAATTTTATTTTACTATAAATTCACCTTTCTTACACAATGCGTAACGCATATTTTAACGATTACATATTAAACAATACAACACTGTGACAGAAGAGGCAGTTTTAATAAGAATATATTACAACTCCCTTTTTATATAGCAAACAACTTAATGTAAGAAAAAAACTTGATGTAATAACTTCGATTTTGAAGAGCCAACGCTTCTTCAATCCCCCAAGTAAAATCTAAATTAAAGTACTTAATATTCCTAAGCTACTGCTATTGCTGCTACTGCTAAGTCGCTTCAGTCGTGTCCAACTCTGTGCGACCCCATAGATGGCAGCCCACCAGGTTCCCCCGTCCCTGGGATTCTCCGGGCAAGAACACTGGATTGGGTTGCCATTTCCTTCTCCAATACAGGAAAGTGAAAAGTGAAAGTGAGGTCGCTCAGGCGTTCCCAACTCTTAGCGACCCCATGGACTGCAGCCCACCAGGCTCCTCCGTCCATGGGATTTTCCAGGCAAGAGTACTGGAGTGGGGTGCCACTGCCTTCTCCAAAGCTAAGCTTCCAGGAAATCACTTAGTAAAAGGTGAATACAATTTACTGATAAATGTCCAATATCTTCCTTCACTCTTTTATTGATATTTTATTGATAAAACAGAATCAGATGTGACAACTTAGTTGTACTCTGCATACTCTTACTATACAATCCAGTAATGCACTACTTGATATTTACCCAAGGAGTTGAAAACTTAAATCCACACTAAAACCTGTGCAGACATTTACAGTAACTTTTCTATAATTGTCCAAACTTGAAAGCAACCAAGATGTACTTCAATTGGTGAATGGAAAGATAAACTGTGGTCTATTCAGACAGAGGAATATAATTAAGCACTAAAATAAAATGAGCTATCAAGCCAAAAAAAGAGAAAGACATCTAAATGGGTATTACTAAGTGAAAGAAGCCAATCTGAATAGGTTTTGTATGATCTCGACTTATATGATATTCTGGAAAAGGCAAATGTATGGAGACAGGGAAAAGGTCAGTAATTGAGGCAGGGGAGGGAAGAACAGACAGAACAAGAGGATTTTAGAAGTTGCTTTATTTTTTAAATGAAACACGTGTATACATATGAAATGAAATAAATGTAATATTTCGGAAAGTATTATTAGCCACTGGTACTGGAGTTCCATTTAGGAAACTGTCTTCATTTAGGAAAATGCTTTGATAAACTGCCATGCATGTGGAAGGTGAGGCCTTGAGAGTGAGGTGTTCAATGAGACTACAGTACAAGGAGAGAATATTATCTCCAATTACTTTAATAAACTTTTTTTTTATCCTGATGAAAATATCTATATAACTACCAGGAAAGCCATGGTAAAAATCATGTACATTCAAGTTATAAAAGATGATCTGAGTCTTTCAGCATTAGTATCCCACTCATAGTAGGTGCTGAATAAATGCTGAATTCGGATTTCCCTGGTGGCACAGGGGTAAGAATCCACCTGCTAATGCAGGGAACATGGTTCAATTCCTGGTCTGGGAAGATTCCACATGCAGCAGAGCAACAAAGCCTGTGCACCACAACTACTGAAGCCCGCGTGCTCTAGGGCCCTCGAGCAACAACTAATGAGCGCCTGTGCCACAACTACTGAAGCCCACAACCTAGAGCCTACGCTCCAAACAAGAGAAGCCACAGCAATGAGAAGCCCACGCACCACAACTACAGAGTAGCTCCTGCTCTCCGCAACTAGAGAAAGCCCACGTGCAATAATGGAGACCCAGCAGAGCCAAAAATACTCAGGTCTCCTGCACTGTAGGCAGATTCTTTACCATCTAACTCAGCAGGGAAGTCCCAAAAATAATAAATAAATATAAATATGGCAGTGTATTGTTGTTATTGTTGTTGTTCAGTCGCTAAGTTGTGTCTGACTGTTTGTGATCCCATGAACTGCAGCACACCAGGTTTCCCTGTCCTTCACTATCTCCCAGAGTTTGCGCAAACTCATGCCCATTGAGTTGCTATCTAACCATCTCATCCTCTGCTGCCCCGTTTTCCTCCTGCCCTCAATCTTTCCCAGCATCAGGGTCTTTTTCAAAGAGTCAGCCCTTCACATCAGGTGGTCAAAGTATTGGAGCTTCAGCTTCAGCATCAGTCCTTCCAAAGAATATTCAGAGTTGATTTCCTTTAGGATTGACTAGTTTGATCTCCTTGCAGTCCAAGGGACTCTCAAGAGTCTTCTCCAGCACGACAGTTCAAAAGCATCAATTCTTCAGTCCTCAGCCTGCTTTATGGTCCAATTCTCACATCCATACATGACTACTGGAAAAACCATAGCTTTTTCAGTTTTCAAAAAAACTATACAGACTTTTGTCAGGAAAGTGATATTTCTGTTTAATATGCTGTCTAGGTTTGTCATAGTTTTTCTTCCAAGGAGCAACCATCTTTTAATTTCATGGCTACAGTCACTGACTAGAGTGATTTTGAAGCCCAAGAAAATAAATCTATCACTGTTTCTACTTTTTCCCCATCTATTTGCCATGAAGTGATGGGACCAGATGCCATGATCTTAGTTCTTTGAATGCTGAGTTTTAAGCCAGCTTTAGCAGTGTGTACATGTCAAGAAATTTTTTCTAATAAATATTTAATTAATGAATAAAGTAATTGCTGAAAGAACATATAATTTCATTTCTCTTGTTTTTTTGGTTTTCGTTAGTCTAGAAGTGAAATTTATATATGTATTGCTTTACACTTTTTTTGTCATGCTTTTCTGAAGACACAAATAACACACTATTTTATCAAGTGTTTGATGGAGTAGGAAGCCTGTCAATCTGAATTAGAGAGAATATTTGGAGTAATGGAAATCTTATGGTGTGAAACCTTTTGAAGAGTTAATGGACTTTTGCTTCAGGAAGGAAAATAAGCACTTGTCAACTTAGCTCGGATCAAGCATTTCAAGAGTAATGTTCATAGAATGTTTGGTGAGAAAAAAAAAAAAAAAGAAACAACAGAACAGAATAGTTCTTACAAAAACTATCTCCCTACAACAAGAAATAAACACAATAAATTGGACTATATAAAGTAAGTTAGAGGTATACATAAGATGCATGCAATGCAATTTTAGTCCTCAACACTGTCTCTTTGCTTTTCACTAATAAGATAAGCTTGATTATTGAAAGCACTCACCCTTTGATTTTTAAACATTGTGTTCAGAGAGAAGATCATGCTACAGAAGTACCAAAATACGAAGGCATAGAATAAAAGGTAAATGAGGAATCTGAGATGTAAGTAGGGCAGGTGTCTTGGCCAATTTCACAGAGCTAATCAGGAGCAGGGCCAGAGGAAAGAATGCAACAGAACCAAGAATTCTACTTTTTCTTTCCTACAATCCAAATAATCCAAATAGTGTAACACTAGCAGGTCAGCTTTTAGACTTAACCTCAGGAATCTCGTGATTTTAGAAACAAGAATTTTAGTTTGGGACTTAACTGGCAGTCCAACAGTTAAGACTCCACTCTTCCACTGCAGGGGGCACAGGTTCAACACCTGGTTGGGGAAGTAAGATTCCACATGCTTCACAGTGTGGCCAAAGAGTTAAAAAAAAAAAAAGATTTTACTTTGTTAAAAAAAAAAAAAAGTCTCCTGCATAATACTGCCTAAAATTTCTTGAATAAGAAACAGAGCCTTTAATTAACAAAAAAGAAAAGATTAAAAGGCCAGAACAAACACATTCATGTAAATGTTCTCACATGCAAATGAAAAATGAAATCTCTTAATAGAGATAAATGACTAGAAATGTACTAGAAGTGGTGTACATGAAGGGTAAGACTGAGTTCTCTGAAGGAGGAAAGGTTGTTAAAAGGTGACAATGCAGTGACTTCTCAGTTTCTCCCTGCACTAAAATCTGTATAGAATACTGATTAGAAGCATAAACTTGAGAGTGAGAATTTCACACAAATAATACCTAGACATATGACCAAGGCCAATCATTTCTGAGCCTCAATCTTCTCATTGTTAAAATAAGGACATCAATATCTATTTTAAATGGTTGTATGCCAAAGATGGAGAAGCTCTATACGATCAACAAAAACAAGACCAGGAGCTGACTGTGGCTCAGATCATGAACTCCTTATTACCAAATTCAGACTGAAATTGAAGAAAGTAGGGAAAACCACTAGACCATTCAGGTATGACCTAAATCAAATCCCTTATGATTATACAGTGGAAGTGAGAAATAGACTTAAGGGCCTAGATCTGATAGATAGAGTGCCTGATGAACTATGGACTGAGGTTCGTGACATTGTACAGGAGACAGGGATCAAGACCATCCCCATGGAAAAGAAATACAAAAAAGCAAAATGGCTGTCTGGGGAGGCCTTACAAATAGCTGTGAGAAGAAGAGAAGCAAAAAGCAAAGGAGAAAAGGAAAGATATAAGCAACTGAATGCAGAGTTCCAAAGAATAGCAAGAAGAGATAAGAAAGCCTTCCTCAGTGATCAATGCAAAGAAACAGAGGAAAACAACAGAATGGGAAAGATTAGAGATCTCTTCAAGAAAATTAGAGATACCAAGGGGACATTTCATGCAAAGATGGGCTCGATAAAGGACAGAAATGGTATGGACCTAACAGAAGCAGAAGATATTAAGAAGAGGTGGCAAGAATACACAGAAGAACTGTACAAAAAACATCTTCACGACCCAGATAATCACAATGGTGTGATCACTCACCTAGAGCCAGGAATCCTGGAATGTGAAGTCCAGTGGGCCTTAGAAAACATCACTACGAACAAAGCTAGTGGAGATGATGGAATTCCAGTTGAGCTATTCCAAATCCTGAAAGATGATGCTGTGAAAGTGCTGCACTCAATATGCCAGCAAATTTGGAAAACTCAGCAGTGGCAACAGGACTGGAAAAGGTCGGTTTTCATTCCAATCCCAAAGAAAGGCAATGCCAAAGAATGCTCAAACTACTGCACAATTGCGCTCATCTCACATGCTAGTAAAGTAATGCTCAAAATTCTCCGAGCCAGGCTTCAGCAATACGTAAACTGTGAACTTCCTGATGGTTTTAGAAAAGGCAGAGGAACCAGAGATCAAATTGCCAACATCCGCTGGATCATGGAAAAAGCAAGAGAGTTCCAGAAAAACATCTATTTCTGCTTTATTGACTATGCCAAAGCCTTTGACTGTGTGGATCACAATAAACTGTGGAAAATTCTGAAAGAGATGGGAATACCAGACCACCCGACCTGCCTCTTGAGAAATCTGTATGCAGGTCAGGAAGCAACAGTTAGAACTGGACATGGAACAACAGACTGGTTCCAAAGAGGAAAAGGAGTACGTCAAGGCTGTATATTGTCACCCTGCTTATTTAACTTATATGCAGAGTACATCAGGAGAAACGCTGGACTGGAAGGAATACAAGCTGGAATCAAGATTGCTGGGAGAAATATCAATAACCTCAGATATGCACATGACATCACCCTTATGGCAGAAAGTGAAGAGGAACTAAAAAGCCTCTTGATGAAAGTGAAACTGGAGAGTGAAAAAGTTGGCTTAAAGCTCAACATTCAGAAAACGAAGATCATGGCATACAGTCCCATCACTTCATGGGAAATAGATGGGGAAACAGTAGAAACAGTGTCAGACTTTATTTTGGGGGGCTCTGATATCACCGTAGATGGTGACTGCAGCCATGAAATTAAAAGGCGCTTACTCCTTGGAAGGAAAGTTATGACCAACCTAGATAGCATATTCAAAAGCAGAGACATTACTTTGCCAACAAAGGTTCGTCTAGTCAAGGCTATGGTTTTTCCTGTGGTCATGTATGGATGTGAGAGTTGGACTGTGAAGAAGGCTGAGCACCGAAGAATTGATGCTTTTGAACTGTGGTGTTGGAGAAGACTCTTGAGAGTCCCTTGGACTGCAAGGAGATCCAACCAGTCCATTCTGAAGGAGATCAGCCCCGGGATTTCTTTGGAGGGAATGATGCTGAAGCTGAAACTCCAGTACTTTGGCCACCTCATGTGAAGAGTTGACTCATTGGAAAAGACTCTGATGCTGGGAAGGATGGGGGGCAGGAGGAGAAGGGGACGACAGAGGATGAGATGGCTGGATGGCATCACTGACTCGATGGATGTGAGTCTCAGTGAACTCCGGGAGTTGGTGATGGACAGGGAGGCCTGGCGTGCTGTGATTCATGGGGTCGCAAAGAGTCAGACACAACTGAGCGACTGAACTGAACTGATGGGGATGAAAAGAGTTGGTACATGGAAAGAATCTGGCACAATGCCTGGCATATAATAAACAATTAATACATGTTTGTCATTAATATCAATTCACATACCTCTTGAGCACATTGACTTGTTAGGAGTAAATATGTTCAAGTCTCATTCATTAGTGTTCAGCAAAGACTATTGTTTCAGCAGTGGTATTGTAGCCCTTTCAAATTAGATCACAGTATATTTTGATGCCAATAAAAAATATAGTCCCTCAAAGTAAACCTGGACTTCCCTGATGGCTCAGATGGTAAAGAATCCACCTGCCAATGCAGAAGACACAAGAGACATGGGTTAAATCCCTGGATTGGGAAGATCCCCTAGAGAAGGAAATGGCAAGCCATTCCAGTAGCGGTCGCAAAGAGTAGGACACGGCCGAGCAACTAACACATAAAAAATAAAGCTGCCTTATTCTTCTTAAAAATTTGCTTCAGTATCCCTGGAGAAGGAAATGGCAAACCACTCCAGTATTCTTGCCTGGAGAATCCCATGGACAGAGGAGCCTGGCAGGCCACAGTCCACAGGATTACAAGAGTCAGACACGACTTATTGACTAAACCACCACCATGAACCACGTGATGTAATGGATGTGTTAATTACTTGGACTGTGGTCATCATTTCACTATACTACATTACATACCTTTAGAAAACTCATATATTGTACAACCTGCATGTGTGTGTGCTAAGTCAGTTCAGTCATGTCTGACTCTTTGCAACCCTACAGACTGTAGCCTGCCAAGCTCCTCTGTCCGTAGAATTCTCTAGGCAAGAATACTGGAGTGGGTTGCCATGCCCTCCTCCAGGGGATATTCCTGGCCCAGAGATCGAACCCATGTCTCTTTCATCTCCTGCATTGCCAGGCAGGTTATTTACCACTAGCGCCACCTGGGAAGCCCATGGTACAATCTAAATAAACACAATTTTTATTTGTCAACCATACTTCAGTAAAGTTGAAAAAAATACCTTTAGATTAAAAGTTTCAATCACTAAAAAAAAAAAAAATCTGTTTTATATTGTTAAACTTGATTTTTCTTATCTTTGTACTTCACCCAGATATACTTCAGTTTAACTTTTATGATTACAAAATAAAAAGCATACAAATGAATGCTTTAATTAAATACCTTGGTTTGAGAGCAAATTCAGTGTTAAGTCCCTATCAATAACTTTTTTAGAGTTGTGTCTGCTGGTCAAATGTACCCATATTTGATGTGATATTGGTTAATAAAAAGATTCTTGAGTGGCAAAATCTCTATGAAGAGAAGACAATTTACATTTTAAACACTTTTTAGCATAACAATTATAGGATATTTCTAGATATCTGGACCAGCAACATCATATCTTGGGGAACTAGTTAGAAATGTACATTTCAGACCCCACCTAAAGCTAATGAATCAGAAATTGAGAACACAAAGACCAACAGTTATGTTTTAATAAGCCCCCCAAGTGATTCTGATGCATGCTGAAATTTGAAAATCACTAGTCTAAACTCTATAGTCAATATGGCTGCATGCTTTAGATACCCCAAGTTGAAGATTCCTAACAGCTCAGAGGCTGCACTTGCAGATGATAGAGAACATAGAATTCTTTTTTTTTTTTTTCCACTGGAGTATAATTGCTTTACAATGCTGTGTTAGTTTCTGCTGTACCACAAAGTGAATCAGCTATATATCCCCTCCTTCTTAAATCTCCCTCCCACTGCCCCCATCCCACTCCTCTAGAGAACCTAGAATTCTTGCCCCATGCCTTGTGATTCACAAGGGGAAGCTCCTTACTCCACCACCAATTAACAAAAGCCCATGAAGTATAAAAGGGAAAGATATGGCAAAACTTTAAGTCTTAAAATCTCAGATCAAAATTAGACAGCAGAAGGTCTTGAATTTTAGTCCCTATAGGGTATCCTTAGAAGCATCTTCCCAGGTGGCACAGTGGTAAAGAATCTGCCTACCAATGCAGGAGACACAAAAGACATGAGTTCGATCCCTGGATCAGAAAGATCTCCCAGAGTAGGAAATGGCAACCCACTCCAGTATTCTTTCCTGGAAAATCCCACAAACAGAGGAGCGTGGTGGGCTATAGTCCATGGGGTCACAAAGAGTCAGACATGACTGAGCAACTAAGCAGGCATGCCAGGTAGCCCTAACCAGGGTCAATCCAGCTACAATTAGAGTAAGGAATTCCTTTGCACCATGCCCTGCAGTGAAACTGAATAATGTTGGCCAGTGAGAGCAGCAACACAGAGGCCTTCAGGGGAGACTTGACTTGAAAGATCCTTTCAATATTTCAATTCCCTTTTAAGAGAAAAATCAAAATACCTTAAAGGCTTACAGCATTTTGATGAATTTAAATTCTGGGCTTCTAAACTATCAGATTGGAAACTGTAGGCCTCAAAGTTATTTCAAAGGATTATCAGTCTGTAAGCACACTAGTGCTTCCCTGGTGGCTCAGTGGTAAAGAATCCACTTGCAATGCAGGAAACTTGGGCTTGATCCCTGAGTTGGAAAGAGCCCCTGGAGAAGGAAATGGCAACCCATTCCAGTATTCCTGCCTGGGAAATCCCATGGAGAGAGGAGCCAAGTGGGCTAAAGTCCATGGGGTCGCAGAAGAGTTGGACACAACTTAGCGACTCAACGCCAACAACAAGCACAGTAGGCACTGTAAGTAAATGATAAATAACAAAGCAGTCAATATCCATTCATCACTCAGTCTGTGCCAGGAACTGACATGTATTCACTCACTCAAGCTTCCCAACAGCTCAATGTGGTGGGTACTTTAACGGAGACTTAGAAAGTAATTTATCCAAGGTCACATGCCTAGCAGGTAATGCTATTGAAAGCAGTCTGATTAGAGAATAAATACTCTTAACACTACCATTTGGGCTCAGAAATGGACAAGCTATATCTGAGAAACTGAGTCGCTACACTAGAGAAATTTTTACATGAGGTACTAAGGAACAACAGAAGACAGGATGTATTCTAAGAGGCAGAAGAACCAGGCACAATAAGTTTGATCAAGTAACAAAGTCTTAGTTTGCCAAATTTTTATACATTCTGCATAGGTGTCATTCAATCTGCCCCAGCCTAGCTATCTGCAATCATGTCTGTGGCCTTTGAGAAAGAAGACTTTGGTGAAAGCTGAACAGTCATTTTATAAAACCTAGTAAAATTTACTACTGCTAAGGATACCGCTAATGGAGAGTAACACTAAAAGCAAATGGATGAGGGCATTTTTCTTGGCTTCCCTTTCCCTTCCCTTCCTCCAACCCCGTCCTACATGTAAAAGCAGTATATTAAGTATAGCCAGGCTTCTTGGGAACTAGAAACTGGGAAATCCAGAGCATAGATCCTGCGACTTCCCTGGAAGTCCAGTGGTTGAGACTCTGTGCTTTCACTGCAGGGAGTGCAGGTTTGATCCCTGGTTGGCGAACTAGGATCCCACATGTAGCACAGAGCAGCAGAAAAATAATAATAAAAGAGCATAGATCCTTCTTGCTGTCTCTCAGGAGCTGCCTAGCCACTAATCTTTTTTTTTTTTCCCTGCCATGGCTGAGTACACTGATTTTGATAACTATTATAAAATTGAGCTTGAACCTCAATTCTAACCCTTACTATCTAAAAGACCATAGATAAACAGTTTAACCTCTTCAGGCTTCCGTTATTTATAAAATGTAATAATAATTAGTACCTATTTCAAATGTAATGATATGTTACCCTGTAGACAGAATAAGGATGTACTCATTGTACCAGCAAAGCAGGGTTGTCAAGATGAAATGATAAAACATTTTAATGGGTATGAAAAAGCATCAAAATAGTCATTAAAGAAGTAATTCTTGCAACTAATTGTTATTATTTGAAATTATACTTGGTATGTGCTCGCACTAGAGAAGTGATGACAAAGCACCATGATCTTTTCAGGAAGCAGCAGTTAGAACTGGACATGGAACAACAGACTGGTTCCAAAGAGGAAAAGGAGTACGTCAAGGCTGTATATTGTCACCCTGCTTATTTAACTTATATGCAGAGTACATCAGGAGAAACGCTGGACTGGAAGAAATACAAGCTGGAATCAAGATTGCTGGGAGAAATATCAATAATCTCAGATATGCAGATGACACCACCCTTATGGCAGAAAGTGAAGAGGAACTAAAAAGCCTCTTGATGAAAGTGAAAGTGGAGAGTGAAAAAGTTGGCTTAAAGCTCAACATTCAGAAAATGAAGATCATGGCATCTGGTCCCATCACTTCATGGGAAATAGATGGGGAAACAGTGGAAACAGTGTCAGACTTTATTTTTCTGGACTCCAAAATCACTGCAGATGGTGACTGCAGCCATGAAATTAAAAGGCGCTTACTCCTTGGAAGGAAAGTTATGACCAACCTAGATAGCATATTCAAAAGCAGAGACATTACTTTGCCAACAAAGGTTCTTCTAGTCAAGGCTATGGTTTTTCCTGTGGTCATGTATGGATGTGAGAGTTGGACTGTGAAGAAGGCTGAGTGCCAAAGAATTGATGCTTTTGAACTGTGGTGTTGGAGAAGACTCTTGAGAGTCCCTTGAACTGCAAGGAGATCCAACCAGTCCATTCTGAAGGAGATCAGCCCTGGGATTTCTTTGGAAGGAATGATGCTAAAGCTGAAACTCCAGTACTTTGGCCACCTCACACGAAGAGTTGACTCATTGGAAAAGACTCTGATGCTGGGAGGGATGGGGGGCAGGAGGAGAAGGGGACGACAGAGGATGAGATGGCTGGATGGCATCACTGACTCGATGGACGTGAGTCTCAGTGAACTCCGGGAGTTGGTGATGGACAGGGAGGCCTGGCGTGCTGCGATTCATGGGGTCGCAAAGAGTCGGACATGACTGAGCGACTGATCTGATCTGATCTGATTGCAATTTTAAGTCTCAATATGGGCTGTGTTCATAAGCATGGATATGAGGGTCAAAAGAGACAGAATGTGCTTGAAGCAATGTGTGCCCAGAGTGAGCTCTCAGTAAATGCTGTTATCATAATTTGCATACTAGCTTTCACTCATACCGCCTGCAGCCTCATAACTTTGACTCATAAAGCCACCTCTAACCTTCCTCTTCAACACCTTTCAACTCAAGTCCACCATAACTGAACACAACATTCTATGTCTTTTAGTTCAAATTCTCAAGGGGAAAAAAAAAAGAATGGATTGGACCCAAGCAATTGTAGGCTGAAGTGGAGGTTGGTGGAGCAGAGTTGAATTACAGTTACAGACCTCCTAAGCCTCTTCCTTTTTTTCTTTCAACACAGGCTATAATTATAGTCTGAGAAGTCAGTTTTCACTAGTTTTTGCTGTGGTTAGGAAGAAACCCTCAAATCTTGTTGTTTATAAGAATGATGGTTTATCTCTGGCTAACATCACATCATAAACTGGCTGGAGACTGACTGTGGTTCTGTCCCACACATATTTCTAGGAGCCAAGCAGAAGGAACATCCCCATCCGTGATGAACACTTCTTGTGAAAAAAAGAACGATTGACAACAAGTAACAGTTTTCCTTAGATAATATATATCTACCATTCATGTTCACATTAGCTGAAGAAGAGCACAGGGGCAAGCCAGGGCTGAGAAAGCTAATCCTCCTACAGGAAAAGCCGTGAATAGCTGAGGAAAATAATACAACCTAGCAATATGGAGGATCAAGTCTTTTAAAATATTATCTGTGAAAACAGTAATACTTAAGTACAAAACTTACTAAGTAACATACATTTTGGGGAACTGACACTTTAAAATGTTACACTGAGTTCTCTCAAGCCACTGGACAATCTGAAGAAGTTTCTAGTCAGCATGATGAGATAGAATTTCATGTTTTTCACACATAAACCAGTTAATATCAAAGTGTTTGAGAGACAACAAAGCTATAAACATATGTGTGATGCTGAATTTTAATAGACTGTACATACCTTTCCATACTTGATGCATACATACCTCAAGAGACCCATTTTTAATTTTTTTAATAAATGAAGAAATCTCATGAACTATTTCCTGCAGCATTAACTTTAAGCACTTGAAGCTTATTAGGATTTTTGGCTTCATTAAAATGTGAATTTAGGAGATTATTATCGTTAAATTAGTTTTAAATACTATGGGGAGCATCAATATTTAGGTGTCATAAAAATTTAGTAATCATATGTCATATACTTCCAGAACAGTCCAAGGATACTGTAGATGATACTGTATAATGAAACTATTCTTTTCCAAATTGACCATAATACAGTAAGCCAAAAACGCACAATTCAGGTATCCACAATTAGCAGCAAAAGGCATGATTGCAAATTTCATGCTATATGAATAAACATGCTGACTCTAAATTTAAACTTTCAAGAGTTCAATCACTGTCTTCTCTACAGAAATCAAAGTTTTTCATTATTCTCCCTACTCTGTCTCTGACTTGTACAGTCAGCTGCTCCTTGGGTCAAGGGGCCATTATGGCTCTAGCTTCCAAGAAACCTACAGCAAATCCAGGGTAGGAGTCACGCAAAGCAGTGATTGAAGTCTTACAGAGACAAATCAGTATTTTTATCCTACTTCAGTCAAGTATTTATTTGATAATGAAAGTAAAAGAAACTATCTCTGTGAGAAGTCATATTGCTTTATTTTCCACATATCTTTAAGTTAAAGCCAATGATGTAAGATATGAAAAGATTATTTTATGCTAAAATTTTATTACAAGCATTAACTTTTTTGAGTATTATGGATCTTCCTTAAAGGCAAGGCAATTTTATCTATCAGGCACTATAACTACAGTGCTTAAGCCTAAGTTCGTGTGAGTGTGTTTGTGCTCAGTCGCATCCGACTCTTTGTGACCCCATGCACTGTAGCTCACCAGGCTCCTTTGTCCATTGCATTCTCCAGGCAAGAATGCTGGAGTGGGCTGCCAGATCCTCCTCCAGGGGATCTTTCCAACCCAGGGGTTGATCCTGCATCTCCTGAGTCTCTTACATTGCAAGCAGATTATTTTACCCCTGAGCCATTGGGGAAGCCCCAGGCCTAAGTTTACTTAACAAAAAACTTTTTTTTTAAACTTTCTTACCCCAAACTTTCTTTTCTCAGTGCCTTCAAACACACACACACACACACACACACACACACACAACCAGTTTTGAAAACAAAAAGTCCAATTATCTAAAGCAAAAGTGTAATAATTATAATCAGGGATTTTTTCTTAAGGTCAGAATCATCTAATACATACTGTAGCCTTAAAAATGTCATTAGTATTCTTTTTAATGGCTGAGTAATACTCCATTGTGTATATGTACCACAGCTTGCTTATCCATTCATCTGCTGATGGACATCTAGGTTGCTTCCATGTCCTGGCTATTATAAACAGTGCTGCGATGAACATTGGGGTACACGTGTCTCTTTCCCTTCTGGTTTCCTCAGTGTGTATGCCCAGCAGTGGGATTGCTGGAAAATAAGGCAGCTCTATTTCCAGTTTTTTAAGGAGTCTCCACACTGTTCTCCAAGGTGGCTGTACTAGTTTGCATTCCCACCAACAGTGTAAGAGGGTTCCCTTTTCTCCACACCCTCTCCAGCATTTATTGCTTGTAGACTTTTGGATCGTAGCCATTCTGACTGGTGTGAAATGGTACCTCATAGTGGTTTTGATTTGCATTTCTCTGATAATGACTGATGTTGAGCAGTCTTTTGAAATGTCTATTTAGTTCTTTGGCCCATTTAAAAAGAATACATTTGAATCAGTTCTAATGAGGTGGATGAAACTGGAGCCTATTATACAGAGTGAAGTAAGCTAGAAAGAAAAACACCAATACAGTATATTAATGCATATATATGGAATTTAGAAAGATGGTAACAATAACCCTGTGTACGAGACAGCAAAAGAGACACTGATGTATAGAACAGTCTTTTGGACTCTGTGGGAGAGGGAGAGGGTGGGATGATTTGGGAGAATGGCATTGAAATATGTATAATATCATATATGAAATGAGTCGCCAGTCCAGGTTTGATGCAGGATACTGGATGCTTGGGGCTGGTGCACTGGGATGACCCAGAGGGATGGTATGGAGAGGGAGGAGGGAGGAGGGTTCAGGATGGGGAACACATGTGAACCTGTGGCGGATTCATTTTGATATATGGCAAAACCAATACAATATTGTAAAGTTAAAAAATAAAATAAAAGTAAAAAAAAAAGAAGATAAATGAGTTCTGAGGATGTACTATACAACATGACTATAGCTTTTAAAAACATATAGTTATATTAAATATGACCTTTTCCCATTATCATTTAACAATCTGTATTTAACTTTATTTTTTCCTTATATCATCTGATTCATATACATTACTTTCCCCCTAAATTCCCCCCTAATTTGCCTTATATCTAATCTCCTTTCTATGATGGAAGAGAAAAACAAGGTAACTTTTTTTTTCTTAAAATCCTATCTTTTCTAACCATCAAATGTTATCTCTGGTTTCTCTAGCACAGTATATTAAATTAGTTTTTCATGCTTTGAATATCAAAGACATTAATTCCTTTTCATGAAATGACACCTTAACAAAATCATTTTCTTTCAAACTTGCAACATATTATTTCCTTCCTGGGAATGACTGCCCATCATCTTTAAAGCAACCATATTATTCAAATATCGTTTACTTTGGTAAATTCAATGTCTTTAAATTAAACTGTTTTTTGTTTTATACACCAGAAAGTGATTCCTGTGCTTTCACTAAACAAGGATAGATGGGCATTTCAATATACAGTAGTGGATTTCTAAAGTCTATGTTTTATACAAAAAAAGTTAAATTTCCTTTGAAAACTGAGACTAGGAGTAGTTAACTTTTCCTAAGAAAAATTAATATTTTATTACTAACAGACTTTGAAGATCACTGTGTATCAGGCTCTTGTATGGTTTCCCTTAGCACACAAGCTCAAAATGTTAGTTTTCCTATAAAAGTTATAAATATTTTTATTACAAATTTATGAATGTTGAAAATATAATTGTATGAACATTGAGCATCATGTTGAAGAGCCTTCTAATACATACAAAGTACCACAGAAAGTTGAGCTGCAAAGAAGTTTCCTGACTTGTATCTCCAGAGAAATGACACCCCGTAAGTAAAATGTCCATCTCCTGAACCTGGTGATGTGAATGTTTGCCCTTCCATGTCTTTTCTCCCAGAACAATAAGAATAATGCTATTCTCCATCTACAAAGAAAATGTAGCACATAATTTACATAGTTTTTCCTAACTGGTGATAGGCCTTTTCATTTGCCCGTTCCTGAGCTGTCTAATGTGGTAGCCATTATACAACTGTGGCTACTGAACACTTGCAATCAGGCTAGTCTAAGTCAAAATATGCTGTTAGGGTTAAATATACACTGATTTCAAAGAATCAGCATGAAAAACAGATTCAAAGGATACTGATTACATGTTAAAATGTTAATGTTGGATATATTAGGTTAGATAATTATTAAAATTAATTTCACTTGGGTTCTCTTTAAACTTTTTTTAATGTGACTACTAGAAAATTTTAAATTATGTTTGTGGCTTACACTGTATTTCTATTGAACAGTACTGGTCTGGTCTCTGTCCCCTGGATCCTAAATGGTACATAATTATAGGTATAAAGAGTGTGACTTAAGTTAGGGGTATCACATATTACAATGACAGAAAATAAAATGAACAGGCCAACAAAAGGACTAGATATGTGATGTCAAAATCTATAACAGGCTGTTGACTAGACATACTATGGTGATTGTTTCCCAATATATACAAATATCAAATCACAACATTATATACCTGAAACTAATATAATGTTATATGCCAACTACAACTTAATTTAAAAATCTATAACTAAAAGAATTAATCATTTATACTTCTAAGGAATCTGAGAAGTACCAATCGGTCTAACTTTAAGAAAAGCAGCAAGAAGTCTAGTCCTGCCGACTCAGATCCTATTGGTCTGATCATTTGGGAGAATCCTGGTACCTGCAGTGCCTGAACGCTCACATGCTTATATTAGTACATGTAAAGGATGATGATGACATAACTATCACTTACTGAACACATGATTTACGTCAGTCTCGTAAATAAATATTTCTCATGTAATCTTTATCCTAATCTTAAAGGTATATTAGGGGGTAAACTAACTGCTGAAACAAACATCCTCCAAGTGTCAGCGACTTACCAAAATAAATGTTATTTCTTGCTTACATCTCATGAGGTGGCAAAGGAGTGGCAGCAGGCTCTGTTTCAAGCTTCTTCTGTCTTAAAGTTCTTGTTTCTCTTTGGTCTCTAGGGTCCTTTCAAATCAGCGGATGAAGAAAATGTAAGAAGAGCACATTTGGGGGATTTTTATAGGTCAAGCAGGAAGTGGCGCATTTTATTTCCAACCAGCATTCCACTGCAAGAATTCAGACCTGGACATACCAGTCTGCAAGAGAGGCCAAAAGTGTTCATTGTGCCCAAGAATAAAAGTAAAACATTAGCAGTCTCTGCAGCAGGTACGTATTATTATCTCTGTTTTACAGATGAGGTAACTCAGTCTCAGAAACATTCAAATAAATTCCCTAAAGTCACAGAACTAGGAAAAATTCAGCCACAGGTCGGTAGGACCACAAAGCCCATGCTCTTTCTAGGTAACACTGCAGAACTCATCGGGAACTGTCATCATCTCAGTATACTTACTTCAGTGGGAGCATTAAGCAAATGGTCAGGAGCTGACAGAGGACTGAACTGTCTATCCTCTCTTACCATTACAAGAGGGCAAGGTCGAGAAAATCCGTTTAGACAGTCAAGACTTCACTTTGCATCATTAAAGAATACATCTATATGACAAGAATCCTCAACAAACAAAAAACATAGAACCAGTAAAGTGGATTATTTATTGACAAAATACCATAGCCAAATACATAAATACCTGTGATATCCCATAATGATTATAGTCTGACAGGATGAGTATGAGAAGACCAAAGAATATTTGTATTTTGAAGGCTAGAAAAATCTATTTATCCAGAATCCAAAACCACTCAGAACACCTGAATAATCAGATTTATTTTGCAGTGCTATTGAATAATGATTCTTGCTTGGATTTGTGAGCCTAAGCCACCCCAAGATTTTGAAGTTTCTTCTGAATTATCAAAGAGAGATTTTATTATATTGCATGCATGCTAAGTTGCTTCAGTTGTGTCCAACTCTTTGATACTCTATGAACTGTAGCCTGTCAGGCTCCTGTCCATGGGATTCTCCAGGCAAGAATACTGGAGTAGGTTGCCGTGCCCTCCTCCAGGGGATTTTCCCAGCCCAGGGATAGAACCCACGTCTCCTGTGTCTCCTGCATTATAGGCGGATTCTTTACTGCTGAGCCACCAGGGAAGCCCTTTATTATATTAATCTTATCATTATTATAAAATAATTCATTTGAGGTTGATAATTCATGTAGACTACTTGTAGTAAATCATCCACATTGTTCAAATATTCAGAAACGTTCCATTCCTTCCTATTTCTGAACGAACAAAAACTGACTGCATTTAGGGAAAAGACAGAACATGAAGTGATTAAGAGGAAAGGGGATTATTTTTTTCATAGGCAGATGACTAGTGAGCTGGCTATGAAGTGCAGATAAAATTGCAAGGTATATACAGATAGCAGTACAATCATTTGGCTATAAATGAGATAGAAATCAAAACATATCAAAAGATTACAGACAAAAAGTGTTAGGATAGTGGAAAAAAGGAGCCAATGATGTTAGTCATTGGCTCTTTTGTTTCTCTATTTCTGTATTCATCACACCTTAGGATTACTTCCGTATCATGTTAGTCAGTATTCCCGATTCCACTAAATCTTATGGACATGTTTCTGAGAAAATATAATTTGTTTTCTTTTTCAGTTCATTTGTCATTCTCAGAAGGTAACTTATCTAACCTTCACCCTCCTTGGGACAATCTTTCACTGTTCTCACAACATACAATATATTCTAAGATTAATGTGATTTTACCATATTTCTACAAGTCTGGAGCAAAAAAAAAAAAAGATTACATGTCTTAACTCTGTACTTATATGGACATGACTTGAGTTAAACCTTTTTCTCATTCTGGGTGAATGGCATTTTCAGATGAGCAATTTTCCCCTGTGCTTTGCTTAGTACCATGTAAGTTTTATTGCATCAGAGTTTTATTCTATTTCCTACTACCTTATTCAGAGGTTATCCTCAAAGCCAAAGCTGTCTCAGCTTGAAAAGTGATGCAGGACTGTACAAGGCCATTGGAAGGTGTGTGTTTAATACTATGTGTCAAGCAGCGTGCAGCACACTTTTGGATATCCCCATAGTCATCCTGTGAATCCAGTCATCTGATCTGTCAACTGGAACCTTATCCTCTCTTTGAGAAAGGCTCCCACGAGAAATTCCAAAGCTGTACAAGTCTTCTCTGAATTCTCCTCTATTATTCACTATTATCAGTCAAAAGTCTTAGTTTTAGGATAATATAAAACTCAGCCAACCTACTTATGCATTAAAAAAAGGCAAGGGAGACCTTATGATAAGGACACAGGAATATTTTATAGAGCTCCAGGGTGTGAATGAAGCCAGGTCTAAGAAAAATTATATAAACATAAATTGGAACTTCATTTGTAGTCTTAATCTCATCTCTGTTCCTCTCGCTTTTATTTCCTCTCTCTTTTCTTTCCTTTTCTCTATCCACTGACACATTGACATTGTCTGCTTCTCTACTAGAAACTGCATATGAAAAATGGCAAATTTCTCTCTCTCGAGTACATATATTTCGTGGTTCACCATCTGAGTGGCTGAATTTTTTAAATTGTATGTACATATAGATTTCTATGAATTAAAAAAAAAAAAAAAAACTCTAATCGGCCCAGTGTGAAACAAGTTCCTATTCTGGGTCTAATCAAATACAAAGTCAAGAGGTGTGCTATTCAAGATCATTGCTAGAGGCTCAGCATTGACTCTAGAGAACTAGGTCACTGTGAGCTGAACTTGCCTATTCTGGGTCTAATCAAGTTGTATAAAGTACAAACTCAAGAGATGTGTTATTCAAGATGGTTGCTAGAGGCTCAGCATTGACTCTAAAGGAGAACTACGTCATTGTGAGCTGAACTAATATACATACTCTATCATCCTCATTCATTTCCCCAGTTCTGAATGAAAATCTTTATTAGCTTTGGTTCATCCTTCTCTTTTATTTACTATATAATTATTTTGCCATGAACTATTTCATTTGTCTTTCAAAATTACTCCTTTATCTATCCCAAATCCATTCCTACTGACTTTATCATTTTCCAAAATGACAGTTCAAAAAAAGGATATTTATTGTAAAATTTGGGCTTCCCTGATAGCTCAGTTGGTAAAGAATCCGCCTGCAATGCAGGAGACCCCGGTTCAATTCTTGGGTAGGGAAGATCTCCTGGAGAAGGGATAGGTTACCCACTCCAGTATTCTTGGGCTTTCCTGGTGGCTCAGCTGGTAAAGAATCTGCCTGCAATGTGGGAGGCCTGGGTTCGATCCCTAGGTTGGGAAGATCCCCTGGAGGAGGGAAAGGCTACTCAGTCCAGTATTCTGGCCTGGAAAATTCCATGGACTACTATACATGGGATCACAAATAGCAGCTAAGTCCTGTCCGACTCTTTGTGACCCCACAGACTGTAGCCTGTTTGGCTCCTCTGTCCATGGAATTCTCCAGGCAAGAATACTGAAGTGGGTTGCATTCCCTTCTCCAGGGGATTTCAGAACTGGCCTTCTTATAAGAAAAGAAATACCACGGATCCTTGTGTACATAAGAAAGGTTACGTGAGGTCACAGTGAGAAGATTGTCTGCAAACCAAGGAGATACCAAGCCTTCATCTTGGATTTCTTAGCCTCCAGAGAAAACAAATTTCTAAGCCACCCACTCCATGGTATTTTATTATGGCAGCTATGAATGATCCAAGGTTTACCTCTGTGAACTTATTCATCTTTCTTTCATTTTTTTCTGGTAAGAGCTCACTAAACATTAAGACTATTAGCTTTTTATACGAATATTTTTTCCCAATTTATTTGCCCCTCACCTTTTTGTTTTGTTTCATATACTGACATTCTTTTAGTGTAATCAAATTTTTCAGACCTTTCCTTATGGTTGCTGCATTTGAAATCATGCCTAGAAAGTCCTTCTCATTCCTATATTTATATTTACCCACTCTCTCTTCTCTTTTTATTTTTTGTCTCATCTGAATTTTATTTTTAGTGCATGTTAAGATACAGATGGTGACTGCAGTCAGGAAATTAAAAGACGCTTACTCCTTGGAAGAAAAGTTATGACCAACCTAGATAGCATATTGAAAAGCAGAGACATTACTTTGCCAACAAAGGTTCTTCTAGTCAAGGCTATGGTTTTTCCTATGGTCATGTATGGATGTGAGAGTTGGACTGTGAAGAAGGCTGAGTGCCAAAGAATTGATGCTTTTGAACTGTGGTGTTGGAGAAGACTCTTGAGAGTCCCTTGGACTGCAAGGACATCCAACCAGTCCATTCTGAAGGAGATCAGCCCTGGGATTTCTTTGGAGGGAATGATGCTAAAGCTGAAACTCCAGTACTTTGGCCACCTCACGCGAAGAGTTGACTCATTGGAAAAAACCCTGATGCTGGGAGGGATTCGGGGCAGGAGGAGAAGGGGACGACAGAGGATGAGATGGCTGGATGGCATCAGTGACTTGATGGATGTGAGTCTGAGTGAACTCCGGGAGTTGGTGATGGACAGGGAGGCCTGGCGTGCTGCGATTCATGGGATCGCAAAGAGTCGGACATGACTGAGCGACTGAACTGAACTGAACTGAAGATACAGATCAATACTTTTTTCACATAGCCAACCAATTATCCCTGTACCATTTTCCCAGTTATTTGAAACTTACTTTTATCATGCCCTAAATATTTATATGCACTTAAAACTCCTATTGCTTTTTACCTATGATGTTCATTCATTCAATGGTTCACCCTGAAGATTATATTTTCCCACATTTATCATTAAACAAAAAGAATTCTCCACAAGATTCAGAAACATTATTTTTGGTGACAAATTATTTAAAAAACATAGTGGAAAGTTTTTTAAAATTAAAATATTAATATATAATTGCTTTTATCTAACAATAAACATCAAAATAAATATATACAAAACTATCCATGAACCAATAAAGGGGCTGCGGGTACTGTCTGATTTAGTTGAATCATCTTACTCATCAAAAATAAAAGAATAATGATAGAGAAGAAACTACCTAAGGATTGTCGGTTGGCTTTTTCAGGCTCCTTTCAAGAGAATAGTTGTCTTTTAAAAAAAAGTTACAAAAAAAAAATCTTTTTCCTCTGGGACAGGAGGGCTACTTTTATACATCATTACTTATTGGTAGGAAGAAAATCTACTTAATGTGGGTCACTGGGTTAAAGATTGTGATATTTTTCAAGCAAAGGGTAAAGATAAGAACTAAGTAGTGTAAGGCTTTGCCATGTCGATGTTGAATGTGCTTTGATACCACTTGAGTTTCTCTTGTCCTTATTCAAGGCCAGAACCATTCCAGGAATTTTAGACAAAATTCGAGAGATTTGAAAAGCATGCCAAAGCTTTAGCTATTATCATTATCCATTATTTTCTGCTTTCCATATGGCAATTACTTTATGATCCCACTGCAAATGTGGAATGTATTATCAACACGGCTTTAGAGGCAATGAAACTGAGATTCTAGGAATCATAAACTTCAAAGATCAAACTGGTAAAGTTCAATCCAACACAAATTTCTGGCGCTCTATGGTGCCGTGGGGTCCACTGCGCAAGTGGAATAGTAAAGTCAGACAAAAGTAAAAACAAAGTTGGGACAATCGGAGACCCGCAGCAGATTAAGAATAAAAAGAGCCATCCCGGCCTCTGAGGAGACTTCCGAGGTACTCACGGCGCGTCGCCGGCCGAGGCAGACGGACGGCGTGGAAAGGGGAGCTCACTGAGAGGGTGGCCGCATAGAAACCTCCCTCAGGTTTTCCAAGGCCACAAGGTAAGCAAGTTAAAAACCACAGCGCCGCGCTCAGTCAACAACTAGTAAAGGAAACGCGGCAAAATCCTCCGCAAAGCGTCTCTCTCCTCCTCCACAGCGGCTCCTGGACCACCAAGCCCATCCCGACATCCTTTGCGCCGCGCCGCACCAGCCTTGAGGCTCTTGGACCCCTTCGGCCGCCGTCGGCTCTGAGTTGCGACGGGCAACCAAGCAGCCATCGCTATGTCGTTGCAACAGACCCCCCAGTCGCGGGTGTTCGTGGAACTGCTTCCCTGGGCTGACAGGGGCCGGGAGAACTATCTGCTCTCGGGTGGAGAGACGCTGCCCGGCCTCCGCCGCCCTCTCTCCTCAGCGCCAGCCCAAACTCCCACCCGCGAGGTGCATGTCAGCGGCACCGCGGAGGTGTCTGCGAGCCCCGACCGGGCGCAGGTGGTCGTGCGGGTGAGCAGCACCAAGGAGGCGGCGGCCGAGGCCAAGAAGAGCGTTTGCCGCCGCCTGGACTACATCACGCAGAGCCTCCGGCAGCAGGGCGTGCAGGTGAGAGCTCCACCGGCCAGGAGCTTCCAGCCCGACCGCGAAAAGCCGGCGGCGGAGGGTAGGGGCGGGGAAGGTTTTGAGCGTCTAGACACCTTTGTGTCTTCGGCGGCGTGAGGGGCCGCGAGGACCTGCCAGAGTGTATCTCTGGCCCATCCTCCTCAGTTCAGTTCAGTCATTCAGTCGTGTCCGACTCTTTGCGACCCCATGGACTGCGGCACGCCAGGCCTCCCTGTCCATCACCAACTCCCGGAGTTTACTCAAACTCGTATCCATCGAGTCGGTGATGCCATCCAACCATCTCATCCTCTGTCGTCCCCTTCTCCCCTCGCCTTCAATCTTTCCCAGCCCGTCCTTCTAGGGGAAAGTAATTATCAGCCGCAGTGACTTGCAAAACAAAATAATTAAAATTGAGTGGGGTTTTATTTGGTATCACTTGTTGCAGTAATTTGTTTTAACCTTGAAATGACGAACTGTTAAGCTTCAAACAGTAAGATGTAAATGCTTGCATAAGTAGTGTGCTAGATACTGAATCACTTTTTTGTTTTTATTCTGCACCCCTCCTCCCAGCCTGGGAAAGCTTTACATGAAGTGATTCTTTGGTATTTTTCGCAAAAAGTAATATGGGGCTGGGGCGGGATAGGGGGAATATTGTACCCATTTTCGTTTTATAAAGACTCAAAATTTTCTCCGAATTGTTTAGTTTTAGCTTAAAAAAGAAAATTAAGCCAGTATATTGTACATGCCACATATATGAAATACCTCTTCTTACCAGAGATGTTCCTGAAACAAATCCTTAAATAAATCTTGCCCTAAGCCCACTTTAAAAAAAAAAAAAAGAATGAGTCTTATTTAATTCGTACAACACCCCTGTTAAGCAGGTTTTAGCATCCCCACTTTCCAGATTTAAGGAGGTTAAATAATGCTTTGAACACCCCGGGTTATATTTGAACTCCTGTATTCTGAAAACCGAAATCTAGATTTCTTTCAACTAGCCTAGGCTCCAGGTAATTAGAATGAAAGAGAATTAGAAAGCACAGACTTCATAGGCTATCTCAGATCCCTCCTATTACAGAGTAGCCTGAAGGCCAGAGCTGTGATTTGTGGTCCCCGAAACACTGAGTTCTTAAAAGTGCTCTTGTTAGAAATGACACACCCTGAAAAAGCAAGTCTTTATTTTAAGAAGTTTTATTTGTACTTATAAACATAGATTGCATTTATAAACATAGATTTATTTTAAAAGTCATATTGAAAAGATGTCTCTAAATGATTTTACAATTTAGAAGGATCTGCTGCTAATTATAAATTATGTGAATAAAATGAATTTAATATATAGAAATATATTTTCTCCCCAAAACTGCTGCCAGTGCTGCAGACGTATTTGAATAATATAACTAATTCTTAAGTTTTTTGCTTAAAATGTATATGGAGCTCACATGGCTGCAACTTCAAATATGTAAAACAGGATCAATCACTACATCCAACTTAAAGTAATTACATTAAAGACTTAGTGTTCAAGACATGCAGAGGTCAGTAATCTCCAGATTATCTCTGCTGATGGAGGAAAGCAGTGGTAAATAATTTGTTCAGTAGAAAATGCAAATAAAATCATTTATATTACATTTCAGGGTGAATTTAATGAGTCTTCACAAAATCTTTATTCATTTTAAACTTTAAAATCTGTGTTTATAAACATCACTCCCCTGATTAAAAGGCCCCTCATATTCCAAACTCTTTCGCTTAATAGATGGAGCTTAACTCTTGTCATTTCCTGTCATCTCCTGGCCTCATAGACTGACTTCCCTCTTTTTTCCTTTAAAAACCAGCCCAAGTTCACTTCTTGAGCACTTTTTTCCTACACTACTCCCTGTGTACCATACCCCATTCACCACCCTTAATAAAATGTATCACTTTATAATTACTGCTCTCCTTGTCTCTCCTCAGTATTCTAAACCTCTCCAGAGTGGAGATCATTTTGTCTCTTGCTTGCTTTGTATTGATGGGTTATGTTTCATACTCTTCACATAATGTCTACTTAGAAAATGGTTTTTAATAAACTATTCAGCTATCATATAGATCATATATAATTTTATGGTTATATATAGTTTCACCTGTGAAGGCATGACCTCATTTTGAGTGTTTTTATGGAAAAATGTTTTAAAGTTCCAAGCAATATTTACTCATTCAACCATAAAATACTTATTAAACATTCCTGATCACTGCATTTTAAATAATTTCCTGTTTTTCTGTTATCTTCCCTTTTGAAATTTATGAGAACTTTAAAAATTAAGATTATCAGTAACTGTCTCTCATATATTGCAAAAATTTTCCCAATTTAGTATTTGCCATGTAACCTTGTTTGCAGTATTAAACATTAAAAATTTTAAAGATTTATTTAAATTCTCTTACTAGTACAATTTTTCACGATATTTTTGAGTCTTCTAGTAAATCACTTAAACTCTTCGAAGTTTTATTTTCTTCATAAGAAAAGCTTCTCATGAGATTAAAGCTAAATGATAAGAGTTTTTTAAATCCCCAAATTTATAAGAACTAATATAATCTGTTTTTATTGTTTTCTTGTTCTGCTTCATATGTTGGTTAAAGTACTACTGTTTTTATTGTTTTTCATTTCAAATAAACATTTCTCCTGCAAAAAAAAAGTTTTCTGACTTTGGTGTAATGCTTATTGGGTCCTTCGCAAGCCTGAAGCTACATAACTATTAACTAATATTTCCTGGACTTTTTAGGGACCCTTTATAGTACGTTAAATATTTACTACATTTGGAATTTATTTTGGTATAAGGAAAAGGGTTTTGTTTTCTCCTAAATGGGTAAGTTACTGTACTTAAAGCCCTTAAAAATAAAAGTCCCCTTAAAAATAAAAAGTACTGCTTTATTTGATCTTATGGTTGATTCAACAATAAGAAAACAAATAGCTCAATTAAAAAGCACAAAATACCTGAACATATACTTCACCAAAGAATATATACAAATGGCAAGGAAACACATGAAAAGATCCTCCACATTATTTGTGATTAAAGAAATGCAAATTAAACCACAATTTGATACCATTATGCATGTATTGGATTTACTAAAATCCAGTATCATTGATGATAGCATATGCTGGCAAAGATGTGGAACAACAGAAGTTTTCATTCATTGCTGGTGAGACTGCAAAGAAAGTGGTATGGCCACTTTGAAAGACAGTCTTACAGCTTCTTACAAAGTTAGCCTTACTATAGGAACCATTAACCCACATGAGAATCAAAGACTTACGTTCACATATAAATTTGCATGAGAATATTTATAGCAGGTTTATTCATAACTCACTAAAACTTTAGAACTTGGAACAGCCAAGATGTTTTCAACAGCAGAATGGATAACTGTTACATCCACGCATTGGAAAATTACTCAGCAATAAGAGGTGCTATTCACAGAACAACATGGGCAAATCTTAAATATTATAAGTGAAAAAAACAGATTCAAAAGGTTTACATTCTATGATCCATTCATGTGACATTCTGGAAAAGGGAAAACTATAGGGACATAAATCGGTGGACAGGTTGTTTGATGGCAAAGTGGTTAACTATAAAGGAGGTCCACAGAGGAACTTCTCAAGGGGAAAAAATTATTCTGTGTGGTACTGGAGTGGTGAATACATTTGTCAAAACCCATAAAACTAAATCACAAAAAGGGAACGCTAATTATGCAAATTTAAAAAAAAAAAAACAGATCAATTCCAGGACAGAACCCAGACTGTGACAAATGAACCTAACTCTGTTACAAATGAATGACATAATTGCACTGAACGTGGGGACAGAAGGTGAGCAGAGTATCCTAAGTCAGTTTGGAAAATTATATTTTATTAGAAACTAATGATAAAGATGAAAGATATATAAACTCTGTACTCTAGTTAGTAAATGTTTTTTCCAAGGTTTACAGTTCTGAAACTGCTTTATATGTATAGTAGGCTTGAAAAACAGGTGGTTGGTGGCTGAGGGAAATGAGGTTTCTAACTACTGGAGAGGAAATTACAGATAAGAAAGGAAGGTTAGAATGAACTCTCTGGTTCTTAATTAGAGTTAGAAACATCAGTATGAACTCATGTTTAGCTTAGTATATATCAGATGGATAGATGCAGAAACAGTTGTGGATATATGTGTATATGTCACAAAGAGTTGGACAAGACTGAGCGACTGAACTGCAGTGATATGTACCATAGTAATAAAAAAATGATTACATCAGAAAAACCTGAAACTGAGGTATATGGAACTCTATACTATCTTGGCAACTTTTCTGTAGACTTTAAATTTTTCTAAAGTAGAAGTTATTAACAGTTTACAGAACAGCATGTAGAGTATAATTTCATTTATAAAAAATTCTATACATAGATTACAAATTTTTATGTGCATGGATAGATGACTTAATTAAATGTTTACTGAAATATTAACATAAGGGGCTTGGAGACTATTCTTTCTCTAGTATTAGATATTCATTAATTAGTGTATATTATTTTTATAAAAACTATAATGTTAAGTGAAACAATAAAAGATACTTTCTTTTCTGCTACCTTTCCTAAAATTATTTCTCTAATAATTTTTCTGTCAGAAGTCTTATGTACATTTATCAAGTGAAGTGAGGAAAAACTGAAAACAGACATCTAAGAAAATAGAAGATATGTTTACATGTCATAAAAGAATACTAACTGACACGTTTCATGTATCAAGTTTCATGTTTTCAACTTTAAGCAATGTATACAGCATTGGTTTAGTTTATATGTATCAATACTGTAATTTTCTACAGTGAATAATTATTACCATGATAAATATTATCACAAAAATGAATTAATAGTTTCATTGAAACTGACATCAGAGCTATAATTGGAACTTAAGTTCAGATTTTCAGGTTAAAGCTTTTTAGAATTTTCTAGGTCTATAAATGGCTTGAAATTAGTGTATATCTTAAAATTAATGTGCATCTAAATCCTTTACCAAATAACATAATTAAATGATTGAGAATCATCATCTTTATTTAGCATATATTTTAAAGATACAAACATTTATAAAATATAGGTTCTGCCTGTCCCCAAGAGTGGGAGTAAGTCAAGAATTCATTTCACTAAATTTTAAAACCCTTTTGAAACATAAATAAGTTCAATTTTTTATCAGAATTATATACCCTGTACTTACCCAGAGAATCAAAAAGCATTAATGTTACTTTTCTAAGAATAGGCTGGCTTAGGTCCAATATTTCAGGAAATGTTTATATCATAATGGTATTGCATCTCTGTTTGCTGAGTGCCTTCTGTGTCAAGCATTTTATTCACAACTTTTCATTAAATCCTCAGATCAGTTCAATGTGATCTCAGAGCGAGCAGCAGTCAGTGGCAGCTTGAAGCAAGATCTTAGTTTCCTGCCTGGGAATCAAACCTGTGCTGGCTGGGTGAAAATCAGGAATCCTGACCGCTAGACCACTAGGGGCTACTGACGAGAAGCAGAGCCCTGGCCCTTGACCTCTTTGAAAAAAGAATGTTACTAAGAGACCAAGGTTGTAAAACAAGCAGAGATTATTAGAAGCACCATACGTGTGAAAGAGCACAAAGAAAAGCAGTTTATTTAGGACAGAAGTAAAGAGAGCTACACACTCAGAGAAGAGTCAGGGCATCTTTGCTAAGGAGGCGCGCTAAAGGTGTGGTTTGAATTGCTTAAATAGGGGCCTTCTTCCAGGTCTTTGTTTTCCTCTAGCCAATTATCTTGCTTATTTCCCATATCTGATCTGACTCGGCCCTGTCCAATGTGGGCATGAATCTTTTGGCCAACATGGATTCCAGCACAAGGGTCTCTGAGGGGTTGGCAAAACATATGGGTTAGTACCCCCTTCTTTGTTGACCTCCTAGGAACTTTTCTGCACATGTACAGTCAGGGAGGTCTCCTTTTCCTGAAGATGAAAGACGTGGTCATCTTTTTCCTCCAGCAGGGCTTAGTTCCTCTCTGCTCTTGCCACTATCTTTTTCCCGGAAATGTTGGGGGAGGGAGAGACAAGCTCCAATTGCTCAGCCCGACAAACTCCAGTGGCTCAGCCTGTGGCCCCTCTACCTGCTACCTCACAGTGTAACACAATTTTATAAGTGTGGAAACTGTGTCTCAAAAAGTTGAGTAACTTGCCCAAAGTTATATACTATATGTGTTCAGTAAATTAGTATTATTTGTAAGTTAAACATTTTATAAACTCTAACATCCCTACAACATTCAGAATGTTTTATGTACAAATAATGCTTCAGATATATATTACCCTAAGTTCATACTTTTTGAACTAGCTAATGTAAAAATTACAAGTGGAATGACAATTATGAAATATCAGCAAATATTTTTAGGTTTCTGAATTTGTTTTTTTTTAGGAAAGTTTTAAAGCATTAGGCAAGCCAGTTCTTTTCACATATTTTGTTACTCTGATTTTAATAAGTACAGGTTTATACTTTATGTTTTAGAGTAATTGCATTTAGTAGCCAAACATTTAGTGATCATATTCTTGTACTTTATGTTTCAGTCAGAAAATGTAACTGTGACAAAGGATTTTAAAAGGCTAGAAAATGCTTATCACATGGAAGCAGAGGTATGTGTTATCTTCACAAATACTTGGAAACAGCATGACTTTGTGGGGACAATTTGCATTTAATTTTATTCTTGAAAGTCAAGTACAGGAGAAATACTTCTCATGGTGTTGATAAAAGATCATTTTTCTCAAAATCATTTTTGGTGTTAACATATCTGGGTGAGATTTAAGGGAAATTGTTTTGAAATGGAATAAAAATAGCAAGAGGGAAGTAGCATTTAATCTGAACAAAATTTTCATAATGTTATCATGTAGTCAACAGGAAGAAACACTACAGAGGAAAAATTTCTTCTCCTCAGATAAATAGCAAATTAATAGTCATAGCATAAAGGATTGAAAGACTTCAACATTCTTTTATTTCACAAGACTATTTTGTGTTAAGATTTATTTAAAAATAAAAACTACTCAACCTTTGCACAAATTGAAAAAATTGTGTATTTTTTTACACACAATTAATGAAAACATTGAGTTCCTACAACTGTTGAGCTTTTTACTTATCTTCAAAGATTTTATGATCAGGACTTTATGAAGTCAGAGTATGTTATAAGTAGTTACAACCAGCTTAAAATACCGCTGTCTCTTTGATTCCAAACTTCTTGGAGTGTGTGCTTAGTCATACCGCCTCCTTGCCACAGGAAACAAACAAGAGTAGATTAAAATGGACTGTTGTTAGTCCAATCAGAGAACCTTTGCCTTTAGAGGTGGAAAATACCTCAAGAAATCACCTGGTCCTACCTTCAGGCAGATAATATATTATTTTTCCTAAATTTAAGGGTGTGGCTTTAGGCTAAGATACCTTAGGCTCAGACTTTTTAAAGATCATATTACAAGAATTAGAATGGAAATTAGAATCCTGGCTTCTTACCTCTTAAGTTAGTAATTATCATAATACACTGTTGTCCCTATATTTACTTGAATAAATTTGTAATTTTTTCACTTAAATATTAACTATCTGAAGGAATTTTAAAAATACTTATAATGATTTTGGGCTTCCCTGTTGGCTCAGCAATAAAGAATCCACCTGCAATGCAGGAGACGTCGTAGCCACCTCAGGTTCAATTCCTGGCTCTGGAAGATGCCCTGGAGAAGGAAATGGTGACCCACTCCAGCATTCTTGCCTGGGAAATCCAATGGCTGCAGTCCACAGGGTCACAGAGAGTCCGCACATGACTTAGTGACTAAACAACAACAATGATGATGATTTTAGGGATCCACCTGGGAAATGTTGAAGTAAAACCTTGGCTTTGCAATTCCTTTATCTGTCTTTCCACTTCTTATGTTGTTTTCTTGTTACAGTTTCAGTGTTGGAGAGATTTAAAAACCTGGGACACGATAAGCATTCAATAAAAGTCTATTAAAAAGTCTATAGGAAAAGTAGTATAAACAGTTTTCCCTCTCCTTTTCCTTGCACGTTTCCATGTTTCAGGTATTTTCCATAATATTTCTCATCTAATCTTTTCTCAACTCTTCATTTTTGTTGTGAAATACTTTATACGTGGTTTGTGGTTTTAGTGGTTTTAGTTGCTAAGTCGTGTCCAACTCTTGTGACCCCAGGGACTGTGGCCTGCTAGGCTCCTGTCCATGGGATTTTCCAGGCAAGAATACTGGAGTGGGTTGCCATTTCCTTGTCCAATGTATAAATCATACTTATATTTGATTTGTGCATTTAAATCATATTTTTCCTATCTTATATTTCCCCTATATTCAGCAAAAATATTGTTCAAAATCAAAGGCCAATTATAGACTTTTTCAGAAAGCTGAAAAAATTCATTACCATAGACCTTCAATCCAAGGAATGTTAAACAGATTTGGGTAGGTGGAAGAAAATGGTACCAGAAAGGAATAGGACTCTACAGAGAGAAATGAAGAACACTGAAAATGGTAACTACATAGGTAGATTTGATATTTTTCTTATATCTCTATAACTCTACACCTATATAAAAATAATTGTTTAAATAAAAATGATAATGGTGAACTTTAGGGATTATAACATATGTAAAACATACAACAGCAATAGCATGAAGGGAGAAAGAGAAGTATAATATTTAAAGTTTCTTATGTGTGAAATGGTGTATCTCCTGAAGGTAGATTGAGATAAATTAAACATGTATATACTGTAAACTCTAAGGCAGACACTAAAGTAACTACAGGTTACAGTAAAGAAACCAATGAAGGATATCAAATAGAATAAAAAATATACTCTATCTCTTCCCAGAAAGGCAGAAAATGGGGAGAGGGGAACAAAGAAAATATGAGACAAATAGAAAATCAATAGCAAGATCAGAAGTTTAAATATAACCATATCAATAATCACATTAAATAATTTAAGGGGCTTTCCCCATGGCTCAGTAAAGAACCTGCCTGCCAATGCAGGAGACATAAGAGACACAGGTTCGAGCCCTGGGTCAAGAAGATCCCCTGGAGGAGAGCATGCAGGCCACTGCAGTATTCTTGCCTGGAGTATGGACAGAGGAGTCTGGCAGGCTACAGTCCATAGCGTCGCAAAGAGTCGGACACAACTGAAGCAACTTAGCACGCACGCATGCTGATGTATAAGTGAGATGAATGACAGTAATGATATAAGAGATGGGGTGGAATACTTAGGATTATTTTGTTGTTATAGTTATACAACCCATAAAGTGGTATTCTGCTGCTGCTGCTGCTGCTGCTAAGTCACTTCAGTTGTGTCCAAGTGTTATTTAAAGTAGACTTGGATTTGTTGTAAATATGTATTATGTACTTTAGAGAAATCACTAATAAAAGCTTAAAAAATATAGCTGATATGCTAAGAAAGGAGAAAAAAAAAGAAACCATGAAATGCTCAATTAAAATCACAAAAGGCAGAAGACAGAACTTAGAAAAAAGAACAAAGGAAACAAATAGAAAACAGTAAAGAATATGGTAGATATTAATCCAGCTGTATCAGTAATGCTTTGAACATCAGTGGTCTAAATGCAGCAATTAAAAGACAGATTGTCACAGTGGATCAAAAAACACCACCAAACTATATGTTATCTATGAGAAATCTGTTTTAAATATAAAGACATATATAGATAGCCATGGAAAAAAATTAATCATGCTAACACTAAGCAAAAGAAAGCAAGAGTCACTATTGTAATTTTAGACAGAGCAGACTTCATAATAGGGAGTTATCAAGGATATAGAAGGGTATTATGTAATGATACAGGGCAGTTTTCCAAGAAACACAATAATCCATGGGGACTTCCCTGGTGGTCCAGTGGTTAAGACTCTGTGCTTCCAGTGCAGGGTTCAATCCCTGGTCAGGGAACTAAGATCCCACATGCCACACAGTGGCACAGCCAAAAAATAATAACAGTCTTTAATATGCATTCTCCTGAGTGTCAGACTACATCAGGCAAAAACTAATAGAACCTCTAGGAGAAATAGATGAGCCCACCATCATAGTTGGAGTCTCCAACTTCCTTTATCAAAAAGGGACAGATTCAGGGACTTCCCTGGTGGTCCAGTGGTTAAGAGTCTACCTGGCAGTGCAGGGGACATGGGTTCAGTCCCTGGTCAGGGAACTAAGATCCCATATGCCATGGAGCAACTAAGCCTGTGGGCCTCAACTAGACAGACTATACACCACACAAAAAATTCCACATGATGCAGTGAAGACCTGTGTACAGCAACTAAGACCTGATGCAGCCAAATAAATAATTTTTAAAAAAAGGAAAGTCACTTTAAAAAGAAGGGGCAGATTCCGCAGGCATAAAATCAGTAAGGACCTAGTTAAATTTAACAATACCATCAATTGACTGGATATAATGGACATCTACGGGGCTTCTCAGGTGGTTCAGTGGTAAAGATCCACCTGCCAAGCAGGAAACATGGGTTCCATCGGCCCCCGGGATCAAGAAGATCTCCTGGAGAAGAAAATGGCAACCCACTCCAGTGTTCTTGTCTAGAAAATCCCATGGACAGAGGAGCCATGGGTTCACAAAGAGTCAGACACAACTTAATGACTAAAAAACAACAACAAAATGGAAATCTATAAATTACTTCCCCCAAAACAGAATTCTTCTCAAGCTCTCATGGAACATTCACCAAGATAGCACACATTTGGAATTTGGGTCTTCCAAGAATAAGCCACCCGTTCTCAATACTTGGCTCTGCAGTAAACCTTTCTCTGCTCCCCTCACCCCTAAAATACATTCTAGGCCAAAACTTATACCTTAACAAATTTAAAAGGATAGATAACATAATGTCTGCTCTCTGATCACAATGGAATTAAACTAGAAATCAGTAACAGAAACATAATTGGAAAATCCCCAAGTATGTGGAGATTAAACAACATACTTCTAAATGACATGTGGATCAATGAAGAAATCCCAAGAGAAATTTTTAAATGTTTAGAACTAAATTAAAATGAAAATAAAATCTATCAAAAACTATGAGATGCAGCGAAAGCAGGGCTTAGAAATTTTAGCATTGAATGCATATAGTAAAAAGAAGAAAAATCTGAAATAAATAATCTAAGCTTCTGCCTTAAGAAACTAGAAAAAAGAGCAAATTAATCCAAAGTAATATTGAAACCAGTCGGAACATCAGTCTTCCATGGTTAACATCTATGATGAAAGGCAACTGTTCTGTATTGTATAAGATGACTCTTTGCTACTCCAGCCTGTACTTAAGTATCTGTACATTATTGTTTTACATATTTTACATAAAGTATTATATATTTTACATAAAGTACTTCAGTACCTGTACTTTATTGTTTTACATACTGAGCTTGTATAAAGTTTCCTTAGGAAAAAGGTTTAGTTTTCTTCCATAGAATGTTTAAAGACTACAGTTTTCAAGTATTGCTGAATATATAAGAACTGCTTCCACATAGTTAAAGGCAGATGGCATAATGAAATAGATGAGCTTCTGCATATAGATCTGAAAATAACTATTGGATGAAGAAGCATACCTCACTGACAGCAGTGGAGCATGAAGTAATTACCGCTAATCAGGAAGCTAGCTAATGTCTAAAGAGTCATGAAACATTTATCAGGCTAAGAGAATTTAGCCAAATAATAAAATTGAAGGGGAAGCCCCCCAACTCTGTTTCATAAAAAAGTCCCTGACTGATTTAAAATGAATTTTAAAATGTTCAAGTCAACATTAAACAAATTAAAAAATTCATAAGCAAAAATAAATTCAATAACAAAATTTGGTTATAAGTACCAAGTAGGCCTTTCTTATCTGTTACATACTATAAAATGACCTCACTGTAATGTCTTTATTTTTTTTTAACTCACATGTAGAAAAAAAAATTGAAATCAGAAATGAAAATAATTTCAACTGTTATTTCATTTACAGGTCTGCATTACATTTACTGAATTTGGAAAAATGCAAAATATCTGTAACTTTCTTGTTGAAAAGCTAGATAGCTCTGTTGTCATCAGCCAACCCCAGTTCTATCATATGCCAGGTTCTATTGATAACCTTCGGTAAGTTAAGCACATCTTTCAATGACTTATCAACTAATTAAACAAAACTGTTCCATCCTACAGTTTTTGAATGTCTTACTAATCATCTCTGCATTTAATTCCTAAGACGACAAGCCTGTCTTGCTGCTGTAGAAAACGCACGGCGCAAAGCTCAAGAAGTCTGTAACCTTGTTGGCCAAACTCTAGGAAAACCTTTAATAATCAAAGAAGAAGAAACAAAAGAATGGGAAGGCCAAATAGATGATCCCCAATCATCTAGACTTTCAAGTTCATTAACCGTACAACAAAAAATCAAAAGTGCAACAATACACGCTGCTGCCAAAGTATTTATAACTTTTGAAGTAAAGGGGAGAGAGAAGAAAAAAAAACACATCTGAAATTCTGACCAAAATATATTGTGTTTGTATCTTTTTTGTCTATTTTTATACTTTTTATAATGTTTGCTTTTGTCCTAAATATATATATTGTATAGTATATAATAAAGTGTTTCACCCCCAAGCCTGTCAATCCTTGAATATAGTTCCACAGAATACTTAACATTTACTTTCTGTTTTCAAAAACTTATTACGGGAAATACTCTGGAAACAAATGTGTTAGATACACTTGTATACAGACAGTTCATATAAGTGCATGTGTAAATAATTTTATATTTCTACTCTGGAAAGAAATGTTGACACAGTTATTAACATGATTCTTAACATTCATTCTTAGAACAATGGGCTTCTCTGGTAGCTCAGTAAAGAATCCACCTACAATGCAGGAGACCTGGGTTCGATTTCTGGGTTGGGAAGTTCCCCTGGAGAAGGGTATGGCAACCTGCTCCAGTATTCTTGCCTGGAGAATCCCATGGACAGAGGAGCCTGCTGGGCTACAGTCCATGGGGTTGCAGAGTCAGACACAACTGAGTGACTAACACTTTCACTTTCACACTTGCACAACATTCATTCTTAGAACAATGAGCAATATATAACTTTTGATAAAAGGATAATGATGTATACTAAGAAAATATTCTGATGCCAGAAATAAAAGGTAATATATGGACCAGACTGTCTTCACCAGGACTCCTTTAATTATACCAGCTTTCTGCAGTACAAATATAATGCAATCCATGTATGTAATTTAAAATTTCTTAGTAGGCATATTTTTTAAAAAGTAAAAAACAGTTGAAACTAATTTTAATACTTTAAATAACCTAGCATATCCAAAATATCATTTTAGCATGTAACTATTTTCTAAATAATGGGTATTTTATATTCTTTTTTATCGTGTTTTCAAAATCCAGTGTGTATTTTATATTACAGCACATCTCAATTCATATGCTAAATTTTCATCACAAATACTTGATCTGTATATAATTTTCTTAAAATATAGGCAGAAAAAAATAGGTTCACATACCTGTGTTGTTCCAGACACACTTAAAGATCTAGTAACTGAATCAAGTGTCAGTTTTTAAAATTAAAAAAAAAAAAAACTTTTTTTAACCTTCAGTTCCTTAGTTTCACTAGCCACATTTCAGGGACTTGAAAGCCATAAGTAGGTAGTGGCTACCATGTTGGACAGCGCAGAGCCATACACTGAGATGATCCTTAAGGCCATCAAGCAAGTACGTCACTGCTATTGCAATATACACTGTCTAAAGTGTATCTACAGAAAACAAGTCTGTCGTGTTGCACAGGCTTACCATTCCCCACCACACAGCTAGGCCCTTGGGGTTTTTTTTCCCTGATAATTCTTGACACTCATATGCCAATATTTCTCTCCTATAACATAATCCAGTATGCAGTTTCCATCCCCACCCACTTTCTTAAGTGGCACTAAAAACCACTTCTCCATCTCTTCTGTACTATCCTTAGTGGGAGGGAATATGGAAGCTGAGAAGAAGAACTTTAGAATCTGATGCTGCTATTTTAAAATCCTGATTATACCACTTGAGTGTAAGCTTCTTAGAATGGAGATCTTGTCTTTCTCATTCACAACTGCATTCTCCGTCTCTGCATAGTGACAGGGCCAGCACAGAGTAGGTTCTCAAATATCTGCTGAGCATATAAACTGGTTATAAAAACTTGGCAAGTCACTTTAATTAAGCTTCTCTTTCTTCACCAGTGAAATGAGGCTAATATCTATCTTGCAGTGTTACTATAAGGATTAAAGTTGATAAATGTAAGACAATAAAAAATAATGCCTAGTACATAACAGTCATTTGGTAAATGGTAGGCAACCCACTCCAGTGTTCTTGCCTGGGTCGCACAGAGTCGGACATGACTGAAGCGACTTAGCAGCAGCAGCAGCAGGAACCACTCTGTCAACTGCATTCTTTGATTATTGTCAACCCAAGTAAAATCTGCCTTTTCCAAGTCTTCCATTAAGATGAATTTTTAAATAGTCATATTAAAAATAAACATATCAGAAAATCAGTTAAACGTATGTTGAATTTTTATTTCCAAAAAAAGTTAGATTATATCGTAGCATTCATTTATCCACTTGAGTAAAAAAGTACAATTGAGTCTATATCAAGAAAAAATTTGTTCATACTCAATAAAATTTAATCACAGGGAGTGATTTTTCTTAGCCATGGCTGCATTATATTTTTGATTCCATCATATTTGGTAAAGAAGGTTTTCAACTTAGCAAGAAATATCAATACCTAAAAACAAATTTTAAGTTAGCATGCACTTTTTAGGATTCACAGGCATTTTTACAGACATTGCTTCAAAAAACAATCCTACAACTGTATAGAGTATGTAAGAACAGAAATCCTTCAATGATTGGACTGGTTTATGTATGACCTGTACACTTTAAGAGTATCAAGTTTAGTTGTCAGTTAATAGCAATTTTATTAATATGGCAGATACCGGAGTCTCACAATGAATTACTTAGGGCATCTATGCCACAAAGTCTGCTAGAATAACCTATACTGAACTTAATTCTTTACTTCCTTTTAAAGAAAATCTTTCGAGAAATCAAAAAATTATAATTGCTACTTTCTGAAGGAAAATTTCTTTCTAATTAGAATATTTGAAACAGACCTGATGCTGAAGCTGAAACTCCAATACTTTGGCCACCTCATGCGAAGAACTGACTCATTTGAAAAGACCCTGATGCTGGGGAAGATTGAGGGCAGGAGGAGAAGGGGACGACAGAGGATGAGATGGCTGGATGGCATCACCGACTCGATGGACGTGAGTTTGAGTGAACTCCGGGTGTTGGTGATGGACAGGGAGGCCTGGCGTGCTGCGATTCATGGGGTCGCAAAGAGTCGGACATGACTGAGCGACTGAACTGAACTGAAACAGACCCACCCACTATGTTCCAAGCTCCTTTTTAGAAGGAAATACTATTAAAATAAGGTTTCTGAATATTACTGATAAAATAGGATTCCATTCAGCTACATACTAAAACTTACATTTTTAAAAATTTAATTGAAGGATAATTGCTTTACAGTATTGTGTTGGTTTCTGCCACACATCAACATGAATCAGCCATAGGTATACATATGTCCCCTCTCTCCTGACTCTCCCTCCTACCTCCCTCCCCACCCTACCCCTCAAAGTTGTTACAGAGCCCCTGTTGTAGTTCCCCGAGTCATACAGCAAATTCCCAGTGACTAAGATTACATTTTTTGGTGGTAGCAATTTACCTTACTTTTATCAGTATTCTTATTTGACAGTTAACTTGAGTTCAATGAAAATAAATAAGACCTACAAAAATATTTTTTAACCCAAGATTCTGTACCTCATATTCCATAAGTAATATTATGTCCTCTTTGGAAATGTAGGTTTAGGATATCCCAATTCTGTCAGACTTGATAAGAATTTGATAGTGAGGAATTTTTCTCACTAGCCTAAAGAAAAAAAAATGAATTATTAGGTCAAAAGTGGGAGTTAACACATTATCTACAGTACAGAATTATTTGGGAGACAAATGCTTCATTATTCATTCCATAAAAAACTACATAAATTAGTTTAATTAAAATAACAAGAATTTATTATTTTATTAATATTATATTTGCAGCCAAATAGTTTCTGATAGCTGTAATCTGTTGTGGCCTAAATCTCTTAATCATATTTGGTTATGTTAAAAGACTAGAATTCACAGTGGCTAATGCAAGTCAAACATTTTTCTCAGGGTGAGATAATAGACACTTTTCAAGAGGGATTATTTGTAGTATTTTATTATAAGAAGAATATTCTTTTATAACCTGTTAAGGAGTTTCTGCTTTATTGACTATGCCAAAGCCTTTGACTATGTGGATCACAATAAACTGTGGAAAATTCTGAAAGAGATGGGAATAACAGACCACCCGACCTGCCTCTTGAGAAACCTGTATGCAGGTCAGGAAGTAACAGTTAGAACTGGACATGGAACAACAGACTGGTTCCAAACAGGAAAAGGAGTACGTCAAGACTGTATACTGTCACCCTGCTTATTTAACATATGCAAAGTACATCATGAGAAATGCTGGGCTGGAAGAAGCACAAGCTGGAATCAAGATTGCTGGGAGAAATATCAATAACCTCAGATATACAGATGACACCACCCTTATGGCAGAAAGTGAAGAGGAACTAAAAAGCCTCTTGATGAAAGTGAAAGAGATGAGTGAAAAAGTAGGCTTAAAGCTCAACATTCAGAAAACGAAGATTATGGCATCTGGTCCCATCACTTCATGGGAAACAGATGGGGAAACAGTAGCTTACTTTATTTTTTTAGGGTCCAAAATCACTGCAGATTGTGATTGCAACCATGCAATTAAAAGATGCTTACTCCTTGGAAGGAAAATCATGACCAACCTAGATAGCATATTGAAAAGCAGAGACATTACTTTGCCAACAAAGGTCCGTCTAGTCAAGGCTATGGTTTTTCCAGTGGTCATGTATGGATGTGAGAGTTGGACTGTGAAGAAAGCTGAGCGCCGAAGAATTGATGCTTTTGAACTGTGGTGTTGGAGAAGACTCTTGAGAGTCCCTTGGACTACAAGGAGATCCAACTAGTCTATTCTAAAGGAGATCAGCCCTGGGTGTTCTTTGGAAGGAAAGATGTTAAAGCTGAAACTCCAGTACTTTGGCCACCTCATGGGAAGAGCTGACTCATTGGAAAAGACTCTGATGCTGGGAGAGATTGGGGGCAAGAGGAGAAGGGGACGACAGAGGATGAGATGGCTGGATGGCATCACCGACTCAATGGACGTGAGTCTGAGTGAACTCCCAATTCATGGGATTGCAAAGAGTCGGACACGACTGAGCGACTGAACTGAACTGAACTGAAGGAATTCCCTGGTAGCTCAGCTGGTAAAGAATCTGCCTGCAATGCAGGAAGACGCCGGTTCGATTCCTGTGTCAGGAAGATCCCTGGAGAAGGAATAGGCTACCCACTCCAGTATATTCTGGCTTCTCTGGTGGCTCAGACAGTAAAGAATCCACCTGGGAGACCTGGGTTCGATCCCTGAGTTGGGAAGATCCCCTGGAGGAGGGCATGGCGACCCACTCCAGTATTCTGCCCTGGAGATTTCCCATGGACAGAGGAGCCTGGTAGACTGCAGTCCATGAAGTCGGGAAGAGTCAGACAGGACTGAGCACAGCAGAGCACATAACCTACTAGGCAGGGGGGCATTATGTTTGAGTCACTCTCTGGAGCTCTGGCTTCAACGTCCCAACCAACAAGTAGTCCCAGATAGCTATGTTATTTGTGGATGATCACCAGTCCCACCTCAACATGAACAAATGCTGGTTCTGGACTTCAGATGTAAGGTGGTTCTGTTATAACAGTGAAAAGGCAGAAAAGACGAATCAAAAACATATTTGCTACACAGAGTTTAAGACCTATCATCGGGGCTTCATAATGCTTGGTACAATTAATAAGACAAATTAGTGAACCAAAAGCTAACATTAGTTTCCACACTAAGAGATTAAAAGCCTAGGTGGCAGAAGAAAGTACAAATCTACCTGAAACAAGGAAGTGATCCCCGAATTAAAAATAAATCCTCCAAATATCATATTATGATCTGGTGGTGGGGCAGGGGTATGCATATATGTGTGTCCCCATTTTTTTAACTATAGAGATTCTCTGCTCCTTCCCTTCTACAAATGATTTTGAACCAAATAGTCAAAAACAAGTAAATAGTTCCAATACTTCACAACATAAAAATTTACACTGATCACATTGAAAGTGAAAGTGAAGTCTCTCAGTCATGTCCGACTCTTTGCGACCCCATGGACTGTAGCCTACCAAGCCTCTCTGTCCATGGGATTTTCCAGCTAAGAGTACTGGAGAGAGTTGCCATTTCCTTCTCCAGGGTATCTTCCCAACCCAGGGATCGAACCCAGGTCTCCTGCATTGCAGACAGGCACTTCACCATCTGAGCCACCAGGGAAGCCCAATTAATTACATCCTAATTTTGCATCTATCTCTACTCAAGACTATGAACTCCTCAGAAGTAGGGTTATGTCTTAAACATCTCTTTTCCTAGTACCTGGCTAATAAAAGGCTGAGAGGAGGAAAAGCTGTGTCAGTTATTCTGTTTTATCCCCAAATGAGAAAGATATTGTTTATAGCAGAGTACCTGAATGTTGGTACATGTGGAAGTGGGGACGGGAAATGCAGGGCACTGATTCCAGAATCAAATACAAATATGATCTTCTGTAATAGGCTTTGAAAGTTAAATTAACAGTAATGGGAACAAATTCGATTTAAACATGTTTATTAAAAGTTGTAAGTTTTACAGTGGCTGCAGTCAGAATTTCAAAAGCAACTTCCCCTTCACCTGGCATTGTCTTATGGCCTGTTTTGTGGTGGTGGGGGGCGGGGGGAGGTTTCTGTTGTTTTTTGTGGGCTTTTTTTTTTTTTTTTGGCTTTAGTTCACTTTTTATTTACATAACCACCCCCTAGCAGAGCATAAAGCAAAGATGCCTGATGGTGACCATCCTGTTCAATTTTCTTCTGCGGAGGGTCTTCTCAGTGACCACTTAACAGATGGAGTTCATTTTGTGTTTGCACATTTTCTAATAGTCATGCTTTTATTTCTCCAAAGTTTAGCTTTCTCAGGAAAGAGGTCTGTGGCTCTGTCACAACATACATTTTGTCATTAAACTGGTCTCCTAAATTGTTTCGGAAACTATATTCATCATAAGCTTACTGGGTCAGCTCTGAGTGGGGACCTTGGCCCTCCCTGCCTGTCACCACTGAGAGTAACGATAGCAATACTTGGCCACACATTGCTCACACACCAGCCATGACAAACTCTCAGGGAAAGTTGCTTTGAAATTCTGACGGCACCCAATCTAAAACTGCATCTAAGAAATTCAATTAATTTACAACTTCTGATAAACAGATTTATCTTGAATGTTTCCTTATCATTAATTTTACTTTCAAAACTTCTTCCAGAAGATTGTATTTGTACTTGATAGCAATAATGAATTTGTACCTCATACAAAAACAATTTTATGCTTTTTTCTTTTACTGAATCAGTCATATTTATTACAATTCCACTTAACATTATGGTAATGATCCAGATAAATCAAGTTTAGCCCCAAGTAAGAAAACAGCATCAAAAGAAGATTTTTCTTAGTTTATGCTACACTAATTATAAAAGGTCTAAAGTATTACATTTTGTGTTAGAGTAGGAGATGAGGTATAATTAACTTAAAGTTGAAAGTCAATCAATAAAATATAAAATTATTTTAATACAGCAAATATTTCCCTAGCTCAATACCTGCAAGGAAAGCACAGATTTTTTTCTTCATTGTATCTGTTCCTAAAATGATAAAAATGCAGTAATACAGATTGATGTGTTCTACAGAGAATATAATTATGAATATATAGCTGAAACCTTTGAAATTTTTATTTGCAAACCACAGAGGTCAACATATATTTGAGAAAGAACTATATTTGTTTCATTCTGTAGGAATGTTGAGAATTCATAGTATCCCCAAATATTACTACTGTTAAACATTAATTCATTTAAAATGTTCAATTGTTTAGTACTTCGTTAGAGTAAGAAATAGAAAATTGATGATCTCACTAACATTAAACCCAACACTTTAGAAATGTTTCATGTAAAGGATTAAAATTTAATTGTCCAATATGAACTAATGATTTTTCATATTATTTGGTGACAATCCTGGAAAAATAACCTTGCAATAACCACACGACTGAATAACTATGAGAATACCTACAGCTCTGAGATTTAAGAGAGAGTCTAGCTCTTAGGCCTCCTACAACAGCCCTGATGGCAGGCAAAGGAGAAGTCATAGCAGCATCCATAGGCCCCCCAACTACTGCTTCACGTGTTCGTTAAGGGAACATGGGAGTTCCCTTGTTCCTTTGTTATTCTTGGAAAGCAACAGGCATGGCCAGGGCTGTGACATCACTCCCAGAAGTATGTGTGGAAGCAGTTCTTTCAGTGCTTACTTTGCAGTTTGCTGTTGGCTACCTGCCCGAGCTTCAAAAGAAAAAGGTAAAGTCTGAATATAAGGAATTTTTTCAGGTCATGATCAGGAAAGTACGTAGTTGTAATGCTACACTTGCAAGCAATATCATTTAAGAAGAAGGGATAAAAGCTAAAATTAAAAGGCTTGGCATTAATACAACATATAAGAAATCAAGTTCAGGCAATATTTGGGGCTTCCCAGGTGAAAGTGGAAGTGTAAGTTGCATCCAACTCTTTGCAACCCCATGAACTGTATCCCGTCAGGCCCCTCTGTCCATGGAATTCTCCAGGCAAGAATACTGGAGAGGGTTGCTATTTCCTTCTCCAGGAGATCTTCAATACACAGGGATTAAACCCAGGTCTCCTGCACTGCAGGCAGATCCTTTACCATCTGAGCCACCAAAGGGCAGTCTCATCATCAAAATTTTGCTTAGATTTTTTTCTTTAAAAAAAAAAAAGAATTCTGAATACTCCACTTCCTACCTTGTCTCACATACAAATTGCTATTTCCCATGAATGCTCTCTCTCTCTAGTCATATATGATCAAAACAAACAGCCCAAAATTGTGCACATAAGTGCCTTTGACTAAGTTCACGATATTGCAAATAACGCCAAGGCATCTTTTAATTTCTGCCACTGAGAAGATGAATTATCATGGTTGTTTTGGGAAAAAAGTGGATAATTGTTATAAAAACTGTTTGTTATCAAGTCTTAATAACAGTTATATTAGGGTATTTTTTTGCTACTTGCATCGTAATTCTTTTTTCATACTCTGTCCTAAATATATCCTCCTTTTCAACCAGGCCTAAACTAACCTGGGGCAAATGTTGAAATAAATGTCAAGTTGCTTAATTATCTTTTACAGATTTTTAAAATTCTTTTTCATTAAAAAAAAAAAAGTCAGCATGAAAATGTCAAAAATAAACTATTTTTATTTTCAAGGTTTTAAATGAATATTGGATAATCTTCTTACATTTGTAGAATCCCTTAAGCCATCTGTTTACTAGATGTCTATTGTCAGTTATATCCCTAAGCCAATAATTATTTTTAGAACACTTTTGATCCTTAAGAGGTCTTGATGCTTTTAAATTTCTGGAAGTACACTATTATCTGAAAAACCATATAGAGGTTTAGTCACTAAGTCATGTTCAACTCTTGTGACCCCATGGACTGTAGCCCACCAGGCTCCTCTGTCCATTGGATTCTTCAGGCAAGAATACTGGAGTGTGTTGCCATTTCTTTCTACAAGGGATCTTCCTGACCCAGGGATTAAACTCAGGTCCCCTGCATTGCAGGCAGATTATTTACTGACTGAGCCACTGGGGAAGCCATATAAACATTTGTATATATAGATCTAGATACATAGACACATAAATTATCAAAATAAAAGGGATGACTCCTTTGCCACTTTCCCACTATGACTAACACTATAGTTTAAAGAAAATGAATCTGCCTCTTCTTTTTAAACAGGAAGTAATTATCCCTATTCTTAGCTCCCTGGCCTTGAAAATATTTATGCAGGAACAATAGCAGACGGTAAACAATCTGCCTGCGATGCAGGAGACCCAGGTTCAATCCTTGGGTCAGGAAGATCCTCTTGAGAAGGAAATGGCTACTCACTCCAGAATTTTTGCCTGGAGAATTCCATGGACAGAGGAGCCTGGTAGGCTACAGTCTGTAGGGTCACAAAGAGTCGGACAAGACTAAGCAACTAACACTTTCACTTTACTTTTTTGACGTGAAATTAATAAGTTTTAAGTAGATTACTAGACAGAGAAGGCAATGGCACCCCACCCCAGTACTCTTGCCTGGAATATCCCATGGACGGAGGAGCCTGGTAGGCTGCAGTCCATGGGGTCGCTAAGAGTCGGATATGACTGAGCGACTTAGCTGAATTAGCTGATTACTAGAAGCTGGAGAATCTTCTGCAGCTGCTGTTGCTAAGTCACTTCAGTCGTGTCCGACTCTGTGCGACCCCATAGACGGCAGCCCACCAGGCTCCCCGGTCCCTGGGATTCTCCAGGCAAGAACACTAGTGGGTTGCCTTTTCCTTCTCCAATGCATGAAAGTGAAAAGTGAAAGTGAAGTCGCTCAGCCAGGTCCGACTCTTAGCGACCCCATGGACTGCAGCCTACCAGGCTCCTCCGTCCATGGGATTTTCCAGGCAAGAGTACTGGGGTGGGGTGCCATTTCCTTCTCCGGGAGAATCTTCTAGATGGTCAGAAAAGACCATTCCTATCTTCCTTTATTTTCTACACAGTATCTTAGTTCAAAATATATTTCAGAAAATGTGTGTACAAACCAAGAATCAGATTAAGCAAAATTGAAAGCAGATTTATAAATGCCCCTACCTTGTCTTCAATAGGCAGTGCTTCATGTGAGCCATCCATTTTTCACTCTCTGGGATTACCATCTAAAAGACCATTCCAGGACTTCCCTGGGGGCAAAGTAGATAGGAATCAACCTGACATTGCAGGGGAAACAGGTTTAATCCCTGGTCCTGGAAGACCCCACATGCCACAGAGCAGCTAAGCCACAACTACTGCGTCTGCGTGCTGTAACTTCCGAAGCCTGTGTGCCTAAAGCCCGTGCTCCTAAACAAGAGAAGCCCCGCTCGCCGCAACTAGTGAAGCCTACATGCAGCAATGAAGGCCCTGCGCAACCAAAACATAAAATGAAATAAAAACAAAACTATTCTGACAGTCAGAAAGCCTTAAAAAGAAATAAAATGGTTTTAAAACAACAAATGGCATTATGCACATTAATATGCAGCAGATGCTGCTGCTTGTTACCTGTGTCTAGCTATCATCTCTGAGAGAGGAATTTGACTTTTATCCAACCATGTTGAGTTTATCAGTATAAAAGTTAGAGAAAATAGACCTCTTCCATGAAACAAGAGTATTAAAATACATAAACACTCACACACACACACACACTCCAAATGATGACCAGTAAATTTTCTGTTGTACGAGAAGGGTCAGAACTTCACATTATTTTATCTTAAGAATGTAATTTTTTAATCAGAAAAGTATAATCTAGCTACATACTATTTTTCTGCATTTTTATTACAGTTTTATTATTCATTAGAGCCAATTTCTCTTTTCCACAAAGGATCTTTTTCTCACTTTTTTACATGTTTAAAAGGAATACACGTCAGGTAAAATTTATCGGTTAAGAAAAACTTTTATGAGCACACTATTTTTAAAAAGTGACATATACCTTATGAGGCAATTAATCACTGGTAGAATACTATGGAGTTTTTCACCCTGTAGGTTCAAAATTGACCTAATAGTAAAAAAGAATTCTGAAGTCTCATATACCAATATTCAGCATCGATATGTGATTTTATAATAATATTTTACTATAGTTCTCTGATGTCCCAAGAGTTCACAAAACTGCAAAAAAAAAAAAAAGCCTCAGGATAAAAATCCAGATTGAGCAAGACCAAAAAACTGATATACCGGGTCTGTCTAAAAGAGTAACTCAGTAATTTCCTTTCCCCAAAGGATAAGGAGAGTATACACCAATAAAAAGGTGAAAGTTTAACCCAGGGTAGTTAAACCAGGGTTTTAAAAAGAGTTAAACCAGGGTAGTTTAACCCTGGAGTATACGGAATGCTGAATATTCTTTTTTTTCCTGAATAACCTGGTTTCTTTTCCATATATATATGGAAATGATACATGAAAGAAAGTGAACAAAAAACAGACTAAGATCATGTTTCCACTACCCTCATTGTCTTGCTTCATTTTCCTTGAGATAAAACTGAAAAGTAAGTATTTTTCAGAAATTACATTTTGTCATCTAAGATTCCTCTGATGGCTCATCAGGTAAAGAATCTGCCTCCAATACAGGAGATGCAGGTGATGCCAGTTCATTCCCTGGGTTGGGAAGATCCCCTGGAGGAGAAAATCGCAACCCACTCCAGTATTTTTGCCTGGAGAATTCCATGGACAGAGGAACCTGGCAGACCACAGTCCATGGGGTTGCAAAGAGTTGGACATGACTGAAGCAACTGAGGCTTCATTGGAAGGACTGATGCTGAAGCTGAAACTCCAATACTTTGGCCACCTCATGCGAAAAGTTGACTCATTGGAAAAGACCCTGATGCTGGAAGGGATTGGGGGCAGGAGGAGAAGGGGACGACAGAGGATGAGATGGCTGGATGGCATCACCGACTCGATGGACGTGAGTCTGAGTGAACTCTGGGAGTTGGTGATGGACAGGGAGGCCTGGCGTGCTGCGATTCATGGGGTCACAAAGAGTCAGACATGACTGAGTGACTGAACTGAACTGAAGCGCCTGAGCATACACATTTGCTTCTTCAGTCTGATCCTAATCAGTTTCTGTCTTGGGCTTCCCTGGTAGCTCAGACAGTAAAGACTGCCTGTAATTCAGGGTGTCTTGGTTCGATCCCTGAGTCAGGAAGATCCCCTGGAAAAGGGAATGGCTACCCACTCCAGTTCTCTTACCTGAGGAATTCCATGGACAGAAGAGCCTAGGGGGCTACAGTCCATGGGATCGCAGAGTCGGACACAACTAAGTGACTAACACTTTTACTTTCAAGTGACTTTATTTTTTTCTAAAATTGTTTTGAGCCCCCATTTGCCCATCATTGCTCTAGCTAGTTTTAAAAAAGATTTTAAGAAGAGTGCTCGCTTAATCTTAAAGTTAATTACAATTTTAAAGTATCTGAATCTACAAAATATTATTGAAAAATATTGTACTAATCTCATTAAGTAGATATAGTATTATAATTTATTAAGCCACCCTCCTTTGTCCCCCCAAGAAAAAGATAAGGGGAGATTTTATTTCAGAACTTCCACTACAAAAGGAGGTGAATACTGATCTTGTATTAGTTTTTTTCAAATACTTATAGAAGGATGACTATCTCATTGTGCTGTTGTTTAGTCATTAAGTTGTGTCCTACTCTTTTGCAACCCCATGGGCTGTAGCCTACCAAGCTCCTCTGTTCATGGGATTTCCCAGGCAAGAATACTAGAGTGGGCTGCCATTTCCTTCTCCAGGGTATCTTTTGGACCCAGGGATCAAACCTGTGTCTCCTGCATTGGCAGGTGGATTCTTTACTACTGAGCCACCAACGAAGCCTATATCACTGTATTAGGGGATTTCTATTCCTGGAGTTCACTTTTTAATATAAATGGTAAAATGCACACATGCTGTTTAATAGCTTTTATTTGTCAAAAGCTTCTAAATTGATTGGGCTAACCATCTTCTGCCCCCACAATCCCAAAATAATTATTTTAAATAACGTGTAAAGTTCTCCTCTAAAGGATGGTAACTATTTTTTTTAGGGATGAAAAAAAATAAAAGAATTACAATACAGTACAACCCTTTGATTCCTCGAAGATTCTAAGCAGAACCACTGCCATACCTGAGTCAGTAGTTTGTAGAAGAGGTCAGCCTACAGTACACCATCTTCAGGAATCTGCAAAGTGAGAAGTCTTCCAAGCTGCTTCTCTATGCAGTATATCAGGTGATATGTTCATTCATCTTCAATGTGCAAACTCCTTTAGCAAGATTTATATACGGAACAGGGACTCCCAGGTGGCTCAGTGGGTAAAGAATCCGCCTGCAATGCAGGAGACCCGGGTTTGATCCCTGGATGAAGAAGATTCCCTGGAGGAGGGCATGGTAACCCACTTCAGTATTCTTGCCTAGAGAATCTCATGGACAAAAAAGCCTGGCAGGCTACAGTATATAGGGTCACAAAGAGTTGGACACAACTGAAGATACTTAGCACTCACATACATATATGAAACAGCAGATGTTTTCTAATTACTGTGACAGAACTCAATAACTTACTACTTGTTATTTTTTGGTATTGGATTGGATTGAAAGCTAACTAGAAGCACTACCAGGTCATTAAATTTCTTTCCAGCTACAACTATTGTTCTTAAAAGAAATGATAAATAACATAATTAATTTCCTCTAATTCAAGAACCCAACCTTCCACAAAACTCAAGTTCACTTAACAAATTACTTACATTTTGCAAGCCCTGATAAAATCTCACTTGATGATAAAAATAGCTTAAAGAGAAATCTTAGAATGCAAGAAAAGCTTCCTTCAATAGGAAGAGAAAAGCCTTTCTTAAAGGTTAATTGAAATTCCTAAGGCCCATTTAATCCAGAGTTTCTGTGTTTCTGTGGGACTTCCTGGGTAGTTCGAATAGTAAAGAATCTGCCTGCAGTGCTGGAGACCTGGGTTCGATCCCTGGGTTGGGACGATTCCTTGGAGGAGGGCAGGCAACCCATTCCGTATTCTTGCCTGGAGAATCTCATGGACAGAGGAGCTAGGCGAGCTACAGTCCATGGGGTCTCAAAGAGTCCAACAGGACTGAGAGACTTTCACTTTCTCTTCTGGGATAAAACGATAACAGGTTCGAAGTTGGCACTGAGAATGTTTATTTTGTGTGGGTGTCCAACACACATATTAATAAAATACTGAGACAGCCTAATTAAATTGGATCTTAAATTGGACCTAATTAAATTGCTGAATTGGGATATTCTCGGTCTGGTATAAAGGATCTTTCGGGTATAAAGAAAGCTGAGCGCCGAAGAATTGATGCTTTTGAACTGTGGTGTTGGAGAAGACTCTTGAGAGTTCCTTGGACTGCAGGGAGAGCCAACCAGTCCATCCTAAAGGAGATCAGTCGTGAATATTCATTGGAAGGACTGATACTGAAGCTGAAACCAATACTTCAGCCACCTGATGCGAAGAGCGGACTCATTTGAAAAGACACTGACGCTGGGAAAGATTGTAGGCGGAAGGAGAAGGGGACGACAGAGGATGAGATGGTTGGATGGCATCACTGACTCAATGGGCATGAGTTTGAGTGAGCTCCGGGAGTTGGTGATGGATAGGGAGGCCTGGCGTGCTGCGATTCATGGGGTCGAAAAGAGTCAGACACGACTGAGCGATTGAACTGGGCTAAACAGTCTGGCACAGCACTTGTCGTTGGTTAGTGTAACGTAGGTGCCTACGTAACCACTGCAGTGTGTGTGTGCTCATCTGTGTCTGACTGGAATTTTCCAGATGAGGTTGCCACTTCCTCTTCCAAGGGATCTTCCCAACCAGGGATCAAACCTGTGCCTCTTGCATTTCCTTCAATGTCAGGCAGATTCTTTACCATTAGCAACCACCAGGGAAGCCCCCAGCTGCAGTGTGTACATCTACCAAAAGAACTCTGGATTTAGACACGGAGTGGGACAGAATCCACGTGCACTAATTTTTTAAGCCATCATCTGCTGACTCTACATCAACAGTGGTCTGACTGGTCTCTCCTCTTCCTTTCAACTTCTTTTGCAGTATCAGTTTTGTTTCTTGATTTACATGCACTGTAGAGCCCAAGGACCATAGAAGTCAACACTGAGCCTGCTTTCTGCTGCTGCTGCTGCTAAGTCACTTCAGTCGTATCCAACTCTGTGCGACCCCATAGACGGCAGCCCACCAGGCTCCCCCATCCCTGGGATTCTCCAGGCAAGAACACTGGAGTGGGTTGCCATCTCCTTCTCCAATGCAAGAAAGTGAAAAGTGAAAGTGAAGTCTCTCAGTCATGTCCGACTCTTATCGACCCCATGGACTGAAGCCTACCAGGCTCCTCCATCCATGGGATTTTCCAGGCAAGACACTGGAGTGGGGTGCCATTGCCTTCTCCGGAGCCTGCTTTCTACCTACACCCAAACTCCTTCTACAGTATCTTTGATGAGTGGTCAGCCAGTCTTTGGCATTAGAGCATTGGAGGAAAATTACAAAGAATGATAGAATGAAGGCCAGTTTGGGGATGAGAAAGAAAATATGAAATGATAAGAGGGAAAAGTGTACATTGAAGAGAAGGAAAATTACTGACTGAAAAAGTGAAATTAGTCAAATAACACACTGGCCTGAAGAGCTGCACATGTCAGCCAGCAATGTAGAGTTTAAACTAGCTTCTCTCAGCAAATCCACTGTGTGTACATGTGTATGTTTATAAAGTACATCAAGGATGCCCTTGAATGAGACTTACCTCTTTTTCACTTTCTAATTCCAAACTAAAATGCTGGGCTTTAAAGGCATTAAAAAAAAAAAGGAAAGAAATTCCACAACTCTAAATCTGAACATTAATAGTGAGTCTATTTCGCTATCTAGGAAAAGGTCCTTAAAAATTAACAATTTACTCCAGTAACAACAGAAAGTGGTCCAGGGGCTGAGATGAAGTCCAGATGGAAGGGGGGAACTTACCATTACTTAATTAAGATACAGTAATCAACTATTTGGAGCTTATTTGGATCCTGATTCAAATGAACTATACAAAAATATAGCAGGAGACATTTGGAAATTTAAATACTGACCAGATGCTTGATGTTATTTCTGTTTGCTCTTTTTCTTAATAGGGTTATTTAAAATGACATCTTCCCATTACTGCATGCTGTTTCCAATAAGAACACAAGAAAAGGGAAGGAAAAGAATGGAAAGACTTGGGTGAGTCACAAAGGATGGACATGCAGAGTCTGAAATGCAGGCTGAAAAGCCAGGTGCCCAAACTTTGACAGTTATCCATAGATACTAAGGACGAGCCTGAGGAGTTTTTCCAAAGAAGGGGTTGCTAGAGAGTCATGAGACAGAGCTGCTAGTTAGGAGGCAGGGCAGGGTCTGTAAGAAGGGATGAGGGCATGCTGGGGGGCGGGCGGAGCGGGTGGGGAGTGTGTGGGGAGGACGCGGGGCGAGGCAGGTTTTGTCTGCTCAGGCCAGGTCACAAGAGGAGAAGTGAGAGGAGAAGACCGCTTTCTCTCTGCATAAAAACGTGACCGATTATCAGGAATACACTGAAAGTCCGCCACGCACCTACCACACTTCCCGGGGATTATGGGATATTCTAGAAAAAAACACAATCCCCGGAATTTAGCTCAGGAATCAGCATCAGAATATAATCGCCTGAGTCAGCTATTCACGGAGTGAGCGTGGTAATAACACTTGTCCGGAAAAAAAAAAAAAAACAACCCACTTCTGGTCAATAGTTACCGTGTGAAGAATCATAAATACACAAATATAAACTGGGGTTGTGCAACAGCTCTCAGATCCCTAAATAAAGTGAAAAATAGAGCAAAGGAGGAAACGACAGCAACCAAAAGAGAGAAAAGTGCAGACGACAAAACAAACCAAAACTAATCTTAACAAACACTTGCCCTCTCCCAGGCTAATAGACGCAAAGCCCCTGCCTTGCCCCAGAATAACTAAACTGACGCAAGGCGAAGGCGAAGGCGAAGGCAGCCGCCCTCGCCCGGATTCCCCATCAATCGTGTTACCCGCGAGCCGTCCAGGAGCGGAGGCCGCGTCCCGGGCTCTCCATCCACGCGCGGCGGCGCGGGCGCTCCCCCGGGAATGCCGGGACCCGGGCTGGCGCACCGGGCAGGCTTTTCTCCCGGGGACGCCGGGGTCCAGGCCGGCGCACTGGGCGGGCTTCTCCCGGGGACGCCGGGGTCCAGGCTGGCGCACCGGGCGGGCTTCTCGCGAGCTGCGACCCCCATCCCTAGGCCCTGCTTTGTGGGTGCAAAGGTCAGGATGGCCTTCGTGTCCCCCGTCCGCATCCTTCACCCTCCTCATGCTGACAAAGGCTGAAGATTTTAATCTCTTTTTCGACATTTTTCTCAGGCCTTTTACTCCGTTCCTTTTTGCATCTGCCTGGCTTAAGCTGAAACTCCAGTACTTTGGCCACTTCATGCGAAGAGTTGACTCATTGGAAAAGACTCTGATGCTGGGAGGGATTGGGGGCAGGAGGAGAAGGGGACGACAGAGGATGAGATGGCTAGACGGCATCACTGACTCGATGGACGTGAGTCTGAGTGAACTCCAGGAGCTGGTGATGGACAGGGAGGCCTGGGGTGCTGAGATTCATGGGGTCGCAAAGAGTCGGACACGATTGAACGACTGAACTGAACTGAACTGAGACCAGGCCGTGGTCCCCGATCCTCCCGGTCTCAGAATCGGAGCACCGCAAATCCACGCCGGGATGCAGCGACCCTAGGTCCACGCGACTCTGATCGCCTTCTTCCCAGGGTAGAATCTTTGGGTGGCTCCTGATGGCCGGCAGAGGGGCCACCCCCTTGCGTGGTTTCAAAGCCCCTCAAATTCTGACCCCGGTGCTTCCCCTAATCTCATTCCCCCCTCTCCTCGCAGGCTCCAAGAGAATTCCACGGACTCCCTCCCACGGCCTGCCAGGGCTTGTCTGGCTTACTTACTCATCCGTGAGTTAAAAAGTCGCCTCTGACATCACACCCTCCAGGACGGCCATCCCTGGAGTGGGGTGACCCCCAGGGCCCCTGCGTGCTTCTCTGGGTTGTAGCAAACGTCACTAACTCCAGCTACGCAGTTAATGGATTTTCTCCACCTCACTCCCAACAGTTTATCACCGGGACCTTTGTACCCCGCACAGGGCTAAGCAAGTGTTGTGAATTACTTAATACTTAACAACCGCCCTGCGAAGTAGCTTCTGTTATGGCCATCTTACACATGCGGCATAGACTAAGAGTTTAAGAAACGTGTCTAGTCTGGCATGGCAAGAATGCAGGGCACTCAGACATCCATACTTTTTGAACTTGCACTCTGGGTGAGTCCCTGTGCAGCTTTGGTTGAGAACCTCTGTTTAACCTGTGAGGTCTCTTAGGACAAGGGGCCACCTGTGCTTCTGGAGCTGACCCAGTAACCGAGACACAGTGAGTGTTTGTGGAGGTTTTATTTGATCCTCTACATCAGTCTGGAAGGCAGGCCATTCAGACATCACAGCTACCTTGTTTTCAGATGTGCAAAGGGATCCAGAAAGTTGAGTGACTTTGTGGTTCAGAAATGGCAGTGCATGCTGAAAACCAGGAACAGCTGACTCCCCTGGGCTCTTTTCACCATCGTAGCTTTTTTTCTGGCACAGCCTCCAAAAAGATTTCCTTCTGATTCTTCCTGGAAAAGTTTGTTAAGAGATTCATTTTCACCTCTGATCAGACTGAGGGCATCTGTAATGCCAGAGTGCATGCTTCCATGCTAAGTTGCTTCAGTTGCAGCAGACCCTTTGAGACCCCATGGACTGTAGCCCACCCGGCTCCTCTCGTCATGGGATTCTCCAGGCAAGAACACTGGAGTGGGTTGCCATGCCCTCCGCCAGGAGATCTTCCCAACCCAGAAATCGAAACCATGTCTTTTATGTCTCCTGCATTTTCAGGTGAATTCTTTACCACTAGCACCATGTGGGAAGCCCTAGTGCAGATATAGAGAAGGAAAAGGCAGGGCAGGTTCTGATATCAAAATGAAACAGGAGTATCCATCCTCCTGAGCAACACTGCCCTTTGGGTATGTATCCTTAAAATGAATTGCTTCAGTTACTGGGGTTATCTCAAGATCATTCCAGGTCATATGGAATGTTATCCTAGGAGGTTCTGCTAAGCTACCTAGTTGAAGTGTTTTCAAGCAAGAGTGACATCATCAGAATTGAGTTTATTGAACATATAGATTCACACGCTCATCACCGGCAATAGTGAGGGGGATGGATTGTCAAGGGACAAAAGCAAACGCAAGAAACGATGTCCATTATAGCAGGTTGTTAATAATAGCAAAGCCTTTGACTGTGTGGATCACAATAAACTGGAAAATTCTGAAAGAGATGGGAATACCAGACCACCTGACCTGCCTCTTGAGAAACCTATATGCTAGTCAGGAAGCAACAGTTAGAACAGGACATGGCACAACAGACTGGCTCCAAATAGGAAAAGGAGTACATCAAGGCTGTATATTGTCACCCTGCTTATTTGACTTGTATGCAGAGTACATCATGAGAAACGCTGGGCTGGAAGAAGCACAAGCTGGAATCAAGATTACTGGGAGAAATATCAATCACCTCAGATATGCAGATGACACCACCCTTATGGCAGAAAGTGAAGAGGAACTAAAAAGCCTCTTGATGAAAGTGAAAGTGGAGAGTGAAAAAGTTGGCTTAAAGCTCAACATTCAGAAAATGAAGATCATGGCATCTGGTCCCATCACTTCATGGGAAATAGATGGGGAAACAGTGGAAACAGTGTCAGACTTTATTTTTGGGGGCTCCAAAATCACTGCAGATGGTGATTTCAGCCATGAAATCAAAAGATGCTTACTCCTTGGAAGGAAAGTTATGACCAACCTAGACAGCATATTGAAAAGCAGAGACATTACTTTGCCAACAAAGGTCCATCTAGCCAAGGCTATGGTTTTTCCAGTGGTCGTGTATGGATGTGAGAGTTGGACTGTGAAGAAAGCTGAGCACCAAAGAACTGATACTTTTGAACTGTGGTGTTGGGAGAAGACTCTTGAGTCCCTTGGACTGCAAGGAGATCCAACCAGTCCATTCTGAAGGAGATCAGTCCTGGGTGTTCATTGGAAGAACTGATGCTAAAGCTGAAACTCCAATACTTTGGCCACCTCATGCGAAGAGTTGACTCATTGGAAAAGACCCTGATGCTGGGAGGGACTGGGGGCAGGAGGAGAAGGGGTCGACAAAGGATGAGATGGCTGGATGGCATCACCGACTCAATGCACATGAGTTTGAGTGAACTCTGGGAGTTGGTGATGGACAGGGAGGCCTGGCATGCTGCGATTCATGGGGTTGCAAAGAGTTGGACTTGACTGAGCGACTGAACTGAACTGAACTGAATAATAGCAAAAGGCTGGAAATATCCACTACGTCTACTGATAAACAGAATGGTTCAGTTGTGATGTTCACACAAGAAATACTATATAGCAGTGAAAATGAATGAATTATACCTTGTATAAAACATGAATAAATTTTAGAAATATTACAAAATTATCATTTTATGTAGGGAAAACATGTAGTACTGTAGGAAAAAAAGATACTAGACAGCACTCAGGCTCCTTATTTGTTAAAGAAAAATGTGATATCCATGTATACACTTGTATACAATATATGGAGTTTATTTCACAAACATTTGGATGTGTATACAATATATGGAATTTATTTCACAAACATTTGGATGTTTATAACTCACAAGGCCTCTACTCACACATATATATGCATGTTATATAAACACATTATACAACTGGTATACAATGGACTGTGAAAGCATGTTGATGGCACAAATGTTATTATTGAGGAGATGACTGCATCTTTAAAATAGAATTTAGCAGTATGGAGCTTCCTCAAAAAATTAAAGACAGAACCGCGATATGATCCAGAAATCCCTCTTTGGGGTATATATACAAAGGAAATTAAATTATTACCCCAAAGAGACATCTGCACCTCCATGTTAATTGCAGTGCTCACTTGCTCAGTTGTGTCCAACTCTTTGTGACCCCATGGACTATATAGCCCACCAGGTTCCTCTGTCCATGGGATTTCCCAGGCAAGAATAGTGGAGTGGGTTGACACTTCCTACTCCAGGGGCTTAAAACTGAAGTATTATTCACAATAGCCAAGACATGGAAGCCACCTAACTGCCCAGCAACAAATGAATGGATAAAGTTAATATGGTACATATATGCAAGAGGGTATTAATCAGCCACCCAAAAGAAGGAAGTCCTGCTATTTTTGACAACATGGATGAACCTGGAGGACATTATGCTAAATGAAATAAACCAGAAAAAAAAAAATACTGTATGATCTCCCTCATTATGTGTGTGTGTTAGTTACTCTATTGTGTTTGACTCTTTTGTGACTCCATGAACTATAGCCCACCAGGCTCCTCTGTCCATGGAATTTCTCAGGCAAGAATACCAGAGAGGGTAGCCATTTCCTTCTCCAAGGGATCTTACCAACCCAGGGATCAAACTTGTATCTCCTGTGTCTCCTGTATTGGCAGGCAGATTCTTGACTGCTGAGCTACCAGGGAAGCTCCAATAAGTCTCAGAAAACGTAAAATAGAGTTAAAAATAAATAGAGTTTAAAGATAAAAAATTTGATCTTTATTTTATAAAGATCAAAAAGTGAGGAGAATGACTAACATACATTTAAAATGAGATTTCTACTTCTTTAAGCAATATTTCAACAATTTCTATCAAATGAGTAAAAAAATGGCATTTCTTAGATTTTTGAAAGAAATACAGACATTAGGTAAAACAGTAAGACAAAAAGGGAGAAATAAATAGGAAATGAGCAGATGAAATAACCTTATATCTTTTGACATCGTCTAGAAGGCAATGGCACCCCACTCCAGCACTCTTGCCTGGAAAATCCCATGGACAGAGGAGCTGGGTGGGCCGCAGTCCATGAGGTCGATAAGAGTCGGACAAGACTCAGCGACTTCACTTTCACTTTTCACTTTCACGCATTGGAGAAGGAAATGGCAACCCACTCCAGTGTTCTTCCCTGGAGAATCCCAGGGACCGGGGAGCCTGCTGGGCTGCTGTCTATGGGGTTGCACAGAGTCGGACACGACTGAAGCAACTTAGTTAGCAGCAGCAGCAGATGCTCCTTAGTAACCATGCAGTGACAAAATTTTAAATCTATATTTGTAATTACAATAGTATTCAGTTCAGTTCAGTCGCTCAGTCAAGTCCGACTCTTTGCTACCCCATGAATCGCAGCACGCCAGGCCTCCCTGTCCATTACCAGCTCCCGGAGTTCACTCAGACTCACGTCCATCGAGTCAGTGATGCCATCCAGCCATCTCATCCTCTGTCGTCCCCTTCTCCTCCTGCCCCCAGTCCCTCCCAGCATCAGGGTCTTTTCCAATGAGTCAGCTCTTCCCATGAGGTGGCCAAAGTACTGGAGTTTCAGCTTTAGCATCATTCCTTCCAAAGAAATCCCAGGGCTGATCTCCTTCAGAATGGACTGGTTGGATCTCCTTGCAGTCCAAGGGACACTCAAGAGTCTTCTCCAATACCACAGTTCAAAAGCATCAATTCTTCGGCGCTCAGCTTTCTTCACAGTCCAACTCTCACATCCATACATGACCACTGGAAAAACCATAGCCTTGGCTAGACGGACCTTTGTTGGCAAAGTAATGTCTCTGCTTTTCAATATGCTATCTAAGTTGGTCATAACTTTCTTTCCAAGGAGTAAGCGTCTTTTAATTTCATGGCTGCAATCACCATCTGCAGTGATTTTGGAGCCCCAAAAAATAAAGTCTGACACTGTTTCCACTGTTTCCCCATCTATTTCCCATGAAGTGATGGGACCAGATGCCATGATCTTCATTTTCTGAATGTTGAGCTTTAAGCCAACTTTTCACTCTCCTCTTTCACCTTCATCAAGAGGCTTTTTAGTTCCTCATGACTTTCTGCCATAAGGGTGGTGTCATCTGCGTATCTGAGGTGACTGATATTTCTCCCGGCAATCTTGATTCCAGCTTGTGTTTCTTCTAGCCCAGCGTTTCTCATGATGTACTCTGCATATAAGTTAAATAAGCAGGGTGACAATATACAGCCTTGACGTACTCCTTTTCCTATTTGGAACCAGTCTGTTGTTCCATGTCCTGTTCTAACTGTTGCTTCCTGAACTGCATACGAATTTCTCAAGGGGCAGGTCAGGTGGTCTGGTATTCCCATCTCTTTCAGAATTTTCCACAGTTTATTGTGATCCACACATTCAAAGGCTTTGGCATAGTCAATAAAGCTGAAATAGTTGTTTTTCTGGAACTCTCTTGCTTTTTCAATGATCTAGCAGATGTTGGCAATTTGGTCTCTGGCTCCTCTGCCTTTTCTAAAACCAGCTTGAACATCTGGAAGTTCACGGTTCACATATTGCTGAAGCCTGGCTTGGAGAATTTTGAGCATTACTTTACTATGCCAAAAGCCTGAGTCATACTAAATGTTCCCAAATAAAATTTCATTTGTAATATAAGCCATCTTAACCTTTCTTCTAAATGAAAAGAAACTTTACTTAATTAGAGGTCTCTAATGAATATATTTGTTGGAGAAGGAAATGGTAACCCACTCCAGTATTCTTGCCTAGAGAATCCCATGGATGGAGAAGCCTGGTGGGCTACAGTCCACGGGGTCACAAAGAGTTGGACACAACTGAGTGACTTCACTTTCACTTTCAACTAATGAATATATTTGTTGACTAACTCCTAGGTAATTTGAATAACATGGAATAAGAAAATAACATTTTCTTCTCAAAATTCAAGGAAAATTGTATCTTTCTTAACTTTCCTCTCAAGTACCAAGAATTATGAATATGGTAACCCAGAGGGTAGCTTCTTTTAAAGTCTTGCCTGAAATGAATGTTCATTTTATAGATAAGCTGTCATCTGAGAACTGGTATCACAATATTCAGTGCATTAAAGTCATTTAACACTTTGTGTTTCCAAAATAAAACATCTGGCTTTTGCACACCAGGACTATTGGTGGACAGGTATCCAAATTGTGAGGGAAAAAAAAAAATGTTTCTCAGGCTAAAAAGTTCTATTTATGAAGTTGGAATCTGACATTTCTGTATTATGTTCATGGAGCCATTTTGCCTAAATTGCCTCTTTGTAGTCTTCTGACCTTCTTTCATGTAAAAAATTAATTCAAAGCAACACTTCTACACAATTTCAAAGTTTTCTGTAAAATATGACATATATAGAACTGCTTTCAAGATTTTCAATGAATCATTCATAACCTATGTGACCATGGAAGACTCCCTTGTCAGGTAATTATGCTAGTTGGTTTAATAAGATGAATATATTTTATTGGTACCAATTAACATTAACAATTTAGTTAAAGCTTTTATAGCTTAGGTATTACTGGCAGAATTGTTATTATGATTCACGTGTATGCTTCTGACCACATCTTATGGATCCTGGTGGACCAGATTTCATATCACGCACTAAATTATAAATAACTGAGATTAGGTAGAGAAAATTATTCAAGGACTGTGAGTCAGCATTCCTAACAATGTAATCCATCAAGAAGTTTGAAGCAATGGCAATCATATAAGCAGAAATGTTACACTGACCTCAAGTCTAAAATAAAGCCCCAAACTCTTAAGCATGTCATAGCGGCCATAGAGAATGGGGCTGGAAGAATTGCATCTACAGGGAGCCTAGACCAGGGGCCCCAGTAACTGCACTCGGAATTCCATCACTGCATCTGTGCTATGAATTCACACCTCTCTAGTCAGCTTTGACTCAAGGACTCCCCACTTGTCCTGCTGACCTTTCTTAGACTACATGGCAATTGGGATGCTATCACCCAACTTTACTTCACTTTCTCCTTCACTGGGGTCAGACTTACACTGCAGTCTGATGGATCTCCCAGCCTTTCCTGGCTCCTTCCCAATTTCTTTCATTGTTCAGTTGCTAAGTTGCATCTGACTCGTGTGACCTCACAGACTACAACACTCTAGGCTCCTCTGTCCTCCACTATCTCACAGAGTTTGCTCAAATTCATGTCCATTGAGTCAGTGATGGTATCTAACCATCTCATCCTCCACTGCCCCCTACTGCTTTTGCCTTTAATCGTTCCCAGTGGGTCTTTGGCAATGAGTTGACTCTTTAATAGCACTTCCTTTATTCAAATCATTTTATGTTTAATCCCATATTCTCACCTACTTCTTGGATGATCTGGATTAATACATATGTCTAGAAATATCTGTTGGGTATTCAATAAAAAGTGTTATAAAGAAGAACCTTTGTATTCTATTACAAGTTAATCACTAAAGGTATGTTGCCTGTATGCTAAAATTACACATAATGGCCCATCTCTGGGAACCCTGCTCCCAGGTCAGCATTTGATGTTGTCGTTCAGTCGCTCAGTCATGTCTGACTCTTTGTGACACCGTGAACTGCAGCACGCCAGGCTTCCCTGTCCTTCACTATCTCCCTGAGTTTGCTCAAACTCATGTCCATTGAGTCGGCGATGCTATCCAACCAACCCATCTTCTGTTGCCCTCTTCTTCTCCTGCCCTCAATCTTCCCCATCATCAGGGGTTTTTCATCAGGCTCTTTACATCAGGTGGTCAAAGTATTGGACCTTCAGCTTCAATATCACTCCTTCCAAAGAAATCCCAGGGCTGATCTCCTTTAGGATTGACAGGTTTGATCTCCTTGCTCTCCAAAGGACTCTCAATAGTCTTCTCCAGCACCACAGTTCAAAAGCATCAATTCTTTGTTGCTCAGCTTTCTTTATGGTCCAACTCTCACATCCATACATGACTACTGGAAAAACCATAGCTTTGACTAGATGGACCTTTGTCAGCGAAGTTATATCTCAGCTTCTTAATGTGCTGTGTATGTTTATCATAGCTTTTCTTCCAAGGAGCAAGTGTCTTTTAGTTTTGTGGCTGCAGTCACTATTCTCAGTGATTTTGGAGACCAAGAAAATAAAATTTGACACTGTTTCTACTTTTTCCCCATCTATTTGCCATGAAGTGATGGGACCAAATGCCACGATCTTCCGTTTTTTGAATGTTGAGTTTTAAGCCAACTTTTTCGCTCTCCTTTTTCACTTTCATCAAGAGTCTCTTTAGGTCCTCTTCGCTCTCTACCATAAGGGTGGTGTCATCTGCATATCTGAGGTTGTCGATACTTCTCCCGGCAATCTTGATTCCAGTTTGTGATTCATCCAGCCTGGCATTTGGCATGATGTATTCTGCATAGAAGTTAAAGAAACAGGGTGACACTATACAGCCTTGATGTACTCCCAATCTGGAACCAGTCTGTTGTTCCATGTTCTGTTCTAACTGTTGCTTCCTGACCTGCATACAGGTTTCTCAGGAGACAGGTAAGATAATGTGGTTTTCCCATTTCTTTAAGAATTTTCCATAGTTTGTTGTGATCCACACAGAGGCAGCAGTGGCAAGAAAAGAGGCTTTGCTAGTATCATGGTAGAGGCAGAGGTGGGAGCAGGATAATGTCCGGCACCCCAAGTTGCTAGTGCCATGGGGCAGGAGGCCGAGAAGCACTGCATGTCCACCTCAGGGTGGCAGGGCTTGCTGGGCCTGGACAATAATGCCTAGGAGCCAAAGGAGAGGAAAGGTGGGCCATGGGGGTGGCAGATCAGCCCCAGGGTGGCCAGTAGCAGCAGTGAGGCCAGGGAGCCCTCCGCTCCAGGGGGTCTTCCAACCTTGGCTCCAGTCTTCCCCAGACCCCTTTCCTGGGGACTCCAGCAGGGCCTTTGCTCAGGGCCTGGGTGGCACTTTGACAGGTGAAGGTTTACAGGCTCAGTGAGGACCAGCAGTGGAACAACCAAGGCACTGGGCATGTCTCCTATCTATGTGGAAGATAGGGTATGTCCCTGCTGATTAGGGCCTGAAAAACGCGGTCCACTGGAGAAGGAAATGGCAAACCAGTTCAGTATTCTTGCCTTGAGAACCCCACAAACAAAATGAAAAGGCAAAAAGATGTGACACTGGAAGATGAGCCCCCAGGTCAGTAGGTGTTCCAATATGTTACTGAGGAAGAGCAGAGAAACAGCTCCATAAAGAATGATGAGGTGGGGCTAAAGCAGAAAATTCGCTCAGTTGTGGATGTGTCTGGTGGTGAAAGTCTGATGCTGTACAGAACAATATTGTATAGGAACCTGGAATGTTAGGTCTATGAATCAAGGTAAATTGACGGGGTCAGACAAGAGTAAACATTGACATTTTAGGAATCAGTGAACTAAAATAGACCAGAATAGGAGAATTTAATTCAAACAACCATTATATCTACTACTGTGGGCAAGAATCCCTTAGAAGAAATGGAGCAGCCTTCATAGTCAACAAAAGAGTTTGAAATGCAGTACTTGGGTACAGCCTCAAAAACAACAGAATGATCTCGGTTTGTTTCCAAGACAAACCATTCAACATCACAGTAATCCAAGTCTATGCCCCAACTACTAATGACAAAGAAGCTGAGGTTGAACAATTCTATGAAGATCTACAAGACCTTCTAGAACTAACACTAATCAGCATTAAGCTTTGTTTAGCTCACAGGAAACATCCTGACCAGGCCTATCTGTGAATGACTACAGGAAAGAAGAAGTAAATACATCATATCCAGAGGCTGACTAGAAACAGGAAATGTTTGAATTTATGCCCTCCCCTTTTAGTGTAAAAGAAGCATGAATTTTAATTTACACAAGAAGATTCTTAGGGACATGAGTCCACCATCTTGAGTCTGCTGGCTTTCAGAATAAAGTTGCCATTCCTTGCCCTGACAATTCATCTCTTGATATGGGCCTGTCCTGCAGCAAGCAGTACTGGCCTGAACTTGGTAACAAATGTTGGTGAAGCCAGCCAGAAGCCTTGGTGTTCAGGGCCAGCCGGCCCCGGTTGGGGAATTTTTGAGTAAGGCCCCAGCAACTGCCAGGACCACTTGTCCTATGGATCTTCCCTTCAAAATTCCCCTGTTCCAGCACTTGGCAGTCTGGGAGCTGATGAGTTCCACACAGTAGGGTAAGTTGCTCCCATGAATAAGGCCAAAATTTTGTTTCCTCTCTGTTTGGGTTTTTTCTGTCCAGAATAAGCCACTTATTTCCCCCTGATTTCAGCAAGGTAAACTGTTACAGAGAGGAAATAGTTGCTGGACTTTTACCCAATTTATATACCAGTTTGTTTATTTCTTTGGATGCTAGCATTTGTGTGTGCCATTTTTGTTTTGTTCATCTTATATTTCTGTCTTTAAAAAATGCAGAATGTTTCACAATCCCTGAAGAAAGTCCTCTAGGCCCATTTTGGATAAGTGATCTGATTACAGCTATGAACTCATGAGTGATAAGGGTTTAGGTTGGGTTATCTTGGGAGCCCCTGCACCATATACTGTCAGCCTTGCTGTGTGAATTATGTTTTTTGTGGTCTCCTGCGTCATTGGCATATATAAAACTCCCAAGAAACAACTTGAGGGTTTATTTAGGGTTTTCAGTTTCTCCTTTGGGGATTTTGTTTCATTTTGTTTTGTGCCCTTTCTCCATTTACAGCCAAGTCAATTTGATGATGTTAAAAACTTCTACTGACGTCAAATGGAGGAAAGAAACATGGAAAAAAAAAAAAAAACAACTGTCCTTGTCTGTTTCTTTTCCCAAGGGAGAAAGGAAAGATCCCCCTTGACTCCTAAAATTACCAAAAGCCCCATCCCAGAATTCAGCCTGGTGGGTTGATTCCAGGGCAAAGAGGCACCCTTTTAATGGTTCAGTGCAGTTCAGTTCAGTTCAGTTGCTCATTCGTGTCCGACTCTCTGTGATCCCATGAATCACAGCACGCCAGGCCTCCCTGTCCATCACCAGCTCCCGGAGTTCACTCAAACTCATGCACATTGATTCAGTGATGCCATCCAGCCGTCTCATCCTCTGTCGTCCCCATTCTCCTCCTGCCCCTAATCCCTCCAAGCATCAGGGTTTTTTCCAATAAGTCAACACTTCGCATGAGGTGGCCAAAGTATTGGAGTTTCAGCCTCAGCATCAGTCCTTCCAAAGAAATCCCAGGGCTGATCTCCTTTAGGATGGACTGGTTGGATCTCCTTGCAGTCCAAGGGACTCTCAAGAGTCTTCTCCTGCGGGGAGCTGCCCGTGAGAATGGGGTCCTTTGTCCGAAGGACACAGCTCTGGGAGCTGCCTCAGTCCTTGAGGGTTTGCTTGCAAACATAGCTCTCTGTCCCGCCACCCCAGAGATTAGGCGCTTATTTACTGCAGGCACCTGGAGTTTTGTGCAAACTTCTCACGCACAGGGAAATGTTATCTGGTTTAAGAAATAATAACAGGGAGCCATTCCCATGCTCTCAAGATTTCTTATGACTGTTTGTAAGATGTATAGGCCAACCAAGAAAAAAGTCAACTGTCTTGTCTTTCTCACGCTCTTCTGTATAAATATGAGATGCTGAATAAAGTTGGTGTCAGACTGCGTCCCTTCGTGGAGACGTGTCTGAACCTCTCGACCCCATCTTTGTTGTAGTCTCTTGCTTTAGTTTCTTTCTTAGCCCTGCCGTGCACGTTCTTGGGACCTGATCGACTTTGCCGGCTGGCACCAGCATTCTCCAACATCACAGTTCAAAAGCATCAATTCTTCGGTGCTCAGTTTTCTTCACAGTCCAACTCTCATATCCATACATGACCACTGGAAAAACCATAGCCTTGACTAGACAGACCTTTGTTGGCAAAGTAATGTCTCTGCTTTTCAATAGGCTATCTAGGTTGGTCATAACTTTCCTTCCAAGGAGTAAGCATCTTTTGATTTCATGGCTGCAGTCACCATCTGCAGTGATTTTGGAGCCCAAAAAATAAAGTCTGACACCGTTTCCACTGTTTCCCCATCTACTTCCCATCAAGTGATGGGACCAGATGCCATGATCTTCGTTTTCTGAATGTTGAGCTTTAAGCCAACTTTTTCACTCTCCTCTTTCACTTTCATCAAGAGGCTTTTTAGTTCTTCACTTTCTGCCATAAGGGTGGTGTCATCTGCATATCTGAGGTTATTGGTATTTCTCCCGGCAATCTTGATTCCAGCTTGTGTTTCTTCCAGCCCAGCGTTTCTCATGATGTACTCTGCTTGAGATTGTCAATGGCTACTTACAGTTTTATGGTGGCTTTTGAATGGCTCTGTAGCTATTCTGCAAAGAGGCGGGAAAGAATGATGAAATCCTTTACATACAAGCATTTGTGCTATTACTTCAAGAGAAATAAGACAGTGAGGATACGTTGTTTCAGACCTTAACTCCTCCAGAGATCTGGATGCCTCAGCTTCCCTGGCCGCCATGCCACTATATACACCCCTTCCACCACTTCCCCTTCCTATCCAAGCCCTATTCCTGACACTGGGGCTCAGAACTCCACCTTCTTCTAGGAAGCAAGAAGAAAAGCCTGTTAGTTTCTGGGGCACAGGGACCTGATCTGGCATTGCCATCTGAGACCCAACCCGACAGGGCGCCCAATTTGGGTCAGAGCCACTCCCAAGGTGGACAGTTTCCATTACACTGTTACCTTGTAGGGGTCCTAAATGTAAACAGCCAGTGGGCTGGGTTTCTTAGGCTTTTTAAATTGGAAAAGTTGCAACCTCCTTATAGAGAGGATGCTCTACATCTGAAGCCCACTTGGAAGTACACATAGCTGAACCAAATTGGGGCCCCAAGGAGGGAAGAAGTCCCTTATTAGAGTTCTACTTGTTAGAACATCTTGGCAGAGCTTTGAAAAGGGGAACCAAAGAAAGTGTTTGAAAAAAATCCAAGCAACACAGAAAATTAAAAAAAAAAAAAAAAATGAAGTCCCCTCTGGATTTATCAGGCCTACAGACATATGAGTGCAGATCCCAAGGCCCCTGAACATACTACAATGGTAAATTTGACCTTTGGCAGGGGGGTAAATTTGATAATCTCAGATTATCAGTACAAAGTTGCAACAATTAGATGGTGCATTTGGAATGAACACTTTATCAGTTGGTAGATGTTGCTTTTAAGATGTTGCTTTCAAGAGGGAACAGCAACAGAATAAACATGCTAAACCAAAAGACACTTTTCTGGAAGCATCATTGACTTCTCAGAAGCAAGTAACCCAAAAGACAAGTTAGTCACCATTGGGGAGGGGAGGAAAGTCATCAGAAAAAAGATTGCTCTAGGCTAAAACTTAAGAAGAAACAAAAGGAGAAAGCCAAGAGCCTCTCACAGGGAAGAACGAGAGGAAGACTGATGAATGAACAGGCCCAGAGGCCCCCTTGGATTTGAGGTACCCAATTCTAATTTCCCCATAGGAGCCCTGGGTACAACTGACAGTCGGGAATGAGCTGATTAACTTTCTGATAGACCTCACTCTGAAATATAGTTTCTCATACATGCCAAAATGTCCAATTACTCTTTCTGGCCAAGACCTCTTTTGTATACTAAATGCTAAGTGATAGAATACACAGGTTCTTCCATATTACAATTCCCCACTGTCAGTGATCCATCCACAGTCCTGTGGAAAAGGGATGAAGACCCCACCTGGCTGCTTCTGCTTCCTTGTCCTTCACTATTGTCTTGTTGCTCGCACGGTTCACTGAACCTGGGGTAGATAAGGCACGACCAGGGAAGCTGGAAGAAGACTCGAAGAGCCCTGGGGACTGCAGACGTGTTTATTCTCTCCAGGCAGCAGCTGCTGGGAGTCCTCAGGTATTACAGATACACTAAGACAGAGCAAAAGTAGCCCATGGCCAAGCGGGCACACAGGCGCAGTGCTATAGCTGTTGCATAACCATGCAAGGTCAGCAATATTGTTGTTTACTGAACACAAGGTAAGAGGGGGTGAGGGAGTAGGGAGAGCCTGACTGATGTCACGTTGTCTAGACTTTTTCCCCACAACTATCTCCCGGATTTGCTCAAACTCATGTCCATTGAGTCAGTGATGCTGCCATACAGCCATCTCATTCTCTGTCGCCCCCTTCTCCTCCTGCCCTTTTCAGTCTATGTCCCAGCCACTAATACTGAAGAAGCTGAAGTTGAACAGTTCTATGAAGACCTACAAGAACTTCTAGAATTAACACCAAAAAAGATGGCCTTTTCATCACAGGGAACTGGAATGCAAAAAAAAAAAAAAAAAAAAAAGTCGGAAGTGAAGAGATACCTGGAATAACAGGCAAGTTTGGCTTTGCAGGACAGAGGTTAACAAAGTTTTGCCAAGAGAACACGCTGGTCATAGCAAGCACCTTCTTCCAACAGTGCAAGAGATGAATCTTCACGTGGACATCACCAGACGGTCAACACCGAAATCAGACTGGTTCTTTTCTTTGCAGCTGAAGATGAAGTTCTATACAGTCTGCAAAAACAAGACCCGGAGCTGACTGTGGCTCAGTACGAGCTCCTTATTGCAAAACTCAGGCTTAAATTGAAGAAAGTAGGGAAAACTAGTGGACCATTCAGGTATGACCTAAATCAAATCCCTTATAATTATACAGTGCAGTTGACAATAGATTCAAGGGATTAGATCGGTAGACCGAGTGCCTGAACAACTGTGGATGGAGGTTTGTAGCACTGTACAGGAGGTGGTAACCAAAACCATCCCGAAGAAAAGAAATTCAAGAAGGCAAAGTGGTTGTCTGAGAAGGCCTTACGAATAGTGAGAAAACAAGAGAAGCCAAAGGCAAAGGAAAAAGGGAAGATTTACCCATCTGAATGCAGAGTTCCAGAGAATAGCAAGGAGAGATAAGAAAGCCTTAAGTGAACCATGCAAAGAAACAGAAGAAAACAATAGAATGGGAAAAACTAGAATCTCTTCAAAACAAATTGGAGATACCAAGGGAACATTTTATGCAAAGATGGGCACAATAAAGGACAGAAGTGGCAAGGACCTAATAGAAGTAGAAGAGATTGAAAAAAGGTGGCAAGGACCTAATAGAAAAGAAGAGATTGAAAAAAGGTGGCAAGAATACACAGAAGAATACACAGGCACAAAAAAAGGTCTTGATGACTGGGATAACCATGAAGGTGTAGTCACTCACCTAGAGCCAGACATCCTGGAGTGTGAAGTCAAGTGGGCCTTAGGAAGCATTCCTAGCTAGTGATGATGGAATTCCAGCTGAGTTATTTAAATCCTAAAAGATGATGCTGTTAAAATCCCAAAAGATGATGGTGTGGAAGTGCTGCACTCAATATGCCAGCAAATTTGGAAAACTCAGCAGTGGCCACAGGACTGGAAAAGGTTAGTTTTCATTCCAATCCCAAAGAAAGGCAATGCCAAAGAATGCTCAAACTACCATACAATTTCACTCATTTATAAACTATTTCCCAAATTAACAGAAAATAAGAGAAACTAAATTTCTATTACTTTTAAGTAAGACATTAAAAACAATCTTACAGAAGCAACAAACACAAGTATTTTAAGAATTTCAATTCATATAATTAAGACAAATCTTGGGCTTCACTGGTGGCTCAGTGGTAAAGAATCCGCCTGCCAATGCAGGAGACACAGGTTCGATCCCTGATCCAGGAAGATCCCACATGTCGTGGAGCTACTAAGCCCATGTGCCGCGATGAGTAGTGAGCCTGTGCTCTAAAGCGTGGGAGCCCCAGCTACGGAAGTCTGGGCGTCCAAGAGCCCATGCTCTGCCAGGAGAGAAGCACCACAGTGAGAAGCCTGCACACCGCACCTAAAGAGCAGCCCCTGCTCGGCACGAAGGAAAAGCACACACAGCAATGAAGACCCAGGACAGCCACGAATAAATAAGTAAGAGTTAAAAACAAGGCAAATCTTGGACCAATTAAACTTATATGGAGTATAATGCAAGGGTATTTTTTCTAAGTGAGAACTCAGTCTGCTGTCTCATGAAGAGACATGTTAATCTGAAGCCCCTAAATTTCTTATGCTGGTCTGACTAGGTAAGTTAACATCACTCTTACATAATATTTGGAAGAGCTAGAAACATAAAATATGTGTTCAAGTAAACTGAATCAGAAGGCAATGGCACCCCACTCCAGTACTCTTGCCTGGAAAATCCCATGGATGGAGGAGCCTGGTAGGCTGCAGTCCATGCGGTCGCTTGAGGGTCGGACACGACTGAGTGACTTCACTTTCACTTTTCACTTTCATGCATTGAAGAAGGAACTGGCAACCCACTCCAGTGTTCTTGCTTGGAGAATCCCAGGGACAGAAGAGCCTGGTCTATGGGATCGCACAGAGTCGGACACGACTGAAGTGACTTTGCGGCAAGCGGAATCATAATTCCGACAGATGTTTTTATAACATCAGTTGTGTCCTGCAGTATGCCAGCTTGAACATAATCTTCAAGATCTTCAGGTAACCTAAAACTTTGGACTAATATTAAACTAAATCAGTGGATAATCATTGAGTACCTATTTGCAATGATTTGTAATCACTGAGCACCTAATTGTAAGATTCAATACTGAAATATTGCCATGCATAATTTTAAGTTCATATATATCTACTTGTATTTATGTACTACGGAGGGGCTATCTTTGGGTCATACATGTAATGGACATGTTTATTTTTCCAATTTTAAGATTTCAAAATTATGTGTATTTGTGAGCTTTGCACTCTAAAAAAATGCTTACATATGATAGTTTTCAAGTTACTTTCAATCTTCTCTGAAATCAAAGTTATTTTGGTTAAAATTTATAATTAATATTGGTAGCTGACCAAGAAAAAATAGTGATAGAAAAATAAAACTGAGAATCAGGATAATGGAATGAGTTTTTCTAGGACAAAGAGTTTTGTCCTGAAGCGTCTATATGCTCCAAAATGTGAAAAAGAAGTACATTTAAGAAGAGAGAACAAGAACCAGAAAATAAACTAAAGTGTGTTAAAAATTTGACAATTTCCCTAGCTTTGATGTACTTACTCACAAGAAGGGAAGGAAGAGCTTGTAAAACTTCTCAAAACCAAACTAGAATTTGGTTTTCTGTTACAATAATCATGTTCTTAAAGAGCTTGAAAAGAGACTGAGTTGCTCTTTAACTTCTACATAATCTGCTTGGATTTTCCATATCTCATCAGAGTAATTTGCTTTGCTTTGACTTTACAATGTCCTTTTTATTAAAAGGAAGACCAAAAATAAAACAAACGTTTCCATTTGTCAAAGATGTAAGTTTCCTTAAAATAGTTCTGCCTTCTGTATTTAAATATTTTATTTCATTTTTAATTAAATGGGAAACCAACTATTCTCAGACACAAGCAATTAAATTTCCTCAAAATCTTTTGTTTTTGCTTTCCAAAGATTGGATCTTAAATAGACATTTCAGGATGCATTCTACACTGTCTTTGAGATTCCTCAGAGCCCTTTGGAAAATCATAAACTTTTGTACTTATTACTAGTACACAAATATTTGAACTCAATTCACAATTTATGGTGTGTTACAACAGTATCATTGAAACTAAGGGTAAAAAGATCTCATACTTACTACAATCATGTCATGGCCACAAGACATTTGCCTGCAAGTTACACATTAAATCGCATATTCAGGGACCAAATAGAAAAGCCACGATTGAGCTGAGAGCACACCAGACAACATACACGTGAGGAAGAACCGTGAACTCTTTGACTTGAATTGTACCTTGCACATAGTCTAATCAGTGTTTGTTTTTCTTAACTTTACAGATGAGAAGAGTGAAATTCAAGAGGTAAAATGATTCAACTCCAAACCCAGTTCTTCCCATGACAATTGTGTTACCAACAATACTCTATTATCAACATGCCTAATATATTAGGCAAAAAGGTACGGAATTGAAACCTTTCCACTATTTTTCCCACCCAACAAAACCCCAAAAGAGCAATCAATATATGGTAAATATGTTAAAAGCAAAGAGATTACAAATACAAGGTTTTCTATTGCAAAGAACAGAAATTTTGAGCTTTGGCTTTTCATCTTCTTGTTCTGAAATAATGGACAAGCTTAGCCTGGAACATACAGCTGGTACTACTACAAAAGAGAAACTAGTAAAATGTGATTGCTAAAAATAAACTTTTTCTTGGCTGGTTCTCCTAAGTATAAACTAAGTATTAGTATCAGCATGCTTCAGGAAAAGGTACCTGGAAACATTTATCTGCTTTCCTCAACTTAAAAATTTGTTTTATACAAAGTCATTTAAACAAAATTACTTAAGGAGAAACGATCACTAAAAACAAACTATCTCGTGCTTAACTGGAGTTGCATTTATTATAGTCTTGTACTCTTTGTACTAAAATTGGGATTCTCAGGATGTCAATAAAAATGTATACTGATCTGTCTAGAAAAACAGCCAAAGCTTTACAAATCTCATTTTGTATAACTGCTTAACAAATGAAATGTTTTCATCATTCTTCCATTTAATTTTCCCAGAAATTTCACTTCATATTTTTGAGAAAATACTTAAGTGAACTATTCCTTTGAAATATCTCTCACAGGAAAGTTTTAAAGATTTATACCTTGTATGGTAATTTATTCATACTAGCAAATCAATGTAGTTGTCACAATGAAAAGCAAATACATTTCTAACCTTTGGGTTTTTGGGGAATTAATTACATTAGGGGACCCATTGGAGAAGGAAATGGCAAGGTCTCGAAGATTCAGACACGACCGAGCAACTTCACTTTCACTTTTCCCTTTCATGCATTGGAGAAGGAAATGGCAACCCACTCCAGTGTTCTTGCCTGGAGAATCCCAGGGACGGGGGAGCCTGGTGGGCTGCCGTCTATGGGGTCACACAGAGTCGGACACGACTGAAGTGACTTAGCAGCAGCAGTAGGGGACCCACAATCCTTTAATTAGCTAATATATTTTAACATTTTGCTAAGGAGACAAGGCATTGGGAACACTAATGTAACAGCATTTATGTAATACCTCTTGAAACTATGTACTGAGTGCTTTTCGTGTTACAAAATAAAAATAAAGAAAGGAGGCTCTACAAAATAGCTTAGAAAAACAAGTTTTCTATTTATTTAAAAATAAGTTTGTAGTTACTACATTGCAGGGACAGGAATTCTTACACATACATTCTAGTTTGTATAAAAGGATTCAAAGAATTATGCTTCAAAACTAACATAGAAAGTGTCCACCTAACAGTAAAGAAAGGTCCAATCAATATGTACAAAAAGAAAGGGCACTGCTATTCTGGTGTGAGACTGCTGTTTATAACATGATACTTCAGGTTTCCAGAAAGAAAAACCAAAAACCTCAATAAAGCTAAATAATTAATTTCTTTTTAAAACTCTGTTACTTATTACATACAACAGATTTGCTTGTGTTTAACGTTGTTTTCTGTACAAAATAAGCATTTTAATTTGAAAATGTGTCAGTTTCAACATTAACCCTCTAGGTCAGTTACTTTTCAAAAATTGAGCTACATTCTACACGTCTAAATATCATGTGACAGGATTTAACAGTTGTCTAAAAGATCTTTAAGTAAGACCCCATCTTCTTGCAGTTTTAATATGGTCCAAAAATGTAACTTTGTATTTTGTCTCAATTTATAACATTTCATTGTGATCAATCAACACAGCACAATCTTAAAAGTAACGAGCATGTGTACATCTGCATCATAGGTGTGTGTACTATTTATCATCTCAAACCTATTTTCTTAGCTCCTTAAACGTAGAAACTCAGAGCCACCCACTATTATGTATTTGGTTTGTGCCATATAAGGTTAATTTCCTGATGATTTTATCTGCATTAAAAAAGTATTTAAACACAGAGCTATCAAAACTAAAAATAATATATATATATTTATAGCTCATAATATTTTCTAATTGTTTTATTACAGTGTGTACAAGGTTAATATCTGGAGCGTCAAAAGTGGTACTTACAGTCTTCTGACTCAATGTGACCTCTTCTTGGGTATTGTACATAGTACAAAATGACTTTCCATCTGGAGTGCTTAGCTCAGTATAATTAAGAACAAAAACAGCTTCTCAATAAATGTAATATTTAGTTCAAATCACTTGGAAACTTGGGACCTGAGAGGAACTGCAAGGAGGGAAGTGAGGAAAAGGTGTATTTTTCAATTTTAGTTGGAAAATAAATTGTCACCTAAATTGAACTAAACCACTTCTCAACCTGTTTTAAAACAATCTAAAAAAACTAAATATTGGATAATCCACAGAGCATAAAAGTACTTCCCCTTTTGTGACTTTTACAATCATGTATTTCCCGCATATAAAGAGGACACTTGTAGCCCTTTTAACACTCAAGTATCTTGGTCCTTTCAACCTACTCAAAAATAAGTTTCAGGTGAACAAAAACATTCAGAATAACAGTTTGACTTCATTAGGTAGAAAACAGTCAAAATTGCTTCCAGTTGACATCTGAGAGAGAGGTATATATGCATGTATAAAATGGAATGCTAGAATTAAACACTATAAACTGGAGAAGCTAATTTATATTACAAATCATATATCAAAACATGTAAATAATGCTACTAGCATTATAAACTAAAAATGTTACTTGAATACTTTTGTTAAAATGTCTGATTAACCTACTGCATTGCAGATAAGGAAGAGTTTAAAATGTTAACATACATGCTACAAGGATCTTTTGTTGATCAGTGTATATTACATATTCATGTCCAAGTGATACTAGATTCAGCCAAACTTCATGTCTCAGATGTGACCTAAGCAAGCTCACAAATACTCTGCACATTTATTCTAAATAAATTTAAAGAGGAAGATCATTTTGTGACAATACTATCAGTCTTCAAATTTGTGATGTGCAATAATAAAAACAATGAAAACAAGGCCAAATCTTTAGTTCATGAATATATGCATAAAATGGTCCAATGCCATAATAGTAGACTGAAAAGAATACACTTTTTTTAAAAAGTATATTTCTACTGCCCAGAGTTATCGGACTGTAATCAGACTGTTTATCTGCTCATCTACAACATTCTCTAATTTTATAACATTTCACTGGAACTTGAGAATGTTGGGGTCAAAGGAGAGAATAGTATTAGGGTTAGGTACTTAAAAATACAATTTTTCTAAGAATGTAACCAAAAGTTGTATTCTGAAACTTTGAATAAACTTAGTATTCTTTTATTGCTCACCTAAGACAACCGCCAACATTTCCTTTGACCTATAAACAGTATATACCTGGTGTTAAATGACTCCAAGAAGAGATTTTTCTAATGGTCAACACAGAACAAGACTATGGTGATAACTTAAATTTCTCAATTCAACTTTGCAGTGTATAGAAGCTAAATTATAAAAATATAAAATCTAGATATATCTGGTTATTACTAATACATTTTAAGTGTTTCAATTACAAAGAAGCTGATCCAAGTCATTTTTGCCTAGGAAACCAGTGTCTAATAATATGCAAATAAGGTCATAAGTATATAGTGCCTTTAGAATGCATTGGAATAATATTTACTTCTTGCAGGTAAGATGGTAAATACTCGTTTCTTTTGCTCAAGTGTTAGAACTAATACACCCTACTAGCAGTGAATTTCACTCCTAAGACTGTGTACGCTCTTCCCTTCTCTGTACACACCTTAAAACTATACACATATTTTTTACAAAAATGGATTTTATAGCCTTATTTTCTAATACAATGCAGATACCATCAGGAAATTACATGTTTCAAATAGATTGCCTTCAAAAGCAACAAATTAATGACTTAAATTTCAAACATACACACTATTATATCCAGTAATGGTGTAACTGAGAGACTCGTTTCACTATACAACCAAGCCATCCATTTCTGCATTATGAAGAGTTTAACTACTGAACTTTAATTATATAGTTAAATATATTTGTTAGAAAAAAATAAATATACAAAAAACCTGAAAAATTTGAAATTATTTTCAACTGCAAAATCACAGCAATCCAGTTAAGATCTGGAAAATGGTTTACTTAATTTCACAGGAGAATTTCTGTACAAATTTAGTTACAAACAATCTAAAAAGCCCAAATGTGTGACTTTCCATTCTTTTTCAAGACATAATCAACTGACAGCTAACATTTATCCCTACCAGAAATATTACACAAATAATTATGTAATGTATTTTGCCAAGGTTCAATTAAAGACATTATTCTTCTACACCAGGGCCATGCTGATACATATTTTCCCCATCCTCGCTTTTTAAAAATGTAGTATCTGAAAATTTTGGTTACATTTTTGTACCATACCAGTCCTCAGAAAATACTACATTCTTTAAACTTTTAAAAAAATGGACAATAATCTTTAAACAATAGAAATGGTATTTATGTCGGTTTTTAAGGTATAAAATAACTAACTGTACCATAAACAAATAAATAACTGCTTTCCTTTTCCATAGCAGTACATATAGCAATACATTCTCCTAAGTCATATAGTTATCATTTACAATAGACAACTTAATTTTACTAATGATGCAAAAAATAATAGAATACAAGGCACAATCATTAAATGGAATTTTTCTTGGGTGTATACTGACATACCAGCGTGAAGGATACCGTAAAAAGTGCAGAAAAAACACAATGTGCAATGAGACCACTGTATAAAACATGATTGCATAAAAAGTGATTTGGCCTATTTTTAAACCTTTAATAATTGAAAATAACCAATCTTCCCCTTAAAATTAAACTATAAAGTATGACCTTTTAAAATTATTTTTATTCTACCACTATCTAAAAAATCCTGATAAAAGAATTTATACCTGGGTAATAGCATATAAGTATGTGTTTGTATATATATTCAATTATACCCATTTGTCAATATATACACATACACACACAGACACATTTCTTTGTAAGTCATTTTAGCCTATTAGATATGTCTAAAGTTTAGAAATGACATTAATCCAGATTAACAAGTAAACATCAAATCCCATACCTTTTTCCTGTTATTTTCCTTGAATCCTTTAACCACTTAAACATTTTCTCTAAAACATCTCTGTCAAAGGACCCACCAGTGCATTATTTTCTACTATTAGTACCAAAAAAAGATACATCTCAGCATAACTCTTTAATAACTTGCTCTTTAGAATAATATATAGCCTTTCCAATATTGAAAAAGTGTATGCTGTCCTGACAGTCAAAAACAGGCTTTCCACTGCACTGATTCTCAGTCTTTGGCACAATAAACAGAGATTGAGTGATTGACATAAGAATCAAGGTCTGAAAAATTAGACAGTCAAATGTTTTCCAATGTGGATATGTTTCCTTTTTATCAGTACATTTTTCTCTTAAGTTTGGCAGAAATGGAATACAGCAAAAGCCTCCTCTAGATTCTCTGTAGATGAACATTCTATAATTAAAATTAAACTTTTCAGGGTATCAAATGGTGGGAATTTTAAATTTATCTTTAGAGGAAACACAATTCTTAATTCACTGCTACTCTGGTTAACACCTGTCCTCCTAGGGGCAAGACTTCTGTATAAACAGAAATGTACCTGGCTTGGTCAAAAATAATTCATTTTAACATAAAATGCTCTATCACTAAGGAATATTATACGCTCCTTAAGAGTGTAGCAGAACTGTCTTTTCCAGAAATAAATTGGGAGTTCATTATAGAGCCTCAATTTCTTTTGCTTTGAACAGTAAATGAAATGAATGTTGAAATGCATAACCTATCTAAGGGCAATAAATAGCAAACATTTAAAATATATATGTATATATTTATATATATATATTCATTTAAAGAAGTGAAGCGTCTTGTAAGTTTGTTTTTTTGCAAATCAAATCATAACATTCCCATATCCGTCATAGCAGCAAGGAAGCAGAAGCCTTAGTTCTACATACTCCTTAACTGTACCTGCTTTATAGATTTTGAAGTAAAATATTTTGGTGCAAGTTACCACCCAATTAAATTAGCTTTTGCTTTTTCAGTCAACTTTCGGACTCGTCCTCTACTAGAGGTTCCAAAAGTCAAAGAAGTGTCTTCAAACAACAGCTGCCTTTGCTCCTCTTCAGAGTCATCCTCATTATAGAAGGCTGTCCTTCGACCTTGATTTCTAGTTCTCATGTGAGGTTCAGAGCCTTTAAGTTCCTCAAACTCCTCCTCCTCATCCATGGGATCATCTGTCTTTTTTCGGTTACTTCTCCTTAGCATTTTAACACTTGTAGGAACTATGAGATCTGAGTCTAGTTTTTGTGTCTTCATCTTCCTTTTGGGTTTTCTGCCTCCACGACTCTTTTTCTGTAACAAATCCTCCTTTATGATATTAGTTTCAGAAAGAAAACTGCAGGTTGAGGAAGGAACTACTTCATCCCTGATGGGATGCACGCTATTTTGCTCCGAAACTTCAGGCTTTGTGTACTGGAGCTTTTTGGGCTTCCGACCCCTCTTCTTGTGTGTAACTTCACCACTGCTGTTATTAACTTCCACCTTAGGCTTCCTCCCAGGTCCCCTCTTCACAAGCTTAGACGGCTGCCCTCCATGGCCGTTAACTTGAATGCTTCCAGGTACAAGAGCATTGTTTCTACAGTCTGCTGAAAGGCAACAACAGTACACTTAATATATGAAATTGCTCTCTTATCTGACCCTTAAACTAGTCAGTAAGCCTCACTGCTATACTTACACATCATGATATAATCCTAATTTTTTTTTTTTACTACTTTGAGAAAAAGAACTGACAAAAAGTTAATAGCTTAAAGATATTATTGATCTTCTATTTAAAACTCACAGAGGAGAAACATCCTTAATGAAGTCACTGACGACTTGACAAGAGAGAAATCAAAATCAGCAAATAAATGACCTAATAGTGAAAATTATGATAAAGCTAGAAATTAGCCAAGTTTCTTACTCCTACTACCTTTACTACACATTCTAATGTATAAGCATTGTTTTCATTATACAAAGTAACCCTGTTTACTCATATGGAACTTCACCATAACAAAACATTTTAGGGTTTACTCCATTAACAGGATTTTCCTATATTCCTACTATCAAGTAGTTCAATTATGGAAAATAATCTTAGCATAAAACCTATGGCCTTTAAGCTTTGTAATCTGAATAAATAAGCGTTATCATCCCCTCTACTTTCCTCTAATCATTTTTGTTACTACAGATGGAAGTGGAAAAAGGGACTATCAAAACTGGAATGAGTCTAATGCTTATTTAACCCTCTACTGCATGTGATGACCATGACTCTCTGATGTCAGGGAAGAATTTATACTCTAAATATTTCTTTACATTCCTCAGAAGTAAAAAAGGATTTCCTCTTCTACTAACTCCTACGCAAAAGGTTTGAGAATACCTCTACTGGAATAATTTATACCCGTTGTTCTCCATAGACACTACTATGGCTCTGATACATCTATCCTTTTTACAAAAGTAGAAATAAATTACTCCTGCTCACAGAATTTTTAAAAGAGGGTTAAGAGAAACAGCTAAATGGCAGTTTTCTTCACAAGCTCTTTTTTTGGGAACAGTCCTATCTCCTATGTTACTGAACGGCAAATGATTGATTTATCATCATAAGCAATACTAGCTGCATGTATCAATCAAATCCACTATGTGTGTTAAAATCCCATTATAACAAACTCTGTAATAAAGGCTATTATGCTTTATTAAAAAAAATCTGAAGATCAAATTCTAGATTTGTAGGAACTGCAAATCATGAACTGCCTTTCTATGGTAAAAAAAAAAAAAAAAAGAAAATGCTTATTACCCTTTCAGATGAAGAAAAAGATGACAAACATGCACTACTACTTTTTTCTTCCAAAATTCTATACTTTGTGCCATTAAAGAGAATGCTTCTTCATTTTTTGTCCTGAGCTTCAATCATAGAGTGCTTTGTAAATTTCAAGAAGTAACTGTCTCAGAGGTGGAGTATCTGAGCCAAGAGCAGGGGAAGAAGGCAAAGCCCTCAAACCCTGACCCCAAAGTACTAATAACTTTTCTTCATATTAGTGGTTTTGCATAACAGGGGAGTGGTGAATGTGTGTGTGCATGAAGTAATCAGGTATTTTCCAACAACAACCCTTAGTTGGCCTGAGGACTCTTTAAGATTCTGTGCTATCTTTCCATTTGTTTTACATAAGACTACTGGTAAATAAATATCCAATGAATATATCCTACAAAGGTTCTACAGACTAGCTTCAAGGACTCTAGGAGGTAAGGGGGTGGGATGGGGTGTAGTAGGTAGGTGTGTGTGTATGTTAGTCGCTCATTCGTGTCTGACTCTTTGTAACTCTACAGACTGTAGCCCACCAGGCTCCTCTGTCTGTAAGATTCTCCAGGCAAGAATATTGGAGTGGGTTGCCATTCCCTTCTTCAGGGGATCTTCCCGACCCACAAATCGAACCCAGGTCTCCTGCCTTGCAGGTCGATTCTTTACCATCTGAGCTATCAGGGAAGCCCTTGAATTGGCCCAAATTTTGTGTGGATATGCCTATGTGCATTTTTGGGGGAAAAAAACTACAAGGTCTTCAAACTTGACAAAATACATTACCTAAAAAGGTTAAGAATTAATGCAGTTCTTTAAAAAAGGAATTCAAGAGCTAAATAGCTTTTGAAATCATTCATTTGGACCTGTATTATCCTGTGATAGTATTACCACTAACCATGTGGCAACTGAGCACTTGAAATGTAACTGCAATTGAGCAACTGAATTTTTAATTAAATTTGAATATTGAGGCAGTATACATTTTGAAATACTGATTACACACTGAAATGATATTTTGGATATAATGGAGTAAATAAAATACACTGTTAAAACTGGTAATTTCACCTGTTTGCTGTTGCTATATGTGGTTACAAGAACATATGTGGCTTGTATTGTATTTCAATTGTAAAATCCCATGGGCGGAGGAGCCTGGAAGGCTGCAGTCCATGGGATCGCTAAGAGTTGGACATGACTGAGCGACTTCACTTTCACCTTTCACTTTCACGCACTGGAGAAGGAAATGGTGGCCCACTCCAGTGTTCTTGCCTGGAGAATCCTAGAGAAGGGGGAGCCTGGTGGGCTGCCGTCTCTGGGGTCGCACAGAGTTGGACACGACTGAAGCGACTAAGCAGCAGCAGCAGCAGCAGCTCTTGTTTCTAATAGTGTTCAAGTACCAACAAAGTCATCATTAATGAGTTATGTAATAGCTTATCATATTTCTGTACTGTACTGGCATATGTAATACCCAAAACCTATCAATCAAACTGGCTACTGAACCTCCCCTATCATAATGCTAGAACCAATTCTCTACATACATTTGATTTCTCCAGAATTCAGGACTAACAGAAGCAAGGCCAATATAAAACATTCAAAACTCTGAATTCAGTTCAGAAAGGAAGCTAGTATAAAAATGTAAAACACTCACATATAAAGTCATTTGCTGATTTATTTAAACATTGTCTACTATATACTAAGTACAGGTAATTAAAATATGAGCAAACACGAGTTTGGATTCTACTGGAGATAGACAATGTAAAAAAGAATAACTCTATCAACATTATAAGGGCCACAAAGGCAATGAATAGGAAACAACCAGTAAGGGGAAAAAAAATTCAAAAAAAAGGAAGAAATGACAAGAATATTTAGGGACTTTCAAGTGTTTTAGGATGGCTGGGACAGAAAAGGGAGAAAGAAAAGTAAGGACAGCTGCAATGTTAGGCAACGTTGTTATACAAGACTCTTCACTGCTTGACATAAACAACATTACATTCTGATTCCACGTATGATTTGAAGGAAGGGAAGGATCTTAATTCTGCGTGTGTGTGTGTCTTGTGCACATGATGAGAAAGGTCACTGAACGGTGGAAGATGGACTGAGTAAGGAAGAGTTGAGAACTGAGGCAGGGATAGCAGTTACAAGAGCATGACAGTTTGTGGAAATGAAAATGGAACAGAGGAAATGGATTCAGGAGATGTTAAGGAGGCAGAAAGAAACAAGCAGATTTGGTTGCTGAAGAGAAGGCTAGGATGACTCACTGATTTTAAGCTTATTTAGGTGGGTAGATCCCAAAATCATTAATCAAAATGGGGTCGTTTCAGTACAAAAATTAAATTGTGAGAGGTTTCTTGGGGGAATACTGAAAAGGAAATGGTCTAGACATACTCTGGAAGTCATGACAAAAAATGCATATCCTTGAGCTGTCTGCTACCAAGAAGACCTAATTGTTTTAACATGTCATATGTTGTATTTTATCAGTTACTTTCTCCATCCTTCAAACATAAAGGCTTTACAATGAAAATGTGTAGACAAAAGAATCTGGAATAATTTAATATTTAAGAATATGGATTATTTAACGATCAATATGTTGAATTTTGTGATGTAAAAAACTTGAAAAAAAAATTTTTTTTTAATGCTATACTGGGTTAGCTAAATTCAACTTATTTAAACTTATTGGAGATACTTCTTTGGGTTCTGTAATAATTAAGTTTAAAACTATTAAATCTGTATCATTAAAAAGCCTTTGATTTTAGAATATGATTTTATTTTTCATACAGCAAGTTTTTCTTGGCTTTTAAAATTTAATAATAATACCGTTTGCTTTTGGTATGAATCAAAAGATGTCTCAGTAAATTTATCAACTGATACAGAATATGTGACTTTTAAATGAGCAACCTAAAAAAATGAATGTGTTATCTCCAATAGAATCATCATTTGTAAGTCTACGGTACCTTGCTCAATGACAGGTGATGACTTTGAGAGAGGGGGTGTCTTTGAGAGCACAGATGATTTCATTTTACGTTTGGCTGGCTTTTCCTTTTCCATATTTTCTTTTGTAGAATTATTCCTAGTGCCATGACTAAAATTGGACTGACCAGGACTTGAAAGAGTATTCAAGGTTTTGGAATGTTTCACAGAATTCTCTAGAACTAAAACACACATACAGGAGATTACAAGCTAAGAGTTAAATTATTTAACCTTCAAACAAGCAAGAAGGTTACGATTACTTTTAATGTGAATTGTGTGAATTAGCCAATAAGACAAAACCTGGAGGATGCTTAAACCTTCTGTAAGAAATCTACTTTCAAAAAGGGAAAAGGCTTACATAATAATTTCAGTCCTTTCAGAAGCTATCCAGTCACCAAAAGATTATCAAGGCAAGTGCTAGCAAACTGCTATCAAGTCTGGCTTCCAGGATTTAAACTCAGGCAGTCTGGATCAGATTTGCCATTTTTCCCACCATTTTAAGCATTATCTTATACTGACACTCCTAAACCTCAGTATCTTTTGTCAATAAAACAAAATTTTTTAAGAAATGCAAAAATGATAAAGAAAAAGAAAACTAACAATAAAGAAGAGTAAAATTCTGGTGTCTGCTGGAATTTACTTAATCTAATATATCCCATTTGGCAAAGTAAGTACTTAAAAAATGCATTATATATATATATATACATATATATACACACACACACACACACACACACACACACACACACACACACACATCCGTTTAGAAACTGTAGCTGATTCTTACTTGTTTTCCCCGGCACTGCAGATGTGTTAGCTTTTGAAATAAAAGTCTTTGCTGCTGAAGAAGTAGATGGTTGCTCAGTGGTAACTGGATCTACCACCACTCGATTGCTTCTGGTTCGAACCACAGAACTGGATTCCGTTTTACCATTTATCTGAGCAGTGTTGTGCCTTGGTGGTATTGACCGTGTAGGTGCAGAGAATGGAGAGGTAGTAATATCTGACTTCAGCTGGGGTTTTAAGATCCTCTTTTTCCTTTCAGGGCTGTAAATAAAATAGTATCATTAGTCATTCTTATAATTCTATGGGAATGAATAAAATAGTTTTATAATACTGCTGGATTCAATATTTGTACTGTTATGAAATATGTTAAAATATGAGATTTGTAGTGGATTTCATATGGTTGTGAGCCTTTGAAAAGTGAATATTTAGTGAAGGATTGCTGTAAATGCTATAGTTATATGACAGAAAGCATGATGCCATCACTATCCTAAAAATGCTATTTAACTGTACAGATTTAGCAGTTTGAATTTAAGCACTTACACTAGTATAGCTTTAGTTAAAAGATTAAAAATCCTCCACATCATAGGAACTTGCATGTCAAATATATCATTCTGCAATATAGGGAATAGTAAAGGAAGTATTAAAAAACACCAAGTTCTACCACTTAGATGACAAAGTTATATAGATCAGTTGATGATATTTAAAAGAAATCAAATACCTTGATGCGGCACTACTGGAAACAGAGCTGCTTCTATTTCTTTTCCTCCTCCTTTTTGTTATTGTATTTCTTTTATGAAAACGAAGGGCAGATTTATAATCTGATAAAACTGAACTAATGTGTTCTTCAAAAAAAGCAGATAGGCGCAAACTCATGCTGTAAATCTGTAAAGAAAAAAAAACCGTTCAAACATTCTGCAAAGAAAATGGCTGTTCAGAAAATACTAACATATAAATTTAAATATTTTTCTAGCAAAACTTTTTTAGAATTTAAAATGTTGCTTTTTCTCAATCTCTTTTGACAAACACTAAAACTGAGGCATTATTAAAATTATTTTTTTATTTAGCATTATGACAAATTATTTCTGTATTTGGCCAAAGAAAGTTTTACTCATTTTTTTTTAAATTATATGAGCATTATACGGAAAAAAATGCTCCTTTCCAGAAAGTAGAACATCGCTGAAAAAGTTAAGCACATGTACCTCTAACATGTATCAGGACAGTATCTATTCAACTACACGATCTTCAAGAAAAGTTAACATTCCTAAACATTAAATGACATCAGGAATTTTCACAGAAGAAATAAAACAGAAAGATGTGAATTCTTCTTTCCCCTAGGTTAAGAACCTAATAGAAAGTTTGTCAACTTAGCTCTAAATTTTAATTAAACATAGGATTTAGTTACTTAACATACATTTCTATTAATTTCATTTAATTCAGACAGAAAAAAAGCAATTAAATTATATACCCTTGATCTTTTGCTTGGTGTATATGCTTTGGAATTACTAAAAATAAGTCTGACATCTTTACATAACTCCATTGGTGACTCATAATTCCCAGCCTCTAAAGTCTCTCTAACGGTAGCAAAATCCATTGGAGTGTCAATGATGTCTCTGTAGTCCTAAGAGAAGGAAAACAGGTCATATTATTAATAGTAATGATGATGCATTATTTCTCATAAAAGAGATTCATATACAATTTCTGTGATGACTGCAACTACTAGAACTATTAATAATCATTTCTTATTTCCCTCTTCAAGGTTTCTTTTTTCCCAAGTCATTTTTTATTTTTATTTTTTCATGTCCCTAACTTTCTATTGCAATCAACACAAGATTTCTCTCATTCAAGAACTTATAAATTCTGCTTTTTTTTTGCCTTCAGAAAGAGGTAAAGCATCAAGTTGTGTTGGGAAAAGGAGATTAAAACAATATTGAAAAACTCAGTTCTAAAACTACAAGTTTGATGTAAAAAAAACCCAAAAGTTTATGCTACACATAAACTCTTAAGGCTGCTTATTCACTGAAACATAATTGTATCTTTAAAACTGACATACAAACAATAAAAACAACGGAAATATAACATCACATTAACGTGAAGGGCTTAGTTCTGCTAATTTCAACTTCAGTAATACAATTAGTACAATTGGGAACTTTGCACAAATCAAGAATTATGAATGTAAACATCTGTCACAAAGTCTTTACACTTCATTTTATGGAGGAAAGTACAATCACTCAATCTCCCGTACTCAACTGTGTATAAAATAAAGCAACAAATTAGAAGTAATAGAAACAGACAAATGAAATGAGTAAAAAGCAACAAACTAGTATAAAATGATCTGAATATGGTTATCTTTTAAGAGGAATAAATAATACTACACCTTCTCCATAGCCCCAGAATATATAATTGTATTTTTTAAAATATAGTAACTTGACTCTACCCCATTAAGTTTAAATTATGATCAAGTATGTTTGACCATAAAGCAAACAGTAAAACTGCCTTTTACCAACAGGGACAGTTTTCTTTCTTTTTTTACAATCTGCAATGCCTTTTATTTTCATTTCTTGTCTTAACTGCACTGGCTACAATTTGCTGTACTATGTTAAATAGCGGTGGTGAGAATAACAGCGGATATTTTTGCATCACTCACAATCTTAGGGGGAAAGCATTCAGTTTTTCATGTTTAAGCATGAGGTTAGCTGTAGGTTTTTTAACAGATGTTCTTTATCAAGTTATGGAAGTTCCCTTTTATTCCTAGTTTTTTTAAGAGTTTGTTTTTATCATTAATGTTGCTGTTTTCTTACATTATGTAGGTCTAGTTGATATTCATTCATCATAGGGCCAGCTATACTAATTATCTTTCTGTATTCTTGATACTCTTTTGACACTTGGGGGGCCATACAGGCCTAAGGAGAGACTGCCTCTTTCCGAGGGCTAGGCAATTCTTAGAAATAGCAAAGGGTTGTGCTAGGAATATATCTTTCATATGCAAACTGACCATGTCCTTAAGCAATCCTCACACACCAACCAGTATTTCCTCTGCCCTGAATCATCCTGGGTCAGGAATTAGTATTAAGACAACTAGAGACCACCCTCCTTCCCTGAAGTCCACTGGAGTAATTCAAACTAGCCCATCTTAAGCTGGTGACTAGGCCCAGCCTTGCCTCTCATGGAAATCTCTGGCCTAAGGTTTTCCTTTCCTCCTATTTTCTGCAACCTGACTAAAACCTTATGCTCGCCCTGAGCCTTAAGTGGCATCTGGTGAACCCCTCTCTGGGACATGCAAGTATAATAAATTTCTTCCTTCCAAGACTCATTCTCATTTCCTCCCATGGCCACAATGATTACAGTGTACCATACCCAATGTGTACATTCTTAAAACAAATGTGCTCTGAATTTTGTCAAATCCCTTTTCTGCATTGATATGATGTCATTTTTCCCTTAGTAATTAATTACAATGATTGATTTTTAAATACTGAACCAGCCTTATATCCCTGAGGAAAAAAAAAACCCACTTAGGGTACAAAACCATTTTTATATACTGGTGAATTCTATTTGCTGATATTTTATTAGGAATTTTTGCATTTTCTTCTTTAGTACTGTTTTTGACACCAGGATAATAACTGGTTTCATAGAATGAGTACAGAAGCATTCCTTATCTTGAGGAAGAGTGCAGAATTTGTGTTAATTCTTTAAACATCTGGCAGAATTTTTCAGTGAGGACACCTGGGCTTAGAAATTATGAAATACATACTTGGGCTTTCAAGAAACAAAGGGAAATCCACAGGTTCCAAAAACAAAGAGAAATGAAAATCAGAGCACTACAGCATTAGCTTATTTCTTCTCAGAGGTTTTCAGATGGTAGGGTTTGAATAAGTCTAATTTATCACACTGTCAGAATTAAAGATTTATCTTCTACATTTAAGATTACATGTTTCTTGATTTTTAAATGATAAGAAAAGAGTCATTTTATGGTATCTATCAATGAAATTTCTCTATTTCACCACTGCAAATTAGAATACATACATAACAAAACTTATTATAAAAGCCACAACAGATACCACAACCAGGTCATGATCTCTTATAAAAAATTTAATTATCATTTGAAACCATGCAATCTTTAATAACTAAAACAAAGAATACAAAAATTATTCAAAATTAAATTTAGATTGCTAAGATTGCAATCAAAAAATAAATATTTATAACATGTTTACTCAAACTTTCTACCATGAATTCCATAAAAATCATAAACTGGCATAACCTACATATACAATAACACCACTTTACATTTACATAGTTTCAATTTAAAATCTATTTTAATGTTTAATAATAAGTAGTAATAGTCTCATTCCATTTCTATAACTCTGTAATAATGATTTAGAGATTTTTATTAATCTTAGAGATTATAATTATTATTAATAAGTATTATTGTTTCTTAGATAATTTCCATAATAAATCCATAAAATGAGAATGGAAAAGGATATGGTAAAAATATACCAGATATAAAAACTAAGTGACTTGCTCAAAACTGTAGAACTGGTAAGAGGCAGAGCTGGGACAATAACTCAATTCTTTGGAGTCTTAGTCCAGGGCTACTTCTTTTTTACCACATTGTTCAATTTAGATGCTCTACATAATCAGATGGATAATGGGAACATGTTTCAAATAAAAAGTAAATAAACTATAATCATAAAAATAAATAGTAAACTGTCATGTATAAGATACATATATATATACACAAAAATCAAAGTGGCAAGTATTCTCAGAAATACTTACTGGATATTCAAGAAGATCTACTGGCTGGCGGAAAGGCTCAGAATCTTCACATTGAAATATGAGATTTAACAATTCTTGACACTGTTTCTTCCATGCTTGAATATCGTAAGACTGTGCTCTGTTACGTAATCTTCTTCTAGGCTGATGGTCCTAAATTAAATGTTCAAATATATCAATAAAATAACATATAATACAATTTTCATTTTTAATCTTGGATAACTAGGTAATAATAGAGTAATTCAGATAAAAGAAAGCATCACTCATCTAGTTCTGAAAACCATGCATTTTTGTGATGGAAGTTGATTTGGAAGTAATACTTAATCTATCTTTGAAACTACTAAAAGTAAAAAACTGCTCAATACATTTTAATTCATATAAAGTACTTTGCTAAAACAAAAATTTATTACCTTCCTTTTCCGGGTAGAAGTTCCTGGCACATCAGCATCTTCTTTCTCTTCTTCCTTTGAAGCAAGAATTTATCAGATTAATAAAATAGTCAAGGTTCCACTATATTCTAGTCTTTTAATAGCAATTATCTCCTTTATATTCTGGAAAACCCATAGTATATATGATACTGTAACACTTAACTGACTCATTTTAAAAAGTCTCCCTCCACCCACTGTTTAAAACAATTTTAACTGAAACAATTCTGACTCTTTTTTTTTTTAAGTTAACTGAGAGCATTAGGCAAAAAAAAATTTCTTAATAGCAGTTGTCTGAAAACTATTATGTGTAAATTTCTTTTTATATATAGGACACAACCAATGTAGTAATCATAATGAAATATTAAATACCTCAGAGTCAGACAAAACTTTCTTCTTCATTGAATTGTAGAGTGGAATTATGTTATAACAAGTCTGATCCCTAAATAACAAGGAAATGTTAGTATACAAGACTGGAGTCACGAGATTTTTGTCCTTTAAACCTGTTACTAAAACCAGATTTTAAGATAAAACTTTTGAGCTGAAGACTTTCTTCATCAGTTAACTCCAAAACCCTATGCACACACATCTGCCCCTGCCCCTCCCCTCCCCTCCACATGAAGCCTCTACCCTGGCCCATTTCATCACACCAAGCCCAATTCCCATCTCAGGATTTGCTCAGGTCACTGCTGTGCCTAGAATACTTTCCCTCCTTCTTCGGTCTACAAGAGATAGCTAGTTTACCTCCTGTCTTCTGTTCCTTCTTCCTTTTATTCTTAAGCATAGGCATTCCCTAAAATTTTGTCCTTAGCTATCGTCCATACCTTTTGCCCAGGTCATCTTATATATCTGCAGTTTTTCTGTGTTAATGAACTCCAAATTCCTATAACTTGGTTTGACTCTTCAGGTGATTGCTACCATCATCTAAAATTCCCATGTCTACATCCAATTGTCATTTCCCACTCTCCCTTTTCAACTTTTTTTCATTCACACAGTAAGGAATGGTTTTTTGTATCTCTTCCTTTGCATCCTCCTCATATACCCAATCACCGGTCAAGTTCTGTGATTCCACCTTCAAAATCTCTTGACATCTGCCTGCTTCTCACTTTCATAAATTAAGTTTCCCTCACTTCTTACTTGGTCAGCTATTGAAGTCAATCTGCAGTCAAATTAGTATTTTTTAAAGCAATTTGCATCATGTTATTCTCATGTTAAAATAATTTCAATAGTCCTTCGCTTTCTGTCTCTTCCCCATCAGTTAACACTAGACACTGCATTCAAATTAGTATTTTTCAGGCACAGCATGCCTCATGCTATTCTCATGCACAAATATTTTCAATAGCCTCTTGCTTCCTATGCTCCTATTTTAAGTATAATTTGTTAGATCAGCATTTGAGGTCCTCTGTGATATGGTCCAAACTCAAGTTTAGCACTTCTACCACTATTACTTCTGCTCATGTACTCTCTACTTCACCTGATTTCAATGTACTCAATTCCCTTAACAAATCTTTACTTCTCTCCCTCATGCCATTCCCCATCCCTGGAAGTTCTTTGTTCCCATCTAACTTTTGAATCACTATCTACCTTGTCCATACATCTTAACACGTATCTCCCTGTGCCTGAAATCCCACTCTCATAGCCAGAAGTGACCCTATCCTTCATCTAAACATTCACACAAACTCTTTTTACCTTTTCCCTGTATTACAATTAGTCACAGATTTATCTACCCTATAAAGCTGTATTAACAGGGTAATTATGCATTTCTATCTCCAAGTATCTATTACAACATTTTGTATGTATGTATTACTTGAAATTTGGCCAAATAACTCAATTAAAAAGTAGTTACCAAAATTTCAAGACATACAAAACATCCTGAAAAGTACTACCAGCTGAAAGTGGTTTTCAACAAATTATATACCATTAAAAAACTGTATATATCTAAAACCACTTTTAGATATATACAACATAATGCACTATTATTTTAATCTATTTTCATAAGGCATTTCAAAATAACTATTTGAAAGAAATACAATTTCAAAGCCTATTCCAAACATAAAAATAGTGGCTTCATCTAAATTAATTTGCTAAAATATCAATGGATCATGTGATTCTACTGATCCCTATTTCTTTGGAAAAGTAGATGTTCATAACATACATGATAAAACACAAAATTAAAAATTTTAGTTAAGATATTATAAATTTTATAACCAAGTTATATAAACAGTTTCCTGAGGATAACTAAATTTTTATTATCTTGATTATCAATTTTATTGAAAATCAGCAAAAGCCTAGCAACAGCAGCCCTGGAACTACTCACTACTTGAAATGCAAAGCATTTCCTTAGAGAATAAAGTAGAGGAAGGGCATTAAGCTAACTGTACTAATTTTCTTTGGTGGTTTTTCATATAGGAATTACCTACATTCCTTAGCAAAACAAACAAAAACAAACCCACCTAACACCAAGAAAAGGGACCCTATGATTATGCTGAGTAATGAGAATGAAGCTGAATATGTTTAAATAAAAAGCCTCAATAATCCCTTTATATAAAAATGAAAGCTGATAGCAGGAGAGTATTGAAACTTAAATTATAAAATATCCTATTCGATTAATGAGAAAAAAATTATCAAATATAAATAACCTTAATACAAATTCAGAGCTGTATTTTATACAAAACATATGATCCACTCCTCTGGCTTCAGTTTAGAAGACTCAACTCATTCTATGAATACATAAAATCCATAAGACGAGGAAATAAAAACCCTACTGTCTGAAATATAGCTATCACTCTTGGTACGGGATTAATTAATGGGGAAATAAACTTCACTTTGAAGAAAAAAGCCTTGAATGTTCAAGTTCAGTTTCCTGCTGACCTATTTGAATACTTTTTCATCAACCTGACAGGGATAATACAATATTAAGGTGAAAGGTTCTCAAATAAAATGGCAGACAATCATGTACTGTGAAAATCAAACAAGTTAACCTCTAAAAGATTTCATTTTCTTAACTGTAAATTACAGATAATGACCTCTCCCACCTGTTAGATTTTTATTTGACTTAGAAGAGCTTATTTAGCTAAAACATTGCATGTTCAATAAAAGCTTGCTATTATTATCCAACATTGGATTTAGAGAAACATCCATGTTTTCTTATGTAAATCAGAACACAACTGTAATACAATCTCTATGATTTCATAATTATTATTAGCCAATGAACTTACATATGCTTCCTATTTGGAGAGGACCTGTGGTTGTATCACAGCACATATTTGTGTAGTATGACAAGGCGTCTAATAAAAAATGATTGCATTCTATGTTTTGACATTTTACATTTTAAAATACCACCATTAATTATTACAGTAATATAATTAAGTGTGGAAAAATAACTCACTTTATAAAATGTAGAAGAAGATCAGTCACAAATTTAGCAGATTTCACAATAGGGCTTCCAGGCTCATTAAATGTTCGTGTATTATGCTCTATATATCGAACTTCCCACATTAGGGAAGAAACTCGCCTTTAAACAAACAAAATGCAGAAGTCTTATTAGCCTCTTTAGAATAAACTTAGAAATACATAAACACATTTTAAAACCAAGACATTCTGACTTTTTAATTGCAGTCTTAAATCAATTATAAAACTCACACCTTAAAAAACTGTTTAAAAAAAAAAACTGAATCTCAGTTGTGTCACAGGGTAAAAAAAGAGTAGCAATATTATATATTGGCATAGAAAATGTCCGGATTAGACACATTAGACTATCAACAGGGCCTTCATTTAGGGAGAGAGACTGAAAGGAGAGCATGAGGAGGAGAGAAACAGTGGAGTTTTAGTTTTTCCTTTATATATCCTTTTCATGTATGGTGTCAATTTTAATAATAAACATATCTAACTTTTTCATAAAAAGGGAAACAACCAATTTCAATCTAATTTTATTGCTAGTAATCAAGTAACATTTAAAAGTGAAAAGCTAACTAATAGCCTGCTTAAGGGACAAAAAGTATACTAAAAAATCTATCTAAATGAAAAAAAATTTTTTTACACAAAATTAATGATACAGTTGATCCTTGAACAATGCAGCACTGACCCTCCTCCAAGTCTAAAATCTGAGTACAATGTTAGAATTGGCTTTCCCTATCCAAGGTTCTGCATACATGCATTATGTAGTACTACAGGTATTATTGAGAAGGGTGTGGCAACCCACTCCAGTATTCTTGCCTAGAGAATTTCATGGACAGAAGAGCCTGGCAGGCTACAGTCTATGTGGTCACAAAGAGTCAAGACACAACTGAGTGACTAAGCTTAGCACAGTACACATATTATTGGGAAAAAATCCATGTGTAAATGGACCTATGCAATTCAAACCCATGCTGTTCGTGAGTCAACTGTACTAAAATTTTGAAGTTTTATTTTATTTCAGTTTTAACTAAAGAAAAATCCAAAAGTTACTTTTAGAATATCAACCAGCTTAAAATGACATGGAAGAAAATACTCAAAAAACTTTACTGATGTGTAAACAGAAAACAATTATATGGAATTTTAAAAACTACATATATATAAAATGTAATTGTGCATATAGAAGCATACAGAAAAGCTTCTGTAAGTTTCCAATAGCATCTCCATGGCTCATTCTAATGAAAGAATCACAGGCCATTTTCAAAGTACCCTATAGAAACTGTGTAAAGTAAAGCATGAGGATTTAATATCAGTAGAGCAAACTGATTAGTGGTTTAAGACTGAACTAGAAGTGCCAAAGAGGCACTATAAACTGTAGGAAGTCTAAAGCCAATGAACAGAGAAGAAGCAAAAGAGCCTGAAACAGTGAAATAGCTCATGATGGCTTCATTATTATGAAATAAGAACATAACTCAGGTCTATAACCGGAGAAGGCAATGGCACCCTACTCCAGTACTCTCGCCTGGAAAATCCCATGGACGGAGGAGCCTGATAGGCTGCAGTCCTTGGGGTTGCTAAGAGTCGGACACAACTGAGCAACTTCACTTTCACTTTTCACTTTCATGCATTGGAGAAGGAAATGGCAACCCACTCCAGTGTTCTTGCCTGGAGAATCCCAGGGACGGGGGAGCCTACTGGGCTGCCGTCTATGGGGTCACACAGAGTCGGACACGACTGAAGTGACTTAGCAGCAGCAGCAGGTCTATAACTACATTATCTGGTTAAAAATCAGGTCATTTCTAATTTAAGTAAGGACTCTGTTTCAAAAGTTCTTTTCCTCAATTGATTACTAAGCTAGGTTAAAGCCAAAAAGCCTAATTAAGTTGCAATGTAAAGAGTACACCTTAGCAGTTCTTATGCTGAGCAGAATTTCTATGAGAAAGTACATTTTTAACAATGGTTGGAGATGGCAGAAATTTATCTTTCTAGATATAGTCCAACTATTAGAGTGTAGAAAACAATTTACATAAAAAATATGAATACAAAATATGATGAAAAATTTCCTTAAGTTAAATAGTAACTTAAGTAAATAGCAGTATAAATAATTGCAGTAACATAAAACAGGTCACCAAAATTAAGTTTTAATGCAGTATTAGTTAAGTTAAAATGCTACTGGCCTGCTAAGCAAAAGTCATTAAGAAAGATGAAAAGCTAAAAGAATGATTTCATTTATGTCAAAAAAAATTTAAGACATGTTAGCTAATAAACCTACAAAGTCTGCCCAAGATTAGAACTCAATGTTTATCAAAACTGCTAACCAGCAGATGCAAATTAAATGAAATTACATCTTTTAAAAACTCTAGTTATATTTCAAACTAAGCTACAACTATAATAAAGTAGCCCAAATTTTCCTAATTTCACTTTTAAGAAGTATTCATAAGCTAAATTAATAAGAGAACAATATTTAATATTATTCTATGAAAAATCCGTGAACAAATATCTCAATGTGCTATCTAAGAGAAAATAAAACATGTTGGATAAATTCATAAAATACAGTATGAAGAGAGTGACCATTGTTCATATTTATTTCTAAGTGTGGTCCACAAACCAGCAGCACCAGCATCACTGGGAACTTGTCAGAAAGGCAGTATCTCAGGTTTACTCTAAACCTACTACCAGATTCTGCATTTTTAACAAGATCCCACTGTTAAATGGGATGTGTGTTAAAATTTGAGAAACACTGCTAGGAGGATCAGTAAATGGCTGAAAGAATCATTTAGCTTTCCTTTGGCAGTAGCTACAGCAAGCAAATGATTCTAACCTGTAAAACCTGTTTTCCAGTCTCTGTTTAATCGTACTTAAATCCGTTGGATATGCCACTACAGTGCAATACATAGGATACGCTTGCAGATCCACAGGGGCCACAAATGCTGAAGCAATATCTAAAATAAATGAACAAGTAAGTTTATAAATTCATCTTTTTATTGCTTAAAGTACTTCACAATTCTTCTTGATATAAGCCTTAAGTTAAAATCCACATAAAGTCTACCACTATCTTTTGACAGAAAAAACATACAGTTTAGCTAACACAGACTCACTTTTTATTATGTCTGCATTTGTACTGCAAAATTCTAGGAATGTTATTCAAAGATTCTTTAGAAAAGATGATAGACAATATATAAATCTGACCTATTAAAGAACATCCACATGTATTTCCATAATTAAAACCAGGTCATTCCTGAATCTATGTGTTTGGTAGTAATTGTTTTGACATAATTACTAAAATTACTTAAGATAGTATGTGAGACAGTAATTTATTAAGAGCTGCCATCTTATAAAAGACATCAGATGAAAATATCATCCAATATGTGTCTCCAATGTCTTCAGCTCTTATTCACAGTAATTTCTACCTTAGATTCTTTGAAGCAGATTCCCTACTCAAATGTATACCTACTCAGTATGTATTTAGTCTACTCAGAGTTCAGATAATTATGTTCTATGGTCACTGTTCTTTCTTCAAACAAAGCAAAGCAGTTCATATACCCTCATCTCTCCCTTTACAATATTCTATTGTGTATATGTATATCAAGTTAAGAGGGAAAATGGTATACCTACCCATCTAACTCGGCTTTCAACCCTCCTCCTCTAATTTACATCATTCCGGCCTAAGTATGTCAAGGGTTTTAAAATTAGGTTCTGGAGGATTTACATTTTTCACTGGTACCCTTGGCATTTCTGGAGCTCTCACTCTGAAATTCAGTTTGCTGTTGTTCAACTGATAATTTGTGTGTGACTCTTTGTGTCCGAAGGACTGCAGCACACCAGGCTTCCCTGTCCCTCACTATTGATACTATAAATATATCCCATCCTCTGTCACCCCCTTCTCCTCTTGCCCTCAATCTTTCCCAACATCAGGGTCTTTTCCAATGAGTCAGCTGATCCCCAAAGCCAAAGTATTGGAGCTTCAGCATCAGTCCTTCCAATGAACGTTCAGGGTTGATTTCTTTTAGGACTGACTGGCTTGATCTCCTTGCAGTACAAGGGGCTCTCAAGAGTATTCTCCAGTACCATATTTGAAAGAGTCAATTCTTTGGCATCCAGCCTTCTTTAAGGTGCAACTCTCACATCCATAACATGACTACTGGAAAAACCATAGCTTTGACTACAGGGACCTTTGTCAGCAAAGTGATGCCTCTGCTTTTTAATATGCTGTCTAGGTTTGTCATAGCTTTTCTTCCAAGAACCAAGAATCTTTTAATTTCATTGCTGCAGTCACCATCTGTAGTGATTTTGGAGCCTAAGAAAATAAAGTCTGTCACTATTTTCACTTTTTCTCCATCTCTTCGCCATGAAGTGATGGGACTGTAGTCTATGATCTCAAGTTTTTTGAATGTTGAGTTTTAAGCCAGCTTTTTCACTCTCCTCCTTCACCCTCATCAAGAGGCTCTTTAGCTCCTCTTTCTTTGCTTTCTGCCACTACAGTGGAATCATCTGTATATCTGAGGTTGTTGATATTTCTTCCAGGAATCTTGATTTCAGCTTGTGATTCATCCAGCCCAGCATTTTTCATAATGTACTCTGCATAGAAGTTAAATAAGCAGGGTGACAATATACATCCTTGACATACTCTCTTCCCAATTTGGAACCAGTCTGTTCCATGTCTGGTTCTAACTGTTGCTTTTTGACCTGCATACAGATTTCACAGGAGGCAGGTAAGGTGGTCTAGTATTCTCATCTCTTAAGAAATTTTCCACAGTTTGCTGTGATCCACACAGTCAAAGGCTTTAGCATAGTCAATGAAGCAGAAGCAGACTTTTTTTGGTACTCCCTTGCTTTCTCTATGATCCAATGGATGCTGGCAATTTGATCTCTGGTTCCTCTGCCTTTTCTAAATCTAGCTTACACATCTGGAAGTTCTTGATTCACATACTGGCTGATGCCTCGCTTGAAGGATTTGAGCATATACCTTGCTAGCATGTGAAATGAGTGTAACTGTGCAGTAGTCTAAACAGTCTTGGCCAGGCACTGAAATTCAACTAAAGCATTTATAATTGTTTCAGATATTTGAGTCTTGTGTAAAACTGCATTTTAAAAAATCACTTAAAAATATTTGAAAACACTGACTTATAACAAAAAATAATTTTGCTTGAATAAATTTTTTTTTTCCCTTTGCTTACTGGCAACATTTTCTAGCTATCTTCATGCATATATATGTAAATAGATAGATACACACACACACATAGAGAGAGTATATACATATATATTTTTTCATATGTTGTTATTATTTACCTAGTGTCATCAACTGGTTTATTCCTGTAACAATTCTTTCACATTCTTCATCCCTGGGATTGGAACCCCATTCACCATCAAGAGGCTTATAGATCAATGATCTGGTTTCAACATCGGTTAAAGGAACACTGGTACCTAGTTCTTCAGGAAATACAGCTAAAATAGAAAGAAATGAGATTTAATGAAAATATGTGGTAATATCAGTAATATTTAAGTTACCTTTAGAATCAGAGTTGATATTTTTATAAAATTAAACTATACCTTTGTTAAGATTTGGTAAGTATTAGTCTTTATTTTCATTAAAGGAAAGTTATGTTTCAAGAGTCAATAAAATTTATTCTTTACAACATTAATTTCATGATTAATTTTCTAGATGAGCATGTAATTACTTCTCCAAAATTATACCTCACAACTTGCTTTATTATCAGTTACATGTGAAGGAGAAAGTATTCGTATAAAATCATGAAAATTAAAAAAATTTCTGAGTAATTTCATAATATATAATCTCTAATTTACTCTGATAAAACATGCCATGTGAATTTGAACAAAAGTGGTATTTTTTTTTTTTTCAGAAATGTTTTAATCAAAGCCTCACTGTTTTTCTAAAAGTGTAGGGACAGTCAGAATTATGAATAATGACAGATGATGCTTAGGCTTTTTGCTCTTAAATGATGAAGGTATGCTTTCTGCACGTCTGAATCTTTAATAAAATAATTAGGGGGTGGTGGTGACATAAAAACTACAAATCTGCCAAGGCAATTTTTCTTTGAACAAGACTTCAGGAGAGAAACATTTGGAAATATGCTACTATCTGGTCACGAAACTCCTCCTCCTCTAGAAATGTAATTAAACTCTTGAGTGCCTATATATGTATAACGGAATAGAACAGAAACAACAAAAATCACCCCCTCCACACAGCAATATACTGAGGTCGGAAACAACAGTGTATTACTGTTACTCATTCATTTCAAGAAGTACCCCAGGGATTATATCTATTAGCTTCATTTCTCTCACATTCACAATAGTCTGATATGAGTTCAAATTCAAACCTTCACAAAGGAGAGAAATAAAACTGGAAGGTAAGTCATGTAACACATTTACAAGCCAATTAACACATTGTACAGTATTAAACAACTCTAATTTAGCAATGAGATGAAAAAGACATTATTGGTACTGGTCTCTCAAAGTGACAATTTCTAGAAAGAACTAGTCTTAATCAAAATCCGCATGACCATTTTCTCATTTCTAAGATTTACCAGATTGGGTTTACTTTTTTCACATTATCTTTTTTCTGAATTTTTTTAATATAATAATTAGTGAGGAATTCCATTTGTAAATGATCAGTTCTACTATGTTACAAGTCAGGTTGTTTTTCTTTTTTAAAAAATTCTTATCTGATAGTAAAAGTAACATACTATTAAAAAAAACAAACAGTAATGTAAAAGATAATTTGTGGAAGTCCTCATATCCCCATCCTTTAAAACTTTTTAGACATATACAGTTGTATGTGTTTTATTTTCTTAAACTGAAACAAATATGGGCAATGACATAGAAAATGCAATATCCAGGCTTAGACACACTGGTCTTTTCTCAGTTCCAGGAAGATGTCATTCTTACTGCCAACGGCTAACTCCCAAATTCTAAGGCAATGTGTCAGGCCATATGCAAAATGACAGTTATTATAATTACCTACTCATTGAGACCTTACATGTGTCAGGCTCTATAATAAGCACTTTACACATATGATATCATTTAATTCTCATAGCAGCCCTGTAAGAAAAGTATTAGTTTATAGTTCCAAAGACTGAATACTAAGCATCTCGAGTTTCAAGGCGTAAAGGAACTTGTCAAGATGACACAGAGAAAAGATGGCAGAGCTAGGATATGAATCTATACTTCATTCAAAAAAGCCTGACCTCTCAGTATTATGCTGTATTCTATGTATTTTGCTGGAGTTGTAAAAATATCTTTGCTCCCAAGTGCTCATCTTCTACAGTGAATAACAACAAGCAAATCAGTATATTTTGCTGTAATTATCTTCAACCTTCCCTCTTAAACTACAAATTCCAAGTGGACAAGGATTATGTTTAGTCTAGTCACTATTATGCCTCCCCTACCTCCAGGGTCAATAAAAATGCATGTGGAATGAATATTTTCTACTTGCTCTTCATCAAGAACTCTTTGGACCTACAAGTTATCAAATCAGATTTTTATTTAAGAAATGAATTCCGTAACAGACACAAAAAACTTTACACTTACCATTGTTAGGTATAAGCTCCATATCCCAAGGACTCATCTTTTCTGTATCTCCATTGTCCCAGCTTAAAGAAAGGAAAACCTTTATATTAAAAAATCTAAACACTGCATTGCAATTTCAATAAAATCACACTGAAAAATAAAGTAACTACTTCAGTGTTTAAAAGGAGTATCTTTAGCATTTTAACAGATGGGGAAAACATTCAAAGCAAGTCAGGCTGAACCAAAACACAATACTTCCTTACCAAACATTGTAGCACTGGAACAAACTATCAGGGTACTCAGGCTGAAGTGGTTCCTGGCTCTCAATTGTTCCAAACCACCAGGCATCATCTATGACTGATCTGAAACGGTCACCTGGCCAAGAATAAAAGCCATTTCATTACTCTTAAGTGAAACGCTGCTGCTGCTCCTCTTTCCCAAAGTATCCCTTTAAGATGCTAAAAAGCCTGTATTATTATTAAAAGACCTATAAAAAATGACCTACACACTCCAAAATAAATTAGTAAATAAAAAAAATCAGCAATACTGAGAGGAAAAGTTATATAACAAGCACACCTGAAGTGTGACTTATCACCTTTCAGACCATTTTTTACCATTTATTATGGTAAGGAGAAATTCACTCTTATTTTAAACATTTTTACCAATCTACCACTTTACACTCACTTTTCCTTCCTACAGAAAGAAAAAACAAAACAAAAACTAACCTTTGTAAAACAGACAGCACTCTATAATCTTTTCCTTAACCAACTGCATTCAGCTGTCATATTACTGAAAACTGCTTTCCTCAAAGACTCTGATAAGCTATCTCCTCACCTTCCCTCCATGTCATACGAAAACTGTTAACTACTCCCTGCCTTTTTACCATGCTTTCCCCTTTCTAAGCTCTCACAGTACTTAAGTGATTTTTCTCCTGGTTAATTCTGAAAGATTTGAGTTCAAATAACTTATCCATGTCACTTTAAACAAATTAATCTATCTGAATCAGTTTCATTTTCAAACCCACTTTAAAAAGTGTTTATATTCACATTTTTTTTACCAAAAAGGATTTAACAATGTACAAAGACATGTAGTCGTCCTTCAATATCTGTGGCAGATTGACTGGCTGCAGGACACTTCAGATACCAAAATCTGTGGATACTCAACTTCCATATATAAAATCACGTGTACATGCATGTAACCTACGTATACCTTCCCGCATACTTTAAATCATCTCTAGATTATTTATAATATAGTTAATACAATGTAAGTGCTATCAAAATAGCTGTAAATACTATGTAAATAGTTGGCCAGCATAAGGCAAATTCAAATTCACTTTCTGGAACTTTCTGGAAATTTTTTTTCTCCAGAATATTTTTGCTGCAAGGTTGGCTGAATCTGTAGCTATGGAGGGCCAACTGTAGGAGCACAAAATGCTTTGAAAAAAATAAATATAATGACAAAAAAGGAAAGTTGGAACCAGGCTGTTAATAGAACACAACTGCATGTTGCTGAGTTATATATATGTATGTATATACATATTCTGGGTGAGCATGCACTGAGATCAAATTTAGGTTCAAATTCAAGCATTCAAACAGCAAATATTAACAGGGAAATATGAGCTATTACTATAGAGTCTCTAACTGCTCCTGAGATACATATTAGTGACACTATACTTAGTGAGAAGACATTACATAATTTAAGAAGCAGCATTACTGACATCACCAACACCTGAAGAGTAAACACAGTACTGAGTTTCATAAAGCTATTTCTTGTGATCCTACTTAGACTGATGACATTATGCTAAAGAAGAACTGGATAACATGTGCCATACCACAATGAATGATACTGTACGATAATGACAATAAAATTAGAATAAGGTCTACCAGCGGAGGAGCCTGGTTGGCTGCAGTCCACGGGGTCGCTAAGAGTCAGGCACGACTGAGCGACTTCCCTTTCACTTTTCACTTTCATCCACTGGAGAAGGAAATGACAACCCACTCCAACGTTCTTGCCTGGAGAATCCCAGGGACGGGGGAGCCTGGTGGGCTGCTGTCTATGGGGTCACACAGAGTCGGACACAACTGAAGTGACTTAGCAGCAGCAGAGTCTACCAGAGTAAGCCTTAAGGACTGGCCGAAGTAATTATTACTGATGTAATTTTAAATGGCAGTTGGTAAAAACATCTTCAGAAATAGAAGATTAACTAGTTACCAACTTTAGAAGAAACATTAACAGTAATTTATACATTTAAAATTATAAGATCCAAATGAGAACATTCTGATGTACATCCATTTGGACTATCTCTTCAATATGAACAATGCTTGCCATTATTTCCTTACTTACGTTGTCAGTACATTTCTGGAATATTCCTGGGTTCTAACTGGTAATATTTGTTCTGCCAACTTATTGGCAGATGCATGTCCTTAAAAATCAGAGATGAGAAAACTTCCCTGGTGGATCAGTGGTAAAGAATCCACCTGCCAATGCAGGAGACAGGGGTTTGATTCCTAATCCATATGGCGCAAAGCAACTAAGCCTGCCTGAGAGCCACAGCTATTCAGCATGTGCTCCTGAGCCCGGGAGCGGCAACTACTGAGCCCACGTGACACAGAGCCTGTGCTCTGCAGTGAGAGAAGCTGCTGCAACAAGAAACCTGTGTATCGCAACCAGAGAGTAAGCCGGCTCTCCACAGCTAGAGAAAAGCCCATGTAGCAACAAAGATGCACCACAGCCAAAAATAAATAAAATTTTTAAAAGAGATGAAATTAATCTTATCAACACATGGAAATAATTTTTAAAATCACATGTACCAAAGGCTTATATCCAAAACCAAGAACTTTTAACTCTTTCTTCTTGAATTTACTTACAGTTTTCTACGTGAGTATACAGCTATTCCTTTACTCATCAAGTTCAGACATTAAGTATTGGCCTGTCTCCATATAACTGTATATAAAGGGTATGTGCATTTTGTTTAATCCATTTTCAGTTGTCCTCTGTCAGGCTATACTGTATAAATATTGTTCACTAATGAGTCCAATAGCACACAATTCCTTTCTCGCAAAAATCTGTATAATCACTTCATTTTCTCTGAATTTTATGAATAATTTCCCCACATTCTCTAACAACTCAAACTATAAAACAGTCTTCAATAGATAATTTCCCACAATAATGACAATAAAGTCAAAGTCAAACATGTTAGACAATTTATCAGTTTTACTTTTTCTCCTGAAGATTTCTCTCTAAGAGGACAGTGTCTTCTGGACTGTTTTACAGACTTGCCAGACAGATAGTATTCTGAGACTTCTGCTGACTATTACTTGGGAATTTCTTTTGGCGATTTCCTGTCCTGAATTTCCTGTCTCTTACTGAGATTCCTAGTCTTTATTATTTCCTTATTTGATAGAAAAAACGAACATGGCAATGGACTGGTTCAAAATTGGAAAAGGAGTAGGTCAAGGATGTATATTGTCACCCTGCTTATTTAACTTATAAGCAGAGTACATCATGTGAAATGCCAGGCTAGATGAAGCACAAAGCTGTAATCAAGACTGCCTGGAGAAACATCGATAACCTCAGATATGCAGATGACACCACTCTTAAGACCGAAAGCAAAGAGGAACTAAAGAGCCTCTTGATGAAGGTGAAAAGAGGAAAGTGAAAAAGCTGGCTTAAAACTCAACATTCAAAAAGTAAGGTCATGTCAACAGGTGCTATCACTTCGTGGCAAATAGACACAGAAACAATGGAAACAGTGAGACTTTATTTTCTTGGGATCCAAACAAAATCTCTGCAGATAGTGACTACAGCAATGAAATTTAAAAGATGCCTGCTCCTTGGAAGAAAAGCTATGACAAACCTAGATAGTGTATTAAAAAGCAGAGACATTACTTTACCAACAAAGGTTTGTCTAGTCAAAGATATGGTTCTTCGAGTAGTCATGTATGGATGTGAGAGTTGGACCATAAAGAAGGCTGAGTGCCAAAATATGTATGCTTTTGAACTGTAACGTTGGAGAAGACTCTTGAGAGTCCTTTGGACTGCAAGGAGGTCCAACCAGTCCATCCTAAAGGAAATCAGTCCTGGGTGTTCACTGGAAGGACTGATGTTGAAGCTGAAACTCCAATACTTTGGCCACCTGATGCAAAGAGTTGACCCTGATGCTGGGAAAGACTGAGGGCAGAAGGAGAAGGGGATGACAGAGGATGAGATGGTTGGATAAGGCATCACCGACTCAATGGACATGACTTTAAGCAAGCTTCAGGAGATGGTGGAGGACAGAGAAACCTGGCATGCTGCAATCCATGGGGTCATAAAGAGTCAGACACAACTGAGCAACTGAGTAACAAAATTTGATGGAACACATCTTTCAAAGCTTTCAGAGAAATGGGACATGGGATGTAAATTTTTTTCTACAGCTTGCATGTCCCTATTTTTAATGACTACACTTCCATAATTTTTCTTTTTATAGCACACAGGTATACCCACTCCAATATTCTTGGGCTTCCCTTGTGGCTCAGCTGCTGAAGAATCCGACTGCAATGCAGGAAACCTGGGTCGATCACTGGGTTGGGAAGATCCTCTGGAGAAGGGCAAGGTTACCCACTCCAGTATTCTGGACTGGAGAATTCCAAGGACTGTACAGTCCATAGGGTCGTACAGAGTCAGACACAACTGAGTGACTTTCACTATAGCACACATGTAAATCTCTGTATTTACCAAGACCAAACAACAAACAAATCACCACACTAATCCCTTCCAATGGTACTAGAGGAGGAATGAAATGCTATATCAAGTGAGGTGCTTTCTCAAAGCAAAATATAGCATATAGGCATGATACTCTACTTCAGAGTGGTCCTTTTAGAAATTCTTAAATACTCTAGTAAACAGCATAACCATCTGTATATAAATTAAAGTACCTTAAATGCCTGGAGACTTTTAAGGTTTTCTAAAGTTTTTTTGAGTCTTGGTTACAATATTAGTTTTAACAGAGGTACCCAATAAAAGAAAAAAGTCAGTTTAGTTTAGGTCCCAGTACAATTAAACATTTTCAATGGAAGACATCTTTTGTTTCAAGTTTGAATTCTGTCATTACTTCTTTTGGATAAAAATTTATTTCAGTACATATACTAACAAAAGGAATAGTTATAAACAATCTTATACATAGTTACGAAATATGAGAAAAAACATTCAGATTTCAACATCATCTAGTTTAAAAGTATTATTATTCTTTAAAACAGACAAGCAAACAAAAAAATACCCCAAATTCCTGATACAATATCTTACTTTCCTATTGACATTGCCACAAATGGCAATATTTATCTGATTATCTAAATAATGAAAAACATATATCATTTATTAGATAAAACGATCATTACAACTTCCAAATAAATAACGCACCTATATTCCACCGCCTATATTTTGCATCGTCAAATTGTTGTCTCAAGACGAGGAAATCTATAACATCAGGCATATCATGGTACCTATTAAAACAGAAACAAATTCATCAGGTCACATAACTACAGATATCTAAAATACATTCAAATGTACCCAAATCTTGAAAAACAATCTACAATACTAAGAAACTACTGCCTCTTTCAACAGTCCTTACTTCATTGTAAATGATCCACCGGTCAGTTTACCAGTATCAGGATCTAGAAAAGCAAGTTTAAGGCAGCAAAGGGTAGGCAATCCCACTTCATACTTTATGCCAACTATTTTCATCAGTTCTTGTTCCTGAAGAAGATATAGAAAATAAGAAACCATATTCACAAAATAATCTGTTAAACACTAGGTGACTATTTTGTATGTATGTATAAAAACCCACTGAGCTGTGTACTTAAGATTGGTGCACTTTGATGGTATGCAAACTATATATCAATTTAAAAAAAAGAAAACCTTATTGAAATAAGAATTTTCTAATACAGTTCCAGAGACTGAGAAATAATTTTGAACTATTACTGATAAATCTAGAAATACTTTCAAATTTACAAAGATGAAGTTTGCCTTAATATGTTAATGTTGTCCAATTCTCACCATAATTACATTTTAGTCCCAACTTATAAACTATTAGAATATATATAACTCAATCTTAAGTTTCTTTAAAAATCTATGCCTATGAATTATTTCAATTAAAAGAAAAAGCTATCTTCATGAAACAGTTTCTTACAGTGAAAATAATAACATTAAATACAACTTTCTCTATAATCACATCTTTTGGGGCTTTAAATCATAAACACCATACCCGCAGTTCCATTTTATGCCATGGTTGTTTTTTGGGATTTATACTATAAATTTTATTTTTCCGGGCCATCTCAACATATGCTTCATGTCCTTGTCGGAAATAATAAACCTAAAAAGTAAATAGTGTCACAATTTTAAAACTTGCATGTGTTTCCTTTAACCAAAATGCACAGTATCAGCTAAAACTGTAGGAGATTTAATGTCCTGTAAATGAAAAGAAATTCTAATATTTTGATTTTATCCTTCCTTCTTTTCCTTCAGCTGTCCTACTATCACTTAATAATACCCAGTGTTCTAAATAACATTAAAAGGTTAAGGATAGGCAGTAACTTTTTGGCTTTTTGGTCTCACCACTTTATTTTAGGTTGTATAATAAAGTATGTTGTAACCTGGGGTCATGTTTAGTTTACTGTTTACCTATTTTGTAGCAAGGAGTTTATACAAAGGCAGGGAACTTTAAAATGAATAATCTATTTTCAAATATATTTTATCCTTATGAAGAGAGCAAGACATGTATTTATTCTCATTTATGGAGGTCAAATTTAAGTGACTCCTGACTACCGCTAGAACTGGTACGTGAATACAGCACTCTGATACCAAGTGTTCTTCCCACAACTAAAACAGCTGAGCTTGTTGAAAAATGCTATCCAAATTTATCCTAACTTTTCACTGTAAAGCTACTGAATACCAGATAACCCTGTCTCTTAACATTAACAAAAAACAAGGAGACATGTACTCCTGAGTGGAAAACTTTGGTCTAGTATATTTTCATTTTAAATTCACAAAAACATAGTCCAAAATGATGACTAATCAGGACTAATCACATTTTCTTAAAAAATTAAATGGTAATTGGAAGATAACATTTTTTTTAAAGATCTAAGAAACATTATGAACATTATAGTTATTTAAACATTGATAAAATACTTTTATGAAATAAAAAAAACCCACATAATTACCCTTCAATTAAAAATAAACAAATGTTAAATTTTGCTTTTCCTTTACCATATATTTTAGGAAAAAGAAAATTGGCCACAACATCCTCTTACTAAAAAATACATACTGGTTTTTTAAACGCTAATAAACCTCTATTCTCTTACAATATTTAATTTTCTATCGCAATTTTTATAGCAGCCATAAAAAAAACATTATTAAAGCTTTCCTCTTAATTTTCCTTTTTTCCATACAGAGCTACAAAACGTAAACTGAGATATGAGATACTTCATAAAACTGCTACAATTCTCTAGAATTCTGTTTCAAGAGCTGTAAAAAGTGTTTAAAGTTATTTGAATGAAACAAAGGATATTTTTTAGAAGTTAAAAAATACCTCATCACCCATCTGTGGCACAAATGGGCATCTTCGGGGTAAAGTGTCTGTAATCCATGTTGAAGGTAACCATTCTTCCAACGTCAAACCGTTTTCCGTTAGTTCTCCCACAGCCAATCTCTAAGAGTGTAAAACAATATCAAATAATATTATCATGAAAGCACTCATCTATCAGTCTGCCCAGGTAGTTAATAACACAAAAGGGGAAAGGGATCTTTGAATAAAAATGTATGTTCTTTAAGTATTAAAAAACCTTATTCTGGGAAGATGGTAGTAGTGGCAAAATAGTTACGTTCAATCTCACCAACTCACTCCATAAAAAAGTACTACATCAACCAAAGCTCCAAAGACAATATTCAAAACAAAAGTAGGTGATGAGATATTCCCATAAACAACAAAACAGAAGCTCTGTGTAGTTGCCTTTCCTCTAAACATTCTCTCAGTTTCACAAACATTGGTTTGTCCATGTAACAAACCAATACATATTTGAGGTTTTTCTTTAAAAAACCCTAGGCATAGCATGTTGCTAAGAAGTAAGAAAGACATTCTTATATGGGCTGAGCAGTGCCAGGATACAGAAGGCTAACTTTTATGGGCTGGACATTATACTTGCATATAGCCCAAGAATATTCCCTAGTCCTGTTAAAGTAGCCATTTCATGTGTAAGCTTCTAAAAAAATTTTTTTTTCCAATCAGAATGCTCTCAAGCCAGGTCTCTTACTTTGTAACTTTCTGAATAGGCCTTTAAGAAAAGTTTAAAATTTCTGGTCACCTACAAGTGGCCGTGATAGGCTGGAAACTCTTACCTTAGACTTTGGAAAAACCAATTTTCTAAAAGCTGAAACCTAACATATATAAGTAGAGAAACACCATGTTGCTGATTAGAAATGTTTTGGTTCAGTGTTTGTAAACTAAGACTTCTAAATTTTATTCTCTTGTGTTTGCTTAAGAAAAGGGAAGTTATAAGGCAGTTATCACCGTGAGTTAATGAAAGTTCATAAAAAGAAACACAGTCATAATGGGATATGAGAGAATACTACTTGCAGCAGGTTCCTTTAGCTGTTACTCGGTATTCATCTTCCTACGAACTCTTCTTCCTATTAACCACCTTTATATTTCTGTTAAAATACATTAGAAGAACTCTGTGGAGAAGAACGGAGGGATAAAGGACTCTGGCATTTACTATACATGAGATGAATCCATCCCATGTACTGAGATCCACAGATTGTATCAGTCTTACATATAATGAGGTGCTCAGTTAAAGTATTTGAAAAAGGCTTCCTTTGACCTAGGTAAAATGCAAAAAGGCAGGAAAAGGCTAAAAATTACTAACTCCAGCCTCAATATAAACTACTAGTTACACTACTCAAGTATTTCTTCCCAGAGTGGGACAGCTAACAGCTCTTACATGAAGTCAGGTAAATTGGATATTAAATAGAAGTAATCATATTTATAACTGTAGGACTATGGCATAACCAAGAATCATTATGATAATAAACCTTACTCAGATCCTGGGGATCCTTGAAGTTTTGGTTAGATTTCTGTCAGTACTAATAATCATTTATGGGATAAAACACATCGATAGTTCTCTAAATTTCCAGCCTCATGAACTGAGACTTAATTTTGGAGATAAAGGTAATTAATCTATTTTCTTTCTATCCATGGCAATTCTTCTAGGCCCACCTAAAATCTGACCTCTTCTGGAAGGCTTATCTGAAACTCTACGATGTCTCCCTTTGGTTTGCCAATTAAATGTATCATGTGGTATTTCTCCTGTTTTGGGGAGAGGGGATTCAAACAACTTGGTGGTCACACATTGTTTTTGGAGTAAGTACTTTGTCTTACACTTCTTATTATTGACTGTATTGCAGGCACTAGATGAAAATTCATTGCTCTGATTTCCAGAGCTCCTAAACAACATAAGGGATACATGTCAGATACTATCTGGGATAACTGTACTGCATCTCAGGAGAATTCTAATAAGCATGTGCCGAACAAGGTTTTTTTTTCTTCTATTGATTCAAACAATTAACCATATGGAAGATATTTTACTTTTTCACAGATGCAATAAACATCAACTAATGATGTCTCAGTTATTTTTCAGCTTTACAACTCTATGCAGAAGAAAGGAAATGTTACTGTGTTTACCTGAGATAAGATGACTAAGGAATAAGAGCAATTCTATCTACTGTCAGATACACTGATAGGCTGAAAAAAAACCATGTAAACAAAATCCAAATTACAGGGAGTAACCTATAATATCCGAACCTTAAACTATTTGAAACATGTACCAAACAAATTAGTGGCAAACAGACCCTGGGATAATACTTTAAGCAAAAAAGTGAAATTAAAACATGCCAAATAGTAACAATGGATCCAAATGTGGCATGTAAGAAGAAGCCTGAGGTATTAGTTTATGGATAATTATCAAATAAAAGGGGACCAGGTGAAGTAAACTGCATTCTTAGGACAAAAGAATTATGGGACTTAACACTGCAAACCTCCAAAGTTTCCAAAACCGTCTTGAGATGGAAAAAAAAAAAATGTTTACCTCATTTGCCAGATACATGGCTTAATCAGCTTTATATGTCTATCATGTAAAATAATGGGGTCAGCCTACATTTACCATCACAGGCAAGGAAGAGGAGGAATACTGTGGCTAATGTGTGGCATTCTCTTTGGTAAATATTCTCCAGACAAAGGCAAAGGAGGTGACAAAGGAGGCTGCAGAATCCAAATTAAAGTAATCCATAATTATACAGCTGAAACAAAACAAAAGCTCAATTGACGCAGATAAAATAAACACTTAAGACAGATGCAGTCTTGAAATTTTTCAAAGCTCTCTAAAGATAAACATCCTATAGTCTCCCTAGTATTTAATTCTACAGATAACATCTTCCATTTAATTCTAAAAATGGCATCGGTTTTTAAAAAAACCTTGCATTTGTTTCACCAAATGTGCTTCGAACTTACAGTCTTTTGGGGAATAGACAATATGTCCCTTGTATTTCATTTCCTTTAGAGCAAAAGTTAAACAGTTCCTGTTTTTTAAAAAAAAAATATTCCGACTCCGTAAGAACTAACAGATCTTATTCCCATAACATTTATCCCTTGTCTTTGATCCGTCTCAAATTATCCACAGACTAAAGATGTAGTTATCAAACCAATACTACTGCCCTAAGGACTAGTGATGGCTCACAAGCTCTGTAAATTAATGAAGGCTTGTTACCACAGTAGTATTTTCAGCAGTGATAGTTTGTAAGGATGGTTGAAAGACAAAGGCAATTAAAGGCTAATAAAATATGTTTTGTAGCATTATTTTTTTACATAAATAAACAAATTCTACTGGAGTCTCAAGAAAACTCTGCTCATAAGATCAAATGCTCAATATATAACAATATGATAATTCTACAAGTAAATACTCTCACACATTAAACATTTTAAAAATTGAGGAAAACTAAATAGATCTCTATATGCTTTATTTTACTACTGTGTAACTCCATGTTTTTTCTATTAATACTTAGCTGGTATACCTGAACAATGTTTATGTTTATCTGCTGCACTTTTAAAATGTGTAGTCTGTTTTCACAAAAAACATATATATATATATAATATGTATAATATCTATTTATGTAATTATATATATAGAAAAATATAGATAATATATATATATAAGTATATAGCTCAACCTTTTGTTTTCTTTCTTTGGGCTTCTTTTTCTTTGGTGATACTGGTCCATCCTTTTCTTCATTTATTTTTTTCCTATCCTTTTTAATCTGTTTTTGCTTCTGTTTTTCAGATTCTTCTTCTTCATCTGAACTGCTTTCTGCTTTCTTGGTTTTATGCTTAGGAATTTTCTTTGGTGGTTGCAGATTAATTCCAGCATCTGCTGTCCAGTCAGAATAATCACTGGAGTAGTCACTAAAAGGAAAGAGGGATTTAAAAAATATACAGAACAAGATACGCATTAAGACTTGCTGTACGCACATGTAAAGAAAGATCATAATAAAAAGTAATGGGCATCCCTGGTGGCTCAGACGGTAAAGAATCTGCCTGCAATGCAGGAGGACCCGGGTTCAATCCCTGGGTTGGGAAGATCCCCTGGAGGTGGAAATGGCAACCCACTCCAGTATTCTTGCCTGGAGAATTCCTGGACAGAGGAGCCTGGCGAGCTACAGTCCATGGGGTCACAAAGAGTGGGACACGACTGAGTGACTAACAGACAATGACAGAATAGTACATACTAAATGAACTAAAAATACTTCCTAACTTTCAACTCATCTTCTAGGTTCTTACAAGTCTGCAGGCTTAACTTACTTAAATATCTCCAAAATTTTTTAGGATAAATGAGGCCTAATTAAAGTAGTTCTAATTAAACAATGAATTTAAATACCATTTTTAATTTTAACAAAAATATAGATTTGAGTTTCACATGTGTTCAAAATATTGTGGGGTCACAAAGGTAAGGAGCAGAGAGATGGTCAGTTTCCTCAATTCTAGTAACAGAAAGAGAGCTCTAGATAGCATAGGAGGCATCAACGTTGAGGAAGAAGCCTAAGAATTCCCTTGTTGAGGGTAGGTGGACACTCTTGAACTCCCATGGTAGAGCACTGGTGGCATCACCGTAGCTAGATATCGACCTGCAAGGGTCAGAAGTATTCTATCCAGTGGGAAGACCCTGCCTGCAAACTTACTAAGCATCTACACACACTTGAGGTATAGATTATGCTTCAAAGCATAGTATGATTCAGAAAAATGCAGGCCTTAGTATCCTATGTATCACTATCAATCATGTTTGCCATTGGTTGTATCTCACTGGAAACTCTAACAGATCTAAGCTTTACTAAACTGATGCTGCAAAATAAAGAATCCAATTAAGTTGTCTTCTGTTTTAATTTTAGAACATGAGAATATTTAGTACTTGACTTTTTAGTTTTATAAATATAATTGCCTTAATGGAATCTAAATTGTACTATGTTAAAATCAATTATCAGGTTGCCTAGACTTACTAATGTATATCCTCACTTCTCTAAAAATATCACTGACAAGGCTTAAGTCATATTTTTCTGGAGTTTTATTCTACTACCTCATCCTTCTGGCCCAAGTGTCTTTTTTTATGGGCAATTTACCTGTTATCTCCCTAAGAATAATCATTGCAGATAAAAGTCAAATAATTAAGGTGTTTTCTAGTATGATTTTCATGACTTCATCTTAAAACTTAAAATTTTAAAGTTACATAAAAAACATGTGCAGAAACTATTCTGGATATTTGGGAATATATCTGCAGGGCAAACAGCCATCCAATTGGCTATACTGAACTTACCAGCATTTATTTACACTGACCTCAGCCATGATGGCAATGGCAACCCACTCCAGTACTCTTGCCTGGAAAATCCCATGGACAGAGGAGCCCGGTAGGTTACAGTCCATGGGGTGGCAAAGAGTCGGACACGACTGAGTCACTTCACTTCAGCCATGATCACTGTAAATGGCACTTGCCAAACTGCTCACTGTTGCTATGCTATGGAACACTCAGCTCTTACAGAAAATCTGCTGCTGCCAGCACAGAACTACAAATGCCAGAGGCCTATGTTCTTTACAATAGTTTCTCCAACAGCTGAAGTGAACACTGTTTTTTCAAAACAAGAACTTTTATGCTGTTGCATGGTCTGAGATACAAGCATAACTTGTTTTATTGTGCTTTGCAGATACTGTGGTTTTTCTTCTTTCGTTTCTTCTTTACAAATTCAAGGTTTGTGGCAAGCTGGCATCAAGCAAGTCTATCAGTGCCACTTTCCCTATAGCATTATTTTTAAATTAATGATGTTTTTAAATGTTGAATTTTTTTTAGAGATAACACTACTGCACACCTCACTGTACAGTGAAAATGCAATTTTTATATGCACTAGGAAAATAAAAATTCATGTGACTTGCTTTACTGCAATATACATTTTGGTGGTCTGGAGTAAAACCTGAGGTGTTCCAAAATATAAATATACTCTATTTCCACTGCTAAACCAAAAGAAAGCAGGTTTTTCTTCTGCTGTCTTGTTTTAAATATAGGAAACTACCAGACATAATGATGAACACTTGCATATCATTACTAGGAGCAACTACTGTGGAAACAGGATATTATGTCCTGTGACAATGTCCGTGATAATAAGAGGTGAAGAATTTTTACACATAGCCTCCTGGTTTCTTTGGAATTTTAAGAACTAATGCTGTCAAGGAATAAGTATCAAGGGCTAAACATAATTAGCATTCCCAAAGGCTCTACTCCTCCTTGTTACTAAGACCTCACAATGTCAGGCAAAGCCATTAAGCTCTGTAACAATATGAATCACCAGTTAATGGGCTGAAGGAATCCTTGCTTAAATGATCAAATGGGATGGGAAAAACAGGAAAAAGGGAAAGCTTATTCTCATTGCCAGAAGAAAATACTACTAGCATTTAACAAATTCCACTATAAAAGATAGTTAATTCTACAAAATCTCGTTACTTTCATAACTTAATGCATAAGTATTTCTCAAAACCAGTAATGAAACTAGTTTGTGGTTCAGTATTACAAATAATAACAGCATTCAGAAGATAAAATATCAACTGAGGAAAAAAGTTGAAAGCATCATTTTGTAGATCTAGTTACAATTTTAAACCCAAAGGGACTCTGAACTATGTTTCTGGTAGAAAAGAATCTTTACCTTTCTAAAGAATTTATAGTACTTGTGGGGAAAAAAAAAATTCATTAAATTACCTAGAACTGCCATCACTGTGCCAAGCTCTCTCTTCTTCTTCAGACGTTCCACCACTGACAGCAACAACTTCACCTTCCTAAGAGATAGTGAATACATATTTTACTGTGTAGTTTTACAGAATAACATTCTATATGATTATATTAATAGAAAATATCAGTGATATCTAGTAGTATGAATCATATTAGGATATCTTATGAAAATCTGATTTAAATTAGTTGTAAAATACAAGTCTCAAAGATAAATACTTATTAATAATGGATTCAGAGCAATCTCTTGGATGGATTAACTTTTTAAAGCCTCCAAACACAACTTTTAGATTGGGTGATACCGAACTTAAATTTAGGAACTTTTAGGTTTTATTATAATTATTATTAAAATAGCTTTATCATGTAAAAAAGAATATTCCAATTCAGGTATTATTTTATACACATAAGGAAGATAAAAACTACCCAAACACTCTGTTTCTCTTTAGCAAATATTCATTGGTCAACACACGCTACTACCTGTGAAGCCATTTTCTTTATAAAAATTGTTTTGTGGTCACAAAATCTTGCTTCAATAAAAATAGCAATTTATATTAATTAAGATTTTACTAATAGGTCAGAAACTGTTCTAAGCACTCTGTATATATCATCCCATTTGATCTAGACAAAACAGTGACTGGTGAGAGGAAACAGATCTTTTTTCCCCAGTTATAAGTGATTTCTGAAATATGTTTCATTGTTTTATTCTATTTACACTATCCTACCATTTAAAAAATTATCTCATTATTTTAACATATTGAAATCTTTGGTTCTCTATTAACCAGCAAGTATAATACTAATTCTTTTCACTTTCATGCATTGGAGAAGGAAGTGGCAACCCACTCCAGTGTTCTTGCCTGGAGAATCCCAGGGACGGGGAGCCTGGTGGGCTGCCGTCTATGAGGTCGCACAGAGTCGGATATGACTGAAGCAACTTAGCAGCGTAATACTAATTCTAGGGAAATAGGTTTTTAAATAAAAGAAACTAAAACTTCAACAGGCTAAGAAATTTATCCAAGGCAGCACAATTAATAAGCAACAAAGCCTATTTTGAACTCAGGTCATTTTACTTCAAAGCTTAATTAAACCCACTCTAACAAGAATGGTTCATGTTTAAATTACTGGGCGTATTCAGATTTCATGAGGATAATGAAACATATTCTTCTACTAATCAAATATAACATTTTGGGGAGAAAAATTTTCCCATTATCATGTCTTAAAAATGAAGAATGTAATTCCTCAACTTTCACAGAGCTTTGAAAATCAAGCAAATATGTAAAGATCAAAATCTAAAAGCAAATTATATTTAGCAAACAATCTCTGCTCACGGACTGAAAAGAAACTAAACAAATTATCTAATTTTTCCCACCTTTAGTATATTACTTCTTTAAAGAGGAAGAACAGAAACATACTTCTATATTCTAAATACAAAAAGGTACTATATGGAATTACAAAATATTTGAACCAAGAAATCCAAGACGGTTTCATTTTTAAATGATATATTGTGCCAAAGGTGATATTCTGTTCTCACTGTTCTCCTCTACAAACTTAAGGTAAAAACAAATTAGTTTTGAAGACAAATGAAAGAATTTGTAATTTTCTTATGTAACAGTTGTACCTGGAAATCCAGTTTTACTTGATTCGTATTTTTAAAATTTTATAGAAACTTTTATTTAAGAGGATACTATAAATCTTTCAAAAATAAAACACTTTATAATGCAAACAACTAGCACACACATATTTTATGTTTTGTGGTATATCTAAGTTGTTAAATGTCAAGTTTATATAAAGAGTATGTTTTCTCTTTTTGCCAGATTAAAAATATCATTTTGTTCTGGCTATACTAGGACCTAAAGCCAGCGGAGACTTTTAAATTATGGTTAGAAACTCTCAGTTTGAGCTAATATAACCCTGTCCATAGAGACTATATGTGGAGAATCCCCACGCATGCCTGCCACTGCAAAACATGACTTCGAAAGCATATAGCTGTCAACACTTCAGATCAGTCTTTGACTTAACTGTGAGTGAAGGGTAATAAGGAGAGTGGGGCAGAAGAAAGACAGTTGTACATCTAAGCAAGCTTGATTTATAAAGGCAAATGGACTGTCTTTGCTGAAAGAATATACAATTGTGTGGGGACAATGGTATTTATGAAAATACTTATACATAAGGAGTATTTTAAAATCTACATTGAGAAAGCTATAAATTGGTACAGAGATTATAAAGTAACTAAAACTGCTGACTGTCTATTCATCAGTTGTATTATACAGACTAGAGCTTTATGGTATTAAAAAGCTTGGTTTTGGAGTAAAAGGAACCCGGGTTTAATTCCTTACTCTACCATTTAATAGTTAGGTAAATGTGTAAGCTAAACATCTTTGCACTTCAGAGTCCTCATAATGGGAGTAATTAATTCAGATGCACTTGTTTTGTGGACCTGAGGTTATGAATAACTATGCCATGCCTTGAACACACACTATGGTCTTCAGCTATCACTGTCATTTTAAGACCTAGACATACCATGTTTGAGCTACATCTACAAATATATCAATGGATGCAAAGAATACAGGTTATATTTTAAAAAACAAATCAAAATGAAAACAGAAATTTATGAATGTGCTGAGCTCTCACATCTGAAGAACTTGTGCCATTTTCTATCTCTTCTGAAGGTCTAGGAGTCTCTTCTAATGCAGATCTTGTGCGGTAATTGTGTTGATTTGCCTGCTGCTTTTTGGATTCTCCAAGATCCACGAAATGTTCATGAGCATGATTCTGGAAAAAAGTAAATTCAATTTATTTACAGTATGCTTAAAGAAAATGCTTTTTAAAAGTTACATTTTTTTCTCTTTCATGTTTAAGATTATCACATAAGTAGAATCCCATGGACAGAGGAACCTGGTGGGCTGCTGTCCATGGGGTCGCCCAGTCGGACACGACTGAAGCGACTTAGCAGCAGCAGCAACAGACTGTAATACCAGCTCAAGTATTTTAACATTAAGCTAAAACATAGGTTAGTGATAGGTTGAAATTCACTTGCTGATTGATAGGTTATAAAAACCTTTTTTGATTGAGGATTCATAAAAACAGACTAAGTCTAACATTGAAATCTCTTATATCCACATCAAAGCTGTAAAACAGATAAAGGAAACAGGACCTCAGAATGTGAGGCATAAGTGACAGGCAGAAGCAAACTAGGAAACAAAACAGTGATCACAAAGCTAACTGGTCGCTACGAGGCTTGGATACCAAGGTAACTGGCTCTCTCTCTCCTGCTGCAGGCAAATGTGGGAAGCAAATGTGGGGAAAGTCTTCTGCAGCAGAGAAAACAACTAAGAATAATCAAAATAAATGAAAGTCCAACACAGTTACAGACATGAAAAAACTCAACAAACTCAAGAATTTACACCTGAAAAAGAAACCCAACTAAAGAACATAAAAAATAAATGGAAAATACTAAAAATTACCTCCAAAAAAAGATTGACGTCAGACTTATACATACACCATGCAATAAATCATACAATAAAAAAGGAACATTATCTTCAAAGTGCTAACAGAAAATAGTTTTGAACCTCTTATTTATATCCTAACTCCTTTGAACCTATAATTATATCTTCACTTCCCCCCCCCCCCCCCCTCATTGTTTTACAAGGATCTCAAAATTCTGTGACAGATTTCTGGTCAAGTTGTTTCCATTAAAAAGTACTGCTTTAAAAAGCAGTTAATTTAAAATTGCCACACAGAGAAAAACAGATGGTCCACAAAACATTCTCCTTTCCTTCAAGGTTTTGTTATCATTGCTATCATTAATTGTTCTTTGCTAAATGACTGATCAAGACAAAACAGCCCTGAGACAGTTCTTCCACCACTGATGAAGGCTGGAGTGCCAGGTATTGGCGATGATCTCAGTTAGCCTTCTGAGCTTTCTGGGCACACACCGTGACCTTGCCAGCTCTAGCTGCCTTCTTGTCTACTGCTTTGACGACACCATAGTAAATCTCTGTCTCATTCACAAATACCAAAACGACCCAGAGGATAGTCAGAGGAGTTTTCAACACACAGGTGGCTTGCCCGGAACCCTATCAACAGTGGCAGGCAGCATCAACACCTTTCAAGAATTTGGGGCTATCTTTCACAAGATTCTTCCCAGAACAGTGACCATCGTCATCTTCAGTTCAACAATCCTGCAAGCTATGTTAGTTGTGGACAATCCAGAACAGGTGAACAGCTGACTTGGTTTGGCTGGCTCAGGATAATCACTTCAGCTGTTAAGTTAGTTGCTTCCATCGATGGGTTATTTTTGCTCTCAGGAGCAACAATGCCATGGCAAGCATCTCTGACAGACATGTTCTTGACACTGATGTCTACACTGTCCTCCGAAAAGCTTCACTCAAGGCTTTAACTGCACAACAGACCTTTTTTTTTCACTTTAGTTGTAATGACAACTGGAGCAAAGGTGACCACATGCCAGATTTGAGAACCCCAGTCTGAGACTGGCCCACAGGGACAGGTCCGGTTCTACCTGGAGGGGCAGGCACCAAGGGCTTGTCAGTCAGACAAGTTGGTGGCAGGATGCCATTCAGAGCTTTAAGCTTCACTGTTCCACTGCTATTACCATCATTACAGGTGACTTTCCAACCCTCGAACCAAGACATGTTATTAGCACGTGGCTCCAGCATATTGTCACCATTCCAATAAGAAACTGGCACAAACACTACTGTGTTGGGGTTGCAGATAGTTTTCTTAATGTGAATCAATTCCTTAAGGCCTTCTTAACTCTTCTTGCTGTAGGGTGCTCAGTATAACCCACTCTGTTAACACCAAACAAAAACTAAATCAGTCAAGTTCAGGGTTATTTTAAGGTAATTCTCTTATTCTCTCCAGAAATTTCCAGGATATTTCCTTTTAGATGTTTTCAAATCTCACTATAATATGCTCACCTGAGGTTTTATATTTTTATATTTTACATTATTTTTTCTTTATTTTAGTTGGCATACTATGCATTTGCTTGGAGATTATTTCTAGAAAATTTTGGTTCATTATTTTTTTCAACTCTTTGCTCCCTCTGTATGTCTTTTCTCTTCTTCGAAGATTCTTACTAAATAAAGCTTTTTTACTACATACCTCTAGTGTGTATGTATGTGTGTATACAACACACACATTTACAAAAACACATATATGTATATGGTTCTCACATTTCCCTCATTCTCTCCATTATTTTATCCCTTGTTGATACATTCTGGAAGAGTTCTTCAACTTCATATTCCAGCTTACTAACTCATTTTTCAGTGTTTGATACTCTTCTATTCAACTCTTCCACTGAGTTCTCCATTTCAAGGACAACAGGTTTCATCCTAATTTCTCCAACAGAACACTCCCCAAAACAGCTTGTTGCTATATCATGCTTCCAATATCGTCTCTTCTCTCTCTCAGAATAATATGCTATTTTGAGTATCTGAATATGATTGACTCTGGTTTCACAAGTGTGCTGGATGGCACTTTCGAAGGGAAGGAAAAAGAAAAAATAATCTAGGTCTTGCTCTGTCTTCTAAACAAAGCATCTGTATATATGCATGGGGGGATGGGTGTGTACCTCAAGACTTGTGATACTGCAAACCCAAGTCCAAGCATCCCTGCCCCTCCATCCCTTCCACTTTGCAGCTCTCCCCACAACCAGTCTTGTCATGTCTTTCCAGCATTGTAGCTCTACTTGTGTTGGGGCTATTACTTGTAAAAGCCAAGTGAATCTTCTCATGCTAACATTCAAAATTTACTCCACGTATATTCTCTAAAAGAATTACTGAAGGGTTCTGTAGTTCTGCGAAAATATGTAAAAGCTATAAAAAAGGAAATGATGCTCACCTGTATCTCATATGCTTTGAGTATGTTAAAAATGTAATAGATCTTGCTTCTTTCATTTAACATAAATATTATTTACCTACTCAAAACTATTTCATTAAAAATGCTTTTTGTTTCATTTTGTAAAGCTTTATCCACAGTTCTTATTTCTTTAGGATAAATTCCAAGTCAAAGAACATGACTTATATCTAATGCAGAAGAAAAAGCCGGCTGTCAACCAACATCTGTTCCCCTCCTCTTGCACAGAAAATGAAATTTCCACTGTCAGACTTTCAAGTGACTAAATTCTGGGCAACAGGCTATCTGGTACAGTGCTGCAGAAAAAGTTCAAAAACCTTTCATCAGGAGAGCACGTGTACCTTCTGCACCTTCCTTAATGAAATTGCCTTCCCTCCTGCAGCCTTATATGAAAATGCTGCTATCTTGAGGCCAGAGGTCAAATTCACACACAAGAAAATCAGAAAAATTTGAAGAGCTTCAGTTCCTAACACAGAGGCCATCAAACCAGACCTTGACCACCTACCAAGGCTTTTATATCAGAGAAATACATTTCCCTAAAGGGAAATAAATATTTAAGAAAAATATTTTTAAGACACTCATTTGGGGACCACGTTCAGTTCAGTCGCTCAGTCTTGTCTGACTCTTTGCAACCCCATGAACCGCAGCACGCCAGGCCTCCCTGTCCATCACCAACTTCCAGAGTCCACCAAAACTCATGTCCATTGAGTCAGTGATGCTATCCAACAATCTCATCCTCTGTCATCCCCTTCTCCACCTGCCCTCAATCTTTCGCAGAATCAGGGTCTTTTCAAATCAGCTCTTCGCATCAGGTGGCCAAAGTATTGGAGTTTCAGCTTCAGCATCAGTCCAGGACTGATGAACACCCAGGACTGATATCATTTAGGATGGACTAGTTGGATCTCCTTGCAGTCCAAGGGACTCTCAAGTCTTCTCCAACACCATAGTTCAAAAGAATCAATTTTTTATAGTCCAACTCTCACATCCATACTTATTGTCAAAATCAACTTTCTAACTGCTTTCTAAACAGTTTTTCTGCATTAACTTATACAACTCCCCTACACAGTCAGTACCCTCTATTATTAGAGGGAAAAAATTAATGCAACTCTGAGGTGTAAGGTAGCATCTCACAATTTGTACATCTGTGATTATCAATGTTATTAGTCGCATGGTAAGTGCTTTCAAACCTTTCTCCATTCTCATAAAATGTGAAAAACAAAAGTGAGGTCATGTTATAAATATTACTGTTACACTTGCTTTTTTTCACTAAACAAATACATCATGAGTATTTCTCCACAGCAATGGAGTGAACTCTAACTTCTTAAAAAAAAAAAAACTGTATAATATTCCATGTATATATGTCATGACATCCTACCTTTCTTCTACCAAGAGACACTAAAGTTGTTTCAGTGTTTGCCACCAGAGACAATAAATATCTGCATGCACACAAACATACATACATTCACATCAATCCTTTCCTTTCTAAAAAAGTCTTTGAAGAAGCACTATTAAAAGATAAGCACATCCTTTTAATTTTATAGATATTACCATATCCTATCCATAAAAGTGGTAGCACTAGCTCACAATCATTATACGAATTCATGTCCCCACATCTTTGGAGTCAGAAGAAAGGAAACTAAAAATAGGTATGCTTTCAGGCCACCATGAAAACAACCACCACCGCAACCAACAAAAAACTTAAAAAAGAAAAAATTATTTCAAACTATACTAACAGAAATTCTAGCAGGGCGGGGTCCTACTGTTGCCAAGGTAGGATACTCTTATAGGATACTCTTACCTACAGGAAAACATAAAGTGGCAAAGGACTACTTGAGTTCTGTGAAGGGTTACAAAACAGAAGAGAGAGTTATAATAAAGGAGACTACTTCAGAACATCTGAGGAGCTCAAATAAGAGGACCAAGTACAAAGCTGGGTCAAGAGACCAGTCATCCTTTGATACTCCAGCAGTTAAGTCCGTCTCTCCTCCAGATTAGGGCATAACCGACTGAAATCCACTGGACTGAAAATTTTTTCCACAGTAGGATGACAGAAAAACTAATAGGGCAAACTAAGAGGGACAATTTACCTCTCTTAATGGAGAAAATTGGAACTATTATTTATAGCAGCATAGCTGACTTGATTATCTGCAATAACACATTGGTGCAAAACAGTTAAAAAAAAAAAAAAAAAAAAGGCAAAAAATTAAACCAGAACACTGTTTTAGAGTGTGCCACCAAAGGCAAAACTAAAAAAGGATCTTGCTTAGGATTAAGGTATAAATGTATTGGATTTAACAGGCATATTACAATTGGAATTTGAGACAAATGTACACTAGAAAGTATGACATGTATAAAGATTCAAAGATAATCTAAAGGTAACTGAGAATTAACTATGTTAACTTTATTTCATTAGTTAAATAGCCTGTCTATAATGTTCACATCTTTAATTACAAAACCACCTTTAAATGGTCATTATATTAATGAGGCAAATATTAAACATCCAAGTAATCACTATTTACCTTTGAGACAGTGGGCATTTTATTCTCTTTCGGAACTGTCAAGTGTTTTCTTTTCTCTTCTGATCTGTAAGTCTTTATTTCTTCTTCTCCCTTTGCAGTTCTCCATTCTTCTTGCCTACTGAAAGAGAATTCAAAGCCACATATCCTAATCTATAATTTCTGTAACCGATTTCTCCCCAAAGGAAACGTCAGGCATCAATGTTTTCTTTTCAGATTCGGCATGTGATAAAGATTTCTGAGCTTCAATTCAGAGACTGTGAGTTCTGGACATTTAGTATTAAATGACTGGATGTCTTTCCAGTAGGAAAGAAAGAATCTGTCCACCTGAACTTGATACTACCATTTTCTGCTATGGTCTTTGGCAAATAAAGTTTTAGGATCTCAGAACACTGTCAAACATTAAAAACAGAATTTAATTATGACAGTGTTGGGCTTATGCTGTGATAATCTTAATGTGTCACAGAGACAGTTGGAATCTTCAAACAAACAAACAAACAGAGGCACAACAGATCTTTGAGGGAGATCTACTATTAACTCCCGAAGCCCTGAAAGAACTGCATTCTCTCTGATGAAAGGAAGGTCAGGCCTCAGTCACTGAAAAAACTTCAACTCTATCCAGGTATCAAGCTGAATTTGAGGTACAGAAGTTTTTAGGAACATTAACTGTGAAGTTTAATTTCATAGAACCTGAACTCACAAGGACAAGAGAATTTTTTTAGAATTTTAATTCCTTAAAACTTCAAAGTTTCTGAACTGTAAGGGTATTTATTCTCTGAACTTTAATTTTTCCCTGGAGTTAACACAGTTGGAAAGAAGTTAATATTCAAATTTGGAAGTGCCCTATAATGTTGATATTTTATTACTGGGGTGAATTAATGCTGTCATTTTATACTTAACTGCAGAACCTCTAATGCAGCTAGTTGGAATTCTGAGTGGAAATGAATGAACTTAAATCTTGTGAAAAGAACAGCCTTGGATTTAATTGTTTCTTTTTTTTTTTAATTAAGCTTTTTATTGAGATAATTGTAGATTTACACACAGTTCTAAGAAATAATACAGAGAGGTTCCTTGTATCCTCTACCCAGTGCCCTCCAAAGGTGGTATCTTCTAAAATTATGGTACAACATCATAACTTGGATCTGGATATTAAATACAACCCACTGATATTCAGAATCACCCAGTTTTATGCTACTCATATGTGTGTGTGTGTGTTTAGTTCTATCCAAGTTTATCACACGTGCAGGTTTCTGTATCCATTGCCCCAGTCAAGATACAGAACATTTTCATTACCACAAAGCTCCCTTGAGTGCCCTGCTAATGATCATATCCACCTTTCTCCTCTCCTCAGCCCCTGCTCCCCACAGTGTCTAGCAACCACTAGTCTGTTCTCTATCTCTATACTTTTGACATGTCAAGAGTAGTCCCTAAACGGGGATTCTCAGCATAAAGCCCTCACGACTCAATCAAGATGTGTACCAACAGGCCGTTTCTGTTTAATGACGTCGTATTCTATGGTGTGGATATACTGTAGTTTGTTTGATTATACACTCAGTGAAGGACATCTAGGGTATTCCTAGGTTTTGGCTATTATGAATAAAGCTGCTATACATTTGTGTAGAGGTTTTTGGGTTAAAATAAGTTTAATTTCTTTGGGTTAAGTTCCCAAGAGTGCAATCAATGGATCTTGTGATAGTCTAGGTTTCTATGAAAACGCCAAACTGTTCCAGAGGGGCTGCACCGTTTTGCATGCGTTGCTGGTGGTAGGAAGAGTGAACCAATTTCACTAGGATGCTCCAGAAGGAAAATCCATTTTAGAATGGCCCAGTTCTACGCCTGCCTGTAATGTATACATTCTGCTCTGCATTTTAAAAAGGGAAACCACTGCCTCACATGGAGAGAAATACCGTGGCCCAGTACTACCTGTACTGAAGTTCAGTATAAGGAAGCAAACGTTCATGCAGATAGTTATGTTCTTCACAGCTATATCAATAACAGAAGTAATATTCTGATTTCCTATTCTATTCTTCTGAGTCATTTTTCAAGTAGTCAGATCTGTTTTTAAAATGATGGGTGTTACTTACTGTACCCTCTTCACACCTTAACATTGTAATTAACAAGTAGACATCAATATAACTAAAAATACACTGAGTTAATTTTTAATAAGAACACCTGAGTGTATTTGTCATCAGATAAAATTATGGTTCAAATTTAAACTTCAGGTGTATAATCCTAAAACTTAAAACAAATTTGAAGTATCATCCAATCAAAAAAACATAATCAGATTTAAAATATTTTAACTATATAATTACTCTCTTAAGAACTAGATAATCCTAAAATCAAATTTAATCTTTTTTATTATAGTACAGTATTAAAATATACAGTAAGTATTAGTTGGGGTTCAAATGGACCTACTTCATGAGTATTTCATTACTAAAGAATCAAAAGGAATTGGATATAAACTTCTCTCACAGCAATGACCTTGAGAATAGGATTACATTAAATCAAGACTTTCTAATTTTACAGGTATACTTTTAAATGGGCTTCCCCAGTGGTTCAGCTGGTAAAGAACTCGCTTGCCAATGCAGGAGATGCTGTAGACATGGGTTTGATTCCTGGGTTGGGAAGATCTCCTGGAGGAGGGCATGGCAACTCACTCCAGTATTGTTGCCTTGAAAATATAGACAAGAGGAGCCTGGTGGGCTACGGCCCATGGCGTTGCAAGAGTCAGATATCACTGAAGCCACTGAGCACACACACATATATTTTTCAATAGTAAAAAAAAAATCAGTAATAACCTATCAATAAATAATGTATTTTCACTATGCCTGTGAATGACTGGGTGTGAATGATTAGTAAAATCCATAAAAAATTCAGTTGTAACAAACTTTATGAAATGTGTTTTAAAATACAATTAAGCAAGACAAACTAAAGTTCAAATATGCTACTCGGTAAAATCTCATGTATTTGTTCAAGCCAAATTTGTAATTCCTCCCACTCACCTTAAAAACTCCTACCCCCATAAGTGTCATTTACTTGAATCATCCTAGGAAGGGACATTTACTGAAATTTAACTTTTCTCCAGAGTCATGAATAGTTTAAAACATTAGCTCTTTTCAGATAAATTTAAGACAAATTAGAGCTGGAAAGGTACTCTGAAGACCAACTCAAAATGAATACAAACAAATTCGTAACTCCCCTTACCTGGCTACACCAGATGATAGCTCAGGTACTACCACCCTTCGACTCCAAGCTACAAGATCCCGCTCTGTGGCTATTTCACTTCTTGGTGCATTACTGTGCATCTGCCGTACACCTTCGATTTGACCACTACGCCTTAGTCCTACATTAGGTGGTGAATGAACCTCTGAGGTAGAACTTGTAGAGCCTAAGAGCAAAAATTAATATAGAAAGCTCTATTTAGAGATATTTCTCCATTAGCTTGTAACAGGAAACAAACAAACCAAAAAAAATACCAGGAGAAAAAAAATCCATACTATCTTTCACATGAAACTTCATACTATGGCAAATAATCAAATTACCAAATCAGGAACTAAACCACAAGCAAAGCTTAATGAAAACAAAATAAGGTTATTTAGTTGATCAGGTAAGTTAATGAATCATAACTACTGACTATCTCCAAAGATGTAAAATCACTGTTTTTAAAAAATGCCCACTGTATGTTTTGGGGAAAACCATGTAAGAAGCAAAAACAGACAAACCCAAGGACATTCATAGTTCATAAATCTGCTTTAAAATTTCTCTAAAATTTAGTAATATACAACAATAAGAGTGGTGAGATGTTCAAGAATGTGGTTTTGAATGTATTCCACTATCAAAGAAATGTATTCAAGAACTTTAACTTAAACATTTTTCTAAGTTAAACATGTTCATTACAAGAAATTTGTAAGGATATACCTACTAAAAAACTCATTGTCCATAGTTTGAAACCTTGTATTATAAACACTTTCTTAGGTCATTAAATATTCTTCAAAATCATGATTATGCTTATTTTGGCAGTCAAATAGTTCATATCATGGATTTATTATATTTGTTAAACTGTTTCTCTAGTGTTGTAGGTTTAGACTGTTTTAATTTTTTAAATATTGCACTTAAAATAGTCCCTGCTTACCTCTACTTAAACGGCTGGTATTACTGATAGCTGCTTCACCAGAACGTCTCAGGTCTTGCTCCTGCTGTAGTCTTTGAATCATACTGTCCAGTGGGCTGATATCCTGGTTTGCTTGCTGACTTAAAACTTGATTCAGTCCTATGTAAATCACAAAAATGCTAAGGATACTTCAAACCATTTCATTCATCAACCTCACTTTGAGTCCAGAATTAAACACAAATTTTGCTTGAATAAAAGACCTAAAACGAGCAACTGTAAATGATAGGGGAGAGAGAGGAAAAAAAGAAAAAAAAAAGAAACATACCCCCTTCAAATTTAATTTATTAAAAATAACAATGACAACGTAACTTTTACTAAGTGTTTACCATGATTCAGGTACTCAAAATCCTTACAATATCACAGGTCCATAGGTATTATTAATTCCACTTTGTCTATAAAGTAGAACTAATAATACCTATAAAGTGGTAATCTATAAAGTAGAATTAGTGGTATTGTAAGTGAAAACCAAAATAACTGTTCAAAGTCATATATCCAGTTAAGGATTTAAACAAGGATTTAATCTTAGATCTTCTTTTAAAAAAAGGCAAACCTGATTACTCACTTTCTCAAAAACCTTTACTGCTTCATTCAACAAATTTCTTATTGTCAACATGAGGAAAGTGATGAGAAAATCAACTCCCATTCGAATCTTGAACTAATGCTAACTTTCACTCTCCAAAACAGCAACACTTTTCATTCCTATCTTGCTTTTAAACTTTCAAAAGTTGATCACTTCTTAAAACAATCTTCCATGTGAATAGGCTATCTAGTCTTATTTGCTCTCTCACACCACACTATATTATTCACCTTAATAACATTCATCGTGATTAACTATATATTTGTTTATTAACTGTTTACAAACCTATCTCACTCCATAAGAACAAGGAATGCATTTAATTCACTACTGAATACCACAGCTTAGCAAGTGTCAGGGACAGAGATTTACAATGTATGTTGCGAAATGAATAAATGAATTGACTCATCCCACACCAAATACAGATTTACCCTATTAGTACCCTATTAGTCCCCAGAAGGTTATAAATAGATACAGCCCCAAATTAATTAAACCTCCAGTGTTGCTTAACTGTCTTACAATACTTAAGTATTATTCAAAGAACTTTTAAAAGAATATAAAAAATCATTTTACTCATTTGTTCAAAACGATTAAAAACAAAGTTCTACCCAATTATCCGTTTTAAAAGATTTCAAAAGGAAAATTTGCATGTCTATTCAAATGATCATTTACCTGAGGAAGTTACCCCCATTTGAGGGATGAGCTGCTCCTCCCTGCAATTTTCACGACCAGGAACTAATCTCTGGTATCTTGATGGATGAGGATTACCATCAACATCAACCAAAAAAGGGGGTGGCATGAGATGAGGTGCTTGCTGAGTCTGTTCATCTAACACAAAATTGTTGGCATCACGGATAAGGGGCCGATAATCACTATGAAAGAACATCTGATCTGCAATCTATAAAAAGAAAGACCCATAAAAGATTGGACAAAGAAAAATTTATCATTATAGATTTCTAATGGAAGGCAAACATTTAAATATAAATCATGGTATTAAACAATATAAAAGAATAATATTTTCTAGAGTTAATTTTAAATAAATCTTTATCTGTACTTTCTGCATTAAATTTTATGATTAGAAAAGTAGATACTATGAATTTTCCCTTGAGCAGGAAGAGATTATATTCATAAAAAACATTAAAAGTAATGTAATTTGAAATTAGATAGTAAAATTAAATGCAGGCATAAATCTTTCAACAGTACCTTTACTTTCCCAGAGCTACCATGATTTATCTTGTTTTTTAAAATGACTATGCATGGTCATTTGATTTAGTATTTTACAATGAAAAATCAATTTATTCTTTGAATTAAACTCTTCAATGAAACCAAACTAATACAATTTAAGAAAATCCATAAGTATATAGTAAGCATGGTTTATATAATAATATTAAAAACTAACATCTCTAAAATTTCTGAAATAAAAATTCATACCTAACACATCTAACTTCAAAATTTTATCATTTAATTTAGAACTTCTTAAACTTGAACTTCCATTTTTATTATAACATTTTAAACCACTCTACCACAAATAAACAATTTAAATCTTTTAGTCACTAATCTCAGATAGGATCTTTAATATTTTTTAAAAATTAGCTACCATCAAAGTAGGCCATACATTTTTTGAGAACCACATAAAAGCCACAAAATTGTACCCAGATAAATGTATATTATCCACGTAAGTAAAACATTTTACATAATTTCAACAAATCCCTCTATGAACATCTCCCATATATATATATATGATATATCTTATATACCCCAACCTAAGAACTGCTATCTAGATTGTTCTAGCTGGCTAAGTAAAAGTTATTTTTTCTGAAATATAAAAATTATAACTTCCCTCCATGAAATATAATCCCTATACATCTATGGATTTAAAAGCAAGCAAACGATTATAAGGAATAGATATATAGAGGCATCATCATACTCTACCTTGTCATATTTGCTACTGGAGCCAAAGCCAAAAATTAAAAGATGTCCATGAGAGTCTGTGCATGCAAAATGCTGACCATCAGGAGAGCATTTGCAGTCAAATACTGCACCATGTCCTTGGCCTTCAATCTGAAATGTATTTAACCAACAATCAGAAAACTGCCATTAAAATATAAAGAAGTGATTGGTGACTATTATTACTAAAATTCTATGGTAAAAGATACTTAAGTATATATCCTATTGAAGTAAAGATAAAACACAGTATAGTACAAAATTTGTGAATATTCATGAAAAGTGCCAGATTAAAAGCCTCGAAAACCAATGTATTAGCTTTATCCATAGACCAGACACAAGTCAGGAAACAGAACACCACCATTCTCCCCCACCCATAGAAATCTGCTTCATGTCTTTAACCCAGATTTAAAACGTAATTGCACCTTACAGTCCATCTTATCTGTATTTAATCAAGCCGTTTCAGCAAAGGCTGACAATGTGGAGTAACTGTAGTGATTTTTGTAACTCTTGAAGTAATAGCCAGAGATCACTGCTCACAAGACACTAAATTTTTATTTTTGGTAATAAATTCCCTTGATGGTCTGACTCATTTTTTAAATGGTGAATTTCAAAGGTTAAAGAAAAGGTTTTTTTTACCTGATAATTGTTTTCTGTTTTCCAGTTCCATTAATCCAGAACGAATGGGTTTCTCCCTGCAACCTGTCAATCAAACAGAGGTGGCCAATCACCACTCTGAATTTTTTGCTCTCAGTGCTTCTTCAGACTATGTTCCAGTTGAAAACTTCTTTAGCAGTGTTCTGAAAGAGTAAAAATTCTACCCTATCTAAAGCACATCTAGGGACTGAATTTCAGAAAACAACTAAAATAGGGAGTTGACTCCCTAACAAATAACAACTAAGGATGATTTTCAACAAATGTGACTGGATTTCTGGATTAGCAGAATCGGAACACACACACATTATCAGGTAAGAAATACCTCCTCTCTGTTCCGGTATCCACTGATCTAGAACAAATTGAGTTTCATTAGTAATATCCCCAAATCCCAGTAAATGCTTGGAAAAGAGAGAAGTGGTAATTTTCTGTAGTGTTAAAAATATGGCATAGGGATGAATGTATAGTTCACCAAGTACAGAGTGAAATTAAATCTCAGAAGAATAGTTGACTTCTCACAGAAGAACAGTTGACTTCTCGAGGCAAGTTTGCATTCTGGTCAAAAGAGAAAATGTTCTAAAAGGAAGGGCTCTGCCTAAGAAGTTTCCACAGTACAACAAACAGGTTTATTTACTTCATAAAGAAAACTGGTTTTTCCTCTGGCTTGTTGAAAAGAAGGAATGAGGACACTGGTGCTTACTAATGCTGTTTTCAATGGTGATAATAATGGAAAAGCAATAACTTTCCTTAAAATTTAATCACATGAAAGAAACTTGGTGAAACAATCTATGTCTAATACACTAAAAGATATACATGAAAGCAAGAAAATGAATGAGTGAAACAGGATCATTTCCTGGTTGTGAAGAATCCTGGAGGATAAGAAAACAGAGGGAAAGAACTGATTCTAACTCTCCTTTAAAACTATTCAAAACTGAGAAAGAGAAGAACTACTTCTCCAAATCAGCCTAAGTGTGTTAGTAGCCAGACAGCTTTGTATTTTCTACAACATGAAAGGCTACAAGTAGAAATGACTGGATTCACATCTCTATTTTTCAGTGCTGTCTAGGGAAATAAAATGTTACAGGAACTGTTATAAATGCATAACTAATCACACGAACAAAGTTTACCTCCAAATAGAATTTTACTAAGAGGATCAAGACCAAAGAATTAAAAATGTCTTCATCATGTGTTGTGATATTTTATTTGCCTCAATTCCTTCAAAATTTCATAGACGACAAAAAGAAAACAAACCAAAAACCCCAACTACTCTATAAATCTTACATAATAAATGCTTCCAATTCTAAGTATGCAGTAGAACAGAGGAAGAAAAAGATCTGCAAGTCTGACTCAGCAATGCTAAAGGATATCTGACAGACACTCCTACGTATAGCATCCTTCATATAACATTTAGGCAATCCTGCTCTACATTTTTCTTTTGGGGTGCTTGGAGGGAAGTTGTCACAAGGATTAATCAACCCTATATCCGTGCTATCTACCAATGTTTACAGTTAGGAGAAGATCTCTAAAAGAATACTTGGGAGAGGTGAACTTTCAAAAAAGGAAAGAAAAAAATAGCAATCCTATTGAAGATCACTGTTTTCTTATACAGTAACACATGCCATTATGAATATGGCACAATGGTACTGATTTTCTTGGGATAAGCCATCTGTATAACTCCAGAGTTATGGAGAATATGAAATTGTATTTCAAAAGTACATTATTTGGATTAACTATTCATTAAAGAAAATAGATCTGCTCTATTTACAAACCAATTAGAAAAGGTGCCCATCACCATCTTATTTAAAATGCCAAATTTATCTTTAGGAAAAGGTCCTCAGATAATAAACAATTCTAACTACAAAATGCCGTCTAGGCTTTCTAGTTCAAACAAAGTAGGAAAATATTTTCCTAAATAATTAAATAGGGCTATCCCAGGTGGTGCAGTGGTTAAGAAATCCACCTAACAACGCAGGAGACAAAAGAGATGTGGGTTTGATCCCTGGGTCTGGAAGAATCTCTGAGGAGGAAATGGCGAACCACTCCAGTATTCTTGCCTGGGAAATTCCACTGATAAAGGGGCCTGGCAGGCTACAGTCCATGGGCTCGCAAAAGAGTTGGACATGATGGAGTGCACACACACACATATATAACTAAATATACTCTAGCTATTTTTATGATTTATGCTATGATTAACTATGCCAACCACAAAAAAGAGTTCAATACTTCTCTCTGAAAAGAAATCTTTTTCAGATTCTTCTTAAACTAGGGTCAGAATATGTATGATTAAGAATACTTAAAAAATTTAATAATAAAGGCAGTGTTGGAATATGCATGTTTAACTAGAAATCAATGAGACCTACATTCAAAAATCAAATGGGAGAAAATAAGTTTCCTTTCTATTCATATTAAAGCTATAAAGTTAAATGAAGCTATATTATGCATCAACTATACTTCAATTAAAAAATATATTTAAGAAATATTAATGCTCAATAGAGTAAGTCAACATAAAATTTAATATTACGTATAACTTATTTTCGTACTTATAATCATGCTCTAATAAGTTTAAAAACAGGAAAGAAAAAGAAAACCACCAAATTTTCAAAATAAGTAAAGTTTAGATGAACTATTCCCCTAATAATATCAAGCATGCTTGCTACACACTATGGGACATACGTAAACAAAGACCACACAATAAAACTCATACTAGCTGAGAAAATCAATGCGACAATGTTTACTTATTAATGCAAAAACTTAAAGAACAGGAGTTGAACTATGCGAAGGATATTTTGTTCTGTTTTTTTTTAAAGTAAAAGATGAAAAGATCAGAAGTTAAAATGACTCCTTTGTAGGAAAATTCTCATACTGACTGAAGAATTCTGGAAATATTTTCAAGAAAGGAGCAGCACAATCTTGTTAGAGGCTTATATTAAACTTGGAAAAAATTAAATCGATATAAAAACTTATAAATTAAGAGCTTTGATGATGACAGAACTGTCATATTTGATGAAGAATGTTGTTTTAGTTGCTAAGTTGTGTCCGACTCTTTTGCAACCCCTGGACGGTAGCCGTCCATGCTCCTCTGTCCATGGGATTTCCCAGGCAAGAATACTGGAATGGGTGGGTTGCCATTTCCTTCTCCAGAGGATCATCCTGTCCCAGGGATCAAACCCAAGTCTCCTGCATGGAAAGGTGGATTCTTACCACTGAGTTAACAGGAAGCCCTTAATGAAGAATACTAATACCCTTTTCAAGGCAGAATACAATCCAGAACTTCTAACATAATTCTTGTGAAGTAGAAAGATGAAATTTAAAGGACACAGAAGAGTGAGGCCCAAGAATGAGAAGACCTCTCCTCTAGTAATGGGTTCATCACTTAGTATCTCTGGGAAATGACAGGGATCATTTAAATGATCACTAGAGTCCTACCCAATTCTAAAATCCTTTACACCTAATTTTCAAGAAGTGGAAGAATTGGATAATCTGGAAATGAGGTACCCTAAAAGCACCAGGATGCAGACTAAAATTACAGGGTCTAGGTTACATCAACTGTGAGGAACACATACAGAGATGTACAAGAAGTATGAATTCCTAAAGGAACTCAATCAGGATGGTTAAAATATGGGCTTTCTTAGGCAGAATCATCTTAATGGAATTACCCCAAGTCTATGACCAGGGTCTATTTTTGGGTGGCTCAGATGGTAAAGAATCCACCTGCAACGCAGGAGACCCAGGTTCGAGACCCAGGTTCGATCCCCAGGTTGGGAAGATCCCCTGGAGAAGTGACTGGCTACTCACTCTAGTATTTCCCTCATAGCTCAGTTGGAAAAGAATATGCTTGCAATGCAAGAGACCTGGGTTCGATTCCTGGGTCGGGAAGATCCCCTGGAGAAGGAAATGGCAATCCACTCCTGTATTCCTGCCCGGAAAATCCCATGGACAGAGGAGCCTGGCAGGCTCCAGTCCACGGGGTCCCAAAGAGTCAGACACAACTGAGCAACTAACATTTTCACTTTAAAATATATCATTTTTTAAAAATATACTATTGATTAGAAGAGAACAAGTATCTCACCTAGAAAATACTCCACAATTTAAAATTATGAATTTTTAAAAATACCCTAATACTTTTATGAGATAGACTCATAGCCCAAGAATCAAACAGCTGAGAAACTAAATTTATGCTAAGAATTACCTGTAGAAATGGAGAAGGAAATGGCAACCCACTCCGGTACTCTTGCCTGGAAAATCCCATGGATGGAGAAGCCTGTAGGCTATAATCTATGGTAGGCTATAGTCTATGGGATCACAAAGAGTCAGACATGACTGAGCAATTTCACTTTCACTTTCACCTGTAGAAAGCCCTTCCTTATGTTTAAAGAACCTTTAAAGCTTATCAACCCAGAAAAGAATAAACTTAATTAAGAATGTGCATGAGATACTGGAGACAGACGCTGTCATACCTATGATTAAAATATGCTTTGGTCACCTTCTAACTACAACTATAGTTAAGTGTAAATAAATAATATATCTTAAGGGAAACTATCACACTCCAATGATCCAGGTATCAAATTACTTTAAAAGATTACTTCTAAATATTTACTTTAACACTGAAAATTCTTTAATTAATGGCAACATTATTACATATGAATTAAAAATAGCTATTTAGAATAAATGGCTCCAAGATAAATAAGTTAATATAAAAAAGAAAACTGTTGTAACTGGCTTGATAAAACCAGTAAATATATAAAAGAGATTTTGAGGAATTCTAACATTCACCAAAAGAAAAATATATTACCAAAATAAATAACTCATTTTCAAATTTAACACTATTTTGTTTACCCATATTCTGATTTCTCTGAGGAAGTAAAATTCTTAATCAAGTCCTTCTTGAAATTTATTCTCTTCCTCTGGCCTCTCTGACACAATAATAGCATACTGTCTTTACAACACACTTTCTAGAGACTAATGTCTTCCCCATTCTGCTAAACATGTTCAAGGGTTGACCCTTAAACAATGAAGGAGATGAGGGCTGCCAAACCTCTACACAAAAAATCCGCATAGAACTTATAGCAGCCCTGCATATATGCAGTTTCTCTATCCCAACAGTCTGCACTGTATGGATTCAACTAACCACAGATTCTAGGGTAGTACACTGTAGTATTTATGAATGAAAAAATCTGCACATAAGTGGACCTGCACAGCTCAAGCCAATGTTGTTCAAGCATCAACTGTACTTCTAAACATTTAAACCTGCTACACTGTCCTCTCTGTCTCTATGAGTTAGACAGTGTTCTACATGGAAGAGCATAGTTCTTTCTCTCTATAACTAGCCTTTCCAAGTAGTCTATCTCCAGTGCTGGCTGTCCATTAACACAAAGACAGCCCAACACTATGTCACAACATATGAAAATATCAGTTTTCTTCTACATCTTTCCTATTTCCATTAATAGTATTATTGTTGTCAAGATTACATAAGCTCAACACTCTCCACACATTAAGTTTTGTTACTCTCTAGCTCTAACCTTTTTATCATCACAAAACACCAAGTCTTACATAATTTTCTTTCACAAATTTACTACCCATTCCTACAATATTTCATTATGATTTCACTGATGAAAGCAGATTTCCACCTATCCAATTTCATACCTGAAATACTACCACTGGCAACCAACCTATTTTTCTCTTAAGTTTTTGGAATATAAAGTAATTTATAAATTAATTTACCAATTAACTCCCACTAGGTTAAATATTATGTTTACAAGTAATATGAGGGTGCCAACAAGCCACTTCACTTTATGTTTTTCGTTTTATTACCCATTTTTCAAAATCTATTCCAGAAAAACTTTCTAAATTACTCTATGAACATGTCTTTAACATTTTTTATTTGGTTACTGATGTATTTCTCTTACTTCTTCCTCCTCTGACCATTCACCCTGAAGTGATCCTCATATCCTTAGATGTACCAATTATCTTTCCTCATAAGCTATCTATCATTTCTAACTATTTAGCTACCTTTACCTTTTCAGGTATATTTTCTCTCTCCAAAAACTGCAGCAAGGTGGAGTAAAAAGACAAAAAGAGGGACGAAGTCTACATTTTGTGCTTATGTACAAAATAAGCACTCAAATATCTGCTAATCAAAGTGTTTATACCTGCATATTCACATTCTATGATTTCATATACTTTCCCTTATAACTATCAAATCTCAAATATCCCTGTGATAGCAAATCATGAAACACATCAAAAAATTACTATGTAGAAGTAATTCACCAAATAGAGTATGACAAGCTAGAGACAAGTTCACATTCATGGCGACAAATTTTAAGATATGTTTTTCATACCAAGATATAGATGAGAAAGAGAAAGACAGAATCAAAAAAATCCCAGAAATCTGAAAGAAAATGACAATAACTAAAGTTTATAATCAGAAGATTGAAGGTAATTTCTTATGCAGAGAGGCTGAAACAAAGACTGGAAGCATAAAAAGTTCTTTTAACAAACAGAGTACAAGTATATGATATCTTGTTAGATGACAGGTAGTGAGGTAAGAGCAAAGGACGGAGAAAAAAAGGAAAAAGATGAAGGAAGAGAGAGGAAGAGAAAGGTCTTAAAATCTTGATTCACAAGAGAACACAATATGAGATACACCTATTTCAAGCTTATTTCTCCCTTTCCTAGATACATGTAGCTACAATTATCCAAAACTAAAACAGAAGTCACACTGAGAACATGTTAATGTCAGAAGTATGCATGTGCAAAAATTCTGAGTGGTGGATTGGCAGCCTCTGCTTGTTTGGAACGTTGCAAGGAGAAATATATTGTTCTGGATTAGTGGACACTGGAACATTTTTTTTAAAAATCTCTTAAGTAAAAGAAAGGTTAACAATTATATAAATAAGGAAAATTTGATTACATAAATGAAAACTGTTATTTGGAATTTACCCAGTAAACAACAAAAGCAAAGCAAAACTCAAATTCAGTAAAATTGCTTTCTAGCCAGAGACATTGTACTCTTCAATATCAAAACCAGACAAAGAGCAAAAATTAGAGCTTTGAAAAACATTATAGAAATAGAAAGATATGAAAAGACAGACAGACAAAGCTAGAAAAACAGAAATAGAGAGAAGAGTGCAGAAAAGATACAGCAGAAGTGCCAGACATACAACGTAAGCTACTAAAATGGGATCTACAAATTCCAAATGTCCTAGTACTAAGAAATTTCAAAGTCTCTTTTCCTATCTTTACATATCAACGTAATATTCATTTAGTTAAAGTTGTACTTAAAACTTAGCTGTACTGTAATAACTTAAAGGGAAAAGGGGGTATAAAAACAACTCTGTTTTTAGGAACATTTATGGTCATATTAAAACTTCTAAACTTGCCTATCTCTTTCAGAGAATGGGGAATATTACAAAAGCCCTCAACTTTAGTTAAGAGTTTGTACACATTTTCAAGTTATTTGGAGGATTAATTTATCTGCCTCTTCACATTTAATAGAACTTTAGAGCCTCTTAACTAGAATTCAGAACAACCCTTATCAAAACAAGATAAAGTTTATCTCCTGCCACTGCCAAAGACAAAATGTGGGCTTGCTCAACTCTGTGCAATTAGTTTGAAATAGTCTTACTATCAACCTTCAATAAAATATCCCACAATACTCAAGCTTTGCCCAGAATACTTAAGTTACATAGGATCTGTTCAGCTGAAATATGAATAACTGACTAAGTTTTTAGATGAACATAAATAAGTAAAGCTTAAGGCCTAGAATTAGTATTTTTTTGTTGTTTTTCTTTGAAAAATAAAGTTATCTCATGTTAATCTTCTCTTCAGCTTCTTTCTCTGGTTCTTTAAAAACAGAAAAGGGCTCAAACTTTCCGCCTTACACAGTATGCTTTTTCAACAAATACTTTTAAAAGTTTATGTTAAGATTATTTTATTTTTAGTTAAAAGAGGAAACAGAGGGGCAGGAGAGAGCGGAGCATGTATTGTCTATTCCATTTTGTCCTGAGTTAAACCATCTCACTCATCATACACTTCTTAGAAGTAACAAAAACAAACCCAACACACACCCCTTCAAGTGCTTTTATCATGCAGATCCTCTATTAAGAGGAAAGCTAGCAATAAAAGTACGGAAAATAACCCCATCAGTTTTTCTAGACAATACCACCAGCAAGTTGAGAATCTATTTATAAGATTTTGAAATAAGTTAGGGAATTATGTAAGCAGACAAGGAATTAAAACATTTTTATCTCAATTCTCAATCTTAAATCTTTTAATCTGTTTACAGATTTAGGTGGTCTTAAAAAGATTTTAAAAACTGTGCTTGATACAGAAAAAAAAAAAGAATTAGAATATTTATCTGAAGGATAGCATGTGCCATACTAAAATGTTTTCTTATTTTAAAATCTATTACCTTTATTAATAAATTTGTTAAATTATAATTATGTGAAATGTGGATTTTTAAAGATAGTTTGAAGATATAAGATTTTTTACTTAAAAAAATTTTTTTTTAATTTTTCTTAACAGGCGAGAAAAGGGCAGTAAAATGCTGATTAATACAAAATAATTATTTGTCACATGATTTCATTACATTTTGTAAAGGTATAAATTTCAAGTACAAAATTCAAAGCAGTAGTCTCAAAATATACTTGATATTTTTAAGAATTTGTATACAGAAATTTTGTTCTTTTAAAGGTACAACTTACATCCCTTATTTTCTGGCTTGATGGAAAATTCTAAGCTTCAATTTTGAAACTCACATGAAACAGTACTTAATGTCAACACTTTGTGTTAACTTTTACCATTTCTAGTCTAAAAATGGGGTATACTCCACTAGAATTATTCATCCTTTAAATCATCCAAGGCCCTATAATGAGTCCCTCTACATGGTGTTCAAAAAGTGTTTAGTAAATTGAACTTATGATCTAATACAATTAAATACATACAATTTAATACCATGGATTGAATTTGTACTTGTCAACTTTTATGTTATTTTAGTAACTCAAAAACTTACTGATTAGCTACACACAGCCAAAGATTATAACTATAGCCAAAACTCAACATTCATGATAGCAGATAGTGAACACAAGCTTCTACTTCTCCCTCAAATGGTTTTTATTTTCTTAATAGCAATGCTGGATGCTTTATCTTCTATCTGCCTATAGATTAAAAAAAAAAATGAAATAAACAAAGGAGTGAAGAGCAAAAAGTAGGGCACTTAGATACCTTATAAATTAAGAGACAAGAAAAAACCATCAAGCTAAATAATAAGATCTCAAAAGATCTACCTCAAAGCTATCATTATGAAAATATTTTCCTTCTGGAAATATTACTAACTGGACATAGCTGGAAGTTAGCTATATATAAACAACCAACCGTAACTAGAGACAGCATAGCATTAAGAACACATTAGCAGGGGACAAAAAACATGGGTTTAAACTCCAAGTGCCCATATGATAGCTTAGTGATCTGGGTAAACGTGGGCAAATCACTTCATCTCTGTACAGTTTCTCCATTCATAAAACCAATAACAATAAAACCTACCCCAATTATATTGCGAGGTTTCATGAGACCCAAATGAGGTATTACGCATTTTGGAAGTAGAAATACTTTAGAAGCTGTAAACATCATGCAAAAAGTTAAAAGGAATATCTGTATTTTAACAAAATGAAGGGTAGCTCAAGTTCCAGTTTTTTAAATGCAAGGTATTTTAACCCTTTTTAAAAAGCCTATTTCTTTTCTCATAGTTTGAAGATTCTATAGATATCATCCAATTCTATTATAAAAATCTGTTTCTTCCATCCTTTATAGGCTTTTTTCTATCTTATTCATAGAAAGAACAGGAAAATAGCTTTATCTAAAACTCTTATTAAATAAATAATACGTTTTAAGGCAGTAATGAAACTAACCCCTTGCCTAATTTCAGAGTATATAACATAATATGGCTGACTTCTACTCCTGGTTATATCACTAACTTTTAATGGTCTAAGAGCAAGTCACTTCAAACTTAAGAAGCTGTAATTCTTGATCTATGGACAAGGTGGAGTATTATTGTGATCAACTTACCTGATGAGGAAAAATTCACCTTCATAACTGAAAGGTGAGAGTAATATTCAAGTAAGAGAGAAACCTTTCCCTCCACACTCTACTAATACATCAGAGATCTTTGAAAATATGAAACTAACATGTGTAGCCCACAATTTGTGTTCATTTGAAGATATAAAGGCAAACTGAGACAGGACTTCCTTATTTGACAGAGATGTTCCAAAAAGGAGCAAATCAGAAACAGAAGGACAGAGAAGGAGAGAAGAAAAAATTCTTCACGCGCATAATTAAGGATTTACTTTTTAAAAAATTCTCCTCTATATACATAATCACAAAGGAAATCCATCTATCACTAACATTTGTAATCTAAATAATTAACAGTTTTAGGAAAGAATCTGACCAATCTTTTATCTTACCTTATGAAGACTAAGGTATATTGACAACAGCTACAATTAATTTCTTCACTGATAAAAATTTCTTTCCTATTCTGCTTATTACACAGAAGTAACTTTACAATGATTATCAATCAAGTAGAGTGTCACTTTTATGAAAAATTTCACAAGCCATTATATTTTACAAATGACTGGTTTTGTCAAATAGTTTTTTTGCAAAATAATTCTGGTTATACACATATTAATGCTATTGCTTTATGATTTATTACTAGAGGGTTTTATGATTGATTTTTAATTTAATCATATTAAAATAGTAGGCATATGCCTGCCTTTTTGTTTGCTTTGCTCAAAGGCATCCCTAATATATGGTAAGGGACAAAAAAAAATGCCTAGGTACACAAAGTCAGCATCTGAGGGGCATTTCTGCCTTTATAGAGTAGTTAGAGGTGTGAAATACTGCACATTACGTTTTATATTATTAAACCACTGCAACTTAGATACTCAGCAGAAAACGTCAAATATCCATTTAAGAAACAAAATGTATTAGTATACTGTATTGGTGTTTTTCCTTCTGGCTTACTTCACTCTGTATAACAGGCTCCAGTTTCATCCACCTCATTAGAACTGATTCAAATGTATTCTTTTTAATGATATTTGGCAAAACTAATACAATTATGTAAAGTTTAAAAATAAAATAAAATAAAATAAAAAGAATAACAGGAAAAAAAAAAGTTAAAGCTATTTTATAAAATAAAACAAGAAACAATTTAAAAAAAAAAAGAAAGAAACAAAATGTAGAGGGTAAAAGGGCTTAACCCAAAGAAATATCTGCTGCTGCTGCTGCTGCTGCTAAGTCGCTTCAGTCGTGTCCTACTCTGTGCGACGCCATAGATGGCAGCCCACCAGGCTCCCCCGTCCCTGGGATTCTCTAGGCAAGAACACTGGAGTGGGCTGCCATTTCCTTCTCCAATGCATGAAAGTGAAAAGTGAAAGTGAAGTCGCTCAGTCGTATCCGACCCTTAGCGACATCATGGATTGCAGCCTACCAGGCTCCTCCGTCCATGGGATTTTCCAGGCAAGAGTACTGGAGTGGGGTGCCATTGCCTTCATACCATATTGATAAAAGGCAAGAAGACCTGTTTCTTTGGCTTTAATTTAAAATTGATATATCTGAATCAAATTCTGTTGTACTGGAGGACTGCTGATAAAATACAATGACACAGTATTTATTTATAATTTCTTCACATGGTTTTTGAAACATTTTTCTTATCTATATTGTCATTTCATACTTGTTAGTTTTTCCAAGTTTCACTATTAAAACTATTTCAAAAACTAAACTAGTTATATCACAATAAACAGGTATTGTAATATAAGCAATTTTATTTTAAATTTAGCATTTAATAAAAGTATGGAATAAATAACTTTTTTGAAACTTAAGGTGAAAATGTCTGCCCCAATTCTTAAATGGATTTCCTTTGTGATATGCAGGGGACCTGTATTAACAACTCCCAAAATCTTTAACAGCTATCAAATGAAGAGACTGATAATTACCATATTAAAATAAGATCGAATTTTGACTCCTCTTGCCAGATCCCACACTATCACATTTCCATCATGACCAGCAGAAAAGAGAACTCTTGGATCAAATGGGTGTGGCTCAAGAACAAATACCTCATCTTCATGACCCTGAAATATTTTATAAATGTCAAAGAATTATAAATATTAAAAGATAAAAAAAAATTCAAACAAACACCAATATGACATTTCTGTAAATGGTAAAAATCTTCAAATTTATCAAATGTATAATAAAAAAGCTGAGCTAAAATCACTGTCCACGGATTTGCTATCATCGAGTGAAACCTGAGAATACTATTTACTGATCCAGCCCTGAATATTAAAAAAAATAGCTAGATCTACATTTCCAAGCTAAACGTGTTTACCTGCATTTTAAAATTATTTCCATTCTCCCAAAAAGACCTGTTAGCCAGCAAGTAAGAGATTTAACAAAAGTATTCTATTTTACAACCAGCTTCAGTTTATACCAAATAAAAATTAAGTCTTTTTTCTCACCATCAGGACATGAATTAGTTGACCGGTGTAAGAATTCCAAACTTTCAAAGTCATGTTATTAACTGCAGTTATAACTGTATTGTCATGTCGATCCCATGCTACCATAGTTACTTTCATTTTTGTGATTTTATCTTCTATTCCTTGAAGGTTTTGGCTGAAAGTGATGGAAGCAGTATTTGTTTACAATGATATTATTTATTAAAATATAAGCATGACAAAACCTAAATGTATTTTCTTAGTTTACATTCGTTAATATGGATAACTATTACCTAACACAGTATTTAAGAATAATTTGAACCAACAAAAAACAATGGCAAAAAATCACTGTATGGAGTCAGCAAAATCAGGATTGCAGTGTTGCTATGATACTTAGTAACAGATGAGCTTGATTAAGTATGACTGACTTTAATATCTTTCTGGGTCTAAGACCTCTGTGCCATGCTGCTCACTCTCCATCTTTTATTGTTGCCATCATGCCCTGATACTTTGCTCCCCATCCAAGACTACTATTCATAAATACAAATAGAAAAAAAAGGTTAAAATATTAAAACTAAAATGATAATTTCAACATGTAGTATAATTTCTCTTGGCTAGAGATGACCAGTGGATATACTACATCACCCCTGCGTCAGATGGAACACTGTATGTTCTAGTTTTCTTTAAAAAGTAGTAAAAGGTACAGCTATTCTTATAGTACTATCATACTGTCAACAAAACTGAACTGCAGAATATCATTAATTCATACAGGGCAAAAACTCATTTTATAAAAGTCAACATTTTCATCTCCAAAAGTGCCTTCAATTATCACAGAAAAATAATCAGTTTAACATAGGATTATGATACATGTTTTTATAGAGTCTCACACTAACCTGTAAAACAGCTTTAAAACTTTAAAAGATCTAGATATATCTATGTAATATTTCAAATGTGATCTCTTACCCTGCTGGCCGAGTAGCCATATCCAGCAAAATACTCTTCCATTCTCTTCGTTTAAACTGCCAAATACGTGCTGTCCCATCCCGACTGCCACTTACAAACCTGCAAAGGAACCCACCCCACAAAGAAAGAAAAAAAAAAAAAAATCACATGTGCTTCACCAAAACGCACTTTCCAATAGTTATATTTTTAAAAACGCTAAAAAAACCTTTCACTTTTCCTTACACAGCCTTCTAATATAATAGATTATTCTACCTGATATTTTCTGCAAATCTAAGAATTTCTGAAACGCCAGAGGCTTTTAAATGTTATATACATACACACATTCTAATGTATGTAGCTAGGTCTCCTAACGTTCAAAAGTGATTCAAGGCCACTATTTACTACCTTAGAAAGAGAATTGATACTTTCCAAGAGAAAAATGCTGATTTTCCTCTCAACGTTTTACTCAAGATGTAAATATAATTTTAAATTTAAAACAAGAATATGAGAAAACACACACAATATCATCTACATTTATTATCAATAAACACTTCTCCTTCAAATATTACATTATAATGTATTTCCAGTCTTTACTAAAGTTTCCTTACACCTTGATATGTAGAAAATATGAGGGTGGATGAAAGTCCCTATTATTAAAAAAAAAAAAAAAAAAGTGGCCAAATAAATTATTACAGATAAACCATAAATACACATTAACAGGAATGTGATGAAAATTGACCTTTCATCATAACTGGTCAAGATCTTTATTCTAGGTGGCTAATTAATATACAAAGCTAATTATAACCTGACCATAGGAACTGTCTTTATTTCATATTTGAAAACTAGATTCAATTTGACAAAAAAAATTATTTTACCTGTTACTAGTGTTGGAAAACTGGATACTGTCAACTTTGTCCTATATACAAATAAATGAACAGAAAAGAGGATCCTGAATATAAACTGTTAAGACTCATTTACATCATACTCATCTAAGTCATTTCAACAATACTTACAGTATGAAACTCCAATTCTGATATTTTCTCTGGCTGACCTGATCCAAAAAAATAAACCCTAATAATGTGATCTGTGCTTCCTGTGGCCAGAAACATTCCACCTGAGGAATAACAGCAAACATTTATGAGTAAAATACAAGCTCAAAATCTCTGAAAATTAAATAAGAAATGTAAGCAACATTATCATAATAAACATTATCATAATATATACTGAATGACTAATATTTCATTCTACAACTATTCATATTTATCCTAATGAACATAATACATCTAACCTGAAATTAAGAGTCTGCTAACATAAGCTTTGACTGGAATTTTTCAGTATTTATAGAAGCTATCTTCTACAAATGATTTTACTAATAATTACATAATCATGTTAATATTATCAGAAAACATGTCTTAATTCTGCTAAAATCCCTCTCCTGCCCTATTTCCCATCTGCTAAAATCCTACCAAGTATTTAAAGCCCAACTCCTTCACTATAGGCCTTCCAGGTTTGCAATCCAATAAGCCTCCTCTCCTCTGAACTCTCATTATGACTTTGTTGTGGCGCACATACATTTTACTAGGCATTACAGCTATTTGTACATGCAGTTTTACTCTCTCAGACTCAATACCCTCCCACAGTGTTGAAAACAATGCTATATAAAATTGTATCTAGAGTACCCTGAAGCATATGCAGAGCCTATATTTATATTAATACTAGAAGTAAAACCGTCTACATGGCAGTAGCAGTGGAAATCAAGAAGCTAGAAATTAAAGATGTTTAGATATTGGTACAGCAAAAATAAGACTCATGTCATCAGTTTGCAATCACTTGTCTCTGGTACTACTGCTAACCACAATTATGAAGGAAAAGAAAAGGTAAACTGTGGAAAGAACTAGTATCAGGAACATTAATTCATGTTTCATTTTCTCATCAATTCACTTAAAATCTCCAGATCAAATTTGTTTATCAAGATTCTAATATCCATTCAAAATGCTGCTACATAAACTCAAAATGTAACTGGAATTTCATCACTGCTATACAGCTGTTTTTTTAAGAGCAAATAAGAACAATCTGAGCAAAATAAGTAATAAAGATGTACGAATGTCTATCAATCTATTTTACTTTTTTTATCAATCTATTATTTACTTATGGCTATAAGTAGCCCCAAAATCATTGAAAATACAATAGATTTAAAATACTTTTCTTTCAATGAGATAATTATTCAAAGACTTATTCTTTAACAGTAAAATTTGAAACTATTTCCTCCTACAAAAGATTTATTGTCTTCTTAAAGAAAAACTTAATTAGTAAAACACTCAACCAAATGAGTATGTAAGCTAAACTCTAGCAAAGTTCAAATATTTATAAACTAATTTATGAGCACCCCCTGGTACGTGCAAGAGAATATGATTTCCATTACAACAGTAGGTATATTCCAAAATTTTATGTGTTCGACTAGAAGCCTTCAAATATACAACTTTTAAGTGGAGAGTCAGGAAGGAAAAAAATCTTACCAGCACTAAAAGATGAACAGATCATTTGAACTCCAGGTCGAGGGCGCTCTGTAAATTTTGCAGGTCTCGGACTGTAATACAAAAAATAACTAATTAAAAATATCCCAAAGAGATCAACACCACCAGAACTCAGCTGCCTCAAAAAATAACTACAGAAGGACAAAATAAGAAGCAACAGATGGCACCCTTTCTAAAAACAAGTTCAAAATCATTGTGTGTCATGATCAGCAGGATCATGTGGAAACTTTACATATAGATTTTTATAGGAGTTCCTGATTATATAACAATCTATACATGAAACAAAGTCACTGTCCTACCTGACACATAGTTGTTACACTCACTTCTAATCAAATGTAACAGGTTCTCAGTTTCATACAGTAGAACAGCAATGCACAAATATATAATGAAATAAAAGTCACAAATATACAAGCAACTATATCGCTCATTTAAAATAGTGATCTATAGACAACAGGCCACACTTAACTATGTTCACATTAATTACATAATTATATTACAGACTATATGTTTATATTAATAGTACTGACATTATATGCTTACGGTTACAATCAACCAGACTGAAGAAAAATTAAATTATGGATTTTACCCATACCAGTTCCAATACATATACAATATATATGTAATATTCCAATACAGTGATTACATTTAAAGCCCTTAACATATATTTCAACCTAGTTTTTCTCAGAATATTAGGAGAGAAAAATATAAAAAATAATTAGAGCCTTCAATCAGAGTGCACTGCATAACTCTCACTATCCACAGCTACTGAACACAGAATGGTTTCAGTCTTGTGATCATTTAGGGGAAAAATGTACAGAATATTTTGTTAACCGACATTTTAACAAGTTTTATTAATATTCATTAGCTCTGATATAGCTAAGCGTAACTGATACAGCTTAGAGAAAGTTACTAAAACATTCTTGAAACCTATTTAGAGAAAAAATTTAACTCTAAGTAAATTTATCTGAAATCACATAGGCAATAAAAAGAACTGCTTTCATTAATATCTTATAGACTGTGGTACATTTTTATTAATTTTTGGCACGTTAGTTAGAACCCATAACCAGAATATGTAAGCAATTATATAGACTGTCATTTTAAACAAATGCTAGTATTTTTAAAGGGAAAAAAAGATAAGCAGGTACACATAATTTATTTTTAAATGTACATCTGAGGAAATATTTTAAGATAATGCCTAGGATTCAGACCCTCTGAGCTCAGTTCCCAGTTCTGCCACTTATCAGTGTGACATTATCAGGCAAGTTAACATTTCTGTACCTGAGTCTCCTCATCTGTAAAATGGAGGTGAACATCACCTCTCCATTCACAGATTTGTCCATGGGGTAAATATAGCACTTATCCCACTAGATCCACTTGAGAGGCAGCATGAAATAGCACAAAACCAGAGGGCAAGGAAATGTTACAGTCCTGGCCTTGCCATTTTTAAATACTGTTTTAACTGTGGGAAAGTCATTTAACCTTTCTTTGCCTCAGTGTCCTGAACCCAAACATAGTATTGTCCAGACAACTTATTTTGATAAACCAAAATATCATTATAGGTAAAAGCATAAGTGCAAAATGCTATTATGGGGCAGAAGGAAGGGTGCATCTATCTACCTTGGTATAGTTTAGTGAAAATTTAATGATTCCATTTTCCTAAATTTCCCTAGATCCACAATAAAATCTATTCTGTAGATACGATAACAAAAATAACTGCAATTCTTTTAAAGAACTAGGAACTCTGAAGATTACATTCTAAGTACCAAAAGGAGTTACTGCAGCATACAAAAAGAAGTAGTAATAAAACAGGCATATTCTGAAAAAGCAAGAGCTAGGGAAAACAATAAGAGAAAAAAGAAATAAACATGTTAACATATAACTTTCTTTAAAGCATGAAAACAAAAAGGAAAGGATAAGAGTGAGGTGTCACTGAAGAGCCAAGATTAATGTTACTCAAGGAGAAAAATAAAATTATTCCTATTGTTGATTACTTTATACTTTTGCAATTTCAACCATTAAGTTAAACATATTTATTCTAAGAAATAAAAGAGCAACTGACTTTATTTTAAGGGTTCCAGCATCCCAGAGCCAAAAACAAATAGTGCCATCTGCCCCAGTAGAAGACAGATATCTCTTTGAGCCACTGCACAATGGTGAGAACTGAAAAAGAAAGAAGAAGCAATTTTATAAGAAGAGTAACATAGTCCAAATAATAAACCTATTTTTACATACAAATAGCAAGTAACAATAATGGCTAAATGCTCCAATTTGACATTTTTCTCCTTCATATTTAAAGTCCATGTATTTATAGAGAAAAGAGAAATATTCCTTTCTTTATTTTAGATGGCTTTATACAATGGATTATTAAGGTAACTTCTTAAAATTTACTTTAAACTGTAACCACAGAGGATTTTTCAAGGATTAAAATGATTACCTGTAGTGATGTTATAGATGCACTGTGGCCCTGAAGAACAGCCAAAGGCGCACAGGTTCGAAGACACCAGACTCGGATCATTTTATCACAACTGCCAGCTGCTATCATGGTATTCTCATAGTTGACAGCCATGTCTGATATTTCAGCAGCATGCCCTCTCAAAGTAGCTAATAATCTCCCATCATCTGTTGCCCAGATTTTCACAAGACAGTCATCAGAACCCTTAAAATAAAAATGGATATTTATTGAATTAACTATAAATTTTAGTTCAAATACTTAACAGATTTTTTAAAAATTCTATCTGTTATAGCCACTTCCCAATATTCATAACTTTAAGTACTAAAATGTTTTATATACTTGTGTTAGAAACTTTCCTCTACACAAGGTGCTTTATTTTATAAATTATTCACTTATAAAGAATACTTGTATATGCCCACCATTTAACAGGAAAAGTAGGATGTTAGCAATAACTAACATTTACCTATGGCCCCTATCCACTACCCAAGGTAGCCTCTATATGGAATCTTGTCAAAGAAGCTGAACTTCTAAAATAACAAAATTATAACTGCAAAACAAACGTAACATGCAATAGTGACTAATCCTATCTACATTACTATAAAAATGAAAGGAAGCTTATTGATGCTTTTTCCTCCTACAAAGCCAAAATCTGTAACACATGAGTTTCCCACCATTTATCTTCAGCTAAATACATTACAAAGTCACTCAACATCAGTTATAAGAAAAAAGTTAATTTTAGCTGCATGATGTCATTAAAAATACATATACTACCTGTTTACCCTTTGCAGAAGCATAAGCTCAAAGAGAAATGTAAAGAATACAGTTTCCTATGAATATCTATATTTACAAATAAACATTTCACTTTTACTTAGCCAAAGCAGCAGTAAGAACTTCTAGACTTTTTTCCTTCTCTAATTTTTCTTATTCATCTTATAGGTCAAAGTTTACTCTTTTACCAACCTCCCCCTACTTCCCCCATAGTTTTTACTATTAAAAAGTTTTAAATATACAAAGAGTACAATATATTACCATTAACCTCATATATCCATTCCCCAGATTCGAAATTTATTAGAACATTTCAAAGGCTGTAGGTTAGAACTCTACAAATATTCCAATCTAATTTGTTACAAAATCCACACACACATAATTTTATCTGACATTAGAAAGTACTTAGAGAATCTAAAACAGCAAGGGCACAGAGAAGTATCTGCTTCTAAAAACTAAGGCACCATTTGGCTCTGACCTACATTCCCAACAAAAAAAAAAATTTTAGGTATACCAACACAGGTAGAATGCACACGAAGAATAAAATCATGTCATCCCCTTATTTCTTATGTATCTGAATAAGTCTGCTTTATATTCTATCTTCCATGTTAACAAACAGAAAACAAACAAAAAAATGCACACATCTTTTTGACCAAAATGCGAGCTTTTATGAAAAAGACAGGGGGCAACCTGTTATCTGAAAGTCAGTTTCCAGTGACTTTTCACCAAATAAAACTGAACAGAAAGTCCCACTATATTATGAATGTATTAAGTTCACTATTGGAAAAGACTCTGATGCTGGGAGGGACTGGGGGCAGGAGGAGAAGGGGACGACAGAGGATGAGATGGCTGGATGGCATCACTGACTCGATGGACGTGAGTCTGAGTGAACTCCGGGAGTTGGTGATGGACAGGGAGGCCTGGCGTGCTGTGATTCACGGGGTCGCAAAGAGTCGGACACGACTGAGTGACTGAACTGAACCTTATTTTATAATTCTGCTTTATTTTGACACATACAAAAAAAAAAAAATCCCCCACAATATTGCCCCCCCTCAAAAAAACACTGTACACAATTTGCTTTAGTGTGTACTATCCCAATTAACCTTTCTTTTCTTCCATTAAATTACAGGAGAGAAAGTTTTCATCTTACTTTCAGGGAAATCTCTCTTCACCGTCCTCTTCTATGGTATAAAGCAGTACACTGTCCCCAACCCTCATCCCCGATCCCCAGAACTCCTGGCAGAATTTCAAACAAAATCTGAAAGCATCCTCAGGCAATTTCTATCTCATGAATCATTATTTGTGATCATCTATTTTTATGTGAATATGAAACTAAATATGATCTGACAAATTCAACTAAGTTCTTTTAAAATGACTATCAGAAACACAGGGATTGAACCCAGGTCTCCCACGTTGCAGGTGGCTTCTTTACCAGCTGAGCCACAAGGGAAGACCATCAGAAACACAAGTACACATAATTGCTTGAAAAGCAGTGTAGACAAGGAGAAAAATCAAATTTACCAGGAAAATATTCTTAAAAGCACCATAAATGTGTTTAAGTTGCACGTGAGGACTGATAAAACTATTCCTTATAAAAAGACCAAACTGTAAAGAAGAACTTGAACAGATGATCATTCTTTACAGAAGCCTATGTCAAATGTTAGTAAAGTCTATAATAAACCAAAGAATAGAACATTACAGTCTTTCAATCAAAACGTTAAAAGAGTTACAGACATGAAAGCAAAAGTAACGTCACTTAAATGGAGAAAGAAAAGAAAGAGTTGGAAAACACAGGCACAGGCGTCGGCCTCGGCAGGAAGGACACATGGGCTCTGAGGCCTCATGGAGGAGGAAGAGTTATGGCGGACGTGGCAACTGTAAAGCAAGCAGCAAAGAAATTTGATGATTCTAACCTCAGCACCAAGCCAAACATCTGAGGGTTATTTCCCAAAAGTGGAGAAGAGGGAAACAAAAGAAGGAACCAAAAAAAGTGAGAAAAGTTTTAAAATGTGGTAGAATCTTATAAGCAATAAGGGAAAAATCCTGGAAGCAACAGTGAACTTTCAGCTAAAATTAGACAACATGATTTCATAAAAAAACCTGAACTGACAAGGTTTTTAAACAAAGTTCTAATGCCCAGGGGAAAGAGAAGTATTCACTTATTTTCAGTAATACATAGATACTGCTGCTAGGACTGAGGATTGGCAAGGTAGTGGGAAAAGCTGGGACTATGAAGTATAAGTGGGAAATTAAAAACAAAAATTAAGCTGCAAAGGTTTTATCTGAGGAAGGTCATAGAGGGTAGAATTTTAAATGCCTGTTAAGGAGTATGAATTTAACCTGGCAAGGGAAGTTAATGAAGAATTTTAAGCAGACAAGACATAAAAGTGAGTAAAGTCACTGAGTAGTGTCTGACTCTTTGCGATCCTATGGACTGTAGCCCACCAGGCTCCGTCCATGGAATTTTCCAGGCAAGAGTACTGGAGTGGATTGCCATTTCCTTCTCCAGGGGATCTTCCTGACCTAGGGATCAAATCCGGGTCTCCTGCATTGCAGGCAGACGCTTTACCATCTGAGCCACCAGGGAATCCCAATATTTAATATTAAAATATTAAATATTCCTGTGTGGCAGGGTTTCAGGTGATTTTTCAATTTTCTTCTCTTTGTTCACTGAAAACTTCTATAAGGAGTAGGATTTCCATATAGTAATAATGGAAATTTAAGTTATTTAAAATATTATTATAATAATGATGGTTGGACAAAGAACCTGATGTTAAAAAATTGCTATCATCCCACAAATATAGGATAGGTTTATGAGTACATAGGAAAAAAGCAGATGGAAAGTGATGAATCTATGATGGCAAGTGGAGATTTTAGAATAATGGGTCATAATTGAAAATACCATTCATTCTGTGATTCAAAGATACGTAAAGCAAACCCAAATCATACTACAAAGATTACTATCCACAGCTGAGAATATTCTGAAATGTAAATTCTCACATGTAAAATCTGATCTGTTGGAATTTCATTTCAATGCACTGAATTGTATCAGTTTCTTTAGGTGTAGAAGATACAATAGAAAATCAGCACTTCAAAACCTAACAAATGTAAGTTCAAAATGGAGAGAATGGAATAATAATGATTAAATAAACTCTGGTCCATCCATACAATGGAATACTCCTCCACAATAAAAAAGGTACCAACTAGAAATGCAATACCTTAAATGTATTTAAAGGGTATTATGCTTAATGAAAAAAGCCACTCTTAAAAAGTTACATACTATGTGCTTTCATTTACATAATATTCTCAACATGATAAAACTAGAGAGATGCAGAGCAGATTGGCAGTTGCCGGGCATGCAAATATAAAAAGTAGCACAAGGGAGTTACTTGGTGGGGATGGAACGGTTCTGCATCTTGGTTGTGATGGCAGTTACATGAACCTACACATGGAATAAATTTGAATAGAACTATGCATGCACACACACACACGTGTACAAATGTTGAGAACGGAAAATCTGTAGCCTTGTTAACAATGCTGCAACAATGTCTATTTCCTAGTTTGATACTGTACTCCAGCTATGTAATATGTCACCAGTGGGGACAGCTGAAGGAAGGTACATGAAAGGCTACATGGGATTCTGTACTATGTTTGCAACTTTGTGTGAGTCTATAATTATTTCAAGACTAAAAAAAACTTTAAACACGTCTAAATTGGTACATAGACACATTTTATCTTTCTTCTTTAGCAAATGGGAAATTTCTCATATTTAATTTTAAACTAATACCATATAAGGGTGACCACCATACTAAGTATTATAGCATAGGAAATGCTCCTTTAAGAATTGGTATATGAGAGGGACTTTCCTGTTAGCCAGTGGCTAAGACTCTGCACTCCCATTGCAGGAGAAGAAGGCAATTGCACCCCACTCCAGTACCCTCGCCTGAAAAATAACATGGACGGAGGAGCCTGGTGGGCTGCAGTCCATGGGGTCGTGAAGAGTCGGACACAACTGAGTGACTTCACTTTCACTTTTCCCTTCATGCATTGGAGAAGGAAATGGCAACCCACTCCAGTGTTCTTGCCTGGAGAATCCCAGGGATGGGAGAGCCTGGTGGGCTGCCGTCTATGGGGTCGCACAGAGTCGAACACGACTGAAGTGACTTAGCAGCAGCAGGGAACTAGATCCCACAGACCACAACTAAGAGTTCACATGACACAACTATAAGATCCTGCATGCTACAATTAAGACCTGGCAGAGCCAAATAAATGAAAATATTTTTTTTAAAAACTGATATGTGAGAACAAAGATGGAAAATAGGAACCTGATGCAAAATGTACCCAGTGAAGAAATGGAAAGGCCAAACACAAATAAAACTAAGTTAACTATATTCTTTTTAAAAAAGTTAGGATTGGGCCGAGATTAAGGGAGGGCTTAGCTGCTATTTTCAAATGCAGTATTTTTGTTCCCTTTCCAGAAACCAGATGTAACTTTAGGTCAGAGCGTATTAAAATGAGCCACTTCTGAACCAGCAGAGTCCAGGCCCCGGGGCCTGCTGTGAAAGCCCCGGCAAAGGTCAGGTCTTGGTCCACGTGACACTCCTTCCCATGCCATTCCTAGGTGCTCTGCCACAGCAAAGGTTATCTGTACTCCTAAAAAAACAGGAATGTTGCACTGGCCTTCAGCCAGCAGAGGCTCAGCGAATAGGATATAATTTCAGAGCAGATTTATGGGAAGTTGCCGGTGTTGGGACTAAAAATCTGGTTTGAGATCAAGCCCTGAGCTTTTGGAGTGGGAGCACTGAATTCCAAGACCCTAGACTACCAGAGAACTAACCATAGGGACTATCAACTAGTTAGAACTCACACAAAGGAAACCACCTGGTTACAACACCTGGAATCACTCAATCGCCAGTAGCACCCTGTGCCTGACGACTCGCCTAAACAACAAACAAAACAAAAATACAAACCTAATCATCAGCAGACAGGATAACCACCTCTCTCAGCCTTGCCCATTACAGGAAAAACAAACACACAAGCAAACAAACAAAAAACAAACTCAGCACAAATCTCACCCTCTACAAGCTTACACAAACCACAGGACCAACCTTAGGAGGGCAGAAACCAAAAGGAAGAAACAATTTAAAGCCTGGGAAAAGGAAATCTCAAACACAATAAGTTAAAAAAAATTAATAATGAAAAGGCAGAGAAAGACTACACAAATGAAGGAACAAATTAGAAACACAGAAGTCCAAATAAATGAAGAGGATATAGGAACTACCTAAAAAAGAATTCAGAAAAAAAAAATAAATAAATAAAAAAGAATTCAGAATAATGATAGTAAAAATGATCAAAAACCTTGAAAACATAATGAAGAAAATGCAAGAATCAATTAACAAAGACCTAGGAGAATTAAAGAATAAACATACACACACAAACAACACAATTACTAAAATTAGAAATACTCTAGAAGGAATCAATAGCAGAATATCTGAAGCAGAAGAACAAACCAGTGAGCTGGAAGATAAAATGGTGGAAATAACTTCTGAAGAGCAGAATAAAAAAGAATGAAAAGAACTGAGGATAGTCTCAGAGACCTCTGGGACAATATCAAAAGTACCAACATTCAAAAACGACAGAATAATCTCTGTTCATTTCCAAGGCAAACCATTCAATATTGCAGTAATCCAAGTCTATGACCCTACCAGTAATGCTGAAGAAACTGAAGTTGAATGGTTCTATGAAGACCTACAAGACCTTCTAGAACTAACATCCAAAAAAGATGTCCTTTTCTTTATCGAGGACTGGAATGGAAAAGTACGAAGTCAGGAAATACCTGGAGTAACAGGCAAATTTGGCCTTGGAGTACAGAATGAAGCAGGGCAAAGGCTAATAGAGTTTTGCCAAGACATGGTTACTCTAATATTTTAACCGCAAGTGTTAAGAAATATATAAGCGGGTGAAAACTGAAGATGCTTTTTTTGGAATTCATTTTTAAATCAAATTATTATGCTAGTGGTTAATGCCAAGCAAATATAAAAGGTAGCACTGGATCATTAGTTTCACTTTTCAATAATGTAAAATTGTCATAATTACCATGATATATAGATATATAGATAAATGACATGTTTATCAATTATCTGTGTACTGAGTATAAAGATATCAAAAAGAACATGTAGCTTTAGCTTACATAAATCCCCAAATAAATGAGCTATATCAAATTTACACTGTTTTCTCTTACATGTCAAGATATCCTGTCAATGAAAAGATAATGCCAAGAAAGCTGAAAAAGTAACTTTTCTCTATCCTGAAAAAACAACAGTGCAGATTATCACTTGTAAAAAGACTTGATAAACGGTGGAACTTAAACTTATGAATTTAAAGTACCCTATAAATTTTCTTTTTCCATAGCCACAGTGATAAAGCCAAGTGCCTTTAAAAACGATCAACATGCTCTGTAGCTTAGGGCAAAGGAAGGAAACTGAATCAGACATTTACTCTGGAATCACTGTTATTTCTTTAATATTTTTAAGCGGACTATGGAAATGGCACCAATGACCTTTCCTTCTAGAATTTAACTGGATCTCTTACACAGCAGGTAATCACCTACCTGCCCTTTCCTTCTTAGTCTATCCCAAAGAAGTCCCTATTTTGTGAATCCCTTTTAGAAACTACAAAGTTTCATCAAAATAAAAAGTGTGAGAGGCAAATTTCAGATAAGTAAAAATGAACACTGACATTCTCCGCAAATAAAAATGAACGCTGACATTCTCCGCAAATAAAAATGAACGCTGACATTCTCCATATTTAAAGCCCAGGAATTAAATATGTATATACAAAAGCAATATGTATATACATTTGCTTTTGTATTCTCATCAAGAAAAATTCCACAGATCTGTGACATGGCTTTCTACTTTGTTGAGCACTTGGGTATTAAAATTCATCTTAAAATCTACAAAAAAATGTCCTACCTACTGACATGAAAGCTTTACGAAACAACTCAGATACAGGGTCTTCAATCATCTATATTCTATGTAAAAACTAAAGCAGAATCTGAAGTCAACTTTCAAGTTTCTGGAAGACAAGTTTTAAAGGGCTTAATTAAACTATTTAAGTATATATGTAAACATTTATTTAAACTGAAACCTGTAAGATTAGCTGTTAACTACTATATGAACTATTTAATGATGAAGAAAAGTACTTTACAACATGGAACAGTAAATGACAAAGAATTGTTGACTTCTGCAAGGAGAAAACCACACACACTTGGGCAACAGTACAGAAAAAGGTTAACTGTGGTCATACAACCTTAGAGTTAAAAAGCAGACCTGTAAATTTTTCCCTGCTAAAAGAGAAGCATCAATTGAACATACCAACCAACGATTACTGCTCTGGCATGAAGATAAAAGAAATCAGGTGATTATTAAACTTAGAGTATCTTGGAGAATCTGGGAGTCCTTGGCAGAATCAACAAAGAGAATTCTAATTTCTCTTGCTACTGCTACATGGCTTATGAGTCAGATTTCACCTCCTGATGTCATCAGAACAAACAGAATTAAATGTTAAAAACATCATGTATATGGTTATGCATACTATAATGTCATTTTGTTTTCAAGAGAAAAAGTAGCCTTATTTGTCTGCTTAGTCGCTCAGTTGTATCCAACTCTTTGCAACCCCACACACTGTAGCCCACGAGGTTCCTCCGTTCATAGGGATTCTCCAGGCAAAGACACTGGAATGGGTTGCCATGCCCTCCTTCAGGATATCTTCCCAACCCAGGGATCAAACCCAGATCGCCCACATTGCAGGTGGATTCTTTACCATCTGAACCACCAGGGAAGCCCTTAGTAGTCTTTATTTATCTGAATAACAATTCATTTATTTGGGCAGCTAAAAACTGCTTATACTTTAAATTTAGTTCAATGTATTTTCTAGAAGAGGCCACTGATTTTCTTACCAATCTATCAGACCTATATTTCATTTCCCTTACAAATTACCCTAAACATTGGAGTCAATCATCTCAACACAGGCTGAATTGTCTTACTCCTTGTCTATCTAAACCCCCACTGACTAACCTTTTATCAACATAATCATCATTTGCTCTCATCCTGCTCCCAGATGCCAAGTACCATTATGGAAAAGAAGACAAGCACACTAATTCTGCAGCACTGCAAATTCACAGCTCCTGTTTATTTGGATGGCTAAGGCTAATCAGCAACCCTTTTTGGCCCCTATTCATCACACTTTCCCTATTACCAGGTTTTATCATTCATCTCTAGGGAACTCAGTCCCATTCCCCAACCAACACTCTTCACCATGTAAAATACTTCACTTTGAAAAGCAGAATCTGTTCATTGTAAACCTAATTATCTTTCTAAACCGTCCACATAAACTGCTCTTAATCTATTTATTCACTTATCTATCCTCCAGAAAGACCACTGCACATCAGTTATCTCCTCTTATATCTGCTCTTCTAGTTCCTTACCCCGACCCAGTTTTCAAAAATTTATCTTATAAATTACCATATTCTAGCTCTCCTTTCCATTATTACCAAACTTACTAAATATATAGTATCATCCTTACACTACCTCCCATGTACTTTGAAAAAGCAATTTTGCATTTCAAACTTATGGGAGTTTCAAGATCAGTACCAATGTCTTCTATCACCCAGACACATCAACTATTAACAATTCACTGCATTTGCTCAATCACTGCCTTTCTTTTCTTTCTCTCCATATAATACACCTACAGACTTGATGCCCAATCACTTCTAAATATCCCAGTGTGCATTCCTCTAAAACAAGGACACACATCTCCATACACTGGGGAAATTAATACTGATAAAAATGCCATCCAATCCACAGGCCCCATTCAAATTTTGTCAACTATCCTGACATTGTTCCCTTTTCTTTTTTGGCCTAGGGTCCCATATAGCAGAGAAGGCAATGGCACCCCACTCCAGTACTCTTGCCTGGAAAACCCCAGGGAGCCTGGTGGGCTGCAGTCCATGGGGTTGCTAAGAGTCAGACACGACTGAGCGACTTCACTTTGACTTTTCACTATCATGCATTGAAGAAGGAAATGGCAACCCACTCTAGTGTTCTTGCCTGGAGAATCCCAGGGATGGGGGAGCCTGGTGGGCTGCCATCTATGGGGTCGCATTGAGTCGGACACAACTGACGTGACTTAGCAGCAGCAGCAGCAGCCCATATAGCAATACGTGTTATGTCGTCACTTCAATCTCTTCAATCTGGAGTATTTCCTGAGGCTTTCTCTATGTTTCATGTCCTCAGAAGTTTATTAAAAACACAGACTTTATATTCTGTCAGATCATACTGTCTTGGTAGGAACCCCACAGACAAGATGCTGTGTTTTCCTCCATGTACCACTTCAGAGGATATGCAATGTCAACCCCCATCCCACCACTACTGAAGTTAGTAACTTTGTCATGTGAAATGTTTCCCGTATTTCCCCCCTAGAAAGTTCCAATTTCCCCCTTTCTATTAAATTAGTATCTTGTGGGAACATACACTAGATTACGCCAAGATCTTCAAACCAGTATCAACCAATCTACCCTCCATCAATGACCACTATGATAGCTGCCAAACCAGCATGCTTTCTGTAACTATCAGTTGGCATTCTACCGTAAATAAGCAGTTTCCCTTTTTCTCACTTAATTATTTACAAATTTACATCAGTATAGACTCAAGGATGCCTACTTTAGTCAGTGGTCATAAATAATTCAGTCAAGGTCCTACCCGTCCTCATGGAACTTCTTTAATAAGAAAATACAATTAAAGCTAATTTTAAAAATTAAGAATTTCAGACAGTGATAGATATTATAAGAAAAACACAGTAAGGTAACGTGACAGACAATGATACAGTATGGGGAGGGAAGGTAGACAGCGAAGTCTATGCAGTGTTTGACCAGAGCTGCTAAAAAAAGGAATAAGCCACAACAATATTTCGGAGAAGATGATTCCAGGCAAAGGGAATAGATAGTACAAAGTCTTTAAGCCATAAATGGGCTTTGCAAGTTTGAAACACAGGAAAGACTATTGTAAATGAAGCACCGTAGGAGGAGAGAATTCATCTTATGGACATTTTTATACATGTATCTTCCTTAACAAAAGTTTCTTACAAGAAAGGACATTATTCACTTCTGGATCTCTAACTGCCTGGCTCATTCATTCATCTTTCTTTTTTGTCATATGCCTACTGTATACACCAGATACAATGCACTACAGATCTAAAAAGGTTTGAGAAAAAGGATTTGTTGTCAGGAAGTTCACAGCTTAATAGAGACCGACCCCTAAACAAATTCACTGCAACAGAGGACCATACAGTATGTCCAGGGGAGTACCCCACATTCAGAAAACAGCCTGTTACTGTCAAGCTTTTTGAAAGACTACTCTGTACTGTCTCTTTAAATTTTCAATTCCCAATCTTTCCTTAATGCACTACAATCTCACTCCTTTCCCTAAAACTTAAAACAAATAAAGATTTTTTCCTTAAGGTCACTAATAGCCTTGCCAAATCCAAAAGATGCCTTTCAGTTCTAATTTTACTTTAGGTTTCTATCTTTAGTAAAATACAAATCCTCTGGCTTTTAAGACACCACATCTTTTTTTCTCCTGTGGCCTCTAAGGCAACTCTTTCTCAGTTTTAATTACTGACTCCTCTTCTTGTTTAGTTTGCTTTAAAGTTGAAGACTCAGACTTCTTACATTACATACATGAGGTAAAATGATCAACTTCCATAGTCAATGATTCCCAACTTGAATCTTCTAGCCTAGATCTCTCCTGCACTCCCACTGCCTGCTGAGCATTTCTACTTGGCAATCTATGTGTGGATCTCAAATTCAACACGTCCCAATCTTCACGAACTTCTCCACTTAAATCCCTACCACAGTAAATAACATGGCTTTCTAACCAGCTGCACAAGTTAAAACACATGTCACTTCATATTGCCTCTCAATTCCTCCCCACATGCAAATAAACCTCTTAAATCCTAGTTCTATTTTTAACCTATTAATTCCATCCCTACTCCCACTGTGACTCTCATGGATCACTCCTAAAACCTTTTTACCAATACCTCTGGATATCGACTTAGCTTTAATTCATCCTCTACAAAATGCCAGAGAAGGCAATGGCACCCCACACTACTCTTGCCTGGAAAATCCCATGGACAGAGGAGCCTGGTAGGCTTCAGTCCATGGGGTCACTAAGAGTCAGACACGACTGAGCAACTTCACTTTCACTTTCCACTTTCATGCATTGGAGAAGGAAATGGCAACCCACTCCAGTGTTCTTGCCTGGAAAATCCCAGGGATGGCGGAGCCTGGTGGGCTGCTGTCTATGGGGTCGCACAGAGTCAGACACGACTGAAGCGACTTAGCAGCAGCAGTAGCAGCTACAAAATGCTCAACAGAACATTAAAAAGAGAAATTCTACTCACTCCTCTAAAGCCATCATTTTTGTTCCATGCCTTCAGGGAAGAACCCCCTTCAAATGTCACAAAAGAATCTTGACTTTGTCCTCCAATAATATCTCTAACTCTTGCTTAACAGTGGTCTATATGTATTTTTCGCCATGTCAAGTAATACACAATTGTATGTTATATTCTTCCAATGATTGTAAATGCCTTTCCTTAAACTGTGGAATATCCATCTTGGCTCAGTTCAAAGTGTCACTTCTCAAGGAAGTTCCCCTTACCATCTCCTACCACCCCCTGAATTAGGTACCTCTCTCCTAGGATACCTCAGCATTTTGTGCTGCCTCTATCAAGCCTCTCATCACATCGCATCAACACTGTGTTGTTGATCATCTATGAACTCTCATCAGTAACTGTAGCTGCCATTTCAATATTCTAAGTGTTTAGAAAAGTGTACACCACCTAAAAGACCAAAGTTCATTAAGGGAGTGAATAAACTCATAGTATTTATTACAAATTATTGAGTATGGAAATATTTTATGCTCTTTTGCCTTAATTTGGAGAGATATACTTTATGTTTTTGAGAAACGAAATCTTTTTACGTGGTCCTCAACATACATTTAGGAGTGAATGGCTTACTCTTGAGAGAATTAACTCTGTTTTTCTTTAGTAAATATTATTTGACACAATGATTCTGAAACCAAGTAAACAAATTTAGAAAACTAAGAGAATTAGGGAACAGTCAGACTTGGCGATTACACTGTCTCCCTCCCTGGGCTCTTCTCATTATTCTACTGGGAAACGTCCATTATTAAAATATTCTAGTACAAAATACTGGATAATTTTCCTAACACAGAATTTCACTTATCAATCACAATGATTTCAGTTTCAATCTTGTATAGCATTTATTAAAAAGAAAGATTTTAGGTAAGAAAATAAAATGGATACAATTTATTTAAATCTATCTATAGAATTAAAAGCAGCTTCTCCCTTTGTATCCTGTTCTATACTAATTACATACACCATTTCATGTAATCCCACAAAAAAACCCTGTGGGACTGATACTACTATTATCTACTTTACTAGTATTATCTATTTCCCTGCCTTTTTTAAAGAGCTGAGAACATTGTAGGTGAAAGGGTGAGGCAGCCTTTGTAAACTGCACTGCTAGTGCATGGCAACACTGCGAGCTGAACCGAGAGTCCCCTGATGCTGAAGCTGATGCTCTGAACCACAGGACTATACCACCTCTAGTTGTGCTTGCCCAAAAGCACTCAAAAGTCCATTGGAATTAGTCCCTTGGAAAAAGTTTTCAAATACATCTAACACTAGAAGTTAATGACAAGTGTACAAAGTCTAAGATACCAAATACATAAGAAGAAAATACTGAGTCATCCACTACTGAATTGTTCTTCTAGGAAGTAACAATAGTGTGCGGCCCCTCACAGGCATCTTTCATCGTTCAGTCAAAACCTACGATCCTGAAGTCTTATCCTATTTGCTTTTAAGACTGGATTTCAAAGCATTAGTTAGTGGCTAGTGTGTTTCCAGGGGAATAAAAGAATGTGAACACATATATTCTCTAACTCCACCTGAAGTGATAACAAGATAAAAATATAAAGAAATTTTAAATAACAATGATCTCATATTTTGGCATTTATCACAAGGTAACATTTTGGAATTTGTCACTGCAAATCACCAGTAAAAAATTACAAACGAGACTGTAAGTTTGGCACAATTTGAAAATTATATCACATACACAAAACATCAGCATTTTTAGATTCTTGATAAGACCACATAAAACAGTACAGTGATAATTTTCTTCCCTTTATTTATGTATCTTCAATTAAAGGAAAACAATCAGAAAACAGTTTCTTCTTAACGTATCATTCTTGTTCCCCCAAAATCAAATGCTCTTAAAACTAGGAATTAAGTTTTTAGAATAAGGGCTGCAGTTTTTCTCCACCCCCCCCTGTACAGGGCCAGATAACAATTATCTTAGGCTTTGTAGGCAATACAGTCTGTCATAACTACCCAACTCCACGTTGTGGTACAAAAGCAACCCAGACAATGTGAAAAACTGAGCGCATCTGTGTTTGAATAAAACTTTATTTACAAAACCAGGCAGTGGGCTAGATTTGACTCATGGGTAGTAGTTCACTAAAGCCAGGTTCAGAACACTCTCCCAGCTCTATGCCTACTAATCTACTACTGTAAGATAGCAACAGCATTATTACTCACTGGATTTTTCCCTCAAAAAAGTATAAGAAATTATGTGTCTAATTCAAATCAATATACACACAATGCTTCATAAAGTATGACAAATTAATGCCTACCATCTCTCTCATTTTCAAAGAATTCCTTTCAAAGACATCAAAAAATTAAGAAGTTATAGATATTTTTTATAATTTCAGTATATGGCATAACTTAATACCAAAATGAAATATAAACACAATGTAATGCTTCTTTCTCATTCATTCTATTTATTATTATTTTTGAAAGAATCCTTCTAACATTAGAAATGCCTAATTTACTATATGTTTTGAGAGCTAAATTTAAATAATAATATGTTGAACTAACTCTAAAGATAATTTTCCATTACCATTTGAGAGCAAGTTACTGTTGCAAGTATATCAAGGACTTCAGCAAATATAGGGATAACTGTTCCTCACTCTGAAGATAATAACCTGTCAGAAAATTTTGAAAATTTCACTTTTATTCTGCTTCATAAAGAATAGCAGACATAAAAGAGGAAATGAAAGGGAGAATACTAACATATACGAAATGATCTGCAAATGCCTGAAGAGGATTCTAGAACCAGGAAAAAAATAAGTATGGAAATCCTTTCCCACATCCTGCCATTTAGCTGTTTTACAGATGACTGAGTGTATGGGTAAAGGAGAGAAAGTAGATATAAATAAATCTCAGTTTACAAGCATATCTACTTAAAAGAGGAATCTATAATTGTTATGACTGTATAAAATTCGCAGCTGCTCTCTTCAAAGACAGACATAGGAATTTCCATGTTAACTTCAATTTCCCATAGGAACCCCGTGAATAAGTGCATACCTTCAGCCCAGTATTTCACGTAAGTAATATTTAATTATAAGTACAACCACTGTAGTGTAGTATTACCCTTAGTGGATATAATAGTTAAGGCACCTAAAAAGAAATTGAAATACTTCCAAAAGCAATTTTCTCACTTAAAAGCTGAAAAGCTCTGCTTTTCTCCATTCAACAAGTTAAAAGAAAACAGTAACAAACAAACCCAAAGAGATTCTTTGAACGCCAGATATACTGAAGGATGAGGTTCTAAAGATAAAAGGTAATAAGCTTACATATGCTCAGACTTTTCCCTATCACCACTTTAAGGGCCATTTCTCAGACTCTAATGTGCTTAATACACTTTGGATAAAATGTCCTTAAGTTTAGAATTAAAACTATTGTATGACATTTTACAAAATGTCAACTGCATTATCTGATATAATGCTGGGAATTACACTCATCCATGAGGACAATAATGTAACTGTGTTACAACATGTCTTTCAAAAACATTCCAAACTTGAAGTCCAATTTTAAGCAACCTTTTGTTACAGACAGTTGTATTATGTGAATTTCTAGTTCTTCAAATTAAAAGGAAAAACAAAGGTTTTGTTTCAAAGTTCAACTATAAGCAACATTTTTGTAATCTCATATATGAATTAACATAATGCTTTAAAAACTTACAGTAAATATCCGTCTGCCAGTTCGATCAAAAGTTACACAGTACACAGACGACAGGTGTCCAAGAATTCTTTTATGCATTTTCATGTGCTGATACACTGCAGTTGGAACCAGTCGCTCAAGTCTGTATTTTCCATTCAGCTTCCTTGAAAACAAAGTATCCGCTACCAAGAAAAGGGGGAAATAAGTATAATTCAGAAATTAATTTTCTTAATTATCCTCTTTTAAGAATTCATGTATTTCAATTTCTCATATATTGGTAAAAATAAAGATGCTTTCTAATGCATATGACTCCTAGTTAAAAGTCTTCAAAATAGTAAAGCCCGTTATTTTACCTGAAATAAGTCAAAAGCACTATTATCTTCACTTTACAAACAAGAAAATCTAGTTAAATAACCTGCCTAAAGTCACAAAGTAAGGCATGATGCTAGAATTAAAACTCAGGCTTCTTTACTCTCTACTCTGTCTGAAGTGAAGTGAAGTGAATGAAGTCGCTCAGTCGTGTCTGACTCTTTGCGACCCCGTGGACTGTAGCCCACCAGGCTCCTCCATGGGATTCTCCGGGCAAGAACACTGGAGTGGGTTGCCATTTCCTTCTCCAGAGGATCTTCCCACCCAGGGATCGAACCCAGGTCTCCCGCATTGCAGGCGGACGCTTTAACCTCTGAGCCACCTAAAGAGGCTCTTTAAAACCCAGAATGACTGTATGACATTATTTCTTTAAAAGTCTCCTATGAGATAGATTTTCTCATAAAAGCAGTTGAAACTGGATCCGGTGCTTTTTTCTTTTCCACAAACAGCAATTCTTAAACACTCTAAATATGACACGCTGAATGACACTTCTAAAAACTTTGCAACAAATGAAGACAGAGGAATAACTTGTTGCATTAATAATAATAACAATTAAGGGCTTCCCTGGTTGTCTGGTGGTTAAGAATCCGCCTGCCAATGCAGGGGACACAGATTTGATCCCTGGCCTGGGACGATTCCACATGCGGCAGGGCAACTAAGCCCTTGAGCCACAACTACTGAAGTCAGAGCCTAGAGCCCAGCCAGAGAAGCCACAGCAATGAAAAGCCCACGCACCACCAACAGAGAAACCCCCCGTTCTCTGCAATTGGAGAAAGCCCGAGGGTAGTAATGAAGACCCGGCACAGCCAAAAATAAATAAATTTAATAAATTTAAAAAAAAAAAGAAAAAAAAGCTGGGAATCCTGCCGAAGACCTGTACAATGATTCCTTTTCTAGAACCTATTAGCCCTCTTTCTTCACCTCGCCCGTTTTAACCCCCATTTAACGCCCATTTCAAGATATGAACGAAATTTACCTCCTGCTCCAAAGCCTGATACGCTGAATTTGGCCGAAGATGTTCCTTTCCATCTTACTTACTACTGTTCTTTGTTTTCTATACCAATAATTACGATGGAATTAGAATTATAAACAAAGAAGGTGCTCAATAAATACATGCTGACTGGTCTGCAGGCACATTTTCACCTGTAGATTATCTTTTAATACAAGGCTTTCTTTTTTCTGACTGTGACTGCCATCTACTTTGGATAATAAGCACTGCAGTTTCTCACATTTAAATTTAGTCCCCCCCCCCCACCAACCCCCAATTTAAATATATACAAAGTATTGATATTAACAATATTTAACTCCGGTTTAGAGCCTACGATTATGCCCTAAAGTTTATGAAATATAAATCTCTCAGGTGCATCATAAAGAATCTCAGAATATTATCTTATTCACATACAATAAATGTTTGGCTTACACTACATTTACAAGCAAAAAAAGAAAACATTGGGGACTGGCGACAAGGTAGAATACTTTACAGTTTCTAAAGCAATAAAATATAATTTAAGGAATAATTCCATTGTGCTTACATGATCTTTTCCTACATCAATTATTTTATATTCTGATAAGAGTGCATCTCCTGCTGTTAGAGGACAAGTTCTAAGATACAATCTTTTTGTTGTTGTTGTTCCTTTGACAATTTTTTATGAGTTATTTTTATTTTTTTTCTATCTTTTTTTTTTAATTTTATTTTATTTTTAAACTTTACAATATTGTATTAGTTTTGCCAAATATCGAAATGAATCCACCATAGGTATACATGTGTTCCCCATCCTGAACCTTCCCCCCTCCTCCCTCCCCATACCCTCCCTCTGGGTCGTCCCAGTGCACCAGCCCCAAGCATCCAGTATCGTGCATCGAACTTGGACTGGTGACTCGTTTCACACATGATATTATACATGTTTCAATGCCATTCTCCCAAATCTCCCCACCCTCTCCCACAGAGTCCATAAGACTGATCTACACATCAGTGTCTCTTTTGCTGTCTCGTACACAGGGTTATTGTTACCATCTTTCTAAATTCCATATATATGCATTAGTATACTGTACTGGTGTTTTTCTTTTTGGCTTACTTCACTCTGTATAATAGGTTCCAGTTTCATCCACCTCATTAGAACTGATTCAAATGTATTCTTCTTAATGGCTGAGTAATACTCCATTGTGTATATGTACCACAGCTTTCTTATCCATTCATCTGCTGATGGGCATCTAGGTAAAAATATGGAACGCTTCACGAATTTGCGTGTCATCCTTGCGCAGGGGCCATGCTAATCTTCTCTGTATCGTTCCAATTTTAGTATATGTGCTGCCGAAGCAAGCACTCTAGGATACAATCTATTTCAACATCTCTGCTACCTAAGACAAACTGTTGAAAGTTGTTAATTAGTATATTTAGGCTGAAACTAGTTATACAGTAACAGGGATTTGGTAAGTTTCTAATAAACCCTGATATACTTTGCCTTATGCACAGAAATGGCCTGGTGAAAGACGACCACCTGCACTTTAGCTCCAACTGATTTGGAGTCAAGATCACACAAAACCACAGGCATCATCTGTCCTGCCAAATGAGAACTCAAATGATCTTATCCAAACACTAAGGATCAATAACATCTCACTTATTGTCTGTTTTATAGAAAATTAAGTGATGACATAGAGCACAGATGTTGACCGTACTGTGTTACCAATACAGTTTAATTCTCTCCACCCCAAATTTACAAACTCAAAATGTCAAATTTTCTTAAAATCTCTATCACTGTTCAGGTACAAAAATATGGTCTTTGGAGGTAACTACGATACCAAAACTATTATTTTAATTATGATAAGGCACTTTTATATAGGTCAGAATTTTTTAAGATGGATTTTTAATGAAGACTATACTTCAGAGTTGATAAAGCAAAAACTAATTCCCTTAAGAGAAAATGTTACTACTCTCTTAAACAGTTTTTACTGAATCTCTACCTAAACTGGGATTAAACCTTTATTTTCACTTTAAGAGTCAACTGAGAAAAAGAACATCCCTTTCAAAAAGCTACCTTACAGTCAACATTTCAAGAAAACCTTTTTAGAAACAACATTAAGTCAAATACTGTACTCCATACCACCCTATGTTATGCTTGGCTGCCAATTAACTACTGAGTATTTTTAATGATACTACATCAGCATCCTAAGGGAAAGGGTACCAAACAGAGTCCTTGCTGTCAACCAATTTACACACTTGTACAACAGAACTAAAAGATATGACATACAGGGAAAACAGGATGTAGAGTTCCTAGGTAATAAGCTGGTGGTTCAAACTTGACACGGGGGGTTAGAGAAAAAATACAGGTATGCTTCAGTAGTTGAAGTTCAACTGAGGAGGTTGGATTTGAAGAAGGTCTGACCAGGTCAATTAGGTCAATTAGGCAGAGAAGATGTGGTAGGATTCCCGTTGAATGAACTCACATATTCTTTTACTACACAATTTGCGTAACATCTTGTCTCTCCTACCAGATCTTAAGTATCTTAAGCACAGAAATTTTGCCTTATTCATATTTCCTGCAACTGAGTGTAGTGCCTTTTAAATAAAAAAGTATATAAGTGAATCTTAGTTAATAATAAGAAACACAAGATGGTTCAATTAAATTTACAGTTTTATGGCAGAAAAGCAAATGGCAATCATTCACTTTCTCAAGAAATTGTTAACAGTAATTGGATTTTTGAGGAAAAAGGAAATGTCTCTTGGATTATAGGAACTCCTTAAATTTTATTAAACCAGAACATCAATTTTTAAAATGAGCATGGTTAAGCAGATATAAGAGGTCACAAAGGAATAAGTTCTTTATATGACATTATTATAGTTTTAACCTTATATCAAGTAACATATATGACTTTTGTTTAAAAGTACATTTATGTTCCCAAGTATGGTGATGGGAAATGTTCTTAAATTAAGCCTGCCAAAGCAAATTTCTATCTTCTTCACTTGGCAAATTCTTTCTTATCCTTCAGGGCCAGTTTAAATGCCACCTCCTCTAGTAAAAAGTGAATTTTACTTTTAAAGTAAAATTTTTTAATTTTAAAAGCAACCTAACCAGTTGTCCTATAGTACCACTCCTGTGTTCAAAACTGCAGTGTTCATTTGATTCACAATAAACACCAAGTTCATCATACATCAGCCTACCAAGACTCTGCACAATCTTGTGTCCATTATCTGACCCCTTGACTTGGTCTATTCCAACCATTCTAATCACCCCCATTCTTCCAACACATCAGGTAAAGCTCCTAACTTGGGGTCTTTACACCCGCTATTCCCTCTGGCCAGAACACTCTCCCCCCACGTGGCTAATTCCCAGGCTTCCTTCTTCATATCTTTCCTCAAAAGTCTGTCACCTTCTCAATGAAGCCTAACTTGATCAGCCTAGTGAAAATTACAACCCATCCCCTACCACCACTGCTAACTCCTGATGCCCCTATGGAGCTTAGTATCTGCTCTTTTTCCATCATCACCTTTTATTTGCTGTTTATGTTTACTGTTTATTTTCTATCTCCCCCTACTACAATATAATAAACTCCACACAGGCACAATTTTTTTGGTCTGTTTTGTTCTTTGATTAGTCTAAACGCTGACCGTGGTGGCTGGCACTTAGTAGAAGCTATGCATTTGGTGGACTTAATAAATTAACTACACAACAAAAAACAATTAGGTTTAGGAATAAAACAAAAATGCATTTCTTTATTGGACAGATTACAGATTCAAAGATTCCATACCATTCTTCCTTTCAACTGCCCTGCTAAATTTACTTAATTTGGAAGCAAAGGGATAGGTAAACATATTTATTCAACCATTCTGAGTGAATGGACAAGTAAAGTGAAATAAAATTTCCAGAAATCACTGCTATTCATTTGTATGATCTATGGAGAAAGAAAAGGAGCAAAAAGTGGTAAGTGTCATTTGTAGCAGCAAATCATTCATAACAGCCTTTGAAACAAAGTCTTTGTGCACAATTTAGAACTAGTTACTAAACAAAATAAACAAAAGACCCACAATTTCTTAAAGTTATTAACAGGTATAACTCTGTATATATCTAGCCAGTAGGGTCTTAACTATTACTTCTGTGCATACATCCTTGGTAAATAAAATTTCCCCACAAGTCATTTCTTTGTAGTTCACACCAAGGTATTTTTTAAGAATTAATTTATTTCTTTAATCATAATACGAATGCATACTTAACATAGAAAATAAGAATACTGTCTTTACATAATTCTACCACCTAAAGCAATTACACAAAATTTTGCAGAGATTTCCCTCATAAACAGAATTTTAATAGCTATGCCATCCATATTCCTTAATGAAATAAAAACTAGGCTTTAAGTTTGATGGACTTGTATTTAAACATGATACTGTGGAGATTTTAAGCAAGGTACTCTCAACTTCAACTTCTCAAGTCATTCATCCAGAAACATTTTCCACAATATACTTGGTTTTCATACCTGGCTATTCTTTGACATCTCATAATTTCACACGTTTACACAGCCAATTTTATCAATATTTTTCTTTTCTTTTGTAACTTGGTATAGTGCTTTAGAATGGTTCTTCTACCAGCCAACAGTATAATAAATATCTACTTAAATTTTCTTCTATGTTTTTGTGGTTTAAATTTCTCACTTAACTCCTTAACATATTCAGAGTTTTGGTAGATGTTACTAGGTGAGTCTCTAAAGATATTTTTTCTCCCCTAAATAATCAACTATTTGTTCCGATCTTTCCACTAACTAACCCTTCTCTATTCTAATAAACTGTGATTTAATTATCGTATATATATTTCTGTACTAACCTACTGAAGGCATGTTTATTTATATACTAGCAATGACAACCCACTCCAGTGCTCTTGCCTGGAAAATCCCATGGACGGAGGAGCCTAGAAGGCTGCAGTCCATGGGGTCGTGAAGAGTCCGACACAACTGGGCTACTTCACTTTCACTTTTCACTTTCATGCATTGGAGAAGGACATGGCAACCCACTCCAGTGTTCCTGCCTGGAGAATCCCAGGGACGGGAGAGCCTGGTGGGCTGCCATCTATGGGGCTGCACAGAGTCGGACACGACTGAAGTGACTTAGCAGCAAAACTTTGGGCTTCGTTCATAGCTCTGTTGGTAAAGAATCTGCCTGCAGGTTAGTGCAGGAGACCAGGGTTAGATTCCTGAGTTGGGAAGATCCCCTGGAGAAGGAAATGGCACCCCACTCCAGTACTCTTGCCTGGAGAGTTCCATGGACAGAGGAGCCCGGTGGGCTACAGTCCACGCAGTCGCAAGAGTTGCACATAAGGTAGTGACTAAATCATCAGCAGCAGCAGCAAAACTTTAAATTTACTAGTGACACTTTAGTATGAATGTGGCTATTCTTCATGTCCTTTAAAAAATATCTTACTCCTGATTTATAATTATATAGTTTGAAGACTACTGAGAAGTTTTTTAAAAATTCACCTGTTGGAAATATAAGCTTAATTTCATTTACCTATAAACAGTTGCCATCTGTCTATCCAGGAACATGGTACTTTCATCCCACAAATGGGCCAAGTTTCCAATGCAGATATTTTAGAAAAAGATAGACATAAGCAGATTTACCTCAGTTTTCCTCACTATACAAATCTGTACCATGTGAATCAAGTTCATGGGAAATCTGTAGACAAATCTCTATCACATGAACCAAGTTTATGAGGAAAAAATGGATAGCTGCCAAAAAAGAGCATCTGCAATAACCTTAGTGACTATATTTTTGAGAATATTAGAAAAACATATGATAAAATCTCTGCAGATAATAAAGAACTAAGGCAGAAATATCATCACCTCCCTCCAAAAGGCCCCCCCTTCTAATAGGTACTTTTTGTCCCAATTTTTTGAAGGTGAAGTGTATTTGTTATACAGTATTATGTAAGTTACAGGTTTACAAAACAGTGATTCACAATTTTTAAAGTCTATACGCCAATTACACTTATTATAAAATATTGGCTATAGTCCTTGTGTTGTCTAATATACCCTATAGCTTACTTTATAACCCTATTCCTCTTAATTCCCTACTCCAACATTGGGCCCCCTCCTTTGCTCTCCCTTGGTAATCACTAGTTTGTTCTCCATATCTATGAGTCTGCTTCTTTTTGTTATATTCACCAGTTTGTTGAATTTTTTAATTCTACATGTAAGTGACATAATCCAGTATCTGTCTTTCTGTCTGACTTATTTCACTTAGCAAAATACCCCACAAGATCAACTGGCTAAGTATTTTAAAAAATGGAGGAATTCCCTGGCAGTCTACTAGTTAGGACTCTGCGCACTCATTGCTGAGGGCCCAGGTTCAGTCCCTAGTGGAGGAATTAAAAGCTCACAAGCCACACAGTGTAGCCAATAAAAAAAAAATGGACGAGGGCACACGGTGTAACTGCAATGAATTACCCAAGGTCAAAATAAGTCATGTTAAGAAAGACGAATTGAAGAAAAAAATTAAACTTACTATCAATTAACAAAAATGCAGAAAGAAGCTGGGCTTTTGCTGCTGTTGAAGTTTCAACTCTTATGAAAAACATAAAACAATACAGTATCTAGTCCAATGTGGGTTAGCTACTGCAACCAGAGGGCCAGGACTAGTGTCTACCACTTTTGCCAACATGTGAAAGCAGAGCCATGCTGGCAGCATAATGAATGCAAAAGAGAGGCAGGTGGCAGTAGATTCCAAAACCTGGAGAATTAAGGTTTGTGCCAGTAGAAGAATTAAAGGAGGATGCAAAAAGAAGAAAGAACATGTACTTCAGAAGGTGCAACTAGACCCTTTTCTGGTAATAAAAAAAGGGTACTCAGATAAGAAACATCAGAATATTTTACCAGAAGACTTTAATTTTTTATCAGCTTTATTTTTGTACTATATTTTGACCAACTTTATTCTGTGATTCTGGTTTTAAAAAAACACTTAGAAAGGTTCCAGAGTTTCTATACATAAAATGCAGAATTAGTTATAACTTGTAATTAATAACCATATAAACAGTTCCTAAATTAAAGTACAAAAGAGTAGATTCTGCAGAATCAGTATCTAGATTTCATTTTAATCTCCACAATCTCTGTTAAATAAAGGCTCTGTCAGAGTTTGGAAACCTACAGAATTAAACTTGAGTAAATTACAAACATACCTCATTTTACTATGCTTTGCTTTAGTGCACTTTGCAGATACTGGAGTGCTTTATTTGCTTTTACAAACTGAAGGTTTGTAACAACTCTGCATTGAGCAAGTCTACTGGCACGGTTTTCCAACGGTATTATTTTCGAAGGCATCTACAGTTCCTTTTAGACATAATGCTATTGCACAATTAATAAACTACAGTACAGTGTGAATAACCTTTACATGCACTGGGAAACCAAAAAATTGGTGTGACTCGCTTTACTATGATATCAACTTCATTGCAGTGGTCTAGAACCCCATCATACCTCTGAGGTCTGCCTGTACAAAAATAATGATAATCATGTAAGCAAAACTACGTGAAAATCAACTGTAATATGATCTACCTCTTTAGACAATAATTAGCTTGCCCAACAAAATAATGCTACATCCACGATCAGAGGCCAATTTCTATAGCAATAATCTTCCAAATTCACAACAAGTCCAAAAAGTTTTCTCTACACGGCATTGGTGATTTCCACTAAATAAAGTATTGTGTGGTAATAAAGTATTTGCTAATGCATAAAATTACATAAAAAAATTTTTTTAAAGGATCACAAAAATGTTTGAATGGAAAGATGATGCAATTGTGCAGGTCACAAAAAACAGCTATCTAATTCCCTAAAAGAAAACTTACGCTAAAACCAAGAATCAAGTATCTTGAGAAAGTACCTATTAAGGAAGATGAAAGTCAACAGTGATTGAAGCTAGAGAGAGGTTCTTATGGGGGCGGCTTCAAGAATCTAGTACAAAAAAGTCTTATCTGCTATTCTTGTGGAGGGGAAAAAAGCAACAGAAAACTATTATGATGTGTAGCAGATTTGGAAAATAATAGCTAATATTTACTGAGTGCTTTTACTATGTACCTGACACTGTTCAAGGAACTTCATATACATTCTGATGTAATCCTCATGGATCTTTAAAATGGGTATGACAATTATCCGCGTATTGCGGACACTCCTTACCAATAACAGAACTGAAAGGCAGAATCTAATTTTCCCATTCAATCCCAGAGATGAAGCCCAGGTTTGAATTCAAGCTTATTCCAAAGAGTGCACTCTTACCATACTGCTTAAGTAGACAAACATTAGGAAAAAAGACTGAGAGGAAACATGCTGACGTATTAGTAACAGATAACCAGTGAGACTGGTTAATTTTTCAGCTGCTCTGTTTTCCAAGTTTTCTGCATTGAGCATATGTACATCCTGATTAATATTTTATTAAATAAAGTATAGCTCAGCCTACCTTGAGGAGCTCAAGAGTAATATGAAAGATATGAACTGTCTAAAGAGATTAAGCTTAAATTCAAAGACTGATAAAAACAGATCCAGGGATAAAGATTCAAGGAATTTAAATTTATTTAATCATTAAAAAAAAAAGAAACCCTAAAGACTAAGCACATTAAAGTACATGAATGTATACACTACAGAGAATAACCATTGCCTATTTGACAATGGATATACTACAAAGTATTCACGTCTAGTTTGATTCAGAAGCCATAAAATAAAATGGGTCATCAACTTTGTTTATGTTTGTTTCTAAATCTTTCCCATTAAATTTTTAAAGTAAAAGATGGTAAAGATAGTTTAGATTCAATTTTATTTGTTAAGGACGTATATACGAAGGAACCTGTAACATTTAATTCTCTATAGAGCCACTAGTGAAAAGCTCACCACAGTAATTCTAACAGATATTAGATACAAATAGCTATTAGTAGAAAATTACAACCAAATATTCGTAATCTGAGGGCCAGAGATAATCTAGGAAATAATTCAACACAGGTTGGTTTATTTCCACAGCATCATCTGGTCTCTATCACAATACACAAGTAACTAGTAACGACTCGACGTAAGAACAAGACAAATAAAATTCTGTAACAATAATCATAATGAACAAAAATGCCAACTTTAAAGTGCAAAGGGTTGCAACATTTGAAGAATAATCCTGTAATTAGCTTATCTGTCCACAAAAAAAAAAGGATGGGGAGTGAGGCAAGAGAAAACAGAAAAGCAAAGCGAAATAATTACATGGGTGACACAAAACCCAAGAGATCCTCCCTCCCTCTTTTATAACGTATCTAAAATAATTAGTATGAACAGCAGCTGCCCTCCAAATCTCTACCTATTTAATTTCAAGTTTAGTTGTAATTCCCATTTGAAAGACACGTTTTTAAGATTTAGCAGATGTCACAAATATGAATAATGCCTGAAAAGAACTCAAATACTAACGGAAATAAAACACAGAAGATGAAAAAATGATTTCACGAGTTAAGCAAAAAAAAAAAAAAATTCACCAACCAAATACAAAAATAAGCACTAAAAAACCAAACCAAACAAAAAACCAGACATTACAAGTTGTAATTTATTAGAGCTGTACAATCCCTGATTTGTATGATTCTTCCTTCTCATTTCTTTCCTGGAAACTCATGTGATGATACAGAAAATACAATGGTATAATATTTTCAGTTTTAAATATTTTAATAGCTATTTAAATAAAAATTCATTTTTTAAAAAGTTAGGGTTTTTTTTTCCCCCCAAACATTTTAACCATTCAATTTTGAGTCAACAAACATTTATAGAGCACCTATATGGGCCAAGTATGAACTAAAGGATATAACAAAGAAAAAGAAAAGACAGAACTTACCATCATGGAGACTGCAGTTTAGCAGGGAAGAAAGACATGAACAAGGACTTACAACAATGTTAAGTTCCATCAAATAGAAGGTACAGAGAAATCTTGAAATATACACCAAAGGATCCTAAACATATAGGGCAGGAGGATATCAGGGAGTCAGAGTACACTTCCCTAAAAACTGATATTTAAATACCTGGAAAATGAACAGCCAGGGAAGGCAGGGAGGTGATAATCTATCTAGGTGGAGGGAAGGGCGTGTGCAATGGTCGGAGGCTGGAAGGAGCGCAACATTTAAGCAACAGAAGGGAGTCAGGTGTGACCAGCCCTTGGAGCACAAACGAGGCAGCATCAGAGAAAACGACTAAGGAGGAAGAGGCTGACTGCAGAGTGCTTTCTAGGCTATGCCAGGCATTTTGGGCTATTTTCCAAAGACAATAAATTGAAGCTTTCTAGGGAGAAAAAAGTGGGAATAATATGGTAAAAGATTTGCTTTGGGATAACTGCAGTTTTATCTCTTGAGAACAATGAGAACAGATCTGAAGGTATGTAACTAAAAGCAAAAGGTGATTTTACAAAAGAAATCAGAGGGTTCAAAACACAAAATTTCATTTTAGAAAAACTTAATCAGTGGGCCAACAAGATTATGAAGGCCTTCTCAAGGAACTGAATATTTTCTCTCAAATTTAAGTATTTATCAGGCAAGATACAAACTTGAGAGAACACACCATGTTTTACTGTTTCTAGAATTCATATACTGGGGCATGATTCAAAAAGTTCCTATACCCAAATCAATAAAATGGACACGGGTAGTACAAGACTAATGAATATAGAATTTCACAGGAAAGGTAAAAAGGTGCTATATAAATATGATCAAAGCTAAATGCATAAGATGAGAAATAAAATATCCAAAGATATAACTGAGTTACTCACCACCTCTCTTAAGTTTCAGTTTTCTCATTAATAAAGGTAGGGGTAGTTTGCAGTTATTATAAAAAGCAAATAAAAACCTTTTATAAACTTGACAGCATTATGTACTAACATCTATACTGACAGTCCTTAAACAGTCAAATCTTCATATTATAAAAGTGGATCTTACTTTTTTCCTTTACTTTTTTTTAAGAGACTTTTATGTGAGATCATTTTCCCCTTGCATCTCCCTAAAGATGCTTGAACAAATTGCTGCTGTTTATGTAAATATCTACTCAGCTTAATCATGGACTTCCCAGTTTTTAAGATGTCTAGTTAGATGTTCAATCCTGAACTTCAAAGTTTCCCTGAAGAAACTTGAAATAAAAAGTCAGAGACTTTACGAAGAAAATATGATAATTTGCTTCACTTAGAGAGCTATGAGATTTAACATCAAACCCAATAATCAATCCGGAAAAAGATATGATGCAAACTAAAAAAGGAAATGGCTAGTGCTTCCTAATTAGTTCTGAAATTATATGTCAGACACATTATATGGTGGGCAGGAGGGCACCTCTTATCACATCCATAACCTAAAAACAAATTTTACTGTACGATTTACAAAAGAAAATAAACACAGCCACAAGAGCAACCATTTAAACTCACCCAAGGAAACTGTCATTCTTCAAAGTGCCTCCCCTTTTTTGGTCAATCACAATTTGAAAAGAAATTTAAACAAAAGAAAAATATGAATGTCTATTTTATATATGTGGTGCTTTGGCATACTGAACATTAGTTTTATTTCCCTTAAAAAACAAAAATGCAATACATTTTAGTAGTCTCTCATTAACTACCTGTTTTTAGGAAGGAAAGAAGGAAGAGGTGAGCAGGGGAGGGGTGAAGGAGAAGGGAGATAAAAAAACAAAAATCTGTGACAAGTGAAAATATGAATATTATTCTGAACTTTTCCTATTCTACCCCAGTTCATCAATTACAGCAATTATATATTATCTCTTCATTTAATACTTACTGATGCTGAGGGGCTGGATCTATAAGGAATAATACAATAATAACCTCTATCCTCAAGCCCTAAAAGCAGTAAATATCATCCAGGGGACAGATTAAAAAACAAAACCAAGGACTGCCCCCCAAATATGTAAATGGTTAAAGAACAACACAAATTATAAAACCATGTAACTATTTCCTAGCTAGAAGATTAAAATGGCAAAAGAAAATAAATTCTGGAAGGAAAAATGGTTACTGAGAAAACAGCAGATCAAAATAAATGTATGCAAATAAGTGATGAGTAGACACCTAACTAAGGATTAAAATATGGATTGTATAAAAGGCAGGAAAAGGTACAAGATTGAGTAGAGTATTAGGGAAAGAATGAATAGAATCTTAAAATTTAGTGAATTATATGCCAATTGTTAAATTAGACATTATATGCTAAAGCTCCAAGATTTATAATAATATAAAAGCTTTTTCTAAGAACTATTAAAGAAATATAGTCATAAAAGAAAAAAACTTAACCCTACAATTGCAGACCCTAGCCCAGTGCCAGATATGCTAAGAGCCATTTCAGAATAAGTCAAATACAGTATTGAAAATATGGCAAAATGTAACAGTGAAAATGAGAAGGGAAAAGAATCTCCTAGAATCTCCTCTTTAAAAATGTACTCTAGATGTTTTTGCAAAATAATTAACTGAATGTTACAAAGTTAGAATATAACATCTTCTGTCACCTACTTTGTGCCTCACTTTGCTACTCATTTCAGTTCAGTTCAGTCGCTCAGTCGTGTCCGACTCTTTGCGACCCCATGAATCGCAGTATGCCAGGCCCCCTTGTCCATCACCAACTCCCGGAGTTCACTCAGACTCACGTCCATCGAGTCAGTGATGCCATCCAGCCATCTCATCCTCTGTCGTCCCCTTCTCCTCCTGCCCTCAATCCCTCCCAGCATCAGACTCTTTTCCAATGAGTCAACTCTTCGCATGAGGTGGCCAAAGTCCTGGAGTTTCAGCTTTAGCATCAGTCCTTCCAAAGAAATCCCAGGGCTGATCTCCTTCAGAATGGACTGGTTGGATCTCCTTGCAGTCCAAGGGACTCTCAAGAGTCTTCTCCAACACCACAGTTCAAAAGCATCAATTCTTCGGTGCTCAGCCTTCTTCACAGTCCAACTCTCACATCCATACATGACCACTGGAAAAACCATAGCCTTGACTAGACGGACCTTTGTTGGCAAAGTAATGTCTCTGCTTTTGAATATGCTATCTAGGTTGGTCATAACTTTCCTTCCAAGGAGTAAGCGTCTTTTAATTTCATGGTGCCTCCAAATAACTAGATATGGTAGATATTATCTCCACTTTACAGATGAGGAAATTGAGAGGTTGAAAAAATAAACAACTTGCCTAAGGCCACACATCTTGAGCAGTCAAGATTCATAACTAATTTTAAGTGAATATTTGGTGCCTTTGTTCAAACTATTTCCTCTGAGAAAACTAGAAATGTGGACAAGATTTAAGACTCCTTTTAACATACAGTAGTCCCTCCCTAATTCACGGTTTCTCTTTCCGCAGTTGTAGTTACCTGTGGTCAATCAGTCTGAAAATATTAAATGTAAAATTCCTGCAATGAACAACTCCTCTGAGTTTTAAACTGCACACCATTCTGAGTAGTGTGATCGATGATCCATGCTACCCAGGATCCTTTAGTCCAGCATGTTGTGTTAGTCACTCAGTTGTGTCTGACTCTGTGCAACCCCATGGACTGTATCCAGCTGGGCTCCTCTGTTCATGGGATTCTCCAGCCAAGAATACTGGATTGGGTTGCCATTGCCTTCTCCATAGTCCAGCATATCCGGTTCATTCATTTAGCAGTCATTTGAGTTATCAGACCATGTCGGTCATCAGATTGACTGTCCCTGGTATTGCAGTGCTTGTGTTCAAGTAACCTTTATTTACTTAATAATGGCTTAAAGTGTAAGAGTAGTGATGTGGGCAATTCAAATAAGCCAAAGAGAAGCTGTAAAATGTATCCTTTCAGTGAAAAGGTGAAAGTTTTCAGCTAAGTAAACAAAGGGAAAAAAAATTCCTAGGAATTCCCTGGCAGCCCAATGATTAGGACTTGGTGCTCTCACTACCAGGGCCTGAAGTTCAATCGCTGGTCAGGGAACTAAGATTCTACAAACCGCAAGGTGAGGCCAAAAAATAAATAAATAAAAGAATGAATATTTTATCTGTGAAACTGTGATGAAGGAAAAAGAATGTGTGCTAGTTTTGCTGTTGCACTTCAAATCACAAAAACTACAGCAACACTCTGTGATAAGTGCGTAGTTGAGGCTAAAAAAAAAGGCATTAAATTTGTACAATGGGGTATTTTGAGAGAGAAAATGAGAGATCACATTCACAAAACTTTCATTACAGTATAGCTGACCACTGAACAACATGGATTCACTTATATTAGGATTTTTTCAATAAATACTACAGTACTACATAATTGCAAGGGACAGAGAAATCAGTGCCCCTAATCCCTGGACTGTTCAACAGTCAACTGTATATAGTTATAACTGTTCTATTTATTAGTTATTGTTAATCTCTTACTGTGCCTAATTTATAAATTAAACTTTATCAGATACTTCTTTAAAAGCAATATATATAGGGTTTGGTACAATCTGCCGTTTCAAATATCCACAGGAGAGCTTAGAACATATCCACCATCAAGAGAGGAACTACTGTATAGGCTTTTTAACCTTAACTGGATATTTGTGGAGTAAAGCTGCTTTTAAAGGCAAAGCTGACTCCTTACACACAAACATTTTGAAGAATCAGGTTCTCCAATACTCCTTATTTCCACTCACCAAGACTGCAACTTTGCTGCAGAAGCAACAAGTAAAATAACAAAGAGATGGTAGCATCTGGCAAACAAAAGAGATGAAAACTTGGGAAACCTAGAGATTAGGAGTTTACTTTGCTGACATGTTAAATCTAAGAAAAAGGCAAACAAGGCAATTAGCAAATGACTGCTTTAATTTAATACAATCTTTTTCACAAGATAAACATGCTTCACAGTCTCCAAATTTAACTTTAAAAACAGCCTTAATGTATTTATCTCCTCTCCTACTTTCTTCCCCAACCATGTCACTTACTATTGAAGTAGGGTTGTTTATCATAGGTAAATACAGAATAAACTGTATTCAAAAAGAGGCATAACATGGGTAAGGAGGTGAGAAAGGACAAATATCAGAGATTTGTTAGCACCTCTGAAAGTAAACGTTGCCATGACAAGTACACATTCACAACTCTTCCACAGAAAATTGTCAGAAGTTAGTGATAAAAGATTAATGGTATTTTTTTATTTTTCTGCCTCTCGAAAACATTTATTACAGGAGGTTGTAAAGGGCTGGAAAGGAGCCAACTCACATTGGTTATTCTGCCCTGAGACTGAAATTCAAGCAGTTTTCACAATTTGTATCAAATAATAGGAGGTACAAAGTAGTCAAGATTTAAAAGCAGATAATACAATAAAATAGGGTAAGAAAGCACTGAGATAAACTCCAGAGTTGGTTTCGAAATTATACAGGTATGAGTTTTAATATTCCAGGTACAATGAACCAATAACCCAGTTCACTAATAAACTTTATTTCCTAAAAGTCAGTTTTGGGGTTTTTGTTTACCTCACAGCTATCCTTGAAGACTGAGTCTCTCTCTTCTTCCAACCATCTACTCTGTTTTTTACCCCCAACCCATTTCTGAACTTTTCCTGTTCTACTGGAGGTCACCAATTATATCAATTACCTACTGCCTCTTTATTAAATATATACTAATGCTGAGGAGTTGGGTGTATACAGAGCACAAACACATACCTTCCAACTTCCAGAACCTAACAGTACAGCAGAAAAAACAAAGGTAAATAAATAGCCATGATTATGTGACAAAAGCTATAGCAGAGTAAGTATAAGTACTTAATTCTGCTTGGTTACATTTAGGTTTTAAAGCATGAATAGATAAATGTTCATAGAATGAGGGACACTGCAGAGAGAAAGGGATGAAAAGACTTTGGCTGATTTTAAGAACTGCCAAATAGTTGTACAAAGCTGCAGCACAAGGTACAAGTGAGGAAAAGGCGGGAGAAGGTCCATTTTGTGAGCCACGTTACAGGGCTGAGACTATTCAAAGTCACTGGGGAAAAGGAGGCATGACGTGATCACATCTGCATTTTAGAAAGTTCAGAGCCGCAGTTCTCAACAGGAGGCAATTTTACCCCAGGGGCATCTGGGAATGTTCTGGAGACATTTCCGTAGTTACCACTGGAGTTGCTACAGACAAGGATGATGATAAACACCCTACAATGCATAGGACAGTCAATTATGAAAAGGAATTATGTGGCTCAAAATGAGAACAGTGCTGAAGTTAAGAAACCCTGGTTTAGAGCTAAGTTCTAGGGTAGAGGAATAAGACTGGAGGCAGGAGATCATTTAATCTGTAATTCTAGGAGAGCAGAGGCCATGCTCCTCATTATCCTACTCTCCAGCTCTAAGCCAGTGTGGGACATGATGCAGGGATGCAGTCTTTACTCACGCTTCCCTGGTGGCTCAGATGGTGAAGAATCTGCCTGAAATGCAGGAGACCTGGGTTCAATTCCTGGGTCGGGAAGATCCCCTGGAGAAGGGAATGACCACCCACGAATGACCACCCACTCCAGCATTCCGACCCAGAGAACTCCATGGACAGAGGAGCCTGGCGGGCCACAGTCCAAGGGGTTTCAAAGAGTCAGACACGACTGAGTGACTAACACTAATATTTACCTGGGAAGTGAATGAATGATGCAGAGCTCCAGGCAAAGAGCACAAGGCCCACATGTGGCTGTGGCAATGGAAAACAGATGCAAAGGACTGAACAGAATATACAGGCCTTACTGAAAAAAAAATCTAAGAAAGGAAAATCCAATTTACCATCACCCCAATCTTAAATGATTTTCTGAGTTATAGTAAAAAGTTTAATTAAAAAAACTGTGCAAGCCTTAAATGCAGTATTGTATTCTGTACCAGATCTTGAAACAAGAAAAAGTAATTAAGTTGGAAAATGTGGTGAGATATGAATATGGTCTGGTGTTTAGTTAATAATAACATTGGCGGAGCAGTTTTAAGGAATTCTAGATAATATAGGACTGTAACATGAGGAAAAACTGCGCAACGGGTTATAAAAGCTTTTTGTGCAACTTTCCAGTAAGTAATTTATTTCAAAAATTTTTTTAAAAAGCCTATTTCCCAAATGTATCAAACCTTAAATATTTGAATCTACACTAAACATTCCCATTTGTATTTTAAGAAAAGCTATAATGCTAAGATCTTTTTATTACATGGGTCTTTGGTAATACTACATTGATCCAGGAAAAGAACAAGGAAAATTTTTAGAGGCAGCCAGACAGAAATGGCAGAGGAATCAACAAAATAAGATACTAACACTCATATTTAAAAATAAAAATCTTCTGACTCATAGTCTGTGATAACCTGAAATGAATATTCTATCACTATGCAGGCAAATTATTCTGCCAAAAAACCTAATGACTTTTTCTTCCCATTACCACCCAATCACACTTTCATAATAATGACAAGACATTTAAGACTGTCACCAAGGTGAACTGAAGAGACACGGCACTAAACTACGACTATTAGTAAGTAGAGTCATTTTGATTAGTCCAGCTTCTCTTTAGAGATGTCAAAAATTATATGCGAATACAAAAACATCAGGTAAAATCAGCGTTCCAGTACAGGCATTTTTTTGTTTTTTAAATATGAAGAGCAACTTCCTGAAAATCTGAATGGAAAAATGTTATCATAAACCTTAAAAATGAAATAAAACTCTTTCAGAAAGGTACAACAATTACCTGCATGGTAATTAATTCTATTACCTGAATATACCAGCGGCATTTCTCCTGATGTGACACAAAGCTCAAGTTATTTTTGCCATATTTAAATCCCCTATAACCACGTCAGCAATATTTACTGATCTGATGATTAATGACATGGCCTAAAATACTTTATCTGACTTTATAAATATAATCTGGTATCCTTTTCCAAAATATGACTAATACCAACTTTCTTGAGTAGCCAAGTGTTAACCAACTGTTAACTATTAGTTTATTAAGAATAAGGAACAGCATAATGGGAGTCACTGTACTTTCACGACTCACTAAACATGTAACCCTGATCAAGTCACCAAACCTTTTCATGCCTCAATTTCCTTCTCTGTAAAGTAAAAGTATTTCCTACCTAAAGATCATTTAAGGTTTTAAAAGATAAAAATAAATGGAAAATGGTTAGAATAGTGCCTGAACAGAGTAATTACTCACATAGCAAATGTTAAGAGGAAAGTTACTATCAATCATTTTTGCACTTTCACTGCCTTCCACAGTGTTGCCTGACAATGCGTTGAAAGAACAACATATTCCCCTTATTAAATGGATCTGCATTTTTTCAAAAAAAGGATAGACTTTTCCCTAGAGGGGACATTTCTAATAAATTTACCTTCCCCTTCTTTTAAGAAAACTGTTCTACTTCCTAGTATAATTTTCTAGGTGAAAATATACTCGTGTCTCAAATCCTTTGTTGTTTTATAGTTGTTCATTATACTGAGAACACATAGGAATCATTATTTAACCAGGACAATCATATTAAAAAAAAAAAAAAGATCACCCATGATTACCCACCATGGGTAAACCACAAGATAACTTTGGAAAACAGCTCAGAGAAAACTAAAAAAGATGTAAATCATACAAGAGAGGGGAAGAGAGAAGACAGTGAGAAAGCCTAGCATCTGTTTAACTGGAGTTCCAGGAGAGGAGAGAGAATGGAGCAGACATGATATTTTAAAAGATAATGGCTGACAATTTTCCAATGCCAATAAAAGACATTACAGATTCAAGGAGCCTAATAAATCTCAAGCTTGATAAACAGAAAAAAATGACACCAAGGAATATCACAGTCAAACTTCATGAAACCAATGAGAAAAATCTAAAGTAAAAGAGATCATCTTTCCAGTACTAACAGTTAGATTTATACCCAAATACATCAAAATTGTCTATGAAATACAAAATGCCCCAGATAAAACACAAAACCTTAGAAAGTACTTCTGTAAGTAAAACAATAGAAAAGCATATTTTATATAAACATTAAACAAGTTATACAAAACCATAATACTGACAAATTATAATATGGTAATACTGACTGTAATTACCCAGAAAAGGAAGAGAAATAAGTATAATCTGGACAGGTAGAAGAAAGAGGGAGAAGACACTTCTAACTAAGCAGGAGGGTAGGGACAGAAGAGGCTATGATTAAAATACGAAGCTCTATGAAAGTCAGAAGTAAGACTTGGTGGTAGAGGAACTGCAACTCCATTAAAATACCATAAGCTACCTCTCATACTACCTTGAGCAGAAGAGAGACATAGCAGAAGTAGAATTAAATAAGAGTAATATTACAGGGTTACATATAGTATAACCTGAAAGGGAGAGAGGGAGAAGATCCCGGAAGCAAGACTATGTGAAGGAGGCTATAGTAATTCAGGTAAGATAAGCACCCTGTAGTAGTGGAGTTAAAAAGGATGAATTTAGAGGGCATTTCAAGAAGATCTATCTACATCAGTTTTCCTTCTTGAAATTTTAAAGGCCAAAAAGTACACAATTATTCATAAAAATAACCACACTATTACAACTAATCTGTATTATGATACAATTGCCTACTGAATCAACAGAATGACATATATCTTTAAAAAACAATATTCTATAAAAATACCAATGAGCTCATTAGATAAGTACAATATTTATAATCCATAATTACACATTCTTATGACTTTTTCATTATAGATTACTAACATAAGAAAAAAATTTGAGGGCTTTTTCCTCTTTGAAGGCTAATACACAAAAAATGAAAATTCTCTGACTTCACAGCAAGTAAAAAACATTTTTATTTTCAAAAGCTCTTTACTAAGAGGCTATCAACTTGGTAATGAACTCAAACAACTCACCAATGCTGGGTGGGCTACCATAGTTAATTGGTGACTCTGGTGGTCTTCCACAATGCAATGCAGCCAGAGCAGATCCTTTCCACACAACATGCTTGCAGCCTATTAAACACAAACATTTTTTATTGGATATAAAGATAGGACACAAAGACAAAAAGTGAGAAAAAGACCATCTAAATGCTGTTAGAAATTTTTCATACTTTTGTTTGTGCGTAGCAAGGACTGTCTTCCAGCTCCTAACAAAGTTTGTACTCCAGGAACACTTTGTGGAATCTCTTGCTCAAGAAGAGGTCCCAGTCGATGACAGATCTGCAGCAAGTGATCAGGTGCTAAATGTCTGTAATACTTCACCTATTATGTGAAAGACACAGATAAAATGTTTGCTAAATACAGTGGGGATACAGGATACAATTATTTACAGTAAATAAAATGTACTTTTAAAAACATAGTAATTTGTTCTTGCTAGTCACATTTCATTTTACTTGGGGGGAAAAATTCACATTCATTCAGTGAAATCCCTTGATTCACAGTATAAAACTACCCAACCATGATTTAATCCACTGAAGAGGAAAAATGCTAAAAGAATTGATGGAACCTAAATACAGCAAGTTATAAACTAACAGATGCTAGTCAATGCAAATACTGAACAATGAAAAAATATATATTATAACCTAAAATGGTATGTTCCAGTCTAATATTTTAATTTTCAAAATAAACAAAAAATCATCTAACTATAAACACTTTTTATCACCAATGATATTTTTAAAAATCTCCAGAATAGTTCAGGATTAAAGAAAACTACACAGTTTATGTTCTCATTACAAAATCTAAAGACATCTATATAATTTCTATGCTGAAATTTATAATTTACCAAAAACTTCACAGAGAGAAAGGCCGAATTCCAACTGTTAAATGAAACAAGTTTGACTATAAAATAAATCTACCAACTACAAAGTTTGGGCTGTTTTTGGAACAACTTCAAAATATTGCTTAATTTAGATTAGCATTCAAAACCAAGATGTAAAATGCTTTATGTTTATTATCCATCCTGAAAAGTCTTTTATTAAATAGATAATATTTGCATAATAATGTAAAGATATTAAATTAGGGGGGAAAAGTACACTATGTTTTCACTTAATGTTTAGATTACCAAGTTACAAAAAAATTCTCACTGCAGTACCTAAATATTCTAGTTTAGCTGTTTTCAAAGTGTGTTCTGGGGACTCCTAGGGATTTCTCAAGTAAAAATTGTGAGTCTTCATGCTTCCACTGCAGGGGACACAGGTTCAATCCCTTGTCAGGGGAACTAAGATCCTGCATGCTGCACAGCACAGCCAAAAATTTTTTTTAAAAATGAATAATATGAAGATGTTATTTGCCTAAGTTTTCCAGCAATGTCCCAACAGACTGCATGTCTAAGGGGATATAAGAAATCTGCCTTCTATTAAGCCAGAGATTAAACATCCTCAAAAGGATAAAACAATACCACTCACTTCATAAATTTGTTTTGGGAAATAATGATGTTATAAAAATTTTTTTACTTATATTAACATGAAATGAGTTTATTATATTTAAATGAATAAAAATATTTTAAAACTTGTCTTAATTTTTAAGTGGTAAATATGAATAGATAATACACACAAAGGAACTGCAATAATTTTCATTAATGTAAAGAGGTGCCGATGTAAAGTTTAAGAACTGCCACTCAAGTTCATTTAGACTAAAAAAAAAATAGTAACTGGAAGCTTGCACCCTCTGACTCTACCCATTTCGCACCCAAGTAGGAAGAGTCAAAAGGTTTAAGATTTACAGTTATAAAATATACAAGCCATAAGAGTATGATGAAGAGCATGGTGACTATAGTTAATAATACTGTACTGTACAACTGAAAGCTTTAACAGATCTTAAACTTTCTCATGACAAGAAAAAAAAAATGCTTTAAGTATGTATAGTGACAGGACTTCTTTTGATCTTTCACAATATATACAAATTTTGAATCATTATGTTTGCACCTGAAACTAAAATAATGCTATATGTTAATTTCACCTCAATTTAAAAAAAAAAAAACAGGAAAAGTAAAGTCTGAGAAAATGTCAAAGAGCCTAAAAAGACAAGACCACATTTTTTAAAAGGTCCACTTATTAATGGCAATTTTAGTATGAATTCTTATAGATTTTGAGGAAGTGAGGGATTAAGTGATCTCAATCTATCTTGTAGTATCCGTTATACTCTAACTGCAAAAGAACGTAAATGCTATTTTTTTAAATTAGCTGATATTCATTCTCTAGATTGAAGCCAATTAAGGGGAACCTATCTTACTTTTTATCTTAATATACTGTCATAGAGACAATATGGAGCCATATTGTCTCACTTTGATTAGACAATTTAAAAGAATACAGAGTCTAGTTAATCATTACTGGTAGAACGAACACTTCTAGAAAAGAAGTTCTAAATCAAATAATACATACTACCTCTCAGCTTTCGAGATTCACAAAAGCACGATGATGTTAAAGCCTCTGAAAAATCCTGATAAATCTATTTATTTTATTTAATGCACAAATACACAAACCCTAGTTACAGAATCCTTTTTTCCCCTAATATTATCTTGACTCAAAACATACTTTTCCAAGCACTAGTACGATATAAACAGAAAAAGCATTCAGAAGAAAGTACACCAAAATACAAAAATTTTAAGTGGTATTTATACTCTAATCCTTCCTAAAATAATTTACTTAAAAATTGAAAGCAAAGTCTACAATATTTATAGGGTCCCTTCTAGTTTAAAACTTGTACATGATAATTATTCTAATGTGACTTTTTAAAATTGATCAAAATTCTTTTTACAATTCTTAGTTTGACAAGGAAGTTAATTGCTTGTTAACTTTAGTTTTGTGATGATCCTGTTTTAGGGTCTTTTTACAAAATACATTTCAAGTAGTAAACTTGAAAATCTTGACTGAAGAACTGTATCTTTTTAATAAAATATGAATCCACTTTTACCAATGACATCGCTCCTTGATTATTTAATATATTTCAATTTTTCAAAGCCAAATTTCATTTTTAAGTTAGAAGAGATACTTCCAATTCTTCAACTCCTCATGCTTTCTGGCTTCGAGATCTTATGCAAGCTGACCCCTCTTAAAGAAATCTTTACCCATGCACCTCCACACCTGAATCCTCCTCCGTGTCAGTCTGGGCTTCACTGCCTTCCATGACCTGCCTCTGCCCCTTCTTTTGTGGACATTCTGTGTTTCCACAGCACACTTATTAAACTCCTTCCCAGTCCTTTACCCCACTCTTCAGAACTCTGCAGTACTTACCACACCATACTAATTGTTCTTAAGATGTAGGAATCTAGTGACAGCTATGATCCTCTTCCCCCAAAAAATACATATATAGTCCCTACCACTATCTTGCCTTTTTCAGAGGTTCGTAAGACTCTACGCTATATTAAAACTGCCAATTTACTTGGTCCATGTCCTACCTAAGAACAGACGGGATTAGATCTTGTTCACTTGTCTGCCCAGAACCTAACAGAGTACTTAAGCTAAGTGTTTAACTATTAAGATAAACAAATACATGAAAATACACAGGGGAAAAAAACTGACTTCGCTGGCCATTAAATGGACAGGTTCCTTAAGGTCTGATATCCCACAGCTCAGTTCCAGACACTCTCATACCCTTTCTCTATACTCCCTGGACAATCTTTATGCCAAAGCTTTCCAAATTTGTATCTACAGCCTAGCCTTGCTCACTGAACTTTCTTAAGAGTCCTCTCCTTAGAGTCCCAAGGCCTCCTCAACTCAACACATCCAAAACTACACTCATGATGCTCATGCCAACAGCCCCCTTCAAGTTCTCTACCTTGGTGACTGGCAACATTATCACCGTCTCTCCAATCTAAAATCAAGAAGTCACCTTTTTCACACTGCCCATTTCTCTCTCTCGCCTCATTCCAAATATCCCACCACATCCAAACGAATGTTTCCTTCCTAGCCTCAAACCCATATACCTGTCTCTATCTCCATAACAATCCAATTTCAAATCATCCATCTTTCCCACATCCACTTGTGCCTTCCACCCACCTGCCTGCTCAGTTGCTTCAGTCGTGTGCAACTCTTTGGGACCCTATCTATGAACCCTTTTCACCTCATTCAAATCTATTCTCCATATTGCAATTAGAATGCTCTTTCCAAAACACAGATCTGGTGGTCACCTCTACCTAAAGCACTTCAGAGGCTTGTCATGCTCTTTGGAGATCCAAATCCTTCACGTGGTCTACTAGCCCTGAATTACATGTGGAGTCCATTACTGTTTCTCTGCCTTCTCTGGCACACTCCTAGTCCTACACTCTCCAGCCCCCCCTTTCCACGTTTAGACACACGGGCTTTCTTTCAGGTTCTTTACCCGCACTGTCTCCTGTCAAGCTTTTCCCATGTGGTGTGCTTTGCATTTCTCCACCTCCCCTTGCCCAGACAACTCTATTTGCTTCAGATCTTCCCTTTGTAACTTTGTTTTCCTTCACTTTATTTAGTCTAGGTATTATCATCTTGATTGAACACTCTTGGTGACTTGTTCTTAACTCATGTACCAGTTCACGACTGTACCTTCAACAATGTCATGGGTTTAATGTTTCTATTCTTAACTTCACCATAAACTATATGAGAACAGGGACCATCTCCTCGCATTCCCAAATGCATCATATATACACACACACCCCTAAAACATATTTTTTTTAAAATGAATAAAACTTATTTTTGCTAGTCTTTTTCTCATTATTCTTTAAGAACATTAATTCATGTAATTATGGTCAATATTTAAAATGTAAAAATAATTAAAATAGCTCATTTATGGCTCCATATACATGACTTTTAATTTTCAAATTATTAAAACCCCTGTATCTTTAATTTTAACTTAAATATTAACCTGTATCTTTAATATTCTTAAGCTTTTTCATCTGAATGAACTTTCATTTACTAGTAAATAATTAAAAGGTTAAGCTGAAATGATACTGTAATAAAATCCCTAATCTAAAATGTCTATATCTGGATTTAGACATCCAATTACTGGATTCTCGGTAATTGTTCTAATACTGTTATTCAGGAAAAACAGAACTTGACGTTCTCAATTTTAATATGCCCATACTTTTCACAACCAAAACTGCTTTCAAGCTCCCAAAGATATTCAACACATAAAAAGTATGACCAAATGGTAAAGTGTGACAAATATTAAAAATACTAACATAGGTAGGTTTAGTTGCTCAGTCATCTCCAACTCTTTGCAACCCCACGGACTGTAACCCACCGGGCTCCTCTGTCCATGGAACTCTCCAGGCAAGAACACTGGAGTGGGCTGCCATGCCCTCCTCCAGAGCATCTTCCCAACCCAGGGATCAAACCTGGGCGTCCGGCAATGCAGGCAGACTCTTGACCCACTGAGCCACCTGGGAAGCTACTGGACACATATCGGCTGCACACTAAGTGCTAGGCCCTTATGGTAATTGCTGTTTTCCATGAAAAAGCCAAGTCAATGATTTTGATAACCATAAGATGTATGTTCTATTATTATTCCCATTAATAAAGAAATGATGGTACAAAAGATAAGAACAACCCTCCCAAGGTCATACACACTTAGTGCACGGTGGAGATGAGACAAACCAAGGCAGTCTGAGTCCAGAGCCACAATCATACTGCCCACCACCTACACCCCACAAAGTACTTATTTCCTCAAATATATGTGCAAACTATATACTAGACATCCTGAATAGTTTTCAACACACACATTAAAGTGAGCCGGAAATAAATGTTTTAGAAGTTGACTTTCACTCTAAGCAAACTTGCACAAAGGCATAAATTCCTATAGATTAAGGGGAACACTTAAAACTTGAAGGATACAAGATAAATAGATATAATGACAACCCTAAATACTCTCTCCTAAAATGGTTTAAGGAAATCAAAGTGACCAACCCTACCTTTCTCAATACTTTTAAGATTAAAATTTTTAAATCTTAAAGTTAGAAATAAGGTATAAACAGATTAAACAATTAAAAAGGTTACCATAAAATTTATGACCACTATTTTAAAATTTTTAAAGTGAACACTTATCAGCACTGCTTCTCTTTTTAAAATCTATGCTCCTCCCTTCAACAGACACTTCTCTTTCCCCACGAAAATGTATGAGCCCACTCTATGGATGTAAACCCTTATGCCACCCACTGAAATTCAGGGGGCAAGACAGAGCTTTTTCAAATTTCTCCTATCTTCATCCCGCCACCTCCAATCCCAATTAGAAAAATCAACAATCTTTGGTTAATTGTCCATAATTAATAGTTAAAACATGCATTAAATAAATGCATCCTTTCTGTAAACATGTTGCATTATCTAGAGCACAGGTGAGCAAACATTTCCTGTGAAGGGTCAGACAGCAAGTATTTTAGGCTTTGAAGTCTACTATCTCATATATATATACACATAAACAACTCTTTAAAAATTTAATTACTCCAGCTCAGGGGCCTTGCAAAAACAGGTCTTCTGTACAACTGACCTCCACCAGCCCGAATTTACCCATTCCTAATCTAAAGAACGATCCCTGGCATCCGCCACAGAAGGGGAACAGAATTTTGTGACACAAAGGCAAGTCTGCTCTTCCCTTGCCCATGTTGGCCCAAATCATAAACTCGGGTCACTCGTTTCTCAGATTGCACATGCGTTTTCTAGGATTATCAATTACAACAAAACCTTCTGAAATTGTGACTTGTAGCAAGAAAGGTACAAGGAAGAAACTGAGCTCTTTGAGTGTGTTTAATTTTCCTGTATTTCTGGCTAAGCCAATCTGCTTCTGCTTGATATGCTGCTTTATATATGCCCACCCTTTTCAGCCAAGAAAATTTTGCCGTTATCAGTGGGAAGTATAGTAAATGGTGTTATTGGTAGGAAGAAAATGTAAAGAACCTGGAAGCCACCTGCCATACTGTCATTAAAAATTTCTTTTCTCAGTTTGTAAAGAAAAGGTCAGCAGTTTGAATTAAGAACTCTGAAATCCAGAGCCTCAGTTTAAATTTGCTGAGTGGGAGGAAAACATCTAGTGGGGGTCCTAATCCCTAGGACTGCGATTCCAACAGCCACCACTCGGGAGTTGGTCACAGTGCCTGATACTAGAGTGGGCTATTAAAACACTAAATCCTTCTAGACCCAAACAGAGGAAAAAAACTTGAATCTTTTTAATGACCTTTTAAAAATGAGGTTAGGTCAATATATTCATTCCAACTACTTGATATACCTGTGAGACCTAGAAATGTCAGCCCTTCCTCAGGACGTAATTAAGAAGTCCTAATGGAAACAAGATCCACCTAATCTTTGGCACCAATATGATCTGACCAGGCTCTTCACTTTATTCCAATGTACTGAACACCTGATTGGTTCTAAAACAGTTTTTCAGATTTTCTCATGTATTTTTTCCTCACAATTTTTTCAGACTTGAAAGGATAGTTTCTTATGCTTTCTACTATAGTTCTAAGTTATAAAAAGGTCAGCTTAACATAATACAGTTCTTATTTTTAGTCCTATTCTAGCATATAAACAAAACCAGAAATTAAAAAAATTTTTATTGTTTACTAAGGCCTATTACTAAAACCCAGTCCCTAAAAATCTCAAAACTATCTAAACTTTTAATTGATAAATGTTACATCATTATTACAAAGCACAGATTAAATTATATTTATACTCTCTAAAACAAGTTTACATTTTTTGAGCTTTTAAAAACTCTAATAAAAAAATAAATAAATAAAAACTCTAATAGCTTTTCCACATAGAAAAAAATTCTTTTTAGCTGCTAAATTGTGTTGGAATCTTTTGTGACCCCATGGACTATAGCCCACCAGGCTCCTCTGTCCATGGGATTTCACAGGCAAGAATACTGGAATCGATTGCCATTTCCTTCTTCAGGGGATATCCCCCACCAGGAATCAAACCTGCATCTCCTGCACTGGCAGGAAGGTTCTTTACCACTAAGCCACCAGGGAAGCCCAAGAACAAAAATATAGAATACTTATATTCTCAGCATTTATTTATCTTCACAAGCAAATAAGGTTAAGTATTGTCCTCATTTCACAGAATGAATAGGAGAAACAGTAGAAAGTGGGAGAAACAGTATTCAACCCCAGGTCTCCTGATTTCAGGTTTAGTGTTATTTCTATTACGTTACAGTTTCCTTTTCAAAACTTGAGTTTCTCCCTCATCGCCAAACAGGCTTTATGATTACAAACTTAATAGAACCTATATAACCACTTTTCAAGTTAAATGCTCTAAGCTGGGTAACTAGTCTCAGAAGGACTCTCACAAGCTTATGATTTACTTGTACTCAGGGTATAGTAAAAATAATACATAATCGTACAAGTCAAAATTAATCGTGGGGGTCTATTTACTCTTAAATAACTATGAATAAACATGTTTGAAAGACTGTGTCTTACATTCACAGTTTAATCAATCACCTAAGAAATCATTTAGATAATTCAGTTAGTATTATCAATACATATTTGTCATTTAAATAAAATGCAATACTGATTTTCAAAATTTTATTATTATACAATCTGACTGTATTTGTTTAAAAAAAAACTCTATCCAGATTTAAGGTTTCCACAAACCACAAAGGATGCGCTATAAAAATAATTTAAAACACAACAAAATGACAAAGTTTAACTTTTTAAAATAACATTTTGAAGTTTTGTTTTTAAATCAAGTCACTTGCTAAAACAAATCTGTGAAATAAGAAATCTTCTTTAAAACATTAGTTACTTAGTGAAGCATAATTTAAAATCTGTGATTCTGCTAAAAAAGTTACTGTCCACTAACTTAAAGATTAAGAATACTTAAAACACGTATTCTTAAAGTACCCATGTAAATAATCTTCCGAGAAAAATCAGTTTCATTTTTAGTAATGTTTCAGTTTTAAACACTACACTCAAAGTAACTAGCATCACACATACAATGGCAGTGTAAAGCTGTTTCAGGAAATGCGTGTTTCTCCAAGTTGCCTGGACTTAGTCCTTCCACACCCCAAAACTAAACCAGAATCCAGTGACACAAGTAAAGGTGAGTATTTTGGGGTTTTATATTATAAGCTCTGCCAAGACAGGCTACATGTCTGTTCTTTATCCGGATGGAGACCAACTGGGTCATGCTACCGTGACCATGGCCATCTGGAGGCCAGAGCACATGGATTCTTTATGTGCTTCCTTTGCAGCAGGCTGCCATCATCCACGGTGCAATGAACAACTTATGTCTTACACTACAAACCTTACTCCTCTTACTATTTAAATTTGTTTTAACTAAGGCAGAAGCTTCATCAGAAACCACGTTGCGATCCCAACTTTCTTAATACCAAAAACTTCTCATCCAGCCATCCTTATCTGTGATCCCTGAGCTCAAATAATGCTGCTTTTGTGTGTGCACATATGTGTGTATAAGACAAGTAACTAAAGGTAGACCATCTTAACATCTGATGACTGCATTCTCTGTAGTGACCAAAGGTTCTCACAATTTTGTATTTCACCACTCAATGTCACACAATTTTTTAATACCCCGAATTCTCAAATGCCATAATGAAAAAAATGATTTTCCATAGCCTGTTAGAAAATACTTACAGTCCTCTATATTCAATATGCTTAATAACATATTAATTCCAAAATAATTTATTTTCACAAATCACTCACATGTCACCAACATAGCTTCTCACAAGCAAAACAGAAACTTTACACATTTAAAACTTTCTGAATTTTCAATTTGGTTCCTATTATATATCAGCCTTTATCACTTTTAGATATAATTACAAAAGCAACTTAAATATCCTTTTTCTCTAATACACTCATTTTTAATTTTTTACTTTCCTAAAGTGAATGAAAAGTACATTAAAAATAGGAAATTATTCTAAACGTTTATGCTTAGCCCTCCTAACTAATGGCCACTTTGCTTAGTATTATGGATATTTTTCTATGAATTCTAAAATTTGTATGTGAAAACTACTAGTCACAATGAAATTCACCTACCTGGTATCACTTATCCAAAATAAACTGTGCAGAGTACAAATTTATTTGCTATTAATTCTGTAGTGACAAGATAGATAACCACAAAATTTAAGAAAGGAGAATGCAGAAGGTGAGAAAAGTTTCTAGGTAAAAGAAACAGAAACTTGTGGTCTGACAAAGAAATTCTTTATAGACTAAAAAATTGACATTCATAGGATTTATTTAACCTAATACTCAAGAATAAATTCAACAAACTCTTTTTAAAACTTGGCTTAAAACAGAATCTTTTAGCCAGATTACAAAACAACTCCTCCTGAAAATTTCTAAAAGAATACAAACTGTTGTGATGATTTTCAATTATGAAAATCTCTGTACAGAGGGAACCATCTGCAATAGCCAAGCTCCCTTCACATATTTCTAAGTGCTATCTGATCATTACCAAAAGAAAGAGCTTCATATATCCTCTAATCAATTCTGCATATTCCAACCACCCAAACATTTCTTAATGTTAACTGTTCCACAAATACAGTTCACAGTTTCTAGAAATCTATCCACAATGCTTTAAAAATGATTTTTTACATTTACTATACTTTTTTCTTTTTATCTTAGGTTTAATTATTTCATCCTTGAATCTACAAAGTAACTATGCTAATAGTGTCTTTTAAAGTTTTAAGCAGCCAATCTTACATGGTAAATACTATATTCAGAAAGTTATGCATATTGTTTCTGAAATAATACTTTTTCTTAAAATTCTGTACATTATAAAGCTATAGTTGGGACAACTTCTACTACTAAAGTTCTGATCATAGCGAACACAAACGTGAACGTGAAGTCACTCAGTCATGTCCGACTCTTTGCGACCCCATAGACTGAAGCCTACCAGGCTCCTCTGTCCATGGGATTTTCCAGGCCCTTACATAATACTTGATTTGTACCAGTCAGTTATCACTCACGTAATAATCTTACAAAGTAGGAGCTGTTATTAACCCCTTGTACAGACTGGGAAACATACTCCAACAGTGTTTTTCTGCTTCACAGCAATCATAAAACACCACTATGCAGTTGGGAACGGGATGACCCAACTCCTCCTTCATATTCATGCCACTTTACAATTATTCAAGAGTGCTAAGAATTTAACAAGTACTTATTTTAAAATTTTTGTAAATGCCTCCAACTCTTTAAAATAATGGCACAAATATCAATAGAATAACTGCATGTACAAAAAAAGATGAAGATTTTCACTTCAGTCCTTCAAGGAAATGTACTATTCCCTTTACATCTAACATTATTTCTTCATTATAATGATTGAGACACTAAAACCATGTTACGAAGACTACCAAGCAAAACTTACAATTTCACTAACACTCTATTAAAAACAGAAAAATAAGTCTACAAGACATTTACTTCATTATATGCCACCACCCTCCAAAATTGAAACTGGTTAAATTTTGACAGTACTACATAACATGTTAAAAATGATTCCGAATTAGGAATTCCCATTCCAGATAATATGAATATAAAAATGGATAATATGAATCCCTAATTCAAAATCATTTTTAACATGTTATCTATTTTTTTTAACTTAAAACTGGTCTCCTAGGTTTTATACCTACACTTTCACATTAATCAGCATACTCTAAGTACCTAAGTAAATCCTATTCAAGACTTCTATTGATCTCTGAATTTACCACCAATGATTTGTGAAACTAGTACTTAAACCATGGTGAAATCATACCAATTATTAAAAAAAAGTAGTCTACAAAGTGGTCATGTCTCAAAAATCTTCATCTTTTCAAGGAAAAATGATACAACAACTTAAGAATGGTGCTACAAAAAGTGTTTATACAATTTCCTAATATGAATGATTTGTCGAGTCTACTTTTCTGTGTTTTACAAAATAATTCCAAAATTTAAAAAGTTGAGCTCTTCAAAACAATGCACTGCTACTTCTAGTTAAAAATCAGATTTCAATCCATTTATAAGAATGAGAAAACACGGGCCCAGAGAAATTTTTGACTTGCCAGAGGTTAACCTGCACGCTAACTGCTGGCAGGGCTAACATCACAATACACAATCTATTTGCAATGCTTTCCCTTGAACACAAAGATTTAGATTTCTAATAGAGTGGAATCATTTTTTAAAAGCAAATACTACTACAAAAAAAATTATAATAATTGTATCTAACAGATTAGCAAAACAACAACAGTTTGGGAAATACCTTGCAAGCAAGAAATGTAATCAGAGTCCCAAACCTGCCAAGGACACTTAAAAATTCTGCCTTAAGATCTCATAAGTATGCAACTTAAATATGTCATCACTACTTAAAGGTGACTGGAGAGTGAAATTTAATAAACCAATTTCACTGTCCAAACAAAAATAAATGACAAAGATGTCTCTTAGCCCCAAAATTAGTTGTTTTCTTATTCTGTAAAGTTTGCCTCCTTCGTGACTCTATTCGAAAAATAAGAATTCCAATTAGTTTTAAAAAATGCCTGTTTGATTTAAAAGCAACCCCATCCTTTAAAAAAAAAAAAAAAGAAAGAAAATCTGATTTAATATATATACTACTGGGCTAAAAATAAAATAAAAATGCTTTAACTTCCTATCAAATTCCATCCACTATTAAAAATGTTTTGTCTTGAGTAGAGGATAATAATCACAATCTTCCTTTACAATACCTTTATCAATGACACTTGAAATAAAAGTATTAAATTTTCTTTTTTCACCCTGGAAACTTTTAAACTTCTCTTAAAACTCCACTTTCTGCTTAGTCAAAACTCAACTACTGTGAATTTTATCTGTAACCTGACTTCAGATGCTGATCTATGTCTTTTAAGTTCCCAAGTACAAATATTATACCTCATCCTAAATAGCTGTAATTTGAGGTTCTCCAGAAATTTCAATTTGACATACAAATCCTTACATTTAAAATATTACCCAATTTATCAGTTAACACAAGCAATGAACTCCCAAGTAGAGGCAAATGCTACTGAAACCACAAACGATAGTTGTTATTTTGGCTTCAAACACCAGAATAATTTTCAAATCAATGTTAAATAAATTCAATTTGATAGGAAATAAAACTTTCAGTCTTAAAAATAAATTAAGAAATAGAGAATGCTGTACAAGAGACATTGCATGTGCTCACCTAGCTCACCACATAATTTCAAAATCCTACTGTTAAACAAAAACGTGCTCAAATACCTAGGGTTCCAAAATGTTTTTAGAGCTAACTAAATCTCAATCAAAAGTCAAACAAAATTAAACCAAATACCACATACCTAGATACACAGTTTGACAGGTAGGAAAGCACCTCAAATGGTGCCTCGAATTATACAGACTGAGCAAATGAAAGGAAAAAATGTGCCAGAGAACTCTAAAGTCTAATGGGAATCCTTAACTATTTCATGAGCATGCCAACATGACTGCTCTGGTATAAACATTTGGCAACACTAATCAAGAAACACCAATTCCATCCAAAATAGGTGAATTTTGATAAGATAAACACAATTTATGGTATCCCAAATCTGATGAAGAGATGAAGAATATAAACTCATCAATATTTGAGAGATGACAAATTCGCTCAAAAAAAGTTGAAAAACATTGGTAACCTTGTTTTTATTGGAAAATTAAATGATATTCCTACAAGGATTAGACAGTCTCACAATCTGGCCAGATATCATTGGCCGCTTCATTTAGAAAATATAAACATAACATTAACCAATAATCTCCACATTAAAAAAAACACGGCCACCTTCAGTGACTCGGGGTTTGTGGGGTTTTATGAAATGCAAAGATGAGTTTGGTTAAAACAGGCCAAGATGAGTTGTCTGTCCAATTCTTAAAAATGGAGTATTACAATCTTAGTAATTCTTTTAAGTAATAAGTAAAACATGGACAACCACGTAAGGTTTTGTCAAGTATTTACAAACCTAAAAATTAAATATTGCTGTTACTGAACCTTGAAGTTTGCTTCAAATTCCTTTCACTTTAGCCTAGTATTGAGTAACACTAGATGAAATCACTACATACTTGAAAACTGTTGTATGGAAATGAATGCGCTATTAAGTCTTCATTAAATTAACGAAACCTGAGTACGTTCATTCCAATACCTGGGAACACTTACCAACAACCTATATTAAATCCTAACACATTTACATATGAAAGTTAGATGTTCGTCTATACGCAAATGAAAGCCATCAAAAATCTTGTCATGCCTTCAATCTCGCGGAAGACATTCAAAGCTAGTTCAACTTCCTAATCCTTTCAGAAGCCCTCTTGAGGTAACCTTGTAACTGTCTCAAAACATCAGCTGCAAACATCTCAGAAAAACCAAGGCACTGCAGAGATTTCAAAGGCTTGCTCTTTGCTCTGCCCCCGTGACTGCATGAACTGCCCATCACACACAGAGACAGACCACCTCCTTGAGTCGAAAAGGAGAAATTAGCACGGAATACAAAACTCGCCAATAAAAATATCCTACCACGCCCTTCACAATACTTAAAAGTGATAGGTCCATTTTCAATTTTTTTAGAAATGACTAAAACACTCACTTCGAAAACCTACAAAATTAAGACAGAGCTATTTCTGAACCTTAAAAACAAAAGACGTGTCGCTAGAAACTGGAAAAGTTTTACTTGCCCATCTCCACTCCACAGTAAGTATACGGATAAAATTTAAAAAAAAAAAATCAGAACTCTTCAGTGGCCTCCAACACTAGCTTTTAATTGAACGAGGGGCCTAACGCGAGAATTAGCAAAAGGAGAAAAAAAGCATGGTTCAACGCCTGGCTTTAGGGTTTACAGGCTTTCCACTTCCGTGGAAAAAAAAAAAAAACCTTGGGCAGATAGATGCAAGAGGTGCCGATGGCCCACGATCATCGCACATCCGAACCCTTCCGATCAAAAAAAAACCCTAAGTCTGAAGGTAAAGAGAGATCCCCCTCCCCAAAAAAAGAGAAAATTAAAAGAAAAAAAGAGGCACACACGTCTTGCAGCGGTTCCGCCGCGGCTGAATAGCCCGCTTGTGAAATGCTAATGCCACTTCGGAGCAGTTAGTCACCAGCTATTGTGTGCGGCAGGAGAAAGCCGTGCCGAGCGCGCGTGCAGAGCGAGCGCGCCCGCCTCCCTCGCGCCGCTCCCGCTCCCGCCGCCGCCGCCTCGCGCGCGCCCCCGCGGCCGCACGGACGCGCGCGCCGGCCCCTCCTCCTCCGGCCTTGCACTGCACAACACTCATGACGTATCTTTATTTCTAGCACGTTAACAAAATATCGCAAATAAATCGCCGGCAGCCCCTGCGGCCCCGGGGTGCGGGTCCCCCCCCGTACCACTAGCCCCCTGCAAGCCCCCCGCGCCGTCCCTCCCCAACCCTCCCCGGGGGCCTCGGGAGCTTTCGGGTTCTGGGGCCAAGTTTTTGTCTCGGTTAAAAAAAAAAAAAATTGCGGGAAATTCAATTTTTATTCGACTCGGGGAAAAGTTTCTTTGCTCCGCGACGTGAATGTCTCACCAGATTCTGGTAGGTCCTGGGATGCTCCTTGCCGGTCCAGTCGGTGCGCCGGGGCAGCAGCTGTGGGGTGCAGGGGGGGAGAGGACGCCCCGTGAGCCCGGCCCCCCGCGCCCCGGCCCGCCCGCGCCCCTCCCCCGCCCTCCCCGCGCCCCCGCCGGGGACCCCCCCACCCCCGAGCCCCGCGCGCCCCGGGCGCCCCGGCGGCGGCGGCGGCCCAAGGGCGGTCGCGCGGCGCCACGCCGCCGCCGCCCTTACCTCCTTCTCGGCCACCTCACGGATCAGCACCTGCAACAACAAAGCGGGGAGAGCTGAGCCCCCCGCGCCCCGGGCCGCGGCCCCGCCGCTCCCGCCGCCGCCGCCGCCCTCCCCCACGCCGCGGGCGCCGAGCGCCGGCCCGGCCCGCGCCGCGCGCCGCCGTCTACCTGAGCCGCCTGCTGACAGGGTCCATCTTCCAGGAACCGGGCGATGAGGAAGTAGAGCTCTGCGCGGGAGAGAGAGGGACACGGGGGGGAGACACACACAGGCTGAGCGGCCGGGCGGCGGCGGCGGGGGGCGGGGGGCCGCGGGCGGGATCGCCCCCCGCCGCCGGCGGCCCCGGCTAGCCCCCCGACTTACCCGATCGCAGCTCCGAGAGGCCTTTTCTCTCACGAGACATGTTTATGGGTCACTTCGGGGCCGCCGGCGGGACGCCCCGCCGCCGAGGGGAAGCGGGGACGGGGCCGCCGCCTGCCCTATAGCTGTCAGTGTGTGTTCACGAGCCCGAACCTCGGCTCCACCATTCAAGCGACGGCGGCGGAGGCGGAGGAGGAGGAGGAGGAAACAACAACTCTCAGGCAAGCGGCTCCAGCCGCCCTCCCGCCCGCCTCCTCCGCCGCGGATCCCTCCGCCGCAGAAAGGAGTCCGCAGCCTTTCGCGGCCCCGGGATCGGCCGGCCCGCGGCCCGCGCCCCCACCACCCACCGGCACAGAGGCAAAAAAAAGGGAGTGCCTCCGACCCCCCGCCCCCGCCCGCCCGCGGCCCCGGCGCCCCCCGCAACCCGGCGCGGCGAGACCCCCAGCCCGCGGCTCCCCGGGCCGAAGGTGCGATTTATTTATTTATTTCCAGTCGAAGATGTCGGAGCCGGAGCCGCCGGTTGGCTGGAAGGCGCTTTCTCTGTGGAGGCCGATCGCGGGAGGGAGGGAGCGAGCGAGCGAGCGAGCGAGGGGGGCCGGGCACGGCTCCGCGGAGGAATCTGACGCACACGGAGCCGCAGCACAGGCTCTATTCAGCGGCCGCTGGCTGGGGCTGAGATGGAAGTTAGTTTCTCTGTAGCAGAAATAGGAAACAAATGAAGCAAAACTGCCCAAAGAGGGGAAATGCCCCGAGGACGGGTCTCGCTCTCACGCGCGCGCACAGACACTACACGCAGAGAGCACTCTCACGCTGGGCAAACTCGGGATCGCGCTACCCTGCCCGAGTTGAATGATAGTGTTTGGTTTCTGTCTCTTTGCCATGTGCATGTGTATAAATGCTGCGGATGGGCATCTGTGTAAGTCTTGTCCTGCGTTATTTCTGCAGCCTATGCAAAGTGTTGTGTAATTTATTGGAGTGCTGTATATTGCCATAGAGGTTTCAGGCGCTTTTTGTTAGAAGCGCTTGTGTTTGCGAGCCCGTTATTTGCTGTAGCCACCTCTGCATATCTTTTATTACTGCCATTGCCTTAAGCGTACATTAAAAAAAAATTTTTTTTATTGTTATCTGGGCACAGCGAACTCCTGATCTGTACTTCAGAGACTCTTTTTCCTCTTACAAAAAGGCTAGTAATGGCTAATTAGGGATTTGGGATGGAAGAACCTTAAAGCTTTTTTAAGTGTTTACAAGAAGGAGTAATGTAAACCTGAGAGAAAGGCAAGAACGCTAATATTTATCTCTTAACTTATCTGGAGGTAATGTAGTGACAAATCAATAATCTAACCGAAGGATAATGAAAGAGTATAGAACACTTTAGTCGAGGTGATTGGTGATTAAATAATTTAAATTATCTGTGTATCTTGCAGTTGACTTCGTCACGCTAATTAATGGCTTCTAATTTGAGGTGTAAACCATTCCTGTTTACAGTTTCAAGGGGAAGACTTCTTGAAAACTGATGAAAAGAGAAAGAAAATTAATCTTTCGTAAATTAGTGTGTAATTACCGGGTTTATATGCTAAATCATACGTCTGTCCTTTGCTGATGAGGATAAGGGCCTTGTTTTTTAAAAAACGAATATGGGTGAAATTAATGGAAACAATGGAAAAAGCCATTTGTTAGGCAACAAGGACACCAAGTGATATTTATCTCCAGATGATTTAAGCACTTTTCAAAAAGACTTGAGAGTTGATTTTTGTTTTTAAGGATTGCATTTTAAAGGGAATTAGCATAGTGGTTCTTTTGTTAACATTTAACAAAAGAGGCTCCCTAAAAAAATTTAGATAATAAACTGCATTTTATGGACCCGGTCTAAAAAGGTTATTTGTGGGGAAATGACCCACAAGCTGCATTGTGCTTTTCTAGATTGCTTCCTCAACCCTTGTACCCTCCAAGCTCCTTACATTCCTAATGGGAAATACTTGCTGCAACTGCCGTGGGCTGCATTGCAAGACTGCACCGGTGTGATGCCTTGTACTGAAACAGCCAGAAATCACCATACATGTGAGAGGGGGAAAAAACACCTAAACCTCTTTGGAATAATGGGATGTAAAAAATTGCCTTTTATAACAATCTTAACCAAATGTTTTTAAAAAGAGAAGTTACCATGACTTGTGCTATGGCAGCCGAGTTATCAGAGTCACTGTTATTTCTTGAAATGGCTATCCTTCAAGTCCTGAAAATATTTGCATTTTTAAAGACATTAATCCATTTTATGTATTATAGGTAAAGTAGCTTGCTTCTAGCTGGTTAGGTTTGAAAAGATGGACATTTAATATGCCTTTTTGAAATTCTGTTTATTTCTATGACAAATGCTCCCTATTTTATCTTAACTTTTTAGAAGTATCTTTCTTCAGTTAACTGTGGGGTGGTTTTTTTTGCATTATGATCTTCAAATAAACAGATTTTTAGAAACTAAAAATTACAGTTAGAATTTTGAAGTTTTAAAATGCATGTATTACCCTGATTCTTACTAATAGATGTTTTATCCTTGCTAAGGAAAATCAAATTATGACATGGAATATAAAATTACTCTGGGTAAAGTTTTCTATATATATCGTTAGTATTATGTAAACATGGAGAGCTAGTATGACTATCTCATGTATGCTTTTCATTTATAAGCTTTTCTTAAGTATGCTACTAGTACTTAGCTCCTAAAACAATTTTAAGGAAAATCTTCCTTGTAAATTTTCTGAATATGATGTTCCTATCATTTTGACTAACCTTTGACAATGTTTATAGTTTTTTTTCGAAGACCTAATTTAAAGAATAGTTTTAGCCTGCCTTTGAACTAATTTATAACTATCAATCTGTTATGAGAAAATGTAGGTTAAATTGCTAAAAATGAAAACTTTTCAGCCAAATAAAACTATTTGTTTTTAACAATAGATGTTAAATTGAATCTTACTAAGTTATTAAAATGTAACAAATACTCCTTTATAACATTTTAATATTTCTTTAAACATAAAACATTTCTGGAATCTGACATCATCAGTTAACTATAGAGTTTATTATGTCATTTGTTGTGCATGTGTACACAAAAAAGTCTGCACATATCAAATAGGAAGAAAATCTTACTTTGAAGTCCTGTATTTTAGTTCCCAGGGCAGTGGCATTCTCAGCTAACTTTTTTGCACTTCTATAAGTTCAAATTCCATCTATATCCCTTTCTATTTGTTTATTTTAACTTTTTCATGAACTTCAGAAATAAAATGCCAATTTAAAAAGATTTTCATGACCTTTTTTTTTTTTTTTTTTTTATGTAAGCAGGCTAACAAAAACAGTAAAAGTTTGGAAAGCCAACAACTGCTGTTTTTATATGATATAGTCTCTAGAAGACTATTCTAATGAAATAAACGCTGCCATTCAAGTTCTTTCTGAAACAAGATTGGATAATTTATAAATAAAAAGATTCAACCACATTCATGAAATTTAGTTTGCCTTCACTAGTATGGTGAATTAATATGTAGCTCAAAAACACAATTACAACTTTTAAGATTATTTATTAAATCTTTTGTGTGTGTGATATTATGCTTTTTTTAATAGCAAAAAATTTTCCTATAAAGTATAGAAATGGAAAAGTTGAAAACACTCCTCTTCAAAAACCACCTTCTTTTTTAATCCACATCTTCCCTAACAACAAAATAACAATTGTCAAAGGAGTGTAGTTTTACACACCACACTCCTGCTTTTGGATTGCTCCCCAGTAGAGTTTCTGTCCATGTCAGTCTGACTTTATCCCTCTCAACATACGTGCTCTTTTTCCATCACGAACGTTGAATACATATCAGATTTGAACCATATAAGCATGTATACTATGGCTGCTACAGGAAGAACAGAGATAACCAACTTTAGTAAGCTAATTCATTATTTTAACACTTTGCATTGTCTCTCATATCTCACTGAGAAACACTTTTACTTAAATTAGAACACAATTCCTTTTCATCTGTAACAAAGATTAGCTGGTTGTCAATAACTATATAATCCCTTACTTATTTAAATGTTATTAGTATTTTACCACTAAATTCTTTTCCTCCAAATTAAATTATTCTAGTAGCTTAGATTGTTTTAAATATAAGTCTTAGTTTGCATGAAAAGGAGAAATACATATCTTAATTGAAAAAAACATGTGTCTATATATGTATATATATATATATATGTATCTCATGAGTTAACAGTACAACTACAAAGATTAAAGGAGAAAAGCAATTTTAGAACATATTCCCCTAAGATTTGGAGCAACACAGTGGATGAAGTAGAAAAAGCTGTTCCAGATGGCAGGAAACTTAAAGAAGTCTGTAGGCATGTTCTATTATATGATGGTGTCTGATGGATTGAGAGTGGGCTGGACTGAACAGGCAAACGTGAAAGAAGAGAAGGAAGACGCAGGAAAACGGATGCAAGACTTGAGAAGTTACTAGTGGTAGTGTATTAAACAAAGCATGATGTTATCAACGTGATTTTAAGATGGCATTTGAGAACAAAAGTTAATGCGGTCACTTGCCTTCATATGTACCTGAATTCATAAACTTTGAGAACTCTCAAGAAGAAAAATTATTTTATTCATGGAAAGGGACAGGTTTGCCTGACAAGTGAGTGAGGGACTCCTAGATAATCAGAATCAAGGACACCAAAGTAGACACTGTTGATAAAGAAGAATGGCTGTTTAAAAGAGTAAGATCTGACCACCAGAGTGCCCATAAGACTGCCTTGAGACTCAAGTATAAGAATAAGACATAAAAGTGAGATCCAACTAAAAACTGAGAATGAAGCCAATTTAGATGTAAACTGACTTTGTAATCAAAAATGGTATTCCCAGTTTCTGAATTTGTAAAGTCATGTCTCATTATACCACCTTGTTTGTAAATTATCCTTATTTTTCTTCATATATATATATATATACTATGTATATATTTGGCAAAGATCGCCTTGACTTATGCCTCTGTTGCTTAATTTCTTCAATGGGTATAATCATACCTATTTGTTGAAATGGTGATTAGCTAACTAGCCCAAAGAATGAGTTCTGTGATACAATTACGAAATTTAAAATAATATCAGTACCAAGTAGATCTTTCAGATTCGGTGTGTGTGTTCAAAATTTAAGAAAAGAAGAAAACCTTAGACTTTGATTTTGAGATGATAGCTACAAATCCTATTGCATTCAGAGTTTTCCTGCTTACATATGAACACACACAAAGGGGCACATTAAGTGGTTATAGTGGATTTTTTAGTGCTTATCCAAACTTACCAACCGACAGCGATTTATAGAAAGACTAATATAGCCTCTAATTGGAATCTCCTGGTAAGAACATATGTGTTATTTCCTCTCAACAGTTATCAGAAGTGGTGTAACTGAATATCATTAAGGAACATCTTTCTTAAGAATACTGAGTAAGTGGTATCATATGAGGAGGAAATATGTTGCCTTTTTGTCTTGCCATCCTCACCTCTCTGGTTTGCACATGTTATACTTTAGATTGTTTTGTCATTCAGTGTTTTGGAGTTTTTGGTAAGTGTGTGTGTAAGAGTTCTACATTTCCCCAGTCCCCAGCTTTTCAGTTTTTTTTTGGTGTCTCTATAAAATTTCCCTTCTCTTTCATCGCTGAAACTTTAATGGTAAACCAAGTAAGGGAATTAAGATATGTAATTAATTTGAATATGTCCTAAGAGCTCTAAGAGTATGAAGATGAGTTTATTATTTATTTCTTATAATTGAAACTCACACATTAAAATGTTCCACACCCCTACTACTGTTTATCCCCCCAGGTGTTTTACAAAAGACTAGAGAAACAATTTACATAACTGGTGTAAAAAAAGTCTTCTTTCCTTTCTTCTCCATAAGTAAAGAAATGAAGTGCCAAGCGGTAAACATTGTTTGTGTATGAAGTATACATATACAATTTTGTGTTACTAAATTTTTCGTATTTAAAGTTTTTGCCAAACTTGAGGTAAATGTGGCCTCTTTAAGACATTAGATTTTCTGAGAGGAATTACTGATTTTTTAAAAAATTATTTTTGAAGTAATTTATGCATCTTTCAGACTCTAGTTTGTAAAGTTTCCAATCTAATAGTGGCTGAAGAGGATTTACATTGACTCAAACCACTCTCTGGTCAATACTGCTTAACTTCACCTCCTTAAAATATTTAGGATGGAAATTCACTTCATTTCAGGCCAGATCTCATCATGCCTAACAAATGTTTGAAAAAGAAATCCGTTATGAACACACAATGGCAAATTTCCATGGCAAAACAGTAAGATATTTTTTCCTAATGTCTGTTTACATCACGTTTTTTTTTGTTTTTTTTTTTAATTAGGATAATAATTACAAAGGTCATTTCCCCTTTCAATCAACCAGTTTCTCCTGTGGCCTCTTCTTTTTCCTTTTTATTGTTAAGAATATTTTAATATACATTTGGTTTTCAGTATGAAAAAGAAAAGGGAATAAAAACTGTCACAAGTTCCAGCAACCTGTACTACTTCTGTGAAGCCATCTTTCTTTCTCCCAGGCAGAATTGTTTGAGTCGATCTAAGGATCCAAAGTTCACCTTTAGAGTCTCTCCATGGTCTTGATGTGCCGTTCCTCCTGCCATAGCATCCTCATCGCAGCATTCTGTACATCAGCTGAAGAACCATCATTTAAACGGTGGTTTGCTCTTTGACCTTCACTGTGTACTGTAGTCCAGTGCAGGGAGATGCCTTGTTCACTAGAGGCTGATAATAGAGATGAGAGTTAACCTGAAGTCACTGAGACCTGCTTTGATAGCTACACCTGAAAAGCAAAGGTTTCGGTGGTAGTTTGGCCAATCTCCAGATAATGATCAATTATTAAAACCTGACTTTATTTAGCAGCAGTAACAATTTATTGAATGGACTACAAGAGATATGAATCAATGGCTGTACATACCAATCAAATTTTAACTACAAAGAATTCATGTTCCTGAAACAGAAACAAACTACTTATAGACTGTTTTTGTGTTTTAACCTAATTGCTTTTAGTATAAAATGTTCATATTTGATAAATATTAATACTAGCATGATTAAATTCCACTGGTATTTTTATTAACTACAAAATAACATAAAGTGGTGTGAAATAATCAATTGAGTGCAATATAGGTTAATGTGAAAGCATTTTTTGGAAACGTTTTCAAATGAGTATATGATTTCCATATTTTTAAAAAATGTAATAACTACCTTCTAACAGATTAGTTTTAGTTCTACAGTATAAACTATTAAGAGGTTTGAGTCAAGAAGATTTCTAGCCAGGTTGAAAATTTACAAACCTAGAGTCAAGAATTGCATTGACTCCGAAAATTTTTATAATGTTCAAGGTTTTTCTTTTCTTTTTAGTTTCTTAAAGTTACACATATATGTATCATTCTTTTAAAATTTAGTTCTTTTTAACTAAGTTACTTATGTTTCAAAACATTAATATTTGAAGTCTAGACATCATCTCTTTAACTCAGAAGTTTTTAAAACCTTTTTATTGTGTAAGAATATCAAACATCCCCAAAAAGTCAAGAAAATAGCAGGATGATCCCCTGATACCAGATTCCCAGCATTCATAATTGTCCACATTTGGACAACCCTATCCTGGGTGTTCTTTGGAAGGCCTGATGTTAAAGCTGAAACTCCAATACTTTGGCCACCTCATGTGAAGAGTTGACTCATTGGAAAAGACTCTGATGCTGGGAGGGATTGGGGGCAGGAGGAGAAGGGGACTACAGAGGATGAGATGGCTGGATGGCATCACCGACTCGATGGACGTGAGTCTGGGTGAACTCCAAGAGTTGGTGATGGACAGGGAGGCCTGGCGTGCTGCAGCTCATGGGGTTGCAAAGAGTCAGACAGGACTGAGTGACTGAACTGAACTGAACTGAATAGTATATATACTCCAACCACCCCCTTTCTTGTTTAAAGTAAATGTCATTATTGCCTATCTAAATAATTTGGTATGTAATCCAGAAACAAATTCTAATGAGTTTAATTCCTTCATTGATTGGTTCTTTAATTTATTTACCACCTCATAAATTAAGCATTTGTAGAGCATCTACCGCAGCAGCAGCCGAGTATCTACCTTATTCTAGATGCTGTATTAAGCCCTGAAAGTTGATTGGCTGGATATGGTCATTTGGAACTCTTTCTAAGAAGTTCGGATGGAAAATGTAAACTGTTAAGAAATAATATCATACCACTGAACTGCTTAAACCCCATCCAATGATGCTTCATGAACTCCTGGACAGTTGTTGAGTATAATGTGTGAGATTCCTCATAACCTAACCTTCTCAATCTGTCCACACTCACCTTTACGCACAGGACCAGGAGCACTCTCAATTCCTGTATGAAAATAGCTCCCCAAATAGTGTCCTTTCAGGTTTTGAACATGGTGGTCCCTCTCCAGAATGTTGATCTCAAAATCCAACCAATTCTTATGCAGTTTTCAAGACACCACCGATCATCACTTCTTTCCTCCAAGAAAACAAATGGCTTGGTGTTCATCCTCTGTATCCCCAGAACACCTCCTGTGTGTCTCTACTATAGCACAGCTTTCAGATATATCATAGTTTTTTGTTGTCTTGACTCATTAACCAAGATTTTTTTTAGGATAATCTCTGAATTTTGGATTTCTGTATCCCCGTTATATGCAACAATCAGAATAAACAACAGGCAATTAATACTTTCAGTGCTTTTTTTTTTTTCTTGGAATATGTTTATCAGATAAACAAAATTTGACCCGTTTCCATGATTTCACAGGGCTAGCCGAGGCTCATGAACCAGTGATAGTTTTCCCATTGAAAGGAAGCAAACAAAGTAAATGTAATACTTAAAGAAACACCCAAATATCATGTGACATTTGGATATCAGCTCTGCCCTTTCAGAGTGTTTATTCCAGTATTATTTGAATACAAAATGAAGGGATGAACTGGTCACTAGAAGAAGGTCACAGAATACCAAAATAATGACAAAAAAAGGAAGCCTAACCTAAAGTGAATGACTTCAGGTCATTCTCCCCCTTGCCACTTAACTTTAACTTGTCTTTTTTTAGTACACTTTTCTTACATATCTTTTATCTCCACCTTATATCTTGTGCCCTAAATAACCAAGGGGAAAACAAATATACAAGTAAATATGATATCAAATAAGTGCAATAGTGCATCAGCAAGGCTCCTATAGCAAATAAATGAGAGAGTCTGTGTTACTATATCCATAATTATGGGGATGCTACACGAAGGATCACAGAATTTTAGAGCTGAAAGAACCGTAGAGATTATCTAGTCCAAATTCCCTTTCAAAGAGAGCAAATGATGTAGCCAACCTTACAGTCTCCTTTTCAAAAGTCTCAGCCTTGCAACCTTTCTGAGGTTATTGGTTAAAGGGTAGGATATAGTTGAATAACCAAGAGAAAATAACATAGCTTGGAGAAATCAACAAGATTTCTGTACAAGAAATGATATTTGTTGGTTTCACTAGAGTTGTTTGAGGGGATAAATAAGTATGACTGAGGGTATTTAAAGAAAACATTTATATTTACACTTTCAAAAAGGCTTTTGACAAGTTCCTATATCAGACTATTTAAAAAATCCTCACAAGAAATTGGCTTGGGGAGAAATAAGGAGAAATTCGAGTAGTTCATATTGTAGATGAAGAATAAGGTCCTATTTCTGGTTTTTACTGAGTGTTGTTGAAAAAATTATTTTGCCTCACTTATCATTTTACCAGAAATAATATATGAGAAAAGTAATTTTGCTTAACTCACTGAGATACTATGAGGATTGAGTGAGATAATAATACTGTTCATAATAAAAGCTAACAGCTTGTTAAGTAATAACAAATATTATCTCACTTAGCCCTTCCAAAGAAAATACTGTTATTACTTACCACTGTAAAGATGGATAAGGAACTTGTTGGGAGTCCTGAAGCTAATTACTGGTAAAGTCAGGAACTGAACCCAGGAAGGCTGGTTCCAGAGTTCCTCTTAGCCAGTCACCTTACTTCTGTGTTATTAATATGCACAAACCCCTTTTCATGCATAGACCAGGTATGTAATAAGGGCTTAATAAGTTTAGTTATTAATATGTTCATACTTTTTCAGAAGGAAAAAATAAAAGAAGGCCTAATATTGACTGAAGACCTACTTTAAGCATAATGCATTCTCTTTACAACCAGCCTGGAAGGCCATAGATGCCTATAGAGATTCCTTGGTTCAACCCAGTCAGACCTAGAATTCGGAGGGACATTGGTCTTGTTCCAAAGCCTATCTTCTTTTTATTATGTTCCAGTCTGTTCTCTTTTGTTATTCCTCTTGTACCATAAATATACTTAAGCATATGAATAGGTATGTACCTAAGATGTGAGGCATAGATATACATAAAAGCAATGTTTTATTTGGCCTATAGGTAAGCATATTTTAGCAGAGAGCAAATAATAGAAAAGAAAGAATTTAGTAAGTTTCTGAAGAGCAGAACCCGATGGTTGCTGTCCCCAGAGTCAACACTGGAGCCAGTCAAGTTTCCTATTTAGAGAGTGATGGCATGCAGAAATATTAATACATAAAAATTGATCAATTTCCAGTTGATAGTAAGCTCTTATATGGAGAAAAGGGCCAAGCCAATGATATCAAATGGTGGAATCCTAAGATGAACTGCTAGGTGGTGGTGGTGGTGGTTTAGTCGTTAAGTCATATCTGAGTCTTGTGACACCATGGACTGTAGCCCACCAGGCTCCTCTGTCCGTGAGATTCTCCAGGCAAGAACACTGCAGTGGGCTGCCATTTCCTCCTCCAATGAACTGCTAGACAAGGGATCTATTGTCATTTTAGGTTATTCCCTATAAAACATTGTCCAAAAAAGCTTTTGTACCAAAAACTAGTGCAAAGGGCCACAAGGAAGAATATCAGAAATAGAAAGCATTATCCCATTATACTGTACATCAGGATTAGAAATATTTTGTGGTTCCAGTCACTACACCTCAAGGAAGACAAGGCCATAAAGTTAGAAAGTATCTAGAGAAAGATAATTAAAATGACAAAGATATAGAAAGTTGACTGCCAGAAATTGACTAAAACTATTAATACCTTTGAAAACCAGAAGGTGATACAATAAAGTAAAGTAAAGTAATCGCTCAGTCGTGTCTGACTCTTTGCAATCCCATGGACTGTAGCCTACCAGGCTCCTCTGTCCATGGGAATTCCCAGGCAAGAGTACTGGAGTGGGTTGCCATTTCCTTCTCCAGGGGCTCTTCCTGACCCAGAGATTGAACCTGGGTCTCCAGCATTGCAGGCAGATGCATTACCATCTGAGTCACCAGGTAAGCCCAAAAGGTGATACAATAAAATATAATAAAGTGAGGATGAAAATGAGTAGGGTGACTGCAAACTTACTCAACAAAATCTAGAATTCCAGAACCAGCAAATACTTTGTTGCTTTTCTTAATACCTGAATTCTTCAGAATATATCTCCCAAGAGAAAGGGTATCTACTTTACAAGGATCACATGTATTAATCCCACTAGGAAATTCAACACTAGTACTATAATATAACATATAATCAATCTGATTTCATTATTGACCATCTCATGATGTCCATGTGTAGAGTTGTCTCTTGTGTTGTCAGAAGAGGATGTTTGCTATGACCAATGCCTTCTCTTGTCAAAACTCTGTTAGCTTTTGCCCTGCTTCATTTTGTACTCCAAGGCCAAACTTGCCTGTTACTCTAGGGATCTCTTGACTTCCTACATTTGCATTCCAATCCTGTATGATGAAAAGACATTTTTTTTTTGGTGTTAGTTCTAGAAGGTCTTGTAGGTCTTCATAGAACCATTCAATTCAGCTTTTTTAGCGTTAGTGGTTAGGGCATAGACTTGGATTATTGCGATACTGAATGATCTGCCTTGCAAATGAACCAAGATCATACTGTCCTTTTTGAGATTTAACCCAAGTACTGCATTTTGAACTCTTTTCTTGACTATGACAGCTACTCCATTTTTTCTAAGGGATTCTTGCCCAAAGTACTAGGTGTGATGGTTGTCTGAATTAAATATGCCCATTCCTGTCCATTTTAGTTCACATCCTAAGATATCAATGTTCACTCTTGCCATCTTCTGCCTGACCACATCAGTTTACCTTGATTGATTCCAGCTTCCTATGCAATATTGTTCTTTTCAGCAACAGACTTGACTTTCACCACCAGAAACATCCACAATTGAGCATTATTTTTGTTTTGGCTCAGCCTCTTCATTATTTCTGGAGCTACCGCTCCACTCTTCCCCAGTAGCATATCAGACACCTACCGACCTAGGGGGCTCATTTTCCTGTAAAATATCTTTTTGCCTTTTCATACTGTTCATGGGATTCTCAAGGCAATAATACAGAAATGGTTTGCCATGCCCTTCTCCAGTGGACCACATTTTGTCAGACATCACCACATGGACATCACCAGATGGTCAGTACCAAAATCAGATTAATTATATTCTTTGCAGCCAAAAATGGAGCTCTATACAGTGAGTAAAAACAACACCTGAACCTGACTGTGACTCAGATCATGAGCTCCATATTGCAAAATTGAGGCTTAATATGAAGAAAGTAGGGAAAACCACTAGACCATTCAGGTATGACCTAAATCAAATCCCTTGAACCTATTCATCATGACAAATAGATTCAAGGGTTTAGATCTGTTAGAATGCGGGAAGAACTATGGATGCAGGTTCATAACATTGAGCAGGAGGTGATCACCAAAACCATCCCCAAGAAAAAGAAAAGCAAGAGGGCAAAGTGGTTGTCTGAGGAGGACTTAAAAATAGCTGAGAAAAGAAGAGAGGCAAAGGAGAAAAGAAGATATACCCATCTGAATGCAGAGTTCCAGAGAATAGCAAGGAGAGATAAGAAAGCCTTCTTAAGTGAACAATGCAAAGAAATAAAGGAAACCAATAAGATGGGAGAAATCAGAGATCTCTTAAAGAAAATTAGAGATACCAGGGGAACATTTCATGCAAAGATGGGCACAAAAAAGGATAAAAATGGCAAGGACCTAACAGAAGCAGAAGAGATTAAGAAGAGGTGGCAAGAATACACAGAAGAACCATACAAAAAAGGTCTTAATTACTCAGATAATGATGATGGTGTGATCACTCACCTAGAGCCAAACATCCTGGAAGGTGAAGTCAAATGGGCCTTATGAAGCATTGCTATGAACAAAGCTAGTGGAGTCAATGGAATTCCAGCTAAGCTGTTTCAAACCACAAAAGATGATGCTGTTAAAGAGTTGGACTTTATTCGAGCAAATTTGGAAAACTCAGCAGAGATCAAATTGCCAACATCCATTGGATCACAGAAAAATAAAGGAATTCCAGAAAAATGTCTACTACTGCTTCGTTGACTATTTGAAAGCCTTTGACTGTGTGGATCTCAGAAAACTTTGGAAAATTCTTAAAGAGAAGGGAACACCAGACCACCTCACTTCTCTCATGCAAAACCTGTATACAAGACCAAAAGCAACAGTTAGAACTGGACAAGGAACAACAGACTGATTCCAAATTGGGAAAGGAGTACGTCAAAGCTATATATTGTCACCCTGCTTGTTTAACTTCTGTGCAGAGTACATCCTGCAAAATGCCGGGCTGGATGACTCACAAGCTAGAATCAAGATTTCTGGGAAAATATCAACAAATTTAGATATGCAGATGATACCACCCTAATGACAGAAAAACTAAAGAGCCTCTTGATGAGGGTGAAGGAGGAGAGTGAAATAGCCAGCTTAAAACTTAACATTCAAAAATGAAGACCATGGCATCTGGTTGCATCACTTCACAGCAAAGAGATGGGGGTAAAGTGGAAATCAGTTCAGTTCAGTCGCTCAGTCATGTCTGACTCTTTGCGACCCCATGAACTGCAGTATGCCAGGCCTCCCTGTCCATCACCAACTCCCAGAGTTTACTCAAACTCATGTCCTTTGAGTCAGTGATATCATCCAACCAGCTCATCCTCTCTCGTCCCCTTCTCCTCCCGCCTTCAATCTTTCCCAGCATCTGGGTCTTTTCAAATGAGTCAGGTCTTCGCATCAGGTGGCCAAAGTATTGGAGTTTCAGCTTCAGCATCAGTCCTTCCAATGAATATTCAGGACTGATTTCCTTTAGGATGGACTGGTTGGATCTCCTTGCAGTCCTAGGGACTCTCAAGAGTCTTCTCCAACACCACAGTTCAAAAGCATCAATTCTTCAGCACTCAGCCTTCTTCACAGCCCAACTCTCACATCCATACATGACCACAGGAAAAACCATAGCCTTGACTAGATGGACCTTTGTTGATAAAGTAATGTCTCTGCTTTTCAATTTGCTGTCTAGGTTGGTCATAACTTTCCTTCCAAGGAGTAAGTGTCTTTTAATTTCATGGCTGCAGTCACCATCTGCAGTGATTTTGGAGCCCCCAAAAATAAAGTCTGTCACTGTTTCCCCATCTATTTGCCATGAAGTTATGAGACCAGATGCCATGATCTTCGTTTTCTGAATGTTGAGCTTTAAGCCAACTTTTTCACTCTCCTCTTTCACTTTCATCAAGAGGTCTTTAGTTCTTCTTCACTTTCTGCCATAAGGGTGGTGTCAACTGCATATCTGAGGTTATTGATATTACTCCTGGAAATCTTGATTCCAGTTTGTTTCATCTATCCCAGCGTTTCTCATTATCTACTCTGCATATAAGTTAAAGACACAGGAAATAAGTGGAAATAGTGACAGATTTTATTTTCTTGGACTCCAAAATGACTGTAGAGAGTGACAGCAGCCATGAAATTAAAAAACACTCTCTCCTTGGAAGAAAAACTGTGATCAACCTAGACAGCATATTAAAAAGCTGAGACATCACTTTGACTGTATGGAAAGGTCCGTAAAGTCACAGCTATGGTTTTTCCAGTAGTTAGGTACAGATGTGAGTGTTGGACCATAAAGAAGGTTGACAGCCGAAGAACTGATGCTTTTGAATTGTGGTGCTTGAGAAGGCTCTTGAGAGTCCCTTGGATAGCAAGAAGATCAAACCAATCAATCCTAAAGGAAATCAACCCTGAATATTCACTGGAAGGACTGAAGCTGAAGCTCCAATACTTTGACCACCTGATGTGAAGAGCAGACTCTTCGGAAAAACCCTGATGTTGGGAAAGATTGAGGGCAGGAAGAGAAGGGGATGACAGAGGATGAGATGGTTGTATGGCGTCATTGACTCACCGGGCATTAGTTTGAGCAAACTCTGGGGGATAGTGAAGGACAGGGAAGCCTGACGTGCTGTAGTTCATGGGGTTGCAAAGAGTCAGTCTAGACTTAATGACTGAACAACATTCTGGGTCTTTTGCTTCCTTGTATAAACTTTAGAATCAGTTGGTCAGTATTCACAAAAAACTGCTGGAATTTCCATCATGATTGCATTGCATCTATAGATCAAATTTGAAAGGAATGATAACTTGACAATACTGAGTCTTTCTATCCATAAACATGGAATATCTATGTTCTTCATTCATCTTTGATTTTTTTCCATTGGAGTTTTGTAGTTTTCCTCATTCCACCATGCACATATTTTGTTAATTTATACCTACATATTGTGTGATTTTGGGTGTTGTAGAAATGGCATTGTGTTTTCCGTCTCAAATTCCACTTCTTAATTATTGGTATATAAGAAATAATATTTTGTTAAAAACCTCTTCATCTATTCACTAAAGATATTGGTCTGTCATTTCTTTCAATGTCTTTGGTTTTCCTATTAGGGTAATGTCGGTCTCATATTTTAAAAGAAGTATTCTCTCTGCTTCTATTCTTGGAAAGGGATTGTAGAGCGTTGGTATAATTTCTTTCTTAGATGTTTGGTAGTCTTCACCAGTGAAGCCATCTGAGCCTGGTGTTTTCTATTTCAGAAAGTTATTGTCAATTCCATTTGTGTACTAGTATTGGGCTTCCCAGGTGGCGCCAGTGATAAAGAACCTGCCTGCCAATGCAGGAGACACAGGATACGTGGGTTTGGTCTATTTCTTGTATGAATTTTGCAAACTGTCTTTCAAGGAATGGTCCATTTCATCTAGTTTGTCAAATTTGTGGGCATAGAGTTGCTTATAGAATTCCTCTATTATTCTCTTAATGTCTATAGGATCTATAGTGATGTCTCCTCTTTCATTTCTATTATTAGTGTTTTATGTCCTATCTTTTTTTTTTCTTTGTTAGTCTGATTAAAAGTTTATCAGTTTTACTGATGTTTTCAAGGACCAGCTTCTGATTTTGTTGATTTTTCTCTATTGAATTCCTATTTTCTGTTTCTCTCATTTCTGCTCTAATTCTTCTTATTTCTTCTGCTTACTTTGGATTTAATTTGCTCTTTTTTATTTTCTAGTACATGCATTCAATGTTTTTAATTTCTTCCTAAGCACTACTTTTACTGTATCTCACAAGTTTTAAGCTATGTGTTTTCATTTCCCTTAGTTGAAAATATTTTTAAATTTCTCTTGAGAATTCTTCTTTGATTCATATATTATTTGGAAGTATATTGTCTAGTTTCACATACTTTGGGAATTTTCAGTTATATTTCAGTTATTGATTTCTAGGTTAATCCCATTATCACCTGAGAGCAGATATTGTCTGATTTCCATTGTTTTAAATCAGGGTATGTTTTATGGCTCAGAATGTAAACTGTTTTGTCGAATGTTCCATGTGAGCTCGAGAAGAATGAGTATTCTGCTGTTGTTGGATAAAGTAGTCTATAGATGTCAGTTATACCCAGCTGATTGTTGGTGTTGAGTTCAACTATATCCTTTTGGTTTTCTGCTTGCTGATATGTCCATTTCTGGTTGAGGGATATTGAAATCTTCAACTATGATAGCAGATTTATCTATTTCTCCTTGAATTTCTGTCAATTTTGCCTCATGTACTTTGACATGATATTGTTAGGTAAATACACATTAAGGATTATGGGTTTATCATTATGTGATACCCATCTTTATCTCTGATAACCTTCTGTGCTTTGAAGTCTACTCTGTCTTAAATTAATGCAGCTACTTCTGTTTTGTTCTAATTAGTGCATGGTATGTTTTTCTCCATCCAGTTACTCTTAGTCTATGTGTATCTTTATATTGAAAGTGGATGTCTTGTGTAAAACATATAGTTGAATTTACTTTATCTGACTTTCAATTGGTGCATTTAGGCCATTGATATTCGAAGTGATTATTGATATAGTTGGATTAATATCTGCTATATTTGTTGCTATCTTCTTTTTGTTGTCCTTGTTCTTTGTTCCTGTTTTTATCTTCTGCTCTTTTTCTTCCTTTTGTGGTTCTATATGAACATTTATATGATTCCATTTCCCCCTCCTTATGTAATTATAAGATATAATCATACATCTTTTAAACTTTTTTAGTGGTTGCCCTAGAGTTTGCAGTATACATTTTCACATAACACTATACCACTTCATAAGTCAGCTGAATACTTTATAATAACAAAATAATCCTAATTCCTCACTTTAGTTCCTCGTATCATTACTGTCATTCATTTCACTTATATATTAGCATAAAAAACTGGCAACAAATATCCTCAGTATCAGTTTGTCTGAGAAAGTCTTTATTTCTTTTTCACTTTTGAAGGATATTTCACAGAATACAGAATTCTACGTTAATGGGTTTTTTTTTTAATCTTAGCGCTTTAAATATTTCACTGTACTCTCCTCTCACTTGCTTGGTTTCTGAGAAGTCAGATGTAATTAAAATTCTTTCTCTCCTATAGGTAAGGTATTTTTTCCCCTCTGACTTCTTGCAGCATCTTTTCTTTATCTTTTATTTTCTATAGTTTCTAAATAATATGCCTAGCTATGGAGTTTTTTGTTTCAGTTCCTCCACATGCTCACTGACACTTGGTATGATCATTATTATTTTTTTTTACTTAGAATTTTTTTGCCACTTTATTTATTTTTAATTGAAGGATAACTGCTTTACAGAATTTGTGGTTTTCTGTCATACAGAAACAAGAATCAGCCATAGCCTTTTGAATAGAGATGGGATGGTGTCTTATAGTTTTAACTTGCATTTCTATAAAGATTAATGATGTTGAGCATCATTTCATGTAGTACTTATTTTCTATCCTTATATCTTTCTTGGTGGAGTGTCTATTGAAATCTTTTTAAAGATTTTAAATCATTTTAAAAAATTGTGTTATTTGTTTTCTTATTAATGAGGCCTGAGAGGTGTTTTTTTTTCATATCTGGATATAAATTTTTATGAGATATATGTAATGATTACTTGCATTTATTTTCTCCCAACCCATGGCTTGGTCTCTTCATTCTCTTAACAGTGTCATCTGAAGGGTAATTTTGATGAAGCCCAGTTTGTCAATTTTTTCTTGCATGCAGTCTGCTTTTGGAATCATATGTGTAAAATCTTTGCCTAACCCAAGATTTTCTTGAATTTTTCTTCTAGAAGTTTTATAATTTTAGATTTTATTATGTACTATGATCCATTTTGAATTAATTTTTGTGTATGATGTGAGATGTTGATCAAATTTTTTTTGTACATGCATATCCAAATTTTCTAGTATCATTTGTTGAAAAGATAATCCTTTCTCCAGTCAATTGCCTCAGTTTCTTTGTCAGTTTCTTTCAGGTTTTAATTTTTCATTGCTAGTATATAGAAAAACAGTTGAATTTTATATAATGAACTTGTATGCTTCAAACTCACTAAGCTCCAGTAGTTCTAAACATTTTACGTGATTGCACAAAATATTTCTGATAGGAAAATCATGTTGCCTATGAATAAAGTCAGTTTTACTTTCTAATCTCTATACATTTTATTTCTTTTCCTTGCTCTATCCTCCAGTGAAATGTTGACTAGAGATGGTGAGAGCAGACATACTTGCATTGTTGCTGACATCAGGGTACAAGCAGTCAGTCTTCCACCAAGAAGTCTGATGTTAGCTGTGGGGTTTTCAAAAATGTCCTTTATCAAATGTCAGATTAAGTTTCCTCTTTTTCCTAGTTTGTGGACAGATTTATTTTTTTAATTAAGAATGGATGTGGATTTTGTTCAGTGCTTTTCTGCACCAGCTAAGTATGTGATTTATCTTTTTAGTTGTTAATATGATGAATTGCATTGATAGAGTTTCACATGTTAAACCAACCTTTCATTCCTGAGAAAAACCCATTTGGAACCCACTTTTTAAATTTCAATTACTAAAGTTTTGTTAAGAATTTTTATATCTATGTTTACGAAAAATGTCTGTAGTTTTCTTCCTGTAAAGTGTTTGTCTGGTTTTCATATCTGACTAAAGCTGGCCTCATAGAATGAATTGGGAAGTATTTTTTTTTTCTTTTTACTTTTCTGATAAAGCATTTGCAAGATTTTTATCTTTTTGAAATCTTTGGGTAGAATTCACCAATAGAGTCATCTGGACTTAGAGTTTTTTCTGTAAAAATTCAATTTCTTGAGCAGATAAATGACCATTAAAATGATCTATTTCTTCTAAAGTGAGCTTTGTTAGTATCTGTAGGATATCTCTGTTTATAAAGTTCTCCCACTTGTGCCTTGAAAGCTGTAGCATCCTTGGCCTCCCTGGACTCCAACTATGCTGTCTGAACTGAAAGAGACTGCCCTGTCTCCACCTGAATTCCTCCAACCTGTGCCACAATCTAGAAACTGTTTCTAGGCAATAAACTGAGAATGTCTTGGTGCTCATGTGATTTGTTTCCTGCTTTTTAGAATCACAATCAACTCATTTCTTAATGTCCAATTTCTTAAAAATCAATGAATCATACATTTTATTAAGTCTTCAATTTGTTTCAGCAGGAAAGTAAATCTAGCCTCTATTATTCCATCTTAACTAAAAGCAAAAGTCCATTCTTCAACTTTTAAAATATTTATCTCACCCAAATTTGACTAACTTATGTCTCTTACTTTATGCTTATCTTTTTAGTAATATTTTAAAACTTTGACACTGTAAAAAATGTGACTTTTCCCCAAGGAGGATAAAAGCTTTTCACTTTTGTATTCATCTCAATACTTGACTCATATAATTTTCACCCATCAGCTTCATAAAAGGTCTTCAGTATAAGCTATTGGGATCAATTTGACAGTAAGACTTTGTATGATGAATGCGTTCTCTAATTGTGGGGGGGAAAAAAGTCTAAGCAAGAGATTTAACTGCTGTGCCTAATTCTTCTTCATCACTGCACTATTCTTTGCAGAAAAGCTTGGAAACCAGCCATACTCTTTTTTGTGTATTTTTTTTTTCCACTAGGGTTAGTTAGTTGGAATGTCATAAAGACATTTTTTAACCATTTAAAAGAAGAAAAATATAAATTATTCTATAGTTACTTATGTATAGCATACATTTGTATATCAAATCGACCATGAAATCAAGAACTAAACTTTGAGCATTAGACAAAATTGAGGTTTGACTTCTTTGGGGCTGTCAGTGATGACAGACTGTCAAAGGCTTGTTCATTTTGTGTGTGTGTGTGCTGGTGTGCACCCTTCTGAAGTTTACTACTGCCAGACAAAGCTCCTCTTCTTTGCTGTTCTATCCTCCTGCAAGCATTATACCTACTAGCAAGCGAGACTGTCATATTATGGAAGTTATATAGACTTCAGTGGTAGAGGAAAGACTGTGCTCACACTGAGTTCAGAGCATATGTGACATTACAAAATAATTTCTTAACCTGGAATCAAGTACACAGAGCTTTGTGATCTGTGAACATCTTGTGAGTGTATGCAGATGTTTGTAGTTGTGTGCATATTTTTGGTACATGGAATCTGTAACTTTTATTTGATACACAGAGAGTTTTTATTTTTTCAGTTTTATTTATTTATTTACTTTACTTTACAACATTGTATTGATTTTGCCATACATTGACATGCATCCACCATGGATGTACGCGTGTTCCCCATCCTGAACCCCCTCCCACCTCCCTCCCCATCCCATCCCTCTGGGTCATCCCAGTGCACCAGCCCCGAGCATCCTGTATCATACATTGAACCTGGACTGACGATTCATTTCACATATGATAATATACATGTTTCAATGCCATTCTCCCAAACCATCCCACCCTCACCCTCTCCCACAGAGTCCAAAAGACTGTTCTATACATCTGTGTCTCTTTTGCCATCTCACATACAGGGTTATTGTTACCATCTTTCTAAATTCCATATATATGTGTTAGTATACTGTATTGGTGTTTTTCTTTCTGGCTTAACTTCACTCTGTATAATAGGCTCCAGTTTCATCCACCCACAGAGAGTTTTTAAATGAGTCCTCCATGTAGAGTAGAACAACAGAATAATGAAATCTGTTGTAAAAGTACTGTAGGATGACACCCCCATCAAATTATCCTCTGAGGATAAACTAGGAATCTAGATCACCCTGGCCTCAGAGTAGACAATTTTGGTCTGATGATCTCCTGCCATATACCAAATTATAGCTGGCAATTTAATAGCAGATTAATCAGATCTTTTGGTGCCTTAAAAATATGACTGTCTTGTATTTGGTTTTTTTTCTGTCATGTTAAAATAAATATATAATATAAAATATAAATAAATATATAATCAGGCAAAGCTTATGTTTAAGACTATACAATATTTCTAGGAAACTCACATTAAAAAAGAAAAAGTTGTCCATCTGCTGAATCAACTTTTCAGGTGAAAGCAATGAAGTGTTAGTTTATCCATGCCATAGTAAATTATGAAGCCAGTTTGAAAAGATTAATTACATTATCTATCAAGACTTGAAATATTTTTAAAATCACATCATTCTTTCTCACAGCAAGCCATTGCTTGCCTACTGTCCTTTTTCCAGTCAGGCAATACTAGGTCTCAGGCTGTAAACTAGTCATTTTAATCATCCTAGAATAATTCAGTTTATCTTGACTTCACTATTTATATAGGGGAAGCACTGTTATTTCTATGACATTTCTAACAAACTGCTGCTGCTGCTAAGTCACTTCAGTCTTGTCCGACTCTGTGCAACCCCGTAGACGGCAGCCCACCAGGCTCCCCCGTCCCTGGGATTCTCCAAGCAAGAACACTGGAGTGGGTTGCCATTTCCCTCTCCAATGCATGAAAGTGAAAAGTGAAAGTGAAGTTGCTCAGTCGTGTCCAACTCTCAGCGACCCCATGGACTGCAGCCCATCAGGCTCCTCCATCCATGGGATTTCCCAGGCAAGAGTACTGGAGTGGGGTGCCATTGCCTTCTAACAAACTGCTGCTGCTGCTGCTAAGTCACTTCAGTCGTGTCAGACTCTGTGCGACCCCATAGACAGCAGCCTACCAGGCTCCCCTGTCCTTGGGATTCTCCAGGCAAGAACACTAACAAACTGGACCCTCCAAAACAGCTTATGTTCATGAGAAAGTCTGTTTCCTTATTTTTGAATTATGCTTATTAAGCACCGTATTTTGACCTAACACTCCATTTAGTTTAATTTTTGATACATAGGAATATTTCTCTGGTGAAAAGAATGGTAATAATGAAGTCATATTTAAAAATTTTTTTGCATCATCCATTCATAGTTTTACTTTCCATGTCATGTATCAGACTCAGGTTACACTCAGCTCTCCCTTTGGCAGTTTTTCATTTTGGTTTCTTCAATTCATGAATTAAAGCAGTGTATATCAAAAAAGCAGTTCACACTGTAACAACAAAGTCTGTAAAATACCAATATCAAATATATTTCAAGAGAGAAGTGCTTTCTTTGATCACTGAAGCGTTTTAGTGCATTATTATTTGAGGATATATCTTACTTGCTAAATATCCAATATAATAAATAGAGCTAGATATTCTGAGTTTTTCAACTAAGTCTTTCTCTCTCTCTTTTGGTAAGAATTACATTTTTAAAATCTTTATAAGTATAATGAGTAAATATTGGTTAAAAAATACCAAGTCTTTTTTGAAAATGAAAATCCATCTCTCATATATGTTCTTTCTAAAGTTACTAATTTAGATCATTATTTAATTATTCCCACTGTAACCATTGTATTGGGTAAAGTATTTTTCTCCTTAAAAGGAAATTATCACTTACCTATGTAATAATGATATAAAAACCAGGGTTCAAAAAAAGGTAAATCTAATACCAGCAATTGTAATCTCAAAAGTAGTAAATGATTGTAGGAAATGCTTTCAATATGTTCTTTTAACTTATGGACTATAGTAACAGTGATAACGGAGAAGGCAATGGCACCCCACTCCAGTACTCTTGCCTGGAAAATCCCATGGATGGAGGGGCCTGGTGGGCTGGAGTCCATGGGGTCGCCAAGATTCAGACACGACTGAGCGACTTCACTTTCACTTTTCACTTTCATGCATTGGAGAAGGAAATGGCAACCCACTCCAGTGTTCTTGCCTGGAGAATCCCAGGGACGGGGGAGCCTAGTGGCTGCCCTCTATGGGGTTGCACAGAGTCAGACACGACTGAAGCGACTTAGCAGCAGCAGCAGCAGCAACAGTGATAAAGATAATAAAGTCTGGCCATACTTTTATGTGGCTTCCCTTGAACAATGGTAGGCAGTTGGTGGCACAGGTGGCAAAAGTGACAAGCTACAATATCTTAGCATGATATGGAGACTATTTTAAGATCCATCCCTGTGGAAACTTAAGCAGATCAAAGGCATTGAATCTGATCTGTTACATCAAGCTACAATAATCCACACTTCTTTTTACTAGGATCCTGATAAACAAAGGTATTCAATTAGTTTTTTTTAAAATATTTACGTAATGAAATTTGCTTTACAAAGGGCATATTAACATTAACATATCATGACAATTACTCAGAAAACAAAAATATGAAAGATCTAAGAAACCTATATATTCTTTAAAAAAAATTTCTTTTTGTTGGAGTCTAGTTACTTAACAATATTGTCTTAGTTTATTCTGTGGAGCAAATTGAATCGGCTATACGTATACATATATTCCCTCTCTTTTGGATTTCCTTCCCATTTAGGTCACCACAGACCATTGAGTAGAGTTCTTTGTGCCATAGAGTAGGTTCTCATTAATTATCTATTTTATACACAGTAGAGGTAGTGGTTTAGTCACTAAGTCATTTCCAACTCTTGTGACCCAACAGACTGCAGCCTGCCAGGTTCCTCTGTCCATGGGATTCTCCAGGCTAGAATACTGGAGTGGGTTGTCATTTCCTTCTCCAGGGGATTTTCCTGATCCAGGAATTGAACACAAGTCTCCTGCATTGCAGGCAGATTCTTTACCAACTGAGCTACAAGGGAGGCCCCATACATAGTAGTATATATATATTCATGCCAGCCTCCAAAGTCCTGCCACCTCCCTCCCCTGCCCCAAGTATCCATACATCCATCCTCTATGTGTGTGTCTCTATTTCTGCTTTGAAAATAAGTTCATATATATCATTTTTCTAAACTCCACAAATAAGCAATATTATATATTTGTTTTTCTCTTTCTGACTTAGTTCACTCTGTATGACAGTCTATAGGTCCATCCACATCTCTACAAATTGCACAATTTTGTTCCTTTTTATTGCTGTGTAATATTCCATTGTATATATGTACCGCATCTTTATCCATTCATCTGTTGATGGAAATTTAGGTTGCTTCTATGTCCTGGCTATTGTAAATAGTACTGCAGTGAACACTTGGGTGCATATATCTTTTTGAATTTTAGTTTTCTCTGGGTATATGCCCAGAAGTGGGATTGCTGGATCATTTGGTAGCTCTATTTTTAGTTTTTTAAGGAACTCCATACTGTGTTCTCCATCATGGCTGTATCAATTTGCATTCCTACCAAGAGTGTAAGAGGGTTTCCTTTTCTTGATACCGTCTCCAGCATTTACTGTTTGTAGATTTTTTTTTTTTTTTTTTGATGGTGGACATTCTGACTGTTGTGAGGTGATACATCATGGTAGTTCTGATTTGCATTTCTCTAATAATTAGTAATGTTGAGCATATGTTTATGTGCCTCTTGACCATCTGTATGTCTTCTTTGGAGACATGTCTAGTTAAGTCTTCTGGCCATTTTTTGATTGAGTTTCTTGTTTTTTTCATATTGAGTTCATGAGCTGTTTGCATATTTGGAGATTAATCCCTTGTTGGTTGCTTTATTTGCAAATATTTTCTGTCATTCCAAGAGTTGCCTTTTCATTTTGTTTATGGTTTTCTTTGTTCTGCAAAAGCTGTTATGTTTAATTAGGTCCCATTTGTTTATTTTTATTTTCATTACTCTAGGAGGTGGGTCAAAAAGATCTTGCTGCAATTTATGTCAAAGAATGTTCTGCCTGTTTTCCTCTAAGAATCTTATAGTGTCCAGGCTTACATTTAGGTCTTTAACCCACTTTGAGTTAATTTTTGTATATGGTGTTAGGGAATGTTCTAATCTCATTCTTTTACATGTAGCTGTCCAGGTTTCCCAGCACCACTTATTGAAGAGACTTTCTTTTCTGCATTGTTTATTCTTACCTCTTTTGTCATAGATTAGGTGACCATAGGTACATGGGTTTATCTCTGGGTTTTAAGAAAGCTATGCATTCTTGACATGGGCCACAAATTCTAGATAGGCTATAGAATTCAATTAAATGAGAAATTCTAAAATAAAAAGTCTCGACACTGTTACAACTCTGAGCTAAAGATCACTTAAATGTTCTCAGTCAGTTCAATTGATAATGGAAGAAAACCAATGGTATGCAAGACCCACTGCATGGTCAGCTATAGCTACTATTTGCCTTACTAATGATCCCTTCGTCTCAGTTAGGGATCTAGCCACTAACCTCAAAGCCTACAGGTTTCTATTTTTTTAGAGCCAGGTCATTCAAATGCTTTAAAGTTGGTGATTTCTTTTTGTTTCAACCACAGTTAATTCAAATCTTCATGAGAGTTTAAAAAGGATTCCCAAAGTGACAATGAAACTCATTTAGTCATCACCAATTGTTTTCAAAGACTTCCTGGTGAAAACCTCTCATAAAAAGTTTTCCAACTGTTTCTAAAAAAGATAATTTTTTAAATATGGTAGCAGAAACTTACAAAACCTTTAAGCTTTGATGTGTTACTAACTAATCATATCCTGGAAGTTTTAGAGGATGAAGAGAATAAAATTATTTATAGAGACTTCAACTGGACCTGGATATATTTATTCCAACAATGTTTTTTAGACCCATGTATTTGAAAAACAGGTACTAGAGTCACAACTAGCAATATGTTAGAAGCACAGGAAAAAAATACATGAATCCCTCAATTATAAGTTGCCACCTCATCCATTTTATAGTGTCTTTCAAGGGTAAAAAGTATATTAAATTAAAATAATTTCTTTTAACTTGCCAGTAATATTTTTTATCCATATATTTACATATTTCTTTCTTTCAGCAGCAAATAGAAATTTAAGAGTAAATCTCCTGCATTTGTTGTTGTTCAATCACTCAGTCATGTCTGACTCTTTGCAACCCGATGGACTACAGCCTGCCAGGCTTCCCTGTCCTGCACCATCTCCCAGAGCCTACTCAAACTCATGGCCACTGAGTCAGTGATGCCATCCAACCATATCATCCTGTGTTGTCCCCTTCTCCTCCTGCCTTCAGTCTTTCCCAGCATCAGGGTCTTTTCCAATGATTCTGCTCTTTGCATCAGGTTTGACATCTAAGAAGTCGGCTTTAATGACCCACTACATTTCATAGTTCCTGTTCAGACCTTTATCTCTTTAACATCTTAAAACCTGTCAGAAGATTCTTTGGGCATATTAAGGAATACCAGTGTTTTCCCTGTGCTTTGTATTTGGGTAAAATCATAAGGGTTTGGTTGTGTGTGTGTGTGTGTGTGTGTGTGTTTTGTAAATTAAAAATTACCTCTCTTAAAAGCCAGCTGGAGCTTTTGACAGATAAATGTCCAATGCTTCAGTGAAAGACTTTCACTTCACATAAACAAGGTCCTCATTTAACTTAAAATTCAACAGTAAATAACAAGTTGAACAGATTCTCTTGAAACACAAGTTTGCACATGCGCAGACAATGACACCAGGGCTTCCCTGGTGGTTCAGATGGCAGAGTATCTGCCTGCAATGCGGGAGACCTGGTTTTGATCCTGAGGTAGGGAAGATCCCCTGGAGAAGGGAATGGCACCCCACTCCGGTATTCTTGCCTGGAAAATTCTATGGAGAGGGGAGACTGGCGGGCTACAGTCCATGGGGTTGCAAAGAGTCAGATGTGACTGAGCGACTAACACAAACAGTGACAACATACCTTTTTTTTTTGCCTCCTAATACTGGCAGGGTTTTAAGAAAACATCTCTATAAAATACATTCCAACTCTAGACACATTAAATGGGAAGAGAGAAGGCTAGAATTGAGAAAACAAGGTAACGTTTCTGCTTCTTTCTTTTCTATTTTGTGTGTCAGTCTGAGTCCCCAAGGCTTCATGTTCCTGTCACACTTTTGCATATTAGCTATGGCAGCACATCGAAACAGTTAAAGACTTGAAGCAAAGTTAATGTGAGGAATAATTACAACACAATCAATGGCAACTTTATAATAATACCTTGTAGTGTCTATAAAAGCAGAGACAGTTTTCAGACAGTTTGCTTAATGGTTCTTTCAATACTAGATTGCTGGTGCCCTGACTATTTACTCTTTAATACTCACTAGATAAAGTTTTTGCATCTTCCCATGCTCCATGATTTTTATCTTTGTTGCTAACTTAATGATGCTTTCTATTCTGCACTTTTCCACATGACCAACTCAGCTCAGCATCCCATCTGAGAGATATCACCTCAACCATGTGAACCTTAGTTGTAGCAGATATTAGTTGGATGGTGAGAGAGGTCTCACTTTTTACCACATTAAGGCAAAAGAAAAAATAAACAGGCTCATGTAATCCAAGGAAGTATTAAACAACCAAATCATCCATAAGTCAGGAATCACTGAGCCTCAGAACACTCTGGAAACATAGACAGAGGCCCTGGGCTAACGTTAACTATGGGAATAAAAAGAGGATTTTCTGGAAGAAGGGAATGATACAGAACAAACTTATGGACATTGGGGAAGGGGAGGTGGGATGAATTGAGAGAGCAGCATGGAAACATATATTATCATAGATTCAAGAAGAGGAGTGTTAGACACTTCCAGACATTCCCTACTTAGCAAAAGATAACGTTTACACATGGTTTATAATTTGTGAAGGCTTTGTGACACTCTAGGTGAAAAATCTGGTGTATAAGTACTATGTGCATGCGTGTTAAGTTGCTTCAGTCGTGTTCGATTAGAGTCGGAAAGCCAACCCTATGGACTGTAGCCTGCCAGGCTCCTCTGTCCATGGGATTATCCAGGCAAGAATACTGGAGTGGGTAACATCATCCTGACTCAGGGATCAAACCTAAGTCTCATACATCTCCTGAATCAGCCAGTGTGTTCTTTACCAGTAGTGCCACCTGGGAAGCCCAGTTCAGTCACTCACTCATGTCTGACTCTTTGCAACCCCATGAACTGTAGCACACCAGGCCTCCCTGACCATCACCAACTCCTGGAGCTTGCTCAAACTCATGTCCATTGAGTTGGTGATGCCGTCCAACCATCTCATCTTCTGTCATCCCCTTCTCCTGCTGCCTTCAATCTTTTCCAGCATCAGGGTCTTTTCCAGTGAGTCAGTTCTTCCCATCAGGTGGCCAAAGTATTGGAGCTTCAGTTTCAACATCAGTCCTTCCAATGAATAGTCAGGACTGATTTCCTTTAGGATTAACTGGTTGGATCTCCTTGCTGTCCAAGGGACTCTCAAGAGTCTTCTCCAACGCCACAGTTCAAAAGCATCAGTGCTTTGGTGCTCAGCCTTCTTTATGGTCCAACTCTCACATCCATACTTGACTACTGGAAAAACCATAGGTTTGACTAAACGGACCTTTGTCAGTAAAGTAATATCTCTGCTTTTTAATATGCTGTCTAGGTTTGTCATAGCTTTTCTTCCAAGGAGTAAGCATCTTTTAATTTCATGGCTGCAGTCATCATCTGCAGTGATTTTGGAGCCCAAGAAAATAAAGTCTGTCACTGTTTCCACTGTTTCCTCATCTGTATGCCATGAAGTGATGTGACCAGATGCCATGATCTTGGTTTCTTGAATGCTGAGTTTTATACCAGCTTTTTCACTCTCCTCTTTCACTTTCATCAAGAGGCCCTTTAGTTCTTCACTTTCTGCCATAAGGGTGGTGTCATCTGCATATCTGAGATTATTGATATTTCTCCTGGCAATCTTGATTCCAGCTTGTACATCATCCAGTCCAGCATTTCTCATGATGTACTCTGCATGGATATTAAATAACCAAGGTGACATTATGCAGCCTTGCTATACTCTTTTCCTGATTTAGAACCAGTCTGTTGTTCCATGTCCGGTTCTAACTGTTGCTTCTTGACTTGCTTACAGATTTCTCAGGAGGCAGCTAAGGTGGTCTGATATTCCCATCTCTTAATGAGTTTTCCACAGTTTGTTACGATCCACATTGTCAAAGGCTTTAGTGTAGTCTATGAAGCAGAAGTAGATGTTTTTCTGGGATTCTCTTGCTGTTTCTATGATCCATCAGATGTTGGCAATTTGATCTCTTGTCCACTGCCTTTTCTAAATCCAGCTTGAAGTTCTGGAAGTTCTCAGTTCACATACTGTTGAAGCCTGGCTTGGAGAATTTTGAGCATTACTTTGCTAGCCTGTGAGATGAGTGCAATTGTGCAGTAGTTTGAACATTCTTTGGCATTGCCTTTCTTTGGGATTGGAATGAAAACTGACCTTTTCCAGTCCTGTGGCCACTCTGAGTTTTCCAAATCTGCTGGGATATTGAGTGCAGCACTTAAACAGCATCATCTTTTAGGATTTGAACTAGCTTAGCTGGAATTCTATCACCTCCACTACAGTTATATTCTGTGAAGTATTGCAGTTATGTTCAATGAAATAAAGAAAGCATTGTAGTAGTTGATCACTGACACATTCTGAAATTCTGCTCTCCAATGACTGACTTTTAAAGTTTTAAAAAGTCATTGTTTTTTAGTTGGTAAATCATGTCTGACTCTTTGCAACCCCAGGGATTGCAACATGCCAGGCTTCCCTGTCCTGCATAACTTACAGTGATACTAGTTATTTTTCTCTCAATGCCTGTGGCCATTTAATCCTCTCTTTTACTGTTTCAAAACCCACGAATATCAGGGAGCACAAATATCGAATGATTTTCATTTTCTGTCCATAGTTGATTAGTATTTTGAGACTGATTACATAATCTAAGGAACAACAAAAATGTCAAAGCAAATGTGTTTCCTAGCATCCCAATTTTGTTAATGAATAGCTAAAATACAAGAGGAGCAAGAGAATGTTGTTCCAGGTGGAAGGGGAAGAAAAACTAAACAACTGATAACATCAAAAGAAACATATTTTCTTCCCCCACTGTGTCCACAGTGAGTTCTCTATGCCTTTGTCTCCATTGCTGCTGCCACTAAGTCGCTTCAGTCGTGTCTGACTCTGTATGACCCCATAGACGGCAGCTCACCAGGCTCCCCCATCCCTGGGATTCTCCAGGCAAGAACACTGGAGTGGCTTGCCATTTCCTTCTCCAATGCCTGAAAGTGAAAACTGAAAGTGAAGTCGCTCAGTCGTGTCCGACTCTTAGCGACCCCATGGACTGCAGCCTACCAGGCTCCTCCGCCCATGGGATTTTCCAGGCAGTGAGTTCTCTATGCCTTTGTCTCCATTGCTGCCCTGCAAATAGGTTTATCAGTGCATCTTTCTGGATTCTCTATATATGCGTTAAGAAACAATATTAATTTTTCTCTTTCTGACTTACTTCACTCTATATTAGGCTCTCGGTTCACCCACCTCATTAAGACTGACTTAAGTGCTTTCTTCCTTATGGAGAGGGTGGAACCAATTGAGAGAGTAGCATGGAAACATGTACATTACCATATGTAAAATAACTAGTGAGGCTGTATGATGTAGGGAGCTCAACTCAGTGCTCTTGGACAACCTAGAGAGATGGAATGGGGTGGGAGATGGGAAGGAGTTTTAAGAAGCAGGGGACATATGTATGCCGATGGCTGGTTCATGTTGATATATGGCAGAAAGTGAAAGTGTCAGTCGCTCAGTCATGTCCCACTCTTTGTGACCCCATGGACTGCAGCCTGCCAGGCTCCTCTGTCCATGGAGTTCTCAAGGCAAGAATACGGAGTGGGTAGCAATGCCCTTCTCCAATGGATCTTCCTGACCCAGTGATCAAACCCACGCAGAGACCTACGCTATATTGTAAAGCAGTTACCCTCCAATTAAAAATAAATTAAAAGAAATACATTTATTAAACTGGTGATGTGGGAACAGAGAAGAAAAGGAAGATTCTTTTGAAGTAACTTCTTAAAGTCAGAGGGATTCAAATCATCAGAACAAAGAAAATGTGAAAATCAAAATTTTATAGAGTTCATTACACCTTAACCACAATGTTCACATCAACCCTATTATTATCCCTGTTTGGTCACACAGCTACCAGTGGCAGAGCTCGAGTCTCAATCCAAGGCCTCGGGCAGCAAGTTGGTGTTCTTTTGCTCTACACTGCCTCCCATTCAAGCTCTTCACAGGCTTGAAATCAAGCTTGCTTCCTACATGCTTAGAATCAGAAGTCCTACCTCCAATGCCTAAGAGCTCAGTGACCTCAGGCAAGTTACTTTAACCTCTTCACACTTTGCATTATTCATCTATGCAATGAGAAATCAGGACACCTTTCTAGTCATTATTGAGTTGTTGGAAGATCAAATAAGACAGTGCCTTGAACAGTAACATTTATACGTGTAAAGGGGTTGTTATAATTGAAATGCATAAAGAAAAGGTTGATGAGATTTCCCAGCCACTAGTTATTTTCTTTAAGGACTCATGGTAATAGCAATGATTGGAAATCATTTCTCTCTCAATTAGTCACACATTCGGCCATTGTGGAGTTAGTATTTCATTCAGTTTATGTCACCTCACCTTGAGGATGCTGCGAAGTGGAGAAGTTCAGAGTATTTTAATAATATGATTAAAATGGTGAATAAATAAGACCCAAGAGAACAGGTGGAAGGAGTTGGAATTAATTAGTCTGGGGAGAATAATAGCCTCCTAATACATGAGACATTATCATAACAAAAATGTAGACCATTTTTACCCATCTTCTCTAAGAAATGACTAGAAAGAAACTGGGAATACAGTACGGAATAAGAAAGAATTTACTGATAAGGTTATTTGTTAAATATTAAAACAGGCTGTTAAAAGATGTGGAGGCTATTTTGTTGATGACTTTTCCAAAGATGAATAGACACAAATCACTTTGGTATGGTCAGGGAACAGATATACTTGCAATCAGGAAACTAGAAAAGCTTTTACTGAGATGTTTTAGTTCTCAAGAATTCTACAGTTCTCTGGCTAATTTTCCTGATTGATCATAAAGTTGGTAGGTAGCAAGTTTTTGTAGTTATTCTTATTTATGCATACCATGTGAATTTGTTAACCATCCTATAATGTACAGAGTTCTCTTTTCTTTTTTTGTCTTTTCTTATCTTTTTTAGAGGAGGGTGGGGTAGATGCAGAGGTTGAGTTAATCTAACTTTTTTTCATGGCACAGTATCATCATTGATCTGGGAAAGGCAAAAAAGCAAATTTAAATGGATTTCCTCCCTTTATCAAATTGCTTACTCACATATTCCGCTCCCCAACAGGTAACGGCTCTAATGTGTTTAATGTATATTCCTAAGTTTAAATACATCTATGAAAATATGTGGTGTCATTTTGTTTGTGTGTATGTATATATATATTTTATTTATTTTTAATTGAAGGATAATTGCTTTACAATATTGCATTGGTTTCTGCCATACATCTACATAAATCAGCCATAATTATACATATATCCCCTCCCTCTTGAACCTCTCTCCCACCCCCCACCCATCGTACCCCTCTAGGTTGTCACAGCAAATTCCCACTGTCTATTTTACATATGGTAGTGTACGTGTTTCCATACACTCTCTCCATTCATCCCACCCTCTCCCTCCCCCACCCCCATGTCCATAAGTCTGTCCTCTATGTCTTCATCTCCATTGCTGCCCTGCAAATAGGTTCATCAGTACCTTCCTTCTTGATTCCATATATATGTGTGAGTATATCTCTTTCTGACTTACTTCATCTGTATAATAGGCTGTAGGTTCATTCCTCTCATTAGCACGGACTCAAATATGTTCCTTTTATGGCCAAGTAATATTCCATTGTATATGTGTACCACAGCTTCTTTATTCATTCATCTGTCGATGGACATCTAGGTTGCTTTTATGTCCTAGCTATTATAAATAGTGCTGCAATGAACATTGGGGTACATGTGTCTTTTTCAATTATAGTTTTTTCTGTATATTTTAAATTTACATACATAGATTTCATTCTTTTCCTTCCATTTTCACCAAACATTATTCTCTTAAGAGCTGTGGTGTTTCTATCTGCTGTGTCCTGTTCAGGAGGATGCATCCACAGCTTTTTTCCTCTAGTGGTAGACAACAAGGTCGTTTCCAATTTCTTGGTTCCACAATGTTGTGAAAAATATAGTCCCTTATGTGTTTCTACGTTTCTCTCTTTCCTTTTTCCTTTAGGGGTGTGGTTGGATCATCATAGATAATTGGTACAAGTGCAGTTACTGTGCCAGATTGTCCTCCAGGATGGCAGTGTTCAAGTGTGAAACAGTTCTTGTTTCCCCATCAACACTTAGCATTACAGAAGTGGGTGATCTTCCCCTATCTTGTGGATGTAAAATAGTATCTCATTCTTGATTTTCTTCTTTACTAACTGATACAATATACTTGTTATTTATTCATATATATTTCCATCTCTCTAGGGCTTTCAGTCTTATTGATTACAGGAGTTCTCTTTATAGTATTGCTATACCTGTTATTCCTTTATCTATTCTTACATCTATTCTATTCATCTTTTGTCTGTTTCAACTGACATTTGGTTTGGGGTTGCAGAGTAATTCAGAAATAGTTGACATCTTTACTCTGTCAAGTCACTACATCTATATGCATGAGCTAGATCTCCATTTAGTCAGATCTCTTTTGACGCTATTTGGTATTAGAGGGCTAAGTCATTAATGATATCTCGTCTAATATGAGGGCTTCCCAGGTGGCGCTAGAGGTAAAGAATCCACCTGCAAGTGCAGGAGACATAAGAGATTTGGGTTCAATCCCAGTAATCTTGCCTGGAAAATTCCATGGACAGAGGAGCCTGGCAGACTTCAGTCCATGGGGTTGCAAAGAGTCAGACACGACTGAGTGACTGAGTACACACACACACACACACACACACACCCACCCCTAACATGTAGTTATCTCTTTACAATTTGGCATTATTAAGCTAATTTAATGTACATATTCAATACTAGTCCTGTTCATGCCCTTTATGTCTGGAGTGTTTGTAAACTCAAGACAAGATCTGTTTATCTGTGCAGTGTCTACACAGATCCAAGTAAAGATAGATATTGATATGTACTTTTGATTAAATGATTTCTTTTTTCTCATAAAATGCTTCAAAAGTGATAAATTCTAAGGCCTAAGTATTTTTAGAATAAAGAGTTGCTGAACCAATAATAATGCACTCAAGTATTTGAATTATCGAGTCCCACATTTATATTACAAAATGTAAAAATATAGGTATAGTTTATTGAAGTATAGTTGACTTACAGTGTTTCAGGTGCATAGCAAGGTGATTCAGTTATACGAATATACATATAACATTTTTGAAATTATTTTCCATCACAGGTTATTATAAGATATTGACTATAGTTCCCTGTGCTATACAGTAAAGCTTTGTTGCTTGTTGCATATCTATTTTTTAATTAGAAATCTAGCATTCTATTCATACTAAGTCAAACAAGTGGAATCAACATGTCATAATTTTTTTAGTTAGGCAAAAATTCATAAGTTGTCTAAAATATATATATATTATACATATGTATATATGTATACGAAAGTTTTACTACTACATTTGATAAAGGCTTGAGAAAGAACATCCAAAAAAATGAAGAGATGGAGAAATTGGAGAATATAAACTAAGTGAAATGGGAGCACTGAATATGAAATAGAAAAAGTGAAACAGACTAGATAAAAGTAAAAGATCATCATATAGCCAGTTGGTTTTAAACATGACTGCTCATTAGAAACGTATCTGAAGGTCTGGTGAAAAAAAAGCAGTATCTGAGCATTTGTAATTTTCAAAAAATTTCAAGATAATTCTGATATGCATCTGGATTTAAAAAGTGATTACAGGTTTTTTTATTGGATCCTAATTTTGGTAATATAAAGTTCTATTATTTTTCTGTTTACCAATCATGATACAATGGTATTAAGTGAGTAATAGTTACATAATCACAATAGTAAAAGATGTTTATCAGTTTTCACAGTCAATAGCCAGACAAAAAATAAAAGGTAATTACAATTGCAAGCCATAATGGGAACATGACTAACTTATATAAAATAATTTAAATATAAATATAGTATATATTATATAATATAAAATACAATATAAAATAATTACATACAATTTGAGGAGGGGGTCAAGCAGAGTGATGTGGTAAGTGGAACTGTGCACCTGTACATGTTTTCATTCACCCAGCCAGTCTATGTCTTTTGGTTGGTGCATTGAATCCATTTACACTTAAGGTAATTATTGATATGTATGATCCTATTACCATTTTTTAAATTTTTTTAGTTTATTTTCTGTAGGCCTTTTCCTTCTCTTGTGTTTCCTGCCTAGAGAAGTTCCTTTAGCATTTGTTGTAAAGCTGGTTTGGTGGTACTGAATTCTCTTAACTTTTGCTTGTCTGGAAAGCTTTTGATTTCTCCATCAAATCTGAATGAAAGTCTTGCTGGGTAGAGTATTCTTGGTTGCAGGTTCTTCCCTTTCACCGCTTCATGCCACTCCCTTCTGGCTTGTAGAGTTTCTGTTGGGATATCAGCTGATAGCCTGATGGGATTTCCCTTGTATGTTATTTTCATTTTTCCCTTGTTTCTTTCAATATTTATTTTATCTTTGTCTTGTCAGTTTGATTACTATGTGTCTCAGTGTGTTCCTCCTCGGGTTTATCCTACCTGGGACTCTTTGTGCTTCCTGGACTTGGTTGACTATTTCCTTTCCCATGTTAGGGAAGTTTTCAACTATCATCTCTTCAAATATTTTCTCAGGACTTTTCTCCAGTCTCTTCTTCTTCTGGGACCCCTATAATGTGAATATTGGTGTATTTAATGTTGCTCCAGAGATCTCTTAGGCTGTCTTTATTTCTTTTCATCATTTTTCTATATTCTGTTCTATGGCAGTGATTTCCACCATTCTGTCCTCCAGGTCATTTATCCATTCTTCTGCCTTAGTTATTCTGCTATTGATTCCTTCTAGTGTATTATTCATTTCTGTTTGTTTGTTTTTTCTTATTTCTTGTAGGTATTTGGTAAACATTTCTTGCCTCTTCTCAATCTTTGCCTCCATTCTTTTCCCAAGATCCTGGATCATCTTCACTATCATTATGCTGAGATTCTTTTCTCTGGAAGATTGCCTATCTCCAATTCATTTGGTTGTTTTTCTGGGGTTTTATCTTGTCCCTTCATCTGGGACATAACTTTCTGCTTTTTCATCATGATTAACTTTCTGTAATATGATTTTTGTTTTAGCTGCTGTGAGACTGTGGTTCTTGCTTCTTCTATCTGCCCTCTGATGGATGAGGCTAAAAAGTTTATGCAAACTTCTTGATGCAAGGGACTGGAGATGTGAAAAACTGGGTCGTGCTCTGATGGGTAGGGCCTTGCTCAGTAAAGATTTAATCTAATTATCTGTTTGATGGGTGGGGCTGCACTCCCTCTCTTGTAGTTGTTTGGCCCTAGAATCTACAGGCTCTATGGTAGGGTTAATGGTGAATTCCAAGAGGGTTCATGCCAAGGGGACCTTCCAGTGCCCCATCCCTCTGGTGAGCCCCTGCCGACCCACACCTTCACAGAAGGCCCTTCAACACTAGCAGTTTATTTTGGTTCAATCTCCTGTGGGGTCACTGCTCCCCTCCTCTGGGGACACAAAATTTTGTTTGTGCCCTCCAAGACTGGAGTCTCAATTTCCCCCAGTCCTCTGGAAGTCCTATAATCAAATCCCTCCGGCCCTCAAGACCAGATTCCCTGGGGATTCCCAGTTCCTTTGTCAGATCTCCAGGCTAGGAAGCCTCACGTGGGGTTCAGAACCTTCAGAATTGTGAGAGAACTTGTTTTGCATTATTGCTTTCCAGTCTTTGGGTCCCCCACTTGGTGGGTATGGGATTTGATTTTATCGTGCTTGCACCCCCCTCCTGCCATCTCGCTGTAGCTTCTTCTTTGTCTTTGGACATGGAGTATCTTTTTTTTAGTTTGTTTCAGCATCCTTCTGTTGATGGCTGTTCAACAGCTAGTTGAAATTTTGGTGCTCTCACGAGAGGAGATGAGTGCACATCCCTCTATTCCACCATCTTGAACTGGAATATTATGTTACAAAATTTTTATGAAAACTTTCTACTTTTGAAATTTGGCAGGCTATTATGTATTCTGGTATGGTCTGTGGATCCCTGAGACCCTTTCAAGAGGTCTGTGAAATAAAATTGTATTCATAACAATTCTAAGATTTATTTGCTTTTCCCACTGTTTATATTTACATGGATGGTACAAAAGCAACAGTGAGTAAAACTACTAGAGTCTTAGCCTGAATCTAGACCATAGCACCTAAGACAATAAGATTATTAATTTTATCAAATCTGACCCTTGAGTATTTTTTTCATATTTTGTGACAAAATATAAAGTATACCTATTGAAGTACAATGGTCATCTTGAGGAAAAGGACTTTTGCTATCATTTAAAAGATGAATTAGTTTTTTCATAGAACGTCATTAAAAATTGAAAAAATAATGTGTATATGTCAATCCCAAACTCCTAATTCATCCCACTGATACTCTGTATAAAATAGATATCTAATGAGAACATACTGTACAGTGAGGGAACTTTACTCATTGCTCTATGGTGACCTAAATGGGATTGAAATTTAAAAAGGAAGATATGTATGTATATGTTTGGCTCACACGGTAAAGAATCCGCCTGCAATGCAGGAGACCTGGATTCGATCCCTGGTTTTGGGAAGATCCCCTGGAGAAGGGAACGGCTACTGACTCCAGTATTCTTGCCTGGAGAATCCCATGGACAGAGGAGACTGGCAGGCTACAGTCCACGGGGTCACAGAGTTGGACAGGACTGAGCGACTAAGCACAGCACAGCACATATGTATATGTTTAGCTGATTCACTTTGTTGTAAGTAGAAACTAATACAAAATTATAAAGCAACTATACTATAATAAAGGGTTTTTTTAATAATTGAAAAAATGACTGGTTGACAAACTATGATTATCAGACTTGACATTTGGCAAATATTTTCTCAAAAAATGAGAAAAGTGACTATTTCATTTCAAAAGAAGCATTGCTGCTGCTGCTGCTAGGTCATTTCAGTCGTGTCCAACTCTGTGTGACCCCATAGATGGCAGCCCACCAGGCTCCCCCGTCCCTGGGATTCTCCAGGCAAGAACACTGGAGTGGGTTGCCATTTCCTTCTCCAATGCATGAAAGTGAAAAGTGAAAGTGAAGTCGCTCAGTCGTGTCCAACCCTCAGCGACCCCATGGACTGTAGCCTTCCAGGCTCCTTTGTCCATGGGATTTTCCAGGCAAGAGTACTGGAGTGGGTTGCCATTAGATGATGCCAATAAAAGCTAAACTTCCAAGTGAAAATTAGAATTTTGGAGAATTTTTATCCATCACCATGAGCTTGATGACTTCCCTATATTTAAAGACTTTCTGATGAGATTAGAAGAAATGTGATATTTTGATATTGCCTAATAAGATGTGTCACATTTGAAAAATCTTCACAAATTAGTTAGTAAATAACCAATGCATGAAGTTACAAAATCATTCAGTGGCAACTGATCCATTCAAATTTCAAAACAGACCAATGAATTTTAATGCACGATGAAAAGTTTAATTGATATGATTTCAGATTGCATGTTGCAACTATCCTTTAAGGAACTACTTTAAACATATATAGTTGGTCCCTGACTTTTGATGGTTCAACTTACAATCTCTAGACATTATGACAATGGGGAGTTATACACATTCAGTAGAAACTATACTTTGAATTTTGAGTTTTTCTCTTTTCCTGAGCCAGTGATATACCTGACCTATGATACTCTCTAGAGATGCTGGGCAGAATCAGTGAGCTGCAGCTCTGAGTTAGCCACACAATCACCAGAGCAAACAACTGATACACTTAAAACCATTTTCTAACCAGACAACCATTCCATTTGTACTTTCATACAGTATTCAATGAATTAAATGAGATATTCATTTAACTTCATTATAAACTTTATTATAAAACAGGGTTTGTTTTAGATGATTCTACTCAACTGTAGGCTACTGTAAGTGTTCTGCACACATCTAAGGTGGGCTATGCTAAGCTATGATATTCAAGAGGTTAGATGTAGTAAATGCATTTTCTATTTATGATATTTTCAATGATATAAATTCAATATAATGAATTTTTTGCATTTTGTAAGTTGATGAAATCTGTACACAAGTATCTGAAAAGCCTATAAAATATTCTTCCCTTTCCAACTATATGTCAGTATAAAGACAGATTTTCTTCATATATTTCAACCAAGAAAACATATGACAACATATTGAATACAGAAGCAGATATGAAAATCCACATGTCTTCTATTAAACCAGACACTAAAGGTATCTGCAGAAATGAAGAATACTATTCGCCTCATGATTTTTTTCTGTTTTAGAAGATAGAATTATTTTTCATAAAAATATTATTTGTGTTAACATGCAGTAGATTTGTTATTGTTGTTTTTAAATAAAGGAACACGTAAATAATTTTCTAAATTTATCAGTTTAAATTTCTGATGTATAGTAGATAATAGTAGATATAACTCACTTATACTAAAGCTCCTCGGGTTCCTAAGTGGTTTTTAAGAGTGAAGAGACCCTAGGAATTCCCTGGCAGTCCAGTGATTAGGACTCTGTACTTTCACTGCTGAGGGCACAGGTTCAATCTCTGGTCAGAGCACTAAGATCTCACATGCTTCGTGTGGGGACAAAATTAAAAAAGAGTGTAAAGTCTCTGAGACGAATAAGTTTGAGAACAGACGCTCTAAGACTAAACAGGAAAATGAAAGAGAGTGGAGTCTTGGAGCTTGTCGCAATGGGGATATACAGGTAAACAAATGTATAAACATGATTTCAGATGTGTAAGGCTCTAAAACAAATGGGGTGGTGTGATTATTGGTAAAAATGCTTTCAATATTGAGCTCAGGGAAATCTCTGAGAAAGTTACCATTTGATCTGAGACTTGAAGAACGAGTAAAAGTGACCAATTAAAAGAGCCAGAGGAAGAGCATTTCAGGTAAAAGGAGAAATAATTTCATCAATCTGAGACCAAAAGAGCATGCATGTCTGAAAATCAGAGATGAGGCCAGTGTGGCTGGAGTACAGTGGTCATCAGAGAAAGCAGTGCTAGAGGAGGTTGGTGAGCCGGGCAGAGGAGCAAAGACCCTGGTGGCCATCATTTAGATTAAAACAGAAGTTCAGTGGGAAGTCAGTAAAGGCTGAAATAAGGGACTATATAATTTGATGAAGATGTTAGAAGGTGACTCTGGCTGCTGTGTGAAAGGTAGATAGCTGGATAGCAAGAATTGAAGCAGGCAGACCAGTTAGACAGCCAAGACCCTGGCACCAAAAGGAGATGAGTGACTAAGCCAAGGTGGTAGCCATGGGGTTTGAGAAAAAGTGATAAAGACAGACATATAGTGGATGTAACAGTAGGATCTACTGATGAAATGGTTGTGGTAAATGAAAAAAGGAAAGAATGAAAGTTGATTCATACTTACAGAGGAGCAACCAAGTGATTAAGAGGGCATTTGCTGAGATGCCAGTCCCTTGCGCCTCTCCATCAAACTTACCTGGAAAAACCACAAACCTGGTTGAATATATCTCCACTGACTCTTCACCTGCACCCGAACAACGCAACATGAATGGAGAAAAAGCACGTGTGCAAGCTGACTGATCTCACTTCAGGACCTCAGACTTCAAATGGGCCTTTGTCCTGCCATGCAGTCCTTCTCTACTATCTAGGTAATTCATCATCCCGCTCTTCTCAGTAACTATTTTGTATGTTCTTCTCTTTCCCTTAACCTCCATTACCTCTCCATTCTCCTCAGCTGATCATGACCTTGCTTTCTATTTCAGTGAAAAGTGAGCTTCTGTGTCTCCGGCTATATCTGCCAACCTACTTAAAATAGCCCCTTCTGCCCTTTCTCCAGTATGTCTGGTTTTCCAGCTAAACCCACTATCTTCATTTGAACTCTGGATCCCATCTTTCTTGCCTAATTGTGAACATTGCCTCAACAAGTAATGCCTGTCTTTCCTGTGTCATCGGTTAGCATCTGTAGCACTCCAGTTAAGCTTGCACTCCCTTTGTTCCACTGAAGTTTTCCTTGTGAAGGTCATCAGTGACCTCCAAACTATTAATCTAATGATCATTTTTCCAGACTTCATACTTCTTAGCAGAATTTAACTTCTTAGCAGATTTAACACAGGCCATCACTCTCTTCTTGAAACACCCTCATTTTCCCTCCAGGCACCATGGTCTCTTCCCTTTCTATCTCACTGGCCACTCTATTTCTTCTCCCCAGTGAGTTCATCATCTTGACATCAGTAAATGTGAACCTCTCAGATCTCAGTGGTTGGAGCTCTATACTTCTTCTATCCAGTCTCCCTCTCTTGTTTATCTAATTCAGACCTGTGGCTTTAACTCCTGTTCATACACTGATGAGCCTTAATTAGTATCTTCCACCTACACAGTCCCTCAAACCCCAGACTACCACTTGGCATCACCATTTGGTTGTCTTACAGTTATCTCAAATTTAGCATGTCTAGCTAAGCTCCTATCCCCCTGATCTCCACCCCCAAATACTTGTTCCACTTATAGCCATTATCATTTCAGTAACTATCAATTCCATTTGTTCAAGTCAAAAACTTGGAAATGTGCTTGACTCTTCTGTTGCTGCATCCAGAAGTAAAATTCTGTTTGCTCTAACTTCAAATTATATCCAGAGTCATACCATTTCTCACTGAAACCGGAGGGAAGGGGCAGGGCACAATCATTAAAAGAATGATATAGCCACAGGATATGACAGAGACTGGTTAGAACCAAATAGGTCCAAGATGGTGGAAGATTTGACTTCATTATATGCTCATTGTAATACATAAGCATGCTAAATGACACACCCATCATTTCCATGACAGTTCTGACGCTAACCATAAAAGGCCAAAAATGGGCATTGGTTCAATCTCTGGAAATCTCTACCCCTTCCCCAAAATAATTGGAATAATCCCCCCACTCATTAGTCTATGAAATTACCCAGTCCATAAAAACTAACCATGCCATATTTCAAAGCTCGCTCTCTCTCTCTCTCTCTCTCTCTCTCACCTTATGTGATGGCCCACACTCTGCCTGCTTACCTATCACTTTGTCTCCAGATTCTTTCATGATGAAGCAAGAACCTCAAATTCACCAGCAACATCGCCACATCTGTGGCCACCATTCTAGCTCAAGTCATCGTCATCTCTTGCCAATACACTCCTAACTGATGTCTCAGTTTCTGCCTTTATCTCCTTACAAGATTTGTACAGCAGTCAGAGTGATATCTTTAAAACATAATTTAATAGTGTCTGCTTAAAATCATCAAAAGCCTTCTCGTTTCATTCTGAATAAAATTCAAAATCCTTACCATGGCCTCCAATAAATGACCCGGCCTATTGCCACCTCTCTACCACTCCTTGCTAAATCGCCTTCCCTCTCCATCATCAGCTTCACTCTGGCATCCCTAGGCTCCTTGCTGTTCCTTGAGCACATTAAGCATACACCCACATTAGGACCTTTCTCACTTGCAACTGCCTCCATCTGGGATGCTCTTTTTTTAGATATCTGCATGGCTTACTTCCTCACTACTTCCTCACTGCTTGCAGGTTTCTGCCTGAATATCATTTTCTCCTAAAGACATTCCCTTTACACTTCATCTTCTAAGTGAAGATGGGGGATTGAACACACGCATGTTCCTCAGCACTCACTTCAAAACTCCACTAAACAGCAGTTAATGACTGTATTTTAAGCCCATGGACTCAAAAAGATAAAGAGAGCAAAAGAGGAGACACTAATGACTGCATTTTGGAAGCTGGAAAAAAGAGATAACAGAAAACACACACTCAAGACTATCCACTCCACTTGCTTAGCTTTATTTTTCTCAATAGCACTTAACCTGGATAAAAGTGGATAAATACAAACATAAGGTACATCAGTTCAGTTCAGTCGCTCAGTCGTGTTCAACTCTTTGCGACCCCATGGACTGCAGCGTGCCAGGCTTCCCTGTATATCACCAACTCCCGGAGCTTACTCAAATCACGTCTGTCGAGTCGGTAATGCCATCCAACCATCAAATAAGGTACCTATTTAAAAGTTTCTTTGTCTCCTCCTCCTTCCTTCACCCCTACAATGTGGAGGATGTAAGCTGTGTGACAGCATTCTTTTCAGTTTGGTTTAATGTTGTATTCTCAGGCTTTGGAATCTATAGATATTTAATACATATTTTTTACTGAATAACTGGTGTCCTGGGCAAGGTGCAGTCTGTGGAGGGTGTGAGGTTATGGCAATTAAGATCTTTGATTTGGATGTTAAATTTGAGGTGCCTATTAAACATACAGGTGAGGATATAAAATGGGAATCTGTATTTCTGGAGCTGAATGCAAAGAACAAGAAAAAAAGAAAGTGAAGTAGCTCAGTTGTGTCTGACTCTTTGTGACCCCATGGACTGTAGCCTACCAGGCTCCTCTGTCGATGGGATTTTCCAGGCAAGAATACTGGAGTGGGTTCCCATTTCCTTCTCCAGGAGATCTTCCTGACCCAGAGATTGAACGCAGGTCTCCTGCATTGTAGGCAGATGCTTTACCGTCTGAGCCACCAGGGAAGTCCCAGAGAACAAGGCTAAACATATAAATGTTGGCTTCACTGACATTTGGATTAGGTATGGTCATCGGGGGAAGTAGGAACACAGAAAGAGAAAAATGCCAAGCTCTGAGCCCTGGAAGACTCCACCATTTAGAGGTCAAGCAAAGTAGTGGTCTTCAAATCTTTATCATCTCATATCATTATCTTTAAGAAGAAAAAATAATAATTGAAATTGAGCAGGGGCATAGTAGATTTTTATTTATAAATGATATACATATTATTATACAAATATATTACATGTATTATAAAAAACACAAGACATAACATTTTTTAAAATAAAGCACGAACCGAAGGACTTCCAGTTAAAGAGGAAGTATTGAATACATACATTTTTTAGCTCCTTCCTGGAGACCACTACAGTAATAGTAAATGGATTTTTAAAAAGAAGGTATAAACCCACAAGGACAAAGAAAACAAGAGTAAAACAATAGCATCAGAATATGGAAAGCTAGAAGAAGACAGATGAATGGCAACTAACTTATCAGTTGCAGGAGAGCCCAGGCTGCCATGGGGAGAAGCCAAGAGGCAGCCTGATTTACTCAGGAAATCCTGTCCCTCATCTCCTCCGCCAACCCCAAGGCACAGGATTTGGTGTATGATAAGGATTTCCCTTGTGGCTCAGCTGGTAAAGAATCCTCCCACAATGAGGGAGACCAGGGTTCGATCCCTGGGTCAGGAAGATCCCCTGGAGAAGGTAAAGGCTGCCTACTCCAGTATTCTAGCCTGGAGAATTCCATGGACTGTATAGTCCATGGGGTCACAAAGAGTCGGACACAACTGAGCGACTTTTACTTCACTTTCACCTCTGATAGAGGAGATAAGTGCTGGGCAACAACAGACTTGGATGAAAGTCTGTTTGAGAAGCAGTTACACCCACAGCACCTTTTCTGTTCTGCATTGCAAGTGATTAACCTTCTCCTACACAGCAACAAACTGGAGGTTTATTTTCTGGAAAGGATTAAAGAGAGGGTCTTGACTGAAGAACAAGAGGCACACAAGAAGATGAGAACCGCCACTACAAAACAGGTAGATTCAGTCAAAATGAACATTAAAATGCTTGAAACTGAATTATCAAGAAGGTGCTCTATATGTTGCTTAGGGATACGGAGGCAAATAACAAAAAGAAAATTATTTTGATGTGTGATTGCCAGTGACATTCGCCCACATAAAGGGAACTTTAAGAAATGAATGCTACATAAAATTTTCTTTACTTCTTAGAGCCATTTCACATATTAACTTCTATTTCTTTTACAGTGCATGGACCATCTGAATATTATTTGGTACATGAATGCAGACATTTTAAGTAATTGCATTTGTTGTATCCTGGATTGCAAGTTGGCATAAATATTGACTTCTTCTGTTGTATGTAAATAATGACACAGAGCCTACTTTGAGTACCAAAGCATCACCAAAAGTTATTTATACATTTCACATGGTGTCTATATCTAGGGAATCAATCCTTTAGGGATATAATAATGATACATTTTGATATTTACATACCTTGATTATCTAACATATTCTGCACTTCATTCACAGTGAAACTGTTGTTGTTCCCAGAAATCACTTTGCTTTTATCATTCTTTTCCTACAATGTCCATTCCTTCCTTACCTGCCTGGAAAACTTCTACCTACCTTGTAAGAACTATCTCAAACATGACGTCTTCTTTAAGGCTGTCCTTGCCTCCCTCAGCTGTTTTTGCTCTGTTATTTATGTACTAGAGCACCTTGTCTGTGCTTTCAGTATGGCAGTTCCTGTGTTGGTTCTTGTGGTCAAGAACCAGTCTGCCAATGCAGGAGCCTTGAGTTTGATCCCTGGGTCAGGAAGATCCCCTGAAGAAGGGCACAGCAACCCACTATAATATTCTTACCTGGAGAATCCCAAGGACAGAGGAACCTGGTGGGCTACGGTCCTTAAGGTCACAAAGTGTGGGACATGACATGAAGCATGCACATGCTGTTTTCATAGTTACAATTCTGTTACCTGTCTTAGACCGGGTTTATATATGTGGTCTTTAACCTACCCATAGTGCTGGGCAAACTAATTTTTCAATAAATGTTTATATGGGTATTTGAAAATGATTTTGTATTCATTATCTCATTTGATTTTCTCAAATTTATCCTGTCACTACACTCCATTGCTCTAAATATTTATTATTACTATATCCATCACTTCTTACTCCCTATCAACATCTTCTGCCAAGAATTCACACTCTTGCTGTCCTGTTTGGACTACTAGCATCTTAACGTGATTTGGTCCCTAGTCTTATTTTCTTCTTATTAATACTTTATGTGCCCACTAGAGTGACTTAACTATACATTTTCCCATGTTCTCTACACCTTCAAAGCTTTAAATTGGTTACATCCACTGCTAGACATGATAGAGCAAGAAAGTATCTTAATTTCCACTAAACAATTAGAAACTGACAAACAATTTTTAGACATTTAGACAGTAGGCAGTGCAGGCTGTTGATCCCTAAGAGAAGGCAGACTAATAATGTGAGTCCTTTGATTGCCCCAGGTAAGTGACTGGGAAGAGTGAGAGGCAGGCTGGCAGCCTTGCTCAGTTGAAGAGACAAAGTTTAGAGTTCAGAGAGATGTAGGTGGCTAGAATTTGTGAAGCAAAATGCTGAAGATACTGGAGAATTTTTTTGGTGGTGGTGGTGGTAGCTACAGAGGTCTTTCAAGGGTTCCCCACAAGTCTTGAGGCTGAATACTGATGTGTGAATAAATGAAAGGAGCTGTCTGAGACTGAAGAAGAGTACTTTAGGAAGGACTAGGCTAAACAATCCTTAAGCTCACACAGGCAAGCAATAGTTTGTATTCCAACTAACCAGAATGAAACAACCTCCTAATTTATGGATATTAAATAGAGTCTGCAGAAGGATGATGGCTCAGTAATGGGAACACATTAGCTCAGACTGCTTCACAAAGCTTAAAAGCAAATCTTTAAAACTGATTTCCAGCAACTAAGCCCTGCAATATTTGAGTACTACAAAATTCAGCATCTAGCAATGTAGACATTAATATTGTCAGCATCTGATCAAATATTTCCAGATATGCAAAGGAGCAGAAAGTGAAACCCATAACCAGGAGAAAAATCAGTCAATAGATACAGACCCAGAGATGAGAAGATAGTAGAATTAGCTAACAAGGATATTAACATAGTCATGAATATATGCTACATGTTCAAGAAGGTAAAAAACAAGAACATGAAGACAAGAGAAATAGAAGGCATTCGAGAAAAACAAGTTGAACTTCCAGGTGTAAAAAAACACATGATCTGAAATGAAAAGTAACTGAATGAGATTAATAGTATTTACACACTGCAGAAAAAAATTAGTGAACTTGATGACTCAGCAAGAGAAACTACCCAAAATGTAATAGAAAAAATTTAAATAATCATAAGATTAATGAGCTGTGTGACAATATCAAACAATCTAATAAGATATGTATAACTGGAATGCCAGGAAGAAAGGGCAAAACAGAAAATATTTTAGAAAACAATGGCCAAAATTTCTTCAGCTCTGATGAAAATTGTACATCCAGAGATCCAGGAATCTCAATGAGCCTCAAGTATAAACATGAAGAAAAGCACATCAAGACATGTTACAATCAAATTACTAGGAATCACTGATAAGACAAATACCAAAAGCATGTGGAGATACAGGACACATTATAAACTTTTTGGTTTGCGAGAGTGTTTCTGTTGTGTTTCTTTGTTTTATTTCGGCAAACATGTCTGCTTTTGATTTATTTTGATAAGTGATACACACATATATTTGTGTGTGTATTTGCCTTTTAACTGCAGATGTTTAAAAGTAGGTAATGTATGTGTTTCCACAATTGACATCTGATGTAGACTTCATTCTCTCCACCTCTTCCACCCTCCTCTTTTCCCTCTTTTCATTCTTTTGTATTGGTTTTAATAAATGGTTGCTTTTCAAATTTAGAAAAAAGGAACAAAGTTAAAAATGACAAAAGACTTCTAATCAGAAACCATATGGTTCAGAAGATAATGGAGGAACTTCATTAAATAAATGAAACCAAAATAAATAAAAATTTTAACCTGTATTTCTATACCCAGAAAAAAAAAACAAAACTTTTAATAATGAAGAAAACTTCTGCTTTCTCTTGGTACATTTGTGAAAAGTTGGAAAGAGTGCTGTTTCTATCATTATAATGAGAAAACATTTTAACAATGAGTTACAAATTCATTTGTTTTCTTGAATCCATCAGACAGCTAAGATTACAGGACAACCATGAGGTCTGAAATCCAAAACCAGATATGCCCTGCAAGGAGAGAGAGAACATGAGAACTGGTTTATCAATGTCATAGCATAGGAAAAAGAGATGATGTGGATCATAGAACCATGTAAGACGAATGCAGCTAAAAATGTAAGAAATTGATAAAAAGGCTGACTGTGGGCTAGTATGACAGTACAGATACCTGGGAGCCACAGACACAAGAGGAGTCTGTACCGACTCACAAACCTTTTTCCATGGGTTTGCACTGGGTGCTCACAAGAAAGATTGTGGGCAGGACAGCAGACCAGAAAGGGCTTCCTTCAGGGGTACAGGATCACTGAAGGGGTTTGGGAGCTGCTGTGAAAGAGGTATAAAGCACCTCCTGAGACTTTTACCCCTGGAAATAAGAGCCTAAGTCATGGAGGTAGAAGCAGCAAACTCAGATACTTCCAAGACACATGTGAAGTGCCACGGTGGCTGGTGAATGGGTAAACGAAAAATATTCTCTACTTCCAAGAGAAAGGCAGGAAATAGTCTTAGACACAGATACTAGATCGGTGGATACCATTAGAGGATCATATTGCTGGAGGGTAGAGGAGTGGGCAGGAGAATCTGGAAACTCCTGAAAAGACCCCTAAGGATACAAGGCAGAGTTTGGCTGTCATAAGGAAGAGGGACAGGAACATGAGAAGGTCCCACCACAAAGACCCAGGCTCACGGAGCATAGCTAGGACTGAGCTGACCAGGACAACAGCGACAATGCCTGCCCTCTCTGCAGATAGCAAACACTGAAGAGTAGATTCAGTTCAGTTTAGTCGCTCAGTCATGTCTGACTCTGCGACCCCATGGACTGCTGCATGCCAGGCCTGCCTGTCCATCGCCATCTCCCAGAGTTTACTCAAACTCAGGTCCATTGAGTCGGTGATGCCATCCAACCATCTCATCCTCTGTCGTCCCCTTCTCCTCTCACCTTCAATCTTTCCCAGCATCAGGGTCTTTTCCAATAAGTCAGTTCTTCACATCAGGTAGCCAAAGTATTGGAGTTTCAGCATCAGTCTTTCCGATGAATACTCAGGACTGATTTCCTTTAGGATGGACTGGTTGATTACCACTGGGGAGTAGGCAATATTGTGGAGAAAGATCTCCAGTGTGGCATAGTTGCACAGGAAAGATCAAAAGCTGAGAATATTTCAGGGACATTGGAACAAAAATTCAAACCATTCAGCCCAGAGTCTCCAGCTCTAATCACAAGGTAAGGCTAGAGGAAACTGAAACCAGTGGGAAGAAAATTGTTATCACAGAAACAGCAAAACCAAAAACCCTATTCAACTTCTGACTAGATTGGCTCAACATCCAAAATTCATGATCCTATAGAATAAGTGCATGAGTGTGTGCTGTCATGTCCGACTCTTTGTGGCCCTATGGACTATAACCCACCAGGCTCCTCTGCCCATGGGATTCTCAGGCAAGAATACTGAAGTGAGTTGCCATTTCCTCCTCCAGGGGATGTTCTGATCCAGGGATTGAAAACTGCATCTCCTACATCTCCTGCATTAGCAGGCAGATTCTTTACCACCATTAGATTCTGTGCCATCTGGGAAGCCTCTAGAATAAGGCTTCTGTGCCTATTTCCATGTACAGTTGGCCCTTGGACAACAGGGGTTTGAACTGTACAGGTCCACTTACACGTGGAATATTTTTAATAGCAAATCCTACAGTATTACACCATCTGCATGCAATTGGTTAAATCATGAATGCAGATATGGAGGACCAACTAGATGTTCAACTGTATGGAGGACTGACATCCATTATTCCCTTGTTTTCACAGGTCAACTGTTTAAATAATTATCTACCTCAGTTTCTACTGTTCTGCACACCCAGTCTGTGTGCTGTTCTTAGTTGCTCAGTCATGTCCAACTCTTTGCAACCCCATGGACTCTAGCCCAACACATTTCTCTGTCCATGGGGATTCTCCAGACAAGAATACTGGAGTGGCTGCCATGCCCTCCTCCAGGGGATCTTCCCAAATCAGGGATCGAACCCAGGTCTCCCACATTGCAGGTAGATTCTTTACCATCTGAGCCACCAGGGAAGTCCATGAATATTGGAGTGAGTAGCCTATCTCTTCTCCAGGGATCTTCCTGACCCAGGAATAGAAGAACCGAGGTCTCCTGCATCACAAGCGGATTCTTTACCAGCTAAGCTACCAGGGAAGCCCCACATACACTGTCTAGTATTCAGTAAAAATTATCAGACACAAAAAATGAAGAGAATGCAACTTATTTTCAACAGCCAAAGCAATTAACAGAATTAGGCTCAGATAGGGTGTAAAGGTTGAAAGTCATGCAAGGAATTTAAAATAACTACTAGGAAATATGAAATAACTACCTGATGCTGGGAAAGATTGAAGGCAGGAGAATGGGACAACAGAGGATGAGATGGTTAGATGACATCACTGACTCAATGGACACGAGTTTGAGCAAGCTCCAGGAGTTGGTGATGGACAGGGAAGCCTGGTGTGCTGCAGTCCATGGAATCGCCAAGAGTCAGACAGGACTGAGCGACTGAACTGAACTATGAAATGTGGGCAACAAACATGAGCAAAAGGGGAATTTTAGCACAGAGATTAAAATCACAAAACAGTCTAATAAAATGCTGGAAGATTTTTTTAAAGGCAACAGAGATAGAGAATGCCTTCAATGTGCTCCTCACTTAACACAGGAAATAATCTGGGTTGTAAATATTCTGGGTTGACAATTTTTTCCTTTATTACTTTAAAGATATCAATCCACTGTCTTAGCTTGCATAATTTCTGATGTAATATCTGAAAATGGTTAAATAAAAATTATCCAGACTAAAACACAAAGAGAAAAAAAAAAGAGTGGAAAAATTAAATCATAGTATCTAAGAGCTGCAGGGCAATATACAAGAGGTTTAACATATGTGTAACTGGAATTGCAGAAGGAAGAGAATGAGATAATGGTATAAAATACATCTTGGAAAAGAAAACAGCCACACTTAGTTAAAGAAGACAAACACAGAGCTAAGAATCTCAGAAAATACCAAAAAATCCCGACTTAAAAAAAAAAACCCTATACCCATCATATTCAAAATGTGTAAAACTGAAAATAAAGAAACAACTTTGAGAGTATCCAGTGATAAAACACACATGGCATACAGGGGGACAGAGGTGATAATTAAAGCAGACATTGTATCAGAAATTATGCAAGCCAGAAGACAATGGGTTGACATTTTTAAAGTAATAAAGGAAAAAACTGTCAACCCAGAATATTTACTTAGAAAAAATTTTTTTCAAAAATAAAGCAAAATAAAGAAAATAAAGGTTTTTTTTCATAAAAATGAAAGCTGAATGAAATTATTGTCAACAGACTTGTGCTATAAGACATGTTACGGGAAAATTTTCATGTAGAAGGAAAATGATACCATGCAAAAACCTAAATCTGTGCAAAGAAATGGGGGCTCCAGAAATAGTTAAAATGAAGTTAATATAAAAGACATTTCCCTATTTTAAATTGCTTTAAGAAATTATTGACTGTTAAAGCAAAAATAGAAGCAATGTCTTGCAAGTTTATAGCAGATGTAAAGGTATAATATATGACCAAAATAACATAAAAGAAGGGAGGAATTGGAAGTATCTTTTTATAGGATTTTTATACTGTATAATAGAAATGTAACATAATTTAAAGGAGCCTGTGGTAAATAAGAGGCTTCCCCAGTGGCTCAGTGGTGAAGAATCCTCCTGAAAATGTAGGAGACGCAGGAGACTCGGGTTCGATCCCAGGGTCAGAAAGATCCCTTGGAGGAGGAGGGCCTGGCAACCCACTCCAGTATTCTGGCTGGGAAAATGCCATGGGCAGAGGAGCATGGTGGGCTATGATCCATGGGGTCACAAAGAGTCGAACATGACTGAAGCAACTGAGCACACACACGGTAAATAACTTACTGCAATGTACCTTAATGTACATTAAATATATTACAATGTAACCCTAGGGAAGCCACTAAAACTTTTAAAAAATTATAAATAATAAGCCAGTAATGTATAAAAATGAAATAGTAAATTAATTCAAAAGCTGGCAGAGAAAGAGAAGAAAAAGAGAAAGAGTACAAAATAAAAACCAAACAGCAAGATGGTAGATTTTAATAAAATCATACTAACAATTAAATAAAAGTGGTCTAAACCCTGTGTAGTCCATTAGAACTATAATGTGAATAGAATATGTAAAATTTTCTGGTACTCATGTTAAAAAAGTAAAAGAAACATATGCGGTTAATTTTAATCATATAAACAGCATCTATGCAATATAGTATTATTTCAACATATAATCAATATAAAATTGTTAATGAGATATTTTTAATTTTATTCTATAAAATTTCATGTGTATCTTACACTTACATCTCGATTCAGACCAGTGATATATCAAGTTCTGCAAAGCCTCATGTGGCTGGGAGCTATCTTACTGACACTGTAGTTCCAGTTAACCACATAAGTTGAAAGAGATTTTCTGATTAAATTAGAAAGCAAGCCCTAACTAAATGCTATTTATAAGAAACCCTCTTTAAATACAAATACATAGGTAAGTTAAAATGACAAAAACTAAAAGAATGGAAAAATAGGAAGATCCCTTGGAGAAGGAAATGGCAACCCATTCCAGTATCCTTGTCTGGAGAATCCCACGGACAGAGGAACCTGGCAGGCTACAGTCCATGGGGTCACAAAGAGTCAGACATGACTGAGCAACTAACACTTTCATTTTCATAGTCAAGAGAAAGCTGAATTTACTACATTATCAGACAAAGACTTCGTAATAAGAAAAATAGACATTACATAATAGTAATAAAGCCAGTTTACTAAAGAGACATAACATAATGTGTATGTACCTAATAACAGTTTCAAAATGCATAGAACAAAAAGTGATCGAGCTGAAAGGAGAAACAGACAAAGCCAGTTATAGTAAGCCCAGTGTCTTCAGCCTTTTTTGGCAGCAGGGATCAGTTTCATGGAAGACAAATTTTCCATGGCGGGGGATGGATGGGGAGGATGGTTCAGGTGGTAATGTGAGTGATTTCTATGTGAAGCACACATAAAAATGTGTAAGTAAGCGGTGCGATTATACATTGTAGTAATAGAAATAAATAGGGAGTAAGAAAAAGCGTGTGAAGTAACTTATTTTACATGTGGGCCTCAGGAAAGTCTCTTCAGGGGGTGATATTTAAGTTGAAGTCTGAAGAATGAAAATGAGCTAGCTATGGTGTGTGTGTGTGTGTGTGTGTGTGTGTGTGTGTGTGTGTGTGTGTGTGTGAATGCTCCAGAGGAGAGATATGTGTAAAGCCCTGCAATGGGAAAAAGCATGGCAAATAAGGTGAGAGGCTGAAGGAAGGCCAGTGGGTGATTCCAGCAAGAGCTGACACTGGAGAAGCAGAGGCATGATCACACAGGACTGTATAAAACAAAGCAAGCCGTGTGGGTTTTATTCTACTGACATGGGAAGCCTCTGAAACATTTTCAGCAGATAAGTAATATGAAAAGAGTCGAGAACATGAGAGTAAAAGGATCCAGTTTAGGTCTGCCTTCTCCCTTGATCTGGATTGTAACAGCCAACAGATAACAGGTGCTGCTCTTTAGGGAGCAGCCCTGGGCACAGAGAAGGCATCCATGCCTGCTGACTGAATGAATGAATGGAATATTACATTTTCTGATATGGTGTACTCTTCTATTTTAATAACACTTAAAATAGTAACTAAACAGAAGGTAAGTGCATTCAAAGAACTTGCACTATGCGACTTATTCTTGTTTTATTTTTACGTTTCGAATGGGGTAGAAAATGAAAACCACATTCAGCCAGGCAAAGATGATGAAGAGCAGAGAGAAGAGTGATGACGATTTTTTTCCTTTTGCCCACGATCCTATTTCCTCCAACTCATCTCTCTGTGAATGTCTTTGGCTAATTTAAGGAACCTATTCTTGACTACAAGAACCATATGTTGTTTCTAAATGTTATGCCCTTAGAAACAGCTTAAGTTTTTCTTTTCAGGTTACTCATACTTGATCTCTATAAAAAGCATCATTATAATAATAAATAATTTGAGTAGGAGTATAATATTTGAATTTTTATGGAAATAGTAAGATATTTCACTTTTGCTTATTCATTAAAGCCATGAAATTTCACTATTAACTGTGGATATACAATATGAGGTAGACTTTAATTCTGTGATAACCGAGTTGTAAATAATGGGCCATTTGATCCAACATTATTTGGTTTACATATGGAGGTCCACAGCCCTGAAAAGATCAAAAATACACTTCATCTGTATTTCACATGTCCACTGTGGGTATGCTCACCTAGTCCAAATGATAAAAACAAAGCCTAGTTTGGTTCTTCATACATTACAACCAAATCACTTGCCTATTATGTCTATTAAACTTGCTTTAATAATTTTAAAAGGCCTTCATTAAGATTAAGTGGCTCTTGTGGCCAAAATTATGCCCAGGTCAAAGATGTGGGTTTTGGGGTTCTCTGTGAATATGTCCGATTTGATAATGGCTTAGAGTGGGAATGGGACATCCTTGAGTTCCTTGACATCCTTGAATTCCAGACTCCACTCCTTCAGACAAACGTGCACAGATGGCCCAAAAGCTGGCTAATCATACATTCAGAATCAAGCACCTTGAGTACAAGTCAGGAAGAATTTTCATCCATCTGGAGTGGTCTCTACTTAAAAAGATCCTACAAAGCAAAATTCTCCAGGAAGTTAGGTAAATGAAAACTGTTGTATTTAGAAAGTAACTTACAGTTACTAGGGATTCCCTGGTGGCTCAGACAGTAAAGAATCTGCCTGCAGTGCAGGAGACCCAGGTTCTATCCCTTGGTCCAGTAGATCCCTTGGAGAAGGAAATGGCAACCCACTTCAGTATTCTTGCCTGGAGAATCCCATGTACAGAGGAGCCTGGTGGGCTACTACGTACTTAAGCATTTTTATATTTTTAGAATCTGTTAATAGCATTATTGCCTCTGATAATTCTAATCCAAGATTGAGATGTAGTTTTTTCATCACCATCAGTCATTATCATCACCATAGGATTACTACTTTTTAACATGTTTTAACCAATTACTACATGCAAACTCTGAACTGGACACTTTTAAATATCATCTTATTTACTCCTCACAACGACCCTATGAACCAGATATTATCATCTCCACTTTACTGACGAAGAAGTGGAAGCTTTGTTTTCTTAATCATGACTTCTTAAAGCCTCTTACATATGTGCTTCCTTAGAGAGGAAATTGGTTGGAATATACTACTCTCCCCACTCTTGGAAGAGACAGGCCAGTATCTTTGTCATGTTCACACAAGTTCAAAGATCTCATCTGAGACAACCTTGGACTGTGTGCCAGGATCTGTCTTAAATTAGTAGCAGGGTATTTCTATTTGACAGTTGAAAAAACTGAAGCTGAGAGTAAATGTCTATCTTGCCTATGGTGAGAATCATAACAGTGGAGCCAGAGCTATGTTCGGCTATGACTGGCTATGATTCCACCATTCACTAACCTTGTTACCTTTACTAAACTTTTAAACCTCTCTGAACCTCTGCTTGCATTTAAATCATGTTGATAGTTATGCCTATTTGTTGTTTAGCCACCCAGTCTTGTCCAACTCTGCAACTCCATGGACTGCAGCACACCAGGTCTCCGACTGTCCCTGATCATCTCCCATAGTTTGCCCAAGTTCATGTCCATTACATGGGTGATGCCATCCAGCCATCTCATCCTCTGATGCCCTCTCCTTCTTTTGCCCTCAATCTTTCCCAGCATCACAAACTTTTCCAATGAGTCAGTTGTTTGCAACAGATGACCGAAAAACTAGAGTTTCAGCTTCAGCATCAGTCCTTGCAATGAATATTCAAGGTTGATTTCCTGTAGGATTGCCTGGTTTGATCTCTTTGTTGTCCAAGGAGCTCTCAAGACTCTTCCCCAGCACCACAGTTTGAAGGCATCAGTTCTTTGGTGCTCCACCTTCTTTATGGTCCAGTTCTTACAACTGTACGTGACCACTGGGAAAACCATAGCCTTGACTATATGGACATTTGTTGGCAGACTAATGTCTCTGCTTTTCAACACACTGTCTGGGTTTGTCATAGCTTTCCTGCCAGGAAGCAAATGTCTTCTGATTTCATGGCTGCAATCACCACCCACAGTGATTTTAGAGCCCAAGAAGAGGAAATCTGTCCCCACTTCCACCTTTCCCCCTTCTATTTGATATGAAATAATGGGGCCAGATGCCATGATCTTAGGTTTTTTTAATATCCAGTTTTAAGCCAGCTCTTTCAGATTCACTTTGCAGAATTAAATTCATATAAGAATACCTACTTAATAGGATCCTAATTGTCAGGATCCTATTGTGAAGATTTAAACAAGAACCTATGTCAGTGCCTGCTATAGCGTAGTAATCATTATGATTTTGATTTGCCAGCTTCACACAAGAGAAAAATGGATGCCCACTTGTCTCTAAGCATTCACAGACACTATCTGGGATAGGTTTTCTTTGTTATCTAAGGAGGACAATTCCATGAAGCCTCCACCATGCAAGAATTCTTGGCCCAAGTTTCCTCTTGGAAATGAATCCAAAATTTCATTTTGCCACAGGATAGTAACTGAAAGATATGACCATGAGTTGTGTAGATTACACATTCTTAACACACCATCAAATCTTTTATAAAATAAACAAAATGGCAAAGTGTTGACTTGAATACTTTCCACTCATTCCTACTTAGTAGAAGATGAATGAATCAGTGAGAAGGAAGAGAACATATAGAATGATGGACAAGTATTTGATTACTGTCTTCCAGGGAGAAAAAGCATGTATATGTGTGTGTGTATGTGTGTGTGTACATATAGATATATTCCTCTTGTATGTATCAAGTGAAGTGAAAGTCACTCAGTCATGTCTGACTCTTTGCGATCCCATGGACTATACAGTCCATGGAATTCTCCGGGCCAGAATACTAGAGTGGGTAGCTTTTCCCTTCTCCAGGGCATCTTCCCAACCCAGGGATCAAACCCAGGTCTCCTGCATTGCAAGTGGATTCTTTACCAGCTGAGCCACCATGGAAGCATGTATAGATGTATAGATATAAATATATTCCTCTTGTCTGTATAGATATATATGTATGTGTAGATATATATCTTGTATGTATAGATATAGATATATTCCTTTTTTAGGATGGAATTTGAAACAACGTATAGGACTAAAAAGACTTGTATGAATTTTTAAACAATTTCTCAGTGTTAAAAAAAGAAAAAAAGGTCTCAGTTATATGCTTTTACCTTTGGAGTTTGAAATGTTAAGACCTTTACACTTTCTCTTAGAGAGAAAGAAAATGCTTGTGAAAGTTGAAATGTCAGAAGCCGTTCTTCTTGCCCTCAAGACCTGAGATCAAAAGCCCCAGGGTGGGAGGATTAAGAATAAACAAAAGCAGAAGCAGAGTGAGATGTCCAGCAGAATTCTAAACAAGGGCCCTTGCTCTTTGAGCTATCCTTCTGGCACTACTTCATTCCAAGCTAACTGCTCTGTCCCTTCTTGATTCTTGTACTGTGTTTTTGCTAGACTCCTTGCTTGGTCTTTTTTTCTTTTTGCTTTTCAATTTTTTCTGTCTCCTAGGGCTTGATTTTGATCCTTGGCATCTCCCCTTGATTCTTTTTGGTTCCTGACTCCCATTTCACGGCAAGCCTTTGATGAATATTTGCATACCTAGCTACCTGTCCTGATGGCTTCCTGGCTCTTCCCCAGCTACCTCCAACCAGTTCCAGGATATGTCAACAAAAAGGAGGATGGCAAGCTTAATAATCAATAGTCTCCATTTGGTGGACTGTGATGAGCTCAGTTTATGAAAAAACCTTAATTTTAAAAAGCATTTTCTGGGGTGGGTGGGTGGGAGAGAGGCTCTAGAAGGATGGCATATATTTATACTTATGGCTGATATACATTGTTGTGCCTCAGAAGCCAACACAACATTGTAAAGTAATTATCCTCCAATTAGATTAAGAATTTTTTAAAGATTTTTCTAACAGAAGCAAGGTCCACATTGGCTAAATTCCATATGGATGAATTATTATGAGTGAATAAAACAATGGTGTTTTATTTGGCCAGGATCCTCTTGCCTATTTGCTTATGTGCTTCTTACTCACTCAGTTGTGTCCAACTCTTTGCAATCCTATGGACTGTAGCCCGCGAGGTTCCTCTGTCCATGGGATTCTCCAGGCAAGAATATTGAAGTGGGTTGCCATGCCCTCCTCCAGGGGATCATCCTGACCCAGGGGATAGAATCCATGTCTCCTACTTTGCAGGCGGGTTCTTTACTTGATGAGCCATTGGGGTAGCCCCCTATTTGCTTATAATTTAAGACAAAAGAAAGGGTCAGAAGATAATAATTTCGTCCTGCAATTCAAATGAAGACTGTGATAATCAAGTGAATAAGCATTATAGAAATATTCAAAATTAGTGGTTGAAATAATTTTCCAATATTTTAGCTTTATTCATAACCCTAGTCTTACCATCTATTTCAAATTTAAATTTCAAGAACTCTGGCTAATAATTATAATTTTAAACCCACTGCAGTATTCTTGCCTGGAAAATCCCATGGACGGAGGAGCCTGGTGGGCTACAGTCCAAGGGGTCACAAAGAGTCAGACACGACTGAGCGACTTCACTTCGCTTCACTTCACTTTACTTCAGAATATTCAAAAAGACCTTTCCTTAAACAATTGGTTAGCCTTATTATAATTATTAATTAGTCAACTCTTTTCCAACATTAAGATTATATATTGGAGGGGACATGCTCATTTATAACATCAATACTTCACTAGAAGTAAAATTCACTTTTATATTACTGTTATAAACATTATCACCAATCATAGGAGACATACCAGAGTACCCCAGCCTTTATTGCAAGGCATTGTATCATAAATATGGAGACATACTTCAGCTCCTTGAAATGGATACTTTGTCTAATCTGTACTTTGTGTCACACTATGTTTATTTAATGTTGCATAAATGATGCACTATAATATTCTGAGTAATTCTTTGCCTCATTCTACTTCTGCTATCAAATAATTTTTTAAAATAATTATTTATTATGTTCTCTGGAAATGAAACAATTCTAGTATAAATAATACATCAAAAATTGCAACAGACACCCTCCAGTATCAGTTTTCAGAAATTTTAGTCTTTACTGATTTATTCAGCCATTTAAACATTTATTGAAAGCCTTCTACACGCCAGGTACCACTATGCAAGTTTCTGCTGTGCTGTGCTTAGTCTCTCAGTCATCTCCAACTCTTTGTGACCCCATGGACTGTAGCCCACCAGCCTCCTCTGCCATGGAATTCTCCAGACAAGAATACTGGAGTGGGTAGCCATTCCCTTCTCCAGGGGATCTTCCCGACCCAGGGATCAAACTCAGGTCTCCCACATTGTAGGCAGGTTTTTTTACTGTCTGAGCCACCAGGGAAGCCCAAGAATACTGGAGTGGGTAGCCTACACCTTCTCCAGGGATCTTCCTGATCCAGGAATCAAACCAGGATCTCCTACATTGCAGGCAGATTCCTTACCAGCTGAGCTACCAGGGAAGCCCATGCAAGTTTCTGAGTACAGGGTAAATAAAATATGATTATTCATAGTTTAGATGGAAGGTCAAGAAATCATGCAAATGATTACAATACACAATGATACAGGTTGAAACAGAGTTATTCATAAACTGCAGAGATGAGAGCCTTCTTTCTCTTTACAGGACTTAGGGAGACCTATGAAAAGAAGATTTGAACTGGCTCTGAAAAATGAACAGGGCTACTCTAGAAGCAAGAGATGTAGAAAGCACGTTCCAGGAAGAAGCATCTGTATGCGTGGATGGTGGAATCGCACAGGAGAGACAAGGAGGTCTGTGAATGCAGGGGCATGTGGGTGACATCAGGCAGTGCAGTGCAGCTGAAATGCTGGGAATACAAAGGAGAAGGCATGCAGGTATAATGGTGGGCGGGCACTTTTCAAGATGGTTTAGACTTGGCACTACTTGTGATAGGGACAAAAGATTCAGCAAAATGAGACAGATGGATAAACACAAAAGATGAAAGAAACAGTTCTCCATGGTTCTCGTATTAGTTTCAGATTTTTCCTTTCTGTGCACAAGGAAGGCTACCTTTCCAGTTCCTTTGCTTTTAGGCAAGCTCAGACGAATTGTCAGGCCGATATATTGTAAACAGAAGTTTAATGTGTTACTTCTGGGCGGGCAGTGAAAAACCCCTGTGTTATTCTTCCAGTGTCTCTCTTCCCCTGTCATGGAAACCAAGGGGGCCGTCTGTTGACATGAGGAACCACAAGATTATGGCTGCCTGAATTCAAGAGTCACCATATCAACGACAATTGCCCTAAAGGTAACCCAGACCCACAATAGGTTTGGTGGACAGAATACATTTAAAAAAATGTTTTTATCAAGTCATTGAGTTTAGGGGTTTTGTCACTGCAGCATAGTACAGTTGATCCTGACCGAAACACAAATTTAAAAGTTAGTGTTTAATGAACATATAGTTTAAAGGAGTCAGAGAATGGATTCAAGGTTATAAGTTAAGAGAAATGGAGAGAAATGGAGCTACTTCTTCCTCTGAAACATGTAGGAAAGTTTAGTGGGGCGGGGGGGCACAAAGTGTAGAATGATTTTGAGGTCGCAAAGGAGAAGTTAAAACAGTTTATTCATAACGGCCACTACATTCCTATGATATTTGAAATTAAGTCTTCTGCTGAGGAGGTGAGTGGCAAGACTGAGGGAAATAAAATGATTGAGCAGTTGCTGAGGGGACAGTTACTCTACAGAATAGGAAAGAGAATCAGGCAGATAGAAGGGAAAGAATTGCAGAGCAGAGGAAGTGCTCAACTGGGTCTGTGGCTTTTGCATTTATAACGAGGAGTCAGCCAACATGCGTTTGTCGTTTCATACAGCAATGATTGATTGCCAACTTGAGAGTAAAAACAAGCAATTAAGCTTATACGAGGGCTTGGGAAAAAAGTTATGGTATGAAGAGGAGATCTTTAAAAAACTAGGGAGGCTTGAGAAAGTAAAGTTGAAGTGAATGACAACAGCACTGGAGGCTAACAGGAAGAAAGTGAAGCCAGAAGGAGGCTGATAGAGCAAAGGATTCCTTAAAAAAAAAACCTGGACATTTAGTGGTTAAAGGGAAAGTTAATCTGGACTATTGGTATAGAACTGGGTAAAAGACATGAAGTTATTATAGAGATGGTAGTGTAATATAATGGCTAAGAGAAAGTTGTTTGGGACTCAATAGCTGCTCTGTCCTTTACTAGGGATATATGATATAAACCAAGTTAGCCACATTTTTTTCCTGTGTCTCAGTCTCCTCATAGCACATTTTAAGCTCCACTGAAGGATTTTTGTTATAACTGAATGTACATAAAGCTCTTAGAGTAGTGCTTGGCATAAAGTACTCTATAAGTGTGAAAGTGAAGTCGCTCAGTCGTGTCTAACTCTTTGCAACCCCATGGACTGTAGCCTATCAGGCTCCTCTGTCCATGGGATTTTCCAGGCAAGAGTGCTGGAGTGGGGTGCCATTGCCTTCTCCAGGGTATCTTTCCAACCCAGGAATCGAACCCGGGTCCCCCGCATTGCAGGAAGACGCTTTACCATCTGAGCCACCAGGGAAGCCCCTGTTATTAATATAGTGGTAGAAATTATGCTGAAGAAGGAAATGGCAACCCACTCCAGTATTCTTGCCTGGAAAATCCCATGGACAGAGAAGCCTGGAGGGCTGCAGTCCTTGGGGTCGCAAAGGGTTGGACACGACTGAGCGACTAACACACACGGAAATTATGCAGCCATGGAAATGGGTATTGAGGTGTAAGGAGATGAGCTCTGTGGATGGAAATGGGGTTAAGAAATTGAAGAAAGAGAGACTTGGTGAATGTAAGCACTGTGTGTTCTCAAGATGCTGAGGAGACACAAAGAAGATTGTGAGCTAGTGTGACGTCCGTCCTCGGTTGATGCCGTGACATCATAAGATAATGACTGTGAGGGGAGGAGAATGGCAAACTGTGGCATGATCTTCAAGACTTTTAACTTAGTAGTTTAGGAATACTGTCCAGCCCTACAACTTGTTGCTGAGACAGAGAGCACAAGAGAATGACAACCTCTGCTTTCAAGAGTTTTCAGAACCTTTGCTGCAGAGGGTGTGGAGAAAAGGCAACACTCCTACACTGTTGATGGGAAGATAAAAATTGGTGCAGCCACCATGGTGAATAGGACAGAGGTTCCTTAAAAAACTAAAACTAGAGTTACTGTATGATCCAGAAATTCCACTCCTGGACATCTATTTAGAGAAAACTCTAATTCAAAAAGATGCATGCACCCCAATGATCATTGCAGCACTATTTACAATAGTCATGGAAATGACCTAAGTGTCCACCGACAGAGGAATGCAAAAAGAAGATGTGGTACACACACACAAGGAAATATTTGTTGTTGTTGTTGTTTAGTCACCAAGTTGTGTCCAAGTCTTTGGGACCCCAAACTCACCCATAAAAAGGAAAGAAATAATGCCATTGCAGCAACATGGATGGAAGTAGAGATTATCATATGAAGTAAGTCACGTAGAGACAAGCACCATATGATATTGCTTATATGTGGAATCTAAGAAGATGATATAAATGAACTTATTTACAAAACAGAAATAGATTCACAGACATAGAAAAGAATTTATGGTTACCAAAGAGGAAAGGTCGGGGAAGGGATAAATTAGGAGTCTGGAATTAAAATATATATATATTATGTATAAAATAGGTAACCAATAAGGACCTACTGTATAGCACAGGGAACTATATTCAATATCTTTAGTAACCTGTATTAGAAAAGGATCTGAAAAAGAATATGTGTATATGTGAATATGAAAAAAAAAAGTTTTCAGGAACTTTTATCAAGTAAAAGCCAAGTTTTGGACTTCCCTGGCTTTCCAGTGGTTAGGACTCTACACTTCCGCTGCAGAGGGCACAGGTTCCATCCCTGGCCAGGGAACTTAGGTCCCACCTGCTACACAGCTCAGGCAAAACAAAAAAAACGAAAAGAGAAAGAAAAAGCCACGTTTTAGTCAATGCAGTGAGGAGGAAAAGAAAATGAGGGGAGATGAAGCAAAATCTGTGGATATTCATGAATGAAGAGTTGCAAAGTCATATGGGAAAAGATTTTTTTTTTTTCTCAGCAGAATCATTAAGTGCACACTTCGGAGGAAGAAAACGTAAGAAGTTTTCTGAAGAGAAATGGAAGAATAAACACCCTGAGCCATTATCATGGGCTAAGAGATGGGGGTTAAGTTACTTTGGGTTTTCATATAACTTAACACATCCATTTTCTTTTCTACGTCGACCATCTGTACTGTCATTAAAGTGTACGACTGAGCGACTTCACTTTCACTTTTCACTTTCCTGCATTGGAGAAGGAAATGGCAACCCACTGCAGTGTTCTTGCCTGGAGAATCCCAGGGACGGGGGAGCCTGGTGGGCTGCCGTCTATGGGGTCACACAGAGTCGGACACAACTGAAGTGACTTAGCAGCAGCAGCAGTAGCATTCTCAGGTGTAACCTAGAGCTCACCGTCGTGCTCTTTTATTATGTAAGTTAAACATAAGTACATTTATCACATTTAAAATATTTGAAGAATAAGTAGTTTCAACGTTGTTTAAACCATTCCAAATCATAGAAAATTATACTAAGCTTGTTAATATATTTTATGAACCTGGCATAATGTTAACAGTAAAGGTCAGATCAGATCAGTCACTCAGTCATGTCTGACTCTTTGCTACCCCATGAATCGCAGCACGCCAGGCCTCCCTGTCCATCACCAACTCCCGGAGTTCACCCAGACTCACGTCCATTGAGTCAGTGATGCCATCCAGCCATCTCATCCTCTGTCGTCCCCTTCTCCTCCTGCCCCCAACCCCTCCCAGCATCAGACTCTTTTCCAATGAGTCAACTCTTTGCATGAGGTGGCCAAAGTACTGGAGTTTCAGCTTTAGCATCATTCCTTCCAAAGAAATCCCAGGGCTGATCTCCTTCAGAATGGACTGGTTGGAACTCCCTTTGCAGTCCAAGGGACTCTCAAGAGTCTTCTCCAACACCACAGTTCAAAAGCATCAATTCTTCGGTGCTCAGCCTTCTTCACAGTCCAACTCTCACATCCATACATGACCACAGGAAAAACCATAGCCTTGACTAGATGAACCTTTGTTGGCAAAGTAATGTCTCTGCTTTTGAATATGCTATCTAGGCTAGTCATAACTTTCCTTCCAAAGAGTAAGCGTCTTTTAATTTCATGGCTGCAGTCACCATCTGTAGTGATTTTGGAGCCTAGAAAAATAAAGTCTGACACTGTTTCCACTGTTTCCCCATCTATTTGCCATGAAGTGATGGGACCGGATGCCATGATCTTCGTTTTCTGAATATTGAGCTTTAAGCCAACTTTTTCACTCTCCTCTTTCACTTTCATCAAGAGGCTTTTGAGTTCCTCTTCACTTTCTGCCATAAGGGTGGTGTCACTTAAGAATACAGATGCAAAAATATTAATAAAAAACTAGCAAATAAAGTCCAGTAGTGTGTCAGTGATGAGCTAGTACTGCCAAGATGAAAAGATGGTTTCCTGTCAGGAGCTCTTTCAGTAAGAGAGTTCTTAAAATAACATAACTTCCATCTGAGACATCAATGAAGCCCATTACACCAGTATATTAATGGATTAAAATGATTCAAATAGACGCTGAAAAGGCATTAGGTTAAAATCAGTAGTCATTTCTACTAAAACTCTAATCAAAATAGAAATAAAAGAAAATCACCTAAATATGATAAATGCTACTTATATAAAACCAATTTCTATCTATTTTAAAACTATTATAAGGGAATTTGGTAACAAACCTGTAGACACAATATTTCAAAAGCAATAGTGGTTCTTTACTAGAAATAATCAGATAGAATTAGAAATGGAAAAAGAAGCCACGTACAATAATACAACATTTTAAAAATATTTTGAAATAAATTTAATAAGAAAGCTACAAAGCCTATTAAAAAGAACCATAGAATTTTATTAAAGGGCTGTATCAAGGCTGAACAAATGGAAAAACATACCTGGTTCTTGCAAGGGAAGATTTAATCTTACAAATATGTCAATTCTGCCCATATTGTGACATATTTAATGAATTTTCAATTAAAATCTCTATGGTCTTAGAAAATTGAATTATCTTACATTTTATATGGAAGAATAAATGTCCATGAGAAGCTAAGAAATGTACAAACATGAAAAATGATGATGAGATTCCTTGCCAGATATTAAAATGTTATAAAGTCAGCATAATCAAAAGTGTTGGTTATTAGCATAGGGACAGACTAATTGATTAGCAGAACAAAACAAAAATTGCAGAATATATAGGAGCACCGCATAGGAAAAGGGTGGTATTTCACTTCAATGGGGAGAGAATGGTTTAGCAAATGAGCACACTTTATGTTAGTAAGCAGAATAATTAGATATTCATTTGAAAAAAATTACAGTTGGATCACTACCTCACATGATACATAAAAACACTGCATTAGTTTTTTTTCTTCTCATCAAAGCTTTATTTACTCTTATATGTCAATAGTTCTCAGAATGTTATGCCCACTTCTTACCTGAGCTTCAGGCATACCTATTCAAGTGCCCATTTCACATTTTCACTAACATACCAAGTCCATATGTCCAAAAACATATGCTATCCATCAACCACTCCCGAAACAGGCATGCTCATGGTTAGTGCTTGGGTGCTACCATCCAAATTTTTACATTAAATTCCTCAATGGGTGGGTATAATATCCACCATGGGTCAATCCCTGGTTCAGGAAAATCCCACATGCCACGGAACAGCTAAGCCATGTGTCCAAACTACTGAAGCCTCTGCTCCAGAACAAGAGAAGACATCACAATGAGAAGCCCAGGCACTGTACCTGGAGAGGAGCCCCTGTTCTCTGCAAATACAGAAAAGCCTGTGCAGCAATGAAGACCCAGCACAGCCAAAAATAAAAATAAATGAATACTTTTTAAAAAGTATCCTCAACAATTATTTCTCCCACTTGACCACATTTCCAATCACTAAATCCTTTTGATTTTGCCTATTGTTAATAAGATCCCTCAAACCAATTCATGTCTTTTCATCTCCTTAACCATTTTCTTAGACAGATAGAAGATATTTTAATTTGATCACTGCATTTACCTCATAAGTAGTATTTCTATTTCCAGCTGTGTACTCTCCAACTCATTTGTAAAAAAGAAAGAAAGAAAGAAAAATGCCATCCTTCTTAAAGAAACTGTATATGGAATATATAAAGAAATTTCAAAACTAATCAATAAGAAAATGAACAACCTAATCTAAAAAGGGTGCACAATCTGAACACTGCACAATACAAGATACAAGGCTGGCAAATAAGCATATGAAAGATGGTTGATATTACAATTCATCAGAAAGATTCAAATCAAAATCACAATCACATGTCACAACATACCCACTAGAATAAAGATAAAATATCTGATAAACATCTAGTGTTTACAAGAATGAGAAACAACTGTAATTCTTATGTCTTCCTATGGGAATGCAAAATGACACAGATACCAACTTCTGAAAGCAGATTTGCAGTATTTCATAAGATTAATAGTATATTTATCATAGAATCTAGCAATCCCACTTCTATGTATTTTTCTAAGTGAAATATGTCCACACATGAACATACATCAGTGTTCACAGAAGCATTATTTTATAATAGCCACATCCACTGAAAGATGAATAAAGACACTGTGATTTATTCATACTATGGAAAACTCTTCATCATTAAAAAGAATGAAACATGAATACAGCAACAACATGGATGAATCTCAAAAACATTATAAGCAAGAACAGTCAAATGCTAAATGTTACATACTGTGTGCTTCTATCAATATTTTTATAAAGTTCAAGCAAGGTCAAAGTTATAATGATACTGTATAGATCCTTGATTTCTTGAGCTTGAGGGTGAGAGTGGATATATTAGTTTGCCAGGGTTGCCATAGTGAAGTACCACAGACTGGGAAGTTTAAACAGAAGAAATTATTTTCTCACAGTTCTGGAGGCTAGAAGTCTGAGATCAAGCCATCTTTGGCAGGGTTGATGTGATAGAACAGGGCTCCCCAATCTCTGGGATCTAATGCCTGATGATCTGAGGTGGGGCTGATGTAATAATAATAGAAATAAAATATACAATAAAAGTACTGTCCTTGAATCATCCTGAAACCACCCCCCACATACCAGTCTGTGGAAAACTCTTCCATGAAACTGGTCCCTGGCGCAAAAAAGGTTGGGGACCGCTGTGACAGAACATGTAAAGACATTGCATTAGTCATAAAAGTTTAAAAAATTTTTTAATAAACAAAGGTTTAAAAAGATTAAAATATAGACATATATATATGTATGTCCATAGATATATGTACATGAGTTCAGTTCAGTTGCTCAGTCCTGACTCTGCGATGCCATGGACTGAAGCACACCAGGCTTCCTTGTCCATCACCAACTCCAGGAGCTTGCTCCAACTCACATCCATTGAGTTGGTGACGCCATCCAACCATCTTATCCTCTGCCACCTCCTTCTCCTCCTGCCTTCAGTCTTTCTCAGCATCAAGGTCTTTTCCAATGAGTCAGTTCACATCAAGTGGCCAAAGTACTGGAGCTTCAGCATCAGTCTTTCCAGTGAATATTCAGGACTGATTTCCTTTAGTACTGACCGGTTTGATCTCCTTGCTGCCCAAGGGACTCTCAAGAGTCTTTTCCAACACCACAGTTCGAAAGTATCAATTCTTCAGTGCTCAACTTTCTTTATGGTCCAATTCTTACATCCATACATGACTACTGGAAAAACCATAGCTTTGACTAGATGGACCTTTGTTGGCAAAGTAATGTTGCTGCTTTTTTAATATGCTGTCTAGGTTTGTCATAGCTTTCCTTCCAAGGAGCAAGCATCTTTTAACTTCATGGCTGTAGTCACCATCTGCAGTGATTTTGGAACCCAAGAAAATAAAGTCTGTCACTGTTTCCATTGTTTCCCCATCTATTTGGCCATGAAGTGATGAGTCAGATGCCACGATCTCAGTTTTTTGAATGTCAAGTTTTAAACCAGCTTTTTCACTCTCCTCTTTCACTTTCATCAAGAGTTTCTTTAGTTCCTCTTTGCTTTCTGCCATAGGGATGGTGTCATCTGCATATGAGGTTATTGATCTTTCCCCCCGCAATCTTGATTCCAGCTTGTTCTTCATCCATTCCAGCATTTCACATGATGTACTCTGCATAGAAGTTAAATAAGCAATGTGACAATATACAGCCTTGATGTACTCCTTTCCTAATTTGAAACCAGTCTGTTGTTCCATGTCCGGTTCTAACTGTTGTTTCGTGACCTGCATACAGATTTCTCAGGAGGCAGGTAAGGTGATCTGGTATTCCTGTCTTTTTAAGAATTTCCCACAGTTTGTTGTGATCCACACAGTCAAAGGCTTTAGCATAGTCAATGAAGCAGAAGTAGATGTTTTTTATACGTATATATGTACGGGCTTCCCAGGTGGCACTAGTGGTAAAGAACCTGCCTGCCAACACAGGAGACATGAGAGACATGGGTTCAGTCCTTGGGTTGGCAAAATCCCCTGAGGAGGGCATGGCAACCCACTCCTGTTCTTGCCTGGAAAATCCCATGGACAGAGGAGCCTGATGGGCTATAGTCCATGGGGTTGCAAAGAATCGGACATGACTGAAGCAGCTTAGCTTGCTTGCTCAGTCATATATACATATACATATTGTCTTCATATATACATATATGTCTTCATATTACATATTGAAGACACTTTTAAAAGTTAATTAGTAAGCCAGAAATTATTAAGAAAATACAGGATTGACCTTGCATAAATATTAAACTTTTTCTTAGGGCATATTATATCTTTGTTAGTTAGGATGCATTCAGCTTCAAGTTTCTAAAAATTCAAGTCATACAAGCAATAAGAGAATTTATAGGCTCACATGCTGGGAAGTCCAGAGTTATAGTGCCTCAACTCAGTGTCTTCCTCAGAATCATTTTCTGTGATTCTCCTATCCTTGCCTTCTTTTTTTCCATTGGCTTTCTAGAGGCTGGTATTATGGTGGCTACAGCAGTTTTTCTAAAAGTGTCATCTATACTTGACAATGGCTGGGAGAAAAAGTGTCGATTTTTTTCCTATTGTCCATGCTTACAGTAAGGAAAAAACCACAGCAAGTTTCTTCTTACACTTCATTGGACCCAGCTGGCCACCTTTCTGAGTCCCTGTGGGGAGGGAAATGAATTCATGGGCTTAGGCCTAGGTGTGTGTGCATAAAAGGATTGTCACAAAATTTGGTTTTCTCAGTGTGCAGGATTTTGTGTAATTTTTACTTTCTTCTTTAATATCAGATTGAATTTTAGAAGTAAACATATATTATTACTTCGATCAGAAAAAAATGATAAAGCTATTTTTTTGTGGGAAAAAAGTGTATCTTATAATAACAGCTGGAGAGAGTATGGATTTACACAGATTTTTTTTTTTTTTAATCATTTCATTTCCATCTTTGTCCTGGCAGGAAGTCTTTTTTTAAAATGGAATCTTCCTTTAAAGGGAAAGTGAAAGCTGCTCAGTCGTGTCCGACTCTTTGAGACACCATGAACTATAGCCTGCCAGGCTCCTCTGTCCATGGGATTCTCCAGGCAAAAACACTGGAGTGGATTGCCATTCCTCTCTCCAGGGGATCTTCCCAACCCAGGGATTGAACCAGAGTCTCCCGCACTGCAGGCAGATTCTTAACCCTCTGAACTACCAGGGAAGGCCCTAAATATATATAGCATTATTATTTTTTAATCTTAGTTTGACCACATCTTTCGGCATGTGGGATCTTAGTTCCCTGGCCAGGGATTTAACCTGCACCCTCTACAGTGGAAGCGAAGAGTCTTAACCACTGGGCAACCAGGGATGGTCCCCAAAACGTTATGTATGTATGAGAAAAAGTCAGCAATGAGTTTAATTATGTTTCTTAAACATTAACGGTTCAATTAACATTTACTTCTCATCAAACTTCTCTACTTAGTTGAAACAACAGTAGAGTGGACAGACAGGCTTGAATTCTATTTCTATGATTACACTTGTTTTATGCCCTTGAAACAATGAAAAGTTACGCCCCTCTCATCTAAGAAGAGGAAACACACTAATTCCTTTTGATCTGACCCTTCCAAGAGCGAGGATGAACCAGTGCCTGCCCAAGTCTCAGGATTTCAGCAGTGGGTGTGGGCGGGGTGTCCCCTGACTGCTTCAGTCTGATCATCTCGGCTCACCAGTTGTTTTTACTCGGCCTCTTCTACCCCAGGAAATGCCACCAGCGCCATCAGGCAGGGTGGGCTATTTTTAGCACTGGGCCTGCCTGGGGAAACTGGAGAACTGGAACACTCACTGACAAGGAAGTGGAAGAGAGCAAAGGCTTAAGAGAGAAAGATGAGATGCTTTATCTTTTCCTCCTGTGATTTTATTTGGCAGCTAGTCATCCAGTTAGCGAGGTCTAGGAGATAACAAAGAGCTTAAGTGCTGAGTAGCGAGATGGCTGGGGGAAGGGAAGACAGTACGCTGAGGGAAGGAGTGCGGGGCATTTTTATGTGGAAAGAAAGTAAAGCTGTGGAATTGAGTTACTTAAACACAGAGGGAAAGTTACGGGCGCAGAAGTTGTTTTGCGAGAAGTCAGTCAAGACCTGAAGTGAAAATCTTTGAATTTTCTTTTCAAAAAAAGTTTTGAAAAGAGTGGCTAAAAAAAAAATCAGCTATGACTTATGATAACTTTGTAGCCATGCAAATTTAGGCAAATTACTTAAACCTCTCTGAGGACTCAGGGTTTTTTAATTTGTAAAATATGGGTATTAGCTACCTACCTCAGAGGGTTGTGAGCCTTCAAAGTGAGCCAAATGTATGTAAAGCACTCAGCGTGGTGCCTAGAATATAGTAACCACTTAAAAAGGTGACAATGATTATTACTTTGCTTTAATTTCCATGTTCTGAATAAAATCGCTCTATGTTCATAAAGAGGCAAAAACAAAAAAACAAAAAAAACCCATGTGGCAAAGGAGACATTCCCCTGTTCCTCGTACACATGTACTTACACATAGGGAAACAAATTACAGATGCATTCTGGTAGCATAATCCATCCAGAATGAGGCAATGCTTAGGACAGTTATTATACTACATCACTTGAACACTGTCCACCTCTGTTTTGTAGTTTTTTAGCAACGAGGGAAAACCTGAACAATCACGAACATGGATGTAGTATGTATAAGTGTAGTATGAATTTGAGGACAAACCAAAGCAAATCAGTGTCTCCTTTAGACACTCTGTGCTAACTAAATGTAACAGATCCCAGGGGCAAGATTAAACAGAAGATGGTAAAAGCATCAATATTAACACAGTTGAGGAATAAGAAAAAGCAGTGTAGTGCCTGTAGCCTCAAGTTAATATTTGGCAAAGATTATTAATATTTAGCAAAGATTATTTATTATTATTCAAAATAATAAAATATAAAATTAATATTATATTTGTGTGTTCTAAGCAAAAGTACAATAACTCCCAGAAGATATTACTGCACTGGCCAGGACTTCATGACTTCTAAGATCCTTCCAACTCTCAGGGAAAAATAAAATTATTATTATTCCTTTGCACTAAAAAACACAACAAATGTTGTCTCTTATAGTCTTACCTTTTCTTCAACTTGATTTTCTTCAGTTTTCTAGGGAAAAGCAGTTAACACTAAATGTCTTGGTATATGGGATTTCCCAATCTGCATATATACATCAGCTCTACTCTTCAAGATGACACATGTCATTTTGGTTTTTAGAGAATTTTTTCGTCTAGTCAAGGCTATGGTTTTTCCTGTGGTCATGTATGGATGTGAGAGTTGGACTGTGAAGAAGGCTGAGCACCGAAGAATTGACTCAGCACGACTGAGTGACTGATCTGATCTGATAGGATTTTACAATTTGTACTTAAAAAATCATCAGCAACTTTCTCTTATGCTGCTGCTGCTGCTAAGTCACTTCAGTCGTGTCCGATTCTTTGCGACCCCATAGACGGCAGCCCACCAGGCTCTGCCGTCCCTGGGATTCTCCAGGCAAGAACACTGGAGTGGGTTACCATTTCCTTCTCCAAACTTTTTCTTATACTCCTTTCTTACTTTTAATTCTACAAGTTCTCCCAATATATCTACATAAAATCCTCCTCAATGCAATCTAGGAAGAGTAAACATGAAAAATTTTTTCTCCCTCCTCTTTTCCATTCCTTGCAATAGTATCCCACTGACTGTATCCCAAATCTAAAATCAACAGAAATAAGCTATAATTCTTTCCCTACAAGACTTGTTTGAAGCAAGATTCCAAGCAATCTAAAATCCTCTCCCTACCTACTTTTAGGTGTTTGGAATTGAGAGGTAGATGGATGAAAAATACATATAATCGCAGATATAACTGTTGCAGGATAAGACTTCCAGGAAGTAGACTCTGAGATAGAGATTTGTGTGCAGAAAATTTATTGGGAATGAGTCTTGGGATTGACACCAATGGGGAAAGGTAAGGAGGCTGCATGGGACTAAAAAGGTGGGCTGTAATCACAAGACTTCAGCCAACTGATGAGATTAGGTTAGGAGATTGAGCCACCCTTTATACTGGATATAAGATATCAAAGGGAAGAGGTTTGAACCTAGGCTAGGAGGCTCTCTATAGCTGAGGGCAATTCCCAAAGAAAGCTCCAAGCTAATAGCTGTCAGTAGGCAAAATTCCTAGGCTCCCCAGAGAATAAGACCTTTAGTCATGGAAGGGGACTCTAGGCAGTGCAGCACAGGATCCAGAAGTCATGGGGAAAAGGTGTCATCTCTGGGGCAGGTGTTGGCTATGGATATGAGGTGGAGATAATATTTGAGTGGTCCCCTTCTCCTCATACACATTCCTATACTCCATACTTCTCTGCCATTGTCTCTGCAGAAGGTTGAAACAGCAGAATGCAGAGAACAAACGGTTCAATTCTTTGCTTCTGAGTTTCAAACATTGGCCTTGGCAAAGACAAAATATTTGCAAGAAGGTAGAAAATATCAGAAGAGAAGTTTTCTCAGCTGCTTCCAGACTAGGCAGAGAATCCCTTGGCTTTGGTAGGGAATGTAAAGAGACTTAGAAGCCTGTAGATTCCTGGGGTACAGCTTAGGGAGCTGAGAGGACAAGAGTGAAGAAGCCAAGACCCCTGTCCCTGCCCTCTAGTACTTACAGAGAAGATACATTCAACAAATAAATGCAATAAAACAAATTAAATTATTATGATAGAATATATAAGAAGGGAATCTCTTCTGGCTTATGAATCTGAGGACAACTCATTTAAAAAGAGATATTTAATTTGAAACCTAAAGCATATGTAGATATTGTCTAAATGGAGAGTAGAAAGAAAAAATCATCTCAGGGAAAAAGATGATGACTGTAGCCTGTTTTGGAAGTGAAGAGAAGACCGATACAATGACTGGAATGCAGAAAAGGAGCAGTAGAAAAGATAGGCAATGTGCACACTCAGTCACTCAGTAGTGTCCAACTCTTTGCGACCCTATGAACTATTATAGCCACCACGTGCCTCTGTCCATGGAATTCTCCAGGCAAGAATACTGGAGTGGGTTGCTATTTCCTACTCCAGGGGATCTTCCTAACCCAGGGATGGAACTTGAGTCTCCTGTCACAAAATCAGCGCTGTAATCGAGAATGGAAGAGAGGGACTTCCCTGGTGGTCCACTGGCTAAGTCTGCACACTCCCACTGCAAGGGGCCTCAGTTTGATTTGGGCAGGGAACTAGATCCCATATGTCTAAAGAACTAGATCCCACACCCTTAGTTCTCACCTATTCACAAAAATAGGTCTTCAATGAAAAAGTCTGAATAAATGAATTAATAAGCAGAGCTCACCAAAGAGTATAACTTTTGAGCTGCCAGGAAAGTAAACTTCCGTGAGACTCAAAACTTTTCCTTCCCTCCACCCTCCTATTTCCACCTAGGAAATTGCTGGGATCTTTAGACCTAAAGACCTAAGGATGAATAGCAATTAAAGATCACTGAGTACCCTGGCAGCTCTTTCAAAGTGCAAGTGAAGTCGCTCAGTCATGTCCAACTCTTAGCGACCGCATGGACTGCAGCCTACCAGGCTCCTCCGCCCATGGGATTTTCCAGGCAAGAGTACTGGAGTGGGTTGCCATTGCCTTCTGCCATTGCAGCTCTTTCAAAGCTGCCTCCAAATCACTAGCCCTAAAGGATCACCCCTAAACCCAAAGCACTGTAGGATTGAAAATGTGCAGCTCTTCAAATTAGATTGAAACCTGTCCAATATATTTTTCTTTCACTTATATCTTTCAAGAGATTTCCTGATCTCTTCAAAGTGCAATCAGTCATCTCAACCTTCTACTCAAAGCCCCCACATGACACTTTCTTAGAGCAGCTCTCTTTCACTTCTTTTCCATCCCTGAGCTATTATTATAATGCTATTATTCAACAGCTAACATGACCACCTCCAATTCTGTCCTACCCATGTAAGCCAACATTGAGTGTATCTTGAGGGACTTCCCTGGAGGTCCATTGGCTGAGATGGCACATTGTCAATGCAAGGGATCCAGGTTCCATCCCTGGTCAGGGAACTAGATCCCACGTGCCACAACTAAGAGTTTGCATGACACAAATAAAGATCCCACACTCTGCGATGAAGATCCTGTGTTTTGCTGTCCCACAACAAAAAGTATAAAGAAAGAACCACAATGGGATAAGTAGGAGGGGTGGAGATGAGATTGAGTCAGGAGCTCCCCTTCTGGTGTGGTAACCCATAAGCAGGTAGGCTATCCCAACCACAGAGGTTCTCCCCAAGGAGGGCAGGGTCTGAGCCCCACACCATGCTCCCAGGCCAGTTTTCTTACACCATATACAAAATAAACTCATAGATTAAAGACTTAAATGTAAGACCTTGAAATCATAAAACTTCTAGAAGAAAATAGAAAAAAACTTTGACATTGATCTTAGCCATAATTGGGGGGAACGTGCCTGCTTAGATAAAGGCAACAAAAGCAAAAATACAACAAATGGGACTACCTCAGACTAAAAAGCTTTTGCACATGAAAGGAAATCATCAACAAAATGAAGAGACAACAGTCTTAATGGGAAAAATATTTGCAAATGATGGTGCATTTGATAAAGGGTTGATATCCAAAATATACATCTCAGTATTAAAAAATAAAATCAACAATTCAGTTTAAAAATGGGCAGAGGATCTGATAGATATTATTCCAAAGAAGACTTACAGGCGAGCAATAGATGCATGAAAATATGTTCCAACATCATTAATCATTTAGGAAATGCAAACTGAAGCAACAGTGTGCTATCACCTCACACCTCTTAGAATGGCTATTATCAGACATAAGAAATAACAAAGACCGGCAAGAAAGTGGAGAAAAGGAAACCCTTGAACACTATTGGTGGGGATATAAACTGGTGTAACCACTGTGAAAAACAGTACGTAGGTTCCTCAAAAGATTAAAAATAGAACTACCACATAATCCAGCAATTCCTCTTTTGAGTATTTATCCAAAGAAGACAAAAACACCAATTCAAAACCACATATGCCTCCTATGTTTGGTGGTGGTGGTTTAATCGCTAAGTCAAGTCTGACTCTTTTGACCCCATGGACTGTAGCCTGCCAGGCTCCTCTGTCCATGGGATTCTCCCAGGCAAGAATACTGGAGTGGGTTGCCATTTCCTTCTCCAGCCTCCTATGCTTACTGCAGCGTTATTTACAATAGCCAAGATATGGAAGCAACCTAAGTGTCTACAAATAGACGAATGGATGAAGAAGATATGAGATACATATAGAAGGGAATATTACTCAGCCACAGAAAGAACAAAACACTGTCAGTTGTGACAATGTGGGTCTAGATGGTATTAAGCTAAGTGAAATAAGTTACAAAGACAAATATTGTATATTCTCACTTACGTGTGGAATCTAAAGAAACCAATAAACAAACAAAACAAAACAGAAACAGACCCATATAAAGAACAAACTGCTTATTGCCAGAATAAAGGGGAGTGGGTGTGGGTAAAAAGGGTGAAGGGGATTAAGGTGAACAAACTTCCAATTATAAAATAAATAAGTATGTAATGTACAGCATAGGGAAAAAAGTCAACATTATTGTAATTTGTATGGTGACAGATGGTTACTCGACTATTGTGATCTGTTCATAATGTGTATAAATGCCAAATCACTATGTTCTACACCTGAAACGAATATAACATTGTATATCATCTATACTTCAGTTTAAAACAAGAAATGCAAAAAAAGAAATTACTGAAAAACCAAAAAAAAAAAAAAAAGAAAAAAATCCTGAGTTAAAAGTAAAAATCTTTCCTTTTCTCCCCTTCCTGACCATTGTTCCTTCTTTCCCTAAAACATTTTTCCACCAGTGTAGCCATGAATTCATAGTTTGTTGTTGTATATTTTTTCAAAATCTTAAAAATATGTTTTATGTTTAAAAGTAAAGATTTCTATCTTACAAACAATAAGAAAGTAGTTTTTTTAAGGTCCACTCTCAGTTGAAAATGCACAAAAGAGCAACACCAAGCAGGTGATTAAATGGAACACACACACACACACACATTTCTAGTAGTTTTCACAAAATTACTAAGCACAGATTTCAAGGGAACCAGGACTGTCTTCTTAAATATTCAGCCAACTCACCAAACCATTTTACTAAGTGCTAGCAGAGAATGTTTGCTAAGCAATATTGCACATACAACCTCAAAGTAAACCCTTGCTGACAACTGTTATTTCAGCTTGTTCTACAGGTCAGGGTGTGATAGGCAATGGAAACTAACCTTAAATAAAGGAGAGGGAGATGGTATTAATATCAGCCTCATGTCTCTTTAATCTTTCTGCTGAGTTGTAAATATTATGTATGAAGCTCCTGTATTGAGGAAGAAATAAAAGCTAGTATTGACTTGTAAGCATTTTTTTAATATCCAGAGTTTGCCAAGAGAGGCTGACATTTTAACCATTAGAAAAATTTTAGGATGTATGTATATATATGTTATATAAATGTGTATTATAAGCATTATAAATACTTGGTGAATTTGTAGGTAATTTTTTCCTACCATTATAAATACTGCTTCAGAATTATTTCCAGTGCTTGATGTAACATTCTGTTTGCAAAATATGGTCACCCTAGAAATAGTTAATAGATTACACGTCTTAAAATTTCACAACCAAAAGGAGAGATGGTAAAAATTCCCCAGTGTTATTTATTGAAGACCTGTGTCACACTTTTCAAAAAAAAAAAAAAATCATTTTTCATAGACAGCATAGATGATTATTCTTGTAGGTTAATTCTTAGAGAATTTTCATAATTTTTTTTACATGAACACCTTTAGTGAACTTTCTAGCTTATTAAGTGGAATTAAAAATTAAAGAACAGCCATAGTTCATGGTGAAATAATTAACATAAGATTTACACAGAATTTTGCATATATCTATGTATTCATAAAGTGCAATGGATTTGTAGCTTAATGTCATAAACATGAATAAATTAAGTACAATTACATATTATTTTCTCTAATTTATGAATTTGATATGTTTTACTGTTTTACTATTATTATATAAATAAGGTAATTTCTTTACAATATTAAATTGTAAGGGAAATATATGTCAGTTAACAAAGAACCTAAATTTAAAATGTAAACTATAGAAAGAAACCTGTAATACTGCATAATATGTTTTTGTAAAAGAGTATGACAACTTTAAACATGCAAGGAAAGTTGAGTAATTAAAATTCAAGGCCATCTTCAGACACATTTCCATGGTAAAATCATAGTTGGCCTGTCTCCACTTGGTATATATAGTAGCACAAAGTCTTTTTCTCTTGTGCAGTTATATACTTAGTACACACACACACACACACCTTTTCCACATTTCTTTCTTTTTCTGCTAGCTTGCTTTGTAGACAAACCAACTTGCAGTCCAACCGCCAGTAGAGTTTAGTTGCAAACAAACTCTACCACTTCAACAGTAAAGAAATTTGTTGGAAGGATATGGGTCAGCATATAGAATCAAAGATAAAGCTGATAAGCCACCCTGGTGAGGACAGACCCTAGAACAGTTCCAAGGATCCAGGTAGGAGAAATCCATAGATTATCCATAGAATCCACAGCTTTGGAGGAATCCAAAACGGTCCATAGAAGGCTTATTGGAATGAATGTGTGTTTGCCCTTTTCTCATTGTCTCTCAGCTCAAGATCTACATTCCTGGGAGAGAGTCTGATCTGCTTAACGAAGTTCACAAGGCCACACCTTGACTGGGGCGATCTGGACCTCTTCCCTGAAGTGACCATGAAGAAGGCTAGCAGCTACATACCCCCCAAAACGGACACCTAGATGTGGTCACCAAAAAAGGAGAGAAGATTCTAGGTAGGCAAAAGCAGTACATGTTTTAAGATTCTAAAACCAAGACATTTATTTATAATTGCTCTATATATGGCTTTGATCATTAATAGCTAAAACATTCATATAGGAGGATATTGTAACTAGCACTGACTTGTTAACAATAACAAATAAGATAAACAAGAATATTTCCTGTTTATCCAATTTCCCTTCTCCATTAACTCCTTCTTCCTAAGCTTTCCACGGAGCACGCAAATCTCTTATGCAAAATCTCTTTGCACTTGAATATGTATAGAGTACAAGCCAGGAGACCTAAACTTATTTCCAATTGCTTCTCTAATATGCTAGGAGATCTTGACATCTAGAAATTTTTAAAATTTTAATTTTTTATTTATTAAACTTTTGATTTTGTACTGGGGTATATCCAATTAACAATGTTATGATAGTTTTAGGTGAACAGCAAAGGGACTCAGCCATACATATATATGTCTCCATTCTCCCCCAAACTCCCCTCCTATGGAGGCTGCCACATAACATTGAGCAGAGTTTCATGTGCTACACAGTAGGTCCTTGTTGGGGGTTGAAGCTTTTTGAGGGTTTCGCTTCTTCATTTGTAAAACGAAGGTATTAGGGTACAGGAAGTCCCAGCGACTGCATGCATTCAGTGGTCAGATGGTAGCAGGCAGAGTTCTCTGCTATTGATTCCTACCAGCCTTTTCCAGGGTCAGGCCACTCTTCAGAGGAGCCAGGGACCTGTGCTTACAATCCCTGGAAGTTGACAGGTGGTCAGAGACTATCAGGGCTCTGCTGAGGAGTTGGAACGAGTCCAATCATTCATTCATCCACTCATTCAATCAATCATTTGCCAAGCATCAGGTGATACCACTCCAGTACTCTTGCCTGGAAAATCCCATGGATGGAGGAGCCTGGTGGGCTGCAGTCCATGGGGTCTCGAAGAGTCGGACACGACTGAGTGACTTCACTTTCACTTTTCACTTTCACGCATTGGAGAAGGAAATGGCAACCCACTCCAGTGTTCTTGCCTGGAGAATCCCAGGGACAGGGGAGCCTGGTGGGCTGCCGTCTATGGGGTCGCACAGAGTCGAACACGACTGAAGCGACTTAGCAGCAGCAGCAGGTGATGCAGATGAGAGCTACTACTCTCAAGAAGCTCACAGATTCTGGCTCAAATAACTCCTAAATAAGAAACAAGAACTTGTGAATTTGAAGAAATGTAAAGGGAAAAGAGTGTCATACAGATCAACCAAGCCTACAGTGTTCACTGTAGTTACTGGGTGTTCATAAGGGCTTATGGGAGCAAGAAGGATGGCTCCCTCTCCAATACAAGAGAGCATCGGGGTCTGGGGATGGTGCTGAGGAGACTGAGACAAGAACTAGAAATCTGGTTCATTCATTCATTCATTCAGCCTTTACTGGGCACCTTTGTGAAGACACCATGCCGTGTTAGGCGATGCAAATGAAAGACAAATGATCTAGGAGATGGGAGTGAGGATGGCAGAGAAGAGGAAAGAAAAGAGGTTTTAGACAGAAAGTAAAAATAGAAATAAAACAGTATACCTACAGTTATCACTACATGAAAACTGAATGATACTAAACGATTGACACTTGTGATTGTTCTTTGCTAGGGATAATTTTAAGTGCTTTTCATGTACCAGTTTATTTTTGGACAGGTACTGTTATTATTCCTGTTTTACAGTTGAGAAAATGATAAGAGTTGAAGCAATCTTCCCAGGGTAATGTTCTAAAAATTCAATGAGTTTGGGATTTGAGGCCAGGCAAGTTGAACTCTAGGGTCTGGGGTCTGGGCATTTAACCCCTATGGTATGTCACTTCTCTGCACATACATAACAGCTGAACAACCATCCAATACAAACCTTGTTGGGTTTGTCTGCTTTAGACCAATTCTTAATTCTAAGGCAGTTTAAAAGAATAAATTAGTACCCATAGCTATAATAGTCTTCTTTAAATTACACTATTATATTCTTTATATTGCTTCTTTTTTACCCTAAGGCTAAATCTCCCCAAAGTTAGCCTTTATGACAGAATCTTTGGCCAGAAATTAACACTTCGCTAGGAAAACACTGGGAAAAATCTGATCTATCTGGATCTTTTGGGGTTAGAAAAACTTCTTTTGAAAATTGAAAAGTGTGGTTATTTTGAATGAAAAGCAGTGACTCTGGTTATACTAGTTTCTAAGTAAGAAACAAAATCTTGTGACTGTGAAGAAAATCTTAAGGAAAATATATCAATGTACAATTGTAGAAAAACTGGTCACCTTTTCCCACTCAGATTTAAGCTATAACATTATCATTAACAGTTATATAACTTCTTATTCATTATAGAGTCTTTTGTTAGTACCACTTGTTTTTATAACTATAAGTTTATATAGATTCATTATCTGGAGATATATAGTCATGTGACAAATATTGTTTTGTTGGGTTTTCACTGGTAACTGAAAGAATTTAGAAATTAAAATCATCAAAAATTAAACAGCATGGCATACACAATAGCCCAACAGAGTTGTACAGCTCAGGTAAGAGATAAGTAACTCTTTGGTCTTTGTATAATTATGTTCCACTAAATAATGAAAATCTTCACTATAAAGCCTGAACTTTTTCTTTCAGATTTCTTTCTAGACCCTCACAACCTGTAGATACCTTTTCTTCCATTGAACTTTCAGGATATTCACTCTTTTCAGTCTATTTGACCTTCATCACACCTTGCCTGAATGGTAAATGACTGTTATTCATGTAACATTGTTATTATCTTGTTCTTGTTTTTGTTCTTTAGTCACTAAGTCATGCCTGACTTTTTTTGCAAACCTATGTACTGTAGCCTGGCACGCTCCTAGGTCCATGGGATTTTCCAGGCAGGAATACTGGAATGGGCTGCCAATTACTACTCCAAGGGATCTTCCCAACCCAAGGATTGAACCTGGGTTTCCTGAGTTGGCAGGCAGATTCTTTACCCCTGAGCCACGAGGGAAGCCCTGATATTATCTTGCTGTAATACAAAGGCTCCTTAGATAGGGACAATGTTCTAGAGGATTTCTCTGTATCCTCTAGAATAACTGAGCACATAGTAGGCCCTTAGTAAATATGTATTAATATGATATTTGATCAACTAGCTGCCACATAGATAAGTAAGTAAGTGTTAGTCTCTCAGTCGTGCCCGACTCTTTGTGACACCATGGATTGCAGACCACCAGGCTCTTCTGTCCATGAGACTTTCCAAGCAAATATACTGGAGTGGGTTGTCATTTCCTTCTCCATGGGATCTTCCCAACTCAGGGATCTAACCCGGGTCTTCTGCACTGCAGGCAGATTCTTTACTGACTGAGCTGCAAGGGGAAGCCCTTGGATATTTAGCCACATGGAAATTTCAGGCTAAAAAATTCATTCAAGAACAGTATTTAACTGTCTGGCAGTCTATGTTCATATAGGTGACTTCAGAGTTACATTTCACATTAACCATCTATACCCATATCTGAATAAATGCATCAGGAAAGTCAGATTTAAATCAAAAAATTGTTTTAGGTGTAAAAAGTGTTGACCACATAAGCCTTGCCTTCTGTTTCCTTCATAGATTTTTTTTTTCAGTAGTCAGTCTACTCCTAGGAAAAGCCCAATGAATGCTGTGTGATTAATTAAATGTATATCCACATGATTACAGCTTTGCAAAGGTTCTGTCTTATCATTATTCCAAAAATGTAAGCTGATAGATTTCTACATCTTTTTCATACTCTATTTTTAATAAATAAACTAAAAAGCAAGCAAACAATTGTCCCCCGCTAACGTAAGAAAGTAAAAATAAAATATCTCTTTTCTGGTAAGTGAGCCGCATTTTCTAGATGTCACTAAACCCCACCCTTTCTTTCTTCTGGGACTTTCTCCTGGTTTTTAAATACTTTGGCCACTTGATGAGAAGAGCCAACTCATTGGAAAAGACCCTGATGTTGGAAAGATTGAAGGCAGGTGGAGAAGGGGACGGCAGAAGGCGAGATGCTTGAATGGCATCACTGACTTCAATGGTCTTGAGTTTGAGCAAGCTCCGGGAGATGGTGAAGGACAGGGAAGCCTGGAGTGCTACAGTCCATGGGGTCACAAAGAGTCGGACACGACTGAGTGACTGAACAACAACAGTAATGAATACAGCTGGTAGATCTAGAAGGGTAAATTTTGCCTATTGTACAAAGTTTAACAATTTTAAAGTTTCTCTGATATTTGGATTTAAAGTTGAAACTCCAAATAGTATTTTCATGCCATTCTCATATGATAGTTGCCCAAACTCACCTTTCACAAGTGACAAACACGCCAGCTTTGATATAGAATTCTCACCCTCTGGGACTATGCCAAGCTATGAATAAGTGTGGCAGACAGGAATTCTGGATGCATTAGATTGGCAAACAGATTTCAAGTGCTTAGCGTATGTCACAATTCCCTTGGAAGTTTTGTAACAGTATGATAAAACAAAAACTCATACATGGCAAGACAATTGTCTTCTTAAGACATTTACATAAGTTGGCTCTCTGTCTAGCCCAACTATTCCATTTGCATCAAATAAAAAACCCACAGTGAACACAGGGCATGTTGTCCAGGGCTTTAGTAAGGGCTTGACCTTGTAGACACTGGGCTCACAGTCAAGCAATGTCAGCCTTGGGCAAAGGGCATGATTGTGCATGCAGCGCCTCATGGTCAGGCAGGGCTCAAGCCTGGCAGTCTGATCTTCAGCCCACCTGGTTCTATGGAGAAGGGAACAATGATTAGGTTTTTAAAATCAAAGACATTGCCAGTGTACTGCAGCTTACTGGGTTTGTGGCAAGTTTACTGTATAGCTATAAATAAGGCCCCAATCATACCAATCAAGGTTGTTCCATGCTAGTATTTTCCCAATTTATTGACAATGAAAGACTCAAAATTTTGGTACTATGTATGCCTGGATGAAGCTACTCTGTAAAGAAATAACCTCTGGACTTCCTTGGTGGTTCAGTGGTTAAGACGCTGAGCTCCTAATGCAGGGGGCCCAGGTTCGATCCCTGGTCAGGGAACTAGATCCCATATGCAGCAACTAAGACACACTGCAGCCAAATTAATCAAAAACTAAAATTTGTTTAAAAAGAAATAAACTCACATACACCTTAAAATTGCACAATGTTATATGCCAATTATATCCCAATAAAACATCAGAAATATTAATAAATGAAATGACCTCACAAAAGGACTGAATTCTGTAAGAAATGATTCAAACTTGATTTCTGTCTCGAAAAATATCTATATCCCGGTTCCATTAACATTAATAAGAAATTAGAGAAATTAAAGCATTTTAATTGTAAGATTACAATGAATAATATATAATTTAAAGTAAACATGCATTTAATGATTTTTTTAGAAAATATGTCATATCAAAAAGCACCTAACATTTGAAATCAGTAAGCTGACTTTTTTTTCAATTACTAAGTACCTACTTAATATTAAGAATGATATTCCTAGGTCACACTATACTTTGAAACTTTGTTTTTATGGTGTGCAATTTGAAAAATAAAGACCATTTTCCACAGCTCTATTGAGGCAAAGAACAGGACACGGTCACTGTTTTTCAATAGTCGGGTATCTTAAATTACACTGACCACTGTCAAATTGGCATCTCGAGCCCAGATCTCATTTTAGAACCCCAGATCCAAGGAGCCAGCTGTTTCTGCAGGGCTCCGTTTGGATTTCTCCCAGGAATTTCAAACTCAGCGAGTGCCAGCTGAACTCGGTGTGCCTTTGCCTTGCTCACCTGTTCGCTCTGTCTCTGGGGTTGCTTCTCCAGGTAAACCACACGACCCGTTGCTCAAGCCACAAAGCTGGACTGGTTCCGAGCTCCTCTTCACCTGCCCCGAGTCCACTCAGTCCCAAGCCCTGTCACTTGCACTTGCTGAAGAGCTCTTGCATCCACCCTCTTCCCCGGCTCCCTCAGTCTGAGTCCCCAGTCACCGGGGGGTCTCTGCTCACTCTGCCACATCCCCACCTCTCCTTTCTGCACATCCTCAGGGTGCCTCAAGCTTGTGCAGATTCCCCAGCGAGCAACCCTCTTCCCTTCCAGGTCCTTGGCCATGCTGTTTCCTTGACTTGGATCACCTTCACCCTCTGATTCACCTGTGCATTCCTTCAGGTCTCAATTTCAGTTCAGTTCAGTTGCTCAGTTGTGTCCGATGACACAACTTTGTGACCCCATGGACCGCAGCATGCCAGGCCTCCCTATCCATCCCCAACTCCCGGAGTTTACTCAAACTCATGTCCATTGAGTCGGTGATGCCATCCAACTATCTCATCCTCTGTCGTCCCCTTCTCCTCCTGCCTTCAATCTTTCCCAGCATCGGGGTCTTTTCCAATGAGTCAGTTCTTTGCATCAGGTGGCTAAAGTACTGGAGTTTCAGCTTCAACATCAGTCCTTCCAATGAACACTCAGGACTGATCTCCTTTAGGACGGACTGGTTGGATTGCCTTGCAGTCCAAGGGACTTTCAAAAGTCTTCTCCAACACCACAGTTCAAAAGTATCAATTCTTCGGCACTCAGCTTTCTTTATAGTCCAACTCTCACATTCAAAATGACTACTGGAAAAACCATAGCCTTGACTAGACGGACCTTTGTTGGCAAAGTAATGTCTCTTCTTTTTAATATGCTGTCTAGGTTGGTCATAACTTTCCTTCCAAGGAATAAGCGTCTATTAATTTCTTGGCTGCAGTCACCATCTGCAGTGATTTTGGAGCCCAAAAAAATATCTGTCACTTTCCACTGTTTCCCCATCTATTTGCCATGAAGTGATGGTCTCAATTTAGATATTGCTTTTACCAAGAAGCCCCTCTGGCAACATCTCCCCCTCCATTCATTTCTATGTTCTCCAGGACAACCTCCCACATTGCAGGCCCTCCATGAATATGTATTAAGGAAATGTTTGATCAGCAAGACACATGCTGGCAGGGTCAGGGTAAAAAATGCACCCCCCATGTCCTTTCTTTATGCTCCCATACCACCCCGTTATTGTGCGTTTTCTATAAATTTATTTATTTTTAATTGAAAGACAATTGCTTTACAATATTGTGTTCGTTTCTGCCATACATCAACATGAGTCAGTCATAGGTGTATGTATGTCCCCTCCATCTCATACCTCCCTCCCACCTCCCACCCCTTCACACCCACCTAGATTGCTACAGAGCCAGGTTTGAGTTGCCTGAGTTATACAACAAATTTCCCTTGGTTATCTATTTTACATATAGTAGTGTACATGCTTCCAAGTTTCTCTCTCCTTTCCTCTGTCTCTCCTTCCTCCCCCCACCTATGTCTATAAGTCTGTTCTCTACATCTGCCCCTCCATTGCTGCCCTGCAAATAGGTTTATCAGTTGTGTGCTCGTTTTAAAAGTCCGTCTATGTGTCTGCGTTCCTATGGATAGTTAGCAAGGGCTCCTTTATTACCTGACAAAGAACATGGCATCTCCTAGGTACCATAAATATGAATCCATTTATATTTATGGTGACCTGGCCTTTTAGAATTCCTGAAGCAATTTTTTTCCCCCAGATTCTTGCAAAGGCTCTCTTTCCTCAATTTGAAATTTTGAGAAAAGTTTTCTCATGAATGAATGATCCTGATTTCACTTACGTTTATGATTTATCCTTTCTGTATTTCTCAACTCTGACATATGCTTCTTAATTTTAATTCAAGGCTCTCTCTCCAAACTACTAATAGTCATACTCAATGCATACTTCCAGGTGAAACTGCTTTTAGATATACAACCTTTTGTGTCATACACCCAATTAAGGAAAACGTCAGGTAGTCCTAGGCTGTTGTCATTCCTGGAGACTGTAGTCCCTGTTTCCTCAGGGGAGGTCATGCTCAGACCTGATCCTCTGCAACCACTTGGCTTCCCTTTCACAACTTCTGAGCTGAATCCGCTGGTCTCATCTTCTGGTTTCTTCTACTTGGCGGCTTGGCCTCTTGTCTATGTGCTGGCCTCCTGGCCCAGGGCTGTGCTGTGCCCACTGCTTGTCTGGTTCTGATAGTGAGTGGGTTTGTAATTTACAGATTCACTGTAACTGAATTTGGGTGGTTTACTCAGTCTCTTTGGGGAAAATGCTAATTATTTAAGAATTTTCTCTTCTGCTTCCTTAGCTCCAAGACACAGTCATGATGTCACGGAAGGAGGGTGGAGGTGAGGGGAGCAGTGGTGAGGATTCAGATGGTGACCTCCATGGACCCTCCCTGCTCTCTTCAGCTGAATGCCTGGTCTGGTCCCTGGACGTGTGACAGCGGGTTGCTGATGGTCACATTTGCCCTGTGAGTCACCGTGTGGACACACACCAGTGGACCATTTGCCTCTATGCCTCACCATGAATCCTATTGGTGCACTGGGCCTTTCTGGGTCTCTGTTTTCCCCACCAGGACACACACTCACTTCTGGATCCCTTGCTCGCCACACACAGCCCAGGCTACACGCAGGCCAGAGGAGCCGTGAGTCCAGACCCTAAAGGTCTAGATAACTTCTTTACACCAGACACTGATGTGGGTGCCACTGTCATCCCATGTCTCTTCCCAGAGTCCTGCAGAGGGAGCAAAGCAAAGGCCTTCTGCTTCTTCTTTTTTTTTCCTCATAATGTGTTTTATTTATTTATTTATTTATTTTTAAATTTTATTTTATTTTTAAACTTTACAAAATTGTATTAGTTTTGCCAAATATCGAAATGAATCCGCCACAGGTATTCATGTGTTCCCCATCCTGAACCCTCCTCCCTCCTCCCTCCCCATACCATCTCTCTGGGTTGTCCCAGTGCACTAGCCCCAAGCATCCAGTATCGTGCATCGAACCTGGACTGGCTACTCATTTCATACATGATATTATACATATTTCAATGCCATTCTCCCAAATCTTCCCACCCTCTCCCTCTCCCACAGAGTCCATAAGACTGTTCTATACATCAGTGTCTCTTTTGCTGTCTCGTATGCAGGGTTATTGTTACCATCTTTCTAAACTCCATATATATGCGTTAGTATACTGTATTGGTGTTTTTCCTTCTGGCTTACTTCACTCTGTATAATAGGCTCCAGTTTCATCCACCTCATTAGAACTGATTCAAATGTATTCTTTTTAATGGCTGAGTAATACTCCATTGTGTATATGTACCATAGCTTTCATATCCATTCATCTGCTGATGGACACCTAGGTTGCTTCCATGTCCTGGCTATTATAAACAGTGCTGCGATGAACATTGGGGTATACGTGTCTCTTTCCCTTCTGGTTTTCTCAGTGTGTATGCCCAGCAGTGGGATTACTGGATCATAAGGCAGTTCTATTTCCAGTTTTTTAAGGAATCTCCACACTGTTCTCCATAGTGGCTGTACTAGTTTGCATTCCCACCAACAGTGTAAGAGGGTTCCCTTTTCTCCACACCCTCTTCTAAGGGTCTTTAGCATCTTTAAAGCACCTTCCCTTCTGGAGCAGCTTCTGCCTGCAAAGTGATGGTTGGGAGTGGGTCTGTCTTGTCATCTCTGTCTCTCTCCTCTTGCTGCAAATCTTCCCCAGGACAAAAGAGATAGTCTGAATTCTCTGTGGCTGGCAAACTATGAGGTCTTCCCTTAAGTCTTGTCCTGAATCCCGTCTATCCCAGGCATTTGATAATTGCCATGGACAAAGTCAACATGGAGCTAAAACAATTTGGAAACTTGCAGAGTCTTTTGACAAAACCTGGATTTTAGGATTATTTTCTTCCTGCAGATTCAAAACCCCTGCTTTGCATTCCTGCTTTGGATATGAAAAGCTGTAAATTGAAAGCCTCTATTTTTGCATTCCAGATATAACATAACCCTAATGCCTTGGGCAGAATGAGCAAAGGTCACACACTAAGAAATGCAAAAGAGAAAAACTCAACAATACCCTTACAATATTGATTTAGAGAAAGCATATTAACTACAGGATTGCTGTTATTGAACATTTGGATGGGCTGTGCTGTGCTTTGTTGCTCAGTCATGTCTAACTCTTGGTGACCCCATGGACTATAGCCCATCATGCTCCTCTGTCCAGGGATTCTCCAGGCAAGAAAACTGCAGTGGGTTGCCATACCCTACTCCAGGGGATCTTCCCAACCCAGGGATCAAACCCAGGTCTCCCGAATTATAGGAGGATTCTTTGCCGTCTGAGCCACCAGGGCTAGGATTTACATATTGTGTATACACACACACACACACACACACACACACACACATATATGTATGGGGCTTCCTGGGTGGAGTCCAGGTATGGTAAAGAACATACCTGGCAATGCAGGAGACAGAAGATGTGCAGGTTGGATACCTGGATTGGGAAGATCCCCTAGAGAAGGGCATACAACCCACTCCAGTATTCTTGCCTGGAAAACCCCATGGACAGAGGAGCCCTGTGGGCTACAGTCCATAGTTTCACAGAGAGTTGAACATGACTGAAGCACTTAGCATGCACAGCACACATACGTAAATATTTAAAACACATGTATGCCTATTGTGTAGATATACCATATATCACACATACTTGTAGATGTATATGTAAAGTACTTTCCATGTATGAGGCTTCTCTGGTGGCCCAGACAGTGAAGAATCTGCCTGCAATGCAGGAGACAGTGGGTTCAATCCCTGGGTTGGGAAGATCCTCTAGAGAAGGGAATGGCTACCCACTCTGGTATTCTTGCCTGGAGAATTCTGGGGCCTGGCAGGCTATAGTCCATGGGATTGCAAAGAGCTGGACGCGACTGAATTACTAACACTTTCACTTTATCTATATGAACCAATTTATCTCTACAACTCATTTTACAGAGGAGACTTGCCTCCTGTAGATAGTTGGTAAGTTTTTTGCTAGGGTAGCCTGCCTTTGGAATCCTGATAACTTTTATAAGCCTAGCTTTAAAAAATAAATTATATAAAGACACCTCTAACCAATAAATGAAAAAAATGTAGCTAGTATATTTTGTATAGAAATGACACTCCTTGACAATGTTTTCTTTTATTCTTCTGGTATAAGGTACAAAAATGTCCACAGTTTATTTTCTTAAGAAGCATTTCATAAATTTTACAGTGAAAATTTTTGCTACTGATTTACCTAGTTATGCAGAAAAGTCTACCATAGAAGTTAAACATTCATGAATTTTTAACTGGATGATTTTCACAGAGCTAAACATAATCACTCCTTATGATATTTGCTTATTTATCTACTTTCTTTAGATACTTTGTAATTATAAGATGTCAAAATATTTAGTTGATTCACTAAAAATTTTTTTAAAAACAGTCAAAGGTCCCATACACTTAGCATCACTTAACGAAATAGCCACTCAAACTGATTGAATGGGCACAATGTAGAAAAATTAATGTTTTCAGACTCTGAGTTTAATAAACACATACATAGAAACAAAACCATGCAAATTACTTGCTTAAAATAAAAGGCTCCATATTCAATATAGGCAGAAATTTTCGACTAAAAATGACTTTTGCAAATTGGAACTGCTGCTAAGTCGCTTCAGTCATGTCTGACTCTGTGCGACCCCATAGACGGCAGCCCACCAGGCTCCCCCGTCCCTGGGATTCTCCAGGCAAGAACACTGGAGTGGGTTGCCATTTCCTTCTCCAATGCATGAAAGTGAAAAGTGAAAGTGAAGTCACTCAGTCGTGTCCAACTCTTCGAGACCCCATGGACTGAAGCCCACCAGGCCCTCCGTCCATGGGATTTTCTAGGAAAGAGTACTGGAGTGGGGTGCCATTGCCTTCTCCAAAATTGAACTATAAAGTATCAAAAACTTACAATAAAACTGTAACAAAAATAATCCAAAGTTTTCAAAACCAACTAAATGGAAGCAAAAGAATGGTTTTAAAATATTTTTTTAAACTTGGTGCCCAGATCTTTAATTTTCCAATAGAAGAAACCAGGGCTCCTTGGAGAAATGACTGATTCTAGGATGGAGGCAGGAGAAGGCAATGGCACCCCACTCCAGTACTCTTGCCTGGAAAATCCCATGGATGGAGGAGCCTGGTTAGGCTGCAGTCCATGGGGTAGCTGAGGGTCGGACAAGACTGAGTGACTTCACTTTCACTTTTCACTTTCATGCATTGGAGAAGGAAATGGCAACTCACTCCAGTGTTCTTGCCTGGAGAATCCCAGGGACGGGGGAGCCTATTGGGCTGCTGTCTATGGGGTCGCACAGAGTCGGACACAACTGAAGCAACTTAGCAGCAGCAGCAGGATGGAGGCAGGGAATATTCCTAATGAGCTTGGGGTATCTTGTGTACCAGAAAGTAAGGAAGTATTTAAAACATACACCCTGCCTCCTCCCTCCAACACACAATGGCGGGGGTCTGACAAATAAACCACCTGAAGACCAAAGCTGGAATATTTTGAGCAACAAAGTAAACAACATAGTTTTGGATTATAACTGAAAGTATAAAATAAATAACCATGAGTCCATACTGATATAAACACATGATTAAATGATTATATATTCAATAAATAGAAAAATTAAGAAGGATTTTAAATAATATATGTAGTTACTCCACCTAAAAAAGATGCAGACTAAATCTCCACTGTGAATAGGGGCTTCAGAAACAGCGTTCCTTCGCAAGGGTATTATAGGGAAAGAGGGGATAACAAGAGTAGGTTTATAATGGAGAAGCCTGAAACACACAGCCTCAGCCAGGTGACCAAGGTTATTATCAACAGTGATAAAACATGTGTATAGGATGCACCTTTGATGAAAATGGCACTTTACTTCTGTACTCTTCCTCCCCAAAACTCTTAAATCCCAGTTTAATGAGACATCCCAATTAGGGGACATTTTACAGAACGCCTCCCTGGTACTCCTCAACACTGTTAAGGTCATCAAAAACAAGGAAGGTCTGATGAACTGTCATAGTCAAGAGGCGGCCAAGGAGATACGACAGCTCAATGCAACACGGTTTCCTAAATGGGGTCCTGGAACAGAGAAAGGACATTAGACAAGCACTAAGAGCATCTGAATAAAGCATGGATTTTAGATAATCATAGTGTATCAATATTTGTTTATTAATTACAACAAATGTATCATGCTAATTTCAGATGTTAATCATAGGGGAAACTGGGTGTGAACTTTTTGTACTGTCTTCACATTTTTCTGTATACCAAACTATTCTAAAATAAAAAGTTTATTAAAAAAAAAAGATGTTACATGCAGATATATTTTTAACTACTAATATTCAGGAAACACATAAGACTGAAAAACAAATTAAACTATACAACAGATTGCACTCAGTAATATCTAGGCTGTAGGAAAGACCATGGGACAAATGACCCAGTTATTCAAATTATTTCTTGCAAACAAATAATTTGCAAGGGGGAGAAAAAAGAGAGAGCTGAAGATTAAAATAGAATTAAGAGGCATTTCGACAAATTGCAATGTGTGGCCCTTATTTGAATACTAAATGAAACAAACTGCAAAAATCATAATATTAAAAAATAGTTGAAATTGGAATACACACTGAATGTTTGATACTATTAAGGAGTTTTGTTCATTTTATTTTGGCTGTAATAATGCACTAGTAGGGACTTCCCTTGGAGAAGGCAATGGCACCCCACTCCAGTACTCTTGCCTGGAAAATCCCACAGACAGAGAAGCCTGGTAGGCTGCAGTCCATGGGGTCGCTGGGAGTCGGACATGACTGAGCGACTTCACTTTCACTTTTCACTTTCATGCATTGGAGAAGGAAATGGCAACCCACTCCAGTGTTCTTGCCTGGAGAATCCCAGGGACGGGGGAGCCTGGTGGGCTGCAGTCTATGGGGTCGCACAGAGTCGGACACGACTGAAGCGACTTAGCAGCAGCAGCAGCAGGGACTTCCCTGTAGCTAATATGGTAAAAGAACCTGCTTGCAATACAGGAGACCCAGATTTGATTCCTGGGTCGGGGAAGATCCTCTAGAGAAGGGAATGGCTACCTACTCCAGCATTCTTGCCTGGAGAATCCCATGGACAGAGGAGCCTGGCAAGGTACAATCTGTGGGGTTGCAAAGAGTCAGACACAAATGAGCAACACTACTACTAATGCTATAGTGGTTATTTTGGGGTAGGGGGTGTGAATCCTTATCTTTTAGAAATATATACTGAAAAATATAAGGATTAAATTACATGATCACTGATGTTTGATCCAGAATAATATGGGGTAGGGAAGGGTTGAATGAGGGTAGAAGTGAACCAAGATTGACCATGAATCATTAATTGTTGAACCTTGGTTAGGTATATGAGGATTTCTTGCATCATATGCTTATGCACATTTAAAATGTTCCATAATAAAAAGTTAAATGAAACCTACAAAGTGAAAAAAACTTGTTTGTAAGTCTATACAGTCTAATAAGACTTACTGTATAGTACTCTATTTCTAAATAGTAAAGTGTTTTCCACCTACACATCACCAGTTCTCAAAATAGCAGTTTGAAGAAAGAAAGTGACATTTAAGCTGTGTCTACAGGAAACCCAAAACCTACTGGTTGATTTGATTAATTCAGACAAAGAGTGAGTCAATTTAGAAGAGGAAAAAAATAAAACTGCTCATTTTGCGAGTTTACTAAATAGTACCTTGTACAGTGCTAGGCACATAATATATGATCAATTTTCCTGGGTCAGTAAATCAATGAATTTAGCATTTATTCTTACACCTTTATGGATATACGATTTGACTGTCAACAACCAATATAAGAGAACTCAAAACAAAGGGAAAAGCCTAACTCTAGGCAAAACTACGGAGAAGACAATATTTATTTTCCAGATATTCTTGTATAGTTAACATCACTACAAATGAACACAGCCTAAGTTGATGGTAAGGCCAGAATCATGAAACTATCATAAAATTAAATATTTAAAAAACTCTACCAAGTGTTATAACAATTTATATTTATGCTGAATTGGTATTTCAATGATTTAAATACTATTTTTTATATATTTTTTAGCCTAATGTAAGGACCCTAATGGATAGGACCCTTTAAAATTTGCAAAGCACTTTTACCTTGCAGTATATCATGTTACCTCATTTTGTGAATCAGACAAAAACAGGTAACATTATCTCTGTTTTTCAGGTACAGAGCCTGCTCTAGGAGGCATCCAAGTGTTGTCAGTGCCAGAACCAGAGCAACAGGGACTGAAACCCAGGTGTCCCGGTACCAAGTCCAGAGCTCTGTGTTACACTTATTGTTTTTCCAGGGGAAATACACAACATATTCTTGTCGCTCCCACTTCCATTATAGTGGAAAGAAAGTTGGCATGAATAAATGTCTCTAATTTAGGAACACAAATAACCTTCTCTTTTTCCAACCACTAGTATTTAAATTGTATCAGTAAACTGGTGCTTCTTTTTAATGAATGTAATATTATAAATAGTCAATATTCTGGGCAAAGCAGAGCTCCATTAATATTACATTCTGTTTGTTCAGTGATGCACAGCTGAAATCCAGAAATTAAGCTCTGTGAGGATGCTAAACACTTCTTTCAGCATTATTAAATCCTTTGATGTTGAAAACGAGTATGTATTAAGGTATATTAAAATATTATATAGCAACTGTATAATGCCAATGACTACAAAGCTCATCATTCTGGTTCATTATTTGGCAAATGGCTTTATTATTTCAATGTCTTTCTCCAGGAGGAATTCACTTGTTTCTCAATAGAGTTAGCCCATTTATTTAACACACCTTCACTGCTGCTTGAATCCTTTTTTCAGCCTATTTTGTGTGCAAAGTAAACCATTCATTATAGCTTATGTGTGACTGTTTTTTTTACCTCCAGTCAATGACCATTTTCATTCAAACTATTTTAAACAATGCTTCAGAATCAGCCTATTCTTTACCTTTGCATCTATTCTATATTTTTTCCTAATTCTCCCAAATGACTCACTCTGGCCTTTGTTTTTAATTAAAGTTTCCGCTAAGTTTTTTTCCTGTGTATCCCCTTTGGAGTGAGACAGATAACTTGCTTTGCACAGAAGTATGTCCAGCCGAAAGCAAACAAAAAGAATACAGACATGCGTTGCCTCAAAGTTTCAGTGGATTTAATCAGAATGCCATCAAACAGTTCAAGTATTTCCTGGACCACAGAAGCACTTAACGTTCTCTGCTCTCTGTTTCAGCAGCATGAACAATCCAAATTGTCAAACACTGTACCAATGGAAAATGAATGTCCTTCCCAAACATTGCCCTGATCCACTACAAACAGCTTGATCACACTGAAGAATGTGACCCACGGGGTTGCCAAAGTGTATTTTCCCACTTTGTCTCACACAGAATAATCAGACTAAGAGGATCTGAAATGTCACTTCCCAAACACAAACTGAGGAAACTGGAGGAGATAAACTAGAAGAGATTTCTGGCTTGGAAAACACGCCTGAGTGGTGGTCCATAGCAGAGTGGTGGCGTATGTACTTGGGAGAACCCAGAAACCTGGGAGCTAAGATTTGGGGGATTTGAGCTCCCTGGAGCATTCACACCAGGAAATGGAGGGCACCATCTGTGTGTGTCACTTCCCTGCTTCACCAAGTGTTTTTGTGTTTTACGGCTACAGTAACAAATTGCAACAAAATCTGTGGCTTAAAGAAACACACTTACTGTACATTTATGGGACTTTTGACCTTCTGTAGGTCAGAAGTCTGGTAAGAATCTCGCTGGACTAAAATCAACGTGTCAGCAAGGCTGTGTTTGCTTTTAGAGGTCAGTGCTGCAGGTTGAGTCTCTCTCCCAAGTCTTACTGACCCTCTGGTCATCACATCTCTTTCTCCTAGCACAGCTGGAAAAGGGTTTCTGCTTTGAAGGAGTTCTGTCATTAGATGAGGCCCATCTGGATATTCCCTGGGCTTCCCTGGTGGCTTAGTGGGTAAAGAATCCACCTGCAATGCAGGAGACCCCCTGCAATGCAGGAGCCCTGGTTTTGATCCCTGGGTCAGGAAGATCCCCTGGAGAAGGGAATGGCTACCCACTCCAGTATTCTTGCCTGGAGAATTTCATGGACAGAGGAGCCTGGCAGACTCTATAGTCCATGGAATCACAGAGTCAGACACAAATGAGTGACTAAGCATGTCATCTTGATCAGTTCAGTTCAGTCACTCAGTCGTGTCTGACTTTTTGCAACTTCATGGGCTGCAGCGCACTAGGCTTCCCTGTCCATCACCAACTCTCAGAGCTTACTCAAACTCATGTCCATCGAGTTGGTGATGCCATCCAACTGTCTGGAGGATAATTTCCTCTATTTCAGGTCTGTAATCCGAACCATATTTGCAAGGTCCCTAACATATTCACAGGTTCTGAAGATTTGGACACTGAGGGGGGACATTGCCTACCACCCCCAGTGAAGAGTAGAGTGATGCAGACTTGGGAGGTGTTCTTTCTAACCTCCATCTTTCACATTATCCTTAGGTCTTAACCTACTGATGGATCTGGGATTACCACCATACATTTCAATATGTGTCAACCTTATTCTCTTCTTATTGTTCAGTTTTAACTTACCTGGCTTGAAAATCATACCATTCCTTCATTATTCTCAACAATATTGGGGAGTGCAGAAAATTTATAAGAAATAAATTACTTTTTGTGTAGGCTGAAAAAAGACCAATTAATTTTAGTAAAAATCTTGGGTCTTCACATTAGCTATCTTCCGGGGTCATCATGGGTCATAATATATTTAACAATGACAACCAATTGGATTCCTTGAATGAACAAAAATCGTTTTCTTCAGATGCAGTCCTCTAGGGAATTCTTCCCTTCAGTCTGTGACCTCTATGGCCTCAGGAAGACAGAGATTATTTTATTATATTAAATCTAAATTAATAAATGACCATTTGCCTATTAAAAACTAGAGTATTTTATCTTTAAAGAATTGGTGCCAATAAAAGTTTTAAAGTGGATGATGCAAGTTTTAGTACATCCCAGGAGACAGTGAAGGACAGGGAAACCTGTGGGGCTGCAGTCCATGGGGTCGCAAAATGTCAGACATGAATGAGCAATTGAACAACAGCAATATATATTTTGCTACAATTTTACTGATGAATAGAATCAGAGTTTTTCTAACATATATTCTGAAGGCAAAATTGAATTTATCATGAAGATAATTAAACTTCAGGGTCTCTAGTTTTGAAATAGGAGTATTTGATCACATTTTCTAAAGAGGATCACAAAAATTGCATGTATTTAAGCCCCATAAAACTTGAGTCCACCACTGACTGGAGTTTTCTGTTGGAATTCCCTAAGTGTTTAATAATCATAATGTTTTCTTTAAAATAAATGTATTGGTCATATTATTGTGCTGTTTTCTACATGTTAGGTGTGATAAATATTTATTTGTTCACAACTTTTCATTCCTTTCCACTTTAGCCACACTTCCTTGTAATGCAACAAACTTTCTCAAAGTTTGCAAAGTCTTGCACTTCGGACTTGCTTTGGCCAACAGAAGATGAGCAAAGGAGAAACGCACTATGTTTTAGCAGAAAATTATGATGCTCTAGTGTGGTTCGGCTCTACCTCTCAACTTCTGCCCTCCACTATGAGTACTGCAAGCCCCAGATAGCAGCTGCTCTTTCTACTTAGGTCCCAGAATAAGACGCATAGGGTGCAGCCAAATTCAGCACAAGTCCAGTGGACCTACAGCCCTCATGTAATGTGAACAAGAAATGAATAGTTGCAGTTGCACTGAGATTTGGCTATTATTTGTCGTTATAGCAAAACCTAGAGCAGTGGTCATTCTGCCTACTTTTTCATTTCACCACGAGTTATCTATCTGTCCATCCATCTGTCTATCTACAGTAGTATTCTCCTGGATTTGCAATATATGTATTATACTCTTTGTTGCCTTTCACTAGCATACTTATTGATGGTTGCCAAGGTCTGAATCATTAAAGGCATACCTTCTCACCCCTGGAGACTATCCTTTGTAAATGTTTTCTTCTTTTCTTTTTTGAAAAGTGTATTGGCAGGTTTGCACAAGGAAGGAAGCTTGTGTCACTGGGGACCTCAGACCCCAAGCCTGTGCTACATGCTTACCACACTCTGAAAATGCAAAATCTCTTTTCTTGAAGTCATTTTATAAAATACGTAGGGTTTGTTTTCTAATTATTTTTAATTATGCCCCTATAGAATTAGTGCAAACTCCCCCTACTTGTTTATCTGAAAACCCATTATGTGAAGTAAGGCTATGCTCCCTGATGGGCACTATTTACATTTTAAAGCATCTAAACACGGGTCTCTTCTGCAGATCCTCTCCAGTGTGGACAAATTAATGTCATTTCAATTTTTGCAGTTCCACTAAATTTCCCTAATCAGTGATAACAGATGTTATTTGTGTGTGTGCGTTCATTAAATATGTTATTTCCTTAAACACACAAGACTTTCAAGAAATCTATCCCTTCCCTAAAAGGTGCTATGGTTCTAAATTACAATTTTTTGAATACGTAAGATGTTTCAATCCTGAGGCATTGGAATGTATATCTGTCGAAAAACTCATCCTTGATAGAAGGACAAGCTATCTTTGAAAACATCATGATATTCTCTTTATTTTATAATTGCTTTGATGGACCTGATTTGAATGTGAACCTTGAACCCGTTACAAACCTCTCCTAAATCTAAATTGTAAAAATAAGCTTTATTTAAAGAAAAACAATTTTTAGAACTAACCAGTTGCAGTTATGTAAAATCTTAACGCTATTTAAAACATCCTAAATTTAAGCAAAGGAAAAGAGTAAAACAAAAAGTTAATACTCCATAAAGTAGATTAAAAAATAATTCAGGATGTAGAAACTGCCAGAATATCTTTATACCTTTTTTCATGTGAGTTCAAATGTATTCTTACACTAAAATTAAAATGTCCATAATAGGGGAAGAAGGATTTCATGGGAGGTTAGACCATAAATTATAGTAGGTACTCAACAAATGTTGAAAGGATAAATTAAACTGGGCTGAAGAAATGTGTCTTTTTCTTTTCAGGGGATAAGAAAATGGAAAAAGGCACTTTTGGAACATGGCATGAATGTCTAAATTTAGGTTAGTCGGATACCTATTTGGAATTGTTCTAGAATACATTTAATTGCTCGACTGTGTTTTATTCTTATATTAAGTGGAATGCTCTTTTAGTAGAGAACTTTTACTTCTTTTAGGGCAAGATCAGTGGAGTGTACAGGGTCACCTGTGAACACGGCTGCTACTTTTGCATTAGTAAGGACAGCGCCCTGTAACTGACCAGGCACCAGGCGGAGCCTATCAACAATGCATCCAGGTGGCAGGAGCTTCAGGGTGAATCTCGGCTCTGGAAGGCACCAGGACACCTACGCCAAGTATTTATTCTTTCTTAATTTCATCTTATTCATTTATCAGCAAGAGCTAATGATGTCCCCCCATCACAAGACTGCTGGAAAATTTAACGCAATTCTGGAATAAAGTGTAGTGGCTGAAAGATGCCTCACCACTCCACAAAGATATCCACGTGTGTGTGCCTGCACACATGCTCAGGCGCGCAGTCATGTCTGACTCTGCAACTCCTTGACCTGCAGCCTGCCAGGCTCTTCTGCCCATGGAATTTTCCAGGCAAGAATACTGGAGTGGGTGGCCATTTCTTCCTCCAGGGGATCTTCCTAACCCAGGGACCGAACCCATGGCTCCTGTGTCTCCTGCATTAACAAGTGGATTCTTAACCACTGAGCCACCTGGGAAGCCCCATAGATGGCCACATTCTAATCCTCAAAGTCTGTAAATGTTTGAGAAAAGGGCCTTTGACATTTAGCTAAGGACTTTGAGATTAGAAGGTCATTCTGGCTTGGACAGGTGGATCCAAAATCCAATGACGAGTGTCCTTATAAAAGAGTGAGATGAGAGAAGAGGAGGAAGCCACTGGGGTCAGAGACTGGAGGAAAGGAGCCCAAGTCAAGGGAAGCTGGCAGCTGCCAGACGCTGGAAGAGCAGGGGCCGCATCCTCCCCTAGAGCTTGTGGCAGGAATACAGCTCCTCCAAAAGCTGGCACCCTGATTTCAGAGGTCTGACCTCCATAACTGTGAGAGAGATCTGTTATTCTAAGCCACCTAATTTAGGGTAGTCTGTCACAGCAACCATAGGAAACTAATAAAATTATGCAGTACATAATAGGTTTTTAATAAATATAAATTTTCTCCTTTTATTCTCAACCCATCATCATTGAAATGTACATTTTTAAAAATCTATTGCAATATAATTGATTTACAATGTGTTCATTTCCACTGTACAGTAAAGAGCTACTTTATGATTTTATGATCCTTAATGGCAAAAGGAACAGAATACAGAGTGGCCCTTGGAGTTTAGATATATCAACACAAAACTAGCCCAGTGTGTGTCACTGGGAGAGTTACTGACATTAGGGTCTGAAAAATTACTTTGAGAGAATAGTCTCAAGCCATGTGATACCTCTAGTCTTTCCTGCCCTTACCCGCTAAATGCCAGCACTACGCTCCCAATCATTGTGACAACCCCAAATATCCCCTCTCTCCAATCGCCCCCCAGCTGCTATACCAGCCTTATTGAAGCCACAGCTATGCATTTTAAATCCAAATTACCTCAGGCCTTTCAGGCTAGTTCTACATTTCCTCAGAAAAATCACTCTCTGCCTTGCCTTTGCCCCCTAGACCTTTGTTTAAAATCAACTCCATGGTTGCTTCCTACCTGGTACAAGTAGAGGAAGCTGCTGCTGCTGCTGCTGCTAAGTCACTTCAGTCATGTCAAACTCTGTGCGACCCCATAGACAGCAGCCCACTAGGCTCCTCTGTCCCTGGGATTCTCCAGGCAAGAATACTGGAGTGGGTTGCCATTTCTTTCTCCAATGCACGAAAGTGAAAAGTGAAAGTGAAGTTGCTCAGTCGTGCCCGACTCTTAGTGACCCCATGGACTGGAGCCTACCAGGCTCCTCCGTCCATGGGATCTTCCAGGCAAGAGTACTGGAGTTGGGTGCCGTTGAGGCTACTCCACCCCTATCTGACCCCTTGGAACCCAACTTGCAGTACTGGCTGTCTGGTACCCCAACAAGGACGGGCTGGATTTGGAAAGGAATGTAAAAGTCAACAAAAGAGCTCTACGTTAAACAAACAAAAGCCCAGGGCTAGATGGCTCCACAGGTGAATTTTACCAAAAGTTTAGAGAAGAGCTAACACCTATACTGCTCGAAAACTCTTTCATAAAATTGCAGAGGAAGGAAGACTTAAGAACACATTCTATGAGGGCACTATCACCCTGATACCAAAACCAGACAAAGATGCTGCAAAAAAAAAAAAAAGAGAGAGAGAGAGAAAATTATAGACCAACATCACTGATGAACATAGATGCAAAAATACTCAACAAAATTCTAGAAAACAGAATCCAACAACACATTAAAAACATCACACATTGTGATTAAGTGGGCTTTATCTCAGGGAAACAAGGATACAAGGATTCTTCAATATACATAAATCAATCAATGTGATACACCATACTAACAAACTGAAAGATAAAAGCCATATGATAATCTCAATCAATCCTGAGGAAGGATCATACCTCAACATAATAAAGGACTTATATAACAAACCCATAGCAAACATTCTCAGTGATGAAAAACTGAAAGCATTTCATCTAAGATCAGGAATAAGACAAGAGTGCCCACTCTCAGCACTATTATTCAACATAGTTTTGGAAGTCCTAGCCACAACAATCAGAGAAGAAAAGGAATAAAGGGAATCCAGATTGGAAAAGAAGTAAAACTCTCACTGTTTGCAAATGACATGATATTATACACAGTGAGTGAAAGAACTGAACTGAATCTATGAATATAGTAAAGTCATAGGATATAAAAATAATATGCAGAAATCACTTGCATTCCTATGCAGTAACAATGAAAAATCAGAAATAAAAATTAAGGTGATTAAAAATTAAGTCTCATTCACCATTGCAACAAAAAGAATAAAATACCTAGATATAAACCTACCTAAAGAGGCAAAAGACCTGTATGCAGAAAACTATAAGACACTGATAAAAGAAGTCAGAGGCCACACAAACAGATGGAGAGATATACCATGTTCTTGGATGGGAAGAATCAATATTGTGAAAATGACTATACTACCCAAAGCAATCTACCGGTTCAATGCAATCCCCATCAAACTACCAATGGTATTTTTCACAGCACTAGAGCAAAACATTTCACAATTTGCATAGAAATTCAAAAGACCCTGAACAGCCAAAGCAATCTTGAGAAAGAAAAATGGAGTTGGAGGAATTAACCTGACTTCAGACTGTACTACAAAGCTACAAGTCATCAAGACAGTATGGTAGTGGCACAAAAACAGGAATATAGAGCAACAGAACAAGATATAAAGCCCAGAGATAAACCCATGCACTTATGGGCACCTTTTCTTTGACAAAGGAGGGAAGAATTTACAATGGAGAAAAGACCGCCTCTTCAATAAGTGGTCCTAGGAAAACCGGACAGCTACATGTGAAGGAATGAAATTGGAACACCTTCTAATACCATGCACAAAAATAAACTCAAAATGGATTAAAGACTTAAATGCAATGCAGGAAACTATAAAGCTCCTAGAGGAAAACATAGGCAGCACACTCCTTGACATAAATCACAGCAAGAGCCTCTTGGACCCATCTCCTGATGGAATAATGGAAATAAAAACAAAACTAAGCTAATGAGACCTAAATAAACTTAAAAACTTCTGCACAGACAAGAAACCTATAAATAAGGTAAAAAGACAGCCCTCAGAGTGGGAGAAAATAATAGCAAATAAAACAACTGACAAAAGATTAATTGCTAAAATATACAAGCAGCTCATGCAGCTCAATATCAGAAAAATAACCCAACCAAAAAGTGGGCAGAAGACCTAAACAGACATTTCTCCAAAGAAGGCATATGAATGGCTAATAAACACATGAAAAGATGCGCAACATTGCCCATTCTTAGAGAAATATAAATTTAAAATACAATGAAATATCATCTCACATTGTTCAGAGTGGCCATCATCAAAAATTCTACAAACAATAAGGGCTGGAGAGGATGTGGAGAAAAGGGAACACCCTTGCACAGTTGGTGGGAGTGTAAATTGATATAGTCACTATGGAACTGTGTGGAGATTCCTTGAAAAACTAGGAATAAAACTACTATATGATCCAACAATCCCATTACTGGGCATATACCCTGAGGAAACCAAAATTGAAAAAGACACATGAATCCCTATGTTCATTATAACAGTGTTTATAATAGTTAGGGCATGGAAGTACCCTAGCTGTCCATCATCAGATGAAATGAGCTCAAATTCAGTGCTCTGTGACAGCCTAGAGGGGTGGGATGTGGGGGGAGGTGGGAAGGAGGTTCAAGAGACAGGGGACACATGTGTATACCTATGGCTGATTCATGTTGGTGTATGGTAGATACTAACACAATATTGTAAAGCAATTATCCTCCAATTAAAAATAAACTTAAAAAGACCTCAACATTATAAAAAATGTAATTCATGTATTAGTATATTTTAAGCCACATATGTGATATATTTCATACCATTTTAAAACATGATATGTAATGTAAATTTTCAGAAGATAGATATAATGTATCTCAAATGTTATTTCATTATTTTTTAATTTACAACATTGTTATTCAACTATACTTCAATAAAAACGATGAAATTATAGAAGAGAAAAAATATTTTTTAAGTTATAATTTTTTAGAAATGAGAAAAGGTGTGTCAAAAGTCTTAATATTCATAATCTTTAACTCAGTGGTGCCATGTCTAAACTCTTTCATAGCAAATAATATTAAATATGACCAAAGAACTATACATAAAAATATGCATTGGAATATTGTTCTTTATAATACAAATTTAAAACAATCTAAATATCCAACAATAGAGGAATGAGAAATGTCCATGTCAGTTATGGCAGTTCTGGATGATAGACTCATATGTGGCCATTACAAATGGTTACAAAATATTTTTAATATTTGCTGGGCAGAAGAACTGAATAGACATTTTCCCAAAGAAGACATACAAAATGACCAATAGGTATGTGAAAAGGGGAAAGCAATAATCTTCGGGGAAATGCAAATCAAAACCACAATGAGACAGCATCTCACACCTGTTAGAAAGGCTTTATCAAAAAGATAAAGACCTTTATCTGGCGAGGATGTGGAGGAAAGGTAGCATTGTGCACTGTTCGTGAAAAGGGAAATTGGTATAGCAACTGTAGAAAACGGCATGAATTTTCCCCCTAAACTTAAAAACAGAACCACCACGTGATCAGCAATTCCACTTCTAGCTGTACATCTGAAGGAAAAGAAATCACTATCTTGAAAAAATATCTGCATTTGCAAGTTCGTTGCAGTATTATTTACAATAGCCAAGATACAGAAACAAAATAAGTGTTCATCTATGGATAAATGGATAAATAAAATGTGATATATATAAATAATGGAACATTATACAGTCATAAAAGAGGGAAATCATGTAATTTTCAACATTGATGGATCTAGACAGTATTATGCTAAGTGAAATAAGTTAGATAGACAAAGATGAATATTGTATGATCTCACTTATATGTGGAATCTAAAAAAAACTCATGTTAGTGTAAATGTAATTGTGGTTTTTGCATTGTTGAAATTTGTCATTTGATATTGGAGTATGTTCTCAATAAATGTTATACATCATTGTAATGCACATTTATCACTTCATGTTTTTTGCTAATGACTTATTCCTTGCTACTTATTTTACATTAATATTTATTTTAGACTATGAAAATGATGGCAGACAAAAAACAAATTTGAGCGATTTTTTTACTTGAGCTCAAAATGGGTCGTAAAGCAGCAGAGACAACACGCAACACTGACAATGCATTTGGCCTAGGAACTGCTACTGAATGTACAGTGCAGGGGTGGTTCAAGAGGTTTTGCAAAGGAGAGGAGAGCCTTGAAGGTGAGGCGTGTTAGTGACCTGCCATTGGAAGTTGACAACGGCAAATTAAGAGCAATCTTCAAAGCTGGTCTTCTTACAACTACGTGGGAAGTTGCTGAGGAACTCAACATCAACCATTCTATGGTCACTCAGCATTTGAAGCATATTGGAAAGGTGAAAAAGCTTGGTAAGTGGGTGCCCCCTGAGCAACTGCAAATAAAAAAAAAATCATCGTTTTGAAGTGTCATCTTCTCTTATTCTAGCAACAATAATGAACGATTTCTTGATTGGACTGTGATGAGCAACGAAAAGTGGATTTTATACGATAACCGACGACAACCAGCTCAGTGGTTGGACCAAGAAGAAGCTCCAAAGCACTTCCCAAAGCCAAACTTGCCCCCCAAAAAGGTCACGGTCACTGTTTGGTGGTCTGCTGCCTGTCTGATCCACAACTGCTTTCTGAATCCTGGTGAAGCCATTACCTCTGAAAAGTATGCTCAACAAATCAATGTGACGCACTGAAAATTGCACCACATACAGCTGGCTACGGTCAACAGAAAGGGCCCAATTCTCCATGACAGTGCCCTACCACATGTCACACAACCAACTCTTCAAAAGTTGAACGAAGACAGTAGCATGGAAGCATATTCACTACCATATGTAAAATAGATAGCCAGTGGACATTTGTTGTATGACTCAGGGAACTGAAACTGGGGCTCCGTAACAACCTAGAGGGGTGGGAAAGGGTGGGAGGTGGGAGGGAGGTCCAAGGGGGTGGGGACACACGTACACCTATGTCACTTGCCTGGTGGCTCAGATGGTGAAAAAGCCGCCTGCAATATGGAAGACCAGGTTCAGTCCCGGGGTCAGGAAGATCCTCTGCAGAAGGGAATGGCAACCTACCCCAGGGTTCTTGCCTGGAGAATTCCACAGACAGAGGAGCCTGGCCGGCTACAGTCCACAGGGTCACAAAGAGTGGGACACGACTGAGTGAGTAACACACACACGGCTATTCATGTTGATGTATGGCAGAAATAAAGCCAATATTGTAAAGCAATCATTGATCAATTAAAAATAAATATATGTATTTTTTAAAGTTGAACGAATTAGACTACGAAGTTTTGCCTCATCCACCATTTTTACCTGACCTCTTGCCAACCAGTTACCACTTCTTCAAGCATTTCAACAACTTTTTGCGGGGAAAACACTTCCACACCCAGCAGGAGGCAGAAAATGCTTTCCAAGATTTCACTGATTCCCAAAAAACGGATTTTTATGCTACAGGATTTTATGCTATTTCTTGTTGGCAAAACTGTGTTGGTTGTAATGGTTCCTATTTTGATTAATAAAGATATTTTTGAGCTTAGATATAATGATTTAAAATTCATGATATAAAACTGCAATTACTTTTGTATCAACCTAATAGACACAGAGAACAAATAGGTGACTGCCAGAAGCATGAGGCTGGAGTTGGGAAGATGCGTGAAGGTGGTTACAAGGTATAATCTTTCAGTTATATAAATAAGTTCTAGGGATGTAATCTATAACATGGTGACTAACAATACTGTATTGTATTCTTGAAAACTGTTATAAAGATAGTTGATCTTAAAAGTTCTCATTATAAGAAAAAATGTGTACTTATGAGAGGTGATGGATGTTAACCAAATTTGTGTTGTGGCAATTATTTCACAGTATATACATGTTTCAAATCATTACATTGTACATCTAAAACAAATATAATATGATAGATCAACTATATCTCAAACAAGAAAACAACTATTATTTTAAAAGATGTTTACTGCATCTAAATCAGGAAAGAAAAAATTATTTCTGTTTGCAAATGACATGATCTTTTGCACAGAAAAACCTAGAGTCCAGACACAAAACAAGTTAGGACCAATGAACAAATTCAGCAAAGTTTTTGGATATAAAAATCGACACAAAAATCAGTTGCATTTCTATACATGAACAATGAACAATCTGAAAAGGAATTAAGAAAGCAATTCTTTACAATAGCATCAGTCACAAAAAAGACAAATACAGTATCATTCCATTTATAAGAGATATTTGCATGTGTGCGTGCTAAGTTGTGTCCAACTCTTTGTGATGTTATGGACTGTAGCCTTCCAGGCTCTTCTGTCCATGGGATTTCCCAGCCAAGAATACTGGAGTGAGTTGCCATGCCTCTTCCAGGGAATCTTCCCGACCCAGGGATCAAACCCTGGTCTCCTGCATTGCAGGCAGATTTTTAACTGCTGAACCACCGGGGAAGTGTATGAAGTATCTAGGGTAATCAAATTCATAGACACAGAAAAGTAGAATGGTGATCACCAGAGGACAGAGAGAGCAGGGAATGGGCGTTATTCAATGGGTCTAGAGTTTCAGTTTTGCAAGATTACAATGTGAATATATTTAACACTACTGAAAAAGTACACTTGAAATAGTTATGATGGAAAAACTATTTATTTTGGAAAGCCTTTAGAATGTTTTATAAAAATACATATAATAAAACAAGATTAAATATAGAAATAAGAGAAGATGGAAAGTAGGACAGAAGAAATCTGAATAGAAAAGCATAAAATTAAGCTGGGAGTGAGTTTTGTCCATAGCACGAATGTTGTAAGGCTTTGTACATTTGACGCCAGGCTTTTCAGCAGTTACTGCCTACAAGGTGACTAGTTACATGATTCCTAAATCCACAAAAATGAATTTACAGTGTGCTCTCCACTAGGTAAAGAAAATGATGTATATAATTTTAGAGAGAAACATGCTAACATGTTTTTTTTTTTTTAAGGTTGTTATTAGGTAATGGCTGTATCTTTTTTTCTTTGTAGTTTCAAATATTTTCTGAAATTTTCACAATCGACTTATGACATCTTTAGGAGAGTGCTGTCGTGTATCTTGATGACTTTGGTAGAACTTTATTAAATGCTTCAAAGGGTGAAACGAAAAAGTTTCACAGGTGCAAATCTAGTGCCAGATAAAACTGGCTTCAGGGAGAAAGCCAGAAGTTTTCAAGGAGGAGGATTGGTCTCAGTGTGGTTGAAGGGCCCTGGCCCTTGTTCTCTGCGTGGAAGAGATTTACGAAGCCCTGGGTCCTTTATGGGGGTGGAGCACTGTTTGGGTGAGGACAAGCAGTTCCTGAACCTCAGGCTTGTCTCACAGCCTCTCGCCAAGAGTAAGAAACAGGGTGCAGGAGAGGTTCTGAGAGTGTGGGGAGACATGGCTGAGGGCCCAGCATTTTTCCCCCAAAGCAAGACATACAGCTATTGTTTGCTTTTGTCGTTCTTTCTCAAGAACCCAACTTTACACTCAGGCTGCAAGATTCCATTAATTCAGACAAATTTGGTGTAAAGTTAAATGGAAAGTTATGGAGTTTAATTTATGATTCTGACAAATGTTAATAGCTTTTATGAGATACAATTTATACACCATAAAATTCACCCATTTAAGTGTATTATTAAATGATTTAATATATCCTATACCAAGTTGTGCAACCATCAGCAAAATCTTTCTTCACTTCAAGAAGAAATCTCATATCTACTAACAGACACTTCTCATTCTCCTCCATCCCAGCCCAAGTAACCATGAATCTATTTTCTGTCTTGAAAGATTTACGTCTAATGCACATTTCAAGATAAATGGAATCATACAATATATGGTCTTTTGTGACTAGCTTCTTTCACTAAACATAATGGTTCTTTGAGGTTCGTTCATGTTGTATCATATCAGTATGTTGTATCATATCATGTTCATATCAGTATTTCATTCTTTTTATGGCTGAATAGTATTCCATTGTAGAGCTATATCATATTTAATTTATTCATGGACATTTGGATTATTATAATATTTCCATTTGGTGGATAGATGCTTAAACTGATAATTTTTTCTACATAGAGCTTATTTCTTAAAATTTGAAAGCTTTATTGGTGATTAACCCATTTATTTTAATCAAAAACATTAAATGGCTGTACTTCAGGGTTTCCAAATAGCCTGAGATAATCAATCATCAATCAGTTATTCTCTGAGACAATAAATTACTGTCCTAGACTGATGTAATCTCAGTCAAAAGACTGAAACTTGACAAAACAGATAGCTCATACAGCTTTAAGTTAAATTTCCCATTTCTGAAAGGTTTTCTGCTATCATGAAAATAATGCACAGATTCCCCTCATTACCTCTGAGGCCATCAAGGGGCCTGGAGATAGGAGGTTGGGCATCCCTGTTTCAAATTACAGAAGAGTATAACAGGCACTTAGCTTTATTGTTTTCAATTACATAAAGTAACAAGGACTAATTTCCAAAGCATAGGCATAAAATGGCCCCAGGGGATTTGGTTTAATGAACAGCTAAAAGTGATCCACAATAAACATATTTGCAATTGTATATAAATGGTGCTTTTAAAAGGCTTTAGAGTTTTCTTCTTAGGGAGGTGAAATCTGGTTCAGCCTATTCATATTTGTTGGTACACAGAAGGGGATTGTCACCAGCGTGTGTCTCAGTGATGGCCAGGTGGTCCCCAGAACAGCGAGCATGAGTCTTCTTCTCTGCTGCCCTTCTACACAGCTTGCTTCCCCTCAAGGTGGTTGGGGGAGGGCTGATCCCAGCGATCTGACTTCAGCATGTAGAAGGGTGTACTTTTCCAGGGGTGGAACTATCAAAGGAGTCCAGCAATTTTAAGTAGGGTCCCTTTTCTCTGATTTCATTTTAGTCCTTTTTTTACCTTCACCAACACTGTATTCAGCTTTGCTGCCCTCACTGGAGAAGCAGAAGCAAAGCAAAGAGAACTGGCACCTCTTCTTATTTACTTATTTATTTTTGGCTGTGCTGGGTCTTCCTTGCTGTGAGCGGGCTTTCTTTAGTTACATTGAGTGGGAGCTCCTCTCTAGTTTCAGCGCTTGGGCTTCTCACTGTGGTGGCTTCTCTTGTTGCAGAGCATGGGTTCTAGAGCACGCAGGCTTAATAGTTGTGGTTAGCCGGCTTAATTGCTCTGCATCACCTGGGATCTTCCTGGACCAGGGATAGGGAAGCCATGGGACCAGGGAAACCCATGTCCCCTGCATTGACAGCAGATTCTTAACCACTGGACCGCCAGGGAAGTCTGGGAATGGCAACTCTTAAATGAATTTTTGAGAAGAGTCCAATGTTGATGGGAAGTCATGAAAATTAGCTATCTGAAGACTAACACCCTTTTCCATACTCTCCTACAAATCCAACTCGGTCTGGCTTTGTCCAGAGGCTAGATTTCCTTGACTGAGCTTTGCCTTTGTTAAGATCTGTAGCAGAGAGTTTAGGTTAGCCACTGTTACCTCTTCATTTCCACTGGCCAGAACTCACATGGCCCCAGCCTAACTGCTAAGGGGCCCAAGAGGAAAGAAAGTAAAATGGGTTTGGTAAAGACTTGATAATGTCTCTCTTGGCTAAGTGGATGAACGCTATTTTCTATTGCTCTCTGGAGGTCTGATTTCATTGTCTCTCAGAGAGGTTCCCTATCACCTTTCAGCAATAAATTCTGAGATTTGGGTTTGAATTTAGTAATTAATGGGGACTCATCTGAGGTTGGGCCCCTATATATTCCTTGTTCTACAGGCTGAAACATCATCTCAGTAACATCTACTACTACCCAAATCAATTATGAATAAGTAAAATCCAAGAGCTTTTCTAGAAATACCTGTGTAAGTGGATTTTATTTCATATTATAAAGGGGAAAAGGACATTTACTAGAAGACTCACTCTTCCTTGATTCACCTTGTTGGGATATTTTTTAATTTAAAAATTGAAATATAGTTGACCTACAACATTATGTTAGCTTCAGGTATACAATATATAGTGATTCAATATTTAAATATATTACAAAATGATCACCATGATAAATCTAATAACCATCTGTTCCCACACAATTTTATTATAATATCATTGATGCTATTTCTTATCATGTATAATATCTCATAACATATATTTTCTGATTGGAAGTTTGTACCTCTTAATTCACTTCACATATTTCACCCAGTCCCACAACCTGTGGCAACCACCAGTTTGTTCTCTATATCTTTAAGTTTGTTTTCATTTTCTTTTGTTTATATTATTTTTTAGATTCAACATGTAAGTCAGATCATACGGTGTTTGTCTTTCTCTGACTTATTTCTCTTAGCGTAATACCATATAGATCTATCCATGTTGTCTCAAATGGAAAGCTTTCATTCTTTTTATGCCTAATATTCCATTGTCTGTGTGTATCACATCTTTATCCATTCTTCTATAGATAGACACTTAGGTTGCTTCCACATCTTTATCATAAATAATACTACAATGAACATAGGGATGCATGAATCTTCTTGAGCTGGTGGTTTTGTTTTCTTCAGGTAAATACCACGAAGTGGAATTGCTGGATTGTATTAGTCCAGTGATTCTACTTTTATGTTTTGAGGCACGTCTATACTGTTTCTGCAGTGGGCATACCAATTTACAACTCCACCAACAGTGCACAGTGTTCTATTTGTTTGCAGCCTCACCAACACTTGTTATTTCAGTCGTTTTGATAATAGCCATTCTGACAAGTGTGAGGTCATATCTCACTGTGGTTTTTGATTTGCATTTCCCAGATGATTAACGACGTTGAGCATCTTTTCATGTGCAGGTTGGCCATCTGTGTGGCTTCCTTGGAAAAAGGTCTGCCTTGGAAAAAGACCCTCTGCCTGCTCTAGCTGTGTATCATCTAGCAGCAAATAAAGTGAAGTTCAGTCACACACAGTCAATTTGCCTTTTACACACGAATTCAGGAAAAGCTATTTGGCCCTGTGCTAACTCCATCACATAGATGATTGCAAACAATCCCAAATTACTCTTAAGCTCTTGGACTCTGTAAGGACACTGTTGGAGACAGAAATGTATCAGGAACGGATGCATTTTATTAAAACCCTCTTTTAAAATCAATTTGTTTAATTTTGGATGCCCATTAAAGATGAATAATGGACTATTCTTAAAACAAATGCTACATAAGAGAAGGAAATTTGAAATGTAACAGTATGGTATGTGGTTACTCTGCAACTTCCTTTGAGATTTAAAAAGCGTAATTTAACATTCATTACTTCATCCTGAAGTTCATTCAGTAGCCTTTTTCATAAATTACATTTTTAGTGAATGCTTTGCATTAAAGCTTTAAGAATTGTTTCCTTTTGCTGCTCTTCTTATTGAGCTCATTTTTTAAGTCCAAAATGGCTATTGACTTGCCATGTTTGAGGAATTTTCACAGTTCAATATCATTAAAAGAAGTTGTGTGACTTTTGTGGGGAATAGCAAATGTTTGTTATCAATGATAATAATGATGCTGATACTTTTTTGGTAAGAGAGTATAGTCAATTAGCTTTTCTTGGACATTGTATAACTGTTCACATTGACAACGTTGCTGAACTTGACATGTTGACAATCTTACATCCTTTCTCAAAAAATAAGAATTGCAAGATGTCGCATAAAAGAGAAAAAGCATACACTTTAGAACCAGGTAGACTCTGGTGAGACTCTTTCTACAACTTTTATTAACAGTTTTGGATAAGAATTATTCCTAAATTCATGTTTCTTTATTTGTAAAATAAGAGTAAGTTCTTGCTTAGATTTATTATGAAGATTAAAGTTCATAATGTCAACAAAATGCTCAGCAAAGTACCTGGCACAGAAAATCTATGAGCTGCTCCTTGTGACCCCAGACTAGATGTTAGTTTCCTCAGTAAAATATCTTTCTGTCAGGGAGGCACACTGACTGAAACCGCCCACCCTGGCCAGGCACCATAGTAACAATTTGAATGCGTTGTTTTATGACCAGGATGTCCTGGTAAGGAACACGGAATTAATAAGCCACCACCAACCGGAAGAGTTAGAGTTCAGGAAAGGTCAAAAGGAGACAGCACATGTCTGACCACCTCCCAGAATCCTTCTCGCTGGCATCCATCTTGGCTGAACAAGGCGTGCACCGCCAGGAAGGACTCTGAGTCAGAATGATTGGCTAAAGACAACCCGGAAACTAATCCCATCACCATAAAACCCAAGACTGCAAACCATGTGGCAGAGCTGTTCTCCTGGGGTCCTTTACCCTACTACTCACCACTGGGGTGCCCTTTCCCAATAAAATCTCTTGCTTTGTCAGCACGTATGTCTCCTTGGACAATTCATTTCCGAGTGTTAGATAGGAGCCCAGTTTCGGGCCCTGGAAGGGGTCCCCCTTCCTGAAACATTTCCACAATATTAGGACAAGTTTGTCAAGGCCTAGTACATACATATCTATCTATCTATCTATCTATCTATCTATATACAATTATTATTATTATTCTTTGCAAATAGTCAACTCTCTTTGAACCAGAGTATTTGGCTAACATAGTACTCCTAAAATATGACTGATAACAAAGAATTAGTATATTTATCGTAAGTCTCTCAATAGTTCTCAAATACAAAAAAATTAGAACAAAACCAAGCTTAAATATAGGCCTAATGCCATAGAATCAGTTCATGAATTGCATTGTTGCATTAAAAGAAAAAGAGAATTTTTTGTTGAGCACCTGTTTCTTTTAATCACCAAAGAATGAGAGATTGTATCTAAAAACTTTGTCTCTGAGCCCAGAATGTAACTTTACTCCACTGATGGTTTTCATGATATTTCTAAACAGGAACTACACATTCTTCATGAAAGTATTAAATATTCTTACAGTTGTTCCTAGGAATGTTTTATGTTTACAAACGTGATTTGAATTATAAGTGTGTAGGGCTTTGAAAAGCCTAAAGCAGAGGGCCATTGGTAGGAATGGTGCCATTTACACTTTTTGCAAGGATCATTTGTAGGTGCTCAGGACTGTGTTTTCAACTTGGTGTGCAAAGATGTTCGGAGTTGTAAAGAGTCAAGTGTTGAGAGTTGTGTGTTCTATTCACTTTGACTGTCAAAGTCAGGACCCCTTGCTGGTGTTCAGTCGCTCGGTCATGTCCAACTCTGTGAGCCCATGGACTGCAGCATGCCAGGCTTCCCTGTCCTTCACTATCTCCTGAAGTTTGCTCAAATTCATGTCCAGTCAGTGATGCCATCCAACCATCTCGTCCTCTGTCGCCCTCTTCTCTTCCTGCCCTCAATCTTTCCCAGCATCAAGGTCTTTTCCAGTGATTTGGCTCTTTGCATTAAGTGGCCAAAGTATTGGAGCTTCAGCTACAGTATCAGTCCTTCCAATGAACATTCAGGGTTGATTTCCTTTAGGATTGACTAATTTGATCTCCTTGCTCTCCAAGAGACTCTCAAGAGTCTTCTCCAGCACCACAATTTGAAAGTGTCAATTCTTTGGCGCTCAGCCTTCTTTATGGTCCAACTCTCACAACTGTGTATGACTGCTGGAAAAACCATAGCTTTGGCTATACAGACCTTTGTCAGTAAAGTGATGTCTCTGGTTTTTAATATACTGTCTAGGTTTGTCATAGCTTTTCTTCCAGTATAAACGGCTGACTGTGTCTTAGAAGTCGAGGATATGATTTCCTTCCAAACAACCAGGGCCTCTTGTCCCATTAGGGTGCAATCCAACCCCAGGGAATACCGATCCTAATCCCTCAGAACTGTCCTTGATTTTGTGTGTGTGTGTGTGATCAGGCTCATAAGTGCCTTGCCAAACAAACAAGTCCTGCCCACTGGTTTCAGTGCTGAAGTTTATGATGCTTCAAACCTCAACTTTCACTCCAGGTGTGACGTAGAAATACCCCAGGCCAGGCTCCACCCCTCAAGGCTAGAGTATTTGACACAAGAGACTACAACATAGAAATCAGGAATAGATAATGAGTAAATCCTCTTTTTATGAAAAAAAACAAAAAACCTTTTATTGATTTTTGACATCTCCCAATTAAAAAAAAAACTATTGAGGAATAATTTACATACCATAAAATATATTCATTTTAAGTGAAAAATGATTTTTAGGGGGTTAGTTTATCAAGTTTTGCAACCATTGCAAAAGTCCCAGTTTTAGAACATAATTGTATTATTCATTGTTAGTACGTAGAGATACAATTGATTTTTGTATATTGATCTTGCATCCTAAGATCTTGTTGAGTTTATTTTTTTCTCCTTAGTTCTAACAGTTTGTGTGTGTGTGTGTTTCCCTTAGGATTTTCTATATACAGTATCCTGTTGTTTGTGAATAAAGACAGTTTTACTTTTCCCCCAAGTTTTAATCCAATCACATACATCAAATCTGGTCTTTTCATGGGAAGGAGGTGCTTGCAGGAGGTATTGATCTTGGCTCATACAAGCCTTCAGAGGGTTAACGTGTGTGTGCTCAGTCACTTAGTCGTGTCTGGTGTATGGCAAGTGATAAAAATCAAGAGCCTATTCTTTGGTTTCAGGAATAGGCTATCCCTTCACAGTTATTTATTTATAACTGTGGTTATTTATCAAAGTTAATGAGGATGTTTTCCTTCTTAGGTTGAAAAAGAAAAGCTGGCAATTCAAGTACTTTTCAATGGCATTTATGGTGTAACCTGTCTTTCATGGGGATAACATGTTATATGTTATGTACATAGTATATGTTATGCACTATGCACTATACTTCAGTATGCACTATGGATACTAGGTATTCATCACATTACTTCTTACCCAACTGGGCAATGAAAGAATCACTCACCCCCTACAAAACTGTCTCTTTTCTTTTCCTTCATAATTTCTCAACAGCACTTGATAACTTCATCAACCCCCTTTAAGTCCATGTCCATTACTAATTTAGTGCTAAATCCCACTCCTTGTTCTCACCATATTGCTGCTAACCTGATCACTTTCATTGTTCCTCTCCCTCTTTCTCCTTGACCATCTAAAAAGCCAATGATATTTTCTCCATTATTAAAACTACTAAAGGGGACTTCCCTGGTGGTCCAGTGGTTAAGAATCCGCCTCCCAATGTAGAGGACGTGGGTTTGATCCCTGGTCAGGGAACTAAGATCCCACATGCCGTGGAGCAACTAAGCCCACATGCAGCAACTAGAGAGCCTGCATGCCACCACAAAGACCCAGTGCAGCCAAAATAAAATAATAATAAGTAAATAAAACTACTCAATATTGTTCCAGAAAATATGTCCATTCATACAGTTACCATTTCCCACCTTGATTAAAGTAAACTTGTCCAGTTAGCCTTACTTATAAATCACTTCCATTCACCAAAACTCATGTTCCATCGTTGTTCTTATAAGAAAAGACTGTTAATGGCCTCCTCTTAACTTCAGTCCCCTAGCAGGATCTTCATGATTTTGTGAATCAGGTTAGTCTCTTTCGGTCTGATTTGTGTAATCTTGAAAGTTTGAAGTGCAAAGCAGCCAAATCTGAGAAGACATTGGTCTCTGTGTAGCTGTCCTACTGAAGTCATTGGTCCTGTCTCCATTTCAGAGAGTATATCACACATTCATAGGTTTACCAGCTGGGGGCTTGGAAGGAGGGAAGGTGTTCTGTCCTGGTCTGTGTAGCTGGGCACAGATGATGCCACAACTTCCAACTGATACCCAGCACAGAGATGCCACAACTTCCAGCTGATGACCTTCTGGCGTTTGCAGACAGAAAGAGGAGGAAGTGTGAAAAAGACTTAGGGCAGTGTGAAAAAGACACCTTATGAGTTACTGTGATGAGTGTCAAGATGGATGCACTGAAGCTCAGAGAAAAGACCTGCGTGGGGAGGATCACCAAAGGTTTCAGGAAGAAGGTGCCATGGGAATGGGAACCTCAAAGAAGTTTTTGTTAGAAGGGAATCTAAGCAGAATAGTCCCATGACACTTCAGCTATCAAAGCAAGGTTAAAAACAGCCTAAGAAAGCAAACATCCTGGGCTCTAGTCCTGTCTTGGCTATTTTACAATCATGTGGTCTTGGGCTGTCACTTATCTGTGTTCCCATTTCCTATCTTTTACATGAGAATGACACTCACGATATCCCTCTCAAAACTTTTGCAAGGGTCACATGATACAATGTCTGTGTACACTCACTTGTAAATTCTAAAACACTATATGAGAATAGCTTAAGTGTAATGTCTGCTATACACATGTTCTGAAAATTTATTTTCCCTATTTGAAAGTCAATAGATAATATTTATGATTACAAATTATTTGAATAACCTACAACATATTATTATATATAGTGTGTAATTAAAATGATCAGAATGGAACTCGTTCATATGTAGGGGACCTACTGTAAATTAAAATTTTTAAGACAGAATGGAAAAACATAGAGAAGGAAGTTTATCTGTGATCTCAAACCTCTCATTCCATCCTACTCCCAAGGAAGAGCACAGATCTCACCCCTTGGGGCCTGACCTCTCACCCTGACTTCACGGGGGAGGTGACTGGGGTTTCAGAGCAGTACATCTTACCATGGGTTGTACTCTGCTTCAGAGGGTGTGGAGACATTAGTTGTCACAATGGCCAGAGTCGGGAGGAGAGTGCGGGTGGTCCCCAGAGGAGGACTGGCACTTCCTGAGCAGGAACCAGGGATGCCAGACATTCCACCACATGTGAACAGTCCTGTACAACGTCACATTTTTTCTGCATCTCTCATGAATTTCACGTGTCCACCTGGGCTTTCACGTATAAAGTCCAGGATTTAAAAAAAAATCCTGTTTATAAGTTTCTGAGCCTAGAATCTAACTCTGGTTTGACATCTACACACTGAGTATTCTGACTGCTTTTTGTACAGTTTTAACCATTGTGCTCGGAGAAGGCAATGGCACCCCACTCCAGTACTCTTGCCTGGAAAATCCATGGATGGAGGAGCCTGGTAGGCTGCAGTCCATGGGGTTGCTAAGAGTCGGACACAACTGAGCGACTTCACTTTCACTTTTTACTTTTCATAGATTGGAGAGGGAAACGGCAACCCACTCCAGTGTTCTTGCCTGGAGAATCCCAGGGACAGGGAAGCCTGGTTGGGCTGCCGTCTATGGGGTTGCACAGTCGGACACGACTGAAGCGACTTAGCAGCAGCCGCAGCAGCAACCGTTGTGCTTAGTTTGAAAACTTTAACAAGCATTGTGCACCATTTCAGGAAATCACATCACCAAGAGCAACGCCATTTGTAGCGTCTGAATCTCTGATGCCACTGCAGCTGTTGCATTGCTGTGATTCCAAGCTTAGAAATAAACATATTTATCTCCTATTTTAAAGTCTCAAGTGTAAAGGAAATAAGCTGATAACTCACTGAATATGTCTTACTTTTCTTAGATATGACCTTATTTTATACATCTATCTATAGTTTATTATATCTTCTTATGAAGTCACACCCAAACATTTACATATTGAAATGCATAGGTCATCATAAATGACTTTGATTTACATCATTCTTTATTTTACAGTTAGAGCAGTCTACCAAGGTTTTTTTTGTTTTGTTTTTTGTTTTTAAACAGGTTTAATTGACATACAATATTAGTTTCAGGTACACAACATAATGATTCTATATTTGTATCCAATGTTATATGATGACCACAGTAAGTCTAGTTAGTGTCCTTCCACCATAATATCACAGACATTTTTCTGGTAATGAGGACTTTTATGATCTACTCTCTTTCAAATATGCAACACAAATGCTGTACTCTATATTCCCAAGACTTACTTTCTTTTTATAGCTGGCTAGTAGACTATACTTTTTGACCCCTTGACCTGTTCCCAAATCACCCTTACCCTGGAAGCCCCAAGCTGTTCTATCTACGATCTTGGTTTTTCTTGTTGTTTTTACTTGTCTTGTTTTTTAGATTCCATATATAAGTGAGATCATGTGGTATTTGTCTTTCTCTGTCTGACTTATTTCACGTAGCATAATGCCCTCCAAATCCATCCATGTCAACAAATGACAAGCTTTCACTCTTTTTTATGGCTAAATAGTATTCCATTTTAATATACCTCATCTTCTTTATCCATTCATCCATCAGTGGTTGTTTCCATATCTCGGCTATTGTAAATAATGCTGCAATGAACATATATCTTTTCAAGATACTGTTTTCATTTCCTTCAAATAAATACTCAAAAGTAGAATTGCAGGATCATATGGTAGTTCACGTTTAAATTTCTTGAGGAACCTCCATACTACTTCCATAGAGGCTGCACCAATTTACAATCCCACCAATGACGTTAACTTCTGAATGCCTGTAGGCATGGTATACTGTCTGTGAACTTTAGCTCAGGACAGTAAAAGGAATGTTAACAAATATTTGTTATACACAGTGGGTGGGTCCCATACAGTTGAACACAACTATTCAACTGAAGGCCTGAAGGTTCTTTTTTGTATTAGACTTGGATCCCTCCTGCCACAGTTTAATGCCATTTTCCATTTTCAGTCTTCCCCCCTCTCCCTTTGGAGATGGAAAAGAGCTACTGAAAACGACCTTAAAATTCTCTTTGTTTATGTCCCAAAGTGTAAATGATGTAATATCTTACGCTCGCCAGGATTGGCATTACGAAGTCTTGTCTGGGTATAAATATAATTTTGCATGGTTCAAAGTTCAAAATCCACATTCCTGTGGACTCAGCCAAAAGATGGCAGCAGCTTTTCTGCAGTCTTCTCACTGCAGCCTTTTGTGAGCATCCCTGGCCAACTGCAGGACGGTTCGTGCTTCGTGATCAGGGAGCCTCCTGAGTCTCCACCCCCAGGGCTGGGCCCACTGCACTGTGTATTCTGGCCTTCGCACTGCTAATTCACCAAGCTAATTAGGCTAGTTAAGGGTCCATAAAGGCAGAAATCTGTTGGAGTTTAGTCTCATTCATTTCTTTCAGAAAAATTTGCAAGGAAGCTCCTGTCAGCTTTTGGAATGGGAACAGAATCTCCCAGGCTTGGCATGAGAACCAGTTGAAGGCGCCAACCTGCCAGGCCAAAAGATTCTGGTCACAAAGAGTCCCAATTCAACTTTTTCCCTGAGGCAAACTTCAAAGTATGCAGGAATCAAAAACTCATATTATGAAAATAAACCCAGAAATAACGCACGTAGCTAAGAATTGCTGGAAACACATTTCTCCCGCTGCACCTCAATTCTGCCTCTAGAACTGCCTCATGGTACTTAATCACTTCTACGGCAAACAAAGGCAGCTTCTCTGACGGTCACTTCATTCCACTGGTGCCTACAGAGTTTCTTTCACTTGTGTTTAAACATTTTTATTAAATGAAGTTATATAGTTTTCCACATCACCAGCACTTTTTCTAAGCACTTTAAAAAATATTAATTCATTTAACCCTCATAACAGCCCTATGAGATCAGCACTTTTATTCTTATTTAATGGATGAGGAAACACGTAAATACCATTTCCTATTTCCTTTGGTGGTGGTTCCTTTCTTTCTTCCTTTCTTTTCTTTTTTTGTTTCTGCTTCTTTTTTTTTCCCCCTACATAGGGTTTTAGGACTGTGCCTAGTAACACTTTGGAACCAATTATTTTTTTTTTTTAATCATTGAAAAAAATTGGAAAATGACTACAATTTGGAAAACGGAAAATTTGAAACCAAGTTTTTAGTCATTGAGAAAATTGGAAAATGACTTTTTGTAATCATTGAAAAAAAAACTGGAAAATGAGATCAGAGCAAAGCATTATCTCAAACCACAATGTTTGAAGTTGCAGGGATTTTTTTGTTTCGTTTTGTCTTAGGTGAAATATAAGCCACTTTAGGAAGTCCATGGAAGAGCCCAAACTAAAAACTCTTAGAGATTCATTCAGCCAGCAGGATCACGTTAGCAGAATAAAGCAGAGAGATTTAATCTCTTGGATTTCTCTTGTTTTACTGTGCTCTTGGCATTGCCGAGTTTTCCCCCCACTAGTGAATTGCTTACCTCCGGCTTTTTGGGGGGTGGCCAGGGAAGAACAGTACCCTCACAACCTGCGTCAGGACGTTGCTCACGCATCAGTGCACACATTCAAAGAGCAAATGCCCAACTTCATGACTACTGCAGAGGGTCATTCACATTTTTTTGCTTGCATCTATACAGTACCATCTATCTGGAAGCTTTTGTGACGATTTGATTAAAATTTAATGCACATTCAGCTAGTTGGGTTTACAAAATTACCAACGTGCTGGCAAAATTGTGACATTTGTGGCCTGTTACAATTAAACCTTTCCTGCAAAAGAAGAGCGTTCGGGAGCTTCACTTGTTAAATCTTCTTCCCTCATATACTTTCTTTAGGGTATTGAAATTTTTACCACCCTTATTTTTGAATTCTGAAGAGCATGCCATTCTGATTTGGATTATTGTCAACTATCAATTAGTAGAGAGAGGTGTGGGACTGCTCTCTCTTTAAAGCATTTTTTCCATGCCACTGACATTTTATAGCAAGCCTCCTGTTAACCGAGATGGTTAGAGAATGTGGAGGTCTCGTTACTTGGACAAGGGAGAAGTTTATGAGAAAGCCCATTCTGTTAGAACTCTTGGACTTCTTTACAAAATTAATTAGTCCACTTAATGACCTTAGCAAACAAAGTGTGTAGTATTAAACATCACTGAATCTTTCTTTCAGGGCTTGCTGTCTTATTATGCCTTAGGGTCTTTATCCAAAAGGTCCATTATTATTGTACAGAACTGTAGTTAGAGAATGGAGGAGACAGGATCTAACCTGGACCTACCTACTCTGGAATTCTATTCACTTATTTCCCTGAGATGAGCTTGCTTCCTTATTAGCAAGAGGTACAAGCTCTGGTGCAGCCTGGCAAGGGTTAAATGCTAGTTCCACCATTTACTCACCGCATAACCTTGGGCAAGGGAGTTAGTTATCTGTTCCTAAATTTTTCTAGTTTGTAAGACAGGCAAATAGAAGGCCCCTTCACAACTCACTAATGCTCATGTTAGGAGTATTAAATATTCATACACAAGTATAACGTAGGAGGCCTGAGCCCTGGGTAGCCAAACTGCAAAATCTAAGGACACAGTCCCCAAAACAATCTTCACTTCTGACCCCAACCTCACCCCTGAACACTGTAGGTTTGGGGGTTCTCAAAGCCACCCCCAGATTTGCTAATGGGATAAACCTGAGAGGACTCACAGAGCTCACTGAAGGCAATTACACGCATGGTTATAGTTTATGATAAAGGATACACATTAGAACCTGCTAAAGGGAGAGCCACACAGGGAAGAGCCTAGGAGGGTTCCAAAGGCAGAGCTTCCATTGTCCTCAGGAAGTGTTCAAGTCCTGGCACTGCTGCTTGACAATTCACAGGGAGGATTACAAGCCTGGGGTGTTCACCAGGGCTTTGATGTGCAGAGGTTTTACTGGGGTTTCATTATAGAGGCATGTTTGATGATTGATTGCCCTTGTGGTTGAACTTGGTTTCCATTCTCCCCACCCCCAAATTGGACTGAAACCACGTGGCCCGGGGGCTCACCCTGAATATCAAAGACACTAGTATCAACTGCTGCTACTGCTGCTGCTAAGTCGCTTCAGTCGTGTCCGACTCTGTGCAGCCCCATAGACGGCAGCCCACCAGGCTCCCCCGTCCCTGGGATTCTCCAGGCAAGAACACTGGAGTGGGTTGCCATTTCCCTCTCCAATGCATGAAAGTGAAAAGTGAAAGTGAAGTCGCTCAGTCATGTCTGACTCTTAGCGACCCCATGGACTGCAGCCTACCAGGCTCCTCCAACCATGGGATTTTCCAGGCGAGAGTACTATTTCAAAGGTTTAAAGGTTACCCCTCAGAAGCTAGAGACATAGGCCAGATTCTTTACTGGCACAGATTAAGTATTGTCCTAATGGGTATGATTATATTACAGTGTAAGGAGAACCTGTATTCCCACCACTCGATCCAAAAATTAACATTTTGCCATATTTGTAGTATCCATGTAGATAAATATATGTGTACGAATGGGTGAATACATATAATAAACATTGTATATACATGCATTATATATTCATATATATTATACACACATTATATATATTCATATAGTATATACATTATTATATGTACATAAACATTATATGTATAAAGATACATTATATGTATACTATGTGCTCAGTTGTGTCTGATTCTTCACAGCCTCATGGACTGCAGCCTTCCGGGCTCCTCTGTCCTCCTCCTCTGCCACTTTCCACTCTGGGGGATCTTTCTGACCCAGGGATTGAAATGGTTTCTTAGGTCTCCTGCATTGGCGGGCAGATTTTTTACCACTAGTGCCACCTGGGAAGCCCCATATATATACTATATACACTGTATATACTATATACATTACTTATTTTCAAACAATTCAGATGTAGAGATATAGGTATATTTCTATATCTGAATTGTTTGAAAATAAGTTGCAGCTCTCACATGCTTTCACCCCTAAAAAACAAAAACAAAAAACTGCAGCACACCACACATTACCTAAGAATAACTACAATACTATATTTTACCTTAGAAAACTAACTATAGTTCCCTAGTATGCAATATCCAGACTACATTCTAATTAAAGGAAAATAGGAGTTAAGTGAGGAATCCAGTTCATTACCGGGCTCCTTTTCCCTGCATACCATGTTCATTTTGTCAATCCCCCGTGGAAGAATCTAGGGTGGCTCCATGTTTCAAAGCTAAGCTGCTGGTGACAATTCAAGGCCTCTCTGACCATGTGGACAGCCCATTCCCAGCCTACGACAGTACATTCCCACGGACACTGACATGCCATTTCCTTAGTGCCTACTGTGTGCCAGGCCCAGCTCCAATTCTCTCTGCTTCCCACCAGCAACCCTCTCCTCCAGTCATGGTATTTTTCCATTTTCCTGCACGTCTATGCACACTGATAGCCGGGAGGAGTCAAACTGTCACTCAGGCCTTTAGGATTCCCCTGGTTCATTAGTCTTCAAATCGTGTCCCGTGGGCTCACCCAGTGAGCCTTAGGAGCTGCCCAAAGAGGTGAGGTGACAGCCTCGGGCTGGGTCCACCTCCCTCACACCATCCCCAAAGAATTATCGGTATCCTACTGCTCCCTGGTGGCTCAGTGGTAAAGAATCCACCTGCAATGCAGGATCCATAGGAGATGCGGGTTTGACCCCTGTGTCGGGAAGATCCCCTAGTTCAGGGCATGGCAACCCACTCCAGCATTCTTGCCTGCAGAATTCCAAAAACATAGCCTGGCAGGCTACAGTCCATGGGGTTGCAAAGAGTCAGACACAACTGAAGCGACTTAGCATGCACTACTTTGAAAAATGGTTTTAAAAGCCATTAATCAAACCCAACCTATCATTTTGCAGAAAAAAATGGAAGCAGGAAACAGTGAATCTATTTTTGCTCAGGTACCCAAAATATGGTTTTAGGAGATGAACCTACTCCAGATGTGACTCCACGTACTTCCCTCCAGCCTTATAAAGGTTGTTCCCCATCTGACAAGTTCTCCTGCTACTCTCAAGACTCGTCCAGACCTCCTTCAAACATCAGGAGCATATGTGCATAATACACTATAATCCTTCCACAGCTACTCAAAATGGTTCCCTGCTCTGGTCTCCTAGAGTCTTTTTTAGACTGAATTGAGCGACTTCACTTTCACTTTTCACTTTCATGCATTGGAGATGGAAATGGCAACCCACTCCAGTGTTCTTGCCTGGAGAATCCCAGGCATGGGGGAGCCTGGTGGGCTGCCGTCTATGGGGTCGCACAGAGTCGGACACGAGTGAAGCAACTTAGCAGCAGCAGCAGCAGCACACATATATAATGGTTGATTTTTTTACACTGGAGTCTTTTATGGTATTATAGTATCAGACAGAATGGAATCAGTATAAAATATAGGTCAAGAAGATGCTCTAAGAATGCAAAAGGCCAAAGCAATGCATTGTGACTGAAAAGATCAGTCAAGTGTCCAATTCTTTCTTGCCGTCATGGGGACGTTGCAGCCACTCAACTGCTACTGACCAACTGAAGATTTTACACAATTTGATTAATCATTATTCAACTCACTGTAAAAAAAAAAAAAAAAGGAAAACAAAAAACCTAGAAGTGTATATGGCCAAAGGTCTGTCTGGACTCGTAAGAATGAAGCCCCAGATTACATCTCTTCTTGGGCTGTTATCAATTCTTTAGCAAAGTGCTCAGAACACAGCAGCAGCTCAGCAACTGCTGGTTAAATGTAGTTCTTGGGGGCTTTGTATATGTTAAATAAACCAGTTTTTAAGAGCACTGTTCATTACCAATTGTTCAAGCTAAATTCAACCAAAAAGAATGAATGAATACTATAAAAATTTACCTTATCCTGATTTAGATGCTACTATGAAAAGACCTTAAAAATTTCACAGGTAAAAAAGCAATTATTTTGGAATTCAAAGGAGACTTGGCTCTAAAAATAAAGGTACCCATACAGGTCAGCTCCACCTCAGTTTCCTTCCTTCCATCCTCTATTCTCCCCAGATTCCGTTTTGCCTTTCAAATCACTCCAGTTCCACAGGTCGTTGGGTGGGATGGGCTGGAGTCTTCCAACCCAAAAAGACATCAGTGGAGGAGCCACAAGAAGTATTATTCAAGATCAATTATTTCCTGGAAATACAGCTAAACATTTATTCCAAGTCCAAGAAGTCATTTTTCACAGGCACTCTACAGCAACCAGGTAAATAATATTTTAAAGTGCTATTCAGTAAATTAACTTACTTAGTTTTATGTATGTTTGTTTGTGACTAAAATCTGTTCTTAAAATGAAATCCATTAGAGTAATTATATGAAGGTTTTACAGTGGAAAAGGTTAGGATTCAGTAATGGCTTTTATAAATACACATTTGTGTTACTAAGTAACTAATAATGTTAGCTTCCCCACTAGACTCTGAGCTCCGTAACAGCAGGACAATGACCTTCTCAATACTGCATCCCTAATACCTTGCAAAACGCCCAGCATTTAGATGTTCAGTATGTTTTTGATGAATAGATGAATGTGGAAGACAGACTTTGGTGCAACCCTGATATGTCCTTTGTCCTGAAAACATATGTATTACAAATCAGGATGAATTCACAGAAGACACACTAAATCAAATTTCCACAAAGGAGAAAGACTGAGGAAAAGGATCAGTTGAATCATGTGAAATCGCTGTTTCTGAAGGTCCAAAGAGAAAATAGGATAGGCATTTCATACAGTTAGGCCTAATGCGATTGTTTTATTTTTATTAAAAAAATTTTTTTATTATTATTTTTTTTTACTTTACAATATTGTACTGGTTTTGCAATACATCAACATGCATCCGCCCGGGTGTACACATGTTCCCCGTCCTGAACCCTTCTCCCACCTCCCTCCCCATACCATCCCTGTGGGTCATCCCAGTGCACCAGCCCCAAGCTTCCTGTATCCTGCATCAAACCTGGACTGCCAATTTCTGTTCTTAACAGTTTAATGTGAATGTTTTAAAAATGTTCTGCTCTCATTTCTCAATCAGTGTGAATTTATAAGACTAATTTAAGTACATTATATTTTAAAAAGAGATCTTTCCTCCTATCTTTATAGAGGAGTTTGAGAAACCAAAGTGTTTCCAAGGGGATGTAATAGGTGTCTTCAGACACTTGAAGGGTCACTGGATGAAGAATGTTAGTTCTGTACGTCCCTGATCCTGGGAGACCTGACATCAATAGTTGGCAGGTACAAGGATAGGGCTTCCCAGGTGGCTCAGTGGGTAAAGAATCCGCCTGCAATGCAGGAGACTTAAGGGAGGTGGGTTCGATCTTTGGGTCAGGAAGATCCCCTGGAGAAGGGCATAGCAACTCACTCCAGTGTTTTTGCCTAGAGAATCCCACGGACGGAGGAGCCTGGCAGGCTACAATCCAAAGTATTGCAAAGAGTCAGATACAGCTGAAGCGACTGAGCAGGTACCCACAAGGATACAGTTCTTAGCTCAACAATAAGAAAGTACTTTGTAATAGAGCTGTTTGAGTGATAATGTCAAGACTGAAGGAACTCAGTAAGTCTAAGAAACTCTTTGTCATGTTGTAAAGGGGATTTAAACCTCCTTGGAAGGGAGTAAGATGATCTCAGGGGTTCTTCCCGTCTTCAGAGTTGGTAACCTGGCTTCAAGCAACTCAATGAGACCCATCAACCTAGGTCTATTTATCTCTATGTGAATATTTCCTGTTAAATTATTAAGCAATTTGTAATCTAGAAAGAAAGATATTACACAGAACATGGTGTAATTTTTGTAGAAAAGTGAAGTTGGGTCTAAATTAAAAAAGAAAATGTGAGCACACAGGTCAAACTAGTATTGTCCCAAGAATAGTACCACAACCAAAAACGATGTTCCTAAAGCTATGATGTGCCTCTGTGCGTGCATGCTAAGTTGCTTCAGTCGTGTCTGACTCTTTGCAACCCCATGGACTGTAGCCTGCCAGGCTCCCCTGTCCATGGGATTCTCCAGGCAAGAACACTGGAGTGGGATGCCATGCCCTCCTCCAGGGGATCTCCCCAACCCAGAGATTGAACCCACGTCTCCTATGTCTCCTGCATTGGCAGACAGGTTCTTTACCATTAGCGTCACCTGGGAAGTCCCAAACTGGATTCTAAAAGGCTTTAGTTTAAATACAAACAACCCGCCTGCAACTCAGGAGACCCCAGTTCAATTCCTGGGTCGGGAAGATCTGCTGGAGAAGGGATAGGCTACCCACTCCAGTATTCTTGGGCTTCCCTGGTGACTCAGCTGGTAAAGAATCCACCTGCAATGTGGGAAACATGGGTTCGATCCTTGGGTTGGGAAGATCTCCTGGAGAAGGGAAAGGCTACCCACTCCAGTATTCTGGCCTGGAGAATTCTGTGGACTGTATAGTCCATGGGGTCATGACTGAGCGACTTTCACACAAAATAAAGATGATTTAATTTTTGCACTAATTCCAAGGAATATGAGCCTGAATTGTGGTTTATATGTTTGGGTTACACTGTCCAATTAGCTTAATTTGGAGACACATAGAGCAATGATAACATCCTGAGCTTGATTCTTCTCTTGTTTATTGAAGACCACACTGAGTTCACCAAGTATTTACTCTGCCTTTACATATGTCACAAAGGTGAAAGAGACAATGGTCACTGTGCCCCAGGGACTAACATCTCACCTGCTGCATGGTTTGACTCCTAATACTTCCTGAACATCTATTTTGTATCATTTCACACTTTTAACACCCAATCAAGGGTACTATTTCTATCCTCATTTATAGACAGGAACTCTAAGATATGCAGAGTATAGACAGACTAAGTAACCTGTCCATGATTATACGGAGAGTAAGAAATAAAGACAGGATTTGAACCTAGGCAGTCTGGTTTCAGAGTTTACAAGTTTAACCAGTATTATATTGCCTTTGACACGAAGCACAGTTTTTCCTTTCGCACACCGAGACTGACCACCTATGACAGACATACCTGACATATGCACCAGCCCACACCTACAAGGCCCATTCGTATTCATCCAATTTCCATTCAGTTGGCATTTATGGAAAATCCACTGCATTTTAGGCACTGCATTACCTGATTTCATAGAAACTATCTCATTCACCACTAACAGCTTTGTCAAACAGATATGATCTCTATTTTAGGGATGAGAAACTGAGCAGAAGTTAAATGACCTGGCTGGCTTCACATAGGTGAGCAATGGTGACCTCCTTAAGTCCTGTGCTTTTAGTAGCTTCATAAATGTCATTTTTAATGGTGTACAGTCAGTGGATTTTAGTACAGTTACAAGGATGTACAACCATTTTAAAATTCCAGAACCTTTTCATTATCTCCCCCGAAGGAAACTGTTTCCATTATCAGTCAGTTCCCACTCTCCCCTCCCACTACCTACCATGAGTCTATTTTCTGTCATTATAAATTTGTCAATTTGGACATTTGGCAGGCATGAAATCATATAACTGTTTTTTTGTGACAGCCTTCTTCCACTGAGCGGATGTTTTCAAGGTTCATCCTTGTGACAGTATGTATCAGTACCTCATCCTTTTATACGGTTGAATAATATTCCACCGTGAGGCACATTTTGTTCATTCATTCATCAGTGAATGGACATCTACATTGCTTCCACTTTGGGGAAAATAAAAAATACTGCTATAAACATATCATGCATCAGTTTTTGAGTGAATATGCTTTCAGTTTTCTTGGGTATATACAGAACTACTGGGTCATTTGGTAACTCTTCCACTTTCTGAGGAGCTTCCAAACTGTTCCCCAAAGATGCTGCACCATTTTACGTTCCCACCAACAACAAATGAAGGCTTCAATTTCACCAGGTGCTCTCCAACACTTCAATTTTTTAAAAGTTATCCTAGTGACTGTATTGTCTCCTTATGAGTTTGACTTGCATTTCCCTAATTATTTTGAGCATTCCTTCATTTAAATCTTGGCTATTGATACATATTGCTGGAGAAGTGTCTATTCAAATCCTTTGCCCATTTGAAATTTTAAAATTGTTTATTGTTGGGTTTAAAGTTTTTACTATATGTTCTGGATAATAGGTACTTATCAGATATATTATTTGTAAAAATTTTCACCCATTCTGTGGATTATACCTTTACTTTCTTGACGTTTTAAATTTTGATGTACAATTTATCTAGTTTTTTATTTGGTTGCTGTGCTTTGGATTTCATACTTAAGAAACTACTGCCTAACCAAGGTCATGAAGCTTACTCATAAATATAACCCTAAAACCGGCTTTCACCTTCTCTTCTCTTACAAGAGAGAGATGTATAATCCCAAATTCCCTTTGCAGTTTTAAAAGAGCCTGAACCTCTACTTGGCACTGGAAAAAAAGGCTCATTTTTACTGAGGCATAGGAGCATCATATTAACATATTTAAAGAATACACAAATTTTCTCCCAAATTAATTTATGAAAAGTGCTTATTACAGGGTAGTAAATAAATTGTGGCTACTTATAATTATTATCTTAATCATTATAATTATTGCAAGATATTTTATATCAGTGTTCTGGATAAAATAATAGAAAATAATAAAGGTTCAGAGCTCACAATTAAGAGAGAGGCATTCAGAGAGATACATTAGCATAGGTGACAGCTAAAAATTGAGATGGCCTCCTTGTATCTGCTGCGATTGGAAACCTGAAGGACAGCATTTGTACCTCTAGCTGAGAAAAACATCTCCTAAAATTTGAGGAAGGAAAAAAACTTCCGTTTCATAAACCTGTTTCAAACTCCTTAATCATTTTAACGTCCACCAAAGATGTTATAAAACAGTTCACCTACTGTCGGGCTGATGTATCTGATGTATCTTGACTTTTCAGTTCACATGATCTCTTCACAGAGCATAAAAATGAGAATTACAGAGCCACTTGCTTCTCAAAGCCCACTTATTCCACCACAATCCATGGGCCGGCCTCAGGGAGAATTTTAGGACTACCACTTACGACTGGACAAGCAGTGCACCGCTCAACCATAAGGCCATGCCATTTGACTCAAAGTCACTGTGGATCTGAAGGTTATGATTTTCCAGCAGGTTAGGCAGACAAGTGGGCTTTCCAGGTGGCTCAGTGCTAAAGAATCCGCCTGCCAGTGCAGGAGATGCAAGAGACACAGGTTCTATACCTAGATCGGGAAATGGCAACCCACTCCAGCACTCTTGCCTGGGAAAATGGGTTGCCATTTTCCCTGGAGTAGGAACTGGTGACCCACGCCAGTATTCTTTCCTGGGAAATCCCATGGACAGGGAAGCCTGGTCAGAGTCCGTGGGGTAGCAAAGAGCTGGACACAACTGAGCACCGCACAGCAGAACACAAGCAGATGAGCATTTTGGAGAACACAGATTTTTCTAACTTGTGTACGTTCACTGAAGGGGTAAGCAATGTGGCAGTGGATGGGATTCCCAAACCTTCATTGCATCTGCTGGCAGCGCACTCATACCCTTGGCAGCATATCCTTAGGTCTTCAAGTTCTTGGGGAGCAACGCAGGCTTCCTGTGTTATTTTGGTAGCTGTCTGCTCTACAGTATTCCCTTGCTTTGTCAACGTGGCAGTAATAATACCCATTAACTTTAAGAGACGTATACCAATGGCCTACAGAACCCCTGATCTTTGTGTGTTTGAATAAAAAGTAATGAAAGCAGTGGCCATGGCAAATAAGGATTTAAAACACACTGATTTCCCAAGAGAAAAATATCACAATTCATAGAAGACATTAAAGTGATGTTAAACATAGGAAAAGCTGTTTTACTAGTAATAAGTTTAAAAATTAAAACAGTACAGCATATTTTTCATTTATGAGACTAACCAAAATAAGGGTGTTGACAAATGCAGGAAGAAATGGCATTTATATGCTGTTGATGGAAGTGGATAGGGACCACTTTTTCGGCAATGGTGAGAACATGGAATGTATATTCCGTTTGATTCAGACATTCCACTTCTAGGAAATTATTTGAGTTGAAATATGTAAGTAGGCAAAACTTTGTGTACAAGAATGTTTACTGCAGTATTACTGGCGATACTGCACTGTTAGAGATAATCTTTGTATCCAATACAATTTATTGGTTGAATTAAATTCAAAATAGAATGCGTAGTATGACTCCTTCTTTTAAAATTATATGCACATATGTACACATGCGCACACAAGTGCTTGTATCTGCACATATACACAGTAAAACAGAGACAATGATGGGACAGTGACTATCTCTGGGAGATATGAAGGGGGAAAGGAGGAGTTTGACTTTATATATCTTTGTAATGTTATTTTTTAAAAGATCACCAGCAGCACTTTAGAAATTAAATGTAAACCTATGAAGTTTATACTTCACTTCGGAACTGGAAGCTAGCCAGAAATATACTTCAACTGTGTATTAACTGCATGATGAAAATATTTTTGTCAAGTGATCATAGGATACCAGCTATTTTCCTTTGGGGTAAAAGTTCTTGGCATATCTAACACTCATCAGTCAAGGTACATTTCATAATCAGAAACCAAATAAACTATATATGAGATTATCCTCCATATAATACAGTTCCTATCTGCAGGAGATTAATGCCAAACTTGGGACAATGACACAGGTGTAAATTCTGAGGAGGGAGCTTGTTTTTGTTGATAAGAGAAAAGCATGGAAAGCCCTAGGAACAACAGCCTTTGTGCAAGAGTCCCAGAGCAGCACAGGCAATAACTATTCTCCATTTCTTCATCTAAGAAGAATCCGCAGATTTCAGCTTTTCTGGGGTGTTCATGCATTTACCCAACTTCTCAGGAATGCAAACAAACAAATTTGCATTTAGAAAACAGCTCTTCTGCCCATCCTTCCAGAAACAAAAAGACATTGCTATGGCCCGAATGCTTGTGTCCTCCCAAAGTTCCTATGCTGAAATTCCAACTCTCAAAGATGCTGGCAGTAGGAGGTGAGGCTTAACTCATGAAGCTGGAGCCCCTATGAATGGCATCAGTGCTTCTAAAAGAGAGATCCCCAGCCCCTTGCCCCATGTGTGGACACAGTGAGAAGTCTCAGATCTGAGCGGGCCTCACTCGATCCTGCTGGCACTTGACCTCACACTTCCAGCCTCCAGAACTGTGAGAAAGAGACTTCTGCTGTTTATAAGCCACCCAGTCAGTGGTATTTTGCTACAGCAGCTTGAGCAGACTCAGACGGATGCTATTCAAAAGACAAAAGGTTCATGTCCGGATTGTTCTCTTTCCCAAGGGCGTGGAGTAGGTCACATACTCTCCTACTTCTTAGCCTACAGAGTGCTCTAATACTACCTAAGCCAACATCTTTCCCAAAAGTGGTCACTTGGGAAAAGAGCATTCGAAACTGTGAAATTCTCAACAAATGGGAAAGTATTTTAATATGAATGTAACTTAGTATTGGCTTCTCAGGTGGCACTAGTGGTAAAGAGCCTGCCTGTCAATATAGGATATCTAAGTGACGTGGGTTCCATTCCTGTGTTAGGAAGATCCCCTGGAGCAGAAAATGACAACCCATTCCAGTGTTCTTGCCTGGAGAATCCACAGGGACAGAGGAGCCTGGTGGGCTATCGTCCATAGGGTCACAGAGTTGGACACGACTGAAGCAACTTGGCACAACACAGCACAACTTAGTATTATTTTGAAACTGGGAACATTTTCAAGGATGAGGCTGAGTTTATGGTTTTTCACTAGTTCTGGTTTAGCAGAATGCCATTCTGTTTATAAGGATTTCAACAAAATAATGTTGCATTAAGTTTTATTATATGGTTGACTATTGCTGGCCACTTCTGGTATAAAGGTTATTAGAAATAATTTTACACTGGCACTCATAGATGATTCTATTAAAATAACATTTTTAAAGGCCATAAAATTAAGAAACAACCCTATATGAATTATTAGAGGGACCATCATGAGACAGACTGTACAAATTCTTTTCATCTTCTGCAGCAAGAAAATAAAACAATGCCTAAATTTAGCAAAGACACTACTAAGAGGCAGGTATTTTGCAGGCAGGAAAACCTTTTATTTTAAACCACAAATAATCAGCAGGTGGCCACAACTATCCATGTTTCATTAAAATCACATAAAACCTAGGTACAAAAGCACCACTGATTATTGCTCTAGAAAAACGGCATGAAAAAATCCAAATACGCACAGTAAAAGCACCACAGGATGCACAGGACTAAATTTTTAAAGCGAGTGCATGGAATACTGAAATCAATTTTACAGACAGCTTCCAATATTAAACTGGTATTTATTTTACTCAAGGATGATGGAAATTTCCAAAAAGCATGACTATGAGAAGGTAAAATGTCCATCCTTATATATTTTTGTATGCCAACTAGTAGAGTCCTAAAAAATTAGCATTTACAAAATACTCGGTAAAAATAGCTTTTAAAAGTTGTCCCAAGAGGTACATAAAATCAACCCCAATTTTCATGACCATTCATTCTCCCTCGTTAGCTACAGATTCAGTTTTCTGTGCCTGTGAAAAAAGAAAGGAAGACAAAAAAGACAAGAGTTACTATTAAAACTACCATAAGCCAAAGACGACTCCACCCGAGCAACATGCACAGTTTGGAACATCTGTTTTTAGCGGCTCTACTGCAAAACCGAGTTCAACTCTGGGTGTAAAAACAGACAAGGCAGGGATATATGACACAAACACTTGGCAGCATTTGTTGCTTTCTGCTTTGCAAACGACCACAAAAGCTTTGCCTGCGGGACTCCCGCGGTTCACGATTAAAGAAAGAGAACACCACACCACTATCTGATGCTAGTCACTGCAAACGTGCAGAATCGGCTACTGTACCCTTAACTCTCACTGTTTCAATCTGCCCCTTTACTGACAGTGTGCTGGGTGGGGTACCTCTGGAGGCTGAGACACTAACAGTTGAGCGAGAGATGTGGATCTGCAATCACATTACAGGCAATAAAGAGACACATTATGAACGTGCGGTCGCCGGCTGAAGGATCCAGCAATTGCTTTCAAGACACTGATTCAATCAGCGGGAGGTGTTTGGGGCAAGTACCTCTTCAGTTTTAGTGTCACCATTTTCAGACGGTGCTGCGGTACCTTCCTTTCCAGCTTCCTGCTTCTCCTCCTTCTTCCCTTTAACACCTTTGCTAACCTTTGCTGCCGGTTCTTTCTAACAGAGGATCAAAGCACAGGGAGACAGAGTGCGTGAGACAGGGTGGGAGGTTGTGTACATTTAGCCAGCCTCCATCCAAACACAAGGGGAAGCACAAACAAGGGTGACGGGGTGGCTCTCAGGGGAAACCGGGAGCCCGGTTCTGCTGAGCTTTGAGTGGGTTACATGGAGGCTCCCGTGAAAATGTAACAGGCAACTCAGGAAATCCACTGGACTTTGACTTCTCCTCAAGTGTGTTTCTGGCGGGCATCCTCTCTTGATACAGTGAGAAGCGGTCCTGCCGTGGGGAGAGCAGCTGCAGGGGGACACAGTGAAGTCAGGGCAGACCCAGCGAGAGCAAGCGCTGCACTTGAGGACCTGGGGCTAGAAGCTGGGAGAGCCCTTGAGAAGGAAGACCCAGAGGAAGAAAAATTCCTGATTTTAAGACCAAGCCAGGACTGCCCTGGTGGTCCAGTGGTTAAGACTCTAATTCGCTCCCAAAGCAGGGGGCCCAGGTTCCATCCCTGGTTTGGGAACTAAGATTCCAGATCGCACAGGCCATGAAGTGTGACCACACCCCCGTCCCCCCACCAAAAAAGACCAAAGCCACAAAAATAACTTCTGCTTCACAATCGCCTTTTCACGCCTCAATATACATCATTTCAAACAATGCACACGCAACAAGGGATGACACTCTGAAGGGCAGAGTAAACAAAAGCCGTTTGGGGGTAAACTTCCTACCCCCGATAATTCTGCACTGCAATTTCCTCATCTGCCAAACAGAATATGTATCCCTACCTTAGTAGGACTGATGTGAGTGTCTATGTGTAGGATGAAAGTGAAAGGCGCTCAGTCGTGTCTGACTCTTTGTGACCCCATGGACTACATAGTCCATGGAATTCTCCAGGCCAGAATACTAGAGCGGGTAGCCTTTCCCTTCTCCAGGGGATCTTCCCAACCCCAGGGATCGAACCCAGGCCTCCTGCATTGCAAGCGGATTCTTTACCCGCTGAGCCACCAGGAAGGCCCACGCATAGGATGAGGGTCTGACATAGGACAAGAGGCTATCCAGGTGGCTCAGTGGGTAAAGAATCTGCCTGCAATGCAGGAGCTGGAGGAGAATGTGGATTCAATCCCCGGGCTGGGAGGATCCCTTGGAGAAGCAAATGGCAATCCACTCCAGTATTCTTGCCTGGAGAATCCCCATGGACAGAGGAGTCTGGCAGGCTACAGTTCATGGGGTCACAAAGAGTCGGACATGACTGAAGCGACTGAGCACACACGCACACAGGACAAGGGCTATGTAACTGCTTGTATTCATTATTTGCTGTGTGTTTATTACTGTGTGTTAGTCGCTCAGTCATGTCCGACTCTTTGCGACCCTGAGGGGTGTTGCCTGCCAGGATCCTCTGTCCATGTGATTCTCCAGGCCAGAATAGTCAAGTGGGCTGCCATTTCCTTCTCCAGGGGATCTTCCTGACCCAGGGATCAAACCCAGGTCTCCTGTTTCCCTGGTGGCTCAGCTGATAAAGAATCCACCTGCAATGCAGGCGGCCTGGGTTAGATCCCTGGGTTGGGAAGATCCCCTGGAGAAGGGAAAGGCTACCCACTCCAGTATTCTGGCCTGGAGAATTCCACGGACTGAATAGTCCTTGGGGTCACAGAGTCAGAAATGACTGAGCGCCTTTCACCTACACTTACCTGCCTTGCAGGCAGACTCTTTATTGTCTGAGCTACAAGGAAGCCTTAATTTTTCCGTAGTATTGATTAATTATTAGTCAGCAGACTGGCCTCCTAAGACCAGTTCTAGGAAGCCAGAAGCCCCTCACAAGTCCTCCACCAGCTGTTGGCAGCAGGCCCAGGCTCACTGTTCCAGAGAACCATCTGAACTGTATGTCTCATGAGGCAGCTACCAAACTCCACCTTGGACATGAGGCTTCTCAGAGTAGCATATGCTCTGACTTCCTTTGCTGTATGGACCAAACGGAAAACAGACTCCCAGCAAAGTGTAAAAACTGTGCTCTCTGCTTTTTGAGAAAGCCTGTCTCCAGCTCGGGTGAGTTTTCTAGTCCAGGCACTGAGCCTGAATCATTAAATGTGATCTTTCCTCGGATGACTCTTGGGATATGGAATTATAATTCATTCACTGTTGAAAAAGCCAAAGCGGGGGAGGGAGCACCTCTTACCTTAGCAGATGTTTTTCTTGGTTTAGGTTCAGGTTTGGGGGGAGCAGGTTTCTGCAAAGATAAATGAAGTTATACAAATACTGAAAAAGACAACCCTCAGCACCAAAAGAAACAGCAACAAGACCGCCAAAGACAACAGTCCATTTTGACTATGATGTTCATTTCAAAAGAAAAAAATGTCCTATTTTCAGCACCAGCAAAAAGACCTCCGCATTTCATGACTATTTTTTTCATCCTGGGTTCTCAAGTCGACGAAAGGTGAGATCCGGAAGTCAATTCACTATTCCCTGGGCCAGAACAACTCTCTGGGAACACGTTTAAGCTTCTGTCTGATGTCTCTTTATTTCCTTTTATCACAGCAATGCAGCAAGAGGAACGACTCAGGCCCTCGGCCAAATGACTCTGTGAATTTGGTTCACACCGGCCTTCCAAACAGTCTAGAAATCCTAGCACCATCACAGGCGAAGCCCATCTGGGAATGAAGAGAGCTGCCCATGAAGTATTCCAAAACCAGTTCCAAATTCTCCCACCTCTGATGCGGGTTTCAAATGCCTGTCTGAGCTTGAGCTTCTTCCTACTTTTCTCTTCCAAGGCCAGTTCAAGGTGAACAGAATCTCCTGGCCACCCAGACCCTGGGCTCCCTAGAGTCTGTTATTAGGAACACAATTATGATGAGGCAGTGCTCACCGTGTGTGTGTGTGTTCAGTCACTTCAGCCGTGTCCGACTCTTTGTGACCTTATGGACTGTAGCCCACCAGACTCCTCTGTTCGTGGAATTCTCCAGGCAAGAATACTGGAGTGGGTTGCTGCGCCCTCCTCCAGGGGATCTTCCCGACCCAGGGATCGAACCTGTGTCTCTTATATCTCCTGTACTGGCAGGCAGGTTCTTTACCACTAGCGCTACCTGGGAAGCTCACAAGGTATACTGTTAGCTCCCAGAGTTCCAAGATCTTTCACAGACCTTACTAGCCAAAGGGCCCACCAGGCGACTTCTTTTTTTTCTGGCCTTGTGTGTTTCTCCCCACTCCTGGGAGCAGTGGCCCCCTGCCCTGTGGCTCCAGGTCCCTCCACACAAGGCTTCAGCCTGGCTGCTTCCTAAGGACCTGAGATGGGTACAAAGAGACACGGGGGCAGTTTAAACCTGTGGTTTTTCTAAAGCTATCTTAGGGCAAATATTTCTCTCGCTCATGGAGCTAGGAAAAAATTATACCTCTCTCCTGGCACCAGGGAGCATGGTTTTTAAATAGAAAACACTGCCCAGAGTACCTCCTCCACGCCCCCACCCCATCCCCTCCCCCCATGGAGAAACACACGTTCCCCCAGTGCCTCCAGGCGTCCAGGGCCATGCCGAATCTGGCCCTTTCCATCAAGGTCATAAACTGAAATTATATTCACTTCAATTCCGGAAGACTGGTCGTTGGACATAACCTCTCAAATAAGAAAAGGAAATTGGGCTTGAAAGGCAGGGGCTGTTTTCCTTAATCCTCTGACCACCATAAATTTGCTCCCCAAATATATCAGCTTGCATAGCTCCTAAATTTTCAGGATATAAAACATTTTACTTCAGGCTTTGATACACTGTACTAACATGTCCTTGTTTTCTCAATTTACAGCAAGACGGACCTTTTCCCCCTAAACTCAGTATTGGTGTTTCAATGGGACAGGAAATGGTGATGTTTTTGTAGTCTGTAATCCCACCGGCTTCCGAGGCTCTGCGTCAGCACCTCGGGCCATACTGTCAGTGGAAGATATTATATTGCTGGACCCTGGTGCTCAACAGAGGCCTTGTTTTATATTTTGGTTTTTGACTTAAAGGTCTGCCCCCCCTTGATAGGCTAGACATCCATGCAATACAATGGCTTTCAGCATAATCTACAGGAAAATCTAAAAGAGTTAAGACACAGCTTTTCAACCACAGTGAAAATCACACCACTGGACACGTGTAACATCTTTTGTGTTGGTGTATTGTGTTGGTATTGTAGCAAAATCTGGATTAACTATGTACACACACAAACACACCGCCCAGGTCTTAACCTTCCAGGTGACTCTGTTGCTGCTTCTTAGCTTGGGCCTCATGTGGCGCTAGTAGTGAAGAACCTGCCTACCAACGCAGGAGACACAGGAGACGTGATCCTTGGGTCAGGAAGATCCCTTGCAGAAGAAAATGGCAACCTACTCCAATGTTCTTGTCTGGAGCACCCATGGACAGAGGAGCCTGGTGGGCTGCAGTCCATGGGGTCACAAAGAATCAGACACACCTGAAGTGACTTCCACGCACACATGTGGAACACTGGCTCAACCCAACCTAAACCCATACTTCCGAACTTGAGAATGGTTCCAATACCTTTTTCTTTCCTTTTCTTTTAAATTTGTGAAACAAGTTTAGCAAAAATATATTGAGAAGAAAAGCCAGAAACTGATATATATTTTTTTAATTTGTGAAGTTTTCAATATCCATTTTGGCTTGGATTCCCTGCATTGTGCCAGGCACAGGTGTGGGCTGAGAAGAAAGCCAGGCTCCCTTGAAGGTCCCAGTGCCATCCAGTACGGGCTGTGAGCCAAGAGGTCAATGCCTTTCCCCCTGCATCTTAGTGGGCAGCGCACGTCCCCCTCCAGAGAGCTGGGCTGACCGGTCTTGGCAGGAGGAGGCCGGGCACACGAACAGGCTGGGCGGAAGGAGCACCGGATTCAGCCAGGAGCATGGCAGGGTGAGGAAGGCTGGGGCACAGTCTTGTAAGGCTTGATCACTGCCCATCCCAGCTTCAATGCTCTTAACCCACGACCCTTCCTTGGGCTTGGGCCGGAGAGGGAGACCCCAGGTGGCAGACTGGAAATGGTCCCTTTTTTTTTTTTAAAAGATTCTCTGCTTCTGAAATGAGGCTACAGCCTATGGATTCAGAGGACTTCCAGAACATTCTGACTAAGGTATGGATTTTCTCTTTCTCATGGAGAGAGAATCAAGACTTCTTGTCTCCTTTGGTACATTAGGTACAGAATAGGAGATGAGGGCTTTGCTAATAACGTCACTCTACATCACACGGCTCCAGCCATATCAAACAACTTCCTGGGCTTCGTATGCTTGCTCGCTGGGCTGGCCACCTTTCTTTACCAGCGTATTTGATTAAGTGAATTGCTTGGCAACACTTGTCAAACCTGCTCGAAATCCTGACCCAGGTAATTTCCAAAAAGGAAATTAAACAAAGCTCAAGGGAAACACCACCTTAGTCTTCATTCTGCTGCCGTGGATAGGAGGAATGTGTGTTCGTAAGAGCTAACAACAGTGGGGTCCAAAGTACTCACCGCTGACAACCTGGCAGACCGTCTGGTGGGCTACAAAGGAAAAGAAACACAAAACATAATTCTTCGTGATTTTGCACAATCAAGCTGATTTTTTAAAAAGTTCACTCTTACTGTCTTACTTTGTTGACAGAATAGTACGCATGAGTCCCATTAATCCCCCACCTCAACCCCCGGTGAGCACAGTTAAACATACCCCAAGTGCCCTGAACACTGGAACATTCCAGAAGTGTCTGTAAAGAGGTGCAGGTGCAGTGTTCAAAGAAACGGCCTCTCACAGGGGAGGGCGCCGTGGGCAAGGCCGGGAAGACGCATTTAGGCTGCAACCCAAAGCACCATCTACTGTGTGATAAAATGGGCCGCGGGGGCACTGAGGCGCTACTTCAGAACCAGTCCAGTCTGACGCGCATTCCTCACGAACGGAACCGAAGCTTAAAAATTTACACAAAAAGAGACTTATATAATTGTGCGGAAACCGAAATAGCAGGAGTCCCCTCCCTGGTTACTATGTTAGAAAAGAGAAGGACTACAAATCTTAGGCAGTTAACAACCACAGCTTCCTTTTACCTGTAACAAAATAAACACAATGATTGATCTATGAAATGCACATCGCTGAAAGATTATTTATTATTTATTATTTACTCTATTTAAGAGTAAAAAGCTCTTTTCATTTGGAAGTTTACAAATTTAGAGGACCTGTTGAGATTAGAATTTTTCAAGGAAATCTTTTTCCTCAAGGATGGTGCAACTTCACAGCAAAGGAGATGGTAAAGAAAATTACTAAGAGCAGAAATGTTCTACATATTTCAGAAAAACGCACATACAACTGATACTCTGCTCCTCACCCACCAAAGACAGAGCCTCAAGGGATTTCACTTTCTACAAGTACAACTTCCTTTCTTTATAAGTGTTCCAGGAGCAAATACTCCTCCCGTTCTCTTCGGTCCATCTAGAACAGTGTACCACCTAACATATAGTAGATATGCAAGTACACTCATTAAAAAAAAAAAAGGAACTCAAGCTTTTCTCTAATCTGCTGCCTTATGCGGACTCTGCCTCATGACAGTAACTTAAAGGTCTCAAATAATCTTTTTGACGGTCAGCGCAAATGATCAGCAGGAACCTGGCTCACAATTCCAAGGAATCATGGAATTCTCAAGTCAGTCTGGGTGAGCTGGTCAAGGCCAAAGGGCCTTGGAGTGTTTCTTGCCATCTCCACATCGAAGAATTTTCTTGCTGAAAATAGCCAGAGGAAGCTAAAGCTGTCTTTCTTTAAACTACAGAAGGAAATGAAGGGCCAGAGCCTCCAGGAATAACTTTAACCCTGGGTTCGCGTGCACAGCTCAGAGCTGGACTTCAGGTGGGTGGGCAGAAGTGTCGAGTCAGAAGACCGTGCAGACACGTCGCTGCACAGGGTCAGGGGGTGCACAGCGCGACACACAATGCGGGTCTTCCCTCCCGCCCCTCGTCTGTAACCCTTCTGCACGGAACCATCTTCTCTAGCACTTCTGTAGCTCTGATGCCTCGCGGGGGCCCTCAGCAAACATGGAAGTGACTGGACGGGGTGAGCAACAGACACGCACAGCAAGAGTGAACTCGCAGGGAGCGGTGCCAAGGCCACTAGTTACTTAGGATCCAGTTTGGAGCCTGAAAAGGGGCCAACAGGTTAACCATTATTTACAACTGCCTCCCTATCAACCAACGAGCTGTTCTGAGTAAGAGCTCATTGAAGGGAAGCCAGATCCTGTGAAAAATTTCCCAACTCGATGGTTCTCTGCTCCCTCCCTCTCCAGGCAAGAGGGGAACACACGAAGAGGCAGAGTGATGTCACACCCCCACCCCCACCCCGGGATTTCCAGAGGCATTCCAACAGAGCACTGGCCTGCCAGCTGTTCCCATCCAAATGACTCACTACCTTTTCATAATTCAGGTCCAGTACAAGAGTTTCAAAATAAAAAGCCTACAGAACGCAAGAAAACAAAGTCTGCCTTTCTAGGCTATCTAAATGGAGCCATATCTAAAAAGCATATATTTTACAGTAAAATGATTTTATGACTTCCTGCCTAAAATTTACCAGCTCTTCTTTCTATGTCAGGGAGGGAAAAAAAAAAAAAAACAAACAACAACTTCTCTTAAATATTCTTCTCTTAAACCATCCTAAGAGATGCTCTTTCTCACTGCAGAGAGGGGAGGCTGAAACAAACTTTCGCTCACAGTCAGTAGTACTGACTTTGCACCAAGTGTGTATACCTTCCTGGAAAGTTTCATCACATTTCACAAATCTTCCTACAAATGACCGGACTGTATTTACTGGATATAAAATAGACCAGGCTGCTCTTCTCCCTTCTTTCAAACACTAGAATTCAAAGTATTCATTTGAGACTCACATTGTGGGACAGAACTACTATTTTAAAAAAAGATAAGATTTAAAATAAAAGATAAGATTTTAAAAAAAAAAGATAAGAATTTCTCTCAATAAACAAGGCTTTACTATATAGCACAAGGAACTATATTCAATATCTTGTAATACAGTGGAAAGAATTTTAAAAAAGAATATAGATGTATACATATATGTGTATCACCAAATCATTTTGTTATGTGCCTGAAACACAATATGGTAAATCAACTATACGTCAATTAAAAAAAAGTGTCTTTCCGTTTGTTGATTGTGAATCCGCAGGAAAAGTGGCCAAAAGAGCAGTTCTCAGGGGGAAAAAGGAAGGCTTTTAGAATGATGGGTCGTTAAGAGTTATAGAAAAAACGTGAGGGTTTGTTACTGCGGTACACAGGTGCTGGACAAAATGGAATTATTCAGAAGGCATTGATTGATCACCTGATAAACTCCCTAGGCTGGACAAAATTATCGTGAGGGCTACTACGAAAGATACGGAGTTTTTAATGTCCTGCAAAAGCAACACAGAAGTCTGATCTCAATATGACAGAATTCCCTGGGAGAGCTAGAGACAAGCAGAATCACTGGACTTAGCTGAATACTGCTCAAAACATATACGCCATTCCAGTGGAACTGAGAAGTATATTTACTTTTATGAGACTTCTTAATGCTTCTGTGCTTCACCATGCACTTCCAAGCAAAGCCCACAAGTCAAGTTGCTTTTAACTTTCATAAACAAATGAAGAGCTAGGTCGAATTTCCCTTCTTTGCAGAATTGAGAAGTGGAGCAGGATGCGTATCAGGGTCTTGACTGGAGGACGGAGAAGACAGAGAAAAGGCACTGGGTGACCAGATTCTTTTTTTTTTGGGGGGGGGGGTGGGCCATGACATGTGGCACGAGGGATCTTATATAGCTTCCTGACCAGAGATTGAACCCGGGCCTCCGGCACTGGGAGTGCAGAGTCTTAACCACTGGACCACCACGAAGTCCCATGACCAGATTTACAATGACCCCAAAAGGGGCATGAGGACAGGGGATTTTGAGTCAGAAGACTCAGACGGCTTTCCTGGTGCTGCAACTGACAAGGTGTGACACCTGAAGGAAAAGTATGTTATTTCTCTGAGAACCTTTTCCGCTCTTGTTATATGGGGATAACAACTCGTGCCTCTGTTGACCAAAACAGTGCTTCTCTGACATAAATTACTCCCTCTGATTGCTTTTTCTTCATAGCAGATTTCTGATCATTTTATTTTCTCTCTCTTTCTCCCTTCTACAGCGGAAGCTCCATGAAGGCAGAGAGACTTTTGCTCCTTTGTTCACTATGCAATCTGCACAGCCTGGCGCATTCAAGTGTTCCATACGTCTTGTGGTTGCTTTGGTCGGAATGCTGTTGCTGTTGTTCAGTCGTTAAGTCAGTCGTGTCTGACTCTTCGCAACCCCCTGGACTCCAGCATATCAGGCTTCCCTATTCTTCACCATCTCCCAGAGTCTGCTCAAACTCATGTCCACTGAGTCAGTGATGCCATTCAGCCATCTCATCCTCTGTCACCCCCTTCCCCACCTGCCCTCAATCTCCCCGAGTATTAGGGTCTTTTCCAATGAGTCGGCTCTGTGCATGGCCAACTATCTCTATGGAAATCCCGAAGTGCTCTCTCCCCTTATTCCAGGGTTAAATTAAGGGTCAGCTCAAACAATGGAGGTGAAAATCTGCCCAGTGTAATGACAGTAGCCTATCACTTTGGTCATTTATTGTCCAGATACTATACTCTGCACTATGCCCTTCAAATACCGTGGAGAAGATTTTTAAAAGGGGATCCTCCTTTGTAACTGATATTTATTGAATGTAGACTAGGCTGGGCATACTCAGTGACATAACTAGAAAACCCCATCAATTCAGCGGGGAAAATCAATCAATATATGATCAAATAGTTCTTATCCCAAAGCACTTCTAATTAACCAACCTTTCCACTTTTTAAACAATTGTGTTGGTGTCCTGAAGACAAATCATAAGTTTTAATCTGGTCCTGATTTAAATGATAGGAAGAGTCTTTTCTAGGAAAGATTTCTGATAGCAGTAAGATAATACATGCAATCAAATAGAACATTAAAAATAATAATGTAAAAATATAAGTAATAAAAATTCTGAGGCTAAAAGAATATGCATAAGACAACTGTATGAGCAAAAATCTTGTTCATATATTCTAACCAGCTTGCTTTTAGTGTTGAAAGGAGGGAAAAGATGTTTTCACTATCCATGATCTGTTGTACGTAATGGTTTCTAGGTTTTCTGACAGATCAATTTAAATAGCAGTCCCCAAGGAGAAACCCAAATGCATTTGTGCCCAAACCTAAAAACATTAAGGCGTATTACACTTAGTCAACTGTCCTACAGATTACATTTCACCATTTTCCAGAAAACTCAAGCGCTGAAACTTTGGTATAACATTTTTTTGTTTGTTTCTACCATTTGTTTAGTGACTTGACCTTGGATTGCCAGTTTTACCTCCCAAGCTCTGCTAGACACTGAAAACTGGGTAAATGCATGGCGGGGACTCGGCTATAAGCAGTTCTGTTTGTTCTGCTTTTGAATTATTTCTTTACAGATTCTGTTGAAGATTTTCCATTCGGCCGAACAAACTTCCTTTTACAAATCATGTGTAGGGGTTTTGCTCTCATGACAACCTCTGAATTATTAACACAATATGAGTCACCCAATCAAAGAATCTGTAACTAGATATTGTTTTCGTCTCTCTCGTGACCCCTTTTAGTTTATAAGTTCAAGGGTTAAGAGCTGCAGTGTTTCCACACACTGTAAAGCTCTGTGCAAAAGGGAATGGCTGTCATCACAGTAACCATCTCATTTGCTACTTTTCTAGCTCATCTCCTTTTAGAAGTTCATGATATTGCCATGGAAGGTCAAATGCAAGTATCTCTTCCAAGTTCCTAGCCTTTTGGAGTTTTCTGTATTTTCACACAGAGCTTCTTTGACTTATTATCTAATTATCCCAAACCCTAAGAATTTTCCTGGTTAAAAATAAAAAACTTTAAAATTCTGACATTTTACGTATCTTTTGTAATTTTTGACTTTAGAAGACGACCGCTTTTAGGCAAATACTCAGAACCCAAACGGTAATTTATAGTTCACTCACTGGAGTGGAGAATTTATTAAATCAACAGTCTTTCATTTCCTTACTGTGAAAGGCACACTTTGTTCTCCTTGATGAATTTACCTATTATCTCACTCTTTGCCCAGGAGGAATTCTCAGTATCTGCTTTAACAGACAGCAGTACTCACAAGCAGAAACATAAACACAGTAAGTGGAAAACACCTCCTGAGTGCCCCTGACTGAAACCTGCCCAGGCCCAGGGCAGTGACACAGCCACAGGTCTGTCTCTGGTTTACATAGTCTCAGCAATCCGGTTTAGAAGAGGAGTCATTCAGACGCAGACAGTCGTAACAACACTAGAAGTTCCAGTTAATGATTAAATACGGGATGTCAAAGATACACTTACCTCCTGTTTAGTTACTTTGGATCCATCCTTCCCCTCTGTATTCTCTGGAGACTAAAAAGAAAATATTTGGGTGAATTGTATTTAAGTTGGAAAATGCATATTAAAAGACCACATAAGTCAATGATAATCTCCAGGGAAAAGAAAATTTGTAAAAGGATACGTTTTACACACACACACACACACACACACACACACACAGAGCATTTATCTGCATAACTGCTCTAATATTAAACCAGAATTGTTGCAAGAACTGATCTGAGCCCCTGTTCTCAATGTACATTCACTTGAAGCAATTTTCATTGATTTCTCTTACCACCGGGGGAAAAGAACAGGGAGCCAATAGTCACTTTGTTCCCTAAGATGAGAGCAGGAAAAGCCCAGGCCAAGGGCAAAACTGTTATTTTCACCCCATACTCGACTAGCTTTGATTCTAGCCCATTTCCTGATAAGACCTGACACATTTATCATGAATTCCCATTTTTCCATCAGTAACTCCAGGGTCTCTCCCACACTCCCGGCCCCAGTGGAATGGCCCAGCACCCAGCCACCCTAGCTGATTTCTTTCCAGAGTTTGATCCATCCCCCCAGGCAGCATCTGCCCACTCTTGTGATAGCGCAAACCTGACTCCTTTCCAGACTCCATAAATACACTTAGATTTATAAGGCAAATCAATTATGTCAATATATTTTTATTGGCTATACAATAAATAAGATGAAAACAATAATAATCAGAAAATTAAAACTATTTGACACAACACAGGAATAGAGTGGGTTTCCCAAGTGGCGCTAGTAGTAAAGAACCTGCCTCCCAGTGCAGGAGACTTGAGAGGTGGGTTCAATCCCTGGGTGGGGAAGAACCCCTGCAGAAGGGAACGGCTACCCACTCCAGTATTCTTGCCTGGAGAATCCCATGGACAGAGGAGCCTAGCGGGCTACGGTCCATAGGGTCGCAAAGAGTTGGACACAACTGAAGTGACTCATCGGACAAGCACGCAGGAATAGAGGAGTGGCTCAGACAGTAAAGAATCTGCTTGTAATGTAGGAGAACCAGATTTGGTCCTTGGGTCGGGAAGATGTCCTGGAGAATGGAAGGGCTACCCACTTCAGTACTCTTGTCTGGAGAATTCCATGGACAGAGAAGCCTGGTGGGGCTACACTCCACAGGGTCACAAAGAGTCGGACACAACTGAGCAACTAACACACACACAGGAATAGAGTTCCCAGGACAAAAAAAATACAAATAGCAAACTGACATTTGATACAATGCATGGCTTAGGAACGGAGAAGGCAATGGCACCCCACTCCAGTCAGAGGAGCCTGCTGGGCTGCAGTCCATGGGGTGGCTAAGAGTCGGACATGACTGAGTGACTTCCCTTTCACTTTTCACTTTCATGCACTGGAGAAGGAAATGGCAACCCACTCCAGTGTTCTTGCCTGGAGAATCCCAGGGATGGGGAAGCCTGCTGGGCTGCCATCTATGGGGTCGCACAGAGTCGGACACGACTGAAGTGACTTAGCAGCAGTAGCAGCATGGCTTAGAAAAGAAAACAGCTATGTGGTAATGCCTAGTCTGATAAAATGAGAAAAACATTTAAATGCTCCTCAAACCCACTGTTTGCTGGTGTTAGTGACACTGTAAATCAATATATTTTCAAAGAACAATCTGGCAATATAAAAAAGACACAGAGGACTAATCATGTAATGACAGAGTAATTCTGATTTTGGAAACTGGAACCAAGACTCAGAGAAAGCAACAAGAAGCTTTGTAAAAATACCGTTTTGTTTGTACTCTTTCTAATATGAAGTAACTGGAAACGACTCACAGGATCAGTAAATAACAGACAAATGTTTAGATAAACAATGTAATTATTAATGTTATGGGATTAAAAATAGTTAAGCTATGTGAACATATGGAAAGTCCACATAAAGTAAGATTAAATTTAAACACTTAGGTTACAGGAAAATCCCTGGCAGACCAGTGGTTAGGACTCCACACTTTCACTGCTGAGGGGCTGCGTTCAATCTCGGGTAGGGGAACTAAGATCATGTGAGCTGCACAGTGCGGCCAAAAAATATTAATAAATAAACGCTTAGATGATAAAGTAATATGTAAAAGTCAGGTCAGAAATAGATAAAGTCTTTGAGAAAGACAAAAGCTTTTCTTCTATGCAAACAACACAGTAAGCCTCTTCTTCCCTGGGACTGCCTGTTACCCAGTCTATGGATTTCTCTCTCTTCAGAACCTCCCAGATCCATGGAGTTCTCTCCTGTTTCCCCATCAAGCAACTATTTTTCCCCTCATCCATGGAATCCTCTCTATCATCAAGGAAAACAGAGCTTCTCTTTTCTCTCCCCACTTTCTGGCACAGGAATGTCTGGCTCATAGATCTTGTGCTGTATCAGGTGGCTGAGTTAGAGACAGAAAAATCTCGGATAATCTAAAAGGTGAGCCATTTGGCTTTGTCCATTTCCCCAGTTACCAGTGTGACCCTTCTGGCCACAAACCAGACGCTGTGTTGTCTGAAGTGCTGGGCTCTCATTCTTACTTATCAGGCCACACTTACTTATCGGTCCAGATCAGATCTGGGCTACCCTCTACCTGGAACTGACAGGCTTTTAAAGAAGCAGCGCACAGCTACTACTTATTTGTTTTTTGGCCATGTGGGATGTTAAGTTTCTTGACCAGGGATTGAATCTACCCTCCCTGCATTGTAAGCGCTGAGTCTTAACCACTGGACTTCCAGGGAAGTCTCCACACAGCTTCTACTGACATTAAATGACATTAAAATTTTTTTTTTTTCTTAAACTGGTATCATCCACAAATTTTTTTCCTTAGACTGATATTAACGACATTATGTTCAATATGCTTCCCGCCAGTGGATTTGTGACAGCAATATGACTGATCACTCTCTAAACTGACCTAATATTGTTCATATTGGATGCAAATTATTGAAAAAGAGAAACTTGGAAACAACCCCCACACCCCCCAAAAGAAGGCAGGTATAACTGAATATGTTAGTTCTTCCAGATGAATGAATGAGCCTAAGACTGGAAACGGGAAGAGAGACAAATGTAGAAAAGCTGGTTTGTCTGGCAACTACTCTACGAGATCACTCTATAAACAAGCACATAGCAAACTGGTAGGCAGGAACAACCCAAATGATCTTCACCCTGGGATCAGTGGGGTTCTGCGGCACACGTGCAGGTCCAGACACCACTTCACTCTTGGCTCCCTAGCTCAGAGCCGTGTGATCTGGGACAGTGACCTGATCATGCGACTCCGTCTCTTTCTCTGATCAATGATAGTGACACCTAACTCAAAGGGTCACGTTTACAATCAAGCGAGATACTGGGGAGAGCATTTCATAGACTGAATGGCTATACAGACGTTATACAACAAAACATGTAAGACCTTCAGTCAGTCAGTTCAGTCGCTCAGTCGTGTCCAACTCTGTGACCCCATGAATTGCAGCACGCCAGGCCTCCCTGTCCATCACCATCTCCCAGAGTTCACTCAAACTCACGTCCATCGAGTCGGCGATGCCATCCAGCCATCTCATCCTCTGTCGTCCCCTTCTCCTCCTGCCCCCAATCCCTCCCAGCATCAGAGTCTTTTCCAGTGAGTCAACTCTTCTCATGAGGTGGCCAAAGTACTGGAGTTTCAGCTTTAGCATCAGTCCTTACAAAGAACACCCAGGGCTGATCTCCTTTAGAATGGACTGGTTGGATCTCCTTGCAGTCCAAGGGACTCTCAAGAGTCTTCTCCAACACCACACTTCAAAAGCATCAATTCTTCGGTGCTCAGCCTTCTTCACAGTCCAACTCTCACATCCATACATGACCACTGGAAAAACCACAGCCTCGACTAGACGGACCTTTGTTGGCAAAGTAATGTCTCTGCTTTTCAATATGCTATCTAGGTTGGTCATAACTTCTCTTCCAAGGAGTAAGCGTTTTTTAATTTCATGGCTGCAGTCACCATGTGCAGTGATTTTGCAGCCCCCCAAAATAAAGTCTGACACTGTTTCCACTGTTTCCCCATCTATTTCCCATCAAGTGATGGGACCAGATGCCATGATCTTCGTTTTCTAAATGTTGAGCTTTAAGCCTACTTTTTCACTCTCCACTTTCACTTTCATCAAGAGGCTTTTTAGTTCCTTTTCACTTTCTGCCATAAGGGTGGTGTCATCTGTATATCTGAGGTTATTGATATTTCTCCCAGCAATCTTGATTCCAGCTTGTGTTTCTTCCAGCCCAGTGTTTCTCATGATGTACTCTGCATAGAAGTTAAATAAGCAAGGTGACAATATACAGCCTTGACATACTCCTTTTCCTATTTGGAATCAGTCTGTTGTTCCATGTCCAGTTCTAACTGTTGCTTCCTAACCTGCATATAGGTTTCTCAAGAGGCAGGTCAGGCGGTCTGGTATTCCCATCTCTTTCAGAATTTTCCACAGTTTATTGTGATCCACACAGTCAAAGGCTTTGTAGTAACAATTTTTATTTGAGTATAGAAGTAAAATAAAGAACCACCTTTTAATCCTGAAATTCTAGACTTCCATATTTGTGACTGAGCCGTATCTACTAAGGCATATTTGTCTTAATGAGTCTGTAAATTATCAAATATGATATATTAAATTCAATAGAGCCTTGAGGTTTAACGCAATTCCTTACATCCAGATTCCCTGCAACCTTGTCATCTGCTTCTGTTACACAGAATAACAGGTATACAATTTCAGAAAGACCTACCACCTTCAGACTGTCTTATCACACACTGCTAACACTTAGCCACGAGGCTGGAGAGAGCAGGAGGTCATGGTATAAAGGAATCAAAAGAGAAGCCTGAAGCTTTCATCCGAGATTTTGAGGAATAAAAACGAAGAAAAGGGAGAAATAAGGCTTGGGGGTGTACATAGATGATCTCAGATATACTTCAACCACCTTGTGAGCAGAAGGGAAGAATGAAGTGAGTGAGAGAGGATGCAGGGGGTTCCAAGGCAGACAGGTTCTTGCCCACTCCCCTAGACAGGGTTGCTGCTGCTGCTGCTAAGTCGCTTCAGTTGTGTCCGACTCTGTGTGACCCCACAGACGGCAGCCCACCAAGCTCCCCGTCCCTGGGATTCTCCAGGCAAGAACACTGGAGTGGGTTGCCATTGCCTTCTCCAATGCATAAAAGTGAAAAGTGAAAGTGAAGTCGCTCAGTTGTGTCCGACTCTTGGAGACCCCATGGACTGCAGCCTACCAGGTTCCTCCGCCCATGGGATTTTCCAGGCAGGAGTACTGGAGTGGGGTGCCATTGCCTTCTCTAGACAGGGCAGACTCACGCTAATCTAGTTCGAACGCAGAATGGCCAAGAAGGCAGAGAACCACGGTCTAACAAAAAAGATCTTCACATATCTGAGGCTCCTTCAGCACCCAAGTGGATGGGTGCTGAACTAAGAACCAGCAAAGGGGAGGGGACACTTGTGGTGGTCTGATGGAAGGCACAGCGGGGATTCTGGGGGACTCACTGGGTGGCAGATGGCGCAAGTCAGCAGGCAGCTGGATCACTGAACACCTGGTAACCCAACAGAAAAGGAGACTCACCCGAGAGCACAAACTGTGTACAGCAAAAATCAACAGGTAGTTGAACTTTTTAAAACTGCCAAATTCTGAAAATGAAAGCAGGCTCCTTGAAATTAAAAAGAACTCAAAACGTAAAGTCTAGACCAGGTACAGCAGAAGAAATAATGAATTGTCATGGAGTGCTGAGGAACTAGCCCAGAATGCAACAAACAGCAATAAGGAGATAAACAGTATGAAAGAGAGGTTAGGAGACATGGCGGTTAACTGCAAGGACCCACATACGTTTAACAGACTTGCAGAAGCAGAGACCAGAGACGCTGGTAGGAAGGCAAAGGCATAATGGGTGAGAATTTTCCCAAACTGAAGTCATGAGTCTCCAGATGAAAAACTCACACCAAGGAACAAACTGGAAACAAAACAAAGCAAACATATACAATGAGACATAATAAAACTACAGAAAGTCAAAGAAAATGAAGAAAGTCATTAAAAGTTTCCAGAATTAAGAGATGGATTATTTTCAAAGAATTAACTTCTCACCAGAATCTGTAAACAGCAAACTCCAGAGAAATGTTCAGGAGTTGAGGAAAAGTGTCAGCCTAAAATTTTACACCCAGCTATCATTCAAGAGGAAAGGTAAAATGAAGATATGTCATAAATACTAAGAGAGTTTACTGCCAACAGAGTCTTTTTTCCAACAAGGATCTAAAACTAAAGGATCAAATTCAGCAATAAGAAAAGAGAATTGAGATGAAAGAAAAACGTATAAGAAAAAAGTATAAAATATATTGGCAAATCTATTAATTGTAGATACTAATATCTATTTCATGTGTGTTTAAAATATTTCAATAGAAGTCATAAACTAGTGTTGCCCTATAAAATTATAAAATGTAATTTTAGATTTTTGAATAGCCACATGAAGAAAGTAAAAAGACAAAGGTGAAACTAATTTTGATAATATATTTCATTTAGCTGAAGATACCTAAAACGTTATCATTTCAACATGCTATCAAGATTCAAATTATTAATCAGGTATGTGACAAACGTTCTTCACACTAAATCTTCAAATCCTGGCATGTATTTTACATTTACAGCACACTTCCACTCAAATGCCAAGTTTTCACTAGGAATCAGTTCATTCAGTTCAGTCGCTCAGTCATGTCCAACTCTTTGCGACCCCATGAATTGCAGCACGCCAGGCCTCCCTATCCATCACCAACTCCCGGAGTTCACTCAAACCCACATCCATCGAGTCGGTGATACCATCTAGTCATCTCATCCTCTGTCGTCCCCTTCTCCTCCTGCCCCCAATCCCTCCCAGCATCAGAGTCTTTTCCAATGAGTCAACTCTTTACATGAGGTGGCCAAAGTACTGGAGCTTCAGCTTTAGCATCGTTCTCTCCAAAGAACACCCAGGGCTGATCTTCAGGATGGAATGGTTGGATCTCCTTGCAGTCCCAGGGACTCTCAAAAGTCTTCTCCAACACCATACTTCAAAAGCATCAACTCTTTGGTGCTCAGCTTTCTTCACAGTCCAACTCTCACATCCATACATGACCACAGGAAAAACCATAGCCTCGACTAGACGGACCTTTGTTGGCAAAGTAATGTCTCTGCTTTTCAACATGCTATCTAGGTTGGTCATAACTTTTCTTCCAAGGAGTAAATAAGCGTCTTTTAATTTCATGGCTGCAGTCACCATGTGCAGTGATTTTGGAGCCCCCAAAAATAAAGTCTGACACTGTTTCCACTGTTTCCCCATCTATTTCCCATCAAGTGATGGGACCAGATGCCATGATCTTTGTTTTCTGAATGTTGAGCTTTAAGCCTACTTTTTCACTCTCCACTTTCACTTTCATCAAGAGGCTCTTTAGTTCCTCTTCACTTTCTGCCATAAGGGTGGTGTCATCTGCATATCTGAGGTTATTGATATTTCTCCCAGCAATCTTGATTCCAGCTTGTGCCTCTTCCAGCCCAGCATTTCTCATGATGTACTCTGCATAGAAGTTAAATAAGCAGGGTGACAATATACAGCCTTGACATACTCCTTTTCCTATTTGGAACCAGTCTGTTGTTCCATGTCCAGTTCTAACTGTTGCTTCCTGACCTGCATATCGGTTTCTCAAGAGGCAGGTGGTCTGGTATTCCCATCTCTTTCACAATTTTCCACAGTTTATTGTGATCCACACAGTCAAAGGCTTTGGCATAGTCAATAAGGAATACCTGACCCATATTTAGAGATCATAAACTAAACTTTGTTGTATTTTCACATATCCAGGTTGTTGCAAACATGTTTAAAACCTTCTAATAACTGAATCGAATATCAGCTTTTAAATTTAAATTGATGAAATTAAAATTTTTAAACTTGGCTCATTCTTTCTCAGTGGCTAACAGCCTCGTGTAGTTAGTGGCTGCCATCCTGGGTGGCACAGGTCTAGACAATAACAACCATAAAAGATGAGAGGAGGGGGAACACAGCATCCCCATCTCCAGCATGGGAGGGTCTGGTTTTGTTCTGGAGGATTATACAGACACAGAATCATTTAAGATCATACTAAAATAAAAATTTAAAGACAGGCATTATGTTTTTTAAGAAAATAAAAAAGAATCTATACACTTAAAAAATCAGGAGGGGTGAAATAAAGCAAATTTTACACATCAAAGACAGGAAAGAAAAGAGGAAAACACATGATAAATAGAAACCACAAAATAAGTCATTAGAAAAAGTCCACATATATTAGTTATCATAATATACCTAAACAAATTACACTCATTCATTATAATGTCAAATAACAAAAGAAATAGCATGCAATATGTGATTACTTGTAAATTTCAAAACATGCACAAATCAATATTATGGATTTATATATAACATACACATCATGAACATCTAAAATCATGACCTGCAAAGATATACAATCAATTCATGATCAAGGTTATCTTCAGGAAGGTTCACAAGGGAAGGGAACCAAGGGGGTGTTTTGAACTTAAACTTTATAACATTTTATTCTTAGAAAGATCTGAAGCAAAGAGGATAAAAAATGGTCAAATGTGTGAATTCTGAATGATGGGTAAATAGGCATGTTATATTATTTCCTGAATTTCTTTGTATTTAAAACTCCCAAAGTATTACCAATATTCAGGGGGAAGAAGGGTGGAAGTAAAGCCCAGGTGGCAGTGCCACATCTGCCAACACAAATTCCACAACTATTAGTGTTTCTTGTGTTTCTTACAAGTCTGGGCAGACACCACCTCTTCCTCTTCTGGCCAAAACATAATTCATAGTCATTTCATTTGTGCTGATACGAAGGAATCTGGAGTCGGGCAAGATGGGAAGCCAAGATCATTAGAAACATGAATTCAGAACTGTCCTCTTGAGTGGGCGTGGGAGGAGAGCTGGTGAAGGAAGCCAGAGTTCCTTCAGCAGCTGACCAACTTCACTGTCTCCACTCTCCCATCTTACAAAGATGCCAGAGTCCTGCATCTGAGGACATGAAAATGTACCGAAGGGGACAAAATCATACTTCCTTAAGACTGCAACAGGACGAGGAGTCCTTCTTGGGAAGCGAAGGAAATGAAATTTGGAATTTTCATTCTGCAGACCATCCATAGCAATCAACAGAACAAATGCCCACGTATTGAGATTCTCGTTGAATAAACAGCAGTTACTACTTTACTCAGGGGCTCTAACTGGGACCATCAGCCCAGCTTTCTCTCTCCAAACTCAGGAAGGTATCTGCAAAGATGAGAGAATCAGTATGCCCCTCAACAGCTGCTTGGAAACAGCGCTGGATGGTCCTAGCCTCCAAATTTGTCACTTCTGAGAAAAATACTGAGGGTGTGGCAGGAAGCTGGGAAGTATAGTACCTCCTGGTGCCATCTTTTTCCACTGCGGAAGAAAGACAAGAGCTCGGGATTCTTAGCAACGAGTGCTGGACCTTGTGTTAAAGTTCCAAATAGTCTTCACCGGTAAGTGCAGGCTCTCGGAGTTTTCCTTCCAAGACATTAAGTGACAAGGGTTGTTTTCTAACTTAAGTGAATTCACTGAGATCGTATAGTGTGTACACAATTCAAGTAACCATTAGCCAGCTGCCATAGAACAAATCCAGATTCAACTGCTGGATTATCTATGCTGATGCAGGAAAGTTGGGAGCAGATATAACTGCAAATAAACAATCACTTCTTTTCATCTAGGGAATGTATTACTTTGAGCGGACTCTTATTCAACTCGCTGGTCAGTATGTTTAAATTAGTACCATTTCTCTTTTAAAATTAATTTTTAAACATTTTCTTTTAAAACTAATTTACATTTTCTGTTACAAATCTAAAGCTGGAGAAAATAAAGCACTCCAATAGTGAGCTGGTTAGCAAAGAGGACATTTAAGGACAAAAATCCAAATAACCCACCCAGAGAAAGACTGAAATGTGTCTATAACTAAGTTTTCACTCTTCTGCTAAAATTGACACATAATTAAATTATTTAAGGCAGCATTAATTTCCGTCCACAAATAAGGGCACTGTCCGTGAAATTCTCTTGAAGTTTTCCAAATAACACATATTTCCCTTAAACTCAAACATGCACGTATTTGACATACGAAACAGACTCTGAAAATTTTATTCAAAGCCATAAGGACCACTGTTTAACATCAGCATGGCAGTTTTTCATTCATTCTCTAAGTGTGTGTTTGAGATCTTCCAATACGGCCATTTCCTTCTCCAGATCTTCCCAACCCACGGATTGAACCTGGGTCTCCTGCACTGTAGGCAGACGCTTACTGTCTGAGCCACCAAGGAAGTCCAGCCACCAGGGAAGTCCAATACTGCCTTGCTTGTTAAAATAACCCTTAAAAAATCCAGTATCTGGGGATGAGAGGTCACATGCAAATGACCTTCGTTAATAATGAAACCAATGTCAAATTTCTTTCTTACTTCCTCCTTGGCTTATGTCTATTAATTTCATCAACTTCTATAAACCCAAATAGCTTGTTAAGGCCACGAGGCTAGTATGTCTTCCCAAAATAAAATCTTGTTGTTCACGATAAAAGTAATGGAGTAAGCACTCTGCTTTAAACAGACTCTCGATGAACTGAAATAAACAGCAATTCTCTCTTTTCTGAGGGATACTTTTAAGGAAAGTATCTCATGGATTCCATTACAAAAGATAGCGGAAGGCAAAGAAAAAGCTGTGTTTAAGTACGCTCAGCAAAATTTTCTTTGTATGAATGTACATAATTTAAAAATGGAAATATATCATTAATGCAAAATAACTTAAAAATCTTACGCAGCTCTTTGGTCTGAGTTGCCTTTTTCAGGAGAGTCACCTCTTCCCATGTTGGGTGAATGGGATGGTGCAGGAAGCTCCTGGCTGAGGCTGGAAGCCTGACCCCAACCTGGCTTGTATCTTATGTCCCTGGGCCTGAGTTTCTTCATGAGGAAGACTAAGAGGCTGGATCCAAAGATTTCACTCTCCTGACTTAGTAAGATACTCAAATATATACTAATCACACTAGGGAGTGTATATCACAGGTCAGGTACTGAAGCCTTGGAAGGGATACGAGAAGAGACCCACAGCAACCATCATCATCTCAACAAACACGGACTATACCTCACTCACGTGCGAGGCAGTGATCTAAATGAGTTAAAATCTCCTTCACCACAATCCTGTGAGGTGGGTAAAGAGCATCATATCCACTGTATGAATCAGGAACTGAAGCCAGAGAGGTTTAGGTAACTTGCCCGAGACAACACAGCTGGTAATCTCGCTGGTAAGTGTAAGAGCTGGGATTCTGACCAGGGGGACAGGCTCAGAGTTCATCCTCTCATCCACTACAGGCTCTAAGTGCTTTCTTCTGGCTTTGCTAGATTCAAAACTGGGTGCATATCTGGGACTTTAGGGCAGCAGAAGGGTTCCAGTCTGGGAAGTATCTTAACTCGTAGACCTGAGCAAGCAGCACATAATATGTAATGGAGTGTTTCCTCCTCTGCCTCATTTGTGCTGCTGCTGCTGTTAAGTCGCTTCAGTCATATCCGACTCTGTGAGACCCCATAGACGGCAGCCCAACAGGCTCCCCCATCCCTGGGATTCTCCAGGCAAGAACACCGGAGTGGGTTGCCAGTTCCTTCTCCAGTGCATGTAAGTGAAAAGTGAAAGTGAAGTCGCTCAGTCGTGTCCGACTCTTAGCGACCCCACGGGCTGCAGCCTACCAGGCCCCTCCGTCCATGGGATTTGCCAGGCAAGAGTACTGGCGTGGGGCGCCATTGCCTTCTCCGCCTCATTTGTGGGCCTCAGAATAACATGGAGAAGGCAATGGCAACCCACTCCAGTACTTTTGCCTGGAAAATCCCATGGACGGAGGAGCCTGGTAGGCGACAGTCCATGGGGTAGCAAAGAGTCAGACATGACTGAGCGACTTAACTTTTAGAATAACAAGAAACAATTTCCCATTAGAAATATGACATGTTAATTGCTTCCAAGTTCTGGCTATTTGCAGTGAACAATCGGGTGTATGTATCTTCCCAAATTACGGTTTTCTCTGGACATATGACCAAGAGTGGGACTGCCGGATCATATGGTAGCTCTGCTTTTAGTTTTTTAAGGAACTAAATGTCCATTTGAATGGATAAATATGTGGGGACTTCCCTAGTGGCCCAGTGGCTAAGATTCCTCTCTCCCAGTGCAGGGGGCCCAGATTTGATTACTGGTCTGGGAACTAGATCTCACGCACTGCAACCAAGAGTTCACATGCCCTAACTGGAAATCCTGCATGTCACAACTAAGACCCGCAGAGCCAAATAAATAAAGACTTAAAAAAAAGAAGATGTGGTACATAAATATACAATGGAATATTTCTCAACCATAAAAAGAATGGACAATGACACTTGCAGAAACATCGATAGAGATTATTACACGAAGTGAAATATCAGAGAAAAATATCGTATGACATCATTTATATGTGGAATCTGTAAAAATGATACAAATGAACTTATTTACAAAACAGAAACAGACTCAGAAACAAATTTACAGTAAACAAAGGGGAAAGGTGAGGGTGGGATGAATTAGGAGTTTGGGATTAACATATACACACTACTATATACATTAATAAAACAGATAAACAACAAGGACCTACTGTCTAGCACAAGGAACTTTATTCAATATTTTGTAATAAGCTATATAAGAAAAGAATCTGAAAAAGAATAGATATATGTACATGTATAACTGAATCACCTTGCTGGATACCTGTAACGAACACAATATTGTGAATCAACTATACTGAAACATAACCTATACTGCAAATAAATAAATAAAAATTTTAAAAAGACTAAACCTATCATAAAATAAAACTTAAGATAATTCTGAAAAATGAAAATATTACATGTTAAGAGGCACATAAATTTACTATTCTAGGTTTTTAAATGTTCATATACATGGCTACAAGTACTTTTATCTTACTATTAAAAGTAAAGACAAAACACCAAATCATTTCTATCATTTTCGTAGCACTTAATGTTTTTCTATGTACATTCAACTTGTTGCTGTATTTGATCATCTCAACAGCACTGAGATACACAGGGACTGTCTCAATATTCCCATTTTACAGATGAAGAAAAGAGGCTCAAAGAGGTCAAGCGACTTGGCCCCATTAAAGAGTCGGGGAGACGTGTGACCATTAAGAGGGGGAACAGTAAAATTAAAAACTGTAAATAAAAGAAGAGATAAAGGAAAGCAATGAAAAGTAGACATAAAAGATACAGTTCAGAAATGTATTCTACGCCATATATATGGAAGGTCAGAAGTCTTTCAAGCTTCACACTTAAGTCTTTGGTGTATTAACCTCCCACATACACTGGGTCTAGGACTCAGCAACTTCCCACAAAGTAGAATTTAACTAATTGTGTCCAGTATTGTAAAAAGCCACAGTTTATACCCAAAAAGAGAAAGATAGAAAAGAAAAAATAAAAACCACCTTTTGGGGTAAACTTTGTATTTATCTTTGGATGGGATCAAAATAATAAAGATACAATTTTAAAATAATGTCACTTCATACCTTTTAAAAATAACTTTTGTAATTACACATTTATCAGCTGGTAATCCAGAACTCTGAAATAAAAATCCGTTCTGTTCTAGGTCCAACAGCTTTTCCAAGCTATGAGGCTTTCATTCTTTATTTGACGAATACCAAACACAAAAGCACCTGCTTGTTTTTTAAATCCAGTGCCTAAGCAATGGGGGCTTCATACACGTATTACAACGTGTCAATAGTACTGTGTAATATGCAAGTGTTCATGGGGCTCTCAGGTCTCTGAGACTCAGATTCCTCATCTGCAAAACTGGGCTAAAAATATATTCTACCATGTTGGGTTACTGGAGACATTAAATGAGATGGTGAATGCAAAGTTCTTAAACAGTCAATGGATGTTCCATATCGTGAGGCCAGTATTTTTTTTTTTAACTGTAGTATAGTTGTAAACTATACTTTGCAAAAGACCCTGAAGCCAGCAAAGATTGAAGGCGGGAGGAGAAGGGGACGAGAGAGGATGAGATGGTTGGATGGCATCACTGACTCGATGGACATGGGTTTGAGCAAGCTCTGGGAGTTGGTGATGGACAGCGAAGCCTGGCGTGCTGCAGTCCATGGGGTCACAAAGAGTCGGACACAACTGAGGGACTGAACTGAAACTGATGCAAGTGTATTTACATGTTTCTGGTGACAGGTGAATATCCCTGTTATCTGAAATATAACAACAAAGACAATGTATCTTGGAAATAGTAAATCCACCAGTTGATGGTGGAATTAGAGAAAATATGAAGTTTTAGACTTTCAATACTCGAAGATGCCAAAGCTTAGGGATGGAAACTTCACATAAATACCTTGCATAGGAGCCTGCAGTCCATTAGTTTCTGAAATACCCAGAAGGCTTCATGATAATGGGCATCTTTCAGAAGCCAGAGGTCTGGACCCTGAGGGCAGCCTTAGGCTGCAATCACAGATAATAATGACTTGTGGAGTAACTTCCTCTGACTGGTGCCTAGGAGCAATGGCATCAGCCTATATCTTAATAAAGACAACATTTTAAACAGATGGACACACATATTTACATAGCTTGAGTCCTTCTTGTTTCATTCAATGGGCGCCTTTATTTAAATACCTATCACTGACTCAATGGACATGAATTTAAGCAAACTCCGGGAGCTAGTGAAGGGCAGGGAAACCTGTCATGCTGCAGTCCATGGAGTCGCAAAGAGTCGGACACGACTTAGAAACTGAACAACGACCACCACCTGAGATTACTAGAAATGAACGTGTACGGGAAGTACTGTGGCGTCACAGTTAGGCCAAAATGCTTGAGGGCTGGGGTGGAATTCCTAGTTCTGTCACTTCCAGCTGTGTGACCAGGGGAAATGCCTTCATCTGACTAAGTCCCCGTTTTCTCACTGTGTCTGGGGCTGAGACCAGCTGCAGGCTCCATGGTCTGGAAGCAGACCCGTCTCGGCCACCCCCTACCTCTGAAGATGTCATTATGGAGAACACACCTGACCGGGTGCTTAGATGATTCAGGTTATTAATGCAAAGTGCTGGGAACAGTGCCTGAGTCATAGAAAGCTACCTAAATGTTATTTATTGTGGCTGTCAATATCATACTCTGTGAGACGAGGCCAGCCTTGCAGAACTGCAGGGAGAATAAAATGAAATAATATGAAATTACTCCATAATGCTTCCCACCCAGGTTTATTTCTAACAACTTCACATATTTCTATTTAAAAGAAGGTGCCTAATGACTATAAAGCACAAAGCTCAGCCAGGCATTCAATAAATGGCAGCTATTTAACTTTTAATGGTAATAAATATACGCATATGTTGTTACTGGTAAGTTTCTCTTGAAATATTAAATTTTGGAACCAATTTTGAGATTTAAAACCTTTTTCCTCTTCTTCCCTACTTCTGATTATGCATATCATTTACTTTCTGTGACTGAACAAGCATTTGCTTTGGGCAGATCTAAATGGCCCTGTTTTCTGGATATGCCCACAAGATATAAAAATACTGGACTCAATAAACACCTTGACCAAGGACCAATACATGATTCAATTGAACTCTTCTAAGAAGGCAGTGAAATGCACAATAAAAAAGCAGCCAGTGGGGGGAAAATTCAACATTTTGATTTGGTTTGTTATCTTCAACACTGATTTTGAAATTACTCAGGAGACTAATATCGTATTTCAACACACTAGGTACTCTGAAAGCAGACAGCTTAAATGGTGTTTATGTCAGTCGCCATTTCCAAACTGTAACCTGCAGGAAAGTGGAATATATTTAAACTTGGTGTAAACAAAGGCAGTGGTCTAGGAGAAAAAAATGTAGGAGAAGTGGATCACCTGATAACTGATTTGCCAAGGGAATTTTAATGTCATATGGCGATATTTTTAAGCATAATTTTTTCTGTGAGAAAAATCAACCATGTAAAAATGCACCAGATGAAAGCCTGTGTTCTCTTAAAAACACCACATTTGTTATCTGGTTGTTGAACACTGACTCCTATAATTGCAGTTAATTGGACATACAGGTGCGATCTATGTGCCACTGGTCCTCCTGTAAAATGAAAGCTGGATTACTACAAGGCTATTATTTCACTGCAATTCTCTTAACAATTAAAAATTATCATTCAGTATCCTATGATAAACCACAATGGAAAAAAATATATATATATTTCTATGTGTAAAGATAGATATATGCACATAAAACTGAATCACTTTGCTATATAGCAGAAATTAACACAACACTATAAATCAACTACACATTAATTAAAAAAAAAAAATACCTGTCTCACAATATGGAACATCTACTGACTGTTTCACACATGCTGGCCCTGTGCTAAGAACTTTGTATTCATCATCTCATTTAATGTCTGCAATAACCCAACAAGGTAGAATATATTTTTAGCCCAGTTTTGCAGATGAGTCTCAGAGACCTGAGAGGCTTACAGAGTTAAGCAACCTACCCTAAAACATACAGCTAGTAAACAGTAAAGCCAGGTCAAACTGGACGATCTCCCCAACAAAGACATGAAGTAATTCAAGTTACTACTTTCTTTTTTTGAAAACGATTCATTCATGCACTCGTTCAACAGTTATAGTACCTGTGCTAAGTGCTGTGGTGGGAATTAAAAAAAAGGCCAGAGCCATCAAACACTTCATGGTCAAGTGAAATTAGAAGGACTACAAAATTAATTCAAAATTAGGTAATCAAATAATATATGTCAATTTAGAAACATGGTCCTCACTTTTAAACATCAGAGGGTGGTTACAAGAAAAGCATGGGACCAGGAAGTCACAGAATCTTCACTAATGAGGGCACCTACTGTGCACAATCTAACCTCAACGGCTATTAATATAACAGGCCTTGAATTTACGTTTCTTCTACTTCAAAGAAAGCAAGACTTCACAGACCACCTCTATTAACAAACTAGCAATGATCCCCTTAAGATAAAAAAAAAACAACAAAGTAACCCCCAACCCTTTTAACCAAACAACTTTTTGTCAGTGTTTTTTCTTTGGACATGCAGTCTGGCCAAACTTTTGAATGTTTAGAACTCATGGTTTTTCTTGTGGCTCATTATCATTTCTTGCCATGAATTATAAATACTGTCATATTTATATTACTTACCCTCTCAGACTGAAAGAGCCTTAAAAACAAGGGCCTTTACTCATTCATTTCAGAAAGAGTTTGTAATGTCAATAATTCACTTACTTCCCCAAGGTGATGGTACTCTGCATTAACATGATGCTTGATAAATGTTTATTTCACATGAAGTGAGTGAAGGGCTGAATAAAATGTATAACCCTGACGTTTTGGAGCCTTTACTCAAATATAGGTTTCATTTAAGTATCAACTCAATTAAACTCAGCAAGTATTTATGGATGGCATACTACGTGTCAGGCCCTTTCACATTCAGACTGGATAGCTCAAAATGGCACGTGTGCATGCTCAGTCGCTTCAGTTGTGTCTGACTCTTTCTGACCAGATGGACTGTAACCCGCCAGTCTCTGTCCATGGGATTTTCCAGGCAAGAATACTGGAGTCGGTTGCCATTTCCTCCTCCAGGATATCTTCCCAACCCAGGGATAGAACCCATGTCTCCTGCATCTCCTGCACTGCAGGCAGATTCTTCACCGCTGAGCCACCGGGGAAGCCCAAACCAATTTAGAGATTCAATTCAAGCCCTATCAAAATCATGGCAGGCATGCTTGTAGGAATTTACAATCTGATTCAAATATTTGTATGAAAGCCAAAACAATTTTGAAAAAGAATATAGTGAGAGACTGACATTACCAGTATCAAATCTTACTATACCATAGAAATCAAGATAATGTGGTATTAATATATGAATAAATATATAGATTATGAACACAATTCAAGAGCACAGACATCCAACCTTTACATTTATGATGAATTGATTTTCAACAAAGGTGCCTAGGCAATTCAGTGAAAAAGGATGGTCTTTTTAACAACTGGTGCTGTGATAAGTAGATATCCACATATACCAAAACAAAAATAATATAAAACTGAAACCCTTATCTCACACTATTTACAAATTTAACTCAAAATGGATCATAGACCTAAATATCAGAGCTAAAATTATAAAACTTCTCGAAGTAAATATCTGTGACCTTAGATTAGGCAAAGATTTATTAGACAGGATATTAAATGGATTTCATCAAAATTAAAAAAACTTTTGTTCTTCCAAAGACACAACAACAACATTTTTTAAAAAGCCACAGACTGGAAGGAAAGATCTATAAATCATTTATGATAAAGGACTTGTATCTAAATATATAAAGAACTCTTACAAATCAATAATAAGACGAAAATCCAATTTAAAAATGGGCAAAACATTTGAATAGACATTTCACCTAAGGTATCTATTATGCTAGTAAACACATGAAAAGATGCTCATCATCATTACTTATTACAGAAATGTAAATTAGGCTAATTAAAAAGCTATAACCAAAAAACCCCAACAATTAGCTATGAGCACAGATACAGAGAAAACTGGAACCCTCGTGCACTGATGATACAATTACCATCAAAATCAGTTTGGAAGTTTCTTAAAACATTAAGGATAGACTTTCATATCACCTGTCAGTTCCACCCTTTGGAAACTTCCCAAGAGAAAATGAAAATATGTCCATGCAAAGACTTACATATAAATATTCATGACAGCATTACTTAAAACAATTCAAAATGAAAACAATTCAGATGTCTATTGACCTGTGAAAGGATAAACAGAAAGTCGAAAATTCATACAACGGACTACTATTAGGCAATAAAAAAGAATGGAGTATGGATACAAGCTACTCTGTGGATGGACCTCAAAATCACTGTGCTGAGTGAGAGAAACCAGACACAATTAGACTACATATTGTTTGATTCCTTTTATATAAAATTTCCAGAAAAAGCAAATCTATAGAGATAGTAATCAGTGGTTGCCTAGGACTGGGGGGGAGTAGGGACTATCTGCAAACCATGGAGAAGACCTTTCTGGAGTGATGGAAGTGGTTTAAAACTGGACTACAGAAATGTTATACAACTCTATAAATGTATTAAAAGTCACTGATTTGTATACTTTGTATAGATAAATGGACTCTATGGTAAGTACATCATACCTCAATAAAGCTTTTTTTTTTTTAAGGAAATTACAGCCCCATCCATATTGCTTGAGAGTTGCTCAAGTGTCAGTGTCACTCAGCACTGCACAGTGACACAATCAATCTTTTTTTAAAAAAACAGACTTTTAAAAAATTCACATCTCATTATTCTTAATAATATACATGTATTTGACTTCTAGTTAAACTAAACATTTCCATGTATTGGGTTTGTTATTTTCTTAAAAGGATATACATCTATTTCATAAGGACATCTTTTCATCTTTTTTAAAGTAGCATGCTTTTTTCAGTGGTATGTGGTAGACATATTTTTTCCCAGTTTTTCATTAGTTTTAAAGTTTTGTTAACAGGGTTTTCTTTTTCTTTGCCATATGACATATTCATTTTCATGCAGTCAAATTTATCCGTATTTTCATTTACAGAGTCTGTCTCTGATGTTATAATACGCAATCTCCTTTTGAAAGATTAATCAGAAACCTTGAGTATTGTTAGGTAAGCATCCCCTGTTCCAAGACCAGCGTTACTAGGCCTTTCCATTTTATATAAAGAGATAAAGCATAATTTCAAACCTCAAAGCTGGAGGCAAACGGACTTTTCTGCCTTAAACCTTTAGGGTAAAGATGGACTAGTGCTGACCCCCAAATTCCTGGGAAATTGTCTCATCAGAGAAAACTTCACATGTGATACACTTGACTTTTCCAGTAGTTCCAGTGATGAGGAACTGGAAAAATAAAAAGAAGGATGTGAAAACGTGCCCGCTGCTGCTAGTCATGCCAGGACCATGGCTAGAGGGCTCACTGGCTGAGGCCTCTTTGGAGACCATCAGGTCATTCCCTAACAACGTGATCACTGCATTCAACGTGATCAGGCATTCGTGGATGTCTGCCCGGAACAGTCTAGAACTCAGTCACTCACTGTCCCACCACCACCTGAGTCCAGGAACACTACCATTTTCCCTGCTGCTCCATTCACTATTAGTGGGTGGTCACTCCCTACCCATCAGGTAATGAATACAGGAAACACAACTTTATTTAAATCTCACCGACTCAGGAACACATGTAACACTAACTGAAGAACCCGTCACTCCTGAGTGCTATACTCATCGAAAAATACTACTGCAGTTCCAAAAACCACTTGCTTTCATGTAGCTATGACTACCATACAAAGATACAGAGAAAACTCATAAAGGTAAGAGAGGCTCAGGAGGTACTGCACAACACAGGGACTACAAATAATATTTTGCATTAACTGTAAATGGAACATAACTATAACTGGATAAAAAAATTTTTTTAATAATTGTATTTTAAAAAAAGAAATGCCATAAAAATGTTTTATATTAATGTGGACACTATGGCCTTTAAGGCATATACATGAGGCCCGGTCATGTTAGATACAATCAGAAGAGGCTATTCAAATGCCTGAAAACAGAAAATGACTGATTTTTTTTCTTTGTATATATGAGTCTCCCCCACACACATACACTTTCAAGACTGGCCCCAATTCAACCTCTTTCCTTATCTATCCTACAGTTTTTGGAATCTATACTATATATTCTGGGACCTGTATACAGGTTTAATATTATTTAATTGTTTTGTGCCCATTACTCATCAAATTAAACATAAGCTCCATGAGGGCAAACTTTGTATTCCTATGGCATTCAAGCAGTACTAGGGTTCCAGATGCTTCTACTGACTTTGTTAGTGCCATTTCTTCCTCTGCAGCCTCAACAGTGCTCATTAAATAACATTTCTTGATTTCTGGAAAAAGTTGAAAAACAGGGGCCAAGAAGGTTAAAAAAAAAAAAAAAGTATTGTGAGGGCACTTTGAAAACTTACAATGTAAAACAGGCAGTGCTTTAGCTAAGAAAAATACCACGGAGTAGTATGTAAATGCTTTGGCAGATACCCCAGCTTTACAGATCTCGAAGAGCACAGCACAGATTGTCTCCAGTTCTCTTCTCTGCACCTAGGCAGGCTTTATCTAATGACTATAGTTTCCTATGTAAGTTTCAGGGAACCCCAGGGCTCCATGAGGCAGTTCCAGGGTTCTATGGGGCGGCATCAAGGTTTGCCTGGTGAACACAATGGCCATGGGAGCCACGTTTAATTTGTGGTTGCTCCTATCCAAGTAACAACCCAGGTCTTTGAGCCGTATGTATAAATGAAAAGAATTTCTATTAATCGAGGAGAGGTTTCCTATCTCAGAAGAAGACTGACACACAGGTGCCAACACACAGGTCGGCCCTTGGTCCCAGGATGCCTGGCTAGCTTCTTCTCTGCTTTCTAGGGAAATAAAACAATAATCAAAAGCCAGTTTCTCTACTGTTCTTCTGTTCTTCCCTTCTGTTCCCTTGAGAGAGGAGGGCAGTGAGAAAAAGTGAAGAGTAATGGTTTCACTAACTCTGACTCCTGGACAACAGGATTCCAGCACATGAGGATCTCTTATAATAAAGAATTTGTACAATCTATTTGTCTACATTTGTTAATAATTCCCAGAATGGAGATGATATCAACTCACTCTGGAACCCAGTTCTTGGTGACTCTACTAGAATTCCCAACCTCATCATTAAACCAAAGATAAAATGCCGAAAATGGTGGCATCATTCTAATGTCCTCATTGTAGTACTGGAAAAACCGTACTTTCATAATAATTAAGTTTAACTAATGAATCCGAAGTATTAGTACTCATCCATCTTCTCAGGCTGGGCGTTTCTTTGCATTTCAAATTCCTCTTCACCGCCCATGAGTGAGTAAATAAAGAGAATGAGTAAACAATGTCTGGAAGTAAGGCCTTTACCTACAGCATCTAATTAAACCTTTGGTACTAGTTATTGGTAGCTGACACCCTTAGGTAATTCCTGTCTTAAAGCCCCAGTTCAATGGCAGTACCACCATCTCTCAAGGAGTTCTGAGGTTTAAATAAGACGTTAAATCAAACTCCGCCCACAGTATGAGGCATATAGTATGTGCACAATAAACTCTTAGATTTTTTTTAAAAACTTTTAATTATAATATTTATTTTTCCAAATGGAGGAGACAAGTTTTCCATCAACTTCTAAAGACAGATAAAAAGTCAAAAGCCTCTGTATTTTTAAAGCTTCAAGATTTTGAAAATGAGATCACTTACAAACACAAATCATTCCACCATCTTTAACTGATACAGCAACATACTATTTGCCTTTTTGCTTCCAATTTAATATCCTCACTGCTTAACACTGTTGGACACGCGAGGCCAGGCGGTGGGAGGGTGCAAAGTATTTTCTCAGCAACAGCCGCCACACTGCAGTTTCTCCTCGGGGTGAAAGAAAGCCTTCCCTCGCTTCCCTGGGACAATGACAAGTCGCAGCCGGACTCAAAGGGAAACGTGCGTCCCCGGGGCGAGTCACTTGGGTGTCCCGGGCCTGCGCGGAAGGGGACACATAATAGTCCTGCAGGAGGGACCCCAGGTCCCCCCTCCGCACCCAGGGGTGCGAGAGCACGCGGAGCCCGCCTTCCCGGACCGAGTGTGGGTTTGGGTCGCCGAATCGGACCCGGTGACCCCTGCCCTTTGCAAACACAGTTGCGCGCGCCCCCGGCGGCGTCCCGTTCCTGCGCAGGGCCAACTCCGCGAGTCCCCCGCCGCCAACTGCACGCAGGTCCAGCCGCCCGGCCCTGCCCGACACTGGACTGGGTACATACGGGTCTGCAGCGGGGGCGGCAGCGGGGTGAGCACTATGTTAAAACATGGCTTTCCCTCTCCCGTGGCCTGAGCGCCTTCGCGGCGCACCGGCGTGGGCATGGCCCACAAGGGAATAACCCCGACATCTGCCCGACTTACTGGATTCATTTTCGATCTCCCTGTGCGTGTTACTTGTTACTCCTCCCCTCCGCCCGCTCCCCCCGCCCCCGGTCTCGCTGCTTTTTCCTGCACACTAACCTCAATCTGGCAGTTTTGGAAACAGAAAACTCCCTTTCTGGAAGCGGGGGGGTGCAAAGCGCTTTTGCGTCTTGTTCGAGGTAGAAACCATTCCGGCTAGAATGAGTTCGAAAAGAAGGGAAGTCGCGTCGCCGGAAAGAAAGTAACATCCAGAGATCGATGAGGACAGAGGGAGGGAGCAAGATCTGCAACAGGCACCTGAAAACAAGCCTGAAGGAGCAAAGAGAATCGCCGCCCCCGAGTTACTACCGAGTGCATTCCGCGCCATCCATAGCAATGGCAAGATTTGCTCTTCTCATAGTCTGAAGGCCTTTGAAATCTTTTGGGGGTAAGACTTACCTTTCTCTTCGGCATAATGACTGTATTCGTGCAGCTTAAAAGTAAAGCAACGGGCTGGAACTACTGGCACCGCCGCTGGATGCTGCCGCCGCCGCAGCTGCTCACGCGCAGGTCTTGGCGTAGCCCGGCCTCCGGGACCTCAACCTCGGCGGCTCCCTCCAGGGGCCCTCTACTCGCTGGTCTCCCCGCTCCTCCAATAGGGAGCCCCGGCAGCCGGCCGCGAGGCCCCATTGGCTGCGGCAACGTTCTAAATTCCACGAGGGCACGCCCACCTCCGCGCGCACTGTACGCGCTGTTGTAGTTTCCACTTCACCGAAAAATCTGCCTGGCGACTGAGCATGCCCAGTTCAACTAGTAACCCCCGCAAGCCACGGGATCCTGGAGTTTCATTGTTTTGTTGCTCCCTATTTGGATTGTTATCAGTAGGAAGTGTGGGCCTTCGTAAGAAGGAAAAAGAGTAAGGATGGACACATTAACTTTATAAGGTAAATGTATACGCGGCAAGCATTTTGTGTTTCCTGTAAAAGCTTGTAATGAGTGCTGTGTGGTGCAGAGCTTTGAAAGTGGGAAGGTACTCTGCTCTGAGACAGTCTGGCAGTCTCTAAGGGTCTCAGTTTCCCCTTCTAGATTTCTAGTGACAGTAAACCCTAAAACTGCTTAGGAATAATTTCCTAAAATCTGATTTCATATCGCTTACAAATTCAGTCACCAGCAAACTAAGCTTGAAGGTGAATAGGGTGTGTTTACTATGGAAATTAGAAAAGACTGAACAAGGTCAGATAAGATTATTTTATTTTTTGAAACATATTTAAATGACAATTCAAATATGCACAATTTAATGTTTCTCAAAGTTTTGCAAGGCATCCAATGGATGCCTGGATTAAATATAAAATATATAAAATAAAATAGAAAGTATTTTAATATAAAATAAACACTCTGGATTTATTTTATGAAATTATTCTTATCCAGATACCATAACCAGTGATAAAACCTCAAAAGTAGAGAGAACTAGAGATCAATTTCCTTCATAAACACAGACATGAAATCTTGAATAATATTTTAGTAAATTAAATAACTGTAAATGAAATGTAAATTTTAAAAATTGTGAATCACCTTTATGTTGAATACTTGGAATCTATATAATTTTCTACATCAGCTTTACCTCAATTAAAAAAAGTTCTTTTTAGGAAGTCAAATCCAGCAACATTTAAGAGGATAAGCCTTCATGACCAGTGAAGTTTATCCTGGGAATGCAAAATTGGTTTAACATCTGAAAGTCAATCAAAGTAGTTATTTGAATAATAAATAGTATTATAATAATAAAGTAGTATTCTTTATTAATAGAATAAAGGAAAGAAAAAACAGTTTTTCAACAGATACAGGAAAAGCACTGGTGAATGGTTAAACAAACTTTAGTAACTATATACAATAGAATACTACTCAACTTGATGAAGAGGAATAAAATATTCCTACCTGGATGAATGTCAAAAACAAAATGCTTTGTGAAAGAAGGCAAGTATAAAAGACCATACTGAATAATTCCACTTACATGAAAATTTTTAAAGCAAAATTACACAGTTTTATAATCATGTTGGAAGGCAAAAGTTCACATTATAGGAAAACACTAATGAGACCTTACACTACAAATATGGCCAAATCCACTTTAGTTACACAAAGGCTACAAATATATATTAAATAGCATCATCAAGTAATTAATTTCAATGCTTGACATTTTTCTTTGTTAATTTTCACAATAATGAATTAGTATCCTAGAAAACTACAGAAGTGATCAATGACTTTCTTTTTTGTAATATCTTTAGGAACACATGGATTTTTGGGCATGGATATTTTTTTGGCATGCTTCAACCTGTTGCCATTATTACTTTTTTTGATACTCAATTGCTCCAATGTGAGAGACTTTTTTCAAATTAGTACTTGTATACTTTTGACATGATCCCAATTGTTTTTGATAGACTCCTTATTTTCGGGTGTTCAGTGGATCACGATACACTCAAAAGAACTGAGATAAAACCAGTTCTTTGCTTCAGCACTGGATGAAATTTGTTTATAATTTTACCATGGCAAGTAATTTATAATGAAATTGTTTTGAAAGACAGTTAACTTGCAAAGTGCTTTTTATTTTTATTTTTTCAGTTAAAAATTTTTGTTTTGGCCGAACCACACAGCATGTAGGGTCTCAGTTCCCTGACCAGGGATCAAACTCTGCATTGGAAGCACAGAGTCTTATCCACTGTACGTCAGGGAAGTCCTTGCAAAGTGCATTTTAACCCAGTGAAAACATTTTAAAATAAGGTATGTGTGGGAAGGATGCTGAGTAGCTCTTGAAATCTGGCTTGAATTGTTTTTCTTTATGGAGATAAAATGATGTCACAACAAAGGTGGGACTGGAGTGATTTCTTTTTCCCCCTCTGTGATGAAAAGTGATTCATGAAGTTGGCTGCTTTAGCTGATGTTTGTCAAGACTAACCACTCAACCAACAACAGCAAACACAATTGTGACTGTTTTTACTGCATATAATTAAATAGTGGAACTGGTTTATGGAATTCTCCAAGCCCGAATACTGGAGTGGATAGCCATTCAATGAAAATGAGCATTGCTAATTGGATAAAGAGGGTTGATTGTGGGGACCTTGGGTCCTTTGAGCCCCAGAATTCATTTCCAAGTGATGAGAATAATGGCTTTAGTTGTAAAAATAAATAACAGCATTGGTTCTTTTTACTTTGAAGGCCCTTGTACCTGCCTGAGCAGGATGTTAGGGAAGGAAGGCTCACCCTGTGCCTTCAATAGACTTCACTGGCAGACCTAGGGGTGAGGAGGCAGGCAAGGAGGATAATTTTGCAGGTAGCTGCGATTCCAGATTAGGAGGTAAAGACAGCCAAGCAGAAGTGAGTATGCCCTCTGCAAGACAGTGAGAAGGCCAACCTGGTAAGAAGAGACTCCTTGGTTTATCAGTAAATTCCTTGACCAATCAACCTCTAAGACTGTAAAGTCTTCTCTGTAGGCTGTGGATGCTGTTTTAGCCAAGATAGACAAAGGATAAATGAAGGGGGTTACTGCCTGAGGAAGAAGGAAAAATGAGTGAACAGACCTCTTTTCCAATTCCAGCTCCTTTCCCCTTCTTTCCTTCCCATAATGGTTGGAATCTTACATGGACCCCAGCATTTTTCAAACACCAAGGTGAAACCATATGTGGTACCATGACTGTGATTAAAGAAGATAGGGGAGGGAGAAGGGAAAAGAAAAAAGGGCTGCTGCTGCTGCTGCTGCTAAGTCGCTTCAGTCGTGTCCGACTCTGTGCGACCCTAGAGACGGCAGCCCACCAGGCTCCCCGTCCCTGGGATTCTCCAGGCAAGAACACTGGAGTGGGTTGCCATTTCCTTCTCCAATGCATGAAAGTGAGAAGTAGAAAATACTAGAGTGTATGTCACATGATAAAGGCAAGTCATGTTTTAGAAAGTGTTTCCATTTTCCATGTTTCCACATAAACACATGTCACACTTAGATACATACATGTGGAGTGTGTCTGTGTGTGTGTGTTCTAGGTTGTGACTTGAAATTTATTTTTAGGAGGGGTCTTGGTGAAAAACCTTGAAGCTACTGCACAGCCCTAATAAATATTCATTGGAAGGACTGATGCTGAAGCTGAAGCTCCAACACTTGGGCCACCTGATGTGAAGAGCCAACTCATTGGAAAAGACCCTGATGCTGGGAAGGATTAAAGGGAGAAGGAGAAGGGGATGACAGAGGATGAGATGGTTCAATGGCATCACTGACTCAATGGACATGAGTTTGAGCAAACTCCGGGAGATGGTGAAGGACAGGGAAGCCTGGCCTGCTGCAGTCCATGGGGTCGCAAAGAGCTGGGCACAGCTGAGTGAGTGAACAATCTTAGCCCTAATGAATCTTGTGGTTCTGGGGGCTCCAGCAATTTCTTCCTCTGGAGGAAAGATGCTTCATCTTCAAGTCTTGGAAACAAAATTTGAAAGGGAGGGGTCACCTCCTTTTTCTGTCCTTCCTTCCCTCTTTCAGGCAGGCACAGGCAGGTTTTGCTCGAAGTAATGGCAGCTGTGGAGAAATCAGAAGCAGAATCATATTTTGTTGCTCCTGATAGATCTCTAATTCCTGGATAAGTTACTGTTCTTCAGTAAATAGGCCAAAGAATTCCAGAAGTAAATGAACAAGAGGTGGCAAAAGAGTACTCCTTTGTTGTTGGTGGTGGTATTGTTATCAGTCAGGTCTCTAATTGGACTGAATGCTTTTTTTTGAAGAGACCACAGTTTTTACAAAGTAACTAGAACAGTCCATAGCTTCCCAGGTGATGCAGTGGTAAAGAACCCACCTGCCAATGCAGGAGGTGCAAGAGACTCAAGCTCGATCCCCTGGAGTAGGAAAGGGCAACCTGCTCCAATATTCTTGCCTGGAAAATTCCATGGACAGAGGAGCCTGGTGGGCAACAGTTCCTGGGTCACAAAGAGTTGGAGTTCTTTGTGACGTCTGTGGGGTTCCGTCACTCTAACCCCAGTTTACTGAATCAGAATCTTTTATGGCTGGATTTGGGAACGTACGTTTCAAACAAGCTTCTTGTATTGTTTTTTATACTAGAATTTGAGAATTCTAGTCTGGGCCTGAATGCTGGTACTTAGACTGTATATCTGTGAAAGCCTCTAAAATTAACACACTTCCAAAGTAGGACCTTCATTCTGTGGGCGAAACTTTCCCTGCCAGACCTCATCTTGTGCTCGGGCTTCATCCCTGCTCAGTTCCAGTTTTGCCAGGCACTACCTACTTTCTTCTCTAGTTGCAAGGAGAGTAAAAACGTCCCACCTTGAGATCTTAGAAAAGCATCTCATCCCAGCTTCCCAGGCAGCTCCTCAGCCTCTGGCAAGGTTAAATTCCGTGGCCTCGCACCCTCAAAGGGTACCCAACCTTAGCAAAACCCCACAAGCCATGCCTCCAAGGCTCTATTATTTCAGCATCTGGACAAGCACACCTTGTAACTGCATTAACGAGGAGGCCCAGGGTGTTCTGTGATCTTCCAACAGTAACCCCCTTTTTGTTTTCCCAGCCTTCAACAAATGTGGTTTACACAGTTTTCCCAACCTCCCCCTACCCCCCAGTCCTTTTCAGGTTCAATCTCTGTGTTATTTACCTCTCCTCCTTCTTCTTGCTGCTGCTTAAACTCACAGGAGTGTAATTAATTTGCTCTTTGTAGTTCTCCAAAGACTATTTGGGCAGAAATTAGCCATGCTCTGTAACTAGAACCAGGGATTGGGCTGCATTTGTTCAGCCGTCCCTTTCGGCTTGGATTGTCCACGTGTCCTGTGCCAGAAGCCAGCCAAGTTCAAGGTGATGAAAGTGGGGAATCCCAAGGTTCAAGGCAAGGACACAGTCAAGTCAGGACACATCCTATCCCTTTAAGGCAGAAGCCACAGCCTGCCAGGTGCCCAAGGCCAGCTAGGGGTTGTTGTCAGGCTCCCAGGCAGAGTTGTACTTTTTTTTTTAATTGGTGTCTTTTAATTTTTATTTATTTATTATTTTGGCCTCACTGTGAAGCGTGCAGGATCTTGGTTCCCAACCAAGGATCCAGCCCGCGTCCTCCTGCATTGCAATTGCAGAGTCTTACCCCCTGGGCTGCCAGGGAAGTCCCTTGTGTTGCACATTCTTGCAAACTATGGCCAGGGCAATGCACTCTCAAGCAGACCCACCTCTGCCCTCCCAGCTGGGATCTTGGTACCCATTTCTGATGTCTTCTGCATTTTCTTTAAATCTCAATATCCTTGCGAGCTTGTACAAAACATCCAATAGCTCCACCCCCATCACTACTCACAGGGCCCCCGTCTTTTAGGGCAGATCAAACCATTTCCTTTCCTCAATGGTAGCAAAAACAAAACAAAAACACCATCCAAGAAATAAAAATATCTAGGTTTAGGGAAATGAGACTCCAATCATTCTGGAAAACACCATAGAGCAACTGGAGATGGTCTTCAGGTTAGCTTGGTTATACTACTACTACTACTACTACTAAGTCACTTCAGTCGTGTCCGACTCTGTGCGACCCCAGAGACAGCAGCCCACCAGGCTGCCCCATCCCTGGGATTCTCCAGGCAAGAACACTGGAGTGGGTTGCCATTTCCTTCTCCAAAGCATGAAAGTGAAAGTGAAAGTGAAGTCACTCAGTCGTGTCCGACTCTCAGTGACCCCATGGACTGCAGCCTTCCAGGCTCCTCCATCCATGGGATTTTCCAGGCAAGAATACTGGAGTGGGGTGCCATTGCCTTCTCCTAGCTTGGTTAAGAGCTGCTCTAATTCTCAGGCATTAGGTTAGAGTTAATAGAGGCAATAAAATGACTTTGCCAGGTCAGAATGAGTTCTAGCCACAAGGCAATGAATTTTTTTACCCACAGTGGGAAACTAGCCTGAAAATGTGCCATAATCTTTAAGGTTGCTTTTAAGCATGGAGGGTTTTTATCATTGTTGTTTTTATTGTTTAAGTATGAGATTGTGCTATTCCCACCAAAAATCTCATCCTTTCTCATTCCTACTTTCACTTCTCCAGAATTTTTAGCAAATTTTTTCTTTTTTGTTTGTTTGTTTTCTGAATAATTCAGTTTATCCCTTAATAGGTCAAAATATTTTTGATTTAACTATTTTAAAAGTAAATTCTTTCACAGACATGGGAAATATAGTTACCAAAGAAATTGTGGGGGAGGGGATAGATAAATCAGGAGTTTGAGATTAACAGATATACCCTACTAAATATAAAATAAGTAAACAACAAGGTCCCACTGTACAGCACAGGGAACTATTCTCAGTATCTTGTAATAAAGCATAATGGAAAATAATCTGAAAGAGAAAATATGTATGTATATGTACAACTGAATCACTTTGCTGTACACTTGAAACTAACACAACATTGTAAATTAACTATGTTAATTGTTCAGTCATTAAGTCGTGTGCGACTCTTTTTCGATCCCATGGACTATAGCCTGCCAGGCTTCTCTGTCCATCGGATTTACTATACTTCAATAAAAAAAATTCCTCCTGCCAAATAAATAAATTCTTATCAGAAAGCCCTGAATTTGCACTTACAGAGCTTGAATTCCCAAGTCATTGAGCTATGATCATGTTACTCAACCTCTTTGAACCCTGGTTTCCTTGTGGTAGAATGAAAATAATGTTTATCTGAGCCGGACACTACCAGTTACCTGCCCAATATTCAAAGTGGTTTTCTTTCCTACTAACAGAATTCTGATTTTGGTAATAGCTGTCACCAAAACAAAACCTTTAGTCCCCCAGTTCCCCAGAAGAGAGAGGTTGCTATGTAACACTGTTTTGGAAATGAGATGTGTGCGGAAGTCAAGAGGTTGTAGTGTAAACACCACCTGTAACTGGGTGGACCTAGCCCCACTGCTGCCTTCTGCCTTTGAACCTCCCCTTTCCATTCTGGAAGTTGCTAGTAATGTCTGGAGGTGGTCTTATGTCCGTGAGGATCAGAGCCAGTTTAGAACTAAAGAAAAGAAAGGCAGCTAGCACTCTGTATTAGTCCTGGCTTGCTCTCCTGCAGACTGCTTACTGGGATTTCCCAAGTGACTCAGTGGTAAAGAATCCACCAATGCAGGAGACACGGGAGATGAGGGTTCAATCTCTGCGTCAGGAAGATCCCCTGGAGTAGGAAATGGCAACCCACTCCAGTATTCTTGCCTGGGATAATCCCATGGACAGAGGAGCCTGGTGGGCTATATAGTCCACAGGATGCCAAAGAGTCAGACATGACTGAGCATACACACATAGAGACTGCTTATTACATATGGAAAATTCACACTTTGCTTGTTCAAGCCGCTGTAGCTGGGTGCCTGTGACATACAGCTAAACACAATCCCTCACTGATACACAACCTCATAGAATTGGTGTCAGAATTGGAGACTAAACTATGAGAATGCATAAAAGCCTGAAGCATAGTCCTTAACATATTGTGTTTGATGAAACTGTATTATCAGGTCTTCCCTGGCCCAGTCGTTAGGACTTTGCCTTCCAATGATGGGAGGAGGACAGCAGTTTGATCTTTTGTTGGGGAGATAAGATCCCACATGCCCAAAAAGCCAGAACAAAAATAGAAGCAATATTGTAACAAATTCAATAAAGACATTACGTCAAAGCAAAAATCTGTTTTTTTTTAAAGTATATTATCTTCCCCCATAGATTGTAAAAGATAACACAAAAATTTTTTTAATTTTTCCAGAATCCCTAAGGGCCTGACTTTGGATGTTCAGTGTAAACCTCTTAAAATTAAAGTAGGTGGGGCCTGGGGGTATGTGAAAATTATAAACAAGCTTTGTTGTTGCTATAGCACTTGCTGCCCTACCTGTGGCCTGCTGCTAAGTTGTAAAGGATGGATGTGTTGCCTAACAATCTCATCTTCGCTGCGGTGGGCCTCCATGCGTATAGATGCTAGAGTCTAAAAACCAGATTCCAGAGCCCACTGCAGCTTGGGTTCTGGGTATGCTTTGAATCTGGCCAATCAGATGCACTAGCTTGGATTTAGAAAGTCGAGACAAGAAGGCCACGCTTGTGTCTGTCTGTCCTGTCTGCTACTTTCTCTTGTCTTGTGACAGTATCAGCAGAGATACCAGGCACCAGTTCTGTGGGTTCTGAGAGGCGGGCTTCCTGGCACCCAGCCTGTGGACCTAGATGGTGCCAGGTGTGGTGTGGTCTGGAACTAGTGGCAATGCCGGTTTCCTGACGGAGAGAGAGAGTTTTCATCCTCAAGGAGTCCTGATGCTAGTGGACTCCTGATTGCAGGGGACACACAGCTCCGTTGATGACCTGGTTCTGGGGTGTGACTTTGGGAGACTTTTCTGAAAGCTCAACCTACAATCTATTTCTTTATTGCTCCACTTGTCCACGAACCACTGAATTTTTGAATCTCTCTCTTCCTCCTTGAATTAGATACAGTGGGTTCTGTTCCCTGCATCTGAAGTCTGAGCTGTAGAGCTTCTATTCTTGTGTATGTGTGCTCAGTCGTGTTCCGATTTTTTTGTGACTCCGTGGACTGTAGCCCTCCAGGCTCCTCTGTCCGTGGGATTTCCCAGGCAAGAATACTGGAGTGGGGTGCCGTTTCCCACTCCAAGCAATCTTCCTGACCCAGGGATCAAACCCATGTCACTTGCACCTCCTGCACGGGCAGGCGGATTGCTGCTTACCAAATGTTTCCAGCTCTAAGAGGCGCCCTCTCTCCCCCCAGAGCTCTGCTTAAGGGAGCAGTTGTCGAGACGAAGACTGGCCATGTGTGTTCCTGAGTGACCACCTTGAGCAGAATCTTCTCAAGGCCCCTCCAATGGACATGGGACACAATAGAAAAGAAACCTCTTATTTAAGCTGTTGATATTGGGGGGTAAGTTTGTCACCATGGGATTATCTTATCCTGAAGTGACAGAATTTGGAAGAGTGAGCTGCTGCTTTAATAATAAATCCTAAATTATGTGGCATTTGGCTTAACCACTGGTCAAAGGAATCAAGGTAACTATTCTTGAAGGACTGAAAAATCTATCCATGTTTTTTTTTTTTTTAAATAAGTTTTTCCCTTGCCCCCTGCAGTCAATGCATGGAGTACTAACCACTGGGCCACCACAGAAATCCCTAGAAATCCATGTTCTCTAGTGGGCAAAAAGTCGGTAAAGTGTTGCCAGCAGTCAACTGGAAAGTAGAAGGCATACCTAACTTTAGGGAAGAGACTGAAAGCAAATTATTATTGTTACTGTATATTTGCTTGCTATTGACTGCATGTGACAAGATATTGCAAGAAAGAGATATGAGGAGAAGATTGGTCAGTTTTGGTAAAGATGGATAAAAGAGATAAGAGGGTTTGCAAATTCAAGGACTTACAAGGTTAGAAAGGCAACGGCTTCTCAACCCAAACAATAGAAGATAAAACTGATACTTTGAGCCATGAAGTCTATTAAAACCCAGCTTTGCAGTGAGGATCAGAACAGTGAACATGGATTAGGACAAGGTGGCTGATATCCCCTTCCGTTGGACCAAATGGCTATGACTTAAACACGGTTCAGGGGAAGAGATACTGCTCTCACTGCTGAGCTCAAGCAACCCACAATTAGGGAGGGAGGCGGAAAAAGAGGGAGAGAGAGCAGGAAATACGACAAAGAAATATGTCTAGAAAGGAAACATGGGGCTAAGAAGTCAAACAAGGTTTAATCTGAAAATCAGTTTTACTGTTAAAAGAGGCACCAACTTGGATTAAAGGCAGTTGGAGCTTCTTAAAACTTAAAATGATCCTTGATTCCTATCAGAATGGGTAAGAAGTATGCTGACAAGACAGCTCAGCCTCTACAATAGATAAAATCATTGACCCTGGGTATACACTGGGCGACTGGTTCCACAACTCCTGTGGATACCAAACTCCACGTGATCAAATCCCTTGTATAAAATGGTGTGGTACCTGTAGCCCTCGGATGCGGAACCCCCAGGTATAGAGGGCTGACTGTATTTTTCAATACCTACTTCAGACAAGGCCAAGAAGAATTATGGAAAGGGAAGAGCCTCCCAAAAGGAAAATCCAAGGCCCCATGGAGATCCACAGACAGGGGACTCCCTCCTAGGAAACTCAAATGAAGCCTCTTCAGGGAAAGTTCCTCACCCTGCCGGGGGGTCCTACACCTTCGGTGCAGACTAATATCCGGATTGTCACAGGCCAGTGACTGCCGTGTGTTTTCCATCTTTCTTATTTTTACTTTTAGTTTTTGAAACATCGTTTGTTTATTTGGCGGCACCAGGTCTTGGTAGTGGCACACAGGATCTAGTTCTCTTAGCCGCTGGACCACCTGGGGAGTGTCGGTAAAGCTTATTACAGTTATCCTGATCCTGCTCTCCCACTGGAGTCTGTGTGTGTGTGTGTCTGTGTGTGTGTGTGTGTTAGGGGAGGCTTGGGTCTGTGCATCAAGAGGAGCTGCACTTGGCCCTGTGAGAGGCTGGTTGCGCATTCCTCTCTGATACAAACTCCCAGGCATCACCCAGAGACCCTGGGCTTTGAGCTTGATGCCATCACGGGGACTTCCTGGAAAGCGAGTGAATGAATGCATCTTACATGCAGGAAGGAGGGTAGAAGAATTATTTCAAAACCAGAAGAAGAGCTTGTGATAATAATTAATACTGTTCACCAGTGCTTCCCTGGTCGCTCAGTAGTAAAGAATCTGCCTGCCAATGCAGGAGATATAGGTTCGATCTCTGGTCCAGGAAGATCCCACATGCTTCGGAGCAACTAAGCCCATGTGCCAGAACTACTGAGCCTGTACTGTAGACAACGGGAGCTGCAGCTGCCGAGTGCCACAGGAGAAGCTGTGCACGCAACCAGAGTAGCCCCCACTTGCTGTAACTAGAGAAGAGCCTGTGAAGCAACGAAGATCCAGCACAGCCAAAAATAAATAAAATTATTTAAAAAATAACTTCACCAAATGGATTTGCGTTACTGCTAATGGGCCCATGATAGGTTTATACTGCCCCTCCCCCTACTGTTAAAGTCAGGCGCAGCTACTGTAACTTTCAGTTCAGTTCAGTTCAGTTCAGTCGCTCAGTCGTGTCCGACTCTTCAAGACCCCATGAATCGCAGCACATGCTGGACACACACTGTCCATCGCCAACTCCTGGAGTTCACCCAGACCCACGTCCATCGAGTCAGTGATGCCATCCAGCCATCTCATCCTCTGTTGTCCCCTTCTCCTGCCCCCAATCCCTCCCAGCATCAGAGTCTTTTCCAATGAGTCAACTCTTCGCATGAGGTGGCCAAAGTACTGGAGTTTCAGCTTTAGCATCATTCCGTCCAAAGAAATCCCAGGGCTGATCTCCTTCAGAATGGACTGGTTGGATCTCCTTGCAGTCCAAGGGACTCTCAAGAGTCTTCTCCAACACCACAGTTCAAAAGCATCAATTCTTCAGTGCTCAGCCTTCTTCACAGTCCAACTCTCACATCCATCCATACCACAGGAAAAACCATAGCTTTGACTAGACGGACCTTTGTTGGCAAAGCAATGTCTCTACTTTTGAATATGCTATCTAGGTTGGTCATAACTTTCCTTCCAAGGAGTAGGTGTCTTTTAATTTCATGGCTGCAGTCACCATCTGCAGTGATTTTGGAGCCCAAAAAATAAAGTCTGACACTGTTTCCCCATCTATTTCCCATGAAGTGATGGGACCAGATGCCATGATCTTCATTTTCTGAATGTTGAGCTTTAAGCCAACTTTTTCACTCTCCACTTTCACTTTCATCAAGAGGCTTTTGAGTTCCTCTTCACTTTCTGCCATAAGGGTGGTGTCATCTGCATATCTGAGGTTATTGATATTTCTCCCGGCAATCTTGATTCCAGCTTGTGCTTCTTCCAGTCCAGCGTTTCTCATGCAGGAAGTTAAATAAGCATGTAAGTTAAATAAGCGGGGTAATAATATACAGCCTTGACTTTGCTAATTAACTGTGAACAGAAGCCACACCTTTCCTAAGCAACATTTTTTAAGTTGTGGTTAAACACCCGGTAGTGTATAGTTTACCATCGTAGCCGTTTTGAAGTGTACATGTCTGTAGTGTGAAGCATACTCATGGGAATGTCTGTAAAACAGGTCTCAAGAACTTTTCCATCTTGCAAAACTGAAACTCTATGCCCATTAAACAGCGACTCCTCATCCTCCCTTCCTTTCAGGCGCATATAGCCACCATTCTGCTTTCCCTCTCTATAAATTTGACTGCTCTGGCTAACTCACGTAACTGGAATCAAGCGTACAGTATTCGTCTTTTGTGACTGCTTCTTTTACTTAGCACAGTGTTCTCATGGTTCACCACATTGTTGCATGTGACAAGATAGCTTCCCTTTTAAAGGATGAATAGTATTCCATGGTGTGTGTCTCTCGCATTTTGTTTATTCATCCATCCATCAATGGGTGTTTGGGTTGCTTCCACCTCTTGACTGTTGCGAATAGTACTGATTTGCTGAGCACCATTTTTAAGAGCCCCTTTTCCTACTGTGACAAGCAAAAAGGCACATGTTAAGATGAGCGTTTCTCAGCCTGAGTCCCTGAGTTATTAAAATGAGTGGTGCTCCATGCTGGCCCACATTGAACATGTGCAGTGAACAAGAAATAAGCCTTTGTTGTTTTAAGGCACTAAGATCTTGGGGTCCTTTTTCCCCCTGTGAAAACTGATAAGGTTTTAACTTTTAAAATGAAAATTTAACTCCTGCAAAGTTTGCAGAGAGAGACATTGATCAGAGGTCCCCCCAATGTAACTTCATTTGAACCCTGTTCTTCTGTTGTATCTCTTCAGTTACACTTTCCTCTGGAGGTTTTGTTTTGTTTTTTTCATACTCATGACTTTTTCTTCAGCTGGCCGAAGCCTGGAGAAATTTCAAATCCCTTTTTCTCATTTCCTTTTCATTTATCTCGTTTCCTATACTTTGGATTGGCAGCGTTTTGCATCCTGTGTATTTGATGGGAGCAGGTTTGATTGAGCATCCAAACCGCCTGATAAGAGAAGCTAAGAAGATAGATGTTAATTCCTCCCCGCCCCCACCCCACCCCCCCCCACCTCCCCGCCACTTGCATTAATGACATAGGGTCAACGTGATAGCTCACAATCCATTGGGACGCAGTCTCCCATGACTCTGTCATCCTCATTATGCACCTTCTCTGTCATATTCCACAATGCCTGATCCAGCTTCATTCCTCATGTGTGCGTTTTGGCCAGCAGAAAGGATAAAAAGAAAGGGAAAGACACGCCCTCTCTCTTTAAGGCAGCTTCCAGAAGTTGCACATATCACTTCCACTTCCATCACATGGTAGAATTCAGTCATGTCAAACATAGCAGAGGAAACTGGGCAACATGACCTCTGCTCTGGGCAGTGATATTCCCTGCCTTTGGTAATAACATGGGGGTCTTACTTCTGAAGAAGTGGAAAATAGATATTGAGGTATTATGCCTGTGGTAGACAGAATAATTATCCCCCAAAGATACCCACATCCTAGTTCTCAGGGTGTTCCTGTGCATATGTTACTGTTTATGGAGAAATGACGTTTCAGTAGGAACCTTAAGATGCGGAGATTCTCCTGGATCATCCAAGTGGGCCCAATATAATCACATAGACTCTTAAAAATGGAGAACTTGGGCTTCCCTGTTAGCCCAATGGTAAAGAGTCTGCTTGCCAATGCAGGAGACACGGGTTCTATCCCTGATCCAAGACGATCCCACATGCCACGGAGCAGCTAAGCCTGTGTGCCGTAACTACTGAGCCTGTGCTCTAGAGCGTGGGAGCCATAGCTACTGAGCCCACATGCCACAACTACCGAAGCCAGACTGCCCTAGAGCCCATGCTCTGCAACGAGAGAAGCCACTGCAATGAGACGCCCGCGCACAGCACCTAGACGATAGCCCTGCTCGCCACAACTAGAGAAAAGCCCTTGCAGCAATGAAGACCCAACACTGTCAAAAAATAAATAAGTAAGTAAAATTATTGTTTTAAAAAAGAGGCAGAGAACTTTTCCTGGCTGTGGTTAGAAGGCAGGTCAGAAAGTCCATACAGGCTTTGAAGAAGAAGGATACCATGAGCTAGGGAATGCAGGTGGCCTCTAGAAACTGGAAAAACCAAGGGAATAGATTTTCCCCCAGAGCCTTCAAAAGGAACACCTTAACCTTAGTGCAGTGGCAAGACATGTTGGACTTCTGACCTGACTGTAGGATCATTATCTCCTTGTCTTTAGCCACTAAACTTATGGTACTTTGTTACAGCAACAATAGATATTGAACACACTGGCTTCTCAGCCACAATGCCCTCTTTGGGCCACCCAAACAGCCGTGTCCAGTCTTTTCTTCACACACAAAACAGATTCACCTTCTAGGAGAAACCTCTCAAATTCCATCCATCTCTTCCATTTACATTGTCAGCTCAAAGTCCAAGACTCCCAGAGCTATTCAGTCCTCTCCATCAAGTCTGGATGTAGCCAAGTTACCTGCTTCCCAAACACCTACTGGTAGACAGGGCTCATTCTCTAGCACCTAAGTTCTTTGACTAACTCATCTGGCAGCCTTGATGGCAAAGTCTCATATCCAGAAGGCTCTCCCATGCCCACTTTCTCTACGTACTTCCTGACTCTGCCCTCGGAAAAGGTCTTCCTTGTGCTACGTCTTCCAGGGCCAACATTATGTGGGCATTGAAGAGCTCATACCATTTGAAAGCCGCTAAACTTCAGTATAAAAGCAAAGACATCATTTTGCTGACAAAGGGCTGTATAGTCAAAGCTATGGTCTTTCCACTAGTCGTGTATGGATGTGAGTGTTGGACTATTAAGAAGGCTGAGCAGGAAGGAATTGAGGCTTTTGAATTGCGGTGCTGGAGAAGACTCTTGAGAGTCTCTTGAACAGCAAGGAGATCAAACCAGTTGATTTCCTTAGGAAATCAGCCCTGAATATTCATTGGAAGAACTGATGCTGAAGCTCCAATACTTCGGCCATCTGGTGCAAAGAACTGACTCACTGGAAAAGACCCTGATGCTGGGAAAGATAGAGAACAGGAGGAGAAGTGGCAACAGAGGATAAGATGGTTGGATGGCATCATCGACTCAACAGACATGAACTTTGGCAAATTTTGGGAAATAGTGTAGGACAGGGAAGCCTGTGTGTTGAAGTCCATGGTGTCACAAGAGTCAGACATGACTTAGTGAGTGAACAACAACAACAATAAACTGGTATCCCACCTCTTCTTGGCATGGGTTTGAGTGCCCAAGGATTGCTCTGCAGATTAAACAGTTTGAGGTTTTCTAAGTTTGCTCTTTCTTTGACAATCTATTTCTCCCAAATGTTTGATAGGCATTTATTTACTTTCAGTTGATTCCATTGGCAATTAACAATAGCCAGATGTGTCTAGATATAATTATTAAGCCTCAAGATTATTCTTTAGGGCTACCCTTGTAGCTCAGTGGATAAAGAACCTGCCTGCAATGCAGGAGACCCAGGTTCAATCCCTGGGTCAGGAAGATCCCCTGAAGAAGGAAATGACAACCTTCTCCAGTATTCTTGCCTAGAGAATTCCATGGACAGAGGAGCCTGGCAGGCTACAGTACATGGAGTCCCAAGAGTTAGACATGACTTAGCCACTAAACTACTACTAAGATTATTCTTCAAACCTTAAGATTATTAATTCATTGGGCATAAGGAAACAGAGGTGTTGGGCTGTGCCTGGCAGCTTCCCAAAGACCCTGATGGGTTTTGCTTTAATTGTTGACCTCATGGAAGCTAGACAGTGTGCTTCCTAGTTTACAAAGTTCTCCAAAACTGAGGTATAAGAGCCACAGTGACCTTCACCGTGGCCAACTGTCACACAAATACATCATTCTGACTGCCAAGGGGACCAGATGCCAGGAGAGTTCCTTAATATCAGGTCCAACCATGTAATACTAGATACAGTATAACAAGCTTTCGGCTTCTCTCAATGATGGAGAAAGCCTTGAACACTTGGGTTAAGTTCAGAAGGACTTTTGTAATCGATTCAAGATGGCGGAGTAGAAGGATGTGCACTCTTCTCCTGTGAGAACTCCAAAATTACAACTAACCACTGTACAACCATTGACAGGAGAACATTGGATTCCACCAAAAAAAGATACCCCATGTCCAATGGCAAAGGAGAAGCCCCAATAAGACAGTACAAGGGGCAAAATCACGTTTAGAATCAAACTCCATACTGTCCAGAAATGCTCAGAGGGCTCAAACAAACGTAGTGCACTCCAGGACCTAGGGACCCCACAAGAGACTGAACCAGACCTGCCTTTGAGTGTTTGAGTGTCTCCTACAGAGGCATGGGACAGCAGTGGCCTGCCACGGGGACAGGGGCTCTGGCTGCAGCAGACCTGGGTCACACAGTGTTACCCACCATAGAGTGGTTGAGTAGACAACCCACAAACTGGAGAACACTTGTACCAAAGTTCTTCCACTGTTGCAAAAGTTCTATGGTCCACAATGATTTCCCAACCAGGGATCTGGCAAAAGTACTGAGAACCACCAGGGGATTTGACTTTGAAGGCCAGTGGGATTTGGTTACAGAACTTCCACAGCACTGGGGAAACACTCTTGGAGGGCACAAGCAAAATTTTGTGTGTACCAGGACCCAGGAGAAAGGAACAGTGATCCCACAAGAGACTGAGCCAGACTTGCCTGTGAGTGTCCAGGAGTCCCCAGCAGAGGTGTGGGTCAGCAGTGGCCTGCAGTGGGGTCAGAGGCACTGAATACAACCATCCTGGCATAAGCCCTTCTTAAGGAGGTCCCTGTTACTGCCATTACCCCTACCGTAGTTTGGCCTCAGGCCAAAATTATGGGTGGGAACACAGCCCCACCCATTAACAGAAAATGTGATTAAAGATTTACTGAGCATGACCCCGCCCATCAAAGGCCCACTTTCCCTCACTGCCAGTCCCTCCCATGAGGAAGCTTTCACAGGCCTCTTATCCTTATTCATCAGAGGGAAAACAGAATGGAAACCACAATTATAGAAAACTAACCAAATTGATCACTTGGATCACAGCCTTGTCTAATTCAATTCAACTATAAGCCATGCTGTGTAGGGCCACCCAAGATGGACGAGTCATGGTGGAGGGTTCTGACAAAACGTAGTCCACTGGAGAAGGGAATGGTAAACCACTTCAGCGTTCTTCCCTTGAGAACCCCATGAAAAGTATGAAAAGGCAAAAAGATAGAACACTGAAAAATTAACTCCCCAGGTTGGTAGGTGCCCAATATGCTGTGGAGAAATACCTCCAGAAAGAATGAAGAGGCTGAGCCAAAGCGAAAAAGAACGCCTAGTTGTGATACCTGTAGTAACAGGCAAGTTTGGCCTTGGAGTACAAAATGAAGCAGGGCAAAGGCTAACAGAGTTTTGCCAAGAGAAGGAACTGGTCATAGCAAACACCCTCTTCCAACAACACAAGAGATGACTCTACACATGGACATCACCAGATGGTCAATACTAAAAACAGATTGATTATATTTGTTGCAGCCAAAGATGGAAAAGCTCTATACAGTCAGCAAAAACATGATCTGTAGCTCAGATCATGAGCTCCTTATTGCAAAATTCAAACTTAAATTGAAGAAAGTAGGGAAAACCACTAGATATTCAGGTATGACCTAAATCAAATCCCTTATGATTATACAGTGGAAGTGACAAATTCCAAGGGATTCAAGGGATTAGATCTGATACACAGAGTGCCTGAAGAACTATGGACTGAGATGTGTAACATTTTACAGGAAAGTGAAAGAAAGGGACAGTGAAAGTCGCTCAGTCGTGTCTGACTCTTTGCAACCCCATGGACTATACAGTTCATGGAATTCTCCAGGCCAGAATACTGGAGTGGGTCCTTCCCTGGTAGCTCAGTTGGTAAAGAATCTGCCTGCAGTGCAGGAGACCCCAGTTTGATTCCTGGGTTGGGAAGATCCGCTGAAGAAGGAATAGGCTACCCACCAGTATTCTTGGGCTTCCCTTGTGGCTCAGCTGGTAAAGAATCCGCCTGCAATGTGGGAGACCTGGGTTCGATCCCTGAGTTGAAAAGATCCCCTGGAGAAGGGAAAGGCTACCCATTCCAGTATTCTGGCCTGGAGAATTCCATGGGGTCGCAAAGAGTTGGATGCAACCGAGCGACTTTCACTTTCTCCTGCCCTGCAGGTGGATTCTTTATTAACTGAGCTATTAGGGAAGCCCATAGGCAGTGATCAAAACCATTCCCAAGAAGAAAAAATGCAAAAAGTCAAAATGGTTGTCTGAGGAGGCCTTACAAATAGCTGAGGAAAGAGAAGTGAAAGTCAAAGGAGAAAAGGAAAGCTAAATCCATCTGAATGTAGAGTTCCAAAGAATAGCAAGGAGAAACAAGAAAGCCTTCCTCAGTGATCAATGCAAAGAAATAGAGGAAAACAATAGAATACTAAAGACTAGAGATCTCACAGGAATTTCATGCAAAGATGGGCACAATAAAGGACAGAAACGGTATGGACCTAACAGAAGCAGAAGATATTAAGAAGAGGTGGCAAGAATACAGAGAACTATATAAAAAGACCTCAGTGATGCAGATAACAATGATGGTGTGATCACTCAGAGCCACACATCCTGGAGTGCAAAGTCAAGCAGGCCTTAGAAAGCATCACTCCGAACAAAGCTAGTGGAGGTGATGGAATTCCAGCTGAGCTATTTCAAATCCCCAAAGATGATGCTGTTAAAGTGCTGCACTCATTATGCCAGGAAATTTGGAAAATTCAGCAGTGGCCACAGGACTGGGAAAGGTCAATTTCATTCCAATCCCAAAGAAAGGCAATGCCAAAGAATGTTCAAACTACCTTACAATTGTGCTCATCTCACACACTAGCAAAGTAATGCTCAAAATTCTCCAAGCCAGGCTTCAACAGTACATGAACCAAGAACTTCCAGATGTTCAAACTGGATTTAGAAGAGGCAGAGGAAACAGGGATCAAGTTGCCAACATCCACTGGATCATAAAAAAGCAAGAGAATTCCAGAAAAACATCTCTTCTGCTTCATTGACTACGCTAAAGCCTTTAACAGTGTGGATCACAACAAACTGTGGACAATTTTTCAAGAGATGGGAATACCAGAGCACCTTAGCTGCCTCCTGAGAAATCTGTATGCAGGTCAAGAAACAACAGTTAGAATCAGACATGGAACAGTGGACTGGTTCCAAATTGTGAAAGGAGTATATCAAGGCTGTATATTGTCACCCTGCTTATTTAACTTATATGCAGAGTACATCATGTGAAATGCCAGGCTAGATGAAGCACAAGCTGTAATCAAGATTGCCAGGAGAAATATCAATGACCTCAGATATGCTGATGACACCACCCTTATGGCAAAGAGCAAAGAGGAACTAAAGAGCCTCTTGATGAAAGTGAAAAAGGAGGGTGTTTTTTTTTTAAACCTGATTTAAAACTCAACATTCAAAAAACGAAGATCATGGCATCCTGTCCCATCACTTCATGGCAAATAGATGGGGAAACAATGGAAACAGTGATAGACTTTATTTTCTTGGGCTCCAAAATCACTGCCGATGGTGACTGCAGCCATGAAATTAAAAGACGCTGGCTCCTTGAAAGGAAAGCTATGACAAATCTAGACAGCATATTAAAAAGCAGAGACATTAGCTTACCAACAAAGGTCCGTCTAATCAAAGCTATGGTTTTTCCAGTAGTCATGTATGGATGTGAGAGTTGGACCATAAAGAGCTGAGTGCCAAAGAATTGATGCTTTTGAACTGTGGTGTTAGAGAAGACTCTTCAGAGTCCCTTGGACTGCAAGGAGATCAAGCCAGTCAATCCTAAAGGAAATTAGTCCTGAATATTCATTGGAAGGACTGATGCTGAAGCTGAAGCTCCAATACTTGGGCCACCTGATGCGAACAAAGAACTGACTCATTTGAAAAGACCCTGATGCAGGGAAAAATTGAAGGCAGGAGAAGGGGACGACAGAAGACAAGATGGTTGGATGGCATCACCAGTTCAATGGACATGAGTTTGAGCAAGCTCTGGGAGTTGGTGATGGACAGGGAAGCCTGGCGTGCTGTATTCCATGGGATCATAAGAGTTGGACATGACTGAGGGACTGAACTGAGAAGGACTTTTTGTATTTTGGACCCTAAACAAAATGGGAGTTTCATTCGGCTTCCGTTTCCTTAAGTATTGGGGATAGGAGCTTGTAGAACTTTACTTATGCCACTGGTCTTGAAGGGAAGCTTTGAGAAATGAACAGTGGTTCCCTGCCGGGGTCCAGCCCTGGCTGATCCAGGGTATTCGAAGCGGGGACAGTGTCGGCGAGGGTCAGGATACAATAGCTTCAATTAGATATTAATTAGAGACGTAAAGAGTAATAGAATGAGGATAGCTCAGTAGGAAAATTCAGTGGAGAAAAGAGGCTGAGTAGCTTGGTTTACGCAGGAGACCAATAAAACTTCAAGACAAGAAGTTTGCACCACTTACGTAGGCTGCAGGCGTCCTTCCGTTCTCCCGAAGGAGAGGAGACACTGAGGCCTCCCCGGTCGGATCTTAGAAGCCCAGGCATAATTAGTAAGCATGGCGGGTTCCGCGCTCCAGATGGAGACTCAGCCAGAGTGAGAGAGAGAGCGACATGGGGAGACCAGTATTTCGAGGAACTGATCCCAATTCTTTATTTTCCATGGTCTACTTTTATACACTGAGATGTTATGCAAAAGTCACGCAGGGTCAGCAGTCCTGACTTTTATTAAAGTCAGGTGCTTCATACAAATGTATACAGAGGTCTTAGGGGTGTTACATCATCTTCTGGCCAGGAGGCCTGCTGACAATTTATGACCCTCTCCTTGTGACAGTGGTCAGTCAACCAGAACACTTTTTTCTCCAAGGGTGATTATTCTTAAAACAGACGTCACTCAAATAAAGTTACATTCCTATAGGGTGAGGGTGTAGTGGGTTTTAGTTAAGGAAAGAATTTACTTAGCCTAAGGTCTAACGTGATTAATACCAAAGGTTAATACTTATTTCTTCTATATATTCATTAATGTGTGAAGGGCAGGGGATATGGAGACTTAGCAACAAACATTGGCTCAACAAATGAAAAACCCTTCACCAACACAATTTCTAATCAGCCCATTATACTTATACTAATAGGTTTCTAACTTTTCTAAGGAACCTGTTTTTAGAAGGTTTAAAGCATCTCGTGCCTCTCATGGTTGGGAGGCTGTGAGCAATCACATGTGGCTGGACAAGCCTGTCAGGTAGGCTAGAGAACCTTCAGAGGAGTTTGTAGGTTGAAACACTCCTATCACGCCCAGGACTTATTATTAACAGGAGCTCTAAGTTAACTCCTCCGAAAGAGGTGGTGGGGGACAGCCCCCCATAAAGTCACAGGTGTAGGTGAGAGCACAAAGTAGTAAAGTAGGCAAGCTCTGGTTATGGGGGTAGATGCTCGAGAATTTCCAGGGGGACTCCTGAGGCTCGATCCCGCCTTTGCGTATGTCGAGCCTCCTTCCTCATGACCTTTGCCATGGGCGGAGTACCTCACTCTGGCCCCCAACAGTTCCCAACAAAATTTTTAAAGCTTTAGTGTGAATGAGGTTATAAATAAATCAAATCTTATTTATATGGCAAAACGATTATGTATTTTTTTCCTATTCAGAGTTTTTTAAACTCAGTTTTCAGTTAACTCATCACTTTCTTTACTTGGAGTACAAGAATGCGTCACTTCAGGGAAATGATCACACCACTTCCCAAGTCTCCTCCCTAACTCTGGGCCTTTATAACCTGTGCTCCACTCAGGGCCACCCAGTAGGGACATTAGAAACCCCTTTTGAGATCTTTAATCTACTCTGACATTTTACACTCTTTCGACCAACATCTCTTACTAGACCAAAGAGAAAAGGCTCTCAAAAGGCTTCATGTCTGCTCTAAGAGGAAACCATGGGAAATGGTAGTTATAAGCTGAGGATCAAGTGACTTTATGTAAGAAGGATTTGAAGAGCTTTTGCCCCACAGTCTGAGCATCACTGTGGTTCCCAGTGTTGTAACCCATTTTTTTTTCATTTATTATTTCATTTAATATTTTTATTGGGCTATAATCTGCCTCCAATGCAGGAGACCCTGGTTCAATTCCTGGGTTGGGAAGATCCTCTGGAGAAGGGATAGGCTACCCCACTCTAGTATTCTTGGGCTCCCCTTGTGGCTGAGCTGGTAAAGAATCCACCTGCAATGTGGGAGACCTGGGTTCAATCCCTGGGTTGGGAAGATCCCCTGGAGAAGGGAAAGGCTACCCACTCCAGTATTCTGGCCTGGTCACAAAGAGTCGGACAAGATTGAGTTACTTTCACTTTCACTTTTCGTAATTGCTTTACAATGTTGTATTAGTTTGTGCTGTACAACAAGGTGAATCATCTACGCATGTGTGCTAAATTGCTTCAGTTGTATCTGACTCTTTGTGACCTTATGGACTGTAGCTTTCCAGGATCCTCCATCCATGGGATTTCCCAGGCAAGAGTATTCACGTGGGTTGCCATTTTCTTCTCCAGGGGACCTTCCTGACCCTTGGATTGAACCTGCATCTCTTATAAAGAACCTGCATTGGCAGACAGGTTCTTTACCACTAGCGCCATCTGGGAACCAGCTATATGTATACACATATCCCCTCCCTCTGTAACCCGTTTATAAATATTTCATTTTGGATACTTCCATGTCCCAAGACCCCTTTCAGAGTAACCTTCCTCGTGTGTTACTAGCCTGGAGAAGTAATCCTCACCTCAGATGCTGGCATGCCCCTCCTGCCTTAAAGGCTTAAATTGAACATAAAATCCCTGGATACCATTTATTTTTTTCCCCTTTTCCCTGGCAAAATTAAAATAAATGGCATTTTGCTCCAGATAGGATGTTGAAAGTTGTGACAAAAATCACTTTCATCTTTAAAGAGAAAAAAATTAGATAAACTAAGAAAATCATTTTAAAAAGATAAATGGTTGTTGAGTGCAAAGAAGTTTAAACAAACTAAATTCCATAGAGGGGACAGATCCTAAATATGTATATGTAATGTATACATATGTGTGTGTATATATATGTGTGTGTCTGTGTGTACATGTGTGTGTGTGCATGTGTATGCTCAGTGGCTCAGTTGTGTCTGACTCTCTGTAACCCCATGGGCTGTAGCCTGCTAGGCTCCTCTGTCCCTGGGATTCTCCAGGCCAGAATACTGGAGCGGGTAGTCATTCCCTTCTCCAGGGGATCTTCTCAACCCAGGGACTGAACCCACATCTCCTGCATCTCCTGCATTGGCAAGTAAATTTTTTACCCCTGTGCCACCCGGGAAGCCCATACATATGTGTGTGTGTGTGTGTGTGTGTATGTATGTGTGTGTGTATATATATATATATATATATGTAATAATATATATTCTATGTACATAATGATAAGAGCAATGTAACTGAATATTTTTTAAATCACCCAAAAGTGTTATTTTTCTAGCAAAAAAAAAGCGCTATTGAAAAATTATTTCTTAATTATTTAGTAAACTTTTTTTTAAACTTCTTATTTTGTATTGGGGTATAGCTGACTAACATACAATGTTGTGACGGCTTCAGGTGAAGAGTGAAGAGACTCATCCATATACATGTATATGTATCTATTCTCTCCCAAACTCCCCTCTCATCCAGGCTGCCACCTAACATTGAGCACAGTTCCACGTGCTATATGCTGCTGCTGCTGCTAAGTCACTTCAGTCGTGTCGGACTCTGTGCGACCCCATAGACGGCAGCCCACCAGGCTCCACTGCCCCTGGGATTCTCCAGGCAAGAACACTGGAGTGGGTTGCCATTTCCTTCTTCAATGCATGAAAGTGAAAAGTGAAAGTGAAGTTGCTCAGTCGTGTCCGACTCTTAGCGACCCCATGGACTGCAGCCTACCAGGCTCCTCTGTCCATGGATTTTCCAGGCAAGAGTACTGAGTGAGTTGCCATTGCCTTCTCCGCCATGTGCTATATAGTAGGTCTTTATTGGTTATTCATTTTCAATATAGCAGTTTGTACATGTCCATCCCAAACTCCCTAACTATCCCTTCCCCCCATTAACTTAATGTTTTCTAATATTTAAGTTTGTTATTGAAATATGGTTGATTTGTAATATTACATTAGTTTCAGGTATACAATGTAGTGATTCACTACTTTTATAGATTATGCTCCATTTAATGTTATTATAAAATAATGTGGAAAAGGAAATGGCAACCCACTCCAGTATTCTTGCTTGGACTGTATTTTCCTGCGCTGTTTAAAATTAACCTTAGACTTTTGCTTGATATGAAAATATAACTTTTAATTTAGTTGCTGGATATTCATGACAAGATTGTTGACATTTTTCTTTTCAGCACTTGACATCATTAAAATTGTATCACACAATTTTTGTCAAGTTAAATAATGAAAGAGAAAGTATTTTTACTTAATTCTGAAAGTCCAATTCACATACAAGAGCATGAGGAACAAACATAAACAACTATGCCACTTGAGAAGCCCTTACACCACTCATAGAAAATATTTACAAAATGAATATTTGCAAGAAAGACATGTTTCCCCTTGAATTGTATAATTTAAAATATTTTGACTTCTTATATGTAGTTTTATATGCATAAGGGATAAATTGCCCCCCTCTAAAAATGTTTTCCCTAAGTTGATTACAAAAGTCAGTGATCCAAAAACTCATTTAATAAAATTTCATTTTGGAGCACGCTTTTCCTGGGGACTTCGGGGATCACCTTGTGCAGTGAGGTCTATCTAGCCTTTGATCTTTAAATAATTACAAAAGTAGTTAATGGATGTCATGAGCTATTTTCGATATTGCAAAATGCAATCATACTATTGCTGGGCTTTCCCTCCCCGCAATGTGCACAGTTTTATAGGTCTTTCTTCCATAAAAACAGGACATCAAATTGTTGCTTAATCACCTGATGAAATTGACATGTCCTTCTGGCCCAGTTACCTGCCTTACCCTGTGCCTCTTACCGTTTCACCTGTTTTTGCGTCACCACCGTTTCTAATTCCCCTTAGAGGTTTGTCAGAATTAAAAAAAAAAAAACAAAAAACAGAAAATGAAACATTTAATTATTGTTCACTAAGTGATTTTTCTAGACACAATATTTTGGAACACAAAGTTCATGGTTAAAAATTATTAGCAGACGAGCTCAGTAGTGAAAATGTTTCAACTGTTTATCTGGTTTAACATTCTACAGAGGTCTAAAGAGGTCAAATGCATTTTCCAAGGTCATGCAACTGGTTAATGACAGAGGCAGGACTAAGTTCCCAATTTCTAACTAAAACCTGTCATTCTTTTCATTAGTGCTGTCCTCAGAGTGGACAGCATTAAATGCTGTGCCGTAAATGGCACAGAGGTCATTTTCTGTGGGTGGAGGTTAGTGGCTGTCTTCACCGCCTAAGGCATGTGAGAGCTACTTCTGCTTGAGCTTGTAGTCCAGGGCACAGTCGTCAGCCCAGACACAGCAGAAGACTGCGAAGCAAAATACTGCTGCAGCATTTTTCACAGATCCCTGGAAAAAAGCTAGCGTTGTCCGTGACTGCTGAGTTGTGCTGTGATGATAGTGGTTCGCAAATGATGTCCGCAAGGCACTGCAGGTCTCCAGGATGCAATGTGCAGGATCAACGAGTTATTATATTTGGAACAGTTGTAGCATTTACTACATATGATAGCATTCTAAGGTGACAATATGGCAACTCAACAACCAAACACAGTTGTTTAATTGGACTTGAAGACTTCTGGAATACAATTTAAATGAAGACTAAAGGCCTACAGTCATAATGCTTGTTTTTATAGTTTATACTTGTTATAATAGTTTTGCTTTTGCCTCATCAAGACTTTGTTGACTATTATGGTATGGCTTTCCTTGATTTTGTTTTTTTTTTTACTTCTTTGAACTACTGAGTTCATTAAAATAATTAATTTATCATTTATGCATTCATTTAATATGTTCATGGAGCATTTACTATGGGGCAGATTTATGCTAGATACTGGCAAAAAAAACAGACATAAAATGTAGAGACTATAGAACTTATATTACAAGTAAGTATAAAATTACCAATTGATGAGTGCTTCTTAAGGGAGGGTATGGTGATATCACAGTTTATTAAAGGCAGATTTGATGAAATTGGGGATAACAGAAAAGGGTGTCTTGACGAAGGGATGATTAAACAAAGTTTGAAAAAATAGCCTTTAAATAAGTGAAAAAAGCAGAGAAGGGTCTTTCAGGCAGCACAGCATGTGCAAAGGCCCTGTGGCAAGAGGGTGGTTCAGTGAAATGAAGATCAGTGTTGCTGAAGTGCCGACAAGTTTGGAAGCTGTTAGATGAGACTGACGTGAATTAAGACCAGGTCATGAATTATTTATAGGCAGTGTTAGGCATCTTGGCTTTATTCTGAGGGCTGTTGAAAGCCTTGAAGGAGGTGGGGTGATCAAGGTTTATGTTTTGGAAAATCATTCTATACTGTGAGGAGAGAACAGATTGGAGAGGCAAGAAGGAGGTACAGTAGACCCCCCACCCCCCTTATTGATGGGGACTGTATTCCAACACCCCCAGTGGATACCTGAAATCTAAGATTGTACTGAGCCCTATATATGCTAAGTTTTTTCCTATACATACATACCTATGATAAAGATTAATATATAAATTAGGCATAATAAGAGATTATCCATAAGTTCATTTTCTATGTGAGTCTATTTCTGTTTTGTAAATAAGTTCATTTTTCTCATTTTTTTAGATTCCACATGTAAGTGATATCAAGTGTCTGACTGACTTTACTTAGTATGATAATCTCTAGGTCCATCCATGTTGCTTCAAATGACATTATTTCATTCCTTTTTATGACTAATATTCCCCTGTGTGTGTGTGTGTGTGTGTGTGTAATCTCACATCCTTTTCATTCATTCATCTGTTGATGGACACTTACATTGCTTTCATGTCCTAACTATCGAAAATAATGCTGCTATGAACATTGGGATACATGTGTCTTTTTGAATGATGGTTTTCTCTGGGAATATGTCCATGAGTGGGATTGGTGGGTCACTTGGTAGTTCTAGTTTGAGTTTTTTAAGGAACCTCCACACTGTTTTCCATTGTGGCTGCACCAGTTTACATTCCCATCAACTATGTAGGAGGGTTCCCTTTTCTCCACACTCTACAGCGTTTATTATTTGCAAACTTTCTGGTTTGTTGGTTTTTGGATGATAGCCCTTCTGACCTTTTAACTTGGACATTTTTCTTAGCCATTCTTAATCCTCTACTGAATATAAAGAGTAAGCTTTGGAATTACTCTTTTTATATATAAATCACAGCTGTCCTGTATATTTGTGGCATTTACATTTCATGGGTGGGACAATAGGAAAAAATTAGAAAAAATGTCTGAAAGGTCTTCTTGAAACATAATAATAAAGTAAAGGTTAATAAAAATGGTTTAGATTATGGTGATGAAAGTAGAAATGCAGAAATACAGAAAATTGGGGGATGGGGAATCTCTAGGATTCAATGATAGGATTGAAGAGGGAGCGAGGGGAAGGTCTAGTTTACATAACAACATAGGTGATTCAGCTAGCCACTTGATTGGGAAGCATTGGAAGAACACCAGGAATTTGTCATCTAGTTGCTTATTTTGTGGAGTCTATTAGTGTATATGTTTGTGGGCATACATTTAATGAAAAGGTCTTGGATATATTGATTTTCAGTGGTAGATAGACTAGTGGTCTCAAAATTTCCACATTCAAACCTCTGGAACCTATGAATAAATGATGTTACATGGCAAAGAGGAATTAAAGTTACAGGTGGAATTAAGGTTGTTAATTAGCTGACCTTAAGATATTAATGGTAGGGACTTCCCTAGTAGTCCAGCGGTTACACCTCTGTGCTTCCACTTCAGGGGGCATGGGTTCAATTCCTGGTGGGGGATCTAAGATTTCACATGCTGTGCAGCATAGCACGGGCAAATAACAAAAAGCAAACAAACAAAACCAAAAAGATATCAATGATAATCCCCAGAAAAACCACTAAGAAAACTCAGAAATATATAGTAAAAGATAAGTACACAAGGAGATTTTAATACTACACTAGAAAATATCTATTTGGCACAAAAGAAGGCAGTAATGGAGGAATTAAGAAATGCCAAGACATATAGAAAACAAATAGCAAAACAGAAAGATTTTACTATGCATAGAGTATTAGACATCTATAGACAATAAATTCTATCTTAGCAATAATTGCATTATGTAAATTAAATACTTTCATTTAATTTAATTTAAAGGCAGAGATTGGCAGATACATTTTTAAAAGATATAAACCAACAATATGCTGCCTAAAGAGACTGCCTTTAGATCCAGATATTAAATAGGTTGAAAATAAAAGGGTGGACAAGAGATAACTGCAAAAAATAATCAACTGAGACTAAAACTATACAAAACAGACTCAAAGACAAAAAGTATTACTAGAGACAAAGATGGATATCTTATAGTGATAAGAGGTCAATCTACCAGGAAGATATCATAAATGCAAACATACATGTACCTCCCAGAAACTCAATATATATGAAGCAAAAGCTGACAAAGGTAAACAGGGAAATAGTCAACACAGTAATATTTTAATTTAATACTTTAATAACACTTTGATAGTCAGACTTTAATGTCCTACTTGCCATAATGAATAGTTGAGTAGATGGAAGGTGAGCAAGGAAATAGATTTGAACTGGTTGACACTATCAACCAGTTAGATCTAATAGACATCTGTAGAGCACTCCACGCAAAAACAACATAATACACATTCTTCTCAAGTACTCATGAAATGTTCACCAGGATAAACCATATGTTAAGCCATTAAGTCTCAATAAATTTAAAAGGATTGAAGTCGTATAAAATATGTCCTTTCAACCACAATAGAAGGAAATAAAAAACAAAAGGAAAATTTGAAAATTCACACATATGGGAGAATTAAACAACCCACATCTAAAGAACCAATGATACAAAGAAGAAACCACAAGGGAAATTAGAAAATACTTTGATATGAATGAATACCAAAACTTATGGGATACAAAAATAGTAAATCCTTTGTATCCCTGTTACACTAAGGAAATTTATAGCTTGAAGTATCTACATTTACAAAAGAAGGAATATCTCAAATCAATAACCTAAACTTCTACTTTAGGATATAAAAGAAAAAAATAAAAAGAACTAAACCCAAAGCAATCAGAAGGGTGGAAGTAATAAAGATTAAAGGTGAAATAATAAAAATAGAGAGTAGAAAAATAATACAGGAAATGAAACAGACCAGAATTGGTTCTCTGAAGAGATCAACAAAATTGACAAAATTTTTGGTAGATTAAATATGGTAAAAAGAGAGAAGATTCAGTTACTAATAGGGGGAATGAAAAAAGGTATCATTATTACCAACCTTATAGAAATAAAAAGGCTTATAATGAAATGGTATAAATAATAATGTCATAGATCATCTAGATGAAATGGCCATATTTCATTGTGTGAAGTGAAGACATGAATTACCAACACTGACTCAATCAGAAATAGAAAATATGTATGATTTATAACAAGGAAGGTGATTGAATCAGTAAACCTTTCATCAAAGAAAAGCCCAGGACCAGATGGCTTCACTTGTGAATTCTACCAAGTATTTTACAATAATTAGCGCCAATCCATCACCAACTCTTGCCAAAAATAGAAGAGAAAGGAACACTATATAACTCATTCTATAAGGCCAATATTACCTTGATACCAAAGCCAAATAAGAACATTGTAAGAAAATTACAGACCAATATCTCTTATGAATCTTCACTAGTAAACTAAGCCAACAACATATAAAAAGGAATATACACCATGACCAAAGGGGATTTATTCTAGGAATCCAAAGTTATTTCGATATACAAAAATGAATCAATGAAATATACATAGAAGAAAAAACCTCCCACGATCATTTCAACAGAAGCAAAAAAAAAAAAAACAAAGAAAAACCCAAAAGCATTTAACCGAAATATTTTTCGTGACAAAAATACAAAACCAACTAGGGGCAGAAAGGAATTTCCTCCAACTAGTAAAGGGCATCTGTGAAAAAACTACAGCTAATATTATGCTGCTGCTGCTGCTAAGTCACTTCAGTCGTGTCCGACTCTGTGTGACCCCATAGACGGCAGCCCACCAGGCTCCCCCGTCCCTGGGATTCTCCAGGCAAGAACACTGGAGTGGGTTGCCATTTCCTTCTCCAATGCATGAAAGGGAAAAGTGAAAGTGAAGTTGCTCAGTCGTGTCCAACTCTTGGTGATCCCATGGACTGCAGCTCACCAGGCTCCTCCATCCATGGGATTTTCCAGGCAAGAGTACTGGAGTGGGGTGCCATTGCCTTCTCCGACAGCTAATATTATAGTTCATGGTAAAAGACTGATGCACGCTACCACATGGATGAGCTAAGTGAAAGAAGCCAGAACCAAAAAGCCATATATTGTATGTTTTCATTTATATGAAATATTCATAATAGGCAAATCCATAGATTAGCTACTACTAATCCAGAGTAAATCAGTGGTGTTCAGTGCTGCGGAAGGGAGAAATAAAGAATCTGCTGAGAGCAGTAGGACATCTTTTGGAGGTGATGGAGAAATTTTGGAATTAAGGGTAATACTTACACAAGTTTGTAAATATACTAACAACCACTGACTTTTCAATTTTAAAATAGTGAATTTAATGATATAGAATTACATCTCAATTTTTTTAATAAGTGAAGAAGGAGGCAGAAGAGAGTCAGAGAAAGAGCGGCAATGTTGCTGGCTTTGCAGATGGAGAGGGGACTGTGACCCAAGGAATACAGGTGGTAGACTTTGGAAGCTGGAAAAGGCAGGGAAACAGATTTCCTTCTTGGGCTTCCGTAAAGGAAATTAGCCCTACCTTCACCTTGATTTTGGACATCTGTGTGAGCTTGGTTGCGTCTGTCTCTTTATGACCCTATGGACTGTAGCTGCCAGGCTTCTCTGTCCATGGGATTTTCTAGGCAAGAATACTGGAGCCGGTTGTCATTTCCTCCTCCAGAGTTTAGCCTGTATCAAACTAACCTTTGGAAGTATAGGATAATAAACTTAAGTTGTTTTTAAATCACTAAATATATAGTACTTTATTACAGAAACAATAGAAAGCTAATATAGTATCTATGAGACATTGAACTACTAATGTCTAGTATGCAGTTCAATATGGTGAGTACAGGGTTCAAAAGAAAGGTGATTCCTTGGCTCCAATCTGGCTATATAGGCATGTGAGAGAATTAATGCATTTAGTACCTACAGGTCCCTGAGGTTCAGTTCAGTTCAGTTCAGTTGCTCAGTCGTGTCTGACTCTTTGCGACCCCATGAACCAGAGCACACCAGGCCTCCCTGTCCACCACCAACTCCCGGAGTCCACCCAAACTCATGTCCATTGAGTCGGTGATGCCATCCAACCATCTCATTCTCTGTCATCCCCTTCTCCTCCTACCCTCAATCTTTCCCAGCATCAAGGTCTTTTCAAATGAGTCAGCTCTTTGCATCAGGTGGCTAAAGTACTGGAGTTTCAACTACAACATCAGTCCTTTTAATGAACACCCAGGACTGATTTCCTTTAGGATGGACTGGTTGGATCTCCTTGCAGTCCCAGGGACTCTCAAGAGTCTTCTCCAACACCACAGTTCAAAAGCATCAATTCTTTGGCACTCAGCTTTCTTTATATTCCAACTCTCACATCCATACATGACTACTGGAAAAACCATAGCCATTACCTATATACATTTTTTTTTAATATGAGGAAATCATGGCATTGAAAGGTTCAGTCACTTCTCTGAGGTACAGAAGCATTAAATAGTAGAGCTATAACTCATGTCTGGCCTCAGAGTTGGGATCACCTTTCACAGATAGAGCTTGAATTAGTATCATGTAAGGGATGATTGAGGGGCTTCCCTGGTGGCTTAGTGGGTGAAGAATCCACCTTTAATGTCAATGCATTAGATGCAGGTTTGATCCTCTGGTCGGGAAGATCCCCTGGAGGAGGGCATGGTGATCCACTCCAGTATTCTTGCCTGGAGAATCCCGTGGATAGAGGAGCCTGGCGGGCTACGGGTTGCAGAGTCAGACACAACTGAAACAACTGAGCAGCACTCACACAAGTGATAACTGAAGCCCTCTGGAAACACCCGAGAGTTTATTAACATTTTCAAGAACCCTTTAGGCAGAGTGATGGAGCAGAAGCCATACTGGGTTGATGAGTGAATGAAAATTGAGGAGGTAGAGACTGCAGGTGTGAACTACTCTTTTATAAAACATGCCTATGAAGGGGGGAGAGAAAGATAGCACAGTCTCTAAGGGGAAGTGGGAGTTGAGAGTAGTTTTTTTTTTTAATTATTTTTCTGAAGTATAGTTTACTTACAATGTTATGTTAATTTCTGCTGTACAGCAAGTGATTCAGTTATACACACACACACACACACACACACACACACACACATATATATATATATTTGCTGTGCTTATTTGCTCAGTTGTGTCTGACTCTTTGCAACCCCATGGACTGTAGCCCACCAGGCTCCTCTGTCCATGGGGATTCACCAGGCAAGAGTACTGGAGTGGGTTGTCATGCCCTCCTCCAGGGGATCTTCCCAGCCCAGGGATCAAAGCCAGGTCTCCTGCATTGCAGGCAGATTCTTTACCAGCTGAGCTACCAGGGAAGCCCTTATATATATATTCATAAATATATATATATATATAAACATTCTTTTTCATATTCTTTTCCATTATGGCTTATCATAGAATATTGAATATAGTTCTCTATGCTATAAAGTGGGACCTTGTTATTTATCCATTCTATATATAATAGTTTGCATCTGCTAACCCCAAACTCCCATTTTATTCCTCCCCTTCCCCTTCTTCCCCTTGGCAACCACAAGCCTGTTCTCTGTCTGTGAGTGTGTTGCTGTTTTGTAGATAAGCTCATATGTGTCATATTTTAGACTCCACATACAAGTGATATCATATGATGTTTGTCTTTCTCATTCTGACTTACCTCAGTTTGATCATCTCTGGGTCCATCCACACCTCTACAAATAGCATTTTTTCATTCTTTTCTATGGCTGAGTAACATTCCATTGTGTATATGTACCACATCTTCTTTATCCATTCCTCTGTCGATGGACATTTAGGTTGCTTCCATGTCCTTGTGAAATCGTGCACAGTGATATAATGAGCATTGGGCTGCATGTATCTTTTCGAATTCGAGTTTTTTTCAGATCTATGCCCAGCAGGGGGATTTCAGGACCATATGGCAACCCTACTTTTAGTTTTTTAAGGAACCTCCATACTGTTTTCCATAGTGGCTGCACCAGTTTACATTCCACCAACACTGTAGGAGTACTTCCTTTTATCTACACCCTTTCCAGCACTTGTTATTTGTAGACTTTTTAATGATGACCATTATGACGTTGTGAGGCGATAGCTCCTTGTAATTTTGATTAGCATCAAAAGAAGTCACTTTTAAATATTTAAAACTTTGTATTGTTTAAAATGTTTAAGAACCCATTCTGGTTTTATTCTGATGGGAAATGCTGATGGAGGGAGTGAGGAAATGGTGAAGAAAAATGTAAGAAAGAATAGGCATCTCTATTTAAGAATTCTGAGAAAGAAGGAAGGAGGAGAGGTCCGTCACACTGTGGAAGGATTGCTCTTACACTGAGAAGGGGCAGGCCTTTTACTATATCAGAATGGAGTGAAAGGGAAGGGGTGGGTTAATACGTTTGGCTTCAGGAGAATGAGGAAGTTGCTGAGGGCTTCTGTGTTTTCTTCTCTCTTGTGAGGTAGGAGTCAAGGTCACACTGAGGGTGGGGGAGGTGCCTGGAGCACAAGTGAGCTTTGTGACTGCGGCCGCGGCAGCCCGGGACCAGGAGCCTAAGGAGAGTGCAGAAGGCTGGCCCGCTCACTGGAGAGCAGGAGCATACGTTGACTGGAGGGATATAGGAGGAATTTTGTCAGTTTCAAGGGCCTATTTAAGGATTTATCTGATTTGCTACTATGGTCTTAGGTTGACTGTAATTTATTGCATGTGTCTTAAACTTCTCATTACCCTTAGTTGTACTGTAAAATTCTTTTGACTTCTTCTCAATGTCTAGGACAGTGTTGAGAAAGCATTTAGGAAATACTTTTGGACTGATTAACTAGAATGCTCAATTAATCAGACTATCTCAGTTCCCAACATTTCTGGATAAAGGAAGTTTATTATAACTAGGTTGTAAAAGGCAACTGTAATAATTTGTATTTCTCTCCCCAATCCTGATTTTGGTAGTTTTCCATTAAAAAAAACAACAACAACAAACAAAGCGGTTATAGAGTATCTGGTTATCTTTGTGTGTGTGTGTGTGTGTGTGTGTGTGTGTGTGTTTACAATATTTATATTGTATTTTTCACTTTTTCATTTTTATTTGATTGTTCTACCTTTAGGCAGACACAGACATGGAATAAAGAAAAGAAAGGCCAAATTTTGACCTAATACCCTAGCATGGGAATTGTAGATACATTTTCATTCTCTTCCTGCATTTAGAGTATCTGTTTTCAAGTTTAAAAGGAAAACAATAACAAAAAGGCCTTCTCCTCCCGCAAAAGTTAAAAAAAAAAAGCTTCAACCCTCTCTTTTATGTTGAGGATAATAAAAACCTCACCATTTGATTTTATACATCTATTACCAATGGAGTAAACATTCAAACTGGAGTGTGGAACAGTGAGAAACTGTGGTCCTTTCGGAGGAAGTAGATGGTGAAATAAGACAGGAGGGGTGACTCTGCTCAGAGATAAGGAGGCTCCTGCCAAATTCCTTCCCTGCCTGCTATGGTCCACAAATATGCGTGTGGTTGCAGTTGAACTTCACTGAGTCCTTGCTGCATTCCAGAGGCTGATAAAAAAAATGTGACCATTTAGCTACAGATGTAACTCTCCGAGTACTAGAAGCATAGCAACCAGGAGGGAGTTTCACCCAGCAACAATCAGAAAGTGGAAAACAAAGCAACCCAGTCACCAAAACATAATCCAGACAGACTAAGGAAAGAAGGAAACACCCGGGCAGACGAGATGTTCTGTGTCAGAATCAAGTCAGCAGTGTCACAAGACTCGTAGTCGCCCACCCATATTTAGTGGGTGCCTGCTGTGTGCCAGTACTTCACCCGAATTACTGCCAGAGTTATCCAACTCTCAAGTTGAATAAGCAACAGTCCCTGTCTTCAGTAAAATAATGATAATATATATTTAATTCCCCAGCTGTATTGTGCGATAAATGCAAATATAAACCATCATCAAAGGATCATGGCAGCACAGAGTGTTGAGGGGCATGGGGCTGTGTTTAATTTGAGATGTTTGGGGACACTCCAGTGGATCTACTCATTTGGCAGTTGGATGTACAGGCCAGAGGTTAGAGCAGATGTATAGATGGTGGAGGAAGTCAGGGGTTTGGAGAAAGCCGTGGAGAAACTCATGAAAATGAGTGAAGCGTTGTATGGAGCTTCACACTCTATGGAGCGTTGACAATTAAAAAGGGAAGAGTAGATGGAAGCGGGTAGAAGTAAACCAGGAAACAGAAGCCATGGGCAGGGAGGGAAGAGAAATCATCAAGAAGTATCCAGTGCATCTCAGTACTCAAAGTCCATATTGAGTTGACATTCATCAAAACAGCTTAGAGCAGTGCCTGAAGGAAGCCACACTTCCAGCCTTGAGAAGTCACTGAGGTTGAGGAAGGAGGGAAAACAAACACAAGTATTTTCCTGGTATTGTAAAGAAAAAGGTAGCAACCTTTGCAATGGCATGGTGCCCTCTGACACACCCTCGCTAGCAGCTATTTGAGTAATCATTCTAGGCTCTATTGCAAGACTTTCCCCTAATTAATAAGATCTGTGATCAAACACTGAGAAGCCAGGAGAGAGGGCAAGTGAACTGACACTTTCTAGCAGTTAGTTATCAGGTTCAAAGTCCTTTCTATCCATGATTTCATTTAATTCCCACAACAAATCTTTTAATAGAGTTATCCTTTGTGGTTCAAGAACTGAAGTAATGACAGAAGTGACATTTAAGTTAAGTGGGAATTTTACTAACCTCAACTGTTATCATCTTGCTTTGATTTTGTAGGTCAGGAAGACCTTTCATTACTCTTGCTTACGGTCTTCCAGGTGTTGAAAAGCACTGGGCCACTGACTGACTGTGATTTACCTGACCACTGCTTTTAGATCTGTCCTTCCTTCTTTGGGGCTTCCCAGGTAGCCCTACTGGTAAAGAATCTGCTTGCCAATGCAGGAAATGTAAGAGACATGGGTTCAATCCCTGGGTTGGGAAGATCCCCTGGAGTAGGAAACGGCAACCCACTCCAGTTTTCTTGCCTGGAGGATCCCATGGACAGAGGAGCCTGGTGGGCTACCGTCCATGGGGTCGCAAAGAGTCGGACACAACTGAAGCAACTTAGCATGCACGCACTCCTCTGCAAGCTGTGTTCCGGGATCACTGCCCATGTCAGAGTGACCAGCTGTCCCAGCTCACCTCTCATCACTCAGCTGATCACTCTTCTGCCCACCTCAGGGGACCCTCAAACCATCGTTTCTTTCAACCTCTATTTTTCCCTCCCTTTTTTTGTCATAAACTGAAAAGCTCATGTTGCATTGAGAAGCTGTGTCCAATCCTTTGTTGATTTTCTTCCAACTGGAAAAATGTACTCTGAACAGCTAGTTGAAATCATTCACCTGATCATATTTCCGTGTCATGTCAGGTTGGACCATGTGAAACCGCCACTTTGGAAGGTCAGAAAAATTAAATGCCAGAAATTCCATGTAGACTTATGGTGATGAACTTGTGCCTCATGGAGGAGATGTTAGGGATATTGACTCTTGGTGCTTTAACTTAATGTTTATACAATTTTGTGTATTTTAGTTCTATTTTAAATTTTATGTTATTTACATAGTTGGAAGGTCAATCTACTATTTTAATGTCTAGGAGACCAAGTCCTCAAAATAGTATAGATTAACTACGGAAGCCATTTAAAGTTTTTTTTATCATTTAGTGGGGGACATATCTATGAAGCTGAGATTTTATGGCACAGTTTTAAAAATAAGAAACTATCATGTATTGTGAACAGCCCTAGGCACTTTAATCAGACCTCTGTATTGCTGAATAATATACTTAATACAAACTCAGATCTGGGGCTAAACTTAAACTCGTTTTCAATTTCTGAAATAACATGTGAGCAAAACCCATATTTACTTTAAATATCAAGTTGTGTGTTCATGTTGACAAAAAATATTACTATTAAATCACATAGACTAAATGCCTACTTTTTATTTGGTTTGAGTTCATTTAAATATATCCTTATTTCCTAGAGGCTTAGACTTTTAGATCAGATACCCTGCTCTGTGTTACACACTCTAAAATCTAGCTATTAGATTTAAACTATTTTCCAGACACTAACATAGTGCTACCACTATCTTCATATAGCTCTGGAACAAAAGAACCTCAAACTGAGAGGTCATCAAATTCAAATTCCATTTCTTTATGTTTGAAGAAACTATAAAATAGAATCCATGCAATAGTTAATATAAATATTAACTTACACTTTTATAAAAATGACTTTAACATCAATCCATTGTCCTAACTGTAATCCGTGGTTTCAGTAGAAATATATCTAATTCACTTCCCACTGATGATCCTTTTGATTTTTAGGGAAAACTATGAGATCCTTTCTAAGGTCAATTTCATTGTATCATTTTGATGTGCAGTGTTATTTGGGAGGAACAAACAATATCCTTCTATTCTCAAGTTTTCAGTCATAAGGCCCACTTTGCTGTGTGATAATAATGTTTGTTGTACCAAAAATAAAAAAATCCTAAGTTTGGTTTGTGATGTTTGAAAATGGATATATATCATCAAACAATAATAAAATAATCTTTGTAATAGTTGATTCCTATCCTCCCTAATGCCTTTATTTGGGAAAAAATGGTAAGGAATCTAGAAGGAAAGAAACGAAAGGACTGGAGGAAAAAAAGCTGCCCTCAAATCTAACACAGAAGTATTTAAGAAATGTTTTCTTATTAAGACTCGTAAGAGAATAAAACAAACTGGAAAAAGGACTAAATAATTGGCCTTGAAGGTGATAATTTGTTAAAAAAAAAAAAAAAGGACACATCTCCAGCAGAAGAAGGAAATGGTTGCATATGGGCTAATGGTTTTGTAGGAAAACTTATGAGTATTTTAAGGACAGGGCTGTGAAAGTGTGCATGTCCAGTTTTAGGCTAGAAAGACTGAGGGGTTCTAAACTATCAGAGAATATGATCTAAATGGTTTGGAAATGGAGTTTTGTACTAGAATTTAAAATCCTTAGTAAATCACCATGTTGGCAGAGTAGAGGCCTTGGTGGTGAGCACTGTTAGTTAAACCATGTCATGGAGCAAACATGATGAGGTGAAAGAGAAGAAATTTCAAGGGCTTAAGAGGAAAAATAGGGAGGGCTAGCCCTGGCTTTCACACCTGTGACCTTGTCATAGCATGGTCTAGTCAGAGAGTTTTAGACCTGGAAGTGGCCTTGAAAACCTCTGGTTCTATTGTCCCATTTTCAGATGACAGAACTGAGTCTCAGAGAAAAGCTATGTTTGTGGCAGAAGTGGGATTTGAATTGGGAAACCTTGTTCTCGGTCTTGGGAAAAATTGTTTATTATTTAACATCATTTTGTATGTTCTCATGAGTTATTGTTAAGGCATCACTGTAATAAAAGTGATGCTGTAAATGCACATTAGTGCATAAAAATGAGCAGCAGCATTACTGTTTTTATTGAACATCTGGCAAGGAAAGTCTGGAATCCATCCTAAGTGAATAATGAAAGGACCAGATTCTAGATCAGACCTCTAAACTGGCTTGGATCCTCATCCCGGACCTGGACTTTTTCTTTGTGAGAAGTTCCTGCTTCCTCTCAGTCTCTAACGTGTTGGCTTCGTGTTTCTGAGAAGCCACTGAATTACTGCAAGAATGTAACACAATATCTACATTAAGTATGTTTGTTAAGCTAATAAATAGTATTAATTAACAGTTATTACACTATATATCCTGTACTGTGCCTACTGCATACATTGATGATGGTGTTCAGACACTCAGTCGTGTCCAACTCCCGCAGCCCCGTGGACTGTAGCCTGCCAGGCTCCTCTGTTCGGTGAGCATACATTATCTCATTGAATTCTCACAGAAATGCTTTGAGGTGAATTCAATAATCACCTTTGGTGGTTCAGATAATAAAGAATCTGCCTGCAATGCAGGAGACCCTGGTTCAATCCTTGGGTTAGGAAGATCCCTGGAGATGGGAATGGCTACCCACTCCAGTATTCTTGCCTGGAGAATTCCATGGACAGAGGAGCCTGGCTAGCTATATGGGGTTGCAACAAGGGGTTACAAAGAGTCAGACAAGACTGAGTGACTAACACTTTCACTTTTCATTTTACAGGTGAGGAAACTTAGCCTCAGAGAGGGGAAGAAATATGCTAAAGATCACAAAACTATCAAGTGGGTTGCTGCTGCTGCTGCTGCTAAGTCGCTCCAGTCGTGTCCAACTCTGTGCGACCCCATAGACGGCAGCCCACTAGGCTCGCCCGTCCCTGGGATTCTCCAGGCAAGAACACTGGAGTGGGTTGCCATTTCCTTCTCCAATGCATGAAAGTGAAAAGTGAAAGTGAAGTCGCTCAGTCGTGTCCTACTCTTAGCAACCCCATGGACTGCAGCCCACCAGACTCCTCCATCCATGGGATTAAATGTATTCAAATCTAGGTCATTTAATCTCAAAGTTTATGTATGCCTTAACCATGACATAAGTATGTCTCTTGCTGCTGCTGCTGCTAAGTCGCTTCAGTCATGTCTGACTCTCTGCGACCCCATAGACCATACTGGAGTGGGTTGCCATTTCCTTCTCCAATGCATGAAGGTGAAAAGTGAAAGTGAAGTCACTCAGTCGTGTCTGACTCTGACCGACCCCATGGACTGCAGCCTACCAGGCTCCTCCGTCCATGGGATTTTCCAGGCAAGAGTTCTGGAGTGGGGTGCCATCGCCTTCTCCAAGTATGTCTCTTACATACGCGTAATTCTTGATACTTTTTTAAAAAACAAATATTTATATATGTTTTGGCTTAAAAAAATTAGACTTTTAACTATATTTTATAGTATGTATGTGTTATTTTTGTCTTTTCATTATTTTTTTACACTGAAACTCCTTCAAGTATCATATGCTTGGTACATGATGCAGTATTTTTATGAGCTTTTTAAAAGAATCTTGCTCAAAGCCTTTGTAAATTGGTGGAACATCACACTTTCACCTGCTCTTTTAACACATGCTGCTGTGGTTAGGCACAGAGCCACCACTAATTGTCCCCTTGTCTCAAATGAACACTGAGACACCTACCAATTAAGACCTTGAGTTACATCAATATTGTCAATTCTGACACACATAAATTGAAATAAAATAAGGTAAAATTGTTTTAATCAACTGGCTATTTTCGTTCGTTTGTTCACACATCCAACAAATTTGTATTAGCTCCTAGCAGGCATTTGAGCTAGGAACTAGAAATACAGCCTAGAAATGGTCCTTGCTAGTTGCAAAAAAACAAAACAAACAAAAAAAAAACCCAAAAAACTGACACCTGACTGGTTATTTCACCTATAAAACTCCTTTTTAAAAATATTTGTATTTGATATATACCCACTTAAAAGAAATTCACTTAGCAAATGTAAAACTTAAGAAATGTGGATGTTAGACTTTCACTCTCAAGAATTATCATGCTTGCCTGACCCCTAGCTTCTTCTTTTTTTTTTTTAATAGAGGTTTTTTTGGTATTTATATATTTATTCATTTATTTATTTTTGGCTGTGCTGGGTCTTTGTTGGTGCATGCGGGTTATTCTCTAGGGCTTCTCGTTGCGGTGGTTTTTCTTGTTGCAGAATATGGCTTCGGGCGCATGGGCTCAGCAGTTGTGGTGCACAGGCTTAGTTGCTCTGTGGCATGTGGAATCCTCCCAGACCAGGGATCAAACCTGTGTCTCCCCCATTGGCAAGCAGATTCTTTACCACTACACCACCGGGGAAGTACCCTGCCCCCCACCCCAGCCCTCACCCCCCACCACCCCCCCCTTCTAAAATTTCATTTGCCATGGGTCCCTCCACAGAGATAGATCCCGTGGCTGCTGGCTCCATCCTTGAATCCAGTTTGGCACCTTACAGCATGCATGCTGTGTTTGGGTACAAGGGGGATTACGGAAAATGCTCTCAAAGAGCCTTCACTTCTGCTTTTCGGGAATAGTGTGCTCAGTCGTGTCCAACTCTTTGTGACCCCATGAACTGTAGCCCACTGGGCTCCTCTATCCATGGAATTTTCCAGGCAAGAGTACTGGAGTGGGTTGCCATTTCCTTCTCCAGGGACTCTTCCTGATCCAGGGATCAAACCCACGTCTCTTGTGTCTTTGGCATTGGCAGGCAGACTCTTTACCACTGCACCACCTGGGAAGAGCCAGAAAAATTATGACTAGTAGATTTTTAGGCAATCTTATGTCAAATGTTTAGATTAGAATCCAGAGCTACGTTAGACAGGAGGGATTTAAAGAGCTTTTGCCCATCTGGAAGTCCTCATCAGAACAGCTTTGCTGGTATCCCCAGGGATGTGACCCACATCTAAAGCTTGGGTTTGCCACTGCCCACTGGCCTGAATCCCATTGTGAATAAAACAGCATGTTCTAAGACCAGAGCCCTCTCTTGCTTTGCTTTGTAGGATGCTTCTTTCCCAGAGTCTGCACTTCTATTCCTAACACCTTGGCAATGCTGAAGTCCTACTACCGGCCAGCAAACTTACCTGGTGCTTTTTGCTCAAGTCATCTGTTCTGGATTGTCCATAATCAGGCTCGGCCTGTCTATTAGGAACCCTGGTTACATGGTTTTGAATACTCTGTTTGGCTGATCTTTCACCTGATGTTTCTATAATCATTTTCATTCATTCAACAAATATTTATTGAGTGCCAGGCATGGTTCTAGGACCTGGAAATAAGAGTGAACAAAACAGAAAACAAAGCGAAACAATAGACCCTGCCTCCTTGGAGCGTTCTGATATCAGTGTCTGATATCAGGGTTCCTACCTCATCTTCCACAGCTGAATAGTTTCCATACACCTGCAAAGCCTTTTTCAGCTCCCAAATCTTAAGAGTCTGCTCTCCCACTACAGCGAAGAGAACCCTCCTTTTATAAGATAAAGAAGTGTTATATGAAGAAAGGGCACCTGGCCAAGAGCAAGTATATAGTTGGTAAATACACAGGAAACAATAAACACAACTGTTAAAGTTGAATTACCGAAAGAGGAACAAAGAAGCAGCAGACCCATTGGGTTGAGTCAAGTCAGGCGTGATCTATTGTTAAACAATTACTTGGGAAAAAGCATGTGAGTGAAGTTCAGTTTTACTTCTGTCTTCTTCCAGAGGAGAGTCAAGAGGAGAGAGAAGGAGAGACTCACCAGCAAAAGAAAGAGAAGTCCAGGGTGGGAGGACTCAGTCACTCTAAATAGTTGCTCAACTCTAATGAATGACATCCCAATGTGCTGTGGAAAAGCTGCAAATTATATGGCAGATCCAGTCTATCAGATCAGATCAGATCAGTTGCTCAGTCATGTCTGACTCTTTGCGACCGCATGAATCGCAGCACACCAGGCCTCCCTGTCCATCACCAACTCCCGGAGTTTACCCAGACTCACGTCCATCGAGTCAGTGATGCCATCCAGCCATCTCATCCTCTGTTATCCCCTTCTCCTCCTGCCCCCAATCCCTCCCAGCATCAGACTCTTTTCCAATGAATCAACTCTTCGCATGAGGTGGCCAAAGTACTGGAGTTTCAGCTTTAGTATCATTCCTTCCAAAGAAATCCCAGGGCTGATCTCCTTCAGAATGGACTGGTTGGATCTCCTTGCAGTCCAAGGGACTCTCAAGAGTCTTTATTGCCAAATTCAGACTTAAATTGAAGAAAGTAGGGAAAACCACTAGACCATTCAGGTATGACCTAAATCAAATCCCTTATGATCCAGTCTATAAAGAAGTAGAATTATGAAGAATGGTAGAAGTGCCGGCTTGCCAGAGATGGGTAAGTCCTGTCCCTATTTTGACAAAGTGGAAGAAGGGAAGTGTTACATGATAAAGACCAGTGGCTTGATGTTCGATTTGTTTCAGGGGTGTAAACTATTCAAGTGTATAAAAGACCTACACACCTGTTTCTTCTTGGTCACACCCACAGTGTGGTGGTCTTGGGGTGCTGGCCTTGGACATAAAGGCACCAGAAGTGGCCCCCGAATCCTCTTTGAGTTTTCCTACTCTTTGCAGAGCTTATTATCATGCAGATCACTGGCTGGAAACTGGATGTAATTTCCATCCTTCACGTCCTTCTGGGATGTGTTCCAGAACCAGTCTGGGATCTTGTCTTGGCTGGGATTGTGCATGATGGTGATCACAAGTTCCATTTCATCCTTAAGGACCTCTCTTTGGGAGTCAGTGTCTATATTCCTCAGGACCAAGTAAGTATACTGTTGCCTCACCCGCTTCCTAGCAGGGAAGGCAAAGGTTGTCTTCTGCAGCCCAACAGTGTGGGTGTCGAGAACTCACAGAATGAACTGGAGCTCCTCCACCAGAGGTATGGTAGTAGTATGTAGGCTTCCTGTGGAAGACAGATGTTGAATTTGTGAAGAGGTTGTTTCAAAGTCTCTAGGTCAGGAGCAAACTAACTATGGTCCATGGGCCAAATCTGGCCCATTGCTTCTTTTTGTAAATAAAGTTATATTGCAGTGAAGCCTTGCCCATTTATTTATGACTTCTTTTGTGCTACGGCAACATTTTGGAGAAGTTGCAATGGAGATCATATGGCCTGAAAAAGCCTACTTTTACTAAGTGTAAAATTTACCACATTTACTACGCTGACCCCTGTTCTAGGAAGAGATATTGGGAACTAGGACTTAAGTTTCCTAAGAACAGTTAAGTGCAGTGAAACTATAAATACAGTATCAAGTTTACTAGATATTAGCATATAGCTCAGGGAAATATTTTTGAGGTTTACTAGATATTAATATATCAGTTCAGTTCAGTTGCTCAGTCGTGTCCGACTCTTTACGACCCCATGAATCACAGCACTCCAGGCCTCCCTGTCCATCATCAACTCCCAGAGTTCACTCAGACTCACATCCATCGAGTCAGTGATGCCATCCAGCCATCTCATCCTCTGATGTCCCCTTCTCCTCCTGCCCCCAATCCCTCCCAGCATCAGAGTCTTTTCCAATGAGTCAACTCTTTGCATGAGATGGCCAAAGTACTGGAGTTTCAGCTTTAGTATCATTCCTTCCAAAGAAATCCCAGGGCTGATCTCCTTGCAGTCTAAGGGACTCTCAAGAGTCTTCTCCAACACCACAGTTCAAAAGCATCAATTCTTTGGCACTCAGCTTTCTTCACAGTCCAACTCTCACATCCATACATGACCACTGGAAAAACCATAGCCTTGACTAGACGGACCTTTGTTGGCAAAGTAATGTCTCTGCTTTTGAATATGCTATCTAGGTTGGTCATAACTTTTCTTCCAAGGAGTAAGTGTCTTTTAATTTCATGGCTGCAGTCACCATCTGCAGTGATTTTGGAGCCCCCAAAAATATATAGATCAGGGAAATATTCACACTGAGTCCATGGTCTTCACTAAAGTCTCAGCAACCATATCTAAAGTATTTGCTAAAGAAAAGCTATGGCAAACCTAGACAGCATATTAAAAAGCAGAGACATTACTTTGCCAACAAAGGTCCGTATAGTCAAACCTGTGGTTTTTCCAGTATTCAAACATAGATGTGAGAGCTGGACCATAAAGAAGGCTGAGCACCGAAGAATTGATGTTTTCAAGTTGTGGTGCTGGAGAAGACCCTTGAGAGTCCCTTGGAGAGCAAGGAGATCAAACCAGTCCATCCTAAAGGAAATCAGTCCTGAATATTTATTGGAAGGGCTGATGCAGAAGCTGAAGCTTCAATATTTTGGCTACCTAATGTGAAGAATAAAATGGGAAAGACTAGAGATCTGTCCAAGAAAATTAGAGATACCAAGAGAAAGATTGTCCTTTATTGTGCAAAGATGGGCACAATAAAGGACAGAAATGACATGGACCTAACAGAAGCAGAAGGTATTAAGAAGAAGTGGCAAGACTACACAGAAGAACTATACAAAAAAAGATCTCACCACCCAGGTAATCATGATGGTGTGATCACTCACCTAGAGCCAGATATTCTGGAATGTGAAGTCAAGTGGGCCTTGGGAAACATTACTATGAACAAAGCTAGTGGAGGTGATGGAATTCCAGTTGAGCTATTTCAAATCCTAAAAGATAATGCTGTGAAAGGGCTGCACTCAATATGCCAGCAAATTTGGAAAACTCAGCAGTGGCCACAAGACTGGAAAAGGTCAGTTTTCATTCCAATCCCAAAGAAAGGCAATACCAAAGAATGGTCAAACTACCAAACAATTGCACTCATCTCACATGTTAGCAAAGTAATGCTCAAAATTCTCCAAGCCAGGCTTCAGCAATGTGTGAACTGTGAACTTCCAGATGTTCAAGCTAGATTTAGAAAAGGCAGAGTAACCAGAGATCAAATTGCCAACATCCGTTGGATCATCGAAAAAGCAAGACAGTTCCAGGAAAACATCTGCTTTATTGACTATGCCAAAGCTTTTGACTATGTGGATCACAATAAACTGTGGACCGTTCTTAGAGATGGGAATACCAGACCACCAGTCCTGCCTCCTGAGAAATCTATATGCAGGTCAAGAAGCAACAGTTAGAACCAGACATGGAACAACAGACTGGTTCCAAATCAGGGAAGGAGTTCGTCAAGGCTGTAAATTGTCACCCTGCTTATTTAACTTATATACAGAGTCCATCATGAGAAACACTGGGCTGGGTGAAGCACACACTGGAATCAAGACTGCTGGGAGAAATATCAATAACCTCGGATATGCAGGTGACACCACCCTTATGGCAGAAAGTGAACTAAAGAGCCTCTTGATGAAAGTGAAAGAGGAGAGTGAAAAGTTGGCTTAAAGCTCAACATTCAGAAACTAAGATCATGGCATCTGGTCCCATCACTTCATGGCAAATAGATGGGGAAACGTTTTTGGGCTCCAAAATCATTGCAGATGGTAACTGCAGCCATGAAATTAAAATACTCGTGCTCCTTGGAAGAAAAGTTATGACCAACCTAGACAGCTTATTAAAAAGCAGAGACATTACTTTGCCAACAAAGGTTTGTCTAGTCAAAACTATGGTTTTTCCAGTAGTCATGTATGGATGTGCGAGTTGGACTATAAAGAAAGCTGAGCACTGAAGGATTAATGCTTTTGAACTGTGGTGTTGGAGAAGACTCTTGAGAGTCCCTTGGACTGCAGGGAGATCCAACCAGTCCATCCTAAAGGAGATCAGTCCTGAATATTCACTGGAAGGACGGATGCTGAAGCTGAAACTCCAATCCACTTGATGCGAAGAACTGACTCCTTGGAAAAGACCCTGATACTGGGAAAGATTGAAGGCAGGAGGAAAAGGAGATGACAGAGGATGAGATGGTTGGATGGCATCACCAATTCAATGGACATAAGTTTGAGTAAACCCCGGGAGTTGGTGATGGACAGGGAAGCCTGGAGTGCAGCAGTCCATGGGGTCGCCTGAGTCGGACACGACTGAGCAACTGAACTAAACTGAATGTGAAGAACTGACTCATTGGTAAAGACTCTGATGCTCGGAAAGATTGAGGACAGGAGGAGAAGGGAGTGACAGAGGATGGGATGGTTGGATGGCATCATTGACGCAATAGACTTGAATTTGAGCAAACTCTGGGAGATAGTGAAGGACAGGGAAGCCTAACATGCTGCAATCCATGGGGTCTCAAAGAGTCGGACACAATTGCGTGACTAACAACAGCAACAATATGCCAATCACTAGGAATATAAAGATGAATAATTTTCTGGTAGAGGATACATGTACAGAAAGGGCAGTTCCAAACAGAGTAGTACTTTCTGTGAGAGGAGTATGTCCAGAATGGTGAGAGCTCTGAGGAGTTTACTCACCTGAAGAAGATAAGGTGGAAGCTGAGTACTGAAGAATGAGCTGTAAACAGGCCCTTGATGAATCAGAGTATTCCAAGGAAAGGGATCTTCTTCAGCAGGGGTGCAGGAGATGGGGTAGCATGTTTAGTGGGAGCACGAAACTCAGCATGATATTGTTAGAAAATGCAAAGTGGGAAATGGCAGGAGGGGTAGGATGAGGCGAGGTTCAGAGAGGAAATGTTTTGCCAAGCTGACAAGCGTCACCTTTATTACAGAAGCAAAGAAAACACTATTGAAGTATTTTAGTTGCTGGAGAAAAACTGGCATATTTGCAAATTAGAGGAGCCTCTTTGGCAATGATGGAAATTAAACAGGAACCCCACAGCCTGGCTTAGGGGTTATTGATAGGATCCAGTGAAGAAGAGGAGGTTACTGATGGGGTGGGTTGAAAGGAGGAACAGATTTGAGAAATATAGGATTTACGACAGGCGTCATTTAGTGGCACTGGATTTAGTGAAGGAAGAGGGTGATAAGTCAGGAATAACTTGTAGATTTCCAGCATGGTACCTAGATAAATCATAGTAGCTGCTACAGGGAATCAGATAGGTAATCAGGTTTGGGCATGTGAGAGATAATGACTTTGCTTCTGAACACACTGATGTGAGGAACTTGTAAGTTATCTATTTGGAGATTGCCAAGAAGCAGTTACATAAGTGACCTTGAAACTTGGGAAGATGGGGCCAGTCAGCCATCATTATATACACAGTGGCTTAAAATACAGCAGAAGAGCAAGCAGATTAGAAAAGCACAGATCCAAGAGGAACCATCGAGAAATCTAATGTTTTTGAGTGAAGAGCAGAGAAGGAGTAACCTATACAAGAGATAAAGAAGGAACTTTGAAAAGTCAGGAAGGGGCTCATTTTCCATAAATTACTTACAAAAAATGGATAAATATAAAAGTAAAACCAGGCAAATTGAAACTGTTTGTGAATGCACCGATTCATGCCCAGTGTCAGCCTGGGTAGAGGACCCTCACAGAGAGAGGAAAGACTCCTCATTTTAGTCAGCATTTCAGTCAATGTCTTAGACAAAAGACACCTCCTTAAACATCTAGACTGTGGTAAGTTGAGGTCTTCCCAGGTGGTCCCACTGGTAAAGAACCCATCTGCCAATGCAGGAGGCATAAGTGATGCGGGGTTGATCCCTGGGTTGGGAAGATCCCCTGAAGGAGGGCATGGCAACCCACTCCAGTGTTCTTGCCTGGAGAATTCCATGGACAGGAGAGCTGGGAGGCTTATAGTTCATAGGGTCACAAAGAGTCTAACATGATTGAAGCAACTCAGCATGCACACAAGCTGAGGGGAGCACAAAATATATTCGATAAAAGAATTAGGATGGGAGAAAATCTTGACTGACTAGAGCCACAAGCCCTATCTAACAAAATAAAATTTAAGAAGGATCAGCGTTTCAGTGGCAAAATATAGGATGGGAAACGTGACTTGGCAACTGACTGTAGAAGCAAAAATATTTAGAGGAACTAGTTGATAATTAACTTTTTGAGTCAAGAAGTGGCTGCCAAGAAGAGGTAAGATGAATCAACTGATTGGATTGGAGCCTAGTGTCTAGAACAGTCTTCTCCAACTTTACTACCTGTGAGAGTCAGCTGGAGAATCTTTACACCACCTTCTGTTCAAGCCACACTCGGTACTCATTAACTCAATGTCTGGGAGGGGGCAGGGCATAGGCATCAATATTTTTTTTTAAAAACTCCCCAGGTGATTTCAAAGTGCAGCCAAATTTGAGGGCAAGCGGATAGAACTGAGAGCAGAAAATACAATAATGGTTTTTACCTGGGAGCAGGAGACATTGGAGTCACCTGGGTGTCGTGTTTTTCAAAATACAAATGACAGATCCCTTCTTCCCAAGGTTCTGATAAGCCTTTGGGGTTGGGGTTCTAATGTACCACCCTACTCCACCTGGAATGAGAACCACTGGTCTAGACTATCTCTACCCTGTTCTACTCAGCCACACCTAATGTCCTGAGTTTGTTCTGACTCCTCTCTTTAAAAACACTATAGATTAAAATTCTCAAATTGAATGTGATGTGGCCACGGGCTGCATCGTTGGTCCTGGGGGGCAGGGAGCATGAGGGGCTGGAGGGATGGGCAGGAGGTGGGGAGAGCTAAAAAGTGAAAATATTATCAATATTTTAAAATCAAGAAATTTCATATGAACTTGACTTTCAGGTTCCCTTAAAAACTTGTTGTTCTGTTGCTCAGTTGCGTCTGACTCTGCAACTTCATGGACTGCAGCATGTCAGACTTCCCTGACCTTCACTATTTCCTGGAGTTTACTCAAACTCATGTCCATTGAGTCAGTAATGCCATCCAACCATCTCGTCTTCTGTCCCCCTCTTCTCCTCTTGCCCTCAATCTCTCCCAGCATCAGGGTCTTTTCCAGTGACTCGGCTCCTTGCAGTGGCCAAAGTATTGGAGCTTCAGCTGCAACATCAGTCCTTCCAATGAATATTCAGGGTTGATTTCCTTTAGGATTGACTGGTTTGATCCCCTAGCTGTCCAAGGGACTCTCATGAGTCTTTTCCAACACCACAGTTTGACTATACAGATCTTTGTCAGCAGTATGATGTCTCTGCTTTTTAATACACCGTCTAGGTTTGTCATAGCTTTTCACCAGCGAATCTGAGCCCACCTCCCCGCTGCAGTAGTCATTTGGAGCTGAGTGCCTGCCATCCTCTTTGGAACAAGCCTGTGCTCTCCAGGCCTCAGTTCACTTCTTTCCATTTATCAGAAAAGCTCCCACCAATGCTCGAGTTGGCCGCCCCTCCTACAGACAAGGAATCAAGTTCTAGGAGAGGGAGCAGGAAGGTGAAAAAATTCTTAAAATCATGTCATATAAGTACTACTTTTAAATATCTGAGGTATTAGATAGAACACTCAGGAGGGTTCTTCGCATTCTCGGTGCAGTGTCATGTGAAGGAGGATTGGATCCAAAATGCTTGGGTCCAAAATGAAGAACTAGGAGCACTGAGTAGAACTACTGTGAGACCGATCTGAACTCCATCTCCCAACTAATTTTCCAATTAGCAAGACTGTCTAAAGAGAAAGAAAAGCCTTTAGAGACAGTGAATTCTCAGTCATGGGGATGTGTTAGGCTCAATTTCTGACACCCCTATCAGGCTTGGGATGAGCAAAGAGTTGGGAATGACAGACTTGAAATTGAGTGGTGTTGGATCACAACGAAAAGATGGTTTGAGTTCAAATTGCCAATCCAAAGGGAGTTCAGCAAAGTCAAATTGTGGGGGAATTAGGCAGAGCAGTTGGAACACTTAAGAGGGTGATCTGGAGCGATTCCTGAGTTTGGGGGAAGGAAAGGAAAGTGGGGGTAATGGTAAGACTAACTGGTCTTTCCATCTTAGGCACAGTTGGGCACTGAGCGCTAAGAGGCCAGGCAGCCCTGAGGGAAGTGGGTGGGGGATTCCCAAGCGTTGTGTGAGATGTGACTTTAATGTGCTTTCTCAGCCGTGGTTCTGGTTCCAGCTTCGACAGTCAGCACACCTGAGAGAGAGCCAAGAATAATTGCCTTTCCTGGTTATGAATTTGTGTTTTGAGATGAAGTTAGAGCATTTGACTGTCTTCAAACATTTGTAATCTTTTTGAATTTTATGAAAAATAAGGTTAGGGATGAGTATGCCATCTGCTAGTACACTCATTTCAAAATTGATAAACCCATGCTCATGAGACGTAGGATTTTTTCTTTAAAATATGTCCTTGAGTTTTTCTGAATGCGAAATACTTGCTGTTTGCAAAAAAAAAAAAAAAAGAATCACAAAGAAGAAAATTAAAATCACCCACAGTTGTGTCACCTGGAGATACAGTGCTACATAATTTGGAATACACTTGTACTTTTTTCTTTGTGCATGTTTTAAAAAATTTAAACATGAAAACAAATTAAATAAACTGTTTGAAAATTATAGCTTTTTCATTTAAGATATCTCCAACTTTGGGTACATAGTTAAGTATGGAGGAGTGAACAGAATGGTGGATAAGGGTGTGCCTTGTTCTGGAGTTAGCTGCTCAAGTTTTGAGTCCACCATGTAGTCTTTCTGTGTTTCCATTTTTCATCTAGAAAATGAAGAAAATAATAGTTCAGTGTCATCATAGATTGTGGATATTAAATAACATAAGCCATGTGAAGTCCTTCGAAGAGTATTTGAAACAAATTTAATGACTGTATAATATCTAATTGTGTACATACATCATAACATAGTGAAGCAATTTTATCTATTATACCACATTTATTTTATAATTTTTGGATTTTTAAAAAAATTTATTTTTAATTGGAAGATAATTGCTTTACAATATTGTGTTAGTTTCTGCCATACATCAACATGAATCAGCCACAGGTATTCATATGTCCCCTCCATTTTGAACCTCCCTGCCACCTCCCGCCCCATCCCATGCCTCTAGGTTGTCACAGAGTACCAGGTCTGAGCTCCCTGTATCATACAGCAAATTCCCACTGGCTGTCTATTTTGCATATGGTAATGTATATGTTTCAGTGTTACTCTTTCAGTTCGTCCCTCCCTCTCCTGCCCCCGACCCGTGTGTCCACAAGTCTGTCCTCTATGTCTGCATCTCCATTGCTTCCCTGCAGAAACGTTCATCATTACCATCTTTCTAGATCCCTTATATATGCGTTAATATACGACATTTGTTTTTCTCTTTCTGACTTACTTCACTCTGTGTAATAGTCTCTAAGTTCATCCACCCCATTAGAATGGACTCAAATGTATTCCTTTTCATGGCTGAGTAGTATTCCATTATATATATATATATGAATACACACACTACAACTGTCCATTCACCTGTTGATTGGACATCTAGGTTGCTTCTATGTCCTAGTTATTGTAAATAGGGCCGCAGTGAACACTGGGGTACATGGGTCTTTTTCGGTTACGGTTTCCTCAGAGCATATGCCCAGTAGTTGGATTGTTGGGTCCTCTGGTAGTTTTACTCCTAGTTTTTTTAAGGAATCTCCATACTATTCTCTATAGTGGCAATATCAATTTACATTCCCTCCAAAATGCATGAGGGTTCCCTTTTCTCCACACCCTCTCCAGCATTTATTGCCCATAGATTTTTTGATCATGGCCATTCTGAATGGTGTGAGATGATACCTCATTGTAGTTTTGATTTGCATTTCTCTAATAATGAATGATGTTGAGCATTTTTTCACGTGTTCATTACCATCAGTATGTTTTCTTTGGCAAAATGTCTGTTTATGTCTTATGCCCACTTTTCAATTGGATTATTTTTCTGGTATTTAGCTGCATGAGCTTCTTATATATTCTAGAGATAATCCTTTGTCAGTTGTTTCATTTTTTATTTATTTTTTCCCAATCTGAGGGTTGTCTTTTCATCCTGTTTATAGTTTCCTTTACTGTTCAAAAGCTTTTAAGTTTAATTAGGTCCCACTTGTTTATTTTTGTTTTTATTTCCATTATTCTAGGAGGTGGGGCTAGAGGATCTTGCTGTGATTTATGTCCAGGAGTGTGCTGCCTATATTTTCCTCTAGAATCTTTGTAGTTTCTGGCCTTATATTTCAGTCTTTAATCCATTTTGAATTTATTTTTGTTTATGGTATTAGGAAGTGTTCAAGTTTCATTCTTTTACATGTAGCTGTCCAGCTTTCCCAGCACCACTTATTGAAGAGGCTGTCTTTTCTCCATTGGATAATCTTGCCTCCTTTGTGGGTTTTTCTCTGGGCCTTCTATATTGTTTCATTGGTCCATATTTCTGTTTTTGTACTAGTACACAAAACTGACTGTAGCTTTGTAGTAGTCTGAAATCAGGAAGGTTGATTTTGCATTTAAGTTTCTCCTAACTCTAGACATCATTACAGGTTTGACTTTTTAAGATGCTGACATGAGTTACCTGAAAGTCACATCAATAAATAATTAATAATTCTATGTTTAAAAGAGCACAGAATTAGTAATATTTTTCCAGATTAGAAGGGTTAGGTAATTCAGAACTCCCTTTCTCTTCAATGTCAGCTCATTGTTTAGCATATTATTTAGAAATAAGAATAATCGTTTGTACTTTGCCAGCATGAATAATTCATAAAATAAGCATTTTATTCAAAGAAAACTGTTAAATTATTTTTTAAAAGAGATGAAACAAAAATGTTTAGTAATTTTTATAGCTGGTCTCATCTAATAATAAATGGACAATTAAAATATATGCAGGGAAAATTTTAGATCATTATATTCAACAAAAGCAGAATATATATTTTTAAGTTGCACATAGACCATTTACCAAGATAGACCTATTCTGGGTAATAAGAATATCTCAAATTTAAAAGTATTCAGGTCACATAATGTTCTCTGACCACACTGGAATTAAATTAGAAATCAACAGAAACATGTGTGAAAAATATGCAGATATTTGCCTGGCATCAATCAACCATCAATTGAAGAAACCAAAAGGGACATGAGAAAATATTTTGAACTGACTGAAAATGAAAATGCAACACATCAACATTTGCAGTATTCCTTTAAGGCAGTATGAAAGGAGAAAAATTACGGAACTCAATATCTACGTTAAAAAGAGGAAAGGTCTCAAATTAATGTAATGCATTTAGAATTGCCAAAATATTGTTTAAAAAAAGGAACAAAGGTGAAGGGTCAACACTGCCTGATTACAAGACTTATTCTAAAGCTACAGTAATCAAAACTGAGACATGACACCAAAATTATGATTCACTGAAATAGTTAATAAATTAAGTTTCATCAGAGTAAAAACAATTTTGCTCTTCAAAATATACCATGAAGAAAATGAAAAGATAATCCACAATCTGGGAGAAAATCTTTGCAAATCACATTTCTGATAAAGAACTTATTCCAGATTATATATATAGAACTCTCAAAATTGAATAATAAGAAAACAACAACCTAATAAAAACTGGGTGAAGGATTTGAATAGACAGTTTGTTTGAACAGACAGTTCATCAAAGAAGACAGGTGATGTCTTCATATGCTTAGTAGCATATGAAAGAATACTCAACATCATTAGTCATTAGGGAAATGCACGCTAAAACCACAATGAGATACCACTATACAGCTATTAAGATGGCTAAACCTAAAAAGACTGATCTTATCCAGTGTAAAGAAACTGGAGCTCTCATAGACTGCAGGTGGAATACAAAATGGCAGAACCTCTTCAGAAAACAGCTTCAGTTCAGTTCAGTTCAGTCGCTCAGTTGTGTCTGACTCTTTGCGACCCCATGAACCACAGCACGCCAGGCCTCCCTGTCCATCACCAACTCCCGGAGCTCACTCAGACTCACGTCCATTGAGTCAGTGATGCCATCCAGCCATCCCATCCTCTGTCGTCCGCTTCTCCTCCTGCCCCCAATCCCTCCCAGCTTCAGGGTCTTTTCCAATGAGTCAACTCTTCGCGTGAGGTGGCCAAAGTATTGAAGTTTCAGCTTAGCAGTTTCTTAAAAAGCAGTTTCTTACACCTCCCACTGAACTAGTCATTTTTCTCTTATTTATCCAGGATAAAAGAAATCATCGACCTAGAGACTGTTGTACAGAGTGAAGTAAGTCAGAAAGAGAAAAAACAAATATCGTATGTTAGCGTTTATATATGGGGAATCTAGAAAAACGGTAGAGATGATCTTATTTGCAAAACAGAAATAGAGACATGGATGTAGAAAAAAAGCATATGGACACCAAGGTGGGGGGACTGGGGTGGGAGGAATTGGGAGATTGGGATTGACATATATATATGTGTGTGTGTGTGTATACATACTGTTGAAACTATGTATAAAATATATAACTAATGAAAATCTACTGTATAGATTAGGAAACTCTACTCAGTGCTCTTTGGTGACCTAAATAAGAAGGAAATCCAAAAAAAGAGGAGATATATGTGTATATATAACTGATCGACTTCATCATACAGTAGAAACAAACACTTATAAAGCCAATATACTCCAATAGAAGTTGATTTTAAAAAAGAAAGCATACGTTCATACAAAGTAGTTGATTGTGTGTCAATAACACCTCGATAAAATTGTGCAAAAAACAAAAGCAAACTTATGTATGCCTCCTTTTGATCTCTGTGCCCAGGTTTCATAGCACACATGCTTTCGAGCTGCTGGGAATCATTAACTGATCAGCATATAGAAAACTGTGATCACTGAGTTTCCTTCACGGAAACATCTTCAGGGACTGAAGACAGCCTCCCAACCATGCTTGCTCTCTCACTCAGGAGCTAGTACAGCCAAGACTCGCCTATCCTGTCTCTCAGCAATGTCACAGAAAAGATTCTGGGGCAGAGACCATCTGTCATGCAAGATAGTTGGCAATATTAAAGCATCTTGCCCCAGGCCTGGTGTCAAGTATGTATATGAATATGAAGTGAACTGAGTGGAATCACAATGTTCTTAACCATGGTTATTGCATCTACTCATAGGTATACTTTGGCCTAATAAGAAGCTTGTTAACTCAGGTAACTTTTGCTTTTGGATCCAAGATGTGCAGCTCCATAGCAGATAAATTATCTACTCAAATTCCTGACCTTTTTGCATCTTACTGACAATGATACTGGAGTATTTGGCAACTGAGTATGACCATCTAGAATCTCAGTCAACAGGCTGTGTCTCATCTTCCTATGACTGCAAACTCCTAACTCTATAGCTTATGAACCAACAGTCAGGTTGGTTGTCTGGATCTTTTGCATCATTCTTATAACCCTGCCTTACTGCTCCCACAGGCCCAGCATTATGGTTTTCGACTCTGTCCACAGAAACTCCTACCAAAACAAACAAAACACAACTAAAGGCAGAACAGGCTAAAATTACCTTCACAGTGGTTCTTAACCCTAGTTGCATATCAGGATCATTTGGAAAATTTTTTTAAGAGATAGAGGTACCTTTAATTGATACTATTTTTATGATGTATGATGTTTGTATCACTTCTCTTTTGTTTTATTTCATTATTATTATTGTTATTTGGCCATGCCACATGGCTTGCATGATCTTAGTTCCCCGACCAGGGATTGAACCTAGGCCCTTGGCAGTGAAAGCGTCCTAACCACTGGACCACTAGGGAATTTCCTTTAATGGACAAATTTAAAAATTCCTTCTATCCTACCCTCTCCTACTTTAAAATTTTTAAGTTTAAATTTATAAATTAAAAACAATTTTAAGTTTTCAACTAAAGTATAGTTGAAGTACAATATTATACAACTTTCAGATATACAGCATAGTTATTGACAATTTTTAAAGTTATACTCCCTTTATAGTGTGATAGTACTTGTATGCAGAACCTAAAAAATACAACAAAGTAGTAAATATAACAAAAAAGAGACAGACTCACAGATACAGAGAACAAACTAGCATTTACTAGAGGGAAGAAGGAAGGGGGAGGGGCAAGGCAGAAGTAGGGGATAAAGAGATACAAACTATTAAGTATAAAATAAATAAGCTATAAGGATGTATTGAACAGCAGACAAAATATAGTCATCTGGAGGGATTATAAAAGCATGATGGGTTCTACCTCACGGCAGTTAAATCAGAGTCCCTGGGAGTGACCCCTCCACGTGAGGTTTTTCTTTTTTTAAGCTCCCCAGGAAATTCTAATGTTCAGCTAGTGGAGAAACACTGCTGTGTTGATGGCATCTTTTTGTACAAAAAGTCAGCAGTTTCTCTACATTTCAGAAAACCAACCGACTGCCTTTGTTCTAGCCTCTACAACTACATGTTCCTAGAAGGCCAAGTTGTCTCATTGGTTATATGCAGGTCATGGTGGTTACGGCAAAATTTGTCCTGTAATTAAGGATAAAATGAAACAATTTCTGTAGAAAATTATGTTGTTACCTTATAGTAAATTATACTTTTCATGGAGAAATTATGGAAAAAGAATTTGGCATTAGCCAGAATAATGTAATGCTTAATTTTTTAATTATGTAATTAAAAGATAATTAGCTAAATAGGTAATAATTTGGCTAATTGCAGTGATTAAATGATTGCTTCCATAATGTAAATTACTTTCCACTATAGTCAGTGCTTTAAAATATTTTCTAAACATCTAGTGGTATCTTAAATGGTCTATATTTGGCTGATGGTTTCCCTGTGACCAATTTGTCAGTTACACCAAGGAAGAGACTGGAAAACCAGTCATCCAGGGCTGCAGGGGTCTGTCAGCATAACTCCAGTGGGAGCCTGGAAAGGAGACTCTGCAGGTACTTGGACTCATGGTTGGTGTGCCAGGTACTGGCTTTGTATTTTGAAAAACTCTTTGAGTCTCAGTTTCTTCTTCTGTGAGAAGGGAATAATAAAACCTGCCTTGCCAGAATGTTGCCTCTATATGCACAGTAATAAAGCCCTTAGCACAATACCTGACATAGATAATACTCATAGAATGAGAATAATTATCTTTTTAAAATTTATTTTAATTGGAGGATAATTACTTTACAATATTGTGATGGCTTTTTGTCATACAGTAACATGAATCGGCCACATGAAGTTATATTCTTTGCATCAGATTTTTCTTATACTGCTTCTGCCACTTTATTTGACCATCAGGAGGACCTAGGACCTATGGAGTCACAGGGGCACTGCAGAGTTGGCTGGGTCACTGGATTCTGGGTGACAGGTTCTTGTGATGCATGATGGAGTGGCAGGTTGGAGTGAGGCTACATTTATGGGGTCTGGGTGCCTCCTCCACTGAGGAGGGCTTGGGAATTGAGGTCATCCTTGCCATCAACGTTGAAAGGCGATCCATCAGTCCATAAAGCTAGCTGCACAGAGCCAAACCCTGGATACAAGCAGACATCACACTGGAAATCAAGCCTATTTAACAAAACTTCCTGCAGAGATTTTACTTCTATTTTCTGCTGTCTATTAGGGAAAAACGTGTCTTCCTTTTTTTTTTTCTATTTTGCAAGGTTTTCCCTTCCTGACTTTCTCTTTATCTGACATGATACACACAAATTGAAATTCAGCCAATACTCTGCATCCAAGTGGAGAAGAATGAGTAACTTACCGTCAGTCATAGATTTACATCTGGAAAGGCTGGTCTAGATTTGGGATTTTTCAGATGAGTTCTCAGTCTCCGGAGTGAAGTGACTCAGAGGGTAAAATCAAATGGCTAAGGGCTCCACGACCCACCCGCTGTTTCCCCACTTCAAATTAAGGCATGCCACTTTGATCTATTTTGTAGGTTGGAGGTTTAGAATAACATCCTACTTGCAAAAAAAAGGATTATAGTACTAAAAAAGTGGAAAGCTAGAGCATTAGTAACATTTCCATTTTATAAATGGAACTTAGAGAGGTAAACTTGCTTGAAGTCACACGTTTAAATGCTAACAGAACAAGGACTGGTAATTAGTTCAGGTTTTCATGCCTGGACACCATCCCCTATGTTATGTTGCCCCATAAAAGATAGGGAAAGGCAGGTAGGAAAACATGGCACACTTAGCAGGCCATGGCTGTGAACACACTGCAAGAGAAATCTTCCAGCAAAGTAAAGGGCAACATTTACTAATGGAGTTATCATCTTGAAGGAAAACCATATAAAAGAGGCCCACAGAAGGGCATGTTTCCACTTCATTTCTCTCCTCCATTGGAAGCTTTCTGTTGTATTGCCAATTAAGTGGCATGACTTGGGAGAAGGCACTTTAGAGACAATACAAATGCTTGTATGTCATTAACTAGAAATGGGGAAAGGACCCTGTAACAGTTTCATGACAGGTCTTCAGGATCATATTACAGAGAAACTCAAGTGGGTATATTGCTCACTGTTGAGCCTTCAGTTCAGTTCAGTTCAGTCCTGTCCGACTCTTTGCAACCCCATGAATTATAGCATGCCAGGCCTCCCTGTCCATCACCAACTCCCGGAGTTCACCCAGACTCACGTCTATCGAGTCAGTGATGCCATCCAGCCATCTCATCCTCTGTCATCCCCTTCTCCTTCTGCCCCCAATCCCTCCCAGTATCAGAGTCTTTTCCAATGAGTAACTCTTTGCATGAGGTGGCCAAAGTACTGGACTTTCAGCTTCAGCATCATTCCCTCCAAAGAAATCCCAGGGCTGATCTCCTTCAGAATGGACTGGTTGGGTCTCCTTGCAGTCCAAGGGACTCTCAAGAGTCTTCTCCAACACCACAGTTCAAAAGCATCAATTCTTTGGCGCTCAGCTTTCTTCACAGTCCAACTCTCACATCCATACATGACCACAGGAAAAACTTACTAGACGAACCTTTGTTGGCAAAGTAATGTCTCTGGTTTTGAATATGCTATCTAGGTTGGTCATAACTTTTCTTCCAAGGAGTAAGCGTCTTTTAATTTCATGGCTGCAGTCACCATCTGCAGTGATTTTGGAGCCCCCTAAAATAAAGTCTGACACTGTTTCCACTGTTTCCCCATCTATTTCCCATGAAGTGATGGAGACCTTATTTATGATATTGCCCCATTTGATACTTAGCTGTAGCATTAATGGGCAATCAATATCTGCCAAAAGGATGCACCTTTCTCAAAGGTATTGAATGGAATCCCATGGTTCCCATCAACAATACTCCATGCACTTTTTTCCTGCTTTACTTGGTTATGACCCTGGACTTTAGTTTTGTTCGGCACTGAGAATCTCACTTCAAGGTATGAGTTACTCTACTCTAGGAATCTTGATTCATCTATTAGTCTGGGTATGGCCTCTTATCTCAGCATCTCCACCATAATCTCAAGCATTCCCACAAATCCATCCCCAGTTAACATACAACTAAGTCAAACAGACTGCTTGCCTCTCCCCACTTCCAGAAGCAGAATTCTGTTCATAAATTCCTCCTATCTACTAATTCTAGTGCTGCTGAGGAGAAATCCTCAGTATTTATTGTGTGTGTGTGTGTGTGTGTGTGTGTGCGCGCGCGCGCCAGAGAGAGAGAGAGAGAGAGAGTGAGTGTGTGCATGGGTGCTCAGTCCCTTAGTCGTGTCTGACTCATTGTGACCCCATGGACTGTAGCCCACCAGGCTCCTCTGTCCATGGAATTTTCTAGGCAGAGTACTGGAGTGGGTTGCCATGCCCTCCTCCAGGCGATCTTCCCCACCCATCGATCGAACCCGTGTCCCTTGCATCTCCTGCATTGGCAGGCGGATTCTGTACCACTGCGCCACCTGGGAAGCCCATTTATAGGGTAAGCGAAAGTAATGCGTTCAGTGAAAAGAACACAGGCGGAACATCTGCACAAGTGGATAGCAAACTAGTCAACTGGGGTAAAGAAATGAAACTCAACCGTGGTGAGTTTTGAGTGTCAGGACTAGTAAAAAGTTCCCACTCCCTGGTTCACTGCGGTTTTGCCGATGCAGCCACAGAATCCTTCCCAAGGCAGAACTGCAGGTGGAAGCCAGAACATGTACTAATGATCCTCTTTAGTGCCAAACTGCGTTTTGAGAGACTTGCAGATTGCTATTGCTAAAACCTCCATCTAGATCCTTCTCCCTTAATTCAATGCCACTTAATATGATTCTAATTGGCAATGTGAGGCTTTTTTTTTTTTTTAAGCAATAAAATAAAGACAAAAGGCAAGCATGGTGTTAGCAAGAAATATTCAATATAATGTACTTTGAGTTGTTTCAACATTACAACTTAACTAAATTGACCTTGGTTATTAGATGAATTGAATAGAGATGTATTACTCTAATTTAACAAAGGAATGAAAGAATCATTAAAACATAAAATTTATGCATGCACCCAGCTAACTACCTCTCTGTAGTTAAATGTAATTGCAGTTTTCCAGCAGAAGAATTTGTGGAGGATGAAAGTGCAAAGGAATAAAAGCTTGGGAAAGTAGCTCCAAATGGATAGAAAATATAAATTCAATTATCTCAATGCCAAAATATCTGTGTCTTATGAAAAACTGGAGATCTGCTGAACTTTAGAAGTATTTACTTTGTGTTTTTCAGATATGTTCTCAGTATCAGTGGAAGAATAACAGGTAAAGAATAATTGTATCACATGTGTCTTGTAATATTGAGCTGGGAAGTGTTTAAAGAGTTCATTTGGTCCAACCCTCTGTGTCCAATCAGATGGCTACTCCAAAAACTACAGGTACTGCTTGAAATCAGTGGTTCCCATCTACTTTCACCAGCTCTTTCTTTTATGTAAAAACAAACAACCAAACAAAAAAGGAAGATCTGTTTTTCATCATGAATCTTAGAATTTATTCAAAGAAAAGTTATCTCAAACAGTACATATTTCAGACTCAGTTTTAAGTCATTTTTTATTTTTATTTTTTCTAGTTCAACTAATAACAATACTAAGAAAGGGATCAGGTAATCAGCAATGCTCTAACATTTTCCCAACAGCTATTAATTTAGCTTTACATGTATTAAAAAAAAAATGGTTGATTTAAAGGGGGATTCGTTTGAATTAAAAGCACTGAAAAAAAAAAAAGAAAATTGCAAAAGAAAATCCTAGTGGTGTTCATTCAGCCACCATCCAGAGGAGGATGTTTACCTCTGGATTAGGTTGTTTACCAGACCTAATATATTCAGATCACATTGGGCATGGCGTATCTATTCTGAGATCTATGTATCAGGAAGACTTAGCTTGCATACATTAAACTTGAAATTCAATTGGCCGCTGATTTAACACTCATCAGAAAATGTCTTTGATCATTTGGACTTCCATGAAGCTCTGCTTACAAAGAGAAAGTAACTTTGCGTTGGACAGACCATAAAACACATGATCAGAGTCATATCTAATGTTTTCTTCTGAGAGAGCACAGCCTCTAGAAATTCTTGTGCGTAGGAAAAGGGTGAAACCAATTCGGTTCTCTAATTGCAAGTGATGGCCCTAAGGAGCTGCACCTGGGCCACGCATGCGCAGACATAGCCGGGAGCCAGGTAACGAAAACTACCCGGAGAGGGTTCAGTCTCTTTGAGAGGGCATGCCTCTGAGATGCTTCTGGAGTGAGTGAGTCGTCAGCGTTGTTGGCGGATCCTATGGGTGAGGAGCCATGCTTCCAGCAACTTTGGGGGCTTTTCAGTCTTAGAAGCCCTTTCACAATTGAGATTCTCCATTTTTAAAGCCCCAGAGGCAATCTGCAAAGGTAAGGATCCTCATTGATTTCTGATGTGTGTTGTATATCTGCAAGAGACCTAGATTCTATGCCTTGTTTCAGATTTGAGATTTTACACTTTTGTATCTTATTAATGGCAGGGGAGGGGATGTTTGTTGGAGGAATGTTTGCCGTTAATGAAGGTGGATTGGCTGGGAATTTCTAAGTGGATCTGATTGGATTCTCTGATGAATAGGTGACGTTTCACCTCTACACCTATAGTTCTCCCACTAAGACATGTGCTTTTTGTTTGGACATATGGCCACACTCAGGCTTTTTCTGGTTTTTGCTTATTTTTATTTATATCCTGGTGGAGTTAATTATCTCCAGGGAATACCTGTGGTGTGTTCAATGGAAAGCTAGAGAGTGGCTCTGGAGATAATGTGTTTAATTAAACTAAAAATTCTCCAGCACCTGTCTATGGAAGCTAGTGCTGCAGAATGCTTGTTCCTGAAACAAATCAGGGATACATTTCAATCTGTGTCCACCAGAGCCTGTACATTATGGTTAATTCTTTTCGGTGTACCGTACTGGGGTCGATGTGGGTGGAAAGGTAGAGGGAAGGCCAAGAAGGAAAAAAAAGAACACACAAATCTGAATAATATATTCACGTCTATAATATGTAAAACTTAAGATGTGCCAGAAATGGCTGATAAATTGACAGATTTTTCAAATGCCTCTTCTGCGTGTAACAATTATGTGTTCTTAATACATTTTTTGTTGATGCAAAGAACTATAGTGATAGATATCTTGATCTCACGCTTGCAACTGGAAATAAATTCTACATGTTCATATTGTATCCTTTGAAACTATAATTGTTTGGGTCTAATGGATGCTATGGTGTGCTGCTCCAATGCTGACATTAAGTTCCGTTCAGTCGCTCAGTTGCTCTTTGCGACCCCATGAATCGCAGCACGCCAGGCCTCCCTGTCCATCACCAACTCCCGGAGTTCACTCAGACTCACATCCATCGAGTCAGTGATGCCATCCAGCCATGGCATCCTCTGTCGTTCCCTTCTCCTCCTGCCCCCAATCCCTCCCAGCATCACAGTCTTTTCCAATGAGTCAACTCTTCGCATGAGGTGGCCAAAGTACTGGACTTTCAGCTTCAGCATCATTCCTTCCAAAGAAATCCCAGGGCTGATCTCCTTCAGAATGGACTGGTTGGATCTCCTTGCAGTCCAAGGGACTCTCAAGAGTCTTCTCCAACACCACAGTTCAAAAGCATCAATTCTTCAGTGCTCAGCCTTCTTCACAGTCCAACTCTCACATCCATACATGACCACAGGAAAAACCATAGCCTTGACTAGACGGACCTTTGTTGGCAAAGTAATGTCTCTGCTTTTGAATATGCTATCTAGGTTGGTCATAACTTTCCTTCCAAGGAGTAAGCGTCTTTTAATTTCATGGCTGCAATTACGTGGTACCTATTCCCCCATGCGTCCTGCATGTTGGGATGCTGATGGCTCACAGCTGAGTTTCTCATGACTGGTTCACCTCTGTTATAACTGAATTGCAGTTCAACCTCTGTCCCTGTCTCAGTGCCTGCCTCTCACTTTCTTAAAGATGTCGTTCCTCAAAGCACTCCCTCCAAAACGTTTGGTGTGCATTTTTCCTTCTTTGTTTTTACTAGCTTTTATTTTTTGAGAAGTAGGTTCGCAGCAAAATTTAGCTGAGAGTAACGTAGAGATTTCCTGTATGACCTTGTGCTGCATGCACACCTCCCCCATTAGCAACACCCACCCGCCCCCACCAGAATGGTTCCTTCATTATAATCCATAAACCTACACTTACTCATTTTTAATCATGCAAAGTCCATAGTTTACATTAGGGTTCACTGTTGGTGCTGTTCACTCTGGCTTTGGACAAATGTTTACAGGCTTATCAGGTTTTATTGCATTTTGCTGTGTTGTGCTTCGCAAATGTTGCATTTTCTACAAATTGAAATTTTGTGGCAGTGCTGCAACAAGTAGGTCTAATTTTTTTTGCACCATTTTCCCAACAGCTTTGCTCACTTTGTGTCTGTCACATTTTTGTAATGCTCGAAATACCTCAAACTTTCTCACCATTATTATAATTGTTATGGTAATCTGTGATCGCTGATGTTACTACTACAACTCTCTAAAGGCCCAGATCATGGTTAGCATTTTTCAGCAACAAAGCATTTTTCCATATTTCCACTGCAGAGTCTACCCAGGGAACCTGACCTAAGACAGCAGCAAGTTGCATTTGATCTGCTAATATTTTAGTTAAAATTATTTGTGTCTGCAATTTTAAGATGAGTCCAGCATTTAAAAAAAAATATGTTATCAGGCTTTGGAATTAAAAGTAATCTGGTTTTAAAAAATGAATTAGAATTTTTTTCCTTGTTTCCATTGCCTGGAAATGTTTAAACAGCATTGGAGTCATCTGGTATTTAAAGATTAAACCCATCTGGTCTTTGTGCCTTTTTCCATGATACATTCTTAATCACCAGCCCAACATCTTCTACAGTGATTGGCAATTTAAGTAATTTATATTTTGTTGGGAAATCATTCACTTCCTCCGTATCTTCAAATTTGTAGCCGTAGAATCGCAAGCAGTGATGTATTATAATTCTTTTAATCACGCCTGTATCTGTGGTTAGTCTCCTCATCTTTAATCCTGCATATTTTCCCCAGATTCCTCTCGTGTGTGCTCACCACGTGCATGCTGTCCTTTAATCAGATTCACAGAGTGTTTATCTGCTTTATTGGTCATAAATATTTTAACTTTTGGATTTGTTTATCCTTTCTGCTTTATTTTGGCTTGTCTTTGTTTTCTAGCTTATTAATTTTAACTTTTATTGTATTGAATCTTTCTTAGTTTCTTTGCCTCCTAGTCTGCCCTTTTTGGCCTTTATAATGATAATCTTCTTCTTCAGTTCATGTGATGAGTTGTTTAACAGGAAAACTGTGGCTTGCTTTAGCTCCAAAAAAATGTGTGTAGGTATGGGTGTGTGTGTAAGCTTCATTTGACTCTCTTGAATGTCTTTCCCTCATCTTTTCTCTTGCAGCAGTTCTGTCTCCTCAGGAAACGTGTGTTTGTCCTGACTGACCTTCCTCTTTCTGGCTACTAGGCCCTAAGCTGGGCCTAGGCAGCTTTTGCTTTTCCTGGGCTGGTTGATGAGACACTCTGCATTATGGCAGTGTGGTAGGTGGTGGTGGTGGCAGTCCCGCATGGGCGGGTGATGCCATGGCCAATGGGTTGCCAGTCTCCAGGTCACCTACCAAAAGATACCTCCAGGCGCCCAATTTTTTCTTACCTCCAGTCTCAGCAGCGGGAGGGCATAACAGACCCATTCAACACTTGCGTGGCTTATTTAGGGGTCAGTATCTGACACCTTAATGTGGGGCAAATTTGGGAAAACAAGGTTTTTCCAAAATTTCTGCTCCGATTCTAGTCCAGGGCAGTCTGATGCAGGTCTGATATTCTTGTCCAGCCCCAGGGGGAGCCTCCCTAGGATGCCCTTAGGGACCAAGGCCATGCTAACACCAGCTCTGCATTGGTCTAAGCCCACGGTCAAAGTAGGCTTGTTGGGAGTAGAGAAGTGGGAGCTGTAATCATTTCCTAGAATCTTAGTATAGAAGACCTGCTATAAACACACAGGGAGCTCAGCTCAGAATTCTCTGACTTAGATGGGTGGGGTCGGAAAGAGGGGGCAATGGGAGAGAGGGTCAAGAGGGAGGGGATATATGTATAAGTACAGGTGATTCACTTTGTTGTACAGCAGAAGCTTAACATTGTAAAGCAATTATATTCCAATAAAATTATTACATTGCACAATTAAAACAACAACAAAAAAGGCATATATTATAGCAGGGTAAAACAGAAATTATAGCAGGGTAAAACAGAAATGTTACTCTGCTAATCCCTCCATTTTTCAGGCAGTAGCTTAGTGATTTTATCTTCTTTTGTATGAACCCCTCTATGACATATGCCAATGATGTTCTATTTTCTTGGACTATCAGTGACCCCAGAGAAAACTGGTCTGATAGCCCACCATTTCCAATCACGATGGTTTAACTACTTTACATGAAATTCATCATTTTTGGTAGTTGGCCTACCACACTTAATTGGTTTCTATAAAATAACTTGAAATCACTGATCATTATGTTTAATTACCTAGAATAATAGTTTACATACAGTTCATTTTGGAAGTTTCTCCAAGAAGTTAAATTGCTCAAAAATAGACATGACATATACCGTACAGATCTATAGATATAGATAAATATCTGGTAACCCTAATGTGTACATTAGAATTGCCGGATTCAGCCCAAAGCAGCAACAACAACCAAAACATTCTGTGAAAATTGAATTTCAGATAAACAGTAAATTAAAATTTTAGTATAAGTATGTTCCAGGCAGTAAAAATACTAAAATTTAATTCATTGTTTATCTAAAATTTACATTGTGACAGAAGTCCTGTATTTTATGTTAACCCCAAAATATTATATGTGCAAATATAGATTGTGTGTTTGAGAGAGAGAGAGATAAAGACTGCAAATTGGTTATTCTTGCCTTGAAAATTTTCACTGCTAAAATCACCAAGGCCATGCACAGAGTTGGACAGGACTGAAGCGACTTAGCAACAGCAACAGCAACAAATGCATTTTGGTAGAAACTCTATAAACTATGCTATGGGTAAACCACATGAAGGTGTGTGAAGGAAACTTACACGACTCAAAATAGCCTGGAGTTAAAACTCCCCTCCAGGTCCTCCCCACCATTCTATGCAAAACAAAGAACTCTCTCACCCGTAGAAAAAAATGGACATTAAGATTGATTACGCCCAGCTCCCAGCCAGTCCAGCCTCTGGCCCATCTCCAGAATTCCTTGCCCCAGCCATTTAAGAGAGAACCACTCTGAAACAACCTTGGAGAAGAACAGACCCCCTTAAGACAGTAGATTTCCACGTATATGTCTATATATACTTACTCTTTTCTTGGGTTAGTGCAGCAGCTCACTAATCTGACTGCTGCCCCTTCTCGCCCCATTAAAGGTGATCTGTTCTGTAAAGTGCCGGTCTGGTTCTTTTTCCGAACCTCACCTTCTCTAACTCCCTTACCCTACAGTGTGGATCTCTCTTGCTCACTGATTTATCTTTGTAATTTATCGTAATACTTGACACGAACTATTTTCAGTCAGTGTATTTTCTAGTTTTTTCTGGATCCTAGAGCCCAGATGGTAGCTCAAATATAAGCAATAATATACACTTTCTACTAAAATGAGACAATTTAAACTTAATCCAAGTATCTATCCATCATTTTTATCTGTTTGGCAATTGACATTTCATCATGAGGAGAATTTGCTAAGAGTTTCAAAACTACTATTCTAGAAGTTGGAACTTGCTTATCCGTTTTTTGTTGTTTTTTTTTTTTTGAAAAAAGTGAACTTGTAATCGATTAGTTGTGTCTCTTTTCCACCCATAGCCTGGAAAATCCCATGGTCGGAGGAGCCTGGTGGGCTGCAGTCCAGGGGGTCGCTAAGAGTCGGGCACAGCTGAGCGACTTCACTTTCACTTTTCACTTTCATGTATTGGAGAAGGAAATGGCAACCCACTCCAGTGTTCTTGCCTGGAGAATCCCAGGGATGGGGGAGCCTGGTGGGCTGCCATCTATGGGGTCGCCAGAGTCAGATACGACTGAAGCGACTTAGCAGCAGCAGCAGCAAGACTATAGCCTGCCAGGCTCCTCTGTTCATGGAATTCTCTAGGCAAGAATGCTGGAGTGGATCACCATTCCCATCTCCAGAGTTTGTTTTTTGGTGCAGACCATTATTTTCTGAGGACCCTCTGTTGGAGATTGAATTTATCCTGTGTAGGCCTCTTATCTTGCATAAAGTAATATATACAAACTGCATTCCAGGTGCTTGCATTTAACGTTCAGCTGTTTAATGCTTATCCTACATATTGTTGTAAGAAATAATATTTGTTGAGGAATTCCTCAGGGATGAGGAGTTCACTGACTCTTTTAGGTGTCAGAAATTCTCTTTGAAACAAGTCATTGTTAACCCTTGGATCTTTCTCTCTTTTTTAACTCCTTAATTTTGTCTTTCCTGAATTATACTTTGGTATCATGCTATAGGCCAGCATCAGAAAATAAAGTGGGGAAAATTAATATTTTAGATTTATTATTTAAAAATTGATTTTTATTTCTGGCATATACAAAGGGACTATCATTCATTTATTGAAAACTTATTTTAAGCTATACTATCATAGAGGCAATCCAGTTCTGTAAGTTTTGACAAATAGAGTATGTGACATTCCCACAGTGATCAAGATACAGAACAGTTCCCCCACTCTGCAACAGTGAAAAGACCTCAGTTCTTATCTTCTTGGAGGAAGGAATTCCACAAAGAGTCCAAGACTGTAAAGCAGGACCAGAGTTATTGGATACACAGTATGTGTGGGAGCACACTTAGGGCAAAAGTGAAAGGTACACATTCTGAGAAGAGTGTGGGAATCCTTGCAAGTGAGGGGCATACAATACAGGCAGCGCGGATTGTAATATGGGGTTAATCTGGGGTTTAGATGAGGGTAATAGCTGCAGTCATTCCCAGGCCTACCTATTTCCTACCTCCCATCCATGCTCCCCCCACTCCCCCTTTCACAGTTTCTTGCTCATATGTTACAAAGTATCTGTTTTAGATGTCTTCCTCCACCTGATGGCCTCATTAAGTGCAAAACAAGGAGGTGGCTTTTCCTTCTGCCTAAGACTCTTGAGAGTCCCTTGGAGTGCAAGAAGATCCAACCAGTCCATCCTGAAGGAGATCAGCCCTGGGATTTCTTTGGAAGGAATGATGCTAAAGCTGAAACTCCAGTACTTTGGCCACCTCATGCGAAGAGTTGACTCATTGGAAAAGAGTCTGATGCTGGGAGGGATTGGGGGCAAGAGGAGAAGGGGACGACAGAGGATGAGATGGCTGGATGGCATCACTGACTCGATGGACGTGAGTCTGAGTGAACTCTGGGAGTTGGTGATGGACAGGGAGGCCTGGCATGCTGCAATTCATGGGGTCGCAAAGAGTCGGACACGACTGAGCGACTGATCTGATCTGAATATCTACGCATGAGGAGTCTGTCCTTGGGCCCAACCTGTCTTGCCTCAAGTCCTTCCCCATAACTCCACCCCAGGCAGCCGCTGACCTGATTTCTGTCACTAGGAATTAGTGTGCATTTCCTAGAGTGTTATACAAATGGATTCATAATGTGTGCTCTTTCAGTCTGAAAGCTTTAGCTCAGTATAATTCTCTTAGAACTTAAGTTTTTGCATGTATCAATAGCTCATTCTTTTTTTTTTTTTTCAATTGCTGAACAGTTTTCCATTGTATAGGACAATTTGTTTACTCATCTGTGGATGGGCATTTGAATTGCTTGCAGTTCGAGGTTATTATGAATAAAGCTGATGTGAACACTTATAAGTCTTTGTATGGATGTATGCTTTTACTTCTTTTGGAAAAATATCCAAGAATGGAAAGGCCAAATCATATGGTAGATGTATTCTTAACTTTTTAAGAAATTGACCAACCATTCCCAGAGTGGTTGTACCATTTTGCATTCCTACCAGTCCTTTGCTCCATATCCTCACTACGACTTGGCCTGGCCAGTCTTTAAATTCTAACCATTTTCATCAGTTTGCAATGGTATCACATTATGTTTTTAATTTCCCTAATATCTACTGGTGTTGAGCAAATTTTCACAAACTAATTTATCATCTTCTTTGGTGATGTGTTTGTTCCAATCTTTTTTAAGCCATCCTTTTAAATTGAGTTGTTGTTGAGTTTTGAGAATTCTTGATACATCCTGTACTTTACCAGATTACATAATTTACAAATACTCTGTCTTGTCTCTTCATTCTTTTAACAGTGTCTTTTGAAAAGCAGGAAAATTTTAATTTTGATGAAGTTCAATTAGACAGTTTGTTCTTTTATGAATTGTGCTTTTGATCATTTAGGTCTATAATCCATTTTGAGTTAATTTTTTTATATGATGTGAGGGATCAATCAAAGTTCGTTTTCCTGCATAGGTTTTATCACCACTTACCGAAAAGACTATGCTTTCTCTACGCAGTCACCTTTATACCTTTGTCAAAAATCAGTTGTCCATATATGTGTGCGTTTATTTCTGGATTCTGTATCCAGTTCCGGTGTATGTGTCTATTTTGACAGCATGCTGTCTCAATTACCATCGCTTGATAATAAGACGACATCAGATGGTGGTTGTCCTTCAACTTGGCTCTTTTTTTTTTTAACACTTTGTCTTGGCTGTTCGGGTCCTTTGCGTTTCCACAGAAATGTTAGAATCAGCTTGTCCATGTCTTTAAAAATCCAGCTGAGATTTTGATCAGGTCTGCATTAATTCTACAGATCACTTTGCAAAATGAGTATTAAGTTATTGATGATGACTGTTGCAATAGTGCCTGTCTAATGGAGGCCCAATAATTCCACTAAAATCTGAAGATCACTGCTATCATTGAGGGCTCAAATGCATCCAAATATCTGATGCTAACCAAAAAATGTAAAGACTGACCCTCTTGCCTTTTTTCAGTCAAAAGAACACACCATTAAATATAAAAAATTATTAGCCTACCTGACTATTATCCTACCTCCACACAAGTGTATTAGAAACTTGGATTTTGGATTCATTTGGAGGAAGATTGACATTTGTTGAACATGGGGGAATCGTAATTCCCAAGTGAGAACAGTATAGGAAAATACACAAAGTTGGGAGAGGGAAATGCTGAAAAAAAGAATGGTAAGAAATTTGATGTGGGTAAGTTGGCTCATTGATTGGTAAAGAATTCACCTGCCAATGCAGGAAACACGGCTTTGATCCCGTGTTTTTTTTGTTTTTTTTTTTCTTTTTTAGTCATAGACTTTGCTTTGAATTACTACCGCTAGAAGGCAATGGCACCCCACTCCAGTACTCTTGCCCGGAGGAGCCTGGTGGGCTGCCGTCTATGGGGTCGCACAGAGTTGGACACAACTGAAGTGACTTAGCAGCAGCAGCAGCAATCATCATTTGGGCTTCCCTGTTAGCTCAGCTGCTGAAGAATCTGCCTGCAATGTGGGAGACCTGGGTTTCATCCCTGAGTTGGGAAGATCCCCTGGACGAGCACATGGCAATCCACTCCAGTATTCCTGCCTGGAGAATACTGAGGAGCCTGGAGGGCTACAGTCCACTGGGTGCCAAAGAGTTGGGCACCACTGAGCAATTAAGTGCACACACATAGGCACACAGTTGTCTGATCAGTAGACTTGGGTGTAGTCTAGCTGATATATTAATTCAAAGTGCCAGGAGTGGAACGAGCATATATCTTTTAATCTGAATTTTCTGCTTCACTCTCTGCGTTAGTGGTCCTCTCCTCCAGTGTTACAAGGATCCGGCAGGGAATTGAAATGAGGCTGCCTTGGCGAATCCACGCATGCGCGTAAACCTGAGTGATGGAGGAGGCAGCTGCCACTCAGCCGCCGCAGACCTGGGATGTGGCTCCCTGTTGCTAGTCTTAGACATTTTCAAGGGACTTGCGTGTCTGGTTTTTTATGTGTAATCTTTTGCTATTTAAATGTTGGTTCAGTTAGAACAAAAACAAAAAACAACCACAGTGTTTGGGTTGAATGAAAGATTTCTGTGCCTGCCAGTTTGCTGTCTCAGCTCTCCATGCCGCCCACTTCCATGGGGACTTCGCTGTGGCAGTTGGCCTCTTGAGAAATCCTTGGACTGTGGATGTGATAACATCAGCATATTCACTTATTCATGCCGAGCGGTGAGTTCAGAACCAGGGCTGGCTGCAAATAAGACCCGAAGATTTTAAAAGTGCAATTCTAATAAACTAAACATAGGGAAGCGCCTCCAGTGCTACACTGACCTGAAAGGTACCTAGCCTAGCGCTGATTCTGTGGGGCTTTTTCGCCGTTCACTGTGGAGAAGAAGATGATGTAACAAATATTTCTATGTTTATTTGGTGTGTGAAGCCAAATACGCAAATGCTGAGTGCATTTAAAAAAATCAAAATCAGCAATTCAATTATTTTTCTTTATTAGAGCAGTCGGGAGTGAGCTTGTTAAGATGGATCTGCTTTGTTGTAGCTTGCTCTGCTGGCAATGTCTAAATGAATTAAATGAGTCAGAGTCAAAGAAATCTCGCAGGCGGCTTTAATCTCCTGTCAGAAAGAATAGCTAGCTGAGTCGAACATCAGTAATTTTTTTTCTTGGCTCATCTTAGAAGCTCGTGTTCTTAACTCCCTCTCTGTGGACTTACATTTTAATCTTAAAATTATACTCCTAATATATTCTTAAGATTGGGCATCTGAGTGTCCATTCTTTTAAGTTAGTGATTTGTTGATATTTAAAAACAACCACATGCAAATACTGTCTCTCCTCTGAAATGCCTAAGAGGAAATTTCTTTATTACTCAGTTCAATACCAGAACCAACTACGGTTTGTTTTCCATTTTGGTAAAACCAGCAAGTCCTCAAATTTCCTTTTTGAGATTTTTCTTACTTCTAGTACACATATTAGAAAAGTGTATGTAATATGTCACAATAAGAGTCTCTGCTGAGGTCAGATATTTGGGGGATGCAGTTCTCTTGTGCATTCTGTAAAACTCTTAACATATGCGGTGGCTGTGAAATTGATGTCAGGAGGCAATCCAGAAGTGATGTTAGCCTTTTCTCTGCAGAGGAGACCTTTGAGCTCTTGGTCATTTGCGCTACTGTTTTGGTCAGTTCCTCTTTTAAGAATTGACTGGTAGAATAAGCTCCACTGGGCAGGAAGTGAAGCTTTTTTTCTGTTAAGAAAAAAAATGCTTTTCTACCAGGATGGGTCTTTCCAAAAGTTAAAAAAAAAAAAAAAGTCAGCAGGTAGGTGTTTAGTAGATTGAAGACTATATCATTGAAGAAACAGCAATTACCAACTCAAGTCTGAGAACCCAAAGTGCTGCTGAGGAAAGCTAAGATATTCAGTCTCATTGTAAGGGCACCTTTGTTCTTAGAATGTAACAAGTTGGGCATCATGGGCTTTGACGTTGGTGGATTATTAATTACACAGGGAAACTTCAACTACGTGTAGAGCAATGCCATGTTTTCTGGGAAATATCATAACCCCATCAGTAGGGACCATTTACTGACTTCTCATGTGATTCATGAAGGTGTCTGTAACAGATTTCCAGTTTTTTTGTTAAGCTTGTCCTCACTTCCTGAGTCCTCCACTTTCATCAGGTATTTTCTAGGTTGATGCATATTCCTTAGCATAGTTGTAGATTTCCATATTTTGGTAGCCATGTTCTGCTGCTGCTGCTAAGTCGCTTCAGTTGTGTCTGACTCTGTGCCACCCCACAGACGGCAGCCCACCAGGCTCCCCTGTCCCCAGTATTCTCCAGCCAAGAACACTGGAGTGGGCTGCCATTTTCTTCTCCAATGCATGAAAGTGAAAAGTGAAAGTGAAGTCGCTCAGTCGTGTCCGACTCTTTGAGACCCCATGGACTGCAGCCTACCAGGCTCCTCTGCCCATGGGATTTTCCAAGCAAGAGTACAATGTTCTATTTCCCCTGCAAATGGGGATACCCAGACTTTCCACACTGGAAAAAAGTAGAGCAAATTGAATCAACCTACTTGTGTTTAGTTTTATTTTGACCACAAAAAGTATAGAGAAAACTCATGAACCTACCAACTTCCTTGAGAAATTCAACATAGATCAGAGCTCCTACAAATCTCTCCTTTATTTCATTTCCCTCTTTCTCTCCTCAGAGATGACCATTGTTCTGGGTTTTTTTTTTTAATGCAATATTGTTTATAGTCTCCCCTCAAACATTTAGTATTTTAAATATTTTTATACCAAATTAAAATGGTATCATATTTATATATCCTCCTGAAAGACTTACATCTATGATACTATAATTATTTCTCCTGCAAAGATAAACTTTTCCTGTATATCTAAAAATCTTTGTGGGGATTTTTAAAAATATCTACAATCATTTTTACTAAATATAGAGAAAGTATTGAAATGCTTGGATGCTCAGAATAAATTTAGTCTTTATGTCTCAGCACCATTTCGTTAAACCACTTGTCATTTCTGATTCGTCTATCATTTAATAGTCTCTATTCTTTTATGGTTTCAAGTTCTTTATTTTTTTCATAAGTTATTCAATTTAGGCTAAAAAAAAAACCACCTTACCTATTTTACCCAATATGCTTGTCCTTATAACCAGCAATGTCAGTTCTTAACCAGTTAAATAACCATATATATGTTCAAGTAGAAGTGTCCAAGACTATTTGCTGTATCAGTGTTATAATACTAAAACTAATACTTGAGGTTACAAGAGTTCAAACTATGTAGCAATTAAAAGTAATGAGGTAGATATATATTTACTGATCATAGTTAAAGAGGTAAATCTCTAAGATATATTATTTTTTTTTAAAGCAGTTGCAAAGCAAACACTATGCCGCCATTTATGTTTTAAAACTGTTTCTATGTGATCTTATATAGCTTTACAAATATATAGAAAAAGTTTTGCAGACTTCCCTGGTGGCCCAGTGGCTAAGACTCTTGCCCTCCCAATGCAGGGTAGCTGGGTTTGATCCCTGGTCAGGGAACTAGATCCCACGTGCCACAAAACAGGTCTTGCATGCCACAACTAAGACCCAGCACAGCCAAATAAGTAAATAAAAATATTAAAAAAAAATTTTGCAAGCAAACATTGAAAGCTGGTAACAATGATTATCTGCAGGATTAGAGAGTGGAAGGTGGAGGATTCTGTATTTGCTAGTATTAGTGGGATTTTTACAATGAGAAATTCATGTTAGTTGATTAATTAAAATGTAAATATGATTTAAAGTATATAAAAAAGATCAGTATAACATTTTCAGAGCAGGCTAATAACACTGTGGCTTGATGTAAGAGATTAAAACTATCCCAGCAAGTGATTAGCTTAAATGAGCTCAAGGAAAATAAACAAACTGAGGGACTGAACTCAATGTCTATCTAAACACCCACCCCAAATTCATTACATTTACAGAATGTAAGTATAGTCATATCAGCAAGCAAGAAGAGTCACCAGCAGATCCAAAATGGCAAAGCACACCCAGAAGAAAGAAATCAATGGATTTGTATGGATTAGAGTTGAGGAAACCCAGAATACATGCATGGAAAAAACCCTGAGAACATAAAACAATATCTACTGAAACGGCAAAAAAAAAAAAAAAAAAATAGAATGAGCAAATACCAAGAACTGGACAGAGCCCTGGGGCAATAAAGAGGATAGTTTAGGGACTAACGTGGGGGGGGGGGGGGTCCAGTGGTTAAGACTCTGTTCTGCCAGTGCAGGGGTGTGTGTTTTCAGTCACTCAAGTTGTATCTGACTCTTTGTAGCCCTATGGACTGTAGCCTGCCAGGCTTCTCTGTCCACAAAAATTTCCCAGGCAAGAATACTGGAATGGGTTGCCCATTTCCTTCTCAAGGGGATCTTCCCAGCCTAGGGATTGCACCCCCATCTCTGTATCTCCTGCATTTCAGGCAGATTCTTTACCTGCTGAGCCGTTGGCGAACCCCATGCCAATGCAGGTGGTACAGGTTCAATCTCTGGTCAGAGAACAAGATCCGACATGCTGTGCAGCATAGCCAAAAAAATGAAAAAAAAAATTTTTTTTAAGAGTAGTAAATAATTTAGTTAGAATAGCAATCACCAATTGAGGAAAACATTAATCTGAGGCTGAAATTCACAAAGTACCTTCCAAAGAATGTGATGCACCAGGGAGGAGAGAGTTGTGGGAGGTACAGGTGTCAGAGAGACATGCAGTCACACGGAGGGAATAAGGCAGCCAACCCTTTCCGGGAGGGAGGACCACTGGAGACCTCCCCCGCTGGAGAAAGGCCCTTCTTCTTTCAGCACCTGGGAAGCTCCATGCACAGGCACCCAAAAAGAAGACTTCCCAGAGTACAGGCTACTCCCAGGTATAAGTCCTGTGGTCAATGCTGCCATTCAAGGAGAGAAAACCCGTGCCAGCTCCCAGATAATCAACTTGAGTTTCAAATTCACACACACACATAGGTGACGAAAGGATCATCAGATATCTGAGGAAAGGCAGCCAAATGAAAGGAGAGACCAATAGGAAGAAACATGCACAAATACAAACCCCAGAAGAAACAAAGGGTACAGAATTTTAAAAATTTCCAAGTGATATTCTCTTGGGGGATAGTGCAAAGAAAAGCCAGCAGAAGGAAAAGGAGCAATTAGAGAATACGAAAGAATTTTAGGAGTTAAAAATGTAATTGCCCTGAGGATGCCCTGCAGTAGGACTAGGAGCAAACAGAACAAGAGGAAGAGAACAGAGGAGTTGGGAAACAAGGTTCAGCCCAGGAGAGCAGTGAAGGGAGATCCTGGGAAACAGCTATGCAACCTGCCTGGTGAACAGTTGGTGCCCAGCGGAGCAGAAGTGTGGGTGGGTTAGAAGGGAGAGATTTGAGAGAATGGATGTTATGATAAAAGTATGAAAAAGGCATGATGTGATAAAGAGATATGGTGGAAAAAGAGTAAAATCTCTATAAAATTGAGATAACATAGCTGGCTTATTTTTTGTTATTTTCCCAGAAGAGTTCACATTAGTCAGTTTTTTCCTAAATAAGAATAAATCCTTTCAACAAGAAAAAAAACGTTGCTGAACAGGAAAAAAAGAAGAAAGGTGAACACCAAAGCTATAATCTAAATATTGAAAATAAGGCCCGACTTTAAGCAATTAAGGTGAGAAAAAAATTTCATGTGTCCTCGATGTTAAGATCACTATTATAACTGATTTAGGAGTCATGACCTTGAAAGGAAGGATAATCCCATCACCATGCTTGGCCTACCATCTTACAGTGTTTGGATGAACACTAAAATGAAGACCAGACAGACCCCTTTATAGATTTTCACCTTTTAGAGTCAGCCTATAGATGAAACATGGAAGGCTTGGTTGTGTTTCAGAAGAAAATATCAATTTAACTGTTTTAATTAGGTAAAAGAAAAAAACTTAAAGTGTACCTAATTGAAGTTTGGAGATTAGAGGGTGGGAAGTGGAGGGAAGAGGTAAGTGTTAATATTCTGTCTTACAAAGTATGGGATGAGGAAACATTGTTGAACTTGATTGCATTAAAATGACCATGAAAGCTAAAGATAACATTACAGATATAAGATTTTGGGAAAAGAAAGAAAAAAACAATACAGATAAGGATAATATCGCTGAACTAAACTCTTTCATTTCAAGACAAGAACTGGAGGTAAAAACATATTTAGCATCACAGAGTTAATGACCAGAAAATTGCGAAGAAATATTTCAAAGAAGGGAAGAGGACCCGTAGGTGGCGAATGATGCTTTTCCTGTACCATTTGATGTGGCATTATGTCCATGCACTACTATTGTTAACAAAAAGAAAATTCTCCAGGGGGCAGAGCAACAAAGGGACATAAAATGTGAGAAAAAGTTTGAGAGATGAAAGACCAATATAGGCCTACTAGGATATTCAGAAGGAGACAATAAAGGAAATTGAAGGAAGGCTACTCACTAAGATAACTTTAAAATAGTTCTTATAACTTACAAGACACTGCTGCTGCTGCTAAGTCACTTCACTCATGTCCAACTCTGTGTGACCCCATAGACGGCAGCCACCAGGCTCCCCCGTCCCTGGGATTCTCCAAGCAAGAACACTGGAGTGGGTTGCCATTGCCTTCTCCAATGCCTGAAAGTGAAAAGTGAAAGTGAAATCGCTCAGTCGAGTCCGACTCTTAAAACCAAAGTCTATAGGCCAAATATGGCCTACTTCCTGATTTTTTTTTCAATATTTTTATTAGTACGTAGCTATGTTCATTCATTTATGTTTTGTCTATAGCTGTTTTCATACTACAACAGAATTGAGTGGTTGTGACAGAGACTGTGTTGTCCACAAACGTACGCACTGACTGGCTCTTTACAGAGAATGTACTGTGCTAGAGAAGCATACGTGAAAGTTTAAAAATCTATTTGCTTAACAAAAGACATTACAAAACAAAAACAGTAACAACAACAAAGGTGGCACTAGGGTAAAACATCCGCCCGCCAATGCAGGAGACCAGACATGCGGGTTTGATCCCTGGGTCAAGAAGATACCCTAGAGGAGGAAATGGCAGCCCACTCCAGTATTCTTGCCTGGAGAATCCCACTGACAGAGAAGCCTGGTGGACTACAGTCCATGGGGTCACAAAGAGTTGGACACGACTGAAGCACATGAATATTATTATTATTATTATTATAGAAATTGTAAGACTGTAAGAATAAGCCAAAATGTATTATTAATAATAAATATGTATGGGTTAAATTTGGGTTAAATTCCTGTATTTAGATTAGAAAAAAATATCATGACATTTTATGAGATATTCACTTAGAATGATGTCTTGTAAAAACATGGAATATGATAAAATGGACAAGAATGTGCTATCAAACTGTGATCCCTAAAAGGCAATGCAGAGGATTCTGGGGAAATGGCAGAGTTGAAAGCACAAGGAATCTGTCTCCCCCTCTGGACACTGGTGGAATTACACTGATAGAATCTGTATGATAGAACTATTTTAGAACTCTGGAGTTAATTGAAAGGGGTAAAAGATTTTATTTAACTCATTAATTAATAAGAGAAATGGCAAAATGTTATCACTGGTACAAGGGAAAATCCAAAGAGAAAACAAATTATATAGTCACACAAGGAATTGACAAACGGATACAAATTAGCAAAATTGGTCAGTATCCATCTTCTGGATATTATTTGCATTTCCGTAAACAAGACTCATTTGTATTATTATCAGTTATCTAGTTTTCTACAATTTGCAGAATTATAACATAGCTCAACGGAAAAGGCAATGGCACCCCACTCCAGTACTCTTGCCTGGAAAATCCCATGGATGAAGGAGCCTGGTGGGATGCAGTCTATGGGGTCGCGAAGAGTCGGACACAACTGAGCGACTTCACTTTTACTTTTCCCTTTCCTGCATTGGAGAAGGAAATGGCAACCCACTCCAGTGTTCTTGCCTGGAGAATCCCAGGGACAGGGGAGCCTGGTGGGCTGCAGTCTATGGGGTTGCACAGAGTCGGATAGGACTGAAACGACTTAGCAGCAGCAGCAACAATATAGCTCAAAGACCCGGAAAGGCTGAAATAACCCTGAAGGTGCTTTAGACAGGACATCCAATATCTTTTTGTGCTGCTGCTGTGTGTGCTTAGGTATGTCCGACTCTTGCAACCCCATACACTGACAGTCCCATAGACTGCCTGCCAGGTTCCTCTGTCCATGGAATTCTCCAGGAAAGAATACTGGAGTGGGTTGCCATTTCCTTCTCCAGGAGATCTTCCTGACCCAGGAATCGAACCCGGGTCTCTCCTGCATTGCAGGCACACTCTTTACCAACTGAGCAATGAGGGAAGCCCCTTTTTTTTTCTCCCTGCGCTAATCGACACCACTCCCTCCATGCCCTGGTCTTCCAAGTGTATATTAGAATGTGAAAGTTTCAGGGTGGAAGTTTGACATGGCTGAAATGATCTACATTGTAAAGACAAGAGGCACTTGAAATTAGGGGTGAGAGTAGGACTTTAGTAGTCAGAACAATGCCCTTCCCCCAAAGTGGTCCATGTCCTAATCTCCAGAACCTCTGACTGTGTTAGATTATGTGGCAAAAGAGAATTAAGAAAGCAGAAGGAGTTAAGTTTGCTAATCCGATGATCTTAAAATAGGAAGATGATTTGGATTATCAGGGTGGGTCCAAGGGTCCTTAACTATGGAAGAGGAAGCCAGAAGAGGAACTCAGAGTGATGACATGTAAGAACTCCACCCATTGTTGATAGAAAGGAACCAAAAGCCAATGGGTGGCTGGAAAAGGCAAAGAAATAGATTTGCCTCAAGAGAATCCTTTAGAAAGTGATGAAGCACTGCTGGCTTCATTAGATTTTAGACCAGTGAGACCCAGTTCAGACATCTAAATTACAGAACCATTGACAATAAATTTGTGGTGTTTTAAGCCACTGACACTCCTTCAGTTCAGTTCAGTTTAGTCACTCAGTCGTGTCTGACTCTTTGCAACCCTATGAACTGCAGCACACCAGGCTTCCCTGTCCATCACCAAATCCCAGAGCTTGCTCAAACTCATGTCCATTGAGTCCATGATGCCATCCAACCATCTCATCCTCTGTCATCCCCTTCTCCTCCTACCCTCAATCCCTCCCAGCATCAGGGTCTTTTCCAATGAGTCAGTTCTTCAAATAAGGTGGCCAAAGGATTAGAGTTTCAGCTTCAGCATCAGTCCTTCCAATGAACACCCAGGACTGATTTCCTTTAGGATTGGCTTGTTGGATCTCCTTGTAGTCCAAGGGGCTCTCAAGAGTCTTTTCCAACACCACAGTTCAAAAGCATCAATTCTTTGGCACTCAGCTTTCTTTATAGTCCAACTCTCACATCCATACGTGACCACTGGAAAAACCATAGCCTTGACTAGATGGACCTTTGTTGACAAAGTAATGTCTCTGATTTTTAATATGCTTTCTAGGTTGGTCATAACTCTCCTTCCAAGGAGTAAGCATCTTAATTTCATGGCTGCAGTCACCATCTGCAGTGATTTTGGAGCCCAGAAAAATAAAGTCAGCCACTGTTTTCCCCGTCTATTTGCCATGAAGTGATGGGACTGGATGCCATGATCTTTGTTTTCTGAATGTTGAGCTTTAAGCCAACTTTTTCACTCTCCTCTTTCACCTTCATCAAGAGGCTCTTTAGTTCTTCACTTTCTGCCATAAGGGTGGTGTCACCTGCGTATATGAGGTTATTGATATTTCTCCCGGCAATCTTGATTCCAGCTTGTGTTTCATTCAGCCCAGCATTTTGCATGATGTACTCTGCATATAAGTTAAATAAGCAGGGTGATAATATACAGCCTTGACGTACTCCTTTCCCAATTTGGAACCTGTCTGGTTCTAACTGTTGCTTCCTGACCTGCATACAGATTTCTCAGGAGACAGGTCAGGTGGTCGTGGTCTGATATTCCCATCTCTTCAAAAATTTTCCAGTTTGTTGTGATCTACACATCAAAAGCTTTGGCATAATCAATAAAGCAAAGTAGATGTTTTTCTGGAATTCTCTTGCTTTTTTGATGATCCAGTGGATGTTTGCAATTTGATGTCTGGTTCCTTTGCCTTTTCTAAATCCAGCTTGATCATCTGGAAGTTCACGGTTCACGTAGTGTTGAAGCCTGGCTTGGAGAATTTTGAGCATTACCTTACTACTTTGTGAGATGAGTGCAATTGTGCTTGCTCTATTACTAATTTATCAGGATTTTAGTGATTACCATGGACCCACATGGGTAAGACAGGAAAATCTCTTCATCTCAAAATTCTTAATCATATCTGCAGAGTCCCTTTTGCCATATTCACAGATTCCAGGGATGTGGAAATCTTTGTGAAACCATTATTCTGCCTATCATAAGACTTCTGATTCCATCCATCTTAATGTTTTTTTCCTTATATTTGTATGCTCTTGCATTTACATAATATCTTTTTTTTTTTTTTTCCATTAAGAGGATCACTTGCTACCATAAGGTGGAGGTGGTGGTGGTGGTTTAGTCCCTAAGTCATGTCCGATCTTGTGATCCCATGGACCGTAGCCTGCCCAGCTCCTCTGTCCATGGGATTCTCCAGGCAAGAGTCCTGGAGTGGGTTGCTGTTTCCTTCTCCAAGGTGGAGGTAGTTGTATCTTAAATTTTTTTTTTAATTTTTAATGTAATTTTTAAAGGTATTTTCCATTTATAGTTACTGTAAGATATTGGCTCTATTCCCCATGTTGCGCAATATATCCTTGAGCCCATTTTACGCACAGTAGTTTGTGGCTCCCTCCCCTCCCCCATATTGCCCTTCCCCCCTCCCCCCACTGGTAACCACTAGTTTGTTTCTAAGTCTGTAACTGCCTCTTTTTTGTTTATAATGTCTTGAGAGAATTCCTTAGTCTTTCAGCTCACTGATTTGATCTTTTGTTATGTTTATTCTGTTATATAATCGGGTTTAAATCTCAATAACCATGTTTTTAATTTCCAAGAATTCTAGTTTGTGTGTGGTTTATGTGAACACAACCCGTTGTATTTCTTTGAAAATACAAATTATATTTATGTTAGTATTTTATTATCTATATTAACTGTTTGCTTGGGAGCTAATCCTTCTTTTAGTTAGAGTTTATGCTTTCTGTGCTGTAGGTTTTTCTCATCTATTTGAGGACTCATTTCCAGATTATACTTTTAGATGATTAGATAACATAGCAGTTAAATGTTCTGGGTGGGTTTTTCCCCTCTAAGTCAGACTTTTCATTTCTCCTGTTAGAATACAAGTTCTGCTTTCAAGAGAGCTCGTTGTTGTAAGAAGGGTAGGAGAGAGACTGTAGGCTGGGAGACTGTCCTGGCTGTGCAGTGGAACACGGGGATTAAGGCTGGGCTCTAAAACCAGTCCATCTGGGTCAGACCCTGGCTCTGCCATGTCCAGCTGTGTGACTTCGGGAAATTTGCCCAACTGCTCTGTGCCTCAGTTTCCCTCTTTCTAACTACTGTGAAAAGAGTGGTACCTTTCTCTTAGAGTTGTCATGAGGATTGAATGTCAGTGCACATAAAGCTCTTATAATAGTTCCTGATGTGTAATAAGATTTCAGTGCGTGTTAGCTATTGTTTTGTAGCAATGTTTCATTTGTGAACATGTGTACTAATGGTTTTATGTTTGAGCAGATGCTGGAGTCAACTGCTTCCAGCCTTCTTCTGCCAACCATCTACACAGGCTGCTGTACCCTTAGTTCACACTACCGCTGAGGTTATTCTTGAGAGGATTCTCCAAGGAAAATCTCTCCCCTCTGATTTTCTCCCATTTCCACTCTCCAATTAACAGTTTGACGCCATAACACAGGAGAGCTCTTAGAAAAAAAAGTGGACTGAGGGTTGTCTTTTCACCTTGTTTAATTTCCTTTGCTCTGCAAAAGTTTTTAACTTTAATTAGGCCCCACATGTTTATTTTTGTTTTTATTTCCATTGCAAGAGGGAGGGGACATGTGTATGGTTACGGCTGATGTGTGTTGATGTATGCACGATATTATAAAGATATTATAAATATTTTAAAAATTTTAAAATAATTTAAAATATTATTAATAATTTTAAAATATATTTTTTACAATATTATAAAAATAATTTTTTCAATTAAAAAAATTTTTTTAAAGTGAGCTGAATCTACATTTTAAAGCCTCTCCTTCATTCTCGATCCCACTAAAAAAACAGTATATATTTTAAAAAAGAAAATACATAACAACTCTGGAAATCCAACAGGACCCCACCAGCAGGCCAGGACAGCAAGGATTTCTAGGACACGTAAGACAGAGGCAAACGGATCAGTCATGAGACCACAGAGCTGAGGGACTGGTAGAGAGGCGAAAGACAGCCCTCCGAGAAGGGAATTTCCCCAGAAATGCAGAATAATCTGTACCAGAGGCAGTGAGAACTGGCAGGATGAGCAGCCTGTGGACAGTTGACTGCAGACCTGGCCCAGGATCAACCATTCAACTTCTGCTCTTGGCTGAGAGCACCCGTGCTGACTCAGGAGACTCAGAAACCTCAAGTTACTAATGGCTATGTTGGGGCAGGCGGGTGGGTGTGGAGAGTCCCTGACATAACATTGTCACTGGACAAAATAAAAGTATTTAGTAAATGATATTTTCATCAGTGCCACTCTGATTTGTTTATTTTAACCTTATAATATGCTTAATAGTTTGTGGAGTTAGTCTCCCCCTGCTCATTTTTAAAACTTTCTTAGAGACCTTTGCTCTTTGTCTTTTCCATACCTTTCCTTAAGTGTTTCCGTATTTCCCCCCAATTTTAAAAATACTGCATAAAGTCAATTCCAACTTAGTTTTGTGAATGAAAAAGAGAAGACAAAATTGCCTCTGGAAACATTTAAAAAAATCAAATGTTGTAAGATTTTGGATTTTTTCCAGGAAAACGGAGAGTGCAAAAGTCATACTGTAGTGAAAGGTGACCTCTGACATAATTTACATTGAGTTAGGTTAATATGCAGGACATTTATCCTTCTCAAATAAGGTTAAATCCTGACATGCCTTCTGAAGTTTGAGTCCAGGTGGTCACTTTCCATTCAGGTTCAAGTTAAGGTTGTCTAGAGTACTCACAGCCAGAGGTTTCCGCTCTCTTTGGTTAAATCAAGGCGGTATCTGAGTTCAGAGGAAACTTGTAGGTCCCAGAACTGTCTAGGCTTGCCCTTGTTAGTACAACCCTAGCTTGTATCAGATGCTGATGCTGGTGCTGCTGCTGCTAAGTCGCTTCAGTCGTGTCCAACTCTGTGCGACCCCATAGACAGCAGCCACCAGGCTCCTCTGTCCCTGGGATTCTCCAGGCAAGCACACTGGAGTGGGTTGCCAGTTGCTTCTCCAGTATCAGATGCAGTTCCTACTAAATTACTAATGTCCCTGTAATCACTTTGAGAGGAATTCAGCGAAGAATTTTAATGGTGCCAGGTGTCAGTGTGTGTAAGAGAGAGACAGGAAGAGAAAATGAGATCAGGCTCTTGAAGGGTTGTAACATATGTACTTGTTTCTAGGGAGATACATTATTAAAGCTCCCTTTCTTTGTTCAGGGGGAAAAAAGACATTTTAATGGCCCATTTCATTATATTGATGTAAGATAAACAGGCATCGATTTTTGTGAAGGAGAGGCATGAGCAGATCATCCCCCTTTAGGCTTGTAAGGGATGGGACTTTTGCTCTGAAGGCAGAGAGATTCCAGCTGCCTGCTATTCAAAACTATTAGGCTTGAAGGTTCCCAAGGAGAAAGAAGGTGGTCAAATTGGCACAGAGGCCAAGGAGCCCTTTGAGAGTGGTGAGACAGAGACCCTGATGCTTAGTCTCAACATTGCCACCGTGTGTCTGATTCATTGCCTTCTCTAGGGGGATCTTCCTGACCCAGGGATGAACCTGCGTCTCCTGCCCTTGCAGGCAGATTTTCTTGACCATCTGAGCCACCAAGGAAGCCCATGTATCTGATTCCTGGTGCTCAAGTCTGAGCTCCATTGGCAGTAAGAACTGCGCAGACTCTGAGGAAGCCTTCTGGAGGAGAGAAGGCTGGAGCTGTTGCCAGGCAGTCTGTCCAGAGCCTGGGTTCACATGGGAACTACTGCCATCCTGTCACATCTTGTGTGTAATGCCCTAAGCATCTTGAATGAGGCCAGTCATACTTCATGAGTTTTGCCACAACTGGACTCCACTGCAGGGCTTCCCAGGTGGCGCTGGTGGTAAAGAGCCCGCCTGCCAATGCAGGAGACCTAAGAGACGTGGGTTCCATCCCTGGGTCAGGAAGATCCCCTGGAGGAGGGCGTGGCAACCCACTCCAGTATTCTTGCCTGGAGAATCCCAGGGACAGAGAAGGCTGGCAGGCTACAGTCTATGTGGTCACCCAGAGTCAGGCACGACTGAACTTAGCACGTGGGGATGCAGACTCCAGTGCTGTCACTCAAGATCTGTAAGCGAAGAGCCCCGTTCTGCTGTGATGTGGCTCAACCACAGCTGAACAGAGAGTCACGCGACTGCCCCTTCCTTCCCCGCCTCCCCTCCCTCGCCTGGCCTACAGAACCATCCTCAGAGCAGCAGTGGGGTGGGGGTGGGGGTGGCGATTCAGGTGGTGCTGGATCTGAACTTATCCAATGTTGGGTTCCCTCTTTAAGAATAAAAGAATATAAGGACTTCCCTGGCAGCCTAGTGGTTAAGACTTTGCACTTCCACTGCAGGGGGCACGGATTTGATCCCTGATCCGGGAACTAAGACCCCACACACTGCATCACATGGCCAAAATTATAAACAAAATAATACAGTAGGTCCTTGTTAATTATTTTAACATAGCAATGTATATATTGGAGAAGGCGATGGCACCCCACTCCAGTACTCTTGCCTGGAAAATCCCATGGATGGAGGAGCCTGGTAGGCTGCAGTCCAGGGGGTCTCGAAGAGTCGGACACGACTGAGCGACTTCACTTTCACTTTTCACTTTCATGCATTGGAGAAGGAAATGGCAACCCACTCCAGTGTTCTTGCCTGGAGAATCCCAGGGACGGGGGAACGTGGTGGGCTGCCGTCTATGGGGTTGCACAGAGTCGGACACGACTAAAGCGACTTAGCAGCAGCAGCAGCAGTGTATATATGTTAACACCAAACTCCTACTAACATAACATTGTAAACTGATACCTTGATTTACAATTTAAAAATTAAAAAAGAACACAAAATTCCAAATACAAAATTGCTAGTGTCTTAGGACCATGGAAAGGGCCTGTGGAGGTGAGGGGCCCTGAAGCTTCACCTTGGTAAACGTCGGGCAAGTGGGCCCCTGAGGGGCCTTCCCTCCTGTGGTGGAGGCTTGGCCTGGGCAAAAACTGTTGCCTCTGGTAGTTTAAAGAGATGTTTTCTTTTTTCCTTAGTGAAAGTGACTAGAAGCACAGATCCCTGGAACTCAGTAATGAGGAGGAAAAATGGGCCTTCATGTCCCAAGGAGTGTGAGACGTACTCACTCGTTCATACTGTTTTGAATATGAGAAGTTTCCTGTGCCCTAAGCTGGGAAAGCAGGACACACCACAGCTCTCCGTGACATCCTCCACCTCAGCCCTCAGAGGTTAATGAGGTACAGCGAGGCCCCTATGTATGAACCTTCAAGTTGCGAACTTTCAAAGATGCGAATGTGCTACTACCCAGACCTCACTGGATCATTTTTCCATAGGGTAGATACAATTGAATCCAGTAAGGAACCAGAACCTGTGCCATCAACGTCGGGCGTGAGTGAAATTGCAGCTTGCCCTCCATCTCCTATTGCTGACAGTCTCAGCTCTCCCACCTCCCACCTCCCCTTCCTCCTCCGGTCAGTAAGTCTTCTTTCCCGATCACTTGATGCCAGGCCCTGGATACCAGCTGTTGTACTGTACTACTATACTTTTCAAGCTACTGTTCTGTAAGATTGAAATTTATTTTTTTTGTTTGTTTATGCATTATTTGTGTGCAGAGTATTATAAACCTATGACAATACAGTACTGTATAGCTGGGGCTTCCCAGGTGGCGCTAGTGGTAAAGAACTTGCCTGCCAATGAAGGCGTCGGGAAGATCCCCTAGAGATCTTCCCGGCAACCCACGCCAGTATTCTCACCTGGAGAATCCCATGGACAGAGGAGCCTGGTGAGCTACAGTCCGTAGGGTCTCACGGAGGCGGACACGGCTGAAGTGACTTAGCACGCACACGGGCATTATACAGCTGATTGTGCTAGTTGCGTACCTGTGCTAACTTTGTTGGACTTAACGGACTAGTTGGACTTACAAACACATTCTCAGAATGGAACTTGTTCATATGTAGGAGACCTACTGTATTTCATGAATAATGGAAATCAGTTAAACTATTGTAACAGCAAGCCTGTCCACTAGGATAAATGCACTTCCGCAAAGTTTTAAAAATGCAAATGTTACCCTTTCACTATGTTAAGGCTGCTCCTGTGACTTCAGGAGCTCCTGTTGCCTTTGTGCTGGTGATGTGACATTTTCCACTAAGTGCGTGGGAGTCCGCCTTGTCTGCTGTGCCCCTCTTTCTTCCTGTTTTCCCATTTTCCAGTGAATGTAGCTAATGGCGACTCTATTGTCCATCCAAAGCTCTGGAAAAGTTGAAACTATCTTGCGAAAGCTCCACTTTCTCCTTCCTCTTTACCTCCCATGGCCCAGGAGTTATTAATCCCCCACTAAATTTATCTGCTAATGTCTTTTTTCTTTTAAAAATGGTTTTCTTTTCTATTGGAGTATTAGTGGGTTTACAGTGTTGTGTTAGTTTCAGATGTACAGCAGTGTGATTCAGTTATACATATACATGCATCTGTTCTTTTTCAAGTTCTTTCCCCATGTAGGTTATTAGAGAATATTGAGCAGACTTCCCTGTGCTAAACAATGGGTCCTTGTTGGTTATCTATTTTAAATATAGTAGTGTGTATACCTCCTTGTAACCCAGCGTCACTGTTAGACTCCAGAATATTTCAGTTCAGTTCAGTTCAGTTGCTCAGTCGTGTCCGACTCTTTGCAACCCCATGAATCACAGCACGCCAGGCCTCCCTGTCCATCACCAACTCCCGGAGTTCACTCAGAATCACATCCATTGAGTCAGTGATGCCATCCAGCCATCTCATCCTCTGTTGTCCCCTTCTCCTCCTGCCCCCAATCCCTCCCAGCATCAGAGTCTTTTCCAATGAGTCAACTCTTCGCATGAGGTGGCCAAAGTACTGGAGTTTCAGCTTTAGCATCATTCCTTCCAAAGAAATCCCAGGGCTGATCTCCTTCAGAATGGACTGGTTGGATCTCCTTGCAGTCCAAGGGACTCTCAAGAGTCTTCTCCAACACCACAGTTCAAAAGCATCAATTCTTTGGTGCTCAGCTTTCTTCACAGTCCAACTCTCACATCTATACATGACCACTGGAAAAACCATAGCCTTGACTAGACGGACTTTTGTTGGCAAAGTAACGTCTCTGCTTTTGAATATGCTATCTGGGTTGGTCATAACTTTCCTTCCAAGAAGTAAGCGTCTTAATTTCATGGCTGCAATCACCATCTGCAGTGATATTTCAGTGGCCTCAAGCTTTTCCTCCATTTCTTCCCCTCCTCACCAAGGCAGCCAGGGGAGGCCTTTTTAGAGCACAGATGTGATCGTGTCCGTGTCTACATGGAAACATTTGCTGCTTCAGCCTGTCATCTCCCACCCTTCTCCTGGCCCCGTTCCAGCCATGCGGAGCTACCTGCTGTTTCCTGAACATGCTCTCATTTTCATGCCTCCTTACCGTTTCCCTAGACTGGGATGCATTTTCCATCTTTCTTCTACCAGACGAATTTCTACTCATTTCAAGGACCAAATGGAATTTTAACTATTATGTGATGTTTTTCCAAATCCCCTCTAATTTCAATGAATCATTCCCACTTTTGTGCTCCCCTAATACTTTAGCAAATGGGTCTGTTTCCTCAGTGTGAGCATTTCTGTTGTTCTGGTTTCTGTAATTTTGTCATGTGTCTACCTGTTCCCACCATAGGCTGTGAGCATGACTGTGTTCTTTCATATTTATCCTCATCCTCAAACCTGGGGTCTGGCCCATTGGAGGCCTCTGGGAATATAGCCACTAGTCTTGGCAGAATTTCACTTTTATTTCGTATATCCTCATAGCCCGCAGGAAGAAAGTCCAAGTTGCAAATGGAATTCCAAGACCACTTCTTTTCTTTTTCTTCTTGCATGTACTCTCCAGGCAAATACCGTTAATCATTTCTAAATTCATTACTTCCCTTTCTGCTACTCAATTCTATATTCTGTTTTTATTCTTTTTCTAAAACTCTTGCCTCTTATTCTAATACTTAGCTTCTAAGGCTCTTCTCAAATTTTGCTTTTAATAAGAAAAAAATTGCATTCTGGATTATTAGCCTCCCTCTCATTCCATCCCATTTTGAATGGTCTTTATGGCCAGAGAGGCATTGGTAATTCAAGTCCAGGGAAAGTAAGAAATGGTTTTTGACATAGCACGGAATCCACTTAGAGCTGACTTTAAGAACTAAATAAGAGGTAAGCTATTTTCTGAGTTTAAGTAATTTTTAAGTGGCTCATGAAAATAGAAGAGTCTTGGCAGGGAAACCAGATGACTTCAAGTGAGTGGATAATGGGTGAGAGAGCGTTTGTTATGTGGGATGGTTGTCATATGAGATTATAATTCAGCTACAGTTACTAGTGATTGAAGAATATCTATGTGGTGAAATATGGGTTGATCGCTTCAGTTCATTTTTCAATGGAGAAATGTCTGAATTTAAACGGACCCCCAGGGGGCTGTAGGAAGATGTGTCTTCAATAGTTTTTAGTATTTAATGGGGAAAACTAACCAGGTCCTGGGTGGCCAACAGAATTATTTTCTTGAAACCTGGTTTAAGTCTTCATTTCTCTCTTTATGTACCCATTGGATGTGGCACTAATGCAGTGCTGACTGGAACTCAAAGCAATAAAAAAGGAACAGGGAAAAGAAGTGTTCTGATCAAATCTGTCACTCAATTCTGCTTTGTTTAGATGTTGTCATTATACACAATTTTAGTGGTCAAGTGCATCCTTTCTTAGTTTTTTATCTTAGGAATGCATGGGTGGTACAGAAATGAAAAACTGAAAGCATTCAAAATCTTTTTATCTCTTAATTGCTTACAGGAAGTAAACATTCTGGAATTGGCAATATTTTAATTTAACCTACACAATCCAGCTTTAATTTTAACAAAACCCAAAAATATTTTTGAAAGCCTATTATATGCAAATTATTATACTGTGTGGTGCTGACAAAAACACAAAGCTATAACAGGGATTTTGTGAGAGAAAAAAGAAAAAAATGAGAAAATGTATGTAAGGGCTGCTTGTAAACAATATGAGAATATTTAAATGTCAGTTGTAATATTATTGAACGGAGTTCCAGTGTCCCAGAACTCATAATCTATGGAGGATATAGATTTCTAAAAACTCAATACTGAGAAGGCTGGAATGAGTATATAACCAGATTTTGCAGGAACTATGAAGAAGAACGAAGTTCATATATTTAGAAAACTTTGGAAAGGCTTCTTAGAGGTAACATGCAGACTATTTTATAGAAATCACAGTAAAAAGGTATGCTGATACTCTCACTGTGTTTTTTTATTTACTTACTTTCATATCATTCCATCAATATCAGTTTTTAAAAGTACCCAATCAAGAGAAACAAAACTATTTTCTAGATTATGTTTCATAAAACTGCCAAGTTGATTCCTTTTGGAATGTTCCCTCCCCAAAGGGAAAATCAGAAGAATTTTAAGAGTGTGTATTTGTGTTCATTCTGAAAATATTTCTAGACAGTTATACAGATATACATGTGTATATTTGTTATATGTATATCATGTGTGTGTGTCTGTGTATATATACATCTTTGTCAAAGCTGACTTCTCCACTAGAGAAGCATTTTCAGTTCAGTTCAGTCGCTCACTCGTGTCTGACTCCTTGCGACCCCCTGAATCACAGCACGGCAGGCCTCCCTGTCCATCACCAACTCTAGGAGTTCATTCAAACTCATGTCCATCGAGTCGGTGATGCCATCCAGCCATCTCATCCTCTGTTGTCCCCTTCTCCTGCCCCAATCCCTCCCAGCATCAGGGTCTTTTCCAATAAGTCAACTCTTCTCATGAGGTGGCCAAAGTATTGGGGTTTCAGCTTCAGCATCAGTCCTTCCAATGAACACCCAGGACTGATCTCCTTTAGGATGGACTGGTTGGATCTCCTTGCAGTCCAAGGGACTCTCAAGAGTCTTCTCCAACACCACAGTTCAAAAGCATCAATTCTTCGGCGCTCAGCCTTCTTCACAGTCCAACTCTCACATCCATACATGACCACTGGAAAAACCATAGCCTTGACTAGACGGACCTTTGTTGGCAAAGTAATGTCTCTGCTTTTGAATATGCTACCTAGGTTGATCCTAACTTTCCTTCCAAGGAGCAAGCGTCTTTTAATTTCATGGCTGCAGTCACCATCCGCCGTGATTTTGGAGCCCCCCAAAATAAAGTCTGACACTGTTTGCACTGTTTCCCCATCTATTTCCCATGAAGTGATGGGACCGGATGCCATGATCTTAGTTTTCTGAATGTTGAGCTTTAAGCCAGCTTTTTCACTCTCCTCTTTCACTTTCATCAAGAGGTTTTTTAGTTCCTCTTCACTTTCTGCCATAAGAGTGGTGTCATCTGCATATCTGAGGTTATTGAGATTTCTCCTGGCAATCTTGATTCCAGCTTGTGCTTCCTCCAGTCCAGCATTTCTCATGATGTACTCTGCATATAAGTTAAATAAACAGGGTGACAATATGCAGCCTTGACATACTCCTTTTCCTATTTGGAACCAGTCTGTTGTTCCATGTCCAGTTCTAACTGTTGCTTCCTGACCTGCATACAGGTTTCTCAAGAGGCAGGTCAGGTGGTCTGGTATTCCCATCTCTTTCAGAATTTTCCACAGTTTATTGTGATCCACACAGTCGAAGGCTTTGGCATAGTCAATAAAGCAGAAATAGATGTTTTTCTGGACTCTCTTGCTTTTTCAATGATCCAGCAGATGTTGGCAGTTTGATCTCTGGTTCCTCTGCCTTTTCTAAAACCAGCTTAAACATCTCGAAGTTCACAGTTCACGTATTGCTGAAGCCTGGCTTGGAGAATTTTGAGCATTACTTAACTAGCATGTGAGATGAGTGCTATTGTGCGGTAGTTTAATCATTCTTTGGCATTGCCTTTCTTTGGGATTGGAATGAAAACTGACCTTTTCCAGTCCTGTGGCCACTGCTGAGTTTTCCAAATTTGCTGGCATATTGAGTGCAGCACTTTCACAGCATCATCTTTCAGGATTTGGAATAGCTCAACTGGAATTCCATCACCTCCACTAGCTTTGTTCGTAGTGATGCTTTCTAAGGCCCACTTGACTTCACATTCCAGGATGTCTGGCTCTAGGTCAGTGATCACACCATTGTGATTATCTTGGTCATGAAGATCTTTTTTGTACAGTTCTTCTGTGTATTCTTGCCACCTCTTCTTAATATCTTCTACTTCTGTTAGGTCCATACCATTTCTGCCCTTTATCGAGCCCATCTTTGCATGAAATTTTAACCAATATGAAAAGTAAATCTCTTTCTAAAATTGAAGTATAGTTGGTTTATGTTAGTGCAATGTGTACAGCACAGTGATTGAAAATGTTTGTAGATTACACATCATTTAAGGTCATTACAAAATGATGGCTGTATTTCCCGGTGCTGTACAGTAGATCCTGGTTACTTTTTCATTTTATACATAGTAGTTTGTATCTCTTAATCCCCTGCCTCTCTTCTTCACCCTCTCCCCACTGTGACCACAGTTTGTTCTCTATGTCTGGGAGTCTGTTGCTTTTCTGTTATATACATTTGTCTGGGTTACTTTTTAGATTTCACATGTAAGTGATAACGTTGAGTATTTGTCTTTCACTTAAATGTTGCCTGCTTCTCTGGTTTACCAAAGGCTGAGAAGATAGAAACATCTGCCTATCATAGCTAGTGTTCATTAAGTGTTTATTATTTCTAACCTTTTTCCATGTAATTTATCAAGTTCTCATTAGCAGCTTATGAAGTAGATATTGTGATTATCATTCCCTTTTGGTAAAGTGACTGAGTTGGGATTTGAACCCAAGATAAATGGTCCAGGGCCTGTGTTCCCCATCACAGTGCTGTATTTCCTCTCTGCACGTGGTGATTATACTTAGAGCTCTGTTCTTCCTAGTGCTTACATCATTCTCTGAATGTTACTTAAGTCACTTGGAGAGAGTCACTTTTCTGTCTGGTTCATTTTTATACTATTTCAAAGGGAAGTAGATGTCAAAGTGAATTTTCATAAAGGGAATCAAGTTTTTGAGTATCATTATAAAGATCAGACGTGTTTACATAAGGAAAAGTATTTCTCAAGAAGTAATGCAGCAGTGCAGACATAGACATAGAGAACAGATTTCTGGACACAGGGCGGGAAGGAAGGCGTAGGACGAATGGAGAGAGTAGCATGGAAAAGCAGATATTACCATGCTGTCTGATGCAGGGAGCTCAAATTTGGAGCTCTGTGACAACCTGGAGAGGTGGGATGGGGTGTGAGTTGGGCGGGAGGGAACATGGGTATACCTATGGTTGATTCATGTTGATGTTTGGCAGAAATCAGCACAATATTGTAAAGCAATTATCCTCCAATTAAAATAGATAATTTTTTTTTTAAGTAATGATAAAGTTTGTTAAGGAGGATTCTAAAGTTCATTGGAAAAGACTTTGATGCTGGGGAGGATTGAAGACAAGAGGAAAAGGGGGCAACAGAGGATAACATATGGTTGAATGGCATCATTGACTCAATGGACATGAGTTTGAGCAAACTCAGGTAGATAGTTTTTGGGCTCCAAAATCACTGCAGATGGTGATTGCTGCCATGAAATTAAAAGACGCTTACTCCTTGGAAGGAAAGTTATGACCAACCTAGATAGCATATTGAAAAGCAGAGATATTACTTGGCCAACAAAGGTCCGTCTAGTCAAGGCTGTGGTTTTTCCAGTGGTCATGTATGGATGTGAGAGTTGGACTGTGAAGAAGGCTGAGCACTGAAGAATTGATGCTTTTGAACTGTGGTGTTGGAGAAGACTCTTGAGAGTCCCTGGGACTGCAAGGAGATCCAACCAGTCCATTCTAAAGGAGATCAGCCCTGGGATTTCTTTGGAAGGACTGATGCTGAAGCTGAAACTCCAATACTTTGGCCACCTCATCTGAAGAGTTGACTCATTGGAAAAGACTCTGATGCTGGGAGGGATTGGGGGCAGGAGGAGAAGGGGACGACAGAGGATGAGACGGCTGGATGGCATCACTGACTCGATGGATGTGATTCTGAGTGAACTCCGGGAGTTGGTGATAGACAGGGATGCCTGGCGTGCTGCGATTCATGGGGTTGCAAAGAGTCGGACACGACTGAGCGACTGAACTGAACTGAACAGGTAGATAGTGAAGGACAGGGCAGCCTGGTGAGCTGCAGTGCATGGGGTCACAAAGAGTGGGACAGTTTAGTTTAGTCACTCAGTTGTGTCCGACTGTTTGTGACCTCATGGACTGCAGCACACCAGGCCTTCCTGTCCATCACCAACTCCTGGAGCTTACTCAAACTCATGTCCATCCAGTCAGTGATGCCATCCAACCATCTCATCTTCTGTCATCCCCTTCTCCTCCTGCCTTCAATCTTTCCCAGCATCAGGGTCTTTCCAAATGAGTCAATTCTTCACATCAGGTGGCCAAAGTGTTGGAATTTCAGCTTCAGCATCAGTCCTTCCTTTAGGATTGACTGGTTTGATCTCCTTGCTGTACAAGGGACTCTCAAGAGTCTTCTCCAAAACCACAGTTCAAAAGCATCAATTCTTCGGTGCTCAGCTTTCTTTATAGTCCAACTCTCACATCCATACTTGACTACTGGAAAAACCAAAGCTTTGACTAGATGGACCTTTGTTGGCCAAGTAATGTCTCTGCTTTTTAATATGCTGTTTAGGTTGGTGATAGCTTTTCTTCCAAGGAGCAAGTATCTTTTAATTTCATGGCTGCAGTCACTATCTGCAGTGATTTTGGAGTTCCCCAAAATAAAGTCTGTCACTGTTTCCATTGTTTCCCCACCTATTTGCCATGAAGTGATGGGACTGGATGCCATGATCTTAGTTTTCTGAATGTTGAGTTTTAAGCCAGCTTTTTCACTCTCCTCTTTCACTTTCATTAAGAGGCTTTTTAGTTCTTTTTTGCTCTCTACCATAAGGGTGGTGTTATCTGCATAAAATCTGAGGTTATTGATATTTCTCCTGGCAATCTTGATTCCAGCTTGTGCTTCATCCAGCCTTGCATTTCACATGATGTACTCTGCATATAAGTTAAATAAGCAGAGTGACAATATGCAGCCTTGACGTACTTCTTTCCCTATTTGATATCAGTCTGTTGTTCCATGTCCAATTCTAACTGTTGTTTCTTGACCTGCATACAGATTTCTCAGGCAGGTCAGGTGTTCTGGTATTTCCAGCTCTTTAAGAATTTCCCATAGTTTGTTGTGATCCATACAATCAAAAGGCTTTGGCATAGTCAATAAAGCAGAAATAGATTTTTTTTTTTTTTGGAACTTTCTTGCTTTTTCAGTGTTGGGGCCACTGAGTGCAGCAGTGCCTGCATGGGACCTTTTGAAGGAGGTCGCCAACATCTCCATTACCTCCACCATAGTTTGACCTCAGGTCAAACAATAGGGAGGGAACACAGCCCTGCCCATCAACCGAAAATTGGATTAAAGATTTACTAAGCATGGCCCCGCCCATCTGAACAAGACCCAGTTTCTCCCTGAGTCACTCTTTCCCATCAGGAAGCTTCCATAAGCCTCTTATCCTTCTCCATCAGAGGGCAGACAGAATGAAAACCACAATCACAGAGGACTAACCAGTCTGAGCACAGGGACCACAGCCTTGTCTAACTCAATGAAACTAGGAGCCATGCCATGTAAGGCCACCCAAGACGGACGGGGTCATGGTGGAGAGTTCTGACAAAATGTGGTCCACTGGAGAAAGGAATGGCAAACCATTCCAGTATTCTTGCCTTGAGAGCCCCATGAACAGTACAAAAAGGCAAAAAGATAAGACACTGAAAGATGAACTTCTCAGGCTGGTAGATGCCCAATATGTTACTGGAGATCAGTGGAGAAATAACTCCAGAAAGAATGAAGAGATGGAGCCAAAGAGTTGGACATGACTTAGCTATTGAACAATAGCAGCAGGTTCATTTGAGGCCAGCATGCCATTACTTAGTTACTATCTTGAGATGGTGGTATACTTTTTGTTTGTAGTACCCTATTGATTCTACAATGTCTTCTTTGTCTCCAGTTGCTCACCTAATCCTTCCTGCCAGGTCCTAGTTTATACCCCATAAATACCCAAACATGGCTCTCTGCCCAGATTACCTACACATTTACAGTTCCCAGAATTTTCATACCCATTGCCTAATATTTCTCTGGCATTTGCAGTGCCTGACTCAATTGGACCACTACCACACACTTCAACTGTAATTGCCACCATGTTCATTCACTTATCTAACAGAGTTTTACTGAGAACTCGAGTGGATTGAACAGTTGTGCTCAGTTCTTCACCTCCTGTATCAGTATTGCACGTGCACATGCTTGGTGTGGGCTGGGGCAGGCAGAGGGTACTGCACTTTCTGTGTCTTGACTGTGGGCTTGGCCATATGACTTGCTTTAACTGATGAGATATTGGTAGATGTGATATAAACAAAGGCTTGATACAGGCTTCTACTCCTGACTTTGTTAGGAGAAAAAAAGTGATTTAGGTAATGTGACAGATACCTGTTTGGTCTTTGTCCCCAGTTCCTGATACAGAGCTTCTAAATCCTTGGATTTTCCTGAGTAATAGAGGTGATAGAATATCTTTTACTGTTCATAATAATTTCCTTTCCACCATTTTGAGTTTATGCTAATAAGTCAACGCAGCTGAGGGGTTCCTAGATATCTTTAGAATGGGGGCCGGTCACCAGACAGAACAAAGCAAGACATGATTAGAAAGTTGGAACTTTCAGCCCTACCCTGTGACTACCAGGGAGGAAAGAGGGGCTAGGGACTGCATTAATCTGTAAGGGTCAATGGTTTAATCAATAATGATTGCTTAATGAAACCTCTATAAAAATTTCTAAGTGATGAGGTTCAGAGTTCTTTAGAGTTGATGAATGGACTGAAATGTTGGAAATGTGTTATACCTGGAGAGGGCAAGGAAGTTCCTTTCTGCCCCTCATCAGTTCAGTTCAGTCACTCAGTCGTGTCCAAGTCTTTGCAACCCCATGAATTGCAGTTCATGAGAAACACTGGACTGGAAGAAACACAAGCTGGAATCAAGATTGCCGGGAGAAATATCAATAACCTCAGATATGCAGATGACACCACCCTTATGGCAGAAAATGAAGAGGAACTAAAAAGCCTCTTGATGAAGGTGAAAGAGGAGAGTGAAAAAGTTGGCTTAAAGCTCAACATTCAGAAAATGAAGATCATGGCATCTGGTCCCATCACTTCATGGGAAATAGATGGGGAAACAGTGCAAACAGTGTCAGACTTTATTTTGGGGGGCTCCAAAATCACTGCAGGTGGTGATTGCAGCCATGAAATTAAAAGACACTCCTTGGAAGGAAAGTTATGACCAACCTAGATAGCATATTGAAAAGCAGAGACATTACTTTGCCAACAAAGGTTCATCTAGTCAAGGCTATGGTTTTTCCTGTGGTCATGTATGGATGTGAGAGTTGGACTGTGAAGAAGGCTGAGCGCCAAAGAATTGATGCTTTTGAACTGTGGTGTTGGAGAAGACTCTTGAGAGTCCCTTGGACTGCAAGGAGATCCAACCAGTCCATTCTGAAGGAGATCAGCCCTGGGATTTCTTTGGAGGGAATGATGCTAAAGCTGAAACTCCAGTACTTTGGCCACCTCATGCAAAGAGTTGACTCATTGGAAAAGACTCTGATGCTGGGAGGGATTGGGGGCAGGAGAAGAAGGGGACGACAGAGGATGAGATGGCTGTATGGCATTACTGACTTGATGGACGTGAGTCTGAGTGAACTCTGGGAGTTTGTGATAGATAGGGAGGCCTGGCGTGCTGCGATTCATGGGGTCGCAAAGAGTCGGACACGACTCTAGAATGGACTGGTTGGATCTCCTTGCAGTCCAAGGGACTCTCAAGAGTCTTCTCCAACACCACAGTTCAAAAGCATCAATTCTTCGGTGCTCAGCTTTCTTCACAGTCCAACTCTCACATCCATACATGACCACTGGAAAAACCATAGCCTTGACTAGATGGACCTTTGTTGGCAAAGTAATGTCTCTGCTTTTCAATATGCTATCTAGGTTGGTCATAACTTTCCTTCCAAGGAGTAAGCATCTTTTAATTTCATGGCTGCAGTCACCATCTGCAGTGATTTTGGATCCCCCAAAAATAAAGTCTGACACTGTACCTCACCCTATAACCTATGCATCTCTTCCATTTGGTGCTTCTTGAGTTGTATCCTTTATGATAAAAGTAAAGTGCTTCCCTAAGTTTTTGAGCCATTTTAGAAAACTAGCAAACCTGAGGCAGGAGTTGTGGGAACGTCCCATTTTGTTGCCTGTTGGTCACTATTTACAAGTGGCCACTAGAGACTTGAGACTGATATCAGGACTCTTTTGTGGGACTAAACCCTTGACCTGTGGGGTCTGTGTTAACTCTGGGTAGTTCCTGTCAGAACTGACCTGTATTGTGGGATGCCTAGCTGGAGAGGGAGAACTGGTTGTTGATGTGGAAAAACCCCACACATTTGGTGTCAGAAGTGTGAATAAAAACAGTTCAGCATTAGTGTCTGATTCAAGGATGAGAAGCCTTCAGAGCGGACCTCGACCCAACCTGCAGCCTTAGAGCCAAACCCAGCCAAAATCAGCTGACACCCTGCCAGCTCACCTTCAGGAAGAAATAAACACTTGTCTTTGAAAGCTGCTGCTGCTGCTAAGTCACTTCAGTCATGTCCGACTCTGTGCAACCCTGTAGATGGCAGCCCACCAGGCTCCCCTGTCCCTGGGATTCTCCAGGCAAGAACACTGGAATGGGTTGCCATTTCCTTCTCCAATGCATTAACATGGATTGTTAGACAGCATAAACTACTTCATGAAGCAACCGTGTGCCAAGTACCATTTTAATAAGTGGATGGCTTCTTATCTTAGAATTCTGGGTTTCACATGGTGAAAAATACGTTATAAGCTGTTTTATTCTTTAAGAATAAGAATTTTACATATTGAACATATATAAAATTCTATATATGACTATAATAGGAGTTGTTGTTCTTGTTAATCCCCAGTTGTGTCCAACTTTTTGCGACTCCATGGACTGCAGTACGCCAGGCCACTCTGTCCCTCACAATCTCCCAAAATTTGCTCAAGTTCATGTCCATTGTATTGGTGATATCATCTAGCCATCTCATCCTCTGATGTCCTCTTCTCCTTCTGCCCTCAATCTTTCCCACCGTCGGAGACTTTTCCAATGAGTCAGCTGTTCGCATCAGATGACCAAAATCCTGGAGTTTCCACTTCAGCATCAGTCCTTCCAATGAATATTCAGGGTTGATTTCCCTTAAGATTGACTGGTTTGACCTGCTTGCTGTCCATGGGACTCTCAGGAGTCTTCTCCAGCACCATAGTTCAAAGGCATCAATTCTTTGGCTCTCTGCCTTCTTTACAGTCCAGCTCTCACAACCATATGTGAACACTGGGAAGACCATAGGACTATGGTCCTGACAGTACAGACCGTTGTTGGCAGAGTAGCATCTCTGCTTTTCTCAGCACACTGTCTAGGTTTGTCATAGCTTTCCTGCCAAGAAGCAAATGTCTTCTGATTTCATGCCTGCAGTCACCATCCGCAGTGATTTTAGAGCCCAAGAAGAGGAAATCTGTCACTAGTTCTACTTTTCCCCTTCTATTTCCCATGAAGTAATGGGGCCAGATGCCGTGATCTTACTTTTTTTAATGTTTAGTTTTAAGCCAGCTCTTTCACTCTCCTCCTTCACCCTCATCAAGAAGCTCTTTGGTTCCTCTTCACTTTCTGCCATTAGAGTAGTATCATCTGCATATCCGAGGTTGTTGATGTTTCTCCCACCTATCTTGATTCCAGCTTGTAACTCATCCAGCCCAGCATTTCTCAAGATGTGCTCAGCGTATAGATTAAGCAAACATGGTGGAGTAGCTGTACAAATTGAGAGTTTGGTAGTACCAAGATGACAAGGAAACAAACCAGTTAACCACTTAGCCCAGGACCTCCTAAGGTTCCCCTCAGTTCCTATCAAGAACTGATACACAATGACAGACTCAGAAGAAACGAGTGCACAAACCAGAGAACAACTTCTATGTGAGAGATACTCCTTTCTAGTAATTGGAATACATATATCTACTTTCCTAGATACCCTTTCCTGGTACCAAGGAAGTAAAACCATCACCAGTTAGGATGGGAGCATATAGCAGTTAACTACCAAATATAATAGCTTTACCAAGATAGAAATTTATGTTTCTCTCACAGTAAAGAGGGGTCTGCCCCGGTGGCTCAGAGGTTAAAGCGTCTGCCTGCAGTGCATGAGACCTGGGTCCGGAAGATCCCCTGGAGAAGGAAATGGCACCCCACTCCAGTATTCTTGCCTGGAGAATCCATGGGCCGAGGAGCCTGGTGGGCCACAGTCCACGGGGTTGCAAAGAGTTGGACACGACTGAGTGACTTCACTTTCACTTTCACAGTAAAGAAATCTGAGGAGTACACAGTTCCATATTGGTATGGCCTATGGGATCATCAGGGACCATCTCTTGTCTACCTGTTCCACTATTTCCAGTATGTAGTTCACAACTTCAGAATCATTTGAAATCCCAAGATACTAAAACTGTAGCCATTGCTTCCATACTCCAGGGTACACAAGAGAGGGGGGAAGGAAAGCAAGAGAGAAAGAAATCTTCACAGGATTTCACTTATATCACACTTATTAAAATTTATGACCATAAGTGGTACAAGAGTCTTAAAATTGTAAGTTTTAAGTACATGCATGCATTATTGTCCTGACTTTTATCAGTATTTTGCTACTAAGCAGAAGGGGGAAAATAAAAGCAGAGAGCAATCTCTGTTCACCATCTCTCTCTCTAGTTGTCTATTTCACGTTTCAGTGCTTCTTAAATCAGATGTGTTGTGCTAACAATGATATGTGCATTTTTCCCCCAAAAAACCCATTATTAAATCAATAGAATGTCTTATTGATTTTCTTGAAAAATATGATAATGATACCAATTTTCTTGGTAAGAATAAAATCAGAGCACAGTGAGTTTTGTAGAATATGGAAAAGTCTTGTGAATTATTCCTGCCCCACAAAAGGGAACGATGTTTTCAGGATTGAAATATTTGGTCTGCCACATTCAGAGTGTCATTTTCATGAGAAGCTTTCAAATTTTTGCCTTTGGGGCCTCCCTTTTCTGAACTCTTCTCATATTACCTCCGGTTATGGAAACGTTTGGTTTTGACCCTTGTTGCTCTGGCCCTGTTCGCTCACTGATTATTCCAGTCACCTTGATTGAACTTATCTATGGCCAAAGTATTCCAGCCAGGATGGGTTAAGTCATCTAAAATGGGTGATTTTTAACAGATGACTGCTTTCATTCATTAGGTGTTAATTCAAACTAGTTTACCAAAGTTCAGCTCATTTCCTAGTTCTTGGTGACCTTTGTCTCTTTCAAGTACTTCTAACATGGGCCACATTCCTTAGCCCAAAGAGACACTGTGTATGTAATTTGGAAAAAAAAGTTCCAGTAATCCTTTAATTTCTGAAAATTAACAATTCACAGTCATAGCTTCAGGTATGAAGGAAAAAGATAAAGATGTACATTAAACTTTGTGATCTGTTTCATAGAATCACTTATGAAATAAGATGTGTTTCCTGTATGTCCCTGGAAGATTCAAATACAAAAATTTGTTTGAATTTTTTCTCTATTTCTTAAAAGCAAATGCTTTATGTGCTAAATAAATATATTTTGCTATGTATTTGGCAAGTTTTAGATGAGAGTTTTTGAGACTCTAATTGCTTCGGGATGACTGCTCGTGCTAATGTGCTCTGCTGCTGCTAAGTCACTTCAGTCGTGTCCGACTCTGTGCGACCCCATAGACGGCAGCCCACCAGGCTCCTCCATCCCTGGGGTTCTCCAGGCAAGAGTACTGGAGTGGGGTACCATTGCCTTCTCCAATGTGCTCAGTTGTGTCCAACTCTTTGCAACCACATGGCTCCTCTGTCCATGGAATTTTCCAGGCAAGAGGCTGGAGTGGGATCCCATTTCCTCCTCCAGGGGGTCTTCTCTGTGCAGGGACTGAACCTGCATCTCCTGCGTCTGCTGCACTGACAGGCAGAGTCTACCACTGTGCCCCCTGGGGAGCCTGAGGGGTTACTACTGCTATGAATAAAGGTCCTACATTTCTTTAAAAATAAGACAACATCAGTTTTAAGACAACCCTGATTTGTGCCAAATGAAAATGGAGAGGGGAACTGTGCATCTTAGAACCACTGAAATATAATTCACCAGAATTCTGAATGACAATTACTAGTGTAAAATACAAACTATAGATTGTAAAGCCTACCTATAGGTAAAACTAGAGGTTTAGATTCTGGATTTAAAGATATTGCTGCTACTGCTAAGTCACGTCAGTCGTGTCCGACTCTTTGCGACCCCATAGACGGCAGCCTACCAGGCTCCCCTGTCCCTGGGATTCTCCAGGCAAGAACACTGGAGTGGGTTGCCATTTCCTTCTCCAATGCGGGAAAGTGAAAAGTGAAAGTGAAGTTGCTCAGTCGTGTCCGAATTTTATCGACCCCATGGACTGCAGCCTACCAGGCTCCTCCGTCCATGGGATTTTCCAGGCAAGAGTACTGGAGTGGGGTGCCATTGCCTTCTCCGTTGTAAAGCCTACCTATAGGTAAAACTAGAGGTTTAGATTCTGGATTTAAAGATATTAGAGTCTTTCAAATCTGAACAACAGGAAATAGATTTAGTTTGCACATAGCCCATGTGTATTAGAGGATTATTAAGGAAAATTCACAGTCTTTATACTTAACAATTATTAGGGGTTTCAAGACTGTAATGGAAGAAAATGAAAGTAAACATTCTGAAAGACACTGAGTTAATAAGCATATATATCTCTTTACTAAGCCCTTAGAACCATTAAGGGAAATCCAGCTCTATCTGTTACAGTTCTTGAGCTTTCTAGGTTCACCCTTTAGTTTATCATAGAAAAAATGGATTTACCACCTCATCTAATGCGGGGTCTGCTCTAGGCAATGTGGGTCTCTCTAATTTTCGAAGGATATCATATTTGTGTTTTAATTTCATTATTTCTTCACAATTCATGTTGTTTTCAAAATTCCTCACCTCACCGAATCCCATGAACCCTCTGTGAGCAAACAGGAATTACTGAGCATTTACTCTGTGCCACGAACCCTCCTAGAAAGTGGGGATCAAATGGTAAATTCTCCTGGCCACCCACTGAGCAGTCTTAGAAGGGAGATAGTTTCAGTCATGCCGTAGCACTTCTATGGGTAGTACATTTAGTAATGAGTCCCAATATTGGCCCAGAGGAGGACACAATCAACTCTATGGGGTGTTTAGGAGGAGAAGATATGGCAAGTCAGTCTTGAGACTGAAAAGGAAGGAATTCAGCAGGGCTACACAGTGAGAGGGTAACAGAGGCGTTTCAAGCAGAGTGAACATGAGCACATGTATATTTGTTTCCATGTTTGTCTCGCCTGCTAGACTTTGCAGAGTGAAGACCTCAAGCTTCGGTAATACCCACCACCCAAATGAGCATAGGACGGTGTTTTGCAAGTGCTTTTTCAGCACCAATGATTGAGCTAGTCTAGAGAATATTGAGAATTAGGTCAGCGCTTCTCACACCTTGGTAAGCATGAGAACCACTGTGTCCTTGTTTGTGGACACCACTCTTGCCACCTTCCTGCTTAGTAGGTCTGGAGTGGGGGCCAGAAATTTGCATTTTCAGTAAGCCCTACCCTCACCCCCAAGCCCATCATGACTCCAAGGTGTGGATGGTCCTCAGCACAGATGAGAGTGGAAGGAAATTCGTGGGTACTTGGTGAATACTTCTACTGGTCCTTATCAACTACCTGCAGCTCACCGAATATACCTTGAGGTGTACCCCCTGTCAGCCATGAAAAAGCTTTTTAATCAGCCTTGACCTGTGCTGCTTAGACCTGTAGGTTAATTTTCTGGCAAATACGCTGAGAGAAAAATAAACCTGCCTTCTGAGACTTAACGGGTCTCCTTGATTTTTAAGTATTAGCATGTTTTTCAAGCGCTAAGAAGCGAAATGTGCTAAAGAGGGGGAGAAAAAACCTCCAGGATTAGTCATCTCTCTAAAAAAAAAAAAATTTCCAGTGGCACAATACTTACCTTAAAAGATGAACATTTCCACCTAAGGCATTTTTTTTATGTTTTGTAATCATAGATGAGAATTTATGCCAACTCTGTCTTTTTGTAGCCATTGAATGAAACATTTCTGAACCGAGTTGAAAATAACTCCAACATACCTTAACACCCACTTGCTCTAATTTAACTCCATTTGTGTCTCCCTTAACTTACTCTTTAGTTTCCTGAGCATTTCAGCTGTTAACGTTAAATCTACTTTTTGGATGTCAGCCCATGTCAAAGCAAGCCTTAATCCTTTTAGTGTTAACCTATCACCAGCTCAAAGCGGCTTTATAGCGTCAGGTATAACTGTGTTTCCAACCCCATGGCCATGGTGTGTGATAATGTATGCACACTCCTTTGACCTTCTCTATAGTACTACACCCATACCTGGTATAGACTGGAATTCTGCATGGGATAGGGAAGGACTGAACCCCATCCAAAGCACTTTGTTGACAGAAATAGGAAAAGGCTTTGTTTCAAGGTTACAACCCTGCAGAAGTATTGAAAGTCTAAGTTGGTGTTCATCTAGTCCTACATCTTTTTTTTTTTCTTTTTCTTGTCTTAGAGAGATTAAAGTGTAATGAACAAAAGCATGCAGTTAATGACAGAGGTGTTAGAACTGGAACCAGACTGAAAACTTTAAGATCAATAGCCTAGCACTGTGTTAATGGAGTAATATGTTACCTGCTTTCTTCTTTCTCTTTAACAAAATACAGGGGGGAAAAAAAAAACTCATTACTATTCTTACTCTTGCCACATAGACCATTTTTAAAGTGTAAAAGAGTCAACTGTGCCTTGAAAATTTGGCGTAGAATTTTCCCTCATACTTTCTGACCAGATACACCTCTAATTTAGAAAACTGACAATGAAACAGGCCATTGTCATTGGCTAAGTTCTATGTGGATGCAATTTGTAGTAGGGTAGAGGTGACTTCCACTGTTTCCCCATCTATTTCCCATGCAGTGATGGGACCAGATGCCATGGTCCCATGGTCTTCATTTTCTGAATGTTGAGCTTTAAGCCAGCTTTTTCACTCTCCTCTTTCACTTTCATCAAGAGGCTTTTTAGTTCCTCTTCACTTTCTGCCATAAGGGTGGTGTCATCTGCATATCTGAGGTTATTGATATTTCTCCCGGCAATCTTGATTCCAGCTTGTGCTTCTTCCAGCCCAGCGTTTCTCATGAATACTCTGCATAGAAGTTAAATAAGCAGGGTGACAATATACAGCCTTGACGTACTCCTTTTCCTATTTGGAACCAGTCTGTTGTTCCATGTTCAGTTCTAACTGTTGTTTCCTGACCTGCATACAAATTTCTCAAGAGGCAGGTGAGGTGGTCTGGTATTCCCATCTCTTTCAGAATTTTCCACAGTATATTGTGATCCACACAGTCAAAGGTCATGTATGGATGTGAGAGTTGGAGTGTGAAGAAAGCTGAGCACTGAAGAATTGATGCTTTTGAACTGTGGTGTTGGAGAAGACTCTTGAGAGTCCCTTGGACTGCAAGGAGATCCAACCAGTCCATTCTAAAGGAGATCAACCCTGGGTGTTCTTTGGAAGGAATGATGCTAAAGCTGAAACTCCAGTACTTTGGCCACCTCATCTGAAGAATTGACTCATTGGAAAAGACTCTGATGCTGGGAGGGATTGGGGGCAGGAGGAGAAGGGGACAACAGAGGATGAGATGGCTGGATGGCATGACCGACTCAATGGACGTGAGTTTGAGTGAACTCCAAGAGTTGGTGATGGACAGGGAGGCCTGGCATGCTGCGATTCATGGGGTCGAAAAAGAGTCAGACAGGACTGAGCAACTGAACTGAACTGAGAGGTGACTTTTTAATTATTATACAATGACATTTAGCTTTGTTGTAGCAATACACTAGTGAAGAATTCTCTGTTTATGAAGAAGTTCTCTAAATGTAAATAGACATCAATGAGATTTTATTTTATGGCCTTTGGTGCAATAAAGCTAAAATTTTAGAAAGAAATTAGATCTTAATTAAATGAAGGAAATGATAAATATGCTTCTAAATGAGACTGAATAGACATTATAAATAAACTACACAAGTTAAGTGTCCAGCTAAATGTTTACCTTAAAAAGCCAATAACTAATGGAAAAGGATAAAAAGGAAAGTAATAGTTTATTTATATTATGTATTTTGGCACCATTGTTAAAAGACTAAGTCACAATTTTTTTCTTCTTCCAGAGAAGCTCACAGCCTTGGAGGAAAGGAAAACACCAAAAATGTTAACTATAAATGCTTCAAGAAAATTAGGTTCCAAGTTCAATGAGACCTTAAGGGGAGAATAATTAATTTTGTTTTAGAAGCTGCTAGGCATCAAGGGGAGGTATGATGTTTGAGAGAAGTTCTAGTTCAATAAAAATTTTTTCAAACAGATGGTTTTTAAAGGTAAAATACAGAAGCATGACGTTTCTTTAATTCCTGAACTTTGAAAAATGTCTTTTATTAAGCGTGTTTAAAATAATTTTATCTGTGAAAAACTTTCCACCTCCCATTTCTCCAACTGAGGTAAGAATGTGCTAAGTTGTGTCCGATTCCTCGACCCCATGGACTGTAGCCCACCAGGATCCTCTGTCCATGGGATTCTCCAGGCAAGACTACTGAAGTGAATTGCCATGTCCTCCTTCAGGGAATCTTCCCGACCCAGGGGTCAAACCTCCATCTCTTAATGTCTCCTGCATTGGCAGACAGGCTCTTTACCACTAGTGCCACCTGAAAAGCCAAGGTAAGAACGCCTTCCTTTTATTTTTATTTATGATTTTGTTACTCTTTCTGTTAAGCCTGTTTAGTGTGGTTCATGATGACTTTTCCTACATCATTTATTTGGATAGAAATATCTTGAAAAAGTCTCAAAATTTTCCTGTAGAAGAGTCAGTTTATATTTTATAGAATTCACACTGATCTGTCTTTTCCCCCTTTCTGTTTATTCTATTGTTTTTCATAATATTTCAGTACTCAGGTATTAGAACTGGGATCAACAATACATACTGATATCTTTATATCTTTCCATATAACCTTTATTTACAAAGAAAAAGGTACTGATTATAAACTATTCTTTTCATTTACAAGACAAGAAAAACTGGGGTTAAGATATTTTCCAAGGACACATGGGCATCTTGTGATAAATTTACAAACAAAATCCCAACCTCCCAGATCAGTGGTCATTAGATCAATTGCTTAACATTTAAAATGTTGCCCAAGATTTGTTGTGGGACTTTCACTGACAGGTTCTGAGAAAAAGGCTCATGATTTTCAATCCTGAGAAGGAAGGAGTTAAAGGGAAGAAAATCTTAGAGGATTAGATTGATCTCGGGGGATTTGGAAACTAGGCAGAGGATCTGAAGATGAAAGGAAAGATTTGATTCTGTGCTGAATTACAAGTTTTGAAGGAAATTAGAGTGTAATTTTGTGCAGCTCTAGATAAGCATCCACAGCCTAAATTAGCAAAGTTCTTATAACCATTATCTTTTAAAATCATCATTAAAAAGTATTTCTAAAACTGTGTCAGTTGTGAGCAATCACCTTGAGATACATGTGTTAATATGAAAAACCCGAAAAAGAACAGCACACAGTGCATATTAAACATCAGTTACAAAGAGGGAAATCTCAGAGGCATGCCATTGCATCATACCTTTTCAGACTGAGGGTGGGGGCAGGGGGAGGAGGAAAGGGCAGATCACTGCATCAAAGCCCTTATTGATGTGCCTTTCAAAAGCACTGAGAGTACTGGTCAGCCCTCTGTTCGAGGGTATTGGTGGAGTGCCTTGGTTTATTTCAAGGTACCCCTGAGACAAAGGCCACACTTAACCAGGTCCCAAAGAGCAACCCTGTGGTACCCACGGCAGCCCATTTTTTAGAACTGACCCCCACTCCATCACTGGTAGTACCTTCAACCTGCGTTAAATAACTGGCCTATTGACCTAGCCACTTAATGGGATTGAGGTCCACTGGTTAGAGTTTCTAGGGATGTCTTCTCTGCTGCAAAAACAGGAGCATGCTCTTTCCTCAGATACCAAGTAAATATTTGATTTACCTGATTTTCAAGTGACTACCTATGCTCTTAGGAAGTTAGAGTGGGCCTCTGGTTATTAATAAAAAAAAAAAGTGGTGAGTTGAACACACATATCGTCACCTCTGTGTTCTTCAGAACCTCTCTCCAACTACAGCAAAGGGGTTTAGAGATGGGGATGGAGTAAGTATAAACCCTCCAGAACGAAGAGAACAAAACAGGAGAAAATAGGGGAATCTGAATGGTAGCTGAATGTGTGGTGACCGATCTCACAGATCCAAGAAAGCTGAATAGTAAACCAATGGTGGGAAGGGCCAGAAGCACACTCATTTGGATTGCAGAATTGGCAAAGGTTCAAGGCTTCACAATCTTGAAATTCTGGATGTGGGATACAGATGAGTCTAAAACAGAATTTGCTGACAGTCTATTTAGGAAGTGTTAGGGGCAGGATTGGGGGTGGAAGGGAGGCTCAAGAAGAAGGGGACATATGTATATGTATAGCTGATTCATGCTGTTGTACGGCAGAAACCAATACAACATTGTAAAGCAATTATCCTCCAATTAAAAATAGAAATTAAAAACAAGGTATTCACTTACCTCCATGGCCTTTGGAAACCCCACTTAAATAATAGCTGAAGTTTCTGTTTGTTCTGTTTTAAGGCATAAACCTCAAGTGATAAAAACAAAACAAAAATGTTTTTTATGTACTTTAGAATATTTTTCTGGATGCTTTAAACTTTTTTACTGTTATAAATAGTATATTCTCAAATGTTCATCGTCTAGCTCTTTGTTGCTGATATATCAGTACAAAACTACCACTGACTTTTGGTTATTGATCCTGTAAGTGGTAACTTTCCTAAAATCTATGATTAATTATAATAATTTGGGTAGATACCTTTGGGTTTTCCATTTTGTGGACCAACCATGTTATCTCTGGATAATAGGAATTTTTTTTTTCTTATTCATAAAACTTCTCTTTTTCCTTATTGTACTAATTATATCTAATCCAGTGTTGATAGAAATAGCTATATTGGGAGTAACTATGATGGTTCACCATTGATTATAATGTGGCTCAGAGGGTAGAGAATCTACCTGCAATGCAGGAGACCTGGGTTTGATCCCTGGGTTGGGAAGATGCCCTGGAGAAGGGAATGGCTACTCACTCTAGTATTCTGGCCTGGAGAATTCTGTGGACTGTACAGTCCGTGGGGTGGCAAACGGTATGGCAGGACTGAGTGACTTTCACCACTCACTGTAATGGTTCACCACTGATTACAATGTTCTTATAAGGTTTCTCTATGAACTCTTGTTTAGGTTGAAAGAATTCCTTTTTATACCTTATCCACTGAGAAATTATATCAAAAGTGATTATTAACTGCTTATTCTGCATCTATTGAGGTTATTATATAATTTTTCTCCTCTTGTATATTAATATGATACATTACTTAATTACTTAATAGATTTTCTAATGTTAAATCAACTTGTATTCCTAGAATGTATCCAACTCAGTGATGATAAATTATCTTTTTATGCATTGCTAACTTCAGTTTACACTTTTTCTTTTTCAGAAAGTTTTTTGCTTCTGCATTAAAAAGATTGACCTGGTTTTTCCTCTCTTTTTACTCTTTACTTGCAATAACAAAAGAAATTATATATATATAAACTGAATTGGAAAGTATTCCCTTTTATTACTTAGAAGTTTAGGTTTGGAGTTACTCCCTTGTTGAATATTTCATTGAACTCTTCTGTAAACTCACTTGGTCCTGTGATTTTTTCTGAGGGAGAATTTTGAACTATTGATAACCTTTCTAATTCTTATTTCTTGACTGATTTTGGTAACTTTTTAAAAGCATTTTGTTCATTTCACCTAATTTTTCCAATGTCTTTAACATTGCAGTTGTTTTGTATTTCTTTATCATTTTGATCTCTGCTGCCTCTTTAGTGATGCCTTTTTTCCCCATTTCTAATATTTTATGCTGCCCTTTTTTGTTTCTGTAACCAGTCTTGCCTGAGGTTTGTCAATTTTATTAGTTTTTTTAAAGAGTTGCTTTTGGTTTTATTAATCGTCTCCTCTCTTTGTTTTTTACTTTATACTTTTCTGCTTGTTTTTATGATTTTATTCCTTCTACATTTTCATGATTTATTTTGCTCTTCTTTTTCTAATAACTTAAAATAAATGCTTAAACAATTAACTTTGATAGAGCATTTTAAGCTTTAAATTTCCCTTTGAAGACTTCTGGCCATATTCCAGAAGTCTTGAAATGTAATGTTTTTATTAAAGTACAGCTGCATCTGCAGTTGTTATTTATGGTGACTTTTGTTCATGGTTGCTTGTTTCCATCTATGTTAATCATTTTTTATTGTGGTTTCATGATCCTTGGATTTCTATCTATGGAAATTCTTTGAGGCCTGCCTTGAAAGTGCATTTCTCTTTAACAGTAGTACCCGAGCCATTACAAACCTAGAATCCCTTTAAATTCAATTTTCCATTTGGGTGGGTTTTTTTTTTTTTTCAATTTTTATAAATTTCAGTGGCAAACCCATGTGAATAATCATGGTCAAGAAATATCAAGGGAAGCTTTTTCTTTATTTCTGCTCCATCCAAAGAGGCAGTTGAGACAAGCATCTTTCCTTCTGTGGGTCATATTTGTTTTCTTATTCATCCATTGTGGGTTTCATTCTTCGAGTGGTCCTGGTTTCTGATCTGACCTTCTACTCTGCTCTGGCCCCTGGTTTTGGCTTTCACTCCCCAAACACATGGCCAGTTAAAATCCAGATACTGCTGTTATTGTTGTTCAGTTGCTGAGTCGTGTCTGACACTTCATGACCTCATTCTTGACAGAGGAACATGCCAGGCTCCTCTGTCCTCCACTGTCTCCTGGAGTTTGCTCAAATTCATGTCCATTGAGTCAGTGATGCTATCTAACCATCTCATTCTCCGTCACTCCCTTCTCTTCCTGTCATCAGTCTTTCCTGGTACCATGGTCTTTTACAATGAGTTTGGTTTTCGCATTAAGTGGCCAAAAAATGGGAGCTTCAGCTTTTAGCAACAGACCTTCTAATGGTTATTCAGGGTTGATTTCCTTTAGGATTGACTGGTTTGATCTTGCAGTTCAAGGGACTTTCAATAATCTTTTCCAGTACAATTCGAAAGCATCAATTCTTTGGCGCTCAGTCTTCTTTATGGTCCAACTCTCACATCCACACATGACTACTGGAAAAACCATAGCTTTGACTATATGGACCTTTGTCAGCAAAGTGATATCTCTGCTTTTTTTTTTTTTTTGAGTTCTGAGCCATAGCAAATTTCCGTTGGCTATCTATTTTGCATATGGTAATGTAAGTTTCCATGGTATTTTTTCCATACATCTCACCCACTTCTCTCCTCTCCCCATGTTCATAAGTCTATTCTCTTATGTCTGTTTCTACATTGCTGCCCTGTAAATAAATTCTTTAGTACCATTTTTCTAGATTCCATATATATGCATTAGAATATTATATTTTTCTTTCTCTTTCTGACTTACTTTACTCTGTATAAAAGGTGCTAGGTTCATCCACCTCATTAGAATTGACTCAAATGTGTTCCTTTTTATGGCTGAGTAATACTCCATTGTGAACATGTATCACAGTGTCTTTATCCATTCATTTCCACCAACAGTGCAATAGTGTTCCCTTTCCTCCACACCCTTTCCAGAATTTATTGTTCGTATACCTTTTCATGATTGCCATCCTGACCAGTGTGAGGTTGTATCTCATTGTAGCTTTGATCTGCATTTCTCTAATAATGAGCAATGCTGAGCATCTTTTCAAGTTTGTTAGCCATCTGTATGTCTTCTTTGGAGAAATATCTGTTTAGGTCTTTTTCCCACTTTTTGATTGGGTTGTTTGTTTTTCTAGTATTGAGTTGTAAGAGCTGCTGGTATATTTTGGAAATTAATCCTTTGTCAGTTGTTTCATTTGCTATTATTTTCTCCCATTCTGAAGGTTGTCTTTTCACCTTGCTTATAGTTGCCTTTTCTGTGCAAAAGCTTTTAAGTTTAATCAGGTCCCACTTGTTTGTTTTTGTTTTTATTTCCATTACTCTAGGAGGCAGGTCATAGAGGATCTTTCTTTGATTTATGTCATTTAGTGTTCTGCCTATGTTTTCCTCTAAGAGTTTTATAGTTTCTGGTCTTATATTTAGGTCTTTAATCCATTTGAATTTATCTTTGTGTATGGTGTTGTGAAGTGTTCTAATTTCATTCTTTTACATGTCCAGTTTTCCAGCACCATGTGTCTCTGCTTTTTAATACACTATCTGTGTTTGTCATAGCTTTCTTTTCAAGGAGCAAGTGTCTTTCAATTTCATGGCTGCAGTCACCATCCACAGTGACTTTGGAGCCCAAGAAAATAAAATCTGTCACTGCTTCCACTTTTTCCCTTTTTATTTGTCATAAAGTGATAGGATCAGATGCCATGATCTTAGTTTTTTGAATGTTCAGTTTCAAGCAAGCTTTTTACTCTTCTCTTTCACCCTCATCAAGAGGCTGTTTAGTTCCTCTGCACTTTCTTCCATTAGAGGATATTATTATTGGCATTTACGCTAAGGGCTGATGCCTACTCCAGGCTGCTCCCTGAGTCCTCATGGAGCCACACTTTCCCATTGTTTGTCAGCATCATTTCCATTTCTTCACTTTCCAACTCAGCTCAGTTATGCTCTGAGAAAGCTTTTACAAAGTGTTTTCCTTTGTATTATTTTTCTTGTTTCTGAAAGGATTTCTCTGCATGTTTAATCTGTAGACCCAATTTCTGTCTCTTTCTGTTGTTTAGTTCTGTTGCTCAGTCATGTCCAACTCTTTGTGACCCCATGGACTAGGCATGCCAGGTTTCCCTGTCCATCACCCATTCCCGGAGCTTGCTCAAACTCATGTGCATCGAGTTGGTGATGCCATCCAACCATCTCATCCCTTGTTGTCCCTTCTCCTCCAGCCTTCAATCTTTCCCAGCATCAGGGTCTTTTCAAATGAGTCAGTCAGTTGATCACATCAGGTGGTCAAAGTATTGGAGTTTCAGCTTCAGCATCAGTCCTTCCAATGAATATTCAAGACTGATTTCCTTTAAGATGGACTGGTTAGATCTCCTTTCAGGCCAAAGGACTCTCAAGAGTCTTTTGCAACACCACAGTTCAAAAGCATCAATTCTTTGGCATTCACCTTTCTTTATAGTCCAATTCTCATATCCATACTTGACTACTGGAAAAACCATAGCTTTGACTAGACGGACTTTTTTGGTAAAGTAATGTCTCTGCTTTTTAAATGCAGTCTAGGTTGGTGATAGCTTTTCTTCCAAGGAGCAAGTGTCTTTTATATGGCTGCAGTCACCATCTGAAGTGATTTTGGACCCCAAGAAAATAAAGTCTGTCACTGTTTCCATTGTTTCCCTATCTATTTGCCATGAAGTGATGGGACTGGATGCCTTGATCTTCATTTTTTGAATGCTGAGTTTTAAGCCAGCTTTTTCACTCTCCACTTTCACTTTCATCAAGAGGCTTTTTAGTTTCTCTTCATTTTCTGCCATAAGGGTGGTGTCATCCGCATATCTGAGGTTATTGATATTTCTCCTGGCAAACTTGATTCCAGCTTGTGCTTGATCCAGCCTGGCATTTTGCATGATGTACTCTGCATATAAGTTAAATAAGCATGGTGACAATATACAGCCTTGACGTATTCTTTTCCCAGTTTGGAACCAGTCTGTTGTTCCATGTCCAGTTCTAACTGTTGCTTCTTGATCTGCATACAGATTTCTTAGGAGGCAGGTCAGATGTTCTGGTATTCCCATCTCTTTAAGAATTTTCCACAGTGATGGCTCAGACATAAAGCATCTGCCTACAATGCAGGAGACATTCAATCCCTGGGTTGGGAAGATCTCCTGGAGAAGGAAATTGCAGCCTACTCCAGTATTCTTGCCTGGAAAATCGATTGGATGGAGGAGCCTGGTAGGCTACAGTCCATGGGGTTGCAAAGAGTTGGACACAACTGAGCGATTTCACTCACTTACACAGTCAAAGGCTTTGGTGTAGTCAGTACAGCAGAAGTAGATGTTTTTCTGGAACTCTTGTGCTTTTTCAATGATTCAGCGAATTTTGGCCATTTTATCTCCAGTTCCTCTGCCTTTTCTAAATCCAGCTTGAACATCTGGAAGTTCATGGTTCATATACTGTTGAAGCCTGGCTTGGAGAATTTTGAGCATTACTTTACTAGCGTGTGAGATGAGTGCAATTGTGCGGTAGTTTGAACATTCTTTGGCATTGCCCTTCTTTAGGATTGGAATGAAAACTGGCCTTTTCCAGTCCTGTGGCTGGGGCTAAATTTTCCAAATTTGCTTGCATATTGAATGCAGCACTTAAACAGCATCATCTTTTACAGTTTGAAAGAGCTCAACTGGAATTCCATCACCTCCAATAGCTTTGTTCATAGCAATGCTTCCTAAGGCCCACTTGGCTTTGCATTCCAAGATATCTGGCTCTAGGTGAGTGATCACACCATCATGATTATGTGGGTCATGAAGATCTTTTTTGTACAGTTCTGTGTTTTTTTGCCACCTCTTCTTAATATCTTCTGCTTCTGTTAGGTCCATACCATTTCTTCCTGTATTGTGGCCATCTTTGCATGAAATGTTCCCTTGGTATCTCAAATTTTCTTGAAGAGATCTCTAGTCTTTCCCATTCTATCTGTTGTAACTTATAAAAAACCCAAGTCAGTTTCCCTGAAGAAACCATAATTAGAAACTTCAGAAATATGGTGATTTTTTTCTGTTTGTTTTGATTCAGCAGATAAATTGTATCCCCAAAGCCATAGACTATTTGTCCTTTCACTCTGCCTTTTATGTTGATCTCAAGTTCTCTGTCTCCTGATGTGGTCACAAAATGACTGCCAGCTACTCACAGAGCTACATACTTCATTATCCACACTCAGGTCAAGAGAGCCAGCCTCTTTCCTAACCATCAAATGAATTTTCTGACACTTTCTCAGTGGGCAAGCACTGAACCAAATCTTAAGAGCCAAAGAAATGTCATGCCCAGAATGACTTAGTTTCCTGAAACACCTATGCCTGTCCCTGGTTTCATAACTAATCCATTCCTAAAACCCGTGACGCTAACTGAAGAATCATTCAATGAGAAACATTTTCACTAATAAAAAAAAAAATTGTGATGTATCTCATCCCAACTCAAGATATCTGATTATTTTATATAGCAGTTGAACTATGTAAGATGTTTACATAATTTTAAAAAACCCCATAATCTGAAAGCAAATAATGCCTTTATACATAAAATAAGATTCAGTAAGGATTTATTTAATTCTTTCTGTACAATTTTCATCAATTGTTCAAACTTCGGGGACTCTATTGATCTTACACTCCATTGCACTTAAAAGTTATACCATTGGGAAAGTGTTTTTAGGATAAAGTTAAAAGCTAAGCAATAGAATGCTTTAAAACATAGAAAGAACAAATATGCACAACAGACTAAGGGTTGTTGAAGATGTAAATCTGTTATCCCTCTCATTTGTCATACATAAGCAAAGTCGATTGTCTGGAGTTTATGTAAACAATGCGTGCAAGTCAAATTAGACCCATATTATATTGTCTGACTAGAAAAATGTTTGTGTTGAGTAAACTGATGAGCATGTGTTTCTCTGAAACCATAATCTTGAAAATATTACTTTTAGTATTCATTACCTTCATTACTTTTTACTTCTATTACTTCTATTGTTTAGATTATTTTAGGATAAAAAGGAAAAGTCTCATATATAGAAAAACGAAATTCTTGCCTGAAAATGGTGTGACTTTTCAAGAACTGTTATAGCAGAAAGCAGAACATTTATGGGAGATAGGTCTGTACTGTGGCAAAGGAGATGGGTTTACTCTGACTAAAACTCAACAGTCTTGGGGTTCAGTCTTCATCAACCTCATGGCCACTATACAAACAGGCAGCAAAGAACAAATATCAATGAGCAATCATAGTGCCCTCTTCAGCCAGCTTTCTTGCAGTATTTGTCTAAATAGGTTTTCATCTACACTGAGATCCAGCTTGTATCCAGAATGTGACATTCAATTTCCATAAGCATTGGGTTTCCCTCCCTCTCTTTGGGCAATCATGTATTCAGAGAACCAAGAAAGGTGCTGGTTAGTCACAGTGGCTGCCAGTACTGACACTGCTCCCAACTGCTACCTGGCATTCTTTCCCCAAATCCATCAAGCATTCAGCTCTGGGTAGCCTTAGGCATGAACCTCTCAGCCGTTCACTCCACCAGTCGCAGACCTCTGCTCACCAGGCCACAGTCGCTCATGCCGTTTCCTGTTTCACTCTTACTCTTTTCCATTCTTTTCTGGTTCCTCTTGTTTCCTGTCTTAAAACTTTGCTTCCCATTTCCTCAAAAAAAAAAAAAAAAAAAGTCATGAGATATGATTCACTTACCATACTATTCACCCATTTAAAGCATGTAAGTCAGTGGTTTTCAGTATATTCAGAGTTGTTCAGTGATCACTACAATCAATTTTAGAATGTTTTAATCATCCCAAAGAAATGCCCAGCCCATTATCAATCATTCCCCATTTTCCTCCAGCTCCCCCACTCCCTGAAGTCTTAGGCAGTTGCTGGTCTACTTTCTATTTGTATAGATTTTTTTCTACTCTGGAAGGTTCATATAAATGGAGACATGAAACATGTAGTATTTTGCATATTGCTGCTTTCATTTAGCATAATGACTTGCATTCTTTGTTATGGTTGAGTAATATTCCATGAGATGAATATACTACATTCTGTTTATTAATTCATCAGTTGATGGATATTTGAGTTGTTTCTGGTTTGGGGCTATTACAAATAATGCTGATATAAACTTCTGCAAAAATGGCTTTGTAAGGACACATGTTTTCTGTTGGATAAATTCATAGGGATAGAAATACTGGCTTTTAGGTTAATTTTATGTTTAACTTTTTAAGAAACTGCTAAATTGTTTTCCAAAGTAGCTATACTATTTTACGTCCTGATTCAGGTGTTCTAATTTCCCCATATCCTCACCAGTAATTGTTTTTGTTTATATTTTGAATTATAGCCATTCTAGTGCGTATGTACGGAGAAGGCAATGGCAAGCCACTCCAGTACTCTTGCCTAGAAAATCCCATGGATGGAGGAGCCTGGTAGGCTGCAGTCCATGGGGTTGCTACGAGTTGGACGCGACTAAGCTACTTCACTTTCACTTTTCACTTTCACGCAATGGAGAAGGAAATCGAAACCCATTCCAGTGTTCTTGCCTGGAGAATCCCAGGGACAGCAGAGCCTGGTGGGCTGCCGTCTATGGGGTTGCATGGAGTTGGACACAACTGAAGCGACTTAGCAGCAGCAACAGCAGCAGTGCTTATGTAATAATATGTATTGTACTCTTTAAAGTTTAATTAGCCAGCTATCTACGTTTAAAACTTGGGTGAAAATCTGGATCTCTGTCCTATATGGAAATATCCAGAAGTTCTGACAATACCAGGGTTCCATGCTGTAAGGCAGAGATCAGCTGGAGCTTTGTCATTGCCATTCTCTTTAGACTGACACACTCTCTCCAGTTTATTGGAGTCCCATCTTCTATGAGTTGGATGCAGAGGGGAATGTCAATTCTCACGTTCATCACTGTTGTACTGTTTTTCTTTCTGGAGGTAAGAAATGTTTTGTGTGTCTGTATCTCTGCATGCTAAGTCGCTTCAGTCATGTCCAACTCTTTGTGACTCTGTGAACTGTAACCCTGAGAGACTGAGAGGGTGACATAATTCAAGAAAGTAGGAGAGAGCAGAGTTCTTTGTTGAATTAGAGACTACACTTACATGTTTAATATACAAAGTATGTCTTTGTCAAAACAATGCAATTTCAGACATCATTATGAACAAACCATAGAAAGGCAATGTGTGATAGGAATTTTAATGAACTGAGAAAAACAATAGCCATTTCAAGGGAGTTCTGTCTTAAAACCAAATGAAGTAAGTAATGCAACTGTGAAAAGCAGTTTTCAATGCAAAGGTAAAGGAACTTGTAAATAATTTTAAAATATGTATTTTGATTATGTTTATTGTGTTTTATGTTTATTCTTATGTTTATTATGCTTATTCTTATGTTTTATGTTTATTCTTATGTTTATTCCTTGCCAAAGAAACAGTTCTAATCTATCACACTTGAAATTAAAATCTGTTTTCAGAATTGAAAATTACAGAAATTTCCCAGTTACAAGAGTTTAAAATTCAATTCTGAACATGGTTTTCTACTTCAGACATTTTGAGAATAAACTAATGTTCATTTTATCTCTCATGATTAATGTTGATAGAATGAATAAAGAGTTATCAAGTAAAATCATATAGCAGTATAATGGGATACTGCAAGTTAAATATGATGGTTCTGGAAAAAATAGATTTCTTCAAATGTCTTGAGAGTAGTTACTCTAAATATAAAACCAACTATGTTTGGAAGTAACTACATTTGAGTACATCTGTTCTCCATTATGAAATGGAATAAAACTAAATATTGTTCCCAATTAAGGGATTTAAGGCCTAATTCTAGACTGTCCATTTCAAAGAGAAATACAAGACCTACTATATCTTGTGCAGGAAAAAAAAAATGTTAGATTTCTAATTCCAAATGAGAAGAATTGGGATTCTAAATATTTAAATTAATCTCTTCAGTTTGAATTTAGCCTATAATGCAAAATATCCTCATATCTGTTTAGCTTTTTGCAATACACTTCTAATTTAGTAAAAATAAAGAATGTCAATTCTGTTTCTGGAGGTTAAATATTCTTGTACTTGGGGTGCTGCACACACATTACCCAACATTATGAGTAATATACCTTTGATTTTTTATCATTTTTAAAATTTTTATTTTTAATTAGAAGATAATTACAATATTGTGATGGTTTCTGCCATATATCAACATGAATCAGCCATAGGTATATATATGTCTCCTCTCTCTTATACCTCCCTCCCCACTCCCTCCCCATCCCAGCTCTTTAGGTTGTCACAGAACTGTGGGTTCCTTGTGGCATATAGCAAATGCCCACTGGCTCTCTGTTTCACATATGGTAATGTAGACGTTCCAGTGTTACTCTCTCACATCATCTCACTGCTCCCTCCCCTACCGTGTCCAAAAGTCTGTTCTCTATATTTGAATCTCCACTGCTGCCCCATAGATTTTTTGAATGCTTGTGTGGAAGGAAAGTGTTTAGGGACTCTTCGTATTTCTTTATGATCCAGCCCACATCATTGGGATGGAAGAAAGCATAGGAGTCGTGAGGAGATGCTCAGAAATAGAGAATCTTCATTTGTTGAAGATCAGAGCACAGGATGGACTAGCAGGAAACAGATACTTCAGTAGTGGAAAAGGGTGAGGCCCAATACCTATGATAGTCAGCAGTATGGAATTTGATTATGAAAATATTTGAGACTGGTAGAGTAGGGAACTAGAGATAGAAAAGTTTGGACTTGTGTATGTTGGCGTGTTGGTTATGGGTAGGTCTCAAGCTGTGAAAGCTCAGCACAGGAACTCTCTGACCATCTTCCGTACTTAGTTCCATAGCAGCCCCTCTGCACAGCACCTTGGTGAGGGGCTCTCTCTACTTCTTGCTGTTTAGTTGCTAAGTTGTGTCCCACTCTTTTGAGACCCCATGGACTGTAGCCCACCAGGCTCCTCTGTCCATGGGATTTCCTAGGCAAGAATACTGGAGTGGATTGCCATTTCCTTCTCCAGGGGATCTTCCTGACCCAGTGATAGAACTTTCCCCATCTCCTGCATTGGCAGCCACCAGGGAAGCCCCTCCCTACCTCTGCTGCTGCTGCTGCTGCTAAGTCGCTTCAGTCCTGTCTGACTCTGTGCGACCCCGTAGACGGCAGCCCACCAGGCTCCTCCATCCTTGGGATTTTCCAGGCAAGAACACTGGAGTGGGTTGCCATTTCCTTCTCCAATGCATGAAAGTGAAAAGTGAAAGCGAAGTCACTCAGTCGTGTCTGATTCTTTGCCACCCCATGGACTGCAGCAGAGGGTAAAAATGCTTCCCATGTTCTGTCCAGTTAATTGCATGTCACTGTTTGCAAGGGAAAGGCCCCTGCTTCTGTCTCTGCAGCAACTGGCCTGTGCTCTCAAATATGCACTTTGATCACCCCTTTTATCTTAGCATGAAGAGCTGGAACCGGCATTTATTAGTCATAAAGTTATTCATTCTGCTTTAAATCCAGTGAAGTGCTCAACTCCATAACCTCCTGTGGCAGCAGGTTTCATAGGTTGGCTCAAATGTGTTACAAAGTAATCATTTCTTCCACTCGGCTCTAAATTTATCTGCCATTAATTCCACCAGCTGACATTTTGTTCTCTGGTGACATTCTGGAACATTCAGTTCTTCAGCTGAGAGCACAAACAAAAACCCTCTGTCAGGCTCTCAGACACTAAATAATCACCACTTGCCATTTTCCCTTTAAATATATTTAGCCTGGTTTGATTGACTTGCTGAAAATCTTAAATTCTTCTTTCTATTTTGCCATACATTGTATTGTAATGTTACTCTCTTCTCCCAGTCTGGCTTGGGAATCATTTCAAATGGATATTTATTATTAGGTATATGCATGAGGTGGCCTCTTTGGGAGGATTAGGATTAGTTTGTGTGAATAGTGCACTGAGGGCTCCTGAAAAAAGTGTCAAATATGATGACGATGACTCATGATAAATTGTCTGTGGTCAGCGCTTCATCCAGGAAGTGGGTGACTGGACACACAACATGATTTTAGGACAATTGAATAGATTCTGTGCTATTCCTCCCTCCCTCCCCAGCCAGTTGTCCGACTCACTCTGATTTATGACATTCCTCTATCAGGTGTCAGCCCTTTTGATCCCTATTCCAATGAAAACCCCTTTAGAGAGAGGTGTTATTTAAGCTACTGTCAGTCATTTTCTCCTCTACACAAATTGTGATGATATATGACGTCTCTTTTCCTCTGAAACAATCGTTGTCAAATCGTGTCTTGCAGAACCCTGGAGTTCCAGTGGTGTTACAGGAATCATTGCAGGATAGGAAGAGATCAGATGGGCTGGGTTTCAACAGAGCAACTTTGCTGTTCCCTGCTGTAGATATTCAGCTTCTGGATAAAAGGTCAAGTGATAAGAAACTTCTGTATTATTGTTATTACTATTTTTACATCTCTGCTTTAGGTTCTTGGGTTGGCTCTCTTAGTAGGTCACGGGTGAGCCTCCAATACTTTTATGTAATTTACCAAAAGTTAATGCTCTCATATTCCACAGTCTCCCAGGCAGCCCTTGCTCCTGATTTGGACACCCTTCCAGAACAGGCATTCCATCCTTCCCAGATTACAATCCAGAGCCTCTCTCCTGCCTCCTACATGATTCTCATCCTTACTTCACTAGAAAGAAGAAAAAAAAAAAGAAAGAAATGAGGCTAGGAAGAGAAACAAACGGTGGCTCTGCCCATGCTTCCTTCCTTCCTAAAGTCAAATTTTTATAGAACATCATCATCTTTTGGAGCTTTGGAATGGATTCCTCCACAAGTGGAAAGTATCTATCACACCCCAAAATGAAACACTTTCAGAGCCTGCAAAGCTGTAACTACATAAAAATATATTAATAAATCTAAAGTCACTTGCTACTAGGAAATGTGAAAAAGTAACATATTTAGGAATGACAGAAAATTGGGCATAAGTTAGAACCATTTAACTATAATCAAAACAGAAAGTGGAAAAAATTAGTTATTGACTAGAGGGAAGCTAGTTTTTTAGCTTTAAAGGAATTTTTAGCAAGTTACAGTAAGATTCAAAGGCTTAATTCTATGAAATTTTACAAAATTGAAAGTTACTAAGCAGTAGAAAAGAAATAAAACTAACATTTAAGAGAAGTCAATGAACTTGGAAAAATATTTCATAAAATTTGACTAAGGATCATATCTATATAGTATATAGATTAAGATATATATTAAAATATAGATCATAATATAGATAAATATTCTATCAAGTCTTATTATAAACAATAGAAGCAGATTCTAACAATTTTTTAAAGAAGACATTTGTTGGAATTAAATTATGTGATGTTGTTTGCAAAACTAAACGCTGGAAGGCTGCCCTGGTGTCTTAGTGGTAAAGAATCTGCCTGCAGTGAAGGAGCTGCCAGAGATATGGGCTTGATCCCTGGGTCAGGAAGATCCCCTGGAGGAGGAAACGGCAAATGCACTCCAGTGTTCTTGCCTGGAGAATCCCATGGACGGAGGAGCCTGGTGGGCTACAGTCCAAAGGGTCACAAAAAAATTGGACATGACTGAGTGACTGAGTGCGTGTGTGTACACACACACATAGACACAGAAGATACCACATGCCAGGGAGCAGCTAGGCCTGTGCACTACAACTATTGCGCCTGTGTTCTAGAGCCCGGAAACTGTAACTACTGAGCCCGTGTGCCTCAATGACTGAAGCCCACGCTTCCTAGAGCTGGTGCTCTGCAACAAGCCACTGCAGTGAGAAGCCTGTGCATGGCTGGAGAGTAGCCCCTCCCTTGCTGCAACTAGAGAAGAGCCCCCACAGCAATGAACACCCAGCACAGCCAGAAATAAAAAAACTAAACACTGGAAAAAAAAATCAGATATCATATGAATGAGACCAGGGAAAGTATATAAATAAATATGGATAAAAGAAACTCTGATGTTGGCCCATCTTTTTCAGAAAGTTACGAGCGTCATAATGTAGCTTTCATTGTTTTCTATTCTGATTTTTACAATTCAAATTGCTGGGAGCATCTAACTGGCCAGGGCATGGGGACATGCTTGATGCCCCCCACCCCAAAAGTAGCCCACAGTGGAGAAGGGGTAGTTCCCAAAGGAAATTGAGGTATATAAGGGAAGGATTCTCAGCAGGCAAAAGGAGCAAATGTCCACCATGGGGCTCATTCCGATATTTTAGAAAAGCAGTGAGAAAAAAATTCAATCAAAAATGGGCAGAGGACTAAACTGATCATTCATAGAAGATTCAATATAAAGCACCATAGGGGAATGAACTATTCAAACCTTATAAAAATGAAACTTACACCAAGTAAAGCAAAACAAAGAACTTTTTAAACCAGTAGAACAATAGCATTCCTCAAAACTTAAGCACAAAATTGCTGGCCATGTGATCCACCAATTCTACTTTTCAGGGTACATTCAAAATAATTGAAACTAGCGACTCAGATGTTTGCTCTCTGGTATTCACAGCAATCATTATTCACAGTAGTCAAATGGTGGAAGCAGCACGAATGTCCATTCACAGATGAGTGGATAAACAGAATGTGGTGTGTAAATTATCATGGAATATCATTCACCCTTGAAAATGAATGAAATTCTGACACACGCTAAAACAGGGAAGAACCTTGAAAACATTTTGGTAAGTGAAATTAGCCAAACACAAAAGAACAAATATTTAATGACTTCACTTACATAAGGTACCTAGAATAGGTCTCAGAGACTGGAAAGTAGAATACAGATTACCAGAGGCTGAAAGGACAGAGGAATGGGAAACTGTTGTTCCATGGCTGCAGTGTTTCTGTGTGGGGTGATGAAAAAGTTCTGGAGGTGATAGTGGTGATGGTTGCACAACAATTTGAACATACTTAATACCACTGCCAGGCTTCCCTGGTAGCTCAGCTGATAAAGAATCTACCTGTAATGCAGGAGACCTGGGTTAGATTCCTGGGTTGTGAAGGTCCCCTGGAGAGGGAAAGTCTACCCACTCCAGTATTCTTGGGCTTCCCTTGTGGCTCAGCTGGTAAAGAATCCACCTTTAATGCAGGAGACCTGGGTTTGATCCCTGGGTTGGGAAGGTTCCCTGGAGAAAGGAATGGCTACCCATTCCAGTATTCTGGCCTGGATAAATCCAAGGACTGTATAGTCCTTGGGATCGCAGAGTGTTGGACATGACTGAGTGACTTTCACTAATGCCACTGCATTGTACATTTAAAATTTACTCCTTTAACCATTTTTTATGGTATATATATTTGACCAATATCTTTTAAAACATAAATAACTCCTCAGGGTAAGGCTGTGTCTAACCAGTACTGAAGGTGGGAAGGTAAATTTATACAACCCATTTTGGAAAGCAATATAATAATTTGTATAAGAAGCTTCCCCAATATTCCTATCTTTTGACTCAGTTATACTATTTCTGAGGACATCTTATAATAAAATGCTGTTTGCATAAAGATAGTAGAAGTATCAAAAAATAATAAAAATATAACAAACCTATTTCTGCTTTATTGACTATGCCAAAGCCTTTGACTGTGTGGATCACAATAAACTGTGAAAAATTCTGAAAGAGATGGGAATACCAGACCACCTGACCTGCCTCTTGAGAAACCTATATGCAGGTCAGGAAGCAACAGTTAGAACTGGACAAGGAACAACAGACTGGTTCCAAATAGGAAAAGGAGTACGTCAAGGCTGTATATTGTCACCCTGCTTATTTAACTTATATGCAGAGTACATCATGAGAAATGCTGGGCTGGAAGAAGCACACGCTGGAATCAAGATTGCCGGGAGAAATATCAATAACCTCAGATATGCAGATGACACCACCCTTATGGCAGAAAGTGAAGAGGAACTCAAAAGCGTCTTGATGAAAGTGAAAGAGGAGAGTGAAAAAGTAGGCTTAAAGCTCAACATTCAGAAAATGAAGATCATGGCATCTGGTCCCATCACTTCATGGGAACTAGATAGGGAAACAGTGGAAACAGTGTAAACTTTTATTTTGGGGGGCTCCAAAATCACTGCAGATGGTGATTGCAGCCATGAAATTAAAAGACGCTTACTCCTTGGAAGGAAACTTATGTCCAACCTAGATAGCATATTGAAAAGCAGAGACATTACTTTGCCAACAAAGGTCCGTCTAGTCAAGGCTATGGTTTTTCCAATGGTCATGTATGGATGTGAGAGTTGGACTGTGAAGAAAGCTGAGCACCGAAGAATTGATGCTTTTGAACTATGGTGTTGGAGAAGACTCTTGAGAGTCCCTTGGACTGCACGGAGATCCAACCAGTTCATTCTAAAGGAGACCAGTCCTGGGTGTTCTTTGGAAGGACTGATGCTAAAGCTGAAACTCCAATACTTTAGCCACCTCATGTGAAGAGTTGACTCACTGGAAAAGACTCTGATGCTGAGAGGGATTGGGGGCAGGAAAGAAGGGGACGACAGAGGATGAGATGGTTGGATGGCATCACCAACTCGATGGACATGAGTTTCAGTGAACTCTGGGAGTTGGTGATGGACAGGGAGGCCTGGCGTGCTGCAACTCATGGGGTCACAAAGAGTCGGACACGACTGAGTAACTGAACTGAAATGTGCAACAAGAAACAAATAGGTCACACAAATGCAATGAAACATTATTTTTCCATTAAAAATTATAATGATTATGAGACAGTGTTTATGTTATAAAAAACATGAAAAAATGGCATTATGCTGTGGATGCAGTCTTGTTAAAATATGCATGTCAATTACATACATGAATGAAAGCTTCTGTGGTAAATGGAAGGAATGATGAATATTTTTCCTTTAAAATTTTTATTTAAGTTTTGTGACTTTTGCCTTAATAAAAAAGTGATAATATTTAACATCAAGCAAAATTAAACCTTAAAATGTATTATGTTACAAAAGGTAAACAGAGATGCAATTCTTAAATACTTGTAGTAGAAATTACAAGTAAAAATTGAAAAGTAATCTTGCCTATTATCATTTCTATTGTAAAAGTAAAGATACTTATGTGGTTCTTATGTATCAACTAGGCTAATGATAGTAATTAACTTACAAAAACCTTAGTTGTAAAACTACACACATTATTTTAGGAGGAACCCGGGGACTTGTATAATGTGGTTGTATTATGAAATGAACATTTTACAGAGCAGTGGAAAAGAAAAATAAATTCGGAGATGAAGTAGAAAATGGTTTTATGGATGATATTGGTGAAAAAAAAAGACAATAATAAAACAGAATATCTCAGGGAGATTCTCAGATGCAAAAAAGCTTCAAAGAAGACACTTCTCACAAGAAGTGGCAGAAAGGAACACCAGTGTGCTCAAAATTCTCAGAAAAAACTATATATAACATCAAATGATGCTGCCTGTCCTTTATGAATGAGTTTAAAACAGTGGATAAAATATATAAAACATTTTAAAATGAAGAAATAATTTGAAATTAGGAAAAGAAAGCTGAGAACAAAGGTACTGACAATTTTTACAGCCTGGAAATACTTCCTTCTTGCAATGCCAGTCTTTCTGGTATCCTTTCCAGATGTGAGTAAGTTCCCAGACTCTGTAGCATCAGCAGAGGTTTTAGAGATCATACAGTAAAATTCTCTTTTATAATTGAGTATGCTGGAATCTAGAGGCTTCCCTGGTGGCTCAGAGGGTAAAGAATCTTCCTGCAATGCTGGAGACCTGGGTTCCATCCCTAGGTTGGGAAGATCCCCTGGAGAAGGGAATGGCAACCCACTCCAGTATTCTTACTGGAGAATCCCATGGACAAAGGAGCCTAGTGGGCTACAGTCCATGGGGTCGCAGGGGCGGACACGACTGGGTGACTAACACTTTCTAGAGAAAGGACACACGTAGATAACATAGCTAGGAAGAGCAGAGCCAGCCCCTGGGATGCCTGGCTCTGTGGGCCCCCACGCTGCATGTACGTGGCCTCCATGTTTCCATACCTGCTGTGGCCCCAAGGAAGGAGGCTGCAGCCCTGCCTGTTTATCAGTGCTTCCTTTATTTAATGCTTTTGCTTTCTCCCCAGGCCACTTTCTCCAGTCATCTTCAAGCCTATAAATAATTACATCCTTTTGCCATGAAAGGCCCGTTGTTCCATGGGCAGCTCATGCTATTAATAATATTATTTAATGCTTATTATATACTACTGTGCTTCCCTGGCGTCTCAGCAGTAAAGAATCCACCTGCCAATACTGTAGACTTGGATTTGACCCTGGGTCAGGAAGGTCCCCTGGAGAGGGAAGTGGCAGCCCACTCCAGGATTGTTGCCTGGAAAATCCTATGGAGAAGAGGAGCCTGGTGAGCTACAGTCCATAGGGTTGCAAAAGAGTTGGATACGGCTTAATAACTAAACAACAAATACACTACCATACTATCCTGTAAGACATGAGATTCCTTTTAAGAATGTTCAGTAGAGCATAGAATTGACATATAAACATGTAAAATTTAGAAAGTGCATAAAGAACTATTCAGGGTAAATCAGAGGTCACTAGACTACTCTAGTGGGTCAGGAAGATGCCCTGGAGGAGCACACTATAGCCCACTCCACCATTCTTGCCTGGAGAATCCCATGGACAGAGGCGCCTGGCAGGTTACAGTCCATAGGGTCTCAGAGTTGGACAGGACTGAGCGACCTGCACTTTCACTTTTTGCTTCACTTTCAGACTGCTCTAGAGCCTGAGGAAGAAACCAGTGTGGGGAGGATCTGTCAGGGAGGCAAGGAAGGGAGAAATAAAGCAGGACTTGTTAAAGTAGTTGAGAATCATCTACGATCGAACCATTCATTGGCAAGCTAGTTTAAAAATGGAAAACCAGGGGCAGTATTTTAACAAGATCCCCAGGTGATTTCTGTGCTGGAAAGTTTTGTGAGCCACAGTTGAGGACTTGGGAATTGGTATAGTAAAGGGTCTGAACCTACAGCAGGAGGGAACATGATGTGTTCCAGAACTGCCCATGGAGACAGACCCTTCATATAGCACAGTGGAAGAACCGGGATAAAAAGCTGTCTTGGCAGGAAGCCATGAAGCAGGAAAATGTTGGACTGTATAAAAAGAAGAAAAGAATGATGACTCTTGATTTCATGTTACTACCGACATGGAAACAAGGGTGCCTGGGAGAAAAGAATGCTGCCCGGGTGCTGTGAAATTTTGAGTCCAGATGACACATTTCATGGAGTTTTCTAGAATTAATTAGGTATTTTTTAAAACTTCTCTAGGGACAACTCTTAATTCAGATGATTCACTGTTAAAGGGGGAGGGAAAAAAACATACACACGCTGGAATAACTTGACTTGGGATTTCCCACTATTTTTGTTTTACGTTGGAACTCTAAAAGATGCTTTTGTGTTTCATTTCATAGTTCAGCTTACTAAGTTGTGCTGTAACATCTGGATATCCAGTAGACATGATTCAATTATAGTCTCATCATAGCGGTTCAACTGAAAGAATAAGAAATACATAAGTTCGAATCTGTCATTTTGACAGCCAGAGCCTCTACAGATCTCTTTTGGGATGGCTGGGCACGCTGCTCGGTTCCAGGCAGGCTTTCCCACAGCCTCTCATTCATCTCAGGTCTCCGTTCTCCTCCTTTCTCGATTCTCTCACTTGCAAGACTGTATATGTAATTAGGATACAGTCTCCTTGGTTTTCTGGCTTCTGTTTGACCTAGAATTAAAGGGCCACACACCCTTTTATTTTAGGGTTTTGCTACTAAATGCTGTATGAGACAGAGAAGGGAACAAAAGCAGTGGACATGAGGGTGTTGAAAGCTTTAACAAACCTCCAACAGCTTTCATAATCCTTACTTCTTGTCCTTTCCTAGCCTGCAAACAGGGCTCCTTTTCCTGCCTTCTTCACGGACTTCTCTTTGCATTATCCTGATGAAGCCTCTGCATGGTATCATCAGCATTTTTAAAAACTGAGGGGTGTAGAACTGACATCAGTGTTCCTTCCTCCCTTCTCATCTGTATGGCACCCTCTTTCTAGGTAGATTTCCTGGAGATTCAGGGGTGCAATGATAGACAGGAACTCAGAGGGTGTTCTGTCTCCCTATTGAAGTCTTTAGGCAGCCTTCTCACCAGCCCTCCACGTGCTTCAGCTTGACGTGAGAAAGTAGGAATTAGGTGAAATCCAGACATCAATCATCCATCCTTTTAGTACTCGAGACATTTCTAATTAACTGGGAGCTCACCACAGACATCTTTCTGATTATGAAGAAAGACATGTTTGTTCTCTCCAAGGATGATTTCCATTCCTTTCCCTGGTCCAAGGTGCATATTCTCTCGTCACCCTGCCTTGGAGTTTCTCCGTGTTCCTGAAATGCTGACCGGATAACAGTTCCCTGGGCTTCCTCCTTCAATCACACAAATAGCTCCTAAAACTCTATTCCAGGTGATAAGAAAGATGAGTGGCAGGTATGCCTGCAAGTTCCTCACCTAGAGTTACTGTAACTCCCTCGTCAATTACCCCCTCACAGTGGGTACTTACCATTCTATATTTATACAACGAATATAGTCTCATTTCATAGTGATGCATCGGGTTGTGTGGCAGGAATATTAATGTTTCTCATCTCTTTCATTGATTGCATGGCCTATAGCTGTTTTTTGGGTGTAGCTGCCCAGGGGAGCAGGCAGCTCTGCATGGAAGGTGTTCTGTGTTGTTGTCCACATCTTGCTTTTGAAAATTCTGCTGAGGTTATTAAGTACTGTGTGCAGTTTTGTTTATGCATGCCCACAAATTCCTGAAAGAGTTGTGATTTTAATAAATACTACATATTGTTGTTATTTAGTTACTGAGTTATGTCTGACTCTTTTGTGACTCTGTAAACTGTAGCCTACCAGGCTCCTCTGTCCATAGGATGGTCCAGGCAAGAGTACTGGATTAGGTTGCCATTTCCTTCTCCAGGGGATCTTCCTGCCCCAGGGATCAAACCCAGCTTATCTGGAGTCTCCTACATTGCAGGCAGATACTTTACTGCTGAGTCACCAGGGAAGTCAATAAAGAACCAAAAAGTTAAATGGTACTCTAGAACAGAGCTAGGGAAGAAAGACGTACAGACACTTATTTTCCCTGAGTCACATCCTTTTCCAAAAAGATAATAGATGTTTCTGTAAGTCTAGTCAGAAATCAATAGGATATTATAATAGTAATGATACTAGCAGTTTGGAGAATTAGAAGTTAAAATTGAGGGATAAATTTCTCAACTCATAGTAATAAAAATTAATTTTTAAAATATGCAATCAATATAGTTTCAAAGTATGATCAATAAGGACTTGTATATGTATATTTGAGGCAATAGGCTAATTTGAAAATGTAAAGTGCCTTTTAAGATCCATACAGTTTTGAAAAGTTTCACCAGAGCACCAGATACTTGTACTGTTAGTTGCTACCTTGATTAAGAAAACTAGTCCAGATTTCCATTCTAGGGAACAAGAATATTTTTTCTCCAACAATCTATTTTCCTAGATAGTTTGGAACAGTCAGTTCTGTGTTTTGTCTTTATATTTGCATGCCTGCGTGCTAAGTTGCTTCATCCGTGTCCAGCTCTTTGTGACTCTGAACTGTAGCCCACCAGGCTCCTCTGCCCATGGGATTCTCCAGGCAAGAATACTCTAGTGGGTTGACCTGCCTTCCTCCAGGAGATCTTCCCAACCTAGGGACCAAACCCACGTCTTGCGTCTCCTGCTTTGGCCGGTGGGTTCTTTACCACTAGGGCCACCTGGGAAGCCCATCTTTATATTTAGTGAGACTTAAAGCACTATATTGAAAATTATATAATTTTTTAAATTGTGGTAAAGTATAGATAATGTAAAAAATTACCACGTTAGCCATTTTTAAGTTTATAGTCAGTAGTGTTAAGTAGATGTACATTGGTATATAGCCAAACTGTAGAGCTTTCTCATTTTGCAGAATCAAAACTCTATATCCATTAAAGAACTCTCCCTCTCCCTCTTCCCCCATGCCCTGGCTGCCACCATTCTCCTGTTAGAAGCATTTTAAATATATAATTGATTTAGCTTTGTGTTAGTTGGTGTACAGCATAGTGATTCAGATACATAGATATAGAATGAATATGTATGTTCTTTTTATGTTATTTTTCATTATTGTTATTACAAGATACTGAGTATACTTTCCTCTGCTATGTAGTAGGCCCTTGTTGATTATCTGTTTTATGTATAGTAGTGTGTATATGTTAATCCCATCCTCCTAATTTATTCACCCCCCTTCCCTTTTGGTAAGCATAAGTTTATTTTCTATGTCTGTGGGTCTCTTTCTGTTTTGTCAGTAAGTTCATTTGTATCTTTTCTTTTCGGATCCCACGTGTAAGTAATACCCTATGATGTTTGTCTTTGACTTACTGTCCTTACTATGATCATCTCTACATCCACCTGTGTTGCTGCAATAGCGTCATTTCATTCTTTATTATGGCCGAGTGGTATTCCAGTGTGTGTGTGTGTGTGTGTGTTACAGGCCACTTCTTCTTAATCCATTCATCTGCCAAGGGACACTTAGGTTGCTTCCATGTCCTGGCTATTGTAATGGTGCTATTATGAACATTGGGGTGCATGTATCTTTTTGAATCAGCTTTCTCTGGATATATACCCAGGAGTGGGACTGTTGGGTCATATGGTAGTTCTATTTTTAGTTTTTTAAGCAACCTCCATACTGTTCTCCGTAGTGGCTGCACTAATTTACATCCCCACCAACAGTGTAGAAGGGTGCCCATTTCTACACCCTCGCCAGCATTTATTCTTTGTAGACTTTTTATGATGGCCATTTTGACTGACGTGCCTGTTCTACTTTCTGTCTATGTGAATTTGACTACTCTCTCTACCTCATATAAGTGGAATCATAGAGTTCAAGCAATTTAATTTAGTAAACTGTAAACAGTGTTTTTCGGAAAAGGCAATGGCACCCCACTCCAGTACTCTTGCCTGGAAAATCCCACGGGTGGAGGAGCCTGGTGGTGCAGTCCATGGGGTCGCACAGAGTCGGACACGACTGAAGTGATTCAGCAGCAGCAGCAGCAGCAAACAGTGTTTTATGATAAATCAGATCTTATAACTGATCTGTTTAGTGTAAATTCATTTAGTGTAGCTGTGTTGGTGCATGAAAACTCTGTAAAATAGGAATTTACCTAGATTTTTGCCTATGAACTTCTGAAATGGAGGCTTCTTGAAAGGAAGTTTAAAAGAAACTTCAAGAAACTCTAATGAGGAAAATAAGGCAAGGAAAAAGAAAACCCTGAATTTTCATTGTGACAATGGCAAGGTGAAACAACTCCAGACAAGGCAAACTTCTTTGATGCTAAAATAGCTTACCCAGTTAATGGTGTTTTCCCAATGTGAATTCCTTAGTTTTGACAAATGTATCATGGTGACATAATATGTTGACATTGGGGGAAACTGGGGAAACAAAACTCTATACTATCTTTGCAACTTTTCTGTATCTAAAATGAATAAAGTAAAATGCTTATTTAAAAAATTTCTCTGCAAAAAGTATGTGTTATGTAGGTATGCAATTTTATTTTTTTACACTTTCAGTGTATTTTTTCCCCTTGCCCATGTTAGGAAGTTTGGAGAATATCTAGAGTAGAAAGAAGTGTAAATATTACCCATCACTTATAATCTGTCCCAAAGACAACCACCAGGAATAGTGAATGTATTTTCTTATAGTTCTCTTTTCACACAAATATTTTGGCTTACTTAATTTTGATCTTATAGAATACTACCTTTTCTTTTTGTTGTTATTGTACAAATAATATATGCTCATGCGTACTTAGTTACTCAGTTGCGTCCAACTCTTTGCAACCCTTTGGACTGTAGCCCTCCAGGTGCCTCTGTCCATGGCATTTTTTAGGCAAGAATACTGGAGTGGGTTGCCATATCCTACTCCAGGGAATTTTCCCAACTCAGGGGTCGAACCCACATCTCCTGTGTCTCCTGCATTGCAGGCAGATTCTTTACCCTCTGAGCCATCAGGGAATACTCATAGTAATATGCAATTAAAAAGCAGTAGCTACAGATGAACTCAAGATGAAAATTACCTAGAAAATACCTTCCACCAAACACTTGTTCCTAAAGATCTTCCATGAAAAAGTAAGTTTTTATAACCATAAGAGTTCTAGAAAGCTGCATGATATGTGTTTCTCTTACAGAACTTTGAATAGCATATCAACGTACTAAAAGTTGTGAGATGTTCTGAACATTTTTTCTCGTTTAGGGCTCAGGTGTTTCCCAAACTTATTTGCACAAAGATTCCTTTCTCTCCACTATGGCACTCACAAATACTGTGAAGAAAGGAGCACGCCCTCTAAAACATAAGGGCAGCCTGTGTTATATCTCAGCCCTGGAAAGGCTGCTTTTAGACTTGGTGTCTGGATTTGACACTCAGCCACCCTTCTTCACGTTTTCAGAGTTACTTCTGGAAAGAGATTGCTGCATTCTCCGTGAATGCTGTCACCCAGACACTCTGTACTGTAAATGTCAAGGTGATTAAACTTTCATTTGAAAAAACGATAAAGCAAGTCTGACAGTACACACTTTTCTTAGCTTGGGGTTTGAAATGACGGCATAAATCCCAGAGAAGCAGCTCAGTGATCCTCTAGGCTAAAATAAAAACTGTTTAGCTATTATGCCTCCACTCTACGTGAGCTATTAGCCCATCGTCCTCTACAAGAGGAACAATCAGCTTAGCTGCAAACTGCGTTTAAAGTGTTAGAATAAGAACATCCAGGACAGGTAAATGAGAACATTTCTATGCACATGAAACATTAATATTGCATTGAAAACCTGAGCCTGTTTGGACTGTATTTAGAGATACAAACAATGATTCCCCAGAAAAGACTACATAAAATACAAGATGGATCATTGTTACTACACAAAAGCCTCTGAAATTATGCACAGAATCTAAGTAGTGAAGGCTTGGGTAATAACTAGGAAATGACTTATTTTTCCACTGGAGATATTTTGTTAATTATTTCAAGGCTGTAGAGGCAATTTTAACACCTTAGGAGGCTGTCATTATGATCCATTTACAATAACAGCAATTTCTCTCTGAATATTTGACAATGTATAAATTAACTCCTTCCTTATGATATGCTTTCCGCAGTTATGACTGAATATTTTGTACGCATGTCTTACCTCTTACACTGAATTTAAGCTCCTTGAGGGTGGCAGAGATATTTAAATCGATTTGCTATGTACATGAGAACTTAGCGAGCTGGCCCAGGATATGATAGAATTTTAATAAATTTTGCAGAAATTAAATTGTATAACTGGCCCTATTCAGTGTGAAATCAACATTTTCTAAAGAAAGAATCCTATTTGCTCATTATCATTGAAGAAGGTCCAAAGACCAAATTCTCCTCTCATTTGAAAAAAGTGATGCTATGAGCACATTAAGGACTCAAGACATATTTGATGCTCTTGATTTGATGTGATCCCTTAGAAAAGATAAAACATTAAAAAATTTGAATTTATCCATTAGAAAGTAAAAGAGAAGACAGGAAGAGAAGAGATGGTACACTTGGGTACGATGCAATCATTCACTAAATTCTAAAGGTAGAGTGTTTCTTGCATTTCTCAGAGTCAGATCTGTCATAAAATCAAAGTGAAATTCTTTCTGGCTGCTCATATGTTTTACTGTCCCTTCATTCTTCATGCTCCAGTAACAGTAACTCTTTGGTGGGCTGTTGGTAAGAAGCTCTCCAGTAGTGAGAGTTGCGACATTTGATGAGAGGCATCTTCCACTGTCTTTGCCTAGCGTGGATGCCTGGCACAGAGCAAGGTCTCCAAAATTTAGTTTAATTAGTGAATGAAAGAAACCAGCACGTTGTATCTGCAGCTTGTTTAATATTGGAACATTACGAGCACACACTTTGTTGTGCAGTGTTGTTGTGCTCAGTTGCTCAGTCTTTGTGGCCCCATGGGCTGTAGCCCACCAGGCTCCTCTGCCCATGGAATTTTCCAGGCAAGAATACTAGAGTGGGTTGCCATGTCTTCCTCCAGAGGATCTTCCCGACCCAGGGACAGAACCTGTGTCTCTCACATATCCTACATTGGCAAATGGATTCCTCACCAGTAGCACCACCTGGGAAATCCACACAAACTATCGCATTTAATTAGTTCAGTTTTTCATTTGGAAAATATCATTGACATATACAGCAATTGCCAGACGATAGATACTAAGTATTCAAAGAAAATTCGTCATGGTTCTTATACTCAAAGGATACAAAATCCACCAAGGGAGGTCAGGCTTTTTTTAAGAAAAGTGTCAAAAATGGGTTATGTATGAACAAATATTAGAGATAACAGTTCATGTAAATAGATCTCTTAATCCTTACAACCACCCTATTAAGTTGTACAACCATCCTGTTAAGTTGGCAGACCAGGGTTCCCAGAAGTTGAGTGACTTGCCTGTGACCTCATAATTAAAATAAAAACAACTGGGACTGGAACTTGCGTGTTTTTTCCAGTAGGACAGTCTGTTCCCTCGTGCTGATCTAGAGTTGGAGCTGTTCCTTTGGGCGTCTCCAGGTTGGAGATGAGCTCAGATCCAAGAGAGCTTTGAAATGCAAAGTGCCGGCCTCCTTGTTCATAGAGGGAATACCTGTAATGAGAAGCAAGAAAGCAAAAATGGGCTTTGGAATGGAAAGACAAAGCAAAAGACTCTGAGGGAATGGTCTCCTGGATTGTAGTGGAGCATGGAGAAAACATTATGGGAGGAGGTTGGTGGTCTGGGGGCTGACACAGACTCCGGCACCGTAGGATAAATGACGCGTGTGAGAGAGTCGGGCAGGGGTGGAGGATAAAATTATAAATCACGTGGTTGCAGGAAGGGGGACTCCTTCCAGGGCCCAAGAGTGGGCTCTTGTCTAAAACTCAGAAATGAATCATCTGAGGAGACACAAAGCCAGAGACTTTATTGCGAAGGGGCTCCTGGGCAGAGAGCAGCAGGGTAAGGGAACCCGGGAGAATTGCTCTGCCACGTGGCTCTCAGTCTCAGAGTTTATGGTAAAGGTTTTAGTTTCTGGGTTATCTCTAGCCAGTCATCTTGCTTGTCTCATATGTGGTCTGACTTGGGGTCTTCCCTGGTGTCATGCGAATCTCTCAGCCAAGATGGATTCCAGTACAAGGAATCTGGGAGCCTGGCAGGACGGAATAGGAGCTGGCATCTCCTCCTTCCTTTGGGCCCCTCCCAAATTCTTCTAGCTGGCCATAGCTTATCCATTCCTTATGGGAACCTCTTGTGAGATACTTTCAGTGGTTATTACCCTGCCTGGGCAGGGTGGGTGGTTTCCAGTGGTTCCCTAACATAACGTAGCAAAGAAATATAATTTTGTCTGCATGGTCCTTGGACAGTATTTATGTTTGAGTGGAGAGACATTCCTGTAAGAACTTCTTCCTATCACCTGACCTCCAGTCAAACCCCATTCAAAGCAGAATATGGTGAAAAAGGAGACTATTGAAGAAATGAATCGGAAACTCCTGACAGGTTATAAAAACCAATTTTGATTGTGTTCAACCACCCCTCAGTTATTTGGTGGGATTCCTATACTGGAAAACTTCTGTATAGAGAAGAAAGCACTTACCCTCCATTTCTGCAGCTGGTTTAACAAAATTTAAAATACTCTGTGACATAAAATATATCTGAGCAGTAAATGCTATTAAAATATTTAGCATTTTCCCATTTATTTTTCCTTCTCTCTCAAAGCCCTTCCTGCTGGCCTCAATAAAGAATCTAATAAATATGATAGATTAAAATTTTTTAGTTTATATGACTTCATAGACCTGATATGGAGAGTTTTGAATTGAATTGACTAATTGAATTGACTTCAGTGTTGTATAACTAAGTTTATGCTGAGTAAATGGTTTTTGTCTTAGTTCTGTAAGTTATCCTAACACCCAACTCTTCAGTTCAGTTCAAGTCACTGAGTCGTGCCCGACTCTTTGTGACCCCATGGACTGCAGCATGCCAGGCTTCCCTGTCCTTCATCAACTCCTGGAGTTTATCCAAACTCATGTCCATTGAGTCAGTGATGCCATCCAACCATCTCATCCTCTGTCATCCCCTTCTTCTCCCGCCTTCAGTCTTTCCCAGCATCAGGGTCTTTTCCAAGGAGTCAGTTCTTCGAATCACGTGGCCAAAGTATTGGAGTTTCAGCTTCAGCATCAGTCCTTTCAATGAATATTCAGGATCGATTTCCTTTAGGATGGACTGGTTGGATCTCCTTTCTGTCCAAGGGACTCTCAAGAGTCTTCTCCAACACCACAGTTCAAAAGTATCAGTTCTTCGGCTCTCAGCTTTCTTTATAGTCCAACTCTCACATCCATACTTGACTACTGGAAAAACCATAGCCTTGACTAGATGGACCTTTGTTGGCCAAGTAATGTCTCTGCTTTTTAATATGCTATCTAGGTTGGTCACAACTTTCCTTCCAGGGAGCAAGTGTCTTTTAATTTCATGGCTGCAGTCACCATCTGCAGTGATTTTGGAGCCCCCCAAAATAAAGTCTGTCACTGTTTCCATTGTTTCCCCATCTATTTGCCATGAAGTGATGGGACCGGATGCCATGATCTTCGTTTTCTGAATGCTGAGCTTTAAGCCAACTTTTTCACTCTCCTCTTTCACTTTCATCAAGAGGCTCTTTAGTTCTTCTTCGCTTTCTGCCGTAGGGGTAGTGTCATCTGCATATGAGGTTATTGATATTTCTCTCTCAGCAATCTTGATTCCAGCTTGCGCTTCCTCCAGTTCTGCATTTCTGATGATGTACTCTGCATATAAGTTAAATAAGCAGGGTGAAAATTTACAGCCTTGACGAACTCCTTTCCTGATTTGGAACCAATCTGTTGTTCCATGTCGAGTTCTAACTGTTGCTTCTTGACCTGCACACAGATTTCTCAGGAGTCAGGTCAGGTGGTCTGGTATTCCCATCTCGAAGAATTTTCCACAGTTTGTATATGGTATTTTATTTTGCATTAAGTTTATATACATTGTTTGCATGTGTACTGTAAGACTATTATATATATATGGTATTTTATTTTGCATTAAGTTTATATACATTATTTGCATGTGTACTGTAAGACTATTATATATATGATAGCAAATAAAAAATAACAAAATTCTTCATATGAACAGACTATATCATAGGCCACTGGAAGTGTGGGTTCTCATGCTGAAAGTATTAGAACTATCTGCCACACTTTATATAATTTAAAAGCTAAATAAACAGAAAATGAAGTCAAATTTAAACAAAGTAGTGTAAATTGAATTTTATGTTTTATAAAAGCCACAGTGAAAATCATTGAACTTCTGGGGAGTCCTAATATCCTATGTATATTTGAATTCTTAGTTTGTTTGAAAGTGATTTTTTTTGGTCTATGAATCTGAACTAAGCTTTATTGAGGGTGGATTCTATTGTGGCCTGTTTATGAAAATTAGCCATATGCTGCTGCATGGATAGAATCTACTTAACCCCAGAAAAATAAAATTAAAATAGTATTGGCTAAATATTAAAGTAAAAAATCTTTCTCATTCAACAGGAAATGAACCGAAAGTGTGAAAAAAGTCAGAATTATAGAATTAGTGAAATGTTTAGTCAACACAACTAAGTCTCATTATTCTAGTTATAAAAGTAGTGACATGCTTAGTTAACTAACTCTTACTAAAATTGATTTGGTTATTTAAATATTTCTTTAAGGAACAAGGCCATTAGTTCCTACCTACCACTTCAAGGGTACTTTGGTTCTTTGATTGGACTGATTTATTAAGATTAAAAGCACTACTTTCCCTTGATGAACAAATGCTTACTGCGTTGACATAGATTGATATGGCAAATTTCTTGCCATGTCGAGAACCAGAAGCAGTAAAGCAATGAGCTAATACACAAAACACCCTGGGTTGGGGATTCTTGACCTACTGTACCATATCTTGTCTTTTGGGTTAGAAATATGCTTAAAACTCTTCTGTACAAAAAAATGCTCTGACTGCTATGATCTGCTTTAGGTACTGCCGTATTATTCTCTTCTTCATTCTTTGTTAGTTTGCTAGGGCTACCCAGGTGGTGCTAGTGTTAAAGAACCCCTCTGCCAATGAGGGAAACCCAAGAGAAATGGGTCACAGACTGGGTGGCATCAACAGCAGAAATTTCTTTTCTCACCATTCTGGAGACTAGAAAGTCAAGATCATGATATTGATAGGTTTGGTTTCTTGAGGCCCGGCTACTGGCTGTGTCTTTACATGCTCGTCTGTGGGTGTGTGTGTTTGTGTCTTGATTTCTTATGAGGATGCCAGTCGTATTGGATTAGAGCCTGCCTCAATGACTTCATTTAATCCTATTACATATTTAGAAACCCTGTCTCTAAATATGGTCACTTCTGAGGTAGTGGAGATTAGGACTTCAACTTAGGGATTTGGGGGGGCACATTTGGGTCCATAACACACTCATGTATTTTTTCATACACTTCCTTTTTCTAAAACGTTTGTTTGTTTTGGCTGCACTGCGTCTCAGTTGTGGCCTGTGGGACCCTCGCTGTGGCGTGTGGACTTCCTAGTTGCATAATGTGAACTCTTACTTGCAGCCTACAGGATCTTTAGTTGCAGCAGGCAGAATCTAGTTCCCCGACCAAGGATCAAACCTGGAGCCCCTGCTTTGGGAGTTCAGAGTCTTACCCACTGAACCACCAGGGAAGTCCCATATACTTCCATCTTAAAAAAATGTTTTTGAGGTGTAATTGACATGTAGCATATTAGTTTCAGGTGTACAGTATAATGATTCCATATTTGTATATATTGTAAAATCGTAAGTTTAGTTAACATCCATTACCATACATAGGTGCAAAAACTTTGTGTGTGTGATGAGAACTTTTAAGATCTACTCTCTTAGCAACTTTCAGATATGCAATCCAGTATTATTGATTATAGTCACCATGCTGTACATTACATCCTAATGACTTGCTCATATTATAACTGGAAGCCTGTACTTCTTGACTCCCTTCACCTTTCCCCCCACCTCTCATCCCCCGACTCTGGCAATACCAATCTGTTCTCTGTGTCTATAAGCTCAGTTTTGTTTTTTTTCAGATTCCACATATACGTGAGATCATGGTTCTTGTCTTTCTCTTTGTCTTTTTCTTTATTTCACTTAGCATAATTCCCTCTAGGCATGTCCATGTTGCCACAAATGGTAAGATTTCTTTCTTTTTATGGCTGAATAATATTCCATTGTTTATATATAGCACATTTTCTTTATCCATTAAATGCTGATAGACATTTATGCTTCAATATCTTGGCTATTGTAATAATGGCTATTATAAGGCTATTATAAATATGTGAAGCCATGAACATGGAGCTGCACATTTATATTTTTGAATTAGTGTTTTCGTTTTCTTCAAATAAATTCCCAGAAGTAGAATTGCTGAATCATGTAGAGGTTCTTTTTTTAATTTTTTAAGGAACCTCCATATTGTTCGTCATAGTGGCTGCACATCCCCACCAACAGTGCAGCAGGGTTCCCTTTTCTCCACATCCTCATCAACGTTGGTTATTTCTTATCTTTTTGATGATAGCCATTTTAACAGGTGTGAGGTGATATTGTGGTTTTCATTTGCATTTCCTTGATTAATGGTGTTGAGCATCTTTTCGTATAACTGTTGGCAGTCTTTGGAAAAACCTTTTCTTTGGAAAATTGTCTACTCAGATCCTCTGCCATCTTTTAATTGAATTGTTTTGGGTTTTGCTGTTGAGTTTTGTGTTCTTTATATATCTTGGATATTATCCTCTTATCAGATATATGATTTGCAAATATTTTCTCCCATTCTATATATTGCCTTTTCATTTTGTTAATGGTTTCCTTCACTTTGTAGAAGCTTTTCAGGTGGTGTAACCCCATTATTTATTTTTGCTTTTGTTTCCTTTGCTTTTGGTATACAATCCAAAAAATTATCACCAAGACTAATGTCAAGGAACTTATCACCTATGTTTCTTCTAGGAGTTTTATCATTTCAGATGTTACATTCAAATCTTTAATCCATTTAAGTTGATTTTTGTGTATGGTGTAACATACGAGTCCAATTTCATTCTTTTATATGTAGCTCTCCAGTTTTCCTGATGGCAGGAAGAAACTATTTATTGAAGAAACTTTTTTTCCCCATTGTATATTCTTGGCTTCTCTTGTTGTTCAGTCACTAAGTCATGTCCAACTTTTTGCAACCCCAGGGACTGTAGTATGCCAGACTCCTCTGTCCTCCACTATCTCCAGGAGTTTGCTCAAATTCATGTCCATTGAGTTGATGATGCTATCCAACCATCTCATCCTCCACTGCCCTCTTCTCCTTTTGCCTTCAATCTTTCCCAGCATCAGGGTCTTTTCCAATGAGCTGGCTCTTTGCATCAGGTGGCAAAATATTGGATTCTTGCCTACTTTGTTGTAAATTAATTGACCATGTATGCGTTGGTTTATATCAGGACTCTCTATTCTGTTCTGTTGATCTGATCTGTGTGTCTGCTTTTATGCCAATACCATACTGTTTTGATTCCTATAGCTTTGTAATACAGTTTGAAATCAGGGAGTGTAATGCTTCCAGCCTTGTTCTTTCTCATGATTGCTTTGGTTCAATTCAGTTCAGTTCAGTTCAGTCGCTTAGTCGTGTCTGACTCTTTGCGACCCCATGAATTGAAGCAGGCCAGGCCTCCCTGTCCATCACCAACTTCCAAAGTTCACCCAGACTCATGACCATCGAGTCGGTGATGCCATCCAGCCATCTCATCCTCTGTCCTCCCCTTCTCCTCCTGCCCCCAATCCCTCCCAGCATCAGAGTCTTTTCCAATGAGTCAACACTTCGCATGAGGTGGCCAAAGTACTGGAGTTTCAGCTTTAGCATCATTCCTTCCAAAGAAATCCCAGAGCTGATCTCCTTCAGAATGGACTGGTTGGATCTCCTTGCAGTCCAAGGGACTCTCCAGAGTCTTCTCCAATACCACAGTTCAAAAGCATCAATTCTTCGGCGCTCAGCTTTCTTCACAGTCCAACTCTCACATCCATACATGACCACAGGAAAAACCATAGCCTTGACTAGACGAAACTTTGTTGGCAAAGTAATGTCTCTGTTTTTGAATATGCTATCTAGGTTGGTCATAACTTTCACGCTCAAGTATTTTTTAACAATTCCTCCTATAGATATAAGAAGTTCCAGGCCACTGTGACAAGTGGTGGGTCCTAGACCCTTCTATGTTTGGATCCTGTGGCCCTACCAGTACCCAGTCTCAAATGTATTACTGTCAGTCAACAGCAAATTGCCACTTAACCTGCCCAACCTATGACTCAGCAGGACCTGAGTTCCTGTTAAGACTTACTGTAGACTCTGCATAGGATCTTTTCCTACCACAGACATTTCTAGTACTTTAGGTTCTGCCAGTTCTCATGGCCCAAGCAACAGGGCTTGCGCTGGTCCCTGCTCAGAGCCAGTAGCCTTCAACATTGCTTGGTAAATAAATCAAGTCAGTCTTTATTCCCAACTACTAAATATATTGCCTCCAGCAGCTATTGAGGCCTAGCAAGAGTTGTGCTTCTTTCCTAGTGGGAATAAGAATAAATAAGAATTAGTCTTTACTTTAGAGGAGATATTCTGATATGATTCAGACCACTATACCCCTAAAACTTTCCTACTATGACAGGCCCTCAAGTCTTTGTAAATTTCTCACAGTGGGGTAATTATCTTCCAAAAAGGGGAACTGGGTCACTTCTGTAGCCCCAGTGGATTCAGGGGTAGCTGGAATTTCAAGGTTTTCAAGTTCATTTACACAGATCTGGGGAGATCTCAGAGTCTCAGTCCTTGCCTGTGAGAGCACTGGTCTTGGTATAGACCATTTCCTGGAGCTACGAATTCAACTTTCTCTGAAACTTGTCTAAACTTTCAGTTGAGTCCTTGGTTTGTTCTCCTCTATGTCTGCCCTCTGGCTGTAGGAAATTAGGGTTTATTAAATGTGAGGCCTGCAGCTTTCATAATGTGTCTTGAATTGGTGCTTAATCTTGTTGAGCCTGTCATTAACTCTGACAAATCAGTGGCTCTTGGAAACAGCCACCAATTAGCCATCTATTAATTGCCATTTCCTTCATACAGCTTGAGCAGCAAGAGGTATTGCTCCATCTAGTATATATCTTCTGATTAGTACCCATTACCCTTCCCAGTTTACCTTTGATGAAAGTTTTAATAACTGCACCCCTAAAGCATCTCACGGATTCTGTATACCACTAGTAATGAGGTCTTGTTTGCCAGCTGGTGGGTGAACAATCCATCTCCAAAATCTCATTTGAGACCCTGCTTGCTAGGACCACTGCTACAACCCATTGTCTTAGGCTTGGAAACAGATGCTAAGGCAGAGTTGCATGCAGGCTTGTTGGGAAATGTCTTGGGAGATACACATGTAGGGAAATGAGGACAGAGACATTGGGCATAGAGCAAAGTTGACCTACAATGCAGCTGCAACTGAGGCTCAGTGAATCCTGTAGAAATCTTAGAAGCTGTGATGGGTGCCAAGTACGTATATATAAAACAAGGCCAAAGATCAAGGCCTGAGTGATTCTGCCAGATTTAGACAATTTACTGCTTACCTAGACAGCAAAAGGAAGAGAAAGTCAAAGGTGCCATTCCTCATGGTCTACACCCTGCATACCTAAAAGGACAATGCTGGAATGAAAGGAACCAGGTGACTGACAAATGAGCTGTGGGACACACAGCTGTTGAGGAGCCAGGGTAAGCCTGCAGCATGAGGTTGTGTGTCTGCAGCTCCGCTGTGAGGGGGCAGGGGACAGAAAGCCCCAGACCTCATCAGAACCTAAAAGGCAATAAGCAACTAACTTGTGACAGTCTCCTGGGGAGATGGGGAGACAAGTAGGAGACAGCCTCGTAGAGCCACTTAGAGTCCTCATAGTCTCTGGAGTTCTGGGAGGATGACGGGGCTTTTCTCCAAGACTCAGATAAAGTGTTAGTCGCTCAGTCATGTCCAACTCTTTGTGACCTCATGGACTGTAGCCTGCCAGGTTTCTCTGTCCATGGAATTCTCTAGGCAAGGATACTGGAGCGAGTAGCCATTCCCTTCTCCAGGGGATCTTCCCAATGCAGGGATCAAACCCAGGTCTCCTGAACTGTAGGCAGATTGCTTACCATCTGAGCCACGAGGGAATCTTGCAGTTTAAATGTTAACTACAGACCATCCCCAACTTACGATGATTCAACTTAGAATTTTTCAACTTTACAATGGTAGGAAATCAATAAGCATTCAGTAGAAACCGTACTTCAAATTTTGAATTTTGATCTTGGGAGAGTAAGATGATTGCCCATGATGCTGGGAGGGGGCAATGAGACGTGGCTCCCAGTCACCCACACCATCAGGAGGGTAAATAACTGACACAGCGACAACCGTTCTTTCTGCTTTTCGCTTTCAGTACAGTATTCAGTACATTACGTGAGATACTCAACACTTCTTCATCGAATAGGCTTTGTGTTAGATGATCTCGCCCAACTCTAGGCTAACACAAGTGTTCTGAGCACATTTAAGTTGGTCGAGGCTAAGCTAGGATGTTAGATAGATTGGGTATAGTAAATGCATTTTCAATTTAAGATATTTTCAGTGATGGCTTATCAGGATGTATGCACTGAAGATTTGATGCTTTCCAACTGTGGTGCTGGAGAAGACTCTTGAGAGTCCCTTGGACAGCAAGAAGATCAAACTAGTCAATCCTAAGTAAAATCAACCCTGAATATTCATTGGAAGGACAGATGCTGAAGCTCCAGTACTTTGGCCATCTGATGCCAAGAGCCAAGTCTTTGGAAAAGACCCTGATGCTGGGAAATATTGAAGGCAGGAGGAGAAGGGGATGACAGAGTATGAGATGGTTGGATGACATCACCAGAATAGACATGAGTTTGAGCAAACTCCAGGAGATAGTAGAGGACGGAGGAGCCTGGTGTACTACAGTCCATGGGGTTGCAAAGAATTGGACACAACTTAGCAAGTGAACAACAGCAAGTCACATTATAAGTCAAAGATCAGTATATGGAATGTGCGAGGTCACCACAATGCCATGGCTCAGCCATTCTCCTGCAGATGACCCTTCAGAATTATCTCAGATTGAGAGAAGAGGGCTAGGTCATTGTATCTCCACATCAGCTCCCTCTGTTGGGGCTGTAGCCTTGGTGAGGCAATGCTCCATCACAGCTGTGAGCCATCAGCAGCCCATGTTCCCAGCAGCTAGAGAATGAACACTTAGGGCGTAAAGAGTAGATGTGAGCAGATCACCACGGTACCCCCTATACTTATGAATTGAGTCTCACTGCATTACTGATTTTATCAAGATACATTCATCTACAAGTAAGAGAAAAACTTACAGGTCAAAAGATAAGAACATTTATTCTTTTTTTTTTTTTTTTTGTTAAAATTTTTATTTATTTTTTCCTGCACTTTTCCTGCACATTTTATTTTTTCCTGGTCTTTGATACAGCATGTGGGCTTTCTCTAGTTGCAATGAGTGGGGGCCACTCTCTAGTTGCCAATGCATGGGTTTCTCATTGCAGAGGCTTTGTTGTTGTGGAATGTGGGCTCAGTAGCTGTGGCTCATGGTCTTAGTTGCCTGGAGCATGTGGAATCTTCCTGGACCAGGGATTGAACCGATGTCCCCTGCACTGGCAGACAGATTCTAAACTTCTGGATCACCAGGGAAGTCCAAGAACAATTACTCTGAACATGAAAAGAAATCCAGGGAAGGGCAGCCCCACAATTAGTTTGGTGGTTCAACAGTTATCCAAGGCCCAGGCACTCGTTAGCTTTCATGCTTACATCTGTAACCTCATGGTCACAAGATAGATGTTCCACCTCCAGAAATCGAATCCTTATCTAATTGTGTCTAAAACAGAAAAGGTAGAAAGGAAGCAAGAGATTTTTCTTCATATGACTCTCTCCCTCCGTGGGGAAGGAAAAGAAAATCTTTCCCGGAGACTCCCATGAGACTTCTTTTATGGTTTATCAGCCAGAACTGGGTCACATGAATATCCCTAGACCAGCCTCTGGAGAAGAGAAACAGGTTGCCTTGATCACCTGAGACCAACTATGATTCACTCCTGGAACTTGATACACTACCACCATCCCAAGATCATATTTCTGTTAGCAAAGAAGGAGGAGGAAATACTTAGTTTGGGGGAGATGCGAATTCGATCCCTGTGTTGGGAAGATCCCCTGGAGGAGGAAATGGCAACCCACTCCAGTATTCTTGCCTGGAGAATCCCAGGGACAGAGGAGCCTGGTGGCTTACACCCCATGGGATTACAGAGAGTCGAACATGACTGAGCAGGCACACACACACACACGCAAATCGCCAGTATCTGCCATGTTCACTGCCTCAAAAGAGCCATCAAAAGTGTTTAGAGAGGGAATTCCCTGGCAGTCCAGTGGTTAGAACTCTTCGCTTCCAGTGCAGGGGGCATGGGTCCTATCCCTCATCAGAGAACTAAGATCCTGTATGCCTTAAAGTGTGGCATAAATAAATAAATACATTATATGCTTTAAAAAGAAAAAAAAAAAGGTATTTAGAACTCTGAAGATAACAAGTGCAAATAAGGATCTATATTTGTTTGCCACCTTCTCAGAAACTTTCAGGGCCTACTGAAAGGGTTTATATTTGAATTCGTAGACTTAGTCCAACCAAGATGTTGGAAAGAACGATGCATCTGTAAGCTACAGAAAAGAAAGAAAGAAAAAAACAAAGAGTTTTGCCCTTTGTACCCATGGATATATATGCATACACATGTGTGCATTCAATTTCTAAAAAAAGCATATAATTGCATTATAGACGCCTTTGTTGTTAAAAAGACTGACAAATCAAAGTTCTTTTAAAATGAAGGACAGTAACTCTGAAAGGACTCTAATGATAAATTTAGCAAGCTGGGTTATTTTGCACTATCATTTTCCAAATCCTTATTTATGGACTAATGGAGGACTTAGCACTTGGAAAAAAACAAATTTTCATAATAATTTTGAAGGTTTATGAACATATCACCTCCAGAATATAAGAAACATAAAATATGACACTAAAAAGCACACCTCAAACTCTAATTTTAGTAGTAACTAATGCTAAATGCAAAACAAAGATAATGAAAACCTCCTATGCTAAATTCCAGTAGAGTCAATGGGATCTGGATAAACTGTGTTTTTCCCTTCATTATCTTTTCTCTGCTCATCTGGAAAGTCCCATGGAATGAGCCCCTGAACGTGAATTAAATAAGAACGTGTATGAGAGGCTTGATCGTTAAGTCCAGGGTACAGTAATGATGGAGCATGGTGGTCCCCAAAGACCACCTCCAGGTTTGGTGAGTGGCTAGAATAACTCATAGGACTCAGCCTATAGTTGTCTCATGGCTGTGATTCATAACAGTGGAAGGATCCAAAGCAAAATATGTACTCAGTCACTCAGTTGTGTCCAACTCTTTTTGAGCCCATGGACTGTAGCCCGCAAGGCTTTGTCCATGAGATTTCCCAGGCAAGAATACTGGAGTGGGTTGCCATGCCTTCCTCCAGGGGATCTTCCAACCCAGGGATGGAACCCACAGCTTCTGTGTCTCCTGCATCAGCAGGCGGATTCTTTACCACTGAGCCACCTGGGAAGCCCTCCAAAGCAAAATAAGCAAAGGGAAAAGAGGCATGGGGCAAAAGCTGGAGGAAACTAGACACAAGCTTCTAAGAGTCCTCTCCCAGTGGAGATGCACAGGACATGGTTAATTACTCCAGCAACAAGATGTAAAAGCAAGAAGCTTGTGAGACTCAGTGCTAGTGTTTTTATTGGACACTAATCATGTAGGCGCACTTTGCCTTGCACATCCCCGAATTCCAGACTCCCAGAAAGAAAACAGATGTTTACCATAAATGACATTGTATGTACAGTTTAGCCACATTAAACCACCCTTATCAGTTAGGAAGTGATGGAAACATTCCCCAATTTCAAAATCGCAGATGTCAGCCAAGAGCCAACTTTGCAAGCATGCCTTTCTCGGGACCGCAGTCTCAGACCTGCTATGTCTTCTGAATGGTTATAAATGCAGAACCCCGCCCTGTGGAGGCTGGCAGGCTGCTATTTCTCCTCTAAATTAATCACATTACAAGGAGTCGTACATAAAGGACCCCAGTGAGATCCTTTTAAACATGTCATTTTGCTTGGCATCTTTGTCCCCAGATTTCACCCTTTATTCAGCACCTGTTTTGTTGAATAAATAAATATATCCTGTTTTCTTTCCTTCCCCTCCCTTTTGTGCCCCGTAGATATAGGACCAGAGCTTTGCTGTGAAAACTATATTGAAAGTCACAGAGGGTTAATGTAGTAACAGCTACATACTGAGAGACTGTAAAGCTATGGTCCAGCCCATCTGGTAAACTGACTTTAAGGTCAGTCCCCTCCTGACCTGGGCAGTGTCCATCCCTGGAATTACTGTGAGGAGGGGGACTGCATGTCCCAAAGAAGGAGTGCTCATCTGGCTGCTCAGTTAAACACCAGTCACTTAGATTCTAATGTCTGCTTGAAAAGTCTGTCTCTTATTTGTTAGACGTATCCAGTTATTCATACTGAGCTCAACAGTGCACAAGCAATGTGTCTTTTCAGGCGACAAATGGAGAAAACTTTCCTGTTTTATACCTGGATTCTTTGAGGAAATGAGACAAGAATTCAACTCCCTTTAAAGTCCCCTGTGGAACTTTCAGTAGTAAAGAATCCTCCTGCCGATGCAGGAGCCGAAGAAGATCCCTGGCTTGGGGAGATCCCCTGCAGATCATGGCAACCCATCGTTGCCTGGAGAATCCCATGGACAGAGGAGCCTGGTGGACTACAGTCTGTGGGGTCGCAAAGAGTCAGACACGACTCAGCAACTGAGCACACATGCAAAGTCACCTGCATTGAAAAAACAAAACATTTATTTTGGGAGAGTTTATTTCTTTGTGTTAAGAAGAAACCTTCCAGTTTGTTGTTCTGTCGAAGGCCTCTGGCAGAAGCAGGCCCAGCAAGTAATTGTCTCTTCTCTTTCCTCCCTTGGACACTGTGTTTCCCCTCAGAGAATGGCCCAGTTAGGCCCCAGAAACAGGAAACTGAAAGTTTTAGTTGCTTCAGTTGTGTCTGACTCTTTGTGACCCCATGGACTGTAGCCTGCCAGGCTCCTCTGTCCATGGGATTCTCTAGTCAAGAATACTGGAGTGGGTTGCCATTCCCTTCTCCAGTGGATCTTCCCCACCTAGGGATGGAACCCAGGTCTCCCACATTGCAGGCAGATTCTTTACCGTCTGAGCCACCAGGGAAGCCCAGAGCTTCCTGCCAAATGCCGCCTCTGGAATTTGACAGCAGAAAATGTATTAGTATAAAGAGCTTCTGGTTTTTCCTGTCTTCTTCAGTCAACACTGTAAGTATTTTATTTGACACCGGTTGTATTTATTTCTGTTGTGCCACGCGCAGTGAAGAAGCTGCAACAGCAGAAAGGGGCTTGTTTGGTTGCAAGAGGCCTTGGAACTTTATGTTTCAGTCACTTGGGCTTTTTAACCAATGTTTATAAAGGCTCCATTTCTCTTTCTAGCCTCAGCATCGTCTGTTAGAATGACAAAGGCTCCCCGTGTTTCCCGCTTACTTATATTATCTTAAAATCGATGAGCAAAGGTCTTGCATGATTTCTTGGGGTTCTGGAACTGGTATCCTTGCTCAGCTGCCAATGTGGGCGGGCAGGTAGGCAGGCAGATCAGAGCTGACTTTGTGCACAGAAGAGAGTCAAATCCTGTCCTGGAAAAGTAGGGAGTCGAGTGGTCTTTGCCTCGAGCTGAACAGTCGCCCATTTATTCTTGCCGTTTCCCTTTTGATGGGCCTTTCCACCTCCTCTCACTCACCCTTCCCTAAAGAAAGCACAGAACCGCTCCAAGTGGAATACATATGGATGCTGATCAAAACCTGTTAATTGTGTTTCTACGATTTGTTCTCACTGTGATGCTTTTTCTGCCAACTGAATCAAGTCTGATCTGGTTTGGGAATGTTATACATTCACCCTCTCCTATCTTAGCTAACTCATGAGTTCCTTAACTATTTATCTTCTCTTCCATCCTCCAACCAGTTCTGATAATACTGCACAAAAATTCTAGTGGTTTCCCATGACCCTTAGAATAGGGCCAAGTACCTTAGTCTACTCTTGAGCACAGCCCCCTTATCATGTATTTATGCATTATTTATTTGTTTATTTTTATCTCACACTTGAGTTCAGTTATCACTGGCATATACAGGTTTTCAACAAAAATTTTGGATTGCTTATTTTGTTTTGAGTAATGGGCCCAGCAGATATAAAAAGAAAAGGAAAAAAACACCTTTCTTGTTCTGAAAAGACTTCTATTCAAGAAGGGGAGACAGTTCTAGTGGAATTTAATAAATGAGGGACGCACATGATACAATAAATTAAATAATTTGTGGTGATTTAATTTACCTGACTCACAAATTTTTATCAAACACCTTGGATGATGCAAGTAATGGGCAGACACATCAAAGATCTAAATCAAAGAGCAGAATCATGTGAAGTTTCTCAGAGAGGCTAATTCTTCAGTCCTTCAGGACTTCCTGGGCACCCAGGCCCTCTGCTGGTTGTCATCCAAATCCTTGCAGGGTGCACGGCCTGCTCGCTGTTCACTCTGTTTCTTTGTCTGAAATATGTTAAAATACCCTTGACCTGGCTCTAAATGTACCTCTTCATCCACTGTGATTCCCTTAGGTCAGCAAGAATCCGTTACCTGTTTGAATTCCTGTGCTTTTCTCATAACACAACTTTTATTTTAAGTGAACGTCCAAGGTAGTAAAAAAAAAAAAAAATCATTTAAATTATACAGAGACTTGTCTAATAAAGAGTAGAAGACTGTCCTTACCCTGACTCTGTATTCCATTCCTATCTCCAGAAGAAGAACCCATCAATAATTTGTCATCGGGTATCCACTGAGAGCTTTCTCCTGGCATTTACACACGTGTGTGTATAGACATACATGTAACAGAGGTTAATGATCATAAATGAAAGCATACTCTGCGTTGTTTCGGAATTCCATGCAAAGATTATATTTGTTCAGGTCTGAACATAAAAATGCAACGTGGTTTTTCAATGGAATGCTTAGATGGCCATATCTTTTCTGACATTCCATTGTTAAAAACAAACCTGTCATGTAATATTCATCTCTGCATATGTATGTATGCACCTCTATGGATAATTTACAGATGTGAGATTACTCAATCAAGGGGTACACGTATTTAAAATGTTAGATGCTGCCGAATTGTCCTTGAAACACGGGCTCTCCCAGTTTAAACTCCCACAAAGAGTCCCCAGACCTTCACTTAATGGCATCTTCTACATTGTCTGTTTTAGGGGATGTGAATGTGATTTTCTTGGGGCAGGAACTATGCTGTTTACATCTTAGCATCCCTGGTGACTAATGGCACAGAACAGTTCTTGGCATATAATAGAGATCTGATAAATACTTGTGGAAACAAAGTGAACTTCACAAATGTAAAACACCAGATTTCTCCTGGGGGCAAGGAAGGAGCTATTTGATCTTTGGGAAAGATTCTGGTCTGTTCTCTGTAGATTAAATGCTCAATTTTAACCAATATACAATCTATCTAGATGTGCTCTAATGAAGATCTCAAGATTTTCTGAGGAGTTAATAGGAAGTTCTAAGAATAAAGCCCCCTGGACTGGGGCCAGGGAATAAAAAATCAAGCCTGGAGCTCTAGGGTCCCCCTGGAAACCATCAGAATGTAGCCAGCAGTCCCAGGTAGACAAGAAAGCATGGGGTCACAGGAGCCTGCCAATCGAGGCAGGACGCCTGAACAGGAAGTAGCAACTTACACCGAATTGCTCTAAAGAAAGAACATTTGTGCACTTCAAGTTAGGTCTGGGCTAAACCCCAATTCGATGATTTGTGGTACTCTACTTACTGTTTTTGAAAGTGCTTTCGCTCTTCTGTAAAATGGAAAGACGAGTCCTACTGGATAGTGAATTACAAATGGTCAGGAACTCAGAAGTGCCAGCTACGTGGGAAGAGCCAGCTGGTCCTGAGGCCTGCCTTCTGGGGCACAGAAAAGCCCCACCTCCACTGAAGGCCCAAGACCCCCTGAGGAAAATTTTTCCTGAAGACTTACTTTTGAATAATTGGCTTGCCCATTTTACCCATGTTTCAAAGTCATCTCTTCAGAAATATAAATCCAGAAACCCAGGTAACTAAGTTTTACATCTCTGTTTTTATAGTTGTTAGGTTCTTTTCAATAGTTAGGACAACATTTAGTTCTTGACTTAAAAGCCCCATATGGATGTCAGGCCTGAAGCATTGAAAATACGTAGTGATTGGGATGAACGCAATGGCCCTGTGGTCCAGGTGGGGAGTCACCTGTCAGGAGATTCTGTGACATGAACTATTTCTGAGCCTTCAAGGAAGGGGGGCAGTGAGCATTGAGAACCAGCATGGGGTCCCAGGTCCAGCCATTTCCAAAGAATCTAAACTGGCATATGCAAAATGCTAAAAGAGAAATGGCAATCCACTCCAGTATTCTTGCCTGGAGAATTCTATCAACAGAGGGGCCTAGTGGGCTACAGTCCATGGGGCCACAAAGAATCAGACACGACTGAGTGCGAGTAACTAACACTTTGACTTCCATACCAAGGACATGGATGTGGACCCTTATACCAAGGGCACAGGACAAAAGTTTCCAGAATTAACCAAGCCCAACAGCAACTGTTGCCATGAGCCTCCTGATCTACATTGGCCAGTTTCCTGACCCCTTATTGGGTAAAATACCCACTGTATTACCCACCCTATAGCATCCTAACCAGTCACCTAATGCCACCCTTCCACTAGGAATTTTCTCTGTCTTGATGCTATAAAAATTGGCTACTAGCCCAAGAACAGGGACAGCTCTCCCTTGAGCCCACCCACTGTTCTAACAGCCCACTGTTCTAATACATTCTATTCTGCCTCATGTCTGGAAATTCTTTTCCACCCCGCAGAGAGATCATGACATGCACGTCACCAAAATGTTAGCATGATACCCACTTCTTTCCCTTTACCCACGTTATGGCTTCCATCCTTTCTTCTCATTTCCGCCTGGCAAAGTCTCCTTCATCATTTAAGGCCCAATGCAGAGCTCTCTCATATACTTCGTAACATCCTTCCTAGGTGGTACTTTTCATATCATGGTTTCTTCAATTTTTCTGTCCCCCTTCCTTCCTGCCATAAAAAATATAAGCACCTCAAAGTCATCATTTTCATATTTCAATCTTTCTTTCTCTATGCCCTGAGCTTTTTACAATGCCTTGTACTAAGTACTTTCCCAGAAATACTTTTTAAAGAACGAATAAATTAAAAGTGGGCTCAGGAACTCTTGGTGGGTTTATGGCTACCAAAATGGTTCTCCCAAAGACTGCAGAAGAAGCCCAAGGGTCACTTCTTTCATAGGGGGATTCTCAGAAGTTAAACCTTGACTCTTTTACAAACAAGAGAATTACCATGTGTCAAGAGTTATACTCAAGTCATGAATGATGGAACGAGCAAAATGGTAAAGCTGATTCTAAACAGATTTAAGGAAGTGGTGGTTTTGTAATCCTTTTAAGACAAGAAAGTTAGGATAAGATTCCCATTTACATGCCAAACTAGTTATTGTTATTACTTTTAACCTTTGAAATGTTCTCTTCTGCCAGATAGAAATCATTTGCGACTCTATGGGGCACAAGTAGGGTTCCCAGGTGGTGCTGGGTGTAAAGAAACTTCCTGCCAAAGCAGGAGACGTAAGAGACTTGGTTCAGTCCCTGGGCTGGGATGATCCCCAGGAGGAGGGCATGGCAACCCACTCTAGTATTCTTGCCTGAAGAATCCCATAGACAGAGGAGCCTGGCAGGCTACAGTCCATGGGGTCGCAAAGAGTTGGTTATAACTGAAGCAACTTAGCACGCACAAGGCACAAATATACATGTAAATGCAACTTCAAAGAGTGAAACTTTAATTAATAGTAAAGTTAAACAATGGTATATTTTCCAAGAAAATTAAGCCTTGAGCTCTAGGGTCCCCCTGCAAACCATCAGAATGTAGCCAACAGTCCCAGGTAGACAAGAAGGCATGGGGTCACAGGAACCTGCCAGTAGAGACAGGACGCCTGAACAGGAAGTAGCAACTTACATCAAATTGTTTTAAAGAAAGAACAGCATTTGTGCACTTCAAGTTAGGTCTGGGCTAAACCCCAATTCGATGATTTGTGGTACTCTCCTTACTGATTTTGAAAGTGCTTTTGCTCTTCTGATAAACATTGACTCAGGATGCAATAAGAAATGCAGTCAATCTCTTGACCTTATTTATAGATTGTGGATAGTTTTTCTGTCCCATTGTTCAGTTTTTTCTTTTCTTTCTTTCTTTCTTTTTTTTTTTTTTTTACACTATCTTTTTGGAACAGTTTGCTTCATACCTGTGGCTTTCCAGTGATTCTTAAATCTGTAACTTTAGTCTTGACCTTTCTTCTCAGTTCTCAACTTTCTTGTTAAACTCTTTCCTGACTAGCTGTGTGTCTCTGGGAAGATTACCTAACCTCTCTGTGCTTCTATTTCCTCCTCTATAAAATGGGATTCATAACAGGACTTGCAACATAGAAGTACAGTAAAGAGTAAATGAATTCATATGTACAAAGCGCTCTGACCAGCGCCTGGCATGTTAATATAAGTACTTTCTGTTGTTATTCTCAGCATATCTATTTGGATATCTCTGGGGTACCCAAACACATCAGAAATCAAACTTATTCCATTTGCTCCTGAAACCTGCTCTACCTGCAGTATTCCCTGTCACAACTGAGGGCACCACTATTCATACAGTTATAAAAACAAGAAGCTAAGGACCATCATTTACGACTCTTCTCCTTCCTTCCCATCTCTAAGCTATCAGTAAGTCCTTTCTGCTTTATTCCTAAGTACCTCTTAACCCATCCATTTTTCTCCATCTCTACTGCTGGCACCTTAAGCAAAATTGCTTTCATCTCTTGCCTGAATTACAACAATAGCCTCCTGAATGGTCTCTCCATACACACCCTTGCTTCTGCAACCCACTCTGTTCACTGAAGGGTCTTTTAAGAATGAAGGTCTCACTATGCTGTCTCCCGGATTTGGCACTGTCGATGCTTTCTGCTTTTCCAGCAACAGAGACCCGACCTGTAAACTGGCCCATGTCTCATGCCACCTTCCTCGGGATCTGTGCTCCAGCGATACTGGCCTTCACTCACTCCCTGACCATGCAGGCTCCGTCACTAGGCTTTCGCCCGTGCTGTACCCTCTGCCTGCAGTTCCCTCTGCTCTTTACCCCGTTTTTTCCCAGTTCAAACAGCACCTACTCCAGGAATTCTTGAGAATCCTTAGACCAGGTCAGATTCTTCTCTTGGCATCCTCTCTTTTTCCTCCAAAATATTTTATCACCTTATAGTTATGCATTTATATGTGTGACTTGATCAGTGTCTGTTTCCCCCGTTAAACTACATTAGCTATTTGAGGGTATAGTCATGGCTGGGTTTTCTTAACACCATATCCCTAGCACTCGCAAATAGCCTGGCATTTAGTATATATACTATTTTGTTGTTGTTGTCGTTCAGTTGCTAAATTGCGTCCAGCTCTTTGTGACCCCATAAACTGCAGCACACCAGGCTTCCTTGTCCTCCAGTATCTCCTAGTGTTTGTTCAAACTCATGTTACTGAGTCAGTGATGCCATCCACAGTCTCATCCTCTGAATCTCTTCCTGCCCTCAATATTTCCCAGCATCAGGGTCTTTTCCAATGTGTCAGCTCTTCATATCAGGTGGCCAAAATATTGGAGCATATAGTATGTGCTTGGCTATGCTTAGTCACTCAGTCATGGCTGACTCTTTGCGACCCCATGGAATGTAGCCCCCCAGGTTCCTCTGTCCATGAGATTCTCCAGGCAGGAATACTGGAGTGGGTTCCCATGTCCTCCTTGAGGGGATCTTCCTAACCCAGGGATCAAACCCAGGTATGCTGCTGCTGCTGCTGCTGTTGCTGCTAAGTCACTTCAGTCGTGTCCGACTCTGTGTAACCCCATAGACGGCAGCCCACCAGGCTCCCCCGTCCCTGGGATTCTCCAGGCAAGAACACTGGAGTGGGTTGCCATTTCCTTCTCCAATGTGTGAAAGTGGAAAGTGAAAGTGAAGTTGCTCAGTTGTGTCCGACACTTAGCGACCCCATGGACTGCAGCCTACCAGGCTCCTCCGTCCATGGGATTTTCCAGGCAAGAGTACTGGAGTGGGGTGCCATTGCCTTCTCCAAAACCCAGGTATACTAAATGCCAAATGCTATATTCTGAATAGCTTGGCATTTAATATAGTGTTGACAGTTAAGTGAAAGAACCCAGAAAACAGATTTCAGTGGACTCCTGAAGGATTCCTTGACCTGTTCAACATAATAATTAGTGATTTGGATGAAATCATAAAGAAAAATGAAAATTAGAGGTAAAAATATCAAAAAATTAAAAATAGAGCTACCATATAATTCAGCAGTTCCACTCCTGAATTATGTATCTAGTAGAATATCCAGGATCTTGAAGCTATATCTGTACTCCCATGTTTATTGCAGTATTATTCACAATAGCCAAGATATGGAAACCACCCAGGTATTCATCTACAAGAAGAAGGATAAAAACAATGTGGTAGATACATATAATGGAATATTGCTCAGCCATAAAGAAGGAAATCCTACAGTTTGTGACAACACAGATGGACCTGGAGATATGAAGTTGGCCACAGAAGGACAAATACTGTGTGATCCCAGTTAGATGAGATATCTAAAACAGTCAGTCTTATAGAAACAGACAATAGAGTGATAATTGCTAAGAGCTTGGGGTAAGGGTGGAAGCAGAAATTAGGAGTTCTTTTTCAGTGGATATAAAGTGAAGATCTGGAGATCTGCTATATGATATAGTACCTAGAGTTGACAATACAGTGTAAAAAAGAGCCTAAAAAAGAAAACTGGGAAAAGTACAACAAGCTCAAGATTCAAAAAAATCTGAAAAGCCTAAATAATAAGCAAAATAAGAGGCAACATTTAGTCAGAATGCATGTAAAACCATGCATTCAATTTTTAAAACTTTATTTCTAACTAGAGGATAATTGCTTTACAATGTTGTGTTCATTTCTGCCATACAGCAGAGTCAATCAGCCATAAGTGTACATATGTCCCCTCTCTCTTGGACCCGCCCTCCCACCCCCATCTCATCCCACCCCTCTAGTTTATCACAGAACACCAGTTGAGCTCCCTGTGTTACATAGCAACTTCCCATTAGCTATCTCTTTTCCTCTAGAAATATAGTATCAGGAAGATGACTTAATAAAAATTCATTTGGAAACACCTAAGCAAGAGGGGTGGAGAAGGCGATGGCACCCCACTCCAGTACTCTCGCCTGGAAAACCCCATGGACGGAGGACCCTGGTGGGCTGTAGTCCATGGGGTCGATAAGAGTCAGACACGACTGAGCGACTTCACTTTCACTTTTCACTTTCATGCATTGGAGAAGGAAATGGCAACCCACTCCAGTGTTCTTGCCTGGAGAATCCCAGGGATGGCAGAGCCTGGTGAGCTGCCGTCTATGGGGTCGCACAGAGTCAGACATGACTGAAGCGACTTAGCAGCAGCAGCAAGCAAGAGTGACAGAGGGCATCCTCCTGAGCTAAGAACATACCAGGACTTCCCAGTGCCTGGTTCCATCTCATACGGCACCTAGAAGCCAGCTGTCCTGAGAGTGAGGGGTCGTGGATCGTCTCCCTTGTGCCTGAAGAAGTCACAGCTGGCAAACGGCATTAGAGCAGACGAGGAAGTGCAGGGAGCATGCATTCAAGACAGTAGAAAGAATACAGGAGCTTACTTTGTTGTTGTTTTTTTTTTTTTTCTGCTCTGTAATAGAATAGCCAGTAGTTAATGTGAGTTTTAGGAGGAGAAGCCAGGTAGAACTGGGGTTAGAACCCAGATCCACCTCTAGACTTGGGAGAAAGTGTGCATGTAATTCAGATTCAACACAGATGTTCGAATGTTGCATGATCTTAGAGACCAAAAGAAAAAAGCCCTCTCCTCCAAAATGGATTCTCCATGACTTGTCCTGATGCCTAGATTTCCACGATGATGTTTCCTTTCCACTGGAATGAGTCTATGCGTGGCAGTGTGCCTGGAGATACTCAGTTCTAGGAGAATCACGGTATGTTGTTTGAGAACAGTGGTTTCACGCCAAAATCTGAGAAAAAAAAAGTTATAACCAACATGAATGTTTTATACAGTAGAAACTTGAACTGCGTTAAAAGCTAAAGGGTGAGAAATTTTATGTTTGCTTTGTGCTACGATCCCAGAGCCCCACGCACATGAACTCTCTTCATGGTCAGAGGTGCTTTGGTGAAAAGGCTTGACAAGTGCTTGTTGAAGGACTCTGGCCCCTGGGAAGCTTCTGAGAAGACAAAAACGTGTTGACTAGTGCTGGGGAAGCAATGCTTACATTCCTTGCCAAAACGTGAGCTCCTGAAGTCAGATGAGGTTGTTAGCTTGATTCATTCGGTACTATGAAAATACTTGAAGTAAGGAGATACCGGAAGCTGGAGTCTGATTAAATTCTGGGAGTGCAGAAACCACGGTGACAGGGAGAAAGTGCCTCAGTGGGACATTAGAATGTCATATGTCGGGGATGGGTTTACTAAAGAGATCATCTTCTCCTCCGTCAGACCATTGATTCTCCACCCACACCCTGCTTTAAAGAGTCTTCCCAGGCTCCCTTAGGAACCCAGATATTGTTCACAGAGGACCTGTTAAACAGGGCAGCGAAGCAGGGAACTGCCCCCTCTCCTCCGCATCTCTGACTCAGCCAACCACTGGCAGATGCTACATCCAAAGCAATGCATTTGGAATGTATTTGTGTGCATGCAAAAAGCCAGGAATCCTTTTTTTTTTTTATTCGGGATTATGGAAGTTGGGCTTCAAGATCTGATAGTCTGTGTGAACTGAAGACAGGTGATGGTGGCCACATGTATACCAGAACAGCAAAAGCCAGTCTTCACAAAGGGAAAAGATAGAACCAAATGTGTGGGGAGAAGTTATCAAGAGAACACAGGGGACTTCTGAGTTCTGAAGCCCCTCGTGAAGCCTGGCTTTTTGTGGACTGCTTCTACATCATGCGCATACAGTCCCCTCCCGGTTTAAGCTGGCTCAAGCAGATTTCATTCTTCACCACAAAAGTTCTCTGACAAAGAGAGTGATCAAAACCCAACACTACCTGGATGTAGGTAAGCATATACTTTAAAATTTTATTTATTTATTTTAAAAATATTTATTTATTTGGCTGTGCTGGGTCTTGGTTGTGGCACGCGGGATCTGAGTCCCTGTTCAGGGGTCAAACCCAGGCCCCCTGCATTGAGAGTGTGACTTAACCCCAGGGACTTAACCCTTGGACCACCAGGGAAGTCGTAAGAGTAACCATATACTTTATCATTTTAATTAAGACATTCAGGGCACTGTTCATGATTAGGCTGACATAGCAGGAAAACCAGGAGGTACGGCCATCCTTCCTATGTGGCCAAAAAGAGAAAAGAGATGCTAACTGCATATATTTCCCAGGCACTGTTAGCTGCTTAATTCTCAGCTACCTCATCCGATTGTCACAGCTCTCTTATCCTGTCTCAGAGCAGAAATGATGACAGCTCAAGAGACTGGGCACAGCAGCAGCTGTTGGGCAAGTCAGGAGAGGAACTCAGACCACGCTGACCACGGGGTCTGCTCTGCTCACCAGGCTGTCTTGCAGAATTGTTTGCCTGGGGGCCCTTAGTCCTTGTGTCAGCATCATGGGGTGTTAGAGAGCCCTGATCAGTGGAGAGAAACACATGCAATCACACCAGTCTCTCAGGACACCCATGCCCACCCTGTTGACACAGGGACAGTATCCAACCTCCTTGTTTGAAACACCTTTCAGCTGCAAGGGCGCATGCAAAAAAATCTCCACTAGCAAAGAAGGAAATTGAAACAATTCTGAGACAATTTAGGGGAATCCCCATTTTCATCAGAATTATCTGAGCAGCTCAGGACACAAAAGACTAGGCGTCAGAATTTTTCAGATAATTCCTTGTTTTCCTGGTCTAGCAGGTTTAACTCCCAGGCTTGCCTTTGTGAGCATGTGTTGTCCTTGCCACACAGTGAATACATACCAGTTTCTAGGTAAAATCTGGGTGGCAAAAAAGAAAGAGGTGATGGGAGAGAACATGATATTCTGATTAAAGTGTTAGTTGCTCGGTCCTGTCTGACTCTTTTCGACCCCATGGATTGTGGCCCACCAGGTTCCTCTGTCCATGGGATTCTCCAGGCAAGAATACTGGAATGGGTAGCCATTCCCTTTTCCAGGGGATCTTCCCGACCCAGGGATTGAAATCAGATCTCCTGCGTTGCAGGAGGTGGATTCTTTACCATCTGAGCCACCAGGTAGGCCCATTCTGATTAAGACGGAGGTGAACAATCTCTTCATTAAAATTCTAATGTGATCCCAGTTTTATTTCTGCTACGATGCCGCATGTAACAGGAAAATAATTTTTAGTTCCAAGTTTTATATCCCTTTTTTTATTGCTTGCTGCTGGCCTGCAGGGTTGATGTGGTTCCCATCAAGCAACCACCTGATGATTGGGGCTTCTGGAGTTTGCTAACCATTGTGGAGAGTGCCAGGTTCTTTCTGAGTCAGAAAAAGGGATCAGTTACTGCCAGCAGCACCCACCTGTTTCTGCTCAGTAAAGGGTAGGCTGCCAGGATAATAATGATGTCTTAATTCAGGGCGACGTGACCTCAAGGGGCAGTGAGCTTTCCTACCACGTTGATCCTGCCTGAAGGAGGGATTCCAGCAGTGGCTGAGAGTCCCATCTGTTCGGACACCACTTTTAGAGCCAATGACGAGTCTGTCCTGGGTGGTCTGCTCCAAGCAGGTGTAGCCCCGATAAGCCCTGACCTTAAGAGACGGGACACGGTGACTCAGAGGAACTGAGGAAGGTATAGTATGGACAAGAGAGCACAGTGTGGGTTGAGGAACTAGTACAGTAAGTCCCCTACATCCAAACGAGTTCCGTTCTGAGACTTCAAGTCCAATTTGTTAAGTCCAACAAAGTCAGCCTAAGTACCCAGCTAACACAATTGGCTATATATTGCTGCTTTTACCCTTGCTCCCAAACATCCCGGCCTTGAAATAAAAGTACTGTATTCTGTATAGTTCAGTTCAGTTCAGTCGCTCAGTCATGTCCGACTCTTTGTGACCCCGTGGACTGCAACACTCCAGGCCTCCCTGTCCATCACCAACTCCCAGAATTTACTCAAACTCATGTCCATTGAGTCAGTGATGACATCCAACCATCTCATCCTCTGTCATCCCCTTCTCCTCCCGCCTTTGATTTTTCCCAGCATCAGGGTCTTTTCCAGTGAGTCAGTTCTTCGCATCAGGTGGCCAAAGTATTGGAGGTTCAGCTTCAGCATCAGTCCTTCCAGTGAATATTTAGGACCGATTTCCTTTAGGATGGACTGGTTGGATCTCCTTTCTGTCCAAGGGACTCTTAAGAGCCTTCTCCAATACTACAATTCAAAAGCATCAATTCTTCGGTGAGCTTTCTTTATAGTCCAACTCTCACATCCATACTTGACTACTGGAAAAACCATAGCTTTGAATAGACAGACCTTTGTTGGCAAAGTAATGTCTCAGCTTTTTAATAAACTGTCTAGGATGGTCATAACTTTTCTTCCAAGGAGCAAGCATCTTTTAATTTCATGACTGCAGTCACCATGTGCAGTGATTTTGGAGCCCCCCAAATAAAGTTTGCCACTGTTTCCACTGTTTCCCCATCTATTTGCCATGAAGTGATGGAACCATATGCCATGATCTTAGTTTTCTGAATGTTGAGTTTTAAAGCCAACTTTGTCACTCTCCTCTTTCACTTTCATCAGAGGCTCTTCAGTTCTTTGTTTTCTGCCATAAGGGTGGTGTCATCTGCATATCTGAGGTTATTGATATTCCTCCTGTCAATCTTGATTCCAGCTTGTGCTTCATCCAGTCCAGCATTTCTTATGATGTACTCTGCATATAAGTTAAATAAGCAGGGTGACAATATACAGCCTTGACGTACTCCTTTCCCAGTTTGGAACCAGTCTGTTGTTCCATGTCCAGTTCTAAGTATTGCTTCTTGACCTGCATACAGATTTTACTGTACAGTGAGCTGAACCACTAGTAAAGCATGTACCCACATGACAGTGTACACCAGACACATGAACTAACATACATTATTGGACATGGGAGTGCCTGTTTGCATCTTTGATAATTCACAACTTGAGGGTTTGTATGTAGGGGACTTACTGCACACCCACACGGTGCTTACATCCCAAGGGCAGAGTTCTGATGTCCTAGACTGTGACTGAGATTCCCCATGACTGGCATTTCACAAGTGATTACAAAGCCAGAAAAATACATTTGACACATGCCAAACATTATGGAGACTTCCCAGATGGCTCAGTGGTAAAGAACCTGCCTCCCAGTGCAGGAGACACAAGAGATGTGGGTTCAATCCATAGGCCGGGAATATCCCCTGGAGAAGGAAATGACAACCCAGTGCAGTATTCTTGCCTGGGAAATCCCATGGGCAGAACAGCCTGGCTACTGTCCAAGGGGTTGCACGAGAGTCAGACACAACTTAGTGACTAAACAATAACAACAAACCTTATTGAACCTTGTAAAACGGAACTGTGAATTTTTTCACTGCAATGATCATTTATTTGAGAAAAAATACCTTCCAAAAAAAAAAGGAGAATAAAATATGATTGCTTTTTGAAGAACTTTATGGACTATCTATTGTAGCGTTCTTGGTGCCATGTCATAGCTACACATTTACTGGCTCTTTTTTCATGCACACAGAATGTTATCACTACAGTTAAGGGACCTGACAATTTCATTTTTTTTAATTGAAGTATAGTTGATCTACAGTGTTAATTTCTGCTGTACAACAAAGTGATTCAGTTATACACATATAAACGTCCTTTTTGTATATTCTTCTCCCTTACGGTTTATCATAAGCTATTGAATATAGTTCCCTGTGCTAGACAGTGGAACCGTGTTGTTTATCCACCTTGTATACAGAAGCTTGCATCTGCTAGTCCCAAACTCCCACTCCGCCCCACCCTCACCGTCCCTCTGTCTTAGTAACTACAAGTCTTTTCTCTGTCTGTGAGTCTGTTTCTTAGATAAGTTCGTTTGTGTTACGTTTTAGATTCCACGTGTAACTGATATGGCACGTGTTTGTCTTCTTCTGACTTACTTCACTTAGTATCATAATCTCTAGTTCCATCCATGTTGCTGCAAATGACATTATTTCATTCTTTTTTATGGCTGAATAGTATTCCATATGGAGAAGGCAGTGGCACCCCACTCCAGTACTCTTGCCTGGAAAATCCCATGGGCAGAGGAGCCTGGTGGGCTGCAGTCCATGGGGTCATGAAGAGTCGGACACGACTGAGTGACTTCACTTTGATTTTTCACTTTCATGCATTGGAGAAGGAAATGGCAACCCAGTCCAATGTTCTGGCCTGGAGAATCCCAGGGACGGGGGAGCCTGGTTGGCTGCCATCTATGGGGTCGTACAGAGTCGGACACGACTGAAGCGACTTAGCAGCAGCAGCAGCAGCAGCAGTATTTCATATAGCTTCTCTTTTGAATGACTTAAATCTTTGAGAATTATTCAAGTGCTCAAAATATTTTTCTTTTCCCACCCAACTCCAAATTAAGAGAAACAATTTTTAAAAATCACCCAGATGCATACCCTCAGTGTATGTGTGCACACAAATTGTCTTTTAGGGGTCTGCCTTAGAAGACTGTTCATCCATAGACAAATAGCTGAATAGCCCTGGTTGGTGCTAAATAACCAGACAGTGTCATCCATCTTAGCAGCATGAAAAATAAGGAAATTTGGAATAGAGTGACATAAAACAGCAGTTGAGCAGAGAGGTAGAGGCTAGAACATAACGCATGAGTCATAACTGAAACGTGACTCCTGTGACCTGACATATGGTTTGCTCTTTATCACTTTTTCCCCTCTACCCACTCTTCTTAATTATTTCTGCTGCTGCTGCTGCTAAGTCGCTTCAGTCGTGTCCGACTCTATGCGAACCCATAGATGGCAGCCCACCAGGCTCCCCCGTCCCTGGGATTATCCAGGCAAGAACACTGGAGCGGGTTGCCATTTCCTTCTCCAATGCAGGAAAGTGAAAAGTGAAAGTGAAGTCGCTCAGTGGTGTCCAACTCTTTGCGACCCCATGGACTGCAGCCTACTAGGCTCCTCTGTCCATGGGATTTTCCAGGCAAAAGTACTGGAGTGGGGTGCCATTGCCTTCTCCGTAAATATTTCTAATGGGCCTCAAATAAAAACTGTCTTTTTATTTAAAGATGCAATTCGTACTTCCACCCAGAATAACCATTAAGGATTTTTTTTCTCAGAACTTTGAATTAATGTTACTTTCTGGGAAATCATTGTTTTGAATCTGTTTATCTTCCTGGTGGTCAGAATGCAAACAGTATTACAGAAATGTTTTTCTTTCTTTCCAGTTTTCTTCCCTACTATCAATTTTGAACTTTAAATTGGATGCAAATCATATTAATAGAGAGGACTGATTGTTTAAAAGAGCATTTTATTTATTAGTTTTGGTGACATGACTTCTTAATGGTGTCTGTTACCCTGGAGGGCTATCATTTTGTTTTCTGTTTTGTTTTGTTATTTAAAACTCTTGTATTTATACATGCAATTGGCTAGGAGACCCCTGGTCTCCACAGTCAGAATGTGGCAAAGCCTGGAAGTGGGGTGAGAATGTGAGTGCTCCGCCTCATCCAGCTGAGCCCAGGACTCTTGGGCCAGGGCATGAAGGAGCAGCTAATAGGAAGAAAGAAAAAGGCACAGGCCTAAGCCAGTAATAATGATACCTTTTTGGTATTTTCAGGTACTATTTAAGTGAGCGCTAAAATCACAGAAGTAAGGAAGGAATAATATAATTGCCAAAAGTTAGAGTTGTAACCAAGGCAACAACAGTTGCCTGTTAGTTGTTACCGTCTTCCTTCTGTCTGTACTGAGGATGAGAGGCCAGCTCATCCCAGAGTCCTTGGAATCATATGCAGTGATGGCCTAAAAGTATGCTGTTGGTGCATTTTCTGGATCTTAAAGGTATTCTTTTTATTCACTGTATACCCACAATTTTAAATTGTGGTCATAGAACTGAACTAATTGGCTTGTTGGGAGAGGTGAGAGAAAGGGAAAAATAAATAATTAGGGCAAAACTGTGGTGTTAAATGTTTTATGTCATTTTATATAGTTTTGTCAGAATTACAGGTTCAAGTTAAGGTTGATTAGTTTTAATAGCAGTCCTTGAAGTTTTATGACAGCATTTGGGCTGTCAATTTGCTGCACCTATTTATACTCTGGTCTTTCTCCAGCCATTAACAGCTGGCCAGCCACTCCCTTTTGCCCTGCGATCTTTAGCCAGGCAGGCGGGGGTTATCTTCAATGCCTTTAAAAAGAATCGTGACCAATAAAACACTTTACAAAGCTTTTGAAAAACAAAGGTCCTCAAGTAAATTGGCTGACTTGTTCTGTACTATTCAATTCCTGATATTAAAGAGTTCTTCGAATCCCAAAGTACGGATTTTTAGGCTACAGGAACAAACAAACTTATTTCTCATTGGCAAAAATGTGCTAATTGTAATGGTTCCTATTTTGATTAATAAAGATGTGTTTGAGCCTAGTTATAATAATTTAAAATTTATGGTCCGAAATGGCAATTACATTTTCACCAACCAATAGATGTGTACCTCTGTTAGGATCAGGGAATGCAGTCAGCTCCCCAAGCACTGACCCTTTCTGCAGTGGTGGTTTGGCAAAGACCCCGGAGATTCTGTAGCCCAGAGGCTGCATGTCCTGAGCGGGTACTTTATCCCTTTGCAGCAGCTGAAAAACCACCACATGGAGCATCACACGGAGGCCTGAATCTAGTCTTACTTCTTCCACTCAGACACCCTAACTATTGCACCCCAGGGAAGCAAACATCAAGGTTTCAGTCATTCATTGGCATACTGCTCCATAAAGCACCACCTCCATTGTGCTGGGCCAGGCACGTGGGCAGGCACGTGTGCCTGCTTCACATCTCTGGGCTGGGAAGTTGCTAGAAAAAGAGTCAGTGGCTGTGATCTCCAGAGTCTAAGGTTTCTAAGAAAGAATGTTTGACAGCACAACATATTTTCTGTCTCATTGGTTTCCAGTATGCATTTTTTAATGCATACATTATTCTAAATCAGACAAGGGATTTTTCAACCAGTATGGGCTTCCCTGGTGGCTCAGTTGGTAAAGAATCTACCTGCAATGCGGGAGACCTGGATTTGATCCCTGGGTTGGATAGATCCTCTGGAGAAGGGATCAGGTACCCACTCCAGTCTTCTGGCCTGGAGAATTCCATAGACTGTATAGTCCATGGGGTCTCAAAGAGTTGGACACGACTGAGCGACTTTCACTGATGAGGTTATGTTCTTTCTGAGAAAGCAGGTAAAACCTAACTTCAAACCTCAGTGGGCTTCCCAGGAACCTCAATAAGGAAATACAACTTGAGTTCTGTGTCAAAAAGTTTCAGGTGCCTCCAGGAAGCTTAGCAAGTGTGAGTCAAGGTTGGGGAGGGTGAGAGGCTGACTTTAGAGGCTGGGACTGCCGGGTCAGAGACAGGTGACAAACATATATCAGTTGCTCCTCTTGGTTGGAAATTTGACCAATGATTGGGAGGCATTTCATGACTAATTTTTGTCCCACAGCACTGGGAGTCTCGTTCCAGGTGAGGCAAAAATTCACTGCAGATGTTTACAGGCTAAGGATTCTTTCAACTGCTGTGCCTTCCAGATGCACTGAGGTCAGCACGTGGCAAAGGAGAGGTGGGGAAGGCTCATGTCTCCCTGCCCCCCTCCTCTCAGTGCTGCTGGTTTACCATCTTTGACCTCTGCAGTTTCCTCCCATGATGCTGTGGTCTGCAGAATGATGGCTCCCCAGAGATGTCTGGATTCTAATTCCCAGAACTTGTGGATGTGTTACTTTCCGTGGCAAAAGGGGCCTGGCAGGTGTGATAAAGTTAAGGGGTTTTTGATGGGGAGATTGTTCCAGATTATCCTACCGGTGTAATCACAGTGACTCTTATAAGGCGTAGAAGGAGGCAGGGGAGTCACAGAGAGAGATAGGACAATGGAAACAGAGGGCAGAGTGATATGATTACTGCCTGGAAGGTGGAAGAGGGTGGCAAGTCAAGGACACAGAGCTTCTAGAAGCTGGAAAAGGCAGGGAACAGATTCTCCCCTAGAGCTTCTAAAAGGAATATCGCCATGCCAATCACCTTGATTTTAGTCCTCAAGGTCCTTTTTCTGACTTTTGACTTCTAGAACAATAAGATAAATCAGTTCAGTTCAGTCACTCACTCATATCTGACTGCTGTCTCATGAATCGCAGCATGCCAGGCTTCCCTGTCCATCACCAACTCCCAGAGTTTACACAAACTCATGTCCATTGAGTCGGTGATGCCATCCAACCATCTTATCCTCTGTTGTCCCCTTCTCCTCCTGCCTTCAATCTTTCCCAGCATCAGGGTCTTTTCCAATGAGTCAGTTCTTCGCATCAGGTGGCCAAAGTATTGGAGTTTCAGCTTCAACATCAGTCCTTCCAATGAACACTCAGGACTGATCTCCTTTAGGATGGACTGGTTGGATCTCCTTGCAGTCCAAGGGACTCTCAAGAGTCTTCTCCAGCTACTGAGATTGGGGTAATTTGGCTCAGCAGCCATAGAAAATTAATTCGATGCCTCATCACATATCTGAAGACAGGAAGAGGGTCATAGTGTTCTTCTCAGCACTTCTGGTGGTTGATGCCTGCAGGGTTCTGATCTAAAGCGGCTAGAGAATCTATCACTGACCACTGAGGCTGCATCAGAGCCAAGCTGCTGCCATCTCCTCCCAAGCTGCAGTAACGCTCCTCGGACCCTGGGGCACCACTGCTGCTGAATCCGTGGCTCTGAGGAGCAGCACGGGGGAGTTCGAATGCCTCGTTTCCTCACATTCACTGCTGCGTCCTCAGTGTCAGGGACATCATCCAGGGCACGTGGCATGTTCCATGCAATTCCCACTGTCAGAGAGGACCTGAGAACACATCTTGGTGCCAGAGTGTGGGCTTTGAGGCAGTACTGGTGATGTGTGCCAGGGCGGCCTTCTAAACTTGGTGACAATCACATCATATTGTCACTGACTCTTTGGTAAATTTCAGTGGCAGTGGTTCTTATGTCCACTTTGATCATCCTAAAGATCCAACCAGTCCATCCACGGACAGAGAAGCCTGGTGGGGTACAGTCCATGGAGTCGCAGAGAGTCAGACACGACACACGCAACAGTACAAGAGGATTCCCTTTTCTCCATACCCTCTCCATTTATTGTTATAGATTGTTTGATGAAGGACATTCTGACTGGTGTGAGGTCATATCTCATTGTAGTCTTGATTTGAAGGTCTCTAATAATGAGTGATGGTGAGCATCCTTTCATGTGTTTGTTGGCCGTCTGTATGTCTTCTTTGGAGAAATGTCTGTCTAGGCCTTCCACCCATTTTTTTCATTGGCTTGTTTGTTTTTCTGGTATTGAGCTGCATGAATTGCTTGTATATTTTGGAGATTAATCCTTTGTCAGTTGTTTCATTTGCGATTACTTTCTCCCATTCTGAGGATTGTCTTTTAATCTTGTTTATAGTTTCCTTTGCTATGCAAAAGCTTTTAAGTTTAATTAGGTTCCACTTGTTTATTTTTGTGTTTATTTCTATTACTCTAGTAGGTAGGTCGGAGAAAGCAGTGGCATCCCACTCCAGTACTTTTGCCTGGAAAATCCCATGGACAGAGGAGCCTGGTGGGCTACAGTCCATGGGGTTGCTAGAGTCGGACACGACTGAGTGACTTCCCTTTCACTTTTCACTTTCATGCATTGGAGAAGGAAATGGCAACCCACTCCAGTGTTCTTGCCTGGAGAATCCCAGGGGCGGGGAAGCCTGGTGGGCTGCCGTCTCTGGGGTTGCACAGAGTCGGACATGACTGAAGTGACTTAGCAGCAGCAGCAGCAGCAGTAGGTAGGTAAAAGAGGATATTGCTGTGATATATGTCAAAGAGTGTTCTGCTTATGTTTTCCCCTAAGAGTTTTATAGTTTCTGGCCTTATATTTTGGTCTTTAATTTATTTCAAGTTTATTTTTGTGTTAGGAAGTGTTCTAATTTCATTCTTTTACACGTAGCTATCTAGGAAAGGCTGTTTTTTTCTTCATTGTATATTCTTGCCTCCATTGTCGATGATAAAGTGTCCATAGGTGCGTGGGCTTATCTCTGGGCTTCCTATCTTGGTCCATTGATCTATGTTTCTTTCTTTGTGCCAGTACCATACTGTCTTGATTACTGTAGCTTTGTAGTATAGTCTGAGGTCCAGAAGGTTGATTCCTCCAGCTCCATTCTTCTTTCTCAAGATTGTTTTGGCTATTCAGAAGTCTTTTGTGTTTCCATACAAATTGTGAATTTGTGTGTGTGTGTGTTCTACTTCTAAAAATTGCCACTGGTGATTTGACACTGAATGCATTGAACTATAGTTTGCTTTAGGTACTATAGTCATTTTCACAATATTTATTCTTCAAATCCAAGGCCATGATTTCTCTTTCCATCTGTTTGTGTTGTCCTTGATTTCTTTCGTCAGTGTCTTCTAGTTCTCTGTATACAGGTCTTTTGTCCCACTATACAAAACTCACTATAGAAAACTCTAAGGATGCCACCAGAAAATTCCTAGAGCTAATCAATGAATTTAATAAAGCTGCAGGATATAAAATTAATATACAGAAATCCTTTGCATTCCTATACACTAACAATGAAAAATCAGAAAGGAAAATTAAGGAAACAATTCACCACTGCAACAAAAACGAATAAAATACCTGGGAATGAACTGTAGGCTTTTTTAAATAGCAACAATGTCAGTCACCTACCTAACTAATGATTGAGAAATGAATTATTTTCCTTCTTTCTATGTAAATCCGAAACCCTTTTAGTATTAGGGAAAGTTAAGGAGGCCAGAAAGAAGATCTTTTTTTTTACATTTAGGGAAATTTATTACATGGAGGAATTTTTTTTTTTTTTTCTGTGAAAATACAAGAAACTCAGGAGATGCAAAAGCTAGTTTTGTATAAACTGCTTATGCACTAAAGAAAGAAAGTGGAGGAAAAGTAGAACAGTAATTGCAGTTTGCCTTTTATATTATAGTTGAAGGCACTTTCCTGTTCAGTAATTTTAATAACGAAACCTCCCTCAACCGTCTCCCCTGATCAGTTTGAGCATAATTTAAGCATTCTTCCCTTTGCGTTTATACCTTCATGGTTTCAAATTATGTCAAGTGTCCTGCCAAGACTTAGATCAGTCTACCGTAGATAAAAATTAGACTCCAAAGCAACTATAAATTTATGTTTTTCTTGTTTCAAAACACAATTCTATTTACAGTCACCCTATCATTATTTTAATTTTTAAATCCAGCCAGTCATTAGTAGAATTATAGACCAGTCAGAGAGAGAAAGTTCAAATTAACTTTGTGGTATTTTCTTCTCCAAATTCTCAGTTAAATGCTTGTAGACATTGGTTCCCAGTCTGTAGGATGGAGGTCTCTGAGGCGCCAAGATTTTAATGTGAGGGATTCGCAGATTCCTGGTGGCTGTTCACTGAATAGCTTAGATGTTGCATGCACAAATGCACCACCATCCTCCAAAGGCATATAGTTGTTAATGTGATTCTAACAACTCCCATTCATTTAAATGTCTCAGTTAAATCACTATAACTTTTTCATAATTTATTTCCTTGGTCAATGGACAATTGCTTTGAGGGAGGGATTGTATTATATTTCTCAAAAGTAAAAATAGATCCTCATGATTAAAAATGAAAGCAGATACATAACTAGAGAAAATAGCCACACCAGTGGTCACTTCTTCTGATAAAAGTACATGAAGATGACAGGAAGTGTTGACCCAATACTTGTCAGGAGGTCTACAGCTTCTCTCGGTCACAGTGATAGCTCTGGGCATATAACCCCAAATATCTGTTAAAAAAAAAAAAAAAAAGTGATTCAAGAACACAGTTTAGGTGATACAGACAAACTCTGTTTAACACTTCCTGAAGCAGTCTCCTTTTGGAGAATCTCCCAAGGAGGCAGAAGGCAGGGAGATTTTATAGGATAAGGAATAAAGAACAAGGAAGAGAAAAGTAGAAAATATCAGATTGGCTGTGGCCATGTCATCATCCTTGATGGGATGAGAAGGCCTAGAGTTGGCTCGGCATTTGGGGTTTGGCTGGCTGGATGTTCCATGTTTCTGGTCTAACAGAGCACTTACAGGAATGCAGAAGTTATAGTTTTAGCTGACATGGTGCCCTGGACAAGGGGCTCTTCATCTTGGGCTTAGAAAGTTATTTCAACATGTCTCAAGACTCAAATGTATGACCAGAAATTTTTAGAAACGTATTTTAGATCCCTTTCTATTTGGAGAGCAAAGGCTTGTGCCCCTTCAAAAAGGAAGGCGTGTGGGCCCAGTGACCCACTGCAAAGGGTATGTCCTTCCAGGGCAGCTGTGACTGATTCCTGTCTTCACCATAAGCAAGGCTCTCACTGCATGTCTAGGGGCCTAGGCAGGGAACAAGAAGGGGTTTGAAAAAGAGGAGTGAATGTAGGTGAACCATATTGTTTAGCAAATCACCACCCAACAACATGGACTTTGAAGCCAGCCAAGAGCAGGCAGGATGCAGAGGGGAGCTAGTGGTTCCCTGTGTTACAACCGGTCACGCTCTGTTCATGCAGATTTATCAGGAATCAGCAAGTGTTCTCAAGTCTTTGATGTCATTGTTTCATTGAAATCTCATGACAGCACTTAGGAGTCAGTGCATGAAGAAACTGAGATTGCGTGAAGGCAAGTGGTGTTGAGGTCTCCTGGTTGGGAAGGGACACATAGGGAGCTCAGATTTAACCCCCAAGCCTGTGCTTTAGCAGATGTCGATGCCGAGCCCAAGCCCTGGCCAGAGATGTGAACTGGACAGTCCTCTTTCTCTCCTTCGCTTCTTGCTATTTACTTAATAAATGTTTCAGGGCACCCCAGCCACCACTTCTGTATATTGGGAGCCAGTATAACTTGGTGGCTCAAAGTGAAGGCTTTGGAATCAGACCCAGTGGATTCAAGTCTTTAACTGTGACTGGCTAGCAGTGTTGTCTTGTGTGACTTTCTTTGCCTAACTCTTGTCCCTTAAGGTTCTGATGATGAAATCACATGGCATTGTCATTCATTGCATGAATTTTAATTGGAAACCCTGAACTGAGGGGTTGGAGTTAGGATGGCCCATTCCCCAAAGGATGGGGAAAGCTATTACTACAGATAAAGTAGGAGGGCCTGTCAATAAACCTACTCTTCCTCACAAGCTTCTTGTGAGAATTCAACTAAAGGAAGATCAATGGAGACACATTGTGTCGGGAATAGGCTGCACACTCAGACTGTTAGGGGAAAACTCTTCTTAGAGCTCAGCCTAATGGGCAGCTAGTTGCAATTCCAACACTACAATGAACTACTGCTTCTTCAGAAGAGAATAAGGGGGAAATTTGGTGTTTGGGAGTCATATTACATGAAAGATTACTTCTCTTTAAACACCAAGATCACCTTGTACATAGTGAGATCAGAATGCAAGAGATACTTGGAAAGCAGCCAAGGGAGAAGGACTCCTCTATACTTTGTGAAGCCTGTTCTAGGTATTATCTCAGCAGGAACTTTGACTTGTTCATTAAAATGATGAGTGAATCATTGGATTGTTAAATGAATACGTATTTTAAAATAAATATACATATATATTTTACATAAAGATATATATATAATTGCAAAATATATGTAGGCATTATATATTTATATATATATATATATAAAAGCAAAGTGGAAAGAAAAATGAAAGTGTTAGTCACTCAGTTGAGTCCAACTCTTTGGGACCCCATGGACTGTAGCCCAGCAGGCCCCTCTGTCCATGGGATTCTCTAGGCAAGAATACTGGAGTGGGTTGCCATTTCCTTCTCCAGGGGATCTTCCCATCCCAGGGATCAAACCTGTGTGTCCTGCATTGCAGGAAGATTCTTTACCATTTGAGCCACCAGGGAAGCCCATATGTCTATACATACATATATATATATATATATGTACACACACACACACATATATGTATATCTGTACATGTAGATGTACATGTATATACATATGCACTTACACGGGCTTCCCTGGTGGCTCAGATGGTAAAAGAATCTGCCTGCAATGCAGGAGACCTGGGTTTGATCCCTGTGTTGGGAAGATCCCCTGGAGAAGGCCATGGCAACCCACTGCAGTATTCTCGCCTGGAGGATCCCATGGACAGAGAGGCCTGGCGGGCTATAGTCCATGGGGTCACAAAGAGGAGTCGGACACGACTGAATGACTAAGCACAGCATGCACTGACATATTTTCTCTCTCTTAGCTTCCTGAGCTTATATCTTCAGATACAAGTAGTACATAATAGTATACCGCTGTCTGGGAAAGCATGGAGCACAGTGTCTGAAACTGATCAGATGTACCTCATGTCACTTGCATCAGAGCCTAAGTCTCTCTCCTTCCTCAGGGACGACTTTTACTCACACAGGTATCCTCTCTGCTCCTTGCAACTCTCTCTGGGGATGATGGGGCTGTTTTAAAGATAATCAGAAGGACTCTCAAATTCTGAGTGTCAGAATATATAGAATAAGAATCTTTTTAACATGTTTCTACTCATGATTTGGCAGTTCCTCAAACCCACTCTGAATTTCTTATTTCTCTGCAACTGAATCTCTTCCCAAGAGAAATGTGCAGTAAGTCCTAGTGGTATCTCCCACATTTCATGCACATCTATATTACCCACTTGTATGAAAATAAAGACATACCCAACATTCCATTCTATAGGAGGGAAAGCCTTCAAATACATTGAAGTGGAAACTGCATTTCCTTGTACTGAATTAAGGTTTAGACAGCTTCACAACAAGATGTATTATCATTTAAACATTGCATGCCTGAAAATGCCCTTGTGAAGCTATCATCCATTTCTAATTCCTTTATTTAACCTGGAGTCTTTGAAGAGAAGTTAAAACTGATAGGTAGAGGGAAATAGTATACATTTAATAAGAGGGAATCTTGTTGTTGGCAATTGGTAGACTATTAATTCTGCCAGAAAAAAAAAATATGGGACTTAACTTATCCATGAGAGAATGTTTACTACCTATGTTTTTTCCAGAGGCATTTAGGTATCATTAATTTCAGGTATGTTTGCATAGTTCCGTTGTCCCAGGCTGAGCATTTTTAGGAGAGCTTGGGGGCTTAATGAACTAAACTGACTTTCAGTTTTTTGACAAATCATTTCATGGGAGGTGAGAATTCATTTGCTGAATAATGAACATGGCATATTCCATTTAATTACTTTCTCAAACTCTCCCATCTCATGCCTGAATCAAGGTTTCTCAGAAGTGTAATTAAAAGAGTATATGGTAAGGGAAAAATAGGATTGAGACATGTTTAATTCCTCCTAAAATTATAGAAATGAATATGGATGCTTTAAAACTGTATTTCAGGAACTGGGCTAGGACCTGGCACACTGAATTTAGCATCTAGGTCATAAACGACCTTGGCAGAATCAGTCTTAATAGGATGGGAGCTGCATAGCTGTGGATTAAGAATGAAAAGGAGATGAGCAAAAGGACATCCTAAGTGTAGTCCCCTGTTTCAAGGGCTTGATTTTTTTAACAGGAAGGTATTTATTTTCTGGTCTGTAATTTACTTTAAAATACTTTCGCAGACATGATGTGCACAAATATAGGTTTCAGTTCTTTTTCATCCAGACCCTAAGGCAGGCAGTTATTCTAATTTGAAATACATACTCCAGTGGTGGTTATCAGTAGCATTTAATCAAAATGCTGCCATCAGAGGCAGCTGCAAGTGCCTTAGCAATCTTTTATGTCTAACACTGATGGTTTTGATAATTAGTATAATGAATGTCAGAATTGGGTTTTCCTTTGTGAAATCTCAGGTATTGGAAATGTGTGGATTAGTCAGAAAAGTTTTAGAGACATCCTGACCTTTGTATGAACAAGATATGAAATAAGGGTGAAGCTCCCTAAGCTTGATTTTTATGCAGCCACATGTCCGAGGCAGGCTTCCCTGGTGGCTCAGATGGTAAAGAATCTGCCTGCAATGCAGGAGACCCAGGTTCAATCCCTGGGTCGGGAAGATCCTCTGGAGAAGAGAATGGCAACCCACTCCAGTATTCTTGCCTGGAGAATTCCATGGACAGAGGAGCCTGGTGGGCTACAGTCCATAGGATTGCAAAGACTTGGACACGACTAAGACTTTCACTTTCACATGTCCCGAGACAGTGAATGGAATAAGGTCCCAGAGGATAGAGGTGCTGGAAGAGGTGGGATTCAGAATGGAAGTGGCAGCACAAGTTCTGGATGGGAGGATGCCTGGTGGCTGGACGTGAAGTCTGTAGTTTGTCGGAAGCCTTTCCAGGTTTTACTGATTAGTAGGTCTGAGGCTCTGGAGCTGACCTTGCCATGGACTTCCTTCCCATCTTTCTCCCCATCCCTGGGCATGTGTCTGGTTTTTGGGTACTCAGACCCTTCTCTTTCTTCTAACTGGGACAGCCTCTCCCTTGAAGCAGACAGAGACTCATAAGACTATTAATGGACTTTATCTTTCTGGTGAATAATTGAAACTTTTATTATCTAGAATAGAGCTTAGAAATCCTCCCCGTTTATAATTGTTGTTAATTATTTTGTGTAACCACGTCTGTTCTGCATTTTGATTGGCATCTAGTTGTTTTCAGAGCAGTGTCTGTTTGGTAAATGTGGATCTTTATGTTAGCAGACTTTTCTTTTTTAAAATGAAAATAGAACGAATTTAAGGAGTGGAAGAGGATGCCAGTTACCCAAAAAAGAGATCAGCTACTGTGTTAATGCTAAGATAGAGCTTTTGGTAAAGACAATGAGCTGGGGTAGATTGTTATAAAATCAACAGCATATGATGGCATTTCACTGGAAACTTGACACTAAAATTTTTTTGCCTCTTATGCCCACTGTATTAACCATAAACTGACTTTTCTAAACACAGTCTAATGAAAGGTAACTGAAAGAACCATACCAGGGAAGGTAAATGAATGATTTAATTTTTTTCTCATCTCTACAAATGTTTAAAGGTATTCTAAAAGGCCAATATTTTGTTGCATGAAGCAATAATGCTGGTGAAGAAAATGACTCCTTAATGTCTAAACAGTGAAATGAAACTATCATGCCACTAAGTAAATGGCATAAAAATCGATGATTTTTATTCCAGGAGATTAAATCCACATTTTTCAGAGAGAAAGGACAGTCAAGAGATGGATTTCCCTACAATCCAACAACATAATTGTGGTTACTAGTACCCTTTTCCAGTATGCTCACTGTCAATGGTTTATGTCAAAAATAAAACACAGGATGATGGTATAAGCAAAACAAGAGGAGTCACAGAGGTAGAGGAAAGGAAATCAGTAAAATGATCTCCATGAATGCTCCTATTTGGATTCCTCTCAGTGTTGAAGAGAAAGGCAATATCAGTGCCTAAAAGGCCAAGAACTCTCGGACAAAGGGGCTTCAGAGAATCCTTACATGGAAGAAAACCGGAATTGAAGCTCTACGTTATGTACCATTCCACATGGCACTATATAAGCTTTGATTAAATTAAGAAATCCTTAAGCATGTTAAACACTGACTAAATTACAGTTGAAAAGGGGAATATGTTATACAATCAGTACCTGTAGGATTTGAACATTTCTTTCAGATTGAGAGATTCCACGTGTATCAAGTTTTATCAGTTCAGAACTAAATATTAGGTCAAAGGACATATTTGGAAAGCTGTATCTAATCAGGTCACAGGAATGAAGAGGTCCTAACATTTGCTGCAGTCACACAGACCATAGTTCGCTGTTGTGCATTAATCCTTTTTTCACCCTTCTCTGATGGAGAAGCCTTGGTTTTGAAAAACGCCTTGGTTTAGGAGCCAGAAATGGTATAAAGCAGTGTGACTCAAATCGTGAGTTACTATTGCTGCTGCTAAGTCACTACAGTCGTGTCCGACTCTGTGCGACCCCATAGACGGAAGTCCACCAGGCTCCCCTGTCCCTGGGATTCTCCAGGCAAGAACACTGGAGTGGGTTGCCATTTCCTTCTCCAATGCGTGAAAGTGAAAAGTGAAAGGGAAGTCGCTCAGTTACTATTACTGGCCTACAATAAACTAGGCCCAGAAATTAAAAGTTAACATTTAGGGACTTCCCTGGTGGTCCAATGGTTAAGAATCCACCTGCTAATGCAGGGGACGTGGGTTCAATCTTGGGACTATTCTTTATGCCCAGGGGCAGCTAAACCCATGTTCCATAACTACGGAAGCCTGCAAGCCCTAGAGCCTGTGCTCGGCAGCATGAGAAGCCACCACAGTGAGAAGCATGCACACCACAGCTAGAGAGTAGCCCTGACTCACCACAACTAGAGAAAGCCCATGCACAGCAATGAACACCCAGTACAGCCAAAAATAAATAAATAAAATTATTTTTAAAAGTTAGCCTTTAGGAACTTTTATAGCAAAGAGTAATTTGATATCTAGTAAACCTAGTAATAAAAACTTGGGGCTTCTATTTATATATATATATGTGTGTGTTTTAACTGTCATTTAGTTTTTCTAATAATTCATTTTTATTGTATTTTCCAGAAATTTTCCTTTGAAGATAGGATAAAAATATCTGGTTCTTCACATGTATAGTTAGAAGAGCATTACTATAGACCATAACTGAGCCATAATGATTTTATGAAATCAATATTACAAATCAAGGTCTATAGCTTTATTAATAAGGTTTTTTTTTTTTTTTTGGATATAAAGGTGGCTTCCCTGGTGGTTCAGTAGTAAAGAATCCGCCTGCCAATGCAGGAGACATGGGTCAGGAAGATCCCCTGAAGAAGGAAATGGCAACCTACTCCAGTATTCTTGCCTGGGAAATCCCATGGACAGAAGCAGCTGGTGGACTACAGTCCATGGAGTTACACAAGAGTTAGACATGACTTAGCGACTAAACAACAACAAGCTTCTTTTTTGTAGAATCTCAACCTTAAACCCACCATGACAAGAAAGAGTCGTAAAGTTTTGTGAGTTTTTTACTGACTAATCCTGTATTCCATTGTCACAAATCTATTTTGGCATGATTTGCTTCTGCCAAACTTCTTTAATCCCCTTTGTCTTCATTCCAATCTATAAAATCTTATGAAAGAGCCAGAGTCAGAGAAATAACATGTGGATTTCATTTTTTTCAAAGACGCTCTTCAGCTTTCCATGATTTGTCATCATTAAAGTGCATAATGCATAGAGAACTAGATGGCAGAAATTTCAAGACTCACAGACTCACTTAATGTTAGCTGTGTAAAACATTTGTGCTGTGCGTAAAATATTTATGCCTTTAAAAAAGTGTTTGTTGGCGGGCGTGGGCCTGGCGGCCTGGAGACCCCACGGGCCCGGGCCCGGGGGTTTCCTGGGGTGGCGTCTCTGCCTGGTCACCACGCCCTTGGCCCTTCAGGGAATTGGGGACCTTGCCGTTTGAGGTTAATTCCTCTGTGGAAAGCCTCTCGCTCCCACAAAGAAGTCTGTGTTACAGGAAGTAATCCCAAGTGGCTCAATGGGTAAAGAATCTGCCTGCAAGGCAGAAGACGTGGGTTCGATCCCTGGGTCAGGAAGATCAGCCCCCCACCCACCGCATTCTTGCCTGAAGAATCCCATGCACAGAGGAGCCTGGTGGGCTACAGTCCATGGGGTCACAGAGGGTCGGATGGACGGAAGCGACGGAGCACTCACACTATGGAAATGATGTTGGACAAAAAAGCAAATTCCAGTGATTTTCTTGAGTTCAAAATGGGTCGTAAAGCAGTGGAGACAAGGCACATTCGGCCCATGAGCTGCTAAAGAACGTTCAGTGCGGTGGTGGGTCAAGGAGTTCTGCAAAGAGAGCCTTGATGATGAGGAGCGTAGTGGCCATTGGAAGTTGACAGGGACAGCTGAGTGAGAGCCATCTTTGAAGCTGATCCTCCTACAACTACATGAGAAGTTGCCCAAACTCAACATCCACCATTCTGTGACCGTTCAGCCTCTGAAGCAGATTGGAAAGGTGAAAAAGCTCAAAGAGAGGGTGCCTCATAAGCTGACTGCAACTCAAAAAAAATCAGTTTTAAAGTGTCGTCTTCTCTTAGTCTACATAACAACAACGAACTATTTCTCAATCGTATTGTGACGTGCAAAGAAAAGTGGATTTTATACAACAACCGGGACAACCAGCTCAGTGGTTGGAACTTAGAAGAAGCTCCAAAGCACTTTCCCTAGCCAAACCTGCACCAGAAAAAGTCATGGTCACTGCTTGGTGGGTGGCTGCTGGTCTGACCCAGTACAGCTTTCTGAATTCCGGCTGAACCATGACCTCTGAAAAGCAAGCTCAGCGATTCGAGAGGATGCACCAAAAACCGCAACGTCTGCGGCCGCATTGGTCAGCAGAAAGGGTCAGCAGAAGCCACAGATGTGAGGAAGGGATGGGGGCCTTGCAGGGCAAGCTGTGGGCCTCAAGGGCGTCAGCTTCGAAGATCGGCTTAGGCCTGACACTGCCCACTAACTGTGAGGCTTGGTCTTAGTATCTGATTAAAGATGGGTTTCACTGGGCCCCTGTCAGACTTGATTAGGGCTCATACCTGTGTCTGGATGATGAGTTAGACATTTGCCGTCTGACTAAATGCTCCTGAATTACTCCAACTGCATGCGATGAACATGTACTAAGGTGAGCGTCTTCCCTGGCAGGTTAATATGATGACGCAATCTTAGGGGTGTCCTCTTAGTGTGAGAAAGGAACTGATAAATTGTGTGTTATTTCTAAGATTTTTCCCTGAAAGAGGAAGCTTAATAATTGCAGATGTTGACCATGCTGGGACACAGCCCAGTGGAATGAAGGACTGTGCTCACGCACACTGGTAGGAGCTGGCTGTTCACACCCACACAGCCTCAGGCCAGGGTGCCCTCACTCACTTGAAAGGCAAGCGTGCTTCTCCCGGCCCCCAGGGTCAGTGTGGTCACAGGTCCCTGTCACCCGAGGCAGGTGTGGATGCTGGACCCCAGTGGACAGCAGCCCCAGGACCCGACTCACTTGCGGCATCTATTTCCTGTAGACTGGCATGCTGGCAGCTGTGTGGGGACAGCCAAGGCCGCCCACTGGAGATTCAGGTCTCCCGCCTAGATGTTCTGCAGAAAAGTCCAATCATAATGAATATTTGAAGATAAATACTTTATCTACAGAAATAAAAGTTAAAAACAGTAGCATACAAAATAAATTTTACAGAAATTTAAGATTTGGTTTAATTCACCATTTAATTTTTCAAAGCAGATTAATAAATTATCAATTAAAAAATAAAGTGTTCGTTCAAGCTGACTTATGTAATGTTAATGTTAGCTGACAGTTCTGAACAAACCCCAGTGGAAAGTAGTTTGAGGCGCCCAGGCTGAGATTTTTTTGTTAGTCTTTTTTTTTAATTCATTGATCTCCTAGTGAGTTATCTTTTGTTGTTGCTGTTGTGTCGCTAATTTTTGTCCAAATCTTTGAGACTCTATGGACTGCAGCACACCAGGTTTCCCTATCCTTCACAATCTCCTGGAGTATGCTCAGATTCATGTCCACTGAGTCGGTGATGCTGTCTAACCATCTCATCCTCTGCTGCTCTCCTCTTTTGCTTTCAATCTTTCCTAGCATCAAGGTATTTTCCAATGAGTCGACTTTGCATCATGTGACCTAAGTATCAGAGCTTCAGCCATCAGTCCTTCCAATGAATATTCGGAGTATTCAAATACCCTAATTTCCTTTAGGATTGACTCTTTTGATCTCCTTGCAGTCCAAGGGACTCTCAAGAGTCTTCTCCAACACCACAATATGAAGGCATCAATTCTTCAGCACTCAGCCTTTTTATAGTCCAACTCTTACATCCGTACATGACTACTGGAAAAACCTTAGCTTTGACTATACCGACCTTTTTCAGCAAAGTGATGTTTGGCTTTTTACTATGCTGTCTGTGTTTGTCATAGTTTCCTTCCCAGGAGCAAGCAGGTTTTAATTTCATGGCTGCAGTTACCATCTGCAGAGATTTTGGAGCCCAAGAAAATAAAATCTGTCACTGTTTCCACTTTTTCCCCTTCTATTTGCCATAAAGTGATGGGACTGGATGCCATGATCATAGTTTTTTGAATGTTCAGTTTTAAGCCAACTTTTTCACTCTCCTCTTTCACCTTCATCAAGAGGCTCTTTAGTTCCTCTTTGCTTTTTGGCCTTAGGGTGGTATCATCTGCATATCAGAGGTTGTTGATATTTCTCCCAGCAATCTTGATTCCAGCTTGTGATTCATCCAGCCTAGCATTTCACATGATGTACTCTGCATATATGCTAAATAAACAGGGTGACAGTATACAGCCTTGTCATACTTGTGAATTACCTATGGGATGATAATTAGAGGTTGACTGTAGGCATAGAACAGATTTCTCTCTCAGCCAACTCTGTAACAAAAGGATAGCAGTGGCTTCTGTCCAGTTATGCTCCAAGGGAGGGACCAGTCTTCAGCAGCTCCCATCAGTTAGAGCAAAAGAAAATAATGAGTGTCAGGATAACTAGCAAACAATCTAGAAAAAAAGTTATATTTCTGCCTACATCAATTCTCCATAAATTAATTAACCTTAAAATGGGTGGCAAAGCCTTTTTGAAGCAAACACTTAAACAATAGAAACCTGAAGGAAAAAGAATGATAGCTTTGATTTTAATAAAACAGTCACCAAAAATTCCACTCTCAATTATAGTGGGGGAAAAAAAGCATAAATTAGAAAAACATATACATGACATAGTTGACATAAAAGAGAATAAAGAGACAGATCTTTATAAGGCACATTTGGAAATATGAAAGCTATAAAGGAAAGCTATATTTTATTGCATAGAAACATTTAGTTTTTAAAAAGAATGGCTATATATATATATATGTATAACTGATTTACTTTGCTGTAGTGCAGAAACTAACATGATATGGTAAATCAACTATAATCCAATAAAAATTTAAAAACATTTTGTTGTCAGTCAATAAGACTTGTCTGACTCTTTTGCAACCTGTGGACTGTAGGTTGCCAGGCTACTCTGTCCCTGGGATTTCCCAGGTAAGAACAGTGGAGTGAGTAACCATTTCCTTCTCCATGGCTCTTCCTGACCCAGGGATTGAACCTGTGTCTCCTGCATTGGCATGCAGATTCTTTACCATTGAACCACCAGGGAAGATATTCTAAATCTCAAAACTAAGTGTCTTTTCTAAACACCCATAAATGTAAAACATTTTAATCTTTATGAAAAACAAAGTACTATAAATAAAGCCAAAAGACAAACCATAGGCAGGAGAAAATGTTAGTAACGTAAATGATAGGTAAATAGTGATAATAATAGCAAACACATAAAGTTCTTACTATGCACCAGATCCTGTTCAAGACACATAATGCATATGAACTCATTCAATCTTCACATAGATTAATAGTGTACAATAAGGTAGATTATAGATTATTATAGCATTTTATAGATAGGGAGACAGGTGATGAGTGCAACCCTGGTGTGCCTCTAGGGTCTATGCTCTCACTTCCATGTGATCATACCACCCTGGGTCAGGTCAGACTCAGTAAAGTGATTCAGTTATAGCCATTAAATGCAAAGCATGAGAAATGGGAGAGAGGGCAGGAGGAAAAGGGAAGGGAGGGAGAAAGAAAAGAAGGAAGGGAATAAAGAAACAAAAGAAAACAAGGAAAGTAGAACAAGAGAAGAAGGATGTGCACTGTTTTAGAAAGCAAATATAATCTTTGGTGGAATATACCTGTGTAGAAAGTTGTTTGAAAAAGATGGTCAACAAATTATTGGTGATTCCCTATGGTAATTTTTTTTACATCTCTCATCTTTTCTCTATTGTTTGAATACTTTATCTTCTGTGTGTGTGAAAATACATATATATGTATAATATGTAATAATAAAACCAAGGACCTCAGATTGGGACTTGAACCCACGGTCTTTTAATTTCGATCACACCTGACCTCAGGACTTACTGAAGCTCAGGTTCTTGATATCTTGTCACAGAGAGAACTCAGTGACAGACAAAATGGTAGATAAGAAGTAAGTTTATTTAGACAGAAACACACTCCACAGACAGAGTGTGGGCTCTCTCAGAAGGTGAGAGGCCCCAAAATATGGGGTGGTTAGTTTTTATGGCCTGGGTAATTTCATAGGCTAATGAGTGGAAGGGTTATTCCAAGTATTTTGAGGAAGGAGTGGAGATTTCTAGGAATTGGGCCATTGCATACATTTTGTTCTTTGATGGCCAGTCTCAGAACTGTCATGGTACTGATGGGTAAGTCACTTAGCTTATGCTCTTGTATTACAATGAGCATATAATGAGCCTCAAGATCCACTGGATGTCAAATCTTCTGCCCTCTTGGACCTAGTTGGTTCTAATCAGCTTTTGTCATGTCCTATGGCTATGTCATTCTTTTAAAGGTTGTGGCCTGTGTCCCCTTTCTTCCTGTTTCAGTAATATGATATTACAGTATGATTATATACATAATAAATGCTTTAAAATATTAATGCTCTACATAATGTTGGCAATGGTGTAGACAGTTGCATGGAGTTGAGAATATAAATTGAACAACTTCTCAGTGTCAGTTGATGATCTGTAATAAAAGGGTTTAGAATTTTGTATGTCACGTGGCTTAGAACTTCTTGTTTTTATGGCACTAATGTAAAGTGGAGCTTTATTCATCAAGACACATTTCATTTTCTACTCACAACACCGCTCAGTGTAATGAGAATCACTCAAGTTCAAAATACAAGCAAATTCAAACAACCACACACTGTGTGAGCTATTCCCTCCCCTCTCCACCAATCCATCGTCTCCTCTTTGGGGGCACACAATTGGCCTACACGTGCCCGCCTCCCTGCAAGTAGATCACACGACTGCATTTTGGTGATGAATGCCATTTCTGAGATGAGGCCTTAGAGAAGCAGGTGTGCTTTGTCTGTGTTCTCACTGCTCTTCATTGCTGGAGGCAGATGATGAGGATGAAGCCCTGCAGGAGATAAAATGAGCCTGGGCCCCATCCAGGGGAGATGCCCCATCCACCACCCAGGAACACCTGCCATGGACTGCTAAGTGGGCAAGAAATGAATGTCTATTTTGCTTGAGCCATTTTATTATTTGAATCTATCTATCTCTGCAACTTGCCAACATCTGCTGGATCATCGAAAAAGCAAGAGAGTTCCACAAAAATATCTATTTCTGCTTTATTGCTTATGCCAAAGCCTTTGACTGTGTGGATCACAATAAACTATGGAAAATTCTGAAAGAGATGGGAATACCACACCACCTGACCTGCCTCTTGAGAAACCTGTATGCAGGTCACGAAGCAACAGTTAGAACTGGACAAGGAACAACAGACTGGTTCCAAATAGGAAAAGGAGTACCTCAAGGCTGTATATTGTTACCATGCTTATTTAACTTATATGCAGAGTACATCATGAGAAACGCTGGGCTGGAAGAAGCACACGCTGGAATCAAGATTGCTGGGAGAAATATCAATAATCTCAGATATGCAGATGACACCACTCTTACGGCAGAAAGTGAAGAGTAAAAAGCCTCTTGGATGAAAATGAAAGAGGAGAGTGAAAAAGTTGGCTTAAAGCTCAACATTCAGAAAACGAAGATCATGGCATCTGATCCCATTGCTTCATGGCAAAAATGGAGAAACAATGGAAACAGTGGCTGACTTTATTTTGTGGGGCTCCAAAATCACTGCAGATGGTGACTGCAGCCATGAAATTAAAAGACGCTTACTCCTTGGAAGAAAAGTTATGACAAACCTAGATAGCATATTGAAAAGCAGAGACATTACTTTGCCAACAAAGATCCGTCTAGTCAAGGCTATGGTTTTTCCAGTGGTCATGTATGGATGTGAGAGTTGGACTGTGAAGAAGGCTGAGCCCCGAAGAATTGATGCTTTTGAACTGTGGTGTTGGAGAAGACTCTTGAGAGTCCCTTGGATTGCAAGGAGATCCAACCAGTCCATTCTGAAGGAGATCAGCCCTGGGATTTCTTTGATGCTGAAGCTGAAACTGCAGTACTTTGGCCACCTCATGTGAAGAGTTGACTCATTGGAAAAGACTGATGCTGGGAGGGATTGGGGGCAGGAGGAGAAGCAGACGACAGAGGATGAGATGGCTGGATGGCATCACTGACTCGATGGACGTGAGTCTGAATGAACTCTGGGAGTTGGTGATAGACAGGGAGGCCTGGCGTGCTGCGATTCATGGGGTCTCAAGGAGTCAGACACGACTGAGTGACTGTACTGAACTGAACTGATCTCTGCAACTTAAGTCATGGTTTAAACACAGTGTTTGCCACTGAACTGACTTGGCTCGTATTTAAACTCTGTGACAGATCTGGGAACATGGTTTTTCCGTCTGGTCACCACAGTCACCCTCTTTGATAGTGGGTTCAGACAAGGTACATTATGACAAGGGGCTCTGCCCCTGGGAGACCTTGTGATGGTGAACTTGCAGAATGTTGGAATTCTTCAATAATCCTTCCTCCTCAGCAGGATAGTTCTTGTTCAGCCTTGATGATTTTATTGAATCTTTAAAAATCTTCTGTTTGCCCTCCGTCATTGTTTTTGCTTTGAATTTTCCTGTTTTCCATTTTCTCCTTAGTGAGGGCAGTGAATTTGTTGCAGGAAGGGGGACCCCTTCCAGGGCCCAAAACTGGGCTCTTGTCTAACACTCGGAAATGAATTGTCTGAGGAGACACATGTGCTGACAAAGCAAGAGATTTTATTGGGAAAGGGCATCTAGATGGAGAGCAGTAGGGTAAGGGAACCCAGGAGAACTGCTCTGCCGCGTGGCTCGCAGTCTCGGGTTTTATGGTGATGGAGTTAGTTTCCGGGTTTTCTTTGGCCAATCACTCTAATTTAGAGTCTTTCCTGGTGGCGCTCGCATGGCTCAGCCAAGATGGATGCTAAAGAGAGGGATTCTCTAGCATCCTGTGGATGGACAGGCGGTGTCTCCTTTTGACCTTTCCTGAACTCTTCCAGTTGGTGGTGGCTTATTAGTTCTGTTTTCCTTATCAGGATCTCCTGTCATAAAACAACTCATGAAAATGGTTACTATGGTGCCTGGCCAGGGTGGGCGGTTTCAATCAGTGTGCTTCCCCTAACAAATTCAGGTGATTACTCAGAAGCTACTAACACTGAATCCAGCCTCTGTACCCCAACATCAAATTAAATTTCAGAGACAGTTTTGGGTGAAGTAGAAAAGAATAGCTTTACTGCTCTGCCAGGCAAAGGGGGCCACAGCGGGCTAATGCCCTCAAAACTGTGTGTCCCAGACCTGGAGGAGGGAGTGAGGTGTTTTATTGTAATGGTTCAAAGAGGGGGTTGTGATCAGTTGAGGGATTCTTCTGACTGGTTGGAGGTGAAGCAAATGGGAGTCAGTGTCATCAACCTTCTAGTTTCAACCTGTCTGGGGTCTTTGTGCTTCTGGGCAGCATGCAGTTAACTTCTCCCACCTGGTTGGGGTTTCAGTATCCGCAAAACAGCTCAAAGATATTGTTCTGTGTATCCCTTGAGGGGGAATCAGGACCCTGCCCTAAGGCTGCTCTATTGTTTCTTCACAGTTCCTCCCTTGTCTCTGCATCCCCTCCCTTTCCCAATTAGTAACTGTTTGATCCTGCCCATTGGAACTAGGGGAAGGTCAACGAGGCTGAATGAAGCCTATTTCCTGTAATCAAGAAGCCAGGGACACAGTCTGCTCAGGAGCGTATTTCTCTGCTTCTCATTTTTATGCTTTGAACTTCTCAGCTGTCCGGATCATGTAATCCATAACTTTCTTAACCTGTATATTCTTCTACATGATGATCTAATACTGTTCTTTTGGCCTGCTCCCTTTTTCCACTTGGAAGATACATGAATGTCCATGGTTATCTCACTCTGAGGACCGCTATAACATGTAAGGAGTTGCTGAGCAGTTTTCTGTCTTTGGCTAGTCTCTCTCACATTAGTATGCTTGGATGCTGACAGCATCTATATAAGTAGCGAAGGTCTGTATCTGGTGTTGGAACTGGTGAAATTACACATGATCAAAACAGCTGAGACTCCAATGTCTGTCTCAATAACCAGAGATATAAGTGTAACAGCCAAGCAGAAACTCTTCACTATATTCATATTTCATCAGCATCATAGTATCAGCCTCAGTTGGGGAGATGCTTGTGTTTAGTTCCTGCCTATTATAAAAGTCTTGCAAGAGAACAACTTACATGTCTCATAATGAGGAAACTATTAATGCTAAAGATGAATATTTAATAGCATAGAAAGTTGTGCTAAATATCTTAATGAAGAAAAAGCGGGTTATAAAAGTATATACAATAAAGATCCCATATTTGTATTAATTCATTCAGCAAATAAATATTGAACCCTGACTATGCATGCACCATAGATTGGTGCATGCATATCTACAATAGATACCCTTGTAGATATTGATATTTGTGTTTGTGTGTGTGTGTCATGGCAGATTTTTTCTTATTTGAGTGCTTCCCATTTATCTACAATGAATATATAAGATTTTTCTAACAAAATATCACTATTATAAAATTTTTTTTTGAATATAAGAAAAGGCTAATGTCATAACAATAAGGCGGTATAAAATAAACTGACAACATTTAAGTTATTTTGGCTCTGTATTCCATAGTGACTCACCAAAGATACCCTGAACTGTTTATTTTATTTTTTTCCTATTTCCCTGTTAAAACGAGCAGATGCATTTCACATCACATGGATCTCGTGGAAACATGCCAACCATTTTCTTAGCAACCAAACTCCTGTCTTCTGCACTGTGCATGATTAACTAAAACAGCCTGTTGACGGCTTAAAATAAACCTGCCTTTTTCCATTTAGCATTTTATCAAATGAATGTAATTTCATTTGCTGATGAATTTAGTTCAGCTTCAAGGGAATTTTTCTCTTCTTCATGGGGAGCCTGAAGAATCAGAACTGTCATGCCAAAGAAAGAGAAGCAAGCTTAGGGAGGAAAAAAACAAGTCTGATATTTATACGGGTAAAGTAGAAGTATCTTTGTTGATTTCACTCCTGCCTGGCTGCTTTTTTATGGAGTAGAGTGTTGATTTCAATTTAAATTCAATTCTACTTTTACATTATGATGTTTAGGTTGCCTCATTAAAAGTGTGTATTTAAATGACTGCTCTGATGATTACTATTGTTATTATGCATGAGCTCTTTTCTTAGTTTTGTTTATTTCTAACACATGTATAGGGGCTTCCTTGGTGGGTCACAGGTTAAAGCCTCTGCCTCCAATGCAGGAGACCTGGGTTTGATCCCTGAGTGGGGAAGATCCCCTGGAGAAGGAAATGGTAACCCACTCCAATATTCTTGCCTGGATAATACCACGGACTGAGAAGCCTGGTAGGCTACAGCCCACGGGGTCGCAAAGAGTCGGACATGACTGAGCGACTTCACTTTCACTTTCAGCACGTGTATATGCCCTAAAATTTAAAAAGACTCATCTGATAGGATAGTAGACCCTTTGCTGGGGTTCAGAAATTCTGGCAAAGAGGAAGGAGTATATATGATCAGCAATGAGGAGAGTAAATACTTTTTTAGAGGAAACTTGGAATAAATTGCTGTCCTGTTTGGTAAACATAAAGTGTATTTCTGTGTCTATAGGCACATGTAGACATTTTGCATCCAAGGACTATAAGACTACGTGCCAAATAGAGAAACTTGAAAGTTTCTTTAAAGACTAACAGCTTAAAAACAAAGCCATCTCTGCAATTAAAGCAGCATGTTATCTACAGAGTCAGTAAAAAGAGGACTTGTCTGAATATAATATAGTCCAGGCAGTTCCCCCATTAGGATTCACTCGTGTCCTCATTTGGAAATAGACAGTGAAAACCCACACTAAGGGTGAGTTGCAACACTATTTAAATTTCCACTTTATTTCCTCCAGAGCAAATTCTTAAATGTTCACCATCATTAAGCAATCAAGTTGATGCTTAAACTGCAGTCTTACATTTCCCCTGGAGAATAAAGGCACAACAAATACAGAACCTATTCCTGATAAATCTACTCTTTCTAATCCCTGCTGTATTTATATTTTGAGAAATAAATAATCATGACTTTTTTTCTTTTATATTAGATATAAGCCATATAAGATCGGTAGATAGCTTTCATGAAACATCATAAAATACCTGGTCCCATATTTTAATATTTCTCTTGGGATTCGATTTGAATTCTTCATTGCTTAAGTTGGGTCCTGAAGCTGGTCAGTCATTTTGGAAAATAGATGATCTCTTTCAGGGTAGTGTGGACACAGTTGATACATTTTCAAAATGGTCCAACTTAGTTTCCAAGTTAAGACAGTCTGCCTCAGTGTGTTACCCTGTGTGTGTCACTCCTGCTTGGTGGCATCTCTTGTCTATCAGGGGAAGATGTGAGGACCTTTCGTCTCTTTCGTCTGCCTCTCCTCTGCAGGGAAAATCCCTGAAGCCACACATCAGGGAGCTTCGTGTGGGACCCACTGCTCATAGGGCAGATGCCTTATGAATACATCCTAATTGGGCAGAGGGAAACGAAAGATGAAGTCTGGGAGAAATTCCAGAGTCTGGCCCAGAAGCAACCACGTACAGTCTATGGAAATCTCAGTGTGCCCGTTTTCCTTCTATCCTCCCATTAACTTTGTTTTCTCAGGTGAGTAAAGGTCAGCCTAGCTTGTCTGTAGAAGAGAGGCTAATCTTTAACTTAATCATCCTGTTACATTTGGTTTTTTGGTAGAAAACCATACAACCTTGCATTGAGGGCTACTTTTGGTGTCCAGATACTTATTGTAGCTTTATGTCTTTCTAATGAATAGTCTTTTGTAGTAAGTCCCCTACAGACGAACCTTCAAGTTACAAACATTCAAAAATGCGAACGTGCCCAGCTGTTGTACTATAGTCCTGTACTTTTCAAGGTACTTACTGTTTGATTAAAAATGTTTATTTTCTGTGTTTGTTTTTTATGTATTATTTGTGTGAAAAATGTTATAAACCTATTACAGTACAGTACCATATAGTTGATTGTGTTAGTAGGTTACCTAGGCTAACTTTGTTGGACTTACGAACACACTGTCAGAATGGAACTTGTTTGGATGTAGGGGACTTACTGTACTTTATTCCAAAATATCTTATGCTTCTTAGAAACTTTTTTCCTTTGAGTAAAATTACATGTCAGTTTTAGAACTCAGTAAGAACAAAATGACATCAGTAATCATTGATTGGGGCCATGATAATAGATGCTAGGCTGAGTCCTACAGATGAATTAATTCTCACACTGTCACTAGGATATAGATCCAGGCCTTTCTGCTGCTCTATAATTAAGGGGAAGAGAACACACCACACCCTCATTAAGAATAGATTAAATGTCTTAGTTAATTAGCCAAGGATAAAGAACCTCTCTGAGGCAGTGACCAATGCAGCATGTCTTGGCAAGCATTTCCCTGGCCTCTGCTCTCTGAGAAAGTCCACCAGGAAGGCTATAGCCACAGGAAGTAAAAAGAGCCAGTGTTCAAGTATCCTGAATAATACATCAGCCTCCAGCCTTCCCAAATAATTATATCCTCACAATCAGGAATTATTATTTTCCAAATCCTGTGGTCTTAACAATTACAGTAGTTCTCTGAATGTTACATCTCTGCAGTAAGATGACTCCTTTGAAAACTAGGAACATAAATTCCTTATTTAATTGTCTATTGAGATGAAAATACAGTGCAGTTTCAGTTCAATGACTGGGGCCACTAAAATCTGGTTGTTTGAAGAACTTGGGAGCCTAATTTCCAATACAAAGATGAAAAGCTAAAGTATAGAGATTTGGGAGTATAATATGGAAATGGTCAGGATAGTTCAGGTGTGGTTATTTCTAGATCAATGAATGGACTAAATAAGAATGATCTTGACTCATAATTCTAGGATATGGTACTAGCCTTATGCATATTGGGACTATCTTGGGGAAATGCTTTATTGTAACATTTGCTCCATAAAACTGGATTAGATCTCTATTGAGAGAACCCACATGAGTCTAAAATAGAATAATCAATATTTTGTGAATCCACGTGATACAACTGCCTGAATGTAAAAAGGCAAGATTGTCTGTTACTTGCATAGAGAGAGAACTCTATATATGTATTTTATATATATATATATATATAGTTTGTGTGTTTGTGTGTATGTATATATATATACATTCCTTATATATATGAAATGTTCTTATATGTTCCTTAATGCCACATATAGTAACGTGAATAAGTAGTTCAATTATTAGGAAAAGATACTTTTCCATCCTAGGGTCTAAGGTGCATTATCTGATTTATTAGCTGCCAGCCACATGTTGTTGTTTAACTTTAACCATAAATTAAATTAATTAATTTAAAATTCAGCCCCTCGGTGGTGCTGGCATATTCTAGGTGCTTGCTAGCCACATTGGCTAGGGGGTGTCATATTGGTCCTCCCAGGAATTCTGCTGTCGTTATAGAAAGTTTTCTTGGCCAGTGCTGGTCCAGCAGTTAGGGAGGTCTTTTTTTTTTTTTAATTTTAATTGGAGGTTAATTACAATATTGTAGTGTTTTTTGCCATACATAAACATGAATCAGCCACGGGCACACATGTGTTCCCCAACCTGAACCCCCCTCCCACCTCCCTCCCCATCCCATCCCCCAGGGTCAACCCAGTGCACCAGCCCTGAGCACCCTGTCTCATGCATCAAACCTGGACAGGCAATCCGCTTCACATATGATAATATACACGTTTCAACGCTACCCTCTCAAATCATCCCACCTTCGCCTTCTCCCACAGAGTCCAAAAGACTGTTCTTTACATCTGTGTCTCTTTTGCTGTCTCACATATAGTGTCGTCATTACCATCTTTCTAAATTCCATATATATATATATATATATATATATATATATATATATATATATATATGTTAGTATACTGTTTGGTGTTTTTCTTTCTGACTTACTTCACTCTGTATAATAGGCTCCAGTTTCATCCACCTCATTAGGACTGATTCAAATGCATTCTTTTTAATGGCTGAGTAATATTCCATTGTGTATATGTACCAGAACTTTCTTATCAATTCGTCTGCTGATGGACATCTAGGTTGCTTCCATGTCCTGGCTATTATAAACAGTGCTGTGATGAACATTGGGGTACACGTGTCTCTTTCAATTCTGGTTTCCTTGGTGTGTATGCCCAGCAGTGGGATTGCTGGGTCATATGGCAATTCTATTTCCAGTTTTTTAAAGAATCCCCACACTGTTCTCCATAGTGGCTGTACTAGTTTGCATTCCCACCAACAGTGTAAGAGGGTTCCTTTTTCTCGGCACCCTCTCCAGCATTTATTGTTTATAGACTTTTTGATAGCCATTCTGACTGGTGTGAGATGGTACCTCATTGTGGTTTTGATTTTAGGGAGGTCTTTTTAAAAACAAATTTAATGAGAGCTTTTTAATCTTATACTTTCAATAAAGTCTCCCCTGAACCAATTTATGTCATAGATGACGAGAAACAGGCTATTTTATTATGCTCTTCACATAGTGATTCAATTTCTAATTAGAAGTTGATGAAATTCTTTCATTTAGTACAGTATCATTGGCACCACATTTTCCAACTGCAGTAAGAAGTTCAATTATCTTGCAAAAGATAAAAGGGGAATTTGTTCAGCAATCTAGAAATATATATATATATAAAGGGCATGAGCATGTGTGTATGTATGTGCATTGACTAGAAACTAAGCTTGAGGACAGCATGTCTCTGTGTCCTGAAGTGAAAAGCTAGACAAACTGTGCTTTATCTTGTAGCACCGCCCAGAAAAGATCAGTCAAGTCCAGTGACCAACCCTGTACACCTTGCCCCACATAAACAGATCATTTGAGAGGATTTTTGGAAAGAGTTCCTAGGAACAAGGTATTACTAGTGGCTCTTAAAGCTGCTGTTTGGAAGTGGCATATGGCTCATGTTTCCCTGGTCAAATCAAGTCACATGAAACATGATGTGAGTAGGGGAAAGCACACTCCCCATCCCACCCCACCCCCCAGAGAGCAGTAGCAACCAACTGGGGACAAAAATGCAGGTGACTAATAACTCAGTTGGTAAAGAATCTGCCTGCAGTGCAGGAGACCCCAGTTCGATTCCTGGGTTGGGAAGATCCTCTGGAGAAGGGATAGGCTACCCACTCCAGTATTCCTGGGGCTTCCCTGGTGCTGGTAAAGAATCTGCCTGCGATGTGGGAGACCTGGGTTCAATCCCTGGATTGGAAAGATGCCCTGGAGAAGGGAAAGGCTACCTGCTCCAATATTCTGGCCTGGAGAATTCCATGGACTATAGAGTCCATGGGGTCACAAAGAGTCGGACCTGACTGGGAGACTTTGACTCCTCACTCACTCACAAAGCCCTTGCTGCTGCTAAGTCGCTTCAGTCGTGTCCGACTCTGTGTGACCCCATAGACGGCAGCTCACCAGGCTCCCCCGTCCCTGGGATTCTCCAGGCAAGAACACTGGAGTGGGTTGCCATTTCCTTCTCCCATCACAAAGCCCTTAGCTAGTGGTAAAATAAACAGTTCACTTGCTCTCTTCTATATATCTTCTGACTAGAAAAATGAATCTCATTTTCAGAACAGCTGAGGTTTTTGGTTCTTCAGCATGATCCACCATAGACCCCTGTGGTTTCTGGAGTCTTTGATCAGCTTCAATCTCAGGACAGCTTCATGGGCCGCCCTCCTCCTGTAGGCTGAATCTGTAGCAGGAATACAAAGCAGAGAAAAGTTGTTCATACCCCTTCTCATTCTAATGTCAGAGAACCTCACCTAAAGTAAAAAGTCTTACTAATACTATATGATTTGAGTAGAAGATATTGTTTATGGCCATGAGGATGGAACAAGAGTACCTGTCACTGGAAACCTTTACAAGGTGATGGTCGTGTTTCTTTCTAATTTCCAGGGTATTTCAGACAAAGATATCCAGTAGTCACTTTGTCTATGCACATACAGTCTGACATTTATCTTTTCAAAGAAGCTTGTATTATTCAACACAGCACACGGAAATGAGATAGATGTTTTTATCCCTGTTTTGCAAAAGAGCCATGTACAGAGAAATGAAACAACTGGCCCAGGGTTTTGCAACCTCAGGAACCAGATTTGGTATTTGAACTCTATCTGATTCCAATTTACACATGGATCTGGTGAGCATCCCCCTAATCATATCAATAAATAGCATCAACAGGGAACTCTACTCAATATTCTGTCATCACCTATATGGGAAAAGAATCTGAAAAAGAATAGATATATGTGTATGTATAACTGAAACACTTCGCTGTAAAACTGAAGCTAACGCAATATTGTAAATCAGGTAAACTCCAATATAAAACAAACATTTAAAAATAAATAAAAATATGTGATTCCAAAAATAAGTAGCATCTGTCAGGTGATTGTTACTGCATTTGCCAGGCCCTTTGCCAAGGGTATTACCTCTATTAGTTCATTTATCCTGAAAACCACTCCATAGAAATAAATGATTTCTTCCTATTTTATGACTGAGGACATTGAAGTGTGGAAAGGTAAATACCCTGTGCAAATTATACTACAATGAAATGTTAGAGCCAGAATTTGAAACCAGGTCTAACTCTGAAACCAGTATTCATCATTGCTCACTAACCTCTGCTCTCAGGGCTTCTCTGCAATGCTTAGATCTGTATCCAGAACTTGGGATGCCCTGAAGTGAGACCAGAATGATAAAGTCAAGTAAAAAGGAAACTGAACTACTTCAGAAACAATGTATGGGATGATGGTATAGGTTTATAGTGGAAATGGAAGTGAAAGTGTTAGTCACTCAGTCGTGCCCGACTCTTTGTGATTCCATGGCTCCTCTGTCCATGGAATTCTCCAGCCAAGAATAGTAGAGTGGGTAGCCAGTCCCTTCTCCAGGGGATCTTCTCCAGGGATCGAACCCAGGTCTCCCACATTGTGGGTGAATTCTTTACCATCTGAGCCAAAAGGGAAGCCCATATAGTGGAAATGGGAATATTAAAATAAGAATGAGAAAAGAAAATCACTTACTCATGAAATAAAAACGGACTCCTCTCTGAGAAGCTCCGTCACTCATTTTGTCTTTCAGATCGAATTTTTGTCTTAAGCATGCTTATTTTGAGTCTAATCCAGTGGGAGAAAGCTTATAATTAAAGTGGCATTTACTGCTTTGCATGTTTTTCAGAGTGATTAGATTGGAATGTCTAGGATAGAGAAAGGCCCTTGGGATCCAGACACATCCAGTGTCTTGATCACGTGATAGAAACCCGGCAGCTGGAACGCAGACTTGGTGGGCGACAGATCTGAGTCATTTTCATCAGTGGCCATTAAGAGAGGTGGAGCAGGAAGAATGAATACAGGATTATTAGGATGACTGAATCATGTAACAACTGTGCACAGCTCAAACACATCTGGTACTAAAAGACAGGATATTCTCACTCAGTTGTTAGAGTGAAATAATGCCATTTGCAGCATCATGAATGGACCTAGGGATTGTCATACTGTAAGTCATATAGAGAAGGAAGAATATACTATGACATCCCTATATGTGGAGTCTAAAAAGAAACGGTACAAATGAACTTATATATATGAACTCATAGACTTAGAGAACAAACTTAAGGTTGCTGGGGGGAAGAATGGGGGTAGGGATAGTTAGGGAGTTTGGGATCGACATGTACACACTGCTATATTTACAATGGGTAACCAACAAGGACCTACTATATAGCACAGGGAACTCTCTTCAATGTTACGTGGCAGCCTGGATGGGAGGGGAGTCTGTGGGAGAATGGATGCATGTGTATGTGTGGCTGAGTCCCTTTGCTGTTCACCTTAAAATACCACAACATTGTTAATTGGCTATACTTCAATATAAAGTAATAAGTTAAAAGTAATAAATTAAAAATATCCAAAATATAAATAAATAAGAGATGGGATATTCTGACCAAAGTTAGCATAGCTGACATCGGTTCTCATGACTGAGCATCTTAGAAGCAATCTCTTTTTAAAGAATTGCTACCCAAACTGGTAGGATATGTAAGTGGGATCCTTACTAGGCCAATTCTGAAAGGAGTTGGTATAAAATCTCTTACTATTTCAGCTATAAATATGTACCCAGGCTATGTAGCCATGTCATCTAAATGACACCTGCAATACTTAGAAACCCGTCCTTGAGAGAATCATTACCAATTCCTATATTTTTGGAATGGTGCCCAGAATCTAAAATAATGGTCCTGTGTCTTGCTATTCATTTCAAACCAAGACATAAATGTCCTTGATATTGGCTGACTGGGAAAATGGCAGAAAAACTGATAGAGTTTTCTCTGGAAGACAGACAGTCTTACAGACCTCCAGTGATGCCAGATGATTATCTACTGCTGGTGAAGCAGTTGGAGCTGTGGTTCTGGGCTTAAGGAAGATCCATCTGGGGCCATGAAGACTTTGAGAGTGCCCCTTGAAACAACTGGATGTTCCAGGATACTTACCAAAGTCTGCAGGCACTGACGTCACTATGAAGTCTACCAGGTGTCGGATTCCACGGAGAGGGACTCTGTCCTTCCTGAGAGCAGCAAACAATTAAGCTAGAGCTCTCTGCCTCTGGTCCCCCACAAAGATCAATAGTAAGACAGCTACCCCTGATCAAAAATAGCTCCAGAAGAGTTCTGAAGTCTGCTTAAGAAGTTTTAGCAACACAGTGAAGAAGAAAACTTGAAAATAATTGCACAAAAAGGGACAGAAGGAAAGCTTCACTTTTTTTTTGTTATTCTCCTTCCTGAAATTCTGTTTGTTTAAGGGACAAATCTTATACAGACAAACTAGTTATGACCCCAACAGGAGATTAAATAATTTAAACACAGTAGTTATCCACAGTTGATTCCATCACATATAAACGTTGGCATTCCTGATTCATACAATGTTAAATATTATTTTAATACAATTCAAAATTGCCCTGCTTACCCTCTATTTATGAAAATAATATCCCTTTTAAAGTTCAGTCGTGTTCGACTCTGTGCGACCCCATAGATGGCAGCCCACCAGGCTCCCCCATCCCTGGATTTCTCCAGGCAAGAACACTGGAGTGGGTTGCCATTTCCTTCTCCAATACATGAAAGTGAAAAGTGAAAGTGAAGTCGCTCAGTCGTGTCCAACTCTTAGCGACCCCATGGACTGCAGCCCACCAGGCTCCTCCACCCATGGGATTTTCCAGGCAAGAGTACTGGAGTGGGGTGCCATTGCCTTCTCCGATAGATTACATTAATTTGTTCAAATGACCTCAATGTCTATATTTATTTGATGCCTAGAAAACATAGAAAACATGACTTTAAATGAATAATAAAAATTTATTTTCTTATTTTAAATATATAATATGGGGACTTCCCTGGTGGTCCAGTGGTTAAGACACTACATTCCCAAACCAGGTTCGATCCCTGGTCAGGTAACTAAGATCCCACATGCTGCACAGCATGAACAAAAAATTTAAATCTATATATGTGTGTGTGTGTGCTCGGGTGTGTCCAACTCTTTGTGATGCCATGGACTGTGTAGCCCACCAGGCTCCTCTGTCCATGGAATTTTCCGGGCAAGAATACTGAAGTGGGTTTCCAAGGAACCTGCATGACCCAGGGATCAACCCCACCTCTTTTGCATCTCCTGCATTGGCAGGTGCATTCTTTTCCATTGATACACATTATATGAAACAGAGTTGGCTGCATCATCCCAGCTCCTGAGCTGGCATTGCTCAGCACCAAGAGGGAACTTCCCCAACCAGAAAGAGTTTTCCTTGCAGGAAAAGGAAGAGCAGCATGAATGACCAGCTTTTCCCCAGCCTTCCAGGCACTACACAAAAGTTGCACTTCAGTTTCATCCCACTCAAAGACTGAGATGTGTAGATGACTCAAAACAAGGAAGAAAAGGGGGGGATACTAGCATTAGCCCCAGAGCAAGAGAGAGACTGAGGTTTCTGGTGAGCTGGGTAACTTTTGCCATTGATTTCTTCAATGGCCAATAGAGCTACCATGGACCACCTGCAGATTTCACCAGCTGGCAACCCACTCCAGTATTCTTGCCTGGAGAATTCCATGGACAGAGGAGCCTGGCGGGCCACAGTCCATAGTATCACAAGGAGTCTGACATGACTGGGGAACTGACACTCTCACTTTTACCCTGTAGATATTTGTGTTGGCTGACACCAGCCACCTGAGTGCCACCCAGCTCCCCCCTCTCCCTGCCCCCACCAGAGCCCAGAAATCACACTGGCAGCTCAGGCCTCTGCAGCTGTGCGAGGACAAGACGGCCGCCTCGGCCCAACTGCACCATTGTTGTGTACGCGCTCAGGGCTAGCTCCTCCACCTGTGCATTTGCACACCACTGGTCTCTACTGCCACATGCATTTCCAGGGAAGACTGTGAAGCCGAGTAGTCCACACCATCAGGCAGGGTGCCGACAGCAGCCAATGTGCTGACAGCTAGCCCTGGCCTTTGCTGCTGGCCCTGGACCCAGCACTGAGTGTCTGTTTGCAGTCAGTCCCTGCCTGCCTGCAGCGGTCCCTCATAACTCAGTGTGTGTACTCCACCAGCTGTGGCCAGTGCTGTTGTGTGCCCCAATCCCTAGCTACTGGAGCTCAAAGCATTGCTGAGAACCACAACATCGCTTGCAAAATCTGTAGATAACCCTGCAGTGACCCCTAAGCACTATGCAGTTATAGATGGTGTGGACCCCTATAGCCTGAGCCAGTGAGCCAGCATGTCCCCCAAGACCTGGTGCCAGCACACACCCCAGCACTTGGTGCCCTGCATCATGAAACCTGGAGTCACAGAATGCTTCAGCATGCCCCACCCACACGTACAAGTCATTTCTTACAAAGTCAGTCCAGCAAGTCTGGAAGAGACGACTGCTTCTTCCAGTGTGTAGGACATCTATGCAAGGCTACAAGGATCATGAAGAATCAGAGAAACATGATTTCACAGGAATATAGTAAACCTCTAGTAACTAGCCCCAAAGAAATGGAGATACAGAAAGTTCCTGACAAAGTATTCAAACATAAAACATGAGGAAGAAAAATAAAAGATAAGAGTTTGTGTGTATGATCAAAGTTAAATTGTCATGAGTTTAAAAAACACTGCTATATGTGCAACAGGCTTCAAGTAAGGCATAAACTAAACACAAAACAAAAACCTACAGTAACTACATACAAGAGAAAGAGAAATGAATCATAGCACACCACTGTTGAAGATCATCATTTCATGAAGAAAGACAGCAAGAATGGAAGAAAGGAAGAACCAAACTACAAAACAGCCCCCACCCCCCAAAAATGACAAGAGGGGCAATAGTAAGTCCTTTCAGTTCAGTTTAGTTCAGTTGCTCAGTGATGTCCGACTCGTTGTGACCCCATGAATTGCAGCACGCCAGGCCTGCCTGTCCATCACCAACTCCTGGAGTTCACCCAAACTAACGTCCATCAAGTTGGTGATGCCATCCAGTCATCTCATCCTCTGTCGTCCCCTTCTCCTCCTGCCCCCAATCCCTCTCAGCATCAGAGTCTTTTCCAATGAGTCAACTCTTTGCACGAGGTGGCAAAAGTATTGGAGTTTCAGCTTTAGCATCATTCCTTCCAAAGAAATCCCAGGGCTGATCTCCTTCAGAATGGACTGGTTGGATCTCCTTGCAGTCCAAGGGACTCTCAAGAGTCTTCTCCAACACCACAGTTCAAAAGCATCAATTCTTTGGCGCTCAGCTTTCTTCACAGTCCAACTCTCACATCCATACATGACTACTGGAAAAACCATAGCCTTAACTAGATAGACCTTTGTTGGCAAAATAATGTCTCTGCTTTTGAATATGCTATCTAGGTCGGTCATAACTTTCCTTCCAAGGAGTAAGCGTCTTTTAATTTCATGGCTGCAATCACCATCTGCAGTGAGTTTGGAGCCCCAAAAATAAAGTCTGACACTGTTTCCACTGTTTCCCCATCTATTTGCCATGAAGTGATGGGACCAGATGCCATGAGCTTCGTTTTCTGAATGTTGAGCTTTAAGCCAACTTTTTCACTCTCCTCTTTCACTTTCATCAAGAGGCTTTTTAGTTCCTCTTCACTTTCTGCCATAAAGGTGGTATCATCTGCATATCTGAGGTTATTGAGATTTCTCCCGGCAATCTTGATTCCAGCTTGTACTTCTTCCAGCCCAGCGTTTCTCCTGATGTAGTCTGCATAGAAGTTAAATAAGCAGGGTGACAATATACAGCCTTGACGTACTCCTTTTCCTTTTGGAACCAGTCTGTTGTTCCATGTCCAGTTCTAATTGTTGCTTCCTGACCTGCATATAGGTTTCTCAAGAGGTATTTCCATCCTTACCTAGCAGTAATTACTTTAAATGTAAATAGATAAAAATCTCCAATCAAATTGCACAGAGTGAATGAAAGTATTAAAAAACAACAACAACCCAGCTATATGCTGTCTGCAACAGAGTCAATTTAGCTTCAAAAACACATGTAGGCTCAAGTGAATAAATGGAAAAATGTATTCTATTAAAATTAAAAACTAAAGAGAGTAGAGGTAGCTATACTTGAATCAGACAAAATAGACTTTCAGTCAAAACCTGCAGCAAGAGCCAAAAAAGTCATTAGGATATCTGGGATATATGCCTCATCAGATTTTAATGCAGAGGAAAGAGGCTTATTCTGGAAGAATAATGCTACAAAGGACATTTATTAGTAAGGAAGAGAAGCAAGCACTAGGATTTAAGGCAGGATAGGAGAAACTGACTCAATTTTGTACAAATGTATTTGGGTTTATGATCAGGACTGCCTTTATCTATAAAGTTGCTCTTCTTTCATTCATGAAGAGAAAACAACACCAGTTGCTGGTCTTTTGGTTCTACAACAAAAGGCCTTGACAACAAGAACACTTCTTCTGGATTGGGTCCATCAGGGCTTTGTCCCTGAAGACAAGAATTACCTTGCCAGTAAGAAACTGCCTTTCAAGTTCTTCTGATTTCAACCCTTGGGCAGCCAGAACTCTGCGAGTTCAACACCAAGTGTGCTGAAGTGGCCTAGTTACCCTCACACACATCTCTAATTTAGCCTCTAGATCAGGGGGTCATAAAGACTTTTAAGGTTCAATACACCTGGTACTCTATGGAAGCGATTGCCAGCACTATAGAAGAGAACCCCAATAGACAGAACGTCATGAACAGTTACACCATTAAAAAATCCATTATTGTTATAGAAAAAGTAATGAAATCCATCAAGCTTCAGTTCAGTTGTCTCTCAGTCATGTCCGATTCTTTGTGACCCCATGAACCGCAGCACACCAGGCCTCCCTGTCCATCACCAACTCCAGGGGTCCACCCAAACCCATGTCCATCGAGTCAGTGATGCCATCCAACCATCTCATCCTCTGTCATCCCCTTCTCCTTCTGCCTTCAACCTTTCCCAGCATCAGGGCCTTTTCCAGTGAGTCAGTTCTTCACATCAGGTGGCCAAAATATTGGAGTTTCAGCTTCAGTGTCAGTCCTTCCAATGAATATTCAGCACTGATTTCCTTAAGGAATGACTGCTTTGATCTCCTTGAAATCCAAGGGACACTCAAGAGTCTTCTCCAACACCACAGTTCAAAAGCATCAATTCTTTGGCTCTCAGCTTTCTTTGTAGTCCAACTCTCATATCCATACACGACTACTGGAAAAACCATAGCTTTGACTAGATGGACCTTTGTTGGCAAAGTAATGTCTCTGCTTTTGAATATGCTGTCTAGGTTGGTGACACCTTTTCTTCCAAGGAGAAAGTGTCTTTTAATTTCATGGCTGCGGTCACCATCTTCAGTGATTTTGGAGCCCAAGAGAGGTCTGTCACTGTTTCCATTTTTTCCCCATCTATTTGCCATGGAGTGATGGGACCAGATGCCATGATCTTAGTTTTCAGAATGTTGAGTTTTAAGCCAACATTTTCACTCTGCTCTTTCACTTTGATCAAGAGGCTCTTTAGTTCTTCCTTGCTTTCTGCCATAAAAAATCTGCGTATCTGAGGTTATTGATATTTCTCCCAGCAATCTTGATTCCAGCTTGTGCTTCTTCCAGCCCAGCATTTCTCATGATGTACTCTGCATAGAAGTTAAATAAGCAGGGTGACAATATGCAGCCTTGACGTACTCCTTTTCCTATTTGGAACCAGTCTGTTGTTCCATGTCCAGTTCTAACTGTTGCTTCCTGACCTGCATACAGGTTTCTCAAGAGGCAGTTCAGGTGGTCTGGTATTCCCATCTCTTTCAGAATTTTCCACAGTTTATTGTGATCCACACAGTCAAAGGCTTTGGCATAGTCAATAAAGCAGAAATAGATGATTTTCTGGAACTCTCTTGCTTTTTCGATGATCCAGCAGATGTTGGCAATTTAGTCTCTGGTTCCTCTGCCTTTTACAAAACCAGCTTAAACATCTGGAAGTTCATGGTTCACATATTGCTGAAGCCTGGCTTGGGGAATTTTGAGCATTACTTTACTAGCGTGTGAAATAAGTGACCATTATATCTACTACTGCAGGCAGGAATCCCTTAGAAGAAATGGAGTAGCCATCATGGTGAACAAAAGAGTCCAAATGGAGTACTTGGATGCAATCTCAAAAAAGACAGAATGACCTCTATTTGTTTCCAAGGCAAACTATTCAATATCACGGTGATCCAAGCCTATGCCCCAATCAGTAACGCTGAAGAAGCTGAAGTTGAACAGTTCTATGAAGACCTACAAGACCTTTAGAACTAACACCCATAAAAAATGTCCTTTTCATTATAGGGGACTGGAATGCAAAAGTAGGATGTCAAGAAACACCTGGAGTAACAGGCAAATTTGGCCTTGGAATACGGAATGAAGCAGGGCAAAGGCTAATAGAGTTTTGCGAAGAGAACGCTGGTCATAGCAAACACCACAACACAAGAGAAGACCCTATACATGGACATCACCAGATGGTCAGCACCGAAATCAGACTGATTATATTCTTTGCAGCCAAAGATGGAGAAGCTCTATACAGTCAGCAAAAACAAGACCGGGAGCTGACTGTGGCTCAGATCATGAACTCCTTATTGCCAAATTCAGATTTAAATTGAAGAAAGTAGGGAAAACCACTAGACCATTCAGGTATGACCTAAATCAAAGCCCTTATGATTATACAGTGGAAGTGAGAAATAGAATGAGGGACTAGATCTGATAGACAGAGTACCTAGTGAACTATGGACTGAGGTTCATGACATTGTACAGGAGACAGGGATCAAGACCATCCCCATGGAAAAGAAGTGCAAAAAAGCAAAATGGCTGTCTGAGGAGGCCTTACAAATAGCTGTGAAAAGAAGAGAAGTAAAAATAAAAGGAGAAAAGGAAAGATATTCCCATTTGAATGCAGAGTTGCAAAGAATAGCCAGGAGAGATAAGAAAGCCTTCCTCAGCAATCAATGCAAAGAAAAGAGGAAAAAAAGAGAATGGGAAAGACTAGACATCTCTTCAAGAAAATTAGAGCTACCAAGGGAACATTTCATGCAAAGATGGGCTCGATAAAGGACAGAAATGGTATGGACCTAACAGAAGCAGATGATATTAAGAAGGGGTGGCAGGAATATACAGACAAACTGTACAGAAAAGAGCTTCACGACCCAGATAATCACAATGGTGTGATCACTGACCTAGAGCCAGACATCCTGGAATGTGAAGTCAAGTGGGCCTTAGAAAGCATCACTACGAACAAAGCTCGTGGAGGTGATGGAATTCCAGTTGAGCTATTTCAAATCCTGAAAGATGATGCTGTGAAAGTGCTGCACTCAATATGCCAGCAAATTTGGAAAACTCAGCAGTGGCCACAAGACTGGAAAAGGTCAGTTTTCATTCCAATCCCAAAGAAAGGAAATGCCAAAGAATGTTCAAACTACCAGTCAGAATAGCCATCATCAAAAGTTCTGCAAACAATAAATGCTAGAGAGGGTATGAAGAAAAGGGAACACTCTTGCATTGTTGGTGGGAATGTAAATTGATACAGCCACTGTGGAAGACAGTATAGAGATTCCTTAAAAAACTAGAAATAAAACCACCATATGACCGAGCAATCCCACTCCTAGGCATATATCCTGAGGAAACCAAAATTGAAAAAGATATATGTATCCCATCGTTCATTGCAGCACTATTTACAATAGCTAGAACATGGAAGCAACCTAGATGTCCATCAACAGATGAATGGATAAAGAAGTTGTGGTACCTATACACAATGGAATATTACTCAGCCATGAAAAGGAATGCCTTTGAGTCAGTTCTAATGAGGTGGATGAACCTAGAACCTAGTATACAGAGTGAAGTAACTCAGATAGAGAAAGATAAATATTGTATTCTAATACATATATATGGAATCTAGAAAAATGGTACTGAAGAATTTACTTACAGGGCAGCAGTGGAGAAACAGACATAGAGAATATAGTTATGGACATGGGGAGAGGGGAGGAAAGGGTGAGATGTATGGAAAGAGTAACATGGAAACTTACATTACCATATGTAAAATAGAAAGCCAATGGGAATTTGCTGTATGGCTAAGAAACTCAAACAGGGGCTCTGTAGCAACCCAGAAAGTTGGGATGGGGAGGGAGGTTCAAATGGGAGGGGATATATGTATACCTATGGCTGATTCATGTTGAGGTTTGACAGAAAACAGCAAAACTCTGTAAAGCAGTTATCCTTCAATAGAAAAATAAGTTAATTAAAGACATATATGACAAGCCCATGTGGGTTCCCAGGTGGCACAAAGAGTTGGACACAACTGAAGTAGCTTAGCATACACACACATATACATGAAAAGCCCACAGCTAACATCATACTCAGTGGTGAAAAGCTGAAAGCTTTCCCACTGTGGGCAGGAACAAGAAAGAGATTCCCATTCTCACCACTCCTATTCAGTGTAGTACTGGAAGTCCTAACCAGAGTAATAAGGCAAGAAAAGGAAATGAAAGAAAGAAAAATAAAATTCCCATCTAAATCAAAAAGGAAGAGGTAAAATTATCTATTTGCTGATGACATGATCTTGTATAAAGAAAATCCTAGACTCCATTGAAAAACTCTGAGACCCAATAAATGAATTTGATAGTTTCAGAATACAAAATCAACATGCAAAAATTTGCTGCATTTCTGTACACTAATAAGAGCTATTTGAAAAAGAGATAAAAAGATCCCATTTACAGTAGCTTGAAAAGAATAAAATACTTAGGAATAAATTTAACAAAGAAAATGAAATATATATACACCAAAACTATTAAACATTGATGAAAATAATTGAAGGCACACATAAATGGAATAATATACTGTGTTCATGGATCATGAGTTAATATTGTTAAAATATTCATACTATCCAAATGATCTTAAGGCAATCTCTATCAAAATTCCATTGATGTTTTCTACAGAAATAGAAAAAAATCCTAAAATTCGTATGTAACAACAAACTATCTCAAATAGTCAGAGCAATCTTGAGAAAGAACAAAGTTGATGCTTCACACTTCCTGATTTCAAAGCTGTAGATTTTGATTATTGTAGTAATCAACACAGTATGGTACTGACATAAAAATAGACTGATCGATAGACTAATGAAACAGAATAGAGAGCCCAGAAATAGATGCAGCCGTACATGGTCACCTAATGTTTGACAAGAGAGCCAAGAATACCCAGTGGGGAGAGGTAATCTCTTCAAAAACGGTGTTTGGGGGAATGGTGTTTGGACCACTTGGTGGTCCAGTGGTTAGGACCCCAAGCTTCCACTGCAGGGGGTGTGGGTTCGATTGCTAGTTAGAGAACTAAGATTCCACATGCTGAGTTGTTGTTCAGTCACTCAATCATGTCCAACTCTTTACAACCCCATGGACTGCAGCATGCCAGGCTTCCCTGTCCTTCACCATCTCCCGGAGCTTGCTAAAACTCATATCCATTGAGTCAGTGATGCCATCCAACCATTTCACCCTCTGTCATCCCCTTCCCCTCCTGCCTTCTATCTTTCCCAGCATCAGGGTCTTCTCCAGTGAGTCATCTCTTTGCATCAGGTGGCCAAAGTATTGGAGCTTCAGCATCAGCATCAATCCTTCTAATGAATATTCAGAATTGATTTCCTTTAGGATCAACTGGTTTGATCTTCTTGCAGTCCAAGGGACTCACAAGAGTTCTCCAGCACTGCAGTTGGAAAGCATCAGTACTTCAGCATTCAGCCTTCTTTATGGTCTAAGTCTCATACCCACACATGACTACTAGAAAAACCAGAGATTTGACTGTATGAACCTTTGTTGGCAAAGTAATGTCTCTGCTTTTTAATATGCTGTCTAGGTTTGTAATAGCTTTTCTTCCGAGGAGCAAGCCTCTTTTACTTTATGGCTGATGTCACCATCAGCAGTGATTTTGGAGCCCAAGAAAATAAAATTGTTCACCGTTTCCATTGTTTCCTCATCTATGTGCCATGAAGAGATGGGACCAGAATCCATGATCTTAGTTTTTTAATGTTGAGTTTTAAGCCCGCTTTTTCACTCTCCTCTTTCACCTTTATCAAGTGGCTCTTTAATTCCTCTTCACTTTCTTCCATTAGGGTGGTGTCATCTGCATATCTGAGGTTACTGATATTTCTCCCAGAAATCTTGATTCCATCTTGTGCTTCATTCAGCCCAGCATTTCACCTGATGTACTCTGCATAGAAGTTAAGTAAGCAGGGTGCAAGTATATAGCCTATGTACTCCTTCCCCAATTTTGAACCAGTCCATTGTTCCATGTCCAATTCTAACTGTTGCTTCCTAACCTGTATACAGGTTTCTCAGGAGGCAAGTAAGGTTATCTGTTATTCCCATCTCCTTAAGTATCTTCCACAGTTTGTTGTGATCCACACAGTCAAAGGTTTTAATGGAGCAAATGAAGAAGAAGTAGATGTTTTTCTGGAATTGTCTTGCTTTTTGATCCAGCGGATGTTGGCAATTTAATCTCTTTCCTCTGCCTTTTCTAAATCCAGCTTGTACATCTGGATGTTCTCAGTCGACACACTTTTGAAGCTTAGCTTGGAGGATTTTGAGCATGACCTTGCTAGCATGTGAAATGCTGTGTGGCATGGCCAAAAACCAGATAATGTTTGGGAAACAGGATATCCACATGTAAAGATTGAAACTGAACCCCTATTTTACATCACTCACAAAAATTAACTCAAAGTGGATTAAGTACTTAATTATAAGACCTAAACCAAAACCCCCAGAAGAAAACATAGGTGAAAAGCTCCTTGACATCAGTCATGGCAATGAATTTTTTAATATGGCACCAAAAACAGAAGCAACAAAAGAAAAAAATAAGTGAGACTTTTAAACTACATATTTCTGCCCAGCAAAAGAAATAGTCAATATGAAAGGCAATGTACAGATTAGAAGAAAATATTTGAAACCCGTGTATCTGATAATGGGTTAACATCAGAAGTATATAAGGAACTCATAAAACTCAATAGCAAAAATATAAAAATAAAAACAATTAAAAAATGGACAGAGGACTTGAATAGACATTTTTCCAAAGACATAAGAAATGGTCAACATGCATATGAAAAGGTTCTCAACATTACTCATCGTTATGGAAATACACCTCAAAACCATGAGTTATCAACTTACACCTGATAGAATGGCTGTAATCAAAAAGACAAGAGACAACAAATGCTGGTAAGGATGTGGAGAAAAGGAAATCTTGGCACACTGTTGTTGGGAATGCAAATTGGTGCAGCCACTATGAAAAACAATATGGAGTTTCCTCAGAAAAATTAAAAATAGAACTACCATATGATTCAGCAATTCCACTTCTAGGTGTAAACCTGAAGGAAGTGAAAATCACTACCTAAAAGAGATACCTCTATGACCTCACTTATATGTGGAATCCAAAAACATCCATTTCATAGAGACAGCAGATTGGTGGTTGCCATAGGCTTAGGGGTAGTGGGGGGAATAGAGAGATGTTGGTCAAGGGTACAACCTTTCAGTTTTAGGATGAATAAATTTGGGAAATCAAATATGTGGCTTGGTGGCTATAGGTTACAACAGTGTCTTGTGTATTTGAAAGTTGCTGTGAGCTACTTCTCTAGTGGTCCAGTCGTTAAGAATCTGCCTTCCAATGCAGGGGATGTGGGTTCGAACCCTGGTTGGGAACTAAGACCACACATGCCACAGGTCAACTAAGTCCATACGCCACAACTACTGAGCCCACATGCTGCAAACTATAAAGCCCATGCACGCTGGAGCTCGCAGGGCACAGCTAGAGAGATGCCTGCATGCCACAACGAAATATCTCGCGTGCTGCAATGAATCTCCTGCATGCTGCAATTAAGACAGCCAAAAATAAATAAATTTTTATTAAAAAAACTTGCTGTAAGAGTAGAGCTTTGGCATTCTTACCATAGCAACAACGATAGGATCATAATTGTATAAGTTAATTATGTGTTAACTAACCTTATTGTGGTAAACATTTTGCAACACGTATGTGTATCATCACATTATATACATTAAAATTTTTTTATTGAAGTATAGTTGATTTACAATGTTATATTAGTTTCAGGTGTACAGCAAAGAGATTCAGTTAGGCACATTTGTGGATATATATATTCTTTTTCAGATTCTTTTTTCATTATAGGTTATTATAAGATATTGAAAACAGTTCACTATGCTATATAGTAGGCCCTTGTTGGTTATCTATTTTATACACAGTAGTATGTATATGTTAATCCCAAAGTTCTAATTTATCCTCCCAACCTTTCCCCTTGGTAACCAGAAGTTTGTCTTCTATGTCTAAGAGTCTACTTCTGTTTGATAATAAGTTCATTTGTAGCATTTTTTAAGATTCCACATATAGGTGATACCATATGATACTTGTCCTTGTCTGGCGTACTTCACTTAGTATGACGATCTGTAGGTCCATTCATGTTGCTGCAAATGGTATTAGTTCATTCCTTTTTATTAATGGGTAATATCTACATCTTCTTTATCCATTTATCTGTTGATGAACATTTAGATAGCTTCCATGTCTCAGCTATTGTAAATAGCACTGCTGTGAAACTTGGGGTGCATGTATCTTTTTGAATTAGAGTTTTCTCTGGGTATATGCCCACAGTGACATTACACACTTTAAATTTACACAGTATTATATGTCATCTACATCTCAATAAAACTGGGAAAAAAAGAATATGAAGAATTTAGGGCTTAATTTTTAAGAGAGTGTTCACCTTTATTTAATACTACAAATTAAGTTATCAAATAGTGAATTAAAAGCCCTTGTCTAACCCTCATTCCTCTCTTTAAGTATTCCAATCTCAGAATCTGTGAGTCTACAGGTGAACTGGGTCCTTAAGAATCTCCCCTCCTATAATATGCTACTACTTTATATAAAGAATGACCCAAGCATAGATTCTTACAGATATTTAGAAGAGAATTTAAACTAGAAAGAAAACAGTAATTTTGTCCCACCACAAATCAACCCATCTGTGATTTGTGTATCAAGACTTCCCCGGATAGATTTAGGCAATTAAGAATTGCCAGCCCTAAATTAGGATGAAAAAGAGCCAGAGATGGTAGACGAAGCTGCTGATGGGTTCCAGAAGGGCTCTGTGGCGTCGGAAGGGTTGGGTAGCCAATGCAGTGATACATATAAAGTAGTGTGGAACATTTCATTACCAAACACTTTAATCATACCCAGACCTTTCCCAGAGGGACTCCTCATGAGTCCTGATCTCGGGGGCCTGTTTCTTCTGGTGTGGTTTTGAAGCCATTCAGTGGGTGGATGGCCCTGCTTTCCCCCACTGGAACCAAAGAGGGCATGTCGAATCCAACACCTTCCGGAACTTGTACTGGACTTTGTCAGCAGTATGCTTTTTATAACCATCCATTATAAGCAAAGAAAAATTGCTTCTACCCCCTCTGTCTGCCAGACATGCCTCTAGTACCCAGGTTTGTTTCCCCTCTGCTGCCAGCTGCTTTCCATATCATTCTTTCCCTTTGGAGCAGCCTTCTTTCCTTTCAAAACTGAAACCCCTCCTGTTCTTTAATAGAGAGCTTGAACTTCTCCTCCAGCAAGTATCTGCAGGTTAGCCTCACATTCTTAAAACTTCACCATGAATTCCTTGATTATATGGTGGTATAACTTCCTGGGTTCTGAAAACAATGCTAACAAGGCACCTTTAATTAAAATGGAGCGATGGTGAAGCACATGTGAGATGCATGCTCTTCTGGAATTTAGGAGAGCAAATGACTGAAGGAAAAAGGAAAACAGGATTCAACTAGACTTCCAGCGATAAAGACTCCAAATAAAGGGCTGCATTGAGGAAACTTAAAATACCGTTAATCATAAACAGAAGTCTAAAAATAAGGTTGGGTGGCTATATGTGGGAGAGAGTGAAAAAGAGTAAGAATTAAGAATTCTGTGAAGTGTCACAGGAAATGGAGATCATGATCTGAATATTGTAGGCCACCAACAACAAAACACCCAACAATTCTTTTTAATGTACTGGATAAATAAAGATTTTATCTTTCTGTTCGTCGGCAATATTAAACATTTTAATCTGAACATTAGATAATCACTCTGCCAACTTCCTAAAATGATCTAGAAATATTACTGACTTTTCCTACTTTATCTCCCTTACTACTATTATTTATGTGTTATTCTGTGAGCATCTTACTTATTTTCTTGCCAAATGGAATAATTTTACCTAAATGTTAACATTAGTCATTTGAGCATAGCATTTCATGAACATTTGTACCTCTCTGCTCTTTTAAGACCATCCATCACTTTTATTCTGTTTTCTGCATCAACATTTTTCGTGCTGTTTGCAGTAATTTTCATTAGGAAAAGATAAGTTTAAATACATACAGTGATGCTTTCGTGAAATGGAATTTTCAAAGACATTTTTTACTTGAATTTGTTGCTACAATTTTAACATAGAAATGTTATACTCAGAAAAATAAGGGCATATTTTACCTTTGAAGGTAGGTTCAAATTTCCCTGAATACTTTTAATGTTTTCTTTCCTTTCTTTTTTAGTTTGACAAGAAACTATTTGTACATTCAGAATTTCTTTGTATTTCTTGAGAGAGTTTTTCCTCATTGTTCCTTGATGTCAGCTCACCTAACTATCTGATTTCAGTATATTTTCTGGTTGGATTCCTGAGAGCTGGCAACATCAAACAGGTTTATTTAGCCATGTGATGCATAGAACTGCAGGAAGCAAGCAAAGGCTGTTAGCAGAAGCCAGGAGGAAATCTTTAAAAGCAGATGAGCTGTGTCACACACTAAAGGACATAAAGAAATTGCATTTTGCACCCTCCAGAGAGATATTGATGGTAAGTAGCAGAATGCTGGGGCGCCAGAGCGCTTACGGAGGACCAATGCAGTGGTGGCTGCAGGTGAGAAGGAGCAGAGGATGCTGGAGCCACTGGTCACCAGGGTGACAGAGCAGGACTGCTGTTCCTGCAGCCTGGAAACTCAGTGAAGCTAGCCTCCAGTGAGAGCAGGGGGGAAAAAAAAGCTGGAGTGACACAGCTCCTTGAGTGCATGGGTATTCTGGTCATCAGATCCAAAGACAGAGCTCTGCAGTTCTTTCAAAACAAAAACAAAAAGAAAGGCAGATAGCCGCAGGGTCAGCCCTTCCCCCTGACGGCTCTGCACATTGATTTGCTTTGCAGATTGATTGCTTTTGGCATTTGCAACCCTCCCGAACAACAGGAGGGGAAAATCCAGAGGCTGGGCCAAATTCACAAACGATGAAAGGGTGTGAAGACGCCTGTGGCATCACGTCAGTGGCTCTGGATAATAGCGCTTAAGAGTAATAACAGCTGGATTCAAGTTTTTTAAATGAAGGCCGTGTTATTACTGGGGATATTGGGTCAGTGGAAGTCTGAGGGAGATGAAAGATGATTTGACATGCGTGGGTTTGATGCAGTACCTGGGGCAGGTGGCCACCAGACCAGCATTCTGGGTCTTTGTTGGATGACTTTTCTCCCCTGGACTTGGGTGCTATGCCTTGGTTTGCAACCAGGATTCAGAAGGAGCACAGAACCTCTTCTATATTTATTACGGGGATTTTGTAAACTATATTATCCAGTAAATCTCACAGTGCCTTCTTCACGAAGATATCTAAGAGAAATTCATCCTAGACCTTGGAGAGAGGGAAAGCTGTGTTCTCCAGAGCAGTGGTGCTGTTTACCCATTTTTGGGCACTGAATAGAAAAACCCATTTTGGTCCTCTTAGGTTGAGGGTTAGGATCAGACCTTCCATATATCTGGTTCAGTACTTTCATTCCTGACTTTATTTTGCTGTCTTAACTTCTTTTTTTTTTAGTTTCATCTCTCTTTCTCATACCCATGTTTGCAGTGTAGCAGAGTATAAATGAACAGTAAATACAAATTTTATTCTTAAGTGACAAATTGTCATCAAAAGCATTACCCAAGTGGCCTGGTTGTTATAAAAGAAATATCCCCGATTTTTGAGAGGCATGCTGAAGTATATATGGGAATAAAATGATACGGGGCTGTGATTTACTTTAAAATACTTTAACAATGTAAACAAGGGTAGGTAAAGCAAGGACAGAAATTTTTTGAAAAGTATTGAATCTAAGTATAAGGTTGGCAAAAAAGTTTATTCAGGTTTTTCTATATATGTTTAAAATTTTTTATTTATGGTTTATTTATTTTTATGTGTGGCTGCGATGGGTCTTTGTTGCTGCTCGAGGGCATTTTTTTAGTTGTGGCGAACAGGGGCTACTCTCTGGTTGCGGGGCTTCTCATTGTGGTGACCACTCTTGTTGCAGAGCATGGGCTCCAGGGCGCACGAGCTTCAGTAGTTTTGGCGTGTGAGCTCAGTAGTAGCCTGGGCTCTAGAGCACAGGCTTAATATTTGTGGTGCACCAGCTTAGTTGCTCCACAGCATGTGGAGTCTCCCCGGACCAGGAATTGAACACGGGTCTCCTGTATTGGTGGGTAGATTTTTAACCCTTGGACCACCAGGGAAGTCCTAAAATTTTTGATTAGAAGATATTTTCCATTTGAATCAAATTCTGATGTAGTGGGAGTCCAGGCTGTCTTGTGAATTTATGAATTTAAGTCTTGTGAATTTAAGATAAGTTTCTATCAGGAAACCCTTTGTTTATTGGTTGTTCATTTAGTCTCCTGAACTTGGTTTGGTGGTTGGCTGATTTGGTTTGGTTTTTCTCTCTCTGCCTATTCAGTTGAAGTCATAAAATCTAAGACGGAGTTTGAAGGCAGCAAATCTGAAATCCAAGCTACTTATGTTGTGCCAAAGTGAACATAGAAACCCTCCCGTGTGCTTAGAAACACACTCTGCTTTCCTCCTTTATTCCCCAGGTATATCCTCCTGAGCTGCCTTTTTCCTCTCCACTCAATCCAGATCCAGATCTGAGAATTTAAATCTAAAGAAGCACATAGTGCTGATTCATGATGAAAGTGCTATACTGACTTGCAAAGTTGAAGGCGCATGACAGACCTTGTATTCTTCCTGTGACATGCATGTTATTGAATTTGATTACTTTCCCTTTCTCTGCGTGGTTCCACTCCTGCATAAGACAATATTGCAATAGAGACTGGAATATAAGTCCGAAAAAAAAATCTATCATGGGCAGTCAGCTAGCTGTTTACTAAGGGAAATGGTCATCCTAAGAGAAATTCATCATATGGCTTCAGAGCACAGTCACCCCTCCATATCCATAGGTTCTTCTGCAGTGCAGGTTCAACCAACCAACCATGGATCAAAAATACTTGGGAAAAAAACTCCCAAAGTTCCAAAAGGCAAAACTTGAATTTGCCATGTGCAAGCAACTATTGACATATCGTTTACCTTGTATTAGGTATTATAAGTAATCTGTAGATTATTTAAAGTAAACTGGAGGATGTTACAGGATACGTGCAAACACTAACAGAGGTTAAGTGTAATTACGTCTGCTTCCTCTCCAGTTCACCCTGATAAAATGATTGAGTAAATGCACTTTGCTTTTGGGCTTGAAAAGCACAGGGGACTTTATCTTTCCAGGTGCTTTCATGAAATGCCCAAGGCTTATTCTGCTTGTCCTGATATTTTATTTTGTAATACCCACTGGATCAACAAGAACCCATAGGATCATTTCTCCAAACTGTCTGAAAGGCTTGTGCCTATGAACCATGGTCACAGCTCAACCTTTAAGCCACTAAAAGCAAAATGCCCTGATCATTTTCAACATCATCCAGGAAATTTTACTTTCTCTTTCTACATTCTTAATTCTAGGTGTATTTTTTAATGGGTCTGAAAGTGCCATTCTTATTATGATTTACAGTGGTAGTATTTCACCTAAAAGCCAATGCTATGTAATGCATACTACTTATTAATAAACTTTGGGGAAATATTAGTTGAACCATAGAAACTGACATTTTTATTTATTTATTTTTATTGAAGTATAGTTAGTTTACAATGTGTTAGTTTCAGATGTATAGCACAGTGATTCCATTATATATATGTATATTTTTTTAAATTATTTTCCGTTAGAGGTTATTACAAGATATTGAATATAGTTCTCTATGCTATATAGTAGAGCCTTATTGGCTATCTATTTTTTATATAGTATTGTATATATTTTAATTCCAAACTCATAATTTATCCCTCCCCTCTTTTCCTTTCGGTAACCATGTTTGTTTTCTATATCTGAGTCTATGTTTTGTAAATAAGTTTATTTGTGTCTTTTTTTTTTTTACATTCCACATATAAGTGATATCATATATTTATCTTTGGCTTACTTTACTTAGTACGATAATCTCTAGGTCCATTTGTGTTACCGTAAATGCTATTATTTCATTCATTTTTATGGCTGAGTAGTATTCTATTGTGTATATGTATATATGTGTGTGTGTATATATGGATATATACATAATGGATACATCTTTCTTATTCATCTGTCAATGGACAGTTAGGTTGCTTCCATGTCTTGGCTGTTGTAAACAGTGTTGCAGCAAGCATTAGAGTGCATGTATCTTTTCATATTATATATATGTCTGGATATATGCCCAGGAGTGGAATTACAGGATCATATATTAACTGTATTCTTAGTTTTTTAAGGAACCTCTGTTCTATTCGCCATAGTTGCTGTACCAATTTACATTTCCACCAACAGTGTAGGAGGGTTCCTTTTTTTCCACACCCTCTGTAGCACTAATTGTAAACAGTTTGATAATGGCCTTTCTAACCAGAGTGAGGTGATACCTCATTGTAGTTTTGATTTGCATTTCTCTAATAATTAGCAATGTAGAGTATCTTTTCATGTAACTCTTAGCCATCTGCATGTCTTCTTTGAAGAAATGTATATTTAGATCTTCTGCCAATTTTGGGATTGGGTTAGTTGTATATATACAGAGAGAGCTATGTTAGCTGTTTGTACATTTTGGAAATTAATCCCTTGTTAGTTACATCATTTGCAAATATTTTCTCCTAGTTTGTAAGTTGATTTTTGTTTTGTTTATGGTTTTCTTTGCTTTACAAAATCTTTGAAGTTTGATTAGGTTCCATTTGTTTATTTTGTTTTTATTTCTATTACTCTGGAAGACAGATCCAAAAAGATATTGCTGCAATTTCTGTCAGAGAGACTTCTGCCTATGTTTTCCTCCAGGAATTTTTATAGTTTCTGGTCTTACATTTAGGTTTTTAATTCATTTTGAGTTTATTTTTGTGTATGATTTTAAAGAATATTTTATTTTCATTGTTTTACACATAGCTTTTCAATTTTCCCTGCACTACTTGTTGAAGAGATTATATTTTCTGCATTGTATATTCTTTGTCATAGATTAATTGGCCATAGATATGCAGATTTATTTCTGGGCTTTCTATCTTGTTCCATTCATCTGTATGTCTGTTTTTGTGACAGTACCATACTATTTCAATTACAGTAGCTTTGTAATATAGTCTGGAGTCAGGGAGTCTGATTCTTCCAACTCTTGTTTTTCTTTCTCAAGATTGTTTTGGGTATTCAGGGTCTTTTGTATTTCCACACAAATTAAAAAAAAATTGTTCTAGTTCTGTGAAAAATGTGATTGATAATTTGGTAGGGATTGCATTGAATCTGTAGATTGCCTTGGGTAGTATAGTCATCTTAGCAGTTTTGATTCTTCCAATCCAAGATTACAGTATATCTTTCTGTCTGTGTTGTCTTCAGTTTCTTTCATCAGTGTCTTACAGTTTTGGGATACAAGTATTTTGCCTCCTTAAGTAGGTTTATTCCTAGGTATTTTTTTTTTTTTTTGATGCGATGGTAAATAGGATTGTTTCCTTAATTTCTCATTCTGATCTTTTGTTCTTGGTGTATAGAAGTTTAAAAAATTTCTGTGTATTAATTTTCCACCCTGAAAATTTACCAAATTCAGTGATGAGCTCTAGAAGTAGAGCTAGTAGTTTTCTAATACTTTTCTGGTAGCATCTCTAAGACTTCTCTATGTATAGTATCACGTCATCTACAGTGACAGTTTTGCTTCTTTTCCAGTTTGGATTCCTTTTATTTCTCTTTCTTCTCTGAATGCTGTGGCTAGGACTTCCTAGCCACAGTTTTCATACTTCAAAACGGCCAAATCTTGAAAATTTAATATGGCTCAACTTAACAATGATCTCTCTTACGCACAAATTTTTCTGTCTGTTATTTTACTTTTCAACTTGAGCCAGTTTCTATCAGTCATGGCCTGATAGGCACATGTCAATTTCCTGGGTGTCATCAGCCTTCCTGAGCTGTGAGGTCAGAGCTGCAGGGGCCAAGAAATGCACCTTGTCACCTGCCACGTGGGAGGCAAGGTCTGGTGTTCCCTACATTTGTCAGTGGACTCCTTAATGTCCATGTTTCCTAACTTCATTTCCTCTCTTTGTGTTTGAGAAAGATGTAATAGCCACACATAAAGCTAAGAGCCTTAATCACTAAGTAGATTATCTATGTCAAAATTTAAATTCCTGTTGTCACAGGCCATGTTTCTGAAACTGGTATCAGTCCAATTCAGTCACTCAGTCGTGTCTGACTCTTTGTGACCCCGTGGACTGCAGTATGCCAGGCTTCCCTTCCGTCACCAACTCCTGGAGTTTACTCAAACTTGTGTCCTTTGAGTCGGTGATGCCATCCAACCATCTCATCTTCTGTCGTCCCCTTCTCCTCCCGTCTTCAATTTTTCCCAGCATCAGGGGCTTTTCCAATGAGTCAGTTCTTCTCATCAGGTGGCCAAAGTATTGGAGTTTCAGCTTCAGCGTCAGTCCTTCCAATGAATATTCAGGACTGATTTCCTTTAGGATGGACTGGTTGGATCTCCTTGCAGTCCAAGGGACTCTCAAGAGTCTTCTCCAATACCACAGTTCAAAAGCGTCAATTCTTTGGCGCTCGGCTTTCTGTATAGTCCAACTCTCACGTCCATACATGACTACTGGAAAAACCATAGCCTTGACTAGACAGACCTTTGTTGGCAAAGTAATGTCTCTGCCTTTCAATATGCTGTCTAGGTTGGTCATAACTTTCCTTCCAAGGAGTAAGTGTCTTTTAATTTCATAGCTGCAGTCACCATCTTCAGTGATTTTGAAGCCCCCAAATATAAAGTCTGTCACTGTTTCCATTGTTTTCCCCATCTATTTTCCATGAAGTGATGGGACCGGATGCCATGATCTAAGTTTTCTGAATGTTGAATTGTAAGCCAACTTTTTCCCTTCCTGTTTCACTTTCTTCAAGAGGCTCTTTAGTTCTTCACTTTCTGCCATAAGGGTGGTATCATCTGCATATCTGAGGTTATTGATATTTCTCCTAGCAAAGAGTCAAAACAACTGAGTGACTGAACTGAACTGAACTGAACTGAATCTTGATTCCAGCTTGTGCTTCATCCAGCCTGGCATTTCTCATGATGTACTCTGCATATAAGTTAAATAAGCAAGGTGACAGTATACAGCCTTCATGTACTCCTTTCCTGGTTTGAAATTGGTATGCATGTCATGAAAAACCAGCAGAGGATTGGCAAGCATGTTAAGTTTTACCAAGTGGTGAATGATTTAAATCACCATTTTTTGTACTGAAAGAAACATAAATATACTATGAAGTAAAATACAAGTCATGTGAATTTTTAAGATTAAATATGACACTTGTTAGACATGTTTTGCCTTTCAGCTATTGCCACTCCCAGAACCAGGGGAGAGGAGTTCACTGTCATCCTCCACTAGATGGACTTTAGTGGAAGATTTGAGACCCTTAGTTTAGGAGATGCTTAGATTAGACAGTGAAGCCCATGCAACACTCTGACAGCTACACTGTAAAATTAGCATAGAATAGGTTTATATTCATTTGTGGATTCAGTGACAGTATATATCATAATCGTCATGATAACAATCTAATATTTATTAAGTTCTTACAAGGGGCCAAAGTATTGGTGTACCAGTATCCCAGCGTCTGAAAAACTTATGTCCTGCAAGCCAAATTCAGCTCACTGCCTACTGTTACAAATAAAGTTTTATTGGAACACAGCCACACCAAATCATGCACATACTGTCTCTAGCTACATTCACTCTTCAATGGCAAGTTTGGGTAGTTACAAAGAGACTATATGTCCTGTGAAATCTAACCTCTTTATCAACTGACTCTTCAGAGTAGAATTTTGCCAGCACCTATATTTATGCATTTAATCGTCAAAGCAAGCTTATGAAGGACATTTTATTATTGACTTCATTTTACTGATGAGAAAATTAAGGCACGAGAGGTTATTTACCAGAAACATACTGCTACTGCTAAGTCACTTCAGTCGTGTCCGACTCTGTGCAACCCCATAGACGGCAGCCCACCAGGCTCCCCCATCCCTGGGATTCTCCAGGCAAGAACACTGGAGTGGGTGGCCATTTCCTTCTCCAATGCAGGAAAGTGAAAAGTGAAAGTGAAGTCGCTCAGTCATGTCTGACTATTAGCGACCCCATGGACTGCAGACTACCAGGCTCCTCTACCCATGGGATTTTCCAGGCAAGAGTACTGGAGTGGGGTGCCATTGCCTTCTCCGAGAAACATACTAGAGCTCATCAATGAATTTGATAACATTGCAGGCTACAAAACTAATACACAGAAACTTGTTGCATTTTTTATACACTAACAGTGAAAGATCAGAAGGAGAAAGTTCAAGAAGCAATGCAATTTACGATTGCATCAAAAAGAATAAAATACTGAGAAATAAACCTAGTAAGGAGACAAGAAACCTGTACTCTGAAAACTCTAAGATGCTGATTAAAGAAATCAAAGAAGACACAAACAAATGGAGAGGTTATTTAACTTATCCAAGGTCATAGAGCAAGTAAGCGGCAGAGCAGGGTTTGGAGTCCATTAGTCTGATTCCAAAATCTGTTATGTCTTAACTCATTATTAGAGATCCTTCTATATCAGAAGACATACTCAAGATCATCTTAAAAAAAAAAAAAAACAGACCCTAAGTTGATAAAAAATAAAAATAAAAAACCCTAGTAGGTGACTCTAATATATACAGGCAGATTCTTCACCAACTGAGCTATCAAGGAAGCCCGTAATATATGTATCTATCACTAAAAAAGAAGGTGCCATGTCAGAAGATGATCAGCAAGAAACCTAGCACATAGCCACAGAGATGTCTGAGAAGATCACAGTGTGTCCACGTGATGCTCACTCCCTTAAGACAGTGGGCAGTTCAGAGAACCTGAGTGCCTAAACAAAGCCCACTAGAAACCACAGCTCTAGCAAAAAGCACTCTTCCTGAACTTAGCTCATAAATTTCAATTCCACACTTGTGCATTCCCCAAGTTGTTCTTTTTTATGTTATTGCCCTCCCAGTACCCACAGTGATGGAGACAGAGAGTTCAGACATTATCTGGGAAAACGTTGATAGTGGTGGGGAGTGTCAGATTTATGCTGTGGTGGTCATGACAGTGGTGTTCTTTTCAATTTAATATTAAGGTTCCCCTAGGGCTAAGGTTAACCTCGAGTTCTTTCCCTGGAGGGTCGCTGCGCAGGCGTAGGAGGGCTAAGAGGAGCTACTCCATGTTCAAGGTCAGGAGGGGCAGCGGTTGGGAGATACCCCTCATCCAAGGTAAGGAGCAGAGGCTTCACTTTGCTGGAGCAGCCGTGAAGAGATACCCCACGTCCAAGGTAAGAGAAACCCATGTAAGACGGTAAGTGTTGCAAGACAGCATCAGAGGGCAGACACACTGAAACCATAATCACAGAAAACTAGTCAATCTGATCACATGGACCACAGCTGAGTCTAACTCAATGAAACTAGCCACGCCCTGTGGGGCCACCCAAGATGGACGGGTCATGGTGAAGAGGTCTGACAGAATGTAGTCCACTGGAGAAGGGAATGGGAACCCATTTCAGTATTCTTGCCTTGAGAACCCCATGAACAGTATGAAAAGGCAAAATGATAGGGTACTGAAAGAGGAACTCCCCAGGTCAGTAGGTGCCCAATAGGCTACTGGAGATCAGTGGAGAAATAACTCCAGAAAGAATGAAGGGATGGAGCCAAAGCAAAAACAATACCCAGTTGTGGATGTGACTGGTGATAGAAGCAAGGTCCGATACTGTAAAGAGCAATATTGCATAGGAACTTGAAATGTTAGGTCCATGAATCAAGGCAAATTGGAAGTGGTCAAACAGGAGATGGCAAGAGTGAACGTCAACATTCTAGGAATCAGTGAACTAAGATGGACTGGAATGGGTGAATTTAACTCAGATGACCATTATAACTACTACTGTGGGCAGGAATCCCTTAGAAGAAATGGAGTAGCCATCATGGTCAACAGAGTCTGAAATGCATTACTTGGATGCAATCTCCAAAACGACAGAATGATCTCTGTTCGTTTCCAAGGCAAACCATTCAGTATCACAGTAATCCAAGTCTATGCCCCAGTAATGCTAAAGAAGCTGAAGTTGAACAGTTCCATGAAGACCTACAAAACCTTTTAGAACTAACACCCAAAAAAGATGTCCTTTTCATTATAGGAACTGGAATGCAAAAGTAGGAACACCTGGGGTAACAGGCAAATTTGGCTTTGGAATACGGAATGAAGCAGGGCCAAGACTAATAGGGTTTTGCCAAGAGAACGCACTGGTCATAGCAAACACCCTCTTCCAACAACACAAGAGAAGACTCTACACATGGACATCACCAGATGGTCAGCACCGAAATCAGACTGATTATATTCTTTGCAGCCAAAGATGGAGAAGCTCTATACAGTCAGCACAAACGAGACCAGGAGCTGACTGTGGCTCAGACCATGAACTCCTTATTGCCAAATTCAGACTTAAATTGAAGAAAGTAGGGAAAACCACTAGACCATTCAGGTATGACCTAAACCAAATCCCTTATGATTATACAGTGGAAATGAGGAATAGATTTAAGGGACTAGATCTGATAGATAGAGTGCCTGATAAACTATGGAATGAGGTTCGTGACATTGTACAGGAGACAGGGATCAAGACCATCCCCATGGAAAAGAAATGCAAAAAAGCAAAATGGCTGTCTGGGGAGGCCTTACAAATAGCTGTGAAAAGAAGAGAAGTGAAAAGCAAAGGAGAAAAGGAAAGATATAAGCATCTGAATGCAGAGTTCCAAAGAATGGCAAGGAGAGATAAGAAAGCCTTCCTCAGCGATCAATGCAAAGAAATAGAGGAAAACAAACAGAATGAGAAAGACTAGAGATCTCTTCAAGAAAATTAAGAGATATCAAGGGTACATTTCATGCAAAGATTGGCTCGATAAAGGACAGAAATGGTATGGACCTAACAGAAGCAGAAGATACTAAGAAGAAGTGGCAAGACTACATAGAAGAACTGTACAAAAAAGATCTTCACGACCCAGATAATCATGATGGTGTGATCACTCACCTAGATCCAGACATCCTGGAATGTGAAGTCAAGTGGGCCTTAGAAAGCATCACTACGAACAAAGCTAGTGGAGGTGATGGAATTCCAGTTGAGCTATTTCAAATCCTGAAAGATGATGCTGTGAAAGTGCTGCACTCAATATGCCAGCAAATTTGGAAAACTCAGCCGTGGCCACAGGACTGGAAAAAGTCAGTTTTCATTCCAATCCCAAAGAAAGGCAATGCCAAAGAATGCTCAAACTACCGCACAATTGCACTCATCTCACACGCTAGTAAAATAATGCTCAAAATTCTCCAAGCCAGGCTTCAGCAATACGTGAACCATGAACTTCCTGATGTTCAAGCTGGCTTTAGAAAAGGCAGAGGAACCAGAGATCAAATTGCCAACATCTGCTGGATCATGGAAAAAGCAAGAGAGTTCCAGAAAAACATCTATTTCTGCTTTATTGACTATGCCCAAGCCTTTGACTGTGTGGATCACAATAAACTGTGGAAAATTCTGAAAGAGATGGGAATACCAGACCACCTGACCTACCTCTTGAGAAACCTATATGCAGGTCAGGAAGAACGGTTAGAACTGGACAAGGAACAACAGACTAGTTCCAAATAGGAAAAGGAGTACGTCAAGGCTGTATATTGTCACCCTGCTTATTTAACTTCTATGCAGAGTACATCATGAGAAACACTGGGCTGGAAGAAGCACAAGCTGGAATCAAGATTGCTGGGAGAAATATCGATAACTTCAGATATGCAGATGTCACCACCCTTATGGCAGAAAGTGAAGAGGAACTAAAAAACCTCTTGATGAAAGTGAAGGAGGAGAGTGAAAAAGTTGGCTTAGAGCTCAACATTCAGAAAACGAAGATCATGGCATCTGGTCCCATCACTTGATGGGAAATAGATGGGGAAACAGTGGAAACAGTGTCAGACTGTATTTTTTGGGGCTCCAAAATCACTGCAGATGGTGACTGCAGCCATGAAATTAAAAGACGCTTACTCCTTGGAAGGAAAATTATGACCAACCTAGATAGCATATTAAAAAGCAGAGACATTACTTTACCAACAAAGGTCTGTCTAGTCAAGGCTATGGTTTTTCTAGTGGTCATGTATGGATGTGAGAGTTGGACTGTGAAGAAAGCTGAGCACCGAAAAATTGATGCCTTTGAACTGTGGTGTTGGAGAAGACTCTTGAGAGTCCCTTGGACTGAAAGGAGATCCAACCAGTCCATTCTAAAGTAGATCAGTTCTGGGTGTTCTTTGGAAGGAATGATGTTAAAGCTGAAACTCTAGTACTTTGGCCACCTCATGTGAAGAATTGACTCATTGGAAAAGAGTCTGATGCTGGGAGGGATTGGGGGCAGGAGGAGAAGGGGACGACAGCGGGTGAGATGGCTGGATGGCATCACTGACTCATTGGATGTGAGTTTGAGTGAACTCTTGGAGTTGGTGATGGACAGGGAGGCCTGGCATGTTGCAATTCATGGGGTTGCAAAGAGTTGGACATGACTGAGCGACTGAACTGAACTGAGGGCTAAGGTAATGAAGACTTTATAAAATTATTAAATCCTTCAATTGTATGTGAATACATGGTAAGTAGAACAAATGATCTTGTAATCAGGCTTCTATTCATTGAGATGCTCTGCTAATTGGGATTCCTGTGCTTCTAGAATGATCTCAGGAACTGTTGAGAGAGCTTCTTAATTATTCAAAACCTATGTTCATCATAGTTTCAATGTTAAAGGTATTTGATCTGTCTGGTTCCTTTTAAAATGTATTAAACATAGGGTATACAATTTGATTTTTAAAATTATTTATTTTTGGTTTCTCTGGATCTTCGTTGTTGCACTTGGGCTTCTCTCTAATTGTGGCGAGTTGGGGCTACTCTTCTTTGAGAAGTGTGGGCTTCTCATTTCAGTGGCTTCTCTTGCTCATAACACAGGCCCTAGGGACATGGGCTGCAGTAGTTGCAGCACACAGGCCACGTAGCTGTGGCTCACAGGTTCTAGAATGTGGGCTTCGTGGTTGTGGTGCACACGCTTAGTTGCTGTGTGCCGTGTGAAATCTTCCCTGACCAGGAGGGATAAAACCCATGTGCCCTGCGTTGGCAGGTACCACAGACTCCCATCCACTGTACCACTAAGGAAGTTCTGTTTGCTTTTAAAGTGGAAACAGTTTAGTTAAAAATCATTGGTAATTTTCTGTTTCTAATGATGAAAATCTAAGCTTACCTTTGGAACTGGCTTCATTTGGGGTAGAAAAAATTCCCAGATAGTCCCTTGTGTGATAAAAATGTAAAGGAAATAGCATCCAAGTGCGGAGGGAAGAAATAGCTGGGTGTTTGTGGGGTTGGGCCCCAGGCTCTGGCTCTGTAGGTAGATGGGGGTCTCATAGCCTGTCAGCATCCAACTGACTCCTCCACTCTCAGGGCCAGAGTTGTCAAAGTGGCCTGATGGGACTCAAAAGCCCTAGTAGAGGCCAGATGGCCAGCAAGGGCCATGAAGTCTGAGATACAGTCTGCTGTAAGCCTGGAGAGTTTGCAGTTGTGACCTTGGTTCCATGCCAAGGCTTTAATCAGCTGAGCAGAACACTAATGCTGAATTCAGGGCACAGCCTATCTTAGAACCTCTTTGCACCAGTAACCCCAGCACTGTGGGTGTGTCCTGGGTGGAAATGGGTTGAGGGTGTGATTCGGCAGAGCTCATCTCTAAAGGCCTTGACATCCAGGTTGTGTCTGCGGTGGGACACCTGAGGCTGAATCTACAGAGGAAGAAGCATGGCTCGCTGCTCCCCAGGGAGCTCTGCAGAGACGAGAGACGGTGAGAGTACACCCAGTGGGCCGCCCTGTCTGCCCAACTTTGCACCAGGGGGCCGGAGGGGATGTCCAGTGTTCAGGTGTCATCTTATAGCTGGTCACAGGTCTTGACGACCTCTGACTTGGAGCAGTGAGAAGATCCACTGACTATTAGTCTGTAAATGATGTTATTTCCTCACCTCACTGAATTATGAATACTTCTGTATATGTGAATTCATTGAGCCCATTGAGGACTATTCATGACTGGCCATCTCTGCTGCTCTATTTCTTCCAATAACCAGCTCTTTTAAAATGTTTGAGTCATGAGTCTTTCAAATGTAAAATTTATCTTAGAGTATGATGATGATCATCCTTTTCCACTGATATGAGGTATATGTATATTTGGTAGACATAGGGATCTTACTGAAATAGTAAAGAGAAATCTTAAGCAGATAAAACTCTTCATGTATAAGCTAGGAGCAATCTAAAATATTTGTCCCTCTACAAAAAAATCATATATATGTATATATATATATAATATATGTAGTTGAGTATCTAGCAGTGTAATTTAGTATTTTACTGATCATCTGATATCTCATTAGAATGAATATATAACTCCAACTTCAACTGGGTAGTTCTATTAACTGTCTTTAATCCTCTTCAAGGATTGCTGTCTAAGGCTATCATTTAGATAATAATGGCCCTTCTTCAAGTCCAAAAAAAAAAAAAAATGTTTTTAAGCACTAGCTATTTCTCTAGGAGTTAAGAAATATGTTTACCTTATAGTAACACACACAATCAGGAGTCTCTCCCCTGGCTTTTTCCCCTTACTTGCAAAAATCTTTATAAAAAGACATCTTGCTTGGAAAAAGAGATTGCACAACGGTCACTGGGAGGTTGGGGAAAGGTTCAAGTGTTTTGAAGCAGCATCCTTATACAGCAAAGCCCTACCTTATTGATTTTTGAATGTCCCTGGGGCCCAGCACAGTGTCTGGCACATAGAAGGTCCTCATATCTGATAAATTGCTCCATTTTTTAAAAATTGACATTCTGTTGATTTGTAATGTTGTGTTAGTTCCAGGTATATACAGCAAAGTGATTCAGTTACACACATATATGTATCTATTCTTTTCCAAATTCTTTTCCCAATCATGTTATTACAGAATCTTGAGCAGAGTTCCCTGTGCTGTACAGTAGGTCCTTATTGTTTATCTTCTGTATGTATAGTAGAGTGTATATGTTCATCCCAAACTCTTAATTTATCCCTCCTCTCCTTCCCCCTTTGGTAAGCATAAGTTTGTTTTCTGTATCTGTGGATCTATGTCAGTTTTGTATATAACTTCCTTTGTATCACTTTTTAAAGATTCCACACATAAGCAATATCATATGATATTTGTCTTTGCTTACTTGACTTAGTATAATCTCTAGGTCCATCTATGTTGCTGCAAATGGCATTATTTTATTCTTTTCCATGGCTGAATAATATTCCATTGTATAAGTGTACCACATTTTCTTTATCCATTCCTCTCTTGATGAACATTTAGGTTGCTTCTGTGTCTTGGCTGTTGTGAATGGTGCTGCTGTGCACATTGGGATGCACATATCTTTTCAAATTATGGTTTTCTACAGATACACGCCCAGGATGGGATTGCTGGGTCTTACGGTAACTCTAAGTTTAGTTGTTTAAGCAGTCTCCATACTGTTCTCCATAGTGGCTTCACCAATTTGCATTCCCACCAACAGTATAAGGATTCCCTTTCCTCCACACCCTCTCCAGCATTTGTTATTTGTAGACTTTTTGATGATGGCCATTCTGATTTATGTGAGGAGATAACTCGCTATAAACTGCCCCATCTGAACATGATTGTAGCTGGATAGATTTTGTGTTAGAACTCATTCAGGTGCAAGTGTGACAGAGAAACTCATACTGACTTAAGCGATGAATGAATTCTTGGTTCATGTGGTTAAAATACCCCAAACCATGTCTTTATCCCCTTTCCCTTCTCCTTCCCCCACTCTCCATCACCCCATCTCCCTCTGCCATATCTCAGGTCAAGTTTCCTTTTGGATGTAGTAATTCCATGTAGTAATCACCATGTAGTAATTCCAGCAGTTCCTGGTCAAGATAACTTTTTTCTTTTCCCAACTATTCTATTAAAGTCCCCAGATTTATTTCATTGACCCAATTTGGAGCGTGTGCCCTTCCTGAACCAATCCAGTGGCTGAGAAATTTGAATCTCTGATCAGCCAACCTGGATCATAGGCTTAGCCCTGAAGTTACTACTCTCACTTGGATAAGATTGGAAAAGTGGTGGTTCTCCCTCCAAATATGGGTTATTTTACTAGAAAAAAATAAATAAATAAATGTATACCAGGCAAAGAAAAACAACTGTTTCTAGGTTGGGTTTTGTTTTTTCCTTTACAACAGATAAATACGTCTGTGTCTTTCCCAAGTTCGGTAATGGTTGAACAGTAATCTTCCTCCATTTCCATGAGAAGGAAGCTGTTCACATAATGACTGTAGAGAAAAGGGAAACACAAGAGAGGTGAGAGGCGTAAGCAAGCTGACTTCCCCTGCATACCCAGCTGTCCTCTTAAAACTGCAAAGTCCTTTAAACATTCAAGGCTTTGATATTTTGGCTCATATTATACATTTCAACACCTTATTATTTGTGTTTGATGTCTGGGTTAGTAATATTAATGAAAAAAGAACCATCTGGGACAACTTTTTTTTCCCTTTCTCATGTGGCTTCTTTATGGATAAGCAAAAAATGTTAATTATTTAAGCAAAAGTGTTTTTAATATGGAGCCATAGTGGTGTTTTGAATGAGTTTTATCACTGTACTATCCACTTCCAGTTCCAGAAAAATAGAAACAGATTGCTTTGTATTCATGAGGAAGTACGGAAATCTTTGCTAGAAATGCATTTTAGAATTTGCCCAAAATATTAATCTGCAAAATTATAATCTTTGTTATTAAGCTTTGTTACAGAATAAGATAAAAACTCAGTAAACCTGTTTAAATGATCTCTTATAAAATTATAAAATTTCTGAAACTATTCTTAAATTCAGAAAGCCACAGACACATGATATTCACAGGGAAAGGGGGATTTTTGAAATCGAATTCTTGAAAATAACAGATTGGCATCATTAAATCAGGTGAGTTCTGGTAATTACTGAAATATAAGACACCTGGATTCAAAAAAAATGTAAGTATTTAAGCACATAGGGAAAGCTCAGAGAGATGATGTAAAATGCGTAAATTTGAATTCTTATCCTATTGAAAGTCACAAAAATAAGAAACACATGAAATACTCTTGGCTTCCTGGGCAGAAATGAGTACATCAACACTTCAGGCTATGACAATGCATATTATCCATTATGGATAAACCAATTAAAAAGGGCCTGATTACCAAATGTAAGACAATGAAAGGCAGTGCTCTTCAAGTAAACATAAGTGGTTACTAGTGTACATGGCCGGAGAAGGCAATAGCACCCCACTCCAGTACTCTTGCCTGGAAAATCCCATGGATGGAGGAGCCCGGTAGGCTGCAGTCCAGGGGGTCGCTAGGAGTCGGACATGCCTGAGCGACTTCCCTTTCACTTTTCCCTTTCACGCATTGAAGAAGGAAATGGCAACCCACTCCAGTGTTCTTGCCTGGAGAATCCCAGGGACGGGGAGCCTGGTGGGCTGCCGTCTATGGGGTCGCACAGAGCCGGACACGACTGAAGCGACTTAGCAGCAGCAGCAGCAGTGTACATGGCAGTGGCCCTAAGAGCCCTGTTGTGTGTAGCTTTAAAGGCCCCAGATCCTCACCCATCTGCCTACAGACACCCATCTCTTCTGGTCACTACCCTCTTTCTCTCACTTCACCAAACAAGAACAAACTTCTTGTCGTCTTTCTTCTTGAATCCAGCCATGTTGCATTCTTTCAGGGTAGAAAAACCTCTCATCCAAACAGTGGGACTACTTAACATGTAAAAAAATAATGGCGCAGGAAAAAAAAAATCATCATCAGGAAGAAATATCTAGGGTCTAGATGCCTCATTTCATGCAGGTGACAGATTCTTGAAATTATTTTTTTCATCAAAGGTTTTTATCTATTTATCATGGAATTAGAATATTGAACTATGAAGAGCATGCCGGGAATTTACAATCAGCAAAGAAATGTGTTCTCTCTGCCTGTTGACAATTCACAGCGAGAATGAGCTTGGTGATTCATGTTGTTAACCTGTGTCTTGGCCTGTATCTCAGTTGCATATTTTGCATGATTTTAAGGAAGAAGAGATAAAAATGTCCATGTTTACTTGCATAAAAATTTTTAAGATTATAACAGAAATTTTTTTAACATAAGCACAAATTTCCTCCTCACTGACACTCATCATTCATTCCGTTTATTTGTGTGCTTCACGTTGCTCTTCTATAGATAATGCACTTAACAACAATTTTATTCACTTTTTGTAAACTCTACAATTACTAGGGACTAAATACTTTCTTTTTGCTGTTAATTCCCTGAAGAGTAAACTGCACTCTTTAAAGTGGAGCATCTACTATAGGTATATGACAACATATTCTCAAAATGCAATCTACGATGTAATAACCTGAACTTTAGACAATCATCTGTATTTAATAAGGATTAGTTCCTTCCACTCAGATGTTTATATTTTAATACTGTCAAGTGTGTAATCATAAACTTAGTAATTTTCATCCAGGAAATGAAATTCCTAAACAGTCCATATGTAATCATTCTCAACTGTCTGTCTTTAGAGCCATCTGTCATGCCTTTTTAAGGTCCTTCGAGTCAGCCTAGAATATTGAAATTGGCATAAAATAGGTCTTTGTTTGTGGGCAAAGAAAAAATCATTTCAGTCTCAGGTTTCATGAGATTTGTTTTTACCAGGTTTGGTTCAAATCCAGCTCCACAAATGAGAAACCCCTAAAGAGAGTATAATAGGTATAACTAACCATCAGTTGGTTATAGTCTTGCTGCTGCTGCTGCTAAGTCACTTCAATCGTGTCCAACTCTGTGCGACCCCATAGATGGCAGCCCACTAGGCTCCTCTGTCCCTGGGATTCTCCAGGCAAGAACACTGGAGTGGGTTGCCATTGCCTTCTCCAATACATGAAAGTGAAAAGTGAAAGTGAAGTTTCTCAGTTGTGCCTGACTCCTAGCGACTCCATGGACTGCAGCCTACCAGGCTCCTCCATCCATGGGATTTTCCAGGCAAGAGTACTGGAGTGGGGTGCCATTGTCTTCTCTGGTTAGTATCAAAGTATATTTACTAAAAACTGAGAAACTGAAGGCTTTTAGTTTGGCAGATACTGGATGATGACCTCAACATCCCATCCAGTTTAGCATTTGTCCTGGATATTTTAATATTTACCTCAATATTATTACCAAGAGTTGAATGAAAGTCACCTGGAATGGGTTTGGTAGACCTCCACTTTGCATGTCCAACTTCTGACAGGTGTGTGCAGAGAAGAGCTGTTGCTTTGACATGGGTTAGATCTGAAGGGTGGCCAGCAACAGCCTATTCCCTCTTTTATTAACCTTTTCACATGGACATAACTCTCACTCACCCATCAGAGATGGCATGCAGAGCTTTCCTGATAAAACAAACATGGTGGCAAATGTGGTATCTTAGTCTGCTTCAGTCAGTTCAGTTCAGTCACTCAGTCGTGTCTGACTCTTAGCGACCCCATGAATCACAGCACGCCAGGCCTCCCTGTCCATCACAAACTCCCGGAGTTCACTCAGACTCAAGTCCATCGAGTCAGTGATGCCATCCAGCCATCTCATCCTCTGTCGTCCCCTTCTCCTCCTGCCCCCAATCCCTCCCAGCATCAGAGTCTTTTCCAATGAGTCAACTCTTCGCATGAGGTGGCCAAAGTACTGGAGTTTCAGCTTCAGCATCATTCCTTCCAAAGAAATACCAGGGCTGATCTCCTTCAGAATGGACTGGTTGGATCTCCTTGCAATCCAAGGGACTCTCAAGAGTCTTCTCCAGCACCACAGTTCAAAAGTATCAATTCTTCGGCACTCAGCCTTCTTCACTGTCCAATTCTCACATCCATACATGACTACAGGAAAAACCATAGCCTTGACTAGACAGACCTTTGTTGGCAAAGTAATGTCTCTGCTTTTGAATATGCTATCTAGGTTGGTCATAACTTTCCTTCCAAGGAGTAAGCATCTTTTAATTTCATGGCTGCAGTCACCATCTGCAGTGATTAGTCTGCTTAGGCTGCCACAACAAAATCACAGACTTAGGTTTAAACAACAGAAATTTATTTCTTGAAGTACTAAAGGCTGGGATATCCAAGATCAAGGGGCCAGCTGGTTTGCTTCCTGGTGAGACCTCTCTTTCAGGCCACCTCCTCCCAACACCCTCACATAGCTTTTCTTCTGTGCTTATGTGGTGTCTCTTCTTAAAAGGATACTAATTCTATTGGATAAGGGCCCACCCACATGACCTCATTTAACTTTACTTCCTTAGAGGTCCTAGCTGCAAATATGGTCACACCAAGGGCTTAAAGCTTCAACATATGAATTGAGGGAGTGGATGCAAACATCAGTCTGTAACACATGGGAAATAATAATCAAGTGCATGTCAAATAAATGCAAAAAAATAGAAACTCAGCAGTCCTGTGTAACAAATCTTCCCAATACTAATTGACTTAAAATAACTATTTAGTGGGCTTTCCAGGTGGTGCCATGCTAAAGAATCTACCTGCCAACGCAGGAAACACAGGAGATGCAGTTTCGATCCCTGGATTGGGAAGATGCCCTGGAGAAGGAAATGGCAACCTACTCCAGTATTCTTCCTTAGTAAATCCCATGGACAGAGGAGCCTGGTGGCCAAGCTACAGTCCATGTGTTTGCGAAGAGTCAGACATGATTGGACATGCACACACACACAACTGTTTAATCCTCACAATTCTGGTGTTCAGGAATTCAGATAGTACTCAGAAGGGAAAGTTCATTTCTGGATCATGTGGTGTTGGTTGCAGAATCTGTGATAGCCTTCCTCACATGTTTGGTTTCTTAACTGGTTGCTTGAAATGACTGGGGTCTGGCTAGGTCTCACTCTCTGGCTCTTTCTCTCTCTCTCTCTCTCATTTACTTCCTCCCTCCTCATAGACGCTTCTACTCCAAAGCCTCTGTTTCTCCATGTGGCCTCTCTTTATAAGGATTCTTTAAATGTCCTCTGGTTTCCCCTGTAATTGAAAACAGAAGCTATACAAACTTTGAAGGCCTGGGCTCAGAAATCCCAAACTGTCATTTCTGCTGCATTCAACTTGTCAAAGTGAATCACAAGTCCAGTGCAGATCCAAGGTATGGGGAGACAGACCTGCCTTCTTGGTCAGAGAAGTGGAACAGGCATACAGGGATGAGATGAGTTATCATTGGCTCTAGTTGCTGACAAACCCACCACAGTCTGCCCTCAGGGCACTGACATTTACATCACTTCCACATGTAAACCTTAGTCAGCTCCTGTAAAGACTCTCCAAGTCTTGTCCAATTTGATACTAGGTTCTATTCCCAGAATTTCTTGATCTATGTTGATATGTATTATTATTTATTAATCTTCAGAAAATTTTTATTTAAAAAATGTTTTTTGAGTTGAATGATTTTATAGGTCAATAAATATAAGGAAAATAATTTTTCATGTTATAAATGAGTTTTTCTAGAAACTGTAAATGTCCCAGTATATATTTTTGGTTTTATAATCACCATTTCACAATTGTCTAGTATATTACTTTCTGCAATGATAGAAGCACTATCTGATGCTGTAGCAATCAGCCATATTTAAATATTGAGCACTTGAAATATGGTTTGTATACTGAGGAATTAAATTTTAAATGCTAATTTTAATTAATTGAAATTTCTTCAGATGTGACTAGTGACGACTATACCAGACAGTTCAGATCTAACAAGTCCTTTTGCTGGTTAAGTGGTATATAATTCTTTTCTTTCAAAAAATTAAAGAAGAACATAACTGTGTTGTCTGCTAATACTTTGGATGAGGCATGGCAGCCACCCATGGTCACATGGCAAGGAATATATGGCATATGCACATTAGGAGAATAATTCCAGGAAGGTTTACTAAATGGGCTATTGATAAGTATGAGTAGGATATAGAAAAATGCCTTCAAATAGTACAATACCCTAGGGATAGTAACAGGAAAGTTGTTACTGTCTTTGGGTCCGAAAGGATAAGAGGATGGAGTGTTGCCCAGAACTCACAAAAAAATAGTCACAGATGTCACCTTGAAAGAAGAGAAAACTTAGCAGGGAAGGAGCCGGGAGAATAGATATCCTTCTCTTTGCATCATCTCCTGCCAAAAGATCTTCATTGGCCAAACCCAACTGGAAGCAAGAGGGCAAGAAAGCACGTTGATGTAGTCTGGACAGGTCAGCCTCCAGACACAAAGGTGGGGTTGAAGAGAATGACTTGGATGTAGAAAGGTAAGTAGAAGATACACAGAACGTAAAAACATGAAAACAATATTGTGTTATAAATTACTACATAGGTGCTTCCCTGTCAGTCCAGTGGTTAAGATTCTGTACTTCCAGTGCAGGGGTATGGGTCCAATCCCTTGCTGGGAAACCAGGATCCTGCATGCCATGCAACACGGCCAAAAAATAACAAAGACATATTAAAGTAAATTACTCTGTTTTTGGCATGCAACTCAAATGGAATTCAAGGAATTGAGTGACACTGTTGTAACAGATTCTTTCTTTCTTACTTATGTGAACAAGATTTTTTCAATCTGAATTCTTTCATTTGAGCAGTAAGTGATTCATCCAAAGGTATACAAAACTGAATGGAAGGGAAAGCCCCATTCAACTCACATTTTACAAAAATATTAGACTTAGCAAATGTTTAATGTGTTTAGATATTTGAATCAATGATGAGTTTTCTTATAATTAGCTTCAGGTGAGTGAAAAACTTTTCAAAGGTGGTGGATGGAAGCATCAGCAGTTTGTGATAAGAGGCAGCCATTGCGCTCTCAGCCTCTGGGCTGGGTGGCTTGGGTTCTAATCTGCCACCACTTGTTTGCTCGGGAGCATCAGGTAAGTTCATTAACTTCTGTGCCTCAGCTTCCTAACTGTAAATAGTGATGATACTAGTGCTTACCTCATAGGGTTGCTGTGGGGATTAAATACCTAATGAACACATGGCACTTTACAGTACTGTTTAAATATGTGTTGTATCAGTCAGCCATTGCTGCAATAACACTGTGTAACAAACAACCATAAAATTTCAATAGCATAAAGCAATAAGCATTCATTTCTCACTCCACACCTGTGGATTGCTTAGAGTTGCCTCACACTACAGGTTGGGCTCATGTCAGCTCCAAAAGCCTATCGTTCTCCCTAGACCAACAGCTAAACAAAGCATGTTCTTCTCATGGCAAAAAAGCAGAAACATGAGATATTAATCTTCTTTAAAATAAAGCTTTTTGATGAAGTTTTCAATTTTCTTTTGCTTTATATGTCATTCTGAAATCTTGTATTTTTATTGGAATTTCAATAGAGAATACATTATTATCTAAAAAGTACCTTGATTGTAAGCCAACTTTATGCTTCAGTCAAAAGGCCGGTATATTCTGTTCTCTGGAAGAGTCTGCCTCTTGTCTGCACAAAACAAACTACATGAGTCCCAAACAACATGAAGGAAAATGGAGAGATATCATTTTACTTAGGTTCTAAATTCATTTTGAAAATAATTTTTTTCTCTCCTTCTTTTGATAAACCTGTCTTTTGGACTATCTGAGCAATTCCGTAGCATCTACTGAACTTAAATAACTTGGGGAACCCATCATATGTGCTAGCTAAGAGATTTATCTTGCACCTGAGCAGATAAGGCAGGGTTCAAGGGGAATTTATGGATCCTCCCATCGTTCGGCCTGTATGTTTTATTATCACAAGCCAACGAAGTTTTAATTTCACCTTCTTCTGTTTTCTGGTGAGTAAACAAAGTAGAATTGTTTTGATAAAGAGACCTAACGGGAGAAGTTGATGTATTACACCTTTGCAGATAACTCAGATTTATGAGCTTAGGGGAACAATTAACCAATTCCTTCCTCCCAAATCATCTGTTTAACTTGTGAGATTCTGATAATAAAGTTAATAAACACTTTTTTTCATCTAGTATTGCTATAAATTGTCTTAGAGATAATCTCATGCTCTTGGACAGGCTGAAAGCACCTATTGAGATCAAGTCTTTACTACTAATGTGGAAGATGGTAGAGTCTACTGGCTAAAGAGCCAAAGAATTCCTTTCTTCAGAAGTGGTGTTCAAACATTGGTGGATTATACTTGTTTCCAGAAAGAAAATTCTAATTGGCAGTGACTGAGTGTGAATAATAGCCTTGGTTTTTTAGCAGCTGTTCTTGTTCATTCCAGCTTAAATGTTTCACGGGGTGGTTGCTTCCTTAGAGTGAGATGCTAGAAGCCTCACCATAGAGATGGGAGGTGTCATGTCACAGGAAGTCCCGGCTCCTCTTCCCCCTCAAATTCGGACAGAAATATTTATGCCCCACTTGGTATGTTTGACTTCTCCATTTTCAGAAATGTGTGTATAAGGTCTACACAGCCATTCACTATGATACTTCCTTAAAATCTTCAGTGACAGGAGAAAGTTCTCTTGGGAGGATCAGACAATTTCTACGCAAAGAAAACTAGGATATAAAACTTTTAAAATAGTACAATTCTCATTGAGACAGAAATAAAGTTATCTGGAAGTAAATGTATTTAAATGTTAGTAGTGGGCTTTGGGGCTACTATTATTCCTTCTCTTGCACTTTACTGTATTTATGAATTATTTACAGGGAGCAAGTGTTACTATAATAGCTCAAAAGTTCCTAAAAATCATGAGACACAGCTTTCTCCCTCCTCATTCTTAAACTATTCTGGAAAGATAACATTGTACACATTAAAAACTAGTTATTAAAGGGACATTTCTCTGTACTTAATATCTTGTAATAGAAAAGAAGCTGAAAAAATATAGATATGTATATGTGTAACTGAATCAGTTTGCTGTACACTTGAAATTGACACAACATTGTAAATTAACTATACTTCAATTAAAAAAGCTTTTTAAAAGCGGGGGGGAGACTTTTCTAAACTTCCCAAAGTGTCTATCTTCTGTCGTTTTTTTCCTTCACACTCTTCTTGGTGATCTCAGTCAATGTCACAACTTCAGACATTGACCCTGACACATGAACACCTGTGGCCTGTGTAGGCAGCCCTGGCCTTGATCTTTAGTTTCATTCCTGCAATGCTGTCCATCTTCCGGACAGCTCCGTATGGATGTCTTGTCAGCACATTCAAGAAACCCCAAAACAAGCTCATGAATTTGAGTCCTCCAAGTTGGCTTATCCCGCTTCTGGCTTTGTTCCTTTTAATGACACCACTTTCTCTAGATCATTAAGAAGGGATTTCTCACTGTTATCTTGAGGCTACCATATCTTTCACAGACAGTCATCATCATATTCCATCTTAACAATGTTGCTCACATTTAATTGCTCCTTTCCATTCCCTCTAACAATATCCTAATGATACCTCTCACTTTGTTGATAGCAGTATACTTACTAAGGGCTTTGCATTCCTCAAATTTAATTCTCATAGCAGCCCTAGAAGGTAGGTCCTCTTCTTATCATCCCATTTTGCAGTAGCTTCCCTGAGGTCACAGAGTTTATATTCAGAGCTGGATTTACCCAGAGAACAAAGTCCAAGTTGTTTAGGTGGGTGCTTAGGGCTCCCCAGTTGACACCCACCCCCTTCAGCTTTACCTGCCATTTGTCACTCTGGCTGGATGGGTCTCCCACCTCACCCACCCCCAGTTGTGTTCCCAGGTCCTGCCTCCACTCATTTGAGTTCAAACTTCTATTTTCACATCTCACTACTCATCCCAACTGCCATGTGTATATTCTCCCTTGCAAAGGAGTGTTTGGGTTTTTCACTGAACCAGAGCCATAGATCAGACACATTCTAGAGACGATCAAGATACATGTCATGATACAGACCCTGGAGACAGAAGCATTGTATTCAGTTTTCCAAAGTGCAAAATCTAGACTTGCCAGAGCTATACTGCTGCTTTCTCTTCTTCAGTGGTGCCCCACGGTACGTGTTATGAGTTCAACAGACTATTCAGTTCAGTTCAGTCGCTCAGTCATGTCTGACTCTTTGAGACCCCATGAACCGCAGCACGCCAGGCCTCCCCTGTCCGACACCAGCTCCCAGAGTTCACCCAAACCCATGTCCATCGAGTCAGTGATGCCATCTAACCATCTCATCCTCTGTCATCCCCTTCTCCTCCTGCCCTCAATCTTTCCCAGGATCAGGGTCTTTTCAAATGAGTCAGCTCTTCACATCAGGTGGCCAAAATATTGGAGTTTCAGCTTCAACACCAGTCCTTCCAATGAATATTCAGGACTGATCTCCTTTAGGATGGACTGGTTGGATCTCCTTGCAGTCCAAGGGACTCTCAAGAGTCTTCTCTGACACCACAGTTCAAAAGCATCAATTCTTCGGTGCTCAGCTTTCTTTATAGTCCAACTCTCACATCCGTGCATGACCACTGGGAAAACCATAGCCTTGACTAGATGGACCTTTGTTGACAAAGTAATGTCTCTGCAACAAAATATATAAGAAGTAATAAAGTAAAAAAACAAAAAACAAAAAAAGGAAGATTGTTAGTGAGCAGAGAGCTGACTTATTTGAAAAAACCCTGATGCTGAGAAAGATTGAAAGTGGGAAGAGAAGCGGACAACAGAGGATGAGATGGTTGGATGGCATCACTGACTCAAAGGACACGAGTTTGGGTAAGCTCTGGGAGTTGGTGATGGACAGGAGGCCTGGCATGCTGCAGTCCATGGGTCACAAAGAGTCAGACAGGACTGAGCGACTGAAGTGAGCATAGTGGAAGCAAGAGGTGGACTGAATATCCTTTAGCTATTAACCCTGAGAATGAGGACTTGGACAGCCTCAGCCTGAGATTTCTTTTGCCCAGATGGCTTTCATATTGGTCTTCTCCTGGGGGCTGGAGTGGTGGTTATAACCTCCTCCCTTCCTCCCCATTCCTCCCCCTCCTTCTCCTCTTTCTCCCCTCCTCCTTATCCTCCTTCTTCTTCATCATCTTCCAGATGCTACTTCTTGCAAATGCTTTTGTCAAAGAAATTCTTACCAGAAGGCTCTGTGTGAATAGATTAAAAGCAGGGCTGCTTTGCTGGAGGTGAAGTGGAGAGCACACCACCCCCCGCCCCCCCGCCCCTATAGCCTGTCCTCTTCCCTGCATCTGAGGGATTCTGCACAGACCTGCTTTCAAGGGCGTGCAGGGAGCATGTATGTGTGCAGGCCTGTCTAGAGGTGTGTATGTGCGTGCTAAGTCACCTCAGTTGTGACCAACTCTGTGACTGTATGGACTGTAGCCCACCAGGCTCCTCCGTCCATGGGATTCTCCAGGTGAGAATACTGGAGTGGGTTGCCATGCCCTTCTCTAGGGATCTTCCCAACCCAGGGATCAAACCTGTGACTCTTATGTCTCCTGCATTGGCAGGCAGGTTCTTTACCACTAGCATCACCTGGGAAGCCCTGTCTCAAGGCCAGTGGAGATGAAAGTGAGTCTCTTGTTCATAAGAATGTAACACGCTCAACAGTAGCCCCCTCTTTTCTGAATTACTTGTATTTTTATTCGGGGCTCCCTAGAACTTGGATTGACTGGTAATCAAGCACATATATGTTTAGTTCTTGCTGAGCTGTTCTCCTGATGTGAGGCTTTGGAGAAATATGGAGCAGTCCTGCCTCTGGAATGTATATAATCTCTCTGGGAAGCCAAGATGGTCACCTTCCTAAGCATGGTTCTAAGTGTTTAGGTTTTCATTTCTGATCTCTTGCCTGAACTCCAGGTATAATACTTTGCCTGTCTCTCTGCCTCCCAGCCTGTCTCTCTTTTTTGGTTGCTCCACTCTCACCGGAATTTCTAAACGTGAAGCTATATTGTTTCTCAGAAAACCCAGAAGGTTTACAACATCAACATCAGAGCTGTCTGGTAAAAAAACAAAGGCACTGGGGAGTAGTGGGAGGCAGGGAGGATCATCAAAGTGACAAAAGCAGCACAAATAACTGGGGAGGCTTACCAGTAAGTATGTGAAGCTGGGGACTCCTCCGGCACTCCAGCTTCCACTGCAGGAGGGTGTGGGTTCAATCCCTGGTCAGGGAAATAGGATCCCTCATGCCGTGTGGCATGGCCAAAAAGTTAAACAAAAATATGAAAGAAAGAAAAATTAAATATATGTGTGTGTGTGTTTGTATGTATGGAGGTTCCCTGGTGGCTCAGATGGTAAACAATATGCCTGCAATGCAGGAGACCCTAGGTTGAATCCCCCTTGGGTCAGAAGATCCCCTGGAGAAGGGAATGGCTACTGACTCCAGTATTCTTGCCTGGAGAATTCCATGGACAGAGGAGCCTGGCAGGCTACAGTCCATGGGGTCCCAAGGAGTTGGACACTACTGAGCGACTAGCACTTGCACTTCCGTGTGTGTGTGTGTGTGTGTGTGTGTGTGTGTGTGTGTATCCCATCATATATGACGGGGAGTAGGTGTGTCCTGGAGGGAATGAGTACTAGAATCATTTTGACTGGTCTCAGGTGTCTTGTCAGTCTCTCTTATCAATGTGATGGTAATTCTTTTTTTTTAAGTGTTTTATATATATGACCTCTAGTTGCAAGTCAACAACTGCAGCCTCCGTTCAGCCAAAGAAATTGAAATCTGTCCCCAGAATGGAGGGAAGACGGGCCGTGACGGATTTTCTCAATGACGGTACTATGTACACTATCGTTCAGAAATGATTTACTATCATTTATTTCTGAGTGATGACTGAGATTTTCAAGGGTCACACTGAACTCATCTGCTTACTTTAAAATAAAAACCCTGCCTGAAGTGAGACTTTGTTGAATTTGATTTTGCTGTAGAGGACAGACCGAGGCAGAAGGTAGCAGCCATTGCTCAGCATAAGGGAGTGCTCCTAATGGGACAGCTGACCAGAGGCACACCAGCCAGCTGCACTGTGATTTCCTCCCAGTTCAGACACAGACTGAGTTCTGCGTTCAGAGGGAGGCTGAATTGAAAAGCCTCCCAAGTCCCTTCCAACTAAACACTTTATGAGTGTGTGAATATTTGAGTTCCTTTGGAGGTCAGAGAGGTGAGAAATTACAATTGGAAGGAGTTTTTTTGCAGAGAGGTCTTCCTGATGGAGGAGGTTACTGGGGCTTGCTATGAAGGACTGCTAGGTTGGGGAGATGAGGCAAAGAGAAAACATTATCTGGGTGTCAAAGATGTGGAAGAGACTAGGCAGGTGCAGGGGGATGAAGAGGGCAACTGATGTCAATGGAGGAGGAAAGAAAGATGCTAGAAAGATTCCCCTTGAGAGAAAGGAGCAGCTGAACTGTGTTTGAGGCAGTGGTGAGCTTAGCAAAAACCTGACAGCTATTCGTGCATTATCTGAGAAGCCTGACAGTTGCCTAAGGACATGTGAACTTTGGAGCAGCTCTGAAATGAAAAGAGGTGGGGAAACTGTTTGCCGAGTTAAAGCTTCCTCCCCAAAGCTGAAGAACTGGGGTTTTCCTAAACACAAGGACAGGGCTACCACCAGAACTCTCAGTAGGTCCAAGGCCAAGTAACCCACTCTTTGCAGATGTCTCACCCCCTCGTCTATATTGAGATAAATGGGCAGCAGGAAAAATCTGTAAACATCCCACTAAAGTCAGGACATGACATTTTAAGAACTTTATTTCCCTAGAGAGGTGAAAAGGGTTTTTTTTTTTTTTTTTAAATGTCATAGAGATTTTTTGTTTGTGAACAAACAAGTGCAGAAATGGAACAAGGTCATTTACTAAAGAAGTGAAAGCAAGCCTGACACGGAATGTTTCAAAAGGACCTTTTTGAGTGATTATCCATTTTGTAACTCTACTATTATATTTATAACATAAATCACATAATAAAACCATTCTGGATAACTTGTAGTGATGTGCAGCTTTAAGCGAGATGTATGTATCCTCTGATCTTTAAATGACCAGTCTCTGATGTCACCAGCTCCACCTAAGCCCTAGGGAAATGGCTGTGCATATTATACAGGTAACCTGAGAAATATCATAGCGGTCTTTTCAGCAACTCAAAAGGTGTGACGGTTCTAGGTCATTTGTATGTCTATGTTTTGGTGCTATTGGGTTAAAACTGCGTATGTTAGTTGCTGAGTTGTGTCCAACTCTATGACCCCATAGACTGTAGCCCACCGGGCTCCTCTGTCCAGGGGATTCTCCAGGCAAAAATACTGGAGAGGGTAGGCATTCCCTTTTCCAGGGGATCTTCCTGACCCAGGGATCAAACCCAGGTCTCCCGCATTGCAGGCAGATTCTTTACTGTCCGCGTCACCAGCAGTGCAGTGTAACTGTATTTTTACTTTATTCCTTATATCTGCACAAGGAAAAAGAATACATTCAGAAAATTGGGAGTGGGACCAATAATGTTTCAATCAGATCCACAGAGAACCCTCAAATCAGAAATATCATCAACCTGGAACAGGTTGAGTGTTCAAGTCCCAAACATTCTGCTGCTGCCTGGGTGTGAGGAAGACACTGGTGAGCACAGAGCACTAATCGTGTCATTCTTCGCTGGGTTAGTGAGGCTCCTTAGTAGGCTAAAGTATCAGCAAGTTACAGTCCCTCTGAGAAACAGATGAAGAATTTTGTGGCTCGGATTCTGGTGATACCCATATTGTTTCTATTTTCTTACCTTCCGCTGTAGAATATTATCTCTCCTTGGGTTCTACTAGTTTATAATTGACCTTGATTTCAAGCAGGCTTTCCAAGACATTGTACTTTTTCTCCCTCTCTTTTTGAATGTTCATCCGGGTAGGATTTGCAGGAGGGGAACAGGACAATCAAGGAAGAGAAACAGCCTGAGAAAAGACAGTGTATTCACCCAAATGGATAACCAACAAGAACCTACTGTATAGCCCAGGGAACTCTGCTCAATCTTATGTGACAGCCTGGCTAGGAGGGGAGTTTAGAGAGTAATGGATCCATGTATATGTGTGGCTGAGTCCCTTTGCTGTCCACCTGAAGCTGTCACAACATTGTTAATTAGCTATTCAGTTCAGTCCAGTCACTCAGTTGTGTCCGACTCTTTGTGACACCATGGACTGCAGCACGCCAGGCCTCCCTGTCCATCACCAACTCCCGGAGCTTACCCAAACTCATGTCCATTGAGTCGGCAATGCCATCCAACCATCTCATCCTCTATATGCCAATACAAAATTAAAAGATTTTTAAAAATTACCCCTCCCCCCAAAATTATCCCAAGACGGTATATCCATGTGGGAGGGAAACCAGAGGCGGAGCAGCCAGACTGGGACAGCTGGGTCCTCCTGGAGGGGGCGTAATGGAAGGTTAAGGAGAAATATTTTGGTGGGCGATCTTATATAGCAGTGGACGTGCTGGGTTATAGACTGGTGGGATGGGGGCCAAAGAGGGCATGACAGGTCACAGGTGGAACATGATAAGGAACAGTGTGGGGGAGCTGTAGGGCTGCCAAGTGCAGAGCTAGGGAGCTGACCAAAAGACCACCCTCATACTGACCCCAAGTGCAAGTCTGGGGGGACTCAGGGCCAACTTCAGTTTCAATAATTTGCCAGAAAGTCTCCCAGAACTTACTGAAAGCTATTGTCCGTGTTAAACCAGGGTGATAATGTATCACAGTGAAACGATACAGATGAAAGTGAGCCAAGGGAAGAGATGCATGGGGCAGAGTCCAGAAGAGGTCTGAACCCAGAGTTTCCAACTGGAGTGTGGAACGTGGAAACTTTCCCTGGAGCAATGTGAGACAATGAGCACAAAGTATTGTTGTTGTTCAGTCGCTCGGTCGTGTCCAACTCTTTGGGACCCCGTGGAATGCATCACGCCAACTAGCAAAGCTCACCCAAGCCTTCGTGTCCAGAGTTTTATTAGAGCTCAGTTATATAGACCTGAATGGCCACCCACATTGCTGACTTCAGTGTCTAGCCCCTCTGGAGGTCTCACTTGTACCACATGACCCAAAGCCTCCACCCTGAGAGCCACATTGTTGGACAGTGGCCATCAGACACTCTGATCATACACAACATTTCAAGGGTTCAGAGGTCACCTCCCAAGGGGAAAAGCCAGACCTCCCTTTGGGTATGGTTAATTCTTTACCACACACTCAAGTCACACTCTCTCACCCATTTTGTCCCTTCTACCTCATATTTCTGTCCCTTCCTTCTGCCTTTCCCCATATCTTTTAAGGTTCAAAACAATCTGTGTCCCGAACACCCTCTTCATGGCTGCTGTCAGATCAGGCTACAGTCAGTAGTGACTGGACTGCAAGAAATGAGAACGGGGTCAGTGACATGTCTTTATCCTTGGCTTGATGAACTCTACGGAGGGCGCTGGGCAGATCTCATGGTGCCAGGTCCCTGGAGAATGTTATCTGCAAGTTCTACTAACTTGGGAAATTACAACAAAATTTACCTTGGGGGCCAAGGACTAAAAGTCTGATTTCTTTGGTAACATAGGGACCCCCTCTCTCTGCCAGGAATGGAGTGTTGAAGACTTATTCTGGGGCCATATATTCTCAATGAGATATCTTAAAAAAAAAAGTTACCACAAAAAAAGTGACTATGTGATTCAGGTCAGGCTCCCTCAAAGCCTTGAGACAGTTCCCTTTAAAACCATCCCAGGGGTCTTTTTGTTTTACTTGTGATTCCTTTCTTGGTCATCCTTCAGTGAATGCTTAGCCTTGAGAAAGCCTTCTCCAATAATGGGGAGCTGTTTTCTTCCTAGATCAGCCACCACTTTGAATCATAGCTCATCTTCAGGCTTGCTTAAACATCTCTAGAGATTTCCATGAGGGTTGCCTGCCTTAAACATTTTTAAAAAATTCTTGGAAAAAAATAGATTTGGCTCAGCTTTGGGTTTAGGCCTACATTATAGATGCTAAAGGATTTTATTTGCAAATAAAATGTTTCCATAAGCACTTATCCAACAAAATCAAACAGCACAAAAATAAGAGGGCTTGAACTGAGAGAAATGATCATTATTTGCCAAAGGAAGCCCTTTCAAATGTGCTCATACCTACCCACATCTGCTTTTTGATCTTGGGGCAAAAAACCCTCTTGTTTTAAGTGTGTTGCTTCCAGTGCTCTTATATCAGAATTGTGAAATGGAATAAATAGGGAATGTAAACAGCATTATTTAAATATAATGTAATTTGTATCTAAGGCGGCCATATGTGGTACTTTATCTTATTACTTGAAACTGTAATTTGAAATACTTCATATCCTGTATTTTAAAAACTAACCTAGGGTTTTCTCTGATGTTCTCAAAAATCACTATTGTATTTTCATATTGTCATTAACATTGATTTTGCTACCATTCTAGTGTTCTGCTTTATATATTTTAATTAAATGTTTTGTAGCTTGTACTCAAACCCTGAGGCAATTTTAACATGAAGCGCACAATTTTATAAATGGAAAAATATAAAATCATACAAAATGATTGGTGTGTTCCCTGCTGCAGAGAACATTTAAGAGCCAGAATTCCTACCTCAAAATGTTTCCCAGGCTAAGGAAAATTAGATCCTTTTTAAATGTCAAGCTGATGTGCTCAGTTGTGGCCGACTCTGCGACCCCATGGGCGGTAGCTGCCAGGTTCCTCTGTCCATGGAATTTTCCAGGAAAGAATACTGGAGTGGTTACCATTGTTGCCATTTCCTTCTCCAGGGACAAGCTGTTTTATTTGGCTTGAATCTTGGTTTGTTTGATATAGCCATGAGACCTCTTCTCCTTAAAGATGAGTTCCTTCTCACTGAAGAGAACATAGACAGATTCATTACATGATTATTCATAGTCATTTAAAAATAGGATACAGTGTAAGCATCCCAGAATAGGGGGCTGGTTGCATAGTTGTATGGTTGCATAGTTGTATAGCATCCACATCATGTAATAACACAGAAAAATATTTAGTATATGTTCAGAGAAAAAAATCAGATTATAATCAGCATACACAGAAAAGTTCTTATTTTATGAAGATAAAATACATAGAATATGAATAAATAATACTTATAGGACTTCCCTGGTGGTCCAATGGTTAAGAATCTGCTTACCAATGCAGGGGCATGGGTTTGATCCCTTGTCCAGGAAGATCCCGCATGCCTTGGGGGCAACTCAGCCCATACACCACAACTACTGAGCCCATGCTCTACAACAGGAGAAGCCACCGCAATGAGAAGCCCACACGCTGCACCTGGAGAGTAGCCGGTGCACAGCAATGAAGACCCAGCGCAGCTAAAAATAAATAAATGAAAATTAAAACCAAAATACAGATAAACATGCATTGAAAACCCCGAAGGGCTATTTACACCAGATTAGTAGTGATCTCTCTGCATGAACTAGATAAGATTTGAAAGATGATAAATCCTTAAATCTTAGAGTTGAAGGGACTTTGAGGTCATTGAATTCAGTGACTCATTAAGTCCCCGGATAACTCATTCCGTTTACAGACTAATCCAAATATTTGGGGATTCTCTCTTAACTGAAACTCCTACCTACCTCCCTATAGGTTCCACTAGCTGGGGCCCCCTCTGCCCTCAGGAGACAGGTAGAATAAATCCAATTCCTTACACATCACTGCTCTTCAGTCATTTAAAGACTGCTCCTCCTCCTCCCTAAATCTTCTTTCCTTCAGTGTAACATCCCTAGTTTAGTTGACCTTTTTTTTTGTGGTTTCCTAACCCTTCCATGGCCCTGACACACTTAATCTGGAGGTTGTTGAATTGTTGGCATGCCTCTTAAAACAGGTCATGCAGAGTAGACACGGTGTCCAAGTGCCCTCGTTGTTGTTGTTTGGTCATTCAGTCGTGTCCGACTTTTTGAGACCCCATGGACTGTAGCCCGCCAGGTTCCTCTCTCCGTGGAATTTTCCAGGCAAGAATACTGGTATGGGTAGCCATTTCCTCCTGCCTATCATGATTCATTCCGAATGGCTGCTGCAACCTGCCTGTACCATTTTATGGGTTCTGTGCCTCAAAATCTAACAGCACTTCCCCAAATAAAGAAAGTCCCCTTGTCATTTCCTGCAACGTGGATCTCCTCAGTTCTTCAGTAACTTCTTCCTCTTGTCTCTCTTCATCGTTTCTCTGGGCCTCCAATTCCATCAGGTCTTCATTCGTAAGCTCCTCATGTTCACAGCAAGGACTTCAGTGATGTTGTCCTCTGGCAGATCTAACTCCAGCTTCTCGCTGAGGGTCATGAAGTTGCTGAAGACCTCTTTGGACTCCTCCTCAATTCCATGAAAATTGTGAACAAACTCAGGCAAAAGTTCTTTGGCGATAGCCATGACCTCACACCAAACAAAGTCAATGTCTTTTATGGCCTTGTAGATGTTTTAGTCCTTCCAGAATTGTCACAAGGTTGTTCCTGATTGTTACTCATCTTTACTGCCTGGCAAAAAGTGTGACGTAAATAATATTTTCTGAAAGTCACTACAATTCCCTGCTCCATAGGTTGGATAGGTGATGTGGTATTTGGTGTCAGAGGCACTATTTTGACATTGGGATGAAAGTCATCTGTGGATGGAGGTGGCCCAGAGCACTGTCAAACAGCAAAAGAATGTTGAAGGGGATGTCCTTCTCAAGTAATATTTCACTATCTCCAGGATAAAGTGGTAGAAAACCAGTCCTGGAAAATGGCCTGTGTAACCCAGGCTTGAGGCTTCCCTGGTGGCTCAGCAGTAAAGAATCCACCTGCCAATGCAGGAGACATGGATTTGATCCCTGGGTCAGGAAGTTCCCCTGGAGAAGGAAATGACAACCCATGCCAGTATTCTTGCCTGGGAAATCCCATGACAGAAGAGCCTGGTGGGCTGCACTCCATGGGATCACAAACAGTTAGACACGACTTAGTGACTAAACAACAACTCAGGCTTTGGGGTTACGCTTCACACAACAGGAAGACAGCACTTGGCTATGTTTCTAAGGGCTCTTGGGTTCTCTGAATGATAAACTAAGAGAGGCTTCAGCTTCATATCACGAGAAGCATTGCCACCAAACAACAGAGTTAGCCTATCCTTTGCTGTTTTATAGCCTGGTATCAACTTTTCCTCCTTACTGATGTAACTTCAGTCTGACATCCTCTTCCAGTGCAGTCCTGTCTCATCTGTACTAGAAACCTGCTCAGGTAAATACACGCCTTCGTCAATAATTTCTTGAAGCAGTTCAGGAAATTCCTGGCATCTACCGTATCGACACTCATTACCTTGCCACTTACTTTTACACTGTGAAGGTTGACTCTAGCCTTGAACCCATAAAACCTGCCATGACTGGCATTAAAGGATAAACCCTCTGATTCTTCTCCATGTCTCTTCTGCAGATCTTCAGAGGCTTTTAGATTTCTCTTGAATCAGCATTAATCTGAGCAAGACTCAACTCTGATGCTGATCCTGCATCCACACACTGAGAAGTTTCTTCATCTCCTCGATTTTCCACGTTTCTTTGATATTATTGTCAACATTATCAGCACAGCAGACTTCACGTGTTCCACGATCTTGTCCTTGTTCCTTAGAATTGTGCTGATGGTTGAATGATTCATAAGAATGAGCAATGTCTACCATCTTTTTGCCTTGCTCCATTCTCTCAATTTTTTTTTTTTTTTTTACTTATGTTTCCATCGTTACCACTTGGTGCTTCTTAGCAGTACAAGTTATAGTGCCTCGCTTTTACGCTTGCTTCCAGACATCCTGGGCTTGATACTGTACTCTATACAGTTCTGTACAGTAAAGTACACAGAAGTACGACTACTTGTAAAGGATGTGCCCCTGTGACGTTGTATGCCAGAGATGTGAACTAATTTACATGATTGGATATGCCAACACATGTTTCTGTCTTTTAAAGTTCAAAACTTGAAGGTTAGTATTTAGGGGACTTACTGTAGTGAGTTCTTACCACATGTTGGACACTTAGTTTGGTACAGATCCTGAAATGAACTCTAAAAAATTTGGAGTTTAGCAAAGTGATGAAATGACCACCTAAACCACTTAAATACAAAAAATTGATAAAAAATTTCACATGGAAATGATACCTGACTAGCTAGGGAAATTCACAAGATGGGTAGACCACTTCTGAAGGGAGCTCATTTGAATGTTGTTCTTGTTGTTCAGTCGCTAAGTAGCATCTGACTCTGTGACCTGATGGACTGTAGCCCAGCAGGCTCCTCTGTCCGTGAATTTCCCAGGCAAGAAAACTGGAGTGGGTTGCTGTTTCCTTCTCCAGAGGATCTTCCTGGCCCAGCAATCGAACCCAGGCATTGAACTGCCTGCATTGCAAACAGATTTCTTTACCACTGAGTCAATTAGGAAACTTTTCCTTCAATTAGGGGTATTCAAAATGGCACTCAAAGGACTGGGATTCTGTTGGGTCTGGGGTGGCAGTTGAAAGAGAGAATACATTTCTAGTGAAAGACTCTGGGTGAATAAAGGCAGGAATATGGAAAAGCATGAATGTCCAGGTAATAGTAGGTGGTGCCTTTTGCTGGGAACTTAGGTTACTGGTAGGGAAAGCTGAGGCTGGGAAGACAGACTAGAACCATCCTGGGAAGAGTCTTAAAGGCTGGTCTGATTAACTTATATTTAAATTTTGAAGATCCACCACTTTTTCTCTTATTTTTATTACATACATGAATGACATTTTTATTTATTTAATTTTTGCAAAACACTTGTGGAATTACTACCCATTACTATCCCAGAATATTGGTAAAGTAATGAAAAATTACTATACAAGGCCCATGTGTTGAAATAGTATCTTAGGCTATGAAAGGTAAGTGAACTCTGGTAGATGGTGGCATGAATGTATTTTATAGTCTGAAAAATTGTGTTTCTGAGCTTTAAACTAGTTTCAATTTCCTATTATTTTGAAATTACAGACTGCAATGAACTAGCTTACAAATTTATATTTCTGTTCACTTTAAAGAGTGAAAAAAGAAAAGAAAATTTTTCCCCATGGCCTTTATCAAAAGTCTGAATTGGCAGAGGCTATGAAACACAAGAAATTTGAAGAACGAATCTGAGTAAACTTATCTCCAGTCTTTAATATCTGAATGAAAATACCATAAATATGGTTTCTTCCCAAAATATGTTAATAATTATCCATTTCTAGAATGAAACATTAGTTTCATAAAAGGTGCTAATTTGTCTTCCTAGACAAAAGACTGAATTGATTGTTTCGCATCACCAGATAAAAGGAAATTTCCATTTAAAGAATTTTCAAAAGCAAACAGACCAGTTGATGTTTCCAAATATAGAACTATAAGTGTTATATTGATGACTTCTCCTGACAACCAGTTTTCTGGTTTAGCTTCTGAAATGTTCTGCACATGGACAATCTTTTGAAAGTATATATTTGGTAATGAGTATCGTACTACTATTCCCTGCATGAGTAGATAATGAAACCCAATATGATTTCAGAATTGGCCATCTTTACCAAGGAAACCTGAAGGTTTCCATGGTTCCAGAGAATCAATAGTGCCCTCTAAAGGAAATCCATGTGAGGTACATTCCATATCCAGGTTTAATTCAGCAGCCATTCTGCTAAAATGTTACTCAATTGTAAATCCAAAAATGAATTCAAAATTATAAAAAGAATGCAGGCCAGCCCTTGTCATAAGTGTCTTAGGGAACTGCCCACCCCAGTTAGGGACTGTTAGAGCAGATAGACCATTCTTCTGCTCACTGTGATCTGTTGTCACCATCCTGGTGGAAGGTTCCCGGGAAGGGAAAAAGTGACAGTTTCTGCAGGGAATCCAGGTATGTGTCTTGGTGGGAAGGTGTGCTACCTGAAAGGAAAAAGTGTGTAGGACCGAGTTCCAAGGAAGCCTCATCAGCTTTTTGCCCTGGGCCAACTCGTAGAACCTGTATATTGGGAAGACAGCCAAATCAGCTGTATTCAAAGGGGACAGACAGTCTTGTCTGGTTAAAACACACATAAATTAAAAGAAAATAGTGATATGAAACATTTATGGATTTGTATCTATCTAATTTTGTGATTTAATCTTTCATCTTTCTTCTATCTTGCATGATACACAGGGAATTAGTCACAAATGACTTGATAATGTTACAAGAAATATTGGGCACAATTTTGTATTGTTACTATTGATTAGGAGTGGGATAAGCTTTGGAGATTAATATCTGCCCTAGAGACATTAAAAATCAATAAGTACAGGAGATGTGAATCCCAGATATAAATTGCTGAAGCAGGTTATTGTCATTCTGAGATGGCTGAGGATAAAGTTCAAAATATTTCATTTCTTCTGTGGCCAAAACTACACATAGTGTTATGTGTGTTTTGAAAACTTTGCTTCAGTCTTTTTTTTTTTATTTATTTTTTATTGAAGGATAATTGCTTTACAGAATTTTGTTGTTTTCTGTCAACAACAACCTGAATCAGCCATAGGTGTACATACATCCCCTCCCTTTTGAGTTTCCCTCCCATCTCTCTCCCCATCCCACCCCTCTAGGTTGATACAGAGCCCCTGTTTGAGTTTCTTAGCCATACAGCAGATTCCCGTTGGCTGTCTATCTTGCATATAGTAATGTAAGTTTCCATGTTACTCTTTCCATACGTCTCACCCTCTCCTCCCCTCTCCCCATGTCCATAAGTCTATTCTCCATGTCTGTTTCTCCACTGCTGCCCTGTAAGTGAATTCTTCAGTATCATTTTTCTAGATTCTGTATATATGCATTAGAATACGATATTTATCTTTCTCTTTGTGACTCACTTCACTCTGTATAATAGGTTCTAGGTTCATCTACCTCATTAGAACTGACTCAAAGGCATTCCTTTTTATGGCTGAATAATATTCCATTGTGTATATGTACCAAAATTTCTTTATCCATTCATCTGTCGATGGACGTCTAGGTGGCTTCCATGTTCTAGCTGTTGTAAACAGTGCTGCAATGAACAATGGGATACGTGTGTCTCTTTCAATTTTGGTTTCCTCAGGGTGTATGCCTACAAGTGGGATTGCTGGGTCATATGGTGGTTTTATTCCTAGTTTTTTAAAGAATCTCCATACTGTCTTCCATAGTGGCTGTATCAATTTACATTCCCACCAACAGTGCAAGAGTGTTCCCTTTTCTTCACACCCTCTCTAGCATTTATTGTTTGTAGACTTTTTGATGATGGCCATTCTGACCAGTGTGAGGTGATATCTCATTGTAGTTTTGATTTACATTTCTCTAATAATGAATGATATTGAGCATCTTTTCATGTGTTTGTTAGCCATCTGTGTGTCTTATTTGGTGAAATGTCTGTTTAGGTGTTTTTCCCACTATTTGATTGGGTTGTTTGTTTTCCTGGTATTGAGTTGTATAAGCTGCTTGTATATTTTAGAAATTAATCCTTTGTCCATTGTTTCATTTGCTATTATTTTCTCCCATTCTGAGGGTTGTTGTTTCACCTTGTTTATAGTTTCCTTTGCTGTGCAAAAGCTTTTAAGTTTTATCAGGTCCCACTTGTATACTTTTATTTTTATTTCCGTTATTCTAGGAGGTGGGTCCTAGAGGATCTTGCTTTGATTTATGTCATTAAGTATTCTGCCTATGCTTTCCTCTAAGAGTTTTATAGTTTCTGGTCTTACGTTTAGGTCTTTAATCCATTTTGAGTTTATCTTTGTGCATGGTGTTAGGAAGTGTTCTAATTTCATTCTTTTACATGGAGCTGTCCAGTTTTCCCAGCACCATTTATTGAAGAGGCTGTCTCTGCCCCATTGTATATTCTTGCCTCCTTTGTCAAAAATAAGGTACCCATAGGTGCATGGGTTTATTTCTGGGCTTTCTATCTTGTTCCATTTTTATATGTTTCTGTTTTTGTGCCAGGACTGTACTGTCTTGACGACTGTAGCTTTGTAGTATAATCTGAAGTCAGGAAGGTTGATTCCTCAAGCTCCATTCTTCTTTCTCAAGATTGCTTTGGCTCTTTGAGGTCTTTTGTGTTTACATATGAATTGTGAAATTCTCTGTTCTAGTTCTGTGAAAAATGCCATTGGTAATTTGATAGGGATCACACTGAATCTGTAGATTGCATTTGGTAGTATAGTCATTTTCACAATATTGATTCTTCCTACCCAGGAACATGGAATATCCCGCCATCTGTTTATGTAGTCTTTGATTTCTTTCATTAGTGTTTTATAATTTTATGTGTGTAGTTCTTTTGCCTCTTTAGTTAAGTTTATTCCTAGATATTTAATTCTTGTTGTTGCAATGGTGAATAGGATTGATTCCTTAATTTCTCTTTCTGATTTTTCATTGTTAGTATAGAGAAATGCAAGTGATTTCTGTGTATTGATTTTGTATCCTGCAACTTTGCTAAATTCGCTGGTTAGCTCTAATTTTCTGATACTATCTTTAGGGTTTTCTATGTACAGTATCATGCCATCTGCAAATAGTGAGAGCTTTACTTCTTCTTTTCCAATCTGGATTCCTTTGTTTCTTTTTCTTCTCTGATTGCTGTAGACAGGATTTCCAGAACTATATTGAATAATAGTGGGGAAAGTGGGCACCCTTGTCTTGTTCCTGATCTTAGGGAGAATGCTTTCAGTTTTTCACCATTGAGAATAATGTTTGCTGTAGGCTTATATAGGGCCTTTACTATGTTGAGGTAGGTTCCTTCCATGCCCATTTTTTGAAAAGTTTTAATCATAAATGGGTGCTGAATTTTGTCAAAGGCTTTTTCTGCATCTATTGAGTGTATCATATGTTTTTTATCTTTCATGATTGATTTCTATTTATTGAAGAATCCTTGCATCCCTGGAATAAACCCAACTTGATCATGGTGTATGAGCTTTTTGGTGTGTTGCTGAATTCTGTTTGCTAAAATTTTGTTGAGGATTTTTGCATCTATGTTCATCAGGGATGTTGGTCTCTAGTTTTTTTGTGTGTGTGTTGTCTTTGTCTGGTTTTGGTATCAGGGTGATGGTGGCCTTGTAGAATGAGTTTGAAAGTGTTCCTTCCTCTGCAATTTTTTGAAAGAGTTTTAGAAGGATAGGCATTAGCTCTTCTATAAGTATTTGATAGAATTCTCCTGTGAAGCCGTCTGGTCCTGGGCTTTTTTTTGGGGGGGGAGATTTTTGATCACGGTTTCCATTTCAGTGCTTGTAATTATGTTGTTCATAATTTCTATTTCTTCCTGGTTCAGTCTTGGAAGATTGAACTTTTCTAAGAACCTGTCCATTTCTTCCAGGTTATCCATTTTATTGCCCTATAGTTGTTCATAATAATCTCTTATAATCCTTTTTATTTCTGCATTGTCTGTTGTAACCTCTCCTTTTCCATTTCTAATTTTGTTGATTTCTTTTCTCTTTTTTTCTTGATGAGTCTGGCCAAAGGTTTGTCAATTTTGTTTATCTTCTCAAAGAACCAGCTTTTAGTTTTATTAATCTTTACTATTGTTTCTTTCATTTCTTTTTCTTTTATTTCTGCTCTGACCTTTATGATTTCTTTCCTTCTACTAATGTTGGGGTTTTTTTGTTCTTCTTTTTCCAGTTGTTTTAGGTGTAAAGTGAAGTTGTCTATTTGATGTTTTTCTTGTTTCTTGAAGTAGGGTTGTATTGATATAAACTTCCCTCTTAGAACTGCTTTTGCTGCATCCTGTAGGTTTTGAGTTGTCATGTTTTCATTGTCATTTCTTTCTAGAAAATTTTTTTATTTCCCTTTGGGTTTCTTCAGTAACCTGTTGGTTATTTAGAAATGTATTGTTTAATCTCCATGTGTTTGTGTTTCTTACAGTTTTTTTCTTGTAACTGGTGTCTAGTCTCATAGCATTGTGGTCAGAGAAGATACTTGTTATGATTTCAACTTTTTAAAATTTACTGAGGTTTGATTTGTGACCCAAGATGTGGTCTATCCTGGAGAATGTTCCATGTGCACTTGAGAAGAAGGTGTATTCTTCTGCATTTGGATGGAATGTCCTGAATATATCAATGAGATCCATCTCATCTAATATATCATTTAAGACTTGTATTTCCTTATTAATTTTCTGTTTTGATTATCTGTCCATTGGTGTGAGTGGGGTGTTAAAGTCTATTTTTATTGTGTTACTGTCAATTACTCCTTTTATGTCTCTTGGTGTTTGTCTTATGTATTGAGGAGCTCCTATGTTGGGTGCATAGATATTTACAATTGTTAGGTCTTCCTCTTGGATTGATCCCTTGATCATTATGTAGTGTCCTTCCTTATTTCTTGTAATATTCTTTATTTTACGGTCTATTTTGTCTGATATGAGGATTGCTACTCCAGCTTTCTTTTGCTTCCCATTTACATGGAATATATTTTTCCATCCTCTCACTTTCAGTCTATATGTGTCTTTAGATTTAAAGTGGGTTTCTTGTAGACAGCATATATATGTGTCTTGTTTTTGTATCCATTCAGCCAGCCTGTGTCTTTTGGTTGGAGCATTTAATCTATTTACATTTAAAGTAATCATTGATATATATGTTCCTATTGCCATTTTCTTACTTGTTTGGTGCCGGGGTCCAGCCCCGGTGGATCCAGGGAATTCGAAGCGGGGACGGCATCGGCGAGGATCAGGAAACAACTGCTTAATTAAACGTTAATTAAGGATGTAAAGAGTAATAAAATAAGGATAGCTCAGTGAGGAAATTCAGTGGAGAAAAGAGGCTGAATAATTCAGCCAGAAGGTGAGAGAAAGAACGACATGGGGAGACCAAGTTTCATGAACAAGGCCCGCACTTTATTTTCCAAAGTAGTTTTTATACCTTAAATTGTGCATAGAGGATAATGGGGGAAGGGGTGGAGTCATGCAAGGACAGCAGCTCCTGGTCCTAATCGAAGCCAGGCTTTCTTCCTGCAAACTTATCATACGAAAAAGCTTAGGTGATTTGCATCATCTTCTGGCCCGGAGGCCTGTTAACATTTTAAGACCCTTTCTTCAGAAAACTTATTTTTCTCTAAAGGCGATTGGTCAGGAGCCACCCTCCAAAAGCATTAGATAAAGTTGCATTCCTACAGAGCAAAGGTGTGGTGGGCTATAACAAGAAAAAGAATTAACTCAAGGGTCCCAGGTTACAAACATTAAAGCTACTACTTACACCAATTCTATTAATCAATACACTGCCAGGGACACAGCAGGTAAGGGATATGGAAACTTAGCAGCAAACATTGGCCCAACAAGTGAAAATCCCTTCACCAATACAATTTCTAGTCAATCTTTTAACTGCTCGAAGGAATCTGTATTTGGACAGTTTAGAACATCTCATGCCTCTCACAGTTGGGAGGCTCTGAGCAATCACATGTGGCCGGAAAAACCTATTCAGGCAGGCTAGAGGATTTCCAAAGGAGTTTGTAGGTTAAACACTGTCACACCCAGGAATTATTAACTGGAACTGTAAGCTAACTCTTTTTTCAGAGAGAGGTAGTGGGGGACAGCCCCCCGTAAAGTCAGAGGTGTAGGTGAAAGCACAAAGCAGAAAGTAGGCAGACTCTGGTTTTGGGGGTAGATGCTCGAGAATTTCCAGGGGGACTCCTGAAGCTTGATCCCGCCTTCGCGTATGCCGAGCCTCCTTCCTCATGACCCTTGTCATGGGCGGAGTTCCTCACGCTGGCTCCCGGCAGTGATAGAATTCCACTTGAGCTATTCCAGATCCTGAAAGATGATGCTGTGGAAAGTGCTGCACTCAATATGCAATATGCAATATGCACTCAATATGCAATATGCCAGCTCCTGGCAGTTTGGGGTTGATTTTGTAGATCTTTTTCCTTCTCTTGTATTTCTTGACTATATAAGTCCCTTTAACATTTGTTGTAAAGCTGGTTTGGTGGTACTGAATTCTCTTAACTTTTGCTTGTCTGAAAGGCTTTGTATTTCTTCATCAATTTTGAATGAGATCCTTGCCAGGTACAGTAATCTTGGTTGTAGATTTTTCCTTTCAGTACTTTAAATATATCCTGCCATTCCCTTCTGGCTTGCAGAGCTTCTGTTGAAATATCAACTGTTAAGCATATGGGATTTCCCTTGTATGTTACTTGTTGCTTTTCCCTTGCTGCTTTTAATATTCTTTCTTCATGTTTAGTCTTTGTTAGTTTGATTAGTATGTGTCTTGGCATGTTTCTCCTTGGGTTTATCCTGTATGGCACTCTTTGTGCCTCTTGGACTTGATTGACTATTTCCTTTTCCATGTTGGGGAAATTTTCAACTCTAATCTCCAAAAATTTTCTAATACCCTTTCTTTTTTACTCTTCTTCTTCTGGGACCCCTATAATTTGAATGTTGGTGCACTTGATATTGTCCCAGAGGTCTCTGAGACTATCCTCAGTTCTTTTCATCCTTTTTACTTTATTCTGCTCTTCAGAAGTTGTTTCAAGCATTTCATCTTCCAGCTCACTAATTCATTCTTCTGCTTCAGATATTCTGCTATTGATTCCTTCCAGAGTATTTTTAATTTTAGTAGCTGTGTTGTTTTTCTCTGTGTGTCTATTCTTTAATTCTTCTAGATCTTTGTTAATTGATTCTTGCATTTTCTCCATTCTGTTTTCAAGGCTTTTGACCATCTTTACTATCATGATTCTGAATTACTTTTCAGGTACTTTGCCTAATTCCTCTTCAGTTATTTGAATTTCTGTGTTTCTAATTTGTTCCTTTGTTGATGCAATATTTCTCTGCCTTTTCATTTATATATATATATATATATATATATTTTTTTTAACTTATTGTGTTTGAGGTCTCCTTTTCCCAGGCTTCAAGGTTGAATTCTTTCTTACTTTTGGTTTCTGCCTTCCTAAGTTTGGTCCAGTGGTTTGTGTAAGCTTCGTATAGGGTGAGATTTGTGCTGACTTTTTATTTTTGTTTGCTTGTTCTTCCTCTGTTGGGCAAGGCTGAATGAGGTGGTGATCCTGTCTACTGATGATTGGGTTTGTATTTGTTTTGTTTGTTGTTTAGATGAGGTGTCCTGTACAGGGTGCTGCTGGTAGTTGGGTGATGCCAGGTCTTGTATTCAAGTGGTTTCCTTAGTGTGAGTTCACTATTTGGTACTCCCTGGGGTTAGTTCTCTGGTAGTGTAGGGTCTTGGAGTCAGTGCTTCCACTCCAAAGGGTCAGGGCTTGATCTTTTCATTGTCTTCCCTGTCATCAAAGTAGGCAAGAGGACTGCACTCCTATCCCAAGGCCACATCTCCCTCGTGCACATGAGTAGGTCCTTGCTCTCTCACTCACAAATGTACTCCACAACTTCCTGCTTCAGTCTTCATGTTCAGTTTTGTCAGCCGATAAAGATCACGGTGAGGGTGGCACTCAGCACATACACCTTTAGCAGGTGAGACCTGGCACATCCAAATATAAGACTGCATTGAGCCTCCCACTGACCTTGTGATGTGAGCAGGTCAACTCTTACAGTAACAGAGCCTATTCTATGAAAGAAACCACATAAGCATTTAATTTCTCATCATCCTTTTTGCTACTTATTGATTAGAATATTAAAACACCTGGAGATATGTGAGGTTAAAGATGAGAGGAAATTAAAAATCTGCTAAGATGATCCAACAGCCACAGCAGAGCTGTCCCCCACCTTTTGGGGCGGTTCAGGAGAGATGGCTGTGGTCAGTAGTAAGTGTGTATGCTTAGTCGCCCAGTCGTGTCTGACTCTTTGCAGCCCCATGGACCGCAGCCCACCAGACTCCTCTCTCCATCAGAATTTTCCAGACAAGAGTACTGGAGTGGGTTGCCACGCCCTCCTCCAGGGGGTGTTCCCAACCCAGTGATCAAACATTGCAGGCAGATTCTTTACCAACTGAGCCACCAGGGAAGCCCATGGTTAGTAGAGCAAGTACCATCTTAATTAGATGTGATTCATTTGACTGGAGAATTACAGCAATTAGAGTCATTCTTAGCAGGTTCCCCAAACTACGACTGAAGCCAAAAGGTATATCATCAGAGCAGCAGGTGTGTGGAAGCTACCAGGAGCCAATGGCTCACTTACAGCACTACATTGACTCACGGGCCTCCTAGAATGCATTTGAACTTCACAGGCTAGAGTTAAAAGGGGTTTTAAATGTTCATTTCTGTTTCCCTTCCAAATAGCTCTTGGAAAAGGCATATTCTGGAAACTATAGATTTCTTTAAATCTCCAGGGCAGGAGGTTACACGAAACCCCCTCCTCCTATGACTTATCCTTTTCAACTTGGAGGCTATTTTAATGTAGGTGCTGAAGATGTACTTCTAAGGGTATATCACCACCACCGCCCAACACAGTAGCTGGCAGGACCCGGATCATAGAGCTCCCTGGTTCTGACTGCCCATCTCAGTGTGGGTGGGATGTGGGCAGCCTTCTCCCAGCATTTTCAGAATTCATTTCTGGAACCAAGCCTCCACTTAGGGAAAAACAAAATGGCTCTTGATGGAGTTTCTGCTCATGGGGGTTTCTGGATGGGTGAGCAAGAACGCTTCTAACCAAGAAACAGTCTAAGTACAACTGAGGGCTGGAAGCTGTCTGCCTTCAGTGCCTTGGCCAGTGAACAGAAGCAGTACTTTTTCTTTTAATATTTATTTTTTTGGCTCTGCTGGGTCTTAGTTGCAGCATGAAAGCTCTTTTAGTTGTGGCATGTGGAATCAGTTTTTAGTTGCAACAAGTGGAAACTAGTTTTCTGACCAGATACTGAACCAGGCCCTGTGTATTGGGAGCATGGAGTCGTAGCCACTGGACCACCAGAGAAGTCCACAGTAATTTCTGTTTTATGCACTAAACTCTGTCTGAGGTCAGAGCCTGCAGCCCTGAGCAGGGAGGGTGGGAGAGGGGGCTGGTAAGTTATTATGTGTGTTACTTGCTCAGTCGTGTCTGACTGTGTGACCCCATGGACTTAGCCTGTCAGGCTTCTCTGTCTGTGGAATTATCCAGCTGAGAGTGCTGAAGTGGGTTGCTATTCCTTTCTCCAGGGGATCTTCCTGGCTCAGAGACAGAACCTGGGTCTCCTGCATTGCAGGCAAGCTCTCTACCGTCTGAGCCACCAGGGAACCCCCATGCTACTGACTCCATAACCACTGGGAGTGGTTCTTCTCACTGTCACAAACCAGTTCTGCCTTGTCTTGTGAATGATTATTATTATACTGCTTGGTATGGTTGTCCTGCTCGAACATGGCATGGACTGCAACTCCACAAGGTAGAAGAGCAAAGATTATTATCCCTACCGCGCTGCTAGGAAACCAAGGCGGAAATGAAATGATTGGGTCTGAGGACACTTGGCCGGCTGACAACCCTTGGCTCCACTGTGTGAGCAGTGCTCTTTGCTTTCTGTCATATACCCATCTTCTTTCTTTCCTGCACTTGATTTCCATGACGCAATCTGAAAAAGGGACTAACACTAATGAGAAGAGATCGAAAGTAACTTCCCCTTGGTCTCCCCTCTCCAAGATCTTTCTGGAGACAGCATCTTGAAGTGTTCACTGTCTTGGTAAGAATTTGGGGCTGAAAAGGATAGCATTTTCTTGTGGCTTTTAGGGGTAGGTGATGAAAAGCAGTGAGTAAATGTGTACCTTTTCAGATCTCCTGTAGGATGTTCAGGAATACATCACAGGTCTTTTGGCTGTTCAGGAAAACTGGCCCTGATACTAGGATTCTGCTCTGTGTTGGGCTGGAAGTGCAGAGTGACAGGGTGTGGGCACTGCATCAGTTAGATAAAGGATTGTGTCCTGTATATATGGGAACCTTCTGCCAGCACACCGTAGTCATTCAATTATAGAGTCATTCATGATGTTTCTTGTGGATAATGGGGCAATTATTTTCATACATTTTACTTCTGTTTTGCTGGATTTGTGCATTGCTTTGGTGACCAGAAGAGTAGGAACAGTTTGGGATAGATTTGAAGTGCAGTGAGATAGGATGGAGGCTTCCCAGTGTTGCTAGTTGTAAAGAATCCTGCCAATGCAGGAGACACAGAAGATGTAGGTTTAATCCCTGGGTCGGGAAGATCCCCTGGAGGAGGAAATGGCAACTTGTTCCATTCTTGCCTGGATAATCCCACAGACAGAAGAGACGGGCGGGCTGCAGTCCATAGAGTCGCACAGAGTCGGACACAACCGAGCAACTGAGCACACACATGTAAGACGGGATGAGGAAGAAAGAGCTGGTAGGGGTCAGTGGGCCTGTTACCAAATGAGCCTGGGGTCAGAATATGCACTGCAAACAATTGCTTTCTGAGCCTGCTGATAAAGAGAATGAAAATAAATCCTGAGGACATTTTCTGCAGTTGTACAGGTTACAGGGTCAATCCCTGGAGGCATTTGGCCTCCATTAGACTGGCTCACTCCAGCTGTATAAGATTCCACCGGTCAGGACCCATCAGTTTCCTGAGTTCCAAAGACTAGAAAGCTAAAGATGACATTCCCCAGACTTGCATGTACCTAGGGTTCTGGATCGGAGAAGGCAATGACACCCCACTCCAGTACTGTTGCCTGGAAAATCCCATGGACAGAGGAGACTGGTAGGCTGCAGTCCATGGGGTCGTGAAGAGTCGTACAGGACTGAGCGACTTCACTTTCACTTTTCACTTTCGTGCATTGGATAAGGAAAGGCAATCCACTCCAGTGTTCTTGCCTGGAGAATCCCAGGGACGGGGAGCCTGGCGGGCTGCCATCTATGGGGTCGCACAGAGTCAGACACGACTGAAGTGACTTAGCAGCAGCAGCAGCAGGGTTCTGGATGCAATGAAGTGAAAGCTACCTTCTCTCAGTTTGGGGCACTTTGTTTTTTTCTGCTGGCAGCCAAGACTGTGGAAACCCTATGTGCGGCTTCCAGTTACTGCTGAGGCAGCAGGAACTGAACTCTGGGCTCCAGGGTCCAGCAATCGAGGTGATGGTATTCCAAAACCAGCTTTTAATTCCCTGACTGCAGCAGCAATAACTCGTTCCTTTGTTGTTGTTGTTGTTTTTCCTTTCTTTTTTTTTTAAAATGTGGACCATTTTTAAAGTCTTTATGAATTTGTTACAGTAGTGCTTCTGTTGTTTATGTTCTGATTTTTTGACTGTGAGGCCTGTGGGATCTTAGCGCCCAACCAGGGATCGAACCGCACTTACTGTATTGGAAGGCAGAGTCTTAACCACTGGAGCACTGGAGAAGTCCCTGATAATGCATTCTTGAAGTCAGAGGGAGCCCCTGACTGTGCAGTGATGAGTCAGGCAGTATTTTGGGAGTGAGTTGTAGGAGTCCAGTCTCGGCCTCACTCCTCCAGTTCTTCTGTTTTCATAAGCACTTCATATGTGCTGTGCTGTGTCACTCAGTCATGTCCCATTTCATGACCCCATGGGCTGTATCCCTCCAGACTCCTCTGTCTGTGGGATTCTGCAGACAAGAATACTGGAGTGGGTTGCTATGCCCTCCTCCAGGGGATCTTCCTAACCCAGGGATCAAACCCACCTCTCCTGCACTGCAGGTAGATTTTTTACCATCTGAGCCACCAGGGAAGCCCAAGCACTTCATTCCCAGTATTAAATCCATTCTGTTCAAAGTCTCTAGAGTGGTTTCTGTCTTATGCTAAACTCTGTCTGATACACTGAGTACCAGGAAAAATAGGAGACACTGTCAGTTAACATGGCCTGTTGATATTTTTATTTCAGTAATAAAGAAAGAAAATCTAGGCAAAAAAAGAAGTTATTAAGGGGAGGAGATTTGAATGAGAATAATAGTTCTTCTCTCTAATACTAAACAGCAAGAGAATTGGAGTGGTATCAAGTTTTGGAAATGATGTGTGTTCCATGTAAAGATTCATAATATGTAATTACACAGTACAGACTCTGAGAAGCTTACAATAAGGAAGCATGCTTAATTTTGTTGACCCTGGTATTTCCCAAACTCACAGAGTGACAGTCATTATTTGGGAAATGCTGCTGCTAAGTCACTTCAGCCGTGTCCGACTCTTTGCGACCCCATACACGGCAGCCCACCAGGACTGCCAGCCAAGAACAGCCAAGAACACTGAAGTGGGTTGCCATTTCCTTCTCCAGTGCATGAAAATGAAAAGTGAAAGTGAAGTCGTTCAGTTGTAGCTGACTCTTTGCAACCCCATGGACTGCAGTGCACCAGGCTCCTCTGTCCATGGGATTTTCCAGGCAAGAGTACTGGAGTGGGGTGCCATTGCCTTCTCCACTAGTGCACTTCAATTTGATGTAAAAAATATAGTCCTAGTAACTATTCTTAAAGCAATGCCAAAGAATGCTCAAACTACTGCACATTTGCACTCATCTCACACGCTAGTAAAGTAATGCTCAAAATTCTCCAAGCTAGGCTTCAGCTATATGTGAACCGTGAACTTCCTGATGTTCAAGCTGGTTTTGGAAAAGGCAGAGGAACCAGAGATCAAATTGCCAACATCTGCTGGGTCATGGAAAAAGCAAGAGAGTTCCAGAAAAACATCTATTTCTGCTTTATTGACTATGCCCAAGCCTTTGACTGTGTGGATCACAATAAACTGTGGAAAATTCTGAAAGAGATGGGAATACCAGAACACCTGATCTGCCTCTTGAGAAATTTGTATGCAGGTCAGGAAGCAACAGTTAGAACTGGACATGGAACAACAGACTGGTTCCAAATAGGAAAAGGAGTTCATCAAGGCTGTATATTGTCACCCTGTTTATTTAACTTATATGCAGAGTACATCATGAGAAACGCTGGACTGGAAGAAACACAAGCTGGAATCAAGATTGCTGGGAAAAATATCAATAACCTCAGATATGCAGATGACACCACCCTTATGGCAGAAAGTGAAGAGGAACTCAAAAGCCTCTTGATGAAAGTGAAAGTGGAGAGTAAAAAAGTTGGCTTAAAGCTCAACATTCAGAAAACTAAGATCATGGCATCTGGTCCCACCACTTCATGGGAAATAGATGGGGAAACAGTGGAAACAGTGTCAGACTTTATTTTTCTGGGCTCCAAAATCACTACAGATGGTGACTGCAGCCATGAAATTAAAAGACGCTTACTCCTTGGAAGGAAAGTTATGACCAACCTAGACAGCATATTCAAAAGCAGAGACATTACTTTGCCAACAAAGGTCCATCTAGTCAAGGCTATGGTTTTTCCTGTGGTCATGTATGGATGTGAGAGTTGGACTGTGAAGAAGGCTGAGCCCCGAAGAATTGATGCTTTTGAACTGTGGTGTTGGAGAAGACTCTTGAGAGTCGCTTGGACTGCAAGGAGATCCAACCAGTCCATTCTGAAGGAGATCAGCCCTGGGATTTCTTTGGAAGGAATGATGCTAAAGCTGAAACTCCAGTACTTTGGCCACCTCATGCGAAGAGTTGACTCATTGGAAAAGACTCCGATGCTGGGAGGGATTGGGGGCAGGAGGAGAAGGGGATGACAGAGGATGAGATGGCTGGATAGCATCACTGACTCGATGGACGTGAGTCTGAGTGAACTCCGGGAGTTGGTGATGGACAGGGAGGCCTGGCGTGCTGCAATTCATGGGGTTGCAAAGAGTCGGACACAACTGAGCAACTGATCTGATCTGATAGTAGGGAAATATTTGAGGCACCAAAAAAATCAGAATTTAAAAAGCAGAGACAGGATTTAGAAGAAAAGTCAGCAAACTATAAAACCAATCAAATAGTCTAAATAATTGTTAATATGGCTACTAAACTTAAAATGCACGTTAAGCAAAAGTCTTGAAAGATAAAGTAAGATGATAATAATAACAGTATAAATTTAAAATCCTATAATACTTCAACAAAAAACTAAAAAGTGGGAAAGGAGGAATGAAGTTCAGTTCAGTCGCTCAGTTGTGTCCAACTCTAAGTGACCCCATGGACTGCAGCATGCCAGGCTTCCCTGTCTATCACTAACTCCTGATCCTTGCTCAAACTCATGTCCATCCATCCATCTTATCCTCTCTTGTCCTCTTCATACTTTGGCCACCTGATGTGAAGAACTGACTCACTGGAAAGACCCTGATGCTGGGAAAGACTGAAGGCAGGAAGTGAGGAGGAGGAATGAAGAAAGTATACTAATTTTTATATTCTACACTGATTAGATTCATTCTTGATGCTAAAAAGGAAAATAAATATATTCATATACATAAAAACATACATACATATTTAATGCTAAAGTAACAGCAAAGTATTAGGATTAATAGCTTTCAAGTAAAAAGAGAGAGAAAGCCTAATGGAGAAAAAGCACCAAGAAATTCTAGCATTATTTAACAGATGTAAAATAAAAGTGGATAATGACAGTTGTAAGTGTAAAAACCGAAAACACTTACGCTGGCTTTTAAAGAAATCCAGCTATATGCTTTTTATAAGCAATCTATCAAAAACAAAATCATACAGAATGCACAAACTAATTCAAGGGATAAACAAAGATATCATGAGAAATGCAAACCATAAAGAAGTTGGAGGTCTTGATATCAACACCCCATATATAAAACTCAAGGTAAAAAAATAATTATCCGGAGAAAAGGGGAGATTTTAATGTTGTTGAAAATTGCACAGTGATGACCAGAAGGAGAGATGCCATTGTCTCCCTCCCTACAATAGAAGCGTCCCACCTCCAGAAGGACTTTCTCCTTTGCTTTCTGATGTCCCTTCCAAGGGATGGCTTCTATGATCTGTGAAATCGGACAAGGATCAGTGTACGCTCATGAACTCCTCTCTGTGCACAATGTCTTAGAGCCACCTACCTAAAACTGTAATGAGTTCCACTTGGAAATCTCCCTGGACCATAGAATGATTCCATTAGTGAGTGGCTTTGGGGAAACCTTGCAAGGTGCCCACTGAAGCCACTAGAGTGAACAGTGAAACAGTATGCTTGCTCTGTAGACCCAGATTCGAGGTCTGCTCCCTGCCATGCTCTGCCAACTTCACTATACAAAATCACTCCAACAATATAGAAATCCTGGGGCCACTGCCTTTCGTATCCTGGCTACTCCATTCAGTTCAGTTCAGTCGCTCAGTCACGTCCGACTGTTTGCAACCTCTTGGACTGCAGCACGCCAGGCCTCCCTGTCCATCACCAACTCCTGAAATTTACTCATCTCCATTGAGTCGGTGATGCCATCCAACTATCTCATCCTCTGTTGTCCCCTTCTGCTCCTGCCTTCAATCTTTTCCAGTGTCAGGGTCTTTTCAAATGAGTCAGCTCTTCGCATCAGGTGGCCAAAGTTTTGGAGTTTCAGTTTCAACATCAGTCCTTCCAATGAACATTCAGGACTGATCTGATTTAGCATGGACTGGTTTTCTCCTTGCAGTCCAAGGGACTCTCAAGAGTCTTCTCCAACACCACAATTCAGAAGCATCAATTCTTCAGTGCTCAGCTTTCTTTTTAGTCCAGCTCTCACATCCATACATGACTACTGGAAAAACCATAGCCTTGATGAGATAGACCTTTGTTGGCAAAGTAATGTCTCTGCTTTTGAATATGCTGTCTAGGTTGGTCATAGCTTTTCTTCCAAGGAGCAAGTGTCTTTTAATTTCATGGCTGCAATCACCATCTGCAGTGATTTTGGAGCCCCCCAAAATAAAGTCAGCCACTGTTTCCATTGTTTTCCCATCTATTTGCCATGAAGTGATGGGACCAGATGCCATGATCTTCGTTTTCTAAATGTTGAGCTTTAAGCCAACTTTTTCACTCTCCACTTTCACTTTCATCAAGAGGCTCTTTAGATCTTCTTCACTTTCTGCCATAAGGGTGGTGTCATCTGCATATCTGAGGTTATTGATATTTTTCCCAGCAATCTTGATTTCAGCGTGTGCTTCACCCAGCCCAGTGTTTCTCATGATGTACTCTGCATATAAGTTAAATAAACAGGGTGACAATATACAGCCTTGATGAACTCCTTTTCCTATTTGGAACCAGTCTGTTGTTCCATGTCTAGTTCTAACTGTTGCTTCCTGACCTGCATACAGATTTCTCAAGAGGCAGGTCAGGTGGTCTGGTATTCCCATCTCTTTCAAAATTTTCCAGTTTATTGTGATCCACACAGTCAAAGGCTTGGGCATAGTCAATAAAGCAGAAATAGATGTTTTTCTGGAACTCTCTTGCTTTTTCCATGACCCAGCGGATGTTGGCAATTTGATCTCTGGTTCCTCTGCCTTTTCCAAAACCAGCTTGAACATCAGGAAGTTCACGGTTCACATATAGCTGAAGCCTAGCTTGGAGAATTTTGAGCATTACTTTACTAGCGTGTGAGATGAGTGCAATTGTGCGGTAGTTTGAGCATTCTTTGGCATTGCCTTTCTTTGGGATTGGAATGAAAACCGACCTTTTCCAGTCCTGTGGCCACTGCTGAGTTAATGACTAAATGAAGTCAGTAGTAGAAATAATTTGGCTAGAAGTGAAAGTGTTAGTTGCTCAGTCCTGTCCAACTGTTGTCAACCCCATGGACTTGTAGCCTGCCAGGCTTCTCTGTCCATGGAATTCTCCAGGCAAGAATACTAGAGTGCATTGCCACTCCCTTCTCCAGGGGATCTTCCTGACCCAGGGATCGAACCCTGCATCTTCTGCATTGCAGGTGGATTCTTTACCATCTGAGCCACCAGGGAAGCCCAGTTTGGCAGAAATCCAAGCTAAATCTTCCAGATCAGTTTAGTACACAACAAAGTTAATATTTCATTTCAATCTGATTTCTGAGTATCTTTCCCAATTAGTTTACAAACTAGAAAAGAGAGAGCTGTGGGTAATTATACCCTCCAAACCTCCAAAATGGAGGCCATTAACTTTAATGAAAATGCATTAAAGCAATGTATAAGCAGAAATTGACAAAACCACATTCTAGAAGGAATACTTAAACATTGTTTCTATCCTTAATGAAAGGACAAAAAGTAGAACAGGAGATAGAGAATTTGAACAAATAATAAGAATAGAAATGAAAAGGTAAGTTGAAATTTGTACTCTGCGAACAGAGAGGATACTCATTCTTATTATGTATTCTTAGGAAAATTTACAAAATTTGTTCATATACTAAGGCCCAAATAGAAACTCAATAAAATTCAACAAGTGACAATTCTACCTGCTATATCCTATGACTGTAAAAAATGAAACTGAAAATTACCAATACAAATAACAGTAAACTAAAATTTTAAATAAATTAAAAATATTAAGTAATCCTAGTTTCTGAGGGTAAAAAAGGAGAGTGAAAAAGTTGGCTTGAAACTCAACATTAAAAAACTAAGATCATGGCATCTAGTCCCATCACTTCATGGCAAATAGGAGGGGGGAAAGTGGAAACAGTGACATATTTTATTTTCTTGGGCTCCAAAATCACTGTGGAGATGACTGCAGCCATGAAATTAAAAGACGCTTCCTCCTTGAAGGAAAAGCTGTGACAAACCTAGACAGCATATTAAAAAGCAGTGACATCATTTTGCCAGCCAAGGTCTGTATAGTCAACACTGTGGTTTTTCCAGTAGTCATGTATAGATGTGAGAGTTGGACCATAAAGAAGGCTGAGCACTAAAGAATTAATGCTTTCAAATTGTGTCACTGGAGATTACTCATGCGAATCCCTTGGACTGCAAGGAGATCAAACTATTCAATCCTAAAGGAAGTCAACCCTGAATATTTATTGAAAGGACTGGTGCTGAAGGTGAAGCTCCAATATATTGGGTCACCTGATGCAAAGAGCTGACTCAGAACTAAGACTCTGATGCTGGGAAAGATAGATGCAAAAGTAGAGGGCAGCAGAGAATGAGGTACTTAGACAGCATCACCAACTCAATGGACATGAATTTGAGCAAAGTCAGTGAGACAGAGGAGAACAGAGAAGCCTGGCATGCCACAGTGCACAGGTTGCAAAGAGTCAGATGCAACTTAGCAATTGAATCACAACAGTAAAACCTGCTAGTTGAAGAGACAATTCAAGTCACAGTTTCAGAAAGTTAAGATGAATTACATCAGATGCTGCCTGTGCACCTTGCATCCTTCTTGGTTTCACCTCTAATTCCATCTGTATCTCAGCAAGTATTTCCCCACAGGCTTCAGCTTGTTTTGTGTGGACAGCCATGCCCCTCAAGGGTGGGCATACTCAGCGCTCATGGATTCTCAACCAGGACGTGTGGGTAAGTTAAGACCTCAGCCAATGGGGCTGGCAGTCAGTGGAGAAGAAATTCTTACTCCTGTCCTTTGGGGAGACAATTCTATGACACATTCAATGCAGTCCTCAGAATGTCCTTCTAAAATCAAGGGCCATTTTCACATCAGTTCAGTTCAGTTCAGTTGCTCAATCGTGTTCGACTCTTTGTGACCCCATGAACCGCAGCACACCAGGCCTCCCTGTCCATCACCATCTCCTGGAGTCCACCCAAACCCATGTCCATCGAGTCGGTAATGCCATCCAACCATCTCATCCTTTGTCGTCCCCTTCTCCTCCTGCCCTCAGTCTTTCCCGGCATTAGGGTCTTTTCAAATGAAGTCAGCTCTTTGCATCAGGTGGCCAAAGTTTTGGAGTTTCAGCTTCAACATCAGTCCTTCCAGTGAACACCCAGGACTGATCTCCTTTAGGATGGACTGGTTGGATCTCCTTGCAGTCCAAGGGACTCTCAAGAGTCTTCTCCAACACCACAGTTCAAAAGCATCAATTCTTCGGCGCTCAGCTTTCTTTTCACATAATGATCATCAATTCAATAATGCACACGTGCGTTGAATGTCCCTTCTTTCCCTAGACTCTCACTCCTGCTCCTGGTGCGTGCGTGCATGCGTCACTTGAGTCATGTCTGACTCTTTGCGACCCTTTGGACTGTAGCCTGCCAGGCTCCTCTGTCCATGGGATTCCCCAGGCAAGAATACGGGAGTAGATTGCCATGCTCTCTTGCAGGGGATCTTCCCAACCCAGTATTGAACCCACATCTCCTGCCTCTCCTGCATTCCTAGGGGATTATTTACTATCTCACCAACCGGGGAAGTCCACCTGCTTCTGGTATCACTTCCCAAAAAAGTACTTGTACACAAACTCTTGTCTCAGGCTCGCTTGTTCCTTTCCCAGGAATACAAGTTAGGTCAAGCGAGGTTCTAGAAAGTTTACCCTCAGGATGGTATCTGAAAACCAATTCACCAGTCAGGTGGCAATAAGAACCCCACTGTGGGGGGATGAACTTCAGGTGGTTGAGACAGGACTGAGAATATTGCCAGGAAAGGATGCCTATGAGTGCTGAGTATATTTAACTTTAGAATTAAGACTAAAGCAAATGCAGGGTGTCATAACAGAGTGTAAATGTTTTATGTCCTGGTATTAGGGAAATGATAAAACTAATAAAACTTGGGGAAAGAAGGGAGAATGAAATAGCTATTATAAGAACATTAATTTCTTCATCTGTAATAGTTCAGAATTAAAAGATATCATTTAAGGCCAGTGACCCAAGAAGTAGAAATATAATAACATTTAACAATATAACAAGAAGATAATATCAGCTAAAATTTGTTGGAGAAAAGAAAAGGGGATGGGGGAAGAAACATGCTAATTTTTTTTTTTTTTAACATTGCGGGGTAGGAAATTAGTAGATATTGTCCAAAGTAGTGGAAGATTAAGTAAGAGTACTAGGTAGTAGGGGGAAGAAAAGCCACAAACCTCTCTTAATATCAGACAAAATACACACAGAGAGGCATATTTACATGCAAAGAAAACAGGCCACATAATGCAAGACATTTTAAAAACTGCTAAAATAGAATACATAAAATAATACAATGGAACAAAGATTAAGCTTATCTGAATATCAATAAATGTAAATTTACTTTGTGTATTGAAAGATTTTCAGATTAGATCACAAAATAATACCCAACTGTATGTTTTATACAAAACACAGGTCTAAACCAAAATGATCTAGGACTTCCCTGGTTGTCCAGTGGTTAAAACCTTGCCTGCCAGCGCAGGGGACATGGGTTCAATCCTTGGTCCAGGAAGATTCCACAGGCTGCAGAGCAACTAAGCCTCTTGTGCCCTAGAGCCAGTGCTTTGCAAAAAGAAGCCATCACACTGAGAAACCCACACGCTGCAACTATAAAGTAGCCCTCACTTTCTGAAATTAAAGAAAAAGAAAGAAAGAAAGAAAGTCGCTCAGTTGTGTCCGACTCTTTGCGACCCCATGGACTGTAGCCTACCAGGCTCTTCTGTCCACGGGATTTTTCAGGCAAGAATATTGGAGTGGGTTGCCATTTCCTTCTCCAGGGGATCTTCCCGACCCAGGGATTGAAGCCGGGTTTCCCGCATTGTAGGCAGACGTTTTACCATCTGAGCCACCAGGGAGACTCATGCATAACAATGAAGACCCAGTGCAGCCAAAATAAATAAGTATAATGTTTTAAGTGTAAAAAAATTAAACAACCTGGAACATTTCAAAATAAATACTAAGGAAAGACTTCCCCAAATAAAAATAGGGTCAGGATCTTAATATCAAAAAAGGTAGAATTCATACCAAAAAGCAGTGAACAATACACACACAAAAAGACTTTCTTAACCCTAAATGGGCATAATTCTCAGGAAGCATGTAATTAAGAGACTTTCATGCACTAAATAATGCTGGTGCAATTTTATAAACAAAAATTACAGAACCTATAAGGAGAAATAGAAACATAGTCTACTAATACTAATATAATTTACTGCATTATTAGACCTTAAGAGACAATCATATAATCCTATCTATAGTCACCAAAAAAGCTTGGAAAACAGCTGAACAATCATTCTTGATTACAAATACTCAAGAGAAATGGGAAAGTATGATTATTTGCTTAACATGATAAAAGAAATCTTTTTCAGCCCAGAAGTCAGCATCATGCTTAAAGGGAAAACAATAGAAGTATTTCTATCAAAAATCGTATGCAAAACAAGTACAACTGCTATCACAACTATTCTATAAAACTGTGCTGGATAAAGAAGACAATGCAGTCACTAACAAAAAAGAAATTAGAGATGTGGAATGAAACCAAAGAGCTAAAACTACTGTTATCAAAATAATCACAAACCAGGAAAACTCAAAAAGCAGCTTTTACATACACAAATAATAATCAGATAAAATATATGATGAAAGTAAAGTTACTATTTACAGTAGCAGCAAAAATATTTAAAACCTCGGAATGAACTTAACAAGAAATGTGCAAGCCTATACAAAAACAGGACTTCCCTGGTGGCTCAGACAGTAAAGAATCCACCTGCAATGCAGGAGGCCTGGGTTCAATCCTGGGTGGGGAAGATCCCCTGGAGGAGGACATGGCAACCCACTCCAGGGTTCTTGCCTGGAGAATCCCATGGACAGAGGAGCCTGGTGGGCTGCAGTCCATTGGGTCACAAAGAGTCGGACATGACTGAAAGATTAATCACATACAAAAACAATAACAAAACTGTAAAATGTTCTGAAAGATACGGAAAAATTGAACAAATGGAAACACATACTATATTCTTAGATAAGTCAGCTAAATATTATAAAAGCATCAATTTAGTATAATTTTCATAAAAATACCAAAAAGTTTTAAAAGAACTAGACAAAATGATTCTGAATGTTAAAATGCAGAAAGCAATATATAGCAAGGAGAGCTCTGAAAAACATAAATGAGTAATAGGGTGGAGGGTCTAGTACCACTAGATATTAAAATATATTTTATGGTTTCAAAAGTTAAAGCAATGTAATATTGGCAAGTACATAGACAGAAAACCAGAGGAACAAAATAGAAATACCAGGAATACATCCAAATAGATAAAACAATTTAGTATATAATAAAGACGGAATTTCAAATCAAGGTCCAAAGATGAACTCTTAACAAATAGTGTCATGACAATTGGATAGCCATTTGGGAAAAGAATTAAGTTGAAGCCACATCTCACAGTATATACAAGGATTGTTGTTGTTGCTAAGTCATGTCTGACTCTTTTCAACCCCATGGACTGTAAACTGCCAGGCTCCTCTGCCCATGGGATTTCCCAGTCAAGAATACTGGAATGGGTTGCCATTTCCTTCACCAGGGGATCTTTCAGACCCTGGGATTGAACCCGTTTCTCTTGTGTTGGCAGACATATTGTTTACCACTGAGCCATCAGGAAAGCATATATGAGTATAAATTCTATAGAAAATGAGACTAAGAAATTGTTAGATGAAAATAAGGAAGAATTCTATTATAACCCCATGTGCGAGTTACTTGCTTAGTCATGTCCAACTCTTTGCAACCCCATAGACTGTAGCCCGCCAGGCTCCTCTATCCATGGAATTCTCCAGGCAAGAATACTAGAGTGGGTTGCCATTTCCTTCTCCAATTATAACCCTATAGTGATTCAAAATAAATGACCAGTGCATAAAAAAGAATTATGTGAAAAGAGAAAACACATAAGCAAGTCAAAAAAAAAGGGATAATATGGGGGAAAAGTTTCTAAGTCATATCACAGGTGAAGAGCTAATCTATCTAATAGGTAAATAAATCCTAGAAATAAAGGTTAATAACCTACTATAAAATGGAAACAAATATGAATGGGCATTTCAGAAATGTAAATGACTCTTAAACACAATCCCACACTTGGTAAGAGAAATGCAAATAAAAGCCATATTAGAGATCTTCAAAAAGGCAAATCAGGCACTTATATTGCTGATAAGAGTGTGAATTGGTTAAAACCGTGGACGGTAATACTGTAGCATCTGGCAAAGTAACAAATGATGTATCTTCTGGCAAGAGCTATTTTAAAAAAAATAAGGATGCTTTTTATGTAATGATGTAAAAAGATCATTGAGTTAGTTTCCCAAAGCTGCGGTAACAAATCACCGCAAACTGAGTGGCTTTAAAACAACAGAAATTTATTCTTTTACTGGAGATGAGAAGTCTGAGATCAAGATGTTTTTAGGGCCACATTCCTTCTCAGGGCTTCCCAGGTGGCTCAGTGGTAAAGAATCCACCTGTGCATGTAGGAGATGCAGGAGATGCAGGTTCTATCCCTGGGTTGGGAAGATTGCCTGTAAGAGGAAATGGTAACCCACTCCAGTATTCTTGCCTGGAGAATCCCAGGGACAGAGGAGCCTGGCGGGCTACAGTCTACGGGGTCACAAAGAGTCAGACAGGACTGAGCAACTGAGCATGTACACATCCCCTCTGAAGATCCTGGAAAGTTTGCTCCATGTCTTTCTCCTAGATACTACTGGTTGCAGGCAACCCTTGGTGTTTCTTCACCTGTAGACACCACTTTAATACCTGCCTGCCTCCTCATGTGCTGTTCTTCTCTAGATTAGTGTTTGATTGAATAACTTGGTACCACAGCTAGCCAAGTTGACACATAAAATGAGATATCACAATTGCCAATAATATATTAAGTGAAGAATAAGTCAAGGTTCACAACAGTATATAAAATATGCTCTGTTTTATTTACAAGAGTAAGAATAAGGATTCTTATTGTTTGTATTTGCATAAATTCTGGAAGGATCCTCATAGTTATATATGTGCCTGTGTGTAACTGTTTAGGGACAAGGAAAGGAAACTTTTTCATATTTTAATTGTTGAACCATGGAATGTATTACCTAGGCAAAAATGTTTAATTAAAAAAAAAAAGATGCAACAGTAAGATCTGTGGTACTAGTGTAAGAAAAGGCAGATTAAAAGAAGTCACAAAGTCCAATAATAGACACACACACACACACCCCATTTTTTTCCCTATCTGTATTGTCTATTTCTTCAATGAATTTGTTTCTTCTGAAGCACTAGAAAAATAATTAAATGTCCTTAATCACTCTTGGAAAGTTTAGCAGAGGCAAATGATTATGGATCAAAGCCTTTTGAGAATCAGAGAATTCATCTTCATAACAATGTTAAAAAACTGAGTGCCTCTCCAATATTTTTTGTTAAAGATGCATTTCTTCCTTTGAAGGATTTGAAGGACAAAAGAAAGGAGAAAGGTCCAGCAACTTCATTAATTGTATAACACAGGTATTCATGAAACTCAATTAAAAGTGAGAAATGATCTTTAGGGAAACTGACAGGATCATGTCTGCTATGATTGATGTTTCTATTTGCATCTTTTATATATTTAGAAGGGCTTCCCTGGTGGCTCAGGTGGTAAAGAATCTGCCCACATGGTGGGAGACCTGGGTTCAATCCCTGGGTCGGAAAACCCCCTGGAGACGGGAATGGCTACCCACTCCAGTATTCTGGCCTGGAGAATTCCATGGAGAGAGGAGCCTAGCAGGCTATGGTCCATGTGGTTGCAGAGAGTCAGACATAACTGAGTGACTTTCACTTTTTCACTTATATTTCGGAGCCTTGTGCAGACCCATGGCTACAAATTCCTTACATGTGTGATTGAATCAGTATCTCTGGTGTAGATCTTCCTTCAGTTTGCTGGACGTGTCCATGTGGACAACCCACAACAAACTCAACACGCTCTCCCACCTCCTGCCTCTCATACTTGCTCTTTTGAGACCCCATTTCAGCCTGCAGCATTGTCACCTCCTCACTTACATGGTGCCTCTTCTCTCTCCCCGCTCCCATATCCAGTGGATTACCAAGTGCTGTCAGTTCTCTCAAAAATAACTCAGTTCATCCATAGGGTATTCCCATTGATTCTGTCTCTCATTATTTCTGTTTTTTTCAGTTTTATTGAGATATAATTGACATATGTCACTGTATAAGTTTAAGGTATACAGCATAATGGTTTGACTTAGGTATATTGTGAAATGAAATTGTTAACACCCATCATCTGATTATAGTTTAATTAAAAAAAATAAAAAAATCCTTGTGATGAAAACTGTAAGGATTTACTCTTTTAATAACAGTTATGTATAACATATGCTGCTGCTACTGCTGCTGCTAAGTCGCTTCAGTCGTGTCTGACTCTGTGCGACCCCATAGATGGCAGCCCACCAGGCTCCCCCGTCCCTGGGATTCTCCAGGCAAGAACCCTGGAGTGGGTTGCCATTTCCTTCTCCAATGCATGAAAGTGAAAAGTGAAAGTGAAGTCGCTCAGTCGTGTCCGACTCTAGCAACCCCACGGACTGCAGCCTACCAGGCTCCTCCGTCCATGGGATAACATATGTGTATGTGTTAATTGCTTAGGCATGTCCGACTCTTTACAATCCCATGGACTGTAGCCTGTCAGGCTCCTCTGTCCATGGGATTCTCCAGGCAAGAATACTGGAGTGGGTTACCATTTCCTTCTCCGTGTGTATAAGATACAACAGGGTTAACTATAGTCATCGTATTATACCCTACATCCCTTATACTTAGGTTTCTTATAACTAGAAGTTTGTAGTTTTGACTACTTTCCTCTAATTCCTCTGCCTCTGCTTTACCCTGCCTTCTTTGTTAACCACTAATCTTTTTCTATGAGCTTTTTTGTCCATTTTTAGATTCCACATATAAATGAGATCGTATAGTATATGTCTTTCTCTGAGTTATTTCGCTTAATTTCACCAAGCCTAATACCCTCGAGGTCCAGCCATGCTGTTGCAGATGGCAGAATTTCCTTGGTTTTTATGGCTGTTTTAATATATTTAATGTATCTATATAGACATAGACGTGTGTGTATGTGTGTGCACTTGTGCTCAGTCATGTCCAACTCTTGCAACCCCATTGATTGTAGCCTGCTAGGCTCCTCTGTCCATGGAGTTTTCCAGGGAAGAATACTGGAGTGGGTTGCCTTGCCCTCCTCAAGGGGATCTTCCTGACCCAGGGATAGAACCCCCATCTCTTGGCTCTCCTGCATTGGCAGGCAGGTTCTTTACCAGCTGAGCCACCAGGGAAGATGCAGACATAGATGTAAATACAGATATAGCTTACGATTTCCTTATCTATTCATCTATCAATGGGCATTTAGTGTTTCCATGTCTTGGCGATTGTAAATAGAGCTACTATTACACGGGGGTGCAGATATTATTTTTGAGTCTATTCTCATTTCCTTGTCTCAGAAGCAGAAATGCCAAATCATATGGTAGTTCTGTTTTCAATTTTTTGAAGATCTTCCATACTCTTTTCTATCCTGGCTGTACCATTTACCAATCCCACCAACAGTGTACAAGGATTCCCTTTTCTCCACACCCTCACCAGCATGTGTCATCTCTCATCTTTTTGATGGTGCCGTTTTAACAGGTGTGAGGTAATCTCTCCTTGTGGTTTTGATTCGTATTTCCCTAATGACTAGTGATGTTGAGCATTTTCATGTACCTGATGGCCTGACAAATATCTTCTTTGGAAGAATGTCTTTTGCCCATTTTAAAATGGGGTTATTTGAATTTTGCTATTGGGTTATATGAGTTCTTTATATATTTTAGATGTTAACTTCTCATCAGATATATGGTTTGCAAATATTTTGTCCCATTTCATAAGTTGTCTACATTGTTGATCTGTTGAGAAATCTACCCATAGTCTTACAGGGTTTCCCTTCTATGTAACTTCTCTCTCCCTTCCTTTTTCTGTTGCTTTATTGAAGTCTGACTTTTGACAATTTAATCACAATGTATCTCAGTCTAGCCTTCTTAGGGTTCAGCATATCTGGAGTCTTTGGGGTCTCTTAGATGAAGTCTGTTTCTTGCCATAAATTTGGGAAGTTTTCAACCATAACTGCTTTAAATACACTTTCTGCCCCCTTTTCATTCTCTTCTCCTTCTGGAATTCACATAGCTCAATTATTGTTTCTCTTCATTTTGTCCCGTTAAGTCCCACAGACTTTCTTCACTCCTTTCTCTTCCTTTTTCTTTGGGTTCCTCTGATTGGATAATTTCAAGCGTCCTACTTCCAGGGTGTTGATTCCTTCTTCTACATGGTCAACTCTGTTTTTGAAGCTCTCTACTGAGTTCTTCAGTTATTTTAGTGTTCAACTCTTGAATTTCTGTTTGCTTTTTATTGTTTCTGTTATGAACTTCTTGTTTTGTTCATACATTGATTATTTTGAATCCTTTTGACTGAAAGTTCATAGATCTCCATTTCCTTAGGGTCAGTTATCAGAGCTTTAATAGTTTCCTTCAGTGGTGTCACATTTACCTAATTTTTTTTTGGATCCTTGATTCTTGGCATTGGTTATCTCTGTGTTTGAGTGGTGTGCTCTTCTGAACTTTTCAGGTTTGCTTGGGCAGAGATGTTTCTTTACCAGTTAGCTCAGTTTGGGTTTCTGGATGCATCTGCTGGTCACATCCTTGGACGGGTGGGGGGCCCTGATTTTAAGGTCTGTTTTTGGCTGAGACAACTACTTGAGCTCTGAGGTTAGGAGGGGTGGGTGTGCCTCTGGCTGCACGCAGCTGGGTGGATGGCTGGCTTGGTTCCCTGCACAGATGAGGCTGCGGGATGGCCTCGCTTTTGCTTGGCTTCGCTGGATGTCTCACCAGACAGTCCAGACCGGGTGCTATCCTCAGCAGGGGTCCGGGCTATGACTTAGCGTCCCTGCCCTCGTGGGGTTATGGGATTGGACCCAGGGCCTGGGCAGCTCATTGTTTTGGGACCTAAATCAGGCAAGAGTGTGTGTGCTGAATATCCTGGTCAGGTGAGGCCAGCAGTTTTGCCCTGCAGACAGGGAGAGACATGGGCTATACTCTCTGTTCAGGTGCCATGTGAACTGTATGTCAGCAGGGCTGTCGGGTGGGCTCCACAGCCTGTGGTGTGCTCTGCTGAGGCTCCCTGGTCAGGCAGGCTGAACACTGTCTTCAGCAACAAGTGAGGCTGTGAGTTCGTTTCCCGACCCGAGCTCATCAGCTAAGTATCTCCAAGGCCACTGGTGCTCTTTGTGGGCTTGACTCAAGTCAGCCTGCGCCCCAGGGTCACTGGCTGAACAGGTGCTACTAACTTTGTTCTGGGGGCCACCCGTTTTGCCACTTACCTGCCCATCAGCTCAAGAACTGCTGGGTTGTGCAGCTTCCGGGTGTTCTTGTCAGCCCTTCCCGTCAGATGGGGGCCGGCAGGGACCACACTCCATGGTGGACAGGGCTGTGACCTGACTTCTGCCTGGGTAGAGCTGGGAGAGCCCACTTCAGGCAGCTCCTCAGTTTTCCTGAACAGTTTCTCTGGTAGGAGGGGCTGGGCGCCATGATCCACATGGTGGGGCAGGGGGGCTAAAACTCAGCTCCTCTGTTGGATGTGGGCAGACCAGGCTGCAGGGCTGGGAGATCTCTTCATTTGAAGGCCCGAATTAGGCAGACTTGCGCCCCACCCGAGTTCCCTGGCCAGACTGTGCCAGCCACTTGGGCTGCAGCAGAGCAAGCTGCTGGTTGGGTTTCCTGTGTGTGCTCTGCAGGCAGGAGCTCTGTCCTCCAGGACCCCAGTGCTGCTGGCTGGAAGCCCCTCCTCCCTTTCTCTGTCACAGTCAGATTCCCAGTGGTTGAGCCCGCAGATGCTCTGTGATTCCCATGGGGCGAAACCAGAGCAGGAGTTCCCAGAGGTGACCCCCAGTGCTGGGGGTGCTGGATGTCAGCCCTGTGCGCTCCTTTGCCCCTGGAGCTGTAGGCAGGGTGCTACACTGGGGAAAGGGCCCTCGGTCAGCGCGTGTCTGTTCCTCTTACCCTTTCTTGCAGTCTGTCACGATCTGTGTGCTGTGGGACGTGCTTCAGCCTCATTTCTGTGTTCTGAGATTCGCTCAGCGATGTCTTATTCTTGCATAGTTGTTAGTTGTTCTTTGTGGGAAGGGGAGTCAAGTCGGGAATGATCTGTGCCACCATCTTGGTGGCATCATTCTTTTTTTCTGATCTAAACAGTTCCTAAATAGTTGAACCCATTTTCCACATTGGTATAGAAATTATTGTTCCAAAATGAAACCCTTATGTCATCAAAAGTCCTCTTTGACTTCTAGGAAGTTTCATTTTGTATAACAGAAGCTCCACAAACTCTTGTTAAAAAAACAAATAAGTGAACACCCGGATGATGAGCAGTGAGTAGATTTAGGCACTTTTATTTTCAGACTTATTAGCTATAAATCAATTGTTAGAATAAATACCAACCAATTAAAAGGATTTGCTAGAATTTAACCTCTGAAACAGCTGTCCAATCACATCAAACCATTACAGATGAAATTGTTTTTCTTTGTAAGTTTCTTGATTTTATTTCATTAAATCAACCAGAGACGGTGATGGCAATTTTAAGAAATTCTGGAGTTGAAAAGACTAGTAAATAATAATTATAATAATCACAAGAGGATTTTGGCAGTACTATAGACACAGTAGAGATGTCTTTCTTAATGGTAATTTAAAATGCAGAATTCTTTCAGTGCTAAATCCATATGTTGTGCAACACAAAGGAATATTCTCCCTAAAAAATAAAAGTGACTAATTTTCATCTACTAAATTATTAAGAATGTGTTATTAAAAACACAACCTTTGTAAATGTACCTACACACATTTCTATAAAATTAAAAGCATCCAGAGATATATAACACTCATCTTGCTATAAATTTAAGTGTAATCCTGACCTGTATTTTTATGAATCAATAAAAATGCTACTTTGGGTAATCTGGGTTTTACAGTTAGTCAAGAGAATTGTACCTTTAAGAGAGCATCCCAGAAACCCCTCAGGAGCTAAGGAAAGACCCAGATGACAATATACACCAATTTAATTATGCTGCTGGTCTCCAGCAAATTATGCAGTTAATCAAAAAGATACTTATAAACCGAAACAGAAATTAAGCCCACAGCTGAAAATTAGAACTGTTGGTAAAAGGGCATAAGGGAAGAATTTCTTGACTATAAAGAGAAATTTTTACTCTGAAACATGTTTATCAAAAAGAGTAGCAATGAAATTGGTAAAGTTATGATAACAGTAGGGGTGTTAGAACCAATATATTAATTACTCTAAGAGCTTGCTAGTCCCAGGGTCAAAAGTTACATGGGAATAATCATAGCTTGATAGATAAACTTGAAACCCCACTACATTTTCAAGGCACTTCCTACATGTATGTTTTCTAGTGGTGATGCATTGATGTATTTTAAGGAGACTAAGCCCTGGAGAAACACATTTCTCTTGACCAAGCATTAGGAAATAGAGCTAATTTCATCATCACTACCTCCTTCAACCACCAGTCCCCAAACCCACTAATCATCCCCATTATTTTACATGGCTTGATATTTGGCCCCATCTGGATCTGTTTATATCTATATCTGTTTATAACAGATTATATAGAAACAGTTCTGTTCTAGATGAGGTAGGGTTTTTTTTTTTTTTTTTAAGAAGCCAGAGAAAGACAGATGGAGACTCTGTATAGCAAACAAAATCCACACTTGTGAAAACATGACCTACTTTATCTATAAATAAAAACTTCCTCCGGACATCTATAGGCATTCTTGTTTATTTACATCTGCCTTCACCAGCACTAAGGAATGGACTCAAGAAATCTGAATACATAGGTCTCATTTTTATTTTATTTAACATAGTCTCTGTATACAGGCTAATTTCTTTTAGATAATTTTAATATTTCTCAAACCTCAGGTACAGAAGCTACTTGCCTGGGTCGTTAAGTACACACAGACACACACACACACAGACACACACACACACACACACAGGTCACACACACACACCTCAAACTTTGAGAAAGCTGAACTTTTAAATTTAAGAAACTTGTTACTAATTCCAGGCTCCTAATTCATCCAATAAACTTGCCCTAGAAGTTTCTAAATGTTTACCCTTGATTGCAGTACTTATGTCAGTAACAAGGACAGGCCCACAGATCATATTTTGAGTAGCTTGCTCCAAGATAGTTTGTCGTTTTCCTATTTTATGAGGATCTGAATAGGCAACCAGTCTCCTATTCTTTACATTTCCTCCATGACACCTATTTATTTACTGTTTGAAATTGACCATTTAAAATTTATTTATTGTAGAAATTGACTGGGTCTTGGAAGGGGAAAATAAATTAGGAGTTTGGGATTAACATATACATATTACTATATATAAAATAAATAATAAGGACCTACTGTATAGCAGGGAGCTATATTCAAAATTCTCAAATCACCTATATGGGAAAAGAATCTGAAAAACAGCGAGTGTATGTGTAACTGAGTCACTTTGCTGTAACACAACATTGTAAATCAACTATGAAGTAAAAAAAGTGAAAGTGTTAGTTGCGCAGTCATGTCCAACTCTTTGCGACCCCACAGACTGCAGCACACCAGGCTCCTCTGTCCATGGAATTTTCCAGGCAAGAATAATGGAGTGGGTAGCTATTCCCTTCTCTAGGGATTTTCCTGACCCAGGGGTGGAATCCAGGTCTCCTACATTGAAGGCAGATTCATTACCGTCTGAGCCACCAGGGAAGCTCTTGTGAAAGTGCTTTGTAAATTTTAAAGGGTCCAGGCCAAGAATACTAGGGTGGGTTGCTATTTCCTAGGGTGGGTTGCAATTTCCTACTCCAGGGGACCTTCCTGACCAGGGATCAAATTTGTGTCTCCTGCATTGGCAGGCAGATTCTTTACCATTGCACCACCTGGATCAACTATACTTGAATATGAAATAAAAATTAAATTTAAAAAATGTGTTTCTATGACAAAATACATGTTCATGAAGAATTCAAATGTAAACCCCATTGATTAGTTTTCCTTCAGGGAGTGTTGGAGGATGTTCAGAAGGTTTTTCTGGAAGCTTGGGGGTTACAGGCTGTGACAGAGGAGTGACCCAATCTTTTTGGCACTGGTTGTTTAAAGGCATTTCGCTTTCCTAGTTCAAATCTTTGAATAGAAGACTAGTTTGAACTAGAAGACTAGATCAAATCTTCTGATACACTATCCACAGAGAGCTGACAGACCATATCTGGTTACAGCCATAAAAAAGTGGATTATTTCTAGTCTAGGTGGCAGGCAGTGAGATGGACAAAGGTGAGTCCATATCCTGAAGCTGCTCACTGTGACCCCAAGTCCTACGTGCTGGATTCAAAGCTGCCAAATCCTGCAGGCAGCCCTGTCGGTCTGTATAGCAACATTCCCCCACCCTCACCGCCTCGTGTGACCTTAGACCAACAGTTCTCAAACTTGAACTGCATTGAAATTCCCTAGAGGGACTCTTCATATACAGACTGTCTCACCCCTGGGAATTTCTGGTTTCAGAGGTCTGGAGAGGAGCCCAAGAACTTGCATTTCTAACAAGTTCTCATGGGATACTGCGACAGCTCCGTGGGGTGTGTGTCAGGGGGTGAGACACTTTGAGAACTACTGCCTCAAGTATAAAGCAAATGTCTATTTAAATGATGCCGAGTCTGTTCTTCAGGAGGAAAACTGTGGTTATTGTACAGGGAAATGCCATACTTTCCTGCTTGGGACCAAGGACTGTGTATTTATTACACAGTTTGACTTCAGAGTTATAGGCAGCATTGATTCTGAACCCTGGTGATAATGTTTGAGGTGATAACATGAACAGATTTTCTTCTCTACTGAAAATATTTTAGGTAAAGAATAGCTTTGTGCTGATTACTTCAAGGAGCTCCTCTGTAAGTGCTTAGGGAGAGTAAATATTACAGATATCATTGAAACTAGAAGCAAATATTGAAGCTAAATTTAAGATTTAGAGGGGGAAGTTCTTAGAGAACAAAAAGACTCCAATACACATTTGCTCCCAGATATACCCAGAAGTTTTCAGTATCCATGATTGCCTAGGTAGGTAACTCTTGGGTTCTTTCCATCAGGATAAAAAAAAATATCTGAAATCTATGATGTCCTGTTTTATATAGATTGGGTGAAAAGTATTCCTAGCCAGGATCAATATCACAGATCACATGGGACAGGAATTCTGAAATCTGATACTCAGGCCAGTTAGAGAGGCAAGGCAGCTGCATTTGGCCAGGCTATTCAGGGCGACCCTCGCTCCGTGGCAAGGAGGCTTCACCCTGCATTTCAATGCCGTCTTCAGACCACAGTGTGGGCTCCTGATTCCCATCTATTCCTCCTCCATGGAAACGGTTGGTGAAGCAAAACTATGTATGTAAAACTGCTCCTCCCAAGGGCTGCTGATTCCCAGAAGCAGCAAAGTGCCTTCTGCCAAAGACCGTAACCTCCATGTGGGTCTGTAAAGACAAGAGCCACTTCCAAGATGGCAGATCACAGGGTAAAACAGCACGTTTTACTTTCTTCGGTTCCACATTAACAAGTGTCTCTTGTTAAAGAGAAGTTTGGGGTGTTGAGACAGAAGTAAAATACTGATGAGGTGGTGCTGTCCCTCAGCTGACCTGCTGCAGTTTTTCTTGAGAATACATCGTCTCATTCATCCTCACAATACCCTTGTAAGATATGATCTGCCCTGTTTTGCATCTGAGGATCCTTAAGAAAAATTATTTGACCAAAGTTGTACGTAGTTTAAGTTACAAACTCCCAACCCCAAAGCCTATGTTCTTTCTCTGCTACCCTGGCCACTTACTTCTAATTTTTGTTCTATTCTGGATTGAGATGGAATATCTTTGTTTTCTATGGATGTAGATTTCACAAATATAGTATTTGTATGAGAAAATATGTATCTGGATGGCTAAGCCTTTTCTATAAACTCTAAAGCATAGTTTAAATGTCTTGCAGACTCATCTATTGCTGAAACTGCTCACCTTCAACAACAAAATGAACTTCATAGCAAGATCTTATCCCCAAAATGGCTTATTCCTAGGAATAAGGCTTGTTGAGTAAGTAACTAGTACTAGTCCACTAAGAACCTTCCAATATTTTTCTCTGTTAAAGTGTTAGTTACTTAGTTGTGTCCAACTCTTTGCGACCCTGTGGACTGTAGCCTACCAGGCTCCTCTGTCCATGGAATTTTCTTGATATTCCCTTCTTCAGGGGATCTTCCCAACCCAGGGATCAAACCTGAGTCTCCCGCATTGCAGGCAGATTCTTTACCATGTGAGCCACCAGGCAATAGCCATTAATTTTTAACAAATTGGGCAATGCAGTAAATATGGTTTTTTGTGTCCAAAGTGTCATCAGAGAAAAATGCCTTCCCCATTCCACAGCAATACTGATCATTCCATGAAGAGATGTAGTAGGGTGTCTACCTCTCCCCCGCCACCAGCCCTACAGGCGAGCACGTTACATCAACTAGCCAAGCAGACCTTTGCCAAAACTACAGAAAAGATTTTCTTTTTCTGAGGCAGGTGCGAGCTGAAGGGATGCTGTGGCTTGAGGCTACTAATTCCCATACTATTAGCAAACGTAGAATTAAAACTGGAAATGATACCAGCAAGGCTGAGAGGTGGACAGAGTAAGCACTCCTCTTTTAACCTCCAGAGTAAACTACATTTTCTTGAGCCTTCCAGATTCAAGCCAAAATAATCTCCTGGTTCATAAATTTAGGTATCTGTCTTTTACCACTTAAAAAGTACTAATGCAAAACTCTTCCTAAAATATTCTATTTCTCTGGACGCAAACTGAGACTGGTGAATGCAGTCTATTACCTGTGTGTGATAGATTTAGCACATATTGCAATCTGTTAGTCTCAATGATAAAAGGAGAGCAATAAGTACCTTCTTTAGAAAAAAACTTTGTGAGGATTCAATGAACTAGAGCATGTACATTAAAAATGCCAACTGCCACATATAGAATTCAACAATACCACATCATTCCCCCTTTCCTCCATTACCTTTCCAAAATATCAACAACTTGAGCATTAGATAGTTCTAAGTGTTTTTCATGCATCAACTCATTTAATGTATGCAAGTACCATGAGCTAGAGACTACAATTAGCCCATCTTATAGAGGCGAAGGGCAGTATCCAGGGACACACACGTTGAGGGAGCTCTGGGACACACATTGTAACGTCCTGGGTTTTTTGGATTTCATTGTTTTATGAAGCTAACTCTCCTCCTTTTGTCACTAAACCTGTCTTCAGGAAACCTTTCCAAAATTTAGCTATTCTACGCATTTGTAGATTAGGAAAGCAGCTCATCAATCACGTTGCATGGTCAGTGCTGAATACAGTAAGGGATGTGCGAAGTGCAGGCCTAAGAGGTTTAGCAGCTCTTTTTGCTTATATTGTACTCAAAGTATTGTGTCATCTATCATGTACACATCTCTGCTCTATTTTTTCCAATTATTCCCTCAAGGAAACTCTATAAATAGCTGGGACGACAGTTGGTGTTTACTGTTTGTCAGGTACCAGGCCCCCTGCCAAAGCTTAACCCAAGTATTTACTCCTCATAGCACGTCTGACTCTTTGTGGCCCCATGGACTGTAGCCCACCAGGCTCCTCTGTCCATAGGATTCTCCAGGAAAGAATACTGGAGTGGGTTGCCACTTTCTACTCAAGGGCATCTTCCCAACCCAAGGATTGAATCCCTATCTCTTGCATCAGCAGGCGGATTCTTTACCACTAGCACCGCCTGGGAAGCCCAAGCAGTATTATAAAAGACCAGAGAGTGCTAAGGAACCCAAGGCCACCTAGGGAGTGGACAAAGGGCAGGGGTGGCCTTGCTCCATGTCCACACCGAGGGTGGGGCAGGGTCTGACTCTTCCTGGCACCTAACGCTGAGCAGGGCACCTTCAGGAGGCACTCAAACAGTTAATGAATGAATACATGCCATGCTCTTCACAAAAGTAAAAAAGCACTTTCAAGTGATATAAAAGGGGACTTTAATGTGAAAGGGGCACTTATTGTGTGGAAAGAAAAAAAGCTTTAAGAGCAGATCCTTTCTTGACAATTTATGGTAACTTCTTTAATCCTAGAAAGTCCACACTGTCACAGTAATACAAATTTCCCGTCCCCTTTTCACCAGGCAGACTTGCGGGCTCTACCCAAGTAACACCCAGCCCAGGACAGAAGTGAGGTATGTCTGAAAATGAGGTGGAGAGGAGCATCAGAACAACAGTGAGTCAGCCATGAAATGGATTTATGATTCAGTTTAATCCTCCTTACCTTTGAATATTATGAGCAATATATGCCATTATGATAGCTATTTAGGGTGAAATGATTAATTAAAACTATCTGATAAGACTAAGCATACTGTCTAACCTGATTTAAGGCAAATTCATCTACTTCAACTAAAAATACTGAACAGGAAAATTAAAAAGGTGAATAAGGAAATAAAAACCCTTTAGGTCTTATTTCCACTATATATTTCCTAAGTGACCTAAGGAAAGTATCATTCAAACAGAGTCACAGTGTATTTTAAATTTTTATTCGTAAGAGTTTGGAGTACAAATAAATTTAACTTGACATTTAGAAAAAAATGTATCCATTAAGGTTTGTTCATAAAGAAAAACCTGTTCTGTACATTTTAATCTCCAATTTTAATGCTTAACTCCATAATGCTTCTAAGTCTATAACTTTAGATTTAATTTTAACAATTCTGCCGTATTACATCTGGTTAAAAAGACTGGAAAACATCAAGTAGAAAAAAATGACTTGAATTTAAAACTTTACTAAAGGACTTTTGAAAGAAAAAAGCCTTTAATAAAAAAAACAGCCTAAAAATTAGAATACTTTTGGCTGAAAAATTAGCAGCTATGAAAAAAATTAACATTAGATAATATCAAGGACTGCATTACAAAAATATTGTGGTTTACATATATTAGAATGATTTACAACATAGTAAATGCTTATTTATATCAATCCAAAAATCTCTTTATAAAAAAATTTGATATAGTTTAGCACTTTTGAGAAATTCAGTTCCTAGTAAGTAACAGGAACACAATTTAGAAGATGTAGGTCTCTAATTATATACTAAAAATTATTCCTTAATAAGGACTTAATATATTTTTATTAATGTATTATATTTTTTATTAATGTATTAAAAAGTCCTTATTAAGGAATAATTTTTAGTATATAAATACAGTGAAAAGTAGCTCATACCACACCATGTAGCTAGTTTGCCAATAAGGAAGGAGGCTCTTTTGAATGAAACCAAAAATAGAGATGTATCTTACTTTCTTTGTGCAAATAGAGATGTATCTCACTTCCTTTTTGCAAATAGGTTTTACCTCTTGAATTAGCTAAATACTGTATTAAAATATCTTAATAATTACAATTGGAAAAAAACATTCTAGTCAATTATCTCAGCACTACTTCTTCAATTTCATCTTCTACAGAATCAACTACTTTTACCGCTGGCTTACTGTTTGCACGTCTTAATCGGTGTCTACTTGGATTAAAACTTCTTTCTTCGCTGAGCAAAGAGTCATCATCATCTCTATTTTCCCTACCCCAGCTGCTTTTATCTCCAGGGAGAAAATCTAGAGGGTCACCGTCTTTAGTGGCAGCCAGAGAATTTGGGTCACTGTTTTTAGAGGAAAGGCTGCTGCTGCCACTGGTACCAAACAGCAGTTCCATCAGGTTGGCTTTTCTTTCTTGTCTGGAAATTGAATCTGTACCGTCTTTACTAAATTTCTCTGTATTATTTCCTGAGAAACCCAAAAGGTCACTTTTTTGGCTAACTGGATTTGACCTTGCTGGTGTTTTTGCAAATGAAGGCACATAGCTACCAAACACAAGCTCAACTGGAGAGGCTGCGCTTCGAGTATGGCCTGGATTCTGACCATCTCCTTTGGTCGTTGAAAGATTGAGGTCTTGCAAATGATGCCCGTTAAATAATCTCTCTGAGGATCCGGAGGACATGTGTGTTCTGGGGTTTCTCTCTGGGGAACGCAGTTTTCGTTTTAAGTCGGGAAGTGGTGGCAGCGAAGGATATTTTACATTCTGAGAGTCTTGTTCTCTGTTGATTTCATTCAGTTTAGCAGGTAGCATTTCTTTCTTTAGCCTCTCTTCTTCCAGTTTATCAATTTTCTGAACTTGGTACATTTCCACTGGCTTTCCTTCTCTCTCCAACAAAGATTTCTTTTCCTTTGGCTTTTTAGCAAGTTCTTTTTCCCAACCTGTAAGAAATCAAATTTTTAAAATGGGATTTTATAGTAGTCAGTATTTTCAAATAAGAAAACAACTCTCATCTTAATTTACAAACCAGTTTCAGCTAATTTGTGTATGATCAGTACACTATAAATTTCATTTTTATACTTGATATTCTGGGTTTAAAAAACATACTTAAAGACTTAAAGTCTTCATTCTTTTTCTTTCCTTCAAAACTTCATTCAGATGTTTGTGACTCTTGATAAGAATCCCCCCACCACTGTCTCAACCTTTCCTTGTTCTGTATAACCAGTTCACTGTTCAGCTGGAAGATATTAGGGGATATTAACCCTTTCTTTCCCAAGGGATGTTGACTCATCATTTGCTTAAACTCTTACCATTTTCCAGCTTCTCAACATTCTGTTTCACAACACGGAGTCCTTGACCTTTAGCAAATTTGTCTTCTCTTTCCACAGTTGGGTTTAGAATCCCAGCTTCTCCAAGATTATCTCTCTCTTGAGATTCCATATCCTATTATGTGTTTAAAAAAAAAAAAAAAGCAAGTTCACATGCCAGAAAAGGGGGAAAAGTAAGTATCATAAATTTATCTCCCATTAAGCATATTCCAACTAAGTTAGAAATTAAAGCAAATTTTCCATTTCTAAAGCAGCAAGCCACAAGTTACCACCTTTGAAAGATTTTCACAAGCACACAAAATTCTTAAATTTTTAAAGAGGCATTTGGAAGACATATCAGAACCAATATCCTACATAAAATTCTAAAGTACCCTTACTTCATACATTTCACAACAAAATCTGATGAATTCAGTTAACAAGAAAAGGCTATTAAAGGCCCAAGTGACGCACTCAATCTTTCAAGTTTATACTATGCCCAAGGCCTCCAATTAGTAAATCTCATAACATTTAAAATCAGTAAAAAATGTAAACTTAAAATGTATTGTTTCTTATGGTCCCTTTCATATGTGTGTGTGATTTTTCTTAATAAAAGTAGAATATATAATTAGTGGACATGCAGAAGAAAGAACTGTCCCCTAGTATCCACTTCCTCCTCCTTCCTTTTAGTTACAGAATCCCTTGAGTTTCAGCAGAGCATAGAGCTCCCTAACTGGAGGTCTCATTTGCTAGCCTTCCCCTGAAGCTAGACAGGAACAGTGGAAAGTGAGTGGAAATATGTATGCAACTTCTGACCACATTTATTTAAACAAAAACTGCTTGCCCTGCACTTCCTCATTCCTCCTTCTCCCAGGTATGGTAAGCCAATTCCAACCACACAGATGAGGGTACATTCTTTATGACTGAAAAACAGGCAAAGAATGGCCACCATGGAACAAAGGTGTCCACCCATCCTGGACTATCCCCTGGCCTTCAGTTTATTACAAGAGAAAGTGTCTTGATTCTTGCTTGCACCACTGTATTCTAGGTCTCTTTCCAATAGTAACAGCTCCCATCTGCTGGGACCCCTTAAAGTTACAGGATAAGCTTCCTGATTAGTTACTACCACAGACCTGAAGGGTAACCCACCCTTGTTTTGTAGATTAGGAAACTGATGTTCCAAGAAGTCATACAAGTCACTAAAATGTGAGAATCATAATTTAACTAAAAAGCAGTGCTAATTCCAAGGCCACATCCTCTCTTTCACCACACCAGATTGCTGCTGCTTGTGCTGACTCTTAAAAAAGAGCAACTTTTTTTTTTTTTTTACCTTTCTAAAATTAAGAATTGCTTTGGTATTCTACGCTTTACCTTTAAAAATAAATTAACATAATCTAGTCTCAATGAGATGGGCTTTCCAGGTGGTGCTAGTTGTAAAGAACCCAACTGCCAATGCAGGAGACATGAGAGATGCGAGTTTGATCGCTGGGTTGGGGGGATGCCCCCGGAGGAGTGCCTGGCAACCCACTCCAATATTCCTGCTTGGAGAATCCCATGACAGAGGAGCCTAGTGGGCTACAGTCCATGGGGTCACTAAGCTGAACACGCTGACTTAGCACACACACACACAGTTTCAATGATATTCAAATGTAGAAAGAAAGAGATACAATAACTTATATTGTAAAACAAAATGAAATAAAGGAAAAAACTAGAGTACACACAGGAACCAATTTAGTCCATCCTTTCTATTTTATACCACAGGAGATCTCAACTGTAAACACCAAAGACAAAACGCTATTAGAGAAAAGGACCTTTCAGTACTCAATGAATCCTTTTTAATGAAGATCCAACACAGAGCTCCTGAATGCCACTCTAATTTGAATGATATAAAGTCAGATTCTACTGCACTTACTTGGTTCAACATTCATCTAACCTATAAAAGTCTCTTATGCAGGAGGCCAAAAAAATAGTCAAATTCTAACAAATCATTTGAAAGCTACTATAGTTTGCTATTAAACACAAAAGCAAGAAGGATTTTTAGAGACTAACTGGTAAGAGACATAAAAAGGTTAAGACACTTAAAAACTTTTCTTCTTCCTCCAGTCCAGAAAGTATAACCTTTCTGAAGCACCTGAAAGATAGTGTTAACTGACAGTCAATCCAAAGGAGTTTAATAAAAAGCACAGATGTTATCTTTTTCCTTATAATAGGCTATTTGCATATTTATACAGCTATAGCACTCACTTCATTGTTGAGATTTGTAAATGCTTGATATTGTGTATTTAGGAATACTCCACACCTGGAGTTTAGTACCTAATCATATTGCTAAACTCACCAAAGAAAGACGTTCAGGTTCTTCCCTTTTGTTTTCATAACACATAACTGTCTGTGGTGTTATGGGATATTCCTCCAGCTTGAAGTCTTCATTAGTTTGTACTCCTTTTGTACACTGGTTTGTAAAATCACTCTGGCATGCAGCTACCATGAAAATTATAAAAGAATTTTTCTAATTGTACAGTGCTAAGATATATGGAATTCAACTGGTATATGTTCATGCTCTACATGAGATAATACATGTTTCTTAGGTCCATGACTACTCACTATTACTATTTGTTTATTTCTAGGATTTGCTGGCAATTTTGTGACTTAATCCCATGGACGGAGGGGCCTGGTGGGCTGCAGTCCGTGGGGTTGTGAAGAGTCGGACATGACTGAGCGACTTCACTTTCACTTTGTGACTTGAAGACAGTTCTGAGGAATAAATTCTATTAAACTTTTTGGAAGTTTATGTTTTTAACTTTTTGGAATTCAGAGAAGAAGGAAATTTACACTTTTGTTTTTTAAAAAAAGTATGGATATGCATAAAAGCACCAAAGTATTTATGAGTGAAATGAATGACAGATGGGATTTCCTCTAAGGTAGAAAAAAGTAGACAAACTAGATGAAATAAAATTAGTAAAATGTATAACTATTAAAAGGTAGGTAATCCATAAATAAAGGTTCATTATACTATAATCTCCAATTTAGGGTATGCTTATATTTTTTCATAAAAGATAAAAAAATAACTTGTATTAAAAACATTTTTAATTATGTAAAAAATAACTTTAATGACCTCAAGGGAAAAAGCTGAGAAAGTGAAAGATTTCTGAAAAGTACCTATAAGGGAATTTAAATTTATTTCAATAAAGTTCTTTCCCCTCAGCTTCCTTCTACTTAAAAATTAATTTATTAATTTATTTTATTAATAATAAAAACTGCAATATGTCTTTCAACAATAACAACTACTATACCATTTATTGTTGATGTAAATTCTTTTTCTTTCTTTGGAGAAATCTTTGGCAGACGATTAGAATATCTGTTTTTTATGTCCAGTTCTCTCTCCTTTTCCTAAAAACAAACCCAATATAATTAAGAATGTATAGAGTTTCACTTTAAAATAAAAATCCTCATCTTGTCCACTGGTATTTTCCTCATCAAATTGGAATACACTTAAGTCCAGCTTCCCTTTGCAACTACCAACTATAGAAAGGAATGCTGTTAGGGCATTTAGGTTAGGGAGACCAATGATTCTCCATTAAAAATCCAATACACACTAGCAGTCAAGAAAATCAGAATAAAGCAAAAGTCTTTTTCTACCCACTCCTATTGTCTTCAACTGACTTCCAGGCCTAGCCTCAGAGACAAAGAATTTAATTAGCATCTCTCAAATTTGAGTTCCAAATTAAAGATGAGTTAAAAATTAGACCTTTTTTTTAGAAACACAAGTGTTTTTCACCATTTTGCAGCTAAGACTTTCTCTCTCTGAAAATTTGATTATCAAAATGAAAATTCTATGAAAGATAATGCATAAATGCTTTAAGTTGCGCAATATGTCAACCCATCAGTGACCTCTGGGTAGAATTAAGAACATCTATTTCAACAAAATTAAATAATTTGAATGTTTCCTCTAAAAACTATGAAAAGAATGGGCATTATTTGAAACAACTTTAAAAATAATCAATCATGGGGTTATATGAGGAAAAACATTGGATTATTCAACCATGCAACACAGAAAGACTCTAGACCCATAATTTTCCTTCCAGGATTCTATAACTTTTTTCAGTTGCTGCATTTCTATCTACATTAGTGAATCTAATGTCTCATTTTTAGTTACAGTGATTATATTAATAAATATTTTCTTTATAAGTGTCAAAATCAAAGTTCCAAATATAAATGATAACAATGTTAAAATATGGAGTTTTCATCTAATATATATCATAGGGAGAAACGATGCAATTTAAAATAAAATGCTTACCTTTAATTTGTCTTTCAGTCCTTGTAGCTCTTTTTGAAGAAGTTTATTTTCATCACGAGCCTCACATGCCCTTTTCCTTTCGGCAAGCAACTGTCGCTGGTAACTGTTAGTACTTAGCTCAAGGTTTCTTGATAGATCCTATGATATGTATATAAATACATAGAAAAAAGTACTTAAAAAATGATTCAACAGTAAAATACTGCACACAGTGTCAAAATGACATTTTTTGTGGTACCAAACAAGACACAAATTAGACTGGGCTTTGTGTTCATAAATATACAATGAAATGGAACACAGATTTATCAACAATTTAGTAAGATATTTAGCCTATTATTTCACTTACTGTTTTTCACAATGATTTATATATAAATGCTGCATGAAGAGTACATGGACAGTCATTTAAATTGGGAGCAAAAGACAGCTAAAAGATGTGATGAGAAACACTGGCTTTGGGAATCATTGTTTAGCAAACAGAAACTGAGACAGCTGTGTAAAATTACACAGCACTATTCAAGGTGCAGAGAGCATCATCCCAGTTTTTACTTATTTCAGCTCAAAAGACATACAAGATCAAAGTGAAAGGATGGAATATGGTATTTTAAGCAAACAGAAACCAGAAGAAAGTGGCATAATTTTACTTGTATCAGATAAAATAAACCTCAAGCCAAAAAAGGTAACAAAAACAAAGGTCAATGATAAAGCAGTCAATACATTAAGAAGACATAACAATCGTAACATACACATTCTCAACACCCAAACACTGAAACATATTAAGCAAATACTGATAGATCTTAAGGAAGAAATCAGCAACAATACTATAACAGTAGGAAACTTCAATACCACACTATCAGCAATGGAAAGACTGTCCAAACAGAAAATCAACAAGGAAATGTTGGAACCACACTTTAGAACAAATGAAATAACAGATATATACAGAACACTACATCCAACAGTAGCAGAATACTTATTCTTCTCGAGTACACATGAAACATTCTCCAAGATTGATCATACTGATCACAAAACAAATCTTAGCAAATTTAAGAAGAATGAAATCATACCAACTATCTTTTCTGATGACTTATGCTTGTATGCTTGTGCTAAGTCATTTCACTCATGTCTGACTCTTTGCGACCCTATGGACTGTAGCCCACCAGGCTCCTCTGTTCTTGGGATTCTCCAGGCAAGAATACTGGAGTGGGTTGCCAGGCCCTCCTCAGGGGATCTTCCCGACCCAAGGACTGAACTCTTGTCTCTTATGTCTTCTGCACTGACAGGCAGGTTCTTTACCACTAGTGCTATCAATCAACAAGAACAAAGTGAAAAGATTTATAAATGTGGAAATAAAAGAACACATGTCTATACAACCACTAGGTCAAAAAAGAAATCAAAAGGGAAATTTAAAAAATTATCTTAAAACCAACAAAAATGGAAATATTTAATACACACAACAAATCTTGTGTTATGCAGTGAAAACTCAGAGTTTAGAGTATTAATGCATATATTTAGAAATTAGAAATATCTCAAATAAGCAACCTAACTCAGATAACCATTATATCTACTACTGTGGGCAGGAATCCCTTAGAAGAAATGGAGTAGCCATCATGGTCAACAAGAGAGTCCGAAATGCAGTACTTGGATGCAATCTCAAAAACGACAGAATGATCTCTGTTCGTTTCCAAGGCAAACCATTCAGTATCACGTGATCCAAGCCTATGCCCCAACCAGTAACGCTGAAGAAGCTGAAGTTGAATTGTTCTATGAAGACCTACAAGACCTTTTAGAACTAACACCCAAAAAAGATGTCCTTTTCATTATAGGGGACTGGAATGTGAAAGTAGGAAGTCAAGAAACAACTGCGGTAACAGGCAAATTTGGCCTTGGAATACGGAAAGGAGTAGGGCAAAGACTAATATAGAGTTTTGTCAAGAAAATGTACTGGTCATAAAAAACACCCTCTTCCAACAACACAAGAGAAGACTATACACATGGACATCACCAGATGGTCAACACCGAAATCAGATTGATTATATTCTTTGCAGCCAAAAATGGAGAAGCTCTGTACAGTCAGCAAAAACAAGACCAGGAGCTGACTGTGGCTCAGACCATGAACTCCTTATTGCCAAATTCAGACTTAAATTGAAGAAAGTAGGGAAAACCACTAGACCATTCAGGTATGACCTAAATCAATTTCCTTATGATTATACAGTGGAAATGAGAAATAGATTTAAGGGACTAGATCTGATAGATAGAGTGCCTGATGAACTATGGAATGAGTGTTGGGGGCCAGAGTGAGGTACTCTGCCCATGGCAAAGGTCATGAGGAAGGAGGCTCGACATACGCAAAGGCGGGATCGAGCCTCAGGAGTCCCCCTGGAAATCCTCAAGCGTCTACCCCCATAACCAGAGCCTGCCTACTTTACTACTTTGTGCTCTTACCTACACCTCTGACTTTACGGGGGGCTGTCCCCCACCACCTCTTTCGGAGAAGGAGTTAACCTAGAGCTCCAGTCAATAAAAACTCTTGGGTGTGACAAGAGTGTTTTAACCTACAAACTCCTCTGAAGGTTCTCTGGCCTGCCTGACAGGCTTGTCCGGCCACATGTGATCGCTCACAGCCTCCCAACCGTGAGAGGCACAAGATGCTTTAAACCCTCTAAAAACAGGTTCTTTAGAGAAGTTAGAAAACTATAAGTATAATGGGCTGATTAGAAATTGTATTGGTGAAGGGTTTTTCATTTGTTGAGCCAATGTTTGTTGCTAAGTCTCCATATCCCCTGCCCTTACACACATTAATGAATATATAGAATTAACCTTTGATATTAATCACGTTAGACCTTAGGCTAAGTAAATTCTTTCCTTAACTAAAACCCACTACACCCTCACCCTGTAGGAATGTAACTTTACTTGGGTGGCATCTGTTTTGAGAATAATCAGCCCTGGAGAAATAAGTGTCCTGATTGACTGACCGCTGTCACAAGGAGAGGGTCGTAAATTGTCAGCAGGCCCCCCTGGCCAGAAGATGATGTAACACCCCTAAGACCTCTGTATACATTTGTGTGAAGCACCTGACTTTAATAAAAGTCAGGACTGCTGTCCCCATGTGACTTTTGTATAACATCTCAGTGTATAAAAACAGACTCTGGAAAATAAAGAATTGGGATCAGTTTCTCGAAATACTGGTCTCCCCATGTCTCTCTCTCCCTCTGGCTGAGTCTCCATCTGGAGCGCGGAACCCACCATGCTTACTAATTTTGCCTGGGCTTCTAAGATCCGACCGGGGAGGCCTCAGTGTCTCCTCTCCTTCGGGAGAACAGAAGGACGCCTGCGGCCTACGTAAGTGGTGCAAGCTTCTTGTCTTGAAGTTTTATTGGTCCCCCGCGTAAACCAAGCTACTCAGCCTCTTTTCTCCACTGAATTTTCCTACTGAGCTATCCTTATTCTATTACTCTTTATATCTCTAATTAATATCTAATTGAAGCTATCGTATCCTGACCCTCGCCGACGCCGTCTCTCCTTCGAGTACCCTGGATCAGCCGGGGCTGGTCCCCGGCAAATGAGGTTCGTGACATTGTACAGGAGACGGGGATCAAGACCATCCCCATGGAAAAGAAATGCAAAAAAGCAAAATGGCTGTCTGGGGAGGCCTTACAAATAGCTGTGAACAGAAGAGAAGCAAAAAGCAAAGGAGAAAAGGAAAGATATAAGCATCTGAATGCAGAGTTCCAAAGAATAGCAAGGAGAGCTAAGAAAGCCTTCCTCAGTGATCAGTGCAAAGAAATAGAGGAAAACAACAGAATGGGAAAGACTAGAGATCTCTTCAAGAAAATTAGAGATACCAAGGGAACATTTCATGCAAAGATGGGCTTGATAAATGATATGGTATGGACCTAACAGAAGCAGAAAGTATTAAGAAGTGGCAAGAATACACAGAACTGTATCAAAAAGATCTTCATGATCAAGATAATCATGATGGTGTGATCACTCACCTAAAGCCAGACATCCTGGAATGTGAAGTCAAGTGGGCCTTAGAAAGCATCACTACGATCAAAGCTCATGGAGGTGATGGAATTCCAGTTGAGCTATTTCAAATCCTGAAAGATGATGCTGTGAAAGTGCTGCACTCAATATGCCAGCAAATTTGGAAAACTCAGCAGTGGCCACAGGACTGGAAAAGGTCCGTTTTCATTCCAATCCCAAAGAAAGGCAATGCCAAAGAATGCTCAAACTACCGCACAATTGCACTCATCTCACACGCTAGTAAAATAATGCTCAAAATTCTCCAAGCCAGGCTTCAGCAATACGTGAACCGTGAACTTCCAGATGTTCAAGCAGGTTTTAGAAAAGGCAGAGGAACCAGAGATTAAATTGCCAACATCTGCTGGAACAGCAAAAAAGCAAGAGAGTTCCAGAAAAACATCTATTTCTGCTTTACTGACTACGCCAAAGCCTTTGACTGTGTGGATCACAATAAACTGTGGAAAATTCTAAAAGAGATGGGAATACCAGACCACCTGACCTGCCTCTTGAGAAACCTACATGTAGGTCAGGAAGCAACATGAACTGGACTTGGAACAACAGACTGGTTCCAAATAGGAAAAGGAGTACGTCAAGGCTGTATATTGTCACCCTGCTTATTTAACTTATATGCAGAGTACATCATGAGAAACGCTGGGCTGGAAGAAGCACAAGCTGGAATCAAGATTGCAGGGAGAAATATCAATAACCTCAGATATGCAGATGACACCACCCTTATGGCAGAAAGTGAAGAGGAACTAAAAAGCCTCTTGATGAAAGTGAAAGAGGAGAGTGAAAAAGTTGGCTTAAAGCTCAACATTCAGATAACGAAGATCATGGCATCTGGTCCCATCACTTGATGGGAAATAGATGGGGAAACAGTGTCAGACTTTATTTTTGGGGGCTCCAAAATCACTGCAGATGGTGACTGCAGCCATGAAATTAAAAGACCCTTACTCCTTGGAAGGAAAGTTATGTCCAACCTAGATAGCATATTCAAAAGCAGAGACATTACTTTGCCAACAAAGCTCTGTCTACTCAAGGCTATGGTTTTTCCTGTGGTCATGTATGGATGTGAGAGTTGGACTGTGAAGAAAGCTGAACACCGAAGAATTGATGCTTTTGAACTGTGGTGTTGGAGAAGACTCTTGAGAGTCGCTTGGACTGCAAGGAGATCCAACCAGTTCATTCTAAAGGAGATCAGTCCTGGGTGTTCTTTGGAAGGACTGATGCTAAAGCTGAAACTCCAATACTTTGGCTACCTCATGCGAAGAGTTGACTCATTGGAAAAGACTCTGATGCTGGGAGGGATTGGGGGCAGGAGGAGAAGGGGACGACAGAGGATGAAATGGCTGGATGGCATCACTGACTCGATGGACAAGAGTCTGGGTGAACTCTGGGAGTTGGTGATGGATAGGGAGGCCTGGCGTGCTGCAATTCATGGGGTAGCTAAGAGTCGGACACAACTGAGCGACTGAAGTGAATTGAACTGAACTGAACTTTACTTTGAGGAGCTCAAAGAATAAGACCGAATTTAGCGAAAGGAAGGAAATAATAAAGATCAAAGTGGAAGTAAGTGGAATAGAGACCAGGAAAGCAACAGCAAGGATCAATGAAACTAAGAGCTGGTTCTTTGAAAAGATAAACAAAACTGACAAATCTTTACCTTGGACTAAGGAAAAAAGAACTGGAAATGAAAGAGGAGAGATTACAGCCAATACTACAGAAATGCTCTGAATCATAAGTGACTAGTATGAACAATTTACATGCTAAAAATTTACATAACCTAGAAAAAATGAAACACACAACCTACCAAAAATGAATCAGGAAAAAACATAAAATGTGAATAGGCTAATAATGAGTAAAGAGACTGAATCAATAATCAAATTCCCAACATGGAAGAAAGGAGATCAAGATGGTGGAGTTAAGGGGACATGGAGTTCACCTCCCCCAATGAACACATCAAAAATATGTCTACAGATCAAATAATTCTCACTGAAAACTAACTAGAAACTGAAAAAAGGGCTGTATAACCAAAGCTGTAAGGAAGATAAACAGGTAAATAGGAATGAAAGAAAAGTGACTGGGTAGGGACTTGTGCTTCTGGGCAAGAACTCAGGAAATGAGAAATTACATGGGGAGTAAGTATGTTGAGCCACAGACTGGGGTCCCAGTCCTAGGGTCTTAGTGGAGGAGAGAAGCACCCTGGATTGCTTGGACAGACGGAAAGGCTGGGGAACCCTAGACTCCACTAAAGAGGAGCACATGAACACTGGCCTGCCTCTGAGGCTGGGTGGAGGAAGGTCCACTCTAGCAGCTACCGGGTTTCCCACAACCATGTCACTCCAAGCCCCAGCTCAAGCCAAGTGAATAGTCAAGCCCTGCTCACTCCATGCCACTATGCAGCAATAAATCTGGGGTATCCAGGATCAGGGAAAAGACTCAACCTTTGGACACAGAGGCAGCAGAGTCCTGGAACAGGGCCCAGGTGGGTCTGCAGCAGCCATTTTTGGCACTTTTTAAAGCAGTGCCCAGAAGCAAGACATATTTCTGGGAGCAGCCACTGTACCACACCTCAATATCCCTTGCCACACAAATGCAGAGAAACCACACAGGCTCCTCCTCCCCTGTGGAGCAAAGTGGAGACTGGGGACAGTGATCTGCTGTGAGGGGTCTTGCCATGCCTCTGAGGAGAGGTCTGGCTGGTTTCTGAGTTTCCTGGAACTACTTCACTATGTGCCCCAGCCAAAGCCAAGCAAATGCTCTATCCCTGCTCAGTCCATGCCACAGCGTGGCACTGGATGTGGGATGGCCATGACCAGGGAAAAGACTCTGCCATGGGTTGCATCCAAAGGAGCCACAGACACCTGCCCGAGCAGTGCGCTGAACCTCTGTCTGTGAACAGGCCCCACCTGCTTCAGCACGCCCTGCTTGGGGGCAAAGGTCCTGGTGCTGAGAGAGAGAAACATAGACACTTAAAGGGAACAGAGGCAGCTTGTGCCTGACATGAAGAGCTTCTGTTTTGGCAACTTGGGATCAGACCCTGCCCCTGACAAAGAGGTGACAGCCACTGAACAGAGAGAAGTCCCATCTCATACCATGAAATTATGACTGAAAACTTCCCAAACCTGTAAAAGAAAACAGATATTCAGATAAAGCACAGAGGGTTCCAAACAAGATGAACCCAAACAGACCTACACCAAGATATACAATAAAATGGTAAAAGTTAGAATTCTAAAGGCAGCAAGAGAAAAGAAGAGTCATATGCAAAGGAGAAAGGAGTCCCCATAAGGCTATCAGCTGATTTCTCTGCAGAAACTCTGCAGGCCAGGAGTGAGTGACATGATATAGTCAAAGCCCTGAAAGGCAAAAACCTGTAACCTACGATATTCTGCTCTGAAAGATATTTATCATTTAAAATAGAAGTGATAAACAACTTGTCAGACAACCAAAAGTAAAAAAAATTCAACGTACGAAAACTACCCTAAGGAAATGTTGAAGGGTCTTGTGTAAATTGAAATGAAGTAAGAAAATCCCTGTAGGAAAGGCAGTATGTAGATTAAAAGACGAAAAAAGTAGAAAAGCAACTGTAACTAAAACAGTTAAGGAATAATCAGGAAGATGTAAAATGTGATATCAAATATACAGAATGTGGGTTATGCAGCTTAAAAATGTAGATCTTTCAGAATGTATTTGAACATTAAAGTTCAAACATTTAAGACTGCCCAGTTTAAAGCAAGTAGATATGAGTCAACATATGTGAACCCCATGGTAGCCACAACCAGAAAACAAGCAATGAAATGGCAGTGAGTACATACCTGTTAATAATTACTTTAAATGTCAGTGGACTAAATGTTCTGGTCAAATGATGTAGGTGACTGACTGGATTTAAAAACAAAAACCAAGACCCTTAAATATGCTGTCTGTAGGAGACTCACTTCAGGGCTGAAGACACACACGGTGTGTAAGAGGGTGGAAAAAGATGTTCCATGAAGATAAAAATGACAAAGTGTGGGTAGCAACACTCACAGAAAATCATAGCAGCCTTTAAAATAAAAACTATAATAAAGGCAAGGAAGGCCTTGTATAATGATAAAAGGATCAATATAATAAGAGGGTATTACACTTGGTAACATATACACACCCAATACAGGAGCACCTAAACACAGAAAGCAAATACTAACAAACACAAAGAGAGAATCTGATAATAATACAACAAGAGTATGAGAGGTTAACATCCCACTGACATCAATGGACAGATAATCAAGACTGAAAACCAAAAAGGCACAGGGGCCTTAAATGACACAACAGACCAGCTAATCTTAATTGATACCTGCATGAAGCTACATGCAAAAAACAAGCAGAACACACACACATACCATATGCACACGGAACGTCCTCCAGTGTAGATCGCACACCAAAATCACAAACAAGCCTTGACAAATTTAAGACAAATTATTTCAAGCATCTCTTCCAACCACAACGGTATGAAACTAGAAATCAATTACAGGAAGAAAAGTAGCTAAAGAACATGTAGAAATTAAATAACATATTAATGCTAATAAAAAAAATGGATCAATGATAAAATCAAAGAGGAAATCAGAAATACCTAGAGACTAATGAAAATGAAAACACAACTTTCCAAAATACACCAAAATGAACCCTTAGAGGAAAGTTCATAGTGATATGGGCCTACCTCAAGAGCAAGAAAAAATCTCAAACAACCTAACTTACCACCTTAATAAGAAAAAGAATAAAGAATAAGAAAAAGAACAAAGGCCAAAGTCAGCAAAAGGAAGGAAATAATAAAAATCAGAGAGGAAATAAAGATTTAAAAGAAACAGTAGAAAAGATCAAATGAAAACAAGGGCTGTTTTTTTTGAAAGATAAAATTGATAAACCTTTAACTGGGCTCGCCAAGAAAGAGGTGAGGAAAAAGAAAGAGGACTCAAGTAAATAAGCAATGAAAAATGATAAATAGCAACCAATGCAACAGCGATCCAAAAAATCGTAAGAAAATACTATGAATAGTTAAATGTCAATAAACTGGACAATCTAGAAGAAATGGACAAATTTCTAGAAGCACACAGTCTGCCAAGTCTGAGTCAAGCAGAAAAAGGCAATTTAAATAGACTGATCACTAGAAGTAACATAGAATTTTTAATTAAAAATTCATAAAAATAAAAAAAAAAAACACCCAGAAAAAAAAGTCCAGGCCCAGGTGGCTTCATGGGGGAAATTTACCAAACATGTCAAGCACTTATACCTATCCTTCTCAAACTATTCCAAAAAAATGAACAGGAGAGAACACTGCCTACAGTAGAATAATTTATTATTCTACAATAAATTATCATTATTTAACCATATTCTGCTTCTCAACATCCAAGCATTTTCAATTTCTCCTATGGTGGACATCCTATTATATATACATTTCAACTTAGTTTTATATTATTTCCTCAGGGTAAATGTAAAGGAATGAAGTTTCTGGATTGACTGACATTTATATGATTTTAAAGCTTTTGAAAAGCATTATCAAAATGCCCTCTGGAAAGATTGTAACAATTACATTCTCTTCAAAAGTCTAATAGCCTTTATTTTACTATATTCTTGGAATGATTGGATACTGACATTTTAAAATCGGTGGACTAGCAAAAAACAGAATATTACTGTTTTAATTTCTATCTCCTGGATTAATAATCCTGAAGTTAATTTTTATGTTTATTGGCCATCCATATCCTTTATAAACAGTTTAATATAGTGTAACAGGAATTTAGAAGACAATGACAAAATGGGGGAAAACAATATTAAAAACAAAACAAAAAGGCTACAAAATTTCTAGAACTAAAGATATAAAAAGAGAGATTAGAGCTGGAAAACCATCATGATAAAGATGGAATTACGAAAGAATCATCAGTGGATGTTAAATTTTAATGGGTAAAAGATATATATACATCCCAAGTGGCTCACCACAGATTGCTTATTGGTTTCAATGAAAAAGGAAAACAGTAATTTTATCAAGCAATACATAGGCAAGGTGATCAAAATTAACATCAACAGTAAAGGACAGGTGAACATCATGTACCTCCAGCTGTGAGAGCTTAACAAGGAAGTAACACATCACTTATTCAGTATTCTGGAGAAGAATACAAAAACCTCAGTCTAATAAAACATCAGAGAAATGCAAATTAACAATATTCTATTAAATGAAGAGGGATGGGGTACCATATTCAAAAACATGAATGTTGAGACTTCCCTGGTGATCCAGTGGTTAAGACTGCCTTCCAATCAGGGGACATGAGTTCAATCCCTGGTCAGGGAACTAAAATTTTTAAAATATGAATGTCGTAAAAGAGACAACAAAAGTATGAGGCAATGTTCCAGAATAAAGGAGGCTAAAGATATCTGGACAATCAACACAATACTTGACTCTAGATTGAATCTTGTACTACAGCAGTAAAGTAGTATAAAAGACATTATTACATCAACTGAAAAAAAACAATATATTGTGGAGGGATTCTAGAAAATTATTTTCTAAATGTAAATTTATATCATAATTGGTTTATACAAGGACATATCCTTACTCTTAGGAAATAACAGCAATACATTTAGAGGTGAAAAGCATGTGTATAGAACTTTCAGGAGCTTGCCAGGTGGTGCAGTGATAAAGAATCTGCCTGCCAATGCTGGAGACATAAGACACATGGGTTCGATCCCTGGGTTGGGAAGATCCCCTGAAGTAGGAAATGCAATCCACTCCAGTATTCTTGCCTGGAGAATGCTATGGACAGTGGAGCCCAGAAGGTTACCGTTCACAGGATTACCAAGGGTAGGACACAACTAAGCAACTGAGGAAACACATAGAACTTTCTCTCAAATAGCTGAGAAAAAAATTCCACGTGTATGTATGGGCACATGTATGTTTGTGTTCACACAAGACAGAGAAAGGATATGTGTACATAAGATAAATGGGGCAAATGTTAACAAAGGTGAATCTGGGGAAAGAGTATGAGAGTGTTGTTAGAACTATGTATATATTTGCAACTCTCTATAACCTTAAAATTATCCCCATATAAAAAGTTAATTTAAATAAGTGTACCTTTAGACACTTAGAGGCAAAACAAGAAACCACTGAACTCAAGCAAAATGTTTAAAAAGCTACTGGAGGTTAAAAGAGAAAATCAAATTCTAAATGATAGTAACTGTCAACCTGGAATCTAAGACTCAGTAAATTTATCACTCAAGAATGAAGATAAATTAAACAGAAAGACTAGAAAACTAACCACTCAAAAGCCCTCATTGAAAGGATGACCAAAAGGATCAGAAAGAAAGTGAGCCCTGAAGGAAAGGTGAACACTAATGAAAAATAGTGACATGCCAGTAATAACATTGTGCCAGAAACTAACTGTAAACCCCATAAAAATGATTGAAGAATTGAGGAGTTTTTAAATAAGGTAAATTAAAACAGACAATAATATGATGACACGAGACTAGAGAAAATGTTCCACTGTCCTGATAGAATTTGAAAAAACACAAGTATTGAGACTTTAGACTCCCTTAATTCAAATACAGATTATCTTAAAAATTCGAGGCTAAACTCTAAAAGAAAAGTAGTATAATCTGTCATTCTGAAATCAATGCAAAGGCAGGGAAAAGAGTAAGAGGCAGGATGAAAAAAAGCAGCAGAGAAAAGGTGATAATAACATTGTTTAAAAAAAATAACCCATGTAGATCTATCTCAGTAATGCCAACAAATGTAGTAAATAAATGTGGAACAAGACATTCTTATGCTGAATTAGTTTTAAAAATTAATTTAGTCAAATTTTGTACAAGCACAGAGATAAAACATTAACACAAACAAGATGAAAGTAAAGGAAAAAATATATTAGGCAAAAGAAAAAAAAGAAAAGTAGTGTAGATTAAATAGGCTTTAAGACGAAAGCATTAGAGAGAGAAGATTTTTTATTTAATGTGAAACAAAACAAAACAATCACCAGAAAGGTAAACAAACCTGAACTGGTTTTACTTTTAATTCTGAACTTATAAATAACACAGCTTCCATACATGCTACATTTTTTTGGCAAGCTTTATCAAGAAGAGGAGGAACATATTCACTGTATTAGGAATTAAAATGGGGCATATAACTATAGAAGTAGTAGAAATTTTAAAATCATTTCTTGTTATTCAGTTGCTAAGTCATATCTGACTCTGTGGCCCCATGGACTGAGGCATATCAACTCCTCTGTCCTCCAGTATCTCCTGGAGTTTGCTCAAATTCATGTCCATTGAGTCAGTGGTGCTATCTTACCCCCTCATCCTCTGCCACATCCTTTTCTCCTTTTGCCTTTACTATTTCCCAGCATCAGGGTCTTTTCTAATGAGTCAGCTCTTTGCATAAGGTGGCCAAAGTATTGGAAAGTCAGCTTCCGCAACAGATCTTCTAATGAATTCAGGGTTGACTTCCTTTAGGATTGACTGGCTTGATCTCCTTATAGTCCACGGGATCCTCAGGAGTCTTTTCCAGAAATATAATTCAAAAGCATTATTCTTCAGTGCTCTACTTCCTTTACAGTCTGTCTCTCACATCTGTACATGACTACTGGAAAAACCATAGCTTTGACTATACAGACCTTTGTTGCCAAAGTGATCTCTGCCTTTTAATACGTTGCCTAGGTTTATCATAGCTTTCCTTTCCAAGGAGCAAACATCTTTTAATTTCATGACTGTGATCAGTGATTTTGGAGCCCCCCAAAATAAAATCTGTCACTGCTTCCACTTTTCCCCCTTCTATTTGCCATGAAGTGATGGGACCGGATGCCATGATCTCAGTTTTTTTTTAATGTTGAATTTCCAGCCAGCTTTTTCACTGTCCTCTTTCACCCTCATCAAGAGGCTCTTTTTCAGTTCCTCTTCACTTTCTGCCATTAGAGTGGTATTATCTGCATATCTGAGGTTATTGATATTTCTCCCGGCAATCTTGATTCCAGCTTGTGATTCATCCAGCCCTGAACTTCACATGATGTACTCTGCATATAAGTTAAATAAGCAGGGTGACAACATACAGCCTTGTCATATTCCTTTTCCAATTTTGAACCAATCTGTTCTTCCATGTCTGGTTCTAACTACAGCTTCTTGACCTACATACAGGTTTCTGAGAAGACCAGTAAGGTGGTCTGGTATTCTCATCCCTCTGAGAATTTTCCACTGTTTGTTGTGGTCCACACAGTCAAAGACTTTAGCACAGTCAGTGCTAAAGTAGATGTTTTTCTTGAATTCCCTTGATTTCTCTGTGATCCAATCAATGCTAGCAATTTGATCTCTGGTTCCACTGCTTATTCTAAATCAAGAACATCTGGAAGTTCTTGGTTCACACAATGCTGAAGCCTAGATTGAAGGACTTTGAGCATTACCTTGCCAGCATGTGAAATGAGTGCAACTGTGCGGTAGTTTGAGCATTCTTCGGCATTGCCTTTCTTTGGGACTGGAATGAAAACTGACCTTTTCCAGTCCTGTGGCCACTACTGAGTGTTCCAAATTTGCTGGCATACTCAGTGCAGCACTTTCACAGCATCATCTTTCAGGATTTGAAATAGCTCAACTGGAAAAGCTCACCTCCACGAGCTTTGTTCGTAGTGATGCTTTCTAAGGCCCACTTGACTTCACATTCCAGGATGTCTGGCTCTAGGTGAGTGATTACACCATCGTGATTATCTGGGTCAGGAAGATATTTTTTGTACAGTTCTTCTGTGTATTCTTGCCACCTCTTAATATCTTCTGCTTCTGTTAGGTCCATACCATTTCTGTCCTTTATCGAGCCCATCTTTGCATGAAATGTTCCCTTGGTAGCTCTAATTTTCTTGAAGAGATCTCTAGTCTTTCCCATTCTGTTTTTTTTTTTCCCATTTCTTTGCATTGATTGCTGAGGAAGGCTTTGTTCTCTCTCCTTGCTATTCTTTGGAACTCTACATTCAAATGGGAATTTCTTTCCTTTTCTCCTTTGCTTTTTGCTTCTCTTCTGTTCACAGCTATTTGTAAGGCTTCCTCAGACAGCCATTTTGCTTTTTTGCATTTCTTTTTCATGGGGATGGTCTTGATCCCTGTCTCCTATATAATGTCGTGAACCTCCATCCATAGTTCATCAGGCACTCTACCTATCAGATCTAGTCCCTTAAATCTATTTCTCACTTCCACTGTATAATCACAAAGGATTTGATTTAGGTCATACCTGAATGGTCTTTGTTGACCATCTAGTCAAGGCTGTGGTTTTTCCAATGGTCATGTATGGATGTGAGAGTTGGACTGTGAAGAAAGCTGAGTGCTGAAGAATTGATGCTTTTGAACTGTGGTGTTGGAGAAGACTCTTGAGAGTCCCTTGGATTGCAAGGAGATCCAACCAGTCCATTCTGAAGGAGATCAGCCCTGGGATTTCTTTGGAAGGAATGATGCTAAAGCTGAAACTCCAGTACTTTGGTCACCTCATGCAAAGAGTTGACTCATTGGAAAAGACTGTGATGCTGGGAGGGATTGGGGGCAGGAGGAGAAGGGGACGACAGAGGATGAGATGACTGGATGGCATCAATGACTCAATGGACATGAGTCTGAGTGAACTCCGGTTGTTAGTGATGGACAGGGAGGCCTGGTGTGCTGCGATTCATGGGGTCGCAAAGAGTCGGACACGACTGAGCGACTGAACTGAACTGAACTGAATGGTCTAGTGGTTTTCCCTACTTTCTTCAATTTAAGTCTGAATTTGGCAATAAGGAGTTCATGATCTGAGCCACAGTCAGCTCCCAGCCTTGTTTTTGCTGACTGTACAGAATTTCTCCATTTTTGGTTGCAAAGAATATAATCAATCTGATTTCGGTGTTGACCATCTGGTGATGTCCATGTGTAGAGTCTTCTCTTGTGTTGTTGGAAGAGGGTGTTTGCTATGAGCAGTGCGTTCTCTTGGCAAAACTCTATTAGCCTTTGCCCTGCTTCATTCCGTATTCCAAGGCCAAATTTGCCTGTTACTCCAGGTGTTTCTTGACATCCAACTTTTGCATTCCAGTCCCCTATAATGAAAAGGACATCTTTTTTGGGTGTTAGTTCTAAAAGGTCTTGTAAATCTTCATAGAACCGTTCAACTTCAGCTTCTTCAGCGTTACTGGTTGGGGCGTAGGCTTGGATCACCATGATATTGAATGGTTTGCCTTGGAATTGAACAGAGATCATTCTGTCGTTTTTGAGATTGCATCCAAGTACTGCATTGCTGACTCTCTTGTTGACCATGAGGGCTACTCCATTTCTTCTAAAGGATTCCTGCCCACAGTAGTAGATATAATGGTCATCTGAGTTAAATTCACCCATTTCAGTTAATTTTAGTTCGCTAATTCCTAGAATGTCAACGTTCACTCTTGCCAAGAGTGAACCCAAGTTCACAAGGTAAGAGAAACCCAAGTAAGATGGTAGGTGTTGTGAGAGGGCATCAGAGGGCAGACACTCTGAAACCATAATCACAGAAAGCTAGCCAATCTGATAACTTGGACCACAGCCTTGTCTAACTCAATGAAACTAAGCCATGCTGTGTGGGGCCACCAAAGACGGATGGGTCATGGTGGAGAGGTCTGACAGAATGTGGTCCACTGGAGAAGGGAAAGGCAAACTACTTCAGTATTCTTGCCTTGAGAACCCCATGAACAGTATGAAAAGGCAAAAGATAGGTTACTGAAAAAGGAACTCCCCAGGTTGGTAGGTGTCCAATATGCTACAGGAGATCAGTGGAGAAATAACTCCAGAAAGAATGAAGGAATGGAGCTAAAGCAAAAAACAATACCCAGTTGTGGATGTGACTGGTGATGGAAGCAAGGTCCGATGCTGTAAAGTGGTCAAACAGGAGATGGCAAGAGTGAACGTCGACTTTCTAGGAATCAGTGAACTAAAATGGACTGGAATGGGTGAATTTAAAAAAATGATCTAAGCAAAATTAGCAAAATATCAAATAGGTAGAATGTTTTAAATATTGTTGTCTTCTCTATGTTCAAAGTATTTCATAAGGAAAAATTTCAAATATTTTAAGAAACTGAAGATGTGGGATAGAAAAAGAAAAAAAATCTTTGATTGGAAGGACCATGGGTGTTTTTTCCTCTATTTCACTTTGAAAGTGAAAGTGAAGTCGCTCAGTTGTGTCCGACTCTTTGCGACCCCATGGACTGTAGCCCACCAGGCTCCTCTGTCCATAGGATTCTCCAGGCAAGAATACTGGAGTGGGTTGCCATTTCCTTCTCCAGAGGATCTTCCTGTCCCAGGGATTGAACCCAGGTCTCCCTCATTGCAGGCAGATGCTTTAACCTCTGAGCCACTAGGGAAGCCCTTGTCTAAAACTGTAACAAACATTTTCATTACAGAAAAAAAAATGTAAATATCTGAAGAAATAAGATAGAATTCTAACTCTTTAAAGAGAGAAATAAAGCTTTACAGAATTGAATTTTTGCAAGTAAACCCAAAGAATAACTGAATTTATTTTCACTTATTTTTCTATTAGTTAATAAAGCAATATATACTTTAATAACTGCATTGTTAAAACAGGTCTACAAATGTCAGTTGTTTTGTGTATACCTCAGTGTTACTGTAACTTAATTAGAAAGGCCTTAGACCCTTGTATAACCAAGGACCTCCGTGTACCCTATAGGAACAGTTTTTACATTCCTAGTTAGGTGGTCATTCAATCTCTGTACAAATTGGGAAAGGAGTACATCAAGGCTGTGTATCGTCACCCTGTTTATTTAACTTATATGCAGAGTACATCGTGAGAAATGCCGGGCCAGATGAAGCACAAACTGGAATCAAGATTGCCGGGAGAAATATCAATAACCTCAGATATGCAGATGACACCATCCTTATGGCAAAAAGTGAAGAAGAACTAAAGAGCCTCTTGATGAAAGTGAAAGAGGAGAGTGAAAAAGTTGGTTGGCTTAAAGCTCAACATTCAGAAAACTAAGATCATAGCATCTGGTCCCATCACTTCATGGCAAACAGATGGGAGAAACAATGGAAACAGTGACCAATTTTATTTTCTCAGGCTCCAAAATCACTGCAGATGGTGATTGCAGCCATGAAATTAAAAGACGCTTGCTCCTTGGAAGAAAAGCTATGACCCACCAAGATAGCATATTAAAAAGCAGAGACATTACTTTGCCAACAAAGGTTCATCTAGTCAAGGCTATGGTTTTTCCAGTAGTCATGTATGGATGTGAGAGTTGGACTGTGAAGAAAGCTGAACGCTGAAGAACTGATGCTTTTGAACTGTGGTGTTGGAGAAGACTCTTGAGAGCCCCTTGGACTGCAAGGAGATCCAACCAGTCCATTCTAAAGGAAATCAGTCCTGAATATTCATTGGAAGGATTGATGCTGAAGCTGAAACTCCATACTTTGGCCACCTGATGCAAAGAACTGACTCATTTGAAAAGACCCTGATGCTGGGAGGGATTGGGGGCAGGAGGAGAAGGGGACGACAGAGGATGAGATACATACAGTGGAGTAATACAGAGCCTTTAAAAAGAATGAGAAGGCAAGAATGGCATAACCAAGATGATGACACAGTTGTTCCTGACTTGGCTCCCCTTTAAAAGAAAAACAAGTAACTATGCAAGAATAAGACATTGCTGAGCGAATCTCAGAACACAGAAATGAGGCTGAAGCACGTCCCGCAGCACACAGATCGCGACAGACTGCAAGAAAGGGTGAGAGGAACAGCTACGCGCTGACCGAGGGCCCTTTCCCCAGTGTAGCACCCTGCCTACAGCTCCAGGGGCAAAGGAGCGCACAGGGCTGACATCCAGCACCCCCAGCACTGGGGGTCACCTCTGGGAACTCCTGCTCTGGTTTCGCCCCATGGGAATCACAGAGCATCTGTGGGCTCAACCACTGGGAATCTGACTGTGACAGAGAAAGGGAGGAGGGGCTTCCAGCCAGCAGCACTGGGGTCCTGGAGGACAGAGCTCCTGCCTGCAGAGCACACACAGGAAACCCAACCAGCAGCTTGCTCTGCTGCAGCCCAAGTGGCTGGCACAGTCTGGCCAGGGAACTCGGGTGGGGCGCAAGTCTGCCTAATTCGGGCCTTCAAATGAAGAGATCTCCCAGCCCTGCAGCCTGGTCTGCCCACATCCAACAGAGGAGCTGAGTTTTAGCCCCCCTGCCCCACCATGTGGATCATGGCGCCCAGCCCCTCCTACCAGAGAAACTGTTCAGGAAAACTGAGGAGCTGCCTGAAGTGGGCTCTCCCAGCTCTACCCAGGCAGAAGTCAGGTCACAGCCCTGTCCACCATGGAGTGTGGTCCCTGCTGGCCCCCATCTGACGGGAAGGGCTGACAAGAACACCCGGAAGCTGCACAACCCAGCAGTTCTTGAGCTGATGGGCAGGTAAGTGGCAAAACGGGTGGCCCCCAGAACAAAGTTAGTAGCACCTGTTCAGCCAGTGAACCTGGGGCGCAGGCTGACTTGAGTCAAGCCCACAAAGAGCACCAGTGGCCTTGGAGATACTTAGCTGATGAGCTCGGGTCGGGAAACGAACTCACAGCCTCACTTGTTGCTGAAGACAGTGTTCAGCCTGCCTGACCAGGAAGCCTCAGCAGAGCACACCACAGGCTGTGGAGCCCACCCGACAGCCCTGCTGACAGTGGCACTTGAATGGAGAGCAAGGCCTGTGTCTCTCCCTGTCTCCAGATTCACATGTATAGAGAACAAAGTAGCGGTTACCAGTGGGGAGAGAGAAGGCAGAAGAACAATACAGGGGTAGGGGTTCACACTACTAGGTATAGAATAAGCTACAATGATATATTACTGTTCAACAAGGGAAATACAGCCAATGTTTTACAATAACTATAAATGGAGTATAACCTTTAACATTTTTGAATCACTATATTGTACACCTGTCACTTACATAATACTGTACAGCCAACTATACTTCAACTAAAAAATATATATATATATATCAAGACCGGTTCAAGAAGAAACAAAGCCTGAATAGACCAATTGCTAGTAAGGAGGCTGAATCAGCAACCAAATGCAGTGAAGCAAAGAACAGAACCCAGATGGCTTCACCAGTAACTTTGCTGAACAACAAAAACAAAATAAAAGTAGAGGAAATGCTTCCAAATTCATTTTACAAGGCCAATATCACCCTAACACTAAAGATAGAAAGTATCAGTACCAGGAAATAAAAAACTACCAATCAATATCTCTGGTGAATAGAGATGCAAAAATTCTCAATAAAATACTAGCAAATCAAAGTCAGTAGCACAGTAAAAGGATGATCATGATTAGGTAGGATTTATAGCTGGGATGCAAGGATGGCTCAATACATGTAAATCAATTAATGTAGTACACCACATTAACAGAACGAAAAAAAAAAAAACCTCCTATCTCAATAAATGCAGGAAAAGTATGCGACAAATTCAACATTTGTTCTTGATAAAAATTCTTAACAAATTATAAGAATTATATCTCAACATAATAAAGGCCATATATGACAAGCCCACTACTAATATGATACTCAACTGTGATAGGCTGAAACTTTTTCTCTAAGATCAAGAATAAGACAGGTGCTCACTCTCACCACTCCTGTTCAATATAGCACTGAAAGTCCTTGCCAGAGCAATCAGGCAAGAAAAGAAAAGGCATCCAAATTAAAAAGGAAGAAGTAAAAACTGTCTCTATTTGCAGATGACATGATTTTATATACAGAAAATGCCAAAGACTTCAACCAAAAAACTGTTAGCTATCACTGAATTGGGTAGAATTAGAGAACCTAACATTAAAATACAAAAATTAGTAGCATTTCTATACACTAAAAAATTATCTGAAAAAGAAAGAAAACAATCCCATTTACAACAGCATCAAAACAATAATATACTTAGCAATAAAGTTAACCAAGGAAATTAAAAAAACTTCTACTCTGAAAGATACAAGATACTAATAAAGAAATCAAAGAAGACATAAGTAAATGGAAGGTATACAGTGTTCATGGATTGGAAGAATATTGCTAAAATGTCCACACTTCCAAAGCCATCTACAGATTCAATGCAATCACTATTAAGATTCCAATGCTATTTTTAAAATTATCTTTTTTATTTGAAGTATATCTGATTTACAATGTTGTATTAGTTTTTGCTGTACCTAATGGCATTTTTTTAAACAAAAGCAGAAAGAAACAATCTTAAATTTTATATTGAATGGCAAAAAACCCCTATTACCCAAAGCAATCCTCAAGAAGAACAACAATAAGCAGGAGGCATCACACATTCCTGACTTCAAGCTAATACTATATAGTAATTAAAGGGGCTTCCCAGGTGGCTCAGTGGTAAAGAATCTACCAGACAATGCAGGAGCCACAAGAGACTTAGGTTCAATTCCTGGGTCAGGAAGATCCCCTAAATAAATGGCAACCTACTCCAACATTCTTGCCTGGGAAATCCCATGGACAGAGGAGGCTGGTGGGTTACAGTCCTAGTGGGTCACGAAGAGTCAGACATAACTGAGGATGCACATAATCACACAGTAATTAAAACAGTATGGCCGTGGCATAAAAACAAAGAATCAATGGAACAGTTTTGAGCCAGAAATCAATCCACACATATAAAGTCAAAACTAACATTTGACAAGGGAGTCAAAAACATTCCGTGGAGAAAACATAGCCTCTTCAACAAATGGTCCTGAGATAATTAACTAATCACATATAGAAGAATGAAACTATACCCCTATCTTATGCCTCACAAAAGTCAATCTGAAATGGATTAAAAAATGTAAGATGTGAAACCATGAAACCCTTAGAAGAAAACACTGAAAGTGAGCTCCTCAATATAGGTCTTGGCAATGACTTTTTTTGGATATGACACCTAAGCACAAGCAACAACAGATAAGTGACAGTCCATCAAACTACAAAGCTTCTGTACAGCAAAGGAAACAACCATCAAGTGAAAAGAAAACCTACAGAATGCGGAAAAAATTATTTGTACTAAGAGGTTAATATCCAAAATACATAAAGAACTCATTCAACTGGTTAACAAAAGACACAAATAACCAAAGTAAAAAATGGGCAAAAGACCTGAATAGACATTTTTCCAAAGAAAATATACGAAAGGCCAAAAGTACATGTTCAACATGACTAATCACTAGAGAAACGCAAATCAAAACCGCAATGAGTTAACACCTCATACCCATTAGAACGATGGGTAGTAGGATTGTAAACGAGTATAGCCACTATGGGATAAAGGATGGAGGATCCTCAAAAAATTAAAAATAGAACTATTATATGATACAGCAATTCTGTTTCTGGGAATATAGCTCAAGGAAATTAAAATACTAACTCAAAAAGATATGTGCATTCTCATGTTTATAGCAGCATATATTTATAATATCCAAGACATGAAAATAACCTAAGTGTCCACTGATGTCCATTATTCATCAGTGGATAAAGAAGTTGTGAGGGGTGTGTATGTGTGTGTATGTAATAATCTTTAGAAAAAGAAACTCATAGAGAAAAGAGGTCAGATTTGTGGTTACCAGTAGCGGTGGTGGACTTGGCAGGGGGCAGGGGTGGTGAGGAGAATTGGATGAAAGTAGTCAAAAGGTACAAACTTCTACTTAAAAAGTACTAGGCATTTGATGTATATATAGGATGAGGACTAAAGGTAACATTGCTGTAGAATATATATGAAAGTTGTTTAACAGAGCAACCAGAGAGTTCTCATTACCAAAAAAAAAGTTCTTTTTTTGCTTTTTCTTTTCACTGTATCTATATGAGGTGATGGAGATTTAAACTTGTTGCAGGAATATCTTTGCAATATTTATGTCAAATCTTTATGCTGTACACATTAAACGTATACATATGTCAAACTGCACCCCAATAAAACCGGAAAAACAGAAAATAAAAGTGAGGCAGATTTAATATATGTGTATGTGAGTGTACACACATATATATATTACACATATATCCACAAGGATATGTAAAGAGCACCAAAATACATTTTCAGTGAAAAAAACATGAAGCAATGTGTATGGTACACCTTCACTTGTAGTTAGAGAGTAAAAAATATACACATATATAACCATGTGCATTAATTCTTGGGAAGAGGGTTACAAAGGATAGCATAGCATTACACACCTCTCTGTATTATTTGAACTTTCAGGCCTTTTTTAGTGCTTCTATTATTTTTTCAGTAGACAGTTATGATTTTAAATATTAACTTGAAATTCCTATAATAATTGTTCTATCTAAATGGGCAGTTTTAAGAACACTACAAAATTTACTTTCTGCAATGGTTTAAACTGCGCTTCAATCACAGATCCTATAATTTCATTGTAAATCTTTGTCTACCAAAAATGATAAAAAAAAAAAAAGAAACTTGTAAATAACAAAATCTAGCCAATTTCTTAAATTATTCTGCAATAAAAAATTAACAGGATCTCAATAAATATTTATTTTACAATAAATAAATTGTAATAAATCAGTTCCTTTTTTCAACATCAGAAATGTTTCATTTCTGCAACATTCAGTAATAGACATAAGGATAATTTTTTAAATAAATATGGTTTACCATATTAAAACCTTTTGACACATGAAAAGTTTAAAAATATTATTTAGACTCATCAGCTTTCAGACCTGAGAGTGGCCTCAGAATCATTTAATTCCACAAATGAAGCAACCGAAGTCTGAGCATTAAGAGGGCTCACAGCAACAGAGCAGGGAAGAATCGAGCTGAACTCCTGGTTTGACTTCTATTACTCTGTCTTAGTTAACTTAATTCTTTTATTAAGACACAAAGCAGGTAGGTGAGGCAAACATGCCTTCTGGATTTGAGTTTCAGGGCGTGGGGGTGGGGAATGGGGAAGTAAAAGAGCAGAAAAACATTTAGAGCAGAGACCTAAATGGCAGGGAAAGATTCAGAAAAAGGAATCTACCTGGCCAACATTGCACAGCTCAGTTCTCATTCTGAATAAACTAGGAAGGGTAGGGAAGACAAGGCTGAATCAATTCTTTCTTCTGAAACGGATTTCCAGTGGAGGATGATATTATTATTTTATCAACAAGAAACAAATACCTACTTGAAGGCAGCTTTCGGGTGAAAGGAATCTGAATGCCAGTTTCTTGTAAGAAAAACTAACAGAAGAGAAAGAAGTCTATTCAAACTTTCTTTGAGAGTGCTATGATATTCAGGCTACTCAAATCATTTCCCCAAATCTTTAGAAATTTCTTAAAAGGGAGAGAAAGCCTACTTAATAGTTTGATTATATTTTTCTGACAAGGTTATTCACTCTGTGCCAATTTAATCTTAAAACAGAGCTGGATTTTTTAATGTATTAAAAATGTGTGTCCTACAGTTTACTGGAGTACTTGTAATAATTATGTACATGCTATTAACACTTACGATCTTTTCATAAAGCTTAGTAGATAATTTCCCATTTAGTGACTAAGGATACTTACAATAGCTAGCAACTCTTGGTATCTGCTTTATGACAGAGTTGATCGTGGCTCTGACTCATCTCTACCACATCCTTAGATCAGGAAAGCAACCTCCACTGTAAGTCTTTCTTACAAGGGATGGGAGAGAACTGGTGTCTTCAGCCCCTACTGGAGACCAGTTCCAGGTCCAGTGAACAACAGTGCAGTTGGGCAGTCATTAATAGAAACTGCAAACTGGGGAAACTGCTAATGAAGCTGATAACAATGAACCACTGATATTCAGTCAGTGATTCTCAAAGAGTGGTTCAGGGACCCTAAAGATCTGAGACACTTTCAGGAGTCTGCAAGGTCAGAACTACTTTATGATACAATATTGCTTGCTATTTTCACTCACCATCATGAATGTATCATAACGAATGAAACGTCAACATTTATTGCTTAATGCAACAAATGAACATTTTCCAAATGAGTAATGTATGGTAATACAAAATCATTCATGGATAAAACATTCATTCAAAGTAGAAGACCAAGGGATTTTAATGCGATAGAGTATGAAAAGTTCTTTGATATGATTTTAGATTCCACATTGCAACAAACCTTTGAGAATACCACTTACCAAGTTTTAAAATAGTATAAAAGAATATCCAGTTAATCTGAAAAGCTTTTAAATATTCTTCTATTTTCTAACTCCTATAGACATCTGTATGAGGCTGAATTTTCTTGTATTTATCAACCACAACAACATATCGAAGCAGACTGAATGTGGAAGCAGCTATGAGGACCCAGCTGTCCTCTATTAAGCCTAACACTGAAGAAATTTGTGAACATATAAAATGATGCCACTCTTGACCCAATTTATTTTGGTTTAGAGAATAGATGTTTTTCATTAAAAGATTTTATGATACCATGTAGTAGGTTTTTATTAATTTTAAATAAATTAAGAAACATTTTAAAATGTTCTCAATTTTAATTTCTAATATGGTAAATATCAATAGATATACCCACATAAACAAAACTCCTGTGGTATTGGGGGGTGTGAAATAATTTTTAAGAGTATAAAAGGGTCTTCAAAACAAAAACTTTGAGAATTGCTGCATTATATAACTATTAATATTTTACTGCCATAAATGTTAGCACCTTAACAGGTTTTTTTTTTTTTTGCAGCTTTTTACAGTTTGTTGCAGTTTTATTTAAATATTAATAATTTGATATACCTATTAATATGAAAATAAATATATTTAAATGGGGCTGATACTTTGACAGGACTCTATTCAACAATCTTACTGAAGTAAAAGCCAAAATGAAGGTATAAAGCCAACTGTAAATAAAGAAATAAACATGCAGCCTGATTTAGCTGTCTGCCCTTTCGGACAGAGTTCAAATTTAACCAATTTTAAATTTAACAAATTTAACCCTGTCAAGCAGCTCTTTATCCCAAGTATACATATGGCCGAGGACCCAGCAGACCACATCACACAAGGTTGGCAAGAAGCAACTCCCATGGGTGACTGTCCCGACTCATACTTTTTTTGGTTCTATCTAACCATCTATCTACTTCTAAGCCACTGTACTCTTAAGTTACTTAAGACTATGCTCTATACTTAGACTATGCATTCTGTCACTTTCATCAACTAACAAAATAAACCTGAAAACAACCTATAGAGGGTGCAGAGATAAGTTTTTCACAGCTCAACTATTTAGAGGTAACCTTGAAGAATGCTTTCTTTTTCCTCACCTAAAAAGAAAATACAACACAAGGGGAATAAGAATTGTGGCTTAAAATCCCTTCCGGGATGAGGCAATCTACAAACAGATAAACAAATCTGCCTGTCACAAGTTCCAGTTTAAGGACTCTTAAAATACTGTGTGTTAGTAGCTCAGTTATTTCTGATTCTTTGAGACTCCATGGACTGTGTAGCCTGCCAGGCTCCTCTGTCCTTGGAACTCTCCAGGTAAGAATACTGGAGTGGGTTGCCATTTCCTGCCAGAGGATCTTCGAGACCCAGAGATTGAACCCGGATTTCCTGCATTGCAGGCAGATGCTTTACCATCTGAGCTACTAGGCTACACCAAACAAAACCAAAAAAACACCAGTCATCCTTAGCAGAGAATAGCATAAAACTTAAAGTCAGCACTACAAGGATTTTACTGCAATTTCAAGGGACGCTCAGGACTTTCTCTGATTTTAGTTCATTTGCAAAATGAAACACAATAGTTCTTAGACTCCTCCCTTACCCTTACAGTCAGTGGTACTGAGGTGGGAAGAAAAAAGATTAAGTAAAATCTGAAAAACTGAATGAGGCATGAAACAAAAAAACCCGAACAACTACCTGGTAAAGAATCCGCCTGCAGTGCAGGAGACCCCAGTTCCATTCCTGGGTTGGGAAGATCCCCTGGAGAAGGGAAAGGCTACCCACTCCAGTATTCTGGCCTAGAGAATTCCATGGACTGTATAGACCATGGGATCGCAAAGAGTTGGACATGACTGAGCAACTGTCACTTTAAAAACAAAGCATAAGATGAGCAGAATCACTCTACCATAATCACATATATAAGGTTTATGATGTAGTCTATAATGAAAAGAATGTGGTGTCAGCAGAGGAAAAGACATATACATCAGAAGAAGAGACTAAAGAATCCAGAAATAGACCCACAAAAATATGCCCAACTGATTTTGGACAAAGGTGCCAAATTCAGTGAAGGAAGAATAGCCTTTTCAATGAATGGTACTAGAACAACTAGGTACTACATAGGCAGGGAAAAAAATAGAAATGCATTTCAACCTAAACCTCACAACTTACATAAAAATCAGCTCAACATGAATCATGAACTTTAAAGTAAAACATAAAACTGTAAAGTTTGGGGATAAAATATAGTAGAAAATCTTTAGGTCTACAGGCAAAGGCTGACAGGGATAGACAAAGAATTCTTAGACCTGACCCCAAAAAGATAATCCATGAAAGAAAAATCTGACAAATTGGACCACATCAAATTTTAAAAACTCTCTGACTCTGTAAGAGGATGAAAAGACAAGCTACACAGTGAGAAAATATTTGCAAACCATGTATCTGACGAAGAACCTGTATCTATTATATATAAAGAACTATCGAAAATCAACAGTAAAAGAACAATTAGAAATATAGGCAAAAAACAAGCAAATGAACAGGATCTACTAATGGCAAATAAGCATTTAAAAAGATGTTCAACATCATAAGCCATTAGGAATAATATTAACACTAAGAGATATCGCTACATACCTATAGGAACGGCTAGAATTTTAAAAAGTGGTAACATCAAATGCTGACAAGGATGTGGAGAAAGTGAATCACTTATGCATTGCTGGTAAAAATGTAAAATGGTACTACTACTTTACAAAAGAAAATGGCAGTTTCTTACAAAACCAAATGTGCTTATCGAACAATTCATCAAGTGAACTTTCATTCATATAACCCAGAGAAATGAAAACTAATGTTCACACAAAAACCTGTTCCTGAATGGCCATAGACCCAAGGACTGTAGCCTGCCAGGCTCCTCTGTCCATGGACTTCTCCAGGCAAGAATACTGAATTGGGTTGCCATTCTCTTCTCACGGAAATGTCTTGAGACATCTCAGGTCTCCTGAATTGCAGGCAGATTCTTTACTGTCTGAGCCACCAGAGAAGCCAGCAGCTTCATTAGTTAATAACTAAAACTTGAAACAACCCAAATTTCCTTCAACAGAATATACCATAACACTCTTGATATCCATGTCATGGACTACTACTTGGGAATAAAAAAGGAACGAACTATTGATACATGCAACAGCTCTGATGGAGCTCAAGAGAAAAAATAATCTGCCAACCTTGAAAGATTAAATACTAGAAGATTCTGTTTATATTACATTCTTTAAAAAATTATAGAAATGGTGAACAGATCAGTGGATGCCACAGATTCAATCCCCGGGTTAGGAAGATTCCTTGGAGAAGGAAATGACAACCGATTCCAATATTCTTATCTGGGATAATCCCATGGACAGAGAAGCCTGGTGCACTACAGTCCATGGAGTTGCAAAAGTGACCAAACAACAACATATTATAGTCTATTTATGCTATATGTTACCACTGGGGAAAATGGATGGAGGGACTATGTGATCTAATTTTTTTAAATACATGTAAATCTACAATTAACACCAATTTCTTTTTTTCTTATTCCAGTAAGAAAAACCTAAGTATTGAGAACACTATACAGTAAGTATTTCAAAGACCTGAAGCTTCCCTGAGGGCTCAGCGGGTAAAGAATCTGCCTGCAAGGCAGGAGACACAGGAGATGCGGGTTCAATCCCTTTTGGTCAGGAAGATCCCGTGGAGGAGGAAATGGCAACCCACTCCAGGATTCTTGCCTGGAGAATCCCATGGTCGGAAGACCTTGGAGGGCTACAGAGCATGGGGTCACAAAGAGTCGGACGTGACTGACTGACTAATACTTTCACACTTATCACAGATGACTGATTTTCATGCCCTCAAGTGGGTAGCCACATAATTCAACTCCATCTACAACACAGAATCCACAGATTTGTTCAAGTTTTCCTTTCTTCCTTCTCTTTCTTTCCTCCTCTATCATTCCAACAACCCCCTTCATAACAGGCTATAAGACAGAACTGCAGTATACATGTGTGGGGTGTGTGCGTACATGCGTGTGCACTACAATTCCATGTTCTCTCTAGTTTTACAGAAATACACACTGAGGTGTGGGTTGTTTTTAACCATACTTAATAATCAACCTTCTGCGCTCTTGGTTCCTAATTTTAAAATCCATATGGTCACATTTTGTACTTCCCTTTAAAAATAAACGTCAGCTATTCATGACAATAGTTGCTTCTATCCCCTACCCTCACCCCACTACATAGGTAGGTAAATGGTCCTACAAAGTAAGTTTTCATATGTTTGCTCTGCAGTTTGACTTGATCACTGGTGGAACCTATGCAATAAGATATCTTCTGTATACTGAAGCAAAAGTTAATGGTTGCTAATTTTTGAGAATAAGCTAAGTTCTTTTTCTGGCCACTGATATATACTCTATTTAATAAGCCACTCTCTTTGGGCAGGGCATTGGTATAGAGAGTCTGGTATAGTACATAGACTAAGAAGTACTATGTATATACCAGGTACTAAAAACATCTAATTAATACATTGCAGAGAAGCTAGTTTATAGTTCTGACTCTCTCTTGTTCAAAGAATTCTTACAGCAAACATTATTCTCATACTTTTCCCCAACCTTTACTTTCTAAACAGATTTTATATATATATACACACACACCAGGTAGCATCTAATATATGTTCTCCATATAACAGTCATGGGGTAGTACTCTTTTCCTTTAATTTCAAGAAAAAAAAATTTTTTGTAAGATCTGCTATATTCTCAGACTATTAACTCAGCATCATTCCACCCACTTTTCACATCAAGTCTTACTTGAGGGAGTAGAAGCACACCCTGCCCCAAAATATATCTTTCACAAATGTTCAAAGAAATAAAAACAGAAGTTATTCATGTGGCATTTCTTACACAATGGCCCCAAATGTCAGTTTTATATACTATAGCTCTTATAGTTGGAGAAGGCAATGGCACCCCACTCTAGTACTCTTGCTTGGAAAATCCCATGGACGGAGGAGCCTGTTAGTCTGCAATCCATGGGGTCGCTAAGAGTCGGACACAACTGAGCGACTTCCCTTTCACTTTTCACTTTCATGCATTGGAGAAGGAAATGGCAACCCACTCCAGTGTTCTTGCCTGGAGAATCCCGGAGATGGGGGAGCCTGGTGGGCTACTGTCTATGGGGTCGCACAGAGTTGGAAACAACTTAAGTGACTCAGCATAGCTCTTATAGTATCATTTTCAATTTTAAAGAAATAATCACATAATCAAACAGTGTATTTCCCCCAAATAGCTAAGATTTTGGGAATTAAACATCTATTATCATGTGGCCCGTTAATGTATACAATCTTTCACATCTTGCTCTTAAAAATAAAATCTTAAATTTTTCCTAATCTCTTACTCAGAAAGATACTTTAAAAAAAAAAAATCAGATTTAATTTCCAAGCAAATGCTGAACTGCAATAAGCAGTCTTAAAAGTGCACATCAAATGCCCAATGAAAAATAACACAAAACAGCACAATTAGAAACTGTGGGAATTTTACCTTAATTCTTCTCTCTGTGTCATCTAATTTTAACTCTGCAGAAGCAAGTTTCTTTGCTAAATCAACTCGTTCAGGTAGGTGTTTAGCTTCAGAGATCTTTTTCAGTTTCTGTAAGGAAATTTTGGTCTTAAGTAGTTCACCTTCTGTCTCTTTAGCCCTTTTTTCATTTGCCCGGTCTTTCTCTTGAGATTTTCTTAAGCGGTCTTTGAGTGCTGTAATTTCATTGTTATGACGAGCAATAAGTTGTGAGATTTCGTTTTCTGTGTCCTCAAATTTATTCAGGGCTTTTTCTTGCCTGTACTGAAGCCTTTTCAAAGCCTTATTTTCTTTTAGCAGCTCGGCTAACTTGACCTGGAGTTCAGTTACTTCATTCTGCAATTCGTTGATTTTTAGCAGTCTTGCAGAAAGAACCTGTTTTGTAACAAGATCAGGATCTTTCGGAAATGGCTGCCTACTGAGGCTCTGGGAGCGAAATCCTGCTCGGACTCCCTTTCTGTTTGGAGGACACTTAGGGCTTGGTTTCCTAGGGGCTGAAAAAGAAACAGTAATAACGTAAAGTGAAAGCTGTATCAGATATAGAATTATTGACTTATCCTAACACAAGTGACTCCATAACATTCTTTAGTCATTTTGTTTCCTTTAAGGAAACATTTTTTAAAACTTTTTTTAAATGATTTTACAATATTTAAATATTTGGTTTTACTTAGAGCTTTTAATACATTGTTTTTATTAAGAAATGTTTGAAATCTTTTAAGACAGTTCAAGAAACATATTCTGATCCAGCAAAACAATATCTCATGGTTTACAAGGAATTATTTTACACTGTTTTAAAAGATGGCAACACCAGGCTCCACCATTTTTACCTCTGCAGATAAGATGGTCACCGTCAGCATTAGCATGGTGCCTAATAAATACAAAATGTCATGATAATCAAGTCATCTGTGCCAAGATATTTGGGATTATAATTTGAAATGATGGTTTTTTAAAATTAATTAGATTAATTAATTAATCTCATTAATTAATGATGGTTTTTAAAATTAATTAGAAATCTTTGTTTCTGGAAAGATGATGACAACATGACAGAACATTTGAGACTTGGAGTTACCACTTCACTGGTCCTTGGGCAATTCAACTTAAACCCTTTCCAGGTCTATTTTTCCTTTTGTTGTGAGGATTAACTGAAGTATGCGTATAAGACAAAAATTCTCCAAAAATACTCTCGTCAGTATTAAGAACTTAATCCCATGTATCAGTGATTGAAAATGGAAAACACTTTAGCAGTACAGATGTGATTCTAAATGCTTTCTCAGAGGCTTTCTTTTGTGTGATGTTCAAATCAAAAACATCTGGCATAATTTAAGAACAAGATAAATGACTCCAGCCTAAAAAAATAAAAGCACACGAAATCTTTAAAGTGTACATATCACATTTCACAAAAATTTTGAATATTATTTACTCAAAGTTCATTAAACCTTGGCCTCAATATACAGAGCACCTGCCCTTTAAAAGAGGCATCTGGAAGTTTGCCATAGTGGAGAACAGCAAACTTGAATCTCCAAGGTGACTGCATTTTTTCTAGAAGGAAACGCATTCCAGAGGGGAAAAAATGAAGAAAAACTAGAAAATCCAATCTTTCCCTACCTACTTCAGGAGCCATGGATTTTATTATGTAAACAGGTAAAGAAAAACATGTTTACAATTTAACATTATAAAGTTTCATTTAAAGAGACAGAAATTTTGTGAGGGTATATTAAATGTGTACTGATTTGGGATTACAGCTCTATACATGCCTGAATATTTGAAAGGAAGTAGTAATAAAAAGAAATGAAGGAAAGCCTATTAGTAACTTTGAAACTATGCTATCCAATATAGTAGTCACTAGCCACATGTAGTGGAGAAGGCAATGGCACCCCACTCCAGTACTCTTGCCCGGAAAATCCCATGGGCGGAGGAGCCTAGTGGGGTCCTCCATGGGGTCACTAAGAGTCAGACACAACTGAACTACTTCACTTTCACTTTTCACTTTCATGCATTGGAGAAAGAAATGGCAACCCACTACAGTGTTCTTGCCTGGAGAATCCCAGGGATGCGGGAGCCTGATGGGTTGCTGTCTATGGGGTCGCAGAGAGTCAGTCGGACACGACCGAAGCAACTTAGCAGCAGCAGCAGCCACATGTGGCTACTGAAAACTGAAATGTGGGTGATCCAAATTGAGTCCATAACTGAAATACACACAAGGTTTCAAACACCTAATTCAAAGAAAAAAAAAGGAATGCAGAATATTCCACACACTATGTTTTATACTAACTATATATATTTAGAAATGATAATATTTTGGATATTCTGGGTTAAATAAAAATTATTAAAATTAATTCCACCTTTCTACCTGTTTTTCTTTTTAAATGTGGCAATAAAAAATTGTATGTGTGGCTTGCATTTGTGATTTGCATAATACTTCCATTGGAGAAACTGCTCCAATTTTAAATTGGAGTATCTATCATTTCAGTTTTCTTTCTTTCCCAACATACTGAGTGAACAGAGTTTTAGTGTCTATGTGCTATTACAGAGTATGTATTCAGCTCTTGGAATGACAGAAACTTTATACATAAAAATGGCTGTACATAAGAATAAATGTTAATCATCCCAAATCTGATTTTTATGTATAAAATTATATTGCTCAGCAAATAAGATTTTATGCACATGGAAACTTAATTTGAGAAGTGAAAGCCTAGATTTCCCAGGGACGGGGGAGCCTGGTGGGCTGCCGTCTATGGGGTCGCACAGAGTCGGACACAACTGAATCGACTTAGCAGCAGAAGCAGATATTATACGAATCAGGTTACAAATTCTCCATTAATATCTTATTCTATGATATAGCCAGACAAAAAGGGCTTCTGCCACCAACATTTGACATCCTAAAAATCTGAACATTGTTTTCTACTATATTCTATTAACCAGAACTCAAAAAATATCTCTCACCTTTCATCTATCTCTTTCATTTTCAAAACGATCAAGATGAAATACAGGGCTAGTAACACTCAGAAGAAAGATAACTGACTGTTGTATATATCATTCTTCATCTCCCCCTTATTAAGTTACCACCAAAAAGAGGGCGGACAAATACTGTTTTCCTTCCATTAGGTGTTAAAATTATAGTATGACTCATTAAAAAAACATGTAACAAAGATAAACTATGCATCTACCAAAAACTTAGTATGTTTATATTACTGATAAAATGAGAAATAGAATATGTACATAATATGCAATATATACATATGTATAACCTAAATTATTATTAAATTGTATTATATATGTAACTCCTGATAGAGCACAAATTTTATTTCCAAAATAATAAAATAAGCTGAAAATATAAAAGGAAGAAGGAAGACTATGTTACCAAATGTGAAATTCTGCAAATTCAAGTGTTCAAGATGCTTTTTAAATCACATTTGGTTTTTCCTTAGTTTAGTCTGAAGTGAAGTCGCTCAGTTGTGTCTGACTCTTTGCGACCCCATGGACTGAAGCCTGTGAGGCTCCTCCGTCCATGGACTTCTCCAGGCAAGAGTACTGTAGCAGGTTGCCATGCCCTTATCCAGGGGATCTTCCCGACCCAGGGATTGAACCCGGGTCTCCCGCATTGCAAGCAGACACTTTTACCGTCTGAGCCACCAGGAAAAACTCAGTTTAGTCTACACACTGATAATTGCCAACTTAAGCCAAAAGAAATCAGTGTTTAAGGACGTTATCAGTTTGGCCCTGTTGGCTTGCACTAAAGTAGACATATTACCACAGACTTTAATTGAAAAGACAATGCAAACCAGAAAACAGTACAAGTCAGGTTGAAATTTTTCTGGGTGATACTCAAAATGTTTCTCACAGCTTTTTCTCAATTATCTTCTTAAATAAAACTGCTTCTAGGTAAGGAGTGAAAAATTAAAGTATTCCTACCAATAATTCCCAAGGTATGTGAATGATTTCTTGGGAATAAACAGTCATTTTCTAAGATTCAACCCTAAGGTCTGTTTATTCTTAATTATGCAGCAAAAGTTTAATATCAGATCATGCTCTCAACCACAAAATCAAAACAAGAAAATGACACAGACAGATTTGGAGGAAGAGACTATGAAACCTGCAGCACTGTACTTGTAGCAAAAATAAACAAACAAAAACATACCAGCAAAAAGCATATAGAAAAAAAAAAAAAGAAAAAACTCATTAAAGTTTTTAAAAGTTGTTGTTAAAAGTTGTTAAAAGTGTCAACGTCTCTGGGAAGCCTGATCAAGGATTCACCGAAAAGGTTGCTTTCAAAAGGAACACACATTCTTTGCAGATTTTAAAGAGGCAAATGTTACTTTTCAAAGTAAAAATTTATAAAGGCAAATGTAATCAAACCCCTGCTTCGAACTTTTCAATAGCTAACTATCCCCCCCACAGAAACAGTCACTATCTTAACACATTCTAGGCATTTCATGACCTCACCTGTTTTCCTTTTCAGCTTACATACTACTTCCTGCCTTGCAATCTTACCACTCTAAGCTACTAATCGGGCACGACTGAGCGACTTCACTTTCACTTTTCACTTTCATGCACTGGAGAAGGAAATGGCAACCCACTCCAGTGTTCTTGCCTGGAGAATCCCAGGGGCCGGGGAGCCTGGTGGGCTGCCGTCTATGGGGTCGCACAGAGTCGGACACGACTGAAGCGACTTAGCAGCAGCAGCAGCAGCAAGCTACTAATGTGATGGCTGTATTGTATCTATTAACCGATACTATAAAACCTCATTTTACTGCTGGGAAAGACCCAAGGCAAAAGGAGAAGGGGGTGGCAGAGGATGAGATGATTACACAGCATCGCCAACGCAATGGACATGAATCTAAGCAAACACTGGGAGATAGTGAAGGACAGAGAAGCCTGGCGTGCTGTAGTCCATGGGGTTGCAAAGAGTCGGACACGACTCAGCGACTGAATAACAACAAATAAAACCTCATTTCCCTTAGCTTACCTATGATGTACTAGCGGTCCTTACATATTTTGTTACTAAGTACATACAGATTTTCTTGACTAGGGATTTATTAAGATGAAGAGATTTCCACAACATTATGCAGTCAAATATGTATTAATACCTAGCTCCAGCCTAATAACATTCTAACAAGAAAAATTATTTCTAAAGATTTATGCTGTTCCATTATAACACCATTTAATAGAAAACAGACTGGTGGTCCCAAATTTCATTTCTAAGCTGAGTTTGAACTTTTTCAGTAAGTAGAAGTAATTTTACCCAATCTATAAAAATGTCCCTTAACCACTTTATATCCATGCTTTTCACAACTTTCTGAAAATAAAGAAAGGTACAAATGTTTTGTGATTTTTTTTCCGCCTTTACAAACCCCAAGACAATCATTTATTCAGGAACAAGCGAAAACAAAAATGAGAAACCTCAGAGTTCTTTCTTCTGGATACAGTATGGCTGTGAATGTAACAAAGGATAGTACACTGTAAACAACATTTATAAAAATATATCCTATTCTCATTCACACAGGTTTCCTTAAGCACTCAGAATGAATATTCTAGGTCTACTGGAGTCTTTTAAAGGATGCTTACCGTGATGATGCACTTGGCTATCTGAAGCTTGTTTTTTATCATGTTTTCCCTTAATACTTGCAGGTGGGGAGGGATGCACCAGCGACGACCGGCCAGAAGACTGTGGAGTAGTTCCAAAATCAGATGAACAGTAATGGCTTCTGCTTGTCTTACCTTCTCGATCAGTAGCTGGACTTCTGTCTCTTTCCCCCATGGCTTTGCAAAATAGTCTCTAGTCACATCATTTCACAGACTCTTCTCAGAAAACTCCACAACAAGCCTGAAGAGCAATTTCTGAGTCTTCAGATCCTGGGGATAATATTCAGGTCTGTACTATCTGTTTTCTCTATGTATCTTTAGTCCACAATTCACAATAGCAACCAGAAGATCGGCTTTTTTCCTCTACAATTAAGGAAGAGGGAGGGAAACTCATCATATTTCATGAAATAGATTTCAAGAGTTAATTACAATGAAAGATACCAAAAGCAAAATAACATACTGCTTAGAATTTAAAGAGAGGCCATAATTTAAATCATCTGTATTTTCATACATAGTTGTCTACAGCACTTGGAGAAAAGATAGACTGTCATAGACTAGACAGAGAACATCTAGAGTACCTGACATACACTTGCTTCTGAAGAAATGATAACTGAATCTGACTCCCTTGAATCTTAAGATTTATAACAAACACAAATGCTAGGTGAATAATAAAGTCACCAGTTTTTGGTTTTGGTGGTGGGGGTAGGGAGAAATGTGGTAAAGAACAAGCCTGCTAACAAAAATAAGAAAAATATCTAAGACTGACTGCATAAAAATGTAAAACTGAACCATGAGAAAAATTAATCAAATTAAAGCACTTGAAGAAAAATATTTGCAACATGACAGAAAAATCATGACCATCCTTAACAATCAATAAATACCTCATATCACGCCACAAGAAAGATAGGAGGTCAAAAGATAAATGGGCAAATACATGTTAAGACCCACAGCAGGCAATACAAAAATAGGCACAAAAAATATTCAAATTCATGCATCATTTTTAAATCTATCAAATTTCCAAAGATTCCTCAAAATAACACTCACTGCTTCCAAACTGAGTATCAAGACAAGACTGGGGAAAAAAAGCTGGCAAAATAGGTTAAAACTTTAATTATGCTTTTAACCTTTGATCCAATAATTCTACTCCTGGATACCAAGAAAATTACCCTAAAAACAGGAGGAAAGTTATGCATAAATGTTGACTGTGGCACAATTAAAAAGAAAAAAAGTAACCTAAATGTCTAACCATTGCAAAATAAAAAATTAAGAAAAGTATTGAAAAAATCAATACAGCATAATATTATGCAGATGTCAAAAATGTTTACAAAAAGTTTAACAAGGAAGATGCTTATACTATTATGGTAAAGGAAAAATTCAAAGTGTTGTATACAATATGATCTCCACTACAGTCATTGAAAAATGCTGAGTACTCTTTTTTACTGAGCTCAGGAACTGGGGGGAAAACACACACACACACACACCTGTAAAAACCAAGGTATACATGTACACAAAAATAATTTCTGTCTGGGCAACACGAATTTTAGATAAGTTAGTCTGTTTAACAGAGTTTAATTTTCTAGTAAAATGAAACCAGATTACTTTTATAATCAGAACAACTGTTCTTAATATTTAGAAGAAACAAAGTCCACTGAGGAAATTAGTGTTAAAAGAATACTGGGCCTGGTCATAAATGAAAGAGACATACACAAGGCAGCATTACTGCCGTTCACTGCGGCACTGCAGTGGGAAAGGACCACGTCCATCCCGATGACCATCAGCAGGGAACCGGCTACCCACACTGGACACCCCCACACATCGAAGTACCGTGCTGCTAAGTCACTCCAGTCGTGTCCGACTCTGTGATCCCATAGATGGCAGCCCACCAGGCTCCCCCGTCCCTGGGATTCTCCAGGCAAGAATACTGGAGTGGGTTGCCACTTCCTTCTCCAAAGTACTGTGCTACCAAGCTCTTAAGGCAATGAGGACTACTTCTGCATAATCTCTGCAGTCTGCAGTGATCGCCAAGAGACACTAAGAAAAGGAAGAGGGAAAAAGGCATGCGTAGTACGCTACCACTTATTGAAGGAGGGTTATAAATTCATATCTATAACTTGCATATTTTTAAAAAGTAGAGGAATAAACTATACAGTTCATGAAAACACAATGGGTTCTCCATGGCAGGGGTGTCCAACAGAACTATGAGCAAGACTGGAAATATTCTTAGAGAAGAGACTGGTGGTTGCCAAGGGGGAAAGAGCTGGGAGAAGAATGGAGTGGGAGGTTGGGGTTAGCGGATGTAAGCTTTTATATATAGAATGGATACTGCACAGCACAAAGAACTACATTCAGTATCCTATGATAAACCATAATGGAAAAAGAAGGTATGTATTAAAAAAAAAAAAAACAAGGTATGTATATGTATAATGGAGTCACTTTGCTGTACAGCAGTAATTAGCACAGCACTGTACATCAACCATACTTCAATTTTAGAATACAGAAATGTTTTAAAATCAGTTCAGTATGATAGCTAGCCGCATGCAGCTACTGAACACTGAAATGTGCTAAGAGTGAATGAGGAACTAATTTTTAATTATGTTGAACTTTAACTGTTAAAAGCCAAATGCACTGGTGGTTAGCTGACTGGACGATACAGCTGCAGAGGAAGGGAGGAAGCTGAGCTGAGGGACAGGGATAGGAGTTACACTTCTTTACCTTAACTTCTGTAGACTCAATGCTGGAAATCATACTTTGTGGAAATTAGGTTTTTAAAAAGCATTTCCTATGAATCAAAAGAAAATCTAACTGAAGGTGGCTCAGACAGTAAAGAATCCAACTGCAATACAGGATTCCCAGGTTCAATCCCTAGGTGGGTAAGATGCCCTGGAGAAGGAAATGGCAACCCACTCCAGGATTCTTGACTGGAGAATCCCATGGACAGAGGAGCCTGGCGGCTACAGTCCATGGGATCACAAAGAGTCAGACCCAACAAAGCAACTTTCAATGAGCAACTCACACTTTCACTTTCATATATACAGTTGGCAGCAAAGCTACACACATTAACCAGTACTAACAACTTTAAAGAACACAATCCCTAGGAAGATGATCCTACTGACAAAAGAGGTCCAAAATTTTTCTAAAAACAATTTTCAATAATTGCATTGCTGGTATTATTCTGCTGCTGCTGCTGCTGCTGCTAAGTCGCTTCAGTCGTGTCCGACTCTGTGTGACCCCATAGATGGCAGCCCACCAGGCTCCCCATCCCTGGGATTCTCCAGGCAAGAACACTGGAGTGGGTTGCCATTTCCTTCTCCAATGCATGAAAGTGAAAAGTGAAAGTGAAGTCGCTCAGTCATGTCTGACTCTAAGCGACCCCATGGACTGCAGCCCACCAGGCTCCTCCATCCATGGGATTCTCCAGGCAAGAGTACTGGAGTGGGGTGCCATCCTACAATCTAGAAATGTGGTCATACTAGAGAGCAAGAAAGCTATGAAACACTGTCAGAAGGGTTCAGGACAGTGCTCCAGGAAGCTCTGACCAGTCAACGATGGGACAATTGCATCTTCAATAAGAACTGTATCAGCAAAGGATTAAAACACATAGAACATGTTTAAATTCATGAGGTCATATGTTATTTTAAAAAACTAATGAGTTACCCCTGAAAGATACTAAGGAATCAACTCATTCATCTGAAAATTGATACATGAAGAGGAAAAAAATCCAACATGTATCCTGTCTACACTGTTACAAGCTGTATCTTAGAACAACAAAATAGTAGATAAGAGGAAGTATTTCTTTACAGAATTACTCTAGTTAGTCAATTAAAAAGGGGATTATTCGAATGACAGAATTAGAGCATTGTCATTTTGCAGTTACTAACGAAATAATGAAACTAGATCATGCTCACTAATGGCTAACACCACAGAAAATTATCAGACAGTGTGCCTCCAGAGGAGACGCAACAATTCCACTGAGGTAATAGATTCCTTCTACAAGAAAAATAAAATCTGATTTTGATCAAGCTTCTAAACTGAAATGACAATTTATAGAAAATTCAGGGGACAGAGGTACAAGGAAGCAATTAGCAAAATCTACTCTGTGGCCAATTCTGTAGGACCAACTGGCTTCTTTAACATAAATTGCAAGCAGAAAAGGAAGAGATAGGAAAAGGTATCTATATATTTTAAAAGCCTCAGGAAAACAAACAACTGCCATCTATGAGCCTTGTTTCAATCCTAATTCAAACAAATTCTGCAAAATTATAAAACTGAGAAAATTAAAACACTGACTAGATATTTAATGACATTAAGGAACTGCTATTGCTTTAGGTAAGATCATGATATGGTTTTTTTTTTTAAAGAGTCCTTATATTTCAAGGTAGATGTTGAGATATTTATAGATAAAATTAAATAATGCCTGGAGTTTACTTCAAAATAATCCACGGGGAAGGAGGTAAAAGTATATATTAAATAAGACTGGCCATGAGTTAGTAAAACAATGTAAAAACTGTGACACCTGCGGCTTCATTACTCTAATATCACTGCTTTTGTATTTGTTTGAAATTTTCCTTAGTAAAAAAATATTTTTAAAAAATCAAGCAAACTAGAACTTAGATTTTATTGCCTAGCAATCTCACTCTCTGTTACAATTAGCTATTTGAGCTGAAATCAGCAAAGGCAAGGACTAATATTAGAAATATATAAATCAGTCTGAATCTTTCACTTTGCAAATCATGAAAGAAAATATTTACACACGTAAAAAACTGTCGAAGAAAAAAGGATAATGAATTAAGGCAATTAAGTGGATCCATCACTTATCAGCTGTGCAAACCTCAATCTACATCTAAATCTCAATTTTCTCACCTGTAAAATGGAAATAATAATGGTATCTTCCTTAGAAAACTGCTGTGACAACTAAATGGAATAATTTACTATCCCACAGTAAGCACTTGGTAAATATCAATAATTATATTTATAATACAAACATACAAGATGATCGGTAAGTTCTGATTAACGTTCCCTGTCAATGACTTTCAGTTTTAATTTTAATAGCATAATTAAAAGTTAACTATATGATATATGCAAAAATAATAACATATATTTCTGTTTATATGCATACAGCAGAAGTAGTTCCCTATGACCTATCCCCTCTAAGTCAGGAATCCACCTAACTTTTCTTGCAAAGGGTAAGAATCCACAAAAACATTACCTGTCATTCACCTCCTATGTACCAACACTAGCTATCTCCCTACCCACCCCCTGCCCCCAATATATGCATCTTTAAAAAAAAAAAATAAGGAAATATCCATTGCCCCATTATCCAAGTCTTGTTCCCTGGGACAACTATTTTAATGGCCTATACTTTTTTGCTTTTATTATTTCTTTTTATTACTGAAGTATAGTTGATTTAAAATATTGTGTTAGCTTCAGTGTGTGTACGTGCACGCTAAGTCGCTTCAGTCGTGTCTGACTCTTTGTGACCCTATGGACTGCAGCCCGCCAAGCTCCTCTGTCTATGGATTGTCCAGGCAAGAACACTGGAGTGGGTTGCCATGCCCCTCTAGGGGGTCTTTCCGACCCAGGGAACGAATCTGAGTCTCTTAAGTCTCCTGCATTGGCAAGAGTTCTTTACCACTGGCTCCACCTGGGAAGTTTCAGGTGTACAACACAGTAATTATATATACATACATATATATATTCATTTTCAGATTCTTTTCCCTTACAGGTCATTACAAAATATTGAGTATAGTTTCCTGTGCTTTATAGCAGTTCCTTGTTGGTTAACTGTTTTATATATAGTAGTGCGCTTATACTATTTCTTCAACTAGTAATTTTAGACTATGAAAGATAAGGATTTAACTCACATCTCATTTTTAAATGGCTGCAACATGCAACTACATGTTGGTTATGCAGAGTTTTTTCTTTAGAATTGCTGTCCTTTTTTTTTGAAAGGAAAAAAACATCCTTCTTACCATGTCACTGATATCAATCAGTTTCTTAGTCATTCTATCTGTAGCCTGAAATCTGTTATTCTTCTTAAAGACATTTTCTTCTTGGAGTAATTTCCTATTCTAACTTAAACTAATTACTTTCTACTTGCTGTACGACTGTCATTCTGGAATTATTTTTATTGTACTTCTGTGTTAATATACCTTTTCTAGTAGTCCATGTCATTTGTATTAGTTTTCATTGTGTCTCACTGCTCCATACTTTCACGCAACTTCTTCTGGGTTACCTGAAGTGAAAGCTCTGAGTCTTCGTATGCCTGAGAATGTCTTTATTTTGCATCATACTTGATTATTTTTCTAGGTTCCAAATTCTAAGTCCGTCTCTCTCAGAACTTTGGAGACACTGCTCCACTGTCTTTAAAACCTCAGAGCTGCTTATGGGATGTGACAGTCGTTCTCTTATTCAACATATGTTTCTTGTGCTCTCATTAAGCAAAAGAAATGAAAAAAAAAAACAACGAAAAATCTCTGCCTTAAGGAGTTTACACTTATGTCCACTTGATTCTCATTCTTTATAGAAACCTTTAAAGAAAACAAAAAACTCCTTAGTTGCCTTTAGGACCTTTCCTCTTGCTGTAGTGAAATGTCACAAAGATGCACACATAGGTGTGAGGTTTTTTGTTTTTTTTTTCATTGCGTTGCCCTTTGCTTCCCTCTTCCTTATTGTGCTTAGGTTACATTTTTGATAATTGACTTTCCCTTTACTCTTTTTTAAACTTCTACTGGTAAAATAACAGACTTTCTCTCTTTGTCTTTTTGTTCTGTTTTCAATGACATTTACTCAATTTATCTTCATAACCATCCAGGATTTTTGAATTTGTGCAAAAATCTTAGTTTCTAAGAACTCTTTCTTGTTTTGATTTTTTTAAACAATTATTCTATTCTTGCTTTAATGAGGCAATACGTTTTTTTTCTTCCCCTGAGAACACTCTAGACATTTTGTTTAAGATCTCTTCTGATGCAGAAATTATGTTTCACATAGCTACAGTTTTTCACTTTGTTTAGCCTAGGCTTTTTAAATCCTGCCAATTTTATTTCTGTGAATTTTTGGTCACCCATAGGAAAGAATGAACAAAACTGCACGTGAGCATGGCCTCCTGACAAGCACACGTTGCTTCAAGATGAACAGCGGAGAACCAGCACTATACGGGGGACTTACTGAAAGTTAGCAAAGAGGAGGGATTATCTCCAAACACAAATGTCCACCATGGCAACTCTACTTTTTAAGTGTTATCTTTGTTTTCATTTCCAGAAGAAACTAAGTCTGTATTTTTTAATGGGAAAGAGAGGAAGGGGTGAAGGGCAGAGAGAATCACACTGTTGATGTGCACAGGCTTGAGACACAACTATTCCATTGATAGTTTTTCAATTATTCTTTCTTCCCATTTTTAATTTTTCCTTTCTTTTTAAATCCTAAGATTCTCTGAGAATCTGCAGGATACATCAGAATACTTCTTTCCCTCTTGAGTATCTTGTGACATAGTTCTCTCTGTTCTAATCTGTTCCATGCATCATTTTCCTTTCCTGTTTCAGAAATGTGTTGTATTAATAATCTCTCATCCACTGAGGGTACTCTATCATCCTTTCAATGTTAAAGGTTTATTCTCTTTTATCCTTAATATGATTTTAATGTTGTCTCCAACTAGAAGAAAAATACATATGGTCAGATCTACATCTTTAACAGCAAGTATAACTCTTTAAGTAAATGGCTATTTCTTTTAAATTTAATTAGAGGATAACTGCTTTACAATGTTGTGTTGGTGCCTGCCATACATCAACATCAATCAGCCACAGGATGAGTCATCTTTGGCTAATTATTCCTAATAATAAGTCTCAAACTTTTAAGAGAACTTGATACAAGCAATCACTTTTCCAAAGTTTATGAAACTACTATTCAATTCATACACCTATTCAATTCAGTCAACAAAAATTACTAAATTACTAATGGCTACAGATGCCATTTAAAGACAATGAGGAAATTAAGATGAGCAAAACACACTAGGAGTTCCTTTAAGGTAGGGTCTGGCTCTTCCATCAAAGATGGCCAGTTAAGAAAAAAATCACAATAAATTATGCTATGTATCCTTTATATATTCCCTAGAAATATTACATGTTAACTACATGAAAACATTTTTTAAGGTGATAAAGTCAGCCTCAGGTTATATATCTAGAGAAAACTATAATTTGAAAAGATACATGCACCCCAATGCTCACTGCAGCACTATTTACAATAGCCTAGATGTGGAAGCAATCTAAGTGTCCACTGACAGAGCAACAGATAGAGAAGATAGAGTACATACACAGAATGGAATATTACTCAGCCTTTCAAAGAGGGAAGCAACGCCATTTGCAGCGGATGCCATGGATGGACCTAGAGATTTATCATATTAAGTGAAGTAGGCCAGAGAGAGAAAAACAAGTACCATACGATGTCACTTACAAGTGGAATCTAAAAGAAAAACGATACAAATGAACTTATTTATGAAGCAGAAACAGACTCACAGACTTCAAAAACAAACTTACGTTTACCAAAGGGGAAACACTGGGTAAGGGATAAATTAGGAGTTTGGGATTAACATATACACTGCTGCTGCTGCTGCTGCTGCTGCTAAGTCGCTTCAGTCATGTCCAACTCTGTGCGACTCCATAGACGGCACCCACCAGGCTCCCCTGTCCCTGGGATTTTCCAGGCAAGAATACTGGAGCAGGTTGCCATTTCCTTCTCCAATGCATGAAAGTGAAAAGTGAAAGTGAAGTCGCTCAATTGTGTCCAACTCTTGGCGACCCCATGGACTGTAGCCTACCAGGCTCCTCCATCCATGGGATTTTCCAGGCAAGAGTACTGGAGTTGGGTGCCATTGCTTTCTCCAAACATATACACATTACTATATAAAAAATAGATAATCAACAAGGACCTAGTGTACAGTACAGGGAACTCTACTCTATATTCTGTAATAAGTGATATGGGGAAAAAACCCGAGAAAGAATAGATATATGTAAACTGAATCACTTTATTGTACACCTGAAACTAACACAATATTGTAAATTAACTATACTCCAATATAAAATTAAAAAAATAAGAGAATAGTCCCTGGAACACTAGACAATATTTTTCTTGCTTCTGATTACTTAGCATCTATGCCAAAAAATGTATCCCATATTTTAAAATATGTATCCCATATTATGTTACAATTCTTCATGACAACAAACAAGCATTCCTTAGAATGTACTGCAATCCAAAGATCTAAGTGTTCCTAATCACTGCAGATGGTGACTGCAGTCATGAAATTAAAAGACGCTTACTCTTTGGAAGGAAAGTTATCACCAACCTAGATAGCATATTCAAATGCAGAGACATTACTTTGCCAACAAAGGTTCATCTAGTCAAGGCTATGGTTTATCATGTGGTCATGTATGGATGTGAGAGTTGGACCGTGAAGAAGGCTGAGTGCTGAAGAATTGATGCTTTTGAACTGTGGTGTTGGAGAAGACTCTTGAGAGTCCCTTGGATTGCAAGGAGATCCAACCAGTCCATTCTGAAGGAGATCAGCCCTGGGATTTCTTTGGAAGGAATGATGCTAAAGCTGAAATTCCAGTACTTTGGCCACCTCATGTGAAGAGTTGACTCATTGGAAAAGGCTCTGATGCTGGGAGGGATTGGGGGCAGGAGGAGAAGGGGACGACAGCGGATGAGATGGCTGGATGGCTGGATGGCATCACTGACTCGATGGACGTGAGTCTGGGTGAACTCCGGGAATTGGTGATGGACAGAGGCCTGGCGCGATTCATGGGGTCGCAAAGAGTCAGACACGACTGAGCAACTGATCTGATCTGATCTGAGAGAATAGAAATTTAGACACTCGTGAAAATTTTCTTTTATAAAGTTAGGTCTTAGTCCTTGTAAAAACACAGTTGCCTGGCTAACACTACTGCCAGAAAAACACAGTTCAAATAAGCAAACAGAAAAACAAAACAAGTTAAAGAACATACACAAAGTATTAGACCAAAAAGATGAAAGGCAAGAAATGGATACAGACAAGATAATGCAACTATTAGAATAATAACTAATAATTTTGCTACAAAGTACAAGCAAATAAAAACCCATGAATTACTACTATACAAGACTGCGTAACAATTTAGCACTGGAAGGAACCCTGAGAAATCGGTCCTTTCTTTGCATAGATTAAGGAAACTAAGACCCAGAAAAACAAAGTGATTTACCCAAGATGGCATTTTACCTAAGGTCACAGAGTTAAATTAGTAAAATCTGAAATGGACTACAAGTTTTCTGACTCTTAGTTGAGGGACCTATTCAATATTTCAATAGCAACAATCAGGTGAGGACGACCGTATCTTTACAGGCGCCTCCATCTGCAACCACACGGTTCTGTGGTGCTCTCCTACTAAGACTGAAGAAGCGCTGTTGCTCCTTTTAAGAGCTAAACTCACCTACCTTCTTCCCCACTCCTCCTCTCCATCTCAAGGACTGTACACCTGCAACTCAACCCTCTTTACTGGATCATTCCTACTAACAAAGAGGCTCTAATAAAGCTATTGCTTGGCTCCAGGTCCCTATTGCATCTACAACCCAATTTCTCCACGCCAATCTTCCAATAAAAGACTATTCTATCTATACTAAAATAGTCTTCCCAACCCAGGGATCGAAGCACGTCTCCAGCATTGCAGACGGATTCTTCACCAACTGAGCCACCATAGAAGCCCAATCTGTACTAGAATATTATACTATATGATAATCTAGAACGTTACACCTCTACTTCCTTCCCAACGTTTTTCTAAATTCACACTAGTCAGGTTTTCATCTTGACCATTCCCCTGAAATAGCTTTCATCAAAACAAACAATGACGTTCACCCTGGAGAAATCCAAAAATCAATTTTCTGTCCTATTTGTCCTTGACCTCACAGAGCGTTGGAAAAGACTACCCATTCCCTCCTTCCTACAACACTCTCTTTATAACTTTCATAGCCTCCTCTTTCCTGGTTTTCTCACTGCCTCATTGGCCATCTCTTCGTCTTTTCTGTTGAATCTGTCTCCTCTTTCTGATCTCTAAAGGCTGGAATACACAAGGCACCATGTTTTAGACGCTCTTTTATCTACACTCTCCTCTTAGGTGATCTCATCTAGACCTCACTTACCCTGCCTTCCAGATTCATATATTCACCTTCCTGTTTGACAACTCCAGCTGGGTATCTAAACATGCCAATACAAAATCATGATCTGTTCGCTTTCTACTCCCACCAACTCTTTCCTATTTTTCTGACCTCATTAAATGGCATTTCCATCTACTAAATTATCCATGTCACAAATCGAAGGATCATCCTGGATTTCTTCTTAATCTTACATCCCACAACCAAACCATCTGTAAAACCAGGCTGGTTTATCTCCAAAATATATTCCAAATTGGATGATTCCTTATCATCCCCACTGCTACTGCCCTGGTCCAAACCACCATCTTCTCTCCGCAATAGCCTCCTAACTGATATCCTGCTTTCATTCTTGCTGCCCCAGTTACAGAAAGCTACCTGACACAGAGATCAAACAGCATCAAGCAGACCTTCTACTTAATACCTTTCAGTGGCTTCCAATAGTCATCAGACTCCTTAACCAGACCTGCAAACTCCTGTAAGACCTGGCCCTCCCGCCTACTTCTCCACCCTTACCTCATGCCTTATTTCTTCCCCTCATCTTTTGCAGCCACAGTGGCATTCTTTTGTGCATCTAATGTGCTAAACATGTCACCAACTCAGAGATCTGCTGCACCTTTTACCTAGGACCTTCCCTTAGAATTTCACAAGGGTGAGATTACTCTGCTTTATTTTCTTCACAGACTTCGTTACTATTGGGAATAATCTCACATTTGTCTCTTCCTGTTAAATATAAGACCCATGGGAACAGAAATCTTATCTGTCTAGTTCACCAGAATAATCATAATACCATGTATTAATCTTTGTGAAGTGAATGATTAATCTATAATGCTATTTTGAATATAATATTAGTAGTTTCGTTCAACAAAATGAACCTTTCTATTTTAAAGGAAATTAAACTGTCCCACAATCAACTAATTGTATAAGACTTACATACATCTCTAAAATGCCTAAGAAGGGAGAAAATGAACAAGTCAAAAGTTTTGCTCTGAGCCATTCCCATCATAAAGTTGGAATATTCTTACTGGGTTACTTTTAAATGATGGGAATAACCTATAGGGCTTCAGACAAAATAAATTTCACCCGAGTTACAAACATTTCTATTAGACTAATATAAACTAGTCATATTAAGTGAATAAAATTTTTTTTCTTAAAAAATTATCAACAGAGAACACTGAAGATTTATACTTCAGGTACAGCTCTCCAGCTAATTTAAACTAATTTTTTGTGACATAGAATGAGTCAGTTAACAGTTGTTCATCTGTTTCTCTTAATTGTACAAGGGTAACCAGATGAAAACAAAAACTATAAATCTTGTCCAATTTCAATTTCTAAGAATTGTTTATCTTCCAAAAGTGGCCAGGAGTGCTACTGTGGCAATGCTAGAAAGCCATCAAATCTAGCACTTATCATTTTCCAACTCATCTTTTAAAAGTCCCAAGTAGTACATGTCACAAGTCAGAAAAAAGATTACCACAAGCTTCTGCAGTAACAGAATTGCCTCCTATAAAGGATACACAAATCCAGTTTCAAATGAATCAGAAAGTAAACCAAAGCTGTAGAGTCCACTGTATACTGAATATCATAATAAGCGTCTGATCCACGTGACTTTAAGAAAAATTCATTTTAAGAAAAAGAAAAAAAAAACAACCTATGTAAAATCAAAGAACTGTTAATTTCCTGTCATTTCCCTGTGTTCAGCTTCTTTGCATAAAACTTTGCTACCTGGCTACCTCTGCTGCCAGCATGAGTTCACATAATAGCCAACTAGATGAGTGAAATAAAAATAAACCAGGAGAGAAAGATAACGAGCAATATCTACCCTCTCCCACCAAAACCACAAACAACTGAAGATGAGATTAAGGTAAAAACAATATTGCTGCATTAAAGCTATAACTCTTTCTCTCCTATAAGGGAGAAATGATTAGAAACAAGTAAAGTGTTTCCATTTCTCTACTTCTCGACATTCTAGGATGTTGCTAAGTGGTTCCTTATTCTACATATATTTACACAACACCGACTTTTGGTTAAAAATCAAACTGTGTTTAGGTTTTAAGTATAGTTTTCTAGACTCTAGGTCAGATCACAGTAAAGGTTAGACTTAAGATTTAAGGTATAATCAACTTCTTTTAAATAGCACACTGAAACATGGGTCAAACTAAAGCATCTTAACTACAGTATGTATTCCCAAACTTCATTCAGTCAAATGAAAACACAGAATATTCATTCATTCGGCATTTACTGAATACTACCATCAGGCACTGAACTATGGATAAAGCTGGAGACACAAAAATGAGACAACTAATCCCTATTAAGAAACTCCCAGCCTGAAAAGAAAGATAAGTAGTATTAAATACTAATGATAAAGGGAAGTAACGGAAGCTGAGGAAACCCTAAACTACGATTAGAGGACAGAAGGGAGTTTGGGAAGACTGCCAGAGGATAAAATGCCTAAAATTGAGTTATTTGGTATTAGCAGAGGTCAAGTACAAGTATGATTTGGGTTGTGTATTTGTGTTCTGTGGGGGCAAGATGACAGCTAAGGTTAGCAAAAGAAGACAGTTGATGAAGGAAGACCCTATTTCGGTAAGAGGAAACAACATGTGCAGAAGTAAAAGGCATGAGAAAAACTGTAAATAGTTCATGACTGTGCTGTCCAAAACAGTGATGACTGAGAACCTGAAATACAGTTAGTTAGAACAGAAATAAGCTGTTAGGTAAAAAATATACATGGGATTTTGAAAACAATACATGAAAAGAACATAAAATACCTCTAATAATCTTAATATTCAATATGTATTGAAACAGCATTTTGGATATCTTGGGTTAAATAAAACATTATTAAAATTAATTTCACCTGTATGTATTTCTTGTGCTGATCCTGAAAATTATATATACAGCTCACATTATATTTCTATTGGACAATGCTGGTTTAAAATGACTGTATTGACTGGAGGTAGTGATAAAGTATTGATAATAATAAGTAAAACAGAGTTAAGTGTAAGAGACCATTACAAGAAGGATTTTTATGCAAAGGAAAGTTATGACCAACCTAGATAGCATATTCAAAAGCAGAGACATTACTTTGCCAACAAAGGTTCGTCTAGTCAAGGCTATGGTTTTTCCTGTGGTCATATATGGATGTGAGAGTTGGACTGTGAAGAAGGCTGAGCGCTGAAGAATTGATGCTTTTGAACTGTGGTGTTGGAGAAGACTCTTGAGAGTCCCTTGGACTGCAAGGAGATCCAACCAGTCCATTCTTCAGAAGATCAGCCCTGGGATTTCTTTGGAAGAAATGATGCTAAAGCTGAAACTCCAGTACTTTGGCCACCTCATGCGAAGAGTTGACTCATTGGAAAAGACTCTGATGCTGGGAGGGATTGGGGGCAGGAGGAGAAGGGGACGACAGTGAATGAGATGGCTGGATGGCATCATTGACTCAATGGACGTGAGTCTGGGTGAACTCCGGGAGTTGGTGATGGACAGGGAGGCCTGGCATGCTGCAATTCATGGGGTCACAAAGAGTCGGACACGACTGAGCGACTGAACTGAAGTTCATTGAAAGCAAAGGATCTTCAATAAGATTAAAATAACCACACCGACAAAGATCTGACGACGATTCAAAAATACAATGATTCATCCTCAACCCAAGAACTGGAGAGCAATAAAGCTTAAGGAATAATAACAACTGGCCTTGAGATCAGGTGACAAATGATAGAAGTTTGAACTAAGGTTCGGTAACTTAGAAATACAGAATGTAGAATTGATTTAGACATGTTTATCAAGTAAAATAAACTGGACATTGAGGCCAATTATATATGGAGGAGAACGAACCTAAATAAACCCTTGAAAAATTGGGTGAATATGGTACCATTCAACAGTATAGATTTGGCGGGGAAACCTGATGAGTTTGATATCAGACACAGTGAGTTGAGGATGCCTATGGGAAATCTATGTGGAAATACCAAAAAATCAATTATATAAATTTGTAGCTACCTCAAGTGTTCCAGGAAAGAGATTTAAAAAAAAAAAATGCATTGTATATTGACAAAAATATGGAAGGTGGAAGCAAAGACTATCAAAAGCCTGAGAATGAACTCAGCCAAGAAAAGAACACAGAGTGAACAGAAGGCAGAAGACTGAATTATGAGGAAACACAATAATTAAGTGGTGGATAAAGGAGGATTCCATACAGGAGATGAGGAATGACAGGCAGGAGAAGAACCAGGAGAGAGATTAGCATGTTGATCCTAACAGTCCTCCACTGTGTCATACAGAATTATGGTTCCATGATTGTTTAACAGAAGAGATGCGACTCTGACAAAAGAAAAATCACTTTTCTGAAGTCACAGATAGTTTCTGACATCTAAAATGACACTCTGTCAACCTAAGAGAATCAAAACAAATTATTTCCTCTCATGTTTTGAATAAACATGCAAGTCAACATTCAGCAAAATCCTAAAGTGAAATATTTAGAACAGTAATATAAAATTCAAATGTAAAACTACAACTGAAAAAGATTAAAATAATAACCACACTAAAGTGAGAAAAAAAGTAAAGAAATCTCCAGAACTGTATCCTTTTCTGTTTTACTGTTTTCCAAATTGCCTGAAGCCCCTTCAACAACAACAAAAATCATTTAAATGATGACTTTGATCCCAAAGAGATACCTAATCCAAACTCTTAACCTGAAGTAAAGGACCATCATAAACATATAGGTGCCCAAGTGTACTTTTGTAGAGACAGGAGCCAAAACTTTCTTCAGACTTTCAAGGGGGTGCTTCACGACTGAAAATCACCACTCAGAGCAGACTATTTAATATCCAATTCTTTTTTCACTTATGTAGGAATAGATGTGAACAGTCTCAATAAACTTAATCTTCACGATATCTATGCCATTCCCATTCTGAAATGGGAAAATACGATGCTAGTCATTTGTTCCCAGCCAGGAATCTGTTACTAATTGATGTTTGTAGATTATCCACAGCCACAAAGTGCATGAGAGGGATTTACGTTCAGGTGAGATAATGAGAGGGGATTAAGCCCAGGTGAGTCCAAGAGAGCAGATGCAGCTCAGGTGAATCGGACCCGTGTTCTTCACCACTGTTAAAACACTATCCCGTGGTCCTGCCAACTTAAAACACCAAGTGTCTGAGCACCCACTCCAACTCATCTAGGCCAAAAAGGCAATTTTGGGCGCCAACTCATTCCTCCTCTCATCCCATCTCTGAAGGAGTCATAAAAATTTCGCAGCCTGCACCAAAGATCCTCTCCACGGTAACCACTCTTCATTTCCCATCATTTATCATCCCAGAGATACCCAAAGCCTCACAGCCTCTTTCCCCTTCTGGACTCTGGTCCTCCTTTCCCATCTTCAGTCTACAGGCCTCTGGGGTTTTCTAATAACTCTGAACCCCTAAGTATTCCTGCAATGCGTTCCCTTCCTTCTCTTCCCGATCACCAAATCAACCTTTCCCCCCAACTCGTTCCCCTCAAATTCCCCTCTTCCCGGGACCCTCCTAGTGCCGGGCTCGAGATTTACTTTCCTAGGGGCTTTCTCCTCCCCGCGTCCCCAAATCCTCCTCCATTCCTAATCCTTTAACAAGTCCACTCGCAGGCGCCAGTCCACGAAAGCCACCTCGCCAGCGCCCCTAAAGCCCGGCCTCGCCCCGCACCCCCAACTCCCCCCTTGTCTCCACGCCCACCCCGAAGCCCACCTCCAACCGCCTCCGGCCCCTCCTCAGCACCGACTGGGCGCCCGCCGCCTTGCCTCTCTCCGCGGGGCCTCAGCGTCTGTCGGCTAAAGAGGGGGTGGGGGTGCCTGACTAGGCTGCGGGGGGGAAGGGGAAGCTGCGGGGCGGGGGCGGAGGGGGCCGGGGTGCGGGAGGTTTGAACACGGCGCCAGAGCAGGGGCGGAGACAGCCAGCCGTGGGCGGCCGCGGCGCGGCGACCTCGGCTCCAGGGTAACGGAGGCGGAGGCCCAGACTGCACCGCGGGGCGCGCGCAGCCAATGATATGCCCGCCCCCGACCTCCCATTGGCTTCTGTTGCTACTGGATTCTCTTTCCATTGGCTTCGGTGGAACTGGAAGGCGGAACGATGCGTACAACGGAAGGCGGCCGTTGGCTGACCGCTCTAGCTGTGGCAGCAGAGGAGAGGGGCGAAGCTGTGCAAGCCGCAGCCCAGAGAAGCGCGCCCGGCCCCTTTTAGGCTGCGCGGAGGCAGTCGTGGCCGCAGGAGGGTCTAGGGGCTTCGTGTGTGGCTGGGAGGTGAAGGCCTCTGGTGAAGTGAATTGTAAAAATGAGCCACTGCCTAATTGAAAACACTGAAAATTGTCTCAGATCGCTTTTGGAAATCACTTGGTTTGAAGTTAGAAAAAGCCAGTCGCTTCTCTGTTTTTAGCACTGAAATTGCTGATTTTCAAGAGGATGTAGAGTAACCATAATGATTCTTCTGCCTCGAAGTCCTGGCTTTCGTGAAAGACGAAAGCGCCCCATGTTTTAAAAAGGGTTTGAGATGGAATGACATATGAAACATTTGCGCTTTTTTTTTTTTTTTTAAAGAAAACGTCTGTGGCGCATGCCATTAAGAGCTGCTGTAGGCATATTTTCCCTTTAAAAACAATGGACAGTGTATTAAACGGCATTAATTGCGGGAGGCGAGGAAGGTTAAAAAAAAATTACTCTTTGTGCTGAAGGTTCTTTTAAGCCTTTCTAAGCCTTCTGATTATCAAGATGGTTTTAACACCACACTCCGCTGTCTCGCCATTGTTAAAAGGTCTAAAACTTCCATTCAGCAGACAATCTAATTCTTGAAGGCAAAGGCGTTTCTAATCAACCTTCTGACCATGGATTATGATAATTCCGTTTCTTGCTTGGCCTTGTTTTAGACTTACACTGTTTCACACCTTTCGTTTTATCCTATCAATATATTTCATTTCAAGTTAAAGATTAACCCACTTAAACAAAATCATGTGTGCCTGCATGGTCACTTCAGTCCTGTTGGACTCTGCCACCCTATTGTTGCAGGAAGGCGGACTCCTTCCAGGGCCCGAAACTGGGCTCTTGTCTAACAGTGGGACTCCGAGGAGACACATGTGCTGACAAAGCTAGAGATTTTATTGGGAAAGGGCACCCTGGTGGACAGCAGTAGGGTAAGGGAACCCAGGAGAACTGCTCTGCTGTGTGGCTCACAGTCGCCGGTTTTATGGTGATGGGATTAGTTTCCGGGTGGTCTTTGGCCAATCATTCTAATTCAGAGTCTTTTCTGGTGGCACATGCATCGTTCAGCCAAGATGGATGCTAGTGAGAGGGATTCTGGGAAGTGGACGGACACATGGTGTCTCCTTTAGACCTTACCCGAACTCTTCTGGTTGGTGGTGGCTTATTAGTTCCGTATTCCTTATCAGGATCTCCTGTCATAAAACAACTCATGCAAATGGTTACTATGGTGCCTGGCCAGGATGGGCAGTTTCAATCAGTGTGCTTCCCCTAACACTATGAACCATAACCCGCCAGCTTCCTCTGTCCATGGGGATTTTCCAGGCAAGAATACTGGAGTAGGTTGCCATGCCCTCCTCTAGAGAATATTCCCCACCCAGGGGTTGAACCCTCGTCTCTCATGTTTCCCATGTTGGCAGGCGGATTCTTTACCACTAGTGCCGCCTGGGAAGCCCAAACAATATCATAATTAAATGTAATTTTCTCTATGTGCTAATAATTGAAGAAAAATAATTAACTGTTAGTGAAAATGATAAGTAATATCAGAAAATGCACTGAAATAACTTCATTAATTTGTTTAAATGCTAATACTCTTCATTAAAATATCTCACTAGTTAGTACTCCGTTAAAGTTAATACTACATAGGTTACTAAACTCATCAGTGGATTACTTTTAAAGGAAGTTGTATAGTCAAAAAACATGCTGTAGTTAGGTTTTAAAAAACCCGAAAGACAAAAAAAGTCTCCAGAATCAACTGGGGTTTGCCAACACTCAAGGACAGTTGAGAATGAATGATATTTATTCAGCCATCACAATTTGATAGTGTAATCTCATTCTATCTTCATTCAGATACTAGATGGGTATTGTTATTCATCGTTCTACATGAAGAAAAAGATTCTGTGAGGTTAAAGGACCTACCACTATATACTAAATAGTGGTTGAACAAAGATTTAAGTCAAGGTAGCTAAATTCCAGGTTTCAAATTTAAGGCCTTTAATATGTTTCACCAACAAGTTGGTAAGAGTTTCTGGAAAGCAAGAAAGAACTGAAAAGTTTAGGTGTCTCCATAAAATTGTCTAATTGGATGTGACACATTTTCAAGACCTTTACAATGTAGAGTTTTATTCATTCTTATCATATTTGAAATAACAGTGACTATCAACTTATTGGACCTAGGAAAAAGATCAAAAGAATTTATAAGCCTACAGAAGTTAGAGATCAGTTCATTGAACTAGGTTATCCCAAAATAGGAGATAATTTCAGATGTTTTTATGTGATTTTACATGATTTTGATATTCTGATACGACTGGAATTTTCTAAGATTATACCATTTGCCATCTCATTTCACTACACTACATAGAATTCTGCTTTTCAAAAATAAAAGGAACCAAAATCAATAAAACTACACCTTTATATTTCTGCCACTTGAAATTATAATCAACAGTAACCAGGCTTTTTGTTTTTAAAGATTATATTTATGAAAAATTTTTCTAATAATCATTAAGCACTTTAGAGTTTTATTTTTAATACTCTTGGGCTTACATTGTTATTGCAATATCTCCAGTTTAACTGAATGTTAATTTTTTGCAGTACTCTGATTGCCTTGTTTAATGCTATATGGCCAATGATACAGATGATATTAATGAAAAATTTCCTAGAAATGCTTATGAAAAGACTTATTCCCATTTTCCATAGGGGGAAACTATAAAGTGTTTGAACAATTTGTTAGAAGCTTCATGAAATTAATAGGAAGAGTAGTAAGTAGACTTTGCAACTGTAGACAATCCAGAAACTACGACTATAATTTAAAATGGCCATACTAGAAATAATCACAAATTAGAAAGTTCACCAGCATATAATTATTCTTAGCTAAAATTCAGGTGTCCATTTATATAATTAAAAAAAAAATACTGTCACAGTTTTGTGTATTTTACCTAGATATGTGATACATAATGCAAAATTCAAAAATTCTAAATCTAACTTTTCGTGATATATTGCTAGAAAATTTTAAATTCATTAATGAATTCCAGGTAAATAGTAGATTGTCAGCACATAGTATTAACTTTAAAACATAATCTAATACACCAGGTGCTTAAAAGAAATTCAGAGACTTCCCTGGTGGTTCAGTGGCTGAGGATCTGCCTTCCAATGAAGGGGACACAGGTTCCATCCCTGGTTGGGGAACTGAGATCCCACATGCTGTGGGGCAACTAAGCCCCCAAACCACAACTAGAAAAGTTGCAATGAAAACCCAGCACAACCAAAAAAAGAAAAGGAAAAAAAAAAAAAAAAGAAAGAAATTGAATGGCTTCAGAAAACTGAGATATCAGTTCAGTTCATTCGCTCAGTTGTGTCCAACTCTTTGCGACCCCATGAACCACAGCACGCCAGGCCTCTCTGTCCATCACCAACTCCCAGAGTCCACCCAAACCTAAGTCCATTGTGTCGGTGATGCCATCCAACCACCTCATCCTCTGTCGTCCCCTTCTCCTCCTGCCCTCAATCTTTCCGAGCATCAGGGTCTTTTCAAATGAGTCAGCTCTTCGTATCAGGTGGCCAAAGTATTGGAGTTTCAGCTTCAACATCAGTCCCTGCAATGAACACCCAGGACTGATCTCCTCTAGGATGGACTGGTTGGATCTCCTTGCAGTCCAAGGGACTCTCAAGAGTCTTCTCTGACACCACAGTTTAAAAGCATCAATTCTTTGGCGCTCAGCTTTCTTTATAGTACAACTCTCACATCCATACATGACCACAGGAAAAACCGTAGCCTTGACTAGACAGACCTTTGTTGGCAAAATAATGTCTCTGTTTTTTAATATGCTGTCTAGGTTGGCCATAGCTTTCCTTCCAGGGAGCAAGCGTCTTTTAATTTCATGGCTGCAATCACCATCTGCAGTGATTTTGGATCCCCCCAAAATAAAGTCTGCTACTGTTTCTACTGTTTCCCCATCTGTTTGTCATGAAGTGATGGGACCAGATGCCATGATCTTAGTTTTCTGAATGTTGAGCTTTAAGCCAACTTTTTCACTCTCTTCTTTCACTTTCATCAAGAGGCTCTTTAGTTCTTCTTCACTTTCTACCATAAGGGTGGTGTCATGTGCATATCTGAGGTTATTGATATTTCTCCCAGCAATCTTGATTCCAGCTTGTGCTTCCTCCAGCCCAGCGTTTCTCATGATGTACTCTGCATAGAAGTTAAATAAGCAGGGTGACAATATACAGCCTTGACGTACTCCTTTTCCTATTTGGAACCAGTCTGTTGTTCCATGTCCAGTTCTAACTGTTGCTTCCTGACTTGCATACAGGTTTCTCAAGAGGCAGGTCACGTGGTCTGATATTTCCATCCCTGCCGGGGTCCAGCCCCGGTGGATCCAGGGAATTTGAAGCGGGGACGGCATCGGCGAGGATCAGGAAACAACTGCTTAATTAAACGTTAATTAAGGATATAAAGAGTAATAGAATGAGGATAGCTCAGTGAGGAAAGTCAGTGGAGAAAAGAGGCTGAATAATTCAGCCAGAAGGTAAGAGAAAGAACGACATGGTGAGACCAAGTTTCGGTGAACAAGGCCCACACTTTATTTTCCAAAGTAGTTTTTATACCTTAAGTTATGCATAGAGGATAATGGGGGAAGGGGTAGAGTCATGCAGCAAGCCAGGCTTTCTTCCTGCAAACTTACCATATGAAAAAGCTTAGGTGATTTGCATCATCTTCTGGCCCGGAGGCCTGTTAACATTTTAAGACCCTTTCTTCAGAAAACTTATTTTTCTCTAAAGGTGATAAGTCAAGCGCCACCCTCCAAAAGCATTAGATAAAGTTGCATTCCTAAAGGGCAAAGGTGTGGTGGGCTATAACAAGAAAAAGAATTAACTCAAGGGTCCCAGGTTACAAACATTAAAGCTACTATTTACACCAATTATATTAATCAATACACTGCCAGGGACACAGCAGGTAAGGGATATGGAGCCTTAGCAGCAAACATTGGCCCAACAAGTGAAAATCCCTTCACCAATACAATTTCTAATCAATCTTTTAACTGCTCAAAGGAATCTGTATTTAGACAGTTTAGAACATCTCATGCCTCTCACAGTTTGGAGGCTCTGAGCAGTCACATGTGGCCGGAAAAACCTATTCAGGCAGGCTAGAGGACTTCCAAGGGAGTTTGTAGGTTGAAACACTGTCACACCCAGGAATTATTAACTGGAGCTGTAAGCTAACTCTTTTTCAGAGAGAGGTAGTGGGGGACAGCCCCCTGTAAAGTCAGAGGTGTAGGTGAAAGCACAAAGCAGAAAGTAGGCAGACTCTGGTTTTGGGGGTAGATTGCTCGAGAATTTCCAGGGAGACTCCTGAGGCTTGATCCCGCCTTTGCGTATGCCAAGCCTCCTTCCTCATGACCTTTGCCAGGGGCGGAGCTCGCTCCCCACACATCCCTTTCAGAATTTTCCACAGTTTATTGTGATCCACACAGTCAAAGGCTTTGGCATAGTCAATAAAGCAGAAATAGATGTTTTTCTGGAACTCTCTTGCTTTTTCAATGATCCAGCAGATGTTGGCAATTTGATTAAAGAACAGTAAAATTGGAGACACAGAAAGTAGTCTCTTCGTATAAGAACAAATTTAGTCTGATTGTTGTTATTATTTGCCTTTGCAGTACAGAAAGGCTGATACCGTTTGATTATTGCTTTATTTAAATAAGGGCTTCCCTGGTGGCTCAGATGGTAAAGAATCTGCCTGCAATGCAGGAGATGTGGGTTTGATCCCTGGGTTGGGGAGACCTCCTGGAGTAGGGAATGCCTTTCCACTCCTGTATTCATGCCTGGAGAAATCCAGGGACAGAGAAACCTAGCAGGCTACAGTCCATGGAGTCCCAAAGAGTTCGACACGGCTGAGTGACTAACATACTTTTCTTTAAAGGATAAATTTTATTTGATCACTTTGAAATTTATAAGTTAATTATTTTGTTAGTGGAGAAAGAAAAGTATTGAGATATTTACTAGTATTTTTATTTCATAATTGGTGAGTAAATCACTAATAGTTTCTCAATTTCAGGGAGTCTATTTGTATGGGGGAGGGGGCTTTGCTTTTGTTTTGCCTGAGTGTGTAAGTGAAAGTCGCTCAGTCCTGTCACTCTTTGTGACCCCATGGAGTGTAGCCCACCAGGCTCCTCTGTCCATGGGATTCTTTGGGCAAGAATACTGGAGTGGGTTGCTATTTCCTTCTCCAGGGGATCTTCCTGACCCAGGGATTGAACCCTTGTCTCCTGCATTGCAAGCAGATTCTTTACCATCTGAGCTTTGTTTTGCATAAAAAGAACTAAACCCAAAGTTGTTTTAAGCTAGTTTGTAATACATGTTTTCATATTTTGTTCCGCCACAATTACATCTTTAAGTAAGTCAACTTATAGATCAAAATGCTGTCTTCAACACAGTTTTGGACTAGCATTGAGGGAAAATGAAATTCTATTTGTATTCACATTGTTCAATGTGAAAGGGAGAATAATGTAGTTTCCTTAGTAGATAACTTGCCTGTTCTCAACTGAAAATAACCCACAGGAGATTCTGTTAAAATAAGTGACTATTTTTAGTTGACAATAAATATCCTGTGTAAAGAAAAAGTATTTTTACTACTTCAGAGTTCTAGCAGAATAGCCAGCTATTTTTTTCAGTAAAAACAGGTAAATGGCATAGAGAAGAACTGCCATTTGGAAAATGGAAAATCTGAGCTAGAAAACTTCATTCATTCATTAAATACATATTGAGTACTTGGGGGAATACAGAGATGAAAATGAAATCGTTGTATTCCAGCTGCCTGCTATCTAATGAACAAGAAAGGTAAGTTTTCTGATAGCAAGTCCTATGTAATAAGGGCAATTATAAAGATATGCCTAAGGTGCTAAGGGGAGTTGAAGAAGAAACTCTCAACTCAGCCTGGTGGCCCAGATATGCTTCCCAGAGGAAATGACTATTGAATTAGAGTTTATGTCACATAAAGCTAACCAAAAGTGCAAAGATATATAAGGAAGAAATAAATCAGTATATACCCAAGCAGGACAGTGCATGCCCAGAGAGGCAGGGCTGTAAACATCACGGGGAGGGCGTGGGGAAACTTAGAGCATACACTGGGTGAGGGAATGGCCCCCTCTCTCTCCAGTGTACACTTGAAGAGGAGGCAAAGGCTAGATTGTAAATGAATTTTTTTTTTTTAATGTATTCATTTGGCTGTGCTGGTTTTAGTTGCAGCACACGATATCTTCGTTGCATCATGCTGCTGCTGCTAAGTCGCTTCAGTCGTGTCCGACTCTGTGCGACCCCATAGACGGCAGCCCACCAGGCTCCCCCATCCCTGGGATTCTCCTGGCAAGAACACTGGAGTGGGGTGCCATTGCCTTCTCTGTCGTTGCATCATGAGGGCTCCCTAATTGCAGCGCATGGACTCTTTAGCTGCTGTGCATGACTTTAGCTGCTCCAAGGCGTGGGAATCCTAGTTCCCCAATCAGACTAGCGATCGAATCTGTGTCCCCTGCATTGCAAGGTGGATTTTTAACTGCTGGACCACAAGGGAAGTCCCTAAACACCTTTTTAAGCTTCTGTTTAATCCCAAAAGCCATGAGGCAGTGACTAATAAATTTGGGGATCAATATGATTTGATATCTGCTTTAGAAAGAATTGACAGGCTTCCCTGGGAGCTCAGACAGTAACGAATCTGCCTGCAATACAAGAGACCAGAGTTCGATCCCTAAGCTGGAAAGATCTGTGGAGAAGGGGATGGCTACCCACTCCAGTATTCTTGCCTGGAGAATTCCATGGACAGAGGAGCCTGGCGGGCTACAATCCATGGCGTTGCAGAGAGTTGGACACAACTAAAGCGATTTTGCACGCACGCACACTTCACCAAAGATGGTGAGGGCAGAAGGGCAAGTATGAACAGTATTTATCCATTACTTGTCAAGGACAGTAATAAGTGGTTTGGTGACCATGTTTGAGATATCTTTGGGACATACATTTCTAACATGACTTAGTAATTTCACTCCAAGGTATTTACGTAGGAGCTATAAAAACATATATCCAAAAAGTACTTAATCAGTAGTGTCTATAACAGCTTTATTCATATTAGGCAAAATAGGAAACAATTCAAATATCCATCAACATGAGAATAAAAATTATAATGTAATGCTGGTCATCAATAGAATTAATGACTGATCAACATGGATGAATTTCAAAGACATGATATTGAGCAAAAGAAGTCAGACACAAAAAAATATATATGATGTATATTTCCATGAATCAGTTCAAAACAGACAAAGTTCATCTGTATCGGTAAAAATTGGAACAGTCAGGGTAGTGACTGACTGAAAGGGAGTGAAAGAGAATTTTAGAGTGATGTGAATTTACTATATCTTGACTGCGGTAGTAGTTAAAAGAGTGTTTCCTTTATCTAAACTCATCAGAATTTATACTTAAGATAGATGTCTTTCCCTGTATGTGAACTTAACCTCAATTTTAAAAAATGGCTTAGTTAAAAACAAAAAAGAGTAAATTATATAACAGAAAAATCTAGAAGTAGACCCAGCTCCAAATATGGTGGTGGTTTAGTCCCCAAGTTGTGTCCGACCCTTACGACCCCATGGAGTGTAGCCCCACCAAGGCTCCTCTGTCCATGGGATTTTCCAAGCAAGAATACTGAAGTGGGTTGCCATTTCCTTCTCCAGGGGATCTTCCCAACCCAGGGATTGAACCCCAGTCTCCTGCATTGCAGGCAGAATCTTTACCAACTGAGCCACCAGGGAAGCCCAATTAAATTTTTGTTTCTCTTTATCTCTTGCATGTATTTTCTAATGTGCAGGTTTTATATCTGGCAGGCTTTCCCGGTCAGGTTTGACCACCAAAGCTCCGGGCTTACATTCTATTCATCTAACAACCCATTGGAAAAGAACACCTCTTTTCTGATTGATCCAGAAGAAATCCTGGTATTAAAATCTCTGTTCATACCTGAGCATGAACTAATTACTGTGGCCAGGTGGATCCTTTGGGTGGGGAAAGCAGAAAAGAATTTTCAGGTTCATCCAGAAGAGTTGAGAGAGGTGGTTATCCAAAGGAAAACTGGAATCTTGCTACAAGAAGGAATATGGGGCAAAACCAATAGATGTCCCCAAAAGTGATGATAAACTTTTATTCAAATGGGTTCATAGTGTCTGGTAATTTTTTAATTCTTTTAAGAAAAGCACACATAAGTCTAAGTTCCCTAGTCTTTAATATATATAAGATCAGCCAAACTGGTTGTCTGCTGACCCCTTCCTTCTGATTTATAGTACCTCCACTATCAAGACTTCCCCATCCATAATTTCCAGGACTTTCCAGAGAGTATCTCATACTTACAACTAACCTCACTGGTAATCCTTAGGAAAGAAAACAGGGCTACTGCCCTGGCATGTGACAATCTACCTCATTTCTCTCTAGAACCCAGCAGTTTTCACTGGTGGCTGTCACTGATTGACCGAGTACCACGACTTATGTCCATGCCAAAGTTGAACTGGAATGCTGCCAGTTATATGTGATTGTTTCTCAGTTCCTAGCCTGCCTTCCTATTTTCTATTATGTGATGCTGAGACTAGAATGCAGCTAACTGCATCTCCCAGGCTCCCTTGTGACTTGGCTCACTGCTGGGTTCTGACAGCAGGAGGCATTAAAGAAAGGGCTGGAAGGAAGGCAGTGAGGAGAGGGATATTCGTCTTCATGTCCTTGTTCCTATAATGTTACTCCAGCAGCAGCAACAGCAGTTGGTTCTAGTCTGACATGTTTTTTGCTGCTCCTCGGACCAGACACCTGGATATCCCTCCTGTGGGTATAGATACCAGCCCTGTTGGATCTTTTCTCTGAGTTCCTAAGTTTTAGTGACCCCCACCTCTCTTCTTTGGTTCCCTTAACCCATACAGGTAACTGCCTTTTGCACGACCCTTAGAACGTTAGTTAAAATTAAAGCTTACACATAAAATAAGGAGAACATAAAAAAAAAAAAAAACTATCAAAACTGCCATCTGAGAGGGGACTGATCTGATCTACCTCTCTCAGTCTTCCTCTGCTTCTATTTCTGGCTAAGAAGGTATTTAAAGGTCACTGTAAATGACTGCCCGTCTCCAAGCTTCTCAGTTGGCTTCGTGCCTCCTTCTATCTAATCCTCCCAACTGAACATCTGATTCATCATTTTAACAATAACCCTTTCCCTCTGCCTCCCCTCCCTTCGTGGCTCTCCTCCCTGGCCTGTCTGGACATGCTTGTGATGTCAGATGCCTGCACTTGAGCTGTCCTTTTGGTATCCATGGTGATGGATGAAAAATAAGCTGCTTTGGAGTGATTTAAACTTTAATCCATTCAAATGATGCATGCTTTATTACTATGCAGGTGACTCTTTTCCCCCCAGAACTTACAGATCACTGAAATCTTGAATTATTAAAGAATTAACATGCCTTTTCTTTTCTTCCTCTCTTTTCCTTTTCTTCCTTTTTAAAAATCTTTTTTGCCTTGCTAAGTTCAAATAATCTTTTTCATCTCAGGATCTGCAACTCTTTTCTTGATAATTAAATCAACATGAAAATAATTTCAGAAATATGATTCCAAAGGAAAAGGAATTACAAAAGATATTTAAAGTTCATCCTCACTACATGTATATAAGGGACTTGCATTAGGCTAAGTAAAGCTTGGAAAGCCTATATAACACTTGGGAAAACATAAGCAAACTGTAAAACATTTACAAAGTGTCACTTCCCAAAATGTTGGCCTCTTAAAACCAGTATGTGAAATGACTTCAGTGGTCTTTAGGTATAGTATTACATTCAGTTCAGTTCAGTTCAGTTGCTCAGTCGTGTCCAACTCTTTGCGACTCCATGAATCGCAGCACGCCAGGCCTCCCTGTCCATCACCAACTCCCAGAGTTCACCCAGACCCACGTCCATCGAGTCAGTGATGCCATCCAGCCATCATAACTGGCTGCAAGTCTTTCTGAATTCAGGAAAGAGAAAATGTCAGCCTGGTGGCAGTTTTCAGCACTAATGCTAATACCTGCTGATCATTTTTTAAAAACAGGCTTTGTTTTATCAAAACAAGCTTTTTAAAAAACAGGCATTTTTTAAAAACAAGTTTTTCAAGCAATGGTTTCTAGCTAAAATGTATTAACTCTTTGCATTCTATCAATGTTTATAGTTTCCTTCTCATTTATGAACGACAATGACTTTTCAGTGATCTAAAGTTTCTTTACATTAAAAACAAATGTAATAAATGCTACAAGTGATACAAATGAATAGCAGAAGTCATGAAGGCAGAAGTTATGGGACACTTAATTCTCCACATTTGTGCTACAGTCAAGAGCCAAGGTCCTGTCTGTTTTTCTGGTGAGGAAGGGGGCGAGGGGGTGATATGCATTTGTACACTTTTCTTAACTGTTACCTCTCTTATTTTCCTGCTTCAAAGTTTGGGCACTCTTTGAATTAGTTTCTTGTTTTCTGGATATATACCTAAGAGTGGAATTGCTGGGTCATTGCACTCCAGTGTTCATAGCAGCATTATTTGCAATTGCCAAAATACAGAAACAACCTAAGTATCCATCCACAGATAAACAGATAAAGAAGACAGGGTGTATATATACAATGAATATGACTCGGCCGTTAAGGAAAAAAAGAATGAAATTGTGCCATTTGCAGCATGAATAGACTTGGAGGGTATTATGCTAAGTGAAATAAGTCAGACAGAGAAAGACAAATACTGTATGACATCACTTATATGTGGAATCTAAACAATGAAACAAACTAGTACATAAAACAAAAAAGAAAGACTCACAGATACAGAGGACAAACTAGTGGTTACCAGTGGGGGACAGGGAAGATGGGAGGGGGCAGGCAGGGGTAGGATTTTAAGAGATATAAAACTACTGGGTATAAATTAAGCTCGAAGGATATATTGTACAACACAGGGAATACAGCCAATATTTTATAAGAACTATAAATGGGATATAACCACTAAAATTGTATACCTATAACTTATATAATATTGAACATCAACTATACTTCAATTTTAAAAATAGAAAAAACAACAATAACAACAACAACCAAAAAACCCTACAAAAGTCTGACACTCAATGATCAATGTAGACAGAAGTGAGTAAGCCTTGGGGAAAAACATTAATATCATATGAACAATCCAGAATAGGCAAGCTCATAGAGACATAAAGTAGAACAGAGGTAACCAGAAACAAAAAAGCCAGCAGGGGATGGGAGCTACTGTATAAAAGATACAGAATTTTTGTTTGAGATGATGAAAACCTTCTGGAAATAGACAATGGTGATGGTAATGCAACTTTTACATTTATTTAGTGCCACTGAATTGCATGCTTAAAATGGTAAATTTTACACAGTGCTGTTTATTTTGGTGGTGGTTTAGTCGCTCGGACGTGTCTGACTCTTTGTAACCCCATGGGCTGTAGCCTGCCAGGCTCCTCTGTCCATAGGATTCTCCAGGCAAGAATCCTGGAGTGGGTTGCCATTCTCTTCTCCAGGGGATCTTCTCAACCCAAGGATCAAACCTGCATCTCCTATATTGCAGGCAGATTCTTTACCACTGAGCAACCAGGGATATTTTACCACAACTTTAAGAAATATTGCAATTCATGGCTGCTCTTAGCCTTGATGACAGAAGCTTTTGTGAACTGGCACAGGTGGTCACATCTGGCTTTAAAGCTGAGTGAAGCCGGCATGGATGGGATGCCCTTCCTGAAAATTCAGAAGCAAAGCAGGACTCAGGGCAAGTCCAGGCTGAGCAGCAGTAACTGTGCGATTCATTAGACTGGATCCTGAGACGAGAGTGAGGGACCTGGGACTTCTCCGGTGGACCAGTGGTTAAGAATATGCTTTCCAATGCAGAGGATGCATGTTGGATCTCTGGTTGGGGAACTAAGATCGCACATGCTGCAGGGCAAAGAAGCCCAAGTCCACAACTACTAACCCTGAGCGCCCTTGAGCCCCCTTGCCACAACTAGAGAAGTTGGAGTACCACATCTAAGGCCAGATGCAGCCAAGTAAATAAATAAATAAGAAACACAAATATACCCAGTTGCCTATGGCTGCTCTAAAAAAAAAAAAAGAATGAGTGACCTGAATCTGAAGACTCAGGCAAGAAATGAGGCAGCAGGAAGCCAGATCCCACTTGTCCTGTTTGGCATCCCTGAACCCTGTTTCTTCTTGTCGAAGGCACAGTGGCCAGCTGCTTGCTCCTGGTGATAAGACAAGAGTGGGGTCATGGTCATGGTATAGAGACCAGGCAGCAGGTCACTAGGTAAGACATTACCTAAGACATTTAAGAAAACTGTAAGAGTTGGATGAATTGAGAAGACTTTTCACCAGATAATACAAATTAAATAATATAAAGACAGAGAGTGGGATAAAAGTTATTGAACTTGAAAAGTATCTCTGGTCTTCCCCTTACCTACTTCCTAATATTGCATGAGATTTCCTGTTGGCCCAGAGTTGTAGCTCCTGCCCAAAGCTGAGATCATTCTCTGAAGTGAAGTGAAAGTGTTAGTTGCTCAGTCATGTCCGACTCTTTGCGACCCCATGGACTGTAGTCTGCCAGGCTCCTCTGTCCATGGAATTCTCCAGGCAAGAGTACTGGAGTGGGTAGCTATTCCCTTCTCCAGGGGATCTTCCTGACCCAGGGATTGAACCCACGTCTCCTGCACTGCAGGCAGATTCTTGACCGTCTGAGCCATTAGGGAAGCCCCATCATTCTCTAAAGAGCCATAAATAATTAGAACTCAAAACGTTCCACCAGAGCTTATTAAAAAGTATAGAATCAACCTTACCACTACCAACCACCACCCTCAGAAACTCCTTTCTTTGCCTTCATCTTACCAAAGGAAAGGCCTAGTGGTGGGCGTGAGGGGAAGAAATCCAGGAGAATAATTCATAGAGATTCATCAGATGCCTTGAAGAAGAGCAGACTAGCATCTTGGTCCCTGAATGATACCTGCTAAGTTGCAACCTCTTGGGAACTTTGTGCTGCTGTTGGACTAAAGCATTTGAGCTGGTTTGGGGTTGTCTCCCATTGTTTATGAGGCATGCATAGAGACTAAATGTTCATTTCTGGGCTAAAATTTCTGATGGTGAGAATAGAAAAGCCATTCCCAATAAGGCTTGAAGATACAGTGTGCCTAGAAGAAGGAAGGCTCCTGGCCCCAGTCCATTGGCCGTGGTGTTAAAGGACACAGCAGGGACATCTGGAGTCTCAAGAGTCCATGTGCAGGAGCAGGGACTTAGAGGAGAAGCAGAAGAGCACGGGGCGGCCCAGGAGACCCATGAGTGGTCGATGCACAACCCAGACAGACTGGAAGGATGACCAACAGGGCAACCTGAAGGAAGTCTGGTTGGACCTTCTCTTCCTCACAACAGAGGGGACCGGGGGAAAGCTGAGCATTGCCCCAACACACCCACACTTCACCTTCCTGGGGACCACCTCATCCTCGGAGGCATTGGCATCAGACAAGAACATGATGAACCAGAGAGAGACTAGTGATACCTCCCCACTGAGACCCATGGGCCATCACAGGAGAAGGTGGAGGCTGACCCTCTCCATACTCCAGAGCCAGCTGGACCAGCTCCCCTCCTTTTGTTGTGTTCAGAGCTCCAGCTTCGACTGTGTGAGGGGAGGAAAAGAGGTTGAGTCAGAAATGAGCCTGAAGCTTTAAAACTGAAATACACTTCCAACCCTGAAAGTAGCAGCCGTGTTATAGAATCTGCCCAAGATGTTAGTTTGGAATTCAAGACAGCACAGTGGAAAGCAGTGATACTGCTGTATTTTTGAATATTGAGACAGCTTCATTAACATACATAATCCAGCTATGTACATGATTTTTTATGAGTTTTTTTTTCACTTGACAATTTTCTCATCTTAAAAAATCTTCAGTCTCAAAAAGTCTATATAAATATTGTTTATAATAGTCTATTTCCATTTTACAGATATGTCACAACTTGTTAACCATTAATATTGTAGGATACTGATGTTGTTTTCAAATTTTAAGAATTGAATTCTAACATTTATTTGTTCCTTTAAATGTGAGGATTATTTTCATTATTAAATATCCGCTGATCCATGGACAAGGAGATTCTGACCACCAAGTAATCCATTAAAACACAGTCTGTGGTATAGGTAAGCTAGCCAGGAGTTTCTGATGATGTATTTCCTAAGCTGGCAGCATTACACACTTTATGCTTCCAGTGCTTGCCAATTTGTATGGAGCTGATGGCCGTAGTCCTAAAGGATATAACATGTCCCTGCCTTCTAGAATATAAGCATCTCAGGGTGAGACTTTGTCTCTGTTTCATTCTCTGCCATATGCCTGGTACCTAGAACAGAGGTCAACGCAGACTAGGCACCAAAATAGTAGTTTAAAACAAAAAAGCTAATGTAGTTTTAAGTAGGAGTGGGACATAATTACTCTTCAATTTCCTTTTGGTTTTTGCAGAGTGCATTTATGGGGACCACATAGGAGTGGTTAGGATAAGAATGGATCTAACAGAAGAAAATGACAGGAGGCACGGCCACTAGTAGAAGACAGAACAAAGTGGGGGAAGGAGCTTACGGTTCTGGTATCTGAATAAATATTGACAAGATGCTGCAGTTTTGTTTCTATTGAGATTTAAGTTAACCAATTCAATTAGTGAGATAGCAGATTCATAATAACATGGCTGAAACCACGCAATGGTCATATAGGGGAGGTTATTCCTAGTGTTGCCAAGTGTGGACTAAACACACACATCTAATCCTCTGCCCCATGAAGTCCCAGGGAAATAACAGAAGAACCATCACATAAATCTTAAAAAACATTTTAAAGATTAAAAACGTAACATACCTCCATGGGACAGAGATAGCAATTGATCAGAAGTTTGCAGAAATCCTAGAAGACAGAAACTAATTAGGATCAGACTGAAGGTGCAAATAGAGAAGTGAAAAGCTACAGTCTAAAACTTCATAGGTAAGAGAATTCCTTTCTAAATGAGGTCCAGAGAAATTCCAAGTTCAGAGACAGTGTTGGCAAAAGTCAGTTAAAATGGGGTTATCATCCATATAATTAATTAAAGAACTACTGAGACAGCTGGGTCCTCCCTACTCCTCTTTCCCTCTCTTTCTCTGTCTTTCCCCTGGGTTTATATCCCCAAACTCAGTCTACAAACAGCATGCATGGAAGAGCTCCTTAAAGCCACAACACACTATCTGCATCATGTGCGAGTGTGTCACTGAGTCACTTCAGTTGTATCCGCTTCTTTGCAACCCCATGGACTGTAGTCCGCCAGGCTCCTCTGTCCATGGGATTTTCCAGGCAAGAATATACTGGAGTGGGTTGCCATGGCCTCCTCCAGGGGATCTTCCTGACCCAGGGATTGAACCCATGTCTCTTATAACTCCTGCACTGGCAGGCAAGTTCTTTACCACTAGCGCCACCTGGGAAGCCCTATCAGCATTATAAATGTCAACAATTTAAAGACAATTTAACAAACTCAGGAGGGAAAAAGGTGGAGTATCTGTAAATGTCCGAATTTCCTCATCTTTCATAACTAGTTGATGAAGACCACCTAAAATTAATGTCAATAAATACAAGTGAGAAGTTAGAGGATAACCACCACAAAAAAATAAAATCCTTTACATTCAGAGGACTAGATGAAAATGATTACCCCTGGGGAGTGAGACTTGGCACAGGTGATGGGGGGAGGGGCAAGGAGTCTTAGAGAAATCTGTATAACTTAGAAGATTTTCTAAGTTTTGATATTGGTTTAATAAATTGTTAAATGTTTAGTAAGAGGAAAATTGGGCTTCCCTGTGGCTCAGCTGGTAAAGAATCCTCCTGCAATGTGGGAGACCTGGGTTCAATCCCTGGGTTGGGAAGATCCCCTGGAGAAGGGAAAGGCTACCCACTCCAGTACTCTTGCTTGGAGAATTCCATGGACTGTATAGTCCATGGGGTCGCAAAGAGTCGGACACAACTGAGCGACTTTCACTTTTACTTCAAGAGGAAAACAGAAATGAACACACTAAAATGTTAATAGTGGTTGCTTTTGAATTATAAGAATTATGGACATTTGGGGGTTTTCTATAGCTCTACATTGTCCAAGCTTACTATCTCCATTACTTCCGTCATAGAAAAAAAAATGTATTAAGGAACTGTATAGCACAGAGAACTATACTCAATATATTGCAATAACCTGTAAGGGAAAAAACCTAAAAAACAATATATTATGGGCTTCCCTGATGACTCAGATGGTAAAGAATCTGCCTTCAATGCAGGAAACCTGGGTTCGATCCCTGGGTCGGGAAGATTCACTGGAGAAGGGAATGGCTACCCACTCCAGTATTCTTGCCTGGAGAAACCCATGGACAGAGGAGCCTGGCAGGCTACGGTATATATAAAAATGAATCACTTCCTGTATGCCTGAAACTAGCACAACATTATAAATCAAGTATACTACAATTTAAAATTTTAAAAATAAATTAAAAAAATTAAAAAGATACGAAAAATTAGGCTCTCAAAACACACACACATAAAGTAACTGTTGTGACCATGGCTTTGCTGTAAAGTATTAAACGTGCAGATAAAGAATCTGAAACATGTAGCTGAAGAGAGGAGGCTTGGTTTTGTAACTATTGGTAACAGAAAGACAGAAATTGAACCTGAAGAGCAGAAACTGGCAATGGTTTCAGAAAGGAGTGAATTCTGAATGGACACTGGAATGGAGAGTTTGACCAGCTATGGGTTTACTGAGCCACCCCTGAATTTTCCCCCAACTGGGATTCTCTGCTTCTCTAGATTCTTCTGTAGGATGAGACATGCATATCCATCTTCCTCCCTGATTTAATATAACCGAGACAAAAACCTGACCACTGCAGAGATCACTAAGGAGACCTTCCCCATTAGGGCTTACTCCACCCAGAGCTGCTGCTTCCTGGCTTTGCACTGGCTGGTCCTGTCTGACAGAAACCAGACCTGATCTTATAGAATTACCTCCATGATCACCTGACTGCTGTTCCTACAAATGGTCAAGTCAAGACCACATGGGCTGTTAAGTTCTTCTATAGGGTGGTCACCACATATGGTGTGGGGATGGTGGTGGTTGTTCAGTCGCTCAGTCATGTCTGATTCTATGCGACCCCATGGACTGCAGCACGCCAGGCTTCCCTGTCCTTCAGTAACCAATTACTCTAGAAGATGCCTCTGACTTGCAGCCTCCTTGCTGGCATAACTATCTGTGTCTCAGATAGTTACACAAACCTGTCTTACTGGGACTTCAATGTCATGACCGTGGTGTCTGTCTCTGTGCCTTTCTTTTTAATACTTTTTCTGCCAATGTGCCAGAAGAGCATATCCTTTCATGCAACATCCAGCAGAGATTTTCTACAAAAGTCAACAGTCAAGGGGGCAGTGTTACTTGAATATCAAACAGGGAGCATGCCAGCCTACTACAGAAAGAGCTTCTTGAGAAATATCCATCATTTTAAGGAACCCTGATGAAGGCCAATTGAGAATTTTTGCACGAAGTTTCAAAATTTGAAGGACTGTTTTTCTTCCCCCCATTTCCAAGCTTTTATTTATTTAAAATCTTTTTATTGAGGTACAGTTGATGTATAATAGTATGTAAATTTCAAGTATACAGTAGAATAATTCACAATTTTTAAAGGTTTTACTCCATTTATTAATATACATAATTGGGGGACTGTTACTTTTTTTAAGCTGTACGGAATCTTCACTGCTGTGCACAGGCTTTCTCTAGTTGCAGCGAGTGCGGGCTGCTCTTGGTAGCGGTATGTGGGCTTTTCATGGCGGTGACTTCTCTGGTTGCTGAGAGTGGGCTCTAGGTGAATGGGCTTCAGTAGTCGTGTTGTAAGGGCTCAGCTGCCCATTGCTGTCTGGGATCCTCCTAGACCAGGAATTGAACCTGTGTCCCTTACATTAGCAGGTGGATTCTTAACCACTGGACCACCAGGGAAACCCAGGACTGCTACAGGTGAGCTTTTTTCATTGCAGGCTATAAACAGGTTTTGAATTATGTACAAGTTCTTTGGAGTTTTGAATTATGTACAAGTTCTTCTACAAAGCCTCATCCCTCAAATCCTTTATTATATAATGGAGCAGTAGAAGCTCTTGAAATATTAAAGGAGTCCTGGCTGCTTTGCAGTGTTTTATCTAAAGTCAGCTGGGATATTTTTGGCTGAGATCTTACTTCTCAAAGTGGAGTCCACAAACAAGCAGTGTCAGCATCTCTGTGAGGCACTTAGAACCTCAGGTCCCGCCCCAGGCTGACAGAATAAAAACCTTCATCCAGGTGATTTGTATACAAAGCAAAGTTTGGAAAGTTTAGGAGAATCCAAGGCTGCTTTGGGAATGTTTTCAGTTGTCAAAACAGCTGTTCTTCATTTATGAATTTTACAAATACTATCTGAGCATTCTATAATGGTTATTTGATACTTAAGGTAGGTTACATGCTTCTCATAATGACTGCAGTATTTCAGACTGCAGTTACTCTAGGCAAGAGACTCTATGCCAAAGGTTTGGAATCAACCCCTCATTGTCTTGGTGATTCGAACCCTTTTAATTGTGTTGCACTAGACCAGAGAGAATCTCATCTCCCAAAGAGTATTCAGTTTTGATATGGAAGCTGCTTTTCAATCATGGCTGGAATCTTCCTTTGAGAAACAATTCATATAATATACACAACCAAGTGAAGACAGAAAAAAATAGTTCATAGCTGGTGTGAGTCAAGGAACAAAGTTCTCACTTTACCATCTAATTAGCCACGTGGTCTAACTAACCACGGTCTCGGAGTTTGTGCCTGCCAGTCCCACTGTTCAGCTCAGTTCAGTTCAGTCGCTCAGTCATGTCCGATTCTTTGCGACCCCATGAATCACAGCACACCAGGCCTCCCTGTTTATCACCATCGCCCGGAGTTCAAACTCACGTCCAATGAGTTGGTGATGCCATCCAGCCATCTCATCCTCTGTCGTCCCCTTCTCCTCCTGCCCCCAATCCCTCCCAGCATCAGGGTCTTTCCCAATGAGTCAACTCTTCGCATGAAGTGGCCAAAGTATTGGAGTTTCAGCTTTAGCATCAGTTCTTCCAAAGAACACCCAGGACTGATCTCCTTTAGAATGGACTGGTTGGACCTCCTTGCAGTCCAAGGGACTCCCAAGAGTCTTCTCCAACATCACAGTTCAAAAGCATCAATTCTTCAGTGCTCAGCTTTCTTCACAGTCCAACTCTCACATCCATACATGTCTACTGGAAAAACCATAGCCTTGAATAGACAGACCTTTGTTGGCAAAGTAATGTCTCTGCTTTTGAATATGCTATCTAGGTTGGTGATAACTTTCCTTCCAAGGAGTAAGCGTCTTTTAATTTCATGGCTGCAATCATCATCTTCAGTGATTTTGGAGCCCCCCAAAATAAAGTCTGACACTGTTTCCACTGTTTCCCCATCTATTTCCCGTGAAGTGATGGGACCGGATGCCATGATCTTTGTTTTCTGAATGTTGAGCTTTAAGCCAACTTTTTCACTCTCCTCTTTCACGTTTATCAAGAGGCTCTTTAGTTCTTCTTCACTTTCTGCCATAAGGGTGGTGTTATCTGCCTATCTGAGCTTATTGACATTCCTCCCAGCAATCTTGATTCCAGCTTGTGCTTCTTCCAGCCCAGTGTTTCTCATGATGTACTCTTCATATAAGTTAAATAGGCAGGGTGACAATATACAGCCTTGACGTACTCCTTTTCCTATTTGGAATCAGTTTGTTGTTCCATGTCCAGTTCTGACTGTTGCTTCCTGACCTGCATACAGGTTTCTCAAGAGGCAGGTCAGGTGGTCTGGTATTCCCATCTCTTTCAGAATTTTCCACAGTTTATTATGATACAGACAGTCAAAGGCTTTGGCATAGTCAATAAAGCAGAAATAGATGTTTTTCTGGAACTCTCTTGCTTTTTCCATGATCCAGCAGATGTTGGCAATTTGATCTCTGGTTCCTCTGCCTTTTCTAAAGCCAGCTTGAACATCTGGAAGTTCATGGTTCACATATTGCTGAAGCCTGGCTTGGAGAATTTTGAGCATTACTTTACTAGCATGTGAGATGAGTGCAATTGTGTGGTAGTTTGAGCATTCTTTGGCATTGCCTTTTTTTGGGATTAGAATGAAAACTGACCTTTTCCAGTCCTGTGGCCACTGCTGAGTTTTCCAAATTTGCTGGCATATTGAGTGCAGCACTTTTACAGCATCATCTTTCAGGATTTGAAATAGCTCAACTGGAATTCCATCACCTCCACTAGCTTTGTTCATAGTGATGCTTTCTAAGGCCCACTTGACTTCACATTCCAGGATGTCTGGCTCTAGGTCAGTGATCACACCATCATGATTATCTTGGTTGTGAAGATCTTTTTTGTATAGTTCTTCTGTGTATTCTTGCCACCTCTTCTTAATATCTTCTTCTTCTGTTAGGTCCATACCATTTCTGTCCTTTATTGAGCCCATCTTTGCATGAAATATTCCCTTGGTATCCCAGTGTTACTCCAATCAAAACTATGGAATGTTGAGGAAGATGGGTGGAAATAATTTTCAAGACAATTTTCTATTAAAACTCTTCAAAATCACAGCAAACTTCAATTTTAGACAAGATACACACATGTGCAGAAGAACTGAGTGCAAAAGGAAAAGTTTATCACATAAATGAAGATAACCCATGCTTGTGGCCCCAGTGAAAAGAAGAGATCCAAAAATCGTGTGTTTTGGTTTGTTTCCTTTTATGTACCACTTGGACAAGCAGGTAAAGCATGTAAACATCAAAACAAGCAGGGTGACTTTTGCAGCCATGATAGACAGAAACCATCAGAACAGCAAAGATTCTAGATGACTTAATCTTGTAAGACTGAGCCATCTTCCTTCCTTTTCCATTCAGTGTCTTGATAATGAACAGGCTTCTGAGAAAATTATATGGTCTGGCCCCATTTTTAAAGGACTGTTCTTCATTCTGTTATTGTTCGTAAGTCATTATTTATCATCCATTTCTTAATGGACCATAAGTTATTATTTATCAGCCATTTCTTAATGGTCATTTTAAAATTATGTGGCCAAATGAGCTGTGTAGAGTTTATACTTCTCAATGATTTTTGGAGAGGCAAATGACCTATTTTCCCTCTTATTTTTCATGTTGTAATCATAGTAGGTATATCCATGCTATGTCATCATGATAGCTGTCTACTGAAAAAAAATTAAATAGGAATTTCTGGAAGTATCTAGAAGATTTTTATATAAGAAATTCCAGAGGTGGGAGAGAAACATAATTTTTAAATCACAAAGTTTGTGCTAAGGACATAATATATGCAAAAATATTAACAGAGCCTTTCTAATCTTCTTTTGACAAGTTCTACTGACAGTCATTTGAGAATTCTTGTTTCTAGAGTATTCTTTGAAATTCAGTAGAGGATTTATTGAGGAGTCTGCAACAGGGAATAAAAAATGCTGACTTGAAATTTGTAATTCAAATGTACTTTCCTCCAAATCCTAAACTTCAGTCCATCAGAACATAAGTCAAAAATATAAAATGGAATAGCTTTCCTATGGCAGAGTGATGTGGTTAATAGCACAGACTCTGAGGTCAGAGGTCAGAAAGACTTGGCTCTGTCACTCAGAAGTTGCCTATTGGGGCAAATTACTCAAAACGCTCCGAGTTTTAGCTTCCTTATTTGTAAAATGGAAGCCAAAATGCTCACTTCGTCAGATTTTTGTCAATTAAATAACCTAATTGAGTAGTAAACCCTAAGGCCAATGAATGTAAGTATATGTATATTATTATATTATTACTATGTACCTAGCAATATATAGCTAGACAATGAAAGAGATAGACATATAGATAAATATTGTCATTACAGATACTGTTATGAAATACCTATCAGTATCTGGCTAGATAATGTAAAAGACAAGATGATTCATTCACAGTAGTCACATTTCATGACCTACATAAAGAAAAAGCTAAAAATATACCATGTCCCTGGAAAGGAAAACGGAATAATTTAAAGGTGTTAAATCATCCCAAATTGATTTATAAGTTCACTGACAGTCCAAACTCAATTTAAAAATTTTTTTCAAAATGATCTTAAAATATATTCAAATGAATAAGTACACAAAGTAAGTCCAAAAATGAAAACTAATAATTATGAGGAGCAATATAAAACATTCAAACATTAAAATATTAGAGTGCTACCAAAATTTTTATAATAATGCTGACATAAATTTAATATATGATAAAGAAAACTTCTCAAATAAAAACAAAAATTATTCATTAAATGACTCTGGGGAAAACCACAGACTTAGAGATCTCTATTTATAACCAATACCTCATACTATTTCATCAAATACATACCAAATGAATTTAAGAACTAAATATAATATTCAAAATATAAAAAGCAAGTATAACATGAAATATTTATCCAATTTCTGCAAGCAGGAAGCTTTCTAAAGTTATAAATAGTGAAAGAAGTTTCCAGTAAAACATATAAACAAAAGATACAAATATAGACAATTGCCCAAAGAGAAGTTAATGCATGTTAGAAATATGAATCGCAGCATGCCAGGCCTCCCTGTCCATCACCATCACTCGGAGTTCAAACTCACGTCCAATGAGTCAGTGATACCATCCAGCCATCTCATCCGCTGTCGTCCCCTTCTCCTGCCCCCAATCCCTCCCAGCATCAGAGTCTTTTCCAATGAGTCAACTCTTCGCATGAGGTGGCCAAAGTACTGGAGTTTCAGCTTTAGCATCATTCCTTCCAAAGAAATCCCAGGGCTGATCTCCTTCAGAATGGACTGGTTGGATCTCCTTGCAGTCCAAGGGACTCTCAAGAGTCTTCTCCAACACCACAGTTCAAAAGCATCAATTCTTCAGTGCTCAGCCTTCTTCACAGTCCAACTCTCACATCCATACATGACCACTAGAAAAACCATAGCCTTGACTAGATGGACCTTTGTTGGCAAAGTAATGTCTCTGCTTTTGAATATGCTATCTAGGTTGGTCATAACTTTCCTTCCAAGGAGTAAGGGTCTTTTAATTTCATGGCTGCAATCACCATCTGCAGTGATTTTGGAGCCTGAGAAAATAAAGTCTGACACTGTTTCCACTGTTTCCCCATCTATTTCCTGTGAAGTGATGGGACCGGATGCCATGATCTTCGTTTTCTGAATGTTGAGCTTTAAGCCAACTTTTTTACTCTCCACTTTCACTTTCATCAAGAGGCTCTTTAGTTCTTCTTCACTTTCTGCCATAGGGTGGTGTCATCTGCCTATCTCAGGTTATTGATATTTCTCTCGGCAGTCTTGATTCCAGCTTGTGCTTCTTCCAGCCCAGCATTTCTCTGCATAGAAGTTAAATAAGCAGGGTGACAATATACAGCCTTGACATACTCCTTTTCCTATTTGGAACCAGTCTGTTGTTCCATGTCCAGTTCTAACTGTTGCTTCCTGACCTGCATACAGATTTCTCAAGAGGCAGGTCAGGTGGTCTGGTATTCCCATCTCTTTCAGAATTTTCCACAGTTTCTTGTGATCCAGACAGTCAAAGGCTTTGGCATAGTCAATAAAGCAGAAATAGATGTTTTTCTGGAACTCTCTTCCTTTTTCCATGATCCAGCAGATGTTGGAAATTTGATCTCTGGTTCCTCTGCCTTTTCTAAACCAGCTTGAACATCAAGAAGTTCACGGTTCACATATTGCTAAAGCCTGGCTTGGAGAATTTTGAGCATTACTTTACTAGCGTGTGAGATGAGTGCAATTGTGCGGTAGTTTGAGCATTTTTTGGCATTGCCTTTCTTTGGGATTGGAATGAAAACTGACCTTTTCCAGTTCCGTGGCCACTGCTGAGTTTTCCAAATTTGCTGGCATATTGAGTGCAGCACTTTCACAGCATCATCTTTCAGGATTTGAAATAGCTCAACTGGAATTCCATCACCTCCACTAGCTTTGTTCGTAGTGATGCTTTCTAAGCCCCACTGGACTTCACATTCCAGGATGTCTGGCTCTAGGTTAGTGATCACATCATCGTGATTATCTTGGTCATGAAGATCTTTTTTGTATAGTTCTTCTGTGTATTCTTGCCACCTCTTCTTAATATCTTCTTCTTCTGTTAGGTCCATACCATTTCTGTCCTTTATCAAGCACATCTTTGCATGAAATGTTCCCTTGGTATCTCTAATTTTCTTGAAGAGATCTCTAGTCTTTCCCATTCTGTTGTTTTCCTCTATTTCTTTGCATTGATCACTGAGGAAGGCTTTCTTATCTCTTCTTGCTATTCTTTGGAACTCTGCATTAATGAAGTGCTTAGATCCAAGTAGATTTTGTTTTCATTTCTCACTTATTTCTTATTTAAAAAATAAAAATATTGAATGCTGGTAAGGAGGTACTATAACAGGCACTCTCAGACACTCTGGTGGAACCAGAGTAAATCGCTAAAACCAGTAAACCGCTTTGAATTGTTTTGTTAGTAGTATATCAAAGTCTTAAAATGACCGTATCCCTCAACCCAATAATTACACTTTTAGAATTATTCTGTTTGAAGAAATTCCTCTGTACAAAAATTATAATGTGCAAAATTCAATAATCACAAAAGTATTTAAAAAAGAAAATTGAAGATACTATAAATTGTAATGTGATTAAATATTATTGTATGTGATTAAACTTTGGAAACATTAAAAATGTTAAATTTATAATGAGGAAAGGAAATAATACAATAATTTTTAAAAAGAAACTTTAACATAAAAGCATAATAAATGTGCAAAAATATTAACTCTCGTTTTGGATGATGGAACTACTGGATACTTTTGAATTTCTGTTTTAAGTATAGGTTCTAATTTTTCTATTATGAACATGTTTAACTTTTATGATTAGAAAAAGATAAAATACTTTAGAAAACTCAGTAACATATTTACTTTTATAACAATTCATGCTTTTCTGCCATGTGAGAAATATATAAAATAACAATTGCTAATTTATATTTCTTCCCAGACCACAAATACAATTATTGACTCTTGGAAATCTCATCTACAGAGGAAGCTGGTGGGCTGCAGTCCATGGGTCGCAAAGAGTCAGACATGACTTAGTGACTCAACAACAACAAAGGTGTCCAAGTAGAATGCTATTACATACAATTCAATAAGCTTTGATCTAAAAACATGATATATTTTAATCAGCAGATATAAAAGAGTACCTGCATTTTATAATATTTTATAGATAATTTCTAAATTAAATGATAAGTAAGATGATTGAGTAAAGAAGACACACAGAATTATAATGTGAATCACACTGTAATTTTTATTAAAATTGATACCTATCAAAATTTTCCCTTTTAATTCATGATCATTTTTGTGATTTATGACAAGAAAAAATAGAATTAATGACTTTGAGAAGATACTAAAATTTCCAAATTGTTATTAAAATATGAAAGGTTTAAAATTTTATTGAGCAACAAAAAGCATCCAGAAAAGATTCTCAAAAACATCTGTAAAATGAAATAAACAATGTGAGGAGCTATTAATAGAGAAATGAGAGCAATGGAACTATTCCCCTGGGAGTGTTCCCAGATTGTAGCAAATATTACCATGCAGTAGCCTTCTAAAGGTAATTATGTTTGGAATATTTACATTTGGACTAACTGCGCACTGGAGGAAAATGCATTGTAATTAGTAGTGGATAAGCTTGCTAGGACACTGCTTCAGCCAGCAAACATTAGAAATCCAGAGAATGTCTTTTTTCTAAGCCAATTTTAATATTTTACAATTCATTTATGTGTCCCATTTGGCATGCAGAACTTTTTCCAGAATGCTTCCAGGAGAAAAGTTACCCTTGATTGCACAGAGTTTGGAATTAATCAGGCTGGAATGGACAAACAATTATGTATATTACAGTTTATTATTTTGAACTTCACTGATTTAAGACATGATCATTCAAGTCTGACTTGGCTCTTGTTTTCCTTGGAATCATCAAGGGAGAAAATGTGTACAATGCAAATGAATAACGTAAATGAGAATCTTGTAAAAGAGAAAAGTTAATTTAAAGACATCAGCACATTGATTTGCTATGAGGGTCAAATGAGTTTCACTTGAATGAAATGAATGAGTTATTCCTGCAGGGAAGGAGACAGTATAGCCGTGAGGAATGAACAACAGATGAGAGGTTGTGTGTGGAGTCTGTTACTTTAACCCCTGCAGACAGCTCAGCTCTTTGTTGGACCTTTGTTGGCAAAGTAATGTCTCTACTTTTTAATATGCTATTTAGGGTGGTCATAACTTTCTTCCAAAGAACAAGCGTCTTTTAATTTCATGGCTGCAGTCACCATCTGCAGTGATTTTGGAGCCCCCCAAAATAAAGCCTGTCACTATCTACATTGTTTCCCCATCTATTTGCCATGAAGTGATGGGACCGGATGCCATGATCTTCGTTTCCTGAATGTTGAGCTTTAAGCCAACTTTTCCACTCTCCTCTTTCACTTTCATCAAGAGGCTTTTTAGTTCCTCTTCACTTTCTGCCATAAAAGTGGTGTCATCTGTGTATCTGAGGTTACTGATATTTCTCCTGGCAATCTTGACTCCAGCTTGTGCTTCATCCAGTCTGGCATTTTGCATGATGTACTCTGCATTTAAGTTAAATAAGCAATGTGACAATACACAGCTTTGACATACTCCTTTCCCTATTTGGAACCAGTCCGTTCTTTCGTGTCCGGTTCCAACTGTTGCTTCTTTACCTGCATACAGATTTCTCAGGAGGCAGGTAAAGTGGTCTGGTATTCCCATCTCTTGAAGAATTTTCCAGAGTTTGTTGTGATCCACACAGTCAAAGGCTTTAGCATAGTCAATGAAGCAGAAGTAGATGTTTTTTTGGAATTCTCTTGATGGCTCCATGATCCAACAGATGTTGGCAATTTGATCTCTGGTACCTCTGCCTTTTCTAAATTCAGCTTGAACATCTAGAAGTTCTTGGTTCACATACTGCTGAAGCCTAGCTTGGAGAATTTTGAGCATTACTTGGCTAGCATGTGAGATGAGGGCAATTTGAACGTGTAGATTGAACATTCTTTGGGATTGGAATGAAAACTGACCTTTTCCAGCCCTGTGGCCACTGCTGAGTTTTCCATATTTGCTGGTGTTTTAAGTCTAGCACTTTAACAGTATCAGCTTTTAGGATTTGAAATAGCTCAGCTTGAATTCCATCACCTCCACTAGCCTTGTTCATAGTGATGCTTCCAAAGCTCTATTTGACTTCACACTGTAAGATGTCTGGTTCTAGGTAAGTGATCACACCATCGTGGTTATCTGGGTCATGAAGATCTTTTTTACATAGTTCTTCTGTGTATTCTTGCCACCTCTTCTTAATGTCTTCTGCTTCTGTTAGGTCCATACCATTTCTGTTCTTTATTGTGACCATCTTTGCATGAAATGTTCCCTTGGTATCTCTAATTCCCTTGAAGAGATCTCTAGTTTTTCCCATTCTACTGTTTTCCTCTATTTCTTTGCACTGATCACTTAGAAGGCTTTCTTATCTCTCCTTACTATTCTTTGGAACTCTTCATTCAGATGGGTGTATCTTTCGTTTTCTCCTTTGCTTTTTGCTTTTCTTTCCACAGCTATTTGTAAGGCTTCCTCAGGGATGGTTTTGATCACTGCCTCCTATACAATGTTATGAACCTCCATCCATATTTCTTCAGACACTGTGTTTATCACATCTGACCCTTTGAATCAATTTGTCACTTGCACTGTATAATCATAAGGGATTTGATTTAGGTCATACCTGAGTAGTTTAGTGGTTTCCCCTACTTTCTTCAATTTAAGTCTGACTTTTGCAATAAGTAGTTCATGATCTGAGCCACAGTCAGTTCCTGGTCTTTTTTTTTTTTTTTTTTTTGCTGACTGTATAGAACTTCTCCATCTTCGGCTGCAAAGAATATAATCAATCTGATTTTGGTATTGACCATCTGGTGATATACAGGTGTAGAGTCATCTCTTAGATTGTTGGAAGAGGGTATTTGCTATGACCAGTGCCTTCTCTTGGCAAAACTCTGTTAGCTTTTGCCCTGCTTCCTTTTGTACTCCAAGGCTAAACGTGGAGAACAAACATATAGTCATAGGTTTACTTTTAAAAAATGAGAAAGGAACCCTCCTACACTGGTGGTGGGAATGCAGTTACTATGGAGAACAGTATGGAGGTTCCTCCAAAAATTAAAAATGGAGTTGTCATATGAGCCAGCAGTCCCACTTCTGGGCATATATGCAGTGAAAACTCTAATTTGAAAAGATACATGAACCCCAATGTCCGTAGTAACATATACATTTTCCGTGAAATAAGAAAGATCTCTAACTGACCTTCTGACCAATGGTGAGATGGCAATTACTCAGCAAAATATTCTGATAACAAACTGACGTGAATATATAAGATGCATTCTTGGTACTTGAGTTGTTTTTTAATTTAAATTAAAAAGTTGGAGCTTTCATTTTTTATTTTTCTAATTTTATTGAAATATAGCTGATTTACAATGTTGTGGTAGTTTCCAGTATACAGCAAAGTGATTCAGTTGTACATATGTATTCTTTTTTTAGACTTTTTTCCATTATAGATTATTACAAGATACTGAGTACAGTTCCCTGTGCTATAAATGGGTCCTTTTTGGTTATCTATTTTATATATAGTACTGTATATATTTTAATTCCAAACTCCTAATTTATCTCTCTTTCCCTCACCTTTGGTAACCATAAATTGTTTTCTATGTCTGTGAGTCTATCTCTGTTTTGTAAATAAGTTCATTTGTATCATTTTTTAAGATTCCACATATAAACCATATCATATGATACTTCTCTTTGGCTCACTTCACTTAGTATGATAATCCCTAGGTCCATCCATGTTGTTGCAAATGGCATTATTTCATCTTTTATGGTGAGTAATATTCCATTGTGTGTATATACCACACCCTCTTATGAAAATGTTCAAATGTATGCAAAAATAGAACAATATAATGAATCTCTATGTGTATCACTAAGTGAAAACAATTATCAATATTTTCATCGCATGGACTTTGATTAGAATTACCGCTGGCAGGTGTGTCTTGTCTCTTTCCGTCTATTATCTGGAATACCAAGCAACAACTTAATGAACAAATTTCAAATTACAAAAAAAAAAAAAAGGATTTAGTTCCCAAAGTTGTAACAGGAAAAAGGGAGCTAAGACCAGTGTTGGAAGAATACTGCACTCTAGTAGACCAGTTTAATATTAAGACTGGCTAGATGAAAGTGTGAAACAGATGAATCACAATCTAACCATATACTACCACCCCTCCTCACCCCTCACTGCCCGCCAGTACACACACACACAAAAGGTAGTCTGATCCACTTTCCAGGGTCCAGAATGAAGGATGAAACGAAATTGATTAACATGTACCAACTTTCCAAAGAATAAAAGAGGAGCTATTTTGGTTGTGTAGAAGGGCACATCAGGAATGAGGGATGGGATTGTTAGGGAAATTAAATAGTCTTGTTTAGGCTTCAGAGACAAAGCAGAGCAGGCCTCTGACCTTGCTTCTAACCTGCCTGGACACTGCCCTGACTAGGAGTGACCGTGAATGACTGCCTGCTGTGAGTGCAAGACTCGCAGCACCGTATATAAGACGGGGAGGAATCTAGAGACTGTTGAGCCCCTGGAGGGGAACTGGCCAACCAAGCCCTCGGTTTAGCAACATTCCACGTTTTACAAGACAAAACAAACAGCATTAACATGAAACCAGAGCTGCAGTTTGGTCACAGATTGATGATGGAATCAGTTTGCGTCCTGGGATTATAAACAGGAATCCAAACTGCAGTCTATGAATTCTCACCCCCTGAGCAGACAGGCTCCCTGAGACCCTTTCCCAACTGGGACTCCAGATGTGCTGTGACACGGGACGTCGCAGTACTGATTAAATCTGGATGTTGGTCAAAACCCAGTTTGGTGATGTATTCTTTGCTCTATTTCTCTTTTCTTTTAATGTTATTATATTGAAAGTAAGGTAGACAATTCTCTAATAAATATCTATATCATTTATTTGTATATAATGAATGGCTTATTTTGTTAACAAATCCTTCAAACCTGAGATGAAAGTGAAAACTTTTGGCAAAACAGGGATTGATAAATAATAGCGTATTGCAAATACAAAAGGAAGCAAACAGGATGAAAGAATCAGAAGCAGGTAGAGATGACTGAGATAAATAGGAGAAGACAGGAACTTTTAAGGAAAAGAAATAGGAAGAGCTCAGCCCAATAAGAGGCATCTGAAAGTGAAACAACAAGTATAGCAAGTAGCACGACCTTGGTCTCTGATGTCATCCTTACAGAAAGGAACCAGGGCTTCAAGAGCAATGGCTGATTCCAGGGCTGGTATGTGGCTACCATACTCAATCACACAAGTGTAGTCTCTTCCCCCTGTTTTACAGACTAGTAAACATGGACCCCAGCAAGTTAGGTAACTTTTTCAAAGTCACACAGTTTGAAAGGCAAAAATCAAAATTAAAACCCACATCTCCTGATTCCTAGAAAGTTGTCTTTGCACATGTCACATTATTTATGTGTATAAATGTTTGTATGCATATAATATTTATTTTACTTAGTTATATTTTATGTTTATATATTTTATATTTATACTATTTATTTATAAAGAAAAATTCCCATATTTTAAAATGAATACTATACTACAAGCTCCCTGAGAACAGAGATATTTTCTTTCTGATTCACTGACATTTTATCAGTGCCTAGAAAAGTAATGACACATTATTGGTGCTTAGGAAATAGTTCTTGAACAAATGAATGTATGGACAAACAGTTATAAGACTGTTTATCACACGAATCATTAATTATGTGATATCTTAACTAATTTGATACTATTAATATATGAAGGCGAGTACTATATTTTGTTCACTATCCTGTCTTCAGTTCAGTTCAGTAGGTTCAGTAGCTCAGTAGTGTCGGACTATTTGCGACCCCATGGACTGCAAAACCCCAGGCTTCCCTGTCCATCACCAACTCCCAGAGCTTGCTTAAACTCATTTCCATTGTGTCGGTGATGCCATCCAACCATCTCATCCTCTGTCATCCCCTTCTCCTCCTGCCTTCAATCCTTCCCAGCAGCAGGGTCTTTTCCAATGAATCAGTTCTTGGCATCAGGTGGCCAAAGTATTGGAGCTTCAGCTTCAGCATCAGTCCTTCCAATGAATGTTCCGGACTGATTTCCTTTACGATTGACTGGTACGATCTCCTTGCAGTCCAAGGGATTCTCAAGAGTCTTCTTCAACAGCACAGTTCAAAAGCATCAATTCTTTGGCGCTCAGCTTTCTTTATCTTAGGCACGTAGAACTGGGGCATGCATAAGTGCATTCTAAGTCACTTCAGTTGTGTCCGATTCTTTGTGACGCTATGGACTGTAGCCTGCCAGGCTGCTCTATCCATGGGGTTCTCCAGGCAAGAATACTGAAGGGGGTTGCCATTTCCATCTCCAGGGAATCTTCCCGACCCAGGGGTTGATTCACGGTCTCATGCATTGACAGGCCTGTTCTTTACCACTGCTGCTGCTGCTACTGCTAAGTCACTTCAGTCATGTCCAACTCTATGTGACCCTATAGACGGCAGCCCACCAGGCTCCCCCGTCCCTGGGATTCTCCAGGCAAGAATACTGGAGTGGGTTGCCATTTCCTTCTCCAATGCATGAAAGTGAAAAGTGAAAGTGAAGTCGCTCAGTCGTGTCCAACTCTTAGGGACCCCATGGACTGCAGCCTACCAGGCTCCTCCGTCCATGGGATTTTCCAGGCAAGAGTACTGGAGTGGGGTGCCATTGCCGTCTCCATATTCTTGCATAGTTACTTGTTTTTCTTTTAAAGTGGAGCCAAGTCAGGAACAACTGACATACCAGCTGAATGGAGCCATGTCAGTGAGTCCAGATGAGACCACCCAGATAAGTCCAGCCAAAATCACTGATTTACAGATTTGTGAGCTAATAGGTGGTTATGCTTTTAAGGGACTAAGTTTTGAAGTGGTTTGTTATAAGCAAACATGAACTGATATAAAAATTTGTTTCTGTAAGTGGGGCATTGCTACTACAAATATCTGAAATGTGTGACAGTGGCTTTAGGACTAGGCAATCTGCAGAGGCTGGAAGAGCTGTGGACCGTGGCTGTTAGCATAGACTGGAATAGTAGCAAGAAAGCAGTTAGCAAAGGCTGGAAAGAATATTGAACCAACCACCAGTGAAGGTTGGAACAAGAATAAGCAAACTACTGCAGCAGGCTGAGAAAAGTGGTGACCCGTTCTTACACTACTGCAACAACTCATAGCTGTCACCTGCGGTACTCTGGAAGACAGAAAATATAGCTAACAAACTTGTGGAGCTGACTACGGAGATTTCTAGGCAGTGCCAACGGGTTTCTGCTAGCTGTCTATTAGAAAGTACTCTAAGGAGACTTCCCTGGTGGTCCAGTGGTTAAGACTCTATGCTTCCCAATGCAAGGGGTCTGGGTTTGATCCCTGGTCAGGGAACTAGATCCCATATGCCACAAATAAAGATCCTGCATGGAACTGATATAGTCAAATAATTTTTTTTTAAGTACTGTAAGAGGGAGATGAACTAAAGAAGGAACTGGGCAGTATGTAAATACAAGACAATGACGTTCATTGCCTGGCAGGAGAAACTTTAAGAAAATAAAACTGCATTGTATTCTATTCAATTTTTAATTTTTTATTCAATTTGTATTTTCCTTGAGTCTGCAAACTTTTTACTAATTCTGCCATGATGTTTTATTAGAAAAAGCAAATCTCTGATGTTACAGATGAAGTCATTAAAGCTAAGAAATTTACCCAATTACATAGTACGTTGTAAATCCAGGATCTGATCTTGAGCTATCTGGATTCAAATTTAGTACTCTTTCCTTCTTCCCTGTTTCCTAATACTGTCAATAAGGAAAGCCTTCCAATGGATAAGTTATTCAACTTAAAATGTACTGCATTTTTTCATTATTATAATGATTCTCAAAAAATACACAAGAGTTTCACAGAACTGAATCCTTTTAATATTCAAGATGGGTGATAGAATGATACATTATGTATGAAGGGCTAGAATATGCTTTCCACTTTGGTAATTATAATAGAGAGGAAATTACAGTGCTCTGATAGTTTGTACTGTTGAAGGTGGACTCTCTTTGGTATTTGACCCGTAATGTTCCCTTGGTATATCTCCTGCTGTTTTGGGCTTAGAGTCTTCCTCTTTTTTTTGGAAAAGCCTCTCCTCTTTTTTTTTTATTTGGAAAATTCCCATTTAGATTAATGAAATGGAATTTTCCCTGGCAGGAGAACAAGGAAGAAATGGGTGTTCAACAACAGGAGGATATAATATTAAACCTACTTAGGAAGGAAGGAATACATTCAGTTAATATAATTGTTCCCCTTCTTTTCTTTTCCACAAAGTGAACTCTATTCTTGGAACAATTATATGTTATTTTCCCTGAAATCAGAGAACACATTAAACTTCTTTAAGTCTTCTATTTTTCGAAATTTTGCATAATCTCCATTCTCTTGGGGTTTGGAAAAAAGAAACTTCTCCATCTTTTTAAAACTTGAATACAATAATAATTAAGCCTCCTACAGTGACCTTTATGTTTGGCAGAAAATATTTTAAGGAACTGCACTGAATTTTATTTAATATTTAGATTTTTGTAATTTAACATTAGTTTGTATTTTCCTTGAGTTTGCAAATTATGCGTCTTTTACTACTTCCGTTATGATGTTTGATTTAAAAATTAATGCTCATCAAATGCAGTTGTATCAGTATCTTAAGTATTATAGAATGTATCAAATATCTTACTACTGTAGAAGAAAGAGAGCACAACCTCATAGTTTATCAAGTTGTTTGGTATATTTATAAGCACGATTTCTCACTAGAGGCACTATTTAGTAGTATTTTGGGCAGAAAGATAATTTCAGGTGTGAAACTATTCAAAGCATAGCATTAGTTTATCACATCTGGTCCCGACACACTAAATGCCAAAAAGACCCCAGAGTCATTGTGATCAGCAAAAATGCCCACGTATATTTATAATTACCCTCTGTGGGTATGGTATTGTCCCTAACTGAAGCCGAGTCATTGATACAGTGCAAATTTGAGACATCCCAAACTCTCTCCTTCTCCTCTCTACATCTCTCCCAATGAATTATAGGAGTCATACAGGGCTTCCCTGGTGGCTCAGATGGTAAAGAATCTGCCTGCAATGCGTAAGATCTGGGTTCGATCCTCGGGTCGGGAAGATCCCCTGGAGAAGGGAATGTCTACCCACTCCAGTATTCTTGCCTGAAGAATTCCATGGACCGAGGAACCTGGCAGGCTATGGTCCATAAGGGTCACAAAGGGTCAGATACGACTGAGCGATTAACACTTTCCCTTTTCACTTTCAGAGGGCATCTCACTTGCGCACATGAAATTGACCTCTCTTCTGCCACATGGCAGCAGCTAATTTCCTTCTTCCTGCTCCAGCTTTCTGCAGTGATGTCCATCACATCATTACTGGTACTTTTTCCTGTGACAGTTCTTTCCATTTATACACTGGTACTGCTTGCTTCCTCCTGTTAGTCGTGAACTACACTGTTGCGTAAGCTAAGGATGTTGCCGCGATCAAGTCACCCATTACAGCCATCCTGACAGTGAGCCCTGAGGGAACTCAGGTTGGAGCTGAATTTGCCTGCCATCTAGCAGTCAGCTCCTGCAGCACCCCTCCCAGTGGACCCCGAGGAGACTCAGGATGAGAAAGCACAGGATACTGGCCCCAGAGAGTGAGGTGCATGTCAAAGGAAATGTCAGTGAGCCCAGACTCTTTCATCTTCTGATACATGGAAACGAGCTAAATTTTTTAACTTGAGATCTCTGGTTTTCTTTAATTCACAGTAATCTTTTGATGTTCTATCTGGTCTTTTGTTACAAAAGCTCTTATACATTCTGGCTCCCCACTTGCCTCTTTGGAACAGTTTCTCACCATTATCTGAGATGCTGTCTCCAGGTTTGAAGTCCTCAGAATGCCCACCTAATAAAACATAATTCTCAATTTTTTAGGTTACCTTTTTTTTTCATTTAATGTAGTATAAAGTGGGTTGAGTGCTATGCCACCGTTAGTCTCAGGGTGAGGAGGATGAAGCTGAGAGTTCTAGCCTCTCATCCCTGAACCTGTGTTCAACACTCTCCTCCCTGAGAATGAGTTACTTTCCCAACAGTATCTCAGCACCTACCAGATTGTGGATTTAATGAGAGCAGGGACTTCTGGGAACAAAACCTGGATCATTGCTGGTGTCAGATATTTAGAGCTCGGATTCATCTTGAATTCATGTAGTAAGTTTCCTGAACTAAGCCGCAGTCTCTGTCAGACCTCTAGATAGACTTAAAAGTGTCCCATCCAAGGAGTCCTATTTAAATTCCCAGGTTGAGGGACCCCTCTATAATTTTAGCTTTTACAAACTCAGTTAAAATCTTAACTGTGTGCTCATCTCATGTTTCCAATTGCTTATATTTTTTCTGTAGTCCCAAACTCAGTATGTTATCTTTCCTGTCAAGTGTGCCAGAAAGTGTTTCCAACTTCTTTAAATTTGTGGAGGAGGGGAAAGGAATCAGTATTATAATCATACTTCCTGAGAAGCTTTGAGGTAATTTTTGACTCTCCCACTTCCACGTGTGTGTGTGTGTGCGTGCGCGCGCGTATGCACACACATTCAGTGGCTCAATTGTGTCTGACTCCATGCAGTGTCATGGGCTGTCAGGCTCCTTTGTCCATGGAGTTTTCCAGGCAAGAATACTGGAGTGGTTGCCATTTCCTACCAGGGACTGAACTCTCATCTCTTGTGTCTCCTGCATTGGCAGGTGGATTTTTTACCACTGCACCACTGGGAAGCCCTTCTTATTTTTATTAGATACTAACTATGCTGTTAATAATTCTTTTTTAGTGATCTAATATGTCACTTATTTCAGAGACCTTTATAAATATTTTCTTAATTCATCTCTTTATGTTCTTTTCACATTGCCATAACACTTTTTTCAGATGTTTATTGCCTTTGAACTAGATTAATCAACTACTTTGTGATTCAGTTTCTCCTGATTCATTCTTTTTATTTTTCTTTTTGGCCACATCACACAGCATGCAGGGTCTTAGTTCCCCAACCAGGGATCAAACCCGTGCCCCCTTTAGTGGAAGCTCAGAGTCTTGACCACTGGGCTGCCAGGGAAGTCTTTCTCCTTGATTCATTCTGCTTTCTAACCTATAAAAGTTATATACCTCTGTATCTACTTGGTCAAATATGCCTTGATGTTACTCATTTTAAAATATTTATTAGATGCTTATTATGTACTAGATCGTGCTCTTCCTTCCCTTATTTAAAAAAAAAACAAAACACTACTTATTTAATGTAAAATTTATCCTGGTTACTTCAGTCTACATAGTTCTTTCCTTTCCCTTACCCCACAAGAGCTCATAGTCAGAACTACAAAGTTGGAATTTTATTGATAATCAATTGTCTTCACAATCACTTATAAATCCTTGGAAGACCTAAATCATAGTTTATTTCATTTGCATATCTTTATATTATCTATTACAGGGGCTAGGTACATTACAATTGCTTGTGAATAAATACTTGTTCCTATTTTTACTGAAAGCTTAGATTTTCCCAAGATAGGCCTGATTCAAAAATGAGCTGGCTAGGATACAGCGTATAAAATCCACATTCATTGATCTTGGCTGGTTTCCTACAAGCTGTGATATTTCGTGTTTTTAAACAAAATAAAATTGTGCTAATTAAATTTTTTTAGGATAGATGTTACAGAGTTAACTCATTCCTTAATCTTCTACCAATCCTTTGAAATAATTTAATAATGCTTTGTGCAGACTCAATGTTATAGAAAAATTATAATTAAAGAAAGTACACCTGCAGAAAAATTTTATTAAATTGCTTTTGTGAAATGTGGTAAGTGAATTTAAAATTTACACAAGGGACTTCCCTGGTGGTCCGGTGGTAAAGAATCCACCTTCCAATGTAGTGCTTAGTCCCTCAGTCGTGTCCAACTCTTTGCAACCCCATGGGCTGTAGCCTACTAGGCTCCTCTGTCCATGGGATTCTCCAGGCAAGAATACTGGAGTGCGTTGCCACGCCCTCCTCCAGGAGATCTTCCCAACCCAGGGATCAAACCCAGGTCTCTCGCATTGCAGGCGGATTCTTTACCGTCTAAGCCACCAGGGAGGCCCCCTTCCAGCGTAGAGGACAGGGATTTGATCCCTAGTCAGGGAACTAAGACCCCACATGCCACAGGGCAACTAGAGAAGCCTGCACATCACAAGTAGAGAAAGCCCATGTACCACAATGAAGACCCAGTGCAACCAAAATAATAATAATGATAATAATTAAAAAAATAAAATTATACAAAAGAGCAAAACAGCGAGAATAGCCAGGGAGAAAAAAAAGAACAGCCAATGTACTGTTGAAGAAAAAATGTGCCATAGGGAAATGAAGAGAATTTACTCACCAGACTTTGAGGATTCTTTAGTTTCACCAGTGTGTTAGTAGGGCAGAGATAGACCAATATACTACTGCAACAAAAATAGGAACCACACCTCAGAGAGAGATCTTCCCATATGTATAAAACAGAAGCCAGAGCTGCAGTTTTAGAGCAGTATGGAAGGAACAGATGATGTAATAAATAATGCCCAGAGAGTTTGCTTTCTATATGGATCCACATCATACATAACCAAAAAATAAATTCTCGGTGGTTTAGATACATATAGATTTCTAAACTTTCTGAAGAAAATATAGATTATCTTTGCAAACTTCTGTCACAGAAAGGATTTCTTTTTAAAAAGGCAGAATTCATAAACTAAAAGAGACAGACGGAAGTCTGCCAAAATAAGAACGTCTGTGTATTGGGAGACACTATTTTTTTAAATGTAAAAACACAAGATATAAACCAGGGTAATATAGTTCCAACATATATTAGTTAGAATAAAGTATTAGAATCATATACATCTATGAAACTTCAATTAAAAAAGTGTGGACCAATTTTAAAAATGGGTAAAAAAGATAGATATCCATTACATAGAAAAGGAAAAGCCAATAATGAGTACACATATAAAAACATGTCCAACTTCACTTGTAATCAGGAAAAGGCTGAAATACCCTTTTGCACACAAAATGTTGGCCACAATTTTAAAGCCTGACAGATCAATGTGCTTATGAGGATGAAGGAAAACAGAAATTCTTAAATATTGCTCTTGAGAGGATAAATGTGTCCACCCTCCTTTGATAATAATTTGACATTATCTAGTAAAGATGCACCCACCTAATAGCTAGTGATTCCAACTCAAGCTAAATATCCTAGACTAGAGAAACCATCATATTTGATCAACAGAACACTAAAATATTAAAATATTTACTGGTACTAAAATATTACAGGTACTAAAATATTCACTGCAGTACTGGTTTTAATAGTAAAACTGGAACCAGTTCACAGGACCATTGACAGGAAACTGGATAAATAAACTGTGGTAGGTACATAAAGTGGAATGCTTAATTTATAGCAGTGAAAACAAATCAACTAGAGTTTTATGCATCCACATGAATTAAATGATACTGATGAAGAAAGAAAGTGACAGATTACATACAGTTCCATTTATAAAAAATGTATATAGAAACACATACAAAACTGCACAACCATGTTATTTAGTGATGCAAGTTTTCAGAGGGCTTCCCTGATAGCTCAGCCGCCTGCAATGCCCTCCTGGGTCAGGAAGATCTACCTACCCACTCCAATATTCAGCTGGTAAAGAATCTATCAATGCAGGAGACCTCAGAAGATCCTCTATCCAGTCCAGTATTCTGGCCTGGAGAATTCCATGGACTGTATAGTCTATAGGGTCACAAAGGGTCGGACATAACTGAATGACTTTCTTTCAAGTTTTTTGAAACTAGAAAGAAAAATAAAGAAATGACAACCCATAATTCAAGATAATGGTTACCTAGGAAGCCAGGAGTAGAATAAATTGACAGAATGGTGATGCTTGGTGATGCCAGGATCAAAAATATGTAATGATTTTCATTCTTAAGCTGAGTAGTGGATAGAGGCATGATTATTCTATTTTTCTTATTTATACTGTTCAGTTCAGTTCAGTTCAGTCACTCAGTCATGTCCGACTCCTTGTGACCCCATGAATCGCAGCAAGCCAGGCCTCCCTGTCCATCACCAACTCCCAGAGTTCACTCAGACTCATATCCATCGAGTCAGTGATGCCATCCAGCCATCTCATCCTCTGTCGTCCCCTTCTCCTCCTGCCCCCAATCCCTCCCAGCATCAGAGTCTTTTCCAATGAGTCAACTCTTCGCATCAGGTGGCCAAAGTACTGGAGTTTCAGCTTTAGCATCATTCCTTCCAAAGAAATCCCAGGGCTGATCTCCTTCAGAATGGACTGGTTGGATCTCCTTGCAGTCCAAGGGACTCTCAAGAGTCTTCTCCAACACTACAGTTCAAAAGCATCAATTCTTCAGCGCTCAGCTTTCTTCACAGTCCAACTCTCACATCCATACATGACCAGTGGAAAAACCATAGCCTTGACTAGACTATTTATACTGTACATATGTATATTATACATTCTTTACGTATGTGAAATAATTAAATGAGCTTGCTATCATATGTAGTGAGTGTTTACCTAAACGCCCCTAGTTTGCATCCTGATTCTAAAGTGGCTTTGTTTGCCTAAATTGTCTGGATATGCACCTTTAGTAGTCACTTTAAGCACAATTTCTGCTTTGTGTGCATGGTCCCAATAACAGTGTAAAGAGAACTTGCTCTTTACAGCTCTATCTTCCTTCATCATGAGTTCACACCCAAAATCTATGGAGGAAGACTATCAATGGGAACACGAAGAAAGTCAGGGTAGTTGTAATGAAATGATGCACTGGGATTATTTGTATTCACTCTGTATAGGAATAATTTGGGAGATTTCCACTTTGCTCTACACTGAGGGGTGACAAGCTGCTCAGCACAACAATAACAATTTCGAATTGTCTACAAATTTCAAAATAACGTTTTCAAAAATAATCCCCTTCCCGTTCTTCACAACCCTTCCCCACACTCCAAATCTTTAGGAACATATGGCAGTTCCCAGAAAAAGCCAAGTGGCTATCTGAAACATTAATACACTCTGCTGCTACGATCACAGGAATAAAGAAAACCGGGACTCCAGCAATCTCACACAACCACTGCCGCCTGCCAGCTCTTATATCAAATAAAAACCATCACTTTGGGGAAGGATGGTTGCACGGTGACTAAGCAGACAGATGGCAGGTGTGAGTCAAAACACTCTGGGGTGCTAGCTCAAATCATCCTGTATTACTCACTGCTAGAGAAAGAGGGAATCAAAAACCGATCACCCAGTGGTCAAGGAGCGTAATGTGAAGGCCCAATCGAAATAAAAGATGGAGGAGATAACCAGGGTCTTAAGTGTCGTACATACAAATGAGTTCTCATCTGAAAAGGAGTTTTTAATTCCAATTTGTAAGTCTCACAAAGTTAGCGTAGGTACCCAACTAACACAGTCTGCTATATAGTATAGTTCTATGCTATAATAGGAGAAGGCAATGGCACCCCACTCCAGTACTCTTGCCTGGAAAATCCCATGGGTGGAGGAGCCTGGTGGGCTGTAGTCCATGGGGTCGCTAAGAGTCAGACACAACTGAGCGACTTCACTTTCACTTTTCACTTTCATGCATTGGAGAAGGAAATGGCCACCCACTCCAGTGTTCTTGCCTGGAGAATCCCAGGGACGGGGGAGCCTGGTGGGCTGCCGTCTATGGGGTTGCACAGAGTTGGACACGACTGAAGCGACTTAGCAGCAGCAGCAGCAGCATGCTATAATAGGTTTATAACAGTTTTCACACAAATAATGTATTAGAAACACACACACAAAACCAAATATTTTTAATCTTGCAATCCAGTACACAAAAGCACAACCTCTCGTAGAGGATGCGCTCCCATGACAATACACTCCAGATGCATGAACTAACTTACATGATTGGACAGGGGAACGCACGTTCGCATCTTTGAAAGTTCTCAACTTGAAGGTTCGTGTGTAGGGGACTCCTTGTAACTTCTAACCAAATTCTTCAGGCCTGCCCCTTGATCTTTGTCTGCTTTGTCTGACTGAAGCATCTCCCACCTTTCTTGCTGGTGTTCCCTGTGAAGCACAAGGAGCTTGTTTCTCCACTTGACTACTGCCCCAGAACCACCACCAACCACCCCCCCAACCCATTACCCCCCTGCCTACACCCGCCCTGGCCTACTCCTCCACCCCCAGACTGGACCACCTGTTACACAGAGGTTAGCCAGCTGCATTCCCAGAGGGCACCTTCCCAAGGCCAAAGGTAAGATGCTAACCACTTCCTCACCTGGGCAACATCTTGTGGCCATCAGAGCCTCAGCCTTCACTTCCTGGGGGGCACGCGGAGAGCGTGGGGCAAAGGGAAACCGAATCTAATCTGTCAGTGCTGGATGCTCAGAACAAAACAAAGACTCAACCACTCTCTAATTTGCATAATTGTTTTCACTATTGCCATCCTGAAGATTAGCCTTCATGAATATGGATGTAATTACACAAAAGGGCCCTAGGTGGAGCCTCAGTACTGGTGGCCACAAATGCAAGAACAAGTGGAAAACAACATAAATCAAAGTCCTCTAAAAATGCGACAAGGAATGACGGCATCTTTATCCCCACATTTGTGTGTTGCTGATGTTGTGTTTCTGGTATAGGAAAAACATGAATATAGAAGCACATGTTTTGCTTAAGAATAACTCTCAAAAGAGTGTGTTCCCTAATAAAGAATGAAAGCATATTATTCTGCGGTTAGTAGATGTAAGCTATCATATACAGAATGGATAGACAAACAAGGTCTTACTGTATAGCACAGGGAACTATATTCAATATTCCATGAAAAGCTGTAATGGAAAAGACTATGAAAAGTAATATATATAAATGGACCTCCCTGGTGGCTCAGATGGCAAAGAGTCGGCCTGCAGTGCAGAAGTGCTTAGTCACTCAGTCATGTCCGACTCTTTGCGACCCCATAAACTGTTGCCCGCCAGGCTTCTCTGTCCATGGGGATTCTCCAGGCAGGAATATTAGAGTGGGTTGCCATGCCCTCTTCCAGGGGATTTTCCCAACCCAGGGATCGAACACCTGGTCTCTGGCACTGCAGGCAGACTCTTTGCCATCTGAGCCATCAGGAAAGCCCAACGCGGGAACCTAAGCAGGAGACCTGGGTTCAGTCTCTGGGTTGGGAAGATCCTCTGTAGAAGGGAATGGCTATCCACTTCAATATGCTTGCTTGGAGAATTCCATGGACAGAAGACCCTGGTGGACTACAGTCCATGGGATCACAAAGAGCTGGACACGACTGAGGGACTAACACACAGACATGCATATATATGCATAACTAAGTCACTTTGCTGTACAGGAGATATTAACACAATACTGTAAATCAACCATACTTCAATTAAAAGAAAAGCATATTAACACGGCTGTGGGTCTTCTGTCTCTGAGATAGTTTGGGTAGGAAGGACTGTCCCTAACCTCTTAGAACACTCTCCTCATCATTTCTCTTCTCTCCTTAGGGGGATACCACCACTAACTTATCTATTTTAAGTGTAAAAAGTCTAACATTATAAGAGAAATAATTAGAATTATTTTTTAATGATTTGCTGTTATTAGATTACAAACAGAAACCACACGATGTCAAAATTAACTTTTTTAAAAAATATTTGTCACTATCGTCAAAGAATGAAGATAGACTTATTCAATTTTGAAACTTTTTATTTTAAGGGATCTATGTAGCACTTTGAAAAATGCATTAATATTTGTTGTCACATGTAAAGACTATTAATGCAATAGTGAAATTTGGAAGACTGCCAACCAGTGACAAATAAGTGGTGGAAAAGAGGCAAAGTGTGTATGTTTGTGTGCATGCACGTGTGTGTGTGCACATGCGTGTCCAACTCACACATGTCCAACTCTTTGTGACCCCATGGACTGTAACACACAAGGCTTCTCTGTCCTTGGGATTTTCCAGGCAAGAACAATGGAGTGGGTTGCCATTTCCTCCTCCAGTGGATCTTTCCAACCCAAGGATCAAACCCATGTTTCCTGAGTCTCCTGCATTGCAGGTAGATTCTTACTGCGGAGCCAGGAGGAAGCCCCAAATGAGAATGCCTGCCCATAGTGCATGAATTCTGTATTCTGGGTAGAATTCTTGCAGTTGAAATCCAGGACATTCATACTGATCCTCTCTTAATTTAAACTCTTGATATTTTGCTCATCATGATTCTTTTTACCTTAATTTTTATTTAAAAAAAAAGTTTTTTTTATTTATTAGGGACTTCCCTGGTGGTCCAGTGGCTAAGACTCCATGCTCCCAGTGCAGGGGGCATGGGTTCACTCCCTGGTCAGAGAACTAGATCCCACATGCTGGAACTAAGACCCGGCTCAGCTAAATAAACAAATAAAATATTTAAACAATTTTTTTTATTTATTAAATATATTAAAGATTTGTTAAATAGCTTGATAGTGGAGTTCTTTGGTGCTCCTTAAATTTTACAGTTGAGGCAATGGCTTTACTCATCTCACCCTGGTTGTAGACCTGATCTATAGGGGTTTATTATTTTCACAAACTTCTAATTGAAACTTAGCATTTTCTTTTTAAAAGCATTTCCTTTAACTATAAGCTTAGGCAACAAGCTGTAAAAGTATGAGTATTGTCTGTGACTTGAGGCCAGTAGAAATTACTGATATTTTCATGCAACATTATGACTGCGGCAAATATCACCAAATATTTCTGTTCATCACAACTTTCAAATTATGGTATTTACATCTGCAGTATATATTGTTATTCAATGCCTTAATAAAGAAGCACACATTAATATACCACAAATTTCTTTTTAATAATTTATAGCTATAGTTTAATATAATTGCTTTATTTTATAATCTTATGAAATCTTTTATTCATTAATGAGTTATTCTGAAAAGGGATCCACAACCTCACCAGACTGTCAAAGGATCCAAAGTACAATAAAGGTTAAAAACTCCATATAGGATAGCTACCTGGCTAGCTAATAATCTCCTGGCCAAATTATCTCTCAGCTGGGACTACTCATTAATTCAGGTAACCTATAAATCATATATATATATACATATATATATATATATATATATACATTCATACTCACATGAAGTATACATAGGTAGGTAGGTAGATAGACATAGCTAGATTATATATAGTGAGAGATACAGATAGATAAAACAAATTTTTAAAAAATTAATTCACGCTGAAGTAAACCAAATCTATCTAATAGTATAAGGACACGCTGTTGTTCAATTGCTAAGTCTTGTCTGACTCTTTGTGACCCCATGGACTGCAGCACTCAAGACTTCCCTGTCCTTCACCATCTCCTGGAGCATGCTCAAACTCACAGCCATTGAGTGGGTGATGCCATCCAACCATCTTATCCTCTGTCATCCCCTTCTCCTCCTGCCTTCACTCTTTTCCAGCATCAGCGTCTTTTCCAACGAGTTGGCTCCTCACGTCAGGTTGTCCAAGTATTGGAGCTTCAGCTTCAGCATCAGTCCTTCCAATGAATATTCACGGTTGATTTCCTTTAGGATGGACTGGTTTGATCTCCTTGCTGTCCAAGAGTCTCCTCCAACACTGCAAGGACATAAGGACACTTAGTATGATACAAGTTCAAGTTCTGGAGCTCAAATCTTAGGTTGAAATCAAATCTCTTGGAGTCTTGGACCTAGAATCAAACTTTTACATGAGCTTCTTTGAACTTCTGATTCAGATGGCTGTTGTCCTAAATATGCCTCAAACTCCAAAGCTTAAAGGTTACTACAAGAAGTTGTTAAAACCAGTTCTCAATGAGACTTCCAAACCATTCAGAAAAAACTTTCATTTTAAAACTCTCTATATTTAGAATTGCTTCTCTCCTTTCAACCTTCTCTTTTTCCCTGCTTCCCTTCCTTGCTTCTTTACTTTTAGAGAAATTGGCTTTTTGTTTTATTTTGAAATATTTCAAATAATTTAAAGGAAGAATTTTTTTTAACAAAATCTGTCCAGCTTAAGAAATTAAACACTGCAAATAAGGTTTAAATTCTGTTATTAATTTCTGATCATATGATACTCCCTCACCTTCAAGAAATAATTAATATTCATAATTTGGTATTTATTATTCAGATATATGTGTTGAAAATTACAGTACATATGAATGTATTATTAAATGACAATATTATTCTAAATGCTTTTACATTTGTATATTTGGTTACATACTATGCTTCATCTTGAACTTGCTGTTTTCTCAGCACTATGTTTGTGAGATTTATCTATAATGATACAAGTAACTCTAGTCATTCTTTTTAAATAATAATAAACTTTTTAATTTGAAATAAACTCACAGAAAAGTTAGAGGGTACAGAGACAACCCACACATCACCTCCTCAACTTTCTCCAGGGTCAACATCCCACACAACAATGGTACTTTCATCCAAGCTAAGAAATGAACATTCATACATTACAAACAGCTAAACTACACACTTTATTTAGAGATCACCAGTTATTCTACTAATACTCATTTTCTGTTCCAGAATCTAATCTGGGATACCATATTGCATTCAGTATTTATTCTTCTTTTTCTACTGTATTATTATACTAAAATTTATTTTTCTATTCTTCTATTTATAGGTAAGTTGCTTCCAGTTTTTCATCAATATACCTGATGATATCTTTGGGGACACACATGATATCCTTGTGCACATACATGTAACATGTAGTCTTCAAAGCAGTTATAACAACATGTATCTCACAAATAAGTGAAAGTTCCCACTGCTTCAAATTCTTCCCCACATGTGGTATCATCAGGCTACATTGTTACCAATTTTATGGGTATGATATAGCATCCACTTTTTCTTAAATTTACATTTCCTTTACTGCTAGTGAGACTGAGCATTTTTCTTGTGTTTCCTATTTTGTGAAGGGTTTGTTCACATCCACTGCTATTTGATTTTTTTGATATTGATTTGTAGATACTTATATTTACACATACATACTCTACAGCTCATGAAACTGAAAATATAATTTACTAAAATTGATACATATTTCAGTACAAGAAATAATCTTTAACCATGAAGGAAACTGAAGCAGTAATTTAAAATTTTTCCCTGAAAAAAATGCTAAGCCCCGTAAAGTTTACAGGTGAATTCTATCATATAATTCCATCTTTATGCAAACTCTTCTGCTCATGAACATAGCTGCAAAAGCTTGCCAAAGTATTAATGAACTGGATCTAAGTAAGTATGATATTTATGATATATTATGACCCCAAGTCAAGTGACAATGAATTGGGGGATATATGATAAAATTAAAAATGAGTGGTATTCAATTCTAAAAGACACAGGTATGCCAGTGCCCACTGCAGCACCTGCTACAATAGCCAGGACTTGGAAGCAACCTAGATGTCCATCCACAGATGAATGGATAAACATGATGTGGTACATATATGCAATGGAATATTACTCAGCCATAAAAAGAAATGAATTTGAATCAGTTCTAGTGAGGTGGATGAACCTACAGCCTGTTTGTTATACACAGTGAAGTATGTCAGAAAGAGAAAGGCAAATATTGCATATTAGCGCATATATATGGAACCTAGAAAAATGGTATTGCTGAACCTATTTGAAGGGAAAGAATGGAGACACAGATGTAGAAAATGGACTTGTGGACACAGTGGGGGAGGGACAAAGTGAGATGAATGGAGAAAGCAGCATCAACATATGTACACTATCATGTGTAGAGTGGATAGCTGTGTAACACAGGGAGCCCAGTCTGGCACTCTGATGACCTAGCATGGTGGGATGGGTGGTGGGGGAGGCTCAGGAGGGAGGGGGCAAGTGTGCAGTTGCGGCTGATTCACGTAGTTGGGCAGCGGAAGCCTACACAGCATTGTAAAAAATTTTTTAAATAAATAAAGCTGATGACCACAAACCACCCCCGCCCAAAAAAAACAGTGGTATCAGTAGAGCTACACAGTAGATCAATAGAACAAAATATATAATTTTGAAACAGATACATTCAGAGAACCCTGATTTATGATATAACAGGCATTGCAGGTAAGTGAGTAAAGGAAAGTCTAAGAGAATTATCTTAGCCTGGTTTTCTAGAAACCAGAGCCTAGGGAAAAGCTTAAGGTCTTTTATTTTACTGGGAGATCTAATTTCTGGGGGTCAAAAAGTGATTAAAAAGGGAAGGGGGCGTTGAGACTATGAAGGAGGGGAAACATATTTTTGAGCTAGCCACAGCTCCACATAAGGACACAGATGGCTGCTCACTGCTCAGTCATGCTGGACGTTTTCAGACAGGGTGTTCAGATGCATCATGTTTCAGGTGGGGGGATGGGCAAAGACTTGATCTGCTGGTTCACTCCTGTCTTCTGTTCCTCTTTGGGTCAAAGTTTGTCTCCGAAAGCATGACCCCCAGCAGTTTCAGGCAGTCTCTCTTTGGGCCACCTCCAGGTAGTATTGGATTTGGTCCAGAACGGGCAGAGGCAGGAGGAGCCAGAGACTCCATGGGTCCATTCAGTTTGAGCCCATGTTGGGCTGCACCCAGCAGGCCTGCAAGCACTGTACCTGTCCAGCCTCACAACTGAAGGAAGAGCTCAGAGTCAGAAAGCAATAGAGACATTAATGGTTTGACGGTTGGGGGATCTTACATGTCTAAAACAAGATCCTGGAGCAACACCCCACCATGTGCAGCAGATGGCAGGCAGGACATGGTGATGGTCTTTACCATGGGGGTTGGGGACAGGGGTGTGTATAGAAGGAACTGACATCCCGTTTGCTCATCCGTTACCAAGGAAACCAGCAGAGGTGCATGCCCTTCACCATCCCTTTGATAAAGCTATCGTGGTGAAGATGCTCTGATCAAAGATTAGAACAATCACTAGCTGGGATGGGGCAAGTATGTACTAAGAGGGAAGGTCGGTCATGCGAGTAGGATATAGGTGGAGCAAGGACCAGTCCATCAGGGGATGTACAGAGAACAAGAGAACAGCCATCTTGACTGACCTGACCATACAGCCTGGGTTCCAGATCCACTGAGGTTCCCACAGCAATAGACATGATGGGGGCAATGCTGGAGTTGCTACTTTCCATGGGCAAGGTCAAGACAGTGGCAGTGCTGTAGATGAGGCATTAGCAACAGCAGGCACGGAGCCATCAGGAGCTCATCAAGCGTAATCAGCAGAGGACCCTGAGCAAGGTGAGGCTGAGTGAATCTGAGGAGCTGCATTACTACTACTACTAAGTCACATCAGTCGTGTTCGACTCTGTGCGACCCCATAGACAGCAGCCCACCAGGCTCCCCGTCCCTGGGATTCTCCAGGCAAGAACACTGGAGTGGGTTGCCATTTCCTTCTCCAATGCATGAAAGTGAAAAGTGAAAGTGAAGTTGCTCAGTCGTGTCCGACTCTTAGCGACCCCATGGCCTGCAGCCTACCAGGCTCCTCCGTCCATGGGATTTTCCAGGCAAGAGTACTGGAGTGGGGTGCCATTGCCTTCTCCAAAGAGCTGCATTAACTGTGTCCAAAACAACTGGACTGATTCTACCTCACATGATAAAAAAAAAAAAGCCCTAGTTGGTAGTCAAGATCTAACTGTGACTGGCAAGACATTTCAGGAGAATACACTTATTTCCTGAAGAGAAGGAATTTCAAAACAGATCTCCAATACAATGGACACAAACTATAAAGGTTTTTAAATTGTATACCATGGTTAAGAATCTACTGCTCATCAAAAGACTTCATAAAAAGAAAAGACAAAACATATGGAGAAAATTTTTGCTAAATTATAACTGATAAAGATATTTAGGCTATATAAAAAAGTATTAAAAGCAGTATGAAAAGGACAAGCAACCAGTAGAAAAAAAGGCAAGTGCTATGAATAGTATTTAACAGAACACAAATGGCCTGTAAGCATATTTTAAATGCTCAAACTTAACATCAGAAATCAATCAGTGTAACACATCAAGCAAAAGAATAAAGGACAAAAACCACACGAACATTGCAATAGATGCAGAAAAAGTATTTGACAAAATTTTAACCTTCGTGATAAAAGCACTCAAAAAACTAGAAATAGGAGGGAAATTCCTCAATTTGATTAACGGTATCTATGAAAAGCTTCTACCAGATGATGAAAGACTATATACTTTCTCCTAAAGAACAAGAACAAGAAAAGGATGTCTGCACCTATCACTTCTATTCAACATTCTACTGGCTGTTTTAAGCCAGGGCAACTAGGCAAGAAAATAAATAGAGGACTAGATTGGTAAAGAAAAAAAATTAGCTGTATTTGCAGATGATATGATCATTCCTATATACAGAAAATCGTTAGAATTCTACTAAAAAACTATTAGAACTAATAAATGAATTCAGCTGGGTTGTAGGACACAGATTTATATACTACAGAAGTCAACTGTACCAATTGTACATTGGTAGCAATGAACAAACCATAAATGAAATTAAGAAAATAATTCAATTTACAATAACATCAAAAGGAATAAAATATTAAAGAACAAATTTAATAGAAGTATAAAAATTATACTCTGAACATTAAAAATCATGGTTGAAAGAAATTAAAGAGGACCTAAAATAAATGGAAAGACATCATGTGCTCATGGGTGGTGGTGGTTTAGTCACTAAGGCGTGTTTAGCTCTTGTAACCACATGGGCAGTAGCCTGCCAGGCTCCTCTGTCCATGGGACAATATTTCTCTAGGCAAGAAATTCTTCTCCAGGCAAGAATACTGGAGTGTGTTGTCATTTCCTTCTCCAGGGGATCTTCCCAACCCAGAGATCAAACCCGGGTCTCCTGCATTGCAGGCAGATTCTTTACCAACTGAGCTATGAGGGAAGATTGGAAGACTTAATACTGTATAGATGGAAATACTCTCCTAATTGATCTACAGATTCAATGCAATCCCTATTAAAATCATAGTTGGCTCTTTGCAGAAACTGACAAGCTGAAGCTGAAATTCATATGGAAATACAAGAAACCTAGAATAGCCAAAGAAATGTTTAAAAAGATCAGAGTTGGAGGGCTCACACTTCCCAACTACAAATTTACTACAGTCCTGCAGTAATCAAGAGAGGTGGTATTCGAATACAGTCAGAGTCAACTGATTTTTAGTAGCCCACCAAGAAAATTCAATGGGAAAAGAGTGGTCTTCTTAAGAAACAGTGCTGGGATAACTGGGTATCCACATGCAAAACAATAAACTTGGAGCCCAACCGTATTTGTTGTTCAGTCCCTAAGTTGTGTCCAACAGTTTGCAACCCCATGGACTGTAGCAGGCCAGGATCCCCCATCCTTCACTATCTCCTGGATTTTGCAGAAACTCATGTTCATTGAGTAATGATGCCATCCAACCATCTCATCCTCTGTCACGCCCTTCTCCTTCTGCTTTCAACCTTCAGCATCAGGGTCTTTTCCAAAGAGTCATCTCTTCGCATCAGGTGGCCAAAGTATTGGAGCTTCAGGATCAGTCCTTCCAATGAATATTCAGGTTGATATCCTTTAGGATTGACTGGTTTGATCTCCTTGGAGTCCAAGGGACTCTCAAGAGTCTTCTCCAGCATCATAATTTGAAAGCATCAGTTCTTCAGCACTCAGCCATCTTTATGGTCCAACTCTCACATCCATACATGACTATGGGAAAAACCATAGCTTTGACTATACAGACCTTTGTTGGCAGAATGATGTCTCTGCTTTTTAATATGCTGTCTAGGTTTGTCATAGCTTTCCTTCCAAGAAGCACATGTCTTTTAATCTATCAAATGTAACTTTATCAAACTCCTAAAAAGCAATGCATCCTATTATTAGGCCAGCATGAGCCCAGAGTCGTAGAAATAATGAAGGTAGAGAAAATGAGGGCTTTGTTATGGAGTGTTTTCAAAGAGTAAAGATAGGACTCTGTGCAGGTGATGGCCACCCTCTATTTGGCTATGAACAGAGGAATAGTAACAGTAGGTAGAAGGCAGCACTCTCTCCCTTTGTCCCCTGGCTACACTCCCCTGCCCCAGAGAATCAGGATCAGAGGAAGCCACTGGCCCTTCTTTCCATTCTTGAGCTCGTTCAGTTCAGTTCAGTTCAGTCACTCAGTCATGTCCGACTCTGTGCGATCCCATGGACTGCAGCACGCCAGGCTTCCCTGTCCATCACCAACTCCCGGAGCTTACTCAAGCTCGTGTCCAGAACCTGCAGTACCCACACTCACCACCCACACCCCCAGGCCAGGGAGAAAAACCACACTGACCCGTTCCTATCCCCTCAGGCACAAAAGCAGATGCTATCTGTCTTCTTGTTGCTGAGGAAAGTTATTCTTCCTTTCACCTGAAATGGGTGCCCAGCTTCTCTTGCCACAAATCATTTGTTTTCTAAGTGTGACATTTTCCCAGCTGTCCTTTCTATTAATAGATCCTTACTTGTCACACCACCTTCCCAGGTGACACTGATGTCATTGATTTGCTCTGTCATCACAGCTTCCTCTTCTGACCACAGACACTGAAAAGCATCTCAGGAGACTCCTAAAGCTCAGTCTCTTCCCCTCCAGCAGCTGTAAACAGATCTCAGTGTCAGCTGAAGGTTTTTACGCCCTGAATCTGCAAACTTCGATCATCTGGCAACCCTATTTACCTAAGGTGGTAAAACCCATGAATCATGACTTTAAGGCAAATTTTTCTTCCCTAAAAAAAGGTGGCAGGGAATCCAATGGGCCACAGAGACAAGGAATTTAAATGGGTCTGCAAGAAAAAAAAAATATATATATATATAGATATGAACTGTAATAAAGTATTGCCTCAGCAATGCAAGTGGATTTTACCCTTACAAATTCAACTCTTTCACAGATAAAAGTGATCATTTTTTTTTAATGAAATGTTTACTTATTCTCACTCAATACTCTTTGGCATAGCTTAAGAGTAAAAAGGGCTTTTCACTTTTCTACCAATATATTCAGATTCTTTGGTCACTGCTCATGTCAACATTTAAGGGCTAACCATTCACACTATGCAATATTCTGTGAGATTCCTGAAAAGTCATTCTGCTCTGAAGACCCCTATCCTTATTTATTTATGATTATATGGTACTTGCCTTCAAGAAGATTTTTGAGGTGGCTTAAAATAGAAAATATAAAAATAATATATTTTTTACTATGCAACTATAATTACAATAAATAAATAAAAGCCATGAAAAAGAAAGGAAATAAATATATACAGAAGGAAGTAAATATAGCTACACCAATTGAGCCTTACCTTGAGCTTCCTAGCAGCCAAAGGAAAAGGGAAATGGAAGTCATACCAATACATCAAATTAGAAAAACGGGTTTGGTTTCATTTTACAACCAAATCTAAAAGAGTTCACCCAAAAGGAAACATTCATTCATTTATTTGAATGAATAAGTATTTAATACTTAAAAGGAGCCAACTCCTACATGAAATAATAGGAAAACATTATTAAACATTTCAAACATGGCCTCTTCTCTCAAGAACCATAGAGCCTATTGGGAGACAGACAATAAGCAAGTATAATCAAGCAAGTCAAAATAAATCACAACTAAAGATGTATATAGGGAACTAAGAATAGCCAAGATTCTGTCAGGAAAGCCTCCCTGAGGGGTGGCAGTTAAAAAACAAGTAAGAGGTAAAATGTAGTCTCTGCACAGAGATAAGTTTCAAGGCAGAAAAGACCCTAAAGTAATCTCACAGAGGACCTAATTTTTGAGAGGCAGAAACTCAATGTGTGCTTGTCGACTAATCCTGCTTAGTGATGTTACAGAGGGGCAAGCTGAAAGGCTCCAGATTTTTAATTAATATACCAAAATATATTTTAATTAACATACCTAAACCAGGTAGTTCTCAGTTATGTTGATAGAGATGAGTGGAGAAGGAAATGGCAACCCACTCCAGTGTTCTTGCCTGGAGAATCCCAGGGACGGGGGAGCCTGGTGGGCTGCCGTCTCTGGGGTCGCACAGAGTCGGACACGACTGAAGCGACTTAGCAGCAGCAGCAGCAGAGATGAGTGAAGTTATTGTCAATGCTTTCTAAAGGGGCCAATAAAGCAAATGTTTAGTAATCATTATAATAAATAATGAAAGTTGTGAATAATTGTTAAACTATCTAGATATGACTGAATACATAAAATAATCATTTGTTAAATCTGCTCTAGAATATACAATGTTGAATAAAAATGTCTTGAATTATGAAAAAATATACCTAAATATCAGAGAAGGCAATGGCACCCCACTCCAGTACTTTTGCCTAGAAAATCCCATGGACGGAGGAGCCTGATAGGCTGCAGTCCACGGGGTCGCTAGAGTCGGACACGACTGAGCGACTTCCCTTTCACTTTTCACTTTCATGCATTGGAGAAGGAAATGGCAACCCACTCCAGTGTTCTTGCCTGAAGAATCCCAGGGACAGGAAGCCTGGTGGGCTGCCGTCTATGGGGTCGCACAGAGTCGGACACGACTGAAGCGACTTAGCAGCAGCAGCAGCATACCTAAATAGATTTTAATTAGTATATCCAATTTTTAATGAATATACCTAAAAATGGGATCGAGAGTTCAAGGAGACTTTTAATGGAAGGATGGCTGGAAGTTAGATTTACCTAAAGAAGACACAGAATCCACTTCTGAGAGTCCTGAGGGGACATGTTTGCCTATTTGGACTTGGGTGATTTTTGCCTGAACTCAAAGGTTAAGAAAAATGGTTTCATTTCAGTAGCTTCTCTTCTTATAATTGCTTTTCTTGCCTTATCTCCTATTTAAGTAAAAGAGAGATAAGTAAGAAATGCAGTCTTAGGACAGAAACATTATAATTCGGATTCATATTTAAGGTTTGAATAGAGATGGAAAAACTAAGAGGAAGCGGTATAAAATGTCTTCATCGTTTTTTAGACTGCTGAGAGAGCTGGGTCAGAGGCAGAGAGTGCAGAGGAGAGGAGAAAAGGAGGGAAGTGTGTGTGAGAGAGCGAGCCTCTGCTTTAGAAGGAACATGATGCTGAAAAGAGCTGACAGGCAGAAAAGAAGCCTAAGTGGCGTTGCTATGGTTACCGTACCATCTGTGTTCCTGCCTACCCCACACCAAAGGGTTATATAACCTTGTAACGAGATAAATATGAAAATGGACTTCACAGTGAAAACCCGTTATTTTTTAAAAGCGTGGTTCTAAATCAAAATGAAACACGGCACAACTGGTTTTTAGGTCTACTTCCACACAAAACACTCCAGGGGGCAAGCACAATTCCCCTGAAGGCATCACGGATCTCTGAAGTATTGCCGTGCTCCGGGTTTTCCAGTCTTTGAGAGGCTATTATGCTTATTTAATTTATAATTAGGCGATGTCCCAGCAGTTGATATATTTACATGTTTTCAATTGCAGTTGATTTACAAATAAACCAGTGGTAAACTAAAACACAAGAACTGTTCTCCACAAGGAAATGAGGCTCTCCATGGACCCCAAATCCAATTTTCCTCAAATGTGGGAGCATGCAAAGAATACACTCTCTCGGACACAAAGAGGAGAATATTCTAAATTCATATCTATGACTGGAAACAGCTTTCTTGTGCAAGTTTACAGGAACTGAGATCCAAATTGTTGTATTACAACGGGCAGAAAACTGAGCCCTGACCCACCCACCCCCTTACCCATAGCCTATAACATGATATATTAGAAACACCAACCACAGATGAGCAACTTATAACCATGATGAGCAAGAACTGGGCAGCTGTTGAATTTTGCCCACTTCATCCCCAAGCTGCTTTTCTGGCAAGACTCGTGTTAGGGTCCCACGAAGGCCAATCATTCCTAAGTCTGTGTTTCTAACCTTCAGCTCTTCCCCGCTGATATCTTGCAGGGACCTCAACATTCATACATCCAAGGATTAATTCAACTTTTTCATCTCCTATCCCTTGTTCTGCTTTTGCTATTCTGGTTAATATCCAAACCAGAGAGTTCAAAGCTACCTTCAACTTTCCCACCTTCAAATACTTTAGCCATAGAGCTTAGGTAAGTTATCTCACCTGTCACAACTGAGCCTCGATTTCCAAAAAGGTACCATTTTTCTCAAGTTAGTGAAGAAGGTTGAATGAGAAAGTGTGTGGAGACTGCTCAGAACAGTGCCTGGCCCTAGTCAGTGCTCAGGAGATGGTGGTGGTTTCACAACTACGACCAGATGACTGCACACGATTCTAAGCCATCAGCCTGAAGACAGAACTTCCCCACTTTTTCCACATTTACTCTCTGCTCTCTTCAGGGGCCTGGAGAGGCAGAGTATATAATCATTTATCTATTTGCAACTTTCCTGTCTTTGTGTCATTACCGTGTGTTGAGTATATGGGGAGGAGAACACTTGTCTTCTATTTTAAATTAATTTTTATTGGAGTATAGTTGATTTACAATATTGTATTAGTTTCTGGTATACAACATATTGGAGAAGGAAATTGCAACCCACTCCAGTGTTCTTGCCTGGAGAATCCCAGGGACGGGGGAGCCTGGTGGGCTGCCATCTATGGGGTCACACAGAGTCAGACACGACTGAAGCGACTTAGCAGCAGCAGCAGCAGCAGACAGCATGCTGATTCAGATATTTATATCTGTATATTCTTTTTCAGATTCTTTCCTATTAGAGTTTATAACAAGAAATTGAATATCATTCCCTGTACAAATAAACAGTAGGAACTTGTTTATTTTATATGGTGTATATCTGCTTTTTTTTTTTTTGCCACACACAATATACTAAATGAAAAAGGACAGGTTATAAAACAGTATGAATAGTATAATCCATTTTTTAAGTTTGCAAATAAACATACTTATGCATACAGGAAACCTGAAAGGATATATGTCAAATGTAAAGCGGTTATTGCTCATGGAATGGACTGTGGGAGATATTTTTCCCTAATTCGCTGTGATTTCCTAAAAAGTCATTGTGGTGGTGTCCCTGGGCTGTTGCAGAGGAGAGAAAAGAGGCTCTGCCTCTTGGGGAGAGAAGTGGCAGAGTCACCTTGAAGAAAGCTGCTCACCCAGGTCCTGCTCACCGGAGTCAAGTCAGGCTGAGGCCACTGGGCACACAGCCCCGGGAGACCCAGGCTGGGGTCTCCTAGACCCCCTCTGAAGCTTCCCTCCCCTTCTTCTTCTAATTGATCCCTCCCTGCCCGTTGGTAACCAGAAGTTTATTTTTTTTATGCCTGTGAGTCTCTTTCTGTTTTGTAAGTAAGTTCATTTGTATCTTTTTTTAGATTTCACATATAAGTGCTATCGTATGATATTTGTCTTTCTCTGACTTCACCTGTATGATCATCTCTAGGTCCATCTGTGTTGCTGCAAAAGGCATTCAGTCTTTTTTATGGCTGAGTGATGAGCCATGGAGAAAGGTGGTGATGAGTGTATTTGGTGTGTGGTCAGAATGTGAACTGTGTTAGGAGGTGGAGTAGACAGTTTCCCAAAATGCCAGCATCAGTGTCTCCCATCGCACAAGCTTTCTTCAAGGTGACTCTGCCACTTCTCTCCCCAAGAGGCAGAGCCTCCTTTCTCTCCTCTTGAAGCTGAGCTGGCTTCATGACTTGCTTTGACCAGTATAATATGATAGCAGTGACACAGGTCTTATAGCTTCATTTAAAAGATGTAACAGGGACTTCCCTGGCTCTCCAGTGCTGAAGACTTTGCCTTCCAGTGCAGGGGGCGCAGGTTCGATTGCTGGTCAGGGAGCTAAAATCCCGCATGCCTCTCCAAAACACCAAAACATAGAAGAGAAGCGATATTGGAACAAACTCCAAAAAGACTAAAAATGGTCCACATTAAAAAAAAAAAATCTTAAAAAAAAAAGTATAAGCAAAAAAAAAAAAAAGATTTTACAGCTCTTTTCCCACTCTTAGCAACTTTCTTCTGAGAATGTTGCCTAGAGCCCCTCACGATGGCAGCAACATGGAGAGGCTACCTGCGGTTAAGATCAATGTGCCTTGGCCGACAGCTCCCGCTGAGCCCAGGCCCCAGCCAATCTGTCACATAGATGCAGTCCTATGAATGATGCTGGGAGAGATGAGTGGAATCACCCAGGCAACCCATGGAATCGCGAGACAAAAAATAAGCTGTTGAACTATTAATCATGTGAATGAATACCTCCATAATTTTGTTCCCCTCTTCTTACAGGTTAATTTCCTATTCCCTGCCCTTGACACGGCATGAGGAATTATTGATACTTAGACAAATATTAAGATCATAAGTGTCTTTACAGAGTATTATCCAAAGCCACCTTGAATTCTCCATGTTTTGGTAAAGCTGTAATATTCAGAGTGAATTTTTACATCTGGGGAATTGAATCAATGAGTACCCAGATTCAAATATCAAGTGCCGTGATGAAATCTGTGGTGTGGGAATGCAAGCAGCTGAACAAGCAGAGTTCTCATCCATTGACTGCTGGCACCCAGGAGAGTCAAAATGCAAGTTGCGTAAAGAAAACTCTGAACACGTGTGGTTGATTACAGTCAGTTTGATTAAACACACTCAAAAGAGAGATGATTCCTGCTGAGCCAATCACGAAATGAAAACAAGCGTCTGAAAGCGTGATGACAGAGTTGGTGACAAGGAAGCAAATTTCACCTTGAGATATGATCTTGGTGGAAAATTTTATTTTGGTTATTTCTTCTCCTGGACATCAAATTGCTGACTTAATCATGTTCATCCCCAGTGGAAAGAAACCAGAGGCTTCTCCTTTAAAATAAATAATAAGGTCATGAAACTGTAGAGTACTATTCAATTGGTCTTCTGAAGCTGTCTTTCCAAGGGGAGAAATTGATGCTGCAGGGCCTTTCCAGAGGTGTGAGCTGAGCGGGCAGGCAGACTGGCTGAGGAACTGCTCACAAATCCCCGGGGCATCCTGTGGATCCTGGGTGGGGATTGCAAAGTGTCCCCTTTTACCTTTGGAAAGGGCAAGTCTGCCCTGCTTAGCTCTCCAGGGATCCATCCCAGAAGCCTTAGGACAACCTTCACACAAGATTTTTAGTTTGTTTTGCTTGTGTGGTTTTTGGCTGTGCTAGGTCTTCACTGCAGCGTGCAGGTTTTCTCTAGTTGCAGAGCAGGGGCTCTAGCATGTGAGATCTTAGTTACCTGACCAGGGATCAAACCCACGTCCCCTGCATTGGAAGGCAGATTCTTAACCCCTGGACCCCCAGGGAAGTCCCAGCGTTTTCAGGTTTTAGCTGGTGGGCCATATATTTTGTTTTCCTAACTCTTCTTAGCCATATACTCACCTACGTGTGTGCTCAGTTGCTCAGTCGTGTCTGACTTCTTTCGCCCCATGGACTGTAGCCTGCCAGACTTCTTTGTCCATGAGATTTTTCAGGCAAGAATACTGAAGTGGGTTGCCACTTCCTCTTCCAGGGGATCTTCCCCACCCATGGATCAAACTCACATCTCCTGCCTTGCAGGCAGATAGATTCTTTCCTGCTGAGCCACCAGGGAAGCCCCTAATCACACGTATAGCTACCTTCTTTCCTATTCTCAGGTCTCTGAAAACTTATTTTCTTCATGTTGAGCATTAGACACCCTTGCTGGAAGAACTCAGACTTGCTGCTATCACGCTAAGGCTTACACTGCATTTCCTTGCCATGATGAGCGCTGCTGAGTAGTTATAACTGAGACGGACATCAGTGCATCAGAAAAACCGTCTGACACTAGGTGTCTGGCTGGCAGACCCTTTAGAGGTCATGTGCTTTCTGGTTAAAACATCACAAGTTACTGTGTCAAGGATATTTGATCTTTGACTTTTTAGAAATCAGAAACCCATTTTCTCCCTTCTTCTTCTTCTTTTTTTTTTAACTAAATGCCATATTTTGGGGCCATTCAAGCTCCGGAAAAGTCCCTTTTTCAGATCAGTGTACATAAATGAACGTCTCTTGTCATTGACTTACACACTAAAACCTGGATGGAAAGTTCTGCTAGGGTTAGGGTTAGGGTTTGGGTTAGAATTCTCCCTGCCGGTTCAGAATTCACACGCCAATGCAGGGACACGGATTCCATTCCTGATCCGGGAAGATTCCACAACTAACTTCGTGTGCCACAACTACTGAGCTGCAGCAAGAGAAGCCACCACAATGAGCAGCCCTCACATCCCAGCTAGAGAGTAGCCCCCGCTCTCCACACCTAGAGAAAGCCCATGTGCAGCAGCAAAGACCCAGTGCAGCCGAAAATAAAGTTAGTTCTGCTAACGGTGAGCATTGTATAAGAAATGCCATTACCTACTATGAACTTAGTGGCATTACCTACTAACACATTCTTTTAAAAAAATGAAAAACTATTTCTGTTTTGGACATTCATTATTTTCAGAATCAAACTTTGGGCTCCAGTTTTGAGATAAACATAAATATTTTTTTTCCTAGTTGTTTAAAAGGAAAACACACATTGCTTCTTTATTGAAATAACCAGCACCACTCCATAGTACATCTCTAGAATTCTTCAAATCTTTAAGAGACTTAGCTACTGAACTTACTGCAGAATCCCATCCACGTTTCCCCAGCGCTCATTTTACAAGAATGTAAATAAAACAGGGGCCTACTGTACAGCACAGGGAACTATACTCAATATCTTACAATAATCTCTAAAACAAAGTCTGAGAAAGAATACATATATATATATATATATATATATATATATACACACACACACACACACACAACTGAATCACTCTGATGTACACCTAAAATTAACACAACATTGTAAACTAACTATACTTCAATTTTGAAAACATGGTTAAAAATAAGTAAATAAAAAAGAAAATAAAACAAGAATGTAAATAATCTTGTTTCACAAACACGCCCTTCTGCATAGATGCCTGGGTTACTCCCAGACTCACTGTGGTCTCCAATGATCCAGTTTGGTTCTGTTGGTCTTAAAATTTTCTGCAGTTTGGGGCTGCCCTCCCGCCCCACCCCGCCCACCCCCCAGCCTCCCACCCCCCAGATGATTCCATGCGGTTTCAAAACCACAGCAGTAGACCTCTAGCCTTGCAACAGACCATGCATAAACAAGAAAACCAGCAACCTGATGGAAAGACCCCACGACGGAAAGCTGAGGGTTGGATCCTTAGGCTCAGAACTCACAGCTGGGCAAACAGCACGTGCTGGGTTCCCAATGTACCTGGCAGAAGGCGGAATTCCTGGCTCTTCTGATTCCTTTCTCTCTTTATTAGCATCATCTCTCTTTTTTTAAACCCATAGTCCCATTGAGCACTTCTCCCATGGATCTATGGACAGACCGGCTATTCCAGCCTTTCTTCAATTCTTCCCTTAGAGGCTGGGAGATGCTTCCATTCAGCTCAGTCCTAACCCTTTTGGGACAGCTGTACTCAGCATGCAGACACTGCATCCTTGAGCATTCCATCCATTATGAGAAAGAAAAGCAGCAGGCGACTGGAAAAAGGTCCTCCCTGGCCTCTGAGCTTCCCCTATGGCTCAGTGGGTAAAGAATTTGCTTGCAATGCAGGAGATGCAGGAGACATGGGTTCAATCCCTGGATCAGGATGATCCCCTGGTGAAGGAGAAGGAAAGGGCAACTCACTCCAGTATTCTTGCCTGGAAAAATCCCATGGACAGAGGAGCCTGGTGGGCTATAGTCCGTGGGGTCACAAAGTCATACACGACTAAGGAGGCACAGCTCATTGGCCTCCTAGGAAGACAGTGAGCAACATCACCAGGATCAAAGTGAGCCAGGACCAGCTCCTCAGCACCTCTGGCTCTTTTGATCTGCAGCTTATCATCTGATGAGTCATGTATAAGAGTCTCATCTTCCAATCTAGATTCAGTGTCAGCTTCCTGTGAACAGTAAATAGGTCTGACCCACTGAGTTGCCCAAAGGGCTTGGCACGTGGTAACTGTTCAAAATGTTTGACTTAACAGGATCCAAAGCCTCCTCCAAAAAGATCACAGTATAAATTGAGGGCAGGACTATAATTGAACAGGGCATCATAGCAATAGATTTTATAAAGAGTCCTAAAGTGTCTCAGCAGTTATTATTCAGGGGGGAAAATCTTATGACTTACAATATTTCTCCTTTTTTTTTCTCTTGGCTGTACTGTGCAGCATGCGGGGATCTTAGTTCCACCACCAGGGATCAAACTTGTACTCCTTGCACTGGGCATGTAGAGTTTTAACCACAGGACTGCCAAGGAAGTCCCCCAAATCTTTTTATTTTACTTTTTTTTGGTCCTTTTTTTAAAAAAAATTGAAGTATAGTCGATTTACAGTGCTGTATAAATTTCAGGTGTATAGCAAAGTGATTCAGTGTTATATATATTCTTTTTCACATTCTTTTCCATTATAGGTTATCACAAAATACTGACTACAGTTTCTTGTGCTACACAGCAGGCCCTTGTTGGTTATCTATTTTATGTATCTTTCTTTTTATTTTTTCCCCTAGAATTCAACCTCGGAATCTGTCTTCCCACCCTGGCTGTAGATCAGAACCACCTGGAGTGCCCCCTGACCCTACAGCTGCCCTGTTTCAACCCTACTCCCCTCACCACCAATTTTGAGGCTTTAGACGTGGAATGCATTTGGAAAACATGCATTTATTTTAAGTTGCCCAGGTAACTGTCTCACGCCTGGCAAGGTTTTGGTCCACTCCTCCCAGAGAACGCTTGCAAGTCTTGTATTAAACTTTCCACACCCTGCAAAATTGCTGGGCAGGCTGGGGTGTAGCACTCTTAACCATTAGCTTCTTATCAGGGCTGGAAGATGCAGCAGTGGAGATTTAGGTTGATCATTTACACTAAATACACATTTACTGTTGGCCCTTGAGGTGCCTCCTCACTGGTAAGCAACAGAATTGTCTCTTGTGTAACAGGCACCTTTTGAGTTCATGACGTTGGACATTAGGATATATTTGAAGCTGCTGTGCTGAGAGTCAAAGGAATGACGTCGTGTTGGCAGCAAAATAAAAGTTCTATGAGGAGAAAATGTATATAAAGGGCAGGAAGCATGTACTATTTGAAAAGTCTTTGTTTGCCCAAGGTCATTGCTTAGGCACATCCAGATAAATTTGACTAGGAGACAAAGAATGGCCGTACCCCGTACTGCCTTTGCTTTCACAATATGCCTGCAGGTCCAGGCCCACAGTCCTGACCCGCAGCTCTGCTCTCTCCCTGCTGACAGGTATCTCTCCCAGTTAGAGGAGATACCTGTCTTTCTTTCCTTCCTCATGTTTCTGTCCATCCCCAGCCCCATAGCGTGGTTAAGTCAACAGAGCCATCAGAGTTGGGGCAATGCATTTTCTATGGTGATTATTAACCATTCATTCATTCGCAGTTGATCCAATATATTGATCTAAGCAGTCATATAGCTCTATTTCTATTAGCAGTTAGGATTCTCAAACACTGAATCAACTTTGCCTCAGCCTGGTAGCCTTTCTTATAAAGACAATCTTATTTTCCACTAACGCAGCAAATATGCTTGTGAACACACAGTTAGAAAAGTCTAGGGAGAATCTTATTATCCATTTATCCAACCAAAAAAGGCAGGCCAATCAAGTCTCATTTCTCCTGTGGCCCAGCAAGTGGAATTGCATTTCTGCACAGGAAGGCACATTTCTGATGTCAAATTGGAGAAATTTAGAAATGTCATTATGCAACCTGTTATAATTTGAGATATGCTGCCTGAGCTAATGCCTGCCTTTCTAAACCCTAATTTTACATCTGCTTCCTCAAGGATTGCAAGATGTTCTGCTGACGTTCTTACTCTGGAGCAAAGAGGGGCACAATATCACTACTCTTTTTTATAGTGTTGAACGAGTCCAAAGAAGCTAACTGGTAGAATGAAAGAGAAATTGGATGGAAGCCTCCGGTCCAAGTGTTACCAAGTCCAAGCTCATACTGCTTACAGTATGACAGGCCAATAAATCAGTGTGTCAGGTCAAGGGATAGCAACTTTATTTGCAAAGTGGATACACTTGAGAAGACGATGGACTAGTGTCCCAAAGAACCATTCTGCCTGAGTTAGAATTCAGACTTGTTTTATACTAAAAGGGAGGGAGTAAAGTCAAACATTTCCTGGTTCTGGTAAGTTTCTAGAAGGGATATGTTAATTTCTTCCTTCCTGCAGGTATTCACAGGTGAGCCTGGTCATGATGTTTCCTATGAGCTAAACAAGGGTATATTAGCCTCATACTCATTACCTGGGAGGCAGGGTTACCTGGGAGGCAGGGTTTACACTGATGGGCCATTAAGTATAATCTAAGCTTACAGGCAACATTCCTTTAGTGATTAACTTGTAGTAGAATACAAAGGTTCTTCCCTATTATACAAGTTTGCTGCTAACTAGTTATTTAACTTTGGATAGTTACTTGATTCATTGACTCCTGACTTTCTCAGTCATGCATTGTTTTCATTCAATACAGATTTCTTAAATTATGTGCAAATATTTAGAGCCAAAAGATCTCATAAATAAAGTGGTTCAAAGGTTCACACTTTGAGCTTGAAAAGACACAGAGGATCTCATGCACTTGAGGTCAATGAGGAGACTGCACCCTTGGCCTGCCTTGTGCCTGGTGAAAGTGAAACTGTTAGTCACTCACTCATGTCTGACTCTGCAACTCCATGGACTGTAGCCCATCAGGCTCCTCTGTCCATGGAATTCTCCAGGCAAGGATACTGGAGTGGGTTTCCATTCCCTTCTCCAGGGGATCTTTCTGACCCAGAGATTGAACCCAGGTCTCCTGCATTGCTGTCAGATTCTTTACTGTCTGAGCCACCAAGGAAGCCCTTGATGGGGCCACTCCTACCTTCAAAAATGTTCCCAGCAGTTCACAAGTCATGAACGTGATGACTATGGCCAGCTGTTATTAAAAAAAAAAAAAAAGACGCTTTTCTTTATTAACTGCATTGAAATACATCATCCAATGAACTTCCAGTCAAAATGCTTGGACTTCAGTTTGTGGAGGACAAGTCACTCCAAAAATGTCACTGGGAATGGTATTTTTGACATTCAGTCTTAGGATCAAGTGATACTTGATGCTGCAGCTTCTCTCTGGCTTCACAGCAGGTTGAAAATTTTTCTCACCAATTACGTCTCAGTCCCATGACTTGGAGTTCATGTCTTGGCCACACAACCTTCTTATACAATTCTGACACACCCTATCTTCTACACAAGGTCTGACAGCGTCCAGGAGTTATGTGCACATCTGTCATACTTCATAGTTCAAGAAAGGACTGGTCCCCAGTATACAAGTAGGTCCCCAACAGAGGTGGATAGTATGAAGGAGTGGATGAATGAATGAATGGACACAGTTCCTGCTTCAACCCCTGTCATCACTTGTTTCTTTCCTCTGCAGGTCACAGGATCCTCCCCTGCAGAAGGAGGGGTGAGCTTCACGATGTTGGGCCCCATGTCCTGCGTCCACACAAGGTCTGACAGAAAGGTCCTGGATCTGGGAGATGGGAGACCTGGCCATGCATAGCACATAGTAGGCATGCACATCAAAATGAATTCACTGAATGGAGCCTGCATTCTTGTCTTGAATTTGTAACTAACTAGATCAAGTGGTGGGAGTAAGGATCTAAACCTAAGTTTTCCCATATGTGAAATAGAGGAGTTAGACAAGGTCACCATGACTATACCTTTTGGTTCTCAGATTCTATCATTTTATTATTTTATATCCTATCTACCCAGAGCTTGATCTTCCTGTATGAGGCCTGATTGTTAGTAAACTGATCCATGAAAGGGTGCTGGGGAACCTCTCTGAGTATCATTGTTGTTATCTACAAAGGCAGACAATAATCCTAGGGCTGTTTTGTGATTTGAATGAAAGAAAGGAATGAAGTTCCTAGAAATATTAATGACACATCCCCCAAAAACAATAGTTGTTGCTATTTTCATCATTAAATAACAGCTTTTCCTCTTTTAGTTAATAGAGCTTTGCTAAATTGTGTGTGTGTGTGTGTGTGTGTGTGTGTTCAGTCATTCAAGTCATGTCCAGATCTTTTCGACCCTGTGGCTCTGTCTATGGGATTCTCCAGGCAAGAATACTGGAGTGGGTTGCCATGCCCTCCTCCGGGGGATCTTCCCAACCCAGGGATCAAACCCCATGTTTCTTATGTCTCCTGCGTTGCCAGGTGGATTCTTTACCACTAGAATCACTTGGGAAGCCCTTGCTAAATTAACTGGCCTTAAATTAACTACGGTATGTAGCTCTGCTGCTGCTAAGTCACTTCAGTCGTGTCCAACTTTATGTGACCCCATGGACTGCAGCCTACCAGGCTCCTCCATCCATGGGATTTTCCAGGCAAGAGTACTGGAGTGGGTTGCTATTGCCTTCTCCCGTATGTAGCTCTAGTCTCTACCTTAAAATAGTCTGTCCTGGGGACTTCCCTAGTGGTTCAGTGGCTAAGACGCCACACTCTCAATGCAGGAGGCCTGGGTTCGATTCTTGGTCATGAAACTAGATTCCACATGCTGCAACTAAGATCTAAAGCAGCCAAATAATGTTTTTTTAAAATAGTCAGTCATGGACTCCAGTGTTGGGCAAATCCAGATTCTTACTAGAATTAGCCACTTATTAGCTCTGTAACCTTAAACAGGTCACTTAACCACTCAGAACCTCAGTCTCCTCATCTGTAAAATATGGATCATTATGCTTCTTTTGAAGATTTTCTGTGAGGATTAACTGTATGTAAAAAATCTGGCATAGGAGTGGCTCAAAAATACCAGCTATAATTACAAGTCTATGGTGTTAGGCGAGACAGGGCTGGGTTTTTTTTTATTAACTTTATCATCGATGGGAGAAAATAAGTGTCGTCTGTTAAATTCCATTCTTCCTGCTGCAGCCTACAATGATTTCTGCCAGCATTCCCCATGGTGGTTTTAGTCCTCTCACCCCACCTTATCTGGAAACTTCCAGATTATTGTCAAAGATCTGATAATAAGTAGGTGACAAAATTTAACCAGTTCCAACAATAAGGATAGTTAGTGCCACCTACTCCCTGTTACAGGGCTACTAAAATACCAGCCCAGAAAACATAAGTAACCCAAACAGTGAGTAATACAAAATATAATCTTGATTTGACCTTGACATGAAGCTTGGATGTTATGGCAACAAACTTCCTCTCTCATTAAGTTCTGCTGGGGATAAAATCAACAGCCATTTCCTGAGTTCACAGCAACTGAAACAAGCAGTTCAAAAACTTACTTGGTTTCAGAGAAGCCCAGCTTGTTCCATGTTAAATATTTGCTACAGAAATCCTCCAGCAATCCACAAAAATGCATAGAACCAAAAAGTGTCTATTCATCAAAGTGGGAAATGCATGGAGAATTGACTCTATGAGTTCCGCCAGCACTGGCCAGTCCCACTAACGTGCATGTGTTCTTCCTGGCCATCTAGGGGCCTGGGCCAGCCCTCCGGGACATCTGACTGCAGCCCTTGCTGTTAGTGGCATTACCCAGGATATCTAAGGCACTCTGCTGACATAGGCCAGACTTACTGGGACTTTCTTTAGTGGCTCAGTTGGTAAAGAATCTGTAGGAGACTGGGGTTCGATTCCCACGTCGGGAAGATCCCCTGGAGAAGGAAATGGCTACCCGCTCTAGTATTCTGGCCTGGAAAATCCCATGGACAGTGGAGTCTGGCAGGCCACAGTCCATGGGGTCCCAAAGAGTTGGACACGACTGAGCGACTAACACTTTCACTTTCTTTATCTGAGAGGCAGGTGTGGGGACACCTCTGCAGGGCTGTTAACGCAAAGCCAAGCAGAGCGCTGTTTAGCCCACAGCTAATAAAAGATCAACCAGACTGTCTTCTTTTAGAATCAGAAATAGAAAGAATCGAGGACATCTCTCTCCATTCTTATTCCAGCATCAAAACCCATATTAAAACCCAGTGGTTCAAGTGCCAGAGGAAGGCCTTCAGTCCCAAAAGTGCCTGAACTAGGTAGAAAAAGAAAGAAAGAGCCTAGAGAAAGAAAGAGCCACATTGCCTGCAGTGAGTGAAACTGATTCTTTTAAAAAGAGTACGGGGAGGGAGGAGGGAGGAGGGTTCAGGATGGGGAACACGTGTATACTTGTGGCGGATTCATGTTGATATATGGCAAAACCAATACAGTATTGTAAAGCTAAAAAATAAAATGATGTATAGAACAGTCTTTTGGACTCTGTGGGAGAGGGAGAGGGTGGGATGATGTGGGAGAATGGCACTGAAATATGTATAATATCATATATGAAACGAGTCGCCAGTCCAGGTTCGATGCACGATACTGGATGCTTGGGGCTGGTGCAATGGGACGACCCAGAGGGATGGTATGGGGAGGGAGGAGGGAGGAGGGTTCAGGATGGGGAACACATGTATACCTGTGGCAGATTCCTTTTGATATATGGCAAAACCAATACAATGTTGTAAAGTTTAAAAATGAAATAAAATTAAAAAAAATAAAAAGAGTATGTTTTTAAAAAATAAAGTTTTAGTTTATAGTATATTAAATTATAATCCATGATCTCTGGGGATATTGGAGGGAAATAATGTAGAGAAGGAGTTATACTATTTTTTTCTTTTTTTTTTACCACCTGACAGTATTTGTATTCTAGAGATAAAGTAAAAGTGAAAGGCGCTCAGTCGTGTCCGACACTTTGCGACCCCATGGACTATACAGGCCAGAATACTGGAGCAGGTAGTTTTTCCCTTCTCCAGGGGATCTTCCCAACCCAAGGATCAAACCCAGGTCTCCCGCATTGCAGGCGGATTCTTTACCAACTGAGCTATCAGGGAAGCCCTATTATAGAGATGAAGCTTTCGTGTAAACTTCAGAAACAATATTTGCATGAACCTTGGCGTCACCAGCTGTAGATCATTCTACTTCAGTGACTCCTGGAAAGCAAGTTATTTTGACTTGATTCGTTTCATGATGTTATTGCACCTTCCCTCAGGAAGATGGGTTTGAAGCATTACCTGATATGAGACAGGGCAGCTGGAACCTGGGCATCTGACCGCAGTCCCAAGCCAGGGCAGTGAGAAAGGAGAAGCCACGTGTGCCACCTCAGGGTCCAGAAGACACTCCATGCATGATTCTCAAGCCACTGTGGTGGGTGACAGTCTGTGCTGTTCACTCAGGTTTTTTTTTTTTTTTCTTCACTAACATTCTCCGTTCTCTCCTTCTGCCCACGTTTCTCTGACACTGGGCGAGATGGGAAACACAAAGTCCAGGGTTTGTTTTTCAAAAGCCAAACACACAGGAGACAAGGTTTGAGGGAGAGACAGAGCCCTGGAGGACATCAGAGGGAGGTAATTAGGCTTCCCAGGTGGCACTAGTGGTAAAGAACCCACCTGCCAATGCAGGAGGCATAAGAGACGCGGGTTTGATCCCTGAGTTGGAAAGATCCCCTGGAGGAGGACATGGCCACCCCCTCCAGTATTCTTGCCTGGAGAATCCCATGGACAGAGGAGCCTGGCGGGTTACAGTCTATAGAGTTGCAAAGAGTCAGACATGATTGAAGTGACTTACCAAACATGCGGGTGGTGAGTTGGGGCTCTCCTAATGGGACTAATACCCTTTTAAGAACAGGAAGAGAGACCATAGACAGGACCAGTGCTCCCATAAGAGTCGCCCCCATCCCCATCCCAGAGCTCCCTAGCCCCTTCCACCACGTGTGGACACAGTGGGACGTCTGTGACCCAGAAGAGGGTCCTCACCTGACCTTGCTGGCACCTGATCTCAGACTAACAGCCTCTAGCACTGTGATAAAGAAATTTCTGTTGTTTATAAGCTACCCAGACTATGGGAATTTGTTACAGCAGTACAAACAGACTAAGTGACTTTCTATTTTCAAACCATCCTGAATTTTAATTTTGAGAGTCCTATGATTTTCACTTACCAGAAGTAATAATAAATGGGATTCTACCCTATCTTTTGTATTTTACTGAAAAAAAAGTCACATTCACCTGGAGCCAGTGCTCCAGCACTTTACTGCTTTTTGTTTTTGCCTTTTAAAAGACATACAAGATCTAGCAGTTTATTTAACCTGGACGGAGGAGCCTGGTAGACTGCAATCCATGGGGTTTGCTAAGAGTCGGACACGACTGAGCGACTTCACTTTCACTTTTCCCTTTCATGCATTGGAGAAGGAAATGGCAACCCACTCCAGTGTTCTTGCCTGGATAATTCCAGGGACAGCGGAGCCTGGTGGGCTGCTGTCTATGGGGTCGCACAGAGTCAGAAAGGACTGAAGCGACTTAGCAGCAGCAGCAGCAACCCTCCAGGGGTCTTCATATATGTCTATATGAACCCTATATGTGTCTTGATCTGCAATACTGAGAAGACACTGATTGAACTGACAAAGAACCATGTACAAAGTGAGGTGCTGATCTCCCATCTCTGGCCATTTCACACCTGGTCTCCATGGCTTTGCCACCATAAATTAGTTTCTTTACCCATGTTTAGTCAACGCTGAGTGAACGCTGGGTACTTGGCAAATAAAGTGTGATAAAGAAACTCCTTCCTGATAATCATGTCCTTGAACACGTGTCAAGTGTTTCATGGTTCACCAGGCAGGTCCAGATATTCAAGGGGTTTGATACTTTTAGCAATTCTATGAAGTAGGTATTGCTATGTGCTTCTGGCATAGGGAAGAACAAACCTGACTCCATAACAGAGTTTTTTACTCTAACCTTTGTGCTCTGTTGCCTGTGCTTAGTCTTGCTGACTCTGTACCTTTCCTAAAAGAATGTTACCTATAGCCTGAAACATACAGGATAGCCTATTCTCAAGGCACTGACCTTTAAGAAGATAACATTTTTCCAGTCACATAGAGATACAAAGTTACAGAATAGAGAAAAACATTTCTTTTGTTGGAAATATACAGAAACACTCTGAACTGACCTACATGGACAGCTGCAACAACAAAGGAGTTGGACATCAACAAACCATGCCCTTCCCTCACCTTGCCTTCAAAAGTGCTGTGCTGAAACCCTTTGGAAAGTTCGGGATTCAGGAGGCATGAGTCACCCATCTCCTTTCATGGACCTGTAACAAACCTTCCTCTGCTCCAGACTCTGACATTTCAGTTTGTTTGGCCTCACTGTATATACAGACTGGGTTTGGTGACACTTCTTACAGAAAAAGAAATGCAGGACTTTCCTGGTAGTCCAGTGGTTAAGAATCCATCTTCCAATGCATGGGATGTGAGTACAATCCTTGGTCTGGGAACTAAGATCCTACATGCCACGGAGCAGCTAAGCCCATGTCTCTCACCTGGAGGAAGTCCACACGCTGCAACGAAGACCCAGTGCAGACAAAAGAAAAACCAAAGCAGAGAGCTAGAGCAAGAGGGCATGGTGAAGGGCCCAGATCATTGCCTGTCATCTTGCAGAAGTTCCATAAAAGTCTGGGTTGTTTCCACAGTGATGCAGAGCTTGTTTCAGGGCCCATCTTCATACTCTATGAGTTCTGAATTCTTCCTTGATGACAGAGGCACTTCTTTTAACCAGAAATTGGAAATGGAAATGTTGTGTTCCTCATTTTGCTTCACAATAAATATTACATAAATGTGTCTGGTTCTTCGAACTCTCTCAAGAAGGCTCTTGATAGAAAACACTAAGATAAAAGGATATTTGTAGTCAGTAGCCCCGGGCTTCCTTCTCAGACTCATTTCTTGCTCTTTGTCCTATCTTCCTCCTTCCTTGTTCTCTTGTGCTACTGCTACTGCTAAGTCACTTCAGTCGTGTCCAACTCTGTGCCACCCCATAGACGGCAGCCCACCAGGCTCCCTCATCCCTGGGATTCTCCAAGCAAGAACACTGAAGTGGGTTGCCATTTCCTTCTCCAATGCATGAAAGTGAAAAGTGAAAGTGAAGTCTCTCAGTCATGTCTGACTCTTCACGACCCCATGGACTGCAGCCCACCAGGCTCCTCCGTCCATGGGATTTTCCAGGCGAGAGTACTGGAGTGGGGTGCCATCGCCTTCTCCGTCTCTTGTGCTACTTGGCTTCTTTTCTTGCCCGAGGAACAGGTTGTTGCTGGTGGGGACAGTGGAATCACACTGCCTGGTTCAAGGCTTTGCTGCTTACCGGCTGCATGACCTCAGAAAGTTCCTCAACCTCAGACTTGTCACTTTTATAACATGGAGACGTGGAGTCATTCACTTTGTAACCTGACTGCAATGAAACAGGCCCACATAAAGAACCTAGCATAGCACCTGGCCGTTAGAAAGTGTGCTTATGTGTCAGGTGCTGTGGTCTCTCAGGAAAGCCCTTTCATCAGCTCATCTGGACTAAAGTGTATCAGACTTTCTGTTGTTGTTGTAGGCTTCTGTCCATTTTTGTTTAATGATATGATCCTGAAGAAAAGCTATGACCAACCTAGACAGCATACTAAAAAGCAGAGACATTATTTTGCCAACAAAGGTCCATCTAGTCAAAGCTATGGTTTTTCCAGTGGTCACGTATGGATGTGAGAGTTGGACTATAAAGAAAGCTGAGCGCTGAAAAATTCATGCTTACGAACTGAGGTGTTGGAGAAGACTCCTCGGATTCCTTTGGACTGCAAGGAGATCCAACCAGTCCATCCTAAAGGAACTCAGTCCTGAATATTCATTGGAAGGACTGATGCTGAAGCTGAAGCTCCAATACTTTGGCCACCTGATGAGAAGAACTGACTCAGTTGTAAAGACCCTGATGCTGGGAAAGATGGAAGACGGGAGGAGAATGGATGACAGAGGATGAGATGGTTGGGTGGCATCACTGACATGATGGATATGAGTTTGAGTAAGCTCCGGAAGCTGGTGATGGACAAGGAGGCCTGGCATGCTGAAGTCCACGGAATTGCAAGACTCGGACATGACTGAGCGACTGAACTGAACTGATGGTCCTCAAACATGGAGACTAAACCAGAACAGCCCCGGAAGCTAACCACCTTGCTGGGTTCTGAGTCAACAAGCCTGGATGGGGCCAGGATGCTGACCTCCAAGCAGGCCTGAGGGGACTGGTGTTCAGACACCACAAGTGTAACGGGAAGAGCAAAGGTTTTGGAGGCAGAGACCAGAGTGGGTTTCAAGTCATGTGACCTGGGACCTATCACTCAACACTTCACACCACATCCAAAAACTCGGCATAAAAACACCTCTGCCGGGCTTTCCTGATAGCTTAGTGGTAAAGAATCCACCTGCCAATTCAGGGGACGTGGGTTTGATCCCTGGTTCAGGCAGATCCCACATGCTGCAGAGCAACTCAGCACCAGGGCCACAGCTGCTGAACCTGTGCTCTAGCGCCCTCAAACCACAACTACTGAGCCCACATGGCCTAGAGCCCGTCCTTCCCAACAAGAGGGGCTACCACGACGAGGAGCCCATGCGCCCGCCGAGATCTGAGAGTAGCCTCTACTTGCCACAACTAGAGGAAAGCCTGGGCAACAACAAGATATGGCACAGCCAAAAAAATAAAAAATAAATACGTAAAAGTTTTCAAAAATTAAGAAAATATGTCTGTCATGGGGTTACCATGTGGAAAAAACCAGTAGAAAGTGTATAAAGCCCCTAGCACAGTGGGATCTCAGTGCCGGAAGGTGGTGTATACAGAAGGAACCTCAGAGAAGTTCTAATTAAGCCTCTTTATATTAGGAAAGAAAAAACAGATTTATGCAGTTAATAGATGCTCAGAAGATACAGAAGGGAGACCAGACCTTGAACGTCAGTGCTGGGATCTGAATTTGTCTTTCCTGTGAGAGTCAAACTCAAGACCTTAACAAGACTCCAGGCTCTGCGGAGCTCACACTCACGTGTCATGTTATGAGTTCCGTAACCCTCTCGGGAGGGATCTCTAGGAGGAGGAGTGGTGACCACACAGCACTAGATTGGTAATGGTGGAATTTTATACACCACGGAGCGAACCAGTGAACCAGTGAAGTTGCTCAGTCGTGTCCGACTCTTTGCAACCCCATGGACTAGAGCCTACCAGGCTCCTCCATCCATGGAATTTTCCAGGCAAGAATACCGGAGTGGGTTGCCATTTCCTTTGAAGTCTTACTTAAATGTAGCATGATATGGGAGAAGGAAGTATGAACCCCTCCTCCCGTTTCTCCTCCTCTTCCTGCCTCTCCTGCCTTTCATCCTTTGGCAGATACTCTGTGTTCAACGCAGAACTGTGGCCTAAGGGGAAGCAGAGGGCTTCCTCCTTACCCCTCAGGGTGACATTCTGAGCTAGATACGATGTTACCCTAGCAATCTGGTGCCTGCCGTCCCATTGTCACCAGCAGTTTCTTGAACTGAAGAATCAGAGGATAACTGCCTTGTCATCCAGCACAACCGGAAGCTGCTGACCTTTGTCATGAGCACCTCTTCCTTAAAAAATGAAATTCTTCTTCTCATTTCCACCCTCAAAGTTGCATAGGAAGGTTGGAAATACATGTTTCGAATTTCAAAGTGGAAAGGGATGTAAAGAATCACGCTTGCAATCTTTTTTGACCGTAACACATAGTAAGAAACACATTTACACGTGACTCAGGACACACACACACACATACGCATTCTATTTCATATTTTAACATCTCGTTGACCTATTAAATTGGTGTCTTGACCCGTTAATGGGTGACGATGTGAAGTTTTAAAAATACTGCGGTAGAGATCACAGTTCAACTTCTCCATGTTGTGTGGAGAAAAAAAAATCAAAGGCCCAGAAAAATGAAGTGACTCGTCCTAGGTCAAAGGCCCCAATAGATACAGAGAATAACAAGTTCTGAGGCAAAGATGGCTGAAATAGGATGTAGGGGAGATTGGCGAGATAAAGGAGTAGGTAGAGGTCAGTAAGCCAGTGAGTCAGCATGAAGCTTTGTGTGTGCTCACAAATACGTCCTCACACGTACAAACTCCACAAGCTATGGGGGCTTGGGCAGGATTCTGAATAGGCAGCCTGCCAACCAGGGCCATGCTTTTAAACTTCTGGTGGCCAGGGCACTCAGGATGTATTGGGGGTGAGGCAATCCTTCTCCTTATGCCATACCTTCTCTTGTCCTTTGCAAAAGCATCTTTCCAACCCTTGGGCACATTCCCATCTGCTGCAAGGATCTCAACCCTGGGATTCCTGTCTTCACTTCCTGATACCAGCCCTGGTGATTTCAAAACACACCCAGATGCCTCTAACATCAGGATTCATAGTTCTATGCTTCCTTGACTCTGATGACGCCATTCTACCTTCATCATTTGAAACAAGACTTCACCTTAAACCATACTGTCCCTGGACACTGTTCTCAGATCTTATCCTATGGAACTGCCCAGATTCATCTCCATCCACCCACCTTCAATTCCAGCAAGTATGTATTTAATGCTACTAATGTTCCACGAAATTCGTGAAGGGTGGAAAATACCAAGGCACATAATACACAATCCTGTGCTCAGGAAGACCCTAATCTGGGGATAGAAAGACAGACTTACAATCCAGGGTGGGTATACTCCATGCTGCTGGTGGTGGCAATAATGGTAGTAGTTAACAATCCCAACTAACACTTGTTTGGTGCTTCTTATGACCAGGCATTATTCTAAGTGCTATGGGGATACAAACTCAGTTGTCTTAAATAAGTAAAGGTAATTTGGCTGGCAGGTGTCAGAGCCAGGATTCACAGTCAGATAGTCTAGTTCTAGAAGCCTTGCTAAAAACCATCAATGATGAAGAGAGACACATGCTGCTGTGGGAGTCGACTGGGAGGACCTCATGGAGCATATCCCAGAGAAGGCGACCCCTGACATGAGTCTTGAAAGGTGATTAGATTTAGCCAGTTGGAGGTTGTGGATTGGAAGGAGGCGATCCATGTAGAAAAAGTAATGAATTGGAGGTGAAAAATGATGGACAACATTATGGGTAAAGCAATCAGTTTAGCTTGGCTGGAATGTAGGATGCACGTGTGGGGACGGCAAGAGATAAGGTAGGTGAGATACAAGTTTCATTTCTTTCTGTTCCCTGGCACACAATGTTTGGGGCTCCAAAATGTTGGAAGATGGTATGGCCTCTTTGAAATCTTTCTTTCTGCCTGAGGCCCAGAGGTTTTCCTTCTCAAACTGTTTGTCTATGCTTGTTCCTACAGCATCTGCATTGGGCCTCACACCGTCTCGGCATCTGCCTTGTCTTGCCCTCTGCGGGCTCTTAAGCAACAGAGCTCTGCATGTAGTAGATACTTACTTCCTCATCCAGCTAGTTCCAGGAAGGATTCAGGGGAGCTTTCAAGCACCTATTTGACACACACAAAAACGCCTCTGATTCAAACTGAGACAAAGCCTGACTCAGGTCTGGTGATGGAGACGAAGTACGGGTTTCTTGGAGGTCAGTGGTCACAGGAGAGGGAAAGGGGTTTTAGGAAGGGCTAGGCTATAATCTGTGACAGATAGCAGGCCAGTCCATGGAGCAGAGCAGGCTAAAGTCACTTCCTGATGTGGTGGAACTCTAGGAGCAGAAACAGAAAGAGCCACAGAAGTGACCCAAGATGACCTGGAAGTTTATTCCTCCCTTGGTTTCAGTCCAAGAAAGCCACTCCTGGTCCCCTCTCAGGGCTCAGCCTAAAGACTGCCTGGACAGGGACTGGCAGGGGCAGTAACATCACCAGGGGACGGTGGGCTCAGCACCAGTGCTCAGACATTCTTGGGTTGGCTGGGCGCAGCCTCTGCTTGGGAGGCCATGAGGCCCACGGATGCCATAGGTTTAGGAGCCTCACAGTGGGGATCACATGCTCCTGGCGTGAGAGAGAGGGGATCAAGCATAGCTGCAGTTTAAGACAACAAGCCAACAGGAGTGGACCAATTAAGTGATGAGTTGACTCCCGGATTATACTGCCTGACTGATGTAGTTAGAAAAAAACAGCAGTTAAGAGTCCAGTCAAATGGACCTTATCACCACAGTGACCTCCATGAGGCTACTTCGGGGCAGGATAACTGTGCAGCTGGTGTAGTTTATTGGTGAATAAAAGTACCGGCTTTGGAGTGGGGCCCGGATGCAAATGAGGCTCTGCAGCTTATGAGACAAAGCACTTAACCTGTCTGAGACTCCATGTCCTCGTCTGTAAAAGGAGAAGAACATCTCTCTTAAAGAGTTGCCACGAGGATTAAGTGTGAGCATACTTATAAAATGTCAAGTGCAGTAACTGATACTTATTAAAAATTCCATGCTGCTAAGTCACTTTAGTCGTGTCTGACTCTGTGAGACCCCATAGACAGCAGCCCAACAGGCTCCTCTGTCCCTGGGATTCTCCAAGCAAGAATACTGGAGTGGGTTGCCATTTCCTTCTCCAGTGCATAAGTTGTGGTTATTATTATTATTTTTTGGAGTATAATTGCCTTAAACGTTGTGTTAATTTCTGCTGTACAACAAAGTGAATCAGTCATATGCACACATCTGTCCCCTCCCTCTTGAGCCTCATCCACCCTTCTAGGTCATCACAGAGCACCGAGCTGAGCTCCCTGTGCTATACAGCAGCTTCCCATTAGCTATCTGTTTTATACATGATAGTGTATATATGTCAATCCTAATCTCCTGATTTGTCCCACCTTCCCCCTCACCCACTGTGTCCACATGCCCATTCTCTACATCTGTGTCTCTATTCCTGCCCTGCAAAGAGCTTCATCTGCACCACTTTTCCAGATTCCACATATATGCGTTAATATATGATATTTGTTTTTCTCTTTCTGATTTACTTCCCTCTGTACAACAGCCTCTAGGTCCATCCACATCTCGACAAATGACCGTATTTCACTCACTGCAGCACTATTTACAATAGCCAGAGCATTGAAACAAGCTAAATTTTCAATGACAACTGGCTGGATAAAGAAAATGTGGTACGTATTAATATAAACAATGGAATATTACTTGGCCACTAAAAGGAACGGAATGGTTATTTTTACTTCAAGACTCATTGTCTTTAAAAAAAAAAAACGTCTGGGTTGGGTGATTGTAATCAGGTGGCAGGTAACTTAACTTTGTCAGCAAAAAGTTTGTTGTTTTGTTCTTGTCTTGGGTGGCAGGACAATTTTGCTTCAATGATAATAGCCTTTCTGTTATGTGGATTTAACTGGGGATGCTTCCAAACATGGTAGTTATCTTGCTAAATAAGAGACAGGAGGGTTCCATTCACATTTCTTCAAAGTGCATACTTACCGGGATGTGCATTTGCAAAGCATTTCTTGAGAATGACATGAAAGTAAATATCATAAGATATCATAAGTCAATACCATGAGCATTTTGAAAAGTCTGGCATGCTTTGGCATTATAAATTTTTTATAAATTTAAAAATAGATATGTCAATGCTATTTCTGACTGTACACATATGTACATTTTTTTACAATAAATAGAAAACTGAATGCTCTCTGCTCTGTGTTCTACTCTTTAGAAGAATTATGAATGACTGAAGGGAAAGAGTAGCGTTTTAAAAAACATACCCAAAAATCAATCATGAAGAGTCAAGATAATTTTTTTCAAAAGCCACTGTCTCCTCCTGTCTATGAGTTGAGGCACACAACAAATTGTCCTCATCAAAGGGTTTCTATTTATACTTTTATTCATATTTTATATTTCTTTGTAAAAAATCTGTTTAAAGCCACCCTTGATTTCATCACAGTTTTATTTTATAAGAAAGTGGGCTGGAGCCACCTTGTTTGGCCAGGTTTGTGGGCAGGAGGCCCTAAGGGCTGTTCAAGACAGTTCCTCAACACAGATGGGGGCACGCACAGCCAAAGCAAAACACAGAAGCCCACCCGTACCGTGACCCTGCACCTGGCTTTGTTTGTAAGAGCCCAAAGAGATGGGTGCTGAAGGGGCTGACTGTAGGAAAGGCCAAGGGAAGGAGAAACAGAGAGGGTGCTGAGGAGTTGGGGGCAGGAGTAATAAGAACCAGCGCTTCCTGGGATTCTTGGCTCCGTGGCAGTTCTGCCTGAGGCTCTGTGCATATTTTTCTCACTTCATCCTCTAATGACTATGTGAGATGAGATGATTATCCTGTTAGGAGGATGTGGGAGGCAGATAAATCTCAAGGACATCAAGTGATCCCTGCCTGAGATCACACAGGGGCTTTGCATCATGTCTTCCTGATTCCAGGGCTCATTCTCTCACTGGAAGAACAACAAAGCCTCAGGGAGGCTGGTCCTAAAGGAGCACCGATCTCTGAGCTCAGGGACTCCTGGTAGTCACATTAAGGGGTTGGACAGGTGATCTCCATAGTCCTTTCCACCTCTCACATGCTGCCCCTGTCACTTTGGGAAGCTCTGCTCAGTGATCCAGGGAAGCAAAGAGAAAATGCACGGAGTATCTATTTATTAAGTGCCAGATATTGTCTCTCTGTTTAATTTGTATATAAATTATGAAAACTATCAAAATCTTGGGACTTCCTTGGTGGTCCTATAGTTAAAAATCTGCCCTGCAATGCAGGGGACAGGCGTTCGAGCCTTGGTCAGGGAACTAAGATCACACATGCTGCAGGGCAATAAAGCTCACAAGCCACAACTACTGAGCCTGAGCACTCCGGAGCCCATGCTCCATAGTGAGTCCGTGGACTGCAGAGAAGATCTCATATACTGCGACTAAGGCCCAATGCAGTCAAACAGAAAAATAAATATTTAAAAAATATCAAAACCTTGATTCAGCAGTTATTAAAATGTTGCCACTTTTGGTTCTTCCATACCTATCTATCTACCGTCTATTGAAGGAAAGTTACTTGGCTCAAAATAGCCTGGAGTTAAAACTCCCCTCCAGGTCCTCCCTACCATTCTATGCAAAACAAAGAACTCTCTCACCCAAAGGTGGGAAAAAAAAAGGACATTAGGGTGATTACTTTCAGCTCCCAGCCGGTCCAGCCTCTGGCCGATCTCCAGAATTCCTTGCCCCAGCCTTTTGCTGCTGGGCTGCTGTCTATGGGATCACACAGATGGGACAGGACTGAAGTGACTTAGCAGCAGCGCCCCAGCCTTTTAAGAGATAACTAATCCGAAACAATCTTGGAGAAGAACAGGCCCCCTTAAGACATTAGCTTTCCACATACATGCCTATATATACTTACTCTTTTCTTGGGTTAGTGCAGCAGCTCACTAATCTGACTGCTGCCCCTTCTCGCCTCATGAGAGGTGATCTGTTCCCGTAAATTGCCAATCTTGTTCTTTTTCCGAACCTCGCCTCCTCTAACTCCCTTACACTACATCTATAATCTATCATCTATAAGAATTTTTGAAACAAAGTAACAGGTGAACATCTCAAGATTTTGCCCCTAAATATTTCATTCTGTATCTCCTTAAGAATAGGGATATTTTCTTACGTAAGCATAAAGCACCGTTATCACACCTCAGAAAATTAACAATAGTTTCCTATTTATACCCAAGTTTAACAGACAGTCCAGATTAAAATTTCCTTGTGCCCAACTGCATTTGTAGATTTTACTTGCGTTTTTGAACCAATATTCAATCAAGCTCGACTCACAGTATTTGGCTAAACAAGGTAAACAAGAACAGCTCCTCAAACTCTGCGGTTTGTTTTGTTTTATGATGTTGACTTTTAGACGAGCACAGGTCAAAGTTTGGTAGAATAACCCCTATTCTGGATTTCTCTGATTGTTTCCTTGTGGTGTTACTTAACTTTTCCTTCTGATTTTTCCTATAAACTGGAGGTTAGGTCTAAAGACTGGATTGGGATTATGTTAAACACGTTAGACGGGGATACTTCAAAGGTGATTGTACTTCACATCACCTCAGTCAGGAGATAAAATGCTGGGATGTTAAATGAAGTTAAATATGACCACTTGGTCTTTCCATTGTAAAGGTGGGATTCTCTTGAAAATCTCTATGGCAGAGTGTGGACTATCCATTCTGTACTTGATGTAAACGCACCCTTTGTTATTGTATATATTGTTTAACTGATGGTTACAAAATGGTGATTTTCTAAATTTTCATTTCTTCTTCCTTTATTTGCAGGCATATCTTTGTAAAAGGGAAAAAAAAAAGAGCTTTTCCTTACCTACTGGGAATGAATTACAGTTTCTTTTTAAAAGGCAGGGTAAATGCCCCCTTTTCTTTGCTAACTTTCAGAATAAGAAATAGCCATAGTTACTTTCAATGCTGGTAAATTGGGTTTTTTTCTGTCTCTCTTTAACAGTGATATGGACTTGTGGCTTTTTATTGATTCAGTTTTTATAGTCAATTGCAATCATTTTTGGTTCAAACTACCCCAAATTTGGCCAGAGGGAGCTCCTTCAATTAAGCTGGATCCTGTGTCCTTTGAGATGTCCCCATGATTCTTTGAGCACTTCCTTGCTTTTTAGCACAAGAAAATGTGCTTGCATTTTCCACATCCCAGGTCCAAAATAAGGAGCCTTGAGATCTTTTATTAGAGAATAGTATCTAACATCCCAAATCTCTGAACTCAGAGAGTTCATTGTCATTGGAGTGTTATTGCCTGTAAGCTCTCTTCGTGGTTAAAGCTAAGACATGTATTTAAATCATGAGTTCAACTTTCAAAATTTTATATCATACCTCCTCCCTCATATCAGTTTCTGTGTGTGTGTATGCAGTTTCTAATGACATTAAAATATTTACCAATTTCCTTTAGTTTATAAAAGATATATAGAATGGCAGAAGTTTAGATTTTTTAAGAGCGTGTTTCTTTTTGTCCTTAGAATATACTCAATTAAAGATGAATAGTAAGGGTTTCCCTAGCGGTCCAGTGGTTAAGAATCCACCTGGCAAAGCAGGGGACACGGGTTCAATCCCTGGTCCAGTAAGATTCCACATTCCAAGAGCCACAACTACTGAGCCCACGTGCAGCAACTACTGAAGCCCACTCACCCTATAGCCTGGGCTCCAAACCAAGAGAAGCCACCACAATGAGAAGGCTGTGTCCTCAAGAAGAGCAGTCCCTGCTCGCTGAAACTAGAGAAAGCTTGCCCGCAACAATGAAGACCAGCATAGCAAAAAAAGAAAAAAGATGAACAGTAGGAGTATTGTATTCCAAAATCACTTGAAAGAACTATTTTCTATATTTACTATGTTATCCATATGTAACTGGGAAGGGTTAATTATGACTCCATGACAAATCTGTTCCTCTTGCTTTACTTTTGCTGCTTTTGTTATTATAAGCAAATATAATGGCTTGCCTTAGGGAACCTTGCCCTCCTCTGCCTGTTAAACTAAAGTGTCTTTGTTCATAACCTTGTCCACCTGCAGATGGCAGGAAGAAAAAATTAACGCATCCCCTTGCCTGACTGAGCGACTTCACTTTTACTTTTCACTTTCATGCACTGGAGAAGGAAATGGCACCCCACTCCAGTACTCTTGCCTGGAGAATCCCAGGGACGGGGGAGCCTGGTGGGCTGCCATCTATGGGGTCACAGAGAGTCGGACACGACTGAAGCGCCTTAGCAGCAACAGCAGCAGCTGCCTGAACTTGCCATTCTAGGAGTTATTTGCAACAATTAAATGGTCTTTTTACCTTATTTCCTTACCTTCCTCCATCTCTGATTCATAAAAGAACCTGGCATCCATGCCCCAACATGATGGTTATTTTGAGACATTAGTCCGCCATCTTCTCAGTCAGCCAGCTTTCTAAACAAAGTTGTATTCCTTGCCTCAACACCTGTCTCCTAGATTTATTGGCCTATTGTGCAGGGAGCAGAAGGAGCTTGGACTTGGTAAATAGTTAGAGTAACTTGTTTTGGTTTGATTTCAAATTTGGTTTGCTTTTGTTTTCTTTGTAAGTTTTAGTTTTGAACAGGTAAAACGCATTTGAGCCTTTCTGTGGCTCAAATTCAAAATTACATTAAAATATAGTTAAAGAAATCAACTTTTTTCATCCATATCCCCCTCCACCTGCCCCTCCTCTTTCTCCCTACCTCCAGGTAACTAACACTTTCATTTCTGTTGGTTTGATACTTTGTATGTGTATGTGTGATTTCCTCTCCCCTTTACACAAAGGAAAGCAATCTACATTTACTGCTCTGTGCCTTATTTTCTTCCTAACAATATTAACAATGCATGCTGAGAATCCATCTAGTTCCTACATACCTTCCTCATTGCTTTTTTGTTACTGCATCCTTTATTGTGGTCCTACACTTTTGTTGCTATTTGGTCTCAAGCAGTTTTGCTTTATTGTTACTTAGTGGCTCTTTTTGCCTTTGTTCATGTTCTTCTGGTCCTCAGAGGCATTTGAGGTCTTGACTCTGCTAAAGCTTTCCAGCGGGACAGAAGCAGGGAACACAAATCCAGTCAATTCCCAGATTTATCCCATTAATTGCCTTTGGTGGAGATAAGGGTAATGTGGAACCTAACTTGGCTGTTTTCCCTCAGAAACTGGCCCAAGCACCCTGGGCTTTTTTCTGTTTCCATGGAGAGCTGGGGGTTAATGACCAAGGGGAGGGTGCTGATTTAATACAGCTTGGAATTAACTTCCATGGTTTCTTTTTTTTTTTTCCCCCTTCCCTTTCCCTTCTCTGCTATGTACAAATTGGAATCATTTTCCTCTTGTGCTAACTTACAGGCAATTAAAAAAAGAAAGAAAACAGAACACAAGATTTTACTAACATTCAAAAGACACATCATTAGATTGAAGAAAGATTTTACTGCACACTGGAGTTGGAGTTTTCATCTTCAAAATTCATGTCTTGGATTTCTCAGAATAACTTTAAATATTCAGTATGTGAGTTCTCTTAATGCAGACTTTTTTCTGTGCTCATCTTCAAAGCTTGTAACACACACATTCTCTTATTTTCTTTTTGCTGGGTAATTCTTTTGCAGGTATATTCTTTCAACATTCATTTCTTAAGTCATTTGTTTCATTTCTGCCCCACTCATTTAAAAAAAAAAAAAAAGATGGAAAGACCATTTTGGTGAAATTAAAAGCTTTTTGCCTTTCCCTGCAATGATTTTCTTCTGACCTTTGAGTAATATGGCAAAAAGAAACTAATGCAATACAGCGTGCTTATCATCTAATCCACCCATGCTAGATGCATGACTGTCGCCTGGTTTGTGAATTACTCTAGCACACACAGAATAAATTAATCAAGCTCTGAAGAGATCACCTATTAGTCCTTGAAGGATAACTGTCTCATAGGAATCTGAAGCCCTGGCTGAGGGTCAACATCATTTTCAGCCTTGCAGTCAGGAGCAGGGGCAAAGCAATGATTACTTCCTGGCCTGAAAGGAAGAGAAGGGAGAAAAGGGTGTGAGTGGGAAAAGATGGAAGAGTAGATGTGAGAGCAAGGAAGGAAGAAAGGAGGGAAGGGAGAAAAGAAGAGAAATGGGGGTTACTGCAGGCAAGAGCACAAAGCTCTAAATTATTGGGCTGGCTAAAAAGTTTGAGATTTTCTGAAACAATGTACCGAAAAACATAAACGAATTTCTGGGCCAACCTAACACGGCCAACTTTTTGGCCAACAGACATATTTCTGGTGGGAAGAATTCTCTGAGGGTTGGAAACCATGTTTTCCAGTTCGGTATCTTCTGCACATGGTGCTATCCAAAGAATCTGAGGAACTGGCTTGTACACAGAGCATTTGGGGAAATACAGCACCTCTTTTTTTTAGTAGCTAATATTTACGAGTGAGTTGGTGATGGACAGGGAGGCCTGGCGTGCTGCAATTCATGGGGTCGCAAAGAGTCGGACACGACTGAGCAACTGAACTGAACTGAACCACGTACTTATTCAAGCACTTAGCATGGGTTAGGACATTTAATCCTTACCTCAAGCCTAGGAATTAGGCTTTATAATTACTTCAATTTTACTACTGAGGAAACGGAGGCAAGGATGCTAATGAACTTACCCAAGGTCACACTGAGCAAATGATGGTCACTGCTGTCACGACCCCTCCCACCTCCACTGTCTTCTTTGCTAGCAGAACCCCAGTAGTTTAGGTTGACTATAGGCCCACACTCCACCCCAGTCCCTGGAGAAAAAGACCTACACCCACCTTGCCTCTGGCATGCTCCTTCCTGATACACACTTTCCCAGTCTCCCTTGTAGTTCGCCATATGACCCAGTTCTGATCAAATAGGTTTAGACAGAAGTCCACTGGAGGGCTTCTGAGAAAGCTTTTCCTCTGTGATGTGCGTGCATGCTAAGTCACTTCAGTTGTGTCCGACTCCTTGTGACCCTATGGACTGTAGGCCACTAGGCTCCTCTGGACATGGGATTCTCCAGGCAAAAATACTGGAGTGGGTTGCATATCCTCCTCCAGGGGATCTTCCCAACCCAGGGGTTGAGCCCGCGACACTTAGGTCTCCTACTTTGGCAGGCAGGTTCTATACCCCTAGAGCCATCTGGGAAGCCCTCCTCTGTGATAAAAGAAAGCACTTTTTCTGCCTGCCTTCTTCCTCCTTAGGATGATAATCAACGACAATGTCATCCTTTTGGCTCAGGCAGCCACCCTGCAACGATGAGGCAACAAGCCCAAGGACAGGCCTCGCTACACTGAGGATGGTAGATTGAAAAGTGGAATGTGTCGTGCATTTTGAGGATACTGCTAGATGTTATGATAAACCTGGATTCACCTCCCTATCCTCTTCTTCTTATGTGATATTTCACATCAAATGTAAACTACTGCTGCTGGAAATTTGTTACATTTAGCCAAACCTACAGCTGCATGTATGTCAACTATAGTTATGGGAACAGAAGTGGATTTTGGACATAGGAAGCCTGTTTCTATTTTAGGCTGATAGTTTGCTATTCAGTATCCCAGAATTCGGTCTCCAACAGAACTTCCTACCCTCAACCTTGACCTCACATACACAGTTGTTATTCCTAAGTGAGGAACAAAGGCAAAATGTAGCAAATTGTAGGAAACTACATACTGATGAGATTTTTACTACTGAAAATTTATTCTAATAAAGCCAGAACAATAATGATACATTTTGCAAGTAAACATCAGTTCATACTACAGACATTCTTCCCAAGGACCCATAGTCTTTGTCCCTGCATTGTTCACACAGAGCCACATGCTTACCCATGCTCACAGTTGTGCTTCTATCTAGGACTTTGTTGTTTAGTCGCTAACTTGTATCCAACTCTTTCACAACCCTGTGAACTGTAGCCCTCTCCACTCCTCTGTCCATGAGATTTGCCAGGCAAGAATACTGGAGTGGGTTGCCATTTCCTTCTTCAGTGGATTTTCATGACCCAGGGATCAAACCTGAGTACCTGCACTAGCAAGTGGATTCTTTACCACTGAGCCATCTAGGACTTTAGTTTGTGCTAAAACTGTTTCTTTCTGTCCCCAACACACATGCTTTGTTTTAGGACTCTTCATATTCCCAGCATCTAGTAGAGTGCCTGATGTCGACCAGGACTTTGATAAATACCAGTGGTATGGAAGTAAAATTGCATTATATCCTCTCTATTAAACAGTTATCAAAGTCACATGCATCTCAGGAATTACAAATATATTAATATTTTCCAGATCCTGAGAGATGATTTCTTTAATTATGAAACATTTAAAGAAATGCAAATTGCTGAGGAGAGGAAGTTTGATAAGTTGCTAACAGACAGCCAATGCTTAAGTGCTCAACAAACTAAACAGATTGGCTTTTAAAAAGCTACATGTTAACCACATGATCCAGCAATCTTATTCCTGGGCATATATCTGGAGAAAACTATAATTCAAAAAGATACAGGCACCCCAATGTTCATTGCAACACTATTTACAATAACCAAGACATGAAATGTCCACCAGCAGAGAAATGAATAAAGAAGAATAGTACATACATACGATGGATTGCTTGGCCATATAAAAGAACAAAATAATGCCATTTGCAGCAACACAGATAGACCTAGAGATTATCAAACTGTAAGTAAAGCAAGTCAGACAGAGAAAGATAAATATATCACTCACATGTGGAATCTAATTTTTTAAAAATGATGCAAATGAAATTATTTACAAAACAGAAACAGACTCACAGATATCAAAAACAAACTTACCAAAGGGGAATAAAGTGGGGGGGGGGGGATAAATCAGGAGCTTGAGATTGACATATACACACTATTATATATAAAATAGATAATAAGGACCTACTGTATATGACAAGGGCCTCTACTCAATATTCTTTAATAACCTATAAGGAAAATAAATCTTGAAAAAAATGAATATATGTATATGTATAACTGAATCACTTTGCTGTATACCTGAAACTAACACAACATTGTAAATCAATTATACCCCAATAAAATTTTTTTTAATAAAAAAATAAAAAGCTACATGCTCTGGGAAGTGTAAATTTGGTTCAAGTAAAATCAGGCATTTCTACCACATTGTTCTCAGGGCAAGAAGAATTTAATGGATTTTTCAAATAAGTTTGGCTTATAACCAGAAAGCAATTAACACTACAAAGACTACAGCTTCATTACATTATTAAGTGCTTCATTTTGTCATAAAGTTAGTGATACCTGGACCAGATCACAGCTCCCCAGTACAGTGAGTGCATTCACAGGGAAGTCTAGTTCCCTGACCTCGTTGTTAAATGGAATTCCACTTAATGCAAAAAAATGCCTTCCCTCTCAAAGATGCTATTTAAATCCAACGGCTCTCATTGCAGTGGAGACCAAGGTAGAGTGATGCCTGCAACTTAAATTGCTTCTAAATAAACTAACTTGAGAAGGATGCAAAGAACTGAGGAAAAGAAATGGTAACCTAATAAAGTACTCTATATTTTTTGTTGCTCTTTAATTTTACTTTCAGGAAAGAGTTGCAAAATTTAAAGGTAAAGATCTCATCATTCTTTTTAAAATCATTATGGCTCAAGGTATTTAAAAGTACTATAAACAAATGTTAATCATTTCCATTCAGTAGACCCTTCAGAATCCTAGGGAAAGTAATAATAAAAAATAACAATTGCTACAATACCACTTTATATTTGTTTAAGCTGACTTTTTCATTTTCTCTAATTATAGCTATATATAAACATTTTCTTATACTTGCTCCGTTGCAATTACTCTAAATGGGCTTTATGCCTAGCATAATGAGAAATTATAATGAACTGAAAACTCATTAGCAATGTATTCATAAGGAATCAAAATAATTTCAGAATTCAACAACAACCTACATGTAAATTTTTGTTTATTACCATATGGTATTCATTTATAAAGTATCGAGCTAATAACCAAAACATTAGTGTATTGGGAGTTCCTCTAATAGTGCTGCCTAGAATTACTCAAGCAATATCAACTTTAACCTTTATTTTGTTATGGTGATATTGTCTCCTGATCTGGAATGTAATCTTGAGGGGTGGGGTGGGGTTGGGGTGTGTGTATATCTATCTATCTATCTATCTATCTATCTATATGAAAGTGAAAGTGTTAATCACACAGTGGTGTCCAACTCTCTGTGACTCCACGGACTATAGCCTGCCAGACTCCTCTATCCATGGAATTCTCCAGGCAAGAATACTGGAGTGAGTAGTCATTCCCTTCTCCAGGGGATCTTCCCAGCCCAGGAATCTAACCCAAGTCTCCTGCATTGCTGGCAGATTTTTTCCCATCTGAGCCACCAAGGAAGCCATATCATTTAAAAAAGTTGATTAGGAGAGTCTTATAAGATTATAAAACAAAACAACACAATGAAAAGATTCTTTTCATCAAGTACCTAGCATACTCTCGTTCACTTTTCATCTTCTTGTGGTTACCAGCAGACCTAAAACTTCCTTGGTATAGTTCCAACAGTGCTCCAAGATGCTGGCTTGTGCCATTCACCTCTCTTCTCCTAACTTTTTTCAGATTCTAGTGGGAATAAGGTATTGGAGAAATGAAAGTGTTTTCTCCTGTTAGAGAGGCTGGGGAACCCTATTGATTTGGTTGAATATTAACTGATTCAAGAATAAGTCCTGGTGTGGAGGAAAGGGAATACTCTAATACTGTTGGTGGGAAAGTGAATTAGAATAGCCACCATGAAGAACAGTATGGAGGTTCCTTAAAAAACTAAAACTAGAATTACTATATGACCTAGCACTACAGCTCCTGGGCATATACCTGGAAAAAACTATGATTCAAAAAGATATATGCACCCTAATTTTTATAGCAGCACTACTTATAACAGCCAGGACATGGAAGCAAACTAAATGTCCATTGATAGATGAGTGGATAAAGAAGATATGTTGCACACACGCACACACACACATATATATAAATATATATATGGGATGGAATATTACTCAGTCATAAAAAAGAATGAAATAATGCCATTTGCAGCAACATGGATGGACCCAGAGATTATCACACTAAGTGAAGTAAGCCAGAAGAGACAGACAAATATCATATGATATCATTTATATGTGGAATCTAAAAAAAAAAAACCAAAACATACAAACTTATTCAGAAAACAGAAAGAAACTCATAGACATAGTAAACAAACTTATGGTTACCAAAGGGGAAAGAGGTGGGGGAGGGATAAATTAGGAGTTTGGGATCAACATATACCCACTATTACATATATGTATAAAACAGATAAACCTACAAGGACCTACTGTATAGCACAGGGAACTATACTCAATATTTTGTAATAGCCTCTATCAGAAGAGAATCTGAAAAAGAATATATGTGCATATGTATATATATATAGGTATAAAAGTTATATATATATATAAAAATAACAGAATCACTGTGCTGTACACCTGAAACTAGCACATTGTAAATCAACTGTACTTTAATTAAAAAAAAAAAAAGAATATGTCCTAAATGTTGGTTTCAAGCCTAATTCCTTGCTTTGTGATTTACCTCCAGTTCCTAAACATGAGGGCTGAAACTTTCATCCAATTCAGGGATTGCTCAGTATGACTCTGTTAATTAAGATTTTATTTTATTAAGAATAGGCAGAATGGGCCTGATGAAGCCACATAAAAGCACCGGATGAATTCTCTCACGAAATCCAAGCTGCCTGATTTTGACTTTATGCCTGCTTCATTTCTCTAATATTCCTTTTATCTTAAGCATGGCCTCTAAACTTCATTAACATCAAAAAGATTTTGTTAAGCACTTTAATGGAACATGGCACTGTACAAAGAGTCTTATAAGAACCAGATTCTTGTTATTTAGCAAGTTCAAATCACAGACTTAAGACAGAAATATTTATAGGACTCACACGCTTTATGCAAATACAGGCCATTCCTTGATTTACTTTGCATGATTCATAACAGCTAATACTTCCTGAGTCCTAACTATGTCCCAGGCATTGTGTGAAAAGCACTTTGCTTAATCTTCTCCATGAAGTCCCCTAAAAACAATGAAGAAGGGGAGACACTGGCAAGTTACATAAACCTTCCTCAGTTAGTTATTAGTCACTCTGTCATGTCTGACTCTTTGCAACCCTATGGACTGTAGCCCCCAGGCTTCCCTGTCCATGGAATTCTCCAGGCAAGGATCCAACCCAGGTCTCCTGCATTAGGAAGGTCCTTAGGAAGGTCATTTAGCTGTGACACCAATCCAGGTAGGACTCAGAGGCCAGGCCGGTTCTTTAACCACTCTGACCTGCTCCTGCCCTTTGGCTTATAACCTCCTCTTCACAAATCTATTGCCGACTAACAGCCAAATACACTCACTCAGCATTCACGGCGGCTACTGCCTGCAGCGGGGGCACAGATTGTGGTAGGCATGGTGTGGTGACCGACATTCCTTGAAAAGTGAAATTCTTGGGTAGCCAGATAGTATTGGATTAAGTGCTGTTAAAAATAGGGCAATCCTCGACTTCCCTGGCGATCCAGTGGTTAAGATTCTGTGCTTCTAATGCAGAGGACGTGGATTTGATCCTTGGTCAGGGAACTAAGATCCCACATGCCTGCCACATGGTGTGCCAAAAAAAAAAAAAAAAAGAAAAGAACAGGGCAGCCCTGACAACACAGAATTATCAATCAGACGCAATTCTACTCTAAAAATAAAATCTGGACAGTTGGGACTCCAGACTGTTTCAAAGAGCTCTTCATTTAATCTGTAAGGAAACCTTAATGAAGAGTGTTTCTGCTCCCTGGCTCCCCTGCAAGCTTCTGTCCTCACTCATCCCTTATTACTCTTCATCCTCCAATTAGGATAGACTAGATCGCTGCCTCTACTGCCTCATTAACCATCAGGGCTCCGGGCTCTGCCATTTGATTTCTGCTTCCACCCTTCTGCTGGAAGTGCTCTCCCAAAGGTCAGCAATGATAACAGACCACCATTATAATAATACCCAGTGGTCCCGTGGATTTACTGGGCTCCAAACCCCATGGTTGGAGCTTTCTTTACACTGGAAAAACCAGGAGAACCTTAGGGTTATACTGGATTTGCAGATGGTTTTGGCTTGGTTGGCTCGATTTTTAAAAATCAAGTCAGTATTAAAAGATCAGAATATCTTAGACAAAAGTCTGTATTTTGAGTGGTGCTGCCCAGTTTGCTATGGTCCTCACGGTGAATATACATACATGTGGATCTATCCAACCTCTCTCATTTATGTCACCTGCCTGACTCCCTATACGAGTAGTATTTACTCTCAGTGCTTTGCATGAATATTCTGGTCGGGACTGTGTAGCTGCCAGGAAAAGAGATATTATACACCTTAAACTTACAGAATGTTATATGTCAATCATGTCAATAAAACTAAGGAAAAACCCACATTCGCCAGATGGTCTATCATGACTTGTAAAAACCATCAAGTCCTAGACAATGCATGAGCACCTTCTGTGATGTCCAGTGGCCTACTCCATTTTCTGAGCTGTCTTTAAGTTTCAGCCACCTGCTCTATTTGCAGACCTGCCTTGTCAGATCAGCAGTGTATCCTCTCTGTGCTATGATACCCTGGGGCTGATCTTAGACACTTAAATTATATCCCAGATTGCTTTTTACTCTCTCTGTCACTCTCTGGGCCTCAGCTCCATCCTGGCTACTGTGGGTTGCTGGACTGCTGACACTTTGTCCTGCATACAAGCTCTGGAGACAATCTTCTTCACCGAGGGTATTTAAAAACAGAGCGAGCCGGGACCAGAATAATCTTCTCAAAGTATAGTTCTGATCGTATCCTTCTCTGCCTCAGAATGCTTGCAAATTAAGTATAAACTTCTCAGTTAAGGCAGCTAGGATTGTAAAAAAAACAGAACCCTACTTGGGGTGACTGAGGTCAGATTTATGACATGGATACAGGAATATTACACAGGCCTCCAGAGCAAAGATCAGGAACAGGCTGAACCATAGAGAGACTGGCAAACTTTCTCTGTAAAGGACTACAGAGTAAACGTACTAGGCTTTGCAAGTTATCTGGTTCCTGGCACTCTGCCAGAGACAATAGGAAAAGTAATGTGCTCTAATAAAACTTTATTTACAAAATAGACACCCAGCGGGATTTGACACACAGGCCAGAGTTTTAGGGTCCCTGGGCTCAAGCATTATCAGAGCTCACTGAAACATCTCTGTCATCCTCCACACACCTGCTTTGTCGTTCTCTTCCTGCCAACTACGATCCTTAGCATCTCTGGTGCTCATGTTGGAAAATGGCTTCTGAAAGCACTGACCTTTCAGGTCACAAGCTAAAGTTCAGGTGTTCTCATTCTCTTTCTTAGTCCTCATTTTAAATTCTTCGGGCAGAGATGTGGCCAGGCCTTTCTTGAGTCAGATACTTACCCTGAGACTAATCAGCTGTGGCCAAGAGTTTGGGTCTTGCTTTATGAACCAGGAGGGTGTTGGCACCCCCACCCCCAAAATCTCTTAGATCAAAGCAGAAGAACAGATTCCAGAAAAGGGCAAGGAGTTGGGCAGACAAGTCACTGAGAGTCCCTGTCTGCATTCATTCCAAGCTGTATTTTCAGCATTGTCCCTTATTAGAACCCTGATATTTTTTCTTGAAATAAAACGAACCCCTTGCTGTTCCTATGGACCCTGCGTATTCCATCCTGGATATGTGAACTCAGTCGCCTCCTACTCTTTGTGACCCCATAGACTGCAGTTGGCCAGGCTCCCCAGTCCATTGGATTTTCCAAGCAAGAATACTAGAGGGAGTTGCCATTTCCTTCTCCAATATTCCATCCTGTATCCCTTCCATTTGCTAGCAGAAATTCTACTCATCTTTAAAGTCTCTTCTAGAAGGCCATCTTTGCCCTCGCTTTCCTCTTTATATCCACACAACTCTATTGGTACAGTGTGTCTTGTCTCATTGCTATTTCTGTATCAGACTTTTTTGTTTTGCAGTCAATAGATGCTCTGCTGACTGAGGAAAGGACTTACTCAGCATTTCATGCACTCTGGTACCTGTCAGAGCACAGGCTTGGAGTTCTCATTTGTTGAGTTTAACTATATCCTCAAAGCTGAATAATTCCAAATGGAAGAAATTTAGATTTTATAAAATTGCATCACTACAGGAAATATGGTATCGACGTTTAAGAAAATATTTTTCAAGATATAAACATTAATTTCTGCATTTAGGGTAGCCAAATTAAAGTACATGTGGAGAGAGAGATTATTTACAGCCAGCAAAATATATATTTAAAAATGGCTAATAATAAGAAATAAAGTCCCATTAGGATTGTCTTTTCTGTTACCGTAATAAATTAAAAAATGGAATACTACAGACATGACGTCTGATAAATAATAGGGAGGGTTATACACGTGAAGTAATCAAAATCTCTCTAAAAAACAAATGCTCCAAAACCAAAATGCTCCAATGATTATGCAAGATTTTTACCAAAGAGCCAGAGACCTCATCATCTAATCTCTTTCTTCCTAGAACTATTAATTAACATTGCTCCCAGAACTCTGCTAAAACTCCCCTGCTGAAAGGAAGAAAGTAAATACAGTACTGCAGAGAAAACTGGTTCATTCTACAGGAACTGTGAGAGGCTTGCGCTTTTGCGAAACAGAAAACACTTGCTGAAGAACTATTCCTAAACTGTTAGAAACTACCTAAAAGCTTTTTTATTGTAACAGCATCCTCCTGGGAGACTGCGCCGGAATGTGCAGCAGATCTGAAAACAGCACAGATTTGGCTCAAATCTGCAAATATTAGATGCACAGAGCCGAAGCCATTGTGTAGGGAATCGGGGTGGAGCGGGCGGGGTCCTGATTCTCGATGTTGATTAGTAGAATTCTAATTTCGTTTAGGAATTTTTTTTTCCCTACAACAATTATTACAGTTTCTCTATAAAAATAAAATATCGGTTGTGCTCTCACCTGGGTTTCTAATTTTCAGCGTCTACCGAAAAAAAAAACAAGACAAAACACCTCGTATTTATTCCCCAAGAATCACCCTTCTGCAATCTGCTGAGCCGCTGGGAAAACAGGAGCGCACAGCCCCACCGCGCCCCCCGACCCCGTTCCCACCGCGGCCACCTCCCAGCCGCCCAGCCCACCCCTCGAGTCAACCGGAGACGGTGGGTCTCCGAGGCAACACTGTTGTCTGTTGACGTTTCTGGGTGTGGGGAATGCTTCAAAACAGTAAACCACTACACACAGAATCCCAGCTCGGACACCGAACCAAGCTATCCTCGCCTAGCTTTCTTTTCTCCCCGGCCTCGTCTCGCCAGGATCCTCGCCACCCCGGCATAGCGTCTCCCCGCGGCCTCGGGTGGCCCTCGCGGCACCTGCGCGCGCCCAGGACGCAGTCTCAGGGACGAGGCGGCGGGAAGGAGCCAGGCGGCGGCCACTCCGGGAGCGGCCCGGACTACAACTCCCATCACGCCCCGCAGCCGGCTCCCTCCCCGGCCCGGCCCCGCCTCCCTACCTCGGCCGGCGGTCGGGCAGCGCCGAGCTTTTATCTGCAGACCGGGCGGCCGGGCGGACTCCGGGTCCCTGCCGACTGCCCCCCAGACGCGAGCGCTGTGCCGGGCAGCGGCGGCGGCGGCGGCGACTCCCAGCCGAGTTGTGCCTCCGCGTCCCCGCCAGCCCGGAGCCCGCGGGGGGCGCAGAAGGTCCGTCCCGACCCGGCGAGAGGATGGTCATCCGCGTGTTCCTCGCCTCGTCCTCGGGCTTCGTGGCGGTAAGCAAGCAGGGGACCGGCCGCGGGCCGGGGTCGGGTCCCGCGGGGAAAGGGGGCGCGAGTCCCGCGGGGCGCGGGCGGCGCTCGCCCCTGTGCGTCTCGGCGCGGCGGGCGGCGGGAGCCAGCGCCCGGCAGGTGATCCATCTCCCTCGGACGACAATGAACGGGGCGGGGAGCCAGGGTGTGTGTGTGTTGAGGGGGGGACCCCGCACTCACCCTACATGTCCACCCTGCACGGTCCGAGAGGGAGACCGGAAAATTGATTCGGCGGGAAGCCCCCGGCTCTAGTTGCGAGGCTCGGGGATTTGGAGAGGGGTGGTCAGAAAGCTTCGGTCGGGGGGCGGGGGGTCCCACTTTCCTTGATGAGCTTGACCGATTTGGGACATTCAGCCTGGTTCCATTTGGTACGGGAACTTGTTAAGCTGCTTGGTTTGCTCACCTAGCTCCTGAATGGAACAAGTTTAAGTGGAACTTGTTCTCCACCCTCTGTGCCCCGCCGCCAAGCACGTTACTTCAGTTTTATACCTGCGCAGAGAGATTCGTAAACCAGGTTTGTCCTGTTGTGCCAGGGTTTTTTGTTTTTTTCTTTTTTGCCTAAGGTGCTATAAATATGTTTACATCTATATGTAAATATGGTGTGTTTGGTTCATCTTCCTCTATGTGCTCAATTCCATCTTGGGGGTATGTAAATTGTGGTCTCTTTAATTATTTTAAGCTATTTTGTTTGGTCCGATGTTCTCGAATTTATTTTTTTTTTAGGGAAAAGTTACATAGCTAGATGTCAGACTTTAAGGAAAAATTCAGTAATAATAGCTCACTGAGTAAGACATGTAGCAGTATGTTTTACATGATTATTAAGATTTGGTTACCTTTAGCTGATTTAAACTGTAGATTTCAGGGGCTCTCTAGTGAGATATAGAGTTAAATACAACAAAAACTATGGTATTGATTGTTTCAAATTTAGTCCGGCCAGTTGGTTGCCTGCCTGGAGACTCAACTAGGTTTTCCCCAAATTGGTTTCAGAAGGCAGGTTCGATGGAGAATCGAAGAAAATGTCGTTTGCAACATAACTCTGAAGTTTTTTATTTTAAAAAGAATTAACTTGTGGTAGAAAAAAGGCCCCCTTTTGTATTAGTAACAGGAGGTGGGAAACTCCAGTTTATCTTTATATGCAGGGATGTTCCTGGTCCCCAGACTCCTGATAGCTTTAGTGTTGCTTGCTCTCTGGGGCTGCTTAGTCATACCTGCCTTTTATAGATCCCTCCACCGCTCCACCGAAGCTACACTTCATGTGTTTGGGAACCCATAGAGCTTGTGGATAGATTTTTTTCACAGTACTCCTACATAAGTTCTACAAAGCTTTTGGTTTCACTGTCAACTTCCATAATTATTGCAATAGTATTTCATTGACTGGGAAGGGATGCTTTATAGTATTGATATTAAGGAACCTATGTTATCTATGTTGGACAAGTCAGAGTCAAAATTCTGAGGTCATCACGTGGCTTATCCTTCAGTAGGTAGTATATCAAGAGAGTTCTGGAACCCTGCATCTCTGTTTACTTATTTCCATTAACAGATATTATTGCCTGTCTGCTATGTGCCTTTTTAATTTTTAAATTTAATGATGGGTGTTTTGCACATGAAGCTAGACCTGAGAGAACCCAGGCAGGCTCTGATGAGCGGAATGAGCTTGGTTGAAGTACCTCATCTCTGCCTAAGTTTCTCATCCATAGAATGAAGAGTTGTGATGAAAAAAGTCAGCATTCCACTCTAGCTTTAAAGTACTTTGGCTTCATTAGTTGGATAAATGCAGATAAATCCTCGTAACAGCTTCTTTCACATTGACAATATACATGCTAGTATCAAAGTGAATTTTTTTTCCCTTTGGTGTTTTACTGGGATTCCCTCCCTGCCCCACCCAGTTTGTGTTCTAACAAGATAAGGTTTGAGCTGGAAGACATACTCTGTTATCATGTACCATATGTACAGCCCATGAACACTAATTACCTATTTTAATGTACCTGATCTTTTTGGGTCTCAGACAATCCTCAGTCACTGAATCTCTCCACTTGTAATATCTCCTGTATCCCTGCACAGTTTTTCTGTAATTAATATATCATTGATACTTTTGGTAATGATAAGTTTCTGCTTGTATGCAAGAATAGTGATTTCTAAGATATAATGAAGTTGTTTAGGTCAGCTACTGAGCAGTAGAGGCTCCCTCTAGCTTATGGCATTATGTTGTATTGAACTGTGAGGGCATAGCAGGGTTTTCCCTCCAGCAGTGTTGTACTGACCATTGGCTCTGTTTTATCCAGTGGCCAACCATGACCAGCAAGTGCAAGGGAGAAAGAATATTCCTAAGTCAGTTTGGTTTTAGCTGAAGTTGGTTAAACCACACGGAAGTAATGTGACTGGAAGTAGACTTGGCTAAGTAAGTCCCAGAAATTTCAAAAAAGATGCTCTGCCCCAATCCACAATAGATTTAAATAAACTGTTTAGGGAAAACCCTCATATCTTGTTCTGATTTCCCTGAACTCTCCAGCTTCAACACCTAACAGTGGTAATTGTAATAATTAACACCAAAAGGTGATTGCCCTTTTCTCTTTCTCAGCTCTATGTAAAATCTGCTTTTATAAGAAATAAAAGCAATGCCACATTATTATGCTGTGGCTACCTGAAAATAAGATTTCTTATCCAGCTGTCATTCATCTCATAGCGAAGGGCATTTTATTTCAGTCCTAAGAAAATACTGTAGTCATAGAAGTGCTGTTTTAAGACGTCTTGATTTATTTTGGTTGTATACCCAGCAGGGGTGATCTTGGTAACTTTATCCAGGAAATGTATTATTAACATGACTTTTTAAAAAACTCTATTTTGTATTGGAGTATAGACAGTTAACAGTGCTGTGATAGTTTCAGGTGGATGGCAAAGGGACTCAGCCATACATATACATGTGTCTTCATTTGAAAAACATTGAAATCAGCCCGTTATTTCATAGTCATTATTTTATTCATTCAGCAAGCATTTTATTCATTCATCTAAGTGTCTGCTGCTTGCCCAGCTCTGTAAGGACAAGAACTGCCTGGGCAAGGCAATTCTTGTGGGAATTGGAGGAGAGCAGAGGGTGTGGTTTCTGTGTCCTCAAAGAATTCAGGTGGGGATCACGCCGGGAGATAAGATAGGAAAGGTGAAACCACCAGTAATAAAGTACAACCCAAGGACACTTGCCTCTTTCGGGAACATTCTTAACAGAGATAGAAATAATATAGGCGGCAGAGGGATGCGTTGCAGGATGTCAGATAAAGAGGAGATGTGCCAGAAGTCATAAAATATGCATGTGGGAGCCTCAGGCAGATGGCGGAGAGAGGGACTGACTTGGATTTGGAAACGAGGGGAGAGTGCCCAAGCCTACCTTGTTCAGGCTGGAAGGGGGGCGCCTTAGATGGGAGGGGGCAGGCTGCAGGGTTCCCTGTGGACCTCTCTTGAGGACATGGCAGACTCTGAGTCCGTGAAGTGTTAGCTGCTCAATCGTGTCTGACTCTGTGACCGCAAGGACTGTGGCCCACCAGCCTCCTCTGTCCATGGGATTCTCCAGGCAAGAATACTGGAGTGGGTAGCCATTCCTTTCTCCAGGGGGTCTTCCTACCCTGGGATTGAACCTGGGTGCATTGCAGGCAGATTCTTTATGCCTAAGCCACCAGGGAAGCCCATGATGACAACGTCCAGAGTGCTTAGCGTCTCAGAAATGTCTTCAAAATCTGCAGCTGATGTGCTGTCTGGACCTTTGTCCCCAGGGAGGAAGGTGTGGTCTGATGGAAAGGGACCACTGGGATGTGATTTCAGAAGATTCTTTACCTTCCTGCCTGTCTTGACTGAAATTTCTCCAAAAGGAAGGAAAGCTTTTCCCTCTTTGTTAAAGTCCTTGGGCTCCAGTGTTGGGGCTGGCAGAATACCGAGAGAGATTTTCTCGTGAAGTCCAACTGCCTCATGTCACAGAGAAGGAAATATGGCTGAGAGAATAAGTGACCTGTTCTGAGGTCATTTATGTCAGTCAGTGCTGAGCTGAGGATTAAATGGAGTCCCGGTCACCTGACTCCTGAATGTGTTCATTCCTGTGTTCATTTGGCCCCGCATGTATTCGTGCCTTGATGGACTCATTCATACATTAATTAATCACCGAAAACCAACTGAGTACCAGGCTCTGTCTGACAAAGGTCTGTATAGTTTTTCCAGTAGTCATGTACGGATGTGAGAGTTGTACCATGAAGAAGGCTGAGTGCTAAAGAATTGATGCTTTCCAACTGTGGTGTTGGAGAAGACTCTTGAGAGTCCCTTGGACTGCAAGGAGATCAAATCAGTCAGTTTTAAAGGAAATCAACCCTGAATAGTCATTGGAAGGACTGATGCTGAAGCTCCAATACTTTGGCCACCTGATGCAAAGAGCCAACTCATTGGAAAAGACCCTGATGTTGGGAAAGATTGAAGGCAGGAGGAGAAGGGGACGACAGAGGATGAGATGGTTGGATGGCATGACCAACTCGATGGACATGAGTTTGAGCAAACTCTGGGAGATGGTGAAGGACAGGAAAGCCTGGCGTGCTGCAGTCCATGGGGTCGCAGAGTCAGACATGACTGAGCGACTGAACAACAACTAGACTCTGTGAGGTGCTATTATGTACTGGGTATATACCATGGTCAGGAGAACAGACACAGACTGCCTTCATGGCATAAATCAGTGCTGAAGCCCCACAGCTCAGACTTGGACTGTAAACCATTTCACCAAAGAGAATACAGAGCTGATGCTGGCCTGGGTGACGTTTCCATGGGACAAGGTGAAATGAGCCGGACAGCAGTAGTATATCGCTGGATGTTGGAGGGGACAGTCACTGGGAGGAAAAAATACAGAGAAATGGGAAGCAGAGTTGGAAGACGTGGTCCTTTGCCCACAGCTGCAACGCTGTTTTCAAGTGAGGCTGGGAGTGGAGAGGAAACGGAACTGTGCTCAGAGTTGTCTTGCTCTTTTGAGCTTAGAAAGGCGTTTTATTTTGCCTGATTTATAACTATTTGAAACATGCAGAGATCTGTTCCGTCTCCACAGAATTTATCGTGAAGCTTTATTTGTGTAAGGCAACCTTCTAAAGGAATTCCAATGTAAGTCAGGGTGTGACCATGTAAAACAGACTGAGCATTAATTCTTAAGTGACTCTAATCCCAGAAAAAGCTGGTGAGGGTAAGCCTGGACTTGCTAGGATCTTTAATTCAATCCTGAGCCACATGGCAGGGTTGATTGCCATCTTACAAGTGGAGAGGCTGAAGGTAACTGACCTGATTGAGATCATTTGCAGTTGATGGTGAGACCTTGAGTCAGAGTCTGGCTGGCAGGTGGCTCTAAAGCTTCTGGAGCCGAGTTTCTGCACTGTGGGCACTGTCATGTCCTTGATGGAATGGAAGTGCCAGGGATGCTCGACATCCTGCAGTGTCCTGGACAGTCGCCCAAAAGAGCTGCTCCATGCAAAATGCCAGTGGTACCCGACAAGAAATACTGCTGAAGGCTTTTGGTGGCAGGAAGTGTGGAATGACTTTAGGGAATTGGTGGGAGCATATAAGAATATCAGAAGATAAAAGAATAAGGCTTCCCTCATAGCTCAGATGGTAAAGAATCTACCTGCAGTGCAGGAAACCTGGGTTTGATCCCTGAGTGAGGAAGATCCCCTGGAGAAGGAAATGGTAACCCACTCCAGTATCCTTGCCTGGAAAATCCCATGGACAGAGGAGCCTGGTGGGCTGCAGTCCGCGGGGTTGCAAAGAGTCGGGCGTGACTGAGCGACTAACAGACTAACACGGGGACAAAGTTGAAAGAGAATGTCAGGCTGGGAAGACTTGTGTGTTGTTTTTCTATGGCTGCCATTACCAAAGTACCAAAACTGTGGGGCTTAGGCAACAGACATTTGTCTCAAAGTGCTGGAACCTGAAAGTCAAGATCAGGGTGTTGGTCTGATTGCTTCCTTCCAAGGGCTGTGAAGGAGACTGCGCCATGGTTCTCGCCTACCTTCTGACGGTTTGCTGGAAGTCTTTGGTGTTCTTTGGTGTGTAGATTATCCCTTATATCTGTCTTCATGTCCGCATGGCATTCCCCTTGTGTGTATGTCTTTGTCTACCTTTCCTCTTTTTATATTGAACTTCAGCCTACCCTTTTACCTAATTTTGACTTGATCATTTGCAGAGGTCCTATTTCCAAATAAGGTCACATCACAGGTACTATGGGCTAGGACTTCAGCATCTTTTGGTGGGGGGGACACAATCCAGTTCCCATAACAGCATGCAAGTTGAGGGTTGAACTAGAAGTACTAATTGATGGCACTTCCAGCCTTTAATTGGAAAGACTACGGACAAATTTCCTGAATCCTAAAGTCAGCATCAGGGTATGAAATTTTAGACATTGTTTACACTAAGGTCCATCACTAGCGAGGGAGATTCTTCATCATCCCAAGTGAAGACCTGACTTCAGTTTTTCTAGTTCATTCTAATTTTTCCCAAATTTGACATCTTTTTTCCGTTCTGTGATATTTTAAATTTATAAATATAATGCAGGGCATGGACCCCTTTACGAAATTAGGGACTTTTAAAAATCTGTTTGTATTAGGACACTTTAAATAAATATTCCATTTCTATTTGAGGAAACTAAATTTTGACAGCTGTTTATAAAAGTATGAGGTGGTTTCCACATCGAAGGAATGTAAGTCTAGTTGTCTTGCTTTTTTCTGTGTTTTTCAATTTTTTGATCAAAACCAGAGAATAATGAAGAAGGCAGTGACAACCCACTGCAGTACTCTTGCCTGGAAAATCCCATGGATGGAGGAGCCTGGTAGGCTGCAGTCCATGGGGTCACGAAGAGTTGGACATGACTGAGCGACTTCACTTTCACTTTTCACTTTCATTCTTCAGAGAAGGAAATGGCAACCCACTCCAATGTTCTTGCCTGGAGAATCCCAGGGACGGGGGAGCCTGGTGGGCTGCCATCTATGGGGTCGCAGAGTCAGACATGTCTGAAGAGACTTAGCAGCAGCAGCAGAGAATAACTGTTGTGAAACTAACCCCAACAGTTCTGCAGGAAGCAGTGAGATACTACCACTAAAGAACATTTCTTCCTCAGATTTTTTTTCGTGTTTAAAAAGTTGCGAAATGAATTGCATGCTTTTTTTTGTCAGTAAAGTTATAAATGGGTAACAGAGTAGAAAAAATCTAGATTAGCTGTGACAAACCTAGAGAGCATATTAAAAAGCAGAGATGTCACTTTGCCAACAAAGGTCTGTATAGTCAAAGCTATGGTTTTTCCAGCAGTCATATACAGATGTGAGTTGGACCATAAAGAAGGCTGAGTACCGAAGAATTAATGCATTTGAACTGTGGTGCTAGAGAAGGGTCTTGAGAGTCCTTTGAACAGCAAGGAGCTGAAACCACTCAATCCTAAAGGAAATCAACCCTGAATATGTTCATTGGAAGGAGTGATGCTGAAGTAGAAGTTCCAGTGTTTTGGCCACTTGATGTAAAAAGCCGTCTCATTGGAAAAGACCCTGATGCTGGGAAAGACTGATGGCAGAAAGAGAAGGGTTTGACAGAGGATGAGATGGTTGGATGGCATCATCAAGTCAATGGACATGAGTGTGAACAAGCTTTGGGAGATAGTGAAGGACAGGGAAGCCTGGCATGCTGCAATCCATGGGGTCGCAAAGAGCCAGACATAACTGAGTGACTGAACAACAAGATTCTTAGTGAATGTGTCATTTTAAGAAAAAAATTATTTTTTGCTGCACTGGGTCTTTGTTGCTTTTGCACAGCTCTCTTTAGTTGCAGTAAGCGGGAGCTACTCTTCATTGAGGTGGGTGGGCTTCTAATTCCTATCCACTGTGCCCCTTTTAACATAAAACTTTATTATGATTTAATGATTATATGTGAAAGTTTGAAACACTTTTTTGAAATGTGGATTTGGAAAAAAATGGGATCAAGAAATTATTAGTTTAGCTGCCAAATGTTAATTTTTAAAAAATTTGTCCCCCAAACTCTAAACTCAGAAGGAGACCCTTTTAGGTTTCATCTGTTTTTCAGTACAGACTGCTTTAATAGGTGTTAGTTTAGCTGCAGGGTTAGCCAGAAACTTAAGTTATCATTTAAATCACATTCCTGTGTTCGTTATTTTTCTGTGGTCAACTTTATATTATTTTGTTTATCCATTTTGCAGGGAAGGAGCTTAGCTTTCCAAATTAGAAATTTATTGAAAATTTATTCTTTCTGTAAAATGGTGAATGCTTGTTAACCTGTGAGGGAAATCCTCTGCTTCTGATGATGTACATTTGGCTTTTGGGGTCCTCTTGTAACAAAGTCATTGAACTCTTCTGTTTGGTGTTTTTAAACCAATAGGGATCAGTTCTTACCATTGCCAAGTTTCTGATTGGTGGTTGGGATGGCTGGGGTGGGGGCAAGGGTGGGGGGAGTCGGAGATTGGAAATTGACACCTGCTGCAGCTAAGAGGCTAGGTTAAAGCACTGGTTTCCCTTCTGTCCTCTTCAGAGGCTTATCTGGGTTTTCCTGCCAGTACAGGCTAGTCCCTCAGGACCGGGATTGTGGCAAATATTTTCTTTTTTTTGGCTATGCAGCACGTGGGATATTAGTTCCCCAACTGGGGGAGGGGTGTCAAACCCACTACCCCTACAGTGGAAACACAGTCTTAACCACTGGACCCTCAGAGAAGTCCCAAGACTATAGCAATTTAAAGTTAGTGCTGTTATTTCTTTTACGTTTGATTTTTTTTTTTTTCCCCGCAAATGCTAAAAGAGAAATCAACCCAGGAAAAGTACTTCATTGAATGTTTCCGTTCCAGACTCATGACAGCTTTGCTGTAAACTGACAGCTGAACTAGATGCTGGCAGAGGGGGCCCCCCACCTATAACCCCAGGGCCCTTTAGGCTGGTATGGCCCCTGGGAGGTGCTGGAGCAGTTTGATTGGTCTCCTACATCTGATCCCTTGTGTTAGCTTTGACAACTTATTTATTCCTGAGAGGACCTGACTCCTTTGTAACTGGCAAAACCCCAAAGGGAGTTTCCTGGAACTGACCCCTGACAGTGGAAGGATAGGAGTGGTGTACGTCGGGGTGTGTCTGCCTTGTTGTGGGACCTTTGTGGGCTCCATGCCAGCATTACAGCCTGGCTCTTGAAACCGGAAATGGAGCTTGGCTCTGACTATGGGCAGAGAGTTCTACTGCTTCAGGATGCATTTTCCACTTCCTAGTAGTAGTCCAGGGGGTTGCTAGGAGTCGGACACAACTGAGCGACTTCACTTTCACTTTTCACTTTCATGCATTGGAGAAGGACATGGCAACCCACTCCAGTGTTCTTGCCTGGGGAATCCCAGGGACGGGGAGCCTGGAGGGCTGCCGTCTCTGGGGTTGCACAGAGTTGGACATGACTAAAGCGACTTAGCAGCAGCAGCAGCAGCAGTGGTCATGAGTAGCCCATATCTGGAGATGGCTTGTTATCACCTTGGCTCTGGTGCCTTTGGGAGTGGAAGGCTAAGCGTGAGAGGTGACTTGCCTGACAGGTCAGTTCAGTGGTGTTTAGTAAATGGAAATGCATGGAGTTAAAGTCAGTAGCTGTTGCTGCACACCGATCTAGTATTAAAAACACAGCAACCAACAAGGTTGCTTGCATAGCACTGTGTATAGCTTGTATAGCTCCCTTATAGCACAGGGAGCTGTATCAGTGTCTTGTGATAACCTATAAGGGAAGAGAGTCTGAAAAAGAATAGAGATATATGTATGTATGTGTAACTGAATCACTTTGCTTTACATCTGAAACTAACGCAACATTGTAAATCAACTATACTTCAATTAAAAGAGAAAAAAGTAAAGTAAAAAAATACACCACCTGTTGTGCATGTTAAGTTGGGGAACAATTTGTAGCTATATCTGATTTAAATCGGTTTATGAATACCGTCTGATTTCAAATAGAACACGTTCAAATGGAAAACAAGACAACAAAGCAAAACAAAAACCCTCAAAGCAACGCAACCAACATAACTTTTGAGTCAGTTTGTTTTCCTTCTGTGGGTTGCCCGAGGAATGGGAGTATGTCTCCATTCATGACATTCCCAAGTGGATTGATGCTTCCAGCTTCTCTGCTTTAGTAATCATGTTCCTTAGGACAGATCCTTTGCCTAAGAATTGGCCATTTCCATAAGCCTGGATTCCCCCCTTGACAGGAGGTTTGGGTTGCACTATCCCTTTATGACAAAAGAATATGTTTGCCAAAGTAGATCTTTGCATTGAATATCTGCTGATTTATTTAATTTTGGAGTCAGTTTACATTCAACTCAAGAGCCTACTTCTGCCTCGTCTTTGGATTATTTACCCTTGGGTAGATATCACCAGTGCAAGCACATTGGCTACCTTGGTATAGCCTCATGGTTAAGGCGGGGCTTGGTCCAAATCCTAGTCTGCCATTGGTGAGGGATGTGGCATTGGGCAAGGAGTCTCAGCCTCTTCATTTGTAAAAATGGGACTGGAGTGGTACCTTCTGTATAGGATTGCTGTGAGCATCAAAGATTTCTTCAATGAAGTATTCCATATAGAGTGCCAGGTACACAGAAAGTATTCAATGCCTGTTATCTATTATTTTCATTGTATCATCATTAATAGCAGCAGTAGTAATAACAGCAGTAATAAAAACATGAAAAATTATAACCCTGAATCGTACAAGATCTTTAATCATAAAAATATTGTGTTCAGTACATAATACTTTACTAAACCAAGGGTACACACTGGTATAATTTTTAGAGAGCTTTTAGTAAATTTAAGTTCAGTTTTTGACTGAAATTTAAATTAAGAGCATTATTATTTGAGGTCATTCCCCAAGCAAATCACTTAATTAGAGTTATTCTGTAATGTGTGAGCACCATATAGGGACACAGCAGGCTGTGTGCGAGTCATTAAGCCATGTTTATTCACAGCCTACGAAGTGCTTACTGTGATGCAAATGGGCACTGTCCTTTGCTGTACATGGTATGTGATTTTAGAGTCCTCATCTGATTTAAGGCTTCCTAAACTTGGCAAGTAGGTTTCATCCCAAATGGAAGCCCTGTCCGATGGATGGTGGCTGCCTGGAGAGCTGGGAGAGGGGTTTGGGAGCCTTGTCTGGGATGAGCTGGGAACCACACAGTGTGATTGATTGTTGATGTCTGCTCTGGCACCAGTGATTGATTGTTGATGTCTGCTCTGGCACCAGAGAAGGTGGCCCGGGCCGGGGCTCGTCCCCGTACTTGGCAGCCCCGTCTCTGACTCTGTGCACATTTCAGATTCATGTAATTGAATGTAGAATGTTTCCAGTCTGTGAGTAAGAGGGAATAGAAATATTCGACAGTGGATTGAATTGATGGATTGTATCCTTTGCAAACATCTACCCTTAAATAAGGGGGTGGCAGCAGAGAAAGGTCAGGATCTCCGTGTTTAATGAAGAAAAGACCATCATGATTCTTCTGACTGTGAAACTGAACACCGAACCTTGATGTGGTGAAAGGTAGGCAGGGTTCTTTCACATCTGGCAGATGGGCACAGGGACGGTGGTCAAAGGGGCTTTGTGGAGCAAGATGGTGGAGACAGGAGAGGGAGAAAAGCACTGGAATAGATGAGGATCAGCCTGTGCACCCTGCTGAATCTTGAACATTGAAAGATCGGGTGAATGGTGAGTGTTTACCCATGCCCGGCAGTCTTGGACAATTTTTTTCTGCAGGTAATTCAGTCCTTACAGTCACCCTACAGACTGCAGGCTGTTATACCCATTTTGCAGATAAGAATATTGGGGACACAAGAGTGGTTAAGTCACATGCCCAGCATCATTTAGCTCAGTGAAACCCATGTCTTCTGGTTTTGTGTCTAGTCCATTTTTTGTTACCCCATGTTGCCCACCAGAAAAGCCCCTGATTGGAGGCCAGTAAGAACCTGGCCATGCTGCCCCAGAAAACTTGCTAGGATAACAGTGTGTGAGCCCAAGCTAACAAAGCCGGGGGGTGGGGAGGGGGCCAAGACTCCACAGAGCCATTCCAGGGGCCTCCACTCAGCTGTGGAGCAGGTTATTTTAGGCACAGTGTCCTCAGGGCTTGTTTAAACAATGGCTTTGCTTCTTTAGAGACTGATGAAAGCTATCAGGAATGCTGTAGATTGAGGGACCTCCCTGATGGTCCAGTGGTAAAGAATCTGCCTTCTAATTTAGGAGACGTGGGTTCGATCCCTGGTCAGGGGACTAAGATCCCACATGCCACAGGGCAACGCAGCCCTTGCACCACAATGAAGACCCAGCACAGCCAAAATAAAAATAAGTAAATTTTTAAAATAAAAAAAATGTTTAAAGTATTGTTGACATGGGAAGCTAATCTTTCATAATAATAACTGTCATTCACAGCATGTGCAGGAAGTACTCAGGGCTTTGTGTTTGTTATTTGTATTGCTTAAAGGATCTTGGCCTGGTAGCCATTGGAAGTGGAGAGGATGGATTTTCAGCGGAGAAAGACCTGGGTTCAGATTATGCTTCTGGTTCCCCAACTGGCAGTAGAGTTTAGCAGGATAGTTTATCAAGTCTTTTTATTCCTCTGGACCTCCGCGTTCCCATTTGTAAAGTTGTTGGGAGTCTCAAGAAATGGCAGCTGTCAATAATATTATGAGTTCATTTAAATTTAAATTAACAGTAATTCTCTGGTCTTTGGTAAATTTTTGACTTCAAGTGAAACTAGTAAGATTTAACTAAAGAAAAGGAATTGTTCTTATAACCAAACAGTAAGTCCGGTATTCCATGGAACACATTCCTAGGAGGACCTGAATTTGACATTGCTTATTGGGGTTAACATGTGCTACCTCATGGCCTGTTTGCAGAGGCTGGAACCCCCTTTTTAAAAAAAAATTTTAATTGGAGGATAATTGCTTTACAATATTGTGTTGGTTTCTGTCACACATCAACATGAATCAGCCATAAGTATACACATGTCCCCTCCCTCTTAAACCTTCCTCCCACCTACCACACCTCTAGGTTGTCACAGAGTACCCGATTTGAGCTCCCTGCATCAAAAAGCAAATTGCCACTGGCTATGTATTTTGAATACGGTAATTTGTAGATGGCTGTGCTACGGTCTGGATTTATCCCACTCTCTGCTTCCCCAGTGTGTCCCCAAGTCTGTCCTCTGTCCACATGTCTGTGTCTTCATCGCTGCCTTGCAAACAGGTCCATCAGTACTGTCTTTATAGATTCCGTGTATATACGCGTTAATATACAATATATGCTTTTCATTTTCTGACTTACTTCACTCTATATAACAGGCTCTGAAAACTAGGAATAGAACCACCACGTTGTTGCTGTTGCTCAGTCGCTCAGTTGTGTCTAACTCTTTGTTGACTTCATGGACTGCAGCACGCCAGTCTTCCCTGTCCTTCACCGTCTCCCGGAGCTTGCTCAAACTCATGTCCATTGAGTCAGTGATGCCATCCAACCATCTCCTCCTCTGTCGTCCCCTTCTCCTCCCGCCTTCAATCTTTCCCAGCATCAGGGTCTTTTCCAGTGAGTCAGCTCTTCGCATCAGGTGGCCAAAGGATTGGAGCCTCAGCTTCACCATTAGTCCTTCTAATGAATATTCAGGATTGATTTCCTTTAGGATTGACTGGTTTAATCTCCTTACAGTCCACGGGGCTCTCAAGAGTCTTCTCCAATATCACAGTTCAAAAGCATCAGTTCTTCAGCCTTTAGCCTTCTTTATGGTCCAACTCTCACATCTATACGTGACTACTGAAAAAACCATAGCTTTGACTGTGCGGACCTTTGTTGGGAAAGTAATGTCTCTGCTTTTTAATATGCTGTTTAGGTTTGTCCTAACTTTTCTTCCAAGGAGCAAGTGTCTTTTAATTTCATGACTGCAGTCACCATCTGCAGTGGATTTTGGAGCCCAAGAAAATAAAGTCTGTCACTGTTTCCATTGTTTCCCCATCTGGGAAGTGATGGGACTGGATGCCATGATCTTAGTTTTCTGAATGTTGAGTTTTAAGCCAACTTTTTCACTCTCCTCTTTCACCTTCAGTTCTTCAATCTTTCACCTTCATCAAGAGGCTCTTTAGTTCCTCTTTGCTTTCTGCCATAAGGGTAGTGTCATCTGCATATCTGAGGCTCTTGATATTTCTCCCAGCAATCTTGATTCCAGCTTGTGCTCATCCAACTGGGCATTTCGCTTATGTACTTAACATATAAGTTAAATAAGCAGGGTGACAATATACAGCTTTGACGTACTCCTTTCCAAATTTTGAAGCTGTCCTTTGTTCCATGTCCAGTTCTAATTATTGCTTCTCGACCTGCATACCGGTTTCTCAGGAGGCAGGTCAGGTGGTCTGGTATTCCCATATCTTTCCGAATTTTCCACAGTTTGTTGTGATGCACACAGTCAAAAGGCCTTGGCATAGTCAATAAAGCAGAAGTAGATGTTTTTCTGGAACTCTCTTGCTTTTTCCATGATCCAGTGGATGTTGGCAATTTGATCTCTGGTTCCTCTGCCTTTTCGACATCCAGCTTGAACATCTGGAAGTTCTTTGTTTACATACTGTTGAAGCCTGGCTTTGAGAATTTTGAGCATTACTTTGCTAGTGTTTGAAATGAGTGCGATTGTGTGGTAGTCTGAACATTCTTTGGCATTGCCTTTCTTTGGGATTGGAATGAAAACTGACCTTTTCCAGTCCTGTGGCCACTGCTGAGTTTTCCAAATATGCTGACATACTGAGTGCAGCACTTTCACAGCATCATCTTTTAGGGTTTGAGATAGCTCAGATGGCATTCCATTACCTCTACTAGAAGTGAAATACCACATGACTCAACAATCCCACTACTGGACATGTACCCTGAGAAAACCATAATTGAAAGAGATACATGTACCCCAGTATTCATTGCAACACTATTTACAATAGCTGGGACATGGAAGCAACCTAGATATCCATCAATAGATGAATGGATAAAAAGTTGTGGTGTGTATATACAGTAGTATTACTCAGCCATAAAAAGAACCCCTTTGTTTTTATCTTAACAGTTTAAATTTTTTTGAGCAAAGATTTTAAATCCTGGTGGATGTCTTTCTCACCCCAACACATGATCTGGTTTTCCCATTCTTGAGACATCAGAAGATTTTTTGGCCTCCACCAAGGCAAAGATCCACTGAAGATGGCTAGTGGTGGCCCCTTCTTCATCAGGGCATATACCCCTGGGGTCTCCAAAGCTCCCCATCATTCCTGCCATCTTTCCAACTCTGAGCCATTTGTTCTTGAGCTCATGCTGTTCTTTTTTATATTTATTGTTGTTCAGTCCCCAAGTCATGTCCAACTGTCTGCAAACCCCAAGGACTGCAGCACGCCAGGACTCCCTGTCCCTCAGCATCTCCTGGATTTTGCCCAAGTTCATGTTCATTGAATTGGTGATGCCGTCCAACCATCTCTTTTTCTTACACTAGAACCTATTTCTTGGCATCCATGACTATCAAAGTAGGTAAAGCTGAGAGTCTGTGAGAAGGTTAGATATGTTTCATGAAGAATGGAGCTAGTGAAAGTCTTTTTTGTGGAAGGAAGGACATAATAGTCCTAAATGGTTATTAGGTGTTTGCGGGCAGTGGGTATGTGACGGAGTCTCACTATGGTTTTGATTTGCATGTCCCTTGCGACCAGTACTGTTGCTATTATTTCTTAAGAACTGGTTCAGATCGTTTTTTTTCCCAGAGCTAACTCTAACTTTTTAATTCAGATGTTAAAGAATCTGCCTGCAATGCTGGAGACCGGGGATCAATCCCTGGATTGAAAAGATCCCCTGGGGATGGGAATGGCTACCTACTCCAGTATTGTTGCCTAGAGAATTCTGTGGACAGAGGAGCCTGGCTAGTCTGCCCTCTGTCCATGGGGTTGCAGAGAATCGAACGTGACTAAGCAAGTAACATTTTCACTTTTTTTTTCTTTTATTCCACGCTTAGACCAATATGACAGAATTGAGTCATTAAGGGATCTCTCTCTCTCTCTACTTATATATGTATTAGGCTTCCTGGTGACGCTAGTGATAAAGAACCCACCTGCCAATGTAGGAGACACCAGAGATGTGCTTCTGATCCATGGGTAAGGAAGGTATAGATTTAAAATTAATTGAGTTAATCCTTTCCCATATGTTCATGAGTACTTTTTGCTGCCAAGTGTTCACCCATGTTCAGGACACATGAATACATGGCATGATCCTTTCCTCCAGATAGCTAGTCATCTGATTGAGCAGAAAAGATGAGCACAGAAAACAGAGTCCTAGGGAATATAATGCTAGAATGATCTGTCCTGTTAGTAAGCCTCCAGGGCAGGTAGATTTATCTGGATGAGGGCAAAGAAAGCCATATTCTGAACTAGCCAGAAAGATAGCGTCTCTTCAACTGGGAAGATGACTATTTTTAAGATTCTAGAAAGTGTTACTTAAATAAAAAGCTTTAGAGGAAAATTGAGAGACTTTTTTTTTTTTCCAAAATATTTTGTACGAGCTTGTGAACTGGAACAGATACCACCTTTCCTATTCTCTTTTTGTCAAAGAGATGGATTGGATTGTGTGCCATGCTGCCTGGTGTCTTAGCCTAGATGATTCCTTTTCCACTGGCATGCATTTCTCACTTGTAGAGTGAGAGCATGACACACACATATGCTGTTGTGAGTTCCACAGTAATATTTAAGTGGTGAGCTTGGTTCTAAACGATGATTATGAGAGATGAGATTAGTACTTCACCTTTTTAAATTCCTTTTCCATTAAAAACAGGAAACTAAACATCTTCCTTCTAACAAGATGAAGTCAGTGTTCAGTTCAGAGAATGTAGGAAAATCTCATTGTCTGCTGACACCTGCTCCCTTCAGGGCCTCACTTCTTGGGCTGGCACCTTGGGCCCTCTGATCCAATTCTGACCTACCTCTGCGGCGTTTTCTCTACTGTATGTATCAGTTCAGTTCAGTTCAGTCGCTAGTCATGTCCGACTCTTTGCAACCCCATGGACTGCAGCACGCCAGGCTTCCCTGTCCATCACCTACTCCCGGAGTTTGCTCAAGCTCATGTCCAGCCAGTCAGCGATGCCATCCAACCATCTCATCCTTTGTCATCTCCTTCTCCTCCTGCCTTCAATCTTTCCCAGCATTAGGGTCTTTTCAAATGAGTCAGTTCTTCGCATCAGGTGGCCAAAATTTTGGAGTTTCAGCTTCAGAATCAGTCCTTCCAATGAATATTCAGGACTAATTTCCTTTAGGATGGACTAGTTGGATCTTGTTGTCCAAGGGACTGTTAAGAGTCTTCTCCAACACCACAGTTCAAAAGCATCAATTCTTCGGCACTCAGCTTTCTTTCAGAGAAGGCAATTGCAACCCACTCCAGTACTCTTGCCTGGAGGATTCCATGGATGGAGGAGCCTGGTGGGCTGCAGTCCATGGGGTTGCTAAGAGTCAGACTCTACTGAGCAACTTCACTTTCACTTTTCACTTTCATACATTGGAGAAGGAAATGGCAACCCACTCCAGCGTTCTTGCCTGGAGAATCCCAGGGACAGGGGAGCCTGGTGGGCTGCCGTCTATGGGCTCGCACAGAGTTGGACATGACTGAAGTGACTTAGCAGCAGCAGCAGCTTTCTTTATAGTCCAACTCTCACATTCGGACATGACTACTGGAAAAACCATAACTTTTGACTAGATGGACCTTTGTTGGCATACGTATGTGCTAAGTAGCTTCAGTCATGTCTGACTCTTTGCAACCCTGTAAACTGTAGCCCTAAAGGCTCCTCTGTCCAAGGGATCCTCCAGGCAAGAATACTGGAGTGGATTGCCATATCCTTCTCCAACTATATACACATACCAGGCTTTTCTCTTTATTAGAGGCTACATGGGCTCTTAGTTGTGGCATGTGAGATCTAGTTCCCTGGCCAGGGATCAAACCTAGGCCCCCTGCATTAGGAATAGGAATCTTAGCCACTGGACCACCGGGAAAGTCCCCACACCAGGCGTTTTTAATCCTTTCCCTCTGGGCCTTTTCTCATGCCGCTTTCTTTCCCTTGATTGTGCTGACCTTGCACTGGGACTAGGCCTCTTCCTTCTTTGAAGCCTGTGCCAGTAACATTTCCCAGTACATCCGCCTCACGAGCCAACCTGTCTCCCTCTTTCACCTTCGAAATCAGGAGGACTCTGTTTCCCCAGCCCCGCAAAGTCCAACCTGGGGAACTGCTTTCCTGCGGCCTCAACATGTGTAAGCCTTGTGCGTGTGTGCTCAGTCTTGGCTGACTCTTTGTAACTCCAAGGACTATGGCCCGCCAGGCTCCTCTGTCCACGGGATTTTCTGGGCACGAATACTAGAGCCAATGCTAGTAGCCATTTCCTACTCCAGGGGATCTTCCCAACCCAGGGATCGAACCCAAGACTCTTGCATCTCCTGTATTGGCAGGCATATCCTTTACTGCTGCGCCACCCGGGAAGCCCATTTCACACTTGGTTACAGTGATCTTGTACCCAGGTGATTTGAACTCTCAAGTTCTAAATTCGCTGAGGTCAGGTTCTGTTCTTTTTTTTTTTTTTAAGGAAAATATTTATGTTTTACAAGTGCTTTTATAGCGTTATTTTCTTAAGAGCAATTTTAGATTTGCAGCGAAAGTGAATAGGAAGTAGAGATTTCCCATATGTCTCCTTCCTTCTCATATGCAGTTTTCTAGTCATCCTTTTATTCCCCCCACGCTTCCTGTCATAGCTTCCCAGGTAGCGCTAGTGGTAAAGAACTCACCTGCCAATGCAGGAGACTTAAGAGACTCAGGTTCAATCCCGGGATCAGGAAGATTCCCTGGAGGAGGGCATGGCTACCCGCTCCAGCATTCTTGTCTTACAGTCCATGGGGTCGCAGTGTTGGACATGACTGAGTGTGCACGCACACATTTCCTGTCAGAGAACTTGGCATGTTGAATTTATTGAAGAACATGGAAAAGAAATATTGTTTCTGTAGCTTCCACATCAGAAAGGAAAGCTAATAAGAGTTTGTGACCTTGCCAGGGGGGGCCTGGCGTGGAGTAGGTAGATTGAAGTTTGGTTGGAAAACAGAAAGGCTGCGAGGGGCGTGATTCATTTCACTGCTTCTTAAACAGATGGCGTGAAGAATCCACGTCATAGGGGTAATTTTATTACAGTATTACTTCTCTTATCCTGATACCAGAATTCTAGAATCTTCATTTGGAAGGAAGCAGGGAGACCTCTGAGAGGCAGTTGGCTGGTCTCCATTCAGCCAGTCGGGGGGCTGCCCTCTTCCAGACAACTGGGAATGCAGTGGGGTCCTGCAGTCCTGGCCCCATGGGGTGGGGATCGGGGTCACCAGGGGAAGCTCTGAGAAGGGGAGTCGCTTTCTGAAGGCAGACATGGAGCATTCCAGAAGCACAGCTTTGGTCTGTTTGGTATAAAATAAGCCAGCAGGCTCTGACATGTAAGTGGGCTCTGAGAATGTCAGCATACCACATCAAAGGACAAAAATGGGTCAGCAGGATAACGCTCAGTCCAGGAGAGATCAAATCGGAGTTGAGGTATTTTGGCTTGATGTACCCTGCTGAACAAGGCAGGAACACGTGTGGTGCATTTCAGAAAGGTGTCTAAAATAAAAGTGGCTTAAAATAAGATGGTAATAAATTTGTGCTTAAAGAGCCGAGTTTCAGTTATGCAGAAACCCTCAGGCTCCAATCCCAGGAGAAAGTAACTTTGGTTGTTGTTAGTTGCTAAGTCCTGTCTGACTCTTTGCAACCCAATGGACTGTATAGCCTGGCAGGCTCCTCTGTCCATGGTTATTACCAGGTAAGAATCCTGGAGTGGATTGCTATTTCCTTTTCCAGGGGATCTTCCTGCCCAGGAATTGAACTTGCATTTCCTGCATCGTAGATGGATTCTTTACTAGCTTCCCTTGTAGCTCAGATGGTAAAGAATCCGCCTGCAATGCAGGAGACCCAGGATTGATCCCTGGGTCAGGAAGATCCCGTGAAGAAGGAAATGGCTACCCACTCCAGTATTCTTGCCTGGAGAATCCCATGGACAGTGGAGCCTGGAGGGCTATAGTCCACGGGGTCTCAAAGAGTCGGACACTACTGAAGCAACTTAACACTTGCACACTTGGAAAAAGATAGTAATAAATTTGTGCTTAAGGGGCTGAGTTTCACTTATACAGAAAACCTCACTCTCCAATCCCAAAAGAAAGTAACTTGCTTACTCTTAACTCTGTACCCACATGGCACCTGCTCTTCACTTCCCACTTTTCTTTCTGTCTTTCAGTATTATAGATGTTGACTCTTTTTCCTTATCATCCTCAGAGCCATGTGTTTTATATTCCTTCTTTCTGTAGCTCTCATGCTGTGCTTCTGTTCCCATGCACACATTAGCTGGAGTGTGATAGTTCATCCCCAGTACCTTCCCCCCGGAGCACCTGCCTTTGGGCTGTCCTGAGCCTGTGGGCACTCCCGTGTTACTGCCAGTTTCGTAAGGAAGTTGCTTGTTGACAAGCCCTGACTGTCCTCTCGCCCTAGTGACTGTGCACCACCTCAAATTGGAGGCCTTGTTTTGTCGCCTGTGCTCTCCTAGTTCCCATGGCAACGTTTCCAACCTTTCACGGTCCGCACGAGGTCTTGTAAAGCCTGTCCAGTGAACCATGGCTCCTTGACCTTTTAAAGAATTTGGTTTTCCTTTGTGCTGCCACCCCCCTCTCACTAAATTTTTTTTTTCCAGTTATAATATTTTTTTTTACTTGAGCTTCCCTGATGGCTCAGATGGAAAGAATCTGCCCGTAATGCAGGAGATCTGGATTCGATCCCTGAGTCAGGAAGATCGCCTGGAGAAAGGAATGGCAACCCACCCAAGTGTTCTTGCCTGGGAAATTCCATGGACAGAGGAGACTGGAGGGGTAAAGTCCGTGGGGTTGCAAAGAGTTGGACATCACTAAGCGGCTAACACTTTGACTTTTCACTTTCCTAGTTGATTTACAGGGTTGTATTAACTTCTAGTTCTTTGTTAATTTCTTCCACTGACTCTTTGGAGTCAAATGGAATTCAGAAATGATGTGGTTGAAGATAGAAATTTGAGGACATTCTTCAAGAATTTTGAGACATTCTTCCAAACAGACTTTATCTCATCTGGGCTGCAGGAATCAGGGTCATCAGTGGGAAGGGCGAGTGCTTCTGGAGATACGACTACACTTTGAAAGCTCCTCATGGTGGTTTTTTTGGGATCTAAACAGAGCAGAGTGTCCAACTGAATGAAGTTGGTGGTGGTTTAATCGCTAAGTCATGTCCAACTCTTTTGACCCCATGGACTGTAGCCTGCCAGGCTCCACTGTCCTTGGGATTCTCCAGGCAAGAATAGTGGAGTGGGTTGTCATTTCCTTCTCCAGAGGATCTTCCCGATCCAGGGATCGAACCCGGGTCTCCTGCATTGCAAGCCAGTTGTTTACTGATTGATCCACCCACCCAGGAAGCCGTGAATGAAGTTTGATAGTTGGAATTTTCAGCAGAGAGGGCGCCTTGGCTTGGCTTTATAGCCCACCGAGGGAGGAGAGAGCTGATGGGACCTGGCCCATGGGATGTGGGTAAGAATGCCCAGAATGTCTCTGGGGCATCAGTGTGTGCCCACTATGGAAATGTGAACTCATTGTGTGATCTCCCATGAAATGTAATTGTGAGAACAGTCTACTGTCCCCATACTCTTTTGTCAGATGTGAATAGTTATCATTTCTAGAGTACCGCTTAGGATCTCTTTGTGCACATCTGAGGATGGACTGGCATAGAAATGGGAAGACTGTGTTGCAAAAACACTGTTGCAGTGTAGCACCCTGGCCATTGATAAAGGCTTGGCTTTTGGCTGCAGTCCTGTCATATTTGGTGGAAAATACCCATCGTCAGCAGGATTTCCTCCTTACTGCAGAGGATTTGGACTATTGTAGCGAGTTCTGCTGGAGCAGCTTTTTCTACAAAGTATCCTCTAATTAACAGGAAACGTGTGTGAGAACAGTAGTATATAATTTTTGTAGATAGTCTTGCAAAATAGTGGCATTCTAAGTTGGTATTTTATACTTGGCTGACTTTTTCCTTTGAGGAAATAAACATGTAATCTTGACAGAGAATGTAAAAACAATAGCATCAAACCACCCACATCTTTCATTCCAGGTTTTTGCTAATGTTTTTTATGGCTTCACATTGCTAAGTAACACAAGTTTGGTTTTTTTGTTTTTTTTTTTTTGCTAAAGTGCAGAATAAAAGTAGTTTAATGCATGAGTTGATAGAGAAACTAGTTAGAGCCGTATATATTATGTAAAGCAGGTGGGAAAGGAGACAGATCAGCTAACAGGTATGTGACAAACAGTCCTCAGAGTAACCTTCCCACGTCCTATGGGGACTCAGAGTGATACACACATGGTCGTCATCCTCCAGAGGAATTTACAGTTAAATTGGGGAAAGAGACACACACACATGACTGGTAATAAACAGTGCCAGGCTGTATATCATTAAATTCTAGGTTGCTGGTGACCGTGGGTATAATGGGAGTTTGGTTAGGACACAATCTGGGAGGGCAGTGGTTGGCATAAGTCAGGATTCCTCAGAGTCATCACTGTTGATATTCTGGGGGTCTGTCCTGTACATCAGAGGATGTTTAATAGCACCCCTGGCTTTGCCTCCCAAATGCCAGTTGCATCCCTTAATTGTGACAGTCAAAAACGTCTGCAGATACTGACCACTGCTTCCTAGGGGGAACAAAGTTGCCCCGGCTTTGAACCACTGGGTAGGCATAGTTTAGCACAGTGTGGGTTTAGGGCTGAATCTTGAAGAATAAGTAGAACTTGGATAGAAAGTGTGGACTATTTGGAGATGATTTAGTTACCAGGCGCCATTATGTAAAGACCCAGTCAAGTTTTTGTTTTGATTTTTTATTTATTTATTTGAGTATAGTGAATTTACAATATTGTGTTAGTTTCAAGTGTACACCAAAATGATTTGGTTATATATATATATATTCTTTTTTTTAGATTCTTTTCCATTATAGGTTATTACAAGATATTGAGGATAGTTTCTCATGCTGTACAGTAGGTCCTTGTTTAATCTATTTTGTATGTAACACTGTGTATATGTTAATCCCAAACTCCTCCTAATTTATTCTCCCCCCAACCCCATATCCCCACCCCCAGACCCAGTCAGTCTTGGAGCAACCTGCCCACAGTAGCATCTGTGGGCTGGACCTTGTTGCTGATATAAGTACTGCAGTCGAGGGTAAACATTTAGCGACTTCTGTGGCAGGTTCCCAACCGGTCCATTCTGAAGGAGATCAGCCCTGGGATTTCTTTGGAGGGAATGATGCTAAAGCTGAAACTCCAGTACTTTGGCCACCTCATGCGAAGAGTTGACTCATTGGAAAAGACTCTGATGCTGGGAGGGATTGGGGGCAGGAGGAGAAGGGGACGACAGAGGATGAGATGGCTGGATGGCATCACCGACTCGATGGATGTGAGTCTGGGTGAAGTCCAGGAGTTGGTGATGGACAGGGAGGCCTGGCAGGCTGCGATTCATGGGGTTGCAAAGAGTCGGACACGACCGAGTGACTGATCTGATCTGATCTGTGGCAGGTTTACAGAATTAACTTTATGGTTTTCTGACTACAATCACGAAAACTTTAGGCTTTGTTTTGTATGTTTTTAATCATTTCATTTTTCTAGAAATTCATTTTCTGACAGTCTCTCAGAACATTAAAGACCACTGGAAGGTTGAAGTATGAGAACAGTAAAACAGTAAGAACAATAGCAGAGTGGTCCTTTACCACTGACGCTCTAGAAGCATCGCGACTCTGGCCAGACTGGACTTAGGACGCACAGTGTGAATTAAGATGGGCTAGGTTTGGCCCGTGTGGACCATGGAGTTGGACTGGATTCTGAGCCCTCACTGGGTGCTTGCCACGTCTTAGACCTGATGACTCAGTATTTTCAGGATGACTGAACGAATGCATGCCTGGAAAGCCTCCACTCCAAGCGCAGTGGATCTTGGTGGGGGGACCCAGTGGATATTTTTGAGACAGGAGTGATGTTTAGGAGGGTGTTTGTCATTTGGTCCGTCTCTGGGTTTAGTCTTCAGTCATCTGATTATTCCCACTTAGAAACCTTTTCTAGTTGCTTGCCCTGGGACCATGATTTTGAAACTTTCATTGATGTATTTTAAACTTGGTGTTCACCTTTTGTGTGTCTTTCCCTCTTGGGATTTGTAAACAATTTAGTATCTTTGGCAGAAAGTAATTTTTGTGATTATTTGCCAGTGCGTAAGGCCATTTCGTAAGGAAAGAAAGGAGGATGTGTTTTGTGAATTTGCACTTCCTGTGAGTGGAGAAAGGTCTGTGCCCTTGGCACTGTTTTTGTAGTGGCCTTGGTGGGTATGTGCCTCTCTACTTGTAATTTGGGTTCCTGTTTGGACGTGTGGATGGTGTGGGTGTGGGGTTGTGAAGGCCAATTGTTTAGCCTAAGGCTGTGGTCCTTTGCTTATGTCTTCCCAAGAAGCTTTGAAGAACTTTGAAAGTGTGCTTTGAAATTCCACCTGCTGCTTGAACTTTTTTTCTTCTTAAGTTTTATTGAAGGATAGTTGATTTACAATGTGTTAATTACTGCTGTACAGCAAAGTGATTGTTTTATATATATATATATATATATATATAAATTCTTTTTCATATTCTTTTCCATTATGGTTAATCATAGGATATTCAATATGGTTTGCTGTGCTATACAGTAGTACCTTGTTGTTTATCCAGAGTCTATATATAATATAGTTTGCATTTGCTAATCCAACTCCCAATTCTTCCTTCCCCCAACCCACCCCCTTCTGCCACTTACTTTTAAATTATCCCTCATTTCTTTCTTTGAACATATTGCACTTACTTATATTCCATATCTGATAATTTTAAGATCTAAAGTGTTCATGGGTTTTTTTTCTTCTCTTTATTTTGCGTCCCTGACTCATGGCGCATTGTGTTTCTAGAACGGTTCAATTTTGAATATTAACTGCTTCCTTGCTTGAAACTAGTTGCTTGAAATAATGCATAGAGCTCAAGGCTTTGTATTTTCATTTGGGATAATAGTCTGGGACAAGAATTCTCAGTTTCCCAATTCCTGAACGTAAATTACTTGGCAGGACTTCCCTGGTGGCTCAGCGGTGAAGAATCCACCTGCAGTGTGGGAGACGGGGGTTTGATCTATGGGTTGGGTAGATCCCCTGGAGAAAAAAATGGCAACCCACTCCAGTATTCTTGCCTGGAGAATTCCAGGGACAGAGGAGTCCAGCAGGCTACAGTCCATGGGGCCGCAAAAGAGTCAGACACGACTTGGCAACTACACAGCAAAAATCACTTGGCAGAGTGGAGAAGCGGATGTGGGGCTGCTTATTAGGAGAAGTGGATTCCAGCTCTGTCTACTGGGTAAATTACTTAACTAACTTGTGTTTCTGTTTTATTATTTTGTCAAAAGTGTAGGTTGACGGGTCATTGAATAGATGTAGAATAAATGACTCATTTCAGGATCATAGTCATTTAGGTGTTGGTAATTTCACGTCCATTGTTCCTGCAACTTCATCATTTGCCGAGGCAGCGTGCAAGGTACTTTAAAGTCAAAGAGACATAGCATAAGTTCCCTGCCCTCCAGGATCGCAAGTTCCTTGACTCGACAGGACCCAGTAACTCTTAGACATTCAATGAATGTGGGTCATGTTCTCTGGAAGTTCAGGGGAAGTAAGTGGAGAATATTCTGGACTGGGGTGGTCCTGTGTGACAGAGGTAGGCTTAAAGTAGAGCTTTGTGGAGGGTAGGAATTTACTGTTGAGAAGGCAAGAGGGCATTCCAGGTATGGAAAACAAAGGTTATCAGTGTGGTGAGGACTTAAGTGTAGGAAAAAAGAGGTGGTCGACTGCATGGAGAAGTTGGGACCACGAATGCCAATCCCACACCCCTTACCCACACCTGCCATCCTCCCCACTTCAGCCCTGCACAACCACTCATCTGCTTTCTGTCCATAGATTCATCTATTCTCTGGACATTTTATTTAAATGGAATTATACAATAGATGATCCTTTAGGACTAGCTTTTTTTCACTTTAGCGTAATGTTTTCAAGGTTCTTCCATATTGTGGTGAGTATCCATACTTCGTTCATTGATGGATATGAAGTGCAAATTCTTTTCTAAAAAATATTTATTTCTTTGGCTCTACTGGGTCTTAATTGCAGTATGCGGGATCTTAGTTGCAGCATGTGGAATCGAATTCCCTAACCAGGATTTGGAACTCCTGGCTTCCTGCACTGGGAGTACAGAATCTTAGCCACTGGATCATCAGGGAGGTCTCTGAAATGCAAATTATTGAGCCCCACCCAAGTCTTACCAAATCAGAAGCTTTGGAGTCCTTCAGGACAAGCCCTCCAGGGGACTCAAGTGTACTTAGGGGTGGAGAGCCAGGGCTCCCGAGGGGTGGGGGAGCTGGAGAGGTGGGCTTTGTGGGCCTGGGCAGGGATTTCTACCTTCATCTCAAGGATAATGGGAGGTTTCTGGAAGGTTCTTAAACAAAGGTATAAAACCGTTAGGTTTATGCTTTTAAAAAAATTTCATTTTAGAAAGGATGTTTGGCAACATTCTTGTGGAGAATTGCATGGACAGAGAAGCCTGGCAGGTTGTAGTCCATGGAGTTGCAGAGTCGGACACAACTGAGCAACTAACTCTATACACTGTTTGTACAAAATGGGCAATGTAGACAATATTTTGTAATAACTGTTAGTGGAAAGTAATCTGTTAAATTATATAAAAATAAAAATTTTTTTAAATAGATAAAAAAATTTAAAGTCTCATTTTAGCTCCTGTGTAAAAAGTAGCTTTGGGGGAAATCTGGCTAAAAGAAGATATAGGACGACCAGAGATGATAGCTTGGCGTGGACAAGTTGGGGTGAAAATGGAGAAACATGGATGGATTCAAGAAAAAATTTGAAAGCAGAAACTTGATGATTAATTGTATCATTGGGATAGAGTCAATGATAGAATCCACGTTTCTGGGTTGGGCAGATGTGTGGGTGTTGGTACCCTCACTAGATGTTCTGAATTTTCCAGTTTTCTAATATGTGGGTAAATCGTAGTCTCGTTTCCTCTCCCTGGAATCTACTCTTTCAAGCAACCCCTGGGGACAGTGTATCAGATGACATCTGAGTACATACTATGCAGAAAATACTCTCGGAGACACACCTACACATCTAGAACCATAATATTAATACTGTTGTGTACATATAAAAATAAAATCTGAGAAGTTAGAAAATACAGGTGTAACCACGGTGTTTGGGCTCAGGTGTGTGTCTTTGCAAGCACATGAGGTGGATTTCCATAGTTTAGAGAGAAGAGATGGGAGTGTTTGATGAGTGGAGAGAAGAGATCTGAGGTTCTGGTCAATTCTGGAAGGGCCTCCGGGGTGAGGTGAGGTGCTTGGCTGTTAGGGATGTGATCCAGGATTCTGAAGGTGAGATGGAGTCAGGGCCTGGCTGCTGAGAGGCCTGGGAATCTAGGGGCAGGAGACAGTAGAACTGTCTGAAAATTTTTTTCAAAGTCAAGAGCCAGTGAGGAATTGTGAAGGTCTGGAAAGGTAGTAATATGTGCTTGAGAAGAACATTCTCATGGGCTTTTGGAGGGGCGTGGGTAAGACAGTAAAACCCCTGGGGGTAAGGCTGAGAGCAGCATAATCACTGTGGAAATGGGGGGAGATCAACAAGATGAAGGGAGTGGTAGAATTTTCAGCAGCTGTAGGAAAAAGCAAAGGAACAAAGAGAAGAAGGATGTGACTTCATGGTTTCTAGGAAGCTGAATGATCTTATGCTCATCATAACTTGTGATGGAGGACTTAGGAAGGCTGAGACAGACAGTGATCGTCTTTTAACATGAGTGAATGCTCACATGGAATTAAATAAATTTAAGTGTGGTTTTGAAAAAGAAAATCTTTAGAAGTTGAGGTAGCAAATTTTATTGACTCCTTTATCTTTTCCATTATAATTTGGTTTTCATATGGTCCTACTAGCCTATCTTTTAAAATTATACCAAGAATTAGAAGCAAATGTTGTTTGAGTAACCTATGATGTAGAATGTGAAAGGACTTGCCCAAGCTATTATGAAATGCCAACCCACTCCAGTATTCTTGCCTGGGAAATCCCATGGACAGAGGAGCCTGGTAGGCTACAGTCCACGGGGTCACAAAGAGTTGGACACAGCTTAGCAACTAAACAACAACAAAGCTATTCTGAGAATACCAGTTCCCAATCAGAAAATACATAAGTTTCCATTAGTGACGGATTAGATTCAAGTTCATGGGAACAGTCATTTTGCCAGCCTCAAGGCAGCAGGAACCTCTCTTTGAAATATTTCTTTAAACTCAAGAACTGTAGACCATAAACTCCAACACCTGCCAAAGTTTCAGTCAGGGAACTAAATGAAGTGATTGGATTTAATTACATCTTAACTTTTTGATCTTAATCTTCGTTTCTAAAACTGAGTCTGACTCCAGATAAGCATGTGTTTAAATTGATCTTGGTTATCTGTTTAAAAATATGCCAGGATGGACTTTTAGTCTTAGAGGACAGCTCTGGAGACATTTGTTAATTACTCTTTGGTGCCTTAGTTGCTAAGTCGTGTCTAACTCTTGCAACCCCATGGACTGTAGTTTTCCAGGCTCCTCTGTCCATGGGATTCTCCAAGCAAGAATACTGGAGTGGGTTGCCATTTCCTTCTCCAGGGGATCTTCTCGACCCAGGGATTAAACCCTGGTCTCCTGCTGCAGGCAGATTCTTTACTAACTGAGCTACAAGGGAAGTCCTTAATTACTCTTTACTTGTCTGATATTTGTGGTTCTCTCAGTTCCACTTTCCAGTTTTTTGTTTTTTTTTTTTGAAGTCTAGTTAATTTACAGTGTTGTGGTAATTTCTGCTATACAGCCAATTGATTCAGTTATACTACTTAAACATTCTTCTTTATATGCTTTTCCATTCATTCCACAGGATATTGAATATGGTTCCCAGTGCTACGTAGTAGGACCTTGTTGTTAATCGACTCTCTATATAATAGTTTGCATCTCCTGACCCCAAATTCCCAATCCTCCCTCTCCTCTCACCCCCACTTTCTAGTTTTAACTCTAGCATTCTTTTTTCTCAGTCCCTGTATGCAGCAGAGGTAGGGAAGTCTAAAAGGTCGTTCCTGTGAACAGACAACGAGGGACAGCGCCTGCCTGTTCCTGGGTTTGGTGAGTCTGGCCAGGGCAGTTGAGCTGCATTCCGCTGTGACGAGCTCTGTGCAAGGATGCCCAAAGGAGACCCCTTCCTGCCCTTCACGCTGCCCTAGCCTGCTTCCCGGGATGGGAACATGGCAGTGTTAGCATGAGAATGCAGCCTCACAGAATCTATGCTAGTGTGACAGCAGTCACGCTTGCATCTAAAGAGAAACCTATTTTTACCAATGGGTATATTCAGTGCAGGAGACCCAGGTTCGATCCCTGGGTTGGGAAGATCCCCTGGAGAAGGAAATGGCAACCCACGCCAGTACTCTTGCCTGGAAAATCCCACGGACGGAGGAGCCTTGTAGGCTACAGTCCGTGGGGTCGCAAAGAGTCGAACACAACTGAGCGACTTCACTTCACTTCATATTCCCAGGGAGTGGATCCTGTTGACAGAAATAATGAATATAACTGTCAGCTATAAGAACAGAAAGCAGCTTTATTTGAGCCAAACTGAGGACTAGCCTATAAGCCTGCTTCCCAGGCAATTCTGATAAACTGCTCTGGAGAAGCAGGGTTTTTAGCACAGTTTTATTTCCTGTTAGAACAAAGAATATTAAACAAGTCAGGGATACATTTCTTCAAGGCTTCAAAAAAAAGAACAGTCCAACAAGTTCACAGCAAGTCAGCATGGCCTTGGTCCCTGGGAAGGGAGTCTTATCCTCAAAGGAGGACCAGCATTGGCGTCCCAGGAAGAGAGGCATTTAATCTTTATTTTTAACTTGGGCAGTCTTTACTTTTGGTCAGTGTGTCCTTTTCTCTAATAATTAGAGCAGATGTACAATGTATATTTGATAGACCATAAACAGGCTGTTTCAGTTAGCATGAAATTCAAGTTAACTCGTGGATACGCCACAGTGACTTTCCTGTCTCTCAGACACGAACATTCCTGTCATCAGTCCTTTCTGCATTGTCTAGTTTTATAGTTCAGGCACTGTCGGTGCTCTGACTGGTGACCCCCTGTAACTCCCAGCTTTCTTGGGGGGCGAGCTGAAGGAAGGCAGGTGCATCCCCCCTAAGCCTAGTACAGTGCCCTGCACCTGCTCAACCCTCAGAATGCCCTTCTGGTAAGAACAGATGAGGAGCTCACTGAATGAATGGTATTGCGTCCTCAGTGACTAGAGAGAGCGGACACTGACCGAAGAACAGAACAGCTAATGAGGTTTGTGGCCTTGGCCCTAGCAGTTCAGTGACTGAGCCTGCGCTGCCCATGCAGGGAGCACGGGTTCAATCCCTGTCAGGGAGCTAAGACTGCACCTGCCACAGGGCATGGCCAAAATAAATAGATACAGCAAAATAGCGTTAAAAAAAGAGTAGCAGTAATAGTAACGAAGTGTGCTGAGCTTTTTCAGTGGGTCCCTGCTATGGCTTAACTGTGAGTATGGATTGTGTCATTTAAAATTTCATTGCCACTGTCTGCCCTAAATTTGATCTGCATTTTACCAATAAGGAAACTGAGGCTTTGATAGAAGAAGTGATTTGCTCGAGGTGACACAGATCCATCCCTTGCTGGTTATCCAGAACTAGAACATAAATCAAAGTTAAGTGGCCCAAGTGAGGATCAGGCCACTGCCCTTGACATCATCATCAAATGTTTTAACCATCAAGGAAAAAGTCACAGATGAACCAGGACCCCTCAGAGGCACTCTTCCAGTACCTTTCCTACACCATTCCTATTCTATTACTGCCACATTGAGCTTGGAGACACTCTTCCCAGAAAGAGAAAAACACATATTGTGTAATGTCATTTGTATGTGGAATCTAGAAAAATAGTACATATGAACCTATTTGCAAAACAGAAATGGAGGCATAGATGTTGAGAACAAACTTATGGATACCAAGGGGAGAAGGGGGATGATGGGGTGAATTGGGAGATTGGGTTTGACATACATACACTGCTGTGTATTAATGTAAAATAGAAAACTGTTGAGAACCAACTGTGCAGCACAGAGCACTCTGCTCAGTGCGCTATGGTGACCTAAATGGGAAGGAAATCTAAAAACGGGGCTATATGTATATATATAATGGATTCACTTTGCTGCATAGCAGAAAATAACATAATGCTGTAAAGCAACTATATTTCAATAAAAATTTAAAAAGGGGAGAGAGTGTGAGAAAGCAAAGGCTGTCATTTAGGTAGATTGTTAACGTTAAGTGTTGGACTGATAGGCAGGTCTGTGGTCGTGCTGAGTCGTATCCTAAACAGAAAGAGACAAGTTAGGAGGAGGTAGATTGGTAGGTAAATCTTGTGACAACAAGGTTTTATCATTTCTGTTGTTTCGTTTTAGCAGTCAAGTTTGAGATGATGATGGTACATGTGAGTATACACTTTGAGAAAGGCTTTGGAACTGTGGGTTGGCCATTTGTGAAAGAGGCCGATTTTGAAATGCGGATTTTAGATGTGGTTTTCATAGAGGGGCTAGTTGAAGTTGTGGAAGTGTTTGGTGTCTTCAAAATAGTAGTGTGAAGAGCAAGCAGATTATAAAGGACATTGTAAGATGTGATGATTCAAGCATGTATTGCCTGATTCAGCTATATTAGTATGTGCTTATATTCCTGTCTTTCCTGCCTCTAGATTTATTACCATGCCTCAGTTATGTTAACAGAAAATATATTAGCAGGATAGTATATTTATATACTTATAGTGAAACTCAGGTTAGTTTTCTGAACTTTCAGAGAATATGTTGGGATTCACCTCCCTCCATTTTTGCTGGTTTTGCAAGATAGGAATTTATAAGCTGACCTTCAAATATAGTCTAAGAAATAAGACACTAAAAAATAAGAATAATAGAATTTAATCTTTATCAAATGTCTGAAAAAGAGATTTGCCTTCTCACTTGGAAGCTGTTTAGACATGTTATTTTATATTATAAAAGAAAATAATGTAAAATCCTCTGATTTGCACGCTTACGTTTCCCGTGGTCCCCATGGTTCTCTAGTACAGTGGTCTGCGAAGTTTTCTGATCACATATCCTAATGATAAAAAATTCTTTGAGTGTATTTCCCCAATATGTATATATTTTAAATGAATTTTATGTATACATTACTATACTAATAAAGTGCATGCATTTTTAAATGTCAGTTAAAGCAATGATAGAATAATGGGATACAGTTAAAACTGCATTCTTAATTTTATTTTTAATGATAAAAATCTTTCATCAAAAATTTTTTTTCTTAATGAGAACAATGAGAGCTAAAGATCAGTACTACAATTTGAAAGTCTGCTTTTAACATTTGTCTTTTTTTTTTTAATTAACTAATTTATTTTTGGCTGAGTCTTCATTCCCGTGCAAGGGCTTTGCTGGTTGTGGTGCACGGGCCTCTCCTTGCAGCGGTTTCTCTTGCTGCGGAACGCAAGCTCTAGAGCGCCAGCTCGGTAGTTGTGGTTCGTGGGCTTAGTCGCCCCGAGACATGTGGAATCTCCCCTAACCAGGGATCAAACTCATGTCCCCTGCATTGGCAAGTGAATTCTTAACCACTGGACCACCAGGGAAGTCTAGCCATTGTAACTCCTAAAAATATGTCAATGCAAATGGAGGATAAGCATCATTAGAATTAAAGGGCAGTGATAATCCTTTTTCTGATCCCATTCATCAATAGTGCAGAAGTGGTAAACATGTTGTCATTAAAATCATACTGTCTTCCCTGATATCTTTTAGTTGTTCCTGAAAACTAATTGAAAGGTGTTGTTAGATTTCTACACTTAAAAAAAGGCACTGAAACTTTTCATTTGAAAGACTTAGTAGATTAGAAAATTATGTTTCTAGGTTTTCATAGTGACAGTTTTTATAGATGACGAGCTCTGTTTACAGTAACCGAATAAAAATATCAAACATTTCCTAAAATCCATTTTGTGAGACACTTGACAAAAGTATCATCTTTAGTTTGAAGGAACAAATAAAGAAAGAATAGGGTCTGTGTGTACATGTGAGTGACTCTTGTGTTTTAATATCTGTTAGGTGGCTTACTGTTGATATCATTTGTCACCATGAAAAATGTCAGCCCATTTAGAATATTTTTTTTATATAAAAGAAAAATATCTCTAGTATATACTTAAATTTCCAGCAGTAGGATAATGTTCTAAATATTAGAGTAAATAAGATAATGCATCATATGGTAAGATAACTGTGAAGATTATAAAAGCACAAAATTTTTGTAATACATCTGAAACATTCTATTCCAAGTATATATGTTATTGTGGCAGCATATAAAATCTATTTATGAATGTTGAATCCTTGGAAAGTAACATGAAAAATAATTACTTCAGGATGATACTATGGGTTTTTTTTTTTTTATTAAAAAGATGACTTAACATTATAAACATGGGGGAAAGAAGCCAATGCAAGGAAACAGGATCCAAAATATTTACTGGTTAAAAAGAAAGTATGTTAATAGTATTTATTCAAGCTCAGTAATGTTTATTTGTTTAATGCAAACATATGGAGTGCCTCCTAAGTACCAGGGAGTTTGCTAATGATACACAGATGAAAAAGCATGATCTTTTCCATCATTGAAAATGTGTTGCTTTAATTTACAACATATAATAGTGATTCTTTCAAACATTGCCCTGTGGTTCACAATTCCCCTTTCTGACACTCTGATTCCCTGAAACTCAAGTTTCAATCTCTTGCAGGACAGCCTCTCTTGTTATCTCTGGCGTGGTGACCTGGTGTTTGCTTTCTAGTAAGACAGACTGAAATAGACACTGGAGACACAGCCATTTGTGTGTAATCGCATGTGGAGTTAAACAGCGTTTGAATGTTGCCAGTGAGTTGATGGCTTGTTGGGGTGTAGTCTGCACCCCTGCCCTGCTCTCCATAAAGGAGACATACCAATGGCTGTTTCAGGAAGGAGTATGTCTCTCTGAAGGTAAAACCTGAGTAACCCAAGCTTAAATGAGCAGGTGTTTTGGTCTCTGTTGGTAAATATGGAAACTGATTTGTTCAGACCTGTGTTTCTGGGATTCTCTTGACATTTTCCTGACGCCTGTTGCCCAGCAGTGAAAGGTGGCCCCTGCACTTCCAGCCCTCATGCCGTGGTTTTGAGCAAAAAGAGGAAGGAAGGGCAGCTACAGCAGGGAAGCAGAGCCTTGTTCAGAAGCCCTGCCCTGTGGACTTCAGCCCCTGCTCAGCTGTGGCCTCTGGGTCCTATGGCTGCCCAGCTGCAAGGATGGCTGGGAACTTGGGGCTTTGACTTCCCAGGCTTCACAGGAGAAGTAGAGAATAGCTTTGGGCTAACTAGCATCTGCCATTTGCATCCTCTTTTCGAGAATATAAAGCCTAGTGAGTCCCACAGTGTGGTATTAGTTAAAGAATTTGCCACGGAATGATTGATCTTTGAGGCACCCTACTTAATCCCGGGAAAGTTCCTGGGTCTCTGACCAGGGAAGGGTCATGAGCCCATTCCTACCTTTTTGATTGGAAGGAGGAGTTGGCCTCACGCCCCCTCCGCTTCCTAGTTTAGTCCAGCTCCTTCTCTGTAGGTCTCATCAAGTTATAAGAAAATATGTCTTCTCTGCCCTTGCTCTGCCTTTGACTGTTTCCTTGTGAGAGACATAAAAGGCCCTAACCAGCCTTACATCTGCCTCAAGTCAAAAGAAAGAAATCTGTGTATTTGAAGTGCAGAAGGAGGTGAAATGAAGAACTATGGCATCCAATTCCCAAAGCCTTTGAAAGTTCTCAGAAGTTACTTTGTATTTTTTGCCAAAGGCTGTATCTAGGGTAAAGGAGGAAAAGTTAATATGCTTGAATGAATGAAATAATTGAACAATGCCCCTTACTGTTTGCACGCATGATAAGTTGCTACAGGCCTGTCCCACTCTTTGCGACCCTGTGGACCATCACCCACCAGGCTCCCCTGTCCATGGGATGTCTCAGGCAAAAATACTGTTTAGCTCTTTTCTTCCTTAATCCTCCCAGTAAACCTATGAAAAAAGATACTGAGTCTATTTCACAGATATGAAAACTAGGGCCGAAAGAGAAGCTTAATAATATCAGGAAGGCTCCTCAACTGACAGGGGCAGGGTTAAAACCAGGACAGTCTAACTCTAAAATACTTATTTTTCCTCTAGTTTTTCCTTGTCTTCCATCTGTGCTTTGTCTTTTTTCTTTTTTAATTTCTTCATTGAAGTAGATTTGATTTACAGTGTTGTGTTAGTTTCAAGCATACTGCAAAGTGTTTCAGATGTGTACAAATACATATGTTCTTTTTCGGATTCCTTTCCCGTATGTGTATATGTATGTTAGTTGCTCAGTTGTGTCCAACTCCTTGTGAGCCCATGAATTGTAGCCCATAAGCTCCTCCGTCCATGGAATTCTCCAGGCAAGGGTACTGGAATGGGTTGACATTCCCTTTTCCGGGGGATCTTCCCGACCCAGGGATCGAACCCAGGTCCTCCTGCATTGCAGGCAGATTCTTTACTGTCTGAGCCACCAGAGAAGCCCCTTTTGCCATATAGATTATTACAAAATATTGAGTATTCCCTGGGCTATAAACTAGGTATTTGTTGTTTATGTATTTTACGTATAGTAGTGTGTCTGTGTTCCTTCCAAATTCCTAGTTTATCTCCCTCCCTCTTCCCCTTTGGTAATCATGTTTGTTTTCTATGCCTGTGACTCTTTCTGTTTTATAAGCGAGCTCATTTGTATTTTTTTTTTTTTTTAGATTCTGCATGTAAGTGTTATCATAAGATATTTGTTTCTGTCTGACTTACCTCACTTAGTAGGACACTCTAGATCCATCCATGTTGCTGCAGATGGCATTATTTCATTCTTATTGTGTTTCTGTGCTTTTTCTGTAAACTTGCTTTCCCACAATTGCTCACATTAAATCTTAGTTAAAAAGCAAAAGCAAAAAAAAAAGCCCTCTCTTGTTCTAAATGATAATATTTTTATTTACTAGTAGACTCCCAGGATCCCAGGATATAGCCTTGGCTGTGTTCAGCCTGGAATTCAAACATGACTAGACACGTCTGGAAGGAATCTGGCAGGGACTGCTTAATTATGTAAGTTAACTGGCAGCCTTCTGGGAGAGAACTAATCCTACACAAAGAGAGAGTGGAGGAGTGCAAGTTTACTTATAAGCCAGTGCCTCAGAATAGGGGTAAGTGTAAGTCATGTGCAGTGTCATTTATTTAGCCTGGGTTCCTGGAGTCAGGAGGTTGCCAGTGGAAGCTACCAGCATCTTCACTAGGGTGTCCGCGAGTCATTGAGGGTTCACGCCACATCAGCAGATTGAGCAGCCCCAGCCCAAACACCTTATCACCAAGGGTGGGTCGTGAGGACTTGAGAGCTTGAGATCTGGGTCCTGTGGGGCTCCCCGGAGTTGAAAGGGGAAAAGGTTTCTTGTCTTAGTCCATCCAGGCTGCTGAAAGAAAATGCCACAGACTGTGTGGCTCCTCAGCGACAGAAGTTTCTCACTCTTCTGGAGGCTGGAAGTCTAAGAACAGGGTGTCAGCATGGCTGGGTGCTGGGGAAATCCCAATTCCAGGGAGCAGACTGTCGTCTTGGCTGGGTTCTCACATTTGGCCGGGGGCAGGAGAGCTCCGGGCCTCCTTGATAAGAGCACTCCATCCTCATCACTTGATTACCTCCCATTAACCTCATCTTCCAATGCTGTCATCTTAGGGGTGAGGTTTCAACATAAGAGTTCGGGGGTGACACATTCAGGGCACGGCACTTTCCAATGCAGTGGCCAAGAAGGCTGCTTTGATACACGTGTGAGGAGCTCGCTTCAGAGTTCTGGGAGACATGTTGGGGAAAGGGGTTGCGGGGGTTAGAGGTGGTGTTGATAGAATTCTATGGTAGCAGTTGGAAGCAGGGTCAGGGAAATAACCAGCATATTTGCTTAGTTTTCAGTTGCCATCAGTTAGCAGATATATCAACAAACCTTTTAAAAAATGTTCTCCTGAGCTCCAGATATGTTTCTTATGCGCATCATGTTTAAAAACAATTGGACTATATCATGATGTTTTACTTTCATCTAGTTTGTTTCACTTGTTCTATTTCATGTTCAGGGCTCCCATTTCATTTAGTTTATGTTTTCCAATTTCTCCTTCTCTTCAGTTTTTTTTTTTTAATGTTCTTTCTCAAGCCTTTATCAACCGTAGTAGAAAAGCTTTTGTATACATATATATAAATAATATGTATAGTATATATATTTTTAAAAACTTAGAATTTTTGCCTAAGAAATTTATGACATTTTGATTCACTTGTTTGACTTAATATGAATACTGAATTTTTAATTAAAAAAATAGATATGCGACAAGCAGCAAAAGTTTATTGTATAGCACAGGGAACTATAGGCAATGTCTTGTAATAACCGATGATGGAAAATAATTTCAAAAATAATATGTGTGTATTTGTATAACTGAATCACCTAGCTGTGCACCTGAAACATTGTAAGTCAACTATACTTCAATAAAATACATATATATATGTATATATTAAGAAGAAATGTGTTTATTTTTGGCTGCACTGGGTCTTCGTTGCTGTGCATGGACTTTCTCTAGTTGCGTCAAGCGGGAGCTGCTGTCTCGGTTCAGCGTGCAGGCTTCTCACTGTAGTGTAGGCTGTAGGCGTGCAGGCTTCAGCAGTTGCGGCACGTGGGCTCAGTAGTTGTGGTGCCTGGACTTAGCTGCTCAGCAGCATATGCAGTCTTCCTGGCCCAGGGATCCGACCTGTATCCCCTGCATTGGCAGGTGTATTCTTAACCACTGGACTAGCAGGGAAGAATCTATCAGCAATCTTATTGAAAAAAAAAAACAAAAAAACCATTTGGGCGAAACAAAATACTATGATACATAATGCACCTGCAGTTTTTAAAATTAACTGACTGTAGCATTTATTTAAACATAGAATCACATCCAACTTCCTTCTTCAAGGTCAGTGGCAACGTTAGAAGGGATGCCTTTTTCACATTCAGGGTCCAGAGATTCTTCTGAATTATTTAGGCTGTTTCCAGTTCCAAGTAGCATGGTAGACCTTTTTAAAGTCATTCAGCTGTAGCATTCATTGAAAAATATTGGTGTTTGATCTACATTCCTGTTTGGCTAAACTTCAATTCCATTTGTTCCTAAATTAAATTATCAATTCAGTGTGATCTCTTGAATGTCACCTGGAAAGCTTTGATGTTCAGCACTGGGGCGGTAACTCTTTAATCATCAGTTAATATTTTCTGAGCGCCTCCTGTGCTTAAAGAGAGCTGACACTGTGGAGGGAGATGTGAGCATAAAAACAAGTAAACAGATAAATAAAACTGTAATAAATGTAACTAATAAAACTTCAGCTGAGGAAGCTAGAGAGGGCTCTCCAAGAAGGGTGGTACCTGAGGTATCTCATCCTCATGATGAATGAATCCGTCAAAGTCCTGGCTGTCCGTTAACCACTTACTGAGTGTCTCCTCTGTGCCAGATAACATTCTAGACCCAGGGATACAGCAGTGAACACAACAGCAGACAAAACACCCTGCCCTAGTGGAATTTGCATTTGATGGGAAGAGGTGGACAAACATGTGTAAAACGGACCTATACCTCAGATGCTAAGCGCTATGGTGAAAAATAAAGCATTGAAGGAAGAGTGGGGGGTTGTGGGGTTGGTGGGGGCAAGGTGGTGGCTGGGGAAAATACAGAATCACGTGGTCAGGGAAGGCCTCCCCGAGAAAGTGAGCTTTGAACCGGAAATGAGGATCTGTGACCTAGTGCAGAGCTGGCAAACTTTTTCTGAAAAGGGCAGCTGGGAAATACCTTAGGCTTTGGGAACCACGCAGTGAGCCTGCGTGCTCAGCCGTGTCTGACTCTTTGTGACCCTAGTGGACCGTAGCTCACTCGGCGCTTCTGTCCATGGAATTTTCCAGGCAAGAATACTGGAGAGCATTGTTATTTCCTTCTCCACGGGGGATCTTTCTGACCCAGGGATCGAACTCCCATTTCCTGCATTGGCAGTGGTTTCTTTACCACCTAGCCACCTGGGAACCACACAACCTCTGTTTTAATGGTTCAACGATGCTAATTTTTCTCGGGTGGAAGCAGCTGTGGAGAGTATGTAAATAAATGGATATAGTTGTCTTCCGATACAACTTTTTTTTTTGGTCACGCTGCAGGGCGTGTAGGATCTTAGCTCCCAACCAGGGATCAAACCTGTGGCCCCTGATGTGGAAATGTGGAGTTTTAGCCACCGAACCCCCAGGAAGTTGCCTACAACTGTATTTATAGACACTGAAACTGGTATCTCGTAGAATTTTCACGTGTCATGAAACGCTATTATTCTTTTGGCTTTTTTTCAACCACTTAAAAGATAAAGACTGTTTTTGTGGGCTAGAATTGGTCTGAGGGCCTCCCTGTGTTAGAGCCTGAGAGATTTAACAGTGTACTTTGCCCACCTGATGTGAAGAGCCAACTCATTAGAAAAGACCCTGATTCTGGGAAAGATTGAGGCAGGAGGAGAAGGGGACAACAGAGGATAAGATGGTTGGATGGCATTACCAACTAAATGAACATGCGTTTGAGCAGGCTCCAGGAGTTGGTGATGGACAGGGAAGCCTGGTGTACTGCAGTCCATGGGGTCGCAAAGCGTCGGACACGACTGAGTGGCTGAACAAGAACAACAACTTCCCTTTAATTGCTTTGGATGACATGTAATGGTGTTTGGTTAATGATAAGGTGAAATGCAACTTTCATGCTTCTGTAGATACCTTGCTATTTGAGGTCCAACATCTTTGTTGTTGCTTCACGAAGAAAAGGAAGATTCATCCGTTCATCTAGTGACAAATACTCATTTCACTTATGTGAAATTTATGCCTTACAGCTGTTATTCCTAGACTCTGCTGTGCAATAGTAACTTTTATTTTCAACCTATCATACCACAGTATTGCTGAAGACATTTTATGTAGCAATTAAGAGTTTTACTAAATAGCATTGCATTGGGATGCAAGCTGTAGAAAAGTTGTTACAGGGTGGCTTAACTAATTATGGATTTATTTGTCTAATAGGGAAAGGTTAGCTTGGGCTGCGTAAGCCAAGTGTGGCAGCTGTAAAATACCAGGGACTCAGGTTTCTGTTCTTCTGCTTGACCACCACCATTTTTGCATAAGGCATTGGTTTTCACATTTTCCAAATAGTTTGTGTACCTCCAGGCACCACAGGTGCGTTTCTGCAAGAGAGAAAGAATTTGTTGTTGTTCAGTCACTAAATCGTCCAACTCTTTGCCACCCTATGACGGTAGCTCTACAGGCTCCTCTGTCCTCCAGTATCTCCCGGGGCTTGCTCATATTCATGTCCACTGGGTCAGTGATGCTGTGTAACCATCTCATCCTCTGCCATCCCCTCTCCTTTTGCCTTCAGTCTTTCCCAGCATCAGGGTCTTTTCCAGTGAGTTGGTTTGCATCAGGTGGCCAAAGTATTGGAGCTTCTGCTTCAGCAACAGTCCTTCCAATGAATAGGTAGAAAATGGGCTTCGTCTTTGCATTCATTAAGTGGAGGCGGCCGCCTCACATCTCACTGGGCAGCACTGTGTTCTGTGATCGCCCCTAGCTACGGAGGAGTTTGAGTCAACAAGTTTTTGTCTGAGCATGTTGCTTTCTTAAATAAAATCAGCCTTTGGTTATTAAGAAAGAATGGGAGATTAGCTACTGGGTAAATAACCAGCATCATCTGCCATGGCTTGTAAGTGTTTTTGTTAAGAAAAACAAAAACAGCTACAAGGCTAAATTGACATGAGGGTGAAGGAAGCGACAGACGCCCCACCTTGTTCTCTTTCACAAGTTTCTCTCCCCGATTTCCTTTAATATTCATTGTAAGGTGTGTTTTGTTCCAGGACAGTTGAAATAAAGAATAAAGCTCTTTGTCAAGGAAGTGATGCTGTGTGTTGTTATCTGAACCCTGGGTTTATGCCAGTATGTGCAGTGCCCTTGATGGCTTCCTCTTGCCTTGTATTACCTGGTACCCCAGCCTCTCTTGGGTCCTGCCTGTCCCTGCCACTCATCCCTGGCCTCCCACTGTTCCAACCACATTCACCTGATAAATCTCAAAATCAGCCCTAGTGCCATGACTCATCTTCCTTCCTGAGGCTAATGTTGTAAGCAAACATCCCCTTGAAACTTCCTTCTCTGGGGTAAATCTCACCCTTTTGTTTATTTGGTTGATTTGCTATCATATCAATTTTCTGTGACCTTAGATCTTTTTTTTTTTTAAATTTTGCTCTCTCTAAATTTCAACAACAGTAAAGCAAAATAGATTTCGATTCACCTTGTCTCAAAAAAGTGAACTTTTTTAAAACTGATACTGCATTCTAAAAGATTTTTTTTAATGTGCTGTCAAATTGCAAACTCAACAATAATAATTGGAAACATTAGACATTATGTGCCAGGCAGTATTGTAAGCTAGACATAATTTAAATGTAACCCTTACAGTGATCCAATGAGGTAGGTAATACTATTGTTCCCATTTTAAAGATGGAAAAACCGAGGCATAGAGAGGTAACTTGGCTCAAACTCACCCAGTAAATAAATGAAGAAACCAGGATTTAGAGCTCTTTTTTTCCCCCCCTTTCTCTTATATGTATAGAGAGTTAAGGAGGCCAGCGAGCAGCAAAATGCCCAGAGTCCAGCTTCACACTCTGTTAGGAAGCATGATTTATATAAAATGCCCCAGTTCTCTCTGGACGTGGACTACCATCCCCCTCCAGGTTGTCTTCTATGGGACGTTCTTTCTCTCTCAAATTAATTTCTTGTATTTAATCTTGTGGATATAGATGCATTCACATTTTTCAAAAAAGTGTACAGCCATAGAGTGCTGACTCTTGCTCCCACTGTGTCCCCCTCCTCCATGCCCCGCCCCTGGGCCACCACTTTTGATAGTTTCTTATATAACCTTCAGCCATTTTTCTAAGAAATTAAAATACAAATAAATATAGATATGTTCCTATTTTTTTCTATTTTTTAAAAAAAGTGCTTAGTATACAATTTTTTTTTTCACTTATAAACCTTAGGAACCTTTTCATAGCAGTGTCAACAGTACATACAGAATTTCTCCTTTTTTATTTTTTTATTGATTAAAAAAATTGTTTAGAAAGTATCCAGGTGTTTTATTTTATTTTTTGGTGGCACCATATGGCATGCAGGATCTTAGTTCCCTAACCAGGGATAGAACGCATGCCCCCTGCATTGAGAGTCTTAACCGCTAGACTGCCAGGGAAGTCCCTCCTTATTTCTTTCTAAGGTGCATAGTATTAAAGTGGTCTCTTTGCACATAAACCTGGTCATGCCTCTTCTGATTTTCTCTTAAAATACAGATAGCACTGCATTTAGCTCCTGGCGCTCCCATCAGCCATTGCCAGTGTGAGTGATGACCTGTCCTTTGCTTCCTGAAAGTTGATAGGGTATAATGATGCATCTGAATTTTCTTCTTAATGACCATTTTTCCATCAGTTTTATTAAGGTATAATTGACATACAATGCTGTATAAGCTTAAGGTATATAGCATAATGGTTTGATGTATGTATACACTGTGATTTGTTCACCACAATAAGTTTAGTTAACATCCATCACCCCGTGCCATCTGAATTTTAATATTCTACAATACAGCTTGCAGATCCTGGTTTTAAGGAAGAGGGATGTTGAGACATGGACACTCCTAGACATTGCTAATGTAAATTGAGGAATGTAATTTGAGGAATGTAAATTGAGGTGGCCGTGTTGAAAGACATTTTTAGCTTGAGTCCTTCAGGAGTCTGAAAAATGTCTTTGCCCTTTTATCTGGCTTTCATTCATAGGGCTTTGTCCTAAAATAGTATTGAGGTGGCGGTGGCTAAGTTGCTAAGTCGTGTCTGACTCTTGTGATCCCACGGACTATAGCCCACCAGGCTCCTCTCTTTGTCCATGGGATTCTCCAGGTGAGAATACTGGAGTGGGTTGCCATTTCCTTCTCCAGAGGATTTTCCCAACCCAGGAATTGAACCTGGGTCTCCTGCATTGCTGCAGATTCTTTACCGACTGAACTATGAGGGAAGCAAAATAGTATTGAGAGATACCATCAAAGGTTTACATGGACTTCCCTGGTGGTCCAGTGGTTAAGAATCCTTCCAATCCAAGGGATGCAGGTTCAAGCCCTGGTCGGGGAACTAAAATCCCACATGCTGCAGAGCAACCAGGCTTATGAGTCACAACTAGAGAGCTGCAACTAAGTCCTAACACAGCCAAAAATAAATAAATAAAATACTTTTAAAAGATTTATAAAGATGTTCACGTGATATGGTTTCTAGTGGTGAAACTTAGAAGGGTGCTGAGTATTAAACAATAGAGAAATAGTTTTAACTATACATCTACATGATGAAATTGCCAGGAAGATATAAAAATTTGTGCTTTTGAAAAAAGTTTGAAATGACAGGGGGCAGTGCTCATGATATATTTTTGAATGAAATGGGTGGGTGCAGCTATTTTTACTGAGTGTGATCCTGTGAAAGAAATGACCAGGTGGGCTGTAGGGAGTATAGTCTAGCAGTAAATACTGTGTCTGTATGTGTGTGTGTGTGTGTGTGTGTGTGTGTGTGTGTCTATGTTTAGGGTCAGGAGGCTGGGGAGTAAAGAAGTTGTGTGTATGTCTTGATATATCCTCATACTGAAAATGTTTGACCCTTTACCCACATTTTGGGGTAGTGGTGGATGTTATTATATGTCTATACCTTACACGTGACAAGTGAAAGTGTTAGTCACTCAGTTGTGTCCGTAGAATTCTCCAGGCAAGAATACTGGAGTGAGTAGCCATTCCCTTCTCCAGGGGGACCCTCCCAACCCAGGGATCAAATCCTGGTCTCCTGCATTGCAGGCAGTTTCTTTACCATCTGAGCCACCAGGGAAGCCTGTACCTTATATACAGAAAACCAAGATAAGTTTCATTTTTGATCACACTCATGAGTGATTGAAATGTGCTGGGTAGGTAGAGCTCCAAACATGACATTAAATCTAGACCCTTCTCTCTGTTTAGATTTTGGCAGTGGCTGTTGGATAGTAGAATTGTCGGTAACTTTTTGTTTGTTCTGCAAGGATCAGTGGGGGCCCACTGAACAAGGATTTTAGGACAATGACATGATTGTCTTGAGAAGAACACCCACTAGGACTTTGATCAAAATAGGTGAACGCTTTCAACCTCAGGGATGATGAACTCTACCTGGTAGGGTTGTAAGGGAAAATTAAGTAGGATGGCTGATAACGTTTTGCACATTGGAGTTACAAAATAACATATATTCTGAAATAGTATGAGTGAGGAGAAAAAGTTAACTTTTTCAGACATGAGAAATGGCTTAATTCAAGAAATTAAGATAATGGCATTTCAACTTGGATTTACAACCACACGGCAATTCTCTCTTTCTATAATATTGAGCTTAAAGATGTCATATTTGCCAGAGTTTTATTTCTGTCAGTATTATTATGCCATCTCCTTATTCATTCATAGACTTGAACCCAGTGATCTGGGTTTCTGTATATAAGGTATGGGCTTCCCAATGCCTCTGTCCTCCTGGTATTTAACAGACTTCCACCTCAGAGAAATATGTCACCGAAGCTTTGTGGGAGGAGTTGGATTGGGGGGTGGGGCTGGGACGGATTGTTTGGGGCTACTGGTCGGACACGACTGAAGCGACTTAGCAGCAGTAGCAGCAATGGTATGTGAAGGTTGGTTCTTCAGAATTTTATTTTCTGTGTCGGGAGGTCTTTCTAGCTGCTTCATTTCTCAAAATGATTCTTTCCTTTGGCCACTATAACGTTAACGTCACCTCTTAAGTTTTTTTGTTTGATTTTTTTTAATGGCTGCATGTCGTCTTTGCAGGATCTTCCCTGGTGGCTCAGACGGTAAAACGTCTGCCTACAATGCAGGAGACCCGGGTTTGATCCCTGGTTCGGGAAGATCTCCTGGAGAAGGAAATGGCAACCCACTCCAGTACTCTTGCCTGGAAAATTCCATGGACGGAGGAGCCTGGTAGGCTACAGTCCACGGGGTCACAAAGAGTCAGACACAGCTGAGCGACCTCAATGTCATGTTCAATGTCTGTGTCATTAGTTACCCAACCAGAGATCAAACCTGCATTGTCAGCAGTGAGAACATGGAATCCTAACCACTGGACCACTTGAGAATTCCCTTGTTTGGCTTTTATGCATATTTCCCAGAATCATTTAGAAAAAGCACACCTGTTTACTCATATGTTTTATATACTGTGTTGAACATACTGAATATTGTGACCCCATCTTGGTTTGTTAATACATACCTTAAAAGACAAAGATTTGTAACGGTTGGAAAACCTGCACAGGTGTTTGCAGCTCTTCAAGAGCACACCTGACCCCTAGTGACTGGAAGGAAACATAAAGATCAGAGAAACAAGAAGGGTTAAGAAAGGGAGTTCAAAGTAAGGTGGTGCTTGTTGTTCACTCTCACCTTAGAAGTGGAGAACATTTTCCTCTTGTGAGTTGATGAAAGGACGCTTTCATGACAGTGGCTGCAGCTGTGGAATATCTGAAAGAGGCTGCTGAGGGGAATAAAAATATGGCCACTCCCAAGAATCAATTAAGTGTCAACATTTCAGATGGGCTATATGTGGTTTTCAAATGGTTGGGGGCACAGGAGGTCTTTGTGACTGTACCTGTCAACTTCGAAGGGTGGGAGGGGGAGTGGTTATGGCTCCCAGAAAGCTAAGTGAATCTCCCACCTCAGACCTAGTCTGTCCCTCCCAGACCGTCTGAGATGTGCCCCAGAATTCTGTGCAGAAATCACTGTGTCAGGGCTTGCTTAGCCGTCCACTTGATAACCAGGGAGTGGGTGGTGTGTGGGGTCTGCAAAAATCACCTGTTTTGGGGGGGAGGGGTGGCTCAGTGGCCCTTGACAATGAGCAATCAGATCTAGTTCACATGGGAAACTTGTACATACGGTTTCAGAGGAGCATTTCTCTTGTATTTGTCTTCTCTCTGCAGATAAAGAAGAAACAGCAGGATGTGGTTAGATTTCTGGAAGCCAACAAGATAGAGTTTGAGGAGGTGGACATCACAATGTCAGAAGAGCAGAGGCAATGGATGTATAAGAACATCCCCCCGGAGAAGAAGCCTGCTCAGGGAAACCCTCTGCCACCTCAGATATTTAATGATGACCAATACTGTGGAGTAAGTAGCTAGATTATTACTACATCATTTCTTTGCCTGGGGTGCGGTTGGGGTTTTTCAGTGCCGACTGTAACCTCCTCACCTAGTACCTATTCAGGTCCACAGATCTAACAGAGAGTGAAGTTATGTGGGCGTGTGTGTCTAAGGTCACAGACTATGTCTTCCTGTTTGCTTTGAGACAAGAAGATGGGAAGAGAAGCTGTGCATATGCGTGTTTATTGTGTTCTACATTTTAAAGCATACTTTTTGATTCATACGTTTTGGGGGACAGAATGGAAAGGCTATGTTCTTAAATATTTATTTCTCTAAAACTGCTAATACCTGATTATAAGTCAGCGTTTTGCTTTTTGATGGTCACGAACCAGATGGATCATTGGTGGTGGTGGTTTAATCACTAAGTCATGTCCGACTCTTGCACCCCAAGAGCCTGCCAGGCTCTTCTGGGTCATTATGAACAGCTAAAATATATCAAATGCCTTCTCACTATTTGTGGCATTGAGAAAATGAAGGCATTTTTGACTAATTATCTATTTTCCTTCTTATTGCTTAGGTTAAAAAAAAAATTGAGAAATTTCTCTAATGAGTAGTTAGGATTTGCTTTCTGCCAGTGCTCTAAGTATATGAGTGTTTATTTTGAGACCTGCATTGCAGTTCTCTAAGGATGGCCTGGAAAGAGGGAGGGGCTACAGTGTGGAGGTACTTAAGGTGAAATAAAGAACTGGGTTGCCGCTAGAATGGAGAAACGGGGTGACAGTGCTTTAGGTGGCTCAAAAGGAAACAGGTCTCCGTGAACATGAGAGAGAATGAGATGTTGAGACATAAAGCCGTAAAGATTGTGCCCAGCACCTTTGCACGTCATGAAGAGAAAATTGAACCCGGTCTAGACCCTGATTTGAGTTCCAGTACTGCTTTGCGTTGGCTTGACCCCTTTGGAAAGTCACTTATCTCTTTGTACCTCAATTTTCTCATCTTTACACAAAGGATGATAGTATCTATCTTACTTCCCAGGATATTTGTGACTGTCTCTAAAGTGCTCCTGAAATTCTATACCCAGCCAAATTACCACTCAATTACAAGACCAGAATAAAGGCATTTTCACAGCTGCAGAATCTGAGGAAGAGAATCCAACAAAACCACTGGATTTTTACGTTTTCTTGCACTGTTTAACTAATAGCTTTCTTTTATTTTTTAATATTTACTTACCCATTTGGCTGCACTGGGTCTTAGCTGCCGCATGTGGGATCTTCCATCTCCGTTGGTGTGTGTGGCATGTGAAAACTCTCTTAGCTGTGGCATGTATGTGGGTTCTAGTTCCCTGACCGAGGATCAAACCTGGGCCCCCTGCATCGGAGTCTGAGTCTTAGCCACTGCACTACCAGGGAAGTCCCTAGCAGCTTTATTTTGAATTGTACAGTTTACACAAATTTTCAGCTGTTATCTCATTTTGGCCTGCAGGCATGAAAGTATTGATACATTTTCTAGACTCTGTGATCATGAGTGGGATACACCCTTGGTTACCATATATTTTCCTTGATAAAATATGTGATCATGACTCAAAAAAATCCACAAAAATAGTGACCTTTATTCTTATATAATAATACAGCTTATTTCTTGTTGATGCTGCCTCTTCAGACACAGAAGTGTGACCATCCTCTGCTCTTGTCTATTTCTCTACCCATTTGCTGCTTATGTGGTTCAGGACCATCGGCGTCTCCTAGTTTTATTTTAAAAGTGGAGTTGTTTTTAATCCTTATTGTTTCATAGCCCTATTAAGAGGCAGGTAGAGACATCTTTGCTTTGTCACCATAACAGCCAAAGTCTTCAGGGCCCTTTTGAGTAGAGGAATGTATTTAAAGAATAAAAAAGAATGTGAAGTGGAATAAAGTTAATTCCTTTTTTTTAATTTTCACTTCTTTATGACTTTCTAAATCTCTGTATATCTTTGCCCTATGGAGTCTATGGAATTTTTTTCAGGTAGACTGGCAGCTGGCTAGAGGCTTCCATATTTATCAACTGTGCCAGATAAATGGCATCTTCTCTGCTAGAGCAGAGTCAGTCCCACAGTGGTGGTGACAGCAGTGTTGTATATGCATTCTGTCGTTATAGTCTGTTCTGGCAGCAGTTTTGAAGACAGTGTCTGCTTTTATCAAGGTCCAATAAATTCGACTTTGAGAAAAACAGAAGAATTAGAGGGCAGTGAACCATGGCTTCATTCAAACCACCTGCTCCTGTGCACCTTTCTTTGCCCAGTGACAGTTTATGAGTGGGCTTATCTGGTTGGATAACCTGTGGAAACCTGTCGTATTGCAAATGACAGGATCCAGTAAGCACAAAGATTCTCCTGTTTCCTAAATTGGCTGGAAATTTTACTACTTTGTTTTAAACTGGATGAGCTAGGCATGTGAGACACAGTCCATTCTGAAGGAGATCAGCCCTGGGATTTCTTTGGAAGGAATGATGCTAAAGCTGAAACTCCAGTACTTTGGCCACCTCATGCGAAGAGTTGACTCATTGGAAAAGAGTCTGATGCTGGGAGGGATTGGGGGCAGGAGGAGAAAGGGACGACAGAGGATGAGATGGCTGGATGGCATCACTGACTCGATGGACGTGAGTCTGGGTGAACTCCGGGAATTGGTGATGGACAGAGAGGCCTGGCATGCTGCGATTCATTGGGTCGCAAAGAGTCAGACACAACTGAGCGACTGAACTGAACTGAACTGAAGCTGTTTGCTAACCAGTGTGGACGATTGCCCTTTCTCTCCTTTAACACTTGAAAATCCTGCCTTTAGCATTTGAAATTTCCCACCAAATGAAAGCATCCTGGCATGGCTTCTTCCCACCCTAGATTTGGACATCAAGGAAATGATGCAGAAATAGCATCAGTTGGGGGTGGCTCAGTGAGTATCAGGGAGTGATGGGGCCAGGTATAACCTGGTGGCTGGACACTGTATGTTTGGCACCTTGAGGAAGCTGATCCTGGGGTTTGGCCTGGATGTGTTCTTGGCTTCCCAGACATGGAAATTCCTCTTGTTTTCTAAACTGGATCTCCAGCCCTAATATGGATTCTGTGAGTTCCCCCCATACCTTTATATATTTCTTTCAAGTTTCCAGTGTCTATTTTAGTTTGTGGGCAAGAACACTTATTAACGTGGACTGGTGGTTCTTTCTGTCTGCCTGAAATGTCCTACCATGAGCAAGATTCTTCTCTGGAAATGAAGACCTAAAGGTCAGCATCCCAACATGTAGGCTTTCTTCATTTTAGAAAGCTCGGATCCTCATGTTCAAGGAAGGTTTAAACTCTGTTCTCTGTCTGTGGAACTGGCATGTGTGGAATGCACCAGAAATGAAAATGCACACATCTGCACAAAATGAAAACATTTCCTCCCATTTCTTTTCTCCCTCCCTATTTAGAAGGAAGAAAAAAAAAAGATTTGGATTTCTTTATATATATTTAAATATTTATCATTAAATTTACTTTCTTTTTTTTTTTTTTTTTGGTTGCACCACTCAGCATGTGGGATTTTAGTTCCCCTACCAGGGACTGAGCCTTTGCCTCCTGCAGTGGATGCACAGCCTTCCCCTCTGGACCATCAGGAAGGCCCCCAAATTTACTGTCTTAACCACTTTTAAGTGTACAGTTGAGTAATGTTACGTATATTCACAATGCTGTAAAACAGGTTCCCCAGGATTTTTCATCTGGAAGAACTGAGATTCTTATACTCGTTAAATACACCTGTTTGTCCTCTCCCCCAGCCCCTGATAACCATCATTCTATTTTCTATATCTATTGAATTCAACTAGTTTAGAGACCTCCTAGGAGTGAAATCATACAGTCTTTGTCCTTTGTGCTATGTCAGAGGACATAGCACAATGTCCTTAAGGTTAAAGAACGTACATGATGTCATCCATCATGTATATCTTCATCCATTAAGACTGATGTAACAAAATACAACAGACTGGCTAGCTTACAAACAATAGAAATTTATTTCTCAGAGTTTTGGAGGTTGGAAGATCAGGGTTACACTAGGGCTGGGTTCAACCCACTCCAGTGTTCTTGCCTGGAGAATGCCAGGGACGGGGGAGCCTGGTGGGCTGCCGTCTCTGGGGTCGCACAGTCAGACACGACTCAAGTGACTTAGTAGCAGCAGGGCTGGGTTCTGGTGAAGGCCCTCTTCTGGGTTGCAGATTGCCAACTTACTGGAGTATCCTCTTGTAGTGAAGGGGTTAATGGAGCTGTAATCTCATCCAAGAGGGCTCTGCAGACCTAGTTGCCTCCTTTGGGCATTGGCATTGAAATGTATGAATTTTGAGGGGCTTCTATTGTCTGTGTGTGTCACATTTTGTTTTTCTACTCATCCATGATGAACACTGGGTTGCTTCTACCTTTTCCTCTTGGCTATTGTGAATAGTGCTGCTATGAACATGGGTTTGCAATATCTCTTCAAGGTACTGTTTCCAGTTCTTTGGGATACATACATAAAAGTGGAATTACTGCATATCATATACCAATTCTGTTTTTAATTTTTTGAGGAACTGCGAAACTGTTTTTCACAGTGGTTGAACCGTTTTATAATCCCATCAATAGTGCACAAAAGTTCTAACTTCTCTGTATCCCCACCAACACTTGCTATTTTCTGTTCTTTGGGGGGTTTTTTGTTGTTGTTGTTGTTTTTGAGAGTACCTATCCTAATGAGATCCAACCAGTCCATTCTGAAGGAGATCAGCCCTGGGATTTCTTTGGAAGGAATGATGCTAAAGCTGAAACTCCAGTACTTTGGCCACCTCATGCGAAGAGGTGACTCATTGGAAAAGACTCTGATGCTGGGAGGGATTGGGGGCAGGAGAAAAAGGGGACGACAGAGGATGAGATGGCTGGATGGCATCGCTGACTCGATGGACGTGAGTCTCAGTGAACTCCGGGAGATGGTGATGGACAGGGAGGCCTGGCGTGCTGCGATTCATGGGGTCGCAAAGAGTTGGACACGACTGAGCGACTGATCTGATCTGATCCTAATGGGTATAAGGGTATTGTGGTTTTGATTTGCATTTCTTTGGTGATTAGTGATATTGAACATCTCCTATACTTTGTTTTCTGTTAGTATATTGTCTTTGGAGAAATGTCTGTCCAAGTCCTTTGCCCACTTTTTAATTGGGTTATTTGATTTTTTGTCACTGTGTAAAAATTCTTTGTATATTCTGAATATTAACCTCCTATCAGATACGTAATCTGCAAATATTTTCTCCCATTCTTAGGTTGCCTTTCACTTTTCTCGATTGTGTCTTTTGATGAACAAACTTTGTAAGTTTGATATTGACTCCTTTGGCTGTTTTTGTTTTTGTTGCCTGGGCTTTTGGGGTCACACTCAGGAAATCATGACTTGCCAAATGCAGTGTTATGAAGCTTTTTCCCTATGTTGTCTTCTAGAAATTTTGTAGTTTGGGGGTCTTATGTTTAGGTCTGTAATTCATTTTTTTTATGCTGATTTTTTTATATGGTATAAGTGTCCAGCTTCATTCTTTTGCATGTCATTATCTAGTTTTCCTATTACATTTGTTGATGACACTGTGCTTTTCCCATGGAGTGATCTTGACGCTTTTGTTCAAGATCATTCGACTGTATGTGTGAGGGCTTCTTTATTTATTTATATTTTGGACTCTATTCTGTTTCACTGGTCTATATGCCTGTCTTTATGCAAATACCACACTATTTTGATTACTGTAACTTTGTAATATGTCTTGAAATTGGGAAGTGTGGTTTCTTTAACTTTGTCTTTCTTCAAACTTGTTTTGGCTTGAGATTCTATATGAATTTTAGAATTTTTCCTTATTTCTGCAAAAAAAATGCCATTAGAATTTTAAATGTTGGATCTTTAGATTGCTTTGGGCGGCATTGACATCTTGACAATATTAAGTCTTTCAATCTATGCACATGGGATTCTTTACATTTTACATGTCTCTGTTCATTTCTTTAAGCATTGTTTTGTGGTTTTTAGTGTTCAAGTCTCTTACCTCTTGGTTAGGTTATTTCCTAAGTGGATTTTTTTTCTAGTGCTATTATAAATAGAATTATTTTCTTAACATCCTTTTCCAATTGTTGATTATTAGTGTGTAGAGACACAAGTGAATTTTATATGTTGTTTTCTTTTTGTCCTGCAACTTTGCTAAATAAGTTTATTAATTCTTTCATTTTATTAAAAAGTTTGGAATTTGAAATGGGAATGCAGCCAAATTTTATTTAACCAGTTTGTGGATTTGCCATCTAGAGGAGAAAGACACAATTACCATTCATGTAATTGAGATGAGCAGGTATGTGTTTGGCTAAGGATGCCAATACTTAGAATTGGGTTATGGGTGAAGTGGGGAAGAGAGATGAAGTGACGGAATCTGTGGCTAGAACTACTCGTGTAACATCCTGTCTAATGAAGAGAGGGCAGTTCAGCTAAGAGACAAATGGCAGACTTTTATAGAAAAACAACCTTTTAATTAGTTTCCATGAGGCAACCTATAAAATTATCTATTATTTTAAAACTATTGAATTACTTTTTTTGCACTTTTAGATCTTACTTGCAAAATATTAAATTTGTACCTAAGCATTGGGTGTATTGCTCACCAAATAAGATTACATTAATGCTATTGACTAGTTTTGTTTAAGTAATGATTTGAGGGACAGCTATGACTGCCTTTCCCCATATTACCTTGCTTACTTGGAGTCTGAACGTAGATGACAGATAGGGTAGACTTCAGGAGGCACAGAAATGCTAAATGACCAGCAGTGGTTCTTTGTGGAGTCTCCTCCCCTTTTCTTTGTTAGGTATGAAAGGAAACGAGATATGTCAGCATTTTCTAACTATGGGTAGAGGCTCAGAGGCACACTAGAATACCTAAATGTATGCAGTTGTAGCATTCCCAAGTGCAGTGTTTTATGTAACTTTTGAAAAGATTGTCTCTGGGTGATATATTTTAAGTGTGTTTTAGAATCTTTTCTGAAACTGAAGAACCAACTCCTTTAATTATTAGTTTTACAAATCCCTACCTCATACATGTAATTTTATTTTAAAAAAGATTACACACACATATGTACATATATATAGTCATCCCTGACCAACCTAGACAGCATATTAAAAAGCAGAGGCATTACTTTGCCAACAAAGCTAGACAGCATATTAAAAAGCAGAGAATTGACTTTATCAACAAAGGTCCGTCTAGTCAAACCTGTGGTTTTTCGAGTAGTCACATATGGATGTGAGAGTTGGACTATAAAGAAAACTGAGTGCAGAAGAATTGATGCTTTTGAACTGTGGTGTTGGAGAAGACTCTTGAGAGTCCCTTGGACTGCAAGGAGATCCAACCAGTCCATCCTAAAGGAAATCAGTCCTGAGTGTTCATTGGAAGGACTGATGTTGAAGCTGAAACTGCAATACTTTGGCCACCTGATGCGAAGAACTGACTCATTTGAAAAGACCCTGATGCTGGGAAAGATTGAGGGCAGGAGGAGAAGGGGATGACAGAGGATGAGATGGTTGGGTGGCATCACTGACTCAATGGACATGAGTTTGGGTAAACTCTAGGAATTGGTGATGGACAGGGAGGCCTGGTGTGCTGCAGTCCAAGGGGTCGCAGAGTTAGACACGACTGAGCGACTGAACTGAACTGAACTGGCATCTGCAGGGGAGTGGTTCCAGGACCGTGAATGAGCATTCTGTATCTACCATTTTGTGCCCTGCTTTGTTTCTCCAACAAAAATAGCTTCCATGTCATTGCAAACTTAATTTTTTAGATGTTGCATATTATTTCTGTGGATGGATTATTAGAGGGCTTCGCTGGTGACTCAGACGATAAAGAATCTGCCTATAATGCAAGAGACCCAGGTTCGATCCCTGGGTTGGGAAGATTATTAAAAGGGTTATTAGAACTTAGTTAATCATCACCTGTCCTCCCACCTGCCATGGGCCATTGGGTTTGTTTTTGGCCATTTGAAACAATAGTTTGTAACTGGCAAACCATTCTAATCTCCTAGCTCATGGGCCCCTTCATGACCCACTCACATTTCCCTGTGCTTCCTAGAGTTCAGTCGCGGTCTCATTGGAGAAACATAGAATTAGCTCTTCAAGTCTCCTTCAGGAAAATTAAGCATATTGTCTGGCAGAATGGTGTACAACATAGTGATGGAGAGCAGCTTGGCCCCTGTTGAAGTCCAGTTGTCTGCAGTAATTATGAGTTAATAGGATTGTTGTTAGAGTCGGTAAGAAAAATAAAAAGGAAAGTTAAAGTCCAGTTTTCATCATCCACAAGAGATGTGGTCTGTCTCTATAATAAAGTATGAATGCTGTTTATATAGGTTCAGGGCTACAACATCCATGGATGTTATTTATCTAGGTCCTAGGCAAAGCCCTGAAAGTCACCCCACACCCACTTTCCTCATCTGCCTACTCCCTTGATGAACAAGTCCTGTGATTTTTACCTCCTACAAAATTCTGTCCTGTTTCTCTTTCAAAGCTCAGTTCAGATGGGCCTTGTTGTTGACCCTCTCTAATTCACTAGGACGCTGGTTATTCCCCATCCCCCACATTGTGCCCAAAACCTGTCTCATTACTCTCAACGTGACCTTTAGCTCTTAGGATTGTTTTTCATGACTTTGCCTTCAACCAGTCTCTGAGTTGCTTGTACTCACCCTCAGCAGACTCCATGGCATATTTATCTTAGTACCTGGTACCTACGAGAACACTAGGAACATAGAACATATTAACAAAAATTGCTTCTAGGAATGGGTGAATAGCTCCACAGATGTTTTCACTCAAGCAGCTAGCTAACCCATTCTGTTGGATCTTGCCCTGTCCAGGTCTTGAGCATTTTGCATTCCTGTTTATTAATAAAGCTCAAAGCCAAATATCTCAAAAGCAAGCATATTGAACTATCTTCTAAATTTTACAATGAAATCTATTGGGGAAATCACCTCTGTTAGAAGCTCACCTGCACTGCAGGTAGAATTTTCTTAGGAACCTTTTGATCTGAATTTGAAAATCTGTATTCCAAGGTTTTCTGTCTAAAAGATCAGAGATCTAATCAAGGGGAATCTTCTTCTTCAAATGTTCTACTGTAAATGATCTAATGCAACATCCTCACAGATACTAGAGGGTGGTGGGAAAGGGTGATATCTGTCCCTCTTTATTACTGGATGCCCAGAAGCATAGCATTTTAATTAGATATTCTTTGCAGTTTTCTCTCTTCTGTATAACCCTGTTTTTTATTCTCCTCTCTATAAATGTTTAATCTCCCATTTTCACCTCGCTGAGATGTTTGTCTCAATATTCTGCAGTGACACATCCCTGGGACGTGTCTTTCATGAAAACGATGGCTTGTGCTCTGAATGTTGAACATCTCCATCCACTCAGGGCACCCCAGTTGTATGCTTAGCAGTATATCTTAATAGATATCCAAACTGGCGATTTTCCTTTTGTTAAATTTTTTTCCTCTTTTCTGAGCCTACGCAGTTAAGGAAAAGAAAACAAAACTGAAAAGCGCTAAGACCGTGTTAATATCAGTGTTAAGATAATAAAGTCCGTCGACAGGAGGGTCCATAGTGAAAGGTCAGTCTCCCCCGGATTCCCAAGATACAGCCTTTTTTATGAGATATGCTGCTTTGTGATTTGAAGTTATCACCTCTCTGAAAACATAGAGGTATAGAGAAACACGAAGATATGTTTCTCTCATCTGTTTCTCTCTATGTTCTAGATACCAGAGATACTAGTATCTCTATTCCTTGATTTTAAATTGGACAGTATTTGCTTTTTTCTTTAGAGGATGAGAAATTGGAATTCATGTAGCTTCTCTCATTTCTCCCCCATTTTGATTTACAAACGCATGCACACACATCCTGTGGGTTCACACATATGGCATTGCTAAAGTTTAGAACAGTGACTTGTCTTCTGTACCTGTAATAACTATTCTATACTATGTAAATATGTCACATTTATATTGTTTTAGACATATTATTTTCTACAGAACTGTTTAGTTGTGTGAGCAGTTGTAACGGAGGATATAATCCTATTTTATTAAATTCCTGTGGCTTAAAGGAGAATGACTTTATTAATGAGAAATTCTCGTAACTGACTTTAGCCTTTGCACTTACTCCTCTGGGTATTTATTAAACTTTTATTGCTGGTTGCCTTTGCTATGTTTAGCACAAAGTTTTTTCCCACCCAGTTTCAATGGGCGCTTGGGTAGATGTGTTTGCTTGCTCTGCCGTCTTGTATCAGAGCAGTCAGAAATGTTAAACATAAGTTAGGAATCTTAAATCTTCAGCTTTGGGCTTAATTCGTATATTTGGTATTTGGCCTAAAAGTTGTTGAATAAAGCTATCTTAGACAATCGCATCTTGCCTGTCCTACTGGGATTGGAGCCATCAACTATTTTTTCCTTCTATATCAAGATTTCACAAAATGGACTATAGCATTAATGGTTCTTAACCACTGAATGAAGACATTCTGCTCAGAGGCTACTCTCAGACTTGAAAGAAATTTCAGGAAGGAGTCTGTGTGCATTTGCAGCAGCAGTAACTCTTGTAGTCTTAGCAAGCATGTTTTAGAAGAGTTTCTCCTTTGGGGTAAACCACATTCTCTTTGGCTCATTTGGAGGTGGTTGCTGCCCTGTTTCCTTACGGGCCACGTGTTGTTTGTGCTCCCTGTGGTCTTCTGTTTGGAAAGGCCCTCGGCGTGTGGAAATAATATGGGTTTGTCACATAATTGTCATCAACTTAGCGTGGGAAGCGATACTGCTTTTCAGAGAGGCTGCTGTGGGTTTTCCTGGCCATTCTCTTAGGGAACGCTTAAAGGGCAAAGAACTTTAAAGCCTTTGTCTCAAATGCTTGTCCAGTCCATAATAGTCTAACCATGGTGAACGGGTAATGTTCTTAAGTAAGCTCTGTGGATGAATGAAACTATTGTGAGCTCTACCTGTTGTAGATTTTATCATGAGCTTATAAATGTCTCTAACATTGGTTTTCACTTGAAAAGCAAACCCAAGTATAGGTAATGGAAGCTTTTTCCCCCCCTTTTTCTTAACAGCTGTTTAAGCTCTATTCTTCTTAAAATTGCAGCATTTAGATAAATATCCCATTTGTAACAGTGCTCAGTTATGCTGATATCCTTATAGCCCAGAATTTTTTTCTTTTCCTGAGTAAGTTGGCACTAGAAGCAGAGTGAATTTTTCAGCCTTTGTTTTAAATGTACCAGCTTCTGAAACTGAATTTTTTTTTTTTCTTGTATATGCTTTATGTACGTGTACTTTTCTCCAAAGGTGATATTAACTGATTATTATATTCTGTAGTCACAGGAATTGTCTTACAATGTGCAGTTTGCAGATGTGTATTTACAAACACTTTATAGAGAGTGTTTTTGAGTATAAGAAATTCAGCAAGCCCATTTAGAAACTTTATAGTGAGTTTTAAAAATGCAGTGCTTTTAACTTCTGCAGTATATGCCCTAGTGTGTTTTCTTTTAAATAGAAATGAATTTTGTTAAGAAAGCCAATCTTTCTCTTTTACTGGGGAATGCCTAAGGCCATAATATAAGAACTTCTATCTTAATAGGAGGTGATTTTAAAATTTCTGATACTGTTTGACTCAAATTAGATCATACTGTTTAGTTTATTATCTCTAAAAGAAGGTATTAAGAAGGTCTAGATTTTAAACTATCAATCACTTACTCTTTGTCTCAACATGACAAAGAAAATAACTTCTTACAATTTGAGATTCATCAGAGCACTCAAAAGCTTTTATATGTCAGAAGGTACATTTTTTACATGATGATTTAAAATCTATAAGTAACTTAGAGTAGAAATAGAACTTACTCAAATTACATTACTAGCATGAGATTACCTAAAACATGATCTGTTGGTCATTTATTAACAGACATAGCTCATCACCTTCTTTGCCTGGTGTGTGTCAGGTACTGTTCTCACACTGACTTTTAAAAATAGTTTCCTTTGAATTATTTTGCTTTTAAAGTTAATTGCCAAATTTTGTATTCATCTCTCCAGAAGGAATTAATTACCTTAGGTGACAATTTCTAAACTGTTGGCAGCATTCGATTTAATATTCAGGTCAGAAGCCCTCTGGCCAGAGTGTAATATGTTAAAGGTTCATAAACTAAAAGTAATGGTTATAACTTTTATAACAGAAATACAGTTTAAGAGAATTTTTTATATAAATAAGTAATGTTGCCGTTCTGAGATTTCTAAATGTCTGACATTTCTAAATAACTTTGGTTGATGACTATTCTTTGTTGATGACTGATCTAATTTTTAAGAGTAAAATAGTATTAGAAATTTTATTTTTTATTTTTATTTTTTAAAATTTTATTTTATTTTTAAACTTACATAATTGTATTAGTTTTGCCAAATATCAAAATGAAATCACCTCCTATTAAGAATAGTTTTGGTTCAGTGTGGTTAAATGGATCATTTATAATGTTACATATTTTTCTCTATGTGTACATAGTCTGTCTTGTTTTATATGTATGAAACTTGCTTGTGAGAGTTGACTTTATTTCTAGTTTTGTGATGTGGAGAACTGTTATCATTTTAAGATTAAGGTTTTGAATATAGACACTGAAACCTGCATTAAACATATTAAGTCTTGTTGTAACTTGCCTTTTAATCTTTTGCATGCACTATATTTTCATGTTAGCACTTTGGTCTTTAAAGAAAATTCACACTACATCTGTAGAGATAGAGTGAGGTACTGTTTCTCATTTTTCATTTTTTATATTATTAGTTTTTTTTCCATTCCTCTGTTTTCACACTGACATCAGAGATTATTCATTAGGTAGAAACAGATAAAAAGGTCTTTCTGAATTCAAGAGCAGGGATAACATTTTGATAACAAAGTCACTAGTCCTCAATTTTTTTTTTTTCTCTCACTTTTGGCCCTTCCCTTACCTGTTCTATTAAATCTGTTTCCTGTTCAGAGAGGGGTAAACTCTTCAAACAAGTATCTCTAGGAACTGGAATACATGGACTAGACTTTACATCTGGACAACAGCCAACAGCCCTTTTAAGAGCAGCTTCACTGAATGCACCATCATTTTATCGAGTTCTGGAGCTTCAAGGGGCTTTGGTCGTGTCTGATACAGAAGTAAGAAGCCGTCTGAGGAGGCTAAATGAGTTGGTCGTGGTCGTGACTTAGATAGTAGGTTGTTTGATTGTATGTACCACTCAATTTCCCAGAAACGAAGGTGTGACAGACATTGGTTTGGTTCAGTTAGAACCAGAGCCGTTGTAATGAAGACAGGAATGGACAGACTGGAGATATATTTTGGAGGAAGAGTTGATCATGCTCAATTGTGGAACTGATGTAGAAGGTTAGGGAGAGTTAAGAATTAAAACAGCTGTCACACAACTCTCATACAACCCCCTCTTCTCCCCAAGGAGCAATAAGTCTTGAAGGAGAGGACTTGAGTGGAGGGTGATATGATCAAATTTGCATTTGCTTGTTTGTTTGGGGTTTTGCCCTTTTAATCAGGGGTATAGTTGCTTTACAATAGTGTGTTGGTTTCTGTTGTACTATGAAGTGAATCAGCTCTATGTCTACATATATGCCCTCCCTCATGAACCTCCCTCCCACCCCCCACCCCATCACAACCTGCTAGGTTACCACAGAGCCCTGAGCTGAGCTCCGATTTACAGCTTTAAAGGATAAGTACATCCTCACTTGAGAATGACTGGGGGGATGGGTTAGACTGGAAGGTGGTTGGTGTGTTGAGGTGCTATTGCAGATGTCTAGCTTGACTTAGGGCAATGAGACTGATGTAGAAAAATAGAGAGGTTGAAAGGATATGTAAGATAGTTATTGGTTGAGGGAAGAGTGGAGCTCTCTGACGCCTTGGTTTCTGACTAGTAGTAGAGCCTGTTAGATGGCGATGCCACTCTTCTGAGAGGTCTGGCTTGTGGGATAGAAGGAAGAGCATGAATTGTCATTTAGAACTATTACGTTTAAGAGTCTATGAACAGGGCTTCCCTGCTGATCCAGTGGTTAAGAATCTGCCTTGCAATGCAGGGGACACCAGTTTGATCTGTGGTTTGGGAAGACAACACTTGCCACAGTGCAGCTAAGCCCATGAGCCACAACTATTCAAACCTGCGCTTTGGAGGCCAGGCTCTGTAACAAGATAAGCCACTGCAGTGAGAAGCTTACACACTACAACTAGAGCCCACACAACAACAAAGACCCCCAAATAAATACATAATGCTTATTTATTAAAAATAAATGAATAAATTTTATTTAGTTATTAAAAATAAAATGATTTTTATTTATAAAAATAAATGATACTATTTATGTATTAAAATAAATAGTATTTATTAAAACAAACATTTATTAAAACAATATTATTTATTAAAAATAAACACCTAAATTATTTTATAAAGTAAATTATTTATAATAAATAAATTTTGAATTAAAAAATATATATTTTAAACGAGTCTATGAACAGTTGCTTACTTGGAATCAGAGTTGATAGGAGAATCAGCGCTAGGGATCTGAATTTAATTAGAACCACGGCTTTGAGTGAGATTCCATAAGGGAAAGAATTTAGATCAAGTAGTGGCAGAATATGGTGTGGAGAGAAACAAGTCCACCAGTTTTCACATGGTAGATATCTAAAAGGATGAGATAAGCTGATGTAGCTTAGCACTCGTCCTCCTGTTACCACACTGAATATAAGCGGCAAATGATCAGGTAGAGAAAATATGTGTCAAGGATTATTTCCTGAACCAAGGCCAGTAAAATGCTACTCAGCTATTTAGATCTACCTTTGTTACAAAGAATATCAGTAACAACATTTTCAGTTCATGGAATTTTGCCTAAATTCTACATCAAATTGAGATATAATTTTTATTAAAAGTTTTCCGTGAAAAAAAATTCTATGAAACCTATAATACCTAGAGTCATTTGAAACTTCCAAGTGCTCCATTGACATCTTCTCCACTAAGTGTCTCATACAGTTGCTCAAATTTAACATTTTGAAAGTCAACTTCAACCTTATCCTCAAACCTGCTTTTTTCCTCTGGTCTTTCCCCTTAAGTCACAAAGCTCAGACCTTCTTTAATTTTTTTTTTTTCCAAAAAAATTTTTTTTATTGAGCTATAGTTTTTACAATATTGTATGTTTCAGGCATACAGCAGTGATTCACAATTTTTAAAGGTTCTACTCTGTTTATCAGTTCAGTCAGTTCAGTCGCTCAATCGTATCCAACTCTTCGACCCCATGGACTGTAGCATGCTAGGCCTCCATGTCCATCACCAACTCCTGGAGTTCACCCAAAGTCATGTCCATTGAGTCGGTGATGCCATCCAACCGTCTCATCCTCTGTCGTCCCCTTCTCCTCCCGCCCTCAATCTTTCCCAGCATCAGGGTCTTTTCAAGTGAGTCAGCTCTTTGCATCAGGTGGCCAAAATATTGGAGTTTCAGCTTCAGCATCAGTCCTTCCAGTGAACATTCAGGACTGATTTCCTTTAGGATGGACTGGTTGCAGTCCAAGGGACTCCTTGCAGTCCAAGGGACTCTCAAGAGTCTTCTCCAACACCACAGTTCAAAAGCATCAATTCTTCGGCACTCAGCTTTCTTTATAGTCCAACTCGCACGTCTGTACATGACTATGGGAAAAACCATAGCCTTGACCAGATGGACCTTTGTTGGCAAAGTATGCTGCTGCTACTGCTGCTAAGTCGCTTCAATCGTGTCCTCTGCTGGTGCTGCTGCTAAGTCACTTCAGTCATGTCTGACTCTGTGCGACCCCATAGACAGCAGCCTACCAGGCTCCCCCGTCCCTGGGATTCTCCAGGCAAGAACACTGGAGTGGGTTGCCATTTCCTTCTCCAATGCATGAAAGTGAAAAGTGAAAGTGAAGTCGCTCAGTAGAGTCTGACTCCTAGCGACCCCATGGACTGCAGCCTACCAGGCTCCTCTGTCCATGGGATTTTCCAGGCAGGAGTACTGGAGTGGGGTGCCATCGTCTTCTCTGGTCGTGTCCCCTACATACAAAGAAGTTCTGTTCTGAGAGCACGATCATAAGTTCAATGTGTTCATGAGTCCAGCGAAGTTAGCCTAGGTACCCTGCTAACACAGTCAGCTTTGTACCGCTGCTTTTATGCTTGCTTCCAGACATCCTGTGCTTGGAATAAAGACACTGTACTTACTGTACTCTATACACAAAAGCACATATAAGTACACAAAAGCACAGCCAATTGTAGAGGATGCATACTCAGGACAGTGTATACCAGACATGTGAACTTTCGTGATTGGACATGGAAGCATACATTCGCATCTTTGAAAGTTCACAACTTGAAGGTTCGTATGTAGGGAGCTCACTATATAGATCATTCTGCTTGCTCCCTTACTCAGAACCCGCACATGATTTCCTTTTGTGCTTAAGGTAAAATTCAAAATCTTTCTCTTGCTTTCTCAAGTCTGGCACATGCTGATCCCAGTCATATCTGCCAGCTTTGCTCTTCCTTGTTGTTATTTCCTGTCCCAAAGGCTCCTATCCCAACCCCTCACTTATCTAATTCTGTTCATTCTAAAAAAATTCAGCTTAAAACTCCCATTTTCCAAGAAAGTATTTGCTGAAGTCTCCTTCTTTAGAGGTGTTTCTCCTCCTTGGCATGGTCAGGGAAGGCCGCTCTTTGGGGTGACTAGCCTCAGGGCTGATCTGAAATGACAGCAGGAGTGATTGCTCCAAGATCTACAGAAGGAGCTGTGCATGCATCCCTGGGGCTGGGATGACTGGGCACAAAAAATCAAGCTGCCTTCAAGCCAGACGAGACTCAACTTACTAAAACACTTGGACGACAGACAGAGTCTCTACGCAAAGGCAAATCATTAAAAGATTTTTCATCCACCGAGGCCTGCTTTGCAAGAAGCAGATCTCCACTCTGAGTCATCGACTCGCATTTAGATTCCTAGACAGGTTTCAAAAGTATTTGTAATGCCACTGACCCAGCTCAGCAGCGGCTTCATTAGGGCTCAGTGACTCATGTACAGGGTGCCCATACCTGGTTTCCTCTTGGGCAAGAAGCATCGTAGAATACAAAAAGCATTGATTTCAACACCAATGAAACTTGGGCCCAAATCTCAGTCCTCTTATGCATCAGCTGTCAACCTTGGATACCATAATTATTTGCTCTGAGCCAGTTTCTAACCTGGTGGTGGGTATTAAATAATATGCTGGACTTCCCTGGTGGTCCAGTAGTTAAGAACCCTCCTCGCCAATGTGGGAATGGGGTGGGGGGTGGGGTGGGCTGGGGATGGGACAAGGGACGTGGGGGGACGAGTTCCCTCTCCATTCCCGGAAGATTCCACATGGCATGGAGCAGCTAAGCGCATGCGCCACCGCTACTGAAATCAAGCGACCTAGAGCCTGTGCACTGCAACGAGAGAAGCTGCTGCAATGAGAAAGCTGTGCGCTGCGACGAAGAGGAGCCCTCGCACACTGCTACTAGAGGAAGAAGCCCGTGTACAGCAGTGAAGACCCAGCATAACCAAAAATTAAATTAATAATTTTGCCAAAACTTCTCCCATTAAAAATTATGAAATAACCTTTGAATGATGTTCGGTGTCTGATGATAAGACACCGAACCCAAAGCAAATGCCTACCACTCATGCTGATCATTGTCTGCTTGCGATGTTTATCCTCTGCATAAAGTGACCCAGGGGACTTATGTCAGATTTTAAGACCCACCCCCCCACCCCCAACCTTCACATCAGCTCAGCAACTGTGTAGTATTATACAGGCAGCTTTGGAAAAGAAAACAAGTGATGAAAACATTGGCCAGAACCCCTTCATGGCTTCTCTCTAGAAAGTAGGAAGAGAAAAGTGATTCTGTGTCTGAGGCAAAGATAAATGTTAGAATATTTCCTCCTTGAGGTTTTCTTTTTTTTTTCTCTCTCTGAAGACATAGTCTCAAAGAATGTGGAGAAACTTCAAAAGCAGAATAGAAGCATGCACATTGACACATGGAAACCTTTACAACTTTTCTGTTTACATAGTGATTTTTTTTTAAGCCCTACATAACAAAATATCAAGAGTGGAATTGGGAGGCTGCCTTCCAGATTGAAATGCTTAAGTAAAAATCTTGGGTCAGAGTGACTCCACACAAATAAATGTTAGTTTGACACGCGAGTGAGCATGTTCTGACTTCCTTTCTGTTGTTGATGGTTTACATTTTAATTCCTGTCACAGGCTTTGGATTAAAAATGTGTTGCCTTCATCATCATGCTCACATGTTGAGACTCAAACAGAGCAAATCCAGTAGATTTATGTAGCTTTTCCCTAGCCTGGATGGAACAGCGGTACATTTTTTATTGACATAAAGACTTTGTCAAAAGCACCCAAGTACAAAGATGGTTGTTTGCTTTTGTTTATTTTCTCCTTCTCCTTTTTCTAGGATTATGACAGTTTTTTTGAATCCAAGGAGAGCAACACAGTCTTTTCATTCTTAGGCCTGAAATCACAGTTGGCGTCAAAGGTAGGTTAATCTTTTCTTGTTTTAAAACGTGTCTTGAGTTGTTCTCAGGGATTGAGGTAAAAGGAGTGTAGAGCTAGTCTTCCAGGTTTTCAGCTTTCGCTTTCTCAGGTGCACAGTTAGGACTGCCCAGGGTAAAGCCACATAAAGATGCCATTTTTTTTCTTTCTTTCTCACTTTTAACTGTTGCTGTATATTAGAATTTATCTTTATTTAAAATTCAATTTATTCATAATTTGGACTTCCTTCTTTCAAGAAAAATTTAAGGTAGCAAAAAATCATAGGTGCTTCTTACTTTAAAGTGCAAGCTCACATTACTTTACCTTTTTTGAAAAAGAATCAAAGCCATGCTTTTAAGGTCTTCTCCTATTTAAGTCATTTACATTGGAAGGGGCATGATTTGCAATAACAAATGGTCAGCCTTGAACAAAGAATAATTCCTAAACTAGTCCAAGTGTTTTTGAAGCCACTTTATTGTGTCAGATGTCTTTTAGAAAATGTAAAAGCCTCAACCTTTTCTAATATTTAGAACTATAGATGATATATATTATTGTAACTTTGTAAAGCACATCAATTCATTTTCAGAATAAAAAATACCATTTCTTTGTTAAATAAGGTAATATTTTTAGTGTTATTTCCCCTTCAGAAAATACTTTTTTTTCTGATTATGAAAATAGCCTAGACTCATTTTTTAAAATTGGGAAAATGCAAAATGTATAAAATAGAAAGTAAAAAGTCACCAGAGAAGACCACATAAACATTTTTGATGTATTTCCTTGCAGTCTTTATGTACATGGCAATGGAGGTTTTGACTGTATTTCAGATTGAGACTGAATTCTAAAGCATCTATTTTTAACACTGAGTTGAAATGAAACAGCATTACTGGGAAACTTTGATGTCTATAAGTAATAGGTCTTTTGAGGCCACCCGGGATCTGTACCATTTCTGGAGCACCTGTGGGAGGAAGGCAGAGACTATCAATAATACAAATTACACCCCAGCACCTGTAGCTCCTCGCCAGTGTGAAATTGTGCTTTGTTATACATCAGTGAGTCCACAGATGGTGGTGGGTGGTTTCTGTGCACATGTTTTAAACAGAGGCAAAACCCACACATAAAATATTTAAAGGCTCTTAAAGCTATTTTTATAAAGATGGAACATTGGAATACTTGGGAAAATGAAAGTATTTTTATAACGTGTTTCATATAAAGATATTAAACAATCCAGATTTATCTTCAAAGAACTGGAAAAAACTGGGATAAGAGCAGTCTAATGGATGCATAAATCCAGTGGACAGTGTCTGTGCAAACATCTTTGAAAAATACTGTGTGCTTGCCATCTTTGTTCTCATTTTCCCCTAAGATGTAGATTCCTTTGAGATTCTGTGGGCTGACTTTTTTTTTACTCTTTGAAAATCTTTATATTCTCTTAGAAAGTTTTTAGGAAACCTATGATCTGTAAAATATGCATTCTCCCATAACTTGTGGTCCTGGGATTAAAGTTGGTCTTATGTTTTAAATGTTTCAATGGATTTATAATTTACATACCGTACATTTCCCTTGTTTTTACAATTCAGCGATTTTTGGTATATTTACAGGGCTGTGTAACTATCACCACAGGCATAGAGTTCATTTATTTATTTTTGGCTGCTCCGCATGTGGGATCTCTGTTCCTAACCAGCGATCAAACCCGTGCCCCCTGCACTGGGAGCATGGCGTCTTACCCACCGGACCACTAGGGAAGTCCCAGGGTTGGTTTTGATGCCACTGAGGTTTGCTTGATTTCAGGAGACCATCCCATCAGCAGTGAGGGCTCCGGGCATCCCCACCCATTCCGACCCCCGTTTTCAGACTCCCGAGTGAATCATGATGTGAGCAGGGGCCCATGGAGCCCAGGCGGAGGGCTGTGGTGCAGTGTACCTGCTGCTCTCACGAACCATTCAAGGCCTCAAGCGTTAATAGCAGCTCATACGTCAGTCCCATAGAGGAGAAGTGCAAGTATCTTTTAGAGCAAATCAGCATCTCCCCCCTTTCTAGTTATTTATTTTGTGCTCAGTCATGTCCCTCTCTGCCATCCCAAGGACTGTAGCCCTCCAGGCTGCTGCCCTTGGGATTTTTCTGGCAAGAATACTGGAGTGGGTTGCCATTTTCTCCTCCAGGGGATCTTCCCGACCCAGGATCAAACCCATGTCTCCTGCATTGGCAGGCGGATTGTTTACTACCGACCACCTGGGAATCTCTATTTATTTTGTACCTTGGGAGTAATTCATTATACAGTCTACACTCTTAAGGCCTAGATGGAGCCTTCATGGATGTAATATACTATACGATGGAGCCTCCTTTCCCGTCTTCTTTCCTACGCGCTCTGCAGCACAAGCACATAAAAGACAGAGCTAGCCCACCAGGGGACATAAAGACTGCATTAGCATCCGATTGCTCTGTGCAACAGTGAGGGGAGAGAAGCTCAATAGGAAAAGAACATTCAGCACCCAGGTGTAGACACTGGCCAGAGTTCAGAGTGGATGGGACACAGGATGGTAGAAGGTCACAGAACGGTGGCCTGCAGGGCCACCATCCCATATAATATGTGTGTGTGTGTGTGTGTGTGTATAATGGGATGATATATAGTCATGCTTCAGAATAAAATTTAATTATATTAAAGAAAAAACATCCATGCAGGACAGACACATCCAGAGCCAATGTGCCCTGCATAATAATGAATACATTGAACACCAAGTTTGCTTCCAACTTTTTGCATTCTTAGTAGTACCCAGAAACATCCTTGTAGCTACTAACACTCTGCTGCATGTACATTTTTAAAGAATTCAAGTGAGTTGCTGATACTTAAAATACTGATTTCCCACATTTCTCTATTCCTTGAATTGTACAAACCCTGGTTGGGAGTCGGGGAGCAGAGGCACACCCTCCTTTCTGGATGTCTGGAGCTCACTGTGGTACCTACCTACGAGAAAAAGACCTTTTCATGAATAACTGTCAAAGGAAATCATCAGCCTCATTCTCATAATAGACTCAAAACAGAGCCTGAAATGGAAGTTTCTGCTTTCGGATCACCCCATTCAGGGCTGATACTGAAAATGTGTAGCCACCAGTAAACCCTGAGCACTGAACCAATAGAGGGCTCCTCTCAGAGCTCCCAGCCCCCGCCCACACCAGGGGTCAGCCATCCAGCTGTTGGATCATGGTGGCTCTTGAGGGCCCGGAGCCCTCACAGCTGTTTACCAATAGGTGTGGTAGTGTTCCCCTCGGGTTACCCTCTGCGGGGCCCCTGAGTGAGGTAACTGCCCCCACCCCACTCACCCAGGTGCAAGAGGCGTTTCATCAGTGTTGGAAACAGGTGGCTTCCTTTCTCCTTTTCTATTTGGCAGGTCAGGTGGGTGTGACTTACATCTGGGCTCTGATCCTGAAACCTAGGATTCGCTCTTACCTATTACATGAGGGGAGAAGGCAATGGCAACCCACTCCAGTGTTCTTGCCTGGAAAATCCCATGGATGGAGGGGCCTGGTGGGCTGCAGTCCATGGGGTCGCTAGGAGTCGGACACGACTGAGCGACTTCACTTTCACCTTTCACTTTCATGCATTGGAGAAGGAAATGGCAACCCACTCCAGTGTTCTCGCCTGGAGAATCCCAGGGACGGGGGACCCTGGTGGGCTGCCCTCTATGGGGTCACACAGAGTCGGACACGACTGAAGCGACTTAGCAGCAGCAGCAGCATCACATAAGGGTGATTATTGTGATTCCCAACCTCTCTGTTCCCTGATGTTTCAAATATCACTGCCAGGGTCCAGTGGTTAAGACTCTATGCTCCCAGTGCAGGGGGTGGGGGTTCAACCCCTGGTCGAGGAACTAAGATCCCACATGCTGCATGGTGCGGCCAATAAATAAATGAATAAGTAATATAGATCACTTGCCAGGGTGAATTTTCTTGTCCATGTAATGCAATAACTAGCTTTTTTTTTTTTTTTTTTAATAGGCAGAATCTTAGCGAAGACAAGTGGAAGAGATGGAGATGCATTTCAGAGTCCCCTCTGGTACTCGGCGCACACCTGCTTACCTAATGCATCACTGTGACAGAAGCCACATGCGTTTTCAGTAACTTTGCTTGCCATGGAAAAGGTGTTTGGGGACGACTTGGGTCTAATGGGATTGCATGATCGCTTTAAACCAAATCAGGACTGTGGTGGGTTTTTTTCTTATTTTCAAAATTACCTGCAGTTGCCTCACTTTACCCGGAGGAGCTGTCACCTGCTCCAGGTGTGCTTCCTGAATGACTGAGTGATAAGCGGGTGGCACCATCAGAGAGAAAATACTGGGTCTGCCCTGGTTTGTCGTTGATGCCAGGATTGCTCAAACCTGCTTCTCTTATAACTACCTAGGTGATATCCTTGAAATTAGTCTGCCAGGCTTTTAGACTATTTTGATCAGAAAGAAAAATAGCAATGTTGGTTGACAAAGGGCTGAAGGTCTTTGCTGCAGAATCACAAATATTCCAGTGCTTTGTCATAACTGTAGAAAAAGTTAGGTGCTCTAGCCTCCTTTTGGTGATGGAAATTCTTACCCCTATAAATTCTCCAAGATCCTCCTGATGTGTCCAGAAATCATAGTTGATTATAGTATATGATCAGAACCAAGTTATTGGGATGATAAGAATTGCTATTTTGAAAAATACATGTTTCTTTATCTCTTGCAAGGGGCAAGTCTCACTTAATACATAAGATTGCATAAAAGGTATATTTCAAGAGGTGCACTGATTAGATAGTAAATTTATAGGGAATATTATCTGACTCATATCTGAAAGCATTTCAGCTCTAGCAACTTAGTATGCATAAGTGCACATATATTTTTGAATGCAGCTCCCCTAACTAGTAGCTGCTTATATATTTTGTGAAGGATTATATTTTTTGAGAAAGGAAGATCTTGGTTAGATGTATTTTGGGAACCCTTGATGAGGCATATTAAAAAAATAACTAATATTGCTATACATTAAAAATTTTTTTTTCCTGTGTTACTTTTCATTGGTCCTCTCACTCTGCCAACTCATATTTCTGGCCAGTGCACAGTCCCAGATTTTCAGAGTAATGTAGATACATGTTCTTATTCCATGTATGAGCACTAGTGATTTTTCAGAACAGAGTACATACAAGAAAGAGGCTGTCAGAGATTCACTCTGGATAGTACATGGCATGTGAAGTCTCTGTTCCCTTTGAAGTGGATGCAGATAAATACTGAACCTGTCTACTTCATTAAGGCAGAGGCTCCTTTTACTGCATCCTTGTCCCTGCTCACATTTCTTAAGAGTTTTTAGTTGCCAAACCTGGGAATAGTCTTGCATAGAATAAACTCTTAGAGGACTGTGTAAGATATTCTGCTATTCTCAGCATCCTGATGGTGGACTTGCCCTTTGGATTCTGAGCAGGAAGTTTGTATGAAAGGAAAAGAACAAAAGAATTGAGTTCCTGTCACCTGTGTTTTCTCTCCCTCCAACTTGCTAAATGTGGACTCTTCTAAAGAACTTGTTGAATGCTAAAGCTGACATCCCCAGCCTGAGGTTTGCAGTCCAGGGCTATAACCAGAAGGAAAGCATTCCACTGATTCCTACTTGACTGGAACAGACACATAATCCACAGTTTTCTCTCCAAGGAAAGCTGCTGTGAAATCATGAGTATGACTGCTTAGTTGGCATTAGGTACAATCCAGGTCACATTCCACTTGATAAATCCCAGGGACTATCCAGGAAATTGTTTTTGAACTGGGTATTGTGTTAAAGTCTGATAAGACTTAGTATTTCTTTTTAAGATACGATAGTTTAAAACATTAATGTTACTGTGATCTAACTTACGTTTTGTCTGCTCTTGCCAGTGAATACCAAGAAGCAACTTGGTAAGATTGAATCTTTGGGAGTTAAATTCTGGGGTCATAGGATCAATACAATACTTGCCAATACCAAGAAAGCTACTCAGACTTGGTTGTCTCAAAACTTTTGAATTACTCTGATTGTAGTAGATTCTCCTAAGCAGACTAGATGAATAGGAGAGCTAAATTATTATTATTACAGTTACACACCATCTACCTTCACTTGTACTTTTTTTTTGATCAGCAAAGAAATAGGAGAGACCAGCTTGAGCTGGTATTGTGCTTGTTACGAGTGAGCTTAGAAGTGCATTGGGTGGTATTTCCCATGGTATCCAGGCTCCGCGAAGTCCAGAGGGTATTGCTGTCTGGGCTTACCTGAGCCACACTGTGTTCAGATAATATCATGCCCTTACTTGTGTTGTTTTACCAGCTAAATTCCAAACACGTAATGATTTTCTTCATCCCTTCTTTAACTAGCTGCCTTTAGATCTGGATAATCACCTAGGAAAGAAGTGGATGGGAATTGTAGACATAGATATTATATCAGGAGCATTTCAAGACAGACTTTTTCTTTCCTATAGCAGGCTTGTTGGAACAAAGGATATGTGCTGCTAAAAAATCAGATTATGCCTTTTTAAAATTAGACACAATACAGAGTGCCATCCTGCTAGGTATATGCAGACCAGAAGAAAATTTATTTGGGGAAGTACTTGTTTTTCCAGATTCTGGCATTCTGTTAAAATCAAAGAGGAGAAAAGGAAGATTTTTTTTTTCCTCTCAGGCTCTAATATATTTTAGATTTGTTTCTGTTTTATAGATTTATCCAGTACTCCCACGTAGATGTTTTTATATTACGTGAATTTAATAATGAACTAAACTTATTTGTCCTCTGTTGTTGAAGGGTACCAAAGCCTCTTGCTGTTTTGTTTTTTTTTTTTAATTTGATTCTGCTATATAGGGTTTTGCTTTTTCTACAGATGCTTTTCATTTAATATCTTTTCTAAAGTGTCAAGACCCACTTTGATCTGCAAAATTATTGTTTTTAGATTTCAATTTGTATGCATTTGTTTCTAAAGGCATTGGTGAAATGTCAGATTTTATATTCAGCATTAAAGAGGAATAAATTCCCGAAAACCCACAGTCTGGAAGTGGAGTGTTTGTTCCCTACCGTGTCTTAGACCTTTCCTAATTTTACTTTTGTGTTTGTTTGAATCTTCCTACTTAATTGGGCTGCTCAACTCCATACCTGAAAGCTATAGATTAGTTGTAAAAATGCATATGGCTCATTGAGCACTCAAAGAGACAGTTACATATGTGTGTGTGTGTGTATTGGAGGTGACTGCAGAATCATCTGTGTGTGTATTGGAGGTGACTACAGAATCATCTCAGTGTGTGCGTGTGTGTGTATTGGAGGTAACTGCAGAATCATCTCAGTTGTGTGTGTGTGTAATTGGAGGTGACTACAGAGTCATCTGTGTGTGTTTGTGTATTGGAGGTGACTGCAGAATCATCTCAGTGTGTGTGTGTGTGTGTGTGTGTGTAATTGGAGGTGACTGCAGAATCATCTGTGTGTGTGTGTGTGTGTTAGAGGTGACTGCAGAATCATCTCAGTGACCAGGACCAAGAATGGCGTTAAATCACTCATCCCTTGCTTGGTTCAAATGCCTGACAGTGGTTTCCTGAGTACACTGAAGCGCTGGGCTGTGGATTCTCTTCCCTTGGTTGGTTTAGTCACTAAGTCATGTCTGACTCTTGCAACCCTGTGGACTGTAGCCCGCCAGGCTCCTCTGTCCAGGGATTTTCTAGGCAAGAACACTGGAGTGGGTTGCCATTCCTTCTCCATCGCTTCCCTAATTCTGTGCAAAAAAAAAAAAAGAAAAAGTAGTGTAGCCGCAACCTGTAGTAGCAGGGCTCCGTTTGCTGCAGCCACTTCTGAAGGCAGAAGATATTTCTGAAGGCAGTGTCTGAAGTTACGCACATCCCTGAACTGTTTCTAACCTTAGACACCAAGACGAGGGAGGCGAAGGAGGAGATAAAGAGTACAGGCTGTCAGTTTCCAGAAAAGTGCTAAATTGTGAAACCAGGGAAGCCAAGTAAATCCCCGCCTACTTGTAACCCAGATTTTCCAACTTGGTAGTTTTCTGGCAGTGCAGGCCAGGTTAGTTTGGTCACCCAGTTAATCAGTATGTGTTGCGCCCCTAGAACATGAGGGGGACTGTCTGAGCAGGACGATAGTCTCAGGCCTCCAGGAAGAGAGAAACAGAGAAGCAGTCACAGCAAGGACAGCAGGTGGTGATTTGAGAGACAGGTAAGTTCAGTGTTCTGGGTGATGGTTCATCTGAAACGTGGTATATAATCTTTTTCTTTCTATGTTTGAACCATTCTGGTTTTTTAAATTGTCTCATACCTGCAGTGGAATCAGCATGCACGTGCACACACACACACGTATGTGATACATACCCTGCCACATAAAGAAAAATACACACACCCAGTAGTGTCTGCCAGCAGTTTCCTGCCGTTCCTTTGTGGCACCACGTGGCCTTCCCTGACCCTACCCTGTCCCCATTTAATAGTGGGAGACCATCCTGAACGCTGTGTTGATCGTAACCTTTCTGTCCTTTATTATTTTACCATTGTGTAGATACCTAAACGGAGAAGGCAATGGCATCCCACTCCAGTACTCTTGCCTGGAGAATCCCATGGACGGAGGAGCCTGGTGGGCTGCAGTCCATGAGGTCGCTAGGAGTCGGACATGACTGAGGGACTTCACTTTCACTTTTCACTTTCATGCATTGGAGGAGGAGGTGGCAGCCCACTCCAGTGTTCTTGCCTGGAGAATCCCGGGGACGGGGAGCCTGGTGGGCTGCCATCTATGGGGTCGCACAGAGTCAGACACGACTGAAGTGACTTAGCAGATACCTAAATGTACATATCTTGAATGAATGGAATTAAACTGTATTCTTCTGTCGCCTTCGTTTTTATGTTCACTGCTTTTGGGCATAATCATCTTGAAGCAAGTACCCTAGCTTGTTTATTTTCACTGCTAAGTATTAGTTCACTGTATAAATATATCACAGTTTTTCCCTTCTCCATATGGAAACACACCTTTCTTTGAAATAGAAAAAGGATATGTTGCTATGAACATCGTTCTGGTGATTTCTGGGGCACATACACAAGTAGATGTAAACCTTGAATGGAATTGCTATATCACACGTGCTATAAGGCACATCGTTAACCTAAATAGACAAGGCTAAGTTGTTTTCCAAAGTAATAGTACCTACTGACAATCCTACTGGGATTCTAGAATTTCTGGTACTCTCGATCTCACCAGGGTTTACGATCATCAGACTCAACATTTTGCCAAGCTGAGGAGTGTAAAATGGTATCTTGTGGTTTCATTTATTTGATCACTAACACGACAAATATGTTTTACTATGAGAATTCCTATTTCTTCTTCCTGGAAATCCCTCTTAGGTCTTCTACCATTTTTTCTATTGTGTGTTTTTTTTTAGTTAAATTTTGAAAGTTCTTTCTAGTTTTATTGGTAAATGTTTAATAAAGTAGAAACCATATTTAGAGTTAAAATTCTTCTGAAATTATTTCCAAAATTATGAAAAAAGCATGTGAAACTTTATTCTATTTGAAGGAAATAAATGTGTAAATTATGTGTTATGTGCTAATTTTCACCTCCTCAGCATCTCAGCCTAGAGAAGATGTACTTTGGAAACCTCTGTACGTCCTGGAGGAGGAAATGGTTACCCACTCCTACATTCTTGCCTAGAAAATCCCATGGACAGAGGACCCCGACGGGCTACAGTCTGATGGGTCGCAAAGAGTTGGACACTACTTAACAAGTGAGCACACAGACACACACACACAAACTATGCTCTCAAAGTGTTCTTTCTTTGAGGTAATTTTAAGGCTCATCAATTCCAGTTATTTGGTAGGAAATTAATGTGATTTATTTTCCTGCTGCAGAATAAAACCAAAAGGAAATCTTTATGTAGACTGCATGTTTATTTATGCATAATTCCTTTGTATGTCAATATAGAATAGGCTTACAGCAATAGGCCAAAATGATGTTATACTTAAAAGGATATTTAAAAAGTAATTTTTTTGTAGGGCACACAGTTTTGAGGGCATTAGCCTGTTAAGATCCCCTTTGCCCGGCAAAGGAATAAAGGTATTCTTTTCTCTTTCACCCGTTCTCCACCAGAATAATTTTTTTGAGTTGAAGGAGATTGTATTGAACCTATTCTCATAAATAATTCTTAAACTGAATGGAATATCACCATCATGTGAATAAACCCAGTATGTTGTGATTGTTGTTGTTCAGTCACTAAGTCATGTCCAAGTCTGTGACTCCATGGACTGCAGCAAGCCTGGTTTCCCTGTCCTTCACTGTCTCCCGGAGTTCGCTCATTTGTCCATTGTGTCAATAATGCCATCCAACCATCCATTCTCTGTCGTCCCCTGCTCCTCTGCTCAATCTTAACCCAGCATAGGGGTCTTCTCCAGTGAATCAGCTCTTCACATCAGGTGGCCAAAGTTATGGAACTTCAGCATCAATCCTTCCAGTGAATATTCAGGGTCAATTTCCTTTAGGATTGACTGGTTGGATTTCTTTGCAGTCCAAAGGACTCTCAAGAGTCTTCCCCAGTACAATTCAAAAGTATCAATTCTTTTGTACTCAGCCTTCTTTATGGTCCAACTCTCACATCTATACATGACTACTGGAAGAACCATAGCTTTGACTGTATAGACCTTTGTCAGCAAAGTGATGTGAATGTTTTCATATCTGGTTGGCAGGTATAAGAACAAGAAACTACAGTGTAGTCTTCTGCTGTTGCTGCTAAGTCGCTTCAGTCGTGTCCAACTCTGTATGACTCCACACACAGCAGCCCACCAGGCTCCCCGTCCCTGGGATTCTCAAGGCAAGAACACCGGAGTGGGTTGCCATTTCCTTCTCCAGTGCATGAAAGGAAAGTCGCTCAGTCGTGTCCGACTCTTAGCGACCCCATGGACTGCAGCCTACCAGGCTTCTCCGTCCATGGGATTTTCCAGGCAAAAGTACTGGAGTGGGATACCATTGCCTTCTGAGGCTCCTGCTAATCAGGGGGCAGTTTTTCATGGGCCAAGGACTCTGGCATTTGAAAGCATACTAATTGAAAACTTGGTACTGCTTACAATGAATGGCACAAAGATTTAGACCTTTTTTTTTTTTTTTTATTAAAACAGCAGTCCACACTCTTGTAATATACATCCTTTTAGGTTCTATAATCATAAACTTCACTGTCACCAGACTTTTCACTGAAAAAGCTCTAGTGCAAATATCTATCATCATTAATGTAATGGAAACGAAAGCTCAATAGTAAGAACAGCTGCTCAGTGTGGTTCCAGCAAGCCACATAGAATTATTGGGCACTTGAAATGTACTTGGCTGACTTTGTTATGTGCTGTGAATTTAAAATATGGTTCATACTTTGAAGACTTATGAAAAAATAAAATATCTTAATTTTTATATCAATTACATTTTAAATGATAATATTTTGGACATATTGGTTGAAATGTTAAAAACTGATTTCACCTTTTTTTAATGTGGCCACTAGAAAATTTTCAATTACATATATGGCTTATTTTATAGTTCTCTTGGACACTACTGTTCTTTACCTGAATTTATAAGAAAGACCTTAAATGGGTTTTTGAGTTTTGGCAAAATATCTCCTTTCTTTATTTATAATATGAAAGGAAGTGTGAACATCTTCTGGAATATAATTTTCTAATATGCTGCCAAGATAAATGCTTTTCTCGTTTGGTTTTTCTGTCCCTCTAGCTTGAACCACTCAAGACAGAGGTTCTTTTTTTTTCTGGAACAAAAGAGTAATGTGTGTGTCTTGTAACACGGGACATATCTCTGTGTCCAGCCTCTCCCTTTACTATCATATCATGTTGGTGTCCCCTGTTGAATCAGTTCACGCCTGTGAACTAAGTCATGGTGGCATTTGTGTGTGTGTTTTTTTTTTAAAAAAGAGGGAATTTAATGAATCACAGATCCCATCTATAATCTGCAGAATAATGATGAATATTAATAGGATTTTCATCCTAGATTTCCTAAAATGTTCTCTGTATCTGTAAAACTTGAGCTCAGAAGAATATATGGATCATCTGCTTACACTGATGTATAGAACAGTCTTATGGACTCTGTGGGAGAGGGAGAGGGTGGGAAGATTTGGGAGAATGGCATTGAAACATGTAAAATATCATGTATGAAACGAGATGCCAGTCCAGGTTCGATTCACGATACTGGATGCTTGGGGCTAGTGCACTGGGACGACCCAGAGGGATGGTATGGGGAGGGAGGAGGGAGGAGGGTTCAGGATGGGGAACACATGTATACCTGTGGCGGATTCATTTTGATATTTGGCAAAACTAATACAATTATGTAAAGTTTAAAAATAAAATTAAAAAAAAAAAAGTTTCATTCTGATCTCACTGCCAAAGATGAAAACAAATGTGGAGTATTAAGGGAGAATAGCTTCCTTTTCATGCCCAGAATTTTTAGCCTTTTCCATTGTTGTTATTACTCTCTTAGCAAAATAGTTTGGGAGAAAACATGTATTATTTTTGTCGTGAAAATAATCGATGGTAACAGTACTTACTAAGTGCAAGAATGTTTCTCCAGATTATTTCGTTTAGGACCCTTCTCTGAAATAAGAGAGAGATTGTAATATAGCCCTTGCCAGCCCAGAGATGCCAGCCATCTGTGTTGCTGCTCTGGGGCTCTTGGTTTGTCAGTCTAATGAGCTACCACACTTAGACAGGATTTAGTCTCTGGGCTCCCCTGGTGGTGAAGTGTTAAAGAACCCACCTGGCAATGCAGGAGATGCAAGAGACGCAGGATCGATCCCTGGGTCGGGAAGATCCCCTGGAGGAGGAAATGGCAACCCACTCCAGTGTTCTTACCTGGGAAGAGCAGTGGAGCCTGGTGGGCTGCAGTCCGTGGGGTCACAAAGAGTCACACACGACTGAGGGACTGAGCACTAATGGGTGGAACAACTTGTCTGAGATAAATGATAGACACATTTTTCATGCTGATTTTATTTAGCTTATTGGTACTATTGTCCCATCTGTTCAGTTGAGATCATATTTTTCTCTTAATTTTCTCCCTGTCAATCCATTTCATGTTGTGTGTTAATAGTACCACGAGGTTGAAATAAAGATCCTGGGCTCCAGGACAGTCCACAGTTAGGCTCAGAGAGCACTCTGAGCTCAACAGCTGGGGCAGGAAGACCAGCATTTCGGCACTGACTCTCTTCCCCTTGCCCAGACTTGTCTTTTTTTCTCTCCGTGCCTGTCTTCATGGTAAACCACTCAAACCATCCGCTCCTAGCCACATCCTAAACAACAAGTACAGGGAACAGAAGTGATGACAACAGCAATATTTTTACTCCCCAGATTGGCAACCAGAAGGAGGGACTCAGACAGCTGCTTCCCTTCCTGTACTGTTTTACATGCCTAAGAAATATTTATTCTACTATGTCCCAGTTGTAAATGAGAAATCAGATATGACAGGATCTCCATCCTAGTCGAAAAATGACTGGGCACAGTGTTATCGGTTACGTATTCAGCAGGTAAAATGACTGTAGCATTCAGACTGGTGGGTAGTTTCTGAATAATGACTGCAAGCAACCTCTTTCCTGTGCATGCGTGCTCAGTCGTGTCCGACTCTTTGCAACCCCATAGGCTGTACCCCGCCAGGCTCCTCTGTCCATGGGATTTCTCTAGCCAAGAATACTGGAGTGGGTTGCTGTGTCCTCCAGCGGGTGTTCCTGACCCAGAGATCAAACCCACATCTCCTGCATTTCCTGCATTGCAGACAGATTCTTTACCACTGAGCTACCAGGGAAGCCCAACCTTTTCCCTATCATGGACTCACTCAGTGAGCAGGTTGCCTCTTAGTAAGACCATTTCAGAGTGACCCAGTTCTCTAGAGACAGCTTTACTCAAGTCACAAAGTGTAAACAGTTACATCTGCAGTGAGGATAAGCAGCTATTGCTGCAGTCAGGGTAGAGCAGGCAGAATAATAAATGAATGAGGGGAATTTCAGTGGTACCAGTGTCTATCTTCCTAAATACGGGTCATTTTAACAGAGAATGGATTTTGTTTTCTCCAGTGTTCCTGAAAATCGTGTATTAGTCATTCTCATTGCAAATAGCCCTTTGCATGGGTGCTAAGTTGCTTCAGTCATGTCTGACTCTTTGTGACCCTATGGACTGTAGCCTGCCGGGCTCCTCTGTTTCTTTTTCCTGGTAAACATCTGAGAAAGGACAGAATATGTCCTATCCTATTTCAGAAGTGGCATAATCACCAGTCAAACTCAAACATGATGTTATTAAACCAGATCCATATCATTTATATTATCACGTGGAGTTTGTTGATACCTTCATTGGTACCTGTACAGATATTTACATTGATATGATATGTACCGGCTTCCCTGGTGGCTCAGCAGTAAAGAATGTGCCTACAGTGCAGGAGATGTGGGTTTGATCCATGGGTTGGGAAGATACCCTGGAAGAGAAAGTGGCAACCCACTCCTATATTCTTGCCTGGAAAACCCTTGGACTGAGGAGCCTGGTGGGCTATGGTCCATAGGGTCGCAGAGAATCGGACACGATTGAGCACAGCACAGCACAGTGCTCTTTGTACCTTATCTGGGAGCATAAATGTGTACTTTTTAGTATCTCAAAAGGTTTTTTTTTTCATTTTTTTAATCTTATATTATTTGGCATGGGTCAGCTTTGTATTAAGAGAGTGGAATTACATATATATCCTCTTTTTTACTTGTATACAGTAAATTTGTTATGTAATAGTTTACAGTGAAATACATGGCTTATTAGCATGTGTTAATGGTGTATTGGATAATTAAATGTATGACCAGGTACTAAAAAGTTGAATTGTTTTCTTACTGTGTCACTAGTAGCTTTGATGCCTTGTGTCTTTTCTGCTGACAATTACTGGTTGTGAAGTGGGAAATGTGTTGTATCAGACTGTGACCAATCAGAAGATACACACCACTCGGTGATTAAACAAGGGAAGTTAAATGTCGAGAATTATTACACTTTGATGAAAGGGTGACTCTCAGATATGAGAAAACTGCATTTTACCCTGTGGCTGAGGGAGAGCGTCTAAGGAAGGACAAACTTGGGAGGAAGGGAGGTTGGGCTTCAGAGTTTGTTGGAAAAGTATTTACAGTCGGCAGGTTGGCGGAGAAGTTAACAGGTTTCCCTGGGCAGGACTGGCCTACGGTTGCTTGGCAACAGGAAGCAAACACCTCCTCCTGCATGGGGCTGGGGCAGGTGGTGGGGGCACAAAGTGAGCATGGCCAGGCCAGAGCTGCAAGTTCCCCGAGACACCGCATGTTCTAGGACCCGGAGCAAAAGCAGCGCCATCAGAACCCACCCACTGACCCACCGTGTCGCAGCCTCACAGGAGCACCTCCTTCCTCCTACATCGTCCCTCTGGCACCTTCTGTCTGAACAAGTGGAACAGCGTGCTCACTGTGATGGGAAGATGCTCACAGGAGTTCTGTCCATCCTTACAGAACATGTGTTGGCAGGTGAATTTGGAGCTAAGACACAATACGGTGATAGCTGGCACATATCATAAAAGGATTCTCTTTGTCATAACTTCTCATCTGGAATTACACATGTTCATTAAGAACAAAGGATGATCCGTGTTTTGTGAAGTAACCTGGTAATTTAAGTGAAAATCTGCATCCCAAGCAGTACTTGAGGCCTGGCTGTCAAATTTGGAAAGCTGGCCACTCAGTTGCTAACTAAGCTGGTGAGCGTCTTGTCAAAAGCACAAATGTTACAGGAGGATGTGAAGCTCAGGATGTAAACCTGATTTCCAGTCATCCTTACTTTGTGGTTCTCAGTTTTATAAAGCTGTTTAAATTTAATTTAAAGGAAAAAAAAAAAAAACATGATGCTGAGAAATATATTTAAAGTTTCTAGAAGTGACTCCTCAAGTAATCAGTTCTTTAGAGGATATACATCAACCTATTTTTAGAGCATTGATCTTGGCCTAGCACTAGAATTTCTCTTGAATTCCCTAACAATAAATACCAAGAACCTAATACTTGCATAAAGGACATAGCTTATGGCTGTTTCTCTTTTTGTTTTTAATTTACTCCTGTGGTGAGCAGAAAATTGAAAAGACTCTTTGTAAAGTCTGACCTATTTACTCACCCTAAAAGATCTACCTCTAATGGAAGACAAGGCAGAAAAAGTTATTAGGAAACGGTAGGTGCCAGGTCCAATTAAATCCAATGATTAGGTGCTTTCCCAGACTTGCAGTCCATGGTGGCTAGTGATTAAGCGGATGGGTAAAGGAGAGATAGATTATCCTGCCAGATAGCCTTCCTTTATTAACTTTTAAGTGGGCCTGAAGTGAAAGAAAAATTCATTTTACTGAGAAAGTAATTGGCTTCACGAGATGACCTGTCCAGGATTCTCTGCTCCTTCCCAATGCCTTTCTCAGCTGGCTGCTGGAATGCTTGTCTTTGGATTCAGTTGCTCAACAGTACTGGAGGGGTTTGTGTGCCATCAAGCCATATTTACTAAATCAAGAGTAACAGATATTCATAGTACCAGCACCGTTCTGGACTTTGTTGGGAACAGAAAAGTAACTTCCGATGTGGCTCTGTCGTTCAGGAGCTTACCGCTTTGAAGTCACTGTTGGTGGTAGAAAGCCCACCTGTAGAAAAGATTTCTGGGGTGCTGAGGAGCTGCCCTGGGCATCCTCTGCACTCTTAATTCTTAGATTGTATGGTGTAGATTTCATAGGTGTCAGTAAATCAGTGGTAACATTGGTGTTAGTTCCGGGAATTAATTTCCTTTACCCACAAGCCCAGACTTGTCAGCTGTTATTAGGTATGCCAGGGAGGTTTGAGACCTTATTACTTTACAAAAGTATTAGTTAAGTAAACATTCTGATTTCCCCAGTAGTCAAGTAGAAGAGTCACTGTTGACTTACAATGGAAGCAGACCCAAATTTGATACTTTCATTGTGTAATTATTCACTTTCTCAATTTTAAAAAATGTTTATTTTATTGAAGTTTAGCTGATTTACAGTGTTGTGTTAATTTCTGCTGTATAGCAAAGTGATTTGGTTGTAGACATGTATACATTCTTTTTTCATTTTCTTTTCTGCTATGGTTTATCACAGGATACTGAACTCCCTGTGTTATACAATGGGACTTTGTTGTTCATCCATTCTATATGTAGTAGTTTGCCCCACCTTTTCAATTTGGTTGCTATTCTTTTATATACACACTTTAAAACAACAAGACTTCATGAGCACAGCCAATTCATTCACTAACATAGCCTTTGGGTTGTTTCTCTGTTCAAGGAAAAACCCTGGCCTTCCTGGGCTCCTTATTAATTTTAGCTCCAAAGTCAGAAATCAATGTGAATTGCTTTTAGAAGCCTGACAGAAATCTGCCAGTTGAGCAGTAACTAGACATAGGCCTTAATATGAGCTCACTGCTGTTCAGTATTTTTCTTGGGTAGAACAAGGGGGTGGATGATAAAAACAGCATGTTCTCTTGTCTTACAATAACCTTGATTACAGTCAAAGTTCTTTGCCTAACAATAGCTTTGGTTATATTCAAAGTTCTCAGAAAATGGCTGTCTGAATCTGAAATGTAAGATGTGGATTTATTTATGTCTGTGTGCATGCACACGCGTGTATGTGTGTGTGTGTGCGTGTGCACATGTATACACATACACACATACAGGTCTTGATGGAGATTTGTCTCAGTTTCTAGTTCTACCAAACCTTCATTTTTAAAAAAAGGAGAGGCAAGAAATATCTTTAAACACAATGTTCTTTCTAATTATTTGTCTTGGCCTAGCCTATGAAATGTGACCTACATCAGCTATTAGAAATAAAATGCAATAATTACAGAGTCAGGAGCAAGAGAAATCCTAGGGTGAGAGTGACCAGCAAAACCATAGAAGCCGTAGCCCTGCCATGGTATAAATAAAGACTGGGGAACAAAGGAGGCAAGTTTCAGCGTAAAGAGGAAAAGTAGAACAACTGAACTGCTCATTTTTGTAGAAGTTTGTCATATGTTTTCAAATTGAAGTGGCTACTTAGAGAAAACCTTCTTAAGATCACAGAGGAGCGGAATTGGAAGGCAGACTTGCAACTCTTCTGAACCCTTCTGAATTCACCCACCCAGCATTCTTATTTCAGATTCCACATACCATATACGTACAAATACGTAAGCTTAAAACTTCAGAATGGGAAAGAACTGAACATTAATGGAGAAGGCAATGGCACCCCACTGCAGTACTCTTGCCTGGAAAATCCCATGGATGGAGGAGCCTGGTAGGCTGTAGTCCATGCTAAGGGTCAGTCATGACTGAGTGACTTCACTTTCATTTTTCACTTTCATGCATTGGAGAAGGAAATGGCAACCCACTCCAGTGTTCTTGCCTGGAGAATCCCAGGGACAGGGGAGCCTGGTGGGCTGCCGTCTATGGGGTCGCACAGAGTCGGACACGACTGAAGTGACGTAGCAGCAGCAGCAGCAGCAGCAAAAGTGACATTTTGGAGTATTTTTAGAACTCTAAGTGCCTCCATTCTTTCCTGTTTGCTGCTTTGCACTTGCTTTGAAAACCAACTCACAGTAGTCTCCAAAAACTGATGAGACTCCAGAGGAAGGGAAAACACTGACCGTGCTATATGAAATGAACAATTTTTTGTATGTATCTATAGAACTGGGTGCATCTTTAATGAATATTTTGATAGTCAAACAAAATCCAGGATGTTCCAGTGCTAATGTGGAAAACAGAACAAAAGAATAAAATTTCAAAGTAGCCAGGTACATCATTTACTTTCTTGTATGTGTATGTGCTCAGAAATGTCCAACTCTTTGTGACCCCATGGACTGCGGCCCGCCAGGCTCCTCTGTCCATGATATTCTCCAAGCAAGAATACTGGAGCGGGTCGCCATTTTCTCCTCCAGGGGATCTTCCTGACCCAGGAATCGAACCTGTGTCTCTTGAGTCTCCTGCATTGACAGGTGGGTTCTTTACCACTGTACCACTTTTACTCTCTTGTTTGAATTTTGCTCATAAAACTAGAGCTGGAATGGGGTGGAGGAAAATGCCAATGTTCTTTATATGTATATAAGATCTAGGCCAAAAAATTTGTTTTATGTGTAATATAGACGCAAATATATACACTGTATATTGGAAGTGTTAGTTGCTCAGTTATGTCAGACTCTTTGTGGCTCCATGGACTGTAGCCTGTCAGGCTTCTCTGGAATCCAGGCAAGAATACTGGAGTGGGTGCCATTTCCATCTCCAGGGGATCTTCCCAACCCAGGGGTCTTACCCAGGTCTCCCATGTTGCAGGCAGATTCTTTACCATCTGAGCCACTAGGGAAACCCATACATTGTATGTATAGTATATATAATGTATACTTTACGCATTATTTTTTCCTGAATAATCTTGAAACAATACTGAACACTGAGTTCCTCTGTGCAGGGCCAGCGCCCTCTGATAACAGGACTTGGGTGGTGGCGACACCTAGAGGCCTGATGACTGAATGCAAGTTACAGAGTGGACTTCGTCTCTTGCATTTTAACCATCACCGTTGCAATTAAAAGATTTATGCAGACAGCTGTGAAAAGGAAAGCTACCTTTCAAAAAAGGTCTTTTTCATGCCTTACATTGGAAATAAAGGCCTAAGGAGGGGTAATTTTTGCAGTATTTCAGAAGATTAACCTAAGAGAGTCAAGAAACCTAGGTTCTCCAGGGAGGTAAGCCGTCCTGCGTTCCTGGGGGAGAAGAGGAGCATGGAGAGACCCGGTGGAGGGTAGGGGATCAACAGCAGTAGTATGCTTGGATTTACCTTGTTGCAGTTTCAAAGAGTGCTAGAGAATCTTAAACTAGAAACCAAATAAAGATTTCCTACAGCACCAACCACGGGGCCTGTACCACTAGGTGACAGAAAATATTTGATGAAGCAGGACTTTGCATTTTAGTGGAGTGACAGTGTATTACATAAGCCCTTCATTATTCCCCTCCCAGCCCGGCCCCAGCTGGATCAACAGAACACAGTGGGGGCGGGGTGGGGCTGGGAATAGTGGTAGGGGTGTGCAGTAAACCTCTCCGTGTGAAAGGTATCTTGCTGAGGTCCTAGAGCCATCATCTGCACCTTCGCCTGCAGCTCAGGGAGAAAGAGGAGACAGACAGAGCACAAAATTGAGGAGCGGAGCCCAGAGGCATTTTTCTATTCCTGCGTTCTGTGAAAGAACATCGATTGAGCACTGTATTAGTTTCCTTTTGCTGCTGTAGCAAATCACCCAAATGTAGTGGCTTAAAATAACACAAATACTTTTCTTTTCGCAGCACGGTGCTGGCATACAGGAGCAGCATGTAGGATCTTAGTTCCCTAATAAGGAATTGAACCTGTGCCCCTTGCATTGCATTGGAAGCTCAGAGTCTTAACCATTGGGCTGCCCGGACAGTCTGATGACTGAATCAGACCCTTAGCTGAGCTAGCTTCTTAGTGAGTTACCTATGAGGACTTTCCACCATCTGTAATGTTGAAAATCTGATTTTCAAAGAGGTTGTGCATGTGTGCTAAGAACCTTCAGTCACGTCTGACTCTTTGCGATCTGGACTGTAGCCCACCAGGCTCCTCTGTTCATGGATTCTCTAGGCAAGAATACTGGAGTGCGTTGCCATGCCCTCCTCTAGAGGACCTTCCCAACCCAGGGATCGAACCCATGTCTCATGAGTCTCCTGCATTGGCAGGCAGGTCTTTAGCACAAACTGGGAAACCCATCTTAGAGTTCAGGAGGTCAGAAATCCAAAATGGGTCTCACCCACCAAAATCTAGGTGTTGGCATTCCTTTCTGTTGACTTTTGGAGATTTTTTTTTTTTTTTTGCCTTTTTCAGCTTGCACCGGCCTTAGCTCCAGGCTGTATCACTCAACCTCATGTCTCTTTCTCTGACTCTGACACATCTTTCCTCTTAGAAGGATCCTTGTGGCTACATTGGATCCACCCAGACAATAATCTCGGAAAAACTCCATTTTAAGATCATGAGTTCCATTTGCAAAGTCCCTTTAACCAATGGAAAGCTGGTGCAAGAGACAAAGATATGAATATCTTTGAGAGGAGAGGGCATTCTTCTGTCTACCACAAGCACCATGTGATTCAACACTGTGCCAGCAGGCGTGGGACATACGAGGTCTCTGCCTCTTAACGGAGTGGGGACTGGGATCATGCAGACAAATCAGATTTTCCACATTTCAAATGGTGGTCCTCATAGGTAACTCAGTAAGAAGCTAGCTCAGCTAAGGCCAGCCCCTCAGGCTTCCTGATCCAGGTGATGTTTGACCTAGTTCTGAAAGATCAGGATGAGTTAGCTACAGAAGTGGGAAAGGGAATTTTAACCAATCAAGTAGCATATGCAAAAGTACAGATGAGTGTAAAGACAGCTCAGCAGTTTTCACGACTAATATAAAGTGTTGGGTTGTGCTGCTAGACTTGGGAAGAGATGAGGCTGAACCTAACGGCTCAACTAGGTGATGCGAGATTTTTTTCTATAGTAGGTTCTGTTCTGGGCTCAAGGAACAAGGAAGTTAATTTTTTGTCACATAAATTAAGAGGTTGGGATTAACACATATACACTACTTTATATATAATAGGTAACTAATAAGGACATACTGTAATACACAGGGAACTACGCTCAGTATCTTATAATAACTTATAATGAAAAAGAATCTGAAAAAGAAGGTATGTGTGTATAAGCTTCCCAGGTGGCGCTAGTGGTAAAGAACCTATCTGCCAATTCAGGAGCCGCAAGGTTCAATCCCTGGGTTGGGAAGAGCCCCTGGGGGAGGGCATGGCAACCCACTCCAGTATTCTTGTCTGGAGAATCCCATGGACAGAGGAGCCTGGCAAGCTACAGTTCGTAGGGTTGCACAGAGTGCAGCACAACTGAAATGACTTAGCACTCACATGCACAAGTGCATATATATATATGTGTGTGTATATATATGTATATATAACTGAAAAAGGTTTGCTGTACACTTGAAACTAACACAACATTGTAAGTCAACTATACTCCAACAAAAAATTTAAAAAACTCATTGCTTCCCAACATTCATGGTGTTAGGAAAGTATGTTCAACTCTGGTCAAGCAGCCGAATGTATTTTAATCTACCTTTTTATTAGATACTTTTAATAATAAAAGCAAAAGAAACTATAAAGCTAGAATGAAGATAAGCAATTGATCATCTCATGAAAATATTAAAACAGTATCTAGAAGAAGATGTATAATGTATTTTTTATAAGATTCAATATAGTTCTGTTCTCTTACCACTAGCCTCATGAAAATTTTAGTGAGATTTTCATTAAGAAAAAAAAAAGATTACTGTGGTAAAGACCCAAAGGTGAATTGCTAAGAAGTTTGAAACAAATGTGATATTATTGAACCATTTCACACTAAAGAGCTTGTAAAACATGTATTGCCCTGCTATTATGGAAATTTTATCTGATTTTTATCTTTTGAATATGGACTAATCCCCAGCTGGTGCTTATTTCACTGGCAGACAAAAGAAATGGGAAATGTATCTAGAAACTCTGAGGGTCCCTGGATCGAGGTAGAATGAAGGTTTGAAGTGATTAAGGTTTGACACGTAATTCCTGGGCAAGGTCAGGGGTCACAGATGTCATGTCAAGCAGGAACCAGACTGTAGGGGCTGTGGGATTTGGACATGAACTTGGAACTCTTTCTACTCAAAGTGTAATCCAAGGAGCTATAGCAGTGCAGGGAGCCGGCTATGTCCCCACCCCATCAAAGTCACATTTTAACAAACTCCTGGGTGATTGAGTCATACTGATGTTTGAGAAGCTCTGCAGTAGAGATCTGAAGACATTGAAGGGTTGAAAGCAAGAATGTCAGAGAATCATATTTACATTTTCAGAAAATCATAGAGTTGGCAGTGAGGGGAGAAGATGGAGTGAAGGGAAAGGTGATGTTGGAAAGACTAGAGACTGGGAGAAAGGTAACTTGGGATGATGAGGGCTTGGGCAAGGGTCATGGCCATGCAGAAGTCTTATTAGCTGTTGGGGAGAGAGATGGTGATACCCACATTTTCTGACTTGATGGGTGGAGGCAGTTAAAACAGGGAGATAATGATGCTGGCTTTGGCCACTGTGAATTTGAGAAGGAGGTGAAACACCCAGGTGCTTAAATTCAACATCAGACAACACAGTGGCTGTGATGTTCAGCAAGTCCTGGAGAACGGAAAACGAAGAATCACCCAGGGAAGTAGGAAAGCCAGGAGAAAGGATTGAATATTATGTGGAAAGCTGTCTCAAAGAAAAGTCAGATCAGACAAACACTCAAGTATATCCTTTGGATTTGACATTTTGGAAATTTCGGTGAGCTTCTTAATTATTTATATGCCCCCAAAAATGTGGGAATGAATTGCTGAAATTAGGAGAAAGTGAAGAGAAATGAAATAGGATGCATACAGGGAAGTCACTAAAAAAATCTAATTTAGGGCAAGTGGACTTGTAGCAGGTGTGATTTTAAGGACTCTTGTGGAAACAGACAAGCCACTTGAAAAGGAGGGTGCCTCAGCAAAATTCTTGTAAGAGCCAACTGAAGCATGGGGAGCCCAGAAATGAGAAGAAAAATGGAGAAAATGGAGATCAGAGGTATTAGATGCTCTATGACGATTTTTACAGAAAGAAAGCAGAGAAGAATGCTGGAAATAAGCAATCAAGATGGGTGACTCTTAAACTGTGATCATTATGACTTTCTTCAATTTTGTGCTATTTTATTAACAGCACAATGTTGCGGAAATAGACCTGCCACTGTCTTAATGAATAGCTTCCCCGTGGGCTGTTTATGCTACACAATGTGTTCCTTTCTTTCTATCTTTGTGTGTCTATTGTAGGTTTTTGATATGTGTTTCCCATGGAATTCATATATGTTGATTTATAACTATACCCACTTGTTTTAAACTGGTAGTCATTTAAGTTCAGACACATTCTAAAAGAGCTACATTTTTACTCCCCTTCCCCACATTTTGTGTTTTTGATGTTGTATGTTACATCTTCATATCTATCCCTTAATTGTTTATTGTAGTTGCTTTTACAGTTTTTTGTCTTTTAAGCTTCATATTGGCTTATTAAGTGGCTGATTCTCAGTCCTTATTATATTTTTGTCTTTTCTATTGGGATTTTCCCTTTATATAAATTCTTACTTCTTTTCTGCTTAGAGAAGATCTTTAACATTTCTTTTAGGGTTGGTTTAGTATTGATGAACTCTCTTAGCTTTTGCTTATCTGCAAAATTCTTTATTTCTTCTGTTCTAAATGATAATCATGCTGGATACAGTATCCTAGATTGTAGGTTTTTCTGTAGAGAAATCAGCTGATAGACCTATGGGGTTTCCATTGTACAAGCCTCTTTGTGTCTGTCTTGCTTCCTTTAGAATTTTCTCTTTTTCTTTAACTTGTGCTATTTTAATTATGATATGTCTTGGTGTGGCTCTATTTGGGTTCATCTTGTTTGGGACTCTGTGCTTCTTGTACCCGAGTGTCCATTTCCTTCTTCAGGTTTGGGAAACCACAGTTTGCTCAAATACATTTTCAATCCTCTCCTCTGTCTCCTCCTTCTGGGCCCCTATACTGTGGGTGTTGATGTGTCTGTGTGCTCAGTCGTGACTGTATCTTTGTGACCCCATGGGTGAATGTTGATACACTTAGTATTATTCCAGAGATCTCTTAATAAACTACTTTCATTTTTTAACATTTGCTTTTCTTTTTGGTGTTCTGATTTGATGAATTCCATTACTGTGTCTTCTAGGTCAGTTAAGCATTTTTCTGTATCACTCATTCTGCTAGCCATTCCTTCTAGTGATTTTTGATAGCATCTATTGAATTCTTCACTAACGATTTGGTCTCTTTTATATGTTCTAGTTCCTTATTACAATTTTCATCGTGTACATCTATTCTTTTCCCCAATTCAGTTAGTATTTTTACTACCAATGCTTTGAATTCTTGATCTGGCGAATTGTTTATTTCTAGATTTTTTTTTTCAGGGATTTTTCTCTTGCTCTTTTAATTCAGAGTAGTTCCCCTGCCTTTTGATTTTGCTTAACTTTCTCTGCCTCTAGGCATTTAGGTGAAACAGTTACTTATTACAGTCAGGAGGGAGTGTTCTTATGTGGGAACATCCTTATACAGACCGCACATGCCCAGTGCTATGGGGGGAGGGGAGCTGAATCTGACACGAATGCCGAGGCGTGTCTTTTTGTCTGGGGGCTTCTGGCAGCCATCACCTTGGTGGGGGGATGAGCTTGGAGATGGAGGTGCTTGAGCTGGAGCTGGATATGAGGTGGGACATTCCATCTGCTCAGTTGCTGTCACTGCCTCATGAAAGGCAGGAGCTGATCCCACGCTACTGGAGCAGAAGCCCTGAAGGTTAGGCCCAAGCTGGCTTTATTCCCTTTTAAGTTTGTGCTTTCTCCTCTGCCCACACTGGGACCCCCACCCCAGAGCGCTGAAGCAGGGCTGAGCTAGCTCTTGGCTCATGTCAGCCACAGACAAAGGTCCAGGCTGTCTCTGGTGAGCTGCCTGTGCAGACACCTGCAGTTGTGTCCCTCGCTTTGCTCAGACACAGCTTGGGTTCAAGTCCCCTTTATCCCTCACAGCACCCACGTTCCCCTGCCTCTCCAGCCCTATTGTGAAGCCTCAAGTCACGACAGGTGGGGCCCGCATAGACTTCCAGCTTGTTTTAGGAGATGAGCTGTGGTAGAGCAGCCACTGTCAGAGATCTGGGTTCCTGAGGAGCTGCTTGACTAAGGGTCAACAGCGGCCACCACCGCCCCACCCAGCTCTGCCCTGGGCCCAAGTTGCTTCTGCATCTGAGTTTGAGTTTTCTCCTGGTCATGGCCATCCCAGCATGGAGGCAACACTGTGCCATGGGGTGAGCGGGGCTGGAGCATTTGCTTGGCTTGGGCTGGGAGTACTCACTGAGGTGGTCACAGGAGACACAGCACCCCTAGAGCAGACCTCTCTTCGCCCTGCCTGGAGGCAGGCCAGCCCACCGGTGCTCCTCGCTAGCAGTCTCCAGCCTCCCCACATTCCTCCTATTAGTCCCTGTGGTCCTCCAACCACCCAGGAGGGCTCTTCTGCCTTGCACAGAACCCAGGACTGGGGTGTCCAATCTATCCTCTCACCACTCACTCCTCAGAGCCATATTACACAGTATTTACTCTTTCAGTCAGCTTCTCAGGTGACTCAGTGGTAAAGAATCTACCTGCAGTTCAGGAAAAACAGGTTCAATCCCTGATCAGGAAGATTCCCCTGGAGGAGGAAATGGAAACCCACTCCAGTATTCTTGCTTGGGAAATCCTGTGAATAGAGGAGCCCGGTGGGCTACAGTCCATGGGGTCAGCAAGAGTTGGACATGACTTAGTGACTAAACAACAACACATTCAATATACAGAGGTTCCCTGAGATTTTCCATGCGATCTATTGCATATTCCTAAAGTTCTCTGTATTTGTTTTCTGGGGCTGCCATAACACAGTATCATAAACTGCATGACTTGAACAGTGGAAATGTGTTTTCTCACAGTGCTAAACTCTAAAGTCCGAGATCAGGGTGTCAGCAGGGTTGGCTTCTTCTGAGGCCTCTCCCCTTGGCTAATAGGCAGCTGTCTTTTCCTGTATCCTCACATGTTCTTTTCTCTGTATGTGTCTGTATTCAAATGCCCTCTTCTTATAAAGACATCAGTCATATTGGACTGGGACCCACCAGAATGGCCTCATGTTAGCTTAATTCCCTCTTTAAAGACCTGTCTCCAAATACAGTCACATTCTGCAGTCCTAGGGGTTAGGACCCCAGCATATACATTTGGAGGACACAATTCATCCCATCTATAACACTTCAGCCTTGATTTTTTTTTTTTTTTTAACTTAAGATCATTTTGTTCCATCCTGACAAGTAACCAGTTCAGGGATGGTCTCTCTGAATGACTGGGTCATAAAACTCTTAAGTGTGACATTTTACATTTTCATCCTTTAGCATAAGCACAAGCTGGAATCAAGATTGCCGGGAGAAATATCAATAACCTCAGATATGCAGATGACACCACCCTTGTGGCAGAAAATGAAGAGGAACTAAAAAGCCTCCTGATGAAAGTGAAAGAGGAGAGTGAAAAAGTTGGCTTAAAGCTCAACATTCAGAAAACGAAGATCATGGCATCTGGTCCCATCACTTCATGGGAAATAGATGGGGAAACAGTGGAAACAGTGTCAGACTTTGTTTTTTTGGGCTCCAAAATTACTGCAGATGGTAATTGCAGCCATGAAATTAAAAGACGCTTACTCCTTGGAAAGAAAGTTATGACCAACCTAGATAGCATATTCAAAAGCAGAGACATGACTTTGTCAACAAAGGTCTTTCTAGTCAGGGCTATGGTTTTTCCAGTAGTCATGTACGGATGTGAGAGTTGGACTGTGAAGAAAGCTGAGTGCTGAAGAATTGATGCTTTTGAACTGTGGTGTTGGAGAAGATTCTTGAGAGTCCCTTGGACTGCAAGGAGATCCAACCAGTCCATTCTAAAGGAGATCAGTCCTGGGTATTCTTTGGAAGGACTGATGCTAAAGCTGAAACTTCAGTACTTTGGCCACCTCATGTGAAGAGTTGACTCATTGGAAAAGACTGTGATGCTGGGAGGGATTGGGGGTAGGAGGAGAAGGGGACGACAGAGGATGAGATGGCTGGATGGCATCACTGACTCGATGAATGTGAGTCTGAGTGAACTCCAGGAGTTGGTGATGGACAGGGAGGCCTGGTGTGCTGCGATTCATGGGGTCGCAGAGTCGGACATGACTGAGTGACTTGACTGACTGATCATCACCATCATTGCTTCATCTAGATATGTTAGCATCAACAGAAGTTGGGAAATTAAAATGGAGCATGAATGGGATGCTACTTTGTAACAAAGAATTGTATTCATCTCAGTCTCAACACATTGCAATTAAAAAAAAAAAACAGAAAACTACTTAGCTATTAGATTTAAACTAAAATATTCAAAGCATAGCACTAGTCTATTGCATTCAGCCCTGATATCTACTCAGTAACTTAATTTCAGCCCATTATTGGCTTGTGACATCCAGTTCCTAAACTGTTCAAGGAGAAACAGAGGGCTCCTTCTGTCAAATAATTGTCCAGCTCAGGGCTTGGTGTGCTTTTTCTGTAAAGGACCACAGAAAATGTATCTTAAGCTTTGCTGGTCACATGTGGTCTCTTTTGTATTTTTTTCTCTGTTTTTGTTTATAACACTTTCATTCTTAGCTCAAAGTTCATACACAAATGGGCCACAGGTTGGATTTAACCTGTGGAGATCTAGGCAATTGCCCACTTGGCACGTACTTCCTTCAAGACTTATAGAAGCAAATACCATAGTAAGATAATCTAATTCCTCCATTCTGATTTCAGTACTCTTTTTACAACCTCTGAAAAGAATTTATATTTTCAAGTAGATTGTCCAACTTCTAAAGAAAATTGTCCTGATCACAAAACACAATATTCTAAATTACTTAGCAGCTATTTTCTAATGTCAAATTAATAAATTGGCAATCTGAGTTTTGTGACCTGTGTGTGTGTGTTTTTGTGTGATGTGTTTGAAAAACTTTAGTTTGGAACTAGACCTTGGAACATGGTTCCAATGGTTACTCCATGCTGGGTGGTCCATCCAGGAAAGCAAGCAGCATACCTTTTCTATGCACTATCCATTTTCGGTAGGGACAAGTGATTGATAGATCAAATGACCGAATGGCTGAAATCTGACAGTGGCATTGCATTCTTGGTACCAAAAATATAGGTTCCATTCCATCCTACTGTTTGGTCCTTTTAGAAATCATTTTACTTCTCTACCCATCTCTTTGCACATAGGCTGTCTACAAAGATGGCTGCTAACACATTTTCTGCTCTTGTACCTGCAGACTACTTGCCCCACCAAGAGGCAGAGCCCGTTCTCCCAGCCTTGGAATCTAGCCAGGCTCAGTGACTTGCTTAGACCAGCGCAACGTGGTGGGAGTGATGCTGCACTAATCCCAGGCTTTACAAAGTCTGCTTTTGCTCTCATGGGGTCTAGCTCCTGTGTAAAGAAGCTTACTCTGTTGTTGTTTGGTCACTAAGTGATGTCTGACTTTGCAACCCCATGGACTCTAGCCCACTGGGCTCCTCTGTCCATGGGATTTCCCAGCCAAGAATACTAGAGTGGGTGGCCATTTCCCTCTCCAGGGGATCTTCCCAACCTAGGGTCAAACTAGTGTCTCCTGCATCGGCAGGCAGGTTCTTTACCACTGAGACACCTGGGAAGCTGCAAGCTTAGTCTACGCTACTGAATAATGGCAGACCATGTGGTGAGAACCAGCCTGCTCCACCTGAGGTCTAGACATGAGTGAAGACATCCTGGGTGTTCCAGTCTGAGCTAAGGGCCTGGTTAAATGCATCTTACTCATATAATCACTATGTGGGCAGCCAAGCCAATCCATCTCACACCATCACAGGAAATAAGAGGTTACTATTTTAATCCGCTAAGCTTTAGTGTGGCCTGTTTCAGTGCAGTAGACAGCTGAAATGCACCAAGTCTTCTATCTTTCTCTCCAGCAGAAGGCCTCACACTCTGCCCCTCCCAGCATCAGAGGACAGCAGAACGGAGGAGGAGGTTGCTTGGAAACCTCCCCAGGGGATCCTAATACTCCCCTCTCTCAGTTAAGGATAGTTTGGGCTGCAACCAATAGACAAAGCCCTGGTTACAGTGGCTTAAATGACCTGGAAGTTTCTCTCTCATTTGAAAGCTAGATGCACTTGCGAAATAACTGCTCAGAAACAGTGCAGAATGTCACAACATTTTCCTTCTTTTTTTTTTTAATTAAGTATACTAATATCTTTTTAAATTTGAATTAATTTATTTTATCTATGGTTGCACTAGGTCTTTGTTGCTATGCATGTGCTTTCTTTCTCTAGTTGCGGTGAGTGGGGGCTCCTCTCTAGTTGTGAGGCGTGGGCTTCTCATTGTGGTGGCTTCTTTTGTTGCCAAGCACAGGCTCTAGAGCTGAGGCTCAGTAGTTGTGGCTCCCAGGCTTAGCTGCTTCAAGGCATTGGGATCTTCCCGGACCAGGGATCGAGCCTGAGCCCCCTGCATTGGCAGGCGAATTCCTAACCACTGGACCACCAGGGAAATCCCACAATGTTGTCTGCTTTGGTCAAGAATATGCCTTTTCCAACTTAGTAATTCTATAGCTTTGTCTGTTCCCTAATTGACACTTTTTATTTCAAATAGTATTTAAGATCATTCACTGTATTAAAAAAAAAATGGAAATGCCCTGAAATCTTACAATACATACATGAAAGAAATTTCCTAAAAATATACAATCGATTAACAATAATGAGATGTGAAGTTCCAATAAACTTTCCTACACTATCAACAATTTCTTAAAAGTTCAATGAAGTCTTTCAGAGGAAAGAATGAATGGTTTTTAGCTCCAGAAAACTGGATATAAAAATAATTTTAATTGAAGTGATCGAGGAATATACAGTAAAATAATGCTTGATGTATTAGGGACTTAATTATAAGAGACATACTTCTTTTTGCATTTGGGAATGTTGGTACTTGTCAGTCTTTTTTATTTCATAATTTTAGGTGTTATCTTTCCTCACTCTGCATGCCTGCACGCCAAGTCATTTCAGTCTGATTCTGAGTGATGCTATGGACTGTAGCCCACCAGGCTCCTCTTGTCCATGGGATTCTCCAGGCAAAACTAATACAACATTGTAAAGTTTAAAAATAAAATAAAATTAAAAAAAAAAAAAAAAGAATACTGGAGTCGGTGGCCATGCCCTCCTCCAGGGGATCTTCCCAACCCAGGAATTGAACCTGTGTCTTTTACATCTCCTGCATTGGCAGACAAGTTCTTTATCTCTAGTGTTACCTGGGAAGCCCCTTTCCTCACCCTAACCAATATTTATTTTCATACCTAATTTTATAAAAACTCCATAAAATTTAAATGCACCTCTGAACACTAAAAGAAACTCCCTATCAGTTCAGCCAGATAAGACTAGCCTGTTGTTCCAGGAGAACAACAGCTTCCTGTTATGCTATATCGCTGTGAGGCTGAGGGGCCAAGATGACACTCCTGACCTGCAGACACTTGTTTACAAGAGCGGTAGCTGTAGAAAGCAGGGCTCCCAGGCTGTGTGGACCATCTATTATATTATCTGGGGATGGCCTATCTACTGGAAAGCATTATTTTGTTACTATTCTGGGATTGTTCAAGTCTCTGATAGGGACAGTTCTAGTCTGCTGAATTCTGCATTCTGTCATAGCAACTGGGACCTCCCTGACATAGGTTCACAGTCAGCTGTCTCAGTAGCTACCCCTGCTCTGTGCTGAGGTAGGTTGTGTCAACCACTTGTGCCAAATGCCCTGGTTTCTATCTCCTTAATTTGGGTTCCAAACACTAGTTACTTGAACACAAAGATGGGACATCCTGATTCTTTTTTTTTTCCTAGCAAAAAAGTGAGTCTTAGATAAATTGTTTGTTTTACATTTAAATTTCATCTATAAGTACATCTTTGCCCCACAAACAGTAAACTTGGTTGTATTTATCTTCATTTTCCTTATTTACTCTTTAAAATAAACATTTCTTTACAATGAAAATGTATAACTGCATCGTTCGCTATACATCTGAAACTAACACAATATTGTACATCAACTACACTGTGACTGCAGCCATGAAACTAAAAGACACTTGCTCCTTGGAAGGAAAGATATGATAAACCTAGATGGTGTATTAAAAAGCAGAGACATCACTTTGCAGACAGAAGTCTGTGTAGTCAAGGCTACGGTTTTTCCAGTAGTCGTGTATGGATGTGAGATTTAGACCATAGGGAAGTCTGAGCTTCCAAGAATTAATGCTTTTGAATTAATGGTGCTGGAGAAGACTCTTGAGAGTCCCTTGGACTGTGAGGAGATCAAATCAGTCCATCTTAAAGGAAATCAACCCTGAATACTTACTGGAAGGACTGATGCTAAAGCTGAAGCTGAAGCTCCAAACCTTTGACCACCTGATGTGAAGAGCCAACTCATTGGAAAAGTTGCTGGGAAAGATTGAGGGCAAGGGGTGAAGGTGATGACAGAGGATGAGATGGTTGGATGGCTTCACTGACTCGATGGACATGAGTTTGAGCACACTCCATGAGATAGTGAAGGACTGAGAGCCTGGTCTGCTGCAGCCCATGGGGTCACAAAGAGTTGAACAAGACATAGTGACTGAACAACAACAAAGTACTCCAATATAAAATAAAAACTGAAAAAACATATAAATTTCTCTCAAAGCAATTCAATTTTAAGCAGAGAAGAAAAAGACATGTAATAATCAAGAGTAATCATTACACAAAATAAGCTCTCCCTTTATTTGAGCGTATGTTCCCTGGACAGTATCTCGACTCCAACTATGTTAGCAAAATGTTTTATGCATCACCCTCTAATCAGGGTTCAGGAGGTGGTTCTCCTAGCAGATGAAAAAAATATTCTTTTATTTTGACATTGCACCATTGTTAAATTTATGGCGTGGGAGAAAGCATCTAAAATAAGTTTTCACTATTCATTAGTATTCATGACAGGAACTGACCTGAACTTCAAGAATTTTTAAAATAACCTTTAAAGAAACCAGACGTTGAAATGTGCTTTATTTTCATTTGAAAGGTACACAAATGATTTTTTTCTGAGCTGCCAATTTGTCTTTTGAAGTTTTGTTTTTCCTTTCCTTTTGGAAGCATTTCCTCGAGCTTTAAAATCTAATTCTAATTGCCTAAAGATTCACATTACAATGTAAAAGGAGGAATTTAATCCAGAAGTTATTTTTTAAATGGAAAAATGTAAAAGCTTTCACAGTAAACCAGTTACATTTTATTTTCAGGTTTAACTCTTTATTTTCCTTCTCTGTTGGTAGACATAAATCATGCAAAATTAGATCATGATACCCTTTTATTCTTAATAGAATTTAGTTCATTTCACAATATAATCACCCTATTTTACAGAAATTAGTCTAGCTAGAAACATGTTTCAATATCAACACTGTCCATTCCAACAATTCCTGTCCATTCTAGTTACTCATATAGTTGTAAATTAATTAGCAGATGATTTAGATGTTTTGGACACCTTTTTAAATATAAAACTGGATAGTCTATGTTTTCTCACTATCACATTAAATCTACTTTTACGTAGAAATAATTAATTCTGTTCATCAAAAAATAGTGGTCTAAAGTTTTAATTTTTTTCCTAAGCCAGTTTCCTCAAGTATACAAGATCAATCTGATAACTGATTATCTTCCATTTCATATCTACAAGGAGCCATCTTAATCATGGAATAAATAATTTTTATTTATGATATTTTTTTCCTAGTCTCATGCAAACTCTTTGCCTTCGTTCTCATGCAAGCAATAAGTGCATTTATGGCCAGTGTTGGCAAAAACCTCCATGTCAGATGAACATGACTTTTGGGTCATTCATCCCAAGCCTGTCTGATCTGCTCAAATCAGGGCTCATTGATGGAGTCACCAAAGTCATCTTTTTTAAAAAAAAATATTGATTTATTTATTTGGCTGCATCAGTTCTTAGTGCCATAGATGGGCTCTTTGTTGGGGTGCAAGCACTCTGTAGTTGTGGTGCTTGGGCTCCAGAGTGCAGGGGCTCAGTAGTTGTGGCGTGTGGGCTTGGTTGCTCTGTGGTGTGTGGGATCTTAGTTTCCCAACCAGGGATCAAACTAGCGTGCCCCGCATTGCAAGGCAGATTCTTAATCCCTGGACAACCAGGGAAGTCCCTATTCATGGACTCCTGTTATATTTTGTCTTCAGAAGCTCTAAATGTTGTGTCCATTAGGACTCTTTCCCAGCTTGTAAAGCCTGAGACACACAGTCTTGCTTACTGCTCATCTCTCTTCTACTAGATATTCTAGAATATCTACTAGAATATCTAGTCTACTAGACTTGTCTGTTTTCTTTACGTAACTCTTCTCTGTGCTATAGCTTTGAAGAATACTAGTTTCTTTTTCTTCCTTTTTACTTAGATAAACTAGGTTTCTCCATGATCAATCTGGGAAACCCTTCATCCTGGCTTTCGAAAACTTTCCCAAACTCCAGTCCCTGCCCTACTCCTCTGTCTCCGGCTTCTCCCCATCAGACTGATCTGTTTCAGCCTGGTTGATCTCCCCATTTTGGGAAGGGTGCCTTTCTCCCCACAGTACTGAGCCATCGCTTGTCAATTTCCCCATCCAGACTTTGTTCCCCTCCCCTCTGCCCAACCAGCCTTCAAGCTCCAACCTAGTTCCTTCCTTCCTTCTTTAGAAGGGCTTTTTCTTTTTTCATCTATTTATTTATTTGGCTGCCTTGGGTCTTAGTTTCTTAGTTGCATCATGAGGGATCTTTCTATGTGACGCACAGGCTCTCTAGATGTGGTGCTCGGGGCTGGTTGCTCCATGGCTTGTGAGATCTTAGTACCCTATCCAGGGGTCAAACCCTCTTCTCCTGCTTTGCAAAATAGATTCCTTATCACCAGACCCTCGGGGAATTCCCTAGGAGGACTTTCTTGACTACTTCTGCTGATTTGTAGCTCATTCCTTTCCAGCATTTGTTTCCAAAATTTCTCATTTTTCACTTGATTATCAGCAATAATCCAATATATTTTCTTATCTCCCCAAGGAGATTACATATTTTTTGGAGAACAGGGGCCAACATTCAGGCTTCCCATCCTTCCTTCCTGTTCTTTAGCACAGGGCCTTCCCATGGGAGGCACTAAAGAAGCACCTCTTGGCCAAATGAGTGGCAGCCTCTGGTGCTGGACTCTACTGTCTCATAGATGGTTATTTGCCTGGTGTTGAACTCAGAAAGGCTAGCTGACTCATTGGTCAGCTGTTTATGGGTCTAGTTTCCTGCTATCCTTATCAATAAAAATCTAGCAGTTTACATTTAATGGAGAGGTTTTTTCTAGTTCAGTAACTCTCTACACCTCTCACCATCTCTAATCTTTTAAAAACTTCTCTTTCATTCCGGTTCCCCATGACACAGCCGTGTTTTAGTGGCACCCATTCCTGGCCTTCATGTTTTGCGATGTCTGGTAGATCCCTTTTCTCACTATTGATCATACAGGACGAGGTTGACTAACTTTTGCTATGAAGAGCCAGGGCATAAGTATTTTAAGCTTTGCATGCCCTGTGGTCTCTGTTGAGACCACTCAACTCTGCCATTGGAGCATGAAATAAGCAATAGACAATATATATGGAAACAAATGACATGGCTGTGCTTCAACAAAACTTTTTATCAACTTGGGAATTTGAATTACATACTATTCTCATATGTGATAAAATATCCTTTTTTTGTTTATAATCATTAAAAGTGTTAAAAAAAGATTCTTAGCTGGTGGGCTTTACAGATACAGATGGTGGGTCAGACTGGGCTTGCCAGCCCTGATATAGTATATCAAAGTGCAGCTTAGACATCAGCCAGGGTAATTTAATTAGAGGCAAGATTGGCTTGAATCCAGTTTCGGCTTGTGGAACTTCAAAGCTGTCCCTAAGATTCCCGTCTATTCTTGGTGAATACAAGACTTCCGCAAACCTCTAGGCTCCTCCTTCCTCATTTCAGGCTTCTGCTCTACACCCTGCTGACCCTCCTGTAAAATAGAGGCCCTTTACAGAGCAACTCAAAAAAGTCCCCACCCACAGAGGCCTTCTTGAACAAAACAGATTTTACTGAAGATTTCAGAGGAGAAATTTGCCACAAGCCTAAGCTATATTTAATGGGATCATGACACTATACTTTTCAAAAAAATTTTTTTTGGCTATGTGGCATCTTAGTTACCCAACCAGGGATCCAACCTGCATCCCTTGCATTGAAAGCACAGAGCCATACCCATTGGACCCCCAGGGAAGCCCCAGTTATGCTCTTTAGAGGTTGTTCTACCACTTCACCACTGAGTTCTATTCCCACCCCCACCCCCAAGAAATAAGTCTTCTTTAAGAAGACTGGGAGCTTCTCAGGTGGCACTAGTGGTAAAGAATCCACCTTTCAATGCAAGAGAGGCAATACACACAGTTCCGATCCCTGGGTTGCGAAGATCCCTTAGAGGAGGGCATGGCAACCACTCCTGTATTCTTGCCGGGAGAATTCCATGGGCAGAGGAGCCTGGCGGGCGACATCCATGGGGCTGCAAAGAGTCAGATATGACTGAACACACGGCTCTTAAGAGGACTGGCTCAACTTTTTACCAAAGTGGTACCTTTTTTCCCCTCTTGAACTTTGGGCATTCATTTGTTCATTCAATTTGTGTATCAAACTTAATTTATTTCTTGAATATCTAATACAGTTCGGTCTAAAGAAACTTTCCACCATGAGGAAAATGTTCACCGCTCAACATAGTAGCCACCTGTGACTACTGAGCACTTGAAAGTGTCTAGAAAGACCAAGAAACTGAATGTTAAACTCTATTTCATTTAAATTAATTTAAATGTAAACAGCCACCCGTGGCTACTGCTATCAACCTGAACAGCACACATCTACTATGAGCAGGCCACTAAGGTTCCCTTCGAGGCTCTATTAATACTCAGTTGCTAAAACTTAGCACAAATCTGGGACTGGGCTTTCACTGCTGGTGAGCAAGATTTAATTAAAACTCCATGGTTCATCATGGCTGCCTTGGAATCAATAATGTTTAAAGCTTTCACTCTTTGCTTCTGTCATGTAACTGAAGAAAGTCCCTGGCTTTCAAGGTTCTCTTCTATTTTCCACTTCAGTTGCACACAAAGGCAAAGGCTTTTTTCCCCCCAAGGGCATATTCCTCACACAGAACACATCTTCAGCCATGTGTCCAAATGCTATATTGATTCCAGCTGTTTCTTTACCAAGTTCATAGACACAACAGCTGGTCTTTGTTTTTAACACCTCTCCGTTTAAGCAAAATATTTTATTTTAAATACTGCTTTAATATGTTAATGTGGGGACGATCCATATGGAAACTATCCTATGGAAATATCGATAGTTTGTACACAGGAGGATTGATCTACCTGGATTAGGAAGGTTTTGAAATAGTGCTAGGACATTTCTCAAAAATGTCGAGGAATACTTTTTAATCACTGTAGATAAACACAGTCCCTTTGGAAGTGAAGCCAAACTTTTGGCACCATCCCAAGGATATAATGAACCTGTGTTCTGTAGCAAAGCTGGAATCTATGTTACCACATCACCTGGAACATTCTGCAGGAGAGGGGAGTATTCAGATCCATATGGATCTAAGAGAAGCTTGGGTCTATAACCCTGGAAACTAAATTAGTGTAGGAATGCATTCCAAAATTATGAATAAAAACAAGATGGTACCTAAGAGGGCCAGCATTTTCAGGAGACCAATTATCTCTAGTCTTTCCTGGATGTTTGAGTCACTTAGCAAGTGGTAGGAGTGTAGGGTTCAAGATGTGAGATATTGATAGCTACTTTCCAGATTAAAAGACAGATTAAACATAGGCAACCAATTTGGGGTTGTCCAGTGGTTAAGACAGGGCTTCCTAGGTGGCTCAGTGGTAAAGAATCCACCTGCAATGCAAGAGCCACAGGAGACATGGGTTCAATCCCTGGGTCAGGAAGATCCCCTGGAGGAGGGCATGGCAACCCACTCCAGTATTCTTGCCTGGAGAATCCCATGGACAGAGGAGCCAGGTGGGCCACAGTCCATGAGGTTGCAAAGACTAAGCACAGCATGCATGCAGGCAGTGTTAAGACTTCGCCTTCCAACACAGAGGGTGTGGGTTTAATCCCTGGTCTGGAAGCTAAGATCTCATAACCGAAGCCCAAACACCAGAACATAAAAGACAACAATAGCAATATTGTAAGAAATGCAATAAAGACTTTTAAAATGGCCCACAGAAACAACAAAAAAAGCTTTAAATAAAAAACTACCCAATTTGAACCTTGTCATACAAGAACTGAACTGAACTGAACTGATACAATAATCACCTAACAAATGTTAATTCCCTTTTCCTCGGTTTTACTCCCTGGCCTTTGAGATTTCAGTCACTGCGGAGGTGCCCCATTGAAAGTTCTCTTTCCCAGGACTGCTGTGACCAGACAACCTTCATGGAGCAGAGGTGCCCTGGAGGGACTGTGAGCCAGTCCAGAGGTGAGCATTAGCTCTGACCAGCGGCTCCAAACAAGGTTACAATAGTGGGAGATGGTATTGTTCTCTACTGTAAGAGCTGCAAACCCAACACACAAAAATCTTTACAGAAGACATTCCAGGAAACACGAGTTCATTAAAAACCTCTTAAATGCAAGAGGAAATAAGCGACCATAACCAAGATTTAGCCGAAACAGCAAACTGCAGAAGTAGAGGTTTGGTATTGGAGATATTTGATACCAGAATATAAAATAAAGGTTTACTATGCTTAAAGTAAAATGAAAAGTATTGAGAATATGAGTGGGGCAAAGAGACTTACAAAATGACTGCGTAGGGTAAAAAAAAGGATAAAACTTTTGGAAAATAAATATATAATTATTGAAATGAGAAACTCCACAGATAAAGGAGACTTGTGAACTGGAAGCTAAATAGATCTGAAGAAATTACTCAATTAAATTAGAGATAAACAAGATTAAAAGATATAAAAGGAAGGTCTCTAGTAAGAAGTTTTAACTATATTCAATCCAGAGTTTTAGAAAAGGAGAATAGCATAAAGGAAAGGAAATATCCAAAAAGATACTCAAAATTTCCAAAATTGTAGAAAGACTCAAATTCTCAGATGTAGGAAACCCCCCAAAAATTCCAAACCAGATAGTCTGAATGGAACTTTGGGGAGAAACCCAGACAGGGTGGACTTCAAATGGATTAAGCCTAAACATGAGACAGAAAGCTTGCAAGGACAATGAATGAACAGATGCACTCAATTATGAAGAAAATGTTACTTTATTTCACGGTCAAATAGTAGATGAAAAGTCTCTTAGCAAAAAAACCAACGAAATCCCAACTGCATATCCACATGATTCTCACGTAAGTAACCATCAATGGGCCTTTCATGAGAAAGTCCTAAAAAAATTTTTTAAGTTAATGACAGGTTGACAAATTTGTAGAAATACAACTGGAGAAATCTGCCTTCCTAAAATCTAAATTTTCAATGCTTATAGATCAAGAGAATAAAAGTTGTGAAATTATCTGTGAAGAATACTAAACAATGAGCGTTCCTACAGGACAATGAGAATCATGTAAGAGAAGGTCAGCAGGTGAGGAAATATCAGGACTGAGGTAAACCAGATAGAAGGCTAAACACCTCCTCTAGCCATGCCCCTAAGGGTTCTAGGAATTCGCCATGAGACCAGGCTGGAAGTTATTATAAATACCACTGTGCACAGTGCTTACAGTTTGTAGTGAAGAATCATGCCCAGGCTAATTCAGAGTAATGTGTTTATACTTCTTATACCATATGGTCTTCATTAAGCTGTCCTCAATCACTCCTTTTGTGATCTCTATGCAGGGTTGCGTTAATGAGGGTCTTTAGTTCCAAAGTCTACATCTGATTGATCTCATTTGGTGTATTAACCAGACCTTTGCTTTCCTGAGGCTTTGACATCTTGAGAGCTTGCTGACCCTGGTGGGACTGCCCAGAGACAGCAAACAACTCACCTGTGAATGAACCTTTCCTAAGGAAACCAACCAATCCAGAGCCTGTGCCCCTCAAGCACCTCCTTTATCAGGGTCTCACACTCTGGGCCACTATCCACCTGCCTTAATCACTCCAGGGTCAGATGCCAGACAACCAGAGACTGCCCCTATACCCCCAGGGCCTGCTGATATTATCTCAGCTAGTGAATCCTAAGCCAGTTCAGCTTGCCTCACCAGTTTCTTCTCACAGGAACTAAAATAAAGACTCATGCCCACATTTTCCCCTGGCGCCCTCTGTCTCCTGATTTAACCTGGTGCATTCCCGTGTGACCCCCTTAACATGGCATGTCCTCTCCTCTTAGAGTCTATGAGTTTAACAAACTCTCTCTTCCATGGCACTTGTCTCTGTCTGTTGACCTTGCCATGTCTGAATGATAATAAAACCTGTATTCTATAAATGAGTGATGATTACCCTTCAGATTCTGGTACCCTAGGTGGGAAGACTAGGTCAGAAGCTCTCTTGACTAAGTGTCACGCTGGCCAGTTATGCCCTTCTCTGGATGTGTGATACACATTTCTAAAGACCTCGACAGTGTTCTTTCCACCCTGCCCATAGAAGAAAAACATGTGATCTGGCAAATGCGGTTATTCTGGCCACTCAGTAAAGAATTCCTGTGGGTGGGTGAAGTGGATGAAATATAATTGTATTCAAGCTTTTTCTGTAGCCAGGGGAGGAAGCAAAGAAGATGGGTGCTCTGGGGCACAACCCCACTCAGGGCTGGCCAGTGAGTGGACGCATAAGAATGCACCAGAGGGGAGGAAGGAACGAATGCAGTCAACAAACCGAAGTCAGAAGTTATACACAAACTGAGGGTAAAAATACTTAAATAAAAGAAATATAAGGGTTTTCTTTTCTCTGCATCTTCTACAGCATTTATTGTTTGTAGATTTTCTGATGAGGGCCATTCTGGCTGGTGTGAGGTAATACCTCATTGTAGTTTTGGTTTGCATTTCTCTATTAATGAGGGATGTTGAGCATCTTTTCATGTGTTTATTGGTCATCTGGATGTCTTCTTTGGAGAAATATCTGTTTAGGTCTTCTGTCCATTTTTTGATTGGGTTGTTTGTTTTTCTAATATTGCTGCTTGTACATCTTGGAGATTAATCCCTTGCTTTGGGAAACCTCTTGCACTGTTGGTGGGAATGTAAATTGGTATAGCAACTATGGAGAACACTATGGAGATTCTTTAAAAAAAAAAAAAACTAGGAATAAAACTACCATATGACCCAGCAATCCCACTACTGGGCATAAACCCTGAGAAAAGCATAATTCAAAGACACATGTGCCCAGTGTTCATTGAAGCACTATTTAAAACAGCCAGGACAAGGGAGCAACTTATGTGTCCATCAACAGATGAGTGAATAAACAAGTTGTATATATATATATGTGGTGTGTATATATATATGTAACAGAATATTACTCAGCCATGAGTAACATTAGTAATAATCTGAGTGGAATGAATTCAAGTCAGTTGAACTGAGATTGTTGAATCTACATCCTGTTATACAGAGTGAAGTAAGTCAGAAAGAGAAAAACAGATGTCATGTATTAATGCATATACTTTGGAATTTAGAAAAATGGTACTGATAAACCTATTTCCAGGGTGGAAATAGTGACACAGACATAGAGAACAAACAGACTTGTGGACTCAGTCGGGGAAGGAGAGGGTTGGATGAACTGAGAGACCAACAATAAAACATATACATTACCATATGTAAAATAGCTAATGGGAAGTTGCCGTATAACATAAGGAGCTCAACCCAGTGCTCTGTGACGGCCTATAAGGGAGGGATAGGGGAGCAGACAGAGGTTCAAGAGGGAGTGGGTGTATGTATACTTAGGGCTGATTAACATTTTTGTACGGCAAAAACCGATACAACATTGTAAAGCAGAAAAAAAGTGTTAGTTGTTGCTCAGTCTGTCCAACTCTTTGCAACTCTGTGGACTGTAACCCACCAGGCTCCTCTGTCCTTGGAATTTCCCAGGGAAGAATCCTGGAGTGGGTAGCCATTCTCTCTCCAGGGGATCTTCCAGACCCAGGGATCGAACCTGGGTGTCCTGAATTGCAAGTAGATTCTTTACCGTCTGAGCCACCAGGGAAGCCCCTATAAAGCAATTATCCTCCAATTAAAAAAAGAGAGAGAAATATGAACCATTCTCATGGGCAACATGGAGACTTGAAGGGTGGGACAGAAAAAAAAATTGTATGTCTTGGTGTGATGAACGTTTGATTTTCAACGTTTTAGGAGACAAGCAGCCCAAGCTAGATTGGAAGATCCCACTGCCCCCCCACCCCTCCCTTGGCATCACAAAACTAGTATTCCTGCTTCCCTTCTAGACCCCAGGGGCCCCCAGGAGTCAAGGGATCAGAGGGAACAGAGAGCAGTTTACCCCCTTCTCCTCTGGGAGCCAGGAGGAACCTGCAGAGGTAGCAAGCCCTTCTCCATGCAATGGGACAGTTCTAAAAGCTGTCACAGTGGGGCTGGCCTGTCGCTGTTCTGCAGGGAGCAGCAGGGCCTTGGTTTCCTCATCAGTCACCTCTGAGGCTTGTTGTTGGTTGAGAGAAGTCTGCAGAGTGGTGGGCACACAGCCAGATCCAGAGTGCTCACTAAAAGTTATTAATATCGACCACTACTATCCATGGAACATTTCAGAGATGGAACTGCAGCTTTAAGAGAAGCTGCCTAGCTAGCTATTTTATATGTGGTGGTGTATATATGTCAATCCTAATCTCCTAGTTCATCCCACTCTTTCTTCTCCCTCTGTGGCCACATGTTCATTCTCTATGTCTATGTCATTATTCCTGCCCTGGAAATAGGTTCATTTGTACCATTTTTCTAGATTCCACATATATGTGTTAATATACAGTATTTGTTTTTTTCTTTCTGACTTACTTCACTCTATATGAAGACAGACTCTAGGCCCATCCATGTCTCTACAAATGACCCGATTTTTTTTTCCTTTTTATGGCTAAGTAATAGCATATTGAAAAGCAGAGACATTACTTTGCCAGCAAAGCTCTGTCTACTCAAGGCTATGGTTTTTCCAGTAGTCATGTATGGATGTGAGAGTTGGACTGTGAAGAAAGCTGAGCGCCGAAGAATTGATGCTTTTGAACTGTGGTGTTGGAGAAGACTCTTGAGAGTCCCTTGGACTGCAAGGAGATCCATCCAGGTCATTCTAAAGGAGATCAGTCCCGGGTGTTCTTTGGAAGGAATGATGCTGAAGCTGAAATTCCAGTACTTTGGCCACCTCATGCGAAGAGTTGACTCATTGGAAAAGACTCTGATGCTGGGAGGGTTTGGGGGCAGGAGGAGAAGGGGACAACAGAGGATGAGATGGCTGGATGGCATCAATAGATGTGCGTTTGAGTGAACACCAGGAGTTGGTGATGGACAGGGAGGCCTGGTGTGCTGCAATTCATGGGGTCACAAAGAGTCAGACACGACTGAGCGACTGAACTGAACTGAACTGGATATTCCATTGTATGACTATATCAGAACTGATGCTGAAGCTGAAGCTCTGATACTTTGGCCACCTGATGCGAAGAACTGACTCATTGAAAAAGACCCTGATGCTGGGAAAGGTAGAAGGCAGGAGGAGAAGGGGACAAAAGAGGATGAGATGGTTGGACGGCATCACTGACTCTATGGACATGAGTTTGAGCAAGCTCCAGGAGTTGCTGGATGGACAGGGAAGCCTGGCGTGCTGCAGTCCATGGGGGTCACAGAGTCGGACACACTGAGAGGCTGAACTGAACTGAAGAATATATCACATCTTCTTTATTCATTCATCTGTTGATGGACATTTACATTGCTTCCTTGTCTTGGCTATTGTATTAATATATGCTATAAAGCACAAAGCTCAGCTTATTGCTCTGTGGTGACTTAGATGGGAGGGACAGAGGTCCAGAGGGCAGGAATATATGTATATGTACAGCTGATTCAGTTCATTGTACAGCAGAAACTAACACAACGTTAGAAAGCAATTATATTCCAATTAAGAATAAATATACTAGAATAATAAAGCAGCTGTCTAACTCTCTGGGGGCGATTGTTGGTAAATGGCTAGGTTGAGCCAAAACCCAGATCTGACTCCCCAATCCATCCACCCATCACTATGGCACTCCTCCCGAGCAGCATAGACCATTTCCTTTGTGAGGCTGTGCTGAGACCTGAGGGACTCAGCCTTCTGACTCCCACCTTCCTTTGTTCCAGTCCTATGCTCACCAAGTAGCCTTCTGATCCTCCCCAGATCCTGGTGGCAAACGGGGTACTCCTGTGGCAGAAATGTAGGACCAGGGATTGTCCTGATCATGGATCTCTAGACTAATAAATTGACATTGTCACATAAAACGACTTGCTTGGCTTTTTGTTTTTCATATCACTCGAGCCTGATGCTTCTGAGAGGGTTGGAAAAATTCAGTTCCTGACCCCAGGGAGCTGGTACATAGATGCTGGCCATGGTGACCATAATAAGGACACGTCACACTACATCCATACTGTCCTCTGGCTTGGTCAGTCTTTCTACCTCGTCCCTCTCAATCTGTCTCAGGCAGCATGGAATTCTTCTGACAAGGTCCCAATTTATTTTGCTTTCTATGTCATTCTATGACCTTAATGTCGATCAGTGTTAATATTCTTCTCAACACTGAAATAATTTTCCATCTCAGCAGCTGTTCTTTTCACTCTGAAGAGAAGTTTTTAATGTGACCATTATTCCTGGCTTTTCACAATGTATAAACTTTCTCAATATTATTCATAGGAAACGAAGGTTACACTTCTGAGTGAGGGCAAAAGGAAGGGAAGGCTGCTGGGGGACTCCTCCAACTCTTGAGAAGAAACATGGATATTGAGTTAAATAATGTGATTTATTTGTTTGCTTTTTTCCAAGTTTGTGAGAATATTGGAAATTATGGTCTGTCATTGGAGGCCGCATAGTAACTAGGTTTTCTTGTGCATATACACTCTGAGGAAACCAGAAGGGAAAGAGACACATGTACCCCAATGTTCATCACAGCACTGTTTATAATAGCCAGGACATGGAAGCAACCTAGATGCCCATCAGCAGATGAATGGATAAGCAAGCTGTGGTACATATACACAGTGGAGTATTACTCAGCCATTAAAAAGAATACATTTGAATCCATTCTAATGAGATGGATGAAACTGGAACCTATTATACAGAGTGAAGTAAGCCAGAAAGGAAAACACCAATACAGTATACTAACGCATATGTATGGAATTTAGAAAGATGGTAACAATAACCCTGTGTACGAGACAGCAAAAGAGACACTGATGTATAGATCAGTCTTATGGACTCTGTGGGAGAGGGAGAGAGTGGGGAGATTCGGGAGAATGGCATTGAAACATGTATAATATCATGTATGAAACGAGTCGCTAGTCCAGGTTCGATGCACGATACTGGATGCTTGGGGCTGGTGCACTGGGACGACCCAGAGGGAGGGTGTGGGGAGGGAGGAGGGAGGAGGGTTCAGGATGGGGAACACAGGTATACCTGTGGCGGATTCATTTTGATATTTGGCAAAACTAATACAATATTGTAAAGTTTAAAAATAAAATAAAATAAAATAAGAAGTAGCAGACCTGCTCAGTCTTCTTTCAGAGAAGGTTTTCTTTCTTTTTTTTTTTTAGAGGAGAGAGGCATCCTTTGCAGTTAGCTCTAGCACTCCACGTGGCAATGGTAGGCACTATATCATTGTATTCAGAAATCAAAAAGAAAAATCCTCCTGTGGGTAAATGGAAAAAAAAACAAACAAACATGTTCACCTACCCTATCATAAGAGTGATAATATACACCTGTGCCCCTATCTGAATGAATTTAAAAATCCAGAGGCTCCCCTGGTGGTCCAGTGTTTAGGGCTCCAAGCCTTCGAGGTAAGGGTTGAGGGTTTGATCCCTGGTTAGGGAACTAAGATCCCACATGCTGTGTGGCATGGGCAAAAAAATAAAATAAAATAATACAATAAAAATCCAATCTTTTTGCAGATACATTGTGTGTGGGGGGGGTCATTATTTTTACTTTACAAAGTTAATTCTTCCCTGGATTCTTCCCAGATTCCTTTAAAGACTGGACGTTGGTTTATCTGAAATAACACAGAAAAAATACACTTAAGCATAACTTTTAATACACTTTCTTTCCTGTGTCCTGTACATTCCAGCTGAGTGACACATTTTCTTGTTCCTAAATCTGGTTCATGTCTCTGGGCCTTTGCACAGGCTGATCCCTTCACCTGGAATGCCCTCCCCGACATTCTACCAATACTTTGGCCACCTGATTCAAAGAGCTGACTCATTGAAAAAGACCCTGATGCTGGGAAAGATTGAGGGCAGGAGGAGAAGGGGGGCCATAGAGGATGAGATGGTTGGATGGCATCATTGACTCAATGGACATGAGCTTGAGGAAATTCCAGGAGACAGTGAAGGACAGGGAAGTCTGGCCTGCTGCAGCCCATGGAGTCCCAAAGAGTCAAATACAACTGAGCAACTGAGCAACAACAACACTCTACCTGTTGGAATTCTGTTAGACTTTCCAGGCCTTTTCAAACTTTCATACCTACATGGCACTTATATTGATCTTTCCCTCATGTCTTTTCACAGTTTCTGTTTGTGTTCACTGTGAATATATTTTCTGCCTCCTAATGATAAGCTCCATGAGTGAAAGGAAAATGACTCTTTGCACTTCTCAGGGCTACGGGACTCATTCCTTGTCTTGCGTAGAACATTCTCACATTTCCCTCCAGGTATTACTCAGAGCAAAGGAGTATGTGCCTCCATATTGCTTTAGGATAAAATTTCTTTGAAGCTCTGCTTTATCTTAAAAATTCAAGTAAATTTTACATTCAAATCTATCGTATAATATTAGTAATTTTCATGAAAAAATGTTTAAACTGACTCCTGTGTAAAATTTAGACTCTAGAAACTGCCTCCCAGTTTTTGCTTTTTAGCTAGTTAGACTTTCCAGCATGCGGCTCTTGGGATACGCATTTCTCAGATAAAAAGGGTACAAGTAGAAGTTTAAAATGTTTACTGAATTGAATTAAACAAGTGTAACATAAGGGAAAGTGAGGTATTTGTTCAAAATGCCAAATAATTGAAAAAATACAGTCAAGACTGATAAAGGCCACTTGTCATTAGAAAGCCTAGAATAATTTTTCAGAGAATTATTTAAAATAGCAAAAGAGGGACTTCCTCGGCAGTCCAGTGATTAAGACATATCCATTGCAGGGGGACAGATTCAATCCCTGATCAGGGAACTAAGATCCCACACGCCACGTGACACAGCCAAAAATAAACCTAAAAAATAAATAAAATAGAAAAAGACCCCCAAAATGGTTTGTATTCACATTTGCTGATGTTTTCTCCTTCAGGTCAACTTGTGAAGTGATTAACATGCAGTTCTTCTTAAAACCTACAAACAGAGACCATCCTGAAATTTCTCTTTTTCAGTTATTTTAGCCTATGAGCTTCTGAATTCATGTTCGTTTTAAGATTATATTAGAATAAAAGCTGACAAGACTGTAAAAGTAACTGACAGGCATGCACACTAAGTCACTTTAGGCATGTCCAATCCTTTGTGACCCCATGGGCTGTAGACCGTCAGACTCTTCTGTCCCTGGGGTTCTCCAGACAAGAATACTGGAGTGGGTAGCCATTCCCTTCTCCAGGGGATCTTCTTGACCTAGGGATTGAATTTGCATCTCTTATGTCTCCTGCATTGGTAGGAGTGCCATTTGGTAAACCCAAGTTACTGACAGTTAAACTTGACACTTTATCTAGCCGCTGAGGAAGTAAGATTCAGTTTTAACGGGCATGCCTCATAGAAATTTCTAAAACGACCTGGGAAAATACCATATTAACAAAAAGCCTTAGGATAGAAATAAATTGCTGAATTTGAGCATATAAATAAATAAAACACCCCCTAACTCTTACCCTTTCCTGAAATGAATCCTAATGCTCAGGCACTTGAAGAAACCACTCCCCAGACAACATTCTGATGGCTCCAAAACAGCTCCCAAAGTAAATGTCTCTAAGATGACATAATAACAATGGGATCTAGCGTAATAAAGAATTCACTGGACTCTGGGAAAGTGTGTTCATGCAAGAACAAGATGTTCTTCATTGTAACCTCCAACTACAATCACATCCATAATGGTAAAGGGCATTGTCAACCAAGCAAGGCCACCTGAGCACAGACATGACCTGTTCCCTTTGCATTTTCTGTATTCCCTAACAAGATCCTTACTAATATCTGTTGGATGAAAAGTGAAGTCGACCCGCACAGACCACATCATGATGGAATTATCTTTCCCTGTAGCCATGCCTCCCTCTCTAGGTCTTAAACTCCTCTTCTAATCTAGCATAGTGGACTTGGGCTATCTGTGAAAAGAGTGCTTTTCTAGTTTTCTCTCCTTGAATATTTGCTTATCTTTCTCCTTCCTAGCCTGCTTACAAACCCAGCAAAGACAAGATTTTTCTCTAGTCTGGCTTTGACAATGGAATGAAATGCCAGGCATCCATTGCTCCTTTCTTAATGCTTATCAAGCTGCCCTGTTCCTGGGGTCTCTGAAACAGCCAATCTGTCATTTATGGCTTGGCTGTCTTTCCAGCGCTGCCCTTATTTTGAGCATCTTCCGTTGCACTTGCCTGAAATCGTATATAAGCAGTAAAATCCCTGAACTGTGGAGGATCTGCTGCCTGCTGCTCCCTCAAGGCAAACAGCCTCTGCAGGGCCAACTCATCATGGATACGACGATATTTCAGTCACGCTGTGACTGCGCATGCAGGTTTAATCAACTTCGATGCAGACGTAATTCACAGTGGATCCCTTTTGTTTCACTTATCATCAGAATGAATACATACAGGAAGCTCATCTAGCCCCCAACATTCGTCATCGGCTGCCATATTAAACATTGATTTTATAGTCCCAGGTCAGAAATGATGAAATCAATATCTAACATGGCAAATTGTATTTGCTCATGCCTTTTTGTTCAGATTCCCTGACAAACTTTAAACATTTGACGTTGCATTCATTTTACAGATTAAATGTGTGAGCTTATAGATTTACATGTCAGTAAAGGTTAAGAGTTAATTGCACAAAAAACTATGTTAAATTTTAAAGTGAGAGTTATTATTAAATACACAATGAGATATTGCATTATTTTATCACTATGATCCAGTAATTTATTCATCAGTTAATTTGCTGATTATTCTTTTAACATATATGAATGCAATGTTTGGTATTTTTTCAGAGAGCTTGAAAATAAAAGGTTAGGTATTTTACATATGAAAGGATTCTCAAACTGTGAAACTATCATGTCTGGAATTACTTTTTGTATTTCAATTAATTTATTCATCTGCAAAATGTTAGGCACTCATTGTGCCGTGCTGAGAAATGTGGATTCACAGACAACTAAGAACTAGCTCCCACTCTCTAGCAACTCATAGTTTAGAGGGAGAGATGCAGGCACAGCAAAGAAGAAATTGGTAAAGAAGTCACAGAAAGGTGGTGTCATCCATGACTATCTCATCTCATAGGTGGTCTCCTGCTCCATAGCTCCACAAAGGGGCAGAGGACGCAGAAATCAGAGAGAAGAGAAATATCAACCCTGAAGCAGTTTGAGATGTTCAGGAATGCTGAAAAGTTATGGAACAGGGGTAATAAGCAGGGAGACCAGAAAAATGTAAGGAGGAGCCAAGCTGTGGAATGCTATGGGGCTTAGATTTTGTCCTTCAGTCACGGGAAACTGCTGGGTAATATTTCTGTTAAATAATTGTATGTCACATCAAAAGTTTTTACCCTATACCATAGTTAACTGTATTACTGAATGTGGTTTATTTTATGGTGAAGTTGATAATAGTAATGACAAGTTAAGGGTGGTACGATAGACCCCACTGATTTCCACAGGACTTCCTTTGGTCTTGGACCTTACTACACACACCACCGTTTCTTTGTGTATATATTTATATTGCACTGGATCTTTGTTGCTGCACGTGGGCTTTCTCCAGTTGTGGAGAGCAGGGGCTACTCTTCATTGCAGTGGTCAGTTTTCTCCCGGTGGTGGCTTCTCCTGTTGCAGAGCACAGGCTCTAGGTACATGGACTTCTTGCGGCAGATGGACTTAGCTGCTCCAAGGTGTGAGGAATCTTCTCGGACCAGGGACTGAGCCCATGGCCCCTGCATTGGCAGGCAGATTCTTATCCACTGCACCACCAGGGAAATCGACACATCACTATTTCTTTGAGAGTGTTGTGAGTGCTGTTTTAGACTCAGAAGACTTGAGTCCAGTCATCATTCAAAGCTTTGTAACCTTGTGAGCTTGTGTAAGCCACTTGGTTTCACTAAGATCTGGTTTCCTTATTTAATAAATGGGAGTGATGATACCATATTCCCAAACTATCCCAATCTCACAGGATTGCAATGAGAATCAGGTTAAATAATGGACGTGAATCATTTTTAAGCTGGTGGAACACATGAGAAAGGTTTTATCACTAACGTTATAATCATCATTATTAGCAGACTACTGTCCATGGGGTGTCCAAAGAGTTGGACACTACTGAATGACTGAGCATACACACACACTTATTGTTTTATTATTGCTATTTAACATCTGAGACAGTTCTGAATGACTTAGCAATTTGTCATCAAAAACAGTCTTCTTTTCTGGAGCACCAAGTATGTAGGTAGTTGCTATTTTACAGACATGTCGTAGAAATTCCTGAATTAAGCACCAGTTCTTTGAGAACTGACAAAGCAGTCTCTATGCTAATTGGCTGAAATGAGTTAAAAATTAAAGGCTCGTAACCTCTGCTGTGAATGGTGCCCCTGGAATTGTGCAGTGCACTCCCTGCTCAACCTTTATCAATACAGAAACTTGATAAGAGAACGAAAAGAGAATAATGGAAAAACGTGTTTGAAGAGATTTGAATGGAGAATTTTCCAGCATTGGAGGACACGATTTATTAACCCCACAGCACATTCAGAGTACTGAGCGTGAGAAAGATCAATACACTGTTCCAGCTCTGCCACCATCTGACTGTGGACACTGATCAAGATGCTTTAACTCTAGGTGTGCTGGTTTCCTCATCTATAACACAAAGATATTAACAATGCTTACCTCAGAGGGTTGCTGTGAAGTGTAAGTTCCTATCTGTGCTTAGCACACTGGTACAGAGCAGGCAGTTAAAGAGTGTTAGCCATTGTGACAAAGAAATCATGATTGCACTGAGAGCATATGTGTTACAGGCAGCAAAGAATGACAGAGGGCAATACACTAATATCTTCCAAGTGCGAAAGGGACAGTAACTATCAACCTAGAATTTTGTTAAACTTAGGTAAATTATTATTCAAGAATGAGATTCAAAAATAGGCATTTTCAGACCAAAGCTAAATATTTTTTTAACCCATAACCCCACTAAAGGAATCTTAAAGAATGCACTATTCAAAAAGAAATGAATTCCTAAGTCTTGAATTACAAGAAACAAAATTCATCGCAAAAATAGATTAAAGTAAGTCTTAAATTAGCTACTGAAAATACAGCTTCTACTATTTTTTTGTGTCAAAAAATTAAAAGATAAAAATAACAGGAAGGAAGGAGTTTTTCACTGAACAGCTGAAGCATGTTGTGGCTTGTATCCTATTCAGGAAAATAATTGAAATACTGAAAAACTCTAAGTACTGTTTGAAAAATATATAGTTAAATATTTATATTTAAAAATTAAAGGTAATTTGTCATGCATAAAATACAAGCCACAGCTTCCAAACTGGAAGAGGAAAAACTAAAGAAAATAAAAATAAACAAAAAAATATGAAATAAGATGATCGAAACAAGACATTATTGTTGGCAATAGCATCAGTCAGGAAACAGCATTACCAAGAGGACAATGGATAAATAAATGCTTTTTTGTCAGTCACTGCTCAATGGCTAACAATAGAGTTGGTCACACTGAAACAGCAGGTATCAATCTCAGGCTAAACTGAAGGGAAAAGCAAGTTGCTAACCATATATCAAGTATGAAAACATTTACCTAAATTTCTAAAGTATAAAAACTTGGGAGGGAAAGAAGAGAGGAGAACCAAAATTGACTAACAATTTTGTCTACGGTTAACATTTCTATGTGCTAGTAATTTTTGTCACAATTTTTCAGGCTTTTATTTTTATGAAAGCTTAGATAGTTTTGTAACATCTCATGTGCCTGTTCGACAGTAAGAAGATATTTTAATAATCCCCAAATATTCGGAAATTTAATACACAATTCTAAATAATGATACATGGGACAAAGGAGAAACCTCAAAGTTCCACAACGTTTTGAACTGAATGGAGATCAAAATTTCCAACTGTAACTAAAGCAGAATGTTGTTTAGTTTCTAAATAGTATGCCACTCTTTGAGACCCCATGGACTGTAGCCCAGCAGGCTCCTCTGTCCATGGGATTTCCTAGGCAAAAATACTGGAGTGGGTTGCCATTTCAAATGACAAGTTTCATTTCAAAGATACAAGGTTCATACAGAAAAATCAATTGTATTTTTATGTACTAGTAATATTAAGAAATTATCCTTTCAAAAAAATCCAGATACTTAAGTATAAATTCAACAAAACATATGCTGTTTCTCCATACTGAAAATTATAAAATCCTGATGAATAAAATCAAAGAAGGACTAGATAGTTAGAGACATATGCCATATTAATGGAAAGCTTAATATCATTAAGAAGTCAATTCTTGCCAAATCTATAGATACAAGAAAATCCAAATAGAAACTCTGAAAGAATATTCTTTAGTTAGCAAAAATTTGATTCTAAAATTTATATAGAAAGGCAAAGAAACTGGAATAGCCAAAATAAGTCTGTCAAAGCAGAACAGAGTTGGAGAATGAATGATACCTGATTTCAAGATTTTTTCCTATAAAGCTACGGTAATTAAGATAGTATGATGGACGTGTAGTTCCATGAAACAGAAAGTCCAGAAATAAACCCACTCAAATATAGTCAACTGGCTTTTAACAATAATGCAAAGGCAATTAAACAGAGAAAGAATAGTTGTCCAGCCATAAACAAAGAAATGGACACCAAATAGGTTATGATTCTAAATATAAAAAATGAAACTGTAAAATATTCAGAAGAAAAGATAGGCGAAAAGCTCTGTGACCTTGAATTGAAGAAAGAAATCTTAGATATGAGTCCAAAAGCATGACAGCAACAAAATGATCAGCCTTCATCAAAATTTTGAAACTTGCTCTGTGAAAGACACTTTCAAGAGACTGAAAAGAAACAGAGAGAAAACATTTACAAATCACATAGGAGGAAGAACTTGTATTCAGAATATAAGAAAAAATATAAAAACTCAACAATAACAAGAAAGCAAAAAACCCAATTTAAAAATAGGCAGAAGATTTGGATAAACTCTCTACCAAAGAAGATAGATGAGTAGCACCTAAAAAGATACTCAACATCATTACTCAACAGGGAAATTCAAGTTAAAAGCATAAGATACTATTACACTCAGATATTAGCATGGCAAAAAAAAAAAAAAACAGCTAGCAGTATCAAGTGTTAGGGAAGACAAGGAGCAGATAGAATCATCGTGTATTGTGGGAGGGTGTGCAAAATAGAATATCCTCTCTAGAAAATGGTTTGGAAGTTTTTAAATAAAAGTTAAACATACAAAAACCAAACCACCTTGCAGTCTCACACCTGGATGTTGTACCCCAGAGAAACTAAACAAATTCATACGAAAACATGTATGCTATGCAAAAGTTGATAGTAGTTTTATTCATAATCACCAAAAACTGGAAACCATCCAGGTGTCTTTTGATTTTTGAATGGATAAATACACTATGGTACATTCACACAATGGAATATTACTCAGCAATCAAAATGAATAAACAGGTAACATGATGGAGGAATCTTGAAAGCAATATGTTAATTTAAGTTAACCAATTCTTGTGGTTTAGTCACTAAGTCGTGTCCAACCCTTGGATCCCATAAACTGTAGTTCTCCAGGCTTCTCTGTCCATGGGATTTTCCAGGCATGAATACTGGAGTGGGTCGCCATTCCCTTCTCCAGGGGATCTTTCCAACCCAGGGATCGAACCTGGGTCTCCTGCATTGCAGGTGGATTCTATATTGAGTGAGCCACCAGGGAAGCCCTATGCTAAGTTAGGAGTCAGCAAACAATTTGGTCTGCCAACTCCAGCCACACCTAGTCATTTATGTATTGTCTGTGGCTGCTTGCATGCTACTATATCAGAGTTAAATAGTTGCAATAGAGACCATATGGCTCACAAAACTATTTCCTACCTGGCCTTTTACAGAACAAGGTTGCCAATTCCTGTGCTAAGTGAAGGAAACCAGACACAAAGGACTACATATTCTATGCTTCCATTTATATAACATTCTGGAAAAGGCAAAATGATTGGAATGCAGAACAGATTGCTGATTCCTAGGGGCTGGGCTTGGGTACCGGGAGTGACCATTTGGATGAGCCTAAGGACATTTTGGAGCCTGATGGAATTGTTCTGTGTTTTGTTACAGTGGTTGTTACATGACCCTAGGCATGTGCCAAAGCTAACTCAAGTGAAATAACTGCATATCCAAAAAAAAAAAAAGTGAGTTTTCCTGTATGTGAACTAAAACCTAAATTAAAAAACAGGGCAAAAATGAATGCTGTAAAAATGGCTCATGTATGAGTCTGGATTTGGGCTTGCAAGTCGCAAAAACAAATGATTCTATTTTTGTTTTTTAAATGTTTTGGCTGAGTTGCACAGCACGTAGGATCATAGTTTGCCCACCAGGGTGGAACCTATGCCTATCTGCATGGAAGCACGCACTGAACCACTTAACCACTGAACAGCCAGGGACGTCCAGAAGCAAATGATTTTTAAGCAAAACAAAAAAAAGAGAGAGCTGATGGACTGCTCAGGTAGCCCGGATGAGCTCCTGTGGTAGATGACAGACCTAGCGGCAGGGCTTCAGGAACCAGAGCTAAGAGACGGACCTGGAGGTCACTGGGGCCATACTTTCTCTGCATCTGGCTTTTGGGTCTTCTACTCACGGTCGTCCTTTCCTACTGATCTCCTGTGGCAGGGGAACCTGTCCCCTAGCAGTCCTAATTTAGCAGAGAGAAAGAACTTTTTTCCTCTGTGTGTTTATTAATTAATTTATTAAAAAAGTATTTATTATTTATTTAGCTTTGTTGTGGCTGTGCTGGGTCTTCGTTGTTGTGCGGGCTTTTCTCTGGTTGCAGCGAGCAGGGGCTACTCTTCTTTGAGGTGCGAGGGCTTCTCATTGCACTGGCTTCTCTTATTGTGGAGCACAGGCTCTAGGGCACGTGTGCTTCAGTAGTTACGGCTCCCAGGCTCTAGAGCACAGGCTCAGTAGTTGAGGTGCACGGGCTTAGTTGCTTCGTGGCATGTAGGCTCTTTCTGGACGAGGGATAGAACCCACGCCTTGTGTATTGGCCCGTGGATTCTTTACCACTGAGCCATTGGCCACCTCCTCTGTGTGTTTCTTTATCAACTCCGAGGAAAGAGTTGCCCTGCATAGACAAGGACATATTTTGATCAATATAGTTGCCAACGTAGAAAACCATGAGGATTAATTAGCTCATCCTAGCCCTGTGTTTTGAGAAGAATGGGATTGGCAAGTTTGTTGAGAAGACAAAATCCAGTCGCGGGCTCAGTCAACTTCATTAACCATACATTAGTAAGACTCACACAACCAGTATTTTTTTTCTGCTGCTGCTGCTGCTACTAAGTCACGACAGTTGTGTCCGACTCTGCGCGACTCCATAGATGGCAGCCCACCAGGCTCCCCTGTCCCTGGGATTCTCCAGGCAAGAATACTGGAGTGGGCTGCCATTTCCTTCTCCAATGCATTCATGCATGCTAAGTTGCTTCAGTCGTGTCCGACTCTGTGCGACCCCATGGACAGCAGCCCACCAGGCTCCTCGTCTACAGGAATTCTCTTTCTTTTTTTTTTAAAATTTTATTTTATTTTTAAACTTTACATAAGTGTATTAGTTTTGCCAAATATCAGTTTCACAGCTGTTTTTCTTACAATGGGCGTACACTACAGGCATTTCAAAAAGGTTTTTAGGCACCCGACCCAAGTGGTCTGGGACTTAGAGGACAGGAAGCCAAACTTAATTACTTGGGAAAATATTTATTTCAGGTCCCAGTGTATTTTATTGAAGTATTGCCATTTCAAAGAATGATAAAAAGGAAATTTCCTAATGCTGGTAGTGTGGCCCAATTAAGTAACCTTATTGTATAGATGGAGACCATACTGTGACCATTATGATTAAGCTTTTTTCCTTTGAAGTCTCAGTCTTTAAACATTTTTGGACTTTAAAAAAAATCAGATCTAGATAGCCTCTCGTTAAAAGATAAAAGATGCATGATTTTAAAACTTTTCTCAGGAAGCCATCAATTATGTTGACTGAATTCATTTTAGCAACTTTCCTGCCGCTGTGTCAGTGAACCAGAACCAATATTCTCAGTAAATGGAGAACAGAGGTTCAAAAACCTTTGTCCTTACGTGCAGTGTATATTGTAGAGAAGTCACTAAACAAAGTATAAACACCCTTCCAAAGTGAGAGACACACAAGCTTCATGATTTTGTTTTTCTCTTTCCCTTTCTGCAATGTTACTCCAAGGGCTGTACCTGAAGGGCTTTGTTACACAGAGAAAGGTCAAATACACACTGATCTCAAGATCCTAAATCGCCAACCGGTAACAGGAAGAAAGACAAACAAAAGCCGCTTTCGTTTGCCCAGCCTTCTGGCTCATCCTCCAAGGAACACAGCCTCACTGCTCATGTTTGGTCAGTCCTGCACTGATGACTTCTCCCCAGGAGGGAACCACACAGATAATTTGCCCTCAAACTCTCATTCTTGCAGCCTGGGGGAGAAGCAAAGGCAAATAAGAAACCAGAAGATGACTTGCCTGATAGCAGCTCTGAACAATTGCAGAGAGGATTTTTGTAACATAGTCTCAAAATTTTAAACTTAATCTAATAAGTACACATCTTTGCAAAATAACTGACTGTGCCTATCAGAACCATTTTTGTCTTTCTCAACTGGGAATAAAAACAAAGTATCCATTACCGACAGATCCTGTCAGTATTGCAGCAGCTGCAAAGAACTGAATTCTGATTTTTTCTCCTGTGCATTAAAGGGGTATGATCACATATTTTAAATGTTTCTACTGTTTATTTTGTGAAAAATATTTGTGGAAAACTCTTTAAGAGATGGGAATACCAGACCACCTGACCTGCCTCCTGAGAAATCTGTATTCAGGTCAAGAAGCAACAGTTAGAACTGAACATCGAACAGCAGCCTGGTTCCAAATTGGGAAAGGAGTCCATCAAGGCTGTATATTGTCACCCTTGTGGTGACCCAAGGACGAATGAGCAGATAAAACCAAGGAGGGTCTTAGAGTGCAGAAATGGAAAAACCAGACCCTTATCATCCTTCCCTCCCCCATGTTGTAACTATTAATGGATTTCAGGTCCTCCTGAACAGTATAACCTGTCTCCCCTCCTACCCTATAGGGAGAAGGTATTTGCCTTACTCTCCACGCCCACCCACCCAGTATATGTGCCTCATTCAATCAGCAAATGACATGCAAGACCTCTATCCCACTCCTTGTACCCTGGGTATAATAGTGGACTAGAGTACTCTGTTCAACGTCAGTTCTCCCTTGAGCTGGCCCGCTGTTCTAACAGCATCTCCCACTCTAATAAACTTTATTTCCCTCTCATTCTGTCTCATGTCTAGAAATTCTTTTCCAACCTGTGCCCGGACCACGACAACCCTGCTTATTTAATTTATATGCAGAGTACATCATGTGAAATGCCAGGCTGGATGAAGCACAAGCTGGAATCAAGATTGCCGGGAGAAACATCAATAACCTCAGATATGCAGATGATACCACCCTTATGGCAGAAACTGAAGAAGAACTTAAGAGCCTCTTGATGGAAGTGAAAGAAGAGAGTGAAAATGTTGGCTTAAAACTCAACATTCAGAAAACTAAGATCAAGGCATCTTGTCCCATCACTTCACAGCAAATAGATGGGGAAACAGTAGAAACAGTGAAAACAGTTACAGACTTTATTTTGGGGGACTCCAAAATCACTGCAGATTATGACTGCAGCCTTGAAATTAAAAGACACTTGCTCCTTGGAAGAAAAACTATGACCAACCTGGATGGCATATTAAAAAGCAGACATTACTTTGCCAACAAAGGTCTGTCTAGTCAAAGCTATAGTTTTTCCAGTAGTCATGTATGGATGTGAGAGTTGGAGTATAAAGAAAGCTGATTCATTTTGATATTTGGCAAAACTAACACAATTATGTAAAGTTTAAAAATAAAAAAAAATTAAAAAAAAAAAACACCAAAAAGAAAGAAAGCTCAGTGCTAAAGAATTGATGCTTTTGAACTGTGGTGTTGGAGAAGACTCTTGAGAGTCTCTTGGACTGCAAGGAGATCCAACCAGTCTATCCTAAAGGAAATCAGTCCTGAATATTCATTGGAAGGACTGATGCTGAAGATGAAACTCCAATACTCTGGACACCTGATGCGAACAACTGACTCACTAGAAAAGATCCTGATGCTGGGAAAGATTAAAGGTGAGAGGAGAAGGGGACAACAGTGGATGAGATGGTTGGATGGCATCACTGACTCAATGGACATGAGTTTGAGTAAGTTCTGGGAGTTGGTGATGGACAGGGAGGCCTGGCGTGCTGCAGTCCATGGTCACAACGAGTCAGACACAACTGAGCGACTGAACTGAACAAGTCTAAGTGACAGATACTTAAAGGTGAGAATTTAAGAAAAAGATTATTAAGGAAAGTCTCAAAGTTATCCCATTAAACTAAAATTACTTTATATTCATATTAAATAATGCCAATCTGGTACAATCAAGTTCAGTAGAAGAAGTTGATTCAAGAACTGATCTACTTGTTTTAAAATGTGTGGTAGGTAGTGTGAGGGCTGATAAAAATCTTTCCTGTTTTCCAAAATTGAAAAGAACAGCAATTCTGAGAATAAATGGTACTAAGTACCCGACATTCTAGCTCAAAGAATGATTAGGCATGTTGGAGGTGGGGTTGTGGTTTGCTGATTGTCCTTAATGGCACAAAGCCTGCATTTCAACCTCAGCCTCTCCTCTATGATGGAGATGAGATGGCCCAGAGGGAGAAGGAGAGGCTGGGTGGGAGGCAAGTTTGTGGGGGGAAACTGAGGAGGGGGCTCAAGCAGTGGTACATCTAGAGGTCCCCTAAGGTATTTGAGAGTATCTTCATACCCTCCATCATAAAATTATTTCAGTAATTATCACAGGCTGAAACAAGTACATAAAAATGGACAGAAAAGAAATGCAAACAGTGAAAAGTGTGTGGTTAATTTCTGTAACTACGATCATGCCAGAAAAATAAAATAAAACAAAAAATTAACAAAATATTGCAGAAAAAGGTAAAAAATAATAGCTTAATATATTTTAATTATATTAATACATTTCCTGAAAAAAGGAAAAATATATTCCTTCATATTGGCCTAGCACAGTAATGAATAATATTACAATTTCTATTTTCAAGCCTTAATGTTTTCAAAATGGATCTTCTTCACATATTCATATTTTGCTGCCTTTGTCCATCTATCTTCCCTCATGGTCGGTTGAAAAACTACTTTCTATTCATTTTAATTTCAAAAGATTTTTTCGCATGATGCATTACATATACAAATAACAGTGAAAAGTCTTAAGCAAAGGGTAAGTTTGGCAGAGATTTATAAAATTTGCATTTCAAAATAAATTCCAAAAATTGCAGTACTGAGCATGTCATTGTTTCTTTGGACTCAATTCTGGCAGCTTTCAAATGTCTCTGTTAGGTAGCTACAATAGGAAAAAGGAGTCCAAAATAGCAGTGGCTAAAAGACAAAGAAAGGAAAAAGCCCACAAAAATAGAACAAAGGAAAGTCCAAGGACCAGAGGGGAACCTCAGGTGAGCCCCCAGTTTACATAGGGTAAGCTCAGGGTGAGGAGAAAAAACACATAAAAAGAAGAGCCAAAAATTGAGCCCCTCTGTCTCTCTTCTCTTCTTCTGTGTCAGCCCGCCCTCATGCCTCAAGGATGTATTTTCCTTTGCGTTCCAAATAAAGTTAAGCTATAATACCGAGCTGTAGCACTGGTCCATCCATCACTTCAAATTTTTTGCTGCGGTGAGACAGAACTGAGGAAATCGCATACTCCCCAGACGTCTCCATCAAAAACCTTTTCATTAAAATATCTTCAGTTAGTAAATTCAACATATATTGTTATCTTTTTTCATACAAACTTGCAGATTTTTCTTTCTTCTGAAAAAATCAGAGAGGCTATTTGATCCCTCACTTTAGAACAAAAGTCCAGTTCTTGGTAGACAATGAGGTGGTTCAATCCTTTGTTGTTATCCAGTTGCTCAGTCATGTCCAACTCTTAGCGACCCCATGGACTGCAGCAAACTAGGCTTCCCTGTCCTTCACCATCTCCTGGAGTTTGTTCAAATTAGTGTCCATTGAGTCGGTGATGCCATCCAACCTCATCCTCTGTCAAACCCTGCTCCTCCTGCCCTCAGTTTTCCCCAGCATTAGGGTCTTTTCCAATGAGTCGGCTCTTTGTGCCAGGTGGCCAAAGTATTGGAGCTTCAGCTTCAGCATCAGTCCTTCCAATGAATATTCACGGTTGATTTCTGTTAGGATTGACTGGTTGATCTTATTGCTGTCCAAGGGACTCTCAAAAGAGTCTTCTTCAGCCCCATAATTTGAAAGCATCAGTTCTCTGGCACTCAACCTTCTTTATGGTCTGACTCTCACATCTGTACATTACTACTGGAAAAACCATAGCTTTGACTAGACGGACCTTTTCTAGCTGTTTTTAATATATTCTAGTAATGTGAGACTAGCATCTCTTGCTATTCCTCTTGGCATTCTTCTTTAAATTTAAAATTTTTTTCTATGTAAACATCCATTTTCTTGTATCTTATTGGGAAGGAAAACTTTTTCTCTACCACCTTAGAATTGGCAATTTAACAGGACAAAATTTAACAGACATATTAACAGGACAAAAATGTATTACACATGTGTGAGTACTTTACAGAGACACATGGGGATAAAGGTTTCTATACCAGCTTACCCCGTATAGGAAGGGGTGCTGAGTTAGAGCATCGAAGGATGGAAAAAGATTCTGATGAGGCTTGTTTACCCATTTTTAAAAATATATTCCAGTGCCTAAGGACAGTTGCCTCTATGATAGCTGACTTTTGTAATTCAGGTATGATTTCTTTCTGCTTCTGCTCTAGTTCAGATGTTTTCACTTTGATAACATGTTGGTTGACTTTTGTTCCTTTCCATGTAATGTGGTGTAATTACAGCCTTCTTCAGAATTTTTGGGTGTTGATCTTCAAGCAATCATTTTAAAACTTGCTGTTTCACTATATTGTACTCAAGGTTGATTTGAGCTGTTTGCAAATATTTTGAGGTCTGCTTAACTTCATCTAACACTTTACATTAGAAAAAAAGGTAACTCAGAAGAAAATACTGCATGAAACAGAGAGGAAATGTAAGCTAATTCTCTTGTGTCCACATTTTCTTTTGGATTGTATTGTACTTTGAAGATTGAAATCAATTTTTCAAACTTGTTTTGACTGTATAGATCCATAATGGGTGTGACATTAATCTGGGAAGGTCTTTTCACTGTTCAACACATACTCTGCAGTGTTTTCCACCAGTGAGGGGGAAACTGAATGAATGAATAAATATTTTCCAAAGTTCAAGAAGAACCATGACACTTTCAAAAGAAGAAAACTCTGCAAAAGTGTGCTTTACATAAGACACACAGGATTGGGAGTAGTTTTTTGATTGACGCCTGACACCACTGTAAGTATTTGTCATAGTTTCAGCCTTGTCACCATTCAGTTGTTTCAACATCTCTTCTGTGGGTTCAATAATGAGTTTTCCAGAAGTAGCAGATGAACCCAAAAGTGACTCTTTTATTTCAACTTTTCCGTCTTCAATATGGATCTATCTGACCACTTTGCAAGTTTGATTAGTGTATGAAACATGGAGAGTAGTAGCAGAAATGATTCCTAAGCATTGTGCTTTTAAAATATCTGCCTCTATTAAGTGGTACTGATCTCAGCGAGGCAGCAGTGAGCTGAGACATGAAGTGAGGTGACATGAAGTGAGATTTTAATTCTCTGACCAGAAATTAAACCTGGGTAGCCTGGATGAGAACCAGGAATCCTAGCCACTGGACCAGCAAGGGCTAGAGGCTGGAAGCTATTTTTTCCTGGATCTTTGCCTCCAGTGAAAAATGCATTTATCATGGAGACAGAAATTGTAAATGTAGGTACAGAGTTTATTATTAGAGACACAGCACAAGAAGTGGAAGAGCACATAGAGAAATAGTTTGTCTAGTTAAGACAGAAGCAAGGCAAAGATGCACACCTGGAGAGAAAGGCTGTGGGTGGCCCCCTCATGAGGAGGAGCACAGTAAAGAGGCAGTTAAATCACTTGTATAGGTCAGCTCTTCTGGGTCTTTTTCTTCCATCAGGCCAATTATCTGGTTTCTTTTTATACACCTGACCTACCCTGGGACCCTCCCCTGGGTGTGCCCACATCCCTCAGCCAAGATGGATCTCAAAGTGAAGGCTTCTGGGAGGAGCAAGACTCGCTATGGCCTGGAGTTACTCCTTGACTTTTGACCCAAAAGGAGTCTTTTCTGCCCATGTGTAGTGTCTCCCTTGTCCTAAAAAAAGGGGGAGTGGAGATCCCTTAACTCTTAACTCAAACAGGGTTTTGCCCCTCTTTGTCCTTCCCAAGAATATTACCTTAACTATTGCCATGATGATTACTGAAGGTATTTACAAGAGACATACACTGGCTATGTAACCTGCTTCTATTGTTACTTCCATTTCAGAGGGCAAGCAGGAGGCTGATTGTAAATGCTTTAACAGGAGCCCAACTATCTCTTGTCTCAGAAAATGCTAACAGTTGTAGGCATCCAGCCTGAAGCCCACTTCCTCATGCCCCATGAAATACAAACCGGAGACCAGTTATTTGTATTTATATGTAACCTGGAGCCCATCTATCTCCTACATCAGTACCATTGATTTAATGTTTTATTTTCTTGATTCATTCCTTAGTTAGCAATTTTAAAAGACTATATTTCAACTCTTTAAAGATAGCAATCAAATTCAGTAAAATATTACCTGTACAAACTGAAATTTACACAAACCAACCAGGCTTATTATACCTCAGTTTGCAGTTCTACTCTTATACATCTCAAACAAAATAAAAACTCTAAGTGGCTGCATAAAGTAACAGAATTGAAGTTCTTTAATTCTGTTTCTTTCTCTTCACAATTGCTATGCTATCATTATTTGTTTCTTTAAAATTAGAGAATTAAAATTTCTTTCTTCTTTTTGCTTCTTTAAAATTGAAGTTTAGTTGATTTACAATGTTGTGTTAGTTTCAGGTGTACAAAAAAGTGATTCAGATTCTTTTCTCTTCTTATTATTACTACAAATTACAAATTTTATTACAAATATTGAGTATAGTTCCCTGTGTTATACAGTAGATCCTTGTTCATTATTTACCTTATATATGGTAGTGTGTATATATTAACCCCAAACTGCTATTATTTAACTTTGAGTCACTGAAAGAAGGATTCAGCTGGAAAGAAGGAATATGGAGAAACATAGTGGTTATGACCAAACTGAACCTTAAAAAACATTGAACTTACTCTTGGAAGGAATGCAAGTAATAGCATTCTTGTGTGTTGAGAGCCAGCTGATTAATGGGGAGTTCCTCAAATTAACTTCCACATAGAATAAATATTTATTAAGAGATAAACAATAGAGACTTCTTTCGTAGTCCACTAGTTAAGAATCTGCACTTCCACGGCAGAGGGCACAGGTTTGAGGGCACGAATTTAATTAAGTTTTAATTAAACTTAAAAGCCTTTGCACAGGAAAAGAAACCATAAACAAAATGAAAAGACAACCCTCAGAATAGGAGAAAATATTTGCAAATAAAGCAACTAACAAGAGATTAATCTCCAAAATATACAAAAAGCTCATGTAGTTCAATAAAAAAAACAGACAAACAACCCAATCAAAAAGTGAGTGGAAGATCTAAATATTTATCCAAAGAAGACATACAGTGGCTAAAAAAGACATGAAAATATGCTCAACATCACTAATTGTTAGAAAAATGCAAATAAAAATTATAATATGGTATCACCTCATACTGGTCAGAATGGCCATCATTAAAAAGCCTACATATAATAAATGCTGGAGAGGATGTGGAAAAAGGGAAGCCCTGTTACGGTGTTGGTGGGGATGTAAATTGGTACAGCCACTATGGAAACAGTATGGAGGTTCCTTCAAAAACTAAGAAGAGTTATCATATGGTCCAGCAATTCCACTTCTGAGCATTTATCTGGAGAAAACCATAATTGGAAAAGATACATACACCCCAAAGCTCATTGCTGCACTATTTACAGTAGCCAAGACGTTGCTGTTGTTCAGACAGTAAGTCATGTCTGACTCTTTGCGATCCCACAGACTGCAGCACCAGGACTCCCTGTCCTTCACTATCTCCTGGAGTTTCCTCAAACTCATTTCCATTGTCACTGATGCCATCCAACCATCTCATCCTCTGTTGCCCACTTCTGCCCTCGCTCTTTTCCAGCATCAGTGTCTTTTCCAGTGAGTCAGCTCTTTGCATCAGGTGGCCAAAATACTGGGGCTTCAGCATCAGCATCAGTCCTTCCAATGAATACTCAGGACTGATTTCCTTTAGGATTGACTGGTTTGATCTTATTGCTGTCCAAGGGATTCTAAAGTCTTCTCCAGCACCACAATTTGAAAGCATCAATTCTTTGGCACTCAGCTTTCTTAATGGTCCAACGCTCATCTATACATGACTACTGGAGTAAATCAGAGCTTTAACTATGTGGACTTTTGTTGGCAAAGTGATGACTCTGCTTTTTAATATGCTGTCTAGGTTTGTTGTAATTTTCCTTCCAAGGAGCAAATGTCTTTTAATTTCATGGCTGCAGTCACCATCTGAAGTAATTTTGGATCCCAAAAGATAACATATGTCACTGAACCAAGACATGAAACAATCTAAACATGCATCAACAGAGGAATGGGTAAAGAAGGTGTAGTATTTCTATAGAATGGAATATTACTCAACCATGAAAAAGAACGAAATTATGCCATTTGCAGCCACACGGATAGACCTAGAGATTGTCTTACTGAGTGTGGTAAGTTAGACAAAGAAAAACAAATACATATGATATCATTATATGTGGAATCTAAAAGAGGGGTACAAGTGAACTTATCTACAAAACAGAAATAGAGTTATAGGTATAGAAAACAAACATACGGTTCACTGAGAGGAAAGAGGAGGAGGGATAAATTGGAAGTTTGGGATTGACATCTACAACCCAGTATATATAAAATAGATAACTGATAAGGACCTAAAGCCTTTGACTGTGTGGATCACAAGAAACTGTAGAAAATTCTGAAAGAGATGGGAATACCAGACCACCTGATCTGCCTCTTGAGAAATTTGTATGCAGGTCAGGAAGCAACAGTTAGAACTGGACATGGAACAACAGACTGGTTCCAAATAGGAAAAGGAGTTCGTCAAGGCTGTATATTGTCACCCTGTTTATTTAACTTATATGCAGAGTACATCATGAGAAACGCTGGGCTGGAAGAACCGCAAGTTGGAATCAAGATTGCCGGGAGAAATCTCAATAACCTCAGATATGCAGATGACACCACCCTTATGGCAGAAAGTGAAGAGGAACTCAAAAGCCTCTTGATGAAAGTGAAAGTGGAGAGTGAAAAAGTTGGCTTAAGGTTCAACATTCAGAAAACGAAGATCATGGCATCCGGTCCCATCACTTCGTGGGAAATAGATGGGGAAACAGTGGAAACAGTGTCAGACTTTATTTTGAGGGGGCTCCAAAATCACTGCAGATGGTGATTACAGCCATGAAATTAAAAGACGCTTACTCCTTGGAAGGAAAGTTATGACCAACCTAGATAGCATATTGAAAAGCAGAGACATTACTTTGCCAACAAAGGTCCATCTAGTCAAGGCTATGGTTTTTCCAGTGGTCATGTATGGATGTGAGAGTTGGACTGTGAAGAAAGCTGAGTGCCGAAAAATCGATGCTTTTGAAGTGTGGTGTTGGAGAAGACTCTTGAGAGTCCCTTGGACTGCAAGGAGACCCAACCAGTCCATCCTAAAGGAGATCAGTCCTGGGTGTTCTTTGGAAGGACTGATGCTAAAGCTGAAACTTCAGTACTTTGGCCACCTCATGCGAAGAGTTGACTCATTGGAAAAGACTCTGATGCTGGGAGGGATTGGGGGCAGGAGGAGAAAGGGACAACAGAAGATGAGATGGCTGGATGGCATCACTGACTCGATGGATGTGAGTTTGAGTGAACTCCGGGAGTTGGTGATGGGCAGGGAGGCCTGGCGTGATGCAATTCATGGGGTCGCAAAGAGTCGGACACGACTGAGTGACTGAACTGAACTGAACTGATTATCAACTCTTCTATGTCATAATCATTTCTGAGGTATATGTGAAGAATATTGCTACTTATTGTAATTATGATACTGATATTTTTGAGTAGACAAATCAGTATGGGTTCAAGATTAACCTTTAAAATAACACTTCAGTCGCTTACATTCTCATGTAAACTCTTATATTGTGAAGAAGGAAATAATGATAGCTGGCAGCTTGTAATTGTACATCAGTCACAGGAATGTATCCTATATGTGTCATCAATCATGTATCTCAGCAGAAAAGTAAATATTTAAGACGAGATGTTCTGTACTAAGATCCTTGTACATAAGGATAATCTTCACTTATTTGTGAATCCTTAGTGCTTAGCGGATAGTAGTTGTTCAATTATTTTTTGAACAGATGGATAAAAATACAAATAAGTGGGGTGAAAAAAATACCATGCTTCCCCTACAGAGGGCATGGGTTCAATCCTTGTTTGGGGAACTGAGATCTCATATGCCAGGGGTGGAAAAAAAAAAAAAGCAATAAAAATATATTCGTTTGAGGCACACAAACACCAATAATTGTTTAGAACTTAGACCAACAAAAGATACTTACACAGAGAAATATATTGTCACTAATGTTGTTTAGAATTGGTGATATATGGTGATGATCAAAATCATTGCAACTGATAGTTTATTGCTGTTTTTTAAATTTTTAAAATTTAATTTTTGTTTTATATTGGAGTACAGTGTATTTACAGCATTGTATTAGTTTCAGGGGTACAGCTAAGTGATTCATTTATACACATATATATATCCTTCTTTTTCAGATTCTTCAGATTCAGTTTACTATTGTTTGTAAATTCTCCACAGGTAATGTACTGCCTCACCGTATGCACTGGGGGGGATACGGCACCTGTCTTTTTACAACACAAGTCTCTAATGATTCTCCAGCCTAGAGAATGACTTTTAAGATCTGCAGTCTTATTTTTAAAAGGGAAACTGGCTGCTTGTTTCCTGAATGAGTGTTTGCTTGGCCATTGGGCTTGATGGCATGCACTAACCAAGTTGTCGCTAAATGAGAGACAGAGAGGTCACACAGTGGTACAGCATGATAGAGGGGGCACAAGGCTGTCCCCAAAGTTACAAGCCTGTGCCTGTAACTGAGGCCCCAGAGCTGAGTTATGACACCTGGGAAGTTGTTTAGAGTTCATTTCAGTTCAGTCACTCAGTCGTGTCCAACTCTTTGTGACCCCGTGAACTGCAGCACACCAGGCTTCCCTGTCCATCACCAACTTCCCTGTCCAACACCAATCTTGCTCAAACTCATGTCCATCGAGTCAGTGATGCCATCCAACCATATCACCTTCAGTCATCCCCTTCTTCTCCCACCTTCAATCTTTCCCAGCATCAGAGTCTTTTCTAGTGAGTCAGTTCTTCACATCAGGTGGCCAAAGTATTGGAGATTTAGCTTCAGTATCAGTCCTTCCAATGAATATTCAGGACCGATTTCCTTTAGGATGGACTGGTTGGATCTCCGTGCAGTTCAAGGGACTCTCAAGAGTCTTCTCTAACACCCACAGTTCAAAAGCATCAATTCTTCGGTGCTCAGCTTTCTTTATAGTCCAACTCTCACATCCATACACAACTACTGGAAAAACCATAGCTTTGACTAGACAGAACTTTGTTGGCAAAGTAATGTTTCTGTTCTTTAATATGCTGTCTAGGTTGGTCACAGCTTTTCTTCCAAAGAGCAAGCGACTTTTAATTTCATGGCTGTAGTCACCATCTGCAGTGATTTTGGAGCCCCCCAAAATAAAATCTCTCACTCTTTCCACTGTTTACCCATCTATTTGCCTTGAAGTTATGGGTCTGGCTGCCATGATCTTAGTTTTCTGAATGCTGAGTTTTAAACCAACTTTTTCACTCTCCTCTTTCACTTTCATCAAGAGGCTTTTGAGTTCTTCACTTTCTGCCATAAGGGTGGTGTCATCTGCATATCTGAGGTTATTGATATTTCTCCCAACAATCTGGACTCCAGCTTGTGCTTCATCTACTCCAGCATTTCTCATGATGTACTCTGAATATAAGTTAAATGAGCAGGGTGACAATATACAGCCTTGATGTACTTCTTTCCTGATTTGGAACCAATCTGTTCCATGTCCAGTTCTAACTGTTGCTTCCTGACCTGCATACAGATTTCTCAGGAGGCAGGTCAGGTGGTCTGGTATTCCCATCTCTTTCAGAATTTTCCACAGTTTATTGTGATCCACACAGTCAAAGGCTTTGGCATAGTCAATAAAGCAGAAGTAGATGTTTTTCTGGAACTCTCTTGCTTTTTCGATGATCCAGCGGATGTTGGCAATTTGATCTCTGGTTCCTCTGCCTTTTCTAAATCCAGATAGTTCATGTACTGTTGAAGCCTGGCTTGGAGAATTTTGAGCATTACTTTACTAGCGTGTGAGATGAGTGCAATTGTGCGGTACAATGAGCATTCTTTGGTATTGCCTTCTTTGGGATTGGATTGAAAACTGACCTATTCCAGTAACGTGGTTACTGCTGAGTTCCAAATTTACTGGCATTTTGAGTACAGCACTTTCACAGCATCACCTTTTAGGATTTGAAATAGCTCAACCGGAATTCCATCATCTCCACTAGCTTTGTTCGTAGTGATGCTTCCTAAGGGCTACTTAAATTTGCATTCCAGGATGTCTGGCTCTAGGTGAGTGATCACACCATTGTGGTTATCTGGATAATGAAGATCTTTTTCGTATAGTTCTTCTGTGTGTTCTTGCCACCTCTTTTTAATATCTTCTGCTTCTGTTAGGTCCATACCATTTCTGTCCTTTATTGTGCCCATCTTTGCATGAAATGTTCCCTTGGTATCTCTAATTTTCTTGAAGAGATCTCTAGTATTTCCCATTCTACTGTTTTCCTCTATTTCTTTGCACTGATCACTGAAGAAGGCTTTCTTATCTCTCCTTGCTATTCTTTGGAACTCTGCATTCAAATGGGTATATCTTTCCTTTTCTTCTTTGCCTTTTTCTTCTCTTCTTTTCACAGCTATTTGTGAGGCCTTCTCAAACAATCATTTTGCCTTCTTGCATTTTGTTTTCTTGGGGATGGTCTTGATCCCTGCCTCCTATACAGTGTCACGAACCTCCATCCATAGTTCTTCAGGCACTCTGTCTATCAGATCTAATCCCTTGAATCTATTTCTCACTTCCACTGTATAATCATAAGGGATTTGATTTAGGTCATACCTGAATGGTCTAGTGGTTTTCCCTACTTTATTCTATTTAAGTCTAAATTTGGCAATAAGGGGTTTATGATCTGAGCCACAGTCAGCTCCTCATCTTGTTTTTGCTGACTGTATAGAGCTTCTCCATCTTTGGCTGCAAAGAATACAATCAATCTGATTTCAGTATTGACCATCTGGTGATGTCCATGTGTAGAGTCTTCTATTGTGTTGTTGGAAGAGGGTATTTGCTATGACCAGTGAGTTCTCTTGGCTAAACTCTATTAGCTTTTGTCCTGCTTCATTTTGTACTCCAAGGCTAAATTTGAATGTTACTCCAGGTGTTTCTTGACTTCCTACTTTTGCATCCAGTCCCCTAAAATGAAAAGGACGTATTTTTTGGATGTGAGTTCTAGAAGGTCTTGTAGGTCTTCATAGAACTGTTCAACTTCAGCTTCTTTAGTATTACTGGTCAGGGCATAGACTTGGATTACTATGATACTGAATGGTTTGCCTTGGAAACGAACAGAGCTCATTCTGTCGTTTTTGAGATTGCATTCAAGTACTGCATTTTGGACTCTGTTGACTATGATAGCTACTCCATTTCTTCTAAGGGATTCTTGCCCACAGTAGTAGATATAATGGTCATCTGAGATAAATTCACCCATTCCCGTTCGTTTTAGTTCACCGCTTCCTAAAATGTTGATGTTCACACTTGCCATCTCCTGTTTGACCACTTGCAATTTGCCTTGATTCATGGACCTAACATTTCAGGTTCCTGTGCAATATTGCTCTTTACAGCATCAGACTTTACTTCCATCACCAGTCACACCCACAACTGGGTGTTGTTGTTGCTTTGGCTCCATCTCTTCATTGTTTCTGGAGTTATTTCTCCACTGATCTCCAGTAGCATATAGGGCACATACCGACCTGGGGGGTGTCTTATCTTTTTGCCTTTTCATACTGTTCATGGGGTTATCAAGGCAAGAATACTGAAGTGGTTTGCCATTCCCTTCTCCAGTGGACCACATTTTTATCAGAACTCTCCACCATGACCTGTCTGTCTTGGGTGGCCCTACATGGCATGGCTCACAGTTTTATTGAGTTAGATAAGGCTGTGGCCAATGCGATCAGATTGGTTAGTTTTCTGTGACTGTGGTTTTCATTCTGTTACTGTCTGATGGAGAAGGTTAAGAGGCTTATGGAAGCTTCTTGATGGGAGAGACTGACTGACTGGGTCTTGTTCTGATGGGTGGGGCCATTCTGAGTAAATCTTTAATACAATTTTCTGTTGATGAGTGGGGCTGTGTTCCCTCCCTCTTATTTACCTGGGGCCAGACTATGGTGGAGGTAATGAAGATAATGGTGACCTCCTTCAAAAGATCCCATGCATGTACTGCTACACTCAGTGCTCCCAACCCTGCAGCAGTCCATGGCCGACCCACATCCCTGCTGGAGACTCCTGGACACCACAGGCAAGTCTGGGTAGTCTCTTGTGGGGTCACTGCTCCTTTCTCCTGGGTCCTAGTGTGCACAGGGTTCTGTTTATGCCCTCAAAGAGTCTGTTTCCCCAGTCCTGTGGAAGTTCTGGTGGCTCAATGGTGGGGTTAATGGAGTCCTCCTCCAAGAGGGCTTATGCCGTACCCAGGTCTGCTGCACCCAGAGCCCCTGTCCCTGTGGCAGTCCACTGCTGACTTGTTCCTCCACAGGAGACACTCAGACATGGTTCTGTCTCAGTCTGTGTGGGGTCTCTCGGTCCTGGTGTGCACAAGGTTTGTTTGAGCCCTCTGAGTGTCTCTGGCAGGTGTGGGGTTTGATTCTAAATGTGATTTCACCCCTCCTACCATCTTGCTGGGGCTTCTCCTTTGCCCTTTGATGTGGGGTATCTCCTCAAAGCTGCTCTAGCACTGCTCAGCCGTAGCTCCAGCACCTCCCATCTTGCTGGGGCTTCTCTGCCTTTGGATGTAGGGTATCTCCTCACAGCCACGCCAGCACCAGAATCCTGGAGTGGATAGCCTTTCCCTTCTCTAGGGGATCTTCCTGACCCAGGAATCAAACCAGGGTCTCCTGCATTCAGGCAGATTCTTTACCAACTGAGCTATCAGGGAAGCCCAATACTGAGAATTGGCCTCAAAGAAATGGAAACAAGCTGACCCTGTAACTGAAGGTTAACTGTACCTAAAACAATCAAGGTGTCACTGGTCAGACCACTGATGACCAATTTCAAGATGACTGTCAGAGCTGATTGTGCTGTTTCTGCATGTAGACCCCTCCCTCAGCCTATAAAAGCTCTTGCCCACTGATTGTCGGGGCAGGAGTCGGGGGAAGGTGGGGAGTCAGCTTTTGGACAAGGGTCTGCCCTTCCCCCACCCCAGTTGCTGGCACCCAAAGTAAAGCAAACTTCCCTTTCCACCAACCTAGTCTCTTTAATGGTTTTTGAGCAGTGAGCAGCAGCCCCCCAGCCCCCACTTTCAGTTACACGTTGGCATTAATAACCTTAGGGCTTTGACTTTATCCTCAAATCACCAAAAGTTTCAAGAATCCCAAGGGGGAATTGTTTAGTTCTCAAACTGTCCCCCCAAATAGGTACCTGGGTCCAACAGGCATAAACTAGCCTCTCTGACAAACTAGCCGAAAGCTATTGCATTAATCAGAGCAACTTGTCCTTTTTCAAATGACATGCTTTCCTCTTTTTGTTTTCCAAATTTCCATTATATTCTATTTCTTTTTCTTTCCATTTGTTCTGTTCTGTATTTCCCAGAGGAGTGCCCCATAATTTTCTCATGGACTAGATAATTATCAAGTCGAAATGATTTCTTTTTATGTAAATATCTTTCTAAATTGTTAACATACTCAAGTTTCTCATTTAAATAATGACTAGAAATTGTTAAATTTAAGTTATGCATGCAGAAAGCATTTCATCATTGGAACACTGGAAAGTCTTTGGAGGATATTGATTGGATTGCATTAAGAAATTGCTTTTCTTGTTTGTATTTACAGAAAACAGAATATGCAATTGCAAAAGTGTTTTATCTTTGGACTTCTCTCTCTCTAAATGTGTAGCTATTGAGCCCTGTATCTTTTGTGGCAAAAATTATAAGGATATTAAGATTTAAAAAAAGATGCAAGTCAAATTTGATCATTGCCGTTATTGTCTCAGAAGTCTTTGAGAACATCTTTTTAGAGTTTAGATTTTTATGACAATATATTTGACACAATTAGGAATAACTTAGAACAATCGAAGAAAGTCCGAGCTCATAATTCAATTCCTTATTTGCCATCATGAGTCAAACCCCATAAGGACTTAAAGATTCTGGTATGTTTGTGTTTCCTGAGTTAAATACCCATCTGAATTCCCCTCTTGGAAGTCGCTCATTCGTGTCCAACTCTTTGCAACCCCATGGACAGTAGCCTGCACTAGGCTCTTCTGTCCATAGGATTTTCTAGGCCAGAGTACTGGAGTGGGTTGCCATTTCCTTCTCCAGGGAACCTTCCAGACCCAGGGATCGCAGGTCTCCCGCATTGTAGACAGACGCTTTACCATCTGAGCCACCAGGGAAGTTCCTAAATGTCCTCTGCTGCTGCTGCTGCTGCTGCTGCGTCACTTCAGTCGTGTCTGACTCTGTGTGACCCCATAGACGGCAGCCCACCAGGCTCCCCCATCCCTGGGATTCTCCAGACAAGAACACTGGAGTGGGTTGCCATTTCCTTCTCCAATGCTTGAAAGTGAAAAGTGAAAGTGAAGTCGCTCAGTCGTGTCCGACCCTCAGCGACCCCATGGACTGCAGCCTACCAGGCTCCTCTGTCCATGGGATTTTCCAGGCAGGAGTACTGGAGTAGGATGCCATTGCCTTCTCCAAAATGTCCTCGGACCTCCACAAAACTAGGTCACATAATCTACTCTCTAGGAATGAGAGTAAGAGATAAGAGATAAGGTGACTGTCCACCAATGAGGCTTGAGAGAGAGCCAACTAGGATTTTGACACACCTTGTAAGTCCAGGGAATGAAATAATTCCTGGAAATATACTACCTATGTCTTCCAAAACTCCAAGAAAAATAATGATAGCCTCATGCTTGTAAAGCTTGTAAACTATAAAGTTTTGTACCATGTGTCCACATGTTAAAATTTACTCTTTCTCATGGTAATTCTCTAAAGTAAGTATCATTAACCTCATTTTAAAAATATTTATTTTTTGCTATGCTGGGCCTTCATTGCTGTGCAGGCTTTCTTCTAGTTGCAGCAAGCAGGGGCTACTCTCTAGTTCTGATGCACAGACTTCTCATTGCCTTTGTGGCGTCTCCTTTTGCAAAGCACGGGCCCTAGAGTGTGCACGTGCTTCAGCAGTTGCAGCAAGTGGGATCAGTAGTGGAAGTTCCAGGGCTCCAGAGCACAGGCTCAGTAGTTGTGGTGCATGGGCTTAGTTACCCCATGGCACGTGGGATCTTCCCAGATCAGGGCTAGAACCCATGTCTCCTGCATTGGCAGGCAGACTCTTTACCACTGAACCACCACCACTGAACAACCAGGGAAACCTTCATTAACCCCATTTTATAAGATACTAATTTAGTTTCTAAAATGATGGGCCTCAAAGTTTAATCCCAAGGTGGGAAGTGCTTTGGTGTTGTTACTGTTTTCTCATCCACAACTTCGGTTCCACTTCTGGTGGACAGAACCCTAGACAATGCCCAGGCCACTTCTCAGCCCCCGGCACATAGGAATCTCCTCTGTGTGACTCACAGTATCTCTTCAGTCACTGGATAGGCAATTATAATATGAAAAGGGAAATTTCCCCCCCAAAATGACTCTGTCTCCTCTATGACCCATTTAGGTACAGTTTTTGTGGTCAGCCATTTTAAAATTCATACACTGAAATATAAGGGAATCTCAAACTATAAACTATTAAGATGTAGAATAAATCCCATATTCTCCTTTAACTTGATTGAAATGAAAAGAATCAAATATCCTCTTCAACTCACTCACTATTGCATCCCCACTCCCATTTCCTCCTCTGGAGAAGGCAATGGCTACCCACTCCAGTATTCTTGCCTGGAGAATCCCATGGACAGAGAAGCCTGGCAGAGTACAGTCTATGGGGTCACAAAAGGTTGGACACAACTGAGTGACTAACACCTTTACATTCAAGGTTCCCTCTATCAGCCCGGCTATGATTCTTCTCATTCATTCTGTGGTTCCTCAGCTGAAGCTGAGTTCCCCCATGTCCCAAGAAAAGTGGGAACTTTTTTCTGTTTTAGCCCCAGGACTTCTGCTGAGACCCTTAGAATAACTATTCTCTCACCTGTCATCTGGCCTTTGACTTGGCACCATCAAGTCTTCCCAGGGAAATAGCCAGAACTCATGGGCCTCTGATGGTTGACATTCTGCCTATTTTTAGCCTTTGGTGGCTGGACTCTTAGAATGTCAGGCAACCTCTAGGGTGAGGCTAAGAATTTCATCTTGTTCATTTTTATATTTCTAGTACATAATACACTGCCTGGCACCTAGAGGTTCTGTAAACATATATTGAATGAATGAAGAAATCTGTATCTTCTCACTTTATGGAGGAGAAATACTACAATGAGAAAGTCAAGCGAATTGGTCAAAATCTGTGGTTGTTACTGACAGAACCAGATGAAATAGATGAAATAAATAGATTTCATAGATGAAATCCAATCTATGGATTCCCATTCTGATGTGTACCTGTTTGGGTGTCCCTTTCGGTTACCTTCTCTGCTCCTATTCAATGCATTTCCAGCAGACATATTTGCTTCACTTTTCACAAACTCAACAAGCTGGGAGCTGAGTGGCCTCTTCTGTGTAATCTCCCAGCTTCCTTTCTCCTGGAACCTATAATTTCTATAACAGTCCTACCACTTTCACTGTAATACACCGTGTCCTTGACAGCCCCAGTTCACATGGAAACATGGTGTGTGGATGGGGAAAAATCATTTAACCCATCTAGGCTGCCATGATATGTTCACATCCTTTGTCACATGAACAGGATCAAAATTTTACAGCTTTTAGATCTTCCTGGCCGTCCAGTGGTTAAGACTCTACTTGTCAATGCAGGGGACATGGGTTCAGTCTCTGGTCCAGGAAGACTCCCCATGCTTCATAGCAGCTAACCCGTGTGCTGCCACTGTTGAACCTGTGCTCTGGAGCCTGAGCGCTAAAGCTACTGAGCCCCACTTGCAGCAACTACTGAAGTCCGGGGGCCTAGAATCTGTGCTCCACAAGAAGAGAGCCCACCAAAAGTGAGAGTTCCACACACCACAACCAGAGAGTAACCTCCACTCACCTCAGCTAGAGAAAGCCCACACACAGCAATGAAGACCCAGTGCAGCCAACAATAAATCAATAATTTTTTAAAAATTTACCTCTTTCAACAAATTATTTTCACTAAAAATAACTATAATAAAATTTTGAACACTTCAGAGGATAGAAAATGAAAAGCAAACATCCTATTCCCGCCCCAGCCCCCGACACACACTGATCTCCAGTGTTTCTTGCAAAATGTGAATGCTATTAACAGGGTCTTAAATGTGCTACCAGGAAGCTGTCTTCCAAAACCAAGCATACACATATGTCTTTTTAAACAAAAAGCACGTTGGCATTCACACTCAAAAACTGCTGAATGAAGAAGACGAGCTTCAGGGTGATAAATAAGAAAGCAAGTTGAAGAGGTCATAACATTTAAGCAAATTTTAAAGGGCACACAAAACAATAATAATGTATTCATGTTACTTATAGATACATGAAAAGGTATAAAAATAGATTAAACTCATGATTCTCAAGAGGTGAGAAAGGTGCAAGGGATAAGGAGTAAAGGACCTCAGATATACTTAGAATTTTTTTACATACACACTCATTGTAGGAAATATGATCAATGTTAAGAATTGTCAGTTTCAGGAGGGAACAAGATGGCGGAGGAGTAGATGGATATGGAGTACCTCTCTCTCCACAGATACATCAGGAATACACCTTCAGACACCGAAGTGCGTGCAGAACACCAGCTGAGAGTAGACAGGAGTACCTGACAAGCAGAAAAGTATATATGCTGCTTCGTCGCTTTAGTCGTGTCCGACTCTGTGCGACCCCATAGACGGCAGCCAACCAGGCTTCCTGTTCCTGGGATTCTCCAGGCAAGAACACTGGAGTGGGTTGCCATTTCCTTCTCCAATGCATGAAAGTGAAAAGTGAAGTGAAGTCGCTCAGTCGTGTCCGACTCTAGCGACACCATGGACTGCAGCCTACCAGGCTCCTCTGTCCGTGGGATTTTCTAGGCAAAAGTACTGGAGTGGGGTGCCATTGCCTTCTCCAAAAGTATATATAGAACCACACAAAACTCGAGATCAAACCCTGAGCCTTTGGAGGTGGAGCACTGACTCCAAGACCCTAGACTACCAGAGAACTAACCCTAGGGAGTGTCAAATAGTGAGAACTAACACAAGGGAAACCACTTGAATACAAGACCTGGCATCATCCAACAACCAGTAGCACCCTGTGCAGGACACCCCATCTAAACAACAAACAAAACACAACCAATCATCAGCAGGCAGGATTACCACCTCACTCAGCCTTGCCCATCAGAGGAAAAACAAACAAACAAGCAAACAAAACTCAGCACAAATCTCACCCTATACAAATCTTACACAAACCACTGGACAAACCTTAGGAGAGCAGAAACCAAAAGGAAGAAAGAATTCAACCTTGAAGCCTGGAAAAAGGAGACCTCAAACTCAATAAGTTAAAATATAAATAAATAATTAAAAGGCAGAGAAATACTGCACAAATGAAGGAACAAACTAGAAATGCAGAAGTCCAAATAAATGAAGAGGAAATAGGCAAAGTACCTGGAAAAGAATTCAGAATAATGATAGTAAAGATGATTAAAAACCTTGAAAACAAAACGGAGAAAATGCAAGAATCAATTAACAAAGATCTAGAAGAATTAAAGAATAAATATACAGAGACAAGCAAAATAGTTACTGAAGTTAAAAATACTCTAGAAGGAATCAGTAGCAGAATATCTGAAGCAGAAGCATGAAATCCATGAGCTGGAAGATGCAATGGTGGAAATAACTTCTGAAGAGCAGAATAAAGTAAAAAGAATGAAAATAACTGAGGATAGTCTCAGAGACCTCTGGGACAATGTCAAACGCTGCTGCTGCTAAGTCACTTCAGTCGTGTCCGACTCTGTGTGACCCCATAGACGTCAGCCCACGAGGCTCCCCCGTCCCTGGGATTTTCCGGGCAAGAACACTGGAGGGGTCTGAGGAAAAGAAAGGGTATGAGAAAATTTTTGAAGAGATTATACAGCAGAAAAAACCTTTGACAAAATTCAGCACCCATTTATGATTAAAATTCTTCAAAAATGGGCATAGAAGGAACCTACCTCAACATAGTAAAGGCCATATATGATAAGCCTACAGCAAACATTATTCTTAATGGTGAAAAACTGAAAGCATTCCCCCTAAGATCAGGAAAAAGACAAGGGTGTCCACTTTCCCCATTATTCAACATAGTCTGGAAGTCCTAGCTACAGGAATCAGAGAAGAAAAAGAAGTAAAAGGAATCCAGATCAGAAAAGAAGTACTAAAGCTCTCACTGTTTGCAGATGACATGATACTCTACGTAGAAAACTCTGAAGACAGATAGTATCAGAAAATTACTAGAACTAATCAGTGAATTTAGCAAAGTTTCAGGATACAAAATCAATACACAGAAATCACTTGCATTTCTATATACTAACAATGAAAAGTCAGAAAGAGAAATTAAGGAATCAATCCCATTTACCATTGCAACAAAAATAATTAAATATCTAGAAATAAACTTACCTAAGGAGACAAAACAACTGTACACAGAAAATAAAACACTAATGAAAGAAATCAAAGATGACATAAACAGATGGACAGATATTCCATGTTCCTGGGTAGGAAGAATCAATATTGTGAAAATGACTATACTACCAAATGCAATACACAGATTCAGTGTGATCCCTATCAAATTACCAATGGCATTTTTCACAGAACTAGAAAGAAAAATTTCACAATTCATATGGAAACACAAAAGACCCCAAATAGCCAAAGCAGTCTTGAGAAAGAAGAATGGAACTGGAGGAATCAACCTTCCTGACTTCAGATTATACTACAAAGCTTCAGTCATCAAGACAGTATGGTACTGGCACAAAAACAGAAATATAGACCAATGGAACAAGATAGAAAGCCAAGAAATAAACCCATGCACCTATGGGTACCTAATTTTTGACAAAGTAGGCAAGAATATACAATGGGGTAAAGACAGCCTCTTCAATAAATGGTGCTGGGAAAACTGGACAGCTACATGTAAAAGAATGAAATTAGAACACTTCCTAACACCATACACAAAGATAAACTCAAAATGGGTTAAAGACCTAAATGTAAGACCAGAAACTATAAAACTCTTAGAGGAAAACATAGGCAGAACACTTGATGACATAAATCAAAGCAAGATCCTCTATGACGTACCTCTTAGATGTACCTCCTAGAGTAACAGAAATAAAAACACAAGTAAACAAGCGGGACCTGATTAAACTTAAAGCTTTTGCACAGCAAAGGAAACTGTAAGCAGGGTGAAAGGACAACCCTCAGAATGGGAAAAAACAATAGCAAATGAAACAACGGACAAAGGATTAATTTCCAAAATATACAAGCAGCTCATACAACTCAATGGCAGAAAAACAAACAACACAATCAAAAAGTGTGAAAAAGACCTAAACAGACATTTCTTCAAAGAAGACATACAGGTGACTAACAAATACATGAAAAGATCTCAACATAGCTCATTGTTAGAGAAATGCAAATCAAAACTTCAATGAGATATCACCTCACAATGGTCAGAATGGCCATCATCAAAAAGTCTACAAAGAATAAATGCTGGAGAGGGTGTGGAGAAAAGGGAATGCTCTTGCACTGTAGGTGGGAATGTTATTGATACAGCCACTATGGAAGACAGTATGGAGATTTCTTGAAAAACTAAGAATAAAACTGCCATATGACCAAGCAATCCCACTCCTAGGCATATACCCCAAGGAAACCAAAATTGAAAAGGACACATGTATCCCACTGTTCATTGAAGCACTATTTACAATAGCTAAAACCTAGATGTCCATTCACAGATGAATAAATAAAGAAGCTGTGGTACATATACACAATGGAATATTACTCAGCCAGAAAAAGGAACACATTTGAGTCAGTTCTAATGAGGTGGATGAACCTAGAACCTATTATACAGAGTGAAGTAAGTCAGAAAGAAAAAGATAAATATCATATTCTAATGCATATATACAGAATCTAGAAAAATGGCACTGAAGAATTTATTTACAGGGCAGCAATGGAGAAACAGATATAGAGAATAGGCTTATGGACATGGGGAGAGGTGAGGAGAGGGTGAGATATATGGAGTAACATGGAAACTTACATTACCATATGTAAAATAAGACAGCCAGTGGAAATTTGCTGTATGTTTCAGGGAACTCAAACAGGGGCTCTGTATCAGCCTAGAAGAGTGGGGTAGGGAGGGAGATAGGAGGGAGGTTCAAAAGGGAGGGGATATATGTGTATTTATGGCTGATCCATGTTGAGGTTGACAGAAAGCAACAAAATTCTGTAAAGCAATTATCCTTCAATAAAAAAAAAAAGAACTGCCAGTTTCAGGAGTAGGTTTATGGGTGAAACTTATTCTCCATATAGTATTTATTTTTAAATGTTTAAATACAAAATTTAAAAACAAAGTAGATTCATTCAACACATACTGCTCTGCATTGTACTCTTTCCATTTAACCATATATATTGGAGGGTATTAATCATTCTAGCACACAGAGATCAACTTGGTTTTAAAATGGTTGCATATTACTAAACTATATACCTAAAAATGGATAAAATGTGACATGTTTTACATGTATTTTATCAGAATTTTTAATCACCAAAAAATGATTGCATAGATGTATTTCTTTATATTGCAATCATTTTACCATGTGCCTATGGATGGACATTTATGTTGTTTGCAGATTTTTTGCTATTATAAATACTGCTGTCATGAATTTGAACACACATGTCACAGGCATCTCACTGGAAAAAGAGATTTTTCTAAAGTGGCTTTAAAATTTTAAACCATGGCAAATTTTTAGGTTACATTCATTTATAATTACAGAACTTAGCCAAGGTATTTTATTTACAGGTATTCTTTATGCTTGAGGGCAAAGCTGTCAGTGCCTTTCTAATATTTTAAGTTTAAAATTTGGTTCTTTTCATGATTTTGGTTAAAATTCCACTGTCAGAATTTGTTTTAGTGTTGGCTTAAGGCATAACCCCTGAGAGTCCATCTCCAGTTGTTTTTACACCTTATCATGAGTGAATTTATCAGCTCCTTTTCTAAGATTAGTTTTTCAAAAGTAAAATATAAATAAATAAATCCTGAAGACAGAAGACATTGCAAGGGTACAAGGAAAAATTTCTTCCAAACCGAGGCTGAGACCCTAGAAGACAAACTTACCTGTTACAAAATTTTAGATAGGACAGACCCTAATATCTCATAAGTGTTCTCAGTATATTGACACCAACCTGTCACTCTAGTCTCAAAGAAGATTTAAAAATTATAGCGATGAAGACTTTAACGTCTGTGCCAGCTGAATGTGAAACTCTGAGATTTCTGGTGCTATTAAAATTGACCTTTGCATTGTTGCTCTAAATTTTTTTCTGAGCTTTATCATTAGGGGGATTACATTAAATATTTCTATTCAGTCTCATTTTTAGGTCTCCACATTCCACAAATGTTGTAAATAATGGGATAAATATTTGCCTGGAAATTTGGGCGGATGCGTGATATTTGCTGAGGCTAAGCATATGACTACATCCACAGAGGAAGAGCGTGATTGACAGTTGCCACTTACAAATTTATCTCTCTCTATATATGTGTGTAATATATACAACCCTGTAGCAAACACTGACCAGCATTTCCCCCTAAAAATGTACTGCGTGTGCACGAGTGCTCAGTCACTAAGTCGTGTCCAACTCTTTTGAGACCCCATGGACTGTAGCTCACCAGGCTCCTCTGTCCATGGAATCCTCCAGGCAAGAATACTGGAATGGGTTGCTATTTTCTTCTCCAGGGGATCTTCCCAACAGAGAATATTTGCAGACCTTGTTTTAAAAATACGGTGAGGAGAAGCAGTGGTGTGTATCTTTTAAACAGAGAGGAGTGGAAACTAACTGACAAACGAATGAACAAAACAGACAACTCTGCTTGGGCTGCCTAAATCCCCCATGTCCCGGGACTACGAGCTTCCTTCAGTGTGCTGACTCACCCAAGTCTTCCTGCGGAGGTAGCTAGCCTTCACTGCAGGCTCCACCTTCCCCAGCCACAGAGACTGCAGCTACTTCTTTTATTTACGCTTTTGTTTTCATCTGAGCCGTTGCCGAGTCTTCACATCCTGTCATGTGGCTCCGCTCAGCAGCCTTAACAGCTGTGATGGAAACTGGAAATCAGTGCAGATGAAGAGAGAAAATGAAAACAGAATCCCACACCCTAATACCCTTTTGTGGGGAGGGAGCGGGGAGCCACTCTCACTATTTGGAGGCAGGTGTAAGCTTGGGATCAGAAACGCAGATATGATTTAATGAACATTTATTTTTGCATCACGTATCTCCTCAAAGTTATACAGACTCCTCTCACGTGCTGACTGAAGAAAGAGTTTTAAATTCGAGCTCTGATAAAACCCCCCCCCCTTTTTTTTAAAGTACAGATGTTAAAGTCTGGAGCAAATAAATTCCTTTGTAGAAAAACTGGGTACATTGGAGCAAATAAATTCCTTTTTAGAAAAACTGGGTATATGTACTATTTCCATATAAATAACTTACACCACATGCAGGTATGTATACCTCCGTGTATAATTTTAAATGACAGGCACCAATTTAACGCAGAAGCTAGGGTTCATTAGTTCCCTGAGAAGGATTGATTCTCCATAGCTGGAATGGCGCTTACAGCTCCCAGATCAGTTGTAATGAACTGAATCTTCCTTCAGAATACCTAATTAGTAACTCTTTCTTCTGCTCCTTAAAAGGATCTAGACATTTAAACAGATAAATGTTTGGAAATTCTGTAAACATGCCAGAAAGGCATGAAGACTTCATGTGGTTGGGCTCTGAAGGGAAAAAAAAAAAAAAAAACAACCAAAACATGGGAGAAGAGAACAATTGATTCGGGGAAAATGAGGTTGTCACTGGCGTTAAGAGCGTCATTTTCTGGGTCATTTGCAGAATTACTTGGCAAATTCAATGTGAAATACGTCCGTCAATGTATTTGATTACCTCTTGGCTTTGCGGGACTTCCCTGGTGGCTCAGACGGTAAAGAATCTGCCTACAGTGCAGAAGACCCAGGCTCAGTCTCTGGGGTGGGGAGATCCCCTAGAGAAGGGAATGACGACCCACTCAGAATTCTTGCCTGGAAACTTTTCACACTTGGCTTTGTAGCTGGATGACTGGCTTTTTGGCGCCCCTACTGGTAAACTCTGGGAATGACTGGAGGACGTTTTTACCTCAAGGGTTTGCACAGGAGATCTGCTTTTCACTGCCATGGCATATAGTCAGGGTCACCCCTAAGAGAGATGCTGACTCATGTACTGGGAAGTTTCTACTCTGTTCATAAATGTATTCTGCTCATTGACCCTAGACCAAAAATAGGCATTTTTGGCAACCCTGTGAAGTGGATGCTAATTCAGACTTCTGTCTCAACTTTTCTTGGAAGTAACCCTCATTTCAAAAACCCCACATGGCATAGATTAGACATTTAGAAAACAATCTAGTAATCTTTAATTACATTCCATCTTGAGGTGAATAACTGCTCCATTTCCCGTCACCAGCAGTACCATATGTACTGAACGATGACAAACATTAACAAAAAATAAGCCAAGAAAATAGAGATTACTTGATGGGCTGATGGTGTGAGGCAATAGATAATAATTCAGCATCTATAGCCCTTCAGAGCATAATGAACCTAACTGCATATACCGTGTCAGATGAAGATTAAATGCTGTGGCCAAGGGTGAGGAGTTTGAGGAGTGCTCACCAACTGGTAACAGAAGGGACCTGTCTTTCTACATTAAAATGATTTAGATCAATAGGAAGCAAGACTACCAGTCCTGGGATAGGATAGGAATGGACCTCTGAAAACAAGATATTTAAGAATTTTATGATATGAACTTTCCTGGTGGCTCAAACAGTAAAGAATCTTCCTGCATTGCAGGTAACCAGGGTTCAATCCCTGGGCTGGGAAGATCCCCTGGAGAAGGCAATGACATACCACTCCAGGATTCTTGCCTGGAGAATCCCCATGGACAGAGGAGCCTGACAGGATACCGTCCAAGAGATCGCAAAGAGTCAGATGCGACTGACACACATATGATCTGAACTGAGATGACTTTGGCTTTGTCTCTAAATTTTCCAGGACACTACTTCAAGCAAAAATGTTAGTCTTTATATATATACAATATATGTGTTACAATGTTTTACATTGTAAATCAACTATACTTCAGTAAAAAATATAAAAAGTTAAAAGAACCAGGCAAAATTTAAAATACACACATGCACGTGTGTGTGTGTGTGTGTGTGTGTGTGTGTGTGTGTGTGTATGTATGCATGGTCAGTACATAGCCTATACATTAACTAAGTAACAAAAATTGCATAGTCTTTACTAATGAGAAAGGAATTTCACTTTCAGTAGTTTGATGGAAGAACATCCTTTCACACTTTCATTTCAGATGCTTCCTGTGTCACGGTTTATGTTTTTTAATTTGCAAGACTTAAAAGAGCATCTAGAATTACTGTCGATAGAACTGTCTAATTATTAAGTGATATAGAATTCTATCCAACGTAAGTTCCCTAAAGGATAAAACACGCAGAGCCAATAGAGATCAACCACCGAGGATAAAATGGAACAGAGATGAGCTGCATGACTGAATGGACTGATCTGCTGTTCACCCTACCAGCTCAGACTCTGGGATGGCTCCAGGTTCAACGTCCTGGTGCACAGACTCCCCACCACACCTTTGCACAGTCAGCAGTAGCATTTCATTTCATTGAAAGCAAAAGATGCAGGGGAATACTTGGCATGAGTTTCTCAAAGAGTGAGCATCAAACTTTTGTATCAGCTCCAGAGGTATGCTGGGAATAAGAATCAGAAGTTTAAAAGGAAAATTTTGATTTGCAACATTTACCAGTTTTTATAGTATAAATACTCCCACAATGCAGTGTGACTGGACATGGATTTGAGAAATAATAACAATCAGATCTCTGGAGCTGGTACAAGCAGGCTCCAGCCTACCTCAGGCAGGTCCTTGATAAGCCTTGAACATTTTTCTGATTCATGGGTATGAAAAGCTGTATAAACATGGGCCATTTTTCCAACCTTGTGCTGAGCAAGGCATAGCAATGGAACTGTGTAAATGGTATATTTTTTAGAGCTTATGAATACACCATTAGATACTCATGCGATTTTCCTGGGTTATATGCTAAAGATAAAACATTCTAGGAAAAATGGCTAAGATGGACATAATGTTCTATTGTAACTAATTTTTTAAATGATTTTATTTTCATCATGGACCATTTTTTAGTCTTTATTGAGTTTGTAACAATATTGCTTCTATTTTTTTATGTTTTGGGTTTTTGGCCGAGTGGCATGTGGGATGTTAGCTTCCTGTCCAGGGATCAAACCTGCAGCCCCTGCGTTGGAAAGCAGAGTCTTAACCTCTAGACTGCCAGTTGTTGCTGTTCTATCACTAAGGCATGTCCAACTCTTTGTGACCCCATGGACTGCAGGACACCAGGCTTCCTTGCTCTTCACCATTTCTCAGAGCTTGCTCAAACTCGTGTCCATTGAGTTGGTGATGCCATTCAATCATCTCATCCTCTGCCACTCCCTTCTCCTGCCCTCAGTCTTTCCCAGCATCAGGGTCTTTTCCAGTGAGTCAGCTCTTCACATCAGATGGCCAAAGTATTGGAGCTTCGGCTTCAACATCAGTCCTTCCAATGAGCACTCAGGACTGATTTCTTTGAGAATTGACTGGTTTGATATCCTTGCTGTCCAAGGGACTCTCAAGAGTCTTCTCCAACACCACAGTTTGAAATAATCGATTCTTTGGTATTCAGTCTTCTTCATGATCCAACTCTCACATCCATACATGACTAGTGGAAAAACCATAGATTTGACTATACAGATTTTTGCTGGCAAAGTGATGTCTCTGCTTTTTAATACACTATCTAAGTTTGTCATAGCTTTTCTTCCAAGGAGTAAGCATCTTTTAATTTTATGTCTTCATCTTTTAATTTTGTGGTTGCAGTGGATTTTGGAGCCCAAGAAAATAAACTCTTTCGTTGTTTCCATTGTTTCCGTATCTATTTGCCATGAAGTGATGGGACCGGATGTCATGATCTTAGCTTTTTTAATGTTGAGTTTTAAGCCAGGCTTTTCACTCTTTTACCACCAAGAAAGTCCCTAACTAATGGCCTTTTTGAGCTGAATATTTTCCCTTGTATTTTTCTGTGAGGCTGAGGGAAGTCTCTTCTCAAACTGCAGCTGTCTTATTTAAGTAAGTTCTGCTCATCCAGGTGTCCTGTCCTTTGCTGACCACAATCAGGGAAGAACTGTAGTCCTGGTTCCCCTTAGTCTAGTGGTTCTTAATCTCCGCTGCTCATGGACATCACAGGGAGCAGAGAGAGGGGGACGATTTTCAAGTGTTGATCCATTACTCTCATTTCAGATCATTTAAATCATAGCCTCTGCGGTGAGGTATAGGAATCAGGATTTTTTAAAGTGCTGTCAATAATTCTCATCCTCAACCAAGTCTGAGAAACACTAACCTATGATCTACTTGGTTGCATTTCTTTCTTCAGTAATTTTCTTTTCACATTTAATGAGAAATATCTGAAGGAGGCCTGAGGCTGAAACTGTCCATATCAGTTTTACCCCTAAACTCTGAAATTGCCTCTGGGGCTCTGGGCAGTGACCTGCTTCTTTCCTTCTCAGCTCTGTCCTTTGCTCCTAAACATTTATCTACCTTTGTTTTCATAGAGATGGGGCATTGTGGAATGGGTCAGATCACAACGGCCAGAATGGTGAGCTCAAATAGACTTTGTGGGTAGGTAGAGATTACGGATTTTACCATGTCCAAGAGCATCAATAAAGGACAGTCACAAGAGGATGCTAAGAACAAATGAAATTGGGAGATCAATTTGAAGTAACAGGAAATGAGGCATACATAGGCCAAAATGAAGTTGAGGATGAAATGACAATTTAGGATTTGTATCCAGACAGGGCAATGCTTGGCTGCTCAACAATATCAGCCATTAGGGAAATGCAAATCAAAGTGTGGGTGAGAAACCATTCCCTCTACTAGTTTGACTATTATGAAAAAAGAAAGGAAGGAAAGAAGGAAGGATAGGAAAAAAAGAGAAAGGAAGGAAGGAGGGAAGGAGAGGGGAGGAAGAAAGAAAGAAATAGGAAGAAAATAAAGAAGGAAGGAAGAAAAAAGAGAAAGGAAGGAAGGAGGGAGAGAGGGAAGGAGAGAGAGAGAGAAAGAAAAAAAGAAAGAAGTTGGCAGGGATGTGGAGAAATCAGAACCCCCCCATGCATTGCTGGTTGCTGGATGGATTGCAGTGCAGGCCTTGGAAGTCATGGAGGGAAGCTGTCCCCCCACCCAGGGGCCTCCATAGGACTCTGCGACCTCCAGAGGCCAAGCCCTTTCACCCAGCAGTCACAACAGCAAGGCCATTTTGCAATGAGTAGAAACCATCCTTAGAAACAGCTAGCTTTCACTGAACACTATTCTCTGCCAGACTCTGTGGTAAGAGGCTTATGTAGGCATCTCACCCATTGCTTGAAAGAACCCTATGACGTGGGACTGAGGGATTAGCAACTGAGATTAAATCAGAACACATTTGGCACATCTTTTCTTCTTGTTTCAAATCCTTAGCTTTGTTAGCTTGTTTAGCTTGGTTGAGATTCCGATCCTTTTTTTTTTTTTTTGATTCTCATGAGCAGTTGGGTCTTGAGAGAGCATCTGTATTTGTTTATATTTAATAGAGATTTTGATCTATGTCTATATCTCACTATATGCATAATTATATATATAACTCTATAGAAATATATATTTCACACATCCCAGTGCCTAACGCAGCACCTATCATACAATAGAAGTTTCACTGATGAACAGAATATAATATATGAACATATACACTCATATATACTCTGTCTGACTTATTTCAGAACTCATATATTCTCACCTATTCAAAAAAAATTAGACCATTAAGGGAATGGATTTCATTTTGCCTTCCAATTGATCCCCTTCATCAAAGTTATACATGGATTAGAAGGTGGAACATCTATGACTCAGTCAGCAAGAAAATAAAGATAAATGAACTAGCTGTGCTGGTGAAAAAAATTTTAGGATATCACATGAGGGCAATGTCCCTCAAATTTAATATGAGCTTAAGTCACATGACTTATTCCTGCAGGGAAATATTTACCGCTCACTTCACCATGTCAAGAACCATCTGGGGTCTCTGGGGTTTCTGAGTGAGATGGACAAGGTCCCTACCCTTGTGAAGGTTCTAATCTAGAATGTAAACACACAATATAAACAAGTTAGAAAAATCTAGAAACTGATCATTTCTATGGTTGAAGTAAATCATCACACATCACATGGGGGTCTGGTGGTAGAGGGGAGGGTCTATTTCAGATAAAGGATGTCCAAGAAAGGCTCATCTGCACTGTCTCCAAGTCCTGGCTGTTGTAGATAGCGCTGCAGTGAACACTGAGGTACATGTGTCATTTTGAATTATGGTTTTCTCAGGGTATATGACCAGTAAAAGGGTTGCTGGGTCATAACTATAAAGCCTCTTGATGAAAGTGAAAGTGGACAGTGAAAAAGTTGGCTTAAAGCTCAACATTCAGAAAATGAAGATCATGGCATCCGGTCCCATCACTTCATGGGAAATAGATGGGGAAACAGTGGAAACAGTGTCAGACTTTATTTTGGGGGGCTCCAAAATCACTGCAAATGGTAACTGCAGCCATGAAATTAAAAGATGCTTACTCCTTGGAAGGAAAGTTATGACCAACCTAAATAGCATATTCAAAAGCAGAGACATTACTTTGCCAACAAAGGTCCGTCTAGTCAAGGCTATGGTTTTTCCAGTGGTCGTGTATGGATATGAGAGTTGGACTATAATGAAAGCTGAGCGCAGAAGAATTGATGCTTTTGAAGTGTGGTATTGGAGAAGACTCTTGAGAGTCCCTTGGACTGCAAGGAGATCCAGCCAATCCATTCTGAAGGAGATCAGCCCTGGGATTTCTTTGGAAGGAATGATGCTAAAGCTGAAACTCCAGTACTTTGGCCACCTCATGCGAAGAGTTGACTCATTGGAAAAGACTCTGATGCTGGGAGGGATTGGGGGCAGGAGGAGAAGGGGACGACAGAGGCTGAGATGGCTGAATGGCATCACTGACTCGATGGACGTGAGTCTGAGTGAACTCCGGGAGTTGGTGATGGATAGGGAGGCCTGGCTGCTGCGATTCATGGGGTCACAAAGAGTCGGACACGACAGAGCGACTGAACTGAACTGAACTGAAGATAGTTGTCTATTTTTCAGTTTTCTGTGGATGGGGTTGGACCTATAGTCTGTCACACAGAGTGACGTCAGGAAGAGAAAAACAAATATTGTATATGAAAGTGTATATGTGGAATCTAGAAAAGTTTCACAAATGAACCTATTTCCCGGGCAGGAATAGAGACACAGACATAGCGGATGGACATTACAGGGCAGGGAAGGGAGGGGTGGGATGAACTGCGAGAGTTGCACAGACATATATACACTACCATGTGTAAAATAGAGAGCTGGTGGGAGCGGCTGTAAAGCACAGGAAGCTTATCCTGGTGCTCTATGATGACTAGAGGGGTGGGATGGGGGGGATGTAGGGGATATTATACGTATATAGCTGATATATCAGCTATATATATATATATATACGTATAATATCAGCTGTATCAGCTATATACATATATCAGCTATATACGTATGCGTATCAGTATATGTATAGCTGACTCACTTCGTCGTACAGCAGAAACTAACATGATATTGTAAAGCAAGTATACTCCAATTAAAAAATAAACAAACAAATCTTGGTTGAATAAAGAGAGACTATTCGAAAGGGAATATCGCAAGGGGAGAAGAGACAGTTTTCCAAGAGTCCAGAGCTCAAGTAAGAGTCAACATTGTCAACTCCCTGATGGAAGCCTCCGAGGGAAAGATTTTTAGCTCCATGTAAACAAGTTTCTAAGAGCCAGCATTTTCTGAAGTTGAATGGGTGGTAGTACCTGGTGTGGGGACCAACCCCTGGACAAGGACACTCTCCAGGTCAATCAGGGTCACAAGATTAGCTTAAGACGTCGACCCAAAGGCCAGTCTGAACATGGGATTCTGTGGCTTTAAAAGCACAAGATGCTGAGAATGAAACAGTCCACTCCTGAAAGTACCTTGAGGGTGAACTCACAAGTAGGCTTCCTCACCAAACTTAATCTCAAACCCAAGACGCAGCACTGTGTTTGAACGTCTCACTTCCCTTGCCTGTGAGCGCTAGCTCTACCTACAGGTTCAGAGGAGGAAGCAGCGACTTCCCAGCCAAAGTAGGCAGGAACCCTCAAAACCAAAGGAGAAAAACAGCTGAAATGTAAGCAGGTAAACTGGGTTCTACATTGAGGAGCGGCATTTTGAAGGGCGAGAGTAGGCCTGGGAATCTGAGGCAAAGTGGAAAGAATAATTGCAGAATTAAATGAGTGAAGAGTCGATGATGGGTTGGTAGGGTAGGAGCTGTGGACACTTGTCTACAAACTTCTGCCCATAGGAGCCGTCGTCCTAGGTGGGCAGGGGACTCACAATCCAGGACTGGATCTGTCCTGTTATGCCCTTGGGCATTGTATTCAATACTTAATTCAATACTTAATTTATCCTCCTGGGCTTCTAGGTCTAGTCTCTCTGTCAAAATGCTCTAGATGGGATTAGATAATATCCAAGACCCCTTTCCAGGTGGTGCAGTGGGTAAAGAACCTGCCTGCCAATTCAGGAGATGTAAAAGACAAGTTTTCAATCCCTGGGTGGGGAAGATCCCCAGAGTAGCAAATGGCAACCCACTCCAGTATTCTTGCTTGGAAAATTCCATGGACAGAGGAACCTGGGGGCTACAGTCCATGGGGTCACAAAGAGTTGGACACAACTGAGCACCCATGAACAAATGGACATCTGTCAAATTTCTTTCAGATTCTTATTCTTCTAGAATATCAGCTATCTCTGAATTTTAAAAGAAGCCTCATGAATACAACAGGATTTACGTGCCCCACTTCTCACTTCTTTTGTGAAGTGTTTTTCCAGTTGGCTTTTCCAGAATTTTGAGTAATTTTGGTTTTCATTTACTTTCCTTGATTGAAAGAAATTTTATGAGCTACATAGACTTCATTTTGCAATTTTGTTGTTTAACTCTATAGTCAATAAAAGGAGTTAAATACTGAAAAACCCCAGTTTGAGTCTTGTCACTAAATATATTTAAACATGTTCTATTTAGTTTTCCAAGAAAGAACTCATAAAAATACCTCCTGTATTCTCATGAAAGTATTGCATTTTAATTAAATATGGAATTTGGCTTCATGTCATGCATAAAGGGATAAAGCCACATGATAGAAAATTAAAGGGCTAATTTAGAAAAAAAAAAAACTCTCAAAGTATTTTACTTAAAACTTCAGCTCAGAACTAAATACTGCTTAATTCCTTTAGATAACCCAAGAACGATTAAATAGTAATTAAGAAAGTTTATTTTAGGAGTTTGCACTTTGAAGACTCTGTTAAATGGATTTCAATGATCTTCCCGTGCGTATACACAGACAGTTTTAAATATTACACCTTAACTAGTTGACTCAACAAGTGAGTTCCTACTATCCACCAGGCTGGATCCTAAGAACACAGAATGAGTGCAGCTGGTCTCTGCTATCCAGGCATTTACTCCTCATCTGCTCCATGGAGACAGCAGGAAAATGGCTCAGCTGGTTGGTTGTAGAGTGATTTTTCTGGGTCAAACTCCAGCTTCACCTTTCACTAGCTGCAAAGCATTAAGCAAGTTGTTCATTCATTCAGAGTTTTAGCATCTTCACCTGTAGAAGGAAAAAAAGTAAGCATAGAACCTCAGAAAGAGTGTTCTGGCTAGAATATTTGAAATAGTATTGAGAGTATGTTAAATATTTAGAATATGTTTGTGAAGAATATTTTGCTGTGTCAGCTTAGTTAGGCTCCACTCCCCAGTGATTCAATCAAACACTAATCTAGGTGTTATGGTGAAGGTGTTTGGTAGATGTGGTTAAACTCCATAATCAGTTAACTTTCAATATGAGAAATTATCCTAGATGATCTGGGTGGCCCTGATTCAATCAGTTGAAAGACCTTAAAATCCAGGCTGAAGCCTCCCTGAAAAGAAGAAATTCTGCCATCGACAGCAGTGCAGGAGAGCCCTGGCCTGCCCTTCCTGATGACCAATCACTGGAAAAGACCCTGCTGCTGGGAAAGATTGAAGGCAGAAGGAGAAGAGGGTGACAGAGGAGGAGATGGTTGGATGGCATCACTGACTCAATGGATGTGAACTTAGGCAAACTCCAGGTGAGGGACAGGGAAGAATCGTGTGCTGCAGTCCGTGGGGTCAGACCCGACTTAGCAACTGAACCCCAACAAGAAGAGACACGTAGCTTACATATGAGAGAAAGAAAGACTACTTACTTCCTCTTTCTCCCCTTTCCTTCCCTTCCTCCCTGCATCCTGGTTATTCAACTATTTTGTGATCCACCCATCAGGCTTCCAGTACATTCTTTCATTATCTACTGCTTACATTTATTGGGTTTGTTTTCTCTCCTTGCAACGAGAGAATGTTAAGTGATACTCTAGGATTTGGCCTTGAGTTCCCCTCTCTCCTCACTGCACATGACCTTATGGGCATTCCACCCACTCCATGACTTCAGCACACTCCTCACTTCTCTCTTTAACCTGGAGCTGTCTCATGAGCTCTGTACCCGCACGTGGAATTGCTTCACTGCTCTTCTCTTAGATGGCTCCCGGAACCCAACTTGTCCCCAAATGAATCCATGTGCTTTCTCCCCAGATCTGCTCCTCCTCCTCCTCAATTCTCTAATTCAGCGACTGACACCACTATCCACTGAATCACTCAAGCCAAACACACCTCCCCTTTGCCCTCAGTAGACTAGCAATTGCTTGGTCCTGTTGATTCTCATTCTTGGTATCTGTCATATCCACTGACTTCTCTGGACCCCTTATTCCTGTCCCACATCCTCAAGGTGGCCTGGAATATTGTGATGATCCTCCAGCTTTCATTCATTCTCATCTCCCTCTCCCTCTTCATCTGTTTGCTCTCATCCACACATCTGGGTCTTGTTTCTAAAACAATCCCCAGTTAATTATCTCCACTGTCTAAAGTCCTTCTCTCCATATATGACCCACATAAACTGGCACACTCATCATGGCAAACCTCTGCCCGATTTCTCCATCCCTCTTTACTCATCATAATCCCTAAACTCTAATCATGTTGATCCAAATGCACTTCATTGAATCTATTCTCCACAGCCCTTCCAGCCCATCTGTGTCTCTGCTGCTAATTGCCCAGAATGCCCTCCCAACTCACCCCCAGTCATCTGCCTATATTAAGTAGTTTCCATTTATCACTTGTTTCATAAAACCACACTGTAGTGAATATCCTCACCCCCATTCTTCTGAGCATTTGTCTATTTCCTTCATTTAAATTTTCAGCGGTGAAAATTTCAGGTCATTTTCATTTTAGGTATGACCTTCAGAGCATACCTACCCATGAAAAATGAAATTTTTCATTTCAGGTCCAAGGGTAGATATGCTCATTTAAAACTTTTAAACTTATTTGTACACAGCTTTTAACAAAGATTATCCAATCCTTTCTCCTTCCTCAATGTGGGAGTCCCTCTTCTCGCCTAGACTATCAGTAAGTCATCATTCTTCTTCATCTTTGTTAGACAAATGGCTTTAAAAAAGTCTTCTCGTGTTATTTTTTTCAGAGTATATTTTCAGATTACAAAAGTCATGCATTCTCATTGCAAAAACACCAACATACAGGCTGTTATGAGTTAAACTATGCTATCCCTCCAAGATATAGTTGAAGCCCTAATCACTGGATCCCATGAGTGTGACCTTGTTTAGAAAGAGGAGCTTTGAGGATGTAATCAGTTTAGATGAGATCATACTGGATGGGGTTGAGCCCTAAATCCAATAACCAGTGTCTTTACAAAGAGAAAGAGATGTGAAGACACATACTCACACAGAAGAGAAATCCCAGTGACGGCAGAGGCAGAGGTCAGAACAATGGTCTGTAAGGCAGAAATGCCAAGGTTTGGCAGCAACCCCCAGAAGCGAGAAGAAAAGAGAAAGGATCTTCCCCTAGCGCCTTCAGACAGAGCATGGCCCAGTGACCCCTGGACTTCAGACTTCTAACCTCCAGAACTAGGAGACAGTATATTTTAAGCCACCCCTTGGTGGCTGCTGGGTTTTTTGGTTTGTTTGTTTGGTTGGTTGGTTGCTTAGTTACAGCACAGCGTTATCTAGTTTCCTGGCCAAGAATCTTACCTGGACCCCCAGCATCAAGAGGATGGAGTCTTAGGCAATGGACCACCAGGGAAGTCCCTTGGTGGTTGCTTTAAACCACCCAGTTCGTGGTATTTTGTTATGTCAGCCCTAGGAGATGAATATATAGGCCTAAAGAGATCATCAGGTTGAAAGTGTGATAAATGTCCTTCACGCAAATCCCCTGAATCTCGTTTAAGATCGGCCTAGGCAACGCCCCCTCCATGAAGCATCTTTCTCCGTGCTTCCAACTGGACAACGGTGTGAAGCGAAGAGAATGGGGCAGCCGGCTCCGTCCGCAAGGGCAGCCGGTGCCGTCGTGGCCACGAGATGGCGCTGCTTCTCCAGCGGCCGCAGCTGTCCCTGACCTCGGGGGGCGGGGGGAGCTGGGTTGAAAGCTCCCAGTCGTGGGAGGCTGCTGGCCTGGTTCCACCCTCCCTCACTCTTGTGAAGCCGCCGCCTTAGAAGGAAAAGATATTTGGAGACCTAGGTCCTGCCTCTTCGCCTGGAGCCTCTCCTGACTCACTGGGTTCAGGGGTGTCTCTCTGAGACCGGCCTCACCGGGGCTGAGCAACCTGCACTCAGCAATCTACAACCTAAACCTGCCCAGGCAAACCTTCACGATTGTCCTGGCCAAACCCGGGGATCCTGCTTCAGTTGCACGAACTCTGAGCTGCAAAGCTCTGTTCACCTCCTGGTTAGATCTTCCCTCCCCCAGGATGCAGGAACGCCCTTCTCTCTTTCTTAATTCTTCTCACAGAAAGAAAGATACCTCTTTCAGGGTGCAAAAACCCCACCAGTTTGGGGGAACCATGACTGAGCAAGTCTTCCCTCCTAAAAAATAAAAATGGGGAGGGCAGAAGACTGAGAAGCGCGGACGGGGAAGGGTCAGACTTGAAAAGGAGAGAAGGAGGCTGGGTGGGTAGATGCTTTTGGAGGGGGAGATCTGGGGTCAGTTTCCTTCCGTATTTCATGATGAAACAGGGTCAAAAAGCAAGGCAGAGAACAGTACCTGAAGGTCAAGCACTTTTGCGGAAAAGGGGAACCGTGGTGGGAGAGGCCTTGTGAAGGTAAGGGCCCACTGCGACGTTGGAAACCAGTTGTTCGCTCGCTTGTGTACTTAAGAAATGTTTATTAAGCATCTGTTATGTGACCACACTGTTTTAAAAGATAACCATAGGGAATTCCCTGGGGGTCCAGTGGTTGGGACTCCAGGCTCTCCCTGAGGAGGGCCCAGATTCAATCCTCCAAGGAACTAAAATCCCACAAGCCACTGCAAGACCATGCCAGAAAAAAATAAACGGTTAAAAAACAAAAAGACATGAGGAAATACCAATGAACAAGGAGAGAAAAATCCAAGCCTTTCGGAAATATTCTAGTTGGAGAAGGGAGCTAATAAAAAAGAATAAGCATAACAGATTAATAAGAAGAACGGAATGGCTAGTAGGTGATGGGTTTTGTGGAAATACTAGATCAGGATAAGGGAAATCAGATTATCCTGGGGTGGGGAAGCTGTGACTTCAAATTCTACATCAACACTTCAGGGAAGTCCTCACTGTCCTCAAAGACTTGAAGGAAGTGATGGAGTTGTCTGTATTGCTGTTGGTGGATGATGGTTGGTGGAGTGGTGGGGGCCAGTGACCCAACAGAGAGAGCAGCCAGTTAGCTGCCTGGCCTGTTAATGTTGCCCTTAGAGAACGTGGGAAGCTGAAACCAGAGAAGAGGGGGAAAATGAGATGGTTCAGGCAAGATGGGGCAGTGCAGATGCAGCAGAGGAGTCAGAGAAAGAAACGGAAGGAGTTCAAGTGGGGTTCAGGAAACTGCAGGTAGGGAGCGATTCTGCATTCCACATACCCAAGGAGGGTGGAAGAACTGGGAGGTCTTGCCAAGAAGGACAGGAGACTTAGTAGAAGTGGTCAGAGTGAGAGAGGTGGGGAGATTCTGTGGATAAGCCACGGATGTCTGGGTTAGAATCTGAGATGCCACTGGCAGAATAGATCAAAGTGGTGACAAAATCAAGACTGTGGCTTTGGGAGTGCCCTGAAAACAACCTTGGTATGGGCAGACACCCAGGGCATCCCCGAGTCAACCACCCTGCCTTTGCACTCTTCTGAAAGGGTGGCCAGATTATACTGAGCAGTGTGGGAAATTTCTCCCCTGCCTTGGCAACACCATTGAATTTTACGTGCTCCCTAAAGCGGTTTGGGATGCATGGATGCCTGCTAGGAAATTTTATACGATGAACACATTTGCACTTACAAATGCTGAGGGCCTTAAATGCCCCACGTAGTCACCCATTTCTCTCATCAGAGATGACTTACTTTGTTCTCTTCCAAGAGGGCAAGGTGTGTCTGTGTTTATGTAAATCTCTGTGAGAGGCAGTGTGGGGGTGTTGGGTTTGAGACCACAGTAAGACCGGTGGAGCAGAAGGTTGGCAGTGACTTGAAGGAAGTGTCGCTGGGAGCGGCAAAGTGGAGGGTGGGAGCCTTAACCAAGACGTGTGTGGAGGGAGACGTGGGTCTAGTCTCCTTCATCTGGGAGTGGTTTCCCTTGTGCAAGTTCTCTTAATTTTCTCCACCGTAATGCTGGCCTCGCCTCCGCTCAGCTTGTGAAAGAGGAATCGTCATTGGGAGGTGGTGACGCATGTGCCTGGGCAGAAGGGAAATGAACAGTGATGAGTCATTTGCTCACAGGCTACTTCAACAGACACTGAACATCTCCTAGGAACTTGGAGACACGTTGCAGGTGTGAGGGGCATGTCGGTGGACACAATAGGGGCCTGCTCTTTGAGAATTACCTTCCTTTAAGGGGAGACAGAGGATGAGATGGTTGGATGGCATCACCAACTCGATGAACATGAGTTTGAGTAGGAGTTGGTGATGGACAGGGAGGCCTGGCGTGCTACAGTCCATGGTTTCGCAGAGTCGGACACAACAGAGCGACTGAACTGAACTAAACTGAAGGGGAGACAGAAGCTACATAAGAGAGGTAGTTCGGAGAGGTTGAGCTCGAGGGACTGGGAAGCTGATAAAGGAAAAAGGGGCTTCCCAGGTGGCGCTAGGGGTAAAGAACCTGACTGCCAGTGCAGGAGACTAAGAAACGCAGGTTCAATCCCAGAGTCAGGAAGATGTCCTGAAGGAGGGCATGGCAACCCACTCCAGTATTCTTGTCTACAGAATCCCATGGACAGAGGAGCCTGGGGGGGCTATAGGGTCCATAGGGTCGCAAAGAGTTGGACATGACAGAATCAACTGAGCAAGATTTAATCTAATTAATTTCATTTATAAATTAAGTGCATTAAGAGATTAACAACAATAACTAATAATAAAATAGAACAATTATAACAATATACCATAATGAATGTTACATGAATTTGGCCTCTGTTTCTCTCAAGATATCTTATTGTAGTCTACTCATCCTTCTTGTGATGATGTGAGATGATAAAAATGCCTCTGTGATGAGGATTTAGGCCCTGTGACATAGTATAGGTTACTATTGACCTTCAGAAGGAGGACCATCTGCTTCTGGTGATCCTGGATCAATGAGCGTGACGATGTCAATGGTTGCATGTCAGGAGCAGATGATTTCGAATGTTGGGGATCCCAGGTCGGGTGGGGCAGGATGGTGTGAGATTTCATTACACTGCTCAGAATTGTCAACAACGATCCCCAGCCTTTTTGGCTCCAGGGACTGGTTTCATGGAAGACCATTTTTCCATGGACCTGGGATGGGAGGATGGTTCAGTAAATGACATTTATTGTGCACTTAATTTCTATTATTATTAGTACATCAGTTCCACCTCAGATCATCAGGCATTAGATCCACTCGGGAGCCCTGTAATTTAAAATGTACGAATTGTTTATCTTTAGGGTTTTCCATTTATTATTTTCAGACCACAGTTGATCGTGAGTAACTGAGGCCACAGAAAGCAAAGCCGTGGATAATGGGGACCACTGGGCACATTCTCAACTATTCCCACATCTGTGAAGTTGATGTCATAATAGCACTATTTTATTGAGACATTTTGAAGATGGACTGACATAATAGCTATAAAGTATCTAGTGACTGATACAGGCCAAGTGCCCAGGAGATGTACCTGTAGTTACTATTATTGGTGTTCAAAGAAGAACCTCAGAGATAGGAATGGGACAGGGGAGGGATGCTTGCAATAGTTTAGTTTATAAGTAAACTTCCTTCATCAACATGACAGGCTACAGAATTTGTGGGGTCCAGGGCAAAGTGAAAATACAGAGCACAAGAAAAATTATTGATGTCACTAATTATTAGAGGAATGCAAGCCAAAATTACCATAAGGTATCACCTCACTAGTCAGAATGGCCATCATCAAAAAGTCTACAAATAATAAATGCTGGAGAAAGTGTGAAGAAAAGGGAGCCCTCCTACACACAGTTGGTGGGAATGTAAATTGGTATAGCCACATGGAGATCAGTATGGAGGTTCCTTAAAAATGTTTTTAATAATTTTAAAAAAACACCCTAAAAGTAGAGTTACCATATGATCCTGCAATCCCACTCCTGGGCATATATTCAGAGAAAGCTCTAATTTAAAAAGATACGTGCTCCTTAATGTTCATTGCAGCACTCTTTACAATAACCAAGACATGGAAACAACCTAAATAAATGTTCATTGACAGATGAATGAACAAAGATGTGGTGTATATATGTGTGTGCTCAGTCATGTCATGTCTGACTCTTTGCAACCCCATGGACTGTAGCCAACCAGGCTCATCTGTCCATGGGATTCTCCAGGCAAGAATACTGGAATGGGTTTCCATTTTCTTCTCCAGGGGATCTTTCTGACCCAGGGATTGAAGGCATGACTGTTGGGGTCTCCTGCTTCGCAGGCGGATTCCTTATCACTGTGCCACCTGGGACACCTACTCCAGGGGATCTTCCCAACTCGGGGATCAACCAGGTCTCCTGCACTGCAGGCAGAATCTTTACCAGCTGAGCCACCAGGAAAGCCCAAGAATACTGGAGTGGGTAGTTTATCCCTTCTCCAGAAGATCTTCCAGACCCAGGAATTGAACCAGGGTCTCTTGCATTGCAGGCAGATTCTTTACCAGCTGAGCTATCAGGGAAGCCCATATATATTTATAGGAAATAAATACATAAATAAATATATATATATATATATATATATATATATATATATTTGAGTATATATATTGAATACTGCTGCTGCTGCTAAGTCACTTCAGTCGTGTCTGACTCTGTGTGACCCCATAGACGGCAGCCCACCAGGCTCCCCCATCCCTGGGATTCTCCAGACAAGAACACTGGAGTGGGTTGCCATTTCCTTCTCCAATGCATGAAAGTGAAAAGTGAAAGTGAAGTCACTCAGTCGTGTCTGACTCTTAGCGACCCCATGGACTGCAGCCTACCAGGCTCTTCCTTCCATGGGATTTTCCAGGCAAGAGTACTGGAGTGGGGTGCCATTGCCTTCTCCGGTATATGAATACTACTCAGCCATAAAAAGGAATGAAATAATGCCATTTGAAGCAACCTGAATGGACCCAGAGATTATCATACTAAGTGAAGTAATCCAGACAGAGAAAGACATACCATATGATACCACTTATGTATGAAATCTTTTAAAAAAATGATGTAAATGAACTTATTTACAAAAGAGAAATAGACCCACAGACATAGATAACAAACTTATGGTTATCGAATGGGAAAGGGTGGAAGGGATCAAATTAGGAGTTTGAGATTAACATATACACACTACTACATATGAAATAGACAACCAATAGGGACCCACTATATAGCACAGGGAAGTGTACTGGGTAGTAACCTAAAAGGGAAAAGAATCTGAAAATGAATATGAATATATATACTTATACACACACACACACATATACATTTTGTTGTTTAGTAGCTGAGTCATATCCGACTTCTTTGCCACCCCATGGACCATAGCCTGCCAGGCTCCTCTGTCCACGGGATTCTCCAGGCAAGAATACTGGAGTGGGTTGCCGTGCCCTCCTCCAGGGCATCTTCCTGACCCAGGGCTTGAACCCACGTCTCTTATGTCTCCTGCATTGGCAGGCAGGTTCTTTACCACCTGGGAAGCCCAGTAGGGTGGTACCTGATGCAACTGAAAACGCTCTACAAACCAGAGCCCTGGGAGACGAGTGATGCAAAAGTTTAAAAAGTTTACACAGTTTTCTCCAAGTCACTGTTAGTGGGATTACTATAATCAGACACCTGGTCACCTCAACTTCTGGTGCTGCATTTTTACCTAGTTTGCAAGGTGAGTAAAATTCGGATATGATCCTGGTCTCTCTACTTGGGTTCATGTGACATGTATTAATTTAAGAGTTATCTTTCTTTTGGCTAGAGAGGGATTGACACTTGACCTTAGTTTTCTTTGAACGTGAAATGCAAGTCCATAATATCAAGCATTATGTATATTTTTACGTCTGTGTAGATTCTTGTTTGAAATGTAAGTGCCCAGAGATATTGGCCTAAATTGACCATTTTCTTTCTTTCTTCCTGTCCTTCCTCTCTCCCTCTCTCCTTTCTTCCTTTCTTTATCCTTTTCTTTCTTTCTTCCTGTCTGCTTTCTTCCTGTCTTCTTTCTCCCCTTTCCTTTCTTCCATTTTTTTTTTTAAGCATGCGTGCTCCGTCGCTCAGTCATGTCCCACTCTTTGCAACCTCATGGACTGTAACCCACCAGGCTTCTCTGTCCATGGAATTCTCCAGGCAAGAATACTGACGTGGGTGGCCATTTCCTTCTCCAGGGGGTCTTCCTGACCCAGGGATTAAACCTGCGTTTCCTGCATTGGCAGGTGGATTCTTTGCCACTGGGACACCTGGGAAGGCACCCCCCCCCCAACCCCAACCACCACATTTTTTTTAAAGAATGCCTAGCAAAAAAAAAAAAAAACCCACACACAAAACCAAAACCTAGTATATGCTTTTCATACAAATGAGTTTAGCAAGTCACTTTGGGTGTACAACCCTGGTTCTTAGCTGGGAATGCTCTCCCATTTGGTAATGTCTGGAGACATTTTTCATTGTCACAATTGGCCGGGGTGGGGGATCCCTACTGGCATCTAGTGGGTAGAGCCCACTACATCCTACATCCTCCAGTGCTCAAAACAACAAAAAATGATCCAAAGCTGAACAACAAAAAAATGAGTCCAAAACAAATGGTCCCAAATGTCTAAATTTCCTGAGATGGAGAAACCCTACTGTCAAGGAAGAGGAAGAAACATGGAATCAACGATCAAGATTCTGCATCTCTGATTAAGAAGAGAAAAAGTTCCTGTCACCTGTTCAGCATCTCTTCTGGGACCCGTGATGGAGTAGAGGGAGTTGCTTCTGCAGCAGTGAGTCCCAGGGTGTGTCTCACCCCAGTGGTCAGGAAAACACTGCACAAAAAGAAAATCAACTGGTGCAAAGTCAGAAAATGGTCATAAATGTGTAAAGGTTTCCTGTATGTTTTGTATCTTAGGAAGTTTACTTTCTCCTGCCTGTTCTGAGTGAGTCCAGACATGCCCACTAAGGCAATCCCCAGGCTTGGCTTCCAGTTTGCCTTGTGAATGGAGAGACCATGTGTGTGCTTGACTCACTGTGAGAAGCAGCACTGGAGCAGACTGAATTTCCTACAAAAAGGGGAGACATAAATATAACTTTAATGATGGTATCAAGAGTTAAGGAATATCCATTTCTGGGCATGCAAACAGTATCTAACCCTTCACTGATCTCAATTGCCATTTATTAATCTTCTTAATTAACCCAATTTTTTTATTTTTGCCGAGAGGGAAAAAGAAAAGGGAAGGAAAAAGAGAAAGCAAAAGATGATGAAAGAGACACTTCACAGAGATAGGGACTGGTATGAGAATACAGATGATTTATCCAAGCAGCAGGTTCCCTGGTGGTTAGTCTTATTAATTTCTTCCAAATGTCCTTGCTTGTGTAATTATTTTAAAAACAAATTAAATATTTAAATTAAGATAAAGATAAAGTTAGGATTAAATTACTGCATCTACTCATAACCTCATTTTCAATTTTGACATATATTTGCCCTCAATAGGGGTTGATTGTCCCAGTTTAAAACCCTATCTGCCAGGAATATAAGAAAACTGCTTGTTTCTCTAAACAAAACTGGCTTTTATTATCAAACTTAAAATTGTTTTCAACATGACTTTGTCAACGATAGCTCATTTTGTTTCCATTTGCTTGTTTTTCTTCTCTTCATATAGATATTGGCCATTTACCTTTCTTCTCTTCTAAATTACCTATTAATGTCTTTTGCCCACTTCTGGTGTTGTCTCTTCTGTTGGAAAGAGTTCTTTGCACAGTAAGGATTTTTCCCCCTTTTTAAGTTGTTGTTTTTTTCTCATGTTGCAGATTTTTAATGGTATTCTAGATGTGGGCTTCCCTCATAGCTCAGTTGGTGAAGAATCCACCTGCAATGCAGGAGAGCTGGGTTTGATCCCTGGGTTGGAAAGATCCCCTGGAGAATGGAAAGGCTACCCAGTCCAGTTTTCTGTCCTGGAGAATTCCATGGACTGTATGGTCCATGGGGCCACAAATAGTTGGACACAACTGAGTGACTTTCACTTTCACTAGATGTGTACAGCAGTCATGTGCTTTTATTATGAAACTTTCATACCTTTTGCTTCACTATGTGTTACCAAACACGTGGCCAGTTTGTCACTTATTTGCTTATTCATTCATTCATTTATTCAAGAAGCAGAAACCAAATGCTTTCTATGAGTCAGAGGAACCACCAACACCACTGCTACCGTAATGACAACAACAAAATAAAACACAGAACAAAATCCTTAGGAATACATGTAAAATAAAATGTGCAGGATCATTTTAAAGAAAATACTAAAATTTAGCTGAAGTACACAAAAGAAAGGAAAATCCCCTGGAGTAGGAAATGGCAACCCATTCATGTATTCTTGCCTGGAAAATTTCATGGACAGAGGAGCCTAGTGGCCTGCCATCTATAGGGTGGCAAAGAGTCAGACACAACTGAGTAACTGAGCACACACACACACACACAAGAAAGACTGAATAAATGGAGACATACTATATTTCTGGATGGGAATAGTTACCTTATAAAGATGTTAATTCTAATGTTATTTAAAAATTAAAAATTTATAAGAATAAATACATAAAATTTTATAGAAAATAGTAATAATAGATGATTTGACTAATATGATATTAAAACAGATTATACTTTCTCAGTATTTAAAATAATTGGGAAAAGAATTATTAAATGGTCATAGGGCAGCTGATTAATTATTGTGGGGAAAGGCTAAAATCTTACAGTATGTTTATAAAATATAAAAACATTATGTTTTATGCCAAATTAAACTCTAGAAAGACTTATGATTTTTTACAAATATTCCAAGGTTTCCCTGGTTTTCCAAGGTTTTCCTGGCTCAGATGGTAAAGAACCTGTCTGCAATGCTGGAGACCAGGATAGAGTCCCTGAAGAAAGGAATGGCAACACATTGCAGGATTCTTGCCTGGAGAATTCTGTGGACAGAGGAGCCTGGCGGGCTACAGTCCATGGGGTTGCAGAGTTAGACATGACTGAGTGACTGAGGGTGCACATGAATATTGAAATTATAAAGTTACTGAAAGAAAATGTAAAGTACAATATCAAAGAACAAAATCTACTATGTAAAAATCTGATGGCATGGAACTGCCAAAGATTTTTGTAACAACAATGTCAAATTAAAATAGATGTTATGTAGAAAATGTATGTGTGTGTGTGTGTGTGTGTGGCATCTGTACACAGAGGGGTGGAATAGAAATCTGCAATATCCCAAATACATAAAGCACTCTTCACATCTTCAATAAAAAGAACAAACCTTTCATAGAAAAATAGGCAAAGGACATGATTGGACAATTCAATAAAGAAAATACAAAGAAACTATACATATTTATTTAAATATTAAACTTTGGTAGTAATGAAAGAAATGTTAACAGTCCAGCAAGGACCAAAATCACAACATTAAAGACCATGTGAGAAATGCACACTCACGTCCACTACCGTTGAGACCCTGATTAGGACTGATTTGAGGGGATACCGTTAAGCTGCCCTGAATTTAGCCGATAAAAACAACAAACACTTTTTCACAAATTCCTTGGGAATCTGGGTGCAACTTAACTGGGTCCCTTAGCCCAAGGACCCTTTCAAAGCTGCAGCCATGAGCCTGGCTGGAGGACTAAGTCATCTCAAGGCTCCACGACCAGGAGGACCCACCTCCCTGCTGGTAATCGGTTCTTTCTGGTCAGAGACGTCAGTCTAGGCCACATTCAAGCCCACACATTTGACGACATAAGAACCAAAAGTGAGGATCACTGAGCCTCATCTTGGAGGCTGCTCACCCAGGAGACAATTTGGCAATAGGTGTCAAAAGTGAAGGCACATTTTATTGACACGTCTGTTCTAAGGAAATAATTGAAAAAAGTACACAAGGAAAAGAATGTAGGAACATTTTTTATATGGAATGGCATATAATAGAATAAAATAGGAACAACCAAATGTCAATAGTCTTCTTTAAGTAAATTGGGTTTTAGCTTCATAACAGAACAGTGCAGTGCAGTTCAGTTCAGTCACTCAGTCATGTCCAACTCTTTGCGACCCCATGAATCGCAGCAAGCCAGGTCTCCCTGTCCATCACCAACTCCTGGAGTTCACTCAGACTCAAGTACATCGAGTCAGTGATGTTATCCAGCCATCTCATCCTCTGTCGTCCCCTTCTCCTCCTGCCCCCAATCCCTCCCAGCATCAGAGTCTTTTCCAATGAGTCAACTCTTCGCATGAGGTGGCCAAAGTACTAGAGTTTCAGCTTTAGCATCATTCCTTCCAAAGAAATCCCAGGGCTGATCTCCTTCAGAATGGACTGGTTGGATCTCCTTGCAGTCCAAGGGACTCTCAAGAGTCTTCTCCAACACCACAGTTCAAAAGCATCAATTCTTCGGTGCTCAGCCTTCTTCACAGTCCAACTCTCACATCCATTCATGACCACAGGAAAAACCATTGCCTTGACTAGATGGACCTTTGTTGGCAAAGTAATGTCTCTGCTTTTCAATATGCTATCTAGGTTGGTCATAACTTTTCCAAGGAGTAAGCGTCTTTTAATTTCATGGCTGCAGTCACCCTCTGCAGTGATTTTGGAGCCCCCCAAAATAAAGTCTGACACTGTTTCCACTGTTTCCCCATCTATTTCCCATGAAGTGATGGGACCAGATGCCATGATCTTCGTTTTCTGAATGTTGAGTTTTAAGCCAACTTTTTCACTCTCCACTTTCACTTTCATCAAGAAGCTTTTTAGTTCCTCTTTCTGCCATAAGGGTGGTGTCATCTGCATATCTGAGGTTATTGATATTTCTCCCGGCAATCTTGATTCCAGCTTGTGTTTCTTCCAGTTCAGCGTTTCTCATGATGTACTCTGCATAGAAGTTAAATAAGCAGGGTGACAATATACAGCCTTGTTGTACTCCTTTTCCTATTTGGAACCAGTCTGTTGCTCCATGTCCAGTTCTAACTGTTGCTTCCTGACCTGCATACAGATTTCTCAAGAGGCAGGTCGGGTGGTCTGGTATTCCCATCTTTTTCAGAATTTTCCACAGTTTATTCTGATCCACACAGTCAAAGGCTTTGGCATAGTCAATAAAGCAGAAATAGATGTTTTTCTGGAACTCTCTTGCTTTTTTGATGATCTAGCGGATGTTGGCAATTTGATCTCTGGTTCCTCTGCCTTTTCTAAAACCAGCTTGAACATCTGGAAGTTCATGGTTCATGTATTGCTGAAGCCTGGCTTGGAGAATCTTGAGCATTACTTTACTAGCGTGTGAGATGAGTGCAATTGTGCGGTAGTTTGAGCATTCTTTGGCATTGCCTTTCTTTGGGATTAGAATGAAAACTGACATTTTCCAGTCCTGTGGCCATGGCTGAGTGTTCCAAATTTGCTGGCATATTGAGTGCAGCACTTTCACAGCATCATCTTTCAGGATTTGAAATAGCTCAACTGGAATTCCATTACCTCCACGAGCTTTGTTCATAGTGATGCTTTCTAAGGCCCACTTGACTTCACATTCCAGGATGTCTGGCTCTAGGTCAGTGATTACATCATCATGATTATCTGGGTCGTGAAGATCTTTTTTGTGCAATTCTTCTGTGTATTCTTGCCACCTCTTCTTAATACCTTCTGCTTCTGTTAGGTCCATACCATTTCTGTCCTTTATTGAGCCCATCTTTGCATGAAATGTTCCCTTGGTATCTATAATTTTCTTGAAGAGATCTCTAGTCTTCCCCATTCTGTTGTTTCCTCTATTTCTTTGCATTGATCACTGAGGAAGGCTTTCTTATTTCTTCTTGCTATTCTTTGGGACTCTGCATTCAGATGCTTATATCTTTCCTTTTCTCCTTTGTTTTTTGGTTCTCTTCTTTTCACAGCTATTTGTAAGGCCTCCTCAGACAGCCATTTTGCTTTTTTGCATTTCTTTTCCTTGGGGATGGTCTTGATTCCTGTCTCCTGTACAATGTCACGACCCTCATTCCATAGTTCATCAGGCACTCTATCTATCAGATCTAGGCCCTTAAACCTATTTCTCACTTCCACTGTATAATCATAAGGGATTTGATTTAGGTCGTACCTGAATGGTCTAGTGGTTTTCCCTACTTTCTTCAATTTCAGTCTGAATTTGGCAATAAGGAGTTCATGGTCTGAGCCACAGTCAGCTCCTGGTCTTGTTTTTGTTGACTGTATAGAGCTTCTCCATCTTTCGCTGCAAAGAATATAATCAATCTGATTTCGGTGTTGACCATCTGGTGATGTCCATGTGTAGAGTCTTCTCTTGTGTTGTTGGAAGAAGGTGTTTGCTATGACCAGTGCATTTTCTTGGCAAAACTCTATTAGTCTTTGCCCTGCTTCATTCCGTATTCCAAAGCCAAATTTGCCTGTTACTCCAGGTGTTTCTTGACTTCCTACTTTTGCGTTCCAGTCCCCTATAATGAAAAGGACAGTAGGATGCAGCAATTAAAATTATGTAGATGCAGACATAGTAATGGGCTTCTGAGGTGGCGCTAGTGGTAAAGAACCTGCCTGCCAATCCAGGGGACATAAGCAACATGGGTTCCATCCCTTGGTCTGGAAGATCCCCTGGAGGAGGGCATGGCAACCCACTCCCCTGGAGAATCCCATGGACAGAGGAGGCTGGCTGGCTACAGCCCAAAGCGTTGTAAAGAGTTGGACATGACTGAAGCGACTTGGCACACATGCCTACATGGCATTATGGAAAGGTGTTATTGAAATGACTGAATTAAAAATCAAATTTTAAAAAACCTTAAAAATATACACTTTTTATAAATTGTTAAGCATATGCACAGGAAAAAGTCTGAAATAACAGACTCCAAAATATTGACATGATTATTTCTTTGAAACAGTGGGAATACACATGATTTAAATTTTTCTTTCTTCTGGCTAATTCATATGGTTTACATTTTATACAGTGGTCATATTATATTTTATAGCAAAAATGAACCAATGCTTGTAATGAAAAGTAAGTAAGAAAACCATCTTCACTTGCTCATATTTGTACTGGACATTTGCACTGAGTCTTAGCTCACTCAGGTTGCTATAACAAAAACACCATAGACTTGGTAATTTAAACAACATGCATTTATTTCTCACAGTCCTGGAGTCTGGGCAGTCCAAAGTACTGGAATATTTAGTGTTTGGTAAGAACCTTCTCCCAGGTTCATAAACAGTGATCTTTTTGCCCTGTCCTCACAGAGTGGAAGATTGACAGGGTTCTCTGGGTCTCTTCTCTAAGGGCACTGATCTCATTCATGTGGGCTTCACCCTCATGACCTAATTACCTCTCAAAGGGCCCACCTTCACACACCATCACATTGGGGATTATTGTTGTTATTCAGTTGCTCAGTCGTGTCTGACTCTGAGGCCCCATGGACTGCAGCACACCAGGTTTCCCTGTCCATCACCGACTCCTGGAGATTACTCAAACTCATGTCCTCAAGTTGGTGATGCCATCCAACCATCTCATCTTCTGTTATTCTCTTCCACTCCTGCCTTCAATCTTTCCCAGCATCAGGGTCTGTTCCAGTGAGTCAGCTCTTCGCATCAGGTGGTCATAGTATCGGAGCTTCAGCTTCGGTCTCAGTTCTTCTAATGAATACTCAGGGTTGATTTCCTTTAGGATTGACTGATTTGACCTCCTTGCAGTCCAAGGGACTGGATATACAATCCAAGGGACTCTCAAGGGTCTTCTCCAGGACCACAATTCGAAAGCATCAGTTCTTCAGCACTCAGACTTCTTCATGGTCCAACTCTCACAACCGTATACAACTACTAGAAAAACCATAGCTTTGACTATACGGACCTTTATCAGCAAAGTGAAGTCTCTGCTTTTAAATATGCTGTCTAGGTTTGTCATCTACTCATGGACATGAGTTTGAGCAAATTCTGGGAGCTAGTGAAGGACAGGAAAGCCTGATGTGCTGCAGTCCATGGGGTCACAAAGAGTCAGACATGACTGAGTGACTGAACAACAATAACAACAAAACAATTCGTCATGTCTTTCCTTCCAAGAAATGAATGTCTTCTAATTTCATGGCTGCAGTCACCATCTGCAGTGATTTTGGAGACTGAGAATTAGAATTCAATGTATGAATTTGGGGGGACATAGCATTCAGTCATCAGCAGATAATGCATGCAGTCAGCAGCCCTGGCGAGTCCTCCCTTCTCACTATTAGCCCCCACATTCCTAAGGTACTTCCCAGCAGCCTGAACTCAGTAAGATCCTTCAAGAACCGGACCCAGACCATTCTTTCTCTCCCTGGAGAAGATTCTGCACAAGCATCCTCCAGGGACTCTGTCACCAGCTGCACATCCTAGGAAGCGGGGTTGCCATTGTTTCTAAGCATAGATGAACAACACCATTAAGCACACAGCTTACCAGCATGGAAGACCACAGTGTACTGTGGAATGCTGTTCTCCAGAGCCTTCCTGGACTCCTCATATATCCGCTTAACACTGACACTCTCCTGTCCTGTCAAGATGAGTCTAAGAGAAAAAGAGCAGTAATTTTTTCATTTTTTTTTTTTTTACCATTCCTTTGAAATTTTCAAGACATTGTTTTTGGAACACAAAGCTCTCATGTTCTATTAATAAATGAGAATTAAAATAAACACATGAAATTGAGCTGTCAGGACTTCATTTTGATGAGATTATTTCTGCTGAAACATTTAATTGGGTATGGTTTATGCATTGACAATGATCAATATATTCATTCCCCAGTGAGCTGAGAATCAAATCCCTGTGTTTGAAGGAATCATTTATACGTATGTTATGGGTTCTTTAAATAAAACAAGTGAAACCCATAGCTGCACAATATTAGCAAAATACTTCACAGAATGCACTGAGATTCCTTTATTGGCTGATGTGGTAATTAAATTCATGTGCTATAAAGCAGTGCAGAGAGCTGGTTTATTCCTTTCTGAATGAGATTCATTCTTTTCAGTTTTAGAAATTAGAATTGGAAAATGCCTGTATTTAAGGCAAAGTGCTTTCAAAACTAATCCCAAAGAAGAGAATTCTTAATATGGCAGTGCTTTGGAAATGTGAAGTTACTCCCTTCCCGACCTTTCTTAAGCCCCAGCCCCCAGCCCTTTTTATCTGATTCTGAAACTGCCTCCGACATAATTGGGTTTCCTAAGACCTGTTTCTCTCACTGGACACGATTGTGAACAAAGAGGGCTGAACTGGGAAAATAATTAATTTTAATGAGAGAGACACTGGGGGAGTGTGAGTGGCTGCCTCCGTTTGCTTTGATTTAAAATAATGAATGTTCATGCGGCAAATAGAGCAGAAAGATTACAAACATCTAGTCCTAAACAGAGGTGGCATTTTTATACAATCTAACGAAATCTCTGACAAGCCATGTTCGCGACTGGGTCTGCTCAAGCGTGACAGAACGTCTTGGGGGCTCTGTATTTCTCATCTTAGTTTGTACCAACTTGTACAAAATACGCTCCATCAAAGGTATATGGAGGGTGTGCCCGGTTACTTCTATCTCGTCAGGTTACGGGTGTAGGATTTTCTCCTTTAGGTGTTTAGGGCCTTCTTTTTACAAATGTTTTCCATTTTGTTTGAAGACTGTCTTACCTGCCCAGTCTTCTGACATAGGAAAGGACCGTGAGCGCCTTATAGTGGAGACAGCTCCATGCTTGTCACTGAACTGCTGTACCTCTAACAGCACTGGTGCGCACGGGCTCAGAAAACCTCTGCTGGAATGAATAAGTGGAAACTGACGAGCCCACCACTGAAATGTAGACACTGTCTTCATTTTGCTTTCTAGCTCTCCAGTGTTTTATAAGGATGAATATTTGTACCTGGGAGAGGCCATTCAAGAGGAATAAACAAACCTTGGCATCTTGGTGGCTCAAAAATTTTTTCTTAATCAATGAAAATGCCACTGTGAGCCAAGTGGCTTTCTCCAGGGCAGCTCCACTCCAAGCAGTGACTCAGGGATCCAAGACACTCCTAAACCAAGTGGGTTTTCCTGGGGACAGACCTCCCCGCCACAACAACCTGTGTCCTTTGCTTCTTTGCAAAAAAGCTTTAGTCTTCTAGGCTTTCCCTGAATTTCAAAAAGAAAAAAAAAATCAGAGAAATGAAAAAAAATACAGAAACAAAAGAGTTAAGCAAACCAAAATAATAATAGTTTAAACATAAAACAAAGTAAGGACCTTTAAGTTCCTCCTCAAGGGCCATGGATATTAATAATATCCTGAGCCATTTCCTTGAGTTGTTTTGCAGATACTGAAACCCCCACCAGGTGGAAGAAGTTAACTGTATACTGACCACAAACCCATAGACTCCGGTTAGTTAGAACCAGAAGGTTGATGGTTAAGATTTCCAAAACACCTTTACCTCACTACCAATCAATCAGAAGGATGTCCAGAGTTTACCAGGCATCCTACAAACTTTATCCCTAGCTTTGCCTTCAAAAAACTCTTCCCTGAAAGGGTCTTTTGAGCATGATTAGAGAGAGAGAGGGAGAGCCCCTTGGTCCCTAGGAGTCAGGGTTGGAAAGAAAAAAGCAATAGAAACAGGAGAAGAAAGCCCACCCTGTTTAAAAATATTGCCTGGAATTTCAGGAGATAGTGTTTCTTTAAAAGACAAAGAGGGGGACTTCCCTGGTGGTCAGTTAAGAATCCTCCTGCCAATGCAGAGGACACAGGTTCGATCCCTGGTCCAGGAAGTTCTCACATGCCACAGAGCAATTAAGCCCACAGTCACAGCGACTGAGCCCATGCCCTAGATCCTGAGCTCTGCAACAAGAGAAGCCACCGCTGTGAGAAACCCTTGCACTGCAAGGAAGAGTAGCCCTCACTTTCTGCAACTAGAGAAAGCCTGTGTGCAGTAAAGAAGACTCATAAATTATGTTTTTTTTAAGCCAAGGAACAAGAGGAAAGTAAGAGAGGTGTGTTTGAAATGTACGCTCTCAAGTAAACACTGGTTAGCAGGTAACTGTCTGGCGAGAGTTTCCCACGGTGGTCAGCCCTGATGGTTCTAAGTGGAGGTGGCTAGATTTGGGGGTTTGGCGGGGAGGGGAGCAAAGAGGGTTGAGTGATTCTGGCCCCTAGTCTGCTAGTGGCATCTGGAACTCATTTACAATTGCTTCCTAAAACCATATTTCATTGAACAGAAGTCTCTTACAACATTTGCCTTAGAAATCAATGCTCCGATAATCCTTTGCACTGTTTTTATAGTTTCGTACGACGTGTTGATAGAGTGGCTCTGAACTTGTTAACTGTAAAACTGAAAATCCAATCATCTCACTGGCCTAGAAACTCATTACTCCTTTAACCTCCTAGATAAAAACTAACCAAATGATGCCTCTTACAAATGACTGCTCAGATAATTTTAATCCCATGGGAGAAGCTATATTTCAGATATTCATTTTTTGTACAAATGGATTTGATTTATCATTATTGTCTCATTTACATTAAATATTAAGAATGTAATAACATTCGAGGGGAATTTAAGTATTTATTTTTACCTTTACCTTCCCTTTATGGCAAGCAGTCTTGAGTGTCCACATCCAGTGGTGACGCATTTCTTTAAAAATTCTTGTAAAACAGGGTCAATTGGAAGAAAAAATTTAATAATAGTGTAGATGATACACACACATGGTGAAAATCTGTGAAGTTGGAATTTGAATAAACACTGTTGCGAAGCACTGATTTAACATTCCAAGATCTCATTATTAGGGTCCTAAAAGCTAGGTGTGTATCTTTAACTCACAGAAGGTGGTTCACAATCACAGCTGCACAGTAGGACTGCCCAGGGGGCTTCCAAAAAATCAGTCATGCTGAGGCTCCACTTCAGACCAATTAGATAAGAATCTCTGAGTGTGAGTCCATGGATGGATTTTTACAGCTCTCTTTGCAAGATGCGGCCAGAGCTAGGAACCACTGGTGGAAAATCTCCCACTTCGCTTCATGTTGAGTTCCAGCATGAACTTTTGAAAGGTGTATTCTAAGTTACCACTTATCTAACAGGCTAGGTGGGGAGTGCATTTGGTTTCTGTACATTTGATTTTGAGAACCACAATTTTTTCTGGGCCACCCCAACCTTCCACACTGATGTCCTACTCATGCCCGGCAATCCCTTTCCTGTTAAGGATGACCTCCTCATCCCACTGTGATCTCACTGGAAGCTGGAATGGTGAACAGAGGCAGTAACAAGAACCAGGTTTTATTTATTGTGTTCTCACTGTATATTATCTTTTGTTTCAATGCATAGGTGAATTTTATCATACACATATTTTGCACATGTGAAAGTACACATCTATAGGACAAAAATCTACACATGTAACTTACAAAAGTAGAGTTTCAATATGGATTCTTTAGCTTTTTACTTGGAAACAACTTAAAATTCACAGAAAAGTTACAAGAATAGTGCAGAGATTTTTTTTTCCCTGAAACATATATAATAAGTTGCTGGCATGATGCCCCAGTCCCCAAATAATTTATTACGTATTTCCTGCAAACAAGGATATTCACTTGTACAACTATAAACTTCAAATTCAGGAAGTTAGCATCAGTACATCTTCCATCTTAGATTCCATTCAAATTTCACCAGTTGTCCCAAACATTTTTTATAGCAAAAGGATCAAGTCCAGGATCACATGTTGCACTTAGTTTTCTCTTTAGGAGTTCCTCAGACTTTCCTTGACCCTCACAACATTGGTGCTTTTGAAGATTTCAAGTCAGTTATTTAGCAGGACATCCCTCAGTTGAGGTTAGTCTGCTGTTTCCTGATGATTAGATTCAAGTGTGCACACTTCAGCTGTCAGAGGGCTGTCACTGCAGTCTTCTTTTTCCTTCTATCAGATGGCGCATGACTTCAATTTGCCCTATTAGTTTCTGTTTGCTTGACTAAGTGGATGTCGACCAGGCAAGTGACTCTTTTTCCCCTTAAATAAATATTTTTGTGGGAGGTATTTTGAAATCATGTGTGTATCCCATACACCTTCAAATTTTCAATGCAATTCTTTCATTCATACCATTATGAACTCATGGATTCCTAGCTTATTCAATAGGCTATAATCCATTAGAGTCAATACTTATTTTGATGTTCCAATAATCCAGATTTGGACAGTGGGAAACCATTTAAGTTGGCTTGCTTATTTCATACATAACCCCATCATTATTGGAGCACTTCCTTGTGTGTTTCATGTGTATGTGTATATAACAAGATGTTTAGAATTAGTGTTTACTTTCTCTGCTCCAGCCCTGGTATCAGCTATTTGTTCAAGAATCTTTGGTCCCTTTGAGTACAGATGGGTGTTTAGAAACCAATATCTAGGCACCAGGTGTGTTCACTGCTATTAAGGTGTCACAGTTCCCAGACTTTTCCAGTGGACAGAGCTGGAACCTATGTGTAGATACACACACACACACACACACACACACACACACACACATTTATGTCATACTTACTTATATAACTATCTTTACAAATTAGAAGCCAAGAGTTCACAGCAATATCCTCAATTATAATCCAGCACCCCAGGGTTCACTCTAGTATTCTCCCTTCTCATATCTGTAACTCCAGTCTCCAACACTGAGAATCCTGCCTCATGTTACACTCAATATATTTAGTAATGATACTCTGCCATTACCCTCTCCCAATGCACCAACTCCCTCTTCATTTCATTAAGATGCTGACACTCTACCCTGTCTCTCCACTGGGTTTTAATTCGTTTTTCTGGACTACCCCTCCCCGCTCCCTACTTGGGCTCTGAAACCCTATGTCAAGCTGCCCTACACCATGCAGATGGCTTCCCCCTCCCTCTTGGGCTCTGATGGCCTGGAGTGAGTGGTCTGTTGTTACCCTCGTCCACCCACTTGGACATCCTTCTCACCTCCTGTACCCTGACACCCGGAGTCTGCTCACTCTTCTGTATGGACCTCCTCCTTAGTCAGCTCAGGCTGCCACAGCTCCCTCTCTTCTACCACGCACTGAGGCTTATTTCCTCAGCCCCATCTAATGCAACACAGATCTTTAATTTTGAAGAGTTTTGCCAAATTTTCAGCCAGAGAGATTCTGTCAAGTCATATCTTACCATTAATGTTTTGAGAGAGCCTGTCTCCCAACACTCAGCAATGGAGTGTTATTATATTTTCAAATCTTTGCTAATTTGAAAAGTGAAAAGTTTGTCTTATTTAGCTTAAACTGTATTTAAGAAAACATAAAGTATTTCTACCAATTAGAACTCCTACTCTCATTAAAACTCAAAATTTTAATTCCATTAGTGTTTTTAATTTTTAATAGTAAACTCCAAACTTTGTAAAAGACTGACACTTCCTCACTTATGTAATAGTATATTTCTGCCTCTTTAGTAGCTACACTTTGTTCTGGAAAACCTATTGTTGGTTCCAGACATAATTAAAAGGGATAGAAAATTTTAATTTCTAATGGGACAAGAAAAATAACACATGAAGAGTCTGTTTTGACTAGAACAGTTTTCAAATCAATAATTACTTCTCACTTAAAAAACACGGATTTAGAAGAAAAAAGCCCCATCATATGATAATAATGGAAGGCCTGGGTCATTTCACCTTGTGTCCTAAGGTTTTGTAGAAGATCAGCATGCCATGGCTTGCCCTTGATCTCAGAGCAGCTCCAGCTGATATTTCATGATACTTGTGGTTGTCTTTATGGAGCATTACCAGTTCATTAGGGCAACATCTTTTACTCGGAAGCCCCGGCTAGTGGAGGCGCCTCCTGGAAGCTCTGTTACATTGACCCTCACCCAGTGCGTAGCACGGAAATGTCTGCTCAGATTTCCCCATGGAGGCTTATAGCTGGCACAGAACCATCTAATACACCTACCCAGCCACTACTCTTCTCTTTCAGGATCTAGTAAATGTAGGCATATGAATTTTAAGAGCCTCTGGAAATGAGACATAATATAGTCTGAGGAATTATGTCACTTATATTCATAATTAGCAGACTCTTAAGGACAAAAGGAAACCTTAATTAAAGCTCATGTTTTGTACAACATCCTATGTTTCACCAGATATCCAGAGATTTCCCAAAGTTGTGCGTTTGGGGAACAAAAGGATATTCTCCAGTCACAGCCCTGAATCTCAGAGTCATAATATGTGCCTGAAGATGTCCTGGGTCTTTATAAAAATTACCTTGGCTACGCCATGAGAGAAAGACATTCAAAAGGTTAATTTTGCCAGCTACACCAATGACAAAAGACCATTATTCCAGCAGCACCTTGTTTATCCAGTATTATTGGGTAGAGAAAGGTTTTCTGTATAAATAAATAGCAGAGCTTTCAGGATAACCAAGATGCCTTTAAAAAAATTTTTTTGCTAATATCTGTAGACTATGCTGCCTGTCACATCAGTAAACAAAGGATGTTGCAGCCATCAGCCGCTTTGATCAACAGAAGGTGAGCCCTAAGGGAGCCTCAGAATGGAAACAGAATGCCCGCCAGCAAATCATCAGACACTGTAGCCATGTCCCAACCCCCACCCCCACCGTGTACCTGAGAAAACTCAGGCTGATAAAGCACAGGTTACAGGCACCAGAGAACTGAGATGTATATCAAAGGAAAGATTTCAGTGAGCCCAGACTCTTGCATCTTCCCATGCATGAAAAGCACTAAATTCCTCGAGATACCTGGTTTTCTTTAATAGTAATCTTTTAATGTTCTGACTACTCGTTCTTTTTGCAAAAGCTTGTATGTATCCTGGCTCCTCCCTTATCTCTTTGGAGCAGTCTCTCAGAGTTTTCTGAGATGCTGTGTCCAGGCTTAAGTCCCCAGTTTTGTCCTCCAAATAAAACACGACTCTCGACTTGTGGCTTCTCTGGTGGCCCAGATGATTAAGAATCTGCCTGCAATGCATGAGACCCAGGTTCAGTCCCTGGATCAGGAAGATCCCTTGGAGAAGGGAATGGCTACCTACTTCAGTATTCTTGCCTGGAGAATCCCATGGACGGAGGAGCCTGGTGGGCTACAGTCAATGGAGTTGCAAGAGTCAGACACGACTTAGTGACTAACCACCACCACCAGCAGGTGCAAAAGGTACATTAGTTGAATAGTTCAGTAAGTCCATGTGTGAATGATAAACCCGGGAACAATGAGCACACACTGTGTCATGATCTAGGATCACGTTGTGAACCACAGTGATCAGTCATGGATGGCTCGGCCCTCAGGAAATCCTCTTTCCTTCACCACCCAGGCTCCAGAGCTTTTGATTCCACTTCATATCACTCTCAACTCAAACTCTCAGGAAACCAAGCTTATTAAATTGCTATTCATAATACTTGGAACAAGCAGCAACAGGATGCAACAATTTTTGGGGGGCCAGGATTAATCTATTCCTTTATTTTTCAACCCATATTTATTGAGGGTCTACCCTGTGGTCAGTGCTGAGATAGGTCATGTGAATTCAACAGAGTTCTCACCCTTGTGGGTCTTACATTATACTGGGGATCAGACAATAGATAGATGGATATAGAATAAACTGTAAGATTTCGGTGAGAGTGATGAAGACAAAGCCAAACAGGAGGCCTGAGGGCTGGGGCGGGACCAACATTTCAGAGAGCATCTCTCAGAGGAGGTGACTTCTGAGCAGAAGCCTGTTTTGTCCCTCGTACGTCAGACCAACAGCTCCTATGATTACAAGCTGATTTGGCCCAGAAGCTTTTTTCTGGACTCCCTTAAACTCTCTTTCCCATAGTCACTTTACTGCTTGACACAGCACATTTTTAACGTAGTGGTGATGGACTAGACTGCCAGGGTCTGGAAGTGAACTTCCATCAGGTAAGGCAGGACCCTCTATTCACACATGAGTTCAAAAGATACTTATGAGAACTTAGGCGGCAACAGAGGATGAGATGATTGGACAGCATCACCACCTCAGTGGACATGAGTTTGAGCAAACTCTGGGAGACAGTGAAGAACAGGGAAGCCGGGGGTGCTGCAGTCTGTGGGATCACAAAGAGTCGGATACGACTTAGCAAGTAAACAACAATCACAACACATGCTAGGGTTTGGCCAATGCAGAAATGCAGACCAAGACTAGGAGGCCATGGCTGAAGCCCTGGGTGAGCTTCCAAATCAGTGGGGATAGTTCAACGTGAAAACAAATCAGAAGCTGTGTCAGGTGCCTTGGGAGCTGGAGGTCCAAGAAAAAGCAACCAGCTCCTGAAGCTGGAAGACTCATAGAAACACTTAAAAGAGGTGATTGCTCAGCTATGTTGTGAAAGAGAAGTAGGCATGTTTCAGCTTGATGGTGACGACATACACCAGGCAGAGATGACAGCAAGGGCAAAATTATACACAAGGAGCAGAAGTCCTGTTTGGACCTCAAGTCATCTGGTTTGACTCATTCACTTGCTGTGAAATGGAGTAAGAAGAGGCATATAAGAGATGCGACTGGAGATAAATACGGTTTAATCCTGAAAAACAGTACCCAGTGATTAGCAGTATAGAATGAGGTCTCCTATTGGAGGTTTTCAAAGTCATTGTGGAGAGGTTAAATATCATATTCATAAATCACACTTGGTATATGTCAAATATTACATCAACAAAATATTACAAACATATATATATATATACAGCCATACAAGGTATACAGGGCAATATGGAGCCACTGAAATTGTTAGTGCCCACTGAAAAAATGTACACCCTAAAATTTGAGAACTGTGTTTTATTTGACAGACATACTGAGGACTTAAGCCCAGGAGCCAGGCTTTCAGATAGCTCTGAGGAACTGTCCCAAAGAGGTAAGGGAGGAGCCAGGATAAAGAGGAATTTGGGAAAGAGGGGGGAATAAAACCAGGTAGTTGAACATCAAAAGATTACTGTTAATCAAAGGAAAAAAAAAGACATCTCAAGTTAATTGATTTAATGCTTTTCTTTGTAGGGGAAGATGCAAGACTCTGGGCTTAATGAAATCATTCCTTTGACGTGCATCTCCGCTATCTAGGGCCGGGTCTCTGTTTTTCTCCATCCTGAATTCTCACAGGGTGCACCGTGGTGGGTGGCCGCAGAAGCTGACGGCCTAGTGGCTGCAACATCCTTTGTTTATTGATACGGCCGACAACATTCTTTGAAAACTGAGCAGGTAAGGCTAGGCTGCATGAAGCAGGGTCAAGCTGAGACAAGAGCCAGGAAGACATGATAATTGGGTGGCAGGTGAGGCTGTGGACAGAATACGGTAAGGGAATGAAACAGCATTGCCATTGTATAAGAATGTGGGTGCCAAGGTAGACAAGTCTGGGAGACTGATCGGCTCTGAGGAGAAAAATGCCCCACTCAGAGTTTTGTCTTCCTCTCCCCCATCCTCTCGGCTCTGAAGAGAATAGTATGTCCTGGCTCAGGAGCTCCAGTTTACGTGATGTACTTGGAATTTTTATTAACCGACCAACAATGACTTCCCATTCTACCCCCATCATTGGGCAATGAATTTTACACTGACAAAGGGCATTTCCGAGACCAGGTCACACCAATGTTTGAATTTCTTATTTGTCAATTTGGATAGATTTCCATTGCTCAGTGAGAGATGGCTCCTGAACACAGGAACACCTGTGATCCCCTCGAGGCTCATAGATGAATGTTTTGCAGCAACACATAATAAATTCATTTTCTTTGCCTACCTGATGGCTGGAGATGGGGATTTAAGACTTAAAAAAATTTTTTTTTAATTCATTTATTTATTTTTGGCTGTGCTGGGTTTTTTTTTTTTTTTTTTTTTGCTTCTCAGGCTTTTCTCTAGTTGCAGCAAGCGAGGACTACTCTCTAGTTGCGATGCAAGGGCTTCTCACTGAGGAGTCTTCTCTTGCTGCAGAGCACGGGCTCTAGGGTGCTAATGCTTCAGTAGTTGTGGCTCCTGGACTCCAGAGAGAGGACTCAGCAGTTGTGGTGCGCTGGCTTAGTCGCTCCCAGGCATGTGGGATCTTCCCAGGTCAGGGATTGAACCTGTGTCTCCTGTATTAGCAGACAGATTCTTAACCACTGAGCTACCAGGGAAGCCCTGGGGATTTAAGATTTAAATCTTATTGCTCAATTCTCTGTCCCCCTTATTCCCCTACCCCACCCCTTCTGTGAAATCTGTATAGACCTCTGAAAAGTCAACTATGTCTAAGGTAAAAATTACTTTATGCATTGGAACAAAAAGCACACAATTTAAAATGCTCTAAAATTATTTCAGAAGCTGTAGACCCTTGAATGAATTTAGACTTGCCTCTGACGTTTAATGGCAACCCACTCCAGTATTCCTTTCTGGAGAATCCCAGGGAGATAGGAGCCTGGTGGGCTGCCATCTGTGGGGTCTCACAAAGTCAGACATGACTGATGTGACTTAGCAGTAGCAGCAGCAGCTGAAGTTTAAGCACCAAAACAAATAATCCAATAAAGTAAATTAAGGAAGTCAGTGAATGCAATCCAACTGTTTTATCACCTACATTTTGAAAATAATTGTGCAAAAGTGGTTAGAAATGTTAGACTCCTTTCTGAGGGAAGTCACATGACCCTCTCTACCTCCCACAAGGGTAGAAATGGCTTTTTACGGCTAGGAGTCATTTTTTTTGCTCTTCACAGCAAATAGCACACTTCACCCTCCAAATGGCCACATGCCCAGCATTTAGACTAAAAAAGCTATATTAGCTGATGATAATGCAAGGGTCTTTATGAGGCTGATGGGACTGGATTGTTTCAGAGTAACCCTCACCTGAATGTCAGTTTCTTAAATGGATTAGATTGGATTGGAGGCTGTAGTAGAGCCTGCTCCTATTCTGAAACAATCTAAGTCATTCCAATATTTCTTATGATAAATTTTCCTAAATAGACCCTCAAGAGAAAACGAAGCACTTCTTAACCGCTGTGTCCCAGCCATCAGTCAACACTTTTCATCCAGTTCTTCACTGCCCAGATTCACTCCACAAGACACTGAAGATGCAGAATGGAATGTTGGCAAGTCACCTTCAAAGGCAAGGGCCTGCTCTCCACACCCACTGTTCATTCTTCGGAATCTTTCTTTCAGGCTGAAGGAAACATCCCTGAGGAGTGGACCCCAACCAGCCTGTGCTGGAGTTGCTGGTGGAAGGGGCACCTGCCAGAGTGGGAAGAATGGATGGGAACAGGGGCCTTCTTGCCTCCCAATCTACAAACATCAGGCCCTGAGAACCAGGGCTCCAACTCTGAGGAGGACTGGCTGCTGGGCAGTGACGGTTGTTTACCTTCAGGGTCGCATGTTGGGCCTTCTTTACTCAGCCTAGCACTTTCTGGATCACATACATATGTAGGTGGTCCTTTTTCAATGCTCTGCTAATGTGTGGGAGGGGTAGGGGAAATATGAATAGTTCACCCCAAATTTCATTTCCATAAGTACTCTCTTGGTCCTCCTCCCAATTTTGCCAAAGCTTCCAGCAAATCATGACCTTTAGGATGTACCCGAATTTGCTTCACTGGTCCTCTGACTTTCTGATGCTTTTTTTGTGTTGGTGTGTTTGCTGCAGGAAATGCAAAACCTAGGAAGCTTCTAGAATCCCTGCACTAAAGGGACTGCAGATTTCTCTCTGGAAGGCCTGGTCTGTAACTGGGCCTCTATTCTTAACCAAAGCATGGGGCTTCCCCCTAGAAACACCAGAGTCTTTGGTCCGTGAATACAATGCTTTTGTTTTGCTAAATTTACCTTCTGGCCAATTAATTTTTCTTTCTCACTTCATCCCAGGCTCCTCAAGAAAACCCAGTTAGTCTAAACAGGAGGATCATCAAGGGGAAAACTGTAGGTGTGGATGTGTGTGGAAATCTAGAAACATTGCTACTTTTCTCCAATGCTATTTCTTCCCTCTTGAAACAAGAGGTGAAAGTTTGCTAAGTTCTTGGTGGAAATCATTTCTGTCACTTTACTGTGACTTGAGGCTACTGCCAGCCGATGGGAAATTGTTTCATGAACTGTATGGGTTTTTAGAGCTGCAGATTTTAGAAAGCTGCTCCAAATTTCAAGTTTCTAAAGAAAGTACTGATGACATCAATGCTGCTATATCTGGCTCCCAGGTGCCTGAGTGAGTTTTGAGCAAGAAATAATCTAATAGAAAAAAATACCTCCACCAATTAACTTGGAGTAGGAAATGGCAACCCACTTCAGTATTCTTGCCTGGGAAATTCCATGGACAGAGGGGCCTTGCGGTCTACAGTCCATGGGGTTGCAAAGAGTTGGACGCGATACACACACCGTCAATCAACTGCATAAGCTGAGCACACACACACCATCAATCAGCTGCATAAGCGCACGTGTTAGTTGCTCAGTCTTGTCTGACTCTTTGTAGCCCCATGGATTGTAGCCTGCCAGGCTTCTCAGTTCATGGAATTCTCCAAGCAAGAATACTGGAGTGAGTAGCCATGCCCTTCTCCAGAGGATCTTCCCAACTCAGGGATCTAACCCAGGTCTCCTGCACTGCAGGCAGAGTCTTTAACATCTGAGCCACCAGGGAAGTCCCAGTTAACTGCATAGTGAATGTTTTTTTTTTTTTTACCAGAGTGATCTTGTCCAAGGCATTATTTAAAGATAGTTGTTTCTCACTTGTTCTTTGCTTTTGTTTTGATTTTCTTTTCTATTCATCTGAGGTATGGAGGGAGCGTTGCCGAGTGATCTGTGGACAACTCACCTTCATTGTGATGCATACATCTGATATCTACAGGTAAGAGGACCTCGGTCCTTGTCTGCTTTGGAGAAAGAATTCCACAAAGAGATGTTGTAAAGCAGGCAGAGTTTATTGGAAGCACAGTATGTGCAAAGAGCAAGTAGAAGCAGTTTATTTAGAGCAGAAGCAAAGCAGAAATACACACCCAGAGAAGAGTACAGGTGCCCTCCTTAGTGAGAAGTGTACCAGAAAGGAGATTTAAATCACTTACATGGGGGCAGTTTTTCTGGGTCTCTTCTTCTGGCCAGTTGTCTTGCTTTGTTTCATTTCATTACATCTAACCTGACCAGGGCCCTTCCTGAAACACATGTGAATCTTCAAGCCAAATGGGTTCCAGTGGGGGTGGGGGTGGGGATCCTTGGGAGATTGACAGAACTTATTATGTGTTAGTGCTCCCTCTCCTTTTTTTGACCCCCAAGGAGCCTTTCTGCACATGTGTAGTTGGGGACGTCTCTTTGACCTCAAGAATGAAAAATATGGTTTTCTTATCTTTTTATTTCAGCACAGCTCAGATCCTCTCTACTCCTGCCATTAAGTTTTCCCTTGAAGTGTTGAAGGAAGACAAGCTCCAATTTACTCCACTCGACAAACTCCAGCTGCTCAGTCCAGGAGGCCATCTACCTTCTACCTCACACCCGTTCTTCCCTGGGCCTCAGAAGAAATTCAGCAAACTCCTACCCCAGAAGTTCCTTCCCCACATGGTTCCTGGTTGGATCTGACTGGTGAGAGGTAACCCCATGAGATGTCCAAGGCAGTAAAGGAAGTGAAGTCAGTGTTTCTCAGTGCCAGCTGCAGACAATGGCTTGGATCCTGGGGACCACTCACCAGGGGAACCCCAGTTCCTCTTGAGACTCTGCCCTGCCCTGTCAGATGTCTCCAGTGCAACCTTCTGACCTTTACTTACCCCGTCGTTTAATTGTGAGTAAGCTTAAGTTCCTATAGCAACTCTAATTGGAAAACCTAGAAAGGTTTCCATTTTCTGGTTGAATCCTGAGTGATATAAGGGCAAAGTACTCATTATATCATTCTGCTTTTTCCTTATGTTACAAATGGGGAGGGATATTAGTGAGAAAGGGCTTCCCAGCTGGTGCTAGTGATAAAGAACCTACCTGCTAATGTAGGCAGATATAAGAGATGCAGGTTCGACCCCTGGGTGGGGAAGATCCCCTGGAGGAGGGCACAGTAATGCACTCCAGTGTTCATGCCTGGGGAATCCCATGGACAGAGGAGCCTGGAGGGTTACAGTCTAAAGGGTTGCAGAGTAAGACACGACTGAAGCGACTTAGCACGCACGCACCCATTAATGAGAAAGTCTTTCTTGAAAGAGGATGAGTTACGGTACAGTGTCTTACATACCAAGGACACAAGTCAAAGGTAAACCTCCCAACAGTTCTAAAGAAGAGACGAAATGACAACCACGCATACATGAAACTGTATGTGTCAATGCAGTGACTAAAACCAGGTGTCCAGGAAAGACTCCATCTGCGAATCTGTTGTAAGCAAGGCATTCATCCAAGTATTTTTCTTTTCAAAATCTTCTATGGGGAAACTCTCCATGGATGGCCTTCCCAGACAAGTGCTGTCCTCAGGAACTACATTCCTGAGCTGCTTTGACATGCCATCCTGCAGGGACAGTGTCATCACTGGCATTGTATATCTGGGCATTGGAGGAGGCAGGTCAGTGAACACAGAAACGCAGGGCTTCATTTTCTGCTGTCTCCTGAACATTCATGGGGGGATTCCTGGGAAGAATTCGAGGATGAAAATAATGGCCATAAGTGGTTCCATTAAAAGGAGCACTTGTCAGAAAGATTTCAGTTTCATAAGACAGAAAACATCAGCTCAAACTGGCTTAAACTTCACGGAAGGGAATGTTCGCACATCCAGAAGCTCAGTGATGCCTCCTGTCCAAGGTCCTCCCAGACTCTGCTCTGCCGTTCTCAGCATCAGTTGTATTTTCAAGCTCTTCTCCTTAGGGAAGCAAGATGGGTGCAGTGTGGCCCAGCGAGACACCCAGAAATGAAACAGCATTGAATGGTAGGAAGGGAACGCAGAGCCTGATGTTCATTTTCTTGTAAACAAGGACACTTTCCCTAAAGCCCCTTCAATACCTACCCCTCTTGTATGTCCCACTGGCCAGAAGGGAGTCAGAAGCCCACCCTGAAACATGTCCTTGGAAAGAAAATGAGACTGTACAAACTGGCTCTGTTCAGTCAGAATTCAACCGTGGAACTGGGAATGGATCCTCACGTTAGTGCCATTGGAGTGGGATGGGCTGATGCCATCCATGGGCCTTGGCAATAAGAGTAGAAGAGGGTGTCTGTTGGCTTTTCTGGAGATCGGTCAAGAGGGGAGCTACTAATTGTCAAGGGAAGCCAAGAGGGACCCTAAAACTTGCCAGGAGCCCACGTTGTTCATAGCAACTGCTGGCCTGCAGGGGGTTCCTAGAGGATTCACACCTTATTTTGCATCACCACCCTCAACTGTGCTCAGGTGCCCTTGTGCTCCGTCCAGATTTGTATTCAGCTATTTCTGGCATCCTGCTTCCAATCCCGATTTTAATGAGGGTTGTCTTTCTTTACCATGTCAATGTCATGGTCAGAAGAGGAGCTCAGTCTGGAACTGAGGGCACAGAAATAGAAGTCCGTCTTCAGGAACCTCCCACAAACTGGCCTTGGTCTCCTGTTTCCCACTGGTATCACCCAATCCAGGGCGCATGGGGAAGGCCAAGGAGGAGTGGAAGGGGAGGGAGCCTGTCACTGGGGGCTTTTTCCTGAGCCTTTGAGAGTGAGGCTGGGGCCAGGTTTTCACCATTAACGTGCCTGGAGTAAAATGAGCACCAGCAATGGGAGTGTTTCTGGTTTCAGGACAGAGAACTAGCAAATATTCCCACTGTTACTAATACGCATCAGAGAGCTTTCCTTAGAATGAGACTGACCCAGAGACGACCTAGTCCAGAGGTCACTAGGTGTCACCAGGTGTTCTGCAAAAGCAGTGGCTCCACGGTGAAGTTGGGGAAATACTGGCTAAACAGGCTTGTGACTTCACGACCTCCCAGAGCTTTTGCTATGGTGCCGTAAATTGTGGTTCATTATGTTCTGTGTTTTCCAAACAAGAACTACAGCCATGAAACTAAAAGACGCTTGCTCCTTGGAAGAAAAGCTATGACCAACCTAGACGGGATATTAAAAAGCAGAGACATTACTTTGCCAACAAAGGTCCATCTAGTCAAAGCTATGGTTTTTCCAGTAGTCAGGTATGGATGTGAGAGTTGGACTATAAAGAAAGCTGAGCGCTGAAGAATTGATGTTTTTGAACTGTGGTGTGGAGAGGATCCTTGAGAGTCCCTTGGATAGCAAGGAGATCAAACCAGTCCATCCTAAAGGAGATCAGTCCTGAGTGTTCATTGGAAGGACTGATGCTGAAGCTGAAACTCCAATACTTTTGCCACGTGATTCGAAGAACTGACTCATTGGAAAAGACCCCATGCTGAAAAGGATTGAAGGCGGGAGGAGAAGGGGATGACAGAGGATGAGATGGTTGGATGGCATCAACGACTCAATGGACATGAGTTTGAGTAAACTCCGGGAGTTGGCAACAGACAGGGAAGCCTGGCATGCTGCAGTCCATGGTGTCGTGAACAGTCAGACATGACTGAGCGACTGAACTGAGCTGAACTGATGTTCTGTGTTTTCCAGATGTATTTGATCACAGAATACAACCTGGAATATGGTGAGACAGATGTGCAGAAACCTCTTTGGGAAATGTTGCTGAGACCCTTCATTTTACAGTGAGATAAATTTAAGCTTGAGGGAATTGTTTCAAGTCACCCTAGAGCCAGGATCCCTGAGGAAACAGAATAATCAAAAGAGATTAAAACAGTGCATGGAATGTGGAAAGGATTAGGGAAGCCAACAGGCCTAGTGAGACCTCTGCCTTGCAGGCCCCGAAGGGAAAAGAGAAGCACTTTGTTACTGGAGCGTAACTAAGGGCAAGAGCCAGGGGCGAGGGGCTGCCAATGACCAGCGATGTGGCAGGGAAGGGGGTAACTGCGTGACTTCAGCCTCACCCTCCCCATCCTCCCACACCCTCTGGCATCTCCCATTGGTCTACCCTGGAAGATGGAGCGTTGGGAGCTGGTGACGCTGCCTGTGGAGGTCAGCCTCCAGGCCACAGAACTGAGCAGAGAAGCACTGACGGTGTATTCAAGGGGCAAGGAAGAAATAACCAGCACCATCATATAGCTGGGTTCCTGTGTCTTTCTTTTTATTTTTTTAATGTTTACCTCATTTAGTTTATAGACTTATTTGAGTTTGCTTGCTACTGCTGCTGCTAAGTCGCTTCAGTCGTGTCCGACTCTGTGCAATCCCATAGATGGCAGCCCACCAGGCTCCTCTGCCTCTGGGATTCTCCAGGCAAGAACACTGGAGTGGGTTGCCATTTCCTTTCCCTGAGTTTGCTTACAATAATGTAATTTGATATGATATATATCAACTCTTTATCAATAAAGTTGGGGGAAAAAACTTGATACTCTGTAAAACAGAACAAAGATAAAAATGGAAAATATAAAGCAATGGTTCTCATAGTGTGGTCTAGGACTCTCTGGGGTCCTCAAGACCCTTGTAGGTCTGCAGGTCCATGTACAATAACACTGCAATGCTATTTAGTTATTTACTTTCATTTTCTCACAAGAGAATAGTGGGGTTTTCCAGAAGCTTCATGGTGAGGGACAACACCATTGTTCTGATGGCTAATGTAATGAATGTGTGCTTGAGTGTTCTCATGCTTAAAAATCACTCCATGTTGCTGCAAATGGCGTTATTTCAGCCACATGGATGGACCTAGAGATTGTCATACTGTGTGAAATAAGTCAGACAGAGAAAGAAAAATAACATATGCTATTATATATATATATATATATATATATATACTGGGCTTACCTGGTGGCTCAGAGGTTAAAGTGTCTGCCTGCAATTCAGGAGACCTGGGTTCAATCCCTGGGTTGGGAAGATCCCCTGGAGAAGGAAATGGCAACCCACTCCAGTATTCTTGCCTGGAGAATCCCATGGATGGAGGAGCCTGGTGGGCTACAGTCCATGGGGTATATATAGATCTAAATAGATATAATACAAATGAACTTATAAACCAGAAAGAGACTCACAGACATAGAGAATGAACTTATGGTTCATTGCCAGGGGGAAGGATGGGGGAAAGGGATAGTCAGGGAGTTTGGGATGGGCATGTACAAACTGCTATATTTAAAATGCGTAACCAGCAAGGACCTACTGAATGGCACATGGAACCCTGCTCAATGCTACATGGCAGCCTGGATGGGAGGGGAGTTTGGGGGAGAATGGATGCATGTATATGTGTGGCCAAGTCCCTTCTCTGTTCACCCGAAACTATCACAACATTGTTACTCAGCTGTAACCCAACACAAAATAAAAAGTTGCAGATAAAAATAAAAATCACTCCGTTTAAATTTCAAATGCAGTAGATGATAAACATTACCACATAAGCAAAATCTTATGGGGGTCTTAAATAATTTTGGATAAAAAGGAGCCCTGAGACCAACAGAGCTGCTGATGTAAAGAGAGGAAAGGGACCAGACGTGTCCAGGTACTTGAAGGAACTATCCCCCATGATGGGCACCAGATCTGTTTTCAGGTTATCTGGTAGCAAAGCACATAGGAAACATGAAGGCTATATGTATAAGTCATCTGTGCAACCTGGGTGTGACTCGAGTAAAAAGTGCTACACGACCTTCTATGTAGTCCGTGGATTAAGGTTTACCTGTGTAAGGAATGATGCGAGGGGTGCTGGGTAATAAAAACAGTACAATATCTTTATTGTAAGGGTGGGTATTAGTTTCTTGTTGCTGCACAACAAATTACCTCCCACTTTGCATCCTAAAACAACATTCATTTGTTATCTCACACGTCCTGGGTTAGGAATCTGGGATGGGTGTAACTGGGTTCTCTGCTCAGGGCCTCACATAGGATGAAACCAGGTGTTGCCTGGACTGCATTAACCATCTGGAGACTCACCTAGAGAACAATTCACTTCAAAGCTCCTTCAGGTTAAGGGCAGAATTCATTTCCTTGTGGCTGTAGAATTCACGGCAACTTGCTTCTTCAAAGCATGCAGTGGAGAGAAGACAGTCTCTGCTGCTTTAAGTCTGTAACTGCAGGGAAGGCCTGGAGCCTCTTGTAAAGGGCCCACGTGATTATGTCAGGCCCACCCTGGATAAACTCTCTCTTGTTTAAAGTCAACTGATTCAATTCAGTTCAGTTCAGTCGCTCAGTCGTGTCCGACTCTGCGACTCCATGAATTGCAGCACACCAGGCCTCCCTGTCCATCACCAACTCCCAGAGTTCACTCAGATTCACGTCCATCGAGTCAGTGATGCCATCCAGCCATCTCATCCTCTGTTGTCCCCTTCTCCTCCTGCCCCCAATCCCTCCCAGCATCAGACTCTTTTCCAAGGAGTCAACTCTTCGCATGAGATGGCCAAAGTACTGGAGTTTCAGCTTCAGCATCATTCCCTCCAAAGAAATCCCAGGGCTGATCTCCTTCAGAATGGACTGGTTGGATCTCCTTGCAATCCAAGGGACTCTCAAGAGTCTTCTCCAACACCACACTTCAAAAGCATCAATTCTTTGGCACTCAGCTTTCTTCACAGTCCAACTCCCACATCCATACATGACCACTGGAAAAACCATAGCCTTGACTAGATGGACCTTTGTGGGCAAAGTAATGTCTCTGCTCTTCAATATGCTATCTAGGTTGGTCATAATTTTTCTTCCAAGGAGTAAGCGTCTTTTAATTTCATGGCTGCAGTCATCATCTGCAGTGATTTTGGAGGCCCAAAAAATAAAGTCTGACACTGTTTCCCCATCTATTTCCCATGAAGTGATGGGACCAGATGCCATGATCTTCGTTTTCTGAATGTTGAGCTTTAGGCCAACTTTTTCACTCTCCTCTTTCACTTTCATCAAGAGGCTTTTTAGTTTCTCTTCATTTTCTGCTATAAGGGTGGTGTCATCTGCACATCTGAGGTTATTGATATTTCTCCCAGCAATCTGGACTCCAGCTTGTGCTTCTTCCAGCCCAGCGTTTCTCATGATATACTTTGCATATAAGTTAAATAAGCAGGGTGACAATATACAGCCTTGACGTACTCCTTTTCTTATTTGGAACCCGTCTGTTGTTCCATGTCCAGTTCTAACTGTTGCTTCCTGACCTGCATACAGATTTCTCAAGAGGCAGGTCAGGTGGTCTGGTATTCCCATCTCTTTCAGAATTTTCCACAGTTTCTTGTGATCCACACAGTCAGAGGCTTTGGCATAGTCAATAAAGCAGAAATAGATGGTTTTCTGGAACTCTCTTGCTTTTTCCATGATCCAGCGGATGTTGCAAATTTGATCTCTGGTTCCTCTGCCTTTTCTAAAACCATGGTTCACGTATTGCTGAAGCCTGGCTTGGAGAATTTTGAGCATTACTTTACTAGTGTGTGAGATGAGTGCAATCGTGTGGTAGTTTGAGCATTCTTTGGCATTGCCTTTCTTTGGGATTGGAATGAAAACTGACATTTTCCAGTCCTGTGGCCACGGCTGAGTTTTCCAAATTTGCTGGCATATTGAGTGCAGCACTTTCACAGCATCATCTTTCAGGATTTGAAATAGCTCAACTGGAATTCCATCACCTCCACTAGCTTTGTTCGTAGTGATGCTTTCTAAGGCCCACTTGACTTCACATTCCAGGATGTCTGGCTCTAGGTCAGTGATCACATCATCGTGATTATCTGGGTCATGAAGATCTTTTTTGTACAGTTCTTCTGTGTATTCTTGCCATATCTTCTGCTTCTGTTAGGTCTATACCATTTTTGTCCTTTATCGAGCCCATCTTCGCATGAAATGTTCCCTTGGTATCTCTAATTTTCTTAAAGAGATCTCTAGTCTTTCCCATTCTGTTGTTTTCCTCTATTTCTTTGCATTGATCACTGAGGAAGGCTTTCTTATCTCTTCTCGCTATTCTTTGGAACTCTGCATTCAGATGTTTATGTCTTTCCTTTTCTCCTTTGCTTTTCACTTCTCTTCTTTTCACAGCTATTTGTAAGGCCTCCTCAGACAGCCATTTTGCTTTTTTGCATTTCTTTCTTTTTTTTTTTTTTTCTATTTCTTCCTTTTCTAGTTGCTTTAGGTGTAGGGTTAGGTTATTTATTTGACTTTTTTCTTGCTTCTTGAGGTATGCCTGTATTACTATGAACTTTCCCCTTAGGACTGCTTTTTTTTTTTTTTTTTATTAACTTACAATGGTCTCCCAAATTTCCCCAGGTTTCCCCTTTCTACCTATAATCCCCTACTGGGACTTTTATAACTACCTGTATAACTATTCTATTCTATCTCCATTACTTGGGCAAGCCTCGAACTCCTTATGCCTCTGTTTTCTCATGTATGAAATGGGTATAATAATAGTGCATATATCATATGTTATTTATACTATTTATATTCCTTAATCCCACAAAGTACTTCTCCCCTCTACTGTCTCACCTCTCCCCCTGTCAGAGAGAGAGAGAGAAAAATTCTCACCACGGTCTTCTTCTTTTTTTTTTGAAAATATGTACCATGAGGTACTTTAGTTATTTTCAGTATTCATCCCACTAGCATAATATCTAAGACAGAACTATGTCATACCATATTCTTTTTTTTTTTTCTGAAAAATTTCACAATATAATGTTGATAGTTTACCATGAAGAAATTAAGAAAAGAGAATAGTTTCTAATGTTTATCCAAGTATTGACTGTTCATAGTGCTCTTTACTCCTTCCTGTATTTCCCAGTTTTGTTTTGATATTATCATCATTCATAAAGGACTTTATCATTTTTTATAGCTCGTGCATGCTTCCTTAGCTTTCATTTCTCTGAAGGTGTTTTCACCCCCATTTCAAAAGATACTTTAAATGAATATCTATTACAGAATTGACAGCTTTAATTTTTCAGCACTTTATTTTTTTTTTATTTGATAAATTTAACGCCTTTTATTGCCATACCTCATTTTACTGTGCTTTGCTTTAGTGAGCTTTATAGATACATGTTTTTGGTTTTTTTCCTTGTTAATTTTCTGTTTAGTTGATCTATCCATAAGTGTGAGTGGGGTATTAAAGTCTCCCACTATTATTGTGTTATTGTTAATTTCTCCTTTCATACTTGTTAGGATTTGTCTTACATACTGCGGTGCTCCCATGTTGGGTGCATATATATTTATAATTGTTATATCTTCTTCTTGGATTGATCCTTTGATCATTATGTAGTGACCTTCTTTGTCTCTTTTCACAGCCTTTGTTTTAAAGTCTAATTTATCTGATACGAGTATTGTGACTCCTGCTTTCTTTTGGTCCCAATTTGCATGGAAAATCTTTTTCCAGCCCTTCACTTTCAGTCTGTATGTGTCCCCTGTTTTGAGGTGGGTCTCTTGTAGACAACATATGTAGGGGTCTTGTTTTTGTATCCATTCAGCCAGTCTTTGTCTTTTGGTTGGGGCATTCAACCCATTTACGTTTAAGGTAATTACTAATAAGTATGATCCCGTTGCCATTTACTTTATTGTTTTGGGTTCGAGTTTATACACCATTTTTGTGTTTCCTGTCTAGAGAATATCCTTTAGTATTTGTTGGAGAGCTGGTTTGGTGGTGCAGAATTCTCTCAGTTTTTGCTTGTCTGAAAAGCTTTTGATTTCTCCTTCATACTTGAATGAGATCCTTGCTGGGCACAATAATCTGGGCTGTAGGTTATTTTCTTTCATCATTTTAAGTATGTCTTGCCATTCCCTCCTGGCTTGAAGAGTTTCTATTGAAAGATCAGCTGTTATCCTTATGGGAATTCCCTTGTGTGTTATTTGTTGTTTTTCCCTTGCTGCTTTTAATATTTGTTCTTTGTGTTTGATCTTTGTTAATTTGATTAATATGTGTCTTGGGGTGTTTCTCCTTGGGTTTATCCTGTTTGGGACTCTCTGGGTTTCTTGGACTTGGGTGATTATTTCCTTCCCCATTTTAGGGAAGTTTTCAACTATTATCTCCTCAAGTATTTTCTCATGGTCTTTCTTTTTGTCTTCTTCTTCTGGAACCCCTATGATTCGAATGTTGTAGCGTTTAATATTGTCCTGGAGGTCTCTGAGATTGTCCTCATTTCTTTTAATTCGTTTTTCTTTTATCCTCTCTGATTCATTTATTTCTACCATTCTATCTTCTAATTCACTAATCCTATCTTCTGCCTCTGTTATTCTACTATTTGTTGGCTCCAGAGTGTTTTTAATTTCATTTATTGCATTATTCATTATATATTGACTCTTTTTTATTTCTTCTAGGTCCTTGTTAAACCTTTCTTGCATCTTCTCAATCCTTGTCTCCAGGCTATTTATCTGTGATTCCATTTTAATTTCAAGATTTTGGATCAATTTCACTATCATTATTTGGAATTCTTTATCAGGTAGATTCCCTATCTCTTCCTCTTTTGTTTGGTTTGGTGGGCATTTATCCTGTTCCTTTATCTGCTGGGTATTCCCCTGTCTCTTCATCTTGTTTAAATTGCTGAGTTTGGGAGTCCTTTCTGTATTCTGGCAGTTTGTGGAGTTCTCTGTATTGTGGCGTTTCCTCGCTGTGTGTGGGTATGTAGAGGTGGCTTGTCAAGGTTTCCTGGTTAGGGAAGCTTGTGCCGGTGTTCTGGTGGGTGGAGCTGTATTTCTTCTCTTTGTTCAGTCGCGCTATGGGGAGGGAGGGAGGGATGCTGCAAACAAATGACACTGGCGTGCGCTCGCAGTGCCTCAGCCACACTGGGTCTGCCCCCGCTCACGGCGCGTGTAGCCTCCCTGCCCACACTGCTCAGGCTCTAGGTTGTTCCACTGGGAACAATCCGAGGCTGGCCCTGGGTTGCATGCACCTCCCAGGTCCAAGCCGCTCAGGTTCAGGCACTCAGGTAGTCCTCAGAGGCGCAGACTCAGTTGGGCCTGCGTTTTGTGCTCTTCCCAGGTCCGAGCAGCTCAGGTGATGAGGTGTTTGGCGAGCGCCAATGCTGCGACTTATCGCCTCCCCGCCACTTGGTTATCTGGGTGTAAAACCGGCGCACCTTCTCAGGCAGATGTTGACCGTCCAGACCCCCAATAAGTTTTAGTTAGCAAAGAAGCCAGTTTTATAGATAATGTCTCTCTGGGGCTGCGATTGCCCCCTTCTGGCTCTGGCTGCCTGTCACCGGAGGGGGAAGGTTTGCAGCCGGCTACCTCTGTTTAGTCCTTTGTTCCGTGCGCGGGCTGGCGGTGTCTTAGGTTAGGGCTGGCTTTTCGCATGGTAGATATCCCACAGTCTGGTTTGCTAGCCCAAATTATTTCGCTCAGATAGTGCTCAGGGTATTCAGGCCAGATTCTTACTCTCAGCGATGCAGCCCGCGCCGCGCCTCCCTGCCCAGCCCCCGCTTGCTAATGGCGGATGCAGGCGTCTGCGCTGCTTCTCCGCTGGAGGAGTTACCGTAGGACTCGCAATCTGCGAGTTTTAATTGTTTATTTATTTTTTCTCCCTGTTATGTTGTCCTCTGTGCTTCCAAAGCTCGGCACGGATTCGGCAGTGAGAAGGTTTCCTGGTGTTTGGAAACTTCTCTCTTTTTAAGACTCCCTTCCCGGGACGGAACTCCATCCCTCCCTCTTTTGTCTCTTTTATTGTCTTTAATATTTTTTCCTACCTCCTTTCGAGGAGTTGGGTTGCTTTTCTGGGTGCCTGGTGTCCTCTGCCGGCATTCAGAAGTTGTTTTGTGGAATTTACTCGACATTTAAATGCTCTTTTGATGAATTTGTGGGGGAGAAAGTGTTTTCCCCGTCCTACTCCTCCGCCATCTTGGCGCCTTCCCTCACTTTTTTGCATTTCTTATCCATGGGGATGGTCTTGATCCCTGTCTCCTGTACAATGTCACGACCCTCATTCCATAGTTCATCAGGCACTCTATCTATCAGATCTAGGCCCTTAAATCTATTTCTCACTTCCATGGTATAATCATAAGGGATTCGATTTAGGTCATACCTGAATTGTCTAGTGGTTTTCCCTACTTTCTTCAATTTCAGTCTGAATTTGGCAATAAGGAGTTCATGATCTGAGCCACAGTCAGCTCCTGGTCTTGTTTTTGTTGACTGTATAGAGCTTCTCCATCTTTCGCTGCAAAGAATATAATCAATCTGATTTCAGTGTTGACCATCTGATGATGTCCATGTGTAGAGTCTTCTCTTGTGTTGTTGGAAGAGGGTGTTTGATTATCAACTGATTAGTGACCTTAATTGTACCTGTAAAATCCTGTCACCTTTAACACATAAGAGAATCACAGGAGTGATATCCTGCATCTTTGTCATATTCTATTGACTAGAAGCAGATCACAGGATCTACCCACACTGTATGCTGAGGGAATTACGGGCATGACTCAGATAATCACTCTATTGTGTGTCTGCCATGGGTGGGGAACAGATTCAACCATAATAAGAAAAATTTTGATACAAAGACACCTGAGAGTTAGCACAAAGGCATGACTGAACCTTCAGGCAGAGACCTTGGAAAGAATGTCCTTTCCAGCAAGATCCCACATGGGTGAACAACATTCCAGACTTTCAATCAGAACACTAAGGTGGAAGTTCAGAAACACAGAAATACAGAACCATCACATTCCTGGGCAAATGAAACAGTAACAAAGATTATGACGTAAAAGATGATGACAGAATTGTAGGATGTACAAAGCTACTAGCTGAGTTGGTGGATTTGGCATCTCTACTCTAATCACCATTGGCTAATACAAATCATACTGTAAAAGCTAAGTAGCATTAAGAAGCATTATCCTGAAGGGCAAAGGGATGTATGTGAGGTTTTTTAATCCCTGATAAATATGTCTTTGAATCTGTTAGATTGTGTTTTTGGCATTTTCCTAAACTTTATTCATGAAAAGTTGAGGGAAAAGTTGACAGGATTTTTCAAGGATCGCCCGTAGAAGAGAGGGCCTATAGAGGGAATCTCCTAGAAATGACTAGCTTGTGATTTGTTCCCTTAAAGCTCAACATTCAGAAAACTAAGACCATGGCATCCGGTCCCATACTTCACAGCAAATAAATGGGGAAACAGTGACAGATTTTATTTTTCTGGGCTCCAAAATCACTGCAGATGGTGACTGCAGACATGAAATAAAAAGACACTTACTCCTTGGAAGAAAAGTTATGACCAACCTAGATAGCATATTCAAAAGCAGAGACATTACTTTGCCAACCAAGGTCCATCTAGTCAAGGCTATGGTTTTTCCAGTGGTCATGTATGGACGTGAGAGTTAGACTATAAAGAAAGCTGAGCGCTGAAGAATTGATGCTTTTGAACTGTGGTGTTGGAGAAGACTCTTGAGAGTCCCTTGGACTGCAAGGAGATCCAACCAGTCCATCCTAAAGGAAATCAGTCCTGGGTGTTCATTGATAGGACTGATGTTGAAGCTGAAACTCTAATATTTTGGCCACCTGATGCAACGAACTGACTCATTTGAAAAGACTCTGATGCTGGGATGGATGGAAAGTGTGAGGAGAATGGGAGACAGAGGATGAGATGGTTGGATGGCATCACTGATTCAATGGAGATGAGTTTGAGTAAACTCTGGGAGTTGGTGATGGACAGGGAGGCCTGGTGTGCTGCAGTCCATGCGGTCGCAAAGAGTTGGACATGACTGAGTGACTGAACTGAACTGAAAGATTTCTTTCTGTAAAGATGGATGAATGTGGCCATCCATTGTACCCATGATACAGAAACAAAACTTGTAGAATGAATCGGAGGAGGTAACCCAGGAAGAAAACAAAGATCTTGATTTAGAAAGATATAACTCTGCTCACCAGGCTGTGTATACCAGTCTGCTTTCAGAAACGTTGACTGAGTGAGAACCCTCTGAAAAGGTCAAAACCCTCAACCTTAGTAGCTGGCTTTGCTGATACCTTAGTACTAACCAAGGCTATCTGAGATGTGACACAGGCTTGCCCCTCCCCATCACCCCAGATGGATTAGCGGAGAGGATAGCTTGTGGGAGGGATTGCTACCAGGTTAGGCCCCTTGCAAGGAAGGTGGAGGGCCTCTCAGGTAGATTTCACTTGTTTTAGATGCTTATTTTTATGCTAAATGGTTCACTGAGGGCAAAAGGGGATATTTTTTTCAACAGTCTTCAAGGGGTAGAAAACGCATCAGTCCGGATGCATTTACCTCTTTCTCTCCACCACTACTCCTCTCCCGCCCCCTGTCTCTTTCCCCTTCCCCATCTTGCTCCTCTTCCTCTTCTTTCTTCTTTCTGGTATTGTGTAAATAAAGTACAGCAACTCAGTACATGAGTACTTACCAGATATTAACAGGGATGTTTATTAGCAAATCCAATTATAAGATTGAAATTAAATCCTGAGATAGTGAGGGACAGGGAGGCCTGGCGTGCTGCAGTTCACGGGGTGACAAAGTTTTGGATTTGACTTAGTGACTGAACAGTAACAAAATCCTGATAAAGTTTTAAAAAACCTGTGTGTGCTCAGTCATAGCCAACCAACTCTTTGCCACCCTATGGTCTGTAGCCCGCCAGGCTTCTCTGTCCGTGGGATTATCCAGGCACGAAAAATGGAAGGCCCCCAAAAAGCCTGTAATAAAATCGGTTAATGACAAGAGTCATTATTTAAAATCTGACTTCGTAGATAGATTACCATGATATCTTGAAAGGAATTTATATTGATGGGCTGGCTATTTTAAATGTTAATTAAATGTATAAAATGCAATAATAAGTGGGAATATGATATGATTTTTAAAAGATAAATCAAAACTGTTGTTTTTCTAGTACTTCTGTATGTTAATCTACTTTTCTGTCTCACATACTCTCATTTTCCTCCATTCCTATCAAAAATTTCTAAAAGCCGCTTTAAAACTGGTCATCTAATGATTTCTGCTCTTCCTCCTTTTAAATATGTTTTTTCAAAACAGCAGCCATGAGGCTAGAGGTAGGTGAGTCAGTTATAATAAAGCAGCTTCCGTAATTAAATTATTGTGCTGCTGCCTCTTGAGTTGTAATTTGAAAGGATGAAAGCTTAATTTTTCCATCAACGATGTCAGTTTCATCCAAGCTGTTCTTCAGAGTGCATTAAAAAATTACATGTTTAAAGTAATCAGGAGAAAACACAATTTACACCCCTTATCACAATAGCGTGGATGGATTGTAAGTGTATGGACCAGTTTTGCTCTAGAAAACTAAGTCCATTCAAAACATATTCATAAGTAATCAGGGAAACAGCAGTACAGATATAAAAATACTAGTTGTGAGCTTAAGGCAGAAACATAGCTAGCAAATTAGAGTAAATAGCAGCCCAACTGTCCTCACCGAGGTTTATCTGTTCAACCTAGCAAGGAAGGAAAGTTAGCATTAATTGGTGAGCTCCAAGGTCTCTCAAAGGAAAAGGCACTTACAGCAATTAAGTCAGATGTGGAAAAAACAGCTCTGCTTTGAAAGCTGACAGCAGGACTCGGGCACAATATCTGCAATGAGCAGCTGAGGATTTTAATGGATGGAGGCTTGGAGACTAATGGACAATTAATGTAAAACAGATGACTTCCCTTGGAGATGACAGCCTTTTGAAAGGCGCTTTACCTGCTGCTCAAACAAATGTGGCTAACTTGAAATGATAAAAGGAACAGTAGCTGGGCTAGACAGGGTATGAGTGGCCCTGCTTTCTCCTTGAATATCTTCAAAAACGAGGTCAGGAATTTAAGTTTCCTGCAGCTGGCGGTGCAAGCCCCTCCCGCCGCTCCAGAGGGGTCCCGGAATGGCTGTTTCTTAAGCCGTTTTCCACAGAGCTGCCCTGCGGGTTCACCTTGTTTTACAGGGGAAAGAAGACAGCATACATCATGGTGTTACAGCCTAGTTTTTATTTATTTTATAAGTACAGTTACTTTACAATGTTATCTTCGTTTCAGGTGTATAGCAAAAGGGATTCAGTTATCTATGTATATATGTGATTTCAGGTTCTTTTCCAATTTAGGTTATTACAACAGATTGAGTATAGTTCCCTGTGCTATACAGCAGGTGCTTGATGTTTACCTCTTTTATATATAGTAGCGTGTACATGTAAATGCTGAACGTAATTTATCCCCCCCACACTCCCTTTGATAAACATAAGTTTGTTTTCTGTGTCTGTGAGTCTAATTCTGTTTTGCAAATAAGTTCATTAAAAGCCTAGCTTTTAAAATGACCACAAACCACACCAGCACAAGAAATGCAGTAAATAACATTTGAAACCTCTCTTAGAGACTTCGGAGCATGGTTTCTTCCTGGTTCAGCTATTTTAGTTGTACTTACTGAAGTCCAAAAGCCAGGGTCCTTCAAGATTGAGCTTTATAACCACATAATTTACCTTCCTATTAAGTGGTCAGGTACCAAAAGCATACACTGAAATCAATTGCTTGGAAAGAGTAATCCATTCTCTATGGACTGCAGCCTACCAGGCTCCTCCGCCCGTGGGATTTTCCAGGCAAGAGTACTGGAGTGGGGTGCCATTGCCTTCTCCATAGAAACAATACTGCAAAGATATTTAAATTGCCATGTGACCCCCAAAGTCTTTTTAATTTATAATGAGGTGTAACTCACATTACCTGAGCACTGGGTTCCAAGGAAAACAATGTGGATGTTTTTTCCTCTCTCTTAGTGGGAAATGGAAACGGACTAGTCTGTAATTTTGAGATACAAGCTAATCCTCAAAATTTTTAACTTCTTATGTCCCTGTGTTCAACCCTTAGGAAATCAGTGCCTTTGTGTAATTTAACTCACTAGGCATTGCCCCCTAATCCCTACTCCAAATGTACCTATTTTAGTAATTCTCCACTCATTGCCTTCTAATTTTTCTTTCATTTGCTCAGGACAATATACTTCAACTAGAAAAAATTTTTTTCAACTAGAAATTAAAGAAAAGCAACCTGTATGGGCTGATCTGTACTCATGGGTGAGGTCCGAACACTCAGAAGTCTTTGCATTTTTTTTTAAACCAAACTGCTTCTAATATCACATACATCTCTAATTGGCAGAATTTCTGTGAGAAAAGTCAAGTGAAAATGTCAGGTAGTTGAGTAATTCCATTTCTAAAGATCTAACTTGAAAATATCTGTATTAGGAGGAGAAATGCACAGGGATATTTGTTGGGGTGGTGAAAGGTAGAACCCACGTGAAAGTCAACAGGAAAATGCCTAAAGTGTAATATATTTGTTAGGTAGATAGAATAGGGAAAAGGAGTCCAAAATGGCGATGGCTAAAAGACAAGGAAGGGAAAAGCCCGCGAAAATAGAACAAAGGAAGGTCAAAGAAAGGTCCGAGGACCTGACTGAGAACTTCAGGTAGAACAGCACTCCTGTCTGAGCCCAATTTGCATAGGGCAGGCCCAGGGGGAAGAAAACATATTAAAGAAGGAGCCAAGCGCTCTCTCTTCCTCCCCCGTGTGTGCGTATGCTCTTTCTCTCTCTCTCTACCCTCATCCCCACCACCGCCCCCAAGCTCTCCTCCACTCTCTTCTCTTCTTTGAGGATGTATTCTCCTGCTATCTTCTAAATAAAATAGAGCTGTAACACTGATTTGTCTAAGAGCTATGACACAGTTTGTTCAAACCCGAGAGTTGTGACACACCAAGGGCTTTAATATCCATAGCTCCGAATCATTGTTGTGACGAGACAAGAACCTAGAAGAATACACTCGCCTGACATATTCATGATGTAATATCATGCAAAAATTGTGTGTGCACTTTGGAAAATTAGGAAAAGTCATCTATTTTTCACAGCCTGACTGGATTTCAGCTCCCAGTGTTGGGCAGGGCAAGATTTGCACAGCTGTTGAAAGAAGCCCAGTTCTTCCTGATACAGACCAGGGTTCTTGGCCTCCCTAGATCAAAATAAATTGACTAGAGCCCAGTCAAGGCTTTATTGTGACCGCTGCAGAGGAGAGCGAGATCAAACAACAAGTTCCCTTGCTAGCTTGCCCCCCAAGGGGGACAAGCTTGTTTCTTATATGGGGTCAGGGTAGGGATAAGTCCAGGAGTCGGGCCAGAGAGGTAACAGGTGTTTTGCCCACTCCTCTGCTGGTTGTGTTTGCAGGGGGCATGCTCAGTACCCTGCTTTTGCTCCCAATACCCTGTTTTTGCTCCCAGCTCTTCAGAAATGGCAATTGAATTTTTTTTTTGAACGTTTTGTCCATAATTTGCTCCAATTTGCGTATGCACATGCTTGTTTTTAGTCCCATGTAGGTTCTCTGTATTTTGTTGCTGGAGGAGAGGTTTGTCCAGGAGTAAGCACTGCAGCAAAGGGTCCCAGGTCCCAACCTGCCTTATTTCTTCCCAAGTGGATCCAGAGCTTGGCAGGGGCAGAACTTACTTTGGGGTTTCAAATACTAATGTGGATTATGTGTCATAAGTCAGAAATTCGTGTACTGGGTGTGACATTGACTCAAAGTTGGGTAAGTAAGAAATAGCTAATTGCTTTCTTCAAATCAAATTAAATCTGACTGCCATTCCCTATACCACCAAATTTGTAAGAGTAGAACAAACCTGTCTTCCTATTGGATCTATTCCTTTAGCTCTGACCCTTATGCTCTGTTGCCTGTGCTTAGTCATGCTGACTCTGTACCTTCTGGAAAAGTATGTGGCCTATATCCTGATATATACGTGATAGAAAGGTATAACTTTTTTCCATGCATACAGAAAAGAAAAGTTGCAGAGCAGAGAATAATGTTTGTCTTGTTAGAGGTTTATAGGAACATTGTGACCAGACCTACATGGACAGCTGCAAGAACAAAGGATTCCAGGATCAAGAACTCTGCAACAATCAACCATACCCTCTCCCCTTTAGTATAAAAGAAGTGTGAATTCTGACTCAAGTGGTTCCTTGGGACACTGCTGCTGCTTTTGCTAAACCGCTTCAGTCGTGTCCGACTCTGTGTGACTCCAGAGACAGCAGCCCACCAGGCTCTCCCGTCCCTGGGATTCTCCAGGCAAGAACACTGGAGTGGGCTGCCATTTCCTTCTCCAATGCATGAAAGTGAAAGTGAAGTCGCTCAGTCGTGTCCGACTCCTAGCGACCCCATGGACTGCAGCCGACCAGGCTCCTCTGTCCATGGGATTTTCCAGGCAAGAGTACTGGAGTCGGGGTGCCATTGCTTTCTCCATCCTTGGGACACTAGTCCACCGTGTTCTCAGTCTGCTGGCTTTCCCAATAAAGTTGCTGTTCTTTGTCCCAACACTGTGCCTCTTGATGTATTGGCCAGTTGTGAGGGGAGCAGTATGAGCTTGGGCTTGGTGACAAACTGGCAAGAAATTCAGCTATGTGTCCTCTTTCTCCCAGGGTTATTTGGTACCCAGGCAATAAAGTTTCTCAATGTGTCATGGGTGCTCTGGATCATCACTGTCCAAGGTTTATCGAGGAAATTGGCTCACCTGGTTCTGGGAAAGGAGCTTCCCATCAAGCCCCATCCTCACTGAGCTCAGGCCAGTCCTGGAGCAAGGCTAAGGGAATGGCACTGATCCTCAAGGGGTTCAGGATCTGCAGACCCTCATGTTTTTCCTGAGCTTTGAGAATGTCCTGTCCCTCAGTTCCAAGAAGATCCATGTTCTCTCAACAGACACCTTCACATACATGCACACTCCCTAGCACTATTCAGTTCAGTCGCTCAGTCATGTCTGACTCTCTGTGACCCCGTGGACTGCAGCATGCCAGGCTTCCCTGTCCGTCACTAACTCCTGGAGCCTACTCAAACTCATGTCCATCGAGTCGGTGATGCCATCCAACCATCTCATCCTCTGTCGTCCCCTTCTCCTCCTGCTTTCAATCCTTCGCATCATCAGAGTCTTTTCCAATGAGTCAGTTCTTCACATCAGATGGCCAAAGTATTGGAGTTTCAGCTTCAGCATCAGTCCTTTCAATGAATATTCAGGACTGATTTCCTTTAGGATAGAATGGGTGGATTTCCTTGCAGTCCAAGGGACTCAAGAGTCGTCTCCAACACCACAGTTCAAAAGCATCAATTCTTCAGCGCTCAGCCTTCTTTATAGTCCAACTCTCACATCCATACATGACTACTGGAAAAACCAAAGCTTTGACTAGATGGACCTTTGTCAGCAAAGTAATGTCTCTGTTTTTTAATATGCTGTCTAGGTTGGTCATAGCTTTTCTTCCAAGGAGTAAGTGTCTTTAAATTTCATGGCTGCAGTCACCATGCAGTGATTTTGGAGCCCAGAAATATAAAGTCCCTCACTGCTTCCACTGTTTCCCAATTGATTTGTCATGAAGTGATGGGACTGGATGCCATGATCTTAGTTTTCTGAGTTTTAAGCCAACTTTTTCAGTCTCCTCTTTCACTTTCATCAAGAGGATCTTTAGTTCTTCTTCGCTTTCTGCCATAAGGGTGGTGTCATCTGCATATCTGATGTTATTGGTGTTTCTCCTGGCAATCTTGATTCCAGCTTGTGCTTTATCCAGCCTGGCATTTCTCATGATGTACTCTGCATATAAATTAAATAAGCAGAGTGACAATGTACAGCTTTGACATACTCCTTTTCCTATTTGCAACCAGTCTGTTGTTCCATGTCCAGTTCTAACTGTTGCTTCCTGACCTGCATACAGATTTCTCAAGAGGCAGGTCAGGTGGTCTGGTATTCCCATCTCTTGAAGAATTTTCCACAGTTTATTCTGATCCATACAGTCAAAGGCTTTGGCATAGTCAATAAAGCAGAAATAGATGTTTTTCTGGAACTCTCTTGCTTTTTCGATGATCTAGCAGATGTTGGCAATTTGATCTCTGGTTCCTCTGCCTTTTCTAAATCCAGCTGGAACATCTGAAAGTTCATGGTTCAAGTACTGTTGAAGCCTGGCTTGGAGAATTTTGAGCATTTTACTTGGCTATCATGTGAGATGAGTGCAATTCTGCAGTAGTTTGAAACTTTTTGGCACTCCCTTTCTTTGGGATTGGAATGAAAACTGACCTTTTCCAGTCCTGTGGCCACTGCTGAGTTTTCCAAATTTGCAGGCATATTGAGTGAAGCACTTTCACAGCATCATCTTTCAGGATTTGAAATAGCTCAACTGGAATTCCATCACCTCCACTAGCTTTGTTCGTAGTGATGCTTTCTAAGGCCCACTTGACTTCGAATTCCAGGATGTCTGGCTCTAGGTGAGTGATCACACCATCGTGGTTATCTGCGTCATGAAGATCTTTTTTGTATAGTTCTTCTGTGTATTCTTGCCACCTCTTCTTAATATCTTCTGCTTCTGTTAGGTCCATACCATTTCTGTCCTTTATTGTGCCCATCTTTGCATAAAATTCCTGTGAGATCTCTAGTCTTTCCCATTCTATTGTTTTCCTCTATTTCTTTGCACTGATCGCTGAGAAAGGCTTTCTTATCACTCCTTGCTATTCTTTGGAACTCTGCATTCAGATGGTATATCTTTCCTTTTCTCCTTTGCCTTTAGCTTCTCTTCTTTTCTCAGCTATTTGTCAGGCCTCCTCAGACAGCCATTTTGCCTCTTTGCATTTCTTTTTCTTGAGAATGGTCTTGATCACTGCCTCCTGTACAATGTCACGAACCTCTTTCCATAGTTCTTCAGGTTCTCTGTCTATTGGATCTAATCCCTTAAATCTATTTCTCACTTCCACTGTATAATCATAAGGGATTTGATTTAGGTCATACCTGAATGGTCTAGTGGTTTTCCCTACTTTCTTCAATTTCAGTCTGAATTTGGCAATAAGGAGTTCATGATCTGAGCCACAGTCAGCTCCCTAGCACTATACTCTAAAGAAACTCAAGTTTCAGGCTTCAGAAAGAAAATGGGCTTCAGGGGAGAGAGATTACCTTAACACAGTAGCTCTCAACATGTGGTCCTGGCCTGCAGCATCTAATATTCAAGGGAGGCTCATGGTTAGAAATGCCAATTCCTGGACTCCACCCCAGACTTGTTGAATCAGAAACCCTGGGAATGGGGCCCAGCATGCTGTGTCTTCAGCCCTCGTGGGTCCAGAAAGTAACCTGGGCTTTCTGTTCCACCTCACAATAAGTACCCAGAAGCAAGAGACTGTCAAGTCCTAGTCTCTTGTTTAAGTGGGGGGAGGAAAAATGGAGAGGTTAACACAAAACAACTCTCATTCTTTCAGATACTTCTACAGCAACAAATAAAATAAATGCTGATGGCAAACTGTAATGCCAACGGAGTGACCTCAGTTCAGGCAGACAGAACTGGAGTCGGGTGGCCATTAAGGACTTGGTCAGACACGTCTCTGCAACGAATGGGAACTTGCACTTTCTTTGAAGTAAACCAGACCCAAGGATACCAGCAACCATAGTCAGAACAAAACCCGCCAACTGTAACCTTCTGGTCTTAAAATCTCCCCTTGTAAATCATTTCAGACCCCAGCAAATCCCTAACAAGCACCCTTACTTCTTGCCACCTCCAATGATAATTCTTGAGAAACAACTCATGTAACCATAGCCTTGCAGTATAAGCCTCCCCCACTCCATGGTCAGCAGAACACAACCCAAACGTGTCTTGAATCTTTTAAAATATATTCATGAGTTTCTTTTATTTACTTTTTTGGCTGTGCCAGGTCTTAGTTGCAGCATGTGAAATCTTAGTTGTGGCTTGTGGGAACTACTTTCCGAATCGGCGATCGAACCCTGGGCATGCTGCATTGAGCATGGAGTCTTACCCACTGGACCACCGAGGAAGGTCCTGCTTCTTGTTTCTGTGTCTTCTGGGATACAGTCCTAAAAAACCCCAAATAAACACCTTTCCGTGTCAATCAGGTCTTCATTTCTGAAATTTTGGTTAATGATACCTTAGTTAATTCTCTCTCCCCTTGATTAAGGCACTGCAAGCACAGTCTGGTTTCATAAAGAACGGAGGAAACCTGAGAACACGTCTGATCCACACCTCACCAACGAATCCTCACCCCCACCCGCCAGGTTTAAGAATGCAAGAGGCTTTATCCTGAAAAAGAAGCATGCAGAGAAATAAAGGTCAAGTGTTCAGTCGAGGCTGTTCCACATCTCCATGGGATGCAGAAAGGTGTGAACACTCTTAGAATTTCAATTGGGTCTCCCTTTTGCAAGGATTTTTATACTAACATGGACCCAGCACATAACTCCTTGTAGTAAAAAAACGGTCTGTGTTAAAAATGCAATATCCTCCTCCAATATATATACCAGGTTAATGCTCATTTTTATCACATCATCTTATTTCAACCTTGTTATAAGGTTTGATTCAAGCAAAAGTGGAGGGTTGTCATTTTCGTTCTTAAACCCAATTAAATGTCACCATTTCCCGATTTCTCCTGCTGCCCCAGATACTTCCAACATATTTCAGACCTGAAATTTTCTGAACTCCTTCTTCTTTCCCAAGTCATTTTAAGAACCTGCCATTAAAGCATAATTACATGACTGGAAAATACTTTTGAAGCCTGCTCAGTGTGACTTTTTTTAATAGCGAGGTTTCTGAATTGCAGGCCTCCTAGGTGGATTTTCCGAGCTGGGTATAACTCAAGAGCATCTCTGCGGGCCCATTAGTTACCTTACAGAATTACATGAACTGTTTTAGGCCTCCCGAGGTAGCAAAGACTTCACAAAAAAATGAATGGATTATGCTTCACATCATCATATTTTTAGACAATATATACTAACAACCAAGACTGTTGAGCAGTTTTTGGCTTCTGAGATTATTGCTGTGAAATACAAGATTTACTCTTTACAGAAACAAACAAAAATGTTTAAAGCCAAATGGAGAATTAGCCTCCAAATTTCATTCGAGTTGATCCAGGCCAGAGAGCAATGCAGACCTTGATCAAGGTCACAACGGCTGGTTTCAGGGCAGCAGCAATTGGATTCACAGTCCCCACTGTGAGTCCTCCAACTGCTTATCAGCATTTCAGCCAGTTCTTTTTCCCTGAAAAACCAGATCATTACCTTCCAGCACACGACTGCCACCTACTGGTGACGATAGTCGTTGCTGCCTGTGCAAAGCAGGACCTCTCACTGTCCAGAAAGGAAACAGATTAAGAATAATTTATATGTGAATTTAACAAAAAAGAAGCAGATTTACAGATGTAAACAGCAAACGAGGTTACCAACAATGGGGAGAGGGGCAGGGGCAATATAGGGGCGGGGGAGGAGGGGCAGATACAAACTACTGTGTTTAAGATAGGCATGAGGATATATTGTACAACCTGGGAAATATAAAGCCAATACTTTGTTATAACTGTACATGGAAAGTGACCTTTAAAAATCATATTTAAAAGTTAAAATAAAAAGTAAAATCTTTATGAAGGAGAGAAAAGAATTTGTCTTCAAAATGCTTTGAGTCGCTTTACTTAAACGTTATCTTATGTGATCCTTTCAACACTATGAAATGGGAATTTTTCTCCATGAGCACATGAGGTGCAGGTAAAGAAACTTACCCACGGAAGAATCAAGTTCACACAGCCTTGCTCCAGCTGACAATAGCTGCACGGGCTCCACGCCCTCCCCCCCACCCCACCCCGCCCCACACACACCTCCAGCCCCCACGCCTGCCCCACGGGCTAAGTCCTGGTCCTCTAACTCTGACCTGCTTGGGGCTGGGGTCTCCCATCTCTTCCCAGGCCTCTCTAACAGGGACTACTCCTCGGGATGCATACTCCCCGGGATGCAGCGATAGGCTTAGGGAAAGCCAATCAGATCCTCTGACGCTTTTGCCAGCCCGGGTCAGGGAGAAGCACGTGCTCTTTTCCACTGACTCAGCCAGTGGTGTCAACAGTGCCCGCTGGAAGCTGCCCTCGCTCTGCCCAGCGGAGCCCAACATCCTTAGGTTGCCACCGTGCAAGAAAAGCTGAGAGACGTGGAACACCTGAACCAGTGACAGCTCTGTGCCCCCAATTCCAGCTGTGCTTGGACCCAGCTCTGCTCTTAGATGTTTCCGTTCTGCTCTTGGATGTTTCCGTTCTGAGAGCCAATAAATGCCTCTAAACTTTAAGGAGAGTGAAAAAATTGGCTTAAAGCTCAACATTCAGAAAACTAAGATGACGGCATCTGGTCCCATCACTTCATGGGAAATAGATGGGGAAACAGTGGAAACAGTGTCAGACTATTTTGGGGGGCTCCAAAATCACTGCAGATGGTGATTGCAGCCATGAAATTAAAAGACGCTTACTCCTTGGAAGGAAAGTTATGACCAACCTAGATAGCATATTCAAAAGCAGAGACATAACTTTGCCAACAAAGGTCCATCTAGTCAAGGCTATGGTTTTTCCGGTAGTCATGTATGGATGTGAGAGTTGGACTGTGAAGAAGACTGAGTGCCAAAGAATTGATGCTTTTGAACTGTGGTGTTGGAGAAGACTCTTGAGAGTCCCGTGGACTGCAAGGAGATCCAACCAGTCCATTCTGAAGGAGATCAGTCCTGGGTGTTCTTTGGAAGGACTGATGCTAAAGCTGAAACTCCAGTACTTTGGCCACCTCATGCGAAGAGTTGACTCCTTGGAAAAGAGTCTGATGCTGGGAGGGATTGGGGGCAGGAGGAGAAGGGGATGACAGAGGATGAGATGGCTGGATGGCATCACTGACTCAATGGACGTGAGTCTGGGTGAACTCCGGGAGTTGGTGATGGACAGGGAGGCCTGGCGTGCTGCGATTCATGGGGTCATGAAGAGTCAGACACGACTGAGCGACTGAACTGAACTGAACTGAAGGATTAAACACCTGTTTGAGATGGCTTTTCCTGAATCTTGTCCTGAAAAGTCCTAATACCAAGGGTTCACCCTTTTCTCCCTTCCTTCTCTTTCCCTACTTTCAACTGTCAACAAATTAATGTTTGTATTGTGCCTGTGCTTACAAGACATGAGTCCATTTTCCAATACCTGTTTATTCTTGCATTTACAGTACATAAGTAAAATGTCTTTTGGATATAAACATAATTTTAGAACTGAAGTAGAGTTGATTTATAACATTGTTTTGGTTTCAGATGTACAATATAGTTATTCAAAAAGTTTATAGGTTGTACTCCATTTAAAGTTTTTATTAAATACTGGCTATATTCCCTGCACTGTAGTATATATCCTTTAGCTCATTTATTTTATACAGAGTAGTTTGTACCTCTTAATACCCTACCCTTATCTTGCCCTCCCACTTCCCTCTATCCTAGGTAACCACTAATTTTTTCTCTGTGAGTCTGTTTCTGTGAACATAATTTTTAAATGAAGTTTTTACATAAATTAAAAGCCATGAAATACCTTAAAAATCTTTTATTTCTTCCCTTAAATATCAGTTTCTCAAGAGCAACCAGGAGGTCTGCAATCTAAAGTAGTTAGTTCTTTCATTAAGGCAGAAATTGATTAGAGTTTTGGGGTTTGTGAGGGAGACTAGCCATCTGTCAGGGATTCATGCCATCATGGCTTAGATGAGTGTAGAGGTTTTTCTCAAAGGAGACATATTCCCTTGAGAATATCAGAATATCATACATTTATTTAAGGTAAGATCAAGGCATAAATACCTTGGGAAATGTAACACTATGTACAAATCAATACGTTTTAAAATGTTATTTATTTTTAGTTGATAGGAGAAACTAACTTTTCTTAAAATTATACATCTTATTTTTAATTCATTATATAATCTCTTTGTTAATGTTCAGATAAGAAATTTATTACATGCAATTTTCTCAACCAGAGAACTTCTTAGGTGGTAAATTGTTGAAAATGTCAATGATACAATAAATTAACTTGATCCCAGAAGATAGTGCCATGCTCATAACATTGCTTTCCCAATGCTATTGACTGACTAACACTTTTTGGAGACTGTCTTCTGATTGGTTAAGGATTAGTGATGGGCTGCTGGCTGCCTGAAGCAATTCCGCTTATGTAGAACTATCTACCAAAGATGTTTTGGCTACAGCAAAGGGATTTTGGGGGGTTTGCTTCTTATTATTTGAGGCTGCTCTATCCATGACAGAAAGGTATTTTACAAGTAATGTTTGGAGCCATGAATAAACACTGGAGTTAGGTGCTACTCTTTTTGCTGATTTATTTCAGCAGGGTTTTAAAACTCCTTTAAAAATTGTTGACTAAGACAGTTTCCACTTGATGGCTCCTTCCCTCCCCACATGGCCCCTGATTTTCACTCTGTTCTTCAAGGAGAACAGCTGGAGCAGCTGGAATAGGGCCAAGTAAGTAAAACCACCATCACCACTCAGTCCCTCCCCCAGCTCCTCCCATTCAATGAGAGTGACTTTGCTCTAAACTCTGTTTTTATGTATAGGGCTTTTTAAAAATGGTTTTCACTCATTCAACAACTGTCTCTTGAAAACCAACTATCCCCCAAGCATCAAGCTTGGATACATTGTGATACTCCCTAAACAAGAGACTCAAACTACCCTATCTTTATGTTCAGGGGGGAGGGGCATGAGGGTACAAACAACACGCAATTAACAAGAGAATAAACAAAATAATACTGACTGGAGTATGATAAAGAGAATAATGTGATCACATGATGGAGGGTGGCTGGAGAAGTCAAGCATCGTTTGAAAAGGCGGTGAGGAAATGCCTTGCAGAGACGGTGATTCTTGGAGTGGTGTATTTGTGTCACTAGAAGATTTTAAACAGAGTTGTGATAAAGCCCAATTTAAAAAAATCATTTTTGTATGTTTGGTAGAAGGAGACAGAGACAGAGAGTAAAAGCAAAATGATCATTGGGAAAATATTGGGATCATCCCATCAACACACTGGTTTGGATATGAGAGATGATGGAAAGAAAGGAATCAAGGATGACTCCTAGTTTTTTTTCCTTTTGAGCAGTTGGATGAATGGTGATGCCCTTTACTAAGATAGGAAAGATAGGACCTCCCTGGTGCTCCAGTGGTTAAGAATCTGCCTGCAATGCAGCGGACACTGGGTTCAATCCCTGGTTCAGGAACTAAAATCCCACATGTCACAGAGCAACTAAGCCCGCACGGCACAACTTCTGAAACCTGCATACCCTAGAGCCCGTGCTCTGCAACAAGAGAAGCCACTACAATGAGAAGCCCACGCATCACAGCTAGAGACTAGCCCCTGCTTGCTTGCCGCAGCTAGAGAAAGCAAGAGTCTGTGTGCAGCAGTAAAGACCCAGGGAAGCCAAAAATAAACAAATAGACTATCATTTAAAAGCAAGATGGGAAAGATAGGAGGAAAACCAAGTGTGAGCAGAGACTATAGAAAGAAATCTTTATTTTGGATAGTTCTGATTTAAAAGCTCTCTTAAATATTCAGGCTAAGATGCAAACTCAGCTGTTTTCTCTGGAGTCAGGAGCTCAAAGAAGAGGTTGGGCTCTAAAGATCTAATTTTGAGAGTTGTGCATGATGCAAAGAGATCACCAAGAAGTGGACACAAGACCCTGTTCCAGGAACTCAAGGAATTAAATGTGGCAGAGAAAAGAAAGACAAGATAGAAAAGGTGATGGATTCTTTTGCAAAAAGAAAAACCTAACACCCTCCCCCGGAGAAGGGGGTGGCATCCCACTCCAGTACTCTTGCCTGGAAAATCCCATGAACAAAGGAGCCCCGTCCATGGGGTCTCGAAGAGTTGGACACTACTGAGCGACTTCACTTTCACTTTTCACTTTCATGCATTGGAGAAGGAAATGGCAACCCACTCCAGTGTTCTTGCCTGGAGAATCCCAGGGACAGGGGAGCCTGGTGGGCTGCTGTCTATGGGGTCGCACAGAGTTGGACACGACTGAAGCGACTTAGCAGCAGCAGCAGCAGCAACACCCTCCCCCACCAGAAGGAGAGAAAAAATCTGCACCAATTGCTGTGGATATTCCCAAGAATATTACAAAATCCTGGTTAATCAGAGCAGGAAATCTTGGCCAGAAATTTAGGAAGAAAACCAGGAGAATTCAATGAATTCTGGTGCTTTTAAAAACCCTACCAAGAGGGACTTCCCTGGCAGTACAGTGGATTAGAATCTTTCTGCCAGTGTAGGCAACATGGGTTCGAACTCTGGTCCAGGAAGATCCCACGTGCCTCAGAGCAACTAAGCCTGTGTGCCACAACTACTGAGCCCCTGCTGTAGAGCCTGTGAGCCGTAACTACTGAGCCCCTGTACTGCAGCTACTGAATCACGTGTTGAAAGCCTGTGCCCCACAACAAAAGAAGCCAACACAATGAGAATCCCACACACCACAATGAAGAATAGCCCCTGCTCACAGAAATAGCTCAGTTGGTAGAGAATCTGCCTACAATGCAGGAGACCCCGGTTTGATTCCTGGGTAGGGAAGAACCCCTGGAGAAGGGATAGCCTACCCACTCCAGTATTCTTGGGCTTCCCTTGTGGCTCAGCTAGTAAAGAATCCACCTGCAATGCAGGAGACCTGGGCTTGATCCCTGGGTTGGGAAGATCCATTGGAGAAGGGATAGCCTACCCACTCCAGGATTCTGGCCTGGAGAATTCCATGGACTATATCATCCATGGGGACACAAAGAGTCAGACACGACTGAGCGACTTTCATGCACATACACAGCAACCAATGACAGCCTGTGTGCAGCAGCAGGGACTCAGCACAATCAAAAGATAAAAATAAAAAGATTAAAGAATTTTTAAAAAACTACAAAAATTATAATAAGCAATTCAGGGAGAATAATACCATTCCTTATGTGCCATACTTTGGGGAAAAAAATACCATACTTTGTCCTAATCTTGGGTACCACTGCTAAGACCCTGTTCTTTATATTCACTTTGTCATTGTTCCCAAAGTGAAAGTGCAAGTCACTCAGTTGTGTCTGACTCTTTGCAACCCCATGGATGATACAGTCCATGGAATTCTCCAGGTCAGAATACTGGACTGGGTAGTCTTTCCCTTCTCCAGGGGATCTTCCCAACCCAGAGATCGAACCCAGGTCTCCTGCATTGCAGGCAGGTTCTTTACCAACTGAGCTATCATTGCTCCCAAAGAATGCCCCAATACCAGGGTGACTCAGGTCAGAAGGTGCTAGTCCCTGCTACTCTTTTCAGATCAACTCCTCTTCTATGCCAAACTAGGATTTCTATATTGAGCACAGATTTCCAGTCCGGGGGACACTATGATTAGTTTTCTTTCAAGAGTCCTTCCCAACTTTTCTGGCAGCAAAGCTCAACTAGAATCATTGGCCATCCTCAAGGTAAAGTTCGATAATGCTGGACCACAACAGGGAAAGAAGGGACTTCATTCTTTTGTCCTCAGGAAGTTCTTTTCACCAAAGAAATTTGCAAATTTCTCCAGACACTAGATCTGTATCCTAAGGGGTATTATTTCTTCTTCTTCTTTTTTTCAGTCTTTATTTATTTTTGGCCTCACTGGGTTTTTGTTGCTCTGGGCAGGCTTTATCTAGTGGCAACACACTGGCCTCTTATTGTGGTGATTTTTCTTGTTGTGGAGCACAGATTCTAGGCAAATCTCAGTAGTTGTGGCTCCAGAGCACAGGCTCAGGAGCTGGGGTGCACAGACCCAGCCACTCAGCGGCATGTGGGATCTTCCCACCCCAAGGATCTAACCTATGTCTCTTGCGCTGGCAGGCAGATTCTTAACCATTGGACCACCACGGAAGTTTAGTGTATTATTTCTAATCAGATGTGGTCTGGCCACAGAGTATTTTATTGCACCCTTTCCTTATGTTAGTGGAAAACATTTTTCCTAATACCTATTTTCCTCTCCTGTTTCAGTTCCTTTCTCCGTCTGTGTGTGCTCGGTTGTGTCTGACTCTTTGCAACCCCATGAATTGTAGCCCACCAGGCTTCTCTGTCCATGGAATTTTCCAGGCAAGAATACTGGAGTGGGTTACCATTTCCTCCTTCAGGGTATCTTCCCAACCCAGGGATCAAACTCATGTCTCTTTTGTCTCCTGCATTGGCAGGTAAAATCACTTTTGTGTGGTCTATTTGGTCATATATATATATATATATATTGATTTTTGTGCATTTTGTTGGTGATTAAAATGCCCCAAGTGTAGTGCTAAAGTGCTGACTAGCGTACCTAAATACTAGAAGGCTGTGCTATGTGTCATGGACAAGATATGTGTGTTAGATAAGCTTCCTTCAGGCATCAGTTAAAGTGATGTCAGCTGTGAGTTCAGTGTTAATAGATTAACAATGTATGTTTAATAACCTGTCTTTAAATAGAAATGTACATAAAAGAAAGATATGCAGTGATCAGTTAATGAAAATGTTGTGACCAGAGGCTCTTAGGAACCTAACTCTATATTTACCTTAGGAGCAGTTGTTCAATATTCACTAAGTCTGTTTTTGGAGTGACTTTGTAGAACTACCATGAGTAATGAGAATCATCTATATTTACATCATCAAGGGGACATCACTCAAGTGACTTCCCTTCCTAAAGGAAGACACCTACATCAAGGTGACCAAGATTTCTGTAGGCAGAAAAGTGCAAGGCAGCCTGGAAATGGTGGATCTTCTTCCTTTGAAAAGACAAAAACAAAACAACAACAAAGAGGAAAACAAAGCATTTAAAGTGTTGCTTCACCAGTCTCCATGCCCCCCTCAGTGTATATATATATAATAAGTATATATATATATATATACACATGTAACATACATTACATATGCAACATATAAAACATATATACATGTAAATATATATATATAAATGAAAAAATACATACCAACTGTACAATAAAATTTACATGTTGTGGAAAGCACTTGGAGCAAATCCTGGAAGATAATATAAATTTTAGTGCAATATGTTCAAATAAGGAAATTGCACAAACACAGAGATAATACTAAATATTATTAAGAATTACAGCTAAACATGTGTGTGTGTGTCTGTGTGTCTACGTTAGTCGCTCAATCGTGTCCGATTCTTTGCACCCTATGGACTGTAGCCCGCCAGGCTCCTCTGTCTATGGAATTTTCCAGGCAAGAATATTGTAGTGGGTAGCATTTCCCATCTCCAAAGGATCTTCCCGACCCAGAGATTGAATCTGGGTCTCCTGCTTTGTAAGTGGATTCTTTATTGTCTTAACTGCCAGGGAAGCCCAACCAAACATATACCAAATATTAATATATCACTTCACTCCTATTTCACATAATTATGTGAAACATTTTCTTAGAATGAGATATAGAAAAGTTTATATTTTTCATTTTTTCCTTGGAATATTATCAGGAGATTGTTTCTGATAATAGTACAAACACATGATAGATTATTATCTAACGATTCATAGTCATGTTTTAGAAGAATACTTAATATGTAATGTTGTGGATCTACAATGAATCTACAAAGTTGTACGAATACTATGATCACAATTTAAAAAGACTATCTAATGCTACAAATATAATGAGAAGACAATACTACAACATTTGAAGTTGTAAACCTCAGCTATGATATTAAGGTAATTTTTATATTCTCTATACTGTTCTATATTTTCTATAATAAGGATATTACCTTATATAATTAAAAACTATCATCAATTATGATTTCTATAACTTTCACACTGTTTTTATCATTCAAGCCTAAAAAGTCCTGACATACATTTTTATATTAAAGAGTTACATTTTTCTCACTTAACATCTCAAAAAATTAATAATTCTTTAAACGTTCCAAAATCTGAGTGAAATGCAACAAGTTATATGGTCAGGTCTCCATTCTTCTGATAATGAATGACAACATGAACAAGACTATGTGAGTTGTACAAAAACTCTTATGGGTTTTGAAGCGTGATTTGATTTTCATGCAGAAATATATCTTTCCAATGCTGGATGTCAAAATGAGCCTGCCTTCCTGGTATACCTTCCCCTTAGCAGAAGGCTGTCAAACTTTCAGGTCACAGGTGAATGTTGGCAATAACTAGCAAAGTAGGAAGTCTTCATAGCCTAAATCATAAATTATGGTATAAATTGAAAGGAATAAAAAATAAGCAGATCTCTCTAGAGAAAATAGGTTAGACTCAGATGGCATGAATCTATGCTCAATACCCAGAGCATGCGTGAGCGCTAAGTTGCTTCAGTCGTGTCTGACTCTTTGGGGCCTCATGGACTGTAGCCTGCCAGGCTCCTCTGTCCATGGGATTTTCCAGGCAAGAATACTGGAGTGGGTTGCCATTCCCTTCTCCAGGGGATCTTCCTGGCCCAGAGATTGAACCCATGTCTCTTATGTCTCCTGCATTGGCAGGAGGGTTCTTTACCACTAGCGTCACCTGGGAAGCTCTCCCCAGAGCACTGCTGCTGCTGCTAAGTCGCTTCAGTCGTGTCCGACTCTGTGCGACCCCATAGATGGCAGCCCACCAGGCTCCGCCGTCCCTGGGATTCTCCAGGCGTTTCCTTCTCCAATGGGTTGCCATTTCCTTCTCCAATGCATGAAAGTGAAAAGTGAAAGTGAAGTCACTCAGTCGTGTCCGACCCTTAGCGACCCCATGGACTATAGCCTACCAGGCTCCTCCATCCGTGGGAGTTTCCAGGCAAGAGTACTGGAGTGGGGTGCCATTGCCTTCTCTGTCCCCAGAGCACACCCAGCAGCAAATGGCCTTTAGCAATTATGTGAATCATGTAAATAGGATGAACAATGTTATTTTTAATAACAAAATAGTACATATTTTGGCATATGTTTGGAACTCAGAGTTGAGCCTCCTATGGAGCAATAAAATTCATAGTGAATACTAAGTCTTTGCTTTCACACTAATTATAAATCCATTTATTTGTAATAGATCCTTAATATTAAAACTTAAAAACTATGTATTTTAAGACACTTTGGGTTCATTTTGAATTTCTAAAAATAAGCATGGGCTAGTTTTCTCTATAAACAACTCATCTGAGACTTGTAAGCCCATCAATTTTGGGTCACCGACTTGTATTTCTCTGCTATCTTTCATTCCTATACGTGCTTTCTATTTTGGTTCTCTTTGATGGTCTCCCTGTGTTGTATTTGTTTTGCTCTTCAGGGCTGGTTTAGTCCGATGGACACCCCAGAGAAAATTCTGACTCAACAGACCTCTTCCAAAGGGTTGCAGAAGGTAAGTGAAGGCTACTCAGCCTTTGAGGACTGATATTGTGTGAGGCTATTGAGATGCTACTTGACAGGACCCCGCATCAACGTGAAATGAGATCATGAAGCTAAAGAACACAGAAGTGGTCCCACAGCCTGACTAGAGATGCAGATATAGAGAATGGAGTTATGGACACAGCAGGGGAAAGAGAGAGTGGGATGAATTAAGAGAGTACCATTGAAATATATACACCACCATGTGCAAAACAGATAGCTAGTGGGAAGCTGCTGTATGGCGCAAAGAGCTCAGGTCGGTGCTCTGTGATGGTCTGGAGGGGTGGGATGGGGAGATGGGGGGGAGGCTCAAGAGGGAGGGGAAATATGTATACCTGTGGCTGATTCATGGTGATGTATGGCAGCAACCCACTCAATACTGCAAAGCAATTATCCCCCAATTAATAATAAATAAATGTAATAAAAGTAAAAAAGAGCGGGGGATATATGTATTGTTGTTGATCAGCCGCTCAATTGTGTCCAACTCCTTGTGACCCCATGGACTGCCGCACACCAGGCTTCCCTGTCCTTCACCATCTTCCGGAACTTGCTCAAACTCATGTCCATTGAGTTGGTGATGCCTCCCAACCATCTTGTCCTCTGTTGTCTCCTTATACTTATGGCTAATTCACGCTGTTCTATGGCAGAAACTAACACATTGTAAAGCAATTATCCTCCAGTTAAAAATATTTAAAAATTAGAAAAAGCAAAAAATGGAACAAAGTCTAACTTAAACTTGCCATAATTTTAATAAATGTATGGATGCAAAAGAAAGAAAGAAGTGGTCCACAGCTTCAGGCTGTGACCAGAGACCTGAAAGATCCCTCACCTTGCTCTCTCTTCCTTCCACAGTCTCAGCCTTTATCTGAGATCTGGGATCAAGGGTGGAAGAGCACTTTGTGCTGTTCTTTCCTCTCATACTTATTTTCCAACCCTTTCAGAAAAGGTATAACCCTCTTACCAAGCCCTCTCCATGACTGTAGCCACACATACCACACACAAATGAGTCTCCCAGTTGGGAGTGTCTGTGCTGACCCTGGGGATGTGTTGGTTGGGTGATAAACATCAGCATATGTCCTGACTTCTATGGGGCTACATGAAGGAGAGAAAACACAGATTCATGAACAAGCCCCATTCCTTCCTGTAAGACCCACCAGCGTTCTTGGCCTTCCCCAATCAATAGAAATTGATTCCAGACCAAACAAGAAATTCAGGCAAGGCTTTATTGGGGCTCCTGTTACAGCAGGAGGAAGCCAGAGTAAACAAGTTTCCCTTGCTCACTCCCCGAGAAGAGGGAGAGCTTGCTTCTTATATGAGGCGAGGGTAAGGATGTGTCCAGGGGTAGGGTAGAGGGGTGGCTTAGGTGGTCTGACTCCCCTTTAGCGGTGTTGCGTGCAGGGCGCATGCGCAGTCCCTGGCTTTTGCGTCAAACTACTTCTGCTCCCGGCTCTTCAGAAATGGCCGTGGGTGGCAGGGGTGGTGGTGGGAGTGTTGATCATTCTGTATCTTGCCCATAATTTGCCCCAACTGCACATGCATTCATTTTTAATTCTTTAGAGTTTCTATTTTGTGTGTCCTGGTGCAAGCATTGCAGCAAAGGATTCCAGGTTCCACGTCCCAGCCTGTTTCACTTATACTCAGCCTGCAGCTAAGGTAAGTCGTTTCCCTGGGAAAACTGAGAGAAGTTGCACTTAAGATCTCAACTAGACAGAAGCCAAATGCTCAGTAAGGTAGTGTATGTGCTGGATGTTCAGCTTTGCTTGAAAAAACTTTTATAAACCTTTCCAAACATCCACATGGACCTAGTTTCTTATCTGCTAAAGGTTGACATCCAAATTTTTCCTCTTTTTGTTTTAAAATAATTTTCTGGTGTTTTATTAGTATTCTGACATTTAATTATGAGTTGTTAGAGTTGCCCTAGAAAGAAAATATCTCTGTTCAGACTTCAAGTGCTAATACAATAATACCACTTGCTTCATTAAGTCTTGGGCATTTTAACCTCACAGCACACCGGGTGAAGAACTAACAGATTCACTACAGTGGTGGGTGGTCTCTGCTGAGATGATAAACAATACCTCTTTATATTTGAAGTGTCATTAATCATGCTGAGCCAATGTGAAGTGAAAAGGGGTAAAGTTATGGTTACTTTTGAAGGACCGAAGCACTGGTTTAAAAGATTGCTGAAGGAAAGACATATATTTTTAAATGTGGGATTACTGGAGAGTTTTGCTGAATGCTATGAGCTTGGTAACTGGCAAACTGTTTTTACTTCCGTGTAAGACATGCTCTAGGAACAAATCACACAGTTTGCTGAGGAGCTGCAAGACAGTTTGATTAACTTTCTTTTCTAGGACAAAAGGCTACCGTTTAACTTGAAGTCCTCAGGAAGCTATGTGAATTGAGTGATTCAGGCAATGATATTAATTTCATTTGAATTCCATTTGAGTTTATTGATTCCTTCATTTGGGAAATAAAAAAAAAAAAGAAGAAGCAGGGAGCAGCTGTGGAGGCAGTAACCCAGGTCTTCCAGATTTTTGTTGTAAATCATGGGAAGGGATATGGTCTAAATTGCTCTCATTTGTAAATGCTTCTAGGCTGTTCTTTACGTGAAAAATGGCTTATCTTTGAACTTCCTTTTTCTGTCTTTTGTTAAGATAAGACAGAAGCCTAGTGGCTAGCAATAAAGAAAATTGTACTAACCATTTAGAAAACATTTCTTTCCCAGGAGATGAGCTACATACAGATATGTTGAGCTTGTAATCAGTGTGAGCAGTGTTCTTCTTATCTGGGGGATGGGCTTTTGGACGATGCAGACCTGGAATGCTAGCATTTGTTGGGAACTCATAGCTGTAGGGAAGACAGCTGTGATGAATGATTCCCCAGCACCCCAGGTCTGGGGAACAAAAAGTTCACTTGCATTTCTGTTTATAAAACAGAATATATCTGGCAATAAATAATGCCTTCAACCTCGATATTTTTTTCCAGGCTAATTCATTCATTAATCAAACTAAACCATTATACTAAACCCCAAGGCTAATATGCTATAAAAAGTTCCCATCTATAGTGAGGACAGGTTGATTTGTGACTAAGATGGGGGAAAGAAGGATTATCTCATGTTTCTTTTATTTCCCCAAAGCTTGGTGTTTAAAACACATAAAATTCGTAATTTAAAACCCTCAATTCCTTGAGCTCGTTACATCTGATTGCTGCTCAGATAGCTTCTAGTATGCAAGGGGTCACTTGCTATGGTCTGAATGTGTGTGTCCCTCCAAATTTATACATAGAACACCTAAGGGGTGGTATCAGGGGGTGGGGTCTGATTAGGACCCCACCTAGGACATGATCCGGAGAAGGTGATGGCACCCCACTCCAGTACTCTTGCCTGGAAAATCCCATGGATGGAGGAGCCTGGTAGGCTGCAGTCCATGGGGTCGCGAAGAATCGGACACGACTGAGCGACTTCACTTTCACTTTTCACTTTCATGCATTGGAGAAGGAAATGGCAACCCACTCCAGCGTTCTTGCCTGGAGAATCCCAGGGACGGGGGAGCCTGGTGGGCTGGCATCTATGGGGTCGCACTGGAGTGGGGTGCTATTGCCTTCTCCAATGTAAATGCTACATATAGCTAAAAGTTGAAGCTCAACCATTTGGCCATAAAGAAGAATGAAATAATGCCATTTTGCAGCAACGTGGATGCAACTAGAGATTACCACACTAAGTGGAGTAAATCAGAAAGACATCTCTAAGACAAACACCGTATGATATCACTTCTATGTGGATCTAAAATACGACACAAATGAACCTATCTGTAAAACAAAAACAGACTCATAGAGAACAGAAAAGAAAAGCTTGGGTGGGTGGGCTGGGAGAAGGTTGAATTGAGAGTTTGGGATTAGCAGATGCAAACTGGGATATATAGGATGGATAAACAAGATCAAATTGTACTGTGATGTACCATAATGGGAAAGAATTCTTTAAAAAAAGAATAGGGTTTCAAGAACACACACACAAAACTTAAAAAACTTCTAGAGGAAACATAGAAGATCTTTGTGACACAGATGGCACATGTTTTGTAGATGAAAAATAGCAATTATAAAATATAGTCCATCAAAATACAAAATTTCCATGCATCAAAAGATTTCATTAAGATGATAAAAGAAAAAGTAGCTACAGCTGAAATAAAATATTTCCAATACCAATATCTCATAAAAGACTCATACCCAGTATATATAAATAATTCCAACTACTAACTAATAGAAAATTGAGCAATCTTGTTAAAAAAATTGCAAAAACCGAAACATACTTCACAAAAGAAATTATATGATTGTAATTATAAAAGTGGCCAATACACACTGATGCTAAACATCAGTGAAATGCAGATTAAAAGCATAATTTACAGTAACTGGAATAGCTCAAATTAGAAATAGAATACACAGACAATACTAAGTATTGGGGAAGGTTACAAATGCAACTCTCATGCACTATTGCTGGAAATGTATAAAGACAAGTACTTTGGGAACCAATCTGGTAGTTTTAACATATATTTAAAATATAATTTAACAATTCAACTCCTAGGGAAATAAAAATACACTCAGTAAAAAAAAAAATACAACAACGCTGTACAAAGGACTTCCCTGGAGATCCAGTGGTTAAGACTTCACCTTCCAATGCAGAGAATGCATTTTTGATCTCTGGTCAGGGAACTAGATCCCACATGCCTCAGGGCCAAGAAAGCAAAACAAAAATATTTGGAAGCAATATTGTAACAAATTCAATGAAGACTTTAAAAATGGTCCACTTAAAAAAAAAAAAAAAACTGTATAAGGATTTTCATAGCAACTGTTCCATAATTGTCAAAACTAGGGGAGAAAAAACTACTAAGGAAATAAATTGTTGAATTATATGATGGCATACCCATTCAATGAAATTCTACTGACCAATGAAAAGGAACAAACCACTGTATATCAGTTATCTGGGACTGTGTAACAAATCACTTCAAAATATAGTGACTTAAAACAACTATGGTGTATTATTTCTGTAGGTTAAGAGTGGCATTTCTGCCTGGGCTGATTCTTGCATTTATATTCAATTGCCTGGATGGAACCAAGAGAGCCTCACTCACCTCCTGGTGGCTTGATGCTGGCAGTGGGCTGCACACCTGCCTCCATGTGGCCCTTTATCCAGGTGGTCTTCCCATCCTCCAGGGGTACTCCCTATAAATGTGGCCTGTCTCTTCAGCAGGATAGCCTGAACTTCCTTATATGGCTGCTGGAGAAAGAAACGGCTACCTGCTCCAGTATTCTCACCTGGGAATCCCATGGACAGAGGAGCCTGGCAGGCTACAGTCCATGGAGATGTGAAGAGTTGGACATGACGGAGCACTCACGTTCACACCTTTCTTCCAAGACATAAAGTAGAAGCTATAAGCTCTATTAAGGCTTGGATTCAGAAGTCAAAGAATATCACTTCCATCACATTTTATTGGTCAATCAAGTCATAAAAGCAGTCCGTTTCATGGGGTAGTATATAGACCTAGTCATGTGATGGCAGGGGTAGCAATTTTCCATTATACAAGGATAAGATAACAGGAAAGGGAGTCATTGGGAAGCTGTTTTCACCATGGCCCCTCTTGTGATATGTATAAAACAGAGATTAATCTTCCAAATAATACCTTGACTGAAAGAAGACATTCACAGAAGAGTGAACAGTATATTATGCTGTTTATATTAAACACTGGAACAGTCAAAACTAAGCTGTAAGTCAGAAATGAGAATACTGATGGTTGTTTATTGTGGCACTGGAGGTGGGGAGGTTGACTGAAAATTGGGACAAGGAAGCTTTCTGTAGTGATGAAAATGTGCTATGAATTTCAGATTATCTTCGTTGATATTAGTATTTCCTGTCCAAGAAACAAATCTTATAAATATTTCTTCATTGTTCATAAAATTCTTTTCCACTAATTGGATGGAACAGCAAACAATCAAATACCCTGTTTATTACTTCTATTAGAAGTTTATCTTGTAATGAATTATTGCTGTTATCATGCTCTGAAAATTTTTCGCTACAATTTGCTTCTCAGTGCCCCCATATATGTCTATTTATTTTGTTGTTCGTCTTTATTGCTTTTCTTATAGCCCATCAGCTTTTGAGCATGAAATCTATAGAAAAGGGAGAAATGACATAAGGAAGTTTTCCCCTCAAATTTTGTAGCTTCTGCTAGAGGAAGTGAGTTAATGAATAAATCTGGGTCTGTACATAACTTGAATGAACAGAAAATCAGCTTTTTCCTTTTACCACCAAACCAAAAAATGTTAACCTTTTTTAACTTTTAACATATATAAAAATAAATAGACAGTATAGTGAACCCATTCTCCAGCCCCAAACATAAACAGGCCAATCTTGCCTCATCTATATTCCTAGCCCCAGTGTTATTAGAGATGGGCCATCTTGTTATACTTACTCTTCAAAAGTAATCCAGGATAGCATATGTGTTTCATTTGTTCCATCAATCAGATGGATCTGAAAAGAAAACAAAACTATTATAAAATACCAAAGTAATTAATAACTTCTGGTCCTAAGAAGCAACTTTCCGTCTGATGAGATGCAGAGATGGAGCAACACGTGTTACACATTCACACAGATCTTGGTTCTCATCTCTCGTAACTGCTATGTTGCCACACAACTGATGGCAAATGGTTTTCAATGACAGGTTGCAATTGTCCAGAACATATTTTATTGATTTAAGAAACTTACAAATAGATGATTTTCATTTGGCCAAAGGGAAAAAAAATAGCTTAAAACTGCTCATAGGATTTCCTTTTGTAAAAAGTGTGCATTGTTATTGCCAAGTGACCAGGGTAGAATCTACAGTAATGGAGTGGTAGGTGGTGTTTGGTTTGCCACTTCATTTTGTACGGATTCTCCCATTATTTCAAATTTTTTTAAAATGTTTGTATAAGTAAGTCACATTTGTTTTTTTTCACTTTGACATTTTTTCCAAGTCCTGACACAACAATGGATTAAATTCAATAACTACATAATTCCCACTAAATTTGTTTTATTTAAGAATTTCGCTTTCATTATGACCCTGAAGGACAAAACTCTCACTTAAAATTGAACAACTGTAACTACTTTTTAGCACTCCAGGAATAATAGTAAGTTGTCTTTGGTCTTAAAATCCTGATTCAGTGTGCTTTGTTTGGCTTCACTTGCATATAAAACAAGTAAACACAGCCTCCTTGGATTCGGTGTCATCTCCAGGACTTGAGAATTCTCAATATGGTCATTCCGACTGAGCACTTGTCTCGTGTCGGTTGTGTCTGTCTCACTGAAAACAGTTTAAAACGATTCATGCAGTTTAGTGTTGGGCTAGCCTAGTCCGGATCTCAAAATAATTTAACCAGTTACATTTTTTTCTTCTCAAAATATCTATTTAAGACTTTTTGTTTATTTTGCATTCTGTTCATTTCTCTCTACATATTATAAGGATCACAATTCTGAAAACCTGCTGTCATTAACAATGTTGAACATTTTATTGCTTTCCGTAACAACATGAGGAAAGAGACATGGTTCCTAACAAAATCAACTTCTTCCTCAAGATAAGTGGTTGCTGACTGTCTTGAATGCTCTGGTGGACTTATAATTTCTCTCCTCTTTTTTTTTTAAATTTATTTTAAAAATGTTTTTCATCATGTACAATTGCTTTGCAACATTGCTTTACAATGTTAGCTTCAGCTATACAATGACGTGAATCAGCTATATGTATACACATGTACCCCAGGACATGGAAGCAGCCTATACATCCGTCAACGGATGAATGGATAAAGAAAATGTGGTTCATATATACTATGGAATATTACTCAGCCATAAAAAACAAAACTCAACAAAACTGGGTCATATGATGGAGATGTGGATGGACCTAGAGTCTGTCATATGGAGTGAATTAAGTCAGAAAGAGAAAAGCAAGTATCATATGTTAATGCATATATGTAGAATCTAGAAAAATGGTACAGATGAACCTATTCACAGGGCAGGATAGTGATGCAGATATAGAGAACGGACTAGACATAGACGGCACGGGGAGGGTGGGACAAACTGGGAGAAAAGGACTAACATACACACTTTCTCCCTTCTTAACTTTCCTTTTCTTTCACTGCTCTTCCTTCTGAAAGTATTCTCATTCTAGTAAATATATCTATCTTTTCACAATGTTGCTTCCAAGAGATTTCCATTTCCTTCAGACCCAGTAGGAGAATTTGGCCATTTTGAGGCCCGTACAGTCTTCTTTCTTTCAGAATAGGTTTTTGGCTTGCAGTAGGATACTTAATTTCATTTTATTTAAATTTTGGCATAGTCCATAACTCATAGCAGTGTACACAATCTGAATTTAAGGTTTGCAAAAGTGCGTTTCAAATACATTTTAATTGCTCCTACCTTGTATAGAGCCATATAAATTGGTAATCAAACAACTTAAAAAAAATTGAGGTATGGTTGATTTGCAGTGTCAGGTTAGCTTCACGTATACAGCAAAGTGGTTCAGTTATACATATATATCTATTCTTTTTCAGCTTCTTTTCCTTTAGGTTATTACAAAATATTTATTATAGTTCCCTGTACAGTAGGGAACAGTAGGTCCTTACTGGTTATCTATCACACAATTTCTATTTTACGTATATTAACTTGTTGATGTATATGTGTAGGAATTTTTATCACTGAGACCCTCTATTCTTTGGGTCATCTTACTGCTTTTAGACAATCTGTGTGCAGACTCACTATGCCAATGGCAATGTTATAGGTTGTTTCTTCTGGAACTACTGTCAGGACAAGATGTTGAGTAACAACAGTAAAGCTTGTTGAGTAACAAGTTAATGCATTGCAGAAAGCACAGAATGCCACACAGACATTTCAGATGCACGTGGTACTGCCACAGTTTTGCTCTATAAACATAAGAATTCTTATAAACTTGTATTTCCATGATTCCCACAAAAAAAGAAACGTATAGAGTATTTAAAATTGTATATTCTGAATTATTTTATCTCTCCCTGACAAAACTCCCATTTGGGTAGGTATTGTAGTGAACCAAATCTTCCACTAACAATTTTGATTTGCGGGTCTGATAATTAAAAGAGATTTCTGCAGACTAGCTTCGGTCCATACATTCCAAACCTTGTTTCTCCCACATGGCCCCCGTATCTAGGGCTGAGTGGTTAGAACACTTTCGTGTTGCAGCCTCATCTCTGACCCTACACTTTGTGTTACCATTGGGTGAGTCAGCCTGGTGGACAATGGTGGTTTTCCTGGAAGTCATCTTTATACCTGGATACCTAGCAATAAGTAACAATGCCAGAAGAGACCATAAGCTACATAACTATACTCCATTAAACCAAAAATATATGCTTCCTTTGCTCAGCTCCCTTTATCTGTATCTCGCAAAAGCCAGGCCACTCTAAAATCCCTGATATCACAGGGCAAGTATGACAAAGGAAAAATGAGTCGAAAGAGACAATTGTCTTAACTATCTTACTTTGAAACTTACAGTGAAACTATCTTACTTTGACATATTTTAGAAAAGCACATGACTAGGTGAACTCATTTCTAGGTTCTCTCCCAGGCCTTGGAAATGGTCCATTAAAAATGAGGGGCTCTGACATTTTGTCAGTTTTATAGTAAACCTGCTTCTGACCCCATCAGCAAATTACATCTCTAAATTACAGTTCATTGATTACTCTTAATGTGTTGCTGATGACATTATATATACAATGAAGAAAAAAATCAGAATTAGAAACTTATTTGACTCCTGATTTAATGGTTTTAGATCAATCATTAACACTCATATAATTACAAAATTATTTAATAATAAATGAACAACAGTAACTAACACACGAGAAGCTCTTTTGCAGGCTGTATGATCTATACTTCAACACTATGAGATAGGTTTACTGTTACAGGTATTATCATCCCTGTTTCAGAGATGAGGAGACAGAGGATGGAGAGGATACGTGATTTGTTCACAGTCACGGAGTTTTAGTAGGGGATCTGAAACAATTTCTATGAGGAGTGTTATGGAACTTCTATGGTGGCTCAGTGGTAAAGAATTTGCCTGCCAATGCAGGAGATGTGGGTTTAATCCCCTGGGGTAGGAAATGGCAACCTACTCCAGTATTTTTGCTAGGATAATCCCATGGATAGAGGAACCTGGCAGGCTATAGTCTATGGGGTCCCAAAGAGTCAGACATGACGAAAGCGACCGAGTTCTCATGAGGAATTCTACGACAGAGACCCAAATGTCTTCTTGTCCAGGCAGGAAGGATATATGGGGGGAGGAGGGGTATGGTTGTAATGAGACCAGTCACTCACTCCCTAGGGACTGGTGAGACTGTCTTGAATTGGAAAGCTCAAGGCCATCTAAGGATCAGTAATCAGACCCAAGGGATTGTGGCCCCGTGCTAACACAGGCCCAGACTTTCTGATTTTTCAAGAGAATACAAAAACATAAAAGTTTGTGTGTCACTGTGTATAATCTCCTAGTTGTAAAATACTGAATCCATTTTATTTATTTTTTGTTTGTTTCTGGTCTCACTTTTTAATCAACACTAAGGCCTTAAGATGGTAAAACATCTGCCTACAATGTGGGAGACCTGGGTTCAATCCCTGGGTCAGGAAGATCTCCTGGAGAAGGAAATGGCAACCCACTCCAGTATTCTTGCCTGGAGAATCCCATGGATGGAGGAGCCTGGCAGGCTACAGTCCATGGGGTCACAAAGAGTTGGACACGACTGAGCGACTTCACTCACTCACTCACTCACTCAAGGCCTTTTAACATTTAGCTTCCTTCTTTCTCGAATGTTTCTGAAGACATTCAATTCCCAGGGCCCTTGGAATAATAGAATCCACCTTCCTTTGTTTCAATAGTTTAGGAATGATCACCACCCTCTCCCATGTCTTCATTTGTACCAAAACAACAACCTACACAGAAGTCACAAGAATTTCACCGTCTCGGTGCAAAGACCTTATGTAAAGAACAAATCAGGGATGGCACATCTTTATCAACAACTGCCAGCTCAAAAACTCTTCCATTTTGGGCAAATATATTAATCTGTGTACTTGCTGAGGCTGCCTCGGACTCCAGCCTCTGGAAATCAGAAGTGCTGATGAGGGGGGTCAGCATCACATGGCAGGTGGACCTGGCTGCCTATTGCAGTTTTATTGTTCTTGAATCAATTTTTTAAAAGAAAAACAACAAGTGGGCCAAAAAAAGGACTGTGCTTCTAGCCCTGCTCTGAGGCCAGGACTACTCAGCCACAGTTCAGTTCAGTCGCTGAGTCATGTCCGACTCTTCGTGACTCCCTGAATCGAAGGATGCCAGGCCTCCCTGTCCATCACCAACTCCCAGAGTCCACTCAGACTCACGTCCATCGAGTCAGTGATGTCATCCAGCCATCTCATCCTCTGTTATCCCCTTCTCCTCCTTCCCCCAATCCCTCCCAGCATCAGAGTCTTTTCCAGTGAGTCAACTCTTCGCATGAGGTGGCCAAAGTACTGGAGTTTCAGCTTCAGCTTCATTCCTTCCAAAGAAATCCCAGGGCTGATCTCCTTCAGAATGGACTGGTTGGATCTCCTTGCAGTCCAAGGGACTCTCAATAGTCTTCTTCAACACCACAGTTCAAAAGCATCAATTCTTCAGCACTCAGCCTTCTTCACAGTCCAACTCTCACATCCATACATGACCACAGGAAAAACCATAGCCTTGACTAGATGGACCTTTGTTGGCAAAGTAATGTCTCTGCTTTTGAATATGCTATCTAGGTTGGTCATAACTTTCCTTCCAAGGAGTAAGCTTCTTTTAATTTCATGGCTGCAGTCACCATCTGCAGTGATTTTGGAGCCCCCAAAAGTAAAGTCTGACACTGTTTCCACTGTTTCCCCATCTATTTCCCATGAAGTGATGAAGCCACAGTTAGTTCTTTGCAAAATCACAGTGTATAATCTGTATTTCTACACTCTTTTTTCCTTTGCTTCCCTTGTGGCTCAGTTGGTAAAGAATCTGCCTGCAATGCAGGAGACCTGGGTTTGATCTCTGGTTTGGGAAGATCCCTGGAGAAGGGCAAGGCTACCCACTCCTGTATTCTGACCTGGAGAATTCCGTGGACTACAGTCCAGGGGGTAACAGAGTCAGACACAACTGAACGACTTTTGCTTTCACTTTCACTTTTTTCCTTTTACTACTCAAAGTTTTGTAGGTTGCTTTCACTGCTTAGCGTTTTGCTTTTCCTAGAGCAGTTGCTTAAATAAATGAAGTTGGTTTGTAAGATTCTCTGACTCAGAAATGGAGCTTGACCTGTCTAATCAGGATGCTTTATGGGAGGGAACACAAGAAAAGGTAATATACAGCAACATTCAACCGTTTACCACAGGTGATATGGTGCTATCTACCTGTAAAAAGTATTAATTTTCCCTCTGGGTACTCCTTATTGGTCAAATATCAGATCAACCTAGGAGTAAAGAAATATAGAGAAGGGGCCTTGCAGACACCACCACCCCAGAGCTTCCCTTGCTGTCTAGCCATGGTCAACCCCACCGTGTTCTTCGACATCGCTGTCGACGGGAAGCCCTTGGGCCGCGTCTCTTTTGAGCTGTTTGCAGACAAAGTTCCAAAGACAGCAGAAAACTTTCATGCTCTGAGCACTGGAGAGAAAGGATTTGGTTATAAAGGTTCCTGCTTTCACAGAATAATTCCGGGATTTATGTGCCAGGGTGGTGACTTCACACGCCATAATGGTACTGGTGGCAAGTCCATCTATGGCGAGAAATTTGATGATGAGAATATCATTCTGAAGCATACAGGTCCTGGCATCTTGTCCATGGCAAATGCTGGCCCCAACACAAATGGTTCCCAGTTTTTCATCTGCACTGCCAAGACTGAGTGGTTGGATGGCAAGCATGTGGTCTTTGGCAAGGTGAAAGAGGGCATGAATATTGTGGAAGCCATGGAGCGCTTTGGGTCCAGGAATGACAAAACCAGCAAGAAGATCACCATTGCTGACTGTGGACAAATCTACTAAATTTGACTTGTGTTTTACTTAAGCACCAGACCATTCCTTCTGTAGCCCAGGAGAGCACCCCTTCACCCCATGTGCTTGAAATATCCTATAATCTTTGTGCTCTTGCTACAGTTCTTTGGGTTCCATATTTTCCTTATCCCCCTCCAAGTTTAGCTGGATTGCAAAGTTAAATTTATGATTATGAAATAAAAACTAAACAATTAAAAAAAAAAAGAAAGAAATATAGAGAAGGACATAAAATGCTGATCAAAGGGGTGGGGTGGAGTGGGAGTTGGGAGGGAGGTTCAAGAGGCAGGAAACATATACATACCTATGGCTGATTCATGCTGATGTATGGCGGAAACCAATACAATATTGTACAGCAATTATCCTCAGATTAAAAATGAATAAATCAAAAATAAAAGGGAATCAGAAGACCTCTGATCTATTACTACTTCCAAATAAGCATTTAGATATGCTATATAGTTAAGTACAGCTAAATATTAGTAATTATTAAAGTTAAACATTAGATTGTTCAAGTTTACTTTAAACTGAACTATTATTATAATTGATATAATAACTTTGTGTATAGAATACTGTTTGAAATCAAGTGGTTTATAGATTAGTAAATATGTTTTTGTTATATTTATATTCAAATGGTACTGGTAATAAAATTTCATATATATTTTTTCTACAAAAAAAAATCAGTAATTAGCAGTCATAAACATTTCAGGCCCCAAGGCACCTGTCCCACTTTAATGTCCACCATATGAAATACGGAATTGCTTTCTAAAAGCACACAGCCAGATCATTCAATAGGATCCCAAACAACCTTTGCCCCAGTTATCTTGCAGCCCAGAAATCAACACTGTTACCAGCAGACCTCAGAAATAAAAACTTAGTACTCATGCTGTAAACAGGTGTAAATCCCTGAAAGCACAGTGAACCCAGTAATGTGATGGTTTCCACTCATTTCATTTTATCTATTCTATTTTTTTAATTTTTGATTGTATGTTTCGTACTTGAAGTGATCAAATGCTTGTGTCAAGTGGTTGAAATTATTGGTTCCAGACATTCCAGTGAGCTGGCTACTGACATCTGCCTGCTCTGATTTTTGAGCTCACTATATCTGTGTGTATCACTGGGGATCACACGTACACGGAAAGCAAGCTTTTCCAACATGGAAGACAGAGGGAGACTCACCTCCTGTCCACAGCGGCCGCGGGCTCTGCTGCTGTCATTTTGCATTCGGGTCTGTTCTGTTTCTTCAGAAACAGCCCAAGTGTGTGATTATGTACTTCTGGAGCCTCGCCAGCTCACTCAGGAGTTTCTGGCCCTCTGGTGTCTGTCCCCTAAGGCAGCAAACTCGATTGACTCAAAGAGCTGTTAATTAAGTGAATTATGTCTGGTCAGGAATTTATGAACAAAGAAAATAGAACTGGAAATGATAACTGTGCCCTCACAAAAGACTGAGTAAGCGATATACAAATTAAACAAAAAACCCCAACCCAACCAAAAGAATCTCTTTATAAGGATTTTCCCTCTCCTCTGAGTTTAGTTTTTCTCTCTAACCCAATTTGACAGAATACACTTGTTCTTTAGTGAGATGTTCTCATCCCAAATGTGCTTATAATCTTGGGCAAAATGCAGAGAAGAGCTGAGAGGAATATAAACACTGTGTATTCTCTCTACAGAACCGTTGAAGGAAATGCTGTTTACTTGGAAATAGAGTTCCAGAAAGTATGTCTGCCATCTGTAGTCCAGATGATGGTGTCTGTGGTGATGAATTAAACATTTAGAAATAAAAGCTAGTGCTTGTTTCTGTTTGTGAGGATAAGGCAGTTGAAATATTGTTTCATTACTCTTAATGCACAAAATAGCTAGAACTTGTTTATGCATTATATATTCATAACTTAGAAGACATTTAAAGAAAGACACAATGATTGTGGATTTTTGAGAGTGTGTCTTGGCACAATTTCTGCATAAGCTCTGATGCAGACATAATTTGCTAAGCCATGGAGACTGCTAGAAATTTGAAAGCACTTTTATTAGCACCATGACTTACTCTTTAATGAGGGCTCTTGCTCTAAGATCCACACACCTGACATGCCTCTTGAGAAACCTATATGCAGGTCAGGAAGCAACAGTTAGAACTGGACATGGAACAACAGACTGGTTCCAAATAGGAAAAGGAGTACGTCAAGACTGAATATTGTCACCCTGCTTATTTAACTTATATGCAGAGTACATCATGAGAAACGCTGGGCTGGAAGAAGCACAAGCTGGAATCAAGATTGCTGGGAGAAATATCAATAACCTCAGATATGCAGATGACACGACCCTTATGGCAGAAAGTGAAGAGGAACTAAAAAGCCTCCTGATGAAAGTAAAAGAGGAGAGTGAAAAACTTAGCTTAAAGCTCAACATTCAGAAACCAAGATCATGGCATCTGGTCCCATCACTTCATGGCAAATAGATGGGGAAACAGCGGAAACAGTGTCAGACTTTATTTTGGGGGGCTCCAAAATCACTGCAGATGGTGATTGCAGCCATGAAATTAAAAAGCACTTACTCCTTGGAAGGAAAGTTGTGACCAACCTAGATAGCATATTCAAAAGCAGAGACATTACTTTGCCAACAAAGGTCCATCTAGTCAGGGCTATGGTTTTTCCAGTGGTCATGTATGGCTGTGAGAGATGGACTGTGAAGAAAGCTGAGCACCGAAGAATTGATACTTTTGAAGTGTGGTGTTGGAGAAGACTCTTGAGAGTCCCTTGGATTGCAAGGAGATCCAACCAGTCCATTCTAAAGGAGATCAGTCCTGGGTGTTCTTTGGAATGACTGGTGCTAAAGCTGAAACGCCAATACTTTGGCCACCTCATGTGAAGGGTTGACTCATTGGAAAAGACTCTGATGCTGGGAGGGATTTGGGGCAGGAGGAGAAGGGGACAACAGAGGATGAGATGGCTGGATGGCATTACTGACTCGATGGACATGAGTTTGGGTAAACTCCGGGAGTTGGTGATGGACAGGGAGGCCTGGCGTGCTGCAATTCATGGGGTCGCAAAGAGTAGGACATGAATGAGCCACTAAACTGAACTGAACTGAACTTGCTCTAAGATAGAGTGATTGTTTCATATGCTGCCACTCACAGGCGTGTATCAATAAGCTCACCGTGAATATCCCCATTCTTCAAGCTATGAAAGAACATTTAGAAAGCTGTCCATGATTCTTTACTAAGTGAGATGCAAAGAAAGCTAAATGGTTATGAATCCTGAGCACTGCCCTTCAAGAACAGGCTGTCTAAAAGGGACTTGTAAAAGAAGAGGGCAATGCAATTTGTACATTCATAAGATATTCATAAAATCAAGGTGCATAGAAGTGTTTTGGTGGTTTTTTAAAAATAAAAAATTTGTTTCAGTTGGTGAAGGCAGAACAAGCAGAGTAATGGTCTCAATCATCGTGCTCAATCACATCTGACTCTTTGCGACCCCATGGACTAAGACCCGGCAGATTCCTCTGTCCATGGGATTATGGGATCCCAGCAAGAATAATGGAGTGGGTTGCCATTTCCTACTCCAGGGGATCTTCCTGATCCAGGATTCGAAGCTGCTAACCGACATCTCCTGTGGCTCCTGCCTTGGCAGGAGGATTCTTTACCACTGAAACAAGCCCAGAGTAATGGTAGAGGAATCATTACCTTTCATCCAAAGTCGAGACAATTCTGGTATGAAATGAGACTTCAAAGGCTGTTTGTACAATCAAGAAGATTGAGAAGGAGACATACAGGCCAGAAAATGAATGACTGAAAGCAAGTTGGACTTGGGGTGTGGTGATATGTAGAAATGGCCAGGATGCGGGGTGGTGGCAGGGGTTGGGGGGGAAGCCATGGTTGTAATGGGACCACTCAGTCACTCTCCAGGGACTGGCAAATTGAAGAGATTGAATTGGAGAGCTCAAGGCCATTCAAGGGTCACTATTCAGACCCAGGGGGTTGTAGTCCTATGGTAATACTGGCCCAGACTTTCAGATTTCTCAAGAGAATATAAAAATATAAAAATGTGTGTGTGTGTGTGTGTGTGTGTATAAACTGTGAATTATAAGACATTGGGAGGTGGTGAGCCAAATTCAAGAATATAAAATTGAAGAATTGAAGCAGGCTGTCTATCTGTAACTCAAGATACTTAGTAAAAGTTTCTAGGTTTGGGGGAGTTAAAGGATGTCCCAATCTTCTTTCTGATCTATCTACTCTTTCTTATGAATCTTTGCACTTCTCCGCCACTAACCAAAACAATTGGCCATCCCAATCAAACAACAAATGTTCCTGATTGAAGATTCTAGCAAAGAAGTGCTTGAAGTGATGCTGTATGGGTTCAGGGTTGGATGGGGAGGGTGTGGGTTCTGAAGGCAGGTTGAGTAAAGCATCCTATCCGATAGCTGAAGCTAGCTCCTATAGTATCATGAAAGTGAAGCTAGCTCCTGTAGTATCATGAAAAGCGAAGCTAGTTCCTATAGTATCATGAAAAGTTACTCAGTCATGTCTGACTCTTTTGTGACCCTATTCACTGTAGCCCGCCAGGCTCCTCTGTCCATGGGATTTCCCAGGCAAGAATACTGGAGTGGGTAGTCATTCCCTTCTCCAGGGGATCTTCCTGACCCAGGGATCAAACCCAGATCTCTTGCATTGCAGGAGGATTCTTTACCATCTAAGCCACATGGAAGCTCATAGTATCACAAGAAAAAATTATTAAATTATCAGGAATTTTGTCAGCCAGTATAGCCATTATAAAAATTATATTAAAAATACAATTACATAAATTATATAAAAAACAAAGGTAATAAATGCTCACACCATTCCACTCTCTGATTATGTCAGTACATTTTACTGTTATCTATGCTCTTGAGGACACTTTCTTACAGTGTCACTGTACGATGGAAGTGCTGCAGAATAATGTGCTTCAGGGCCTCTTTTCCCAAGGCTGCCCTCAGGGTTAACATGCTGGTGGCTGGAAATCAGCTACACTGATAAACATTTACCAACATATCACTGGTCCTTGCTACAATATACCATCTCTAAGGGTGAGCTTGCCTTTTACATCAGAGCTGGCTTTACAGGCAAAATAAAATCCCATTACAAACTACAGTTACAGATATAGAAAACAAATTTATGATTACTAGGGGGTAAGGAAGAGGAGAGATAAACTTGGAGACTGGGATTGACATATACGCACTTGTTATTGTTCAGTCAATAAGTTGTGTCCGACACTTTATGGCCCCATGGATTGCAGCACGCCAGGCTTCCCTGTCCTTCACTATCTCTTGGAGTTTGCTCAAACTCATGTCCACTGAGTCGGTGATGCCATCCAACCATCTCATCCTCTGTTGCTCCCTTCTCCTCCTACCTTCAATCTTTCCCAGCATTAGAGTCTTTTTCCAATGAGTCAGCTCTTTGAATCAGGTGGCCAAAGAATTGGAGCTTCAAGCATCAGTCCTTCTAATGCATATTCAAGGTTGATTTCCTTTGGGATTGACTGATTTGATCTCCGTGCTGTCCAAAGGACTCTCAAGAGTCTTCTCCAGCACCACAATTTGAAAGCATCAATTTTTTGGTGCTCAGCCTTCTTTATAGTCCAACTCTCACATCCATACATGACTACTGGAAAAACCATAGCTTTGACGATATGGACCTTTGTTGGCAAAGTGATGTCTCTGCTTTTAAATATGCTATCTAGGTTTGTCAGAGCTCTAGGTAACTAATAAGGACCCACTGTATAGCACAGGGAACTCTATACAATATTCTGTAATAATCTATATGAGAAAAGAATCTAAAAAAGGAGGGCAGGATGTATGTATATGTATAACTGATTCACTTTGCTGTACATCTGAAATTAACACAATGTTGTAAATCAGCTATATTCCAATGAAAAATTTTTAAACAAAGAAATAAAACTTGGAAAGTAAGAAGAAAAAGGAGATAAGGAAATGCAGGAAGGGGGTAGGAAGAATTGCCGCTCAGTTGCTGATATGATATTCCATTGGTCCCTGAGATGGGCCTGGAGCTCTGAAATGATGATTAAATTCTCATCCAATTCCTGAATAAATGCTTCTAATATCAGGCAACTGAGAAGCAAATTGAAACGACATTATTAGAAATAAGTGTCTATGTATAATTTGCAGTCTCTTTGCCTGAAAGAAGAGATTTCATCATCTGTATTCATTGCTTTTGAGACTACTAAACTGAATCTGATATTTCTTCATGTTAAATTGAAGGCTGTAGTTATCAAAATGCTGACAGGTTGAGTTATTGGCTATTTTCAGGGCCCATGGAAAGAGTCTCCCATTAATAACATTCACTGTGTACATTGGTAGCAGAGAATTACTTAGAGCTATCAAATGTGTTATTACAACTTATCCTGTATGCCCTAAAGAAGACATTTTTGACTTGTGGGGGGGAAAAGGATATTTTCAGGGAGTTGACAAATGACAAAATAGCACGGCCTATAATAGGGGGAGAGATGTAGTAATGCAATTCTATAATAACTCAGTTAGAATCTGCCACTCCTTTTTTGGTTGTTTTTCAACAAGGTTTACAATGCTCATCTCTCTTGCTCTCTCCCTCTCTCTCACACACACACACACAATGAGATGAAACCAGAAAACAAGAAGTCAGATGGAGAAATTTGTTTAAAATGTTGATTTATCATGTGGGCTTAAAACTCCCTACCAAAAAAAAATTGACCATTTCCTTTATTTTCTACTGAAAAATCACAACTGTCAGTTTAAGTATACAATCGTGCATTATGTGCCCTTAATGCACATTAAAAAAAAAAAGAAAGAAAGAAAATGTTTTTAAAAGTTCTGATTTTAAATACAAAAGCAATGGTGTAGGGATAAACATGGGGTTATAACACATGGTATGGGTAGCCTTATTTGGCAAATAAGGCTCTCACACTTCCTTTTCGGGGTGTGATTGCCTGCATAAATAGTTCTCAAGCCTTTTGTATATTTCAGCCCAAGAACTATTTTCACAGATTCTCTATGGACCATTGTGGACACAGCCTTCATATCTGATGGCTACATGGACATAACTGTATTCCATACTCCCACAATACAGAAACACACAGGCACAACCCAAGAATGAGTTGAGAAATGACGATGCCTTTTGATGCCTCTCATCCATATGATTGACATACATGTTATAATTCCTGTGTCCCATGTACCCCTGCTGGGCACTAGGAGGGACCCAGGAATAATATACCCAATTCCTGTCCTCAGCAAGGCATCTTTAAGTAACTGGCGAGAGACATAAAAAAAATGGCAAATCACAATATAGTAAGGGAAGTAATTTTGTCATAAAGATACGGAGAGCAGTGCTGTGGAATTCTCAGAATGGACAGATCCACCCTTCCTGAAGTCAGGGAAGACTTCACAGAGAGCTGGATCCTTAAAGGCATAGGATTTCGCCAGACAAAAAGGAGAAAAGGTCTGGAATGAATAAAGTTCTGCTGCTGCTAAGTTGCTTCAGTCGTGTCCGACTCTGTGCGACCCCATAGACGGCAGCCCACCGGGCTCCTCCGTCCCTGGAATTCTCCAGGCAAGAACACTGGAGTGGGTTGCCATTTCCTTCTCCAATTCTAAAAAGCAAATGCTCTAAAAACACAATCAAAGCTTTCCCCCACGTGGGATCCTGCAGCAGGGTGGCGGCGCTGCTGCGGACAGGCTGGTACCATGCCCACGGAGATGGTCTGCAGCGGAGTCCACCTCCGGTCCAGCCAGAACCTGGTGCTGCTACCAGCCGAGCGGAGAGCGGACCCTGTCCAAATCCTGTGCCTTGGGAAACAGAAACGGCTTTCTCTCTCGCTGGCTTCTTAATATCACACAGGAATTAGCCAAAAATAAATAAATGAAAGAAAGTTAAAAAAAAAAAAAAAGTTCTGAGACAAGGCCAGGAAGCCGAGGAGACACAGAACCATCGAATCGGAAATTCTGAGAAGGAAAGAGGCGATCAGGAAAGAAGCTGGGGGAGATCACGGGCAGCGGGAAGGAGAGTCTTGATGAAGTCAGTCAAAGTGACCTTGGCGGGAAAATCAAGGAGGGTGTGGAAGAAGCAGCCACGACAGCTGAGCCGTTGGCTGAGTTGTTGTCCAAAGGCGGGGAGAAGCTCTACTGGACTGCCACCCTCAAAGCTGCCTGCCAGGGTGTGGAGTCCCTCTAGAAGGAGACGGACCAGAGCATCCCCAGGCAGACTGGGCCTACCTGTGGCCGGAGAGAAGTTGAAGGAAGAGGAAGTGTTTGAAGCCAACGAGGAGGCACTGGAGGTCGCTGCACAAGGACTCCAAGTGGGCCCAGCAGCTGAAGGACCTCAGGGACAGCAATGTGGTGCTTGATTGGTTCTTTGAGATGAAGATGAAGTGTGCCAAGAGCAACAACGCCTTGGGCTGGGTGTCCCACAGTGCTGATAGTCAAGGTCAAGGACTTGCTGACAGTCAAGGTCACAGCAAGATGATGGATGCAGAGGCCTGTGCTAATCACCACCTTCCAGGCCCAGTTGGTGATGGTGATCAAGAACCCCAAAGGCGAGTTGGTTGAGAGCGACCTGGACAAGGTACCGCTAATGTTGTACATGTGGGCGCTCTGCCCAGACCAGGATGAGCTGAAACCCTCTGTCTCCTGGTGGCTCCCGGACATCTCAGCCTCCAGCACAGAGCAGCTCCTATGAGCAGGGTGGCCACAACTGAGGCCTCCCGGACTGACCCTCACTCAGGACACGCGGGGTACTGGTGTCCATCTGCAGCAACCAGATTTCTGGGGACAGGACCGTCAGCTCTGTCGCTGCCTTACCAGGCCGGCTGCAGCCCCAGCTGAATGGGGCGAGGAGGGGATGGTCTGCACTGCTGCCCTGCCCGCGGCAGGCTGGTGGCCGCTGGGCCACAGGCGCACAAACCAGGCAGGGCCCAGAGGCTCCCAGCCCCGAGACTCCCTCCCAGGGCTGAGCCGTGGGAGCTGGGCCCACTGGCCACATCAGCCAGGCTGTTTAAGCTCCTTTTTTTTCTTTAACAGTGCCCTGGTTATCCTGCATATAAGCCAGATTTGGAAATAATAAAACACCAAAGTAAAAAAGAGCAAAAAAAAAAAAAGCTTTTCCTGATACCAGCATGCAGATCACACAAAAGACCTTTTCAGATCCCTGAACCATCCGTCTGAAGTCTTGGGTTCTTACTGTAGCAGAGCCTAGATTCTTCTTTCCAGTACATTTGTGTGATGGTCTTGTTGGAGTCACAGATCAGATCACAGTATGTGAAGGTGAGGATGGAGTTTCCTGAAAAGAGAAGAAACTCCTGGAATCAGTCATCTTGGGAAATACTCAGGCCTTGGATAAGAAATAAAGATTTTGTAAGCCACTTAGGAGAGAAAGTTTTCCTTCTCTCTGGGGCTAAGGTTCTAAGGCAGGGATATTCCTGGAGCTTTTCTGATATTGGGATGAGGGTAGGGCCTCGCTGATGGTTCAGAGGGTAAAGAATCTGCCTGCAATGTAGGAGACCCAGGTTTGATCCCTGGTTCTGGAGGATCCCCTGAAAAAGAGAATGGCTACCAACTCCAGTATTCTTGCTGGAGAATTCCATGGACAGAGGAAGAAGCCTTCCAGGCTGCAGTCCATGGAATCACAAAGAGCTGGACACGACTGAGCGACTAACACACACGAGTAAAACTAAGACATTCAGCATCAGACGTACCCTCTGTCACTGGCCTGCCTTCTTGATCTCTGAGTCACAAGCTGCAGTTTCATGCTGCAGATGGAAATTTTCCATGAGGGTTACTCAGTAGGAAACATGTCATTCTGTCTGCATGGTTGTCATCAGGTCCTGTTCTGTAACAGCTAGGCTGCAACATTAGCTGCAGTAACAAACAGCCCAAAAACCTCTATGGCATAAAACAGGGAACATTTATTTCTTGTTTATCTACATGTTTAATGCGGGCATGTGCCTTGTGTGGCCTCTGCTTAAAGCTGTTATCTCTTCGGGCCCTTAAACCTCCCCCCCCACCCCGCCCAGCAGTGGTGGATGTGACTTCCGCTGGTCCAAAGTGATGCCACACATGGGCAAAGGCAGCAGAATGATGGTGGCCACAGACCCCGATCCCATATTCCAAAGGAATCACTTGAGTCCTTGGATGAAGGGTATACGGCTTTAATTAGGAAAATGATAATCAAATTTGAAATGTACTGAGCAGGCAGTTAGCTTTCCTGACAAAATAACTCTGTAACGATGGTCTGGTCATAGGAAGGTGAAGAAAGAGAGATGATGGAATAAGCAGAGAAGAGAGGATGAGTGAAGCTTGAGAAGCAAATAGAGACATAAGAGAAGTGAAGGCAAGAAGGAGATTCATGAGCGTGAGTATTGCCCATCTTCCCCCGAGGTGGCTTTGGCACAGCTTTCTCCTCCTCCTCTGATGCTCCATGGTTGTTCATTTCTCTAGGTTCTGACTACTTAATTGAACCAAGAAAGACCTGTAGGCAAGAGGAGGCAGAAGGGAAGGGCACGATGATGTGGGCACAGTAAGTCTCCTACATATGAACCTTTAAGTTGCTAACTATCAAAGATGCAAATGTGCATCTGGCTCTAGCAAGGAACCAGAACCATCAACGTGCCATCAATGTCAGGCGTGAGTGAGACTGCAGCTTGCCTCCGTCTCCCGTTGCTGACAATCCTTCAGCTCTCCCGCCTCCCACCTCCTCTTCCTCCTCTAGTCCATAGCTCTTCTTGTCTGTTCACTGGATGCCAGCCGCCGTGTGCCAGCTGTTGTACTGTTCTACTGTACTTTCCAAGGTCCTGTACTATAAGATTAAAAGTGTTTTGTTTACTTTTGCTTTTTATGTATTGTGTGAAAAGTATTATAAATCAATTACAGCACAGTACTATAGTCTGTATGTAATGTGTATACATGTGTATATTGTGATTGTGCTAGTTGGGTACCCGGGGTAACTTCTGTTGGACTTATGAACAAACTGGGTTTAACAGATGTGCACTCAGAATGGAACTCGTGATGGGGGGCGGGGGGATGGTGACTCAAAGATGCCTGAGTGTGGACTCTCCAAGATGGGTAACTGGAGGAAGAACAAGGAACAGAAAGGGGCCAAGGAAAATGGAAGTGGCCACGGAGAGTCTAAAATTCAGTATCTGCTTAAGCCGGGGAGACACTGCAGCTGATGAAACTGCTCGTCTTCTTGAAATATCAGATTCTTCCTCTGCTGCCCTCTGCCTGATGATGATGGTGAAGCTCACCCTCCTGAGACTGTCTCTGGGACGATTACTAATAGGTTGGGAACTGGTCATCCCAGAATAAATCCACAGAACCCTTGGCCTCATGGTTTGGGGACTGACCTGCCCTGAATAGGCCAGTCTGGTCATGCTCCCAGGGCAGCCCGTTCCATCCATCATTAGACACACGCCCAGTCGAACTACCTCCGTGAGGACCAAGGCTTTGGAGAACTGGCTGGAATTGCTGGGTAGAGGTGGGATGACTGTATTCCAGAGAAAACCTTGCTGTGATCCATGAGAAATCACTAAAGTTTGTTTAAAAAGTATGGAAAAATTGAAAATTAAGCTTTTACAGCTTCACAAACCTAGCGTTAAAATACCATTTTAATGTAACCAGAGCTGCTTTCTGTAGCACTTTGCTAGCAGAGACCATCAGATTAATAGGCATCTCTATGAAATGTCAGACTGTCTTTTCATATAAAAACCATGAAATTGTTTAATTGAAATCCATTGCAAGAGAGGTTCTGAATTCTCAAAGAGAGGACATGTATTTGCCTAGAAAAGTAACAAGACACTCCCCAAGATCTGTTAGGCCTTGAAGGGGCAGTTGGGTTTTGCTCACATCATAGACTCTATTTATCATCTTTTTTCATGACTTAATTGTGGAATTTTTTTTTTAATTTACATGAAATAGAAATAGTTTTACACTCATTGTCCTGTTGAATATCTCCTCTGTCCTGAAATTAATACTTGCTTTTTCTTCCTCCATCTACAAATACAATATTTCCTTGGAAGCGGTCATGTTTTACAAAGGGCAACCGCAAACCTAATCAATGCCTTTGTGTGAAAAAAAAGGCAGAAGGGCTCATCCATAGAGAACATATTGATGGTTGCTGGGGTGGGGGGTGTGGGGGAGATTGAAATGGGTGAAGGGATTTTAAGGTACAGACTTCCAGTTGTAAAGTAAGTCAGTCCAGGGAATGTAATGTACAGTATGGTGACTATAGTTGATATGGTGCATATTTGAAGTTGCCAAGAGAGTAGATCTTAAAAGTTCTCATCACAAGAAAAAAAATTTATAGCTATGGCAGACATTAACTAGACTTATTGTGGTGTCATTTCACAAGATATGTAAGTATCACATCCTTACATTTTACACCTGAAACTAACATAATGATATATGTCAATTATAGCTCAATTAAAAAAAATAAAGACCCAACCCAATGGGTGCCCAGCTTGGTAAGTCCCAGTGTCTGAGAGAAATATAGGGTAACCCTGCCTCTGGGAAGATCTCTTCTCCAGGCTGCATGGCTTGGTGAGCAGAGTATTGGCTTGATTTCAATCCCACACATCCTTTAAGTAGGCATTTTGTGAAATGCACAAACTGCACAACCCTCAATACTCATTGGAAGGACTGATGCTGAAGCTTCAGTACTTTGGCCACTTGATTCGAAGAGCCGGCCCATTGGAAAAGACCTTGATACTGGGAGAGATTAAGGAGGAGAAGAGGGCAACGGAAGATGAGATGGTTGGATGGCATCATTGACCCAAAGGACATGAGTTTGAGCAAACTCTGGGAGATAGTGAAGGACAGAGAAGCCTGCCATACTACAGTCCATGGGGTCACAAAGAATCAGACACAACTGAGCAACTGAATAACAAAAACAACAATACATGTTAGTTCTTACATGTTCTTATGTGATGTGTCTCCTTAGCTCCATTTGATCGGTCCAGGGGTGGCTTCTTTATAAGCCAGGCCAATCAGAGCTCTTCAGTGGAATTTTTTTCCAACTAGACCCAAGAGAGTCAGACCTTCTCTGTTAGCGAAAGTCAAATGATGAATTTTGTAAACTATTGGTGACTAGGGTTCCTACCATTTGATAAAAACCATTGGTAGTGCAAAAAGAATGGAGCCGGGGCACAAGGAAACAAAGCCAAGAGATGACAAACACTCAGTGAGCACCGAGGTTCCTGGCTCCAGCGGCGCCTGAGACCGGCGGCATCCTTGTCCTTCTCGTGGTGGGTGGTCTGGCTGTTCAGCCCTCACCTAGATTCTATGAATCAGAGACATCCTTTTCGCATCAGCTTCTTTGAGTCGGGTTTGCACCATGGCAACTTGAGAGTCATGAAAAAAAATGCAGCGATGGTGCAAAGAGCAGCCGTATATCACGGCAGCCAGTCATGGCTCCAGCCCCTACCTGTGACCAGCTCCCGTAACCTGTGCACAGACAGGTCTGTGTTTGTTACATGGTCAGGAGCCAACAAGCCCCCATTTCTAGCAATATGACCTTATCCCAGACGCTAGACCTCAGTTTCCACATCTGCAAAGTGGGAAATTCAAGAATTCCTACTTCATAGAGTTTTTGTGAAGATTAAATGAAGGAATGCATGAAATATTTAGGACAGTGCCTGGCATTCAGTAAATGTTAGATCTGATTACTACTGTTTTCTTATTTCCAGTGTCAAATGGGGCTTGACATAGGATAGACACTAGTAAGAGTTGCAATGGGTATGACAATCTCATTTTAGCCTTAACTACATCACTAACATTCTGTGACCTTAGGAAAATTATTTATATTTTTGAATCTCAGTTTTCTTATCTGTAAATGGGAAAAAATATTTTTGACAGGTGAATTAAAAGGTAACACAAAATGATGTGCATAAGCAGATTTCATGAACTCAAACTCTATCCAATTATAAAAGATGAAGGATTAGAAAGATGAATCTAAGTTTGCTCCTTTATGGTGATTCTAATATATAAATATTTTAGCAGCTGGAAAAGAAGGGAAATCACAACTGTAAATAATAAAAATATTTTCTTAAATTGTTTTATAAAAAAGGAAGAACTTGTAAACTGATATTCTCCTATTGAATGCAATAGGTACCATATGTCCTAAAAAAGAGACTTTTTCCTCCATGGGAATCAATAAAACTATTTTCATTTTGATTGGGAAATATGTGTTTTTTAAACATTTTTATTTTTCTTAAATTGGCCCTCATGCACAAACTTTGCTTTCCCCTCATGAAGACTGTCTAAGAATTTTGATAGTGTCCCAAGCTTAATCTGGGAAAACAACAATTTTAAAATTTCAACTCAAATCTTGGCATGATGTTTAAAACATTAGCCTGCCTCCAACAAAAGAAGCTTTAGATCAAACCATCTGTTTTCTTAGCATGCTAGCCTTTGGTAAGTGGAGATTTTGAAAATAAAACTGAATATAATCATCTTTGGACCATTTCAGTGAGAGAGGATAGCTTCACCAAGAAAAAAAAAAAGCTCTATTGCTTTTTCTAGCAAGTTTGCAGATTTGATTAAAGAAGATGTTTAGCAGAATAAATTCAAGTTAAAGAACTAAAAATATGAGAAAATATAAGAACAGGCAAGTTCTTATATGTGCAAGTTGAGCACAGTGCTACAACATCTCGTTTCTCTTTTAATTTAGAACATCGCCTAAAAGTTTGATGCTTTCAAACTATGGTGCTGGAGAAGACTCTTGAGAGTCCTTTGGACAGCAAGGAGATCAAACCAGTCAATCCTAAAGGAAATAAACCCTGAATATTCATTGGAAGGACTGATGCTGAAGCTGAAGCTGCAATACTTTGGCCATCTGATGCGAAGAACTGACTCACTGGAAAAGACCACGATGCTGGGAAATATTGAAGGCAGGAGGAGAAGGAGTGACAGAGGATGAGATAGTTGGATGGCATCATTGACTCAATGGACATGCGTTTGAGCAAACTCCAGGAGATAGTGAAGGGCAGGGAAGCCTGGCGTGCTGCAGTTCGTGGGATCGCAAAGAGTCAGACACGACTGACTGAACAACGACAGCAATCCGTTCTCTGTCACAGCCTCCTCCCCTCTTAACCTGAACATTTGCAAGAAAGGAGACTGTGGGGATTAGAGAGAGTCCAGGTATCTGACTCACCTATTTTCCAGCCTGGCCATAGACCTGCTCAGAAGAGCTCCTTGGTGATGTGGTTGCAAGATTGTGGTGGACACCCTCCAGGCTAGACTGCCTTCCAGCAGCACTTTCCCTTGCTCCCTTGATAGCAATATCTCTGTTTTGATCAGTTTTCAGTATGCCTAACCCTAGAATATAATTCAGGATTGGTGTGCATGCATGCTAAGTTGCTTCAGTTTTGTCTGACTCTTTGTGACTCCATGGACTGTAGCCCATCAGGCTCTTCTGTCCATGGGATTCTCCTGGCAGAAATGCTGGAGTGGGTGGCCAAGCCCTCCTACAGGGGATCTTTCTGACCCAGGGATGGAACCCAAGTCTATTATGTCTCCTGCATTGGCAGCCATGTTCTTTACCACTAGCGCCACCTGAGAAGCCCATAACTGAAGATTGATCTCTATCAATTCTTTGCCCCTAGAGGTGGCAGAATGACCCAGTCTTGGCCAATGTGATTCCAGAGGACCTGCTGGGGACTCAGAGAGTTTACTCACAGACAGAAGGGGAAGGGCCCATGAGTCCACCCTTTTGCCCTCCCCTCGACTTCCTTCTTTGAACACTTTTGTGAGGATATGATGCCTGGAGCCATGTGGTACCTTTGGGAACCACAATGGGAAGACAAGCCCATCAGAGGGACTGAAGCAGTAGCCCAACTGTACTGAACTGCTGACACTCTCCTGAAACTCCCACCCCTAGACTTCCTGTTACATGAGTAATTAAGTAACTTTACTGGTTAAACTGTGGTTAGGTGTTTTGTTATTTGTAAGGATACATGCAGGCTAAGTCGATTTAGTTGTGTCTGACTATTTGCGACCTATGGACCATCCTCTGTCCATGGGATTCTCCATGCAAGAATACTGGAGTGGGTTGCTGTTTCCTTCTCCAGGGGATCTTCCCCACGCAGGGATGGCACTCACCTCTCTTAGGTCTCTTGCATGGGTAGGTGGGTTCTTTACCACTAGAGCCAACTGGGAAGTCTACTTTAAGGAAATACTTGTAAGGAAGATCACCCTAATTGAGAATAGGGTCTTCCACAAAGAATTTTACCTGCAATGTTCCCTCCTCCCTGCCCGCTTCATGTTGATATATGTTTAGAACCACAGAACACCAGAGCTGAAAGTCACTCTAAATCTCCAATTAATAGGTGGTAAAGGAAGAAGTTCAGACATGATTCTACTTGACTGAAGTGATGAGTCTTGTTAGTGTAAATGTCTATGGAAAAGGAGAAAGTCACATCAGACATTTGAACTTTGGTGTGACTGACTCTAGCCAGATCACCTCCTAGAAACAGATTTGCCTGTGGACAAAGCACATGAAGTTCCAGGAAACTTAGGAGGTATCTTTAAGAAGGAAAAAGGTACAGAAAGGGGAATTGGAGGTTCTTGATCAATATCTTTGTTTTTATTATTTTTTAAATTTTATATTGGAGTATAGTTGATTATGTGGCTCAGATGGTAAAGAACCTGCCTGCAATGTAGGTGGCCTGGGTTTGATCCCTAGGTTGGGAAGATCCCCTGGAGAAGGGAATGGCAACCGACTCCAGTATCTTGCCTGGAGAATTCCATGGACAGAGGAGCCTGGCGGGCTACAATCCATGGGGTTACAAAGAGTTGGACATGACTGAGCAACTAACACACACACACACACATAGTTGATTAACAATGTGTTCATTTCACATGCACAGCAAAGTGATTTGGTGTCTTTTCAGATACATGTTCAGATACACGTGTCTGTTCTTTTTCAAATTCTTTTCCTTTTTTTTAAGGCCAAGTCTGAAGTTTTTCCACAAATGTCATGTGAGGTGGAGAATGCATACTTACAAATTGCTTACCAAACAAGCATGGTAAACATTTCCTCCAGAAGGCATGGGACCTTTGACCTCATCATTCCTGAGCTGCTAGGCCCTGCTCTGGGTACTGGAAGCTCTGGCAATGGGGAGGTCAGTAGGTCCCTAGAACCTCAGGAAGAGATTTACAAAACAAACCACAGATACGAAATAAATGCTATTAAGAGGAGTATCAGAGACTAGTTTCAAAAGCTGCAAATATTTTCTGAACTTCTGCCATCTGATTCTGCAGTGGTCATGTAGATACAACACAACTATCCAATTTGTTACAGTTGTTGGTTTATAAGACTTTTCTTGAAATATTGATAACCCCTTCTATCTTCCCCTCAAACTTTTATCAAACTCAAGCAGATTTTTGTCAGAGAAAACATATTCTTGTAACTTAATTGATAAAAGCAATGCATGTGTACATCCCTACCTGTCCTCTGCATGGCTTAGCCCTGGCTCTATTTAGCAAAGGAAGTGGAACATAATAGATGCTCAATAAATATTTATGTGTTAGATGCATGAAGAAATGCAGGAAACTTACAAATACTGACAAACAATTTGAGAGACACATACTCTTTACACATACATTTGTACATTTGTACACAGACAAATCTTATTCCATAAATATATTTTCTATTTATATTTTGAGTTGTCTGTTTCTTTTGCTGTAGAAGGGGAAGCTGATGAGACTTGTTATTTCCTGAAAATGGGATTTGGGGAAGTTTTCAACGATATTATCCTCCATTATAAAAAGGGACAGAAGGGAGACAAGCTGCTTCCACAAGTTTACACGTCGCTAACAAATCTAAGCTTTCTAACTGCCACTAAAAAATTCCTCCACTCTGCTATGTAGGTCAGTCTAAGACAGTTGATAAAGCTTTATAGTCCAACTAGAATGATTTAAAAACCTGAAAGAACCCAAGTAAGTAAATAATAAATGCTCACCTTCATTTGCTATTACACGGGGTAAACATGAGTCATGACATAATTTCTTTGCTCAGTGGAAGAGGGATTTATGCCTTTATGTTGCCAAGCTTGTTTCAGGGGCTGTTGGAGTTGAGTTTGCAGCTCTGGAAGTAAATGAGGAGTCTGTCATTGAGACTCCCTGGAAAGCCCTCATTAGCAACATAATTTAGCAAATATGACATTGACATCACTGTGTCAGTCCCAGGCATATATGCCATTCCAGTAAATCACCTCCTGCACATCCTCTGCATGCCCAGGCCTGGGACTGTTACTCCGAGACTCTAGAGGGAAAGAATTTAGAATTTAAAGTTTCACCTGGCAGACTATTATAAAATGTTATTACAACAACTCATGCAAAGAATTGACTCATTGGAAAAAACCCTGATGCTGGGAGGGATTGGGGGCAGGAGGAGAAGGGGACAACAGAGGATGAGATGGCTGGATGGCATCACCGATTCAATGCACATGAGTTTGGGTGAACTCTGGGAGTTGGTGATGGACAGGGAGGCCCGGCGTGATGCAATTCATGGGGTCGCAAAGAGTCGGACACGACTGAGCGACTGATCTGAACTGAACAGGGAGCCACAGAGGGACGCAACAGGACTTGAGTCCAAATTACAGTCAATTTCTGATAATGGACCTCCACGTTATTTGCGCACTGGATTATCCTTACCTTTGGCAGAATTGTCCTTGGGTAAAACAAAGCAGAGAAATCAGGACAGTTTGTCTTAAGTTCCACTTTGCCATTTCTTCAGCAAATACATATGAAGCACATATTAGATGCCAAGCATTGTCTCAGTGTGGTGATCCTGCAGACAACAAAACAGAGCTCCTGCTCTCATGGGTCCTAGTTTATTAGGCAGAGGCAATAAATAAATGAATAAAAATACATAATATGAAACTGGATCACCATAAATGCTATGATAAAAGACAAGGATGAGGCGATGGGAGTGACATTCCAGGTAGAGCTCTCTATAGGAGAGAAGGGAGTGAATTGAGGGGCCAGCCTTGGGCTGTCTAGAGGCAGAAGCTCCAGGCAGTGGGAAGAGCAGGTGCAAGGGATCCAGGGCAGGCTTGTACAAGGGCAGATGCAGGCAGGGGATGTGCGAGTACCAGGCAGTGTGTCAAGCAGAGTGAGCGAGGAGTTGAGTGTGTGAATTGTGTCAGAGAGACACCCAGGGGAACAAGCATGTGGGGCATGGAGACCCTAGGGAGGACTTTGGATTGGTCAGTGCATTTAGAGTGTTGTCACAAAAGAGTATCAGAATCCACATTGCCTTTTAAAAGGATCCTCTGGCTGTAGTTTAACACACACACTAAACCATGTGTGTGTTGAGTCTGGGAGGGACACTAGAAATACAAATGGGAAAATCACATAAGATTACAGAAATCCTCCCCAGAGATGACTGGTTTGGACCAGAAAGGATTTCTGGCTGGGTTGGATACAGGATGGGAAAAAGAGAAAAATGAAGGATAACTCTGGTAAAGAGCCTCATCACCCAAGCAGGACTACAGTTATTCTCATTTGGGGGGATCAGTTCCAGCTCCCCGACCCCCACCCTCTGAATACCAAAATCCAAGGATGCTCAAATTCCTCATGTAAAACAGCATACTATTTGCATTTAAGCTACACACATCCTTCTGTATACTTTAAAACATCTCTAGGTTACTTGAAATACTTAATATAATGTAAATGCTATGCAAGTAGTTACCAGAGTGTGACAAATTCAAGTTTTGCTTTTTGGAACTTTCTGGATTTTTTTTTTTCTGAATACTTTCAATCTGTAGCTGCTTACATCCACAGAGGCAAACTCCAAGTTTAGAGGGCTAACTGTCTTCATTAAGATGGGCAAGATTGTGAGAGAAGCCGGTTTGGGTGAATGTGAGCAGGTAATCCAGAGGCCAATTGTAGACTGACAACGTGTGAAATCTTTGGAGAAGCCCTCTTAATGAAGGTGATTATGACGGCAGTTAGGCACTTTGGACACTGCTCCTGTACAAAAGACATCAAGGGGGAGAGGGCCCAGTACGATTATCTCACAGTGTGGGGTGCTGGGAGCCCCGGCTGCCATCATGGGCGCAGACAACTGTTAGTGCTGCTGCTTCACTGAAGTGCCGGTGACTGCGGGATACACATGTGCTCAGCCTTCTGCAATAGTAGAACACCCAGGAAGGGACACTGGAGGCAGACAAAGCGACTGGCAGGCCTTCTAGCAGCCCAAGAATACCGACACCAACTGTGTGGCTTGGGAGACTGGAAAGGAAACCAACCCAGAGAATCCCACACACTGGATCCTATCTTATTTCCACTTTACAATGTGCGCTCCCCTCATCTTGCTGTTTGTGTCCTAATGCAGCCACCGAAAACACTGCTGTGGTTAGAAAATCCGATTGGAAAATGAACTTGGATATCCATGGTGAAACATGGATGAAACATGGTGAAACACTGGTGAATGTAGGCACAAGTGCCCCCTAGAAATAAGTCTTTGGAGATCTGCTCAAGTTACTTGAGTAGCAAATAAGGTTTCAGCACAAGCAAAGGAGCTATGAATTGAAGATGAAAAGTGTGTCGTCTTCATAGAGATCAACCCACAGAAAAAAAGAATGAAAGCATGCTATTCCATGGGTGGATCTAGAGATTACCATACTAAGTGAAACAAGTCAGACAGGGAAAGACAAATATCATGTGATATCACTTATATGTAGAATCTTCAAAAAAAGATACAAATGAACTTATTTACAAAACAGGGAGAAACCCACAGACATAGAAAACAAACTTATGGTTACCAAAAGGGAAAGGGAGGGCAGAGGGTCAAATTGGAGTTTGGGATTAACAGATACACACTGCTGCTGCTGCTAAGTCATGTCAGTAGTGTCCGACTCTGTGCAACCCCATAGACGAAAGCCCACCAGGCTCTCCACTCCCTGGGATTCTCCAGGCAAGAACACTGGAGTGGGTTGCCATTTCCTCCTCCAATGCATGAAAGTGAAAAGTGAAAGTGAAGTTGCTCAGTCGTGTCCGACTCTAGCGACCCCATGGACTGCAGCCCACCAGGCTCCTCCATCCATGGGATTTTCCAGGCAAGAGTACTGGAGTGGGGTGCCATCACCTTCTCCAAACAGATACACACTACTGTATATAAAACATAACCAACAAGGACCTACTGTATAGCACAAGGAACTCTACTCAATATCTTGTAATAACCTAAAAGGGAAAAGAATCTGAAAAAGAATGTATATATTCAGTTATCCATATATATAACTGAGTCACTTCACTGTATACCTGAAACTAACACAATATTTGTAAATCAACCATACTTCAATTTAAAAACATTGTAATCCAAGCAATCATTTTTCTCACCCTTAAAAAAAAAATGGGTACATGAGATGGGTCCAGTGTATGAACTGTAGAATCAGAACAGGTTAGGTTTTTATCCAAAGCTAAGCCTGTGGAAAATATTACTTCAAAGTCAAAATTAAGGCTAAGAAAAGATCTCCAATCAAGACTGATCTAGGGGCCTTCCTGGTGGCTCAGGGGTAAAGAATCTGCCTACCAATGCAGGAGACATGAGTTCAATCCCTGATCCGAGAAGATCCCACATACCTCGGAAAAACTAATCCTGTGGGCCACAGCTATTGAGCCCACGTGCGGCAACTGCTGAAGCCCCATAGCCCAGAGCCTGTGCTCTGCAGCATGAGAAGCCACTGCAATGAGAAGCCCTCCCACTGCAACTAGAGAGCAGCCCCCTGGCCGAAGCTAGAGAAAAAGCCTGTGCAGCAAGAAAGACGCAGCACACCAAAAACAAATAAATAGACAAATAAAATTATAAAAAAGAAGAAAATCGATCTAGATGATTATATAACTGGGCCTAAAACAGAGGTGTTTGTGGGATGCTAAAGTTAACTGTGACTCAAGATCTGGTTACCAGGGGAGAAAGGAGAATCCGAAGCACAATCAACTGTTTCCAAGAATCTCTCTGCAATTCTTCCATCTGCAAAGGCCAGAGAAGACTGAAATGTACCTGAAGAGTTAACTAGTCCAAATACAGCATCTGTGGATCCTGTGTTACCAAGTAACATTTCCCAGCTGCCTGCAACATATACAACTAGGAAGGAGTCAGAGAAGAAGAAAAAGAAGGCTTCAAAACTGACTCCACACCACCACTCCCAGGAGACCACAGAAAACCTGTAACAAAGCAGGATGCCTCTGCCCATAAGACTCAGATTCCTGACCATGGTCAACTCTGAGGCCAAGTGCTCAAGCCAGGCTTCCCCCAGACCAGAAGAAAGGATCTCGTGCACCTGTCATCCTAACTCAGCCAGCTACATCTCACTGAAGACCTTGCTTAATGCAAAAGACTTTCTACAGGATCTGGAATTTGTCCCATCTGATGAAGAGCAAAAGCAAGGCTGCCATTGAGAAAATTAAACTGTAATTCAGAGCAAGAAAGAGCAGATACAGTCAGAGGGTATGACAGTGACTGAGCTCTTCATGGAGTGGTAAACAGCCCTGTAAGTGCAGGTCTTAGGAGTAGAGGGGCCAGGCTGTAGCACTTTGGGTTCAGGGTCCCTCCTGGCAGTTCAAAGATCGGCTGTGGCTCTTGCCTGATGGTTCACTAGTTGATACATTTGCTAAAGGTAAGAACTGTCTCAAGATGACGGGGTTTGTCTGGATCCAAATGTTCAGAAACAGGATGCAGTGGTACTGGAACTCAGCTATCCCAAACGTCCTTGGGATAAATCACTTTTCTTGCAGTTCTGAGAAAACTTTACAGCTTCACGGTAAAGTATACCTCCCACTTGAGACTCTGAATTGGTTGGTCTCTCCTTTGTTTGGAATTTGGGATTAAAAAACATAGATATACCTTGACCTGAAGGCTATAAAGTCAAGGGTCTTTTTTTAACCTTTTAATTTTTATTTATTTATGCATATTTTTGACCATGCTGCAAGGCATGTGCGATCTCTGTTCCCTGACCAGGGATAGAACCTGCACCGGATACAGAGGGAAGCGTGGAGTCTTAACCACCGGACCAACAGGGAGGTCCTGAAGTCGACTTTTATCAGCTGACTGAAAACTTAAATAAGATGAAGTTCACAAATTGCTCTTTTTACCAGACCGAATTTAACCCTTTGTGGAGAACTCGGATGAACACACCTAGTTTCTGTGACTTTTATCTTTTTCCGTTGCTGCTGCTGCTGCTGCTAAGTCGCTTCAGTCGTGTCCGACTCTGTGCGTGCCATAGATGGAAGCCCACCAGGCTCCCCCGTCCCTGGGATTCTCCAGGCAAGAGTACTGGAGTGGGTTGCCATTTCCTTCTCCAATGCGTGAAAGTGAAAAGTGAAAGAGAAGCCGCTCAGTCGTGTTTGACTCTTAGCGACCCCATGGACTGCAGCCTACCAGGCTCTGCTGTCCACGGAATTTTCCAGGCAAGAGTACTGGAGTGGGGTGCCATTGTCTTCTCCGATCTTTTTCCGTTACCTCCTCCGATTCTTTATTTTTTCATCCTCCCCTCCTCCCACCCGTGGGTTGGGGGCCTGACACAGACTAGACCTTCCTCCCAAACTACCGACTTATGTGATGCTACAGAGAATGGAGGTGCAGTTTGCAAAACCAGATATTATTTGTTATTCTTATTGCAAGCTTTGCAATGACCACGATGCCACTTAGAAGATGCTGGCATCACCCCTGGCCCATAGGCTAACCTCTGAATTACCAGTGTCTAATCACAGAGCAGAGCTGCAGTGTCATAAATGTCACCACACTCCACGGCTCTGATATACGCCCGCATTGAGGTCGAGAACAGGAAATTTAAATATCAGGGTTGAGCTTCTGAGCAATCATATCATTTCTATTGACCACCTAATGAAAATGTATGGCATTTAACAGTGAAAAGATAAGTTTACCTGGGGCTCCCAGCTTCCATAGCTGTGCTAATGCCATTGCCAAGAAAGGCTCTCACCATACGTTTAATTTTAAGATTCTCCTGTTACCAGGAGGAAAGGGGGTAAGGCATAAATTGAGACATTGAGACTGACATATACACACTACTGTATATAAAATGTACACAGTCCACAGTGTCCCAAAGAGTCAGACACAACTGGAGCAACTTAGCACAGAAGCATATATAAAATAGGGGCTTTCCTGGTGACTCGTTGTAAAGGATCCACCTGCAATGCAAGAGATGTGGTTTCAATCCCTGGGTTGGGAAGATCCCCAAGAAGAGGGCATGGCAACCCACTCCAGTATTCTTGCCTGGAAAATCCCACAGACAGAGGAGGCTTGTGGGCTATAGTCCACAGGGTCGCAGAGTCAGACACAAAGCGACTGAGCATACACGCACACATATTTAAAATAGATAACCAATAGGGACACACTGTATAGCGTAGGGAACTCTATTCAGTTCTTTGGGTATATGTATATGCAGAACTGATTCACTTTGCTGTACATCTGACACACAATACTGTTAATCAAGTATACTCCAATAAAAATTAATTCTAAAAAAATAATTGAAGAAAGCACAGGAAGACTGAGGACACGTTGGGGACTTTCGTTCTTCAATTTCTTTACCAAGCTATATAAATAAAGATTTAGACACTGGTAAGCATCATAAGGAAGAAGGCAATGGCACCCCACTCCAGTACTCTTGCCTGGAAAATTCCATGGACGGAAGAGCCTGGTAGGCTGCAGGCCATGGGGTCGCTAGAGTCGGACACGACTGAGCGACTTCACTTTCACTTTTCACTTTCATGCATTGGAGAAGGAAATGGCAACCCACTCCAGTGTTCTTGCCTGGAGAATCCCAGGGACGGGGGAGCCTAGTGGGCTGCCGTCTATGGGTTCGCACAGAGTCGGACACGACTAAAGCGACGTAGCAGCAGCAGCAGCAAGCATCATAAGAACATTGACAGATGAACTGTAAAGGCCAAAGTAAAGTGAAGTCGCTCAGTCGTGTCCGACTCTTTGCGACCCCATGGACGGTAGCCTACCAGGCTCCGAGGTCCATGAGATTTTCCAGGCAAGAATACTGGAGTGGACTGCCATTTCCTTCTCCAGGGGATCTTCCCAACCCAGGGATTGAACCCGGGTCTCCAGCATTGCAGACAGACGCTTTACCGTCTGAGCCATAACTCCCTTGCTAAAGGCCAAAGTAAAGGGAAGATGAAACCTTGGGGTAATCTATCTGGGTAGATAATGCCTAGGATATTTTCCTGGGGTCCTACAGATTCGATGTTTAATAGCAACTATAAAAACATCCAAAGAGTGTGTGTGAATATAAGCATAGAAATAGTCACATACTGCTAAACCATTCACACCAGAAAATGAAGCAGAAGTGTGTTATCACATGTATGAAATGGGGCAAAAGTTAATTGCATTGGTGGAATCTAATTTATAGTCATGAGAGGGAAAAAAAATTCCCAAGAAACCAGGGTAACCATTGCTGGCAAGGGGATTGTGGACACGGCTCCTGGCAACTGTGACCTTGAATAATTTAAGGAGTCTGACATCACTTGTTAAACAAGAAACTTCCTATTCCTTTTGAAATTAATCATGAGGGTGGAAAGTAAGAAAAGACTCCCCTTGACCATGAGAATTTGCAGAGAACCTTGAGCTCCAAAGCCCATGGAGAGCCATTCAGACATATTGCCCCAACACTCGTGCTGAAAGCAGCCCATGCCCCACAAGACTCTCCAGCTCCTTGATCTGTCCCGGGAGAGCAGGCCGGTGGCTGGGAAGGTGGCAGCCTTTGTGTGCAGCCTCCACCTGTGACTTACCAGCTGTGGAACCTTGGACAAGGGACTTATTTTTCTCTGCCTCAGTTTCCACTTCTGAAAAATGGAGATGTTAATTTGCTGTCGTTGTTTAGTCCCGACTCTTTGCGACCCCACAGACTGCTGTCCGCCAGGCTCCTTTGTCCATGGAATTCTCGGGCAAGAATACTGGACCGGGTTGCTATTTCCTTCTCCAGGGGATCATCCCCACCCAGGGATCGAACTCGTGTCTCCTGCACTGCAGGCAGATTGTTTACCACTGAGCCACCGAGGAAGCCCTGGAGATGTTAACATGCCTGCTTTATGGGACTGTTGGGAGGACTAACTAAGTTACTCTTTAAAGTCCTTGGAGCAGAATGTGGCACACAGCCATGTTATATGTTTGTGAAATAAACAAACCAGGTAAGGGAAACATGTTTGCTTGTTTAGCGTCTCCCCTCCTAGAACATGAGGTCTGTGAGGAAAGGACCTGTTTTGCCCTCTGTGCATTCCCAGTGCTAAGACAGTGGCTGGGGGCTTCCTGAGCTGCTTATGTGCAGTCCTCCTGGGTTTCCGTGTAGTGTTTCAATGCCACCATTGTCCAGTAACCTTATTTTGGTGATTTGGCTTCTGTGTTTAATTATGGACAGGAATATTTTAGGGCAACAAATCCTCTGGGAATCCAATCTTTTTTTTTTTTTAAATAATTTTTCTGATGTGGACTATTTTAAAAGTCATTATTGAATTTGTTTCAATATTGCTTCTGTTTTATGTTTTGGTGGGGGTGTTTTTAGCCACAAGGCATGTGGGATCTTTGCTCCTCAGCCAGGGATTGAATCCACACGTCCTGCATTGGAAGGCAAGTCTTAACCTCTGGACCACCAGGGAAGTCCTCCAATCTTTTTAACAGGTATTTGCTTGTTGAGATCTTAGAGTTTAAGGCCTAGAGCTCCTCCTGGCCCAAATATATGGTCCAGAAATAGTACTGAGAAAAAAATTTTTTTACATATTGAGATATTGGGAAAATTCTGACTTATACAGAATTTTTAGGACTGTTGCAACCCACTCCAGTGTTCTTGCCTGGAGAATCCCAGGGACAGGGGAGCCTGGTGGGCTGCCGTCTATGGGGTCGCACAGAGTCGGACACGACTGAAGCGACTTAGCAGTAGCAGCACATTTGTGGGCTAAGTTACTTCAGTTGTGTCCGACTCTTTGAGACCCTATGGACTGTAGCCCACCAGCCTCCCCGTCTATGGGATTCTCCAGACAAGAATACTGGAGTGGGTTGTTACGCCCTCCTCCAGGGGATCGTCCTGACCCAGAGATCAAACCCTCATCTCTTATGTCTCCTGCACTGGCAGGTGGATTTTTTTTATCACTGAGCCACCAGGGAAGCCCTTCTTGCTGGTTATCTATTTTAAATACAGTAGTGGTCTCAAGACTTCTTTACGTCATTTCCTCTTTTCCATGTTGTCTCTTCTTTTTAAGCAGTTCTAGTTATTGAAATTTACCTTCCAGTTTGGCCCTCCGGCTTTCCTACGGTTTCTTTCCTATTTTCCCCTCGGAGCTCTCTTGGGTTTGTCATGGATGTTGTGATGGTGGTGGTGGTGTTTTCATGTTGTTTTACTTCCTGGTCTATTTCCTGAAGTTTATCTCCTAGCAGTTTTATTGACTTTTTCCATTTCAGCTTTCAGATATCAACTTCAAGAGCTCTCCATTTCTTATTTTGTGGATGTAACACATCCTCTTGTTGCCCCCAGAGGAGTTCAATTACAAAATGTTTGGGGGAGGTTGTTCTTCTCTTCTCGGTATGGTCCCCAACCTGTCTGGGCTCCTTTTCATTTTTACTCTTTTGTCTCTTTCATGTTAGCAGCATCGACCTGCCCTCTGCTCTCTTTTTCCATCCACGTGAGAGCAGCTGGGGGAAGCCCTGTGCAGGGCTGCTACATGTCCTGGTGAACCTCCCTGTGGGGTTTTGGGAAGAGCTGGCCATTTTATCAAGTGACCTTCACAAATCTGTTTGAGCATTCTTTGACATTGCCTTTCTTTGGGATTAGAATGAAAACTGACCTTTTCCAGTCCTGTGGCCACTGCTGAGTTTTCCAAATGTGCTGGCATATTGAGTGCAGCACTTTCACAGCAGCAGCTTTTAGGATTTGAAATAGCTCGACTGGAATTCCATCACTTCCACAGGTTTGTCCATAGTGATTCTTCTGAAAGGCCATGTGACTTCACATTGCAGGATGTCTGGCTCTAGGTGATTGATCACACCATTAGGGTTATCTGGGTTGTGAAGATGATTTTTGTACAGTTCTTCTGTGTATTCTTGACACCTCTTCTTAATATCTTCTGCTTTTGTTAGGTCCATACCGTATCTCTCCTTTATTGTGCCCATCTTTGCATGAAATATTCCCTTGGAATCTCTGATTTTTTTGAAGAGATCTCTAGTCTTTCCGATTCTATTGTTTTCCTCTATTTCTTTGCATTGATCACTGACGAAGGCTTTCTTATCTCTCCTTGTTATTCTTTGGAACTCTGCATTCAGATGGGTATATCTTTCCTTTTCTCCTTTGCCTTTTGCTTCTCTTTTTTTCTCAGCTATTTGTAAGACAACCTCAGACAACCATTTTGCCCTTTAGCATTTCTTTTCCTTGGGGATGGTCTTGATCACTGCCTCCTATACAGTGTCACAAACCTCTGTCCGTAGTTCTTCAGGCACTCTGTCTTTGGATCTAATCCCTTGAATATGTTTGTCACTTCCACTGTATAATCATAAGGGATTTGATTTAGGTCATACCTGATTGGTGTAGTGGTTTCCCCTACTTTCTTCAATTTAAGTCTGAATTTTGCAATAAGGAATTCATGATCTGAGCCACAGTCAGCTCCCAGTCTTGTTTATGCTGACTGTATAGAGCTTCTCCATCTTTGTCTGCAAAGAATAATCAATCTGATTTTGGTATTGACCATCTAGTGATGTCCATGTGTAGAGTCTTCTCTTGTGTTGTTGGAAGAGGGTGTTTGCTATGACCAGTGTATTCTTTTGGCAGAACTCTGTTAAGCCTTTGCCCTGCTTCATTTTGTACTCCAAGGCCAAACTTGCCTGATACTCCAGGTATCTCCTGACTCCCTACTTTTGCATTCCATTCCTCTATGATGAAAAGCACATCTTCTTTTGGTGTTAGTTCTAGAAGGTCTTGTAGGTCTTCAAAGAACCATTCAACTTCAGCTTCTTTGGCATTAGTGCTTGTGGCATAGATTTGGATTACTGTGCTATTGAATGGTTTGCCTTGGAAACGAAAAGAGATCATTCTGTCATTTTTGAGATTGTACCCAAGTACTGCATTTTGGACTCTTTTGTTGACTATGAGGGCTACTCCATTTCTTCTAAGGGATTCTTGCCCATAGATACACTTAATGGTCATCTGAATTAAATTTGCCCATTACAGTTCATTTTAGTTGACTAATTCCTAAGATGTTGATGTTCACTCTTGCCATCTCCTGTTTGACCACTTCCAATTTACCTTGATTCATGGACCTAACATTCCAGGTTCCTATGCAATATTGTTCTTTACAGCATGGGATTTTACTTCCATCACCAGTCACATCCACAACTGCACATTGTTTTTGCTCTGGCTCCATCTCTTCATTCTTTCTGGAGTTATTTCTTCCCTATTCTCTAGTAGCATATTGGGCACCTACCCACCTGGGGTGTTCATCTTTCAGAGATCATATTGACAACATCTGTTGGATCATAGAAAAAAACAATAGAGTTCCAGAAAAACATCTAATTCCACTTCATCCACACAGCCTTTGATGGTGTGGATCATGATGAACTGTGGAAAATTCTTCAAGAGATGGGAATACCAGACTACCTTACCTCCTTGTGAGAAATCTGTATGCAGGTCAAGAAGTAACAGTTAAAATCAAACATGGAATAACTGGTTCCAAATTAGGAAAGGAATACGTCAAGGCTGTATACTGTCACCTTGCTTATTTAAAGTATAGGCAGAGTAGAAAGAAAGAAGAAAGAAAGTGAAGTCACTCAGTCATGTCCGACTCTTTGTGGACATGGATCTCCATCCATGGAATTTTCTAGGCAAGAGTACTGGAGTGGGTTGCCATTTCCTTCTCCAGGGGATCTTCCCGACCCAGGGATCAAACCCAGATCTCGCACACTGCAGGCAGACACTTTACTGTGTGAGTCACCAGGGAAACTAGATCATGGGAAATGCCAAGCTGGATGAAGCACAAGCTGGAATCAAGATTGCTGAGAGAAATATTGACAACTTCAGATATGCAGATGACACCACCCTTATGGCAGAAAGTGAAGAAGAGCTGAAGAGCCTCTTGATGAAAGTGAAAGAGGAGAGTGAAAAAGCTGACTTAAAATTCAACGTTCAAAAAACAAAAAGCATGGCATCTGGTCCCATCACTTCATGGCAAATGGATGGGAGAACAGTGGAAACAGTGACAGGCTTTATTTTCTTGGGCTCCAAAATCACTGCAGATGGTGACTGCAGCCATGAAATTAAAGACACTTGCTTCTGGGAAGAAAAGCTATGATCAACCTGGACAGCATATTAATAAGTAGAGATATTATTTTGACAACAAAGGTCCATCTAGTCAAAGCTACAGTTTTTCCAGTAGTCATGTATCTATATGAGTGTTGGACTATAAAGAAAGCTGAGCACCGAAGAATTGATGCTTTTGAAGTGTGGTGTTGGAGAAGACTCTTGAGAGTTCCTTGGACTGCAAGGAGATCCAACCAGTCAATTCTAAAGGAACTCAGTCCTGAATATTCATTGGAAGGACTGCTGCTGAAGCTGAAGCTCCAATACTTTGGGCACCTGTTGTGAAGAACTGACTCATTGGAAAAGCCCCTGATGCTGGGAACGATAGAAGTCAGGAATAGACGAGGTTTGTAGAGGATTAGATGATCGGATGGCATCACCAACTCAATGGACATGAGTTTGAGTAACCTCTGGGAGTTGGTGATGGAATGTGAAGTCAAGTGGGCCTTAGAAAGCATCACTACGAACAAAGCTAGTGGAGGTGATGGAATTCCAGTTGAGCTATTTCAAATCCTGAAAGATGGTGCTGTGAAAGTGCTGCACTCAATATGCCAGCAAATTTGGAAAACTCAGCTGTGGCCACAGGACTGGAAAAGGTCAGTTTTCATTCCAATCCCTAAGAAAGGCAATGCCAAAGAATGCTCAAACTACTGCACAATTGCACTCATCTCACACGCTGGTAAAGTAATGCTCAAAATTCTCCAAGCCAGGCTTCAGCAATATGTGAACCGTGAACTTCCTGATGTTCAAGCTGGTTTTAGAAAAGGCAGAGGAACCAAAGATCAAATTGCCAACATCTGCTGGATCATGGAAAAAGCAAGAGAGTTCCAGAAAAACATCTATTTCTGCTTTATTGACTATGCCAAAGCCTTTGTGTGGAACACAATAAACTGTGGAAAATTCTTCAAGAGATGGGAATACCAGACCACCTGACCTGCCTCTTGAGAAATCTGTATGCAGGTCAGGAAGCAACAGTTAGAACTGGACATGGAACAACAGACTGGTTCCAAATAGCAAAAGGAGTATATCAAGGCTGTATATTGTCACCCTGCTTATTTAACTTCTATGCAGAGTACATCATGAGAAACGCTGGACTGGAAGAAACACAAGCTGGAATCAAGATTGCCAGGAGAAATCTCAATAACCTCAGATATGCAGATGACACCACCCTCATGGCAGAAAGTGAAGAGGAACTAAAAAGCCTCTTGATGAAAGTGAAAGTGGAGAGTGAAAAAGTTGGCTTAAAGCTCAACATTCAGAAAACGAAGATCATGACATCCGGTCCCATCACTTCATGGGAAATAGATGGGGAAACAGTGGAAACAGTGTCAGACTCTATTTTTCTGGGCTCCCAAATCACTGCAGAGGGTGACTGCAGCCATGAAATTAAAAGAAGCTTACTCCTTGGAAGGAAATTTATGACCAACCTAGATGGAATATTGAAAAGCAGAGACATTACTTTGCCAACAAAGGTCCGTCTAGTCAAGGCTATGGTTTTTCCTGTGGTCATGTATGGATATGAGAGTTGGACTGTGAAGAAAGCTGAGCGCCAAAGAATTGATGCTTTTGAACTGTGGTGTTGGAGAAGACTCTTGAGAGTCCCTTGGACTGCAAGGAGATCCAACCAGTCCATTCTGAAGAAGATCAGCCCTAGGATTTCTTTGGAAGGAACAATGCTAAAGCTGAAACTCCAGTACTTTGGCCACCTCATGCGAAGAGTTGACTCATTGGAAAAGACGCTGATGCTGGGAGGGATTGGGGGCAGGAGGAGAAGGGGATGACAGAGGATGAGATGGCTGGATGGCATCACTGACTCGATGGACATGAGTCTGAGTGAACTCCGGGAGTTGGTGTTGGACAGGGAGGCCTGGCATGCTGCGATTCATGGGGTCTCGAAGAATCGGACACAACTGAGCGACTGATCTGATCTGAGGGAAACCTCGGGTGCTGCAATCCATTGGATCGCAAAGAGTCAGACACAGCTGAGCGACTGAACTGAACTGAACCAAACTCAAAGAGCCTCTGTTCGCCTGGGCAATAATAAGCTCATCTCATTTTTCTCACTGTGGAGAGCTGTGGTGAGTCATGTGTATGTGTGTGTGTGTGTTAGTCACTCAGTCATGTCTGACTCTTTGTGACCCCATGGACTGTAGCCTGCCAGGCTCCTCTGTCCATGAAATTCTCCAGGCATGAATACTGGAGTGGTGCTCACTTCGGCAGCACATATACTAAAATTGGAACGATACAGAAAAGATTAGCATGGCCCTGCACAAGGATGACACACAAATCAGTGAAGCGTTCCATATTTTTATATTCCATGCAACTAGAGACCAAAAGAAAGCAGGAGTAGCAATACTCATATCAGATAAAATAGACTTTAAAACAAAGGCTGTGAAAAGAGACAAAGAAGGACACTACATAATGATCAGAGCATCAATCCAAGAAGAAGATATAACAATTATAAATATATATGCACCCAACATAGGAGCACCGCAAATTGTAAGACAAATGCTAAGAAGTATGAAAGGGGAAATTAACAATAACACAATAATAGTGGGAGACTTTAATACCCCACTCACACCTATGGGTAGATCAACTAAACAGAAAATTAACAAGGAAACACAAACTTTATTTTTTTTTAATTTGATTTTATTTTAAAACTTTACAATATTGTATTAGTTTTGCCAAATATCGAAATGAATCCACCACAGGTATACCCGTGTTCCCCATCCTGAACCCTCCTCCCTCCTCCCTCCCCTCCCCTCCCTCTGGGTCGTCCCAGTGCACCAGCCCCAAGCATCCAGTACCGTGCATGGAATCTGGACTGGCAACTCGTTTCATACATGATATTATACATGTTTCAATGCCATTGTCCCAAATCTTCCCACCCTTTCCCTCTCCCATAGAGTCCATAAGACTTTTCTATACATCGGTGTCTCTTTTGCTGTCTCGTACACAGGGTTATTGTTACCATCTTTCTAAATTCCATATATATGCATTAGTATACTGTATTGGTGTTTTTCTTTCTGGCTTACTTCACTCTGTATAATAGGTTCCAGTTTCATCCATCTCATTAGAACTGATTCAAATGTATTCTTTTTAATGGCTGAGTAATACTCCATTGTGTGTATGTACCACAGCTTTCTTATCCACTCATCTGCTGATGGGCATCTAGGTTGCTTCCATGTCCTGGCTATTATAAACAGTGCTTCGATGAACATTGGGGTACACGTGTCTCTTTCCCTTCTGGTTTCCTCAGTGTGTATGCCCAGCAGTGGAATTGCTGGATCATAAGGCAGTTCTATTTCCAGTTTTTTAAGGAATCTCCACACTGTTCCTCATAGTGGCTGCACTAGTTTGCATTCCCACCAACAGTGTAAGAGAGTTCCCTTTTCTCCACACCCTCTCCAGCATTTATTGCTTGTAGACTTATGGATTGCAGCCATTCTGACTGGAGTGAAATGGTACCTCATAGTGGTTTTGATTTGCATTTTTCTGATAATGAGTGACGTTGAGCATCTTTTTATGTGTTTGTTAGCCATCTGTATGTCTTCTTTGGAGAAATGTCTATTTAGTTCTTTGGCCCATTTTTTGATTGGGTCATTTATTTTTCTGGAGTTGAGCTGTAGGAGCTGCTTGTATATTTTTGAGATTAGTTGTTTGTCAGTTGCTTCATTTGCTATTATTTTCTCCCATTCTGAAGGCTTCCTTTTCACCTTGCTAATAGTTTCCTTTGTTGTGCAGAAGCTTTTAAGTTTAATTAGGTCCCATTTGTTTATTTTTGCTTTTATTTCCAATATTCTGGGAGGTGGATCATAGAGGATCCTGCTGTGATGTATGTCGGAGAGTGTTTTGCCTATGTTCTCCTCTAGGAGTTTTATAGTTTCTGGTCTTACATTTAGATCTTTAATCCATTTTGAGTTTATTTTTGTGTATGGTGTTAGAAAGTGTTCTAGTTTCATTCTTTTACAAGTGGTTGACCAGCTTTCCCAGCACCACTTGTTAAAGAGATTGTCTTTAATCCATTGTATATTCTTGCCTCCTTTGTCAAAGATAAGGTGTCCATATGTGCGTGGATTTACCTCTGGGCTTTCTATTTTGTTCCATTGATCTATATTTCTGTCTTTGTGCCAGTACCATACTGTCTTGATAAATGTGGCTTTGTAATAGAGCCTGAAGTCAGGTAGATTGATTCCTCCCGTTCCATTCTTCTTTCTCAAGATCGCTTTGGCTATTCGAGGTTTTTTGTATTTCCATACAAATTGTGAAATTATTTGTTCTAGCTCTGTGAAGAATACCGTTGGTAGCTTGATAGGGATTGCATTGAATCTATAAATTGCTTTGGGTAGTATACTCATTTTCACTATATTGATTCTTCCAATCCATGAACATGGTATATTTCTCCATCTATTAGTGTCCTCTTTGATTTCTTTCACCAGTGTTTTATAGTTTTCTATATATAGGTCTTTAGTTTCTTTAGGTAGATATATTCCTAAGTATTTTATTCTTTCCGTTGCAATGGTGAATGGAATTGTTTCCTTAATTTCTCTTTCAGTTTTCTCATTATTAGTGTATAGGAATGCAAGGGATTTCTGTGTGTTGATTTTATATCCTGCAACTTTGCTATAATCATTGATTAGTTCTAGTAATTTTCTGGTGGAGTCTTTAGGGTTTTCTATGTAAAGGATCATGTCATCTGCAAATAGTGAGAGTTTTACTTCTTCTTTTCCAATTTGGATAAGGAAACACAAACTTTAAATGATACAATAGACTCATTAGACCTAATTGATATCTATAGGACATTTCACCCCAAAACAATGAATTTCACCTTTTTCTCAAGCACACATGGAACCTTCTCCAGGATAGATCACACCCTGGGCCATAAATCTAGCCTTGGTAAATTCAAAAAAAATTGAAATCATTCCAAGCATCTTTTCTGACCACAATACAGTAAGATTAGATCTCAATTACAGGAGAAAAACTTTTTAAAATTCCAACATATGGAGGCTGAACAACACACTGCTGAATAACCAACAAATCATAGAAGAAATCAAAAAAGAAATCAAAATATGCATAGAAATGAATGAAAATGAAAACAAAACAACCCAAAACCTGTGGGACACTGTAAAAGCAGTGCTAAGGGGAAAGTTCATAGCAATACAGGCATACCTCAAGAAACAAGAAAAAAGTCAAATAAATAACCTAACTCTACACCTAAAGCAACTAGAAAAGGAAGAAGTGAAGAACCCCAGGGTTAGTAGAAGGAAAGAAATCTTAAAAATTAGGGCAGAAATAAATGCAAAAGAAACAACAGAGACCATAGCAAAAATCAACAAAGCCAAAAGCTGGTTCTTTGAAAGGATAAATAAAATTGAGAAACCATTAGCCAGACTCATCAAGAAACAAAGGGAGAAAAGTCAAATCAATAAAATTAGAAATGAAAATGGAGAGATCACAACAGACAACACAGAAATACAAAGGATCATAAGAGACTACTATCAGCAATTATATTCCAATAAAATGGACAACGTGGAAGAAATGGACAAATTCTTAGAAAAGTACAACTTTCCAAAACTGAACCAGGAAGAAATAGAAAATCTTAACAGACCCATCACAAGCATGGAAATTGAAACTGTAATCAGAAATCTTCCAAAAAAAAAAAAAAAAGCCCAGGTCCAGATGGCTTCACAGATGAATTCTACCAAAAATTTAGAGAAGAACTAACACCTATCCTACTCAAACTCTTCCAAAAAATTGCAGAGGAAGGCAAACTTCCAAACTCATTTTATGAGGCCACCATCACCCTAATACCAAAACCTGACAAAGATGCCACAAAAAAAGAAAATTACAGGCCAATGTCACTGATGAACATAGATGCAAAAATCCTAAACAAAATTCTAGCAATCAGAATCCAACAACACATTAAAAAGATCATACACCATGACCAAGTGGGCTTTATCCCAGGGATGCAAGGATTCTTCAATATCCGCAAATCGATCAATGTAATACACCATATTAACAAATTGAAAAACAAAAGCCATATGATTATCTCAATAGATGCAGAGAAAGCCTTTGACAAAATTCAACACCCATTTATGATAAAAACTCTCCAGAAAGCAGGAATAGAAGGAACATACCTCAACATAATAAAAGCTATATAAGACAAACCCACAGCAAACCTTATCCTCAATGGTGAAAAATTGAAAGCATTTCCCCTAAAGTCAGGAACAAGACAAGGGTGCCCACTTTCACCACTACTACTTAACATAGTTTTGGAAGTTTTGGCCACAGAAATCAGAGCAGAAAAAGAAATAAAAGGAATCCAGATTGGAAAAGAAGAAGTAAAACTCTCACTGTTTGCAGATGACATGATCCTCTACATAGAAAACCCTAAAGACTCCACCAGAAAATTACTAGAGCTGATCAATGAATATAGTAAGTTGCAGGATATAAAATCAACACAGAAATCCCTTGCATTCCTATACACTAATAATGAGAAAATAGAAAGAGAAATCAAGGAAACAGTTCCATTCACCATTGAAATGAAAAGAATAAAATACTTAGGAATATATCTACCTAAAGAAACTAAAGACCTGCCTATAGAAAACTATAAAACACTGGTGAAAGAAATCAAAGAGGACACTAATAGATGGAGAAATATACCATGTTCATGGATTGGAAGAATCAATATAGTGAAAATGAGTATACTACCCAAAGCAATCTATAGATTCAATGCAATCCCTATAAAGCTACCAACGGTATTTTTCACAGAGCTAGAACAAATAATTTCACAATTTGTATGGAAATACAAAAAAACCTCGAATAGCAAAAGCAATCTTGAGAAAGAAGAATGGAACTGGAGGAATCAACCTGCCTGACTTCAGGCTCTACTACAAAACCACAGTCATCAAGACAGTATGGTTCTGGCACAAAGACAGAAATATAGATCAATGGAACAAAATAGAAAGCCCAGAGATAAATCCACACACCTATGGACACCTTATCTTTGACAAAGGAGGCAAGAATATACAATGGAGAAAAGACAATCTCTTTAACAGTGGTGTTGGGAAAACTGGTCAACCACTTGTAAAAGAATGAAACTAGAGCACTTTCTAACACCATACACAAAAATAAACTCAAAATGGATTAAAGATCTAAATGTAAGACCAGAAACTATAAAACTCCTAGAGGAGAAGATAGGCAAAACATTTTCCAGCATAAATCACAACAGGATTCTCTACAACCAACCTCCCAGAATACTGGAAATAAAAGCAAAAGTAAACAAATGGGACCTAATTAAAATTAACAGCTTCTGCACAACAAAGGAAACTATAAGCAAGGTGAAAAGACAGCCTTCAGAATGGGAGAAAATAATAGCAAATGAAGCAACTGACAAACAACTAATCTCAAAAATATACAAGCAACTCCTGCAGCTCAATTCCAGAAAAATAAACGACCCAATCAAAAAATGGGCCAAAGAACTAAATAGACATTTCTCCAAAGAAGACATACAGATGGCTAACAAACACATGAAAAGATGCTCAACATCACTCATTATCAGAAAAATGCAAATCAAAACCACAATGAGGTACCATTTCACACCAGTCAGAATGGCTACGATCCAAAAGTCTACAAGCAATAAATGCTGGAGAGGGTGTGGAGAAAAGGGAACCCTCTTACACTGTTGGTGGGAATGCAAACTAGTGCAGCCACTATGGAGAACAGTGTGGAGATTCCTTAAAAAACTGGAAATAGAACTGCCTTATGACCCAGCAATCCCACTGCTGGGCATACACACCAAGGAAACCAGAATTGAAAGGGACACGTGTACCCCAGTGTTCATCGCAGCACTGTTTATAATAGCCAGGACATGGAAGCAACCTAGATGTCCATCAGCAGATGAATAGATAAGAAAGCTGTGGTACATATATACAATGGAGCATTACTCAGCCATTAAAAAGAATATATTTGAATCAGTTCTAATGAGGTGGATGAAACTGGAGCCTATTACACAGAGTGAAGTAAGCCAGAAAGAAAAACACCAATACAGTATACTAATGCATATATATGGAATTTAGAAAGATGGTAACAATAACCCTGTATGCGAGACAGCAAAAGAGACACAGATGTATAGAATAGTCTTTTGGACTCTGTGGGAGAGGGAGAGGGTGGGATGATTTGGGAGAATGGCATTGAAACATGTATAATATCATATAAGAAATGAATCGCCAGTCCAGGTTCAATGCAGGATACAGGATGCTTGGGGCTGGTGCACTGGGATGACCCAGAGGGATGGTACGGGAAGGGAGGTGGGAGGGGGTTCAGGATGGGGAACACGTGTACACCCGTGACAGATTCATGTTGATGTATGGCAAAACCAATACAATATTGTAAAGTAATTAGCCTCTAATTAAAATAAATTTAAATTTAAAAAAAAGAATACTAGAGTGGGTTCCAGTATTCTTGGAACGGCCAGTTCCTGCTCCAGTCATCATATATATGTGGATGTATATGGATATCCATATATCCAATTTATGGATTTTCTTCCACCCATATTTATCTTTAAGTCATTGTCCTACTGGAAAACTAAACCCACAGTTAGCTTTGGAAACTCAGAGAGCTGTATTTTGAGAAGGGATGATTTTGGAATGCCTCAAAGGGAAAGGAAGGTCAGTCAAAGCCAAGAGCAAGCCAACAGGCAGTGAGTCATAACCAGTCATAAATTTTACTTCAGGACGTTAAGGTGATAGGCTATGCAGACTCTGACTCATGAGTAACAGTAACGTCTCCTCCCAATGTGGTAGGTGTGACTGATGAATTAGCAGTGCTAGTTTGGGTGGCAAATGAACAAGCCTTGTTACTTGCCCTCTACTTCGGCAGTGAGTTGAGCTTGTCTTTCAGGTATGGAGAGGTGAGAACGTAAAAATGTTTCTTTTAAGGCTTGTTAGGATTGGAATGTCACATTTCTACATCTGCATCATATATTTAATAAAGCAGAGTGAGACAAGCCAGTTTGCATGGCTGGGATAAATTGGAATATGTCATTAGACACATCACTTCCGAAGTCAGCTGCAGAAAGCAAGTTAATACAGTGTGTGGGGTCTGTGAGTATGCTGCTAATGTTTTGCTTTCACATGTGTTTAAACACACACTCAAGACCTTGGAATTGGTCCTTGCAAATGTCTAGGATGTACTTTGACATACGAGGGAAATGTCCTTGTAGTTAATCCTGTGAGATACTGGGAAATAGTTCAGCAAAAGATAAGACTCCAAGCAGAATACTTTATTCCTCTGAAAAACTTGTGTCCTTTAAAAAGCTTAAGTCCTTTCCCCCATGCTGCCTTGGGATGAGAACTCTTTCAGTCAGAAAGGCTCTTATGTGCAATTTGTAGGGGACCAGCTCCATCATGGCTGCTCTCACGCCAGGTCCCAACATAAGCCTTGGAGGCAAGGCCCCGCTGCAGCCTGACTTGTCTCAGTGACCATCGATCATCCTCTCAGGAACTCAGCGAAAGAGGCAGTCTTGAGAGGAGATGTCCCCGAGCCATGTCCCATCCAACTGCCCGACCTGTGAGAGATGCCACAAGGCAGTTTCTCATCTGTTCCCCTGGTCCCTAGGAGCCATGGGACTTTCCACCCATCCCCCAGCCTTCAGAAACAGATGCAGACTCTAAAGCAACTCGGGGTCCTCAGGAACAGCATCCCCCTGCTCATGTCACCTTCATCATTGGGCCCTTTGGGTTTGGTGTTGTCCTGCGGGACAGAGACGCAGATAACTGACACACACTGATCTTATTAAGATTGTCTAAATCCACCTGGGCTTGTTGTCTCCTTAGCAGTGTCGCAAGCTGATCTTACTGCATTCCAAGTGGCCACACGCTGCTGCCTAGAGAATGCTTGACTGCCTGGAGTTCCTGTTTAGTCGCACAGTCATGTCTGACTTTTTGTGACCCCCATGGACTATAGCCCGCCAGGCTCCTCTGTCCATGGGACTTTCCAGGCAAGAATACTGGAGCAGGTTGCCATTTCCTTTACCAGGGAATCTTCCTGATCCAGGGACCGAACTCATATCTCCTGCATTGGCAGGTGGATAACAGCTTGGTAGAAAAACTGGTCAACAGTAGCTTAAGAGGGGGAGGATGTTTATATTCCTCACATGCTAAGAAGTCTGGACATGGGCAACTGCTACGTTAAGTGATGGACATTGTGTCAGAGCTGGTGTCACTGTTTAGCAGGCTTCTTGGTCCCAAGATAGCTGCTGTGGTGGCAGGCATCACATCTGCATTCAAGGCAGGATGAAGCAGTAAAGGCAGGTTCCAGCTATGCATCTGTTTACTTTAGGAAAGCCATAGCTTTTCCAGAAGCCTGTCTGCAGACTTTCCCTTGTGTATTATTGGCCCTAACAGGGTCACACCAACCTGAGCTTCAGGGGAGGCCAGAGATCCAGTTTTGAAAGAGAGGAACTAGATTGGGATGATTGGCCTAGACTAGATCAGACTGGTCATAGTACGCTGCTGGGTGGGTCTCCTTGCCTCTCATAACCAGACAGGAGCTTCACTGGTGAGACAGAGAGGAGAATGGATTGGGTAGGCAACAGCTGTGTCTGCCACTTGAGCCAGCGTGGCCAGTCCCAGCTTCTCAGCTCCCAAAGACTTATCAGTAGCTGACTCCAGTCTGTCCCTGCTTGTGATTCAACTGTGGCTCCTACTCAAACTGGACTAGGTGATTGAGGACCTTGTGAAAACAACTTCCAACTCTACAGAAACAGTGAGAGTCACCTAAAAGAAAAAAAAAACTATTAGAGTTTTCACAATCAAAGACTATAGACGTACCAGCCTTGAATGCCTTTTGAAGCCTTTTTTCTTTTCTTCATTCTAGAGGTGAAATACCAGAAAGTGAAAGTTTCTTGAGTCATGTCCGGCTTTTTGTGACCCCATGGACTATACAGTGTGGAATTCTCCAGGCCAGAATACTGTAATGGATAGCCTTTCCCTTCTCCAGGGGATCTTCTCAACCCAGGGATCGAACCCAAGTCTCCCACATTGCAGGTGGGTTCTTTACCAACTGAGTCCCAAGGGAAGTCCAAAATGCCAGAGTTGACCTCAATGGTTTGACGTTAAGGGTCTGAAGCCATCGCAAGCCTACCTCCCTTTGCAGAATTCTAATCATGGTTAAGTTTCTTTCAGGTAAGAGTACTATATTGCCTCATTCAATTAAGAGATAGTTGGGATTGTTACCTGAGTGTTGGCAGACTGATGCAAGGAAAATTAACCTATCTGGTCAGGAGGGAAGAAAATTTTCAAATGCTACCAATGGACCTCATCCCTAAGGAGACAGGCTATGAGGACTTAACCTGCCCCCTACTTTCCCTTTCATTTGCCAAACTCCTCAAGACCCTGCTTAAAAATGACTTGCTTTGTGAAATCACTCACAAAGTTCTCAAAGTTAGACCAACCATCTGTAATCTAATAGCCCCTTTCCATATTTCTCTTTTCCCTAACACTTTACCACTGGCACACAGGAATGACTGACTTATCCAGCCATCTCACCCACCAGGTTAGCAACATTCCCAAGGGAGAAGTTTTGTCCCAAACATTTAGTACAAGGTTGGAAGCACAGTAGTAACACAGTCTTATTGAATAAAATCTATTTACACTTTGAATAGTTGTTAACTTATAACATTAAAGTCCTACACCTTTTTTTAAATTGAAGTACAGCTGCTGTACAGTATGTTACAGGTACATGCAGTGATTCATAAATTTTAAAGGTTACACTCCATTTATAGTTATTATAAAATACTGGCTATTATTCCTGTGTTGTACAATATATCTTTGTAGCTTCAATTCAGTTCAGTCGCTCAGTCGTGTCCGACTCTTTGTGACCCCATGAATCACAGCACCCCAGGCCTCCCTGTCCATCACCAACTCCCGGAGTTCACCCAGACTCACGTCCATCGAGTCAGTGATGCCATCCAGCCATCTTATCCTCTGTCGTCCCCTTCTCCTCCTGCCCCCAATCCCTCCCAGCATCAGAGTCTTTTCCAATGAGTCAGCTCTTCGCATGAGGTGGCCAAAGTACTGGAGTTTCAGCTTTAGCATCATTCCTTCCAAAGAAATCCCGGAGCTGGTCTCATGCCTAATAATTTGCACCTCTTACTCCCCTACCTCTGTCTTGGCTCTCCCCACTGGAAACCACTAGTTTGTGCTCTCAAATGAGTCTGCTTCTTTCTGATCTTTTCATTAGTCTGTTGTGTTTTTAGATGCCACATATAAGTGAGATCATACAGTATTTGATTTAAGATAAAGTCTTACATCTTAATTCAAGCACATAAAAATTTTAAAAAACACTCAGAAACTCAAAATAGGAAGCAAATGCAAAGCAAGAAAAATATTTGCAACTCCTGTCATGTGAAAATGGTTTATTTTTCTAATATATATAAACTGCTAAAAGTTGAGATAAAACAGATAAACAGGCAAGGACATAGACAAATCACATAAAAAGAAGTATGCTGTGCTGTGCTTAGTCTCTCATTCGTGTCCAACTCTTTGCGACCCCATGGACTGTAGCCCATCAGGCTCCTCTGTCCATGGGATTCTCCAGGCAAGAATACTGGAGTGCATTGCCATGCCCTCCTCCAGGGGATCTTCCCAAATGGCCCTTAATCCAATGAAAATAAACCCAATATTAGTCATAATTTTTAAAATGCTAATTAAAAATATGTCAAGATGCTCTTCTCACTTATCATATTGGCAAAAATCCAAAAGTTCAACAATATACTCTGTTAGTGAGACTGTTGGAAAATGAGTGATTTCAATGTTTCTGGAAGAGGCAGAAACAGTGTCCTCTTGAGTGCGTACTATGTGGCAGTATCTATGCAATACGTGTTACAAATACTTTTACTCTTTAACCCAATTCTCCTCCTCTGGAAACTCGTCTTGCAGAAATCTCTGCACAGTTACAAATTGATGCACAGAGGCATGGGATGTGGAATTGACCAATACTGTAAGATAAGAGCGTTTCCCAGGTGGCGATAGTGGTAAAGAACCTGCCTGCCAAATAGGAGATGTAAGAGGTGTGGGTTTTATTCTTGGTTCAGGAAGATCCCCTGGAGGAGGGCATGGCAACCCACTCCAGTCTTTTTCCTGGAGAATCCCATGGACAGAGGAGCCTGGCAGGTGGCTGGTGGGCTACAGTACACAGGGACACAGAGTCAGACACGACTGAAGCGACTTAGCAAGGCACAAGAAGATGAGAAGCAAGCCATTTCCGTAGGTGGAGAGTGGTTAATTAAACTATGGTAGGATTTCCCTGGCAGTCTGATGTTTAAGGCTCCACGCTTCCAATACAAGGGACAAGGGTTTGATCCCTGGTTGGGGAACTAGGACCCCACATGCTATTCAGCGCAGCCAAAAAATATAAATAAATGAATTAATTAATAATCTTTCAAAAATAAATAAGTAAACTATGGTAGGTCCTCACAATGGAATACTATGCAGCTGAATTCAAAGGAGGATGCCTTCTCTGTTGTGTTCTGGGAAGGTCCCAGGGAAAATGGTTCAGTGGAAAAGCAAAGTTTAGCATAGTGACCACAATGCAATGCTTTCTGTTTCATGAAGGGGAGGATAAACTTTCACATTTGTTTTTGTTTGTAATTGCAGAAAATACCGGTTGTGTGTACTGCAAGGGAGTGAGCAGATGGCAGAACTGGGTGGATGGAGTGGAACCAAAACTTCTCACTGTGTACCATTTTGGCTTTTAAAACCTGTGAATTATTACATATTCCAAAAATTAAAATTTTTAAATCCTACATCTTGCCCATAAGTTTTAGAGCCAGTGTGTGTCTTTGTTTCTCTGCTGCACCTTTTACAAAATCAGTGAATCTGGGCAAATTTCTTAACCCCTCTGAAGAAGAATTTGATGAGTTGATAAATGCAAAAAAAAAAAAAAATTCAAACTTGAAACGGAAGTAGTTCTGTGCAAGTGTGGGCTGTTATTAGTACTGAATTTAGTAAGAATTATTTTAAAGAGCTCTTGCACAGTTGCTTCAGTCGTATTCGACTCTGAGACCCCATGGACTGTCTCCTGCCAGGCTCCTCTGTCCATGGGAGTCTCCAGGTAAAAATACTGGAGTGGGCTGCCATGCCCGACTCCAGGGGAATCTTCCCAACCCAGGGATCAAACCCTTGTCTCCTGCATTGCAGGCAGATTCTTTACTGCTGAGCCACCAGTGAAGCCCAAAGAGTTTGCTAAGGTGACCTCTTCAGTGATTAAAGGTGGCTTTAGTGGTAAAGAACCTGCCTGCCAGTGCATAAAACATAAGAGACACAGGTTCGATCCCTGGGTCAGAAAGATCCCCTGGAGGAGGGCATGACAACCCACTCCAGTATTCTTGCCTGGAAAACCTCATGGACAGAGGAACCTGGCAGGCTACAGTCCATGGGGTCGCAAAGAGATGGACACGACTGAGCAACTTAGCATGCATGCATGGTGAGATTTTCAGAATCTTCAGTATTCTTGTGTGATAGGGATAAGCTGTTTTCGCTTTTGGAGATAATAAAATGAAAGCCAAAAGAAATAAGGTGATTAATTCAAGATAGCACTGAGTGTGGGACAATGCGGGAGCTGGCAGCAGGGCTCTGTACATGAACAGTGTATGTATATGTATACACATATGAACGCAGCTACGAGTCAAGTGCACTGATTCCTACTCCGTTTTAGCAAATCCAAAAGAAAATACCGTCAACCTAATTTGGAGGTATTCTAAACACACAACCTGTCTCAAAACGCAAGACAGATACCAAACACAACCCCTGCCGGTAACTGCCACAAATCTTGATGAAATCAATCGTTTGAAATCTGTCTTCTAATTTTCTAGAGCCCCAGAGAATGGGGGTCACCACCATGCTCGGAGTTTCTAGGGAGAAACTTGAAATAAATTTTTAAAAAAGCCTTTGCCTGCAGGACTTTGCACGTACAGTACAGTCCTACACATTCTCACTCTATGATTGTTTATTTAAAAAATAAAAATAAAGACTTACTAGTGCAGAAATGATATCATTAGCAGGGCACTGTCAGTAAATTCACCTACTCCTCTTAGACGGCTTAGTTTGCCTTTTTCTGTGTAAAATGAATACGTGTGTGACATTTTGAGATCTGGATTATTTACCCGGTAGGGTTGATCTCAAAAACAGCACAAAGAAACAGCTTAGGTGGGTTTTTTTTTTTTTCTCTCTTTTCCTAATAATAACAAAAAAGCCCAGCACATTGTGAAGAAATTGTGCCCCCTGCTGCTTTAATTCGATATTAACGTCACCAGCTTCACAATTGTTTTGGGAAAATGCTCAGCCTGCAGGAGTGCAGGATGGTGCTGTGACTTCAAGGTCATTTAAATGTCCTCTCAGATGCAGCTTCTTCCAGCAATTAGGAACTCTGCTTGATACCGACCTTGGGGCAAAGGAAGCAAAGAAGAAATGCTTCCTTCTGTGATGCTTGTAAAGACATTTGTCCTAAGAACCTTCTCGTTATTTCATGTATCTTTGTAACCTCTGAAGATGAAACAAGGAAAGAAGCAAAGCTTGGAGAGATGTGCTGGCTGACGGTGAGCACAAGGCCCCTTTATTAGGACACAAAGGGCATTTTCTAAGTGCTCAGAGAAATAAAAATGCTCCTTGAGACTGACTGACTTCCTTCAGTGTGAGAAGACTTATCACTGATGAATAGCAATTCATGACCGTGCATTGGGGGCCTCCGAAGTTACTGTTAACTTGCTATGAGCCACGGATTCAGATCCTCAGTGCACCCTCAAAAGGGCTCCAGGACTGGACAACAGCATCAACTGGAAATGTAGCAATTATAACCCCAGCCCTCCTTTTCTTGGGGGTCCTCATTTTTCTTGTCTTCACACCTGGTTCCCTTCGTTGCCTGTTGCTTGTCAACCTGGGCTTTTAAATCTATACCTTTTTCTCGCCTGGTATTGATTTCCCACAGGTTGCCCAGCAATCTTTCAGGAAGTTCACTGACAGAGCTTTCCTTCTTTTCCTCTGCTATGGGCTGAATGTTTTTATCCTTTCAGAAGCCATATGTTGAAGCCCTAACCCCAAGGCGATGGTGGTACTTGGAAGTGGGTCTTTGGGAGGTGATTAGGGTGCAATGAGATCCTGAGCCTGAGGCCCCATAATGGGATTAGTGCCTTTAAAGGGGATGTAGGGAACAGAGCTTTTTCCCCTCCATGTGAAGACACAGTAAGATGGTGGCTATTGCAAACCAAGAAACGAGCCCTCACCATGAGCTCATGTTATGGCATCCTGAGCTGGGATGTTCTCTTTAAAAAATATTTACACCTTTTGGAGAAATTCTGAACATAGGAAGGACTTTGATGATCCATTTGTCCATGGAAAAGATCATGGAGGTGTTCTGGTGTAGAGAATACGTTTCTCCTAGCCACAGCTTCAGGGTGCAACTCTGCTTTTCTGCCAACTGTGTAGAGAATAAGGCTTTCCAGTCTGAAGGATGCAAAGCTTTGTTCTAGATTCAAGAAATAAGAAGGCAGTAAAAACTGTCTCTCCGCCCTGCCCCCACCCCACCCCCGCCTCCCGCCCCTCGCCTCCCATCCCCTAGAAAGGTTTTCATTCTTTCCAGGCCCCTTTGGCCTTTGATGAGGGCTGTCATATTTAGAGAAGAAAAATACACAACACGTGGTTAAATCTGAATTTTAAATAAACAGTGATTTAACATTTGTATTTGTTATTTGTCTAAAATTCAGATTTAACTTGGGTCCTGTATTTTGCCTGGAAATCCTGTCTTTAACTGTTTTCATGCCTTCTGTTTCCAGGGCGTTCTAAACACACCTGAGCCGGGTCAGAGGGGCCCGGGGCCCTGGGCTCCGTGGACCACCGTGGTCTCTCAGGCACCGTGGTTGTCCGGAAGCTCATCGCCCTCTAGTGGCCATCACGGACATCACACCAGCCGAGCGGGCAGCCGGCCTGGGGTAAGATGCTCCTGAGTCCACATTCTCACGGTGTTCCTGGAGGACAGAAAAGGGACCTGCCAAGCTTATAGCTGACTAAACCGAGATCCATTTTCCTCGGAGCCCTTGCGCAAGAAAGTGGCCCTGCTTCCAGTAGCAGAAATGAAGATTCCCTTTCTTCTATTAAAAGTACACTGGAAGAGTACCTCTGGAATAGCTTGCGCTGATGGTGACGGTCTAACCTTGGGCTGCACTCCTTCCGTTACTGATGACTGTGGGATCGCTGTTGTCATCTCCTGTGGGGGGAGAAATCCAAGCCCTTCTCCCCGTTGACCCCGAGTGATTTGTCAAAGTGTGTTCCTTTAGACTTCAAGCTCAAGAGACTCTTATCTATAATGTGCCTGGCACTCAGATACATTTAAATGAACTGGAAATTCACTAGTGGCTTTGAATTAAAAATAAAGAAGAAACCTGCTCTTACCCTCGGGGAGTGACTGCAGTATCAGGAGAAGAAAAAGCTGAAGTGCTTACCGTCAGCCACAACTGTGGAATTTGGTCTTACATTTCATTTCCATCGTTTTTTCCCTTAACATTTAAGTCTTATTTATTTATTTGTTATGTGTTTATATTTGACTGTGCTGGGTCTTTGCTATGTGGGCTTTTCTCTAGTTGCAGTGAGCAGAAGTTATGCTTTAATTGCAGCGTGGGGGCTTCTCATTACAGTAGTTTCTCTTGTTGCAGAGCACAGGCTCTAGGTCACATGGGCTCAGTAATGACAGTCTGTCTGTAGTTCAGTTCAGTTCAGTCGCTCAGTCGTGTCCGACTCTTTGAGACCCCATGAATCACAGCACGCCAGGCCTCCCTGTCCATCACCAACTCCCGGAGTTCACTCAGACTCACGTCCATCGAGTCAGTGATGCCATCCAGCCATCTCATCCTCCGTCGTCCCCTTCTCCTCCTGCCCCCAATCCCTCCCAGCATCAGAGTCTTTTCAAATGAGTCAACTCTTCGAATCAGGTGGCCAAAGTACTGGAGTTTCAGCTTTAGCATCATTCCTTCCAAAGAAATCCCAGGGCTGATCTCCTTCAGAATGGACTGGTTGGATCTCCTTGCAGTCCAAGGGACTCTCAAGAGTCTTCTCCAACACCACAGTTCAAAAGCATCAATTCTTCAGCACTCAGCCTTCTTCACAGTCCAACTCTCACATCCATACATGACTACAGGAAAAACCATAGCCTTGAATAGACGGATGTAGAGCACTGGCTTAATAGTTGTGGCACACAAGTTTAATAGCTCTGTGAAATATGAATCTTTCTGGTCCAGAGCTTGAATCAGTGTCTCCTACACTAGCAGGCAGATTCTCTACCACTGAGCCACAAAGGAAACCCTCATTTCCACTCTTAACATGCTCAACTTATGACTGGACTTGGACCTGCATGGAAGGATTGATAAATATGAGTCTGTTTTACAGGACATGGCTGGCTTGTACTGTTTCATGAAACAAGGGTAATGTCAAAGATTGTGGAATGGAAGCAGAGCACAGTTTCTAGGATCCAGAAATTACTCCCAGATTACACCCTGAGTTCCTTGAAGGACTTCCTAAGTGATTAATGCAAAGAAATAAAGGGAACAATAGAATAGGAAAGACTAGATATCTCTTCAAGAAAATTAAAGACATCAAGGGAACATTTTGTGCAAAGATGGGCACAATAAAGGACAGAAACCACCCAAGCATAACAGAAGCAGAAGATATTAAGAAGAGGTGGCAAAAATACACAGAAGAACTGTACAAAAAAGTCTTAATGACCCAGATAATCACAATAGTGTGATCACACACCTAGAGCCAGACATCCAGGAGTGTGAAGTCAATGGGCCTTAGGAAGCATCACTATGAACAAAGCTAGTGGAGGTGGTGGAATTCCAGCTGAGCCACTTCAAATCCTAAAAGATGATGCTATGAAAGTGCTGCATTCAGCATGCCAGCAAATTTGGAAAACTCAACAGTGGCCACAGGACTGGAAAATGTCAGTTTTCATTCCAATCCCAAAGAAAGGCAATGCCAAAGAATGCTCAAACTACCATACAATTCCACTCATCTCACACACTACCAAAGTAATGCTCAAAATTCTCCAAGCCAGGCTTCAACAGTATGTGAACCAAGAACTTCCAGATAGATGTACAAGCTAGATTTAGAAAAAGCAGAGGAACCAGAGATCAAATTGCCAACATCCACTGGATCATCAAAAAAGCACGAGAGTTCCAGAAAAACATATACTTCTGCTTCATTGACTATGCCAAAGCCTTTGACTATATGGATCACAACAAACTGTGGACAATTCTTAAAGAGATGGGAATACCAGACCACCTTACCTGCCTCCTGAGAAATCTGTACGCAGGTCAAGAAGCAAAAGTTAAAACCAGACATGGAACAACAGACTGGTTCCAAATTGGGAAAGGAGTATGTCAAGGCTGTATATTGTCACCCTGCTTATTTAACTTCTATGCAGAGTGCATCATGAGAAATGCCGGGCTGGAAGAAGCACAAGCTGGAATCAAGATTTCCAGGAGAAATATCAATAACCTCAGATATGCAGATGAAACCACACTTATGGCAGAAAGCAAAGAGGAACTAAAGATCCTCTTGATGAAAGTGAGAGAGGAGAGTGAAAAAGTTGGCTTAAAGCTCAACATGCAAAAAACGAAGATCATGGTATCCAGTCCCATCACTTCATGGCAAATAGATGGGGAAACAATGGAAACAGTGACAGACTTTATTTTCCTGGGCTCCAAAATCACTGCAGATGGTGGCTGCAGCCATGAAATTAAAAGGCACTTGCTCCTTGGAAGAAAACCTATGGCCAACCTAGATAGTATATTAAATAGCAGAGATATTACTTTGCCAACAAAGGTCTGTCTAGTCAAAGCTATCTTTTTTCCAGTAGTCATGTATGGATGTGAGATCTGGACCATAAAGAAGGCTGAGCACTGAAGAATTGATGCTTTTGAACTGTGGTGTTGGAGAAGACTCTTGAGAGTCCCCTGGACAGCAAGGGGATCAAATGAGTCAATCCTAAAGGGAATCAGTCCTGAATATTCATTGGAAGGACTGATCCTGAAGCTGAAACTCCAATACTTTGGCCACCTTATGTGAAGAACTGACTCATTGGAAAAGACCCTGATGATGGGAAAGATCAAAGGCAGGAGGAGAAGGGGACAACTGAGCATGAGATAATTCGATGGCATCAGTGGCTCAGTTGAACCCATTTTTTTTTATGGTCATTTTTATAGTCATGTATGGATGTGAGAGTTGGACTATAAAGAAAGCTGAGCACTGAAGAACGGATACTTTTGAAGTATGGTGTTGTAGAAGACTCTTGAGAGTTCCTTGGACTGCAAGGAGACCTAACCAGTTGATCTTAAAGGAAATAGACTGATGCTGAAACTCCAATACTTTGGCCCTCATGCGAAGAGCTGACTCATTTGAAAAGACCCTGATGCTGGGAAAGATTGAAGGCAGGAGGAGAAGGGGATGACAGAGGATGAGATGGTTGGATGGCATCACTGATGGATATGAGTTTGAGTAAGCTCTGGGAGTTGGTTATGGACAGGGATGCCTGGTGTGCTGCAGTCCATGGAGTTGCAAAGACTGGGACATGACTGAGCAACTGAACTGAACTGAACTGGCTCAATGGACATGAGTTTGAGCAAGCCTTGGGAGTTGGTGATGGACAGGGAGGCCTGGTGTGCTGCACTCCATAGGGTCACAGAGGGTCGGACATGATTCAGTGACTAAACTGAGCTGAACTGATGACTGCTTGTTGAATAAATGAATGAAACTATATCTATCATAACCGTCTCCACACCAAAGAATACCTGCTGCAGAGCACACTGGCTTTAGTAGGGAAGGCAGGTAGAGACTTTAATGACAGAAGTCTGGTGGTAAGAGCCCAGGACATCAGTGGCAGTATTAAAGGGTGAGTATTAAGGGGTAACCATCATAGTCAACAAAAGAGTCTGAAATGCAGTACTTGGATGCAATCTCAGAAATGACAGAATGATCTCTGTTCATTTCCAAGGCAAACCATTCAATATCACAGTAATCCAAGTCTATGCCCCAACCAGTAATGCTGAAGAAGCTGACCTTGAACGGTTCTATGAAGACCTACCAGACCTTTTAGAACTAAAACCCCCAAAAGATGTCCTTTTCATTATGGGGACTGGGATGCAAAAGTAGGAAGTCAAGAAACACCTGGAGTAACAGGCAAATTTGGCCTTGGAGTACAGAATGAAGCAGGGCAAAGGCTAATAGAGTTTTGCCAAGAGACCGCACTGGTCATAGCAAACACCCTCTTCCAACAACACAAGAGAAGACTCTACACATGGACATCACCAGATGGCCAACACCAAAATCAGATTGATTATATTCTTTGCAGCCAGTGATGGAGAAGCTCTATACAGTCAGCAAAAACAAGACCAGGAGCTGCCTGTGGCTCAGATCATGAACTCCTTATTGCCAAATTCAGACTTAAATTGAAGAAAGTGGGGAAAACCACTAGACCATTCAGGCATGACCTAAATCAAATCCCTTATAATTATACAGTGGAAGTGAGAAATAGATTTAAGGGATGATATCTGATAGACAGAGTGCCTGATGAACTATGGACCGAGGTTTGTGACATTGTATAGGATACAGGGATCAAGACCATCCCCAAGAAAAAGAAATGCAAAAAGGCAAAATGGCTGTCTGAGGAGGGCTTACAAATAGCTGTGAAAAGAAGAGAAGTGAAAAGCAAAGGAGAAAAGGAAAGATATAAGCATCTGAATGCAGAGTTCCAAAGAATAGCAAGGAGAGATAAGAAAGCCTTCCTCAGTGATCAATGCAAAGAAATAGAGGAAAACAATAGAATGGGAAAGATAGAGATCTCTTCAAGAAAATTATTGACACCAAGGGAACATTTCATGCAAAGACGGGCTCAATAAAGGGCAGAAATGGTATGGTCCTAACAGAAGCAGAAGATATTAAGAAGAGGTGGCAAAAATACACAGAAGAACTATACAAAAAAGATCTTCACGACCCAGATAATCATGATGGTGTGATCACGGACCTAGAGCCAGACATCCTGGAATGTGAAGTCAAGTGGGCCTTAGAAAGCATCACTACGAACAAAGCTAGTGGAGGTGATAGAATTCCAATTGAGCTATTTTAAATCCTAAAAGATGATGCTGTGAAAGTGCTGCAGTCAATATGTCAGCAAATTTGGAAAACTCAGCCGTGGCCACAGGACTGGAAAAGGTCAGTTTTCATTCCAATCCCAAAGAAAGACAATGCCAAAGAATGCTCAAACTACTGCACAATTGTACTCATCTCACATGCTAGTAAAGTAATGCTCAAAATACTCCAAGTCAGGCTTCAGCAATACATGAACCATGATCTTTCAGATGTTCAAGCTGGTTTTAGAAAAGGCAGAGGAACCAGAGATCAAATTGCCAATGTCCAATGGATCATCGAAAAAGCAAGAGAGTTCCAGAAACATCTATTTCTGCTTTATTGACTATGCCAAAGCCTTTGACTGGGTGGATCACAAGAAACTATGGAAAATTCTGAAAGAGATAGGAATACCAGACCACCTGACCTGCCTCTTGAGAAACCTGTATGCAGGTCAGGAAGCAATAGTTAGAGCTGGACATGGAACAACAGACTGGTTCCAAATAGGAAAAGAAGTATGTCAAGACTGTATATTGTCACCTTGTTTATTTAACTTATATGCAGAGTACATCATGTGAAATGCTGGCTCCAGATTGCTGGAAGAAATATCAATAACCTCAGATATGCAGATGACACCTCCCTTATGGCAGAAAGTGAAGAGGAACTAAAAAGCCTCTTGATGAAAGTGAAAAAGGAGAGTGAAGAAGTTGGCTTAAAGCTCAACATTCAGAAAACTAAGATCGTGGCATCCGGTCCCATCACTTCATGGCAAATAGATGGGGAAACAGTGGAAACAGTGGCTGACTTTACTTTTCTGGGCTCCAAAATCACTGCAGACTGTGACTGCAGCCATGAAATTAAAAGACGCTTACTCCTTGGAAGAAAACTTATGACCTACCTAGACAGCATATTCAAGAGCAGAGACATTACTTTGCTGACAAATGTCCGTCTAGTCAAGGCTATGGTTTTTCCAGTGGTCATGTATGGATGTGAGAGTTGGACTATAGAGCAAGCTGAGCACCGAAGAATTGATGCTTTTGAACTGTTTTGGAGAAGACTCTTGAGAGTCCCTTGGACTACAAGGAGATCCAACCAGTCCATCCTAAAGGAGATCAATCCTGGGTGTTCATTGGAAGGACTGATGCTAAAGCTGAAACTCCAGACAGAGGATGAGATGGTTGGATGGCATCACCAACTCAATAGACCTGAGTTTGGGTAGGCTCTGGGAGTTGGTGATGGACAGGGAGGCCTGGTGTGCTGCAGTTCTTGGGGTCGCAAAGAGTCAGACATGACTGAGAGACTGAACTGAACAGGGGACAAGGTGACTTTATTTTTTTTCATTTTTTAAAATATTACTTAAATACATTTTATTTCATTCAATAGTTGATAATCAATTCTTCAAACATGATTTTCATGCCACATTAATCAACATTTATTTTCATTTTAATAAACAGAAAAATCATCCAACCTTAATAAAAATAAAAAAGAAATAAGTCTCCCTCAATCCACCTGAAGAGCACAGAATCCAAAAACAATCATCTTGCTTTGAATTTTCAAGACAAATCCCCTAGAAGTTGCCCCCTTTAGCCACATTGCCTCTCTGAAAGCATTGCTATGCAAATGTGCTGGACTTTTGCCACCTGGCATCCATCTTAGTCCAGATCCATCATCCCACAGGGTAGGGTGGTAGGTAGTTGCACAAGAAATTAACATATCAAGTACTCACCCTTTTTATAATAACTCATAAGGAAGATAACAATCATTGAGAATCTCATATGTGCCAAGCATGCTCTGGTGTGATCTTCATGGTATATTAGTCAGCTCAGGCTCTTACAACAAAAATGCCTTAGCCTGAGTGGCTTAAACAACAGATATTTATTACGCACAGTTCTAGAGACTGGAAAACCAAGCTTGGGGTGTTAACATGTTCAGTTTCTTGGTGAGAGTCCTTTTCCTGGCTTGAAGATACCCACACATGGAGGAGAGAGAAAGAGCTTTATTCTATTCATTCCCTTCTAAGGGCACTAATCCCATCATGGAGGTCCCATCCTTATGACCTCATCTAAATCTAATTACCTCCCCTAAGTCCCACCTCCAAATGCTATTATATTGAGAGCCAGGACTTAAAAGTTACAAGTCTGCAAGGGTCTACACAAACTTTCAGTCCAGAGCACATAGTAATGCTGTGAGATTATTACTGCGCAAGTGTTTACAGATGTGGAAATGACAGGTTAAAGAAGTGGAGTAACTTGACCAAGGTTATTCAGCGAGTGCCAAGACACAAACCCACATCTGCCAAGCATCTCTTGCCAGTGTATGGCACTGATCCTTGAATACCAGAGGAGGCTACTTGTGTGCTTAGAAGGAGGATCAAATCATTAGGGAATGGATGCTAGAAATCAAGAAGCAAGCATCAAGAGAAAATATGGAAGGGTCCGCTGAACAGTGGATGGGAAAGAGGCAGAAGAATGACTCTGTCCTGCTTGCCTGGAACTCTGAACTCTGCATCCTGGGTCTCATCAGCTCGCCCCTCTAGACCAAAGGTCCTTTAGATGACAAAGGAGATGGCAGTGCTTCTGAAAATATTACTTAGTTTTTAAAGTATGTACGTTTTCATGCCTCATCTCCTGAATATTCTGATCTTGTAGGACTGGAGAGGGACCCGGGAATCTGCATTTTTAGCACATTTGAAACTCAGTGATGTGATGTTCTCTCACATCCATTCCTCTTCTAAATTCTGCTACATTTTTAAGGGAATTTTCTAATAAAAGTTATTGTTATTATTTTAGTATAACTTTGTCAGGAAAGGAAAAGTTAAGGTACTTGGTGATGGAACTGGTGATGTTTTCTATGGCATTTCACTGGCATTTGGCTACTTACAGCCCCAGTAGAGACATAAGCTCCTTAAACCAGTAATTCCACTTGATACTAGATTATATAAGGAATAGAACCTGCATGCCTTCCAAGGAATTGTTAGCCTCATGAAAAGAATGATTTTGGAACCAAAATATAGTAATGACTATTTTAACTAGATTTTTTCCTTAGTCATTTAGATCCTGTGCTGCTGCGGCCTAGTCGCCTCAGTCACGTCCGACTCTGTGCAGCCTCAAGGACTGCAGCCTGCCAGGCCCCTCTGTCCATGGGATTCTCTAGACCAAAGTACTGGAGTGGATTGCCATGCCCTCCTGCAGAGGGTCTTTCCAACCCAGGGGTCGAACCCAGGTCTCCTGCATTGCAGGCAGATTCTTTACCATCTGAGCCACCAGGGAAGCTCAAGATTACTGGAGTGGGTAGCCTATCTGTTCTCCAGGGGATTTTCTCGACCCAGGAATTGAACTGGGGTCTCCTGCACGGCAGGCGGATTTACCAGTTGAGCTACCAGGGAAGGCCGTAGATCCTATATTCATTCCTTAAACATGCATTTTTAAACTGCTTACCATGCTTCAGGCTATGCTAGGAGTTGTGAACAGGTTGAATAAGAACTGCTTGCTTTCATTAGCCTTGGGCTTCCCGGGTGGCGCTAGTGGTAAAACACCCGCCTGCCTATACAAGAGGAAAAGAGACATGGGTTCGATTCCAGGAAGGTCCCCTGGAGGAGGGCATGGCAACCCAATCCATAATCTTGCCTGGAAAATCCCATGGACAGAGGAGCCTGGCAGACTACAGTCCATAGGGTTGCAAAGAGTGAGACACAACTGAAGCAACTTAGCATGCACACCTCCTCAAATTCTGTCCATAAAGAGACTGAGTAAAATTAACTCAATAAATAAAAGTGAAACAGATCATCGAGATGTTCCTGTTGTGAAAACAATCACGTGCACACTGGGGCTTATGTGAATGGACACACGAGTAGAAAGGGAGTCAGCAACACTCTTTTTGAATATCTTCAGCTTTAAGAAGTGCAGAATTTTTTGAAAGCAGATAAGGAGTTTTTGAATCCCATTTTGTTGAATCATGTGGTGGTCACCTGATTAGACTTAAAATTTATAGATTGGATAGACAATAATGGCCTACTCTACCACACAGAGCGGGCTTCCCTGGTAGTTCAGTTGGTAAAGAAGCCACCTGCAATTCAGGAAACCCTGGTTCGATTACTGGGTCAGGAAGATCCACTGGAGAAGGGATAGGCTATCCACTCCAGTATTCTGGCCTGGAGAATTCCATGGACTGTGTAGTCCATGGGGTCACAAAGAGTCCGACACGGCTGTCAGGGAACCGCATTCAATATCCTGTAATAAATCATAATGGAAGAGAATACAAAACAGAGTACATATATGTTTAACTGAATCACTTTGCTGTCCAGCAGAAATCAACACAACATTGAAAATCAATTATACTTCAACTGTAAAAACTAATAAATTAAAGAACAGAACTAAAAAAGGATAGTTTCAAGCCCTTTGACTAAGTGTGCATTTCCCGCCAACAATCTATTGCTTTTCCTATTTAATCCTTGGTTATTCACACCATTCCTACTCTTAAATGATTACTGTTTTCTTCTTTAATCATCACCCACAATATGTATACTTCATTATCTGATATTGGTGTGAGAAACTCGTCTAATACACCGATTCACTTCCCTGTCATCATGTTAGCAATTTGTCTCTCTTGCAATTGAATAAGCTACCTGGAAAATGATTTTTACCTCTTCTTTTTATTTCTTTCCTTATAAAACTTCTGTCTATATTGCTGACATGTCATCTACTTAAATATCCAAGATTAAATCTACCTGTTGGGCTGGCGAGGAGTTGATATATGATTAACAGGCACTTCTTCTTCAAGAAACTCAGGATTGTGTAAGTATGCCTTACTCATGCCTGCTGCAATGCCATTATGTAATAACAGAGAGACAACAAAGAGTGGTGATGATGCCAGCCCATCCCAGCTGTAGTGACTGATTCTCTAATTCCATGAGCCAACAGGGAAATTATGACCTGGTGAAACACACAGCTCTCAAAATCATTCCAGAAATTCCAAAGAGCGATGTGATTTTTCTCCTCCTGGGTGCAGTGAAGAGACTGTGTTGTTTGATACTTTTCTTCATTTGCTCCATTGTTTCTATATCATGCAATCCAATTTCTATCCAACAGAGATTTCTTAAGCCCTTGGTTCATGCTAGCCACTGAACTGGGAGCTGGGCATGCAGCCGTAAGTACCAGTAAGTGGATGTGCTACTGAGCAGGACCCTTTGGTCCTTCCCCCCATGTCCTCAGCCTGCCTTCTTTCTGTGGAAAAACTTTAGCCAAAGAATAAGTTTAATCAGAGAAGTGAGCACAAAGGAACAAAGGAAAACAGTCAAACCCATGTCCCCTGCATTGGCAGGCGGATTCTTTACCACTGAGTAATCTGGGAAATGTTAACTTAATCATGTAACTCCAAGTTCAGTGGCTGTTCTACTCCTGCTGCTGCTAAGTCGCTTCAGTCGTGTCCGACTCTGTGCAACCCCATAGACGGCAGCCCACCAGGCTCCCCTGTCCCTGGGATTCTCCAGGCAAGAACACTGGAGTGGCTTGCCATTTCCTTCTCCAGTGCATGAAAGTGAAAACTGAAAGTGAAGTTGCTCAGTCGTGTCCGACTCTTAGTGACCCCATGGACTGCAGCCTACCAGGCTCCTCTGTCCATGGGATTTTCCAGGCAAGAGTACTGGAGTGGGGTGTCATTGCCTTCTCCATTTAAGTGCTTAATTTTCTTTAGAAAAATTTAAAAAATAGAGTTCTTTTACAAGTTAATTTTGGTAATACCATCTAGAGGTAGAAAATATAACATATCACACATCTATTATATATATATGTATATACATATATTTACCACTAAGCCACCTGGGAAGATGATTATATATATGGCAGTAATTTAAAAAGTACTGCCATGAATCAGTTACAGTGATACAAAACTCACTAGTTATAAAAGAAGTTGGATCTAAGTTCTTTTTTTGGTAGATAGAATAAGTTAAAATACCTGCTCAGATAGCTACAGTTTTTACTAATATTTGTGGAGGAGATATTTATAAAAATTTTATTTGCCTAAGTTTCAAGTGACCTTTCCTCTTCTAATTTTCCTTCTGATAAGAGTTACCTCCCTGAAGTGTGTAAGAGACTTACACTTAGGTCTCAAAAGTACAGAGAAAAAAGAAGAAAAAAATGCAATTTTCCCAAAGAAAGGCTTTGGTTTCCTAAGGCGAGAATTTTCACAATATTTACAAGCCTTTTGAGACAGGGAGGCCTGGCATGCTGCAGTCCATGGGTTTGCAAAGAGTCAGACACAACTGAGTGACTGAGATGAACTGAGATAAATAGAGGACGTTTGAGAATTGGTAAAAAGGAACAGATAGATTTTTAATTGCCTCTAGAGTTGCATTTCTAGTTTTGCAAGGATTTGCAAGCTAAGAACAGTTGCTCTCAATTCCTTAAACAATTGGAGTTCAACCTAAATTACATCATAGATTCATCCCCATCCAACTACATTATCTTTAATTTGTGGTTGTTGTGTTGCTGTTAATATCAGGGAGATTCCTAACTAAGATAAAATCAAAAGATTTCTGCGTCCTGGATTTAGAGCTGTTTGTCTTTGGAATATTTTAATAAATCCTTTCACAAAGGCTTTAGAAGACTTTTCTTTCCCTCTGGGTTCATAGTTTCATTTTAGGTTAGGGGAGGAAACCGAAAAAGATTCATATCAGAGGCTGAAGATCAGTTTCCAATTTCTGACAAATATGTATCTGACTATAAAGTTACTTTAAAAAAAAACAAACCCTTTAAATATCTTGTCAGGTTTCAGCCAGGACAAACAGTATATATTTATGGCAATATTGAACAACATGATGGACTCAAGAGGCATCCACATAAAGGGTGCAGAAGGTATTTTCCTCTCTCTACTGGATACTACAAAGATGTGAGAGAGCTCTCTGTGGCCCCATGGACTGTAGCCGGCGAGGCTCCTCTGTCCATGGAATTCTCCAGGAAAGAATACTGGAGTGGCTTGCCATTTCCTTCTCCCGGGGATCTTCCCAACCCAGGGACTCAACCCTGGGTCCTGCACTGGCAAGAAGGTTCTTTACCACTAGCACCACCTGGGAATCCCAGACGCTTTCACTGCAAAGTGTTTGGATACTGCAAAGACTTGGGAGCGCTGACTCTGGTAAGAATTTTCACCCTTGTCTGGTTTCTACCAATTTTCCCAGGATCCTCTTTCCTGTAGCTTCAGTATCTACCACAGTTTGGCAAAGTTTTCCATTAATTTTAATTTAGCTTTTCCCTGAGTGTTTAAAGGAATAACATAACACTTTACCAGAAAATCCCAGAGTCCCATCAACTTTTGGAGGGACCCTTACAGGGGTCCTCCTTCAAGGATAGATACGTGGAGGGGCGTCTGCAAGACCGGTAAGTTGGTGCGCTTTTTTTATAGTCACAGTCTCTTCAGAGAGGAAGGATAGTTCAAACTAAGGATTACTAGAATGACTCTGCATGTGTGCACACAGTCGCTCATTCATGCCCGACTCTCTGTGACCCTATGGACTGTAGCCCACCAGGCTCCTCTGTCCATGGGATTTTCCAGGCAAGAATACTGGAGTGGGTTGCCATTTCCTTCTCCAGGGGACCTTCCTGACCCAGGGATTGAACCCGTGTCTCTTTGCAGCTCCTGTACTGACAGACTACTCAAATGAAAGTAGAGACGAGCTGCAGTTGTTGTGTTGGTCTTACAGCCTTTTGTTTTGGGTACCTCTCACCTTGTATGTCTTTTAATTTTTCATTACCCTTTAGCAAAGAATATCTCAGTGAAGCTATTTTTAGAATCTTGAAATCTTCTGGGGGAGTTTGCATACCAATTAAAATAGTTAGCCTAGGACTTCCATGGTGATCCAGTGGTTAAGAATCCCCTTGGCAATGCAGGGGGCATGGGTTTGATTTCTGGTCCAGGAAGATCTCACATGCCAGGGAGCAACTAGCGCATGAGCCACAATTACTGAGCCTCTGTGCTGCAACTACTGAAGCGTGAGCACATAGAGCCTGTGCTCCATAGCAAGACAAGCCGCTGCAATGAGAAGTCCATGGACCCCAACTAGAGAGTAGCCCCCACTCAGCACAACTAGAGAAAGCCCACACAGCAGCAAAGACCCAGAGCAGCCAAAAATAGATAAATGAATAAATAACAGGGAAAAAAGAATGCCTTAAAAAATAGGTATCATATTCTACTTGTTTCATTTTGGAAGCCTTACTTTCAAGTGTCCGTATAGTCAAGGACATGGTCTTTGGTCTTTCCAGTAGTCATTACAGATGTGAGAGCTGGACAGTGAAGAAGGCAGAGCACAGAAGAATTGATGCTTTTGAACTGTGGTGTTGGAGAAGACTCTTGAGAGTCCCTTGGACTGCAAGGAGATCAACCAGTCAATCTTAAAGGAAATCAACCCTGAATATTCATTAGAAGGACTGATGCTGAAGCTGAGCTCCAATACTTTGGCCACCTGATGCGAAGAGCTGACTCATTGGAAAAGACTTTGATGCTGGTAAGATTGGACAGAAGGAGAAGAGGGCAACAAGGATGAGATGATTGGGTGGCATCATCGATTCATGGACATGGACTTGAGCAAACTCCAGGAGATAGTGGCGGACAGGGAGGCCTGGCGTGCTGCAATCCATGGGGTCACAAAGAGTCAAACATGACTTGGTGACTGAACAACAACAATTTTCAAGTGTACTTCTTAAATGAACTTATTCCATCAGAATACTCCTGACAGCAGTTTCTTGGGACCCTTAGCTGCAAATGGATTTCAACCCACATTTATGCCTGCTCATACTGGGGGCTCTCAAGCATCTTCCTAGGTGGCACAGTGATAAAGATCCCGTCCACCAACACAGGAGATGCAGAGAGATACGGTTCGATCCCTGGGTCAGGAAGATGCCCTGAAGAAGGGAATGGCTTACCCACTCGGGTATTCTTGCCTAGAGAATTCCATGGATAGGGGAGCCTGGCAGGCCACAGTCCATGGGGTCACAAAGAGTCAGACACGACTGAAGGACTGCACACTGACACACAGCTTGACAGTTACCAAGCTAAGTTCTCAGGACATGAAACAACAATATAATTCTAGGCTTTTCTAAGCGAGATTTTGCCATTTTTGTAACTATCTAGAGTTTCTAGAATTACCGTTTTTAAATATAAAATTAGCGTGTGTGTTGGAAAATGATGTGCTCTTTTGAATTTAAAAATCCCATTTCTTTTGGCTAAGCCTTTTGGGTCTCTTGGAACCAGATTAATACCTAAGAGGGATGTGGTATGGTGTTGGCAATTGTATGGCATTTTGCAATGTACATCATTGCAAGAAATTATCTCGAGGTTAGAGTGTGATCTAGTGTCAATCTAACCCATTCAATGATGAGCTTTTCATAACACTGGAGCCTTTGGGTTAGGTGGCACTCTTAACAACTTTTAATTGCTTGACTCATGCCCACTGGTTTCACGGCACTTTTCTTTTAAATGTTCCCATTAGCAATGACCTTTATCCACACAAAACAAGACAAACAAACAGGCGCTGCACCATGCCAGTAGTAACCAAGAGATGTTACTGCAGCCTGGTCAAGGGAAGGTGCTGTGCACACCACCATCAATTCTCAGGGTGGAACTTGGAGCTAAGGAGAGTACTGGATGCCAGGAAAGCAGACCCCCAAGAATGTGGACTGTGAACTGACTCCATACAAAGGAGGAATGGTACCTGCTGCCAGCAGCTCCCAACGTGAAATGTGGGAACACAACCAAAGACTGAGGTTTTCTAATGAAGCGGGAAATTGTGTCCCTAATGATAAGCAGTTTCTGATGTGGAACTCAGGATTCCAGTCAATTAGGGCATTGACTGGAAAGTCAATTAGATCAAGAGCTTGACACAGAGAGACACTGGGAGGAACTTATCCACAGTCTTGGGAAATGGTAAGAAACACAGAGAACTCAAAGGGTTGTCAGATATCATGCCTGTGTTGCTTCCCTGGTGGCTCAGACGGTAAAGCATCTGCCTGCAATGTGGGAGACCCAGGTTCCATCCCTGGGTCGGGAAGATCCCCTGGAGGAGGAAATGGTAACCCACTCCAGTGTTCTTGCCTGGAGAATTCCATAGACTGAGGAGCCTTGTAGGCTACAGTCCATGGGGTCGCAAAGAGTTGAACATGACTGAGCGACTTCACTTTACTTCACTTCATGCCTGTGTTTCTCATTGTTTCTCAAGCCATCAGAAGTTCACTGGAGTGACACCGCCGTCCAGTCTGTTAAAATATGAAATTCAACTGAGTAAATTTAAAGATCTAACTAACTTTGTTCAATGATTTGTAGCACTGACTCAATGGACATGAGTTTGAGCAAGCTCTGGGAGTTGGTGATGGACAGGGAAGCCTGGCGTGCTGCAGTCCATGGGGTCGCAAAGAGTTGGACACGACTGAGCAACTGAACTGAACTGAACTGAATGATTTGTAAATTGGCCATCCTTCCATTTAACAAATCTCTTAGAAAAGAGATCTAAGGAACTGTATAGAATGGAAGACTTTATAGACAGAAAAAGCAGGGAACAGGAAAGAGCAGAACATTTCCGCCAGGGTCACCTTCCTTCAGGGGACAGGATGGGTCTATCAGGTGAATTACCTCACTAGTGCTGACCAGAAAATTCCAGACTTGCTGGTGATTACATTCTTGGGGGAGGTTGAAGCTGCAGTTAGGTCAGGTACTATGTCTCAATTTGGTGACGTGGGTTTAGCACAGATGACTCCATTTGGAGCCTGTTGTCTGTTTTTTTTTTTTTTTAATAACATGCATGTTCTGCTGGACTTTCATTTTCACATTTGTAAAATTGAGCTCACGTTAGTACTTTCTCCCCATGATAGGCATGAGGATTAAATGAGATAATGCTTTATAAAAAAATACTTGCCCTGGTGCCTTGAATTTAGCAACTGCTTCAAATGTGGAGGCTCCTATTAACTAATAATCTGATTTTCCCAAGCATGTATACACAGACTCAGCTGGTTCTCTGCCAGAAGTTTAGGGCCTCCTTGAGCTGTCAGCTGGGATGAGCTCAAGAAAAAAATTTGACAAGAGTTGGAAATGATGCGTGACTCAACTCATAATAAGCTTGTTGTTGTGTAGTCAAGCAGGGGATGGTTAAGTTGAGATTTCTCTTGGTGAGTGAAACAGATTAAAAACTAGTGCTGCGATCTAGAGTTCCCATTTTCTAGGATGACGTTTCTCAGATTAATTCTGGTGGAAACAAGACCTGAGAAGGGCTATGAAGCACTGGTTCTCTGGTCAAATACCTGTGGAAAATATTATATATGATGGTGAGCATTGTATATTCACAATGTACAGTAGCATGTCAAAGGTTCAGAGAGTACTAGCAGAAAAGAAATCGCTTATACTTCCTATATTTCCCAAATTTATGTTTCTGTTGGTTTTTTTCAAAGAGTATCAGTTAACATCTCACAGCAGGGAGATCAAATCAGTCAATCCTAAAGGAAATCAACCCTGAATATTCATTGGAAAGACAGATGCTGAAGCTGAAGCTCCAATACTTTGGCCATCTGATGAGAAGAGCTGACTCGTTAGAAAGGACCTGAAGCTGGGAAATATTGAGGGGAGGAGGAGTAGGGGGTGACAGAGGATGAGATGGTTTGTTGACATCACCAACTCAATGCACACAAGTTTGAGCAAACTCTGGGAGACAGTGAAAGGCAGGGACGCCTGGCATGCTAAAGTCCATGGGGTTTGAAAGAGTTGGACACAACTTAGCCAGTAAACAACAACATCTCCAGTAACATCCTTCTGGAAATGCTAAGAGAAGCTGAAAAGAATTTACCTCAGGATCCTCAAGTAGTGAAAAGAATCCATTCTTGGGAACCAGGAAAACTATTTTTCTGGCCCTGATCATCACCAGTAGTGTAATCTTTAGCAAATCACTGAATTTCTTTACATATAAAATGAAATGAGGTCTCACGCCGGTCAGAATGGCTGCTATCAAAAAGTCTACAAACAATAAATTCTGGAGAGAGTGTGGAGAAAAAGGAACCCTCTTACACTGTTGGTGGGAATGCAAACTAGTACAGCCACTATGGAGAACAGTGTGGAGATTCCTTAAAAAACTGGAAATAGAACTGCCTTATGATCCAGCAATCCCACTGCTGGGCATACACACTGAGGAAACCAGAATTGAAAGAGACACGTGTACCCCTATGTTCATCACAGCACTGCTTACAATAGCCAGGACATGGAAGCAACCTAGATGTCCATTGGCAGATGAATGGAAAAGAAAGCTGTGGTACATATGCTGCTGCTAAGTTGCTTCAGTCGTGTCTGACTCTGTGCGACCCCATGGACTGCAGCCTACCAGGCTTCTCCATCCATGGGATTCTCCAGGCAAGAACACTGGAGTGGGTTGCCATTTCCTTCTCCAATGGTACATATACACAATGGAATATTACTCAGCCATTAAAAAGAATACATTTGAATCGGTTCTAATGAGGTGGATGAAACTGGAGCCTATTATACAGAGTGAAGTAAGCCAGAAAGAAAAACACCAATATACTAACGCATGTATATGGAATTTAGAAAGATGATAATGATAACCATGTATGTGAGACAGCAAAAGAGACACAGATGTATAGAACAGACTTTTGGACTCAATGGGAGAAGGCGAGGGTGGGATGATTTGAGACAATAGCATTGAAATGTGTATTACCAGATGTGAAATAGATCGTCAGTCCATGTTCGATGCATGAGACAGGGTGCTCAGGGCTGGTGCACTGGGATGACTTGGAGGGATGGGATGGGGAGGGAGGTGGGAAGGGGGCTCAGGAAGGGGGACACATGTACACCCATGGCTGATTCATGTCAATGTATGGTAAAAACCACTACAATATTGTAAAGTAATTAGCCTCCAATTACTATAAATTAATTAATTTTAAATATATATATGTGATATGTAACTATGTGAACGTGAATTGACTTGTGGTTCATGTGTTGACATAGCTATATCTTCTAGACATTTAATTAAACATTTATTAATTTCGATTTTGAAAAAAAATTGAAATGAGGGATTTCCCCAGTGGCCCAAGTGTTAAGACTCTGTCTTTCGATGCAGGGGACTGGAGCTCAACCCCTGGTCGGGAAACTAAGATGTGCACATGTGGGGGGCTGATTCATGTCAATATATGGCAAAACCCACCACAATGTTGCAAATTAATTATCCTCCAATTAAAATTAATTAATTTAAAGTGTCTGTGGCATAGAAGAAGTTTAAAATGTTTGGAAAACAAATCAACAGATTAATACTCTACAAATCCAGTAAATCAAAGTAGATTGCAAGTCAAATGGCCAGAACAAGTTAACATATGAAGTGAATGAATGAAATGACAGTTGAAACCATGGAATTGGAATGATCAGCAATCAAAGGCATACAGAGAAAAAAGAAGGACACCAAGGATTAAGCCAATCATTAGCACTATAGAAAACAGAGGGAGTCCGTGACACTAAAGGAGAAACAACTGTTTTCCGATAGGACATGAAAGAAAGGGGGCAAGTGAGCGCTCAGTGACAGCAAATGATCTGAGAGATCCCGTAAGATATTGTTTAGTAGCTAAATTGTATCTGACTCTTTTGCAACTGTAGCCCACCAGGCTCCTCTATCCATGGGATTCTCCGGACAAGAATACTAGAGTGGGTTGCCATTTCCTTGTGCAGGGGATCTTCCCAACAGTTCACTTATTTCAGCCATGTTTTTGGGAAGATCAGCTTGGCAATAATCCAAAATCCTGATGTCTGAGATGGAGGTGATACAGCCAGAGTAGAACAGAAGTCTCCCCTACATACCCACATTTTTAAAATGTGAAAGCAAAGAACTCAGTGATAGGGGGAAAAAACATAACTTGGCTCTTTTAACACAGGCTGATTCTTTTTATTTTATTAACTTTTTAACTGGAGGGTAACTGCTTTACAATTTTGTGTTGGTTTCTGCTGTACAATAACGTGAATCGGCTGTAAGTAGACAGGTATCTCCTTTCTCTTGAGCCTCCCCCCAACTCCACCCCAACCCACCACTCCACGTTGTCACAGGGCACCGAGCTGAGCTCCCTGTGTTATACAGCAGCTTCCCACTCGCTATCTGTCACACATGCTAGTGCGTATATATCAATGCTGCTTCCCAATTTGTCTCACCCTCTCTCTCTCCCACTGTGTGCACAGCTCTGTTCTGTGCATCCTGTCTCTATTCCTGCCCCACGAGTAGGTTCATCAGTACCATTTTTGTAGATTCTCTGCTGCTGCTGCTGCTAAGTCACTTCAATCGTGTCTGACTCTGTGCGACCCCATAGAGGGCAGCCCATCAGGCTCCCCCGTCCCTGGGATTGTCCAGGCAAGAACACTGGAGTGGGTTGCCATTTCTATATATGTGTTAATATACCATATTTGTTTTTCTCTTTCTTACTTTGCTCTGTATAACAGGCTCTAGTTTCATCCACCTCACTAGTTTTATTTTATTTATTTTTATTGGAGTATAGTTTGCTTACGATATTGTATTAGTTTCTGCTGTACAGCAAAGTGAGTCAGCTGTGTGTTTGCATATATCCCCTCCTTTTTGGATTTCCTTCCCATTTAGATCTCCATGGAGTGTGGGGTAGAGTTTCTTGTGCGATATAGTAGGTAGAGTCTCATTAGTTATGTATTTTATATATCAGTTCAGTTGAATTCAGTCACTCAGTCATATCCGACTCTTTGCGACCCTGTGGACTGCAGCACGCCAGGCTTCCCTGTCCATCACCAACTCCCGGAGTTACTCAAACTCATGTCCATTGTGTCAGTGATGCCATCCAACCATCTCATCCTCTGTTGTTCCCTTCTCCTCCCACCTTCAATCTTTCCCAGCATCAGGGTCTTTCCAAATGAGTCAGTTTTTCTCATCAGGTGGCCAAAGTATTGAAGTTTCAGCTTCAGCATCAGTCCTTCCAATGAATATTCAGGACTAATTTCCTTTAGGATGGACTGGTTGGATCTCCTTGCAGTCCAAGGGACTCTAGAGTCTTCTCCAACACCACACTTCAAAAGCATCAATTCTTCGGTACTCATCTTTCTTTATAGTCCAACTCTCACATCTATACATGACTACTGGAAAAACCATAGCTTTGTCTAGATGGACCTTTTTTGGTAAAGTCAAGTCTCTGCTTTTGAACATGCTGTCTGGGCTGGTCATAGCTTTTCTTCCAAGGAGCAAGCGTCTTTTAATTTCATGGCTGCAGTCACCATCTGCAGTGATTTTGGAGCCCCCAAATTTTATACATAGCAGTGTATGTATGTCAATCCCAATCTCCCAATTTATCCCACCTCCCCCTTCCTCCATTGATATCCGTAACTTTGTCCTCTGCCTCTGTGTCTCTATTTCTACTCTACATATAATTTCATCTACACCATTTTTCTAGATTCCACATAAAAGTGATATCATACAATATTTAGTTTTCTATTTCTGACTTACTTCACTCTGTGTAACAGTCTCTAGGTCTATCCATGTCTCTGCAAATGGCATTATTTCATTCCTTTTTATGGCTGAGACTGATTCTTTTTAAGCTTAAAATTATAGAAAATTTTAACATATGCAAAGCAGAGAGAGTACGATAGACCCACGCGTTCCAGCTCCCAGCTTGACCCACTATCACTTCCGGGTCAATTTTGCTTCATCTATACCTCCACCTACTTGCCCTGACACATGCTGATTATTGCAAAGCAGCCACTACACACCAGATTGCTTCACTCATAATATTTTTATATGAGACTCAAGGTATATACCAGGGCTTCCCTGGTGGCTCAGATGGTAAAGAATCTGCCTGCAGTGCAGGAGACCAGGGTTCAATCCCTGAGTCGGGAATATCCTCTGGAGAAGGGAGTGGCCATCCACAACAGTACTCTTGCTTGGAGAATTGCATGGACAGAGGAGCTTGGCGAGCTATGGCCCATGGGGTTGCAAAGAGTCAGACACAACTGAGCAACAACACTTTCACTTCACTTTCAAGGGTTTAAGGGTAGGCAGTGGAAAGAACAGAAGTTTTGTGTGGTAGGCTCTCTCCTGGAGCAAATGAGCACAATAAAAAAACCCAACTCCAAGGAGGGAATTCCTCTTTCTTTTCCAAGAGCATGTGACTATAACCAACAGAAAGTCAGCATAGTGAGACTTCTCTGAACGACCAGAGAAAACCTGCTAGATTTATTAAAGAAGAGAATGGCTTTTGATAAAGCTGAAATTCTTTTCTTCTAAATAGATTCACTCAAAGAAAAAAAGCATTTCAGAAGTTTTCTAATTTGAGATAAAAATGCATCTGTGAATGTATGGTGAGCAGTCATGAAGAAAAGAACAATCTGAAATCAAAAATGTATGGTTCTTGAAGAATTAAAAAACATTTAATGATCTATATGGAGAGATACAGAATGTTCATGGATCCGATGATCCAATATTGTTAAGGTGTCAGCTGGATGTTTTCCTAAATGTCACCTATAGATTCAAAACATTCCCAATTAAAACTCTAGCAGGACCGTTTGTAGTAACTGACAAGAAAATTCTAAAATTTATTTGGAAAATCAAAGGGCCTAGAATATAGCTAAAAAGATTTTGAAAAAGAACAAAGTTGGAGGTTTATAGTATCTGACTTTAAGACTTTCTGTATCTTTAAACAGTAATAAAGACAGAGTTGTATTGGTACAAAGATAAACACTTAGGTTATTAAAAGAATAAAGACTCCAATAATAAATCCATGTGTATGTATTCATTAATTTGTACCATTGGTGCCAAGGTAATTAAATGGAGAATAGAGAGTCTTTTCAGCAATTGCAATGGAAACAATCAGATATTCATTTGGGGGAGAAAATGAGCAATCACTCTTACCTTAAATGACACACAAAATTTAACTATTAAGATAGGAAATCTAACAAAATCTAAAACTATAAAACTTTTTAAAAGAAAATATAGGGGAAAATATCTGTGACCTTTTGATATGGAAAGATTTCCTATACATGAAGCTAAAAGCATTAAGCAAAGGGGGGAAAAAGTCAATGAAATGAACTTCATGAAAATTTTAAATGTCTGCTCTTCAAAGGCCACAAACTGAAAGAAAATATTTGCAACACATATCTGACAAAAGCTTATATCCAGAAAGTGAAAAGTTTCACCTCATTAAAAAGACGGTAAACAACCCAATGTAAAAATAGGCAAAACATTTGAATTGACACTTTACAAATAAAACACATAAAATATGTGAAATATTATCAGCATGATGAATTTACAAATTAAACTCAGTATGAAATACCACAACATACCCATCAGAATGACTAAAATAAGCAATGAAAACTGACAAAAACAAAACAAGACAATGCTGTGGAGATATGGAAAAACACTTGGAAGGTAAGATGATATAGTCACTCTGGAAAACAGTTTAGTAGCTTCTTTAAAAATTAAACATACAGTATCATACAACTTAGCAATTTTACTCTTAGGTATTTAGTTAAGAAAAATGAAAATATAGGCCTACACAAAGACTTGTACCAGGATGTTCTTAACAGTTTTATTTATAGTAGTCAAAAATTGGAGACAATCCAAATGGCCATCAACAAATGAATAGATAAATGCGGTATATCCATTCAAAAGAATTCTACTTAGCAACAAAATAGAACCAACTACTGGTGCACAACAAGGATAATTTCAAAAACCTGCTTTGCAAAAGCAGGTAGACACAGATGAGTTCAGAGTATATTATTTTATTTATCTGAAATTCTAGGTAAAAAAAAAATCTAATATATAGTGACAAAAGAAATCAGTGGTCACTTGGGGCCCATTAGGGTGATAAAAGACTCAAAGGAAACTTTTGGGGTGTTGAAAATAATTGAGTGATGGTAAGAGGGTTATAAAATAGGAGCAAGTAAGTTTTCCAAAATTGGAAGTTAATCACTAATAAAATTTACTGCAAACTTTTCAAAATATTGGAATTACAAAACCATAAAATAATACTAAAAACAACAAGGAAAATAAAAATAGAGACAAACCATAAAATACTAAAATTATAAAAATGGACAATCTATTTTGATACTTTTTATGATTGGTAACAAATGGATTTAAATTTTTATGAAAAATGAAAGGGTTTCAGGTTGGACCAGAACCAGTTCAGTTCAATTCAGTTCAATAGCTCAGTCGTGTCTGACTCTTTTTGATCCCATGGACTGCACTACACCAGGCCTCCCTGTCCATCACCAACTCCCAGAGTTCACTCAAACTCATATCCTTTGAGACGGTGATGCCATCCAACCACCTCATCCTCTGTCATCCCCATCTCCTCCTGCCTTCAGTCTTTCCCAGCATCAGGGTTTTTTCAAATGAGTCAGTTCTTCACATCAGGTGGCCAAAGTATACTGGAGTTTCAGCTTCAACATCAGTCCTTCCAATGAACACCCAGGACTGATTTCCTTTAGGATTGACTGGCTTGATCTCCTTGCAGTCCAAGGGACTCTCAAGAGTCTTCTCCAACACCACAGTTCAAAATCATCAATTCTTTGGTGCTCAGCTTTCTTTATAGTTCAACTCTCACATCCACACATGACTACTGGAAAAACCAAAGTTTTGACTAGACAGAACTTTATCGACACAGTAATGTCTCTTTTGAATATGCTGTCTAGGTTGGTCATAACTTTCCTTCCAAGAAGCAAGCATCTTTTAATTTCATGGCTGCAGTCACCATCTGCAGTGATTTTGGAGCCCTCCAAAATTAAGTCTATCACCATTTCCACTGTTTCCCCATCTATTTGCCATGAAGTGATGGCCAGATGCCATGATCTTAGTTTTCTGAATGTTGAGTTTTAAGCCAACTTTTTCACTCTCCTCTTTCATATTCATCAAGAGGCTTTTTAGTTCTTCTCTTTCTGCTATAAAGGTGGTGTTATCTGCATATCTGAGGTTATTGATATTTCTCCCTGCAATCTTGACTCCAGCTTGTGCTTCTTCCAGCCCAGCGTTTCTCATGATGTACTCTGCATATAAGTTAAATAAGCAGGGTGACAATATACAGCCTTGACATACTCTTTTCCCAATTTGGAACCAGTCTGTTGTTTCGTGTCCAGTTCTAACTGTTGCTTCCTGACTTGTATACAGATTTCTCAAGAGGCAGGTCAGGTGGTCTGTTATTCCCATCTCTTTCAGAATTTTCCACAGTTTCTTGTGATCCACACAGTCAAAGGCTTTGGCATAGTCAATAAAGCAGAAATAGATGTTTTCCTGGAACTCTCTTGCTTTTTTGATGATCCATTGGATGTTAGCAATTTGATCTCTGGTTCCTCTGCCTTTTCTAAATCCAGCTTGAACATCTGGAAGTTCACAGTTAATGTACTGTTGAAGCCTGGCTTGGAGAATTTTGAGCATTACTTTACTAGCGTGTGAGATGAGTGCAATTGTGTGGTAGTTTGAGCATTCTTTGGCATTGCCTTTCTTTGGGATTGGAATGAAAACTGCCCTTTTCCAGTCCTGTGGCCACTGCTGAGTTTTCCAAATGTGCTGGCATATTGAGTGCAGCACTTTCACAGCATCATCTTTCAGGATTTGGAATAGCTCAACTGGAATTCCATCACCTCCACTAGCTTTGTTCGTAGTGATGCTTTCTAAGGCCCACTTGACTTCACATTCCAGGATGTCTGGCTCTAGGTGAGTGATCACACTGACGTGGTTATCTGGGTCATGAACATCTTTTTTGTATAGTTCTTCTGTGTATTCTTGCCACCTCTTCTTAATATCTTCGGCTTTTGTTAGGTCCCTACCATTTCTTTCCTTTATTGTGCCCATCTTTGCGTGAAATGTTCCCTTGGTATCTCTAATTTTCTTGAGGAGATCTCTAGTCATTCCCATTCTATTGTTTTCCTCTATTCCTTTGCATAGGAAGGATTGCTGAGGAAGGCTTTCTTAACTCTCCTTGCTATTCTTTGGAACTCTGCATTCAAATGGGTATATCTTTCCTTTTCTCCTTTACCTTTTGCTTTTCTTCTTTTCACAGCTGTTTTTAAGGCCTCCTCAGACAACCATTTTGCCTTTTTGCATTTCTTTTTCTTGGGGATGGTCTTGATCCCTGCCTCCTGTACAATGTCATGAACCTCCATCTATAGTTCTTCAGTCACTCTATCAGATCTAATCCCTTTAATCTATTTGTCACTTCCAATGTACAATCATAAGGGATTTGATTTAGGTCATACTTGAATGGTCTAGTGGTTTTCCCTACTTTCCTCAATTTAAGACCAGAATACCAAATGTAAATGCGGTTTCTATTAGACACATTTAAGTAAATAATGCTTAAACATTGAGGGATGTGTAAATAAAATTCAAGAAAAGAAAAGAAGAGGTAGGAAAGCCAGATAAAGATGAAATAGGATTAAATAGCTACAAACACTGTACAGGATTTAGAGGTAATAAATAAAAGACGAATAAGAATTTCTAAAATTTGAATAATATAGGGTAGGAGATGGGAGGGAGGTTCAAGAGGGAGGAGACATATGCATACCTGTGGCTGATTCATGTTGTTGTATGGCAGAAATCAATACAATATTGTAAAGCAAAAATCCTTCAATTAAAAATAAAGTAATTAAAAAATTTTAAATTGAACAATGTAATTAAAACTCTGATTGACTAAATATTCAATTTTATGCTCTAGAGAAAATACACCATTTTGAAACATCATGGCAATTTTACAAAGACTTCCAATGCATAGTAGTTGCCCTGACCACATTCTCTGATTACATTCAAACAGGCAGAAATTAACCACAAAATATTTAACAGAAGTAGAAATATAGCCACTTTTAGGAATCTCAAATCACTCAAACAAACTACAGGTTAAAATAAAATTTTTTGTTACAATTGCCATCTTGTTTAGAAAATGGATATAATTTTTAAAACTCTGAACGCTGCAACTTATAACATGGCAATCCACCTGCAGTGTGGGGCACCTGAGTTCGATCCCTGGGTCGGGAAGATCCCCTGGAGTAGGAAATGGCAACCCACTCCTGTATTCTTGCCTGGAGAATTCCATGGACAGAGGAGCCTGGCAGGCTACAGTCCATGGGGTCACAGTCAGACACGACTGAGTGACTAACACACAAATGAGTAGAGAGGAGCCAGTACATGTTTTTAAAGAGTTAACAAGAAGGAATTATGAGAGGTTCAGGCCAAGATGGAAGACTAGGAAGACGCTGAGCTTACCTCTCCCAGGCACAGCAAAATTACAACTATTTACAGAGCAACTATTGATGAGAAAGACTGCAATCTAGCAAAAAGCTCTTATTCCACTAAAGATATAAAGAAGGAGCGGTAATGAAATGGGTAGGAGTGACAGATGGTATAGTCGAGACCCATATCCCCAAGTGGGTGACCCATAGATGGGAGAACAACTAAAGCTGCAGAGGTCCTCCCCAAGGCGCGAGGGGTCTGAGCCCCACATCAGGTTTCCCACTCCTGGAAGAGAGTCCCCACAACATTTGGCTTTGAAAGCCAGTGGGAAAACCCAGAGGCCTATGGGAAATTGAGACTCCACCCTTAAAGGGCAAACAGAAAATCCCACATGCTCCAGGACCAAGGGCAGAAGCAGTGTTTAATAGGAGCCTGGCTCAGATCTACCAGCTGATCTTGGAGAGTCTTCCAAGGAGGCAGGAGGCAACTGGAGCTCATCCTGGGGACACAGGGGCGGAAACCCTTTGGTGGAGTTTATTCTTCCACGTGGACACTGGTGATGGCAAGTGCCATTTTGGACTCCTCCCTCTAACTTATTGGGCTTTCCTGGTGGCTCAGATGGTAAATAATCTGCCTTCAATGCAGGAGACCCAGTTTTGATCCCTGGGTGTGGAAGATCTCCTGGAGAAGGAAATGGCAACCCACTCCAGTATTCTTTCCTAGAGAATTCCATGAACAGAGGGGCCTGGAGGGCTACAGTCCATGGGGTCACAAAGAGTCAGACACGACTGAGAGACTAACACGCACACGCGCGCACGCACACACACACACACACCTCTAACTTTTAGCACCAGGACCTGGTCCTGTCCACTTGCCTGTTGGCGTCAAGTACTGGGACATCTCTGGTAAAGCAGGCCCACCCACCAGCAGGTCTACTGCCTTAAGACCTGGTAAACTCATAGCCACCCCAGGATATAGCCTTGCCCACCAGGGGTCCAGGGCCCAGCCCCACATACTAGCCCCAGGACACCCTGGGCCCCAGTGACACCCTCCATCAGGCAGACATCAACCTTAGGACCCCCTGGGTCTCAGCCTTACCCTCCAGCAGGCCAATACCAGCTCTGAGACATCTTGGGCCCCTCGCCAGCAGCTCCAGGGTCCAGTCCCACCCACCAATAGGCCAACACCAACTTTAGGTCCCCCTCCCCAAGGCCCTGCAGCCAGAGACCATAGAACCCAGGGAACAGGCACTAGTCCTGAGACCCCCTGGATCCCAGTTCTGCCCACCAGCAGGCCAATAACAGCTCTAGGACATCTTGGTCCCTCCAGCCTACTACCCCTGGATTCAGTCTCACTCACCAGCCAGCCAGCATCTGCGTGAGACACCTCAGAATCCTTAGCCACCCAAGTCAGGAAACAAGCCCACTCACCAGCAAGCTGGTGAAGATTTAAGAAGCCCACTCACCAGCAGTCTGATGAAGATTTGAGACGCCCAGCCCCACAAGCACCCATCTCAGAATCCGGTTCTGCCCAGCAGTGAGCCAGCACTAGCTCTGGGACCCCCCCCTGAGGGTTTACAACCAGCCACGTGATGATCTGGCCCCGCCAACCAGCAGCCAGCGGCCTCCGCATAAGGCAGGGCCTGGCGACTAACTGGACTAGGGGACAGCCATGCCCACCAGACTGCAGTCCACACAGAGGGCACCCCTAGAACACACGGCTCTGGTGATCAGAGGGGAGTGCACTGCTAGATGCCCTTAATACCAAAAAAACCTCAAACAATGCAATTTAAAAATGTGCAGAAGGCATGAATAGACATTTTTTCAAAGATGTACAGATGGCCAACAGGCACATGAAAAGATGCTCAACATTGCTAATCACCAGAGAAATGTAAATCAAAACCACAGTGAGATACCACCTCACACCTGTCAGAATGGCCACCATCACGGTCTGTAAATAACAATATTGGGCAGGATATGGAGAAAAGAGAACCCTTGCATACTGTTGGTGGGAATTTAAATTGGTATAGCCACTGTGGAAAATAGTGTGGAGGTTCCCAAAAAACTTAAAAAAGGACTACCATATGATCCAGCAATTCCGTGCCTGGGTATATACCTGAAGAAAATGAAAACACTAATTTGAAAGGGTACATGAACCCCAGTGGTCACAGCAGCATTATTTACAACAACCAAGATAAGGAAGCAACCTGTGTCCGTAGACAGATGCATGAATAAAGAAAATGTGGTACATATATACATTGGAATATTACTTCAGCCCTAAAGAATAAATATTGCTTTTTGCAGTGCCATGGATGGACCTAGAGGGTATTATGCTTAGTGAAATGTCAGGCAGAAAAACAGATACCGCCTATTATCACTTACACACAAAATCTAAAAAAATAAACAAATATAACAAAATAGGGGAAAAAGGAGTTAATAAGAAGGATTTGCACGACATGACATTGAACATTATAAACTCGTGTTAATTAAATTAGTTTCCCTTTACTCACACTGGATACCTGGTCAGACTCAACCTGTCCTGTTGATATTTTTCTTCCTTTTGATCGACATCCTCAGTAGCAGCACTGCCCTTCTCACCGAATACCTGACCCTCTTAATTAGAACTGGTTCCCCCTAAAAAGCTGATCATGGAATGGTGGCACAGGAAAATGACAGTGGAAATGGCCAAATTTGTGTAAACTCCAGTAAGTGCTGATCTTCGGGGTGACCCTGAACACCTTCTAGTTACACTGTAGTTTACTAACTGAAGCATCAACATTCCCTGGAAACTTGTCAAGTGTGCACATTCCTAGGCCCCACCCACACCTACTGAATGAACAATCTCTGGAGGTAGGGCCCAGCATCTGTGTTCCACATCCTGTCCAGGTCACGGATACACCTGCTAAAGTTTTAGAACCACTGCTCTAACCTATTCCCCCTTTTACAGCTCAGCTTCATATAATACCTAACCAAGCTGATTTTCTATTCGTGGGGCCAGTATTCCCTTTAGATAATTAACAGGTGGATGGGGTTTGACGGTTAGGTGTAGGAAATGGGGAAAGTGGAGAGTGAGGTCATAGGAGGAATGATTTCTTTCTAAGGGACAACATTTTATCCTTCCTATCTCATATCCAAACGATTCTTTTAAACAAAATTTAAACCCAACATTGAACCAGGTCACCAGGCAAAGGACAGAATCTCAGGTAGCTATCTCCCAGTTCCTCTTAGTTTATATGATCTTCCTTACTTCTTCACTTCCTCATTCTGGTATCTGAAGATTACTACCATTAATAGTAATACATTATTGTATATAATGCATACATTGGATAATGGCTTAAATGATTCTTCCACAGAATGACAATTTTCTTGCTTTAGATTCCAAAGTTCTGCGGAAGACAAAAGTTTGTTCATGACACTGGGGATCCTCTATCCATATGTTATAGAGGACAATAGCAGCTATGTGCGCCCACCCTCTCAGAAAGCAGATGCTGTTAAAATAATCTTGTGTGGGAGGGAGAGATTAGGATTTGGGGATTAAAATATATACACTACCATATATAAAAATAGATAGCCATCAAGGACCTACTGTGTACAGCACAGGGAACTAACCTCAATATATAACCTATAATGAAAAGGAATCTTAAAGAGAATATATATATGGTTTCCTGGTGGTTCAGATGGTAAAGAATATACTTAAGCTCAGGAGATCTGGGTTTGATCCCTGGATCAGGATGATCCCTTGGAAAAGTGAATGGCAACCCATTCCAGTATTCTTGCCTGGAGAATTCCATGGACAGAGGAACCTGGTGGGCCACAGTCCATGAGGTTGCAAAGAGTCAGACATGACTTAATGACTGAACAACAACTATATATATAAAATTAAAATACTTTGTGATACACTTAAAACTAACATGGCATTTTAAATCAATATTTTAATAAAATAGTCTTGTGCGTTTCCTGCAATAATATCACCTTCAAAAATTCCTGTCTCGATACTGCAAAAGATGCACCATCTCTTCTTTTATGGAGAGAATATCAGTCACTCAAAGCAGGAGTACAGATCCTAACACTTGCCTTCAAATGGGATAGACCCACCCTTTCAGGAATGAAGTGTGGTGGCTACTCAAGGGTGACTAAACAATTTCATGTAGGATTCCTAATATTTTCCTGAGGAGTAGCCAGGCTTTAGGAAATCTGATTGCTAAGGTGATGCAAGGATTTTGCTGGCAGCTTAGCACAATTATTTCAAACAGGTCAGTGGAATTTAATTTGTCTTTTGGGTGGAGTCCAGCAGAAATAGGCTAGGTATTTACAGGAACCAGAAAACAGTTGGAGTGCTTCTTGGCATGTTATAAATACTCTCAAGGTTCAATGAGACTTTAGGAATGACCTAGAGAAGATGCAGATAATTCTGTTGCCTTACATATCATTGCTCACAATAGATAAAAGATGCTGCTTGCCTTTAATTTTTGAACTGTTTCCCTGTGTGCCATGAGACAAGATAATTAATCCAAATTTTAGTTTACTTACTGTTAGCTTTCATAATTTTTTTTTCCATTTAAGACTAATGTCCATAAAACTCTCTCACCTGTCATTAGAGTGCATGATGTACTATGTAAAAGATAGTAATTAGGTTGATGTGTCAGGTATAGAAATAAGGAATTGGGTGGAGCTTTGCAAAATTTTTAATTTCATGAGAATGAAGACATTTAGAGAAAGAATTTGCTTTACTAAAAATATCATTTTCCAGATGCTTGTCTTTAGTTCCTAAAATAAATTGTTATGTAAGAACCATGTGACTTTAATGTAAATTTTTTTCCCAAAGATGGTTTACTTGTGAACATAAATGATTAATTGTTGGATCATAGTTTTCCTGTTTTCACCTTGCTCTCTGTTAAGCCGGTGTCTGTGTACCACAGCAAAACCAACCAGGATTGGAAAACCTGGTTAGTCTAACTCTTCAGTGATTCGTCTGTGTGGTTACACCTCACAAGGGGAGCCTGGAAATGCCAGTTTTACTAGTGCCAGGAGAAATTATTCACACCTCAGGAAGAGCCTCTCAACATCACATCTCTTTTCTGTCTCCCTGTGCTCCCTTCTTTTTCCTCTCTCATTAAGGACACGAGTCTGTCTCTCCATTTTTGATTCTTCCCTGATTCTTCCCTGAAGGAAGGACCTTCCTGATTCTTCCCTGAATCTGACATCTCGAGATCATAACTGCATTAAGAGGAAGAGCCCAGCAATAAAGGGGTGGGGAGTGGGAGGCACCACCTGTTGGGTGTTAAGACAGGCTACAAGCTTGCATTGTACAACATGGGGAAGAGAGCCAGTATTTTGTTAAGAACTGGAAGTGGAGTGTAACCTCTAAACATTGTATAAAATATAAAAAAGAGAAGGAGCCCAGGACCCAGACCAGGCCCAGCAGGCTGCGTCCTCATTCGTCTCTGCACCTACTTATCGGCCTAAGGTAGGGGAGAGGTGTGTGCCCCAGGCCTCATTTCTCCCAGCAGCAGAATGAGGGCTGGCCTGGACTGTAGCCAGAATACATTGACTCTGATTTTTTTTTTTTTTTGGCCATGCCACGAGACTTGTGGGATCTTAGGTCCTTGCCCAGAGAGCAAATCTGGGCCCTCGGCCATCAGCGAGGGGTGTGCTAACCACTGGACAGCCGGGGAAGTCCCTGTGACTCTCAGTCTTTGTTCCTTTTCACTCTGTCCCCAGCTCACTTTCTCAATGGGTACTTTACAGTTTATGAAGGTCTTTTGCACCTTTACATTTCCAGTTTTTCACACTCTTGATCTCATTAGATCTCTGAGGGACAGGCAAGGCAGATTTTCAGACCTTCATTTTAGCACTGAAGGAACTGCAGCCAGTAGAGGATTTTTGACTTGCTCATTGGCTCAAAATGGCACCCCACTCCAGTACTCTTGGCTGGAGAATCCCATGGACAGAGCAGCCTGGTGGGCTACAGTCCACGGGGTCGCAAAGAGTCGGACAGGACTGAGTGACTTCACTGTACTTCATTGGCTCGTAGCTTCTAAAGGGTGAAGTGGGGGCCAAGACCCATGTCTTTAGTAAAGTGAAAGTATTAGACACTCAGTCGTGTCCAACTCTCTGTGAGTCCATGGACTGTAAGCCTGCCAGGCTCCTCTGTCTATGGAATTCTCCAAACAAGAATACTTCTCCAGAGGATTCTCCTTCTCCAGAGGTTCTTCCTGACCCAGGGATTGAACTTGGGTCTCCTACATTGCAGGCAGATTCTTTACTGTCTGAGCAACCAGGAAACCCATATGTCTTTAGTAAAGAGTCCTTTTTCATGCATTTTATGGTCCTTCCACTCCAATTTCCAACAGTTGAAAACACAAGCTCCTATTTTTCTTTGTTTCTAAACTAGCTTCCCTTATTATGAAGCTTCAGAACATTAAAAAATAACTGAAGATATCAATTAAAAAATAATGAAGGTACATGTGTTTAACAAGCCCTGTTATTGTAACTGATAACACAGGGCCAGGACTAGGGTAAGGCAAGTAAAGTTTTTTGTTTCAGGCACAACATTTAGGAAGATACTCTTTTTTAAAAAGTAATCAAGTTTAATATTTTAAAAATCAGAATTAGTGCAAAAAATATATGATGAACAAAATACCAAAATTTTAAATAAAGTTGAGATCAGTAGAGAAAAAAGGATAAAAATTGTTTAAAGAATTACATGAATTATTTTCTTCAGCCTGTTAAAAAATGGCTACTGCACCATATCTGTACTCTCAGCTTCCAGACTTCTGATTTTGTAAGAAAAAATAAAGCTATTAATTTAAACTACTCTTAACTGTGTTTTTTCTTACTTGCAACCAAACCTTCTTCCTGAATCAGTAGTTTTGAGTTTCACTGGCTGAACCTACCAGTTCCTTAGGATAGCATCTTATACTTAGGAAATGGAGAATATTTATAAAATAAAATGCTGACAATGGATAATTTGAAATTTCTGGGTTAAACAGATGAGTGAGGCGGTGTTGAAAAGGCTATAATAGGTATTCAATCATTAGAAGTAACAATAATAGTTAATGTTTAATAGCATTTAATAATAGTAGTAATAATCATCCTTATGTTTCAGGAACTGTTGATTTCATTTCCAAGATGTGAAGCTTTCTAAAAATGGGACGTCTATTTTTCTTTTGGTCCCTGGATGCAGCCTGCTGTTTACTCCTGGGCTGAATTGTGTATTAATGACTTCAGCCATTATTAGACAAATCACAGCAGCCATTTTTAAATAGCTCCTTTTGCCAAACCCTAAGGCTTGAAACATGTTTTCAGAGATAAATAAGATACTATCTCACCCCTCAAAGAACTTGCAATCTGATAGGAGGCTTATAACCCAGTGAGGTATTTATTTCCCATTGATCTATTTCCTCCATGATTTATTGTCCCCTGTACCCAGACTGTGACCTTTGATCATCCTGCTCTAAGCTGGTAGACGTGCCAGCTTAGAAATGGTTTGAATGGTTTGAAGCTCTTGGTGTTCCTGTCCTCATCATGCTGGGGATGTCAGCTGTGGAACAGGCACCTCCAGTTAGAATCCTGAAAGTCTTCCCAGATAAATGTTGTTGATTCTCTTAATGGTTAAGTTTCAAGTACAACTTTTAATTTCAAATGAACTTTAAATTCAATAGGTCCTGGGAGTGGGCCTGAAGTTTAATAACCCAACAAGAATGAGGAGACTACTGATACAGAGGTTTAGTGCATTGTGTAATATCACTATGCCTAGGGAGCATTCCTATAGTATTAATCTAAACTAGTATCAATGAATCCAGACTTGCTTAGCAAGGCAAACTGTCGTCATCCTTTGTGGATGGTAAATACCTTGTTAGTTACTCTTGCATAAATTAATAATTACAACATGACTTGGTTCAACTGGGTCTCAACTAGCTCTTATTTTTAACATCTTCACCATTTTCCTTAATGTTCTTGAGTATTTATTACATATTCTCTTATAGTGATATATTGGCATTTGGCATATATATGCCAAATATACATACATATATATATTATATTTCACAAACACATACACACATGCACATATATATATATACAATATATATATATACACACTAATGCTTCTGATGTTAAAAATGACAGTACAGACTAGGAAAGAGGAAATGAGGAAACATGGATTCTAGTACAGGCTCTGGCTGGCTGTAAGAACTTGGTTAGAGATTTCTAGTTGTATCATGACTATCTTTTTATAAACATAGTCAAAATAAGGTGATTTTTAAATTACACATCCTCCCAGTTTCATGTTTCCATAAGCACATGTTTCAGTCAATGAATTGGTCAATTGATTTCTGGAGAAGCTGTATGTTCCATTTATACTGTATCCTCCAAGGGAGGCAATTCAAGATGGCAGCAGGGGAAGATCCTGAACTCACCTTCTCCCACGGGCACAACAAATCCACAGCTACAAATGGAGTAATTTCAGCTGAAAAAGATCTTGAAACTAGATGAACATCATCTCCACAATAAAGAATTAAAGGCCCACAGCAAAAGTGGTAAGATAGGAGGGATACACTCACTCCAAAAACCTTACCTAGGCAAGGTGACCCACAATTAAAAGCAATCTCAAAAATATAGAACTTCTCCTTGAGAGGTGTGCTCCATATCAGGCACTCTGACCCTTGGGTAAGTCACCATAAAGACAAGCGCCCCCCCCGCCCCCAAATGCCTGGCTTTGAAAACCAATGGGATTGCTTTCAGAAGTGCCATAGAACTGTAGAGAATAGGAAACCTGCTTTTAAAGGATTCAGGTGCAGATTCACTCACCCCAAGACCCAGGGAAAAGCAACAGCTTGAAAAGCACCTAACGCAAAAGTGAAGAAGACCCACATGCTAATCTTAAAGCATCTGCTGGAGAGACAGGAATCTATTGAGACTCTCTCCAGGGATGGAAGGGCTAGTGGAACACCATTTTTGTGACTTCATTCTACATTGCTAATGCTGGTGCTGGCAGGCATCATTTTGACACTCTCCTTCTAATCTGCTAGCTCCAGAGGGTATGATCCACTCAACCTGTGCCAGAGCACGACCACAGATCACCCACCTGTGCTGTAGCTGAGGGCATGCCCACCCAGGGGATGCCTCTTGAGCTCCTGACGCTGCTTGCTAAGGGGGGTTGCACTTCTGGGCCCCACAAGCCATCTCCTACACAAGACTACTCCTTCAAGACTGGGAGAGGTTGGTATTTCACTTAATAACATAAAAGACAAACTTAGAGAGTCAGGCAAAATATGGAGACTGAGGGATATATTCCAAACAAAAGAACAAGGCAAGAATCTCAAAAAAAAAAAAAAAAGACTTTAATAAAATGAAGATAAGTAATCTTCTGGATCAGAGAAGGCAATGGCACCCCACTCCAGTACTCCTGCCTGGAAAATCCCAAGGGCGGAGGAGCCTGGTAGGCTGCAGTCCATGGGGTCGCTAAGAGTCGTACACGACTGAGCGACTTCACTTTCACTTTTCACTTTCATGCATTGGAAAAGGAAATGGCAACCCACTCCAGTGTTCTTGCCTGGAGAATCCCAGGGACGGGGGAGCCTGGTGGGCTGCTGTCTCTGGGGTCGCACAGAGTGGGACATGACTGAAGCGACTTACCAGCAGCAGCAGCAATCTTCTGGATAAAGAGTTCAAATTAATAATTACAAAGATGCTCACCAAATTTGGGGAAGAATGAATGAGCACAGCTTATTGAAAACTTTAATAAGGAGATATAAAATATTAAATATAAAGAGCCAGACAGTATAAAAGAGAAGTCAAGAGCTAAAAAATACAGTAATAGAAGGGTTCAATAGCAGACTAGATAAAGCAGAAGAATGGATTAGCAAGCTGGAAGACAAAGGCACGGAACTCACCTAGACAGAGCAGAAAAAAAAGGAACTTTAAAAAGTGTTTTATAAATACTTTACAATATCTTAACCATATCAAGAAGAATAACATTCACAGTCTTTAAAATTAAAGACAGAGAATCTTAAAAGCAGCGAAAGGAAACAACTTGTTACATACAAAGGAAACCTCAAAAATCTACCAGCAGATTTTTCAGCAGAAGCTTTGCAGGCCAGAAGAGAATGGTATGACATAGTCAAATTGCTGAAAGGAAAACATTCCCAACCAAGAATACTTTACCCTGTGAGATTATCATCCAGAATTGAAGGAGAGTTAAATTTTTCCAGCTAAGCAAAAGCTGAAGGAGTTAATCACCACTAAACAAGCCATACTATTTATTAATATTAAGGGACATCTTTAAGCTGAAAAGAAACACAGTTAACTGCTAACAAGAAAACACACAAAAGTAAAAATCTCACAGGAAAATAGTAAAGGTAGTAGACTAATAACCTATTAACAAGTATGAAGGTCAAAGGGCAAGAGATAAGAGTAGTAAAGTTAACCAAATTTCTGCAGTCATGAAATTAAAAGATGCTTGCTCCTTGGAAGGAAAGCTATGACAAAATTAGACAGTGTATTAAAAAGCAGAGACATCACTTTGCTGACAAAGATCCATCTAGTCAAAGCTATAGTTTTTCCAGTAGTCAGTACGGATGACAGTTGGACCATAAAGAAGGCTGAGTGCCAAAGAATTGAAGCTTTCGAACTGTGGTGGCTAGAGAAGATTCTTGAGAGTTCCTTGGACAACAGGGAGATCAAACCAGTCAATCCTAAAAGAAATCAGTCCTGAATATTTGTTGAAAGGATTGGTGCTGAAGCTGGCCACCTGATGCAAAGATCTGACTCGCTGGAAAAGACCCTAATGCTGGGAAAGATTGAGGGCAAGAGGAGAAGAAGGCAACAGAGGATGAGATGGCTAGATAGCATCACTGACTCAATGGACGTGAGTTTGAGCAATCTGGGAGACAGTGAAGGACAGGGAAGCCTGATGTGCTGCAGTCCATCAGGTTGCAAAGAGTCTGACATGACTTAGTGACTGAACAACAACAACAACCATAATAACTAGTTAAAGGATACATAAAATAACATAAAAGGTGACATAAAAATATAAAATGTTGTGGGGGGGCTAAAAGTGTAGAGTTTTGGAATGTGTCAAAATTTAAGTTACTGCCAACTTAAAATAGACTCATATAAAAAGAATGTTATATGTGAACCTCATGGTAATCATAAAACAAAATTAATAGTAAATACACAAAGGAAAATGAGAATGAGAGAATGAGAAAAGAATCTAAGCACAACACCAAAGAAAGTGATGAAACCACAAGAGGAGAGAGAAAGAGAAGAAGAAAGGAACAAAGACAAACTACAAAAACAGCTAGAAAACAATTAACAAAATTACAGTAAGTACATACCTATCAATAGTTACTTTAAATGTAAATGGACTGAATCCTCCAATCTAAAGATACAGTGACTGAATGGATAAAAGACAAAAACCACAAGACTCAACTATAAGCTGCCTACAAGAGACTCACTCCAGAAGTAAGAACACACACAGACTGAAAGTGAAGGGATGGAGAAAGATATTCCATGCAGATGAAAACAAGAAGAAAGCTGGCATAGCTGTACTCATATCAGAAAGAATAGACTTTAAAATAAAGAGATAAGAAAAGACAAAGAAAGGCATTACATGGTGATAAAGGGGTCAATCTAGAAAGAAGTTATAACATTTATAAATACATATGCATCCAACATAGGAGCACCAAATTATATAAAGCAAATGTGAATAGACTTAAGAGAAATAGACATCAATACAATAAAAGCAGGGGACTTTAGCATCCCACTTACAGCAATGGATAGATCATCCAGACAGAAAATCAATAATATACTAAAATGACACATTACATCAGATCAATTCAATATATACATGACATTCCACCCAAAAGCAGCAGAATACACTTTCTTTTCAAGTGCTTTTCAAGTGCTAAGGAAGATTCTCTAGAATAGATTACATGTAGAGCCATAAAGAAGAGGTGGCTCACATATTAAGAAGAGGTGGCAAGAATACACAGAAGAACTATACAAAAAAGATCTTCATGATCCAGATAACCACGATGGTGTGAGTGATCACCTAGAACCAGACATCCTGGAATGAGAACTCCAGTGGTCCATAGGAAACATTACTATGAACAAAGCTAGTGGAGGTGATGGAATTACAGTTGAGCTATTTCAAATCCTAAAAGATGATGCTGCGAAAGTGCTGCACTGAATATGTCAGCAAATTTGGAAAATGCAGCAGTGGCCACAGAACTGGAAAAGGTCAGTTTTCATTCCAATCCCTAAGAAAGGCAATTCCAAATAATGATCAAACTACCGCACAATTGCACTCATCACACACACTAGCAAAGTAATGCTCAAAATTCTCCAAGCCAGGCTTCAACAGTACGTGAACCAGGAACTTCCAGATGTTCAAGCTGGATTTAGAAAAGGCAGAGGAACCAGAGATCAAATTGCCAACATCCTCTGGATCATGGAAAAAGCAAGAGAGTTCCAGAAAAACATCTACTTCTGCTTTATTGAGGATGCCAAAGTCTTTGACTGTGTGGATCACAAGAAATTGTGGAAAATTCTTCAAGAGATGGGAATACCAGACCACCTTACCTGCCTCCTGAGAAATCTGTACGCAGATCAAGAAGCAAAAGTTAGAACTGGACATGGAACAACAGACTGGTTCCAAATTGGGAAAGTAGTACATCAATGCTGTACATTGTCACCCTACTTACTTAACTTATATGCAGAGTATATCATGTGAAATGCTGCCCTGGATGAAGCACAGCTGGAATCAAGATTGCTAGGAGAAATATTAACCAGTCCATTAACCTCAGATATGCAGATGACACCACCCTTATGGCAGAAAGCGAATAAGAGCTAGAGTCTCTTAATGAAAGTGAAAGATAAGAATGAAAAAGTTACCTTAAAATTCAACATTCAGAAAATGAAGATCATGGCATCTAGTCCCATTGAGTTCAGTTCAGTTCAGTCGATCAGTCGTGTCCAACTCTTTGCGACCCCATGAATCGCAGCACACCAGGCCTCCCTGTCCATCACCAACTCCCGGAGTTCACTCAGACTCACGTCCATCGAGTCAGTGATGCCATCCAGCCATCTCATCCTCTGTCGTCCCCTTCTCCTCCTGCCCCCAATCCCTCCCAGCATCAGAGTCTTTTCCAATGAGTCAACTCTTTGCATGAGGTGGCCAAAGTACTGCAGTTTCAGCTTCGGCATCATTCCTTCCAAAGAACACCTTGGGCTGATCTCCTTCAGAATGGACTGTGGCAAATAGATGGGGAAACAATGGAAACAGTGAGAGACTTTATTTTTGGGGGGCTCCAAAATCACTGCAGATGGTGACCGCAGCCAGGAAATTAAAAGATGCTTACTCCTTGGAAGAAAAGTTATGACCAACCTAGACAGCATATTAAAAAGCAGAGACACTACTTTGCCAACAAGGTCCATCTAGTCAAAGCTATGGTTTTTTCATTAGTCGTGTATGGATGTGAGAGTTGGACTATAAAGAAAGCTGAGTGCGAAAGAATTGATGCTTTTGAACTGTGGTGTTGGAGAAGACTCTTGAGAGTCCCATGGACTACAAGGAGATCCAACCAGTCCATCCTAAAGGAAATCAGCCCTGAATATTCATTGGAAGGACTGATGTTGAAGCTGAAACTCCAGTACTTTGGCCACCTGATGCAAAGAGCTGACTCATTTGAAAAGACCCTGATGCTGGGAGGGATTGAAGGCAGGAGGAGAAGGGGACAGCAAAGGATGAGATGGCTGGATGGCATCACCGACTCGATGGACTGAGTTGAGTAAGCTCCAGGAGTTGGTAATGAACAGGGAGGCCTGGTGTGCTGTAGTCCATGGGGTTGAAAGAGTCAGACACAACTGAGTGGCTGAACTGAACTGAACTGAACCATAAAACAAGTCTCAATAAATTCATCTTATAAGAAAATCTTTCAATTAAGTGTGAGATAAGCTGATAGGCTACAGTCCATAGGGTTGCACAGAGTCAGACATGACTGAAGCAACTTAGCATGCATGCATATCCCTAATGAACATGGTTGCAAAATTATCAACCAAATAATAGCAAACTAAATTAATAATATGTAAAAGGATCATGCATCAGATCAAGTGGGATTTATTCCAGGGTTTGACATTTGCCAATCAATCAATGTGACACACCATATTAACAAAATAAAAGATAAAAATTATCTGATCTCAACAGATGCAGAAAAAGCACTTGACATCCGTTTATGATTGAAAAAAAAAACCTCAACAAAGTAGGTATGGAGGCATTATATCTCAGCAAAACAAAGTTTATGTATGACAGACTCATAGCTTATCTCACACCTGATTGAAAGATTTTCTTGTAAGATCAGGAAGAAGACAAGGATGCCTACACTTGCTACTTTTATTCAAGTTAGTATTGGAAGTCCTATCCACAGCAAGTAGGCAAGAAAGAGAAATGAAAGGAATCCAAAATGAAAAAGAAGAAGTAGAACTCCCATTACTTGCAGATGACATGATACTATACATATAAAATCCTAAAGACACCACCAAAAAAAGGTTAGAAATAATAAATTAATTCAGTAAAGTTGTAGGCTACAAAATTAATGTATGAAAATCTCTTGCACTTCTATACACTAATAACAAACTATCAGAAAGAGAAATCAAGAAAAAATCCCACTTACAAATACATCAAAAAGAATAAAATACCTAGAAGTAAATTTCACTCAGGAGGTGAAAAACGTTTACCCTAAAAACTATAAGACATTGGTGAAAGAAATTGAAAAGGACACAAATGGAAAAATATTTTACGAAAGTTTAAGTTGTTCAGTCATGTCCAAGTCTTTGGGACCCCATGGACTATACAGTCCATGGAATTTTCCAGGCCAACATACTGGAATGGGTAGCCTTTACCCTTCTCCAGGGGATCTTCCCAACCCAGAGATTGAACCCAGGTCTCCTGCATCGCAGATGGATTTCTTACCAGCTGAGCCACAAGGGAAGCCATAATGGACAGAGGATATGAATACATATTTTTCCAAAGACATACTGATGGCCAAGAGGCACGTGAAATGATGCTCATGATCACTAATCACCAGGGAAATGCAAGTCAAAACCACCATATCACCCCACCTGTCCAAATGGCCATTATTAAAAAAAAAAAAAACAAGTATTGGTGAGGATAGGGAGAGAAGGGGACCCTCATGCACTGTTGATGGGAATGTAAACTGATGCAGCCAGTATGGAAGACAGTATAGAATTTACTCAAAAACAAATTAAAAATAGAGCTATCATAGGATTCAGCAGTTCCACTTCTGGGGTTCTTTCTGAAGGGTATGAAAACAATAATTCAAAAGGGTATATGGACCCCTGTGTTCACTGTAATGATCTGTGTTCAATGATGCATGAATGGATAAAGAAGGTGTCTCTCTCACATGCACACACACACATATGCACGAATACTACTCAGCCATAAACAAGAAGTAAATCTTGCCATTTGTGATAACAGGAATAGAACTTGAGGGTGTTTTACTAGGTGAAATTAACTCAGACACAGAAAGACAAACATTGTATGATTTCACTTACATGTGGAATCTAAAACACAAAAAAACAAACGAAACTCAGATTTGTAGATACAGAGAACAAACAGGTGTTTGTCACACTTAGATGTCACACCGAAGATAGCACTGGCCACCATAAACGTTAAACACAAATATATGCGTGTCTAGACACAAAAAAATTATTTGTGTCTAGAAATACACAAAGAAATACACAAATACACAAAGAAACTCTTTAGAAGCAAGCTTTTATGAAGTGGTTCTAACTCTCTCTCCTCTCTGGATCTAGTTTTTAGCACCATTTATAATATTTCATTTTCTTTGCCCATCTTCTCCACAAGTCATTGGCTTCTTCAAAAGTTCAGGATGCATTTTTTAATATTTTATTTTGTTGATTACTTTTGGTTGCGCTGGGACTTCACTGATGCCTGGGCCTTCTCTTGTGGCAAGCGAGGGCTACTTTTCACTACTACACAGACTTCTCATTGCAGTGGCTTCTCCTGTGGCAGAGCACAGGCTCTGTGTGCACGGGCTTCTGTAGTTGTGGCGTACAGATTCTAGAGCACAGGATCAGTAGTTATAGCCCACAGGCTTAGCTGCACGTGGAATCCTCCCAGACCAGGAATCAAACCTGGGTCCCCTGAACTGGCAGGCGGACTCCAATCCAGCATACCACCAGGGAAGTCCTTGGGATGTATTTTGAAAAAAAAAGAAATACTTGGGACATTTTTTTAAGTTTAGCATGTATATTATTATGTTCCTCAGCTAACACAATAATTGGTACATAGAGAGAAATGACAAGACACTTGTCAAATGAATGTATTCAATATTAATCTGAGAGTATAAAGAACGGTTACCTTAAAATGATAAGCAAAGCTTTCTGTATAACATCTAAATTCTGACACAAACATGCTACCTCTTGACAAGGAATTGTTCCCTCAATTATAGTACTGTTTCCCAAATTTTTATGTAAATTATGCCTATAATTAGGAAACCTCTGACTTAAATTTGAATATGAAAGGGTAAAACTTGCATAAACTGTTGAAATTTTAACCTTTATCTCAACCTTTACAAACTTTATAAATTGCTGTAATTTTAATCATCAAAAAAGATGTTCAAAACTAAGTCTTTGAAAGACAGTTAATTTCAGTACAATTCCATAGCCACATGGAGGTATCCTAAGAAGAACTTACACCACAATGATACAATATAAATATATATGTGTGTCTGTATGTATTTTCATATTAAGATTTATTTATATTTAAATAAAACTTTCAGAGACCAAGATTAAAGCAATGTATTAATTTATGCTAAATATTTAGTAACTCTATAAGAAAAAATCATATAACTTTCATATGTCTTATTTCTTTTTTCTTCTTCAAGTCACTTTTGACCCTTTACACTCACCAGAAAATAGTTAATAATATTCTATACCCACATGATAAGAGGTCCCACTAGGTCATGGTAACCCACTTCTTCTCATTCCATGAATAGGAAAGTCTAATTGCATATAATGTTTATTAATTGATGCTACTGCTTGAAATAGGCTCCCAGTCTAGAGTGTTAATCTCTTTCCTAAACTGAGCTGGCCATGTGGCAGCACTGTGAAAACCATGGCAGGTGAGAACCGCTTCCTAAGATTGCTGGTAAGTATAAATCAAAATGAGACAAATTGGATTTCCCTGGTGGTACAGCGGGTAAGGATGTGCCTGCCAATGGAGGGGACATGGGTTCAGTCCCTGCCTCAGGAAGATTCCACATGCTGGGGAGCAACTAAGCCTGTGCACCACAACTTCTGAGCCTGGATGCCGCAACTACTGCAACCCGAGTGCCTAGAGCCTGTGCCCTGCAACCAGGAAAGCCACCGTGAAGAGAAGCCCACGCAACGCAACTAGAGAGTAACCTCCACTCTCTGCAACTACAGAAAGCTTGCATACAGCAACGAAGACCCAGCACAACCCAAAATAAATAATCTTCTTAAAAATGAGACATTATTAGTCAAATTATTATGTAATATTACAACTATATGACAGTACTGATCTGATCTGATCTGATCTGATGACAGTACTAATAAGATCCTGTAATTACTACAGTGGCAATAAAATTACGGAAACCCTGTGGTAACATTGACTGTTTATTGAACACTTAGTATGTGCCTGGAAACTCCCATGGACGGAGGAGCCTGCTAGGCTGCAGTCTGTGGGGTCGCGAAGAGTCGGACACGACTGAGCGACTTCCCTTTCGCTTTTCACTTTCATGCATTGGAGAAGGAAATGGCAACCCCCTCCAGTGTTTTTGCCTGGAGAATTCCAGGGATGGGGGAGCCTGATGGGCTGCCGTCTATGGGGTCGCACAGAGTCGGACACGACTGAAGCAACTTAGCAGCAGCAGTAGCAGTAGTATGTGCCAGGCCATAGGCTAAATGCTTTTCCAGCAATATTTCATTGAGTTCTCATTAAACCTGACTACCCAATTGTGATATAAAAGTGGGCAAACTAACATGAATTTTAAGTATAAAAATAAAATATGGGATGAACCAAGCCACCTCAAATTTTTACTGGAATAAAGAATCCCTTCTTCCCCTGCTGAGTCTACAGCACAACGATGGCAAAAAGGTGCTGATCCTTTCAGCAATATCTAAATGAAACTAATCGTATTAATGAGAAATGTAAATGATTAAATGTCTGTGACTGATTATTCCAAGAAGTCAGAGCCGTTGCCTTCATAATAGTCTGATCATTATGACTCAATATATTTATAAAATCACAATTTATGTCTAACTAGCAAGAATAAAACAAACCTGGAATATGTTTCCTCTAGTCTGTATGCTCTAAAAAATGAAGCATAAGTTTAAGGTAATTAAAAAATATGATTTATCAAGACAGCAGGAGACAAGCCACAGACTAACAGAAAATATTTGCTGAAGACCTATCTGACAAAGGACCTCTACCTAAAATACACATGGCACTCTTGAAGCTCAACAATAAGAAAATAAACAATCCAAATTTAAAATGGGCAAAAGACCTGAGCAGATATTTCATCCAATAAGACAGACAGGCAGCAAATGAAGATATGAAGAAATCCTCCACATTCTATGTCATTAGAAAATTGCAAATGAAAATAACAATGAGATGACACTACACACCCATTAGAACAGTAGCCTCCAAAACTGACAACATCAAATGCGGACAGGGACGTGGAGCAGTAGGAACTCTCACTCATTGCCGGCAAGAGTGGGAAACGGTACAACCACTTTGGAAGACAGTTCAGTAGTTTCTTACCAAAAAAACCACATACTTCTACCACATGAACCAGCAATTTGCTCCTGGGTAGTCACCCAAAGCAGTTGGAAACATATCCACACAAAACCTGCACATGGATGTTTATAATAGCTTTATGCACCATTACATTTATGTTCAAACTGCAGGAGATTTATAGATGTATACAGGGATTGGCATGGTATTAGTAATGGTCCTTAATCCAGGAATCCATGGCAGGCCCCTCTGGATTTAAAGTCATTAATTTCTATTATTGTCACAGTGCCCAACCAGGAGCCCTTAATCTGATTATCTCTCCTGCTATTCTAACCAGAGCTATTCCAGTACTGTCTTATAACAAGTGCAAATTAATTCCTAATATAAAATAATAAATGCTAATATAGAAAGTTCTTTGAATTTATTGTTAATAAATAAATTTTGAAGTGCTTCAGTATTTAGTTAAGAAATCACACTCTTTCCTTTCATGATCTTCTTTGCCTGAATTCAAGTTACTTTAGTCCACAATCAAACAATATTAGGATAGGCTTCCCAGGTGATACAGTGGTAAAGAATCTGTCAATGCAGGAGACCCAAAAGACTCAGGTTCAGTCCCTGGGTCGTGAAGATCCCCTGGAGAAAGAAATAGCAACCCACTCCAGTATTCTTGCCTGGAGAATTCCGTGGACAGAGAAACCTGGCAGCCCACAGTCCATGGGGTTGCAAAGAATTGAACATGACTGAGCGGCTAACACATACATACATACATCCTTTCACACATTTTCAGGCCGGCTCACAAGTGAAGCTGTAACACTGCTGCAGTCCATTTCCAGCTTGTGTTTGCATTTTATGTGGAATAGTATTTCAGTTCAGTTCAGTTCAGTCACTCAGTCATGTCCGACTCTTTGCGACCCCATGAATCCCAGCACGCCAGGCCTCCCTGTCCATCACCATCTCCCGGAGTTCACTCAAACTCACATCCATTGAGTCAGTGATGCCATCCAGCCATCTCATCCTCTGTCATCCCCTTCTCCTCCTGCCCCCAATCCCTCCCAGCATCAGAGTCTTTTCCAATGAGTCAACTCTTCGCATGAGGTGGCCAAAGTAATGGAGTTTCAGCTTTAGCATCATTCCTTCCAAAGAAATCCCAGGGCTGATCTCCTTCAGAATGGACTGGTTGGATCTCCTTGCAGCCCAAGGGACTCTCAAGAGTCTTCTCCAACACCACAGTTCAAAAGCATCAATTCTTTGGCGCTCAGCTTTCTTCACAGTTCAACTCTCACAGCCATTCATGACCACTGGAAAAACCATAGCCTTGACTAGATGGACCTTTGTTGGCAAAGTAATGTCTGTGCTTTTGAATATGCTATCTAGGTTGGTTATAACTTTTCTTCCAAGGAGTAAGCGTCTTTTAATTTCATGGCTGTAGTCCCCATCTGCAGTGATTTTTGAGCCCCCAAAATAAAGTCTGACACTGTTTCCACTATTTCCCCATCTATTTCCCATGAAGTGATGGGACCAGATGCCATGATCTTCGTTTTCTGAATGTTGAGCTTTAAGCCAACTTTTTCACTCTCCTCTTTCACTTTCATCAAGAGGCTTTTGAGTTCCTCTTCACTTTCTGCCATAAGGGTATTTACCAGGCACAATTATTTTCTTTTTCATTTTCCCAATCAGAGTTTCAGCATAAATGAAAATTTATCACAGATGGTTTAAATGAAAAACCTTTTATAAAGAGATGGCTTACAGAGGTGTAAGCAAGGTTAAAGGAACAAATGACTTTGTGGTGCCAAGACCCTAGCAAGAGGATGATGCTGTTATCACCCCTAGAAGTGAAGAAGCGAGAGAAGAAGGCAGTGCTCCCAGAGCTTAGTGAGAATTAAAACTGTGGATAGATTTCCCAGCAGGGACTGTGGTTGTGGAGGGAAGTAGCTAGGGTCAGAGATGCATCACCCAAGTAGGGAAAGAGCATGGAACAGATGTTCTATGCATTCTATCCATCCACTTTTGATCTCCTATTGATTAGATCCAGCTAATCAGGGAGCCAAAGTGATGCAGTGTCCACATGGGTCAGTGTCCTAGGACACAAAGCAAGGCAGAATGGATCAGACGCGTGTAAACACAATCAATCTGTATTTCACAGAAATTTTCAAGAGGTCAAACTCGTGGGCCGAGGGAAAAGCGACAGTGCAGCAGGACTGATGCTGTGGCAGGGTGAGGCACTGCCCTCGCCACTCAGCTGGGCCTTCATGGCTGTCCACTTGATGAAAGGGTACTGCTGGGCATGGCTTAGCTTATGACACAACGAATCGGATAACACCCAGTCCACGATAGGCAGTACAGCTTCCATGGTCATGTGATAGTCAGCTACACAAATTTCTCCCATGGTCTGGAAGCAGTCCAGGATCTGTTTCTTTAAAATGGCATATTTGGAGACTAGACTATGGCTTTACCCTAAAGCCCTAGAGGACTGCACTGTAATTCTACGTTAAGGCTGGCCAGAGGCCCCTATAGGATTGCCTTCTGTCAGATTCTTCAAGAACCATTTGATCTGTTGGATCTTAAGACTCAAATAGCAGAGTAACTTGCATGGCAGTCCATAGCAGGAACAAAGCCATTTCCTACTCTGGCTCCGTCCAGAACTGTCAGCCTGATGGGTTACTTGATAAGTTAAAGTAGCCCCTTAAATGTATATACGCTGTTTCAAAGGGCCAGTGAAATATAGCAGTCTAAGAAATTCACCTCTTTAATACCGGTGGGTAACAAAGAATAGCAATTGTCTTTCACTGAAGACAAAAAAAAATCTCCATCTGCTATAGACCACTGGACTGCCCCAAACTGTTGATGTCATGGCTTTTGAATATACATGCTTTTTCCCGCTCCCACCACCTCTTGGGCACTTAGCAAGGAACCATGGTATTTTCCCACCTCCTGGGCTTCTTTGGTAGCTCAGATGGTAAAGAATCTGCCTTCAATGCAGAGGACCTGGGTTCATCCCCTAGGTTGGAAAGATCCCCTGGAGAAGGGAATGGCAACCCATTCCAGTATTCTTGCCTGGAGAACTCCATGGACAGAGGAGCCTGGAAGGCTACAGTCCATGGGGTCGCAAAGAGTTGGACATGACTGAGCAACTAACACTTTCACTTTCTACCTCATCCTCATCACTAATCACCACATCCAATAGCAGGATGAACCAAGAAATATCTTATGGTGCAATGAGACAAACAGGATTTATAGATTATTATAGAATACTAGATAATCAACACTATCCTGCAGTAAGACCACAAAAAAATAAAGGTGAAAGAAACTACTTCTGTTTCCTCTTTATTGGAAAGGAGAAGAAAAACATTTGAAGATTGATAGCTAAGTATCAGATGTCAAAATTATATTGATTTGTTGCAGTTAATTGACCATGTCTAGAACAGCCACTTGGAAAAGACAATGGCACCCCACTCCAGTACTCTTGCCTGGAAAATCCCATGGACAGAGGAGCCTGGTGGGCTGCAGTCCATGGGGTCGCTAAGAGTCAGACACGACTGAGCAACTTCACTTTCACTTTTCACTTTCATGCATTGGAGAAGGAAATGGCAACCCACTCCAGTGTTCTTGCCTGGAGAATCCCAGGGACAGGGGAGCCTGGTGGGCTGCTGTCTCTGGGGTCGCACAGAGTGGGACATGACTGAAGCGACTTACCAGCAGCAGCAGTAGAACAGCCACTGAACTTGGAGTTACATGATTAAGTTAACATTTCCCAGATTACTCAGTGGTAAAGAATCCGCCTGCCAATGCAGGGGACATGGGTTTGATCCCTGGTTGGGAAGAGCCCCTGGAGGAGGAAATGGCAACCCACTCCAGGATTCTTGCCTGGAGAATCTCACGGACAGAGGACTCTGGCGGGCTAAAGTCCAGGGGGTTGCAGAGTCAGATAGGACTAAGCATGCACACATATATGCATAAATAATCCAGGGTCATTCTCTAAGACTCTCCAATACCTGGCTAGGGTCAAATTGGAGAGTTAAATTAGTGTATAATAAAAATAATCACCCCTGAATCTTCATGCCTTCGTTGCTGGCATGAACCTCTAACATTCATGGAGAAACATGGTATTCCTTTTGGTCCACTGTTTCAAGAAGGTGATTGATATTTAAGGGCTTTGACTTGGGCCTTTCATCTATATTAGCCCTCATTCCACTCAGGGAACCAATGTTGAGATTCAGCCAAAGACTGAGTATGACTAATCCACTGTATATTCAGGAACCAAAGAGTGTAGGTTTGGGGATCCATGGGGCCACTGTGAGATGGACTTAGGCCAAAATTACCTTTATCCCCCAGCCTCTTTAAGCCTCGGTTTTGACTGATGGTCACAGTGGGAATTTGGGTGCCTGACGATCAGCATCGGCTCAGTGATCCAGTAATTCCCCTAAAGTCTGCTTATTTCCCTTCCCTTTGGGTGAAAGCTAGTAGAATTTATACTGCATTCTTGTGACAATGTCACAGGGAATTTTCTCAAGGGAACCCCACATTCCCACATTCCTTTCATTTAGGAAGTCCTGGGTCTATGAAATGACTCAAGTATAGAAACTGGTGTGGGGGCTGTCTCTCTCTGTCGTGGAGACTCAAGCCACACCTGTGCTCACTAAGTTTAGAGTGAGAGATAGAAATCAAGTAGGTTGCCTATCTGTTTCAGTCCTAGGGACATCATAATAAATTAACAGCCACCATTACTACTCGGGCTTCCCAGGTGGCGCAGTTGGTAAAGAAGACTCCTGCCAATGCAGGATATGCAAGAGATGAGGGTTCGATCCCTGAGTCAGGAAGATCCCCTGGAGGAGGAAATGGCAATGTACTCCAGCATTCTTGCCTGGAAAATTCCATGGACAGAGGAGTCTGGTGGGCTACAGTCCATGGGGTCATAAAGAGTCAGACATGACTGAGCATGCACACACACACACACATAAATACAGATGAAGCTATTTTAATAACGACTCAGGGGAGTTCCCCGGCAGTCCAGTGGTTAAGACTCCATGCTTCCATTGCAGAGGGCACAGGTTCAATCCCTGGTCAGGGAAATAAGTTCCTGCAAGCCATGTGGCATGGCCTAATAATAATAACTGTCAGACTCAGCTGCCCATTACTATAACCATGTCCATTTTGGCATTTAAGTACTGGCATGTGGCCTCTAGCAATCGGCAATACCATCATTCCTACTGAAGTCAGAGAATATATTTCAGAAACAGCACTTTCCCTCCTTCATCATCCTGAAGGATCGGAGTACGTTACCCCAAAGCACTTCACTTTGACAACAAGGATTTTTTGAGCTGCAGACAACTGAGAAAAAGCAGACACAGAAAGAGCTCTTTGCCCTCCCTCTGACTGCCTAACAGCAGGGAATAAATTTTCCCTGTGAGGCTGTTCCCTCTACTCCTGTATCAGAAAAGGGAGAACAACCCTTATCCCTGAAAACAAAGAAGGAACGGAGATGAGTCTGCATTATGAAAAAAACAAAAAACAACCTTACAAAATAACCCTATCTCCCATGAGTTTCTCCTATATGCTTTCTAGTTACTTTCCTACAGAGTCTGAGCCCTAGAATCTGAGATTCCCTTTCCTTTGTCCAGTCACCTCTCTATAATTTGTTGTCTTTTGTTAAAATGGTATATAATTCCCAAGGCTAACCATTTCTTCAGGTTTTTTATTTCTTCACCTATGCATATAAAATTAAAAATATTAACATCAATGTTATAAAGCTCTTCTCCTGATAATGTCTCTTGTCAGTTTAATTCACAGGTAAAGTTGCCCTAAAACTCAACATTCAGAAAACTAAGATCATGGCATCCGGTCTTCATTTCATGGCAAATAGATGGGGAAACAATGGAAACAGTGACAGACTTTGTTTTGGGGGGCTCCAAAATCACTGCAGATGGTGATTGCAGCCATGAAATTAAAAGACGCTTGCTCCTTGAAAAAGTTATGACCAACCTAGACAGCATATCACAAAGCAGAGACATTACTTTGTCAACAAAGGTCTGTCTAGTCAAAGCTACGGTTTTTCCAGTAGTCATGTATAGATGTGAGAGTTGGACTATAAAGAAAGCTGAGCCCCGAAGAGTTGATGCTTTTGAACAGTGACACTGGAGAGGACTCTTGAGAGACACTTGGACTGCAAGGAGATCCAACCAGTCCATCCTAAAGGAAATCAGTCCTGAATATTTATTGGAAAGACTGATGCTGAAGCTGAGACTCCAATACTTTGGCCATCTGATGCGAAGAACTGCCTCATTTGAAAAGACCCTGATGATGGGAAAGATTGAAGGTGGGAGGAGAAGGGGACAACAGGGGATAAGACGGTTGGATGGCATCACTGACTCGATGGACATGAGTTTGAGTAAACTTTGGGAGTTGGTGATAGACAGGGAGGCCTGGCGTGCTGCAGTCCATGGGGTCTCAAAGAGTCGGACACGACTGAGCAACTGAACTGAACCAAACGGTCATGAACCTAAGAGGGTAGAAGAAGTTTTCCTCCTTACAGTCCACAGCCTACAGAAAACAGCCACTACAGAAATTTGCAAGGACATATGACCAACATACAGTTAACACTGTATTTCTCAAATATGATGAGACAGCGGTCAAGGAGAGTCACATGCAATAAATAACCTGCAACATTCCTAACACCCTTAGCCTTTGGAGTCTCTCCTCCGTAACACAATGAATTTCTAACATATGTCTCACTCTGATGCAGGCCATTAATGATTCCAGGTTTTCCTGATTTCAGGTTAAACATTTGACAATTATTAAAGCTACTCCTCACTGTTATGTCCTCAAATTATTCTGATAAGTACATATATATTAATAATTTCAATCCCATCAAATTCTTTAAAAATAATTTCAGGGTAACCCTAAGACATGTTTCTTTTTGCTTGCTTAGCATTCATAGAATCAAGGCAGGGAAAAATTAGCCAAGTCCCAAAGCCTTTGACTGTGGATCACAATAAACTGGAAAATTCTGAAAGAGATGGGAATACCAGACCACCTGACCTGCCTCTTGAGAAATCTGTATGCAGGTCAGGAAGCAACAGTTAGAACTGGACATGGAACAACAGACTGGTTCCAAATAGGAAAAGGAGTACGTCAAGGCTGTATATTGTCACCCTGTTTATTTAACTTATATGCAGAGTACATCATGAGAAACGCTGGACTGGAAGAAACACAAGCTGGAATCAAGATTGCTGGGAGAAATCTCAATAACCTCAGATATGCAGATGACACCACCCTTATGGCAGAAAGTGAAGAGGAACTGAAAAGCCTCTTGATGAAGGTGAAAGTGGAGAGTGAAAAAGTTGGCTTAAAGCTCAACATTCAGAAAATGAAGATCATGGCATCTGGTCCCATCACTTCATGGGAAATAGATGGGGAAACAGTGGAAACAGTGTCAGACTTTATTTTTCTGGGCTCCAAAATCACTGCAGATGGTGACTGCAGCCATGAAATTAAAAGACGCTTACTCCTTGGAAGGAAAGTTATGACCAACCTAGACAGCATATTCAAAACCACAGACATTACTTTGCCAACAAAGGTTCATCTAGTCAAGGCTATGGTTTTTCCTGTGGTCATGTATGGATGTGAGAGTTGGACTGTGAAGAAGGCTGAGCACCAAAGAATTGATGCTTTTGAACTGTGGTGTTGGAGAAGACTCTTGAGAGTCCCTTGGCCTGCAAGGAGATCCAACCAGTCCATTCTGAAGGAGATCAGCCCTGGGATTTCTTTGGAAGGAATGATGCTAAAGCTGAAACTCCATTACTTTGGCCACCTCATGCGAAGAGTTGACTCATTGGAAAAGACTCTGATGCTGGGAGGGATTGGGGGCAGGAGGAGAAGGGGACGACAGAGGATGAGATGGCTGGATGGCATCACTGACTCGATGGACATTGAGTCTCAATGAACTCTGGGAGTTGGTGATGGACAGGGAAGCCTGGCATGCTGTGATTCATGGGGTCGCAAAGAGTCGGACACGACTGAGCGACTGATCTGATCTGATCTGATAATTCTAGGCTATCTCATCACAGGATAGATTCTGTGTTTTCTCCCTGGAGCATGCTCTAATTCTTCTGACAGATCTGATGACACTAAAAGCGTAGAAAGCAGACACGAGGAAGATCAGCATTGTTTTAGAAGGTTTCCACCTTGGGTGAGACAGTGACTGCAGCCATGAAATTAAAAGACACTTCTCCTTGAAAGAAAACCTGTGACAAACCTAGAGAGTGTATTAAAAAACAGAGACAACACTTGGCCAACAAATGTCTGTATAGTCTAAAGCTATGGTTTTTCCAGTAGTCATGTATGGATGTGAGAGTTGGACCATAAAGAAGGCTGATTCTTTTGAACTATGGTGTTGGAGAAGACTCTTGAGAGTCCCTTGGACTGCAAGGAGATGAAACCAGTCAGTCCTAAAGGAAATCAACCCTGGATATTCATTGGAAGGACTGCTGCTGAAACTGAGACTCCAATACTTTGGCCACCTGATGTGAATAGCTGACTCGTTGGAAAAGACCCTGATGCTGGGAAAGATTGAAGGCAAGAGGAGAAAGGGGCAACAGAGATGGCTGGATGACTCAATGGACATGAGTTTGAGCAAGCTCCAGGAGACTGTGAAGGACGAGGAAGCCTGGCAAGCTGCAGTTCATGGGGTTGCAAAGTCGGACAGGACTTAGGGACTGAACAACAACAACCTTGGTTGAAGTCATTACAGGATCTCAAGTAATCAAGGACTAATATCTGACCAGGAAGAAAGTGCTGCTTTTCTTGGCTAGAGATATTCAATGGGGTTTAGAGATTCAGGTTCTCGGATTCATCCAAATCCATCCAAATGTCCCCATTCCAATTCTTTGGTTCCCACTCTTTCCTAATTAACACCGCAACTTTCACTTATTGAGGCTGTGAACTTCAGTGGTTCTGCCACCACTTTGGACCAAACTTTGGACCTCATTTTAAGGTGAGATCTCCCACTACAAGATGTAAGAGGGCCTCTTAGGGCAGCTAGGAATGAGCCATTTTTCTTTCTGATAGCTCTGCAGGGCAATCAGAAACATCCATCTCACTCAAGTCTTTATATTCCTCATTTCTATCACAATGCTTCAATAATGCCACCACTAGGTCTGCCAAAGACTTTGCTTTCAGTAGTTATTTTGTTCTAGGTGACCATGGTGAAAATGTCAGCTATCTGCTACATGGAAAATAGTATCTCATTTCCCACTGGTCATGAAATTGTCACTGCCTATAAACTCAACGAGGTCAGATAACCAATGCCACATTCTTATCTCAAGCAGCCTGTTTCCTGACTACATTTTGGTACTGAATACTTCATTATGTAAGTAATGTAATACTTACATGAAGTATGTAATACTTCACTGCATGCAATAGATATCACTCAATGTATTTCAGGCAGAAAGGGCTGTAATTCAAAGGATTAGATACTTACACTATTACTGATAACTTGGAGGAATAAAAGTCAGGAGGCCACCCACTAAGTCTTTGACTTCAAATTCCCATGACCACATCTGCCATGACTGTTATCACCACTTCCACTGCCTGCCTTCACCAACTTGGTGCCAAGATAGTAGAACATGCAGTTCAGCTATTGCCAACATATATGTCAGTAAGAAGTCTATTCATACAATTGCATTACTACAGAAAGATGGCATCCACCTCCCTTCTGCCTTTCAAAAGTTTCATTAAGTGCCTCCCTGAGGCTTCCCTGGTGGCTGAGATGGTAAAGAATCCACCTGCAATGCAGGAGTCCCCAGTTTGATTCCTGAGTTGGGAAGATCTCCTGGAGAAGGGCATGGCAACCCACTCCAGTGTTCTTGCCTGGAGAATCCCAGGGACGGTGGAGCCTGGTGGGCTGCCGTCTATGGGGTCACACAGAGTTGGACACGACTGAAGCGACTTAGCAGCAAGCAACTAGTTAACCTGAATTTGTCAGGGAGTCTGAGAAATGTACTCTTTCATCCTCCAGACTGTTAACACAAAGGGAGGAAAGGATGGAAGGAGAGCATTTCAAAGGGTTAGGAATGGATTCATAGAGTTGTTAACATCCAGCACACAAACCTAAAGATGCAGCTGGATTTCCTAAGTAGTTAATATGTGCAGAAGACTCTGGGATGTAAACTCCAAATTTCAACCCTGAGAATAAATTAGAAATTTTTTCCCCAAATCAAGTCCCATACTCCCATATGGTACTAGCTCCCATACTCCTTTTCTTTCTGACAAAAAGACCAGACACCACTTTTACGAGGGCTGGTGATAATAATTCAAGTCTAACGTAAACATGTAAACGTTGTCAAATAAATATATCTTTAATGAGCAACTATCTTTGTAACCAAATAACATCTTGAATTTTCACTATGAGAATTCAACATGGAAAATATCTGAAATTCACATATATGTATAGTTGATAAACCCTAACTATATATAATCTGCTTAGAAAAATGTTAAAATGTGTTTGGTTCCCAGATTTACTGAGGAAATTAGAACATAAATCATATTCAAAGGTGAGGTGTGAATGTCACTAACATAATACTGTGCAAGACTAATAAGCTACCCACCCTCTCATTACCAAATAGCTTGGTAATCATTCTTCTTGCAAGACTGGTTCTTAGGATAGCTACCTCACAGGGAGGAGAATCTCAGTCTAAGCCTACAGCATCAGAGATGACAAAGAATGAATCTCAACTGCACACTTTCCTTTCTCTTCACGGCAAATGAAAAAAAGGAAGAAAAAAAAAATTAAACAGAGGAAAGGAACTACCTGACTGGCTTCTCTAAAATTGAAAGAAAAGGATTCAAGGGTATGTGGAGACTGACAGTGGATACAGAACATGCCTGTAGGCTGACAAATACTCTTTACAACGCACAGTCTTGTATTTAAAGTGGGATATCCAGTAACTTCAAGACCTTGTCTTTTTAGAAATGGTTGTATTATTTAAACCTTCCCAGAGTTTTTCATCTTAGAATGGCTTTTAATGTGGACATATTCTTTGTGGAGATGTTCAGTTACAATGTGACTTTCTGATAGCTGCATTAGATTAGGTAGATAGATATCAAATGCTGTGTTTCAGCATGCATTTATTCTTAAAGAAGATACTGCTTTAAGGACAGATTCTTTGGGGAAACCTCACCTACGAGGATGCTAGTGGTAAAGAGCCTGCCTGCCAATGCAGCAGATGTAAGAAATGTGGGTTCTATCCCTGGACCGGGGAAGATCCCCTGAAGGAGGGCATGGCAGCCCACTCCAGTATTCTTGATTGGAGAATCGCCACACACAGAGGAGCCTGGTGGGCTACAGTTCATAGGGTTGCAAAGAGTCAGACACAGGTGAAGCGAGTGACACGCATGCACATACTTATGCGAATAGAAAAAATAAAAAAAATTCTAGTTGAATTTCAATTTAAGATCAGATGGATCTCCAAGAAATAAAAGTATGAAGGAAACTTCGGTCACATGTGGACATGTAAACATGTCTCTATGTTGTAAAATGAAAAAGACAAAAAAGGAGACTTAAGTTCTGGGATTTCTTTTAAACAGATAGAAGAACATTTAATTTCTCAAAAGATACAGCAAAATTTAGACCTGTAAGTGCAAAAGGACACCAAGAGATAATTCAGATCATCCCCCTGCCAGGATGGTAATTAGTCACCATCCAAATGAAGCTATTACCATCTTTTCATATGTCATAGTCCTCACCTGGTATTTGTTCTGTATGTCAATTATAACTTTTAACTTAGACTTCTGAATCTTCAGGAACACAGTTATGTTACAGCCTCCTATTATAAAAACTTAAAAAAAAAACCGCTGTGCCCTTCAACTGACACTTGTGCATTCCCTCTATATTACATCAGGAAAACCGACCTGAAAAACACTTGTGTGATCAGTGTTTTCACACAAGAAATGTTTCTACATTTCTTCCTTTTCACAAAGATCCTTCTGGTTCAGATGTCCTCCGCCTAAAATTGTTGTTGCTGTTAGTCACTAAGTCGTGTCCGACCCTTTCGCTACCCCGTGGACTATATAGCCCACCAGGCTCCTCTGTCCATGGGACTTTTCAGGCAAGAGTCCTGAAATAGGTTGTCATTTCCTCCTCCAGGGTATCTTCCTGATCCAGGGATCGAACTCACATCTCCTGCATTGGCAGGTGGGTTCTTTTAATGCTGAGCCACCAGGGAAGCCCCTGCCTGAAGTACCTAAGCTTAATTTAAGGATGGATTTTAAAACCCAGTAGTAAGGACTTGCTTTCTGAGGTTACCTGTCAAAACTGCTTACATGCTGAGTGGCAGATGATTGATTTCATCAAGCAGCTTTTGTGTTTCCTGCTCAGATGCTGTGTGCCTGGGCAGGTTGCTCACCCTCTCAGCTCTTTGACCCTATTGATCATCCAGCAAAATCCTAACTCTGAGTCACCCAGGTCTGTAGTGAGGATGCCACTTACAGCCCATACATCCAAAGTCATCTTTTTCTCAGTAAGGACAATGTTACAAATACGGCTGGCTGAGGTTAAGGCGATAATAAGGCAAGAGCTGAGAGACTGAACAGTTCAGCATGCTGTCACAGTCTACTGAAGGTGAGATTCAAAAGCTCTGCCCCAACAGTCAACACCCAAGGCTTCAACTACATTATTAACAGATATGACAGCAAAATCACCTCCATCTCTAGGTTCTCTTTCTCATTTATAGGGTATCCCTCTATGAAGCACTTCTCTGATGACTCAGATGTGTCTGCAATGCAGGAGACCCTAGTTCAATCCCTGGGTCAGGAAGAACTGGAGGAGAGAATGGCAACCCACTCCAGCATTCTTACCTGGAGAATCCCATGGACAAGGGGAGCCTGGTGGGCTACAGTCCATGGGGTCGCAAAAATTCGGACATGGCTGAGCAACTAACCTATATGAAGCAAGCTTTCAAATTAAAATATTCCTGATAAATAAAAAAGCACTGCTAGATTTCATGTTCTAAAATGTGAATATAATAATCTATAGGGAAATATTTTTGAATGCCTCAGAGTATGCGTGGAAAGGGTGAAAAAGAGAATAACTAAATTAATAATGCTAAAACTGGAACTAGTCAGCGTCCACCAGCAAAACAGAGCCAGGAGTAACACAGAAAAGAGAAGAAAGAGAGACATAGTTATCAATTCAATGGGAAAACACACTGCTAACACATCTCAATTATTTCTAGTCAATGCAAATATTTCAGAAATTCCCTATTTTCTGTGTTAGAAAACTTTTCTTAAGTTAATGACAAAGTTTTACCAGAAAGAGGATGCAATCCTCCTCACTGATTTTTACATATGAGGCATGTGTATTTAGTGGGGTGATAGAGAAATTATGAAAGCGATCAGAAAAGCCTGTATTTATTATATCTTAAAATTATCTTTGGTAAAAAAAAAAAACTTAAAGTATAGTAAAGAATGGAAGATTTAAATATCAGCACAGGAGAACTTGCTAACTTTATTTTTAGAACAAAAAACAGCACACCATTAAATAGTGTTACCATGTACACACTGCTATATTTAAAATGGATAACCAACAAGGACCTACTACTGCATAGCACAGGGAACTCAGCTCAGTATTATATAACAACCTAAATGGGAAAAGAATTTGGTAAAGAATAGATACACGGATATGCGTAACTGAATGTCTTCACTGTACACCTGAAACCAATACATTATTAGTCAACTACACTCCAATATAAAATTAAAAGTTTCTTTAAAAAAAAAAAAAAAAGCTTACATTTGAAATGACAAATGTAAGAATTCACAACAAAATGATATGTCAGGATCCAAAAATTCTTCCAAAGATACATCTAAGTTTTAAAGTAAAAATATGCTACCATGTAAAAATAAGCTTTCTGCCAGAAATTATTGACACCCAAGTTCTAGTTTCATTTCTTGTCTACATTAGAAATTGGCAGCAGGGAATAATTTAGAATATTAACAACTGAATTAAATAAATAAATATCTAGCAGATTTATATTATAACAAACTGAGTAGCCAAAAAAATCATTTTTCCCACAGCAGTAGTATATTTATTGTGCTGAAATCAGGCAGCGGGGAATGAATAGCTCTAGGGAACCAGTACAGAATGTTCACAAGATTTACAAATCTCTAGTCATTACAAACTGAGCGGTAAAAACAAAAGTGTTGAATCCTCCTAGATCAAACTATTACGTGCTGCAAATTTTCTGTAGTTCTCATGTCTGCATGCCTTGAAGGGGGAGGGGGGGAGTGTGTAATTTGAATGCACAATAAATATTTCATAGTTTACAAAGTATTCTGAAATAGTCTGCACAAACAGCATTACATCCTGCACATGCAGTTTTGATATCTTAAAGATACTTAGAAATACTCATGCCTTTTTATTTTTTGGTCACAAGATCTCTGTGCAATACCCACTAGCAATTTAACCTATGTAATAAGACATAGTACATGTTCTTTCCCAGTGAATTTCCAGTTGTGTTTTTACATTACATGAAATACTTCATTGGTAAAAAGCAAATTTAATTTTCTGGTTCTGACTACTCTCACTTTTACTCACTTTATGTCTTAGCAATTAACACCTTGTAATAATCAAGCATTGAATTTAATGATCTTTAGCACCAAGGAGTCAAGAATATCGCACCAAAACGGGTTTACACTTCGTATCTAGTTACAAATAAGATCTTGCAACTCTGACACAGAGAAATATCACTCCAAAATTAAACACATTGAAAGAGAAGGATAATTTCACAAAAAAGCTTGCTGTACGCTATTTGTAAAAAAACAAAAAAAAAAGTTAGTGAATTTGAAAGTTAGTATTAAAATTTACATTAGAGGACTCCTTGATTTTTTAATTAAAATTTATTTAATTTTAAATGTTCTTTCCAACAGAAGAGGTAGGTGTATTTCCACATATGAAAAATCGGTAACAGCCACAAATCAAAACAAGGAAAGCCTGATAAAAATCAACATATTCTCTTCTAACAGCACATAAATGTAGAACTATTTTATGATGTTACTAGTAGACACATAAATTGTTTCATGTTCCAATCAGACAGTAATCTTAATTTTCATAATATATATCTAGTAGTAACAGGAGTATTGAAAGGCTGCCTTTTAATCACAAAAATTGTTTCCCACAGTGATTTGTGCTGCAGGTCACAGTGAACTTTGAGCCACTGGACAGGATTTTACTGTAATTCTATTTTCACCAACACCATCATCATAAAGCCTCTAAGAGTCTACAAAGATCATCAGATTTTTAAAATTTAATTCCAACCAAAAGGGTATCTTCAGACTACAGGTGGAGAGACTTGATCATTCCAGTCAGCAAATGAATTCAAATGTGCACGTTTTAAAATATCTGCATTTTCAGTTTGGGACCAGAAAAGATAAGGTAACTGATTTTCATCAGTACTTAAGTTGCAATTTAGCTAAAAAAAAAAAATGCATAAAGACCGTGTTTCTGTGATCATCACACTGAAGGATGAAGAGAAATGAAAAATCTCATGCACTGTTGATGTGAATGCAGGGGGAGGGGCGCGGGGGAAGGGTCTCCAAAGTCACGTGATGATTGCTTTGGTCTGACAACATCAAGGCTGATAAAAAAAAAGTTTAAAATAAAAACTTCATAAATAAAACATCTGGGTGTTGTATTTAACACTTTACTCAATCTAAAGGTTACTAATAATACATAGAGCACATTTGCCTTTTTGCTCCCCACCCTCAAACCCTCATTTGCTTCTGTTTTCCCTGAAATCTTAAATGAAGTGGGAACTTCCTCACTGTCAACCCCAGGTAAGGCCCAGTTCATTTTACTCTCCTTTTGCTTTTCCATTTTTCTGCTTCTTGCCATTTTCTACCACTAGGTGGTTTTCGGATTTGTTCACACCATTAGCTGAAATACCATTCGTTGCTGTTTTTCCGGGTTTTGCTTTCTTAGGCTCTTTGTACGTCCGCACATAGAAGTTAAGGAAGAGGAATATGAAGCTGACTGCATAGACAATGAGAGCCCAGTGCATCCACTTGGGGAAGGGGCAGTCGGTGTAAAGGGACAGTGCTGTGTGCCCAATGGTCACGTGGAACTGAACCTGAAAAACAGAACAGCACAGGTGCGCTTACCGTGGGGAGCCAACAGCTTGTCACGACCCAGACAGGCCCGTGCGTGCCCCCAGCGCCCAAGACCTAAGAGCTCTCTGGCTCCTTCTCACGTGGGCCGCATCTCAAAACCATGTCCTCAACGAGGGCTTCCTGCTAGGACCCAAATACCCCCACCCAATGGGGTCCTCCATCCCTTTAACCAAAGGGTTCTGGTTTGTGCTGGTTTTCTGTTTCATAGGAATTATGTCTTTTGCATCTGCTGACTTCTGGACTGTCCGTCTCTTCCCTCGCGTACCACCTGAGGGTAGGGCTCCGCATTGATCCCCACGATTCCTGGGCCCTTGGCCTCTGGACCCTGGGGATTATTTTTTGGATAATGCTGAATAACATTATCTAATGAGAGGGACTATCACTGGCCTAAGAGAGTGAAGGCACTTTCGTTTTTGTTTTCCTCCCAAATATATTGCTTTCTTTCCACAAAGTTGTTAGCAAGCTGGTACATATACTTTTAAAAATACTTTTAAAAATGAGTTTATCAGAATGGTTCATTATCTGTTTTCTTATAGGAAACAGGTAAATATGCATTTTAAAATTAATGAAAAATTAATTTAAAAATTGACAACACAATCCTTTAAAAACTAAGATTCTTGGTAAAACTTAGTAGGTATTTGATAATAAGTATAAAAGGAGAGGATGGTTCTCAATATAAGAGTTTATGAATTCCATGGGGTTAATTCCATGGGGTTAAACACTTAATTTTTTACAAGGTTAACATACAAGATTCACTGCTGTGAGAACTTCTGCCTTGGAAATACACTACCCTTCACAAAATTAACACCCTATTTAAAATGGGCAATTGCAGCTTCTCTGTTAAGGATAGCATTATCAATATTATATTAAATATTATTTTAAAATTTTATCCCATATATAGCTCCAAATTTCTATCAGACTAAAAAACTTTAAAAGTTTCCCAAGGCAAAATCCAGGTTTTAGGGACTTTTGATTTCACAGTGATTCTTAGAACCTGCAACGCTGGAAAAGGGTGTGTCTGGGGGGTGACTGAGTGGGGCATCGCTCAAGGAGAATCAGGTGCAGTCTTCCCACAAAGTAGATTACAACAGTTCACATGATTTCTGTCTTCATCTCATTTTCTTGGGTCCATTTACTAATAACTGAGAGAAACGAATTATACAAACTGTGTAAACAGGTTACACAAAAACTGGAGGAAGCTTCCTGTAGCATTTTACTTACAAATGAATCCTGCGCACCCAGCACTCCCCAAAAGCTGTGCTTCCTGTTTGGGTAGCCTGTTGTTTGGCAACTTAAAACAGAGATGAATGATATTTCCAAATGTGATTCCACTGATAAAATTGTGCACATGCTATGATTAAAGCAAATTATAATAAATTCCAAGGCTTGAAGAATAGCTACCAGGCTGGTTTTGGATTTCCTGAAGATTGCACTCAGTCACCCAGATGCTACCAGAAGTCCTACTAGGGGCTGGTGCTGCGAACTGTCTGCTCTGAAGATGAACATTTGAGTATACCAAGCTCTGCTCTCTAAGGATTGTGTGTTAGAGAAATAAGAGTTCTTTGATCTTTCGTCCTTTAACTTATTTATTTTTTGGCCACATAGCGCTGCATATGGGATCTTAGTTCCCTGACCAGGGATCAAACTCACACCCTCTGCAGTAGAAGCATGGAGCCTTAACCACTGGGTGGCCAGGGAAGCTCCCCTTGGTCCCATCCTTTACCCCACCCCTTCCTTGGCTCTGTGACTTCTATACAACTTTCCTATTCTAAATGTATAGGATCTGTTCACAAGGACGGAAAAATGGGAGTAAAAAACAGAAAATTTATTTAAGGGCAGAATGAAGAGAAGTAATAATAACATTTTAAGTGGGAAAAAACTAAGAAAGAAGTTATTTTTCTAACTGTCAGACGAGTGTATGCTCCTTGGTTCTGTCTCATCCACAACAAAGATTTGGAGTGACGGACATTAAAGCGCTTGGCGTGTCACAGCTCTCGGGTCTTGGACAGACCGTGTTCTAGCTCTCAGGGTTCAAATGGACCGTGTTATAGCTCTTAGACAAATCAGTGTTACAGCTCCTTTTTATTTAGATAATAGCAGGAAGATCCATCCTCGAGGCGCGAGGGCATGTTGACCCAAAGACGCGAAGAGAACGCCCCACCATGCGGGGTGGAGGGGAGAGAGAAAGAGAGAGAGAGCCCTTTGGCTCCTCTTTTTATATGTTTTTCCCTCCCCCTGGGCCTGCCCTATGCAAATTGGGCTAGCCAAGAATGCTGTTTGTTTTACCTGAGGTCCTCAAACCTTCCTTTGTTCTATCTTTGCGGGCTTTTCCCTTCCTTGTCTTTCAGCCACTGCCATTTTGGACTCCTGTTTCCTATTCTATCAACTTCAACTCCTATCGTTGGAGCACAGAGAAAGCCAGTTTGGTAACATAAAATGGTTGAAAATAACTCAGCACTTCACAATTAATGAGAGTCTAACATTCTCAGTGTTTTAATTGAGAACTTACCAGCTGCAACATGGTCAGGTATCGTTTCCACCAGAGATATTTCTGAATCCACGGGCCGAAGGCAGCTAACCCATAGTATGAATACATAATCACATGGATGAAGGAATTTATCTGGGCTCCAAAAAATGCTTTAGAAAAAGAGGTAGTTACAAGACACAGAAATCTTTATTTAATAGGTGATAAACCATTTGAACGTAAAATAAATCAATCTACATTATTTTCCAACATTTAATTCTGAGTATAGATGAGAAATAAAAGTTGTAAAATAGTTCTAATGGACAAGCCTTCTCTTCAGATAATGCCAAATATTTTTACAGTTTAGACTCCAGCTTTTACCATATAAATAAAAATGGGTGTTCTTCAAAGTCAAAGGACTTCCCAAGTGGCTCAAATAGGCCCTAATATACTTAAGTAGGTCCTAATACTGCCAATATTATTTTTCATTCTGTTGCTCTTGGGGGAATAAAAGCCAGGGTACATATAATGGTTTAAACAGACTTGTAAATCCTTCATTATTGTCTTTACACGTGCCGATACACATAGCTACAACAAAATAGTACTCATTTCTTAGATTTCTAAATAGTTTAAAAGTAAAGTAGCAAGGTGAAGTGTAGTATGACTTGTACCCTGGGTCCCCATCAGAGGAACGGTCTGTTTCCAGCTCAGTGATGTGAATTATCTCCAATGTACAGGCATCTGAAAAGCTGGAGGCAGATCTTGGCCAAACTATGAGTTCAGATTCTCTTCAATACTGAGAAGGCTACATACAATTTCCTTTGAGTAAGAAGCAGTAGGTACACTGGGGCCTATTTGAGAACAAGAGCAGGCTCTGGGCTTGGAGAAGAGACGGAACCTTCAGATGGAGAAGTTCTATCTTGGTATCCTCTGGATCAGAACCACTAGAATTGCTCCCTCTCAAAATACTGTTTGCTACACTTGGGATTCATTTATGCTAATCTCTGGGGTAAATCTTTAGGTGTCAAAGTAGTCACAGATAAACAGCTAAAGCTCTACTTTCTTCAAATTTCTTTAAAGTGACATTAACACAGGAATAATTAAGCCTAGAAGTAAGTTATATATTTGTGTGTGTGTGTGTGTGTTAGTTGCTCAGTCATGAGCCTCCTCTTTGGGATCTCATGGACTGTAGCCCGCCAGGCTCTTCTGTCCATGGAATCCTCCAGGCAAGAAAACTGGAGGGGGCTGCTGTTAGACCAAGTCAAATTCTCACCACTCTCCACCCGACACATTTATGTAATTTAGTACCCGGGGACACATTCCTGAAGATGCTCACCCTGTCCTCCTGCAACCCACTTAATTCCAATCCACCACAACGTAAACATGGTACAGTGATGATACACGTGAAGAAAAGAGACTTGGTTGTTTTTCTTCCTCAGGATAAAAAACACCGTGTCCAAATACTCAATTCCTTTAGATATAAAGTACCACCACAGAGCAGCAGCTATCTGCAGAAAGAAAGGGAAAGCATTTTATAAACACCAGGATGATACTATCACATGGTTGTCTACTAAAGTTAAGTCTTAAGCAATTTTTACTGCACAAAATGTATGAGGCATAGAATCATTTTTGTTTAAGTGGGTGTGAAACGTAGGCATTTATTCATGGGGAAAATGATGGGAAATAAAAGAGTCCAAATCTATATCTACACTGTGCCAACAGTTCAGAGGAAATTTTCAGTCTGTTTCATAGCCGATGTCATGGGTACCAACCTGCTGATTGCAGTGCTGTGAACACTTTCAACTGCTATGATTTTCAATGTGGTAGAGAAACTGAGATATTTACTCTATAAAGGTATTTCAGTTGTTCATGCCTAGCCTATATTCCAGCCTCAGATATTCTTGCAAGTATGCTTGAGTAGCAACTGGTCTCTCTTTCTCACTTTAACATGTGCAACAAAATACTTAACCACATTATTTTTTATTAGGCAGTGAAATTTTTAAAATGATAAACTGCAATAAACACACACACGCAACAAATATTTCCTAGGTCATAAATATAATCCTGCTTACATGAGTAAGTCTTTTCTTTTCCTGAGCTCTAATTAAGACACCAGATGGTGCAGAAAGATTACATTACACGCTGAGATTAAGGATCCAAGGATCCAGTGAGAGGTGACCTCTGTATATACATTTTAAAATATTTCACAAGAATCCCACTAAAATAGTAATCTAGATTCATCTTTCTTATGTCAAGTATTTTCTATGACATCTGCCCTATATACCAACAGCAAAGGCAGCGGTACAAAACTGAAATCTGACGGTAAACCTGTGTGTGTCAGCAGTTTGGCAGATGCATTCACAGGAAGGCTTAGGCTCTTCAGAGCTGATGGGGTCTTTCTTCATTTGATAAGAGCACCTGTTGGATGCCATGGGTTTGTGTTTGTTTGGGTTTGGCTGTTCGCTTTTGAAAAACAAAATTACGATTATAAAGTGTAGGCAAGGAAAAAAAGAGAACAGCCAAAGAAAAAAATAATGTATCTACAAACTGAGAATTATTTACTGAGTCTGTTTGCATAATAACATTGTTGAAAATGATAAAGTTGTTTGAAAACAAACTTGAAATAGGGAACTACTGACAGCAACATTATATTTAATATTCACTATTATGTTAGTCGGAGAAGGCAATGGCAACCCACGACAGTACTATTGCCTGGAAAATCCTTTTAAAGTGTAACATTTTGGTGCAGTAAGGGGCTTTGCAGGTGGCTCAGCAGTAAAGAATCCACCTGCCAATGAAGGAGACATAGGTTTGATCCCTGAGTCGGGAAGATCCCCTGGAGCCAAAAATGGCAACCTACTCCAGTATTCTTGCTTAGAGAATTCCATGGACACAGGAGCCTGGTGAGATATAGTCTGCGGACTTGGACTTGACTTAGCAACAGAGTATGCAAACTCTGTCTAGAAGGGAAGAGGTCATGTCTTATTTTCCCTCTTATCTGGCACTCTAAATCAGCAATGATTCATAAACAGTAATTAACAATCCTTCTTTCTAGTTTGTGAAAGTGTTAATCGTTCAGTAGTGTCTGACTCTTTGCGACCCCATGGACTGTAGCCCGCCAGGCTCCTCTGTCCATGGAATTCTCCAGGCGAGAATACTAGAATGGGTAGCCACTGCCTTCTCCAGGGGATCTTCTGACCCAGCAATCAAACCCAAGTCTGCTGCACTGCAGGCAGGTTCTTTTGCATCTGAGCCACCAGGGAACTGAAAAGCTACATCAAGTGAGAAGATCCCTCTTAGCTACATAACAACGAATACAAAGATGAGTCTCTGAGTAAAACACTTATTCTGCCACATCTCAGAATAACAGAGAGGGAAGAAATGTTCAAATACAATCTGCTGCCACTCTTGTCCTTTCTCCTCCTAGATATCAGGTCTCACAACAGCTACATTTTTAAAGAACTGATCAATTTACGCATGCCAGAGGGCAGGCACACAATGCCCAGAGTGGTATTTTAAAAACTTTATCCCCCAAACGTTAACATGTTGTTTCACCCAAAGGGTTTATCTAAGCTCACTCCTCAAAGAAAGCAAGTCCGACAAGTTTCCTTTTCTCTCTCCAGATGCAAGCAAGACCAGTGCTCCTCTGCTCCAACCAGGAGAAGGTTCTCTAGCAACAAACCTAAACAAAGGGGCTCCCCTCAGGCAATCTCAGGTCTGAGCTCCCAGTTAACCTTTTGTTTACACGACTGCCTCTCCCCGCTTAGCTAGAAAGCCAGCTCCACAAAGGCTGGATCCCTGTCTGCCTTTCCACTTGGGCTCCCAGTACTATCTGTGTATAGCTGATGTTCAATACACATTTGTTGAATGATTAAAACCAACGTGACAACCAAAAGGGGTAATTTTTCATCAGCATGTTAAGTCTTCTAATGGGGAAATGAAGACAGAGGCATAAAATCATAAATACATTAAAGCAAGTCTTGGGTCTTGATGAATACTAGTGTTTATATTGTTGAACCCCAATGCTAAAGAGCTATTTTTTTTCAGGGCCAGCTACTACATATTATATTATTACTACATATATTATATCTAATATAAAACACACACATAGATATAACATATGTTATGGACACATGTTTAATATGAACACAGTATACAAGAGGCATTCAATAAATACTTAACAAAGTAAGATAATTTGTTTCTTCACTTGAGTAAAATGGCAATTTTACTGATGTAGGTGACTACAAAGTAAAATATGAAAACACTGTATTACTAGTCTATTTTTCTCAAATATTTTTCTCAGAAACTGGGTTTATACCTATACAAGCTGTGCTATGCCTAATTTACTAAACATTAAATCGTTTATATTTGTCTTCCTCATACTTTCTTAACAAATGAATTCAACTTCAAGAGTTTCTATTCTTGACCCAAAAAAACAAAAATCTAAAATATAATCTTTATACTAAACATGGAACTATTATTATTTTTTTTTTGAGTACTGCATTTCAGTAGTCCAACACATATTCACTCTCAAATCATCAAATGAGAAAAGATAATGGGGAAGGAAAATGGATTTTAAATTATGTAATTTTTAAAAAGTAGTTTTACTGACCCAAAACAATCCCACTATAGTTTTACCACTACATTTAAAGCATATTTTTCACAGACTAGAGACTACAAAATTAAACCAACTTCTACTGATTACCAGTATTTTTAATGTACTTACCCTGACTTCATGAACGTTATCAGAATAATCCACAGTCTGGCAAATATAGCTATATCCTGCATTATATGATCCCATGAGTAACTGGAAAAAGCAAATAACATTTGGAGTAAAGTTTTAGAAGATATAGCATTTAAAAGTACTACATACAATGTGCAAACTTCCAAAATATTTTTAAAAGCAATATTGTCTTAAAAATAAATTTCAAATGCACTAAACATTTAATATGTTGGAATTTCTAAAATTAATCATCCATCAATTTATTCTTAAGTTGAAATCTAAATTTAAAATGACATGTAAAATTTGGACTGAGACATTCTATCTATATTATAATATTAAGAGAAACTGTGATTAATCATGCTGCAAGAGTTGCATGGGTTTCTAGTTTTGAACCAGAGTGGATTGCATCTAACAAATTAGGTAAAGTAGCCAAATAAATTAAAGTTTTTTATGATGTTGAGTTTCTATAGGCTACGCTGTCAGTTAAAGAGATTTTTTAAAAGGAGCATACGGTTCATTTTCTTAGCATCACCAGTTCAGCTTGCTGGGTTCAGGTTGAACACTAATGAGGAGTCTCTTGGAAAACAAACTCCTTTCACTCTTATAACTTAAAAAGTGGTTGGGTCAGTCTAGCTTTTAGGATTTCCTTTTAAAATGCCATAGAGAATTTGTTGGTGTCCAGAAAAGTATACATTGATTAGCAGCAACAGCTGTATAACAGTTAACTCATTTTAGTTCCAACCTAAAATATTAGTACAATTATATTATGTGGTAGGATTTAAATTTGAAATCAGTATTTTACATCTGCACATTTTCATCAGTTACCAAACCTGCAACTGCTGAATGAGAAATATAAATAGCCACAACTATTTACTGAGGTCTTAATATGTTGTAAACACTATGCAAAAATTATCTCACTTATCTCTGATACTTTAGAAGATAGGTATTATGCCCATTTTATAGATGGGGGAAATGAGCCTCAAAAAAGTTAAGGAACTTCCAATGTCAGAAAAACTAGTAAGGGTTATTTTAGAATCCAGTTTGTCTGCTCCCAAATTTCACTTTAAACAAGTCTTATCCTTTATGTATGTTTCAGATTTTTGCTATCCATGCTTATGTCAATAACATAAAATTTACTCTTAGAGGAGCTAACAGTTATCTTACGGCACAACATTCCAATCGTAGTTTTACACATTCTTATTTTCTAATTTGCAACAGACCTGAGGAAGTATAAAGTGAACTTTAGTAAACCTACCTCTCTGAAGATAAAAAGGTTAAGCAAAACCATCCCGAAATTATAGAGAATGAGCACTAAACGCATCTGGAAAGGTTCTCGGTCCTTCATCCATTTTGGACCCAGCCACACGAAGAGGAGGTACAGGGTGCTTATGCAAAGTGTAGGCAGTGGAGACTGCATCAGAGGCCAGTTCTCGACGCGTTTATCTACAGAGAGGACACAAAATTCATTACATGATAAACGTTTTATCAAATGAAATTATTAGGAAGTGCCACATTTCAACTTAGCTTTCCTCTGTGACCAAATACAGATCCTTAGAGGTCCAACAAAAACACATGACATACAGTTCTAATGACGTGGACGAACCCAGACCCTATTGTACAAAGCGAAGGAAGTCAGAAAAAGAAAAACAAATATCGTGTATTAACACATATGTATGGAATTTAGAGAGACGGTACTGGTGAACCTATCTGCAGGGCAGCAGTGGAGATGCAGACACAGAGGACAGACTTGTGGACACAGGGGGATGAATTGAGAGTAGAATGGAAACATGTATGCTACCATATGTAAAATAGCCAGTGGGAATTTTCTGTATGATGCAGCGAGCTCAGGCCAGTGCTGTGTGACAACCTAGAGGGGTGAGACAGAGTGGGAGGGAGGTTCAAGAAGGAGGGGACATACGTATACCAGTGGCTGACTTATGTTGATGTGAGGCAGAAACCAACACAATACTGTAAAGCAATTATCCTCCAATTAAAAAGATATACATTTAAAAACTACATGACATTTAAACCAAAGAAACAAGACCAATTCCTGGGAGTAGCTTTTGGAAGTGAAGTTGCATTATATAAGGTACACCTTATACATTTGACAGAGAACCCTGACAACAAAGAGACGAAACAAGGTTCACTGAAAATACAGAATAGGCTTGGGATGAAATGTTAATCAAAGGTTTCACAGACAGAAAATACTTAAAGGAGAAACTTGACCTTATATTAAACGTGAAATAAATCAGCACAGTTTGGAAGCTGCTCCCTCCTATGCTAAAAGCAGGAAAAATTTAGTAAGCTGAAAAGGTCTGGAGAATGGAAGCCATCCCCTGGAACATTTCTGGATGCTGAAGACAAGAGTATGGTTATATCTTAATTAAGTTGAGGATTAAGTTAGAGGTCATTACAGTTTGATAATTTATTTAAATGGCAACCACCATATTCAAGACATTTTTCTTTTTTCTTGAGAACATGAATTTATTCTTTTCTGATGAATATAATCAACTTAAGTGCTTTTCTGTAAAGCTATAAATCATTTACCTTATGTATGTGTAAATATATATATATCTCCAATGTAACACATTATTTCATTTAAATTGAGTCAGCTGTCTTTAAATTCAAATATGTAATCTTGAATCAAATTTATAACAGAGTTTTGCCACAAATATTTCTGAGATGCATAATAATGAAATATGAGGTAGACAAAAATTTACATTATAAAAAGACACTGAAGTCAATTTTTATATTTCTAAAAGCGAAATGGCATTTTGAAGGTTGTGAATCTAATGTCTAATTTATTCTTGGTAATGCATATTATTTCTATGTTGTATTTTGAGGAAAATAATATATTTCTCAATAGTTAAAAAATTTTAGCCAGTTCCTAAAACCTAGCCTAAAGGAATGTAATTTGATTGCTCATTACAATGTCTATTTAAACTGTCAGTTTTATTAAAACTATATATGTGAAACAGCTCTGGATAAGTTAATTATCTTTCAAAATACTTTACATAAAAATAAATTAGTCTGTTTCTATATTACTGTCAACAGAAAATAAGATAGAACATGTGAAACACAAGTACAAAAATATTTAATCACATAGCTTCCAAAGTTGGGAAGTGATTTAATAACTATGGTTTCCATAAAAGAAGAGTTGCTAGAAGGGTGGGATGGGGCTTCCCAGGTGACACAGTCAATAAGAATCCCCTCGCAATATAGGAGACGTGGTTTCGACCCCTGGGTCAGGAAGATCCTCTGCAGAAGGAAACAGCAACCCACTCCAGTATTCTCACCTGGAAAATCCCATGGAGAGAGGAGCCTGGTGGGCTACAGTCCATGGGGTTACAAAGAGTCGAATACGACTTAGTGGCTAAACAACAACAAGGATGGGATACTGACTCAAAAAGAAGGAAAAAAAAAAAAAAAAAAAAACCACAAATATGAGAACAAGAATAGAAAACCCAGAGGAACTGTTTTCACTTTATAGTTTACAGTAGAAGCCTACATCTTATCTATTCATAGAAATTATGGTCTGTCACTTAAATCAAAACATATTCCAGAACTAAAAATAAACTAAAATACTTAAATGACAGGAGGGATAGTAGTCCTCTTATAGGGAGGGTAATTTAAAAGACGGTGGGATGGCTTTTGTTGAAGGCACTGTGCCACTGTGGTCTCATTAGTGGCTGGGCAGTCTTCTTTAATGTCGCTATGCTGTCCTTCTGCACTCATATCTTTCTATGTCAAAAGGCCCCTTAAAACATGGGGTATTTATCTACTTAGATCTCTATTTTTCTATATTATAGAAAAAGACTAATACAAAGCCCCTAAATCCTAAAGCTTGGCTCTACTTCCGGTCACAAGAAAAGAAGTTGCAGGGGTGTCCCACCTCCATCCACAAACTAGAGGGCTTTTCCCATGGGATAGATGCAGAGAGCAAAAGAACTCTGCTATGAGATAATCTATGTAACAAAGAAAATCACAAAGAAAGATCGATTATATTCTTTGCAGCTGAAGACGGGGAAGCTCTGTACAGTCAGCAAAAATAAGACCAGGAGCTGACTGTGGCTCAGATCATGAACTCCTTATTGCCAAATTCAGACTTAAATTGAAGAAACTAGGGAAAACCACTAGACCACTCAGGTATGACCTAAGTCAAAATCCCTTACGATTATACAGTGAAAGTGACAAACAGATTCAATGGATTAGATCTGATAGACAGAGTGCGTGAAGAACTATGGACAGAGGTTCATGACATTGTTCAAGAGGCAGGGATTAAGACTATCTGCAAGAAAAAGATATGCAAAAAGGCAAAATGGTTGTCTGAGGAGGGCTTACAAACAGCTGAGAAAAAAAGAGAAGCAAAAGTCAAAGGAGAAAAGGAAAGATCTGAATGCAGAGTTCCAAAAAATAGCAAGGAGAGATAAGAAAGCCTTCCTCAGTGATCAATGCAAAGAAATAGAGGAAAACAATAGAATGGGAAAGACTAGAGATCTCTTCAAGAAAATTAGAGATAGCAAGGGAACATTTCATGCAAAGATGGGCACAATAAAGGACAGAAATGGTATGGACCTAACAGAAGCAGAAGATATTAAGAAGAGGTGGCAAGAATACACAGAACTGTACAAAAAAGATCTTCACGACCCGGATAATCACGATGGTGTGATCACTCACCTAGAGCCAGACATCCTGGAGGGCAAAGTCAAGTGGGCCTTAGGAAGCATCACTATGAACAAAGCTAGTGGAGGTGATGGAATTCCAGTTCAGCTATTTCAAATCCTGAAAGATGATGCTGTGAAAGTGCTGCACTCAATATGGCAGCAAATTTGGAAAACTCAGCAGTGGCCATAGGACTGGAAAAGGTCAGTTTTCATTCCAATCCCAAAGAAAGGCAATGCCAAAGAATGTTCAAACTACCACACAATTACCCTCATCTCACATGCTAGTAATGCTAAAAATTCTCCAAGCAAGGCCTCAACAGTACATGAACTGAGAACTTTCAGATGTTCAATTGGGATTTACAAAAGGCAGAGGAACCAGAGATCACATTGCTAACATCTGCTGGATCATAGAAAAAGCAAGAGAGTTCTAGAAAAACATCTACTTCTGTTTTATTGACTACGCCAAAGCCTTTGACTGTGTGGATCACAATAAACTGTGGAAAATTCTTCAAGAAATGGGAATACCAGACCACCTTACCTGCCTCCTGAGAAATCTGTATGAAGGTCAAGAAGCAAAAGTTAGAACTGGACATGGAACAACAGACTGGTTCCAAATTGGGGAAGGAGTACATCAAAGCTATATATTGTCACCCTGTTTATTTAACTTATATGCAGAGTACATCATGCGAAATGCTAGGCTGGATGAAGCACAAGTTGGAATCAAGATTGCCAGGAGAAATATCAGTAACTTCAAATATGCAGATAACACCATCCTTAAGGCAGAAAGCAAAGAGGAACTAAGGAGCCTTTTGATGAAGGTGAAAGAAAAGAGTGAAAAAATCTGGCTTAAAACTCAACATTCCAAACACTAAGATCATGGCATCTGGTTGCATCACTTCATGACAAATAGATGGGGAAACAATGGAAACAGTGAGAGACTATTTTCTTGGGCTCCAAAATCACTGCAGAATGTGACTGCAGCCATGAAATTAAAAGACGCTTGCTCCTTGGAAGAAATGTTATAACCAACCTAGACAGCATATTCAAAAGCAGAGACATTACTTTGCCAACAAAGGTCCATCTAGTCAGAGCTATGGCTTTTCTAGTAGTCATGATAGATGTGAGAGTTGGACTATAAAGGCAGCTGAGTGCCAAAGAATTGATGCTTTTGAACTGTGGTGTTGGAGAAGACTCTTGAGAGTTCCTTGGACTGCAAGGAGATCAAATTAGTCAATCCTAAAGGAAATCAATCCTGAATATTTATTAGAAGGACTAATGCTGAAGCTGAAACTATAATACTCTGGCTACCTGATGGGAAGGATTGACTCACTGGAAAAGACCCTGGTGCTGGGAAAGATTGAAGGCAAGAGGAGAAAGAGATGACAGAAGACAAGACAGTTGGATGGCATCACCAACTTGATGGACATGAGCTTGAGCAGCTGCGGGAGTTGGTGATGGACAGGGAAGCCTGGTGTGCTGCAGTCCACGGGGTCGCAGAGAGTTGGACAGGACTGAGCAACTGAACTGACTATGTAACAAAGAAAGGAAGATAAATTCACCTTAAGGCGATTCTAATTTCTAACATTATACATTATTTCTTACTCTTATATACACAATTCCTACTGACTTCAAAGGCAGTTCCGAGCATCAAGCAAGGGAAAAATTAGAGAGGTGGGTCCAAAATTTCCCCCAAATCAAGAATAAATAAAAATGCCCATTCTTGGGAGGGAGTTTGGGGGGAAATGGATACATGTATGTATATGTATGGCTGAGTCCCTTTGCTGTCCACCTGAAACTGTTACAAAATTGTTAAGTGGCCATACTCAATACAAAATAAAAAGTTTAATAAAAAATTTAAAAAGAAAAAATGTTAATTGAATCATGGAGTCACAAAGAGTCAGACATGACTGAGCGACTGAACTGAACTGAATCTTCAAGAGCTCATGCTCGTTCTCAATCATGTCTTACTCTTGTGAACCAATGGACTGTAGCCTCCCAGGCTCCTCTGTCCATGGGATTCACCAGGCAAAAATACTGGAATGGGTTCCCACTGCCTACTGCAGGGGATCTTCCTGACCATTAAATACAAACAGTTCTACAAAACACACATTGGTTTTTGCAATCCTTGAATGTAAGCCTCAAACTTTGCTTAAAATATTAATTTGAATATTATTTTCCTTAAACCTGAATAGCAGGTTTACACATGACATAAATGATTGGTTATATCATCATAATTTTGTAAAACCAAGAACAATGAACTCTGAATGGTGGGAGAACTGAGGTTCTCTTTAACAGACTCTCTCAAACCACATAAAAGTTGGCATTTTGTTCAGGACTGTTACTTTTCAAAGAACTGAAATCTTTCAATAAAATAAAAGAAAGTTCTTATGGGAAAAAAAAATGCCCATATCTTAATGCACAGTGTTACTCACGGAACAGAGATATTTAAAGAGACACGAGTAAGAAGCTGAAGGTCTAGACAGGAAGAAATACCGACAGAACCCAACAGGGATAAAAGAGGTGGCAGGGGGCAGACAAGGAGTAACAGGCGCAACAGAGAAGGCATGCGAGACTCCACTAGCAGACAGGCGGGATGTTTTAAGGCCAGCTCTGTGGCTGTGGGTAAGACCTTAAGGGCACAACTTGTCCTCATTCCCTTCATCTGTAAAGCCTGATGGGGAGCAGGGAAACTGGATTAGCGCTTCTCCGACTTCAACAAGAAAAAGAATCACTTGGGAGCATAGTTACAGTGAAGGTTCTGACTCAGTAGCTTGGGGGTATGGCTCATCTTTAGGAAGATTTACTTTCTAGAAGTAGGATTGTACTTTCTAGAAGCTCCAAGTGAAGCTATGCCAATGTTCCATGGACCATCCTTGAGTAGCAGAACACTAGGTGACCCCTTGGGAGTTTTTCTTCTAACTTCTAAAAATGGCTACTTTTTACAACAACAGCAAGGAGAAGAAGGGTTCCCTGGTAGCTCAGATGGTAAAGAATCCCCCTACAATGCAGGAGACCCCAGTCTGATCCCTGGGTTGGGAAGATCCCCTGGAGGAGGAAAAGGCAACCCACTCCAGTATTCTTGCCAGGACAATCCCATGGACAGAGGAACCTGGTGGGCTACCGTCCATGGGTTTGCAGAGCTGGGACACGACTGAGCAGCTTTCACTGTTTCACAGAGAGAAAGAATGGGATTGAAGATAAGGAATACTGGGTTAAGAAAACAAGCAGTTTTTGCTGGCCAGGGACCCACTTCTCACAGCCAGAGCCCTGCACGTATTCTCCTTATATCACACTGTTCTGTGGCCATCCTCCAATGCCCTATCCCCACACCCTATGCCTCTGGTCTGACCTCTTCTTCTGAGTTTGGTGTTTATTTTTTTTAAATAATCACTTTTTATCTCTTTATTTATTGTTGGCTGTGCTGGCTCGTTGTGGCTGTACGGGCTTTTTTCCTCAAGTTGCGGCTAGTAGGGGCTACTCCGTAATTGTGGTACCAGGGCTTCTCATTGCGGTGGCTTCTCTTACTGCTGAGCGTGGTCTCTAGGGCATGTGGGCTTCGGTAGTTGCAACCCGTGGGCTCAGAAGTCGCGGCTTCCGGGCTCCAGAGCACAGGCTCAGTAGCTGTGGTGCACAGGCTTAGTTACTCCACAGCAGGTGGGATATTCCTGGACCGGAGATCAAACCCATGTCTCCTGCATTGGCAGGCGGACTCTTTACCACTGACCCACCAGGGAAGCCCTTAAATAATCTTTTGAAGGAATTAAATCCTCTAGTTACTTGAGTTACACGGGATCCAAATATATATCATGCGTATTAGAGTAAAAGAAGACATGTTTCTGGTATGCTGTCAGTACACAGTGATGGGTGGGGTTCCACACCATGAATTTATTAGGGGTGGGAAAAAAAGAAAAATTCTATTGAAACACTATCCCTCTTGCCAACACTGAAGTCAGATTCTGTCATCAAGGAATATCAAGATTCAAATGGGTTTTATGTAACATTCTTGGGAATGCTCTCTATGCAAAGCTCTTACAGGGGAGGGAGAGGGTCAGTATGGCACAAATAGCATATAAACTGAACTCTAGTTGATTCGTCATATTGTCTTCTTTCTATATTTTATTTTATTAATATGTTTACTAACATGTCTATGCCATCCTATTTTGATGATTTTGCTCTTATTTTTGAGTCTATTTATTAACAATTTTGGGCCTTCCTCATGGCTCAGATGGTAAAGACTCTGCCTGCAATGCAGGAGACCTGGGTTCAAGACCTGAGTTCAATCCCTGGGTCAGGAAGATCCCCTGGAGAAAGGAATGGCTACCCACTCTAGCCTTCTTGTCTGCAGAATTCCATGGACAGAAGAGTCTGGTGGGCTACAGTCCATGGGGTCACAAAGAGTCAGACATGACTTAGCAACTTTCACTTTCACTAACAATTTTAAGCCTTTCATGTTGCACATCCCTGAATATTCATTAGAAAGACTGATGCTGAAGCTCCAATACTTTGGCTACCTGATGTGCAGAGCTGACTCATTGGTAAAGACCCTGATGCTGGGAAAGATTGAAGGCAGGAGAAGAAGGGGACCACAGAGGATGAGATGGTTGGATGGCATCACCGACTCAATGAACATGAGTTTGAGCAAACTCTGGGAGATGGTGAAGGACAGGGAAGCCTGGCACGCTGCAGTTCATGGGGTTGCAAAGTGTCGGACATGACTTAGCGACTAAAAAACAACAATAAATTAGATGTGTAGAATTTCAGATTTAGAAATGATCCCTTTATTTTAAAAATGAGATGCATAGAGACCAAGAGACTTGCAGGAGACGGTGGAGCCCACCTTCTCAGTCACCATGCCCACTGATTTCAGGCCTAAATTATAGGCCTGAAGAATTTTTCAAATAGAACTCTGACTATCCATCATGGTCCTTAAAGGGAAAGAAAACAAGAGAGACTTACAGAAGCTCCCTGAGCAGAAAGAAGGACAAGAGATAAACACACTGAGGCTCGCACCTTCTCAGGTGCCGCATCCAGCAGACCTGGGCTAGGGTCATGATGCTCTGGAAGACACGACACCAAATACCGAGGAAAGACCAAGGATGTGTAGCTTTTGAAAGAGGAGGCCTCATCAAATACTGAGAGACCTAAAGAGGCACCAGATTTCTTCTCTATTTCCAGAGAACCCATGAGAAGGGCTTTGGCAAAATAAATTATGCCTATAAATTCAGAAATTTCTAACCATGAGGTCTCTCTTTCTATAAGTAGAAAAGCTGTCTCCTTTGGAAATGAGTTTCCCTTATTTAAGTTGTGAATAATTAAATTAATTTTAAATGAAAGTTAAGCACATCTAAAATTAAATGTTACTGCAAATCAAGTTTTGGAGCAAGGAACTTTATTTCAAAAATAAAAATTACCAAGACATATTTTAACCTCCCAGACCCTTAAGGGTTAACTTCTTTCTCAAGAAACTGTTTTCATCTAAAACACTCTGACTGTTTCACAAAGCTCATGCCAAGTGAGACTGGTTGACAAACACTAGTTTGGTCAATAATCATACAATTTTATCTATATTAAAAGGCCATGTAATGGTTAACAATTATGTGTTCAAGAGAACTCACAAGCTGTTCACTAGAAAAGAGTTCACTTTATTATGTGTAAATTACACCTTTATTTTTTTAATGGTACCAAAAATATGGTCCATCTGAAGTGGGGCTTCCCTTGAATACCTTCCCCACCAACAGTTTTGCTTATTCTTAACCTGACTTACATCTTAAAAATCACCCAGCATAGTAAATAGAACAGCCCTTCATCCCTTCTGAGCTCACTGATTGGGGACAGGTCATTTTGTCCTTTACCTCTCAAAACTCATCATCTATTAGAGGAGACAGACATGACAAATCAATTGCTTTGCAGGATTCTGAGAGCAACATCAGAGGCCAGTCTGGGGACAGGAGAGAGGTGACAAGGGCAGCTTCCGGAGCTGATGCCCAAACCACTCCTTGAAGAAAAGAGGAGAAACTTGGCAAGGAGATAGGAAGGGCGGAAGGCTTTCCTGCAGAGAGAACCATATGTATAAGGAGCCACAAATCAAGAAATAAAACACGTACTCTGGAATCTAAGCAGGCCTGAGGTAGAGGATGTGAACTGAAAGTGAAAGTCGCTCAGTCGTGTCCGACTCTTTGCGGCCCCATGGACTATACAAGTAGTCCATGGAATTCTCTGGGCCAGAATACTGGAGTGGATAGCCTTTCCCTTCTCCAGGGGATCTTCCCAACTCAGGGATCGAACCCAGGTCTCCCACATTGCAGGCGGATTCTTTACCAGCTGAGACACACAAGGGAAGCCCGAGGTAGAGGATATATACAAGGAAAGATGACAGGAAATGACTAGAGATTTACAGGTCAGATCAGACCTGGGAGAGTCTCACAAACTCTGCTGAAGAGGCTGGAACTTATCCTGTAGATAACAGAGAGATGCTTCCTTGGTTAGAAACTGGAGACCACATGTGGCTTTCAGCAGATGCTGATGGAGGCAGCAGGGGATGGACTGAAAGGGAAAGGCAGGAAAACCAGCTGGGTCAGTGGTTTTCAAGTATTTGTCTGTTGCCCACAGAAGAACCATCTGCTCATTAAAAATGTAGATTCCTAGTTTCCACCCCAGATCTACTGAATCAACATCTCTGTGGGTAGGGCTCAGTACTACAACCTTCAAATTCCCCTGCTGATGCTGATGGGTGGGGCAGCCAGCCTTGGAGACCACTACACTGTGCAAGAAATGAGTGTAACCTGGATTCAAGGGCTGCACTGCCAATGGAAAAGATAGGCAGATGTGAAAGTCACAAGAGCAAAATCTACAGGCTTGGTGGCTGATATGGATGTGAGAAGTGAGAGTGAAAGAAAAGCTTGGGGTTACTCCCAGATTTCTGGCCCGGTTGGTGGCACATATGGTGAAGTTGTGGATCTGGGACACAGAATAAAGGAAGAGAAGCAGGAGGTAATCAGGTGCTTTCTAAACCTCTTCTGTCTGAAGCACTCGTGGGACACCCAGCAGGAGGTATCCAGCAGGGTCTGGAGCTGCAGATGACTGCCAGGGCAGCAGAAACACAGAGGAGTCACTGGCAGTGAGAACCCCTCCAGGATTTCAGGTCACAAGGGAAAGAACACACAGAATGAAAGACTAAAACGAACGAAGGCTGAACCCTGGGGAACACCTAAGGGAAGAGTGGGATCAATGGCTGCGAAGCAACCAGAGAGGAAGGAAGAGAAAATAGAAAAAGACGTGAGGACCAAGAGAGGGGATGGGCAACAGACTCTATGGATGCAGGATCAACTGTTCTTTCCAACTCTTTTTAATGAGAAAAAATAACTGTCTCACAAGGTTGATGGGTGATAGTTAAATGGGTACGTTCTCAGCACACGTGGACGCCACAGGCCCTTCCTTCTGTTGCACCGTTCCCTCTGCATCTCCACACAGGTGGGTCATGTGTTAGGGATCACCTGGCAGGTGGGTCCTATGTCAGGGATCATCTGAGCCCCTCTGGCTAAGAGCCAAGCCCTCTATGTCTTCTAGGCCTTTTCTTCCCAACCTAGAGGCGTTCTCTAGGCTCTGAATATGAACTCTCAAGTCAGACTAGCAGCCTTATGACACCAGCATTCTCATTCACCAGCTGAATAAGCCCCAGCAAGCTACCCAGTCTCTCTGACTTTATGGGTGATGTTAGGGTTGCTGGGAGGAATAAGACACGACGTACACTGTCTGACAGAGAATAAGAGCTCAGTACATGTCAGCACTGTCTTTACTATTGACAATAATCAAACCACTAAATCCTCCTCTCTCCCAAGAGTTAAACCAGATTAAAGAAAAATCACCATCAGCAATTAATCTTAGCAGAAGACTATAAAGTGAGAAGACAGAATATTTTATAACATATGCTCAGCATATATATTTTATAACATATTCTCAGCATATATAACAAATTATAAAATGTGCTATATTCTCAGCATATATAATATATGCTGAGAATATAGCACATTTTATAATTTATTCAGGAAAGCAAATGCATAACAAGTCTAACTCTAAATTTTTAATTATTTGAAAAAAGTTTTTTTAAAAAAACAAAAGCATCCTTTTAAGAAAATGTAAGCCAGATTTTAATAAATAATAAAATATTTTTAGTCCAATAGTTTTGAAGTAACCCAAGTCCTTGGAAACTTCTACTTGTATACAAACAACTGTAATTAATTCTAACAACAAACTATGTATAGTAAAACAATTTTCTTAAAAAGCTCTATAGGCCTCTTCTTTCTTTGAAGGCTTATTTCTTCTAAAGCTTTTAAGAACTTGGGATTTCTACCAGTTAGAAGGAACTTTCTTCTGCAAGTAGTCTAAGCTGACAGTTGATTTACAGGGCTTCCCAGGTGGTTCAGTGGCCATCAAAAGAAAAATTAGTAAAAATTTAAAATTTTAGAAGATCCAAATTCCCAGAATTGACAAGGAAGGGCACATGGTTACAGGAGGGAATAATCTTAGTTGGGTGATGACTTGGAGAGTCACACAAAGCAGAGGGAATATGGCACCCAGGGACAGAGGGCAGGACCTGAACTGACAACAGCTGGATTCCAGCTCTATCGGTCATTTTCCAGCCCCATGACTTTGAACTTGAAACTCTTGGGCCGCAGTTTTCTCCTATGTAAAATGCGGGTGATAATGTGTGTGTGCTCAGTTACTCAGTCGCGTCTGATTCTTTGCCAGGCCATGGACTGTAGCCCGCCAGGCTCCTCTGCCCATGGAACTCTCCAGGCAAGAATATTGGAGTGGGTTGCCACTTCCTACTCCAGGGGATCTTCCTGACCCAGGGATCGAACCCACACCTCGTGCATTGGCAGGTGGATTCTTTACCACTAGCGCCACTAGATTACCCAAATCACAGAGTTGCTTTGAGGTTCAAACTGAAAACCCTCTGTAGGAAGCCACTCCAACACGAACCCTTTTTGCACTCAAAATTCACTAAACATGAATTTCTTCTGAAACTTTTAGAGCACGCTGTGACTGCCTCTAGCATGCCATGACCCTGTCCTGGCACTGTCTGCTTAACTGTGTCCCATGCCAAACAGGGCAGGGACGTGATCTCTAAAACCACAGAGGTTCCCACGGTGGCTGCACCCACAAATGGTTGAGCCCAAGCACACTGAAGGCCACAAAGTATCTAGAAAACAGCTACTATTATTACGGCTACTGTGAGAATCGACAGTCAAGACATTTTATTTTTATTGAAGTGTAGTTGATTCACAGGGCTCCCCAGGTGGCTCAGTGGTAAAGAACCGCCTGCCAGTGCAGAAGACCCAGGAGACGCATGTTCAATCCCTGGGTCAGGAAGATCCTCTGGAGAAGGACATGGGGACCCGCGCCAGTATCCTTGCCTGGAGAATCCCACGGACAGAGGAGTCTGGTGGGCTACAGTCCATGAGGTCACAAAGAATCTGCCACGGCTGAGTGACTGAGCACACACGCAGCTGATGTGCACTGTTGTGCCAATCTCTGCTGTACAGCAAAGTGACTCAATTTTATAACTATACAGATTCCTAACATTCAAGATATTTCTAAACTGCCCTTTTGATTCCTACAAAATGAGCAAGAGTCCTTGATCAATATCATTCAAAAAAAATACAAAGTCTCTGTTGGAGTGGGAAAAAAAACAAGTATTCTATATAAATCCATGCCATTGCTGTGGTTCTCTTAAATAAATTTTAATAACATTATTTTAAAATTCTTTAAAAAAATTTAAAATTTTAAAATATTTTTAAATTCTTGTTTTTCTATCATAGTACATAGTGATTGTGGTGTCAGTCTCTCAGTCGTGTCTGACTCTCTGCAACCCCATGGACTGTACTCCACCAAGCTCCTCGGGGATTCTCCAGACAAGAATACTGGAGTGGGTAGCCATTCCCTTCTCCAAGGGGAATCTTCCCAACCCAGGGAGCGAACTGTTGCACTGCAGGCAGATTCTTTCGTCCAAGCTACCAGGGAAGCTCTAGTAGGTAGTACATAGTAGATTATCAAAAACATTAAAACTCCATCCTTGTGCTATTTGAAGTGCGGTCCCAGGCTTTCCTGGTGGTCCGGTGGTTAAGAATCCACCTGGTGCAGGGGACACGGGTTCATTCCTGGTCTGGGAAGATCGCACTTGCCGAGGGACCACTAGGTCCAAGCATCCCATCTACTGAGCCCGAGCTCTAGGGCCCTCAGACTGCAACTACCGAGCCCACGAGCCCTAGAGCCCAAGCTCCACAACAAGAGAAGCCACGGAAACAAGAAGCCCGCACGCTGGAACTAGCAAGGAGCCCCTGCTCGCAGCAGTGGAGACCCAGCGCAGCCAAAAATACATACATAATTTAAAAAGAAAAGAAAGTGTGGTCTCTGCACTAGCAGAAAAGCACATCTTGGGAACTTACTTGAAATGCAGATTCTTCAGGCCTCACTCAAGACTTACTAAGCCAGAGCTGTGCTTTAATTAGTTTTCTAGGTGATTAACACATTAAAGTCTAAGAACTGCTTTAGTCTATTCAGAAGTGTAGGCCTACTTTATATAATACATAATCAAGTCATGTAATTTTGATTTGTTTGTTCCTAGAGCCTCCCTGAATAAATCAGCTAGTTTTGTTTTCTAACGACGTCTACCTCTATTTAACCTCCCATAGTGCTTAGTCGCTTAGTTGTGTCCGACTCTTTGTGACCCCATGGACAGTAGCCCGCCAGGCTGCTCTGTCCATGGAATTCTCCAGGCAAGAATCCTGGAGTGGATGGTCATTCCCTTCTCCTGGGGATCTTCCCGACTCAGGTATCGAACTGGGTCTCCTGCATTTTAAGTGTATTCTTTACCATCTGAGCCACCAGGGAAGCCCTTAACCTCCCACAGACAAAAGAAAAACTCAAGTCCAGCAACCAACTAGAGACACTGAGTAGCTTCTGGAGTATAGTCAAGACATCAAGACATCAAGAAGTATGTACTACACATTGTTCTCTGTAACTATTCACCCCTCCTTAATAAATTAGAACCAACAACTGCAAATCAACTCCATGTTTTTAACACCTGGAAGCTAATCACTAATCTTCAGGTGATATTGTTATAAATCCATTCGCCTCTAAAGACTATACAAAATAACAGTGACTTCATGGTATGCTGTACACTGAAGCATCCCAAAGAGAAACTGCTATTTTTCTGAAGAATGTAGTCAATGTCTTCCTCCAATCATTATAAGTATCATGAGGGCCAGGGCTACAGCCCTTGTTCCTTGATGTATCTCTACAACAACACTTGCAAAAACTTGCTAAAAGAAATTTTTTAATGAGCAAATGTAGATAACTGTTGTCAAGAAGAGTTTGAGAAAGATCTTATCTCTGTGACAAGGATAAACTAAATACCACCTCTTCTGGGTACCAGTCTAAAATCTGATGCTTAATATATTCTTCAAGCCAAGGAAGATTTGGGGTATCAGAGAGATGAAATAGGCAGAAGCAGAGAAGAAAGGTCTGGATACAAGTGGACAGGTCACCAGCTGAGATTTACTCTAGAAATCAAACATTCTGAAGATAGTGGAGGACCAGGGGGGTGAGTCAGGGTGATGACCAGGGGGAATGTCTGTCTGCTTTAACCCACTCTGGGCTCAGGGCAGAGGATGCTGCTTTTAGTTTGGAAGACTGCCTGGATGAACTGAAGGAAAGGGCAGCTCCTGAAGAATTCGGAGGCTGAGCTAGAAAAGACTAAGAGGTTAGAGTGTGATGGGCAGACTGGAGGGAGTGGAGGTCATCACCAGCAAGGCTTTGAGGGGTTCAATGGCCAGCGTAGAGTTTTATGAACTCAGCTGTATACTAGTCACCCAAGAGCCTGCAAGAATGAAGAGAGGAGTTAACACAGAGAAAAAAGAATTCTGGTTCCAAGTATATCTGTACAGAGAACACAAAAAAGGTGAAAAGCGAGAGAAATTATAAAATTTCTCATAAAGAGCAGCTAAAATAGGGACGGACTCAGAAGCTTCAAGGAGAAAAGGCAGTAATGCAGACAAGATGAGTGAGTCAATGTGTGATACGAGGTGCAGATCATTTACACGAAGGCTTAATTTGGGAGGGTTGGTCCTAAATGGATATTATCTGGAAGGTTGGTCTATCTGCTTAGAAAATGGGGATAGTAGAAACAAGATTGTAAAGCAGCTATACTCCAATAAACATTGCTGTTGCTGTTGCTTGGGCTTCCCAGGTGGCTTAGTGGTAAATAATCTACCTGCCAATACAGGAGATGCAAGAGACATGGGTTCGATCCCTGGGTCAGGAAGATCCCCTGGAAGAAAAAAATGGCAACCCCCTCCAGTATTCTTGGCCTGGAGAGTCCCATGGACAGAGGAGTCTGGTGGATTACAGTCCATGGGCCACAAGGAGTCAGACACGACTGAGCAATTCTTGGCCTGGAGAGTCCCATGGACAGAGGAGTCTGGTGGATTACAGTCCATGGGCCACAAGGAGTCGGACACAACTGAGCAATTGAGCACCCACACATGCTGTTGTTTAATCGGGAAGTCATGTCCAACTTTTTGCGACCCCATGGACTATAGCCTGCCAGGCTTCTCTGTCCATAGGACTTCTCAGGCAAGAATTCTGAAGTGGGTAGTCATTTCAGGATCGAACCTGCCTGGGAAGCTCCAATAAAAAAATAATTAAAAAAAAAATTTAACTGAAAAAAAATAAATAAATAAAATGGGGATAGTTACATACTAAACCCAAAGGAGTATAAGGATTAAATGTGACACATACAAAGCACTGGTCAGAGAGCTTTGCCCATAATAAATATTCAATAAATGTTCACCATGATGACTGGACAATAAAACAGTATTTGTAGGACGAGTAAGGAGGCTGTGTTGCTTTATGCAAAGGTCACCAATGAAAGACGGAGGTAAAAGATCTCAATTCCATCCCAGCTCTGTTACTTTCTAGTTGTACAGTTTTAAGTCTATCTCTTCATCATGGTGGTGGTTAAGTCACTAAATTGTGTCCGACTCTTGCAATCCCACGGACAGCAGCCCACCAGGCTCCTCTGTCCATGGGATTTCTCAGGCAAGAATACTGGAGTGGGTTGCCCCCTCCCTCTCCAGGGTATCTTCCTAACCCAGGGATCAAACCCAAGTCTCCTGCATTGCAGGCAGATTCTTTACCACTGAGCCACCAGGGAAGTCCTCTTCTAAGGACACGAAGAAACATTAAATAATACAAAGTATATAAAATTCATATCATAGCCTTCTATAATTCATAAGTCCTATAATAGAAGTTCAATAAACAGTAGTGAGTTCTACCATGTGCAGACTATATCTATATTCATGGTTTAAAAAATTACATATTCATAAAAGCCAGTGGGGGAGATTTAGGGCAGTCATAGGTCACAAGGAGAGGCAGATGTATATGCGTATGTATAATATATACTTTTTAACCATGAATTTAGATACCATCTTCATATGTTGAAACTCACTGCTATTTACTGAGCTTCTAGTATAGGATCATTATGGACTATAAAATGCTGTAATTTCCATTTTATACACCTATGTTAATGTTCACAGTAGGCATTATTTAACAACTCTATGAGAAATATCAATAACCTCAGATATGCAGATGACACCACCCTTATGGCAGAAAGTGAAGAGGAACTAAAAAGCCTCTTGATGAAAGTGAAGGTGGCGAGTGAAAAAGTTGGCTTAAAGCTCAACATTCAGAAAACGAAGATCACGGCATCCGGTCCCATCACTTCATGGGAAATAGATGGGGAAACAGTGGAAACAGTGTCAGACTTTATTTTTCTGGGCTCCAAAATCACTACAGATGGTGACTGCAGCCATGAAATTAAAAGACACTTACTCCTTGGAAGGAAAGTTATGACCAACCTAGATAGCATATTAAAAAGCAGAGACATTACTTTGCCAACAAAGGTCCGTCTAGTCAAGGCTATGGTTTTTCCTGTGGTCATGTATGGATGTGAGAGTTGGACTGTAAAGAAGGCTGAGCACCAAAGAATTGATGCTTTTGAACTGTGGTGTTGGAGAAGACTCTTGAGAGTCCTTTGGACTGCAAGGAGATTCAACCAGTCCATTCTGAAGGAGATCAGCCCTGGGATTTCTTTGGAAGGAATGATGCTAAAGCTGAAACTCCATTACTTTGGCCACCTCATGCGAAGAGTTGACTCATTGGAAAAGACTCTGATGCTGGGAGGGATTGGGGGCAGGAGGAGAAGGGGACGACAGAGGATGAGATGGCTGGATGGCATCACTGACTCGATGGACGTGAGTCTGAGTGAACTCCGGGAGTTGGTGTTGGACAGGGAGGCCTGGCGTGCTGCGATTCATGGGGTTGCAAAGAGTCGGACACGACTGAGCGACTGATCTGATCTGATCTGATGATGAAGAAATGGACTTAAACATAATGTACATTTGATATAGAAGAATAATGTTATGTATACAGGAAGCCAAGACAGAATGCAGGCAAGTAATCTTCTCACCCCATTTTCACACTTTGCTGGGCTTCTCAGAAAAAGCAGTCGTAAAACATCCTCCATGTGCTAATCTGAGAGTTCAAAGTCCAAATACCACCCTTAGTGCTATCAGTGTGGCTTTAAAAAAACTAAAAGTAAAAAAACACTGAGATACTACTGGAGTATGAGGTGTGTTTTAATGGAAACTTTGGTTAAGATCTTCTCTTGCTAACTGTTCTATTTGCTGAATATCCATAATGGATCCTGAATTCCTCTTCACTAATTAACTAATTAAGAAGTTTTTAGTTCTTGTATTATGAAGTTTGGCAAACACTTTCATAATTCACTTTGAATAAACTTTTTTTAAGGTCCTAGGCGAGTCCATAATATGGAGTCACCTTTACCTTCTCAGGCTAAATACCACTACCACTTTTTATATTTTTATATATATATATATATATATATATATATATATATATATTCATACATATGGTATATGGACTTCCCAGGTGGCACAGTAGTAAAGAATCCACCTGTAATGCAGGAGACACGGGTTCAATTTCTGGGTCAGGAAGGTCCCCTGGAGAAGGAAATGAATGGCAACCCACTCCAGTATTCTTGCCCGGGAAATCCCATAGATAGAAGAGCCTGGCGGGCTACAGTCTCAGTTCAGTTCAGTCACTCAGTCATGTCTGACTCTTTGCGACCCCATGAACCGCAGCACGCCAGGCCTTCCTGTCCATCACCAACTCCTGGAGTCCACCCAAACCCATGTCCATTGAGTCCGTGATGCCATACAACCATCTCATCCTCTGTCGTCCCCTTCTCCTCCTGCCCTCAATCTTTCCCAGCATCAGGGTCTTTTCCAATGAGTCAGCTCTTTGCATCAGGTGGCCAAAGTAGTGGAGTTTCAGCTTCAACATCAGTCCTTCCAGTGAACAACTGATCTCCTTTAGGACAGACTGGCTGGATCTCCTTGCAGTCCAAAGGACTCTCAAGAGTCTTCTCCAACACCACAGTTCAAAAGCATCAATTCTTCGGTGCTCAGCTTTCTTTATAGTCCAACTCTCACATCCATACACGACTACTGCCTGGACCTTTGTTGGCAAAGTAATGTCTCTGCTTTTTAATATGTTGTCTAGGTTGGTCACAACTTTCCTTCCAAGGAGTAAGCGTCTTTTAATTTCATGGCTGGAGCCCAGAAAAATAAAGTCAGTCACTGTTTCCACTGTTTCCCCATTCTATGCAGTCACAAAAGAGTCGGACACAATTTAGCAACTAAACAACAAATATATATACATATATATGTGTGTGTGTGTGTGTGTGTGTGTGTATATAATACTTTAGTTTAATTTCATACAACAGCCCTTACAGCACCATTAAGCATTTCAGATGCTTTTCTTTAGATTACCTCTAGTGGTATTATGACTCTGTTCAGATTTAGTATTCTATATAGTGATACTATGTCCATGAGAAAGCAGTGTAAGGTAAGGTAAAATAAGAGAAGGTACACGTCCGAGGACTTTGCCTTCTTGCTGGGCGAGCACAATGGGAAACAAGGGCGCTGGGCTAAGAGATGAAACAACCTCTTTCGATTCATTTCCACTACACTGTCACGTGCAAGTTGTTTAACTTCTAAACATGGAAAATATCACTGCCGGCCAGGCCTAAACCCCAGAGTTGTGAAGTTCTCAGTAATCCTGTAAAGCAAAATACAAAGCCAAGGCTGTAGTCCCTGTCATTTGCTACTTTCTAGCCATTTGCATGCATGTGTGCTAAGTCGCTTCAGTTATGTTTGACTCTTTGCAACCCCATGGACTGTAGCCCACCAGGCTCTTCTGCCCATGGGATTCTCCAGGCAAGAATACCATAGTGGGTTGCCATTCCCTTCTCCAGGGTACCTTCCCGACCCAGGGGTCAAACTCACATCTCTTACATCTTCTGCATTGGCAGGTGGGTTCTTTACCACTACTGCCACCTGGGAAGCCTTCTAGTACCATTTGGGTACTTTTTTAAAAAAGCAACAGTACGGAGAAGGCAATGGCACCCCACTCCAGGACTCTTGCCTGGAAAATCCCATGGACGGAGGAGCCTGGTGGGCTGCAGTCCATGGGGTCGCTAGGAGTCAGACATGACTCAGCGACTTCACTTGCACTTTTCACTTTCATGCATTGGAGAAGGAAATGGCAACCCACTCCAGTGTTCTTGCCTGGAGAATCCCAGGGACGGGGGAGCCTGGTGGGCTGCCGTCTGTGGGGTCACACAGGGTCGGACACGACTGAAGCAACTTAGCAGCAGCAGCAGCATGAATACTCTACAAAGAGAGACATTTTATGATAAACAAACAAAAAATAAAAACAGTTTTAGTGTTTTGGCAATGAACACCAAAGAAAGATCATTTCTAGAGATGCTATATTAATTTTACAACACATGAAAATCTTTTTAAAATTGTAGTAAAAATACATAACTTTACTATCTCAACCGTTTCTAAAGTATACATTTCATTAGTGTACACGTCATTAGTGTTACATGTATTCACAATGTTGTGCAACCAGCCTCCAGAACTTTCTCATCTTGTGAAACTGAAACTCTATATCCATTAAACAAGTCCCTGTCTCCCCAGCACCTTCCCAACCCCTGGCAACCACCACTCTACTTTCTTTTTCTATGAATATAACTATTTTAGGGACTTCATAATCACCAGTATTTGGTTCTTCCTGACTAGCTTCTGTTACTTAGTATAACGCCCAAACGGTTCAGCCATGCTGTGTCTTGTGTCAGAATTTCCTTTCTTTTTAAGGCTGAATAATATTCCACTGTATGCATGTATCACAGTTGATCTACTCACCCATCAGTGGATATTTGGGTTGCTCCCACTCTCGGCCATTATTAACAGAGCTGCTCTGAATATGGGTAAACAAATATACATGAAATTCTTTAACAATACATGTCTGTGCCTAAGTTTTCATCTGATAAACAAACAAAATGAAAAAAGAGACGCTTACTCCTTCAAATAATCAGTTCAAAAATCACAAATGCCTTGATGTGATCACACCTAACAACAAGAAACTGATTCCTCAGTGGATTAATGCATTTGACTTTCAAATTCTAATTAAATACAAATAAAGTATTATACTGAGTTTTTTTTAGAATTACAATATTCCATGGAGAAGAATAAATGACAAAAGTAAGATGCTTTAATACCAAAGTGCCTAACCAAAGTTAAGGAACACACAGCAAAACCATTTAATTTCTTTTGTTTTCCCTGTATGCTAAAACCTACATATTAGTAGCAATTTTACAAAAAATTTAAGCCATACTTCCAAATTTGCTAGAAATGCTCAAAGAGTACTTAAAACTGAAAATCTTTTCTAATAAGGTATGATAAAATTTGCATGTTCTATAGAAAAAAAAGTATGAAGTAAAATTAAGTTTAGACTATCTAAGCCATTGCTTTAGGAGCTATTCTGAGAATTCAATAAAAAGGCCTGAAGGGGACATGTAGTTTCAAATCTTCTCATTGTACAAGCAGAAATATGAGCCCCCTCAAATCATGAGTAACTTCTCCAAAACCATGTAAAAAGCCATCCTCAGAATAATAAAATTACTCTTTAATGTTACTGCTATTATTTTTGACAAAATAGTTAACTCTGGGTTGTTTGAGAAATACCTAGATCATCAGAGTATTACAGCAACAAACACAGTACTACATCAAAAAAACAGGGGCTTAAATATCTGTATCTCTGCGTTTTTTATTCCTTCACCTATCCCTTATGGCGCAAATAAGAGAAAGTGAAAAGGACTAAACATGAACCTGTTATTTTTAATATTTACACAGCACTGCTGCTAAGTCGCTTCAGTCGTGTCCGACTCTGTGTGACCCCATAGACGGCAGCCCACCAGGCTCCCCCATCCCTGGGATTCTCTAGGAAAGAACACTGGAGTGGGTTGCCATTTCCTTCTCCAATGCATGGAAGTGAAAAGTGCAAGTGAAGTCGCTCAGTTGTGTCCCGACTCTTAGCGACCCTATGGACTGCAGCCCACCAGGCTCCTTCATCCATGGGATTTTCCAGGCAAGAGTACTGGAGTGGGGTGCCACTGCCTTCTCCTTACACAGCACTAATAACAGTTTTACTGGTGAAGACTGGAATTGTTGCCTGGAGTCAGGTTTTCAATTACTTATCAGTATATGTTTATTTGAAATTGCTTTATCTATGTAAAGAATGTTTAAAAGCTGCACCTATATTTAGAATTTAAGAGCCAGGAGAGACCTCAGAGATTACCTGCTGCTGCTGCTGCTAAGTCGCTTCAGTCGTGTCCGACTCTGTGTGACCCCATAGACGGCAGCCCACCAGGCTCCGCCGTCCCTGGGATTCTCCAGGCAAGAACACTGGAGTGGGTTGCCAGTTCTTTCTCCAATGCACGAAAGTGAAAAGTGAAAGTGAAGTCACTCAGTCATGTCCGACTCTTAGCGACCCATGGACTGCAGCCTACCAGGTTCCTCAGTCCATGGGATTTTCCAGGCAAGAGTACTGGAGTAGGGTGCCATTGCCTTCTCCGCAGAGATTACCCAATTCAACTCAATTTGCAGATGAAAAAAGTTGACTTGGAAAAGCAAAGTGCCCACTATACACACTCACTGGTAATTAGTGGCACGTCCAGGACTAAAGCCTAAAGTCTAAACCCCAGTCCAGGGTCCTCTCCATCTCCTACACCACATGGACACCTCACTTGCACACATACCACAGTGCTTACGTGCAGATGATGAAGAGAGAGGAAGAACGGCATCTGGTTCTACATCTCTTGACAATATTCTGTGCTACTAAGTGATTTTATGGTTTGATTCCTTCATTAAATCAAGTCAACACTGATTGATTTAAGACTAACTTATGATAAAGATCATTCTTAAACTCTCCATAATTTACTGTAACCCCTTAAACTCTCCATAATTTAGTGTAATCCCAAGCCTTACTAATATTTATCAATCAGAATGTATCTGAAATTTCACTATCTGAAATCAAGCTAGATTAAGGGAGTCATGTCAAGTCAACAGATGTACAGGCACTCCCCAGTGTTGGGGAGAAAAGTACAAAGAAGGGAAAAGATAAGTAATAATGAAGGTTAAAACAGTGCAAGAAAACAGAGTCTCAGAAGAAACTGCACAAGGAGGTACATGAGCGATTGCTCAGGGTAATGGGGTCAGATGGGGCGACGAGCTGCGCTGGGTACCAGGGCTGACAAAGGCTCCACGTGGGAGGGAGCCTGAGCCGGGGCCTGGTGAAGGGCATGTGGGAAGGGAACCAGGGAAAAGGGCAGGAAAGGCAAGGGCAGTGTGACAGCCAACATCAAGTGCACCTGTTTTACTCAAGCGTGAGTCTTCCAGGTTGGCTCGAGCTGCGGGCCTGTGGACAGGGACCAGCGTAGACAGGAGAGCCGGAAACTGGGTTTTGAGAGGCTAAGTATTTCTTCCTCCCCTCTCTTCTCTAAAAGTCAAGATCCATATGATTTTGTAACATATATATTGTAATACATTCTCATCCTAAGGGAAAATGAAACAATGGCACCTTAATTGAACAGGAAAAAATGTCCTAATAAGGAAAAAGAAATAAGAGCCATCTCAACGTGAGAAAAGACAGATTCTGCTACCCGACTCTTCTCTATGTGACCACAGACGTCTAATTCGAAATAATAAGTGACTCAATAATTCAAAGATAATACTTTGGTTAACATTAAATCATTCACTAATGACATTATCACAGGACTTAGGAAAAAAACAAAACACTGAATTTTAAAAGGATGACCAACTTCTTGTGGCTCTTAAGATCACAAAAGCACTCACTGATATAATTATCTATGTAATTCTTAAAACCTTGTTTCCCAAAGCCAAAGAATCTAACTGTGTAAAACTGTGTCCCGATTCCAGTTTTAGAGCCTGCATTGTTCTCCCCTCCTGGCATTCCATCTGTGATTGGATACTTTGGCGGAATGGACGAGAGTATCAGACATTAGAGTCCAGGACCAAACAAACAAACAGACAAAACCCTACAGCAGCATGGACTTCCTGGAGGCTGCAGGGAGGCTGTGAAAAAAGGTAAGAGGAGGACTTCGTTGAAAACATGGCCTAAGGGAGACACCATGTTAGAAGATGAACATGTATTTGTCTTTCACTGTCTAGAACTTAGAATGTCTTTTCTCAAAGAAACACTGAAAATGATGAGTTCCCACACTAGTCCAAACAGAAAACCTATTTTAGATAATGACGTGAATTAAAAAAAAACAACTATACATTAGCTGTGACAAATAACAAGATCAATGCAATAATGCTGTGCTATGCTCAATAGTGCCCAACTCTTTGTGGTCCCATGGACTGTAGCCCACCAGGCTCCTCTGCCCATGGAATTTTCCAGGCAAGAATACTGGAGTGGGGCACCATTTCCTACTCCAGGGGATCTTCTTGACCCAGAGATTGAACGCTTGTTGTCTCTTGCTTCTCCTGCATTGGCAGGTGGATACTTTACCAGTAATGCCACCTGGGAAGCCCCAGTGTAACTGAATAACCTGTTTTAAGACCCATGCGCCTCTGGGGCCCAGGAAACTGTGGAACAGACCCCTGCCTATCTGAGCTGAGTTAAAACCCCCTTCCGTGAGCCCTCAAGTTTCAGCACACCTGTCTGACTCACTGGCCCTTAAACTCATTCCTAGTTTCCATGGACTTTTAGTTTTGACATCCATTTTTAGTCAACCTAATAAACACTCTCCAACAGCATCCACATCAATTTCACATGGTGAAACAGCTTAAATACTCTAAAGACAGAGCCATACACTCCTCTCACAACTCAAGACTGCCAGGCAAGTGGAAGTGGAGACACGGAGAGTAGAGGAGTTTCCTGACCTTCCCCAGGCTCCAGCGAGGCCTGACCCTGACTCTGACCACACTGCTTTGAGACCATGACAGCAAGGAAGTTGGAATGGGTGTCATCTCCAGACTTCTCAAGCTGCCTGGGATGGTGACCACTTGTCCTCATTCTATCCCAGAGCCCAGAACAGTGCCAGCACATGGCAAGTGATGAGATAAGAAGGAAAGTTTATACAAGCCTCGCTTCCAGATTTTATCATCACCCCACAAGAGGCCTCCACCCTTTTGGACCACACTTCTCCCATCTGACCCTCCAAAGTGAGGGGAAGGTCAGATAGACTGGCCTTTCACATTCTGATCTCAAGCCCTACTCATCTACCTACTTTGATCACAACTCCCAAGTAGACAACTCATTTTTCACCCAACTATAGTCTGCTATATTAGTGAACATAGAGCAGTGCCCTGCCCAGCACACATGCAATGTGCAAACATATTCATGAACAATGGCTGTTTACAAACACATGGTCAAAAAGAAACATGGTATCTCCAGAGGCAACTGGCCTTAGAGTGGACATGCTGGTTATTAACTTCCTAAGACGTTTCTTTGTTAATGCTACTAATAAGTAGCATTAACACAAATGCTACTAACACAAAATACTACTAATAAATAATTACTAAAATAATAAATGCAATGGAAAATATAGACAATTAGGGTATTTGTAAGTCGGGGATATTGACTCATCAGTTTTGAAATCGTACCTACAATTTTTCTTGAGTAGATATACACTTTGAGCCTAGGATCCCAGTCCAATGATTTTAATGTACTGATAAAATGAAAGAACAAAAGGAAAACACCACAATGACATCAGAGTACCTACTCTCATGCCACCAACTGGTATTAAAAAAGTCCTGTATCAGTCTATACTTTCCTTTATATTATAAACTAAGACTCACTTACTTGTTCAAAATATCTAAAAATAGAGAAAAATTATTTTTGCAGGTTTTCTAAGAGTACAGCTCTTTCACAGTTTCAATTCCAAGGTAAACACTATTAATTACATGGTAAAAATAACATTTTGAATGTTCATACACTGCGGGACATATTCTGCATTTGCTAGATGTGTCTTTGAAAAGCCCGGTTTTTATGCATTGCTTTGGACATGTGTTATTAAATACCGTCATTTAATATAATAGCAAAAAATTTAAATTTTTCCAGACATTGCCCTAGGGCAAAAATCTTTGGAATCATCAAACGTACTCCCCAAGTGTGTAACTATTCCTATTAGACTGCCCAAAGTAAATAGAGTTAGGCAGAAACCTTGACACTAACTTTACACTTAGGCAGACACCTCAGGGGAGAGAAATATTTAATGAACTGACAGAACAGAAAGCAAGAAGCCCACAGCTACCACGTGGGGATGAAAGCGCTCCAGGGCAGGCAGCCTTGTTCATCTCTTTCTCTCCCTGGAGGATCTGAATTCTTTCACCATACTCACCACTATTTCTCAAGACCATCTTTCTCTCTGCCCACTTTTATCTTACCCTCCTTCCAAATTCATCAACTTTTTCTTCAGCCTCATCTCCTAAGCTACTTTTCTACTTTGAAACTCCTTCACCCAGATATTCATGAAATTATAGGAAGGAGGGCCTCTTGGAATCAGTCGTATGAATCAGTCGAAGACAGGAAAGCGTAGAAGCGGGGGTGTGGCGACAGGGTGAGAAGAAATGGGGCAGCTCGGGGTTCAGACCAGCTCTTGTGCCTGAGTCTGAAATAGTCCTCCTTACACAGCAGTAAGGCAGAGCAGACTATATCCCACTAAGCCTCTAAGTTGGTTAAGAAATACCATCTACCTACACTAGGTAGCTCAAAGCAAGGAAGCAGTCTCAGGTTTCGTAAGTGGATAGCCAGAGCATGGGCAAATACCTTCCCTCTGACCTGCTAGTGAGAGGTCACTTCTTTCTGGTAGCTACTCTCATTTCTCAGGCTGGGTCCACGATACTATATTATTTTATTTGCCCTTCACAGGCCAGAGGAAAGCTTTCACATGAGGCAACTGCACGAAATTTCCCACTTCATTTGTGACTTTTTTTTTTTTTAATACTAGCATCATTAAGTAAGTAAGTAAGTAAAGTCGCTCAGTCGTGTCCGACTCTTTGCGACCCCGTGGACTGTAGCCCGCCAGGCTCCTCCGTCCATGGGATTCTCCAGGCAAGAATACTGGAGTGGGTTGCCATTTCCTTCTTCAACCAGCATCATTAGGAAGGAACTAACCATCACAGAAAGGTACATTCTACCTTTGCTCTCAATGGTTCTAAAATTGAGCCTTCCCAAAGGTGGGAAAGCCGTGAGGGAGGGCAGACAGACAGGCATGAGAAGTCCTGGGTGTGGCTGGCTATATGGAGATTGGAGGACCTTGACAATGTCTGGAGTCTGAAATATGCAAAGTGCAATTATCTGCCAACCAATTAGCGTGATGTTCAGCTCTGCACAATTGTGTAATGGGAAACCCTGATGCAATGTTTAAATAACCAAAATCACAGAGATGAAGGAAATGATACATCTCTCCCAGTTTTTGTAGGTACCGCAAAACCTCAATGGACACTATATAGAAGGGAGACTTTAAAAATCAATGACTCCATTAAAAACTGCTTTTTAACCATTTTCAAGTGCAACAGCTAATTAAATCGCTTATTTCTCACTGTCAAACTTAACATCTTCTGAAAAAGAACTTTGCTGAAGTTAAAACCGAGGCAATGCCAAGGAATCATTTTGTCTCCCACAGAAATAATTTCAGAATACGTTTTTTCCCACAACATATATCCATGAATTCATGCTGCAACCACTGCCTCTAACAACAAACACCAAACTATACAACAGACACCAAACTATAGGAATATATTTCCATTTCTAGGGAAGGGAGGCTCGATGGTAACATGTCACGTAAACCTCTTCCACTGTTGGCATGAAGGGCAGTACTGCAAAAGGACTGGCAAATGAGAAAACATAAGATCCCTCCTAAAATCCTGTTGGCCTCGTTTATTATTTCAAAATTTTGTAAACGCTTTAAACCCAAAAGTAACTGAAGCAAATAAAGAAAAAAAATGGTAAAGTATAACAACTGCCTCCCCTTAGGCAGGAAAGCCGCCTAGCTCAGTTAACTAAGGATCCCTGTCAAACTGCGACGGCGAAAGAGAAAAGTTGGTCAATTTAAGAAAATGATACCCATGCAGGCTTCTGGGACCACCTCTAGGTGCTGCTGTAGAGACCCCCCATCCTACAGATTCCCCATTTCTCTCCCGGTTGTTTTAGCTTCCCCCCCTCCCCCTGACCGCACTGCACTGCGCAAAGCCTTCGCAGACAGTCACTTGGAACCTCCGGGCGGATGAAAAAGCCTCCGAAACTAACCCCCTCCCAGGTTCAAGGAGCCGAACAATGGCTTCCGACTTTTCCTTCCAAACGATGTTGCGGACGGACAAGCCATACAAGAAAATTACGGGCAGGTGTGTCAAGGCAACCAGGAGCCCAAAAGGACAGCGACCCCCCACCCCGACCCCGGGCCCTGCTCCCCTCCCCCGAGCCCCATCACGGAATGTTCCTAAAGGTTACAGCAGACCCCGGAGCCGGAGAGAACGGTCAGAGCCCGGCAGGTGCGCGGCCACAGGGTGGGGCGGGCCTGCGCCAGGCTCCAGCTGCGATCGAAGCGCCTGCATCCGAGAAACCTGGCGAGACCCGCTGGAAGGAGCTCAAGAGGGAAACCTTGCGGGCGCCGGGGGAGGGGAGCGCCTTAACGTTCGGATCCGATTTAACCAGTGCCCGCCCGCCCGCCCGCCCGCCGGTCCTCGGACCCGCAACACCCCAACAGCCGCCGGGCGGGCGGCGGAGGGCAGTCGGGGCCGAGGCCGAGGTTCCCCCCCCGGGGGAGGATGGCGAGGATGGAGAGGACGGCGAGGACGGCGAGGATGGAGAGGACGGCGAGGACGGCGAGGATGGCGAGGACGGCGAGGACGGCGAGGACGGCGAGGATGGCGAGGACGGCGAGGATGGCGAGGCGGCGGCTTTACCTGTGATGGACAAGGTCCAGCGGTAGAACTCCACGGTGTCGTTCAGCGCCGTGGACACCGCGTTCAGGACGCTGCCCGGCTCCGAGTCCAGGAGCCCCATCCCGGCCGAGAGCGGGCGCCGGCGGCGACGCGAGGAGGAAGCGGACACCCCGCGGGAGGGCTGGCCTCGGCGGCGGCGGCCGGGGGACCCCCTTCCCCCGCGAGTCCCCCCGTCTAACGGCGGCGGCGGCGCCGCAGCTGCGTCCTCGCCTCCTCCTCGGGGCCCCGCGGCGGCGGGGACGCGGCGGCGAGGAGCCGGGCGGAGGGCAAGGGACCGTCGAGGCTCCGGGGAGGAGGAGGAGGGAAGGAGAAGCAGGCGGAGGAGATGCCGCCGCGCGCGCCGGGCGCTGCACCAGTCTGCCGCCGCGCGCCGCCGCCGCCGCTCCAGTCTTCTCGGCCGGCGTCACGTGGCCGCGCAGGGCGGAGGGGCCGGCGCGCCCCTCCTCCCGCCCGCGCGCGCCCGCGCGCGCGCCCGGGGACGGCGCAGGGATGCTGCGGCGGGGGCGGCGGCCGCGCAGGCGCCCCGGATCCCTGCTCTGGCCGCCGCGTTCGGGGAGACCCGCACGGCGGCTTCCCCGCGCCCTCTTCGCCCAGGTCACCCGCCCCACCGCATCCCCAGCCCCTTTCCCGCCTCCCTCTCCCTCTAGGCCGCTGCGGAGAAGTCTTCCGCCTGCCCACAGGTGATCTCGGATCCGCCCGGGATGCGTCTTAGAAAACAGGACAGGTGAAGGATGGGAGTCTTGTGGGCAAGGCTGATGGGCGACGTGCTTTGGTCCCTACTTGTCAATCATTTCGGTGTCCCTTGGGTTTTTGTTTTTGATTTTTGGTTGGTTGGTTTGTTTCACCTCCGCCTGCACTGATGTCACCACTATAAGGGAGATGCTGAAGTTATCCTTCTAAATAAGTAAAAGGATATTTGTCTTCTGAGCTACGGTGATGGAGAATGGACTTTGGGGAGCTAATCATTAACAAGTTAAATAATTTGAATAAATGCTCACGTTTATTGTTCGGTAGAGTCTTTTAATATTCAGGGAGTAATCAAAGCAGTGTAATTGTTAAATGAGGTTATAATAAGTAAATGAGGTCATTAGGAGAAGAAAGAGGGCCTAGAGAGGCCTTACAGTTAGAGAAGTCTGCTCAGACCTGAAGGAGTTGTGGTGAATCTGAAAGGATGATTACTCAGGAGACAAAAGACAATCTAGGCAAAAGAGGGATGACTTGTTTATTTATTTATTGTTTAGATGAGAAGAAGATAGGAGGCCACAAGATAATCTTACCCCTGAAAAGTGAACCTCTAAAAAGTACCAAAACTACACTACATTCAGTTCATAATTAGCTTCTGACATCAAATAAGACCTTTGAGAATAGTCCAATAACCTTTTCACCTACTTGATATTTAACCATGTCACCTACTTTTTGTGTAACCTTTTCACCAATTGTTGATTTAGGATGCTCCAGTTAAAGGCCACTGATGGATCAATAAATACAGGCCTTTGAGTGCAGTGTTAATTTCTTGTGCTCTTTGACAGTATTAAAATAATCTGAATACTATCTTTGTCATAGTTATTTGTTTTCCAATTGACCTGTTATATGATCTTTGATTTTATTTTATATTGGAAGCATCCTGGAGGATAAGAATTATTTTGGGTTCCTTTTCAAAGACCCAACCCAGTGCTATAAATAAGTATTTATGATGATGTCAAAATGATAATATATTTTTTCAGAACATAAAAAGAACTGTAAGTGGCAGACATTTTAAGGAGAGAAGCGATAACTAAAAGTAACTGATTTATTGTATCACACAAGTAACCAGAGTCTTCATTAAATGCTTTTTTTTTTTTTTTTGGAAATTAACCAAACAAAATGTAATTTATCAAAAAACCAGACTGAAGGTTTTTATATTGAAATTATGGTTTCTCAAGTCTCAACCTAAATTTATGTGTATCTGTCCCATTCTAGAAGCTATACAGTATGTATAAAACATCCTGTCAAGTTTGGAGAGTGGATTGTTGTTTTAGTTGCTAAGTCCCGTCTGACTCTTGTGTGACCCCGTGGACTGTAGCCTGCCAGGCTCCTCTGTCCATGGGATTTCCCAGGCAAGAATACTGTAGTGGATAAGAGTGAATAATGATCAACAATTTACTCTTCTATTTTGATGGTCTGGCAAGGTTCAGATTAGTTTGAATTTCATCTAGAAAATTGACTACTATTTCTGCATTGTGAGATCCTGAATACTTTCTATGGAGAACAGATCCCTCCCCTCTTTCGCTTTCACATTTGCAAAATCTCAGCATCTCTGCTTGTTTAATACAGTGTCAAATTCTTAAAACCATTTCAGATGGTATTTCCCCAGCCTCTTTTTTATAGTGAGGCCAACTTAAGTGCCTCTATTCACTAGGGGGCGCCTGTCACATATACAAAAATCCTAGACAAGTGATGACAGATGTCAGGCAGGGCACTTGCACGCAGGGCTTCCATGACCTACCTGGTAGAGTAGTATGTTTGTTTGCATTTATGGGCTGTCCAAACATACAACAAGAACCAGAGCCCTAGAACTTACCTCCCCTGACCTATCACCCAGCATGGAGACTGACAGGCCAGTCCTCAACTCACAAGGTGTGTACAAACACCACTGGCTGACCAAACCCAAAGTCTACCTACCCTATTTGTGCAACAGAAGACTTGCATGTCCACTCAGCTAGAGTGGCAGACATCTAACCAAGATCTTGGTGGCATTATGTCAGAACAAAATCAAATACAAGCATCCATGGTTGGTATCTGCAAAATTTTGAGAATGGAGTTCTTTCTTGGGGAATGAATATAAATACAACACAGTTACCTACAAAAACTAAAGGAGAGGATATGATTATAAAAAGATCATTTTACATAAAATAGCAAAATATATTTTAAATGTCTTCCAGCCCATACAGAGTTAAGAACATAAATCAAGCTATCCACTTTTTTCCCCTGGTGTTTCTGTATTTCCATGTTGTCAATATTGTCAGCAACCTATGCTTTCAAAGAAAGCAGAACTTAAAAATCTGTTGAGTCAGGAGTGAAAGGAAGTCTGATAAAGAGCAGTAGAGAGACCCTGAATCTTACAGAAGTAAATGTTGCCAAGTGGATCATACTCACAGAAAATGAAGAAAATCGATAGTAATTGCTGTCTATTAGTTCTAGTTTTCTGTTAATTCCACTGGCCATTCCACCCCCTACTCCATAAAGGTAAAAAAGTATGTGGTATCCATTACACCATGAAAGAAAGTGAAAGTGAAAGTTGCTCAGTTGTGTCCGACTCTTTGTGACCTCAAGGGCTATTCAGTCCATGAAATTCTCCAGGCCAGAATACTGGAGTGGGTAGCCTTTCCCTTCTCCAGGGGATCTTCCCAACCCAGGGATCGAACTCAGGTCTCCCATATTGTAGGCAAATTCTTTACCAGCTGCTGCTGCTAAGTCGCTTCAGTTGTGTCTGACTCTGTGTGACCCCATAGATGGCTGAGCCACATATATTCTTAGCTAGTTTGGAATTACAATCTTTTCCTTAAGGCACCTTTCATTAAAAATTTGTTAGGATGTTTACTTTTTTGTTACCTTGTATATAATTATTTTTATTATATGAAGTGGATATTGATTCTCCTGATAATTCTTGTATATTGAAAAAATTACAAATAAAACAGTGAAGTGAAAATCCCTCACAATCTCATCTCTCTTCTTTTTCCAATTTTTACACATCTATTGGAGAAGAAAATGGCAACCCACTGCAGTATTCTTGCCTAGAGAATCCCATGGACAGAGGAGCCTGGTGGGCTGCTGTCCATAGGGTCGCACAGAGTTGGACACAACTGAAGTGACTTAGCATGCATGCATTACACGTCTATATAAGCTCTTTTCTCTTTACAGAAATGTTTATTTTAATGCTATTCTATAATCTGCTTTCTAAAAATAGAAATCTATTTCTTAACAATAGATTAGAGCACTTTTCAATGTAAAAATACTGACTACATAATATTCCATTATATGGATATACCACAATTTATTTAGTCTCTGCAATTTAGATTGTTTACAACTTGAGCTATTATAGCAATTTAACTGTTAGTACCCCAGTATGCACAATTTTGTGAACTTGTCTAACTATATTCTTAGCATAAATTTCTACAAGGGAAATTTCTAAGTCAAGGAGCTTTAATTTAAAATTTTGGGTATCTGATGAATAAACTGTGGAAAATTCTGAAAGAGATGGGAATACCAGACCACCTGATCTGCCTCGTGAGAAATTTGTATGCAGGTCGGGAAGCAACAGTTAGAACTGGACATGGAACAACAGACTGGTTCCAAATAGGAAAAGGAATTCGTCAAGGCTGTATATTGTCACCCTGTTTATTTAACTTATATGCAGAGTACATCATGAGAAACGCTGGACTGGAAGAAACACAAGCTGGAATCAAGATTGCCAGGAGAAATATCAATAACCTCAGATATGCAGATGACACCACCCTTATGGCAGAAAGTGAAGAGGAACTAAAAAGCCTCTTGATGAAAGTGAAGGTGGAGAGTGAAAAAGTTGGCTTAAAGCTCAACATTCAGAAAATGAAGATCCCATCACTTCATGGCAAATAGATGGGGAAACAGTGGAAACAGTGTCAGACTTTATTTTTCTGGGCTCCAAAATCACTACAGATGGTGACTGCAGCCATGAAATTAAAAGACGCTTACTCCTTGGAAGGAAAGTTATGACCAACCTAGATAGTATATTCAAAAGCAGAGACATTACTTTGCCAACAAAGGTTCATCTAGTCAAGGATATGGTTTTTCCAGTAGTCATGTATTGATGCAAGAGTTGGACTGTAAAGAAGGCTGAGTGCCAAAGAATTGATGCTTTTGAACTGTAGTGTTGGAGAAGACTCTTGAGAGTCCCTTGGACTGCAAGGAGATCCAACCAGTCCATTCTGAAGGACATCAGCCCTGGGATTTCTTTGGAAGGAATGATGCTAAAGCTGAAACCCCAGTACTTTGGCCACCTCATGTGAAGAGTTGACTCATTGGAAAAGACTCTGATGCTGGGAGGGATTGGGGGCAGGAGGAGAAGGGGACGACAGAGGATGAGATGGCTGGATGGCATCGCTGACTCGATGGATGTGAGTCTGAGTGAACTCCGGGAGTTGGTGATGGACAGGGAGGCCTGGCGTGCTGTAATTCATGAGGTCACAAAGAGTCGGACACGACTGAGCGACTGATCTGATCTGATCTGATGACTGATTAACCTCCAGAATTACATCAGTTCATAATTCCACCAACATTATGAAAGTGTGCTCATTTCTATACACCCCATTATTCTTGCTGAATTTAATTATGTTTTATAGTCATTACTAATCAGATGGGCTGATAATGATACTTACTGTTGCTTAACAGTTAATCATGTTTATTGGCATTTAAGCTTCTTTCTTTTGAGAACTGCCTACTTGTATTTGTTGCACACTTTATTAGTTACATCTATTTTTCTTACTGATTTATAAGAGATTTTATGTAATAAAGTTATTGCTCTGTGTGTGTGTGCTAAGTTGCTTCAGTCATGTCCTCCTCTTTGTGACCCCATGGACTATAGCCCTAACAGTTTGCTATATATGTTGCTAATGTATTTTCCCAGTTTATTTATATTTCACTGGATTTATTATAATAATTTTTTTCTGTTTGTATTTTTTATCTTTTCTTTTTTTTGGTGGCCAGACCACTCAGCCTGTGGGATCTTAGTTCCATTTAAAATACAATGCTCAAAAAAATAAGTACCAAGAAAAGAATCTTTGAAGAAAGAGTTAAATTAAATGAGAGAGTCATAAATGCAAAGGCCTTGGTTAGCTCTGATTTCTCCTCAATCTAGAATCACATGTTTGTACTGCTTATTTATTTATTTGGCTGCACCAGGTCTTGGTTGCAGCATGCAGGATCTTTTTGTTGATCATGGGGAATCTTTTAGTTGTGGCACGCAGGATCTAGTTTCCCAACCGGGGATCAAACCCACACGCCCTGCAGTAGAAGCTTGGAGTCTTTAACAACTGGACCACCAGGGAAGTCCCTATAATAATTTTTAACTGTGCATATTGGAGGCTGGGGATAAAGCATACGTTAGGCTCACTCAAGGCTGTATATTGTCACCCTGTTTATTTAACTTATATGCAGAGTACATCATGAGAAACGCTGGACTGGAAGAAACACAAGCTGGAATCAAGATTGCCGGGAGAAATACCAATAACCTCAGATATGCAGATGACACCACCCTTATGGCAGAAAGTGAAAAACTAAAGAGCTTTCATTTTGATGAAAGTGAAAGAGGAGAGTGAAAATGTTGGCTTAAAGCTCAACGTTCAGAAAACTAAGATCATGGCATCCAGTCCCATCACTTCATGGCAAATAGATGGGGAAACAGTGGAAACAGTGGCTGACTTTATTTTGGGGGGCTCCAAAATCACTGCAGATGGTGATTGCAGCCAAGAAATTTTTAAGACACTTACTCCTTGGAAGGAAAGTTGTGACCAACATAGACAGCATATTAAAAAGCAGAGACATTACTTTGCCAACAAAGATCCATCTAGTCAAGGCTATGGTTTTTCCAGTAGTCATGTATGGATGTGAGAGTTGGACTATAAAGAAAGCTGAGTGCCAAAGAATTGGTGCCTTTGAACTGTGGTGTTGGAGAAGACTCTTGGGAGTCCCTTGGACTGCAAGAAGATCCAACCAGTCTATCCTAAAGGAGATCAGTCCTGGGTGTTCATGAGAAGGACTGATGTTGAAGCTGAAACTCCAGTACTTTGGCTACCTGATGCAAAGAACTGACTCATTTGAAAAGACCTGATGCTGTGAAAGATTGAGGGCAGCAGGAGAAGGGGACAACAGAGGATGAGATGGTTGGATGGCATCACCGACTCAATGGAAATGAGTTTGGGTGGACTCTGGGAGTTGGTGATGGACAGGGAGGCCTGGCATGCTACGGTTCGTGGGCTTGCAAAAAGTTGGACACGACTGAGCGACTGAACTGAACTGAACTGAGGCTCACTCATCACCACCTCCACCAGAATTATGAATCAGAATGGTTTTTCAAACTGTGTAACTTCTGGAAATTCCGATCTACACTTCTAGGAGCAAACACTACTCCCTTCCCAAGAATCTCAGCTCCAAACATCTTGCACTGAATATTCATTATTTTGAGATCCCCAGTACGTACACCCAGTCTAGACTCTTTTATAGATCAGTGCTCTTGGTCCTATCTCTCTTCACATAGCTATACTTCAAGGCCATATTGTGCATTCAGGGACATAGTGATGAGTGCCAAAGCACAGTATTGCTCCCAGTTCTTCTGGCTTGGTTATAATCCAGAAAGATTCTATCACACTCAACTGAGTATTTCTAGGTTTACGGTTCTTTCATTTACTACATCCTATAATATCACCATCTTCCCCAATGATATAGACCTTGACCATGAAATCTGATGATAAATGGAAAGTGTTAAGGAGAACACTTCTTCACCTTGCTCTCACCTTCCCATTACTGACAGTCAGTCTGGTTTCATCATAGCAGAAGACAAAAGAGACCCCTGAGAGAAAACCAATTCACGTGATAAAGAGACTGGCTGAATTTCAAGGACTTAGTATTGAAAATCTGACTCTTGATTCCAGGCCAGCATTTAGCTGACTGCAGAAGCCATCTTTCACCAGCCATCTTGATATTTATTCTGGGGATGCCTTCAGGAAAATGGCCATATGTGACTGAATTTAAAGAAAGTTGCTAGTGATGAGCTAAAGTGTTTGGGGCCCAGCAGCTATTCAGTAGGACATTCGCAGGAGAAGAAGAACTGCAGAAAAGTGAATGACCTCCCTTAGACCTTGGAGAAACAGCTGTGACCCTGAAGAATCCATGGACAAAATTAAAAGGCAAAGCTGAAGGAAAGTCTTGGCTTCTCTACTGTCATTTATATCTGCTCCCCTTTCTCATTCTTTTTCACTAGCTCCTCCTCTTCTTTCTGATCTTTGAATATCAGAATTCTTATATTACACCTCCTGCCTTTTGATCCATTCTCATGGCATTGGTTGCCATCTTTGTATAACTCCCAAATGTGTATTTCCAGTGTACAGCCTTCTTTCAAGTTCATAAATCTCACAGCTTGTGTGGTACTTTGTCTTTGATGGGCTTCAGGCGTCTGAATCTGAGATGTTAGAACACATTTCCCCCACGTCTGTTCTTGCTTCATCTTCTTTCATTACTACACATGCTCCAACCCATCACCGACACTTTACCCTCCCTTACCATCCATATGCAATCCATGACCAAGTCCGATCACTGCTACTGCAAAACGTATCTTGACTCCTTCCACTTCACTCAGCTCCACTGCATACACTTTAACCTAAGCTTCCATCATCTCCTCCTCGCCTTAATCACTTCATCCACCCCTTATCTGCTCTCTCTGCATGCATTTCTTTCCTCCTTCTCACACAGCAGTTTAAATACTCTTTTAAAATTGCCCATCAGATCATGGAAAATGATGTATCTGATAAGGAGTCAATAACCAAAATATACAAAGAATTCAATATCAAAGAAACAAGCTGATTAAAAAGTGCTGAAATTTGACAGAAAACAAAATTCTGTTAAGCAATTATCTCTTAATTAAAAAATAAATAAATTTTTAAAATAATGTAATTGAAAGAAAAATAAAATTCAGAAGTCAGTAAAAAAATAAAAGTGAGCAGAGGATCTGAATAGACGTTTTTTCTGAAGACGACATACAGATGGCTGACAGGCACATGAAAAGATGCTCAACATCTCTATCATCAGAAAAATGCAAATGAAAACCACAATGAGATAGCACCTTGCACCTGTGAGAATTGTTATCAAAAAGACAAGAAATGCAAGGGCTGGCAAGGATGTGGAGAAAAGGGAACCTTTGCACACTGTTGGTGGGAATGTAAGTTAATTCAGTCACTATGGAAAACATATGAAGGTTCCTCAAAAAATTAAAAATAGAACTGCCATGTGACCCAGCAATCCCATTTCCAGGTATTTTTCCAAAGAAAATAAAAACACTAGTTTTATTGCAGCATTATTTACAATAGCCAAGATATTGAAGCAATCTAAGTACACATCAATCAGTCCAGTTCAGTTCAGTCGCTCAGTCATGTCCGACTCTTTGTGACCCCATAGACTGCAGCACGTCAGGCTTCCCTGTCCATCACCAACTCCCACAGCTTGCTCAAACTCATGTCCATAGAGTCAGTGATGCCATCCAACTGTCTCATCCTCTGTCGTCCCCTTTTCCTCCTGCCTTCAATCTTTCCCAGCATCAGGGTCTTGTCCAATGAATCAGTTCTTCGCATCAGGTGGCCAAAGTACTGGAGTTTCAGCTTCAGCATCAGTCCTTCCAATGAATATTCAGGACTGATTTCCTTTAGGATTGACTGGTTGGATCTCCTCACAGTCCAAGGGATTCTCAAGAGTCTTCTCCAACACCTCAGTTCAAAAGCATTATTTTTTGGCTCTCAGCTTTCTTTATAATCCAACTGTTACATCCATACATGACTAGATGAACCTTTATTGGCAAAGTAATGTCTCTGCTTTTGAATATGCTGTCTAGGTTGGTCATAGCTTTTCTCCCAAGGAGCAAGCGTCTTTTAATTTCATGGCTGCAGTCCCCATCTGCAGTGATTTTGGAGCCCAAGAAAATAAAGTCTGTCACACCCATCAATAGATGACTGGATAAAGAAGATGTGTATGGCTAGACAGATGATATAGCTATAGATATAGATGGGCTTCCCAGGTGGTGCTAATGGTAAAGAGCCTGCCTACAATGCAGGAGTCCAGGGTTCAGTCCCTGGGTTGGGAAGATCCTCTGGAAGAGGGCATAGGAATCTACTCCAGTATTCTTCCCTGGGGAATCCCATGGACAGGGTAGTCTGGTAACTGCAATCCATAGGATCACAGAGTCAGACACAAGTGAAGTGACTTAGCATATATGCACACACGGATAGAGATATATCCACGCACACAGTAGATTTATTATTCAGCCATTAAAAAAAAGAATGAAATCTTTATATTTGTGACCACATGGATGGACCTAGAGGGTATTATGCTAAGAAAAATAAATCAAATTTAGAAAGACAAGTTCTGTATGATTTCACTTATATGTGGAATCTAAAAGCAAAACGAAAGAAAAAATGTAATAGAACAGTCATAGATACAGAAAACAAATGTGGTTACCAGAGGGGAAGGGCATAAGGGATGAGTGAAATAGCTGAGGGAGATAAACTTCCAGTTACCAAAAAAAAAAAAAGAGTGACAGGGATTAAATGTAAAGATGGGGAAATACAATTAATAATATTGTAACAACTTTGTTGGCTGACATGGTAATGACATCATGGTCATAATTTTGTAATGTATAGATATATTGACTCACCTATGTTATGCACCTGGAAATAACATAGTCTTGTAGGTCAATTCGGAAAAGGCAATAGCAACCCACTCCAGTATCCTTGCCTGGAGAATCCCAGGGACAGAGGAGCCTGGTGGGCTGCCGTCTATGGGGTCGCACAGAGTCGGATGCTACTGACATGACTTAGCAGCAGCAGCAGTAGGTCAATTATACTTCAATAAAAAAAAAAAAAAAGGAGACCTACACTAGCTAACACAATACTGAAAAAGAACAAAATTGGAGAACTTACACTGCTTGATTTCAAGAGTCACTGTAAAGCTACAGTAATCAAGACAGTGCAACACTGAGAAAAGGATGTATACATAGAACAATAGAAAAAGTACCCCAGAAAGAGACACACAGATATCCTCAACTGATCTTTGACAAAAGTACAAAGGCAATTCAATGGAAAAGGAATAGTCTTTTCAACAAGTTGTTCTGGAAAAAATTGTGTCCATATACAAAATAAAACAAAAACCATACATCTTTCACCAGAATTAACTCAAACTGGATCACAGATCTAAGTGTAAAATGTAAAATAATAAAACTTCTAGATGAAAACATAGGATATAATCTAGGTGACCTTGGTTGCAATGATGAGTTTTTAGATACAACACCAAAGTCACAATCCATGGAAAAAAAATTAAGAGGCTGCCCTGTCAGTTCAGTGGTTAAGACTCTACACTTCCACTGCACGGAGCATGGATTCAGTCCTTGGTCAGGGAACTAAGATCCCACATGCCACATGGCACAGCCAAAAACAAACAAACTGATAAGTCATTAAAATTAAAAACTTCTGCTCTGTTAGAGACTGTTTAGAAAATGAAAAAACAAGCCACAGACTTGGAGAAAATACTTGCAAAACATTTTTCTGATAAAGGACTTGTATCCAAAATATAAAAAGAATTCTTAGCATTCAACAAATCCTTAGTATTCAACAATAATAAAACAATTCAGTTTAAAATTAAGCAAAAGAATCAGACACTTCACCAAAGAAAATATACAGATGGTAAAGAAACATGTCGGAGGCTCAGTATCATGTGTCATTAGAGAACAGCAAATTAAAACAATGAGATACTACTAAATGCCTATTAGAATGACTAAATTTAAAAAAAAAAAAAAAAGGAAAAGAAAACCTTGGTAACACCAATCGCTGGTTAAGGTACACATTAGACGAAACTCTCATTCACTGGTAGCAGAAATGCAAAGTCGTACAGCCACTCTGGAAGGCAGTTTGGCGGTTTTTTACAATGCTAAACATAGTCTTACCATGCAATCTAGAAACTGTACTCATGAGTATTTCCCCAACTAATCTGACAATTTATGTCTACACAAAAAGCTGCACATAGATATGTATAGCAGCTTTTTCATAACCACCAAAAACAGAAAGTAACCAACCTGCTCTCCCATAGATGAATGGATACAGAAATTGTGGTACATCCATACAGTGGAATATTATTCAGCAAAACAAAGAAATAAGACATGAAAGACATGGATGAAACTTAAATGTATATTGCTAAGTGAAAGAAACTAGTGTGAAGAGGGCTACACACTGTACAATTCCAATTATTTGACATTTCTGAAAAGGCAAAACTATGGAGAAAGTAAAAAGATCTGTGGTTTCTGAAGGGCTCAGGGAGATAGGAAGAGGCTAAATATGTCTAGTACAAGGAATTGTGTGGGTGATATACTCTTGTATATGATACTGTGATGGTAGATAAATAGCACTATGCATTTCTCACAATCCATAGAGCTTTAGAGCAAAGAGTTGAGCCTTAATATATTATTCATTTAGAAGGTTGGGGAATAGCAGGATGGAATACAGGCTGTGACAAAAGAATGTAACTGTATTACAGAATGTATGGAACAACCACATTGAAGAGGGTCAGGGTAAAATTTGCTGCCCTAGTAGATTTGGAAGTGAGTAGAGTCTATAAGTGGAGAAGGCAATGGTACCCTACTCCAGTACTCTTGCCTGGAAAATCCCATGGACAGAGGGGCCTGGTGGGCTGCAGTCCATGGGGTCGCTAGGAGTTGGACACGACTAAGTGACTTCACTTTATTTTTTCACTTCCATGCATTGGAGAAGGAAATGGCAACCCACTCCAGTGTTCTTGCCTGGAGAATCCCAGGGATAGGGGAGCCTGGTGGGCTGCCATCTATAGGGTCGCACAGAGTCGGACACGACTGAAGCAACTTAGCAGCAGCAGCAGCATAGTCTATAAGACTAAAGGCAAAAGGAAATGCTCATAGGCAATGTACTCTAGTTGCTAAGGTTGTTTCCCACAGGAGTACAAGTCCACAGTTCTGATGCTGCTATATGAGTCCACTGGAACTGAACAATTAAGTAACTGGATGGAGAATAGCATGAGCCAGGTTTCTCATTGTTGAAGTGGAAGCTTATAAATAAGCAAGGAAAAGATTATTATAAATTAGCCATGGGGTGATAGAGTTGGAGAAATCCATATAAAATCATTATTAGCTTAATTTATTGATAGAGATGTGTATATACACATGTATCTTTGCTCTGTCAGCTTCGAGGGCTTAGAGGCACTGACACCCTTCTGGCAACAAGCACACTTAGTACCCAGATTTTGGTTCCTAACACTATTCTCCTATCAAAGTAAACAAAGATAAAATGACCGATTCTAGGACTGGGGTAGGAATGTATAAGATGACCCCCGAACATCTTTTAGTACCAGGAAGTCATGAAATCCTCAAGAAAAGAAATACAAATTGGTGTGAGTTTTGACAAAGGGACACAGGAAACAACTGGAAGAGCTCCCAGTGCCCAGAGCTGGAACACTTTGAGTGAAAAAATAGAGAAAGTAGTATTGCCTTGTAACCCAAAGTGTAAAATAAGATCCATGAGTCCAAACAGATAGAAGTGATTGAACAAATAAATATAGGGGGAAGAAGAGAGAAATCCCTTGCAGAAGAATTCTAAAAAATTAGGTAGCTATTCCCCACTCGATGGGATGGGGTATAACACCCCACTCCCTAAGTGAGGGCTGCTTGTAGTAACTTCTTTCCAAAGAGCACAATGTGGAAAGGGAAGAAAAAAAAAGTAACTTTTTGTTAGATAAATCTGACAAATACTACCTAAGCTAGGTGATCAAGGTCAACAGTGACAGTGATAAGAAAGATTGATAATATGTACCCTTGCTTTGATGTGATAAAAATAACATTTTACCTCTGTGGTCTTATTCCCCCAAGCCTATAACCCCAGTCTAATCATGTGAAAAACATTAGGTGAATTCCAGTTGAGGAGTATTCTACAAAAAAATAGCTTGAAAAAGTGAAGTCGCTCAGTCGTGTCCGACTCTTTGTGACCCATGGACTGTAGCCTACCAGGCTCCTCCATCCATGGAGTTTTCCAGGCAAGAATACTGGAGTGGGTTGCCATTTCCTTCTCCAGGAGATCTTCCCAACCCAGGGATTGAACCCAGGTCTCCCGCATTGTAGGCAGATGCTTTACCATCTGAGCCACCAGGGAAGTCAAAATATCTTAGTTCTCCACAAAACTAAGTTCATCAAAAGCAAGGAAAGTTTGAGAAACTGTAACAGACAAGAGGCATTTAAGGAGACCTGAAAACTAAAAGTAACATAGTATTTTGGATGGGATCCTGGAAAGGAAAAAGAAACACTGAGAAAGTTTGAATAAAGTACTGACTCAATATTGGCTTAGTAACTGTGACAAATATGCAATATGAAAATGAGATGTTAATAATAAGGGAAACTCTGCGGGGTGTATATGAGAACACTGTACTTTGCAATTTTCATTTATATTCAATCTATTCTGAAGAATAAAGATTATTTTAAAATCATCAATAAATAAAATGTGAAAAATAATTATAGCCTTTTGAAATCATTTCAATTATGTGGTTTATCTTAAAAGAAATAACTACCAAATGTATCTTACGGTATAATCAGTTGAATTTGGTACCTAAGCATACATACGTTGTGAGATTTAAATGAGATCAGACATGGAAAACAGTATGACCACTCAAAGGATATTGGTTGCTCTTCCTATTGTAGAAGCTGATTACTCAGGTGTAATCCACAAAGAATCAACAATGCAGCAAAAAGACAAGTAAAACAAGTATAATAAAGGGTAGTAAGTGATGACTAACGACTCTTCCTTTGCCAACTGTGTAACATTGGAAGATGAGTTAATCTCACCGCCTCAGTCTCTGGCAGCCCCAGTAAATGTAGTAATAAAAATATTAATCTCAATGACACCATTGATGACAAATTGCTACAGAAGTATGCTGAGGGGCAATAGAAACAACAGGATCTCCTAACCTAGACTGTGGATATCACTGGTTTTTCTAGAAAAGATAGAAGCTAAGATATATGTCATGAATACATGTTAAACTAATTTATATACAAACATTCAGTGAGTTTCTACTACATATATTAAGCTCTACTTAATTTTTTGGAACTCAAATCAAGAGTAATTTCACATTACTGCCCATCACATCTCTGCCTTCTATAACTTTTACTTTTCTTTTAAATGTTTGACATCAGTCAATTTTATATCTAGAATCAACAGGCATTCTTTAAAGAAAAAATGTCTTTGTAAATTGGACAGTGTTCTCCCTAGCCAGAGCATGTATAGAATAAAATTGCAAGGGTTTAGCAGTGAATAGGGCCTAAACAATCATAAAATTATTCCTAGTTTTAAACTCAAACTAGAAATTGAAAGAAACATTATTTTCTCATGCTCTACTGAGATCATTTTTACCAAGAAACTAAACTGTCTGTGAGTCATAAGGTCTATTGGGTGGAGCTAATTTAATTGATCTGCAATGTCACAAATTTTAATTATCAAAAATGAATCAGATTCAGCAACATTTCTAATATTACCTATCTATTTTGGTCCAGAATAATACAAAAGATTTCCAAATAAAGGATGATACATGAATTAGTATTGGGCACAAAATCCTCAAAGCTGTGAAATAACCAGTTTCTTGGTAAATTTCTGGTAGTATGAATTTATTTATTCCTTTTTGATCTAGAGTAAGTAAGAACAAGACCAAAGGAAAACAACATAGTTTGATCATATTTTGTTAGATTCCTAACTAAGACAGTGCTCATTTTACTGATAGAATTTTTCTTTGGCACTTCCTTTGTATGCAACAGATCACAGATTTTAGGAGCAACTAGGGGACTTCTCTGGTGGCTCAGTGGTCAAGAAACTCTATCCACCTACCAATGCAGGCGACATGGGTTTGATTTCTGGTCTGGAAAGATTGCACATGCCACGGAGCAACTTAGCTAGCACACCACAACTACTGAGCCTGTGCTCTAGAGCCCGGGGTCTGCAGCAGGAAAGCCACAGAAATAAGAAGCCCGAGCACCACAGCTAGACGGAAGCCCCCACTTGCTGCCACTAGAGAAAAGCCCGCAGCAATGAAGACCCAGCACAGCCAACAAATACATAAGTAAATAATTTTTTTTTAAAAAAAGAGCAACCAGGAAGATAGAGAGTATGTTATAATGGAAAGCATCCTGGTCCCGGAATTAGGAGGCCTCAGTTCTGTTTTTATCTCTGGCCCTAAGATGTGTGGGCGTGGACAAGGCCCAAGGCCTGGACAAGAGTCTCCTTAAGGCTCTTCTTATCTGATAAATGATGATAATACATTCCTTATCTTCTTCAAATAGTTGTTGTGTGGGTCGAACGAGATAAAGATCATTAGAGTTAAATTATGACATTTTACCAGTGAAATTGTTATCAATGAATATACTTTAAAGAGAATAAATTCATCAACAGATATTGAAAAATGTTTTAAAAAGCTATTGTGATATACCTCTCTTCATTAACAATTGAATTAAGTAACCACAGAAAATGTTCTAAATTTTACTTTGTAGGTACAAAATAGAAATGACCATTGCAATAGCTAGTTAGCAATAGTTAACCATTGCTAACTATTTCTTCCTGTGGGGGAAAAATTATAGCCCTCTGAATACTCTATAGTATATTCTCATGTTGAGAAAACCACACCCAAAACAAAGACAATTAAAAACAATTATATAGATTGACCACCACAAATGTAATTTTAGGTAGATTAGCAATGTTAATGGTTAGTACAGTTCCTAAAAAGAATAATATGAGCTACATTCTCTAAAATTTGATGAAATACTGTATTAACATTATTTTCTCTCATACAGAATTATCAAGGGATTATATTGGGAAAAGAAATTATAAATTTTCTTTGGAATTGTATCTGTCTCCTTACAGCAAATACCTTTCTCCCTTGCCTTTATATCATGCTTTCTCTCCATGTCATTCGAAGAAGGCAATGGCACCCCACTCCAGTACTTTTGCTTGGAAAATCCCATGGACGGAGGAGACCGGTAGGCTGCAGTTCATGGGGCCGCTACGAGTCGGACACGACTGAGCGACTTCACTTTCACTTTTCACTTTCATGCATTGGAGAAGGAAATGGCAACCCACTCCAGTGTTCTTGCTTGGGGAATCCCAGGGACGGGGGAGCCTCCTGGGCTGCCGTCTATGGGGTCACACAGAATCGGACATGACTGAAGTGACTTAGCATAGCATATCCATGTCATTTCACTGCAGGTGAGAGAAATATACAATTCCTCTAAGAAGTCATCTAAAAAGGAGAGGCCAAGAAATGCTACTTATCAGTTCTCAGCTTCCTAGAAAGTGAAAGTGAAAGTAGAGTCGCTCAGTCCCATCTGACTGTTTGCGACCCCATGGACTGTAGCCTACAACGCTCCGTCCATGGGATTTTCCAGGCAAGAGTACCGGAGTGGGTTGCCATTTCCTTCTCCAGGAGATCTTCCCAGCCCAGGGATCCAGTCTGGGTCTCCCGCATTGTAGGCAGATGCTTTACCATCTGAGCCACCAGGGAAGATAGTAGACAAAGATGTCACTGTAGTTCAGTCACTAAGTAGTGTTCAACTCTTCGTGACCCCATGGACTCGAGCAAGCCAAGCTCCTCTGTTCTTCACTATGTCCCGGAGTTTGCTCAAATTCATGTCCATTGAGTCAGTGACACCATCCAACTGTCTCATCCTCTGCTGCCCCCTTCTCCTCCTGCCTTCAATCTTTCCCTGCATCAGGGTCTTGTCCAGTGAGTTGGCTCTTTGCATCAGGTGGCCAAAGTATTGGAGCTTCAGCTTCAGCAACAAACCTTCCAATGAATATTCAGGACTGATTTCCTTTATTTATTTTTTTTAATTTAAATTTATTTATTTATTTATTTTTTGGAGGCTAATTACTTTACAATATTGTAGTGGTTTTGCCATACATTGACATGAATCCACCACGGATGTACATGTGTTCCCCATCCTGAACCCCTCTCCCACCTCCCTCCCCATCCCATCCCCCTGGGTCATCCCAGTGCACCAGTCCCAATCACCCTGTATCATGCATTGAACCTGGACTGGTGATCCATTTCACATATGATAATATACATGTTTCAATGCCATTCTCCCAAACCATCCCACCCTTGCCCTCGCCCACAGGGTCCAAAAGACTGTTCTATACATCTGTGTCTCTTTTGCTGTCTTTCATACAGGGTTATCATTACCATCTTTCTAAATTCCATATATATGCATTAGTATACTGCATTGGTCGGAAAAGGCAGTGGCACCCCACTCCAGTACTCTTGCCTGGAAAATCCTATGGACTGAGGAGCCTGGTAGGCTGCAGTCCATGGGGTCGCTGAGAGTCGGATACGACTGAGTGACTTCACTTTCACTTTTCCCTTTCATGCATTGGAGAAGGAAATGGCAACCCTCTCCAGTGTTCTTGCCTGGAGAATCCCAGGGACGGGGAGCCTGGTGGGCTGCCGTCTATGGGGTTGCACAGAGTCGGACACGACTGAAGTGACTTAGCACCAGCATACTGTATTGGTATTTTTCTTTCTAGCTTACTTCATTCTGTATAATAGGCTTCAGTTTCATCCACCTCATTAGAACTGATTCAAATGCATTCTTTTTAATGGCTGAGTAATACTCCATTGTGTATATGTACCACAGCTTTCTTATCCATTCGTCTGCTGATGGACATCTAGGTTGCTTCCATGTCCTGGCTATTGTAAACAGTGCTTCGATGAACACTGGGGTACACGTGTCTCTTTCAATTCTGGTTTCCTTGGTGTGTATGCCCAGCAGTGGGATTGCTGGGTCATAAGGCAGTTCTATTTCCAGTTTTTTAGGGATTCTCCACACTGTTCTCCATAATGGCTGTACTAGTTTGCATTCGCACCAACAGTGTAAGAGGGTTCCCTTTTCTCCACACCCTCTCCAGCATTTATTGCTTGTAGACTTTTGGATAGCAGCCATTCTGACTGGCGTGAAATGGTACCTCATTGTGGTTTTGATTTGCATTTCTCTAATAATGAGTGATGTTGAGCATCTTTTCATGTGTTTGTTAGCCATCTGTATGTCTTCTTTGGAGAAATGTCTGTTTAGTTCTTTGACCCATTTTTTGATTGGGTCCTACCTCCTTTCAAAGACAATGGGCTGCCTTTCTGGGTGCGTTCAATGTTCTTTCAATGAATTTGTTGGGGGAGAAAGTGGTCTCCCCGTCCTATTCCTCCACTATCTTAGGACCTGATAGCCTGATTTCCTTTAGGATTGACTGGTTTGATCTCCTCTCAGTCCAAGGGACTCTCAAGAGTCGTCTCCAGAACCACATTTCAAAAGCATCACTTCTTCAGCACTCGGTCTTCTTTATGGTCCAACTGTCACATCCATACATGACTACTGGAAAAATCATAGCTTTGATTAGACTTTTTAGGCAAAGTGATGTCTCTGCTTTTTAACATACTGTCTAGGTTTGTCACACTTTGCTTCCAAGGAGCAAGCATCTTTTAATTTCATGTTTGCAGTGATTTTGGAACCTAAGAAAATAAAATCTGTCTCAGTTTCCACTTTTTCCCCTTCTATTTGCCATGAAATGATGGGACTGGATGCCATGATCTTCATCTTTTGAATGTTGAGTTTTAAGCCAGCTTTCTCACTCTCCCCTTTCACCTTCATCAAGAGGCTCTTTAGTTCCTCTTTACTTTCTGCCCTTAGACTTCCATTATCTGCATATCTGAGGTTGTTGATATTTCTCCTGACAGTCTTGATTCCATCGTGTGATTCATCCAGCCCAGCATTTCCCATGAGGTACTCTGCATATAAGTCAAATAAGTAGGGTGACAATATGCAGTCTTGTCGTACTCTTTCCTCAATTTTGAACCAGTCGGTTGTTTCATGTCTGGTCCTAACTGTCGCTTCTTGACTCACAAACAAGTTTCTCAGGAAACAGGTAAGATGTTCTGGTACTCCCATTTCTGAATTTTCCAGTTTGTTGTGATCCACACTACAGTCAAAGGCTTTAATGTAATCAATGAAACAGAAGTAGATTTTTTTTGGAATTCCCTTGCTTTATCTGAGATCCAATGAATGTTGGCAATTTGATTTCTGATTCTTCTGCCTTTTCTATCCCCAGCTTGTACATATGGAAGTTCTTGGTTCACATACTGCTGAAGTCTAGCTTGAAGGATTTTGAGCATTACCTTCCTAAAGTGTAAAATGAGTGCAATTGTACATTTGAACCTTCTTTGGCATTGTCCTTCTTTGGGATTGGATTGAACACTGATCTTTTCCAGTCCTGTGGCCACTGCTGAGCTTTCCAAATTTGCTAGCATATTGAGTGCAGCATTTTAACAGCATCATCTTTTCTGATTTTAAATAGCTCAGCTGGAATTCCATCTAGGTTTGTTCTATTATTTTATTTCCTATTTATATATTCTATTTCCTATCACAGCCTTGACTTCACACTCCAGGATGTCTGGCTCTAGGTGAGTAACTACACAATCATGGTTAACTGGGTCATTAAGACCATCTTTGTACGGTTCTCTTGCCACTTCTTCTTAATTTCTTCTGCTTCTGTTAGGTCCTTACCATTTCTGTCCTTTATTGTGAACATCTTTGCATTAAATGTTCCATTGGTATCCCGAATTTTCTTTGAGAGATCTCTAGTCTTTCCCATTCTATTATTTTCCTCTATTTTTTGGCATTGTTTTCATATGAAGGCTTTCTTATCTCTCCTTGCTATTCTCTGAAACTCTGCATTCAGTTGAGTATATCTTTCCCTTTCCCCGTTGCCTTTTGCTTCTCTTATTTTTTCAGCTATTTGTAAGGCCTCCTCAGACAAACACTTTGCCTTCTTGCATTTCTTTTTCTTTGGAATGGTTTTGGTCACTGCCTCCTGTACAGTGTTATGAACCTCTGTCCATAGTTCTTCAGGCACTCTATCAGATCTTATCCTTGAATCTATCCATCATCTCTACTGTATAATCATAAGGGATTTGATTTAGGTCCTACCTGGATGGCTTAGTGGTTTTCCCTACTTTCTTCAGTTTAAGCTTGAATTTTGCAATAAGGAGTTCATGATCTGAGCCACAGTCAGCTCCAGGTCTTGTTTTTTACTGTCTAGAGCTTCTCCATCTGTGGCTATAGGAACATAGTGGTATTGACCATCTGATGATGTCTATGTGTACAGTCTTCTCTTGTGTTGTTGAAAAAGGGTGTTTGTTATGATCATCCTGTTCTCTTGACAAAACTCTGCTAACCTTTGTCCTGCTTCATTTTGAACTCCAAGGCCAAACTTGCCTGTTATTCTAGGTATCTCTTGACTTCCTCATTTCCCTCAAAGGGAAAGAGATACTTCCTCATTTGACTTCCTCATTCCAATCTCCTGTGATGAAAAGAACATCTTGGGTTTTTTTTTTTTTTCTTTTTGGTGTTGGTTCTAGAAGGTATTGTAGGTCTTCATAGAACTGGTCAACTTCAGCTTCTTCGGCACTAGTGGTTGGGGCATAAATTTGCATTGGAAATAAACTGAGATCATCCTTTCATTTGTAAGACTGCACTCAAGGACTGCGTTTTGGACTCTTTCATTGACTATGAGAGTTACTCCATTTCTTCTAATGGATTCTTGCCCACAGTAGTAGACATAATGGTCATCTGAATTAAATTTGCTCATTCCCATCCATTTTAGTTCACTGATTGTTAAAATGTCAGTGTTCAATCTTGCTATCTTCTTCTTGACTATGTCCAATTTACCTTGATTCATGGACCTAGCATTTTAGGTTTCTATGCAGTATTCTTCTTTACATTTGACTTTACTTTCACCACCAGACACATCTACAACTGAACACTGTTCCTGCTTTGACCCAGCTGCTTCATTCTTTCTGAAGCTATTAGTGATTGCCTTCTGCTCTTCCCCAGGAGTGTATTGGACACCTTCCAGTCTGGGGGTGCTCATCTTCTGGTGTCATATCTTTTCGCTTTTTCATACTGTCCATGAAATTGTCAAGACAAGAATACTGGAGTGGGTTACCATTTCCTCCTCCAGTGGACCACATTTTCTCAGAACTCTTCACTGTCTGTCTTGGGTGGCCCTGCACAGCATGGTTCACAGCTTCATTGAGTTACACAACCCCTTTCACTACCCCAAGGCTGTGATCATGAAGGGGCAGATGTGAGTAACAGTCCTCAAAAGAAGCCTTGATTGGAACTGATGAACTGGCGAACTGTGTAAGGGAATCTCTGGACAATCCCAGGACTGTTCATATGGATAGCATATGAATATCATAAGAAGCAGTTGCTTAATTTACATATTTACAATACATTGTCTTAAAGAAAGCAACAATCAAAGAATGCTGTTACTGGTCCCAGGATGAATATAACAAATCTATTAAAAATAACATTGGGGAGAAAAAAGAAGACTTGACCTGCAGTTTCATTGAGGGGTTAAAAACACAAGAAAATGCTCATATTTTAGAGGAAATAACTGGGAAAGAAAAGAGAGAGGGCCTTAGAGGAGGATTGATTCCTATTTGGTAATAGGTTTTTAAGGCAGGGGTCCCCAGCCTCTGGGATCTAATGCCTGATGATCTGAGGTGGAGCTGATGTAATTATAATAGAAATGAAGTGTGCAATAAGTGCAATATGCTTGAATCAACCCAAAACCAAGCCCACAGCCAGTCTGTGGAAAAATTGTCTTCCACAAAACTGGACCTTGGTGCAAAAATTATTGGAGACCATTGATTTAAGAGTAGGGACAGTATCCTATTCATCTTGTATGTATCTTATTCTTGTATGTGTGGTAGCATGGACAGTGCCTGACAATGAGGACGTGTTTGATATAGATAGCAAATGTTGAATGGATGGGTGGATGAATGGATTGATGTATGGAGAGATGGATAGTAGATATAATAGATTTACTTAGAAAATATAAACTAAAACAAGGTATCACAATCTCTTTCAGACCTGTTAATTAGGCAGGATTGAAGATGAAGCAGGAATAATAGCTAGGCACTTGAACATGTGAACACCTATCCATCTCTTGTCTAATTACCCCTGCCAGTCTCCACTCTCTTGATGATCATTTGGCCAATATAAAGGGGACTAAAGAGTAAAGCTAAATAGAAATAAAGTCAGTAATAATGAGAAGGAAAAATATTATGACAACAAAACAACTAGAACCAAACAATAATTGATTGAAATGTGTAAATTCTGAAATATGCTTTTTATGCCCTGACTGGGTATCAGTGTTACAGTATCTGTTCTCCTGGATAGTATGCAGCAGAAATAAGAGATATTCTATGAACTGCAGTTGAGTAGTAAAAAGAAAAAAAAAGAGATGCTAATGCTCACATACCCACTATTTTGATATTCCTAATTGGCGCTTCCTATTTTACAGGCTTTAATTAACTTATTACATATAAGATATGAATGTAAGTAGCTTACATCAGTGGAGTAGGAAATGGCAACCCATTCTAGTATTCTTGCCTGGAAAATTCTATGGACAGAAGAGCCTGGCGGGCTACAGTCCGTGGGGCTGCACAGAGTTGGACACGACTGAGCATGCACACATAGCTTACATCAGAGGTAGCAAAACAAAGTTCCTACAACTTCCATCAAAGTAATGTAAATAAGAGACTTTCTGGTGGTTCCGGAGAAGGCAACAGCACCCCATTCCAGTACTCTTGCCTCGAAAATCCCATGGACGGAGGAGCCTGGTAGGCTGCAGTCCATGGGGTTGTGAAGAGTCAGATATGACTGAGAAACTTCACTTTCACTTTTCACTTTCATGCTTTGGAGAAAGAAATGGCAACCCACTCCAGTGTTCTTGCCTGGAGAATCCCAGGGACAGAGGAGCCTAGTGGGCTGCCGTCTATGGGGTCGCACAGAGTCGGACATGACTGAAGCGACTTAGCAGCAGCAGCAGCAGCTGGTGGTCCCGTGGTTAAGAATCCACCTTGTGATGCAGAGGACTTGGGTTTGATCCCTGCTTGGGGAGCTAAGCACCACAGCTAAGGAATTCACGTGTCTAGAAGACACAGCAGAAGACCATGACACAAGAAAGACCTGAGGAAGCCAAATAAATAAGTAAATTAAAAAATATATATAATGTAAGTAAGTGACAGTTTTGTACCTTTTGACATAAATGCTCACCAATGAATGTAGAAGGGATGAGAGGATTAGAAAAATCAAGATTTTCCAACCGCCCTAGTAATAATTGATTCTAACTTGTTATCCATGTATATTAAAATTATTAGTTGAAGAACTGTTTAACTTTCTGACAGTCTGGTAGTTAAGAACTAGGATGCCACGTGCTATGCAGCATGGCCAAAAAAAAAAAAAGAAGTGCAGAAGAACTGTTAAGGAACAGGTTAGTCACATAATCTGAAATATCACTTCACCAATCACAATCAGATTAATTACAAAGCAGAAAAGTAAGTTTTACAATGGAAAACTGCAGATAATCTTAACAAATGATGACCAATCTTGGGACTGACTGATGCCATGTACCTTCTGACATAAAGCACTGAAAGACCAACGAGTATGTAACACGATGTGGCCCCACGTCTCTGGAAGGGCAAGGGGCTCCATATTTCCTCTTCACAAGGTCCTCAGGGGAACTATTAGATTGAGTCATGAAATGTGAGAGTAAGTTGTAGGAGTCAGTCTGAGCAAAATGTATTAACAGCAAGTATTTCAGGAAATTGTGTGTCCCCTCAGAAAGCTGGCGTTCATCTGGAAACACTCCTCAGCTGCCTGAGGAGCGGTAGCATAACATTTTTGCATGACACTCACAGCAAAAATTTCCGTGGGCTCTGGGGCCAATTCACATATCTCTGTAGCAGGATGACAAGAGCCAGTACCCTGCTTCAAGTGCTCACATGCATGCTAAGTCACTCAGTCGTGTGCAACTTGTTGTGACCCTATGGACTGTAGCCCACCAGACTCCTCTGTCCATGGGATTCTCCAGGTAACAATACTGGAGTGGGTGGTCCTGCTCTAGGGGATCTTGCCGACCCAGGGATCAAAACTGCGTCTCTTATGTCTCCTGCATTGGCAGGTGTGTTCTTTACCACTAGTGCCACCTGGGAAGCCACACACACATCCCCCCAAATGCTCACATCTCCCATCAAAAGCTCACTGATGAGGTCCTTCCCGTTGACTTTGAACATGACATCATTTAACCAAGAAACGTATCCTGGGCTGATGCCTCTTAAGCTTTAATATGTACACAGGCCCCTTGGGGGGGGAGGTCTTGTTAAATTATAGATTTTGATACATACTCTGGCATGGTATTCAAGAGTTTGCATTTCTAACAAATTCCTAGGTGATGCTGATGTTGGTTGGCAGACCACACTTCTGAGGGTACCACCCATCTCATTTCTGCCTTCACAAACAAAGTGATTACCAGTGATTACTGCTGAAACAGGCCTGATTTAACCAATTCTATCAGTTGCCATAAAATTATAATTGTTCTGACTAAAAGACTTGCATTTGAGTTTTCTTGAATAGTGTTTCAATTGTATAAATCAAACTGATTTTTAATCACTAAAAAATATGTATATAATTCTGTAATAGTCTACTATATGGTTGACTTTTTTTCTCTAGATTAGTTTGGGGACTTCATCTTGAAAATGGCAGATAGTGGAAAACATTAACTTTCTAAATTCTCTTAAGAGCTATTTGGACCAATTAGCATGGAGCAAATTTGAGGCTTGTTATGCTAAACTATTGATATTTCTCTTGGCAATCTTGATTCCAGCTTGTGCTTCTTCCAGCCCCGTGTTTCTCATGATGTACTCTGCATATAAGTTAAATAAGCAGGGTGACAATATACAGCCTTGATGTACTCCTTTTCCTATTTGGAACAGTTTATTGTTCCATGTCCTGTTCTAACTGTTGTTTCCTGACCTGCATATAGGTTTCTCAAGAGGCAGGTCAGGTGGTCTGGTATTCCCATCTCTTGAAGAATTTTCCACAGTTTATTGTGATCCACACAGTCAAAGGCTTTGGCATAGTCAATAAAGCAGAAATAGATGTTTTTCTGGAACTCTCTTGCTTTTTCCATGATCCAACGGATGTTGGCAATTTGATCTCTGGTTCCTCTGCCTTTTCTAAAACCAGCTTGAACATCTGGAAGTTCACGGTTCACGTATTGCTGAAGCCTGGCTTGGAGAATTTTGGGCATTACTTTATTAGTGTGTGAGATGAGTGCAATTGTGCGGTAGTTTGAGCATTCTTTGGCATTGCCTTTCTTTGGGATTGGAATGAAAACTGACCTTTTCCAGTCCTGTGGCCACTGCTGAGTTTTCCAAATTTGCTGGCATATTGCATGCAGCACTTTCACAGCATCATCTTTCAGGATTTGAAATAGCTTGAGAAATATCAATAACCTCAGATATGCAGATGACACCACCCTTATGGCAGAAAGTGAAGAAGAACTAAAGAGCCTCTTGATGAAAGTGAAAGAGGAGAGTGAAAAGTTGGCTTAAAGCTCAACATTCAGAAAACGAAGATCATGGCATCTGGTCCCATCACTTCATGGGAAATAGATGGGGAAACAGTGAAAACAGCATCAGACTTTATTTTTTGGGCTCCAAAATCACTGGAGATGTTGACTGCAGCCATGAAATTAAAAGACGCATACTCCTTGGAAGAAAAGTTATGACCAACCTTGATAGCATATTCAAAAGCAGAAACATTACTTTTCCAACAAAGGTCCGTCTAGTCAAGGCTATGGTTTTTCCAGTGGTCATGTATGGATGTGAGAGTTGGACTGTAAAGAAAGCTGAGCGCCGAAGGATTGATGCTTTTGCACTGTGGTGTTGGAGAAGACTCTTGAGAGTCCCTTGGCCTGCAAGGAGATCCAACCAGTCCATCCTAAAGGAGATCAGTCCTGGGTATTCATTGGAAGGACTGATGCTAAAGCTGAAACTCCAATCCTTGGCTACCTGATGTGAAGAGTTGACTCACTGGAAAAGACCCTGATGCTGGGAGGGATTAGGGGCAGGAGAAGGGGACGACAGAGGGTGAGATGGCTGGATGGCATCCCCAACTCGATGCACATGAGTTTGGGTGAACTCCGGAAGTTGGTGATGGACAGGGAGGCCTGGCGTGCTGTGATTCATGGGGTCACAAAGAGTCGGACATGACTGAGCGACTGAACTGATGCTAAATTATTAATTTTAACAGTTATTTTTAGTTTGAGCAAGGTTTACAAACTGAGCTCTTGGACCCAATTCAACCTATAGATGTGTTTTGTGTGGCATATGAAGTTGTTTGTTTGTACGTTGCAGTATTTTACAATTAGGACTTTATCCATAAAAATAGTTTAAAAATATTAACCTTCCTTGAGCTACTGACATGCTTAACTTTCTTTACCAAACAAAAAATTTAAAAGCACTGACACATTTGACTTTCCATATTTGTTGCTATATTGTTAATTGATTATTCAATGAAATCCAGAGCAGAATAATGTGAGAAAAGAAAGAGCAATGCTGTTTTTAAAAAATCTATGAACTCAATGAAACACAAAATGAAATTGATAGTAAAAGAAAATACTTTCATGGAACTCTACCAATGTTATGTGTCAGCTTGGATGGGAGTGGAGTTTGGGGATAATGGATACATGTTTATGTGTGGCTGAGTTCCTTTCCTGTTCACCTAAAACTACTATGACATTGTTGATCGGCTATACCCCACCCAATACCAAATAAGAAGTTTAAGCTTTGCAAAAAATACTTAAAAGAAATAAATAAATACAAATACTAAATATGTAAAATGAAATCCATGCGTTGAGACTGATGACATCATTAATTGACAAAATATACTCCCATTTTAGTAACTATTTAAGAGAATAATACATTAATATTTTCTATGATCTTGTGGTAGATTGCCATATTAATGCCCCTTGAATCCCTTGGGGATCCTTGTGGCTCCCCTTTGAAATCCACTCTGGATTTGGCCATGTGTCAGCACTGGCCCATGGGGACACCAGTAAAGAAGACAGAAACAGATGCTTATATAAGTGTTTGTATATTGAGGCTTTTGATCACCAAATAGCCCAATTACCTTGAAATGCCACAAATATCTCTAACTGCCAAGTCAGGATAATAATAATAATCACTAAGAGAACTCACATCTTTGTATCTGGATGTTTGACTATAAGGAAAATTAGAAGTTTAGCAAAACTTAATGGAGTATGTGTGTTCCAAGTTAATGTAGTTGACCAACCATACCCAGGCATTCATGCTCTTAGACCTGGCCTTGCCACTCAGCATTCATTGACTGCTGACATGGTCACTTGAAGGGTCCCATTTAGTTTCCTTTAAGGTGAAAGACCACATGTAAAGAGAAGCCAGCCATCTCAGCCTCTGAGCCCTGTGGACTCACAGACTGCATGTGTGAACCCAGAAACCAAAATATTTCTTCTATCTCCTTGTTCTCTCTCATTTGTAAGTTAACTAAGTTACATATATGAAACAAACCTGCAAATTAAAGCATTCTTAATAAACTTACATGGAACAAACCTATAAATTAAAATATTCATGTTAAACAAAACATTGCTGGATTCTGTATTCTATGATTATATGTATTAAAATTGTTTGAATGTCCAGAGAGTGTGGAGAGTAAGGATAAAATAAATGAATAATCCTAAAGCCAAAATGTAGTCTATTACTTCCAAGAATTTTTTTAATCAAGGAGCTAAAAAGTGATGATTCATAATAAAAGGAATTTTCAAATTGCAGGGTATTTTAATAGATTAAGAACCCAGAGTATGAAAGCTGGAACCTAAAAAAGAGATATATGAAGATGACTATACATGTTCTTTCTTTTTTAACTTAAAATTAATTTCTTTCAGATTTTCTAGATTTATAGTTTCTGACAGATTTTACAAAATGGAAACAAACATCTACAAACATTATTTTGGTTAGATAAAACATATATATATTTTGCAGGTAAAAGATTCTGCCACTATAAATACAAACAATATCTTTTGGCAGATTTGGAAAATATCAACTTCATAAAATATCATATATTGATACTTTGCTTTTGGTTTTCTTAAAAGACATTCTCTTAGAGAACAGGCTGAGGTCAAATGTTAGAGAAATAAACTGACTTGCCCAAAATTGCAGTTGGGTGACTGCAGCCATGAAATTAAAAGACGCTTACTCCTTGGAAGGAAAGTTATGACCAACCTAGATAGCATATTCAAAAGCAGAGACATTACTTTGCCAACAAAGATTCGTCTAGTCAAGGCTATGGTTTTTCCTGTGGTCATGTATGGATGTGAGAGTTGGACTGTGAAGAAGGCTGAGCGCCGAAGAATTGATGTTCTTGAACTGTGGTGTTGGAGAAGACTCTTGAGAGTCCTTTGGACTGCAAGGAGATTCAACCAGTCCATTCTGAAGGAGATCAGCCCTGGGATTTCTTTGGAAGGAATGATGCTAAAGCTGAAACTCCAGTACTTTGGCCACCTCATGCGAAGAGTTGACTCATTGGAAAAGACTCTGATGCTGGGAGGGATTGGGGGCAGGAGGAGAAGGGGACGACAGAGGATGAGATGGCTGGATGGCATCACTGACTCGATGGACGTGAGTCTGAGTGAACTCCGGGAGTTGGTGATGGACAGGGAGGCCTGGTGTGCTGCGATTCATGGGGTGACAAAGAGTCAGACACGACTGAGCGACTGAACTGAACTGAACTGAGTAGCTGGCTCAGATGGTAAAGCGTCTGTCTATCAATACAGGAGACCTGGGTTCGACCCCTGGGTCGGGAAGATTCCCTGGAGAAGGAAATGGCAACCCACTCCAGAACTCTTGCCTAGAAAAGACCATGGATAGAGGAGCCTGGTACAGGCTACTGTCATGGGGGTCACAGAGTTGGACACGACTGAGTGATTTCACTTCAGGGGCTTAAATAAGATGAAAGCTAAATTTTCTACTCACTGGTCTAATACAGTCTTTCCATTTTACCAGTCTGCTATCTTCTTTTTTTGTGTTCCTGAGTATTTTAGAGCTTTATGCTATTTTCACAGGAGTTTAGGGTTTCAATTTTAGATGAAAAAAAATGAAGGATGACTTCTACCTAGTGCCAAAACGATAACCTTCATTTGTTCATTTGATAAATATTCAGTAGCTACTGTTACATTAGGCCCTGTTCTAGGTTCTAGGAATATAGTAGTGAACAAACTGGGCAATTATTCCTATTGTTGTGGAGAATTTTAGAGGCAAAAACTAAACAAGTAGAATCTACAGTATTTCAGGTAGTAATACTGTGGAGAAAAATGAAGCAGGGCTGGCAAATAAGCAGTGCAGGAGTTGGGGTGAGGCTTGGGTACTTGGTGACCCATTTAAAATACAATGCTCGGAAAACGCAGTACCAAGAAAAGGACCACCGAAGAAAGAGTTAAAGGAAATGAGAGAGTCATAAAAGCAAAGACCTTGGTTAGCTCTGATTTCTCCTCAACCTGGAATCATGGGTTTCTTTCTTTTTTTTAATAGTTATTTATTTGGCTGTATCAGATCTTAGTTGCAGCATGCAGGATCTTTTAGTTGATCATACGGGCTTCCCTGGTGGCTCAGAGGGTAACGTGTCTGCCTGCAATACGGGCAACCCAGGTTCGATCCCTGGGTCAGGAAGATCCCCTAGAGAAGGAAATGGCAACCCACTCCAGTATTCTTGACTGGAGAACACCATGGATGGAGGAGCCTGGTAGGCTACAGTCCACGGGGTCACAAAGAGTTGGACACAACTGAACGCCTTCACTTTCTTTCTACAGAATCTTTTACTGTGGGATCTAGTTTCCTGACCAGAGACTGAACCCAGGCCCCCTGCACTGGGAGCTCTGAGTCTTAGCCACAGGACCACCAAAGAAGTTCTCTAGAATCGCATGTTTCTGTTTCAGTTGTGTATAACGTGTGACCCAGAAACTGGGTTAACAGCTGTATTGTCAAAAGTTTGTGAATTTCCTATAATCTGAGCATTCTGTGTTATCCCCACGCATGTATACTAAGTTGCTTCAGTCGTGTCCAGCTCTTTGCAACTCTATGTAGCTCGCCAGGTTCCTCTGTCTAAGGGACTCTCCGAGCAAGAATACTGGAGTGGGCTGCCGCGCCCTCCTCCAGAGGATATTCCCAACCCAGGGACTGAACCCAGGTCTCATATCTGCTGCATTGGCAGGCAGGTTCTTTGCCACTAGTGCCACCTGGGAAGCCAATCTTATCCCCATAACAAACTTTTACTTATGGTTCATTTTATTTATTTATTTAAACAAAGTAATAAAAGCAATACAAAATTTTTCCCCTAGAATGTATGTGTGTGTATGTGTGTGTGTGTGTGTGTACATCTGTGTGTGGTGAGGGATGTATGTGTGTGTGTGAAAGAGAGATTGGGAGTTGGTGACAGGTTGAAAGCAAACTGCAATATATGCAATTGCCTGCTGTGGTGCCAGCTGTTGGTAGAAACTGGGTCAGAGGGTGGAGTAGGTGGAAGTGATGCTTTTCAGTTGGTACAGATGGTTCAGTCATCTGCCAGCTGAACCATGACTGAGAACTGAGGCCCTTGACAAACCCAAAGGAAAGCTGTGAGCTGAATTGTTTAGGTTGATCCCCATGTTGTGTTAACAGTACATGGAAAGGGACAACCACACACAGTATCCATTCACTAGGGATAAGTACTGTGAATGATACTAAAGCATGGAGAAGCGTTACTCAACCCTGGAAATTAATGGCTGTGTTCAGTGACCGAGACTGTGGAATCAGGAATGATCACTCCTTCAGAATTAAAAAGAACTAGGAAGCAAAAGCCAAGAGTTCTAGTCCTAGTTTTGTTATTTCCCAGATTTTAACCCACGGCAAATCACCAAGCTGGTCTAGGCTTCAATCCTCCACCTGCAAAATGAAAAAAAAAAAATTGTGCAGCCTATTTTTTAAACTGGTGTGAGGATTAAATGAGACCGTTTAAGTGAAATCCCTTGGAAACTTGTAACATTATTTACAAATATAAAATATGATCATCTTTTGTTTCTCTTGCTATTTCCTTCAGGAAGTTAGGACTGATTGCAATTATTACCATTATTACATTTTGGTATAGGTTATTGATGTGATCATATAATAAGATGTATTTCTTTCCCAAATGACTACCTTTCAGAATGCTAAATTACCAGCTATTGAATATCTAAACTTTTAAATTCCTATTTCAGAGAAACTGTCATCAATTTCACTCACTAATATCAATGTACTATGTTCTATTTCCCCTTTGAATTACTATTTCTCTTTCCATCTCCTTCCATCTTTAAAAATCAGTTCAGCTCAGTTCATTAAGTTCAGTTCTTCAGTCATGTCCATCTCTTTGCGACCCCATGGACTGCAGCACGCCAGGCCTCCCTGTCCATCGTCAACTCCCAGAGCTTGCTCAAACTCATGTCCATTGAGTTGGTGATGCCATCCAACCATCTCATCCTTTGTCTTCCCCTTCTCCCGCCTTCAATCTTTCCCAGCATCAGGGTCTTTTCCAATGAGTCGGTTCTTTGCATCAGGTGGCCAAAGTATTGGAGTTTCAGCTTCAAGATCAGTCCTTCCAATGAATATTCAGGACTGATTTCCTTTAGGATGGACTGGTTGGATCTCCTTGCAGTCCAAGGGACTCTCAAGAGTCTTCTCCAACACCACAGTTCAAGATGATGTATTTTCTGTAAGATACCTATGTCATCAAAACCAACATTGTCATTCAACCAATGCCTGCTTTTTCTTCTTCCTGTCTCTCCTGCAGAGCTGATGCAAAAGGCACCACTTAGGATTCTTAGCCTGACTCTTTTTTAGAGAAAAGGGCCCTTGCTCCTCCATTCTTCGCCCCGAGGCATCCGTGGCAGGACCAGTCGTGCAACCTTACCCTACCAGGTAAAGAAGGGAGCGAGCCTCTGACAGGCACTGCTGTCACCGTCCTGGATGACTGTGGCGCAAGTGGCACTTGAATCAGACCAGTGGGGACACACGGTTGTGCAAGAGGCTGTAGGCGGGAAACTTTATCCTTGCCCCAGAAGAGCACTTTGCCACCTCTGCATGTTCCAAGTGAGTCCAGTCCTTCTGAAGCTTTGAAATAAAAACCAACAATATGAAAACGTTAGGACATTGTTCCTAATGAAAAGATATGCATTCAATTGTTTAAGAAGAACTATAATAGAAATACATATTAGAATAAAATAGAATAAATATGTTTAATGAGAATAAAATACTGTATTAAAGTTTTTTCTTAACTTACTGACCAAAAGTCTTGAGCTACTTTATGTATTCAGATAAGTTAATTCAAGCCCTTCATAGGGGATATAATTAGAAGATACTTTTAAATAAAATAAATAAATAAATTGGAAAAGACTTTTCTTTTCCAATGCATGACTTATACTTAATCCTCAGAAATTATTTTAGGATTTCAGAATATTGCTCTCTTTTAAGTGTTGAATTTTGTCTTTATTCTTATTTTTATTTAAGACATATTGATATATTTTGCATATTTATACAGGAGAAAACAAACTGTTCATGTTTAGTTTCTTTCATTTTCACTTTCGATAATATTGACTTTTAAAAAATATTTAAATTTTTATATTGGAGTATAGTTGGTTTACAATGTTGTGTTAGTTTTCAGGTATACAGAAAAGTGAAACAGAGTATGGTTTATTATGCTTATTATCATGGCACAGTGTTATGAAGTTAATTGCCCGTGTTTTAGTTAAATGTCTTCTAGGATTCATGTTGATGGCTTTTTTGAAATTATTCATCCTAAATAGGTGACTGGTCCCTTAGTGTCTCCTTGCTTCAGAGGCAAGATGTGGCAAGACTCTGAGAGGAGCTGGCCTCTTTCTGAGGTCTCTTAGAAGCCTGTCTTTTCTGCACAGTTACTATCAGACCTGCTGAAGATTCCAGGGCTCCACACATGGACAAAAGCAGCAGATCTTCTGGAACTGTCCTGGCCCTTGAACAGTAACCACTGTGAGCAAATGACTGATGAGAGGTGCCCTCCAGAACCATAGTGATAATCCAGACACAAGGTTCAGTCTCGTTGTGGGTGGGGCCCCAACTATTACTAATTTCTTTCCAGGCGTTAAGAAAGGGGCATGCAGGAGGGAGGGGACATATGTATATTTATGGCTGATTCACGATGTTGTAAGGCAGAAACCAATGAAACAGTGTAAAGCAATTATCCTTCAATTTAAAAAAAAAATATATATATATATAAACCATGAGAAAAGGGGTGTGGATTTGGATTTCAAGTGATTTAGAGATTACAAACAAATAACTTTGTGACCTGGGCTTCTGCTAGTCCTTTGTTTTGACTTTTAACATACACATTCACAAACTGAACCAGGAATTGAAGAGAATTAGCTATGACTTCCTGGTTTGAACACGAGAGTATTGTGCTGATGATCTTAGATTAGTTAGGCTCACAGATATATAACAGCAATCTTCAATTTTATTCATTGTCTTTTCATTGTGAAAATAAAGTAAAAAAGCTACATTTTATTTAGAAAAGTCACCACAATTTCATTGAAATAGATCTTTTATTTCATTTTTTAAAAATTGTACTGAAGTATAGTTGATTTACAATGCTGTGTTAATTTTTACTGTATAGCAAGTGACTCAGTTATACATATATATATTCTTTTTCATATTCTTTCCCATTATGGTTTATCACAGGCTATTGATTATCCTTCCCTGGGCTTTACAGTAGGACCGTGTTGTTTATCCATCCCATGTATAATGGTTTGTATCTGCTAATCTCAAACTCCCAATCCTACCCTGCCCCCTTTGGCAACCACAAGTCAACTATTTTAATGCTGTGTATGTATATCCTTCCAGCCAATATAATTAACAACAAACCCATGTCCCCAGTTTGAGGAATAACATGGAAGAATTTCAGCAAAATTGTTTAAAGCTGAATTCCTTCCTGCTCTTGGTAGAGGCCCCTGTGCAGTGACTGGCTTCTGTGTTCCCTCTGAAAGTGAAAGTGTTAGTCAGTCAGTCGTATCTGACTCTTTGCAAACCCATGGACTGTAGCTCACTAGGCTCCTCTGTCCATAGAATTCTTAACGCAAGAATACTGGAGTGGGTTGCCATTTCCTCCTCCAGGGGATCTTCCCAACCCAGGGATTGAACCTGCATCTCCTGCAATGGCAGGGATTCTTTACCATCTGAGCCACCAGGGAAGCCCTCTGTGTTCCCTCTGGTGGCCTTTAAATTGCTCTTTTGACATTTCGTGGCTTCTGTTGCTGGCTGCCTTTATTGGCAAGGATGTGGGAGATGGCCTTATGTGACTGGAAGATTTGTCACTGCTAAGTTGATTTGAAGATTTTCTTCTGCATCAGTGTAGAAAACCTGGTGGGCAATAGAAGCAGGCTCAGGCCTGTGAGAGCACGTCTGGGAATTGCAAGTCTATTTTCCTGGGACCTAAAGAGCCTATGGGAAAGAGTGTGAGCTTGATCTCCTGCTTGGACTGTAGGCATGCTGTGTACATGCTAGTCGCACTGCTGCTAAGTCACTTCAGTCGTGTCCGACTCTGTGAGACTCCATAGATGGCAGCCCAGCAGGCTCCGCTGTCCCTGGGATTCCCCAGGCAAGAACACTGGAGTGGGTTGCCATTTCCTTCTCCAATGTATGAAGGTGAAAAGTGAAAATGAAGTCGATCAATCATGTCTGACTCTTAGCAACCCCATGGACTGCAGCCTACCAGGCTCCTCCATCCATGGGATTTTCCAGGCAAGAGTGTCCAATTCTTGGTGATCCCATGCACTGTAGCCCGCCAGGTTTCTCTGTCCATGGGATTTTCCCAGGCAAGAATACTGGAGTGGATTGCCATTTCCTCCTCCAGGGGATCTTCCCAACCCAAGGATTGAACCTGCATCTCCTGCACTGGCAGATGGATTCTTCATCACTGTGCCATCTGGGAAGCCCTTGGACTGTAAGCATTTGGGGTGAATTATGAGATGCTGCTGCTAAGTCGCTTCAGTCGTGTCCGACTCTGTGGGACCCCATAGACGGCAGCCCACCAGGCTCCCCCGTCCCTGGGATTCTCCAGGCAAGAACACTGGAGTGGGTTGCCATTTCCTTCTCCAATGCATGAAAGGGAAAAGTGAAAGTGAAGTTGCTCAGTCGTGTCCAACTCTTCTCGACCCTATGGTCTGCAGCCTACCAGGCTCCTCAGTCCATGGGATTTTCCAGGCAGGAGTACTGGAGTGGGGTGCCATTGCCTTCTCAAAAATTATGAGATAGTCAGCCACAAATCAAACTGAAGTAGAGCTATAGAGTCTTCAGGGAGAGAAGTCATTAAAAGTGCAGAAGGAGGGAAGCTTAATCATCAGAGGAGAAAGATCGCTAGTATGTACAGCTTTGTGACTGTTACAGCTGTTCCCAGCCCAGTCCCATAATTTATATCTGGGTCCAAGTGAAGGTTATAAGTAAAAGCTGAAAGATCATTTACTGAACACTTCATAAAACATAAGGTGCACACACTCATACTGCATTGTTCTTGACCCTTCATATTGAAAGTTACAAAGGACAGACAGGTAACCCTAATTTGCCACCAATCTCCAAGCTTTAGTATTGCAAACAGAGCATGGCAAAGTCCTTTGTGCTCAGTAAAGTAACTACAAATTTGCTAAAGAACGAGGAGTTTGGAGGCACAGAATCTTGGAGAGCAACGGGGACCCCTGATGGAGAAAAGCAGTTCCCAGTGAGGCTAGATTTGCTCCCTATCACAAAGAAGGCAACCCCTGTGACTTTCAAAAACAACAAAGGGAACACCTCAGGGCCTGAGGACCAGCATTATACAGTTAGGGGTGATAAGTCCTGAAATCTGAGTCTTGTTTTTTTCCCCCAAGACAAGTTTTTTTGGAAAGCGTTTCTAATTGTAGAAGTTGCAAGCAAGCTACTTTCACAGTTACGGTTCTATGGAGCTAGTAGTTTCAGAGATCCCGGTGTTCAAAAGTATATCTCAAAGTTAATAATAAAGCCACACCCACACCAAAAGGAAAGCACTTTTAGGCTGATTTGAAATGTACAGCTGTGGATTCCAATTGTTCTCAGAAACGGGCCCAGCACTTCCTTGGAAACCAGGTGGGATGAAGGCACCACCTGCAGAAGTAAATGTCTCTAAATAAGTTAGCTACATGGACAAGATGACCCAGTCCTTAGAAAACACAGGAAGCACCAAGTCTCTGCTGGTGGGGTATGTGATACAACTCATTTATCAGGGCACTCACGGGATCCCAGGGCCAGCAGCCACTGGGACACAGTACACAAGGTGAAAGCTGTCAGCGAAGGGTGAGTACTGAAGGGCAGGGATCTCTCCCAGTACCACTCAACCTTCAATTTACTACAGCAGAGGGCATGTTCTAGGGTATCTTTGGGAAAACACTTGAGACAGTAAAAGAAAGATGATCTAGAATGCAGCTACCCGCTGATGAGTTCCTTTGAGAGCTAGACACAGGCTCACATAGCCACAGATGGCAGATGCTGCTATAGAGAACTACTGTCTGTTCCGAATGGTTTAGTCTCTTTGGTTTGTAATGGTGCCCCTGGACTTGTTATCCTCTTTCATTTTTATTCAGCACATATTTTTTATGTGTACGTAATAAGTACATCCTCTATGTGTGAAGTTATAGTAGTAAGCAAGACATATTTTTTATTAATTTTTATTGGAGTATAGTCAAGTGGGCCTTAGAAAGCATCACTACAAACAAAGCTAGTGGAGGTGATGGAATTCCGCTGACTTATTTCAAATCCTGAAAGATGATACTGTGAAAGTGCTGACTCAATATGCCAGCAAATTTGGAAAACTCAGCAGTGGCCACAGGACTGGAAAAGGTCAGTTTTCATTCCAATCCCAAAGGAAGGCAATGCCAAAGAATGCTCAAACTACCACACAATTGCACTCATCTCACATGCTAGTAAAGTAGTGCTCAAAATTCTCCAAGCCAGGCTTCAGCAATGCGTGAACCATGAACTTCCAGATGTTCAATCTGGTTTTAGAAAAGGCAGAGAAACCAGGGATCAAATTGCCAACATCTGCTGGATCATGGAAAAAAACAAGAGAGTTCCAGAAAAACATCTATTTCTGCTTTATTGACTATGCCAAAGCCTTTGACTGGGTGGATCCCAAGAAACTGTAGAAAATTCTTCTAGAGATGGGAATACCAGACCACCTGACCTGCCTCTTGAGAAACCTATATGCAGGTCAGGAAGCAACAATTAGAACTGGACATGGAACAACAGACTGGTTCCAAATAGGAAAAGAAGTACGTCAAGGCTGTATATTGTCACCCTGCTTATTTAACTTATATGCAGAGTACATCATGAGAAATGCTGGGCTGGAAGAAGCACAAGCTGGAATCAAGATTGCCAGGAGAAATATCAAGAACCTCAGATATGCAGATGACACCACCCTTATGGCAGAAAGTGAAGAACTAAAAAGCCTCTTGATGAAAGTGAAAGAGGAGAGTGAAAAAGTTGGCTTAAAGCTCAACCTTTAGAAAACTAAGATCATGGCATCTAGTCCCACCACTTCATGGGAAATAGATGGGGAAAGAGTGGAAACAGTGTCAGACTTTGTTTTTGGGGCTCCAAAATCACTGCAGATGGTGACTGCAGCCATGAAATTAAAAGACGCTTGCTCCTTGGAAGAAAAGTTATGGCCAACCTAGACAGCATATTGAAAAGTAGAGAAATTACTTTGCTAACAAAAGTCCGTCTAGTCAAGGGTATGGTTTTTCCAGTGGTCATGTATGGATGCAAGAGTTGAACTGTGAAGAAGGCTGAGCACTGAAGAATTGATGCTTTTGAACTGTGGTGTTGGAGAAGACTCTTGAGAGTCCCTTGGACTGCAAGGAGATCCAACCAGTCCATTCTAGAGGAGATCAGCCCTGGGTGTTCTTTGGAAGGAATGATGCTAAAGCTGAAACTCCAGTACTTTGGCCACCTCATGTGAAGAGTAGACTCATTGGAAAAGACTCTGATGCTGGGAGGGATTGGGGGCAGGAGGAGAAGGGGATGACAGAGGATGAGATGGCTGGATGGCATCACCAACTCGATGGACATGAGTTTGAGTGAACTCCGGGAGTTGGTGATGGACAGGGAGGCCTGCGTGCTGTGATTCATGGGGTTGCAGAGTCGGACACGACTGAGCGACTGAACTGAACTGAACTGAACTGTACTGATAGTTGCTTTACAACATTGTATTAGTGTAGTCTGTACAGCAAAGTGAATCAGTTATATGTATACATATATACTCATTTTTCGGAGAAGGCAATGGCACCCCACTCCAGGACTCTTGTCTGGAAAATCCCATGGACGGAGGAGCTTGGTAGGCTGTAGTCCATTGGGTTGCTGAGAGTCAGACACGACTGAGGAACTTCACTTTCACTTTTCACTTTCATGCATTGGAGAAGGAAATGGCAACCCACTCCAGTGTTCTTGCCTGGAGAATCCCAGAGATGGGGGAGCCTGGTGGGCTGCCGTCTATGGGGTTGCACAGAGTCAGACATGACTGAAGCAACTTAGCAGCAGCAGCATACTCATTTTTGGATTTCCTTCCCACTTAGGTCACCACAGCGCATTGAGTAGAGTTCCCTGTGCCATACAGTAGAGTAAGACTTATTTTGGTAAATTCTTAAAGACCTCATAGCCTGGCAAGCAAGAGGCATAAACAAGTTTATTCATTTATTCATTCAACAATTTTTAATAACTACCTACAATATGCTAGATACTGCTCAATGGTTTTGGCACAACACTGAATAAGAAAACAAGGAAGGATCTTAATCTCATGGTGCTTACTTGGTAGGAGGAGACAGACGATAAACACAAAGATAAATAACTGAACAAGATAACTACAGATAGTGATAAGTACTATAAAAAGATAAAGCATGGTGATGTGATGGAGAAAAACCAAAGGCCTCACTGAAGAGATAACTATTTGTACAGGAACCTGCAAAGTGGACAGGAGCCAACCACTGAAGATCTGTAAGTGTGTGTTCTAGGCAAAAGCAACAATACAAAATAGAGCCCTTACACAAGAAATATTTTGGTGTGTTCAAGAACTGAGAAGAAAGTATGCTAGAGCTTAGTGGGAGAGAAGAAAGAGTGAGATGAGATGCTCTCAGAAAATCAGAAAGGGCCAACCCATCAGGACCTTAGAGATTTTGGGAAGGAGCACAACTTCCCAAAGATCCTATAAAGGCCAGAGATGTTATAAGTAGGGGATTGCTGTGATCTGAGAAGTTGCAGTAACATGTGTGAGATATTTCATTTCTACTTTCTAACAGCACTCTCCCCCAGTATCTAAGAAACTTAAACTCTTTTCTTTATGTTTATTCTTTGGCCACAACTCGTGTCATGTGGGATCTTAGTTTTCCGACCAGGGATTAAACCTGTGCTTCCTGCATGACAAGCACTGCAAAGAGTCCTAACCACTGGACCAACAGGGAAGACCACAAAGAACTTAAATTCTTCAGAGCTGATTCTACTGGGTCACTAAGAAACCCTAATCCCACCAGAAGGCTCACTCTTTATCCTAATATATGATGCCTCTGCATTGACTCTTATCTCAGTTCCTATCCATTCCAGGGACCATAAGATGGGATACCCCGTAAGACACTGGTGGTGGGGGGCTTTGGTTTTCTCTTCTTTGCTGGAGATTTCCATGTCAACACTATCCAGCAACCACCTCTCCCAGGAGATTCATGAGTATTAAGATTTCTACTAGCCTTTCACATGAGAACAGCCCTATATTGAGGAATTTGACACACATACACATACAACCCCTAGTTTAATAGAGTCTCAGTAATAGTCATGCATCAGGGGAAAATGACAGAGACGTCTGCAAACCAAATAGGACTGTGAGAAGGGTGGTTTAAACACATAAAGGAAGGCAATTACATCCTATATAGTAACTACTTGTTCTTGTACATGAACATATCTGCAAAACTCAAGGGACTCTCAGAAATGTTGGCTTCTGCTGCTGCTAAGTTGCTTCAGTCATGTCCAACCCTGTGCGACCCCATAGATGGCAGCCCACCAGGCTCCTGTTTCCCTGGGATTCTCCAGGCAAGAATACTGGAGTGTGTTGCCATTTCCTTCTCCGATGCATGAAAGTGAAAAGTGAAAGTGAAGTCACTCAGTTGTGTCCGACTCTTCAGGACCCCATGGACTGTAGCCTACAAGGCTCCTCCATCCATGGAATTTTCCAGACAAGAGTCCTGGAGTGGGTTGCCATTTCCTTCTCTGAGAAATGTTGGAGGAATGTGCATTTTTCAAAGAAATGGTAGGTTGCACTAGGCAGTTAGGGAAGAATGAGTCACCAACAGGCTACAACATGGAATAGCATATCTTTCTTCAAAAGAGCCTCAAATATTTTCAAAATATTTGGGGCTTCTGGATAAGATGAATCATTTGGGTTTATTTTGTTTTCATCCATTCACCACCATTAAAGTTACTTTCATCATCATCCACATATATACACACATATATATGGACTTACATTGTTTTATAATGGCACCCCACTCCAGTACTCTTGCCTGGAAAATCCCATGGACAGAGGAGCCTGGTAGGCTACAGTCCATGGGGTCGAGAAGAGTCGGACACGACTGAGCGACTTCACTTTCACTTTTCAGTTTCATGCATTGGAGAAGGAAATGGCAACCCACTCCAGTGTTCTTGCCTGGAGAATCCCAGGGACGGCGGAGCCTGGTGGGCTGCCGTCTATGGGGTCGCACAGAGTTGGACAAGACTGAAGCGAGTTAGCAGCAGCAGCATATATAGTAATATAAATTATAAATAATTGTAATATCTATGTATAACCATATTAGTTACTATGTATACTGGCATTTATGTGTGAGTCACTGTATATATATTACAATTATTATGGACTGAATATTTGTGTCTCCCCAAAATTCATATGTCCCCCCAATATGATGTGCTCTTATAAGAAGAGAAGAGGCATCCAGAGATCTTTCTCTCATTTTCCCCACTTGTGCACAGAGGAAGGACCATCTGAAGACTCACTGAGAAAATGAGAAAGTGCCATCTGGAAGCCCAGGAGAGAGGCCTCCCCAGAAAACAACCCTGCTGACACCTTGATCTCTGACTTCCAGCCTCCAGAACTTCGGGAAAATATATTTCTGTTGTTTAAGCCACTCAGTTGATGGTATTTTGTTATGACAGCCCAAGAAGATTAATTCAGATTTTAGTACCATGAAGTAGGATGCTGATGAAGCAAATACCTAAAAACACAGAAATGGCTTTGATGGGTCAAGGCTAGAAGAGTTTTGAGGTGCATGCTAGAAAAATACCAAATTGCCTGTTGGTAGAATATGGATGGGGCTTCCCTGTTGGTTCAGTGGTAAAAAAAAAAAAAAATCCACCTCCCAATGCAGGAGACAAGGGTTCAATCTCTAGGTTGAAACGATCCCCTGGAGAAAGAAATGGCAACCTACTCCAGTATTCTTGCCTGGGAAATCCCATGGACAGAGGAACCTGGTGGGCTACAGTCCATGGGGCCACAAAGAGTCAGACACAACTAAGCGACTAAACGACAACAGAAATATGGATGTTATGGGAATTCATTGATGGTCCAGTGGTTAGGGTTCCATGCTTTCATTGCCAAGGGCCGGGATTCAGTCCCTGGTCAGGAAACTGGGATCCCACAGGCTGTGCGGCCTGACAAAAAATAAAAAATTTAAAAAAGAAATATGGATGTTAAAGGTGATTGTAGAGAGAGCTCAAAAAGCAAAGAAACAGACAGAGACTGAAAGAGGTGAAGGTGTACCTTGGTCTGTTTTTTATTTTCCTTATTGCTTACAGTTAAATGTAAGAGGAGATATAAACTGAAGGAACTGTAATGGCTAGAAGAAGCTTTTATTATCACAAGGAACAGAATGTTGGTAGAAAAAAGAACATTAGAAGTGTTTCTGGTGAAATCTCAGACAGAAATGAGGAACATATGATTGGAAATTAAAGAGTAGATGATCCTTGTCGTAGGGTAAGGGAGTTAGAGAAGGCGAGGTTCAGAAAAAGAAGGAGGCTGGCACTTTACAGGAACAGATCACCTTTAATGAGGTGAGAAGGGGCAGCAGTCAGATTAGTGAGCTGCTGTGCTTATCCAAGAAAAGAGTAAGTATATATAGGCATGTATGTGGAAAGCTACTGTCTTAATGGGGCCTGTTCTTCTCCAAGGGTGTTCAGAGTAGTTGTCTCTTAAACGGCTGGGGCAAGGAGTTCTGGAGATCGGCCAGAGGCTGGACTGGCTGGGAGCTGGGCATAATCATCCTAATGTCCATTTTTTTCTTCAGGTGAGAGAGTTCTTTGTTTTGCATAGAATGTTGGGGAGGACCTGGAAGGGAGTTTTAACTCCAGGCTACCTCGAGCCATGCAACTTTCCTTCATTCCAGACCCTAAGGAATATATACACAAAGAGAAAGAGAGGTGGGCGCTGTTAATGTTCAGGGCTTCTTCATGCTGATAAATGATGGTCAGGGGTTTGTGGTCGGGGAGGAAGGAAGTCGAAGGCCTGTAGTGTTGATTTTCTATTTTAGCCATCAGGGTCTCAAGCAAAAGAACAATCTTGACTTGGTCTCAGGAAATGGCTCAGATTCAGTCTTGGAGGACTCTCTGGAAAAGATTAAACAAACAAGGCCCAAAGGTGAGTAGGAGGATGATAAAAATGAATGGTCTGAGAAAGAGTAAAAGTTATAAAATGTTTTCTGTAGCCACAGGATGGAGATGTAATCGTCAATGTGTTTGAGCGTGGATCCTTGAGGACTTGAGACCCAGATATCTGCCAGAAGTTGTTCCAGGAATAACTGTAGCCATGAAACCGACAGGCTCATCTGTTGCCAGTTGGGGCTGGTAGAAGCTGTGAGAACTTTAGAGTTATAGGGCCTGTGTGAGAAACTTGATAAGTATTAATCTGGCAAGCATTTTCATCGTTGGGCTGTATAACCTTTATTTCTTTTTTTTACCGGGTGATGTATACCCAAGGGGTGATTTAATTTTGTAGTGGTAGGGGTCAGCAGAATTACTGTGTAGGGTCCTTGTCATTTGAGGGTTAGATCTGAGTGGGACTGAACTGTCATATTGACTTTGTCTCCTATTTGAAGGGATGGGTATGGAAGATTGGGGTGTGGTCGAGGGAGTAAGTTATCCATATGTTGTCAAAGGGCATCTCGTATCTGGGCAAGTAAAGGCAAAGGAAGGTGGGAAGGCAGTTTGGGACTGTCTTGGGAGGGGGGAAGACCCAAAGGTATTATGGGCCTCCCATACATGGCCTCAAATGGACTGATATTTAAGGGTATTTTTTGGTAAGGCCTGGACCTTTAAGCGGAGAAGGCAATGGCACCCCACTCCAGTACTCTTGCTTGGAAAATCCCATGGATGGAGAAGCCTGGTAGGCTACAGTCCATGGGGTTGCGAGGAGTTGGACACAACTGAGCGACTTCACTTTCACTTTTCACTTTCATGCTTTGGAGAAGGAAATGGCAACCCACTCCAGTGTTCTTGCCTGGAGAATCCCAGGGACGGTAGAGCCTGATGGGCTGCTGTCTATGGGGTTGCACAGAGTTGGACACGACTGAAGCGACTTAGCAGCAGCAGCGGCAGGACCTTTAAGAGGGCTAAAGGGAGGAGTTTAGTCCAGTCTTGATGAAGTTCGACTGTTAATTTGGTCAGAGTTTCTTTTAGGACTCGGTTGGCTCTCTCAACCTTACTGGAAGACCGGGGATGATAAGGAATGTGAAACCTCCAAGTAACTTGAAGGGCTCGTGCAATAGTTTGGGTGATTTGGGATGTGAATTCAGGACAGTTGTCAGACTGGAGGGAGGCAGGCATTCCAAACCTTGGGAGGATTTCAGTAAGAATAAGCTGAGCCACAGTAGGGACTCGTTTGTTAGTAGTCGAGAAAGCTTCAATCTATCTAGAAAATGTATCTACAAAGACTAGGAGAAGTTTAACCCTTTTTACAGGTGGCATGTGGGTGAAATCTATCTGCCAGTCTTGTGTGGGAAGATGTCTGTGAATTTGGCGGGTGGGGAAAGAGGGGGGCGAATATTAGAATTAGGATTTGTCCATTGACAAATGGTATAAGTTTGGGTCAGATTATTTAAATAAGTCACATCGTCCTTAATCAGTTTAATAAAGTTCTGAAGGAAAGCCTTAAGTACTTTTGCAGAGGGGTGGAAAAGGGAAAGTAAATATGAAAGTAATGTGTGGATGTTAGGCTCATTAGTTTGGGCTAGACGCTTACTCCTTGGAAGGAAAGTTATGTCCAACCTAGATAGCATATTCAAAAGCAGAGACATCACTTTGCCAACAAAGGTCTGTCTAGTCAAGGCTATGCTTTTTCCTGTTGTCATGTATGGATGTGAGAGTTGGACTGTGAAGAAGGCTGAGCACTGAAGAATTGATGCTTTTGAACTGTGGTGTTGAAGACTCTTGAGAGTCCCTTGGACTGCAAGGAGATCCAGCCAGTCCATTCTGAAGGAGATCAGCCCTGGGATTTCTTTGGAAGGAATGATGCTAAAGCTGAAACTGCAGTACTTTGGCCACCTGATGCAAAGAGTTGACTCATTGGAAAAGACTCTGATGCTGGGAGGGATTGGGGGCAGGAGGAGAAGGGGACGACAGAGGATGAGATGACTGGATGGCATCACTGACTCGATGGACATGAGTCTGAGTGAAACTCTGGGAGTTGGTGATGGACAGGGAGGCCTGGCGTGCTGCGATTCATGGGGTCGCAAAGAGTCGGACACACTGAGCAACTGAACTGAACTGAACTGAAAGACAGGACTAACAGAGGTGGTCTGCCATTTTGTGTCGTGATCTGTTACACTGTTATAAAAGGAGGTAGGACTATGTAGCTGATGTCTCCGGCAATGTATTACAGCAGCTTGTTTTGGGAACTGAGCCGCATGGAGGAGTTCAGAAATAAAAGAAGCATTGAGAATAGGTATGTCCTTCTGAGTGAGCAATCTCCTCTCTTTCCAGATTATAATGTTAGAATGTAATATGTTATAGGCATATTTGGAGTCAGTGTAAATGTTTATCTTTTGGTCTTTAGCTAGGGTCAAAGCTTATGTAAGAGTTATCAGTTTAGCCTGTTGTGAGGATGTGTGAGCTGGGAGTGTGGCTGGCTTGATGAGGCGAGGGGGGATAACTTTGTTGGGCTGTCCCTGAACTATAGCATATCCAGCCCCAAATGGGGCTTGTTTTTGGGCATTGCCATCTATGAACCAGGATGGGACTTTGGGGTCATTAAGGGGCTGATCAGTTATATGTTCAAAGGGATTAAGTGTCATATCTAAGGTCTGAACACAGTCATGAAATAGGTGTTCTGTTTCTGGATCTGGAGTAGGGAGTAAGCTAGCAGGATTAAGAGGTTTACAAGGCATAAAAGAAAGGGATGGGTCGAGGAGTTGTGTGTGGAAGATCTGTAGTTGAGCAGGGGGCAGAGAAAGGAAAGCCCGATGAGAGAGTAAATCTTTGTAGGAATGATGTGAGTGTATATTTAGAGGAGCATTTTGGGTTAGTTTTTGGGCTTCAGGTATTAAGAGGGTGGTTGCAACTAAGGCCTGGAGACAAGGTGGCCATCTGAGCGTGATCAGATCGAGTTGTTTTGATAAGTAAGCTACAGGCCCCATATGTCTCCCCTTTTTTGGCACAGAAACTTTAAAGCATGTCCTTGTTGAAAATGTACAAAAAGGGAAAAAGGCTTGGTGTAATCAGGTAGGTAAAGAGAAGGGGCCTGTAGTAAATGTTTGATAAGAGTCTGTATTGGGGTGTGGAGAGAGGTGGGGGCCAATAAGGGTTCATCTGAATTTTTTCAAGTAGCTTGGTAGAGACGTTTTGCATGGAGGGCAAAATTTGGGACCTATATTTGGAAGAAGTTTAATAGACCTAATAGAGAAAGAAGTTCTCTCTTGGTTTGGGGCCTGAGGGTCTGTTTCAAGGCTCGAAATCTCTGAGTTGGGATTATTTTGGATGTGGGAATGAGAAGTAATTTTATGTAATTGACAGTGGTGGAAGCAGTTTGTGTTTTGGAGAATGAGACTCTGTAGCCCCAGTTGTCTAGGGCATTTAATACTGTTGCAGTATGGACTAGGCAGTTATGGTGAGAGGAAAATAAATCGTCTACATACTGGAGTAAGGTAGTAGAGCCTAGGTCTAAAGTTTGTAGGTCTCTTTGGAGGGCTTGACTGAAAAAAATGAGGGCTATCTCTAAACGCCTGTGGTTAAACAGTCTAAGTTAATTGTTGAGATTGATATGTGTCTGGATCTATCCAGTTCAGGTCAGTTCAGCTGCTCAGTTGTGTCCAACTCTTTGCGACCCCATGAATTCCAGCACGCCAGGCCTCCCTATCCATCACCAACTCCCGGAGTTTACTCAAACTCATGTCCATTGAGTCAGTGATGCCATCCAGCCATCTCATCCTCTGTCGTCCCCTTCTCCTCCTGCCCCCAATCCCTCCCAGCATCAGAGTCTTTTCCAATGAGTCAACTCTTCACATGAGGTGGCCAAAGTACTGCAGTTTCAGCTTTAGCATCATTCCTTCCAAGGAACACTCAGGACTGATCTCCTTTAGAATGAACTGGTTGGATCTCCTTGCAGTCCAAGGGACTCTCAAGAGTCTTCTCCAACACCACAGTTCAAAAGCATCAATTCTTCAGTGCTCAGCTTTCTTCACAGTCCAACTCTCACATCCATACATGACCACTGGAAAAACCATAGCCTTGACTACACAGACCTTTGTTGGCAAAGTAATGTCTCTGCTTTTTAATATGCTATCTAGGTTGGTCATAACTTTTCTTCCAAGGAGTAAGTGTCTTTTAATTTCATGGCTGCAATCACCATCTGCAGTGATTTTGGAGCCCCCCAAAAATAAAGTCTGACACTGTTTTCACAGTTTCCCCATCTATTTGCCATGAAGTGATGGGACCAGATGCCATGATCTTCGTTTTCTGAATGTTGAGCTTTAAGCCAACTTTTTCACTCTCCTCTTTCACTCTCATCAAGAGGCTTTCCTCTTCACTTTCTGCCATAAGGGTGGTGTCATCTGCATATCTGAGGTTATTGATATTCCTCCCAGCAATCTTGATTCCAGCTTGTGCTTCTTCCAGCCCCGTGTTTCTCATGATGTACTCTGCATAGAAGTTAAATAAGCAGGGTGACAATATACAGCCTTGATGAACTCCTTTTGCTATTTAGAACCAGTCTGTTGTTCCATGTCCAGTTCTAACTGTTGCTTCCTGAGTTGCATACAGGTTTCTCAAGAGGCAGGTCAGGTGGTCTGGTATTCCCATCTCCTGAAGAATTTTCCACAGTTTCTTGTGATCCACACAGTCAAAGGCTTTGGCATAGTCAATAAAGCAGAAATAGATGTTTTTCTGGAACTCTCTTGCTTTTTCCATGATCCAGCGGATGTTGGCAATTTGATCCCTGGTTTCTCTGCCTTTTCTAAAACCAGATTGAACATTGGAAGTTCATGGTTCATGCATTGCTGAAGCCTGGCTTGGAGAATTTTGAGCACTACTTTACTAGCGTGTGAGATGAGTGCAATTGTGTGGTAGTTTGAGCATTCTTTGGCATTGCCTTTCTTTGGGATTGGAATGAAAACTGACCTTTTCCAGTCCTGTCAAGGTGAAGGCAAATAGGGGCTGTGAGGAGTGGTATAGAGGTATAGTAAAGAAAGCATCTTTGGGGTCCAATACCATGAAATAGGGTGTGTCAGAGGGAATATGGGAGAGAAGGGTGAAGGGATTAGTGACCACGGCGTGTACGGGTATTATGGCCTCATTGACCTTGTGAAGATCTTGGACTAAATGTCAGGAGTGGGGTCTCTTTTTGACTGCCAGTATGGGAGTATTATGAGGAGAACAGATAGGCTGCAAAAGGCCTGCTTTGAGCAGTTGGGAGATTATTGGTTTAAGTCCTTGTTGGGATTCTGTGGTCAGGGTATATTGAGTTTGGGTTATTATTTGAGAGGGATTTTTAAGAAAGACCTGAATGGGGGAATGGTGTCTGGCCGTTGATGGGGCTTCGGTGTCCCAGACCTGAGGATCTATCTGGGGAAGTTCAGGGGGTAGGTTTTGGGAGTGAGGGCTGGCCAAGGGTTTGGGTGCCATTTGGATGTAAAGAATTGATATGGGAGGTTTATAGAAATTTGTAGCTTAGTCAGAAGATCATGTCCTATCAATGTCATTGGGCATTGAGGAACTATTATAAAAGAATGTGTTAATGTTGTCTTATCAAAGGAACAAAGGAGAGGACGGTTTATGGTAATAAAGACCCCCAATTTGGATAACAGATCTCTCTCTCTAGGAATGCCATTGGGCACTTCGGCATTATGAGGAATGAGTGTATGAGGGCCAATTTTCCAAATTGACAGAGTAATGGAGGCCTGATTTTTGGCCTTAAGGGAACTCCAGAGACCCCCCGATAGTGAGTTCTGAGTCCTGAGTTGGGCCAGAGTAGGAAGTTAAGAGAGAGAAAGCCGCTCCAGTGTCTACTGTAAAGGAGGTCTTTTTTCCGGCTACTACCCCGTCTACCTTAAGTTCCGAGCTTGTGTCCGGAACACAGTCCGGGGGGCTGGAACCCGGCCCCGTTGTTGGAATAACTCACAGCGTTGGGTTGGGGTTTGGGGTGAAGTGGGGATCTCTCCAGGGTGCCAGGTTGTCCCTGTGGACACTCCACTCTCCAGGTCTGGGAGGTGGAGACCTTCCTAGGCATGTCAGGGCATCTCTGGGGACAGTCCACCTTCCAGTGGCCCCGCTGACCCCAGGCTGGGCATGCTTTTGTGGGGGGCCACGGGTTAGGACATGTCTTTGTCCAGTGTCCTGACTGGTTGCATCAGAAGCAGGGCCCGGGGATGGGGGGCTCTTAAGTTTCAGTCTGGGATGACTTGGGCTGGGCTGATCTTAATTGCTGCCGCCAAAAAGGCATATTTAGCTTTTCTCTCATGGTCTTTTTCTCTTAGCCTCTTCCTCTCTATTATTGAATACCTTGAAGGCTATTTCTAGAAGGTCTCTTTGGGTGAGGGGGGGTGGTCTTAGGGCCCTTCTCTAACTGGTATAGTTTTCAGTGAATATCCGGGGCTGACTGGCTTATGAACTGGACATGTAGGTACAGAAGTCCGGCAGGGGTGGAAATGTCTAGATTAGTGTATTTTCGGACTGCCTCAGTAAGCTGTGAAAGAAAAAGGGCAGGATTTTTATCTTTTTATTGAGTCACTTCCCTAACCTTATCTTAGTTAATATGAATGTGTGAGCTTTTTAACATTCTTTCTAGCAAACAGGTGATCATATGATGCAGGTTCTGGATGTTGGCATCACCTGCTGGATATGCCCACCGTGGCTCAGTTAAAGAGATTGTATCATCAGTCACCGGATTAGTCTTATCTTGGTTATGGAGCTGATCAGCATGAGTCTGGGCTGCCTGTCATATCCGTCTTTTTTTAAATCAGGGGTTAAAGTGGCATTTAGGATTATATCAGTAACCTCAGATATGCAGATGACACCACCCTTATGGCAGAAAGTGAAGAGGAATTAAAGAGCTTCTTGATGAAAGTGAAAGAGGAGAGTGAAAAAGTTGGCTTAAAGCTCAACATTCAGAAAACAAAGATCATGGCATCCGATCCCATCACTTCATGGTAAATAGATGGGGAAACAGTGGAAACAGTGTCAGACTTTATTTTTGGGGCTCCAAAATCACTGCAGATGGTGATTGCAGCCATGAAATTAAAAGATGCTTACTCCTTGGAAGGAAAGTTATGACCAACCTAGACAACATATTAAAAAGCAGAGACATTACTTTGCCAACAAAGGTCCGTCTAGTCAAGGCTATGGTTTTTCTGTGAGAGTTGGACTATAAAGAAAGCTGAGCGCCAAAGAATTGATGCTTTTGAACTGTGGTGTTGGAGAAGACTCTTGAGAGTCCCTTGGACTGCAAGGAGATCCAACCAGTCCATCCTAAAGGAGATCAGTCCTGGGTGTTCATTGGAAGGACTCATGTTGAAGCTGAAACTCCACTACTTTGGCCACCTGATGCGAAGAGCTGACTCATTTGAAAAGATCCTGATGCTGGGAAAGATTGAGGGAGGGAGGAGAAAGGGATGACAGAGGATGAGACGGTTGGGTGGCATCACTGACTCAATGGACATGGGTTTGGGTGGACTCTGGGAGTTGGTGATGAAAAGGGAGGCCTGGCGTGCTGCGGTTCATGGGGTCACAAAGAGTCGGACACGACTGAGCGACTGAACTGAACTGAACTGAAAGATCATTTTAGGTTAAATGATATGTTTTTGTAAGGCAGAGGAATTTTTTTTTTTTTTAATTGAGTAGGATTCTCTGAAAAGGATCTCAATTTTTCTTCAATTCGCTCATATCAGAAATTGAGAAAGGCACATGAACCCATGTAGGGCCCTCCGGTCCTGCTACCTCTCTGAGAGGAAATGTGTTGGTTTCAGGTCCTGGCTGATAGAGGGCAGGTGGAAATCTCTTTTGGGGTTTTGGAGTCATCGCTTTCTGTTTTGGAGGAGGAAGGGCTAGAGGATACAATCTTGTCTTTGGAAGCTTTTTTTCTGGGGTGGTAGGGAGGAGGCTCATTTGTTGGGTCAAAATTGGGGGCTAAGGGTTTAGGGGGCCTTTTAGGGGCTTTTGATTTGGATTCTTTTGTAATGGAGGCGGAGAGAGAGCAGAGGAGGATTTGATAGGCAGAACAGTCTTTGTAGAGAGAAGGACACCTTTTAAGGTCTCAGAAGGCTTGAATATAGGGGACCTCTGACCGTTTGCCATTCCGTTTGAGGAAGTTCCTGAGATCTGATAAAATATTGAAATCGAAAGTCCCGAACTCAGGCCAGTGATCTGTATAGAGTTGTTTTAAGCGGTTAGCTTTGAGTTCAGTGAGTAAGAGTGGTTTGAGAGTTTTGAGAACACAGGCCAGAGAGGAATCTTTTGGGACAGGGTGGCCAGACCCCATAATTGAAAGGCAAGCAGAGGCTTCTATTGGGAGCTTGAGTCGTACCTGTAGTTGCAATAGGAGTTATGAGAAGAGAGCTCTGTGTCAAGATGGAGGGTCCCCCATCAACTACAGAGTGGCCCTAGGCAGGGGGTCCCCTGGACCCAGAGAGGACTGAGTTCTAGGGCTCCTCTAGAACACCATCCAGATCTTATCTTAACCTAGGGCCTGGCTTGAGTGGAGTGTTGCATGTAAAGCACTCGAATGGCAAAAGACCCCTGTCCTGGAGTTGGTCAGTCTCATGGAAAGAAAGTGTAGAGAAAAGAGGAAGAGAGAGAAAGACAGAGAGAGAGAGAGGCCAATATTTTTCGGGTTAGGTGGAAAACCAAAAGCCCTTACCCAAGACTTGTACCGCTCACGAAGGCACAGGGCGTCCTCTCGAGGAGATCTTGAAAGCCTGGGTGGGAAAGTGAGCTTGGCAGGCTTCCACACTCCAAAATGCTGGCCATGGAGAACAAGAAGGAACCTCAACCTCCCAGGTTTCGGCACCAAAAATGTAGGGTAAGGGAGTTAGAAGGTGAGGTTCAGAAAAAGAAGAAGACCAGCACTTTACAGGAACAGATCAACTTTAATGAGGTGAGAAGGGGCAGCAGTCAGATTAGTGAGCTGCTGTGCTTATCCAAGAAAAGAGTAAGTATATATAGGCATGTATGTGGAAAGCTACTGTCTTAATGGGGCCTGTTCTTCTCCAAGGGTGTTCAGAGTAGTTATCCCTTAAACGGCTGGGGCAAGGAGTTCTGGAGATCGGCCAGAGGCTGGACTGGCTGGGAGCTGGGCATAATCATCCTGAAGTCCATTTTTTCTTCAGGTGAGAGAGTTCTTTGTTTTGCATAGAATGTTGGGGAGGACCTGAAGGGGAATTTTAACTCCAGGCTACCTCGAGCCATGCAACTTTCCTTCACGTGTTATAAAATGAGGGGAACTTGGCTGAATTGTGTTCTAGTGCCTTGTGAGAGGTAGAATTTGCAAGGGATGACCTTGGATACTAAGCAGATGTTATTTCTACACAAATTTTGAAGGTGAAGATGCAGCAGGGGTTCTCCTTATTGCTTATAGTAGAATGCAAGAGGAGAGAGATACTTTGAAGGAATTGCTTGGGTTTTTTAAAAATTATTTTTTATTTAACCTTTGGGGATTTTTTTTAATTCATCTGCTGCTTTTCATTTTCTTTTCTTTCTTTGAAAATATTTTTTAAAAATATATTTTAAATTCTTTTATACTCTATTTTTACTTTCCTGAGCGAATTGTTAAGAAATTCCATACTGCAAAAATGAGAAAGTGTGTCCTGAAGGAGTGCCAGTTCCTGTCCTGTATCTAGACAGGATCTCCATATGAAGATTACTAACAGATTTAATCAGCCATCTCAGTTGAAGCCAGTAATAAGAATGAGATTATACCAGCAGAAGTGCTGCCAACTGAAGGAGAGACAGAGAAAATGGGATAGAATGAAGACTGGCAGACTTCCACAGGACAGGGGTACTCACTTCTGACAAGTTCCCACTCTGGATCCATATCTGAGAACATTTTCAAAATATATCTTAAATCAGTGGTCAAAGACCAAAATGATCAGAGAGCTCAATAATTGAAAACCCTTATGTCTGTTTTCATAGACCTCTACAAAGTTAGGTGTTTCTAGTTCTGCACTTAGCAGTGTTGCCATGGTATATCATTTTACACTTTTTATTTTTATCCTACTTGTTTCTTCATATTTAAAGTGGGTTTATTGTAGGCATCAGATAATTGGGCTTTGCTTCCTTAATCAGTATGAAAATCTCTATCCTTTCCAGGGGGAGTTTGGGTCATGTATCAGTTCAGTTCAGTCGCTCAGTTACGTACGAGTCTTTGCAACCCCATGGACTGCAGCACGCCAGGCTTCGCTGTCCTTCACCAACTCCTGGAGTTTACTCAACCTCATGTCCATTGAGTCGGTGATGCCATCCAACCATCTCATCCTCTATCATCCCCTTCTCCTCCTGCCTTCAGTCTTTCCTAGCATCAGGGCATTTCCCAATGAGTCAGTTCTTCACATCAGGTGGCCAAAGTATTGGAGTTTCAGCTTCAGCATCATGTATACTTAATCATGTATAACTAATAAATCATGTATACCTAATATGTACCTAATCTATAATAATCTATTATAACCTATAATAATGATTATACCTAATCATGTATATCTAATGCATCATGTATACCTAATATAATTATTGATAGAGTGGATTTAATTCTATTTTCTCTTTTTTTAGTCTTTTCTCCCTGACTTCTGCTTCATTTTTTATTAATTGAACATTTTGATTTTTCCTCTTTTGTTCACTGATTAGCCATAAATTTTACTTGTCTGCTTATTTAGTTTTACTTGGTTTTCAGTGTTATACTGAATTTAGAGGGTTTTTTTAATACTGTTTTTACTGCTTTAGAGTTTTTAAAAACACTATCTGATATGAGATGTGAGCCATATATATAATTTATAATTTTTCTAATAGCTGTATTAAGCAAAGTTAAAAGGAACAGGTGAAATTTTAATACTTTAAAAACCTGATTCAATATATTCAAATTATCATTTCAACCCATAATAGTATTAAACTATTAATGAGAAATTTTAAATTATTTTTTCCACTATGCTTTTGAAATCTGATGTGCATTTTACACTTGTAGGCTATTTCCTTTCAGATTATTCACATTTCAAGTGGTAAAGAACTATTTGTAGCTAATAGCTACAGAGGTAGACTGTGGAGGTTTATAGAATGCATTCTTAACTTATCACAAGTGATAGTATACCATTTGACATAAAGTAGAAAAACTTTAAGCAAAACACCTTCCCTCCCCCCGGCCTTAGAGCATTTAGTGTCATTTGTTTTTCTTTTGTATAAAGCTAACAACATGTTATTATTGTTATTATTTTTTTGCTTTGTATATTTTAAAAAGATTTTTAAAGTAAGAAAAATGTCTTTTATATGTACTCATATTTACCATCTTCAGTGTTTTTTGGTTTTTACGTAGATTCAGAATTTTTTTGGTCTGAAGGACTTCTTTTAATAGCTCTTATACAAATCTGCTGCTAAGTCGCTTCAATAGTCTGACTCTGTGCGACCCCATAGACGGCAGCCCACCAGGCTCCCCCATCCCTGGGATTCTCCAGGCAAGAATACTGGAGTGGGTTGCCATTTCCTTCTCCAATGCATGAAAGTGAAAAGTGAAAGTGAAGTCGTTCAGTTGCGACCCCATGGACTGCAGCCTGCCAGGCTCCTCCGTCCATGGGATTTTCCAGGCAAGAGTACTGGAGTGGAGTGCCATTATACAACTCTACTGGTGATTAATGCTTTCAACTTTTGGATGTCTGAAAACATCTTTATTTTTCCTTCATAGTGAAAAATATATTCATAGCCTATACAACTGTAGGTTGATAATCGTCTCTCTTCAGTATAGGCATACATCATTTTATAGTGCTTCACAGATATTGCTTTTTTTAAGTAAATTGAAGGTATGTGGCAATCCTGTATCGAGAAAGTGTATTGACACTATTTTTCCAATAGAATTTGCTTGCTTCAAATTTGTCTGTCACATTTTGATAATTCTTGCAATATTTTAAACTTTTTCATTACTGTGTGTTATGATAATCTGTGATCAGTGATCTTTGATGTTACTATTGTACTAGTTTTGGGGTGCCATGAACCACATCTATGTAAGATAGTAAAATTAATTGATAAATCTGTGTTCTGGCCACTCTCCCAACCAGCAGTTCCCCTATCTCTCTTGTGGGATCTCCATATTCCCTGAGACACAACGATATTGAAATTAGGGCAATTAGTAACTCTACAGTGGCCTCTGAGTAGTCAAGTGAAAGGATGAATTTCTTGTCTCTCACTTTAAATCAAAAGTGAGAAATGGTTAAACTTAGTGAGAAGGGCATGTCAAAAGCAGAGAGAGGCGACCAAAGCTAGGCCTCTGGCACCAAGAGTTAGCCAAGTATGAATGCAAAGGAAAAGTTCTTGAAGGAAATTAAGTGTGCTGCTCTAGTGAACATGAATGATAAGAAAAACAGTCTTATTGCTTTAAACAGTCTCACTGCTTTTTCTCTAAAGAGAAAGTGGTCTGGATTGAATATCAAACCAGCCTCAACATTCCTTTAAGTCAAAGCCTAATCCAGAACAAGGCCCTAATTATTTCAATTCTGTGAAGGTTGAGAGAAGTTAGGAACCTGTAGAACAAAAAATTAAAGCTAGCAGAGGTGGGTTCATGAGGTTTAAGGAAAGACACTTGTCTCCATAATATCACAGTACAAAGTGAAGCAGCAAATGCTGATTTAGAAGCTGCAGCAAGTTATCCAGAAGATCTAGCTAAGATGATGAATAAAGGTGGCTACATTAAAAAACAGATGTTCTACGTAAATGAAACAGCATTCTATTGGAAAAAGATGCCATTTAGGAATTTCATAGCTAGAAAGGAAAAGTCAATGTCTCTTCAATGCTTCAAAGCAAAGGCTGACTCTCTTGTTAGGGGCTGATGCAGCTGGTGACTTTAAGTTGAAGCCAGTGCTTACTTGCCATTCTGAAAATCCTAGGGCTGTTAAGAATAATGCTAAATCTACTCTGCCTGTGTTCTATATATAGAACAGCAAAGCCTGGATGATAGCACATCTATTTACAACAAGGTTTACTAAAATATCTGTAACTTACTGTTGAGATCTACTGCTCAGAAAAAAAAGATTTTCAAAATTTTACTGCTCATTGACAATGCACTTGGTCACCCAAGAGCTGATAGAGATGTGAAATTAACTTACTGTTGTTTTCATGCCTGCTAACACAACATCCATTCTGCAGCCTGTGAATCAAGGAGTTATTTTGACTTTCGAGTCTTATTTTCAGAAGTCTTAGGCGTAGGTCTGTGGGTAAGAAATACACTTCATAAGGCTGTAGTTGCCGTAGAGAATGACTCCTCTGATGGATCTGGGTAAAGTGAATTGAAAACCTTCTGAAAAGGACTCATCATTGTAGATGTCAAGAAGAATATTCATGATTCAGCAAAGAGGTCAGAATATGAACATTAACAGGAGTTTGGAAGTGATTCCAACTCACATGGATGACTTTGACAGACTCACAACTTCAGTGGAAGATATAACTACGGAAGTGGTAGAAATAATAAGAGAGCAAGAATTAGAAGTGGAGTATGAAGATGTGGCAGAATTGCTGCAACTTCAAGATAAAACTTGGATAAAACTAGCTTCATAAGGATGAGCAAATAAAGTGGTTTCTTGCGATGAAATCTACTTCTGGTTGAGATGTTATTAAAGATGGTTGAAATGACAAGAGTGTTTGTTTATTTTTAAAAGAAGCCCCACACTCATTAGCACCCTATTTGTTTGTTTGTTTATCTAGCTGCACTGGATTGTAGTTGTGGCATGCAGGCTCTTTAGCTGCAGCATGTGGGATCAGGTTCCCTAATCAGGGATTGAACCTGGGCCCCTGCATTGGGAGCATGGAGTCTTAGCCACTGGACCACCAGGGAAGTCTGACAACAGAGAGTGTTACATCAGCTTATTTGAAATAGCAGTTGCAGGACTTGAGAAGACCCACTTCAATTTTCAAAGAAGTTCTGTGGGTAAAATGTTAACAAACAGCATTGCATGCAGATAATGCAGAGAACAGAGAAACCATTCACTCAAGCGAGAGTCAATTGATTTAGCAAACTTCCCTGTCTTATTTTAATAAATTGCCATAGTCATCCCAATCTTCAGCAAACCACCCTGAACAGCCAGCAGCCTCAACATTAAGGCCAGACCCTCAAGCAGCAAAAAGGTTATGATTTTTTGAAGGCTCAGATGACTGATTGTTATTACTTTTAGCAATAAAGTATTTTAATTACTTTGTACATATTTTAGACATAATGCTATTCCACATTTAATAGTTTGTATGTGTTTTGTATGCACTGAGAATCAAAAAATTATGTGACTTACTTTATTGCAGTATTTGCTTTATGACAGCAGTGTGGAGTCAAATCTGCATGTATCTCAGGTTTGTTTGATCTTAAAGATATTGCTCCATTGTCTCTGGGCTTATGTTGTTTTCGATAAGAAGTCTTCTATTAACTTTATGATTCTTCTTCTATATGTGTTTTTTCTCTCTGGTTGTTTTTTAAGACTTTGTCACTAGTCTTGAGCAATCTAATCATGTGCCTACATGTAACTTTTATTAAGTTTCTTGTGCTTGGGATTTGTTGAGCTTCTTCGATCTGCTGGTTTATAGCCTTTACCATATTTGAACAATTTGAGGCCATACTCCCTTCAAATATATTCTTAAGTTCTCCCTCCTTTCCTTTGAAAAGAATTCTTAATTTTAAGAATTTTTTTATTTTGGAATAATTTTTGATTACACAGAAGTTGTAAAGGTAGTGCAGAGAATTGACGTACATGCCTCTCTCCATTTCTCTATTAAGATCTTCTATACTGTTGTACCTTTGTCAAAATTAAGAAACCAACACTGGCACATTACTATTAACTAAGCCTTAGTTACTTATTACTTGAATTCCACCAGTTTTTCCATTCATGTCCACTTTTTGTTCCAGGATCCAATCCATAATACCTCCTTGTTTTTATTTGGCAAATCTTCTTAGTGTCCTCTGGTCTGTGACTGGGGATATTAATTTTAACAATATATTTTAAGACAATATATCAAAATATCATTTCAAACTGTAATCAATATTTTTAAAATTATCTATTATTTTACATTATTTTTTTCATACAAATCTTCAAAATCTAGTGTGTATACTCACAGCACAAATTAAACTCTTTGGAAGTACTTTATCTGAATTGAGAGCTCACAAAATTTACAGTTGAAAAAGTAGACTAACATCCTCTGGTGGTTCCAATACACTTAAAATTCTTCCAATAATTGCACTATCAGTTTTTAAATTAAAATTAATTACTTAAGGAACTTAGTTCCTCAGTTGCAATAGCCATATTTCAAGGGCTCAATTGCCCTATGTGGCTAATGGCTACCATAGTAAATAGTACAGCTCCAGATCATTGTAAGGACTTTTGACATTTATTCTGAGATCTGAAGTGGAAGTGTTAGTTGCCCAGTTGTGTCTGACTCTTTGCAATCCCATGGACTATAGCCCACCAGGCTCCTCTGTTCATGGAATTGTCCAAGCAAGAATAATGGAGTTGGTAGCCATGCTCTCCTCCAGATCTTCCTGACCCACAGATCAAATCCCGGTGTCTGCATTGCAGACAGATTCTTCACCGTCTGAACCACCAGGGAAGCCCAGCAAAGGAGTGACATGACCTCACTGAAGTTGACTCTGCTCTCCTGGAGAACAAACTGAAGTGAGGGCAGAAGCAAGGAAACCAGCCAGGAGGCTACTACTATAACCAGGTGAGTGGTGAAGGTGTCTCAGACTAGGGCAGTAGTAGTGGAGGTGGAGAAAAGTGGTAGGATTCCAACATTACCTTGTTAGACTTGACACAATCTGCCTATGGATTAGATGTGGGATTGGGAATGACACCAAAGTTTTGGGCTTAAAAAAAAATTATGAATGTCTTGTACAGAGAAGATTTTGTAAGAAGTAGATTGAGAGTGGGGAGATTAGGGGCTATTTTGAACATTTGAGTTTAAAATATCTATAATATCTACCTTACATTGACATGCTAACTAGGCAGTGGATATGAATCTGGGGTTCAGGGGAGAGAGGTCTGCTGGAGTAATATATGTGGGAGTCATTAATGTGTAGATGGTATTTTAAAATGTAAGAGTGGAGGCTAGCTATCACTGTAAAGTGTTAGCAGTAGTATCTTCAGAAAAATGCAAGTTTGGGGATTGGGTCCAAGAGCTCAACAAAAACTGGTGGCTCATTGATAAAGAATCCACCTGCCAGGCAGGAGACAGGATCTCTGGGTTGGGAAGATTCCCCTGGAGAAGGAAACAGCAACCCACTCCAGTATTCTTGCCTGGGAAATCCCATGGACAGAGGAGCCTTGCGGGCTACAGTCTGTGGGGTCACAAAAGAATAAGACACGACTTAGGGACTAAACAAGTTATCTTGTCTAAGCTCACTCTGCTCGCTTTACAACAGGCCAATGAATTGCAGAGGAGGGGGATGAGACAAGGAATACAACTTTATTCCGAGAGCTGACTGACCGAGAAGATGGCAGACTAATATCTCAAAATAACCATCTTGGGGTTTGGATACCAGGTTCTTTTATTGATCAGAGATGGGGGGAGGTGAGGAAACAAAATAAAAAAGCCATTAATCTTGCAACTGTCTCCTAGAATGGCAGGCCTCAGGCAGGGTATATGTTCCTCCTTCCTACCATCTAGAGGTGGACAGGTCTCTGAACAAAGGCATTTTAACAGGCAGAAGGGCATGATTCTCTGAGGTAAGCCATTATGTATGATTATAATAACAAAAGCAAGGAAAAGCAAGTCAAAGACAGTTCCAACAGATTGGCTTTTCCCTGCAATAGCAGCAGCAGCAAAAGCAGGTGCTGCACTCAACAATGCAAAGGCAGGGATGAGCCAACCAGATACAGTAAATCATTTTGCTCTGCTGAAACAAAAATACAGAGCCAGAAGGTATTTTAAAAAATGCAGTCAGTAAGGAAGGGCTTTCAGGCTGGCCGGGTGGCTAGTCAAGAGCTGAGAACGCGAGGGTTCAAAAGACAAGCTTTGGCGTTAACAACGGACAGCTGCAGTTAAGTTTCTTTCACGTACACAAAACCGACCAATTTCTCCTACCATAGAGCATGTCATTCTGCTGGTACAACAGGCATCTCGTTTCCAAGAAGGAGAGAAAGCATTGCCTCCTACCGCAAAGGCACTTAGCAGCCAAGCCAGCCCTCGCGGAGGGCACTTGAGCTCTAAAGTGGGACAGGCTCGGAGGGGAGAAGGGAGGCTGCTAAGGCGAGTTCAGGCGTAGAATCTCGATGGGCGTGTGTGTTCTGCGCTGAATTCTGACAGAATGGAAGAACCTTGGCTTAAAGACAAGGCAAAGCGTCATTTAAAGACAGTGGAAGGACTAAGGTTAGTGGAAACTCAAGGACAAAAAGCACTGAGACTTTTGAGCTGGCGGCAGGGCTGAAGGCACTGCGAACGACCCTCCCCTACCACATCCTCCGGCACCAAGGACCCTGAAGGACCAATAAGTGAGGAGGCGGAGGGGGCGGAAAAAGGCCGACTCACCAGGCACCTTTAAGGTCCTGATGCTGAGAGCAGCGTCAGCCAGCGCCTATCTCCCTCTCACCGGCTAACTCGGCTCGGGAGTGGTTCCTTCTGGGGCAAAACCCTGGCCTGGTTTTTAAACCGGAAGGTGCCGGAAAGCTGGTCTATCCGCTCCTCGAACTTCCGGGGCGCGGAGCCGGTGGAGTCAGAGCGGAAGACCCCCGCCGCGAGGGACGTTCCGGTCGCAAAAAAAGGGGCGGTGCCTGCGCGCACCAACCAATCACAGCAGATGCTTTCACGTGGCCAGCACTGGCCAATAGGCGACCGCGTCGGTAGCGGCGGGGAAATTCAAACGTGTGTGTGGAGAGGGGCTGGAGTTTCCATCTTTTCTTCTCACCTCCGCTTTTCCGCGGAGAGGCCTACCTTGGCGGCGAACGGAGGGGCGGAGGCGGCCGGGGTCTGTGGGCGCTTGAGCCGAGCCGCGCGGGCCGGTGAGCTGTGGTGACGAGGCGGGAGGTCCCCGAGCCTGGCAGAGGACGTGGGGTGCGGCTCACAGGCCGGAGGGGGAGGGACGGGCCCGCTGTCCCCCGCCGGTCCTCCTATTAGTGCCGGCGGTTTATTTGTCGAGGACTCAGGAGGCGAGAGGTAGATGTATGGATTGGCTGGGAGAAGGGGCCTGCTAGGGCCTCTGCGGGAGACTCCTCTTCTTGTGTGGTGTTTTAGAACCGGGAGAGGAGCCGGTGGCCGTGGTTCTGACAGTTACCTTTGGGGCCTGGCTTCAGGGGGTGATACCAGGCACCCGCTTTGTCGCTTCTTTTCATTGACTATACTCGAGGTCGGGGGCGGCGTTGATATCAGTGACCCTGGGTTACTGGATTGATGGGTGTGAGAATCATCACAAAGATGACATTGACGGGAAGAAAGGCTGCGGACTCTTTGTGGACTAAACAAACATCAACACCGTGGAGATGGAATAAGTAATCAGTACTGTACAAATACTGTAGATTCTCGGTATGGGAATGATTAAGGTAGCACATCACCTTTCTGCCAGATATACAGAAGAATAAGCCTGCTGATATCCCATTTGTGAATAAAGGGCTGTGATGTTGTATGTATTCTGCTTTGTAACCACTTGCAACGTGCAAGTTTACTGACATAAAGCAGGTGAATAAAGGAATGGTTTTTATCATTGTCGAGAGGATTTTTTATGCCTATATGTTTCTACCAGAATCCAAGCAAATATACTATCACATTTTTTTAAAAAAAGACTGAATTTGCAGATGGCCCAGAGAAAATAATTATGGAAAAAGAGTGAAAGGAAGGCATAGAAAAAAGTTTGAAAGGGGGCAGCAACTTCCCTGTTGTGCAATGCCTTTTTGAAGTTCTGGTGGAAAGAAGGAGTGTACTGAATACTTACCTGTTGGAAACCTTGCTGGACAGATTACAAAGACATGCAATTGTTTTTGTGCACATAGCTTCCCAAATACCACCCTGATAATATCTGTGTTGAAATGTGTTCATTTAACTAATGTTTTAGTCTCCTGGGTTCTGAAAGGCTAGTTGCAACATCTTTTTTTTAAATGCTAGTCAAAGTAGGAATTATGAATAGTTTGATTTTTTTTTTCCTTAGAAATGGAGGCTGAGGAGTTAAGTGGCAAAGAGTTGACAATTGATTCCATAATGAACAAAATGAGAGATATTAAAAATAAATTTAAAAATGAAGATCTTACTGACGAGCTAAGCTTGACTAAAGCCTCCACTGATACTACAGGTGAGTTGCGTTGTTTTGAGTGCCCTCTGAGGTAGAGGAAGGAACTGTTAACTGATTGATGCTCACCAATGACAGCACAAACATTTTATGTTTTAATCCTTTTGTGTGAAAATAGTTCCACAATTTTCCACTTTCTTAAAAAAGGAAACAACACTATTTATTACAGTGTGCTCAAAGGTGGTTTTCTTCCTCTTCCATTGTTGGCAGCTGTCATTTCTGCCATCAATAGGTACTCCTCCCCCCCCCCCCCAACATTTTGCTGCAATCTGAGAAAGCCTCACTAATTACACCTTAATAAAACGGTGTATAAATGTAAGGCTAACCACACAGTATATGATTTGAAGAACCTTTCTGTTACTCTCCCAGCACTCTCCCAGCCTTTCTTGCCTGTTCTCCTTTGCTCGTTCTGTTTCAGCGGGAGCAGTTTCCCTACTGTGTCTCCTGTGTGCCGGACCAACCCCTACCCCAGTACCTTTGTTCTTGCTCTCTGCCCACTCTTAAACCTTCTTCAGGTTTTTGCTCAAATGTCTTCTCAGCAAGGCCCTCTCTAATCCATTTATTTATTTAATTAAACTTTTTTATTTTGAATTGGGGTATAGCTGATTAACAATGTTGTGATAGTTTCAGGTGGACAGCAAAAGGGCTTAGCCACACATACACATGTATCCTTTTTCTCTCAAACTCCCCTCCCGTCCAGGCTGCAGCATAATATTGAGCAGAATTCTGCTTGCTATAAGGTAGGTCCTAACCCACCTATTTAAAATAGCACCTACTGTATTATTTTTCTCCACTGCAGTAGTCGCCTCATATCTCCTTTGTTGTTGTTCAGTCACCAAGTCATGTTCAATTCTTCGCTACCCCGTGGACTGCTTCCCTGTCCCTCACCATCTCACTGAGTTTGCCCAAGTTCATGTCATATCTCCTTTACTCATTTGTTGTCTGTCTACTCCACTAGGATGTGAGCTCCATGAGGGCATGGTTTTTATCAGTGGTGCTCTATCTACAGAACTAAGAATGGTTCCTGGCAAGTAGTGGGTACTTAAAATATTTTTTGAATGATGAATGAGTGAAAATACCCAAAGTTTAATGTCCTAGTTTTATGAAAAGTATTAGCTCAGAAGCTGAACTCTTTATATTAGGTTGTTGAAAAAGTCACCTTTAGATAAGTTTTGTTTTATTTATAGTCACCATTCAATGGATGAAGGATTGGAAAGCAAAGGCAAAAACCTATCCATATAAATAGTCAAAATGGCAGGTCATATTCCTTGAAACAACTTAGGAACTTATCATTTTGGTGTTAAGCAAATTTTTTAATGGTGATAGAATAAACACATACTTTATTTTGTGTATTTAAGTAGCACCATTGAAGGTTATGGCTTCCCTGGTGACTCAGTGGTAAAGAATCTGCCTGCCAATGCAGGAGATGTGAATTCGATCCCCGGGTCAGAAAGATCCCCTGGAGAAGGAAATGGCAACGTACTCCAGTATTCTTGCCTGGGAAATCCCATGGACAGAGGAGCCTGGTGGGCTACAGTCCATGGGGTCACAAAAGAGTCGGACATGACTTAACAATAAAGCTTATTTACAACAGGGTAGATGAGTCTTTATTTAAAACCCTTAGCTTGCTCAAAACTGTGAATATGTAACATGTTGATAAGTGGGATGTAACACATTATAATACCGAGTAAGGTTAAACCTGGTTTCTAGATGAGAAGAATTTACCTATTTACCATGTTGCATTGTAATGCATGTTTAGCTCAAATGACTGCTGACATAATAGAGACAGGAAGTTCTGAACAGAGAGAGCACAGTGCATGAGAAATACATCTGCATTTTTAAAGACTTTTTAAGAAAACTTGAAGACAAATTTGTTAGGGAAGTGATGGGAAATGAAACTGGAAAGTGAAGTTAAGATCAGAATAGATTATGGGTAAAAACAAAGTTCTGAATCTGTTTTAGTAAAAAGCAAAAGCAGTAATTTTGTTTGTAAAAGCAAATATTTAGCCCTCGTTGAAGGTAACTGAAACTAATAGAAGGGATGATAAGTTTCTCTAAATTTAATAATGTTTAGTAATGACTAAAGTAACCTGACAAGGACACTGACATTAAATCATGTTGTCTTTTAAAATCTGTTAACACCAAAGAAAATTAAAAATAAATTACAATGTGAAAATTATGGAGAAACGTGGGTAACTTGCAAGGAGAAGACAATGACCATATGAGTTGCTTATCTTCTGTAAACTGGTTTTGATTGATTGAAAAGTAAATTGAGGAATATGGAGATAATATTGGATGGATAAGGTTGTAAAGAAGGTTATGTTAGGGCTAGGACCATATGTTTCTAAATTTTTAATAAGTCATTGATGAAGAATTTTCCAGGAAAGTTGGTACTGGTGGTGGTAGGAGAGGCTTAGGTTTTCTTTGACTTGTTAGGATGCTAAAATAAAATTAGGCTGCTACAGGATAGCTTTCTTAGACTGCATATGGTATTTTAAAGCTACTCATAAACATTTCCAAATTCTCTTTTCTTCAAAATATGCAGCTTTTTACAGTAAAACATACCCTCTTAAAAGATATATACTCAGTAAATGTTTATATTTACATGAATTGTTAAAGTTTAAAAAATATTTTAACGAGTTTGTGTGCATTTGTACTGAGAGTATAAATGATTACCTGTAATTTGAAAGAAAAGTGCAATTTGGTATTTGTTTTTTGACTTTCATTTTTTGCTATATTTTGTCCCTTATTCAGATAACTCAGGAACTGTTAACCAAATAATGATGATGGCAAACAACCCAGAGGATTGGTTGAATTTGTTGCTCAAACTGGAGAAAAACAGTGTCCCTTTAAATGATGCCCTTTTAAATAAATTGATTGGTCGTTACAACCAAGCAATTGAAGCACTTCCTCCAGATAAATATGGCCAAAATGAGAGTTTTGCTAGGATTCAAGTGAGATTTGCTGAACTAAAAGCGTAAGTATTAGCATTTTAACTGTATTCAGCTAACTACATTACATAATACAAAACTACATCACCAAAAGGTAAAATGAAAACATGTTGTCAGAACTACTTGTAAGTTTAATATTTTTTTTACCAAGTCTTTTTGTTTATAATTAACAAGTGAACTTGTAAACTTTCTTTACAATGTACATATTTCCACAAAAATTACATACTCTAGACTCCACCTAAAAAAATTTAAAAATTAACTTATTTAATTTTACAGACAGAAAACAATATTCTGTGTCTTCTGGAAAATAGGATGAGGAGTTATCAAACAGGCAACTGTGTTCTTTTTCTTAAAACTTAACTCTGAAATCTTTATTTCAGTATTCAAGAGCCAGACGATGCACGTGACTACTTCCAAATGGCCAGAGCAAACTGCAAGAAATTTGCTTTCGTGCATATATCTTTTGCACAGTTTGAACTATCACAAGGTAATCTGAAAATGTCAAGTCCAGATTTTAAGTAAAAGATAACTTCCTATTGTAATTTAAATCATGTGTGTGAAATAGAAATAATGAGGCAAAAGGCATGAAAGTTGATCAGATGAAAATTCAGGGAAGGATGCTACCTGAATGTAAGTGTACGAAATATTTGTTATACCAGTTTCACTTGCACATTACACAAGTTAAACTGTTTGACATGAATTGTTACCAGAAGTGAGAAATTGCTTGTTTGCTTATAAATAAAATGTGTGAGCCTTGGAATAAATATTTTTGCCTGAGACTTTAAAATTTTTTTCCTAGGTTCAAAGAATATGTATCTGAGGAGTAAAGGTTGCTGCATTAAAATGACTGTTATTTTTTACTTTGTTAGGTAATTTCAAAAAAAGTAAGCAACTTCTTCATAAAGCTGTGGAATGTGGAGCAGCGCCACTTGAAATGCTGGAAATTGCCATTCAGAATTTGAACCTTCAGAAAAAGCAGCTGCTTTCAGAGGAGGAAAGGAAGAGTTTATCTGGTAAATATGTTTGTGTGTGCTAATACTTTTCTGTGGTGTTTAGTCCTGCCAAAAAAGGATTCAGGATAATATTCTATAGAAAAATATTGTTTATTTAGAATGATCAAAGTCTAAGATTAAGTTTTAGATGTAAAGGCGGTGAGACTTGCAGAAGTAACAAAGTCATTACTCTCTTACTGGCATTTTTTTTCCCCCTACTCAAACTAATTAGTAACACATTAAAACAACTCAGTAAAAACAGTAAGGTCCCAGACTCCCCTGGTGGTCTGAAGATTGAGACTTCTGCTTCCACTGCAGGGATACAGGTTCAATCCCTGGTAGGGGAACTAGGATCCCATATGCCACAAAGCATGGCAAAAAATAAGTAAATTAAAATTTTCATCTACAAAAAAAAAATACACTTTAAAATAAAGCAATAAGGTCCCAATGTATAGCACAGGGAACTATATTCGATATATGTAATAAATAGTAATGGAAAAGAACATGAAAAGATATATATATATATATATATGTATGTATGTGTAATTTAATTACTTTGCTGTACACCGGAAACTGACACAACATTGTAAATCAACTGTATTTCAATTAAGAAAACAAACAGGGACTCCCCTGGTGGTCCAGTGGTTAAGAATCTGCCCTGTAATGCAGGGGACCCAGGTTCCATCCCTGGTTAGGGAGTTAAGATCCCACATACTGTGGGGCTTTTAAGCCTGTGAGCTTCAGGTACTGAGCCCTGGGCGCTCTGGAGCCCGCACACCGCAAGGGAAGATCCTGCATGACGTAGTGAGGATCCCGCATGTCGTAAGGAAGACCCAAGGCAGCCAAATAACTAACAAACCAAACAAACTTGATCTAAGCAAGCGAATCACCTTTTGCTGTTAGAAATAAGGCACATGCCTTTACTCTGGGTAAGTTTAGTTCAGTTCAGTCGCTCAGTCCGACTCTTTGCGACCCCATGAATCGCAGCACGCCAGGCCTCCCTGTCCATCACCAACTCCCGGAGTTCACCCACTCACGTCCATCGAGTCAGTGATGCCATCCAGCCATCTCATCCACTGTCGTCCCCTTCTCCTGCCCCCAATCCCTCCCAGCATCAGAGTCTTTTCCAATGAGTCAACTCTTCGCATGAGGTGGCCAAAGTACTGGAGTTTCAGCTTTAGCATCATACCTTCCAAAGAAATCCCAGGACTGATCTCCTTCAGAATGGACTGGTTGGATCTCCTTGCAGTCCAAGGGACTCTCAAGAGTCTTTTCTAACACCACAGTTCAAAAGCGTCAATTCTTCAGTGCTCAGCCTTCTTCACAGTCCAACTCTCACATCCATACATGACCACAGGAAAAACCATAGCCTTGACTAGACGAACCTTTGTTAGCAAAGTAATGTCTCTGCTTTTGAATATGCTATCTAGATTGGTCATAACCTTCCTTCCAAGGAGTAAGCGTCTTTTAATTTCATAGCTGCAATCACCATCTGCAGTGATTTTGGAGCCCCCAAAAATAAAGTCTGACACTGTTTCCCCATCTATTTCCCATGAAGTGATGGGACCAGATGCCATGATCTTAGTTTTCTGAATGTTGAGCTTTAAGCCAACTTTTTCACTCTCCACTGTCACTTTCATCAAGAGGCTTTTTAGTTCCTCTTCACTTTCTGCCATAAGGGTGGTAAACAGTTATGTAATTATGAAACAATTATGAAGTATCGTTGGAGAATTAGCATCACAGCATCTTCATATCTGAATATCTTATTTAGGGACAAATATTTACTATGAATTGAGTTTTAAAGTATTATTTATGAGTTTGTTTTGTGTGTGTATTCCTTATGTCTTTACGAATTTACTTACAGTTTCAAAATGTTTACAGCATCTACAGTATCAAGTGCGCAAGAACCATTTCCCAGTACACTTGGACATTTACAGAATAGGAACATTAGTTGTGATTCTAAAGGACAGACTACTAAAGCCCGGTTCTTATATGGGTAAGGAAACTGAATTCATTTTTTAAATATTCATCATAAATTTATATTATATATCATCTGCATATATGTTTTCCTGTTATAATAGTGTTTAGCAGTTGATGAAAATGCTTGTATCAATATTATTCTTTTAAAAATCGGTTTTTCTTTTTTTTCTTTAGAGAGAACATCCCCCCTCAAGACACAGAGATAGGCTATCGAAATCCCTTGAAACAAACAAGCAAGGCTAAACGGGTAAGTTATTTTTTACTTTGATTAAAGCAGAAGTGGTGAGGTCTATGCTTATTTCCTTGTTAGTTACTTAATCTTCCAAAACATTTTTAGTCATGCCCATTTGGAAGAGTCCCAGTTAACCTTCTAAGTAGCCCGGATTCCCATGAGAAGATGGATGTTTCAGTTGCACCACATTTTACTAAAAGGTATGTTTGAGTTTTAACTTTCGTTTTCAAAACTTGAAGACTGATGGCAAAATGATTATAAAGTCTCTTACTACATAAAAGTGGTTACGAGTACATTTTTATTTAGAATGAGGAACGAGTGGGAAATACGACTTTATTTTGCTTTTTTTCTCATTAAAAATATTCATTAGAGCAACTGTTTAAAAGTTAGGAGACATAGAAGAAAAAGTATTGTTAATATGAAGCTTACAGGACTATGCACAGACTAGCCCAGCAGTAAAAACTCATGACGTTTGAATCGCTTATGGTAGCCTCTATGGTAAGACACTCTAGTGTGTGTGTAAGTGTCCATTGGGGGTGGGAAGTCTGAAAACAATTTTCTTTGCAGCTAGTTCAAGGAAAAAGCAGCTATTGGTAGGAAAAATGATTAACTCACTCATTTGCTTCTGAGCCTAGGGCTTTAAGAAGTGGGGCAGGGTAGGTAGAGATGAAATATTGTCCACCACATCTGAAGTGTTCTCCTTCCTTCAGTTTGAAAAATGAGAATCTCATAATCCAGCTTAGCTAAGGGTCTTCATTTTTCTGGTGTATTTTTAACTCTAACCACTGTTCATAACATTATTTCTAATGGAAAAGACTCCTGGATTCCACAGAATCATTTTGCCAGTAAACTTATAGAGATAAAACATTGTTTTTAGCTGGTGTCTTCTTTACTTAAATGCTTATTATACTTAAGGTTTGACTGAATATTGATATTAAAGAGCATTTTGGATGTCAAGGTTAAGCTCTAAAAATCTTATGAGGTGGCTATTTTCTGGTTATCTTCAAGTACTAGCTCAAGATTAAAGGAAACTTTCTCCACTCCAAAAAAAAATAAGAACAAAAACAGCCATTTTCTTGGTGCTTGTATTGATACACTGAGCTAGGCACTGTGGAGGCCCATAGGAGGGTCTACACACTAGTTCTTATCCTTAAAGCTATTTACAACCTGAAATGTAGTTTAATCTACACACTGCTGTTTCCTTATTCTTTCCCATATTCATGCCTTGATTTCAGCTTTAACCTAACTTTAAAATGAAAAAGATTAAATGACTTTGCTAATTCTAAAAAATAATAATAATAAAATGAAAAAGATAATACCCTGAATACCCTGAAATGATTGATTTCAAATTAAACAATTGTTTTGTTTCATGGTAACAGACATATCTCTGGGTCAGAGTGCCGAGATACAATCACACCTGGATGTAAATCAAGTGGAAATGATTCCAGCGAATTGAGACATTTAAAGGTTTTTCCATTTTCAAATCTTTGTCTGGAGCAAGGGTTCCTGACCAGGGTTCATGGAGCTTTTTCTGGGGAAGGGATCCATGGTTTATGTATCTCCAACAGTGTTCCTAAAACCCCAGGAGAGGTCGGGCCACTAATGGGAAGTGATACAGAAGTCCTAAACTGTTTCTCCTCAGTGGAAGTGGGAGGGCAAGGAATGACCGTCTTCTGTTGAAGTACTATTTATTATATAGTGTTTAAGCAGGTTAGTTGGCCTGGGTTTGGGAATAATGGGGCAAGCTTTTGTTTCTTGGTGTGTTGAATCATATGATCTGACAGAGCAAATTAGACAAAAATGAGAGGGTGTCTTTGTGGTGGGGCAGAGGTGAGGGCTTTAAGATACTCAATCCTGACATCCTGATATGGCAGACATGTGAACTTCCAAGACAGGAAGTAGCTTTAGTCCCTGATGCACTGATTTTTAGGGGTTATACTGTTCTTATTGAAGTTCATTTAGACCCTTGGCATCATAATGTGGGTCTTTTCAGTTTTACATTTTTTGTAATTTCTCTCTCTCTTTCGTGATGTATCCTTTTAAATGAGTTTAACTAATTTACAGCTATCTTAGGGAATAGCACATAGTTGTGTCAGGAGTTTACTTTTGGGATTTAGAATAAGCACTGTCTTAGACTTCTATAAATCTTAATTTTGACCAATGTTGTTATTTTTGGTGATAAAATGATATAGTAACAAAATAGTGAAGCATGTTTTATGTTGAATTTAAGCTTTCTAACCTCTCTTTTTAAGTGAATATGCCTTATCATTTGATAATATGTCTACTGAAAGCAAATTGGCCAAATCTATCATTATGGCCATTCCCATTGCTCTAGTCAATAATTCAAGAAGTTATTTTTGCTTGTGAGTCTACATAGAATTATTTTCCTAGCAGTCTTTTCATATAGATGAGACTCTAGTATATTGAACACTAAGATTAGTACTACTTCTGTTTTTAAGACTTTGTCTTATATTACATCAAAATAAAATCTTACTGTATGTAGTCTGTTCAAAATGTTCGTTCCAAGGAACCTGTGATGTCAGATGAGAAGAGTTCTGAACTTATTACTGATTCAGTAACCCTGAAGAATAAAAGTGAATCAAGTTTTCTAACAAAATTAGAAGGTAAGAGTGACAAAATAGACTACCTCTTTAATTAAGAACCACTTTGTTACTTGTGAAAGTTGACCAGCCCCCTAAAAATTGACATGGAAGAGTAGGTCCCTTTATCTTGTGTTTCAGTTAAATTGTATAAAGTATATGAAAAGTATTCAATTCTATAGCAGAGGATTTGCCTAAAAGGTGTGTAAGAGAATAGAGGGAAAATTCAATGGCATTGAGTTAATTTTCTCAGTTGGCTTGAGAAGTATTTGGGAAAGTTGTATTTATATGACAAGTCTTTTCTTTCCTCTTTTGTCAAACATTTGCTTTTCCACTATATGTGTACTATGGTGGATATTCTAAGAGCATATAAATGAATGAGACAGGTTTTAGCCCTGAAAGTCCCATGAAACCCTGAAAACTGGGATGCCATTATGTTGATTGGGACCATCAGCGTTCCCTGATACCTGCAGGGAATTGTTTCCAGGATCCCCCCCAGATGCTCAGATCCTAGAATGCTCAAGTCCTTTATATAAAATGATGTAGTATAGTCAGTTCTGTGGAACCTGTGGATATAAAGGACCAACTATAGATTTCTTTTCCTGATATTTGGAGGAAATGATTTTATTTTATGTTTTCATGGCATCTATTACAAACTGATATGACTGAAAAAGCATCTTTACCAAAAATACTTGTTTATAGTACTGATCTGGCACCTAATTTAATGCTAAGTGAAAGTGAAAGTGAAGTCGCTCAGTCATGTCCGACTCTTCGAGACCCCATGGACTGCAGCCTATCAGGTTCCTCCGTCCATGGGATTTTCCAGGCAAGAGTACTGGAGTGGGGTGCTATTGCCTTCTCCAAATAAGTGAATGCTTACTGAGTACCCACACTATGTTAATGGTATTTTATTATGTAGTAAAATTTGCAATCAGAAAACTACCCAAAGCATAAGAATACAGCCAAATGACATATCATTTCTTTCACGTGCATTTCTGTCAAGTATATTCAGGGTGGGGTGGTCAGGTTCACAGCAATTGTATACATTCAGCTCATCGATAGTACCAAGCAGTTTTCCAAAGTGTTGTGTTTAACCAGCACTTATATTGGCTTTTACTCCATATTCTTCCCAATCATTTTATTGTTGGTTTTTAATGTTACACATTCTGATTCTGCTAAGTAATAGTTCATTGTGGTTTTAATTTGCATTTTCCTGTTGTCTAATGATGTTGAATGCCTCTTTGTGTTTATTGGCCATTTGGGTATCTTCTCAAGTGTTTGTTCAAGTATCACCAATTTTTCTATTGAGTGTCCTTTATTTTCCTCAATGATTTTTTTGGTCTATATACAGTTCTTTTGTTGGGTACATGTGTTACAAATAACTTCTCCCATAATGTGGTGGAGACTTGATTAAATTTTAAATTATCATGCATTTTAATTTTTCAGTCTTTTCCTTTGTGGTGAGTGTTTTCTTTGTCTTTTAACAAATCTTCCTACTCCAAGATCATAAAGATATTTCTATATGTTTTGGAAGGTATCATTTTACCTTTAACATTTAGATTTCTATTCTACTTGAATTTAATATTTATGTATGGTTAAGATGAAGTGGCAGGATTCATGTTTTTCTTCTCCATGTGGATATCTAGTAGACTCCAACAGCATTTATTGAAAAGACCCTTTTTTCCCCTCAGTGAATTGTTATAAGTTAGATGAGTCTGTTTGTGATGTCTGGTTTTTGGATAGTTCTCTGTTCCATAGTCCTTTTATGACTTTGTGCTAATTCTGTCTTAATTACTGAAGTCAGTCTTCATATCTGTCAGTGCAAATCTTCCAACTTGTTTCTTTGTTACAGACTATTTTAGTTATTCTAAGCCTTTTGGATTTCCATATAAATGTTAGAATCTGTCAGATTCCTTTTTTCTTTTTTTTTTAATGGTATTTTGTTTGAGTCCTAGTGGGACAAGTTGACATCTTAACAAATAAATTTTCTAGTCCTCTAACCTAGCATACCCCTTCATTCATTTAAGTAGTCTTTAAAACATTATTGAAAAAATTATTTTCTGTATAGAGATTTTGCATTTCTTTTGCTAGAAATATACCTAGATATTTGATATTTTTGATAATACAATGAGGAGATCTTTAAAAAAAATTATCCTTTGCTTCTTTGTTGCTAGTATATAAAACTACAACTGATTTTTTTTTTTTTTTTATAAACAGCAAACATTTATTTTTCACAGTCCTAGAAGCAGGTTTATCCAAGATCAAGGCACCAGCAGATTTGGTGTCTCCTGAAGTCCACTTCCTGGATCTTAAATGGCAACTTTTCACTATGTCCTCACTTGGCAGAAGGGGCAGAGTATCTCTCTGGACCCTCTTAAATAAGGCGCTAATCACATTCGTGAGGACTCCACCCTTATGACCTAGGCCCCTCCCATACACTCCACCTTCTAATACCATTGAAGTGAAGTGAAGTTGCTCAGTCGTGTCCGACTCTGTGCGACCCCATGAACTGTAGCCTCTCAGGCCCTTCCGTCCATGGGATTTTCCAGGCAAGAGTGCTGGAGTGGATTGCCATTTCCTTCTCCATACAACTGATTTTTAACTATTGTTCTCGTTTATAGAGACATTGCTAAAATCACTGTTTACATCTAGTATTTGCCTATGAGTTCTTTCATGTTGTTTGAAAATATATAACATTTTCTTTCTTCCAATCCTTTTACTTTAATTTCTTTGCTGTGTTGCACTTACAACCTCTAGAATAATGGTGAATAGAAAGAATTGATAAGTAGCATTTTTGTTCATTCCTTAGAGAGACACTTTCACTGTTTTACCCTTGTATAATAACTAGCTTAGAGTCTTAAAGCTGTTTTTTTATCATATATCAAAACAGATTGAGGTTAACAGTTTTTTTGTGACTGGATGTTGAATTTTATGAGATACCTTTTCTGTGTTTATTGAGTCGGTCACGTACTTTTTTTATTATTATGCCAAATTAATTTTCAGTGTTAGGCAAACTTTACATTTAGGAATAAACACAGCTTGGTCATAATTTATTGTACCTTTTGTATATCACTTGCAAATATTTTATTTAGAATTTTTGCATTTGTAATGATAGGGATGGAATAGTGACACTCATAAAACAGTCAATATTGTTGAGTCTGTCTTGTTCAGAGACCCTTAAGATAGTAAATTACAGGCTAACTTAAGGTAAAATTTTTGTTAAAAAAACTAGATCTATGAAAAGTGGTGAACTGGCTTTTATTAGTGAGACTTTATGATATATGTTTTTGGACTTTTGCATATTTATTTCTTTGTTTTCTGGTAAAAAACAGAAGTATTTAAACTGAGAATAGTCTCTGATAAAGCTCTAGATAACAACCTAGGAAGATGGCTGTTGCAGCTTTGTAAAATTGATTTGCTAAAAGCAAATTGTCAGTAGCTGGGTAAAGCTTATAATTTCTGTTTTTAAGAGCAAAACGCTAATAGAATTTGTAACATGTTCTGTTGTTTAGGTTTAATTTTGTTATTATCCAATATTCTTGCCCATTAATGACAACAATAAATGCAATTGCAGAAACTAAAGAACATCAAGAACTAAAGGTTCCAGAAAGTGAACTGAAACAACGGCAATCAAAGAGAAAGTCTGAATGTGCAAACCAGAATGCTGCTGCATTTTCCAGTCAGTGGCAGATTCCAGAGGTAATCCCCAAAATTGATACAGAGGTAACTTTCTTTTCCACATCAAGTGTAGCATTTTTTATAATGTGATGATCATGTTAAGTGTTTTCTTCTTGTATTCTTTAGTGGAGTAGTTTGCTCAGAAGTATGTGTGTGTGTGTTTTAAATTCACAAAACAATGATCAGTAACAAACTAAACAATAGGTTTAGTTTAGTAACAGTATATATCAAGCTGAATTCTTTTCTGCTTTCAATAGTATTTCTAGATTGCTGGTAGACTGGTGCAGAGGTCAGCAAACTACAGCCTAGGAGCCAAATCTCGTTCCCAGCCTGAATGTAAACAACACTTTTTGGGAACACAGCTATGTCCATTTATTTACTTACTGTCTTTGCCTGTTTTTGAACTATAAAAGCAGAACTAAGTAATTGCAACAGAAACCTCATGGATAAAATAGAAAAATACAGACTAGATAATGTGAATTCATAACAAGTTGAATGATCATTCCCCATGGCTGGGGTCTATTTCAGAAGAAAGGATCTGTTAGAGAGATACATCTGAATATAGTCCTTGGTCATACTCTCCTTACAATTAATTTTTAATTGTAGTCTCACTCAGCAGTTCTCAAATATTTCCGTCTTGGGAATCCTCTTTTATATTCTTAATTATTGAAGCCCCTAGAGAACTTTGGTTTATGTAGGCTATGTTGATCTCTTTTTGCTATATTAGAAAGTAAAACCAATAAATTTTTAAAGTATTTGCTAATTTATTAAAAATATCAATAATAAGCAGATTACATGTAAATAATACTGTTATGAAAAAAGTATTTTGTTTTATTGAGGTATAATATATATTAGTTTTAGGTATATGACATTATGATTTGATATTTGTATATACAGTTGACCCTTGCACAACATGGGTTTGAACTGTGTGGGAACTTATGCATGGATTTTTTTCCAGTACATATGTACATATAGTACTATATGATTTTCTGTTGGTTGACTCTGAGGATGTGGAACAGTGGATACAGAACTCCAACTGTAAAGTAATATGTGAATTTTTGACTTTGTGGGTAGTCAGTGCCCCTAACCTCTGAGCTGTTCAAGAATCAACTATATTGCAAAATGATCACCACAATAAGTCTAGTTAGCATTCATCACCATACCTAATTACACATTTTTTTCTTCAGATGAGAATTTTAAAGATCTACTCACTTAGCAACTTTCAAATGTGCAATACAGTATTATTAATTATAGTCACCACATTGTCCATTACGTTCCAATGACTGATTTATTTTGTAACTGGAAGCTTGTACCTTTGATCCTCTTTATCCATCTCCACTCCTCCCACCCACACCCCTTGGCAAGCCCCAAACTATCTGTGACCTTGGTCTTTTGCTTTTTCTCCCCTCCAGATTTTACATCTAAGTGATATAATGCAGTATTTGTCTTTCTCTGGCTATTTCACTTAGTATGATGTCCTCAAGATCCATCTGTGTTGTCACAAATGGCAAGATTTCATACCTTTTATGGCTGAATAATAGTCCATTGTATATCTGTACCATATTTTCTTTATCCCCTCAGCCATCAATGAATATTTAGATTGTTTCTGTTTCTTGGCTCTCATAAATACTGCTGCTATGAACATGAGAGTACAGACATCTTTCAAGTTAGTGTTTTCCTTTTCTTTGGATAAATACCTAGAAGTGCTAGGTCATATGGTAGTTCTGTTTTTAATTTTTTGAAGATCTTCCATACTAGTTTCCACAGTGGCTACACTAATATACATTTTCACCAACCCTGCACAAGACTTCCATTTTTTTCCACATCCTTGGCAACACTTGTTATTTCTTATCTTTATGATAATAGGCATTCTGACAGGTATGGGGTGATACATCATTGTGGTTTTGATTTACATTTCCCTGATGATTGGTGATGTTGAACTTCTTTTCATATCCATTGGATATTTATTTATATGTCTTATATGGAAAAAATATCTAATCAAGTCCTTTTCCATTTTTAAGTTGTTTTTGTTTTTAATTTTTATTTGATTTTTTGATAATGAATTCCTTGTGTATTTTGGATATTAACCTCTTAATGGATATGTGGTTTGCAAATATTTTCTCCCATTTCATAGATTGTCTTTTTTATTTCATTGATGGTTTCCTTTGCTGTGCAGCTTTCTAGTTTGATGTAGTCCTATTTATTTATCTTTGTTTTTGTCTTTACATTTGGTGTCTGATCCAAAAATTCATTACCAATACCCAAATTTTCTTCTAGAAGGTTTAATGTTTTAAGGTCTTACATTCAAGTCTTTAATTCATTTTGAGTTAATTTTTGTGTGTAGTGTGAGAAAGTAGTCCAGTTTCATTGTTTTCCAAGTGGCTATCCAGTTTTCTGAAGACCATTGATCTATGTCTGTTTCTTGCAAATATCAGATTGTCTTAAATACTGTAACTTTGTAATACGGTTTGAAATTAGGGAGTGTGGTTCCTCCAGCTTTGTTCTTTTTCAAGATTGCTTTGGGTATTCCAAACTTTTGTGATTCTATACAAATTTTAAGATTGTTCTATTTCTGTGAAAAATGCCATAGGAATTTTGATAGGGATTGCATTGTATCTATAGATTGCTTTGGGTAATATGGTCATTTTAGCAATATTCTTCCAATCAGTGAGCACAAAATATCTTTCCATTTATTTGTGTCTTCAGTTTAAGAAGAAGACATCAGTGTCTTAGTTTTCAGTATACTAGTGTTTCACTTACTTGGTTAAATTTGTTCCTTGGTACTTTATTATTTTTGATGGGATTGTTTTCTTAATTTCCCTTTCTGATAGTTTATTATCAAGGTATAGAAATGTAACAGATTTTTGTATATTGATTTTGTTTCCTGCAACTTTACTGAATTTGTTAATTTTTTCTAACAGGTTCTTTTCGTGTGTGTGTGTGTGTGGCATCTTTAGGGATTTCTGCATATAATATGTCATCTGCAGATAGTGACAGTTTTACTCTTTCCTTTTCAATTCTGATACCTTTTATTTCAGCTTCTTGTCTACTTGCTGTGGCTAGAATTTCCAATACCATTTTAAGTAACAGTGGCAGGAGTGGGCATCCTTGTCTTGTTCCTGATTTCAGAGGGAAAGCTTTCATCTTTTCACTGTTGAGTATGATGTCAGCTGTGCGCTTGTCATACGTGGCTTTGTTATGTTGAGATATGTTTCTTCTGAAAAATAAATATTTTTCAAAACAAACTAATTACAGTGAGGAGAGTGATATTTGTTTTATAGTCTTTACAATTTTTTTTAATGGTTGGCATTAGAGGGCTAGATTTCTTGTATCTGCTTTTGTATCCAGTCTGTTTCACTATCACATGCCTTGGGAAAACTTTATATTCATGAAAGAATGAAAGTGAAAAAGGCAAATAATGTCTTAGTATGATTATGAAAATAGTTTTAACCTCTCAGACTCCCTGCAAATATCTTGGGGAAACTGGCAAACTTTCTGCTATTTCTGGGTCACTCGTTGAGAACTGTTTATCTAAGTAATGGAGTGGATAATAAATGTTAAATGAGAAGAATCCTGAGAGGTTGAATTATGGACAATCAGCATCTCCTGTATTTTTCTTTTTAAAAGTTATAAACTAATAGAATGGTGAAAGGACTTAAAACTATTTGTCATTAGGGAGATTCAAACTAAAACCACAATGAGGTGCTATTTCACCCACACCAAGATGGCTGTAATTAAAAAGAGACAATAGTAAGTGTTGTTGAAAATGTGGATAAATTGGAACCCTCATACACTGTTGCTGAGGAGCTAAACTGATGCAGTCTCTTGAAAAATGGTATGGCAGTTCCTCAGAATGTGTAGCAAACAGTTACTGTATAATTCAACAATTCTATTCCTAGATATATACTCAAGAAAATATATATCTGCAAAAAAGCTTGTATGTGAATGTTCATAGCAGCATTATTCACAATTGTTAACCCAAATAGCCATCAACTGGTGAGTGAATAAACAAAATGTGGTATTCTGATTTTATTTCATTTTATTATTCAACAGTAAAAACTAGTGAACTTTGGGAAGGTCATGTAAAAACTGCTATATGTAAAATGGATAACCAACAAAGACCTATTGTATAGCACATAGAACTCTGCTCAGTGTTATGTGTCATCCTGGATGGAATGGGAGTTTGGGGGAGAACGGATACATGTATGTATATGACTGAGTCCTTTTGCTGTTCACCTGAAACTACCACAACATTGCTAATCGGCTATACCCCAATGCAAAAATGTCTTTGGTCTTAAAAGAAAAACATTTTTTAAAAAGTAGTGAAGTGTTGATAAATGCTACTACATGGTAAGTGATAGAAACCTGTCACAAAAGGCCATATATTTTGTGATCTCCTTTATAAGAAATGCCTGGGATTGGTAAATCCACAGAGACAAAAAGTAGGCAGGTGGATGCCAGAGTCCAGGAGGAGTAGAGATTGGGGGTAATGGCTAATACAGAATTTCTTCGTAGAATAATGAAAATGTTCTGTAATTTAAATCGTGGTGACAATTGCATACTCATGAATATATTAAAAACCACAGAAGTGTACACTTAGGTGAAAAAGAAAAGACTAGGCAGTTTTTTGTAAAGAATCTGCCTGCAATGCAGGAGACCCCAGTTCAATCCTGGGTTGGGAAGATCCCCTGGAGAAGAGATAGGTTACCCACTCCAGTATTCTTGAGCTTCCGTGGTGGCTCAACTGACAAAGAATCTGCCTACAACGCGGTAGACTTTGGTTCGATCCCTGGGTTGGGAAGATCCCCTGGAGAAGGAAATGGTTACCCACTCCAGTATTCTGGCCTGGAGAATTCCATGGGGTCGCAGAGTAGGACACGACTGAGCTACTTTCTCTTTGCTTCACTTACCTTATAGCTATAAGCTCCCCCTAGCTATGTCCAGACCATTTCTTCCCTTGTAAAAATCCTGTACTTTTCTTTTGGTGGTGTGTGCTGCATGCAAGATTTTAATTCCCTGACCTGGGATCAAGCCTGTGCCCTGTGCAGTGGAAGCGTGGAGTCTTAGCCACTGGGCCACCCGGGGAAGTCCCCAAACCCTACCCTTCTGAGGTGCCTTCTTTTGGGATGTGCTGTCCTGCAATTGCTCATTGTCATTATCTCTGAACATCCTCATGACTCCCCATCATTCTCTGAAAATATTAGGCTCTGGATCACTTCTTTCAACTTCAACCCAACAACTGTCATTGTTTTTTGTTAGCTTCTGTACCCCTATGTATCACTAGTCCTACACCTGGCCTCCAAATTCATAACTTCTTCCTCTTTCATGCCTACTTTGTTAATTTCACCTTAGCTACCCATTCCTGTGCCCTCAATTCTGATCTCCAAAATCTCAAATGCAAACATCTAAATCTATGGTCTGTGAGTATAACCTTTCCACTTTCGTTACTAAATAATCTTGCTACCACATTTTCTCAATACCATTCTGGCTACTAATCCAAATATGTGTGTGTGTGTACACACACACACACACACGTATGCATATATATATATATATATATATATATATATATATATACATATATATACATATATATGTGTGTGTGTGTATATGGGATTGGGGGCAGGAGGAGAAGGGGACGCCAGAGGATGAGATGGCTGGATGGCATCACTGACTCGATGGACGTGAGTCTCAGTCAACTCTGGGAGTTGGTGATGGACAGGGAGGCCTGGCGTGCTGTGATTCATGGGGTCGCAAAGGGTCAGACACGACTGAGCAACTGATCTGATCTGATGTGTATATATATATAAGGAAATCTTAAATGGAAAATTTATCTGGGAAAAGAGGTATAGTGGCCAAAAACACAAAAGACTGAAAAGTAGAAAATAGTTTAGATTTATCCATTGTGGATATCCAGAGTATAATGTGGACCCAGTGGATTGAAATTATAGAAGCTGATTTAATCTAGATATCAGTGAATACTTACTAATAACTAAAGCTGTCCCCAAATTAAAGTAGAGATAGTGAGCAATCAGTTACTAATAGTGTTCAAACAAAATGTGATTTGCAGGAGTTGGCAAGATTTTCTGTAAAACCTTTGTGAGGCAGATGGTCACTGTTGTAGCTTTTGAACTCTGCCATTATTGCATGAAAACAACCACAGGCAATATGTAAACAAATGGGCTTTGCTGTGTTCCAATAAAACTTTATTTATAAAAACAAACAACAGCCCGAATTCAACCTACAGGTTGTACTTTGTCAGTCTCCGCTGTAGCGGATGTTCATTCATCATTGCTTTGGAATTTGTATGAGATAAATTTTGTAAGCTATATGTCTTTTACAAGGGAGAAGAACACTAGATAGGTGTTTGCCATTTCAAACGTTGCTAAATAATTAGTATTTGATCATTTTCCCTCCAAACATAAAAGTAGGGGATGATTCTATTTGTAAAGACTGGTTTTCTGAAGCACAGAACACTTATTAATATCTAGATTATACAAGTCCAATGCTAGTGACAGTAAATATTTAGATCCTGTTTGTTCAACACTGCTGTGTGCCTTCCCTCTAATTGCAATCTCTTTGAGGAAAGTATAACAAGCTTCAAAATTTAGAGTGAAAGAGCTTTAACTGAAAAGTTATTGAAAGCCTATAATACATACATCTACTTATTTTAGCATATTTTTGTATTTCATATTTTAATTTTCTTTTAGAAGTTTAATATTTGTGAAATTGTTGAACAAGTGACTAATTAAAAAACCCGAAATCATGATGTTTTTTATTTTGGTTTAGCAGAAACAAACCACTTTTGAGCAACCTGCCTTTTCCGTTTCAAAGCAGTCACCACCAATATCAACACCTAAATGGATTGATCCAAAATCTATTTGTAAGACACCCAGCAACAGTGCCTTAGATGATTACATGAGCTGGTAATTCCTTTTGGTTCTTAGCTTGGTACAACATGTGCTTTGGGGCAAACAGATCTGGAGGTGAATCCTGCTCTGTTACCTGAAAGACTTTCTAAATTCATGTTATTTTTCTCATCATCAGTTTTTTCATCTGTAAAGGAAGGGAAGGTAGCCACAATGTATTTTTAAGGATTGTTATGAAAGTCTCTGTCATTGTAATCTGTACCTACTCTGTGTATATGCTTTTTATATCTATAGGTCTCTAGGCAGTACCTTTAAATAGTTTGAGTATGCAAAAATTCTTGTTAATCAAGCACTGCCACTTGTATATCTCTGTAATTGAGAGACTTTAAAGATTAGCATTCTTACAGTAGATAAAGGGTGGATGCATATTATAGCAAAGGAGGTGTTAATTGGAGTGTGAGAGAGGTTGGTAGCATATCTCACATAGTTCTGGGTTTGTTCAAGATTGGAGTGGCTGCTAGTGAGGAATGAGTGAAGAAGCTGATCAGTGCTGATTGACAGAAGACATAAGGCATGTTGAAAAGCAAATCAATGGCATTTCTAAGAAAGCAAAGAGGGGATATGGCATGTGATATCCTTCAACTAGTGGCTATATTTTTAATATAGTTTTAATGTCTTAGAGGATAACTGAAGTTCATGTCTTCAGCTTTTCATTTTCACAATGTGATCTTGAATACTAATTAGAACTGGCCTTGGAGTTTTAGAACTGATTCTATTAAATAAGTAAGCTGTTTAATACAATTTTGCTATTTATTACCTCATTTTATTATACTTAGAATACTTTAAAGAATGACTGCTAACTAAAATAGGATATCGTTATTTCTTATCAAGTTATTTATTGTCAACAAATATTTGTAGAATTCCTTTGTGCCAAGCACTATTCTTGGTGTTGAAGATACAATAGTGAATAAGAGAAGCAAAGCACAAATGCGAGCTGAACAGCTTTGTGTTCCAAGGTCAAACTCTCATGTAATTGGCTTTCAGATATTTCTAGTAGGTTGTCATAGAACATTATTATTAAAAAGCACTCATAAAATCAATGATAGACTGAGCTTTGTCTTGGCTAAATTTTGTAAAATAACTCTTAACTGTATTTTTAAATGACATCATATTTATTTTAATAAGGACTTCTCATCTGGGAACAAAAATTACTTTCAGAAAGAATACCCCCAAAGTGAAATTTCTGGTGATGGTCAATCTAAAATAAATATTTCAGATGTATTAGGAAAACTGACTTGGGTTCTATTTGATATAACACATTTATACTCACCACACAAAGTCTGAGTCAGAATCTTGTTTTTATTTTATTTTTAATTTAATTTTATTTTTTAACTTTACAATATTGTATTGGTTTTGCCATATATCAAGATGAATCTGCCACAGGTATACACGTGTTCCCCATCCTGAACCCTCCTCTCTCCTCCCTCCCCATACCATCCCTCTGGCACGTCCCAGTGCACCAGCCCCAATCATGCAGTATCGTGCATTGAACCTGGACTGGTGACTCGTTTCATATATGATTTTATACATGTTTCAATGCCATTCTCCCAAATCTTCCCACCCTCTCCCTCTCCCACAGAGTGAAGTAAGCCAGAAAGAATCTTGTTTTTAAAGCTTAAATGTTTTAAATTTTAAAAAATATATCTTTCCCCAGTTTTAGAACTCCAGTGGTAAAGAATGACTTTCCACCTGCTTGTCAGTTGTCAACACCATATAGCCAACTTGCCTATTTCCAGCAGCAACAGCAGCAAATACCTGTTACTCCACTTCAGAATTTACAGGTTTGATAAGCTTTATTTATGATGGTACATGATACGGTATGATCAAAGATTTTATTTTTGCAGGATTTATTTGTTAAGAACAGTGTTAAAAACTTATTCAATCTTAGTCCCATTAGGCCAAACTGATTTTCTGATAAGGGTGCCTCGTGACTTTGATAGGTGAGTTACTGAAGAAACTGAAGTATTTTTCATTAACTTGTCCAAAGTATCTAGTCTGAATAGCTAGATAAAATTTCTTTTGTAATCTAGGTGATTTTTCATTCCACACAGCTATTTAAACCAGTTGTTATTGGGCAGCTTCATTTCATCAGCTGATTAATATACAAGTATATATATTAATATATATACAAGTAATATATAAGTTTTTAAGAATATCAGAATAGCAATATGAGATGCTACTAGAATATATTATAAAAAAACCTTTTTTGCTGGTGAGGCGATTGTATTGGCATCTGGAAAGATAACTATTTAGATACTCTTGATATCAATACTAAAATTAATTTTTAATAACTATCTGAGAAGCAGCTTAATATTGGTAGAAAGAATAGGCTTTGGTGAGAGTTTGCTTGGCCTTGACTCTTGGCCTCACTACTTACCAACTATGTGACCTTTTGTAAGTTAATTAAATTCTCTATTTCCTCATCTATAAAATAGGGATAATAAAGCTCTCTATCCCATAGGATGACTGTGAAGATTAACTTAGTTAATATATATGTAACTCTTAGATCAGAAACTGGTGCTTGGTAAAGAATAAAAGTTGGTAGCAATTGTTTAAGAAAAACAGCAAAAAAAAAAAATTAATGAACTCAATAAATCAAGAGATTAAAAAATTAGCTGACAGAAAATAAACCAGTGGTAACCAGGGGCTATAGGAAGAGGAATGGAGGGTTATCTCTAAGGGGTGTAGGGTTTCAGTATGAGATGAGGAGAAGGCCTGGAGATGAATGGTAGTAATGTTGGAACAGCAATGTGACTGTACTCAATGCCACAGAGAGGACACTTAAAACGGTTAAGATGGTACATTTTATGGTATGTAAATTTTACTACAATTTAAAAACCAATGGAACAAGTTTAGCTGACAGTAGATTATGCTAAAAGAGGTAATAGTGTTTTGAGGGTTGACTCAACAGTATAGTAAACTACAAAAAAGAAAAAGAGAAAGATAGCCTGGTTTGCCCATCATGTTAATTCAAAGAAAATTCATTGAGGAATTACTCATGTCAGGCCTTGTTTGAGCTGAACTCTGAAAGGCAAGCCAGAGGATCCTTCTAGAGGAGCTTGGTGTCAGGAGGAAACTGAAAAGCCAGAGTGTGACTAGAGTTCACCAAGGGGCAGGGCGATCCTCAGGGTTTTGCTGGGCTCTTTAGGCTTTGCTCCGAGGGAATTAGGAAGCTGTGGAACAAGCTGGAGTTGGGGAGTGAAGCAGTCTTACTTGTATTTTGGAGAAATCGTCTTTGATCATGGGTGAGGAGGGTGGACTGAGCAGGTTGTGGGATGTTCTGGGTAGGACACTGAACTTCACACTGGTGTTGAATCAGATATAGGTCAGAGTTACTGTGTTCTAAAAACAGTCAGCAGCTAGGAGGAAAGGATATTGGACCGCTTCCTTTGCTCTCAGAAATTTTCGCAGGAGAGGAAGCTCCAGAAGGAAGAGTAGGGAAGGGCAGTGAAGGGCAACTCAGTGGAAAATAAGGTGTCCATATGTCAAAGCCTAACACTTTCTTATAGAAAACATACTTCATGGCTCAACAGTGTCTTTTCAACCCTAAAAGTTAAAGAAGTTACAGTCCTCTTTTATATCGGGGCTTCCCTGCTGATGGCTTAGCAGGTAAAGAATCTGCCTGCAATGCAGGAGACACAGGAGACCCAGGTTCGATCCCTGGGTTGGGAAGATCCCCTGGAGGAGGAAATGGCAACCCATTCCAGTATTCCACCTGAGAAGTCCCATGGACAGACGATCCTGGTGGGCTACAGTCCAAAGGTTGCAAAGAGTTGGATATGACCGAGAACGAGCACGGTGTACCAGTTACATTATGTAGGAGAGCACCCGAGAAAGATTCTACCGTTTGGGATCTAAAGCAGGACTTAGTTGAACTGAGGTTCATTTAGACCTTGTTTCAACTTGGTTAGTCAGCTGATTGGGTGGTGTCTGTGTCCAGCTTCCTGCTCAGCTCAGAGTAAGTCCTCATGCTCTCCATCTATTCAGAGCATTTATTGGTCCACAGAGGGCTCTCACGTCAGGGAAGGGAAGGCATGCAAGTTGAATATGGTTCACCAGTTGAGAGTTTGCTGAAGGAGATGCTCAAGTTCAAACTAAGCAATTCATTGAATATTATCCAGCATAAAGGGGACATTGCTGAAATCTGCCTTTGATTGACTCTGCAACACTTAGCACCTTAGCATGCTGCTTCCTTTATAATGTTAGGCTAAATGAGAAAAACGAATATGATAAAGTTGTGTGTTTGTTTATGTATGTAAGTAAAGAGGTTTGTATAAGAGAATAGATGAGAAAGATGAAAAGTGACAGCTTGTGAATTTGTCTGTTGGACATTAAGTGGGGTTTTTTCCCCCTTAAATTTTCTGTTTATGTATGTAAAGTTGAGATAAGTTAGACGAGGAGACTTTGAACCATTGCTTATATATTAATAAATTTATTTCTTTGACTAAAGTATGTAAATTGCTTCTGTAAAATATTGAAATGTGACATATCTGATTGCTTAAGATTTCAGATAACTTCAAAATTGGAAATGTTTCACTATATTAAATGCAAGTTAGTTTCTCAGCCATGTTCTATGAATGTTTGAAGCTTTATCTTATTTTAATTATTTAGATTTCAGCATCCTCTTCAACAAATGAATGCATTTCAGTTAAAGGAAAAATATATTCCATATTGAAGCAGATAGGAAGTGGAGGTTCAAGTAAGGTAAGTTTCTTAAATTTTTAAGGAATGAATAAAAATATTTTAAACTTTCCTCTGTTTGTCTGTGTACCTTTTGGGGCCTTTTTTCTTAATTTCTAGGGGCCCATATTTCCCTTGAGCCAAAAAATCCTTATCCCTTTCTCCCCTCCCCTTTCTTTCAATCTCAATTCCGTGTTCTTCCCCTCCAGTGGCCTATGATTCCATATTTCTTAACATTGACTGGGGGATGGCAAACGACAGCTTTGTGACATCCCCAAAGAATCTTTCTGAAAGTGAGGCTGATGGTGATTAAGTAGTAAGTGAGCTGAGTATGATTCAGCAAGGTTTCTGATTAATGGGTCTTGTTTTGAGTTTTTCTTTTCAAAAAACAGAGTTTAGTAGCAAATGATTCTCTAGAATTGGACTAGATCATTTCTGAAATTTATCTGAGTTCTAAATCCATATGGTTCTAGTTCTCTGGATAAAAGGCATCTCAAAAGAGTTTCCAACTTTAGTACTTCTCATTCTGTTCTGTTCAATCCACTTAAAACAGATTTTTATTTTTACCTTCTTTGCTCTTCAAAACAGTTGTTATCAAAATCACTAGGACTTCCCTGAGATTCCAGTGGTTAAGAGTGCATGTTTCGTTTGACAGAAAACAACAAAATTCTGTAAATCCTTCAATTAAAAAATAAATTTAAAAAAGACAAAAAGTGCATGCTTCTACTTTGGGAGGCTTGGTTTTGATCCTTGGTTGGGGAACTAAGATCCTGCATGCCACACAGTGTGGCCAAAAAAAAAAAAAAAAATCACCAATGACCTCCATATTTTTACCAAAACTAATTCTTGCCTTTGATTCTGGGCTACATAGCATATGGGACAGTTGATCACTTTCCTCACCAAAGCTCTTTTTCCTTCTTGGCCTCTCCATGTTTCTCTTCTCCAGTGGCTGTTCTGTTTTTCTCATAGCGCTGACCTCAGAAGAGCAAGGCCCCTGAGCTCAGTTGCCTCTTTTCTTCTGTCTCTAAACTCACTCACTCTCTTGGTGCTCTCATCCAGTCTTGTGGTTTTACACACCAGGTATATGCTGACAGTTCCCAAATTTATATTTCCAGCTCAAACTTCTCCCTTGAATTCCAGCGTTGTGTATCCAGTTTGACTGCTCAGCATCTCTTCTTGGGTGTCTCTAGATATTTAAAACTTAATATGTCCCAAGCATAACTCTTGTTTCATAGTCTACCATTTCAGTAAATGGCAGCTTCTTTCTTCCAATCACCAGGCCTAACACCCTGGGTCATCACTGATTCCGCTTACACTTACACATTCATCCAGCTGATCAGCAGGTTCCACCTCAAAGTCCATCCAGAATCTGACTCTTCCTCACCACCTCCACTGTTGTCCCTTTGGCCAAAGTAGCTTCATCTTTTCACCTGAATTCTTAAAATTGCCTCCTAACTTGTCTCACGGATTCTTGCTCTTCTTGTCTGCTTTAGCGTAAGGGTTTAGTTTCCTCCAGATACCCTCACATCTTTGCTCAGGTATCTTCTAGATCAGGCCTTCCCTTGACTACATTCTAAAACCATCGCTCTTGCCTTCCAGTCCCCAGCACACTGTATTCTCTCCTGCTGTATTTTTCTCCTTAGCTCGTCTAATATGTTCTGTAAGTTACTTACTTGGTTTTGTTTTTTGTGTCCCCTTGCACTTGAATGTGATTTCCATCAACATAGGGATGTTTGCTCCATTATCTAGAACGGTGCCTGGAACAGAACAGTGACTGAGGTGTTTGTTAAATGAATAAGCTGACCCTCCTCAGCTGTTTTGCTGTTCTAAGTTGTTATGGATAATACATATGCCATAAACCATATTGAAGTGAAGTTGCTCAGTTGTGTCCGATTCTTTGCGACCCCATGGACTGTAGCCTAACAGGCTCCTCCATTCATGGGATTTTCCAGGCAAGAATACTGGAGTGGGTTGCCATTTCCTTCTCCAGGAGATCTTCCCAACCCAGGGGTTGAACCCGAGTCTCTCATGTTGTAGGCAGACGCTTTACTATCTAAGCCACCAGGGAAGTCCAAACCATATTGGGTTCATTTTCATCTTAACAGTGTTTTGAACATTATTTTCCTTGGAAGATAATGATGATGTAAGCTTACTTAAGTCAAGGGCCAAACGATAAAGTTATGACCAGCCTGTATTTTCTTTGTGCAATTAAATTATTTAATTATCATGATGGCCTTGCCAAATTCAGTATGCCTCAGGGAAAAGAGGGTAACATGCTTTATGAACCTAACACTGTTCATGCTCTGTCTGCTAGAGTTTAGACAGTGACCAACTTAGACTGTATTAAGAACATTTTAGAAGATTCATGGGGCTAGTAGAAATGGTCAAGACACTGACCATTCTAGTTCTTTCATTAACTTTGCATGAAACTGAAAAATTATAACTGACACTATCTCTAACTGGAAGTAAACGCTCCCTAATCCTTTTCATGAGTTATTGCCAGAGCAGGGACATTAGGGGAGGACAAGCACATACATGGAAAAAGCTGATTTAGAAGTTGCACTTGCTCAAAATTTTTGAGATCTCTGTTTTAATATCCTGCAAATCTTTTTTTCTGATATACCTGACAATGGTAATATGTTTTGAATGTCCACTTTATTCTGTCCTAATTGTCTTTAATAATGGTAGCTAATGTTTGCTACACACAAACATGTCATCTCAGCATCCTTCCAGCCCTGTGCAGAAGCTGCTCCTAACATTCTAATTGTATTGAAACAGAATAGTAGATACTCTAAATTCTCTGAGAGGTGTAAGGCTGTTTGTTGTTGTTTAGTTGCTAAGTTGTGTCTGACTCTTGGACCTCATGGACTGTAGCCCCGCAGGCTCCTCTATCCATGAGATTTCCAGGGCCAGAATACTGGAGTGGGTTGCCATCTCCTTCTTCAGGGGCTCTTTCCAGCACAGGGATCGAACTTGCATTTCCTGCATTAGCAAGCAGATTCTTTACAACTGAGCCACCAGGGAAGCCTGTAAGGCTGTTTGCTGCTGCTGCTGCTAAGTCGCTTCAGTCGTGTCCGACTCTGTGTGTTTACCTCATGCCAAATAGCTTTGTGCTGTTTAAAATTGCTTTTCTTTCATTCCTTGCTGTTGTCTGCTGCCTCTTGCCCTATCACTGTTTTATGTTCCTCCCCCTCTAATTTGCTTTCTGAGCAAGTAAACCAACAATACTTTGTTAGAGTTTTGTATTTAAAGTACAGGTAATTGGATGTAGCCGACGACCTGATAGACTCTGCTTTCAGTGCGGTTTCAATGCATGAATCTCATTTACTCTTGGGCTCTTTTCTTATTTCTTGCCACTATTTGCTGGATCAGTTCAGTTCAGTCACTCAGTTGTGTCCGACTTTGCAACCCCGTGGACTGCAGCATGCCAGGCCTCCCTGTCCATCACCAATTCCCGGACTTTACTCAAACTCATGTCCATTGAGTTGGTGATGCTATCCAACTATCTCATCCTCTGTCATCCCCTTCTCCTCCTGCCTTCAATCTTTCCCAGCATCAGGGTCTTTTCCAGTGAGTCAGTTCTTCGCATTAGGTGGCCAAAGTATTGGAGTTTCAGCTTCAGTGTCAGTCCTTCCAATGAACACCCAGGACTGATCTCCTTTAGGATAGACTGGTTGGATCTCCTGGCAGTTCAAGGGACTCACAAGAGTCTTCTCCAACACCACAGTTCAAAAGCATCAATTCTTTGGCGCTCAGCTTTCTTTATAGTTCAATTCTCACATCTATACATGACTACTGGAAAAACCATAGCTTTGACTAGATGGACCTTTGTTGGCAAAGTAATGTCTCTGCTTTTTAATATGCTGTCTAGGTTGGTCATAACTTTTCTTCCAAGCAAGCGTCTTTTAATTTCATGGCTGCAGTCACCATCTGCAGTGATTTTGGAGCCCCAAAATATAGTCTGTCACTGTTTCCCCATCTATTTCCCATGAAGTGATGGGACCAGATGCCATGAGGTTAGTTTTCTGAATGTTGAGTTTTAAGCCAACTTTTTCACTCTCCTCTTTCACTTTCATCAAGAGGCTCTTAGTTCTTCTTTGCTTTCTGCCATAAGGGTGGTGTCACCCGCATATCAGGAGACAGAAATGGCAACCCACCCCAGTATTCTCGCCTAGAGAATACTGTGGACAGGGGAGCCTGATGGGCTGCTGTCCATGGGGTTGCACAGAGTCAGACACGGCTGAAGTGACTTAGTATGCAGGCATGCATTGGAGAAGGAAGTGGCAACCCACTCCAGTATTCTTGCCTGGAGAATCCGAGGCACAGAGCAGCCTGGTTGGCTGCCGTCTATGGGGTCTCACAGAGTTGGACATGACTGAAGCGACTTAGCAGCAGCAGCATCTGCATATCTGAGGTTATTGATATTTCTCCCAGCAATCTTGATTCCAGCTTGTGCTTTATCCAGCTAAGCATTTCTCATGATGTACTCTGCATATAAGTTAAATAAGCAGGGTGACAATATACAGCCTTGACGTACTCCTTTCCTGATTTTGGAACCAGTCTTTTGTTCCATGTCCAGTTCTAACTGTTGCAGATAGTCAAGGTTACTTGGCTTTTAAATAAATGATGTTTTCTTTAATGTTAAAAGAGGTAAGTTAATATTTCTTGCTTACACTGGCATTCTGTATCTGAGTTTATACATTTTAGAAGCCCCATCCCATTGCACATTTGCTGAAAGTTAAACACATTACCAGTATTTTTCCAAATGTATTAATATTATCTGCCTAATAAGCATTGATTAGAAATTGACTGTCATTATAGCCAGAACAGTTTGGCCTGGACCTCACCGTAGCAACATCTTGTTACTGTCAACTTGATTTTAAAAATTGAAACTCAATCTACTTTTCACAACCAAATACACTGATAGCTTACAATTAGCACTTATTTTTAATATTGTTTACCACATGGATGAAATTGTCAGCTCCAGTCATAGTGGAATCAACACCATCTGTGAAATGAATTACTTTTGATCCCCTTATTCAGCCCTTAGTGTTCCTTGGCATTTTTAATGTCTTTTTCTTCAGATTATTTCCCTGGTTATGATATCTAACAATGTTATGAATGTATATGAAATTTAAATTACCTTATATGTTGATAGATGTTTTATTAGATTTATGCATTGGAGTCATTGAATACCCATTGTCATAGGTAGATGAAAATGTACTGTTACTCTCCTAACATTTTTTTTCCCTTCTATACTCAGAATAAGGCCAAACATTTTTTTTTTCCTTTTTTTTTTAATTTTATTTTTAAACTTTACAAATTGTATTAGTTTTGCCAAATATCAAAATGAATCCGCCACAGGTATACATGTGTTCCCCATCCTGAACCCTCCTCCCTCCTCCCTCCCCATACCATCCCTCTGGGTCATCCCAGTGCACTAGTCCCAAGCATCCAGTATCGTGCATCGAACCTGGACTGGCAACTCGTTTCATACATGATATTATACATGTTTCAATGCCATTCTCCCAAGTCTTCCCACCCTCTCCCTCTGCAACAGAGTCCATAAGACTGTTCTATACATCAGTGTCTCTTTTGCTGTCTCGTACACAGGGTTATTGTTAGCATCTTTCTAAATTCCATATATATGCATTAGTATACTGTATTGGTGTTTTTCTTTCTGGCTTACTTCACTCTGTATAATAGGCTCCATTTTCATCCACCTCATTAGAACTGATTCAAATGTATTCTTTTTAATGGCTGAGTAATACTTCATTGTGTATATGTACCACAGCTTTCTTATCCATTCATCTGCTGATGGACATCTAGGTTGCTTCCATGTCCTAGCTATTATAAACAGTGCTGCGATGAACATTGGGGTACACGTATCTCTTTCCCTTCTGGTTTCCTCAGTGTGTATACCCAGCAGTGGGATTGCTGGATCATAAGGCAGTTCTAGTTCCAGTTTTTTAAGGAATCTCCACACTGTTCTCCATAGTGGCTGTACTAGTTTGCATTCCCACCAACAGTGTGAGAGGGTTCCCTTTTTTCCACACCCTCTCCAACATTTATTGCTTGTAGACTTTTGGATCGCAGCCATTCTGACTGGTGTGAAATGGTACCTCATAGTGGTTTTGATTTGCATTTCTCTGATAATAAGTGATGTTGAGCATCTTTTCATGTGTTTGTTAGCCATCTGTATGTCTGCTTTGGAGAAATGTCTATTTAGTTCTTTGGCCCATTTTTTGATTGGGTCATTTATTTTTCTGGAGTTGAGCTGCAGGAGTTGCTTGTATATTTTTGAGATTAGTTGTTTGTCAGTTGCTTCATTGGCTATTATTTTCTCCCATTCTGAAGGCTGCCTTTTCACCTTGCTAATAGTTTCCTTTGATGTGCAGAAGCTTTTAAGTTTAATTAGGTCCCATTTGTTTATTTTTGCTTTTATTTCCAATATTCTGGGAGGTGGGTCATAGAGGATCCTGCTGTGATGTATGTCGGAGAGTGTTTTGCCTATGTTCTCCTCTAGGAGTTCTATAGTTTCTGGTCTTACATTTAGATCTTTAATCCATTTTGAGTTTATTTTTGCGTATGGTGTTAGAAAGTGTTCTAGTTTCATTCTTTTACAAGTGGTTGACCAGATTTCCCAGCACCACTTGTTAAAGAGATTGTCTTTAATCCATTGTATATTCTTGCCTCCTTTGTCAAAGATAAGGTGTCCATATGTACGTGGATTTATCTCTGGGCTTTCTATTTTGTTCCATTGATCTATATTTCTGTCTTTGTGCCAGTACCATACTGTCTTGATGACTGTGGCTTTGTAGTAGAGCCTGAAGTCAGGTAGGTTGATTCCTCCAGTTCCATTCTTCTTTCTTAAGATAGCTTTGGCTCTTCGAGGTTTTTTGTATTTCCATACAAATTGTGAAATTATTTGTTCTAGCCCTGTGAAGAATACCGTTGGTAGCTTGATAGGGATAGCATTGAATCTATAAATTGCTTTGGGTAGTATACTCATTTTCACTGTATTGATGCTTCCAATCCATGAACGTGGTATATTTCTCCATCTATTAGTGTCCTCTTTGATTTCTTTCACCAGTGTTTTATAGTTTTCTATGTATAGGTCTTTAGTTTCTCTAGGTAGATATATTCCTAAGTATTTTATTCTTTCCGTTGCAATGGTGAATGGAATTGTTTCCTTAATTTCTCTTTCTGTTTTCTCATTATTAGTGTATAGGAATGCAAGGGATTTCTGTGTGTTGATTTTATATCCTGCAACTTTACTATAATCATTGATTAGTTCTAGTAATTTTCTGGTGGAGTCTTTAGGGTTTTCTATGTAGAAGATCATGTCATCTGCAAACAGTGAGAGTTTTACTTCTTCTTTTCCAATTTGGATTCCTTTTATTTCTTTTTCTGCTCTGATTGCTGTGGCCAAAACTTCCAAAACTATGTTGAATAGTAATGGTGAAAGTGGGCACCCTTGTCTTGTTCCTGACTTTAGAGGGAATGCTTTCAATTTTTCACCATTGAGGATAATGTTTGCTGTGGGTTTGTCATAAATAGCTTTTATTATGTTGAGGTATGTTCCTTCTATTCCTGCTTTCTGGAGAGTTTTTATCATAAATAGATGTTGAATTTTGTCAAAGGCTTTCTCTGCATCTATTGAGATAATCATATGGTTTTTATTTTTCAATTTGTTAATATGGTGTATTACATTGATTGATTTGCGGATATTGAAGAATCCTTGCATCCCTGGGGTAAAGCCCACTTGGTCATGGTGTATGATCTTTTTAATGTGTTGTTGGATTCTGATTGCTAGAATTTTATTAAGGATTTTTGCATCTATGTTCATCAGTGATATTGAAGGCCAAACATTTTAAATTATTTACATCAATAATCCTTATGTGTCTGTCTAATAAATGTAGAAGTATTGTGAGAATATATAAATAATGTATTCTAAACTTTTCCCTTTGTTTTACTGTATAGGTATTTCAGGTATTGAATGAAAAGAAACAAATACATGCTATAAAGTATGTGAACTTAGAAGAAGCAGATAGCCAAACAGTTGAGAGTTACCAGAATGAAATTGCTTACCTGAATAAACTACAACAACATAGTGATAAGATCATCCGACTTTATGATTAGTAAGAATTTTTCAGTTTAAAAGAAAACTTTTTTTTTTTTTTGCTTTAATTCTTATGATAAACACTTAAATCTTGGTAGTATAATCTAACCATTTATTGTTTTGTTTTCGTTTATTTTAATGGCAGTGAAATCACAGATCAGTACATCTACATGGTAATGGAGTGTGGAAATATTGATCTGAATACTTGGCTTAAAAAGAAAAAATCCATCAGTCCATGGGAACGGAAGAGTTACTGGAAAAATATGTTGGAGGCAGTTTACACAATTCATCAACATGGTATTTTAAAATCTCTTCATTATAATGTTAAAATATTCATTAGTAGTGCCATCTTAGAGAAAGACACTTATAATTTTAAGGTATTGGTTATTGGCAGCTTTAGGCTAAATAAACTAAATATTTGGCAGTTTAATGAAGATGAAGAGACAAAACCATTTCTTTAAAATACTGTTAACAAAAGAATACAGGGCATGAACTCAAATCCCCACGTTCATGAAGCATCCATAACACAAAATGTTTCATTATCAGTAATAACATAGTCCCTAGTCCTGGGTCTCCAAATATTTGAATCGCAGCAGATCTGAGACTAAGGTTCAGGCATTCTAAAAATGTTAAATGTTTATTTTACTCATTCTAGTTGTTTTGTATTATGCACCTTGTATGAGAGTTTTTTTTTTTAACTACTAGCTCTACATTCTGGGTTGGCTTTTTACTTGGTCTTGGTTCTTTTTTGTTTGTTTATTTTGCTTTTTTGTTTTATTTAAAACTCTTTAATTCTATCATGGCCTTATATACTGTACAGAGCAATTGTCTCTTGTTTTTGCATCCCAGCCTCTCCCTGCAACCCCTAATCTATTTCTCCTTCCTCATAGAATCCTGAATTTCCTTCCAACTTTTCAACAGTTTGGACTTGGTTCTTTTTAGTGGTTCTTTGCCTTTTCCTTATTTTAAATAACTGATAATATAGGTAATTGTAAACTATCTCCTTATGTCTCTCTTCCTATAAGTTAGAAGATAATTCACCAGTGATCAAGATCAGGCTTAGGGGTGGGTATATGAGGGGCAATAGAGTCCTACCACATGGCAGCATCATTTACAGTACTGTCTTGTGGTCAGAGAAGCACAGTGGTTGTTAAGACCATAAACTCTGAAGTCAGACTGCCTGGTTCAACTCATGACTCTGTTCCTTAGGCTGTGTAGCCTTGAACAGATTGCTTAAACTCTACCTTAGCTTCTGCAACTAAAAAGAGGATAATAATAGTACTTGCCTCAGCATTGGTATGAGGGTTGAATGGTTCAATACAAGCTGCAAACTTAAAATAGTGCCTAGCGTGTAGCAATTTGTTGTATGTTCACAGAGTATATTAAAAATGAATATTTAATTTGACTAAAGAAACCAACTCATGAGTAGACTGTGCAATATCTTTGTACTTAGAATGTTTGACATTGTCTGATATTATACTGTATTTAATTTGAAGGTATTGTTCACAGTGATCTGAAACCTGCTAACTTTCTGATAGTTGATGGAATGCTAAAGCTAATCGATTTTGGAATCGCAAACCAAATGCAACCAGATACAACAAGTATTGTTAAAGACTCTCAGGTAATGAATGGCTGGTTACTACACAGTAGAGTTCAATTCCTTTTCATCTTTGAAGTATTAATTTGCTAATGAGGATTTTATTTTTCCCTACTTCATTTTTCAAAGGATTTGAAAACTTTTTTTATAAGAATAAATATTATAACCATAAAAAATAAATCACACAGTTAATACAATTTAGTATAGAAAGTCAAGTCCCAGTAGACATATATCCAGCAATTTTGAATGATTTTCATATAGCTGAGGTAGAGAAGCAGTAATACCTGCCTTGAAATCATTTTGGTTATCTAAAATTCACCTAAAACTTTGTCTCAGTTTCCTGGTAGCAGCCAAAGAGAATTGCAGTTTTATGTTTTTCATTGTCCTTTATGAGGTAAGATTATTTCATTCTTCCAGAGAAGTAAAGCTTTCCCTATCATTTACATTTGAAAAAAATTATTAAGTGGGCCATGATATTGGAAACAACATAACAAATATTGTACTCAACCACATTTTTATAATAAGATATGCAACAGCAATCTTAATAAACTTGTTCCCATAAAAACCAAGGTGATGACAATCAAAGAATGACTAAAAATAATCCTGCTTACAGCCAGGATAGTGTGCTCCATGTATGCAGATCTCTGATGTGGATCTGCCTTAATCCTAGGAATAAAACTGGATTTTTTTTTTTTTTAGGAGTAGCTGGGCAGCATGCCCTTCAAACAGTTCTGTTTGACAGTTACTTCTTTTTATATCAAAAATACAGCTGAAATTTATTTGTAAATCAGTTTGATGATAACTTCTATGGCAAGACTCTAAAGTATAGGCATTCATTATTTGAAAGCAGAATCATTTTAGAATAAAACAAATACAGTGTAAGGTTGGCATAATCCTGCTGCGGAAACTCTTGCATGATGTAGACACCCATCCTGTCTCTATTTGGACGGGGGCCTAGGGAATACTTAGAGACAAACTGGATTTTTGGTTGATTGGTTGGTGGTTTATATTGAAAAGTGTTCTGGGTCTATTCCAGCACAGAAATGAGTGACGAATCAATTCCTTCAAAGTTTATGGCCATTAATAAATTTTATCCTGTGAAATGTTATGGTCTCTGCCTACCATAATCATAGAAATAGCTCAGCATTCTGAAAGGAGTTAATTTTTTGATTATGAATCTAATTTATTTTGCTGGAAATGTGAAGAAATTTGTTTTAATATTTTTGTCAGTTATTTGAGTTTCACAAATATATTACTGAAATCTGTAATTATTCAAGTTGTCAAGAATTTGGCATTCATGTTTTTAAAAATAGCAGACTGAAGTATTTTCATTGATTTCCGTGTTTTCTGTGATTTGGCAAGTAGGTTGGGACGGTTAATTATATGCCACCAGAAGCAATCAAAGATATGTCTTCAAGAGAAAATGGGAAGTCCAAATCGAAGGTACTTTAAGATTATTTATATCCCATTTATTTTACACAAACAGGAAATGGGCTAGTCTCTGACTAAATTAACAGATAACTGAAATTTTATTTCTTTAAGTTCTAAAATTAAGCCATTATAGAGACCTTGCCTTATTAAGCAGACTGTCCTGGGATTCAATTTTACCCTTCTTTATTGATTTGAGATTGCTCTTTTAATATTGTGCTTTTAATGTGGTGATGCCTTACAATGTGCTCCTATAAGAAATGCATATTGGATATGTTTTTAGTTTTAAAAATAAGACTAAATTCTGATATGGACATCTTAATTAACACTGAACTTATAACCTTAGAAGTCTTTTTTGTTTCCTCTCTGACTCTTAACGTTTTATTTCTTACCGTTTCTTCATTTGTAAATTTTACATTTCCAAGTACAACTCTAGCAGGTAATTTTTCCATGTACTTTCCCACTTGCCTTATTTTGCTACCACTGTGAGCGCTCATGCTAGTCTCACTGGTGCCCTTTGTTGAGTCAGCTTTGCCTGCCGTGGTGCCTCTGGCTCCAGACTCATCCTTTTTCCCCTATAGCAGTGTAGTCTAACGGATGCAAGCATACATCGCTGTGCAGTCCCTGTGTTCAAGTTACAGATCTACCTCATTATCAACTGTCTTTGTGACCTGACTTGCCTGTTTCTTGGTCTGTCAGTTAGGCTTCCGAATAGTACCTATTTTAAAAGTAATTGAGGATTAAATGAGAAAGAATATAAAGCATTTAGTACATTGTCCAGCTGAAAACAGTTGCTTAATAAATATGCTTTCACTTGCTAAATTATATTTTCCTCCCTAGAAAATTGTGGCTTCTACATATCTTTGCAAATAACTGACATATAATTATGCCTAACAGCTTCTCTTATAAAAATTCTTCTTAAATCTCTTTAGCTTCTCCTTTTCTTTTAACACATAGATTTGTCTGCTGTCTTTTCTTGATTAGACTTGCCATAGTTTTGTTAATTTTCAAGAGCTAGGTCTTGGGTAGAGGTGGGAGGGAGGCCCTAGAGGGAGAGCATCTATGTATACTTATAGCTGATTCATATTGTTGTACAGCAGAAACTAACACAGCATTGTAAAGTAATTATCTTCCAATTAAAAATAAATTAAAAAAATAAAGAACCAGGTCTAGATTTCACTTATTATATTTTCATTTGCTAATTAATTTCTGCTTTTGTCTTTGTCATTTGTATTCCCTTTAGGTTTTTTTCCCTTTGCTTCTGCATTTAAATAATTGCTATTTTAATTTTAGTAGTCTTCTGTATAAAGTTTTACTCAAGTAAAACTTTGAGTTTTACTGTTGCTGCTACTGTTACTGTAGCGTTTCTTATTTTCACAAATTTCCAAAATTCCCGATTTCAGGTTTAAATTTTTCTTTCTTTATTTTTTTTTCTTTAAAATAAAATTGGGTTTGAGCTGCATGTAATGTTCAGATCTTTTTCAGTTGTCAACTCAGTACTTTAATATGTAATAATGGGAAATATCAATTCCATTGTATCACCTGCTCTGCAGTGGCCTTAGGGATTCTGAATAGAAGATAAATTTTTATCCCAACATGTAAGCTCACTGTTGCTAAAGAAGAGCTCAGGGCCCCTCCCAGTCTAGCTCTGTTCTGAAATTGCTTTCCAGTGAGCAGCTAATGGCCACTTGGGGCTTCTGTTCTGAGGTCTGTCGGGCACATTGATTACTTCTCTCTGCGTCAAATGCCTCTACCATGCAGGACTTGTGGCTGTTGGTGATTTGTCTCCATTTACATTCTGGTTTTATTGTAAATATTTTCCTTATGTTTATGGTTTTGCTACCAGGCAGCTCTGTCTAACTTATCTGGGGATTTGGAGAGTTTGAAAAACTATGCTGCCATAACACTGCTATTTTCCTTGAATCTGAAATTATTTTTAGTTTGTGATTTAGGTTTAGAAATGGACTTAAATTTCCAAGTGATTAAATTAGAGGAAAAGATTATTTATTATTATTATCAGTTGTCTTTGTGTTCAGATAACGGAATCTATTTTCTTGCTCATGTTCTGAAGGGCATGTTAAAATTTGCCCCCACTTCAAATAATTTAATATAGTTGCTTAATATAGTTCTATTAAATGTGGTTTCAGTGCATAAAAATTCATAACATCTCTTAGTTGATTATACCTTTTATCACAGTGAAATGACCTTCTTCTGTTAGGAGCATTTTGCTATGTTCTCTTTTTCTAAATATTAATATTGTTGTCTCTTCTTTTTCTTTTTTGTATTTGGTTATATGTGTCCATTTTTTTCCCCCTCCAGCTTTCTGTGTCATTTGGTTTAGATTAATCCTTTGTATAGAACATATGGTTACTTTTGTTATACTGTATATTGAGTACGTATCTTTTAAAAGAGGAGTTTAGCCATTCTCATTTACTATACTCACTGCTGTGCTTGGTCTTAATCATGTTTTTTTAAAGTCAAAAGTAGAATTATGTTGTAATATTGCATTACTTCTAATGAGGTAATTTAATACAAAGAACATTTAATAATTAATATTTACTGAGAACCAGAAACTATTCTCTATGTTTACCCATATCTCATGATTATTTAATGTCCATGACAGTGTCCTTTTATTATTTCTGTTTTGGAAGTGAGGAAACAGATAAGGAGAACTACCAGCTAGTACTAAGGCAGGGACTCAAGCCCAGCCCAACCCAGTCTGGCTCTATAGTTTATGTTCTTAGTTTTAGGGTAGCTCAGCTTAACCTTTTTTAAAATCTATACATAGTTACATATTATGAATTTATTTAAAACCATATTTTAATCCAGTAATTTTGGGGAAAACAAGTAAATTTCATGCTTGCAGTTATGATTTTTAGCTTTGTGTTTTCACAGACTGACAAGAATGTAATATTTTGTTTCAGTCAATCTATTTTAATTATGAGTTTGTTGAATGGAGCTCATTTCTTTTGATAAAATTGCCTAATGTAATAAAAACTAGAAAAGGATGTTTTGTAACGAACATAATTTAATACTTGACACATGTAATGATGTTTAATTATGATTTTAAATATGAGGGTAAATATGTGTGTGTGTATAATATTTTAATTTTATGCCAAAATAACAGTAACTTCTTCTTCTTTTTTTTTTTAACTTAGATAAGCCCCAAAAGTGATGTTTGGTCGTTAGGTTGCATTTTGTACTATATGACTTATGGGAAAACACCGTTTCAGCATATAATTAATCAGATTTCTAAATTACATGCCATAATTGACCCTAATCATGAAATTGAATTTCCTGATATTCCAGAGAAAGATCTTCAAGATGTATTAAAGGTAATATTAATAGTATATAAATATAGAAGAATTATATTTCATATAGTACTTAATTGTTTACTTAAAGAAATAGCTGAGGGAATTCTCTAGTGGTCCAGTGGTTAAGACTCAGCACTTTCACTGCTGTGGCCTAGCTTCATTCGATGGCCAGGGAACTAAGATCCTGCAAGCCGCATGGCATGGCCACAAAATGAAAGAGAAATAGATGAAATGATTGGAATTTCTGGAGTAGATAAAGCTTTTCCACTGAAAATTCATTTTGAAGGTTTTTAAAACATATGAATACTTGGAGATTTTGAAGAAATGATGTGTAAAATCATCTTGTCATTTCTGAGTAGGCACTCTAGAAAGCAGCTTCTGTAATATGATGCAACCTGGAAAAATACTTTATCAATATTGCATAAGGAAACTTGCTTTGTTTTTGTTTTAAAAACTTAACCTTTATGTTTATAGTGTTGTTTAATAAGGGATCCTAAAAAGAGGATATCCATTCCTGAGCTTCTGGCACATCCGTATGTTCAGCTTCAAACTCATCCAGGTACTTCTTTAAAAATAAATTCATTATCCAATTGGTAATATCAACAACCTTCTGACTACTCTTTTCCTGCATGCCTCCTCCCTTAAGGAAGTTCCTTAATGCTAAATACGAAAATAAAAATAAATGAGATCGCCTTCCTTTACTTGCTGGCATTCATTTTTACTTATCCTAGGAAAGGGACTATGAACAGTGATAAATTATAAGAATGTAGTTATTGTGCTTTTAAGCAGAATACACATTTATATATGAACTTCTATTTTTCTTACTTGATACCAGTGTGCTATTAATTCTATATTTATTTTACACCTAGGCTTCATAGGTGTCTCAGTGGTAAAGAATCTGCCTGCCAAGCAGGAGATGTGGGTTCAATCCCTAGGTTGGAAAAATCCTCTGGAGGAGGAAATGGCAACCCACTCCAGTATTCTTGTGTGGGAGATCCCATGGAAGAGGAGCCTGGCGGGCTGTAGTCCATGAGGTCGGACGTGAGTCAGACACAACTTAGCAACTAAACAACAAAACCAAATTATTTTATAGGTAACCAGACGGCTAAGGAAACCGCTGAAGAAATGAAATATGTTCTGGGCCAACTTGTTGGCCTGAATTCTCCTAATTCCATTTTGAAAGCTGCTAAAGTGAGTATGTCTATGCTCTGTCTACACTAATTTTAATTGTTTTGTATAGTTTAGTGAGTTAATAGGCACTTAAACAAGTAAACCAAAGGAAAATTGGCCCAGTCATTAGATCAGCTATGAAGTGTGTTTCTGTATTTAGATACTGAATATGTGCTTTTTAACAAATACAGATTTATTTGATTTGCACTCTTGTAATGGGCAGACAGCACAATTGAAAATGGATTGTCATATAAGGTATATTGAAAAGATTGCTGTCAAGTAGGTCTCAACCAGACTAAATTCAGTAAAGAATCTTTTAAATCAACCCCATTTTTAACACAGCTTTTGAATTTATTTCTTATAGCCAATTTTATTTTTAAACCATCTTAGACAAATCAGAGTATTTGTCACATATAATGACTTCTGGGTAGCTGTATATAGCAGTCAGTACTTTTCTCAAAGCAAATGTCTCAAACCTGTTAGTCTCCCAGTGCCTGTTTACACCATAATTTTTTGGATCTCACTGACATTAAACATGTAATCATTTTTATATAACACTGTATACTTAATTGACTTTAGTTACTAGTTTAATATTTCAGCTATAACATTATTGTAAAATTATAGTAACTTAAACTAAAAAACACTCTTAGCTCTCTGGATAGGGATAACACCAATCTAAGATGTTAAGAACTTGAATACATTTCTGGAGGAATTTATTACATATTTACCATTATTTGCATTTATATAAGGTAAATTTTTTCTTAAGTTTTCTCGAGTGCTGATAACTAAATCAATGGCTTTAGGAATTGAAATTGGACCAAAATTTGTTATGTAATTTTTCTCTATATTTCATTTCTCTAATTCTACCAGTGTATTGTTTAAAGTCTTTTATAAATAAAATTAGGTGGATTACCTTTATCACTAAGATTATGTGTTCCTTGATGGCAAAGATATCTTCTATCTTCATAAATTAGATGTTAGCTTAGCCTTAAATCCTTTATTAAATATTGTAGATTTTAGTATATTAATTAGACTTATTTATATAGCAGTTGTATTTTTTAATGTCTTCCATTCTTTAGTTTAAATATCAACTGAAAGTATATTTTCTGTTGATTTTATTTTATAGTATATAGTATATATATATATATATATAGTATATATATAGTATATATACTATATAGTAAAGTATACTATATCTAAGACTGGCTTTATTTAAGAAAAAGTTAGGTATCTTGTAATAACACAATGAAAAAGAATATATAGAGGAACAGACAGATATAAATATATCTGAATCACTTTGATATACACCAGAAACTAACACAATATTATAAATCAACTTTATATACTTCAATTAAAAAGTTTTGCTATGTAAAACTATGTACATCAGCTATAAAAGAAAAAGTAAGGGAGATTAAGGCGACCTTGAGGATGCATCCATACACTTAAAAATAACTGTGTTACATTTTTCTTCCAGAAAGATTGAGCTGCATCTCATGATAGCTGATTCTTAGGCCAAGTTAGGTGTTTAAAACCTTTAACTATCTCCAATAGTGTATAAAATAATTTGTAATTATAAGAACAATAGAGAAATGTTACATATAAGAAGATGTGAAGTTAATTAAACCTTTGTTAATCTGATATACATTGAATTTTAAATATTACAAATCAGATGTGTGTTTTTAATTTTAGACTTTATATGAGCAATACAGTGGTGGTGAAAGTCATGGTTCCTCTTCATCATCCAAGACTTTGGCAAAAAAATGGCAAAGAAAATGATTTGTGGCTACTCACGAACTGTCAGGTATCACCTGTAAAATACCGGAACTGTTAAACTCTTGGTTCTCTGTGGAAATCTCTTGAAGACAGCTTCACTCTGAACAGAAAAATTTGGTGGATTATCCTCAAAAGAAAACTGTAAAAATCTGCTAATGGCACTGTATGTATTAAATTGTAGAATTGTTTTCCCTTTTATGCTTCCCTGTAAGTCTAATCTATTTGATATCATTTTCACACTTGGGATAGTAGATGGAAAATGGAAATGTATTCTGAAGAACTATGTAAATAGGCTTTGTATAATATAAAATGACACTAAATTCTCAAAGTTATAGAATTGTTTTCTTCAAGCAAATATACTGTTGGTGAAGCAACAGATTTCTTAATAAAAATGGATTAAGGGAAAACATGAGAGTAGACCTTAGTAAATTAACTTTGGGGGAAAAAATTCCAAAGGTTTCAAATTCTAAAAAAAGATTTCCAGTTGTTTTATGGCACTGGTAATACTTCATCATTTTAGAGCTGCACTTGGCTCTTTTAATTCTCTTTGATTCTTCATAATATCTTTGTTTTGGGTGTTCAGAGTGTCATGCTGGATTCCTAGAAGTAGGCAGTATAGAGCATGACCTCATTGTATGACTTGCTTAATGATGAGCAATTACAAATGTGGTCCCAGAATTTCTGAGTCTAAGTATAACAGGTTACTTAAAGATATTATCATACAGTATTCTTTTCCCCAATTTTTTCTTTATATTTTGATAGACCTTTTTTTTTTTTTTTATTAAGACTTTATTTTTAGAATAGTTTTGGATTCACAGCAAAATTGAAGGGAGGGTGCAGAGATTTCCCGCATGGCCTGCCTCCCTATCAACATCCACCACCAGAGTGGTACTGTTGTTACATTTAATGAAGCTATATTGACACACTAATAATCACCCAAAGCCCATAGTATATATTACAATTCCCTCTCAGTGCTGCGCATTCTAGGGATTCAGACAAATGTATAATAACATCCATCATTATGCTATTTTAAGAGTGTTTTCACTGCCTGAAAAATTCTCTGCGCTCCACCTGTTTATCTCTCTCCTACTTCTAACCCCTGGCAACCACTGATCTTTTCACTGCCTCTATAATTTTGCCCTTTCTAGAATAATCCCATATATTCGGGATTGTACAGTGTTTAGCCTTTCAGATTAGCTTCTTTCACTTAGCAGTATGCATTTAACCTAGTAACATCCACCTTCCTGTCTTTTCATGGCTTGAGAGCTCATTTCTTTTTAGTGCCTAATGGTATTCCATTGTCTGGATGTACCACAATTTATCCATTCACGTACTATAGGCCATCTTGATTGCTTTCAAATTTTGGCAATTATGAATAAAGCTGCTCTAAACATCTGTAAGTAGGTTTTTGTGTGATATTCAGCTTCAAAGAGTTGAATACCAAGGAGCATGATTGATATATTATATGGTTAAAGTATGTTCAGTTTTGTAAGAAACTACCAAACTGTCTTTCGTAGTAACTGTACTATTTTGCATTTTCTCTAACAGTGAATGAGAGTTTCTGTTGCTCCATATCCTTGTCAGCATTTGATGTTGTTCATGTTCCAGATTTTGGCCCCTCTAGTAGATTTGTTGTGATATCTCATTGTTCTTTTTATTTGCATTTCCCTGTTGACATATATTGTGTAGAGAATCTTTTCATATACTTAACCATCTGATAGCTTCTTTAGAGAGATCTTTTCTCCTTTTTCAAAGATCTGTTAACTGTATTTATGGGTAGTCTATTTCTGGGCTATCCATTCGGTTCCAGTAATCAGTTTAGCTTTTCCTTCATCAATAAATGCTGTCTTGATTACTGTCACTTTATAGTAAGTCTTGAAGTCAGGCAGTGTCAGTCTTCCAACTTTGTTCTTCTCCTTTACTATTGTCTTGACTGTTCTGGGTTTTCTGCCAATTCATGTAAACTTTAGAATCTCTTTGTCAATATACATAAGGAAACTTGCTAGAATTTTGATTGGGATTGCATTGAATCTGTAGATCAAATTGGGAAGAACTGACATCTTGACAATATTGAGTCTTCCTGTTCCAAGAACATTTATTCTCCATTTATTTAGCTCTTCTCTTGGTTTAATTATTCAGAGTTTTTCAGTTTTCCTTGTATAGACCTTGTACATACATTGTTAGATTTATACATAAGCATTTCATTTTGGGTGGGGGGTGGCTAATGTAAATGGTTGGAGAAGGAAATGGCAACCCACTCCAGTATTCTTGCCTAGGAAATCCCATGGACATAGGATCCCATAGAGCCTGGCGGGCTACAGTCCATGGAGTCTCAAGAGTCGGACACTACTGAGCAAGTAAACCACCACCGATGTAAATGGTAATGTGTTTTTAATTTCAGATTCCACTTGTTCTTTGTGGTTATATTGGAAAACAATCAGTATTTATATATCGGTGTTGCTGTTGTTGGTTATTTGTTTCAAGAGTGTTTTATTGATTTTTTTTTTTAATTTTGAATTTTCTGCATACATGATAAAGTTTCTCACTATTAGGTATGCTGTTTGCTGTATGATTTTTTATGGCTATTCTTTATCAAATTGAGAAATCTCTGTTTCTAGATTGCTAAAGGTTTTTATCATGAATGGGTATTTGATTTTATCAAATGCTTTTCTGTATCAATATTAATAATGATTATGTGATTTTTCTTTTTTTAGCCTGTTGATGTAATGGATAACTGGCTGTTAGTGTAGCTGACATCATCTTGGGCCCTTCTAGTTTCTCCTGTCCCCCTGCTGACCTTAAGCAGGACTGTGCTGTATCTTGTTTTCAAGCCCCTGCCCCTGCCCTAAGTTAGCTGTGAAATTGTCCCAGTGGCCCCTCTAGTGCACAGTGCAGCTGTCAGTGCTTCTGCCCAGTCCCACCCTATGATTAACTTAACCTATCAATTTTTATTGATCGTTTTCAAAAAAAATCAGCTGTTGGTTTTGTTGATTTTTCTCTTTTGATTTCCTGTTTCCAATTTCAGTGATTTCTCCTCTAGTTTTTATTAATTTTTTTTCTTCTGTTTACTTTGGATTTAATTTGCTTTTCTTTTTTGGTTTTCTAAAGTACAGACTTAAATCATTGATTATAGATCTTTCTTGTATTTTTGTTTAATTTTGCTGTAAATTTTATTTTATGCACCGCTTTTACTGCATCCCATAAATTTTAATAAATTCTATTTTCATTTCTGTTAATTGAAATATCTTAAAATTTCTCTCCAGGGTGTGACTACTAGGAAGCAGAGATCATCATGGGCTACCTTTGAGACTCACTACCAGCAAATGTTGGCTGTCTTTATGATTTTTTTTCCTATTTCGTACAGATTTTAAAGCTTATCCTTAAGAGTGTTGGCCTAAATTACCTTTTCCTTTTTTTAAAAAAGTAACTGTTTTACATATGTGTATATTCTTAATCAGTATACTGATATCTCCTTAATTTGTTCTTGAAAAATCAGATCTTCTGTGTAAAAATAACATATCATAAAATAGTAAAACACCCTTAAACAAGGGGCAAGCTATCAAGTTAGGATTACAGTGTTTAAAATAACATCTTCTGATTGTTAAATTATGTCCAGTTTTGCCCTGTGTATTTTGAGACTATTTCACTAGATATAATATAATGGTCACCATTTCATAGGGATTCTCTTTGTTTCTAAATATATATTTGTCTTGGCCTTTCTATGTTTCTTTGGTTAATAGTTGCCTCGTACACACATATATTCTTTAATTTCTGTGTCCTTTTAGGAATATCCCATAAATAATATACCTGAATTTTACCTTTTATTGTCACTGGCAATTTCTTTCTTACCTGACAACTTTAATCTATTAACATTCATTATGATTATATTAAATGTGTTCCTACTATCATATGCTTATATTTCTATTTAATCTATTTGTTCTGTGCTTCCTTTTTTTTTAGTCACCCTTCCCATCTTTTTTCCTAGTTTTGTGTTTCTTTTTCTATTTCATAATTTCGCCACTGACGGCTTAGAATTTTATCTCACTTTTTTTCTTTTCAGTTGTTAGTCTTAAATTTTACCATTCTTATTTAACTTAACAAAGATTTAAGTTAAGCAAATATCTTGACTTCCTGCCAGAGAATTCAATGACTTTAATGTATTTTAACTACATTAACACAACTTCTGTGGCATCGTGGTGTAACAGTTTTATCCTACTATAACCCCATAGACTACTATCATTTTATACAAACAATATTTATTTAAGATTCACATAAACATTTTTTTCTGGTCTGATTTCTAAACTGATACCTATTTTCTCTTTGCACATTGAGGTTATTATTGTACGCCTGGTTTCCATTATTGCTATTAGAAACTCTTCTGTCCATCTCATTATTATTTCAAAATAAGTGATCTGCCTTTCTCTTTAGCTGATTTTAAGATCTTTCTACCTTTTGTAATCTGCTATTTCACTAAAATATGGCTAGTCTTTTTTTTTTTTTCTTTTAATTGTTTGGTACATGTTATGCTTTCCAAGTGTTTGGAATCACGTATCTTCTTGACTCAAAATTTCTTAGCTATTATGTCTTCAAACTTTTTCATTTTTAAAAATTCCATTTGGTTATTTTTTGAATGTGCCCATTTTTCCTTGCTGATTTCTTGCTTCTTCCTCAAATTTGTGATTCTTTAATGATTTTACATTATTATTCTTTAATCATTTAACATGGAACAATTTTACATTTCATACCTACGATTCCAGTGATATTTCTGCATTGAAATCTTTTTTTTTCTAACTCTTATGGTGATTTTTTTTTTTTTACTGAATTGGAGATCTCTAAGACCATTCCCAAGTTTGATGATTTGCTCAGAGAACTCAGAGGATTCAGCATTTGGTTATGGCTTATTCTAGTGAAAGGGTATAATTAGCAAAGGAAAAGGTGTGTGGAGCAAAGTCCACAGGAAACAAGACATTAGGTCCGAGGGTCCTCTCCCAGTGGTTCACATAGGGTGCACTTAATTTCCTAGCAGCAATTTGTGACAATACCACAGAAGCGCATTAGAGAGTTGGCAGCTTAGGTTTTTGTTGGGGGCTGGTCACATACTCACCCTTTGTCTGGGATGTGCCAAAGTTTTAGGCTCCCAGAAGGAAAGCTGATGTTTAGCTTAAACCAGATTGCTTGTTCGTCACAGTTTAGGCACAAGGACCCACTCTTACTACTTAGATAATGCTGGGAACCCTTCCGAAATCCTAGTTCCCAGACTTCAGCCAAGGGCCAGCCTTATAAGAAAGCCTTTTAAAGGACAGCAGTCTCAGGCTTGCTATGTTGACTCTTCTGTACGCTTCCCTTCTTGTGAGTTTTGTCTGTCTTTGTTTGTGATGTATTTGCTTGATCTCAATTGTTGGAAGTCCTTAAGGAAGCTGGTGTTTGCTGTTAAACCAGTATTTGTATCAATCAGAGTAGGTTATTGTCATGGTAACAAGCAACCCTAAAAGTTATCAATAGCTTTAAGCAATAAAATTCTGTTTCCTGCTAATATCTATGGGGGAGGAAGGAGGACATTGCTCTGGGTTGTCCTTACACTCTCAGACCCAGACTTTCAGGTTGCCATGACAGACAGAAAGGGAAAGTGTGATAAATTTTACACTGTCTCTTACAATTACTCCTTGAAAGTGACATCCTTGACTTCCATACACAATTCATTGGCTAAAGAAGTTACATGGCTTAATGTAATAACTGTGTGTTCAAAATAGAAAAAGCTAAAAATATACTATGAACAACACTAATTAAAATTTAACAGAAGATATAACAATACCCTTTCTTATTTTGCTTCAAACAGGGGTTCCTATCCTGTAGTTCAGGGCTTCCCAGGACTGCTGGGTGTGGAGTAACACAAAGAGAGTAGAAGTATTTTCTTTTTTTTTTGGCTGTGTTGAGTCTTCATTTCTGGTCAGCTTTTCTCTACTTGCTGCAAATGGAGATTGCTCTCTAGTTGCAGTGCTCAGGCTTCTCATTGTGGTGGCTTCCATGGAGCACAGGCCATAGGGCATGTGGGCCTCAGTCGCTGTGGCACACGGGCTTAATTGTCCCATGGTATGTGGGATCTTCCCAGATCAGGGATTGAACCTGTGTCTACTGCATTGGCAGACAGATTCTTTACCACCGAACCACCAGGGAAGCCCAGAATAGAAGTATTCTCTTTTGTGTCACTTTGGTGGGGTTTTTTTCCCAAAGAGCAACTTTGGGGTGCTCTCCATGGTGTTCTCCTTCCTCTTTCTTCTTTTCTTTCTTCCTTCCTCTCTGCTCTACTTCTCCACTTTTACCTCCAGGGAGAAAGTGTATTGTACTGAAGAGGAAAATGTATTTGTAACGACACTACTTAATTGCTTAATAGTTAAAGTAAGAAATAACTTTTATTGGGTTACAATGTTTGTAGAGCCATAATTGTGTGTGTGTGTGTGTGTGTGTGTGTGTGTGTGTGTGTGTGTGTGTAAAATGTGTGTATATATGTATAGATACTGAGTTAGTCAGAAAGTACATTTGAGTTTTTCCATAAAGAACTTTTTGGGCAACCCTATATATATATATATATAACCAATTTTTATACTATTATTAGAAATGTACTAAATTAGACATTTGAGAGAATAAGATCAGAAAGGTCCCCGTAGCCACAGATAGGGTAAGGAGGAAGTAATTGTGGATGGTTGTTTTATATTCTGGCTACAACTTCACCAGTGAGGTAAAGCAAGAACACAGCTGTACTCAAGCAAGTAGAGCAGAGGGTCCAGCCCAAACTCTGTAACAAAGTCTTCACTTAGTTCAGGGATATTATAATGTCCTTATAAGATACATATTATGTGTATGTGTGTGTATATATATATATATATAAAGGTTTAATATGCTTTTTAAAAAAGCATTTGCAAATGAAGAATGTGATAACTAGTCATGGAGCAATGGTGGACTAGCTAACTCTACCCAGGAGAAAAGTCTAATGGAGTTTGTGGTGGTGGTGGAGTCAGGGTGGGGTGTGTTGAAGGCAGATAACGGAGGAGTGGAGAAGGATTGGGGAAGGGTTAGGAACCACACTGGGAAAGCATACTAGGGGAGATTGAGCATGCTACCTTTCTTCCCTTTGGTGGGACAGATCGGCTGACTACATCTGGTAAATTGCCTCTTACATCTCATCTCTTGGAATAAATATAAACTAATCTTTTACGTGTTGTGTTAGTCACTCAGTCATGTCCGACTCTTTGTGACCTCATAAACTGTAGCCCTGCAGACTCCTCTGTCCATGGGATTCTCCAAGCAAAATGGAGGCTTTTCCTTTTGAATAGTGCTTTAGTGATTTAAATAGTGATTTTAATAGCACTAAATAGTGATTTAGTGCTTTTTGTTTGTTTTGTTGGAGTATAGTTGGTTTACAGCATTTTAGTTTCTGGTGTACAGCAAAGTGATTTAGTTATATACATACATATATCTGTTCTTTTTCAGATTCTCTTCCCATATAGGTTATCACAGATTATTAAGTAGTTCCCCATGCTATACAATAAGTCCTTGTTGATTATTTATTTTATTCATTTAGTGTTTTTTTAATTACAAAAGGAAAATAGTCTCATCTTAGTCTACCTGAGAAGTAAAATAGAATCATCAGTTCAGTTCAGTTCAGTTGCTCAGTCATGTCCGACTCTTTGAGACCCATGAATCACAGCACGCCAGGCCTCCCTGTCCATCATCAACTCCTGGAGTTCACTCAGACTCACGTCCATCGAGTCAGTGATGCCATCCAGCCATCTCATCCTCTGTCGTCCCTTTCTCTTCCTGCCCCCAATCCCTCCCAGCATCAGAGTCTTTTCCAATGAGTCAACTCTTCACATGAGGTGGCCAAAGTACTGGAGTTTCAGCTTTAGCATCATTCCTTCCAAAGAAATCCCAGGGCTGATCTCCTTCAGAATGGACTGGTTGGATCCCCTTGCAGTCCAAGGGACTCTCAAGAGTCTTCAACACCACAGTTCAAAAGCATCAATTCTTTGGCACTCAGCCTTCTTCACAGTCCAACTCTCACATCCATACATAACCACAGGAAAAACCATAGCCTTGACTAGACGGACCTTTGTTGGCAAAGAATGCCTAATCCCAACACCCTGAGTTAGTTACTGGTAACAGTTGGCATATTTGCACAATTGAGATAATATATTGATAACTTTATACTCCTGTTTTTTCACCTGCTTTTCTCATAAGCATTTTCCTAAATCATTTAAACCTTTCATAAATACAGTTTTGATTCCTATGAAATATCATGTGAATGTAAAAAAATATTTCTTTTTTTTTTAAAATTTTGTGTTAAATAATTCAGAATAAACTACAATTTGTGTTACATAATTCAGAATAAACTACAACAAAGCTGTTTTGCTTTTAAGGAATGGAAGTTAATCGTTTGTCCTAAAACATAACTAATAACATAAATCCATAAATAAAGACTGTGACACTGTCATGGATTTTTTTTTTTTTTTTGGATCAGCAATTTGGTATTAGATTTGGAAACTGAGATTTGATTTTACATTTAAACCATTCCTGATGTGTAGTGGTCAACCCAGTACCTTTGTAAGTAGATTCAATTTAACAGTATTTTAGGGAGAAGAAAAGGCTATCTAACCAGAAAATCCTGTTGGTTCCACTTTCAAGATATATCTCTAACTCGAAGTCCTTATCTACTCCACCTGTATCACCTTGGATCATTGCAGTAACTTCCTACCTGTTCTCTCTGCTTCTACTTGCGTTGCTCTGTACTGTGCTCTTCACAGAACATGCAGCTCGATACCCTCCTGTATCGAGGGTATTGCTCCTCTGCTCAATACCCTCCACCTGTGTATGCATGCTCAGTCTTGTCTGACTTTGCGACCCCATGGACTGTAGCCTACCAGGCTCCTCTGTCCATGGGGATTCTCCAGACAAGAGTACTAGAGTGGGTTGCCATTTCCTACTGCAGGGAGTCTTCCTGACCCAGGGATCAAAACTGTGTCTCTGCATCTCCTCTATTGGCAGGTGGATTCTTCCCCACTGCGACACCTGGGAAGCCCTACCGTCCACCTGAGTCACATCTAATTTAAAATAAATGCTAAATGCCCAGTGTCTTAAAGGCGGGCTTTCTGTATGCAGTCATATCTGGCCAAGGCCTTAGGGCCTTTGTCTTTGCTGTTCTCTTCCCTAGAATGCTTTTCCCCCAGTAGTCACTCTGTTTATTCCCTCATTTCTTTATGTTTGTTCAAATGTCATTTTCCTAATAAGGCCTTGCTTAAACAGCATATTTAAAATCACAGCCCCCCCTTCTCCCTGTGCTACGTAATCCCTTTACTTGCTTTACTACTTTAAATATTATTTATCCTCCTGACTGAAAACTGAGTGATAGTCTCTCAGTCGTATCCAACTCTTTGTGACCCCATGGACTGTAGGCTGCCAGGCTCCTCTGTGGGGATTCTCCAGGCCAGAATACTGTAGTGGATAGTGGTTTCCTTCCGCAGGGGATCTTCCCATCCCAAGGATTGAACCCAGGTCTCCCGCATTGCAGGTGGATTCTTTACCAGCTGAGCCACCGTTCTAACATTCTCTAACGTAAACATTCTCTAACATCCTCCTAACATTCTCTATAATGGATTTAACTTTTTACTGTTCCCCTCCCTCTACTGTAATACCAGGCTAATAAAGCAAACCTCTTTTATTAGTTTTCTTCATTACTGTATCCCCAGTGCTTAATGCAGTGCCTGGCCGGTAATTGCCACTTGATACATATTAGTTGAAAGCATGAATAAAAGCTTTTTTTCCTGGAAAGGAAGAATTAAAACAGATTTCTTGTGGAGATACAATAGGAGCCATGTTTGCATGTTCTTCCCACCCCAGGCTGAGACTCCCTTGGCTCCACGTGCTTGGCTGGCTGAGAGGGCCCCCTGGTGGTAAGGGTGGGAGGTACTGAGGGTGCCGTTCACCCCAGAAGTTTGGAAGCCGGTGGCTTAGTGAGTCAACGTTCACAACCCCCAGGTTGGGTGTGGAGCAGCAGCAACAACATCTGTGGTTCTGGTCCTCAGCAGGAATTTCTGGTTTGGGTGTGAGTCTGCACCAAGGACTGACTTGAAACTCTGCTGTAGGTCTTAGCCAGGGACTGGCTTGCTAAGTGGGTCAGGTCAGGTTGAAAGACTGACGATTGCTAGTTACCCAAATCTATCTGGTCACTGCCCAGAGAACTTTCCTTGCGTTTTTGCAGATCATTGCATTTGTTTTGTCCTCAGCAACTGGTCCTTGGTGCTTAACCTTCTATGACTGGGGGCAACATGGAACAAGTCAAGAAGGGTTCAGCTCAAGCAGCAACTCCTTATGATGAAGAATGATTTTTTTTTTTCTTTTACAAAGATTGATATTTTGTTCTTCTGATTATCAAGATGGCTCTACAGCCAACATTCTCCTTTTTTTTTTTTGCTGTGCCATAGGGCATGTAGGATCTTAGTTCCCCAACCAGGGATCAAACACATGCCCTCTGCAGTGGAAGTGAGGAATCTTAACCACTGGACCACCAGGGAAGTCCCCACATTCTCTGTCTTTTTTCTTGCCACTTCGGTCTCCAGATTTGAACTCTGAACAATTTTGTCTCCCTTTCCCCCCACTTTTCTCTTTTCTATCCCAACCACACACCGAATTTGTATATGACTCCCTCCCATTCTTGCACTCTCGTCTGTAAACCCCTTCTTGTCCTGACACTCCCGTGTCCTCCATTCCATCCTGTACAATGGTGGTTTCCAAAGTGTGCTTCCTCGAGTAGCAGCATCAGTGTTGTTTACCTGAAAATTGGGTTTTCCTCTTAGTTGGTGTTGAACCAAAAGATGCAACCCAGAAAGGAGAAGGATTTATTATTTGCAGTAAGAAGAATACCAGGGATCTTTCCCAAAGCAGTGTCTCCTGGAACAGCAAAATTGGGGAAGTTTTAATTTAAGGGTATATGCATATTCATGAAAGTGCTTGAGCAGAGGAGAATTCAGCATAGAATTGGGGCAAGGGTTGGCAGAGTCCCTTGCATTGGCAGGTGGATTCTTTACCACTGAGCCACCAGGGAAGCCCAAGATGGCTTTTTGATTGAAAGAAACAAACAGGAAGGAAGGACTCTTTGTTAGACACACCCTGTAAACACGTGATAAATACTTGTTGAATGCCCGAGTCTGAAAAGGGAGCTAAGAAGACATCAAGGAAGGTGAATGGGGGCCTCAGATACCAGAATATACCAGCAAGAGGAAAGAGGAGTGACAGGAAACCAGTGCAAGTGGACAGTTTGATTTAAATAACACCCTATTTCTCCTGAGAGGAGCATGTCACCTTCATGCCAATTGGTGACTAGGAATTCAGGTGGTAAGGTGAGCCCACGAGTAGAAATCAGGGGAGATGATGATAATTTTGTCTTGCCTCATTTTGTGAGCTGAGTGATTTTGACACTCAGGAGCCAAGGAACTGCTTCCTTCCTGAGTTGTAATTGTAGAAATGCCTAAAAGGGCGGCCTTCTTAGAGGATGTCACTCAGTAGATGAAGAAACAGCTATGAAAATTAACAAGTTACCCAAGGATGCACTGCTGTTCCTTTTCAGAGTAGAAACTAGGATCCAGATCTTCTGACTTACCATCCTAGACCTCTTATTTTTTCTTGAAATCTCTGTAGCTTTTTTTTTCTTTTTTTTAAAGAAAACTATGTTAAGTTTTAAGAGTCTATATCTTATGAATCTTTATCTAGGTGAGAATAATTAATACCTAACTTGATTCCAGATTTTCAGATGTGAGACCTAATTCTAAGAAAGGTTAAATAACTGAGATGAACTTAAATGATGAGGTAAAAGCAACTGTCAGAGTGATTGACATAGGCTTGGCCTTTAATGCCTCTGTTTTTCTAATCTTTGAATTATAATTCAGGTCCTCACCTGAAACTTTCTCCTCATCCTTTGTTTGCATAATTTAGGGCATTGTCTTTGGAGTTATTCAGATATGAATTTGAACCCTGGCTCTGTCATGCTCTGTGTAATTTTTTCATAATTGCTTAATCTCTCCAAGCCTTGCTTTCTCCACTATAAAATGAAACTGACAATACCTTACAAGTTTTATCAAGAGAACACAGTGGTCATAGCAAACATGCTATTCCAACAACACAAGAAACGACTGTACACATAGACGTCATCAGATGGTCAATCCCGAAATCAGATTGATTTATTCCTGCAGCCAAAGATGAAGAAGCTCTATACAGTCAGCAAAAGCAAGACCTGGAGTTGACTGTGGCTCAGATCATGAGCTCCCTATTGCAGAATTCAGGCTTAAATTGAAGAAAGTAGGCAAAACCACTAGGACATTCAGGTATGACCTAAATCAAATCCTGTATGATTATACAGTGAAGGCAATGAATGGATAAGGAATTAAACCTGGTAGAGATCTCAAGTGCCTGAAGAACCATGGACAGAGGTTGGTAACATTGTGTAGGAGGCAGTGACCAAAGCCATCCCCAAGAAAAAGAAATGCAAGAAGGCAAAGTGGTTGTCTGAGGAGACTTTACAAATAACTGAGAAGAGATGCAAAAGGCAAGGAAGAAAGGCAAAGACATACCCAACCGAATGTAGAGTCCAAAGAAAGGCAAGGAGAGAGAAGAAGGCCTTCTTAAATGAAAAATGCAAAGAAATAGAGAAAAACAATAGAATGGAAAAGACTAGAGATCTCTTCAAGAAAACTGGAAATACCATGGTAACGTTTCATGCAAAGATGGGCATGATGAGGGACAGAAACAGTAAGGAACTAACAGAAGCAGAAGAGTTTAAGAAGAGGTGACAAGAATACACAGAACTAACTATACAAAAACAATCTTAATGACCTGGATAACCACGATGGTGAGGTCACTCACCTAGAGCCAAATATCCTAATGTGTGAAGACATGCCACCTCAAGTGGGCCTTAGCATCACTACAAACAAAGCTAGTGGAGGTGATGGAATTCTACCTGAGCAATTACAAATCCTAAAAGATGATGCTGTGAAAGTGCTGCACTCAGTATGCCAGGAAATTTGGAAAACTGAGCAGTGGCCACAGTGGAACAGGTCAGTTTTCATTTCAATCCCAAAGAAGGACAATGCCAAAGAATGTTCAAACTACCATACAGTTGTACTTATTTCACATGGTAGTGAGGTTATGTTCAAAATCCTTCAAGTTAGACTTTAGCAGTATTTGAACTGAGAAATTCCAGAAGTACAAGCTGGTTTTAGAAAAGGTAGAGGAACCAGAGGTCAAATTGCCAGCATTCATTGGATCATAGAGAAAGTAAGGAAATTCCAGAAAAATACCTACTTCTGCTTCATTGACCACACTAAAGCCTTTGTGTGGATCACAATAAACTGTGGAAAATTCTTAAAGATGTGGGAATACCAGACTACCTTATCTGTCTTCTGAGAAACATCTATGTGGGTCAAGAAGCAACAAAATCAGACATGGAACAACTGACTGGCACAAAATTGGGAAAGGAGAATGAGAAGGCTATATATTGTCACCCTGCTTATTTAACTTATGTGCAGGGTACATTATGGGAAATGTTGGGCTGGATCACTCACAAGCTAGAATCAAGATTGCTGGGAGAAATATCAACAACCTCAAATATGCAGGTGATACCACTCTAATGGCAGAAAGTGAAGAGGAACTAAAGAGCCTCTTGATGAAAGTGAAAGAGGAGAGTGAAAAAGGTAACATTCAAAAAACTAAGATCATGGCATGCAGTCCCATTACTTCATGGCAAATAGAAGGTGAAAAAGCAGAAGCAGTGACAGATTTTAGTTTCTTGGGCTCCAAAATCACTTCACATGGTGACTGCAGCCATGAAATTAAAAGATGCTCCCTCCTTGGAAGGAAAGCAGTGACAAACCTGGACAGCATATTTAAAAAGCAGAGACATCACTTTACTGACAAAGGTTCATATAGTGAAAGCTTTTCCAGTAGTCGTCTATGGATGTGAGAGCTGGACTATAAAGAAGTCTGAGCACCAAAGAACTGATGCTTTCAAATTGTGCTAGAGAAGACTGTTGAGAGTCTCATGGACTGCAAGAAGATCAAACCAGTCAATGCTAAAGGAAATCAACCCTAAATATTCATTGGAAGGACTGATGCTGAAGCTCCAATACTTTAGCTATCTGATTCAAAGAGCTAACTCACTGGAAAAAACCCTGATGCTGGGAAAGATTGAGTGCAGGAGAAGAAGGGAGCAGCAGAGGCTGGGATAGTCAGATAGCATCACCAACTCAATGGACATGAGTCTGAGCAAACTTCAGGAGATAGTGAAGGACAGGGTGCTTGGCTTGCTGCAGTCCACGGGGTCACAGACATGATTTAGCAACTGAACAACAGCAGTACTTTACATGATTACTCTGAAGAGTGAATGTCGTGATGCTTCAGAGTACTTAGCACAATACTAGACACTTAATAAGTACTTAATATATATGGCCTATTTTTTTATTATTGATATGCAATTAAACTTTAGTCCAATCTATACCTTCTCATTATGAGGCAGTAATGGAAAGAGAGTGTGGTTTGAGGCAACTACCTGAGGTTGAATCTTGACCCCACTGCTTACTACTTGTGTGATCTTGGAAACATTACTTAACTGTTCCAGGCCTCAGTTATTGTCCCCATTTTACAGACTAAGACCCTGTTCCTAATTTGCAGGGTCACAGTGGACCTTGAGAATCCCAGGGACGAGGGAGCCTGGTGGGCTCCTGTCTATGGGGTCGCATAGAGTCAGACACGACTGAAGTGACTTAGCAGCAGCAGCAGCAGCAGTGGGCAATGAATGAGTCAGTACATGAAAAGTGCTTAGATAAGTGCTTGGCACAGCAGAAGTACCCAGTAAATATTAGGGTTAATATATTTCTTTCAGTACTTAATTGGCTTGTTTTCTGACTTTGAAGAGATCCTTTCCTCTTGGCAAGACTGAACTTGAAAAACTTTTCTTGTCATTCTCCTATTCTATGTCTGTATTTGCACCTGATGGCCTACACCTCCCATATCTTTTATTCCCTACCTTTCTCCCTGTTGGAGTTGGAGGAACCCTTTGCTCCATGATCAGAAAATAACCAATTATGCATGAAAGAAATGGTCAGCAGTAAAGGAACAAGAAGACTGCTGATAATGTTAGAGGTTTAAAGTAATTTTAAAAAACTAGAGGACTTACCTGATGTTCCAGTGGTTAAAACTCCATGCTCTCACTGCTGGGGGCACTGGGATAATCCTACATGCCATGGGGCATAACCCCCTCTCCAAAAAAAAAAAAAAACTAAGGAAAATTTGAGGATGTTAAAAAGGAAATTAATGATCTAGACAGAATAGAAACTATGCTGCTGCTGCTGCTGCTAAGTCACATCAGTTGTGTCCAACTCTGTGCGACCCCATAGACGGCAGCCCACCAGGCTCCCCCGTCCCTGGGATTCTCCAGGCAAGAACACTGGAGTAAGTTGCCATTTCCTTCTCCAGTGCGTGAAAGTGAAGTCGCTCAGTCGTGTCCGACTCCTAGCGACCCCATGGACTGCAGCGTACCAGGCTCCTCCGTCCATGGGATTTTCCAGGCAAGAGTACTGGAGTGGGGTGCCACTGCCTTCTCCCAGAAACTATGCTAGATTACTTTCTATTTAGTTGGCATGTGAAGGAAATAATACATCTTTCTGTTTGCCCAAAGACACATTCTTTTATTCATTCCTTTTTTCTGTATTTTCAACAAGTAGCCCGATAATTCTCATTCTGGTCTGCCTAGCTGCCAGTCCAATCTTGTGCCCATCCAGTACTTCATGTGACACCCTTGCTGGTTGGCTTCTAGAGGGTAGTCACCTCCTATCCTGTGTGCATACGGCAACCACACTAACTGCCTGCTCACAGCTCTTCCCTCTTTCTGCCTGGAAGCAGGGCTCAGGTTCCACAGAGGTGTCCAGACCCCTCTCCAAGGGACTCAGAGAAAACTGGCTCTGTCCCTGGCTCTAGGAGTTGATATTGATTGGCCGAAGCTCGACTTGGTAGTCTCATTGTTCTTCCAGAGACAAGTTCAGTCCTAGGCACAGATCTTAATTCTGGCAAATGAAATACGAAGGGAAGTCAGGGAGCTCTTGGAAGTATATCCTAGTGGTAAAAATAAACTTATGGAAAGAAGCAGTACCTAGTCTTCTGGATGTAGTCATGTCTGCATTGATCTTAAACTCTAGTCGCCCCCCTGCAACTGTGAAGCGGATTAGAAGGAGGAGGGCAGACCAGAAGGGTGGGAAAAAAGCATGGATCCTTGGGGATGTGCCAGAGCATGAGGTTAGCTCTGAAGCCATCTCACTGTGGAAGTTCTTGTTTTATGGGATAATAACATTTCCTTAATGATTAAGCCAAGTTGGGGACTTCCCTGGTGGTCTAATGGCTAAGACTCCATGCTTCCCACGCAGGGGGCCTGGGTTCTATCCCAGGTCAAGGAACTAGATCACAATTCAGAGTTTGCTTGCCATAACTAAAGATCCCATGTGCTGCCACTAAGACCTGGCACAACCAAATAAGTGAGTAAGTAAATAGTTTTAAAAATAGTCATAATTAAGCTAAGCTGCATGTCGTCTGTTATATGTAGTTGAAAGTGTCCTAAATAGTACACATACCCTTGTTCTGCTTGGACACAGACATTTTCTCTAGGCCTCTTCACTTCTACTGCCTCGGTGAGTATCCCAGCCCAGAATAAGAAGCCTCTCCTTTGAGCTCCTTTATCCACTCAGTATGGCCTCTCCATCTTTATCTCTTCCTGTAAATGTAAGACCCTGATATACCTTTTTGGTTCCCAATGTCCAGCACACCACCTGAAAAACAGACACTTAATTGCCAGTGGTACTTAGGATGGAAAGAGAACAACTCTGGCCTTTACCGTCTGCATGTTGGTTGGCACTCATTTGCATGGTCAGCAGTATGTTTTAACGGAAAGAGGGTAGATTTAGGGGTTGATGGACTTGAGCCCCAGCTTCATCACTTCCTAACTGTGGGTTCTCATGCCACTTCCTTAACCTCTGTCAATGCCTTTTCCCTCTTATGTACAATATGGTTAACAATACCTTACCGCATTATTTTGAGAATGAAGTGGAGCAAGGAATATAAAATGCCAAGGACATACCGGACACTTGATGACATCATGTACAATAGCTGTGTCTATGTGACTAGATAGGCAACTTCTCCCAAATTTGTGATTGCTGAAGAGAACGCATGGAAAGAGGACAGTCAGTAGTGGTTGGAGTGAAGAACTGGATATTTCACTAATATATGTAAGTTCACTAATATTCTGAATATACGAATGAGGAAACAGGCCCGGAACTGTTCTAAGACTTAAGTCTTACTGCTCTTGGATGCTTTTTTTTTTTCAATCTTTGGCTGCACTGGGTCTTCTTTGCTGCACGTGGGCTTTCCCTGGTTACTGCCAGCAGTGGCTACTCTAGTTGCAGTGCTCAGGCTTCTCATCATATTGACTCACTGCAGAACACGGCCCCTAGGGAGTGCTGGTTTTAGTAGTTGTGGCACAGGCGCTTGGTTGCTCCGAGGCATGTGCATTCTTCCCTGACTGGGAATCGAACCCATGTCCCCTGCACAGGCAGGCAGATTCTTAACCACTGAGCCACCAGGGAAGTCCTCTTGGGTGCATTTTAATGTACACAAATGAGCTTCTTGCCCCAGATTAAAATACATTTACTCCTCAACTTTGTCTCTTCTTCTCGCATTGAGGCTCAGGTCAGGTGACAAAGAAGAGGATGTCAATACGAAATACTTTCAAGACCAGGCTAATTGAAACTGGGTAAGAAAGACTGCTACGGGATCTACAAAATGAATCATTGCATCCTTCCTGAGAGACATGATATAAAAATTGGTAATGTGAAGTGAAAGAGCAAGTAGTAAGGGGAATCATCTCTATTCCAATTTTGACACCAGAAGAGATGTTTTAACTGCAGCAATTTGATTAATTTTATTTCCCTCATCTATAGATGCTTTTGCTCTCTAAAGCACGTTCTCTCCTTGTTATTTGAAAGATCACATTAAAGGGGAGAGGAAGAGAGTGGAGAGCAAGGAAATTAAGAACATGGAACACCTTGACACCTTGGTCCCCATGAAGTCACCCAGTCATTAAATGCCAGCAGCCCACAGGAGTTGCTCAAACTCTCACACTCTTGACATTTGCTCAGAGGAACACTCAGGCCTCTTTTGCAATCCAGGGTTAGAAGGCTTTGTAGAAAAAGTGATGTTTAGATTTTGGTTGTGCTCTTGGCCTGTATGTTTAACATAGCAGATGGCCCTGGACAAGGGGTCTGAATGTGTTTCCAAACTCAGAGGCCATGACATAAACATTCTGTCCTGAGGCCAGTCATTGCTAGGATAGGGAAGGGAAAGAAAGCCCAAGTAGGTCTTGGGTTCTCAGAGCAGAAGCAGAGGAGTCTTGGCTGTTGATGTACCTGGTTACAAGGAAAAGGCAATGGCTGTTGCATGAGTAAGTCATGATACATGATTACATGAGTGAGCCAAGAGCATAATATAATGAATATAAAGTATTTATACTTTAAGAAATCCATTTCCGAAGTCAGTCACAGATCTTTCAATCTTTCTCTTCTTTCCACAACACAGCAGAAATATTAAAAGGGAAATGGATACGTACCATTCAGCCAATTGTTCCATACTCTTGGGTTGTAGAAGAATAAAACTTATATTGATTATTCATTGGTTGTCTTCCTACTTTAAAATGTAATTTTTTTCATTTTAAATTCATTTATTTAAATTCTTTTATTTCTCACTTTTTTTCTGACTCCCTAATTCTTGTCAAAGATAGTAGAGACCACACTTCAACTATTTTATTGCAGTGACAGTTTCTCATTTAAATTGTTAGAATTTTTAAAGCTTGTAAGACTAAACAAATATTCACAGAGAAGCATTCAAGGATGTTTCTGGCAACACATTGGTGGGCAAGAAATTGGAGGCAATCTGTCTTGGGAGAAATGGGGAAATCAATGGCGGAAATGCCAGTAGCAGTACACTAGTTGTCCATGAGCCACCATGCATAGATCTCGAAAATAGTGCTAAGAAAGTGAGAAACAGAAACAAGAACATTTAATTAAATAAGTGCACACAGAGACATCCCTAGTGGTCCAGGGATTAAGACTTCATGCTTTTCACACAGGAAGCCCAGGTTCAATCCCTGATCAGAGAACTAGGTCCTGAGAACCTAGTTGCAGAGAACATGCTGCAACTAAGACCTGGTGCAGCCAAATAAATATTTAAAATATAATAATAAAATAAGTACACACAGAAAAATATTTTTATAAAGAAATATATAACTTAAATGGTGAAGAAGTGAAAGTCGCTCAGTCGTGTCCGACTCTTCGTAACCCCATGGATACTGGAGTGGGTAGCCATTCCCTTCTCCGGGGGATCTTCCCAACCCAGGGATCGAACCCAGGTCTCCCATACTGCAAGCAGATTCTTTACCAACTGAACCACAAGGGAAGCCCCAAGTTAAATGGTATATGTCAAATATTAAAATAGGTATTTATTTGGGGGAAAGGCAATGCTAGAGAAGGAGGAAAAAAAGTTAATGGCAAAATTTAGAGAAGATATTTACATGTATTAGCAATGAGCATGTGCCATAAATGGCACAGAATAGTATCAGTGTAGATTAACTCAGCTGTGTACTGGAGGGTCCAAATAAATCTATAAGTAAACAGAAGAGAAGGGATTATCTATAGTGGAAGAGCTGAGAGATGTTTCTGAATGCTGTTTCTATAGAGGCAGACTTGATGTGTCCCAGGAATTGTATCATTTAAGGCCAGGAGAATGATAGTTCGCTACCTGTGGGATAGCTAGAGTGTGATTTACCTGGTGAGCTGATGTTACTCAACGTGAGTACCCTACTGACAGGAATGACTGCTGAGATCCATGGACTCAGTCTTGTTGCCAACAGACCACAGAAACATTGAAGGTCATTTTCTCAGTATTAGAAACGATAATCGGAGAAAGCAACTCTTGCCTGGAAAATCCCATGGACGGAGGAGTCCATGGGGTTGCTAAGGGTCGGACACGACTGAGTGACTTCACTTTCACTTTTCACTTTCATGCATTGGACAAGGAAATGGCAGCCCACTCCAGTGTTCTTGCCTGGAGAATCCCAGAGACGGGGGAGCCTGGTGGACTGCTGTCTATGCGGTCGCACAGAGTCGGACACGACTGAAGCGACTTAGCAGCAGCAGGAGCAGCATGAGCATTCCCTGATGGCTCAGAGGGTAAAGAATCTGCCTGCAATGCAGGAGACACAGGAGATGTGGGTTCGACCCCTGAGTTGGGAAAATTCCCTGGAGTAGGATATAGCAACTCACTCCAGTACTCTTGCCTGGAAAATCCCATGGACGGAGGAGTCCATGGGGTTGCTAAGGGTCGGACATGACTGAGTGACTTCCCTTTCACTTTTCACTTTCATGCATTGGAGAAGGAAATGACAACCCACTCCAGTGTTCTTACATGGAGAATCCCAGGGACAGGGGAGCCTGGTGGGCTGCTGTTTATGGGGTCACACAGAGTTGGACACGACTGACACGACTTAGCAGCAGCAGCAGAAACAATAATACCTTCCATGTGTATGACATTTCACAATATTCAAGGCACTTTTGTGTTTACACAAAAGAATCAGACTCATCTGATTCTCCCGAGAGAGGCTAAATGAGATATTATCATACGTTCACAGATGAGGACTCTGACACACAGTGTGTCTTCAGCTACTGTTCCAAGGCCACACAAGCTAGTAGAAGACCTGGATCTAGAAGACATGTCTCCTGAGCAACTGCTGTGCTCTGCTCTTTCTCCTGGTGAGAACTGTCAGTTGAATGGGGCATACCCCTTTTTGCTTTGGTTCCCAGGAAGCTCTTCTGAAAGAATTATATCTGGGCTTTTTTTTGGTAATATTTATTTGTTTATTTGCCTGTACTGGGTTAGTGGCAGCCCACAGGATCTTCAGTCTTCATTGCAGCATGCAGGATCTTTCGTTGCAGCCTGTGAACTTCAGTTGCAGCATGTGAGACCCAGTTGCCTGACCAGGGAATGACCCTGGGCCCCCTGCATTGGGAGTGTGTTGTCTTAGCTACTGGACCACCAGGGAAGTCCTGTATCTGTTCTTATCATCTGCACATTTATTCTTTTTCCCTTGGTCTTGAACTTTACTTTTTTTTTTTTCCTATTTTCCTGGTCATAGTTCTTTATTCCTACTTAAGTTTTACCCTTATTTTATTCTGTGGCCACTACAGACTACATGAACTCATTTGTACAAGAGGTAAGAATATAAATAAATGCATAAAAGTAAAAATATGGGGTCCACAGTTTTACATAAAAGTAAAAAGTTTCCACAGCGGGAAGATAAAAAAGCACGTTTTACTAGGATGGTCAAATAGCTAGCTCTAATAAGGCTATATTAGAAAACCACATTTAGAAAATCATAAATGCTTGGATTGTACATGGTTTGATTAGCATTTTGAAAACCATGGCAAAGAAGAGGGCAACTTCTCTAACACTAAATTAAGACCATGATGTAGATTTTGAAACTTAACAAATCAAAATGACCCTGGCTCAGTAGTCCCTGTTGCTTCATGGATAAGGAACAGTCCTCCATGGAATCCCCCTCTCTGGAGTGGTCTGGTTTTAGAGCATCAGACTGGTATGCTGGGTTTACAACTCTTGTAGGCTTTTGATGTGGATCATTTTTACAGTCTTTGTCAAATTTGTTACTCTATTGTTTGTTTTATGTCTTGATTTTTGGGCTGCAAGGCATGTGAGATCTTAGCCTCCTGACCAGGGATTAAGCCCGCACCCCCTGCATTAGAAGGTGACGTCTTAACCACTGGACTGCCAAGGAAGTCCCTTCCATTTATTATTTAGATTGCCCTTCACACCGATCACTGACCTCAGCCAACCTGTCCAGCTTCCTTTCCATCCCTTCCCCTGACGTTCCATCTGGCACCTACATTGCCATGGATTCACCATCTCCCTTGCCAGTACGCACATTGGGTCCTATGATGGATCTCCCTTCAAGGCCCAGTTCATGTCACTTCCCTTGAGAAACTGGTTTAGGCTCCTCAGTGGTCTCATCACTCAGGCAGAAGCTTCTTCCTGGGGTCAGCATTTTGAATATGCTGCCATAATTAGTAGCTAATTCATACCTTTGTCTCTCCTGCTAGATTTTGAGCTCCTTCAGTCAAGACGTGTTTTACGTCCCCCACGCCTTCTTCTGACCTAGCATAGCACTTGTTATATAGGAGGTACTCAGTTGATGTACTTGATGATGTGATTTACAGGTGGCTGAAATGGTGTCCAATGAGTTGCCACATGCAGCTGCAACATGCAGCCAGACACTCTACCAGGTCACAGCTGCAAAGGGTCAGGTGTGCACTCCTTTGGCCTGATTCTTGGGCTCCAGTCACAGCAACTCCTTGCCTTTCTTTGTGGTCTTACTGTGGTCCTCTTTACCCTCTATTTTCCTAATGATGAAGCTAATCTTAAAAGCCTAGATGCCTGCTTTAAAAGTTCATTTTTAATTATCATGATTTAATTTTTTGAAATCTCATTTTTTTTAATCTGGCAAAAAAATATAAATATCAATATGTTTATCATGCTAAAAAATGTGTAGGTTTTTAGGAAATAAGAATATTTACAGTCTATGAAAAACATCTCTGTGTGTATACATACTATGCTATGCTAAGTCACTTCAGTCGTGTCCGACTCTGTGTGACCCCATAGATGGCAGCCCACCAGGCTCCCCCATCCCTGGGATTCTCCAGGCAAGAACACTGGAGTGGGCTGCCATTTCCTTCTCCAATGCATGAAAGTGAAAAGTGAAAGTGAAGTCGCTCAGTCGTGTCCGACTCTTCGCGACCCCATGGACTGCAAGCCTACCAGGCTCCTTCGTCCATGGGATTTTCCAGGCAAGAGTCCTGGAGTGGGGTGCCATTGCCTTCTCTGGTGTGTATACATATATATTAGTATATACACACATAAACACATATATATGTGCATGCGTGCATGCTCAGTCATGTCCGACTCTTTATGACCTCATGGACTGTAGTCCGCCAGGCTCCTCTGTCCATGGGATTTTCCAGGCAAGAATGCTGGGGTGGGTTGCCATTTCTTCCTCCAGGGGATCTTCCCGACCCAAGGATTGAACCCTAGTCTCCTACATTGGCAGGCAGATTCTTTACCACTGAACTACCTGGGAAGCCCTATGTATATGTACTTACATATTTTAAATACGGTTTCTATAGTCGGTTTCTGTGTTCAAATTGAGTTTCTAGCTGAAATTTGAAGTTTCACTTTTACAGTCTGAAAGCAAATTTGAACCATTCATAGAAAACCTAGAGCTGAAAACATTTTTTTTTTGCTTTTTAAGTTTGTGCTTGTTGTTACGCATGCAGGCATTCCTCCCTTCTGCAGATATTTATTGAATCTAGGGCTGGGGACATAAAGTAAATAAGACAATCAGTTCAGTTCAGTTTAGTCGCTCAGTTGTGTCCGACTCTTTGAGACCCCATGGACTGCAGCACACCAGGCCTCCCTGTCCATCACCAACTCCCAGAGTTTCTATCCCTAAAAGCTCGTAGGGGCATAGCAGGAGCTGGAGTGGGGAGTAAGGGACAAGTGTGAGGAACCTGTAGACCACAGGAAAGAGTTACTTCTTTTCCTGCCACCTGCTGGGAACCACTTAAAAGTTTTAAAGCAGGACTGAGACACAGTTCTGTCTCTACCTGTACTTGAAAATGTTTTTCTCATTCTTTGAGAAAAATGGAGTAGTGGGAACATAAGCAAATAAGATAATTGCTAAAGGCTATGGCAATCATCAGTGAGACAGTGAGCGCTGCAACTATGGCAGTGGATTAGGGTGGAAAGAAGAGGAATTCAGTAAATACGAGGTAAAAGCAATAATACGGGGGACTTCCCTGGTGGTCCAGGGCCTAAGACACTTCTCCCAATGCAGGGGGACCTGGGTTCGATCCCTGCTCGGGGAACTAGATCCCGTATGCCCCAACTAAGAGTCTGCATGCCCCAATTGAAGATCTCACATGCTGCGAAGATTAAAGGTCTCATGTACCTCAACTAACACCCTGCACATCCAAATAAAATATTTTCTTTGAAAGCAATAAAGTGAAAGTCGCTCAGTCGTGTCCAACTCTTTGCGATCCCATAGTCTATACAGTCCATGGAATTCTCTAGGCCAGAATACTGGAGTAGGTAGCCTTTCCCTTCTCCAGGGGATCTTCCCAACCCAGGGATCGAACCAGGGTCTCCTGCACTGCAGGCAGATTTGGTCGCTTTAATTGGGGAAGGTGACAAACAAGGGCAATAGTAGCTTTCTGGCTTTTGCAGTGTGGGGCTGCTATTTGTGGGAATTAGGAACACAGAAGACCAAAATAAACTAAGAATCTGTATATAACTACTTCTCAGAAATAGCTACATTTGAAAGTGAGGTCACTTGAATGACTCTTTAAAGGTCAAAATCCTGAAAGCAACACTTTACACTGTACTTCCAAGGGGACTGCAGGAGAGGGTATCAGGTTTCTTTGGTCAGTCTGTTCTTCCCCTCTAGATCCTCGGACGCAACTACACTGCTTGAGTGGTAAGCTAAGGCTGACCAATGCCTTGGGTCCAGTTACTCTGAATCTCAATGTGCTGTACTACCTGGGGGTCTGTGCTAGATCCCATCAATACACTGACTCTCTGAGGCTGGTCACACATCAAACTACTGAAAACATTACTAGTTAGTTGTGTGCAATAAAATTTATCTCCCCAAGTCTAATGTTTTAAATCCCTGGCTCATGTTCCTCATCAACTGTTTTGCAAATATATGTCACATAGAAAGTTCAAATTAACTAAGCATGCACAATCAATATAGAAAATACTAGTAGTAACGTAATTTATGCCAGGTACTATTCTAAATAAAGGGCTTCCCCGATAGCTTAGTTGGTAAAGAATCCACCTGCAATGCAGGAGACCCCAGTTCGATTCCTGGGTCAGCAAGATCCGCTGGAGAAGGGATAGGCTACCCACTCCAGTATTCTTGGACTTCCCTTGTGGCTCAGCTGGTAAAGAATCTGCCTGCAGTGTGGGAGACCTGGGTTCACTCCCTGGGTTGGGAAGATCCCCTGGAGAAGGGAAAGGTTACCCACTCCAGTATTCTGGCCTGGAGAATTCCATGGACTGTATGTATAGTCCAGGGGGTCACAAAAGTTGGACACAACTGAGTGACTTTTGCTTCACTTCATTCTAAACAATCTCAGTGAATCATTACAACAATTCACGGAGGTAAGAACTATTATTTGACCACTTAGTAGATGGGGGAAGGGAGTCATAAGATTTACCCAAGGCCATGTATTAGTAAGTAATTCAAGCTAGTACGGCCTGACAACCAGATCCTTAAATCATTGCACTCACTGGAGTAAATATGACCCCATAATAAAAATTTTATTCTCGTGGACAGTAGCTCGTCATTTTACTATGGAAAACCCAGGGAAAGAAAAACTCAACATATGTTGGGCCACAAGTAAATGTTAAGCACAATTAGAAACAGAACTAGGTTATTTATAAAAAGGGGCTTCCCAAGTGGCCCTAGTAGTAAAGAATCCATCTGCCAGTACAGTAGTTGTAAGAGACATGGACTCGATCTCTGGGTCAGGAAGATCCCCTGGAGGAGGAAATGGCAGCCCACTCCAGTATTCTTGCCTGGAGAATCCCATGGACAGAGGAGCCTGATGGTCTATAGTCCATGGCATTGCAAAGAGTTGGACACAACTGAGTGTCTGAGCACAGCACAGCATTTTTAAGAATTCAACATTCATTCTGTAATTCTCAAATCCATTCTGTAATTCTCAAATCACTGAATCACAGCATTAAAAAACTTGACAGAAACTGCTTTCATTACAACCGGTTTACTTAATATTTGTGCACTTTGGGAAGAGTTTGTCTGTCACCGAAGATTAAAGTGTTAATTTTAAAGGTTGTGGACCTGTTAGGCAAAACACACGGACTGAATCTGCACATCCTGATCAGGAACCATAGTAACCATTTTTGTCAGTTATTTCAAGACAGGAGGTCCTGATAAGGAATGCAGAACTAACCAGAGGAATTCGGGAAAGGTCAAAAAGAAGACATCACATGTCCCACCACCTCCCAGAATCCTTGTTGCATCCATCTTGGCTGAGCAATGTAAGCAATACCAGGAAGGACCCTGAGCCAGAATGATTGGCCAAAGACAACCCAGAAACTAATCCCATCATCATAAAACCCGAGACTGCGAGCCTCTTGGCAGAGCAATTCTCCTGGGTTCCCTTACCCTGCTATTCTCTGCCCAGGTGCCCCTTCCCAAAACATCTCTTGCTTTGTCAACATGTGTGTCTCCTTGGACAATTCATCTCCAAGTGTTAGACAAGAACTCCCCTTCTGGTCCTGGAAAGGGGTCCCTCTTCCTGCAACAGACCTGTTGCTTTCTCGCCACTCATGCTGGGACCAGGAAGAAGTCATAGCGGGGAGTTCCCATTAGCTACAATGAACACCCATGAATCATGCCTTTGCATCATGAAAAGTGCTCTCAGACCCTTCCTCTGAAATCTGATTTTTGGCTCACATGACCTCCCTTGGAACCACACTGGGCATGAAGTATCATTAGGGTGGCCAGAGGTCATGGTTTGTCAAAGACCTCCCTGGCTGTGTCACTAGAAGCGTCACAGCCTGGGAGACATCTCAGTGCTGGTTGATGGTTCAGACCTGAGCAAGCCTGGCCGGTTGAGGTCCCTTGCTCAATAGCTTGGTCAGACCTTAGCATCCAGACGAGCCAAGTCCTGGGGAAATGCCAGGAAGTGTATCTCTCCCTGGAGCCTTTGCTTTCAGTTTAGTTTTTTCAGTGCCAAGTTACTCTAAGCTTGCTTATCCTTTCCAGAGTCTGAGGCTCTCGCTCCATGTAAAGGTCTGAGACCATCATTGATATCTCCAAAGTCATTCCTAATAGCATGTTCATTCTCCCAGGTTTTGGCCTTGACTTTTTAGTCTCAATTCTTAAAGACCTTTCAGGGAATTAGGATGCGTGTGGCAGGTCATTTAGTGAGGGTAGCCATGCCCCTGTAGTAGCACTACAGAATCATCAGGGCAGATAGGCATGCACATCTTGTTTTCCATGGCTCCTCCCTTTCATTTATTTAATGGGGACATTCCCGTTTCTGCTGGTTGTTGTTGTTCAGTCGTTCAGTTGTATCCAACTCTGTGACCCCACAGATGTCTGCACACCAAGCTTCCCTGTCCTTCACTATCTCCTGGAGTTTGCTCAAACTCGTGTCCATGAAGTCATTGAAGCCATCCAACCATCTCATCCTCTGTTGCCCCCTTCTCCTCCTGCCTTCAATCTTTCCCATCTTCAGGGTCTTTTCCAATGAGTCAGCTCTTTACATCAGTTGGCCAAAGGATTGGAGCTTCAGCATCAGTCCTTCCAATGAATATTCAGGATTGGTTTCCTTAAGGATTGACTAGCTTGATCTTGCAGTCCAAGGGACTCTCAAGAGTCTTCTCCAGCATCACAGTTTGAATGCATCAATTCTTTGGCTGTCAAACTTCTTTATGGTCCACCTCTCACATCTGTCCATGACTATGGAAAACCATAGCCTTGACCATATGGACCTTTGTCAGCAAAGTGATGTCTCTGTTTTTTAAGACGGTGTCTAGGTTTGTCATAACTTTTCTTCCAAGGAGCAAATGTCTTAATTTCATGGCTGCAGTCACTGTCTGCAGTGATTCCTGCTTACTGTGCGTTTGACCTGCCTTTGTTGGTTAATTATGGGCCAAAATAGGCCACTCTTACTTTAAGAGATAGAATCAATGAGAGTTTTAAAGAATTGTTTTGAAACAAAAGTATAACTTTTCATGTGAATGCTAAAAACAAAAACAAACCAAAGAAAAGAAAACAAAGCATGAGACACCAAGACCCCTAATTTTTTAAGCAACAAGACGAAGTTAAATGCACACATGTTGATTTACTCTTGAAGGTCTAGAATCGAGGAGTCTCTTACGTAGGCAAAGGCTTTTCTTGTTCCTAGTGTTGTCTGCGTATTCTGTTAGAGCTATAGTTGCTTCCTTGCCCTCCTGTTTTCAGAACTGATATTTCTCAGGCAGAGGCAGAAGTACAGGACAAATATTCCAGAATCCTTAAGAGAGTACAACCAAAGAGACTGACCAGATAGTGATGTGGAAGTGGGTTCAGGGGAATAAAATTAAGGGAAGATTGGGTAAGGATCAAGAGCTTGTGAATTCTAGCTATTGGGGTACTGGTGGCTTGGCGTTTGAAATGTAGGTTTGTAATGAAGATGATGACAAGGACTATCAGAAAATAATTGAAATTAAATGAGCAAACCTCTAAAATAGGTTCAGTACTTGAAGGAATTTTAATCTTAATTACGTGAGTTGCTTCCAGTTATAGTCAAAAATGGTATATGATTATGCAGCTTGATAATCTTCTGTATGTAACAGGTTAACCTGGTGGCTTCTTGTGATTAAATCAGTAAATTCTATTTGTGTGTGCTCTCTGTGAATTTTTATTTTTATAGCATGACCCTTTGTTCACCACTTGAAGCAGCAGGGCAGAGATTCCTCAGAATTAATTTTAAGCACATGTATCTGTAATGCTGGACATTGTCTTGAAGATTTTACAAGTATTAGCTCATTGAATTCTGACAACAATCCTTTGAGGTCCTGTTATTAAGGCCATTATTCAGGCTGACATATATACACTGCTGCTGCTGCTGCTGCTGCTGCTGCTGCTAAGTCACTTCAGTTGTGTCCGACTCTGTGCGACCCCACAGATGGCAGCCCACCAGGCTTCCCCGTCCCTGGGATTCTCCAGGCAAGAACACTGGAGTGGGTTGCCATTTCCTTCTCCAATGCATGAAAGTGAAAAAAGTGAAGTCACTCAGTCGTGTCCGACTCTTAGCGACCCCACGGACTGCAGCCTACCAGGCTCCTCCGTCCATGGATTTTCCAGGCAACTACCATATGTTAAATACACAGCTAGTGGGAACTTGGTATAAAGTTCAGGGAGCTAGTGTGGTGCTCTGTGCTGACCTAGATGGATGAGATGGGAGGTGGGGTGAGAGGGAAGTCCAAGTGGGTGGGTATATATGTATACACATCGCTGATTCACTTCGTTGTACAGTAGAAACTTAAATAATTTCTATTTAGTAGAAACTATTAAATGATAGCTTAATATTTGGTACTATTAAATAGCAATTATACTCCAATTATAAAAAGTGATTATACTCCAATTAAAAAAAAAGAAAACGAGGCATAGAGAAGTTAAGCAACATAGACAAGGTGAAGCACTGTGTAAATGACGGCAGAGGCTGCATTTGAACCCAGGCCTTTTGTCTCCGGTGTGTGCTCCGCTCTCAGACATGGAGGTGCACTGGGGAGAACCTCTCTGGGGAGAACTGCACTCTGGTCCCTTTGTTCTCAGTGGAGTAGGAGCAGCATTAGAAGACAGGCTTGCTCTAGAGCTGACTCCATGAGAACTTGTGGCTTAACAGGAAGAGAAGAGGCAAAAACAGTGCAATAAAAAGAAAACAGATTTCACAAAAGCAAAGTACCCTGGGATCATTTGTGAATGTTGCTTTTGCAGAAAGAGTTAAGTCCCATTGGGAAATTGAGGGTGTTGTTTCAGATTTACAAAGTCATTTCTAAGAGAAGAGGCTTGAAATTCTGTTAAGTCAGTCAATCTAAACTATCACTCAGCTGACTTTAGTCCGGGAAAGCTTTATGCACAGGAGAGTCCAATAATAACCAGGCATGATGATGACCCTGACTCAATGAGAACCCCCCTCAATCCACACACATGACTCACATATACAACTTCATAAGGCAGAGATGTGTGTGACCCACTTTAAAACATTTCCATGAATTGAAATGAGATGCATCCTTGTGTAAATAACCTATATGTGGAATTTCTTAACTCCCTGATTCTTTCTAAATGACCTTTAGAACTGTAATTTTATAAAGTATAATGTATACTGTCTTGGTCTAGAAACGTCACCTGTACCAATCCATCTAACTTCAAAAAAATTATCAACATTTGAGTCATTCTATTATCATCTGTATCACCTCCATACAGATGAGGACTCCCCACCCCTTATTGATTATTATTATTAGAGTTTGTTTTATGTAAAATGTGTATTGTTGTTGTTGTTTAGTTGCTAACTCACGTCTGACTGTTTTGAGATCCCCTGGACTGTAGCCTGCCAGTCCTGTGTGTCCATGGGATTCTCCAGGCAGGAATACTGAAGTGGGTTTCCATTCCCTTCTCCAGAAGAGGATCTTTCTAATCCAGGGATTGAACTCATGTCTCCTGCTTGGCTGGCAAATTCTTTACCACTTGGACACCTGGGAAACCCTTGATTGAAATGTACAAATCTTAGCTGTACAGTTTGACAAATGTATATGCATGTGTAACCCACATATTTATCATACTGTAGAACATTTCCATTTCACCAGAAGGTTCCTTCTTAATCAATCCCCAACATGTTATGGTAGCCAGCCTGTACGATGGGCCACAGAGACTTCTACCATCTGCCCGCACAGTTTCCTCCCACACTGAGTTAAGATATCTCAGGTAACTGTAGGATACTGTGGAAATGATGAGTATATTTTTAAAGACGTTGAAAATATCATCTTGTTTTCTTTTGGATGGCCTGCTCCAGGAGAAGCCCGCTGCCAAGATGTGAGGACACTCCAGTAGACCTATGGAAAGATCCGTTGGTAAGGGACCAAGGCCTGCTGCCCATGGTCAGTGGGATGAGAAGCTTTCTGCCAGCTGCCGTGTATGTGAGTGAGCCATCGGGAAGGTGAATCAGCCAACCTTGCTCAAAGCTTCAGATGGCCGCATGCCTGGTCAATGTCCCAATTTCAGCCTCACGAGGGACCCTGACTGAGAACCATTGGGCTATGGCACTCTCAAATTTCTGACCCATAGAAACTGTTTGATAATAAATGTGTTATTCTGCGCTGATAAATTTAGGGTCCTTTGTTACACAGCAGTAGATACTACTATACCCTCACTATCTCTTGATTTTTTATCTTATTAATAATCTTGCTGATTTTAGAACTTCATATAAATAGAATCGGGCTCCCCAGGTGGTACAGTGGTAAAGAATCTGCCTGCCAATGCAGGAGACGCAGGAGACATGGGCTCAAAACCTGGGTGGGGAAGACCCCCTGGAGAAGGAAATGGCAACCCACTCCAGTATTCTTGCCTGGGAAATCCCATGGACTGAGAATCCTGGCAAGCTACAGTCCATGGGGTTGCAAAGAGTTGGACATGACTTAGTGACTAGATAAAAACAACATAAATGAAATCATACTGTGTGTCATTAATAATTGATTTTAAAATGTAATTTTATCCTTAGTAGCTTGAGCTATTCCCTGAAAAATTTCTAAAGAATTTTTTGCTCACGGGATTAGAGAGGCACCTCTTAATTGCCTTAGCAATTTCCTATTTGTCTGTGTGTATTTCATTATTTAGCCTTTTCATCACATTTTCTCTTTAATAAAAATAGTTATTTCATCCATAGGCATGATCCTTATGAGGTGTGTCATATAACCTGGTGTCCCACTAGGACCTACCTAGCTCAGGGTCTTGAACCCAGGAAGTACTCAGTAGATACACAGTAACTGCGTAACTAAATCAGTGTTATTGCCAACATTCCAATGACCTGAGTGATAAAAAAAAGTTTGGTGTGTAATCCTTCCTCTTAGTGCTGCACTTTGTTATTCATGATTTCTGACCTGTAATCCCTATCATATCCCAAACCATTCAGAAATAGGTGTTTGAGGGGCCGTCTGAGCTTTCTGGAGCAATCAAAAGCAACTGGAATAACATGTTGCATCACTGTGTACCTGAGGTATGTATTACACCTACTACCTGCAGACTTTGGCTGGAAATTCTTCCCTGAGGAATGTCACGAAGAGGGACAGAACACAGTCTGTCTTTACTGAATACAAGTTTCACCAACTTCTGAGTCATTCTGTTATTTGTTTTGGAGAACACATACATTGTTTAATTCCAAAGATGTCAAGATAGAAAAAAAATCTAGGTCTGTTTCATTCGCAACCACTGCTAAGTTGCTTCAGTCGTGTCCAACTCGTAGCGACCCATGGACTGCAGCCTACCAGGTGCCTCCGTCCATGGGATTTTCCAGGCAGGAGTACTGGAGTGGGATGCTATTGTCTTCTCCCTTGAGGAGGACACAATATCATTTCCGTGAAGTCCTTGCCCACAAAAATGTATAACCTGAATTTAATCATGAACAAGCACTGATCAAACCCAAATGGAAGGATTTCCTACAAAATGATAGGCTTATATTCTTCAAAAGTGTTAAGGTCTTAAAAGACAAAGATGAGTACATTGTCTAGATCAGTGTCCTAGAATTTTAGCACACATCATAAACCCTGTGGGAGGGCTTGCTAAGGCACAGATTGGTGCTTCCTTAGTTTCTGATTCCTAAGTCTAGGAAAGGGTCCCCAAACTTGCATGTCGGTTTTTTCCCATGATATACATGCTGATGGTCTGGGGACCACGTTGAGACCCATTGGTTCAGAATGAGCATGCTATTACCCATCAATCTAATCAGGTGCTGCCTTTCTATAAAGTTATACTAGAATACAGCCACACCCACTTGTTTATGTCTTGTCTATGGCTACTTTTGCCCAGGTTGATAGCTCTAATAGAAACCATCTGGCCTGCACAACAGAGAATAGTTACTATCTGACCCTTTTCAGAACACATTTATTTGCCAACCTCTGGCATAGAATCTAGGTTAAGTAGGTAAAGTGGTAACACAGTTCGCCCCCACTGTCCAAAAGTAGGGCATCCCTATGACACCTTCCAGAAGTGGAAATGGTGCAAAGGGGAGAGCAATTAGCCATGAGCACATCTTGGTAGAAAGTGAAGAGGAACTGAATACCCTCTTGGAGAGGGTTAAAGAGGAGAGTGAAAAAGCTGACTTTAAAACTCAGCATTCAAAAAACAGATCAGGGCATCCAGTCCCATCACTAAATGGCAAATAAATGGGGAACAAGTGGAAACTGGCAGGTTTTATTTTTTTGGGCTCCAAAATCACTGCGGATGGTGACTGCAGTCATGTAATTAAAAGATGCTTGAAAAAAAAAAAAAAAAAGATGCTTGTTCCTTGGAAGAAAAGCTATGACAAACCTAGACAGCATATTAAAAAGCAGAGACATCACTTTGCCGATAAAAGACCATATTGTCAAAGCTATGGTTTTTCCAGTAGCTTAGTTGCTCCATCGCGTGTGGGATCTTCACAGACCAGAGACTGAACCTGTGTCCCCTACATTGGCAGGCGGATTCTTAACCCCTGGACTACCAGGGAAGTCCCAATCTTCTTTATTATTATTGTTACTATTACTGTGCTTGACTTTGTTGCCATGAAATTCCCAGCCTGCCCCATGGTGTCTCTGTAAGGCCCAAAGAGGTGCTGTTGGGACAGACCTCAGGCTTTGCCCAGCTCAGGGACTGGAGGTTCAGGGGTAGGGAATGTCTTCAGCTTGGAGGGCACCCCTTTCCCTGTGTACCTCGCTATACACGACTGGGCTCCTCTCTCATCTCTCCCTGCTGCTGCTACTGCTGAGTCACGTCAGTTGTGTCCGCCTCTGTGTGACCCTATAGACAGCAGCCCACCAGGCTTCCCTGTCTGTGGGATTCTCCAGGCAAGAACACTGGAGTGGATTGCCATTTCCTTCTCCAATGCATGAAAGTGAAAAGTGAAAGTGATGTCACTCAGTCGTGTCCAACCCTTAGCGACCCCATGGACTGCAGCCTACCAGGCTCCTCCATCCATGGGATTTTCCAGGCAAGAGTACTGGAGCTCATCTCTCCCTACAGATAGCAAAAAGGGATTCATTCCAATTTTCTTTCTTCCCTACCCCAAGCCTTGTGAAGCCATCACAGATTCTTTCCGGGAACAAAACAGTTCAATGATTTAACCATATTAAGCCAACAGCTTCAATGATTTCTAATCTCACATAAATTGACAAATAATGAAATATTTATTTTTTTCTAGAAATAGGGTGACCTGCAGGTGCTTGTCTCACAGCTTTTCACTTTCAGTTTGCCCTTGAGATTTTTGCCACTGATGTCTCAGGGCCAGGCTCTTGGGCTGTCTTGGACACTGAGGTCAGAGAAACACTCAGCCTGTGAAGATGAGGCCCCCAGCCTGAGGTCCCCTGCTCCCATCTCTTGATTGTGCTTTCTGGGTGACCCAGGCCTAAACTTCTGCCCTCCTGAAATGTTATGACAGGCCATAGACAAGAGGAGAAGTAAACCAGAGTCAGCCGTCTCCCAAACTGGATCACAGGGATATGCTGGGAACCGGGCGAAGTGCATTCCACCCAAACTGACCTCGTCTTTATAGGATGGCTTCTAGCAGGTCCCCCTTGGATACATTTTCTCAAGTCTTTGCCGTGCTGACACCAATGAGAGGAGGCTTCTCTCCTCATGTACAGCTCAGGAAAACAAAGCTGAGGAATCAAGGACTTGCCCAGGGCTACACGGCTTGTAAATCATAGCTCTTTCATCTTTAGCTCCTTTTCGTTTGTTTCTTTTTTGCTTTATTGTGGCCACGCAGCATGCTGGATCCTAGTTCCCACACCAGGAATCAAACACTGGAAGCAGAGTCTTAACCTCTGGAAGAGCAGGGATGTCCCTCTCTATTTTTTTCTATTTTTGTTTATTTTTATCAAAGGTTATAGGTCATATGCTAGGAGATTTGTTCAGTTCAGTTCAGTTGCTCATTTGTGTCTGACTCTTTGCCACCCCATCAACTGCAGCACACCAGGCTTCCCTGTCTACCACCAACTCCCAGAGTTTACTCAAACTCAAGTCCATTTAGTCAGTGATGCCATCCAACCATCTCATCTTCTGTCATCCCCTTCTCCTCCCACCTTCAAACTTTCTCAGCAATAGGGTCTTTTGTAGTGAGTCAGTTCTTCACATCAGGTGGCCAAAGTATTGGAGTTTCAGCTTCAACATCAGTCCTTCCAATGAATCTTCAGGACTAACTCTTTAAAACAGACTGGTTGAATCTCCTGGTTGAGTCTCCAAGGGACTCTCAAGAGTCTTCTCCAACACCACAGTTAAAAAGCACCAATTCTTTGGCACTCAGCTTCCTTTATAGTCCAACTCTCACATCCATACCTGACTACTAGAAAACTCATAGCTTTGACTAGATGGACATTTGTTGGCAAAGTAATGTCTCTGCTTTTGAATATGCTGTCTAGGTTGATTATAGCTTTCCTTGAAATGAGGAAACGTCTTTTAATTTCATGGCTGCAGTCACCATCTGCAGTGATTTTAGAGCCCCTCAAAATAAAGTCTCTCACTGTTTCCATTGTTTTCCCATCTATTTGCCATGAAGTGATGGGCCCAGATGCCATGATCTTAGTTTTCTGAATGTTGAGTTTTAAGCCAACTTTTTCACTCTCCTCTTTCACTTTCATCAAGAGGCTCTTTAGTTCTTCTTCGATTTATGCCATAAGGGTGGTGTCATCTGTGTATTTGAGGTTATTGATATTTCTCCAGACAGTCTTGATTCTAGCTTGTGCTTCATCCAACCTGGCATTTCACATGATGTACCCTAATAAACAGGGTGACAATATACAGCCTTGATGTACTCCTTTCCCAATTTGGAACCTGTCTGTTGTCCCATGTCCAGTTCTAACTTTTGCTTCTTGACCTGCATACAGATTTCTCAGGAGGCAGGTTAGGTGATCTGGTATTCCCATCTCTTTAACAATTTTCCACAGTTTGTTGTGATCCACACAGTCTAAGGCTTTGGCGTAGTCAATAAAGAAGTAGATGTTTACCTGAAACTGTCTTGCTTTTTCAGTGATCCAATAGATGTTGGCAATTCGATCTCTGGTTCCTCTGCCTTTTCTAAATCCAGCTTGAACATCTGAAATTTCACAGATCACATACTGTTAAAGCCTGGCTTGAAGAATTTTGAGCATTACTTTGCTAGCATGTGAGATGAGTGCAATTGTGTGGTAGTTTGAGCATTCTTTGGCATTGCCTTTCTTTGGGATTGGAATGAAAACTGACCTTTTCCAGTCCTGCGGCCACTGCTGAGTTTTCCAAAATTGCTGGCATATTGAGTGCAGCACTTTCACAGCATCATCTTTCAGGATTTGAAATAGCTCAACTGGAATTCCATCACTTCCACTAGCTTTGTTCGTAGTGATGTTTCCTAAAGCCCACTTTATTTCACATTCCAGGACATCTGGCTCTATGTGAGTGATCACACCATTGTGGTTATATGGATCATGAAGATCTTTTTTGTATAGTTTTTCTATGTATTCTTGCCACCTCTTCTTAATATCTTCCTCTTTTATTAGGTCCATACCATTTCTGTCCTTTATTGTGCCCATCTTTGCATGAAATGTTCCCTTGGTATCTCTAATTTTCTTGAAGAGATCTCCAGTCTTTCCCATTCTATTGCCTTCCTCTATTTTTTTGCATTGATCACTGAGGAAGGCTTTCTTATCTCTTCTTGCTATTCTTTGGAACTCTGCATTCAGATGCTTATATCTTTCCTTTTTTCCTTTGCTTTTCGCTTCTCTTCTTTTCTCAGCTATTTGTAAGGCCTCCCCAGACAACCACTTTGCCTTTTTGCATTTCTTTTTCTTGGGGATGGCCTTGATCCCTGCCTCCCGTACAATGTCACAAACCTCCATCCATAGTTCTTTGGGCACTCTGTCTATCAGAATGAATCCCTTGAATCTATTTGTCAGTTCCAGTGTATAATTGTAACTGATTTAATTTATGTCATACCTGAATGTTCTGGTAGTTTTCCCTAGTTTCTTCAATCTAAGTCTGAATTTGGCAATAAGGCTTTCATGATCTAAGCCACAGTCAGCTCCCGGTCTTGTTTTTGCTGACTGTATAGAAAGAGAGTCTCCATCTTTGCCTGCAAAGAATATAACCAGGCCAATTTTGGTATTGGCCACCTGGTGATGTCCATGTGTAGAGTTGTCTCTTGTGTTATTGGAAGAGGGTGTTTGCTATGACCAGTGCATTCTCTTGGCAAAATTCTGTTAGCTTTTGACCTGCTTCGTTTTGTACTCCAAGGCCAAATTTGCTACTCCAGGTATCTCTTGACTTCCTACTTTTGCATTCCAGTCCCCTATAATGAAAATGACATTTTTGGGGGGTGTTAGTTCTAGAAGGTCTTGTAGGTCTTCATAGAACCATTCAACTTCAGCTTCTTCAGCATTACTGGTCAGGGCATAGACTTGGATTACTGTGATATTGAATGGTTTGCCTTGGAAATGAACATAGATCATTCTTTCGGTTTTGAGATTGCATCCAAGTACTGCATTTCAGACTCTTTTGTTGACTGTGATGGCTACTCCATTGCTTCTAAGGGATTCTTGCCCAAAGTAGTAGATATAATGGTCATCTGAATTAAATTCACCCATTCCAGTCCATTTTACTTAACTGTTTCCTAAACTGTTGACATTCACTCTTGCCATCTCCTGTTTGACCACTTCTAACTTACTCTGATTCATGGATCTAACATTCCAGGTTCCTATGCAATATTGCTCTTTACTGCATTGGACTTTACTTCCAGCACCAGTCACATCCACAGCTGGGTGTTGTTTTTGCTTTGCCTGCGTCTCTTCATTCTTTCTGGAGTTATTTTTGCACTGATCTCCAGTAGTATATTGGGCCCCTACTGACCTGGGGAATTCATCTCCAGGACATTTGTAATGGATACCAAACAAGGTCCTCCACCTTCAGAGTTTTAATCGGCTGACAAAAGTCTTTCTGATCACCCCATTCTATTTTCTGAGTCAGTTTCCACACAAATCAAAATTTAGAGCAATACATATACACAAACACACACCCTATCTCAACAGACACTTACAACATCAAACACTTATTAACAGTAAGTGACACCAACACAGCTCCTCCGTACCTAGGTTTGTTGACTATCTTCCCTTGAATCTCAGCAGTCCCTTGGAACACATCCCCTTCCTACACACCTTCTCCCATTCAAGGCTCACTTACCTTAAGGGCATCTTTGGAACAAAAAGCCTCCTGCCAAATGGCTAAGGGAAGTGGCTTTTGGTGGAGAGGAGAAGAGATAACCTTTCATCCTGGGAGTGGGCGTTTACGTTTGGACGGAGAACACAGGCTGACTGTCCTGTGTCCACTGTCACCTGATGATGCCACCTGCAAGCCCTGGAGACTGTCAGAGACAGCCCACAGTTGTTCTTTGTCCTTTGCTGGATCTGAGGGCATCTCAAGATTTCACAGTCGAGTACTGTGTTGTGTTTCAAAAGACTGTCCTCAGCAAAATTAATTTTTCCCTTGATTTTAATTAAAAAAAAATCACTGTAAGAATTTAAAAAGTTGTTGTGTGACAGTAGCACCATGGTTATGTAAGAAAATATGAATATTTTTAAAAATTAGAAATAAATGAGGCAAGTGGGCAAAATTTTGATATTTGTTGGGATCTGGGTCATGGATAAATGGAACCTCATTGGGCCATTGGCTCTACTTTTCATTGTGTTCTTGAAATTTTTGTAATAACAGTTTGAAAGAAAATGAAAAGGGATAATCCTTGAAGATGTGTAGAGAAGGAGAACAAAAAACATCATTTTCAAGCTTCCCCAGATTCCTTTGGAGGCTGTCTTATTTTTTAATTGTATTTAATTTTTGAAAATTAAAAAAATTTTTGGCCACAGTATGTGGATGTGGGAGCTTAGTTCCCTGACCAGGGATTGAACCCGTGCCCCTGTATTGGAAGCAATGAGTCTCAACCACTGGACCACCAGGCAAGTCGTGGAGGCTGTTTTATACTCAAACCATGTGGCACCTTGCTGCACCTGTGTGAGCTTAGGTAGGTCACCTAACCTCTCTGAGGCTTTGTTTTAGTCATATCTGAGTCTCTTGGTTTTAAAGTCATTGTATTTTTAGGAAGTGGCAAAAAATGTCATAAAATCCAAAAAATAAGGAAAAAGAGTGCAATTTCTAAAACACTGGTACTCACTCTCTGCTTGAGTCTCTGCCATATTGCTTAGAGCAGAAATTCAATTCTATCTTTAAAGCATTAAATGAAAAGCTGATTTTTAGGTAAAAACAATGTAAAATATAAGAAACATTTATATTTATGTTAAACAAGGTATTAACATTGACATAATATGTAGTACAATACATAATTTACACAATAACATAAGAAAGCTGAGCACCGAAGAACTGATGCTTTTGAACTGTGGTGTTGGAGAAGACTCTTGAAAGTCCCTTGGACTGCAAGGAGATCCAACCAGTCCATTCTGAAGGAGATCAGCCCTGGGATTTCTTTGGAAGGAATGATACTAAAGCTGAAGCTCCAGTACTTTGGCCACCTCATGAGAAGAGTTGACTCATTGGAAAAGACCCTGATGCTGGGAAAGATTGAAGGCAGGCGGAGAAGGGGATGACAGAGGATGAGATGGTTGGATGGCATCACCGACTCGATGGACATGAGTTTTAGCAAGCTCTGGGAGTTGGTGATGGACAGGGAAGCCTGGCAAGCTGCAGTCCATAGGGTTGCAAAGAGTTGGACACAAATGACCAACTGAACTGAGTATAGTATTACAATGCATGCATGCTCAGTTGCTTCAATCCTGTCTGACTCTTTGCGACCCCATGGACTGTAGCCCACCAGAATCTTCTGTCTATGGAATTTTCCAGGCAAGAATACTGGATTGGGTTGCCATTTTCTCCTTCAGGGGATGTTTCTGACCCAGGGATTGGACCTGTATGTATCTCCTGTATCTTCTGCATTGCACACGAATTCTTCACCACTGTGCCACTAGGGAAGCCCACAGTATTATAATAACTATTATTATTTTCATAGATTATTATGCTGATTAATTAAAAGCAAAAGTGTATGATAGATATTGGTACCCCAACAGTGCTCTAGATACCTCTGTGTACAACTGAGGAGATAGCAGGAGACCATGTGACTGCAGCTTTCAGGCAGTGAGTTAGAACAAGCTGTGGTAACAAATCCCACTTGCTTAATCCAATCATCCTCCTTCTCACTCATGTCACAAGGTCTTGTGAAACAGACATCTAAACATCTTTGTCAGATTGCCATAGCTGAGAAAGAGAAGACTGGACGGTCAGTTGGTCCAGAAATAGGATTTAGCCCTTTTACATATCAGTCCATGTTCTAGAACTAGTTACAAAGCTCCATCTACTTGGAAAGAGAGTGGGGGAGAGGGGTGTGGCCATTCAGGGGGCTGTGCATTTCTCTGGTACAGGTGGATATATGACAAACATAGCTCCAACCTAGATCTGAAGATTGGGGAAGCCCTTCTGCTTACAAAGAGGCTTGGGAAAGAAGCACTGGATCTTCTAGATCATATAGTCTCTGGAGAAGCTGAGTGGGATTTGCAGATAAAGGAACAGCACAGAATAATAAAATATTACATGTTTTAGAGATACATTTTGCTAGAAAATACATGCCCCTTAAGAAGTATGGGAATAGGGAATTTCCTGGTGGCCCTGTGGCCAAGATTCAGTGCTCCCAATCCAGGGAGCCTGGGTTTCATCCCTGGTCAGGGAATTAGATCCCACATGTTGGAATGAAAACCTGGCACAGCCTAATAAATGTTGTTCAGTTGCTAGGTCATTGTCTGACTCTTTGCAACCCCATGGGCTACAGCAAGCCAGGCTTCCCTGCCCTTTACTATCTCCTGGAGTTTGCTCAGACTTGATGATGTCATCCAACCATCTCATCCTCTGTCACCCCCTTCTCCTCTTGCCTTCAGTCTTTCCCAGCATCAGGGTCTTTTTTAGTAAGTTGGCTCTTTGCATTATGTGGCCAGTGTAAATAAATAAATTATGTATCTAATTATGACTGATTTGTGCTTTTGTATGGCAGAAACCAACCACAACATTGTAAAGCAATTTTCCTCCAATTAAAAAATAAATTTTAAAATAAAAATAAAAATTTAAATATAGTAATGAAAAGATGAATAAATAAATATAAAAAAAACTAGGAACAAAGTCTGGAAATGATTAGTGAATCGTATAGAGCCATATATACCATGCTAATGGGCCAATTAGCTAGTATCTAGACAAATTTACTGAACATTTTGAACTTTGAATGGATATTATGCAGTAGGAAGAGATAATCTAACCTTGCCACACTGTGGAGAAGATGGCTCCACACCCAAGAAGATTAAGTGACATGCACAGGGTCATATATCTCATTCGTAAGAGAACAAGGATTAAAGTCCATGTTTCCTGACCTCCATCTCAGGTTTTGTGTAGCTACCCTATGATCATGGCCTGATTTGGAAGACTAATCTGGGAGTGATGCTTGGAATGGATAAGATAGTGGGAAGGCCAGAGATGGGAAAACCAATTTAGAGATGATAATATTTTCTTAATGAGGGTGAAAGGACCCTGAACGAGGCCAGTGATCAAGAGATAGGAAACAAGACGTGCTGGAGATAGAGTGAGGGGATTAACTCCCCATTGGAGCATGAGAGACTTTCTTATTCCTTCCTCTTCACATATCGGCACTTCCACTAGGTTTATACACCTACCTCTGTGTAGGTTGAGGAACAGATGAACTTGTGTGGCTTAGTCTCACATTCTCTTTTTTATTTTTCCTCTGCTGTGGGTTCGGGGCAGGAGATGTGGGACTGTGGTGGTGAAGTTCAGCCTTGACTTTAATTGAATTTAATTGTGTGTTGGGAGGGAGAGTGTTAGCATATTCATGTGGCCATGGGTTCAGATTATATTTTCAAACTCAGCATTATCAGTAAGTACATCCTTCCCTTGGTTACCATTTGTCTCTCTCTAGTGTGTTTTACTGATGTTGAAACTGAAACTCCAATACTTTGGCCACCTGATGTGAAGAGCTGACTCATTGGAAAAGACCCTGATATTGGGAAAGATTGAAGGAGGGAAGAGAAGGGACCAACAGAGGATGAGATGGTTGGATGGCATCACTGACTCAATGGACATGGGTTTGAGTAGACTCTGGGAGTTGGTGATGGACGGGGAGGCCTGGCGTGTTGTGGTCCATGGGGTCGCAAAGAGTCGCACACGACTGAGCGACTGAACTCAACTGGACTGAGTGTGTTTTATTTCTTAATTTGTTCTAAACTCAGGGAGAGAAAGGTGGTTATTTATTATCCCCACTCAAACTGCAACAGAAGGAATAGAGGCTTTAAAAAGAGAGACAGAGACAGAGTGATCATTTCAGAACGAAGACTTCAGAAAATTTATGGGTCAACTCTCTCCATTTGTAAGAAAAGGAATTGAGTTCTAAAAAGTTTGGCCTACCTGAGATGACAGGTATGCTCTTGTGTTAAGTGTTGAATACTAGTTCAGAGATCTTTGTCCTACTTGATTATGGATAAGATGGTGATGAAGAGAGCAAACTATAAACAGACCTAGGAAGCAAGCCAGGAGCATGGATGGGAGGGAGGTGGAAATATAGGCCTGGAGCTACCGATGTAAGAGATTTTTTTTTCCCCTCCTGTGGAAGTTTGATGTTTTGGGTAACCAAGTCTGTCACTAATTTATTTATGCTTTCCACCTTTAGTGGCATATATTGTACAGTTCTTCTGTGTATTCTTGCCATCTCTTCTTAATATCTTCTGCTTCTGTTAGGTCCATACCATTTCTGTCCTTTATCGAGCCCATCTTTGCATGAAATGTTCCTTTGTTATCTCTGATTTTCTTGAAGAGATCTCTAGTCTTTCCCATTCTTTTGTTTTCCTCTATTTCTTTGCATTGATCGCTGAAGAAGGCTTTCTTATCTCTTCTTGCTATTCTTTGGAACTCTGCATTCAGATGTTTATATCTTTCCTTTTCTCCTTTGCTTTTTGCTTCTCTTCCTTTGACAGCTATTTGTAAGGCCTCCCCAGATACCCATTTTGCTTTTTTTGCATTTCTTTTCCATGGGGATGGTCTTGATCCCTGTCTCCTGTCCAAGCCAGGCTTCAGCAATATGTGAACCGTGAACTTCCTGATGTTCAAGCTCGTTTTAGAAAAGGCAGAGGAACCAGAGATCAAATTGCCAACATCCGCTGGATCATGGAAAAAGCAAGAGAGTTCCAGAAAAGCATCTATTTCTGCTTTATTGACTATGCCAAAGCCTTTGACTGGGTGGATCACAAGAAACTAGAAAATTCTTCAAGAGATGGGAATACCACACCACCTGATCTGCCTCTTGAGAAATTTGTATGCAGGTCAGGAAGCAACAGTTAGAACTGGACATGGAACAACAGACGGGTTCCAAATAGGAAAAGGAGTATGTCAAGGCTGTATACTGTCACCCTGTTTATTTAACTTATATGCAGAGTACATCATGAGAAATGCTGGACTGGAAGAAACACAAGCTGGAATCAAGATTGCCGGGAGAAATATCAATAACCTCAGATATGCAGATGACACCACCCTTATGGCAGAAAGTAAAGAGGAACTCAAAAGCCTCTTGATGAAAGTGAAAGTGGAGAGTGAAAAAGTTGGCTTAAAGCTCAACATTCAGAAAACGAAGATCATGGCATCTGGTCCCATCACTTCATGGGAAATAGATGGGGAAACAGTGGAAACAGTGTCAGACTTTATTTTTCTGGGCTCCAAAATCACTACAGATGGTGACTGCAGCCATGAAATTAAAAGACGCTTACTCCTTGGAAGGAAAGTTATGACCAACCTAGACAGCATATTCAAAAGCAGAGACATTACTTTGCCAACAAAGGTTCGTCTAGTCAAGGCTATGGTTTTTCCTGTGGTCATGTATGGATGTGAGAGTTGGACTGTGAAGAAGGCTGAGTGCTGAAGAATTGATGCTTTTGAACTGTGGTGTTGGAGAAGACTCTTGAGAGTCCCTTGGACTACAAGGAGATCCAACCAGTCCATTCTGAAGGACATCAGCCCTGGGATTTCTTTGGAAGGAATGATGCTAAAGCTGAAACTCCATTACTTTGGCCACCTCATGCGAAGAGTTGACTCATTGGAAAAGACTCTGATGCTGGGAGGGATTGGGGGCAGAAGGAGAAGGGGATGACAGAGGATGAGATGGCTGGATGGCATCACTGACTGGATGGACATGAGTCTGAGTGAACTCCGGGAGTTGGTGATGGACAGGGAGTCCTGGCGTGCTGCGATTCATGGGGTCGCAAAGAGTCAGACATGACTGAGCAACTGATCTGATCTGATCTGATCTGATTGAAAGTCCTTCCCCATCCTCTATGTTATAAAAATGTAACCCTGAAAATACAAGTCAATATAGAACACAGCAGAGTCTTTTCCTTCAAGTCAGAAGAGTTGACTCACAGGAAAAGGCCCTGATGTTGGGAAAGACTGAAGGTAGGAGGAGAAGGGGGTGACAGAGGATGAGATGGTTGGATGGCATCATCGACTCAATGGACATGAGTTTGAGCAAACTCAGGGAGATAAATAACAGGGAAGACTGGCATGCTGCTGCAGTCCACAGGGTCCCAAAGAGTTGGACACAACTTAGAGACTGAACAGTGAACAACAACAACAGACTTGCAGAAGAGCAACCATTCCCACTGACTTCGGAGTGATAGTGGACAGAGATAAGATCTGTGAGAGACAGAAGTAGCAACCCAAGGACAGGACTGGGCAGGATGCTTACATTCAGAAGGATGAAAGGAGGAAGAGGAACTCCTGAAGGAAGCAACAGAGTAGTAACGGAAGGAGAAGTGGCAGACAAAAAGTGGGAAAGTAGCTGGTCAGTAGCGTCTAATGTCGAAGAAGGCAATGGCACCCCACTCCAGCACTCTTGCCTGGAAAATCCCATGGACGGAGGAGCCTGGTAGGCTGCAGTCCATGGGGTCGCTAGGAGTCGGACATAACTGAGCGACTTCACTTTCACTTTTCACTCTCATGCATTGGAGAAGGAAATGGCAACCCACTGCAGTGTTCTTGCCTGGAGAATCCCAGGGATGGGGGAGCCTGGTGGGTGGGCTGCCATCTATGGGGTCGCACAGAGTCAGACACGACTGAAGCGATTTAGCAGCAGCAGCAGCGTCTAATGTTTCATATCAGTCTAGAGAGATGAGTGCTGGGGAGGGGCCAGTGAATGTCACTTCCTACTTCCTTTACAATGACAATTTCACTGGCAGGTATGTCTGGGCAGAGGCCAACTAGATCTGAGGAAGAGTGTCACAGTGGTGATCCCGTTTGCTGGTTCTTATTGACTTACCTCTTTTAGCTAATTGCATGTGACATCTCGATCTGCTGTGACTACTTGTAAGAGGAAAATGTCAGTCCAAGGTCAGCATTAATCAATTTAAGTCTTCCTGCCTTGTTTAACTTGAAGAAGGCAATGGCACCTCACTCCAGTACTCTTGCTTGGAAAATCCCATGGATGGAGGAGCCTGGTAGGCTGCAGTCCATGGGGTCGTGAAGAGTTGGACATGACTGAGCGACTTCACTTTCACTTTTCACTTTCATGCATTGGAGAAGGAAATGGCAACCCACTCCAGTGTTCTTGCCTGGAGAATTCGAGGGACAGGGGAGCCTGGTGGGCTGCCGTCCATTGGGTCGCTCAGAGTCAGACACGACTGAAGTGACTTAGCAGCAGCAGCAGCGTTGTTTAACTAGAGTGGTTTGGTATCCTGTGGTCTAAATAAACTGCTTTATTTGTTGTAGTTGTTTCCTTGCCAAGTCATGTCAGACTCTTTGTGACCCTGTGGACTGTAGCTCGCCAGGCTCCTCTGTCCATGGGATTTCCTAGGGAAGAATGCATCCCCTGCATTGGCAGGCAGATGGTTTACCCATGAGCCACCAGGGATGCCCAAACTATACCTATATTTTAAAAAGATACATGATTGCAAATATAACTGTAACTTTTTGTGTAGAAATGCTTATTATTTTTTTAATTAAAAAAAATTTTAATATTATTTTAAATATTAGTACCACCAATTTAGCTCCATCATTTCTGAAAGAGTTAGATTTTCAGCCACCTCACTATTTTTGCCAGAATGTTTCTTTGTTTACTTACTTCTTCTAACTCTAAAGAAAAAGATAACCTCCCTAGAACGATTCCACTAGCAAACCTTCTACAGGTTGCTGACACTGCAAAGTCATTGATGGTAACTGATCAACCCTCATTCACACTTTGATCATCCCATGGGCTCTTTCACCTGTGAGTTAAGGGTACTGAGCATAGAAACGAGGCTAGAGGATCTGCCATGGTGAGAGATTCTTTCACGGGATGAGATTTGAGACAAAGTTAAAATTTTATGGAGATGTTTTCAGTATGAGACAGTCTTTAAGAGGGTCACTGAGTCCTTCTTCAAGAGACAGAAGAATTTTTCCATGACAAGGAGACTTGTAGGGTCACTGACTAAAGAAACAATTAAAGATCCCATCTTTTTCAGTCATGTCTCATGCCCCTTTCCCTTTGGAGTCTAGCATATTTCAAGCATTTTCTTCAAATGAGAGGTTAAACTCAGTTAAACAAGGTGGGGAGACACAGATTTGACTGGCCTCTCGTGTGCTGCCAGATTTTACAATCGTAGTTTCAAAACCACCATACTCAATCTTTGTCCCCACTGATATTTTATGGTTTTTTTGAACAAAAGAAATCCTTCCTTTGAGTTTATTCAAGCTTGAGGGGATTGTGAAGATGGAAAATTAAGCCAGTGGGTTGGGTTGGTGTAGGACCACATTAAACCTGGCAGGAATCAGTGTTGTATCTTAACTCATTTCCCAACTCTAAAGAGTGAAGTTCCCACTCCCTGGCATGACATATACACCTCTTCCGATCTGAGCCTATGGACCCTTCCAACTTTATTTCTTACTAAGGACTGTCATGCATCCTTTGGCCCATTCCAAGGGACTTGCTGTTACACTCTGCTTTGCCTTTGCTCAAGCTACTGTTTTCCTACAGCGAATGTTCTTTCCCTATATTCACGGCCCTGCTCCAGTGACACTTCCCTCCTTGATTCTCTTGTCTAAAAGAAATCCTCTGATATTTCATATTCAACTCATTTTTAAAACACAGTCACCTAATGAACCTGTTAAAAATGTGATGTGGATTCCCCGGGACTATCCCAGGGGCTACTAACTTGGTAGGTCTGGAGAAGAGTCCAGGGCTCCATACTTGGCTTACCTTCTAGCTGATGATGATACAGACGTCAGGGACCACACTGAGGAACCCTGCTGTATTCTTTAAGGATGTTATTACTTAATAGTTTTTTTACATACTATGTGGGTTGAAAAATGGCCTCTGGAATGGCTTAGCTGTATGGTAAGTCCCCTATACACAAATGAGTTCCATTTGGAGAGTACATTCATGTTGGGGTCCTTTAATGGACCGGAACCTGGTGGTCCAGAGTCGACCGATAAGAAAGTAAAGGAGAGAGAAAGAGGCTGATATTCCTTGGTTTACACAGAAAGCCAATAAAGCCCCTGCATGGGGCTTGCTCTGTTGACGAAGGCCTCAGGTGACCTCTCGATGGGATGAAGGTGCAGAGCGCCTTCTAGAGAGGGTCTTAGAAGCCCGCGCAGGAAAGTGAACCCAGAGGACCTCTGCACTCCAAGGAAATAGCTTGAGAGAGAGAGAGAAAGAAAGCAAGACATGGGGACCAAAGCTTTGATGGAACAAAGGTGTTTTAATCAACATGGTGTGGTCATATATACTGTAGTTATTCTCAGCAAAGATAAAGATTAAAATTCCAGACTTACAAAACATAGGCGATCCATATTAAAGAGAGAGAGAGTTGTGAATAATCACTTTTACCATATGGTTCATAAAAAGGAAGAGGGTACTTATCACCATATAGAAAAACTAGTGGAGGAAATGCCTGAATTCCTCAGCCCCCCAGGAGAGGCTTGCCTCTCCTCTTAATTCCTGAATATTCAGGAATTAATAAGGAACAGAGAATTCCTGACAGATCCAAAACAGGAAGCCTCCTGTTAAATGCTTCCCCAGTTTGTTTATAGGCCAACAAAGTTAGCATAGGTACCCAACAAGTACAATCAGCTGTATAGTACTTCCAGGTGGTACTAGTGGTAAAGAATCTGCCTACCAATGCAGGAGATGCCAGAGATGTGTGTTCAGTCCCTCGGTTGAGAAGATCCCCTGGAGTAGGAAATGGCAACCCACTCCAGTATTCTTGCCTGGGGAATTCCATGGACAGAGGTTTATAATACTTTCCACACAAATGAAAAACAAACACACACAAAATAAAGATAACATTTTTAATCTTACAGTGCAGTACCTTGAAAAGTACAGCAGTACAGTACAACAGCTGGCACACGGGCTGGCATCGAGTGAACAGGCAAGATGTGTTACTGGAGGAGGGAGAAGAGGGGAGCGATGGGAAAGCTGAAGGATCGTCAGCAATAGGAGACAGAGGGCAAGCTGCAATTTCATGCACACTGGATGTTGATGGCATAGGTTTTGGTTCCGTCTTGAAAAAACAATCCAGTGATGTCTGGGTAATACTGTACCAGCTACGGAGAAGGCAATGGCACCCCACTCCAGTACTGTTGCCCGGAAAATCCCATGGATGGAGGAGCTTGGTAGGCTGCAGTTCATGGAGTTGCTAAGAGTCAGACACAACTGAGCGACTTCACTTTCACTTTCCACTTTCATGCATTGGAGAAGGAAACGGCAACCCACTCTAGTATTCTTGCCTGGAGAATCCCATGGACAGAGGAGGCTGGTGTGCTACAGTCCATAGGGTAGCAAAGAGTCAGACACGACTGAAGCAACTTAGCATGCACGCATGCACTGTATCTGTCCTAGCTTACACACGTTTCCAATGAATGGACATCTCTGCACCAAGGTTTTTATGTTTGGGAAGGAGGTCGATGTTGATTGGGAAAAGATCGGTGAAGATCCATCTCTCTGTCCTCCCGTTCCATGGCCCCAGGACAGGACCTCATTAAGGTCTGGAGTGCTTCTCCTTCAGGATGACAGATGTTGCGGACAGCTCTGGAGCTACAGAGTTAGGTCATGGCATCATCTCAACACGAAGAACTAGTATTCAATGAATGAAAAGACAAATTAATAAACATTACTTTGGTCTAGGGAACTAAGCACACTCGCATTCTAAAACCAATTTCAAGGTGGGTTTGGAGGGAGCAACTTTGATTAAATGACTTATCCCCATATGTACAGTGTTCCTTCAGTTTTAAATGGAAAATTGTGATGCCTGTTCACTATATATTACTTACTTTAAAACCACAAAGTATTTTAAAACTCTTGGATTGAGTGTTATATATATATTTTGCATTATTAATAGTTTTCAGTTTAAAATTCTTCATAATATGCCTGTTAAATTTAATACTGTACATTCATATGCAAACTTATAAAGCATAATAAGCTTGGAGATTTCTTCTTATATTTTCCTTGAAAATAGTTACTTTAGTTATTTCCTGATTCACACTTCTTGAGAGAAATTAAGGACCATGGGAGAACATGCAATAGACATTTTTCAAGGCATTTCTGTCAAACTTTGGCTTGAATTTCATTTTTGCCCTAGCTTCAATTTTCTCCTCTGTTGAGTAAATACCTCAGTTCAGTTGCTCAGTTGTGTCTGACTCTTTGCGACCTCACAGGCTGCAGCAAGCCAGGCTTTCCTATCCATCACCAACTCCCAAAGCTTACTCAAACTCATGTCCATCACGTCAGTGATGCCATCCAACCATCTCATCCCCTTCTCCTCCTGCCTTCAATCTTTCCCAGCATCAGGGTCTTTTCTAGTGAGTCAGTTCTTCCCATCAGGTGGCCAAAGTATTGGAGTTTCAGCTTCAGCATTAGTCCTTCCAATGAATTTTCAGGACAAATTTCCTTTCGGATAGACTGGTTGGATCTCCTTGCAGTCCAAGGGACTCTCAAGAGTCTTCTCCAACACCACAGTTCAAAAGCATCAATTCTTCGGTGCTCAGCTTTCTTTATGGTCCAACTCTCACATCCATGTACGACTACTGGAAAAACCATAGCTTTGACTAGACGGACCTTTGTTGGCAAATTAATGTTTTTGCTATTTAGCATGCTGTCTAGGTTGGTCATGCTATCTAGGTTGGTCATGCTGTCTAGGTTAGCATGCTGTCTAGGTAGGAGTTAACACATACTTCCTAGGAGAGATGAGGATAAAATAAAACCATGTTTATAATGTTTGGGTTTGGCTTGTCATTATCTGATGGAGGCAAAGGCAGATACACTGAACTGCTAAAATGAAATTGCTGCCAGAATGTGAACTAATATAGGCATTTCAAAATTTATGTGCTGGGATTTCCCTTGTGGTCTAGTGGCTAAGACTCTGTTCTCCCAAAGCATTGGGCTCGGGTTTGATCCCTCTTGGGGAACTAAAATCATACATGTCTCAACGTGGGTTCACATGCTGCAACTAAGACTCAGCACAGCCAAATAAATAAAAATATGTATTTAAAAAGTTGTGTGTCGACTTAGGAAATTTGAGTCTCAACTTTTCATGAACAAATGTAGGATGAAAATCTTTGTAATATTTGCATTTTTGCTTTTCTACTCCGAAGTGGCAATTTTTATTATCTTCTGCCACCTGGTGCCTTGACCAAGTTACTACAACCCATAAGTATGAGTTGCTAATAAAAATAATCATAGTAAATATTATTTAGATATTTTTCTGGAGTAGTCACTGTATCAAACCTTTTATATATAAATTAGCTAATCAATGAATTTAACAACCACTTATTGAGCAACAGCTGTGTACCAGCAACTTTTATGTATTATGTGGTTTTATTATGACATCCTTTTAGGTAAGTTTCACATTCTCCCCGTTAGACTCAGAAGGAATAAGTGATATACCCTCCAAGGTCATATAGCCAGAGAGGGAGGAACTGAGATTTAAACCAATTATTTTTCCTCACTGCCTTTATAATATATGGTGGTTAATCTATTCCAATTTATTTATGTAGCTATTTTTATTTCATGGGATGATGATGACTCCAATATAACAACCTTATCAATCAAACTTTATCACTGTCTACTTAGACTCAATATCAAAATACTAACAGTAAGAATACAAGAATTTGGAGTTTTTAGCCTTCTGTATTCTAACTCTGCTGGAGATATAGATTGTATGTTTTTAATTTGCTTTCCCTTTTACTCTGTTTCTTTCTTAGAAGACGTAGAGGAATTCAGATTTATTCTGCAAAAATTCAGAAGCATATTAAAATAGGCTTATAGTCTAGTTTGACTCTAGTTTGAAGAATTCAGAGGAAGGATTTTTGTGGTGAAATTTTTACAACTGGAGGGACTACACAGGCACCTCGGGCAGGTTTCTTTTGGATTCTAAACACAATGTCCACCTTTGGTTGATAGCAGCTCCTTGATTTATGTTTGGGCAATCCTTTTACTTTGCATAGAGTCTTGATCAATAAGATACCTTTCTTCTCCTTCGTCAACAAACAGCAATCAACTAATCTGGGCTAATCAGAATCTCTCCCTTGAGAACGAAATCTCGAAAAAAGTCAGTCAAAGACAGTAATAGTTGGAATCAATTCATCCTTCAGAGTTTGAATATCCTTGTAAGTCTCTAAATTACCTCCAATTACCTGGATCTTTGGGGCTACCTTGTTTTATGCTCTTTCTGAGCTGTTTGCTGCTTCCATTTTGGTGGGTTATCTCATATCTTCTGATTACTGTTGTTATTGCTGTTTAGTCGCTACGTCACATCTGACTCTTTGTGATGCCATGAACTGTAGCCTGCCAGGCTCCTCCCTCCATGGGGTTTCCCAGGCAAGAATACTGGAGTGTGTAGCCATTCCCTTCTCCAGAGGATCTTTCCAACCCTGGAATTGAACCTGCGTTTTCTGCAATGGCAGGCAGATTCTTTACCACTGAGCTACCAGGAAAGCCCCCTTCTAATTATAGTTCTGCTTAAATTAGTCAAATAACCCTAACTGATGAAAGAGTGAGCAGGGTAAGATAATGGCTGCTCTTCTCTAGATGGGGAACACAGTGCATGGAAAGCTTATATGGGAGTTATAGGGTTTGTCTGCACAGTGTGTGGACTGTCCATACCAAAGACACTGGCTAGCGGAAGCTTATGAGAAATGCAGATGCTATGTGAATCAACTATATTTCAGAAAAAAGCTCAGATGCTTTATTCCGTGCTTAACGGATAAGAGTTTCTCAGTGTGAGGTCCACGGAGTCTGAAATTTTAACAAGTTTCTCAGGGATTATTCTGAGAAATACATTTGAGAAACACATAAGGGTGCAGGTTTTGAAATTGGAGAAACATGCATTGGAACGATTTAAGCTGTTTAAACTGCGGTTGGTCCATTAGCTCTCTGATTCTGTTTTGTCACTTGTAAAATGAGAACAGTCAAGACTTTATTCATTAAGTTGTTTTGAAAGTCTGAAATGTATATAAAGGACTTTCATATTGCCTCATCAGAGAAGAGTTGCATCATTCTTGGGTGTTTAGATTCCCAAATCTAATATGTCCAGGTAAAACTGTGAGTAGCCAATATTATGGATGAAAACCATGTAAATCCACAGTGGCAACAACTGGCTACATGTATGCATCGTGTTGTGGACAAATGTATGGTCTTCGTCTACGTCGTGACTTAGGGAGAATTTTCCTGAAGAATTAGAATAGGTTGCAAGTGTGCTCAGTTGAGTCTGACTCTTTGGATCCTATGGACTGTAGCCTGCCAGGCCCATCTGTCTATGGGATTCTCCAGGCAAGAATACTGGAGTGGGTTGCTATTTCCTCCTTCAGAGGGTCTTCCCAACCCAGGGATTGAACCTGTGTTTCCTGCATTGGCAGGCAGATTCTTTACCATTGATCTACCTAGGAAACACTTAGAATAGGTGAGAAAAATGTCCATGTAAAATAGTTGGCTTGTACTTAGAAGTGATGTTCTATTATTTTAAAAAACAACACACACTTTACATTCTCAAATTATTTCTCACTCATGCTCCATGTCAAACGAGGTGGACAGGGGCAAATGATGCTCCTGGTAATGTCACTCCAGGAACAGGTTGATGGCTGCTCTAGCATCTGGAACATTGTGAGTTGACGAGGCAGCAGAAGAAAACACAGCTTTGGCCACCAGCTCTTAAACTCTTCCCCCCAGGAGTTCTCCACACTCGTGCTCAAGTTCACTGGCAAAGCACGTCATGTTGCCATGCCTAATTAGGTGTTCAGAGACGTGCCATCTGCCTAAATCCTTAGAAGCAGAGTAAAGCAAAATATATGCGAGTATCACTGATGGCTACCCCATGGGGCCTAGGCATCAGTGTGTTCTGAAATCTCCCCGAGGGATTCTAATGTGAAAGTTAAGGACCTGGTCTCGGGCTTGCATGCTTTGACAGGAAGGGAGGTAAAAACCACCTGCCCTATTTAAAGCCTCATATGAACATGGGCAGGTTCAATGTGCATGTGAAGTGATCTGGGTGGACTTCTACATTACTAATGTCTATGGGTGGCTTTACATGATGGGGGGACAAATTACTGAGGGTCATAGGCGGTGATCACTGCTCACCTGCCCCTGCTGTCTCCCCTCCTTTTTCACACTGGTCATCACCAGGCATATCCAACAGCTTCATAACGTCTCTGATGCCTCCAGGGGTATGGTTGTTCAAGTTTTGAAATAATATAAATGGGTGAAAGTCACAACAGGGGACTTCTCTGGTGGCCCAGGGGTTGAGACTTCACCTTCCAATGCAAGGGGTGCGGATTCAATCCCTGGTTGGGGGTCTAAGATCCCACATGCCTCTTGGCCAAAAACACAAAACATAAAACAGAAGTATCACCAACTCAATGAACATGAGTTTGAGCAAACTCCAGGAGATAGTGAAGGACAGGGAAGCCTGGCCTGCTGTAATCCATGAGGCTGCAAAACATGGGACATGATTTAGTGACAGAACAACAACAAAACAGAAGCAATACTGTAACAAATTTAGTAAAGACTTTAAAAATGGTCCACATAAAAATTTTTTTAAAAAGTCACAACAGAAAATGAAAGGAAGGTAAAATATGAGTCTTAAAACTTTCTTGCAGCCCCTACTCATAATTCTGTCAACCATAACTAATAAGGCTTTTGGAAACCTGGCAATACTCACAAATTATCCTAGGAATTAAAAAAATCTTACAACTGCCAGGTTGGCATGTTTTTTTTTTTTTGTTTGTTTGTTTACAGATAAGTGACCATCTCTGAAACTTGGTTATGCATACAGGCAGGTATTGATATTTGGAGCGGTAATCTGAAGCATCATTTGTTCAGTTCAGTTGCTCAGTCGTGTCTGACTCTGAGACCCCATGAATTGCAGCACGCCAGGCCTCCCTGTCCATCACCAACTCCCAGAGTTCACTCAAACTCACGTCCATCGAGTCGATGATGCCATCCAGCCATCTCATCCTCTGTCATTCCCTTCTCCTCCTGCCCCCAATCCCTCCCAGCATCAGAGTCTTTTTCAATGAGTCTAACCTATAAGACCTTTTAGAACTAACACCCCAAAAAGATGTCCTTTTCATTATAGGGGACTGGAATGCAAAAGTAGGAAGTCAAGAAACACCTGGAGTAACAGGCAAATTTGGCCTTGGAGTACAAAATGAAGCAGGGCAAAGGTTAACAGAGTTTTGCCAAGAGAATGCACTGGTCATAGCAAACACCCTCTTCCAACAACACAAGAGAAGACTCTACACATGGACATCACCAGATGGTCAACACCAAAATCAGATCAATTATATTCTTTGCAGCCAAAGATGGAGAAGCTCTATACAGTCAGCAAAAACAAGACCGGGAGCTGACTGTGGCTCAGATCATGAACTCCTTATTGCCAAGTTCAGACTGAAATTGAAGAAAGTAGGGAAAACCACTAGACCATTCAGGTATGACCTAAATCAAATCCCTTATGATTGATTATACAGTGGAAGTGAGAAATAGATTTAAGGGACTAGATCTGATAGAGTGCCTGATGAACTATGGATGGAAGTTCATGACACTGTACAGGAAACAGGGATCAAGACCATCCCCATGGAAAAGAAATGCAAAAAAAGCAAAATGGCTGTCTGGGGAGGCCTTACAAATAGCTGTGAAAAGAAGAGAAGTGAAAAGCAAAGGAGAAAAGGAAAGATATAAACATCTGAATGCAGAGTTCCAAAGAATAGCAAGGAGAGATAAGAAAGCCTTCCTCAGCGATCAATGCAAAGAAATAGAGGAAAACAACAGAATGGGAAAGACTAGAGATCTCTTCAAGAAAATTAGAGATACCATGGGAACATTTCATGCAAAGATGGGCTCGATAAAGGACAGAAATGGTATGGACCTAACAGAAGCAGAAGATATTAAGAAGAGGGGGCAAGAATACACAGAAGAACTGTACAAAAAGATCTTCATGACCCACATAATCATGATGGTGTGATCACTCACCTAGAGCCAGAGATCCTGGAATGTGAAGTCAAGTGGGCCTTAGAAAGCATCACTACGAACAAAGCTAGTGGAGGTGATGGAATTCCAGTTGAGCTATTTCAAATCTTGAAAGATAATGCTGTGAAAGTGCTGCACTCAATATGCCAGCATCATTTGCATCTGAGCACAAATGCCAGGTATGTCTCTTTGAAGGATGCCCTTTCTGCAGTGTCTGCTCACAGGCTTTTTTCTATGCAGGCTGGTTCAGATTCCTGAAGAACTGATCACAGGGCATCTCATGTCCCTGCAGGAGATAAGAAGCCAGAGAGAAGTTGTCTAGATGCTTAGGAAGGGTGGACAGAGGGGTAACTCGGTAACTCACATGCTGGGTGAAGAGGTGGGTTAGATCCAAGGTTTGGCTTAAAATAAGTTTCATTAAAACACAGGACCTGGTGCATGGAAGGCTCTGAATACACATGAATAGTAGAAACCAGATTCTTAAAAACTAGAAAGACCCTAAATGTTAAAGTGTTAGTCACTCAGTCATAGCTGACTCTTTGCAACCCCATGGACTGTAGCCTGCTAGGCTCCTCTGTCCATGGAATTCTCCAGGGAACACTGGAATGGGTAGCCATTCCCTTCTCCAGGGGATCTTCTCAACCCAGGGATTGAACCCAGATCTCCTGCATTGCAGGTGAATTCTTTACTGTCTGAGCCATAAATGAAATGAAGCATAGGTTATTTCATTATTTTAGTTTTTATTCATTATTATAGTCTTCATAAAGAGATTCCTTCAATGGTGTTCATCCATTCTGTACTTGACAATCTCCAGTGATATGGAATTTATTACAGTTGGTCCTCCACATCTGTGAGTTTTGTAGCCATGGATGCAACCCAATACAGATCAAAAGTATTTGGGAAAAAAATTCCAAAAAGCAAAACTTTTATTTGCTATACAACAGCAATTTTTATGTAACATTTACCTTGCACTAGTGTTCTTGCCTGGAGAATCCCAGGGATGGGGGAGCCTGGTGGGCTGCCATCTCTGGGGTCGCACAGAGTTGGACACGACTGAAGCGACTTAGCAGCAGCAGGAGGTATTATAAGTAATCTAGAGATGACAAAGTATGAGAGGATGTGCATAGATTATATGCAAATACTGTATCATTTTATATGAGGGGCCTGAGCAACCTTGGATTTTGGTATCCTTGCGGGATTCTGGAATCAATCCCAGGGGGATACTGAAAAACAATCGTACTTCCTAAGACAATGAAAAGAGTCTACTTAGTAAGCTCTTTTTATTCAGCTGGCATTTGCTTCTTTTGTTTCTTGTTCTTTCCTCTGAAATTCATTGAACCGAGTGAAGCTTAGTGTAAACTATGAAGTTTTTGTGATTACAATGTGTATACACTCATTGATCATAGCAAATGTACCACTCTAGTGTGAAATGTTGATAGTAAGGGAGTCTGCCTTTGTGTGAGTGCCAACTATCAGCAAACTGAGAAAACGCAACTTGATTGGCTTTTATCCTTGCTTTTTACCCTCTTTTTTAAAAAATTAATTAAAATTTGACTATATACATGTAATTTTATTTTGTTGCCCCCTCCCCTCATTCAAATAAAAAATACCCTCCACTCACATAAAAATACACAATATAGTGTGCATGCATACACACACACACCATGAAACAGAAGAGGTGACCATAACAACAAAAAAAGACAAGATGAAAACTCCCCAAAAAGTTGAATCTGGGGGGCTTGATAGGAACAATGGAGACATAATTCTGGTGCTCTCTTGAGCAGTTTTAAATTCCTGTCTCCAACCCCCCTCCCCTGGAATAACTGCTACTTCTTTGAAACAGACCACTGTGCTGGGTGACTTGAAGTCTCTTCACTGGAGGACTCATCTCCACGCTGTCAGAGCTGTTCCTGACGATGCTGCCGGGGTCCTTGTTTGAGCAGAGGGCTGCTGCCCACTCATGCTTGTCAAGAGACCTGTTGCCAGACTGCTGCTTGTGCTGTGATACTTCCTTCCAGGACTTCTCCTTGGAGACTAACTGTGTTGGTACTATTTGCAATAAGCTGAGTGATCTATGAACGGGGAAAAAAAAATCTCATCTCTTAACCCCAATCAGAAAACAGGCAGCTGGCGCCTCTCTTTGCCTCTCCTCTCCCCATTTCTTCTCTTCTTTGCTGTTGTTCAGTCGCTAAGTCGTGTCTAACTCTTTGCAACCCCATGAACTGTAGCATGCCAGGCTTCTCTGTCCATTACTATCTCCCCGAGTTTGTTCAAACTCATGTCCATTGAATCAGTGATGCCATCCTCTGTCGCCCCCTTCTCCTCTTGCCCTCAATTTTCCCCAGCATGAGGGTCTTTTCCAATGAGTCAGGTCTTCGCATCAGGTGGCCAAAGTTTCCTTGCAAAACCAAAGATGAGCTGGGTCAGGAATAGCAGAAGGGGAATATGCTTTCCCCTGCTCCTACCCTTGCATTCTTTCCCTTTCTTCTTCAAATTCTGCTTGGGGCCTGTTCTTTTCCACTTTCATCGGATGGAAACACTTTCATTCTTCTCTCTACCATATTTTGCTGTAATGCGTAAATTCATAGATAGAGAAGGTATCCTTTTATTTTTATTTTGAAAGTATACTTTGAAAAACATTTGAGTTTTTAAGAATAAAATTTACAAAGTTGATTATTTTAAATGTAAATTAAGAAGTTCTTAAATTCCCCAGGTCTCTAAGCTAATCAGGTCATTTTCGCTGCACCTGGGCAAAAATGCACCTGGATTCCTATGAAGTGGATTTGCAGGTAAAATAGAAGTTTTACCTCTTTCCCTCTCGTTTAAACCCAGAAAAACAAAATTAATAAAAGAAAATCAATACATACTTATTAAGCACACAGGGAGGGTTTGAATAAACAGCGGAGGCTTACAGCACTGATTCCCGCAGTGTTGTCGAAACCCCAAACTAATAACCAAATACCAATCCATAACCCTTTCCATTTCTTGGAGAATAATAGAGGTAAAGAATGGGAGAGGATAAGAAAGGGTTCAAAAGAAAACATAAATCTTAAGGTGAAAAAGCCATCAGAACCTCACGGCGCACATGACACTAGAAAAAGCAGGAACCCATGCCGAGTGGGGAACTGGCGGACAGGCGTGCGGAACCCCTGATCTCCTTGCGGACCCTACCAGGACTCCACCTCTAGGAACCATCTCATTGGAGCTCACCTGTCAGCTTGCACCCGCCCCAGCCCCCTTTCCGCATGCGCACCACGGTCCAAAGCGACTGGGTCGTCTCGAAGCACGACCCACCCCCCGAATTCCTGGTTCTGATTGGTCCGAGTGGCAGGCCCGCTCCTTAGGTCCAGCCAATGGAAAAGCCGCCTCGGCGCTCCGCCCTCCCGGCTGGCAGCTGGCGGCCCCGCAGCCTGCGAATCCGGGTGGTGAGCCGGGATGGCGGCTGTGGCGGCGTTCGCGGGCTGGCTGCTGCGGCTCCGTGCAGCCGGGGCCGACGGACCCTGGCGTCGGCTGTGTGGCGCGGGGCTGTCGAGGGGCTTCCTGCAGTCCGCCTCGGCCTACGGGGCTGCGGCCCAGAGGCGGCAGGTGGCTCACTTCACTTTCCAGCCTGACCCGGAGCCCGTGGAGTACGGTGAGCGAGGGGCTGCCCTGTCCGCTCCGCTGCAGCCCAGTCTCGCAGGCCCATGCGAGGTCACTGAGGGTGCCGCCCTGCCCGTCCTCGGCGGGGGCCGGCAAGCTGACCTCCTTGCATCGCAGCAGAGTCCCTGCCCTGCTCTCGAGAGTCCGCTACCTGTATGTCTGTGATTTCCTCCTTAGTTCCATGTTCGTGCTTTCGAGAGGCATCTCACTCGAGATGGGTGAGAGGGCGCGCGGGGTGTCCTAGGGCCGGAGAGTGCAGGGGCGTGCTTGGGAACGCCACCTTTTCTCCGCTCTCTTATCCTTGCTTTTTCAAGTCTGCCCCACCCCAGAGTTGTCCCAGCTTGCCCACGGACGTGCCACAAACTACAGGCAGAGAGGTATGTTTAAAGAAAAAAGCAGTCCCTCCTCCCTTTTGTGTTTTTGTTTCCTTTAGTAGAGAAAACAGAGGGACTAAAGTAACTACAGTAATTGGTTTTCCCAAGGTCACAGAACAGCTTCTTCCTAGAGATGCGAAACAGCCATCTTCCTGTCTATCTGGGCCTAGCACTGAGCTTGTGCTGGGCAAGGCTGCCACTTAGCCAAGGAAGGGTAAGCGGTGTGGGTAATGGGCGGAGGAAGACATCGAGTACTTCCAACTGCGGCAAAGAACCGAGCACCTCTCACACCTGGCCTGATGGCAGTTGCATGACTGTTGTAGCTGAGTTTTCTGTAACCTCCGAAAGATCCAGTGCCTATCATCGCAACATTGGGAACAGTAGGAAAACAGTTAACTTTTCCTTGGCTGGCTAATCACTTCTCACATGCTAGAGCCGACTTTTGGGCAAGTGTGTCAGTATTTACTTGTGAGTAATAAAAATAAATATTTATTGAGCGCTAACCACAGGCAGGCCCTGGACAGAGAAATTTACATTCATTCTCTTATTTGATGCTTAGGACAATCTTAAGAGGTAGGTAATCTTTTTTTTCCCCCCTCAGTTTTTCATTTGGGTAGCTGAGATCTTGAGATACTTTGTCCTGGATTACACAGAGAAGTTAGTGGTATAGTGTCGCAGAGTGGGAGACCACTCAAGCAACTTAGCATGCACACAGCTTTGGAATCTAATTATTCAGATTCCAGAGCTTCCATTCTAAACAATGTGCTAAAATTCATGTGGAAACTATTTACTAAGAGGTATTCTGGTTTTGTGAAATAGTAGACACCATAAAGGTGAGCACAATTTTTTCTCACCAACAATATGAACCTTGAATTCTGTCTTCAAAGAAACTAGCCCAATACTTAAGAAATAGCGCAGGTCTTCTTAACCTCCTTCCATAATTATGAAATTACTAAAGCTTGAGTAAAATGATAATAAAATGCTTGTTCTTATTATAAAAATAACAAAAGAATATTACAGATAATTTGAATAATAGAAAAAACAAAAAAGATAATCTCAACACCCACTACTGTAAATATTGCTAATATTTCTGGATGTATCTTTTAGGGATTTCATTCCAATTTAGTGGAATTAAAGAATTCCACTGATAAAATGGGGCTTTCCAGATGGCTCAGTGGTAGAGAATCTGCCTGCCAGTGCAGGAGACATGGGTTGGATTCCTGGGTTGGGAAGATCCCCTGGAAGAGGAAATGGCAACCCACTCCAGTATACTTGCCAGGATAATCCCATGGACACAGGAGCCTAGTGGGCTACAGTCCATAGAGTCATAAAGAGTTGAATACAACTGAGTGAGCACACTAAAATGAATGGGATAAAAATTTCCCATAATTGTAGTTTTAATATAAATACAATTCGCATTATTTAATCAGAAGCATTTCCCCATATTGTTTTTTATAGCTTTCTTTAGAAAAATGTTTTGGGAATTCCCTGGGGGTCCAGTGGTTAGGACTCCATGCTTTGGAATTGGTGTCAGAATTGTGTGTGCTCGTGCACTCACGTGTGCACACACACACACACACTCACTCACTATGGGGTATTTTGTGCTAACTGCACTTTGTTTTGATATGCATTTATTTCATTTCTATTGAATATGTCCCCATATATTTGCTAGATTTCTTTGCACTTGTGGGAATTGAACGTTCCTTGTTTCTGTGTACTTTAAAAGTTTGTACACGGTGCTCTTTTTTCTGTCAGTACTAATGCTACCTACCATTTTTGAGCAGCTATGTATTCCAGGTGGCGGTGTAGACATCAGTCTACAATCCTCCCAGTAACCCTGTTGAGTTAAAGAGCATTATGCTCATTTCACAGATGAGAAAATTGAGGCTTAGAGATGTTGGTGGCTCGCCCAAGTCTGCTAAGTAGCAGACCAAGAATTTGAACCCAGATGTGTCTAACTCCAAAGCCTCCTATACAAATGTTGTACTAATGTTTTGTGTGGTAAAGATACTAATGAATATATTTATTCTCTCTCTGCCTTAATATATTGTTATCTCTCTGACTTTCATTTGTGCTGCAAATAATGTTTATTCTTTTGATTATTTTGACACATGAAAGGGCCTCCCTAAATAGAGTGGTGGTCACAGTGGACTCTGAGGAGGTGACATTTAAACTGTACTGTAAAGAAAGGTAAAGGAATCACTTCTGCAAGGACCAGAGAGCAAGTTTGTTTTCCAGGAAGAAACAAGGGCAAGCAAGGGTGAAGTCTCTGGGGTGGGGTGAGTTTGTGCTGTAGGACCCGAGAAAGCCACTGTGGTTGGGATGTTCTGAGTAGGGGATGGTAGGCAGCTCTCAAAGGTCAAGTGTAGAAGGAAGAGTCCTTGTATTGTGGGGATGAGGGTGTTCTTTCAAGTACAGTAAGTCCCCAAAGTACCAATGAATTCTGTTCTGAGAGCATGTGCGAAGTTGTTTGTTGGTAAGTCCAACCAAGTTAGCCTAGGTACCCAGCTAACTCAGTCTACTATATGGTACTGTACTGTAATAGGGTTATAATCTGTTCACATCTTTGAAAGTTCACAGCTTGAAGGTTCACATGTAGGGGACTTACTGTTTTAGAACTTTTAGTGTTGGGAACAATATAAATAACAAGAGGTTAGAAAGCATAAAGTTTATATGAGGAACAGGAATTAGTGAGTTTATTTGGAGGAGAATGGGAAGGGGTAGGAAATAAGTTTGGAAAAGTAAATGGAGGTGCCAGGCACCAGTAATTGCAGGGATTATCTTATTGAGTGGGGGAGGGAAGGTTAACCAGTGCAGAGTAGACAGTCCATAAATATTGGACATTTGATAGTAGTTATCTCACTGAATTCTCACAGTCGTCCTACATATTAGATAGTATTATCCATGTTTTGTAGCAAAGGAAGCTGAATGTCAGTAAAGTAGCCTTCCCAGAGTCACACAGGGAGTAGCTGGCATACCATGGTCTCAGGTGCTTTAGCTCTGTGGATTGTCTCTGTCTCCCTTCCGTGCTGCAAAGGGAATAGTTGCTCAGAATAACTGAGTGCTGCTCATCAGACTGGTACTGCAGCATCACCTTCCCTCACTCCCCTTTGCCCGGAATTGTCTTTGACGTGTGACATTGGTAGAATTTTTTTCCCTGCTCCATTCCTTTGTTTTTAAGTGGTTGATGAACAATTTGCTCTGTGTATTTTTTAATTTTTAAGAAACAGCCTCATAGGTTTATTTGCTCAGCCATTCACTCAGCAGATACTTACTGAGCACTTGTTACATGTTAGATACTGTTGTAAGGTCTGAGCACGTTGCTATGATCAAAGGCACTAAGAACCCCTGCCCTCTTGGAGTTTATGTTCTATTATGTCCCTTACATCCTGCCAGCATGCCACTTTATTTTTGTAGCAATGATAATGACCTGGCTTATTTTTTATTTACAATTAAAATATTTTTTATTCCCTTCCGGTATGGTTTAATTCAGAATATTGAATATAGTTCCCTGTGCTATACAGTCTATTTTATATATAGTAGTTCAATCTGCTAATCTCAGACTCCTGATTTATTGCCTCCTCCATCTTTGGTAACCATAAGTTTTGTTTTCTATGTCTGTGAGTCTGTTTCTATTTTGTAAATAAGTTCATTTGTAGCATATTTTAGATTCCACATATAACTGATAACATGATATTTGTCTTTTTTTTTTCCCTGACTTAATTGGGCTTTCCTGGTGGCTCAGGTGGTAAAAGATTCTTCCTGCAGTGAGGGAGAACCAGGTTCGATCCCTGGGTCAGGAAGATCCCCTATAGAAAGAAATGGCAACCCACTCCAGTATTCTTGCCTGGAAAATCCCATGGACAGAGGAGCCTGGCGGGCTACAATTCATGGGGTTACAAAGAGTCGGACACAACTGAGCTTTGAACTCTGACTTAATTCACTTAGTATTATATTATTATAATCTCTAGGTTGATCCATGTTTCTGAAAACAGCATTATTTCATTCCTTTTTTATGGATGAGTACTATTCCATTGTGTATATGTACCGTATCTTCTTTATCCATTTGTCTGTTGATGGACATTTAGATTGCTTCCAGGTCTTGGCTATTGTAAATAGCGCTGCAGTGAACACTGGATTACAAGTATATTTTCGAATTAGAGTTTTCTTTGGATATATGCCAAGGAATGGGATTGTAGGATCATATGGTAGCTCTAATTTTAGTTTTTTAAGGGACTTGATACTGTTTTCTAGTGTGGGTTACATCCCCACCATCAGTGTTGGGCGGGGGGTTCCTTTTCTCCACACCCTCTCCAGCATTTATTTGTAGATGTTTTAATGATGGCCATTCTGACCAGTGTGAGGTAATATCTCATTGTAATTTTGATGTGCATTTCTCTAATAATTAGTGAAACTGACCATCTTTTCTTTTGCCTCTTGGCCAGATGATGACCTGTTTTTCATTTTTTTTAAATTTTATTTTATTTTTAAACTTTACATAATTGTATTATTTTTGCCAAATATCAAAATGAATCCACCTGTTTTTCATGATGTTCTATTTCAGACAGTTTTGAGTAAGCAGCTCTGAGTGAGTGAGTGAAAGTCACTCAGTCGAATCCAACTCTGTGACCCGGTGGACTATACAGTCCATGGAATTCTCCAGGCCAGAATACTGGAGTGGGTAGCCTTTCCCTTCTCCAGGGGATCTTCCCAACCCAGGAATCGAACCGAGGTCTCCCACATTGTAGGCAGATTCTTTACCAGCTGAGCCACAAAGGAAGCAGCTCTGATCTAACCATAAAACACTGTTTTACGAGGATACCCTTTAGCTTTCATCTTTGGCTTGGGAAATTGCACTGCTGTGTATATTTAAGTTTGTTTTGTTATAACTTTTTATCTTAGGAAAGAAGAGTCATCAGTCCAGCTTTGAAATTTTGCAGCCAGTTAATGATACTGGTAATTGTGTGATTTGACAACTGGATTTAATAATTTTGTAGTGGTGTTCAGAAACCCTTTTCTTTTCTTTTTTTAAAAGTCTTTCCAGTGGCACAGCTCTGATTAGATATGGTCAGTGTATGCTTATCTTATCAGGAGGGAAGATTAGGCATACTTTATCAATAGTTTTTGCTGTCACCTCCAGGAAAATAAGTAATTCTAAGGAAAATAAATATTTAAATGATATTACCTCTGAATAACTTGTGATTTCTTTCTGACTCATCCATAAATCATACTGCATATTTAAAAAGAATCAAAAGTAAATATTGCTCTATTAAAAATTGTCATTTAAAGCTTTTAAAACCATCCAGTAGAAGAGTAGTTAATCTAAAACCCCAAAATTCTGATTCTGTTCAGAAAACTAAGTATTCAGGAGTGAAAGATTATGTGTTCATATGGAAATATAACCTTTAAATACCCTTACCTGTAAATTGTTTTCATATAAGATGAGCAAATTCTTTGTGGTTATCAAGCAATACTGTCCATATTCACCCTTGGAGACTTGCCAAGCTGCAGTTCACTGAGATATCTTAGGGGCATTCAGTATTAATTCAAATGATCAGCAGACTTGAAATAAATACTACCATAGTTGTTTAGGCATTTTCATTCTCCCTAGAGTCTTAGCTGTGAAAATCCTCATAGATTTTCATAGATAAAAATTTTACTTTAGGAAATGTTTGAAAGAGGAGAAGGAGTGGGAATGTCATGGTGGTTGAGAAAACAGTTTACCCTAAACCATCATCATCTGATACCCAGCATCAGTCAAATCTTCCAAGAATTTTTCTAGAATGGAGAAAAGGATTTAAGCAAAGTACCTATTAAATGATTTATTCTTAGCCTGAAGAAGAATAACTTGTGAGGTAATTATGGACATGGAGTGTGATGGTGATATGACAACAATTTCTTGAATAAATTCCTATTCTCCACACCAGAAATATGAGTAGAAACAGGCTTTATTATGGGCTCAGAAGGCAGCGGGGCAGATCTGATTGAGTATTTGTTGTTCAGTCGCTGAGTTGTGTCTGACTCTTTGTGACCCCATGGACTGCAGCACACCAGGCTTCCCTGTCCTTCACTGTCTCTTGGAGGTTGCTCAAACCTGTGTGCATTGAGTCGGTGATCATACAGACTGTCATTCAGCAGTGTGGAAGGGATCAGAGAGATGTGTGAGTCCAGAGCTGGACAGAGAATCAGAAGGCTGGGTGTCAATGGAAGATGGCAAATTGGAGGTGTCCTGAGTCAGAGCCTGCTGTGGAGCCAGGCTGTTCTGGGGATAGGTCTCCAGGAAAAGGACAGGTGACCAGGGTCTCATGGCTGCAGGTTGAAGGCAACAGCAGTTGCTGTTGTGATCCAGCCTGGGAATTAGACCTTGGCTTTGAGGACACACAGGCAGCTGCAGTTCACAGAATTTAGGTGGGCCAGTGGTTGGGGAATAAGCAGCAGGCATTGGAATTTGATAACTGCATGGCTATGGATTAAGGTGCATGGATCAGGCACTGACATGAAGACAGTGGTGGTTTAGTTGCTAAGTCATGTCCAACTCTTGCAACCCCATGGACTGTAGCCTGCCAGGCTCCTTCCTCTTTCCATGGGGATTCTCCAGGCAAGAATACTGGAGTGGATTGCCATTTCCTTCTCCAGGGGATCTTCCTGACCCAGGAATTGAACCCGGGTCTCCTTCATTGCAGGCAGATTCTTTATCAACTGAGCTACGAAGACAGAGCTTGAGCATCAGAGAAGACATGGGCAGAAAGGAACTTTTTTTTGCTCTGAGTTGTGTTTTCACAGATGATTTGACCCTAAATTTCTAGGAAGACCATGGGCACTGGGCAGCACTGAGGCTTAAATCAAAGCTCTAAAATCATGATTATTTCTGAATTCTGACATTTGGAACTTTATCAAATAAAGCTTCATACCATTCAGAATAATGGCCAAGGTCAACGTGAAGCACAGAGACACAGTCCAGAGTCTAACAAAAGTCAGCTAGTATTTATTCAGTGCTCACTGGTCATGCACTCTTCACTGTTCTGTGCATTTATTGTTCCATTTAATCATCTTAACAGCCCATTTAGGGGGATAGAGATTGGCTGACAGAGATTCTACTTGAGCAATAAGATAATAGGAAGGACCAAGGCATGGGATTGTAGAGTTATCCAAACAGTTCTGGGCGCTGAAGTTCTTTTAGCCTTTCTCATTGTTTATGGTCCATGGCTATTTGCTCTTATTGGCACATTTAACACATGCCATTGGTCATGTGTATTTGTTATGACCTATGTTCCTAAAACCCATCCAGGGCATCTTCCCAGACCCCTCCCACTCTGCTTGCTTCTCTATACTGACTTTGCTTACCTTTTATTTATGTGGACACATATTTGTTCAACTTTATTGTATTCTTTCTTTCTTTTTTTTTTTTTAGTAGTTGTTTTTAAATTGTTTATTATGTTTCAGTTTTGGCTCCTCAACAAGCATCTTAAAGTTGTATTGCTTTTATATCTTCCACAGAGACCTTACCATGGTAAATAATCCAGTAAATTTGTGTAATATATTCCATGCTTTCCTTTCTACCTTGGCTTTAATCAAAGTTTAATTGACTGTTAAAAAACTGATTATTTTTTATGTAATAATACATGATTTTTTCTTTTTTAAAAATTTTCACAGGGCAGACTCAGAAAATGAATCTCTTCCAGGCAGTAACAAGTGCCTTAGATAACTCATTGGCCAAAGATCCTACGGCAGGTAAACTTCCTTGGTGCTTGACTGTGGTTGTTGTTGTTTAGTTGCTAAGTCATGTCCGACTGTTTTGCAACCCTATGGACTGTAGCCCACCTGACTCCCCTGTCCATGGGATTTCCCAGTCAAGAATACTGGCGTGGGTTGCCATTTCTTTCTCCAGGGGATCTTTCTGACCCAGGGATCGAACCCTCGTCTTCTGCATTGGCAGGCAGATTTGTTACTGCTAAGCCACCAGGGAAGCCCTGCTTGACTATGGTAGTTGTGTTAATTCAGAATTGAAGATTTGCTGTAAATGTTTGTCTGGAGCTCAATGGATAGCATTATATCTACTTGAAATTAAAAAAAAAAATTTATTATTATTATTTTTTTTTTTACTTTACAATATTGTATTGGTTTTGCCATACATCAACATGCATCCGCCACGGGTGTACACATGTTCCCCATCCTGAACCCCGCTCCCACCTCCCTCCCCATACCATCCCTCTGGGTCATCCCAGTGCACCAGCCCCAAGCTTCCTGTATCTTGCGTCGAACCTGGACTGGCAATTCATTTCTTATATGATATTATACGTGTTTTAATGCCATTCTCCCAAATCATTCCCTGCCCCCCCAACCCCCCCCCCCCCCCCCGCCCCCAGCACAGAGTCCAAAAGACTGTTCTATACATCTGTGTCTCTTTTGCTGTCTCGCATACAGGGTCATCGTTACCATCTTTCTAAATTCCATATATATGCGTTAGTATACTGTATTGGTGTTTTTCTTTCTGGCTTACTTCACTCTGTATAATAGGCTCCAGTGTCATCCACCTCATTAGAACTGATTCAAATGTATTCTTTTTAATGCCTGAGTAATACTCCATTGTGTCTATGTACCACAGCTTTCTTATCCATTCATCTGCTGATGGACATCTAGGTTGCTTCCTTGAAATTTTTACAAGACCTGAACAAATGCTTAAGGCTAAATAATCAAATTATGATATTAAACACATTTTTATCCTCTTATTATGAATTAGTTCTCATGTATATCTGACCCTGACATTATTAAATTAATTTTTTTCCATGGTATGTGTGGTCCTGATAATACATTAACATAATACCTTTTAAAATATGTGCTGTTGTTTGTCTAGCATATAGAAAAAGTGGAAAATACCACTTTGTTCAGCTATCTATTTATTGATATAAAATTAAAGTTTAGTTCTGTGCTTTCCTTTGGCATACATTATCATTCAACTTGTAAGATTTTTTTTGGAAAATAACTTTAATATTAATAATTAACTTTATGAGTACCTTATCTTACTAAATTATTGATATAAAAAGAGTTGTGCTGCTGTGCGTTTTCTAAATTAGATTGACTTGGCTTTATATGTATATTTAGTATACCTTGGGTTTCCCCTTGAGAATCTCAGTTTTTAAGGTCAAGTGGAAAGCAGGTTAGTTTTTAGGAGAAGTGAGAGCTGGACTTGCTTTGTTTTGAAACAGAATGACTGATATAGTCATGTAGATAAGGGTGAGTTATTTTCTTGAGGTCTTTGGAGCTGGTGAGGTGCATTAATGGGACTAGAATTCAGCTTTGTGAACATCCCCTTATTCAGTTTAATTTGCCTTGCCTACGTAGCACCCCTGAGTTTTCACCAGAACGATTCTTTGCCTTGCTCTTTACATTCCATTTTACTTGCAGTCTATGTCACTTTCCTGCTACTGCTAAGTCACTTCAGTCGTGTCCAACTCTGTGCCACCCCATAGATGGCAGCCCACCAGGCTCCCCTGTCCCCGGGATTCTCCAGGCAAGAACATTGGAGTGGGTTGCCATTTCCTTCTCCACTTTCCTACTTGTCACTATTCTCTCAGCTTGAAATGCTGTTCTTTCAGCTTCTTCAAATTGCTGACTCTCATTGTATATGGTATATTAGAAAAAAAAAAGAAAATCAGGGGACTTCCCTGGTGGTCCAGTGGTTAAGACTTCGCCTTTCAATGCAGGGGGTGCGGGTTAGATCCCAGATTGGAAAGCCAAGATCCCATATGCCTTGCAACAAAAGAACCAAAAACATAAAAACAGAAGCAATATTATAACAAATTCAATTAAAGACTTGAAAAATGATCCACAGGATTCTTTAAAAAAGGGAGGGGGAATCATTAACCTCCCCCCCCCTCCCCGCCCAAGCCAGTAGAAACACCCCTCAAAAGCCACTGCCCAAGGGACATATAAGCCTAGAGTGTGAGTCACAGTTCTGCCTCTTGCTTTCTGGCTTGTTAAGTTACTTGACTACTTTTCTGACCTCATTTCCTTCATGGGTGAAACAAGGTGAGGTTCCAGATTAGTGTTTCTTTCACAACGGAGGATCCTCCCCGTGCACTTCACACTGTCTGGAGACCCTGTTGGCTGTTACCACTCTGTGCGGTCAGCAGCCCACCCACTGCACGGAGACCAGGCGTGTTGCTCTGTGCCTACAATGCACAGGACAGGCCACTATGACAGAAGGATCATCCAGTCCAAAGTGTCACTAAGGTCTAAATTGGCAAACCTTGCTTTAGATCTCGGGATCCATTTCTGTTTTCTAATTTCGTACGTAGACACTTACATTACTTATTGTTAGACTCATTTAGGAATGATTAGATACAACATGTTCTTTATTATTTTTCAGTAATATTTGGTGAAGACGTTGCCTTTGGTGGAGTCTTTAGATGTACTGTCGGCTTGCGAGACAAGTATGGTAAGTTAGTATCCTTATATATGAACAGTATTCCTGTAGAGTTGACACATCTTGGCAGTACAAAGTATGCCTGTTAAAATGTTTGCCATGTCCTTATTGCATCATCAGATTCCTTTTGTCTCCACAGCCACCTCCAGACTCCTTTGGCCTAAGTTTCACTAAATGTGTTCTAACTGTAGCTTCCCTCTGGTCTAGTTCATATTCTGTGTATTATAGATTCCAAAGTATTCTACATTAAGTGTATTGTTTGTCGTGTCATTCATACATCTGGGAATCTTCAACCTCTTATTGCTGCCCTGCCTTTGCCAGTTTCAGTCCCATTCAAAGTTCTGCCCTATTGGTCACTGCTAATAGATTTCATCTTTTATTATGTGCATTAGGATTCTCCAGAGAAATCAAACCATTAGGATATACCTATGTGTGAGTAGGTGTGTGTGTGTGTATAAAATATACCTGTATATGTATATATTTTTATATCTATATGTGCTGTAGTGTGCTCAGTCGCTTCAGTCATGTCCAGCTCTCTGACCCCATGGACCTTAGTTCGCCAGGCTCCTCTGTCCATGGGATTTTCTGAGCAAGAATATTGGAGTGTGTTTCCATGCCTTCCTCCAGGGGACCTTCAGGACTCAGAGATCTCCTGTATCTTCTGCAATGCAGGTGGATTTTTTTTTTTTTTTTTTTGCCTCTGAGCCTCTGGGGACGCCCCATCTGTATCTATGTTTATACCTGTACATACTTCCCAGATGGTGCTAGTGGTAAAGAACCCGCCTGCTAATGCAGGAGACATGAGAGACACGGGCTCGATCCCTGGGTTGGGAAGATGCCCTGGAGGAGGAAATGGCAACCCATTCCAGTATTTTTGCCTGGAGAATCCCTTGGACAGAAGAGTCACCGGTTACGGTCCATAGGGTTACAAAAAGTCAGACAGGACTGAGGCGGCTTAGCACAATACATAGATCTATATTGAGAGAGCGAGAATCAGAGATCTATATTTTAAGGAATTGGCTCACACCATTGTGGGGCTCACAACTCAGAAATCTGTAGGGCAAGCCAGCTGACTAGAAAACCAAGCAGTCTTCAGGACAAATTTCTTCTGGTTTGGGAAACCTTAGTCTTTCCCTTTAAGGCCTTCAAGTGATTGGATGAAGCCCATCCACATTAAGAAGGATAATCTGGTTTACTTAGATGTTAATCACGTCTAAAAATATCTTCCCAGAGTATCTAGACTGGTATCTGACAGCCGGGCCATATCACCTAGCCAGCTGGACACCTGTTATTAAGCATTGCAGCATCCTTTCACGTTTCATCCCCGCCAGTCAGTATCTTCTGCCTGGCACGTGATCCATTTCTGCCCATTGCTATCGCTTACTTCATTCAACTCAGAGTTAAAGCCATCAGAGGAGGCATACTGGCCCATTCCAACATCCTCACAGCAGATTTGCTCTGTAAGGCATGTGTTCCAACGCCTTGCTGTTGCGCTGCCTTCCTTGGAGGCGCTTTGACCTTTCGTCTGTTTCCTCAGTCTTATCTAATCTGGAAATCAAAGCAGTTGAGTTTGGGTAGGAGTTGACACTTGCCTTCCTTCTGGCCTTTACCACTGCCCTGTAAAGCTCATGTGGGTGGGAAAAGGAGTGAGGGGCTTTAAGATTTTTTTTTCCTCCCAGTTGTTCCTTCTTGTTCCCCTCTTCCTCTGATGTTATACTTGCATCCAGGAAACCCTAGCTGAATCCAGGAAATCAAGTGTTCCATCCCACTTGTCAGGAGCTCTCAGGTAGTTCTTTCCCCTTCCCTTTACACCAGTTTGGTTTGGGTCCTGTCCCTCTCTGCTTTCTCCTCGCTGTCTATTTTAATAGAGTCGAGATTGCTGGTTGCATCTCAGCCATCTCAAACTATCTCAATTAGCCCCAGCTAATTCTGACTGCTAGAGACTTTAGATCTTCAAAAAGAAATCAAAGGGACTTCCCTGCTGGTTCAGTGGTTGGAAATTTGCCTCCCAATCAGGGGATGTGGGTTCCATTCCTGATTGGGAAACTAAAAGTCCACATGCTGTGGGGCAGCTAAGCCCTGTGCACTGCGACCGCTGAAGCCTGCAGGCTCTAAGAGCCCGTGCTCTGTACCAGGGGAAACCTGTGTCCTGCAACTAGAGGAAGCCCTCACCCTGCAAAGAAGACCCAGTGTAGCCAAACAAACAAACAAAAAAAATAGAAACCTTTATGCATTTGCTTTCTAAATGCATATGCATTATAGGAAATTTGCAAGATGTAGAAAAGCATAATGGAGAAGGCAATGGCACCCTACTCCAGTACTCTTGCCTGGGAAATCCCATGGACGGAGGAGCCTGGTAGGCTTGCAGTCCATGGGGTCGCTAAGAGTCGGACACGACTGAGCGACTTCACTTTCACTTTCCACTTTCATGCATTGGAGAAGGAAATGGCAACCCACTCCAGTGTTCTTGCCTGGAGAATCCCAGGGACGGGGAGCCTGGTAGGCTGCCGTCTATGGGGTCACACAGAGTCGGACACGACTGAAGCGACTTAGCAGCAGCAGCAGAAAAGCATAAAGAAGAAAATAAAAATTGCCCAAACCAGCAGAGAGAAACTCGAGAAAACCACTATACATATCTTGATATTATATACACTTCAAGGACATATTTGAATATATTTATATATATTAACTAATATTTAAAGTGTAGAATTAGACTTTTTTTTTCCTTAGGATTTTTGACTCTGTTTACATTGCCCATCTGTTGTTGCTTGCTGTCTGTTTTGTCCAGTAGAGACCTTAGCATATTAATCACGTGTGTGTGCGTGCGTGCCTGCTCAGTCGCTCAGTCGTGACTCTTTGCAACCCTATGGACTATGGCCCTCCAGATTTTTCTGTCCATGGGATTCTCCAGGCAAGAATACTGGAGTGGGTTGCCATTTCCTTCTCCAGGGGATTTTCCAGACCCAGGGATTGAACTGGCGTCTCCTGTATCTGCTGCATTGCAGACGCATTCTTTACTGCTGAGCCACCAGGGAAGCCTAGCGTATTAATCATAGTTGTTTTAAATCCCCAGTCTGATAATTCCAGCATCCTTGCCACATCTGGTTCTGATGCCTGTGCTGTCTCTTCAAACTGTGCTTTTTGCCTTTTGGTGTGCCTTGTCATTCTTCCCTTGTTAGCCAGACGTGATGCATTGGGTAAAAGGAACTGCTGTAAATAGGCCTTTAGGAATGAGGTGGTGAGGTGTTCGTGGGGTAAGGGACAGTGTTCTGTAATCCTCTGATTTGGTTTGTCTTTTAAGTGAGCCTGTGCCCTTGGACCATGAGTTTCCCAAATGTTTCTCAGCTTTTTCTCTCCACCTCTGGTAGAACTGGGTGGCTAGAGAGAGCGGGAGTTGGGTCTTTTCCTGCCTTGAGGTCAGCTGGGTTCTGATGCTACACAGGCGTTTGGGCTGTGCTTAACTAGCAGGTTTTACTTGAAATGGGAGTGGTTCAGAATGGTTCCTTGTTTACTTCGCCTACTGGAGGCAAGAGGGGATTTTCTCTGACATTTACTATGGAAACCTGATCAAGCTCCTGAAGGGAAACTTCACAAAATTGTAGGGGGACCCCCTATGACTGGGTCTTCTGAGTTTTTAGCTCTCAGACTTGTCCTCACGAAGCTCCAACAGTTCCTCAGCTACAGCCCAGGTTTCCCACCCCGCTTCTGGTCTCTGCTCTGCACAGTCGAGAGTCCCTGTATTCACTGATCTGCTCTCCATTCTTGGGGATAGCCGTTTGCTCTGTGCCCTTGCTTCTCTAGCGGGTCCAGGAAAAGTTGTTGATTTTACAGCGTGTTCCGCTTTTTACTTCCTGTGAGGAAGGCTTGGCGACTTCCAAGCTTCTTCCGAATTTCCATCTCCAGTCCAGACCTCGGGCCTGAGCGCCACCTCTGTGTGTACTGCCCCTCACCCCACTGCAGTCTTCACCTGGGTGTTCCCGTCACTTCAGCCTCAGCACTTCCAAGCTCATGTTTGCAAACTCAGCTGAATTTATTATGTTCTCCCAGAAAATCCACGCCTCCTCCTACATTTCTTAGCAAATATACCATCGTCCACTTGGTTACTTAAGCCGGAAAACTGAGGAGGTCCTAGTCTCTTCCCTCTTCCTCATTCGCCAAGTTCATCAGGTCCTCTGATTTTATCTTCAGTTTGTCTTTACCGCGGCCTCTCCTTTCCATCCTCACCGCCCTGGAGGCTCACTTTGGATCCGAATCGTCTCTGCTTGGATAGTGGCCTTGCTTCTCTTAGTAATCACCCTCCCTCCTGTCCCAACCTTGATGTCAGTGTGATCAACCTAAAATGTGCATTTCTTGGCAGAATATGCAGGAGATTTTGAGATCTGCCCTCTTCCCACTCACCTGGCCTCATTTCCTTTATTAAAACTGAATTATCTCCCCTTAAGCCTGTGTGTTTTTCATCTCTCTTCCATTGCACGTGCAGTTTGGATCCCCCCCTCCCCACCCCACTTAATTCCCTGGGGAAACTCCTCTTTTACCTTCACAGGTCTTCTTTTTAAGGCTCTTCCTAAAGCAAAACAACCCAATCAAAAAGTGGGCAAAAGATTTCAACAGAAAAAAATTTCTCCAAGGAAGACATACAAGCGGCCAAACGGTACATGAAAATATGCTCAATGTCAGTAATTCTTAGAGAAATGCAAATCAAAACTACACTGAGATATCACTCACCTCACATTAAAATGGCCAACATCAAAACGCCTATGAATAATAAATGCTGGAGAGAGTGGGGAGAAAAGGGAACCCGCCTACACTACTGGTGGGAATGTAAACTGGTACAGTTACTATGGAGGATATGAAGTTTCCTTAAACAACTAAAAAGTATTTTTTACTTTGATCACTGGTATTTCCCCGGTGATCCAGTGGTTAAGAATCTGCCTGCCAATGCAGGGGATATGGGTTTGATTCCTGGTCTGGGAACTAAGATCCCAAATGCCACGGGGCAGCCAAGCCTGTGGGCCGCAGCTACTGAGCCTGTGCTCTAGAGCCTGTGCTCACGGTACAGCTAGAGAGAAAGCCTGTGTGCCATAACTCCTGAAGCTCCTGCGCCCTGCAGCCTGTGTCCTGCAATGAGAGAAGTCACTGCAGTGAAAAGCTGTGCATTGCAAGCAGAGAGTAGCGCCTGCTTGTCGCAACTAGAGAAAGCCTGCGTGTAGCAATGAACCCTCAGTGCAGCCAAAAATAAGAAATAAAAAGCAAGCAAACTAAAGATGAAGTTGCCATACGATCCTGCAATCCCACTTCTGGGCATATATCCAGAGAATACCATAATTTGAAAAGACACATAGACCCCAATGTTCATTGCAGCACTGTTTACAGTAGCCAAGACGTGGAAGCAACCTAAATGTCCATCAGCAGATGAATGGATAAGGAAGATTCAGTACATACATATGATGGAAACTGCGCCATAAAAAAAGAATGAAATAATACCATTTGTAGCAACATGAATGGACCTAGAGATTATCATACTAAGTGAAATAAATCAGATAGAAAGATAAATAGCACGTGATATCACTTATATGTGGAATCTAAAAAAAGAAAAAGATATAAATGAACTCATTTCCAAAACAGAAAGAGACTCAGTCATAGAAAACAAACTTACAGTTACCAAAGGGAAAAGGATGGGAGAGGGCTAAGTTAGGAGTTTGGGATTAACATATACACACTCCTATATATAAAATAGATAACCAACAAGGACCTACAGTATAGCACAGGGAACTATACTCAATGTTTTGTAATTACCTATTAACATAAGGGAAGAGAATCTGAAGAAGGAAAAATGTATACATATTTTTTCTTCTTCAGACTCTCAAATTCTTCATGTATATACATTATATATGAATATATGAATTGCTGGGCTGTACGCCTGAAACTACTGTTGCCAAGAAGAGAGAAAAAGGTTCTTCCTGACTCTCTGAGCTAATCCAGTCACTGCTTTATCACTGTCCAGATGCTTACATCTTTTGCATATTGCAAAATTACATGTTGTAATTGTCTTCCCAAGAGATTTCTACACCGGGCAATTTCTCCAAGGCAGTAGGCATTTAAGTCATCTTGGATCCTCAGCTTCTAATATATATTCTAATACTATCAGACAGTATTGATTGAGTGAATGTTGCTGAGTGTAGTTACCCTTCACTTCTTTCACCAAGACGGGGGCCTGCTGCCTCTGAAAGGGGATTTCCTTATATTTCCCTTTAATGATTTTAGTTGGTCCCATTTTTCCTTAAAAATAGCTTAAACCAGGGAGAAACTAGCTATCACTTGAAAAAGTCCACTGCTCATAGAAGGCGCTGGCAGATTTATGTTTACATGACGAGGAGTTGAGCTAATTGACAGCTATTTAATTCTGAGCTTTACTGTAAGCGGATGTTGTGAATTTTTACACTAGCTTTAGGACTATGAATTCGAATTTTGAATAATTCCAGATCAATATGAACAATTAAATCACCATCACTCTAAGAGGAAATGAACTTGTTTTCAGGAGTGAAGAATAAAGGAAATGGGGAAGATAAATCTATCCAAACAGAACTTTTTGTATATTTAAGAAATAGCACATCTTTTAAAAATACTGTTCTACCCTTTTGAGTATACGCTGGGAATTTAAAGCTATACAGAAACATTCTTGGCTTGGTAGTCTCTTTTTTTTAAGTTAAAAGATTTCATATTTATTTAATTAAAAAATTTTTAATTGAAATATAATTGATTTACAATATTTTGTTTCAGGTGTACAACAAAGTGGTTCAGTTATACATATTTATATGTATTCAAATCTATATATTTTTAAAGATTCTTTTCCATTATAGTTTATTACAAGATATTGAATATAGTTCCCTGTGCTATACAGAAAATCATTGTTGTTTAAAGATTTTGTATTGAAAAGAATTACAAAGATTATGTTGATGTTACTGAATGCTTTGAATGACAGCAGGAAAACCTCTTGTGGGGAATTGATTTACTTTCTGGGGAGAGCTGGGTGTTGAGAAGGGATCAGCCAGTAGGTGGCAGCCTACACTTTGAAATGAGACCGTCCCTATTGAGGGTTTTAAATTCGACCAGAAGAGAGTTTGGATTGAGGGTTACTGACATAATAAATATTGTCAAGCTGAATACTACTTAATATTACAAATAAGAAATTGGCTCATTAGGAGCAATGCTATTAAAACAAACTAAGGGAGATAGAACTTAAAAAAAGTTTTTTTTGGTATGCCATGTGGGATCTTATGTCCCTTATCAAGGATTGAATCTGTGCCCCTTGCATTGGAAGGGCAGAGTCTTAACCCTGGAACCACCAGGGAAATCCTAAGAGAGAGCTGTTTTGTACCCTAGAAACCCAGATGAGTGCGAGTTTAGCATCACCAATCTGCATTTCTGCTTCCTGGTCCTTTGACAGAACAGAAAAAGAGTGCTTGGAAACACTTGAACATAGTAAAACTTAACCTCATTAACACACGGCGGGTTTACCTTTTTATGTGAGATAACTCCTTGATGGCCAGTTCGATCCCTAGGTCAGGAAGATCCCCTGGAGAAGGAGATGGCAACCCACCCCAGGATCCTTGCCTGGGAAATCCCATGGACAGAGGAGCCTGGTGAGCTCCACTCTGTGGAGTCTCAGAGTCAGACACAGCTGGGTGACCAAGCATGCATGCATGGAGGTGAGAGAAGGAACAGCAGAGGACTTGCCGAATCCATTTACAGGCCTAACCATCTGCCTTTTCATGGGATTTGATGTTTTTCCATGACTATTCATTTCTGTCCACCTCGACTGTGGCTTGTAGCAGCATGGGAAAAGGAATATAATCACTCACTTGTTTTCTTATGTAAACTGCAGAGAAATTGTATAACCAGATGCTTTAAGACACTGAATTCGGGAAGGAAAACTAGGACAGGCATGGGGAGAAGGCGAGTTTTCTTCTGTCATCTGCCAATATTTGGAAATTGACTTTGAGCTGCAGCATACTTGTCAGTAAAGTGAAAGAAGAGCATGTGTTTAGGTATTCTTTTATCTTTTTTAGAAAGAGGAACACATTTGCTTTAGGCTTTAATTTCTTTTACATTAAGAGGTTTTATGAGTATAATAATTATGCCATCTTAGAACTGTGGTCTGCTTTGGGCACTTAATTCTCTCTTTTTAATATTGTTGGGGTATTGTTGATCTACAATGTTGTATCAGTTTCAGGTGTACAGCAAAGTGATTCAGTTATACATACACATATATTCATTATTTTTCAGATTCTGTCCCCATGTTAGTATTACAGAATATTGGATAAAGCTTCCTGTGCTGTACAATACCTTGTTGATTATCTGCTTTAATAGAGAGTAGTTATGTATTTCTTAATTTTCCCTTAAAGAGTCCCCTTTCCAGTATACGTTTTAAATGTGGAGGCTGAAGGCAGAGTCTTTTGACATGTCTCATACTTGTACCTGAAATAGGAAATTAGCATCTGCAGCAGGAAAAAGTGAGCTTACATTATATGTTGCTCCTGCAAAGAGAGAGTTACTCGAATGATGACCATTCTCTTGGATCCCGTGTCAAATTCCACTGAAGAAACGGAGTCTGTGAGATGGGGTTCGGCCTCTGGCCAGTTAAAACTAATTTTGCTGGGAAAAAACAATTTGGTGAACCAGTGACAGTTCTCTGGGAATATGGACTATCTGACTTATCTCTGCGCTTGAAGTATATACATTTAAGACTTCAGGACAGACTGAATACCAGATTTAGACTGTAAGGTATCTTAACTGTTCCATGAATTTGGAGCAAAAACAAGAATTCATAAGATGGTGTAAACTTTTTTTTTTCTAATATGCTTAAAAAACTGTTTTAAAAGGATTGCTAGTAGTTGTGCTTTTCTTCCTTCCTAGAAGTCAGGCACTTCACATTGCTCCCGCTATTATAAGGCCCCTTTGTTTACTAAAAGCACACATGTAGACGCATTAGTTAAAGAACATGTCAAAATGCCTTTCTTTTTATCCAGTTGAAGGAGTTATCCTCAAAAATGGGATGAATGTATTATTAGCATATACTTTACTTGTATTAGTTTCCTTTACATATTTCTTTAATGTCTTTTTGTAAATTTTTATTAAAGAAAAATATATTAGAATTGGTACAGTCACTGTATTTCAACTTCTCAAACTGAGTGTCATCACAGTCACCATGATGACCAGTGACTTAACAAATAACATTTAAGAGATTTAGATATTTAATCTATTTTGTAGGGTATTAGTGTGTGTATGTGCTCAGTCGCTAAGTCGTGTCTGGTTCTTTTGCAACCCCGTGGACAGTAGCCCACCAGGCTCCTCTGTCCATGGGATTTCCCAGGCAAGAATACTGGGAATGGGTTGCCATTTCATTCTCCAAGGGATCGTCCTGACCCAGGGATTGGACTCTTGTCCAGGCAGATTGCTTACCACTAAGCTGCCAGGGAAGGCTACGGCGTATTAGAACTGGAGGGAAATTGAGTATGTATCTAGGAATTCTCAGCTAGGGTGGCTTTGCCCTCCTGGGAGCATTTGGCCACATCTAGAGAGACATTTTTGGTTGTTGCATCTGGAGATTGCCACTATACGAAGCGGGTAGGGGTCAGGGATGCTGATAATCATCTCCTGGGGCAGAAGGCAACTGTCTAAACAGAGAATGATTTGACCCCAAATGGCAAAGCTCTGAGTTGAGAAACCTTGATCCCGCCCTTCTTCACATTACGCAGAGACTGAAGTTCTGAGAGGCTAGATGCTGTTGCCAGGTTGCCCAGGGCAAGTGGGGGACCAGAGCCAGAACGCAGTTCTGAGCTCTTGGTTCTACATTGTTTTTGTTTTTATTTAGGAATTATTTATAAATGAGCAACTCATTGATATAGAAAAGCATGAGAAATATAAGGAATTGATAAGGAATTTTAATAAACAAAGCTTAAGGGTTTGGATTGTTCATGGGATCAGAAGCAGCTAGTCATCAGTAATCGGTATTAAAAAGTTTTAATGACATTTTTTGTGACTCTTGTGGACAAATTTTTTAATGCATTAAGCTGTTCTGAGGTGGCAGCTGGTGCTTTAATGTTTTTTTTTTATCTTAGTTGATTAAACAGTAAATGTTAGAACTGCCAGCAGGTGTTCTCTTTGACATTTTCAGCATCAGGTGTAATGCCCTTAAGCCAGTTTTTCTCAACATTGTTTGACAATGGCAGGCTTTTAAAATGATCAGATGTGAGCACCATCAGGGGCTTAGGAGATGGGCTTAGACTAAAGTAGACCAGGAAAAATGGGAATAGCGGTCATTATTGTCAGAAAGGATAAACTTGATTCATGTATCTTTTTAAACATCATCATTAAAATTTTTGAAAAATGAAAGTATATCAAGGACAACTTAGATTAAAAGAGAGTAAAAAGTCTTGTTTTATATTTTCACTGTCAAGTATGATATATCTCATTTGTCCATCTATTATCAGGGATAATGTTACTACGTAGCTTCCTAAATCTGGTGCTAGGTCTTATGAAAATTCTTTTCTAGACTAGTACTTTTTTTTTTTTTATTTTAGTTTTTGGGCATGCTGAGAGGCATGTGGGCTCTTAGTCTCCTGACCAGGGATTGAACCCAAGGCCCCCACATTGGAACCGTGCAGTCTTAACCACTGGGCCACCAGAGAAGCCCCGAGGCTGGTACTTTGAACAGAGGGGAAAACACAAACTTCTTTCTTTAGCATGTCATATTTCTTGGGTTAGGATGTGCTTGGTATTTTTAATTGTTTTAGTTGGGACAGCTTACTTCCTAATTTTTACACATTACAACCAGCAGTTTTTTTTAACTTCATTTTTCATGGTTTCAGAATTGCTGCTCATTTGACTCAAGTCTAATTTTTGAATTATAAGGCTTCATTTTAGATCCCAGATATGAATCCCAGATTCATTTCATTCCCAGGGAATGAAAGAGGACCAGTAATGATTTTTATATGGGCAGTTCAGATTGCTCTGTATCTGGGAATCCATGGCTTTTCCCACCCTCTTTTATTTGTCTTAAGGAAACAGATCTCAAACTCATTAAATTACAACTAAGAACGCTCTTTCTTCTAAAAGTAGTGTGCCCGGTGGCCATGGCAGCTTAACTTTGACATGCTCTGATGTGGAGCTGTTTGTTGTCACTTACCTGTCTCAGGAGGTTTGAATCTAAATGTGTAGGTGGTTACATGGCTAGACAGTCTGTGCTTCAATTCTAAATCGAAATTCCACTGGTTAGCACCTTGCATGGAGAGGGCAATGGCAGCCCACTCCAGTACTCTTGCCTGGAAAATCCCATGGACGGAGGAGCCTGGTAGGCTGCAGTCCATGGGGTCGCTAGGAGTCTGACACGACTGAGTGACTTCACTTTCACTTTTCACTTTCATGCATTGGAGAAGAAAATGGCAACCCACTCCAGTGTTCTTGCCTGGAGAATCCCAGGGATGGGGGAGCCTGGTAGGCTGCTGTCTGTGGGGTCGCACAGAGTCGGATACGACTGAAGGGACTTAGCAGCAGCAGCAGCACCTCCCATGCAGTTACAAAGTCATGGAACAATTAAATGCCAACTTTCTAGTCAAGTTGGGAGTAGCCAGTAAAAGCAGCCCTGCATGGAGAACAAATATTTATGTCATCTACAAGATCCTTATAGAGTGAGACCTTCTATGGCAAGTCAGAGATGATGGGAGCCCAGTGCTTTGTTTTCTGTTCCTAGTGTGTGTCTCCATGGCTTTGATTGGCAAATAGGATGAGGGATCAGTTAGGTAAAGGTTGGTGAGTGTCATGTGCTAAGGAATCACTTGGGAAACCTGTTGGACAAAAAGTTTTTGGTTTCTGACTGAGCAGCTGTACCCAAAGGCAGCTTCAGCAGTGAAATGCCTGACCTTCTCCAGGGGCATCCTGCCAGCCCTCTCCCCTCCAAGGGCCTCTGATTACCAGCCAGAAGTGGTGGCATTGGGGCAATCTTAAAATTAGCCAAAAGGTTCTTTTCCTGTAGTTTTGGCTTCTGGACACTTAAGCACTGTTGGTAATAAGGGATTTCTCCTCATTTCTGTTTCTGGGCAGGCTGCTCCTTTTCACCCTCCTCTTTTTTCTCTTCCCGTCACTGCCGGCTTGGAGTGCAGCAGAAACAAAGAAGCTAATTTCTCAGCCAAAAGGGAACACACACAAACAGTACTATGTGCTAAATTAATCAAGATCCTATAGGTGCTGAACTTGATCAGTTTGTTCTTTGAAAATGGAAAGGTTCCTCAAAACTCAAGAAGAAAACCGTTATATAACTTTGCTGCTGCTGCTGCTGCTAAGTCGCTTCAGTCGTGTCTGACTCTGTGCGACCCCATAGATGGGCAGCCCACCAGGCTCCCCCGTCCCTGGGATTCTCCAGGCAAGAACACTGGAGTGGGTTGCCATTTCTTTCTCCAATACATGAAAGTGAAAAGTGAAAGTGAAGTCGCTCAGTCGTGTCCGACTCTTAGTGACCCCATGGACTGCAGCCTACCAGGCTCCTCCATCCATGGGATTTTCCAGGCAAGAGTACTGGAGTCGGGTGCCATTGCCTTCTCCTTATATGACTTTAGGAAGATGTTGTTTCATTCATCAGAAGGAGAGAGGAACATGTGAAATGGCATAAACCCATACTATCTACTCAAATCTAAATTAAACACCAATAAACTAAAGGGAAAAGTTCCATGGCCTTCTGAACAAATTCCTGAGTCCAATAGGGCAACTTAGTCATTTGCCCAAAGAAGGTACCTTTTCCATTGTTAAATGTTCTACTGAGTTTCTGCCCAGGGACCTTCTAGTTTTTGATTATTCTGTGTATATATGTGTGTACATATGTATCTCAAGGCTATGACTCCGCTTACAGTGTTTAACCTTTATACAAAAAGAGAAAAGTTGGATGTGGTGGCATGCAATTATTGCACTGGCCATGTTCTTTTAAATGGCCTTTCTTTATCCCATAGTCTGTCGAAAGGGACTCATGTAGGGAGCCAGGAACTTCTCGCCTACACAGCCTCTCCTGACTTCTCTCAGATAATCAGAAGCAGGATTTAAGCCAAATAGTCTCAGTGAAGTGTTGCCCTCACTCCGTCCTCACCAAATTACTTTCATTCCCATTTCTACCTAGTTCCTGTTGTTTCTTTCTTTTTCTTTTAAATTTTATTATTTATTTTGGCTGTACTTCATCTTCTCTGCGGTGCACGGGCTTCTCTAGTTGCCATGAGTGTGTTCTAGAGTGCATGGGCTCAGTGGTTCTGGCATGTGGGCTCAGCTGTGACTTGTGGGATCTTAGTTCCCTGACCAGGGATCGAACCCCGGGCCCCCAGCATTGGGAGTGCAGATTCTTAACCACTGCACCACCAGGGAAGTCCCCCGCTGTTTCTGCAGGCAGAAGGCAGCTCACTACTCAGCTTTAGCTCCCACTAACACTTAAGGATTTCAGTTAAGTGAAATTTCGGTAAAATTTGTTCCCAGTGTTTCCAGGCTGGGTGATCCTGTATTATTGTTTGGTCACTAAGTCGTGTCTGACTCTTTATGACCCCATGGACACACCAGGCTTCCCTGTCCTTCATTATCCCCCGAAGTTTGCTCAGACTGGTGTCCATCGAGTTGGTGATGCCATCCAGCCATCTCATCCTCTGTCATCCCCTTCTCCTCCTGCCCCCAATCCCTCCCAGCATCAGGGTCTTTTCCCATGAGTCAGCTCTTCACATCAGGTGACCAAAGTATTGGAGCTTCAACATCAGTCCTTCCAATGAATATTCAGGATTGACTTTCTTTAGGATTGACTGGTTTGATCTCCTTGCAGTCCAGGGGACTCTCAAGAGTCTTCTCCAACACCACAGTTCAAAAGTATCAATTCTTCAGTGCTCAGCCTTCCTTAGGTGATTCATTTTTACTAAGGGAGCAGTAGCCAAGTGAATGAGAAATCTTTCACAGTTTATACTTCCTGGTGGCCATGGAGTGCTACTGTTGTCAACTATGTCTATCCACTTCCCATTGTCTCAGAAAAGTCTCTGTGGTCCAGATTTATAGGATCAGAGAACAGACATGGTACTTAAGATAAGCTGTAGATGGCTTTCAGTGGGAGAGGGTTTTAACATACTAGTATTTCCTTGCTGCAAGTCCCCTTCTGGTTTGATCTGTGTCTCTTTGTGGATTCTCATGGGGTCTCAGTTCAACTGCAAGACCCTTTTGTCCTTACTTTCAGCAGGAGTGCTAAGGGCTCAGGCCCAGTTGTTAGGCTTTGATGTGGTTTCTCTTTTCCTCTGGGGGAGTCTCTCTGGTGGAGGCTTCAGCAGTTGGTCACTGTCTTGCCTTGCCTGTCCCCTTCTCGCCCCCTCTGTGTGCACAGCTGTAAGTGGACCAGTGTCCAGCCTCTGGAGAACAGCCAAAGGAAGGAAATGAAGAGGCCTCTGTTGATGGTTTCAGTGACATGGATCTCTGGTCCCTGACTTTGCTAGCATGGGGGTCTCAGGGGTGCTCAAGGCGACTTTGATCTTCATCACTTCCTCCAAATTATCTCCTGCCTACATAGAATCTAAGTAAAAATGATGTGCTAGCTATGGGAGTGTAAGATCAAGACAAGCCACCTGCCTTTAGTCTCTAATTAGAATGCTTCTTCTGTGTTCCTCCCGTGTAGATATTCTGGGGCCTCTGCTGCCTGGCAACTCCAGCAGTTTCTTTGTTTAGGTCAGTTTTATAATTTCTGCAGAACTGAAAGATTGCCACTCAAAATAGCCCCAGGTCAGTTCAAGCATGTGATAGCCTTGATAGGCCAAGTAATGGATAATGAAGGCAGAGACTGGCTGAATTACACTTAATGGAGAAAGACTGGCACTGACTATTATCATTGCCACATTGACTAATGGGCACAGGAAATAGATGGTTAATATTAATGTGTCATCTGACAGGTAAAAAACACATCCTCAAACTTTGTCTTAGGCTGAGGCACTTCTTTCAGATTTCCTTGGATTACTCAGGTTATTTTCCTGGGTACAGAGACCAATGCACTAGGTCCATAAGCTTGTTGGAGATGCATCTTAGGAGGGTCGATGCCTTTCAGTGGCATGGTGCTTATGTGGGATAAGTATCAGACATAGGTCTCCAGGTGACCATACCATTCACTACCCAGCACTGATGCTCAACGGCGCCCGTAGGTTGCAATTCTGATACTTCTGTTTCACCCCAGAGATTGTGAGTCAGTGGTCTGGGGTGTGGCCAGGGTGTTGGGAGTTTTCACAGGTCCCCAGGTGATTCAAATGTGCAGCCAAGTTTGAGAACTCCTGTTCCAAAAGGTACTAAAAATTTTCAACATGTAGTCTCTGCGTTTTAGGACATCCAGTAAACTTGGTCTGCCAAAGCATCGCCTCCATGGTGAGTAAAATAACAGTGTAAGAATGAAATAACAATATGAAATGATGCAAGACATGCCTCGAAACTTTCCTTTTAGTCCAAAATGTACATGACAGAGGGTGAATGAAATTGTGTGCTGAGAATTTTGGTGGAAAATGGCAGCTGAGTCTTCTGGAAAAAGAGCGGGATATAGATATCGACATTCATTCCCTTCTTAATTCCCACTAATATGTCAAGTGATCTTCTTTTGTAAGGGGCTAAATTCATAAGGATGGGGACAGTGGGACTGGAGACAACATGAATGGCAACTCATTCCAGTATTCTTGCCTGAGAATCCCATGGGCAAAGGAGCCTGGCGGGCTACAGTCCATGGGGTTGCAAAGAGTCAGACATGAGTGACCAACTAACTGAGCAGCACAGTTTCAGAAAAATTTGATTTCAAATTAATGTTGTTGAATGTATTGGTTTAGTGTTCTCTGTGTAAGAAATTATCTATGCTTAAAAAATAGGGATATTGCTAGTTTTATAAAACTTCTGTCTGTACAAATTCAAGTAACATTAGAATGCAAATTTAAGTTAACGTTTGATGTCTTTTTTATTTAAAAAGTGTTGACATATTTTGAATCCTGTTGTAAAAAATGTGATGACATAGTTAAATTGATTGTTTAGGATCTAATGCTGGCCACAGGCTTGGGGACACTGAGGCATAAAGGTGGGAAGAGCAAGAGCAGGATGATTGCTGATTACAGAGGTTCTTAAGTTTTAGTGCACATCAGAGTCACCTGGAAGGCTTGCTCCATCACAGATTACTGATGCTACCCCCAGAGTTTCTGATTGAGTAGGTCTTACATGGGGCCCAAGCATTTTTTACTTCCAGCAAGTCTGCAGATGCTGCTGCTGGTGGTCCAGGAACTGTAGTTTGAGAACCACGGAGTCTGTCTGAGAGGTAATGAGCGTCTGACCTGTGGCAGTGGAGGAAAGGTGGAGCCAGGAAGGGGTGAGTGAAGAATCATTTGGGCAGACCAAGAGGACGCATGATGTTTTACAGGTGGAGGCAGATGGAAAGTAAAGGATTGAGGGCAGTTGTCAGGGGGTAAATATTGAAATATTGACCATGAAGTTTCCATTGGGTATGCAGTTAGGAGGCCCTCCATGACTTGTGACCTACAAAATAAAATAATTTTCATGGAAGAGTGGGGTCAGAAACAGATTAGATGGCTAACGTTTTGAGGAGATGTGATTATCCTGTAAGAGTGTATAGAATATAGATTTCTTTAATTCTGAAACATTGGATTGTCCTCTGTACCATCGCTTATTTTAGCTGGCCATCTGGTTTGGACCAAACTAAAAGCTTCATCAAATTGCACATTGTGATACTTGCTAACTTTCCCCCTGACCTCTTATTTAAAAATGGATCTGATGTTTAAAAGGTTTATTTCAAATAAACCAGTTTATTTCAAGTGAAACTCATGCTTCTGAATGTATGTGTGTTGGTTTTAAATCAGTGTGGCAACTATTTCTCTTTCATTTCGTTACGTGTAGTGACTTTCAGGCTGCCACTTGGATCCTGCTCTGTGGATTCTTGAAACAAGCCAAATCGAAAACTTCAGCTATGGAGTTCTTTTTTCTTTTCCAATTATTTTTTCATTGGAGTACAGTTGATTTACAGTTTTGTGTTAGTTTCAGAGTTATCGAGTTCTGATGGTTTTATATTGGGGTTTCTCTCACTACTGTCCCTACTGTGACTGTTAGAATCCACTCCCTCCTTCCTTCTCTTTCCTTTTTTAAAAATTTAAAAAATTGAAATGTAGTTGATTTATTGGGTTTCCCAGGTGGCAGAGTGGTAAAGAATCTGCCTGCCAATGCAGGAGATGCAAGAGACTCAGGTTTGGTCCCTGGGTTGGGGTGATCCCCTGGAGTAGGAAATGACAACCCTGAAAAATTCCATGGACAGAGGAGCCGGTGGGCTTCAGTCCAGGGGGTTGCAAAGAGTCGGACATGACTGAGAACAAGTTCATTTATAACGTGTTAGTTTCTGGTATATAGCAAAGTGATTCAGTTTTTTTATATATATATACACATGTTCTTTTCCGTTATGGTTTGTCACAGGACGTTGAACGTGTCCCTGTGCTGTACAGTAGGACCTTGTTGTTTATTCATTCTGCATGTACTAGTTTGCATCTCCTAACCCCACACTCCCAGTCCATCCCTACCCCCCACCCCTTGGCAACCATAAGTCTGTCCTCTATGCCCATAAGTCTGTTTCTGTTGTGGATAAGTTCATTTGTATCATATTTTAGATTCCACATATAAGTGATATCATATGGTATTCGTCTTTGTCTGACTTACTTCACTTAGTATGATCATCTCTAGCACCATCCATGTTGCTGCAAATGGTGTTATTTCATTCTTTTTTATACATCCTCCTTATGTCTGATCTGAATGATTGCAATCTTTGTCTCGAGTCTGTTCTTACTCTCCTCCCTACTCTATTTTGTATTATATACATCAGTGAGATTAATTTTTCCACAGTACAGCTCTGATCATGATACTTTCTTGCTTAAAATATTCCTCCTGTTGAATGGTAAAGTCCAGTTTCCCTAGCCTGTGTTTAAGACTGTAAGGTGGTCTGGCTTTGATTTTTCTTTCCAGCTTTGGCCCCCCGCTGCCCCACCACACTCTTGGCTGCATCCACTCTGTTTCAAGCTGCCCTTTTGTGTATATGGTGTTATTTCTGCACCTCAAAAAGTCCTCCCCTGCTTCAACTCTGACCCTACCCCTGACCCAGTTCTTCTTTTTCAGCCTTTGCCATCTCAAAGTAATTTCTCTTGATTCTTCTATTTCCATCCAACATTGCATCCATAACTCATATGCTTATTTTGTCCCATGTTTTACTTATATTTACAGTTCATCTTCTTATCTCCCATGAGGCCCAGAATAGCGCCAAGCATGGAAATTGGTTGAATGAATGCAAGAGTGGGCAGCTGGTTGTCAAGACTTAGTGCGAACAAAGTGATGATTCATTTAACTGCCACAGCAGGAGAATTACCTATTAGGAATGACTTCTAACGGGATTTTATTTTTATAGCTGCTGTGAGGAGGGCTTAAGGGACTTCCTTAAGGACAGTTTGTCAGCTTCGTCAGATCTTTCTTCCATCAGAAATCTTTTTTATTTAACTTAATTCTTACTTTTTGATTGTGTCCTAGGTAGTTCAGTGAGCTGAATACTATTCTGATGCATGTGGGTTGTCACTATATTATATTATGCCATTTATGGCATGCTTATTAAGTATTGCCTGATGACCCATATTTATGTATATGTGACACATGTACATGTATATTTATTTTATCTGAAATTCATTTGGTGACCAGCTGTGTTTTTCCACATGGTGGTTATTAATTAGGTGAACTAATGGGTTCACTAGCCTCTGTAATGATCACCAGGAATGTTCTCCTTTGCTGAAAAATCAATTTTTATTGGAGTATAGTTACATTACAATTTGTGTTAGTTTCTGCTGTACAGCAAAGGGAATCAGCTGTGTGTATCCATATATCCCCCTTTTTTGGATTTCCTTCCCACTTAGGTCACCACAGAGCACTGAGTAGAGGTCCCTGTGCTGTGCAGGAGGCTCTCATGTTTCCTATCTTATGCATAGTGTCAGTCGTGTATACATGTCAAGCCCAATCTCCCAATTCATCCCACACCCACTTCTCACCTTGGTATCCATATGTTTGTTCTCTTTGTCTGTGTCTCTATTACTGCTTTGCAGATAAGATAAATCTTTACAGTTTTTCTAGATTCCGCATGTATGCATTAATATATGGTATTTGTTTTTCTCTTTCTGACTTACTTCGCAGTCTCTAGGTCCATCCACGTCTCTGCAAATGGCCCAGTTTTGTTCCCTTTTATGGCTGAGTAATATTCCCTTGTATATATGTACTTCATCTTTATTCCTCTGTTGATGGACATTTAGGTTGCTTGCATGTCCTGACTATTGTAAACAGTGCTGTAATGAATAGTGGGGTGCATTTATCTTTTTGATTTGTGGCTTTCTCTGGGTGTTTGCCCAGAACTGGAATTTCTGGAGCATATGGTAGTTCTATTTTTAGTTTTTAAAGGAACTTCCATATGGTTCTCTGTAGTGGCTGTTCCACTTTTTGATAAATTCCATTGATGTTTGCTGACTCTACTTTTATTTTCTCTCTGAAGTGTGAACTGGAAAAGTGCTGTAAACAAGTACTTAGACTGTACAAGTACCATGTAGAATTTTTTTGTTATCATTTATTTTAGAGAAAAAAATACAGCTAGCAAAGGAAATGATAATGCTATAGGTTATAAAAATTATGAAACATTTCAGATTTAGAAGAGAATGATATCATTAAATCTTCAAAACTAAATTCCTTTTGACTGAGCATCAAGCACTTGGGCCTTATAGACTGTTTTACTTTGGGGACCACGTTATGGATTGTAATTTATGGTGTCTGTGTTTCGCTCTGCCTGAATATGGACTTTGAGTTATATCTCTAGCCCTGTGACTCACAGATACTTATACTTTAAAAAGGGCTGATAGAGTTAGTGAATGTTATTTATTTTCTGGTTAAAACTGGTCCTTCATTCTCTTGAGCTTTATTTTATTAATAGCTCTTCAGTTCGGACTTAGAATTGGTTTAATGTCAACTTTCTCCTATTTACAAAGGGGAAAGCTCATTTATTTTTCATGCTTCTTTGTCGTGTTGTTCCCTCTGCTTCTGAGAAAAGGGCACCAGCCTATTTAGACAGGGACGTTTCGGCTATTTATAAAGTGAAGCAGGTTAATTGAAATTGACAGCTTGGTAATGTCCTCCGTGGCTTATGACGCACATGGATGATGTTGGTGTGCCGTGTGGCCTTCTAGGCAGGAATCTGCCGGAGGAATGTGTGTGCTTTGAGCTCTGGTTTTGACGTAGGTACTGGGTACGGATATGTTTTAGGAAACATCTTATTTCCATATAAATGAAGGAAGATTAAAAAAAGCTTTTTTTTTTTCTAAGATGGTTTTCCCTGAAATTCCAGCTGCTATCACAAGGATGATGAAAATATTTCTTTTGCTTTTCTGGAAAAACAACTTTAGTTATTATTCATGCATAGTGAAGTCATTATAGGTTTATTCAGAAATACATTTTGTATTCATTCATTGGAATCTTTTTTCCAGCATCAGCTATGTATACATTTTTTTGAAAAAATATGCATTTTTGTATGCATTTCTCTAAAAAACACTCTAGGCTCTCAATAAGTTTTAGATAGCTTCACTTAATATATTTGTATAGTTTCATCAATAAGTATGTCCATTTGATTATCAGAAAAAGAAGAACCAAATAGGTCGTTTTCTTTCTTACACGATGGAACTCTGGTTCTTCTTCTGAGACATAATAAAACATCAGTTTGACTAAAATGAGTTTTTGTGTTTTTCTTTCCATGTGTCACTTAAAGAAGAGTCTTACTTAACCTTGCTGCTGCTGCTGCTGCTGCTAAGTCGCTTCAGTCGTGTCCGACTCTGTGCGACCCCATAGACTGCAGCCCACCAGGCTCCCCTGTCTCTGGGATTCTCCAGGCAAGAACACTGGAGTGGGTTGCCATTTCCTTCTCCAATACATGAAAGTGAGAAGTGAAAGTGAAGTCACTCAGTCGTGTCTGACTCTCGGCGACCCCATAGACTGCAGCCTACCAGGCCCCTCCATCCATGGGATTTTCCAGGCAAGAGTACTGGAGTGGGGTGCCATTGCCTTCTCCGAACCTTAGAGGGTTGTATAGTACCTATTCCCCTAAAACCCAGGCATTCAGATTACATTTGTTTAGATTTAGTTTCATGAAAGACAAGGTGATTTTGTTAGTGGGAAATGGGTCTCCTTAAATCACACTGATAATGCTCAGAAACAAAGTTTCAGCTTACACATAAGTGTTAAAATATCAGTGGTTGATATTACACTTATACTTGGTCCCCTATGGGCCTGTAGCCCTCATCAAAGTCAGTGTTGGGAGATTCCTGCAGATGCCCAGGGCTCTGGGGTACTGAGTTGGTTCTGTTCTGCCAGGGTCATGTGGTTAACTCTGTGGATCATGTAAGGAAGGGTGTTACTCAAATGCCAGGTGAGCAGCACAGAGTTCAGGACCAGACCTTGGTTTGCTCATGCCCAGTCAGGATAGAATTGCAGTTATCAGAATCAGCTGGCCCTCGTTTCCAGGCAGTGTCTTAGAATGCTTTGGTCGCCTGGGGCTCAGTCCTTAACTTGCATAGTCTCCAGGCTTCTGCGTTTATACAGCTGCAGCCGCAGAGCATCTGTTCCTCCATCCAGGAGCTACCCTTGATTGGCAGCCCTTCATTCCCACTCCTAAGATATCTTCTTTGTTGTTGTTGTTATTGTTATTTTTTAATGGAAATATAGATGACGTGCAATATTATGTGAGTTTTATGAAATGATCACCACCGTCACTTTGATCACTGTGACCATTTTGACCATCTCTACTCCTGGGATATATCTCGCTTGTGGAAGGTTAGTGGCTGGGCCTCTTGTGTGTAGTGCTTCTGAGGTGGCTCAGTGGTAAAGAATCCTCCTGCAGTGCAGGAGATGCAAGAGAGGCAGGTTCAGTCCCTGGGTTGGGAAGATCCTCTGGAGGAGGAAATGGTAACCCGCTCCAGTATTCTTGCCTGGAGAATCCCATGGACAGAGGAGCCTGGTGGGTAACAGTCCACGGGGTTGCAAAGAGTTGGACACGTCTGAGTGACTGAACATACACGGGTTTGCATGTATAGCCCTCCTCTGCCCAATGGTAAACCTCTGTCTTTGATGAAGGTGGGTGCCGGCCTCCTGCTGTGCCTATTCGTGGTCTTGCTAATGGAACAAGATTGTGATTTCTAGGTTACAGTTGCTTGTCACAACTCTGCTACCATGACTGGCCTTCCTTCCTTGCCCTTCTACAGCCATCACCCCAGATGGAGAGAGTACTCACTGTAGAGTGACTCCAAGCGCCCTTGACTTCGCCTGCCATGCTGAGTAGGCTCCTCCAGCTGGTGGTCTGGGGGTCTTGAAGACTGCTTATGGGCCCCTGTGCCTCAGTGCCAGCCCTTAGGATCTCTCTGCTCCCACTTGCCTCTCCTCTCACAATGCTTAAATCCCATTGATTTTCTAGTGTCACGCAGACATTTTCTCCATTTTATTTTCATTACCACTGTCCTGATAATATTTTACATTCTTAAAATACTTCTGGTTTGCAAAGGACTTGTACATGCCTATTGTGTTTGTTTCTGAGTGGTAGGCAGGTTAGTGATTTTTATCCTAATTTTATGAACGAAGAGACTGAAGCCCAGTCTAAGATCACACACTCAGAAAGTGGTAGAACCACATCTAAACCTGTGAGTTCTGACCCAAAGCCCACATTTTTGACTACACTACTCACTAATATATATGGGTCAGGAAGATCCCTTGGAGACAGAAATGGCCATGCATTCCAGTATTCTTGCCTGGGAAATCCCTTGACAGAGAAGCCTGGCAGGCTACAGTTGGTGGGGTTGCAAAGAGTTGGACATGACTAAGCTACTGAGCACTTCCCATCTTTAGCTGCCGTTACTCTCTAGTCTCTTTGTACTTTGTCTGCCTTGGTTCACTTCCCAACTCTGAATTTGCACATTATTTCTTGCCTCTGTGTCTTTGATAGCTGTTCCTTCTTCTACCTGTGCCTAGTGAGATTCTGCCCATTTATTCAGTGCCCAGTTCCAGCACATTCTCTTTCATGAAACTTGGCAGGATTCCTCCAGGCCTGAAAGAATCTCTTCTTCCCCCTCCTCTAATAACATTTTATTTTTGTATCTCTTTCCTGTATCATAGTTATTTATATTTGTCCTATCTCCTTTTTACCTTGTAGGTTGTTTGAATATTTAAATGTTTAACATTCTTTAAATGGTATCTCAGCTCTATCATTTATCGTACCTTGTATATGGCCAAGTATATATTGTATGAATGTTTATTCCACTGGGGAAAAACACATTATATCAAGTAATACATTCCCTGGGTCAGAGTTGAAGTTCTGATGGTGTCAGAAGGATGCAGGGCTTGATAGTACCTTGCCACATCTATCTAATAACTTAGTTATTAGATGTCAGAAAGATGCAGGGCTTGAATAGTACCTTGTCACATCTATCTAATAACTTAGTTAAATTTGAGGTACCTCCCTTTGTTAGTATATTCTCAGTTTATCATATTTCATAGGTATCTAGCTCATTTATTAAAGAGCTTATCTAACTTGCAACAAATTGAGCACATTGTTCATCTTTAAAAAATTTTTTTTAAATTGATGTATAGTTGATTCCCAATGTTGGGCTAGTTGTTGCTGTATGCAAAGTGATTCAGTTATACATGTATATATATATATACACACACACACACACACACCTTTTTTAAAAATATTCTTTTCCATTATGATTTATCTTAAAATTTCATTTCAATGTTCCATATTTTTAGTAGTCTCCAACTGGTTATCGCTATTATTGCATTTCTTGGAAAACAAAAGATCCAACTTCTGAGTCCCAAAGTCATTTTTATTTTGCCCTTTAAGATTTCATTATCATTCATTAAAAAGTAAAAAAATTCTTTTTAAGATTTATGCTCAGCTTCCAAGAGCATAGCAAGTAGGAAATGTTGAATTTAATAAACATTTTTGAATAACTCCATCATAATCAAGATCATGTGAACTGTGATTGACATACTCAGTTGGAGATATTTAGTTGAATCTAAACTGATATGAGGACTTTCCCTGAAATCTCCCTTATATCTGAATTTTCCTTATATCTACTACTACTACTAAGTCTCTTCAGTTGTGTCCGACTCTGTGTGACCCCATAGACAGCAGCCCACCAGGCTGCTCCGTCCCTGGGATTCTCCAGGCAAGAACACTGGAGTGGGTTGCCATTTCCTTCTCCAATGCATTAAAGTGAAAAGTGAAAGTGAAGTTGCTCAGTCATGTCTGACTCTTAGCGACCCCATGGACTGGGGTCCTCCGTCCCATGGGATTTTCCAGGCAAGAGTACTGGAGTGGGGTGCCATTGCCTTCTCCGTCCTTATATCTAAGTACATGGAAATTATATCCAATTTAATGTAGATATAAGTATAACTTTACTCACAGTAACATTTTAGTTTTATGCACAAGTTTGTAGATCTCATTGAATAAACTGTGAACTTCCACATGTTCAAGCTGGTTTTAGAAAAGGCAAAGGAACCAAAGATCAAATTGCTAACACCTGCTAGATCATTGAAAAAGCAAGAGAGTTCCAGAAAAACATCTATTTCTGCTTTATTGACAATGGTAAAGCCTTTGACTGTGTGGATCATGATAAACTGTGGAAAATTCTGAAAGAGATGGGAATACCACACCACCTCACCTGCCTCTTGAGAAACCTGTATGCAGGTCAGGAAGCAACAGCTAGAACTAGACTTGGAACAACAGACTGGTTCCAAATAGGAAAAGGAGTACGTCAAGGCTGTATATTGTCACCCTGCTTATTTAATTTCTATGCAGAGTACATCATGAGAAACTCTGGGCTGGAAGAAGCACAAGCTGGAATCAAGATTGCTGGGAGAAATATCAATAACCTCAGATATGCAGATGACACCACCCTTATGGCAGAGAGTGAAGAAGAACTAAAGAGCCTCTTGATGAAAGTGAAAGAGGAGAGTGAAAAAGTTGGCTTAAAGCTCAACATTCAGAAAACTAAGATCATGGCGTCTGGTCCCATCACTTTATGGCCAATAGATGGGGAAACAGTGGAAACAGTGGCTGACTTTATTTTTGGGGCTCCAAAATCACTGCAGATGGTGATTGCAGCTGTGAAATTAAAGGACACTTGCTCCTTGGAAGGACAGTTATGACCAACCTGCTGCTGCTAAGTCACTTCAGTTGTGTCCGACTCTGTGCGACCCCATAGATGGCAGCCCACAGGCTTCCCCGTCCCTGGGATTCTCCAGGCAAGAACACTGGAGTGGGTTGCCATTTCCTTCTCTGATGCATGAAAGTAAAAGTGAAAGTGAAGTCTCTCAGTCGTGTCCGACTCTTAGCGACCCCATGGACTTCAGCCTACCAGACTCCTCCATCCATGGATTTTCCAGGCAAGAGTACTGGAGTGGGGTGCCATTGCCTTCTCCTAGACAGCATATTGAAAAGCAGAGACATTACTTTGCCAACAAAGGTCCGTCTAGTCAAGGCTATGGTTTTTCCAGTAGTCATGTATGGATGTGAGAGTTGGACTATAAATAAAGCTGAGTGCAGAGTAATTGATGCTTTTGAACTGTGGTGTTGGAGAATACTCTTGAGAGTCCCTTGGACTGCAAGGAGATCCAATCAGTCCATCCTAAAGGAGATCAGTCTTGGGTGTTCATTGGAAGGATTGATGTTGAAGCTGAAACTCCAATACTTCGGCTACCTGGTTCGGAGAGCTGACTCATTTGAAAAGACCCTGATGCTGGAAAGATTGAGGGTGGGAGCAGAAGGGTACAACAGAGGATGAGATGGTTGGATGGCATCACCAACTCAATGGACATGAGTTTGGGTGGACTCTGGGAGTTGGTGAGGGACAGGGAGACCTGGAATGCTGCAGTTCATGAGGTCGCAAAGAGTTGGACACAACTGAGCGACTGAACTGAACTGAACATATAGATTTCATACTGCCTTTTCAGGATAGAAAGGCATATACATTTATGCACAGTAATTGTGCTATATTGCAATGCAATTAATTATTGACTCAAAGTTTTAAGCACCTCTTTTAAAGGTTCTTGTAAAGAAATTCTCATGTGGTTTCTTGATCATTTTTAAAATCACTGCTTTAAAGATGCTTTTTATTTGCCTTTGTTGTTGGTAAGTAGATTACATGCTGATGGCTTAAACCTGCTATTTTATTTGCTTTAGTTTTTGGAGAAACATCAGGGAATTTGAGGACATTGTTTATAAAGAATTTTTCCATTCAGATTAAATATTCAGAGCTATTTTGCCTCTGTGACTGTGGTGCCAGATCATTAAGTTCTAATTTGATATATTTTAGCATTGATGAGTTGAGTAATTTGCAACAGCCAATTTAGGAAAGAAACTTCTCTAATAGAATAGAACAAATCTTCATAAAGGAATCAAGACTACACTTAAATCAAGACTCAGTTTCCTTATTTTGAAGGTGTGGAGCTGGTGAGAAGATATTCAGCATAGGTATGATTGGATAATTCTGTAATTCGTTTTCCTGCTTTCTGCCCCTTTCATTTGTTGCTATTCTTTAGTTGCTAAGTTGTATCTGACTCCTTTGCAACCCACTGGAGAAGACTCTTGAGAGTCCCTTGGACTGCAAGGAGATCCAACCAGTCCATTCTGAAGGGGATCAGCCCTGGGATTTCTTTGGAAAGAATGATGAAGGTGAAACTCCAGTACTTTGGCCACCTCATGCGAAGAGTTGACTCATTGGCAAAGACTCTGATGCTGGGAGGGATTGGGGGCAGGAGGAGAAGGGGACGACAGAGGATGAGATGGCTGGATGGCATCACTGACTGGATGGATGTGGGTCTGAGTGAACTCCGGGAGTTGGTGATGGACAGGGAGGCCTGGAGTGCTGCGATTCATGGGGTCGCAAAGAGTCGGACATGACTAAGCGACTGAACTGAACTGAACTGAGACTGTAGCCCACCAGGCTCCTGTCCATGGGATTTTCTAGGCAAGAATATGGGAGTGGGTAGCCATTCCCTCCTTCAGGGGATCTTCCCAACCCAGGGATTGAACCTGCATCTCCTGCATTGGCAGGCAACTATACTCCAATAAGAGGTCTAAAAATAGAGTAAAACTGATTGGAGTTAAGATAAAAAAATAAAATTTAAAAGTTTTAGTATTAGTGATAATCTGAAAAAATAATATAAGCACAGCATCTGAATCACCTGCTATGTGACCAGATATTGCCGTGTGATAAAAGTGGCGTTTGTGTTGCCTGTGTTTGTGCTATGTGAATGCCAGCTACTTCACAGTGTCTGAAATATATGACGTGTTCGCTGAGATTCAGATAGCAAACTGTGCTAATATTAATAGCATCCCTGTGAGCCATACCCAGAGGAACTAGCATTATAGCATTAACACATCCAAGTCACGGACAGATGAATTTCACAGATTCCATTTAACTTTCAACAGTTCATTAGTAGTTAGTATATCAATATGTAAACACTGAAGAATTTCTATACCTGACTCCAGTAGTAATTGAATATTTACGCATTTGATAAGGATTTCAACGTGGTTGTGATACCAACTTTATTTCAAAGTACCTTCCTTAAATTTAGCATTCAAGGAATGCTGTGGGTGTTTTTTTCTTCTTTTTTTAGTATGAGGTCTGATTATCAGTTGTCAAAGAAAGCCATGAGGTTACATATATTATATATAGTGAATTTAAGTGAAAAGGCATTTTTAGTTTTATGCACAAATTTGTGGATTTCATTGAATGAACTGTGAACTTTCAGATGTTCATTAGATGTTCATTTTAATCATTTCAGATGTTCATCATTTCAGATGTTCATTTTAATCATTCATTAGAATGATTAAAAAAATGAAGATTATATATAGAATCTGATCTGATGCTACATTGCTACAGTAGAAAATTATTATTTTTATATTTCCATTATTTGTTATACTTCAGTTTTGCTGTTAACTTGAATTTAATTGGTTATCAGGTGTTTATTTTTTTGTATTTAAGATTTTTGCCTTTTTCTTTTAATAAGGGTAATACATGCTGAAATTAATTTTGTTTGTATTAAAATGTATTAAAATTGATTTAAGTTGACATTAGAAGTGCAAGAGAATATCTTTCCCTTAAAAGTTATCCATCTAGTACTTCGTTTGAGAAATCGTGGTCTCTGATATTGAACGTTATTATATCTCAAACATAGTGGCTCATCCCGACCAGATGTTCCCTGTTTCAGTTTCTGTTCATTCATTTTATAATTTCCCCAAATTTTGGCCATCGTTTCTCATTTTAATGTTATTTTGGTCATTCAGTTTTTTCATTTATAACATATTTTAAAAATGTTATATGTTAAAGACTATATAAGGCACTAGAGATGACTGGAGATAGTTCTCTTCTTTATGCCTGGGTGAATCTGTAGTCCCTTCACTGTCACATTTTCCCATTATTTGAATGAAAAATTTCATGTATGTATTATTACACATAGATTTCAACTAAACTATTATCTGCCTTCCTGGCATATCTCTGTTTAGAATGCTTGGTGGATCATTGTTGAAAAGTTGTACTGAAAGTGTTAGTTGTTCAGTCGTGTCTAACTCTTTGTGACCCCATGGATTATAGCCCGCCAGGCTCCTCTGTCCAAGGAATTTTTCAGGCAAGAATACTGGAGTAGGTTGCCATTCCCTTCTCCAGGGCATCTTCCCGACCCAGGGATCAAACTCGGGTCACCACATCCTCATTGTCACAGACTAAGTGCCTTTTAGCCCAGGCATGATGGGCCTTTTAAATCTGGTCACTCAAGCAAAACTATTGAATGACTACTAAGTTCAAAGCATTGTGCTAGGTACTACTGAGTGTTCAAAGATGAGTGACATGCAGTCTGTATTCTCAGTAGAGGAGCTCATGGATTCGAATCTGATCATTAAATCCTTGGAACTGATTTGGACTTCACAGGATCTGGACATTGCTGGTTCTGCATCTAGAGTTGTAGACTCATTAGTTACAGTGAGACGTCTGCATTTCATCTATCCATTCATTGAGTAAACATTTACTAAGCACATTTGCTCCTGGTTGATTTTTATCATCTTTAATTTTCCCGTCTTATCGATTATAATAACCCAGATCTATTTCCCAGGAGTATTCAAAATATAATAGAGTTAGAATCTATAGGACGAGACACCCAAACAGCACTTTATAGCTATTGTTGCCTAGAGGGTACAATTTGAAGAATGTTGCTGTAAGATCATTGTAAATAGAGGCAAACTTACTAAATCTGGAAACCCTGGCACCTGGCACCTTCTGAAAGCAGAAAGGAACTGTCCAAAAGGGATACAGTTTCAAGGATGGCCTTGGCCAACCTGTGGGATCTCTGGAGCCATGATGACCCTTTTGAGTTGTCCCTAGTTGAGTTGAAATGATCAGTCCTTTATACTCACACTGATCAATTATTGGATAGTGGCCACCAAGCATGACCTTGAACTTGGAGGTTCGGTGTAGTTGAGGCAGTCTCTGAAGGGGTGACAGCTGGTGTTTGTTTGCTGAGAGCACTCTTAGGAACCAGAGCAACAAGCTCTTCACACGGGGGAGCTGGGCTGCACACCTCAGAGTGCCCCATCCAGGTAGTACACCATGACTATTGCCTTGATGGTGGGAGTGCTAAGTCAAGTCTTCCATTTTCTAGTTATGGATCATGAATAGCCTAATTTAGGATGCTAATCAATGGCAGATTAGTTATGGCTAAGGTGAGTACTTGGTTTATATTTCCCCTATAAGTTTCCACTTGTGTGTATTAGTTGTTCAGTTGTGTCCAATTCTTTGCAACCCCCTGAACTGTGTGTGGCTCTCTAGGCTCCTCTGTCCATGGAATTCTCTGGTCAACAGTTGGAGTGGGTTGCCATTCCATTCTCCAGGGAATCTTCCCAATCCGGGGATCAAACCCGGGTCTCCTGCATTGCAGGCAGAGTCTTTACCATCTGGGCCACCAGGGAAGCCTAAGTTTCCATAATATTCCTTACTCTAATAGTAAGTTTTGGTTTACCAAGGACAGTCCCGTTTTCCTGGGACCACTCAGGTTAGGACTGTTGATCAATTAACATCTGTTAATTATCTTTGCTATCCTAACATTCCCAGACATATTTTCCATTTGGATGATAACTTGTATGCTCATCTTGCTTAGTATGTTTAGAAAAATTTATTTGCATATTTATCCTCTAAATGTCTCTCTGGCCTGTTTATCTAATGAATGCAACAGTCTGTTCTTTTCTCTCTCTTATTTTAAAGAGGCAGAAGTGATCTGGATTAACTTTGTATTTTTCTGACCCACAAACAAATGCCTTTCATCTTGATTAAATTCTTCATCAGCAAACTTTAAACTGTGAAATCACAGCATATTCCAAAAAGTGTGTGACTAAAATTTCTTGTCATTAGGTGCTAAGTTGTGTCCAACTCTTTTGCAACATGGACTATAGCCTGCCACGTTCCTTTGTCCATGGGATTTTCCAGGCAAGAATCCTGGATTGGGTTGCCATTTCCTTCTCCAGGGGACCTTCCTGACCCAGGGATCGAACTTGAGTCTCCTGCATTGGCAAGCGGATTCTTTACCACTGAGCCACCAAGAAGTGTATTGTGATTAAAATGACTGAAATATATTTGCTGTGTCTCCCTATCCATTGCCCCATTAAAATTGTATTGAATATGTATAATGACATTTATTTCCTGTGGTTTATTTTGTATCTGAGTCACAAATGTTTATGTCCTTATTTATCTTTCTATTCAAAGAATCTGGGACTTGAGCTATTTTTCTGATGAAGTTGATCTTTTTTCTGGAAGGATAGTCTGACCTATTCAGATTTGTGTCCTGAGGAAATATTGGTTACTTAGAGGCAGGCAGTTTTACAGCTGCTTTTTCATAATTTTTTTTTTCAGTTTTTAAAAATTCTTGTTTATTTAAATATCTTTTATAGACAAATTAGAATACTTATAAGCATAGTTATAACATGGTAGACATATATATAAATAAATGTATAAGTACTTCAGACAAAATTTAATACATATTAGACAAACGGATAACATGCTTACATTTGGTGTTAAGGTATATTTACATGAATATTGAAAAAAAATGTTTTCACAAAAACTGCTATAAAATGTTCACATTTGTCTTATAATAAGTTAGATTTCCTACACTGATGTTTTATGAAAATTATGTAAAGATCTAATTTAGTCATTCACCTCATATGGTACCATTATTTGTAAATAAAGCATATTTTTGTCAATAGCAATGTACATTTAACTCTTAATCATGTAACAGTTTATCAAGACCATGCCACATTTATTAAACAAACATGCATGCCACATTAAAACTTAATTCATGTACTTTTGTGCACGGTGTTTAGTTATGCTATGGCACTCTATCTTCGTGAAAAATATATTTAAGATTTGGCACAGAATCAATAAATTGTATTGGCACTAATCAGAACAAATGCGATTTAAATTTTCCATGGCACAGAAAATACTCTTTCACAATTTATCTCTTCCCTTTATAGTTTTGGACCAATGGCAGTTTGCTGTTTTAGTCAGAATAGACAGTGGACATTCACAAATTAAAAGCCCTATCTAGGTGTTTTGCCTGTACTCTAGCTGGAAATGAATCAGCTGTAGTTTTTCTGGCAGTTAAACATTTCCTTCTGTATTGTGGCCAACAAATGTCTAAATAAGGGCTTTATCAGCAATAATACATATCATAAGCTTCTTTTCTCTGGGAGGCAGAGAGGTTGGAAGGAAATGGGGGTCTCATCATAAACTGTAAATACAAGAGGTAAGGAGAGAAAATGCAACTGAAGCAGAAGCAGGGGATGTTCTTGTAAAGCTGGTGAGAGAGCAAACCATGAAGTAGCAAAAAATAAAGATAGGAACCTGGGTCTCCATCAAGGTGAAGAAGACTGTCATGGGCTTAAGGAGACTGTCATTCAAAAGAAACAGTATCCAGAGCATTCTTCATACAGCATTCTTGTCTCAGCAAACTACTGTTGCTTTCTAGGAAAAGTTGTAAATTTCCACATCAATGTCTAAATTAACACTGAAGAAATTAAGCTGACTGGCAACTTTTTTTTTTTTTTTTGATCTGAATTCATTCATAAACAGTGAAAGGAGAAAGGGGATAACATTAAGTTTTCCTCCAAACCAGGAAAGTCACACTCTGAGTAGATATTTCAGAGTTGTGTTAAAAAAAAGTCTCAGTTCTTTTTCACATTTTTTCCAAGATAAATGTGAGGTGCTATATTTTGAGAGACTGGTTGACAAAATCTCCTTTCAAAAAGTCTTGATAAATTAATCTTTGTATTTATTACTAGGGGAAAAGGAAGTTGATCTTAGGTTTAATTTTTATACAAATGTGCTTTATTCTAAAAAAAAATAGAGCAATGAATAATATTATTTGCTTCACGATCCTTGCTTTCTGATAACGTTTAAGGGCCTTTACAAAAAACATCAGATGAGTGAAATAAAATTGGCAAACTTTTGTTTTAAAGTTTGTTAAGGTGCACACAGACATAACGATTACAAACCATAGAGTACTGAGTTTTCGAGAGTGAAATCATACCAAAACCTTGGTAAGGTTTCGCTGACATCATAGGAGAGTAAGTGTTCAGGAAGGTCACTGATGGTACCCTGCCTGGCACACGTGTAGGGCCAAGGTGAAGGGTACATCACTCAGAAGCTCAGCCGTTAGTGAGCTGTTCTCCAGGGTCTGGCCTCCCTTATTTTCCGTCTCAGGCCCTGCCACAGTCACACTGGATGAGTGTTTCTTTGCCAATTGTTAATTCCTTGCAGAGATGACTCATGACAAAATTTCAAAACCAGTTCCCTCATTCATTTGTGGGTTTATCCCCCTGAGCTGTGAATGACCAGGCTCCTCCAAAGGCTGGTTGTCTTCTGCATCTCAAGTGTTGCCTCTTGCTGCCACTCTTTGTTCATGTGCTGTATCTCCTAAAAGGACAAATCCGTCTGCTTCTGTCTGGTACCGACGGCTTTTTAGGTTCAGGAGGCTTTCTGAAGAAGTGAAACATTGCTGCCGCTCCTGTTACCCGATACTTGTGCCTCAGTCCGCCTTGCTTCCGGGGTTCAGCTTTTTCAGAAAATTTTATTGGAAAACATTTAATTTTTACCCTGGGTAGATTTAATAGTTTATAGGACCACTTTATTCACAAGGAAAACTAATTTAGAATTAGCTGTGGGTTCCAAAGATACTGAGGTCTTCAGTTTTTTTAACCCACCAGGAGGTAATTGGTTGTCACCTTAAACCACGACTACTTCTTTTTCCTAATTGTTGTTTCTTTGCACTCTTCTCACGGTTTCTGGCCTTTGCTTGTGGCAGAGATGTCATAGGGAACGGGATTCACTGGTGGACTCAATTTGCCCATTTGTGATTCTTTGGACAGAGAAGTCAGCCGCTGTTGTTTTGATGTTTGGCGTCATTTAGTGGATGATAACTTCAACAGAGAGTATGCCAGGGATGTCCAACTTCTTAATCACATTCCCTTTACAAAAAAAAAAGTTAGAAAGTGGTGATATGACTTTATACTTAATCTTTAACAAATGAGAAGTCGAAGTCATTTATTTAAATGGTCAACCATCTATACTTATGCATTCTTCACATTTTCATTGACTCAGGGGATCATGGAGTTACACAAAGATATTAGCCTAAAACTTAAGCAAAGGTAGCAAAATATAAGAAAATGGTATGCTGTATGAATATCTTTCCTCACTTTTTAATTTTTAAAACTTATTTTTTAGTATGTTGAAGTATAGTTGATTTACAATGTTGCATTAGTTTCTGGTGTACTGCAAACTGATTTAGTTATATATATATATATATATATTCTTTTTCATATTCTTTTCCATTATGGTTTATCATAGGATATTGAATATAGTTCCCTGTGCTATACAGTAGGACCTTGTTTTATCCATCCTATATATAATAGTTTGCATCTATTAATCTCAAACTCCCAATCCATTCCTACCCGCTCCCCACCCTACCCCACCCCCCCAACCCTGGGAACAACAAGTCTATTTTCTATGTCTGTGAGTCTGTTCCTGTTTCACAGATAAGTTCATTTGTGTTGCATTTTAGATTCCACATATAAGTGATATCATATGGTATTTGTCTTTCTCTTTCTGACTTCCCTCGCTTAGGATGATAACCTCTAGTTCCATCCATGTTGCTGCAAGTGAATATCTTCTATTCCTGTTACTGTATTATCAGTAACCATAAGTTTACCTGAAATGTTAATCTTACTCAATTATCTTAAATTAAGTAAGAAGTAATTCAGATATTACTTATTCTTTTCTAACTCAGTCCTGTTGGGCTGAGTTGGGCATTGAAAAACTTTCAGAGTAGGCATATTTTTTTTCCCTTCACATGAACTCACAGCCACTAACCACCTAAGTAAGCATTAATTGAGTTTGTTTGCAGTACTTTGTATCTGTCCCTCTTACAACTGTTGCAGGAAGGGAGACCCCTTCCGGGGCCCGAAACTGGGCTCTTGTCTAATACTTGGAAATGAATTGTCTGAGGAGACACATGTGCTGACAAAGCAAGAGATTTTATTGGGAAAGGGCACCTGGGTGGAGAGCAGTAGGGTAAGGCTCACAGTGGCTCACAGTCTCAGATTTTATGGTGATGGCATTAGTTTCTGGGTTGTCTTTAGCTAATCATTCTGACTCAGAGTCCTTCCTGGTGGTGCATGCCTTGTTCAGCCAAGATGGATGCCAGAGAGAAGGATTCTGGGAGGTGGTCGGACATGTGGTGTCTCCTTTTGACCTTTCCGGAACTCTTCCGGTTCCATGTTCCTTACCAGGACCTCCTGTCGTAAAACAGCTCATGCAAATGGTTAGTATGGTGCCTGGCCAGGGTGGGCAGTTTCAATCAGTGTGCTTCCCCTAACACAATAATCTTGGAGCTTCAGAAGTAGATTTGTCCTTATAGTTTTTAGCTGCCATAGAAATTGCAGCTTATCTTAGGTTTTGTTTATCACTTGGTTGAATATTTTAAATTATCATGTGTTTCAGGAATATCCAATTTTTGTACCACCTGACCTAAAGTCTGTGGTCTCTGTGAGATTATGTAATCACATCCTTAATGCATATATATAATCACTACTTAAATGTGCTGAATTCTAGAAGTTTGGTTCCAAATAGCAAAAAGTTTAGTTTGGTTATTTCAGAAAGTAAAGACACATTCATATAGATTTGATTGCTTTTTTTTTTTTCCTTAAGTTTTTTTTTTTTTTTGATGTGAACTGTTTTTAAAGTCTTCATTGAATTTGTTACAATATTGTTTCTATCTTATGTTTTGGTTTTTTGGCCTCAAAGCATGTGGGATCTTAGTTCCCCGATCAGGGATTGAACCCATATCCTCTGCATTGAAAGGTGAAGTCTTAATCACTGGACTATCAGGGAAGTCCCTAGAGTTGAATTCTAAATCCAAAGAAGCCTAGCTCTGATTATCTAATCTAGTCTTTCAAAATAAACATTTACTGAATGTTTGCAATAAATAATTCAATAATGTGTTGAATAGCAAGTGCTAATGCTGTCCTTCCTTCTTGCCTGCTGACTCCAGGCCAGTCCTCTCTGTTCCTAGTGTGGCTCACCGCCAGCCTCACCAGCACTCCTGTCAATATCCACATGGATGCTCTTCTTAATTTTTTGTCCTTTGCTCTAGGGATCTTGCGTTCTATCCCACCTTAGCTTTTCACTCTTATGGTCCTACCCCAGACTGTCATTCCTAGTCCCTCCATCCTCTCAATTTGAAACCTTCTCAACTCTGATCTCCACCTTGAACCTCCCCAGCTCACTGCCTCTCATGCCTCCACCCTAAGAATCCTTTGACCATCTTGATCCTTGAAATTCGTGAATCCTGCCACCCTACCACTGACTCTCACTCCCCTGATGACCTTTCTTCCCTTTATACCCACTTTAAATTCCATGCCACAATTTGCTTGGCAAAATTCAATGCTGGTTAAATCCATCATTGTCTATATCCTCAATCCTGAGCTGAATATTGTTGGAGCAAAACATATCATCTTGTCAAGTGAACTCACTTTCAGCTCAATACTGGTGACCTTCAGGGCCCACCCAGGCTACACGTTCCTGTATGACTATTTCATATGCTTTTTTCTCAACACTGCCTCCCCAGAATTCCCTAGTGGTCTAGTGGTTAGTATTCCACACTTCCACCACGTGGGCACAGGTTTGATCCATGGTCTGGGAACTAAGATCCTGCATGCCACAGTGCGACCAAAAAAAAAAAAAAAAAAAATACACTGCCTCCCCCATCCTTGTGCGTGTGTGTGTGTGTGTGAGTTGCTCAGTTGTGTCTTTGAGACCCCATGGACTGTAGCCCACCAGGCTCCCCCATCCTTCTCTTAGCTAATAGTCTAATTCACATTTAACTAAGATAGATGGAGCGAACAGAGAACTTCGGCAAACTCCCCACTGCATCTCTCCGTGTTCCAGCATCAGTGCCCACATGTGCTTTCCCTCTGAATGAACATAAGGGTCCCTGTCACTCTCCACACCAGACCCCTTCTTTGTCTGTCACAGTCTCAAGCACATGGTTCCACTCGTTCGTCCTTCTCTCCATTTCGTTAGTTTTCTCAATCATCAGTTTCTGCCCCTGCAACAAATATCCTTCTGTTTCTTCTGTCTTAAAATAATCCCTCTACTGATTCCATATTCTTCTCCAGCTAGTTGTTGCTCCTTTTCTCTTCTTAACAGCAAATTTCTCCAAGTAAAATTGTTATTATTCCTTGTCTACAATTTCTATTCTCCCATCCCTCTTGAATTAGGCCTTTGTTTTCTCCCTTCCTCCCACCTGGCAGACACTGTTATATCTGGGTCACCAGTTAGAAAATGGTCAGCCCTCATCTCACTTTTCTTTTTTAAATTAATTTATTTTTTATTGAAGGGTAATTGCCTTACAGAATTTTGCTGTTTTCTGTCAAACTTCAACCTGAATCAGCCGTAGGTATACATACATCCCCTCCCTTTTGAACCTCCCTCCCATCCCCGTCCCCATCCAACACCTCTAGGTTGATAGAGAGCCCCTGTTTGAGTTTCCTGAGCCATACAGCAAATTCCTGTTGGCTATCTATTTTACTTTTCAGTTGACAGCACGTGGCTCAGGTCACTGTAGTCTATTAGGATCACTTCATCTGACTTCTAGGCCAGCATGTTCTGCTAGTTTGACTCCAAATTCTGGCTATTATGTCCTTTCCAAGGTTGCTAATTATTTTTCACATCTTGTCTTTTAAAAATGAATGAATTAATTGGCTTTGTTGGCTTTCAGTTGAGGCACATGGGACCTTTGTTGTGTCAAGCAGGATCTTTCATTGCGGCACGTGGACTCTAGTTGTGGTGCATGGAATCCCTAGTTGTGGTGCGTGGACTCTCAGGTTGTGGCGCATGGACTCTCTAATTGTGGCACGTGGACTCTCTAGTTGTGGCGCATGGACTCTCTAGTTGTGGCACATGGACTCTAGTTGTGGCACATGGACTCTAATTGTGGCGTATGGACTCTCTAGTTGTGGCGCGTGGACTCTAGTGGTGCGTGGACTCTCTAGTTGTGGCGCATGGACTCTCTAGTTGTGGCACATGGACTCTAATTGTGGCGTATGGACTCTCTAGTTGTGGCGTGTGGACTCTCTAGTTGTGGTGCGTGGACTCTAGTTGTGGCGTATGGACTCTAGTTGTGGTGCATGGACTCTCAGGTTTTGGCGTGTGGACTCTCTAGCTGTGGTGCGTGGACTCTCTAGTTGTGGCGCTCAGGCTCTCGAGTACTCGGGCTTCAGTACTGCTGTATGTGGGCATGTGGGATTTTAGCATCCCAACCAGGGATCAAACCTGTGTCCCTTGCATTACAAGGTGAATTCTTAGCCACTGGACCATCAGGGAAGTCCTCACACCATGTCTTTTTAGCACTAGGTTTTTTCTCTCCATGTACCCATTTAAATATACTTGGGAGTCTCATCAGTCCCATGGTTTTTAATCTTCATTCTGAAGACTTCCAACTCATATACCTAACAGTCCAATGAACGGCTTTCCCTCTGTGTATGAAGGCACAGCTCAGATGTAACATCTTCACAGTGGGACTGCTGATCTCTCACCTCCACCTGCTTCATAAATTTTCCCTTCCTTGAGCGGTGGTAACTGTCCTTAGGCTGCCCAAGTCAAAAAGTCTGTAAATCATCCTGTGCACTTCTCTGACTCTGCTTCACGTCCATTTCTTCAGTAAATCCTTCTGACACTATCTTTATACTGTCTATCTGGATGCTTGCACCTTTGCTGCTCTTCTGTGTCATCATCTCTTGCTGGGGTGATTGCAGCCTCCTGTTATCAGTCTTGCCGGGTCCATATTTGCCTATGTACAGGCTGTTCACCAAGGACCAGCCAGAGGGCTCCTGCTGGAATACGATTTGGAGGATGGGTGACTTTGCTCCATGACTTCCCGTCTTGCTCACATGCTTACTGACTCATTCTCACAGGCAAAGTCAGAATGTCTACTGTGACCACGCCCTCCCTCCCCCAACCCTACAGGGCCCTGTCTGACCTCTCCCACCTCCCCAGCCCATCACCTTCACTCTTCCACTTCATGTCTTCCCACAATTTCTCTTACTCCACACCAGGCCCTCTGGACTTGATAACTTGCCTCTAATATGCTGAACATGTTCATAGCCCAGGACCTTTGCACTCACTGATCCCTCTGTCCAGAACACTTATGCCCTGGGATGTATGCACGGTACATTTCCTCACTTTCTTCAGCTCTTCCTTTAAATGTCATCAGGCAGTGGTGCCTCCCTGATCTTCCTGGTTAAGACCACTGGAGTCCCACGTCCTCTCCCCTAAATGCTCCCTGCTTTACTCTTCTCTCTAGCTCTTGTCATTCTCTCATACACTATGTATATTACTCATTTATTTATTTTGATTAATTAAATTTACGTATTTCTGCCTGTGCTGGCTCTTTTTTGCTGCACATGGGCTCTCTCATTGCCATGAGTCGTGGGCTACTCTCTAGTTGCAGTGCAGGGGCGTCTCATCGCGGTGGCTTTTCTTGTGGAGCACAGGCTTTAGAACACGAAGGCTGAGTAGTTGCGGTGCACAGGCTTAGCTGCCCCATGGCATGTGGAATCTTCCTGGATCGGGAATTGAACCCGTGTCCCTTGCATTGGCAGGTGGATTCTTGACCACCGGACCACCATGGAAGTCCTTTGTCATTTATTTTGTTTTTATTGTCTGTTTCTCCTGACTAGTAAGTTCCAAGAGGATAGGATTTTTTTTTTTTTTTTTTGGTTTTGTTTGCTGCTGTGTCCTCTGCATCAAGAATAGAGTCTAGACAATATTAGGTACTTTATAAACATTTGAACAATTGTATGAATTATTTTAATCTTTTCAGTATTGTGAGCGATTTGTTGCAGATAATGGAACTGAGGCTTAGGAAGTGTAGTAATTTGTGGTGATAGTACTTAAACCCAGAACAGGCTTGACTCAGAGTGCAATCCCTGTATGCATTAATTCACCCATTGAAATATGGCATGTATGAACTTTATGTTAGGTTAATTGCATTCTAAAGAAGTTACCAGTACTTTGGCCACCTCATGCGAAGAGTTGACTCATTGGAAAAGACTCTGATGCTGGGAGGGATTGGGGGCAGGAGGAGAAGGGGACGACAGAGGATGAGATGGCTGGATGGCATCACTGACTCGATGGGCGTGAGTCTGAGTCCGGGAGTTGGTGATGGACAGGGAGGCCTGGTGTGCTGCGATTCATGGGGTTGCAAAGAGTCGGACACGACTGAGCGACCGAACTGAACTGAACTGAAAGAAGTTACCAGAACTGTGCATTTTATTTATGCTCTTACCCTCCATCATGACCTCTTTGAGAGATAATAGAAACAAATTTTTAAAAAATTTATGTTTTTCTTTTCTTTTCAAAACAGATTTTTAATATTTAGTTCTTGTTGAAGCAGTTTCTGTGATTTCATAGGAAGTTGTTGGAGAGAGTTATTAAACAGTTTCCTCAAACCATTTGGAAGTAAGAGCTGTAGGAAACTCCACTTTTGCCTTCTAGCAATAAAAAGGGCTATACTAACTGAGATGAAAAATATCTGAATCCAGGCAATTGAACCAGCAGAGAATAGGTAGGAACCCTGTTCATCTGGTGATGGTGCTTCCAGTATTTCAGGGTTCAGGATTCTGCACTTGGCAGCTGGAATCTGTGTTCATTTTCAATTAATGAATTGCACTTGGTCAGTGGAAGCCTAGCTCTTCAGTGGTTATCAAGCTACTTGCAGTCAGATGGAGAACTGATGAAGGATGGAGATCACGATTTTAGTAGATAGTCCCAGGTGATCACGATTTTAGTAGATGGTCCCAGGTCCCAATGAGTATGAATCAGGCTGTAAGTTTCTGCAGCTGCCTTGAGAGTACAAACTGTAGGATGTGTCTACTGGGTGTTTTCCCAACACTTCCCCTCTGTGTGATTCATTGTCAAATGAATGATTGAACTGAAAGTGAGTTCTGTGCACCGAGAAGAATGGGTATCCTTGGGTTATGGACATGAAACATGAATCCTGATCAGTCACCAGACTTTTGGTCCCCTGGCTAGATTGTTGGCTAGGCCATTGCTTATTCAGCTGTCTGAAATGAGAATTTTTCATGAAATCCTGATACTGGCCAAGAGGTGGTGAAATTTCAGGTGACAGTTGAGTTGTATGATGCAGATAATGTATCCTGCAGTTTAATAGAAATCAGAGCTCCTAATGTAGGGGGCCAGGGCTCAATCCCCAGTCATGGAACTAGATCCCACATACTGCAACTAAGAGCCTGCATGCTGAAATGAAGATCAAAGATCTTGCGTGCCGCAACTAAGACCTGGCACAGCCAAAGAAATAAATATTAAAAAAAAAAAAAAAAGTACTGAGTCTGTGTGTCTTCGTCTTAGCTGTCTCAAGTCATTTAGCCTGGGCAGGTCTCCCAGGGGAGTCCGTCCTGGCCGTGCTTCCTTTCCTTTCAGGGTCAAGTCTCCTTCTATTCAGGCCTGCTTTTTGGTTCTCCCATGCCTTTAAGTAGTCGTTGGTTATATTCTCTCCATATTTGAATCATTTGATGTGAGAGTGTTCATGTGAAGAAAGCTATTCTGCCATGACCGAGGTTGGAATTTCAGTAAGTACTAAGTGAAAGTGAATGTGAAGTTGCTCAGTCGTGTCCGACTCTTTGCAACCCCATGGGTTGTAGCCTACCACGCCCCTCCATCCATGGGATTTTCCAGGCAAGAGTAGTGGGTTGCCATTTCCTTCCTCAATAAGTACTAATGCATAGTTTTTTCATTATCATTCAGTTCAAAATACTTTTTGGTTTCCATTATAATTTCTTCTCTGGGACGTGGGATATTTAGCCATGTATTTAATGCTTTTTTTTAGGTTTAAAAGTCTTTTTGAAACACTGTCCTCCGTCATCCCCTTCTCCTCTTGCCTTCAATCTTTCCCAGCATCAGGATCTTTTCTAATGAGTCGGCTCTTTGCATCAGGTGGCCCAAAGTATTGGAACTTCAGCTTCATCATCAGTCCTTCTAATGAATATTTAGGATTGTTTTCCTTTAGGATTGACTGGTTTGATCTCCTTGCTGTCCAAGGGACTCTCAAGAGTCTTCTCCAACACCACAGTTCAAAGGCATCAATCACAAAAAACTAACCAAAGTGATCACATGGATCAGTCTTATCTAACTCAATGAAACTATGAGCCGTGCTTTGTAGGACCACCCAAGATGGACAGGTCATGGCAGTGAGTTCTGACAAAACATGGTCCACTGGAGAAGGGAATGGCAAACCACTTCAGCATTCTTGCCTTTCATACTGCCCATGAGCAGTATGAAAAGGCTGTACATTACATGACTCTTTATTTTGTAACTGGAAGTTTGTAACTTTTGACCACCTTCACTCATTCTTATTAACCCTCACTCCTACTTCTGGCGACCACCAACCTATTCTCTGTGCTTATGAGCCTGGGTTTTTGTTTTTGCTTTTTTTTTTCCCCTCCAGATTATACATATGAATAAAATCACACAGTGTTTTTTGTTCTCTGTCTGACATATTTTACTTAGCAAAATACTCTGTAAGTCCATCCAAATGGCAAGATTTCATTCTTTGTTATAGCTGAGTAATATTCCATTGTGTATGTATGTGTGTTTGTGTCTGTGTATATCTGTCTATCTATTTATCTATATGTGTCACATCTTCTTTATCCATTCATCAATCAATGGACCCTCAAGTTACTTCCATATCTTGGCTATTGTAAATATTATAGCAGTGAACATGAGGGTGCAGATGCATATATCTTTAAAAAAATTTGCTGTTGGCTTCTAGCTTAATTTCACCATGGTCTGAGATTATACCCTGTATGATTTTAATCTTTTGGATGTTGTTGATTGAATATATAGCTCGGTCTGTAGTCAATTGGTGTCTGTATTCTGTGTTTACTTGAAAAGAATTTGTATTCTTAGCTCTTGGGTGCTCTATGTCAGTTATGTTTGTTAACCATGTTCAAATACTCAATAGTTTTTACTTTTTTATTTTGATGTGCTTTTTCTGTCAGCAAGACTTGTACATGAAAATCTCCCACTGTATTGGGAATTTTATCTAATCATCCTTTTAATTCTGTTAATTTTTTCTATTTATTTGCAGTTTGTATTGTTATATGGGACTTCCCAAGTGGCTCAGTAGTAAAGAATCTGCCTGCCAAGCAGGAGATGAGGGTTTGATCCCTTGATTGGGAAGATCTCCTGGAGGAGGAAGTAGCATCCCACTCTAGTATTCTTGCCGGGAAGATCGCATGGACAGAAGAGCCTGGCGGGCTACAGTCCATGGGGTTGAAAAGAGTCAGACATGACTCAGAGACTGAGCATGCACATCACTTATACGAGTATAAATTTAGAATTATGTCATCCTTATGAATTGACTCCTTTAACAGTATGAATTTTCCCTCTTTATGTCTGGTAGTACCTTTTCCCTTAAAGTCTACTTTGTTTGCTTTTAATGTAGTGACATCAACTTCTTTTGGTTTAGGTTTTTCATTTTGTGTGTGTATTTTTTTTCCTTTTCCTTACATTTACTTTATTTTTTTAAGTAGCTGGGTTTTACTTTCTTTTATTCTAGTGTGACAATCTTTCTCTTAATTTAGGACATTTAGGTTACTTAGTTAATATAATTACTATATTTACATTGAAACCAACCATTGTACTATTTCTTTACTGTTTCATTCACATGCTGCTTGTTTCCTCTACCTCACGGTTATTAACTCTGAATTTTCCATTGTATCATGCATCACATTACTCTCATTTGTCATATGACGGTAACTTTCTTATCTTTTGTAGGTAAAGATAGAGTTTTTAATACCCCACTGTGTGAACAAGGAATCGTTGGATTTGGAATTGGAATCGCAGTCACTGGTGCTACTGCCATAGCAGAAATTCAGTTTGCAGATTATATTTTCCCTGCTTTTGATCAGGTGAGAAAATTGCATTTTGCCATAATGGAGCGAGTTTGGAACTTTTAACTCCAGTCTCCCACCCCCTATCTTAGGAACTTTTTGTTACCTTTGAGCTATTTTGTTATGGGCATATATTTAAAGATTAGATAAAATGGCTTAAGAAAATGGATGGGAATAAAAAGACTCATCATGAGATGTCCGTTCTCTCTTTTCTCTTCAGATTGTTAATGAAGCTGCCAAGTATCGCTACCGGTCTGGGGACCTTTTTAATTGTGGAAGCCTCACCATCCGGTCCCCTTGGGGCTGTGTCGGCCACGGGGCTCTCTATCATTCCCAGAGTCCTGAAGCTTTCTTTGCCCACTGCCCAGGAATCAAGGTATTCTCACAACATACTTTGCTTGCTCTCCATTTGATGTTTCCATTTTGGTTCGTTTTATCAGTATTAACTAATATGCTTATCTAGAGAAAAGCAATTAGAATTTTTGGAATTTATGTGAATTTAATTGTTTTTAAGAAAGAGAGCTTTTATTTCTTTTAGATTAAGCACCCAGCCCAGGTTTATAGACTGTTCTTGAAGTCACACTGGCTTGACCCTGATGTTAATTTCATACACTTCAAATAATAAGGCCAAGAACATAGTTTATCTTCCGTCTCTTTCAAAGCTCTCTTTCTATTTTTTTGCAATAAAAATCATATTTATTTATCAAAATAGCATATTTTACCAAGACATGAAAAATGAAAATGACAAAGTAAGATATACATTCCTATCTATCTTTGACACGTTTCACGAATTTGTTCAATAGAAAGGCCGTACTTGCAAATTCCATTTGAGCAGAAAGCTCTGTTTCTTTCTTTCTTTTGTGTTTTTAAAATATTTTTATTGGAGTATAGGTGATTTACAATGTTATTAATTTCAGGTGTACAGCTAAATGAATTAGTTACACATATAGTTACATATATCAACTCTTTTTTTAGATTCTTTTCCCATATATAGAGCATTACAGAGACTTGAGTAGAGTTCCCTGTGCTATACAGCAGGTTCTTAACGGTTATCTATTTTCTTAAGAAAAACTTTTTGTTTTGTATTGGGGTACAGCCAGTTAACAATATTTTGATAGCTTCAGGTGAACGGCAGAGGGACTCAGCTCTACATATACATGTATCAATTCTACCCCAAACTCCCCTCCCATCCATGCTGCCATATAACATTTAACAGAGTTCCATGTGCTATACAATAAGTTCTTGCTGGTTATCCATTAAAAATATAGCAGTGTGTAAAGCTCTGTTTCTTTCTAATGGAGCTTTCTCACTCAACAGTTGATTCTGGCATAATTTAAATAAATCTACTGCTTAGACCATATTTACCTCACAGTCAGAGGAGTAAAGCTTTTGCTTTTAGTCTGTTCCTTACTTTTTAAATAGCGACAGAAGACTTTGTTACCTTGGTGTGTTTTCTAGTCCAAGGTAAGGTAATACTTACTCAAGCAATTAATTTTGCAGCCTCTCTTTCTTTTATAGCCTTCCACAATAATTTTAGGTCTTTTGATTAAAAAAAATATTTTTAATTATTTTATGTCCTAACTTTTAATAATATTTTCTTTTTTATTTTCTGAAAAGCTTTCCAGTGAGTCATTATAGAAACTCATAGATATGTCTACCCAGGGCTTTATGCCTGTTTTTCGATAACAGGAGTCATTTGTGGATGTGTGTGTATGTTTTATTACTTTTCCAACGAAATCAAAGTTGTAAGATTTTGTAGTTAAGTAACGGTTTGCATAATTTTTCAATATAAGCTGCAAGTAGTAGTGTGGGACAGAAACATTTCAGTCAACAGTTATTTTTGTGCTTGAGCTAAAGATCAATTCATGTTTAATGTCTGTATTTTTAAGACCTCGCTCCCCTCCACATTTTCTCTTTTATTTTATCCTAAATGAGAATATACATATAGTACAAAAGGCTAAAAATAAACATGAAGAAAAAACAAAATAGGAACATAAGATAAAGACATGGTGTGTTACACTGAGCTATTTATTTAGCAGTCTATTTTCAGAAAATAGTGAGATTTGTGCTATTTTTTAAATAAAAATCCTTCACTAAAACCATATAAAAATGATTTTGAAAGTTCAGTTTGCTTCAAGCAATCTTATTTGAGTCTTTGTGATAAATTCAGGTACATTTTGATGATAACTCTTGCTATGTAACACTTAGGTGTATGCAGTTGTTTAAAAATGATTAAACTGGACAACAGTTTGTGATTTGAGCCAAAGTGATGTAGAAGTTAAGAACCTGATGAGTCAGAACTGGTGAAAATCTCTGATGTAGCAAGTGACATAACCTTGGGCAAGTTACTTGGTTCCTGCTTACATCTCATTCTTTTAATTTCTAAGTTGGGGAAAATAATAATTGCTACTTCATGGAATTGCTATGAACAGTAGGTGAATTAATCCACATAGTGAGTTTAGCCCAGTTAACACACTTGCTACCTGCTGCCTTTACTATCACTTTCCTCATTATCAACCTCATTCTCAAGAAGGTCCTGAGCCCTTTCTCCACCTGGAAGTGTGCCGGATCCACACTTTCTTTTTGGTTTTGCAGTGAAGTGAAAAAATAGAAAAAAGAAGTGAAAGTGTTAGCCCCTCAGTCATGTCTGACTCTTCTGACCCCATGAACTGTACCCCACCTGGCTCCTTTGTCTATGGAATTTTCCAGGCAGGAACACTGGAGTGGATTGCCATTCCCTTCTCCAGGAGATCTTCTTGACCCAGGGATTGAACCTGGGTCTCCTGCATTGCAGGCAGATTCTTTACTGTCTGATCCACCAGAAACTTTTGCAGTAACTACATGTTATATTACCTCGATCATAAAGTTTAGTGGATTATTTTTCCACTTAAGAAGTGAAGGTCAGATTTATCATGAGAAAAGAGATTTTATTTAGCATGTTAAATTTGGAGAAGAAACTTGCATACCTTTGAAAACAGCAGTAGAATATTAGCAGAAAAGACTTTAGAGGTCAATACAGGAAGATATTGACAACTTTACTCATTTGTTTTGGTGAGTGCTCTTTGTGGTTTCCTTTTATTTTTTAATGTATGTGCAAGTTTAGCTCCTTGAAAAAATAACAATATCTTAATTACCAGAATATGGTAGGCATGTGATAAATATTTGTGGAACAAATGGGATTGTTTTGGACAATATGTAAATTTTATGATTAATAGTAATTAGTCTAAAAATACAAGATTTCTATATTAGTAACAATTGGTTATTTAAATTTTGACCCTTATAAATGAGTTTACTTGGAGATATTTTCACTAAAATTGTCTTTAAAAATAATCTGTTCTTGCAGGTGGTTGTACCCAGAAGCCCTTTCCAGGCCAAGGGACTTCTTTTATCATGCATAGAGGATAAAAATCCTTGTATATTTTTTGAACCTAAAATACTTTACAGGGCAGCAGGTAAAAGTTTCCTTTGTTTTATATTTATAAATGTCTTTATGCATTTTTTTGGCATAGTTCAAAATTAGAATTTTTCTTTAATAATCTTGATTTGTGTTTCCATTTTAGAAAAAGATTCTGATTTCTTCTCATCTATAGTTTGTCCTCATCTATATATTTTAAGTTAACTTTAGGGGAAACCCTGTAGCTATTTAAATCTTAATTTTGGAAACAAGCAATATGAAGTGGTAGCAAGAATGCAGGGATTATGTTTGGCTACACAGTAGATGTTAAGTGGATGTGAGTTGAATAAAAAGGTGAATGAACTCATTGTACTAAATAATAAATGCCCTTTTAGCCAAAGTGTGTTTATAGGTCTTCATCTAAATTAGGATTCCTTTGAGAGTGAAATTGTTGTTCAGTCACTCAGTTGTGTCTGACTCTTTGTGACCCCATGGACTGCAGCATACCAGGCCTCCCTGTCCTTTACCATCTCCCGGAGCTTGCTCAAACTCATGTCCATTGAGTCGGTGATGCCATCCAGCCATCTCATCCTCTGCTGTCCCCTTCTTCTCCTGCCTTCAGTCTTTCTCAGCATCAGGGTCTTTTCCAATGAGTCAGCTCTTCACATAAGGTGGCCAAAGTATTGGAGCTTCAGTTTCAGCCTCAGTCCTTCAAAATGAATTTTCAGAGTTGATTTCCATTAGGATTGACTGGTTTGGTCTCCTTGCTGTCCAAGGGACTTCTAAAGAGTCTTCTCTAGCACCACAGTTCGAAAGAGAGTGAAGGGGCCACTATTAAGCTGTGACGTAAGGTCTACACTGGGATGAGCATCTGAGGCAGATGAAGTGTTTGATCACCCTCCTTCTAGCTCAGAATCATCATTCTGTAAACACTCATCAGTGATAGCTACTTTTTCAGCCCTAAAGGACATTTAATCATCAAACTGTTTATTCTGCCTAAAGTGTATTTTTATTTTGAATTTGAGAAACATTGCTGCAGGAGTCCAGCTCCAGCAGCCAGGGATTCAACCTGAAGGGGTGAGCGGTGTCAGTGAGAAACTGAGGCAGCCTCTCAGTTTTCGTGGACTGCCTGTTTATTTCAAGCTTATGATTCTCTTTTATACTTTTACAAAAGCATTAGGTCAGAGGTTTGATATTTTCAGTTCCCACTGACCCAGATTTGTTGTCTCCATAAATCACTGTTGCCCCTCAAAATGAGTTCCTTCCCCAGTGATTCTCTTATCTACTTTTTCTCATGTGTCCTTGTGAATACACTGTAACTCATGCTAATGTCTGGGCCGCATACCACATTCCTCAGTTTATTTCTTATCTTTCTAAGTCCTGTTTGCCCCTAGTATCCTAAGCTCACTATTTCTTAGAAAGAGCTTCTAGCTAGTAATATCTCTAAAGTCCCTAATTTCTATAAGCTTTAGTAGAATATGCTAACATTACAACATTCCTTAAATCTTTAGCTTCTAACTATTTTAATTATTCCTAAGACCTAAATTCGGCAAACTCTTTTGCCATAAACACTTTCCTCACAAATAGGCTTCAGATAGCAATCCCTCCCATGGCCTCAAGCTGTGGCCTGCATGCTCACCCTGGAACACTCTTTTGTAAAAGTCCTTGAACAAATGTCAGTGATTAACTTTATGAATTATTCTCTGAGCACAGCTGCAGAAGGCTTTGTGCCTTCTCATGCTCCTCTCAAAAACAATAAGCACCTTAATATTCTTTTCAGTCATCTCAGCCGAGGAAAGGAAAAAACAAGTCAGAATCATAAAGCCTAATTCCTTCATTTTGGGTCCATGCCTGCGGAACAAAGGGAGGGGGTTAGGGCCGTTCCTCCATTTTGTCAGTAATGCCTAACGCGGCTCCTGACACATTGCTTTGGCAAATCATTCTTTTCCTTGAATAGTTAAGTTGAAAAACATTTCGTTTTATGGTGATGTGAATTGTGTACATTTAAATACATGTGTTAAGGTTTTAAGTGCTCAGTTGTATAGATTTGACAGTCTTACGTGTCTACAAACCACTATGTAAAATAAGACTGAAAAATTTTCGTGGCTCCAGGAAGCTCCTTCCTGCCTTCTGTCTGCCAATCCCTTCTCCCTACCCCAAACTTGGCCACTTTCGGATTGCTTTTAGCACAGATTAGCGCACACAGTTTTGGGCTTCATCTAGACAAATCAGTGCTGTATATATTCTTCTGTGTTTGCCTTCTTTAGCTCAGCAGGATAGTTCTGAGATTCATTCATAATGTTACTTGTATCAGGGGTTTATTCCTTATTACTGAGTAGCATTTCCACTGTATGGATTTTTCACAGTTTATCCCTCATTGACGAACAAATGACCATCATTGTTTTTAGTTTTTGTCTATTTTGTACAAGGCTGCTCTGGACATTCTTGCATAAGTGTTTTTGTGAACATGTTGTTTCTTTCTTTTTTAGAGGTGGTGGTAGGGAAATAAACATCTAGGAATAGAATTGGTGTGTCACAGAGTAGATGTAGGTTGAATGTTCTAAGACTCTACTGAAGAGTTTTTCAGAGTGGTTTTGCCATTTTACATTTCCCTTGGACATTTGTCAGATTTTCAGTTGCTCTTAAGCATACTTTAAATTGAATCTATGTAGTTTTTAAGAGCCCTACTATTATCTATCCCATTATGGAATTAAAAGTGACTAACAAAACAATTTGTAATCTTAGGTGAATAGGAAAACATCAGTGTCATACAGAGTAGCTGTCTGATTTCTAATTACTTTGAGTACTCTATGAGTATTGTATTTGTCAGGCCAAGCAATTCAAGCTAATCAATTAATACAGGTTTTTTTTTTTTTCCTTCAGTATTTAATAATAAAGACTGAGTAAGAAACATTTGGAAAATATTCACTTTGTTACAGATTTTGAAATTGGGATTGGTGAGGAAAATGTTTAATGTTATAGGATTCCCAGCTAAGAGAATGAGCTTGAGAAATTTGTTTTAGGTTTGGTGCTGGGAACAATTACGAAAGAGCCAGATGAGGATTGGGGCTCAAAAGTTTTTCTGCAGTTTCCCTGTGATTGATTCTGTGCCATTTCAGGGGCTTATTTTTATTGTGGTTTGGTTTTTCTGGCCACTGCCTGTGACTTGCAGGGCCTCAGTTCCTTGATGAGGAATTGAACCTGAGCCCATGGCAGTGATAGGGTTAGACCTAACCACTGGACCGCCAGGGAATTCCTTCAGGGACTCCTAACTGAACCTTTTCTTGATCCCAGTTTTGTGTGTTAGTCCCTCAGTCAGGGCCGACTCTTTGTGACCCCATGGACTTTAGCCCATGGGCTAAAATAATATGGTTTGACTTGTCTACTTCTAGGGATTTATTTCAGAGTATACTGATAAAAGTCTGAGAAAATGATACATTGGTACAAATGGCATCACATCACAGCACCATTTATAAGAACAAGGACTGGAAACAACCTATTTGCCCATCACTAGGGGACTTGAGGTTGGTTGAGTAAATTAAACTGGATCCATTTGATAGATTATACTTCAGATCTCTGTATACTGCTGTGTCAGTCAGGGTCTGGTCAGGCCTCACAAATAGTCCCACGGATAAAGTCCCTAAAAGAAGATAGAGTCTTTTTGAGGGGGAACAAGAATAGACAGTGACAGCCCCTTTGAGGCTTTAGATAGTAGAATACCATATAGAGAATGCAATAAAAGTAGGTTTTATATTTTAAAAAGACACTTGAAAATAGAAGTAGTAGACAAGCAAATTTGAATGTCTAGAATGTCTAGAAAAGAGAAATAAAAGATGAAAGAAAAAAAATGTCCTCTGATTTAACCAGAAATTACAAACAGATAAAGGAAAAATTAGTAAACTAAAAGATAAGGTAAAAAAAAAATTACCAGAAGGTCATCTAGAAAAGCAAAGAGAAGGAGAATAGGAAAGACATTGAGTATGAAGGGAGAATGAGGAGGTCTGAATATGTCTAAGGAAGAGAGTTGAGTAAGATTCCTAATAACGTTCATTAATAGAATTTTGCTGACAAAGAAATTCCTTGTCGTCTTTTTGCGGCTCTACCATCGGAACTAGATTGATACAATAGGAAATATTTCAGGGGAGCCTCAGCTATTACTTATTTTCCCCTCCAGCAGTTATTTTCCCAAATGTGGAGTCATGTTTTCTCTATGATTCTTGAAGCATTTAAAAGATACTAAGTCAAGAGTTCCTTAGGAAGCTAAAGTATTAAGCATCTAAAAAAAATACAACTTGCTAACTCAAAGATGTGTTTTCCCTTAATGGAGAATTTTTATCTATATATCACTGAATCCTATTCAGAAATGGTTCAGTTATAGAGCATAACAGTTCTCCAAGGCTTTAGCTTGTGTGCACAGCTGTCTCCCAGTAGTTAATTTTTCGGTGTCTATTGGTCCTTTATTTTTCTGTGGGACATCTTCTTATGGGCACTGCTCTTAGTCTATTGCATTTGGTTCTGAAGGAGCTGAACTCCATCATCTCAGGGAATGGGTATGTGGCTCTAGTCCAGCTCTTCTGACTTTTCTGGGACTTCTGTATGGAGATGAAGCTGCATTTTCTGTGGGCAATTTGCCTGGGGTGATGTGGGACTGCCAGCCGTGTCACTTGGTAAATGATGGTCTCTAGTAGAAGACTGTGAGGTCAAACACACGTGTTCACTGTGGGTGGAGAGAAATAGGAACCCAAAGTGAAAATCCTCGCCATTCCTGTTCTTTAGGTTAGTCCCTAAACTTCCCTGAGCTCGTTATTTCTTTTTTTTTTTAAAAATTATTTTCATTTATTTATTTATTGGCTGTGCTGCATGGCATGTGGAATCTTAGTTCCCTGATCAGAGATTGAACCTGTACCCCCTGCAATGAAAGCACAGAGTCTTGACCACTGGACCACCAGGGAAGTCCCCTGAGTTCTTTATTTCTTGAATCTTAATTTGACTAATGAATTTCCCCCAGGTCCTTCTATTTAATCTCATTGTAAGTCAAACCGCCTTTGTGTTTCAGTCTTCTGTAAACTTTGCTGATAAAAATAGGTAACCTTGACTCATCTAACCTGATAGAGAAAAGATATTCTCTTTTAAAATGAAAACATCCTCAGTTGGATTAGCAAAATAAGCCGTGGCCTTTCACAGCTTGATGTAAATGCTACTTTTGTCCTCACGCTAAAGCAGGATGCTCATCTGTTTATAATAGTACTTATTACTTCATAAGGTTGAGATAATCCTTGTGTATGTATTTACTCACTGTTTATGTACTTTAAAAATACTTATATGCTAGACACAATGCAGTATTGTGTAGGCCAGTTGTTAATCCTCACAATAACCTTGCCAGAAATTGTCGCTATTACTGCTTTATCCATGAGGAACCTGAGGATGAAACAACTGCCCAAATCCACACGAACAGGATTCAAATCCAGACAGTCCATCCCTCAAGTCGAGTACTGGGCATATATTCTCAGATGGTTCTATTTAATTGCCACAAAAGCTCTGCCAGGTTGTATTATCCAGAAACTGAAGTTGAGAGAGTTTAAGAAACTTGCTCACAGAGGAATGAGTGATAGAGTTAGGTTTTAAACCAAGATGTTCTGACCCCAGAGGTGGCTTTTTGTCGAAAAGCTTACCCTATTTTGCATCCCATTTAAACACTATTGAGTAGAGGGCATCACTGAAACAATTTGCTTTGGTGTCCTAGTTTCATGCCAAGAAATATGCTATTGAAAAAAAATTCCTACAGAATTAAAATGATTCACTTTTTAATTGAATGGAAATATATGCTCTCAATAGCCATTCATAAGGCTGTGAATCCTTCCTATAGTGTATGGTCCAAGGTTTGACTGTATACTGACTGCGTTAACTTCTCCATTGGCATAGGATTAATTTGCTTCTTTGAAAGTTATAAAAATTACATGACACAGTCCATTGTAGTCTCAGGTGCTCTGTGCTGTCATTAGGGACTTGGTCTCATGTTCCGAACTAGAAGCAAAGGCAGCTGAGAAATGTAGTTTTCCTGCATTTCAGGGGGAAGGGGTGGAACTGTGTGCCTGTCACAGCTCCTCTGAAACTCTTCGATCCCTCATTTTTGGACCTAGTCCCCAAACACTGTTCTATATTCAAATATCTGTGCTGTGGTGACTCTCCTGTATGTCTGGTCCACAACATTTAGAAAGGATTTCTTGCAGTTCAGCCACTAACTTTTTATAGTACCAAGATGAAAAAGAGGTCGGTCAACCATTCTTTAGACAGCAATTTTCTTGAATTTTATTTCTACTTATTTTGAATATACAATAGATGTAAAACTTGTACCTTCTAAATCTGGAAGGAAAAAGGAAATAGTCCTTGGGAACACATATTCTGATTATGACATTTAAACTTTTAGAAAATGGCAGAGGGACATTTAGAAGAGGTGGTTAAGGAAGAGCCATCTAGACAGTGTAAAAAATGTACAAAATAGTTTCAATTCAAAAAGAAAATGGGTCAGTGACATTATCACATGTAAGCATCTTGTGGAGAAGCTGTTCTTCTATGTCTTTTGAGCTTTTTGGTTTTATTTAATTGAATAATTCAGGACATTAGTGATACTGAAGTAAGTATGACTTTCATCTGATTCTTCCTAGTGTGGAGAAGTAAGACTAAAAGCTTTTGCTACCTTATTTCCTGAACATGCTACCCTTTCAGACAAAAATAGATCACAATGATAGCGAGGATTTTCTTTCCTTCTCTTTTAAGCAAATACACAGATTATATATGAATTCACACATTCTGAAGAGAAGAAAATTGTTTTAAGTAGTTTTTGAATGGTAGTAGACTCAAAAATATTTCTGCCAAATACCAGTGTACACAAAAAAGAATTTGTATTTTTTGTTATAAATTTGTTTTGGTTGGCATCATTAAGTACATTATTTTTGTGTGGACTAGAACATTTAATACTAAGCAGGCTCACTGATAAGAATCAAGTTCCATCCAGTAATGAGAGAAAATTCATTTGTTAGATGTTAGTTTTTAAATTAAAATGATGCATAGGATTTAAAAAAGCAAATAATGTTACCAAAAATAGTAGTTCCTTACTTCAGCCTTTAGCAAATTCATGTTTCTTTCCCCACAGGCAATCATTTCTAGTAGTTTCTTGTAATATTTTATATCATCATATTTGTATTAATAAATAATATGCTTATACAGCTTTTTAAAATTTTAAGCATTATTATTTAACTTTCTATTAGAATTTAGCCCATCACTTCATGGCAAATAGAAGGGGAGAAAGTGGAAGCAGTGATAGATTTTATTTTCTTGGGCTCCAAAATCACTACGGATGGTGATCGCAGCAATGAAATTTAAAGATGCTTGTTTCTTGGAAGGAAAACTGTGACAAACCTAGACAGCATATTAAAAAGCAGAAACATTACTTTGCCAACAAAGGTCAGTATAATCAAAGGTAAAGTTTTTCCAGCACTCAGGTATGGTTGTGAGAATTGGACCATAAAGAAGGCTAAGTGCCAAAGAATTGATGTTTTCAAATTACAATGCTGGAGAAGACTTGAGAGTCCTTTGGACTTCAAGGAGATCAAACCAGTCAATCCTAAAGGAAATAAACCCTGGATATTCATTGGAAGGCCTGTTACTGAAGCTCCAATAGTTTTGCCACCTAATGCAAAGAGCTGACTCATTGAAAAAGACCCGAATCTTTCCATCTGGGAAAGATTGAAGGCAAAAGAAGAAGTGGGCAACAGAGGATGAGATGGTTAGAGAGCATCACTGACTCAGTGAATTTGAGCAAACTCCAGGAGATAGGGGAGTACAGAGGAGCCTGGTGTGCTGCACACCATGGGGTCACAAAGAGTCGGACATGACTTAGTGACTGCACAACAGCAACAACAAAGAATTTAGCCACCTTCTTTCCCCCAGCTCATGCCATTCCTCCTCTTCAGAATATCCAAACTTTAAAAAATATCTCTATAGAATCACAGTGGAATGTGAAGTCAAGTGGGCCTTAGAAAGCATCACTACGAACATAGCTAGTGGAGGTGATGGAATTGCAGTTGAGCTATTCCAAATCCTGAAAGATGATGCTGTGAAAGTGCTGCACTCAATATGCCAGCAAATTTGGAAAACTCAGCAGTGGCCGCAGGACTGGAAAAGGTCAGTTTTCATTCCAATCCCAAAGAAAGGCAATGCCAAAGAATGCTCAAACTACCACATAACTGCACTCAACTCACACGCTAGTAAAGTAATGCTCAAAATTCTCCAAGCCAGGCTTCAGCAATATGTGAACTGTGAACTTCCAGATGTTCAAGCTGGTTTTAGAAAAGGCACAGGAACCAGAGATCAAATTGCCAACATCTGCTGGATCATGGAAAAAGCAAGAGAGTTCCAGAAAATCATCTATTTCTGCTTTATTGACTATGCCAAAGCCTTTGACTGTGTGGATCCCAATAAACTGTGGAAAATTCTGAAAGAGATGGGCATACCAGACCACCTGACCTGCCTCTTGAGAAACCTATATGCAGGTCAGGAAGCAACAGTTAGAACTGGACATCGAACAACAGACTGGTTCCAAATAGGAAAAGGACTACGTCAAGGCTGTATATGGTCACCCTGCTCATTTAACTTCTTTGCAGAGTACATCATGAGAAACGCTGGGCTGGAAAAAGCACAAGCTGGAATCAAGATTGCCAAGAGAAATATCAATAACCTCAGATATGCAGATGATACCACCCTTATGGCAGAAAGTGAAGAGGAACTCAAAAGCCTCTTGATGAAAGTGAAAGAGGAGAGTGAAAAAGTTGGCTTAAAGCTCAACATTCAGAAAACGAAGATCATGGCATCTGGTCCCATCACTTCAAGGGAAATAGATGGGGAAACAGTGGAAACAGTGTCAGACTTTATTTTTTTGGGCTCTAAAATCACTGCAGATGGTGATTGCAGCCATGAAATTAAAAGATGCTTACTCCTTGGAAGGAAGGAAAGTTATGACCAACCTAGATGGCATATTCAAAAGCAGAGACATTACTTTGTCAGCAAAGGTCCATTTAGTCAAGGCTATGGTTTTTCCAGTAGTCATGTATGGATGTGAGAGTTGGACTGTGAAGAAAGCTGAGCCCTGAAGAATTGATGCTTTTGAACTGTGGTGTTGGAAAAGACTCTTGAGAGTCCCTTGGACTGCAAGGAGATCCAAGCAGTCCATTCTAAAGGAGATCAGTCCTGGGTGTTCTTTGGAAGGAATGATGCTGAAGCTGAAACTCCAATACTTTGGCCACCTCATGCGAAGAGTTGACTCATTGGAAAAGACTGATGCTGGGAGGGATTGGGGGCAGGAGGAGAAGGGGACGACAGAGGATGAGATGGCTGGGTGGCATCACCTACTCGATGGATGTGAGTCTGAGTGAACTCCGGGAGTTGGTGATGGATAGGGAGGCCTGGCGTGCTGCAATTCATGGGGTTGCCAAGAATTGGACACGACTGAGCGACTAAACTGAACTTAACTGAATTTTTTAGTGTATAATTATAGTGTATAATTTTTGGTTAGGTCATTATTTAGTGTTTTCATTGCTATGACTATATTGGTATGATTCACAACTGAGCCAAAAAACTGTATGGTTTTATTTCCTCTTTGGTATACAACACTTTGTTTTCTCTGAAATGTTTTTTTCTCTTCTCTTTTCATTTGCTTGATTTCTCATGTTTCTATGACTAATATAATTCCTACTATCCTCAACGTAATCTTGTTTTTTAATTATGTTCAGACACTTTAGGTGGTCAGTCTGGTTCTTCTTTTTCCCATAGGCAACTCTCTTTTTTTGGACCATCGATTAATGTGGTTAAGATGGTAGATTTTTGAGCCAGCCCGCCTGAGTTTGAAGTACTGACTCCACCGCTTACCAGTTAGGTGACATTTGGCAAGCTGCTTAACCTCTCTGTTTTAGCTGTCTCAGCTATACAATGAGGATAAGGAGAGTACCTATCTCATCAAGTTGATTTAAAGATGAAATGAATAGATTTGAAGATACCAACACAATGAAAGTTCTTAGTGCTGCTTGTAGTTGATGTGACTCCCAAGGATAACTCAGGTCTATCATTAGTCTTCAATATGTGATTTAAAAAAATCTTTTTTATATCAGCTGCTTTATCTATACATATGAGGGCAGTGATAAAATTTGCTCAATGCAACTTGAAAGTCCAAGAAAGTTCAGTTACTCCATCTGATCTACTTTAGTTTTCTCTCTTTTTCCAGTTAAAAAAACATATACGCCTGTTGAAAATAACATGTTTTAATATTTCAGTGCAGACAACATTATAGTTATGTGGTTAGCAATGCCTCACATTGTTTTCTTAAAAGGATTAGTTTTTTCTCATTATAAAGGTACCTCATAAAGGTCTACTGGCAAGCTTTGATGTTTAACAAATCACTTGGGGGTCTAAATCAACTTTCTGTACCGCTTGTGTACAGGCCAGCAATGTAGGCTGAACTCACCTGAACAGGTTTCAAATGGGCTCTATAATAGGTCTGTCATCAGTTGCAAGTCAAGTGTGCGTTGAATTTGCTGATGTTAGTTGGGCTATCTCACGTATCTGGAGCTGTGGTTGTTGCGCCTTGGTCTACCTGTCTCATTTTCCAGCAGGCTAGCTCAGACTTGTTCACATGCTGGAAGCAGCTGTCACAGAGAGCAAGCAGAAGCATACGAGGCTTTTGAGTCCTAGGCTAGGAACTGGCATACCATCTCTTCTGCTAGAGTGTGTTGGCCAAAGCAAGTCACAAGGCCAGCCCCAAGTTCAGGAGGGGGTCAAAGAGATTTCCTCATCTCCATGGGAACAACTGCAAAGTCACATAGCAAAGGGTGTGGATAGATGTTAAAGGATTATGACTACTTTTTAATCTCTTGTATGTTTGTTGAAGCTTCTGAAAAGTACAAGAGCCATCATAAAAGCAGCTCATAAATCCATCCCCTGATTGCTGTTGGTTTTTGTTGTAAATACTGCTAGACTTTTATCTATAACTTTAAACATTTTATTACTGTCAATATATTTGTTTTCATTTATTTGATTACAAGTGACTTTTTACTTTTCATGTTTTTAGTTTCATATTTATTTATTTTGTATGAATTGTTCACATAGACTTCAGTCTTAACCTTGTGAAGTAGCATTTATTGTAAACTTAAGATGAGCAGGAAATGCAGCGAATAGATCATATTCCATTTTGTGTGAAAAAGCCTTGAACTAGTATTGAAAAGCAAGAAGAATCAGAAGGTTTGCAACTTGAACTACAAAATTACCTTGAATTTGTGTATATATATATATTCTGTGATTGAGCTGGTAAGATGAAATATTCATGGACTGGGGCCCACTAGAATTTTCCTAATACTCTGGCACAGTCTTTATACTTTATTTATTCATTTGTGGGGCTAATTTAGGACATTAAACAGATGTCTATTTTTGATCATTGGCTTAATCCAACTGGGTACGTTCTCAATGCCTGAGCTTACACTATGTATATAAGATCATACTATAAACATTGTTAGGTACTTTGCAAATCTTTTCCCATACATTTACACTTATACGAATATGTGTTATACAGAACACACATATACAAATAATAAGAATAAATGTGTTATGTGTAATTATTCTATAATTTTCTTTTCTTCCCAGTTTATTTTGGATACATTTTTAGTGTCAGTTCACAAAAATTTAGCTGATTTTTAGCTTATGAAGTTTCTTGGAATATCCTATAATTTATTTTTTCTCCTATTATGGAGCTTTGAATTGTCTGTAAATTCTGCCCATTCTAAACAGTGCTAAACCAAACATTCCTACTTATATATATTTAGGCATATGGAAGGAGAAAATTATAAGCCTGTTTTTTGTAGTATAAACTTTTTAATTTATATTTCTTAATTTTATTCTTGTTTTCTGTAAGCTTCTTACAGTCTTTGATTAAGCCCTGAGTAAAAAATAATTGATGAAGGCAGACACTGCAAATCTCCAAATGGCAACTAATGAAAAATTGGAAGGATCAGTTATTACTGACACAGATACTGTGGGGAGACAAGACTCAATATATAACTGTTTATAACCTGAACTAAAAATTGAAAGCTGGAAATGTTTGTAAGACATTTAACGTGGAAATATTAAGAATAAAATGCTTGCATTTTTGTTTTCCTGTGTATCAGAATTTAGCCTGTTCTTGTATTTTTAAACTTTCTCTTTCTGTTCTGTTATAAAAAGTGTCTTTTTAGTCTGTTTATTAGAAGTTCATCTTGTAACAAGTAGATCTCAATAGTTTAATGTTACCTTCTGGGAAATGTCACCATTATATCTGTATGGGCTATACCCATGGGCTGGTTGTCATTGAGAGCAGCATCTATCCTATTATTTGGAAATACATATTTGTTTCAAAAAATGTATTATTAGGAAAATATATAGTTTTTAAGGGTTTTTTTTTAAAGTTGGCAAAAAAATTAGAACTTTTTTCTTCTGTTCTTTGCAGCTTGCCTGTAATGATTCTTCTCCAAGAATGTGGTTGTTTCCATTTATTAAAACTTTTTATGTTCATGAATTAATTCTGTAGGTATTTCCATTATGTTTGGCACACTTTATTTTTAGGGTTATTACTAGGTGTTTCATTTTGTTGTTGTTGCTGTTATTTTTTTCCACTATGTATTTCTAATTGGTTATTATTAGTATATGGAAAAGCTATTGATTTTGTATGTTAATATTGCATTTGGAGACCTTACTTGATTCTCTAATAATATTTCAGATAATAATAATGTTAGTAATATTAATTATCTTAGATGTTCTAGGTAGAAGGTCTTATTCTTTATAGCTAATAATTTTACCTCTTTTTTCCTCCAATAATTGATGAGACAGTTCTTTTTTCTTTATTAGAACTGTCTCATCCTTTGAAAAAATGTAATTGAAGTATATTTGATATATGATATTATATAAGTTACAGGTATGCAATATACTGATTCACAGTCTCTAAAGTTTATACACATGGACATACTCTACACATGGACATCACCAGATGGTCAACACTGAAATCAGATTGATTATATTCTTTGCAGCCAAAGATGGAGAAGCTCTATACAGTCAACAAAAACAAGACCAGGAGCTGCCTGTGGCTCAGATCATGAACTCCTTATTGCCAAATTCAGACTGAAATTGAAGAAAGTAGGGAAAACCACTAGACCATTCAGGTATGACCTAAATCAAATCCCTTATGATTATACAGTGGAAGTGAGAAATAGATTTAAGGGCCTAGGTCTGATAGATAGAGTGCCTGATGAACTATGGACAGAGGTTCGTGACATTATACAGGAGACAGGGATCAAGACCATCCCCATGGAAAAGAAATGCAAAAAAGCAAAATGGCTGTCTGAGGAGGCCTTACAAATAGCCGTGAAAAGAAGAGAAGCGAAAAGCAAAGGAGAAAAGGAAGATAAAAGCATCTGAATGCAGAGTTCCAAAGAATAGCAAGAAGAGATAAGAAAGCCTTCCTCAGCGATCAATGCAAAGAAATAGAGGAAAACAACAGAATGGGAAAGACTAGAGATCTCTTCAAGAAAATTAGAGATACCAAGGGAACATTTCATGCAAAGATGGGCTCGATAAAGGACAGAAATGGTATGGACCTAACAGAAGCAGAAGATATTAAGAAAAGGTGGCAAGAATACACAGAAGAACTGTACAAAAAATACCTTCATGACCAAGATAATCATGATGGTGTGATCACTGACCTAGAGCCAGACATCCTGGAATGTGAAGTCAAATGGGCCTTAGAAAGCATCACTACGAACAAAGCTAGTGGAGGTGATGGAATTCCAGCTGAGCTCTTTCAAATCCTGAAAGATGATGCTGTGAAAGTGCTGCACTCAATATGCCAGCAAATTTGGAAAACTCAGCAGTGGCCGCAGGACTGGAAAAGGTCAGTTTTCATTCCAATCCCAAAGAAAGGCAATGCCAAAGAATGCTCAAACTACCACATAACTGCACTCAACTCACACGCTAGTAAAGTAATGCTCAAAATTCTCCAAGCCAGGCTTCAGCAATATGTGAACTGTGAGCTTCCAGATGTTCAAGCTGGTTTTAGAAAAGGCAGAGGAACCAGAGATCAAATTGCCAACATCCACTGGATCATGGAAAAAGCAAGAGAGTTCCAGAAAAACATCTATTTCTGCTTTATTGACTATACCAAAGCCTTTGACTGTGTAGATCCCAATAAACTGTGGAAAATTCTGAAAGAGATGGGAATACCAGAGCACCTGACCTGCCTCTTGAGAAACCTATATGCAGGTCAGGAAGCAACAGTTAGAAGTGGACATGGAACAACAGACTGGTTCCAAATAGGAAAAGGAATACGTCAAGGCTGTATATTGTCACCCTGTTTATTTAACTTCTATGCAGATTACATCATGAGAAACGCTGGGCTGGAAGAAGCACAAGCTGGAATCAAGATTGCCGGGAGAAATATCAATAACTTCAGATATGTAGATGACACCACCCTTGGCAGAAAGTGAAGAGGAACTAAAAAGCCTCTTGATGAAAGTGAAAGTGGAGAGTGAAAAAGTTGGCTTAAAGCTCTTCATTCGGAAAACGAAGATCATGGCATGTGGTCCTATCACTTCATGGGAAATAGATGGGGAAACAGTGGAAACAGTGGCAGACTTTATTTTTCCGGGCTCCAAAATCACTGCAGATGGTGACTGTAGCCATGAAATTAAAAGACGCTTACTCCTTGGAAGGAAAGTTATGACCAACCTAGATAGCATATTCAAAAGCAGAGACATTATTTTGCCAACAAAGGTCCATCTAGTCAAGGTTATGGTTTTTCCAGTGGTCATGTATGGATGTGAGAGTTGGATTGTGAAGAAAGCTGAGCACAGAAGAATTGATGCTTTTGAACTGTGGTGTTGGAGAAGACTCCTGAGAGTCCCTTGGACTGCAAGGAGATCCAACCAGTCCATTCTGAAGGAGATCAGCCCTGGGATTTCTTTGGAGGGAATGATGCTGAAGCTGAAACTCCAGTACTTTGGCCACCTCATGCGAAGAGTTGACTCATTGGAAAAGACTCTGATGCTGGGAGGGATTGGGGGCAGGAGGAGAAGGGGATGACAGAGGATGAGATGGCTGGATGGCATCACTGACTTGATGGACATGAGTCTGAGTGAACTCTGGGAGTTGGTGATGGATAGGGAGGCCTGGCGTGCTGGAATTCATGGGGTCGCAAAGAGTCGGACATGACTGAGCGACTGAACTGAACTGAACTGAAAGTTTATACTCCACTTAAAGTTATAAAATATGGGATATATTACCTGCATTGTACATTATATTCTTGTAGCTTGTTTTATACATAATACTTTGTTCTTCTTAAATGTTTAATTCTTTCTTAACTTTGAACCTAATTGATACTCCATTTCTTATTTTTAACTTAGAGGACCCTACCTCCCACTTTATCAAGAGAGGAAATATAAAAATTCCTATTTGAACTTCACTTTGTAGATATAGTTTTCAGTGACATAGTCACCAACATTATATATATCTTGCGATTTTTTTTTTCCTTTCCACATTGTTCAAGTGAATAAATGCACCAAGCATCTGAGTGAGGTGAAAAATTTGCATGCAGTGTATCAAATGATTTCTTTGTTGACCTCTGTTTTACAGTAGTACTTGCTTGGGTGGCATCAGTGTGTTTGTTTTTCTGTTTTTTTTTATTTTGCTTACAGAATACTGAGGGCAAATATAATAACTAATAGGACAGAAACATTGCTATAGATTGTCACAATATTATTAATAATATTATTATCAAAACAGAACTGTTAACTAACATATAGGGATTTTTTGAACTGATGTGTTCATAGCTGATCTACAGAAATTCAAATCTGGAGTAAAAGACACACAAAAAAAGCTTTTGCATTGTTCATTCTCAGTATATACACGTGTGTGTTGTACAGAAGTTGAAACTGTGTGAATTGAGGTCTGCCCATGCCAATAGGTTAGAACAGTAGAAAGCACTGAACTCTTAAGTCCATTAGGTTATTTAGGAATTCTCATACATATTTAGGAGAAGGCAATGGCACCCCACTCCAGTACTTTGCCTGGAAAATCCCATGGACGGAGGAGCCTAGTGGGCTGCAGCCCGTGGGGTCACGAAGAGTCGGACACGACTGAGCGACTTCACTTTCACTTTCCACTTTCATGCATTGGAGAAGGAAATGGCAACCCACTCCAGTGTTCTTGCCTGGAGAATCCCAGGGATAGGGGAGCCTGGTGGGCTGCCGTCTATGGGGTCACACAGAGTCGGACACGACTGAAGCGACTTAGCAGCAGCAGCAGCATACATATTTACTTTTCACAGATAGAAATAAAGCTGTCAGGTTTGTAAAAATTACCATTGGGAACTTTTTCTCAATTTAAAGCATTCATTAAGTTTGTCTTTACTCTTTCAGCATCTTTCAGTGTTGTCCTTGAATTTATGGATTCTACCTAATTTGTCTTTATCTCAAACACTGAGTATGTCTTGGGTGTGAAGTGATTATTAAATCAATGACATTTGTCTTCCTTAAATCACTGAACCACACATCATAGTTTCTGGCTGTATAAGTATGCCCAGCGTTCTTAGTAATTTGGTAGTTTTAATCCATGATTTGATATGAAGGAATTTATATAAAAGAAAAATACAGAATTCTAACAGAGGAGTGACATAGAGCTATGCAGAGAGGCAGGTACTGAGTTGATATGTATGTAGAAAATTTAAAGGATTGCTTTATGGGATAAAAAGCCTACTTAGTGTATAAATTTGAGAAAATAGGTAACCAACAAGGACCTTCTGTATAGCATAGGGAACTATACTCAGTATTTTGTAATAACATATAAGGGAAGAAATATATATATATATATATTACTATATAATATATAAAACTGAATCATAGTGCTATATAGCTGAAACTAGCATGATATTATAAATCGACTATACTTCAGTCAACCAATCGATAAATATCAGCTAGCTTAAAAGCCCATGCCTATTTTTTAATTTCTTTAAACATTCACTTATTTATTATTTTGGCTGTACCGAGTCTTTGTTGCCACATGGGCCTTTCTCTAGTTACGGCTAGTGGGGGCTGCTCTCTGGTTGTGGTGTGCAGGCTTCTCACTGCGGTGCTTCTCTTGGTGCGGAGCATGGGCTCTAGGGCGTGTGGGCTCAGGAGTTGTGGCACATGGGCTCAGTGGTTGCAATTCTCAGTCTCTAGAGCATAGGTTCAATAGTTGTGATGCACGGGCTTTGTTGTTCCATGGCATGTGGAATCATTCCAGACCACGTATAGAACCCATGTCTCCTGCATTGGCAGGTGGATTCTTTACCATCAAGCCACCAGGGAAGCCCCTATTTTTAAATTTCTTAATGGATTCATTTAAAAAGTGCTGCATCACCGATGTGCTTGGTGACACAGAAAGTGGTATTCTGTAGAGAACGTGTACACTAATGATTATTAGTTAAAAAGTGAGTGGGAAGAATTAGATTCTGAAAGTAGAGTCTGATAAATGGCTTAACTAACTTATTTTGCTTGTATTTTGTTATGTAATATATAAAGGTGATATGTAATATTCACATCAGATTAAGTCTAAAGATTTTTTCTTTCAAAAAGAAATAAGAATTTAAAATATTGTGTTTAACTCACTGTTCAACTAAATTTAACTGTTAGTTTAATTTTCTTTCTTAGATGTTCATAAAATAATGGTGAATTTGCAATTGACTCTGAAAATTAAAATGTTCTTTTTCTTTGTCCACATAATTCTTTTTGTTAGGAGATTTTTTTTTTTCTGCTTTTAAACTCTTGACATGCTGATGGAGAATGGCTTAAAAATAGTGCCTCCCCTCTAATTCAGCATTGCATTATTTTCTTTATTATTTTGCCACTTTTTCTTGTAAGAATCTGTATGAATGAATTTCATTCAAATGTAGCTCCTTACTATAGCAAATGTATAGGAAACTAGTTACTAAAGGAATTCTAGTGTCTTAAATATGAAAAATGGACAGTTGCTACTCAAATGGTTGATGGGTGAACTTATATGAAGTTATTCAATGCTGTGCCATACAGTACCTGAGGAAAAAACCCTGAAGAGTAATTGCAAGGTATGTTACGGGTCTGGTTGAATGTTGGCATATATACTAAATACACTGATGCACATTGTGGAATAATATCCATCTCATAAAAACTTTTCTGTTAAATTACATGAGACAGGAAAATGTAATGAGGCTAACTTTGAAATTGTGTTAAGGAATATGATGGTTGTTTTTATCACATCTTTGTTTTTGTGATATATTTTTTGCAAATTATTTTGAGAAGAAATCTTATTTGTCTCATTGCCCCAAAGTACTAGAAATGTACATTGCCCCAAAGTACTAGAAATGTGGGGTTTTCAAGATAAGTAATTATCAAAGAAAACGAATTAGCATGCATTTGAGTTTAAATAGGCCCAGGACTTTTTGTTTCAAGTTAGTCCAGCTATTCAGTTAAAAATAATGGGTAAATTAAAAAGCAAATTTCAGTGGTAAGTGACATGACCTCCTGAAACAGTAACACTTGTAAAAGAGTTGAAATCTTAAAATCATATCTGTAAAAATTAGTGTGAGAAGTTTCCTGACTATATATAAGATATTTGCTGATTCTAGCTTGATGTTGTATTTATATTTAGACAGTTTGATGGGTTATTGGTCTTTATTTAGCAGTTAAGAGTCTCTAGCTAAAAGTTGATGGGCGTGCACACACAGATACTAAATTTATGTCTTTCCACCTTCTTGTCTTTAGATAGTCAGAACTCACTTCAATTCATCCAGATAGATTAGGAGTTCACAAACACAACACCAAATGTGACCTGACTTCTTTTATAGTGGGATAGGTTTATCGATACCCTCATTTTCTCTACTTGTACTAGAATTTCCAAACAGAGAGCTTATTTCACAAGGTCAGTCTACAGTCCTCTGTCATGGCTCTCATAAACTCAGTTTCCCATAGTTGGTTTTCAAGGACATTTCTAATTTGATGTACCTGCCCATCACATCATACGTTAATTTCCTCAAATGTGTGTGAGGCTTGCTAAGGTGGGTCAGCTCCTTTTAAAAAACTTAACATTAAAAATTTAATTAAATGTTTCAGTTTTAGTAATTAAAAATTCATTTCATTTGAATTTTCAAATGTGAATTTCATAAATATTTAATTAAATGTTTCAATTAAAACTTCAAATAGAAAGGTTTCAGAAATTGTGCAAAGGATTCCTATATATCCCTCTCTCAGCTTCCCTGGTTATTAACCTCGTGTGTGACCACAGCAGTAATGATCAAAACCAGGAAATTAGCAATGATATAACACTGTTAACTCTACTACACACATAATTCAAATTTCATTAACAGTTCCACTGTGTTTTTTATTTATTTACCATTGGCTGTGCTGTGCACTGTGCAGGATCTTAGTTCTCCGACCAGGGATTGAACCTGTGCCCTCTGCAGTGGAAGCACCGAGTGTTAACCACTGGACTTCCAGAGAAGTCCCCACTTACATTCTTTTATGGATCAGGAACTGATCTAGAATCTCCACTTACTGTTACTTTTCCGTAGTCTCCTTTTTATGGGGACAGATTTTTTTTTTTTTTGGTCTGTCGTGATCTCTACGTTTAGTTTGCTTTCTTGTAGAATGTCTTTCTTCATGATTAAATTCAGATTATGCCTGTTTTTGGTCAAGAATCCGTATGAGTGATGCTGTACCCTCTCAGTGCATCCTGTAAGATGACGGATGGCCTTCTTGGTTTACTCGTTTCGACGTTGCCGTTCGTCGTGTATGGTACTGCACTGCTTAGAATGCCAGCTTTTTGCCTTTGTGCATCTATCTGTCATGCGAGTGTATGTTCCTCGGTTCTTTGTCTCCTCACAACAAAGATTTGGAGCAACGGACATTAAAGCCCTCGGCGCGTCACAGCTCTCGGGTCTTGGACAAACCGTGCTACAGCTCTTAGGCAAATCAGGTTACAGCTCCATTTTATTTAGAAGATAGCAGGAGAATCCAAGACTCAAAGAGAAGAGAGTGGAGGAGCGCGCGGGGGAGGGAGAGAGAGAGTGACAGAGAGAGAGAGAGAGAAAGGGCGCACGCACGTGGGAGAGAGAGAGGGTCTGTGAGAAAAAGATTTGGCTCCTCCTTTTATATGTTTTTTTCCTCCACCTGGGTCTGCCCTATGCAAACTGGGCTTAGCCAGGAGTGCTGTTTGTTCTGCCTGAAGTCTTCACTCTGGTCCTCGGACCTTCCTTGTCTTTTAGCCACCGCCATTTTGGACTTCTTTTCCCTATTCTACCTACCTAACATATCCATTTTTCAGGACCTGCCTTTCCTTGTGGTTTTCTCTGTTTGCTCCAGTTCATCTGATTTCTCACTTTTCTACTTTCCTCTTTGCCTTAAGGCTGAGCTCATGACGTGGCTGTGACCTTTAACCAGTATGGCCCCCAGGATGCATCTCTGGTTACTCCCTTGTGGTACTGAGGCTTATTATTACTGTCGACTAAAAAAAGATGTACAACTTGAGAGTTGTGAGTTAAGTTTTCAGTTCAGTTCAGTTCAGTCGCTCAGTCGTGTCCGCCTCTTTGTGACCCCATGAATTGCAGCACGCCAGGCCTCCCTGTCCATCACCAACTTTATTTGGGGCAAAATGAGGACTGCAGCCCGGGAGGCAGCATCTCAGAAAGCTCTGAGAGACTGCTTCAAAGCAGCAGTGGGGAAAAGTCAATATATAAGGTTTTGGTGAAGGGGGCTTTCAATACCATGAAGCACTCATTTTACAAAAGCCTTTTTGTTAGTCATGAGGCTCTGATATCACCATAAAGGGATTTAGTGCTTCTCTGGATATGAGAAGACGCAAGGATTGAGATCATAAAATCTGTTCCTAAAAACATCCAACTATCTAAAGACCTTTCCCACCAGATTCCCTGGAGGACAGAGTGCATCACTTCACTCTGAACTCCCTCAGGGATTGTTGAGGGTCCACAGCTATAGCAGCATGGGGTTCTGTCTCCGTAGAGGCAGATGGCAAACACCTTTGTTGTTCAGTCGTTGGCAATGCTCTTGGTAAGTGCCAATTTGTAGTTGACATTACCCATTTTGTGCTGTCTACACATGTTCCTAACGATAACATGGTTTCAGTAATATCAAAGTTTAGCACCTAATAATTTTATTTATGGAAAGTTAATTTTATTTTCTAACTAGATAGTAGCGTTACGGAGAAGGCAATGGCACCCCACTCCAGTACTCTTGCCTGGAAAATCCCATGGATGGAGGAGCCTGGTAGGCTGCAGTCCATGGGGTCGCTGAGTTGGACATGACTGAGCGACTTCACTTTCACTTTTCACCTTCATGCATTAGAGAAGGAAATGGCAACCCACTCCAGTGTTCTTGCCTGGAGAATCCCAGGGACAGGGTAGCCTGGCGGGCTGCCGTCTCTGGGGTCGAACAGAGTCGGACACGACTGAAGTGACTTAGCAGCAGCAGCAGTAGCATTTAATATTAGGGGCTTCCCCTGTGGCTCAGTGGTGAAGAATCTGCCTGCAATGCAGGAGCCTCAGGGGCTGTAGGTTTGATCCCTGGGTTGGGAAGATTCCTTGGAGGAGGGCATAACAATGCACTCTAGTATTCTTGCCTGGAGAATCCCACGAACAAAGGAGCCTGGCAGGCTACAGTGTATAGGATTGCAAAGAGTCAGACATGACTGAAGCAACTTAGCATGCACACACTTATTAATATTATAACAAATATATTGACAAATATAGACAAATATGATAGAACAATATTATAATACTATACTGACTTTCTAATGTAAAATATTAATCTTTAGATCTTCAGTAATTTGAGGGGCAGAGGACGGGGAGATTGCATACAATAGTATTTGATTGGTAGGAGAAACTGCATTTAGTTTTCTTTTTCATGTGTTCTTATCTGTAACATCAGTGTTAAAAGTAATTGTTAGGGTAGAAGTGAAAATCACCAAGAAATATGACCATCATTAATACCCTCAAATTTAAAAGGAGTGTTCAAGAAAGTAACAATGTAATATAGAGATTAATTTATGGTTACAGATCAGTTTTGTATAGCAAATGGTGATAGAAATAAGAATAGTGTTCTTGGAGTGAAAACTTTATAGTCTTAATGACTGTACCATTGAATTATTTTAAACTGTAAACCTGTTTTCTTCCTAAGGACTGAAAGAACATCTATAGCAATTAACTTAATGTGTCTTCATTCTGCTTCTGTGATGTGGCAGGTAGACACAGGCTGCTTTTCATGGTTTCCAGGTGAGAGCCTGGGGCACAGAAGTAATAGGATGCTTTGTCAGAGATCTGCAGATTAGATGCAGACACAGGGCTGGGAATGGGCTCTTAGGTGGGTGCCTGCCCTCCCCTATCAGACTGTAAATCCTGGCAAATGAGAGAGGCTTCCTCAGGTGTGGAGACTTTGAATCTGCTGATAGTAATCAAGCAGAGTGAAGTAATTCAGAAATACACTTTCTTTTTAAAAACAACATTTAATGTTTTATCACAGCATCATGTATAATGCAATATGATAAAGCCCCACTGAGCTTGACATCAGTGGGGAAACGAGCATTACTGTAGATTAGTGCCAGGGCAGAGAAATGACCCTATTATCTCTGTAACGGTAATACTGTGCCTCCCAGGGAAACTTGCATCATTAAGAGTGAGCTGTTATTCTCTTGCTGATTCTCCACAGGTTGTTAATATATTAAATCAGAAAGCATTGGAAAGTTTTTCAAGGAGCTTGGGAATATAACTCAAAAGTTTCACTGTTCAGCTTGACCTGAAACATCAAGTATATGTGAGTTTACACATGTACACACAAGTCTGGAGATGAACACTTAGACACATCTCACAGCTCCATTTCTTTGTACACACCTCCTCTTTCTACGTGAAAAACCTCCTTTATTTTCTCTTAAGTACTTCTTTATCTCTAAGATCTTTGCTTTTTCAGTTTCATGATCTAGCATCTTGCATGATGTCTGCATCTGTTGGGTAGAGAGTGACTGTTAAAGAAATAAGCATATATTTATATTCTATATCACATAATATGTCTATAATTTATACACTCTTCCATATTTTAAAAATATATTTAAGAAGACCTGTAAGCATTCTCTTCTCTCCCTGTTCTATGTCAGCCAACTTAGCATAGTCTAAAGTCTTAGCGCGAGACTGCTTGAGTCCTTCAAGAATACATCTGACATCTGTCCCTAAATTAGAAGAAAATTGGGAGGAAAGAAGGAAGAGAATGGGAAATTAAAAGGGGCCAAGTGTAAGCTAATTCGTGCCATGAGCCTGTCAGTGTATATGTAATTTGATATGTGTATTTGCAATTACAAAGGGAGCATATCTCTGGAACTTACAGTATACATTTAATCCACCTTGTCTGATTTTTGGTCTTGGAAAGCTCTGTCTGTCTTTAAAGTCACACATTTTTGTCAGTCTCTGGTGCTGACGGGTTTCTCTGTGGGATGCTCATTTGTGCCAAGATTAGAATGTAATCAGCATGTGGTGAAATGGAGGGGCTCAGTTAGTCCCACTGCTGTGAAAACAGGAATCTGTATTGTGACTGCATAGGGGCCCTTCAGTTCCTGAAGTTTCACGCTCTAACTCCTCTTACCTGCTCTCTTTCATAAAGCATTATCCATGGTATAGGAATGATGATTAGAAATAATAAACTTCTTGTGAAATAAGTATCTTTTTAAGTTAATAAAACAAAAAAATACCTGTGAATTACAGCTTGCTTTCTTGGATGATCTGTTTGCCAAGTTTAAATAAATGAACATATTAAAATTGTATTCTTTTTGTCAAAATATTGTTGATTTACAATAGTATATTAGTTTTAGGTGTACAACATAGTGATTCAGTAATTTTATAGTTCATACTTCATTTAAAATTATGACAACATAATGGCTATAATTCCCTGTGCTGTACAATGTACCTTGTTGCTTATCTGTTTTGTGCATAGTAGTTTTATCCCTTAATCCCTTACCCCTATCTTGCCCTTCTTCCCTCTCCCTGTTGGTGGCCACAAGTTGTCTAAATCTATGAGTCTGTTTCTATTTTGTTATATACCTTTGTTTGTTTTATTTTTAAAATTGCACATGTAAGTGATAAAATTCAGTATTTGTTTTTCTCCCTTTGACTGTTTCACCAAGTATAATAGCTTCTGGGTCCCTCTATGTTGCTAGAAGTGGCAGAGTTTCATTCTTTTTTATTGCCGTGTAATATTCCATTGTATTTGTAGTGGTTGTTCAGTCACTAAGTCATGTCCGACTCCTCATCTTTATCCATTCATCTGTTGATGGATATTTCAGTTGCTTCCATGCTTCCATAAATCGACTATTGTAATTAATGCTGCCGTGAACATTGGGGTATTTGTGTCTTTTCAAATTAGTGCTTTCATTTTCTTCAGACATGTATGTATACCCAGGAATGGAATTGCTGGATCATACGGTGATTCTATTTTTAGTTCTTTTGAGGAACCTCTGTGCTGTTTTCCATAGTGCCTGCACCAGTTTACATTCCTGTCAACAGTATACAAGGGTTCACTTTTTCCACATTCTCACCAGCATTTATTATTTGTAGACTTTTATTTAAAATTTACTTAATTGAATGAAACTTTCTTTAAATTCTATAGGGCTTTACAATTTTCAAAAGTTTCATGCACATGATTTTGTATAGTCCCATAAAAACCCTTTTCCCCCCTCTACTCCTGTATTTCCCCTCCTCCTTCCCTCTCCCTACCGATTGCCACTAGTTTGTTCTCTATATCTGTGAGTCTGCTTCTTTTTTTTTTTTATTTTTTTTAAATTTTATTTTATTTTTAAACTTTACATAATTGTATTAGTTTTGCCAAATATCAAAATGAATCCATCACAGGTATACATTCTTTTTTTTTTAATTCACTAGTCTGTTGTATTTTTTTAGGTGCCACTTAGAAGTGATAATCATATAGTATTTGCCTTTCTCTGTCTGACATTTCATTTAGTACAATGCCCTACAAGTCCATCCATGTTGCTGAAGATGGCAAAATTTCATTCTTTTTTATGGCTGATTAGTATTCTGTTATATGTAGTGTATGTATATACGTATACACCTCACAGCTTTTTAATCCATTCATCTGTTTATGGATACTTAGGTTGCTTCCATATCTTGGCAGTTGTAAATAATGCTACTATGAACATTGGGATGCATGTATCTTTTTAATTAGTGTTTTTATTTGTTTGTTTGGATATATACACAGGAGTGAAATTGCTGGATCATGAGATAGTTCTATTTTTAGTCTTTTGCAAAACCTCTGTAACTGTTTTCCACAATGGTTGTAGCAGTTTACATTCCTACCATCACTGTACAAGGGTTCCCTTTTCTCCACCTCTTCACCAGTGTTTGTTATTTGTGTTCTTTTTGATGATAGTTGTTTCAACAGGTGTGAGGTGATATCTTCCTGTGGTTTTGATTTGCGTTTCTCTGATGATTAGTGATGATGAGTATATTTCCCCTTCCCCCCAGCATTTTTTGGCCATGCCTCATGGCATGTGGTAATGGCACCCCACTCCAGTACTCTTGCCTGGAAAATCCCATGGGCGGAGGAGCCTGGTAGGCTGCAGTCCATGGGGTCGAGAAGAGTCGGACACGACTGAGCGACTTCACTTTCACTTTTCACTTTCAAGCATTGGAGGAGGAAATGGCAACCCACTCCAGAATTCTTGCCTGGAAAATCCCAGGGACGGGGGAGCCTGGTGGGCTGCCGTCTATGGGGTTGCACAGAGTCGGACACGACTGAAGTGACTTAGCAGCAGTAGCATGGCATGTGGGATATTAGTTCCCCAACGCTGAACCCATGTCTGTCTTAACCATTGGACCACCAGCAAAGTCCCCAGTGAGCATCTTTTCATATGCCTGTTGCCCATCTGTATATTTTCTTTGGAAAAAATGTCTGTTCAGGTCTTCTACCCGTTTTTAAGGATCATTTGTTTGCTTTTTTGGTTATTGAGTTGTTTATATATTTTAGATTTTGGTCATATCATTTGCAAATATTTTCTCCCATTCAGTAAATTGTCTTCATTTTGTCACTGGTTTCCTTTGCTGTGCAAAAACTTTTAATTTTAATTAGGTTTTACCTGTTTATTTTTGCTTCCATTTCTTTTGCCTGAGGAGACAGGTCCAAGAAAATACTCTTCTGATTTATATCAAAGAGTGTTTGGCTAATGTTCTCTCCAGGAAGTTTTATGATTTCCGGTGTTATATTTAGGTCTTTTGTGTGCATGTGTGTGTGTAGTAGAATTTTATTAAAATATGAAAAGGGACAAAGAAAGCTTATGACATAGACATCAGAAGGGACATAGAGGGTGTCCCCCTCGCTAGTCTAAGCAAGGGAGTTATATACTTTTTAAATTAATTATTACAATAAATCAAAAGAATGTCTCAAGGTTGAAAAAATTTTACCAGACCCACTTCCACAATTTACATTTTAGGTAACAGGATTAGAACTTAACAATAGAAAGATCTGACCAGACCCACTCCCATAATATACATTTTAAGGCAACAGGACTAGTCAGAAGGTTTTCAGGAAGGAGAAACTGTCCTCAAGCAGGATACATTGTTGTTATATAATCCTTAGTACAAAGTTTAAACAGAGTTGTTCATTGTGTAGTCATCAGTTCAGGGCTTAAAGAAAAAACATTTTATGTGACTAAGACTATGGAATGTGAAGAAAAAAAAAAAAAGACGTTTGTCCTTTCCTCCTCCTTGAGAATTCCAGACCCCTATCTCTTCCTTGAGAGGCCCAGACCCCTCTCTCCTACTTGGGGACCCCGGACTTCTTATCAACCTGCCTAGGAATTGACTCTCTCAACCACCGCCCCCCCCCCCTTTTCTTTTAGGAGAATATGGCTGCCAAGGGAAAAGGGGCATCACTCTCTTTCTGTAACTACTTCCTGCCGTCCAGGGGCACAGGCCTTAAATTGTTGAGGCAGCATATTCTCCTGACCCTCATATTGAGGGTCTCTGATCCAGGGGCACCAAGTAATAACTGAAGGAGGTTGTGCACTTGTAGGAGCCTGGACAACCATTTGTAACTTAAAAGCTTTCAGACCATTAGAAACAAATCCAGTTATATAGTCATAGGTGTAAGGCAAAATAGTCATTAAACCAAGCTAAAACATAATCAAAATTAAAAGTTACATTATGTCCATGGTTACATCAGTCCATCTTAGGATTGGTAGATGTCATCAGATCAAGAAGAGGTGTCACATATGATTGTTGTTGATGAAGGTATTCGCAGAGCTGAAGAAGGTCCTTTCTTTGAAGCAGAGAAACCCACCATGGGAAGCCTGCAGTTGATGAGGAGAGGGAGTGCTCCAGAGACCCAGCAATTAGACCGATTGTGGAGGCTGGGTTGGGGGTCACCTCCCAGAGTTCTCATAATGTCTGTTGAAAGCTGAAAGCTGAGTCACATAGTTAATTCTAAAGCTTTAGGATCTTTGACAATATCTGTGTACAAAAATGGTCTGCCACTGAGACAGTCCCTTCTTAGAAACAGTTCAAGCCCTTATTAAAGCTATGGGTAAAACTTTAAACCAACTGTCTTGTGTTTCCTGAGTTAGCTTACACAGATGCCTCTTAATAATGTCATTAGCCTTTTCAACTTTTTCTAAAGACTGGGTTCTCTAGGAACAGTGTAAGTGATATTTTATTCCTAGAGCTTTTGACACCCCTTGAGTTACAGCAGCTTTAAAGACAGAGCACTGTTGCTCTGAACTTTAGAGTTTAAGATCCCACTTACATCATGAGAAGTTAGTACTGTAAGATTTCGCCCATTAGTAAACTTTGAGCTTTAGGCATTAGCAAAACAATTGTAGCAATTACCCTTAAGCAATGTGGCCATAGCCTTTTCTCAGTAACAAACTAAATTCTGATCCTGTGGGCAAGCTCAAAGTTGGAGCCTAGCAGTTTGAAGAGCCTTAAAAGCCTTTTGAGTCTCTGGGGACCAAACCAGCTTGTCCGTTTGGGCCTGCTGTCTCAATTATAAGTTTATATAAAGGCGGGCAAGTTCCCCATAAACCCGGAATCCAAATGTGGCAATAGCCTATAATTTCCAAAAATCCTCTCAGTTGTCTTAAAGTGATGTTTGGCCTGTTTAGGAGTTTTGGACAATAAAGTATAAGGATTAGGCACCACGGGGTGTAAAGGAACTACAGCCTCATTTATTATTTTGAATCTTGAACTAGTCTCCATTTATCATTTGATTTCTTTTACACCCGAAATAGGAGTGCTGCATGGACTATTACAGGGAATTACTAGCCCCTGTTCCTTTAAATTTTCCATGGTGGGTTTTAACCCTTCCTTCAGTTCAGTTCAGTCGCTTAGTCATGTCCGACTCTTTGCAACCCCATGAATCGCAGCACACCAGGCCTCCCTGTCCATCACCAACTCCCAGAGTTCACTCAGACTCACGTCCATCGAGTCAGTGATGCCATCCAGCCATCTCATCCTCTGTTGTCCCCTTCTCCTACTGCCCCCAATCCTTCCCAGCATCAGAGTCTTTTCCAATGAGTCAACTCTTCGCATGAGGTGGCCAAAGTACTGGAGTTTCAGCTTTAGCATCATTCCTTCCAAAGAAATCCCAGGGCTGATCTCCTTCAGAATGGACTGGTTGGATCTCCTTTCAGTCCAAGGGACTCTCAAGAGTCTTCTCCAACACCACGGTTCAAAAGCATCAATTCTTCGGCGCTCAGCCTTCTTCAGAGTCCAACTCTCACATCCATACATGATCACAGGAAAAACCATAGCCTTGACTAGACGGACCTTTGTTGGCAAAGTAATGTCTCTGCTTTTGAATATGCTGTCTAGGTTGGTCATAACTTTCCTTCCAAGGAGTAAGCGTCTTTTAATTTCATGGCTGCAGTCACCATCTGCAGTGATTTTGGAGCCCCCAAAACTAAAGTCTGACACTGCTTCCACTGTTTCCCCATCTATCTCCCATGAAGTGATGGGAACGGATGCCATGATCTTTGAACCCTTCCTTAACCTCGGACTTTAGTGGGTACTGCTTTTGACTTGGAAATAAGTGTGGCTCTTTGAGCTTGACAACTACAGGAATAGCATTTTGTGCTCGACCCACAGTTTTTCCATCAGCCCACACTTTAGGATTTACATTTTGTTCAATTAATGGAGAGAAAGAGCAGGCTCCATATTAATGAAAACAGAGGCCTGGATCTTGTTCAGTATATCCCTCCACAGAAGGGGTGAGGGAGACTCTGGCATGATCAGAAACTTGTGAGAAAACAGCACAGATTCCCAGTTGCCGCTTAAAGGATGACTGAAATAATAGTGTTTCGCTCGTCCTGACAGTCCCATTACAGTAGTGGATCAGGAGGAAAGTGGACTGGGGGCTTCAGTGAGCACAGAGAAAGTTGCCCCGGTGTCCAAAAGAAAACCCACTGATTGGCCCCCCCATAGTTAGTAATACCCAGGGTTCCTCAGGTGTAATTAGGATGGGAGCTTGTGTGGGGGGCCCCTGGGCACCTTCAGTCCTGATTGCCTTGAGTCTGACCGCTGGGGCCTACCCTTCAGAGGGCAGTCTCTTCTCCAGTATGGTCCTTTGCAGACTGGGCACGAGCCAGGGATGGCTTAGATGCCTGAGGGCAATCCCACTTGAGGTGCCCCCTCCTATCCACAGTAATATCAAGTCCATCCCTTTTTATCCTGGGTCTCTGGGCATTTTCCCTCAGGCTGTTTCAGAGCTGGTCTAACAGCCATTTTGGGGCTTCAGTCTTTTGCCTGGTTTGTTTTTTTCACCTTTCCTCCTCATATTCTCTACCATAATAGATTGTCTGAACCAGTTGCAACAGATTATCTAAAGACTGATTTGTTCCATATGCCTGTTTTAGTAACTTACGGTGGATATCTGGAGCCGATGGAGTGAGAAATCTATCTTTTATTTCTCTCTCTGAATTTTTGGAATTAATGTCAGTAAACTTGAGGAGAGCCTCCTGTAGTCTATCTAGGAATTTACCGGGAATTTCCTTCTCTCCCTGTTCTGTGTCAGCCAACTTAGCATAGTCTAAAGTCTTAGTGCGCAATCGCTTGAGTCCTTCAAGAATTCATCTGACAAAGTGGCTCTGTTATGGGAATTTCTTGGCTCCCAGTAGGAAGGAGGGCTATTTCTTGTTCCCTCTTTCCCCTTGTCTCATGTTCAAGCCATTCATCTCCAAAAGTAGTAGCTTCTTCCAAAACTCTTAAGTGTTTGAGGGGTCAGTGTCTATTCCAAGACATACATTACATCTCTCCAAGTAAGGTCATAAAGTAAAGTTAGTTCTGTAAAGGCTTCTGTGTATTTTTTTGGATCTTCTAAATAGGCCCGACCACAGTTGAGACTGTTGGAATTTCTACTGAGACTGAGGCGACCCCTCCTTGGAAGGATGCCCTGACTCTCAGCCTGTTCAGTTGGGAGCCCCAGGTACAGGGGCAAAGTTAGAAGACAGGAGGGAGCTGAAGGTTTCACACCCAAATCTGGACCCTTAGGACGTAAGTCTCGCATGTCTTGAAGAGGGGTAAAGAGCAACACATATGGCACTTCTACCCATTTCTCTTGTTTTCTAACTACTGTTTTAGTTGTAAAACAGTAATAATTGAGACCTTTCAACCAGTCAGTGTTCCCTCTTCCAAAGGATACTGTGGCCATTCAGTATCACAGAAGATCAAGTGTGTCTTTTTTTTTAAACTCTGGGGATCAAACTTCTCCCAGTTTTTTAAAAAATACCTTTTAAAGGAGTGGTTATGGAACCAGAGCTAACCGGAACTAAGAAAAAAGCATCAACCACAGCCGTGGCTGCTTTCCACTGGAGATGTCCCTCTCTGCTCTAGATGGGGTTGTAGACAGACTTTCCGCCGAAGCTTTCCTTCCCTGGTCGGACTTAGTCTGTCCCTTACTGACGCAGGCATCTTACTTGTCCCTCCCGGTTCTACCACCAAGGTGGGGTGGGGATGCACCAGGGGTAGATCTGATGGCATCCCAAATGGATTTTGAGTTCCTTACCACTAAGACCTTTGTTTGATTTGCCCTTTTCTCTGATGCCACCCAGAGTGTAACAGAGTAGAGTGGCTTTCCTGGAATGTTTCCCAAGCTACGACCACCAGGGGAAGCATCCGTCTTACCTGTGCTTGTGCACATTCCTGAGTTACATTTCTGACCGCAGTAGAAATGGTGAGTCATAAAGGGACGAACAACAACCAAGATGTCCCTTCTGAGTGTCGCCACACCAGTATAGCAAAAGAGGTGGTGGAGGGTTGGCCAGAGAGGAAAAAGTGATTTTTGTCCTCGAGCTCCTAGGGCCAATCCTTCCAGTTCATTTCCACAGATTCCACACAAAAAAATATCTAAGGAGTTGAGACAAAAGCCATCAGAGAGCCTCCTCTGATCCACTAAGAGCTAGCACTACCAAAGGAAGAAGCCCATTGTACTTCCAATCTGACCAGATCCTGCAATTCCTGATCTGTGTCCTCAAAAACCTCATGGTCACCAGCAATGCTTCTATCCATATAGATGGAGGCGCAGCCATGACAAAGACTCACTTTCAGGTTGCTGGCCCCTGCGGCAGGCAGCCAAGAGCGTGACTTCTAGCCTGAGAGATGTTCCTGGAGCTAGAGCTCTGCCTCACTCCCAAACGTGCTCCTGTAACTTTCAGCTCCTAGCAAGGCTAGGCACTTCCATACATGGTGTCTAAGTAAAAGTACATAGTAACAGCATGGATCGCAAGTCCCTTCAAAGTCCATGATCTAACAGATTAGGTTAGTAGTTCTAATTCCAGGGGAATTACTATATGGTCAAAGAGACCAGGAAAAGCTGACTGAGGAAGGGAAGTTTGGTCCACACTCTTCATCCATTTCTGGCTGCTGCTCTTGCAGGGACATTGGGTGTTTCTTGGCGTTGGCAGGTTGGTATAAACTCCCTTTTCTGGGACTGCCTTCAGTCATTACGAGGCACCATGAAACTGCAAAGAAGGGCTCATCACTTGCTTCATGCAGGGCATGCCATTCATTTACACAAGCACACTGAAGAGTTAGTAAAGCAGAAAACGTGTATATTGAGAAAGCAGAGAGGCTAGAGCTCTGAGTGTTCTTACCTTGTCCTGAAGATCCCAGACGAGCTCCCAAGATGATAGCTTACAGTGAACGGTGTTGGATTTGTGATCTCCGAAGAAGACGATTTAGCTTTGGGACCAGGGACCAGGCTTGATCACTCAAGAGCTTTTGTATAGCAGAGTTTTATTAAAGTATGAAAAGGGACAGAGAAAGGTTCTGACATAGACATCAGAAGGGGCACGGAGAGTGCCCCCACATTTAGGTCTTGAATCCATAAAATTGCAATCTTATTTTTATCCTGTCAGGATTAAATTTATGCAAATCTAAGGAGAGAGGTTTTTTTAGGTTCTTTTTAATATGTATCTTCTTGAATCTCGTTCTTGGCATGCTTCTATGTTTTTAATGGAAGATTACGCCTTGTTTGCCATTTTGTTCCTTAATTAGTTGTTGAAGTAATGAGGCCTTATTATTCTGGGTAATTTATTGAATACAATGAAGCAGTTAGTCACTCACTGGCAATTTTTCAAAGGAGGTGGGCCAAGATGCCAACCTACTTCTTTCGATGCTCCAGCCCTTAGAGTTGTGTGTTCCAGGGATTTGCTAATTACTAGCTGGCAACGGATTTACAAGGCGGGAAAGACTGAGCTCTTGAATGGTGGCCACTGATTCACAGGCAAGGCGGAGCGTGTACTGGCTTCCAGCCTTGACTTTTGGCGTGCAGACCTTGCTGCTTGGGGAGAGAAGACGATGATGGCAAGGAGACTGTGTGCTACCTTTGGCATGCTTGCCAGATATTATCAATGTAGTTCTTAACCGTCACTTTAGTTGAGCAGCTGAGAACTGCTAAGTAAAATATATTATTCCAGTTGAATATGTCTGTTTTCCTATTTGACTGTTTCTTTGTCCATCCATCCCTTCATATTTCCATTGGTCCATCCATTCATCTGATACTGGATTTAAGTCATCAATGAATGGTCTGTAATTAACCTCTGAAAGTACTGTTTGGAACTGAGACTGGGAAACATTTTCTGTAAAGGGATAAGCAATAAATATTTTAGGTGTATAGGCCATGATGTCTCTTGGAACTACTCAGCTTTGTTGAGGAAGGGCGAGAACAGCCATAGGTAACATGTAAATAAACAGATGAGGTTGTGTGCCAAGAAAACATTGTTTACAACAGTGGACTTGCCTACTTTGGTTTAGACAGTTGTAAGTATCTGACTGAATGAACATAGTTTGTGTGATACGCACACATACACACAGAGCAAAAAGCCTTAAAAAGTGTTTTTGATGCTCTTCTATGTGTCAGGTTTCTTGGCTTAATTGTCATCTGTGTTGAGGTTTACCCACAAAAGTAGTTTTATAAGTTTTACTATTTTATTTGTTCATTTATTTCATTAAACATATTGATGATTTAAAATGTTCGTTTCTCTCTGTCACTAGTTAAAGACAAGTCATTGGATTGGAAATATACAAAAATACAAGGAATAAAATTTTCTACTGTATCACTGATAGCAGCACCATTAAATTTTATAATTTTTAACTTACAAATATTATTTCAAGACTATACTTTTGATGTGAAAATATGGCCAAGATATACTGTTGAGTGGGAAAGGAGATTATGGAAGGGTTCTAAATAGCATGTACAGTGTGATTATATTTGTGGAAGGAAAACAAGATTTACGTATGTCTTTGAACTGTGCAGGTCCATCTATATGCAGATTTTTTTTGACAGTACCCATTACTGTGTTACTGCAGGACCAGAGTGGGTTGACTCTGAGGATGTGGAGGATCAGCTCTACGTTGTATGCAGATATTTGACTGCACGGAGAGTCCTTGCCCTTGGCCACCATATCGTTCAAGGGCTAACTGTGTATGCATACTTACACACTGTAAATATCTGAAAAGATAGTGAATCAGCCAGGGTTTTTAATTTTTAAGTGATGAGATCAACTTTGTCCAATATAAGCAGAAAATATTCATTAAAGGATAACAAGTAGCTCAGAGATCCCTGGAGTACCTAAGAACCAGGGTTGTGTGTGTGTGTCTCTGTGTGTACTCAGTCGTGTCCGACTCTTTGCAACCCCAAGGATGGTAGCCCACCAACTCCTCTGTCCATGGGATTTCCCAGGCAAGAATACTGGAGTGTGTAGGTGTTTCCTTCTCCAGGGAATCTTCCCTACCCAGGGATTGAACCCACGTCTCTTGCATTGGCAGGTGGATTCTTTACCATGGAGCTACCAGGGTAACCCTATATATCTAGATTCAATACCCCAAATTTCACTGCATAACTGGTGTTGCAAAGATATTCCAGCAGGCGGCAGTGGACATGGGACTGTATAAATGTCTGAATCACTGATACCGCTGAGCTTGGATGCTGGATCTGCCTCCACAGTTGCCAGTATTCTGGAATACTTGCTGGTCTCTTATGTCATTGGCTTCGATTCACAGTCTGTCATGGGCGGGTGCATTTGATGGGCAGAGCCCACATTTTATGCCCTAGCTGCATGGGAAGCTGGGAAAGTGAATATGTAGACCTGACTTCTATAGTGGACAAGAGGCCCTTCTTCATAAGGATCATAGGAAGATATTTAAGATCTTCTCTTAAAGTTATTTAAGATCTTGTTATCTTGCTGGACAACAGCAAGAGTGAGAGCTTTCCACTGCAGACACCCAGGAAATTGTTGGCATTGATTACTTCTGGACAGTGGAGTTGGAAGGGCTGACCGGAGAGCAGAGGGAACCTTTTATTTTACTCTTCTGTGCTCCTTGAATTAAAAAAAAAACTCATATAATTTGTACAGTAGAAATTAACACAACATTTTAAATCAACTGCAGTAAAATTTAAACAAAACAAAATAAGGCAAATTCATATAACAATGATAATAAAAGGACTTGGGGGGGAAAATGAAGAAAAGGGAGTGACCTTTTTTTTCTTATCTCTTCCATTGTTATCCTGCTTCATGTGGTAATTCAAGAAGACTTCCCATCATCATGGGGATAATTTGGTTTACTCAGTTTCATTTAAAAATTCATCAAACCATTTCCTCTTGAGTTTGATCAACTCTCGGTTACTTGTACTTTGTTGGGCAGAGATATCATGAAGTGGTTTTCTCTGGGGTACCAGTGATGTATTCTTCTTTGGCTTGGTGGAGCTGATTCAGTTTGTCTCTTTGAGGTCTACAGAATTCAGATTTGAAAACTGAGGTGTTGTCTTCTGCTGTGGTTGGTGAAAGTGTCCATAGTTGAAAGATGCAAAAATAAAATATACTTAGAAAGTAGGCCATATTATGTGTTTTTTTTTTCTGTTTTTCAAGCACTCATAAATTTCTTTACTCTTTGATAGAAAAGTTATCTGAGAACTTAATTCAGTCCAATAAAGTTTTAGCAGGCATATTCAAATCTTTTTAAACTTTATTTTTGTATTGTTTTATGTTTACAGAAAAAGTATGAAGACACTACAGAGTTCCCATATACCCCTTTATTTGCATCTTATGTATGATATACTTGGTATAATTAATGAACCAATATTGGTGATATTATTGACATTATTATTGACTAAATAACAGACTTTATTAAAATTTTCTTAGTTTTTCCCTATAGCTGATTTGATTGTACTTTTTCATCTGTGTAGTGCTGTCATATAGTAATTCTATTTGAGTTATAAATAACTTCTGGAATTTGGAGGAAGAATAAATAAAGCTTTGCCACAATGAAGTTCTTATATTCTTTTTGCATAAATGTCACATAGGAATAACTAACCTTACATTTTTTCCCCCTCGTTTTATGTTCAGTGGAGCAGGTTCCTGTAGAGCCATACAACATCCCCCTTTCCCAAGCTGAAGTCATCCAAGAAGGGAGTGATGTCACTCTAGTTGCCTGGGGCACTCAGGTCAGTAACCATTACAGCAGCTGGTAATGCCATCTTGTGTGTGGAAGCTCTCATTAAAAAAAAAAAATATATATATATATATATAATTTATTTTTAATTGAAGGATAATTGCTTTACGATATTGTGTTGGTTTTTACCAAATATCAACATGAATCAGTCATAGGTTTACCCATGCCCCTCCCACTTGAACATCCTTCCCACCTCCCTCCCCATCCCACCCCTCTAGGTTGTTACTGAGCCCTGGTTTCGAGTTCCCTGACTCATACAGCAAACTCCCATTGGCTGTCTATTTTACATATGGTAATGTATGTTTCCATGGTACTCTTTCTGTACATCTCAGCCTCTCCTTCCTCCCCCCTGCACCCCGCCACCCCCAGCTGTGTCCATAAGTCTGTTCTCAATGTCTGTGTCTCCATTGCTGCTCTGCACATTGGAAGCTCTCATTTTTAATTCTGATTCTCTGAAGCATTAAACATGTCTCCCTTATTTCTCATATTTAAATCTTGTTTGATGCTGTATCTGTGTCTGGTACTGATTTCTGGTTGAAGGCAAGATGCCTTTCCATTCATATGTATATGGTGAAGCCTTTAAAAATATGTTGATAGTTTACAAAAATGTATTCATTAGACGCTTTCTTTTGAAGCACACATTAGGTATCCTCACTACTTGTTGCTGCTTTTGACATACCATCTTCTTTTTTTGGCCATTATTCTAATTATGCTATTGAATTAAAGATTTAAAAATTCTGTAGTGCTTTAGAATTTTCAAAAGTTTCATGCATACGACTTCATATAATCCCATAGTAACCCCCTCCTTTTTTATCCCCCATCCCTGTAGTTCCCCTCCGTGGTTCTGTCTCCCCACAGGTAACCACTAGTTTGTTCTCTGTATCTGTGAGTCTGCTGCTGCTTCTTTTTTATTTACTAGTTTGTTGTATTTTTTAGATTCCACATGTAAATGATATGCTGCAGTATTTGTCTTTCTCTGTCTGATCTTTTTCACTTAGCGTAATGCCCTCCAAGTCCGTCCATGTTGCTGCAAATGGCAAAATTTTATTCATTTTTTTTTAATGGCTAAGTAGTGTGTGTCTATCTATCTATGTATATATATTTCACAGCTTCTTTATCCATTCTTTTGATAGATACTTAGGTTGCTTTCATACCTTGGCAATTGTAGATAATGTTGCTATGACCAGTGGGGTGCATTATCTTTAAAATTAATGTTTTTCTTTTTCTTTTTGTATGTATACCCAAGAGTGGAATTGCCAGGTCATATGATAGTTCTAGTTTTAGTCTTTTGAGGAACCTTTGTACTATTTTCCGGAGCGGTTGCACCAATTTACATTCCAACAGTGTACAAGGGATCTCTTTTCTCCTTTTCCTTGCCAACATTTGTTATTTGTGTTCTTTTTGATGATAGCTATGCTGACAAGTGAGAGGTGATATCACGTGGCTTTGATTTGAATTTCCCTGATGGTTAGTGATGTTTTCATCCCATCTGTTTCCATCTCTTGTGATTATTTTGCTGGCTACATGGACCCATCCACTGGTTCAGCCTCATTATTTCATACCTTCCCCTAGTGAGCTGATCTGTCTTAGTTTTCCTCAGAGCTTATTATCATATTGCTCTATTTCCAAACTTTTAAGCTCAGGACTCATTCTCTGGCCATAGCCTTCTGTCTCTCTTTGGGACTGACAAGTATCCACTGCTATATGTAAAATAGATAACCAACAAGGACCTACTGTTATAGCACAGGGAACTGTACTCTTTACTCTGTAGTGGTCTACATGGAAAAGAATCTAAAAAAGACGGGATATATGTAAATGTAGAACTGATTCACTTTGCTGTTTACCTGAAATAACACAACATTGTAAATCAACTATTCTCCAATAAAAATTAAAAAAAGAAAGAAATGATCAGGTTTTTTTTCTGTGAAAAGGAGGTACTTCTTATTTTAGAAAATTTAATACTGTAAAATACAAAGAAGATTATGAAATCATTCGCAATCCGACAGCTTCCTTCTCTCTTCTGCACCTGACTTGTGGTTTGGAGAGCGGCAGCCCTCGTGGTTTCTCACCTCCTGTGGCATAACCATGCTGGTTGGTGTGTTACATCTGATGATGGTACCCACGGTGGGTTTTGCAAACCTTTTCTGCTCTCCCCCTTTTCTGAGTCCCCCTTTAAAAAACTCACCCTCCGCATGTGTCCTTGCCGCTCCTTTTAGTAGATAAGCTAGACTGTGTTGGGTTGTAATTGCAGCTTGCTTTTCCTTCCCACCATCACCTCTGCTGCCAGTTCTTACCACTTTTCCTTTTGTTTCCCAAGAAGTGTCTGGTTTTCACAGCTACCTTTCCAAATCTGTTTCAGAATATATTCTGTTTCTCCTTCTCGAGGACTGCTTGCTATTCATCAGCTGGTCCCTCTCTCCTGTATCTTCAGTTTCTCCTTTCCATGTCCTTCTTTTTTTTTTTTTGTTATTGCTATCATTTCAATGTGTGTTTTTTTTAAATTTTATTTTATTTTTAAACTTTACAATATTGTATTGGTTTTGCCAAATATTGAAATAAATCTGCCACAGGTATACATGTGTTCCCCATCCTGAACCCTCCTCCCTCCTCCCTCCCCATACCATCCTTCTGGGTCGTCCCAGTGCACCAGCCCCAAGCATCTAGTATCATGAATCGAACCTGGACTGGCGACTCGTTTCATACATGATATTATACATGTTTCAATGTCTTATTAAAAACAAAATGTGTCTCTCTCTTTTCTACTTAAAAAAGTACTTTTCTCTATGCCACCTTTCCTTTAAATATCAGTGTATCTTCCTCTTTTATCATTAAACTTGAGCAGCTACTTTCTATTCCCTACATTTAATTCCTTCATTATTTTTTTTAAAAAACTTATTTACCCATGAGTTCTGTTCCCACTAGTTAAAACTATTTGTGCTAATATTGCTAATCTTTCTAATTGCTAAATCCAACCCTTATCTCATATTACTGTAGTATGAGATACCAACTGACTACTGTCTTTATGAAGCCTTTAGTTTCTGGGATATATTGTCTTCTGGTTTTCTTTCTGTTTCTTTAACTATGTTTTTGCTTCTTTTTATTCTCTTCCCCCTCCTTTCTCCTTTTCTTCTTTCTTTTCCTCCTCTTCCTATTCTTCAGCTCCCTATTCCTCTACTTTCCTCTTTAATGTGGGTCATCTACAGGGTCCTGTGATTTTTGCCCTTTACTACTCCTACATACCTTTTCTAGAAATTCAACCTCTTCCTATGACTCTATTAACCTTCTCTGTGTTGGTATCTTGGAATCATTATCTCTGGCACTGACTGCTTTCCTTTTCTCAAAGAATCTCTTTCCAGCTATTTTCTGGACGTTTATATCTGATTATTTTGTTGGAGTACTGGGCTTCTACATCTAAAAGAAATTCTCCTTACAAATCAAGTCCTCTGATCTTAAACACGGTCTCTATTAAGAATGTCAGAATTCACCTAGCTTTTCTCTGTAGTCATCCTCTGCCTGTTTTCCTGTTTTTTTCAGGTTCATGTGATCCGAGAGGTGGCTGCCATGGCTCGAGAGAAGCTTGGGGTGTCTTGTGAGGTCATTGATCTGAGGACTATACTACCTTGGGATGTGGATACAGTTTGCAAGGTATGAATATAGTGTTGGTAGTGTCCTTTCCTCCAAATCTGTTTACCAAAAACCCTTTCCCAAATGTGTTGGGTCCTTGCAAATAATTGTTTTAAATTGTGAGCTTCCTGAGCCTTTTCAACTGATTTTAAAACTTCAAAACTTACACCCTGAATGAAATGTATGAGCTTGCTGCTCAAAGAAACAAATTGCTTCAGGATTTTTCCTTCCCTCAGTTCTGTGTTTAAAATATTACAACTCCTGTTCTGCATGCAGCCAGCTCGGGTTGACTTGTGTGCATAATGGACCAATGCAAATGAGAACATATCAGGGCTGTTGGAATCACCTGGGTTTTTAAACTTCTTATTGGTTATGGTTCAGTAAGCCAGGTTTAATATAGCCAGCTAAACGGTTTGGCTGAATTCTCATTTTGTTACTTCTCCGAAAGAGAAGTGAGGTGGATTTTTTTTTTTTAAAGCAACGTCTTTATATAACTTTAATAATGTGGATCACAGGTTCATATTATGTCATGGGATTCTGGCTGCTCTGATTTACAGTTTTCTACCTAAGTAGTCTCAAGAACTTTGGCTTGTTGACATTGATCTTGTTCTTACTGTTAATAGGATTCATGTAGTCCCCTCTCAAGATTATAGTTTAGTTCTCACTTATTGGCTGTAACTGATACCTTTCACATTAATGTCTAGATAAGTTGGAGTACATCTGTTACTAAATTGGTATATAAGGAAGGTTAAGTTCTTTTTTGTATATGTGATGATCTTATCTACTAAAGTTTAGGTCACATTGTGCGTAATTTTTCTTGATCTACTTTTATAGCAAATGAGTCACAAGACTGAGAGTATTTCATGTTTATTATATTCAAGAGTTTTGGCATTCTGGTAGCTTTCATAGGCTGTTTCTTAGGTTATTACATAAAAATAATCTGCAGTTACTGCTGCTATAAAAGTATAGCATAGGGTGTTTGTGCATGCTTAGTCGCTAACTCATGGCCAACTCTTTGCAAGTCCATAGACTGTAGCCTGCCAGGCTCCTCTGCCCATGGGATTTTCCAGGTGAGAATACTGGAGTGGGTTGCCTTTTCCTTCTCCAATAGCATAGGGTGTTTTTAGGTAGTGATTGTTTCATAATTTAGAGGAAGATTTCAGGTTTGTTCCAGTAAATGTTCCGTAGACTCACTGGACACTGTGGAAACACTTGCGATGATTACAAATGGTTTCAATAACATTCTAAGTCCTTATATTTATAGTTTTCATAATAAAGGGCAGTGTTTTAGGTTGAGCTACTTGTAACTACATGAAAATAATGCTTTTTGCAGCATTTTCAAGTCATGTCAGACATTGTTTCCTTTCAAATAGCCAGTGTTCCAAATTGTGGTTAAACAGGGGCCGATAGCCTTTGCCCCAGAGTGGACTTCTCTTTTGCAGTGTGTCTCCCTCACTTGGGGGTTTATATTTATAATGTGAATGGTGCTTTTGCATGAGCATATGATGCTATGTCATGGTGCAGTGGAGAGTACTGATGTATGGTTGGAACATATATTTACATGTGTAAACCTTATTTAAATATTTATATACATTATATAGTCAAAAAATTTGAAGCAGCTTATGGTAAACACAAATGAAGTAACACTCCAGTTGGTAACCATGAAAGTAAAGTGAGAAGAAGTAGAGGAAGAAAGAAGTGGAAAACTATATTTATATCAATTTGTGTCTGTGAGCATTAACCCCATCCCCACCCCTACCCTTTATTAAATCTAGTGGTTGCATCTTTGTAGGATCCTGGAATGTAGATCCTGTTCCTTAGGACTCTGTATGACTGGAGATGATGAAAGAGGAGACTAAAAGCCTCTACTGAACAGGGAAGAAATGCAGCAAACCTCTGACTGATGCTTTCATCATGTTATTTTTCTAGCTGATGACCCTCCAGTTATAGTAGTAGAAGCCAGCTTATCATTTCTTGATGACTTTGAGTATATTTGTGCCTCTCTTCATTGTTGATCACGGTACATCTTCAGGTTTCTTTTCACACACAAAAGAAAATTTTTGATACTTGGCATCTTCTAGGAATCAAAGATGATTTTAAGAAAGAGGGCCCTATAACTAAACACTGATTTTAAAAATGAGATTTTTTTTGTTTAATAATAATAATAATTCAACTATTAAATAATAACTACTAAATAATAATTTGATTATTATTTAATAATAATAATTCAACTTTTCTTTATTTTTATGAGTTCTATAGTAGTCAAAATTTACATCTATCTCTTTCAGTTAGTGCTGTTTTATTGGTTGTTTTTGTCTTATGACAAAATTAGATCTCTAGCTTTATTCATTACATGTTAAACTCAATACCAAAATACATCGCTTGGAATACCTAATCAAAAAAAGCCTATTAAAGGTAAACATAATTTATTGAACATAAACATTACCATACTGTGCATATAGTACAAGGACTCTGGAACATTGGTTAACATGATCTGAATTTCACTATGTTTTTAAAACGTTGTCATACTTTTTGCTTAAGCTTTAAAACATTGTTTAAAAGTTATAAACTGGAATAGTTGCTTGGAGACAGAACAACTGTCTGTTTTTTTTTTAATTAACTTTTTATTGAGGTATAGTTGATTTACAATATTATATTAGCTTAGGTGCACAACACAGTGATTCAGAGTTTTTATAGATTGTATGCCATTTGAAGTTATGAAATATTGGCTATATTCCCTGTGCTGTGCAATATATCCTTGTAGCTTATTTATTTTATACATAGTCGTTTGTACCTCTTTACTCCTCTCTTACCCTTTCGCATTCCCCTCTGGTAACCACCTGTTTGTTCTCTCTATCTGTGAGTGTGTTCTTTTTTTGTTATATTCACTAGTTTGGTGTAGTTTTTAGATTCCACATATAAGTATTTATCTTTCTCTGTCTGAATTATTTCACTGAGCATGATGTGCTCCAGGTCCATCCAAACAGCAGGGTTTCTAATTGTTGCTCAGAGAAACTGTAAAGTTGGGAGACTGCAGTGGGCCTAAGAACCATAGTCAGTTTATCTACTCAATTCTAAACCTGATATTAAACAGTTAAGCTGGAAGCCACTGGAAAGCAGAATAGAAATCCTTGAGTTTTGAAGTATTTAGGAGACAGAGACCTACCCTGAGGCCTGGGGGTTTCTGTAGGGGTAGAGTGGTCTCGGAGAAGGCAATGGCACCCCACTCCAGTACTCGTGCCTGGAAAATCCCATGGACGGAGGAGCCTGGTAGGCTGCAGTCCATGGGGTCACTAAGAGTCATATGCGACTTCACTTTCACTTTTCACTTTCATGCATTGGAGAAGGAAATGGCAACCCACTCCAGTGTTCTTGCCTGGAGAATCCCAGGGGTGGTGGAGCCTGGTGGGCTACCGTCTCTGGGGTCGCACAGAGTCGGACACGACTGAAGCAACTTAGCAGCAGCAGAGTGGTCTGAGAACAGCAGTGATGAGAGTGGCAAGACCTGAAATGAGTGGTAAATTGACACTGACCTGCAGCTGCTCTTTACCTGGGGACACCAGTTTGTCTCAATTAGAAGCTGAGAATCCAGGTGCATAGAAACTTTGTTTCATGGGGTTGTAAATAGCTTAGTTGGTAAAGAATCTGCCTGCAATGCAGGAGACCCCAGTTGGATTCCTGGATTGGAAGATCTGCTGGAGAAGGGATAGGCTGCCCACTCCAGTGTTTTTGGGCTTCCCTTGTGGCTCAACTGGTAAAAAATCTGCCCACAATGTGGGAGACCTGGGTTTGATCCCCGGGTTGGGAAGATCCCCTGGAGAAAGGAAGGGCTACCCACTCCAGGATTCTGGCCTGGAGAGTTCCATGGACTGTATAGTCCGTGAAGTTGCAAAGAGTTGGACATGACTGAGCAACTTTCACTCACTCACTCAAGGACAGAATTGGAAACTTGAAGGGTCTTAAACATAGTCTCTGTCTCAAGATATTTGCCAAATTCTAGGGCTCTGTATGATGGCAGCTAAGCAGAATGATCTGAAATGCCAAGCTGTCACTTGAGGCTGAAGTGACAAAGGCCCATCATACTTTCCATTGAAAGCTATGGAGTCTGGTCTTTGTTTAGAGGCAGTCAGAAATAGATCACATCTTCCCAAACCTGCATGCACCTCTACCCTTCTCAGTTCCTTATTGAATTAATGTAATTTACCTTATGCTCTATCTGCCTAGAGCAGGGAGGCATCTTCCCATCACCTGGAACCTCTTGTTGTTGCTGTTCAGCTGCTCAATCGTGTCTGACTCTTTTTGACCCCATGGACTGCAGCACGCCAGGCTTCCTTGTCCTTCACCATCTCCTGGATCTTGCTCAAACTCATGTCCATTGAATCAGTGATGTCATCCAACCAACTCATCCTCTGTTGCCCTCATCTCCTCTTGCCTTCAGTCTTTCCCAGCATCAGGGTCTTTTTTAATGAGTCAGCTCTTGGCATCAGGTAGCCTAAGTATCGGAGCTTCAGCTTCAGCATCAGTCCTTCCAGTGGATATTGAGGGTTGATTTCCTTTAGGATTGACTAGTTTGGTCTCCTTGCAGTCCAATGGACTCTCAAAAGTCTTCTCCAGCACCACAGTTGGAAAACATCAGTTCTTCAGTGCTCAGCCTTCTTTATGGTCCAAATCTTACATTCATACATGACTACTGGAAAAACCGTAGCTTTGACTAGACAGACTTTTGTTGGCAAAGTGATGTCTCTGCTTTTTAATATGCTGTCTAGGTTTGTCATAGCTTTTCTTCAAAGGAGCAAGCATCTTTTAACTTCTTAACAATCAGCATTCAATAAAAAAAAATTTTTGCAAAGTATATGAAGAGACAGGACCAACTGAGCAAAACCCAAGAGAAAAATAAAGCAATAGAAAGCAGAAACACAGGTGATCCAGATATTGGAGTTAGCAGATGAGGACGTTATGATTATTATGTTTAGGAACACAGAGAAAAAAGAAACAAAAGAGGCAAGAAGTATAGAATTATTATGGAAAATTGGAGTGAGTGTGTATGTGTGTGTATGTGTGTGAAGCATTGTAGAACCAAAAAAGATTTTTTTGACAGAACTCAATGGATGTGTTTAAAAGCATATTGAACTTAGCAGATGATACGATTAATGAACTAGAAGGCAAGTTAATAGAAAATGTCTAAACTGAAGCACAGGCAGGAAAAAAAATAGACTAAAATAGAAAAGAGCATAAAAGACATTTGTAATGTGATCAAAAGATCTATTGTAAGATTGATAAAGGAGAAGAGAGAATGAATTGCTCAGATACAATATCTAAAAGTATTTCTCATGGAACTTTTGTGACATCAGCCCACAAATTCAAGATGCTTCATGAACCGCTAAGAGGGATATATTGAAAGAAAATTACACCCATATCCATGATGGAATGACATCTCAAATTGCTGGAGATGCCAACCTAGAATTCTCTACCCATTGAAAACATTCCTTTAAAATTAAAGTGAAATAAATAGTTTAGACAAATAGAATTTGAGAGAATTTATCAGCAGTGCATTTTCACTAAAAGATACGATGATACATGTTGTAATCTCTAGAGTAACAACTGAAATAATAGTGAAACTGTATATCCAGCAAGTTAAAAAGGGAAGTGTAGATTGATAAAAATATTGATTAGACCACAAGAAAGAGAGGAATACATGTACAAAAAAACAGTTGTGTCAATAGAAAACAGAAAGATGACAGATAAAAATCCAGGTATTTTTGTAAATATTAAATTCAGATGAATTAAATAATTCAAGTAAAAGACTGAGACTTTCAAACTTTATTAAAAAATGATAGTGATAAATGTGCAGCTTAAATGAGATCTACTTTAGGGACTTCCCTGGTGTCCAGTGGCCAGGACTCTGCTCTCAGTGCAGGGGGCCCTGTTCAATCCTTGGTCAGGGAACTGGATCCCATATGTTGCAACTAAAATCCTGCACGCCACAAACAAGGTCAACAACCTCATGTGATACAGCTAAGACCTGGAGCAAATAAATAGTAAAAAAAAAATAAATAAAAGAGAATAACAAATTAAAAAAAAGAGAAACATACCGTTAGTATCAGGACACAAAAATTAGAAAAGTATGGAAAAAGAAAGCTGCTATAGTTATACTAATTTTGAATGAAATTTTAAGGCAAGAAGTGTTACTAAAAATAAAAAGGAATATTTCATAATGCTGAAGGGATTTATTGACCAGAGGATGTCACATTCTTGAACCTGTCATGTCCTTAATAGCATAGCTTCAAAATAGGTAAAGCCAAGGAAACAAAATCAAAGGAGATAGACATATCCACAATCATAGGGGGAGACTTTGACCTGTCTCTTAAAGGCTGATCAGGCAAGGAGACAACATCGGTAGTATGGAAGATCTGAACAGTTAGTAAACTTGTGTTCATTGTGCACCCAACTATGCAAGAAATCATTCTTTTCAATTGAATATAGAACATTTGTCAAAAGTGGCCAGATGCTAGAACATAAATATAACCTTATGGGCTTCCCTTCTGGCTCAGATGGTAAAGCGTCTGCCTACAATGTGGGAGACCCGGGTTTAATCCCTGGGTCCAGAAAATCCCCTGGAGAAGGCAATGGCAACCCACTCCAGTACTCTTGCCTGGAAAATCCCATGGACGGAGGAGCCCGGTAGGCTGCAGTCCATGGGGTCGCTAAGAGTCAGACAAGACTGAGCGACTTCACTTCACTTCAAATATAACCTTAACAAATTTCAGAGTTTGAACTCATTTAGAATGTGTTCTCTGACAATAGTAATATTCAGTTAGAAATTGAGAGAAAAAAAAAAGACATCCAGAAAAGCCCCAACTTCCTGCAAATTAAATAATTTATATTTTAAGAGCCATGGGTTGTAAAAGAAAAATTGCAACAAAAATTAGAGAAGATACTGAACTAAATGGTTATGAAAATACTACCTATCAAAAGTTTAATGATTCAGCTAAGCTCATGCTCAGAGGGAACTTTATAGTTGTAGATACATTTATTTAGGAAAAAAAATAATAACAAAAAAATTAATCTCAGTTTCCATCTCCAGAAAAAAGATCAAACCTAGAGAAAGAAGGAATTAAATAATAAAGAGTTGAAATCAATGAAACAGAAAATGTGCAATAGATATATTTAATAAACTTCAGATCTTTGAAGAGACTAATATACTTGATAAACTTTTAACAAGACTATTTGAGTAATACACCTGATAAATCTTTAACAAGACTAATGAAAAAAATGGATCAAACAAAGTGACAAATACTAGGTGTAAATAAGAATGATGGCAGTCCACAGACATTAGAAAGGCAATGAAAAGATATTATGAATAATTTTACAAATAAGTTTCGGGTGAAATGGACAAATACCTGGGAAAATACAAATTTTTCAAAATTAATCAAAGAGGAATTAGAAAACCAGAATAATCAGGTATCAAAGAAATTGAATCCATTTTTATCAAGCAAATACAAACAAGCCCTAGGCCCAAATGGCTTTACTGGGGAATTCTTTAAAACACAGCACTTTTTTTTTTTTTTTAATTGAAGTATAGTTGATTTACAGTGTTGTAAAACACAATTTAAGCAAAGTTTTACAGACAGTAGAACAAGAGGGAAAACTTACAGATTCCTTTTATATAACCAGCTTGATCTTTGTATCATACCTGTTTAGGGCTGTATATAAAACAAAAATATAGACACATTTTTCTTGTGAACAAAGATGGGAAAATGAGAAACAGAACACTGGAAAATCAAATCCAGCAATTGAAAAGGCCAACGTGAGGGTTTATTTCAAATGAGCAAGGGGTGTTTGAGACCACATTCACAGAGGGGTTGATACAATTCCCCACCTGAACAGAAAATGGCAAAAATAATCTTTTTGTCTTGCTAATACAGAAAAATTGATTTATTAAAAGTCAATATTCATTCATGGTTCAAATATCTTAGCAACCTGCAAATGTGAAAGGGAATTCTGCTATATTAACTTGGTAAAGAGTAACTTTATCTTCGTTTTATAAACAAGATTTAATCTGATAAAAAATTCTACATAAATAGCTATAAAAAGCCTGTGGACAAAATTTGCCAGTGAAATTTTGACAATTTTCCCCTTGAGATCAAGACTGCAATAGGATACTCATATTTAAAGGCAAGAGACATGACAGTTATATGGATTGAAAAGGAAGAAATAAAACTTATCCATTGATAACATGCCTTGTTTATAAGAAAGATCAGTAGAATCTACAGAAAGATTATTAGAATTAAATGAATTTACCAAGGTCCCTGGAAGCAAGGCCAATATACAATTGTATTTTTGTATATTGATTGTCAATACAATCAATTGTATTTTTATATACCAGCCACAGAAATTTGTGGCTGGTATATAAAAATAAGTATCAAATACTTAAAATTTGATAATAATGGAAATGTTTGAAATTAATTTGAAATATATATATATTTTTAAAATTTTATTTTATTTTTAAACTTTACATAATTGTATTAGTTTTGCCAATTATCAAAATGAATCCGCCATAGGTATACCTGTGTTCCCCATGCTGAACCCTCCTCCCTCCTCCCTCCCCATACCATCCCTCTGGGTCGTCCCAGTGCACTAGCCCCAAACATCCAGTATCGTGCATCAAACCTGGACTGGCATCTCATTTCATACATGATATTTTACATGTTTCAATGCCATTCTCCCAAATCTTTCCACCCTCTCACTCTCCCATAGAGTCCAATTCACAGTTGATAGTATTTTTAAAAACATCAAAAATCAAACACCTAGGGAGAAATGGAGTGATGTGTGTATAAAAACTTTATGCAGAAAAGCCACAAAATATTTAGAGAAATTCAAGAAGATCCACCCAAACAGAAGAACACAGTATTTTAATTATTGCTTTGGCTATTCTTGGCCTTACAATCTTGAAGAAGAATAAAGCTAGAGGAATTAATAGTCAAATAGTTACAGGCAAAATGTGTTACAAGGTTATAGGAATTACAACAGTGTATTGGTGTAAAGGTGGACATATAGACCAATGGAACAGAGTAAAAAGTACAGAGACAGACCTGTTGGTTATTTGATTCGGGACAAAGGTGATTGCAGTTCAGACAGGACAGATGGACTTTTCAGTAAATGATGCTGTTTTGGATACCACAGAAAATAATTATGTTAACTTGTAAAACACAAATGTCAGTTTCAGAAAATTGCAAATCTAATTGTGAGAGAGACTATGATAAAGCTCTTGGGAGAACAGATGAATGTCTTTATGATCTTGTACAAAGATTTCTTAGCTAGAACAAAACAAAACAAAAAAACTCAGAAATGCTAACATTAAAATAAGTTGTTGAAACGATTTCATTTGTTTAATTTCGTTAAGAATTTATTGGGAATTCTCTGGTGGTCCAGTGGTTAGGACTCTGTGCTTTCACTGACGAGGGTGTGGGTTCAGTCCCTGGGCCGGGATCTAAGATCCCACAAGCTATGTGGTGTGGCCAAAAAACCCACAAAAAACAAACAAACAAAAGAACTTATTCATCAAAAGGCCTCAAAAATACATTGACACACTTGGAGAAACTTAATGGAAATTTATGTTCAGAAATATAGAGTACTGTTACAATCAAAAGAAAAAAAAGACATCCTAGTAGAAATATGGGTGCAAGTCTTGGTAAGTCACTTCATGAAAGAATATATCCAAATGACTGGTAAACATAGGGTAAACTGCTCAATTTGTTTAGTCATCAGGACATGCAGATTAAAAACACAATATTGTTGTTTAGTCACCCAGTCACGTCCAACTCTTTGTGACCCCATGGACTACAGTGCTAGGCCTCCCTGTCCCTCACCATTTGCCAGAGTTTGCCCAAGTTCATGTCCATTGCATTAGTGATGCCATCCAGCCATCTCATCACAAATACGACGTGATACCATTAAACACACCATTCTGGGTAAAATGAAAAGTACTCCTCAGAACCAAGTGTGGCCAAGGATATAGAACAATCTATCTCTCATATGTTGTTGTTGGGAATATTAAGTTGTTACAACCATGTAAAAATTAGTCGGGCATTATCCAGCTGATTGCTATGACCCAGCAATCCACTCCTATGTACATACCCAACAGAAATTTACAAAAGATAAGTTCAAGAATGTTCATAGTGCTTCACTCTATTAGATGCACACCAGCCAGAGGATGGAAACGTTATCATAGGATATTGTTCAGCAGTGAAAAGGGATTACCAACAAATTTAATGGAACAATGTGTATTCACCTCACAGTCTGACTTAAAAAAGCTAGATTTGAGTGAGTACATACTGTATGATTCCATTTATATAATGTGCAAAGACAGATACAACGCATCTGTGGTGTTAGGAGTCAGGTAAGTGTCATATGGTGGTTAATCAGGAGGGGGCCTGAGAAGAATGGGATGCTGTAACAGTTTCTTGTTCTGGGTGCTGGTTATATAGGTTCAATTTTGAAAACTGAGCCGAACAGTCATTTATGTGCTTTTTTTGTGTGTATGTTATCCTTCAGAAGAAGGTAAAAGAAGAAAAAAATGAATACACAGAAAAAGCACTGTTTTCCCACTGATGAGTTTCTTTGAATTTGGGTTGTAGTGGAGTTTGTGTAGACTCAGGGAAAGCTGTGGTGTGCTCTGGCCAAGGTAAGTTTCTCTTGTCATTAAATGTTGTTTTAACCCAGCTCAGCTGTCACACGGATGAGAACAGGAACTCTCATCCCAAGGGCGGTAGCTCTGCTCTTCCCAGGAGTGAGAACAGTATCTAAGTGCTGTGCCTTAACATTAAACTAAGGGCTGGGATGGTTTTCCCTGTTGAGATACAGACCTCATTCAAAGGCATTTAGAAGTGAAATGCAAGCTAACAGAGCAGTGGACAGGCGCAGAGTTAGCCCTTGAGGTGCTGTTCAGCTGGAAATGAAGATTCTTCTTTAATGAGTAGAAATTCAGAGTAATTGCCCATGAAAAACCAGAATTGGATTTTGGCAGGAGAATGATGGGCTTTGAAAGACATTTGAGATTTCAAGAATCATATGGGCTTTCCTGGTAGCTCAGCTGGTAAAGAATCCACCTGCAATGCAGGAGACCCTGTTTTGATTCCTGGGTCAGGAAGATCCCCTGGAGAAGGGATAGACTACCCACTCCAGTATCCTTGTGGCTCAGCTTATAAAGAATCCGCCTGCAATGTGGGAGACCTGGGTTCTATCCCTGGGTTGGGAAGTTCCCCCGGAGAAGGGAATGACTACCCACTCCAGAATTCTGGCCTGGAGAATTCCATGGACTCCATGGGGTCACAAAGAGTCAGACATCACTGAGTGATTGTCACGTTCACTTTCATTGTCATTCAACTTAGAATACAACATTCAACACTGCAAAAAGGAATAAGAAATGACCATTTACAAAGTGTAGGTGATTTCCACCTGTTTATAGAGAAAATTGACGCCTAATTTTGATATGCTTACACTTTAATTGAAGATTTTTTGTTGTTCACTTGCTAAGTTGTATCTGACTCTCTGCAACTCCATGGACTGCAACATGCCAGGCTTCCCTGTCCTTCAGTGTCTCTTGGAGTTTGCTCAAATTCATGTCCATTGAGTCAGTGATGCTATCTAACAATCTCATCTTCTGCCATCCTCTTCTTTTGCCTTCAAAATTTCCCAGCACTGAAGATTAAATAATGCTAATTATTGAAATAAATAAGGGTCTTCCTTTATATCTTGGAAGTCTCTGATTTCTCTCTGTCTCTCCTGCTCTGCTTTCCCACATTTAATTCCAAAGCAGACCCTCCTGGCTTTGTCTACACAATATGTACAAAATCTGACCACCACTTCTGCTATTACCCTTGATCCTAGTCCAGACCACTAACATTTCTCACCTGGGTTTTGGCCACAACCTCCTAACCACTGTCCCTGCTTGTGTCGTATCCTTGCCATAGGCAGGGGTGATCCTTTGAAACGTGAGTCTTATAATATCCCTTCTAGTCTCAAAAGGCATCAGTGTTTCCCATTCAACTCAGTGGAAAAGTCAGATTCCTAATCAGCATCTATAGGGATTCACCCGATCTCACTGCACTCCACACCTCACTGCCCATCCACTCTTCAGGAAATGCTCCTGATTGATTCTTGTCAACTACAAATTGGCACTTGCCATATACCTCTACAAGGATTAAATCATCTGCTGCTGCAGCTGCTGATTTTCACTATCTCTTGAAAGGAGTTCAGGGTGGAGGGCAGAAGGGAAGCACTCTGTGCTCGAGAATAACTGGCAGAACAGGTCTTCAGATAGTTGGATATTTTCAGGAGCCGACTTTATGAGCCCAATTCTTGTATCTCCTTTTATCTGTGAAAGCACTAAACTCCTTCATGGTGGTGACTGCTCATTGTGACTAGCAGAAATCTGCAAAATCATGTGCTTGATTGCGTGTACTCCCCCTTCACCAAAATCACATATATACTGACCTTCTCCTACTTCCTCTTTGGAGCAGTTTCTCAGAGCTATCTGGGGTGCTGCCTCCCAGGCTATAGTCCTCATTTTGCCCCAAATAGAGCTTAACTCACAACTCTCACATTATGCTTTTGTTTTTATTTTTAAAGTTGACAGTCTCAAACAAGGGACTCTATTAGGTCACCATTCAAATATCATTTTCTCATGAAAGCCTTCCCTGACCAGCTTATTTATAAATATTGAAAACCCATTGTTCCTGCCAAGACTCCCTTTCATCTCTTTGTTTTCCTCTAGAAAGGTGAATAAGATCTAACATATTATGTAACTTTTGTATTGTTGATCTTCTCCCATTGGGAGGTAAATTTTGTCAGGTCAGGGATTTTGTCTGTTGGCTCAATGCTGAACTCTCAGTACCTGAAGCAATGCCTGGCTGGATGCTTGGTGTTTGATAAAAAATTATCAAAAAATTATTAGGAGTGATAGCAAGAGAAAGTTTGACAATATGCTACGAAAACCATTATAGTATTGAAATGTTTTGAATTTGGTGCTTTTTCTTACTCTTGGTGCTTTATACAAAAATTGGATAAGTAACTCAATAATATTGCTCTATGAATAAGTCCTCAAATTTATTCTAAGTCAAAACACTTAAGTCTTAAGTTGACCTTTTTTAAAATACATTTTTCATAATGATGTATAGAATTTACTCATTTGAATCAATTTACAATAGGACCAATATATCTATTCTGAAAAGCAAAGTGAAATTGACTGCAGTAAACATCAGCCATCTGTAATTTCTGAGAAATGACTTCTTAGGATAGTTTTTTATATAGATGACAACTGTATATTCTTTGTGGGCTTCTCTGATAGCTCAGATGGTAAAGAATCCTCCTGTGATGCAGGAGACCCTGGTTCGATTTCTGAGTCAGGCAGATCTGCTGGAGAAGGGAGAGGCTACCCTCTCCAGTATTCTTGGGCTTCCCTTGTGGCTCAGCTGATAAAGAATCTGCCTGCAATGCGGGAGACATGGGTTTGATCCCTGGGTTGGGAAGATCCCCTGGAGAAGGGAAAGGCTGCCTACTCCAGTATTCTGGCCTAGAGAATTCCAAGGACTGTATAGTCCATACAGTTGTGAAGAGTTGGACAAGACTGAGCGACTTTCACTCAATGCTCAATCACTATATATTATTTGTAGCAACTTTTAAAGAAGAGTCAGACATGACTGAGCGACTGAACTGAACTGAACCTTTTGGATGTCAAAATTTCTAAAACATTTTAGCAAAGAAAATATGATGTATATAACTTCATCTCTTAAAAATAACAGTCCAGAAGAGAATAGGCTGGTGGTTGCCAAGAGGGAGGAGTTTGGCAGAGAGATGGAGTGGGAGGTTGGAGTTCGCAGATGTAAGCTTTTATATACAGAGTGGAGAAGAACAAGGTCCTACTGGATAGCACAGGGAACTATATTCAATGTCCAATGAGAAACCATAATGGAAAATAGTATAAAAAAGTATATATATGTATAACTGAATCACTTTGCTGCACAACAGAAATGAATATAACATTGCAAATCAACTATACTTCAATAAAAATATTAAAACTGAGAAGAAGAAGCCCCCCCAAACCAAGAAAAACCAAGTCCAATGAATTCAGATTGTCATACTGTCGAGGTATTTAGCTGTTTGCTTCATTGATATGTTTTTGCGCTTAATTTTTATGGTTTTAGGCCTTTTTAAATTTAAATTTCCTTTTATCCTCTTCTTTGCTGTCAAGTTGATCCAGATGACCAAACTTTGTAACCAAAACATGTACATTGGCCAGGGCAGGCCTGCAGTGTTTCCTCATGAACTGAGACCACATGCTTCACTCTTCAAACCTTATGATATCAGTTTGGGCTTTTCAGAACTTTTCTCTCGTTATATCCTTGTCTGCATTGCAGGTGGGTCGTGATCATGGAATTTAAAGCTGGAAGAGGCTGGTCTGGGCCTGTTCCTTGGGCCTTCCTGCTGGTCCTAGGAGAGGCCTGTGACTTCTGCATCCATCACAGCTCTTAGGCACTGCTTCTGATCAGGGGTTTTCTCTGTTCAGGGGCACTGTGGGTACAAAATACTGTGTTGAAATCTTACTCTCACCCCCAGCTATAATCTACTTTTTTTGAGTATAATCTACATGGGAGGTGTTTTTGTATTTTAAACAAAATTAGGACATGACATAAAAAGAATCTTCTTCTCTACATCCTTCACTTTTCTCTCCACCTCTCTCTTTTGCTTTCCCTCTCCTTTCTCTCTTAAACCTAAGTGATGTAACAAAAGATAATGATGTGTCCATAGATGCAAATGGTTGTTCCTTGGCTACATGCTGAGGCAATTGTGGGCTTCCCTTGTAGCTCAGACAGTAAAGAATCTGCCTGAAATGCAGGAGACCCAGGTTCTATCCCTGGATTGGGAAGATGCCCTGGAGAAGGAAGTGGCATCCCACTACAGTATTCTTGCCTGGGAAATCCAGTGGACAAAGGAGCCTGGTGGGCTCACAAAGAGTCAGACACAACTGAGTGACTAACATTTTCGTTCTGAGGCAGTTGTAGTCTCAGTATTTTTGAGTTGAGGCTATCAAAGGAGCAGGTCAGGGCCTCAGCATTACTAGAATGTGGGACAAAACGAAATAATTCAGCTGGGGCAAGGGGGGGACCACGGTTAGGAGGGAGGGCTCAGTGTTCCCAGTTTTACCATCCTATCATCCTACCCAGTCACCCTAGTTTTTTCCATTCCTGCTTCAGAAGACTTCACTGGGACCCTAGATTAAGGTAAGGCAGGTTCTCAGGCTGGCAGAGGGGGTGGGTGTGGAAGGGTTTTGGGAACAGAGGGTGCTTCTATACTCAATCCAAGGGACATTGTAGGCATGAAACTGGGAAGGCATTAAATGGTCATCTGAATAGAATTTATGTATAAAGAACCAAGTTTGCTTAGTCTTTGTATTTGCACCTGGTGTTAATTACTGTTAACTGTGAATAGTGAGAAACATCTTTAGTAGACCCATAGTACCAGTGAAGATAAACATAAGAACGTATGGGTTGTATTTTAGGAATTTTAATTCTTACTTTGTAGTGTTTGTTTTTATCATGATAGGCTTGCCTTAGACTACCATAGATTTCACTTTTATTAAGAGTTCTAGCCTAGCAAGGTAATACTAAGGTTTGTTCTCTGCACTGAATGGTTCTAAGTTGGTTTTATGACAAAGTTGGAGAATTTGCCCTTAGAGAATCCATAATGGTGCAGTTCTACCAGTTATATCCATCTTTTTAGTTGATTTCTGGACTTCATTGAGTAATTCAGTGATTGAATATTGGCTGTTTTGCTTGAGGCTTTATATTTGTGAGGGAGAAGGGAGAATTGAGAGAATTAGACTTGACCCAGGAGTGGGGGTTGAGTGGGGTGGGGGGAGGAAAGAGGAGCTAGTAACTTCTATCACCACTAGAGGCCTCTCTTAAACCAAATTTCATGCTTGATATCACCAGGTTTTTGTAGAGGGGCCTGGCTCCATCATTGTAAATTAAAGCACATTTTCTGTTATGGTTCTGAACAAATAGTATGATAGAGCTTTTATTCTAGAACATATATTATAATGTAACCCAAATGTTTTCTATAAAGTATGTATCTGAACATCTATGATCTATTAGTCTGAAAACAAATGAGGAATCTTTCTCTGTTCTTCACTTTCACTCTCTAAATAAGTTTTTTAGTGAAAACATGTAATCAAAGACTATGGCCAGATGAAAATTATATGTCTCCCTGGCTATGCAAGGATATTAGGCTGAAAATGATTACTGATTTAACATGTGTTTGATCTTTGAGGACAGTTTATATTTTGCGGTCGGTAGACTATAAAATTAAGTTATATACTAAAAATTACATGTATTCTTTTGTGATTATAAGAAGCTTCTAATATTAAAAACCTGTTTAAGGAATGATTTGAAAATCTTTCTAGACTTCATGTTATCTGGGGTAAAATTAAGTGCTTTCCTTTAGAAGTAATGAAAATGAGTCTAATTTTTAGTTTGGAATTATTTTGGATTTAGGTTGACCTTGGCGAGAAAGCATGCAGGTGGGGCGAGATCATTCCATGTGGTGAGAACGGTTGTTCTGTTCCAAAGTAGAAAGCTGACAAGTTGGAACTTTATTCCACCTTCCATGTCATTGTTCCTATTGGATTTTCTTTGTTGTGACCACAGCGAGTTAGTTGTTGTACTGAATGGAGCAAGTTCCAGGTTGTTGGATGCTATATCTAGAAGGTAACTAAGTACATTTATGGCCCTGTGTGGTGGCCTTTGGCCAATTCCTCTGAGTTCCATGAAGGCAGGGAGTTTTATAGATCTTGCTTATTGCTGTGTGTATCCCTAAGAATCTTCAAGAGTGTCTAGTATATAGAAGATCTGCAGTCAATTTTTCTTGAATGATCTTATTGAATTGCAAAAATAACATGTAATTTGTAATAGTAATTTGCTTTTTCAGTGAAAGACGTTAAAGGATAAACTGGTAATTCCTGTAGAAAAAAATACATGGAAAGTATCATTCCTTCCCCCTGGCAAATTTTTGGTATGACTTAGGATTTAGATGAAGATTAAAATAAAAACTGGGTTCTGATCTAATTTTGTGTTGTGGGCATGCTAAGCCATTTCAGTTGTGTCTGACTCTTTGAGACCCCATGGACTGTAGCCCTCCAGGCTCCTCTGTCCATAGAATTCTCCAGGCAAGAATCCTGGAGTGGGTTGCTGTGCCCTCCTCCAGGGGATCTTCCCAACCCAGGGATCGAACCCACAACTCTTAGGTCTCCTGCATTGCCAGGCAGGTTCTTTACCACTAGTGCCACCTAGCCTTCCCTAATTTTGTGTTATATATTTTATATAACATTGTCTATTAAACATTGTCTATATAACAATATTATATAGTATTGTCTGGTAATTGGTGAATAAAAGAAGTTAAAGGGACACGTTTTGCACATATCTCCCTTAGTATGCATGACAGTTCTTCTAATTAGACATCAGCATCATTATTTGATAGGTGAGGAAACAGGTTCAGAAAAGGGAGAGTAACTTGCTCCAGTCCTACCCAGCTGATGAGAGGCAGCGCTGGGCTCCGCCCAGATTACTGAACTGAGTCTTTCCTTTTTCTTTTTTACACCATGCAGTTTCTCAAGCAGAGTTTGAGCAGAATCTTTTAAGTATCTTTCAAGATGTGATGAAGTAACTAATTTGTGACGTAACTTGAAAGTATAAAAGATACTGGCTATAGAAATGTATTTCCAGAGATGGATAGTCCTTTTCGTCCATGTTTATTTCGTGTGGGCTTTCTGTCAGAACTCCCTATATTCTGATTTAATCCTTTCAGTTATCCTATACGCTAAGAATTAGGACTCCTGTTTTAAAGATGAGGTAACTGAGTCTCAGAAAAATTAGCAATGTCCCTAAGCCTTTTGGCTAATAAGTGGCAGAGTTACAGTAGTTCAGTCTCAGGTCTTCCTGAACTCTGCTATTTTTACAGTACAACAGTGCCTCCTGTTAGAGTAGTTATTTTAAAGTTAACTGACTTCATGCTTTAAAAATTATTGTTTGAGTTTTGCTGATGAAATGCTTCTAAATTTGAGCTTGCAACATCCCAGTAATTTTCTTTCACATTTGCCCACCAGGATAACACTTTGAAAAGTATGTAACATTCTTAATACAGCATAACCTTATAAATCATACTATCTTATTTTGTTTCATTTGGCATTGTTATTTTCCTTCCATGTAGAACTGGGGAGAGCAAGGTTGACCTACTAATTATATTTTTCTATTTCTAATCCTTTTTGATGGGTCCCCTTATACCGGCATACCTCATTTTATTATGCTTCACGGTATATTACGTTTTTAAAAATTGAAGGTTTGTGGCAACCCTGTGTCCACCAAGTCTGTTGTGCCATTTTTCCAGCAGCATCTGTTCACTTTGTGTCTCCGAGTCACATTTTGGTAATTCTTGCAGTATTTCAAGCTTTTTCACTATTATTATATTTGAGATGGTAGTCTGTGACTAGTGATTTTTGATGTTACTATTGTGATCTTGTGGGGACAACAGGGTGGAAGACAGTGAGCTTAACTGATAAATATGGTGTGTATTCTGGCTGTTCACTGATCAGCTGTTTCTGTCTCTCACCATCTCCTCAGGTCTCCATATTCCCTGAGACACAAAAATATCAAAACCAGTCCAATTAATACCCTTACAAGGCCTTTAAGTGTTCAAGTAAAAGAAAAGATTGCATGTCTCTTGCTTTAAATCAAAAGCTAGAAATGATGTAGCTTCTTGAGGAGGGCATGTCCAGAGCTGAGACTGGCATAAAACTAGTCCCCTTGTGCCAGTTACCCAAGTTGTGTATACAGAGTTTTTTTTTTTTCTTGGTTAAGCAGCTTGTAGGATCTTAGTTCCCTGACTGGGCATTGAACCTGGGCCCTTGGCAGTGAAAGTGCAGAGCCCTACCCAACTGGACTAACAGGGAGTTCCTACAGAAGAGAAGTTCTTGAAGGAAATTAAAAGAGCTACTCCAGTAAAAGCACAGATGATAAGAAGGCAAAGCAGCCTTATTGCTAAAATGGAGAAAGTTTTTGTGCTCTGGATAAAAGGTCAAGTCAGCCACAACATTCCCTTAAGTCAAATCCTAATCCAGAGCGAGACCCCAACTGTCTTCAATTCTATGAAGCTTCAGAAAGGTGAGGAAGGTGCAGAAAAGAAGTTCAATCTAGCCGAGATTGGTGTGTGACATTTTTTTTTTTTTTAAAAAGCTATTTCCCTAACAACAAAGTGGGACGACAAAGCAGCAAGTGCTGGTGTAGGAGCTGCAGCAAGTCACCCAGAAGATCTAGCTGAGGAAATGAACGAGGGTGGCTACACCAAATGACAGATTTTCAGTGTAGACTAAACAGCCTTCTGTTGAAAGAAGATGCCATCTAGGGCTTTCATAGCTAGAGAGGAGAAGCCAGCGCCTGACTTCAAAGCTGCAAAGGACAGATTGACTGTCTTGTTAGGGGCTGATGCAGCTGATGACTGAAGTTGAAGCCAGTGCTCATTAATCATTCTGAAAATCCCAGGGCCCTGAAGAATCACGCTAAATCTACTCTGCCTGTGCTCTATAAATGGAACAATGAAGCCTGGATGACAGCACATCTGTTGACAACATGGTTTCCTGAGTATTTTTAGCCCACTGTTCAGAAATACTGCTTTAAAAAAAAAAGGGAAAAAAAGAAAAACAAAGATTTTCTTCAAAGTATTTACTGCTTATTGACAATGCACCCAGTCACCCAAGAGCTCTGTTGGAGATATACAACAAGATTAACGATATATTCATGCCTAGTAATATAACATCCATTTGGCAGCCCATGGATCAAGGAGTAATTTTGACTTTCAAGTCTTTGAGAAATACACTTCATAAAGTCATAGCTACCATAGATAGTGATTCCTCTGATATATCTGGTCAAACTCAATTGAAAACCTTCTGAAAAATTTTCACCCTTCTAGATACCATTAAGAGCATTTGTGATTCATGGGAAGAGGTGCAACTATTAACAAGAGTTTAGAAGATGTTGGTTTCAACGCTCGTGGATGACTTGAGAGGTTTAAGCCTTCAGTGGAGGAGATAATTGTAGACGGGATGCACATAGCAAGAGAACTGGAATTCAAAAAGGAGCCAAAGGATGTGACTGAATTGCAATTTCATGATACAACTTGAAGAGATGAGGAGTTGCTTCTGAGGGATGAGCATAGGAAGTGGCTTCTTGAGATAAAATCTACTCCTGGTGAGGATACTGTGAAGATTATTGAAATGACAACAAAAGATTTAGAATACATTATAAACTTATTTGATAAAGCAGCTGCAGCGTTTGAGGAGGCTGAAAGGATTTCTATGGGTAAAATGCTATCAAACAGCATTGCTTTCTACAGAGAAATCACTTGTGAAAGGATGAGTCAGTTGATGAGGTAAACTTCATTGTCTTATTTTAAGAAATTACCAGTGACCCCAGCCTTCAGCAACCACCACTCAGATCAGTCAGCAGCCATCAACATCAAGGCAAGACCATCCACCAGCAAAAAGATTATGACTTGCTGACTTTTGTCGATGGTTAACATTTTTTAAGCAATAAAGTCTTTTTAAATTTAGGTCCGTACATTGTTTTTTAAGACATCATGTTACTGAACACTTGGTAGACTAGAATGTAGAGTAAGCCTAACTTTTATATGCACTGAGAAACCAAAAACTTTCACATGAATCACGGTATGGTGATAGTCGCTTTTTTGCAGGGGTCTGGAACCCAACCCACAATATCTCCCAGGTATGCCTGTACACTTAAATGATTTGAGCTTTACTCAAGATTTTCATTTTGTTTGAACTCTCTGCTTTTGCTTTTAGGAGCAGCATGAAAAGAAAGAAATTCATCACCTCGTTTATGGTGAACAAAGATCATAGGTACATTGTGTTCAGAGTTTAACATTTGAGATGTTATGTAAGAAATCTACATTTATTGAATTTTTGTGTTTCTCCCTGGTGACTCTTTAACATACTTTCCCATTAAATTGGTATTCACACTTAGGGAAATTGTAGCATTTATGCTACAATCTGTAACTTTTTTTTGCCTTTTCTAAACACAGTGGTTTTGTAGTATTTTGCTATTAAAATTTAACTTAAAAATTACTGAAACTGTGGTCTATAAAGGTTTTAAAAAATAAAATTAGAATGTATGCCATTTACCTGTTTAATTTATTTAATCCAGAATTGAGACTACCGTTATCAGTCATGGATGGTCAACCCTTCCAAATATGTACACTTCCTGTCACATGTTTAACTTGACTTTTCTTCCAGAAGTTTGTTTTTGCTCTCTACTTGTTTATATTTTCTTTTATATCATTAATTAAATATATATAGTTTCTTACATAGCTGTTTGACGTTTTAAGTTTATTTTGTAGTGCTTTGTTGACATTGTGAATAATGTAATTTTTTTCCCCTTTTTGCCCTCATTTTTCTTTTTTTGAGTGTGACAGCACAAGAGATTAAAATAAAGTAATACATTAACATGATGACCAAACACGTAGTACAGCAGAGCTTGTAATGCAAGATAATGTTTTCTGTCTCTGTCCCTAGGCCCAACCTCTGAACCCAGGCATTTTTTTTTTTTAATTAAAGTTTAGTTGATTTACAATGCTGTTAATTTTTGCTGTACAGTAAAGTGATTGAATATATATAATATTCAGTTATATTCTTTTCCATGATGGTTTATCATAGGATACTAAATATAGTTCTCTGTGCTATACAATAGGACCCTGTTGTCCATTCATCCTATATATAATAGTTTACATGTGCTAATCTCAGCTTCCCACACCATCCCTCCCCCCCCGACCCTTGCCCTTGGCAACTACAAGTCTGTTCTCTATGGTCCATAAGTCTGTTTCTGTCTTGTTAATAGGTTCATTCCCACATATAAGTGATATCATATAGTATTTGTCTTTCTCTATTTGACTTCACTTAGTATGGTACTCTCTAGTTGCATCTATGGTGCCTCTAAGGGCGTTATCTTGTTTTTTTTTTTTTTTTTAATGGCTGAGTAGTATTCCATTGTGTGTATGTGTGACATCTTCTTTATCCATTCATCTGTTGATGGACATTTGGTTGTTTCCATGTCTTGGCTATTGTGACTAGTGCTGCTATAAACATAGGGGTGCATGTATCTTTTTGAATTAGCTTTGTTTGGATATATGCCCAGGAGTGAGACTTTAAACACAGCTACTTTTAGATATTTCTCTTTTGTTCTTTTGATAGCTACTTCTGTATCTCTAAGTAATATATTGTACAGGTATTTCTGCTGTAAGGCAATTTATTTATTTCTGAAAAGTCCTGAATTCTGCAGAAATACTCACTAAAAATGACATGGTTAATGGAAAAAATAGGTTGGACAGACTACTAAAATTTGTCACTTGGTAACTGGATCAAGAAAGAACTTATGATTAGAATCAGGAAGAATTGAACCTGCTGAGTTATGGAGTTAAGGTCAAAATGCATTTAAGTTGGGGAGAACCGTGTAATAAATACTTCTAAAACAGAGCAGAAGGACCAACCTGAGCCGAGAGGTATATTGTATGGAAGGGGCTTTCTCTGAGGCTCTCAGCTCCGTGGTTTTCTTTGCCTTTCCCCATGCTTCTTGGTGGCATGAAACAATGCGTTGGGGCAAACTGCCTGTGTTCCAGCATGCCTCTGTCAGTTGCTGCTGCCTTTGGCCCCAAAACACATTCCCCACCTTGTGCCCCAAACATGGGCTCCTCTCACCCAGTCCCTCATGTGGCTCGCTGATGAATTAGTCTTGAATGACACAGCCTCAGTTACATCTTTATCTTAGCTGTGATGGAGTCTGGAAACTAGTTTCTTATATTCTACCTTGAGAAAGCGGGGGTAATAGGGAAGCTGTCAAAAGTGGAGAGTGTGTTCAAAAGTTGTGGGTTATCAGGAATAAGGTCGAACACACATATATGTGCATATGTATATTCACACACACACATATATCCGAACAAAGATCTTCACTCATCAGTTTTAAACGTAATTTCCTCCCCACTCTGATACATGAAGATTCAATGTTCTCACATTACCTCTTAGCTTCACCTCATCATTTTCTCAGTTTTGAGTTATAATATTTTATTTTTTCTACTACTTGTCTTGATTTTTGATTATTTCTTTAAATCTCTGTGATTGTGTTCCAGTAACTCTTATCATACATGGACCTTTCACTGTGTAAGAAGGTGACATTAAAGTCCTCTCTCTCACCTCTCCACCTCTTTCTTCCTTTCCAATTCCCACTTTTTATCAGTTACTTATTTTTATGTTGCCAAAACTGGTAACATTAAATTCTGTTCTATAACTGCAATAAATTTTCTTATCTTTGTATGTTGATTCTAAAAGTTAAAAACCAGTAAATACTGGTTGCTATTATTCTGATAGCATAAATATTTTTCACCACTAAGCTGACTAAGGGGATAAGATTCTATTTTTTAAATTTAGGCCAAATGTTCTCTGCCTCTGAGCCCCTCAAAAGATATATTCTTATAGTTTCTTAGAGTGCATAAATTATATATAAAATCTTGCCACATTTTAGATGCTTCATATTTGGACCATTGACATTCTTCTAGATCATTTTGGATTTTTTAGAGTTTCAGACTACTGTTTGTTTCCTCTTTGAGAAAGCATAACCAGCCTTTGATATACCTTGAGGAGCAATACTATCTCTTGGAATCTACTTTTCTTTCTGCTTCTCAAGGGAGTCCTCTGGTCTCCAGTTCCAGGCTTGGCTAGGCTTTACTACCATTTTGTAAATCTTCAGGGATATTTCTCCATTTCACTCTTACAGACATCTTTTTATGAGTCTTCCCTATTACATGGCTTTCTCCCTCATTTTGCCTAGGTAAGTACATAATTACTTCTTCAAGCAAAAGGTATTTGGATGAGGGAGACTTGTGTTTTTTTGCACTCACACTTGATTGATAGTTGGCTGTGCTTAGAATTCTGCATTCATAGTCACTTTCACTTAGAACTTTGAAGAGGATGCTTCATTATATACTTACATTATATTGGGGTAAAAAAGTTTCATGCCAGCCTGATTCTCTTTCTTTTGTAAGTGATTTCTCTGAGTGTTTCTTTTTCTGGAAATTTTTATGAATTTTTTTTCTCTTTTATACTGAAATGCCATAGGTCTGTGTTTAAATGCCTATCTGTTTCGCTTACCTTAATTTGCCTCTCATGATTTTCCTCTGGAGACTTATTACTTACTTAAAAATAATTACATCCTTTCTCTTTTGTATATTTTCTTTTAAAAAAACTCTTACTAGTTGGTGAGCAGACCTTCTAGACTGATTCTTGGTGTCTCTTATCTTTTCCATCCTAATTTTGCCCCATTGTGTTCTTGCATTATTTGGGACATTGCCTCTATTTTGTCTTTTAATTCTTCCTTTGTTTATGTTAATTTCAGCAATCAGAACTTTTTTTCTTGTGCTCTGATCTTTTTGAAGCATCCTGTTTGTGTTGTTTTATGTCATATCTTCTTCTCTTGTTCTGGGTATACTAATATAAATTACATTTATATATATTATAAAAAACAACTTTTTTTTTTTTTACAGTTCTGTTCCATGCATTATCTCTGTTTCTTCAGAAGTTTGGTTTCTTTGGTAATATTTATTTTTCCTTCCTGTTGACCGTTTGGGAGAGCAGACATACAGTTCTCCCATAGGTCTCTCTGCTCAATAGGTGTCTCGTCCGTGGTGAAGTGTAGATCTGTGTACATGGGTGGACTCTGCTATTCAGAGTGAGTGAATGGGCAGGAGGGGGTGCCTCTAGATGTGTAACAGAGCTTGTATTGACTCTTGGCCATCAACCTCCACAGTAGAGGCCTGTCTTTATAGGCAATTTGAATGGTTTTGTCAGAGACTAGTTTCTTTGGATTGTCTCTGGGGTCAGGATTGGAAAGATGTGTTTTATTGGGGCTGTGGGGCAGTTGGTACAGCTGCTTTATTTAATTCCCCTGTTTTCACTCCCAGTTATTACACCCACCTTCCACACCTGCTCATGAGCCCATCGGGGTCACTGAGGACACTGGCTTCCTCTTTCCCTGTCCGCCCCGCTCCACACCCCTGGGTCTGGGCTTCAGCTTCCTCTGCCCGTGGTCTGAGCTCCATCCCACACTCCTCAGAGGCTTACTTCAGTCTCTTTTGCCTCATAATCACTACCCCCTCCTCCACTTTGTTGTTTTGGCTATTACAGGTTTTTTTCCCCTTTGTATTCATTTCCTGCTTTGGGAGAGAAGGAAGACAAAAGCATATATTCAATCAGTTATCTTGAGTTGGAATACTTCTCAGTTAATTTTTTTTTTTTAAACAGGAAGCCTGATGATTTGTATGTCTTAATCTATGTCATTTCACCCAAATCTTACTCACTTCAGTAGTTTCTTAGGTGATTTTTGTCTGATTTTCTTAGTTTGTAATCTTATTCTGCAAGTGAGACCAATTTTGTTTCCTCTTTTTAAATCTATGTGTATATATATATATATTTATTTATTTATTTTTACTTATTTTTTTCTCATTTGGCCAGAACTGCTGAACAATATGGAGTGTTAGCTGTGAATGTGATGTTTCTAAAGCCTGATCTTGAACTGATTGAATTGTTAAGTACAACATGAAAAGTGTCAACTTCATTATATATTGATTTCTTGCTTATTGAGAAAGGTGTCAGAAATCTCCTGCACAGGTAGTGTTTTTGAGTGAATGGATTTGGGACTTATCACCTGAGTACCTCTTATACTTCTTTAGCCAGTAACCACAATTGCAGACTAGGGGTTGGGTAAGAAGGGAAAGTTAGCTTTCTAAAATAAAAAATCTTTCCAATTAAGTTTTGTTAAATTTTAGATGACAAAGATGGTAAATTATCATTGGGCAGCAAAATGAATATTATTTCTTGACAGTAAATCAAGCAAAATAAGTCGCTTAACTAGCAGCTGTAATGGATCTTCTATCCTAAAGCCAATAAAGTGTTAAGGATTAGTTGCTCAGTTGTGTTTGACTCTTTGCAAGCCCATGGACTGTAGCCTGACAGGATGCTCTGTCCATGTAATTCTCCAGGCAAGAATACTGATATGGGTAGCCATTCTCTTCCTTAGGAGATCTTCCTGACCCAGGGGTCAAACCTGAACCTCCTGCATTGTAGGCAGATTCTTTACCATCTTAGCCATCAGGGAAGCCATAAAAGCCAATAAAGACCCAGGGAAACAAATTTAACTGGAAAGATGCCTGCATGTGATAAATATGGCAGCTAAACAACGGGTCATTGCAAGGACAAAAAAATGTGGTTATTGATTATCATGTAGAAGAAAGGAACCACTTGATTTATTTTTTATTTTTTAAAAGTGCTTTAGAAATTGCCTTTAGCTATTAAAACCAATTCATGATATGAAAATCCAGAGTATAGTATTTGGAAATGCTTGGTGGAAGTTGCAGGAAAGCAATCTTATGTCAAAGAGATTGTGTATCTGTTTTATCCACAGAGGGACTAGAAATCATTTGAAACTGTCACAAAATGAAATGAGTTGCCTCTTGTGGTTATGAGACCCTCACTGATGGGAGAAACTTGATGATCATCTGGCAGAGATGTTAAGAGAAGAATTGGAGAGGGTGTCCTAAACAGCCTTCTGTGTCAAAGGTTGTGCAGATTAAAGGAAACTCATCCTTTAACATTTTGGGAGATAATAAATATTATCTCAGTATAAAATACTGTAATAAAATAATACAGATATAGAAGAGGTTATCCATTTATATAGAATTTCTTTCTCATTTTTAGTAAAATACCTATGAGCTCAGTCTTTTCTTTTCTTAACTTAATCTTCCTCTTATCATAATTGAGTGGTCAATTATTTCTTCAGTTCTGTGAGTAGAACAGAGATCCACGAGTTTTACAGTGATTTTTGTGTGTGTATGTGTGTTTACTTTTAAATTGAAGGATAATTGCTTTACAAAATTTTGTGGTTTTCTGTCATACATTAACAAGAATCAGCCATAGGTACACCAATGTCTCTTCCCTCCTATCTCCCTATCCCTCCCTTCAGCCTGTCACAGAGCCCCTGTTTGAGTTCCCTGAGTCATACAGCAAATTCCCATTGGCTATCTATTTTACATATGGAATTGTAAGTTTCCATGTTACTCTGTCTAGACATCTCCCCTTCTCCCTTTCCCCCATGTCCATAGGTCTGTTCTCTATGTCTGTTTCTCCATTGCTGCCCTGAAAATAAATTCATCAGTGTCATCTTTTCAGTTTCCATATATATATGTCAGTATACAATATTTATATTTCTCTTTCTGGCTTACTTCCCCTGAGGAAAACCAAAATTGAGAAGGACACATGTACGTACCCCAGTGGTCATTGCAGTACTATTTACAATAGCTAGAACATGGAAGCAATCTAGATGTCCATCTACAGATGAATGGATATAGTGATTTTATGATAAATCTCTGACAGCTGACTTTTAAACTTTCCCCAGCTACTTTCTCTCCACCCTTCCCAGCTGCTCACCACCCACTTCACCAGGGTTATCCACTTTGATTTAGACTGGATCACCTGCGGTACCTCTTGAACTGTTTGTTCCTTGCATTTTCCATGCCTTACTTAAGCCATCATGATTTCTCTCTAGGACATAGTGTCCTCTTGCTCTTTTGAAGCCCATCCTTCTTGCCAAGCTAATTTTTCCAAATTGAAGATCCACATGAGTCCCTAATCCTAGAGTTTAGTACTGTCAGTGGATGTGGGTTGGCCTCAAGATAATGTATTATGACATGGGTCCTCCAGTCTCGGAGAAGGCAAAGGCAGCCCACTCCACTACTCTTGCCTGGGAAATCCCATGGACAGAGGAGCCTGATAGGCTACAGTCCATGGGGTCACGAAGAGTCAGACATGACTGAGCGACTTCACTTTCAATTTTCACTTTCATGCACTGAAGAAGGAAATGGCAACCCACTCCAGTATTCTTGCCTGGAGAATCCCAGGGACAGAGGAGCCTGGTGGGCTGCCATCTATAGGATCACACAGAGTCGGACACGACTGATGTGACTTAGCAGCAGCAGCCTGCAGTCTCTGTCTCTGGTGTGCTATCTCATATCATCTTCTGCCATTCTCTTCACACACGTGTGCTAGTCCAGCTCCATCAAATTGACTGTATGTAGTTCCCTGAAAAC